>NC_083883.1:34970697-39970697 GCF_032452875.1 Bos javanicus
CTGTTGCTTCTTGACTTGCATACAGATTTCTCATAAGGCAGGTCAGGTGGTCTGGTATTCCCATCTCTTGAAGAATTTTCCACACTTTGTTGTGATCCACACAGTCAAAGGCTTTGGTGTAATCAATAAAGCATAAGTTGATGTTTTTCTGGAATTCTCTTGCTTACTGATTTCTGATTTAAGTATACTATGGTCATATGAAGTTTGTTTTTAGAACAGCAGGATCTATTTTGGTAAATGCTTCCTGTACACTTGCAAAAACATTTTCTTTAGTTGTTGAGTATAGGCCTTTTTGTGTGTGTGCATGTAAGTAAATTATGCCAACAAAAAAGATCATTTTGTTCAGATCCTCTGTATAGTTATTGATGTTTTGTCTGTTTGCCTTATCAGTAACTGAGAGTCAGTTCATTAAAATCTCTATCGTGAATTTGTTTGTTTCTCCTTTTACATAAGTGGGGTTATGTATTTTGAAGCAATATAATTAGGTGGTACATATAGAATCATTATCTATTACTATTATATTAACTTTTTATCATTATGAGATGCCCCTGCTATTCTAGTAATACTCTTGTATACTCTTGACTTAAGAGACTAAACAATGACATACTTGTAGCTACCCAGGTTTTCTTGTGGTTAGTGCTTGTATGGTAACTCTTTCTACAGGCTTTGACTTTTAAGTTCTCTCTCTCTTGTATTTAAGTTGCCTTTCTTATAAGTAGCATAGACTTTTCTTTTATTATTCAGTCTGATAGTCTTCCACTTAACATAGATAGTTCATTTACATTTTATGTAATTACTTACAGAATCATATTTATATCTACCAAATCACTATTTGTTTTCTATTTTTTTTTCTTTTCAAGTTACTTTGTGTTAATAATATTCTGAATTATTCCATTTTCTTTTAGCGGTGCCTTAAAGATTTAAACATGCATCCTTTGTTAATTTAATCTACTATAAATTTGCACATTTTCCACTTCTCAAACAATGCAAAAACTTAGAATATTTTAATTTTATCTTCCTCTTTCTTTCTTTTTTTTTTTTACTATTTTGTCATCATTTTATTCTACATGTATCTAGAATTTCTAAATGTATTTAGAAAATATTAGTAATATTCTGTTTTACAGTCAGTATTAAATTATACTTATTTACATTTTTACCACATCTGTGATCTTTCTTTCTTTCTGAATTTCTGTATCTCAATATAAGATCAGGTTTTATGTCTGCCTGAAAGCTCTCCTTTAGTATTTATTTAAATGTAAGTTCATTCACAATACAGTTTCTTAGTTTTTGTTTGTCTAAAAATATCTTTATTTCACCTTAAGTTTTCCAGAATATTTCTCTGGATATTAAATTTTAGAAAGACAGTGTGTTTCCTTCAGTAGCTTAAAGATACTCTTCCATTCTCTTCTTGATTTCATAATTTTTTTCTGAGATTTCAGTTTCAATATTATTACTGTCCTGTATAAAATTTAGGCTTTTTTCATGACTGATTTAAAATTTTCTTATTTGCTTTAGTTGCAGCAGTATTATTATAAAATGCTTTAGTTTTGTCTACTCTTATTTATGGTACTTGGTGTTTGTAATGCTACCTAAATCTGTAGTTTGGTGTATTTTATCCTTTTTTAAGACTTCTTGGCTATTATCACTTTTTGGACTATTGCTTCACCCATTCTCTTTCTACTCAATTCTAATCACATTCAGTTTCTTCTCACATTGTGTCTTATTTCTCATATATTCTTTTCTGTATTTCCATCTGTCTTTTCTCTGTGTGCTTCAGATTTCATACTTTCTACTGTTATCTTTCAGATGACTAATCCCCCCTCCTATTATGTCTAATCACTGATAAACGGAAGCTATTGAATTCTTAATTTCAGTTGTTATTTTTTATATTATACAATTTTCACTGAACTTTTTATAGTTTCCAGTTATTTTCTGAAGCTCCATATCTTGTCATCTAATTTGCTGAACATATTAATCAAAATCCTTTTAAAATCTATCTTAATGACTTCATGTGTTTTCTTCATAGTTTCTGTTTATTTGGTCCAATCTTCTATACCTGGTAATTTTTAAATGTTGTAACACTGCATATGAACAATTATAGAGATTCTGGCTACTTTTTTTTTTTAATAGAAATTAATTTTCTTCTAGCAGGCAGTTAGAGTCAGGCCACATTGTCTTGACTATGTGGGTAGTTTGAGACTGGCTCATAATGTTTGTGATGGTTGGTCTCTTCCTAGTTTGCTTTTTCTCCCAAGATCTGGCTCTTCTTGGGTCTCAAATCAAGGCCTAAGTTGTTTACAGGGACCTCCTCCTGGGAATTCCAAACTCCAATTTTTGTTTCACCAACACCATGAGAACACTGAAAACTCAAAAATGTACTTAGCCCTTCATGTTTTTATTAGCCACTTCCTAATTGTTTTCTTGGAAAAGCCTTACTCTCAATTTATTGTTCAGTCAGTCAGTCGTGTCTGACTCTTTGAGACCCCATGGACTGCAGCACGCCAGGCTTCCCCTTCCCTCACTATCTCCTGAAGTTTCCTCAGACTTACAATTTAATACTTACTCTCAATACTTTGGGGAATGAAATGGTAACCCACTCCAGTATTCTTGCCTGGAAAAAATCCCATGGACTGAGAAGCCTGGTAGGCTACAGGCCATGGGGTTCCAAAGAGTCAGACATGACTGAATGACTTCACTTTCACTTTCACTCAATACTGATGACTTAATAAATGACATATGCTGTGAGAGGGAAAGCAGTGCAGAGTGTTCTTCATCTTTCTTTTTTCCTGATCCTTGAAACTCTGGAGCCTAGTAAATTTTTGCTTCCCAGTTTTCTATTTGGCCTATGCCCTGAAGTGCTTACAAATAGCAGTTCCACAAGGAACAATACAGGGGAAATGCTGATCTTTCAACATTTCACTTCCCCTCTCCTAGGAATACTGGCCCCTCAAGGCCTGATTGTCTTGGTAGTTCTCCAATACTTTCACACTGATGTGTTTCTTATATTTTATCCAGCTTTCATATTTGCTGTCTTCAAAAAATTGATTGGAATAACCTACTCCATTATAGCCTGAAGAAATTCCTAAAAATCTGAGCTTTAAAATAATATTTCATCCTATAGGAATGTGTTCGCAGTATAGTATTAAATTTAAAAGACATTATATTAAATGTGTCACAATTTTGTTTTTTAAGAAGTGAATGATATATACGTGATACATACATATTAGATATAAAATTAGATTACACATATATACATGCATATGAAAGAAATCTAGTGTTGATTCCAGGTTCATTATACATGCTTTCAAATATTTTCTAAATTGTCTGCAATGCTTTACTTTATCAGTAGGAAAAAGACTTTTTATTTTAAAAATAAATACTTTAGCAAAGTATATTTAAGAGCATAACAGAAAGTTAAGCTACTAGATGATTTTATTCTCAGAAGACGGTCTGGGGCCAGGGACGGTTTTACTTGGACAAGGTTAAAGACGATTGGCTGACTCAGCTTTCAGTATCTTATGGCGCAGGCATGGAAGCAGACTGTATGTGTAAGCAGTGTAGAAGGAAGACAAAGATCATATCGGTCTTTTCAGCAGCTTTGGTACGAGTTTCGGGAGTCAGATGAAATGGAACTTCCTTTAATTGTTCTTTATTGAACTATGCCATTACCTTGACCTCTCAAGTCTGGGAGCAGACCCTGGCATTGTTTTACATCCTGTAAATGTATTACCCCTCAGGGATGGGTCAGTGTACTGAGGGAACAACTATAGTTTAATCTGGATATGTTTTCCCTTTTATAGGAGAAAGGAGGAACGTTACTGTACCACAATATCTGAAACAGGGGAACATTTTGAAATTGTCTAACCGCTCAAAAGTATTTAACTCATGAAAATCATTCTCATTCCAAACTAGTTCTCCAGTTGAATAGTTCCCCATGCCTTACTTGGTGTGGCGCTCTCTGCTTCTATTATCCTGACTCAGGTTGGTGCTAATCCCGCAGATTTACTCCCTCTCTTCTCCACAGCTAACTTTTTACCTTTTTTCAGTGACAAATGTAGCACAGCATAGCATAGTGGTTAAGCTCCGAGGTGTGGGCCAGATATCTTGGGTTCAAACCACAGCTCATGAATTATTCACCAATTTTTTTCTTTAGCTTTCTAATTTGAGTTGAGTCTGTTTGGGGAATTGAAGCAATATCATGCCGTCACGGTGTTATGTTGGAAATTCCCTTAACCTTATGTGGCTCAGTTAGAAGAGTAAGAATAATTTACATTTGACACATAGTGTGTCATTTGCAATTTCACATACATTATCTCTTTTGACTCTGTTGTTAAGACAGATCTTATTTTCTCAATTCTTGTTGGAGAACAAAAAGCAGATATAGATCAATTACAGAAGTTTTAATGATATCTAGTTCTCCCTACAGATTTAACAGAATATAAAACTGAATCTACTTTCTCTCATAACATTGACAGTAATGATGGGAGTAGATCCAGATCTTAACTGCTTAAGATATTCTCTAATGCTCTTTCTCTCCTTTTCAGCATTCTAAATAGAGAGATGCTAAAGCAAAAATAATCCCATTCCTTTTGATTTTGAATAATCAAGTCAAAAATTTGAATAATCAAATTCCTTTTAACCTGATTTGGATTTAGGGTAAAACTCTGTGTGTGTGTGTGTTGTGTGTGTGTGTGTGTGTGTTTGTCGCTCAGTCATATCTGACTCTCCTTGACCCCACAGACTATAACCCACCAGGCAAGAATACTAGAGTGGGTTGTCATTCCCTTCTCCAGGCGATCTTCCCAACCCAGGAATCAGACCCAGGACTCCTGCACTTTCTGCTGTATCAGAACATAAGCTTCATGAAAGAATTTTTGATTTGTTTCATTCACTTCTGATACATGGTGCTGTGCTTAGTCACTCAGTTGTGTCTGACTCTTTGTAACTCCGTGGACTGTATGTAGCCTACCAGGCTCATCTATCCATGGGGATTCTCCAGGCGAGAATACTGGAATGAGTTGCCATGCTCTCCTTCAGGAGATCTTCCCAACCCAGGGATCAAACCCAGGTTTCCCCATCGCAGGCAGATTCTTTACCGTCTGAGTCACTACATAGTAGGCAAGCAATAAATACTCGTTGAGTGACAATCTCAAGTCCCGTCACCTCTTTTTGAGTATGCTATAGGGTGAAGGACTATAATAATTGACCGTGTTTATACTCTCAAGGCAAAGGGCTAGATAACGAATAATATTTCTGACAAATTTCAAAATTATTGATCTCTTCACAAAATTTTTTCATCTGTTTCTCCTATTATGAAAGACATGGAGTAAAGTGCTAACAAGGTTGGTAACTAAGAGAAAACTTCCATAACACAATAGCTTAGTTTTAGTCCAGACTTTTAGTTTTAAGTTTTGAGGCATGAGTCCTCATTCCAATGCCTCTACTCTAGATAACTTATTTGAGGCTCACAGTGGTTAAGCAATTTGCTTAGATCATAGATTGCTTCGTTGTGCTACCCAGGCTACACTGAGGTTTTCTGGCTTTTTTAGACCACAGCGCTGACATGTAGACTCATTCAGGTGGACTAAACTGCAAAATCAAGTGCATGTCTTTTTTCAGATATGTATAATCAGGTGGATTTGTACACTATGCGTTACTCTGCTGATTGTTCTTTCTAAATGACTAATGATTCTAAAAATACATTCCTAGAGGAAGTCAGTCTATTCTTGAGTTTGCACATATGTACTAATGAACTTGGCCTCGTGGTAGGCAAAGTTTCATTAGAGAAAGTTTCCAGGTTAGCTACATGCTTCAGGGACTTGCCAGGGATTGATAAGCAAGTGATTGAGGCATGGGAGTGTGTGGAGATATAGACATTTGCTGTTAGATATTTCCCTCCTGGGTTTGTACAGCTCATGTATGTTTTTCTAAGGGGACTGACATTGTAAAAGACCCTGATGCTGGGAGAGATTGAAGGCAACAGGAGAAGGGGGCGGCAGAGGATGAGATGGTTAGATAGCATCACTGACTCAATGGACACGAACTTGAGCAAACTCCGGGAGACAGTGGAGGACAGGGAAGCTTGGTGTGAAGCAGTCCATGGGGTCCTAAAGAGTTGGACATGACGACGCAATTGAACAACAAGGGGAATGAAGCATCAGTATGATCTTGACTGATCCATTTGAATTCACTGTGTACTTATAGCCAAATTTTATTCAAAAATTGAATTTTGGAAAATACAAATACATTTGAAAAATGAGAGATTCTTTGTTGGGGTTCAAGACCAGATTTATGAATCTGGAAACAAAATCTAAAGATCCTGGTGATTTCTCTTGTCTTTTCAATCTGAGCTCCTGGAATAAGAGGACTTGTTGAAAACTTTTTGTTGGAAACAATCCAAGAGCCTATTGATTTGGTTTCACTCTTCATGTATATCAGATTTTTACTTTAAAACCATAGGAAGCAAATAAATGGAGGTATAGCCAGAGCTTTCATCTTAATAAACATAGACAGAGGCAAAAATACATAATTTTAAAACATGCTGAGTGAGGAGAAAGACTATTTAATATAAAAAACTGACAACAGATAGTTAAAGATGCTAGTTTAGTAGGGTTTCCTAGCAGTGATCTGTCATTTACATAGAAAATTTTTGACTCCATACAGATGGCTGGTCTCAGGAAGGGAAGAGATAAATATAAAAAAAGGTGCTTGTTTCATGGGAATCAGAAAGTCTGCAGTGAGTCCAGACCACATATCAAGTCATTGTGGAGAAACTCTCTTCCTCTGGGTAATGCACATTTCAGCATCATTTTCACCTTTCCTGGAAAAAAAGTTTCTGATCCTTTCAGAATAGATCCTTTTAGAAACTTGTGTTTCCCATACCACACAAATTTGTCTTTATGTCTTCAGATTATTTACCACACTCTATCGATATCACGTATTTCCTTTCTGACTCTCCTCTAGATGTCAGATATTGATTCTAATTTTCTACTGTGTCTTTAGCATTGCACATAACATATATTCAAAACTATTTTTGGATGCAATAAATGCATGAATAAGAAATATATTATTATACACACACATATCAAGAACACATAACACTGAGAAGGGAGTCAAATGTGAAGTTGAAAACAATGGATACCATGGAGGTCAAGTTGGTAATGTTGAAGGCTGGACGTTTTGAGAAGCCTGGTGAAAAGAATCAGTCATTGCTGGGTCTTGAAAGGTTAGCAATAAAAGGCTTGATAATGATTAAATAAGAGGAGAAAAGCCTCAGGTCAGAGAACTAGGGATAAATCAATCTAGAACCACTGTCCTTGGCTGTACCTATTGGTTCCATTTCTAGGAGTGTTAACTTTTACTCTAAGCTTCTTTCTCATTTCTCCTGTTATGTGTCACCCACACAGACAGCAAAGGCTCTTCGGAATCTTCTCAGAAGCATTTACTAGGAGATCACAGCCACATTCTTCTGCTATGTGTGTTTTTCTAACTGCAGCTTTTGTCCCAAAGAGGCTTTCATTCATCTCACCACTTCAGTGGCTTTATATCTTTTGAGACAATGTTTCAAATGTTTTTAAATTAAATGTTTCCATGTTTAAAATGTTTTCTCCATCTACACTACTTAGATTTTCTTTGTTCAATTATCCTCATTTAGTAGTTGTATTGTTCATGGATAGGATAATCTGATAGCATAGAAAGATGCTATAAATAAAACTTAATTATCATTGCATTCTTTCTGCCTCTCCATGTTACTGAGTAGAGAGAGAAGACATCTCAAAGTAAATGATGAAGATGATACTTGTTAATAAATAGCTGTTCCAGTAGCTTAAATGTCTCTCTGGAGGCTGTGAAAGAAGCAAACTGCCTCTGCCCGTTCTCTCTGCACTCACCAGATGTGTACCTGGCTCATCAGCAGGAGGTAGAAAATAAACACGAGAGATTTTGTTTTGAACAAAAGGCATTATTGTACACAGCCCTGAGATAAGGCAGGAGATGTGGGTACAGGGAGATTGCAGAGTGGTAATACAGACTGCGTCCCACATTAAGAGGAACTTTTACCTATTTGAGTGAGTGAATGAGTATAATAAACAAATTGGGGCAGAATCCTAGGCAATTAGTTGTTAGGGCTACACCCCCAGAGTTTATTTATTAGTACATGCTTCTATTTCTTTCCCCTTTCTATTGACTCAGCTTAATATAGTAACACATATCATTTTGTAAAAAAAATTAATGACCATATTCTGGCTTATTTTTAAGCATCAGCAAGTGGAGGGGGAAATGCAAAGATGAAGATCCGAACACGTTCCTTTCATGCTCCTGGGTCACAATCAGGGGCACAGAAGGAGCTAAGAATGGGGAGCATTTGGTAATGGACTGAAATCAGCTCTCCCTGAACACCATGAAAGACAAGGATTGGGAGAACTCATGCTCAGGTCCTGTTGTTACTTGAAACTGTGATCCTGAGTAGTAAGCTGGATTTAACTTCTCTACAGCTTTTTGTCTATAATTATCTCCTGGCTTCAAAGAGGTGCAGTAAACATAATATTTAGCAAAACTTTGGAAACTAAGCTATATGAGAATCATGTGGAGTTATTACTAATACTGCACCCACTCAGGAGCTAACCACTTAAGTTCTGAGAAAAGGTCAGTTGAGGCAAAATCCAGTTTTTGTATGAAAGCCAACACATCATGGCAATTAGATTCAGAAGAAGCAAATACTTTTTTTTTCCAAAAGTGATAGCTCATTTATTAATGCATTGATTTAAGTCAAAATGCAAACAATTCTAAGTGTGTGTCTCTTGAGGCAAAGGAAACTTTTCTATTTTAAAATTTTTATCAGTTCAATAATGTCTTCCTTGTATCTCTCATTTGGGGTTTATCCTTTGTCTGCAAGTATGTTTTATTTATTTATTTTTTCAAGTAAGCAGAGCAGAGAGTACCTCCCACCAGGGAGAAGAGAAGGCCCCCAGCATTCAGTTGGCATGTTTGGGAGATGATGTCTATGGTACTTGCTTTGACTCTACTTGATCTTGAGCTACACCTCCAACCTAGGACATCATCTGCTTTCACTTGGCCTCTTGCAGGTAAACACCAGATTTATGCCAATGAAAGTGAAAGTGAAAGTCACTCAGTTGTGTCTGACTTTTTGCAATTCCATGGACTATAGTCCATGGAATTCTCTAGGCCAGAATACTGGAGTGGGTAGCCTTGATCTTCCCAACCCAGGGATCAAACCCAGGTCTCCTGCATTGCAGGCAGATTCTTTACCAGCTGAGCCAAAAAGGAAGCTTGATTTATGCCAGACATTGTCATTATATGCCTGGGTAAGGCTTTATAACAGAGGCACCATTTCTCATCAGGTACTATTCCTGTGGTCCAATGAGTATAAATCTCATTTTAAAATTTGGCTTCCCAGGTGGTGCTAGCGGTAAAGAATCTGCCTGCCAATGCAGGAGACTACAGAGACTCAGGTTCTATCCTTTGTTCAGGAAGATCCCCCGGAGAAGGAAATGGCAACCCACTTCAGTATTCTTGCCTGGAAAATTCCATGGACAGAAGAGCCTGGCAGGCTACAGTCCATGGGGTTGCAAAGGGTCGGACACAAGTGAACGACCGAATACACACAAAATGAATATAAAGTAATGGCTCAGTGATGCTCAAAGGTGCACCTGGAGCCCCTTCTTCCTGAGGAACTTCTGAGCCCAGCAATTTTCTCTGAGATGGAGCATATCCAGATGGCAGCTTCTAAAGAACCAAGTTCAGCTCTCAATTCAGCCCTGTTTTATGCTCCAAATGCTTGATGCCAGGACCTGTCTGTCAGACACTGTGCTGAGAGTACTCAGCAGCTGTTGGCCTGGACCTCTCAAGAACTGACCTGCTGGGCTTTGTCTGGGACATAGAGGAGGACAAGGAGAGAATCTGGCTTTGTGTACCTCAAGGGAAACAAATTCTGCTTGCCTCAGACTTGGAAGAAGTTTGAAGGCTATTTTAAAGAGTTTAACTGAGCCTACAGAGTGCAAATCATACAACTGAGCCCTTAGCTATTATTCCCAAACAAGCTTTCTCCCATTAATTACCTCCCCTCATACTGGTCTCTGAGGACCTCCTAGATTTGACTTGAAAAGATTGAAATGCTTTAGGTACCACAGGAGTGATACAAGCACTTTCCAAGTGACTCAGTAGGCAAATAATCCACCTGCAATGCAGGAGACGCAGGAGATGCGGGTTCTATACCTGGATTGGGAAGATCCCTTTGAGGAGGGCATGGCAATCCACTCCAGTTTTCTTGCCTGGAGAATCCCATGAACAGAGGAGCCTGGCAGGCTACAGTCTGTAGGTTCGCAAAGATTCCGATACGACTGAAGTGACTGAGCATGTATGCATTGGCAATACAAATAAATAAATCTAATCATTCATTCAACAAGGACACTGAGCCCTGCCCCATGCCTGACTCTGTGCTCTGGGAATCTCTCATGCTGTGCTGAGAACAAAGATGTGGTAGATTATGAAGCGAGGTGACCAATGCTGTGACTGGTCAGCAAAGGGTCTGCCTCAAGGAGTTTAGAAAGAGATTGTAGTCCAAGCTGGCTTTGAAAAAAAAAAGCTTCCCAAAAAATGTGAGCTGTGAGCTGGGGCTGGAAAAAGAGAGCCACCTGAAAGAAAAGCAGGTAGGCAAAGGAATGAGGCTGTGCACACACAGGACTGAGAAGGCTTAGACTTGCACAACAAACCAAGCTCACCAGATGCAAAGAGTCTACTAAGATGCCTTCCTGATCCCATTGCCTCTGGAGGCTGATGGCTTGGGAGGTTGACAGCAAGGAGGGTGCATACTGGGCTGGCTTTAGAACACACTTTTCTAGTAAAGTGAGATCTCTTTAATCTTGTGATACTACTGTCTTTTACCACCTTGAGTATTTCTGCATCCTGGACATAAATGCCACAGCCATTTGTACTCCATGCAAGGTAAACTGGGGGTCCAAGGTAATTTAGAAGAAAGATTTGGGCTATTTGATATGTTTGGTTTGACTAGAAGTATAGATAAAAGAGTATTTCAGGATATGTCAAGAGATTAGAGTTTAAATCCTGGCTCTGACAATTGCCAGTATTTAATTTTTTTCAGTGTACTTATTATCATCTGTAAAATGGACTTAATAATATCCAGTATCTCTTTCTCATAAATAAAAATGAAATGATCTGTCTCAAAGTGTTTGAGATGAGACAAAGAAAATAAAATATTTTAAAATTTAATTTGTTTATTGACTAATTTTATTTATTATTAAGTACACTCTTAAGGAGAACAATGTGGATTTACTACAAAATCTTATTTTAAAACTTGTTATATGGTAATCTGAAGATGGTACCATTAATGCACTTTATTCCATTGGTCAGTATTAAATGCTGGAAAAGATATCCCACAGATTTCTAGATTCAAATGAAAGCTGGGCATTGTTGGATTAAATTTAATATTTATTTTATTTTTATTATTATGATATTTATTTTCAACACAATTCTCTAATTATGTCCATGTTTTCCTTGAAATTCCCTTAATAAATTTCCATTTTCTTGGGAGTCAATCACCATTTAAGCAAACTAACTGGAAGGTATTGCATTATGATATTTCCAACAAATATTTTTAAAATTACTTGGAAGACCATCCTTAACAAGTTGAAAAATATGGATTCTAAGTTTAAGTGAGCAGTAATGAGAGGCCTAGTAAATGACGTGCATTGTTTTAGGTAACAACGTTTTGAAACAAGTCAAATATTTCTAAACGTCAGTTTTTCAGATGTTCATACCATTGTACAAGTTTTTTCTCTTGAAACTTAGCTTTCCTCTTTCATTTCTCTAAACTCAGCTTTATAATGAAGGGACAAATAAACTGCATCTATTTCGTTGAAAGTTTTTGTTAGCACGCTGTTAACGTTTGATCACGAAACAGTTAAACATTTTAAATACTTGTTTGGTAGAAAAAAGAATGTGCAACTCATTGTCAGGGTCAATTCATATATAAAGTGAATTATATGAAATTAAGCTAAGCAGGCTTAACTTCATATAATTTGGGGATATTGCATACATATAACATATATATTATATAGAGAGTAAGTTTCTGGCTCAGACGGTAAAGCGTCTGTCTACAATGCAGGACACCTGGGTTCGATCCCTGGGTTGGGAAGATCCGCTGGAGAAGGAAATGGCAATCCACTCCAGTACTATTGCCTGGAAAATCCCATGGACAGAGGAGCCTGGTAGGCTACAGTCCATGGGGTCGCAAAGAGTCGGACACGACTGAGCAACTTCATCTATTTTTAATGAATCATAAGAGTTGTGCACATTCTGCTTTAGAACCACTGCTCTAACAGTTGACAAAATGCAACTTTCCCTACCTCTTAAGGAAATTGCTACTGATAAGATGATATGCAGTGGAAAGTTTGGGGCTTGTCCTCTTCCTTTGTTGAGTAAAATTTGTCATAGGAGATGATGGGTACTCTGCCTCCTCTCTCCAACCTGTGTTTATCTCACCAGTTACTGAGTCACCCAAAGTCTAGTCTCCAATGAGGTCACTTCCTTCTTATCTTGTCTACCATTCTTACTTTTATGCTCCCCCTGTGTATTCCCTAATGCTCCACGAAGTTTCTCGAGATCTCAATGCTTTTCAAAAAGCTGTCAGTTTCATGAGACTACTCTTAAAATTCAATGCTAATTAGGACTAGAAGGCATACAATGTGTGAGTCTGAGTTTCTACATTTGTAAAGAGGATTCAACTCTTCCAAAAGGCTCTTTTATCTTCAAGTTGTTGTAGTTCAGTTGCTGAGTCATGTTCGATTCTGCGACCCCATGGATTGCAGCATGCCAGGCTCCTCTGTCCTTCACTATCACCCAGACTTTGCTCAAATTCATGTCCATTCTTATCTTTAAGAATCTTTATTTTCTGACTCTCCCTGAACAAAGATGTATGACTCATAGTTAACTTGAATGCTTGTACTAGCTCTCCTATACTCTCAACATAAATATTTTTTTACTGCATTGTAAGTTAATTTGCTGGAAATATTTGGAAGACTATAGGAAATGTATGATCTTCTTTCACTGAATATTCTCAACTACTTTCTCAGATTTGAAACCGGATTAATCAGCTTCTTGTGTTGCAAGGCATTTAAGTAAAATCAAACCCATTATTATTGATCTTGCTCACCATTTATATGACACTTAGTATTTACAAACTAGCCTTGCAATTATATAAGTGTATAGAATTATAACAGCTGTTAACATGAACTCTTCCTTAGATTTTGGCAGGAAAGTTTAATAACAATAACAAAGTGTGATAATAACAATGGCAACCATAGCAAATTGTTTTGGTTTAGAATCATATTCTTGGGGATGGAGGTGGGTGCCTTCATTAGATACCATTGGTTGTATTGACGGAAAAAGTATGCTTCTAGGAAGCATAAAAAATAAACAAATATTTATTGGGTTTCTGCTGCAAGGCATCATACCAGGTACATGTAAATGTTTTCTTAAACAGTAAGTTAAGGAATTGGAGCGTTAAGGCTAGTAGGAGATATCATTTATCCATGGTATAAGTTTCAGTACTGACCTGAGGACTTGGGCCTCTGTAGATGGACTTGAACCTCTCTAGGTGAAGTTTTGAATTTAAGCTTCTAAATGGTCTTCCAAGACCATAATAATTCAGGATTAGATGAGAGAATCTCTGCTGCTTTCATTGAAATTACAGAAATCAGAAGATGACTTAGCTCCTTGAAAGTACATGAATGGATATGATCAGACTTTACTTTCTTTTAGTACTGATGTCCCTGAGTCTAGGGAAACTATCTCCAGAACTAGTAGAGGTTTCTTTTCTTTTTAAAATATTTCTTTCTTTCTCTCTTTGGCTGCTCCAGGTCTTAGAGTCAGCTTGCAGAATCTTTGATCTCTGCTACTGCATGCAGGATCTCTAGCTGCAGCATGTGAACTCCTAATGAATTTTTGAGAAAGACAGTGAATTTTGTTAAACAGCTAGCAGCTTTTGATAAATTGGCTTAGATTTCACCAGGTCCACAATAATAATTATAAATGTCTTGCAATACTTTCATTTCCCCTCGTGTGTACCATCCTGTTCACCTGGCAAAACCCCAATCTTGGTTGAGTCCCCAAATCACACACTTGTACCTGAGTACCTGAAGATTGCTGGAAACAATCACATAAATGTCCTCACTCTTCTTACTGTAAATCTCAAATGGATACTTATATTTCCACTTAATCTTTATAATTCTTTCCTTTCTCACTCTTTTAGAAGCCTGAGCATATCTTCCTCCTTTTCGTCCCTCCACCCCAGTCAATGCTAACTTCTCTCTCATTGGATGGTAAATTGTTGATTGACTAATAATTCATTGAAGAAAAACAGATGCAAATACGTATCAATAATTTCATCTTCTGCCTGTCCAATCTAATAGTCTGCCTGGCTCTGTATGGAACTCTGCCTCCTTTCTTGTAATAATGTGAAATGCATCTTTGTTCTTAGGTTCAATCATTACACTTTTGCTCTAGTTCAATGCTTTCTTTCCAAGTCAAGAAGTTTCCTCTCACAATTTATTTCTCTGTTATTTCATCATTTTCTCCTTTTCAGCAGTCAAAGACTGATAAACAACTAACACTACAAACTTTTATTTTCCCATCTCTCATCTCAACCCTTTGGTATCAATCCCCCCAGGTCTCTTGAAACAGCTCTTACTAAGATTATTAGTGATTTGCTTGCTGCCAAATCCAATAGTCAATTTCACCCCTGATTTTATTTAACCTCTTAATAATATTTGACACAGTTGTATCTCCTCTCTTCTTGAAATATTTTCTGTTAGATTTTATAAACAGCACAATCTTTTGTATTTCTTCCTACGTGGTGCTGCCCCTTTGCAGTTTTCTTTGCTGGCTTTCCTTTAGGGGTGATTTCTAAACATTGCAATGCTCCAGAGTTCAGTGTTGGACCCTCTTCTTTATGTATACTCTCTTCTATCCGATTGAACCTTGACCTATGGCTTTGAATACCTCCCATAGGCAAATGTTCCCACATATGTTTCTGTCAGCCTTGATCTGCACCTAATTCAAAGAAGAATTCCAATTGAATGTCTAATAAGAACCTCAAAACTAACAGATAAAAAATATGTTTTTGATGTTTCCCTGCAAAGTAAATCCTCTCAGTAAACAGCAATGGCATCTGTTTGTGTTGTTCCTTGGAACATCTGGTCATAGTAAACACCCTCTTCCAACAACCTTCCAACCTCCTCAGACAACCATTTTGCCTTTTTCATTTCTTTTTCTTGGGGATGGTCTTGATCCCTGCCTCCTGTACAATGTCACAAACCTCTGTCCATAGTTCTTCAGGCTCTCTGTCTATCAGATCTAACCCCTTGAATCTATTTGTCACTTCCACTGTATAATTGTCAGGGATTTGATTTAGGATGTACCTGAATGGTCTAGTGGTTTTCCCTACTTTCTTCAACTTAAGTCTTAATTTGGGAATAAGGAGTTCATGATCTGAGCCACAGTCAGCTCCTGGTCTTGTTTTTGCTGACTGTCTAGAGCTTCTTCATCTTTGGCTGCAAATAATATAATCAATCTAATTTCAGTATTGACAATCTGGTGATGTCCATCTGTAGAGTCTTCTCTTGTGTTGGAAGAGGGTGTTTACTATGACCAGTGTGTTCTCTTGGAAAAAATATGTTAATTTTTGCCCTGCTTCATTTTGTACTCCAAGGCTAAATTTGCCTGTCACTCTAGGTATCTCTTGACTTCCTACTTTTGCATTCCTGTCCCCTATAATGAAAGGGACTTTTTTTTTTTTTTTTTGGTCATTAGTTCTAGAAGGTCTTGTAGGTCTTCATAGAACCATTAACTTCAGGTTTTTCAGCATTACTGCTTGGGGCATAGACTTCGATTACTGTGATATTGAATGGTTTGCCTTGGAAATGAGCAGAAATCATTCTGTCGTTTTTAAGATTGCACCCAAATACTGCATTATGGACTCTTTTGTTGACTAATACAAAGGAGAAGCCCCAGCAAGATGGTAGGAGGGGCGAAATTGCATTTAGAATCAAACCCCAGACCCACCAGAGATGCCAGGAGGGCTCAAACAAAACCTTGTGCACACACCAGGAGACCCCACAGAGACTGAGCCAGACGTGCCTTTGAGTGTTTTTATGTCTCCAGTGGAGGTACGGGTCACAGTGGCCTGCCGCAGGGGCAGGGGCTCTGGGTGCAGCAGACCTGGGTGTGGCATAAGCACTCTTGGAGGAGGTTGCCATTAACCCCACCATAGAGCTGCCAGATCTTACACAGGACTGGAGAAACAGACTCTTGGAGGGCACAGACAAAACACTGTGTGCACCAGGACACAGGAGAAAGGATCAGTGACCCCTCAAGAGACTGACCTAGACTTGGCTGTGAGTGTCCTGGAGTCTCTGGCAGAGATGTGGGTCTGAGGGTGCCTGCTGCAGGGTCAGGGGCACTGAGTGCAGTAGTGTGTACATGGGACCTTTTGAAGGAGGTTGCCATTATCTTCATTAACTCCACCATAGTTTGGTCTCAGGTCAAACAACAGGGAGGGAACACAGCCCTACCCATCAACAAAAAACTGGATTAAAGATTTACTGAGAATGGCCCTGCCCATCAGGACAAGACCCAGTTTCTCCCACAGTCAGTCTCTCCCATTAGGAAGCTTCCATAGCTTCTTATCCTTATCCATCAGAGGGCAGACAGAATGAAAACCAGAATCACAGAAAACTAATCAAACTGATCACATGAACCACAGCCTTGTCTAACTCAATGAAACTATGAATGAAACATTATCTAGTTTAATGCCCTCAAAGTCCATCCATGTGATTACAGTGGAAGAATTTCCTTCTTTCTCATGGCTGAATAATATTCCTTTGGATATATAGTCCACATCTTCTTTATTCATTCATCTGTTGAAGGACAGTTAGGTAGTATTTTTAACTTATAATGGATTTATTGGACATAACCCCATTATAAGTCAAGAAAGATCATACCTTCATATCAATACCTCTAATTTCAATCTAACACCTAAGAGTTTATTCTTGTTTTCTCCCTGTCCATATTTAAAACTCCCTTCTCTAATGAAGAGAAATCTGGTCTCCTTTACCCTTAATGTCTTTACTTATTTGATCAGTCTCTCATGTGTCATCAAACTCTCATCACCACCACCCCTTTGCTCATGCTGATGCTTTCCTCACTCTGATTAAGTTCTAACAATTTGTTCCAGGTTTTTTTCTGCCCTCTTTCACCCCCTTTGTCTTTTTAACACCCCAACCTAGTATGCTTTTTTCTTATGGGTGACCTCCTTATACTTGTGAAAATTTTGAACATGGTTCCCCAAAAGAATCCTGTTCCCCAGGCTTTCTGGTATCTTAAAAGCTCATTGGCTTGACATGGGGAAAAAATGGGCAAGTAGTAGCAATTAATTCAGGAACAGTTGTGTCACATTTAAAATATGCTTCTTTATAATGGGGTATGGAAACTATGCCATAGCAAATCATTCTCTCTCTCTTTTTTTTTTTTTTAGTAGAAAACTGCTAAAAAAAACCCCAAGGACTTTGAATTCATCCTCAGGAACAAATGTTGCTAGTAGTTCCTTTTGTGACTTCTTACACAGCTGTCCTGATGCACTGTAAAATCTAAGAGGAAAGAGCCAGACAAGATGATTGGGTGGCAAAGACTGACCCACTGCATAGGCTGTAGCATACCAAGGACAGGTGAGAGGGTGTTGGTGGGGAACGTTAGGCTTCTGGAACGTTAGCAGGAGTTCATGGTTCTTTATTCACAACTCAATTCTACATATTAAAAATATTCTGAACACAATTTCACCTCCAGTTTTTTCTATCTGTTTGTTTGCAGTCTCTCCCACTTCTAAGGACATAGAACTGGTGTTATCTTTTGGAGTTTTGGAGTAAAGTTTCCGTAGATTATGGAAGGAGATAAAGGATAGTTTCTTGATAAAAGCTATGATATTAGTGAGAGCAGTGTCTTTGTGCTTGTTCAGTGAAACAACTTTATTGCATTTAGCTTTAGGTTTAGCTTTAGGTACTGCCATGATGATGGTTACATTATAATTTTCAATTATCAATGTGTCACCATGATATTTAGAGGCAACCTCTGGAAAAATCTCTTGTAGTACTTCCTGGGTGAAGTACAGGTGATCTGGAAGATATTGTTTAGAGCAAGGAGAGCACATGCTTCTCATGGTAGACTTCAGGAGACACTGCTTGGAGAAATTCTAGGAATTCTTCTTTAGCCTTATATCCTCTTGTGGCATATAATTCATAGGTGTGTGTGTGCATGTGTTTATGTATTTAGCTTGCCAGAGAGTTTTGCAAACTCCTTAAGTCTTTCCAGAATTGGTAAATTCTGCCTTTTTCTTGAGGGTCTGCCATTAGGGAAGGAGGATGAAATCAAACAACCTCTTCTTATTGGAAAAGAAACAAAAAAAAATTTACAGTTATTTTTCCTCAATAGCAAAATGCTGGAATCAAAGCTTTCCAGAGAAGCTTGATTTTCTTTTTTTCTTTAAATTTAAATTTATTTATTTTAATTGGAGGCTAATTACTTTACAATATTGCATTGGTTTTGCCATACATCAACATGAATCCACCACGGGTGTACACGTGTTCCCCATCCTGAACCCCTCTCCCATCTCCCTCATGAGCTTGATTTTCATGTTATAATTTCTATCCTTGTGCAAGGATCAACTGGGCCACAAGGTAAGGACACCAAATGGAATTGTTCAAATTGTTCGTGTTGCTCCTTTTAATCTTTTTTTTTCAGCTCCATTATGCCACTGTCCCAGATGAAAAGGCTGATACAATAGACAAAATGTAAAACCAAAGTGGTCCAGTGATGTGACATTGCCTGTAAGAGCAGAGTGACCTTGCATAAGTCTCTAAGGCAACTCTTCCTGCCCTTGTGTGCTGTGTGGGACACAGCAAGCCACGGTTAGGGAAAGTGAAATTCCTTCACAAAGGAAATTCTCTCTGGGTCTCAGCCACTGTCCTCACCTTGAACCTGGGGAGGGTGGTGAGCAAGAAGCTGGGGGAGGATAGAGCACATTGTTGCTGGTTGTCAGACTTCCCCATTATTAAAGAGAGAAAAGGCAACATAATTTAAAACTCCCCTTTGATTTGGTGTTATTTTATGGGTATCAGCATTTGTTGTATTGTTAAAAGATGTCCTTGAGGCTGTTGCAAATGTAGTTCCCCTTGACCTACATTAATGGACCAGACTACTAAGCTTTCTCTGTTCTTACATTTTTCTCTTAATTTCCTGGCTCATTATTCACTGTCAGGAAGTTAGATAACACATCTTGCTATTAGTCTACTCCTCTTTATAGTCACATTCGCTTCTAATTTGTTTTGGGCAAATAAGCCAAATAAAACCAGTTTTTAGACATGAATATAAAAGAAACTTGGGAAGTGTACATTTTTAGCTAATAGACTTTAGCATGTAAAATTGGACTGTCATTGTATATGCTCATAAGCTTTTAACATTTATCTTCATGTTAAGCTACATTTAAGGAAAGGTTATTTGAGGCCTGATCTCCAGATATTATATTGGGTTTGTATTATTAGAATTTTATAAACTTGACTTTACAGCAGAGTTACTCTCAAACACAAACTATTATGCTCTTTTGTTCATAGTTCAGTTGCAAAGAACAGAATGCCCTCTAGCTGGTCTAAACAGAAAATAATACACCAATGGCACCCCACTCCAGTACTCTTGCCTGGAAAATCCCATGGATGGAGGAGCCTGGTAGGCTGCAGTCCATGGGGTCGCTAAGGGTTGGACACGACTAAAGCGACTTCACTTTCACTTTTCACTTTCATGCATTGGAGAAGGAAATGGCAGCCCACTCCAGTGTTCCTGCCTGGAGAATCCCAGGGACGGGGGAGCCTGATGGGCTGCCGTCTATGGGGTCACACAGAGTCGGACACGACTGAAGTGACTTAGCAGCAGCAGCAGCAGCAGCAGTTCAGTTCAGTCACTCAGTCGTGTCTGACTTTTTGCTGCCCCATGAATTGCAGAACACCAGGCCTCCCTGTCCATCACCAACTCCTGGAGTTTACCCAAACTCACGTTCATTGAGTCGGTGATGCCATCCAGCTATCTCATTCTCTGTCGTCCCCTTCTCCTCCTGCCCCCAGTCCCTCCCAGCATCAAAGTCTTTTCCAATGAGTCAACTCTTCGCATGAGGTGGCCAAAAGTACTGGAATTTCAGCTTCATCATCATTACTTCCAAAGAACACTCAGGACTGGTCTCCTTTAGAATGGACTGGTTGGATCTCCTTGCAGTCCAAGGGACTCTCAAGAGTCTTCTCCACACCACAGTTCAAAAGCATCAATTCTTCAGCGCTCAGCTTTCTTCACAGTCCATACATGACTACGGGAAAAACCATAGCCTTGACTAGATGGACATTTGTTGGCAAAGTAATGTCTCTGCTTTTTCATATGCCATCTAGGTCGGTCATAACTTTCCTTCCAAGGAGTAAGTGTCTTTTAATTTCATGGCTGCAATCACCATGGAGCCCAGGAAAATAAAGTCTGACACTGTTACCACAGTTTCCCCACCTATTTCCCATGAAGTGATGGGACCAGATGCCATGATCTTCATTTTCTGAATGTTGAGCTTTAAGCCAACCTTTTCACTCTCCTCTTTCACTTTCCTCAAGAGGCTTTTTAGTTCCTCTTCACTCTCTGCCATAAGGGTGGTGTCATCTGCATATCTGAGGCTATTGAGATTTCTCCTGGCAATCTTGATTCCAGCTTGTGCTTCCTCCAGCTCAGCGTTTCTCATGATGTACTCTTCATATAAGTTAAATAAGCAGGGTGACAATATACAGCCTTGATGTACTCCTTTTCTTATTTGGAACAAGTCCGTTGTTCCATGTCCAGTTCTAACTGTTGCTTCCTGACCTGCATGCAGGTTTTTTAAGAGGCAGGTCAGGTGGTCTGGTATTCCCATCTCTTTCAGAATATTCCACACTTTATTGTGATCCACACAGTCAAAGGCTTTGGCATAGTCAATAAAGCAGAAATAGATGTTTTTCTGGCACTGTCTTGCTTTTTTGATGATCCAGTGGATGTTGGCAATTTGATCTCTGGTTCCTCTGCCTTTTCTAAAACCGGCTTGAACATCAGGAAGTTCACAGATCACGTATTGCTGAAGCCTGGCTTAGAGAATTTTGAACATTACTTTACTAGCATGTGAGATGAGTGCAATTGTGCGGTAGTTTGAGCATTCTTTGGCATTGCCTTTCTTTGGGATTGGAATGAAAATGGACCTTTTCCAGTCCTGTGGCCACTGAGGAGTTTTCCAAATTTGCTGGCATATTGAGTGCAGCACTTTCACAGCATCATCTTTCAGGATTTGAAATAGCTCAGCTGGAATTCCATCACCTCCACTAGCTTTGTTCATAGTGATGCTTTCTAAGGCCCACTTGACTTCACATTCCAGGATGTCTGCTCTAGGTCAGTGGCCACACCATCGTGATTATCTGGGTCTTGAAGAAATCTTTTTTATACAGTTCTTCTATGTATTCTTGCCACCTCTTCTTAATATCTTCTGCTTCTGTTAGGTCCATACCATTTCTGTCCTTTATCGAGCCCATCATTGCATGAAATATTCCCTTGGTATCTCTAATTTTCTTGAAGAGATCTCTAGTCTTTCCCATTCTGTTGTTTTCTTCTATTTCTTTGCATTGATTGCTGAGGAAGGCTTTCTTATTTCTTCTTGCTATTCTTTGGAACTCTGCATTCAGATGTTTATATCTTTCCTTTTCTCCTTTGCTTTTCACTTCCCTTCTTTTCACAGCTATTTGTAAGGCCTCCCCAGACAGCCATTTTGCTGTTTTGCATTTCTTTTCCCTGGGGATGGTCTTGATCCCTGTCTCCTGTACAATGTCACAAACCTCTGTCCATAGTTCATCAGGCACTCTATCTATCAGATCTAGTCCCTTAAATCTATTTCTCACTTCCACTGTATAATCAATCATAAGGGATTTGATTTAGGTCATACCTGAATGGTCTAGTGGTTTTCCCTACTTTCTTCAATTTCAGTCTGAATTTGGCAATAAGGAGTTCATGATCTGAGCCACAGTCAGCTCTCGGTCCTGTTTTTGCTGACTGTATACAGCTTCTCCATCTTTGGCTGCAAAGAATATAATCAATCTGATTTCGGTGTTGACCATCTGGTGATGCCCATGTGTAGAGTCTTCTCCTGTGTTGTTGGAAGAGGGTGTTTGCTATGACCAGTGCGTTCTCTTGGTGGAACTCTATTAGCTTTTGCCCTGCTTCATTCCGTACTCCAAGGCCAAATTTGCCTGTTATTCCAGGTGTTTCTTGACTTCCTACTTTTGCATTCCAGTCCCCTATAATGAAAAGGACATCTTTTTTGGGTGTTAGTTCTAAAAGGTCTTGTAGGTCTTCATAGAACCATTCAACTTCAGCTTCCTCAGTGTTACTGGTTGGGACATAGGCTTGGATCACCATGATATTGAATGGTTTGCCTTGGAAACGAACAGAGATCATTTTGTCGTTTTTGAAATTGCATCCAAGTACTATATTTCAGACTCTTTCATTGACCATGATGGCTACTCCATTTCTTCTGAGGGATTCTTGCCCACAGTAGTAGATATAATGGTCATCTAAGTTAAATTCACACAACGCAGTCCAGTTTAGTTTGCTGATTCCTAGAATGTTGACATTCACCCTTGCCATCTCCTGTTTGACCATTTCCAATTTGCTTTGATTCATGAACTTAACATTCCAGGTTCCTATGCAATATTGCTCTTCACAGCATTGGACCTTGTTCTATCACCAGTCACACCCACAACTGGGTATTGTTTTTGCTTTGGCTCCGTGTCTTCATTCTTTCTGGAGTTATTTCTCCACTGATCTCCTGTAGTATATTGGGCCCCTACCGACCTGGGGAGTTCCTCTTTCAGTATCCTATCATTTTGCCTTTTCATACTGTTCATGGGGTTCTCAAGGCCAGAATACTGAAGTGGTTTGCCATTCCTTTCTCCAGTGGACCACATTCTACCTGACCTCTCCACCATGACCCATCCATCTTGGGTGGCCCCACATGGCATGACTTAGTTTCATTGAGTTAGACAAGGCTGTGGTTCATGTGATCAGATTGGCTAGTTTTCTGTGTTTATGGTTTCAGTGTGTCTGCCTTCTGATGCCCTCTTGCAACACCTACTGCCTTATTTGGGTTTCTCTTACCTTGGACGTGGGGTATCTCTTCATGGCTTCTCCAGCAAAGCACAACCACTGCTCCTTACCTTGGACGAGGTCGCCCCTCCTGACCTTGAACGTGGAGTAGCTCTTCTCAACCCTCCTGTGCTTGTGCAGCCGCTGCTCCTTGGACGTGGGGTTGCTCCTCTTGACCACCTCTCCTGACCTCAGGAGTGGGGTAGCTCCTCTTGGCCACTGCCACTGACCTCAGGTGTGGGATAGCTCCTCTCAGCTGCTCCTGCACCACCGCAGCCTGGTATGGCCCCTGACCTTGGGCGTGGGGTAGCTCCTCTGCACCACCCTGCTGTGCTTCTGCACGGTCTGTCACAGCCACCCCTCTTTTGTGCTGTCCATCACAGAATAATGATATTAAAGACAATAAAAAACCTTGAAAACAAAATGGAGAAAATGCAAGAATCAATTAACAAGGACTAGAAGAATTAAAGGATAAACATGCAGAGACAAACAACAGAATTACTGAAATTAAAAATACTCTAGAAGGAATTAATAACAGAATATCTGAAGCAGAACGAATCAGTAAGCTGGAAGATAAAATGGTGGTAATAACATCTAAAGAGCAGAGTAAAGTAAAAAGAATGAAAAGAACTGAGGATAGTTCTGAGACCTCTGGGACAAGATCAAACACACCAACATTCAAATTATAGGGGTCCCAGAAGATGAAGAGGGAAAAAAATGGTATGAGAAAATTTTTGAAGAGATTATAGTTGAAAATCTCCCCAACATGGAAAAGGATATAGTCAATCAAGTCCCAGAGGCACAAAGAGTCCCATACAGGATAAACCCAAGGAGAAACATGCCAAGCCACATACTAATCAAACTAACAAAAACTAAACACAAAGAAAGAATACTAAAAGCACAAGGGAGAAGCAACAAGTTACATACAAGGGAAACCCCATATGCTTAAGAGCTGATCTTTCAACAGAAATTGCATTCCAGAAGGGAATGGCAGGATATATTTAGAGTATTGAAAGGGAAAAATCTACAACCAAGATTACTGTACCCAGCAAGAATCTCATTCAAAATTGATGGAGAAATAAAAAGCTTTTCAGACAAGCAAAAATTAAGAGAATTCAGTACCACAAAACCAGCTTTACAACAAATGTTACAGGGACTTATATAGTCAAGAAATACAAAAGAAGAAAATAGATCTACAAACTTAACCCCAAACAATTAAGGAAAATGGCAATAGGAACATATATATCAATAATTACTTTAAATGTAAATGGATTAAATGCTCCAACCAAAAGGCACAGACTGGCTTAATGGATACAAAAAGAGGACCCATATATATGCTGTCTACATGAAACCCACTTCAGGCCTCAAGACACATATAGACTGAAAGTGAGAGGATGGAAAAATATATTCCATGCAAATGGGAAGGAAAACAAAGCTGGAGTAGCAGTCCTCATATCAGACAAAATAGTCCTTAAAATAAAGATTACAAGAGATAAGGAAGGACACTACGTAATGATCAAGGGATCAATCCAAGAGGAAGACATAACCATTGTAAATATCTATGCACCCAACATAGGAGCACCTCAATACATAAGACAACACTGCTGCTGCTGCTAAATTGCTTCAGTCATGTCTGACTCTGTGTGACCCCATAGGTGGCAGCCCACCAGGCAACACTAACAGACATAAAAGGAGAAACTGACAGTAACACAAGAATAGTAGGAGACTTTAAAACCCCACTCACACCAATGGACAGATCATCAAAACAGAAAATTAATAAGGAAACACAAGTCTTAAATGATACATTAGATGAGATGGAACTCATTGATATCTTCGGGACATTCCATCCAAATGCAGACGAATACATCTTCCTCTTAAGTGCATATGGAACAGTCTCCAGGATAGACTTCATCTTGGGTAACAATCAAACCTCAGTAAATTTAAGAAAATTGAAATCGTATCAAGCATCTTCACTGACCACAACGCTATGAGAGGGGATATCAATTACAAGAAAAAACTGTAAGAAACAAACACATGGAGACTAAACAACACGTTTCTAAATAACCAACAGGTTACTGAAGAAATCAAAAGGGAAATAAAAAAATTTCTAGAAACAAATGACAAGGAAAACACGACAACTCAAAACCTATGGGATGCAGCAGAAGCAGTTCTAAGAGGGAAGTTTATAGCAATACAATCCTACCTCAAGAAACAAGAAAAACATCAAATAAACAGCCTAACTTTACACCTAAAACAACTGGAAAAAGAAGAACAAAACACCACCACCACCCCCAAATTAGTAGAAGGAAAGAAATCACAAAGATCCAGGCAGAAATAAATGAAAAAGAAATGAAAGAAACAACAGCAATAAATAAATAAAACTAAAAGCTGGTTCTTTGAGAAGATAAACAAAACTGACAAACCTTTAGCCAGACTCATTAAGAAAAAAAGAGAGAAGAATCAAATCAACAAAACTAGAAATGAAAAAGGAGAGGTTACAACAGACAAAGCAGAAATACAAAGGATTATAAGAGACTATTCAGTTCAGTTCAGTTCAGTCACTCAGTCGTGTCCGACTCTTTGCAACCCCATGAATCACAGCACGCCAGGACTCCCTGTCCATCACCAACTCCTGGAGTTCACTCAGACTCATATCCATTGAGTCAGTGATGCCATCCAGCCATCTCATCCTCTGTCGTCCCCTTCTCCTCCTGCCCCCAGTCCCTCCCAGCATCAGAGTCTTTTCCAATGAGTCAACTCTTTGCATGAGGTGGCCAAAGTACTGGAGTTTCAGATTTAGCATTATTCCTTCCAAAGAAATCCCAGGGCTGACTGCCTTCAGAATGGACTGGTTGGATCTCCTTGCAGTCCAAGGGACTCTCAAGAGTCTTCTCCAACACCACAGCTCAAAAGCATCAATTCTTCTTCGCTCAGCCTTCTTCACAGTCCAACTCTCACATCCATGCATGACCACAGGAAAATCCATATCCTTGACTATTAGGAACAACCATACGGCAATAAAATGGATAACCTGGAAGACATGGAAAGATTCTTAGAAAAGTTCAATCTTCCAAGACTGAACCAGGAAGAAACAGAAAGTATGAATAACACAATTGCAAGCACTGAAATTGAAGCTGTGATCAGAAAACAAAAGCCCAGGACCAGATGGCTTCACAGGAGAATTCTATCAAACATTTAGAGAAGAGCTAATGCCTATTCTTCTAAAGCTCTTTCAAAAATTAGAGGAAGGAACACTTCCAAACTCATTCCACAAGGCCACCATCACCCTGATACCAAAACCAGACAAAGACAACACAAAAAAAGAAAACTATAGGCCAATATCACTGATAAACATAGATGCAAAAATCCTCAACAAAATTTTAGCAAACAGAATTCAGAAGCACATCAAAAAGCTCACACACCATGATCAAATTGGGTTTGTCCCAGGAATTCAAGGATTCTTCAATATATGCAAATCAATCAATGTGATACACCATATTAACAAATTGAAAGATAAAAACCATATGATCATCTCAATCGATGCAGAAAAAGCCTTTGACAAAATTCAGCGTCCATTTATGATTTAAACTCTTCAAAAAATGGGCATAGAAGGAACCTACCTCAACACAGTAAAGGCCATATATGGTAAGCCTACAGCAAAGATTATTCTCAATGGTGAAAAACTGAAAGCATTCCCCCTAAGATCAGGAACAAGACAAGGGTGTCCACTTTCACCACTATTATTCAACATAGTTTTGGAAATCCTACCTACAGCAATCAGAGAAGAAAAAGAAATAAAAGAAATCCAGATCAGAAAAGAAGTAAAGCTCTCACTGTTTGCAGTGAGGTCTCACTGTTGACCTACTGTACATAGAAAACCCTAAGATAGTATCAGAAAATTATTAGAGCTAATCAGTGAATTTAACAAAGTTGCAGGATGCAAAATCAATACACTTGCATTTCTATATACTAACAATGAAAACTCAGAAATAGACATTAAAGAATCAATCACATTCACCATTGCAGCAAAAAGAATTAAATATTTAGTAATAAACTTACCTAAGGAGACAAAAGAACTACACAGAAAATTATATGACACTGATGACAGAAATAAAAGATGGCATAAACAGATGGAGAGATATTCCATGTTCCTGGGTAGGACGAATCAACTTTGTGAAAATGACTATACTACCAAACACAATCTCCAGATTCAATGCAATCCCTATCAAATTACCAATGACATTTTTAACAGAACTAGAACAAAAAATTTCACAATTCATATGGAAACACAAAAGACTCTGAACAGCCAAAGCAGTCTTGAGAAAGAAGAATGGAGCTGGAGGAATCAACCTTCCTGACTTCAGATTATACTACCAAGCTACAGTCATCAAGAATGCATGGTGTATCACCATACAGTATGGTGCTGGCACAAAAACAGAAATATAGACAAATGGAACAAGGTAGAAAGCTCAGAAATAAACCCATGCACCTATGGGTACCTTATTTTTGACAAAGGAGGCAAGAATGTACAATGGGGCAAAGACAGCCTCTTCAATAAATAGTGCTGGGAAAACTGGACGGCTACATGTAAAAGAATGAAATTAGAACACTTCCTAATACCATGCTGCTGCTGCCATACACAAAGATAAATTCAAAATGAATTAAAGACCTAACTGTAAGATCAGAAACTATAAAACTCTTAGAGGAAAACATAGACAGAACACCTGATGACATAAATCAAAGCAAGATCCTCTGTGACCCACCTCCTAGAGTAATGGGAATAAAAACAAAAGTAAACAAGTGGGATCTGATTAAACTTAGAAGCTTTTGCACAGCAAAGGAAACTATAAGCAAGGTGAAAAGAAAACCCTCAGAGTGGGGGAAAATAATAGCAAATGAAACAACTGACAAAGGATTAATTTCCAAAATATATAAGCAGCTTATATAATTCAATGCCAGAAAAACAAACAACCCAATCAAAAAGTGGGAGAAAGACCTAAACAGACATTTCTCCAAAGAAGACCTACAGATGGCTAACAAACACATGAAAAGATGCTCAACATTGCACATTATTAGAGAAATGCAAATCAAAACCACAATGAGATATCATTGGTCAGAATGGCCATCATCAAAAAGTCTACAAGCAATAAATGCTGGAGAGGGTGTGGAGAAAGGAGAACACTTTTGCACTGTTGGTGGGAATGCAAATTGATACAGTCACTATGGAAGATGGTATGCGGATTTCTTAAAAAACTAGGAATAAAACCACCATATGACCCAGCAATCCCACTTCTAGACATATACCCTGAGGAAACCAAAATTGAAAAAGACATGTATCCCGTTGTTCTTTGCAGTAGTATTTACAATAGCTAGAACATGGAAACAACCTAGATGTCCATTAACAGATGAATGGATCAAGAAGTTGTGGTACATATACACAATGGAATACTACTCAGCCATAAAAAGGAGTGCATTTGACTCAGTTCTGATAAGGTGGATGAACCTAGAACCTATTATACAGAGTGAAGTGAGTCAGAAAGAGAAAGATAAATATCATATTCTAATGCACATATATGGAATCTAGAAAAATGGTACTGAAGAATTTATTTACAGGGCAGCAGTGGAGAAACAGACATGGAGAATAAACTTATGGACATGGGGAGAGGGGAGGAAAGCGTGAGATGTATGGAAAGAGTAACATGGAAAGTTTCATTACCATATGTAAAATACATACCCAATGGGAATTTGCTGTATGGCTCAGGAAACTCAAACAGGGGCTCTGGATCAACTTAGGGGGTGGGATGTGGAGGGAGATGGGAGGGAGGTTCAAAAGGGAAGGGATATATGTATACCTATGGCTGATTCATGTTGAGGTTTAACAGAAAACAACAAAATTCTGTAAAGCAATTATCCTTCAACAAAAAAATTAATTAAAAAATATTTATTCTCTAATATCTTTATGTGTGTGTATGTGTTTATATATATGTGTGTGTGTGTGTTCTTGCCTGGAGAATCCCAGGGACGGGAGAACCGGGTGGGCTGCCATCTCTGGGGTTGCACAGAGTCGGACACGACTGAAGCGACTTAGCAGCAGCAGCATATACATATATCACATAGACAATGTGAGAGGTAAACTGTAAAATCAAAGTAGTCTAGTGACATATGCATACAGAGAGAATCACATGGTACCAAATACGACTGGCTAGAGCAGCAGCAGAGATGAACAGGTATTTATCAGGGTATGTACAAGGTACTGACTGTACAAAGACAAGAAATTCCATCTGCATCCTTGAAGGAATTGATATAAGAGGAAGATATTCATGAACAAACAACTATAACAAGATAAATATTATGCTGGAAGAATACAACCTCAATTTTTTCATGAAAATATCATCAAAAATATCTCTTGAACTGCAGAGAAGGAAAGAATAGGGATGTTGCTTACCATGGCCCTCTGTAAAGAATGAAATTATTTGCTATATCTCACATTTTATCTTTAAAATTCTATGAATTTTATGTTTTTCATATTTGTAATTCTATATACATATATATATATATATATATATACACACACACATGCTGCTAAGTCACTTCAGTCGTGTCCGACTCTGTGCGACCCCATAGACGGCAGCCCACCAGCCTCCCCCATCCCTGGGATTCTCCAGGCAAGAACACTGGAGTGGGTTGCCATTTGCTTCTCCAATGCAATGAAAGTGAAAAGTGAAAGTGAAGTCGCTCAGTCGTGTCTGACCCTTAGCATGGACTGCAGCCTACCAGGCTCCTCCATCCATGGGATTTTCCAGGCAAGAGTACTGGAGTGGGGTGCCACTGCCTTCTCCAATATATATACACATATGTGTATGCAATTATATGTTAATATGTATTTTAAATAACTTGCCATCTTTAAATTAATGTTATTTATATTTTGACCCTCAAAATATTGTTACAATGAATCTGTTATTATCAGAAATAGGAGTCAATTTAAGGGGACGGACGCTGGGTCAGGAAATCCTTTTTATGCTTCATGTCAGAATATTTCTAAAATCTATGCCCACCAAGATAAATGCCTGTTAATGGCAACCTTTAAAGGATTTTTTTGAGCATTATCACTGAGCTAATCTTTATTGTTATGATTAATAATTGACTGTTTATCTTTTCCAAATTCTTCTCCTTTGTTTTCATTTTTTCTCAGGAAGAAACATAACAGTGAAAGCTTGAGTACATAAATTCTGAGCAGCATTTTCTTCCAGCTAAGGCAGCATTCATCCATATAACACTGGTGCTCTGTAGCAGGACGGGCACGGAAGGAGTACAGGGGAGCTGTCCACACCTGTGGGAGGCATATATATATATATTAGCACTGAAATTACCTAGAATTGCTGGAACATGTGGTGATAATAAAAAGCAGACCTAATTTTCTACAGACAATGCATTTTTTTATTGCCTGTCCCCAGGACAGAGGGCTCCTGCTGCCTAATTCAAGTAGTCACTACTATAGAATGTGGAATAATCTTCAAGTCACTTCCCATTATACTGCAGTTTGGTTTCAAAATGATTATTCAGTGTACTTTTTTTCTGTTATAAAATCGATCATTTTGACCACTTCATTGAACATACAGAAACACTTCAGAAACATCATCTTTATAAACATAGGGAACAAAGAATCTAGTAAATGAGCCAGCTCATTACATTTATGTCCTAAGTGAAAAGTTATATAAGCAACTGGGTTACATTTGCTTTTCAACCAACTGTTTACAAATGTCAGTGGAGAACAACAAAATAGATCATTTTAGTCCAGGAGAATCTTTTCACCTTGTTACTACATTCTGAGTCTAAAGCAGCTTAAGTTAGTTTCACATCTTCATCATCTTTTCCATTTTTTCATGACTTGATCTGTAATGGGTATCTGAAACTAACTTCAAAGAAAGTCTCAGGTAATTTCTGATATGCTTATATTCAGTTGTGTTTTTCTTATTGTCCTTGGCCAAGACTTGCTTCTTTATCATTGCAAACATTCATGTGATTAATTTTAAATCGTCCCAGAGTTGATCTGAAAATATCTCCCCAATAGTGGTAGTCTCATGAAGTAATTTCTCAGGTTGTTTGAGAATGTGGGGGAGAACAGGCAGGGCAAGCAACAAAAAGACTGAATTTTTTGTTAACCCCAAGGAATGAAACTTTCCAGTTATTTCTTTCAAATAAAAATGGCTTATTTCTTGGGCTTTTACTTCTCATTCTTATTCATGGTATTAGTTAATTTTTGTTGCATGACAAATTACCCCCAAATGTAGAGATTTAAAACCACAGTCATTGATATAAGCTCACAATTCTGTGGATCATCAATTGGGGGCTGAGTCCAGTGGGGCCAGGGGCATCACTGACTCAATGGACATGAGTCTGGGTAAACTCCGAGAGTTGGTGATGGACAGGGAGGCCTGGCGTGCTGCAGTTCATGGGGTTGCAAAGAGTCAGACACGACTGAGTGACTGAACTGAACTGAACTGATGCTGAAGCTGAAACTCCAATACTTTGGCCACCTGATGTGAAGAACTGACTCATTTGAAGAGACCCGGATGCTGGGAAAGAATGAAGGCAAGAGGAGAAGGGGATAACAGAGGATGAGATGGTTGGATGGCATCACGGACTCAATGGACATGAGTTAGAGCAAGCTTCAGGAGTTGGTGACGGACAAGGGAGCGTGGCGTGCTGCAGTCCGTGCGGCCGCAAAGAGTCAGACACGACTGAGCTACTGAACTGAACTGGCTGATGTGAAGGGCAAAGCGGTTATTGCATGTAAAAGCAGTTATTGCAGTGTCTGGCATATCCCTAATGCTCAGAAATTAGCAACTGTACTATCAGTTCTCTGCCTGATGCTCCAAGTAGCCAGGATGAGATGGTCTCCACTGCTACACGTCCACCAGTAGCTCTGCCACCTTCAGGGGCAGTGCTGTCCCTCACATAGTGAACTCCAGGAAATCCCAAACCTGAGTGTTTCGTGAAGTTGGTGGAAGTGACTTTTTTCCTCCTATTCTTCTAATATATCAGAATTATACCAAAGCAGTGCCACCTTGCACCCCAGGGTCTTACAAATGTTTAAGTGAATCTTGAGGGAAAACTGCTTTTTAAACTTTTACCCACAGCTTTTATACTGTCCTTAGGTTGTCCTCAAGGTGAGGATGAGCATCATGGTACAGAAAATCTAAATGACAGACTTGTGCTGTGTTAATTCATTCAACAAATCTATGCTGAGTGCCTGATACATGCCAGGCAACGCACTAGGAGCTGGGCTATACCCATGACCAGGGAGGAAGTTATAACATCTGGTTTGGGATCCACTACCTTCTCTACTATGGGAAAAAAGAAGGCAGGTTTTCTTTCTAATCTGTTTGTCAGCTGAACATCTGAATTAATAGACAAATGACATTTACTAGGAAAAAAGAGACTCTTAACTATTGGATGACTTTAGTAGGATATTCTCAGCTGAAGGGTTAGTTAACAGTATATAGACCCAGAATTTACAAAGGGCTCCCCAGAGAATGCCCCACATGCTGTATACCTCTCTGGGTTATAACTTTAAAATGCTGACTACTGTTTGTGGGTTTCCCTGGTGGCTCAGTGGTAAAGAATCTGCCTGCCAATGTAGGAGACAAGGATTTGATCCCTAGGTTGGAAAGATCCCCTGGAGAAGGAAATGGCAACCCACTCCAGTATTCTTGCCTGGAGAATCTCATGGACAGAGGAGCCTGGTGGGCTACAGTTCATAAACTCAGAAAGAGTTGGACATGACTGAGTGACTGAGCACACACTGTTTGTAGGAACCTGCAAAACCCCAGGTTGAGACTGAGTCTGTTATTCTGGGCCAGAGAGCACAAGTCCAGTGTGTGAAACAAGGACCTAGGAAGTCATGGGAGTGATCCTGATCTCCTTTGCTTTGTCTGTGCTCCTTGACTGACTCTGTCTTTGAAATAATTTGCAACTCTTGATACTGGGTAAATTCTTGGGACTCGTGAGCCTGAATTGACAATCTAATCCTAAATGTTAATCCTTTATGTGACCCCACAGATAAAATTATTGCCCTTTACAGAGTTTCTTTTCATCCTGGGAAATCCTTCTTCTGATGACTCAGGCTTTATTACTGAGTCTAACTCAGCACATTACAGCATGGTGGTTGAAGAGCAAGACTGATGCCAGACTCATCCTGCTCCTTATTGGCTGGGTGACTTAAAGCAGCTCAACCTTTCTGAAACTCAGTTCCTTGTCTGTGAAATGAGGTTGATGATGGTACTCACTCATGGAGTCATTGTGAGCTGAGTTAATATATAGAATGTGCTTAGAATAGAGCTGGCACATGATGCAGTTAACATACCTCTTGAATGTGTTCCTTGAAGTTTTCTTTTCTGGGTATTTTAGAAGTCCCTAGTACAAAGCAACTGGTTAGCTGCCTACCAGTTAATGGTTATGTCATGGACACAACTTAGAACTAAATCAGTCCTTACACTTACACAGATCACTTGTCATCTTCGTGTATGTAGCTGAATTTATTTGGAACTGAAATCACTTATTGAAGATTAATTTTAAGACAACATTCATTTGAAGTTTGATGGGATATTTATATTCTGTGATCCTTCCCAAATCCAAATATTCCAAATTTATTCCTAGGATATCTCATGAAGCAAAAGTCTACTTAGATTTGGAATGACTGTACAACCCATTTACATATAATTTTAAATAATATTACTTAATTTGCTGTAAGCTGAATCTTCCCTGTGGATAAAATGTTAAAAAATTGTAAATTGCCTACCAAAGTTCATATTCCTTAGAGTAACCTCTGGCAGAATGATTTGAATGTGGCCTCAGGTGCTGGTTTTGAAATGCAAACCCAGTTCAATTAGGCACAGCAGCTGTGGCCATGGTATTGCCCACCTATGCTTTGGTTTAATAAGAATTGATTGTCAGTGTGTATATTTTGGCTAAGTTAATGATTCCTTAGTATTCTGGCATCTGTATTCTCTCTTTCCCACTTTCTGAATGAAAAGATTCTCACACAGTGCCCTTTATTTTGCTTTGTAAATTCTAAAATTCTTGTCTTCTACATCTTCAGTCTCTCTTAGTATATAACATGTGATCTGGCACATGGTGGACACTCATTAAATATTTGTTAATAAATACATAAATGAAAAATGCCAATTTATGAAAGGTTGAAGAATTGACTGATTATGCTATAATATCTTTCTTAAAATTACTTTTTATTGTTTTGCAGAAAAAGTATTTTCTATATTCTTGCTAAGGACTATTACATTCTGTTTAAAGGTATTTTATATAAAGTAATTGTGTGTCATTGGCCCAACAGCCCTGATTACCCCATTACTCTCATTTTTCGGCGAGCATCCTAATGCTTAGGGTATGCTGATGACTTGTCCCACGTTACTAAGCCAGTGTTTGAGAAGCCCCAGGGTCTGTTTTTCTTTTAGGTTTAGGACACTTATGACAAATTATAGGAAGTACTACTTAATCAGTAAGCATCTAAGGTCTAGAAATAAATGGAGATGAGAACCTGCCTGAAGCAATTTAAACACTCTCAGGGAAATCACTGACTAGAAAATGTAGTAACAGAACTGTTCTGATGAGCAAACCCATCCCTTTATTTTCCCACATCCTCTTTGCAGAAAAATGTCTAAACATTCTAAACATGGAGGAATTGTGGAGGCATATTCAGTGTTTGACATGTAGGTGTGTGAATCCATTCACCTGTGCCACTCAAGCACAACCTCTTCCAAACTTTTGGGCATTTAAGGTCATTTCTATTGAGGAAGTTATAAAATCTCAGTCTTTCAGCTATTTAAAGCAAGCCTTCTACTGATGACCATTGGCTAGTGAAGTTCCTACTAGAAACAGCTCTGATCAGTTTGGCCATGTACCCAGACCCAGCAGATTGGACACCATGAAAGCTCTGCAGCAGATGGACTATCCAGTGACCCTCCAGCCATTCCATTAAGAGAGCCCCTACCTATCTCCACCACATACACTGTATCATTATTCTAATCTGTACCTCTGTGTCCAACAAAAGATTGTTGTTTGACAACCAATGTCAGTTTTATTCACATGGCTTAAGCAAGAGGCTAGATACAGAATGTGAAGGCTGAAACTTAGTATCTTGGCCATCACACCCACGAAGGTCTTCTGAGGCCCCGTGCAGAAAGCAATGGCTGAGAAGGAAATCTTGTGCCCCTCCTTTGCCATAGAGCACATGGAACACCATTAGACATCAGGCTGAGACTGAAAGCATTGTCAATTTCAACCACAACACCCTCTGCATCTCTATCTGTGGAGCAAGGCCTGTCTCCATGACTCCAGCCAGCAGGCTCCAAATTGTCTAAAGATCCAAAGCACATGAGGAGCACAACTTCTGTCCTCGCTCTTGCTAGAGGTATAGAATGTATACAGTGGTCAGAGAGACTATATAAAGAAATGATTCAAAGTGCTTTAAAGGCAATGCTTTCTTGGAATCAGGAGATAGTCAGTAGTCACCTCTTCTAGAAGGAGAGCAAATGATACAAGATACTTCTCATAAGAGCTTTTAGGCAGAAAAACATGAGTTATGGACAGGCTTAACAAAGATTCCACCCGTAAGATAGAGAATTATGGAATGGTTTGATCCCCATGTTTGGAATGTATTTATCTTCCCAGACCAGGGATGGAACCCATGTCCTCTGCACCAGCAGGCAGACTATTTACCCCTGGACCACCAAGGAAGTCCTGTTATTAGCTATTTAAATGAATGTTTTAATTTATAGGAAAAAAAACATTTTTAAATGCGACTGGGTAATATATTGGGCTTTCCAGGTGGTGCTGATGGTAAAGAATCTGCCTGCTAATGCTGGGACTTAAGAGACGCAGATTCGATCCCTGAGTTGAGACGATCCCCTGGAGAAGGGCATGGCAATCCACTCCAGTATTCTCGCCTGGAGAATCCCACAGACAGAGGAGCCTGGTGGGCTATAGTCCATAGGGTCGCAAAGAGTTGGACATGACTGAAGCAATTCAGCATGCATGCACAGGTAATATATTCCTTAAAATTTTCATGCTTATGGAATATGGACTTTACAAAGCACAACTATAATACACAAGTACATTTTATTCAAGATTTATGTGTGGAAAGCAAGGGGAAATAAGATTGCTTTTTATATTCTGACTTTGTTAGCAGAGCTTATAAAGTGAAATGAAATTTCCATAACTGGAATTCCAGACTGAATAAATACAATCTCACTTTACTTAATAGACAAGTAGATTGGAAAGCATTAAAAATGATAGTATTTCCTTCTGAAAATTTGGACAGTTGCTGTTAGTAAATATTTCTTAGTTATAATACTAGTTATATGAGGCATTTTGGTGTAAATATCCTCTGATTTGGTAATGCATAGAGTAAAACATAGCTTCAAATCTGCCCTGTAAAATGCCACTAAGTAACTGAAATGTAATTAAAGTTTAAGATATTATAGAAACCTTGACAAGATTCATTAACCCACCAAATCACCTCCAGTGTTTTTTTTTTTTTTTTTGTAAGAAACCAATGATAGATTAAACTCAGGAGATACCCTTGAAGGTGACCTCAAAGTTCTAGTTTAGAACCTCAAGGTGTAAAACCCAAGGGTCTATTTTTTATTTATTTTGATTCATAACTTTGCTTATAATACAGACAGAACAGAGCCTGTGTTTATTTGCTTGTACACATGCCAGAATTTCGCTTCCAGGCCCATAACTGTATGCTAGAATGGTGGATTCTTATTGTATCAGTTAGTGTAAACCAGCTTGTGTGCTGTGGTAACAAACAACCTCCAAACTTTGATGGATTATTTTTCTTTCATGTTTCAAGTGCACTGCAGATTTGCAGGGAGCTCTGCTCCTTGTCTCCTTAATCTAGGCCTGATGTTTTCAGAGCAGCCATCATCTCAAATATTACTGTTGCTATGACAAAGGGAGAGAGTTTCAGAGGACCTCGAACTGGTAGTTAAACGCTCTGTTGTAAAAGCAAGAGTCATCACTTCCACCCGTAGCTTATTTGCCAGATCAGTCACATGAACCCACCCAACCCCAAGGTGATTGAGAAGTACATCCACACATGTATTCTGAGAGCAGAAAGCCAAACATTTTCAGAGCCAGAATTAAATTCTAATCTCCTGACATCTCCTGAAACACTCTTTTCTCTGTACTGCAACCCAAACCAAACATATCAAATAGCCCAAAGCATTCTTCTAAATTACCTTGGACCCCCAGTTTACCTGGCATGGTATTTCCATAAATGATTGTGGAATTTATGTCTGTGATGCAGAAATACTCCTGTTGCCCATAGCAGTTCACTTATTCATTATGCTTTCATGGCTAATGATAAATGTTTTTCTTCAACTATATGAATGCTTTCTTTTTTGTTTTAAAGAGGATTACTAAAATAAATATTAAAAGGAAAAACTACCATTTTTTTCCCCTCTATATACTGAATATGTCTGATACCAATTGTATGATTTCCCCTCACATACTAACCAATTCTCTGACAGCTGCTGGGTTTCCTACAATTAAATTCAGTTCTGACACTATCTATCTAGAGTTAGAATCAGATCTCACAAGTTAAAGGGCTCAGTCCCACAAGGCTGTACCCTCACCTTACTTCAGACACAGATTGCAAGTTCCAAGTTGTCATCTATAGTTCAACCAACTGTTTATAAATTGGAGGTGCCCATGACACTCTTCTTAGATTCAGAAATTGCTAGAATGGCTTACAAACTCAGGAAAGCACTTTCCTTATTATTACCAACTTACTACAAAGATATTATGAGGAACACAAATATGAATACATAGAATCATAGTTGAAGAAAGGCCCATGGAGTAGAAACTACGGTCCCCATGGAGTATGGGGTGCACAGCCTTCCTGCCATATAGATGTGTTCACCAACCCAGAATTCTCCAAACCCTATACTTTAGGGATTTTTATAGAGGCTTCATTATGTTGGCATGATTGACAATTAATCTTCAATTCTATCCTCTCCCTAGAGGATGGGGGAATGGGTTGAGGCTAAAAGTTCCAAGCTTCTAATCATGCCTTGATCTTTCCAGTGACCAAACCTCATCCTGAAGCTATACAGGAGCTTTTCAAGTATTGCCTCATTAGGATAAAAGGCATTTCCATCACCTAGGAAAATCCAGGGGTTTTAGTTGCTCTGTGTCAGGAACCAGAGTCAAAGATCTGAGATGGCTCCTAGGTCCTTGAGGAAGACATTCCTGGGGCATAAAACTGACAGACTGGGGCATATTTCAAAAGAGTTTATATAACTTTCAAAGAGAGGAGAAAATATTTATACAGTGACAAATTTTTGAAGAAAAAGGTGAGGGGGAATCCCTTTCCTTATTTTCAACAGGGAGAATTAAGCCTCCTATTTTTAATGTATGTGTATCCTTACAAAATTAAGATATCTCTACCATTTAGACTGTATTTTATCCTAGAAGGTCAGCATATCTGTTGCCTCAATTACTAGTGTCAGTATCTCTAAATGTTACTTAGTGTAGGATTTTTACCATAAAATAAGATTGGGAAAAGCCTAAATACACTATCATTTATTTTTAAAAAATATTTTAATCATTTATTTTTGCTACAATGGATCTTCATTGCTGCATGAGGGCTTTCTCTAGTTGTGGTGAACAGGGGGTTACTCTCTAGTTGCTGTAGGTGGGCTTCTCATTGTGGTGGCTTCTCGTGTTGCAGAGCAGTTGCCCCAAGGCATGTGGGATCATTCCAGACCAGGGAGCAAACCCACATCCCCTGCATTGGCAGGCAGATTCCTAACCACTAGACCACCAGGGAAGTCCTTATCGTTTATTCTTATTAAAAATAAAATTTGCCTTGATGAGCATCTGCCTCTGTGTGTGTAATTATGTAAACATTTATTAATGGATCGTTAATGCTCTCCCAGGATAAAGCCAGGATGTTCAAAGCAACTAAAATAGTGCTGGAAAGAAACAGATTAAATTACAGGAGGTATGTGAAAGTCAGTCTCTTTTTATCTTTTAACATTAGATTAATCACAGAACAAAAATGCTATTTTAATTGAGCTAAAAAAGACTTTGATTAGAATTATCTTAATGATGATTCCAGTTCACTTTTCATGTGTAATCAAACTACAGGGTGCACAGAACATATTAATTGGTTATGAGATTAATCATTCCTGTGGGTTCAATTTACTTGCTACTTCATGGGAAATAGATGGGGAAACAGTGGAAACAGTGTCAGACTTTATTTTTGGGGGCTCCAAAATCACAGCAGATGGTGATTGCAGCCATGAAATTAAAAGACGCTTACTCCTTGGAAGGAAAGTTATGACCAACCTAGATGGCATATTCAAAAGCAGAGACATTACTTTGCCAACAAAGGTCCATCGAGTCAAGGCTATGCGTTTTCCTGTGGTCATGTATGGATGTGAGAGGTGGACGGTGAAGAAAGCTGAGTGCCGAAGAATTGATGCTTTTGAACTGTGGTGTTGGAGAAGACTCTTGAGAGTCCCTTGGACTTCAAGGAGATCCAACCAGTCCATTCTGAAGGAGATCAGCCCTGGGTGTTCTTTGGAAGGAATGATGCTAAAGCTGAAACTCCAGTACTTTGGTCACCTCATGCGAAGAGTTGACTCATTGGAAAAGACTCTGATGCTGGGAGGGATTGGGGGCAGGAAGAGAAGGGGACGACAGAGGATGAGATGGCTGGATGGCGTCACTGACTCGATGGACGTGAGTCTGAGTGAACTCCGGGGGTTGGTGATGGACAGGGAGGCCAATTCATGGGGTCACAAAGAGTCGGACACAACTGAGTGACTGAACTGAACTGAACTGAACCCCTCTCCTTCCCCAAGATACTGAAGAGAAAGAGATTCTATTTCTTCCCTTATCACCAAGTATCTGAGATGGAGCCCTGAGAGATCCATCCTAAGCGCCACAAATTGAAAACAATGATGAAATAAAGATCTTACTGCCCTATAGTAAAGAATTTTTCTCTTTACCATTGTCTGTTTCTCAGGTGTAAAAATGGATTAGCTTGCACTAAGTTTGAGTGTTTCTTGGATATAAATGGCAGATTCTCAAGCATCAGAAGAACTCCAAGAATTTCTGAGTTCTCAGGATTTTATCAACCTAGATCCATCAACTGATCTCATCTATAACTTGGTCAAAAGAGTCTAACTTCCCATTGGGATGCCTATCACTGAATGCCATATGTGCTAGGCATTGTGCCTGGAGTATATAGAAATTATCATATGTTATCCTCACATACATCTTAAAATTTTTTTATTTTTTACATATTTATTTTTGGCCATGCTGGGCCTTTGTTGCTGTGTGTGGGCTTTCTCTAGTTACAGAGAATGGAGCTACTCTCTAGTCGTGGTATGAGGGTTTCTCACTGCAGTGGCTTCTCTTGTTGGGGAGCGCAGGCTCTAGGCACTCAGGCTTCAATAGCTGTGGCTCCTGGGCTCTAGAACACAGGCTCAATAGTTGTAGCACACAGGCTTAGATGCTCTGTGGCATGTGGGATCTTCCCAAATCAGGGATTGAACCTGTGTCTCCTGCATTGGCAGGCATTTTCTTTACCACTGAGCCACCATGGAAGCCCTTGTGCATGCATGCTCAGTCACCCATTGTGTCCAATTCTTTGTGACCCCAGGGACTGTAGCGCACCTGGCTCCTCTCTCCATGGGATTTTTCAAGCAAGAATACTGGAGTGGGTGGCCCTTTCCTCCTCCAAGGGCTCTTCCTGACCCAGGGTTTGAACTCATGTCTCCTGTGTCTTCTGCATTAGGCAGGCAGATTTTTTACTGCCTGAGCCACCATGGAAGCCCTCACAAAAATCTTATAAGTAGATTTTCACAGTTTAGAAAAGTGAGGATCAGGTGTTGAGTAATTTGCCCTAAGTCAAGCTTATAAACAGAGAATGGAAGTTAAACCCAGATGCATCCAACTTCAAAGCACATGCTTGATAAGGTACTTCTCTTTCATAAAAAGCAATGATCAATTAATATAAGCTTAACTAAATACTAGTTTAGGTTCTTAAGCTAGGACCACCTTAAGGAAATCATTAAATATTAATAAAAAAAAAAACAAAAGATCAGCTCCATTAGGACCAAATGAGAGCTGCAGATAATTAAAGATGATTAGTTGTCTGCCAGGACTCCAGGTTATCATTTGTGAGTTTACAGGTTTCCTCCTTAAGGCAGTATTGGTGAGCAGTTTATCAGGTGGGAAGCCTCTTCTAATCACAACTACTCTGACTCACAGATCACAACCTACTTTGTAAATATTAAAGTATGGAGAGGGAGGGCATTACACTTTTATGAAAAAATGTCTTTTGAGTAATAGCATGTGGTAGTTTTTTTTTTTTTAAGTGAGAATAATGACTTGTTATTGTCCAATTTTCAGTAAAAATAAGACCGGGAGCTGACTGTGGCTCAGATCATGAACTCCTTATTGACAAATTCAGACTGAAACTGAAGAAAGTGGAGAAAACCACTAGACCATTCAGGTATGACCTAAGTCAAATCCATTATGATTACACAGTGGAAGCGACAAATAGATTTAAGGGACTAGATCTGATAGACAGAGTGCCTGATGAACTATGGACGGAGGTCCATGACATTGTACAGGAGACAGGGATCAAGACCATCATCATGGAAAAGAAATGCCAAAAAGCAACATGGCTATCTGGGGAGGCTTTACAAATAGCTGTGAAAAGAAGAGAAGTGAAAAGCAAAGGGGAAAAGGAAAGATATAAACATCTGAATGCAGAGTTCCAAAGAATAGCAAGGAGAGATAAGAAAGGCTTCCTCGGCGATCAATGCAAAGAAATAGAGGAAAACAACAGAATGGGAAAGACTAGAGATCTCTTCAAGAAAATTAGAGATACCAAGGGAACATTTCATGCAAAGATGGGCTCGATAAAGGACAGAAATGGTATGGACCTAACAGAAGCAGAAGATATTAAGAAGAGGTGGCAACAATACACAGAAAAACTGTACAAAAAAAAAATCTTCATGACCCAGATAATCACGATGGTGTGATCACTCATCTAGAACCACACTCATCTAGACCCACAGACATGTGAAGTCAAGTGGGCCTTAGAAAGCATCACTACGAACAAAGCTAGTGGAGGTGATGGAATTCCAGCTGAGCTATTTCAAATCCTGAAAGATGATGCTGTGAAAGTGCTGCACTCAATATGCCAGCAAATTTGGAAAACTCAGCAGTGGCCACAAGACTGGAAAAGGTTAGTTTTAATACCAATTGAAAAGAAAGGTAATGCCAACGAATGCTCAAACTACTGCACAATTGCACTCATCTCACATGCCAGTAAAGTAATGCTCAAAATTCTCCAAGCCAGGCTTCAGCGATACGTGAACCGTGAACTTCCAGTTGTTCAAGCTGGTTTTAGAAAAGGCAGAGGAACCAGAGATCAAATTCCAACATCTGCTGGATCATGGAAAAAGCAAGAGAGTTCCAGAAAAACATCTATTTCTGCTTTATTGACTATGCCAAAACCTCTGACTGTGTAGATCACAATAAACTGTGGAAAATTCTGAAAGAGAAGGGAATACCAGACCACCTGACCTGCCTCTTGAGAAATTTGTATGCAGGTCAGGAAGCAACAGTTAGAACTGGACATGGAACAACAGACTGGTTCCAAATAGGAAAAGGAGTTCGTCAAGGCTGTATATTGTCACTCTACTTATTTAACTTATATGCAGAGTACATCATGAGAAACACTGGGCTGGAGGAAGCACAAGCTGGAATCAAGATTGCCGGGAGAAATATCAATAACCTCAGATATGCAGGTAGTGAAGAGGAACTAAAAAACCTCTTGATGAAAGTGAAAGAGGAGAGTGAAAAAGTTGGCTTAAAGCTCAACATTCAGAAAACGAAGATCATGGCATCTGGTCCCATCACTTCATGGGAAATAGATGGGGAAACACTCGAAACAGTGGCTGACTTTATTTTTTTGGGCTCCAAGATTGCTGCAGATGGTGATTGCAGCCATGAAATTAAGACACTTATTCCTTAGAAGGAAAGTTATGACCAGCCTAGACAGCATATTAAAAAGCAGAGACATTACTTTGTCAACAAAGGTCCGTGTATTCAAGGCTATGGTTTTTCCAGTGGTCAGGTATGGATGTGAGAGTTGGACTGTGAAGAAAGCTGAGTGCTGAAGAATTGATGCTTTTAAACTGTGGTGTTGGAGAAGACTCTTGAGAGTCCCTTGGACTGCAAGGAGATCCAACCAGTCCATCCTAAAGGAGATCAGTCCTGGGTGTTCACTGGAAGGACTGATGTTGAAGCTGAAACTCCAATACTTTGGCCACCTAATGCAAAGAGCTGACTCATTTGAAAAGACCCTAATGCTGGGAAAGATTGAGGGCAGGAAGAGAAGGGGATGACAGAGGATGAGATGGTTGGATGGCATCACCAACTCAATGGACATGGGTTTGGGTAGACTGTGGGAGTTGGTGATGGACAGGGAGGACTGGAGTGCTCTGATTCATGGGGTCACAAAGAGTTGGACACGACTGAGCGAATGAACTGAACTGAACTGAATTTTCCATTACGTGAGCTTAAAAAGGAAATGAAAAAGGAAGGTGCTTTCTTTCTCAGTGTAAATGTTTGTTAGAATAAGGTCTATGTCCAGTTAAATAATCTGAAATCAGAGCCAGCCAATTCCATCAAGCTCCTCTCATGGAGTCGTAGATGGGCTCACTGCTAGAGCAGTTATGTGGACAAGAGGACCCCCAGTGCCAACCTTCTGTTCCTTAGCAAAAGTTTAGTAGAAAACATTCATGACCCTATGGTAAGTTCACAACCAAATACAAACAATGCAACAGAGCAGAAGGGCTCTGCATAAAAGCTGAATGGACATTCAAAAGGGCCAAAATGCAGAAACTAATATTTCATATGTTAAAGTTCTTTTTTCAGTGGAAAACCTACATATCATGACAGAGATTTCAAAAATCAGAAATACTCCTCATAAAAATGTGTGCTTTATAGTGTTTATTGATAAAACTGAAACAACTGAGACAAATAAATATAGAGCTAACAAGTTGATCAAAATAAAATGTCTTTTAATAATACATATTGTTTAACTAAATCTACTATCTTGAAAGTGAAAGTGTTAGTCACTCAGTCATGTCTGACTCTTTGCGAGCCCATGGACTGTAGCCGGACAGGCCCCTCTATCATGGAATTCTCCAGGCAAGAATGCTGGAGTAGGTTGCCATTCCCTTCTCTAGGGGATCTTCCTAACCTAGGGATTGAACCCACCTCTCTTGTATTGCAGGCAGATTCTTTACTATCTGAGCCACCAGGAAAGCCCAAAATGTTTTCCTGAGTTCTGTCAGCCACTCGGCATGCATGTTAAGTTGCTTCAGTCATATCTGACTCTGCAACCCTATGGACTGTAGCCTGCCAGGCTCCTTTGTCCATGGGATTCTCCAGGCAAGAAAACTGGAGTGGATTGCCATGCCCTTCTCCAGGGGATCTTCCAGACCTAGAGATTGCGCCTGTGTCTCTTATGTCTCCTGCACTGGCAAGCAGGTTCTTTACCACTAGGGCCACCTGGGAAGCGAGATGTTATCTTAATTGTGAATAAGATTCTTGCACCCTCAGGGGATATACTGAGACCAATGTTTTCCATCACAATTTATTGACATTATATCATGTAAATATGCCCTTCAAGTGTCACATCAGAGTTGTCTGGTTTTGTCAGCCAAGTTTCATCTGGAAAGTCAAAATGCGTAGATACAGTACAAAAAACTAAAATAGGAGATGGCTTTTATCAGCTTCAAAAAAAAAATTCATTATTCCAATAAGTTTAAAAACCACATTATACAGATTTTTTTGTATATAAATATGGAAAGTCAATGAAAACAAAGGGCCAGAGAAGACTCCCAACTTACTAGACAGATGTAGTCATAAATTCAGAAGAAAAAAACTACTATTTTGGGGGGAATGTAATTTTTACTCTTTAGTTACAGACAATGCTGTTACTATACTGCACCATAAGCAGTGATGACTAATTAGAAGAACTGTGAAAGAAAAAATGTGTGGCAAGTAAAAATAAGTATATTTGAGAATAATAATCAGGGTCAAATAAGAAAAGTACGTAGGATTCCTGCATCATGATGAAACTTGGAGAATTCCACATAAATATTATTTAATTTGTATCCCCTTAAGCCCCTAAAAACATTCACCTTAAGTTGGCTGCTTTATCTCTAATCAAGGAACAATATTACATCTTATCTGAGCCAATTTGCCTGCTGAAAATTTGGAAGCTCCTTGCGTGATTCATTCTGTATAAAATCATTTGATTTTTGCTTGCTGTAGATAATTGGCTCTTGGCACCAGAACTTAAACTATTTACAGTCCAAGTCTGTTAAATTGACACTGAGATTTAGCTTAAACAAACAGAATCGAAGTCATGGGCATGTTTTTCTTAATGCTCTTGGTTGTACCTGCTGTAATTAAATTTCAAAATGCTTACAAAGACTTATGGTAGAAATGGAAATGAGAAATTCCAACTTCTAATCTAATAATACATTTAATGGGGTCTGTACAGAAAGAAAGGAGTAAACTGAGAGTCAGAAAGGAGTCTTTCTTTTTGGGGAAGCATCAGAAAGGGCGAGACTTTTCTTGTGAGCCAGCAGCACATCGTGTGATCCGAGGGCACACAAACTCCAAAATCACACTTTAGACTTTAAGACGTTTAAGACTCCCTAAACGTGAAAGAGTACTTGGGAGGCAATGTGCTAAGCAGCTATGCTACAACAATTTAATATATTTTATTGATCTAAGTAATATAGTAAAGAACTCTAGCAACTGGGAGATTGGGACCTTGGGCAGTGGCTTTATGGCCCTGGAGGGTGGAAGTGAAAACTTTCTCAACTAAAAAGTGAGTATTAAAAATTACTATATTTACTAATACTTATTGAATATAAGTATATGCTAGACATTGTACTAAATTATGAAGACTAGATAATACATATAAAACACTTAGGCCCTTGACTGGCTTGTATAAACATTCAATATATTATTAATATTAAATTATTAGTGACATTATTAGAAAAAATCTTGGACGTTCTCATTGCCATGTGCATTTTGAAGTCCAATATAGTACTTATTGAGGTTTCATCTCAATAACAATGAATTATTTAAATTAATCCTTCTAAAAATAATTATGTATAATTTCTTATAGCAAATAATCATCAACATCTTAAAGTGCTTATGAGCTTTGAAGAATTTAAAAGACAGAGGAGAATTCCCAGGCTAATTAATTTTTGACTAAAAGCCTATAATTGGGAAATAAGCAGATATCAAAGCTCCAAAACTGCACATATCCTGAGTTCATTTGCTGATGCAACAAATATAGGATCTGGTTCCTAGAGTATGCAGGCAAGTGCAGAGGCCAAGGCCCAGAGATTACCAAAGGAAAAGGGATTAGAACCCCTCAGAGTAAGGGAAAACCATACATATATCACCCCCAAGCTCAAAGAACAGCAGATAAGGCCATGTTGGGGCTGAGCAAAGTAGAAGATGAGGGAAAAGAAAAAAGATGATTTTTGAGTTGCATGTATTCAAGTCTCTGTCCTCTCAGAGTTGTATAAAACAGTAATAATAATGTATAATTAAAAGACAACAAAAAAAATAAGATAGATTATGAATATCAGCCATAAATAAATTGAGGGAGGTAAAAGAATTAAAATATTATTTTTTTAATTTCTTTTTTCTCACGCTTTTATTTCAATAATATCTGATTTGTTGTTGCTGTTTTTTAGTCTCTAAGTTGTCTCTGACTCTTTGTGACCCCAAGGCAAGAAAACTGGAATGGGTTGCCATTTCCTTCTAAAGGGGATCTTCCCAACCCCTGGATTGAACCCAGGAATTAAGATAGTCTAAGGATTTGCATTACCTCAAAGGAGAGTAGAGATCTGGATTAATTTCAGACTGAGATAAATAAGTAAGAATATTGTTATTCCTAGAGTAGCTACTAAAATAAATAAAAACAGGATAAGACTTCCAAGCTGATGGAAGCAAAAATCAAAAGATGAATCATGCTTAGTTAGTTAAAAAAAAAAAATGGCAAGACAGGATAGTTAAGGAAACACCAAACATATGGAACAAATAGAAATTATGAAATAAAATAGCAAAATAAATTCAAATATACAGGTCAATAGTTATATGTAAATAGAATGTTGAATTAAAACACTATTCTTGTCAGTATTTTGAAACAAAGCACAAGATAATAAAATTTGACAGGAAACTATTTATTTAAAAAAAAGGACAATTCTAAAACAAATACATTCAGAAAGGTTAAATGTAAAAACATAGAAATTGCATTAATGAAGAATCAGTGAAACTAAACTTGAAGTCGAAAAGCATTCCTACTGATAAAGAGATTCACTTCAAAAAGGTAAAGTTTACTTTTACTTTGAAGATATGATTGGTTTGAATTCATAAACACCAAGTATTAAAAATATACCTTCAAAATAGAAAAAGAAAAATAAGCAGGACTAAAAGCAATCAAAACAATTCCATTCACCATTGCAAGGAAAAGAATAAAATACTTAGGAATATATCTACCTAAAAAAACTAAAGACCTATATATAGACAACTATAAAACACTGATGAAAGAAATCAAAGAGGACACTAATAGATGGAGAAATATACCATGTTCATGGATCAGAAGAATCAATATAGTGAAAATGAGTATACTACCCAAAGCACTCTATAGATTCAATGCAATCCCTATCAAGCTACCAACGGTATTTTTCACAGAGCTAGAACAAATAATTTCACAATTTGTATGGAAATACAAAAAACCTCGAATAGCCAAAGCAATCTTGAGAAAGAAGAATGGAACTGGAGGAATCAACCTGCCTGACTTCAGGCTCTACTACAAAGCCACAGTCATCAAGACAGCATGGTACTGGCACAAAGACAGAAATATAGATCAATGGAACAAAATAGAAAGCTCAGAGATAAACCCACGCACCTATGGACACCTTACCTTTGACAAAGGAGGCAAGGATATACAATGGAGAAAAGACAATCTCTTTAACAAGTGGTGCTGGGAAAACTGGTCAACCACTTGTAAAAGAATGAAACTAGAACACTTTCTAACACCATACACAAAAATAAACTCAAAATGGATTAAAGATCTCAACATAAGACCAGAAACTATAAAACTCTTAGAGGAGAACATAGGCAAAACACTCTCTGACATACATCACAGCAGGATCCTCTATGGCCCACCTCCCAGAATATTGGAAATAAAAGCAAAAATAAACAAATGGAATCTAATTAAAATTAAAAGCTTCTGCACAACAAAAGAAACTATAAGCAAGGTGAAAAGACAGCCTTCAGAATGGGAGAAAATAATAGCAAATGAAGCAACGGACAAACAACTAATCTCAAAAATATACAAGCAACTCCTGAAGCTCAATTCCAGAAAAATAAATGACCCAATCAAAAAATGGGCCAAAGAACTAAACAGACATTTCTCCAAAGAAGACATACAGATGGCTAACAAACACATGAAAAGATGCTCAACATCACTCATTATCAGAGAAATGCAAATCAAAACCACTATGAGGTACCGTTTCACGCCAGTCAGAATGGCTGCAATCCATAAGTCTACAAGCAATAAATGCTGGAGAGGATGTGGAGAAAAGGGAACCCTCTTACACTGTTGGCGGGAATGCAAAGTAGTACAGCCACTATGGAGAACAATGTGGAGATTCCTTAAAAAACTGGAAATAGAACTGCCATACGACCCAGCAGTCCCACTGCTGGGCATATACACTGAGGAAACCAGAATTGAAAGAGACACGTGTACCCCAATGTTCATCGCAACACTGTTTATAATAGCCAGGACACGGAAGCAACCTAGATATCCATCAGCAGATGAATGGGTCAGAAAGCTGTGGTACATATACACAATGGAGTATTACTCAGCCATTAAAAAGAATACATTTGAATCAGTTCTTTTTTTTTTTTTTTTACTTCTCTAGCTTCTTTATTTTTTTTTAAATTTTATTTTATTTTTAAACTTTACAATATTGTATTAGTTTTGCCAAATATCGAAATGAATCCACCACAGGTATACCCGCATTCCCCATCCTGAAGCCTCCTCCCTCCTCCCTCCTCCCTCCCCTACCCTCCCTCTGGGTCGTCCCAGTGCACCAGCCCCAAGCATCCAGTACCGTGCATCGAACCTGGACTGGCGACTCGTTTCATACATGATATTATACATGTTTCAATGCTATTCTCCCAAATCTCCCCACCCTCTCCCTCTCCCACAGAGTCCATAAGACTGATCTATACATCGGTGTCTCTTTGCTGCCTTGTACACAGGGTTATTGTTACCATCTTTCTAAATTCCATATATATGCGTTAGTATACTGTATTGGTGTTTTTCTTTCTGGCTTACTTCACTCTGTATAATAGATTCCAGTTTCATCCACCTCCTTAGAACTGATTCAAATGTATTCTTTTTAATGGCTGAGTAATACTCCATTGTGTATATGTACCACAGCTTGCTTATCCATTCATCTGCTGATGGGCATCTAGGTTGCTTCCATGTCCTGGCTATTATAAACAGTGCTGCGATGAACACTGGGGTACACGTGTCTCTTTCCCTTCTGGTTTCCTCAGTGTGTATGCCCAGCAGTGGGATTGCTGGATCATAAGGCAGTTCTATTTCCAGTTTTTTAAGGAATCTCCACACGGTTCTCCATAGTGGCTGTACTAGTTTGCATTCCCACCAACAGAGTAAGAGAGGTCCCTTTTCTCCACATCCTCTCCAGCATTTATTGCTTGTAGACTTATGGATTGCAGCCATTCTGACTGGCGTGAAGTGGTACCTCATAGTGGTTTTGATTTGCATTTCTCTGATAATGAGTGATGTTGAGCATCTTTTCATGTGTTTGTTAGCCATCTGTATGTCTTCTTTGGAGAAATGTCTATTTAGCTCTTTGGCCCATTTTTTGATTGGGTCATTTATTTTTCTGGAGTTGAGCTGTAGGAGTTGCTTGTATATTTTTAAGATTAGTTGTTTGTCTGTTGCTTCATTTGCTATTATTTTCTCCCATTCTGAAGGCTGCCTTTTCACCTTGCTAATAGTTTCCTTGGTTGTGCAGAAGCTTTTAAGTTTAATTACGTCCCATTTGTTTATTTTTGCTTTTATTTCCAATATTCTGGGAGGTGGGCCATAAAGGATCCTGCTGTGATGTATGTCGGAGAGTGTTTTGCCTATGTTCTCCTCTAAGAGTTTTATAGTTTCTGGTCTTATGTTGAGATCTTTAATCCATTTTGAGTTTATTTTTGTGTATGGTGTTAGAAAGTGTTCTAGTTTCATTCTTTTACAAGTGGTTGACCAGTTTTCCCAGCACCACTTGTTAAAGAGATTGTCTTTAATCCATTGTATATTCTTGCCTCCTTTGTCAAAGATAAGGTGTCCATATGTGTGTGGATTTATCTCTGGGCTTTCTATTTTGTTCCATTGATCAATATTTCAGTCTTTGTGCCAGTACCATACTATCTTGATAACTGTGGCTTTGTAATAGAGCCTGAAGTCAGGTAGGTTGTGAATCAATTCTAATGAGGTGGATGAAACTGGAGCCTATTACACAGAGTGAAGTAAGCCAGAAAGAAAACCACCAATACAGTATACTAATGCATATACATTGAATTTAGAAAGATGGTAATGACAATCCTGCATGCGAGACAGCAAAAGAGACACAGATGTATATAACAGTCTTTTGGACTCTGTGGGAGAGGTGGTGGGGGGATGATTTGGGAGAATGGCATTAAAACATGTGTAATATCATTTAAGAAATGAATCGCCAGTCCAGGTTTGATGCAGGATACAGGAAGCTTGGAGCTGGTGCACTGGGATGACCCAGAGGGATGGTATGGGGAGGGAGGTGGGAGGAGGGTTCAGGATGGGGAACACGTGTACACCCGTGGCGGATGCATGTTGATGTATGGCAAAACCAATACAATATTGTAAAATTAAAAAAAATAATAATAAAATCAAGCAGTAAAAAATAAAGAAAGAAAGAAATCTACAACCACAGTAGTAGATTAAAGTATACATCTTCTAGTACTTAATAGCATAGACAGGAAACATCACTAATTTAGAGAGTATGTGAAAAACAGCTTTAACACACTGGTCTAATACACATGTATAAAACACGGCAACATGCACAAGGTAAGAAACTAATGCTCTTTTTTGGCACTCTGATTTTGATTTTCCTAATAGTCAAAAGTAGATATTTTTATATAGCAGGCATATATAATTTGCATATAGTTACAGAACAAATAGAAAACAGTATTTTGAAAATATATAATAGAAATACATCAAATAAAATGGAACAAATTTCTCTTTTTCCATCTACCTCAAGCCCTGTTCAATTTCCTCATGGGCTGATGAGATCAGTAACTCAAAGCACAATGAACTAATTCAGGGGTTGCCTGTGTATACAGCACAGTTGGGAAGCCATAGCATAGAGGATTCTTGGGGGTTTTAAGTGTGGAGCGAGAGTTCAGGTCTTTATGCCAGAGAGTGATTACAGCTTACCAAAAATTCATATAGTGTATTCCATCCAGAAAACCCTTAAATGAATTGCTGAGCTGTAATCCTTTTTTGTATCTCGGGTTTTTTTTTTTTTGTCCTGCTGGCTCAGATAGTTAGAAGTGAAGTGAAGTGAAGTCGCTCATTCGTGTCTGACTCTTTGTGGCCCCATGGACCATAGCCTACCAGGCTCCTCCGTCCATGGGGTTTTCCAGGCAAGAACACTGGAGTAGGTTGCTATTTCCTTCTCCAGGGGATCTTCCCAACCCAGGGATCGAACCCAGGTCTTCTGCATTGTAGGCAGACTACCGTCTGAGCCACCAGGGAAGAATCTGCCTGTAACGCGGGAGACAGGGATTAGATCCTTGGGTTGGGAAGATCATCTGGAGAATGAATACTCTAGTATTCTTGCCTGGAGAATTCTAGAGATAAATGAGACTGACAGCTACAGTCCATGGGGTTGCAAAGAGTTGGACACAACTGTGTGACTTTCATTTACTCACTCATCTCTCTTTCTGTGGTAACCAGACTCCAATATGGCCCCAGTGATGCTCCTCTTCTGATATTTACTCCCCTGTATAACTTCCTCCTATAAAAATAGGATTGAGCTATGTAACCAAAGGATACTGCAGTAATGATGAAGTGTGACCTCTGGGGCACTGCACCTTTCACCATGCTCTCTTTGGGATTATTCACCTAAGAAAGCCAGCCAACATGTGGCAATACTCCAGCAACTCCTTGGGGAGGGCCACGTGGTAAATATTTGAGGCTTTCTATCAACAGCCAGGCCTTCCTTGGTGGATCAGCAGTAAAGAATCCCCCTGCAGTGCAGGAGACAGGATTCAATCGCTGAGTTGGGAAGACCATCTGAAGGAAGAAATGGCATCCCAGTCCAGTATTCTTGCCTGAAAAATCCCACAGATAGAGGAGCCTGGCGGGCTACAGTCCATAAGGTCGCAAGGAGTCTGCCACTTTTGAGCACACATGCAACAATGTTAGTTACCATTACCATTTTATCCAACACAAGGATGATAAGCCAAAATCTCTGTAACTTGCAACAGCTTGTATGTGCCTGCCCTCTGGAGGTACACACAGTCAAACCTGTCTTTCACAGACTGCCCCTTCAGATGTGTCTCCTTGCACTGTATTGTCCCCAGTGAGGGACATTTCCTCCAGTAATTCATTGATCAGACACTATGCTAGGTCCTGAGAACACAAAGATGAATGAAAACAGTCTCTGCTCATAGAAGTCCAGGAGAGTGGTCTGCAATGAGGCTGATGATTCAGGACACTGAACAGGAGACGGCAGAGGGAAGCACGGCTGTCAGGAGAGTGTATGGAAAGGCTCCTGAGTCAGACAGAAGGGACCTGGGAGACTTTCCTCTGGGGAGATGGCTACTAAGTGGAGTATTGAGAGAGGAGCAGGAACAAGCTGTAGGGCACGCATTTTAGGCAGATACGGTTTCATGTACCACCCGGAGACAGTAGTCTGTGTGTTTTGAGTGAAGATGTGGCAAGGACAATAGCAGTAGAGCTGAAAATATGGATAAAGCACCTGCATGCTAGACTGCCCAGGAGTTGTGAATGGGGAGTTACTGAAGGGGTAAGCAGAGGTGCAGTGTGACCTGACCTGACAGGGGCTTAGAAACACTACTTACACTTCAGTGTGGAGAATGGGTTGAGGAGGTCAGTTTGGAAGTAGGCCAACTCGTTTAGAGGTAGCATCCACAAGAACGTAAGAAGGCTTGTCCCAGAGGGGTGGCAGTGATATGGAGAAAAACAGCATCTTTTCTTATATATCCTTCTCTAGATGAGGCCTGTGCTGACCATCTATTTACTATGCAAACTGCTTCTTCCCCTTGCACTCCCAGTCCTCCTGACTCTGCTCAACTTTCTCCTCAAAACAATGATCACTCTTACCTATTATATAATCTATTTATTTTGCATTTTGTCCTCCTTACACTAGGATTACTTTGGATAGGAATGTGGCCAGTTTTTTTGACTGGTGTATCCCAAGCACCCAGAAGAGCCCTAGGCACATTATAGGCACTTAATTTATATGAGTCAACATCATTTGAATAAATGAAAGTTTGAAGACTTAGGACAAAGCCTATAAATTTTGGAGGTTTTCCAAGAAGTTGAAAGATGTCAGCAATGAAAAAGAATGCTGTATCAAGTAAAATGTTATAATCACTGTAGAGAACAGTATGGAGGTTTCTCAAAAAACTAAAAATAGAACTACTATATGCCCTGGAAATTCCTGTCCTGGATATGTACCTGAAAAACACCCCACTAATCTGAAAAGATACATGCACTCCAATGTTCACAGAAGCATTATTTACAATTATCAAGATGTGGAAGCAACCTAAGGGTCCATCCACAGATGAGTTGGACAAAGAAAATGTGGTATCCACGTGTGTGGGTGTGTGCTCAGTTGCTCAGTTCAGTTCAGTTCAGTTCAGTTCAGTCACTCAGTCATGTCTGACTCTTTGCGACCCCATGAATCGCAGCATGCCAGGCCTCCCTGTCCATCACCAACTCCTGGAGTTCACCCAAACTCACATCCATCGAGTCAGTGATGCCATCCAGCCATCTCATCCTCTGTCATCCCCTTTTCCTCCTACCCCCAATCCCTCCCAGCATCAGAGTCTTGTCCAGTGAGTCAACTCTTCACATGAGGTGGCCAAAGTACTGGAGTTTCAGCTTTAGCATCATTCCTTCCAAAGAAATCCCAGGGCTGATCTCCTTCAGAATGGACTGGTTGGATCTCCTTGCAGTCCAAGGGACTCTCAAGAGGCTTCTCCAACACCACAGTTCAAAAGCATCAATTCTTCGGCGTTCAGCTTTCTTCACAGTCCAACTCTCACATCCACACATTACCAGTGGAAAAACCATAGCCTTGACTAGACGGACCTTTGTTGGCAAAATAATGTGTCTGCTTTTGAATATGCTATCTAGGTTGGTCATAACTTTCCTTCCAAGGAGTAAGCGTCTTTTAATTTCATGGCTGCAATCACCATTTGCTGTGATTTTGGAGCCCCCCAAAATAAATTCTGACACTGTTTCCACTGTTTTCCCATCTATTTCCCATGAAGTGACGGGACTAGATGCAATAATCTTAGTTTTTTGAATTCTTTGTGACCCACAGACTGTAGTCTGCCAGTATCCTCTGTCCGTGGAATTCTGTGTGGCTTGCCATTTCCTACTCCAGGGAATATTCCTGACCCATGGATTAAGCCTGTGTCTCTTGAGTCTCCTGCATTGGCAGGTTATTCTTTATCTCTGAACCACTTGGGAAGTCAAAGATCTATCAGTTCAGTTCAGCTCAGTCACTCAGTCATGTCCGACTCTTTGTGACCCCATGGACTGCAGCTTCCCTGCAGTCTTCCCTGTCCATCCCTACAGGCTTCCCTGTCCATCACCAACTTCCAGAGCTTACTCAAACTCATGTCCATCGAGTTGGTGATGCCATCCAGCAATCTCATCCTCTGTCGTCCCCTTCTCCTCCTGTCCTCAATCCTTCTCATCATCAGGGTCTTTTCCAATGAGTCAGCTCTTCGCATCAGGTGGCCGAAGTATTGGAGTTTCAGCTTCAACATCAGTCTTTCCAATGAATATTCAGGACTGATTTCCTTTAGGATGGACTGGTTGGATCTCCTTGCAGTCCAAGGGACTCTCAAGAGTCTTCTCCAGCACCACAGTTCAAAAGCATCAATTCTTCGGTGCTCAGCTTTCTTTATAGTCCAACTCTCACATTCATACATGACTACTGGAAAAACCATAGCCTTGACTAGATGGACCTTTGTTGGCAAAGCAGTGTCTCTGCCTTTTAATATGCTGTCTATATCTATATATCTATATCTATACAAAGGACTACTACTCAGCCATAAAAAGGAATGAAATGTTGCCATTTGTGACAACATGGAAAGTATTATGCTAAGTGAAATAAGACAAAGAGAAATGCTATGTATGATATTGCTTATATGTAGAATCTAAAAAATACAACATACTCATGAATATTTAAAAAGAGAAGCAGACTCACAGATACAGAGAACAAGCTAGTGGTAATCAGTGGGAAAAGGGAAGAGGAAGGGGAAAGGATAAGGATAGGGAATTAGGAGGTACAAGCTCTTATATATAAAATAATCTACAAGGATATGTTGAAAACATGGGGAATATAGACAATATTTTTTAATAACTATAAATGGAGTAAAACCTTTAAAAACTGTGAATCACTATATTGTACACTTCTAACTTATACATCAACTTTACTTCAGTAAAAAAAAGAACTCATTTGGGATTTGGGAGAATAATCAGCATCCTCTTGAGAGAGAGAACAGTAAGTGCTGGGGGGAAAAGGTTTATTTTGAGCCCCAGGGGTGAAAAAAGAATATCACAAGGAAGATGAGGATGTAGGAGAGGTTGTTTTTCATGGATAAGAATTCCAACACTTTGGGGTGGTTTCTGGGAAACAGTGGTCTTATATCTCCCTTGCGATTCTAAGGCACAGCCCAGACTGTGTACAATGGCCCTTTCATCAGGGTCAGAGAGGCACTGAGCCTCCTGGGGTTGGCGGAACCACTGTCACCGTATATGGTTGTTGACCTCAGAGAAGTGCCCTGTGCCTTTTTCTTGAGTGGGATCATGTCACATAGATAGCAAGTGTAAGCCAGTCTTTAGGGTGGAAGGACTGTGACCCAGTTCTGTGCCCCCAAACATCTAACACAGTGTTTTATGCACAGTGTATAATCAACAAATAGTCTTTGAATGGATAGATGGATGTTTTTTCTCATAGAAGTATGTGCATGTTTCATAATCTAAAGAAGGTCACAAAGAAACCCCAAGGCAGACATCTCTAATGGTGGAAATTTAAACACTGTGCAACCTGAGAGGCAGAGATACTCTAGAGGGCAAAGGAGGCTTTCTGGGGGCCTTTGAATTTGTTCATTCCACCAGTATTTTGAGTTTGTTCATTCCACAAATATTTATTGAGGGCTTGCTACATATCAGTGCTGCTCTAGCACCTAAGCTATGTCAATGACCAAGACAAAGATTCGTGCCCTTCTAAAAGTTGCCTTTTTGAGGATACAATGACAGTAGATATAATAAGTGGTTAAATTATATACTGTTTTAAAGGGTATAAATTCTCTAGAGGAAAATAGAAGTAGAGCCAGTGAAGGAGATCAGGAATGCAGGGAATGGGATGGTATGGGGTGTTGCAGTGTTTAATTCAATGGTCAGGGTGGTCATACACGACTGCAGCTTCTGTCTAGAAAGACCAAGTTAACCTGGGTAGTCAGATTTCAAGGAAGGCTTGTATACATTTCAAATATGTAGCTTAAATCTATAGAACCAAAACATACATTCCAAGCTGAAGAGAAAGACAGACAGTACACTACTTCAAAGAGTTTTAATGAGCTCTGCTTACAAATGCTTAAGGAAGTAGAGCAGAGCAGGAAGAAAGAGTAATTTATTTGATTTGATGCATTCTTGCTGTAAACTTTAATGTGCATTTTGGGTAGCTAAATATTGCCTTCACCGTAAGTGATATTCATTGCAGTTGAATGAAAAAATGAATAATGGGAAGGTGGAAGCCCCCATCCATCACTTTTTCTGTTTTCAAAAGTAGTGTCATCACTATCAGAGAGGCACTGAGCCTCCTGGGAATGGAGATAACCCCTCCCCAGTCACTGACCTCAGGGAAGAGCTCTGTGCATCCCTTTTGAGGGTAAACTGTGGAGTCACCATGGCTGGTTACCAGGCTTAAGGATGCCAGTATTATAAGGAGAAAAGCCACATGCAAATGAAGAAAATAATCTTTTGAGCTGTGTTCTAACCAGATGGGCATTGGAAGAAGGTTTGTTGGGAGTTTGGAAGAAATGTATGGAATAGAAGAAGACTGAGATCATTTAGGCTTTGTCTAAGAAATCTGCACCTCCATAGACAAATATTTCTCTAATTTGCCAGAAAATAAGATGCAATAAGAAATGATCTTAACTTTGTAAACTTGTCCTCTCTTTTTCATTATTTGTTATTATTTGTGCATACTGATGGTATTTTAAAACATACAACTTATGTACATACTTTTGTGAAAAGAATGAAAAATGTAGAAAGACAAATATAAAAACATAAATATCACTGATCATTCTACCACTAAGAGATGAACACTTCCATTTTGATGTACATTTTTCTGGATTGTTTATTCAATAATCCTACCTTAGCACATATATTATTTTATAATCTTGACAACTATAAAACAAATGACAAATTCTTTCCCTGTATGGCTGTACAATATGGTTTTTGATAATTTAAAATAGGCACTTCTGAAAGACACTATACTTAAAAACTGAAGATAGATAAATCAAGATCAGATCAGTCGCTCAGTCATGTCTGACTCTTTGCGACCCCATGAATCGCAGCATGCCAGGCCTCCCTGTCCATCACCAACTCCTGGAGTTCACCCAGACTCACATCCATCCATCCAGTGATGCCATCCAGCCATCTCATCCTCTGTCGTCCCCTTCTCCTCCTGCCCCCAATCCCTCCCAGCATCAGAGTCTTGTCCAATGAGTCAACTCTTTGCATGAGGTGGCCAAAGTATTGGAGTTTCAGCTTTAGCATCATTCCTTCCAAAGAAATCCCAGGGCTGATCTCCTTCAGAATGGACTGGTTGGATCTCCTTGCAGTCCAAGGGACTCTCAAGAGTCTTCTCCAACACCACAGTTCAAAAGCATCAATTCTTCGGTGCTCAGCCTTCTTCACAGTCCAACTCTCACATCCATACATGACCACAGGAAAAACCATAGCCTTGACTAGACGGACGTTTGTTGGCAAAGTAATGTGTCTGCTTTTGAATATGCTATCTAGGTTGGTCATAACTTTCCTTCCAAGGAGTAAGCATCTTTTAATTTTATGGCTGCAGTCACCATCTGCAGTGATTTTGGAGCCAGAAAAATAAAATTCTGACACTGTTTCCACTGTTTCCCCATCTATTTCCCATGAAGTGATGGGACCAGATGCCATTATCTTCATTTTCTGAATATTGAGCTTTAAGCCAACTTTTTCACTCTCCACTTTCACTTTCTTCAAGAGGCTTTTGAGTTCCTCTTCACTTTCTGCCATAAGGGTGGTGTCATCTGCATATCTGAGGTTATTGATATTTCTCCCGGCAATCTTGATTCCAGCTTGTGTTTCTTCCAGTCCAGCGTTTCTCATGATGTACTCTGCATAGAAGTTAAATAAACAGGGTGACAATATACAGCCTTGACGAACTCCTTTTCCTGTTTGGAACTAGTCTGTTGTTCCATGTCCAGTTCTAACTGTTGCTTCCTGACCTGCATACAAATTTCTCAAGAGGCAGGTCAGGTGGTCTGTTATTCCTATCTCTTTCAGAATTTTCCACAGTTTATTGTGATCCACACAGTCAAAGGCTTTGGCATAGTCAATAAAGCAGAAATAGATGCTTTTCTGGAACTCTCTTGCTTTTTCCATGATCCAGCAGATGTTGGCAATTTGATCTCTGGTTCCTCTGCCTTTTCTAAAACCAACTTGAACATCTGGAAGTTCACGGTTCACGTATTGCTGAAGCCTGGCTTGGAGAATTTGAGCATTACTTTACTAGCATGTGAGATGAGTGCAATCGTGCAGTAGTTTGAGCATTTTTTGATATTGCCTTTCTTTGGGATTGGAATGAAAACTGACCTTTTCCAGTCCTGTGGCCACTGCTGAGGTTTCCAAATTTGCCAGCATATTGAGTGCAGCACTTTCACAGCATCACCCTTTCAGGATTTGGAATAGCTCAGCTGGAATTCCATCACCTCCACTAGCTTTGTTCGTAGTGATGCTTTCTAAGGCCCACTTGACTTCACATTCCAAGATGTCTGGCTCTAGGTCAGTGATCACACCATCGTGATTATCTGGGTCGTGAAGACCTTTTTTGTACAGTTCTTCTGTGTATTCTTGCCATCTCTTCTTAATATCTTCTGCTTCTGTTAGGTCCATACAATTTCTGTCCTTTATCGAGCCCATCATTGCATGAAATGTTCCCTTGGTATCTCTGATTTTCTTGAAGAGATCCCTAGTCTTTCCCATTCTGTTGTTTTCCTCTATTTCTTTGCATTGATTGCAGAAAAAGGCTTTCTTATCTCTTCTTGCTATTCTTTGGAACTCTGCATTCAGATGTTTATATCTTTCCTTTGCTCCTTTGCTTTTCTCTTCTCTTCTTCTCACAGCTATTTGTAAGGCCTCCCCAGACAGCCATTTTGCTTTTTTGCATTTCTTTTCCATGGGGATGGTCTTGATCCCTGTCTCCTGTACAATGTCATGAACCTCATTCCATAGCTCATCAGGCACTCTATCTATCAGATCTAGGCCCTTAAGTCTATTTCTCACTTTCACTGTATAATCATAAGGGATTTGATTTAGGTCGTACCTGAATGGTCTAGTGGTTTTCCCTACTTTCTTCAATTTCAGTCTGAATTTGGCAATAAGGAGTTCATGGTCTGAGCCACAGTTAGCTCCTGGTCTTGTTTCTGCTGACTGTATAGAGCTTCTCCATCTTTGGCTGCAAAGAATAGAATCAATCTGATTTCAGTGTTGACCATCTGGTGATGTCCATGTATAGAGTCTTCTCTTGTGTTGTTGGAAGAGGATATTTGTTATGACCAGTGCATTCTCTTGGCAAAACTCTATTAGTCTTTGCCTTGCTTCATTCCGTATTCCAAGGCCAGATTTGCCTGTTACTCCAGGTGTTTCTTGACTTCCTACTTTTGCATTCCAGTCCCCTATAATGAAAAGGACATCTTTTTTGGGTGTTAGTTCTAAAAGGTCTTGTAGGTCTTCATAGAACCATTCAACCTCAGCTTCTTCAGTGTTACTGGTTGGGGCATAGACTTGGATTACTGTGATATTGAATGGTTTGCCTTGGAAACGAACAGATCATTCTGTCGTTTTTGAGATTGCATTCAAGAACTGCATTTCGGACTCTTTTGTTGACCATGATGGCTACTCCGTTTCTTCTGAGGGATTCCTGCCCACAGTAGTAGATATAATGGTCATCTGAGTTAAATTCACCCATTCCAGTCCATTTCAGTTCGCTGATTACTAGAATGTCGACATTCACTCTTGCCATCTCTTGTTTGACCACTTCCAATTTGCCTTGATTCATGGACTTGACATGCCAGGTTCCTATGCAATATTGCTCTTTATAGCATCGGACCTTGCTTCTATCACCAGTCACATCCACAGCAGGGTATTGTTTTTGCTTTGGCTGCGTCCCTTCATTCTTTCTGGAATTATTTCTCCACTGATCTCCAGTAGCATATTGGGCACCTACTGACCTGGGGAGTTTCTCTTTCAGTATCCTATCATATTGCCTTTCCATACTGTTCATGGGGTTCTCAAGGCCAGAATACTGAAGTGGTTTGCCATTCCCTTCTCCAGTGGACCACATTCTGTCAGATCTCTCCATCATCACCCACCCATCTTGATAAATCAAAGTAACCATTAAAAAGAAGACTATTGTTTGACTAAAACTTTTATTGTTTGACTAAAATTTTTCACAATATTTTTAGGAGAAATATTTGTAGGAATATTTGTAGAATATTTCAGGAAAAATATTTGTAATATAGCTTAGGCAAGGTTTCTTGAGCAAGACACAGAAAGCATAAATCAAACCAAATAACAATAAGAAGAACTTCATTGAAATTGAGAACTTCTGCAAAACAGATATCTGAAAAGGGCTTTTATCCTAAATATATTTTAAAAGCCACTCAATTACAGAAAGATAAACAACCTCTACCTCACCAAGAAATGGATAAAATATTTGAACAGACATTTCACACAAGAAGATATATGTGTGAAATACATGAAACATCATTAGTCATCAGGGAAATACAAATTAAAACCCCTCTAGCCTTACTAGAATAACCTAAGTCAAAAATTCTGAGCACACCACATGTTGACAAGGATGTGGAACAACTTGAACTCTTAACACTGCTGCTGAGAATGTAAAATATTATGATATGACAGTTTGGAAGACAATTGTCAATATTTTACAAAGTTAAGTATATAGTAATCATACAGCTATTTCACTCACTCTTTGGTATTTATCCAAGAAAAATGAACATATATGTTCTCAAAAAAGACTTGTACACAAGTGTTCATAGTATCATTATTCATCATAGACAGAAAATGAAAATAACCTAAATGTTTATCAACTTTCAGATGGATAAACAAAATGCGGAGTACTTACACAGCAAAGGAATAAGATGTTAAACACACAACAACATGAACCAACCTGAAAAAACTTTGTGCTGAGTGAAAGAAGTGAAACACCAAAAGGACACTGTATGGTTGTGTTTATATGAGATACTAGGTTAGTGGGTGCTTAGGGAGAGTGGTTGTAAAAGGGGATAGTGGTTATATGACTGTGGACAAACTGTACACTTTAAAAGAATGAATTTTATTGTATATAAGTTATGCCTGAATAAGCTGGGAAAAAGTGAATAGATGAAAATTACTATAAAGAAAAAAGCTGTTGTTGGAGGCCTTGACTATGCCAAAATCACAGAATCAAGTCTCATCAACTTTTTCCTTCAGTATCAATACCATCTGATATGACATTCAGGAAAGGTACTTCTTTGATTGAATCAGTCATTATTGATTTATCTTTTGAATTTATGTAGCCTATATTCTATGGAGCACTCAAGCTTAATTCATGGAATCTGAACTTTGTCTATTTAATATTTGTGAAGTAAAAATAACAAAATAAAGGTGGAAATAAGAGTGTGAAGACCCACGGTTAACATTACAAAATCAAAGGAGTTCACAGCAATGAGCAAAAGTGCAATCAAATTAACAACTATCTTATAGTTGTAGACCTTTAAGGCATTATATGCCTCAAAGATGTACCAATTGCTACTTATATAATATGTACAAATATGCAATTCAGTTCAAGCAACATTTACAGAGTCTTTACAGAAAGGAGATCTTTGGCTAGTTCAAAGATGCTAGATGTTTAGCTAGGTGCTCAAAGACATATGATCCTTGTCTTCCAAAAGCCTAGTGAAGAAACAAGCACTCTGACAAATATGTACAATTGAAAGATATTATAACAAAGTTGTATATAAAATGCAATCACAATAAGACATCAGTTCAGTTCAGTCGCTCAGTCGTGTCTGACTCTTTGCGACCCCATGAATAGCAGCATGCCAAGCATCCCTATCCATCACCAACTCCAAGAGTTCACTCAAACTCAAGTCCATCGAGTCAGTGATGCCATCCAGCCATCTCATCCTCTGTCGTCCCCTTCTCCTCCTGCCCCCAATCCCTCCCAGCATCAGAGTCTTTTCCAATGAGTCAACTCTTTGCATGAGGTGGCCAAAGTACTGAGTTTCAGCTTTAGCATCAGTCCTTCCAAAGAAATCCCAGGGCTGATCTCCTTCAGAATGGACTGGTTGGATCTCCTTGCAGTCCAAGGGACTCTCAAGAGTCTTCTCCAATACCAGAGTTGAAAAGCATCAATTCTTCGGCGCTCAGCTTTCTTCACAGTCCAACTCTCACATCCATACATGACCACAGGAAAAACCATAGCCTTGACTAGATGGACCTTTGTTGGCAAAGTAATAGGATGCACCTTAAATTTGAGGTATCTAATGGGGCTTCCAGGAGATAATGTCCAGTTGATAGTGAGGAACAAGATTCCAGAGCTCAAGAGAAAAGGCTGAGATAGGAAAGCAGATGTGGGAGCCACGGACATTCATTTGGTCACTGAAGCTATAACCACGGTTAAAGAAAAGTAAGCCAGGGACCATTCCTGAGAACTAATACTTGAGAAGCTACTGGGAGAAGAGAAATCAGCTGAAGAGATAATGAAAGACTCCAAGGGGAGAGAGGAGAATCTGGAAAAAGAGATAATGTCCAAACAAAAGAAGATGCATTTCTGAAAAGCATAGAGATATTAAGGACCATGAAGAGTTGGAGGAGATGAGTACTAAGAAGCCAACTGAGTTGGTAACCTGGAGGCTCCATATGATTCTGTCAGAGCTATTTCTGTCTGTGATAAGGACAGAGCTAAGTGACATTGAGTTGAGGGGTGAATGAGAACTGAGACTGCAGAAGCCAGAAGCTTGTAACGCAGGGATTTGCTCTGTCATTTCTTTCTCTGTACTCAATGGAGTTATTTTTACTCCTCACTTCTAGAGAATTTTCTGTTTGGGCTGTGGAAGAGAATTGTGCAACTGTCAGAAAGCAGAAACATCTCTGAACTGGGAGGCACAAGAGGCTCAGAAGTTTTTTTAAACTGTAAAAAAGTAAGATATTAGCCAGTCAGCCAACTGGCCACCCAGTCCTGCCCACCCACAGCTCTGCAACAGCAGCCTAAAGGGTCCCTGAAGAAGCCCTTGGAGTCCCAGCCTACTTCTGGCATGGGGATCCCATGCTGTGATCCTAGAGGAAGCCTGGAGGTGCTGCACTCCAGCACCAGGAAAAGGCCACTGGCATCCTGGTATGTAAAAATGCATTTCCTGTGGAACTGTGACAGTCACGGGAGGATGGGGAAGAATGAAGAGAGAGTGTTCAGATAAAACTGCACTTCCAAAACTGGCTTTTTTGTTTGTTTTAAATATTTTTTTTGTTTCTGTTTTATAAAAATCCTTCTATTTGCATTTCTTTCTTTGTGTTTGATTAATTCATGCTGTTTTTCTCATTTCTGCTCCCATCTCTACAACACTGTGCCTAAGTTTTAATGCAGAGAAAGAAGATCCAACTCAGGAGAGAGTCTGCATTGAAAACAGGTATTGAGTCATAAGATATGCTGCTTAATCCAGGTTATGTGCCTCCTCAGGTTTGCTCAGCCCCATTGGTTGACCATTTGCTCAGCGGAGAGCTCTTACTGCAGCTACCTAGCCTAGTCTCCTAACACTTTAGGCTTCTTCAGCTTCTCTTGGAGATGAGGGCCAGGAAAGGCAAAGTTTCCATCTCACCTGACCTCACCCAACCAGACAGACTATGGCTCCTCTAACAACTTCTAGACACAAAGAAAGAACCACACTAGTTTTTCTAGGGCCAGGCAATGCAACCGAGATGTGCAGGAGGATCAACATTCTATGGGATGAACTTTGATCAGTAAAATCTAGGACGTGAGAAGAAGCCTGTCTCTTCTTCTTACTCCGCATCAGAGCAAAGCAAGGTGTTTCTGTCAAGCATTTCTGGAAGACATCTGTGTTTCCTCTGAAGATGTGGCCAGTTGAATAGGCAAAACCTTGCATTTGCTTTTCCCTCTTTCTTGGGTTACATCCCTTTTTCGCTCTCACAGATGGCCCTGGAAATGCACCTTGTAATGTTGTTTAGTTGCTAAGTGGTGTGGCCATTTAGCAACTCTTTGTGACCCCATGGACTGTACTCCGCCAGGCTCCTCTGTCCATGGGATTTCCCAGGCAAGAATACTGGGGTGGGTTGCCAGTTCCTTCTCCAGGGGATCTTCCCAACCCAGGGATCTAACCCGAGTCTCCAGCATTGGCAGGTGGATTGTTTACCACTGAGCCACCAGGGAAGCCCACACCTTCCAATAAAGTCTTGTAAAGAAGCTTCACCTCAGCCTTTGTTTTCTATGGAACCCAGGTGAAGCCAGAGACCTAAACTTAGATAAGACAACTGTTTATAGAACTTAGAGTTGAGAGGGCCTTTAAAGACAATCAAGCTCAAACTCCCAAACTTTCCAGTGGAGGAAACTTTTCTTCACATGTTTGGGCATGTCTAAATATAGGGATTATTTCCTGGAGAGTCCATCCATTCCATTATGGAGAACACAGTCTATGCAAATGTCTTTCTTATATTAGGACAAATATCTGCTGTTTTTTTGTACCTTCTATCCATTAGTTTTAGAGTTGACTTCTACCTAGGTGTCAAGCTTTAAAGAAAATCATGATCCCAGAACTACTCATTTGAATATACTAATCCTGAAAAAGGAGACAAAGAAATTACTCTTAATTAAAAGAAAACATATACAAGTAAGAAAATTTGTTTTATCCTTTTCTAACCTATTACAATAAATATAGCTGGTATAATCAAAATAGATTACTTAACTCTTTCCCTGGACTTCCCTGGTGGTTCAGTGGGAAAGAACCTGTCTGCCAATGTAGAAGATATGGGTTTGGTCTTTGAATCAGGAAGATCCCCTGGAGAAGAAAATGACAACCCAACTCCAGTATTCTTGCCTGTGAAATCTCATGGACAGAGGAGCCTGGCTGGTTGCAGTCCACAGGGTTGCAAAACAGCCAGACATGACTTAGTGACTAAACACAAAAACCCTTTCCCTGGTTAACATACTGCCAAACATGTGCTGATTAGGTCTTGCCAATTTGCATCAGCTTCCTTCTTAAAGCTCTAAATGAAATTTAAGTGGAACAAAATGCAAACTGGTGCATAATGCCTCTCTAGAACTTGTGCATGAATCCTGGTTGGTCACTGAAGCCCTCCAGTAATTTTCTAGAGATTCCCTGTTCCTCCCCTGTATTGTCATTCATATTCTACCTGTCTTTATCATGACATTCACCTTATGGTGTTAGAACTCTTTGCTTTTGTCTATCCCTCTCTTCTCACTATCTTCAAAAGTGAGAATTGTCTTCTTCATATTTCTAGTCAACCCCCTGACACAGCCAACCATCCTCTACATAGTAGGCATCAAGTGGGTGATTCCTGGATTAATTAATATTCCTTTATCCTAAACTCTAAGCTAAGAATATAAATGCAGGTGGATCTGCTTCTCTGTCAAGTTAGGGTAATTGTTGCTGAACGAGTGAGATAAAACATCTGAAAGTTATATGATTTTTTTTTTTGACTAGTAAAAGGAAATATAAAGCACAAATCTTTTGAAACTCCCAGTGGTATTTTGGGTAAGCGACTCGAACTAAATTTGAGGAAGGAATGATACTCCTTAATTCTCCTCTTTTGAATCTTAATTCTGTGCCTCTTTTTCATTTTCTTGACAATAAAGTTCTTTTTCTTCCCAACAGGGCTCTTAGACTCTTTTCCCAGCACCCTGAAAAAAGGCCTGAGAGCCAGAATGTGTATATGACACTGTAACACATTACCTGTGCAAATTTTGCTGTTTAGAAATAGTCGCCAAGCAATGCAAGCACAAGGATACTTTTCTTTTCAACATGGCTTATTTTGACATGTTTCTCAGAACTAAAATTTGGCACTTTTATTATTTTCCTCTTATTTCTTGCAACTACTAAGTGAAGACACATTGACATCTGAAGATCATGCCAGTAACTTGTTTACAGTAGAGTTTGTGCTTCAGTTTTACATTTTCCTCCGTGGTAATGGATTGGTGTCTCATCTGTCAAAAAGCTAGCTTAATGTAAAACTGTGGTCTGTGGCCTCACAGCAAAGTTGAGGTGCTGACCTACTCCAAGACACCTTTCTCCTGACTGGTATGAGGACACCTGCTCAGTGTGAATGTTAGAAGTTCTCCTGAGGAACATTCACTCCCCATACAGAAGCACATTTCAGTAGTGCACTTTTCTCACTGATAAAAGCAATAAGCCTCCTTTTAAATTGCATAAAATTACCTGAGAAGGTTAATTTAGGTCATCTCCAGCCATTAATACTTCTATTTACTCTCTCAAATTGATTAGGCTGCAATGCTGTGAGTCAGAAGGAGAAGATTTTGATGGGGTAGGGGGAAAAATGTCAACATTCTCTCTTGAGCCTGGCATAATTTTAAGTAAAGCCCAATAGAGTTCTACACTAAGGGCTTGTGGTTGTAAAATAACAGAAGATTTGGTATTAAAATAATAGAGGATTCAGAGCTTTGAAGGGAAGCTTGGGGCCTCTGAAGGAATTTCACATTTAGCCTGCTTTACAATTTTGCCCAGTTAGTCCTACCTGAACACAACAGCAGCTGCCCCACTACACTTCTTAAAAACAAACATCAGGAAATAAGGACTGGAATAAGGAGAGCTAAGTGCAATGTGTGTGCTAAGTCACTTCAGTCATGTTCACTTCTGTGCAGCCCTATGGATTGTAGTCTGCCAGGCTCCTCTGTCCATGGGATTCTCCAGGCAAGAGTACTGGAGTGGGTTGCCATGCAGATCTTGCTAAGTCCAATACTGACTTTAAAACTATAGCCTCTTTCTGTTCATTGGACAGGGGGACTGTTAGAACACTTGGCATATACCTTGGAAAACAAACACACACAACATGAAATGAAACTCACTCAAATCGTGTACTTAGTATTTAATGCCATCTGCAGTGGATAGTCTTATTTACATTGGAGTTAGCTGGACTAAAGCAATAGCTTCCCTTGTTTGGATAGATTTGTTTTCAATGAAAAAATGTTGCTTGTCACATCAGTAAATAAATGATGTTACAGACCTCAAGCCACTATAGCCACTCTTGATGGTGAGCCCTGAGGGAACTCAGGATGGAGATAAGCTAGCTGCTGGCTGCCAAGCCCTCGGCCACACCTCCAACAGAACACCCTGAGGAGACTCAGGATGGACAAAAGAAGGATACTGGCCCCAGAGAGCTGAGGTGCATATCAAAGGAATGATTTCAGTGAGCCCAGACTCTTGCATCTTCCCATACATAGAAAAGCACTTAATTCCTTAACTTGAGATATCTGATTTTCTTTAATTAATGGCAATCTTTTGAAGTTCTGACTTACCTGGTCTTTGTTGCAGAAACTCCTGTGTATCCTGGCTCCTCCCTTATATCTCTTTGGAGAAGTCTCTCAGAGCTATGAAAGACTGTGTCTCAGGTTTAAGTCCTCAGTTTTGTCCACCATATAAAACATTCTCAACTTTTAGGTTATGCACTTTTTTTTTTCCAGTTGGCAACAGCCACCAAACAAAGGCATAATTTAGCTATCAACTTAAGTTAAGATCTGCTCCTCAAAGCAAATTTTTCATGTACCCTTTGCAAAAAGCAGTAGATAGCCTGGATAGACAGCACTGGGAAGGATCAAGTGGAAACCAGCCTTTTGCCTTTTATATAGATGATCAGAAGACTCTTTATGGTAGCTCTTGATGCTATTTAGGATTATTCTAAAGAGTTATATCATAATTTCAGAGTTGACTGCAATCAGTGTTCATTAGAGATACAACATTAAGTGATAAAACTGGGATGTACATGCCATAAGAATCTTGATGGTTCTACTGTACATTTGTTAATGTCTTCATTGTCATTATCATCATCAACAACAATAACAACAATGTATTTGAGTATCATGACATTTAGGACACTGATAGTCACTTGGGCTGTTAAAAATAATAATAAAAGTATTAATATCCCACTTTAAAAAGAAAATACCCAGAGGAACATATTTATAGGTAATTAACCAGAATGGATATCTATATATGTATGTATGTGTACATATATATTAGTTTTTTTAAAATTTATTATACCATGGGATTGTTCTTAGGATTAAATTAGAAGATTCACTTGAAACACTTTGTGCCTATTATATAGTGCTCAATAAATGCTCATTTGCCCCACTCATCCCCACCCCCGTAAGTATCACTGAAGGAAGTGGAGCAGTTTAATCAGGAGAAGGAAAATGAATAGAAAGATTTCCCCATCTAATTGTAACCAAGCAGAGTCCTATGGAGCCTACTTGGGACAGACCCTATTTCCCCATGCTGCTGCTGCTGCTAAGTTGCTTCAGTTGTGTCGGACTCTGTGCGGCCCCATAAAAGGCAGCCCACCAGGCTTCCCCATCCCTGGGATTCTCCAGGCAAGAACACTGGAGTGGGTTGCCATTTCCTTCTCCAATGCATGAAAGTGAAAAGTGAAAGTGGAGTCGCTCAGTTGTGTCCGACTCTTAGCGACCCCATGGACTACAGCCTACCAGGCTCCTCCATCCATGGGATTTTCCAGGCAAGAGTACTGGAGTGGGATGCCATTGCCTTCTCTGCCACTTCCCCATACCTTCTGCTTTATCTCTTCTCTGAAATACCTGGGCTTCCCTGGTGGCTCAGTGGTAAAGAATCCACCTGCAACTCAGGACATGTGAGTTCAGTCCCTGGGTCAAGAAGATCACCTGGAGAAGGAAATGTCTACCCACTCCAGTATTCTTGCTTGGGAAATCCCATAAACAGAAGAGCCTTGTGGACTACAGTTCATGGGGTTGCAAAAGTTGGACACAACTTAGCAACTAAACAACAACAGCTGAAATACCTAGATAACAGTATCAGAGGTACATTTCTTGAGTTGTTTTGCAGATGCTAAAACTCCTATCAAATGGAAGGAATTAACTACCTAATGACCACACGCACATAGCCCCTAGACCTACTGGAGCCTGAAGGTTGATAATGTGACCCTGCCCTGTTACTTCACCATTGATCGGTCAGAGAATTGTGCAGGAGCTGGTCTTATACCCTGAGACTCCCCTCCCTCACTTTGCCTTTAAAAATTATTTCTTAAAACTCATCAAGGAGTTCAGGTGTTTTGAGCATTACCTGCCCTGAGTTCCTTACTTTGGCACCCTGCAATAAACACTGCACTTTCCTTCACCACAACCCACTGTCAGTAGACTGACTTTACTGTGTCCAAGCAAGGGGACCCAAGTTTGGTTTGGTAACACAAATATCACCTTCTTTAGATGCCACATTCCCCTGATGAGTAAATTATTGGTATCCTGGGCCACTGAGAGGGAAGTAACAATAGCATGGTTTAGATGATTCTCAGCAACACATTTGGACAACGGTGTGGGGCATCTCCTAGCCATGCACACACATCTGTCAGTGGGGGATTCTTGCCTTGTAGGGACCAAAAAGTAGCTCCTTATCATAAGTGGTGTATAAGGGCGCTTCATCCAATGGCAACGAGCAGACTTCAAGTATTAACTCGATTTTTCTATAACCAGAGTCTGTCTCTCATGGTGCTCAGCTGACACTCAATACTGTCTTCGTTTCTCTCTGTGGGGTGCCCCCAGATCTGATTCTCTTATCTTTGCCCCCTCCAACCTCCTCCAAGAATACATGCCATCTCCATATCATTTTCCCATATGATATTTACTGCATAAACTTTGTTTCATGATCCTTTCAGAACCTCCCATTTTGAGCTTTAAGAATCAGTTCTGGAGGTCAGAAAAGCAGAACAATAACTTTGAGTTTACTTTTGTATTCCAGCTTTAACAATGGTGATTCTCCTCAAGGTTATACGTCCTCTTCTGCCTGACTGGGAAGGTAGGAAAACAAAGGGTGAAAAAAAAATCCATAATGATGAATAATTCAGGGACTATCTAGCTATTAAAATAGCTCCCAAACTGGACATTCTATGGTTATACAACACAAACCAGGTTCACAATCCCTCCAAAGAGACAGAGCTAACAGAATGGGGAACAGCAAACATGAAGTCCTGGACAAAGGGCTTAAACAAAAATCCAGACACGCTGGAAAGTAGGAGAGACTGACATGAGCTAGGCAGTCTCTTGCCTTTGATAAGGTTTCTGCAGAATAGAGGATCACTTGGATTTATACTTAATTCTATTTCTGCCACTGAAGGAGACTGACAAGAGATATTGAATAATTAAGGGGACTCTGACACGAAGTGAAACTTGGAACCTAGTATGTATGAGTCCTGGGCTATTACTAACCACTAAGCAGTTTTATGCTGGATCCAATTTCCTTCTCTCATCCGAACTCACTTGACTGGGATCCTGACAACTTGCCTGGAGTTTGTCTTACCCTTCCCACCTGTCAATCTCTGTCTAAAAGCCTCTGCTGAAAAGATGGATCCTCTAATTCATAAAACTGATGTCCACTCAGATGTAATATCATTGGCCACCTGGAACCTTACACTGATATGAGCAATTTGGATGAAGCACACCCTCCTTGCCACCAACCATCACACTGCACATGGCTCCGCTAGTCCTCAGTTTCTTCCACAGGTCAAGTCTTCACGATTCCTGGTTAGGAGTGCCTTACTTCTTACAGGAAGCCTGGCTTTCTTCTCTTCCTTATCAGTTCAAATAGTGTCATTAGCCTGACTTATGACCAGATATTTTTTATGGACAAAAAAAAAAATGGAATTATTAAGGAATTCATGCTGAGAATGAGTAATTCTGAACCCCATAGTTAGGTTCTCTACATTAAGCATGTGCTGAATGAAGGAAAGCATGACTAAATTACATTTTGGCCAATTTATAAATATTCATCCAAAGATACTAAGTGGATAATAAGGAAATATTATAAATAACTATATTATAATTACTTTAACACCTGACATGAAAAAGACAAATTTCTTGAAAGATATAAACTACCCAAGCTAACTCAAGAAGAGACAGAGTTTATGCCATAAATATTGTATGGGAAAATAAGATGGTGGTGGCACATATACAATTTCCAAATAGCTCTATATTTTTCAAGAAATTGGATTTTTAATGCAAACATTTTCCTATAGATAACTTCAGACCTAGGAGTCTTGAAATAGTGAATTAAGTCACACGTTTAAGGTAAATATAATGCCAAATATAATAAGAATTCTTCCAGAAAACAGAAGAGGAGAATAATTCCCAGTGCATTCTATTGGTCCAGTGTTACCCTAATATTAAAACTCAGACAACAATATTACAAACAGATGAAACCAAAGATCAATACCCCTCATGAAAATATTTGTAAAAATTAAAATATATGTACTAAAATTATAAATATATCACATATATATATATGTAGTCATAGTGATCAAAGGAAGTAGTTCCAAGAATACGAGGTTGGTTTAATATAAAAAAAAAATCACTGCAATAAACTATGTTAAAAGAATAAAAGAAAAAATACGTGATCACCTAAATATGAGGCTTCCCTGGTAGCTCAGCTTGTACAAAATATGTTAGTAGACACTTCCTAAAAGCAAATAGACACATGAAAGATGCTTATGGAACATGGAAATGAAAATTAAAATCATAAGAAGATACAGTCAGCCACTTTGGAAAACAGTTAAAAAGGAAGGAAAAAGGGGAAGGAGAGAGAGAGAGAAGGAGGAAGGAAAAGGGGAAGGAAAAAAGAAGGAAGAAGTGAATAGCTTTATCTGCTTAAAGCACAGGTTGGAGCCCCGAAGCCTTGCCCATTCAGATCTCTTCGCTCACCCTTCTTTTAACTTCCAACCTTGAGCCTCATTCAAGTGACCTCTAATTTGAAAACTAGAGCAACTCTCTCAGCTCAGGAGCAGCTAACTTTAGAATATGGGAAGAGAACAATCAAGGCATTTGAATTTTGCTTTAATATTTAATTTCTAATTCTTCTTAATCTAAACTCCTAGAAAGCCTGAAAGTGAAATACCTTTACTATTCTATTATAGCTAAGAACTCTAAGTACTTGTGAATAAAACACCTACGCAACATATCAAAGTTAACACAACTTACCAAAGCTTGTTCATGTCTAGATGATGTCTTATTCACTAGATGATGCTGTTCATGGCTTGAGACTTGCTTTTACTGCTCAGCTGTCCATTACTTGAGTGTATAGTAACTAAATTCTCAGAGTACATCTCCAGGGGATATACAGATAACTCTGAAAAGCCATGGGAAGGGTTGATTACTGTCATTACTGAACCCAAGGTATAAAAAGCTAAAAGTGGAAACAATCATACAGTGAAATGTCAGGAAGAAAGCACTGACCAATTAACTCTGTATGAAAGCTGTGTATGAAACTCTGTGTATGAAAGATCAGACCAGTCAATCCTAAAGGAAATCAACCCTGAATATTCATTAGAAGGACTGATGCTGAAGCTGAAGCTCTAATATTTGGGCCACCTAATGCTAAGAACCAACTCATTGGAAAAGATCCTGATGTTGGGAAAGACTGAGGAGAAAGGGGCAATAGACGATGAGATGGTTGGATAGCATCACCAACTCAATGAACATGAGTTTGAGCAAACTCAGGGAGAGAGTGAAGGACAGGGAAGCTGTCCTTCCCTATCATGGCATGTCCTTCCCTGTAGCATGGCATGCTGCAGTCCATGGGGTCCCAAATAATCAGAGATGACTTAGTGACTAGACAGCAATAACAACATGAAAGATGAAGCAGTTCTTATCATGCATGAAAATTAATCCTGCTGTTTTCAGCTCTTTAAGATACTGACAGGTAAATGCCCCTGCCCCCAGATTATGGCACATAAACCTTAGTCTTTGCTAAATCTCCAGATGCACAAGGGACATTATCTTTATGCAAGTAAAGTGTTATTACTTTCTGTTTGTCTGAATCTCTGTGGTAGATCTTGAAGTGGCAATAAAACTGATATATCTACCACTCATTTTCTTTCCCTCAGCAAAGTGTTCCATAGCAACAAGGCACTGAACTGAGAACAAAAGACAACAGTTTTATTTTCTTCCCCCACCTATTCTCACCATAGAATAATCTTGGGCAAGTCATGTGAGAACCCTGGCCTTTGGCAGTCTATATGTAAGATAAGGTTGTTAGACCAGAAAAACTCCCCTTGTTACTCATACTAGAAACATCTGAAATGTGCCAAGGTTGACGCTGTGCATGACCACCTCCTCTTTGACACCTGCTTCATTTTAGAAATGAGAAAGATTATAAAACGAGGATGGGGAAAGAAGTGGAAGATGAAGTGAAGCTTACGCAGGTTTAAAATCAGCAAAAAATTGGAACCATGACTGGTTTTATTTCTTGCCTTCTACCTTCCTGCTACAAGTCATATTCATATCCATGAGAAACATAGATAAAGCATCTAGGGTAGAAGTCATTATTCCCAAACACCAGATGGCCTCCTATATGAAATGTATGTAATGGAGAAAGGAAACCCAGGAAAGTTGTACATATATTGCTCATATTTTAAAGTCAGGAGGAAAGAATTACGAAAACCCATCAAATGCTGATGACTTTGAACTCAGCTCCTCAGGGTGAGGTTAAAGCTCCACAAACTAGGAAGTGTAAAATATTTTATTGCGGGCTGGAGTTTCACTGACTCTTTGAATAATCACGGGTAAGACTATTCTCTATATCCTGATTTGCGACCTACATATCAAGAGAAAATGCTAAAATTTCGACTCAGAAAATATTAATTCAGCATATGCTTTGACTTAGGCACATGGACCCTGGTCTTAAGGAGCTCACAGTCTAGTGAGGGTGACAGATATTCACATGAACAAATAAGCACTAAGACATCCAGTAACAAAAGTTAAGTTAGAGGCACAGCAAACCACTGGGAGACAGAGGAAGGAAAGATTATTTAGCACAACTTTTCTCTTCCTCCTGTGGCAGGGTAGCTTTTCCCCATTGTCTGCCAGATTTTATGGAATAAAATATATCTATTCTCAGATTCAGGGTCACTTGTCTCTCTCTTTAAATACTTGGTCATTGACAAGGAACCTGTTGATGACCAATAACAATGATGAGCAATGACAACCTAGAGGGGTGGGATGGAGTGGGAGGTGGGAGGGAGGTTCAAGAGGGAAGGGATATATGTATACTTATGGCTGATTCATGTTGATGTATGGCAGAAATCAACACAATTCTGTAAAGCAATTATCCTGTGTAGATCACAACAAACTGTGGAAAATTCTTCAAGAGATGGGAATACCATACTTCCTGACCTGCCTCTTGAGAAACCTGTATGCAGGTCAGGAAGCAACAGTTAGAACTGGATATGAAACAACAGATTGGTTCTAAATTGGGAAAGGAGTACGTCGAGGCTGTATATTGTCAGCTTGCTTATTTAACTTATATGCAGAATACATCATGCAAAATGCTGGGCTGGATGAAACACAAGCTGGAATCAAGATTGCCAGGAGAAATATCAATAACCTCAGATACACAGATGACACCACCCTTACGGTAGAAAGTGAAGAACTAAAGAGTCTCTTGATGAAAGTAAAAGAGGAGACTGAAAAAGCTGGCCTAAAACTCAACATTCAGAAAACTAAGATCATGGCATCTGGTCCCATCACTCCATGGCTAATAGATGGAGAAACAATGGACACAGTGAGAGACTTTATTTTCTTCGGCTCCAAAATCACTGCAGATGGTGACTGCAGCCATGAAATTAAAGGATGCTTGCTCCCTGAAAGAAAAGCTATGACCAACCTAGCTACCTGCTGCTGCCAAGTTGCTTCAGTCGTGTCCGACTCTGTGTGACCCCATGGACTGCAGCCTACCAGGCTTCTCCGTCCATGGGATTCTCCAGGCAAGAACACTAGAGTGGGTTGCCATTTCCTTCTCCAGTGCATGAAAGTGGAAAGTGAAAGTGAAGTCACTCAGTTGTGTCTGACTCTTAGCGATCCCATGGACTGCAGCCTACCAGGCTCCTCCATCCATGGGATTTTCTGGGCAACAGTACTGGAGTGGGGTGCCATTACCTTCTCCCTGACCAACCTAGACAGGGTATTAAAAAGCAGAGACATTACTTTGCCAACAAAGGTCCATCTAGTCAAAGCTATGGCTTTTCCAGTAGTCATGTACGGATGTGAGAGTTGGACTGTGAAGAAAGCTGAGCGCCAAAGAATTGATGCTTTTGAACTGTGGTGTTGGAGAAGACTCTTGAGAGTCCCTTGGACTGCAAGGAGATCCAACCAGGCCATCCTAAAGGAAATCAGTCCTGAATATTCTTTTGAATGACTGATGCTGAAGCTGAAACTCCAATACTTTGACCACCTGATACAAAGAACTGACTCATTGGAAAAGACCCTGATGTTGGGAAAGATTGAGGGCAGGAGGATAAGGGGATGACAGAGGATGAGATGGTTGGATGGCATCACCGACTTGAAGGACATGAGTTTGAGCAATCTCTGAGAGCTGGTAATGGACAGGGAAGCCTGGCATGCTACAGTCCATGGGGTTGAAAAGAGTTGGACATGACTGAGGGACTGAACTTAACTGAACAAGTTATTATCAAGGGAAACAATACATGAAATATAAGCCAAAGAGGTCAATAAGAGGAGACTAGAAAAAACATTTTAAAGCATTTGAGTTTCTTTAATGGTGGGATTTCCCTAGGTTGGAAAGATACCCTGAAGTAGAAAATAGCAATGTGCCCACCATTCCATATCATTCTCTATTTATCTCTTCCGTTGGGCTATTTTGGAGTTGTGTGCTTTACAATAAATTGGTGTTAAAAACAAAAATCAAATAAATTTTTAAAATCTAATTGACTTTATTGACTAATTCAAGATTGGACAGTGCCCCCGAACAAGTAGTTGGGAGCTCCAAAAGGCTAAAGAAAGGAAAAGGTTTGTAAAGACAGAATATAGAAACAAAAAAATGATTACTTCAGATTAGGTTCTGGGGGCTATCATAAACATTATCAAACTTGCAGGGGGATGGGGCATGGGACAAATCTCCCTCATACTTGTAGTTTCTTGGACAGAAGGATGGGTAGCCTGGGAAACCCATCTGCAGCTTGTCTCTGAAGTGGGGGCAATTCTGTAGGATTGAGCTCTTTAAACTCATGGGATCTGAAACTAGTTCCATTTATATGGACATCCAGCTGGTATCAAAGAACTGGAATATTGGTTATTGATAAGGAAAGAAAATCACAGACTTTATTATGTTTCTCTGTCCCCTCTTTTTAACTTTCAACACTTGGTTATTGAATAGACTTTATTTGACTCCAAGTCTAACAAAATTTGTTGGGTAAATGCATGTGTGTGTTTGGGGAGGAAATTTTCTATTTATCGTCTCAGTCATACAAAATTTTCTCCTCTAGAAGAATGCGAGACAGTTTCATAAGCTTGGTAATTAGTGGCTGTTGAATATGGATTTGGTACTCACTTGATTGCTAGATGCTGCCACTTCTTCAGTAGCTAGAGTGCCCGGAGTATAAGAAAGAATTAACTTATTAAAGAGAAAAATTTTAATAACATCACAATGCACTTGAATGCTATACCATAATTTATAAAAGGCCTCATGTACTCTAATTTCAATTTTATTTTTACAATTCTGTGAATTATGCCCATATTACAATGGAGAAGTGAAAGTTTAGGTCACAAAGCTGTTAAAAGATAAGTTGAAACATATTAAAATTTTTAAGAATTTCTTTGAGCATGCTGCTGCTGCTGCTGCTAAGTCGCTTCAGTCGTGTCCGACTCTGTGCGACCCCATAGACGGCAGCCTAGCAGGCTCCTCCCTCCCTGGGATTCTCCAGGCAAGAACACTGGAGTGGGTTGCCATTTCCTTCTCCAATGTATGAAAGTGAAAAGTGAACGTGAAGTCACTCAGTCGTGTCCGACTCTTAGTGACCCCATGGACTGCAGCCTACCAGGCTCCTCTGTCCATGGAATTTTCCAGGCAAGAGTTCTGGAGTGGGGTGCATAAATTGACTCAAAATGGGTATCACCAAACCAGAAATGGTTCAGAGCTAATGGGAGTTCAGGGAAAGACTTTTATAGAGAAAAGGTAGAAACAAAGCAAGGAACTTATTTGATTAGTTATAGCATAAGTGGTTGACTTATTTGGGAAAGCCTGGCTCAGACGGTAAAGTGTCTGCCTGCAATGCGGGAGACCCGGGTTCGATTCCTGGGTTGGGAAGATCCCCTGGAGAAGAAAATGGCAATCCACTCCAGCACTCTTGCCTGGAAAATCCCATGGACCGAGGAGCCTGGTAGGCTACAGTCCACGGGGTAGCAAAGAGTCGGACACGACTGAGCGGCTTCACTTCACTTCACTTCATTGGTTGTCTCTGATTGGTTGTTCTTAGGTTTCTCAACAACTTGAGGCATTACAGACTTAGGTTTGAGTTTGCTTCCCAGGTGGCTCAGTGGTAAAGATTCTGCCTGCCAATTCAGGAGACATGCATTCAATCCTGGATCAAGGAGATCTCCTGGAGGAGGCAATGGCAACCCATTCCAGTATTCTTATCTGCAGAATTCCATGGACAGAGGAACCTGGCAGGAAACAGTCCATGGAGTCACAAAAGAGTCGTTCACGATTGAGTGACTGAACAGACACACACACACACACACACACACACACACACGCTGCTGACACTGTAAAGCCACCTTGGTTTAATGGCCTCCTTGTTTAATTAACATAACAAAGCTAATAAGCTGTAAATCCATCATTCAAACTCAATTTTTATATGTCAGTTCTAATATTTTCTTCTAGTAGGTGACAGAAACCCCAAATAATCATGAATCAGAGTAGTCCACGTAAATCAAGAAAGGGGCATCATTTCTGCAGAAGTGTTGGGGGACATTTCCTGAGCATGAGTGAGTAGCACTGTATGGGTGAAAGACCCCTTTCTAGGGCAGAATCAAGAATAGACTAGGGCTCAAGGTCCACCCATGGGCATGAAAAAATTTTTTTTCCAGGGAATACGATTGCAATGTATATACTCCAAAACTCCTCTTCCTCAGTCTTAAAGCAGTTTAGATGTCATTGGAAATGCAAAAGTGCAGTGTGGAGATTAAGAAAGTTTAATCCCTCCAGCTAATCTTGGTTGAATACCTGGATATAGAAAAGCCATATGAAAATATTTCTCCCTTTGATAGAATACAAAGTTTTTCAAGAGTTTATAAGATATATATATATATCTTTATGCATATATAAAGAACTATAGAATGTATTTCCACATGGAAATTCATCTGTTCCTTTCAAAGCCCATTAAAGTATTCCCATGGTCTTCAAAAATGGATTTGTCCTTATCTAGAATTCTCCTATTCATACATAGTCTCCCCATTCTTCTAGATGGTATTCTAAAAGAATACAGTTACCTTCTGTTTTTTTATTTCTATTTTTTATGTTTCAACAAATAAACAGCTACTATTTTTGAGGGTTTACTATATTCCAGGCACTTGCTAAGTGATTTTTTAAATTGGAGGATAGTTGATTTACAATGCTGGGCTGGTTTCCACCATATGACAACATGAATTAGCCACAAGTATACATTTATCCCCTCCTTCCGGAGTCTCCCTCCCACCTCCCCCATTCCACCCCTCTAGGTCATCACAGAGCACCAGGCTTAGTTCTCTGTGTTATCCAGTGCTTTTAATATATTTTCTCAATTTATTTTCCCAAAATCTATGAAGGAGGTATTACTATCGTTTAATTGGCAAATGAGAAAACTGAGGCTTGGTGAGAATTAGAAGATGTGCTCCAGGTTGTCACTCTCCAAAGCCGTTCGTGATATAAGCCTCCAACTCCAGTCCTTTTCACTCCTGTGTAGCTCTAGTTCTAAGTCCTAAGAAGCTCACTTGAGTCATCTGCCAGTTCAGACCTTGCCCCCGCTCTTTGATCCAGTCCCTTTAACACACTTCTCTCCATTAGAATGTACCCTGATAAGTTTAAAACCAATACATCCAAAATGATTCTCATTACTAATTCCTCCTTTCTAATTTCCCCATCACTGGATGACATTCTCACTTGCTGGGCTTCAAACCTGAGAATGACCCAGGACCCACAGTCAACCTGCCATGGCCTGGTGTCTTTCTCCTCTGCCTGCTAATCATTAGATTGGCCAGAAACGTGGCAGAGGCAGAGAAACACAGCTTTTCCCAGCACCTTTCTATCTCTGCTGACTCCCCACCTGATTAAATGATCCAAGTGTTCTCCACCAGTTCAACATCTTTTCTGTAATCTGCAGACTGCTCTCCTGCAGCCATTTGTGGAGTGGCAGTCTCCTTTCATTCATCCCCATGAGTACAACACTTCCTGTGAATAGCATTGGATAATTTATTACAAGCGTGCGGTAGCAGTGCTACTGTTTACCTTCTGAATTTTGATGATTGCCCTGTGGTCACCAATTTGACTACCAGTTTTGCCCAGGCAAAGATGGACAGCAGTAAAAGCACAGGGCGTGGACGACCTCGGCTCCAGGCTGTGGGCTCCTTCTGTACTGCATTCAGCCCCAGCCACTAACTGCGTATGAGAGAGATTCCCTCTGTCACTGTGGACAGCAGAGTAACGACTTGTCAGGCCTGGCTTCTGCTGCATCACGACTCTGGGGACATTAGGCATTCTCACCACACTGACAACGTTTCCAGTTCTGTGTGCTGGTCACGGGTCATTTTCTGAATGCGGTACAAGGCCCAGGCGTGGCCGCTTACATGGGAATGGCTCCAAGAGAAAGCAGTAGTTCACCAAAAACTGTCCACACACACACACACACACACCAGGAGGGCTAGGAGGTGGGTGTCATTATAGCTTCCCATTTCCTCACATGCTCCATTTAGTGAGGCCTTGAGAGAAAACATGAAAAGCACTTTATCTTTCAGAAGGTTCGCAAGTAATGCACTTGTGCCGAATATTTACCCAAAGGGAAAGAAAAAAGTCTTGCAAAATTGCACTCTCTCAAATGCAAATGGAGCTAAATCCCCTGAGGAAATTAAAATACTATTTGCTATATATGTAAAACCTAAAGATATCAAGGGCTTCCCTGGTAGCTCAGCTGGTAAAGAATCTGCCTGCAGTGTGGGAGACCTGAGTTCGATTCCTGGTTTGGGAAGATCCCCTGGAGATGGGAACAGCTACTCACTCCAGTATTCTTGTATTCTGGCCTGGAGAATTCCATGGACTGAATAGTCCATGGGGTTGAAAAGAGTCGGACATGACTGAGCGACTAACACTTTCACTTTCAAAGAGATTTTACTTTGTGTTAACAACCAAAATTTACAGTCCTATAAAATCTCTAGGTTCCCTGTAAGCATTTTAAGGAAGGCCTCATCAGTTAAGTGTTTTAACTTGCCTCAAAATTCTCCTTTTGCTTGAAACTAAGCATTCACACGAAAGGACTCTAGACAAATGCTTCTCTCTCACCTTTTATCTTAAAATCATCCTACACTCCCAGGTTCCTAATGAGAACACCTACTTTTCCCACAGATAATTCATGATCCAATCTACTTCTTACATGCCTCACCTCGATGCCATCTGAACATCCATGTATGAACTTTGGGAAACTGACCTCTGACCTCTTTCAGAATCAAGAAGAAGCATGCATGTCTGCGTGAATGAGTAAACACACAAGCATAAATATAAACATCAACACAAATATCACAAGAACTTAACTCCAATTCAGTAGATAGCATTTTCATTATTCAAGTAAAGGACAGAGTAATCCCTAAAAAGCGGGAGATGAAGTAAATGCTCTTCACGTCTGTTTGTTCAAAAATATTCAGAAGTCATTTCCTCTGCAATTAATAGCCTTGTGCATACATTATTTCTCTTGCCAGCATGATTGGGAAAGATTCTTAGAAATAGGATTGCTGAGTCAGAAGGCAAATGGATATAATTTTTGCTAGATATTGCTTAATTCCCATTGTGTGCAGTAAGAGCTTAAAGCTAATAACTCAGTGACTTAAAAGAAAGATGTTTGCTTTGAGGTTCAAGCTTCAGGTCCAAAACAGCTCAGTGGGAGGTAGGTGTGCCAAGCTGTGTGGTCACTCAGGGGCCTAGGCTGATGGGGACTGTGTGCTCTGTGCTACTGCCATCTCAGCACTCAAGTTCACCAGACAGGCAAGAGCGCCCATGGAGACCCCAGCCAGTCTTCTGTGCTTTGTCCATGAAGTGACGCGGCTCACATATATAGGCTCGCGGCCCATTGACTGGAACTTGTCACATGAACCTATTGAACAATATAGGGTGAGAATTTGGAGGACAACAGATCCCAGCTCTTTGTGGAGCAGTTGTTAGTCACATTTGAACTTTGAGGTCATGTCCCTAAGACTTTGCTATACAGATGCTCATCAAAGAGCTGTTTATGATAGAAAGGAGGGAAGGAGAGGAGAAAGAGAGGGAAAGAAGAAAACAGGAAAAAAGGGAAATGATCTAGAGGTCCAACAATTAGAGAAGGGTGAATGTTGCAGATTGTGTATGCAAAGGAAAAACTAATTGATATGATTCAGGGCATAAATTTTTGGAGTTAGAGTGCCCTGGTTTACATTTTGTTTCTCATACTTTTTTGGTGAAGTAAGCCAGAAAGAAAAACACCAATACAGTATACTAACACATATATATGGAATTTAGAAAGATGGTAACAATAACCCTGTGTACGAGACAGCAAAAGAGACACTGATGTATAGATCAGTCTTATGGACTCTGTGGGAGAGGGAGAGGGTGGGGAGATTTGGGAGAATGGCATTGAAACATGTATAATATCATGTATGAAACGAGTCGCCAGTCCAGGTTCGATGCACGATACTGGATGCTTGGGGCTGGTGCACTGGGACGACCCAGAGGGAGGGTATGGGGAGGGAGGAGGGAGGAGGGTTCAGAATGGGAAACACAGGTATACCTGTGGCGGATTCATTTCGATATTTGGCAAAACTAATACAATATTGTAAAGTTTAAAAATAAAATAAAATTTTTAAAAAAAGGTTAAAAAAAAAGTCTTTATTGAATTAGTTACAGTATTGTTTCTGTTTTATGTTTTGGTTTTTTGGCCAAGAGGCACGTGGGATCTTCACTCCCCAACCAGGTATCAAACCTTCACCACCTGCATTGGAAGGCAAAGTCTTAACCACTAGACCACAGGGAAGTTCCCTCTCTTACTTTCTAGATATGTATATTTGCTTGTATTACTTAAGCTAGACTTTGATTTCTTCAACTGTATAATAAGGATAATAACAATACTGACCTTTTAAGGTTGTTAGAAGGATTAAAATTTTAAAAGACAATTTAAAATACTTAGCACATGGCTGGCTCTAAAACACATTTTGCTATTTTTTAAGCCACTAAATCATGCATAAAATATATACTGATATTAAGGGTATATGCATCATTATTTCCAATGAAAAAGAAGCCTTGAAGCTTGGTATATAATAAAGGTTTGTTATTTAAAACTCACAAATAGATGCACAGGAAAATCTGGAAGTTAAAACAAAATGTAGACAATGATAACTTTCAATGTACATTTTTCTGGATTCTTGTAAAATAAAATACAATTCTATCCAGAAAAGGTAGCAATTAAACTTAGATTAGGTGTACAGCATGAGCCAAATCACTTGAAGATTATGAGTTTCATCCTAGAGTTTCATGTTCCTATAGCTCATCAGAGAGACTGAAACAATGTCTTCAGTTACACTTATAAAAATGAGATAGTCTGTGTTTAAGAAATCAGCCTGCCATGCAACCAAATATATACTGCTTATGCCCAGAGGTCTTTGGCAAGTCTCATGGATTATTTCAAAAGGGAAAAAAATGTACTTGTAAGCAGATTTGCATCCATTTTTTAAAAATTGCATTGTCATTCTGGAATTCTATGGCCCCTTCTTCCTGCCAACAGTTTCCTCTGAACAGCTGCTTCACACAGCTCCCATCACTGTGTGGTACTGGCTTCAGAGAATTTTCTGCCTCTAAGGAATCTAAGGGGGCTTCCCTGTGGTGCAGTGGTAAAGAATCTGCTTACCAAAGCAGGAGAGGTGGATTCGACCCATGGTTCAGGAAGATCCCCTCGAGAAGGAGATGGCAACCCACTCAGGTACTTTCCTTAAGAAGCCCATGGACAGAGGAGCCTGGCAGGCTACAGTCCAAGAGGTGACAAAGAGTCGGACACGACTGAGCACAGCAGACACACATACACACAAAGAAACATAATTTTGGCGATCATAAAAAGTATCCATTGATCATGAGAAAGTCAGTCCACATTTTAGAATTTCAAGACTGGAAAAACTCTTGAGAACTACTTATTAATTCTAGCTTTCAAGTCTGAAATAAAACTATCTTCCTTTTTTTAATATTATGATGTAGCAAACAGGACACTAAACTGAAAGTCAGTCTCCAACACTGTTTAAGAAATTAGCTATGTTATCTCAGGGAGGTTGTCTGATATCTCTGTGTCTTAGGTTTTCTCATGATTAAAATTGGAAAAATTGTAAAAAAAAAAAAAAAAAAGACCACTAGGAATCTATCCAGTTTTTTTAGAGTTTTATGGTTTTCCATGCATTTGGGATCTCAGCAATCAGCTACAAAAACTATGTATTCAAAGTTTTTGTAGTAAAATTCTATCTTTATTGATATAAACCCACTCATAGTTTAGGTAATATGTTTTACTGGAAAAATATTAATGTATTTAATTATAGCAGCTGATCAAGACACTACTGTGACTGTTATAAAATATATATCTTCAGTTCAGTTCAGTCCCTCAGCCACGTCTAACTCTCTGTGACCCCATGGACTGTAGCACGCCAGGCTTCCCTGTCCATCACCAACTCTTGGAGCTTGCTCAAACTCATGTCCTTCAAGTTGGTGATGCCATCCAACTATCTCATCCTCTGTTGTCCTCTTCTCCTCCTGCCTTCAATCTTTCCCAGCATCAGGGACTTTGCTAATGAGAAAGTTCTTCACATCAGGTGGCCAAAGGATTGGAGTTTAAACTTCAGCATCAGTCCTTCCAATGACTATTCAGGACTGATTTCCTTTAGGATGGACTGGTTGGAGCTCCTTGCAGTCCAAGGGACTCTCAAGAGTCTTCTCCAACACCAGAGGTAAAAAACATGAATTCTTTGTTGCTCAGCTTTCTTTATGGTCCAACTCTCACATCCATACATGACTACTAGAAAAACCATAGTTTTGACTGGACGGACATTTGTTGGCAAAGTAATGTCTCTGCTTTTTAATATGCTGTCTAGGTTGGTCATAGCTTTTCTTCCAAGGAGCAATCATCTTTTAATTTCATGTCTGCAGTCACCATCTGCAGCTCCACCATCTGGAGCCCAAGAAGAAAGTCTTCCATTGTTTCTATTAGCCATGGAGTGATGGGATCAGATGCCATGATCTTAGTTTTCTGAATGTTGAGCTTTCAGTTCAGTTCACTTGAGTCGCTCAGTAATGTCCAACTCTTTGCAACCCCATGAACTGCAGCATGCCAGGCCACCCTGTCCATCACCAACTCCTGGAGTTCACTCAGACTCATGTCCATCGAGTCAGTGATGCCATCCAGCCATCTCATCCTCTGTCGTCCCCTTCTCCTACTGCCCCCAATCCCTGCCAGCATCAGAGTCTTTTCCAATGAGTCAACTCTTCGCATGAGGTGGTCAAAGTACTGGAGTTTCAGCTTTAGCATCATTCCTTCCAAAGAACACCCAGGACTGATCTCCTTTAGAATGGACTGGTTGGATCTCCTTGCAGTCCAAGGGATTCTCAAGAGTGTTCTCCAATACACTGTTCAAAAGAATCAATTCTTTGATGCTCAGCTTTCTTCACAGTCCAAGTCTCACATCCATACATGACTACTGGAAAAACCATAGCCTTGACTAGATGGACCTCTGTTGGCAAAGTAATGTCTCTTCTTTTGAATATGCTATCTAGGTTGGTCATAACTTTACTAAGGAGTAAGCGTCTTTTAATTTCATGGCTGCAGTCACCATCTACAGTGATTTTGGAGCCCCCCAAAATAAATTCTGACACTGTTCCCACTGTTTCCCCATCTATTTCCCATGAAGTGATGGGACCAGATGCCATTATCTTCGTTTTCTGAATGTTGAGCTTTAAGCTAACCTTTTCACTCTCCTCTTTCACTTTCATCAAGAGGCTTTTTAGTTCCTCTTCACTTTCTACCATAAGGGTGATGTCATCTGTGTATCTGAGGTTATTGATATTTCTCCTGGCAATCTTGATTCCAGCTTGTGCGTCTTCCAGCCCAGCATTTCTCATGATGTACTCTGCATAAAAGTTAAATAAGCAGGGTGACAATATACAGCCTTGACGTACTCCTTTTCCTATTTGGAACCAGTCTGTTGTTCCATGTCCAGTTCTAACTGTTGCTTCCTGACCTGCATATAGGTTTCTCAAGAGGCAGGTCAGGTGGTCTGGTATTCCCTTCTCTTTCAGAATTGTCCACAGTTTATTGTGATCTACACAGTCAAAGGCTTTGGCATAGTCAATAAAGCAGAAATAGATGTTTTTCTGGAACTCTCTTGCTTTTTCCATGATCCAGCGGATGTTGGCAATTTGATCTCTGGTTCCTCTGCCTTTTCTAAAACCAACTTGAACATCTGGAAGTTCATGGTTCACGTATTGCTGAAGCCTGGCTTGGAGAATTTTGAGCATTACTTTACTAGCGTGTGAGATGAGTACAGTTGTGCGGTAGTTTCAGTATTCTTTGGCATTGCCTTTCTTTGGGATTGGAATGAAAATTGCCCTTTTCCAGTCCTGTGGCCACTGCTGAGTTTTCCAAATGTGCTGGCATATTGAGTGCAGCACTTTCACAACATCGTCTTTCAGGATTTGGAATAACTCAACTGAAATGCCATCACCTCCACTAGCTTTGTTCATAGTGATGCTTTCTAAGGCCCACTTGACTTCACATTCCAGGATGTCTGGCTCTAGGTCAGTGATCACACCATCGTGATTATCTGGGTCGTGAAGATCTTTTTCTACAGTTCTTCTGTGTATTCTTGCCATTTCTTCTTAATATCTTCTGCTTCTGTTAGGTCCATACCATTTCTGTCCTTTATCGAGCCCATCTTTGCATTAAATGTTCCTTTGGTATCTCTGATTTTTTGAAGAGATCTCTAGTCTTTCCCATTCTGTTGTTTTCCTCCATTTCTTTGCATTGATTGCTGAGGAAGGCTTTCTTATCTCTTCTTGCTATTCTTTGGAACTCTGCATTCAGATGCTTATATCTTTCCTTTGCTCCTTTGCTTTTCACTTCTCTTCTTTTCACAGCTATTTGTAAGGCCTCCCCAGACAGCCATTTTGCTTTTTTGCATTTCTTTTCCATGGGGATGATCTTGATCCCTGTCTCCTGTACAATGTCACGAACCTCATTCCATAGTTCATCAGGCACTCTATCTATCAGATCTAGTCCCTTAAATCTATTTCTCACTTCCACTGTATAATCATAAGGGATTTGATTTAAGTCATACCTGAATGGTCTCGTGATTTTCCCTACTTTCTTCAATTTAAGTCTGAATTTGTCAATAAGGAGTTCATGATCTGAGCCACAGTCAGCTCCTGGTCTTGTTTCTGCTGACTGTATAGAGCTTCTCCATCTTTGGCTGCAAAGAATAGAATCAATCTGACTTCAGTGTTGACCATCTGGTGATGTCCATGTGTAGAGTCTTCTCTTTTGTTATTGGAAGAGGGTGTTTGCTATGACCAGTTCATTCTCTTGGCAAAACTATTAGCCTTTGCCCTGCTTCATTCCGTATTCCAAGGCCAAATTTGCCTGTTACTCCAGGTGTTTCTTGACTTCCTACTTTTGCATTCCAGTCCCCTAAAATGAAAAGGACATTTTTTGGGGGTATTAGTTCTAAAAGGTCTTGTAGTTCTATACTTGTATAACCCGCAGAAGAGCACTGGCTGGGACGGACCTCACGGCAGAAGCACGCTGGCTGTGACGGACCTCGCGGAATCATGGCCGGGAGGAGCTACCCCACACCCGAGGCCTGGGGCTGCAGCCGGGTGGAGGTACTCAACGTCCAAGGAGCAGTGGCTGCGGGGGCACAGGAGGGCCAAAAGGAGCTACTCCACATTCAAAGTCAGGAGCAGCGGCTGCACTTTGCTGGAGCAGCCGTGAAGACATATCCCACGTCCAAGGTAAGAGAAACCCAAGTAAGACGGTAGGTGTTGCAAAAGGGCATCAGAGGGCAGACACACTGAAACCATAATCACAGAAAACTAGCAAATCTGATCACATGGACCACAGCCTTGTCTAACTTAATGAAAGTAAGCCATGCCCTGTGGGGCCACCCAAGACCAGTGGGTCATGGTGGAGAGGTCTGACAGAATGTGGTCCACTGGAGAAGGGAATGGCAAACCACTTCAATATTCTTGCCTTGAGAACCCCATGAACAGTATGAAAAGACAAATGTTAGGATACTGAAAGAGGAACTCCCCAGGTCAGTAGGGGCTCAATATGCTACTGGAGATCATTAGAGAAATAACTCCAGAAAGAATGAAGGGATGGAGCCAAAGCAAAAACAATACCCAGATGTGGATGTGACTGGTGATAGAAGCAAGGTCCGATGCTATAAAGAGCAATATTGCATAGGAACCTGGAATGTCAGGTCCATGAATCAAGGCAAATTGGAAGTGGTCAAACAGGAGATGGCAAGAGTGAACGTCGACATTCTAGGAAACAGCGAACTAAAATGGACTGGAATGGGTGAATTTAACTCAGATGACCATTATATCTGCTCTGTGGGCAGGAATCCCTTAGAAGAAATGGAGTAGCCATCATGGTCAACAAGAGAGTCCGAAATGCAGTACTTGAATGCAATCTCAAAAACGACAGAATGATCTGTTCGTTTCCAAGGCAAACCATTCAATATCACAGTAATCCAAGTCTACGCCCCAACCAGTAACGCTGAAGAAGCTGAAGTTGAATGGTTCTATGAAGACCTACAAGAACTTTTAGAACTAATTCACCCCTCCCCCTCAAAAAAAGATGTTGAGCTTTAAGCCAACTTTTTCACTCTCTTCTTTCACTTTCATCAAGAGGCTCTTTAGTTCTTCACTTTCTACCATAAGGGTGGTGTCATCTGTGTATCTGAGGTTATTGATATTTCTCCCAGCAATCTTGATTCCAGCTTGTGATATATCCACTCTGGAATTTCACATGATGTACTCTGCATAAAAGTTAAATAAGCAGGGTGACAATATACAGCCTTGACGTACTCCTTTTCCTATTTGGAACCAGTCTGTTGTTCCATGTCCAGTTCTAACTGTTGCTTCCTGACCTGCATATAGGTTTCTCAAGAGGCAGGTCAGGTGGTCTGGTATTCCCTTCTCTTTCAGAATTGTCCACAGTTTATTGTGATCTACACAGTCAAAGGCTTTGGCATAGTCAATAAAGCAGAAATAGATGTTTTTCTGGAACTCTCTTGCTTTTTCCATGATCCAGTGGATGTTGGTAATTTGATCTCTGGTTCCTCTGCCTTTTCTAAATTCAGCTTGAACATCTGAAAGTTCACGGTTCACATACTTTGAAGCTGGGCTTGGAGAATTTTGAGCATTACTTTGCTGGCATGTGAGATGAGTGCAATTGTGCAGTATTTGGAACATTCTTTGGCATTGCCTTTTTTCGGGATTGGAATGAAAAACTGACCTTTTCTAGTCCTGTTGTACCACATTGCCTTTCCAAAATAAGGAAAATTCTGAATTCTGAAACATATTCAGCCTCATGATTTGGATAAGAGGTGAAGACTTAATTACTGCTCTTCTAAAGTTGAAGAAACCAAAATAGAGATATTAATTACCTTGTCCAAGGTCACACAGGTAATAAGTGGCAGAATAGGATTCAAACTCAGTATTGACTTTAACTGCTTTTCATGGCCATTTTATTATTTTTTAAATTTATTTAATTTTTATTGAAGGATAATTCCTTTACAGAATTTTACTGTTTTCTGTCCAACCTCTACATGAATCAGACATTGGTATACATATATCTCTCCCTTTTGAAACTCTCCCATCTCCTTCTCTCACCCCTCTAGGTTGATACAGAGCCCCTGTTTGAGTTTCCTGAGCCATACAGGAAATTCCCATTGGCTATCCATTTCACCATTTCACATATGGTAATGTAAATTTCCATGTTACTCTTTCAATACATCTCACCCTCTCCTCCCCTCTCCCCATGTCCATAAGTCTATTCTCTATGTCTGTTTCTCCATTGTTGCCCTGTAAATAAATTCTTCAGTACCACTTTTCTAGATTCCGTATATATGCGTTAGAATACAGTATTTATCTTTCTCTTTCTGACTCACTTCACTCTGTATAATAGGTTCTAGGTTCATCCACTTCATTAGAACTGACTCAAATGTGTTCCTTTTCATGGCTAAGCAATATTCCATTTGTATATATGCCATTACCTCTTTATCCATTTATCTGTAGATGGATATCTAAGTTGCTTCCATGTTCCAGCTATTATAAATAGTGCTGCAATGAGCAATGGGATACATGTGTCTCTTTAAATTTTTATTTCCTCAGGGTATATGCCTAAGAGTGGGATTGCCGGGTCATATGGTGGCTTTATTCCTAGTTTTTTAAGGAATGTCCATACCGTCTTCCATAGTGGCTGTATCAATTTACACTCACCAACAGTGCGAGAGTGTTCCCTTTTCTCCACACCCTTTCCAGCATTTATCGTTTGTAGACTTTTTGATGATGGCCATTCTGACTGATGTGAGATGGTATCTCATAGTTTTGATTTGCATTTCTCTAATAATAAGTGATATTGAGCATCTTTCCTGTGTTTGTTAGCAATCTATATGTCTTATTTGGAGAAATGTCTGTTGGAGTCTTTTTCCCACTTTTTGATTGGGTTGTTTGTTTTTCTGGTATTGAGTTGTATGAGCTGCTTGTATATTTTGGAAATTAATCCTTTGTTAGTTGTTTCATTTGCTATTATTTTCCCCGACTCTGAGGGTTCTCTTTTCACCTTCCTTATAGTTTCCTTTGCTGTGCAAAAGCTTTTAAGTTTAATCAGGTCCCACTTGTTTACTTTTGTTTTTATTTCCATTACTCTAGGAGATGGGTCATAGAGGATCTTGCTTTGATTTATATCTTTTAGTGTTCTGCCTACATTTTCCCTCTAAGAGTTTTATAGTTTCTGGTCTTATCTGTAGGTCTTTAATACATTTTGAGTTTATCTTTGTGTATGGTATTAGGAAGTGTTTTAATTTCATTCATTTACATGTAGCTGTCCAGTTTTCTCAGCACTATTTATTGAAGAGGCTGTCTTTGCCCCATTGTATATGCTTGCCTCCTTTGTCAAAAATAAGGTACCCATAGGTGCCTGGGTTTATTTCTGAGCTTTCTATCTTGTTCCATTGGTCTATATTTCTGTTTTTGTGCCAGTACCATACTGTCTTGATGACTGTAGCTTTGTAGTATAACCTGAAGTCAGGAAGCTTGTCTCTTCCAGCTCCATTCTTCTTTCTCAAGACTGCTTTGGCTATTTTGGGTCTTTTGTGCTTCCATATGAATTTTAAAATATTTTGTTCTAGTTCTGTGAAAAATGACATTGGTAATTTGATAGGGATTGCATTAAATCTGTAGATTGCATTTGGTAGACTATAGTCATTTTCACAATATTGATTCTTCCTACCCAGGAACATGGAATATCTCTCCATCTGTTTATGTCATCTTTGATTTCTTTCATTAGTGTCTTAAATTTTCTGCAAACAGTTTTTTCATCTCCTTAGGTAAGTTTATTGCTAGATATTTAACTATTTTTGTTGCCTTGGTGAATGGAATTGATTCCTTAATTGCTCTTTCTGATTTTTCATTGTTAGTATATAGAAATGCAAGTGATTTCTGTGTGTTGATTTTGTATCCTGCAACTTTGCTAAATTCACTGATTAGCTCTAGGAATTTTCTGATACTATCTTTAGGGTTATCTGTTTACAGTATCATATCATCTGCAAACAGTGAGAGCTTTATTTATTCTTTTCCAATCTGGATTCCTTTAATTTCTTTTTCTTCTCTATTTGCTGTAGCTAGGACTTCCAGAACTACGTTCAATAATAGTGGTTAAAGTGGACATCCTTGTCTTGTTCCTGATCTTACAGGAAATGCTTTCAGTTTTTCACCTTTGAGAATAATCTTTGTTGTAGGCTTATCAAAATGGCCTTTACTATGTTGAGGTAGGTTCCTTCTATGCCCATTTTTTGAAGAGTTTTGATCATAAATGGGAGCTGAATTTTGTCAAAGGCTTTTCCTGTATCTATTGATATTATCATATGGTTTTTATCTTTCAATTTGTTAATATGGTGCATCAGATTGATTGATTTGTATATATTGAAGAATCCTTGCATCCCTGGAATAAACCCAACTTGATCATGGTATATGAGCTTTTTGATGTGTTGCCAAATTCTGTTTGCTAAAATTTTGTTGAGGATTTTTGCATCTATGTTCATCAGTGATATTGGCCTATAGTTTTCTTTTTTATGTTGTCTTTGTCTGGTTTTAGTATCAGGGTGATGGTGGCCTCATAGAATGAATCTGGAAGTGTTTCTTCCTCTGCAGCTTTTTGAAAGAGTCTTAGAAGAATAGGCATTAGCTCTTCTCTAAATGTTTATAGAATTTTCCTGTGGAGCCATCTGGTCCTGAGCTTTTGTCTTTTGGGAGATTTTTTATCACAGTTTCAATTTCAGTGCTTGCAATTGTGTTGTTCATACTTTCTATTTCTTCCTGGTTCAGTCTTGGAAGATTGAAGTTTTCTAAGACCCTTTCCATGTCTTCCAGGTTATCTATTTTATTGCCATATAGTTGTTCCTAATAGTCTCTTATAATCCTTTATATTTCTATTTTGTCTGTTGTAACCTCTCCTTTTTCATTTCTAATTTTGTTGATTTGATTCTTCTCTCTTTATTTCTTGATGAGTCTGGCTAAAGGTCTGTCAATTTTGTTTATCTTCTCAAAGAGCCAGTTTTTGTTTTATTAATCTTTACTATTGTTTCTTTCATTTCTTTTCCATTTATTTCTGCTTGGATCTTTATGGTTTCTTTCCTTCTACTAATTTTGTTTTTTTTTTTTTGTTGTTGTTCTTCTTCTTCTTCTTTTTCCAGTAGTTTTGGGTGTTAAGTTAGGTTGTCTATTCGATGTTTTTCTTGTTTCTTAAGGTAGGAATGTATTGCTATAAACTTTCCTCTTAGAACTGCTTTTGCTGCATCCCATAGGTTTTGAGTTGTCGTGTTTTCATTGTCATTTGTTTCTAGACATTTTCTGATTTTTTCAGTAACCTGTTGGTTATTTAGAAACGTGTTGTTTAATCCCCATGTGTTTGTGTTTCTTATAGTCTTTTTCTTGTAATTGATATCTAGTCTCATAGCATTGTGGTCAGAGAGGATGCTTGATACAATTTCAATTTATTTAAATTTACTGAGGTTTGATTTGTGACCCAAGATGTGGTCTATCCTGGAGAATGTTCCATGTGCACTTGAGAAGAAGGTGTATTCTTCTGCATTTGGATGAAATGTCCTTAAGATATCAATGAGATCCATCTCATCTAATGTATCATTTAAGTCTTGTGTTTCCTTATTAATTTTCTGTTTTGATGATCTATCCATTGGTGTGAGTGGGGTGTTAAAAGTCTCCTACTATTATTGTGTTACTGCTAATTTCTCTTTTTATGTCTGTTAGTGTTCATCTTATGTATTGAGGTGCTCCTATTTTGGGTGCATAGATATTTACAATTGTTGTCTTCCTCTTGGATTGATCCCTTGATCATTATGTAGTGTCCTTCCTTATCTCTTGTAATCTTCTTTATTTTAAGGTCTATTTTGTCAGATATGAGGATTGCTACTTCAGGTTTCTTTGCTTCCCATTTGCATGGAATATATTTTCTCACTTTCAGTCTATATGTGTCTTGAGGCCTGAAGTGGGTTTCTTGTAGACAGCATATGAGTCTTGTTTTTGTATCCTTCAGCCAGTCTGTGCCTTTTGGTTGGAGCATTTTAATCCATTTACATTTAAAGTAATTATTGATATATATGTTCCTATTGCCATTTTCTAATTGTTTGGGGTTAATTTTGTAGATCTTTTTTATTCTTTTTATATTTCTTGACTATATAAGTCCCTTTAACATTTGTTGTAAACCTGGTTTTGTGGTACTGAATTCTCTTAACTTTTGCTTGTCTGAAAAGCTTTTGATTTCTCCATCAATTTTGAATGAGATCCTTGCTAGGTACAATAATCTTGGTTGTAGATTTTTCCGTTTCAGTAGTTGAAATATATTCTGCCATTCCCTTCTGCCCTGCAGAGTTTCTGCTGAAAGACCAGCTGTTAAGCATATGGGGTTTCCCTTGTGTGTTACTTGTTGTTTCTTGCTGCTTTTAGTATTCTTTCTTTGTGTTTAGTCTTTGTTAGTTTGATTAGTATGTGTCTTGGTGTGTTTCTCCTTGGGTTTATCCTGTATGGAACTCCTTTTGCCTCTTGGATTGATTGGCTATTTCCTTTTCCATGTTGGGAAAATTTTCAACTATAATCTCTTCAAAAATTTTCTCATATCCTGTTTTTTTCTCTTCTTCTGGGACCCCTATAATTAGAATGTTGGTGCATTTGATATGGTCGCAGAGGTCTCTGAGACTGTCCTCAGCTCTTTTTATTCTTTTTACTTTATTCTGCTCTTCAGAAGTTATTTCCACCATTTTATCTTCCAGCTCACTGATTCGTTCTTCTGCTTCAGATATTCTGCTATTGATTTCTTCTAGAGTATTTTTAATGTCAGTAATTGTGTTGTCTCTGTATGCTTTTTCTTTGATTCTTCCAGGTCTTTGTTAATTGATTCTTGCATTTTCTCCATTTGTTTTCAAGGTTTTTGATCATCTTTACTATCATTATTCTGAATTCCTTTTCAAGTTTTTCAGGAAATTTCAAGAGATTTTCCTATTTCCTCTTCATTTATTTAGACTTCTGTGTTTCTAGTTTGTTCCTTCATTTGTGCAGTATTTCTCTGCCTTTTCATTTTTTTTTAAGTTATTGTGTTTGTGGTCTCCTTTTCCCAGGCTTCAAGGAAAGTTGATATTTCCTTGAAGAAGGTTGAATTCTTTCTTCCATTTTGTTTCTGCCCTCCTAAGTTTGGTCCAGTGGTTTGTGTGAGCTTCATAAAGGGTGAGATTTGTGCTGAGTTTTTGTTTGTTTCTTTGTTTTTCCTCTGATGGGCAAGGCTGAGTGAGGTGGTACTCCTGTCTGCTGATGATTGGGTTTGTACTTTTGTTTTCTTTGAGGCATCCTGCACAGGGTGCTGTAGTGGTTTGGTGATGCTGGGTCTTGTATTACAGTGGTTTCTTTTGTGTGAGTTCTCACTATTTGATACTCCCTAGGGTTGGTTCTCCAGAGAAGGTGATAGCACCCCACTCCGGTACTCTTGCCTGGAAAATCCCATGGATGGAGGAGCCTGGTAGGCTGCAGTCCATGGGGTCTTGAAGAGTCGGAGATGACTGAGCGACTTCACTTTCACTTTTCCCTTTCATGCATTGGAGAAGGAAATGGCAACCCACTCCAGTGTTCTTGCCTGGAGAATCTCAGGGACGGGGGAGCCTGGTGGACTGCCGTCTATGGGATCACACAGAGTTGGACATGGCTAAAGTGACTTAGCAGCAGCAGCAGCAGTAGCAGAGTTGGTTCTCTGGTGATCTAGGGTCTTGGAGTCAGTGCTCCCACTCCAAAGGCTCAGGGTTTGATCTCAGAAATTAAGTTTGCCATCAACTTCCTCACTATGGGCTTTTAGCTTCATAGAACCTTAAGAGAAGTGGTATGCATCCAAATTTTAAGCCTCTCTTTCAAGAAGTTCCTTAATTTCAGACAAGTTCTTTAATCTGATGAATCACTCTCCAGGTGCTTCCTGGACTGGGTCTTTGCCCATATTACTATTTTTAACTGTAATAAAACTATTATTGCTACTGCCACTACTACAACAAAAATGACAGAAACAATGATTGCTTCTATTTTTAAATATATTTTCAGCACTTAATACAACCTTCATTAAAATCCTGCTTACTGAATTTTGAGTGAGGCTTCATGCTAGCTACTAGAGAAGCAGTCCCAGTTCTCAAAGTGTATATTCTAGTGGTAGGGGAAAAAGAATAAAAAAGCAAATAATAATAACAACCAAATAACCACTGATGTTGGTAAATGTTATCAAGAAAGTAAACCTAGTGATAGAAACTATTACATTGAACAATTTAGTTAAGGCAGGTTTTCCCTTGAGGAAGTCATATTTTACTGAAAACTAAAAGATCAGTTAGCCACTCAAAGAGCCAGGGGTGAGTGGAAACAAAAAATAAGCTCCTTGAATTAGGAAAAACTAAAAAATGCAATGATGGTGAAGATGTTATCTGAACTACAAACAGAATTTAGATTTTATTCTAAGCTCTATGGGAAGCCATTGAAAAGATTTAAAGCAGGAAGTGGTATGTGCTCAATTTTTATGGGCTCAGTCACTCAGTTGTGTCTGCCTCTTTGCAATCCCATGGACTATAGCCCACAACTCTTCTGTATCCGTGGGATTCTCCAGGCACGAATACTGGAGTGGATTGCGATTTCCTGCTCCAGGGAATCTTCCTGACCTAGGGATCAAATCTGCATCTCCTGCATTGGCAGGCAGATTCTTTAGCACTGAGCCACCCAGGAATCCTTAACTAGGAATAGAATTTACATTTTATTCTACACTCCATGGGGAGTCATTGAAAAGATTTAAGTCAGGAAGTGACATAATTTTATTTATATCTTTAAAAGATTACTCTAGCTCTTCCTTTTCCAGTAATAGTAGGCTAGGTAATTTAGACAAACTAACCAAACCTTCACATTTATCCTAGTCCTTAAATTTGTCTTACAAATAAAACTCCAATAACTATAACTAGGACACAACAAAACAGAGCCAGGCACATTAAAAACACGCACATACACACAAGAAAAATCAAAACACCTGGGGCTCCAGATTTTGGAACCATAGTTCACAGATTTTTAAACTATACTTACTATGTTCTTATTTATTTTAGCCAAGAACTAAAAGCAATAAAAATGATATGTATTTGAAAAAGAATCAAATAGAAACTTTGAATTAAAAAATATGATAGAAGATAAAACTTGAGTGGTGAGTTTAACTTCAGGTTACAATCTGTACATGGCTGAAGAGAGAATTAATAGGCTGGAAGTCAGGTCAGAGGAAAGTCATCCAGAATGACTCATAGAGAGACAAAAAGAATTTACACACACACACACATAAGGCAAAGAGAGAGAGAGAGAGAGAGAGAATACTAATAACGGTAGATTTCAAAATAATACAAAAGAAATAAGACAAAGACTGGAGGATAAGAAATATCTGAGAGTATTTTCCAAATTTATTAGAAGGCAAAAGGCCCAGTAACCCCCTAGCAAGATAAACACACACACACACTCCCACAATCTAGAAACATCATGGTAAAACTAAAATACAACTTTAAAGTTAAGGATAAAATGTAAAAAGTAGCCAGAGGAAAAAATTCAGATTTCATGGAAAAGAATAAGAACTGTCATCATCTGACTTTTCAAGGAAAGAAAGTGAAGTCAAAGGATAATGAAGTGAAATTTTCAAAATGGTGGGAGAAAATAACTGTTAAGAGATACAACTATAGATCATGCAGTCACTGAAAAATAGAGGATAATATGAACAAGTTTTATAAGAATGCATTAGAGACTTAAAAATAACAAATATGTTTATTAAAGCATTAACTTAACAGAAGTAATATAAAAGAAAATAAAAAGTCCATGTTCCTATTATGATTAAAGACATTGCATGTCATAATTGATATTTGGTCCAAATCATTTCATCTAGGGTGCGGGGAGCCGGTGAGGCATTCCACTCATGACAAAGGTCATGAGGAAGGAGGCTCGGCATACGCAAAGGCGGGATCGAGCCTCAGGAGTCCCCCCGGATATTCTCGAGCATTTTCCCCCCAAAAACCAGAGTCTGCCTACTTTATTGCTTTGTGCTCTCACCTCTGACTTTACTGGGGGCTGTCCCCTACCACCATCTCTCTCTCTCTCTGTCAAAGAGTTAACTTATAGCTCCAATTAATAAAGTTCCTGGGCAATTAGGAGTGTTTAAATCCACACCCCTCTGATGGCTCTCTAACTCGCCTGACAAGTTTACCCGGACTCCTGCAGCTATGCATACGATTGTTTACAGTCTCCTAGCCTCCAGAGGCACGGGAAGCTTAAGATATTCAAATAGCTTAGAGCCTCTCAGAGAGTTAAAAACTGTCAGAATAAACTAGTAAAGGATTTCATTGATGAGTCAATGCTTGTTGCCAAGTTTTCACATCCCCTGAATTGTATCCTTGAATGTGTATTAATTAATAGTTGGTATATAGAAAAAATAAGTAGTGGCCTTGGTGTTAGTAACTTTAGACCCTTAAGGTAATAAATTCTTTCCTTTGTTGTAAACCCATTACACATCCGCCCTATAGGAATGCAATTTTATCTTCGGAAGATGGTGCCAAACCTTAAAATAATTACTCTTAGAGAAAGTAAGTCTTTGTTGATAAGTCCTTGTCAAGAGTCATAAAATGTTAGTAGGCCTTCTGGCCAGAAGATGATGTAAATCACCTAAACCATTTGTATACGATAAATTTGCAGGAAAGAAACTTTGGTTTTTGATAAGAATCAAAGACTGCTGACTTTGCATCCCCTATTATCCTCTATGTGTAACTTAGGGTATAAAAGCCCCTGTTAAAAATAAAGCTACGGGCCTTGCTCACCAACGCTTGGTCTCCCCATGTCATTCTTTCTTTTAACTTCCAGCTGAGTCTCCATCTGGAGCGCGGAACCCACCACGCTTACTAATTATGCCTGGGCTTCTAAGACCCACTCGAGAAGGTGTCTAGGGTGAGGCACCTTCCGCTATTCGAGAGGGCGCCTGCGGCCTACGTAAGTGGTGCAAACTTCTTGTCTTGAAGTTTTATTGGTCTCCCGCGTAAACCAAGCTACTCAGCTTCTTTTCTCCACTGAATTTTCCTACTGAGCTATCCTCATTCTATTACTCTTTATATCTTTGATAAATAAATAAATAGTCGCTGACGCCGTCTCCCCTTCGAATACCCTGGATCAGCCGGGGCTGGTCCTCGGCACTAGGGTATTCTACCAAACATTTCAGGATCGTATAGTACCAATAATACATGTTGTTGATGCATTGTTGTTTAGTCACTAAATCGTATCCAACTCTTTTGCGACTCCATGAACTATAGCTCGCCAGGGTCATCTGTCCATGAGATTTCCCAGGCAAGAATACTGGAGTGGGTTGTCATTTCCTCCTCCAGGGGATCTTCCCAACCCAGGGATCAAACCTCCTGCTTAGCAGGATTCTTTACTGCTGAGCCATCTGGGAAGCCCATCTAATAATACATAGACTTGCTGAGAAAAAATTTTTAAAAGGAGCACTCCCAAACTTGCATTTTGAAGCCAGCAGAACTCTGTTTCCAAAACCCAACAAGGACATTAAATGAATTTTTTTTTAAATCCACAAAAATTTTATTCATGAATAAAATGGAAAAATCAGCTAATAGAATTTAATAACATTTTAAAAGGATGAATCATAACCAAACTGTGTTTGTTCCATCAATGCATATGTTTTTGACACTAGAACCTTGATATAATTAGCTACATTTACAGACTAAAGAGAACTACAAAATATCAGATGCAAACAAAGTAAAGAAAGCTCCAGTTTGTTGACAAAATCTCCATTTTTTTTTTTTTTTACTCTCTAAATACTGTGAAGAGAAAGGGAAAAGTATAATGTTAAAAAATTTGTTCTGAAACAACTGTATTCTTGTTGGAAGCCTATTAAAAGTTAAAAAGAAAAAAGAAAACCTACCCAACAAAATATCCCATCCCAAACATATCTAGGAAATTACAATTTTTCACACCTAAAACTTTATGAGAAAAGCACTGCAAATTAGGGTATATCATTTTAATGGAGTTTCCTAAGCAGAAAAAACTTGAACTATTTTTAGTAGGTAAACAAGTGAAGTTTTAAAACTTGAAAATACCTGAATTAAATACTTTCTCTAATATCTAACTTTTAACTTTCAGATAAAATCCATACTTGATTCCAGGTTTGTAAACATTGTATAAATCCTTCTTAGTCAATTTTATGGCTGTGGTGATCACTTACTTCAGCTCTATCTCTATGCAGCCAACAGCTAACTGAGGTAGACCACATGTTTCTAAAATTCAGGGTCACACAGAGACCCCTGAATCTTTAGGAAGTAAATAAAACACTATAAAAGGTACTTAAAAAACAAAACATTTTAAAAAATGCCTAATGCTGTTGAAACTTTTCATGAACTCAAAAACAACTTCGTGGCAGTATGTCAGTTAAGAATGGAGAGTCAGTGACAATGTTGGAGTTTTGAAGCTGAACATTATACCTTCTTTTCTTAGCTAGGGAAAAATCAAGTATAATTCCTTCTGCTATTAATTTTTATAGTTTGTTAATTTTATAGTTAAATTTTTTTTTTAAGTATTCATTTTTCTAGACAAGCTGATGGTTTAGTCACTAAGTTGTGTCTGACTCTTGTGACTCCATGGACTGTAGCCTGCCAGGCTCCTCTGTCCATGGGATTCTCTAGGCAAGAATACTGGAGTGGGTTGCCATTTCCTTCTCCACAAAATCTCCATTTTTAACAAACCGGGAATAGAAGAAAAGTTTTCTAATATGGTATAAGTGATAAATGAAGTCGTTCAGTCATGTCCGACTCTTTGCAACCACATGGACTGTAGCCTACCAGGCTCCTCTGTCCATGGGATTTCCCAGGCAATAGTACTGAAGTGGATTGCCATTTCCTTCTCCAGGGGATCTTCCCAACTCAGGGATCAAACCCCGTCTCCCACATTATAGACAGACGCTTTACCGTCTGAGCCATCAGGGCAGTCTTAATGGTGATATTGAAAACAGCCACTTTAAGATCAGAAACAAAACACTAGTACCCACGGTTAGCACTACTGTTTTAGAATATGCTGGAATCCTGTGCAATGTATCAAGAAAAAGAAATAAACATGAATAAAGATAAAGAAGAAAGAAAAAAATCACATAGAAGGGAATTTGTCTTCCAAAGACAGGTCTGGCCTTTGCCCAGATGCTTGGGAGATAACTTCTATATATTTGGAGTTTCTTGAGTGCTAGAGTGTCTTTGTTATTCATGATGAGCCAGATGCCACATTATAGTTTGTGCTAATGAGATGATTCTCGATGGGCTCATTGGGCCAAGTAATATCAGCTGAATCTCTGGGGAGAGGAGGCTGAGGACTGAGTTCACCCACACGGTCAATGATTCAATCATGCCTAGGCAATGAAGTCTCAGCAAAAGTTTTGGACACAGAAACTCAGGTGAGCTCCCTGGTTGGCAGGAATACTCTGCATGTGTTACCACTCATATGGCCAGGAAGAGGTAATGTCATTCATGGCTCCACAGGGAGAGGACAACCAGAAGCTCCACATCTTCCCGGACCTTGGCCCATTGTGTCTTTTCTTTTGAAGCGTTCTAATTTGTATCCCTAACTTTAATAAACATGACTATCAGTGTCATAGCTTTCAGGGGGATTTCCCTGATGGGAATCCACCTGCCGAGGCAGGAGACATGGGTTCAATCCCTGGGTCAGAAAGATCCCCTGGAAGAGGAAATGGCAATCCAGTCCAGTATTTTTGCCTGGGAAATCCCATAGACAGAGGAGCCTGGTGGGCTATAGTCCAAAGGGTTGCAAAGATTTGGACATGGCTGAATGATTAAGCATGCACATAATAGCTTTCAGTGAGTTCTGAGTCGTTCTACCAAATTTTGAAACCTGTGGTTGGTTCTGGGAAACTCACTGGGTGTCAGATATCTTGGCCAGACTTAGCAGTCTGGAGGACCGCTTAATCTGAAACTCGAGTGAGACTAACTCCATAGATTATTCACAAATGATATGATTGGACACAGAGAAAAACTAAATAAACTGACAAATTATTATATAGGTCAGTTTAGCAAAATACATGGGCTCATGATCAACGTAAAACTCAACTGTATTAGGACTATTGTTGTTGTTGAGTGGGACTAAGTCTCGTCCCACTCTTTGTGACTCTGTGGACTGCAGCATGCTAGGCTTCCCCATTCATCACCAACTCCCAGAACTTGCTCAAACTCGTGTTAACTGAGTCAGTGGTGCCGTCCAACCACTTCATCCTCTGTTGTCCCCTTCTCTTCCTGCCTTCAATCTTTCCCAGCATCAGGGTCTATTAACAAATACAAAACTATTAAATATCATTTTCAAGAACATTGAAAATATTATATACCTATGAGTAAATTTTATGAAAGTTGGGCAGATTTTCTGTGTAGAAAATTATAAATGTTTTTAAGGAAAATTTTAAATGACCTAAATAAATTGAGAGATATGCAACCTTCCTGGACTGAAAGAGGAGTATTTTAGGGACATTAATTATCAACAAATTAACTAGAACTTCAATGCAATCCCAACTAAGATTTCAAATTTCTTTGTATATCATGACCAACTAATAGGAAAGTACATGGGGAAATACACAGCTAAGAATAAATTAAGCCAAAGAAAAACAGAATGAGAGAAATTGTTCTACTAGATAGCAGTGTTTTTTAAAAGTGGACCAATCTATTACTGGTGTATGGATAGACAAATAAAAGAATAGAAAAGGGCATAAGGCCCAAGTACAAGGTCACTTGATATACGGACAGTGAATTTATGACAAATGTGGGATGGCAGGGCAGTTGAGAGAGAATAATTCTCTTTAATAAATAGTGTTGAAATAGTCAATCATCCATGTAGACCTCTACCTCACTCAAAAAAATCAATTCCAGAACCCAGGGTGAAAAGCAAAATAATACAGTTTTTCAAGAATAATATAGGAGAATATTTTTAGAATCTCATGATAAAAGAGATATTGTTGAACAAAATTACTAAACAAAATGGGAAAATTAATCAAACACATTAAAATAAGGTGTTTCTATTAAATTTAATTATCAAGACAGAGAAACGGCAAGCTTATTGAATGAGAAAAAGCATTTGCAGCATATCAGATCAGATCAGTCGCTCAGCCATGTCTGACTCTTTGCGACCCCATGAATCGCAGCACGCCAGGCCTCCCTGTCCATCACCAACTCCTGGAGTTCACTCAGACTCATGTCCATCGAGTCAGTGATGCCATCCAGCCATCTCATCCTCTGTCGTCCCCTTCTCCTCCTGCCCCCAATCCCTTCCAGTATCAGAGTCTTTTCCAATGAGTCAACTCTTCGCATGAGGTGGCCAAAGTACTGGAGGTTCAGCTTTAGCATCATTCCTTCCAAAGAAATCCCAGGGCTGATCTCCTTCAGAATGGACTGGTTGGATCTCCTTGAAGTCCAAGGGACTCTCAAGAGTCTTCTCCAACACCACAGTTCAAAAGCATCAATTCTTCGGTGCTCAGCTTTCTTCACAGTCCAACTCTCACATCCATACATGACCACAGGAAAAACCATAGCCTTGACTAGATGAACCTTTGTTGGCAAAGTAATGTCTCTGCTTTTGAATATGCTATCTAGGTTGGTCATAACTTTCTTTCCGAGGAGTAAGCCTCTTTTAATTTCATGGCTGCAGTCACCATCTGCAGTGACTTTGGAGCCCAGAAAAATAAAGTCTGACACTGTTTCCACTGTTTCCCCATCTATTTCCCATGAAGTGATGGGACCAGATGCCATGATGTGGTCCACTGGAGAAGGGAATGGCAAACCACTTCAGTATTCTTGCCTTGAGAACCCCATGAACAGTATGAAAAGGCAAAATGATAGGATACTGAAAGAGAAACTCCCCAGGTCAGTAGGTGCCCAAAATGCTACTGGAGATCAGTGGAGAAATAATTCCAGAAAGAATGAAGGGATGGAGCCAAAGCAAAAAGAATACCCAGCTGTGGATGTGACTGGTGATAGAAGCAAGGTCTGATGCTGTAAAGAGCAATATTGCATAGGAACCTGGAATGTCAGGTCCATGAATCAAGGCAAATTGGAAGTGGTCAAACAAGAGATGGCAAGAGTGAAGGTCGACATTCTAGGAATCAGTGAACTGGAATGGGTGAATTTAACTCAGATGACCATTATATCTACTACTGTCGGCAGGAATCCCTCAGAAGAAATGGAGTAGCCATCATGGTCAACAAAAGAGTCTGAAATGCAGTACTTGGGTGCAATTTCAAAAACAACAGAATGATCTCTGTTCGTTTGCAGCATATATAACCAACCAAATAGCTATGATCCTGAACATATAAACAATTGCAATATAACAAGAGGATTTCCCTGTGGTTAGTAGTTAAGAATTTGTTTGCCAATGCAAGGTACATGGGTTCAGTTCCTGGTCTGAGCAGATCCTACATACTAAGGAGCAACTTAGCCCGTGTGCCACAGCTTTTGAGCCAGCACTCTAGCCCCCATGAGCTGCAGTGACTAAAGCCTGTGCACCTAAAGCCCATACTAGAAAATAATATGCTTCTCGTTGTAACTGCCACCAGGATAATGTCTATTGTTCTGTCATTATTCCTCAGGAAGTATTACCTGTGGGAGCCAGCTGTGCAAGTATACTACCAAAAGTGAAAACAACACACGGAAACACATATTTTCCCGAGAATACTGTTGATGTTGTTTAGTCGCTAAGTCTTGTCTGACTCTTGGCGACCCCATGGACTATATCTCACCAGGATCCTCTGACCACGGGATTTCTCAGGGAAGAACACTACAGTGGGTTGCCATTTCCTTCTCCAGGGGATATTCCCGACCCAGGGAATGAACCCATGTCTCCTGAATTGGCAGGTGGATTCTTTACTACTGAACCACCAGGGAAGTACTTCCCAAGAATACTCCTGAATAATATTCAGGATATATAAATAGAGCTTATTGCAAAGAATACATTTTCTTCATTGAAGTTGAAGTGATATGTGACAGATATGTCAAAATTCTCATTCTATGTATTTTACTTCTTATAAATTCCTGACATCAAAGGACAAGTTGGCTTAAACAAACAGGTGAAAAACTGGCTGATCGATTTCCATACTTACTTTTAAAAATGAGATAGATTAAATAGATAATAGATAAAATAGATTAAAAAAATAAGAACACACACATGTGTCCCACCACCATTTGTTTATTCAAGAAATTCCGAGCATTACCTTGGAAATTTTCCTAGAAGAAATCTGTTTCTTGAATTCCCAAGAGCTGAAAATAAAGTGAATCTGTATGTGCTTATTCACCAACACATCTCTTTGAAGAAAATGGTCCCCTTGAGCATAATAAGAAAGCATCCACGTAGAATTCATGCCTAAATCTTCTAATCAGGGAAACACACATTTCACCAGTTAACAAGATACTGGTTGTCTTATGGTCTCCACAGAACTTCCTTCAGTGTGGAAAGTCCCTGTGGTGTCTATGTTTCTTCCTCCCTCCTTTGCACCTTGGGCAGGATTTAGAAGAGAACAAAGCACAGAGCTTGTACGTAGTAGGCTCTCAAAGAATGTGCCTTCAGTGGATTACTAGCTGTGACCAAAAACACAAGCCAGCCAGTCACCAGCTTCTCAAAAGGACATTTCTCAATGCAATGGTGCCAGCACAAAGATTGAGGGTTGCAGCAGCAAGCCACCTCTCCTAAGAGTTTCCCCTCATCCCCTGTGACATGCACAAGGTCTACTATGAAGTGTTGGGAATGGGCTTCAATTAGGACTGTGCGAGAATGGGTTTGAGGAGGTTTTCTTAGCCTAAAGATTGGGCTATAATCAGACAACTTCACGACAAGTTTGGGGCACAATTTTGCTTGTTTCCAGTCATGATTCCCAGTCATTCTGATCAGCCAAAAATGAAACCTCTAAAATTGTGGCAAGCCAGATTGAGCTTTATCTTTTTGTGAGTCTGGAGAGCTACAGTCCATGGGGTCTCAAAGAGTTGGACATGATTTAGTGACTAAACAGCAAACAATTATCTTACATGATATTAATAAGAAACATGGCAAACTATAAACCATAATCCTTATTTTGCATATAGGACCTTGGGGTCCAGGAAAGTTAATAACTCATCCAGTGTAGCAAATTACTGTCAGGCTCTGCCCGGACATGAAACCATGTCTGTCTAATGCCTGGCCCAGTCTTTTTCTACCACTGAGCCTCACTGAGATGATTTCTTTTCTTCTAAAAAGACTTGAAACATCAATAACTTCTTCACAGAATTTCTAAGAACCAAATGGTATCATGTGTGCAACACCTCTTTGAAAACTTTAAGAGGAATATACAACTATTAAATGTTATTGCTGACTCAGATAATCCCTGACTGAGTTTTTTACTGCAAATTTAAATAAAAATCATGTTGCTTGAGAGCAGCAGTCCCACTCTGGGCAAACCTAGGAACATCTTTACAGAAGATGTTTCGGTAATTCCAGATTTGAAATGACTTTTTTAAAAACTGCTTCTCCCACCTAAAGGTTTTATTAGGCATGAAGCACTTACTGTGTCAGTGCTACCCCACTGTCCTTAGTGCCTTTCTCTCTGGCCTCCTGGACCTCATTTTCTCATTTTGTACCCACTTATGCATTTACAGCCTGCTCTGTGATGCGAAAGTGAAGTGAAGTGTTAGTCACTCAGTCGTAGCCCGCCAGGCTCCTCTGTCCATGGAATTCTCCAGGCAAGAATACCGGACTGAGTTGCCATTCCTTTCTTTGGGGATCTTACCAACCCAGGGATCAAACCCACGTCTCCTATGTTGGAGGCAGATTCTTTACCATCTGAGCCACCAGGGAAGCCCCCATTCAATACCCCAGTATCTTAATATGATAGCACTGTTGTGCACGATTTTACATTGTGAGTTGCTACGAGATTGGATTCTGCAAGTCATCACACCTGCTTTAAATTTTGTGTCATCTCTTAGAAGCTGTGGCTCTGAGACTTGTTACTCAATCCCACTGTGTTTAGGAAGTAGTGCATATTACAGGCATGGTCTAAATGTTTCTTTGTTGCAGTTGTGGTACCAGTATAGCTAGTATTTGTGATCATTCTTTTTGTTTGATTGTTTTTTGCATTATACTCTCACCTCAGGACTTTTTGATACTTGGTCATTTCTCCTGAAATTTCTCTTCCCCTTTCTCTGCATTCTTTGGTCTGCATTACGTTCCCTCTATCCTATTCACTCTTTTGCTTCTCTAAATTCATCCTTAGGGTACCACACAAAAACTGTGCTTTCTTTCTCTTCGGGATGCCCTGCTGCTGTTTACTCTACATCTGTATGTAAATCTGAATGTAAATCTCTCTCCTATGTCTCTGAAACTCCTGGCAGTGCTTCAGATCTCAGATAAAGCTCAGTTTGCTCAATTCCAGAAAAATAAACGATCCAATCAAAAAATGGGCCAAAGAACTAAACAGACATTTCTCCAAAGAAGACATACACATGGCTAACAAACACATGAAAAGATGCTCAACATCACTCATTATCAGAGAAATGCAAATCAAAACCACAATGAGGTACCATTTCACACCAGTCAGAATGGCTGCGACCCAAAAGTCTACAAGCAATAAGTGCTGGAAAGGATGTGGAGAAAAGGGAACCCTCTTACACTGTTGGTGGGAATGCAAACTAGTACAGCCACTATGGAGAACAGTGTGGAGATTCCTTAAAAAACTGGGAATAGAACTGCCATATTACCCAGCAATCCCACTGCTGGGCATACACACCGAGGAAACCAGAATTGAAAGGGACACATGTACCCCAATGTTCATCGCAGCACTGTTTATAATGGCCAGGACATGGAAGCAACCTAGATGTCCATTAGCAGATGAATGGGTCAGAAAGCCGTGGTACATATACACAATGGAGTATTACTCGGCCATTAAAAAGAATGCATTTGAATCAGTTGTAATGAGGTGGATGAAGCTGGAGGAGCCTATTATACAGAGTAAAGTAAGCCAGAAAGAAAAACACCAATACAGTATATTAATGCATATATATGGAATTTAGAAAGATGGTAACGACAATCCTGCATGCGAGACAGCAAAAGAGACACAGATATATAGAACAGTCTTTTGGACTCTGTGAGAGAGGGAGGTGAGGGGATGATTTGGGAGAATGGCATTGAAACATGTATATTATCATATGTGAAATGAATCGCCAGTCCAGGTTCGATGCATGATACAGGGTGCTCGGGGCTGGTGCACTCAGATGACCCAGAGGGATGGTATGGGGAGGGAGGTGGGAGGGGGGTTCAAGATGGGGAACATGTGTACACCCATGGCGGATTCATGTCAATGTATGGCAAAAACCACTACAATATTGTAAAGTAATTAGCCTCCAATTAAAATAAATAAATTTATATTAAAAAATAATAAAAAATTAAAAAATAAACAATGTTAGAGAAAAAAATACAAAAAAAAAGATAAAGCTCAATTCATCAAATTTTGGTGTTTGGGTTTTAGTTATTGCAGATTCACTTCACAGTATGAGGGGCTATTTATTTAGCATTTATTTGCTACAGTAAAATGGTGGGATATTCATCTGCATGGGGTTTGGCATTGCAAGTTATGGTTCAGTGCCCACATCAGTCACAAATTGGGTGTGTTGAGCCCATAAATAAATGAGAGGTAATGATCTTATTTACTTTATTAAGAATTAAAGGAGATAAAATGTGTTAAAAATTCTTTGTAAACTAGGAATTATTGTCTTGAAACAAACCATTATTTTGGAGAAAAAAAAACAATTCTAGGAAGAGCCATCAAAAAGAAACAAAACAAATACATCTCTTCTTCGTAATTCCCATGACCTAATTGTAAAGTGTTCTACAATTCACAGTAAAGCGTCAGTATTTTCTACTTCAAAGAATGTAAGCAGCCTCTTCCTGGGTTTTAATCCTTTCCACTCACCTCCTTTTTTGAGATTATTCGTCTAAAGTCTTTACTGAATCATAACATTTGTACATCTCTTTGCAGAATTAGTGTGCAAAAAAATCCATATAGTTTATATTCACTTAATTTAGAATTTGTAATGAGTAATGCTTAGTTTACCTCTGCTCTAGTTTACCTTTACAGTTTATAGTTTGCTTATAAACTGTAGTGTACCTTTCCTCCATCTATGAAGAACAATGTTTTCTTAAAATGTAATTTCATAATTAATATTTCTTAGTTATGGTTTGGAGAAGGCAATGGCACCCCACTCCAGTACTCTTGCCTGGAAAATCCCATGGACGGAGGAGCCTGGTAGGCTGCAGTCCATGGGGTTGCGAAGAGTCAGACATGACTGACTGACTCACTTTCACTTTTTACTTTTTGCATTGGAGAAGGAAATGGCAACCCACTCCAGTATTCTTGCCTGGAGAATCCCAGGGATGGGGGAGCCTGGTGGGCTGCCGTCTATGGGGTAGCACAGAGTCGGACACGACTGAAGCGACTTAGCAGCAGCAGCAGCAGCAGTTATGGTTTAAAATATCTAAATGAAATGATTAATTGTATATTTTTTACAGATAACCCAAAATCATATTTCTATAATAACAGCTGCTACTATGTGTCTAGCATACTACTAAATTCTTTGTATAAAACATTCAGAAAACTAAGATCATAGCATCTGGTCCCATCACTTCATGGGAAATAGATGGGAAAACAGTGGAAACAGTGTCAGACTTTATTTTTTGGGCTCCAAAATCACTGCAGATGGTGACTGCAGTCAGAAAATTAAAAGATGCTTACTCCTTGGAAGGAAAGTTATGACCAACCTAGATAGCATATTCAAAAGCAGAGACATTACTTTGTCAACAAAGGTCCGTCTAGTCAAGGCTATGGTTTTTCCTGTAGTCATGTATGGATGTGAGAGTTGGACTGTGAAGAAAGCTGAGTGCCGAAGAACTGATGCTTTTGAACTGTGGTGTTGGAGAAGACTCTTGAGAGTCCCTTGGACTGCAAGGAGATCCACCCAGTCCATTCTAAAGGAGATTAGTCCTGGGAGTTCATTGGAAGGACTGATGCTAATACTGAAACTCCAGTACTTTGGCCACCTTATGCAAACAGCTGACTCATTGGAAAAGACTCTGATGCTGGGAGGGATTGGAGGCAGGAGAAGAAGGGGACGACAGAGGATGAGATGGCTGGATAGCATCACTGACTCGATGGACATGAGTTTGAGTGACCTCTGGGAGTTGGTGATGGACAGGGAGGCCTGGCGTGCTGTGATTCATGGGGTTGCAGAGAGTCAGACGTGACTGAGTGACTGAACTGAACTGAACTATGTGTCTAGCATAGTACTAAATCCTTTGTATAAAAATAATGGACATGACTATTTTAAAGCATTCTTATCTAGTCATTTAATTGTAGGAGGAATTTATCCAGGCAAGAAATTTATTCAGGAAATAATAAGAAACCAACAAATTGCTGCATCATAGTTAAATTACTGAAAAGCAAAGATAAAGAAAATGTATTGAAATAATCCAGAGAGACAACAATGACTGCTGACTTCTGACCAGGAGGAATGGAGGACAGAGACAGGAGGATGACATCTTCTGATGCAAAGAAAAAGATTTCAACCCCCAATTCTATGACTAACAATATTTTTCAAAACAAAGGTGATCATTGCTGTGAGAATGAAAAAGTATGTAGCCACTTTGGACAACAGTTTGGCCGTTCCCTATAAACTAAACACACTCTTACTGTATGATCCAGCAGTCTCATTCCTTGGTATTTACCCAAAGGAGTTGGAAATGTTTGTCCACACAAAACCTACACACTTATTTATAGAAATATAACTCATATCTGTCAAAACTTGAAAGCAACTAAAATGTGATGGTACATTTGGACAATGGAATATTATTTAATGATAAAAAGAAATGAGCTTTTTATCATTTCTGTGGTCAAAAAGCCACAAATAGGTAGAGAGAAATATTAACTATATATTACTAAGTGAAAGAAGCCAATCTGAAAGGCCTATTTATATACATATATAAAAAGATTTATCATAAGGAATTATGGCTCATGCAATTATGGAGGCTAACAAGTTCCTAGATCTGCATTCAGCAAGCTGAAGACCCAGGAGAGATAATGTAAGTTCTAATCCAAGTTCAAAAGCAGGAGAAGAGCAAAATCCCAGCTCAAAGACAGTAAGCAAAGAAAGAAAATTCTCCATCTTTCAGTCTTTTTGTTCTATTCAGACCTTGAGTGAATTAGATGAGGCCTCCTACCCACACTGGGGAGAGCAATCTGCTTTATTTCATCTATCAATTCAAATATTATTTTTATCCAGAAACATCCTCACAAACACACCCAGAATAATGTTTAATCAAACATCTTGATAACCCATGGCACAGTCAAATTGACACATAAGGTTAACCATCACATATGATTTCCACAGGATGACACTGGAAAAGGCAAAATTACAGACAGAGTAAAAAGATCAGCATTGTCAGGGGTTTTGGAGAATGGAGAGAGGAATGAATAGGTAAAGCACAGGATATATTTAGAGCAGTGAAAATATTTTACATGATACATAATTTTGGACACAAACGTTCATCTAATCATACAGGGGCTTCCCAGGTAGTGTTAGTGGTAAAGAACTTGCCTGCCAATGCAGGAGACTTCAGAGATGTGGGTTCCATCCCTGGGCTGGGAAGATCCCCTGGAGGAGGGCATGACAACCCACTCCAGCATTCTTGCCTGGAGAATCCCATGGACAGAGGAGCCTGGTAGGCTATAATCCATAGTGTCGCAAAGAGTCGGACATGACTGAAGCAACTAGCACATTATACAGTTGTCAAAATCCATAGAATGAAGGACAAAGAGTGAACCCTAATGTGAACTATGAACTTAGTTAGCAATATTGTATCAATATTGGCTCATCAACTGTAACAAATCTTTAAACTAATGTAGGATGTTAACAACAGATGAGGGGAAAAAGGAGAGGGTATGTGTGACTCTCAGTACTTCCTTTTCATTTTCTCTATAAACCTAGAACTGCTCTAAAAATTCAGATTATTAATTTAGAAACAAGATGATGATGGAGTAAAACATTCTAAGATTAAAGAAGCTAAAATGAAGTTTTTCAGGCTGAATGGGAATGGCATCAAATAGAAATTCAAATTGAAGGAAATGAAGAGTACTAGAATTCATAAACATGTGGCAAATGTAAAAGACTATAATTTTTCCTTAAATTCTCTTCTTAATCACCTCTATTAGTCAACATAATGTTACCCTGAGGCTTCTTAATGTGAATACCAGAGAAAGATGCAAATTAATTTCTCAAAAAAGTTAAAAATCTATATTTTTAATAATTAAAAGATTTTTTATCCCAATTAAGTTGAATTTATGGGAGAATAGATTAGCGAATATGTATGATGACTAAAATAAAAAAAATTAGGTGGTAAAATATCTGCTCTTTGAGTTTGATTAATTCAGCCTGGCCAATTCTGGCAGCCATGGGAATGAGCCACTCAGATCTTCTGCAAGAAAGGAACTGTTGAAAAGATCACAGTGTGCTAACAGCCTCTAACTGCAGTGACTTTGAGATTCACTGCAACTTTCAAGCTAGGGACATGAGAACATGCTCTCCTGGGCAGTGACAGTCAATGACAGAGGAGGAGGGGGTTGCAAGGAAGCAGATTTGTAGGGTCTTATAGGCCAGAGGAAAGATTTTGAATTTTATTGTGTATGAGATGCACAGCCAGGGGAAGGTTGTGAAGAAGTGAGAGATGATCTGACTGACACTCTAACAGCATCTCCTTGGTTGAGAATGCTCTGTTGAGAATGGCGTGTGAATAAGCAAGGCAGCTCAGTCTCAAGACCATTTCTTCTGCTGAATGATCATCCTCCTGACAGCAGGGTCTCTAATCCCCATTTTGTTAAGGCGTTGATTCTAAGGTTGTTGATGTTTTAAATGAAGGTGCACTCTGCCCTCCTTGGGTTCCTTTTTACTTGGGATGTGGCACTCGCAGTGTATCCTCACATCGTATAAGTTCAACAATGTATTAGAAAGCCTCTGCTCCACATACCTACCTAGTGGCACTGCTTCAGAATTGACTATACTCCTAGAAGCAGAATCCCCCTGCAATTTGTTCTTTCCAAATTCAGCTACTGAAATAAATCATGAGAGGCAGAATCTAAGTCATAAATGGCCAGGGCTAATCAGGAAATTGGAACCGGATGAGCAAGCTGAGATTGGGAATTGGAGAGGTTCTCCATTAAGCATTTACCAGGCTTGATGCAGATAATAAAATGGAAGGGTAGAGAGCAGAGCAGTTCAGAGTGCAGCTCCTGGAGCCAGAATTGCAGAATCCAAAATTACAGGCTATGTTCTGACCCAGGACAAGTCACTTAACCTATCTGTGTTTCAGTTTCTTCATCTGTAAACTTGAGGTGATAACAATTGTAAATCCCAAGGGATGAGAGGATGGAGTAAAATGGTTTCAAGTACGTCCTTGAATGAACACAGTGACACACAGTGTAATGAATATTAATCTCTAATGATCTGTTTTCCTTTTTAAAGGTAAAATGTGTTCTCTCTTGTTTTTTATGGTAGTGCTTACACTTTAAGTAAATTACATTACTTATACATGTATATTATACATATTTATTGCTGTTTGTTTTTTTTTTTTTTTTAGTTGCTCAGTCATGTCTGACTCTTTTGAGACCCCATAGTCTGTAGCCCTCTAGGCTTCCCTGTCCAAGGGATTTCCCAGGCAGGCATCCTGGAATAGGTTGCCACTTCCTTCTCCAGAGAATCTTCTCGACCCAGGCATGGAACTTGTCTCTCCTGCATTGGCAGGCAGATTCTTTACCACTGAGCCACCAGGGAAGCCCATATTATACATACAAAAATATGTTAATTTTTATATTGTTACTGGCTTTCCTAAAGGCAATAAATCTTCCTTACCTTAGAGCAACTGATACTCTTTACAGGGACAGCATTGTAAGTGGAAGACTGGTGTCTGTCTTAATTTTAAGGGCCAGAGAAAAGGCTCCTGGGCTATGCCTTCTGCATTACCCCAAAGAGTCTTCCTTTCATTTCCCTGTGTTCGCCTGCATGCCGAGATGGAATTAAACTATGCAGGTATGTTATTAAGGGAAATACCTGTGGGAAGGAAAACCGGAAGGGAGGGAACCTGGGAGAATTATCAGTCCGGTCCTAAGTGAAGAGAAGGAGGAAGGCAGGGAGGCAGGAGAGCCCTGATTGTTGGCTTTGCTGAGGAAGGCTTAGCAAAGCTCTGGGAAGCTGGGAAGCCAAACTGGTCATCGGAGGGGTCATTATCTCTGGTCCAGGGTTTTCCCGCTCTGAGTTCAGGTTCCGGAGAGTTCAGGCATTGGCTAGGAGCAGCGGGTGGTGAGGTGTGGCTCCCGGATTAGGTCAATCGAGGCCAGGCCCTGAGGGGTTTCTCCCGGCTGCCACTAGAACGTGGGGGGCACGTCTGTGCGCCCGAGTTTGTTAGCCCTGTTTATCCTCGTTTCAAGTAGGAGATTTAACCCTCAAGCTTAATGCCTTTTATCTGCTTGTGTGGCGTGTTATTCTAGTAAAGTGGTAGCAGGTCTATGAAAGTGAAAGTCGCTCAGTCGTGTAGACTCTTTGAGATCCCACGGACTATATAGCTCATAGTTCATGGAATTCTCCGGACCAGAATACTGAAGTGGGTAGCCTTTCCCTTCACCACGGAATCTTCCCAACCCAGGGATCGAACCCAGGTCTCCCACCTTGCAGGCGGATTCTTTACCAACTGAGCTATGAGGGAAGCCCTGACCTAACAAAATGTTCCGCGCTTGAAGGACTTTTGGTGATTCATTAAGTCCTTGAGAAGGAAATGGCAACCCACTCCAGTACCCTTGCCTGGAGAATTCCATGGCTAGAGGAGCCAGGCAGGCTATAGACCATGGGATCACAGAGAGTCAGACACAACAGTGTGACTTTCATTTTCCTTTGAGTCCTTGAACTGGTTCATTTATTTCACAATCAGGCATCAAGTTCCCCCTGTGTGTAAGGGCAAATTAGACGCTAGAGCTCCTGCCCTCAAAACAGACAACATGTACATTGTACTTGTATTCTTCTTGTCCTGGCCACATTTTCCCTCCTGGAATATGATTGACTGGGACCCCAAAGATGAGTCCCTCTAAAAGGAAGCTTGAAAAATTGTAACTTTATACATTTTATACGTTTAAAATTTTAAAAAATTCTCACACATGTAAAGATTTGGAGTGTTTTTTCTCACTGAAACATCTTAAAGGTGAGAGTAGCCTACCTGTTCTGAGTTCCATCAGCCTCAGTGGCCCTCCTGCAGCTTCTCTGGTAGGAATCAGTTTCTCTGGATGTGGATTTCATTCACTGATAGGTTTGGTGTGACTTTGCAGTAACATTTACATCCCTTTTGTCGGCTCTTGTGCTGCCTGATTGAAACTCTGATCAGTTTGATTCATGTTAGCCTTTATTCTGTGTATTCTGGCAGTGGAATTAATAATTTCTGAGGCCCCAAATTCCAAGACTGGCAGCACAATTGATGGGCACTACCGGAGTCATGCAGGAGGAGTATTGCTTTCCTGTGGGCCATTTCTCTAGGGACATATTTGTCAACAATAATGGAAATTTCTCTACCGGATTTATACACAAGCGATTCCTAGTGGTGCAGAAAGTAGCAAGTGTATAAATCTTGGAAAACCTTAGTGTATATCTCTACCTTGAATCCTTTAATATCCTTATATCTTCCAACTCACTAATGGTATCACTTCTAGAGGGAAAATTTGAATTATGCTCTCAGAACCTCATAATGTTGATAAAGCAGGGCACATGGTTACCAATTTTAAATTTGGTAGTCAAGGGCTTCGAAACCTGGATTGCGTTTGATACCAAAAGGAATTTATTTTTCTTCAATATAGACTTCTAAGTCACCTATTCTAAACACTGTAGAACTGAGACCTCATTAATGCCAAATTCTGTTGAAACTTCCACACATTGGACATTTGACTAGAAGTACAGACCAAGTCAAGACCCCAAGAAAAGTTTCTTCCTCTAAGCAGGTCCTACATAAGTCATTCTAAGTGTAAATTTTAACCCTTGACAAATGGCTATCACCCTAAAGTCTACCTGTGGATATATTTGCCACTGGTTAGAACCATGAGGAACTCAAAAGCCTCTTGATGAAAGTGAAAGAGGAGAGTGAAAAGTTGGCTTAAAACTCAGCATTCAGAAAACGAAGATCATGGCATCTGGTCCCATCACTTCATGGGAAATAGATGGGGAAACAGTGGAAACAATGTCAGACTTTATTTTGGGGGGCTCCAAAATCACTGCAGATGATGATTGCAGCCATGAAATTAAAAGACGCTTACTCCTTGGAAGGAAAGTTATGACCAACCTAGATAGCATATTAAAAAGCAGAGGCATTACTTTGCCAACAAAGGTCTGTCTAGTCAAGGCTATGGTTTTTCCGGTGGTCATGTACGGATGCGAGAATTGGACTGTGAAGAAAGCTGAGTGCCAAAGAATTGATGCTTTTGAACTGTGGTGTTGGAGAAGACTCTTGAGAGTCCCTTGGACTGCAAGGAGATCCAACCAGTCCATTCTAAAGGAGATCAGCCCTGGGTGTTCTTTGGAAGGAATGATGCTAAAACTGAAACTCCAATACTTTGGCCACCTCAGGCAAAAAGTTGACTCATTGGAAAAGACTCTGATGCTGAGAGGGATTCAGGGCAGGAGGAGAAGGGGACGACAGAGGATGAGATGGCTGGATGGCATCACCGACTCGACGGACATGAGTTTGAGTGAACTCTGGGAGTTGGTGATGGACAGGGAGGCCTGGCATGCTACAATTCATGGGGTCGCAGAGTCGGACATGAATAAGTGATTGAACTGAACTGAGCTAGAACCATAATGTGGTCAAATGAATTATTTTAAGGGGCATTTATCTACCCTGCCCTCATTATAGGACTTTTAGCTTACTAGACACTCCATTTATATTATGTGTGAGAGTCCTTTGTCAAAACTGGAAGTCTGAACCTTTGGGGCTTCCTTGTTCATTAGGAGCAGGTGGTTTTAGGTGATACTGATTCTCCATTAATCATAATTATATTTTATATTACTTTATGGGATCATATATGATAATTGACAGTTTTGTTCAACCTTTGCTCAGGACAGGAGTTAGTTATATGCTCTATATGGGCTCGATTATGTGTGTGTGTGTGTGTGTGTGTTCAGTCACTTCAGTCACGTCCAACTCTTTGCGACCCTCCAGACTATAGTCTGCCAGGCTCCTCTGTCCATGGGATTCTCCAGGCAAGAATACTCGAGTGGGTTGCCATGCCCTTCTCTAGAGGATTTCCCAACCTGCATCTCTTATGTCTCCTGCATTGGCAGGTATGTTCTTTATCACTAGTGCTACCTGAGAAGCCCCAATGATGGATGCCTGCCTCTAAATACAGATTCAGGATCGCTGGGAATGTCTCTGATACATCTAATAACATTTTCAGAGATAGACGTAAGAAGAAAGTCTTATAAGTACAATGTCTGGAATTCAGGTTGTCTCCTTGCCTGTGCTGTGTTTTTTTTACACCACGCCTCCATTTCCTAGGTGAGACCTCTAAACCTGAAGGAAAGTTCCAGCCAGTACAGCCCTGTGTTGGAAGGTGATGTGAAGTTATGGGACAGGCAACAAAAGGAGATAAGTCTTCTCTGCATCACACAGCCGGTATGCCAAATTATCTCCGATATGTCTGAGGAGTCCTGAGGCAGAAGAAGCAGCCAGGATGATGGCTCATCCTCTCCTTAGGAAGGACCAGAAGGTGCTAAGCCTGGAAGGGACCATTTGGGCCAGTCCAGCTCCTCATATATACGGAAGGTCTTAGAGGCAGGGGGCCTTTGGTGAGACCTAAGTAAGCTGTCAATTTCAAGCTCTGGACAATACTGGTTGTGTTCCCTCCATGTCTACAGCTAACAAGGCTCTGTTTGCTCAGGTCCCACTCCCTACTCAGGCTCCTCTGGAGAAACTGGGCTCTGAGGTGTCAAGGATTATTCATTTGTAATCCACTCTCTCCATTTTCAGTACTGCCTTGCCTCTCCCACTCACATCTCTAAAGCCTGAAGGAAATCAACGTTGTGAATTTAAGGACCTGTCTATGAAACCGCACTCTTCTGGATAGGACTCCAACTCAGCTGCTCCTCACACTGGGACTTGAACCCACAATCTCTGACTTAAGAGGGACTCAAATTCACTGTCTTTTCATTAAAACTACTCACCTGGTCCCAGGACTTACTAAAGCTCAGATCTGCTGTCCTGATGCAAAAAGAATTCAGCATGAGGTGAAGTGAAAGGCAAAGAGTGATTTTATTAGCATTGTGAGAGGTACCAGGGGATTAACAAGGGGATGCAGCCTCAGGAACAAAGAAAGCTACATTTTTATAATCAAAGAGAAAGTGGGGAGGGGAGAATACCTTCTTTATGTCTTGGGTAGATATCAAGGCTTACGTCATTAGCTTCTCCTTTAACCCTATATGGTCTAACCGGGACTGTGGTAGCACTATTTAAATCATATATGTATTAGCACAAGGGCGATAGCATATACTAAAATATGGTAATTCATCTCAATTTTTAGTATAACATCTCCTTTCCACCTAGTTTTTCCAGGTATTTCTGTCTTGACTACATGCGGAAATGCAGTTTTTTCAGGGTCTGTTATCTTCCAGATCTCCCAAGGCCAAATGCAGGTCTTGTATCCATTTTCTGTAGTGGCCTAAGTAATTCTGCTTGACTGTTGTTCAGTTGCTCAGTCTTGTCTGACTCTTTTGCAACCCCATGGACTGTAGCCCACCAGGCTCCTCTGTCCATGAAATTTCCCAGGCAAGAATACTGAAGTGGGTTGCCATTTCCTTCTCTGGGCGATCTTCCTGACCCAAGGATCCAACCGGCATCTCCTGCATTGGCAGGTGGGTTCTTTACCACTGAGCCACCAGGGAAGCCCAAGTAACTCTGCTTAGTTTCAAAATGTTCTGATTGTTGCTTAGCTGCCAGACCTTCTGGACATTTTCTGGTTGGTGCCGAGCTTATGGTGACGTCCTAGTTTCTCTCTGTCTACCTCTAGTGGGACTCTTAGCTGTGTAACTATCTTATTCTTTCCCTAGCACCTATTCCCCTCAAGTCCTACTTGTTCACTGATTACTGATATTTCTAGGTGAGGGATAACAAATATTTGTTAGGTGGCTGTTGAAATCTACAGTTTGACAAATATAACTTAAAATGATGGTGACTGTGGAGGTATCACATGGATCTGAAAGTGAGTTTGGATGCGGATCTTGACAGCCATGACTGACTGATGTCAGGTCCCTGAGGATGCCTTGGCAGAGGAAGATGACTTGGAAGGGAGCTGCTGGCCTCTGAAAAGATGAGGAAAAAGCGGCCAATACCGAACACTGGCTTCTTTTCTAGGGGAAATTGAAATGAGTAAGGAAAGAAGCAGGACCCTAAACACCAAGAAATGTCTACTAGAGAAGTGGAAACATGGAACACCCGCCCCCAGGCCTCTTGATTTTGCCCTTGCCTTCCACTGGCATACATCAGTGGAGCCTCTCTAGGAAGTATTTTTGTCCTTGAGCATAATGTTGCCCAAATAATGGAGGAACTCTGCTCTATATGATTTTTTTTTGAAAGAAACTACATCTCTTTATTTTCCTAAAGTAAAAATTTGAAAGACATCTTTTCCCAGAATTCTAAATTTCCTCCTCTTTTTTTTTTCCCTCCCCTTTTCAATACTATTTTGCCATATGGAATAATTTTTTTTTAAACAGAGACCATTCTGTAGAGTAGTAGAAATGAACAAACGCATTTGTAACAATGCAATTTTTTTTCTAGTATTACTTAACATGACTGATAAAATTAAATGAATATAGCACAAGGAATATGGTTAATATTATTGTAATCACTTTGTATGAAGGCAGGTGGTTACTAGATTTACCACAGTCATCATTTTGTAATGTATTTAAATGTTGTACACCCTAACCCGATCCAATATTGCAAGTCAATTACACATCAATTAAAAAATAAATTAAAAAACAAAATTAGTTGAAAACCAAAATACATACATACATACATGCATACATACACACACATACAGAGTTAACTTTTGAATGACACAGGGTTTAGGAGTGCCAACTTCGATGCATCTGAAAATCCACTTAACTTTACAGTTGGCCTCCCACATAGGTGGTTCTATATTCAAAGATCTAAACAATCAATTGACCATTAGCACGTAGTTACCGACAAAAAAATCTGTTGATCCCTACAGTTCAACCCGTGTTGTTTAAACATCAGTTGTACTTGCAATTTTTTAAAACTTGCCTCATTTGTATTTAGCCTTAATATTGTCCCTGATCATCTTATCTGTGTCCTTTTCTGATCATCTTTTTCACTGACATCTTCATGTTGGGAATAGTGATGGTGAATGTGATGATATAAACAACACTGAATATTTATATATCATTTTATATTTTAATAAGTGTTTTTCATGGATCACCACTTTTTGAAATATTTATCAAACTGTCACCACAGATACCATATGGATACATAAATGTTGGAGTTTATTAATTTTCTTTTTTCAAAATTTTTTCTCTAACAAAAAATGACTCTTATTTATGTCATTACTTTTTATCTTTCTTGCAACTTAGAGGTATTTACCTATACCTCTAATAAATATTATGAGGTTTGAAGAGGAGCTTTCATTTATCTGAAGTCATGTGAATAATCCTATGAAGAGAAAGGTGAAGCTACACTTTTCATATACATTATTTCTTTTTTACCCTCACAACATCCTTCTGAAGATGTGATTGTTTTAAAGTCAGTTTTATTACAAGACACCTTTGTTATCAGACTTGAGTTACCCTCATTCTTTAACTTCTTCATAGTTTTGTAGTCATTCTTACTTTTAAAAATTGTCCTTGATGATTCCTCATTTTAAAATAATGGAAAGAATTTATACTTTGGAAATCAATTTGAGTTCTATAGTCTAAACTTCACATTACAGAAACAGCCTTTGATCTTAGTGTCTATCACCAAAGCTTAGACCAGGCTCACCATCTATTTTTGTAAATCAAGTTTTATTGGAACACAGTTACATTCATTCAATTCCTATTGTTTACGCTTGCTCTCTTGCTGCAAGACGAAGTTGAATACTTGCACCCCAGGTTCTATGGCTCATTGAGCTTTACTTACCATCTGGCCCTTTACAGAAAGACTTTGCAGACCCCTGGCTTAGAGCTATGCTAGGGCCAATCACAACCTGGTTTAGTAACTTGGTTATTAATAATATATTTATCCTCTCTACCTACACATTTCTCCACTCACCCTTAGTATAAGATACACACGTTAATCCATTGATCAGTTTTACTTTTTTCCTTCTTCTTTACTCAGAAAGGTGAGAGTTATTTTCAGGTAGATGTTTATATAGCTACTTTTTATAAATAAAAATTGTTGAACAATATTTATAACAAAAATAATATAGAGAATTTATTTCTTCCTCAGAGAGGCAAGTTTTAACTACTTGTTTCTAAGCCAGAGCTTACAGAGACTTCAGTGGAGTTGAATTTCTGATGTGTATGACTGTGAATAGAGAAGATTCTCTGAGGAAGGGAGACTATAAAATTTTATGAATATTTTTCCCACCACTGTTGGGGTTTTATCTCACAATAAGTTGCTTTTCTGTTGTTTATCATAAGTTGCTGAATAAGTCTTGGGAGCTGCTAGTCTTTCCTTCATGTCAGTATCAGTTCTCCTGCCCCTGGTGCTCCTGTGTTCTCTCCAACATCTCAATCCATGCTGAGGTCTAGTTGTGCTGAACTCTAATCTAGACACTTTGTGAACACTGCAGTACTTACCCCTGACAACACTTGGGATTTATTTGCTTTATATATAATATATGTAACTTATATTTAATATATATAAATGTATGTGTGTGTGTGTGTGTATATATATATATATATGTAGAGAGAGAGAGTTTTATTCATTTATTTATTTAGGTTATAGGTAAGAAAAGAAAAGTTCCTCAAAAGTTAGAGCTGGTGGATGACAAAGCCATAATGCACAGGAAAAATGGGTGTTCAACTCATTACACAGCCTGTAATCTTCTACTCATGTGCAAGACTACTACAGATGATGCCTCAAAGAAAGGTTAGTGGTCACACCAAACTGGTATGTCGTTTTAGCATTTTAGGTTTTACTTTTGTTCATTCTCACTGAGATATCTTATTTACTTATTAAAATTAAAAAACAATTCTCTCCTTTAAAATTTTTATTTATTTTAAATTTTAAAGTATATAATGTGATGATTTAATGTGTATACATACTGTGAAATGATACCACAGTGAAGTTAATCAAAATATATCCATCACCTCACATAATTACCATTTGTGTGTGTGTGTGGTAAGAACACTTCAAATCCATGCTCAGCGACTAAACAATACAGTATTATTAACTCTGCTGTTGCGGCTGCTAAGTCGCTTCAGTCATGTCCGACTCTGTGCGATCCCATAGACGGCAGCCCACCAGGCTCCTCCGTCTCTGGGATACTCCAGGCAAGAACACTGGAGTGGGTTGCCATTTCCTTCTCCAATGCATGAGAGTGAAGAGTGAAAAGTGAAAGTGAAGTCGCTCAGTCGTGTCCGACTCCTAGCGACCCCATGGACTGCAGCCCACCAGGCTCCTCTGTCCATGGAATTTTCCAGGCAAGAGTACTGAAGTGGGGTGCCATTGCCTTCTCCCTTATTAACTCTAATCACATGCTATTCATTAGATTCCCAGAACTTATTCATCTTATACTTAATCAATATCTCTCCCCATAAACATACCCCCTCAACTCCTGGAAACTACTCTTCTACTCTCTGATTAAATGAGTCTGACTTTTTAAATTTCACATATGAGTGAGATCATGCAAGATTTGTCTTTCTGTGTCTGGCTTGATTCACTTAGCTTAGTCATCTGGCTTCATCTATTTGTCACAAATGGTGCAATTTCCTTTTTATGACTGAGTAGTATTCTATTACGTGTACGTATACCAGAGTTTTGTCATTCATTCATTCACCAATGGACACTTAGATAGTGCACAGCAAAGGAAACCATCAGCAGAATGAAAAGACAACAAGTGGAATAGGAGAAAATATTTGCCAACCATATATCAAAAACACAAGAAACTCATATAACTCAACAGCAAAAAAAAAAAAAAAAATCAATTAAAAATTGACAGAGCAGGTGGCTTCCCTGGTGGCTCAGTCTGTTAAAAAAAATGACAGAGGAAATGAATAGGAATTTTTACAAAGGAGACATGAATGGCCAACAAGTATATGAAAAAGTTCTTAACCTCAATAATCATCAGGGAAATAAAAATCATCAGGAAATATATAGTGAGAGATCACCTCATACCTCTTAGGATGTCTATCATCAAAAAAAATTATAGATAACAAATGTTGGTGAAGATGTAGAGAAAAGGGAACCCTTGTGTACTGTTGGAAGCAATGTAAATTGGTTTATCCATTATGGAAAATATATTATGGAGATTCCTCAAAAAGTTAAAAATAGAACTACCATAATCCAGAATTCCACTTCTGGATATATATCCAAAAAAAGTGAAACCAGGATCTCTAATAGATATGTGCATTCCAATGTGTATTTCAGCACTACTCACAGGAACCAAGATGACTAAGGTACCCTGGGAAAGGTTCCTTAGAAATCAACTAGTTCAATCTTCTACACATCAAAAGGATCCCCTCTCTATAAACAATCCATATTCATAGAAAGTTTATTCATAATAATGAAAGACTGAAAATAATATCCATCACTAGGAGAATGGATTTAAAACATTGTGAATACTACTCAGCTATAAAAAAGTCACATACTACTGATACATGCAAATATTTGGATGAATCCCAAACCATGTATTGGGGAAAGAAATGAGACACAAAAAAGCTCATACCATATAGCTTCTTACATAAGAAATTCAATAATAGGTGAAAGGAATCTTTGGTGATAGAAATCAGAATCCTGGTTGTCTCTAGGGAAAGAAAGTTTAACTGGAAAGAATTTTTAAGAGAGATGGAGAAGTTCTATATCTTGATTGACTACCTAGGTAAATACATTCGACAAAATATTTGTCTTTATGTACCTTATACTTTTATTTTTAAAAATGTTTTTAAAATTATGAAAGAAAAAAGAATAATAAGGAATTGGAGTCAATGAGTAGCAATGACTGTCGAAGTCTTGTTGAAATGGAGAATAAGGAAAGTAGAAAGTTGCTGGAGCATGACGTGGGGCCTTGTGAGGAATTTTTCAAATGTTTACAAATAGAGCAGCATATTTGTATGCTGATTGCAGTGCTCCAGTAGAGGGGGGAAATCGATAATGCAGGAGAGAAAGGGAGATCAGCTAGAATGCTGTCCTTGAGTGCATGAGAGAGAAAAAGATCTAATGCCCAAAGGGAAATTTGGAAGGCAAGGAATGTAATAAAGAGGGAAAGAGAGTGGTGTGGGGCACAGGGTGCTAGTTTTGGGGTCAATACTCTAGCACTTACTAGATGGACAAAGTGATTACTGCCCTACTTTCATCACAAGAATGTAGTGGGTATTTAATAAGACTAAGTTTGTGATGTAATAGTGCCTATACAAATAGTAAAGCTTGCTACAAATGTTATAATGAATAGTGAGATTTACGCCGGAGTAGACAGGCTTATCAGGTCATGTGTCTCATTTCTTTCCCTAATACATGTTTTTGGGATTCATCCAAATATTTGTATGTATCAGTAGTATGTGACTTTTTTATAGCTGAGTAGTATTTACAATGTTTTAAATCCATTCTCCTAGTGATGGATATTCTTTCTAGGTTTTCATTATTATGAATAAACTTTCTATGAATATGTACATACAAATCTTTTTGTGGACAAATGTTTTCATTTTTCTTGGAAATATTTACCTAAGAGTGGAAGTGGCTGATCATAGAATAAATACCTGTTTAACTTATCAGAAACTGTGAAACCATTATCCAAAGTTCTGTAACATTTTATTTGCATACATTCCCAGTTAATCTACTTTTTAAAAAAATGGTGTTGCGTGGGCATATGATGATATTTAATTGTCATTTTAATCTTCATTTTCCTGATGCCTAATGATATTGAGCATCTTCTCATGTGCTTACTGGCCATTTGTATGTCTTCTTTTGTGAAAAATCCATTCAATCTTTTGTTGATTTATTAAAAAGTGAATTGTATTATTATTGAATAATAATGTGCTATTTTTTGAATGCTACATGAAAAATTAACATAACTTATTTATTGGCTTAAACAATATATGTTCAGCATCTCACAGTTTCTGTGGATCAGGAGACCATGTCTGGGTTAACTGTGTCCTATGCCTAGGACAGGACTGCAGTCCAGGTGATGGCAGGGGCTAGTTTCTCATCTAGAGCTTAGTGTCCAGGCTCCTTCTGACTACTGGCAGAATTCAGTTCTTTATGGTTATAGGATTGCGATCCTCAACTCCTAGGGGCTTCCTCTGTCTACAGGTAAATCACAACATGACAGCCTCCTTCTTCAAGGCCTGTGGGAAAGGGTCTCTTGTTTTGAGTCCCTTTTGAAAAGCTCACCACAAAGATAGTTTCCCTATTGATTAAAGTCCACCAATTAATTGACTTTAATTATATCTGCAAAATCCTTTCACCTTTGCCATATATTGTGACCTAGTTACAACAGTGACATCCATCATATTTATAAACCTTGCTCACATGTGAGGGGAGGGGATAGTAGGCATATACATTGGGAAGGTGAAAGGTTGTTGTTGAATCACGCGAATACACCAGGATTCTTGGCCCCCGGAGGAAGAGAATTCAATCCGGGGCCAGAGACGAGGCTTGATTGCTCAGAGCTTTTGTGTAATAAAGTTTTATTAAAGTATAAAGGAGATAGAGAAAGCTTCTGACATAGGCATCAGAAGGGGGCAGAAAGAGTACCCGCTTGCTAGTGTTAACAATGAGGTTATATAATCCAAAGAATGTCTGGAGGTTGTAAAGACCTCCTCCGACCTACTCCCATAATTTACATTTTAAGATAACACTGTCCTCAGGCAAGATACATCCTTGTAAAGACCAGGTATACTCCCATAATTAACATTTTAAAATAACAGAAGGTTGAATCCAAAGACTGTCCTTAGGCAGGATACATTATTGGTATATAATCCTAAGGAATGTGGAGAAAGAAAAAAAGTTTGTCCTTTTTTCCTCCTTGAGAATTCCAGACCCCTCTCTCCTTGGGGACCCCTAGACTCCCTATCAACCTGCCTAGGAAATGACTCTCTCAAAGGGGCATTCCCAGGTGGCTCAGACAGTATTCTTACCTCTCGGAGAATTCCATGGACAAAGGAGCCTGGTGGGCTATAGCCCATGGGGTTGCAAAGAGTCAGATACAACTAAGCAACTAACACTTTCTCTTCACATATATTGGGGGTGGAAATATTAGGGAACATATTAGAATTTTACCACATAAGAGTTTTTTTTTAAATATGTATCTTAGATATACCTTTTGCAGATATATGTATGTATTGCAATTATTTCCTTCAAAGGTTATTCAATTATTTAACTTCAAAAGTTAGTGTTTCTATAGTCTTCTACTATGATCATCTCTGCAAAATATATTTACTGACTATTAACTTCCTGGTTCAGTATGAAACTTACATTGACCAATATGAAATTGACAAGAAGAGAAATGAAAAGTTTATTTATGTCTCCTTGTCATCCACAGGGAAGATAATGAGGCCTCAGTTCTCTTCAGTTGTGGCATAAAGGGGATAATCAGAGTGTTGGATAAGGTTGCAAATTTTTCACCGTGACATTTAGGGCCTGGATAACCTCATTATTTTCACCAATATACCCAAGAAGGGGTGGAAAGATAAGAGAAAGAAAAAAAGTCACCTTTGGTAATTTCAATTCACAGGCTAACAAATTCATTTTGATAGAAACAAACCTAGAGATATTCCATATAAGGTTAGCAATCTATCATTTTTATAGCAGTGGGATGTAGTTTTCAATCTCAGTCCCTTATATCATTGAGTCATATTACAGAAAATTGCTGGCCCTGAATCAGCTTGAGTACTTAAATGATTTGATTAGCAGGAGGAGGAATCCTAAACTCAGTGCAGTATGACTTAAACTGTAATGCAATAACCTGGAGTAGGTGATCCTAGTATTCTTGGAGATCTATGGCTCCACATTACCAAAGGGATTAGGCACAGGAGCCCAGTCCATTATCAAATGATGATCAATGCCTGGAGATACAACCTCATGACCTTGGCATGGGAGTAGGGGCAGAGTTTACTGCAGAGTCCCCCTGGCTCCCCCACGGAGCTCTCTTGTGGAGCTTAATGCAGTCTTTGCCTCTATACTTATGTTCAGTTCAGTTCAGTCCCTCAGTTGTGTCTGACTCTGCAACCCCACGGACAGCAGCACGCCAGGTTTCCCTGTCCCTCACCAACTCCTGAAACTTTCTCACACTCATGTCCATCGAGTTGATGATGCCATCCAGCCATCTCATCCTCTGTCATCCCCTTCTCCTCCCATCTTCAACCTTTCTCAGCATCAAGGTCTTTTCCAATGAGTTAGTTCATATCAGATGGCCAAAAGACTGGAGTTCCAGCTTCAGCATCAGTCCTTCCAATGAATATTCAAGACTGATTCCCTTTAGGATTGACTGGTTGGATCTCCTTGCAGTCCAAGGGACTCTCAAGAGTCTTCTCTAACACCACAGTTCAAAAGCATCAATTCTTTGGCACTCAGCTTTCCTTATAGTATAACTCTCACATCCATACATGACTACTGGAAAAACTGTAGCTTTGACTAGATGGACCTTTGTGGGCAAAGTAATGTCTCTGCTTTTTAATAGGCTGTCTAGGTTGATCATAGCTTTTCTTCCAAAGAGCAAGTGTCTTTTAATTTCATGGCTGCGCTCACCATCTGCAGTGATTTTGAAGCCCAAGAAAAGAAAGTCTGTCACTGTTTCCATTGTTTCCCCATCTATTTTCCATGAAGTGATGGGACCAGATGCCATGATCTTTGTTGTTTGAATGTTGAGTTTTAAACCAACATTTTCACTCTCCTCTTTCACTTTCATCAAGAGGCTCTTTAGTTCTTCTTCACTTTCTGCCATAAGGATGGTATCATCTGCATATCTGAGATTATTGATATTTCTCCCAGCAATCTTGATTCCAGCTTGTGCTTCAGCCGGCATTTTACATGGTGATGTACTCTGCATGTAAGTTAAATAAGCAGGGTGACACTATACAGCCTTGATGTACTCCTTTCCTAATTTGGAACCAGTCTGTTGTTCCATGTCCAGTTCTAACTGTTGTGTTTTGACATGCATACAGATTTCTCAGGAGGCAGGTAAGGTTTTCTGGTATTCCCTTCTCTTGAAGAATTTTCCAGTTTGTTGTGATCTGCACAGTTAAAGACTTTAGTTTAGTCAATGAAGCTGAAGTAGATGTTTTTCTGGAATTCTTTTGCTTTTCCTATGATCCAAAAGGTGTTGGCAATTTGATGTCTGGTTCCTCTGTCTTTTCTAAATCCAGCTTGAACATCTGCAAGTTCTCTGTTCACGTACTGTTGAAACCTAGCTTGGAGAATTTTGAGCATTACTTTGCTAGCATGTGAGATGAGTGCAGTTGTGCAGTAATTTGAACATTCTTTGGTATTGCCTTTCTTTAAGACTGGAATGAAAACTGACCTTTTCCAGTCCTGTGGCCACTGTTGACCAAAATTTGCTGGCATATTGAGTGCAGCACTTTCACAGCATCGTCTTTTAGGATTTGAAATAGCCCAACTGGAAGTCTATCACCTCCATTAACTTTGTTTGTAGTGATGCTTCCTAGGGCCCACTTGACTTCACACTCCAGGATGTCTGGCTCTATCTAGGTGAATGATCAAACCATCATGACTATCTGGGTCATTAAGATCTCTTTTGTATAGTTCTTCTGTGTATTCTTGCCACCTCTGTTAGGTCCATACCATTTCTGTCCTTTATTGTGCCTTTATTCATTATTTTTGCATGTCCTTTATTCATGAAAAGAAGGGTATGTCTAATTTTCTTGAAGAAATCTCTAGTCTTTCCCATTCTATTGTTTTTCTCTATTTCTTTGCATTGAACACTTAAGAATGCTTTCTTATCTCTCCTTGCTATTCTTTGGAATTTTGCATTCAGATGGATATATCTTTTCTTTTCTCCTTTGCCTTTAGCTTCTCTTCTTTTCTCAGCTATTTGTAAGGCCTCCTCAGACAATCACCTTGCCTTTTTGCATTTCTTTTTCTTGGGGATGGTTTTGATCACCACCCCCTATACGATGTTAAAAACTTCTGTCCATAGTTCTTCAGGCACTCTGTCTATCAGATCTAATCCCTTGAATCTATTTGTCACTTCTACTGTATAATCATAGGGGATTTGATTTAGGTCATACCTAAATGGTCTAGTGGTTTTCCCTACTTTCTTCAATTTGAGTCTGAATTTGGCAATAAAGAGCTCATGATCTGAGCCACAGTCAGCTCCTGGTCTTGTTTTAGCTGACTGTATAGAGCTTCAACATCTTTGGCTGCAAAGAATATAATCAGTCTGATTTCGATATTGGCCATCTGGTGATGTCTATGTGTAGAGTCTTCTCTTCTGTTGTTGGAAGAGGGTGTTTGCTATGACCAGTGCATTCTCTTGGTAAAACTCTGTTAGCCTTTGCCCTGCTTCATTTTGTACTCCAAGGCCAAACTTGTCTGTACCCCAGGTATCTTTTGACTTCCTACTTTTGCATTCTAGTCCCCTAAAATGAAAAGGATATCTTTTATTGGTGTTAGTTCTCGAAGGTCTTGTAGGTCAATATAAAACCATTCAGCCTCTTCGGCATTGGTGGTTGGGGCATAGACTTGGATTACTGTGATATTGCATGGTTTGCCTTGGAAATGAACAGAAATTATTCTGTCGTTTTTGAGGTTGCACCCAAGTACTGCATTTTGGACTCTCCTGTTAACTCTGAGGGCTACTCCATTTCTTCTAAGGGATTCTTGCCCACAGCAGTAGATTTACTGGTCATCTGAGTTAGATTCACCCATTCCAGTCCATTTTAGGTCACTGATTCCTAAAACATTGATGTTCACTCTTGCCATCTCCTATTTGACTACTTCCAATTTACCTTGATTCATGGACCTAACATTCCAGGTTCCTATCGGCACTTATAGTGCTGAGAGAGAGTAGACGACAGGACAAGATGCTTCATAGACTCATGTTAGATATATGATTGGAGGTATCAACTTCCTTTTAAGAATTCCAAAAATTTTATTCTACTATGCATTTCTGTACTCTTTCAAATTTTCCACGAAATTTTATATCAGTTAATGTTCCATTTTGGCATTCACCACAGCCTTGATCTCAGTGGGTTCTAATGCAAGTGGAATAGAAGTACTAGGGTATACTGAAACCAGAAGACTTGTATTTGGAGCCCTTGGTGCAAAAAAAGAAAAATTTAAACACATGGTTGAGTATGGCTGTCAAAATGGACTTTACTAACTTTTTGCAAAAATCTGTATCTAAAAGTTTAAGTTCTGGTTGTAGTTATCTGAAAGATAAAATTTTGCCACCTTCCTCCCCACCTCACTCCCCACTCTCTATATGATAAGCATGACCAGAGCTGCTGCAGAAGCGGATTTGTCCCTTTTCCTTAAAGAAAATATTTTTTGGGCAAAGAGAAAATCCTATCATACCACTGCAGAGGCCTGCTTGAATCCTAACACCAGCCAATTCTGGTATCTTTATTTTTTTTTTATCATTTTATCATTTATCATTTTATTGTTTTTACTGGGTCAGTCAGCCCTTGGTTCTTCTGGAATGCAGAACAGTGTCAAATTGATACACCAGTTCTTTCACTCATTTACTAGTCTCCTGTGCATGGTTTCCTTGTTTCTCTGAACCTCATTTCCACATCTGCAAAATAAAGAAAATAGTGTCTTACTGGGAAGATTCTCGTGAGTATAATAAGATGATGGAGGTGATAACTTTGCCCATGATAAACCTTTAACAAATAGCTATTCTTAGTAGCTATTATTGTCTCTACCCAATCTTTGGTGTAACTGTGTCGTGGAAACACTCTCTATAAAGTACGTAAAACAGGTTGATAAGTAATGAAGGGTTAGAAGTTGATGAATAAGCACAGTATTTGGAGTTTGGAGAATCTCAGTCTTCATCTACAATGAGCTTGGAGAGGGAATGGGCTAGATTTTTAAAGACTGCTTCTAAGGCAAAGGAGGTCAAACTGCTTCTCAATTTTTTTTTTTCACCCCTAACCCAGGCAATGGGCTGGCCTTTACTGGTATAAGTAGGGATCTTTCTGAACCCTCCATTCTACCAGAGAATATTCACACACTCAGGGAGAAGTAATGTATGGTAGAGTCAAGATCTGAACCCAGAATAAGCCTTACCAGTCAGGTGTTCTTTACTTTCCACCATAGTTGCCTGTATAAATAAAAGTGGGAGGTGGGAGGTGGTCACTTTCTGTCTTTTTGATCATTAGGCTATTGAAAGAGCCAAGGAACAGAACCCAAAAGACCCATCTTTAGCTCGTGAATATTCTGGAGTTGGCAATGAATATATGTATGTACATACAGATGTATGTGCATACACATATGTGTGTTTCATATGCATCTATATATCCATTGCATATATATATACATATATATCCCTTCATATATTTATATATGCAGAACATACATATACATGAATATATGTGTCTGTGAATATATATATACATATATATATATATATATATGCAGAACCACATGGAGGCCACTACTTTTGTAAATTCCATTCATAGTGACATTAATTTTAAGTTTACATTTCCTTATTCCTCAAAGCAAATTCTTACTAAAGACATGATAGTTACATTTTAGGGAGTAAGAAAATTCAATAGAAGAAGTTTTAAACTTATATGTATTTTCATTCATGATAAGGAATTATAATCAATTAAAAAATGTGGAAACAGCAAATGATAAATGAATCACTTTGAATTTCACTGCTGTAACACAATGACCATTAGCATTTTGATCTCATTCATCCCAGTCTCCTTCCTTAAGAAATTTTCTCTTCAACAATCTTTTCTTTACACTTCTCTGTTAAAGTGTGTTAAATCAATAAAATATCTCAATAATCTAACTGACAGAATTAACCATTAGTTCTTCTCCCAGGAGATTTTAAAGTCCTTTAAAGCAGGAACCATGTCTTATTCAACTTTCTATTTCTGATTTTTCTCTTTCGCCCAAGGCCTACCACAGTGCCTTGTACCCAGCAAGTATGCAATGAGTGTTGCTGAATCATTTTTTGCATGAAAATTGTAGGAGACCTAAGAAGCCCTGGGAATAAAGATTCAAGTGTCAGATAGTTTTAACTTGAAGACATAGAAATAAAACACACTATTCCCAGGAGACCAGTCAGATTCAAATATGCACTCAACATTGGGATTTCCGTTTTCTCTCAGGTAAGAGTATTCCAATTTATTGAGTTCATTCATAACTTGAGCAGATTTCTGTCCTTCAAATCAGATTGGCTTACAGCAATACACTTATGCAAGAGGAACATGCAAAGTAGATTTTTATTACCAAACATACCTGCTAGTCTCCAAAGGAAGTGGAAGAACTGCTTTTTGCATGATAAAGAAGACTCACTAATTGAAGGACTGCAGTTAATCTCTGAGCTTGCCCTGATTGTTCTGGAGTGCTCTCTTCAAAAATAAAATGTGAAAGTCTTAACTTCACTAGAGTTTTTCATAGCAACCTTATTTAATCTTCAAAAGGAGTTCCAAGTGTGGATGAAGTGTGTTTGTGTCTGTGTGTGACTGTGTGTGTGTATGACAAGCTGTCTGAAACTTTTGAACTTTAAAATATTATAATAATCATAATGCAAAATACACATGAAGCTTTCATAAAATCTTGGTATCTTGAGTTCTAATATTTCATGAATTCCTCCCTCCAATCTTTAAATCTGTTAGCAGTGGTCTCTTAGCCCATAATTGAAAGGTTTCAGTGTTCGGGAATTTACTACCTCCTACCCCATCTCCCCCATCAAAAAAAAATCCATATTTGAATGTGGAAATTTCTGAAGACCTTCTCTCTGTACTTTCTACTCATTGACATTACTTCTAAGGGAGAAAATTAATGAGTTATGATTGCTCATTAAAGTACACTTAAAGTGGGACCTGTTTCCTACATCTCCAGAACCACCTTTCCCCCCGCCTCAGTCTGGCCCAGGAGTCTTAGATACTGGAACTCAGTAAGAGAATGGCAGATAGATACGCATTTGGAAATTGTCAGAAGTAGAGAAAACAGATTTTGCATGGAAGAATGGTAGAAGTATTTTAAACCCTCTAAAACGGTGTAATAGAAGAGAACGGGGTAAGATGAACTGGGTTGTGTGTACTCAGGATGTGGGGAAAGGAATTACAGAACAGCAAAGGAGGCAAAGTCCAACCCAAAGGGGTTCTGGAAACCAAAGAATGGGCACAGAACATGAACAGGAAAAAGACTTTGAATTCAAAGTCTTGGAACAAAATCTTTGGAACACCCTATATTTTTTACTTCATCCTCAACTTCATTACCCTACTCATCTCTTACTCCTTTGGAGCACCAAGGTGAGGGGACAGGGAAATGAGCCATCCTCAGTGAGTGAATTGCCCAGAGGAACCTTTTAAAATAAGGCTAAGCAGGACTTCCCCAGTGATCCAGTGGTTAGGAGGTCGCCTGCCAATGCAGGGGACATGGGTTGAATCCCTAGTCCTGAAGGATTCCATATGCCATGGGGCAGCTACTGAAGCCTGCATGCCCTGGAGCCTGTGCTCCACAAGAGAAGCCACTGAGATGAGAAGCCCATGCACTGCAACTGGAGAAAAGCCCACACATAGCAATGAACCCAGAGCAGCCAAAAATTAATAAATATAAATAAATGAAAAATATAAAAGTAATGCTGACTCCACTTGTCATTTATAATGAAGTGATAAGTCTTTTACCTACATCATCCATTTTAATTCCTGAAGCACCCTCTTAGTTATTTTCATTTTACAGATGAGGAAACTGAGGCTGAGAGAGGTAAATAAATTGTTGAAAGTAAAACAAATTAGTGACAAGGCCAGGACTGAAACAAGATCACTTGTCCCCAGAGCCCATAATCCAAACATCCCACACACGGCCTCTATGCTGGAGCCATATAGCCATAACTAAGTGTTGGGGGAGGTGATGATGGCAATAGGTGTAGATGTGTGTGTGCTTCTGTCTAACCTGCCTGTGCATACATGCAACTAAGATGATCTGCTGCTAAGTCACTTCAGTCGTGTCCAACTCTGTGCAACCCCACGGATGGCAGCCCACCAGGCTCCCCCATCCCTGGGATTCTCCAGGCAAGAACACTGGAGTGGGTTTGCCATTTCCTTCTCCAATGCATGAAAGTGAAAAGTGAAAGTGAAGTCACTCAGTCGTGTCCGACTCTTAGCGTCCCCATGGACCGCAGCCTACCAGATTCCTCCATCCATGGGATTTTCCAGGTAAGAGTACTGGAGTGAGGTGCCATTGCCTTCTCCAAAGATGACCTAGATTATATCTAAAGTCAGAGACAAACTCAGCTAAAAATTATGAGTTCATTAAGGAAATGGAAAGAGATGAACATTTGTGAAGAATCAACTATATGCCACGCAGAATGCTAGAAGCTTAAGATAATAATAAACCACATCATGAATATAATAAACTAAATAATAAATAAACTGTCTTTTGAAAACTAAAAGTAGAAAAACAATAGCAGAAAATTTTTTATTGAATTTAATGCTGCACAGACCTGACTCATTCCATGTGCTTAATACATTGATTAAATTAATAACTGATAAATAAAGGTCTGGAATGGGTGAATTTAACTCAGATGACCATTATATCTACTACTGTGGGCAGGAATCCCTTAGAAGAAACAGAGTAGCCATCATAGTCAAAAAAAGAGTCTAAAATGCAGTACTTGGATGCGATCTCAAAAACGAAAGAATGATCTCTGTTTGTTTCCAAGGCAAACCATTCAATACCACAGTAATCCAAGTCTATGCCCCAACAAGTAATGCTGAAGAAGCTGAAGTTGAACGGTTCTATGAAGACTTACAAGACCTTTTAGAACTAACACCCCAAAAAGATGTCTTTTTCATTATAGGGGACTGGAATGCAAAAGTAGGAAGTCAAGAAACATCTGGAGTAACAGGCAAATTTGGCCTTGGAATACAGAATGAAGCAGGGCAAAGACTAATAGAGTTTTGCCAAGAGAACGCACTGGTCATAGCAAACACCCTCTTCCAACAACACAAGAGAAAATTCTACACATGGACATCACCAGATGGTCAACACTGAAATCAGATAGATTATATTCTTTGCAGCCAAAGATGGAGAAGCTCTATATAGTCAGCAAAAACAAGACCGGGAGCTGACTGAGGCTCAGATCATGAACTCCTTATTGACAAATTCAGACTTAAATTGAAGAAAGTAGGGAAAACCACTAGACCATTCAGGTATGACCTAAATAAAATCCTTTATGATTATACAGTGGAAGTGAGAAATAGATTTAAAGGACTACATCAGATAGATAGAGTGCCTGATGAACTATGGACTGAGGTTCGTGACATTGTACAGGAGACAGGGATCAAGACCATCCCCATGGAAAAGAAATGCAAAACAGCAAAATGGCTGTCTGGGGAGGCTTTACAAATAGCTGTGAAACAAAGAGAAGCAAAAAGCAAAGGAGCAAAGGAAAGATATAAGCATCTGAATGCAGAGTTCCAAAGAATAGCAAGAAGAGATAAGAAAGCCTTCCTCAGGGATCAATGCAAAGAAATAGAGGAAAACAACAGAATGGGAAAGACTAGAGATCTCTTCAAGAAAATTAGAGATACCAAGGGAACATGTCATGCAAAGATGGGCTCGATAAAGGACAGAAATGGTATGGACCTAACAGAAGCAGAAGATATTAAGAAGAGGTGGCAAGAATACACAGAAGAACTGTACAAAAAAGATCTTCATGACCAAGATAATCACGATGGTGTGATCACTCACCTAGAGCCAGACATCCTGGAGTGTGAAGTCAAGTGGGCCTTAGAAAGCATCACTATGAACAAAGCTAGTGGAGGTGATGGAATTCCAGTTGAGCTATTTCAAATCCTGAAAGATGATGCTGTGAAAGTGCTGCACTCAATATGCCAGCAAATTTGGAAACCTCAGCAGTGGCCACAGGACTGGAAAAGGTCAGTTTTCATTCCAATCCCAAAGAAAGGCAATGCCAAACAATGCTCAAACTACCACACAATTGCACACATCTCACACACTAGTAAAGTAATGCTCAAAATTTTCTAAGCCAGGCTTCAGCAATATGTGAACCGTGAACTTCCAGATGTTCAAGCTGGTTTTAGAAAAGGCAGAGGAAAGAGAGATCAAATTGCCAACATCCACTGGATCATGGAAAAAGCAAGAGAGTTCCAGAAAAACATCTATTTCTGCTTTATTGACTATACCAAAGCCTTTGACTGTGTGGATCACAATAAACTGTGGAAAATTCTCAAGAGATGGGAATACTAGAGCACCTGACCTGCCTCTTGAGAAATTTGTATGCAGGTCAAGAATCAACAGTTAGAACTGGACATGGAACAACAGACTGGTTCCAAATAGGAAAAGGAGTTTGTCAAGGCTGTATATTGTCACCCTGTTTATTTAACTTATATGCAGAGTACATCATGAGAAATGCTGGGCTGGAGGAAGCACAAGCTGGAATCAAGATTGCCTGAAGAAATATCAATAACCTCAGATATGCAGATGACACCACCGTTATGGCAGAAAGTGAAGAGGAACTCAAAAGCCTCTTGATGAAAGTGAAAGAGGAGAGTGAAAATGTTGGCTTAAAGTTCAACATTCAGAAAACGAAGATCATGGCATCTGGTCCCATCACTTCATGGGAAATAGATGGGAAAACAGTGTCAGACTTCATTTTTCTGGGCTCCAAAATCACTGCAGATGGTGACTGCAGCCATGAAATTAAAAGACGCTTACTCCATGGAAGGAAAGTTATGACCAACCTAGATAGCATATTCAAAAGCAGAGACATTACTTTGCCAACAGAGGTCCATCTAGTCAAGGCTATGGTTTTTCCAGTGGTCATGTATGGATGTGAGAGTTGGATTGTGAAGAAAGCTGAGCTCCGAAGAATTGATGCTTTTGAACTGTGGTGTTGGAGAAGACTCTTGAGAGTCCCTTGGACTGCAAGGAGATCCAACCAGTACATTCTAAAGGAGATCAGCCCTGGGTGTTCTTTGGAAGAAATGGTGCTAACGTTGAAACTTCAGTACTTTGGCCACCTCATATGAAGTGTTGACTCATTGGAAAAGACTCTGATGCTGGGAGGGATTGGGGGCAGGAGGAAAAGGGGATGACAGAGGATGAGATGGCTGGATGGCATCACCGACTCCATGGACGTGAGTTTGGGTGAACTCCGGGAGTTGGTGATGGACAGGGAGACCTGGCGTGCTGTGATTCATGGGGTCGCAAAGAATCGGACACGACTGAGCGACCGAACTGAACTGAACTGTAAAGTCCCCCTAAAAAACGTAAACAAAAAGCTTAAATAGCACTGGTTATGAGCATCCAATAGGATTCTATGATAATTAGGTGAGGGATATTCAATGAATATGAAATGGGCTTTCCCTCATACACACACACCAGACAAGATATATACAACAATCCACAGACAAGACAGCATGTTCTAAGCATTATCATACAGGAGTAGATGAGTGAGCAAAACAGAATAAATGCAGGTTTTACATAAAGGAGGGGAATAGATGAGAGCCATTTCACTGTCCTTGAATTTCAAGCCTCAGCTTTGCAAAATTGAATTTAAAAAAAAACAAAAAACCTCTTTTGTTCTTGCGCATAAAGCAAATCCCAAACTACCTACTACAATGACTAACGATGCCTGAGCTGGGGATGTGTTTTTGAGCCATCTGTGAAGACACACTTCTTGCACTTGTTTCCAGTGGGATTTACAGGGAGGAGAGCTGCTTGTTGAGCTTCAAAGAGATTGTGTGACATTAGGCTTTCCTTTACTGATAACTGCCTCTCGGTCAAATAAACCTCGATTGTGGGTCCCCTGTGGCCTCAAAATCATCACTTGCTGTTGACCTTTCTTGTGTCTCTCTCCAAGGGCAATTTGTTTAACTCTAGGAAGCCAAATACAACTATGGTATTTTTTCCCCCTTTTTCTCTTTACAGATATTCTTAAAGCATTGGTAAATTCCAATTTATCTGTTTTGGCCATGTCATCCCAAGATTCTGATCTTTTGTCTCTATTATTTCCAAGGTTTTTGTGTAAGAAACTTTAAAGATTAGAGCCAAGTCGCATTGCTGAAGACTGCCAAAGTGTTATATGCTAATAGGATAATGAGTCTCTGAGTTTACAGTATGTTCCCTACATGGGGCTTCCCTGGTGGCCCAGACAGTAAAGAATTTGCTTGCAATGCAGGAGACCCAGGTTTGATCCCTGGGTTTGAAAGATCCCTTGGAGCAGGAAATAGCTACCTACTCCAGGATTCTTGCCTGGAGAATTCCATGGACAGGGGAGCCTGACAGGCTACAGTCCATGAGGTTGCAGAGAGTCACACACAACTGAGTGATTAATACTCTTACGTTTTCACTTTCACTATAATAGCTGATTGTGTTAGTTGGATACCTAGGCTAACTTTGTCAGACTTATGAACAAACTGGACTCATGAACATGAAGTCATTTAAAAAATATATTTATTTTATTTTTATTTGTTTTGCTGCTTCGGGTCTTAGTTACAGCACACAAGACCTCTGCTGTGTCAGGTGGGATTTTTCGTTAGGACACATGGACTCTCTAGCTGCAGTGCACAGGCTCTCTAGTTGTGGCACACAGCCTCCAGAGTGTACAAGCTCAGGAGTTGTGGTGTGTGGGATTAGTTGCTCTGCAGCATGTGGAAGCTTAGTTCCCTGACTGGGGATCGAATCCATGTCCCCTGCTTGCAAAGTGGATTCTTAACCACTGGACTACCAGGGAAGTCTTGGAACAGAACTTGTTCATATGTAGGGGGCTTCTTGTATTTTCAAAGGAAATAGAAATGAGGGGGAAAAAAAGGTGCAAAAAAAAAAAGGAGCTAAATGGGTGATGTAGTGACATAGGGTCTTTAAAAAAGGCATCTTGTGTACACACAGGGCTAGAACCCCAGGGTGCAGCGCCTATGGTCAGCTCTCAGGAAGCAAAGATGACATTGGTTACAACAGTCACATTCCCTCTTCTCTGTTCCCCCTGCACAGGGACAGGCAAGGTTATGCTATAGCTACTTAACATCCTTATCAACAGAGTAGCCCATGTCTTCTTTTCTTTTTCATTTTCATCAGAAGCAAATATTCTAGACAGATGAAAAACATGCTGGTTTTCAGCCACATCTATGCAAAACATAAACTAATATTTTGACAAGACATAGGACTGTTGCATTGCAATGAAGTAGGATAAAAGGAGACATATTTGTCTCTTCTTTCTTTTTCTGTGTGCAATGATGTCTGGAGAATGTTTAACAACAGACTCTTGGAGTAGGGAGACAGTGGTAGGGGGAGCCCATATCTGTAGCGATTTTGATTTCCATGGTGTAAACACTCCCATCATTGCTGATTTCAAGTTACCAGCCTGAAGTCATTGACCATGGATTTGGGGAGAGATGTACACAATTGCCCCTCAAGCGTCTGTGCCAGCTCCAGCGCGACACTGCATGTACAAACCAAGTGAGTATGAGTCTACAAGTAAAATCTAGCCCTGGAGTTAGAACTCTATTATTCTTCATGATTGGGTCCTGACCTGGAAACCTATTATATTCAAACAAAGATAAATGTTACTTACTATGATATCATCATAGTGAGTATTGAATTTTTGATAAATGTTTCCTGTCCAAGTGGACCGGAACACTAAGACTGACTCTAAAAATAAGTGCTACAATTTAAAGCCGACTTCACTCTGCTTACATTCACACATTGCTCCGTGCTTTCCTGGTATGTCATAAAATGATGGTAATTTCCTAGGTGTCATTTGTATTCCCAGGTGGACTCTGAGAAGGAAGTAATATATTCTAGCAGGGAATCCCTTTTGAAGTATTTTTACTAGAGGATTTTTCTTGAGTCTCTTGAAATACCTTCATTCTCTTTTCGCTGGATAGTCTGCCCATGGACTTCAAACTGCTTCACCAAGAGGTCTATAAAGAGAGATGAGAAGACAGAAGCAAATAAAGAAATTACTTACAAATGAAAGGAGATCTCTGAAAGTTATTCGAAGTTCTTAACTATGAGAACTAAAGGGAACAATGAAAATCTCAAGACTTATAATCCACAGGTCCCTGTTGTTGTTCAGTCACTAAGTTCTGTCTGGCTCTTTGCAACGCTATGAAGTGCAGTGCACCAGGCCTCCCTGCCCTTCGTTATCTCTTGGAGCTTGCTCAAATTCACGTCTACTGAGTCGATGATGCCGTCCAAGCATCTCATCCTCTGTTGCCCCCTTCTTCCCTGCCCTCAATCTTTCCCAGCATCAGTGTCTTTTCCAATGAGTTGACTCTTTGCATCAGGTGGCCAAAGTATTGGAGTTTCAGCATCATTCTAGATTCATGTTAATAATACACACACACAAAAAAAGAGAATAGGAAGAGGGATGAAAGGTGAGAGGGAGAGAAAAAGGAAGGAAGGGAGGGATGGAGGAAGAAAAGAAGAAAGAAAAGAAAACATCCCCCATGTGATAAGCTTGTACCAGGCTTACGGGCTTTGCTGCTTTTTCCTTTATTTTTCGGCAGCCTTCCAAATCTCCTGAGCTATTTCTAGGAAGAAACAGAATATTTCACTCCCTTTGGTCAACATGCTGCTGCTGCTGCTAAGTCGCTTCAGTCGTGTCCGACTCTGTGCGACCCCATAGACGGCAGCCCACCAGGCTTCCCCATCCCTAGGATTCTCCAGGCAAGAACACTGGAGTGGGTTGCCATTTCCTTCTCCAATGCATGAAAGTGAAAAGTGAAAGTGAAGTCGCTCAGTCATGTCTGACTCTTAGCGACCCGATGGACTGCAGCCTACCAGGCTCCTCCGTCTATGGGATTTTCTAGGCAAGAGTACTGGAGTGGGGTGCCATTGCCTTCTCCAACATAACATAATGTAAAACATACTATGATGTCAATCATAAAATTCTGTCTGCCCTTCTCACCATTTTCTCTCTTTCTTCTCCTCCTGCATGTTTCACCTTCCATAGAGACTAGGATATACACCATAACTCATCTTCACATTGAGTCATAAGTTATTAAAACAGAGGTATTGAAATTTCTGCCAGTCCCACCAGCTGTGAATTTGTCCTTCCCTCCTTGTTTCAGCGCAGTAGCTCTCATGATGATGTTTTCTCATTTCTTAGATCTAAGAGCACACAAGGTACAGTGTGGGATATAAAGAGAACAATTGGCTCACTGTACTCTTGTGAGAGAAAGGAAGAGGAAGAAGATGCATAAGCCTGCATCTCTCATCTCCTATAGGCGTCGAAATAGAAGGGTCACTTTATCGACCAGTTATTGAGGACATTCCTGATCTGGATTGTTGTATTGCACCCCATAGAAACAGTAAAAGTCCTTCCCTTCAAAGGCACAAAAGACAATGTTCATTATTCTTTCTCAACTTGGCAAGGGTCATAATTTAAAGAGATAAAACAGGAACTGGATTATTTTTAAAATAAAGGCAGGAGTAAATTTCCAACCTTTCTTTGGCAACACTTTAAAGCACCTTGAGACCCTTGGAATCTTGCACAGAGTAGCTGTTGAGTAAAAATTTACCTCCTAAAGAGATGAATAAATGAATACTTGAGTGAGAAAGTGTTCCAGGTTTACCATCTGGATTCATTTGTCCAACTATCACACAGAGTGATTTTCCCTGCTTCTGGTTTGTGCTAGGACAATAGGCAGAAGATGGGATCTATTTTTCTGTGACTTCTGTGGTTTTATTGAATGTGGTCAGTACTTGTGACTATCTTTGCACTTTGGTTTTATTTTTTGAGAACTAGGGGTATTTGGCAAGTGCAGAACACCTAATTATTTCTTCACCATTGAGCATTATATTGGCCGTGGGTTTGTCATAAATATACATTGCCTCTGCACTTCCCAGGTGGCACTAGTGGTCAAGAACCCTCCTGCCGATGTGGGAGATGTAAGAGACTCAGGTTCCATACCTGGGGCAGGAAGCTCCCCTGGAGGAGGGCATGGCAACCCATTCCAGTATTCTTGTCTGGATTCTTGTCTGTCTTCAATCCCATGGACAGAGAAGCCTGGTGGGCTACAGTCCATTGGGTAGCAAAGAGTCAAACATTACTGAAGTGACTTAGCATGGCACGGCATGGTCCCCCTACACCCACTTTCAGAAGGATTTTTATCATAAATTGTTGTTGAATTTTATCAAATGCTTTTTCTGAGTCTATTGAGATGATCATGTGGTGTTTTTTTCTTTTGTTGATATGGTGTATTACATTGATTGATTGGCATATACTGAACCATCTTTGTGACCCTGATTATGACTCCAACTTGGCTGTAGTGTATTGTTTTTATGTGCTATTGGGTTCTGTTTGCTAATATTATGTTGAGAATTTTTGCATCTGCATCCATCAAAGATACTGTCCTGTAATTTTCTTTTTTGGTGGTGTTTTTTGGTTGTAATTTTCCCTTTCCTATAGATCCTTATTTCTTTAATAATTAAAATAAATTAAATAATTAATTAAATAGTTCTTATTTATATTTAGAGAAGATCTTTCAATATTTCCCTTGTGATAGGTTTAGTATTGCTGCATTTAAAATTTTTTTTGCTTTCCTGAGAAATGCTTTATCTTTCCTTCTACTCTAAATGATAATCTTGTTGGGTAAGAATATCCTAGGTTGCAGATATTTCACTTTCAGGACCTTGAATACATCTTGACACTCCTTTCTGGCTTCCAACACTGAGAAATCAGCTGATAGTCTTATGGGAGTTCCCTTGTAAATAACTCTGTTTTTCTCTCGGTGCCTTTAGAATCCTCTCTTTAACTTTTGCAATTTTTATTATAATATGTTTTGGTGTAGTCTGTTTGGGTTTATCTTGTTTGGGATCCTCTGTGCTTATTGTGTAGGGCTTCCTTAGTGGCTCAGTGGTAAAGAATGTGCCTGCCAATACAGGAAATGCAAAAGATGTAGATTCGATCCTTAGGTGGGTAAGATCTCCTGGAGAAGAGAATGGCAACCCACTCCAGTATTCCTGCCTGGAGAATCTCATGGACAGAGGAGCCTGGTGGGCTACAGTCCATGGGGTTGCAAAGAGTCAGACATGACTGAGCAAGCATGCGTGCATGCACATACGTGCTTATTGTACCTGGAGATGTTTTCTTATTTAGGTTTGGGAAGTTTTCAGTTATAATTTCTTCAAATACATTTTCAATCCCCTTTCTCTTTCTTCTCCTTCTGAGAACCCCCAATATGTATAGAATGTCATGCTTTAGATTATCCCATGTATCTCTTATAGTACTTTAATTTTTTTTTTTTTTCAATTCGGCTTTCTGTATTCTGTTCTGGGTTGGGTGATTTCCATTATTCTATCTTCAAGATAAATTATTTGTTCTGCATTATTCATTCTCCTATTCATTGCCTATTCATTGGCTTTCCTAGTGTCTCAATGGTAAAGAACCCGCTTGCCAATACAGGAGATGCAGATTTGATCCCTGGGTAGGGAAGATCCCCTGGAGAAGGAAACAGCAACCCACTCCAGTGTTCCTGCCTGGGAAACCCCACAGACAGAGGAGTATGGCAGGCTACAGTCCATGGGGACCCAAAAGAGTCAGATGCAACCTAGCAATTAAACAACACACAACTGAAAAATTCAGTGCCTTTAGTTCAGCTTTCATCTCTACAATTACATTTTCTAATTTTTCTTGGTTTCTCCTTCTAGTTTCTTTTTATAATAATCTGTATTTCTCTTGATAGCCTTTCTTAATTCATTCAATATTTTCATTATCTTCTCTTTGAACTTGGTGTCAATTAGACTGAAGAGGTCTGTTCATTTTTTATTCTTTCAGGGTAATCCTCTTGATCTTTTAATTGGAAGTGGTTTCTCTGCTTCTTATTTTTACTTATATTTCTCCTGCTTTATGAATTTAGGAGGAACAATTATCTACTCTGATCTTGGAGAGCTAGTTTTATGTGGAAACATCCCTGAGTAGCTTGCATGGGTTTAATATTTTCGGTGCAAGGGCTATTTTTAGTACAGATGCCTGACACCTCTTTCCTCCATGTCTTTGGCCATTATCCCCTTGATAAGAGGTGTGGCTGGTCTTGTGGTGACCAGAACCTGGACTGGATGTTGAGCAGGATCTCTTCTTTGCTCTGAGGTTGTCACTGCCCTGTTAGTGGCAGGAATCAGCTCCTTCATTGTTAGAGTAGAAGCCCCATGTCTGTTTCTGAGCTGTGTTTCTGAGCTGAGGTGTGAGGTAGGCAGGGTTGGAGTGCTCCCACGAAGAGAGGAGCCACTGGGTATCCCTCCACTGAAGCTGTTCACTGATGAGTGTGCTCTGTTAAGTCATCTTTCACCCATTGTGTGAGTTCACAAAATACACCCTTGTTGGCACTGTCCTTGGCCCTGCCTCAACCATGGGAATGCCGGCAAAGGGCCCAGGTGTCTCTCAGACACTGTTTTCACAAGGCCACAGCACAGGTCCACTGAAGTCAGGCCCCAGAAGTCACGGAAGTTGTGCATCTGGATCTACTGTGGGAGCCATGGAGGCAGCTCAGATGCTGGCCCAGCCAGTCCCAGCCCAGCCAGCCCCGTGTGCACACACCCACCAAGCCCACAGCTGCTAAGGCCAGATCAGTCACTGGGAGCACCCATTGTCCTTTGGGATGTCCCTCAGGCATTAAACTTACAAAGCCAGCACAGGAGGCATAAATCCATGGCTCACACAGCCACAGGGGGAGAGTTTTCAACCCTGCTTTCTAAATTGTCTGGTCCCGGGGGCTCAGCTGTGGTTTCAGCCTTGCCTTTGCATATGGGTAACCTCCTGGCATCTCTCCAGCTCTCCTGGTGCCTGCTGAGGCAGTGCTTGGCACTGAAGCCAGCCTACAAGGCAGCTGGGGTACACTCTTCTGGAGACTGCAGAGGTGGGAGAAAGAGGCTGTAATGGCAGCTCTACCCGTCCCTTCTGATGCCGCTTAACAACGGCACTTTCCTTCTATTGCTGGCCCCGGCTTTTTCTGCAAACAGCCCTGGTTGCAGTTGTACCATATTCCGGGCCCTTCAGGCTGTGCCCGTGCAGTCAATAACAGTCCTCATCCCAGGGCTGTCCTCTAAACCCCGAGTTTTAGCACCCAACCCTGCCCTCACCAGTGGACACCTGTCTCAGGCTGGGATGCACAGGGTGGCGGCACCTACCATCTTTGCAGGTTTCTCTCTGTCCTGCTTGCCACAAACCGTTGTTGCACTCTCCTCTTTAGCCTCTGAAGCTCCTTTTCTGTCCCAGGGGACCTCCCTCCTGGTGAGGATGCTTCCCAGGGTGCGGGAACCCTTCTTCTTTTTCAGCTCCCTCCCAGCGGCACAGGTCTTATCCTGCTTCCTCTTCTTTTTTTCCACCCTACTGGTTCCATGGAGATCTGTCTGGTCCTTTTAGGTGTTTGAGGCCTTCTGCTGGTAAACATCAGTACATCAGTAGATGTTCTGTGAGAATTGTTCCATTTGTAGATGTATTTGTCAGAGGAGGTGAGCTCCGCAGCCTCTTACACTGCCATCTTGATTCTCCCCCTCCAAGGACTTTTCTAATATATAGACGATGTTGCTCAATATCCTTCTTGACTTTACACCTGCTTAAGCCAGAAGACTGGGGGCAGCGTCTTAGGAGTTTTTAACACACTGATTCACAGTGTGACAACTGAACTGATTCTCTGCTAAGTCCCAGAGTAATCATTAGAATTGAATGAAAACTATAAAAACAAAGGTACTTCTTGGTAACAGCAATAAGCTCTTGGTATTCAAAGCTATTTTAGCCCTAATCAGTTATTGGATTCACACTCCTGCTAGTATACTTTAAGACTGATTTCTGAACAAGTTTATGGTGTTGGTTATACTCCCTTGTATGCGCTTCCAGGTGGCACTAGTGGTAAGGAAACTGCCTGCCAAGGCAGGGGACATAAGAGATGTGAGTTCTATCCCTGGGTTGGGAAGATCCCCTGGAAGAGGGCATTCTGGTATTCTTGCCTAGAGATTCCTATGGACAGAGGTGCCTGGCAGTCCATAGGGTCACAAAGAGTCAGGCACAACTGAAATGACTTAGAATGCACACATGCATGAACTGTGTAACCTTGTGAAAATTAGTTGTCACGGCCAGGGAAAGTAGAGAGCAAACCTCAACCATTCTCAAAATTCACGGATGGCCCAGATGGTTGGGGGGCAAACCATGAAGTGGAAAGAACATATTATTATCTTTGCTCAGGGAGATTGCTCAGGCCCTTTGTCTTCAAAGTGTGACATGTGAAAATAAAAGGAGTGTTATCTAGGCTGTATATTGTCACCCAGCTTATTTAACTTAGATGCAGAGTACATCATGTGAAATGCTGTGCTGGATAAAGCACAAGCTGGAATCAAGATGGTCAGGAGAAATATCAAGAACCTCAGAATAACAGATAACACCACCCTTATGGCAGAAAGCGAAGAAGAACTAAAGAGCCTCTTGATGAAAGTGAAAGAGGAGAGTAAAAAAGTTGGCTTAAAACTCAATATTCAGAAAACTAAGATCATGGCATCCGGTCCCATCACTTCATGGCAAATAGATGGGAAAACAATGGAAACAGTAAGAGACTTTATTTTTTTGGGCTCCGAAATCACTGCAGATGGTGACTGCAGCCATGAAATTGAAAGACACTTGCTCCTTGAAAGAAAAGCTACAACCAAACTAGACAGCATATTAAAAAGCAGAGATGTTACTTTGCCAACAAAGATCCGTCTAGTCAAAGCTATGGTTTTTCCAGTAGTCATGTATGGATGTGAAAGTTAGACTATAAAGAAAGCTGAGTGCCGAAGAATTGATGCTTTTGAACTGTGGTGTTGGAGAAGACTCTTGAGAGTCCCTTGGACTGCAAGGAGATCCAACCAGTCAATCTCAAAGGAAATCAGTCCTGAATATTCATTGGAAGGACTGATGCTGAAGCTGATACTTTGGCTACCTGATGCGAAGAACTGACTCACTGGAAAAGACTCTGATGCTGGGAAAGATTGAAGGCAGGAGAAGAAGGGGATGACAGAGGATGAGACGGTTGGATGGCATCACTGACTCGATGGACATGAGTTTGAGCAAGCTCTGGGAGTTGGTGATGGACAGGGAAGCCTGGCGTGCTGCCATCCATGAGGTCGCAAAAAGTTGGACACGTTCTGAGCGACTGAACTGATCTAGAAGGGCTAGAAATGTAGAAGTACTCAACATATGGATTATGTGCTACCCATCCTATGCATATTCTGGTTCACCTTATTGCAGAATAGATGGACTCTGTCTCTGTCTGCCTTGCAATAGCGGAATGCCTGCATGGCTGTCACCTTTCATGTGGCATCACACAAGATTTCTGGGATCAAGCACTTCATGGCTAGAAAATGGAAGTGTTTCTTGGTGGATTCAAATGAAAAATGAGAACATAACCAGGTTTATTCCAAAAGGAGACACTGGAGGAGAATAGATCTAGATTTATATGGTAGCATATATATTTTTGCCCCCTGGGGCTTGGGGAACAATGTACATCATACCCAATCCCTTCCTGGGAAAATCTACAGATAGAAGGTGATGTCTTCCTTTTGAAGAACACAAAGCCAGGGCTACACTAAAAGTTCTACATGTCTGGAGTGGAGGGACAAGGATGTCTAATTTTATGAGCTAATGCTGGAGGCTTTTCTGGCATTGCTCATCTTTGAATGCTCTGCCTAAAAAGGCTGCTTGAGAAGTGAAGTGACCCAGCAGAGCATGGACCTGAGGAAGCCAGGATGGAAGGGGGCTCAGAGGAAAATTTTAAGCAGCTCCTCTGAGTACATATTACCAACATAAGAACTGCAGGAGAGAGATCCTTAGTGACAAAAGACTTTCAAAGAACCCTCTAAAGTTCCCCCATGGAAGGAAAAGAATCAGCATTGGTATATGCCGCATGAACAGAGCATCAGGAGCAGATGACCATCTAGCCAGAAAGATGTTCCTTCCCTCTTACCATTGGTCCCTGTAGTGGATGCTGTGGTGTGCCATGGAGACCCTCTTTAGAAAAGAAAGGCTTATTCCCGCAACTTTGTGGAGTGCTGCCTCAAGATGGCCTTCAGCTGTCAGCTTTCTTTGGGGACTACCTCAGCTGAAGAAAGTTGCCTTGCCCAAGGTCACAGGGGTGTACCACACACAAAGACTGATCAAGACTGGGTACAAATGAATTTCTAACCCCTACTCCAACTCAGGCTAAGTTGAAGAGCCGTCCCAGCTCCAGAGCACTCCAGGGGTTCACGTGAGGCCTTTTTGGGATTGATCGGCTTCTCCCTTTGCCCCCTTCCTTCCACCTATGTTAATCCCTAAGGCCATGCTTGGATACTAAGCTCTGTCTTAAGAGTCTAATTCCTGGGGAACCCAACATGCAACACTCTTTATTCTAATGTCTAACCTGGAGAGGCCATGAGCAGAGGTTATTAAGTGGTAGAGGAGATAGAGCAGCCTCCTTCCCCAGCTGCAGGTTTTCAGGAAGAGGGAAAAGTCAATTGCATGCAAAATTGGAGTTCTGTGATTTCTAGACTGAACTTCCTAAAATTTTAAAAAAGTGACAAAATAAACTATGAAACATGCCAGAAGAGTCCTTTATGAGCAAGGAAAGAAGTTACACAGGTTGAGTTTAACAGGGTGAAAGTGCACAGCTGCTTTCTATTCATTTAATTAAGTGATTACAACAGAATATATATTAGGAACCTGGGTTTTGAAAAGCAGTAGAGGGTTGGACTCCAAGTTCTGTCACTTACTTTTATGTGACCTTGAGCAGTTTACTTAACCTCTTGAAGCCACAGTTTCTAGAATATGAAATTGGGATAATAGTAAATTGCTTTGAGCATTAGATGAAAATGTATACAAAGCTCTCAGCATGGCACCTGGAATGGAGTAAGCATTCAGAGTTGCTCCCTTCTTTATATACCCAGAAAAAACAAAACCACTGATTCTAAAAGATACATGCACCCAATGTTCATGTGTATATGTGTGTATGTGTGTGTGTTAGTCACTCAGTCATGTCCGACTCTTTGCAACCCCATGGATAGTACCTCTATTTACAATTGCTAAGACATGAAAGCAACTTAAGTGTCTGTCAGTTGATGAATGGCTTGAGAAGATGTGGTGTGTGTGTGTATGTGTATAATGTATATAGTGGACTACTACTGAATCATAAAAAGAATGAAATATTGCCATTTGCAGCAACTTCGATGTACCTAGAGAATATTATGCTTAGTGAAATAAATCAGACAGAAAAAGACACGTACTATATGATATTACTTACAGGTGGAATCTAAAAAGTACTACAAATTTATGTTTATAAAAAACAGAAACGGACTCACAGACATAGAAAACAAACTTATGGTTACCAAAGAGGAGGTGGGAAGGGACAAATTAGGGGTATGGGATTATAAATTGTGGGTATAGAGATTAAAAAATACACACTACTGTACTTAAAATCCTGGAGAAGGAAATGGCACCCCACTCCAGTACTCTTGCCTGGAAAATCCCATGGACGGTGGAACCTGGTAGACTACAGTCCATGGGTTCGCAAAGAGTTGGACACGACTGAGCGACTTCATTTCTTTCTTTCTTTCTTTATACATAAAATAGATAAGCAACAAGGATTTACTGTACAGCACAGGGGATTATACCCAGTATTTTGTAATCCCTGTTATGGAATATAATCTACAAAAAACAAACAAAAACAAACAACCAGGAATCATTATGCTTAACTATATTTCAAAAAAACAACTTGCTCTCCTCCTGAATAAAGAGCGTCTGTGGTTTTAGAAAAATCCACGTAAAATTTTTTGGGGATCAAGAGGTGTGGAAAGTGATGTCTCAGGTTGGGCTCTGTCTCATCTCACACATGAAGAGTGGGACAGGGTGAGTCATAAGACAGTTCATATAAATCATATGCCATTTTATTTCTCATAATAAAGTTGTAAATGGAAAAAATGATTCTTTTCTGTGGGGGAGTATAATTGCTTTACAATGTTGTTAGTTTGTGCTGTACAGCACTCGAATCAGCTATAAGTGTGTGTATATATATATAAACCCCCTTCCTCTTGAACCTCCCTCCCACCCCCCATCCCACCACTCTAGGTCATCACAGAGCTGAGCTCCCTGTGGTGTAAGGCAGGTTCCCACTGGCTTTCTATTTTACACATGGTAGCATATAAACATCAATGCTACTCTCCCAATTTGTCCCACCCTCCTCTGCTCCGACCACAGGAACTCAGGCCTGACCCCCTGATCTGGGAACTAATGCCCCACAAACTGTGCAGGGGAATAAGAAGGCAACAAACAAAAAGGGAACAGAACAATAACAAAGAATTAGAAAAATTAAAAATGCATTAGGAAAAATAAAAATGAAAACATGGGTGCCTCTAATCGTTGGAACCCCTCCCCTCACCCAGCTGCTCCTCAGGGGTGCTGGTCCTGTTCTGCCTCCACTATTTTTACCCCCCTTCCACCTCCCTCCACTTCCTACCCAGTTGTGCAAGGGTTCCTCCCATCCTTTTAGGTGTCCGAGGCCCCCAGCTAGTGCAAGGTAGGTGCCCTAGTTGTGAGGATACGTGAAGTCTGCATCCTCCTGCTCTGCCATCTTGACTCCATCCCCAGCAAGGATTCTCTGAAATTCCAATTGGCTTGCTGCCATTTTGTCTTTTTCTGAACAGTTTCCTGACAATTTATATTCAATTTACTAGGCCCACTTACCAGCGAAACCAGTTTTCCTTCTGCATTTCCTGTGCATGTTCTTAGCGAGCTGCTGATACCTGATTTTAACTTGTTTTGTGTCATGCCCTCCTTTCCTATCTGAGTCCCTGGTCTGGCGAACTATGAGTCCTTTTACGTCTCCTGCACACTAAGGGACTTCTTGGCTAGGTTTTCTAGTTATAATCTGTTTCTGCCCCATTGGGTTCACCGCCTTCCTTTACTGGAATTTATAGCCTCCTTCATCTACCACCTGCAGGTAGGTAAACACCGTGATGTCTGATAAGTATAAGCCAGGGAGCGTTCTTCTTAGAGTATCTAAATGCTTTAATTACCCTTCTCTCATACTGTATACATTGGCTTTGAGATTCTCTGTCAAGATTTTGAGAAGTATACATATTCAGGGTAACTGAGGATTTTAGTAATACTTTATCATAATTCACTTTTTTTTTCCTGTCAGCAAAATTCTGGTTGAACAATCATTTAGAATAACCCTAAGTATACTAATGACTTATTATATTAGAATTATAACTTTTGTATTTGTAAAATAAATAATTGGGCAACATAGTAACAAGATTAAAAGGGAGGAAATTATATGCACCTGTTCTTTACATGTCTATTCCCAATAAAGACACTGAAGCCTATAGAGTTTACATTTTCATTCTGAAGCTGGGACTACAACCAAATTATAAGCCTCGGTCCAACTGCGTGTCGGGTTCAGCGAGTGAACTTTCAGAAGCTACCTTGAGCATCCACCTATTCCACACTAACAGGTACATCAAATAAATTAGAATCTCTCTTCTAAGCAGGCCTTTTTATGTTTAGCTTGCTAAACAACTCTCAGAACCAGTGTGATACCTGCCACCTACTGACTTTTCCCAAAGCAAGATCTGCCTTCCCAAACCAGGTTATATACCCTAAAATCAGGGAAAGTGTATTTTTCAGTGCCTGATTGGGAGCTATTGATTTACTATCTAATTTCTCGACATTTGATCATTTCTCAACACTTGATCATAATCTCATGTTATCTCAACATTTTATCATAATCTTATGTTATCTGTGATTTGGTTAAGGTTTGTCTATTTTTAAGACTGTAAATTCATTTACACTAGGGTTTATGATTTCTCTGAATTTTGAATGCCCATGGTGGTCACCAAACTAAGGACACACTAGATACTCAATACATGTTTGTCAAGTTGGAATTCTGAGTTGAATTCTGCAAAGCTGAGCTGTATCTCTCTGCTGAGATCATCATCTAAGTGTGTAACCACAGTTTCTTTTTAGAGTCTTATCCCCATTTGGGTAATTTTCTCTGTTACTTTCCCCCTAGCTCATACTTCTCCTGGTTTCGCTGCACCTGTGGCTATATTACAGCATTTACCTGTCTGCTTCTCCAACCAGATCAAGCTTAAATAATTTTTAATCTTGTTTTATTTATCTTGTGTCTTCATGGCCTAGTACACATAAGTGGCTAAAATGGATGCTTTTGGAAAGGACTGGAGTATCTTGAGAATAATTAGAATAGAAATATTCAAAGAGGGAAATGAAATATGTTTAATGTGCACTGTCCATCTTTGTATATTAATTTAACAGTCTTTACAACTTGAAACCAATCCGTCAGATTGACAAGCTGACAGGCAGTGTTGGCTCATGACAGATTAACTAATTCTTCATCTATTATTTATTCTCTGCCTTCATTTAACAAAGCCATTTGCAAAAAATGAAGACTGGAAAAAGATCATTAAAACAAGGGCAATGAACTAGAGTCACATAATAGGGAGTGAGAGAAGGACATCAGTAGCTTAGAAAACCTAAGACCAAGCAAAGCTCCAGCAACTAAGCATAAAACTTAGCTCTAAGCTTTCTGAATTTCCTTGTTGGGTACTCAATATGATACATTTTATCTTCAAAAGATATTGTGTAATGTACAGAGCTATAAACAGTGAGCTTGGACAAGCATTGAGATGGTACATATCAACATGATTTACTACAGAAATAAAAAAAACTAGTCTGTCAGGTATATTGAGTATCTATGAAGTTAGTAAATTCCTTTTTAGCACAGATGAACAAGTAGGAGATGTCAGAGGTGTTTAAATAGTCTTATGATATTTACTAATTCCATATTATTGATGTCAATAACAATGGGTTCCTAAAAAAAACAAAAAGTAAAAGAAAGCTATGATCACTACCAGGGTGGCATAAAAATATAAGGAACCATGCAAAGAACATTCTTCATGGGTGCCCAGATTCAGTAAATATACATCATTCTCACATCATTCTATTTAAGGTTAGATTTCAGTTTTAAGATTCTAGGAATAAGTAAGAATTATGGTGTAACTTACTATATTAATGGTGTAACCATAATTATGGTATAAGTTACCAATCAGATATTTCCTTTTTTACTGTTGAGTTGGATACACTTTATAATGATACCATGCTGTGCTGTGCTGTGCTTAGTCGCTCTATTGTGTTTGACTCTTTGTGATCCCACAGACCATAGCCTGACAGGCTCCTCTGTCCATGAGGATTCTCCAGGAATGGGTTGCCATGCCCTCCTCCAGGGGATCTTCCAAACCCAAGGATTGAACGCAGGTCTCCCACATTGCAGGTGGATTCGTTACTGTCTGAGTCACCAGGGAAGCCCAAAAACACTGGAGTGGGTAGCCTGTTCCTTCTCCAGGGGATCTTCCCAACCCAGGAATTGAACCAGGGTCTGCTGCATTGCAGGCGGATTCTTCACCAGTTGAGCTACTAGGGAAGCCCAATGATATCATAAGAGACATAAAAAATTGTCCCAGGTACTCAGAATTGAATTTAGACTGTCAGGGTGATTTTCAAGTATGAATTCACAGTTCAATGGCTGTAGGCATAAAGGCCACATGAAGTGACAATTTAAGCAACTGTCTGAATGGTTTAATCTATCCACTCTATGAATTAGGATAATTTTGATTTCTTTTTTCTACCAGAAGCTTTTTGTTGTACTAAGCATCCAGTTAATCTTTTCAACTAACCTCTTTATTTTTTTCTCAGTATAGACATTGGCTAATTTTTTGTGACACGGCCAATCAGATGTGTTGATATGATCTGTCCAGTGCTCACTGCACAGGTCAACTTTGTGATTAAACCACAGCAACTTGGCAGATGTAATTAGGCAAAGTATTTTGATTAAGTCCCACAATTGGTTGGTTGTCAAATGAGTTGGCACCAGAACCAATGTTTTTAACACTCAGAAATATCACACTGCTCTCGCATTTGGTTCTCCTTGTGTGAGTAAGATGTGAGCACCTAACAGTATAAACTCATTCTACTAGAGTCTCATCCTGGGGCTAATCAACTTTTCCCACTACTCACCAGCTTCCTTCCAGCTCACTGTGGCACTCTTAACCCAGTAGAAATGCCACGCAAGACCAGACAGGTTTGTGCTGTGAAAACAGTATTGAGAGTTGAGCCACTCTTGAGTTTCAGCCATAACGTTGGCTTTTGTTAGCTGTGTCTCTTGAGCAAGCTAATCTTCCTGAGTCTTTGTTTCCTCATCTGAAACACAGGAGTGATTATGTTTACTTTGCACAGTTTTTGTGAGAAACAAATGATATAATACCTTTGGTGATGGACCAATTCAGTGACCAGCAAAGTAGGCACTGAAAAAAAGAATTGTTAGTCCAAAAGAAGTTTGTATGCAGATAAATACACTTTGTTAATAATTTAATATTTCAAAAATCCTCATTGTCATTTTATAACTGATCAGTAACAACTACATGGCTATAGACATGGGCGTGGGTTGCAGGGGAGGAGAGTAGGTGGAGCACTGAGGATTTTTAGAGCCCTGAGAGTATTCTGTGACACTATAGGGATGGATAATGTCTTTATACATTTGTCCAAACCCATAGAACTTAAAACATCAAGGGCAAACTCCAAGGTAAACTATGGACTTGGGGTGATTATGATGTATCAGTATAGGCTCATCAGTTGTAACCCATGTACGATTCTGGTGAGTGATGTTGATGAGGGAAGCTATCTATATGTAGAGCAGGTGCATATAGGAAATTTCTGTATTTTCTCCTAAATTTTGCTGTGAACCTTTAAATGTTCTAAAAAATAGTCTCTTTTTTTCCAAGTAATGCAATTTTAAGTAGCTGGATCAATTTCTTGTCAACAAAGACTAGAGTATTTCTTGGGTCAATGTTTTAATATGATCTGTAATACTGCGAAGGTAATTAGGGAGGACATAATGCATGCTACCAAGGAAGGTCTAATTATTGAAACATTTTATTTAATAAACCTTTAACAAAACCTGGTAATAACTTAGTAAAAGTAAACACATTAAAAAGTAAAACGCTAAATATTAAGAAATATTCATTTGAGATATTTTTATCTTAAGTTAGAGAAAAAATCCTTTATTTAGAGTCAATGAATACAGCTTGTAGACCAGACTCTGTGATCAAGACAACTTTCAGATGATTTTTCCATGATGTAAAAATATGATAAAGGTTATGAAAACATGCTACAAATGTAAATATTGTAGAAATGTAAGGTACTATTATTGCTATGAAAGGCTTAATAAAACACTCCTCCCTGTTACTTCTTAATACTTTCAGCCTGCTCTAGCCTTAGGTTTTACACCCATGCAAAATGTTTAATTCAGACAATGTTAACAATTTCTGGCCAATGGTATCTGTTAAGTTTAAGTTTGAAATCAATAGATGTTGATGGTCATGTATGTTTTATTTGAAAATGCTATACATTTTGAAAGTGTTGTGTAAAACACCAGTAATGACTTTACCAAGACTGGGTAAAGTGCTTATAGAATAAATATAAACATTAATGAGATGCAAATTTGTGGATCAGTGCAGTTTCTGTAACTGATTATAAGCAACCAAGATTAATTGATATAACTGCCAATTAAAATGACAATATCATTGGAATTGTATAAAGTACTTTCCTGTGCCTGAATGTTCTGATAACTATAACACAGCAGCCTATTGTTCATAGTGTTTTCTTATGTATTATGTAATTTAATCCCTCTAGCAATTATTTGAGATAGTAATGATTAATCTCCATTTAATAGATAAACTTGAAGCCTACTGAAATCATATGAAAATCATTTAGCACAGTAAAGGATCAGGTGTGGTCCCAGTTCCCCAAAAAGCCAATGGACTGATTGGACAGATAATCATAACATCTATGCCGCAATAAGAGCTGTGAAAATGTATAGGAAAAAGTGCTATGGGTCCTAATTACTTAATATAAATTCAACAATATTTCCAGAGAAGGCAATGGCACCCCACTCCAGTACTCTTGCCTGGAAAAATCCCATGGATGGAGGAGCCTGGTAGGCTGCAGTCCATGGGGTCGCTAAGAGTCAGACACGACTGAGCGACTGAGCGACTTCACTTTCACTTTTCACTTTCATGCACTGGAGAAGGAAATGGCAACCCACTCCAGTGTTCTTGCCTGGAGAGTCCCAGGGCCGGCAGAGCCTGGTAGGCTGCTGTCTGTGGGGTTGCACAGAGTTGGACATGACTGAAGCGACTTAGCAGCAGCAGCAACAATATTTATATATTTCAATAATATTTTAGTGTGAGATTTTCATACTAAAATCTCATTGGCCATCTTTAGAAATATTATCTTCTCCACAACAGTTTGAACTAAGTCATTTCATATACAATGTTTTTTTGAAGGTCACCAGAAAATTCCACATTAATGTCATAATCAAAGAATCTGGACAGGATCCAAGAAAGAAAAAATATTGTGAATATGATTATACCCAGGTTTATTTAAATTTGTTGAATCCATTTTGATATTTGGCACTGTATACTAAGTAGATTAAATATGAAACAGTACAAATTTATGCTTTGACTGATTTTTTATCATAAAAACATTATCTATGAATTGATTTAATGTTCAATTTAGTAGTTTGCCTGTAACACGTATGCTACCAGTATACTCATTTCAAAAAAAATGGTGGTAGTATCTATAGTGTTTTCCTCTAAAATGGTAAAGAAAAAAATTATTCAATATGAAAATTTGACTTGATATGGACACCATTTGTTTAAATTCAACTACAGCGGAACATTTCATTATTACTTTGAATTGCAAATCTGTCTCTTGTCAAGGTTTGGCTATATCACATGACCTACAGTGTAATATTTAGAACAAGAAGCAAAGGTAGCCTTAGCAAAAGGGCAGTCTGGTTTTTCTAACACCAATATTACAAAAGACACACACACACACACACACACACACACTTGTGGGCTTCCCCCATGGCTTAGCAGTAAAGAATCTGCCTGCAATGCAGGAGATGCAGGTCAGTCCCTGGGTTGGGAAGACCACTAGCAGGAGGAAATGACAACCCATTCCAGTATTCTTCCAGGTATATAATCCCACGGATAGAGCCTGGTGGGCTACAGTCCATAGGGTAGCAAAGAGTCCAACACAATTGAGTGACTGACCATGTGCGCGCATGTGCACGAGCACACACACATACACACACACACACATATATACTTGTAATCACTTAACTTGTATGTTTATACTTAAATAAAAGCAAAATCAGTGAAAGTTAAATTGTAATATCAAAATATGAGAAACAAGCCAGTGGTATGCATAGCATTAGATGTCTTTTAAACGTGGTTCAAATCCTTGATTTGAAGTGTGATTCATGCTCGAGTTTCAATTCTTTCAGTCACCAGGAAAATGGGATGAATAACCTGTGTCTTTGCAAACGGTTGAGATTTAGAGATAACCCATAGACTGCGTACACATTACACAATGTAATTCAGCTCCTAAGAAAATAGATTTAGAATAACCAAGAATTGTGTGTGTTTATATGTAGTTGCTGCATCCTCAAACTGACTGCTCATTGGATTTTATTTCAACGACGACTATTACAATATCATCTTTTCATTTGGAGACTTTAAAAGGATATGATACACAATCCTTGCCTTCATAGAACTTCATCAAATTCCAACACAGAATTTTATTCTTTGAAGCTATCAAGCAAGGTGAATAGTTCTGGGTAACTGTTCTGCCAAGGGCTAGAGAGATCAGTTTATCCTTTGCGGCTCCCTTTAAACTCTCCATTACACTTCAGCTTTCAAACACTGAACAAGCTTTTAAATGGACCTGAGAAATCCTTAACACTAGTTGTTATTCGGCTTTTCGGAAAAACCAAAGAATGTTTTGAAAAATGTTTATTTTAAAAATAGCAAAAGGATAAAGAGATTATTAAGATTTAATGATTAATATGCCACCTTATTTCTAAAAAATCATGCCACACTATCTTAAGACTGAGCCTGGGAGGGAAAGCACTCGTAAAAAGGTTTGGGCATGCAAACCTGGCTCTGGGAGCTTGGGAACCAAGAAGAGAACCGCACGAAGCGGAGGCAGAGTGTCTCCTGGAATCGCCCTCCCAGGATCCGAGAGGCGAGGCTGCGGGGAGCCATGCGCCGCCGCCGGGCTACCGCACCCGGAGGGTCCGCATCTCTACACACCCTCCCAGGAAAGCGCACCAGGCTCAAGAAGACACTTGTCCTTGGGGCCGTTTTCTGGACACCTTCTGTTAGGAGTCCCCAGGGGTGGGATAAATGGGCTCCTGAGGCTGGAAGTTACTGAACTTTGAGAAAGAGGGGAGGCAGAGGTCAGGGTGGCGAGTGGGGGAAGGGCAGGGTGGTACCAAGGAGGGAGGGGGCGCGGAGATGGTGCTGACTTCTCCAGGCGCGGTTCGCTTTCGAGTGAAAAACCCGAGGGAAAGAGACCGAGCCCTGCTGAGGGAAGGATGCGGAAGGGAGATCCGCCGCCCGGCTGGGCGCGGCGGGAGGGGCGGCGGCCGGACTCGCAGTCCTCGGCCTCCTCACTGCGCCAACCTGCAGGCGCGCGCGGCCCCTCCCGCCGCACTCCGCCCCCTCCCGCCGCACTCCGCCCGAAGCCGACCCGGCCCAATCGGTGCCGCCGGGGGCCGGTGTGCTGAGCGCCAGCCCTGGACCGCAGGCGCCCGCACCCCGCGCCTCCGCCTCGCTCGCGGCGTCCCTCCTGCCCCATCTTCCTCCCCTCCTCTCCCTCTCCTCCCTCTCCCTCCCCGCCCGCTCCACCCCGCCCTGCCCGCGCTCGGCTCCCCCGCGCTCCCCGCGCCCGGCCCGCGTTCGCTCGCTCCTCCCTCAGCCCCGGCCGGCCTCCCGCACGCCCATCCCGAGCCCGCTGCGCGCCGGCAGCCGTCTGGTCATGTCAGGATGGAGATCCGGCAGCATGAGTGGCTCTCGGCCTCCCCCCACGAGGGCTTCGAGCAGATGAGGCTGAAAAGCCGCCCCAAGGAGCCCTCGCCGAGCCTGACCCGAGTGGGCGCGAACTTCTACAGCAGCGTCAAGCAGCAGGACTACAGCGCCAGCGTCTGGCTCCGGAGGAAAGACAAGCTGGAGCACGTAAGCGCGGCTCGCTCCCCGGGCCGCGGCCCTGCACCTGCCGCACGCGCACCCCAGCCCCGGAGCCGGGAGCGGGGACCCCGCCGGCTGCCCCGCTCGGAGCTGGGGCGTCCGAGTCCTCCGCCAGCCCGGAGCCTCTCCAGCACTTTCCTGCCCCGGGAAGGACTGGGTTGCGGGGAGGGGAGGGGCGGGGATGTTCTCTTCCGGCACTGCTTGTCCCTGCACACCTCGACCTCCCCAGGCTGCCACTGCGGGGAGGGGGGCGGGCGTCATTCGCAGTGCGTTCCTGGGGTGCCTGTGCGGGGTGAGCAAGACGGGGAACTGACCCAGTGTGGCTCCAGGGAGCCGGCGTGACACGGTAGTGGGCTTTATAGAGGGGGCGTTTGCTTCCTGTCTTCAAGGGGGCTATTATACCTGGTCCAGAACTAACATGAACAAATCTGTAAAGTTGTCGCCGCTGGCGACCAGCCTGCGTCCGCACACTATCCATTCGAGTTTTCTGCAGCGTATCCTCTGGGATGAGCAGGTGGCGGTCCTGTCTACCTGCACCCAGCTAGGGAAGAATTTGCACATTGCAAGGAGAAACGGCGAAAGAAAGAGCAGGTCGCCCAGCTCTCGGGCGCGCCGCTGCAGGATGGGGGGCCGGCGAGCGGGACCCCCTCCCCAAGAGTGCGTGTTTCACCGGAAAGGTGTTGGCGCTGGGGCTGAGCTCCTAGGGCTCGCCATTCGGGAGAGAAAAAGTCCTTCTAAAACGGTTTAGTGGATTCACAGTGTCAAATCTGACCCACCAGCATCTCCTTAACCAAATGTTAACATGAAACTAAGAGAATTATCTCAAGAGTGCAGAACAGCTAGCTACCGCCGGGAGGATGTCGTTTCTTCCCGCGGAGCTGCTTAATCCAAATTGGGTCTGTTAATGGAACGAGAAGGTTTCCTTGTATTTGGGTCACATCGCCAATTATGGTAGAAAGATAAGAATAAGAACTTCTGGAACTCACACATCTACCGCCGCAAGGACCACCCCCCACCCCGAAACAACCCACCCTCCCCCCCGCGCGCTGGCTTCTCTTCTGGGCTTTTCAGCAGCAACTAGCATCCCAGGAGAAAGTGGGCAAAAGACTATTTCTCTTACCCGATCTTAAAAGAAAGTCTTTGCCTTTTCTCTGAGGTCCTGATCCAGTCCCTGAAAGAGAAGTTTAAAGATTTGAGTTGGGGTGCAGTCGTCTTGTGTGTAGAGACAATTTCCTGACATCAAATGGATGTCTCAGATCCTTAAGACCATGCAAGTAACTGAAGGAGATTGCTAGGATGTAAGTTGTTTGAAAGGCAGCAGTGTCTGCTTAAAAATGCAAGCTCCAGAATTAGCGAAGGAACCGGTGGTTATTAGTTCAAAAAGGGCCAAACAGCACATTCCTGTAACTTGACTCCTGGTAGTGTTTTATTATTTTAGTACTAGCGAGAATGGTCTACTCTGAGGATGCTGATAGAGTATATCTTCATTTGTTTCACTCTGAATGTGTGTTCATTTGCAGCTTCTGCTTTTAGCTCGTGTAGTTCCTTTATTTTCTTACTGAAAATCAATACTGCCACCTTCTATGAGTATTGTCTTCTTGAATCGCAGACATTGCACATATTATACTTAGATGGTTTCTCACTTTTAGATTTTCATTGAAAGTACTAAGTCATACAGAGTGGGCCATGGCAGCCTCCCCTTAGTGGATGAGTATAGAATGCTCAGCACTTGCTGAGGATTAGAGACCAAGGAAAGTGAGATCTGGTTGTTTCCAGGTAAGGATCTATGCTTTCTTCTTCACTCAAATGCTCCAAAATAGAGCCTTGTACTTGGTTTTGAAAAATTATCTCATTTGTTATTTAAATCAAAGTCACATTTTTGTTTGCTTCCTCAAATATGTTTCATGAAACATATTCTGTTCTGATATTTTGTTATACATACACTTGCTTTCAGTTAGGAATGGGGCTTTGCTTCTGGTGAAATTTTTGGTGATGTTCTCTTGCCCCTTTGAAACATCTATAAACATTTTAATGAAATAATATTTATGAAAGTGCTATGAAAAGGTAAATTAGTATAGCAACGTAATTTTATTTGCATTCAGGCTCAGCTATCTTATGTTATATACACTATGATGTTTCAGGTAGTTTGAAGTTAATTTCTAATTACAAATCTAAAAACCTATAACAAATATATTCAAGTACATTATTGCCATGCAAAACATAAAAATGTAATTGTTGACTTTATAATAGACAGCATTCTGAACATATGTGACACCTTCAGATTTAGATGTTGGAAAGATTAGGATGAGTGTATCATATGAAATTCAAGGGTGATGTACACTAGTTTGACCTCTTTGATCTGTCTAATCAAATGGATGACCACCATTTTTATTATGTTAAAAATGAGTAATTATAATGGAGATCATATGCATGAAAACAGCCTACTGTTCCTTTGCTCATGCTTTAAAAGCAAGTCCAGTATTAAGGGCATAAATAAATTATGGCTTCAAATGATCGCATGTTCAGTCATCTCAATAACAGAATTCCCCGAAATGAAATGTGTCATTGTGTGGACTCTGTCCAGACTTCAGAGGCATTGCTTAATCTGAAAGTCAATAACACGATGTAAAGTGACAGCTGGAGAATGTATTACCACTCAATTTGGTAAAAATGAGAATGGTTTATCTGTCATTTTCTAGTTTACAGGCTATAGGACTAATCCCAAGGTTGGACAAAAGAAAAGTGACATGAATTGAATGATTGATAATTGGAATACATTCAACCCATCTTTCAATTGGATTCCTGGTGTTGGTTGGTTGATACTTAAGATGAATACCCATTTATGTGAGGGAATTCTTCTGTTCATAGTCATGATTAGAAGCTACAAGGAAGTTACATTTATACCATGAATTCTAGATTTTGAACTCTACTTGTAAATTTTAGGAAAAAGTAAAATTTCTGGGCCCTGTGTAGAGTGTTGTCTTATTAGCTTCAAATAGTCCTTCCAATCCCCCTTCTGATGTCTATGTCAGAAGCTTTCTGTGTCCCTTTTCATACTTTAATAATACTCTGCTATGCAAAAGCTCTTGAGTGATCAAGCCTGGTCCCTGGTTCCAAAGCTAAATCTTCTTTGGGGATCAAGAATCCAACACGGTTCACCATAAGCTATCATCTTGGGGGCTTGTCTGTGCTCTTGCTTCTTAGACTCTTTTGCCTCCTGTTGTGCCTGATACTTCATATGGCTTTAAAAGGCATTGGGTTTGGGAGACAATGGAAGTCTTACTCTCTGTAGGATCCTGTATTTAGTTTAGGTATAATGTACAAATGGAGGTTGCCTGGTGGCTCAGATGGTAAAGAATTTGCCTGCAATGCAGAAGACCCAGGTTTGACTCCTGAGTCAGAAAGATCCCCGAGAGGAGGGCATGCCAACCCACTCTAGTATTCTTGCCTGGAGAATCCCATGGACAGAGGAGCCTGGTCGACTACTGTCCATGGGGTCACAGAGAATCAGACACGACTGAAGCGACTTAGCATACACACAGGTACAAATGAATGTTATGATCTGGCAAACAAGAGAAGCACAGGGCCGCTTTTCCAACTCTAACCCTTCTACTCTGTCAGGCCTTCCTGGGGTTGGGTCACTGAGAGTCACTGTTTAATACAGTCTGACTATCTCAGAGCACAGTATTATGTTAGGCTGGTGTCCTTTGGTGGTATTAATGTATGCCTTGATTGACTTCTTTTTTTTTGTTTTGTTTTTTTTTCACAAGCAGGGAGAGTTGCAGAGGCTACTCTGCTAAGTTGCCTGGCTTTATACCAGTTGTGTGTGTAGAGGTTTCTTGATGCTTTTTAAGGAGATGGGGATGTCTTGTTTTCTCTCCTGCTTGTTCAGTTAGCTTTTGTCAGATTGTGGTTAAGAGCAGGGCTCTGGTGAGATAGTCCTGGGCAAAGGACTCACCATGACCAAGATGTACACTCACAGTCCTCTGTAAGAAGTCACAGGTTTACCAGATGACTTAAGGAGACCGTCCATGTCTGTACTCCAGTGAGGGATAGTCCCCTTATGGCAGGGGCTCAGTACTACAGAAGAATTTTTTCCTTACACTTCTCACTTGTGCCGGTTGGCACATGTCTTATTTCAGGCTGGTATAACAGAATACCATAGACGGGGTGCCTTTTAAGCATTTATTTCTCACAGTTCTGGAATCTGGGAAGTCCAAGGTCAAGTCTTAGCCAGATTTGGTGTCTGGTAAGGTCTGGTTTCTGGTTCATAGGTAGCCATCTTTCTGCTGAGTCCTCAGGTGGTGGTGGAGGTCGAGGAGCTCTCTGAAGACTATTCTGTTCACGTGGCACGCCTGCATGCTCAGTCGCTTGGTGATGTCCGACTCTTTGCGACTTCGTGGACTATAGCCTGCCAGGCTCCTCTGTCCATGGGAATTCTCCAGGGAAGAATACTGGAGTGGGTTGCCAGTTCCTCCTTCAGGGGAATCTTCCCAATGATCCCAATCTTCCCGGGATCAAACCCATGTCTCCTGCCTCTCCTGCTTTGGCAGGTGGATTCTTTACCATTAGGGCCACCTGGGAAGCCCTTGTTCCTGTGGGCTTATTATCTAATCACCTCCCAAAGGCCCCACCTCTAAAGGCCAGGATATTGAGGATTAGGTTTCAGCATATGAATTTAGTGGGTGGGGGTGGAGTGGGGGACACATAAGCATCCAGACATCCAATCCATAGCAGAAGGGGATTTTCCACATCTTAGTTCCCTGCACTGCTGGAAGCTCCATCCTGGTCCTTGTTTTCATGATTGTCAAATCAGCTACACGGAAGCTGGTGGATTCTGTAATGCCCTTCACTGCTTCTACCCAGAAGTGATACATCTGTTTGACTCATGGTTGTTGTTGGCCAAAGTAAGTTTCCTGGCCAAGGCTTCCTTGAAAGAGGGTGAAGAAGGGGGATTCAACCAAGACCCAAAAGAAGGAGAAAGAGAACACCCATGACTAGCTCATAACCATGAGACATAAAGCTCTTAGCACAGCATATGGCCCATGTTCAGTGTTCAACACACAGAATCTGTTGGTATAATTGCTACTCAGGTGTTGCCTAGCTGATCACACACACACACACTACCCAAAAAGCTTCCACATTTTATATCTGAGATCAGCCTGCCTGCATTAGGGGCTTCCCTAGTGGCTCAGATGGTAAAGAATCTGCCTACGATGCAGGAGACCCAGGTTTGATCCCTGGGTTGTGGAGATCCCCTAGAGGAGGAAATGGCAAACCCACTCAAATATTCTTGCCTGGAAGAAATCCCATGGACAGAGGAGCCTGGTGGACTACAGTCCACAGGGTTGCAAGAGTTGGACACAACTGAGCAACTAACACTTTTGCCTGCATTCTAGATCTGGACCCAGAGTGTATGGTTCCTTTTGTCAGTAAGGCTGTCTCACTGTCCTGGGCCCATTAAGTTGTCTTTCTGCCCAGCTTCTAGTTCATTTTCTGGGGGCCTAACATTTTCCTTAGGACTTCCCTGGTAGCTCAGCTGGTAAAGGATTCACCTGCAATGCAGGAGACCCCGTTTTGATGCTTCCTCCTGCAGGAGATCTTCCCAACCCTGGGATCGAACCTGGGTCTCCTACATTGTAGGCAGATTCTTTACCATCTGAGCCACCAGGGAAGCCCCTAATGCAGGCAGGCTGATCTCAGATATAAAATATGGAAGCTTTTTGGGTAGAGTGTGTGTGTGATCCACTAGGCAACACCTGAGTAGCAATTACACTGATAGGTTCTGTGTGTTGAACATTGAACATGGGCCGTATGCTGTGCTAAGAGCTTTATGTCTCATGGTTACGAGCTAGTCATGGGTGTTCTCTTTCTCCTTCTTTTGGGTCTTGGTTGAATCCCCCTTCTTCACCCTCTTTCAAGGAAGCCTTGGCCAGGAAACTTACTTTGGCCAACAACAACCATGAGTCAAATAGATGCATCACTTCTGGGTAGAAGCACTGAAGGGCATTACAGGATCCACCAGCTTCCGTGTAGCTGATTTGACAATCATGAAAACAAGGACAAGGATGGAGCTTCCAGCAGGCCTGGGCCAGTGGGCCCCTGTTTGCTCCCTGCCTGGCCATTCTGAGGCTGACTCGTATTCTTACTTTCTCTGTGGGTTCTGCTAGTAGAGACCAACTCCTTGCCCTATCTCTAATATGTGCTTTCCTTCACAAATTTGTGCTGCATGGTGCTCAGAAAGCCCTTTTAAAATTCAAAGAGAAAGCAGAAGAGAAACTGTGAAGAGTAGAAGCCAGAATCCTTAATGTTCATATTATAGTGAGCCTTAGTATCTTGCAAGGTTTAATAAGTGCCTCACTTAAAACAAAACAAAACAAAACAAAACAAAACAAAACTCCTCAAAGTGTGAATTTTCACACTTAAATAGAATTTATGTTACCAGTGAATAGTAAATAAATATCAAGTGCACACTTTCCTCCTGGAGTAAATTATTCACATAAAGAGCAAAGAATAAATGGATTAGTGCAAACTTGGTCACAGTGGTCTAGGCTCATACTATGTAATGTCGTTTATGTCCCACAGAGCAGATTTGTCCAAGTAATTATACTCCATGGAGCAGATCAGTCAAGCACCAGAAGACAGAGTTCAACCTAAGGGAATGAATCTTTAAAATATACCATTAAAAACCAACCAACTAATCCACCAACCAACCAACCAAACAAGGAGGAAATATCCTTTTTTATGTTAATAGTATTTTTGGCCAGACTGGGTAAATTTTGTCTGGCAAACATTTAAGAACATTAACATTTACCAGGATTATTTCCTGTGACTGTAGGTAAACAGAAACGGAAAGCCTAGACTGAGGCAGAATTCCCTACCTCTCTAACGCATGGTCAAGAAATGAAAGTCTAGGTGTCTCTTGAGTATCTTCTGAAGCAGCTCAGCATTGTGTCCACTACTGTATTTGTCATTACTTTACATGGTGTATGTTTATAAAGGGCTAATGGACTGTGGGTTGATATTTGAGTTTGTTTTGAAGAAACATTGACTTCTTTGATCTCTGGCTTACTGATTTAACATAATTGCAGTCAGTGACATATCATATTAAATATATTTAACTTGAGAAGCTTAGGACCACAGAGCTTAAGATTCCTTTTACTTCCCTTGTTCCATGTAATAGCTACTAAATATTTCCTATGGTTAGTTTCTCTGAAAGTTTTCACTTCTTTTCACAGATTTTTATATCTGTCTCAGGTTTACACCTGTGTAACAGTTTCCAGTTCTTCTGTTTTAGCTCCAAAGGTCAAGAAGTCTGATGAATCTTTTAACTTCTGGAACAGGACAGTAGCTTGTTAACATAGTATATATGATATGTTCTTGTACTGAATTGATTGATAGATGGTGCAGTTAGGCAGAGATAGAGTTTGTGGTAAAAACCCATAGGTGTTGCTTCATGTGTCTGCATTGGGGACTTTTAAAGTTACTGATTGCCTCAAATTCATATGTATGTATATTGTACTGCAGGAGTTTAGAATACAACATAACTGTCAAGGTACAGTTGGAATGCCACACAGTGGATGGAAAGAGACACCTTTTTACCAAAAATGTACATTTAAATTTTTCTCAGTGAAAGTGAAAATCTCTCAGTTGTGTCTGACTCTTTGCGACCCCATGGACTATACAGTCCATGGAATTCTCCAGACCAGAATACTGGAGTGGGTAGCCTAGCCCTTCTCCAGGGGATCTTCCCGACTCAGGGATCAAACTGAGGTCTCCTGCAATGCAGGTGATTCTTTACCAACTGAGCTCTCAGGGAAGCCCAAGTTTTTCCTTAGAAACAGAGACAAAAGAGCTCAGTTTCTAAAATCACACATCAAACTGGTAAGCTGGGCTTCTGAAGAATAAGAAGAACATGGCAAAATTTCTCAGGTAGATGTAGGTCCATTGGAAAATCTCACTGATGTCTAGCATATGAAGTGGGCCCAAGCTGGACTACCCGACCGGGTACCATGGACTGGATGTCATATAAGTTGGGTGATAAGTGTGAGTTTCTGTCCTCTAGAGTAGACAGTGAACCTTGTGAACATAGTATTTTCTGTCTTGAGCTATAATTGTGCTCCTGCCAGCAAGTTGTTAGGTCTGTAACTGGTAATAACATGAGGAATTAAGTTCAGAAGATGGGACTCATTGAAATTAAGAAAAAAAAAAAAAAAAACACTGCCATACTCATCATCAGCAGATATTTATTGAGAATGACTTTAATGTGAAAGATATCTTGTTAGGAGATTACGAGGACTTTGACTCAACAAGCATTTATCTGACATATGTACTGTGTTTCAAACAGTAGAGAGTATACAAAGACCAAAACAAGTATTTGCCCTCCCTTAAGATGCTTACAAATAGCTGAATACAAATAGTGAAAAGAAGAGAAGCGAAAAGCAAAGGAGAAAAGGAAAGATATAAACATCTGAATGCGGAGTTCCAAAGAATAGCAAGAAGAGATAAGAAAGCCTTCTTCAGCGATCAATGCAAAGAAATAGAGGAAAACAACAGAATGGGAAAGACTAGAGATCTCCTCAAGAAAATCAGAGATACCAAAGGAACATTTCATGCAAAGATGGGCTCGATAAAGGACAGAAATGGTATGGACCTAACAGAAGCAGAAGACATTAAGAAGAGATGGCAAGAATACACAGAAGAACTGTACAAAAAAGATCTTCATGACCCAGATAATCACGATGGTGTGATCACTGACCTAGAGTCAGACATTCTGGAATGTGAAGTCAAGTGGGCCTTAGAAAGCATCACTACGAACAAAGCTAGTGGAGGTGATGGAATTCCAGTTGAGCTATTCCAAATCCTGAAAGATGATGCTGTGAAAGTGCTGCACTCAATATGCCAGCAAATTTGGAAACCTCAGCAGTGGCCACAGGACTGGAAAAGGCCAGTTTTCATTCCAATCCCAAAGAAAGGCAATGCCAAAGAATGCTCCAACTACCGCACAATTGCACTCATCTCACATGCTAGTAAAGTAATGCTCAAAATTCTCCAAGCCAGGCTTCAGCAATATGTGAACTGTGAACTTCCTGATGTTCAAGTTGGTTTTAGAAAAGGCAGAGGAACCAGAGATCAAACTGCCAACATCCACTGGATCATGGAAAAAGCAAGAGAGTTCCAGAAAAACATCTATTTCTGCTTTATTGACTATGCCAAACAAAGCCTTTGACTGTGTGGATCACAATAAACTGTGGAAAATTCTGAAAGAGATGGGAATACCAGACCACCTGATCTGCCTCTTGAGAAATTTGTATGCAGGTCAGGAAGCAGCAGTTAGAACTGGACATGGAACAACAGACTGGTTCCAAATAGGAAAAGGAGTTCGTCAAGGCTGTATATTGTCACCTGTTTATTTAACTTCTATGCAGAGTACATCATGAGAAATGCTGGACTGGAAGAAACACAAACTGGAATCAAGATTACTGGGAGAAATATCAATAACCTCAGATATTCAGATGACACCACCCTTATGGCAGAAGGTGAAGAGGAACTCAAAAGCCTCTTGATGAAAGTGAAAGTGGACAGTGAAAAAGTTGGTTTAAAGCTCAACGTTCAGAAAACAAAGATCATGGCATCTGGTCCCATCACTTCATGGGCAATAGATTGGAAAACAGTGGAAACAGTGTCAGACTTTATTTTTCTGGGCTCCAAAATCACTGCAGATGGTGACTGCAGCCATGAAATTAAAAGACGCTTACTCCTTGGAAGGAAAGTTATGACCAACCTAGATAGCATATTCAAAAGCAGAGACATTACTTTGCCAACAAAGGTCCATCGAGTCAAGGCTATGGGTTTTCCTGTGGTCATGTATGGATGTGAGAGTTTAACTGTGAAGAAGGCTGAGCTCCGAAGAATTGATGCTTTTGAACTGTGGTGTTGGAGAAGTCTCTTGAGAGTCCCTTGGACTGCAAGGAGATCCAACCAGTCCATTCTGAAGGAGATCAGCCCTGGGATTTCTTTGGAAGGAATGATGCTAAAGCTGAAATTCCAGTACTTTGGCCACCTCCTGAGAAGAGTTGACTCATTGGAAAAGACTCTGATGCTGGGAGGGATTGGGGGCAGGAGGAGAAGGGGACGACAGAGGATGAGGTGGCTGGATGGCATCACCGAGTCGATGGACATGAATTTGGGTAAACTCCGGGAGTTGGTGATGGACAGGGAGTCCTGGCGTGCTGCGATTCATGGGGTTGCAAAGAGTTGGACACGACTGAGTGACTGATCTGTTCTGATCTGAAGATGCTTACAGTTTTTATAAATACAGTTATAATATGAATACAGTGTTATGAATAATGCAGAAAAATGCAAAGTAGCGTAAAGCTATCTTCAAAGGACTTAGTTTAGACAAGGTTAAAATAGGCAATGAATCTTGTGATATACTGATTACATATTGTAACAAAGTTAAATTTATTCTAGTAATGCAAAGTTGATATAAAAGTTGAAAGTCAATCTAATTTATCACATTAAAAATGAAAATAAACCTGTAAATAAATGAAGTAAAAGTGTTTGTTGAGATTCTATACACAGGTATGACAAAATTCTCAATAAATTGGAAATAAAAGGAAACTTCATTATTCTGATAAAGAGTTTCTTTAAAAAGATGAAGAAACTGTGAAGTTAACTTTATTAACTCTAAAGTTAATGGTGAAGTACTTAAAAATACCTTCCTGGATACTGAGGCATGGATGTCTACCATCATTACATCTATTCAGCATTGTACAGAAGGTCATAACCAATGCAATAAAGTAAGAGTAAGAATTCAGAAGGAAATAGTAAAATTGTCATTATTAGTAGAAGACATTATTCTATATATCTGAACAAAATAAACTACAGCTACACTTAATGAATTAGTAATGTCACTGAATTCATCATGGCCACTGAATAAAAAGTTACTATGCAAATTAAATTAGGAAAAAAATATTACAAAATAAAACTAAAAACTGTTACCATTTACATTGGCATAACAAGATCAAATATTTAAGGAGGCTGATAAGACCTCTTTTTAATTCTCTCCCAGATTGATCTGTGTAATTCTAATTAAAATCCCAGCAAGTTTGTATTTGTTGAAAGTGATTTTAAAATTTATATGAAAATGCAAAAGGCCAAGAATAGCTAAGAGAATCTTGATGAAGAGCAAAGTTAGTCAACGTTCCAGATAGCAAATCTAGATTAATTAAGCAGTGTGGTATTGGTGCAGGGTAAATGAACAGATCAAGAGAGTATAGAAACGGACCTGTGTATACTTTATTATTGATAGGTTCTTGATTTATGACAAAAGTGGCCAGCATAGAAGCACAGAGGGGAAAGATGGTCTTTTATAAAAAATGGTGTTGTCATATATCTATATTAAAAAAAAAAAGTGGTTTCTTTTTCACACTATACACAAATGTGGTTAAAGAAATCTTCACTCTAGGGAAAGTTTTGTATTGGGCTTTAGGGCTTCCCTGGTGGCTCATGCAGTAAAGAATCCGCCTGCAATGCTGGAGACCTGGGTTTAATCCCTGGGTTGGGAAGATCCCCTGGAGAAGGGAAAGGCTACCCACTCCAGTATTCAGGCCTGGAGAATTCCTTGGACAGTACAGTTCATGGGGTCTTAAAGAGTTGGACACAACTGAGCAACTTTCACTTTACTTTACATTAAGGAGCCTAGGAACAAGAGCTGCTGAATGTAGGAACGGCCTGAACCAAGGCTTTTGAGTGGAATCTTGGGGAGAAAAAGACTGGAAGTATGACAAGTGTGACTGGAGGACAGGGTTTGTTTAAGGGAGTGTTGGGTGTGAAGACAGTGGTAGGTAAGGACAAGACCAGGGAGACTTGAGAACTGGAATTGTAAGCTGAAAATGCTCAGCTTTTCTGTAAGCAAACAGGAGATATTTTAGTAGGTACTTATTCAGAAAACCTGGTGGTGGCTTGCAGTGTTGAGGAAGAAGAGCCTGGAGGAGGGGACCAGTGTAAAGTCTCTTTTAGTGGTAGAGCTGGAAAGTAACAAAAGAATGTGGTGGCAAGTAGAAAAATTGGGGAACAGATGCAAGAAATATTCTGAAGATAAGCATTCATTGGGGAGAGATCCCTTGTCATCTAGTGGTTAAGATTTGGTGCTTTCATTAAGTGGACCACGGTTCCGTCTGGGTTGAGGAACTGAGATCCCACAAGCCCGCGGCACACACCACCCCACCAAAAGTGCTACTCCAGTAAACACTCGGAGGATAATAAAGTGAAACAGCCTTATTAAAAAACAAAAAGAGTTCTTGGGACTTGGTGCTTGACTGGATGTGAGGAGTCTGAGAAAGCTCATCAATTCAGCAAATATTTATTGAGTGCCAGCATGTCATGGAAATTGTGATTGACATGATGGATTCAAGCATCAACGGGGAAAATGTCAATAACATCTTGAGAGTTGGAATTCTGCCTTCCTCATTTTGGAATCTTGGATCCAAGCCATTGTTATTATCTTGATTCAATAGTATCAGTATTGTTAATAGTATCAATATTATGATCATAATTAACAAACTCCAATTTCTGCTCTCTTCAAGGAGCTGAGCTCAAGGCTTGAGAAAATTCAAATGTCTGGGACTGGGCCTTTGACGTCAGGTTGTTTATGATCTAGTTTTTCAGAACTCAGCTTAAATGTTTTCACTTCTAAACCTAAAGTCCAGTAAAATACACCTTTATGTGGTCCCATTAATGGTGTATTTCTAATGCCCTTCATAATGCCTGGTAGACCTTCAGCGTTGACTGACGTGATTATTGAAAGAGTGAATGAATTAACATGTCCTTAGCAGGGCAGGTGGGGCTTATACACAAGTGAAAGAATCAGGTAGCATGTCCTACTTGACAGATAAATGGTAAGATGTTAAATGTAAGATGAGTTCAGTGGGAAGAAACACCAGAAGCTCCATGAGAAACTCCTAAGAAGTGTTATGGTTAAATGTTAGCTGGAGAAGGTAACAGACAAGGCTGCCTCTAAACCCTCTTTAGTTTATTTGAGATTCTGTCCATTCTTTTTAAGACTTGGGATGTGAGAGTTTTATGGCCACTTTAGTGGCCTATTCCAGTATCTAATGTTATTGTTTACATGATTTTTTTTTGTTTTTTATGTCTATATATCTTGGTTTTTATTAGTCAAGGAGAATATTAACTTTTAAAGTTTCACAAGTACCATGGTCTAACTTTTTGCCATGCCTAAATCTGCTGGTTCATCACTTAGCCTCTGCCCTGTTTTGGCAGAGTACAGTCAGTCAGAGACTGTAAGATACTTTATGGCAGGGAATGTGTCAAAACTGCCAAAATCTCCTTAAAGACCTGCCACTCATGATCATTAAGAATCTCCTACCATGACTTCCTGACTTATCTGTTTCCAGATTTTTTTCATTCCCTAAGATCTTTTTGCTGCAATCCATGATTTGTGCACACATTGCTTAAAATCTGTCCTATAAGATTCCAGATACATCTTTTTTTTTTTTTTTGAAAAATAAACTTTTATTTTGGAATAACTAGATTTATGGAAAAGTTGTACAGATAGTAGAGGTGTTTCTTATACATCCCTCACCCCAATTTCAGTTTCGTTTAGGATTATAATAAATTTCCAACTCCAGATTTCATCAGAATTTCACCAGTTTTTAATGACCTTTTTCTGTTCTAGGATCCAATGCAAGGTAATCCATTGCGTTCAGTTGTCGTGTGTCCTTAGTCAACCTCTGGTCTGTGATAGCTTTTCAGGCTTTTCTCATTCTTCGTGGTCTTCATAGTTTTTGTTTACAGCCTTATTGAGGCATAACTGATATAAAAAAATTGTAAGATATTTAAAGGATTCCTGCCATTGAGTTAATGAAAGCATCCATCACCTCATTTATTGTGTGTGTGAGAACATTAAAGCTTTACTCTGAAAGCAAAGGTAAATTATATCATGGCGTTATCATTGGTAATCACTATGTTTGTATTGACTGTTGTTGCTTAGTCCCTAAGTTGTGTCCGACTCTTTTCCCACTCCATGGACTGTAGCCCACCGGGCTCCTCTGTCTATGGGATTCTCAGAGAGGCAAGAGTACTGGAGTGGGTTGCCATTTCCTTCTCCAGGGGAATCTTCCCGACCCTGTGTCTCCTGCATTGGCGGGTGGGTTCTTTACCACTGAACCTTCAGGGGAGCCCTGTTTATATTGATCCTCAGACCTTATTCATCTTATAATTGAAAGTGTACACTTTTACTGACCTTTCCCTATTTTCCACACTCCCGAGGCCCTGACAACCACGCTTCCACTATCTGAGTATGTGAGTTTGAGTGGGATTTTTTGTTTGTTGTTTTTTTAGATCTTATGTATAAGTGGTACCATGTGGTATTTGTCTTTGTTTGGTTTCCCTTACTTAGCATAATGCGTTCAAGTTCCTCCATATTGTTGTAAATTAAAGGATTTCCTTTTTATTCATGGTTAAATAGTGTTCTGTACATTCATATATCACATCTTATCTATTCATTCACCTGCTTATGGACACTTAGGTTGTTTTCATATCATGGCTACTGGAGTTAATGCTATAGTGAGCATGAAAGTGCAGATATCTCTTCAATATCCTATTTTCATTTCCTTTGGATAAATACTCAGAGGTAGAATTGCTAGATTGTACAGTCGTTGCATTTTTAATTTTTTGAAGAATTGCCATACTGTTTCCCAGAGTGGCTGTACAAGTTTATATTCCCACCAGTAGTGCTATAGGGTTTCTTTTTTTCAATATCTTCACTAGCACTTGTTGTTGCCTTTTTTTAAATTCTAATCATTCTAACAGGTGTGAAATGATATCCCATTGTGTGTGTGTGTGTTTTATTGTGGTTTTAAGAAGCATTTCCCTGATGATTAGCGATGTTGAGCATATCTTCAATTACTTATTGGTCATCTGTGTGTCTTCTAAGGAAATAGAAAGTCTTTTCAGATACTCTGTCCTTTTTTAAAATCAAGTTGTTTGTTCTTTGCTGTTGAGTTGTATGAATTCTTTGATTATTAACTCTTTATCAGATATATGATTTGCAAATATTTTCTCCCATTTGGTGGGTTGCTTTTTCATTTTGTTGGCAGTTTCTCTGCTGTGCAGAAGCTTTTTAATTTGATATAGTCTAACTTGTTTATTTTTGCTTTTGATGCTTTTGCCTTTGATGTCAAATCCAAAACATCATCACCAAAACAGATGTCATGGAGCTTACAGCCTAGGTTTTCTTCTAGAAGTTTTGTGATTTCAGGTCTTAACATTCAAATCTTTAATCCATTTTGAGGTTTTTTTTGTGTGTAGAGGTCCAGTTTCATTTTTTGCATGTGGCTGTACAGTTTCCCTAACATGATTTATTGAAAAGACTGTCCTTTCCCCAGTATATAGTCTTGGCCTTTTTGTCTTAAATTAACTGACAACATATACATGGGTTAATTTCTGGGCTCTCTATTCTGTTCTGTTCATCTGTGTGTCTTTATGCCAGCACCATAGCATTTTGATTAGTATAGCTTTGTAAAATAGTTTCAAATCAGGGAGTGTGAGGCCTCCAGCTTTGGTCTTCTTTCTCAAATTGTTTTGGATTTTTGAGGTCTTCTGTAGTTCCATATGCATTTTAGAATTCTTTTTGTAAAAATGCCATTGGAATTTTGATAGGGATCACATTGACTATGTATTTCTTTGGGTTGTGTGGACATTTTCACAGTGTAGGTAATTCTTCCAATCTGTGAGCATGGAATAGCTTTCCATTTACTTGTGTCTGCAGTCTTTTTCAGCAGTGTCTTACAGTTTTCAGTAAATAGGTCTTTCACCTCCTTGGTTATATTTATTCTTAGGCTTTTTATTCTTTTGGTTGTGATTATAAATGGGATTGTTTTCTTAATGTTTCTTTCTGTTAGCTCATTGTTTATGTATAAACACAACAGAATTTTGTTTGTTGATTTTGTACCTTGCAACTTAACTGTATGTGTTTATTGCATCTAGCACTTCTCATTCTGTCTGCTCTCTGAGGACAGAATGGTTGGATGGGATCACTGACTCAATGGACATGGAGTTTGAGCAAACTCTGGGAGATTGTGAAACCTGGTATGCTGCAGTCCATTGGGTCACAGAGTCGGACACAACTGAGCAACTGAACAACATTTTTTTGGTGAGGACATTGTAGTTTTTTATGTATTATATCATGTCATTTGCAGATAGAGACAATTTTACTTCTTCCTTTCCAGTTTAGATGCTTTTTATTTCTTTTTCCCGCCTCATTGTTCTGACTTGGATTTTCAGTACTGTTTTGAATAAAAGTGTTGAGAGTAAGCATCCTTATTTTTGTTCCTGTTCTTTATCTTAGAGGTAAAACATTGAGCATTTCCTGTTAAGTATGATGTTAGCTGTGAGGTTATCATATATGGCTTTCATTATGTTTGAGGTTCATTCTTTCTACCTATATGTATTGAGAGTTTTTAGCATAAATAGATGTTGCATTTTGTCAAATTCTTTTTCTATGTATATTAAAATGATCACATGATTTTTTTTTTATCATCATTTTGTTAGTGTAATGTGTCACATTGGTTTCTGTGTGGACAGTGAGCCATACTTGCATCCCTGGAATAAATCCTAGTTGATTATGGTATTTTTAATGTACTGTTAAAATTGGTTTGCTGATATTTTTGCATCTATAGTCATCAGGGGTACTGGCTTCTAATTTTATGTTCTTGTAGTATCTTTACCTGGTTTTGGTATCAGGATAATGCTGGCCACAGAAAATGAGTTTGGAAATGTCCCATTCTCTTCTGCTTTTTGGAAGAGTTTGGGAAGTATTGGTGTTAATTCTAATATCAATGTTTGGTAGATTTCACCAATGGAAGCATCTTGTCCTGGACTTTTGTTTTATGGGAAAAAATTTAATTAGTAATTCAGTGTCCTTACTAGTAATTGATCGTGCAGATTTCCTGTTTCCTCATGGTGCCGTATTGGTAGTTTGTATGTTATCATGGCATCTGGTCCCATCATTTCATGGCAAATAGATGGGGAAACAGTGTCAGACTTCATTTTTTGGGCTCCAGAATCACTGCAGATGGTGATTGCAGCCATGAAATTATAAGACGCTTACTCCTTGGAAGAAAAGTTATGACCAACCTAGATAGCATATTCAAAAGCAGAGACATTACTTTGCCAACAAAGGTCCATCTAATCAAGGTTATGGTTTTTCCAGTAGTCATGTATGGATGTGAGAGTTGGACTGTGAATAAAGCTGAGCGCTGAGGAATTGATGCTTTTGAACTGTGGTATTGGAGAACACTCTTGAGAGTCCCTTAGACTGCAAGGATCCAACCAGTCCATCCTAAAGGAGATCAGTTCTGGGTGTTCATTGGAAGGACTGATGCTGAAGCTGAAACTCCAGTACTTTGGCCACCTCCTGAGAAGAGTTGACTCATTGGAAAAGACTCTGATGCTGGGAGGGATTGGGGGCAGGAGGAGAAGGGGACTACAGAGGATGAGATGGCTGGATGGCATCACCGCCTCGATGGACATGAGTTTGGGTAAACTCCGGGAGTTGGTGATGGACAGGGAGGCCTGGCGTGGTGCAATTCATGGGGTCGCGAAGAGTTGGACCTGACTGAGCGACTGAACTGAACTGAACTGATGTTATTCATTTCTTACTGATTGCCCAATTTATGTCAAAGGGTGGCCTGCCATGTTTTCCTCTAAGAGTTTTATAGTATCTGGTGTTACATTTAGGTCTTTAATCCATTTTCAGTTTATTTTTGTGTGTGGTGTTAAAGAAAGTTCTAATTTCATTTTTTTACATATAGCTGTCCAGTTTTCACAGCATCATTTATTGAAGAGACTGTCTTTACTCTATTGTACAGTCTTGCCTCTTTCGTCAAAGATTATTGGCCATAGGTGTGTGAGTTTATTGCTGGGCTTTCTGTCCTTTTCCATTGATCTATATTTCTGTTCTTGTGCTAGTATAATACTGTTTTAATCACTGCAGCTTTGTAGTATAGTCTGAAGTCAGGGAGCCTAGTTCCTCCAGCTCTCTTTTTCTTTCTCAAGATTGCTTTGGCTATTCATGGTCATTTGTGTCTCCATACAAACTTTAAGATTTTATGTTTTAGTTCTGTGAAAAATGCCATTGGTAATTTAATGGGTATTGCCTTGAATCTGTAGATTCCCTTGGCTAGTATAGTCACTTTGACAGTATTGATTCCTCCAGTGAAAGAATGTGGTGTATCTATCCATCTGTTTGTGTCTTCTTTGATTTGTGCCATCATTAGCATCTCAAAGTTTTCTAAGTACATATATTTTGTCTTCTTAGGTAGACTCATTCCTAGGTACTTTTATTCTTTTTGATGCAGTTGTAAATGGGATTGTTTCTTTCATTTCTCTTTCTGATCACTATTGTTGGTGTATGGAAATGCAACAGATTTCTGTATATTTATTTTGTATCCTGTAGCTTTACTGATGGAGAAGGCGATGGCACCCCACTCCAGTACTCTTGCCTGGAAAACCCCATGGACGGAGGAGCCTGGTGGGCTGCAGTCCATGGGGTCGCTGAGGGTCGGACACGACTGAGCGACTTCACTTTCACTTTTCACTCTCACGCATTGGAGAAGGAAATGGCAACCCACTCCAGTGTTCTTGCCTGGAGAATCCCAGGGACGGGGAGCCTGGTGGGCTGCCATCTATGGGGTCGCACAGAGTCGGACACGACTGAAGCGACTTAGCAGCAGCAGCTTTACTGAATCCATTGATGAGCCCTAGTAGTTTTCTGGTGGGATCTTTAGGATTTTCTATGTGCCATATCGTGTCATCTGCAAACAGACGCCTCAAACAGACTGTTCGTCATCTGCAAACAGCGACAGTTTTACTTCATTTCCAATCTGAATTTCTTTTATTTCTTTTTCTTTTCCGACTGCTGTGGCTAGGACTTCCAAAGCTATGTTAAATAATAGTGGCAAGAGTGGAATCCTTGTCTTTTTTCCTGATCTTACAGAAAATGCTTTCAGTTTTCTATAGTTGAGTATGATATTTGCTGTTGATTTGTCATATATGGCCTTTATTATGTTGAGGTGTGTTCCCTCTTTGCTCACTTTCTGGAGAAATTTTGTCATAAATGGGTGTTGAATTTTGTCAAAAGCCTTTTCTGCAGGTTTTGAGATGATCATATAATATTTATTCTTCAACTTGTTAATGTGGTGTATCACACTGATTGATTTGCAGATGAAAAAATCCTTGCATCCCTGGGATAAGTCCCACTTGATTATGGTGTATAATTCTTTTAATGTATTGTTGGATTTGGATTGCTTGTATTTTGTTGAGGATTTTTGTGTCTACGTTAATCAATGATATTGGCCTGTAGTTTTATTTATTTATTTTCGGTGTCTGTGTCTGGTTTTTGTATCAGAATGATGGTGGCTTCATAGAACGAATTTGGGAGTATTCCTTCCTCTGCAATTTTTTGGAATACTTTCAGAAGGATAGGTATTAACTCTTCTCTAAATGTTAGATAAAATTCACCTGTGATGTCATCTGGTCCTGGACTTTTGTTTCTTGGGAGTTTTTATATCACACTTTCAATTTTAGTACTTGTAATTGGCCTGTTCATATTTTCTGTTTCTTCCTCATTCAGTCTAGGAAGGTTGTGCCTTTCTAAGAATTTGTATATTAGTTCTAGGGTGTCCATTTTATTAGCATATAATTGCTTGTAGTAGTCTCTTATGATCTTTGTGTTTCTGTGGTTTTTGTGGCAACGCCTCCTTTTTCATTTGTAATTTTATTGATTTGAGTCCTCTCCCTTTTTTTCTTGATGAGTCTTGGTTTATCTTTTCAAAGAGCCTGCTTTTAGTTTCATTGATCTTTTCTGTTGTTTTCTTTGCCTCTATTTCATTTTTTTCTGTTCTGATCTTTATGGCTTCTTTCCTTTTAATATCTTTGGATTTTGTTTGTTCTTTCTCTAGTTGTTTTACATGTAAGGTTAGGTTGTTTGAGATTTTCCTTATTTCCCGAGGTAAGACTGCATTGCTGTAAACTTCCCTCTTAGAAGTGCTTTTGCTGATGTTTCTTATAGTTTTTTCTTGTAGTTGATTTCTAATCTCATAGCTTTGTGATTAGAAAAGATGGTTGATAAGATTTCTTTTTTCTTAAATTTACTGAGGCTTGCTTTGTGGTAAAAGGTTAGCATGTGCTCAGTCCTGGAGAATGTTCCCTATGCACTTGAGAAGAGTGTGTATCCTGCTGCTTTTGTTTGGATTGCTCTATACATATCCATTAAATCCGTCTGATCTAATGTGTCATTTAAGGCCAGCGTTTCCTTATTGATCTTCTCTCTGGATGATCTGCCCATTGATGAAAGTGAGGTATTAAAGGTCCCCACTTTTGTTACTATTATTGTGTTACTGTTCATTTCTTCTTTAATGGCGTCAGTATTTGCCTTATATATTGGGATGCTCCTCTGTTGGGTGCATACATATTTACAATCATTATATCACCTCCTTACATTAATCCCCTGGTCATTATTTAGTGTACTTCTTTGTCTTTTATAACAGTCTGTATTTTAAAGTCTATTTTGTATGATATGAGTATTGCTACTCTAGCTTTCTTTTGATTTCCACTTGCATGGAATATCTTTTTCATTCCTTCACTTTCAATCTGTATGTGTCCCTAGACCTGAAGTGGGTCTCTTGTAAACAGAATATATACAGGTCTTGTTTTTATACTCATTCCCTCAGACTATGTCTTTTGGTTGTAGCATTTAATGCTTATACATTTAAGGTAATTGTCAGTTTGTATTTTCCCACTGCCATTTTCTTAATTGCTTCGGATTTGTTTTTATAGGTCTTTTTCCTTCCCTTCCTTTTTTGTTCTCTTGTGACTTGATGTCTAATTTCAGTGTTGTGTGTTGATTCCTTTTCCTTTTTTTGTGTATGTATCTATTGTAGATTTTTGGTGTGTGGTTACCATAAGGATTTGATGTAATAGTATATATATAAACAAGATTGTTTTAAGTTGTTGGTCTTTTAAGTTCAAATGCATCTCCAATATCCTGCTTTTGTGCTCTGCTTTTCTCACAATTGCTGGTTTTGATATTATATTTTTGTCCAAATGATTTCCTACTTTTGCTTTATGTCTGCCTTTACCGATGAACTCTCTCATTGTAATTTTCTTATTTCTGGTAGTTGCCTTTTATTTTCCACTTAGAGAATTTCCTTTAATGTTTGTTGGAAAGCTGGCCTGATACTGCTGAATTCTCTTAGCTTTTGTTTGTCTGTAAAGCTTTTGATTTCTCTGTGAAATCTGAAGGGCGGCTGCTTAAAGTCTTCCTGACCATGGCCTGCCCACTGATGCTGAGGGGTGTGTTTCCTCCTTTTTGGTTGTTTGGCCTGAGGTGTCCTAGCATTGGTACCTATATATAGGCTTTGGGATGAAGCTAGGTTTTGAGGGGAAATGATGGCTTCCAGGAGGGTTCATGCCAGTGAGTACTCGTCAGAGCTATAGCTGCCAGAGTCTTTGTCCCTGCAGTGAGCCACAGCCAGCGCCCCACCCCACCTCTGCTGGAGACCCTCTAATACTAGCATGTAGATCTGGCCCAGGTTCTTATGAGGTCACCACTTTTTTTCCTTGGGTCCTGCTGTGCACTAGAGCTTGTGTGTACCCTCCAAAAGTACAGTTCCTATTTCCCACAATCCTATAGAATTCCTGTGATCAAACCCTGCTGGCCTTGAAAGCCAGATTTTCTGGGGGTTCCTCCTCCCATTGCCAGACCCCCAGGCTAGGAAGCCAGATGTTGAGCTTAGGACTTTCACTCCTGTCAGAATTATTTGCCGGTTTGTCATCCATCCAGTGGGAATGCAATTTGATTTGATTGTGATTGTGCCCCCATACTTTGCTGTTATGACTTCTTCTTTGTCTTTGGGTGCAGGGTATCTTTTTTGGTAGGTTCCAGGATTTTTTTTTGTTGGTGGTTGTTCAGGAGTTAGTTGTAATATTGGTGTTTTTGTAAGAAGGGATGAGCTTACATCCTTCTTTGCTATCTTGCTGGCCTCTTGGGGATCTATTTAAAACAGCTGCCTCTGCAATGCCTATATGAACTTCCATTTTACTAAAAGGGTTATGTCAGTAATCTTAAGAAAAGTGAGAAATCTTAAGGGGCTCTTGCCTGATCGCTTCTTTATGCTTCAGTAGTGGCCACTGGTCCCCCTCAGCTCCTGGAACTCCACCTAGAGCTTCCAGAAATATCAGGCTCCCAGGTGGAACCTGCCGTGGACAGCAGCTGAGGCACTGGGCCATGAGGTGAGCTGATTGCAAAGTGCACCGTATTCTCTCATTTCCTTTTTGGTTTCTTCTTTTACCTGTTGGTTTTTCAGTGCCTTTTAAAATCATCACATGTTTGTGAATGTCCCAGTTTTCTTTTAATCGACTTCTCAGTTTCAGTTCAGTCACTGAGTCATGTCTGACTCTTTGCGACCCCATGGACTGTAGCACGCCAGGCCTTCCTGTCCTTCGCCAACTCCCAGAGTCTACTCAAACCCATGTCCACTGAGTCGGTGATGCCATCCATCCTCTGTCTAGTTTTGACTTCTAGTTTCATCCCATTGTAGTTGGAAAAGATGCTTGATATGATTTCAGTCTTAAGTTTATTAAGACTAGTTTTTTGGCCTAGTGTATGCTTTATCCTAAGAGTGTTCTTTGTGTACTTGAGAAGAATATATATATGCTAATATTTGATGGAATGTTCTATAATGTCTGTTAAGTCCATCTGTTCTGGTGTGTAGTTTAAGTTCAATAATTCCTTATTGGTTTTTCTGTTTGGACGATCTTCCATTTTTGAAAGTGAGATACTGACATTCCTTAATATCATTACATTGCTGTTTATTTCTCCCTTTTGGTCTGTAAATATTTCTTTATATATTGAGGTGCTCCTATGTTAGGTGTATGCAAGCATTCATGCATGCTATGTCACTTCAGTCATGTCTGAATCTTTGTGACCCTATGGACCATAGGCCACCAGGCTCCTCTGTCCATGGGATTCTCCAGACAAGAATACTGGGTGTTTTGCCATGCCTTCCTCCAGGAAATCTTCTCAACCTAGGGATGGAACCTGCATCTCTTATGTCTTATGCATTGGCAGCTGGGTTCTTTACTAGTAGCACAACCTGGGAAGCCCCATGTTGGGTGTATAAATATTTACATACATCAACATGAACTGGCCATAGGTATATATGTGTCCTCCCAATCCTGAACACCCATCCCAACTCCCTTCCCACCCCATCCCTCTAGGTTGTCCCAGAGCACCTGCTTTGGGTGCCCAGTGTCATGCATCGAACTTGCACTGGTCATCTGTTTTACATGTTGTAATGTATGTGTTTCAATGCTGTTCTCTCAAATCGTCTCACCCTCTTCTTTTCCCGCTGAGTCCAAAAGTCTGTTCTGTACATCTGTGTCTTCTCTGCTGCCCTGCATGTAGGATCATCAGCACCATCTTCCTAAATTACATATGTGTTAATTTACAGTATTTGTCTTTCTGTTTTTAGTTCACTCTGTATAACAGGCTGTAGGTTCATCCACTTCATTAGAACTGACTCAAATGTGTTCCTTTTTATAGTTGAGTAATATTCCATTGTGTATATGTATCACAGCTTCCTTACTCATTCATCTGCCTATGAACATCTAGGTTGCTTCCAGGTCCGAGCTATTGTAAATAGTGCTGCAGTGAACATTGGGGTATGTGTGTCTCTTTCAATTCTGGTTTCCTTGGGGTTTATGCCCAGCAGTGGGATTGCTCTGTCATATGGCAGTTCTATTGACAGTTTTTAAAGGAATTTCCACACTGGTCTCCGTAGTGGCTGTACCAGTTTGCATTCCCACCAACAATATAAGAGGGTTCCCTTTTCTCCACACCCTCTCCAGCATTTATTGCTTGTAGACTTTTTGGTGATGGCCATTCTGACCAGTGTGAGATGATACCGCATTGTGATTTTGATTTGCATTTCTCTAATAATGAGTGATGTTGAGCGTCTTTTCATGAGTTCATTAGCTATTTGTATACCTTCTGGAGAAATGTCTGTTTAGGTCTTTTGCCCACATTTTAACTGGGTTATTCATTTTTCTGGTATTGAATTGCATGAGCTGCTTGTATATTTTGGAGATTAATTCTTTGTCGTTCTTTCATTTGCTATATTTTCTCTCATTTTGAAAAGCCCCTGCATTTAAAGTATTGATAGACATGGATTTACTGGTGCAGTTTTGTTACTTGTTCTCTGGTTGTTTTTTTATTTCTTTCTCTTTCTTTTGCTTCCTGTGATTTATTCATTTTCAGTAATGATAATGCTTAGATTTCTTTCTTGTGATCTTTGTGTGCCTATTATATGTTTCTGCTTTGTGATTACAATGAGGCATATATAAAATATATTTATAACATCGTTTTGTACTGACTTCAACAGAAGTTTGAACTCATACTGAAGATATGTAGTTTTATACAACTTTCATGTTTTTGATGCCACTATTCTTTCATATTGTGTATCCATTAATAAATTTTTGTAATTATAGTTGTTCATATGGTTAAGGTAGTGATTTCCTTGTTTTGTTTTCCCCTTTCCACATACTAATGTTTGTAAGTGAGGCATTAAGTGCCAGGTGCCCATACTCAGAAACTCCTAGACTATGGAGTAGCTGCATTTATTATTTAGAATTCTTCTGTAAGGAAGATGTATCTCTTCCTCCCTAATATTTGTTGCTCAATCATTTATTTATATCTGTAGATCTCTTGGATATTTATTTTATACTGTGGGTAAAATCCAATTCTATGGGTTTTTTCTTTCATTTTATTCCTTAAATTGTTTCTGCTTTGGCTCTTAGGAGCTGTTTATCTGCCTTGGAAATGCCTCCATCTTTGTATTATTTGAATACTTCCTTTATTATTGGCACTAAAAAATGCTACAAGCTTATCTTATATTTTTCCTGCCTCTTCCTAATATATTCTTAAAGATATTTTTTCACATATATGTTTAAAAATGTTTCATTTTTTAGTTCCAACTAGGTCTACTCTTAAAAGATTCTAATAAGAGAAATGCTTAGTAGTTTCACATATCAAAGTTTAATATGCATATTTTGGTAAAAATCAATATCTTCATTTGAACTTTAAATCAAAGTCCTGAAATATTTTATTTATAACCCCATACATAAATTCTCATTCAGATAATGAAAATAAATATTATATTAAGCAAATTATAAGGCATGCTGAGTGGTATAGATTTTATGTTCTAATATTGTGTGTGATATGCATGTACACACACACACACAAACACCTCTTTGTGTATATAGATATTTTCATTCTTTTTTTTCCCCATAGTTAGTGGTCTGTTGGTGGGGAACCAAATTCTGTGTTTGGGCATCAATAACTCCTTTCCCTGATTTCCATTTTGGCATTATTTTTCCAACTTGTTTGCTCATGCTTAGATACTTGATTTGTGTGTGACAAGGGGCCTTTCATTGTCAACTATCATGGTTTCCTGTTTTCTGAGCCAGGATACTGTCTCCTGAGATTTTAAATCCCCTTTGAAAGTTTACCTGGAATCTTTTCAGCATCAGCCCACTCACACTTAGATAGCATCTCCAAGCAGAACCAAGAAAAGAATGGGAAAAAAGAGAAGGAAATATGGTGTAATAGGCATTGAAAAGCTTCGTAAGTGAAGCACTCCAAGGTAGAGACATTTTTGGTGTGATATTTCAGGAGTGTGAAAGTATGAAGAATGTACATTTGTCTTTGGAGTCTCCCATCTCTCATTTCAAGATGATTCTTGCTCACTGTAGTCAGCCTGTGTCCCTGTGCTGCTCCTGACAAGCCACAAGTAATTCTGCTTTCTCATCCTTCTAAGTTCCTATTAATACCATGAAAGTAGATGTGTGTGTGTGTGTGTGTGTGCATGCGTGCGCGCCCACGCACACACACTCCGTTGCTCATCGTATAAGACTCTGTGACCCTGTGGACTGTAGCTGGCCAGGCTCTTGTGTCCATGGGACTTCCCACACAGTAATACTGGAGTAGGTTTCCATTTTCCCCTCCTGGTATCTTCCCTGACCCAGGGATTGACCCTGCATCTCCTGCATTGCAGGTGGTTTCTTTACCACTGAGTCACTAGGGAAGCCCAAATGTAGACATATTGGTTGCCTATTTGTAAAGGTATCCCTGAAACCCCAAAATGAAATGATCATTATTGCCATAGCTTTTTCATTCTAGAAAGATTTACAGAAATGGAGTAATGGCAGTTACTGGGATAGCAGTTCCCAGGGCTTTGCTGAAAGTGGTCTGTGAAAGAAGTGCTTTACCATTATTTTGCCCATTTTCTTTAACAGAAACAAAGTTGAATAGGGTGCTCATATATCTTCTGAGTGAAAAGGAGAAAGAAAGAAAAGTAGTTTCTTGGGGGCTTTGTGGAACAGATGCAAATGAATTGGCGTTAATACTGATGGAGCATTGACAGTGAGCAGTGTTCAGACAGACATTCAAAATGGATAAGCACTTGCTCCCTATGCATGTTATGTATGTTTGCCTTATTTTATTAGGATAACTTTTTTCTATTTGGATACCTACTTTCAGTTCAGTTCAGTTCAGTCGCTCAGTTGTGTCTGACTCTTTGCGACCTGATGAATCACAGCACGCCAGGCCTCCCTGTCCATCACCAACTCCCGGAATTCACTCAGACTCACGTCCATCGAGTCAGTGATGCCATCCAGCCATCTCATTCTCTGTCATCGCCTTCTCCTCCTGCCCCCAACCTCTCCCAGCATCAGAGTCTTTTCCAATAAGTCAACTCTTCACATGAGGTGGCCAAAGTACTGGAGTTTCAGCTTTAGCATCATTCCTTCCAAAGAAATCCCAGGGCTGATCTCCTTCAGAATGGACTGGTTGGATCTCCTTGCAGTCCAAGGGACTCTGAAAAGTCGTCTCCAACACCGCAGATCAAAAGCATCAATTCTTCGGCACTCAGCCTTCTTCACAGCCCAACTCTCACATCCATACATGACCACAGGAAAAACCATAGCCTTGACTAGACGAACTTTTGTTGGCAAAGTAATGTCTCTGCTTTTGTATATGCTATCTAGGTTGCTCATAACTTTCCTTCCAAGGAGTAAGCGCCTTTTAATTTCGTGGCTGCAGTCACCATCTGCAGTGATTTTGGAGCCCAGAAAAATAAAGTCTGACGCTGTTTCCACTGTTTACCCATCGATTTGCCATGAAGTGATGAGAGCCAGACATCCTGGAATGTGAAGTCAAGTGGGCCTTAGAAAGCATCACTACGAACAAAGCTAGTGGAGGTGATAGAATTCCAGTTGAACTATTCCAAATCCTGAAAGATGATGCTGTGAAAGTGCTGCACTCAATATGCCAGCAAATTTGGAAAACTCAGCAGTGGCCACAGGACTGGAAAAGGTCAGTTTTCATTCCTATCCCAAATAAAGGCAATGCCAAACAATGCTCAAACTACCCCACAATTGCACTCATCTCACACGCTAGTAAAGTAATGCTCAAAATTCTCCAAGCCAGGCTTCAGCAATATGTGAACCGTGAACTTCCTGATGTTCAAGCTGGTTTTAGAAAAGGCAGAGGAACCAGAGATCAAATTGCCAACATCTGCTGGATCATGGAAAAAGCAAGAGAGTTCCAGAAAAACATCTATTTCTGCTTTATTGACTATGCCAAAGCCTTTGACTGTGTGGATCACAATCAACTGTGGAAAATTCTGAAAGAGAAGGGAATACCAGACCACCTGACCTGCCTCTTGAGAAATTTGTATGCAGGTCAGGAAGCAACAGTTAGAACTGGACATGGAACAACAGACTGGTTCCAAATAGGAAAAGGAGTATGTCAAGGCTGTATATTGTCACCCTGTTTATTTAACTTACATGCAGAGTACATCATGAGAAATGCTGGACTGGAAGAAACACAAGCTGGAATCAAGATTGCCGGGAGAAATATCAATAACCTCAGATATGCAGGTGACACCACCCTTATGGCAGAAAGTGCAGAGGAACTAAAAAGCCTCTTGATGAAAGTGAAAGTGGAGAGTGAACAAGATGGCCTAAAGCTCAACATTCAGAAAACGAAGATCATGGCATCGTGTCCCATCACTTCATGGGAAATAGATGGGGAAACAGTGGAAACAGTGTCAGACTTTATTCTTCCCGGCTCCAAAATCACTACAGATGGTGACTGCAGCCATGAAATTAAATGGCGCTTACTCCTTGGAAGGAAAGTTATGAGCAACCTAGATAGCATATTAAAAGCAGAGACATTACTTTGCCAACAAAGGTCCATCTAGTCAAGGCTATGGTTTTTCCTGTGGTCATGTATGGATGTGAGAGTTGGACTGTGAAGAAGGCTGGGCGCTGAAGAATTGATGCTTTTGAACTGTGGTGTTGGAGAAGACTCTTGAGAGTCCCTTGGACTGCAAGGAGATCCAACCAGTCCATTCTGAAGGAGATCAGCCCTGGGATTTCTTTGGAAGGAATGATGGTAAAGCTGAAACTCCAGTACTTTGGCCACCTCTTGCGAAGAGTTGACTCATTGGAAAAGACTCTGATGCTGGGAGGGATTGGGGGCAGGAGGAGAAGGGGACAACAGAGAATGAGACGGCTGGACGGCATCACTGACGAGATGGATGTGAGTCTGAGTGAACTTCCGGAGTTGGTGATGGACAGGGAGTCCTGGCGTGCTGCGATTCATGGGGTTGCAAAGAGTCGGACACGACTGAGCAACTGATCTGATCTGATGGGACCAGATGTCATGATCTTCGTTTTCTGAATGTTGAGCTTTAAGCCAACTTTTCCACTCTCCACTTTGACTTTCATCAAGAGGCTTTTTAGTTCCTCTTCATTTTCTGCCATAAGGGTGGTGTCATCTGCATATCTGAGGTTATTGATATTTCTCCCAGCAATCTTGATTCCAGCTTGTGCTTCCTCCAGCCCAGCATTTCTCATGATGTACTCTGCATGTAAGTTAAATAAACAGGGTGACAATATACAGCCTTGACATACTCCTTTTCCTATTTGGAACCAGTCTGTTGTTCCATATCCAGTTCTAACTGTTGCTTCCTGACCTTCATGCAGATTTCTCAAGAGGCAGGTCAGGTGGTCTGGTATTCCCTTCTCTTTCAAAATTTTCCACAGTTGATTGTGATCCACACAGTCAAAGGCTTTGGCATAGTCAATAAAGCAGAAATAGATGTTTTTCTGGAACTCTTTTGCTTTTTCCATGATCCAGCAGATGTTGGCAATTTGATCTCTGGTTCCTCTGCCTTTTCTAAAACCAGCTTGAACATCAGGAAGTTCACGGTTCACATATTGCTGAAGCCTGGCTTGGAGAATTTTGAGCATTACTTTACTAGCGTGTGAGATGAGTGCAATTGTGGGGTAGTTTGAGCATTGTTTGGCATTGCCTTTATTTGGGATAGGAATGGAAACTGACCTTTTCCAGTCCTGTGGCCACTGCTGAGTTTTCCAAATTTGCTGGCATATTGAGTGCAGCACTTTCACAGCATAATCTTTCAGGATTTGGAATAGTTCAACTGGAATTCTATCACCTCCACTAGCTTTGTTTGTAGTGATGCTTTCTAAAGCCCACTTGACTTCACACTCCAGGATGTCTGGCTCTAGGTGAGTGATCACACCATCGTGATTATCTGGGTCGTGAAGATCTTTTTGTACAGTTCTTCTGTGTATTCTTGCCACCTCTTCTTTATATCTTCTGCTTCTGGTAGGTCCATACCATTTCTGTCCTTTATCGAGCCCATCTTTGTATGAAATATCCCCTTGGTATCTCTAATTTTCTTGAAGCGATCTCTAGTCTTTCCCATTCTGTTGTTTTCCTCTATTTCTTTGCATTAATCGCTAAGGAAGGCTTTCTTATCTCTTCTTGCTATTCTTTGGAACTCTGCATTCAGATGCTTTTATCTTTCCTTTTCTCCTTTGCTTTTCACCTTTCTTCTTTTCAAAGCTATTTGTAAGGCCTCCCCAGACAGCCATTCTGCTTTTTTGCATTTCTTTTCCATGGGGATGGTCTTGATCCCTGTCTCCTGTACAGTGTCACGAACCTCATTCCATAGTTCATCAGACACTCTATCTATCAGATCTAGGCCCTTAAATCTATTTCTCACTTCCACTGTATAATCATAAAGGGATTTTATTTAGGTCATACCTGAATGGTCTAGTGGTTTTCCCTACTTTCTTTAATTTAAGTCTGAATTTGGCAATAAGGAGCTCATGATCTGAGCCTCAGTCAGCTCCCGGTCTTGTTTTTGCTGACTGTATAGAGCTTCTCCATCTTTGACTGTGAAGAATATAATCAATCTGATTTCAGTTTTGACCATCTGGTGATGTCCATGTGTAGAGTCTTCTCTTGTGTTGTTGGAAATGGGTGTTTGCTATGACCAGTGCATTTTCTTGGCAAAACTCTATTAGTCTTTGCCCTGCTTCACTGCATATTCTAAGGCCAAATTTGCCTGTTACTCCAGGTGTTTCTTGACTTCCTACTTTTGCATTCCAGTCCCCTATAATGAAAAGGACATCTTTTTTGGGTGTTAGTTCTAAAAGGTCTTGTAGGTCTTCATAGAACCGTTCAGCTTCAGCTTCTTCAGTGTTACTGGTTGGGGCATAGACTTGGATTACTGTGATATTGAATGGTTTGCCTTGGAAACAAACAGAGATCATTCTTTCGTTTTTGAGATTGCATCCAAGTACTGTATTTCGGACTGTTTTGTTGACCATGATGGCTACTCCATTTCTTCTGAGGGATTCCTCCCTGCAGTAGTAGATATTATGGTCACCTGAGTTAAATTCATCCATTCTAGTGCATTTTAGTTCGCTGATTCCTAGAATGTCGACATTCACTCTTGCCATCTCTTGTTTGACCACTTCCAATTTGCCTTGATTCATGGACCTAACATTCCAGGTTCCTATGCAATATTGCTGTTCATAGCATTTGACCTTGCTTTTATCACCAGTCACATCCACAGCTGGGTATTGTTTTTGCTTTGGCTCCATCCCTTCATTCTTTCTGGAGTTGTTTCCACACTGATCTCCAGTAGCATATTGGGCACCTACTGACCTGGGGAGTTCCTCTTTCAGTATCCTATCATTTTGCCTTTTCATACTGTTTATGGGGTTTTCAAGGCCATAATACTGAAGTGGTTTGCCATTCCCTTCTCCAGTGGAGCACATTCTGTCAGATCTCTCCACCATGACCCGCCCGTTTTGGGTTGCCCCACGGGCATGGCTTAGTTTCATTGCGTTAGACAAGGCTGTGGTCCTAGTGTGATTGGATTGGCTAGTTTTCTGTGAGTATGGTTTCAGTGTGTCTGCCCTCTGATGACCTCTTGCAACACCTATCGTCTTACCTGGGTTTCTCTTACCTTGGGCATGGGGTATGTCTTCACGGCTGCTCCAGCAAAGCACAGCCAGTGCTCCTTACCTTGGATGAGGGTTATCTCCTCACCACCGCCCTTCCTGACCTTCAATGTGGGATAGCTCCTCTAGGCCTCCTGCGCCCGCGCAGCCACTGCTCCTTGGACGTGGGGTTGCTCCTCCTGGCCGCCGCCCCTGATCTCAGGTGTGGGGTTGCTTCTTTACCTAATTTTATATTGGGTTTAGAATAACTGTTACAAAATTGGTATTCAGTTCAAGGAAAGAAAGTTGGCAGGTCTGGGTAGAATATCATGTGTGAAGGGGTTAGTCAGGCAGAAAAGTTTACTGACGGAAGTGAATTATTGGGGCTGGAAAACGTACTCACCTTAGTTTTGTCTCATCTCTTTTTTTAGAGCATGTGAAAAGCTCACCAGTGTGGCAGTTTTTAAAGTGCCTCCATGCTTCTGATTGGGGGCTTCAAATGATACATGTAGCTATTTTCATTTGTTTATGTAATGAAAAGTTTGTGGTAATAAACTATTTCTGCTTAGAACCTATTATTGGTGACAAAATATTTGAATAGAATTGCTGGTCAACAGTAAAAGGAAATGAATTAAAAAATTCTTCATTTGTAAGTAATGAAGTAATTCTTCATTACTAAAATCTTTTATGGAGAAATAATAATGACTCATATTCATTTATTAAATTTAATTTCCACTAAAATAAGTAGGCCAGTACCTAACCTAGCACCTATTCTGGGTCTCTTGCTTCCATGTTTCTGCACTAAATGCAAGAAGATAAATGGGCTTTAGAGTAAGGGTGGCTAGTTATTTTATTCATCTAGAAGGACATTTCCTTTTTGATGTGGGCAAAGTAGGTTTCTAATTACATTTAGAAGTTTGTCATTTTAGCCAGTGGACTTGTTTGAAAGAGAAAGAGACTTAATGTAATCTTTGTCAGATGTAATTCCAAGTAGTTGTACAATCTGAGAAGAATATTTAGGTAAATGGATTTATCATTTTGCATTAACATCTATTTATATAGCCTGGGGTCATTATCCACAGGGTATAGACAATCACATGGATAATTTAACATTTTATTCCCTATCGCTATCGTAGAGAGAAAGGACAATCATTCTAATAAGGAAGGGTTTTTCTAGTATAGCACCTTCCTAAAAAGAGCTGGGGGTTACAGCAAAGTTGTGTTGAGATGTAGAGGCTGGATGGCCAACTAGCCTTGCCTACTTCTACAAAACACCCACAATTCAGATTTGTGTCTTAGAAGTTTATAAATTACCACAGAAAATTGAATTTCAAGGTTGCTTGTGAAAATTTTTAGACCAAATATATTGAATCCCTAAATGCCAAAGTCCTGCTGTTCTTACAGCTTTTCTTAACCAGAAACAAAATTTTGAGTTTTAAAATTTGTAGTAACCAGGGATAAAAAGAATTTTAGACAGTGTGGTTAAAAAGCTCACTCTTTTAAGTAGTTTGACTGTCTGAGAAGAGATAATAAACTCCAGAGGTGGACTGTTATATCTGGGAAATGGTGCCCTTGCCAAGGGTTCTATTTTCTGCTGCCCACAAAGCCATGGTGTCCACCTCTCACCACTGGTGCAGAGATTTTTGTATTGTGATGCTGCTCTCCTGTCCTCAGAGACACTTCCAGATGCTGAAGCTGGAGCTACATTGAGGCTGGCATTGCTTGACTTAATGTACTGACTTTCTTTAAGCTAACTTCTGTCAGTACACTAATGCTACTCTAGTAAACGGCAAAGATGCTCCTCATCCTGGTATTGTGCTACACACAGCCCTTGTTTGAAGGTAGTACTGCCTTACACTTCTGGTGCCTTTGAGATGCTCTGTGGAAACATCTGCTTAACTCTAACTGCCCCCTTTCTCCCTGGCACCATATTACTTCATGGAAGCAGGGTCTTAAGGCAGAACGAAGGGATAGGAAATGTATCTTTCTAACAATTACCCATCTTGTCCAGTGCCCAGGATATATCCTGATTTCTTATTCTTCATTTTAGCATGAATTCCTTCCTGGGAAGCTCATTGGTCCTCCTGCTCTAGCCCTGGAAAGTTAAAGTGTTAGGTGGTCAGTTGTGTCTGACTGCGACCTCATGGACTTAGCTTACCAGGCTCCTCTGTGCATGGAGTTCTCCAGGCAAGATTACTGTGGTGGGTTGCCATTCCCATCTCCAGGGGATCTTTCCTCCCCAGGTATCAAAGGAGATACACATCTGCATCTCCTGCATTGGTAGGTGGATCCTTTACCACTTGAGCTACCTAGGAAGCCCTTTCATAGTGTGTGCAATTTCTCCAGTCTGCCTGGGCTCAATCCTAGAGGTCCCACAGAACTCTGTCAGAATTTTATTTTCTTTCTTATAGTTAAATATTCATGGGCAACAAGCATGAGTGTCTCAGTAAAGTGAGATTTCCTATGCAAATCATTTTTACACTCAGAGTTCTCCAAAGAGAGAACAGATAGCATTGAATTTAGATTTAATATCTGTATACAGTGAGAAGAAGAGGATTATTAACTTATCAAAGAAGAGTTTCAAACCACCAGAGGTTCTTTCCAGCATTAAAATTCTATATGTAAATGCTCATGCTGTATTAGTTGTTTGGCAGTTGATTCTGTTGACTCTACTGCACGAAAACTTTCCTATTTTTGTTTGAATGGTGATGGCATCTCATGAGTTCTTGAGAAAAAAATGGGAACTTTTATACTGTCTCAAGCAAGTGTTGTATGTTTTCCACTTATTTTTTAAAATTAAAGTCTCTTTACTTTTCATTTTTAAGTTCTACACTTGTGTTTGTACAGCCCTTATTATGCCATCTTTCTGTTTCTTGTACTGGTAGCAGAAGGCTGAGAAAGGTAGTGATTTCTCAGCAGACTGGTTGCGTGTGGGTGTGGAAGTGATTGGGCTGCATAACCATAAGAAAATCCCCGCTCACGCATCACTTTATCTTTCATCTTGAGGTCTGATGATGCCATTTTAAATTCATAGTTTAGTTGGTAGGTCATGTTTCTCTTGTCCATTATATGGTGAAGAGATGATGCCCCAGAACCTTTCCATGATATCTGTGGAATACAATGCAGTTATAAGTGTATGAGAAAAAAGTGCCCTTCACGGCCTCCCATAGAAATGCATCTTTATTCAGAAAGCTCCTCCTAATGACTAATTAAATCTTCTTGTTGCAAATAAATCCATTTCCCCATTGTTCTGTCCTCCTTAGAACAGAATGAAAAGTATTAACTCTATAGTTTTTCTTAATGGGGAATAGCTTCAAAATATCAGTTTAATTTCATATTCAATGTTAATTCTCCAAATTATGTCATATATAATCACTCTGCATTTCGGCAGAAGTATGGTTTGTAAGAGAATTTTTAAAATTCATATTAATTAGAAAAATGAGTTTTTGAAAAGTCTATACGAAAAATTGAAACGTAAGGAAAGTCATGTTTTACCTAGGGGAAAATATGTTTTCCCTGAGTATTCAAATGAATTTCTTAGAGATATAAATTTCTAAAGTGGAGGACAATAAACACATATATGCTAAAAAAGTAAACAAGCTATAAACTTGTTTTGGGTGAGAGTTTTGAATTTATTTTTAGATGTTACAGTATGAGAAGTACTTTTATATTAATAGATGGAGGGAGCAATTGCAAAAGAACATGATGCTTTGCAGTTAAAGATTCAGTTTGTCTAGTCTGAAAATTAATTGAAGAAATTGCTGTGTTTTAGAATGATGAATCCGAAGTGGACCCTATGGATTGCAGAAAACTAGAGGTTGGTTTCTCATGCTTGTTGAAGTTTAACAGGCTCTTGAATGATATTGGTTGCCTACTTTTTACTAAGGAAACCCTCAAAATTATGTTGAAGGCAAATCAACTAGCTGCTTTTGACAAAGCTTTAAAGACTGGAGTGATTATAATGATATATTTGAGAGGCACCCTAAAGATGTGGTTCCTTTGACTTTCTTCTTTAAGTGAATTAGACTGTCCTTCCCTCCCATCATTGATATGTTTAAAGCCTGTTTATCCTACATCAGAAAAGCATATGTAAAATTATTTTCTGTAGTTTCCTATTGTAAGAGAAGAAATGGCAAGCATGTAATATTTTAAGAAACAACACAAAACTAGAAAACACACACTTATTTAGTGTGATCACTTATGAGGAGTTCAACCTTAAGTAAGAGAATACACAAGTCAGAATGTCTTAAATAGTAAGGAAGTTTATTATCTCACATAAACAGTTTGAAGACCTGAATAATTTAGCAGCCCAACAGCATGGTCAAGGTCCCTGGGCTGTTATCACACTTTTTGCTCTGCATCTTCAACATCTGACTTCTGTCTCAGGTTATAGAATGCCTATAGAATCAACAATTCCAGGAATCATAACCTCATAAAAAATATTCAAAGACCAGAAGAGAGAAATGTCTCTGCGTCCCTCTTTAAGAGCAATGAAATATTTCTCAAAAGTTCATTCCCCATTGAATTTAACATCATGTGTCATTGGCCTGAGGTTTCTCCTAAACCAATCACTGGATGGGAAATCTTCCCATCCTGGGGTTGAGTGGTCTGGACTTCCCTGAAGCACATGCCTGCTCTGTACCTGATCAGAACTGGGGGCCTCTTTCTGTTGTGTTTTTAATATATTAAATTTGAGGTTCTTGTGAAACTGGAGATATCTAATGCAGAGTTAGATGTATGCCTGGAACTCAGGAAAACATCTGGGTGGCAGACATAGACTTAAAGTCATTAGTATATTGGTAATAGCTAAAATCATGAGAGTAGATGAGATTGGCAAGTAACTTGTGCCTTAGCATCTTGGACTACTTCCAGGTTTCTACTCTGCTCCTCTTTTATTTGTTATTTTTGAAATTTAGTTCAGTTCAGTTCAGTCCCTCAGTCGTGTCCGACTCTTTGCGACCCCATGAACCACAGCACACCAGGCCTCCCTTTCCATCACCAACTCCCAGAGTCTACCCAAACCCATATGCATTGAGTTGGTGATGCCATCCAACCATCTCATCCTCTGTCATCCCCTTCTCCTCCTGCCCTCAATCTTTCCCGGCATCAGGGTCTTTTCCAATGAATCAGCTCTTTGAATCAGTTAATATATCTTGACTTTAAATCAAACAAATAAGAATTAGGAAAGTAAGTATTTTTTATTTCTTTCTCCCTGCCATATTATACATTCCAAAGCTCAAAAGAAATTCTATTTGGATTTTTCCTCCTTTTATTCCTCAGCCTTTTATACCTTTGAATTCCATCAAAAAGTACTTGGTCCTGTGACATGTGCAAATGGGTTTGGTTTTATTTTCTTTATTAACTTTGAAAATGAAGACTTTACAGTGTTTGTGTCAATGAGACAGATACATGTTTGCCCTAGAGTAGACAGAACTATAAATATGGTAAACTAAGGTGGGAGAAGGATGAAGGTCTTATGAAAACCATTGGGCTTATAATAATAATAATAACACAATAAAATAATATTAGTATTATTACATCTGATATGGTACAGAGGAGAAGTGTGTAGTATACTCATACATGATCCGGTCCAATTCTTTGCCCTCTGGTTTGAGATTTCTGAGTAGGCTGATCATGAATGAAGGAATTTAGGAGGTTCAGACATGCTATGGTGTAATTTTGAATATCTTAGTAAGTTATTCTTTCTCAAATTTTCTTATAATTCAGCTGATTTAGTGAAGGAAAATCTCAGTTCAGTGCTAATGAATTTTAAACAAATAGCTCCCCAGGTGGCGCCAGTGGTAAAGAATCTACCTGCATATGTACCCAACATAGGAGCACCGCAATATGTATATAAGACAAATGCATATGTAAGACAAATGCTAACAAGTATGAAAGGGGAAATTAACAATAACACAATAATAGTGGGAGACTTTAATACCCACTCACACCTATGAATAGATCAACTAAACAGAAAATTAACAAGGAAACACAAACTTTAAATGATACAATAGACCAGTGAGACCTAATTGATATCTATAGGATATTTCACCCCAAAACAATGAATTTCACCTTTTTTTCAAGCACACATGGAACTGTCTACAGGATAGATCACATCCTGGGCCATAAATCTAGCCTTGGTAAATACAAAAAAACTGAAATCATTCCAAGCATCTTTTCTGACCACAATGCAGTAAGATTAGATCTCAATTACAGCAGAAAAACTATTAAAAATTCCAACATATGGAGGCTGAACAACACGCTGCTGAATAACCAACAAATCACAAAAGAAATAAAAAAAGAAATCAAAATATGCATAGAAACAAATGAAAATGAAAACACAACAACCCAAAACCTGTGAGACACTGTAAAAGCAGTGCTAAGGGGAAGGTTCATAGCAATACAGGCATACCTCAAGCAACAAGAAAAAAGTCAAATACATAACCTAACTCTACACCTAAAGCAACTAGAAAAGGAAGAAATGAAGAACCCTAGGGTTAGTAGAAGGAAAGGAATCTTAAAAATTAGGGCAGAAATAAATTCAAAAGAAACAAAAGAGACCATAGCAAAAATCAGCAAAGCCAAAAGCTGGTTCTTTGAGAAGATAAATAAAATTGACAAACCATTAGCCAGACTCATCAAGAAACAAAGGGAGAAAAACAAATCAACAAAATGAGAAATGAAAATGGAGAGATCACAACAGACAACACAGAAATACAAAGGATCATAAGAGACTACTGTCAGCAACTATATGCCAATAAAATGGACAACTTTGAAGAAATGGACAAAATTGGAAATTCTTAGAAAAGTACAACTTTCCAAAACTGAACCAGGAAGAAATAGAAAATCTTAACAGACCCATCACAAGCATGGAAATTGAAACTGTAGTCAGAAATCTTCCAGCAAACAGAAGCCCAGGACCAGACGGCTTCACAGCTGAATTCTACCAAAAATTTAGAGAATAGCTAACACTTATCCTACTCAAACTCTTCCAGAAAATTGCAGAAAACTTCCAAACTCATTCTGTGAGGCCACCATCACCCTAATACCAAAACCTGACAGAGATGCCACAAAAAAAGAAAACTACAGGCCAATATCACTGATGAACATAGATGCAAAAATCCTTAACAAAATTCTAGCAATCAGAATCCAACAACACATTAAAAAGATCATACACCATGACCAAGTTGGCTTTATCCCAGGGATGCAAGGATTCTTCAATATCCGCAAATCAATCAATGTAATACATCACATTAACAAATTGAAAAATTAAAGCCATATGATTATCTCAATAGACGCAGAGAAAGCCTTTGACAAAATTCAACATCCGTTGATGATAAAAACCCACCAGAAAGCAGGAATAGAAGGAACATACCTCAACATAATAAAAGCCATATATGACAAACCCACAGCAAACATTATCCTCAATGGTGAAAAATTGAAAGCATTTCCCCTACAGTCAGGAACAAGACAAGGATGCCCACTTTCACCACTACTGTTCAACATAGTTTTGGCCACAGCAATCAGAGCATAAAAAAAAAAAATAAAAGGAATCCAAATTGGAAAAGAAGAAGTAAAACTCTTACTGTTTGCAGATAACACGATCCTCTATATAGAAAACCCTAAAGACTCCACCATAAAATTACTAGAGCTAATCAATGAATATAGTAAAGTTGCAGGATATAAAATCAACACACAGAAATCCCTTGCATTCCTATACACTAATAATGAGAAAATAGAGAAATTAAAGAAACAATTCCATTCACCATTGCAATGAAAAGTATAAAATACTTAGGAATATATCTAAATAAAGAAACAAAAGGCCTATATATAGAAAACTATAAAACACTGGTGAAAGAAATCAAAGAGGACACTAATAGATGGAGAAATATACTGTGTTCATGGATTGAAAGAATCAATATAGTGAAAATGAGTATACTACCCAAAGCAATCTATAGATTCAATGCAATCCCTATCAAGCTACCAACGGTATTTTTCACAGAGCTAGAACAAATAATTTCACAATTTGTATGGAAATACAAAAAAAAACTCGAATAGCCAAAGCAATCTTGAGAAAGAAGAATGGAACTGGAGGAGTCAACCTGCCTGACTTTAGGCTCTACTACAAAGCCACAGTCATCAAGACAGTATGGTACTGGCACAAAGACAGAAATATAGATCAATGGAACAAAATAGAAAGTCCAGAGATAAATCCACACACCTATGGACACCTTACCTTTGACAAAGGAGGCAAGAATATACAATGGATTAAAGACAATGTCTTTAACAAGCGGTGCTGGGAAAACTGGCCAACCACTTGTAAAAGAATGAAACTAGAACACTTTCTAACACCATACACAAAAATAAACTCAAAATGGATTAAAGATCTAAACATAAGACCAGAAACTATAAAACTCCTAGAGGAGAACATAGGCAAAACACTCTCCGACATAAATCACAGCAGGATCCTCTATGGCCCACCTCCCAGAATATTGAAAATAAAAGCAAAAATAAACAAATGGCACCTAATTAAAGTTAAAAGCTTCTGCACAACAAAGGAAACTATAAGCAAGGTGAAAAGACAGCCTTCAGAATGGGAGAAAAATAATAGCAAATGAAGCAACTGACAAAGAATTAATCTAAAAAACAAGCAACTCCTGCAGCTCAATTCCAGAAAAATAGATGACCCAATCAAAAAATGAGCCAAAGAACTAAACAGACATTTTTCCAAAGAAGACATACAGATGGCTAACAAACATATGAAAAGATGCTCAACATCACTCATTATCAGAGAAATGCAAATCAAAACCACAATGAGGTACCATTTCATGCCAGTCAGAATGGCTGCGATCCAAAAGTCTACAAGCAATAAATGCTGGAGAGGGTGTGGAGAAAAGGGAATCCTCTTACACTGTTGGTAGGAATGCAAACTAGTACAGCCACTATGGAGAACAGTGTGGAGATTCCTTAAAAACCTGGAAATAAAACTGCCTTATGACCCAGCAATCCCACTGCTGGGCATACACACCAAGGAAACCAGAATTGAAAGAGACACGTGTACCCCAATGTTCATCACAGTGCTGTTTATAATAGCCAGGACATGGAAGCAATGTAGATGTCCATCAGCAGATAATGGGTAAGAAAGCTGTGGTACATATACACAATGGAGTATTACTCAGCCATTAAAAAGAATACATTTGAATCAGTTCTAATGAGGTGGATGAAACTGGAGCCTATTATACAGAGTGAAGTAAGACTGAAAGAAAAACACCAGTACAGTATAAATTCCATATATATGGAATTTAGAAAGATGGTAACGATAACCCTGTATGCGAGACAGCAGAAGAGACACAGATGTATAGAACAGTCTTTTGGACTCTGTGGGAGAGGGCGAGGGTGGGATGATTTTGGGAGAATGGCATTGAATCATGTATATTATCATATATGAAATGAATCGCCAGTCCAGGTTCGATGCATGATAAAGAATGCTCAGGGCTGGTGCACTGGGATGACCCAGAGGGATAGGATGGAGGGGGAGGTGGGAGAGGGGTTCAGGATGGGGAACACATGTACACCCATGGTGGATTCATGTCAATGAAATCAAATACAATATTGTAAAGTAATTAGCCTCCAATTAAAATTAAAAAAAATTCACATATCCCCCTTCCCCTACCACCAAAAAGAATTTGCCTGCAACGCGGGAGACTTAAGAGATATGGGTTTGATCCCTGTGTCAGTAAGATATCCTGGAGAAGGAAATGGCAACCCATGCCAGTATTCTTGCCTGGAGAATCCCATGGACAGAGGAGCCTGGCGGGCTACAGTCCATGGGGTCACAAAGAGTTGGACACAACTGAGCATGCACCTCCGCTACTAAATCTCTTTTTTAGTAAGACAGAAAGAGAGGCAGATGGATGGACATACACCCCTAGCCATACTCCTCTTCCATTTTCAGTACTGATACAACATTTTCTTTTCATTTTTACATAAATATATTTAGGTTATAAAAGTGAATTGACCTAAAGGAAAACATTAAATGGTATGTGAACGTGGCACTAAGTTACTGTCCCTAACCTTCCAGATGTCTTGTCAGGTAAAGATTCTGCAGTAATCCTCTCTTGAATGAAGTCCAACTCATGAACTCTTCATATTAATAGTTTATCCTCCGCCTGACCTACCTTATTACTGACGACATCCTAGTCAACTTCCTCAGCTTTAGATGTCCAAGACTCCTGGGCTGTCAGCCTTTGCTTATTCTTTTCTACCTCCTCCTCCTGACCTGCTCACTGCAGGAGTTAGATTCCAAATCCCCCACACACAACTCAGCCCTATTATGTAGTGCTTTAGTCTCTGCACCAACCCTCACAACGTTTTTGCTTTTATGAAATTTCTGTTGTATCTTTGATCACTTGCACTCCCATTGTTTCAGGTGTTTTTCTATAACTGCCAAGTTAGAGCATAAATTTGATGACAGAGATAGTATTTTATGCTTGCCTATGGATACTATGTGCTTATTATTAACACAATGCTAGTCTTGATTATTAGAAATGAATTTTCAGTGGTTGACTGAATAAACGCTGCATTTTCTAAAAACCCTTAATGATCCCAAAATAGAGACTTTTGAATGAGTTCCAGTATATCCAGATGAGGGAATTCCATGCAGCAATTGAAATAGTAATAATGTTCAAATTTTCTTCATAAATTTCAAGTGAGAGAAGTTAAGAAAACTATTTGCAATACATGTTGTATTACCTGTATATTTATAAAAGAGGACTATATACCACATAGGTAGAATGAAAGAAAGGATATAGTCTACAGTATCAACAGTGATATTTCTGAATAGTGTGATTATGAATAATTTTTATTTTTTTTCTATTTTTCCTAAAAGTTTTATACTCCACATGCATTCCCTCATAAAAAGGAATTAAGAAAAGTTTAAAAACCTATTCTTTTCCAACTGCCTTCCCCCTGCCCCTGTTTTATTTCTTTGCTATCTACCAGGTTAAACCCATGAGGGCAGGCATCTTCTTCCTGCCCCAGTACCTGTCATAATGTCTGGCAGATATACAGGCACTTTATAAATAATTATTGAATGAATAAGTGAATACATGATGACATGAAAGAAAGCAGAGAATTACATTTGTTGAGCACCTCCTATGAGCCAGGTATAATGCTAGGTACCTTAAATGTGTTATCTTAATTAATTTCTGTGGCAGTGATACGAGAGAAGAATGGAGCTGTTTTTTATGATTAGAATCAGAGTCTTAGAGAAGGTGAACAGCTAGACTGTGGAGAACTGGTATTCAAACCCAGATGACTCTCCATTTAATTGCCTCCCACTTTCCATCCCCTTGCCCCTCATCTCCCCACACAGAGAATGTGGCCCATAAATAGAGAAAATTCAGAGGAAGAGAAAGGTCATTTTAGGTAGGTACGTTGTGTCTGAAAGTATGTTGGACTTCCTTCGTGGCTCAGTTGGTAAAGAATTCACCTGCAATGCAGGAGACCTGGGTTTGATCCCTGGGTTGGGAAGATCCCCTGGAGAAGGGAAAGGCTACCCACTCCAGTATTCTGGCCTGGAGAATTCCATGGACTGTATAGTCCATGGGGTCACAAAGAGTTGGACACGACTGAGCAACTTTCATGTCACTTGTATCTGAAAGATCATTTTCTCCTTTATTAGCAAGAGTATAGGCAAGAAAAATGAGATTCAACTGGACTTTAATGAAATACCAGGGATAGAACCCAGGTCTCCTGCATTGCAGGCAGATTCTTTACCAGTTGAGCTATTTGGGAAGCCCTGAGATATTATGAATAGTTTCTAAAAATATGGGGACAGGGTTAGGTAAGTTTGTCTGGCAGAAATGAAAGAACCCTGGATTTTGTGAAATTGGTAGCTCTGGGTCCCAGCTCAGTTTCTTCATCTGTGATGCCTTTATGCATTAGATATAGTTTTGGCTGCATGAAACAGAGTTCTCAAATTGTTAAAAATGTAGAACTTGAAAGTCCTTACGTGTAAGTGCTTTTCTTACATGAAAGTCCAGTTGTAGGAAGCTCTTGGGCTTGTGTGAAGGCTGTAGCCCCATGGGACACAGTCATTTCCCAGTTTTCTACTCTGATTTTCCTCCTTGTCAGAGTCCAAGGGGAAACACCTACCTTCCCACCCACTTTGCCGGCCTTGGGATGGAGGCTGGGGAAAAGGGGCATCCCCTTTCCCCTTTAAGGACAGAACATAGAAGTTGCACCATCTCATTTCCACATGCTGCAGCCTTCCACATGCTGGACCTAGCTGCAAGGGAAGCCAGCACAGGTAAGCCTTATTTTGGGCAACATGACCAGCTAACATTTAGGGATTCTCAGAAAGAACGGCTATTGGAAGATTCTTAGAAATCTGTGCCACAATCTTTTAAAAGCTGTTCTAGCACTCTGTCCATGATTCTTTAGCTGTCCCTTAAAATACGACTTAAAAAATATATTTATTTATTTGGCTGCTCTGGGTCTTAGTTGTGGCGTGTAAAATCTTTAGTTTCAGCACTTGAGCTGAACTCTTAGTTGGATCTATTTTCCTGACTAGAGATCAAACCCTGGCTCTCTACATTGGGAGCTCAGAGTCTTAGCCACTGGACCACCAGGGAAGTCCCCAAAACACTATTTTTATAAATTATTTTGATATATGTGTTGCATATATGGGGAAAAAAATGAAAAAAGAATTTTAAGTGATGTTGGTAATTTTTAAACTGTCATTTCACTTAAACTGTCATTTCTTTTTATATTAATAGAAAAAGTATGTCAAAGTCTGATGAAGTGAAAGAAAGCGAATATATCCAGAAATGAACTGCCAATAGGAGCATAACCAAGTGATGTTGGATAAGGCAGCAGTAGAAGCTATTAAATCCTTACCTTGTATGACATTAAATAGCGAAAAACTCCATTAAAAAAAATAATTGAAAACAGTGTCAATCTGTGCCTACTGGAGTTGAACTGCCCTTCTTAAGAGTAATGTATGGACCATTATTTTCTTCAAAGCTGCCTTCAGTCTTCAGTCTTAGGAGAGCAAAAATTCAAGCCAGACAGGTTTTTTTTTTTTTCTTCTTCTGGCTTTATCTCTCTTTTGCAATTTAAAGGAGAATTAACCTTATTTTGGAGGCTTCTCAAGTGACACAGTGGTAAAGAATCTGCCTGCTAATGCAGGAAATGCAAGAGAAGTGGGTTTGATCTCTGGGTCAGGAAGATCCCCTGGGGGAGGAAATGGCAACCCATTTCAGTATCCTTGTCTAGAAAATTCCATGGACAGAGGAGGCTGATAAGCTACAGTCCATAGGGTTGCGAAGTCAGATGCAACTGAGCATGCACACACAAGGTTATTTAGTTCTCTTGTTTTGCCCATTGTAAATGTTTTTTGTTGGAATGTAATCAGTGTTTTGAGCTGTTATTGTGGTTTGAAAAGTGTCCCTGGCTGTACAATAGACACATTAAAGAGAACTGCTTCCTCTTCACTGATAACTGCAAAAACAAAATTAATATTTGAATGTGAATTCTGGTAATAATTTCTTAACATTATACCAATATGATTAAAAAATTAATGGGGATATTAAATTTTATAATTAAACATAAAACATGACAAAATGTGGAAATTAGGACCTCCTGCTAACATTTCATCTTTAGTTTATAATAACACATTACGTTACCATAGGGGCCTGATTACAAATAATGTGTGTGGTACTTTCACAGTTTCTAATTGAATAAATAATCAAAATAATGTTGATTTAGATCAGTGTTCTATATGTCACAAGTCTTAACCCTAGATGAGATTAAAGCCCCAGATGTATTTAATTTTAAACCAATGAGTATTAGAGATTGAGACTCAAGCTAATCACATTCTGTCTTCTAGGCTTCTTCTCCTGTGGGTAGGATCTCATTTTCTTCTCTGACTCATTTATTCATTCAGCAGTTTCCCTTGAACACTAATATGTCTGTAACAAATTATGTTAACGACATGCTAAAGTAAAAATAACATCTCAGTAATACTGAAAACATTATTTCCCTTCTAATTTTAGGATTGCTGTATCTGTATTTGTTTCTCCCTAGGATCTGGCTTAAGGCTTATATCTTCACTGATGTTTTCATTCATGAACTTGTTTGAAATCCAGTTCTTCTAAAACTTTTCTTTTTCTGTGCCTGGGAAAAACTCAGTGGACCCCCACTCCCAGAGGAAGTGGTGTTAGTAGCTAAGACCTCCTCACTGGGTCTGTGGGTGCTGGATGCTGGTGAACGAGCATTTTTTGAGCAACTGCTGAGGTCACAGTCAGGGACTGGAGTTGGGTTTCCATATTAGATAATCAAGATATTGGTACCCGCTTCTAGAGTAAGAGGCAATACCAGTTCGTATAATTAATATTCCTGCCGTGTCTAGGTTTTAGCTGAGGCAGAGCTGTCTGCTTGACCCAGTGAAGTGACTTAGTCTGTGTTAACATTCCCTGAGTAAGATGGACTAATAGCACTGTTTCCTGCTGCCTTTTAGGAATGTGGTCACTTAGACGACAACATAGGCTCTCACTTTTGAGACAGCACTAGGGGACCAAATGCAGGATATGATTAAAGGAGAGAAAATTACATAGGACAAAACAGGAGTGTTCATGGGGAACCCAGGAAAGCAAGAGTGTGGCAAGGAACTGAAAAAGAGGGCTGACAAGACGGACACCTTATCCTGGGACTCTTTTCTCACTTCCAGCTTACCAGAGTTGTGAAGTAAAACACAGCTCAATAGGAGTTAATGGACTGAACATAAAAGATCAGAGGAATAAAAATAAGGAAGGCAAAAAAGGGCAACTTGTATTTATTTACTCATAAAGGAAAAAGGAAAAAAAAAAAAAACCTAAGTAAATTTATGGTATATGGTTGTGTTAGCTGATTTTCAGATAGACCAATGAAAGGAAAGTTTACAAAAAGAAAGATAGAAGCCTGAGATATACTAAGATTATTACATAAGAACCCCTGTAAAGATAAATTTGGTGATGATGGGGTGATGTTCTTTTTCAGCTATTGAGATTCCATGGATGAGAAAGCCAGAAATGAGTTTGGGAGAGTTTATGGTCATTTGGGAACATAAAGTAAACCTTGGCTGAGGGGTAAAGTAGCATGCACTGAGCAGCTCCAGAGCATAGCATTTCTGTTACGTAAAGGCTGGTTCAGAGACGTGGAAGCGTGTGGTTCAGCATTCACTCAGTGATTAAGTAATTCTGGTTATTGGGGCAGGCTTGGGGCAGGGAGAGGGGATGGCAAAAGTGTGGGGAAACCATGTCTGCAGAGATGGGGGTGAACCATCTGCTTAAAGGTTGTGACCTGCAAGCAGAAGGAAGCTTCTGCGGATCCACATGTGCCTGGTAGCTCAGGCAGATCTGTGGAGCATTTAAATAGGGCTGTTGCATGTCTAAGTGTGCCTGGCGTACACAGCAGGGTTCTACAGGGCACAGGACGCACATCTTTTCTCATAACCTGTAGAAAGAGTTTGGGAGTGTCATTTGGCCAGAGATAAAACTGGAAAGGGAGAGATGTCAAGAAGAACTTTTAACTTTAAAACCAAGAGAAAGAAGTAGGGGGATGTGCATTTGCAAAGGCAAATGTAATTATTAGATATGATGAGAAATAAAAGATTTTTTGAGATATTTGAGCATACTCTTAACAGACACATTTTTTTTCCTTTTAATGTTGAGAATACTCTTTTTTAATTGGAGTATAATTGCTTTGGGCTTCCTTGGTAGCTCAGCTGGTAAAGAATCCACCTGCAATGCAGGAGACCTGGGGTTGATTCCTAGGTCAGGAAGATCCCCTGGAGAAGGGATAGGCTACCCACTCCAGTATTCTTGGGCTTCCCTGGTGGCTCAGACGGTAAAGAATTTGCCTGCAGTGTGGGAGACCTGGTTCGATCTCTGGGTTGGGAAGATCCCTTGAAAGAAGGCATGGCAACCCATTTCAGTATTCTTGCCTGGAGAATCCCATGAACAGAGGAGCCTGGTGGTCTGTAGTCCATGGGGTTGCAAAGAGTTGGACAGGATTGAGTGACTAAGCATGCACACATGCATATTTGCTTTACAATGTTGTGTTAGTTTCTGCTGTATGACAAAGTGAATCAGCTATATGTATACATATATCCCCTCCCTCTTGGACCGCCGTCCTACTCCCCCTCCCCCATCCCACCCATCTATATCATCACTGAGCATCAAGCTGAGTTCTCTGTGCTATACAGCAGGTTCCCATTGTTAGAATAACTCATTGCTTGAGTCCCTTTTGGCAGAGCTTAACTATGAGAAGAGATTTGTGCAGTTGAGAATGCTAAGAAGGGAGTCATGGGGGATATTCTTTAAAATACTTAGCACTGTGGGTCTCTTCCTGCTGGAACGATGCTCCAAGATCTGGCTCCCAGGAGCTGATGCCCTACCTTGCACTGTAGCCAGGAACTCCTCCCTGCCATGTGGGGAGGATGAGAGTGGATAGTCTATAACTGTCCTGTGCTGCAGGCCTCAGAGGGAGTGTGTGGGGCTGAGAGCAGTGAGCTCTGGGCTCTCCTGTGGCCCATCCTGGAAGCTCCCTGGGTCAACTTTCTCAGACTGGCCCATCCTCTCTCCAACCACCTCTGGTGGCCCTGTGGCAGCCTCAGGCTTTGGAGATGGGAAGGGAGTCTGACTCCTCTTGCCTGGTTTCTGTCAGTCCTCCCTGCCTAAGGTGTCTCCTTTGTTCTGGACCTGCCCATCCCACTATCTGAGAATTTCCGCCTCACCCTTAGAACTGACACTGTCCAGAAATGTGACCCTATGCTGACTTCTCTTTTTCTGTTCCAACCTTTGCAAGGTGATGCTTGAACCAAAGTAGAAGGTTTGCTATATATCCTCTGCACTTTTGACTTTGGATTTGAACTTCAGCAAACAGGCAGACCCAACCCCTTTATCCCTGTTGAGTTCCCCAACTTTTTCCTAATCAAGTCCATAGGTTGCTCTTCTCTCTCATTTCAGGAAGAGTGTGGGGGTGTGGCCACGGTCAAAATAGGCATGACAGTAATGATAAACTGGTAGGATGTTCTGTATAAAATTCAGAAAATTGTTAACATTTTTGAATCATAAAGATAACAATGAGGTATTCTAAGACAATAAGAATTGAAGAAATACAAGTCAGTATTTATAACTTGTTTTTCTTGTGAGCTTGAGCTATAAATCTGTATAGATCAGGTTTGTTTCTTGTGTTTTTCTCTTGTCATACATATAGTGTAATGGGCAGGATCTTTGTTTCCCTTCCAAAATTCATCTGCTGAAATCCAAATGTAATGTTTTGGCCTTTGGGGTTGATTAGGTCAATGAGCCACATGAATGGAATTACTTTTTCTTTAAACATGAGATTGATGATCTAACCTTTGATATTCTGTTAAAGCAACCCAAACTGACTAAGGCACATGGTAAACATGTAGACGGTCTTGCAAATTCATCAGATAGATTGGATTACTATATTATGTATACTGTTGCTATACTGTGTGTTCATGTTGCTGCTTAGTAGGAGAGACCAAGTAATGGGGAGTGGGGGTGCTCATAGAATTCTCAGCTTTATGCCCTGATATAGATATCCTTGTAAGATACTGAATAGTATGTTGAAAATCAATAGAATATGAGATAATAAGAAATAGACTTATTGAGCCTGATATATTGCCTTCACAGATAAAAATGATAGTGACTAGCAAAGAGAAGGACTGTGATTTTCAAGCCTGTGAGAACTCTTTAGAGTTGTGTACTCCAAAGGTCATAAAATTTGGTAATTGCAAATCAATATGAATGGAGTGGAAAGGGAAGGTATAAATAAGCCAGATATTAAGCATGTGCATGGAAATTTACTTCAACAGTTTCATGGAGACAGAGTCTGGTTATCATCAAGGGAAGCACTGGCTCACCAATTATGTATGTGCTTAGTCACTCAATCTTGTCCAACTCTCTGTGACCCCATGGACTGTAGCCCGCCAGGCTCTTCTGTCCATGGGATTCTCCAGGAAAGAATACTTTAGTGGGTAGCCACTCCCTTCTCCAGGGAATGTTCCCAACCCAGGGGACAAACCCGGGTCTCCTGCATTGTAGGTGGTTTCTTTTTTGGCTGAGATACCAGGGAAGCCCATAACTTGAAGGTATAAACCACAGAATGGGGTTTATAAAACCTCAATGGCAGAATTTCAGGAGAAAGAATGAGGCTGCATAAAGCTAGCAAATTAGACCAGAGGAGGTTGAGAGCAAAATAAAACAATGGGCTATCTGGAAATTTTTTGTGGGAATCAGCCCAAGTCATGGAATGATTTAATAGCTGAAGTGTTTAGATATGATACAGGATTACTACTTTAAAATTTTTTTTAATTATTTTGTGAGCAGTGAAGTTAGACCATATCCAGTGTTTGTCTTCTCAAGGTTTGATGATCTCTGAGTTTTATTTATTTCTAAAGTAGGTCAGTGTGTGCATATATTATATATCTATGTATCTCTACCTATATCTACCTATCTGTACTGTGCTGTGCTTAGTCGCTCAATTGTGTCTGACTCTTTGCAACACCATGGACAGTAGCCCACCAGGCTTCTCTGTCCATGGGATTCTCCAGGCAAGAATACTCGAATGGGTTGCTATGCCTTCCTCCAGGGAACCTTCCAACCCAGGGATCAAACCCAGGTCTCTCGCATTATAGGTGGATTCTTTACTGTCTGAGCTACCAGGGAAGCCCAGTGGGTAGCCTATCCCTTCTCCAGGGGATCTTCCTGACCCAGGAATCGACCAGGGGTCTTCTGCATTACAGGAAGATTCTTTACCTGGTGAGCTACCAGGAAGCCCATCTACCTACATACCTATCTACATACCTACCTATCTATCTATAAATGGTATGGAAAAGAGGAGGGACTGTATTTTGAATTTTCTCATTTAGAATCATGATTTACAAATAAGAGAGGAAAATTTTAAATCTTAGGAGACATGGAAGGATTAATAAGTGTGAATTTGGAAGATCTAATACACAGAAAGAAGGTGCTATATGTAAGCCTCCTGAACTAAAATATGAAAGTGAAAGAATACGAAGGATAAGGAAGATACTAGGAAATTTTAAGCATGCACGATTACCTACTAGTAAGAATTAGGAATATAATTTAGATGCACTTAGCCTGAAAAATCTCTTAACCAAGGTCAAGGGAATAAAATGTTTCTGAAGGTAAGAGATTGCCATGTCCCAAAGGTATGTATATAGGAAAAGTCCAAAGCTTGGTATTCAGGAAGCTTCCATTAAGCCTTGTTACTCAAAGTTTGGTCCACAGCCTAGCAGCACAAGCATCCCCTGGAATCGTGTACTTAAAGGCACTCACGCTAGTTTACTGAGTAAGATTCTGCAGTCACCAGGATTGCAGGGTAGTTTGAGAGCACATTGAGTTTGAGAAGCACTGTTCCTAAGGGCACTAAATAGCAGTAGGTTTGGTGAACTGCTTTTGACGGATAACGAGAACTTCAAGATTAATGAGGAGATGAGCGGTGAAAAGATTCTATAAAGGAGATGTGGGTTCTAAGCAGAGAGTTACCGCGATTGAAGCATTGCTGTGAAGTCCCGATATTGGATGTTTTAGTAATAAAGTTAAAGTAATAAATGAACTGTTGGATTTGGCCAGGGAGGAACTTAGGCTATTAAAGGAAGAAAATATATATTATTAAGAGAAAGTATAACTATACAAAATTGAAGGTCATAGATTATTAATCCTGTATTCAGGTTATAGTTTTGAATTTTTATATTTAAAAGAAAGATTGAAAGAGAATTCATATGTATACACACAATTGCAGCACAAGAATAAAATGGTATTTGGTTCATGTTAGCAAAGCAGTGGTCTCTAAAGAGCTATGAAACAAATAGCTTAGCTTACTGATTTTGACTTTCTGTGTTTATTACAAATGGATACATAAAAACCTTGAGGTAAGAAGTGAAATTCTGGGAACAGATGGTACAGAGTCATTGTAAGACCCAGGCCTAGCCAGAGACCGTTTCTGGGGCCATGCCTCTCCTTTGTCGGTGGTGAGCATCAGAACTCTCTGATGTCCCACTCCCCTTGTGCAGAGGAAGCTGCAGATGAGTCTTCTTGCAGAGGTGACCTCAGTCATTGTAGTGAACCCCTGAAAGCATTCTGAATCAGAGGTCTCTGAAATACCAGACTTGGGTGGACACTTTCTCTGTTTTAATAAAAAAAAAAAAAATCTGGTGTCAGAAGCTTTGTCCTCTAAATTACAACTTAAATAGTCTGTCTTGAGAAAGTTTATTTCTGTATATTACCAGTGCTTTTTCCAAACAAACTTCTGCAGAAGCTGTTTCTTCTGCTTGAGTTGATCCCGTCTCTCTCCTAGGCTTTGCGAAATCCTATGAAATTCTGTTGATTCTTTTAAGACTCAGTATGAATATATCCTCCTCTGTAAGTAGTTCTTTGATTTTTCTTCACTATAAACTTCTACTTTTAGCTAGCTTTCCTTTCCCTCCTTCCTAGTCTTCCTTTCTTTCTTCTTACAGTGTTGTGGGTATTGTTTTTAATATAATATTTTTATTACAAATAGAATAATACTTAATATTAAAGAATAGAAATACAGAAACATATTAAGAAGGAAATAAGAAGTACCTATTAATACAGTCTCATTTTCTAAAATGATCATTACTAATATTTTATTGCAACTTATATCTAGTCCTGTCTCTGTCTCTCTTCCCTCCTTCCTTATTTCCTTTGATTGTAATATTTATTATTAGATTACTTTACATTTAAAGTATTTATTGCTAGGTACATACTTATTGCCATTTTGTTCATTGTTTTGAGTTGTTTTTGTAGTTCTTTTCCTTTCTTCCTTTGCTCACATATATGTTTTATATATGAACCTCTTTGCCAATATACGTCTGTCTAGTCAAGGCTATGGTTTTTCCAGTGGTCGTGTACGGATGTGAGAGTTGGACTGTGAAGAAAGCTGAGTACCAAAGAATTGATGCTTTTGAACTGTGGTGTTGGAGAAGACTCTTGAGAGTCCCTTGGACTGCAAGGAGGTCCAACCAGTCCATCCTAAAGGAGATCAGTCCTGGGTGTTCACTGGAAGAACTGATGCTAAAGCTGAAACTCCAATACTTTGGCCACCTCATGCCAAGAGTTGACTCATTGGAAAAGACCCTGATGCTGGGAGGGATTGGGGTCAGGAGGAGAAGGGGACGACAGAGGATGAGATGGCTGGATAGCATCACCAACTTGATGTACATGAGTTTGGGTAAACTCTGGGAGTTGGTGATGGACAGGGAGGCCTAGCGTGCTGTGATTCATGGGTTGCAAAGAGTCGGACACGACTGAGTGACTGAACTGAACTGGTAACCACAAATCAAGAATCTATATATACACACATTAAAAAAAAGGAATCTAAATATGACAATAAAAAGTGAAAGTTGCTCAGTCATGTCCAACTCTTTGTGACCCCATGGACTATACAGTCTATGGAACTCTTCAGGCCAGAATACTGGAGTGGGTAGCCTTTCCCTTCTCCAGGGGATCTTCCTAACTCAGGGATTGAACTCAGGTCTCCCGCACTGCAGGCGGATTCTTTACCAGCTGAGCCACAAGGTAAGCCCATAACAATAAAGACAGTCATTAAATCACAAGAAAAGAGAGCAAAGGAAGAAAGGAAAAAAAGAACAAAAACAACTAAAAAATAATGAACAGAATGGCAGTAAGTATATACCTGAGTGTGTGTGTGTCAGTGTATATTTAAGTTGCTGATCTTTTAAGTTTGAACGATTTCTGACAGTCCTGCATTTTTTCTCCCTCTCTACCATTTAGTATTTTGACATCATATTTTGCATTTCTTTGCTTTGTGTATCCCTTAACTATCTATTGTGGAAACAAATGGTTTTACTACTTTCGTCTTTTAACCTTCTCACTTGTTTTATAAATGGTGGATCTACTGTTCTAAATGCAGTGTATTTGCCTTTACTTATGAGAGTTTTTCTTTCACAGTTTTCATATTTTTAGCTGTGGACTTTTCTTTCCCTCTTAGAAAGTCCTTTTAACATTTCTTATAAAGCCAATTTAGAGTTGCTAAACTCTTCTCTTTCATGTATCTGTAAAACATTTTATCTCTTCTTACAATCAGAATGATAGGCTTGTAGTCTCCCCCCCCCACCCCCCGCCTTTAATTGCTTTAAATATACCATGCAATTCCCTTCTGGCCTTAGAAGTTTCTGCTAAAAAGTAAACTGATAATACTCAAGGAGTTTCCTTGCATGTAACTGGTTGCTGTTTCTTGCTGCTTTTAAGATTATCTGTTTTTAATTTTTGCCATTTTAACTGCAATATTTCTTGGTGTGGATCTCTTTGGGTTCATCTTGTTTGGGGCTTTCATTGCTTCTGGACCTAGATATGTGTTTCCTTTCTCAGGTTAGGGAAGTTTTCAGCTATTATATCTTTAAATACGTTCTCTGCTCCTTTTTCTCTCTCTTCTCCTTCTCAGACCCCTATAATGTAGATGTTAGTATGCTTCATGTTGTCTGAGAGGTATTTTAATTATCCTTATTTTTTAAATTATTTTTCTTTTTTTCTGTTCTGTCACTGATGTCTACTAGTTAGTCTTCTTGTTTAGAGATTTGCTCCTGTGTTATCTAAACTATGCTTGATTTCTTCTTGTTATTTAATTCTTCAGCTCTCTTTTTTTTTTTCTTTATAGTTTCTCTTTGTTAAAATTGCCAGTGTGTTCATCTATTCTTCTCCTGAGTATACTGTTGTTTAGTTGCTAACTCACGCCCAACTGTTTTGTGATCCCTATGGACTGTAGCCCTGCCAGGCTTCTCTGTCCATGGGATTTCCCAGGCAAGAATACAGAAGTGGGTTGCCATTTCCTTCTCCAGGAGATCTTCCTGACCCAGAGATCAAACCTACATCTCCTGCACTGACAGACAGATTCTTTACCCTTGAGCCACCAGGGGAGCTCCTGAGTACAATAAGTACCTCTATGTTCATTACCTTGACCTATTTTTGGATAGACTGTTCATATCACCTTCACTTAGTTCTTTTGTGGTTTAATCTTGGTCTTTTCTTTGGTACGTATTCCTTTGTCACCTTATTTTGTCCAATTCTCTCTTTTTTTTAATATAAATTTATTTATTTTAATTGGAGGTTACTTTACAATATTTTATTGGTTTTGCCATACATCAACATGAATCTGCCACAGGTATACACGTGTTCCCCATCCTGAACCCCACTCCCTACTCCCTCCCCTGGGTCTTCCCAGTGCACCAGCCTCATGCATCGAACTTGGATTGGTGATTCATTTCATATATGATATTATACATGTTTCAATGCCATTCTCCCAAATCATCCCACCCTTGCCCTCTCCCACAGAGTCCAAAAGACTGTTCTATACATCTGTGTCTCTTTTGCTGTCTCGCATACAGGGTTATCATTACCATCTTTCTAAATTCCATATATATGTGTTAGTATACTGTATTGGAGTTTTTCTTTCTGGCTTACTCACTCTGTATAATAGGCTCCAGTTTCATCCACCTCATTAGAACTGATTCAAATGTATTCTTTTTAATGGCTGAGTAATACTCCATTGTGTATATGTACCACAGCTTTCTTATCCATTCATCTGCTGATGGACATCTAGGTTGCTTCCATGTTCTGGCTGTTATAAACAGTGCTGCGATGAACACTGGGGTACACGTGTCTCTTTCAATTCTGGTTTCCTCGGTGTGTATGCCCAGCAGTGGGATTGCTGGGTCATAAGGCAGTTCTATTTCCAGTTTTTTAAGGAATCACCATACTGTTCTCCATAGTGGCTGTACTAGTTTGCATTCCTACCAACAGTGTAAGAGGGTTCCCTTTTCTCCACACCTTCTCCAGCATTTATTGCTTGTAAACTTTTGGATAGCAGCCATTCTGACTGGCGTGAAATGGTACCTCATTGTGGTTTTGATTTGCATTTCTCTGATAATGAGAGATGTTGAGCATCTTTTCATGTATTTGTTATCCATCTGTATGTCTTCTTTGGAGAAATGTCTGTTTAGTACTTTGGCCCATTTTTTGATTGGGTCGTTTATTTTTCTGGAATTGAGCTGCAGGAGTTGCTTATATGTTTTTGAGATTAGTTGTTTGTCAGTTGCTTCATTTGCTATTATTTTCTCCCATTCTGAAGGCTGTCTTTTCACCTTGCTTATAGTTTCCTTTGTTGTGCAGAAGCTTTTAACTTTAATTAGGTGCCATTTGTTTATTTTTGCTTTTATTTCCAATATTCTGGGAGGTGGGCCATAGAGGATCCTGCTGTGATTTATGTCAGAGAGTGTTTTGCCTATGTTCTCCTCTAGGAGTTTTATAGTTTCTGGTCTTATGTTTAGATCTTTAATCCATTTTGAGTTTATTTTCGTATATGGTGTTAGAAAGTGTTCTAGTTTCATTCTTTTACAAGTGGTTGACCAGTTTTCCCTGCACCACTTGTTAAAGAGACTGTCTTTAATCCATTGTATATTCTTGCCTCCTTTGTCAAAGATAAGGTGTCCATAGATTCAGGGATTTATCTCTGGGCTTTCTATTTTGTTCCATTGATCTATATTTCTGTCTTTGTGCCAGTACCATACTGTCTTGATGACTGTGGCTTTGTAGTAGAGCCTGAAGTCAGGCAGGTTGATTCCTCCAGTTCCATTCTTCTTTCTCAAGATTGCTTTGGCTATTCGAGTTTTTTTGTATTTCCATACAAATTTTGAAATTATTTGTTCTAGCTCTGTGAAAAATACCATTGGTAGCTTGATAGGGATTGCACTGAATCTATAGATTGCTTTGGGTAGTATATTCATTTTCACTATATTGATTCTTCCGATCCATGAACATGGTATATTTCTCCATCTATTAGTATCCTCTTTGAAGAAGGCTGAGCGCCGAAGAATTGATGTTTTTGAACTGTTGTTGGAGAAGATTCGAGAGTCCCTTGGACTGCAAGGAGATCCGACTAGTCCATTCTGAAGGAGATCAGCCCTGGGATTTCTTTGGAAGGAATGATGCTAAAGCTGAAACTCCAGTACTTTGGCCACCTCATGCGAAGAGTTGACCTATTGGAAAAGACTCTGATGCTGGGAGGGATTGGGGGCCGTAGGAGAAGGGGATGACAGTGGATGAGATGGCTGGATGGCATCACTGTCTCGATGGACGTGAGTCTGAGTGAACTCCGGGAGTTGATGATGGACAGGGAGGCCTGGCGTGCTGCGATTCATGGGGTTGCAAAGAGTCAGACACGACTGAGCGACTGAACTGAACTGAACTTGATTTCTTTCACCAGTGTTTTATAGTTTTCTATATATGGGTCTTTCATTTCTTTAGGTAGATATATTCCTAAGTATTTTATTCTTTTCATTGCAATGGTGAATGGAATTGTTTCCTTAATTTTCTATTTTCTCATTATTAGTGTATAGGAATGCAAGGGATTTCTGTGTGTTGATTTTATATCCTGCAACTTTACTATATTCATTGATTAGCTCTAGTAATTTTATGGTGGAGTCTTTAGGGTTTTCTATGTAGAGGATCATGTTATCTGCAAACAGTGAGAGTGTTACTTCTTCTTTTCCAATTTGGATTCCTTTTATTTCTTTTTCCTCTCTGATTGCTGTGGCCAAAACTTCCAAAACTATGTTGAATAGTAGTGGTGAAAGTGGGCACCCTTGTCTTGTTCCTGACTGTAGGGGAAATGCTTTCAATTTTTCACCATTGAGGATAATGTTTACTGTGGGTTTGTCATGTATAGCTTTTATTATGTTGAGGTATGTTCCTTCTATTCCTGCTTTCTGGAAAGTTTTTATCATAAATGAATGTTGAATTTTGTCAAAGGCTTTCTCTGCGTCTATTGAGATAATCATATGGCTTTAATTTTTCAATTTGTTAATGTGGTGTATTACATTGATTGATTTGCAGATATTGAAGAATCCTTGCATCTCTGGGATAAAGCCCACTTGGTCATGGTGTATGATCTTTTTAATGTGTTGTTAGATTCTGATTGCTAGAATTTTGTTAAGGATTTTTGCATCTATGTTCATCAGTGATATTGGCCTGTAGTTTTCTTTTTTTGTGGCATCTCTGTCAGGTTTTGGTATTAGGGTGATGGTGGCCTCATAGAATGAGTTTGGAAGTTTACCTTCCTCTGCAATTTTCTGGAAGAGTTTGAGTAGGATAGGTGTTAGCTCTTTTCTAAATTTTTGGTAGAATTCAGCTGTGAAGTCTGGACCTGGGCTTTTGTTTGCTGGAAGATTTCTGATTACAGTTTCAATTTCCATGCTTGTGATGGGTCTGTTAAGATTTTCTATTTCTTCCTAGTTCAGTTTTGGAAAGTTGTACTTTTCTAAGAATTTGTCCATTTCTTCCACATTGTCTATTTTATTGGCATATAGTTGCTGATAGTAGTGTCTTATGATCCTTTGTATTTCTGTGCTGTCTGTTGTGATCTCTCCATTTTCATTTCTAATTTTATTGATTTGATTTTTCTCCCTTTGTTTCTTGATGAGTCTGGCTAATGGTTTGTCAATTTCATTTATCCTTTCAAAGAACCAGCTTTGTTGATTTTTGCTATGGTCTCTTTTGTTTCTTTTGCATTTATTTCTGCCCTAATTTTTAAGATTCCTTTCCTTCTACTAACCCTAGGGTTCTTCATTTCTTCCTTTTCTAGTTGCTTTAGGTGTAGAGTTAGGTTATGTATTTGACTTTTTTCTTGTTTCTTGAGGTGTGCCTGTATTGCTATGAACTTTCCCCTTAGCACTGCTTTTACAGTCTCCCACAAGTTTGGGGTTGTTGTGTTTTCATTTTCATTTGTTTCTATGCATATTTTGATTTCTTTTTGATTTCTTCTGTGATTTGTTGGTTATTCAGCAGCGTGTTGTTCAGCCTCCATATGTTGGAATTTTTAATAGTTTTTCTGCTGTAATTGAGATCTAATCTTACTGCATTGTGGTCAGAAAAGATGCTTGGAATGATTTCAGTTTTTTTGTATTTACCAAGGCTAGATTTATGGCCCAGGATGTGATCTATCCTGGAGAAGGTTCCGTGTGCACTTGAGAAAAAGGTGAAATTCATTGTTTTGGGGTGAAATATCCTATAGATATCAATTAGGTCTCACTGGTCTATTGTATCATTTAAAGTTTGTGTTTCCTTGTTAATTTTCTGTTTAGTTGATCTATCCATAGGTGTGAATGGGGTATTAAAGTCTCCCACTATTATTGTGTTATTGTTAATTTCCCTTTCATACTTGTTAGCATTTGTCTTACATATTACGGTGCTCCTATATATATATATATATATATATATATATCCATATATATTGATAATTGTTATATCTTCTTGGATTGCTACGTTGATCATTATGTAGTGTCCTTTTTGTCTCTTTTCACAACCTTTGTTTTAAAGTCTATTTTATCTGATATAATATTGCTACTTCTGCTTCTTTTGGTCTCTATTTGCATGGAAAATCTTTTTCCAGCCCTTCACTTTCAGTCTGTATGTGTCCCCTGTTTTGAGGTGGGTCTCTTGTAGACAACATATATAGGGGTCTTGTTTTTGTATCCATTCAGCCAGTCTTTGTCTTTTGGTTGAGGCATTCAACCCATTTACATTAAGGTAATTATTGATAAGTATGATCCCGTTGCCATTTATTGTTTTAGGTTTGAGTTTGTACACCCTTTAGTGTTTCCTGTCTAGAGAATATCCTTTAGTATTTGTTGGAGAGCTGGTTTGGTGGTGCTGAATTCTCTCAGCTTTTGCTTGTCTGTAAAGCTTTTGATTTCTCCTTCATATTTGAATGAGATCCTTGCTGGTACAGTAATCTGGGCTGTAGGTTATTTTCTATCATCACTTTAAGTATGTCTTGCCATTCCCTCCTGGCCTGAAGAGTTTCTATTGAAAGATCAGCTGTTATCCTTATGGGAATCCCCTTGTGTGTTATTTGTTGTTTTTCCCTTGCTGCTTTTAATATTTGTTCTTTGTGTTTGATCTTTGTTAATTTGATTAATATGTGTCTTGGGGTGTTTCGCCTTGGGTTTATCCTGTTTGGGACTCTCTGGATTTCTTGGACTTGGGTGATTATTTCCTTCCCCATTTTAGGGAAGTTTTCAGTCATTATCTCCTCAAGTATTTTCTCATGGTTTTGCTTTTTGTCTTCTTCTTCTGGGACTCCTATGATTCGAATGTTGGGGCATTTAACACTGTCCTGGAGGTCTCTGAGATTGTCCTCATTTCTTTTAATTCATTTTTCTTTTTTCCTCTCTGATTCATTTATTTCTACCATTCTATCTTCTAATTCACTAATCCTATCTTCTGCCTCTGTTATTCTACTATTTGTTGCCTCCAAAGTGTTTTTGATCTCATTTATTGCATTATTCATTATATATTGACTCTTTTTTATTTCTTCTAGGTCCTTGTTAAACCTTTCTTTCATCTTCTCAATCCTTGTCTCCAGGCTATTTATCTGTGATTCCATTTTGATTTCAAGATTTTGGATCATTTTCACTATCATTATTTGGAATTCTTTATCAGGTAGATTCCCTATCTCTTCCTCTTTTGTTTGGTTTGGTGGGCATTTATCCTGTTCCTTTACCTGCTGGGTATTCCTCTGTCTCTTCATCTTGTTTATATTGCTGAGTTTGGGGTGGCCTTTATGTATTCTGGCAGTTTGTAGAGTTCTCTTTATTGTGGAGTTTCCTTGCTGTGGGTGGGATTGTACAGGTGGCTTGTCAAGGTATCTTGTTTAGGGAAGCTGTGTCAGTGTTCTGGTGGGTAGAGCTGGATTTTTTCTCTCTGGAGTGCAAAGAAGTGTCCAGTAATGAGTTATGAGATGTCAATGGTTTTGGAGTAACTTTGGGCAGCCTGTATATTGGAGCTCAGGGCTGTGTTCCTGTGTTGCTGGAGAATTTGTGTAGTATGTCTTGCTCTGGTACTTGTTGGCCTTTGGGTGGTGCTTGGTTTCAGTGTAGGTATGGAGGCGTTTGATGAGCTCCTGTCAATTAATATTCCCTGGAGTCAGGAGTTCTCTGGTGTTCTCAGGGTTGGACTTAGGCCTCCTGCTTCTGGTTTTCAGTCTTATTCTTACAGTAGTCTCAAGACTTCTATACAGCACCGTTGATAAAACATCTAGGTTAAAGATGAAAAGTTTCTCCACAGTGAGGGACACCCAGAGAGGTTCACAGCATTACATGGAGAAGAGAAGAGGGAGGAGGGTGTTAGAGGTGACCCGAATAAGATGAAGTGGAATCAGTAGAGGAGAGAGCAAGCTAGCCAGTAATCACTTCCTTATGTGCACTCCACAACTGGACCGCTCAGAGATGTTCATGGAGTTATACAGAGAAAAGAAGAGGGAGGAAGGAGACAGAGGTGGCCAGGAGGATAAAAGGGGGGAATAAGAAGGAGAGAGACAGATCCAGCCAGTAATCAGTTCCCTAAGTATTCTCCACCATATGGAACACACAGAGATTCACAGAGTTGGGTAGAGAAGAGAGGGGGTAGGGAGGAGACAGAGGCGAGCTGGTGGAGAAAAAGGAGAGTCCAAAGGGGGAGAGAGCAATCAAGCCAGTAATCTCACTCCCAAGTAAAAATGGGTACTGAAGATTGGGTTCTTAAAGGTACAAAATTGATAACAAATACCAAAAAGCACAGATTAAAAATCTAGAGTAGAGTTTGGAATTTCAAAAATACAATATTAAAGAAAAGAAGAAAAAAAAAAAAAACAGTCACAAAAATTATAAAATATATATATATATATATACACATATATATATATGAAGTTTGCTTTTGAAAAATAGGGTCTTTTTTTGTAAAGTAATAGTAGGTTATAAAAGTGAAAATTAAAGGAGTAATAGAGGACCTAAAAATTAAAAAAAATTAAAAAAAGAATGATCATAAAAATAGTAAAAATATATCTAGGACCTTCTTTGGTGGTGTTGTGGGTATTGTGGGGTCAGTTCATTTTTGGATAGTTCCTTGGTCCAGCTTATATTTCTCAAGATCTATAGGCCCCTTCCTATGTAGTTGGTACTAACGACAGGGTTTTAATCTATTGCACCTGTCACTTCCAAGGTGGTTCCCTCTGTTTAGCTTCTTCTGTTTGCTGGTCTCTTCAGTGTCTGATTTCTGCCCTGACACAAAGGGGGTGGTGGTGGGCACTTTTCTTTTAGGCTCACTTGTTCAGTCGCGCTGTGGGGAGGGAGGGACGCTGCAAACAAATAACACTGGCCTGTGCTTGCAGTGTCTCAGCCACACTGGGCCTGCCCCCGCTCACGGTGCATGTACCCTCCCTGTCCACACTGCTCAGGCTCTAGGTTGCTCCACTGGGAACTGTCCAAGGCTGGCCCTGGGCTGCATGCACCTCCCAGGTCTAAGCCACTCAGGTTCAGGCACTCGGGTAGTCCTCAGAGGTGCAGACTTGGTTGGGCCTGTGTTTTGTGCCCTCCCCAGATCCGAGCAGCTCAGGTGATGAGGTGTTTGGCGAGCACGGTCGGTGCGACTTATCGCCTCCCCTGTCCCTGCCGCTCGGTTTTCTGGGTGTACAACTGGCCCACCTTCTCAGGCGGATGTTGACTGTCCAGAACCCCAAGAAGTCTTAGTTAGCAAAGAAGCCTGCTTGCAGATTGGTAGATAATGTCTCTCTGGGGCTGCAATTGCCCCCTTCTGGCTCTGGCTGCCTGTCACCAGAGGGGGATGGTCTGCAGCCGGGTATCTCTGTTCAGTCCTTTGTTCTGTGTGTGGGCCTGGCAGTGTCTTAGGTTAGGGCTGGCTTTGCGGGTAGTAGCTATCCCAAAGTCTGGTTTGATAGCCCGAGTTAGTTTCCTTAGATTGCCTTTGGGGCGTTCAGGCCCGGTCCTTACTCTAAGCCATATAGCCCGCATCTCCCTGCCCAGTCCTTGCTTGCTAGTGGCGGGCGCAGGCATCTGCGCTGCTTCTCCGCTGGGGGAGTTACCGTTGGGCTCGTAATCTGTGGGTTTTAATTATCTGTTTATTTTTCCTCCCTGTTATGTTGCCCTCTGTGCTTTCAGGGCTCGCCACAGACTCGGCAGTGAGAGTGTTTCCTGGTGTTTGGAAACTTCTTTGTTTTTAAGACTCCCTTCCCGGGATGGAGCTCCATCCCTACCTCTTTTGTCTCTATTTTTTGTCTTTTATATTTTTTCCTACCTCCTTTCGAAGACAATGGGCTGCTTTTCTGGGTACCTGATGTCTTCTGCCGGCATTCAGAAGTTGTTTTGTGGAATTTACTCAGCGTTTAAATGTTCTTTTGATGAATTTGTGGGGGAGAAAGTGGTCTCCCTGTCCTATTCCTCTGCCATCTTAGGACCGCCTGGGAGCCAGTTCTCTGTTTTTAGTTCTGTGTATTAGGTAGAGTTTGTTGATATTGGTGTAGAGTCCTTGTGAGGGAGGTATATACCATGGTACATAGAAGCATGTTGCCCTCTGTTTTCTGACACTCTCACTCAGAAAACTCCCACACTTACCAGGGCCATGTTCTCTAGGGATAGCCCTTATGTGGGATGCATGGACTGTTCTTTTGTGGTGGGTGACTACTGTGGGGTGCTGGTAGTCAGTCAGCACTGGTAGTCAACCCAGTGGGCTGCCAGACTGTGCTTCACTCATGCAGAGGCTGCCTGCCCATGGAGTAAGGTCCCTGAGCAGCTGGCTGGGTGGTCCAGGATGGCTGGTACTTATGGACTGGTGGGTGGGTAAGTCCCTAACAGTAATAGGCTGGAAGGAGGACTCCAAAGGGATGTTTCCCAGTGCCAGGGTCCTTATGGCAGAACAAGCTCCGGGTAAAATGGCTGCTACCAGTATCTCTGTATCTTCAGGCAGATTCCCAGTTGCCTTCTACCTCTCCTGGAGGCTCTCCAAGATCAGTGTGACCTGGACTCATTTTAAATGACTAGCTAAGCAGTGGGTCTTGGAGCATGTGAGATTTTGTGTTCATCTTTTGAGGACAGAGTTTCTGTTTCTTGCAGCCCTCTGGCTTTTTCATATATGAGCTTCGCTGCCTTCAGGACCACAGATCATGGAGCCTTGTCCTCGCAGAGCAGCAGCCCAACTCTGGAGAGCATACTGTGGGGCTGGACCCCTCCCTTTGAGGGGACAACTTCTGCAGTTATCATTATCCTCCCATTTGTGTATTGCCCACCTGGGTATACGGTGGATCTTGCCTGCACTACATCAGTACCACTCCTATCCATCTCATTGTGGTTCCTTCTTTATATTTTTAGTTGTGGGAAATCTTTTCTGCTAGTCCTTAGGTCATTCTCATAGATAACTTCTCTGTAAATATTTGTGATTTCGGTGTGCCTATGGGAGAAGGTGAGCTCAGAGTCTTCTTGGCCATACTTCCCTGTTTTTCTCATTTTTAAATTGGTTGTTTTCTTATTGTTAAGTTTTAAGAATTCCTTGGTATATTTTGCATACTGGCTCTTCATCAGGTATGTTTTTACAAAGATTTTTCCCTCAGTCTATGGATTATCTTTTAGTTACCTTAAAGAATTTTTCCACAGGAGTTTTTAATAAAGTGTACTTAACACAGATTTTGCCTTTGGTGTGGTATATAAAAACTCATTCCCAAACCATAATCACCTAGATTTTTTCCAGTGTTACCTTTTAGGAGTTTTGCAGTTTTGTGTTTTACATTTAGGGCTATTATTCATTTTAAGTTAATTTTTGTTAAAGGTATAAAATCTGTGTCTAGATTCTTTTTTTTTTTTTTTGCATGTGGAATTCGTTTCTTTTTATTGTTCAGGAGTATTATCAAGCAGTGTATTCTGATATTCTGGTATGAGTATATTACATTTTACTTATATTTACCCATTTCTATTATTTATTGGCAATTGTGAATAAAACTTACACTGTTGGTGGGAATGCAAACTAGTACAGCCACTATGGAGAACAGTGTGGAGATTCCTTAAAAAACTCGAAATCATACAACCTAGCAATCCCACTGCTGGGCATATCCACCGAGGAAACCAGAATTGAAAGAGACTAATGTTCATTGCAGCACTGTTTACAATAGCTAGGACATGGAAGCAGCCTAGATGTCCATCAGCAGACAAATGGATAAGAAAGCTGTGGTACATATACACAATGGAATATTATTCAGCTATTAAAAAGAATGCATTTGAATCAGTTCTAATGAGGTGGATGAAACTGGAGCCTATTATACAGAGTGAAGTAAGTCAGAAAGAAAAACACCAATACAGTATATAAATGCATATATATGGAATTTAGTGGAGAAGGCAATGGCACCCCACTCCAGTACTCTTGCCTGGAAAATCGCATGGACGGAGGAGCCTGCTAGGCTGCAGTCCATGGGGTCGCTAGGAGTTGGGCACCACTGAGTGACTTCACTTTCACTTTTTACTTTCATGCATTGGAGAAGGAAATGGCAACCCACTCCAGTGTTCTTACCTGGAGAATCCCAGGGGTGGGGGAGCCTGGTGGGCTGCCATCTCTGGGGTCGCACAGAGTTGGACATGACTGAAGTGACTTAGCAGCACCAGCAGCATGGAATTTAAACAGTTGGTAACGATGACCCTATATGCAAGACAGCAAAAGAGACACAGATGTAAAAAAGAGACTTGGACTCTGTGGGAGAAGGCGAGGGTGGGATGATTTGAGAGAATAGCATTGAAACATGTATATTACCATACGTGAAATAGATCACCAGTCCAGGTTTGATGCATGAGACAGGGTGCCCAGGGCCAGAGCACTGGAATGACCCTGAGGGATGGGATGGGGGTTCAGGATGGGGAACACATGTACATCCATGGCTGATTGATGTGAATGTATGGCAAAAACCACTACAATATTGTAAAGTAATTAGCCTCCTATTAAAATAAATAAATTAATTTAAAAAACTGTTATGGTCATTCATGTAATAGTCTTTTTATGGACACGTATTTTTATTTCTCCTAGGTAAATACCTAGAATTAGAATGGCTGGTTTGTGTGCTACTGCTACTGCTAAGTCACTTCAGTCGTGTCCGACTCTGTGTGACCCGATAGATGTCAGCCCACCAGGCTCCCCCGCCCCTGGGATTCTCCAGGCAAAAACACTGGAGTGGGTTGCCATTTCCTTCTCCAATGCATGAAAGTGAAAAGTGAAAGTGAAGTCGATCAGTCGTGTCCGACTCTTAGCGACCCCATGGACCGTAGCCTACCAGACTCCTCCATCCATGGGACTTTCCAGGCAAGAGTACTGGAGTGGGGTGCCATTGCCTTCTCTGGGTTTGTGTGCTAAGTGGACATTTATTTTACTGAAAAATAAAGCCAAACTATTTTTCAAAGTGATTTTACACTCTGTCAGTGTGGAAATTTTATTTTTTCCACATCTTGCCTTTTCATACTGTTCCTGCAAGATTGAAGGCAGGAGAAGGGGACAACAGAGCTTGAGATTGTTGGATGACATCACCGACTCGATGGACTTAAGTTTTAGCAAGTTCTGGGAGTTTGGTGATGGACAGGAAAGGCTGACATGCTGCAGTCCATGGGGTCGCAAAGAGCTGGACATGACTGAGAGACTGAACTGAACTGAACTGAACATCCTTCCTAATGTAGTAGTTTCAGTCTTTATTAATTTAAGACATCCTAATAAGTCAGACACGACTGAGCGACTGAACTGAACTGAACTGAATAAGTGTATAGTTGCATATCATTGTGATTTTAATTTGCATTTTCTTAATTAGTAATGATGTCAAAAACCTTTAAACAACCAATCTTGTATACTTTCTTGAAATGTCTGTTAAGATCTTTCTCACGTATTTTATGCATGTCTTATTAATTTTAAGATCTCTTTCTATATTTAAAGATTTCTAGAAATCTTTTGCCATGTATCTGCAGTGCAGATGTTTTTTTCCTGATTTATGGTTTCTGTATTCATTTTCTTAATGCTGCATTTTGTAGACCAGCAGTTTTCTATTTTTGATGACATCCAACCTAGCCTCTTTTTTTTCTTTTTGTGGTTAATGCTGTTTGCCTCCTAAGAAATGTTTGCGTACCTCAGAGTTCTAGGGATTATCTTCAGTGTTTTCATCTAGAGGTTTTGGAATTTAGCTCTTAGACATAAGTTCTTAATTCACCTAGAGTTAATTTTTGTACATGATATGGAATAGGGGTCAAAGCTAGGTTTTTTTTTTTCTTTCAATATGCTATCTATTTACTCCAGCACCACCTTGTAAAAGGGTTATCTATACTCCATGGAGAAGGCAATTGCACCCCACTCCAGTACTCTTGCCTGGAAAATCCCATGGACAGAGGAGCCTGGTGGGCTGTAGTCCATGGGGTCGTGAAGAGTCAGACACAACTGAGCGACTTCACTTTCACTTTTCACTTTCATGCATTGGAGAAGAAAATGGCAACCCACTCCAGAGTTCTTGCCTGGAGAATCCCAGGGATGGCAGAGCCTGATGGGCTGCCGTCTATGGGGTCACACAGAGTCGGACACGACTGAAGCGACTTAGCAGCAGCATACTCCATGGATTTGTCTTGGCACTGTTTTTAAAAAATCAGTTGACTGTTTTTGTGTTACATTATTCCTGGGCTCTCTATCCTGTCTCACTGATCTATATGCTGACCTTATGCCAATACCACACTGTCTTGATTAATGCAGTTTTATCATAAGTCTTAACACCTGGTTGCATAAATTTTATATCTGTGTTCTCATCTTCAAGGTTATTTTAGCCATTCTAGGTCATTTTCATTATATATGTAGTTTAGAATCAGTTTGTTAATTTCTACAAAAAAAAATCTGTGATTTTTTTTTTTTTAGAATTGCATTGAATCTGTAGAGTAAAAGAGGGAGAATTGAAATACTAACAATATCCACTCTAATCTATCAGCATAATATATTTCTGCATTTATTTAGATTTTTGTTCTTTCAGATTTTTTTTTTAGTTTATATGAACCAGTCTTATGTATAGCTTGTTAAATTTATCCTAAATAGTGTATGTTTCAGTGGTCCTCCAAGTTGTGTTTTTAATTGTATTAGTTTTTCATTCCAACTGACAGTTGTTGTCTGTATACAAGTGTCGATTGTACATGAAAAGAAAATTAATTTTCATAATTGATATTGGACCTCCTGTACTTCTTGTTTCACTTTCTGTGCTGCCTATAGTCTAATGTCTGAAAATAAGTTTTATGTTTTTGCCCATTTTCTAACTATTAACAATGGGGGAGCTAGTCTGGTACAGTAATTCATTAGAGCCAGAAGAGAGGGTTTCATGGATTTCATTTTAACAGAATATGTCTTATTCTGCATACACTACTACTACTTTTATATACTTTTTCATTTAACACTGTCATTAAAATTTATTCATATTATTAAACTTCATAAAAACCTTTAGTGGCTATTTAGTATTCTATCATATGACTGTTCTGTAATTTAAGTACACTTTTATTATTGGACTATTACATTGTTTACATTGGTTTAAATATTGCTATTGCTATAGTAAAGTTTCTCTTTTGGTATTTCTGATACCTTATTTCTTATTTATACCTTATACCTTATTTACAGTAATTTTTCATTGTAATATAGTCTTTTTTCATGAGCATCTCTGTAAAACAGTGGATTACAAATTTTTTTTTTAATGGCTTACCCAGTGCCCCAATTCCTAACCATCCATGGAACATAATAAACAGTAAGTTTCCCTTGCATAAGTGAAACTTGAGAGGTGATTGAACTTGATAAATAATACCTGTTATTTCTGCTGACATGTGACATGTACCTTTTCAGGAATCATCTGCTCTCTTATTCAGTCCTCACATGTTTGGTCAATAAGTTAGATATACATTCTGCTCTATGATAGAAGCAGTTGAGATTTGGAGAGTGAGGCCAAGCAGTTTGTTGCTGGCAGAAATGGGACCAGGGTCTCAACTGTCTGTTTTCTCTTCCTGTACCTTTTCTACTAGCTTGCTCTGTATTCTCTGAACTAAGCCAGACTACCAGAGGTCTTCGAATTTCTGGGCCCTCGTTCTGCGTGTTCTCCAAATAACAACAGAGCACAGTGAGCTTCTGAAGGCAAAGCTTCTAAGACAAAGCTTTCATCTGGGAATTGGGTTTAGGGGTCAGAGCCTTCTTGAGAACCCATCAATGGCGATTAGAGAAAATGCTCTGACTGCCCTTGAGTATCTCCAGACCCACTTTTCTCTGACATACTCCATTTGGCAGTGTGCCCAGATTTAATGGCATTCTACAGGCTTGCTTTATATATATATGCTGTGAAATTGTGCTTTAAAGAATATATTCTTAATGAGAGCTTTTGCATAGTAAATATTCCCAGACCTCACCAGCTGTGGATATCAATAAGGATACTTTTACATTTAAAACTTAATATCTAGAGCTTTATCCTTTCCCTTTACATGACAGAAGGAACTCAGACCATGTTTTAACATTCCCCATATCTTTTAGTAGATACCTTGACCACCTGATGTGAAGAGCTGACTCTTCAGAAAAGACCCTGATGCTGGACAAGATTGAGGGTGGGAAGAGAAAGGGATGAGGTGAGTTGGTTGGATTGTATCACCAACTCAGTGGACATCAGTTTGAACAAACTCTGGAAGATAGTGAAGGACAGAGGAGCCTGGTGTGCTGCAGTCCACAGTGTCACAGAGTCAGACAGGACTGAGCTGCTGAACAACAAAGGCACTTGAGGTGCAGTTCTTAGAGATCTTTCCAAGATTGAATTCATATTGCTGCCTCCTAGCTCCAGGCTATCCTTAGTGTTCCACTTGGGCTACCATTTGTATCCGCACAATTCTTTACTTGTCCTAAACCTGATGACCTGGTGCGTTCGCCAGCCCTGCCACCTGCCATTCTCATGACTGTTGACTGATGCTATACCTGCCCAGCCTGGACAGTCCATAGTGCTCTGCTGCTTGAGCTCTACCCCTGCTGCCAAGCCCCTCCCCACTGAGCTGCTATGATCGTGTCTAGGATGACATTTTATTTTTCTGCTCAACTGTGGGTAGAACTCAGCGCTCCAGGGAGATATTAGTGCATCATATATACTTTCTCAAAGTTACTGGGCATTTTTCCTCTGCACTGCTCCTCCTTCTTGTTTTAGAATGGTCCTATAATATGTTGTTAGGTCCAAAAGTTGTGCAGAGTATAGGAGGGAAGGTTTACTGATCTGCAACTTCCCTACTCTCTCCTTAACATGCACAGGATCAGTAAGGAGCACCATGTTCATATATGGTTCAGCCAACAACTACCATGTAATATGCACTTCAGCGCTGCCTTTCTCTCTGTGGCCGTAGGTAGAATAACTTTCTCAGGGGTTTCTCATCCTTAAAGTATTTCTTCTCTTTCTCCTCCCACATATGGTACACCAAGTTTTCACACATGCCTATATTTGTGTGAACCTCACTAATGGGCTTCCCTGGTGGCTTAGTCCGTAAAGAATCCACTTGCAATGCAAGAGACGCAGATTTGATCTCTGGATTGGGAAGATCCTCTAGAGGAGGAAATGGCAACTCACTCCTATATTCTTGCCTGGGAAATCCTATGGATTTCCCTGTAGCCTGGCAGGCTACAGTCCGTGGAGTTGCAAGAGTCAGATATGACTTAGCAACTAAACCATCACTAGTAATAAATATATTTGAATTCTCTTCCCAGGAAGTCCTTCAATCTGCATGTCACTCAGCAGAGGAAAACAAATCTGCTTGAGGAGAGATCAGGAGGTATAAAAGAAGTATCTAAATTCTAGTTTTGATCTAGCCTTGATGTCTGCTGTACTATGTCATTTTAAATGAAGTATCACATAAAATATTAGCTATTTATGGAAGTGGTTTGAGCTTTTAAAAGGTAGTTCTTAGTCCTGACTGATTAAATGTCCTTCTAAGAGGAATATGTTTTTTAATTGTCATAGAATACCAGGGTTGAAAGGTATCTTTAAAGTTAACAAATCCTGGTATTAGTCCATCCGTGTTTTGAGTTGGAATGCAATACTCCTGGGAAAGATGACTATGATTTCTTTTCTACCTGCCAGCTTTTCAAATACTTAAAGATTAGTTCTCAGGGCTCTCAGGTTGGTTTTTTTCATTACCAAGCCCCGCCCCCCACCCCATATAGGATATGGTTATAAGTTTCTTAGTGTTGCAATAACAAATTGCTGGAAACTGAGTCACTTAAACAACAGAAATTTATTTTTTTGGCAGTTCAGAAGCCTGAAAGTTCAAGGTCAAGGTGCTGGCAGTGTTGGTTTACTCTGAAGGCTTACTGCAGGCCTCTCTCCTTGGCTTGCAAATGGGCCTTCCCTTATGGCCTCATCACATGATGAGGCCATAAGATCTCATGCAGGCATGCCCTTGACCCCTGATGTCTCTTCCTCTTCCTTTAAAGACTCCAGTCATATTCCTAATGGTGGTATTTTGACTTAATAACTTCTTTAAAAACATTATCTTCCAATGGGGTAACATTCTAAGATTCTAGGGTTAGGATTTCAACATATGAATTTGGGGAGCCTAATTAATTTCATAACAGTATGGATATAGTCTCCTTGCTGTTTCTTTGCTTGCTTTAGTCTCTGAAGATGCTTCAGTGAACTTTCTTGGCAGGATACACTGGTGAACAGAAATAGGTAATCTTGGTTATAGGTTTATTTGAAAAATTGTTGGTGGTTATTGGGTTGGCCAAAATGTTCTTTTTTTTTTCCATAAGATGGCTCTTATAGCGCTTAGTTGTCTTCGTCTTTAACTTCATTTGAAGGCTCTGTTAGATTGTATTGTCACAGCTGTCGTATCAGCATGCACTTGAAAAAGAAAGCATCAAAACTGGTTTATTTTTGTGTAGCCATTTTAACATTGAAGATAGAAGAAAAAACCCAACATTTTGGTGTATTATGCTGTATTATTTCGAGAAAGGTAAAAACACAATTGAAATGCAAAAAAAGATTTGTGCAGTATATAGAGAAAGTCCTATGACTGATCAAATGTGTTAGAAGTGGTTTGTCAAATTTCATGCTGGAGATTTCTCACTGGACTATGCTTCACGGTTGGGTAGAACAGTTGAAGTTGATAGTGATCAAACTGGGACATTGACTGAGAACAATCAAAGTTATACTATTCAGGAGATAGTGGACATACCAAAAATATCCAAATCAAGTGTTAAAAATCATCTTCACAGCTTGGCTATATTAATCACTGTGATGTTTGGGTTCTACATAAGTGAAGAAAACCTTCTTGACCATATTTCTGCATGCAGTTCTCTATTTAAATGTAACAAAAGTGTTCTGTTTTTAAAACAAATTATGATGGGCATTGAAAAGTGGATACTGTGCAATAATGTGGAGTGGAAGATATCATGGGGCATGCAAAATGAACCACCATCAACCACACCAAATGCTAGTCTTCATCCAAAGAAGGTGATGTGTATATTGTGGGATTGGAAGGGAGTCTTGTCTTATGAGCTTCTTCTGGAAAACCAAATGATCAATTCCAACAACTACTGCTCCCAGTTAGACCAACTGAAGACAGAATTTGACAAAAAGCATCCAGAATTAGTTAACAGAAAACGCATAATCTTCCATCAGGATAATGCAAGACCACATTATCTTTGATGCCCAGGCAAAACTGTTACAGCTTGACTGGGAAGTTCTGATTCATTCTTCGTATTCACCAGACCTTGCACCTTCAGATTTCCATTTACTTCAGTCTTTACAACATTTTCTTAATTTCAATTCCCTGGAAGACTGTAAACAACATCTGGAATAGTTCTTTGCTCAAAAAGATGAAGTATTGGAAAGATGGAATTATGAAGTTGCCTGAAAAATGGCAGATGGTAGTAGAACAAAATGGTGAATACCTTGTTCAATAAAGTTCTTGGTGAAAATGAAACATGTGTCTTTTATTTTTACTTAAAAACAAAAGGAACTTTTTGGCCAATCCAGTGTTTACATTTGCTCTCAATGTGAAGCCTGTCTTTTCTTCCTTTCTTGATCTTCATTTTCACTCTCTTTTCTCTTTCTCTTTCTGTGTGTGTGTGTGTGTGTGTGTGTGTGTCTGAGCATGCACGCGTGCTTTCCTGTCCCACTTACTTAATGATGAGTCTCTCTTATTTGACCTCCAGTGGAGATAACTTGGGAGCTTTAGCTTTTCAATTCAACCTCTCTTTCTTGAGCACTATTTTTTTCTACTCACTGTGTTAGGCATGAGGCACATAGGAATGACTAAGCAATGGCTCTGCCCTCTGAGAGCTCATAAATTATGGGACAATGCACTTATAAATATGTATTTATAATGCAGTGTGTTAAGTGCAAAATAGAACTCTGAGAAAATTAGAGAGGTAGCACGAAGAAGGTAGCAGTGAATCTGGGTCAGGTAGAGAAGACTTTACAAAGAAGGTGATTTCAGGTTTGGGTTTTGAAAGATGATTCAGAATTGGTCAAATGAATGCAGTGGCAACTATGAGATGTATTTCAAGAACAGCAATATATATGGATATAAATCAAAGATGAGGAGTAGCAGAAGTAATGATATTGGAGAGAAAGGAAGGAGCCACATAAGACTGTATGCCATGCTTTCATTAAAGAATTTTAAGCAGAGGAATAACCTGACCAGGTTCTGTATTTGGAAGAGAGCTCTTGTGACAAGGTGGACATGAGTGTAGAGGAAAACAGGGAGACCAGTTGAGACTCCATTGTAGTATTTTACTTTTTAGACTTCTCTTATTATTTTTAATTTTTATGTTCTTATTACAGTATAATTTACAATCTTGTGTTAGTTTCACATGTACAGCAAAGTGTGTGTGTGTATATATTCTTTCTTGATTTTTTTCCATTATAAATTATTATGAGATATTGAATGTAGTTTCCTAAGTTATAAAGTAGGTCCTTTTTTTTCTGCCTGTTTTATGTATGGTAGTATTTATCTGTCTTTGTCTGATTTACTTCGTATGGTTTTCTCTAGGTTCATTCATGTTGCCATGAATAGAAATATTTCACTTTCTTATGGCTGAGTAATATTCCACTGCATACTATGACTTCTTTATCTGTTGATGGACGTTTCGTTTGTTTCCATGTTTTGGCTGTTGTAAACAGTGCTCTATGAACACTGGGGTGCATGTATCTTTTTTAATTAGAGTTTTTGTCTTTTCCGGATATATGTCCTGGAGTGGAATTGCTGGATCATATGGTGACTTGATTTTTAGTTTTTTAAGGAACCTCCATACTACTTTCCATAGTGTCTGTACCAATTTACATTCCCACCAACAGTATAACAGGGTTCCTTTTTCTCCACACCCTCTCCAGCAGTTATTATTCATCAACTTTTTGATGATGGCCATTCTGACTGATGTGAGGTGATACCTCTTTGTAGTTTTGATTTACATTTCTATAATAATTAGCATTTTTGAGCCTATTTTCATGTGCCTGTTGGCCACTGGTATGTCCTCTTTGGAGAAATACCTATTTAGATCTTCTGTCCATTTTTTGATTGGGTATCTTTTTAATATTGAGCTGTATGAACTGTTTGTATATTTTGGAAATTAAGCTTTTGTCAGTCACATGGTTAGCAAATATTTTCTCCCAGTGAGTATATTCTCTTTTCTTTTTATTTATGATTTCCTTTGCTCTGTAAAAGCTTTTAAGTTTAATTAGGTCCCGTTTGCTTATTTTTGCTTTGTATTTTTTGCATTGGGAGAATGACCTAAGAAAACATTGCTCTGATATGTCAGAGAATATTTTGCCTACATTCTCTTCTAGTTTTATGGTATCATGTCTAATATTTAGGTCTTTAAACCATTTTGAATTTATTTTTGTATATGGTATGAGGGTGTTTTCTAACTTCATTGATTAACATGAAGCTGTCCAGCTTTCCCAACACCACTTGCTGAAGAGACTGTCTTTTTCCCATTGTATTTTTGTGCCTCCTTTGTTGAAGACTTAATTGAACATAGGTGTGTGGGTTTATTTCTGGGCTCTCTGTTCCACTGATCCATATGTCTTTTTTTTGTATTATCGTAGCTTTTTGGAGAATTGTCTGAAGTCTGGGAGTGTTATGCCTCCAGCTTTGTTCTTTCTCTTCAAGATTTATTTAGCAATTCTGGGTCTTTTGTGGTTCCATTTGAGGATTATTTAGTATCATTCTGTGAAAAATATCACAGGTAATATGATAGGGATCACCCTAAATCTATAAATTGCTTTGGGTAATAGAATCATTTTAACAATATTGATCTTTCCAATCTGAGAGCATGAGATATCTTTCCATTTCTTTGAATCATCTTTAGTTTCCTTTATTAATGCTTTGTAGTTCTCAGCATATAAGTTTTTACCTTGCTGGTGATGTTTATTCCTAAGTATTTTATATTTTTGGGTGTAATTTTTAAAGGTTTTGTTTAAGTTTCTGATATTTCATTATTAGTGTAAAAAAATGAAACAGATTTATGTATGTTAGTCTTATTTCCTGGTACCTTGCTGAACTTATTTATGAATTCTAATAGTTTTTTATGGAGTCTTTGGGAGCTTCAATATAGACTATCATGTCATTTGTATGTAATGACAGTTTTACTTCTCCCCTCCCAGTGTTGATATATTTTATTTCTTTTCTTTGATTGCTGTAGCTAGGACTTCCAACACTGTGTTGGAAAAGGTGGTGAGAATGAAGATCTTGTTCCAGAATTTAATGGGAAGGCGTTCCACTTTTCACTATTGAGTGTTATGTTGGTTGTGGGTTTGTCATAGAAAACTTTTATCTTGCTGAGATATGTTTACTCTGTACTCACTTTGGCAAGACTTTCTATTATGAATGGATGTTAAATTTTATCAAATGCTTTTTAGGCATCTTTAGGTGATCATGTGGTTGTCTTTTCTTCTGTTGATGTGGCATTTCACGTTGACTGATTGTGAATGCTGAACCATCCTTGTGACCCTGGGATGATTTCAACTTGATCACTGCGTGTCATCTTTTTAATGTGTTTTTGGATTCCGTCTGCTAGTTTTTCTTGAGGATTTTTACATCCATATTCATCAAAGATCTTGGCCTATAATTTTTTGCTGGTATATTTGCCTGGTTTTGTTATCAGGGTGATAGTGGCTTCATAGACTGATTTGGGGAGTATTCCCTCCTCTTTAGTCTTTTGGTTGTTTGAGAAGGACTGTTATAGGTTTTTTTTTTTTTTTCTCTCTCTCTACATATTCTATTTCACTTCTAGTGATTAGTAGGTTCAAATTATATATTTCTTCTAGATTTAGTTTTGGTGGTCTGTATGTTAATATTTCTAGAAAGTTGTCCGTTTGTTCTAGGTTATCCAGTTTGTCAGCAGAATTGTTTGTAGCATTCTCTTATGGGTTTTTTTTTTTTTTTTTTTTAATTTCTGTATTATCTGTTGTTATTTCTCCTCTTTCATTTCTGATTTGGTTTGGGTCCTCTCTCTTTTTCTCTTGGTGAGCCTGGACAGAGGCTTATGTCACTTATGCTTATCCTTTTGGAAAAACCAGGTTTTGGTTTTTTAAAAAAATCTCTTTTATTTATTTCCTCTCTTGTCTTTATTATTGCCTTCCTCTGCTGACTTTAGGTTTTGTTTTTCTTTTTCTAATTCTTTCAGGTGGTGGGTTAGATTGCTTATTTGAGATTTTTCTTGTTTCTTAAAGAAGATCTATATCACTCTGAACTTCGCTCTTAGAAATGTTTTTTCTTCTTCCCATAGATTTTTGTACCTTTGTGTTCATTGTCATTTATCTCAAGGTATTTTTAAATTTTCTCTCTAATTTCATAATTGATCCATTGGTTTCGTAGTAGCATGTTGTTTAGTCTCTATATACTTTTTTTCTCCTTTCTTTTTCTGTGGTTGATTTCTAAGTTTCATGCCATTGTGGTCAGAAAAGATGCTTGAAATAATTTCTGTCCTCTTAAATTTAGTGAGGCTTATTTTGTGGCCTGGTGTTTCATCTGTCCTAGAGAATGTTTCATATGTGCTGATACAGAATGTCTCTTCTGTTTTCTTTGGATGTAGTGCCCTGAAAATATAAATTAAATCTAACTGTTCTATTTTATCATTTAGGATCTCTGTTGCCTTATTATTTTCTTTCTGAAAGATCTGTCCAATAATGTCAGTGGGGATATTAAATTCTCCTGCTATTGCTATATTCCCATCAACTTCTCCCTTTATGTCTGTTAGTATTTGTTTTATGCATTTAAGTCTCCCATATTTGGTGCATATATATTAATGAGTATAATACCTTCTTTTTTATTGATCCTTTATCGTTATATAGTGTCTTTCTTTATCTTTCTTTATGGCCATGTTTTAAAGTCTATTTTGTCTGATATGAGTATTGCTACCCCAGCTTTCTTGTCCTTTCCATTTGCATGAAATATCTTTTAACATCCCCTCACTTTCAATCTATCTGTGTTCTTTGCCCTAAAGTGGTTATCTTATAGGCAGTATATTGCAGGTTGTTGTTTCATTATTTAATCTGTCACTCTATGTCTTTTGAATGGAGCATTTAGCCCATTGACATTTAGGGTAATTATGATAGGTACGTATTTATTGCCATATGTATTTATTATGATAGGTATGTATTTAAACCTTGTTTTCCAGTTGATTTTGTATTTTTCCTTTGTTCCTTTCTATTTGTGTTTTTCACTTTCTAGCTAGACGGTTTTCTTTCATAATATGCTTGGGTTTTATTCCTTGAGTTTGTGAGTCTATTGAATGCTTTTGATTTGTGGTTAACCTGGTTTTCAAGTACTCATTTACTATATCTACTTTCTTTAGATTGGTAGTCATATAAGCTCAAACACATTTTTTAAAAAATCCACATTTTCTTATTCTCTTCCCCCATAGTTTATGATTTTGATGTGCTATTTAGATCTTCGTGTTTATCCTGTTACTGTTCATTATGATTATACTACCTTTCACAGAATTTTTTGATTACCTTTTTCTTATTGAATTGTTTTGCAGTGTTGTGTTAGTGTCTGCTATGTAGCAAAGTGGTTGAGTTATACATATGTATACATTCTTTTTTTACACTCTTTTCCATTATAATTTGTCACAAGATATGGAGTATAATTCCCTGTGCTATATAGTAGGACCTTATTGTTTATCCACTCTCTATATAATAGCTTGCATCTGGTAATCCCAAACTCCCAATCCATTTATCCACCATTCACCTCTCTTGACAACCACAAATCTGTTCTCTCTGTGAGTCTGTTTCTTTTTTTTTTCCTAGATCAATTCATCTGTGTCATAATTTAGATTCCACACATGTGGTATCATATGTTTGTCTTTCTCTTTCTGACTTTCTTCACTTAACATGATAATATCTAATTCCAACCATGTTGCTGCAAATGGCATTATTTCATTATTTTTATGATTTAGTAACATTCCATTGTATATACATATCACATCTTTTATCCATTCATCTTTCAAGGGACATTTAGGTTCTTTCCATGTCTTGTCTATTGTGTATAATGCTGCTATGAAGATTGGGGTGCATGTATTTTTTTGAATTGGAGTTTTGTCTGGGTATGTTGAAGAGTTATATTGCTGGATCATATGGCAGCTCTAATTTTAGCTTTCTGAGAGACCTCAGTACTGTTTTCCATTGTGGCTACACCAACTTACATACCCATATACAAGTGTAAAAGGGTTTCTCTTTTCTCCACACCCTCTCCAGCATTTCTTATTTGTAGACCAGTGTGAGGTGGTACCTCAGTTCAGTTCAGTTCAGTTCAGTCACTCAGTCATGTCCGACTCTTTGTGACCCCATGAATTGCAGCACGCCAGGCCTCCCTGTCCATCACCAACTCCCGGAGTTCACTCAGACTCACGTCCATCAAGTCAGTGATGCCATCCAGCCGTCTCATCCTCTGTTGTCCCCTTCTCCTCCTGCCCCAAATCCCTCCCAGAATCAGAGTCTTTTCCAGTGAGTCAACTCTTCGCACGAAGTGGCCAAAGTACTGGAGTTTCAGCTTTAGCATCATTCCTTCCAAAGAAATCCCATGGCTGATCTCCAGAATGGACTGGTTGGATCTCCTTGCAGTCCAAGGGACTCTCAAGAGTCTTCTCCAACACCACAGTTCAAAAGCATCAATTCTTTGGTGCTCACCCTTCTTCACTGTCCAACTCTCACATCCATACATGACCACTGGAAAAACCATAGCCTTGACTAGACAAACCTTTGTTGGCCAAGTAATGTCTGTGCTTTTGAATATGCTATCTAGGTTGGTCATAACTTTCCTTCCAAGGAGTAAGCATCTTTTAATTTCATGACTGCAGTCACCATCTGCAGTGATTTTGGAGCCCAAAAAATAAAGTCTGACACTGTTTCCACTGTTTCCCCATCTATTTCCCATGAAGTGATGGGCCCTCATTGTGGTTCTAATGTACATTTCCCTAATAATTAATAATGATGAGCATCTTTTTATGTGCCCATTAATCATCTGTATATTTCTTTGGAGGAACGTCTCTTTAGGTATTCTGCCCATTTTTTGATTGGGTTGTTTACTTTTTTGTGGTTGAGTTGTATGAGCTGTTTTTATATTTTGGAAATTAAGCACTTGTCAGTCACATCATTTGTAAGTATTTTCTCTCAGTCTGTATGTTGTCTTTTCATTTTTCTTGTGTTCTCCTATGCCATACAGAAGTTTATAAGTTTGAATAGATATCATTGTGCTTTTATTTATATTGCCTTAGGAGACTGACTTAAGAAATCATTGGTAAGATTTATGTCAGAGACTGTTTGCAAATGTGTTTTTGTAGGAGTTTTATAGTATTGTGTCTTATGTTTAAGTTGTTAAGCCATTTTGAGTTTATCTATGCGTCTGGTGTGAGGGGAGAAGGAAATGGCAACCCACTACAGTATTCTTGCCTGGAGAATCCCAGGGACAGAGGAGCCTGGTGGGCTGCTGTCTATGGGGTCGAACAGAGTCGGACACAACTGAAGCGACTTAGCAGCAGCAGCAGCAGCTGGTGTGAGGGTCTGTTTTAATTTCCTTGATTTATAGGCAGCTGTCCAATATTCCCAGTACCACATGCTGAAGAGACTGTCTTTTTCAAAACCATTGTATATTCTTGCCTCCTTTGTCAAAGATTAATTGACCGTCAGTATGTGAGTTTATTTCTGGACTCCCTTTTCTGTTCTGTTGGTCCATATGCCTGTTTTTGTGCCAATACCATGCTGTTTTGATTACTGTAGATTTGTAGTATACTCTGAATTCTGGGAGGGTTATTCCTCTTGCTTTTATTCTAGGTCTTTTATGGTCCCTATAAATTTTAGGACTATTTGTTCTAGTTCTGTGGAAAAGGTCATGGGTAATTTGATAGGGATCACCTGAAATCTGTAGATTGCTTTGGGTAGTGTGGCCATTATAGAAATATCAATTCTTCTACCATAGGATATGTTTTCATTTTTTTGAACTTTATTAATTTTTTTATAGTTTTCCTTTATTAATGTTTTATAGTTCTCTGCATATGTCTTTCACCTCCTTGGTCATTTTTTATTCCTAAGTATTTTATTCTTCTGAATGTAATTTTATAAGGGTTTTTTTTACATTCCCTTCCTGGTATTTCATTTTTAGTGTAAAGAAATACAGCTGACTTCTGTATGTGAATCTTATATCCTGCTACCTAGCTGAATTCATTTATCAGTTCTCGTAATTTTTGTGTGGAATCTTTAGAGTTTTATATATATAGTAATTACTTTTAAAATCTGCATATGGGCTTATTTACTTGTTATTTTATTTTGGCTGCACTAGATCTAGTTGTGGTGAGCAGGGCTACTCTCTAGTTGCAGTGCGTGGGCTTCGCATTGAGGTGGCTGATCTTGTTGCAGAGCACGGGCTCTAGGGCACACGGGCTTCAGCAGTTGCAGTGCATAGTCTGTATGGTCTTAGTTGCCCCGCTGCTTGTGGGATCTTTCCAGGCCAGAGATTGAACCTGTGTCCCTTGCATTGGCAGGCAGATTCTTAATCACTGGACCACCAGGGAAGTCCTGTACGGGCTTATTTAAGTAATCTAAAATCCTTTATTGTGTTTGTTTTTCCTATTTGTTTACCCCTCTCTTACAGATTTTTTTTTTTTCTATTTAGAAAAGACTTTTCAATATTTCTCTTGAAAGTGAAAGTCGCTCAGTTGTGTCCAACTCTTTGTGACCCCCTGGACTATATAGTCCCTGGAACTCTCCAGCCAGAATAGTGGAGTGGGTAGCCTTTCCCTTTTCCAGGGGATCTTCCTAACCCAGAGGATCGAACCCAGGTCTCCTGCATTGCAGGCGGATTCTTTACCAGCTGAGTCACAAGGGATATTCCTCTTAAGAGAGGTTTAATATTGTCATATTCTTTTTAGTTTTTGCTTGTCTAAGAACTTCTTTTTCTTTCCTTCTATTCTAAGTAATAATCTTGCTGGGTGGAGTATCCTGGGTTCCAGGTTTTTCCCTATCCGGGCTTAGAATCTTTCTTTCTGTTTATCAAAGTTTCTGTAGATAAACCAGCTAATATCCTATGGGAGTTCCCATGTATTTAACTGTTTTCCTCTTGCTGCCATTAGAATCCTCTCTTTAACTTTTGCCATTTTTATTGTGATAGGCCTTTGTGTTCATCTTGTTTTGGACCCTCTGTACTTCCTGTACTTGGCTATCTGGTTCCTTCTTTAGGTTTGGGAAATTGTCAGCCAAAAACATTTTCAGCCCACTTTTCTCTATCTTCTTCTGTGATCCCTATTATGCTTAGATTGGCACACTTTATGTTATTCCATAGGTCTCATATGGCTTTCTTTTTTTTTTTTTTTTTTGCCTTTCTTTTGTCTTTCTCTCTGCTGTTCTGATTCTTTCCTCCAAATAACTTATTTGTTCTTTTGCATTTGTTTGCCTTGTTATTTAAGGTCTTTAGCTTGGTTTTCATCTTGGCAATTGAGTTGTCTAATTTTAATTTTTGAACTTGGGGTCTGCTATTCTTTCAAAGGATGTCTCCTGTTCTCTTAATTGGAGTAGTTCCTCTCCTTTTTAATTTTATTTTTATTTCTCTGACTCTCTAAATTTAGGGGAAACAGTCATTTAGTGTGTTCTTAAAGGGCTGTTTTTATGCAGGGGCATTCCGTTGTAGCCTGCTTGGAGCACGTGTATACCTGAAATTTAAAAAAAAAAAAAAAAACTGAAAAAAAAATAAAATAAAATAAAAACAAAACAAAACAACAACAACAAAAAATTGAGTCCAGTGTTTTTAATGCAAGTGATCTTTTTGGTATGCATGCCTGCTATGTCTTTCCTCAGTGTGTGCTAGTCATTATCTCCTTAATAGGGGGTGAGATTGAGGCTTCCCTAATGGCTCAGTGGGTAAAGAATCCATCTGTGATGCAGGAGACACAGGTGTGATCCCTGAGTTGGGAAGGATCCAACCCAGGAGGAAATAGCTACCCACTCCAGTATTCTCGCATGAAAAATACCATGGACAGAGGAGCCTGGGCAACTAAGCACATTAGCGCACGCGTGTGCGTGCAGACACACACACACACACACACACACACACACACACACACACACAGGGTGAGATTGGTATTGTGGTGACCTGAACCTCCACTGGGTGTTGAGTGAGGCCTCCTATTTGCTCTGTGGTTGTCACAGCCCTTTTTGGGGCAGGGTCTGCTCCCCAGTTGTTGAAGTAGAAGCCCCCTGATCTGTTTTCGAGCTGCAGTGTGAGATAGGTGGGACTGAAGCACTCCTGCTGGGAAGGAGCCATGATATATTACTCCCCAGGAGCTGTCTACCAGGATATGCACTGCAGGACATCACCTGCCACCCATTTTGTGCACTCAGAAAGAATAGGGTTATTGGCATTGCCCTTGGCCATTCCTCTGCTGTGGGAGCACTGGTAATTGACTCAGATTTCAGCCCCGCTTCCACGTGTGTGCCCATAAAGACTGCTGCTGCTGACACTGAACCCACCTCAGCTATGGGAGTGAGTAATCAGCTCAGGTGTACCCACCCCCCCACCCCCAGCTGCCACCAGGCACTATGCTTTCAAAGCTGTTGGTGTAAATCCACTGAGGTTACCAACTTCAACAGAAATCAACTGAGATTTCTGCCCTGCCACTGTGTACAGGCAATTGCTAAAGATTGCAGTGGCAGAGCTGTGCTCACTGCATGCTGGGAATAAGGCTTATCTGGAGGGGCACTTCCTTCCTTTTGCGCTGGTTGACTCTGTTGAGGATCTGGGCCCGACCCTTTGCACATCCCCAGGTGTGGCTCCATATTCCAAGCCCTTCAGGCTGTCTCCTCATAGCCAAGTCAAGTCCTCTTCCTGGGGTCTGTTGGCTGAAGCCTAAAATTCAGCACTTAGGGCTGCCCACGCCAGCAGGTGCTCATCTCAGGCTGGGAAGTGCAAAACGGTGGCCAGGGCTGTCTGCGCTAGCCTCTCTCTGTTCTTCCTGCTGCACTCTCCTCTGAGCCACTGAAGCTCCCTGTCTGTCCTGGCTGATCTCCCAACTGGCGAAGGGTATTTTCAGGGTGAGGAAAGCTTTCTTCTTCCACAGCATCCTCCTAGGGTCACAGGACTTACCCAGATTGTTTTTCCCCTTCCTTTTTGTCCTACTGGTTATGTGGTGATATTTCCTGCAGCTTTGGTTGTATGAAGATCTCATTCCATATGTATAAAGCTGTCATTCCATAGGTATTCTATGAGAACTGTTCCTCATGTAGATCTGTTTTTAATATACTTTTGGAGAAGGTGACCTCTATATCCTTCTACTCCACCATTTTGATTTCCTCCCCCCATTTCAGTATTTTAGATAAGGGATAATGAGAAGGTAAATGAAATCCATGGCATGCCTGAGAGATAGGTACATACTTGAAGACTATTTAAGAAGTAATTTTGGTGTGGCTGGTTTTGGAGCAGTGGTTGGGAGTGATTTGGGTTCGTGACATGAGTCCTAGAAGTGTGGTGGTAGCATGAAGTGAGCATGGCAAATAGAGGAAGAGCATCTTTAGTGATGATGGGTTCTCTCACACATGTGGACTATAGGTCTCTGCAGGAATCCAGCAGAGACGGCCACTGGCAGTGGACAGAGAGAGTGAGACTTGTGTCTCTCCTTGATTTCTCAGCTCTGACTTACTTTCCTAAAGTTGCTAATTCTAGGAAAGCATCTTCTTGAAATTAATTCTGTAATGCCTAAATAATAAAGCTATTTTCACATGGTTTAACAGTCTGGTTGGTGCTGAGTTTTTATTTGAATTTGAAACACAACATACTTAAAGGTAATTATACTCTGTAAAATTACTATCTTGGGAAATGGAATGTTCTCCTATAGTTGAAACTTACTTTTAAAGACCAAACAGCCTTCATTAGTTCCTATAGTTGCCTCTTTCAAATTTTAACTGTTTTGTGTGTGTTTCTCAGTGCTTTGATGACATACTAGCTCAGGTTAGCCCTGTACATCCTTTTCATGTACACAAGCAACCTTTTATATTCTTCCCTTGATGTTCCCAGGAAGATGATAGACATTCTTGCTGGTATACTAATTACTAGACCAATCTGTGGGTTTAGTAACAGCCCTTTATGTGTATACTTTGCAAGAGTATTTTACCTTTGGGGAGGAAAATTTTTTTATTAAATTTATTTATTTTTAACTGAAGGATAATGACTTTACAGTTTTGTTTTGGTTTCCGCCGAACATCAGCATGAATCAGCCATAGGTATACCTGTGTCCCCTCTGGGGGGAAAATTTTTTATGTGACTTTTATTTTTATCTTTTTTGATATACCACATGCTATATTGTAGTGCATACCTGTACTCTTACTTGATAATACTGGAGTTACAAACCACATTTTTTTTTTCTGAGAGCAGTAGTATTACAGGTAACCTGTGTCACATCAATTTCTTTTATGTTATTTGTGTATGTGCTATGCCCTGTCTTATCTTCACACTGGACTGTATAAGAGAATCAGTACCATTCCTTTTTGGAAATAGAACCAAAGTACATTGGTTGAGTTTTACTTAAGGTCATTGTACAAATTTGTGTTGAAACAAAGTCCAGACTACAGTTGCTTTGTCTTCTCAATTTTATTTTATCGACTTGTTTTAAATTCCTCTATTATTTTTGCTGATTTTTAACCCCCCAAAATGATATCTTACTCTTTAAATCTAGACCTTGGGATTCTGACAACATGAAGATGTACTGCTAATTGAAATATCATTTGGGGGTTCTTGTTAAACATTATGATACTCCTGAATGCTAATATGCAATTTTAGACTTGTGTATTAGTTTATACTTGAACATTTCTACTAATTTTAAAAAATATCCTCTTCTCTTTTTACATAAGGTCTCAAGGAATTTGGAGATTAAGAAAAAAGGAAACAACATTCTTTCACTTTTCTTTGTATTTCTTTTAAAGTACCTTTGAAAACTCAAATGATTCTGCTATTTTGTTTAAAAATGAGTCAAACCTGAATTTTTATCTTGGGTACATCTAAGTTGTTTGTTTGATGGGCTCCATAATCTAAAATCCATACATACATGAAACATATGAATTTCATAAAATAGAGATGTTAGTGAGAAAAAATAAAGTGTTTTAGGCATTAAAATATGTAGTTTATTTAACTTTATTTTGTAAAAAATACAGATTTTTGTCATTTGATCAACTAAAAATCATTGATAGATTCTATTCAAGCCAAAAAGATTGCTGCATTTAACAGACCAAACCAGTCTCTAATTGAGAATATCTAGTAGAGAGCTCCATATTTTGGCTCTAGGTTTACACTGCTGAAAGCCATACTCCATTCTGATTCCAACAGCCTTTAAAGAAGACTGGACTTTTGCACAGTGAGATGTACCCAGACCACCTTGCCCAGAATTTGACCACTGAGTTGTACATTGCAGAATAGTTCTAGGATTCATCTCCAAACTCAGGGATGAAGAGCAGGGTTTACCTTCTGCTCTGTCAGCCACACCTGACCCTGACTCAGATGTCCAGTCATTCAGGTCCATCCAAAGACATCTAAGCAAACAGAGTGGACTCCTGTGAGTATCTGGGAATATCTTTGGAAACTGTGAGGTTACTGAGCCCATACATCAGTTTATCAAAATCTATGATGCACTTAGTGCCAAGCAGTTCAGCAGTTTGAAATGGGTGCAGACTCCATATTCCATTTTCTGCTCATTTAAGTATGAACACCTGCCCTTACATGAGCAAGTAAACAGTTCTCTCATTTTTTTTCTATGACTTTAAGTTCAGTGTGCTTAGATATTTTTGTAACACCAAGGAGAATACACAATCTTGTGGGTTATTGAATTCCATCAAGCTGGTCTGTCAAAGTCCTTTAATTTTAAAAGTATGATCTGTGAAAGCAGTTAAGTGACTGATTTCAACAAGTTTCTATCACTTCTCAAGCTTAATTAAAGCAAATTGCTTTAAAATTTGCTAACTAGGATGGCTCAGGGTAGGAATATGAAGAAAAATCATAATCATCTTAGTTTTTCTTCAGCCAATTATGTAACAGACTTGATTGGTTTCAAAGTTAGAAGACATTTTTTCCCCTAATGAATGTTGCCACCAAAATGGTCATAGTTTATATCCAACTCTGTTTCAGAAATCCAGTGAGTGTCATTGTTAATTGTGTCTGGGTAGCATTTATTGTGCTAGATATAGAAGAATGAAAACCTGGAAGTTCCAGAAGGGTAGGGGATATATTTTATATCCATTTTGTTTAGGAATGAACTTCCTGAACTCCAAGTTTAATCACAGTTATGGGCCTTCACCTCCTTTACCTCCTGCTGCCTTTAGACAACTGGAGGCTTGATTGAATCATCTGCAACTGCCTAGATCTGAGGAAGGTCTCTTGTAAAGTGAGAAAAATAAAGAATATCCTAGAGTGACTGGCATTTTCTCCCCTGGAATAATTGCTTGCATTCTACAACACAAAAAGGGAAATGGGCTAGGGCAGAGTTGTAGGGACTTTCAGATTGAGGACAGGAACAAAGAGATATGTAAAGGGGAAATGCATTTGGGTAGGTGAGGTGGCAGACAGCACCCCTGAGAAAGGCCAGCAGTCTGGGAAAGGGGTATCCTGGTGAGCCCAAGGAGGTGAAAAGTTGAGAACTCAGATCAGGTACCAGGGAACCCTTGAATTAGTTGAAGGGTCGCTATTAGGGATAGCGACCAGACTCCCACACCACCCTAAGAACCACTGTGGCTTGGAAGGGGATCTGCCCTGCTGTCAGTACCAGGGTCTTAGTCACAGTGGCTTGGACAGAGACTGGCCATAAAGGAGCCTGCTAACCTCAATGGAAGTGCGTGAGTTTGGCACTAGCAGTGCAATATAGGAGAAAGTAGGGTTGGTCTCCTGAGCAACCTGGATATGGAAAGAGAAGAAAAGGGCAGCAAGAAAAGATAGATTTCATACTCATTGGGTAAATGGAGGTAGAGGTGAGTTTTAATTTGGAAAGTAAGAGAATATAACCTAATTTTATCCATAGCTAAGTTAGCACAGCCAATCATGTCAGTTACATTTGGCAAGTCATAACTTTTGCCTCTGCTTTAATCACCATCCATAATATCAGTATTATTAGTAATGATAAATATTATTTTTTTGTATTAGTAATTCTATCCCTATTATGTGGCCAGACTCTATTATAGATGCTTATAGATGATTTCCTCAATTCTTATAACTCTGCATGGTAGATACCATGATTCTTATTCTTTGGAGGCTTGGATGCTGGGAGAAATTAATCCAACCCACCTACCTAAATAAATGAAGGCTCCAAAATTCAAACCCAGGCCAGCCCAATTCTATGGCATCTCCTGGATTTTCTTGGCAACCATCTCATTTGCTTTTTCTAATGTATCATGTTGAATCAATACAATATTTGCCACAAAGGAAAATGACTCATGGGCAGATTGTGAGCTATACCCTCAGGTAAATGTTGTTATCTCTCTAATATACTGGAAGTTTTGCTTTGAGGAAGAAACTAAAATTTCATGTGTTCTGCTCTCAGCTCTTTGCCTCTGGACCTGGCACAAAAGCCCGTTGTGATTGTGCAACAGTTTCTCTAAATGCTGGCTGGGGATTCCTGCAGGATCAGTTCCTGTTCACTGGGGCAAAGTGTGTAGGGATAGAGAGTTCTACAAACCCATAAGAAAAGGCAACTCAATAGAGCAATGGGCCAAGATGTGAGAAGACAAAATCCAGAGACCCACAGATGCAAATAAATGCTCAAAAATGCTGTTCAGACTTTAAAGTGTTCAGGGCCATGCAAATTAAAAGCATCATAATTTAGTGTTTATCAGCTTATCAAAAATGAAAAATGACTGGTACCACCAGGGGTCAGTAAGGAGCAAGAAAACAGCACTGTTTGGGAGTATATAGTAGACTTTGCTTCTTTAGAAGTCAGCTAGGCGTTACCTACTGTTTTAAATGCCTGTGCAAGCAATCTCACTTCTAGAAATATTGATATGCATTTAAGGATATTTATTGTGGTATTGTTTAGGATTTCCCAGGTGATGCTAGTGGTAAAGAACCCACCTGCCAATGCAGGTGACAAAAGAAACTCGGGTTCAATCCCTGGGTTGGGAAGATCCCCTGGAGGAGGGCATGACAACCCATTCCAGCATTTTTGCCTGGAGAATCCCATGAACAGAGGAGCCTCACAGGCTATGGTCCATAGGGGCACAGAAAGCTGGACACAACTGAAGTGGCTTAGCATTGTTTAATATGGCAAATAAACAATATAGATATCAATTTCCAGGGACATTGTTAATCAACTTTTTGTTTGTTTGTTTGTTTGTTTTTAAATTTTATTTTATTTTTAAACTTTACATAATTGTATTAGTTTTGCCAAATATCAAAATGAATCCGCCACAGGTATACATATGTTCCCCATCCTGAACCCTCCTCCCTCCTTCCTCCCCATACCATCCCTCTGGGTCGTCCCAGTGCACCAGCCCCAAGCATCCAGTATCGTGCATCGAACCTGGACTGGCATCTCGTTTCATACATGATATTTTACATGTTTCAATGCCATTCTCCCAAATCTTCCCACCCTCTCTCTCTCCCACAGAGTCCATAAGACTGTTCTATATATCAGTGTCTCTTTTGCTATCTCGTATGTTAATCAACTTACAATCAGTCTAGTCTGATGGTGAAGGCCATGGGCTTTGGAATTAGATTGTCTGAGTTTGAATCTTAACCACCTCTTACTTGCTCCATGACCTTGAACAACTTATCTATCATGTCCATATCTCAGTTTTCTCATTTGTAAAGGGGATAATAAATAGTACCTATCTCATGGGGTATCATTAGTGATTGAGTTCAGACAGATAAAGCACTTAAAGTATGACACAGAAACATTATAAAAATGCTTTATTTCATAGGCCTCTAAAGTACTTGAATTTTATTTAAGCTTGTATTATTTTGTGATAAAAGATAAGGATATCATAATATCTTGTCAGCATACTATGAGCATATTATGTAGAGCTTGTTTGTTTATTAGATATTGAATTAATTATAATATTGTAAAGGTTTTCTGTTAGTCCCAGGCATAGCTTAAAAATTGCTGTGTTTAAAATTAAGTTAGAGCCTACTATCAATGCCTAAAATCAGTCACTGTGAAAACTCAACCATTTGGTTATGTGAGTTGTTTTGGAACTAAGAATACTTTGGCTAAGTGAAAAGAATTTATCATGAAAATAACAGATTTTCACTTCCTCTCTAATTTTGTAACCCTTGGCAATACAACTTTTGTTTTGCTGTGAAACATTTGAAAAGTAAATAAGTGTACACACCGAGTTTATTTTCCAAAATAAATGCCTTTAAATTTTGTCTAGAGATTGTAGGATGCTGAAACATCGGGATATCACCTGGAAAGGAGATGGTAAGTGAGTGTGGGAGAGGGTTCTTCTTGAGATCTCTAGACTTAAGCATGGGTGCCTGAAGCACAGACATGCTGAAGCAACAGCTTTACAATTTGCTGAACAAGGATGTTTTGGGAAGGTCTTTCTTTAGGAATGCTTGGGAGCCTGGCTCAGTCAGTATTTACTTGTGAAGTCCACACACACACCACCTGGTGGGCCCTCACGGTAACTTCAGTGGGTGGCCACAGGATACAGCGCTGTTCCAACTTGGATTGTCTGCTCATCACACAGTGTGCAGGAGGTCAAGTTAATGAAGATTGTTTTTCTGTATTCAAAACTACTGATTTCTTTCTCCACTGAGAAGAGGTGCATGGGGCAGTTGCCAGATGGCTGTATTTGGTCAAGAAAGGACATTGTTACAGAAATTCTAATACTATTTCTTTTATTCTTTTAGAAAGAACAAAGAAATTCTTTGCTATAAAAAAAGTAAAGAGCTTTTTTTTTTTTTTACTTGCCTTTAAAATTTTGAGAAATTTAAGCCATACAAAAAAGGTACACAGAATCCTGTAATCATGCCCACAGAATAACCAGAATTGAGAATTTTTAACATTTTGTAATACTGAGCATAGTTGTTATTTTTAATGGAAGGAAACAAAACATCCCATATGTATTACTGGCACAAAGACAGATACATAGATCAATGGAACAGAACAGAGGGTCCAGAATTAATCTTTGACAATAGAGACAAGAATATACAATGGTGTAAAAACAGTTTTATTAGCAAGTGGTTTGGGGAAAACTGGATAGCCTCATGTGAATCAATGAGTTAGAACATTCCCTCATACTATATACAAAAATAAATTCAAAATGGTTTAAATACCCAAATATCAGACATGACACTATAAAACCCTTAGAACAGAATATAGGCAAAACATTCTCTAGCATAAGTCATAGCAATATTTCTCTGTTTCTGAAGACAGAAGAAATACAAGCAAAAATAAACAAATGGGACCTAATTAAACATAAACTTTTACACAGCAAAGGAAAACATAAACAAAAAAGAGAGCCTACAGACTGGGAGCGAACATCTGCTAATGATGTGACAGACAAGAGCATAATTTCCAAAACATACAAACTGCTCATATAGCTCAATATTAGAAAAATAATAATGCAATCAAAAAATGGGCAGAAGATCTAAATAGACTTTTCTCCAAAGAAAACATGCAAACGGTCAAGAGGCACATGAAAAGATGCTCAACATTGCTAGTTATTAGAGAAATGTAAATCAAAACTACATATTAGAGAAATGTGAATCAGTCAGAATGGCTATCATCAAAAATTTTATGAATAATAATTAATAAAAGAATAGAGGTGCAGACCAAGAAGATACGAGAAATTCTTAATAAAAAAGCTAGAAGATTTAAAGAACAAACAAACTGAGATGAACAATTACTGAAATGAAAAATACACTAGAAGGAATCAATAGCAAATAAATGAGGCAGAAGGAATAAGTGAACTGGAAGACAAACTGGTGGAAATCACTGCCATTGAACAGAATAAGAAAAAAAGGATGAAAAGAAATAAGGGCAGTCTGAGAAACTTCTGAGACAACATTAAATGCACCAACATTCACATTAGAGGGGTCACAGAAGAAGAAGAGAGAGAAAAATTCTGAGAAAATAAGTGAAGAGATAATAGCTGAAAACTTACATAATATGAGAAAGGAAATACGCACTTAAGTCCAGGAACCTCAGAGTCCCATACAGGATAAACCCAAGAAGGAACATACCAAGGTGCATATTAATCAGATTGATAAAAATTAAAGACAAAGAGAAATTATTAAAAGCAAAAGGGTAAAGCAACAAATAACATACAGGGGAATCATCATAAGGTTTTCAGCTGATTTTAATAGAAACTCTTTGGTCCATAAGGGAGTGACATGATGTATTTAAAATGTTGAAAGGAAAAGACCTGCATCCAGGAACATTACCCAGCACAGCTCTCATTCAGATTCTATGAAGGAAACAAAAGCTGTACTGACAAGCAAAAGCTTAAGAGAATTCAGCACCACCAAACCAGCTTTATAACAAATGCTAAAGGAACTTCTCTAAGTGGGAAAGGGAAAAGCACAGCTAGAAAATTACAAGAAAATTACAAATGGGAAAGCTCACCATACAATTAAGGCAGGAAATCATCTACACACAAATTTGACAAAACAAACATTCATGAGAAGAGAGTACAAATGCATGATATTGGAAATGCATTTGAAATTCAGAGATCAGCAACTTAAAACTATATACAACTATATATACATATATATTGACTTTTATATCAAAGCATCATGACAACTGATAACCAAAAATCTACAATAGATACACAAAAAGAAAAAACCAATACAAACACAACACTAAACGTTATCATTAAAATCACAAAAGGAGAGAACAAAAGAGGAAGAGAAGAAAAAAAGGACCTACAAAAACAAATTCAAACCAATTAACAAAATGGCAGTAAGAGCATACATGTTGATAATTACTGTAAAGGTAAATGGGTTAAATACACCAACAGATAAACACACTGGCTGCTTGGATACCAGAAAAAGACCTCTGTGTATGCTGTCTATGTGAGACCCGTTTCAGATCTAGGGACACAAACAGACTAAAAGTGAGGGAATGTAAAAAGGTATTCTATGCAAGTGGAAATCAAATGACAGCTGGAGTAACAATACCTGTATCAGACAAAATAGACTTTAAAATAAAGCCTGTTTGTTGAGTTCAGTTCAGTCGCTCAGTCACGTCTGACTCTTTGCAACCCCATGAACCACAGCACGCCAGGCCTCCCTGTCCATCATCAACTCCCAAAATCCACCCAAACTCCTGTCCATTGAGTCGGTGATGCCATCCAGCCATCTCATTCTCTGTTGTCCTCTTCTCCTCCTGCCCCCAATCCCTCCCAGCATCAGGGTCTTTTCAAATGAGTCAGCTCTTCGCATCAGGTAGCCAAAGTACTGGAGTTTCAGCTTCAGCATCAGTCCTTCCAATGAACACCCAGGACTGATCTCCTTCAGAATGGACTGGTTGGATCTCCTTGCAGTCCAAGGGACTCTCAAGAGTCTTCTCCAACACCACAGTTCAAAAGCATCAATTCTTCAGTGCTCAGCTTTCTTCACAGTCCAACTCTCACATCCATACATGACCACTGGAAAAACTATAGCCTTGACTAGACAGACCTTTGTTGGCAAAGTAATGTCTCTGCTTTTAATATGCTATCTAAGTTGGTCATAACTTTCCTTCCAAGGAGTAAGCGTCTTTTAATTTCATGGCTGCAGTCACCATCCGCAGTGATTTTGGAGCCCCCCAAAATAAAGTCTGCCACTGTTTCCACTGTTTCCCTATCTATTTAGCATGAAGTGATGGGACCGGATACCATGATCTTAGTTTTCTGAATGTTGAGCTTTAAGCCAACTTTTTCACTCTCCTCTTTCACTTTCATCAAGAGGCTCTTTAGTTTTTCTTCACTTTCTGCCATAAGGGTGGTGTCATCTGCATATCTGAGGTTATTGATATTTCTCCCGGCAATCTTGATTCCAGCTTGTGCTTCTTCCAGCCCAGCATTTCTCATGAAGTACTCTGCATATAAGTTAAAAAGCTTGTTACAAGAGACAAAAAGTGACACTACATAATGATCGAGGGTCAATCCAGGAAGAAGATATATCAATTATGTATGCACCCAACATAGGAGCACCTTACTATATAAGACAAATATTAGCAGCTATAAAATGAGAAATCACCTGTAATAATAATAATGGAGAACTTTAACATCCCACTTACATCAAGGGCAGATCATTCAGACAGAAAATTGATGAGGAAATAGACATTAAATGATGTATCAGATCAGATGGACTTAATTGATACTTATATAGCCTTCTGTCTGAAAGCATCAGAATACATTCTTCTGAAGTGCACATGGAACATTGGTACAATCACTATGGAGAACAGTATGGAGACTCCTTAAAAAACTAAGAATAGAACTACTATATGATCCAGTGATTCCACTCCTGAGCATTTATCTGGAGCAAACCATAATTTGAAAATATAAATGCACCCCTGTGTTCATTGCAACACTGTTTACAATACCCAATATATGGTAACAAGCTACATTTCCATTGACAGAAGAATGGATTAAGAAAACTTAGTACATTTATAAATGGACTATTACTCAGCCATAGAAAAGAGTGACATAATGCTATTTGCAGCAGTGTGATGGATCTAGAGATATCAAACTAAGTGAAGTAAATCAGACAAAGACAAATATTATATTACTTATATGTGGAGCCTAAAAAAATGATATGTTATTTAAAAAACAGAAACAGACTCACAGACATAGAAAACAAGCATAATTACCAAAGGAGAAAGATGGGGGGAGGGATAAATTAGGAGGCTAGGATTAACATATACAGCCTTACTATACATAAAATAAATGATCTACAAGGACTTATTTCCTATGTAGCTTAGGGAACTCTACTCAATTTCTATAATAACCTACATGGGAAAAAATCTGAAAAGGAATAGATATATGTATTTGTATAATTTACTGTACATCTCTAACGACATCATAAATCAACTTCTCCAATAAAAGGTATAAATTAGAAAAGTTATTCATTCTCATTTATGATTGAATAATATTTTCTTGAATGTATAGACCACATTTTGTTTTCCCATTCATCCATTGATAGCCATTTGGGTTGTTTCTACCATTTGACTGTTGTGATAGTATTGCAATGGATATTAATTTGCAGGTATTTGAACATTCATTTTCACTTCTTTTGAGTATATTCCTATGAGTGAAACTGATGGGTTATATGATAATTCTATGTTTAACTGTTTGAAGAGCTGTCAAACTCTTTTCCAAAGTGGCTGTACCATCTTACATTCCCATAGAAATAAAGAGGGTTTCAGTCTCTCTACATCTTTGCCTCATTTCATTTCAAACATATTTAAAAAACCTTGCATTTGTATTTTTCTTCCCTCACAAATACCGTTTTGAATATCATACTTTACATTTAATTCTCGTGCATTTTTAATTGCTTATTGAGGATACAGATTATTTTACTACTTTTGTCTTTTAACCTCCCTACTAACTTTGTGTGTGGATGATTTCCTACCTTTATTATATGTTTGCCTTTACCAGTGAGCTTTTTCATTTCATAATTTCCCTGTTTTTAGATGTATTGCCAAGTCCAAGCTTGCTCTGCTTGCTGCACAATAGGCCAATAAATCTGACAGACGAGGTTCTGAGGCAAGGGATGTGACTTTATTTGGAGAGCTGGCTAACTAAGAAGATGGCAGACTAATATCTCAAAATAACCATCTAGTTGGGGCCTAGATGCCAGGTTCTTTTATGGATCAGAGATTGGGAGAGGTGAGGAAACAAAGTAAAAAAGACCATTTAATTCTTCCAAATATCTCCTAGAATGACAAGCCTCAGGCAAGGAGGGGGATATTAGTTTCACCTCCTTGCAGTCATTTCATGGGTGGCATGAAATGGAATATTTCTGGTCATATCCATAAACAAAGGTGCCCCCTGTATCTGCAGTTCAGCTCCCCAGCTGTGAATTTCTGAGCCATGCTGGTAAGCAGCAGACAGGAGGCACCATTTCCCACACAAAGAAAGCAAGAGCGTCACAGTCCTTCACAGGTGGGCAGGGTCTGTTTATCTCCCTGTGAGCCACAGGCACCCTAGCCCATGGGTCAGGCGGATGGGGGCAGGCAGGGCTCCCCGAGGCAGGCCATTATGTAGGCTTGTAACAGCAAAAGTGGCAAAATAAGAGTTAAAGTCACAGGAGCAGATCCAGTGTGGAGTCAAAATTAACCCTCCCAGTTACAGCTGTAGCCTTTCCTTTTTATCTTAGAGAAGTTCCTTTAGCATTTGTTGTAAAGCTGGTTTAGTGGTGCTAAATTCTTTTAGATTTGACTTGTCTGTAAAGCTTTTTATTTCTGTATCAGATTTGAATGAGAGCCTTTATTCTTGGTTGTATGTAGGTTTTACCCTTTCATCACTTGAGTTTCTGCTGAAAAACCAGCTAACAACCTTGTGGGAGTTCCCTTGCACATTTGTTGCTTTTCATTTCCTGCTTTTGAGATTCTTTAATAATTTTCATTTTGATTATAATGTGTGTTGGTGTGTTCCTCTTTAGGTAAATTCCTGTATGAGACTCTCTTTGCTTCCTAAACTTGGGTGACTGGTTCCTTTCCTAAGTTAGGGAAGTTTTCAGTTATTTTCTTCTTAAATATTTTTTCTCAGACCCTTTCTCTCTTCTCCTCCTGGGACCCCTATAATGTGAATATTAGTGTGTTTAATTCCCAAAGGTCTCAAACTGTCCTCTTTTTTTTTTTTTTTCATTCTTATTTTCTGTTCAGCAGCCATGATTTATACTGCTGTTTTCCAGCCCATTAATCCATTCTTTTTATCATTTAGTCTACATTATATGTTAGAAGTTTCCTTCTAGTGTATTTATTTCACTTTTTGTATTTTTCAGCTCTCTTTGGTTCTCTGAGTTCTTTGATCATCTTTACAATTATTAGATTGTCTATCTCTCCTTCATTTAGTTCTTCTGGGGCTTTATCTTGTTCCTTCATTTGGAACATATTTGTCTGCAACCTTATTTTGTGTAAGTATTTTTATATCTGTGTAACTTATGTTAAGTATTTTGACCTTTGAGAAGTGGTTCTCTGTATTAGATACCCTGTGCATTTCTCTATTGTCATAGCAGTGTACTCCCTATCTCGTCACCTAGGGGCCAGGGGCTAGATGGTCCCAGAGTAGGTTCTCATCTGTGCATGCAGACTCGGTTGTGGGGCTGTATTTTGCTTTCTTCTGGTTTCTGCCCTGTGGTGTGTGAGGCTGGTCTAGAGACTAGTACAGGCTTCCTGTTGGGAAGGGCTGCCACCTGCCCACTGATGGGTAGAGCTGAGTCTTGGTCCTCTGCTGGGCAAGGTCATGTCTAGGGGGTGTCTGGTGACATCTCTGGGCTCAGGAAGTTTTTAATGTAACCTGTCTGCTGCTGATTGGGCCTGTGTTTCTGCCCAGCTTGTTGTATGACCTGAGTCCTCCCAGCCTTGGAGCCCACAGGCTACTGTTTGGGCTAAGTCTTGGCACCAAGATGTCACCCTCCAGGAGAGCTCCTGCAGATGAATGCTTCCTAATATATCTGCCACCAGTATCTATGTCCCCTGAGTGAGTCACAGCTGCCCCATTTTCCCAGGAGACCCTCCAAGACCAGCAGGTAGATCTATCCCAGACTCCTGTCAAATTACTGCTTTTGCCCTGGGTCCTGGTACGTGTGAAATTTTGTATTCACCCTTTAAGAGTGAATTTTCTATTTCCCTCAGTTCTGTGGGTTCCTGCAGTTAAGCCCCATAGGCTTTGAAGGTTGTATACTCTGGGGGCTCATTTTTTCAATGCTAAGCCCCAGGGCTGGGGAACCTGACGGGGGGCTCAGAACTCTCACTCCTGTGGGAAAATCTCTGTGATATAATTATTCTCCTGCTTATGGAGAATAATTGTAATTGTTCTGTTTATTTACCTGAAGCATATGGGATTTGATTATATTTTAATTCCATCCTTCTTGCTCATTTTGTTGTGGTTCCTCTTTCATCTTTGGTTGTAGGAGATCTTATCTGGTATATTACTTATTCATTGATGGTTATTCTGCAGAGGGTTGTGATTTTGGTGTGCTTGTGAGAGGAGGTGAGCCCAGGGTCTTTCTCCTCTGCCATCTTGACTGCTCTCTTCCTGCAGTCCCCTCCCTAAACATATCACCTATGACTTAGAGAGTCAACAGCTGCATACTAAGATAATCTCCAACAGAACCTCAGCACATAAAAGGCTTTGTTGAATAAATTAATATAAATATCATCATGTCAAGTTGAGATCAAAAGGAATATGGCAGAGACTTAAAATTTCCAAGGGAATTTTCCCTTTGCTCTGAGGGTTATATTATTCCATTTAACAAATATTTATTAAGAAGTGAATACCTGCTGCATCCTGGTATTGTACAGGATAGATACGGTCCCATCTTTAACAGAGCTTAAGTTTAAATGGGTACAACTCATGAGCCTAAGATTAGATTTTTGAATGAAGAGACTTATTCATGATTGAGATGTATTTCTATTAGGTGCCCAAAGATTACTTAAATATGATTCAGAAGTTGGCTCATTTTTATTTACACACAATGAGACCTTTTTGCAGCTGTACCACACTTTAGGACACTGTGTGTGTGTGTGTGTGTGTGTGTGTGTAGACACAAAGGAGGAAAGAGTCACATATGTATCATCTCTCCCCTGCTTACCCTCCTTCCCACCATCAAATTTAAAAGCCTAGAGTGTTGAGTATAGAATTACTGAAAATATTAAGTTTACCTTAACCTTCTTCTGTAATTTACTAATCCTATTTCTATAGATGGAAGAATACCATCTGAGTAAGTGAATAGAGTGTATTTATTTAAAGATACAGGAAAAATAAGCAAGAGTTTTCTAGGTATCTTTTATGGCATTTCATTATAGATATTTATTTTTATGCATTACTAAAGATGTTATTTTTTCCCATTCAAATACATATGCAGCAGAAATTAGAGAGGAAGTACCTTGGATCCAGTGGCTAATGAGGACTGGTAAAGTGAAGGGCACAAGCTCCTTTTAGGGAACTGCAGCTCCTTGACTCCAGGTCTGTGTTCAGTCAGTTCAGTTCAGTTGCTCAGTTGTGTCCAGCTCTTTGAAACCCCATGAATCTCAGCACACCAGGTCTCCCTGTCCATCACCAACTCCCAGAGTTTACCCATAATCATGTCCATCGAGTCGGTGATGCCATCCAGCCATCTTATCTTCTGTCAACCCCTTCTTCTCCTGCCCCCAATCTCTCCCAGCATCAGGGTCTTTTTCAAATGAGTCAACTCTTCACATGAGGTGGCCAAAGTATTGGAGTTTCAGCTTCAACATCAGTCCTTCCAGTGAACACTCAGGACTGATCTCCTTTAGGATGGACTGGTTGGCTCTCCTTGCAGGCCAAAGGACTCTCAAGAGTCTTCAACACCAGAGTTCAAAAGCATCAATTCTTCCGCTCAGCTTTCTTCACCGTGCAACTCTCATCCATACATGACCACTGGAAAAACCATAGCCTTGACTAGACCTGGACCTTTGTTGGCAAAGTAATGTCTCTGCTTTTCAGTATGCTATCTAGGTCGGTCATAACTTTCCTTCCAAAGAGTAAGCATCTTTTAATTTCATGGCTGCAATCACCATGGGAATGCAGGCCCAGAGGGGCCAGGCCTTCTCATTTTTCAAATGAAACTAGAAAACTAGATTTTTAATGAGTTATCATTTTTTAAAAAATATTGGAAACTGCGTCACTCATGTTTACAATGTAATGGAAGGAAAAGAAAATATTCTGACAGGTAAGCCATTTGAGATCTCTGAAGACTATCACCAAACCAGTGATGCCATTTATCATGTCTAGTAACTGCCATGGTCTACCGCACAATTGCACTCATCTCACACGCTAGTAGAGTCATGCTCAAAATTCTCCAAGCCAGGCTTCAGCAGTATGTGAACTGTGAACTTCCAGATGTTCAAGCTGGACTTAAAAAGGCAGAGGAACCAGAGATCAAATTGCCAACATCCACTGGATCATGGAAAAAGCAAGAGAGTTCCAGAAAAACATCTATTTCTGCTTTATTGACTGTGCCAAAGCCTTTGACTGTGTGGATCACAATAAACTGTGGAAAATTCTGAAAGAGATGGGAATACCAGACCCACTGACAATCAAGATTGTCAGGAGAAATATCAATAACCTCAGATATGCAAATGATACCACCCTTATGACAGAAAGTGAAGAAAAACTAAACAGCCTCTTGATGAAAGTGAAAGAGGAGAGTGAAAAAGTTGGCTTAAAGTTCAACATTCAGAAAACTAAGATCATGGCATCCAGTCCCATCACTTCATGGCAAATAGATGGGGAAACATTGGAAACAGTGGCTGACTTTATTTTGGGGGGCTCCAAAATCACTGCAGATGGTGATTGAAGCCATGAAATTAAAAGGCGCTTACTCCTTGGAAGGAAAGTTATGACCAACCTAAACAGCATATTAAAAAGCAGAGACATTACTTTGCCAACAAAGGTCCATCTAGTCAAGTCTATGGTTTTTACAGCGGTAATGTATGGATGTGAGTGTTGGACTAAAAAGAAAGCTGAGCAACAAAGAATTGACGCTTTTGAACTGTGGTGTTGGAGAAGACTCTTGAGAGTCCCTTGAACTGCAAGGAGAGCCAACCAGTCCATCCTAAAGGAGATCAGTCCTGAGTGTTCATTGGAAGGACTGATGTTGAAGCTGAAACTCCAATACTTTGGCCACCTGATGCTAAGAGCTGATTCATTGAAAAGACTCTGATGCTGGGAAAGATTGAAGGTGAGCGGAGAAGGGGACAACAGAGGATGAGATGGTTGGATGCCATCACCAACTCAATGGACATGAGTTTGGGTGAACTCCGGGAGTTGGTGATGGACAGGGAGGCCTGGTGTTATGCAGTCCATGGGGTCCCAAAGAGTTGTACACATCTGAGCGACTGAACTGAACTGAACTGCCATGGTCACTTTAGACTGTAGTTTCAAAGGTGTAGACTTATTTGTGGATTTGTACCCTCTTGTGCTGATGTCCCTATCTTTCTCATACTTGTTCTGTTCAGGGTCCTCTAGAGCAGCTCCGTCCAGTAGAATGTTCTGCAGTGATAAAAAATGTTCTACATATGTGCTGTCTGATACAGGAACCACTAGTGTCTATTGTAGCTAGTAGGACTAAGAAACTGAATTTTAAATTTTATTTTAATTTAATTGAAATAGCTGAATGTGTCCAGTGGCAATCAAGCCATACTTCCTGTCTCTGTACAACTCTCATCCTCACAGAAACCCAACTAAGAGTTATTGAATTGATTGAACCAAACCCAGATAAACCCTTGGTGGACAAAGTGTAGTAAGGAGAGAAAGGAGCAAACCTACCCCAGCATTGGCGGGGCCTGGGCAAAGTTTCATACATCTAAGTGTATGAAACATAAATCAAGTTGGCACATTCCTAAGTAAAATGTATTCCTTCCTTTTACCTCATTACATATTCCTTCATCAGGAACTGGAAGTCCAGCCTCACAGAATTCTTGGACTCTACGCTTCTGCTAGCCCCTCTGTTCCCAGGGCAGGTCCACCCTATGTCACAAGTGAGCTGAGCAGTGAGCCTGGGCAGCATGGAACTTTACATAACCAGTGATCAAGAGCCATATTTGGGATACTTCTGCTATTCTTGTGGTATATTTCACATCTCCTCCATTTTGACTATAGCTGAGTTTGACTTTAAGACATTGTATACAGCTCTGTGGAATTGCTGTATAAAATAAGATCTTGTGTTAATTTGGGCATAGACCTTCCTTCTGAGTCAAGCACCATGATCTGATTAATCCCTTTTGGAATCTCTTATAAGCTCCTACTTCATCACCTACAAATTGAGGAATAATCATTTTTCTAAATACATTTGTCCTGAATTCTTTAGAAGTAAAACAGAACTGAACAAGGCTACAGTGAAATAGAACTGAACTTGGCTACAGCTTTTAAAGATTGTTTAAGAGATGAAACATGGAATGGGTACAGATGTGACTTTGGCCGATGGTTAATAAGGAGAGTTCATTAAACTGCCTATTTAACATCTTTATTAGGCTGCCTATTACATCACTAAATCATCTTCAGCAGTATACCTCAGAAGACTTTTCTTGGGGCAGTCGTTTATGCCTAAAGTGTTGCGGAGTGGAAGATAAATTGCAGATTGCTTTTAATCCATGTATAAATCAATCTAATGAGTTCTATGTGATTAAAGTCAGTTAAAAAAAATAAGTATTGTAATACTTAGGGTGTGTGTACGGATTATCTTCACCTAAATAACATCTTACAAATGATTTATAAATTTGGGTATTTAGGTAATAAGTAAAAAAGAAGACTTGCACAGTATGTATGCATGTGTGTGCATGCCCACGTATGTGTCTGTGTGTGAAAAACTTGAGCAGGTTCAGTTGGAGGACAGCTTTGAAAATTTTAAGGTCACATCCTTTTCTGTTGGAGGCATTTATGCCAGGGGTCCCCAATCCCTGGGACACGGACTGATACCAATCTGTGACCTGTTAGGAATTGGGTCACACAGGAGGAGGTGAGCAGTAAGGTTAATAAATGAAGCTTCATCGGTAGTTACAGCCGCTCCCCATTGTTTGCATTATCGTATGAGCTCTGCCTCCTGACAGATCAGTGGTGGCATTAGATTCTCATAGAAGCAAGAATCCTACTGTGAACTGCACATTTGAGGAATCTATAACAGATTGCATGCTCCTTCTAAGAATCTAATGCTGGATGATTTGCGGTGGAGCTGAGGTGGTGATGTTAGTGGTGGGGAGTGGCTACAGATGCAGATATCATAAGCAGACAGGTTTGACTGTACAGAGACCACAACAAATAGTTGCTTGCAGACATATCAAAACCCTGTCAGTGAGTGGCAAGTGACAATTAAACTCCATCTGGTGGCAGGCTTTAAGTCAGAATCTGACACTTATTTTAGTCTATGCATGAAAGAAAGAAAGAAAGAAAATGAAGTCGCTCAGTTGTGTCTGACTCTTTGTGACCCCACGGACTGTAGCCTACCAGGCTCCTCCGTCCATGGGATTTTCCAGGCAAGAATACTGGAGTGGGTTGCCATTGCCTTGTCTATGCATGGCCTGCCCATTATTTTATTTACCGCTTATGTCATACCTCTTTCCTGCACTGCACACTTGTCTCAGTCATAATTTTGATAAGCCCACAAGCTAATGCCAGTGTACATGCTAAGTTGCTTCAGTTGTGTCTGACTCTTTGTGACCCTATGGACTGCAGCCTGCCAGGCTCCTCTGTCCATGGGATTCTCCAGGCAAGAATACTGGAGTGGGTTACCATGTCCTCCTCCAGGGATTCTTCACAACCCAGGGATTGAACCCAGATCTCTTAAAGCACCACCTGCGAAGCCCCATAAGCTAATAACCTTAGATAAAATGAGTAAAAATGTTGCTGAAGAACTTTGAAAATGGCAAAAGACCCAGTGATGAGATGGCAGAAGACTCTAAGTTCAATTCAGTTGCTCAATCATGTCCTACCCTTTGCAACCCCATGGACTGCAGCACACCAGACTTCCCTGTTCATCACCAACTCCTGGAGCTTGTTCTAACTCATGTCCATCGAGTTGGTGATGCCATCCAACCATCTCATCCTCTGTCGTCCCCTTCTCCTCCTGCCTTCAATCTTTCCCAGCATAAGGGTCTTTTCCAATGGGTCAGTTTTTCACATCAGGTAGCCAAAGTATTGGAGTTTCAGTCATTCCAATGAAGGGCTCTAAATATGTAGAAGACTCTAAGACTGCCAACAAAAGAAAACTGCATTTAAAAGACAATACCAAGAGTTCTGCTTAAATTACAGATCTGTTGCAACAGGTGATTCACATTCTCCAAGCCCGCTTTGTATAATATGTGGTGACTGATTGTCCAGCAAAGCCATGAAACTTTCAAAGCTGCTTTGCCACTTGAAGACCAAGCACCCTGCATTAAAAGACAAGCCTTTGGAGTTTTTCAAAAGAAAAAAAAACATAAACACAAAAACCAGAAGCAATTATTGAAGCTCACTACTTCATCAAATGTATCTGCACTGAGAGCATCATTCTTAGGGGCTAACTGCATTACGAAAGCTAAGAAGCCTTTTACTATTGGTGAAGAGTTGATCCTGCTTGCTGCTAAGGACAGTTGTCATGAACTTTTAGAAGAGACTGCAGTTCGAAAGGTGGCACATGTTCCTCTTTTGGCTGGCACCATAACTAGATGAATTGATGAAACAGCAGAGGATATTGAGGCGTAACTGTTAGAGAGGATTAATGAGTCACCATGGTACACAATCCAAGTTGGCGAGTCTACTGATGTTGACAAGACAACAATGCTTGTTTCTGTGCATATATTTTTCAGGAAGATATGCACGAGGACATGTGATATACATTTTTGTGCCAACCAACACCACAGCTGCAGAATGTTTCAAGTCTTTGAATAATTGCATATCAGGAAAACTGAACTGGTCATTTTGTGTTGATATATGCATGGATGGAGTGGCTGCCGTGACTGGATGGCTTTCTGGATTCACTGCTTGAGTCAAAGACGTCGTTTCTGATTGTGAGTCTGTGCACTGTATCATCCGTAGAGAAATGCTGGCTAACCGAAAAATGTCCCCTGAACTTAACAGTGTTTTGCAGGATGTGAATAAAATGATCACATTCAAGTACTTGTGCTTAATTCATGTCTGTTCGCACAACTCTGTGAGGAGATGGACACAGACCACACACGTCTTCTCTCATACACAGAAGCGAGGTGGCTTTCTAAAGGTTGGTCACTGGTCAGAGCTGTTGAGTTATGAGAGCCACTCCAGAGATTTCTTTTAGAAAAACAGTCACCACTGGCAGCACATGTCAGTGACACAGAATGGATCACAAACTTGCTTACTTGTGGGACATATTCAACCTGCTCAGTGAACTCAGTCACTTCAGGGGAGAATGAAAACTATGTTCACGTCAACAGAGACTGACATTCAAAGCCAATCTGCAGTTATAGGTGTGATGAGTGGACATTGGGTTTTTGACATGTTTCAGACATTAGCAGAGATTTTGAAAGAGACTGAGCCAGGGCCTTCTCTCTCCCAGCTAGATGCATGATCACTTGTCTCAGTTTTCGAAAGAGCATTACTCCTCTACCACAAAAGACCCCCAGAATGGGAAGGAATGGATCCACGACCCATTTGTGAATAGGCCAGGTGAACTGACTTTGTCCATGCTAGAAGAGAATCAACTGTTTGAAACTGCAAATGATGGTGGCCTTCAAAATATGTCTGAGACAACTTCAGTCTTCCATATGTTCTGGATTAAAGTCAAGGCCGAATATTTGGGGATTACCACAAAAGCACTGAAAAGCCTACTTCCACTTCCAACATCCTAACTTTGTGAAGGGTTTTTTCCTGCAGTGACAGCAACCAAAACGAAATTACAGAGTAGACTGGACATAAGCATCACACTTCAGGTGTCACTGTCTCCCATCACCACAGAAGGAATCATCTAGTTGCAGGAAAAAAAGCTCAGGGCGCCCACTGATTGTGCATTATGGGGAGTTGTGTAATTATTTCATGATATATAACAATGTAATAACAATAGAAATAAGTCAGTGCATGCGTGCATGCTCAGTTGTGTCTGACTCCATGCCCCCGCTGACTGTAGCCCTCCAGGTTCCTCTGTTCATGGGATTTCCCAGGCAAGAATACTGGAGTGGGTTGCCATTTCCTACTCTAGGCCATGTTCTTGACCCAGGGATTGAACCCACATGTCCTGCATTGGCGGGGGGATTCTTTACCACTGGGAATAGAAATAAATGTCGTGTGCTTGAGTCATCCCAAACCATCCCCACTCCTGGTCCATGGAATTATTGTCCTCCATGAAACTGGTCCCCTGGTGCCCAAAATGCTGGGGACAGCTGATTTATGCCATGTTGTAACTGACATGTGGTAATGAAAAATGATTTTATATTACCACTCAGGGAAAACTGGAGAACACTGCCCTTATTATGCTGTGGCTCCCTCCTGTGGTTAAAAGGGAGAACAGGAATATAACCTGTGACAGATGAAGAAAAGAAATAGGACTGTAAAGCCTCCAGCCAGTTGTCTCTATAATTCAGAATTGTCTAGGAAACAGGCTTCATGCCTTCTACTAGATAGTTTAAACCCTGCAAAGGATTCTGACATATGATTGTTGCTACCCTCCCCGAGGGCACTCACACTTTATTGCTGTCCCTTTAATTTTCTCCTTACTGTATCCACTTTTCATGGTTAGAAATTATCTTGTATGATTTTATATTTCATAAGTAATACCATAATTGACATTAATGTAAATATTTTACTGATGAAGTATGCTTTTTCCTATGTAACTGTTTTCATAATATAAGTATTTGGCAATCTTTGGGTGGTTTTAGGATGTGATGGTTTCTTTTTCTCAGCGCCTTGACCTAATTCTCCTCTGCCAACATTCAATTTCGGTCTATTGAAACAGAAACCTTTGAAACACTATTAGAAACTGAAAGGCATCCCAAGTGCTGTATGATTCTTAGATGAGTGGGTTTGCTTGAGATTAAATTTGAAAGCACCATCTTGCTCATGCAATTATTTCTATAGGATTGTATAATCACTGGTTCGTGTTGAGCTTTCCTTAGGCATACTGCCTGAATTGGCTGCAGATTCGGGGCTATGCAAGGATGGGTTGTTCTTTTTGTTGTTCAGTCACCAAGTCATGCCCAACTCTTTGTGACCCCATGGCCTGTAGCCCACCAGACTCCTCTGTCCGTGGGATTTCCCAGGCATGAATGCTGGAGTGGGTTGCCATTTCCTCCTCCAGGGAATCTTCCTGACCCAGGAATCCAACCCACGTATCCTGCATCATATCCTGCATTGGTAGGCGGATTCTTTACCACAGAGCCACGAGGGAAACTGGGTAGGTGAGGCTAAACGCATTCAGTAACAGAGTAAAACATCAAGGCAATATAGGAGGATGGGACTTGGGTTAAACTTGGAGATGGGAGAAACAGCGAAAGTGGTTCCCAACTGTTCTAGGCACTTTCACAATAATCGTCTCTGCCGTGGACATTTTCATTGCATAGCTAATCAGCAGTAAGGCAGTTTTGCAGTAAAGAATAAAATAATGAAAAGCAAAAAGAAGGACGTTAAAAAAGACCTAATGAAATATAAGAAATGAATAACAATTAAAAAGACTATTGCAAAATACAAAATATTTGAATACATTTAAAATGTGTGTAGATTGAGGCCAGTACTTTGTGAATAATCGATTTTATTTTGTGACTTGTACCTAAGCACTTTTCTCAGGAGTCTTTTGTTCTTAAGATATTATACATTTTTTTTTGGCCTGTTGATTTGTCTCTTCATATCACACTTTTTTCTGTTTTGCTAAAACTTCTTCCTTCGATAAGAGAGAGATCAGTCTCCAAACACTAGGATGCATATTTTTAACTGAGTTTTTGTATTGTTTTGTGAATACCTCTCCATTATTTGTTTGTTCTTGGCATATTGTCACATATGTTTTGGTAGATAATTCTACCAAATTAGAATTAGGTTAGGTGGAAAATGTGAGTTCAACTCTATGCCTTCGAGGCTCTCAGCTTCTTTCTCCTCCAGTGTAGCGTGTTTCAAAATAAGAAACCAGTTCTTGGGGCAGATCATCATCATCCATCAGATCATTGAAGCCGTCAATAACTGGAAGAAAGGCTAACATTTCAACCAGTTGAAACAAGACTGTAGACCTTTCATGGCAAAATTGTCCAAGGCCAGTTAACTGTGCAGAAAAGTGCTTGTGACGAAGGTGCTTACTGCAAAAATACCGGACAAGGTTCCAAACTTTTCCTTCGGTTCTTTTGAGAGGGTTGGCAGGTGTAACTGCTGCTCTGGAATAATTAGGAGTCTGCTGTTTCCTTCCCTCTGCATTCTCGCCCACAGGGGCACCCTGTATTGTGGTGGCGGGGAAAGAGTGTTGCAGCAGCTGTACGATGCTCCCAGTCTCTACTGGCTACCGTCTTGGAATGCCAAGCAAACTTTTTATTAATGCAGGGCCAACATTTAAAAGTACTGAGTAAATGAATAAATGAGCATTGTCTGGAAGGAGATAATAATGTCTCGTTGGGCTTCTCAAATATATTTTACATGTCTTTTAAAGGTGCAATAAATGTTACACTAGATGGATCAAATGGATTTACTCTGTAAGAAAACATGAAATACTATTTGTACATATTTGGAAAAGAGTTTCTCTTTGCTTGAACTCTTTCAGGGTCAAAGAAGGTGGGGGCAGCTCTCCAGTGGACCTTTTGCCCCTGGGTCTGAAACTCTTTTATTGCTGTACGTGAATACTCTAGCTGTTAGGGGAGGTTTGTGGGAGGATGGGGTGGTTCAAGACAAAAAGACTGGCTTTTTGAATGTTTACACTTTTAAATAAAAATATACAAATTACAGTATTTTTTTTTTTAAAGAAAAATGTCAATTCCTTTCTTCTTCTAACTCTCCAGAAATTTCTGACATTTTTGCTGATGTTGTCTGGGACTGTACATCAGTGAGGTAGCTGTATTTCAGTGATTCATTTCATTCTGACAACACCAAGCTGAGAAGTCTAACAACTTTGATTAGCACAAGTGTCCAAACGACTCTTAATGTCAATAAAAACCTGATTCAGTCAACAGGGAGACAATTATTCAGAAATCCTTCTTCATATTCTCTTGTGGTTTCTGCCAAATGGTAATTTGTTTGAGGAAAAAAAAATCCATTTTTCTTAGGGAAAAATAATGCCAATACACTCACTGCAGGCGAATCACTGATTCTTAATCTAGTTTGATTTGTGCCTGGGTCTGCCACAAACATAACGGAGTGGGGGCGGCAGTCCACATCAATGTTTAATAGACCTCCAGCCTTCACCTGACTGTTGAGTTCTTTCAGGAGAAACAAAAGAGATGGTACAAAAAGTGCAGACCCAGCGGAGGACAAGCTCCTGTGTGGACCTGGTGTGCGGAAAAGCCTGGAAGCATGAGTGAGCATAAAGATTTGAGAGAAGAGAATGGAGTGTGGCTCAGCTGGTAAAGAATCTGCCTGCAATGCAGGAGACCCCGATTCGATTGCTGGTTCGGGAAGATCCCCTGGAGAAGGGATAGGCTACCCGCTCCAGTATTCTCGGGCTTCTCTAGTGGCTCAGATGGTAAAGAATTCATCTGCGATGCAAGAGACCTGGGTTCTGATCCTTGGATCAGGAAGATCCCCTGGAGAGGGAACAACTTACCCACTCCAGTATTCTTGCCTGGAGAATTCCATGGATAGAGGAGCCTGGCAGGCTACAGTCCATGGACACAGGCTACAGAAAGTCGGACACAACTGAGCAACTTTCACTTACATTTTTCTTTTTCCTGTGACTAAAGCAGACTATACTTGCAGGGGTGTGGTGGGGAAGGAAACTTATAAGGGACCCATTCATGAAAGACGTTAAATGCCATGCTGAGTACTTTTAGTTTCATCTTCTAGTCAGTGGGATGCCATTCACAAATTTTGTACAGGAATACATCTTTACTGTCTGGTTAAATGATAAGATATACCTAAAAATAAAAAATAAAAACAATGATGTCCAAGAAGTGTCAGAAGACAGTATATTAAATGGTTGGGACAAAAGTGAATGCCAGGAATGGGGCAGAGAAATTGCTATATGTTGTAGCCATCAGAGGAGTCTTCTTGATGAAGGAAGGAATGACACTGTACCTTGAAGAACAAGAAGAAAAGGGAGATACTTCATTAATGCCGGAGTAGGAGGCTTCTGTTGTTTACAAAGACAAAGACTTGGAAATAGGACAGCAAGGACTCTTTCACTGGCCACTCTGCAGTTGATGTCACCACCTCACTCCATCTGAGGACAATGTAATTGGGCAGAGAGCGGAGAATGGTGGGAGCAGTTTGGTGGAGTCTCCTGGGAAGAGGACCTAGAGATGGAGTCATGAGCTGAGTCTCCAGTTAGGCAGCACTGGCTTCTCTCTGTTTGAGGATGTGTCTGACATTCCAGAGCTCCAGAGCAGTACTTTAACCATTTGTATGAATTCAGTAAGTATCTAGAACTACTGTATACAGGGATCGAGCTACATCTTGGCCCCTGGAGTGGGCTCTGTTGTTTCACCTGGGTGCCTCGCCTACTTACCATGTCTCCTCTTCTGTTCTAAATGACTGTTGCCTACAGGGAAGGAAGTTGTGAATAGCTCTCTTGAACTCTTGATGCACAACTTCTTCTTGATGCTGTCAGGCTTGATAAAGGCCGTGGACTCCTTGAACAAATCAGAACCCTTGGCCATCAGCATGAATTATATTCCTTGAATTGCATTTTCTTTAGAACAAGTATTTAACTCTGCTGGAAGTTTTTCCTGCCCTTTCTAAGCCTGACCATATTAGGGTGTATGAACCTTTCTGGTGAGAGGAAAAGAAGCCATGAAAAGAACCCAACCCAAGCCTCCAACACATGAGGCTCCAAGCAAAGGGAATTTTACCAATTTGTGGGGCTCTGCCAACAATCATCTCCAATGATTATGGAAAGTTAATTAATTCAGCCAATTAATATCCTACAGTGGAGTTGAGGCCATACTAGGGATAAAGTAGTGAACAAAACAAACATGGACGCTACCTGCAGGAGTTCACAGTAAGTGGGGGAAACAAAGGCAGGTAAACAGTTTGGCAGCTGATAGATGTGTTGACTCCTGTGTACTATTATTTTATTTTGTTATTATTTTTTTTTGTACTGTTATTTTAAAGAGTTCTGGCCTGAGCTTCAGTTGAGGTCTTGCCTGTGCTGTGTGCTAGTTGTCTGAGTAAATCCTTCTGAAATAAAATTTTTAAGAATTTAAAACATTGTCAAATGTAGGAAAAGCAAGATCCTAATAGTTTAATGGGGCTTCTCTGATGGCTCAGAATCTGCCTTCCAGTGGAGGTGATGCAGGTTCGATCCCTGGGTTGGGAAGATCCCCTGGAGAAGAAAATGGCAACCCACTCCAGTATTCTTGCCTGGGAAATCCCATGGACAGATGAGTCTGGTGGGCTACAGTCCATGGGGTTGCAAAAGAGCCAGACACGACTTTGTGACTAAACAACAACAAATAATTTAATATGATTGAGTAACCCAGTAGATTTAAAGGGTCTTAGCAGACTCTTTGAAGAACTTCTGCCCTTAAAGAACTTCTAGTTCATCCTTCAAGATAAGGCTGTGTTCCATAGAGTCCTTTGATAGAAATTTGCTTTCTGCCTCTTTGGATTGAACAATCTTGTACCAAATGATTTAGAGCCAACTTGGGTCCCATGGTTGTTCCCCAGAGCATTGTGCAGACTCCCGCCAGTTATCAAAATGCTGTCACCCTAGACAGCTCGCCAGCACTGTCCCTCTGCCTTCCTCCCCATCTCGGCAGGATTCTCATCTCTGATTGGAATAGCAGCCTTTTCTTGTCAGGTTTGAAGCATGTGGAAGTCTGTACCAGGTCTGCATCCCCTGGGTCAGCTTTGAGTATCTTGCTGTAATTTCCTTCCACTAGCAACAAAACCCAAGTCAGTTTAAAAGGAAAACGAGAGAAGTGCAACTGAATGTAGCAAGCCCTGGGTATTTGTTCAAATGCTAAATGAGGGGCCCATGTTTTTAAGAGCACATTCTAGGGAAAGTTCTGAAATTGCAAGCTGCAGCCCTTTCTCTTTGCGCTTGGTTTGGCTGATTTCCAAAGCATCAAGGCTAGCAATTGAGGGACTGAAATATAATCGGTGGCGATACATTCGCACCACATGAGACATTCTCAGCCTCCAGAGGATCTGGTGGCTGGAGGAGCAGCGGACCAGCAACAGCTTCTGGCAGCCGGAGTCCGAAGGGAGGGAAGATCGGATCGAAATGGTAAGAAACTCCGGAGCTTTTGGCAGACCTGGTCTGCTACCTGGGAAAGAATATTTAGCATGTGCTGGTGAAAATGGCTGTTGGTAACCTGAGAATGACCGACAGTCCCTTGAGCTTTGGGGAGCTGTCGGTTTTTCAGTGGAAGGGCAGGAACACCTTTGCCAGCAGCACACTGATTTTTGAAAAATAATTTCTTTTGTGTCAGGAGTAATGCTGCCTTGTAATTAATGAGGGCTGCTCTGCCAGGCAAAGACAGACCCCGCGGTGACCTGAGACGCAGCCCTGATGAATACAGTGTCTGAAGTGGACTCTTCTTCTGAATGTTGTTGTAATTTCCAGGAGACTCCTTCATAGAAATAATTGCCCATTGTCTTGATATTTCCATATGAGGGTTCAAACCCATTCGTACTGAAGCAGCTTTCTTTTCTGACTAGTGAGTCGTCTCAGTTCTATGAGCTTCACTGTTGATTGGAGGCATTTGCACATTAAATGTTACTAGAGCAAACTTCTAAGAGATGTTGTTTTCATTTTAAAGCTAGCATATGCAGGCAGCGGCAACAGGAGCCCACGTTTAAAAGGAAGTGTTCTATGACTTTGTTTGGAAGAAGTTTGTTTGATTCACTCTAGCAGAGCAAATGTTGCTGGGGTTAGGGACACCAAAATGGAAATGAGGTCTTTGGACTTGGCATTAGAAGTCGCCGTGGGAATGACTCTGGGCTTAATTCGGGTCTCTGCTGTCCGTGTGCCTTCTCCAACTGCTGCTTCTCCATTGCCCTCAATATTAGGGGAAGAGCTGCTGTAACACAGAAGCCACTAAACTTTTCTTTAAGGGATTATGAGATGAAGGACATTGGTAATAATATGATTATATAACATTTGGGAGAAAATAAAACCTATTACTATATAGAGAGAATGCCTGAAATACACTTATTTGACTGCACAGCTGATGTGTGGGAAATGATTATTCCGTTTATAATCCAGATGAATGAAGAAAGTGCTGATGAAAGGAATGTGGGAATTTTTAGAAGTAAGTCTGCTTTTCTAACAATTCAGAAGAGGGGAAACTGGAAGCTGGATTCGTAAGAATATTTCCTTTCTCTTCCTGGCCTTATCATCTGTCCTAGCTCACTTACTCATAAGCAAACCGACCACAGAAATAAAGCAGCAAAGATGAGGGTCAGATTTTCCCTTCCTTAGTTAACACCTGGTACCTTTTATCATCTCATCCATTTTAGAAGCTTTCCTATACAGTGAAGAGAACTTCGCAGAGACTCACCCCATTTCTCCTAAACCAGCAGGATGGCTGAGAATCAGCATGTCCAGCACGAGGATTCATTAGGGCTTCTTAGTGCTTGGGAATGTTTTGCCTGAATTCTTGGGGCATAATAATTATGTTTTTCTCTTTAATTAGCCTGGGAACATTCCTTTAAGGATTAAAAAGAACGGGGCTGAAATGCGGATAGAGTCCCTTGCCAAGAGTCCCTTGCCAACAGGTCTTAAGCATGAGCATACACATAAGCATGGTGATGGTTGTGTACAGTATTTAGGGAGAAGACAAGGAGCCAGTCAGGGGCTCCGATCACTTAAATGCAGTAGCACAACCTGATGAAAATATAAAGACCTCCAAAGGAGCGAACTTCCCTATGGAGTAGGGGGAAGGGACGGTGGGAACCAAGAGAGTGACTGCAGATTGTTGGCATGTTTGCATCCAGGCCATCCTCTGGCTATGTTGATTAGTTATTATTTGGAGAGTTGGAAAAATTACCCCACTGTATATTCAAATAAATGCTTGGGTCTAACTGAACTCTTCTTAACTGCAAACACTGATATGGTAACACTTTTGTAGGGAAGGTGTCCTAACTGGCCAGCTTTTGCAAAGGGAACCATAGTTCACCTTTCGTTTTAGTGAGAGCTCTGTGCAGAGAACTGGGGGTTGAAAAACCAGTCTTTGATTATAAGGAGAGTGAATCTATAGGTTGGATTTTCACTAAATCCCTTCTATGATGAAAAGGAAGCCAGTCTTGTTTCTCATCATGCAAGTGTGATCAGTTCTCTCACTTATCCAAGAGAAAAGACACTATGAAAAACCGTCTCCTTGACCTCATTAGAATCCGGAGCATGTCAGGGCTTGCTAGATGTTATACCAAATAAGTCAGCCTGGCTTGGGCTGTGACCTCTCATTGCTTTTTTTTGGCTTTATTTACAAACTTAAAGGAAATGCAAATAACTGAATCCATTCTATATAAATGTTAAGTTATTTGAAAGAAAAAGAAATGCATGGATATAAATAATATTTTATAAATATTGAGGACATATGTGCTGGGTTCCAAGTGTTGTAAGCACTTTAATAATCCTCAGCCTTGGTACTGATGAACCTATTTGCAGGGCAGCAATGGAGACACAGATATAGAGAAAGACTTATGAACAAGGACAGAGGTGGGGAAGGAGAGGGTGAGATGAGTGGGGAAAGTAGCATAGAAGCATGTACATTACATGTGTAAAATAGGTAGCCAATGGAAATCTGCCATATGACTCAGGGAACTCAAACTGGGGCTCTGTAACAACCTAGAGGGGGAGGAAAGGGTGGGAGGTGGGAGAGAGGTTCAGGAGGGAGGGGACATAGATATACCTACGGCTAATTCATGTTAATGTATGGGAGAAATCAAACCAATATTGTAAGGAAATTATCCTTCAATTAAAAATAAATTTGAAAAATCCTCAACCTTCCTTTTAAGCAGGTTTATTATTATCCCCATTGTATTGACATAAGGCACAGAGAAGTTAAGCGCATTCCTAAGGGCATACAGCTAGTAAGGGGTAGTGCCAGACTGGGAACAAATTCAGGCCCTTGCTTCTTAAACCATCTCATCATACAGCTTTCCAAGACATAGAGGAAGCAAAGCCAGGCCAAACCTCCAATGACCCACTGTCTAAAACTACCAAAAAATCTTGGACATTTCTTTCTTCTTTGTAGCCCATCTGGTCCCATGTACAGGTCTGTTCTTCCTTCTCCATGTCACTTGTTTGGTTTCCTGTTCTTTTCATGCCAGCATAATTCATACCTTTTCTTCCCATTCTGGCTGATTTCCCCTAAACAATTCCCTTAAACTGGGAGTTAGTCTGATGTTACAGAAAGAGGGTTTAGATGTATTCGGACCTAGAATTAAATTTCTGTGTTAGTCATGCATTAGTTATGTGATTTGGGACTTAAAGCAAAAACAAAAACTCTTTAACAGTTAATGTTGTTATCTACAAAAAGCAAGTAATGATTCTTAACCTCTATTGCATCATTGTAATAATTACATTAATATGTTGCTGTAACACACTGTTTCTAGAATAAGTAAGGTGTTTGATTAGGTTGGAGACCTTGCAGAGAGACAGATTGGGAGGAAGCTTTTGAAATGATCTAGGTACAGGATCAGAGAAGGCGATGGCATCCCACTCCAGTACTCTTGCCTGGAAAATCCCATGGGCGGAGGAGCCTGGTGGGCTGCAGTCCATGGGGTCGCTAAGAGTTGGACACAACTGAGCGACTTCAGTTTCACTTTTCATTTTCATGCATTGGAGAAGAAAATGGCAACCCACTCCAGCGTTCTTGCCTGGAGAATCCCAGGGACGGGGGAGCCTGGTAGGCCGCCATCTATGGGGTCGCACAGAGTCAGACACGACTGAAGCGATTTAGCAGCAGCAGCAGCAACAGCAGGTACAGGATGGTAAGGATTTAAAATAGGGTGGTGGGAAGAAAGTGGAAAAAAAAGAAGATAATGTGAAATAAAACTTCATATACACTGGCCACTGATTAGATGTGAAGTATGAAAAAGAAAAGCAAAGACCCTCACACTTGAAGCAGGTGGCTCAAGAAAAGTGAATAAAAGTCCACTGGCTGCAATTCCTACTTTACCTGACATAGTACTTTGTACGTAGTAGGTTCTGTGTCTTGTTGAATGAATAAAGGCATGTATCAAGGAAGAAAAAGTCTGAGAGTCAAATATATAATAGGTAATTCCTATAGTCTGTTACCTAAAGTCCAATAAGGTGTTCAGAAGTGAGCGACAATGCATTGTGTTCTGGAAAGAACATGGAGGCTAACAGTATAAAGTGCTATTTTGATTATGTCCCTTAAGAGAAGTTGGCTTCAGAGGATCAGAGATTATCTACACCTACATTCATATGTTCACAGATTCTAGAAGTTTGAAAGTGACATGAAGAGAACAGATTGGATATAACTCTAAATGACTAATGGCTACAGTGTTCTTTTCTTGATAATTGATAACTGGTAGCCACATTGATAAAACGAATGGAAAGATGTGGAGGATGAGAGGATATAAAATGCCTTGAAAAAAAAAACATATAAATATCTAAATGATTTTATTAATTAGGATGGGTATGATGCTGACTGAAAAGGATTCTGTGCTGACAAGTTTTAGGTAATTGAATGCAATGGTTGGCTTTGAGTTTCTCCTTGAAGATGGTGTCAAGAGCATTAAAAATTATAAATTGCACATATCAATAGTGTAATGAAGATGAATAGTCTCTCATTCATTTGTCTGTTGTCTTCTGTGAGCTACACTTGATAGCTAAAGGAACTGCGAAGCTGAAAATAAGCAAAATATGAGCTCAGTTCAAATTTTCATGCTGTTGATCAGTCTCCTGGGTACAGACGATTCATGATGGATGCTGCATAAGTCCCATTGGGTGAGAAGACACAAGAGCAAGTTTGTATGGGATGATGGATGGAATACCACTTAAGTTGTTGCTGATTAAGCCTAATGTTGATTGTAAAATCAATGTGATAGATGGGAGACCTAGAATAAAGACACCAATTAGCTGCATAACCTAGAAATTAAATAGTTTAAGATGGACAAAGTCTCTGAGGAGCTGTTCAGAGGATTGTAGGAAAAATGGTATAGTTTAGATTTTTAGCCTTTAATGCAACTTTAAATGCCCTGCTATAAATGTGGGCACAGGAATAACTAACTCCCTTAAACTTCCAGTGGAGCTTACGATAGTCCAAGTTTGGTCTCTCCTCCCTTTCATTTCTTGCTCCAGTACTCCTCATTCACGAGTATCCCTTGTTACCCATCTTTTACTTCCTGTCTTACTTTGCCAACAAAGGTTCATCTAGTCAAGGCTATGGTTTTTCCTGTGGTCATGTATGGATGTGAGAGGTGAACTGTGAAGAAGGCTGAGTGCCAAAGAATTGATGCTTTTGAACTGTGGTGTTGGAGAAGACTCTTGAGAGTCCCTTGGACTGCAAGGAGATCCAACCAGTCCATTCTAAAGGAGATCAGCCCTGGGATTTCTTTGGAAGGAATGATGCTAAAGCTGAAACTCCAATACTTTGGCCACCTCATGGGAAGAGTTGACTCATTGGAAAAGACTCTGATGCTGGGAGGGATTGGGGGCAGGAGGAGAAGGGGACGACAGAGGATGAGATGGCTGGATGGCATCACTGACTCGATGGATGTGAGTCTGAGTGAACTCTGGGAGTTGGTGATGGACAGGGAGGCCTGGCGTGCTGCGATTCATGGGGTCACAAAGAGTCGCACACGACTGAGCGACTGATCTGATCTGATCTGATGCTGTGCTGTGCTAAGTTGCTTCAGTTGTGTCCAACTCTTTGTGACCCTATGGACTGTAGCCCACTAGGCTCCTCTGTCCATGGGGTTCTCTAGGCAAGAATTCTGGAGTGGGTTGCCATGCCCTCCTCCCTGGGACCTTCCCAACTCAGGAATTGAACTTGCTTTTCTCATGTGTCCTCCATTGGCAGGCTGGTTCTTTACCAGTAGTGCCACCTGGGAAGCCCCAGAACATGTATAGAAATGTTTTATGAAATGGATACCCAGAGGGATGGTACGGGGAGGGAGGAGGGAGGAGGCTTCAGGATGGGGAACACATGTATGCCTGTGGTGGATTCATTTCGATATATGGCAGAACCAATATTGTAAAGTTTAAAAATAAAATAAAATTAAAAGAAAAAGAAATGGATAAGATAGAGGGCAAAGGAAAATTACAACTGTATATAATTAATAAATCTTACTTTTAAACTAACTGTTATGCTGTATCTATATGACTTTAATGTTTCTGACTGACACTGGTTGATTAATCAGTTCATAGAAAGTATGGCTCATTGGCTAAGGGGTTCTGTCATAGCCAGCACAGGCTATATTGTAATATGTTGGTACACCTAAAGATTTCCCCAATTTATGTTCACTTACCATGAAGATTCTTTATAAAACTATGTAACTTATGTTTAATACATTGAAAAACATGAAGACCATTTACTCTTTCTAGGACTTAGAATTTCCTGTTAAGAAATATTAATGCTCTTTGTGTGAAAGAGCATTAACAAATAACAGATAAATTTGTAAGATACTGAAAATTAAAGACTGAAATTAAAGCATGAAAATAGACTTAATTGGTTCTAGGATTATATATGTTTCCTCTCCTTTGCCTTCTCCTTCATTTGCTTGGAGTATTGATTTACTTTAGTCAGGGAGTTTTATGTAAAAAATTTTCACTCAAGTATAAGATGCAAACTAAAAAAGTATGTAAATCAGGAATGTACAGCTCACATTTTTGCAAAATGATCACAGTCTTTTACTCAGCACCCAGTTCAAAGAGTGGGGCATCATTGGGACCCAAAGTTCCCTTCATGAGGCATCTCATGATCTTCACCTCCCAAATTGAGTTGTCTTTATTTTTAAGCTTTATATGCCCTCTTTCATTTTTGCTTAAAAAAAAAAGAAGCAAATAATGCTATTTATATAGTACTATATCAATACATCCCTGTGCACGGATAGATATATAGAGAAATATGCTCACCACATTAACACTTATGGAATTTGGGGGATATTTTCAAACTTTATTCTTTTCCTTATTTGGACAATGTTCTTTCTAAACATGAGTGTGTACCATTTACAAAAAAATATATGTAAGCAACTTTTTAAATGAACTTTGATGCTTCACAGTAAGCCTTTGGAATGTTTTATGGTGGACATTGACCAGGTCATTTTCCAAATCTCTTGGCGGCCAAGTCCCTGTTACTTTTTGAGCCTTTAGTGAGGTAGAGTTCTGTGGTCTCATCAGAGGTTCTCTGAATGTCAGAAGAGATGGCAGAACCTTCACTCTCATTTCATAAGAACTACTAAAAGTACTGGAAACAGTTGTAAAATGCGAAAATATAAATAACAAAGCATAAAATATTTTGCAAGTTATTTATCTGCAATTCTTTGTAAGAAATAAGTCTCATCAGAAATAATAGTCTTTCTAAGACTTTCATATTAAGATATTATGGGAGCTTCCCTGGTGGTCTAGTGGTTAAGAATCTTCCTGCCAGTGCAGGGCACATGGGTTCGATCCTGGTCCAGGAATATCCCACATGCCATGAGGCAACTAAGCCCAGGCACCACAACTACTGAAGCCCCCGCAGCCTAGAGCCTGTGCTCCACAACAAGAAAAGCCACAGCAGTGAGATGCCTTGCATCGCTACTAGAGTACCAGCACCCCACCCCACTCACTGCACCTGGAGAGAGTCCATGTGCAGCAACGTAGACCCAGCACAGCCAAAATGGAAATAAGTAAATAAACAGATAAATAAATCTTTAAAAATGCCATGTAATTGATGTTCAGCTTTAGCAGAGGGTTGCTAAAAAAGCATTGCCAAGTACAAGTAAGTGTAAGCTCCCTTGGGCCCTGAGGAGAAGTTGGGTCTCTTTGTTCCCCTGCCTTGGATAGCCATCCATGTCTCTCAGAAAATGATGTATGCCTGACTGTTTTTTTCTCAATTACTTCTTATTGCTGTTACTTTCACAAGTGTCAAAGCAGTACACTCTTACGAATTCTGCTGCTGCTGCTGCTGCTAAGTCGTTTCAGTCGTGTCCGACTCTGTTCGACCCCAGAGACGGCAGCACACCAGGCTCCCCTGTCCCTGGGGTTCTCCAGGCAAGAACACTGGAGTGGGTTGCCAGTTCCTTCTCCAATGTGTGAAAGTGAAGTTGCTCAGTCATGTCCAACCCCTAGCGACCCCATGGACTGCAGCTTACCAGGCTCCTACATCCGTGGGATTTTCCAGGCAAGAGTACTGGAGTGGGGTGCCATTGCCTTCTCCTAATGTCAGGAAATAGACAACAATTGTTTTTTATCTCAAGGGAAGACAGAAGAGAGCTGATCACTAAATCTAAAGGTAGCCTGATGTAGACCTGAGGAAACTAAATAAGAAACAGTAAATCCAATTAATTTTTTTTCTAATTACAAAAGAAAGAGATGGTAATTGAAGATTTATAGCATGCTAAAAATAAAGAAATAAAAGATCATTCACAGGTAATACCTGTTGGTTTTAAATGTGATTTTAGCCTTTTTTTCCTTATATAAATATACACACTCACTTGTATGCATATATACTTCACACACATACAGTTTTTATTATATTATTATCTGCTTAATGCTCATCTAAGGTCTGACAAAGGTCCATATAATCAAAGTTATGGTTTTTCCAGAAATCATGTATGGATGTGAGAGCTGGACCATAAAGAAGGCTGAGCATCAAAGAACTGATGCTTTTGAACTGTGTTGTTGGAGAAAATTCTTGAGACTCCCTCGGACTGCAAGGAGATCAAAACAGTTAATCCTAAAGGAAATCAATCTTGAATCTTCATTGGTAGGACCGATGCTGAAGCTGAATCTCCAGTACTTTGGCCACCTGATGGGAAGAGCTGACTCATTGGAAAAGACCCTGATGCTGGGAAAGATTGAGGGCAGGAGGAGAAGGGGACGACAGAGGATGAGATGATTGGGTGGCATCACCGACTCAATGGATGTGAGTTTGAGCAAACTCCAGGAGATGGTGAGGGACAGGGAAGCCTGATGTGCTGAAGTCCGTGGTGTCACAAAGAGCTGGACACGATTGAGTGGCTGAACAATAACAACATTTACCTCCCCAGCAGACTGTGAGCACCCATGGGTAGGAACTGTGTCTCCCATCAAAATCTTGATCTTTAGAAGAGTTCATGGCACATTAATAATTGTTAAGAAAACAAAAAATATTATTTTATTTATAGGTATCAGTAAACACACACTTATGAATATTATTCATCAGTGTACTGTTTGGTCTTGAATTTTTTACTTAATTTATTGTAGCCATCATTCCGTGCCAATATATTTAACTCTCTGTCATCTTTTTAGGGGACATGGATGTTATTTCCAATTTTCCTGCAAAATTATTTAATAATACTGACTAAGCATTTTTGTACATTCAAGTTGAAGCAATTGCCATCCCATTTCTTTTGCTATTTCACTTGTACAACATCAAGAGGGTAAGTGACCTAATTTTAAGAGTGTTGAGTAAAGTAATGATCAAAGAAGTGAGAGGAAGTTATGGTTTTCAGAAAGGTATGGTGTTCTTTGCTTAGTTTGTGGGTTGAAAAGAGAGCTGGAAGTAAAGGAAGAGAAGCATGGGGATGAGTCCAGCGAGGCAATGTCTCAGCTCCCTTGGAGCTAAGATCTCTGTGATTCTAAAATATGAGAGTTAGATAAAGGCCTCCCAATTCACCTTTGCTCTTCATATGGTCCAGCTGGCCCTTATAATTGGTCAAATATATAAACTCTGAAAAATGGTGTATAGTCTGTGCTTGCAGATTTATTAAACAATCAGCCTCAGGTAAATAATCCTCACTCTTTAATCATTTTATTGATACATCAAGCACAAGCACTGATGTGGAACCATCAGTGGAACCACACTCCACCCAGGACATTCAGGTGTCATTTCTACCCATCCATTCAGCACAACAGAATTGGCTGGACTCAATTCTTGGGACCAGTGAACCCCTTTCAAGCTTCTAGATGCTTGGTACAATCAAGCTTCATTTTTATCCTCTAAGGTGACTCAAAAGCACACTGTTGCCTAAAGATGGATGAATAAAAATGTTACTTTTAGAAGATAAAAATCCTTTTTTAAGAGCTCCTTTCAAGTAATCAGGACTTGCCTAGTTACTCTCAAATTGGACTGTATCCTGAATTGCTTTTGCTAGCCAATATCTGAAAACAGCCCCCGTTTAACTCCTATTCCTAAGTGTTTGGTCTTCCCAGACAGTGCTAGTGGTAAATGCCTGCCAGTGCAGGAGACTCCAGAGATGCGGGTTTGATCCCTGGGTCGGGAAGATACCCAGAGAAGGGCATGACAACCCACTCCAGTATTCTTGCCTAGAGAATCCCATGGACAGAGGAGTCTGTGGGCTACAGTCCATGAGGTTGCAAAGAGTTGGACACGACTGGGCACACGTCAAGAGAAGGGCCAGCATCAGTTATAAATAAGAACAACACACCAGCCACCTTTCATGGTGAGACTAGTGTTGGCATATACTCTTCTCCCTCAACTCTCTATTCGAAAGATACTCTTAATCCTACCAGTGCCCAAACAACCATAAATATTGCCACACCTTCCTGACTGGATTATTCCAGTAGACCATGCACATCTAGTGCATCCAGAGGAGAATTTGGGTGCTTTTTAAAAAAAGTTCCAAAGACTCTATAATCAAGGGTACCTAAGGGTGCTCCAGAATTCTTGTAATCCCGCTCATTATTCTGTAAGCAGTGGACTAAATCATAACTTAAACTCCCCTAAAAAGTAAAAAATATAAAACAAAAGATGAGAAGGGGAGAAACAAGTGGAATTTCTTTATTTTTATTGGAGTATAATTGCTTTGTAATATTGTGTTAGTTTCTGCTGCACAGCAGTGTGACTCAGCCATATGTATATGTATATCCTCTCCCTCCCACTCCAGCCCCATCCACCCCTCCAAGTCATCACAGGGCTCTGAGCTGAGCTCCCTGTGCTGTACGGCAGCTTCCTGTTAGCTATCTATTAGTAGTTTACACATGGCCATATAAAAGTTTTTTTTCTTTTTCTTTTTTTTTTTTATTGAAGTATAGTTGATGGAGAGTATTATATAAGTTACAGGTTTACAATGTTATGAGTCACAAATTTTAAAGGTTATAGTCCATTTATTTGTGGACTACAGTCCATGGGCCCACAAAAAGTTATATACAACTGAGTGACTCAGGATTCACACAAACACTCCATTTATAGTTATAAAATATTGACTATTCCCCACATTGTAAAATATATTCTTGTGGCTTATTTTATACCTAACAGTTTGTACGTCTTAATCCTCTATCCTTATATTGCCCCTCCCCATCCCCCACTGTAACCTAGTTTGTTCTCTGTATCCGTGAATATGCTTCTTTTTTGTTATATTCACTAGTTTGTTATTCCCTCTATGATTCCACATGGAGGGAACATACCTCAACATAACAAAGGCCATATATGACAGCCCTGCAGCTAACATCATACTCACAGTTGAAAAGCTGAAAGCATTTCTGCTAAGATCAGGAACAAGACAAGTGTGTCTACCCTCACCACTATTATTCAACATATTCTTGGAAGTCCTAGCCACAGCAATCAGAGAAGAAAAAGAAATAAAGGAACTCAGTTTGGAAAAGAATATTTAAAACTATCACTGTTTGCAGATGACATGATACTACTCACAGAATTCTAAAGACAGGACCAAAAATCTGCTAGAACTCATCAACAAATTTGGTAAAGTTGCAGGATACAAAATTGAACTAAATTATAGGGCACACAGCTGGTGGAATTACATATTTAATTGTTGGAAAATGACTTAACATCTTGTTTGAGGCAAGCCTAGAACTGATCTCCAGACTTAAGAGTGTGTGTCTTATGCTCTACTGGTCACTTGATAGGCACTATGGAGGGGCATGTGTGGGGCCTGTGAATATAACACTATATCCACCAGGTGGCGATAGTGGAAAGGAACCCGCTGCCAATGCAGGAGACAAAAGAGATGTGGGATCCCTGGATTGGGAAGACCCCTTGGAGAAGGGCAGGCAACCCACTCCAGTATTCTTGCCTGGAGAATCCCATGGGCAAAGGACCCTGGTGGGCTACAGTCCACAGGGTTGCAAAGAGTCAGAGAAGACTGAAACAACTTAGCACACGGCTTGCATGTTAATTAATTAGATTTACCCGTGTGTATAATCTGTGCTGTCACTGATCTTCCTCTGTGCTGTGTGCTTAGTCGCTCAGTTGTGTCTGACTCTTTGTGACCCCATGGACTGTAGCCCACCAGGATCCTCTGTCCATGGGGATTCTCCAGGCAAGAATACTGGAGTGGGTTGCCATGCCCTTCTCCAGGGGATCTTCCCAACCTGGGGATCAAACCCAGGTCTCCCACATTACAGGTGGATTCTTTACTGTCTGAGCAACCAGAGAAGCCCCAACTAATTGTGCTCACTGTAAATGCAGAATTTTGAATAATAAGGATCTTAGAGATAGTCTAGTACCTGTACTCCATGAGTGACTGAATGAGTGAGTGAAAGTCGTTCATTCATGTCGAACTCTTTGCAACCCTATGGACTATACAGTCCATGGAATACTCCAGGCCAGAATACTGGAATAGGTAGCCTTTTCCTTCTCCAGGGACACTTCATGAGGATACTTAAATCCCAGAAGGTCAAATGACTAGTCTAAGGTTGCATATAGCCTTCTAGCCATGGGGTTCAGTTTTTGGACTCTTCGGTTAGTATCTTAATACAGCATTATCTCTTGCTTTGTCTAATCCCAATCATGTGTTTTCCAGTAGTTTAGCCTTGTAACTGAATTTTGTTCTTTTAAATTCCTGGACAGATTCTTAGAAAATTTCTTAACATCACAATTAAGTATATAATAGAAATCATGTGGTGGTTAGTAAAATGTGGTGCGAACTCTTCATGATCCAAACTATAAGAAATGCTTTCTTCAAAAGTATGGCAATGACAAGATACATTGCTAACGAGGACCAAAAAGAAATGGAACCTGAAGAAGTGTGTGTGAAGTGCGTTAGTCACTCAGTCATGTCCGACTCTTTGCAACCCCATGGACTGTAGCCCACCAGGCCTCTCTGTCAATGGGATTTCCCAGGCAAGAATACTGGAGTGGTTCGCCATTCCCTTCTCCAGGGGATCTTCCCAATCCAGGAATCGAACCCGAGTCTCCTGCCTTGCAGGCAGATTCTTTACTACCTGAGCTACCAGGGAGACCCAATGGTACCTGCACTCAAATCCCCAAACCTTCAAGGTGGACATGTTCTAAAACTTGGGTCAGTTCAGTTCAGTCTCTCAGTCGTGTCCGACTCTTTGTGACCCCATGAGCTGCAGCACGCCAGGCTACCTTGTCCATCACCAATTCCCAGAGCTTGCTCTAACATGTCCATTGAGTCAGTGATGCCATCCAACCATCTCATCCTCTGTTGTCCCCTTCTCCTCCTGCCTTCAATCTTTCCCAGCATCAGGGTCTTTTCCAATGAGTCAGCTCTTCGCATCAGGTGGCCAAAGTATTGGAATTTCAGCTTCAACATCAGACCTTCCAATGAACACCCAGGACTGATATCCCCCAAGGTGGACTGGTTGGATCTCCTTGCAGTCCAGTAAACATTAAATCTCTTTATAATAAACTTGCATTTCTAGGCTGATTGTCTTTAGTGTTACTTTATTAACTTTTTTTTTAATATAAAAAGCCTTTTCTGTCTTTGCATTTGACCTGTTGTCTTTAATAATTAACATGGTTTGATTGTAAAAATATGTTTTATAACACAAGAAGGGGAATCCTTAAATAGAAAGATCAGAAGAACAATTACATATTAAAACAGTTGCTCATGGAGATCTTGATAGGAAATGACCTTACCAGTTAAACATTTATGACCAACAGTGTGGGCTCTGGAGGCAATGAGATGGAAATTGCAATTCATCATTTAACAGGGCAAAAAGGATGACATGATTGTAAGCGTTTCAAAGCAGGAAGAGTTGTATTTGACTGATTAGAGGATGGAAAATAAGCCCTAAGAAAGAAATTTTGAACTAAATGGAATTACTTTACTTAGAGAATGGAAGAGCCTGGGGCAATTTAATGTATTTGAGTGTATGATGGACTTAGAGCAGTAGCTGGTGCTTAACAAGTTTTCATTTCTCCTGTGAACACATAAAGAGTAGATGGGATTTTTAAACTGCACTGGGATTTGGGTAAGATACAAAGATACTTTTCTGACAAGGAAAGCCATTAGATACTCTAACTGGTTTTGAAAGTTGTCAGTGACATTTATTAAAGTTCGCTGTGCACAGATCATTGCATTTATTAATGGAGGGTTTTTGTTGTTGTTTGTTTGTTTTGGGTTTTTCTTCTCTACTACTTCTTAAAAATAGGTCATAGCCCCAGCTTTCTGGGTTGGCTTCCATGAGGTTCTTACCTTAAGGTGCAGAGTAGTGGTAGATGATTTCTCTGAGTAATTTCAGTCTTCTGCTTCCCATGTGAAGGGTTGTTATTGTTGTTTGGGCTCTAAGTTGTATCTGACATTTTTGTGACCCTCATGGACTGTAGCCCTCCAGGCTCCTCTATCTATGGGGTTTTCCAGGCAAGAACACTAGAGTGAGTTACCATGCCCTCCTCCAGGGGATCTTCCCAACCCAGGGATCGAACCCATGTCTCCTATTTGGCAGGAGGATTCTTTACCACTGAGCTATGAAAAGATCAAAAAACAAACCAGTCAGTTCTCATTACGTGGCAGTTACAGCCTAAAAAGTCACCGTAACACTAATCAGTGAATACTAATCAGTTACTTCTAGAGGAAGTGCAGCAGTAGATTCCAAACCTCTGGTCACACTGTTTTCTTCAGTCAGTATATAACCTTGATCTATCTGTGTTTCTATTTAAAGACACTTTATTTAATATATATTGTTGACTCTTTAACATTGAACTCTAAGCCACTGACACTATAACCCTTGCCTGAACCAAGCTTTTCTAACACATGTGTTTTCTCTGTAAGTCACATCACAACCTTTTTGCACTTAGGAACACCAGAAAGCACTTCAGTGCTTTGCTTGGGTGCATTTTAAGGAGAAATCCCCAGAAAAAAGAAAAGCACAAAAAAAGCGAAAAACACGTGACAGGGAGTAGACCACGAAGTGGACAATTCTTTATAGTATGGAAGCAGAAACAAGAAGATGCTCAGTTGGGAAAATGTGTGTTGAGTGAGTTAAGGTTTCCACCAGTCTGTGGTTTACCATGAAGGCAAGAATTGATTTTAGTGTTCCAAATACATTTTCACAAGTAGGCAAACTTGCAAATACAGACTCTATGAATATCGGGGACCAACTGTATATTCTGACTTTTTCATAAAACAGTGGTCTTCATTTAAATTTAATATAAAAATGAGTTTAATCTAAAAAGTTTCCTATTATGCAGCTGTTTGGAAAGTTCAAGTGAAGTCTGAGTAGAATATACGTAACATAAATGTTTATAAGATACATATGTTTTAGAATGTCAGCCGTGTGCTGAAATCTCCCACGTTTCTCTCCCCATCCCTGGCTTCTGCCACTTTAAGACTCATATATCCTGTGGCCTCCTTATCATTTCTACTTGGAGGTCTCATAGACATATCAAACCTGCTATATCTAAAATCAGTGTCTTGGACATCTCAGGTGGCCCAGTGGTTAAAAATCTGCCTGCCGATGCAGGAGACACGGGTTTGATCCCTGGTCTGGGGAGATTCCATGAGCTGAGGGGCAACTAAGCCCGTATTCTAGGGCCTGCCAGCCGCAATTACTAAGCCTGTGTGCTGTAACTACTGAAGCCCATACTCTCTAGAGCTTATGCCCCGCAGCGAGAGAAGCCACCACAATGAAAAGCTCACACTTTTCACTGCAATGAAGAGTAGCCTCCACTCACCACATCTAGAGAAAGCCAGTGCACAGTGCTGAAGACCCAGTGCAGCTGGTAAATAAATCAGTAGTGTCTTCCCTGCTTCTCTTTCCTGAGCTCTGCTCTTCCCACAGCCTTCTCATTTCAGTAAACAGCAACTTTGTCTTTTCAGTAACTCTCAGGACTCAGGCTAGAACTCTCAAGAGTCCTCCTTGGCACTTCTCTTTCTTTTCATTCTCCACATCCAGTTCATCAGCAGCTTCTGACAGCTCCACATTCACAAGGCATCCAGAATCCAACCAGCATCCACCGTTTCCACTGCTCCACCCTGGTCTCTGCCAGCATCACCTTTTGCCTGGACTAGATTCGTGTTTCCAACCTTGCCACCTGAAATTTCTCAGCACAGTAGTCAGAATAATCATTCTGAGATGTGTGTCTAGCATGTCACTCCAGACTCACTGGTGACTTTCCATCTCACTCAGAGTAAAAGCCAAATATTTGACCAAGGGCTACAGGAGTCTGCCTAATCTGGCTCTCTTCTTCATCCTGTGACCTCATTTCCTATCACTCCCTTGCTTAATGTGCAGCAGTCATGGTGACCTCCTTGCTGATCCTCAGTTGTTATAACCACACACCCATCCCAGGACCTTTGCACGTACTCTTCCTGCTGTCTGATCAGTTCCTCTGATAGCCACATGATCTTCTCTTGAGGTCACTCCTGAAATGTCATCACACAAAGCAAGTCTTTCTCTTTCCCATCACAACATGGCTACCCTGTCCTCTTACCCTGCTTTATTTTTTAAAAATAATACATCTGATATAATACATACTTATTAGACGTTGATTTTATGTTTTGACATGAGCCCTTCTACTATGCTTTCTTGGAGTAAGGACATTAGTTTATTCACTACTAAACTAATTTATTCCAAAAATGAGTAAGTGAAAGAATAAATATAGAATAATATCCTTAAAATATTAACTGGAAAATGCAAGGTGCAGGCAATATATTTAGATTGTTCTATTTGTGCATTTCTTTTCTTTCTTTTATTTGTGTAAAAAGAGGGAGCAACACAAACACATATATACCTCTATCCTAGGATTAAAGATGAGGACGCAGAAAAGTCTGGTAAGAATGGTTCCTTCAGAGAAAGAGAACTCTATCAGGAGTGAGGAGGAGACACCTACTTTTCACGTTATGTGTATCCTCAGTCATGTCCAATTCTTTGTGACTTCCTGGATTGTAACCCACTAGGCTCCTCTGTCAATGGGATTCTTCAGACAAGGAGACTGGAGTGGGTTGCCATTTCCTTCTGCAGGGGATCTTCTTGACCCAGGAATCAAACCCAAGTCTCCTGCATCTCCTACATTGACAGATGGATTCTTTACCACTGCCCCACCTGGGAAGCCACTTTTCACTCTATCTTGTATGTTTAATACAATCTGCAAGTAACATCTTCTCCCAAAGCAAACCGACTAAAAAACTAAAAAAGTTTAAAATTTTAAAAAGAAAATTTTACTTAAAAGCCCTCTATTAAGCCCAAGCCGTATTTGGGGAAAAGAATCCAAAATTCAGGGAACTAATATGTGTTGCTCCATTTCTATGGAACAAGGGTACTCACATTGTTCCTTTTTGCCTTTCTCTTTGCTGTTTTGTGTATTTTTGATAGCTTCTCTTTATTAGAAGAAAAAAGGACTGACATTTTTGGGTCATTTTGCTCCTTACCATCTGCCACAGAAACTTTGACATGGGGATGAGATGGGCACAGAGTCAAACTGGCAGCATTTAGAGTGTGATTTCTTTTTTTTAATCTGAAAAATTCCAAGGCTGTTATCTGTCTTGTTTTAAGAGGCCACATTTTCCTGTTGAAATCTGCCTTTTGTCTCTTTGGCTTTTCCCCACTGTGGTTGTTCCCTTATGGTTTTTCATTTGGCTTTCCTGTACACAAATCTAATTGGAAAAAAATGGACAGAAATGCCCAGGAAGGTGGCCTTCAGCAGCCCTGTCCTTTGCTGTGGCTGGCTGTGGTGCCTACTCAGGGGACCCCACCTGAAACACTCCATGTCCTCTAGGCTTTATGCCAGGATGAGTTTTCTTAGGCTCAACTTGGAAAAAAGGGGAGAATTTCATTTGCTCCTGTGTGGTTGTACTTACACCTGCTTGTCTTGTTGGAAAAAGATCTTAGAGGTCTATCCATGGTCTTAAGCTTTGGCTTTGGATGACAGATTCTTAAGATACAGCTCCACTTCTGAGCGCTGAGCAGGGCACAAGCCACATAGAGGCGTGGGTGCTGGCTCCTCCTTTATTAGCATATGGTCACTTAAACTTAACGAGGGATCCTCTCAATTGGCAGCTTCCTTTCAACCTTGTCTTATAATAAGCTAATTTTGTGCTTTAATTTCCAGGAGGTATCAGTAGCTTAGATCTAATGTTTATTTTTGGCAATATCGGTATTTCTCACCAGTGTTATTCCCTTTACTTCCTCCTGCCTTGCCCTGAGGTCACTGAAGTCTTTGGGTTTGTATATAGGGTGGATGAACTGAGAACATGTGATACACACACAAATATTATGGTATAAGTTTGCTACCATAGCTCCCCATAGTTTATTACTCCATAATAAGTGATGCTCAGTAAATGTTTATCAGTAGTATAATTACAGCATGGTGAATTTATTACTTTCACTGTTCCGTGAATCCCTGCTTTCCACTTCTGTATGCTCCCTTCATGTTGCTGGTGACATGGGATCATTTCATTTTAGCTCATGGCAAGCATAGCAGGTGGGCTTCTCAGGTGGCTCAGTAGTAAAGAATCTGCCTGCCAATGCAGAAGACGTGGGTTCGATCCCTGGGTCAGAAGGATCCCCTGGAGGGGGAAATGGCAACCAACCCCAGTATTTTTGTCTGGAAAATCCAATGGGCAGAGGAGCCTGGTGGGCTATAGTCCATAGGGTCACAGAGAGTCAGACATGACTGAGCATAGCAGGTGGTTTCTCAGATTTGCTTGTAGGATTCCTGTGATTGTCTGTGACTTCTTTCTAGGGGTCATATGTGGGCCTAAGCAGCAGCTGGTGCAGACAATCTCTCTGTGCCTCTGACTTGAAACTCCTCTGACTTTATGATCTTTTAACACAGTTATGATTCCATGGTCTGATTTCTACTGGATTCCTAGTGCTATTGAAACCAGGCACAGCTAAAAAGGTAAAGGTTATCTCCAGAATAAACAGATGCTTGACTGTTCAGATATATGTGACTTGCATTTCTATTACCCTTGGCAAAGTTAAATCCATCTGTTAGGTTACAGCCAGTGTTGATCAATATTGTTGTTCTTTTGGTGTTTGTTGTCTCTTAAAGTAGCTAAAACAAAAGAAGATGTGTAAATAAATCATAAATAATAAATAGAGCAAGATCATGACGTGCTATGAGCAGAGTCCACATGCACCACACAGTTATTGTTTGAGATCAAGTAAGAGTGAAATATGAAGACCTTGGGTGGAAGTAGGTGATATGGATGAAAGATTTAAGTACCATGTGGAAATGACTTGCTGCTTATCTTAATTACCTAGAAAAGTTCATCCAAGGGGGTCTCTCTTTTTCTTGTAGCCAATTGATCATGGCTACACTAACTTTTAATAAATGTCTGTGCTCATCACTGTCTATGGGATGATTCAGACTTGTTTTATGTAGCAACTTTTAAATCAAAGCCGCATTTCTTGGAATCATGTAGAATGACTTAGGGCTTAGAGGTGAGGCTTCTAGTCAGTTTAAGGGCACCACAGGGAAGGAAGGGCCAGAGGAGATGTGGGATCCAAGCACAAGATCTACCATGAGGCAGAACACAGGATGAGAAAGGAGCACAGATACCCAGCTTCAGAGGCACACCATGGAGCTGCTTGTGGGGCAGACAGTAGGGTACAGTGCTCATGGGTCCAGCCGCTTCCGTGTCCATCTAGATCCACTGTTGATTAGAGCACAATGATGGGGAACCCAGCAGCAAACTCAGGACATATGCCTATGAGTGCCTGTTAGCACCAGGCTTTGGGTCCTGGGCAGTTTAGGATGGGGACTCAGTTGTAGCAAGAGACAGAGTCTACACAGAGAAACCAACCAGAACCAGGAGTAGGAAATAAGTGGGGTGTGTCTGGCAAGTGCACAGATGATTTTTGGTCATTCCTAGGTCTTATGGACTGAATGTTTGTATCCTCTCCGAATTCATATTGGACTTCACCGGTGGCTTAGTGGTAAAGAATCTACCTGCTAATGTAGGAGACCCAGGTTTGATCACAGGGTTGGAAAGATCCCCTGAAGAAGGAAATGGCAGACCACTCCAGGATTCTTACCTGAAAAAATCCCATGGACAGAGGTGCCTGGAAGTTTGCAGTCCATGGGGTCGCAAAGAGTTGGACATGACTGAGCACATACACATACGCTCCAGAGACTCAGGAAGCCAGTGAGCACTACATAATGTCTAGGCAGCTGGGCCTGAACCATACCTGATGCTTCACATGGTCAAGCTGGGGAGTGGAGAACAGCAGTGTCTTTGTGTGTTGGGGGTGGTGGGAAAGTTGGGGTGGGAGGATAAATTGATTACAAATAATACTTAAAAATGATTTCTCAATTTTTATTAGAAAACTTGCATTTATATCATAAATATTTTCACTCATTATTGCATCTATAAATTTATTTGGTCAGTGGAAGAGTATGGCCAATGAACATTTTAATCCATAAATTCATATTTCTGCTTTTACTCTATGACCAAGTCCTCATGGTGATTTAAACATGTAGAAGTGGTGGTTAGTCTTGAATATAGAAAGGGAGCAATGGTTTAGATGCTATTGGGAATGTACTCATGATAATTAGAAATGGTAATCAGTAAGAAAACCCGTGAAAATATTTCATACAGTTTTCTGAGGTTGTTTCTGATATCTAGAGACATGTTGATCAATGGATGAAGAATATTTCCATTCTTGTTTACAGTTGCTGCAGTTAAGCTTAAGCAACTTGTTTGCTTTTCTTTGGGTTAAATGATTTCAGGAAAGCTTGTGATCTTACTCCTGAGTTATATGCAACATTTTCTGCCAAACTGAAATTAAACTGCTTTTAGCAGACATAAATGTTGGATTGGCACCAGAGGAGGTTCAATTTTTCTTTTTTGTTTTAATATTAATGTGACATCTTATTTCTCACCGGATGACTTTTTTGTGGTCATTCACCTTTGAACTGTAGCTTGCTGTTCACAGAGCCATGGCATCATAAGGCTTGAAGGGACTGTGAAATGCCATCCAGCCTGGCAGGACCATATCCATCTTCAGAGGAAGGTGGCTGCCTCTGCCTGAGTGAGAACCTTTGCTAGAATCCTCGATATCCATCACGTAAGAGTATGACTGCCACCCTGACTAAACTGGCAGTTCTGTCATTTTCAGCATACTGAAACATTCTGCACTGGTTGTAGCAGCATATTTTTATCATTGTAACTTCTTCTTTGTTCCTTTTCCTCCCTACTTCCTCTAAAGCTAGCACAGTTAAAATTAGTACAGTTAAAGGTTTATTCCACAAAGTTTCCCCAGTTTAGAACTAAAATATGAGATTATAAAGTACTGGGAAAATAAGGAGTAGGGAGCTTTAGGTTATGGGAGCAGCGTGCGTGCACACATTTTAAGTTGCTTCAGTCATGTCTGACTCTGAGACCCCATGGACCGTAGCCCACCAGGCTGTGGGAGCAGCTGCTTAGGTTAAATATGACTTTTAATGAACAGACAACCTGCAGCTGACAGCTGAAATAATCGAGGCTATGTGGTATGCTTCTGAATTTTAAAGATAATCTGACATTTTGCACAGATAGATTTGCTTGATTAACTATTTTAAGGAGTTTCTAAACTAGGCAGGGGTTCCCTGGTGGCTAAGTGGTAAAGAATCCACCTGCCAATGTAAGAAACACAGGTTTGATCTCTGGGTTGGGAAGATCCTCTGGAGTAAGAAATGGTACTCCACTCCAGTATTCTTTCCTGGAAAATTCCATGGTCAGAGTAGCCTGGTGGACTATAGTCTATGGGGTTGCAAAGAATAAGACATGACTGAGTAGACAGCAACTAAAACTAAGGCAGGAATTTCCATTCCTTTTTCTAACCACCGTAACTCTATACCTAGTGAAATACTTTTTGTTTTAGAATAAATATTGGAAGAGTAGTTGAGCTACTTTTCTAGCCAGAGAGTAAACATGTCCTCATATAGAACAAAACTGTGATACTCTGCAATTGGTTTATAAGCCAAGGCAAAATAGAAAGTGCTTTTGGCTTTCATTTCTGTCATATCCCAGATTTCAGCAAAGTGCATTTTCATTTTTTTTAATGCTTACTGTATCAAAGAGTCTAAAATAGTTGTTTCTTGGAGAAGGTTTTTGTAGCATCCTACTTTTCTCTAACAGTCTGCTGGAATTCAGTATGTCTGCTTAAAGTGGAGACAATAAACTGATAAAAAAAATCACAGAAAGACATTTGAAAGTCTGTGAAATTTTTTTTAGGATAAAACTTCTACCATTTTAGCTCTAGAGAAGTTTATATGGATTTAGGTCTGTTTTTAGTCTTATTGTAATTATTTTCCTCCCTGGTCATCTCATCTTTAAACACACATTTTTGTTATTTAGACTAAAGAAAAACTATTAATATTTAGCAAGAACATTGAAGAATGTCTGCTAATCAGAATCTGCTCATTAAAATGAGGAAAAGAATGGGAAAAAAGGACAACTGTCCGTTTCTGTTTTGGAGACGCAGAGTCTCTGCTGTCTGTTGATTCTAGTAGGCGGGATGAAACAGATTTGTCAACTAATCATCAGTCTGCTTGGAGTGGTGCAGACTGGTCTAGGAATAAATATGTTAAAAAGGAAAGCAATTAAATTTCCATGTGGGATGATAGACTTTTGGCTTTGTAAAATTTCCAGGAGTGGAATATCTGCTGGGTTCCAAAGTATTAAGATGAAGTAGAAAGCCTTTCATGTTCCCATCTGCCATCATTTTGCTTTTCACTTTGGAGATGACTGTGGCTCAGAACATGAGCTCCTTATTGCAAAATTCAGGCTAAAATCAAAGAAAGTAAGAAAACCACTAGGCCATTCAGGTATGACCTAATCAAATATATTATGATTATACAGTGGAGGTGATAAATAGATTCAAGGGACTAGATCTGGTAAGCAGAGTGCCTGAAGAACTATGGATGGAAGTTCATGACATTGTACAGAAGGCGGAGACCAAAACCATCCCAAAGAAAAAGAAATGCAGAAGGCAAAGTGGTTGTCTGAAGAGGCTTTACAAATAGCTGAGGAAAGGAGAGAAGTGAAAGGCCAAGGATAAAGGGAAAGATACACCCAACTGAATGCAGAGTTCCAGAGAATAACAGAGAGAGATAAGAAGGCTCTCTTAAATGAACAATGCAAAGAAACAGAGGAAAACAGTAGAATGAGAAAGACTAGAGATCTCTTAAAGAAAATTGGAGATATCAAGGGAACATTTCATGCAAGGATAGTCACAATAAAGGACAGAAATGGTAAGGACCTAACAGAAGCAGAAAAGATTAAGAAGAGGTGGCAAGAATACACAGAAGAACTATACAAAAGAGTTCTTAATGGCCACACACACTATGGTGTGATCACTCACCGAGACCCAGACATCCTGGAGTGTGAAGTCAAGTGGGCCTTAGGAAGCATCACTACCAACAAAGCTAGTGAAGGTGAAGAAATTCCAGCTGAGTTATTTAAACTGCTAAAAGATGACTCTGTGAAAGTGCTGCACTCAATATATCAGCAAATTTGGAAAACTCAACAGTGGTCACAGGACTGGTCACAATCCCAAAGAAGGGCAATGCCAAAGAATGTTTAAACTACTGTGCAGCTGTGCTCATTTCACATACTAGCAAGGTTATACTGAAAGCCCTTCAAGCTAGGCTTCAACCATATGTGAACCAAGAACTTCCAGATGTACAAGCTGGATTTAGGAAAGGTAGAGGAACCAGAGATCAAATTGGCAACATCTGTTGGATCATAGAAAAAGCAAGGGGATTCCAAAAAACATCTGCTTCATTGACTATGCTAAAGGCCTTTGACTGTGTGAATCACAACAAACTGTGGAAAATTCTTAAAGAGATGAGAATACCAGACCACCTTACCTGCCTCCTGAGAAACCTGTATGCATGTCAGGAAGCAACAGTTAGAACCAGACATGGAACAATGGATTGATTCAACATTAGGAAAGGAGTATGACAAGGTTGTATATTATCACCCTGCTTATTTTAACTTATATGCAGAGTGAAGTGAAGTGAAGTCGCTCAGTTGTGTCCAACTCTGCAACGCCATGGACTGTAGCCTACCAGGCTCCTCTGTCCATGGGATTTTCCAGGCAAGAGTACTGGAGTGGATTGCCATTTCCTTCTCCAGGGGATCTTCCTGACCCAGGGATTGAACCCGGGTCTCCTGCATTGTAGACAGACGCTTTACCGTCTGAGCCACGGATGAATCACAAGTTGGAATCAAGATTACTGGGAAATATCAAAAGCCTTAGATATGCAAATGATACCACTATAATGGCAGAAAGTGAAAAACTAAAGAGCCTTTTGATGAAGGTGAAAGAGGCGAGTGAAAAAGCTGGCTTGAAACTCAACATTCAAAAACTAAGATCATGGCAATCAGTCCCATCACTTTATGGCAAACAGATGGGGAAATAATGCAGTGACAGACTTTATTTTCTTGGACTCCAGAATCACTGTGGATGGTGACTGCAGCCATGAAATTACAAGATGCTTGCTTCTTGGAAGAAAAGCTTTGAGAAGCCTAGACAGCATATTAAAAAGCAGAGACATCACTTTGTTGACAGATGTTTGTATCATCAAAGCAGTGGTTTTTCCAGTAGTCAATTATGGATGTGAGAGTTGGACCATAAAGAAAGCTGAGCACTGAAAAACTGATGCTTTTGAACTGTGGTGCTAGAGAAGACTCATCAGAGTCCCTTGTACTGCAAGGAGATCAAGCCAGTCTATCCTAAATGAAATCAATCATGAATATTCATTGTAAAGACTGTTGCTGAAGCTGAAGCTCCAGTACTTTGGTTACCCAATGTGAAGAGCCGACTCATTGGAAAAGACCCTGATGCCTGGAAAAATTGAGGGTAAGAGGAGAAGAAGGTGGGAAAGGATGAGATGGTTGTATGGCATCACTGACTCAATGGACATGAATTTGAGCAAACTCTGGGAGATAGTGGAGAACAGAGGAGCCTGGCGTGCTGCTGTCTGTGGGATCAGATTGAGACATGATCTAGATACTGAACAACAACAGCAGCAGTGGTTACCGTGGTATTAAAGTACTTATTTAATCACAGCAGAATGAACTTTGTCAGGATTTCCATGCTTGTAATACATATGACACATGATAGTTGGGATAGCTTAGAAGACAGATGCTTCCCACTGGTGAAAGGATGAAGAAGATACCAAAGTGACAGTATTAGACAGTATTATTTGGTAATGTTAATAATTTTGTAAATGGTAAATGTATTAATGTTGACGATATCCACTGGAGTTAGGGGCTTCCCTTGTGCCTCAGCTGGTAAAGAATCCACCTGCAATGAAGGATACCTGGGTTCCATCCCTGGGTTGGGAAGATCCCCTGGAGAAGGGAAAGTGTACCCACTGCAGTATTCTGGCCCGGAGAATTCCATGGACTATACAGTCCATGGGGTTGCAAGGAGTCGGACACGACTGAGCAACTTTCAGTTTTCAGTGGGGTTAGACCCTACACATTTTCTGTAGTATCCTTGACACTTTTGATACCCCAAATGGATGCCTTAGTGTACTGGATAATAATTCCAGTTTCTGATAGGTGTTTACATACAATGTGTTGTTGATATAATTACCTGGCAAAATGGATAAAGTGTTGATTCTCACTTTAGAGATGATGAAACTGAGGACCAAATGGTCTAAATGACTTGTCCAGGTTCCCCAGTGAGTGTCAAGTACCTGAGTGTAAAGTGTTGTAGGGTACATCTGGTCACTCAGGTGTTTTATTATACTATCCCGTCCTTCCTTCCTGCCCTTCAATACCACATCACTTTCATCTCTTATACCCATCTCCCCTTCAAGCTCATTACAGGCTCTTCTCCTCTAGAACATGTTTTTTATCTCTGGTTTTTCTGATACATTTGCGTTTACTGTCTGCCATACACAGCCACACCTTGTTTTTCTACTTTCTTAGTTCTGATTTGTTGTTGATGTATATTTTAGCCTTTCACAGATGCTCTTGGTTACTAACTGTTTTGAAATATGCTTTATTTGCCTTTTTAGATTGTCACTTCATTGTGGACAGAAGCTTCAGCTTTTACTTCTTTTGACCACAGTGCTTAGTACAGAAAGGCAGAAACTGGAGTAATTTTTATACTTACATTGTCTATAGCCAACATTATTCCCCCCCAAACGGTATTTCAGCCCTGTTCTATGGATGCCAGGTATCCAACTGTTGTCTGTCATTGCAGAAAGGTTTCCAAGAATGTAAGGTAATTTTCAGAAAAATTCAACTTCAGTTTCCCTAAATAAATTACACTGTTACCTAGGCCAATGGGGGCTTCCCTGGAGCTCAGTTGGTAAAGAATCTGCCTGCAACACAGGAGACCCGGGTTTGATCCCTGGGTCAGGAAGATCCCTTGGAGAAGGAAATGGCAACTCACTCCAGTATTCTTGCCCAGAGAATTCCATGGACAGAGGAGCCTGGCAGGTTGCAGTCCATGGGGTTGCAAGGGTCAGACACGACTTAGTGACTAAAACCACCAAACCACCTAGAGCAATACTGAGGTTGCTATTAAAGACAACTATATATTGTTTATTTGTGTTGTACAGTATATATAACGTACACAATATAATATTGTATATTCAGATATTTCTATTTGGTTACTCCCTGTGAAAATCCTGCATTACTAGTTAATTTACCTTATAATAATTTGTAGTGCTTATCCACATTTATAAAAATCTTTTTTTTTAAGTTTTGTCTAGTCATGAGCTGTGTTTTCTCTTCTCTGTCCCAGGAAGATGAACCTGGGCGTGCACCCGCCGAGCACTTCTTGCCATGAATTTGGCAGTTTGCTTTGTAGCAGATGTTTTCTTTCTGTGTGTGCTCTTTCTCTCCTGTCTTCTTCCCCATGGAAAATATGTTGGGAGCAGAATGTGTATATTTAGTGCTTTCCATTTATCTGGAACAAGACTGGTGCCTTGCATGCAAACTAAGTGCCTCTAACAAAAAAGGGGGCAGGCTCCCTAAGAATACCTAGGAAGCTGACTGAGAAATGAGGACCTTCTCTAACCGGCCTGAATCAGAATAAGGGTTGAGGATCTGTGGATGGTGAATCTTTTGAATAAGTCACTTTGCTTCCCCTCTCTTCAGTTGAATTTTATTGCACTTTTAAAGATAGAATAGGATATGCCTACTTTAGGAAAATGTTGGAACCCCCCAAATCCATACTGTTTAAGCCTTCACTGAAGAAAATATTTGCATTTCATCAGGATTCTTCATTTTCTCAGAAGATGTCTCTTGCTTTTCTTTAAAGCTTGGACCTTTTACTACATTCTGAATATATTTATATTTATTAAAAGCAGCATCAACAAAATTATGTACAAACAACCTTTGAGAAATCTTGCAATTGAATGACACTAAATCCTCCAGATCATTGCCTTCTAGAAGCTTCCCCCAGAGCTTACAGAAGTCCTCCCAACTTATACTCACACAGTATGCCAGGAACTGCGTGGTTGTTCATGTTTCCTCACTCCCTGCCTTGTGGCTGCTTACATTCTATGGTCAGGCCTGGCCACATGACTTGGTCGACAAATGGAACCTCAGTGGTATGTGTCATAGAAGCATTCGTTGTTACTACCAAGTTCCAATCAGCCTCCAGTGCTCCTGTGTTGTTTGCTATGAAAAGCCTTATCTGGACATATAAAAGCGTATGTTCTTTCAGCCTGGACCCCAGAATCAGAAGATCCTTGTAGCTGATCCACACCCAACCTGCAGCCTGACACACCTGTTATGGTTTTTTAATTCAATGAATTTTTAGGACATGCCTTGGCTCTGGTATTACAGTAAAGAGCAAAAACATATGGTCTTTATGTACACACTGCTATATTTAAAATGGATAACCAACAAGGACCTACTGTATCACACATGGAACAGTGTTATGTGGCAGCCTGAATGGAGGAGGGTAGTTTGGGGGAGAATTGATACATGTATATGTATGGCTGAGTTCATGTGCTGTCCGCTTGAAACTAACATAACATTGTTAATCAACTATACTCCAATAAAAAATTAAAAGTTAAAAAAAAATTCAAATCTTTGGAGAGAATGACTATGTTTTTCTTCATCTTTGCTGAATGTTCAATCTAAAGGTGATGCTCAGTTTTTTTAATAGTACCACACTTATATTCTCTGCATAGTACTCAGTGCTAACATTGTTTATTGTTTGCTTAAAATTAACATTGTTTGTTTCTTGTTTATTTATTTGCTTCTTTTATTTACTTTCTCTTTGCTTCAAGGGAAATACAAACTCTGTGAAAGGAAAAAAAATATGGTTATTCTCACATTCAGCTTAAAATGAAGTCATTTAAAATATTTTTTAATACTGAAATAACCATGAATAAATTATAGGATCAAAATTAACATGCATTTTTAAAGTGTTAGAATGCTAAGAATTTTCACAATTTATAATGGTCCACATCAGATAAACCACTGAGATACATACTATGATGATCACTTCACATGGAAACGCTTATTGGAAGATGTAGATAAGAGATGAGGCCCCAGAAAGCAGAAGTAAAAAATAGGAAAACTTGAGAATTCAAATGTATTGATACGTACTTGTCAATCCTTCCAATGTTGAGTAGTTATATTCACATAAGAGAAGAAATTATCAAAGGAGTTAAGGTTTCCATCCAGTTGCATCATAAAAGTAAGTGCAGAAGTAAACTTTAGGGGAGTTAGGATATATATGCTTAAAGGTATTTTTAATATCTAACAGAGTTTAGTAATAACATAGGAGTAGAAAGTTGCATAACATTAGAATTATACAACTGGTTGTGGCATCTGGGGCTGCAGAAGACTTGACCACCGGCGAGAACCCCAGGAGGTGTATGTAACATGTGGACTGCAGTCTCAGTGCATGTTTGGATCCTGACTCTAGTGCTTAGTAATTGCAAGAAGTTGGTCAAGTAACTTAATGTCACTCAGTGTCAGTTTTCTCATCCATATGATGTGTCCACTCATAAAGGTTTTGTGGATATTGATGCACATAACCCGTTTGAAATTATGCTTGGCTCATTGCAAGTGATCAGTATACTATTTACAACTATTGTGGAAGTGCTAGAAGATCTTTCTGCAGCAGGAGTCCTAGATTTAATAAAGTTTAGTGAAGAGTTTTATGAGTCCTTGAAAGTCTTCTTTCTGATTTGGGGCTCCCTGAGCAAATGACACATTTTAATGACACTTTGTTTTGTTGTGAGAACTTTCAAAGCTGATGAAGCCTGCTGCTGCTGCTGCTAAGTCGCTTCAGTCGTGTCCGACTCTGTGCGACCCATAGACGGCAGCCCACCAGGCTCCCCCGTCCCTGGGATTCTCCAGGCAAGAACACTGGGGTGGGTTGCCATTTCCTTCTCCAATGCATGAAAGTGAAAAGTGAAAGGGAAGTCGCTCAGTTGTGTCCGACTCTTCGCGACCCCATGGACTGCAGCCTACCAGGCTCCTCCGCCCTTGGGATTTTCCAGGCAAGAGTACTGGAGTGGGGTGCCATTGCCTTCTCTGGATGAAGCCTATAAACCTTGAATAAAAATCTGGCTGATGTAATTTATTTCTGATACAGTGGTATGAGGGCTTCCCTGGTAGCTCAGCTGGTAAAGAATCTACCTGCAATGCAGGAGACCCTAGTTTGATTCCTGGGTCAGGAAGATCTCCTGGAGAAAGGATAGGCTACCCACTCCAGTATTCTTGGGCTTCCCTGGTAGCATAGCTGGTAAAGAATCTGCCTGCAATGTGGGAGAGCTGGATTCTATCCCTGGGTTGGGACGATCCCGTGGAGGAGGGCATGGCAACCCACTCCAATATTCTTGCCTGGAATGGTCGCAAGAAGTTGGACAAGACTGAGTGACTAAGCACAACACAGCACAGTGATATGAACTGAGGCACCAGTGCTGCACTTGAAATGTAGGAGTGTGGTTAGCTTTTCACTTTATCTTTTTAAAGGGATGATGACATATTTTGTATCTGGGCAGCCTGAGCTCTGTACTTCTGACTGCTTGTAATAAAATTCAGGACCCCACTCAACTTGCATCTGAAATGGATTGTTCCTTAGATAGCTTGAGACCACATCTCATGCACCTTATCGTTTCCATGACTTTTGTGTCCTCCAGGTCCTTCTCCAGAGCATGAGGAAAGTCCCATGGGCTCTGAGAATATCATAGCCACCCATGTCTCTAGGACACAGGAGCCAAACCCTGCCTGGAGGCATGAGGTTCTAATTAATCTCTTTGGTTACAGACCATTCATTCCCTTTCTCATCCTTATATCTCAGGACCATAGGTGGTGGCCTTAAAGCTTACTTAAGTGTTACCTCTGCTGTTACCACATCTTTGTATGAAGTCTCACGCATTGAAAGGAAGGTGGACCCACATCAAGGAAACTAAACCCACATCAAGGACATCTAGCTAGAAAACTAAAATACTGGTTCTTAGATAATGTATGTTGTTTAGGCACTAAGTTGTATCTGACTCTTTTGAAACCCCATGGACTGTAGCCCGCCAGGCTCCTCTGTCCATGGGATTTTCCAGGCAAGACTACTGGAGCCGGTTGCCATTTCCTCCCCTAGGGGATCTTCCTGACAAGGGATCAACCTGTATCTCCTGCATTGGCAGGCGGATTCTTTACCACTGAGCCACCAGGGAAGCCCTAGATAATATCTAGATCACAGTGAATCTTTTTTCTTAGAGACAATTCCAGCTTGGTTCTGGTATTGCCATATGACTCTGGGATCAGAAACACCTCCTTGGATCCTCAGTCAAGAGCATGTGGCCATAGCCTCAGATACAGCACAGGTTTTGACGGATAAAGGAGACTACAGGGTGTGATGTGGGGTAACTGTTCAAAGAGCACCACCTTCAGTTGTCAATGACCAATAAGGACCTCACAATTCTCAGTTAACACGTCACATAATATATCAGCAGCATTTGAATTTGATATAGTAGATGACCCCCTCCTCCCAAAAGCACTTTCTTTGCTGAGTTATCAAGATACCTCACCCTCCTAGCTTTTCTGTGGTCTCCTTTGCTGACTCATCTCATATTGGTGACAGCTAAATACCAAAGTACCCCAGAAAAAGTATGTTCTTTTTCTGTCTATACTCACTGCCTCCATGATCATATCCAAACCCCTCTTTGTAAATATTGTTCATACACTGATGACTCTGACATTTATCTCTTTCAGCCTTGACCTCACCCTGAACTTCAGGCTCATTTCCAACTGCCTATTTGATGCTTGTGTGTCTAATGGGCATCTCAGATCTAACACATCCAGAACAAAACTCCTAATCTTCTTCCCCAAATTAGGTTTTCCTGTAGTAATTCCCATCTCTTTAATTGCATTTCCATCCTTCTAGTTTCTCGGGTCAAAAGTTTAGAGTTTTAATCTTGACTGTGTTCATTTCTGTTGAATTAAAGATTTAAGTCTGTAATCAAATACTATAGGATCTATTTTCAAGATATATTCAGAATCTGACCGTTTTCACCACTTGCAGTGCTCCATCCCAACACTGATAAGCTACACACTGTTTCTTTTCTGGATTGTGGCAAACGCTCTCTGCGTCCACCCTTGTCCCCCAGGGCTGTTCTCACCAAGTGTCCTTTTGAGTGGAGACTAGTTTAGATCACATCACTCTTCTGCCAACATTCCTTCCGTGGGTGGTTTCCCATATCCCTCAGAGTAAAGCTAAAGTTCTTAATAATGGCCTCCAGGATGTGGCCTCGTATGCCTTGCTGATCTTTTTCCTGTTGCTCCTTCTCTTGCTCCATCTCTTATTCTTCACCCCCTCACCCCAACTGGCCTCCTTCTTCCACAGGAATATTCCCACAATCTATAATTTATGCTTCCTTCGGCCTCCGATATTCGTTCTCCAGATTTACACCATGCCTAACTTCCTTATTTGTTTGAGGTCTTTATGCCTGTGTTACATCTTAGTGAGCCTTGCCCAGCCATCATTTAAAAGACAACTCTTCCCCCCACCCCAGAATTATTAAACTATTATTTTGTAAGATGTTACCAGTAGGGGAGACTGGGCAAAATGTATAAGGAAGGTCTCCGTATTATTTCTGATATCTGCACGCAAATCTAAAAATATCTCAATAAAAATGTCAATAAAAACATTACAATTAGTCTGAATTATCTAGTAAAAACCCTAAAGTAATTAATAAAATATATTATTCTGAATTTATGCTTCCCATTAAGAGCTGGAATTCAGCCTCTCATTAAATCATGATTCTGAAAGGTGAAGAAAACCCACAGCTGGGTAGTCCCTTCTGAGGGATTCTGTGGGGAGAGCTGGTGGATAGGTTAGAATTGAGTATGTGACCCTCTCTTGTCCTTCCATTTGAAGAACCTATTATTTTATGATTCTTCTATTGATTGCAATCTATTTCTTTTATTTGTCAAAATTGCCTTGACTTTTATTTTGTCTGTCAAATTGCTGGTCTGCCCCATTTCCCTGTAGGGTAATTTGCATTCTTCAATGGCCTTTTATAGAACTGCCTTATGATCCAGCAATCCCACTGCTGGGCATATACACTGAGGAAACCAGAAGGGAAAGAGACACGTGTACCCCAATGTTCATCGCAGCACTGTTTATAATAGCCAGGACATGGAAGCAACCTAGATGTCCATCAGCAGATGAATGGATAAGAAAGCTGTGGTACATAACACAATGGAGTATTACTAAGCCATTAAAAAGAATACATTTGAATCAGTTCTAATGAGATGGATGAAACTGGAGCCTATTATACAGAGTGAAGTAAGCCAGAAAGAAAAACACCAATACAGTATACTAACGCATATATATGGAATTTAGAAAGATGGTAACAATAACCCTGTGTACGAGACCACAAAAGAGACACTGATGTATAGATCAGTCTTATGGACTCTGTTGCAGAGGGAGAGGGTGGGGAGATTTGGGAGAATAGCATTGAAACATGTATAATATCATGTATGAAATGAGTTGCCAGTCCAGGTTTGATGCACAATACTGGATGCTTGGGGCTAGTGCACTGGGACGACCCAGAGGGATGGTATGGGGAGGGAGGAGGGAGGAGGGTTCAGGATGGGGAACACATGTATACCTGTGGCAGATTCATTTTGATATTTGGCAAAACTAATACAATTTGTAAAGTTTAAAAATAAAATTAAATTAAAACAAAAACAAAAAGAAAAAAAAACAGAAAAAAAAAACAAAAAATAAATAAAAATATTTGTGTTTTTTTTTAATTTAACTTTTTTTAATATAATTTTATTTTGGGGCACAGAGTACAGAGTACAGGATCACTGACTCAGCATGGAAGGGGGCATCAGGAGTCCCTGGTACAGCCCCTTACCAAGTACCTGAGGGAGCCCAGGCATCTGAAGAAAAGAAAGTGTTACTCTCTCAATTATCTTCAACTCTTTCAACCCCATGTACTGTAGCCTGCCAGGCTCCTCTGCCCATGGGTGTCTCCAGGCACGGATACTGGAGTGGGCTGCCATTCCCTTCTCCAGGGTATCTTCCCGACCCAGCGATCAAACCCAGGTCTCCCCACCTTGCAGCAGATTCTTTACCATCTGAGTCACCAGGGAAGTCCAGGCATCTGAGTCAGGTGATTATAATTTACTGATGAATATTTGGTAAGATTAATTTCAGTTCCTTTATTTCCTGAGTGAAAAAAAAATTTTAAATAACAATTTAAAACTCTTTTAAACAGTTTTCTTGTGCTTTCCGGGTGGCACTAGTGGTAAAGAATCCATCTGCCAATGCAGGAGATACAAGAGATGCAGATTCAATCCCTGGATCAGGAAAATCCCCTGGAGGAGGGCAGGGCAACCCACTCCAGTATTCTTGCCTGGAGAATCCCATGGACAGAGTAGCCTGATGGGCTACAGTCGATGGGGTCGCAAAGAGTCAGACACCACTGAAGCGAATGAGCACAAACAGTTTTTTTAACTTCTTTTCTTCTATCAGGTCAGTTAGTTGTAACTTTTTTCCTCTGAAATGTTGTGTGAGGCACAAAGCGGTATCTCTACAGATTTGGAAATGATGACATAATATTACAAGTAATATGCTTATGAAAGTGAGTGGGTTTTTTTTCTGGGGTGTGTCCAAGCAGACCTGTTTATGGAGTTGCAGATCCCCTTGGGTGCTTAGTTTGGAACGATTCTTACAAGACCTTGGATAATCCTCAGCTGCCTGTCTGTTCCTCCATCTGATACCTCACTTAGGTACATCTATCTGTGTATCCTCAAAGTGCTTTGTGTTTCAGCTTTGCCTGTCTGCCTGATGCTCTCAGCTTCTGCTTATACCAATAAGCAATACAAACAATTTTTTCCTAACGTGATAAATGAGAATGTGAAATTTTACCTTACTAGCGGAATTTGCCATCATCTGAAAGGAAACGGATCTCATGAATCATCTAGATCAATTTCCTGCCCCCCAAATTTAATCCTGTATGTTGTTTTTGTTCAATCTCTCAGTCATGTCTGACTCGTTGCAACCCCATGGACTGCAGCAGGCCAGGTTTCCCTGTTCGTCACCATCTTCCAGAGTTTGCTCACACTAGGGTTCATCGAGTTGGTGATGCCATCCAACCATCTCATCCTCTGTTGTCCCCTTCTCCTCCTGCCTTCTGTCTTTCCCAGCATCAGGGTCTTTTCCAATGAGTCAACTCTTTGAATCAGGTGGCTAATATTGGAGTTTGTATGAGGACTCATATTTTTTCCAAGTGTTTATCATACTTGATGTGTGGAAAACTGCTGAGATAAGTAAAGATAAAGAAATGGACATGAGAAGGTTGTTCTACCAAAGCCAAAAAGCTAGTAATGACAAAGCTGGGTCTGGAACCCCTGGCTAGAACTTCCATTCATGTAAGCCTGGGCTGAAAGTCACTTTTCCTAAAATAGTCAAAGGATGAAAGCACCACTGTTTTCCTGACTTATCTCCATATAGTTAATCTTTCCCTGTCTGGAAAATCCTCTCAGCTTCAGTACTTAATTCATCTTTTACTCCACCTTCTCTGAAACCTGGCTGAGGACAATTCCAGGTTGTCCCTCAAGACACATTAATTCTCTTCTGGTAAAAGCAGCAGGGTTTTAAACTTCTACACAATTTATGGTTTCAAGTAAATTTATAAGATGTTAGTAAATGGAGAATGTTTATTTTTAAATGTTTTTATCTTTAAAAGAAAATTTGAAGACCCATTATACTCTTAAATACTCTTCAGCTCCTAAAAGAATAAAGAATAGCTGTACTGATGTACTGATACTTCTGCATCAGCTGTACTGATGCAGAAGATTCTCAAAGAATTATCAACTAAAAAAAGAAAGTAGCAAAATATATGCATAATTTGATTCCATTTTGTTTTAAAAAAAAGCAAAACAATGTATTTACATGGGTGTTTAGGTATAGAAATATGCATAGAGATCTCTATAGAAATATAGCAAACAGCTGTGATTATCTCTGGAGAAGGAGTAGTGATGGGGTAGGAAGGATTTTAGTATATATTATATTTTAGTGGTCTATATTTGAGTACAATGTTTAAAAATAGAAATGTATGATATATTACTTGAGAAATTAAATAAAAAATATTGTAGAACTAAAAAGTAGGCAAAACTCTAAAACCACTAACAACAGAAACCCAGAAAATACACATATACCTTCTGTTAAATGCCTGTTTCAATTTAGAAGTTCTGTTACAATCTGTTAATGGTTTTGAAGGCTCTTTGATTTTCTAGCCAACCAGAAAGATCTGAGTTTTTTATTTATCTAATCCCCATTCAATATCTTTCATTAAATTTTATAAACTAAATCTTAGTTTTCAGTTCAGTTCAGTCACTCAGTTGTGTCCGACTCTTTGTGACCCCATGAATTGCAGCACGCCAGGCCTCCCTGTCCATCACCAACTCCCGGAGTTCACTCAGACTCATGTCCATCGAGTCAGTGATGCCATCCAGCCATCTCATCCTCTGTCGTCCCCTTCTCCTCCTGCCCCCAATCCCTCCCAGCACCAGAGTCTTTTCCAATGAGTCAACTCTTCACATGAGGTGGCCCAAGTGCTGGAGTTTCAACTTCAGCATCAGTTCTTCCAAGAGAACTCCAAGGAGATCTTCAGGACTGATCTCCTTTAAAATGGACTGGCTGGATCTCCTTGGAGTCCAAGGGACTCTCAAAAGTCTTCTCCAACACCACAGTTCAAAAGCATCAATTCTTCGGCACTCAGCTTTCTTTACAGTCCAACTCTCACATCCATACATGACTACTGGAAAAACCATAGCCTTGACTAGACGGACCTTTGTTGGCAAAGTAATGTCTCTGCTTTTCAATATGCTATCTAGGTTTTAAGTTGTATCAAATTCTCAATTTGGAAACAATATGGAAGTTTTTTGGGAGAAAGTTAAGTTCTTGTCTAGATCTTGATGTAACTGAGCGTATCTCTCAAAACTAACATTAGAGTTGGTTTCTCTGAACCTTTCCCAGCTTTTTCTTTAAAAAAAAAATAAGATTTTCTCAAAATCTTTCTTGACAGTCAGCAAGAAACCTGGGTCACAGATGGTTAGTTTATTATATTGATACTTAGCACACACCTCGTGCTAGATCAGCAGTTAGACCAAAAAATCGCTGGTTGTGTATGTGAAGTAAATTTTTCATTCAGTTCAGTTCAGTTTAGTAGCTCAGTTGAGTCCGACTCTTTGCGACCCCATGAACCACAGCATGCCAGGCTTCCAGCCTTTGGGAAATGTTGGTTATGTTACTTAACTAGAATTACAAACATTTCTTAGTAGCTCAGTACTGCTGTCCCCTCTCCCAGTGGAGATATGTGAGTGCATGCGTGTGTGTGCTAAGTCACTCAGTCATGTCCGACTCTGTGCAACCCCCATGGACTGTAGCCCACAGGCTCCTCTGTCAATGGGATTCTCCAGGCAAGAATACTGGAGTGGGTTGCCATGCCCTCCAGGGGATCTTCTCGACCCAGGAATTGAACTCATGTCTTATGGAAGGATTGGGGGCAGGAGGAGAAGGGGACAACAGAGGATGAGATGGCTGGATGGCATCACCGACTGGATGGACGTGAGTTTGAGTGAACTCTGGGAGTTGGTAATGGACAGGGAGGCCTGGCGTGCTGCAGTTCATGGGGTCACAAAGAGTCAGACACGACTGAGTGACTGAACTGAACTGAACTCATGTCTCCTGCATCGGCAAGTGATTCTTTACAACTAGCACCACCTGGGAAGCCCAATGGAGATATGGATGCAATTAAAAATTTGGAGTAGATGAGTTTCTTCATTTAGTTACCCTTATTATGGAGCATTGCCTACGTACCAAGACCTCTGTGTCTAGGTATCTGGAGTAAATGAGACATGGCACCTGGCCATACATTGCTTACCATTCTGACCAGATGTCAGACATCTCCAGGAAAGTGTGATGGTACTGACAGGTTGCCTATGAGCACAGCAGATAGACATGATGTCCTGCTCAGATCTCAGGGAAGGGCTTTTAGGAATGTGGAACTTGGTCTGGGTTTGGGAAGATCGGTAGGAGAAAGCAGTAAGAATATTGCATTTTAGGCATAAACACAATTGCACCCAAGGAATGACATTTTGTTGAATCATGAAATTGTGAAATAGCTGAGGTTTTTTAGTTAAAATTGTCAAATATTGGCAGTTGCGTTGGTGCAATCTCGTAGTGCTTTATGCCCAGAGCAAAGGTGTTTGGGATGAAATAGCAGGAGGTAGGTGGGGAATGATGGGCAGGACCAGATGTGGAAGAGCTTTATGTGCCTGGCAAAGGCAGGGTTTCTCAACCTCAGCACCAATGACATTTTGTGGCAGATCATTCTTTGTCGGAGGATGATGCTGTCCCTTATAGCATGTTTACCAGCATCCCTGGAGCCTACTTCCCAATAGATGCCATTAGTCTCCTCCCCCGGTTCTACAACCAAAATTGCCTCAGACATAATCAGATATCCTCTGGGGATAAAACTATCCCAGCTGGGAAATATGGAGATAAGGAATTTGAACATAACCTTGCAAACTGTGGGAAAGCATTGAAGCTGTTCATTGAAAATATCAGATTTGCTCTGAAAGAAAGCAGGGAACAGAGAGGAGACATGGGTCCTTCCAGGCTGTTGCAGTAAACAAATAAAGGTATGATGGGAAAAGGGGAGAGACACAGAGGTATCAAGAAGGGTGGAGATCACACAGGTTTGGAAATAATTGTGTGAGTGTGTGCATGTGAATGTGTGGGGGTTGGGGAAGTGAGTAAAAAGAAGGATTTTATCATGATGCCTAAACACAAAGTGAGAGAGTGAGAGGGTAAAAAGAGTAGTGGCTGGTGGTAATTAGGAGGACAAAAGTGGCATAATCAGTGATCTGATGGTCTAAGGAAACTGAGATTGGAGAGGTGACAGATGACAGTGTTCATGAGGAGAATCAGAAATGCCAGCTTCAAAGGCCCTACCCTCTCCCCACCCACGTCTGGTGGGGTGTGAACTATCACCATGTAGAAACCAACTCCATATGTTCATAGTTAATTTTTGACATAGTTAGAATCGCACATTTGATTAGAATCGAACAAGATTCATTTTCCTAGTACCTTGAACATGCCATGCTCTTTCCATCAAAGGTTGTCTCCTGACTAATCCTTCCAGGTGGTAAGCTCTTCCCTACCTCTTCATCTACCCTTTTTCTTAAAGTCTTAAAAGTAATTTCATCAGAGAACACCCCCACTCAGGACCTCTCTGTGCACCCCAGTACTAGTTTACTTCTCCTTGTGTATTCCCTTATAACATCTGGTACTTCTTGCAGGATTTTTCAGTGTTAAGTATGTATTCACCTCTTGATAATCATGTATTTACTGCCTCTCCCTTCTAGGCTGTATGCTCCCTAAAGGTTCAGTTCACTTCAGTTCAGCCACTCAGTCGTGTCCAACTCTTTGAGACCCCATGAATCACAGCACACCAGGCCTTCCTGTCCATCACCAACTCCCGGAGTTCACTCAAACTAATGTCCATCGAGTCAGTGATGCCATCCAGCCATCTCATCCTCTGTCGTCCCCTTCTCCTCCTACCCTCAATCCCTCCCATCATCAGGGTCTTTTCCAATGAGTCAACTCTTCACATGAGGTGGCCAAAGTACTGGAGTTTCAGCTTTAGCATCAGTCCTTCCAAAGAACACCCAGGACTGATCTTTAGGATGGACTGGTTAGATCTCCTTGCAGTCCAAGGTACTCTCAAGAGTCTTCTCCAACACCACAGTTCAAAAGCATCAATTCTTCAGCGCTCAGCTTTCTTCACAGTCCAACTCTCACATCCGTACATGACCACTGGAAAAACCATAGCCTTGACTAGACGGATCTTTGTTGGCAAAATAATGTCTCTGCTTTTTAATATGCTATCTAGGTTGGTCTTAACTTTCCTTACAAGGAGTAAGCATCTTTATTTTCATGGCTGAAATCACCATCTACAGTGATTTTGGAGCCCCCCCCCCAAATAAAGTCTGACACTGTTTCCACTGTTTCCCCATCTATTTCCTATGATGTGATGGGACCAGACGCCATGATCTCAGTTTTCTGAATGTTGAGCTTTAAGCCAACTTTTTCATTCTCCTCTTTCACTTTCATCAAGAGGCTTTTTAGTTCCTCTTCCATTTCTGCCACAAGGGTGGTGTCATCTGCATATCTGAGGTTATTGATATTTCTCCCGGCAATCTTGATTCCAGCTTATGCTTCTTCCAGCCCAACGTTTCTCATGATGTACTCTGCACAGAAGTTAAATAAGCAGGGTGACAATATACAGCCTTGACGTACTCCTTTTCCTGTTTGGAACCAGTCTGTTGTTCCGTGTAGGAGCATCTTTATCTTGCCCCTACTCTATCTCCATCACCTAGCTTAGTGCCTGCCATTTACAGGCATTCAGGAAAGAGATTTGACCAACTGTCCCAATTCTGGTATTTTTCAGAAGCCGTGGGGGGTTGGAAATACTACATTCCACACCTGCAGTGTGACTTTCTAATTTTTTTCAATAACACACAGAATTGGAAGAAACCTTGCATTCATCCAGTTCAGACTCCCACTGAATGAGAGACTGAGGACCTCAGAAGGAGAAAGGAGGAACCTCTGGGGCTCATTCCCACCCATGGGCTTCCAGACACATAGGATGCCTCTCTGCCTGGCGTGCTCAAGAATCCTGGGGAGAAGCATGAACCCACTGCCCTTTGTCTCCTTGGGTGCAGAGCTGCCCCGGGGGCATCACTTCTCCTTGCTTCTGGCTTGTGCCTTTGTGCTGAGGTAGACTTTCAGGGTAGAAAGCAGACGGCATCTGGTGTACCTGAGGGGAGATGCTATCGCTGGGAAGGGAGTCAAAAAACACAGACCTGGCCTCAACAGCCACCACCAATCAGACAATGAGAACAGGTGGGTCAGGGCTCTGGGGTAGTGCAGGGACTCACCTTCAACCCAGCCTGGCAAATGGCTGTCTGACCCAGAAACTGTCAGGTATACAAGTGAACCAAAGGTATTGTGTTCCTTACCCTAAAGGGGAGATTGAACTTCAGAAGGAGAAACCTACTTCTACATGTCTTCTGTTCCTTAGTCTGGTGCTAAAGTGTTGGCTAATAAGATGAGAGGAGGTTTCCAAAGCACACTGTGTGGATGGGCTTCCCTGGTGGTCCAGAGGTTAAGAATCTCCCTTGCAATGCAGGGAACGCAGGTTCGATCCCTAACCAGGGAACTAAGATCCCGTTGGTCATAGCTAAAGAGTTCCTGCACTGCAATGAAAGATCCCACATGATGCAAAACATCCTGCATGCCAAAACTAAGACTCAACACAGCCAAATAAATAAGTTAAAAAAGACACTGTGTGGAAATAGTAGGGAAAAGGGGGCTTTAATTTTCTCTCCTGAGTTTGTATTCATCACAGTCTAATTTATTACAATTGGAAAGTACTTGTATCTTCTGGCATCATTTATGGCTCTTAAAGGACTCTACCCCCATTTACTAATCATAGTGTAGCTTTGCTAGTTCATACAACAGGGATTGTAATCATCCTCACAATTTCCATTCTTCCCCGTATCCCCTGTTTATTATATGCGGTACTTTTTTTCACTTTTAAGGGAAAATTCCTCTTGTGAATGTTCATAGTAGAAGGAAAAAATGAAGTTGGACATTAAAGAACAAAATGTACTGATTTATGGGGAAAGATTATCTCATGTATTGTTTTTATTGTCGTTTAGTCGCTAAGTCATGTCCACCTCTTTTTTGACCCCATGGACTGCAACCTGCCAGGGTCCTCTGTCCATGGGATTTTCCATGCAAGAAAACTGGAGAAGGTTGTCATTTCCTTCTCCAGGGGTATCTTCCTGACCCAGGGACTGAAACTGGGTATCCTTCATTGGCAGGCAGATGCTTTACCACTGAACCACCAGGGAAGCTTTGTGTGTGGGCACAGTAAATAAAAATATATCTTTAATAGACACATTAAATCCATATTTTGTAGAATAGTATCACCAGAAATGTATGTTTTTCTCTATAGCCAGCTTTATAATAAATTTATACTATAAGGTTTCAATAAATCAGTGTTAGATAAAATAGGCCATCATGTAATTTATCTAATTATTCACATTTTAAATTATTTTATTTTGTGCTATATAGGTTTACTTGCCTGTAATCACTGACATCTATAATCGTTTTCCTTATAACATTTGATTTTTTTTCATCTTTTTTACAATGCAGATGACATCTTTTATAATGTATAAGACAGCACAAATTTTAAAATAAACAGCTTGTGGAATAACTTTAGATTTATTCAGTGAAGGTCAGTGTGATGAAAATTTGTGTAAAAAAAAGTCTGTATTGTTTTGTTTTATTATAAGTGTTATAAAACTATGAATAATCTTACTTGTTCCATTTAATGTCAAGTTTGTATAAATTAGGTCATGTAGTTATCCTGTCAAAACATAATTGACTAATCTTGCTCCTGAAATGCATTCTATACCATTCTCTCAGCATGAGTGGACTTGAAGTCTCCTAGTCATTTTCTCAGCAACTTTAATGGCAGGAAAAGCACTGAAACATTAGAAAAGAACAGAAATACAACATCTGTTCAGTTCAATTGCTCAGTCGTGTCCGACTCTTTGCGATCCCATGAACTGCAGCATGCCAGGCCTCCCTGTCCATCACCAACTCCCGGAGTCTACCCAAACCCATGTCCACTGAGTTGGTGATGCCATCCAACCATCTCATCCTCTGTCGTCCTCTTCTCCTCCTGCCCTCAATCCCTCCCAGCATCAGGGTCTTTTCCAATGAGTCAACTCTTCACATCAGGTGGCCAAAGTATTGGAGTTTCAGCTTCAACATCAGTCCTTCCAAAGAACACCCAGGACTGATCTGCTTTAGGATGGCTGGTTGGATCTCCTTGCAGTCCAAGGGACTCTCAACCTATAGCTTATGTTGAAAATACTCTAAGTGGAAAACAAATAGGTTTTTTTCCCTTGACTTTAGAACGTGACTCTGATTCATTCACTAATTCATTTGTTCGTTCAGCCAGCAAATGTTTACTAAACATCCCAAGGAACTTGTAGGAACTCCTCTACCATGGGGGATACAGTGATGAACAGAAGAGGCAGGATCTCATAGCTCCTAATGAGACTTAATGTGCAGAAGGGTGGAATGGGGTAGACAATAATGAGCTTTCAAGTCAATAATGGCCCTGGAAGGAGTAGATCAGGTCAGGGATACAGATTGCAGTCCTTTTTGAATAGGACTGTCAAGGGTCCTTCTCTGAGGTGGTGACATTGAGAAAAGGATGACATGCCAGGGTCTGAAAGAACAGCTTTCAGACTGAGAGGATAGGACATGTGGATGGCTGGAGGAAGTAACCTAATGTCAAGACCCAGGTGACTGGAGAATCCTTAGTTGGGAAAACTTAACAGGATATGGGGTTGAAGATCCTGCAGAGGCCAGACCATGTTGGCTGTCACAGAACAAAGTGAAAGAGTCTGGGTTGTATCCTAAGTGTAATGTCTGTAGAGGGGGGGAACAGTCAGTAGGATTTTGTTTCTGGTTGCAGAAGACCACTCTGGCTGCTGCGGGTAGACAACAGACTGAAGGGGGCAAGAGTGGTCTCAGAGGCTGTTGTAGCTGTCTGGGCAAGAGGCGAGGGTGCTTTGGATGAGGTTGCCAGTGGTGGGGGCAGAAACAATTTTGGAACAAATGTTGGAGATATTGCTGATGGGATTCAATGATGCAGTCAATGTGGGTGGAAGAGACAGAGAAGAATCAAGGGTGAACCCCAGGTTTGAGGGTCCAGTTGGATGAATGCTAATGCCAGGACCTGAGATGAAAACAGTGAGAGGAACAGGCTTTAGAGTGGGGCTATCAAAACTTGTGCTTTGCTTGTGTATTTGAGTTGGTTATTAGACACGGAAGTGGTGATGTTGGGTGGGCAGTTAGAGATAATGGTTTTGGACTCAGAGTAGAAAGCAGGACCAGAAATAAAATTTAGGCATTATCAACATACAGATGACAGTTACACATACAGGATTGGTTCTTCTCACTCTACTCTTACTTTGTAGCTTCTGCTAACTCCAGAATTTCCTTCTGCTCCTGAATGTGGTTCTGACTAGCTCGTGCTTTGGCTGGGTCTTTTTTCCCTGTACTACATGCAGAAAAGGCTTATGTGCCAGAAACATATTTGACAGGAGACTCTCAGTAGGTAGGAGGGCTGGAAGAGCATCCTGGTGCTGGGGAAAGATCCTGGGACTTGGGATCAGAGATCCTGGGACTTGGCTTCAGGTTCATGATGAGCCATTCTTGCCTTGAGCTTCCATCTGAGAAACACAGGTTATTCAGCTCATGGAATGACTCGAGACTTTCTGTGTATAACTGCATGGTAAGTTGCTCAGTCGTGTCTGTTTATGACCTCACAAACTGTAGCCCACCAGTCTCCTCTGTAATTCTCCAGGAAAGAATCCTGGAGTGGGTTGCCATGCCTTCCTCCAGGGGATCTTCCTGACCCAGGAATCAAACCCAAGTCTCTTATGTCTGCTGCATTGGTGACAGGTGGGTTATTTACCACTAGTGCCACCTAGACTCAGTATATAGTAGGTGCTTTATAAATGTAGTTAAAACTGAATTTTAATCTCCTTATCCAGAGTATAGAGATTATACCTTTACTCCACAATTGAGGCCTGTTGACAAGTTTGTTTTTCATCAGAGGCAGGTACCATGAATTTCTTCATTTTTATGTATCTTGAGTCTCAATATTTGGGCATTCAGTATATATTGGACAAATCATGATGATCAATGTGGATTCAAAGAAATCATGGCCCACCAAGGCAACAGGTAAAACTAACTCATCAAGAAAAAAATCTTCCTTTTTTATAATCATTAAAAATGTTTTTGAAGCAAAATATACCTTTATTGCCTAGTAGTGTGACTTCTACTTCTAGGAAAGAATGAATAGACTCAGCTGATTTTTTATATCCAGCATTTTCTTAATTGTGTCTCGTGTTTTTGTCCAGAATGCATTTAATTTGGAAACATTCCCAAGGCATGTACAAGTGACTGCCAACATCTTTTTCGAACACAAATTGGGTTTGATAATGTTTATTTTGGGTGCATGCAATTTAGTTATTTCTTTTCACATAAATTCTCTCTACTCATGTTGAGAAAAATCTCCAGAACAGTGACATTTATTACAGCTTTTCTCAGTCTCAATTATAAAATATTTATTGAACCCCTACTATGTGTAGAACACTGCTAAGCATGTGAGGAATGCAAATAAGTATCATGCACAGTGTTGTTCTCCTTGCGAATTAATTACTGAGAGAAGGTTTAGCTATGTGAGAATGGAAAATTCTCCCAGAAACTTCAAACTGGGAGGAACCTTAGGATGCTGTCCCTCCAAATCTTACTCAATGCACATGCCCCTTCTATAACCCCCACGATAGTATGACCTCTTTTGGTTGAGCCCTGTTAGTGAGGGGGCTCACCACCTTCCTCAGTTCCCTGTTGGAATTTTGGACAACTTTGAATCATGTCCTGAAATTGTATAGAGATTTCTCTGTGGCTTCCATCTGATCTTTCTGTCATATGCTATGCCTACAAAAATTTGAGTATCTACATGGCCTTATTTTTTAATAACTTGAGTTTGTACAGTGTTGGGAGTTTACAAAGTTAAGTGACTAACAGCTCAAGATCACACAGCTTGTGTAACATAAGTTTAAAATGAAGTTGAAACTCCAAAAATACATATTCTTTCCACCAACCAATGGCATCCATGATTGCAATACAAGAAATGCCAGAAAGTATTTAGTGATAGATAGCCAAAAAAAATTGTATAAAGAGAATATGGAGCAAGACATCAGTATATGCTAGAGGTGGCAGAAGTTTTGTGGAAGATAGCACATTCTTTCTTGCCATGGACTGAGTGATCACCCTGGAGGTGTTTTCAACAAGATGTGAGTATCTTCAGCAGAAAGAGCTTGCTTGTATTGTGAGACACTTCCTGGTTTTTGACTGAGAAATAAAAAGCTTCCCTGGAGAAATAGCCCTTAGGCGTTTAGTATATATGAGCTGTATTAATAAATCTATGGAAATGGGATGTTAATTTTCCCCTGGCCTACATTTAATAATGTATACTGCAGGGTTGAACATGTAAATGGTATATTGCTGGGTCCTCTGTGCACCTCTATAAATACATAAGAAGTTTTCAGCTGCTCTTTTCTCTCCACAGCTTATTTGAACTTCCTTCATATGGCTGTGATTTGCCTCCAGAAACAGGGGTAAATCCATGCAATCTGTGCTGTCTGCAATAAATATGGAGGTCCTCATTTTGGAAAGTACATTTCTAAATGTTTTCTCAAGAAGGGTGTTTAAGTTTAAATATATCTAGAATTGAGACTTTTCTTTTAAGCCATGAATTGAACATCTGAAGCATTGACTGATATACTTCTAAATGTGTTTATTCTAACTTTTAGTAAATATTTGTATACATTCCTGCTCTAGTCTAAGAACTCTGAAAGATGTAGAGGATACAAAAAAAAAAAGACATGTCAAGAAGGTCAGGGAAATATTCATAGAAAAGGTGATGTTAGAATGGCCTTAAAGGATCTAGGTGTAGATCCTTTACTAAGGGAATATATTGTCATGGAAAGACTTCCTGCCTCCTAAACCTTGTCCCTAACTGTTAGTAGAACAGTTCTGTTATCACTATTCTCTGATCCCTGTTGAAACAGAGCACATATCATGAAGGAACTGCTAGTCTTAGCACTTATTGGTGTCGATGTTCATAGTTTCTTAATTTGTCAGGCATGTCCTACAGCTTTTCTGTTTCATCTATAATCCTAGCATCGCCTGGGAAGCCAAACATTTATAAATGTGAAAGATGAGTAAAAGCTAATAAAAGAGACTAAGAAGGAGAGGTCAGACAGTCAGGAAGGGAATAGAGAGAGTTCTGTCTTCAAAGTTAAAGATAAATTTTCAAAGGAAAACAATGCTGTTGGCAGGTCAACTGAGTTAAGGACTGATTGCTGGTTTATCAACATGGAAGTTGTCAGTAACTTTGATCAGAGAATTTTCTTTGGAGTGGTAGTACTGGAGACAGTGATCACAAAGATTTTAAAGTACTCTCTATGCACAGAAAGAGTAATGAAGTAGATGGTAGCTGGAAGAGAAAGTGGAATCAGGAAGGTATTTCTTTTATAAACATTTACCCTGTGCAGACATTCCTATTATTAACTGTATACCCAACTACTTCCCCACCATCCATTGCAATTTTGTGTGTTATACTTAAATAACTCTTACCCAACCAGTCCATTCTCCTCTAGTGCAAGCTATACTTAATCTCCCTTCTCTTGGTTCCAAGGTTACATCTCTTATCTGCACTGGTTAATTTAAGAGGGAACTTGACTAATTTGTATCATTATTCCTAGTAGAGTACATCAAATTTTTATACACTCCAGCAATAGTATACAACAGATGCTAATAGCATCCTGCCAAACCCCAAACTTGTACCAGAGATGAGATTATATGGCTTCTGTAGCTCATAAAATAGAAGGGTAACCTACATTCAGGGTTACTGAGTTCTACATAAATCCATGGAACTATGAAGGGGGTGCTAATGTATATTAAAAGCCACTGTTTATCTTAACCTCCCATGAAACACACTGCAGAGAGGCCATTGGAATGGATGTCTGTTATTCAAGCCAGTTTAGCATATGTGTGTTAGATGCTTAGTCGTGTCCAACTCTTTGTGACACCGTGGACTGTAGCCCACCAGGCTCTTCTGTCCATGGCTTCTCCAGGCAAGAGTACTGGAGTGGGTTGCTAGTTCCTTCTCCAGGGGATCTTCCCAACCCTTGGATTGAACCCAGGTCTCCCACTTTGCGGGCAGATTCTTTAATGTCTGAGCTACTAGGGAAGCCCTGAGTCTTACATCATCTTACACCAGTTTAGCCTGAGTCTTACATCATTTTATATTATCCAAAGAAGGGCATTAAAAGTCTAAGTGGCATAATTATTTCTCAATCTGCTGTTGAAATATAGCTCAGAAAATCTTGAACAGTTGATTTTTTTTTCTCAAAGAGTATTTGAGTGATTTTTAAATTCTAGATCAGTGAGCCATTTCTCACTCATTAGGGATTTCATTAGACATTATTTTAGATGTCATGTGTTACCACAAGTAATATCTAAACACAATCCTTTGGAAGAGATATATAGACTTACTATATTGATGACTCAGCTTATAAAAACTGTTGGTATAGATAATTCAAACCTGTGGAGAGTATAAGCAATTATAAGATGTCCATTAAATTGCAAATGCTCTTTTATTTATTAGAAAATCAGCCACATTCATGTCAATGTATGGCAAAAACCACCACAATATTTTAAAGTAATTAGCCACCAACTAAAATAAATAATTTAATAAAAAAAATCATCCACAGTGTAGCATGGATTGCAGGAGTTGAGAATTTTATGAATAAATATATTTTCACACTTTGAAATATATTCATTTGCTTCTAAGGTTAGAACATTAGTTACCTATTAAAATTCAAAAACTGTTGAAATTAAATTGAAAATTCAATTTCTTTTATCCAGATTCACAGTATTATCCTTTGTGATCTCAGCATCATTTGGAAACCCTATCTAACACCTAACTTCCTAATGACTTTAAAGAAACATTATGCTGGCTGAGCTGGGTCCTCACATACGCTCCTCACTGCAGCATGTGGCTCTCTGTGCTCATGGAGCACAGGCTTTAGTTGTGGTACTCGGTAGTTATGGCCCCTGGTCTTAGTTGCCCCCCGCTTGTGGAATCTTAGTTCCCCAATCAGAACCTGCATCGCTGCCTTGGAAGGCAAATTCTTAACCACTCGATGACCAAGGAAATCTTCCTTAATGACTTTTAAGAATAATTTCTTCCATCCCATCTCAGTCAGCCATTCCTATGATTACACTCTAGGTTTTATTATTAGTGGTAACAACATTACCTGTGATACCCCACATTCTGTTCTGCGTTGAACTCTGGGGTGCCTGTATCATTTTGCCGTATGGTTTTTCTCTGGGTATATGCCCAGGAGTGTGATTGCTGGTTCGTGTGGTAGTTCTACTTTTAGTTTTTTGAGGAACCTTCATATTGTTCTCCATAGTGGCTGTACCAGTTTACATTCCCACAAACACTGTAGGAGGATTCCCTTTTCTCCACACCCTCTCCAGCATTTATTGTTTGTAGATTTTTTTATGATGGCCATTCTTACTGGTGTAATGTGATACCTCATTGTAGTTTTGATCTGCATTTCTCTAATAATTAGTGATGTTGAGTTTCTTTTCATGTGCCCCTAGGCCATCTGTATGTCTTCTTTGGAAAAATGTCTATTTAGGTCTTCCACCCATTTTTTGATTGTTTTATATATGTGTGTGTGTGTGTGTGTGTGTGTGTGTGTGTGTGTGTGTATTGAGCTGCATGAGATGTTTTTATATTTTGGAGATAATCCCATGTCTGATGTCTGCTGCTTAATTTGCAATTATTTTCTCCTATTCTGAGAATTCTATCTTTTCACTTTGTTTATGATTTCCTATGCTGTGCAAAAGCAATTAAGTTTGATTAGATCTCATTTGTTTATTTTTGTTTTTATTTTCATTACTCTAGGAGGTGGGTCAAAAAAGACCTTGCAGCAATTTATGGCACGGCATATTCTACCTGTGTTTTCCTCTAACAGTTTCATAGTCTCTGGCTTTACATTTAGGTCCTTAATCCATTTTGAGTTTTATTTTTGTGTATAGTGTTAGGGAGGATTCTAATTTCATTATTTAACATGTAGCTGTCCAGTTTTCCCAGCTCCACCTATTGAAGAGGGTGTCTTTTCTCCTTTGTATATTATTGCCTCCTTTGTAATAGATTAAGCGACTATTGGTGTATGGGTTTATCTCTGGGCTTTCTATCTTGTTCCATTGATCTATATTTTTGTTTTTGTGCTGGTATCGTACTGTCTTGATTACTGCAGCTTTTTAGTATAGTCTGAAGTTGGAAACCTGATTCCTCCATCTTCGTTATGCTTTCTCAAGATTGCTTTGGCTATTTGGAAGTTTTTGTGTTTCCATACAAATTGTAAAATTTTTTGTTCTATTTTGTGAAAAATTCTGTTGGTAATTTTACAGGAATTGCACTGAATCTGTAGACTGCTTTGGGTAGTATAGTCATTGTCACAATAGTGATTCTTCCAATCCAAAAATAAAGTATGTATCTCCATGAGTTTATGTTGTCTTTGATTTCTTTCATCAGTATTCTAAAGTTTTCTGAATACAGATCTTTAGTCTCCTTAGGTAGGTTTATTCTATCTATTTTATTATTTTTGTTGCAATGGTAAATGGGATTGTTTTCTGAATTTCTCTTTCTGATCCTTTATTGTTAGTATTGTTTGTTATACAAATGCAAGAGATTTCTCTGTGTTAATTTTGTATCCTTCAACTTTGCCAAATTCACTGATAAGCTCTAGTAGTTTTTTGGTGGCTTCTTTAGGATTTTCTATGTATAGTACCATGTCATCTGCAGTGACAGTTTTTACTTCTTCTTTTCCAGTTTGAATTTCTTTTTTCTTTTTCTTCTCTGATTGCCATGACTAGGACTTCCAAATTATGTTGAATAACAGTGGTAAGAGTGGGTGCCCTTGTCTTGTTCCTGATCTTAGAGGAAATGCTTTCCATTTTTCACCGTTGAGAATTATGTTTGCTATGAGTTTACTGTATATGGCCTTTATTATGTTGAGGTAGGTTCCCTCTGTGTCCACTTTCTGGAGAGTTTTTATTATAAATGGATGTTGAATTTTATCAAAAGATTTTTTTCATCTATTGAGATGATTGTATCATTTTTATTCTTTAATTTGTTAATATGATAAGCACATTTGTTGATTTGCATATATTGAAGAATCCTTGCGCTCTTGAGATAAATCCCTCTTAATCACGGTGTATGAACCTTTTGATATATTGTTGAATTCTGTTTGCTGGTGCTGTATTGAGGATTTTTGTGTCTATGTTCATCAAAAATATTAGACAGTGGTTTTCTTTTTTTGTGATACCTTTTTCTGGTTTTGGTATTAGGGTAACAGTGACCTTGTAGGCTGAGTTTGGGAGTGTTTCTCCTTTGGCAAGTTTTTGGAAAAATTTGAAAAGAATAGGTGTTAGTGCTTCCCTAAACACTTGATAGAATTTGTCTGTGAATCCATCTGGTCCTGGACTTTTGTTTGCTGGAAGATTTTTAATCACAGTTTCAATTTCTTTACTTGTGATCGGTCTATTCATATTTCTTATTCTTCCTGGTTCATTCTTGGGAGGTTGTTCCTTTCTAAATGTTTGTCTGTTTCTTCCAGGTTGTCCATTTTATTGACATATAGTTGCCTGTAGTAGTCTCTTATGATTCTTTGTATTTCTGCAGTGTCAGTTGTAACTTCTCCTTTTTATAGTTTTATTGATTTGAATCCTCTTCCTCTTTTTCTTGATGTATCTGGCTACAGGTTTATCCATTTTGTTTATCTAATCAAAAACAAGCTGTTCGTTTCATCAATCTTTGCTATTGTTTTCTTTATTTCTATTTCATTTATGTCTTCTCTGGCCTTTGTGATTTCATTCCTTCTGCTAACTTTGGGTTTTGTTTGTTCTTTCTCTACTTGCCTTAGGTTTAAGGTTAGGTTGTTTATGTGAGATTTTTCTTGTTTCTTGAGGTGGGATTGTATTGCTATAAACTTCCATCTTAAAACTGCTTTTGTTGTGTGTCATAGGTTTTGCATTATCATGTTCTAATTGTCATTTGTTTCTAGGTATTTTAAAATTTTCTTTGTGTTTTTTTTCAGTGATTATTTATTGCTTATTTAGTAACATTGTTTATCCTCCATGTGTTTGTGATTTTTACAGTTTTTTCCCCCTATAATTGATTTCTAATGTCATAGCCTTGTGGGAAAGATGCTTGACTGGATTTCAGTTTTATTAAATTTACAGGGGCTTGATTTCTGACCTAAGATGTGGTCTATCCTAGAGAATGTTCCATGTGCACTTGAGAAGAAAGTATATTCTTCTGCTTGGGATAGAATGTCCTATAAATATCAATTAAGTCTGTCTGGTCTAGTGTTTTATTTAATGCTTGTGTTTCCTTGTTAATTTTCTGTCTGGATTACCTATCCACTGATGTAAGTGGGTGTTAATATTCCCTACTATGGTGTTACGGTCGATTTCCCCTCTTATGGCTGTTAGCATTTGCCTTATGTATTAAAGTGCTCCTATGTTGGGTGCATACATGTTTATAGTTAGTGTATCTTCTTCTTGGATTGATCCACTGATCATTATGTAGTGTCCTTCCTTGTCTCTTGTAACAGTCTTGATTTTTTTCATCTGATGTGAGTATTGCTACTGAAGCTTTCTTTTGATTTCCCTTTTCATGGAATATGTTTTTCTATCCCCTCACTTTCAGTCTGTATGAAGTGGGTCTCCTTTAGACAGCATATACAGGAGTCTTGTTTTTATATCCATTCAGCCAGACTTTGTTTTTCATTGGGGGCATTTATTCCATTTACATTTAAGGTAATTATTGATATGTATGTTCCTATTGCCATTTTCTTAGTTGTATGGGGTTTGTTTTCATATCTTTTTTCTTCCCTGCCTCTTTTGTCCTCTTCTCTTTTGTTTCTTGCCTAGACAAATTCCTTTAGCAATTGTTGTAATACTGATTTGGTAGTGCTGAATTCTTTTACTTTTTGTTTGTCTGTGAAGCTTTTGATTTCTCCTTCAAATTGAAATGAGAGCCTTACTGGTTAGAGTATTCTTGCTTGTAAGATTTTCCCTTTCATCACCTTAAATATGTCCTGCCATTCCCTTCTAGCCTGCAGAATTTTTGCTAAAAGATCAGCTGATAACCTTATGGGATTTCCCTTATATGTTATTTGTTGCTTTTCCCTTGCTGTTTTTAATATTTTTCTTTATGTTTAATTTTTGTTATTTTGATTAATATGTGTCTTTGTGTTTTTCTACTTGGGTTTATCCTATACTAGACTCTGCCCTTCCTGGACTTGGGTAACTATTTCCTTTCCCATGTTAGAGAATTTTTTGACTATGATGTCTTCAGATATTTCCTCAGGCCCTTTACCTTTTTCTTCCTCTTCTGGAACCCCTGTAATTCAAATGCTGGCACATTTAGTGTTGTCCTAAAAGTCTCTTGAGACTGTTCTTTTTTCTTTTCATTCATTTTTCTTTATTCTGTTCCACAACAAAGATTACTACCATTCTGCCTTCCAGGTCATTTATCCCTTCTGCCTCAGTTTTTCTCCTGTTGATTCCTTCTAGTGTATTTTTATTTCAGTCCTTGTCTTGTTCATCTCTGCTTGTTCTTTAGTTCTTCTAGGTTTTCGCTAAACTTTTCTTGTATCTTCTTGATTCAAGCCTCCATTCTGTTTCCACGATCTTGGATCATGTTTACTGTCATTACTCTGAATTATTTTTTAGATAGATTGCTTATATTCTCTGTTAGTATTTCTTGTAGGTTTTTATCTGGCTCCTTTGTCTGCAATGTATTTCTCTGTTGTTTCATTTTAGCAGACTTACTGTATTTGTGGTCTCCTTTCTACAGACTGCCTGCCAATGCAGGAGACACAGGAGATATGGGTTCGATCCCTGGATTGGGAAGATCCCCTGGAGAAGGAAATGGCAACCCACTCCAGTATTCTTGCCTGGAGAATCCCATGGATTGGAGGAGCCTGGGCTACAGTCTATGGGATCGCAAAGAGTCAGACATGACTGAGCGACTTCGCTTTCACTTTCACTTTCTACAGACTGCAGGATCATAGTTCCTCTTGCTTCTGGTATCTGCCCCTGGTGTGTCAGTTTGGTCCAGAGACTTGCACTGTTACTCATTCGATAGGAGGTTTGATTGGTGCTGTGTTGCTTAGAGTCTGCCCTAGATATTGAGCAGGGATTCCCTTTTGCTCTGTGGTTATCACTGCCTTTTCAGGGATGGGTGTGCTCCCTGTTTGTTGGAGTAGAGGTCCGCAGATCTCTTTCTTAGCTGAGATTCTGATCTATGCTGTGAGGTAGGTGGGACTGGAGCACTTCCACTGGAAGTGAAGACAGAATTTTCCTCCACTGGAAGTGTTCACCTGTGACTATGCTCTGTTGTGTCCCTTTTTACCTAGTATGTAGGCTCACAAAGTATTCTGTTGTTGGAACTGTTCTTGGTTCTGCCTTAACTGTGGCTATGCTGGCAGTTAGCCCTAGTGATTCAGGCATTGTTACACCCAGCCACTGGTTCAGGTCCACTGAGGTTAGGTCCCAGTGACAAGTAATTATGCACCTGGACCTGCCATGGGAGCTATGTAGGCAGTTTCCACCCTGAAGTGGCCCTAACCAAAGTATATATGCCCACAGAGCCCACAGCTACTAAAGCCAGACCCATGATAGGGGGTTTGACTGCTGTTGTGGTGACCAGAGCCTGCCCTGGATATTGTACAGGGCCTCCCCTTTGCTCTGTGGTTATCATTTCCCTGTCAGGGACATGGTCTGTTCCTAGTTGTTGGAGTAGAGCCGCCCCACCCTTATCTGCTTCTTAGCCGTGTTTATGATCTATGGTGTGAGAGAGGTAGGCTTGGAGCACTCCTGCTGGTAGGAAAGCTACAGTGGATTCCTCCTCTGGACCTGTTCACCTGTGGGTGTGCTGTGTTGTATCACCTTTCACAGACTGTGTGAGCTATCAGATTATGCTGATATTGGCACTGCTCTTGTCCCCATCTTGACTGTGTGTATGCTGGCAATTGGCCTTGATGTCTCTCAGGCATTGCTCTCACCAGGCCACCAGAATAGATTCACTGAAGTCAGGTCCCAGGATTGCAGTAATCACGGATCTGGACCTGTTGTGTTAGTGTTATGGAGGCAGCTCAGAGTTTAACCTGGCCCAACTCCAATGTATATGGGCCCCCAAAGCCTGCAGCTGCTAAAGCTACGTCTCTCTTGGCTGTGGGAACACTTGTCTGTTCATATGTTTTGTAGGCGCTGAGTTTTTAACCAAGTCATATGTGGGGGTGTCAATTCACAGTTTGCACAGCTGTGAGGAGAGATTTCAGCTTTGTTTTTCCTTAGCTGTATAGCCCCTGCAGCTCAGCTGTGGTTTTAGCCCCACCTCTGCATGTGGGCCGCCCTCAGGGGTCTGCTTCTGAGGCTGCCTTGGAGCACTCAGTCAGGACAGTGTGGATGTGGCATGGCTGCCAGAGTGGAGGGAGCCCCGACGGTGACAGATGTGCCAGGCAATCAGTGGCCATGAGAGATCTGACCCCATTGGTGATGACACACACAGGAAAGCCAGTGGCCACAGGTGTGGGAGACTAAGCCCTGGTGTGAGCCTTTCCTAGCTCTTGGCCATCTGAACAAGATGGCCAGCCCCAGCAGGGGTCTTTCCTAGCATCCAACAGTAGATGCGTGTGGACCAGCCCCAGTGAAGGCTTTCCAAGGGCCTGAGGGGCAGGGGCCAATGCATAAGAAGAGAGGTTGCAATGGTGGCTCCACCCCCCATATCATTTAGAAATGGCACGTTGATTCTATGTCAGTCTGGGTTTCCTCTGCAAGCATTCCTGGTTGCAGATTTCCTCACTCCCGTCCCCTCAGGCTGTCTCCTTGCATCCAGGAGCAGTTCTCCCTGAGTTTGTTCTCCAGTCTCCAAGTCCCAGAACCCAGCCTCCATGCCCACTGTTGGGCACATGTCCCAGGCAAGGGTGCTCAGGAATGTGACACAGACCATCTGTGTGGATCTCACTCTGTTCTTTCTGTTCTGACCAGCATATCTGCTCTCCTATGACAGCTCCAGATGCTCTCCTTCTGTCCCAACTGATCTCCCCACTGGTGAGGAGGTTTCCCTGAATATGGGAACCTCTCTGCTCCTTCAGCTCCTCTACTCCAAGGGCACAGGTCCCATCCACTTCCTCTCTTCTTCTTTTTCCCTTCTTTATTTCCTCCTACCCAGTTATACAGGGATGTTTCTTATCCTTTATGGTGTCTGAGGTCTGCTAGTGTTCAGCTGGTCTGTGAGAATTGTTCTATATGTAGATGTAGTCTTGATGCATTTGTGGAGAGAGATGGACTCCACATTCTCCTACTCATCCACCATCTTACTTTTTTCCTGTTTTTCTATTTCTTCCTGATTCAGTTTTTATAAGTTTTGTTTCTAGGAATTTTTCCCATTTCTTCAAGGTTGTTCAGTTATTGTAGAGTCGAATTTTTGTGCATGTCAGTTGTAATGTCTAATTTGTATTTATAATTTTGTTTATTTGTATCCTTTCTTTTTCATCTGTATATACCAACCCTTATATAAGATCTTACCAATTTTGTTCATCTTTCAAAGATCTAACTCTTAGTTTGGTTAATCCTTTCTATTGGTTTTCTGTTATCTATTTCATTTATTTCTGCTTTAATTGTTATTATTTCCTTTCTTCTGCTAACTTTGAGCTCAGTTGTTTTTTTTTTCCCCCAATTCTTTAATGCATAAAGTTAGGTTGCTTGTAGGTTCCTTGCTTGATATTTTTCTTTCTTCTTAAAGTAGGCATTTATTGCTATGAACTTTTGCTTCATTCTACAAGTTCTGGTATGTTGTGTTTCCAATTCTGCTTGTTTCAAGAAAATTTCTTTTTAATTTTTTGATCCATTGATTTTTCAGGAAAGGGTTTAATTTTCATGTGTTTGTGAATTTTTCAGTTTTCTTCTTATAATTGATTTCTAGTCTTATGCCTTTGTGGTCAGAGAAAAGAACTGATATGTTTTCCGTTTTATTTAATTTGCTGAGACTTGTTTTGTGGCCTAGTGGTCTATCCTAGAAATAGTTCGTGTGCACTTGAGAAGAACGTGTACTCTGCCATTGTTGGGCAGAATGTTCTTTATGTGTCTTTTAGATTCATTTGGTCTGTGGTGTTCAAATAAGCAGTTTCCTTATTGATTCTCTGTCTAGAGGATCTATTTATTGTTGAGAGTGGAGTATTAAAATCTTCAACTATTTATTGCTGTTGATTTCTCCTTTTAGTTATTCGTTTTTGCTTCATATATTTAGGTGCTCTGATGCTATACATATAAATATTTACAGTTGTTATATCTTCTTGCTATATTGAGTCCTTTATTATTGTAATGACCTTATTCATCTCTTTTTAACATTTTTAGTTTAACATCTATTTTGTTTGCTTAAATAACTATTCTTTTTTTTTTTTTTTTAATTGCCTTTTGCTTGTTCCTCTTACTGGGTAGTTTTCAGTGTCATAACCTCCAGGTCACTGATTCTTACTTCAGCATATGAGTTTGGTTTTGAGACTCTTGAGATTCTTTTCATATTCTTCAGTTCAGTGATTGTATTTTCCAACTCTTGTATTGACTGTATTTTCAACTGTAGGATTTTTATTTATGATTGCTATTTTCCTGTCAAACTTCTCATCTAGTTCATTCATTGTTTTCCTAATCTTGGCTAATTGTCTCTTTGTGTTTTCTTATTGCTCGCTAAACTTAAGAAGATTTTTCTGAATTCTTTGTCAGACAGTTCATAGATCTCTATTTCTTAAATCTTATTGGAGCTTTATTAGTTTCATTAGATGACATCATATTCATCTGATTTTGTGATTGCTTGTATTGATACCTGCACATTTGAGTAACTGGACTCCTCTTCCAGACTCTATAAATTTCCTTCAGCAGAGACAGTTCTTCACCAGTCAGCTGTATTTGGGTTTCTGAGTGTGTCTACTGGTAGCGTCTTTGGGCATGAGGGGCATGCTATGTGTTGGGGCAAGGCAACTGAAGTCTGAGGACAAAGATAAGGGAGGTATGCCACTGGCTGAGAGCAGATGGACAAGGTTGCTAGCTTGGTTTCCTACCCAGGTGAGGATGCTGGATGGACTCTGTGATTGCCCAGATTCTTTGGTAAGGCTTACTACATGGTTGGGACTGTGTAGTAGGTACTGTATTCAGTAGAAGACCGAGTTGTATATTAGCTTCCCTTCTCTGTCAGGGAAGTAGTATGTGTCTCAGGGTTTGTACAGCTCATTGTTTGGGAGCTCAAATCAGGCCTCAGTGTGCACTAAATTCCTTGGTCATGTGAGGCCACTGGTTTTGCTCTACAGATGGGGGAAGCCATGGGCTCTACTTTTTGTTCAAATACCACTGCATGTAGGGCTGTTGGATGGGCTATGCATCTTCCTGTATACTCTTGTTAGGTCTCCTGTTTGGACTGGGTGAAGGCTGTATTTAGTAATGCAGGTGGTTATGAATTAGATTCCTTGCCTAGATGGAATGTGAGAATCAGCCCTAAAACTCCTTAAAGCTCCTTGTTTGTTGTCCTAACTCAAGCTGACCCACACCCGAAGATTCCATACCACTGACTCTGTCTGCCTTTCTCTTGGCTTGAGTGCCACTGGGCCGTGCAGCTTCCAGAAGTTGTCACTAGCCCTGCTGGTTAGACGGCACTAGAATACACCCTCCACAGTGGCATATTTTCTGACTTGCTTTATCTTACAATATACATGAGATAGTTTCAGAATTACAGTACAGTATTATGCCTCTATCCATTTTTCTCCTTCTTCTCATACAAAAAAGTTAGCATATTAAATGAAGTATCCAGCCCATTGCTTTTTTCCCATGGTATAAAATGTTTTGGAGATCTCTCCAAATCAGTACAGAGAAATCTTTTTAACACTGCATAGTATCAGTATGGATATATCATTATCTATTTAGTCAGTCTGCTACTCCTAGAGTATTTTCTCGATATTTTATTACTGAACAGGAATGTGAGAACAATCCGTGGGTTTTCTTTTTCTTTTTTTTTTTTTGGTGAAGCTGTATTTTCAAGGTTGATTCTGAGGGGCATATTTCTGAGTCAAAGGTAACACATTTTTCTTTCTATCTTGAAGATTCTAAGAAAAAAAATGTGTTAAAGAAAAGCAGGTTGTAGCAACAGAACTGACTATTCAAACAAACAAGGCAGCTGCCATTGTTTGCTTAGATTACTTATACTGTACACAGGAATCTCAGAAAGGATACTGGAGGGCTACAGACTTCAGAGTTGTAATTTCAAGCCACTTAGAGGGCACGTTCTAAAGGAAGACTGAGCAACTGAATTTAGCCATTGGATGAAATCCTATGATATCCTGGTGTTTGATGAAATAGAAAGACTTTTGGATATGCATTTGAGGTGCATATAAATACCATTTTAAAGATTTTGCCAAGGCAAAGGAAGCAAATCTTTCCCAACCACTTGGGACCCAGGAATGGAAAATCTGGGATCTACTTTGGATCTCTATGAGGAGAATGGGGCTGCAGTTGAAAGCATTGGAAACCCCACCCACCTATAGTTTCTCTCTTACTATACAGTATGTATGGGAGAAAATTATGTTCTCCCATACATACTGTATAGTATGGGAGATACTATAATTTAATGGTACATTTTCTTCAAAATAAGAACCTGGAAAATCATTTTGTTATCATTTCATACTTGCAGTTGGTTAGAATATTGTGGAAAGACTCTGGAAAACCTGAAAAGGTTATAAAGTTAGTATGAAACACAAGCAAATTGCAAAGTGGAGTTTTAAAGTTCATAGATGTGTTGGCTCAGGAAATAGCCATTCCTAAGTTAAACTGAGTTTCACAATGGATTCCGCTAGCAATGCAAATGCTTTTGTGATATAGTCCTGAGGCTGAACAGCCCAATATGACTGAGGAGGCAAAATGTTGGGATTCGTACTTTCCAGGTTCTTTCGTACTTTCATACAGCAGGTTCCTTCTACTTTAACAAGCAAGCAGCCCCCCAAAAAAAACATACATGAAAGAAACCTCAGGAAAACACATTAGAATCTGTACTATAGCCCTGCCAGCTCATGCCCATAGAAGACAGAGCTCTGTTTAAAAGAGGAATGAAAGCTTTACATATAATATTTTAAGATTATGCAAAGCATGAAAATAACCTTTTCTTCAAATTAAGGAATCTTAAGTTTTCTAGACTTGGCAAGGTTTTCCTCTCCTAAGGTTACCCCCAAACTCTTGAACTAAGAAGAAAGTAATTTGCAGGCTTTATGTTTATGAAAATGACACAGTTTCTATTGAAAGATAAAACTAGACAAAAGCCGAGGCAGAAGCTTCTGGAGTAGTATAGAGAAGAAAATATATACAGAAAATGAAGGTAGAAAAATGTTTATAAAAATAAAGCTTGGGCAAAGCAAGATCCTCAAAAAAGGAAAAGATGGGAAAAAGAATAAGTGAAAGACAAGGTCAGGGAGAAAGGGGTTGTGGCATCTGTGATCAGGACATCGGGCAACTTCTTAAAGATACAAAAGACTTGAATGTTTAAAAGAGACATAGAATTAGTGAAGGAAAATAACCGAGAAGAGCTTACTAAGAAGTGGCAAAAGAAAATTCAAGGGAAAAGATGTGAGACCCTCCAGCCTGAGAACTGCTGATTCCGTTTCAGCAGCTGCTTTGCATGAAGGAAAGGAAAGTGCTAGAGGACAATGTGCTAGACCCAGATCTGGTAGACAGCTGACATTTGTTTTCACCGAAAACCAAAACTTCTCTGAAGATGCTAATTCTGCCCTGAGAACTGTCACTTCAGACCTATGAGCAATTTTGCACCTGTGACTATTTTGATAAAAATATTAGTCTTTGAAGGAATTTAATTGAAAAGATATAAAATTGATTTGAATATAATTAATAAATGTCAGTACTTATTTTAGTGGAACACATATGATTAAAGATATTATTTTTCCTGTAAATGAATTATATCTTTTCAATATAAAGACACTGTGCTCTGTGCTAAGTCGCTTCAGTCATGTCCAACTCTCTGCAACCCTATGGACTGTAGCCTGCCAGGCTCTTCTGTCTATAGCATTCTCCATGGCAAGAATACTGGAGTGGGTTGCCATGCCCTTCTCCAGGGGATCTTCCCAACCTAGGGATTGAATCCATGTCTCTTATGTCTCTTGCACTGGCAGACAGGTTCTTTACCACTGTCGCCACCTGGGAAGCCCATAGACACCAATCTGTAATAAATAAATATTTTATGAACCATTTTATATGTTTTCTATCAGGAAAGTTTCTCCTGATAACTAGTTGTCCTTATTGCTAGAAAGACAGTGTTCTTTCACTTTTCAACCCCCTCCAACCATCCTTACTGTAATAGTAAAATACTTTTATCCAGATCCCCCAATTTCCATTCCTTTAGACATTTCTCTTTCTTGACTTACCAAACACGTCAGCAACTTTTGACATAGTCAGATGTTCCCTCCTACTTGAAACACTTTCTTTTCTTGGTTTCCAGGACACTGTCATCTCCTGAGTACATTCCTGTCTCACAGCTCCCCCTTCTATCTTTTTCTTGCTGACTCACTCTCCTCTGACATATTTTTACTGTTAGAGAACTTTAGGACTTGGCCTCAGGCTCCATTTTCATTTTTATCTTTATTCTTTTCCTTGGACATCTCTTTTAGGCCCACAATATGAAATACCACTTTCAATGCTGCTGCTGCTGTCAGTCTGTATATCTTTAGTCCCAATCCTTCCTCTGATCTCCAGACTCATATTCAGCTGCTTAGTTGGCATTGTTGTTGTTGCTGTTCAGTCACTAAGTTGTGTCCGACTCTTTGTGACCCCCTGGACTGCAAGACACCAGGATTTCCTGTCCTCGCTGTTTCCCGGAGTTGGCTCAGGTTCCTGTCCATTGAGTTGGTGATGCTATCTAACCATCTCATCCTCTTCTGCCCTCTTCTGCCTTCAGTCTTTCCCAGCATCAGGGTCTTTTCCAATGAGTCAGCTCAGATGGCCAAAATATTGGAGCTTCAGCTTCAGCATCAGTCCTTCCAATGAATATTCAGGGTTGATTTCCTTTAAGATTAACTAGTTTGATCTCCTTGCAGTCCAAGGGACCCTCAAGAGTCTTCTCCAGCACCACAATTCAAAAGCATCAGTTCTTTGGTGCTGAACCTTTTTTATGGTCCAACTCTCACATCCACTTCTCCAGGTCTAACTCCAAGACATGTTTTGGATTCTTCCACTTATTTTATATTCTTAAATCATTTTTCTCTTGACTAAGTTGATAAATATACAGCCTCCTAACTGTTCTTCCTGATTGTACTCTTGCCCTCCACCGGCAGCCAGAGAAATATTTTTGAAGTGATAGAGCACTGTCCATTTTTCTCTTCCCTAATACGTCTTGGAGACAATATTTGGCACTAAGGTAGGAAGGTGGTGGTCCAACAGGGTTGGGAGATTACTTGCACACGAGAGAATTGAAGAGATATGCATATTGAACATAATGGGGAAAAGGTTTCTTACTGTCAACAAAGGGAGTTACAAATATAAAACAGGAAAGTGATAATGAACTGGGATATAGACTGCATTTTGAGATGTTGGAGTGAACTCATGGTTTTTAATATATAAAGATAAATGTCAAAATAAATAGAGGAGAGAGGGAGGGAAGGAAGGAGGAAAAGAGAGAAGAATGCGAGGATGTGTTTATTTCTTCACTTTGTGAACTGCAAGGTCTAGGAGAAGCAACACTGCAGTAACAGTGAGACTGGGGAGGCATGGCGGCTAGCGCCAGTACGTCATCCTGCACTGAACCCATTTGCTGTAGACTGATAAAAGTTGGAAAGGCTCTGTGAACTGTAACATTGTGTAAGTGCTAATGTCTTGATTTAAGTGGTTGTGCTTTGGTTATGTACTATAGTTGTGTAGGAGAATGTTTTTGTGTTGTGGAAATATTTCAAGGGCAAGGGAACACCATGTGTACAACCTGTTCTCAAATGGCTCAGGGTAAAAACAAGTTCAATTATAGCATACCAGTTTCCTGCCTTAAATCCTTCAATGTTTTTCTGTTTTACTGAGCATAAAATGCATATTTCCTGGGTACCAACCTAAAGCATTTCCATCCAAAGTTCTTTGCTTGTGCTATTCTCACTCCCTGGAATCCTTCTTTGATTTCACTTGGTTAGCTCCTCCAGTTCTTAGATAAGACGTCACTTCTTCAAAGAGGCCTTCCTTAACCACTCCACCAAAGTGCTAACCCTCAGTCACCATCATGTCACCCTATTCATTTTCTGTGTAACATTTTTCAACATTGGACGTCAACTTGCTTTTTATTTGATTACCTATTTATTGTTTACCTTTCCTGTTAAAAGGGAAACTCCAATAGGAGAGACCATATCTGTCTGGTTTGCTGCTAAATCCCCAGAGCCTAGCATATTGTTAAGACTGATTGGCTCTGAATAAATATTTGTTTCATAAATGAATTTTGTTCAACCCCAAATTTTAATCATTAGAGAGTCAGATTACTGAAAAATTCATGCACCAAAATATTTCTTTGTCAAATAAGTCACATTATATGTGACTTAATTAATTTTTAGTTTGGGGAACTACAATCTACCCAAACATATTCCATTCATTATTTTATTGTTCTTCTCTGCTAAGAAGTTCTTGTCTGAGGACCTCAGTGTTTATTATGAAGTGATAGGTAAGGTCATTAAAAGTCTTGATTTCACTGTGGGGAATCCTTTCTAGACCTTCAGAGGAGAGGCATCCTACTACTAGTGACCTTTTCTGTCTCTTATACAACCCTAGCCTCCACTCTGAAAGTAGACTAAGAGTTTGATTATCAATTCAAGAGCTTTTCATTTAAATAATTATTTTTCAAATTAGTATCATTACAGAAAATCCTTTCTTTTATTAATGAGTATATCACTCAATGCTAAGAATAGCGTATAAGATAATACAAAATATTCAGTTAAGCAAGATAATATCTAATTCATGGCTGAGCCACCAGGGAAGCCCAAGAATGCTAGAGTGGGTAGCCTGTCTCTTCTCCAGCAGATCTTCCCAATCCAGGAATCCAACCATGGTCTCCTGCATTGCAGGCAGATTCTTTACCAGCTGAGCTACATGGGAAGCCCAAATATGACATCATTCTATGTCAGTTGGATTTCAACTTCAATGTGGTTTTTCATATTAGTAAGAGACAGTTTTTGGCTTTATTAAGATGTAGTATCCTTTAGTGCGGAGAAGGCAATGGCACCCCACTCCAGTACTCTTGCCTGGAGAATCCCATGGACGGAGGAGCCTGGTAGGCTGCAGTCCATGGGGTCGCTAAGAGTCGGACACAACTGAGGGACTTCACTTTCACTTTTCACTTTCATGTATTGGAGAAGGAAATGGCAACCCACTCCAGTGTTCTTTCCTGGAGAATCCCAGGGACGGGGAAGCCTGGTGGGCTGCCATCTGGGAGTGGATGCTGTGAATTTATAGACCACCAACAATGGGACTGTGGGCTCACTGGGAATGATTAGTTTCCAGCTCTTCTTTTGGTTTATTCTGTTTCTAGGTTGAAATGGAAAGTCTATTGCAGTGAAGTGAAAGTCGTTCAGTCATGTCTGACTGTTTGCAACCCCTTGGAATTCTCCAGGCCAGAATACTGGAGTGGTAGCTGTTCCCTTCTCCATGGGGACCTTCCCAACCCAGGATCAAACCCAGATCTCCTGCATTGCAGGCAGATTCTTTACCAGCTGAGCCACAAGGAAAGCATTATAGTATTAATAATGGTTTCTTTTTTCCCTGTATTTTATGATGCTCCGACATCTTAGACCCCTGCTCATCCTAGAGAGACTGCGCTTCCAAGGAGTAGTTAATTTCTAGAGATAGCCAGCAGCTTGCCTGTGAGCATACCTTTCATATGTAAATCAACCAGTCCAAAGCCCAAATCCCCAATCACTTCCTTTTTCTAGCTTTCACACACCAAGCCAACATTTGCCTTGCCCTAAATCACCCAGGGCCAGGTACCAGACAACTAGAAACCACTGCGTATACCCCAGAGCCCACAAAAATTATTCAAACTACCTAATCCTAATTATTCAATCCTTGCTCAAATTTGCTTATCTGCCTTCACCCATTCCTTTCCCTAGAAACCACAACAAAGTCTCTGGCAAAAGCTTTCCTCTCACTTCTGTTGCCTCCTGACTGACTCTGGTGCTCATGTGTCCCCATGTGGCCCTATAATATGGCCGCTGCTGCTGCTAAGTCGCTTCAGTCGTGTCAGTCGTGTCCGACTCTGTGAGATCCCATGGACTGCAGCCTTTCAGGCTTCTCCATCCACGGGATTCTCCACGCAAGAACACTGGAGTGAGTTGCCATTTCCTTCTCCAATGCATGAAAGTGGAAAGTGAAAGTGAAGTCGCTCAGTCGTGTCCAGCTCTTCGAGACCCCATGGACTGCAGCATTCCAGGCTCCTCCATCCATGGGATTCTTCAGGCAAGAGTACTGGAGTGGGGTGCCATTGCCTTCTCCCTATAATATGGCAGTGGTCCCCAACCTTTTGGGCATTAGGGACCAGTTTCCTGGAAGACAATTTTCCTATTGACCAGGGAGCAGGGATGGTCTCAGGGCAATTCAAGCACATTACATTTATCATGCTGTCACTGATCTGACAGGAGGCGAAGCTCAGGTGATAATGCAAGCAGTGGGGAGTGGCTGTAAATACAGATGAAGCTTCATTTGCTCACCTACTGCTCACCTTCTGCTGTGCAGCCTGTTGCTAACAGGCCACTGATTAGTACCAGTCCATAGCCCAGGGGTTGGAGACCCCTGCTGTATGGTATAGAATGTGCCGCCTCCCCCTGGGAATTGTAACTGATCAACTCTTAAGAAGGCAGTCATCTCCTTGTCTTCTGAGTAAAATTCATCCTGCTGCTGCTACTGCTGCTAAGTCGCTTCAGTCGTGTCTGACTCTGTGCGACCCCATAGACGGCAGCCCACCAGGCTCCCCGCCCCTGGGATTCTCCAGGCAAGAACACTGGAGTGGGTTGCCATTTCCTTCTCCAATGCATGAAAGTGAAAAGTGAAAGTAAAGTCACTCAGTCGTGTCCAACTCTTTGAGACCCCATGGACTGCAGCCTACCAGGCTCCTCCATCCACGGGATTTTCCAGGAAAGAATACTGGAGTGGGGTGCCATTGCCTTCTCCTAAAATGAATCCTAGGTATATTTTAAAGCAATTGTACGGTATAGAAGAAAACGTACTTTTCATCTCATCTTTAGGATCCCCAAGAACATCATCTGTTACTGTTCTACACCTTTGGCAACAGACAAAAATCTTTTTTTTCTCTCTTATTCTTTTCAGTTCTTTTTCTTAAATTTTTTTTTTATTTATCTTTGGCTGTACTGAGTCTTTGTTGCTGCATAGGCTTCTCTCTAGTTGCTTCGAGCAGGGGCTTCTCCAGTTGCGGTGCACACACTTCTCATTGCTGTGGCTTCTCTTGCTGTAGTGCGCATGAGCTCAGTAGTTGAAGCTCCCAGGCCCTAAAACAGGTTCCGTAGTTGTTGCCCATTTAATTGTTCCACAGCATGTGGGACCTTCCCAGCCCGAGTACTGAACCCATGTCTCCTGCATTGGCAGGTGGATTCTTAACCACTGAGCCACCAGGGAAGCCTCTTTTGTTCTTTTTTTCCCTCTCTTTTTGTGCACATTTGTGAGAAGCAGTGCTTTGGCTGGAAGTAGGGTGTGGTTGTACTGTACCCTCTAGAGGAATGTTATTCTTCAGTTCACATATACCTGGAGTTCAACAAAGAAGACAGGTGTTTGCACACAGCCAGCATTTGACTCATATCACAAGGTCATAGCATGTAATTTGTGTTGGAAATGAAGCATAGCCATGGATGTACAGAATACAGTTCCTTTCCCAAAGCAGCAGGAACAGAGGCCCCGGGATAAATATGATGATGGAAAACGGATTATCATAAAGGTTTTGACTGGAAAACATTGTGGAATAGCAGATGGCAAAAGGGGAGAAGCAAGTTGATTTAAAAGATTTCCTAGGGCATGGTCCTCAGGGTATTTTGAACACAGAAGTGGTAAACTTTGAAAAAGAACAACCTGCTTCAGTCATGAGAGCTATAGATCAAAATTGTTCAACACTTAGTTAAGCTTTAATGAGCAATTTAGAACTTGGATGAAGAAATGCATAGGCAGGTGTGGGGCTCTGGGGTGGTGGGACAAAGCAAAGAGAAGTTTTCAGGAAAGGTATTTGGGATGAAGAGATTTTTTGTTATCTGAGGCTGTCGCTGCTTGATTGTGGTTTGTTGAGCTCTGTGTTGGATTTGCATTCATTTTCTGCCACTTGGCAAATGCTGGTCCCTGGGTATATTACTCATCTCTTGTTTCCTAGTTAATAAGAATGGCGACAGCTCAGCAATATTATTGAAAGGATTAATAAACCTTTCCACTGAAATATTCCAAAGACTGAAAACAACACATATTTCTCTCATAGCTTGAGAGCATATCCACTATAAGTGAGAAATTTCTTAGTAGTCTCATATTATCTTAATATATTATATCTATATATCTATATGAACATTTCATTGTGCAGCATATTTGAAGCAGTGAAGACCTTGAATAAATGTTAGCTCTCTTTAATCTGTTGTCAACAAATGTCACTCCATTGGTTTACTGTAGTAACTGAAAAGCCCTCGTGTTCTTAAGGGTCTTCGTGAGAGCCACAGGTGACAAATGAAGTATATTGTGTAGGTTTACTAACATCCATTAACATATTAGTGTGGTTTTATTTGTGTGTTTGTTGGGAATTGATGAAAAGATGGATCTGCTAAAAGGTAAATTGAGTAACAGAGTAAAAGCAGATGTTTGAGACAGTAAACAGGGCACAAGTAAAGGGTCTCACCTTTAAGCATGACATTTTGCCTCAATATATGGGATGCAGGAGCTTCCCAGGTGGCGCTAGCGGTAAAGAACCTACCTGTCTACGCAGGAGTGGTAAGAGACACAGGTTCGATCCCTGGGTTGGGAAGATCCCCTGGAGGAAGGGATGGCAACCCACTCCAGTATTCGTGCCTGGAGAATCCCATGAACAGGGAAGCCTGGTGGGCTACAGTCCATGGGGTCGCAAAGAGTTAGACATGACTGACTGAGCAGCCCAGCATGCACAAAGGGAGGCAGAGGGCAGTAGAAAGTGGCTGGGCACATGTATCTCCCTAAACTTACTGTAGGGAGAATAATATAACCACTGAAAAGTAGGCCTATCAGAAAAAGAAACAGGAGCTGCAAAAAGTATGAAATATAAGATGTGCTCCTGCTTAATCTAAGACATTGAAAAAATACGCACACAAAATTCATAAAAGTAGAAAACAAAGAAAGGAAGGTAGCTTAACTGTAACTCAACTGTGATATTTTTAGCAATGGCTGGTTGTGCTCCCCTTCCCCGACACATACACATGGTTTTTTCTGTACAATTCTTGGATCTTAGGGAACAAGCTGAGATTTATTTGAGAGGGAGCTGAAACCAGGTACATTCAGACAGGAATAGGCTGTGCTCATAAAGGATAGGCAATCAAGTGCCCTGGTGGGTTTCAGTGTCTTTGGTATAGGCACCATCTGAAGGGTGACTGGGTAGGTTATGTTTCACCTGAGAACTTCACCCTGTGCATGTAAGTGACCTCAGGAACACTGTATACAAAATGAACCCCCCCCCCAAAAAAAAGTGCCTGGTATTCTTACCAGGAGTGGAAGCTTTTTACCCCGTATCTCCCACGGCTGGACTAATGGATTTAGCTAGTTATCTCCTCAGCAGGAGAAGCAAAGAGTACCATCTAAAATCAGCCAGTATTGACTTCCTGGAATGTGGAAGAAAGTTTCTTAAGTGTGGACAACCCAAGAATGAGTCAGGGGCCAAGAGGAAGGCTTTGAACTATTTAGAAAAGGTCCTAAGTAGAGAGTAAAAGCTGATAAAGTCCAAACTCAGCAGTTGTTGGTTGTTGGGTTTTTCTTTATAATATGCATTACATAAAGTTTACTGTTTTAACCATTGTAAGTGTATGATTCAGTGGAATTAAGTACGTTCACATTGTTGTGCGACCATCAGCACCATCCATCCATATAACACTTTTAATACTGCAAAATAAAACTCTATTCTTCTTAAACAAGAGTTCCCCATCCCTCCCTCCCTCTAACCCTTGGCAACCACTGTTCTACTTTCTTTATACTCTAGGTACCTAATATAGGTGGAATTATATGGTATGTATTCTTTTGTATTCAGCTTATTTCACTTAGCATAATGTTTTCAGGGTTCATCCACTGATGTGACATGTATCAGAATTTCTATCCTTTTTAAGGCTGAATAATATTTCATTGTGTGTGTGTGTATATATATATATATATCTCCAAAATGAACAGATATAGCTAAAGACACGATTTATTTATCCATTCATCCATTGATTTGGACTGTTTCTACCTTTTGGATGTTGTGAATAATGCTGCTAAGAACATGGATGTATAAATCTCTGTTGGAGTCCCTGCTTTCCATTCTTTCCAATTAGAAGTGGGATGGCTGGATCATATAGGGTTTCTATTATTTTCTGAGGAACTGCTAGATCCTTGTCCATAGGGTCATCACCATTTTACGTTCTCACAGCAGTGCTCAAGGGTTCCAGTTACTCCACATCCTCGCAAACACTGGTTTTGGTTTTTTGTTTTCTTCGTTTATTTTGGATACTAGCCATCCTAACGATGATGAAGTAGTATCTCATTGTGATTTTGATTTGCATTTCCCTAAAGTGATATTTCGGAGAAGGCAATGTCAACCCACTCCAGTACTCTTGCCTGGAAAATCCCATGGACGGAGGAGCCTGGTGGGCTGCAGTCCATGGGGTCGCAAAGAGTCGGACACGACTGAGCGACTTCCCTTTCACTTTTCACTTTCATGCATTGGAGAACGAAATGGCAACCCACACCAGTGTTCTTGCCTGGAGAGTCCCAGGGACGGGAGAGCCTGGTGGGCTGCCATCTATGGGGTCTCACAGAGTCGGACACGACTGAAGCAACTTAGCAGCAGCAGCAGCAAAGTGATGTTTAGCACCATTTGTATATCTTCTTTAGAGAAATGTCTATTCAAGTCCTTGGCCCACTTTTTAATGAAGTTGTTTATTTTGTTGTTGTTGTTGAGTTATTTATCTGTTTATTTATCTACCACTGTTTCCCCAGGATATCAAGCCTCCTATGTGAGGCTGTCCTGGGACTAGGTCAAGTTCCTAATGTAGAATATGAGATTCCATTGCTTAGAATGAATAGCAAGGCAGCCATTCTCAGGTGCTTTTGTGGGGAGAAGCTGTGTTTACTATAAAAAATTAAACTCTGCTCTGTAAGGCAAGCGCTATGAAATCCCTGATTTGATGTCCTTGCAGTGCAAGAAACACTACTTAGACCTTTTAGAAAACTAGACAGCATAGTTCCTAGGGCTTGGATCTATCACTCCTGACATTCTCTGCCCAGAAACAGCCCTAAACAAACATCTAGCCTGATTCCACTGCCTGAGGACTCTGAAGGTAGGTGTGGGCAGCTCAGGGATCATGACCCAAAGACAGAAGATCAGGAAAGGAGAAGCAGGGTATACATACAAGTTATGTATACAGACTTGTATATGTAACGGCTTTGTAAACTCTAAAGCCATATGTAATTGGTGATAGTTATCCCTGTCCATGTATATGGAACCTTGATAAGGAAGTAGAACCCACATCAGCCTTTGTGATAAATGGAGAGATTGATGGAGCATTGCTCCAAGGAAGAAAAGAAAGAACGTGAAAACCATACTTACTCTTTTTCTCTTCCCAGTTCCTTGATCTTTTTTAAAATTAATTCTTATTATGAGTATAGTTACTTTACAATGTGGTATTAGTTTCTACTGTAAGTGAAATGAATCAGCTCTATTTATACATATGTGCTCAGTTGCTCAGTCGTGGCTGAGTCTTTGCGACCCCATGGACTGTAGCTTGCCAGGCTCCTCTGTGCATGGAAATTTCCAGGAAAGAATACTAGAGGGATTGCCATTTCCTTCTCCAATGTATACACATATCCTCTCTCTCTCTCTTTTCTTAATTTCCTTCCCACTTAGGAACATTGAGTAGAGGTTCTCTTATGATCTTCTAATAAATTTATTTTGTGGCTTCAGAATTTGTAAGGTGTTTTGTTTTGCTTTTGCGGGAGTGATAAATATGTTGTGGTAGGAAGGCATAAAAGCTTGAAGAGCAATTGCTATGAATGGCTAAACCAAAGGAAGATTTATGTATAGCCTGACAGCAACTCAACTCAGCTTCCTTTCAGCCTGAGACCACACTCTCTTTGCAGAAAGTGATTGTTCCGTGGCTCAAAGTGGTGCTTTGTTCAGATATTGCTACATTCCCCCCTGGCTTCACAAAGCAGTGTTCTTATAGATTATCCTGCTAGGTATATGAAAGTAGCTATGCCCACATGTGTGGCTTGTGATGGACTTTTTTGCCTGAGTCTTTGAAAAAGAAAGTTGATAAATTAATGGTTTGGGGAGAGGGACAGTTTGGTATATGTAAAAGCAGTAGAAAACATTTTTCCTACAGTGCTGTTAATTAAACAAGATTTGAATTCTGTTGAAATCTGTTAAAGTATGTACTAAAATATTTACCTCTGCCCTTCTCCCTTCTACTCTTAATGACTTGACTTGTCTATATTACAAAAGTGCATTTCTTTATCCATTGCCTCAGGATATTATTATTTGTATTTTTTTCAGGACTCCTTCCTGGTAATCAGGGTGGAAGGAGAGTAAATTCCCACAGAAGCTCCAGAGTGGATTGAGAGTTGGGAGCAGAGGAACAGGAGAAGACTGGGATGTGTCGGGGGAGAGGATTGGAAGTTTTGAAAAAGAGTAAGAACAGTGGCAGAGATGGAAAGCAGTGAAGAGATAAGGGATAGAAGGAAGTCCGAAAAGAGACTAATGAGGGAGACAAAGAGATGGGGAGGGGAGGAGGAGGAAAAGAGGCAAAGAGAGTTAGGAAGAAGTAAAAGGGAAAGGGGCCATCTGGATAGGCATTAGTCATGGCGATCCAAGATATTCTTCAGTTCACTGAATGTCTTTGCATGTCAACAAGAACCGTGAACTTCCAGATGTTCAAGCTGGTTTTAGAAAAGGCAGAGGAACCAGAGATCAAATTGCCAACATCCTCTGGATCATCAAAAAGCAAGAGAGTTACAGAAAAAACATCTATTTCTGCTTTATTGACTATGCCAAAGCCTTTGACTGTGTGGATCACAATAAACTGTGGAAAATTCTGAAAGAGAAAGGAATACCAGACCACCTGACCTGCCTCTTGAGAAACCTGTATGCAGGTCAGGAAGCAACAGTTAGAACTGGACATGGAACAACAGACTGGTTCCAAATAGGAAAAGGAATAGGTCAAGGCTGTATATTGTCACCCTGCTTATTTAACTTATATGCAGAGTACATCATGAGAAATGCTGGGCTGGAGGAAGCACAAGCTGGAATCAAGATTGCTGGGAGAAATATCAATAACCTCAGATATGCAGATGACACCACCCTTATGGCAGAAAGTGAAGAAGAACTAAAGAGCCTCTTGATGAAAGTGAAAGAGGAGAGTGAAAAAGTTGGCTTAAAGTTCAACATTCAAAAGACTAAGATCATGGCATCCAGTCCATCACTTCATGGGAAATAGATGGGGAAACAGTGGCTGACTTTATTTTTCTGGGCTCCAAAATCACTGCACATGGTGACTGCAGCCATGAAATTAAAAGATGCTTACTCTTTGAAAGGAAAGTTATGACTACCATAGGCAGCATATTCAAAAGCAGAGACATTACTTTGCCAACAAAGGTCCATCTAATCAAGGGTATGGTTTTTCCAGTGGTCATGTATGGATGTGAGAGTTGGACTATAAAGAAAGCTGAGCACCGAAGAATTGATGCTTTTGAACTGTGGTGTTGGAGAAGACTCTTGAGAGTCCCTTGAACTGCAAGGAGATCCAACCAGTCCACCCTAAAGGAGTTCAGTCCTGGGTGTTCATTGGACTGATGTTGAAACTGAAACTCCAATACTTTGGCCACCTGATGCGAAGAGTTGACTCATTGAAAAAGACCCTGATACTGGGAAAGATTGAGGGCAGGAGGACAAGGGGAAGACAGAGGATGAGATGGTTGGATGGCATCACCGACAATGGACATAGGTTTGGGTGGACTCTGGGAGTTGGTGATGGACAGGGAGGCGTGCTGCGGTTCATGGGGTTCATGGGGTTGCAAAGAGTCGGACACGACTGAGTGACTGAACTGAACTGAAGAACTTTCAGAAATTAGTGCTGACCCATTAAGTAGGGAGACTGGTAGCTAGAAGTGTCTTATTAGAGAAGCATGGTGTTGTTGCCAATGAGACCCTTGCATTGAGTGGCAAAATAAGATTAGATGGCTTTAAGTTCCATCCCACTCCAACTCCAAGCTTCCCTAAACACACCCTTTTATAACTGTGGGGTGTGTGTGTGTGTGTGCATGTGTGTTCCTTTTTCAAATAAGAGGAAACTGAACACAGGGGATGACAGATAAAATTCGCTTTTTTGCTCACTTCACTGTTATACCCAAAGTCAATCCTTGCTTTTCTTTACATTTTAATTAGCTTAAAATAAAGATTGTTGAGTTTTGTCAGCAATGTTATTTCTTTTGCCTCCAACTGGATAAAATATCAAACTTTACTGTGATCAGGAAGTAATTTATAAAAGAAACATAAAACAGTCTTAACCAACTGACTTTCACTGTAAGTTGAAAGGACTTGGACTTACTTTGATATATTGAAAGATTCAGAGCTTTTTCTCCGCTTGTTAAAAGCAGAGTGTAGAATACAGGGCTTTTGAGGAATAAGCCCTCAACTTTTCAAAGACCAGCTGTCAATTTGTTGTTACTTTTTGTTTAACTTTATCTATAATGGAAGTGGGGGCACAATGAACATGAAAGTATAACATTTTAGCCATTAAATATTGGCTGCTTCTTATGGACTTATATAAAGCAGTCTTGTTCATTCACTAATATTCAAAATACCTTGTTTCTCTTCATGATGAGTATAGAGGAAATCCTTAATTCTGTATCCCAGAAATTAGATGTGCATAGAAGAGAAGGTGGGAGGCAACAGAATTGGCCTGCTCAGATGGACAGGGAGGCCTGGCATGCTGAGGTTCAGGGGTCGCAAAGAGTCAGACACAACTGAGTGACTGAACTGAACTGAACTGATGGAACTCTTCCATGAAATGGATCACAGTCACATCCCTCTCCCCAGCCCCATAGAGGTATAGATCATATTGTATTATACTTCTTTGCCCATCCTCCACAATACAGATCTACAGACTGCAAGTATGTGGTCATTAAGTGCAGAGTTAATTAATTTAGCACTTTTCTGTATATAGGAAGATGCAACTTTGAGGTTGCATATTCAATTCTATGAATGCTGAGAAAGACAAGGAAATTTCAGAAGAAAAGTTTTAAGTTATCAGAGGTTGGTTCATGAACTTAAAGGAAGGAAGGTATCTCTATAACAGAAGTGCAAGATGAAGCAGCAAGTGCTGATGTAGAAGCTGCAAGAAGTTAGAAGATCTGGCCAAGATAATTAATGAAGGTGGCTATATGAAATGACAGATTTTTTTCTTTTGCCCCCAGTTGGATGACATATCAACCTTTACTGTGATTGGGAAAAAATAATTTGTATAAGAAACATGAAGCAGTGTTAACCAACTGACTTCAGAAAAAAATCTCCAATCACAGTAAGCAGAAAGGACTTTGGCTTACTATGATATATTGAAAGACATATCAGTGTGGACAAAACAACCTTATATTAGAAGAAGATGCCATCTAGGACTTTCATAGTTATAGTGAAAAGGTGAAAGTCACTCAGTCGGATCTGACTCTTTGCCATCCCATGAACTATACAGTCCATGGAATTCTCCAGGCCAGAATACTGGAGAGAGTAGCCTTTCCCTTCTTCCGGGGATCTTCCCAACCCAGGAATCAAACCCAGGTCTCCTGCATTGCAGGCGGATTGTTCACCAGATGAGCCATAAGGGAACCCTCATAGCTATAGAGGAAAGTCAATGCCTAACTTCAGAACTTCTAAAGATAGGCTGACTCTCTTGTTAGAGGAAGCCAATGACTTTAAGTTGAAGCCAGTGCTCATTTATCATTTCAAAAATCCTAGGGCCCCTAAGAATTACATTAAATTTACTCTGCCTGTGCTCTATGAATGGAACAACTGAGTCTAGATGATATCAAATCTGTTTACAACATGGTTTACTGAACATTCTAAGTGTACTTCGAGGGTTTCAAGACTTCGTTGAAGGAAGTAACTAGAATTGGAAGTAGAGTCTGAAAGCGTGACTGAATTACTGCAATGGTCAAACTTGAACAGATGGGGAGTTGCTTTTTATGAATGAGAAACCACAAAGAAAGTGGTCTCTTGGGATGGAAGGTGAAGAGGCTGTGAAAAATGTTGAAATGACAACAGAGGATTGAGATTATTACATAAACTTAGTTGATTAAGCCATGGCAGTAGTCGAGAAGACTGACCACAGTTCTGAAAGAAGTACTATGGTGGGTAAAAGATAACATTGCCATTGCACGTTACAGAGAAATCACCTACGAAAGGAAGAATCAACTGATGTGGCAAACTACACGGTCTTATTTTAAGAAATTGCTGCAGTCACCCCATTCTTCAGCAACCACCACCCTGATCAGCCAGCAGCCATCAACGTCAAGGCAACACCCGCCACCAGCAAACATATGATGACTCACGGAAAGCTCAGATGATGGTTGGCACTTTTAGTGCCAATAAAGCATTTTTAGTGAAGATATGTGCATTGTTTTTTTAGACATAATGCTATTTTACACTTAATAGACTTCACTACGGTGTAAACATAAATTTATAAGTACTGGGAAACCGAAATATTTGTGGCTTACTTTATTATGATATTTGCTGTCCCTGGTGGTTCAGAGGTTAAAGCGTCTGCCTGCAATGTGGGAGACCTGTGTTCGATCCCTGGGTAGGGAAGATCCCCTGGAGAAGGAAATGGCAACCCACTCCAGTATTCTTGCCTGGAGAATCCCATGGATGAAGGAGCCTGGTGGGCTACAGTCCATGGGGTCACAAAGAGTCAGACACAACTGAGCGACTTCATTTTCACTTTATGATGATATTTACTTTATTGCAGTCGTCTGGAACCAAGCCTGCAATATCTCTGAGGTGTGCCTGTATAGTGTCTGTCATTCCAAAATTCCTTCCAGTTCATTCTATCACCTCTACACTTAGAGCTCTCCTTTATAGCTGTTTGTGTTTTCCAAGGCAATGGCACCCCACTCCAGTACTGTTGCCTGGAAAATCCCATGGATGGAGGAGCCTGGTGGGCTGCAGTCCATGGGGTCGCAAAGAGTCGGACACAACTGAGCGACTTCCCTTTCACTTTTCACTTTCATGCATTGGAGACGGAAATGGCAACCCACTCCAGTGTTCTTGCCTGGAGAATCCCAGGGACGGAGGAGCCTGGTGGGCTGCTGTCTATGGGGTCGCACAGAATCGGACACGACTGAAGTGACTTAGCAGCAGCAGCAGCATGTGTGTCTTGGGGATTCCCAGGTGGCACTAGTGGGAAAGAACCCACTTGTCAAGGCAGGAGAAGTAACAGACATGGGTTCAATCCCTGGGTGAGGAAGATCCCCTGGAATAGGAAGTGGCAACAACTCCAGTATTCTTGCCTGGAGAATCCCATGGACAGAGAAGCCTGGTGGGTTACAGTAGGGTCGCACAGAGTTGGACACAATTGAAGTGACTTACCATGTATGTATGCATATCTGTCTTGGCTTTGATCTCCTTGATCAATATAATTTACAGTAAATCTTCAAAATTTCTTGTCCATCGAAGGTAACTTTTAGTTGTCAAACACTATTATAGAAATATCATTATCATTATTATATCTGTTCTCCATCTCTAATGATTTAGTATAATATTGGGAGTAGGTTCTTGTGCTCAGTTAACATGTTGACTCAAACTTGAGTTTTTGTTTTCCGTCCTGATATTTTGGAAAAGATGCCATCTCCACTACAGTGTTATCCTTTGTGTTAGCTAATTTTGATCTCTTTAATTTTTTTCATGTTCAATTTTACAAATAAAACTTCTTCTGTTATGGGAATCCATGGGAAAGTGTATAAATAATAAATAAACAGGGTTATAAAAAACAACAATCACCATTTTGATTTTTTAGCCCTTTCCCCTTATTATTTATTCATCAGTTATTCAATAAATGTTTATTGATCATGTCTGCCATGCCATGCATGTAGATTTAGGCAAGATTGTAGAACTCAAAGAGCTCAATTTAGTGAAAAAGACCAAAAGGTAGAAAATTCATGCATGATCAGATAATGAGTTTGCATGTCCTTGAAAGGGAAAAAATATAAGCCTTATGTTACTGTAGAAATAATTTTCATTATTGGTCTGGCAAAAAGATTGAAAATTTCCTAAAAGAGGGACACCCTTAAGTACCACTGGGAGAACTGTATTAGGCATTAAAAAAAAAAAAAAAAGGCAGACTGTGTAGCTGGAGTTTTATCTTTCAGTTCAACATGTGCTCAGATGTATAAGATCTTCTGCAATTGTAAAAATTCTGAAGAAAACTGAGAAATTCTGTTCCCTGTTGAGGTTATGGCCATTGCAGATCCCTCCCTGTGCTCCTTTTGAGTGGGGTAGACATTAAATAAATGTTGCAATATGACTGTAGTGTCTTGGTTTTCTAGGCAGTACATCACTAAACAATAGAAAAAAGGTTTTTTTAAGTGTTTGGTAATGTGTTGGGAAGATTTTCCCTCTCTTCCATTTTCTGGAAAAATGTTTATGGAATTGATAATGTTTATTTCTAAAATCGATGCAAAGAAATAGAGGAAAATAACAGAATGGGAAAGACTAGAGATCTCTTCAAGAAAATTAGAGATACCAAATGAACATTTCATGCAAAGATGGGCTCAATAAAGGACAGAAATGGTATGGACCTAACAGAAGCAGAAGATATCAAGAAGAGGTGGCAAGAATACACAGAAGAACTCTACAAAAAAGGTCTTCATGACCCAGATAATCATGATGGTGTGATCACTCACCTAGAGCCAGACATCCTGGAATGTGAAGTCAAGTGGGCCTTAGGAAGCATCACTACAAACAAAGCTAGTGGAGGTGATGGAATTCCAGTTGAGCTATTTCAAATCCTGAAAGATGGTGCTGTGAAAGTGCTGCAGTCAATATGCCACAAATTTGGAAAACTCCACAGTGGCCACAGGACTGGAAAAGGTCAGTTTTCATTCCCATCCCAAAGAAAGGCAATGCCAAAGAATGCTCAAACTACCACACAATTGCACTCATCTCACACGCTAGTAAAGTAATGCTCAAAGTTCTCCAAGCCAGGCTTCAGCAGTACGTGAACCATGAATTTCCAGATGTTTGATCTGGATTTAGAAAAGGCAGAGGAACCAGAGATCAAATTGCCAAAATCCGTTGGATCATTGAAAAAGCAAGAGAGTTCCAGAAAAACATCTATTTCTGCTTTATTGACTATGCCAAAGCCTTTGACTGTGTGGATCACAACAAACTGTGGAAAATTCTGAAAGAGATGGGAATACCAGACCACCTGACCTGCCTCCTGAGAAATCTGTATGCAGGTCAAGAAGCAACAGAACTGGACATGGAACAACAGACTGGTTCCAAATGGGGAAAGGGGTATGTCAAAGCTATATTGTCACCCTGTTTATTTAACTTATATGCAGAGTACATCATGCGAAATGCCAGGCTGGATGAAGCACAAGCTGGAATCAAGATTGCCAGGACAAATATCAATAACCTAGATATGCAGATGATATCACCCCTATGGCAGAAAGCGAAGAACTAAAGAGCCCCCTGATGAAAGTGAAAGAGAGTGAAGAAGTTGGTTTAAAACTCAACATTCAGAAAGCTGAGATCATGGCATCCAGTCCCATCACTTCATGGCAAATAGATGTGAAACAATGGCAACAGTGAGAGACTTTATTTTCTTGGGCTCCAAAGTCACTGCAGATGGTGACTGCAGCCATGAAATTAAAAGATAGTTGCTCCCTAGAAGAAAAGATATGACCAACCTAGACAGCATATTAAAAAGCAGAGACATTACTTTGCTGGCAAAGGTCTGTCTAGTCAAAGCTATGGTTTTTCCAGTAGTCATATATGGATGTGAGAGTTAGACTATAAAGAAAACTGAGGGCCAAAGAATTGATGTTTTTGAAGTATGGTGTTGGAGAAGACTCCTGAGAGTCCCTTGGACTGCAAGGAGATCCAACCAGTCTATCCTAAAGGAAATCAGTCCTGAATATTCATTGGAAGGACCGATGCTGAAGCCAAAACTCCATACTTTGGCCACCTGATGAAAAGAACTGACTCACTGGAAAAGGCCCTGATGCTGGTAAAGATTGAAGACAGGAGGAGAAGGGGATGACAGAGAATGAGATGGTTGGATGGAATCACTGACTCAATGGACATGAGTTTGAGTAAGCTCCAGGGTTGGTGATGGGCAGGGAAGCCTGGCATGCTGCAGTCCATGGGGTCGCAAAGCGTCAGACACAACTGAGCCACTGAACTGAACTGAACTGATTTCTAAAATGATACCACCTAAACTTGGAGTTCTTCTGTGTGAACGTTTTAAATTTAAAAACTCATTTCCTTTAATTGATATAAGGGTATTAAGTTTACCTGTTTCTTGTTGAGTGAGGTTCAATAATTTTATTTTGCAAAGTTGTCCATTTTATCTACACTGATTAATTTCAACTTATTCATAATATTACCTTCTTTATGGTTCATTTTATGTGACTTTATAGAGCTTTTTTCAATTTGTGTCTTTCTGTTTTCATATATGTATAGCTGAAAATTTATCAATTTTATTGATCTTCCAAAAGAACCAGGCTTTTGTTTCATTGTTAAATCTTCTTGGTATTTTCAATTTTCTCTTTAAATGAATTTTGGTCTGTATTATTTCCATTTCTCCAATTTCATTTTATCTTGCTTTTTTTTTAAAAGAAATTCTACATTCTTAAGTTAGAAGTTTAGATTATTTAAGAATTTGTTGCTGTTGTTCAGTTGCTAAATTATGTCCAACTCTGCGACCCCATGAACTGCAGCAGGCCAGATTTCCCTGTCCTTCGCTATCTCCCCAAGTTTGCTCAAACTCATGTCCATTGAGTCGGTGATGCCATGAGTAGGCTTTTCAACTCAGGTGGCCAAAGTATTGGAGCTTCAGCATTAGTCCTTGCAATGAATATTCAGGGTTAATTTCCTTTAAGATTGGTTTCATCTCTTTACTGTCCAAGGGACTCTTAAGAGTCTTCTCCAACACCACACAGGTCAAAGGCATCAATTTTTCAGCGCTCAGTCTTCTTCATGGTACAACTTTCACATCCAGACATGACCACTAGAAAAACCGTAGCTTTGAGTATATGGACCTTTGTCAGCAAAGTAATGTCTATGCTTTTGATTATGCTGTCTAGGTTTGTCACGGCTTTTTTCCCAAGGAGCAAACATCTTTTAATTTCATAAATGCAGTCACCATCTGTAGTGATTTTGGAGCCCAAGAAAATAAAATCTGCCAGTGTTTTCTCCACCCCCTCCACCCATGTGTTTGCATGAAGTGATGATCTTAGTTTTTTGAATGTTGAGTTTTAAGCCAACTTTTTCACTCTCCTCTTTCACTTTCATCAAAAGGCTCTTTAGTTCCTCTTGGCCTTCTGCCATTAGGGTGATGTCATCTGCATACCTGAGGTTGTTGATATTTATCCCAGCAATCTTGATTCCAGCTTGTGATTCATCCAGCCCAGCATTTCACATGATGTATTTTGCATATATGTTAAATAAACAGGGTGACAATATACAGCCTTGACATACTCTTTTCTGAATTTTGAACCAGTTCATTGTTCCATGTCTGGTTCTGACTGTTGCTTCTTGACCTGCATACAGTACCCACTATATGAACTGGTTCAAAATTCAGCTTACAGAGATGCATGTTAGTACAATATACTAACAATGGCACTCATTTAGTGCTCTTTATTTTGGGGGCACTGTTCTAAGTACTTACATAAAGCATCTTATTTAATTTAATTTTTAATAACAATTCTATAAGGCAGTTGTTGTTATTATGCCCATTTTACAGACAAAGAATCTAAAGCATAAAGACTAAATACTTGCCCAAGGGCATACAACTATTAAGTGGCAGAATCCAAGCAATCTTTTTCTAAAGCCTGAGCCTTCAACAAGTTTACAGTGCTGCTTCTTAAAAATAAAATTAGTGAAGATTCAAGGATGAATGCCAAGTAAAGGAGCAAGGATGAATGCATAATCTGTTCTGCAGAATTTTGCAGAGTTGATAAGCTTGGCCCATAGATTTGCCTCTAGCTCCCAAACAGTGTGAAAAAGAATGAGCTGCAAGATTTACAGTCACCAAAATGTGGAAATGAACCTTTCTTTTTTTTTTCAGGAAGGTCACTGAAAGAAATCTCCTGTTGCTCTCCATTTGCATGGTGATTTTCATTTCATTCATTCACTCTGTATTTGTTTATACAATAACCACCTCTTGAGCACCTTCTATTTGTTAGGCTCTTTGCTTATTGCTTGTAGATGGAAGGAATAAAACAACCCATGCCCTAGAGATACCCAGAGCATGTGGTTAAAGATCAATGGTATATCTTACTTGTGTTTTCTCCCACTTTATCCCCGAATGTGCAGTAGAACATAATGACAGGCACGAATGGATTTGGAACAGGTTCTTCTGTAAGATGAGACCTGAGGGAAGGTTAGAAAACACTAGAAAGAAACAACCATTTGAACTGATGGTGCCTGGTCACAGAAACATCATTATTTCCAAACTACATCTTTCTGTGTAATCTGTAACCTGAGGCTGCCCCTGGACAAACTGGATACTGTACTTTAGAAGATTCCATGATTCTTTGGAGACCATGTGGCTGCAGGGATGAAGGGCAGGAGGGTGGTAGGAGGAAACAAAGCCAGCTGGTTTCACCAAAGCTCTGAAATCCATGTGCGTGTGCATGCATATCTGTGCATATATGTGTCCCATTGCTAAGAGAGTACTCCTGGCTGCCTGGTCAAAGGTCACTCTTGCTCCTTCTGAAAATACTCCCTAGAAGCTGCAAAAAATATTTTTAAAAATGGTTCTTTCTCCTCTTCTCCCCATCTCAATTTATCTAATAAAAGGAATGTAGGCAAAATTATTTGTCCCAGTGGTCATGGCTCTTGCCTAGTAACATAGCCTTATTTTCTGCCACCTTTGACCATGAACCCCTGGATATAGGGATAACATTATAACACTTGGGCCTAAAGATAAGGACATGATTTATTTTGACACCTGAAACTTGGGCTTGGGTTTCTAAGTGAAAATCATATCAACACTATGAACGTTGGTTAAGATTTTATTCAGTGTTTTAAAATGCATGATGTCGCCTAAAGACCCATGATGCTGGCATCTGATAGATTCAGTTTTTTGGTCAAAGTGCAGAATTCATCCTGACCACAGAGGGCATCTTTCCTGAAGTCATTGCACCATAAAGATCTTAAGAAGAAGATGAGATGGGAAAAGTGAGAGGATACAGAGTTTCAACGCAGTTTGCATAGTGGTGGTAACAGGGAACTGAGAATAATTACTGAGGTACCTTGTGTTTCATTTTTAATTTGCAGTAATGGGCCTTATAGTCATCTTTTCTGGACTATTTTTGATTAGAAAGAAAAAGAGCGAATTCATTTGGAAGTCTTGATGTAGCACATGAATTATTTAATAGATTACATATTTAGCAAGGGTTTGAAAGCTATGTTAAGGAATAAGCATAAAGGTCTTAGACATTTCACCCAGAGAGTAGTGCTGCTCTGGCAGCAACAAAACTAACTCTTCCCCAAAGGGTTTTGCATGGAACTTTTAAAAAAGCTGTCACAGCTTGAGGTTCCTAAGCCAAAGCTGCTTCACTTACTTTTCTTTATCTTCTTTCTCTCTTGCAGTCCCAGCAGAAGTGCATCGTGATCTTTGCGCTGGTGTGCTGCTTTGCCATTCTCGTTGCATTGATATTTTCAGCTGTGGATATCATGGGAGAGGATGAAGATGGACTGTCAGAAAAAAATTGTCAAAATAAATGTCGGTAAGAGGTAACAAACAGAAATTTAAAAATTCTCTTTTAGGGAGTGGGTGAGAAAATCAGAGGGGGTCTTGGACAGTGAGAGAAAAATATCATAAACACACATGAGCACCTAACTGCCTATTGGGTTAAGCTGAGGCATGAGTCGCTGTCCACTGCTGATTTTACATTTATTTAGACTAAGGGAATAAAAATGAATCATACTTTACTTCACTTTACAGTTTGGGAATATTCTGTACAGAAGTGTGTTGACAAAATGAAATTTTGCAACAACCTGCCTTTCTGGAGACCTCTGTGTATGAGGTTTTGATTTGTTCCATAATAAGCTCAGCAGTAATGAAAGCCTCCACAGACTGAGGACGCCGTGCTAGTTGTTGTTAATCAGAAGTTAAACACACATCTCAGGGAAAATTCCAACTTAAAATTAGGGATCAAATAAATAAGCATATTTATGAGAAGACATGCACCTCCTCAGTCTGTCCCAGTTTAGCACAAAGTTTATTTTTCATCCAGAAACTACAACAGCTTTATTGTTACATATCTGTATTATTTTTTCTTCAAGTACACTAAATAACATTTCCCTAGGGTCACTTCTGACTGCAGAGCCATCATAGCATGGTTTTATCCTCATAAATCTCCTCATCCAACTCCTCCCTAGGTGCTACTTTGTTTTTTGAGGTTCGTAGGAGAATGTAAAAAAGTACCAAGATGTGGCAGAGAAACAAGAGGTTTATTTTTATGTTTGTGTGCTGCAGAGTCGAAGTGAGGCCATAAAATTACATGGTTATTAGGAATTAGTGCTTGTAATGAATTTTAAATATTGTTTTTTCCCTTTGAAAAGCATTAGTCAAAGTGCCCCTCTTTTCTAGCTTAAAATCAACCACAGCCTAGTAATGTATATGTAAGTTTTTATCCTAGATATTTTGCCTTGAGGGTTGAATGTCCGACAGGAAAAAAACATCTGGATAAGACAATAGAAATTTGGGGTTCTTTTTAACCCATGATACATTATAGTTTAATTACTAGGCGACCGTGCTGTATAGAACGGGTACAAGAGAGAAATCAGTATACATTTTAGGTTATTCCTTCATGCTAGATAGGTGTTCCTAAATATGTTTACTTCCCAGACTGAATTTGGGAGGAAAATTATATTGGGATTATCAGGAAAGCAATAGAAAAGCAATAGATCATCATTATGTTCCTCCTGAAAACTGTCTGCGTCACGACCTTGTGCTAATCTGTTACATGACACATATAAGCATACTGTGGGCAGGGGGCCAGTGACTCATACTTATTCACTGGGGTGGCTCAGCCCCTCGCTCTCACCTCACCTGTAATGAAGACTGCTGAGTACTTTAAATGGCAAACTCCAGAATCTAGAAGGCAACTTTGTAAAGATCAAACTGTAATGACTTCCATAAGACAAAATACCTAGGATCTTTTAACAAACGTTATGAGTTATATGTTTTTTACAACAAAAAAAGGGGAAACCTTCAAATTATGCCTATTTTCACTTGGAGAAATCTATTATAAAATTTAATCTAATTTTAATTTTCAACTCATACAACTGGAATTTGACCTAGTTATTTCTTCCATCTTAATCAATAACTAAATCCTGATGACTCAATATTGCTTCTCCCTCCATCTAGAATGTATTCTTCCAATTACCAACCATTTTCCTGCTTTCTTTTCCTTGGGTAGTTGCAATTATTGCCTTGATCTCTAGGTTGCATGTGCTAAGTTGCTTCAGTCATGTCCGATTCTTTACGACCCTATGGAGTATAGCCCACTAGGCTCCTCTCTCCATGGGATTCTCCAGGCAAGAATACTGGAGTAGGTTGCCATTTCCTTTTCTAGGGGATCTTCCCAACCCAGGTGTCGAACCCAAGCCTCTATATCTCCTGTTTGGCAGGCAGATTCTTTATCACTAGTGCCACCCTGGAAGCCCTGCAACTCTTTTCCAGAACTTGCAGCCCCTCCAGATCTTCCTTTCGTCTACAGTCTCTTCTGTGTCTTACATTTCTTTTCTCCTGCATTCTCAGCCTTGTCACTTTTGTATATCTGCCTAGGTTATATCTGGCTTCCTCCTGTCCTCATCCTGAGAAGCTTCTGCTTTTTCTCCTCTCTCCAGAGCACAGGGTGGAGGCAAGGCAACTGCAATTTCTTAAACCCCCATCCAATCCCAGTCTCCAGTGGGACAGTCCATTCCCCACCATCAATTGTTCTCATTTTAATTTGATGAACTTTTCTTATGTCAGTCACTATCTCCTTATCACTATAGGCAACATTACCATCTAACTTCCAGGACTCCCTCCTTTTGTACCTGGCTAACAGACCTTCTGGGCTGGGATGGTGGCTCAGCAGTAAAGAATCTGCCTGCAGTGCAGGAGATGTGGATTTGATTCCTGGATCAGGAAGATCCCCTGAAGAATCAAATGGCAACCCACTCCAGTATTCTTGCCTGGGAAATCCCATGGATAGAAGAGCCTGTCTGGCTACAGTCCATGGGATCGCAAAATAGTCGGACATGACCGAGTGACTAAACAACAGCAATAGGCCTTCGAACCACCAGTCCCATCTCTTGCCATCATCATTAGTAACTGTAAAAATTTTCAATACCCTAGCTTTACTGTATTTAACTACTTCAAGTCAATAAATTTAGTGTCCACTTTGCCTTTGCACCTGCCAGCAAACTGCTCTACCTCCCAAGTAGCTTAATGTAGTGAAAGACCATGGACTTTGAAATTTGAAAGATTTGGATTCAAATGTACATTCCACCACTTACTGACTGTGTAAACTTGGGCAAGATATGTAATTTATGTTATTCACCTTTTTGCATAGCAACAAAGGACTGAACAAGGAGTTGCAACATAGTTCATGAGACAGTCATGGTGACTGTGGTCAGAAGTGCAGTGGGAAAGCCAGAGGAGGTTTAGGGGAGTGGCCTGGCAGAGTAGAAAGAGGAAACCTGGCTTTGGATGCCCCTCCACTCCTGATGGGTTATGAAAACTGTTTTAGTTTTATTTCCCTTAAAATGGTAGATTAAACAAAATCTCTCTCACAAGGTTTTATGAGGCTTCAGTAAATTGTATAAATCTACAACCAAGCCACAGGAAACTCATAACAAGCAATATATAAATGTCAGCCCTCTCCCTGTCCCTTCCTAAGCATACAGAATCCCCCTTCTCTAGTCGCAACTAGCTTCCTTCCCACCACCGCCCCCCAGCTTCACACTCATCCTGAATCTACTCTTCATCTTGATTTTAGTAGTCTTTGATTCTGTGGAGGTAAACAAAGAGAATGAACATATGAGAATGAGTGAGGTAAACATGAGAACAGAGCTATTGATCCAGAGCTTGCTGTGGCAAGGCAGTTCACCTCAGTCACTTGTGTTTTAGCAGAGACTCAGAGGCAGGCAGCGGAGGGGGAAGTTCATCGTGGTGTGCCCTGTTGGCCTGGTGGAGCTGGAGGCAGGCTAGCTAGAAGCAGGCATCCTACGTGATGGGTTAGGGGTACGTATTTGTTTTCTCTGGTTGGTTCTAAATTGGAAGTAGGGACAAAAATTAGGGAAGATGGCAGTTATTAATCAAGTTATGGCTATCTTGATTTCAGAAGTTATTGTTTAGTTTCCTGGATTATTATTAGAGATAGCAATCCTCTTTCCTACAAGTCTGACTTAGAGCAGGCTGACTTCCTGGGCTGGTTATTATAGATAAGAAGTTGGTTTCCTGGGCAGGTTGCTGCAGGTTATGAGGTCAGAGTTCTGCCATATATGTATATCCATACACACACACACACACACACACATATATATATATATATATGTGGACTGGCCATTACTGATTTGCATATTCAATCTCCCTTTTCCCTAAACCTCCTCCTATACTACCAGTCCCTTCTGGTTTCGTTTTGTTTTTATCCATTTCTTAGACCATGACCAGTGTGTCTTGGATACTTACTGTAGCATCCTGTACTCTTACTTGCCTCCTTGGATCTTGTGCCTCAACAATGCTGCCAGTTCTTAAACTGGTTGACTCCTAGTCCCACCCATCCTATTCTCAGGGCATCCTCAGCCATTGCTCACCCCCGCCACCTGCTTGCAGAGAGAGTGAGTTCCTTGTTCTTCAGTCCTGGGTTCCTTGAAACAGGGATGTCCCAGGTAAAAGAAGTAACATTGTTTGGAGATGCACCCACTGAGTACGCTAGTGCTGATATAGACTAGGGGGGAAAACCACCAATCTGCAGAAGTCCTAGCATACCAGTCTCAACTTAGCCCTTCTCTACAAAGTTCTAGTCCTCCTCTCATGACCTTTTCCTGTCATTAACCTTTCCAGCCTCAAGGTGGTGCTGAGGAAGTCACATGATGCTCAGCTTCCAGTTACCCTTTACTCACTCACATCGTTTTCTTTTTATGTTCTTCTCCTTATATGGGCTCAGATGGTAAAGAATCTGCCTGCAATGTGGGAGACCAGGGTTCAATTCTTGGTCAGGAAGATCCCTGGAGAATGGAATGGCAACCCACTCCAGTATTCTTGTCTGGAGAATCCCATGGACCGAGGAGCCTGGCAGGCTATAGTCCGTGGAGTCACAAAGAGTTGGACACGACTGAGCGACTAACACTTTCACTCGCAAAGTTTTCTTTTTATGTTCTTCTCCTTATGGTGTCATTATCTTAAAGAGTGCTGCTTGCTCAGTGCAACCTTTGCTGAGATCTCATTACCTTTGTAATTAAGCTCCCTCTGTGTTTGTAGCTCTCCTCACTCCTGAAAGTTGAAAGAATACAAGACATCCTACAGTCTGTCAGCAGCTTCTCACTGTTTTGACATCCCCTTTCCAAGGTCTCTTTACCCAGTGTACTCTTTTCTAAATATATTACTTTAACTCATTTTATCTCTACTAGCTAGCCTAAATACCTTTCTGTCCTCTGAAAGATTCCCGCTCTGAGTCATACTGCCCACTCAACATGTCTTTCTTTGTTGAGTTTTTATATGTCTCTCTAAAACATGTATCTCCCAATAAATATTATCCAATTTGTGATTTATTATTTCCTGATTTATTTTATTTCTCTTCTTTTTATTACTTCAGTTCAGTTCAGTTCAGTCGCTCAGTCGTGTCCAACTCTTTGAGACCCCATGAATCGCAGCACGCCAGGCCTCCCTGTCCATCACCAACTCCCAGAGTTCACTCAGACTCATGTCCATCGAGTCGGTGATGCCATCCAGCCATCTCATCCTCTGTCAACCCTTCTCCTCCTGCCCCCAATCCCTCCCAGCATCAGAGTCTTTTCCAATGAGTCAACTCTTCACATGAGGTGGCCAAAGTACTGGAGTTTCAGCTTTAGCATCATTCCTTCCAAAGAAATCCCAGGGCTGATCTCCTTCAGAATGGACCAGTTGGATCTCCTTGCAGTCCAAGGGACTCTCAAGAGTCTTCTCCAACACCACAGTTCAAAAGCATCAATTCGTCAGCGCTCAGCCTTCTTCACAGTCCAACTCTCACATCCATACATGACCACAGAAAAACCATAGCCTTGACTAGACGGACCTTTGTTGGCAAAGTAATGTCTCTGCTTTTGTATATGTTATCTAGGTTGTTCATAACTTTCCTTCCAAGGAGTAAGTGTCTTTTAATTTCATGGCTGCAGTCACCATCTGCAGTGATTTTGGAGCCCAGAAAAATAAAGTCTGACACTGTTTCCACTGTTTCCCCATCTATTTCCCATGAAGTGATGGGACCAGATGCCATGATCTTCGTTTTCTGAACGTTGAGCTTTAAGCCAACTTTTTCACTCTCCACTTTCACTTTCATCAAGAGGCTTTTGAGTTCCTGTTCAGTTTCTGCCATAAAGGTGGTGTCATCTGCATATCTGAGGTTATTGATATTCCTCCTGGCAATCTTGATTCCAGCTTGTGTTTCTTTTATTACTTAGCTTCTGTAATACTGTTCTAATAGTAGAATAATGATACCCTCAATTATAGTTTTCCATAAGAGTCAATAAAATAACTGCTCTAAATGTATCTTCCAAAGTGTATTTCAACCAACCTCAGTTTTTATGCTCAGAAACAAGGTCTTTTGACCTCGGTAAATGACTTTGACCTATTTCTCTGTCTCCTTGTACTGAATTTGTGTGTACTTTCCATCATTTTCCTGTGGGTTTTTGATTGCTAATAAGTCCCTAGTAATATAAACTTCCACGTCACTTGATCACCTGAGAGGGTGAAAGGCAGATTTTCTAGTTTTACCAAGAAATTATATTTCAGTAGGCTCTGGGGCATTATTGAGAGTCAAGAATGACTTAAATGGCCAGTTGAGATTGTATACATCCTGTGTTTGGGCTAATTTGTGGTTCACTAGTGGCCCTAATTATTTTACACCATTCCCGCAAGATATAACTATGCACTATGATGTTTCCCACATGTCACATCCCCAGGGACCAGAGATGCTGGAACTTACCTCCCACTGCTGCTCACATGCAGAACACCTGCTCACCTGTGGAACTCACCCATTCAGATGAGAGACCTCCATTTTTCATTTTGCTGTTATACCTCTCTCCCCTGGACGAATCCTACATCAGTGGTTTTGGATTGTTACTGCCCTACTAGAGACCGCATTAGACACTTACTAGAAGAAGGACTTTTCTTTACCACACCTTGTGGATAAATGCACACAGAGTCACTTTTCACCTTGTTCCTGTTCCATCTCAAGCCCAATTCCCATAAACTATAGTAATGTAAACTCTCAATAAACAAGCTAAATACATTTCTAGGTGGGCTGTTGTTGACTTCTAAACATATTGATGGATGTTTGCTGTCATTTCTATCCAGGTAATTATTAATTATGTCAACCCCTGCTCCTGGGCTTCCTCACACTTGCCTCTCATCCTTGTGCATCAGTCATGGGTCTGGGTGACTACTAGCCTGCTTGGGCTCACTCACAAATCTGCATATCCATTTTAGCTTGTGCCCATTTGGTCTGAAACATAAAGGGAATGGGAATGGACCAACTCAGTCTGTCTCTCTTTAGCTCTCTCTCTATATATACATATACATATATATATATATATATATATATATATATATATATATATAATCCCCACTATTCCTGAACCCAGTAATTTGCTTTTACCATAAAGTGAATGGACTTGGGTCTGTATAAAATGGGACCCATGTAATATTTTAGGCTGGGTAATTAACGTATAAGTTACTATATATGTGTTCAGTTGCTCAGTAATGTCCAACTCGTTGCAACCATATGGACTATAGCCCACAAGGCTCATCTGTCCATGGGATTTTCCTTGGCACAAATACTGGAGCGGATTGCTATTTCCTACTCCAGGAGATCTTCCTGACCAAGGGATCAAACCTGCATCTCCTGCATTGCAGGTGGATTCTTTACCACTGAGCCACCAGGGGAGTAGGGTAAGTTATAATAATTGTTCTCTAATAAAGGGTGGCCTAGACCACCAAGGTCTGGCTACAAAAAGTATAGTAAGGGCAGACTCACTTTAATAGGGCACCTCCGCCACCAAACACACACACACACTTTATATACATTGTATAAATTTTACAATTTCTCTGTTAGAAAGCTGGCTTCCCTATTTTATGTTTTTCGTATCTTAATTTTCTGAATTTCTTTCTCTGATCCATTATTTACTTACTTTAAAATAATATACTATATTCATGAAAGTGCAAAAATGTTAGTTGCTCAGTCATGTCCGACTCTTTGCAACCCCATGGACTATATAGCCTGCCAGGCTCCTCTGTCCATGGGATTCTCCAAGCAAGAACACTGGAGTGGGTTACCATTTCTTTCTCCAGGGGAATTTTCCCAACCCAAGGGTCGAACCTGGGTCTCCAGCATTGCAGCCAGATTCTTTACCATCTGAGCCACTGAGGTATCTATATATTAATAACCCAGTTGCATCTCCAAAATAGGACATATATAGTGTGGATCATCAATATATAACATTTCTAGAAGACAGTGTTGAGAGACCTTTTGTGCATTGACAACCACCTCCTAGTAGTTTGTACTATCTTTGTTATCATGACCTTAGAGCTATTTTAACAGATACAACTTGCTCCAATAGACTATAATCATTGTTTTCCCTTTTAATGCCCTTTTTATTCTTGGCTAGAAGGAGCTGTCTTTTGTACATTTGGACATTGTTCTAGATATCTCTGAGAGCAGCCTTGCCTCTTGGAAGCTACAAGCTGTTCCAGCCCCGTTTTGAATTTTCTGATTCTGAGACCTGGTGTTTGTCTCCTGTCTAATGAATCCTGGTTCCTTTCATGGAACATTCTATTAAATATCAAAACTTTAAGTTCTAAGAGTGTCATTAAATTATCCCCCAAGGATATTGGTGATGAGGATATAAGGACACCAGAGAAGAGGCTTTTAAAATTGCTTTTGTGACTGAGCATCATTCCTTCATCCTTTTTCCTTTCCTTCCTTTCATATTATAGAAATAAGAACATGGACTATAGGGGCCAAATTCCCTGTGTTTGAATTTGGCTGTACCACTTAGGAGAATTGCAATTTGGGGCAAATTTCTCAATTTTATTATCACACTTTTTTTCATCTCTATCATGAAGACAATTATGATGTCCTATTTGAAAGGTTTCTGTAAAGACTAAGTATGTTGATGCAAGTACCTTTCAAACAATAACATTTGTCATGGTAAATGCACAGTAAGTGTTGACTCTTCCTTTTATTAAGGGACATAAGTTCATTATAAATATTTGCAGTCTCCTTTTACATTCCATTTAACTTTGCTCCAAAATAAGAGTTTTTTCATCCATTTGTTTTATCCTTTTCTTAAGCTACAAATTTTTCCTCTATTTAGATTAACTTTAATCTACCATGGTTTATATTGACAAACCCAACCATGTTTTTAAATTAGTGTTGCTCCCAAATTTAGAAGACTGGGTTTTTGGCTTCATATTTGACATTTGTGTGCTTTTCTGTCTAAAGAGAAAGAGAAACATTAATCTACACCCCTCCACCCCCAAAGAACAGGAAAGAATATAAAAGCCTAGAGCACCTGGTACTACAAATAGATTTCTAATGTACTAAACAACACTGACTCGATGGACATGAGTTTCAGTGAACTCGGGGAGTTGGTGATGGACAGGGAGCCTGGCGTGCTGCGATTCATGGGGTCGCAGAGAGTCGGACACAACTGAGCGACTGAACTGAACTGAAACCAACAATCATGATGAAAGGTGGACTAAGGCAAAAACTGGCTCTAGAGCTTTTGTTCTAGATTTTCTCCTAGTTTCTCCATTTTAGCTCACAATGAACCTGTTTCCCTTATAAATTTCTTAATGTATTTTTCCTTTTATAATGCCAGTATCAAAAGTGAGCCATTTTACCTATTTCTTTTTTTAATTGAAGTATAGTGGTGCTTAGAGGTAAGAGAACACGCCTGCAATGCAGGACACTCGGGTTCGATCTCTGGGTTAGGAAGATCTCCTGGAGATGCAACTGGCAAGCCACTCTAGTATTCTTGCCTGGGAAACCCACGGACAGAGGAGCCTGGAGGGCTACAGCCCATAGGGTCACAAGGAGTCAGACATGACTTAGCAACTAAACAACAAGACAGTTGATTTACCAAGCTGATTTACAATACTATATTCATTTTGACTGTGTGATGATTCAATGATTGAGTATATGATGATTCAATTCAATATTATTGAATCAAAATAATGATTCAATAGTTTTATAGATTATACTCCATTTAAGGTTATTATAAAGTAATTGTCTATATTCCCCATGTTGTACAATAATATGTTCTTGTAACTTATTTATTTGTAACTTATTGTACCTCTTAATGCCTTAACTCTATCTTGCTGTTGCTGCTGCTGCTGAGTCACTTCAGTCATGTCCGACTCTGTGCGACCCCATAGACCGTAGCCCACCAGGCTCCCCCATCCCTGGGATTCTCCAGGCAAGAACACTGGAGTGGGTTGCCATTTCCTTCTCCAATGCATGAAAGTGAAAAGTGAAAGTGAAGTTGCTCAGTCGTGTCCAACTCTTAGCAACCCTGCAGCCCACCAGGCTTCTGCATCCATGGGATTCTCCAGGCAAGAGTACTGGAGTGGGGTGCCATTGCCTTCTCCGAACTCTATTGTACCCCTCCCCATTTTCCTTTCTTTACCAGTAACCACAAGTTTGGTCTCTTTTTTTGTGAGTCTGTTTCTGTTTTGTTATATTCATTTGTTTGTTTTAATTTTTAGATTCCACATACAGTATTTGTCTATCTCTGTCTTGGACTTATTCTCCAGGCAGGTCCATCCATATTGTTTCAAATGGCAAAACCCCATTCTTTGTTATGACTAATATTCCATTTTATACACACACACACACACACACACACACACATATTGTGTCTAGTGGCTAAGTCATGTCCAACTCTTGGTGACACTATGGCCTGTAGCCTGCCAGGCTCTTCTGTTCATGAAATTTTCCAGGCAAGAATACTGGAATGGGTTGCCATTTCCTTCCTACATATATATATCACATCTTTATCCATTCATCTGTTGATAGTTTCTTAGATTGTTTCCATATCTTGGCTATTTTAAATAATGCTGCTGTGAACACTGGGGTACACGTATGTTTTTGAATTAATGTCTTTGTTTTCTTTGGATATATACACAGGAGTCGAATTGCTGGATTATATGGTAGTTCTATTTTTAGATAAACCTCCGTACTGTTTCCCACAGTGGCTGCCTCAATTCACAGTTCCACCAACAGTGTACAAGGGTTCCCTTTTTTCCACATCCTCTCCAGCCTTTCTGGTTTGTAGATTTTTTGGTAATGGCCATTCTGACAGGTGTGAGGTGTCTCGTTGAGGCTTTGATTTGCATTTCCCTAGTAACTGGTGATCTTGAGCATCTTTTCATGTGCCTGCTGGAGATTTGCATGTCATCTTTGGAAAAATATTTATTCAGGACTTCTGCCCATTTTTTAAATTGAGGTTTTTTTTTTTTTAGAGTTATATGAGTTGTTTATATAGTTCTGATATTAACCCCTTATCAGCCATATCACATTCAAATATTTTCTTCTGTTTAATAGGCTGTCTTTTTGTTGTTATGTTGATGCTTTTCCTTGCTGTGCAAAAGGTTTTACATGTAATAAGGTCTCGGTTGTGTGTATTTGCTTTTGTTTCCTTTGCTTTAGGAAACAGATCCAAAAAAATTATTACACCTATTTATGTCAAAGTGTGTTCTGCCTATGCCTTCTTCTAGGAGCTTTATGGTCTGTGGTCTTACATTTAGGTCTCCAGTATATTTTGAGTTTATTTTTGTGTACTGCATAAAAAATATTCTCATTTCATTCATTTAGAAGTAGCTTTCCACTTTTCTCAGCACCACCCACTGAAGAGACTTTTTTCCTCATTGTATATTCTGGCCTCCTTTGTCATAGATTGTTGTTGTTGTTCAGATGCTTAGTTGTGTCTGACTCTTTGCAACCTCATGGACTGCACCACACCTTCACTGTCTCCCAGAGTTTGCACAAATTTATGTCCATTCAGTTGGTGATTCTATCTAAGCATCTCTTCCTCTGCCACCCCCTTCTCCTGTGGCCTTCAATCTTTCCCAGCATCAGGGTCTTTTCCAGTGAGTTAGCTCTTCCCATCAAGTGGTCAAAGTATTGGAGCTTCAGCTTGAGCATCAGTTCTTCCAGTGAATATCCACAGTTGATTTCCTTTAGGATTGACTGGTTTGATCTCCTTGCAGTCCAAGAGACTCTCAAAAGCCTTCTCCAACTCCGTAATTCAAAAGCATTGATTCTTCCTTGCTTAGCCTTCTTTGTGGTCCACCGCTCACTTCTGTACATGACTACTGGGAAAACCATAGCTTTGACTACAGGCCTTTACCAGCAAAGCGATGCCTCTGCTTTTTTAAACGCTGTCTAGTTTGTCAGAGCTTTTCTTCCAAGGAGCAAGCATCTTTTAATTTCATGGCTGCAGTCACCATCCACAGTGATTTTGGAGCCCAAGAAAATAAAGCCTGTCACTGCTTCCACTTTTTCCCCTTCTGTATGTCATGAAGTGATGGAACTGGATGCCATGATCTTAATTTTATTAACATTAACTTTCAAGTCAGCTTTTTCACTCTCCTCTTCTACCTTCATCAAGATGCCCTTTAGTTCCTCTTCACTTTCTGCCATTAGAGTGGTATCATCTGCATATCTGAGGTTATTGATACTTATCCCTGGCAATTTGATTCCAACTTGTGATTCATCCAGCCTGGCATTTCACATGATGAACTCTGCATATAAATTAAATAAACAGGTTGATGACATACAGCCTTGTCATACTCCTTTCCCAATTTTGAACTAAGATCCCCTGGAGAAGGGAAGAGCTGCCCACTCTAGTAATCTGGCCTGGAGAATTTCATGGATTACAGTCCATGGAGTTACAAAGAGTCAGACATGACTGATCAACTTTCACTTTCACTTTTCACTTTCCTTGTTCCTTATCTGGCTCTAACTGTTTCTTCTTGACCTTCATATGGGTTTCTCAGAAAACAGGTAAGGTAGTCTGGTACTCTCATCTCTTTAAGAATTTTCCACAGTTTGTTGTGATCCACACAGTCAGATTTTAGTATAGTCAGTGAAGCACAACTAGATGTTTTTCTGGAATTCTCTTGCTTTCTCCATGATCCAGTGAAAACTGGCAATTTGATCTCTGGTTCCTCTGCCTTTTCTAAGCCAGCTTATACATTTGAAAGTTCTCAGTTCTCATACTGCTGAAGCCTAACTTGAAGGCTGTTGAGTATAACCTTGCTAGCATGTGAAATGAGCACAGTTGTACAGTAGTTTGAACGTTCTTTGACATTACCCTGCTTTAGAATTGGAATGAAAACTAGTCTTTTCCAGTCTTGTGGCCACTGTTGAGTTTTCCAAATTTGCTGACATATTGAGTGTAGCACTTTACAGCATCATCTTTTAGGATTTGAAATAGCTCAGCTGGAATGCCATCACCTCCACTAGTTTTGTTCATAATAATGCTTCCTAAGACCCATTTGACTTCAGGATATCCAGCTCTAGATGAGTGACCACACCATCATAGTTATCCAGGCCATGAAGACCTTTCTTGTATAGTTCTTTTATGTATTCCTGCCACCTCTTCTTAATCTCTTTTGCTTCTGTCAGCTCCTTCCCACTGTCATGTCCATCCTTGCATGAAATGTTCTCTTGATATCTCCAATTTTCTTGAAGAGATGTCTAGTCTTTGTAGTTCTATTCTTTTCCTCTATTTATTACATTATTCACTTAAGAAGGCTTTCTTATCTCTCCATGCTCTTCTCTGGAACTCAGCATTAACTTGGGTATATCTTTCCCTTTATCCTTTGCCTTTCACTTCTCTTCTCTCCTCAACTATTTGTAAGGCCTCTTTAGATAACCCCTTTGCTGTCTTGCATTTATTTTCCTTTGGGATGGTTTTGGTCATTGCTTCCCACACAATGTTATGAATCTCCATCCATAGTTCTTCAGGGTCTCTGTCTATCAGATTTAATATCTTGAATCTATTCATCACCTCCACTATATAACATTAAGGGATTTGATTTGATTTAGGTCATACCTGAATGTCATAGATTAATCAACCACAAATGTATGGGTTAATTTCTTGGCTGTCTATTCTGTTCCACTGATCTATGTACCTGTTTTTGGCCAATACCATACTGTTCTGACTACTATAGCTTTAGTCTGAAGTCTGGGAGCATTACACCTCCAGCTTTGTTCTCTGTTCTCAAGATTACCTGGACTATTCATGGCCCTTTTTGATTCCATACAATTGTGAAGGTTATTTGTTCTTGTTCTGTGAAAAATACTATGGTTATTTTGATAGGGATTGCATTAAATCTGTAGACTGCTCTGGGCATTTTACCCATTTATTATTGGCTCCCTGTTTTCTTTCTCCAGTTCTAAACTCCTTTCACTTTCCTACAGCCCCAACCTTACCTCTCCTGAATGTCTGTTTAGAGATTACTTTGAGAAATGGCATCTATGTGGTATAATTTGTTACTTCAGCTTTCTTGTCACCTTAGAATCACCAACTGTCTTTACTCATCCTTCCCTCCTCCCATTTTTATTCAGAGGAAGAGATTTTTCTTGCCTTTTTCAAAGATAACCATCTCTATGCCAATAATCCTGTGGAAATAAATTAAGAACAAGCGAATGAAAAAATTAAAGACTATTCAGAGCTTGCTATAGTAAGGCAGTCAGTCACCATCAGTTGCATTTGGTAGAGGCTCAGAGTCAAGCAGAGAAGGGGGAAAACTTTATAGTTGGATAAGGAAGACTTCATGTGTGCACTTATTGGAAGCTGTTGGCCTCAGGATGCTGGAGGTGCATTAGGTTAGGTTCCAACTTAATTAAAATGAGACATCCGATGTGATGGAGTAAGGGAGCATATTTCTCTATCTGGTTGTTTCTAAGTTGGAAGCATGGACAAAAATTACAGAAGTTATAAGTTATTAATCAAATGAGAAAATCCTGGTTATTTTGGTTGCAAAAATTATTGTTTGGCTCTGTGGATTATTACCAAAGATAGTAGTCTGACTTTCTACATGTCTGACCTATATGGCCTGGCTTCCTAGGCTAGTTATTGTGCATAAGATGTTGGTTTCTTGGTTCAGATCAGATCAGTTGCTCAGTCATGTCCAACTCTTTGCGACCCCATGAATCGCAGCACGCCAGGCCTCCCTGTCCATCACCAGCTCCCGGAGTTCACTCAGACTCACATCCATCGAGTGAGTGATGCCATCCAGCCATCTCATCCTCTGTCGTCCCCTTCTCCTCCTGCCCCCAATCCCTCCCAGCATCAGAGTCTTTTCCAATGAGTCAACTCTTCACATGGGTGGCCAAAGTACTGGAGTTTCAGCTTCAGCATCATTCCTTCCAAAGAAATCCCAGGGCTGATCTCCTTCAGAATGGACTGGTTGGATCTCCTTGCAGTCCAAGGGACTCTCAAGAGTCTTCTCCAACACCACAGTTCAAAAGCATCAATTCTTCGGCACTCAGCCTTCTTCACAGTCCAACTCTCACATCCATACATGACCACAGGAAAAACCATAGCCTTGACTAGATGAACTTTTGTTGGCCAAGTAATGTCTCTGCTTTTGAATATGCTATCTAGGTTGGTCATAACTTTCCTTCCAAGGAGTAAGCATCTTTTAATTTCATGGCTGCAGTCACCATCTGCAGTGATTTTGGAGCCCAAAAAAATAAAGTCTGACACTGTTTCCACTGTTTCCCCATCTATTTCCCATGAAGTGGTGGGACCAGATGCCATGATCTTCGTTTTCTGAATGTTGAGCTTTAAGCCAACTTTTTCACTCTCCTCTTTCACTTTCATCAAGAGGCTTTTTAGTTCCTCTTCAGTTTATGCCATAAGGGTGGTGTCATCTGCATATCTGAGGTTATTGATATTTCTCCCGGCAATCTTGATTCCAGCTTGTGTTTCTTCCAGTCCAGCATTTCTCATGATGTACTCTGCATATAAGTTCAATAAACAGGGTGACAATATACAGCCTTGACATACTCCTTTTCCTATTTGGAACCAGTCTGTTGTTCCATGTCCAGTTCTAACTGTTGCTTCCTGACCTGAATACAGATTTCTCAAGAGGCAGATCAGGTGTTCTGGTTTCCCATCTCTTTCAGAATTTTCCACAGTTTATTGTGATCCACACAGTCAAGGCTTTGGCATAGTCAATAAAGCAGAAATAGATGTTTTTCTGGAACTCTCTTGCTTTTTTCATGATCCAGCGGATGTTGGCAATTTGATCTCTGGTTCCTCTGCCTTTTCTAAAACCAGCTTGAACATCAGGAAGTTCACGGTTCACATATTGCTGAAGCCTGGCTTGGAGAATTTTGAGCATTACTTTACTAGCGTGTGAGATGAGTGCAATTGTGCCGTAGTTTGAGCATTCTTTGGCGTTGCCTTTCTTTGGGATTGGAATGAAAACTGGCCTTTTCCAGTCCTGTGGCCACTGCGGAGTTTTCCAAATTTGCTGGCATATTGAGTGCAGCACTTCACAGCATCATCTTTCAGGATTTGGAATAACTCAACTGGAATGCCATCACCTCCACCAGGTTTTTTCATAGTGATGCTTTCTAAGGCCCACTTGACTTCACATTCCAGGATGTCTGGCTCTAGGTCAGTGATCGCACCATTGTGATTATCTGGGTCGTGAAGATCTTTTTTGTAGAGTTCTTCTGTGTATTCTTGGCACTTCTTCTTAATATCTTCTGCTTCTGTTAGGTCCATACCATTTCTGTCCTTTATCGAGCCCATCTTTGCATGAAATGTTCCTTTGGTATCTCTGATTTTCTTGAAGAGATCCCTAGTCTTTCCCATTCTGTTGTTTTACTCTATTTCTTTGCATTGATCACTGAAGAAGGCTTTCTTATCTCTTCTTGCTATTCTTTGGAACTCTGCATTCAGGTGTTTGTATCTTTCCTTTTCTCCTTTGCTTTTCACTTCTCTTCTTTTCACAGCTATTTGTAAGGCCTCCCCAGACAGCCATTTTGCTTTTTTGCATTTCTTTTCTATGGGAATGGTCTTGATCCCTGTCTCCTGTACAATGTCACGAACCTCATTCCATAGTTCATCAGGCACTCTATCTATCAGATCTAGGCCCTTAAATCTATTTCTCCCTTCCACTCTGTAATCATAAGGGAGTTGATTTAGGTCATACCTGAATGGTCTAGTGGTTTTCCCTACTTTCTTCAATTTAAGTCTGAATTTGGCAATAAGGAGTTCATGGTCTGAGCCACAGTCAGCTCCCGGTCTTGTTTTTGCTGACTGTATAGAGCTTCTTCATCTTTGGCTGCAAAGAATATAATCAATCTGATTTCAGTGTTGATCATCTGTTGATGTCCATGTGTAGAGTCTTCTCTTGTGTTGTTGGAAGAGGGTGTTTGCTATGACCAGTGCATTTTCTTGGCAAAACTCTATCAGTCTTTGCCCTGCTTCATTCTGTATTCCAAGGCCAAATTTGCCTGTTACTCCAGGTGTTTCTTGACTTCCTACTTTTGCATTCCAGTCCCCTATAATGAAAAGGACATCTTTTTTGGGTGTTAGTTCTAAAAGGTCTTGTAGGTCTTCATAGAACCGTTCAACTTCAGCTTCTTCAGTGTTACTGGTTGGGGCGTAGACTTGGATTACTGTGATATTGAATGGTTTGCCTTGGAAACGAACAGAGATCATTCTGTCGTTTTTGAGATTGCATCCAAGTACTGCATTTCGGACTCTTTTGTTGACCATGATGGCCACTCCATTTCTTCTGAGGGATTCCTGCCCACAGTAGTAGATATAATGGCCATCTGAGTTAAATTCACCCATTCCAGTCCATTTGAGTTCGCTGATTCCTAGAATGTCGACATTCACTCTTGCCATCTCTTGTTTGACCACTTCCAATTTGCCTTGATTCATGGACCTGACATTCCAGGTTCCTATGCAATATTGCTCTTTACAGCATCGGACCTTGCTTCTATCACCAGTCACATCCACATCTGGGTATTGTTTTTGCTTTGGTTCCATCCCTTCATTCTTTCTGGAGTTATTTCTCCACTGATCTCCAGTAGCATACTGGGTACCTATTGACCTGGGGAGTTTCTCTTTCAGTATCCTATCATTTTGCCTTTTTATACTGTTCATGGGGTTCTCAAGGCAAGAATACTGAAGTGGTTTGCCATTCCCTTCTCCAGTGGACCACATTCTGTCAAATCTCTCCTCCATTACCCGCCTGTCTTAGGTTGCCCCACGGGCATGGCTTAGTTTCACTGAGTTAGACAAGGCTGTGTTCCTAGTGTGATTAGATTGACTAGGTTTCTGTGAGTATGGTTTCAGTGTGTTTGCCCTCTGATGCCCTCTTGCAACACCTACCATCTTACTTGGGTTTCTCCTACCTTGGGCGTGGGGTATCTCTTCACAGCTGCTCCAGCAAAGTGCAGCCATTGCTCCTTACCTTGGATGAGGGGTATCTCCTCACCGCCGCCCTTCCTGACCTTCAACGTGGGATAACTCTTCTAAGCCCTCCTGCGCCCATGCAGCCACGACTCCTTGGCTGCTGTATATGTGGGTCTGAATTCTGTTTTTATATATAATCTGAGTATTGTCCATTTGTGTGCTCAATTTCTTATAGCCTTTTCATTGCCCACTTACAAACACAGCCAGTATTCAAGTCTTGTTCTTTCTCATTTCCTATTCTCTGCTTTGGCAGAGTCATTCCTGTGATTTCACCTCTACTTCTTATCAAGTAATTCCAAAATCCCTAGCTCAGGCTAATGATTCCTCTCTTGTCGTCTTCTCTCCTTGTGCACCAACTAGACGATCTCTTTCTGCCCACGTGATATTAATGTAGAGCACCTAGAACCCTGCTTGAGTTAGGTACTCACTATATGTTATTTTCTTTCTGTTTGGAGCCTGTACTCTGTGAGGGTATTTGCATTCTCCTCGGGACCTGGGCCAAGGTACTCCACCTGCATCTCACTCCTTTGCCCCCTTTCCACAAATTCAAGGCCATTTCATTTCTGGAATAGCAGATGTGGCCTTCTACAGGTACTGTAAACATTTCTATTTTTAAGTTGTCTCATCATCTAAGATCAAAACTCCCTGAGAACAAGGGTTCCTGTCTGTTTCTCTCTCTTGGTGTCTTAGAGTGTCTCACACATCAGGACTGAGCAGCTAATCTTGTTTAATGGGCAATAATTTCCATGAAAAAACAATGTTATTTCTAATACTGTTATAATACTGTTTAGTATTGTTTAACAATATTGTTTGTTTGCTGCTGCTGCTGCTAAGTCACTTCAGTCGTGTCCGACTCTGTGCGACCCCATAGACGGCAGCCCACCAGGCTCCCCCGTCCCTGGGATTCTCCAGGCAAGAACACTGGAGTGGGTTGCCATTTCCTTCTCCAATGCATGAAAGTGAAAAGGGAAAGTAAAGTCACTCAGTCTTGTCTTGACTCTTCGCGACCCCATGGACTGCAGCCTACCAGGCTCCTCCATCCATGGGATTTTCTAGGCAAGAGTACTGGAGTGGGGTGCCATTGCCTTCTCCTATTGTTTGTTTAGATAATATGTATTATCTAGGTAATTTTCTTATCCCTCCATGGTGGAATTCATTTTGGGAAAATAATGGGATTATGAGAGGAGGAACTGAAGATTATAGATTATATACTTAAAGGCTCTCATGTGGAAGTTGGTTAGAAAAAGAAATCTGCTGAGAAATTGCTAATATGTAATAGAGTAATCTAACACATACTTTTTTATAACTATCACTGAATAAATAACATTTAATATTGAGAATGGAAGATAAATGCTTAGTTTTAAATGAAAGAAAAGAGAGAGAAGTCTTCAAATATTTAAATATAGGTATTTTTATGCTTCTGTACTCTACTTTCATTTGGGGGAAAAAGTGAAAGTGATAGTCGTTCAGTGGTGTCCGACTCTTTGTGACACCATGGAATGTAGCCCACCAAGCTCCTCTGTCCATGGAATTCTCCAGGCAAGAATACTGGAGTGGATAGCCATTCCCTTCTCCAGGGAATCTTCCTGACACCAAGCCCTGTTTCATTTGAAATGTCGCTCATTAACATTTTAATTTCACCACCGAGTCAAGTAAAATTCAGATTTCCTGAATTGTGAGAGATTTGCTTAGCCCAGTGCCCAGGAAGTATTGTTTATATTCCCATAGTTAAAATCTCAAAAATTATTTTTACTATAATGTTTTATATTTAGCATTTAATGTTTAAAGGAGGAAATTCTAGACAGTGTGATACTTCCTGATGGTCTATAATTACCACTTGGGAAGCAGGAGAAGCTAATTATTTCTAAGTTTTAACTTTAATGAAACTTAATATATGATTAATGATTTTGACATTTCCTGTTGCCAGGTTTGTTTTGCAAAAAAGATTATTTCAATGTGGTATATATTTTTCAAAAAGTTCATTGAACCCTTATAAGCACAGTCATGTCTGATCATCGAGAGTGGTGTCAGGCACAAAAAGCACAGCTGTCTTTTCCCCGGATGGCCTATTTCAGTTGCCTATGCACAAAGGATGTGCATGCGTACTAAGTCGTGTTCAACTCTTTTGTGACCACATGGACTATAGCCCACCAGGCTCCCCTGTTCATGAGATTTCCCAGGCAGGAATACTGCAGTGGGTTGCCATTTCCTTCTCTAGGAAATCTTCCTGACCCAGAGATCAAACCCACATCTCCTGCATTGGCAGGTGGGTTCTTTACCACTGAGCCACCAGGGAATCTCATAGCAACAGTGAAGAGCCCAGCCCTTAACCTGGGGAAGAGAAACACTGACAAAAGAAGAGGGGAGATAAACAAAAGAAAACGTAGCTGGGTGTGCCTAATGGATATTTTTATGTTTTGTTTATAGACCTGTAATTAGAAAAACTTTGGAATTGGAACTTTCAATTAAAGTAATTGCCTTGATTATAAAGAGTATATTGAGACAAAGTTTTAAAAGAAAAATCTGCTGAAGAATTCACTGGAACTCAGCTTCCAAAATTGCAAAACTTGAAATTTAGAGCAGCTTGCATATTTAGAAAGCATCAATGAAGAATGGGCTCACATTAGAGTAGGAACTTTGAATTGCGGGTCTAAAAGACATGGCTGCATACAATCAGAGTCTGCAATTAAACCTCACACACCAAAAGCTAGTTTTCATTTGGTATTCACCCTTGATGTGGCAGTGTGTTTGGACCACTAAATTTAAGTTTAGAAGACCTGGGGTCAGTCCCATTTCTGCCGCTTCAAAGACAGTAGGTCCCTAAATGAAGCCACAGTATTCTCATTTATAAACTGAGGATGACTATTCTTCCAGGCTGTTGTGACATGAAAGTCAGTTAATGTATATGTAGAAAATGTCTAGCTGCTTTACCAAGTGAAGCATCATATCATTCACTTGCTTTTTGAACCACATTCACAAAGACAAATAGTACCCAGAAATACATTTTTTGGTATAAACCACATCTGGTGAGGCTTTGACTTCTATAAAAATAGAAATTGCAGTTTGCCAAAGCCATATAAGCCATTGAGAGGTTTCAGACACCTGGTAGCAGAAGTCAAGGTACAGTGTGGGTGTGTGTGATGCCCAAGAGCATGTGTGGGTTTGACATCCAAGAAATCTGCATACATGTCTCCACTTGGCCACCCACTGTGCCAACCTGGTCATTTAACCTGCTAGTGTCAGCTGTAAAATGACGGTGATGGTACATATACCGTAGTTTTGTTTTGATTTTTTTAATTTATTTTTTAATTGAAGGATAATTGCTTTACAGAATTTTGTTGTTTTCTGTCAAACATCAACATGAATCAGCCATAGGTATACATATGTCCCCTCCCTCTTGAAACATAGAGTTTTATAAAAAGAAAGTGAATTAAAATGAGTGACTTGGATGACTAATCGGAAGAAACCTCTATAGTGGGTTGGAGATCACTTCTTTCAAGGTTAATCTACAAAACCCATCATCTTAGATTTACCCCAGGCGACTTTGCTTGCTTTATTCCTCCCACATCTCCAAGTGATGCCATTAGAGTCTTGCTTTTATAAGCAATGTTATACAATTGGAAAACTAATATATACAGATGACAAAAATACACAAATGCACAGTCTTACAATGAAACATAATCTCCCTCTTATTGCAGACCCTGGATCTCCTTGCCCAGGGGCAAACATGCTGCCATGATTCTGTATATCTTTCTGGAATTATGATTTTATATATGCCTGTATGTATTTGTATATATTTATAAACATACATATATTTATAATATTATGTACATCTGTATAACTCTCCCTTTTTCTCACATATGGGAGCAGATAGAAATGGGTTTGCATCTTGTTTTTGTGCCTTAGTTTTTTTCTGGACATCTTTAAATATTCAGATGTGGCTTCCCAAGTGGCTCAGTGGTAGAGAATCTGCCTGCAATGCAGGAGGCACAGGTTCTATCCATGGGTCAGGAAGATCCCCTGGAGGAGGGCATGGTAACTCACTCCAGTATTCTTGCTTGGGAAATCACACGGACAGAGGAGCCATGGGGTCACAAAGATTCAAATACGACTGAAGCGATTAAGCACACACACATGATCTGTGTCTGCATAGCATTCATTATATGGCTATACAGTTCATTTAATCAGTTCTTTATTGATTTAGTGAACATTTATGTTCTTTGGGGATTTTGTTGTTGCTGTTATATCAAGAAGTGCCACAATGGATGGAGCTACACACACACACACACATTTAAGCATATCTAAGAGGTTATCTTTAAATTCAAGAAATGGAATTGCTAGGTTACAAGGTACATATATGCATTTTAAATTTGGATTGTTAGTATAAATTGTATTACAAAGGTTCTGTATCATTAAGATGTAAAATTACTTGTTTCACCTACTCTTGCCAACATTGTGTATTATCACATTCTTTATCTTTGCCAATCTGATAAATCTTAAAAATTTATATTTATTATCTTTTTTAAAATTATGATTTAGGTTGAAAATCTTCACCCATGTTTATGAGTCATGTCTGTTTCTTCATCTGTGACTCAACTGTTCATGATTTTTTGTATAACATGTGGTTTGGTAGAGGACATGGAAAAGTGTGGTTTGGTAGAGAACCTAGTAGAACACAGCAAAATATCTAAGACCAATACAATAATCATCATCATAGTAGTAATAGTAACAAAATAAATGACATAACATGTGGAGCAAATGTATTTTATTGGAGAGGTATAATGAGCTTTCTGATCCTTTCTTTCAAATTAGAAATAACAAGTTGTAGGAGATATTTACAAAAAATTATTGTGTTTTATTTTTGTAGAACAATGAAAATTGATCTTGTGTACATCGATAAGGTGAACTTTCACTGTGATCTCTTTGCTTCAATAACTGTGACATTTGCTACATGAGATGAGCCAGACTTGTCCCTTGTTATAAATCAACTACTTTATTCTGAGCGCTCTTTTAGAAATATTGCAGGCTGGGATATTAAGTTATCTAGCTGTTATGCAGATGCTGTCTTGTCTTTAGCATGCAATTCTCAGTAATGCTATTTACTAGTAACTGAGGGTAGAGTCAACTATTCCATTTTCATTTGATTGTCACATTATCCTGGTAGAGAGTCCTTGTCACAGAAAGGATTTAAAACTACATTCCCAGGTGGCAGTGGTCTGTGACCCTCCACAAATGACCAGTTTTAGATATTATCTGGCTTTGTTATTGCAATCATCACTTCTTGTATATCAAAATATGCCAGCTACTATGTAAGGTACTTAATGTTATCTCATTGATTCTTACAATAAAGCAGATGTTACTATCCTTCTTTTACCAAAGAAATAACAGGTTCAAAGTTATTAAATAATCTGCCTACCTAATAACGAGTCAAGCTGGGTGCAAATCCAGGTCTTGCTTACTCGTTTGTTTGTTTTTTTTTCTGATACTTCAGGGGGCTGCAACGGTAAGGGCTGTCCACCCAAGTAGGGAGTAGTCCATGACATTTACATACATTGTCCAACACCCCAGCCCTTCCACAGTACGGGTGAGCTGTGGAACTGTTTCCTCCAGCTAGCTCTCTGCCTCTGCCTCCATACTTCATGTTTGTTTTATCCAATAACGTGAATATCTTCCATCACAAGACTTCAGCTGATGAAACAGACCTACCTTTATTTCCTGTACATACTGGGTTGGGGTGGAAATGTTCAGATTAAGATTTATGACAACAATATGTGGAATCTAAAAAGAAATGATACAAATGAATTTACAAAACAGAAAGAGACTCACAGGCTTAGAGAACAAATTTATGGTTGCCAGGGGCTAAGGAAGGGGGAAAGGGATAGCTAGGAAGTTTGGGATGGACAAGTACACACTGCTGTATTTAAAGTGGATAACCAAGAAGGACCACCGTCGAGCACAGGGAACTCTGCTCAATGTTATGTGGCAGTCTGGATGGGAGGGAAGTTTGGGGGGAAATGGATACCTGTATATGCATGGCTGAGTCCCTTTGCTGTTCACCTGAAACTATCACAGCATTGTTTATTAACTGGCTATACCCCAGTACAAAATAAAAAGGGTTTTAAAAAATAAAAAGTAAAGTTATTTTCCTCTAAAACAAACAAAAAAAAGATTTATGACAACAGGCAAAGTATCTTGTGCCCTAGAAATGAACCCTAAGAGAACCCGTAAATTCTGAATCACTGCAATCTCTCACAAAATTTGTCCGCCTCATAGTGTCCCAGCCCATAGCTCTGGGCTTCTCTCTGTCTGGATTTCCCCACCTCAGAACTATCCCCTAGGTGGGCCTTGGCCTCCTCCTGCCCCCTTTCTGCCAGCAGACCCTGTCCTGAGGTCTCAGCATGCTTCCTCCAGGACTCATAGTGAGCTTTGCATAGACGAGGGGCATTTTCAGTGAACATATTGCTGCCTGCTGAAACCTCCCCTTTGATTTCACTCCTAAAAAAAAAATCTGCTTCTGAATTTTGCAGGACTTTAAGGTATAAATCCTTGTACTGAATTTTTTTAGCCTCAAATTCAGGCTTGGATCAGAAGATTGTTTTTCCTCACAAAATAGAGACTAACTCTCTTGAGGACCTGCGGGTGTTCTGTATAAAATTCTGATATGCATGAGATTCAAGCCCCATGCCTGCCATCTCTTGACATCCATCCTTTACCAGCTTCCATGCTGTGAGGTGAGTCTAAATGTCTACCTGGGACCTAAAAGCACCACACTTCCCTGGGCCTCAGGGCCTTTCTATGTTTTGCTTCCTTTCTTGGACACAGCTTTCCTTCTTGTCTCTATTTCTTGGGTTTCATCTAAGGCCACCCCTCCTGCAGGTTTTCCCTGGCCTCCTGGGTCTGCTACGTTACATCCTGAGTGAACCTACAATGCCTGAGCTGACTGCTCCTATATAATACTCATTATTTACTGGTGAATACTAAGTATTAATTCATCTAGTCTCCAAAAAGTTTTTTGTTTTTGTTTTTTCACAAAATTGACATCTCAAAGTCATTGAGAATCCCTATTAGCTATGTGAACCATAAGCATAAATTTAAGTTAATCCCTAGTGTTGTGCTATCTTATATAAAGGCTTTTGTGACTTTATCTTTTCTTTTTTATTGTTATATTTTTTAAAAGAATTAGGAGCCATAGCTTAGAGAGGGACTGTTTCCCTAACTCCCCTCACGCCCAACCCCACCAGGTTTAAATATATTGGGAATATGGAACACAGTGCATTCCGAAAGTATTTGGAGTTCCAAAAGTATTAACACCAAGTATCATGTATCTCTCTAACTATTCTTACATGAATGAATGTTGACTTTGGACTTTGGTTCAAGGTAGAAAATTAATGAAAGTTGAGTCAAAATGTGTTTTTAAAAATGTAAGACAGTTTCAATTTATGTGTAAATCAATCTAGCCTGAAAGTGTGATGTTAAAAGATGATTACATTGCTTCATGTCTATTGTGTCTCTTTTCAGATGCAGGCATTGATAACTATAGTCTCAGAGGTCTATATTTTTAGTCTCTCAGGAGTCAGGGAATATGAAAAGGTCCCCTTCAGAGAATACTCTCTTTTTTTGGCAATTCTATGATAGATAGGTGAGTTAGGATGACTTCTCAAATGTGTGCTTAATTTTTTTTTTTTTCCTGATTGGTGTTTTTTGTCCTTATTACAGATCTGGTAAAGAAAGGAGCAGTGACATTTGTCCTTTGAATACATAGTCACCACATTTTCATTCCATGTTTAATCCCAAGCATGTCATGGAGTGCCCACTTCAGGAACCATGTCTTAAGTCATTGTATACTTATCTGTCTTCTCTTCTAGACTGTAAGCTTGTTCGAGTGGGAACTATGTCTCCCGAATAGTTACATTTTTGGCAACTGGCACTATGCTGGTACATATCAAATGCCCAAGTTCTGGGGATGGAAGGAGAAGAAAAAAAATGCTGAGCTGAGACAACGTATCTGGCTCAGTGCCACAGACAGAGTGGTGCTCAAATAAGTGTTGTTGCTGCTGCTGCTAAGTCGCTTCAGTCGTGTCCAACTCTGTGCGACCCCATAGACGGCAGCCCACCAGGCTGCCCCATCCCTGAGATTCTCCAGGCAAGAACACTGGAGTGGGTTGCCACTTCCTTCTCCAATGCATGAAAGTGAAAAGTGAAAGTGAAGTCGCTCAGTCGTGTCCGACTCTTAGCGACCCCATGGACTACAGCCTACCAGGCTCCTCCGTCCATGGGATTTGCCAGGCAAGAGTACTGGAGTGGTTTAAGTCTTGGTAAAGTAGAATAATGGAAGGAAAAGAAGAAAAAACAAGCAATATGGCAGAGCAAAAGGAGAACTGGATCAGGGAAAGATAAGCTTTCAGTCTCTACTGAGCTTGCTGAAAAAACTTGAGAAAGTCACTTAATTCTTTCAGGTTTCTGTTTTTCCATCTGTAAAAATGGGGATATCACCTAACATGACTTCCAAAATCCCCTCTTCCTCTAGCAATTATATGAGCCTATAAAATGCCAAAAGATTGATATAGTTGACCATATATTTCATTAATGAAATGAAAATTTCATTATGGATATGAAATTTGGATACAAAAACTGCCCAAATATAGCTCTAAATTTTTTTAACTTTTTGGATTATCTGCCAAAAGTTATTTTTTTAATTGAGCAAATATTTAATGTCCTATTTTGTGTAAAGACTGTGCTAACACTGAAGATACAAAGAATTGTCAGTTTTTATACCAAGAGTATGGTAAGAATTACAAAAGTTGAGAAATAAGTGCTTTGAAGCATAAAAATGCTAACATGAGTGATGCCCTTCCTGTTAAGAAGTCATAGAAAGGAGCAGCTCACTGGAGGAATGACAGAGCAGGTAAAACTGAATTGGAGCAATTCCCGGGTTTTCCAAGTAAGGTGCACATATAGCATGTGCAAAGATTTGAAGATAAAAACCTAAAAGCCCATTGACAGATGAATGAATAAAGAAGATGTGGTATATATATCAGTTCAGTTCAGTTCAGTTCAGTCTCTCAGTCGTGTCCAACTCTTTGCGGCCCCATGAATCGCAGCACACCAGGCCTCCCTGTCCATCACCAACTCCTGGAGTTCACTCAGACTCATGTCCATCGAGTCAGTGATGCCATCCAGCCATCTCATCCTCTGTCGTCCCCTTCTCCTCTTTCCGCCAATGCCTCCCAGCATCAGAGTCTTTTCCAATGAGTCAACTCTTCGCATGAGGTGGCCAAAGTACTGGAGTTTCAGCTTTAGCATCATTCCTTCCAAAGAACACCCAGGGCTAATCTCCTTCAGAATGGACTGGTTGGATGTCCTTGCAGTCCAAGGGACTCTCAAGAGTCTTCTCCAACACCACAGTTCAAAAGCATAAATTCTTTGGTGCTCAGCCTTCTTCACAGTCCAACTCTCACAGCCATACATGACCACAGGAAAAACCATAGCCTTGACTAGACGGACCTTTGTTGGCAAAGTAATGTCTCTGCTTTTGAATATGCTACTAGGTTGGTCATAACTTTCCTTCCAAGGAGTAAGCATATATATATATACACACACATATAAAGTGGAATATTATATACATTCTTATATATACATATATATATAATGGAATATTACTCAGTCATTAAGAAGAATGAAGCAATGCCATTTGCAGCAAGATGGATGGACCTGAAGGTTATCATACTAAGTGAAGTAAGAAAAACAAAGATAAATATCATATTATATCACTTATATGTGAAATGAAAATGATACAAATGAACTTACAAAGCAGAAGCAACTCACAGAGAACAAACTTATGTTTACAAAGGGAGAGGAGTGGGAGGAGGGATATATTGGGAGTCTGAGATTGACATGTACACACTACTATATTTAAAGTAGATAACCAACAAGGACCTACTGTATAGCACAGGAAGTGCTGCTCAATATTCTGGAATAAACTAAGTGGGAAAAGAATTTGAGGAAAAATAGATATATTATTTGTATAACTGAATCACTCTGTTGTATACCTGGAACTAACAACGTTGTTAATCAACTATGCTCCAATATAAAATAATTTTTTTTAAGAAGACATGACTTTGTCACTGAAGAACAAACATTTGGTTCCATATGACTAGAGTACAGAATGAAAGCAAGGGAGAGGTGGGAATGAGACAAATAAGACTGTGACCACCATGTGGAGGTCATGAGCACCATGACTAGAAATTTGGATTTATTATGAAGCTAATTGGAATCCATTTAATGGTTAACAAGAAAATAGACATGACTTTATTTGCATTCTGGGGAAAAATGTTTAATATGTCTAATGAAAATCAGATTTTACTCAAAGCATGATTCTAGATGCCTATTTTAGAATCTTTTGGTTGCTTGTTAAAATGCATATTCCTAGGTTGGAATCTAATCCTATAGAATCAGAATTTCTGTGGGTTTGACTTGGAAACTAACATTTAAAGAAAAAAACCCTTTTACAGCTCATATAGCTTTAAGTGTGTAAATCACTGGCCAAGTAAATGGAGAGTAAATGGCAGGGAACTCACAAGAACACCGATTCTGGAGTCAGATAAACACTGAATCTCAGCTCTGTCACTTAGTAGCTGTCTTATCACAGCCAAGTTACTTAGCATCTCTGAGGCTGAGATTTTTTTCCTTCCATAAGTGGGTTTAAAAGTACCTACCTCGTAGGGTTTCAGCTGAGAAAACATATGTTGGAATGCATATGGAATCACCTGGAGAAGTTGTTCAAACTCTGTGCTCCCTAAGGTTCTGGAATGGGTTATAAAGGATTCAAGAAATTCCACAGATGATTTTGGTTAGTAATTGTAGGAATCACACAGAATATATCAGCTCTCCTTTCCCTAAGGTGGTAACAGTGAGGGTATAAATATGGGAAAATTCAAGAGATTTTTTGAAGAGATGATATCCAGGACTCAGGAATTGTCTAAGTCATTTTTAAGTTTTTTGTTTGCGTGGTTGGTTTGCCCAAACATAGCTGGAGAATGTAGTTCTGTATTGAATATGGTGGGGTCTATGGGTCATCTAAGTGGAGATCTTTAGAAGCTGGTGCTCAACCCTAACCTCAGATAAAAGCCTGGAAAGGTAATAAAAAGCAGGCATGACCCCCAGGGATGGGATGGAGAATAAAGAGGAGCCTCATCGCCTCCATGTCAACATCCATTTTCAGGAAAATATCAAGTTAACAAAACTTAAAAGAAATGAGAGGAGAAAGAGAAACAGGAGAGGGTTTCATTTTAGAAACAAACAAAAGAGAGACCACCCCATGGTGAAATCAAGTAACACTGGAACTTTCTTTATAGCAAGAAACTTGCCTTACCAATACCGGGAGCTCGAGTCATGGTAGTTGGTCACTTAGTGCATTGATTGGCTAGAAACCTTGGTGTCTTTGAGTTTATACTTGAACCTGAAATACCCCATGAAGCTTCAGAGGCAGAAAGTGTTTATTGCTCCTTGAATGGGACAAATACTCCCAAGCACCTCTTGTTCTCAAGAACTATTTTATACAAAGAGTTGATATTGGTAATCTAGAGAAGTCTGTGTCCTCTGGAGAATCAAAATTACTGTTTTTACTACAAAAACAAGACTCCAAGACTCTCTCCTAATGATATCCTCTTCAGTTGGTTATTAATCATTGACTATTCACTTAAATCTTTATTCCTTCATAGAGTTTTTACTGAGGGAAGGCATCCTTCTATGGAGTAAAAACACTTGGGGATAAAGGAATTCACATTAGGAAAGTTAAAAGCCTGTGTATACTGAATTCCATATAGTGGTTTATAACAGTTGTAATGCATGTCAAAACTCATCACTTTGTAATTTTAAGGATGATGCGCTTTTGACTCCTATTAAATTTGAAATGCGTAGTTTTAATGAAGATTTTCAATGAGTCAGCACATTTGAAATTCCCTGTCTTGAGTTTTATTATTCTGAGTTAATACATTTAAAACTGTTAATGAATACTGAGAGATTGTTAGAACATTGTGTGGTTCAAGTGCTAATACAAAGAATTATAACTCACTATATTTCAAGTTTGAAATAGTAGGTACTAAAGAAGTGTAACTTATATTGTCAAGAGATACTTAATAACTACTTATAAAGCAAATGTTCAGTTCAGTTCAGTTGCTCAGTTGTGTCTGACTCTTTGCAACCCCATGAATCTCAGCACGCCAGGCCTCCCTGTCCATCACCAACTCCCGGACTTCACTCAGACTCACGTCCATCGAGTCAGTGATGCCATCCAGCCATCTCATCCTCTGTCGTCCCCTTCTCCTCCCGCCCCCAATCCCTCCCAGCATCAGAGTCTTTTCCAATGAGTCAACTCTTTGCATGAGGTGGCCAAAGTACCCAAGTTTCAGCTTTAGCATCATTCCTTCCAAAGAATACCCAGGGCTGATCTCCTTTAGAATGGACTGGTTGGATCTCCTTGCAGTCCAAGGGATTCTCAAGAGTCTTCTCCAACACCACAGTTCAAAAGGATCAATTCTTTGGTGCTCAGCTTTCTTCACAGTCCAACTCTCACATCCATACGTGACCACTGGAAAAACCATAGCCTTGACTAGACAGACCTTTGTTGGCAAAGTAATGTCTCTGCTTTTGAATATGCTATCTAGGTTGGTCATAACTGCCCTTCCAAGGAGTAAGTGTCTTTTAATTTCATGGCTGCAGTCACCATCTGCAGTGATTTTGGAGCCCCCCAAAATAAAATCTGACACTGTTTCCACTGTTTCCCCATCTATTTCCCATGAAGTGATGGGACCAGATGCCATGATTTTTGTTTTCTGCAAATGAGTTATGTGCAGTTAATGGCACCCCACTCCAGTACTTTTGCCTGGAAAATCCCATGGATGGAGGAGCCTGGTAGGCTGCAGTCCATGGGGTCGTTAGGAGTCGGACACTACTGAGCGACTTCACTTTCACTTTTCACTTTCATGCCTTGGAGAAGGAAATGGCAACCCACTCCAGAGTTCTTGCCTGGAGAATCCCAGGGACGGGGAGCCTGGTGGGCTGCCGTCTATGGGGTCGCACAGAGTCGGACACGACTTAAGTGACTTAGTAGCAGCAGTAGGCTGTAGGAGAGTGATAAAGTAGGAGATTGGGATTAACATATATACATTACTATATATAAAATAGATAACCAACAAGAACCTACTATATAACATAGGAAATAATACTCAGTATTTTGTAATAACCTATAGGAGAAAAGAATCTTAAAAGAAATATATATGTATATCTGAATCACTGTCCTATATACCTAAAATTAACACAGTGTTGTAACCCAACTGTATTTCAATAAAAAAGATTAAATGTGGGAACATTTTCAATTTAAAAAACTTATATTAAAGATGGAAAGAGATATCTAATAACCAGAAGTGAATATAAGTAAATGCCACTTTTAATTGTATGAAATTTTAAGCAAAGGATGAGCCATATTTTTACTTTTGGTATTTCCCCCCCAAGCCAGGATAAGGGATGGGGGAAAGATCTAACATTAACATTGGTGTATGTCAGGGGCTGTAAATAAACAGGATATTTCATGACTGGATTGGGCTGAGAGAAGTCAAGTAACTTACCCACACACAATCAGGGGATAGCTGCCAAGTAGGAATCCAGTCCCTGGCCCTTAGCACCACCCCATGTTTCCACCCTAAGGAAGAACAATTTTGAACTACCACAGTCTTATGCGTAGTCTACAAAGACCTAGTAGATGGTTTTGACTTTCAGAAACAAGTGAAACCTATTCTAGCAAACACTTTTGAAAGAGCAGGGTATGAACATGAGTTCATGAACATTAGTTTAAATTATATGAGTAATTTGGTTTCTGGTCAAAAATACTTTATGACTATAATGACTGTTCTGGGTTACATTTGGCTCTTGAGATGATTTCAAAAGAGTTCCTAGAAAGTTGTGAGAGTTACAGGGTGGACAGGTAAGGGGTGCAGCTCCCCAGAATGTAGTTGTGTGCATGTATTCTGCCTGTTGGTCTCTGTCACTCTCGTTATTCTGTTGCAGGAAGGGGGCCCCCTCCAGGGCCCAAGAGTGAACTTGTGTCTAACACAGAGTTGGAAATAAATTGTCCAAGGAGACAAAGAAAGACATTTTATTGGAAAAGGGAGCCCAGGTAGAGAGCAGGAGAGAAAGGGAACCCAGAGAACTGCTTTGCCACATGGCTTGCAATCTCAGGTTTTATGGTAATGGAGTTAGTTTCCTGGTTGTCTTTGGCTAATCATTCTGACTCTGGATCCTTCTACATTGCTCAGTCAAGATGGATTCCAGCAAGAGGGATTGTGGGAGATTGGTAGGACATATGGACTGTAGCATCCTCTCTCCTTTTGATCTTTTCCAGGTTCTTCCTGCAGGTGGTAGCTTGTTAGTTCCACTTTCCTTAGCAGGATACCTCATGAGTTGTAAGATAACTCATGAGTTGTAAGATAACTCATGCAAACGGTTACTACTGTGCCTGACCAGGGCAGGCAATTTTAGTCAGTCATTCCCCTGACAATTCCAGGTCACAGGAGCCTCAAGTCATGGCCTGAGGAAATGTATAAATGCTAGAAAAGGGTGGAGTTAGTGTAGAACCAGAGTCCATACTTGCCAGCAGGAAAGATTTCAAGATCAGATCAGATCAGATCAGTCGCTCAGTCATGTCCAACTCTTTGCGACCCCATGAATCACAGCACGCCAGGCCTCCCTGTCCATCACCAACTCCCAGAGTTCACTCAGACTCATGTCCATCGAGTCAGTGATGCCATCCAGCCATCTCATCCTCTGTCGTCCCCTTCTCTTCCTGCCCCCAATCCCTCCCAGCATCAGAGTCTTTTCCAATGAGTCAACTCTTCACATGGGTGGCCAAAGTACTGGAGTTTCAGCTTTAGCATCATTCCTTCCAAAGAAATCCCAGGGCTGATCTCCTTTAGAATGGACTGGTTGGATCTCCTTGCAGTCCAAGGGACTTTCAAGAGTCTTCTCCAACACCACAGTTCAAAAGCATCAATTCTTCAGTGCTCAGCCTTCTTCACAGTCCAACTCTCACATCCATACATGATCACAGGAAAAACCATAGCCTTGACTAGATGAACTTTTGTTGGCAAAGTAATGTCTCTGCTTTTCAATATGCTGTCCAAGTTGGTCATAACTTTCCTTCCAAAGAGTAAGCATCTTTTAATTTCATGGCTGCAGTCACCATCTGCAGTGATTTTGGAGCCCAGAAAAATAAAGTCTGACAATGTTTCCACTGTTTCCCCATCTATTTCCCATGAAGTGATGGGACAAGATGCCATGATCTTCGTTTTCTGAATGTTGAGCTTTAAGCCAACTTTTTCACTCTCCACTTTCACTTTCATCAAGAGGCTTTTGAGTTCCTCTTCAGTTTCTGCCATAAGGGTGGTGTCATCTGCATATCTGAGGTTATTGATATTTCTCCCGGCAATCTTGATTCCAGCTTGTGTTTCTTCCAGCCCAGCATTTCTCATGATGTACTCTGCATATAAGTTAAATAAGCAGGATGACAATATACAGCCTTGACATACTCCTTTTCCTATTTGGAACCAGTCTGTTGTTCCATGTCCAGTTCTAACTGTTGCTTCCTGACCTGCATACAAATTTCTCAAGAGGCAGGTCAAGTGGTCTTGTATTCCCATCTCTTTCAGAATTTTCCACAGTTTATTGTGATCCACATAGTCAAAGGCTTTGGCATAGTCAATAAAGCAGAAATAGGTATTTTTCTGGGACTCTCTTGCTTTTTCCATGATCCAGCGGATGTTGACAATTTGATCTCTGGTTCCTCTGCCTTTTCTAAAACCAGCTTGAATATCTGGAAGTTCACGGTTCACATATTGCTGAAGCCTGGCTTGGAGAATTTTAAGCATTACTTTACTAGCATGTGAGATGAGTGCAATTGTGCCGTAGTTTGAGCATTCTTTGGCAATGCCTTTCTTTGGGATTGGAATGAAAACTGACCTTTTCCAGTCCTGTGGCCACTGCTGAGTTTTCCAAATTTGCTGGCATATTGAGTGCAGCACTTCACAGCATCATCTTTCAGGATTTGGAATAGCTCAACTGGAATTCTATCACCTCCACTAGCTTTATTCTTAGGGATGCTTTCTAAGGCCCACTTGACTTCACATTCCAGGATGTCTGGCTCTAGGTCAGTGATCACACCATCATAATTATCGGGGTCGTGAAGCTCTTTTTTGTACAGTTCTTCTGTGTATTCTTGCCATCTCTTCTTAATATCTTCTGCTTCTGTTAGGTCCATACCATTTCTGTCCTTTATGGAGCCCATCTTTGCATGAAATGTTCCCTTGGTATCTCTGATTTTCTTGAAGAGATCTCTAGTCTTTCCCATCTGTTGTTTTCCTCTATTTCTTTGCATTGATCGCTGAAGAAGGCTTTCTTATCTCTTCTTGCTATTCTTTGGAACTCTGCATTCAGGTGTTTGTATCTTTCCTTTTCTCCTTTGCTTTTCACTTCTCTTCTTTTCACAGCTATTTGTAAGGCCTCCCCAGACAGCCATTTTTCTTTTTTGCATTTCTTTTCCATGAGGGTGGTCTTGATCCCTGTCTCCTGTACAATGTCAGGAACCTCACTATTGAAAAAAAAAGATAACACATTCTACTCTTCAGTATGGAGTCAGCCTCATAGCATTCCTTGGATTCCTGCTTCCAGTTAGAGCAAGCTGGTATGTAAATGAAGTCAATTCAGAATGTAGATTGGGTTGGCAAATAATAGTTTGTGCTTATTTTATGAAGAATTTAGGAGGACCTGACATTAGATGTATAAGATGTTTTCTAGCTTTATGCTAAATAAATGTTTTATTACCACTAAGGATGTACTCCACAAATGCACTTAAATTCGGCCCTCCATATCCAAGATTTCTGCATCTGCAGATTTAATAAACAGAGGGTTGAAAATATTCATAAAGGGGAAAAAAAGTTGCAGAAAGTTCCAAAAATTGAAACTGGACTTTGCAGCACAGTGGCAACTATTTACATAGCATTTACAAGTATTTATAGCTATTTATATAATATTTCTATTGTATTAAGTGTTTATTTAGACTATATGGGGGGGATATATGTAGGTTATATGCACGTACTGTACCATTTTATATATGAGACTTGAGCATCCAGAAATTTTTGGTACCAGACAGGACCTGGAAGGACTGTGCTTTGTTTTAAGCAAAGAATCATTGAATCCTTTTGGCTTAGCATGCAAGTTAGCTTTTAATGGAAATGTAGTACTTGATTGTGGATTGTGGTGTGTGTGTGTGTGAAACCACAATCCAGTACTACATTTCCATTAAAAAGCTCCATTTCCATTCCGGGAATTGGTGATGGACAGGGAGGCCTGGCGTGCTGCGGTTCATGGAGTCGCAAAGTGTCGGACACAACTGAGCGACTGAACTGAACTGAACAGTAGAAATATTCAAAGACCCGACTCATTTGAAAAGACCCTGATGCTGGGAAAGATTGAAGGCAGGAGGAGAAGGGGACAACAGAGGATGAGATGGTTGGATGGCATCACCAAATCAATGGACATGAGTTTGGGTGGACTCTGGGTGTTGGTGATGGACAGGGAGGCCTGGTGTGCTGTGGTTCATGGGGTTGCAAAGAGTCAGACACGACTGAGCGTCGGAACTGAACTGAATACTGGATTTGATCATTGTAATGAAACCATCTTGTTTTTTACTCATCTGATCTGACATTATCTAGATTTATTCCCACATATTGGTTTTGGACTGAGAGCTCTTTTTATGTTCTCATGTGCCTGATAGTAATGGTGAGGGCTGCTGCTTCAAATGCATCTACAATGAATTGCTTTGAGAAGGAGAGGGCGGAATTGAAATCGGTCATGGTTCCTTCTCTCGCTTTCAGATTTTATTTTTCCTTTTATGCATCTGGTAAAGATAAAGATTTTAATGCTTGAGTGCAAAGATCTGACTCTGCAGGGGTGTACTTACTCTCTTTGTTGAAATATAAAGATTTCACAGTATCCTGCCTTGAGCACTGCACTTGTCAACTTCTTTTCAAATCCTCTGGCTTTTGTGCCTCCTCCTCACCTGCCATCATCAATTTCTGACATCTGGGAAGTGTCTGATCCTATGTGTAGAGTCCATTTAAATATTTTAGTGCTAGAAGAATAGAAACCTTGTAAAAATGTAAATTTTTTGTACTATTACACTGGGAACAAAGAGAAATGTTTTAAAGTGTTTCCCTGCTGAGTTAGGATTTTAGAGTTAACAGACTTGCATAGAGAATTCTGAATGGAGATAGCAGCACCAATACACCTGGGAGGAATTCCAGAAAGGCTGCAGGCGTTTTCAGCAAAAGGGTCAAGAACACTCTGTGTGTTCTCTTCCCCTTCCTTATCCAGCAGCTCTGGTGGAGATCAGGAAGGCACTGTAACTCTCCCAGGGAGCAGAAAGCCCTGCTCGTGTTCATTCAGCAACCCTTGGAGTGGGTTTCTGTTTTAAAGATGTGTCATTAGCCTTGAGAAGTCAGATCCCATGGGTAAACTGGGGGAGGTGACTATCAGGTGCCAATTTTGAAAACTGCAAAAGAACACTAAATTCAAGGGAAATTTGGAAAACTAAGCAGTGGCCACAGGACTGGAAAATGTCAGTTTTCATTCCAATCCCAAAGAAAGGCAATGCCAAAGAATGCTCAGATTACTGCACAGTTGCACTCATCTCACACGCTAGTAAAGTAATGCTCAAAATTCTCCAAGCCAGGCTTCAGCAATATGTGAACCATGAACTTCCAGATGTTCAAGCTGGTTTTAGAAAAGGCAGAGGAACCAGAAATCAAATTGCCAACATCCCCTGTATCATCAAAAAAGCAAGAGAGTTCCAGAAAACATCTGTTTCTGCTTTATTGACTATGCCAAAGCCTTTGACTGTGTGGATCACAGTAAACTGTGGAAAATTCTTCAAGAGATGGGAATACCAGACCACCTGACCTGCCTCTTGAGAAATTTGTATGCAGGTCAGGAAGCAACAGTTAGAACTGGACATGGAACAACAGACTGGTTCCAAATAGGAAAAGGAGTATGTCAAGGTTGTATATTGTCACCCTGCTTATTTAACTTATATGCAGAGTACATCATGAGAAATGCTGGGCTGGAAGAAACACAAGCTGGAATCAAGACTGCCGGGAGAAATATCAATAACCTCAGATATGCAGATGACACCACCCTTATGGCAGAAACTGAAGAGGAACTAAAAAACCTCTTGATGAAGGTGAAAGAGGAGAGCGGAAAAGTTGGCTTAAAGCTCAACATTCAGAAAACGAAGATCATGGCATCTTGTCCCATCACTTCATGGGAAATAGATGGGGAAACAGTGGAAACAGGGTCAGATTTTATTTTTGAGGGGCTCCAAAATCACTGCAGATGGTGACTGCAGCCATGAAATTAAAAGACGCTTACTCCTTGGAAGGAAAGTTATGACCAACCTAGTAGCATATTGAAAAGCAGAGACATTACTTTGCCAACAAAGTTCTATCTAGTCAAGCTGTGGTTTTTCCAGTGGTCATGTATGGATGTGAGAGTTGTACTGTGAAGAAAGCTGAGCGCTAAAGAATTGATGCTTTTGAACTGTGGTGTTGGAGAAGACTCTTGAGAGTCCCTTGGACTGCAAGGAGATCCAACCAGTCCATTCTAAAGGAGATCAGCCCTGGGATTTCTTTGGAAGGAATGATGCTAAAGCTGAAACTCCAGTACTTTGGCCACCTCATGCGAAGAGTTGACTCATTGGAAAAGACTCTGATGCTGGGAGGGATTGGGGGCAGGAGGAGAAGGGGATGACAGAGGATGAGATGGCTGGATGGCATCACCGACTCGATGGATGTGAGTCTGAGTAAACTCCGGGAGTTGGTGATGGACAGGGAGGCCTGGCGTGCTGTGATTCATGGGGTCGCAAAGAGTCGGACACGACTGAGCAACTGAACTGAACTGAACTGAACTGAATGGAGATAACTGAAAGTATAAATCAACCAGCTTCGGCGTTGTAAGCTGAATATATTTTATACTTTAAGGAATTGAAAAATCCATCATTTTGTGAAAGTACCAGTGTCATCAATAGCCAACTAAAGTTTTTTTCCTTCTTCCTTTTTTGTTTCCTCCTTTATCAAAAGTTTTCTGTTTATTAAATGAAGAATAAAGTAGCTATTTTTAGCAGAGAAGTAATATTTTGTTAATCAAAATAATAATATTAATTTACTATAATATCAAATCTTTTACTTATTCAACAATCCTATATTGAATGTTAGGGATGGTTAGGCATTGTTCAGTGGGAGAGACAGAGGGAAAGACTTGCCCTAGTGGAGCTTAGATTCTAGAAGACAGCTACATAGATAGATAGATAGATAGATAGAATAGATAATTGTTAGAAAGAATGCCTGGCAAGAAAAGAACACAGCAAGATAAGAGCAATAGAGAACAGGGAGAGGAAGATGCTGGTGACAGCTTTTCTCAAGCAGCCCTCATGGCATTGGTGAATGTTGGACACAGACCTGAAAGGTAGATACCTGGAGGAAGAGAGTTCCAGGTGGAAGGAGAGGGTGGAAACAGACCTGACATGTTTGAGGAGTAGTAGCAGGATTGTGTGGCCAGAACTGGGTGAAGAAACATGTCCATTAAATGAGATCATTTACACTAAGCTTGTGGCAGTCCCTGGCACATAATCAAGGTTCCAGGGCTGGGAAAACTCCACTGTGCCTTCAGCCAGCTCTCACCCTGCTCCTGCTCAGAGTAAGTGTCGGCACTTCCAAAGGTAATCCAGGTGCTTTGTTGATTTTCTAGGTGGTTCCTGCCCTCTTTGTGACACTAGCATTTTTCATGACAGTGTCTGTGTTCGGTCACTTTTCACTGCACAGGCGATCTCATTGAAGTTGTGATGAGAAGAGTATCCTTCTGCCTGTTCACCACAGTGAGATTTTATAGTGACAAAGCAGAGCCCCTAAATATCTGATTGTGGGATATTTTGTCATATTCCAAGCACTGAAAATGAATCCGTTTGAGAATCTCTAATGAGAGAGAATTTTTCCTGCTGCCTTTTACCAGCCTTCTAAGCAGTGGTTCTCCACTTAGCTTAGTTCTCAACACTGGAATCATCTGGAAAACATAAATAAATAACCACTACTCAGACTCCTCCCCAAGCCAATTAAATCCCAGAGGAGTTTTTATTTTAAGCTCCCTAGGTGACTCTCATGGGCTACTCAGGGCAGGAACTCTTGCTCAGGTACCAAGTATATTTATTTTTGTCTTATGATATGTTGGCTTTTGCCTCCTTGTATTATCCTGCCTCCCAAGGTCAGAAGACCTTGAAAACTTAATACCCACAATTCTACTCAGCCTTCTCATCCCAGCTTAATTTATGACTGGGTTGTAGACTTCTGGTTCAGAGCCAGAGCTGGTTCATGACCAAGCTTTCATCTGTCTGTAGCATCATTTTCTCAGATTCTCAGGTTGGGAGACAACCTTTGAGATGTCAGTGTGACTGGCCGCTGAGCATGGTGTGTGTCTATCAGCTGTCTCACTCCTGAAGTCTCCGCCAGCTCTACCTCACTGCCCCCACCACTTCCTTCACATTAGTTAGGCGTAATGCTTCCATTTTCATTCAGCAAGTCTATGCATAAGTATATATTTAGAACATGCTTTAAAATTGCCCACAAGTTATCTATTAGAGCTTTATTTCAAGTGACACTGTTCAGCATGAGCCCCCCAGTTGGCCCTCTTGAAAAAATTATCACCTACCATATAATACCGTGAATAAAGGGTGTATTAAATTTTTTGTACTTACATCTCAAGCATATCCATGTATATCAGTGTGTGTGCATATACATGTTTATAAATATATACCACATAGACATATATATATAACACATATATATATACATACACACATATATATGCATTTATTGGTATTCGTGTATATTTATAGAAATTATATATAATCATTGCAGATAGAAATGAGTCTGAGCTTTCTTGAGAAAGACTATTTTTATCCTGGGATGGTATGTTTTTTATTGGGGAAGCAGGATGTTAAAAATCATGTTAGATGGAAATTGTAAGCTTTTTTTTTCCTTGACAAAATAAAAATGGGCAATTCAGTATTGTCCCGGGGTTATTTTTCTTTAATTTCACTGTGCATGCTCTTAAAACTTGATAACTCCAAATTAGTGCTGAAGATGTCTGTATTCCGGGAGGGTTTCATTGGAGCCTCTCCCCCACCTCTACCCAGGGACTCAGCTTAACAAAATAGACTCATTTGCTTTCACATCCACCACCAATGATGTCCCAAAACTAGGTGATTTTACTTTTTAATCTCTCCTAACGCTGTGCAGAAAACATTACTTTTCTCTATCATTTCCTTCCTTTTTCTCTTTTTGACACCTTTCCCCCCATTTTCTAATTAAAACCAGTATTCCCGCTGTTACCAAAAAAAAAAACAAGAGAGAGAAACTCCTTTTTCTGTACCAGTGAATTTAACACTTCCCTAGGGCAGGTACCCCACAATCCTACTTAGGGATTTTCAGTGTACAAAAGTAGTTCCATATAAATTAAATGCAAAAATAAACAGCTTGCCTAGCAAAGCATACGGGCCATCTGGTCACTGAGCTGACTTTCTTTCTGCCTCTCCGCATACTTTGTTTGGGAACAGGACCAAGAGTGTCCAGGTCTTGGCAGTGCTCACTGGCAGCATTTGGCAGGACAACAGAGGCATCTGAAAAACACCTTGCAAACCTCTTCTCCCCACAAAGGAACACTCAAGGTCCCAGTATTGCAGTGAATACGCTCCTTGTGAGTCACCTTCCCTGACCTCTTCAATCTGGTGCCGAAGGCGGTTTGGACCCAGGCTTCCTTTGTCACACTTTTCTTCATATCCGCAGGGCACATCCTTTTGTCCCAGATGGTGCCAATATTATTCCTTTCTAAGTGTTTCTTCTTCTTAGGTAAGCCACTCTTCAAGAATATACTGATACTCATATCCCCAAACCGCCCTTTTCAAGCTACAGATAAAAACATCAGTCAAAGTAAGCTTTTAAATATTTCCTTGACCAGGTACCCAGGACCCCTTTCCCAGTAACAGCTTACCACAGGCATTGAGAAACAAGTGGAAAGTGATCTGTCAATTATCCTCTATCAACGGGGATGGCATAACAGTCAGGTGGTCAGGCCCTTGACTCTTATTCTCTCCATGGTGCTTTTCCTTGGCTAGTATTCATGGTGCCACTTTTCTCAGAAACATCTCATGATTGCCCCAGAATAGAGGGAAAAGTTTATTTTGAACACAAAACATGGCCAAGTTTTTTTTCTTTTTTTGATATGAGAGTCTTAGCTGTGGACACATGTTTTTTTTTTTTTTGTTTTTTTTTTTAACTAAATTCTGACCTAGTTCATAATATTATCACCAGAATCAGAGCTAACCAAGAACATGATTCTTACATCACAAAATTGAAAAATGAACAGGACACAAATATTTAAAGAAAAATCACAGTATATCCTGAAATGAGGTAACTGACTTTGTTTTGAGCTTTTCTTTATAACTGTTAAAATAAGAGAAGCAGGAAGGAGGGTGGGCTTAAATTTTTCTGGAAGAAAAATTAGATAAATTGTTGAGTATTTCCCAATTATAGGTTCTTTGTAAAAATAATGTTTTTAATGTTACTTCAATGCTATTAACAGTAGCATTTCTAACCAAAGACAAATATAAGTCATAGAATGAGGAAAACTAAAGTTGAGAAGCTTAAATATCATCACATGCAGGGTCTTTCCAGTACAAGAGACCCTTCTTCCCAGCTTTAGCTGAAAACCATGAACATCTCTTTGGCTGTTTATAGTGATAGAACACACTGTTTCCTGAGGTAGGCAGCTCTACTGATGGATGCCTCTGTTATAAACTATACTGGAAACAAAATGCTATCTTTGGAATTTGCTTCCCTAAAATAAGTATGCTAAGTGCTTAAAAATGTAGTAAGTCATTTAATGATCAAATAATATAATTATAACTGGTATTTATTGCATGAGTCTTCTATACTAGACACTGTATAAACACTTTCCATGCATTATGTTATTTACACCTTGCATGGGTCCTATGGAAGACGATTCTTTCCCCTTTTCACACGTAAGTAAATAATCATAGACCTGGAGGAGGTAAGTACTTTACCAAAATAACCCGAGTGGAAAGTGACTGTGACTTAGCCGTTGGTTGTCCTTCTCACTTCAGACCTATTAGCCATGTGTTGAATTCCAATTTGCAAAGAAGAACTGAGGCTCACGTGTCTAAGTAATTTTCCCAGCATAAGTAGAATTTTAAAGCAGGTCCTTCTGATTCTAAAGCTTACACTTTAAAACACCAGAGTAATTCAACATGAAATCAGCAGAGAGAATCAAAGAGAATGAAAAGGTTGAATAATACATGCAAAAAATTGTCAGTGCAGCTGGAGCTGAGTACCTGAGTACCTCAGTACCCATTGCAGCTGCTGCTGCTAAGTCGCTTCAGTCGTGTCCGACTCTGTGCGACCCCAGAGACATCAGTGCAGCAGGCTCCCCCGTCCCTGGGATTCTCCAGGCAAGAACACTGGAGTGGGTTGCCATTTCCTTCTCCAAGGCATGAAAGTGAAAAGTGAAAGTGACATCATTCAGTCATGTCCGACTCCTAGCGACCCCATGGACTGCAGCCTACCAGGCTCCTCTGTCCATGGGATTTTCCAGGCAAGAGTACTGGAGTGGGGTGCCATTGCCTTCTCCGCAGTACCCATTAGAAATCCATTATTTCGAATTAGAAGTATGAATCCTAGAGCTACAAGGAGTGCTGAAGACTGTCCATATACTAGGTAGGTGAGTCAGCCTGAAGAGCAGAACTGCAGTTTCATCTGCATTTCCCCAGTCTAGTATAGTTCTCGACCCATTGTAGGTACTTACTAAATGTTTGTTGACTCAACAAATATATCTACCAAAAAATGTAGAATTTATTAGGCAATTGTTTTTTCCAATATTATTTGTTAAGTTCCATCTATTTCCAAAAGGAACTTAAAGTGCCATCCTTTCCAATACGATTTTTATTTGAGTCACTGTTTTCAACTAGTTATTTAAGCTTTAGTGCCTACCTTACAGTCTTCTATTTTTTCTGTAAGAAAACCATAGCAGCATAGAGTCCAGATTAAAGTTGTTGACTGTGAGCAGGGGAAAAGCCCCATCCCATGGGATTTTCATTCACAGCAGTCATAGATATGCTAGCTGCATATTAGCATATGTAAATCCTCAAGTAGGTAACTAAATGCCTGACCAAATCACACATAACATAATAAGGAGAATTCTCAGCTTTTCTATGTGTTGTTTGGGGTTGCATTTAATTTCGAGAAATTATGCAGTATTTCTGCAGAGAAATCTCGATGTTTTAATTTTTTAAATGATTAGACTTTATAATGTGGTTTTTGTATCTGTTGGCATGCAAGAAGGGCTTAATGAACTTACTCTCTCAACTTCCAAAAAATGTTTGTGAAGATAAGATAAATTAGTAAAGCAATCAAAATTAGGGGCCATCTGTTGGAGGGTGTCAAGAGACCTATCTGCAAATATTACATAACTGAATAGTTATAGGTTATATATAGCTATAGGACTAGACATCCAAAAACTCCAATCAAGGTGATCTGGATGTATTTTCAGCAGAGCAGACCTATTGTGTGATTAGAATTTCAAGTAGGAAATTGTATTCTTTTGAAGGAAAAGTAAGAGAAGGAATAGGAAGGAAGTCAATCTGCAGTGGAAACAGAAGGGGCACAAAGGGAAGCCCTGGATGGGAGGGAACAGATAAGTCCAGGAAACTAGAAACCTCTTTGGCAAATTAGTTCCTGTACTGGGTGAGATGATTCAAGAAATGAGAGATATTTCTGAAAACTAATGATATTTCCAATTGGGCTTTTGAATTGTGCTGGAGAAGACTCGTGAAAGTCCCTTGGACAGCAAGGAGATCAAGCCAGTCGATCCTAAAGGAAATTAATCCTGAATGTTCATTGGAAGGACTGATGCTGAAGCTGAAGTTCTTTGGCCACCTGATGCAAAGAGCATTGGAAAAGACCCTGATTCTGGGAAAGATTGAGAGCAAAAGAAAAAGGGGGAAGCAGAGGATGAGATGGTTTGATAGCATCATCAACTGAATGGACCTGAATTTGAGCAAACTTCAGGAGATAATGAATGACAGGGGAGCCTGGTGTGCTGCAGTCCATGGGATCACAAAGAGTCGGACATGACTTAGAGATTGAACAACAACAATGATCTTTACTTTTTATTGACTCCATTCCCTGGTGGCTTAGATGTTAAAGAATCTGCCTGCAAAGCAGGAGACCTGGGTTTGATTCTTGAGTCAAGAAGATCCCCTGGAGGAGGGGAATGGCTATCCAGTCTAGTATTCTTGGCTGGAGAATTCCATGGTTAGAGGAGCCTGGAGGGCTACAGTCCACGGGGTTGCAGAGTCAGACATGACTGAGCAACTAACAAACTTTCACATTCTTACAAAAGATGTTCACTCTTTGAACTTCTCTGTAGCTTGTCACCGGTGAGGATATAAATTTGCCAGAACTACCTGTTTGTTCCGGGCAATGGGAGATTAACACAAGGTTATCCGACTTGAATCTCTTTGAGCTTGGCTAATGCAGTTCCATATTGGAAAGCATCCAAATTTCAATGTGCTGACCAGATCAGGTTTCTGGGATGCACATCCCAAAACCAGTCCCTGAGGCAGTGAATTCAGTAATTCTTGTGGCACTGGTTGGGCTGCTTCAAAAGTCAGTTGACTTCCTCTGAAGTGTGGGTCTCCTTTGAGCAATTGCAGCAGCCTAGGCCAAAAGGCTCGTCTTCCTTGTTCTCCTGCTGCTTGCTTCTTCACTACCAGGTCATTATTAATTCTTTGAAATAAGCTTTTGACACTTGGCTTGGACAATTTCTCCAAGTTACACATCTTACCATCCCGTCCTGCCCCAAGGTTATATTATCCCAAGGTGATTTTCAAAGATAGCTTGGCAATCCACTGGCTTAGCAATGTCTTCATAGTATAAGACCAGTGTGAAGTGATGTTCTCTAGAAAGAACTTCTGCTGTTTTTTGTTGTTGTTGTTTTTAATGCATGAGTATGTTAAAATTAAAACTGTTCAGTGCATGTGTGTGCTTAGTTGCTCAGTCTTGTCTGACTCTTTGTGACCCTATGGACTGTAGCCCACCAGGATCCTCTGTCCATGGGATTCTCCAGGCAAGAATACTGGAGTGGGTTGGCATTTCCTCCTCCAAGGGATTTTCCTGACCGAAAGATTGGACCCATAATGTCCTTGCATTGGCAGGCAGATTCTTTACCATTGAGAATATAATAAGTTTCATTTTTAAAGTATAAAACTGACCAGACCCATATTAAAAATGAAACTTACATCTACATGCAGCTTTCTCACATTGCCACTAGAGAAAATTCTCTAGACCTTCACATAGGTGATGGGAATGAAAATTTCTGTTAAAAGATGTAGAAAACCTGAAACATGATAATAAAAAAAAATCTGCTTTAGATATTCATTGACATCTACTTTCAATGGATAATGGATACAAAATAGCATTATAGAAGATAGGCATGGATTAGGCAACTGATATTTGTAGGACTGCTGGGGAGGTTCATGTTGTACAAAGCACAGCACTCTGTCACTCACCTTGAAGTCTTTCAACAATGTAGATAAGGCATGTAGTCTGTGATTAGACTGTTTTTTGTAACAATGATAGTGGGTCAAAATTTATTGAACTTTTACTATATGCAGAGTTTTGTGCTAAATATTTCTGTACATCATCTCATTTAATAATCTTAACAACCTTCGTGGAGTAGTCTCTATAAGGAACTGGGGCTTAAGGAATTATGTAATAAGAACATCAGCAAAGTGGCAGACTAGGCAACTTCATCCACACCCTCCAGTTTGCATAGGAAGCTCTCATGGAAACATCAAATAAATAACTAGAGACTGGCTAAAATAATTTTATAGGAATTCTCGAAATCAAAAATCTACAGCAGCCAAGTGAATGCTCAGTCAAGAATTACCGACATGCAGAATAGTTGGGTGCTTGTGTTGCAGGAAGACGGACCCCTTCCAGGGCCCAAAACTGGGTTCTTGTCTAACACTCAGAAATGAATTATCTGAGGAGACACATGTGCTGACAAAGCAAGAGATTTTATTGGGAAAGGGCGCCCGGGTGGAGAGCAGTAGGGTAAGGGAACCCAGGAAAATTGTTCTGCTGCGTGGCTCGCAGTCTCGGGTTTTATGGTGATGGGATTGGTTTCCGGGTGGTCTTTGGCCAATCATTCTAATTCAGTCTTCCCTGGTGGCACACGCATCGCTCAGCCAAGATGAATGTTAGCGAGAGGGATTCTGGGAAGTGGACAGACACGCGGTGTCTCCTGTCTAAAGGAGACACTAACCCGAATTCTGGTTAGTGGTGGCTTATTAGTTCCGTATTCCTTATCAGGATCTCCTGTCATAAAACAACTCATGCAAATGGTTACTATGGTGCCTGGCCAGGTGGGTGGTTTCAGTCAGCGTGCTTACCCTAACACTTGTGGTATTTTTAAGTCACCCTTGCCCCGCCCTGCCCCCAGTGTAACATGGTGTAGTTTGGGGGGAGTAATAGCCCAGTTGCCATTCCCTTCCACAAACTAGAGAGGGTTCAGTGGACTGAATTTGCAGTGTTCTAAGCTATCTGAGGGCTGCCTGCAGGACTGGTTTGTTTTGCTTAACTAGAAGCTCAGCAAGCTGAAATATGGTACCACTCAGATTTCAGGTTAGAGAAAACCAGAGCAAACAGTAGATGTGGCTCATGAGAACCACAGGGAAACTGCAGAGGCCTGAGGCAAGAGATTATTGACTGAGAAATACAATAAGAAAAAGCAGGGTTGAGAGACCTTTAGCAAAGTTGAGACATTTAAAACCAGCCATTGATAAAGGGGAAACAGGGAAAAAAAGGGGGGGGATGGGGGGAGGGTGTATACACAGGCCCAGAGAAGATGCATTCCAGAAAAGCTCTGAGAAAATGTATCTTAATCCTGGACTCATTTGTAAAGTCCTTCCCTTCCTGGAACCAATCTGCAGAGATTGGCAGAGGTGACTGTTTTTTCAAACGTCCAGTTTTCAGCAAAATATCTCAAAGCATACAAAGAAACAGGACAACCGTGTTCATTTAGAGGGTCAGATGAAACCATCCCTGAAGAAAAATAGTCATTAGACAAAGACATTTAAAAAAACTCTATTAAATATGCTCAAAGAACTAATGGAAATCAGAAAAATGATACATGAACAAATTGAGAATATCAACAAAGAGAAAAAATATAAAAGAGAAACAAATTCTGGAGCTGAAAAATACAATAACTGAGTTGAAAAATTCACTAGAGGGATTCAGCAGCAGGCTTCATCAGGCAGAAGAAACAATCAATGAATTTAAAGACAGGTCATTGGAAATTATCAAGGCTAAGGAGCAGAAAATAAGAATGAGGAAAAGTAAACAGAACCAGAAAGACTTGTGGGACACCATCAAATGGACCAATGTGTGCATTATGGGCATCTCAGAAGGAGAAGAGAGAAAGACAGAGACTTGAAGATTATTTGAGATTATTTGAAGAAATAGTGACTGAAAATGTCCCAAAATTTGAGGGAAGATGTGGATATACAAATACAAGATGTCCAGTGAACTCCAAGCAGGATAAAATAAACTCAGAGACTCAAAACAGCTGAGGGCTTCCCTGGTGGTTCAGTATTAAGGAAGTTGCCTCCCAATGAGGAGACACAGGTTCTTTCCCTGATCTGGGAAGATTCTGCATGCCATGGAGCAACTGAGCTTGTGTGCCACAGTTATTGAGCCTGTTCTCTAGAGCCTGTGAGCCACACTACTGAGCTCATTTGCTGCAACTACTGAAGTCCACGTGCTCTAGAGCCTGTGCTCCACAACAAGAGAAACCATTGCAGTGAGAAACTCATGCATCACAACGGGAGAGTAGCTGCCACTCACTGCAACTAGAGAGAGCCCACACAGAAACACAGACCCAGCACAACCAGAAATTAATAAATAAGTAAATAAATAAAATTATTTTTAAAAAAACAACTGAAAGCCAAGGACATATAATCTTGAAAGTAACAAGAGAAGAGTAACTTATCACATACAAAGGATCCTCCATAAGATTATCAGTGGATTTCTCAGCAGGCATTATGTAATTTGTCTATAAATGGCTACAAGATGGTAGACTTGAACACAGGTCCATCAGTGTAAGTCTTGTTCTCTTAACCAGTGGTTCTCAAAGTGTGATCCTGGGCCAGAAGTATCAGCATCACTCAGAAAAGGCCCAAGGAACAAAACAAATCTTTATAAACTGGTTAGAAGTGAAAATTCTCTGCCTCACCCCAGACTTCCTGAATCAGAAACTATGGGAGTAGAATGCAGCAATCTGTCTTTTAATTAGGCCTCTAGATGTTTGAACTGCTGTTAACCATTGTGTTATAATGGATGTGCTGGTTTAAAATGCTTGAAGAATTTTCCCCCTCCTTATAATGGAAGCGTAGTTGTATAGGACCTCTCCTTATAACAGAAGCATAGTTGTATGATGTAATGTCATCTGCAATTTTGAAAACTAAAAAAGGGCTACAAATGAACTTATCTATAAAACAGAAATATAGTTATAGATGTAGAAAACAAACTTAGGGTTCCTGGGGAATAATGGGGGAGAATAAATTGAAGACTGGGATTGACACCTACATGCTGCTGCTGCTTAGCCGCTTCACTTGTGTCCGACTCTGTGCAACCCTATGGACTTTAGCCTGCTAGGCTCCTTTGTCCATGGACTTCTCGAGGCAAGAGTACTGGAGTGGGTTGCCATGCCCTCCTCCAGGGGATCTTCCCAACCCAGGGATCAAACCTGGGTCTCCTGCATTGGCAGGCAGATTCTTTATGCCTGAGCTACCTGGGCAGCCCAGGTCATTGTTAGTTATCTATTTTATTTATAGTAATATGTATGTGTCAGGGTGAGCTTCCCTGGTGGCTCGGTGGTAAAGACTCAGCCTGCAGTGCTGGACTTGATCCCTGGATGCGGAAGACACTCTGGAGAAGGGAATGGCACCCCACTCCATATTCTTGCCTGGGAAATCCTGTGGACAGAGGGCCTGGTGGGCTACACTCCATAGGGTCACAAAGAGTTAGACGTGACTTAGCGACTGAGCATGCCTGCAGTAATGACCTAATGTGTAGTAAGGGAACTCTAAATACTCTGTAATGGCCTACATGGGAGAAGAATATAAAGAAGAGTGGATATATGTTTATGTATAACAGATTCACTTGGCTGTGCACCGGAAACTAACAAAACATTATAAATTAACTATGCCCTCAATAAGTTTTTTTTAAATAAAAAAGTAAAATCTAAAAAAAAAAATGAAAGGAAAAAACCTTAAATACAAAAATAAAATTTCCTTAATAACTTGTGGTGCCAAAATCTTACCTAACCTAGCATTTGGCTACTGAAGGTCTTTATCCTGCTTAGAGTAAATATTCATATTTTCACTGTAAAGATAGGAGTGTATTTGATTACTTGTTTATAGTAAATACATTATAGACAGACTTGGACCTAGAAGTTTCAAATAAAGGTTATGGATCAGTTTGGTGAATAAAGAGCACTTGGCAGCAGTTCTGAAAACCTGATTTCAAACCAGCCCCAGGTCTGCCTCAGGCTTGCCCTGCTACTTTGAAAAGCAATGCTATCTCTCTCTACCTCAGTTTCTTTCCTCTTAAACTAAGGATCAAAGTAGTGAATCTCACAATCTCTTCCATCACTAACTCTCCATGGGGGCAATATACACTGAACACAGATTGTGAGGTTCTCTTGATCCTGATATTTCAGTTGCAAATTACTCTTTCAGTTCAGTTTAGTTCAGTCGCTCAGTCGTGTCCGACTCTTTGCAACCCCATGAATTGCAGCACGCCATGCCTCCCTGTCCATCACCAACTCCCGGAGTTCACTCAGACTCACGTCCATCGAGTCAGTGATGCCATCCAGCCATCTCATCCTCTGTCATCCCCTTCTCCTCCTGCCCCCAATCCCTCCCAGCATCAGAGTCTTTTCCAATGAGTCAACTCTTCGCATGAGGTGGCCAAAGTACTGGAGTTTCAGCTTTAGCATCATTCCTTCCAAAGAAATCCCAGGGCTGATCTCCTTCAGAATGGACTGGTTGGATCTCCTTGCAGTCCAAGGGACTCTCAAGAGTCTTCTCCAACACCACAGTTCAAAAGCATCAATTCTTTGGTGCTCAGCTTTCTTCAGAGTCCAACTCTCACATCCATACATGACTACTGGAAAAACCATAGTCTTGACTAAATGGACCTTTGTTGGCAAAGTAATGTCTCTGCTTTTCAATATGCTATCTAGATTGGTCATAATTTTACTTCCAAGGAGTAAACGTCTTTTAATTGCATGGCTGCAGTTACCATCTGCAGTGATTTTGGAGCCCCAAAATAAAGTCTGCTACTGTTTCCACTGTTTCCCAATCTATTTCCCATGAAGTGATGGGACAAGATACCATGATCTTAGTTTTCAGAATGTTGAGCTTTAAGCCAACTTTTTCACTCCCTCTTTCACTTTCATCAAGAGGCTTTTTAGTTCCTCTTCACTTTCTGCCATAAGGGTGGTTTCACCTGCATATCTGAGGTTATTGATATTTCTCCCAGCAATCTTGATTGGATACCAAAAGGCTAGCCACCTGCCTCTTCTTGGTGCACAGAAGCTAAGTGTTCTGACCACATCCATTTGTGCGAATTGAAAAAAGGAAACTCATTGCTTCCCTAGAGAAGCAGTCATCATTGTTTATGTCATGGGGGAGGGAGGGCTAAGAAACAGATGTGACTTTTTTTTTTTTTTTTAAGGCTCTGTTAACAACCATTAAATGCAGGAGGATTTGGTTTTATTAAGTAAACTAGAAGAGAAGTGAAAGAATCTCATTGGTCTCTCTGGGAAAATTTCAAGAGATAGGCATCACATATGTCTGTACACCACTTGTAGAAGAAAAAGGATAAGACAAGTATCAAAATTATGGACTATCTGCTCACAACATGTGTTTAGGGAACATGAGATGGCGCTGACAATCTTGCTGCAATGGAGACTCTAATACTTGACAACATTTTGCTATCATTATTGCTGCTGACTTATGCCCCAGTCACATATGAATGCTTTGGATTTAGAGCCCCTGCTGAGGGTGACTTTTTCAGAAAAAAAAATCAATCCTATAACCAAGTAAGCTTTGACATTTAAGTGTGGACACTAAAAGAACTGTTGAGACTGCCATTATCCTGATTCAGATTTTGCATAGCAAGATGTTCTCTTTGACCTTCTCCAGGTAAAATATTTTTCCACACTACAAGAATAAAAAAAAAAAAAAATTATTTATTCCACTCAGAGAGGACCTTGCTTAAAATACCATATTAAATAATAATAAAAGCCTTGGAAATTTCCATTTTTATGCTTAAACTTGACCAGTGTCAGAGAGGAAGAAATTTATCCTCTACCCTTTTAGGTTTTTCTGACTGGTCTAAGAATTAAGTTGACAGACAGATTTACAAGAAAAGTCAAACAAAAGTTTAATAACATGGATACAGAGGAGAAACCCAGAAAAACTGAGTAACTCGCCAAAAAATGGCTGAAGTCTTCCCCTTAAATTCCATCTGTGTGTATGTGCTTAGTCGTGTCCAAACCTTTGTGACCCGGTGGACTGTAGCTCACCGGGCTCCTCTGCCCATGGGATTTCCCAGGCAAGAATACTGGAGTGGGTTGCCATTTTCTATTCCAGGGACAAAAGAGGATGTTAGGATTTGAAACTTCAAAATGGAGGAAGTCATTTTACATGGAGATGGAAGAGCAAAGTTTGGTAAATAATATTGGCTATGCCATGCAGACACAATGGGATAACAGAGTGGACTCTGATCTCTGGGTCCTCCCACCACACCTACCCCATATCCTTTGTAGATTTCTCTAGTGATAGCTCTATTTTGGTAACAAGCCCTCTATCTAAAATATTTTAGGTAGTTTCAAGGAAAGTCAAAGTTTCTTTTATTTTTCTGAACTTGAGTGATTAGGCTATTACTATATTCCTACAAGATAAAGATTAGGAAGTATGTTGAAAGGTTTTAAATACTCAAAAATAATTAATTTCTTAAGTTATTTCTAATAATAATAGTGTGAAAACATTAAGATGTTTAGAATTTCATGTTTTTCCCTCTCATTTGACATGCTTTAAACTGAAAGTATATTGCTTACATTTAACTGATTTCATTATAATAGCAAATTACTATATATTACATATAATATCTATGTATATACATACATACAACTTGTAATAAGATTAGTGAGTTTAAATGGTTTTCTGAGTTTTAAAATGTACAATTTAGAATTTTAACTTGGGAAGGGACCTTACTTTGTATCTCTAAGATCCTTGTCAGTTTGTTGATGAGTGAAATTGTTTTCAAAGAAACAATTTGAGTAGAAACAGACTCTGGCCTAGAACCAAGTTCCTGTGACTCTTAGTTAAGCATTCTTTTTCTTAAACACTAATGTCTACTGTGCAGGTTCTAGTTATACCTTATAAATTAAATTTCCAATATTAGAGAATTTCAAGATTGAAGTTTTTGATAGACTAGTTGTAATGAGAACAAATAAAATATAAGGTGATTGGAACCCAAATTTATAGCTTCTAGGATACTACTTAAATTAAAAAGTTAATTATACTGTGGATATTAGTGAAAGGTTTATTTCTCATTATTTAAATGCTTACATATTAATAAGAAAATAGCACTTTGATGTTCATTTTCCTTGTGTCTATAACACGTAATAAGTCTATCATACTTTATAATAGAGCTCATACGTTTTAAAATATATCTAAATTCATCAGGAGTTCAAGTAGAGACATTATGTACCTTGGAGCATTGAACACTCTTACAGGATTGATAACAGCTGCTGGAGAAAACTTAAGATAGATTTGGCTAATTAATGTGACCATTTCAGGATTGAAAATCCATCAGAGTATTGATGGAGTATAGACAGTCATCAGTGGGAGTAGTAAATATATGTTTAGTGAAGAAAGATGGAGGAGAAACCCAGCTCATCAGTGTTCATTGGTGATGGTACTTCACTCTTATCCTGACCCAGTCAGCACCAAAGCTGGATTTACACTGTTGTCCTTGCAAGGTCATATGCATAACACAAGAGAGGGGCTTCCAAGGGGTACATGTTGAGGGGGCAGATTTTGACACCAGAGGAAACAAGATTTGAAAACTGCTTCTTCTACTACTGTTTGGGCTTCTTATACTGTTTCCCCAACCTCATTGTCTTCATCTTAAAACATAGGAATAGTAATACCTGTGTCCCAAGGTAGTATAATATGATCAAGTCTGCACAGTGCTTATAGCACATGGATGTAATAAATGGCAGTTTTACTATCATCATCATCATTTTTGCCATTTTTCAATATACAGATGTATTAGGAAAGAAAATAGTCCCTCCAATATGTCTATCATACAGAACACTTCACTTTGGGTCACCAATTGTGTGGGGGTTTTCCACACCCAGCAATTCTGTGCAACACCAGGTGAGTGTCCTACAATTTAACTCAATTCTGACACTGTCTACCTGGATATGGCATCAGGTCCCACAGGTGAAGAACTCTGTCCCTCAAGACTGCTCCTTATTTAAGACGCCAATAACAAGTAGTAGGTGCCCAGGCTTAGCCACAACTTTTGTCCAACTTGACTACAAATCAGAGGTTCCCATGACCTCTTCCCCTTGGATTCTGTTACTTGCTAGGGCAGCCCACAATACACATGGAAACACTTACGTTTACCAGGTTATTAAAGCGTGTGGTAAAGGATACAGATGAACAGCCAGGTAGAAAGATACATACAGTCAAGTCTGGAGGGGTCCCAAGTACAGGAGCTTCTGTCCAGGTGTGGTTGGGTTGGGCTACTTTCCCCATACACCCACCTGAAAACTCGAACTCCACACTATTGGTGTTTTTATTAGAGGTTTCATCACATAGACTTGACCAATCATTAGCTCTATTTTCAGTCCTTATTCCTTCTCAAGAAAATGGAGGGCAAGGGTGAAAATTCCAAGCTTCTGCTCATGCCTTAGTCTTTCTAGTGACCAAGCCTTGTCCAGACACTCAGCAGGAGTCACCTAGAACCAAAGACAGTGCTGTCACTCACCTTATCTCCTTCCAAGGGTTGGGAGCTCTGTGCCAAAAACTGGGGCAGTGCTGTCTCTACACATGCATTTTTTCTGTGATTTTACAGCAGATAGATGGATATTCATGTGTATATTAGCAGAGTTTCTAATGTTTATGATTTTGCCCATTTCCTAATTTCACATTTTTCTGAGTTGACCACATCTTTTTGGCAGATAGAGATCAGCTACACAAAGAAGTTCGTTTAGGCCCACACGGTGCTGTGTACTGCTAGAATAATTAAAACATAGGAAGATCTGGCTTAATATTCTGTCTCCAGAACACATGCACTGTTAGCACCTGGGGTATCCTTTTAGTGACTTTTTAATCTCTCACCAGGAGTAAATCAGCCATGCAACTTAACTTTGCCCTATGAACTGGTAATGGTGAAAGTTAGTCAAGAGCCCACATCTCGTAACTCCTTGATTCCTCCTCTGAAAAGCTTGATATGGTTTCTCTATCAAAAATGAATGGAAAATGCCATTTCCTGACCAAGGAGTGGATATGTGTAGATGTCATAAAAAGATTTCATGGGATGAGTTAAGTTTTACTGAGACTTAATGTTTTCAGTCTGTACCTTTAGGTATTCATGTTTGTGTACATAAATTTATATATGTTAACAAACTTGTATTTCCCTTGGCATGAGTAAGGTTTTCTGTTTGTTACATAGTGGGTGAGTTAGTTTGTTTAAGGAACATATTTGAATTTTAATTTGTATGTTCTTCTTTTTGAGAGGTAAATGCTTGTTTATGCAGGCAGTGAGGCATAGGCTCCATTCAAACTAACACTGCATAGAGGCTGCCACTTTTTGCTTCCAGAACAGTTTCACAGCTTGGCCAGAAAAGAGCCAGAATGAGCCAGTTGTAGTGAAAGGATGTTCTATATGAACCACAGGGAATTCCTTGAATGTAAGCTTTGTGGGATGGACATGGTTCAGGATAGTATCTGTCTGGTCCATTGTAAGAAGATCAAATGCCACATTTTTGTGTGTGGGTACTATCTAACCATCTCAATTTTCTACCACCCTCTTCTCCTATTGCCTTCGATCTTTCCCAGCATCAGGGTCTTTTCCAGTCAGCTGTTTGCATCAGGTGGCCAAAGTATTGGGGCTTCAGCTTCAGCAACAGTCCTTTCAATGAATATTCAGGGTTGATTTCCTTTAGGATTGACTGGTTTGATCTCCTTGCTGTCCAAGGGATTCTCAAGAGTCTTCTCCAACACCACAGTTCAAAAGCAACAATTCTTTGGCACTCAGCTTTCTTTTTGGTCCAACTCTCACATCCATACATGACTACTGGAAAAACCTAGCTTTGATTATATGGACCTTTGCCAGCAAAGTGATGTCTCTGCTTTTGAATATGTTATCTATGTTTGTCATAGCTTTTCTTCCAAGGAGCAAACATCTTTTAATTTCATGGGTACAGTCACTGTCCATAGTGAGTTTGGAGCCCAAGAAAATAAAATCTGCCACTGTTTCCATTTTTTCCCATCTGTTTTCCATGAAGTGATGGGACCAGATGCCGTGATCTTAGATTGTTGAATGTTGAGTTTTGAGCCAGCGTTTTTACTCTTCTCTTTCATTTTCATCAAAAGGCTCTTTAGTTCCTCTTCATCTTCTGCCATTAGGGTGGTGTCATTTGCATATCTGAGGTTATTGGTGTTTATCCCAGCAATCTTGATTCCAGCTTGTGCTTCATACAGCCTGGCATTTCTGATGATGTATTCTGCATATAAGTTAAATAAGCAGGGTGACATATACAGCCTTGACAATACTCCTTTGTAGTCCATTGTTCCATGTCTGGTTCTGAGTGTTGCTTCTTGACCTGCATACAGATTTCTCTGGTACAACATTAAATGTACCAACTTTCACATTATTGGAGTCCCAGAAGGACAAAAGAAAAAGGATCTGAGCAACTGTTTGAAGAGATAATACCTCAGAACTTTCCTAACATTGGAAAGGAAAGAGTAACCCAAATCCAGGAAGCACAGAGAGGCCCTGGCAGGATAAACCCAAGGAGAAGCATGCTGAGACACATAGTAATCATACTAATAAAAATTAAACAGAGTAAATATTAAAAGCAACAAGAGCAAAGCAGCAAATAATATACTAGGAAATTCCCATAAGATTATCAGCAGATTTTTTTCAGTCAGAATGCAGTAACATGATATATCTTAAATGATGAAAGGGAAAAACCTTCAACCAAGAATACAGCAAGGCTCTTGTTCAGATTCAATGCAGAAATCAAAAGCTTTACAGACAAGCAAAAGCTAAGAGAATTCAGCACTACCAAACCAGCTTTACAACAAATGCTAAGGGAACTTCTGTAGGCAGGGGAAAAAAAAAAAAGGTCACAACTAGAAACAAAATTACAAATGGGATAGCTCACAGATAAAGGCGAACATACAATAAATATAGGAAATTATCCATACACAAACAATCACAAAACCAGCAATCATGAAAAGAGGAGATTGCAAATGCAGAATACTGAAAATGCATTTGAAATTAAGAGACCAGCAACTTAAAACAATCTTGTCTATATATTGACTGCTATATCAAAACTTCATGGTAACCACAACCCAAAAAGCTACAATAGATACACACACACAAAAGAAAAGCAGGAATGCAAACACGACACTAAAGTTAGGCATTAAATCACAAGAGAAGAGATCAAAAGAGGAAGACAAGAAAAGCTACAAAAGCAAACCCAAAACAATGAACAAAATGGAAATAGAACATACATATCAATAATTACCTTAAACAAAAACAGATCAAATGCTCCAAACAAAAGACATAGATTGGCTGAATGGATACAAAAACAAGACCCATCTATATGTTGTCTACAAGAGACCCACTTCAGATCTAGGGACACATACAGACTGAAAATGTGGGGATGGAGAAAGGTATGCCATGCAAATGGAAATCAAAAGAAAGCTGTAGTAGCAATACTCATATCTGACAAAATCGACTTTAAAATAAAGACTGTTACAAGAGATAAGGTAGGACAGTATGTAATGATCAAGGGGTCAATCCAAGAAGAAGATATAACAATTGTAAATATTTATTTACCCAACATTGGAGCACCTTAATACATAAGGCAAATATTAACAGCCATAAAAGGAAAAATCAACAGTTAGACAATAGTAGGGGACTTTAACACCCCACTTTCTTCAATGGACAGATTTTCCAGACAGAAAATCAATACGGAAACATGGGCCTTAAATAATACATTAGACAGATGGATTTAATTGAGATTTGTAGAGCAAAAAGCAGCAGAATACACATTCTTTTCAAGTGCACATTGAATATTCTCCAGAATTGACCCCATGAGGGGCCACAAAGTGAGCCTTAAGAAGTTTTAAAAAATTGAAATTACATCAAGCATCTTTTCCAACCACAATGCTGAGACTAGAAATCAACTACAAGAAAAAAACTGTAAGAAACCCAAACGCATGTAGGCTAAACAATATGCTACTAAATAACCAATGGATCACTGAAGAAATTAAAAAAAAAAAAAACAACCTAGAGATAAACGAAAATGAAAGCATAATGATCCCAAACCTATGGGATGCAGCAGAAACAGTTATGAGAGGGAAGTTGTTAGCAATACAGTCTTACCTCAGGTAACAAGAAAAATCTCAAACAACCTAACCTTACCACTAAAGCAACTACACTGTTGGTGAGCATGTAAATTGGTGCAACCACTATGGAGAACAGTGTGGAGGTTCCTTAAAAAACTAACAATGGAGCAATCCCATTTCTGGGCGTATATATGGAGAAAATCATAATTCAAAAAGATACGTGTCCCCAGTGTTCATTGCAGCACTGCTTACAAGAGCCAGGACATGGAAACAACTTAAATCCAATTGATAGAGGAATGGATAATGAAGATATGGCAGACATATACAATGGAATATTATTCAGATATTAAAATCATGAAACAATGTCATTTGCAGCAACATGGATATACCTAGAGATTATCATACTAAGTTTGAAGTAAGTCAGACAGAGAAAGATAAATATCATATGATTGTGCTTAGATGTGGAGTCTAAAACATGATATAAAGGAATGTATTTACAGGACAGAAATAGACTCAGGGACTTAGAAAACAAACTTATGTTTACCATAGGGGAAAGATGGGGGGAGGGATTAATTAGGATTAACATATTTACACTACTATGTTTAAAATGATAACCAACAAATGCTTACTGTATAGCACAGGGAACTCTGCTCAATATTCTGTAATATCTTAAATGGAAAAGAATTTGGAAAATAATAGATATATGAATATGTGTAACTGAATCATTTTGCTGTAATAGTTTCATTTTCAAACTAACACAGATTGTAAGTCAACTATTGTTGCTCTTGTTCAGTTGCTAAGTCATGTCTGACTCTCTGCGACACCATGTACTGCAGCACACCAGGCTTCCCTGTCCTTCACCATCTCCTGGAGTTTGCGCAAACTCATATCTATGAGTTGCTGATACCAACTATATCAACTATACTCCAATATAAAATAAAAATTTTTTAAAAATTATGGTTGAAGATTGTGTCTTTTGTAAAATAAACAAAAGAAAACAAAAAGCAGACTGTGAGAGAATAAATCCTATCAGAAAAGGACTCTGCTTGTCTCTCTAGCATTTACTGTCATGAATTCATCCCCCAGGGTATTTATGGATGCGATTCATTGAAGATACATTGAGAATGTGGGAAGTAAATTGCATTTTGTACCTCTGCCTGGGTTTTTTTTTTTTTTTTTGCTTTGAAAATTGGAAGTGACAGCGGAACATAAAGTTAAGAGGATATAGTCAGCAATCATCCTACTCAGGCTCCATCACTCACTAACCCTTGGACACATTACTTAAACTTCTTTATGTCTCAGTTTCTTCATCCCCCAGATGGGAATAATTACAGTACCTGCTTCTACAAATTCTTGTGAACATTAATTAATGCAGTAAATCTTAGCCTAGTGCTTGACACAAAATAAGCCCTCAATTGAATATTGTTCCGTTAAAGTATTAATGGTAGTAGTATAATTACTCTAATGACAGATGTCAAAGGGTAATAACTGACTTGAATGCAAATCTGTTTTTCCATTAGGCCTTTTGCACTTTAGCCATTTCATTTTCAATCATCTGGCTTCCTACCATGTGTTTTGAGGACAGTGTCAGGGTCTTTTCGTCCATGAGCTCCCTGCTTCTTCGTTCACATCTTATGTTGGTAAAATATCAAGAGGTAGATGCAGGTGTTGTACCTTTCTTTTTCTTTTTTGTCTTCATGCACTCTGGCTCCTTTCTTCTCTGATGGTTTCTTCCTTTCTAGGCCAGTATCAAGACGTATTGAGCCATGGACAAGTGTGCCTTTCTGTCCTGTAAGTGTCTTGCTGACATGGCCAGAGTGGAGCGTAGAGCAGAGAACATCTTCACTTCTTCTCCAGACAAAGTTCAAATCTCAGGCCAAGCTGACCTTCCCTCTAGTGCAGCAGCTTCTGTTTTTCAGCATCACTCTACTTATTGCTTCCATAGACCCAAAGGCTGTGGAGAACCTTCTCAGATAAGACCAGGACCTAACCTACTGTTGTGCAATGCACATGAGCCCAGACAGACCTGAGTTTAAATCCCTTCTGTGTAGCATTCTGTCCACCTGGGTGACATCTGGCCACTGCCTGGCTCTCTTCATCTCCAAAATTCGGCTCATGCCTGTCTTAGTGTCTCTCTGTGATAATGATGCATAATATTACCTGTGAACGTACTTTTAAACTTTAATATACAAAGGATAATTGCTACAATGATAACCTTTCTAATGCTATACTGCCACTCTCCATAAAGAAAAGCATAGTTGTTCTTTGCTTAATACAATTATAGACAAGGAATTAATGAGGCTTTAATCTGAACTTTCTAGATTTACACAAACAGGGATCTGCTACTGTCAACTCAAACTCATCACCATAGTCTCTGCAGTTGTTGTCTTGTAAAGTTGATTGAAAGTTAATGTAGGGCTTTCCTGGTGGTCCAGTGGTTAAGAAACCACCTGCCAGTGCGGGGAACACCGTTTAGATCCCTGGTCCAGGAAGATCCCACATGCTGAGGGGCAACTGAGCACTCGCACCTCCACTACTGAAGCCCACATGATCTAAGGCCCATACGCCACAACTCCTGAAGCCCACAGCCAGAGCCATATTCCACAAGAGAAGTCACTGCGATGAGAAGTCCTCACTCACCACAACCAGGCAAAGCCTGTGTGCAGCAGTGAAGACCCAGTGCAACCAAAACAAATAGACTAAATAAATGAATAATTAAAATAAAATAATTTTTTTTAAAAAATTAGTGTAATTGAAACACCTGGTGACAAAAAAATAAGAAAATATTCAAAAACTGAAAGTAACATCAAAACGACAACAGAGACAGCTTCCAGGGGCCTCCATTGGCCGTATATACAACAATTTGAGCATCTCAATTAGTAAGGGCAGTAATAGACTATAACACTTTGAATTTCAAGAAAAGAATCCATAATTGCATACTGATAAAGTGAATATCTTTTTAAAATGTAAAAAGATATGATGGGACATGAAAAAAATTTTCCTTACAAAATACTTCCAACCAACATATATAAAAATGATAGACAATTATTAACAGAAGACCTACAAGACCTTTTGAATTAACACCCAAAAAAGATGTCCTTTTCATTATAGGGGACTGGAATGCAAAAGTAGGAAGTCAAGAAACACCTGGAGTAACAGGCAAATTTGGCCATGAAGTACAGAATGAAGCAGGGCAAAGGCTGATAGAGTTTTGCCAAGAGAACGCACTGGTCATAGCAAACACCCTCTTCCAACAACACATGAGAAGACTCTACACATGGACATCACCAGATGGTCAACACCGAAATCAGATTGATTATATTCTTTGCAGCCAAAGATGGAAATGCTCTACATGGTCAGCAAAAACAAGACCAGGAGCGGACTGTGGCTCAGATCGTGAACTCCTTATTGCCAAATACAGATTTAAATTGAAGAAAGTGGGGAAAACCACTAGACCATTCAGGTATGACCTAAATCAAAACCCTTATGATTATACAGTGGAGGTGACAAATAGATTTAAGGGACTAGATCTGACAGACAGAGTGCCTGATGAACTATGGATGGAGGTTCGTGACATTGTACAGGAGACAGGGATCAAGACCATCCCCATGGAAAAGAAATGCAAAACAGCAAAATGGCTGTCTGAAGAAGCCTTACAAGTAGCTGTGAAAAGAAGAGAAGCAGAAAGCAAAGGAGAAAAGGAAAGATATAAGCATCTGAATTCAGAGTTCCAAAGAATAGCAAGGAGACATAAGAAAGCCTTCCTCAGTGATCAGTGCAAAGAAATAGAGGAAAACAACAGACTGGGAAAGACTAGAGATCTCTTCAAGAAAATTAGAGACACCAAGAAAACATTTCATGCAAATATGGGCTCAATAAAGGACAGAAATGGTATGGACCTAACAGAAGCAGAAGATATTAAGAAGAGGTGGCAAGAATACACAGAAGAACTTTACAAAAAAGAGCTTCATGACCCAGATAATCATGACGGTGTGACCACTCACCTAGAGCCAGATATCCTGGAATGTGAAGTCAAGTAGGCCTTAGGAAGCATCACTACGAACAAAGCTAGTGGAGGTGAAGGAATTCCAGTTGAGCTATTTCAGATCCTAAAAGATGATGCTGTGAAAGTGCTGCACTCAATATGCCAGCAAATTTGGAAAACTCCTCAGTGGCCACAGGACTGGAAAAGGTCAGTTTTCATTCCAATCCCAAAGAAAGGCAATGCCAAAGAATGCTCAAACTACCTCACAATTGCACTCATCTCACACGCTGGTAACATAATGCTAAAAATTCTCCAAACCAGGCTTCAGCAGTACGTGAATCGTGAACTTACGGATGTTCAAGCTGGTTTTAGAAAAGGCAGAGGAACCAGAGATCAAATTGTCAACATCCGCTGGATCATCGAAAAAGCAAGAGAGTTCCAGAAAAACATCTAGTTCTGCTTTATTGACTATCCAAAGCCTTTGACTGTGTGGATCACAATAAACTTTGGAAAATTCTGAAGGAGATAGGAATACCAGACCACCTGACTTGCCTCTTGAGAAACCTGTATACAGATCAGGAAGCAACAGTTAGAACTGGACATGGAACAACAGACTGGTTCCAAATAGGAAAAGGAGTACGTCAAGGCTGTATATTGTCACCCTACTTATTTAACTTATATGCAGAGTACGTCATGAGAAACCCTGAACTGGAAGAAGCACAAGCTGGGATCAAGATTGCCGGGAGAAGTATCAATAACTTCAGATATGCAGATGACACCACCCTTATGGCAGAAATGGAAGAGGAACTAAAAAGCCTCTTGATGAAGGTGAAAGAGGAGAGTGAAAAAGTTGGCTTAAAGCTCAACATTCAGAAAACGAAGATCATGGCATCTGGTCCCATCACTTCATGGGAAATAGATTTGGAAACAGTGGAAACAGTGTCAGACTTTATCTTTTTGGGCTCCAAAATCACTGCAGATGGTGATTGCAGCCATGAAAGTAAAATACGCTTACTCCTTGGAAGGAAAGTTATGACCAACCTAGATAGCATATTCAAAAGCAGAGACATTACTTTGCCAACAAAGGTCCATCTAGTCAAGGCTATGGTTTTTCCAGTGGTCATATATGGATGTGAGAGTTGGACTGTGAAGAAAGCTGAGCGCCAAAGAATTGATGTTTTTGAACTGTGGTGTTGGAGAAGACTCTTGAGAGTCCCTTAGACTGCAAGGAGATCCAACGAGTGCATCCTAAAGGAGATCAGTCCTGGGAGTTCATTGGAAAGACTGATGCTAAAGCTGAAACTCCAATACTTTGGCCACCTCATGCGAAGAGTTGACTCATTGGAAAAGACCCTCATGCTGGGAGGGATTGGGGGCAGGAGGAGAAGGGAACGACAGAGGATGAGATTGTTGGATGTTATCACCAATTCAATGGACATGAGTTTGAGTGAACTCCGGGAGTTGGTAATGGACAGGGAGGCCTGGCATGCTGTGATCTGTGGGGTCGCAAAGAGTCGGACATGACTGAGCTACTGAACTGAACTAAAACTGACCTGATAATAAAAATAGATTCAGAAAGAAATCATAAATGGATGGAAGCCAAATCAGTGAGTAAAATGTTGGGAAAGAAAATATTTGTGCCAACTGAAGGCACCTCTGCGCAAATTACTTATTAACTATAGAGGAAGGATGATCCTGCTCAAACTGAAAAATCTAACAGACTTGATCAAACTTAACATCACCAGTAGTGGGACAGCCCAATATCATGTGCTACCTCATATGATACACTTAGAAGGACACATTATGTATGTACCATTCCTACCAAAAATACTTATCCTGAATGTACTTATGAGGCAACAACCAAGCAAATCAAATCCGGGAGTATTTAGCAAAGCAACTGACTTGGGCTCTTCTGAATTGTCAACATCATGGTAAACAAAACAGGAATAGGTTAGGGAACTCCCCTAAACTAAAGGGACATGACAACTAAGTGCAATGAGTAAACATTGATTGGATCTTGGATCCAAAAAAAAAAAAAAAAAGAAATAGAAGACATTATTGGAACATTTGTGGAATTTTAAATATTAGATAATAGGACTGTAAAAGTGGCACAGTGTTAAAGAATCTGCCTACCAATGCAGGAGATGTGGGATTGATCCCTGGGTCAGGAAGATCTTCTGGAGTCGGAAATAGCAACCTGCTTCAATATTCTTGCCAGAAAAGTCCCATGGAGGAAGGAGCCTAGAGGGCTACTGTCCATGGTGGTCACAAAGAGTCAGACACATCTGAGTGACTGAGCATGCACACAGTGTTGTGGTTACTGTGTGATAATTGTATTTCTTTTAGAAACCTGGCCTTTTTGTTAAAAATGCATACTCAAGATTGAGAGAATTATCTCACTTCTGTAACATTACTTATATAATATAATATTCTTTCTTGAAATATAGTATTCACTGTACTATTCTTGCAACATTTTTGTGGACTTCAAATTTTTCAAAATTGGCTAAAAATTGTTAAGGCAAATCTCTAATTACTTTCATATTCAGCTATGTTCTTCCCTATTCCAGATTAAGAATGATTTGGATCCTGTTAGTCAGCCAGGCCTATCTGGTATCCTTTCTGCCGTCTTTCTCAAGTAAACTCACCTTGACCTAATTCTTGGAAAAAAATGAAATGTCAACTGAAATAAAAAATGCACAATGTGAGAGCTGTGAGTTTCATTTGTTTTCACAGACTTATTGAGGACTATAGCCCAGGAGACAGCCTCTCAGATAGCTCTGAGGAAATGCTCCAAAGAGGTAGGGAAGAGACCAGTATATGTGTGATTGTGGTTAAGGAATACATGTCATCCAGCATACATCTCAATAGAAGGTTGCTGCTAGTCATGAGGAACAGATACCACAGTTAATGATTTTAGTGCTTTTCCAAGTATTGGAAAATGCAAGAGTCTGGCTTCATAAAAACCTTCTCCTGAAATACGCCTAACTATCTAATGACCTGATTTGCCTGTTTTCCCAGGGCACAAAGTGCCTCATCCTGGTCTTCACCTTGAGCTCCTTTCAGGGTGTAATGTAAGTCAGGGAATCCATCCTTGTAGAACCAGATGGTGAGTAACACTCCTTCTGTTTACAGAAAAATATATCTCACTTATATTAAAGCCAGCTCAAGAGGTCTGTATCAACTATTTCCACATCCAGCACTGGCCACTGAATCTTCCGTATGAGTAGCAGGACATCTTCTACCTCAATCTCAGAGACTCCAAGGTTCTTCGGGAAGATTAACATTTGCCATGTCAATCCTGGGCTTTAATTATAGCCAGATGACCCACAGAAAGGGTACAATGCCTGTATCATTTTATTTTTGAGTGCAAAACTAATTGTATTGATGAGTTGTGGCCATCTGTTCAGCTTCATTGGTTATGCCATCAGATAGCCAAGATCTAAAGAATGAATGTCAGTGAATTGACTGTAAAGTACCTACGTAGATCATCGCCTCATAATAACGATCTGTTACACTCACACATGAAATAAAGTTCACATTCTCTCTGAAAATATCGAGTAGGTCCCAGATATAAGATTCTTTTAACCAATATATGTAGACTCTTTTTAGTAATTGTGTTATATCAGTTTGAGAACTTGGAGAAATTTTTTTTTAATTATAAGTTTTCAGACTTTAAATTACTTTTAAAATGTATCTATTATTTAGTGCTCACTCTGAAGCAAGCAATGTTTAAGCACTTTCTTTACATTGATTATCTCCTCTAAAAAAAGAAATAACTTTTTTTTCCAAAAGTGGAAATAGATTTTAAGAGGTTAGTCATCTGTCCAAGGTTATATAGGTAATAACTGGCAGAGCTGAGTTTTGTCTACCTTATTCAAAATCTTTTTGTCTTAAATATTTCTCTATAATAACAGCAAAGTCATATGTATGTGAAAATATAATTTATAAAGATTCTTGTGCTTATCAACACAAACACACGTACCACATTTTAAATAAAGTTAGTAGATGCCAGGGTTCCCTTTTTTTGTAGCTTATAGGAGAACTACAGCTGTTTCTTTGAGAAGGTTAGATATTGTTCCTGAACTGAAAGAGAAATGTTGACAATCACATTAAGTTTGGAGAGTAAAATGCACACTATTACTAAGAGCAGCTAGAATTCTACTGTAAAAATCTATTAACAATATTTATTCCATCTAAATTCCCTGGACTCACCATTTCAATCGTTTGTAGTTGTCTCTCAGTACCATCAAAAGAGGCATAAAAAAGGCTTTTGCTGTCTGTGTCTCTGTATATTCAACTTTTTCCCTGTTATTAGGTGTCAGAAATAGTGCTATGCCTTTGGGCATAATTCACTTAGAGAAGGCATGCAGGAATTCCAGGGATTTGCCCAAAGCTGAGTTTTGATGATTTCTGCCCACCTTTTTCCTTGCTTGAGAAAGAAGAGTGTAACAGGGCTGCTGTCAACGGAACTGAGCTCTGTGTGTACGTTATTTCGATTCAAGCCTCTGGAGAGCGGCTAGCTGTTGGTTGTTAAAGAAAATACAATGACAGGTCACAAAAGTAAGTCCAGTCATTTCAAGGCTGGTTTCTAAAGACCTTTTCTAGCAGCGTATAGGAAACAAGTGCTGAGTTACAGAAGGAACAGTCAAGTTCTCCAGGTAAAATGAGAGAGGAGGAAAGTGAGGTGAGCAGAGTTTCCCCAGAATTCATTACCAAACATAGGTGTGGTCTCCAGACCTTTGGTGGTGTCTCTATTTTTATATTTAGTATAAATTTATTATTTACTTTTCTATTTAGTAAAAACCAAATAATAATAATAAATATGCTCTTCTTTGACTTCCAGGAAATTTCACTCTTCTTTTCCAGTCTTTCCAACCATTTCTTGTCTTCTTCACCTGCCCCACTTCCTCTGAATGTTTTCTAGATGTTCTCTAGATGTGATTTTTTGTTCTTTACTTGCTCAGTTATGTCTGACTCTTTGTGATCCCATGGACTGCAGCACGCCAGGCTTCCTTGTCCTTCACTATCTCTTGGAGTTTGCTCAGACTCATGTCCACTGAGTCAGTGATGCCATCCGAACATCTCATATTCTGTTGTCCTCTTCTCCTCCTGCCTTTCAGTCTTTCCCAGCATTAAGGTCTTTGCCAATGAGTCAGCTCTGCACATCAGGTGGCTAAAGTATTAGAGCTTCAGCATCAGTCCTTCCAATGAATATTCAGGACTGATTTCCATTAGGATTGACTGATTTGATCTTCTTGCTGTCTAAGGTACTCTCAAGAGTCTTCTCCAGCACCACAGTTGGAAAGCATCAATTCTTTGGTACTTCTACATGATCCAACTCTCACATCTGTACGTGACTATTGGATAAACCATAGGTTTGACTATATGGACCTTTGTTGGTAAAGTGATGTCTCTGCTTTTTAATACACTGTCTAGGTTTGTCATAGCTTTTCTTTCAAGAAGCAAGTGTCTTTTAATTTTGTGGCTGCAGTCACCATCCACAGCTATTTTGGAGCCCAAGAAAATAAAATCTGTCACTGTTTCCATTTTTTCCCCATCTTTTTGCCATGCAGTGATGGGCCCAGATGCCATGATCTTAGCTAGATGTCATGATCTTAGCTAGATGTGATTAGATGTTTTCCGTATTAGGCTTTGACCCAGTTCCCATCTCTTAAAAATCTCTCTTGATAATCTTATCTACTTCTAAGGCTTCAATAATGGGAAAAAAACTTTTAAGAATGTGTTTGAAGTAGGAAAAAAAGGAATAGATGATATGTTATTCATCTGATGAGTACTTCTTTTTTGTGCCATAGACATGATTAGTAGTCTGCTGAAGCCAATGGACTCCTTTCATGAATAATGTTTTAAATGCATAGATTGAAATACATAGGATTCCAAAGAAAACCAGTAACATTAAAATAAATTTATCCAAAATATTTTTAAAATGTGGTATAGTAATGTATATTCTATACTGCTGCTGCTGCTAAGTCGCTTCAGTCGTGTCCGACTCTGTGCGACCCCATAGATGGCAGCCCACCAGGCTCCTCTGTCCATGGGATTCTCCAGGCAAGAACACTGGAGTGGGTTGCCACTGCTCCAGGCACTGCAAAGTGGACTCTCCAGGCAAAAGTACTGGAGTAGGGTGCCATTGCCTTCTCCAATATTCTATACTACGTATTCAAGAAATAATAAGATCTGATGATTCCCATAATTTCAAAGTAGTGATAAATATTAATACTTGGAGATATCAGTAGTAGTAATAGTACCATCGTATGAAAATTTTTCAGGATAACAGAATCACAGGTTCTTTTAATGTTCCTGTCATTTTTTGCCTATGTCTGTAACTGTGGGGAATGTTAAATTTCAGTTAGAAATGAAGGAAGATAAAGATCAAGCTCACAAGTCACCCTAAATTCTATTCATGCATCCAAGACTAAGAATATCTGGTCTAAAGATTTCTAAAAGAAACTGGGAATCCGTATTGTATGCCTACCAGAAACCATGAGTGTGGTATGAAGAGAGGGGTGGTGCAGACCACTTACACCTGTACAGGTACTCTGTATCCATTGTTGTGTGTGTGTGTGGTTTATCAGGGCTTCTTGACTCTTTGTCTTTCTCAGCATGACTTTTATATTGAAGTAAAATTGAAACTACCTAGTTCTATTTGTTAAATGATGTTCTATTTTTATTTTGTTTATTGGGATTCTTTTTTTGTTTGATTTTAAAATATATTCCTTTGTTGTAGGGGGACTGAAATTGCTGACTAACTGGGGTCATTTCTTCATGCTATGTCTAGCTACTGTTATTATAGATAATTGGACTTTAAATGTGGATAGAATTAAAATATCCAACTGCAACATCTTGACTTCAAAGGCTTTGACGTGGATAAAAATATCCCATCTCCACCTTTTTCACCCTCTGTCACTTTGGCTTCCCAAACCCTGCATTCTCCTGGACCTCTCTTGTCTTCCTGATTCTTTTGGTCACTTCTGAATCTTCTCATTTGTTTTATACCTTACTAACCAGAAAAATGTAGGCATTCCTCCTACATTAGGTCATGAGCTAGTTTTCTCTTCTTTTTCACCTTGATAATCTCTCTCAATCATGTTCCTTGTCAGTTTCAATGGACCTTTTACTGATTGTCATCTTCTTTCAATGGTATACAGGTGTGCTGTCAGAATTAGACCCCTAAAATGTACTTGGTCACTCTCAAAAGCATCACAGTTAAGTCCAAGCTTCTCTTCTTGGTTCACAACCTCTACGGTGTGATCCCTACAGACATTGCCAGTCTTCTCCGCCATGGCAAGCCCCTGCCACAACTCTTCCACCTCACACTCCCCTTGGCCACCTGACTCTCAAGTATCCAAACACACCATGTTTTAAAAGGTCCTCCTTCTTCCTAGAATATCTTTCTCTTCCAGCTCACCTATAAAAATAATTTTACCTTTGCAAACTCAAGTCCCACTTTCTTCAGTTCCAGATGCTCCTAACTTAATTATTTTTTCCTTTCTTCTCATGCTCCAGTGGAACTTTAGATGGTGCATTATCCATCTAATTAATCCTTACTCTTGTTTTGCCATTTCTTAAAATCTACTTCCTGTTTAAGTCATTACATGTGAGACAAGCTCTTTCACTGGATTATAAATTCCAGAGAACTAAAGAGTTTTGCTGTAGTCCTTTCTGTGTTGTGTACAGTGAGTGACTTGCTTTTGCTGCTCCTAAGGGCTCCAAAATTTTTTTAATTCAATTGTGGGTAGTGGTTGGGTGATTGGACCCTAAATTTGTGGATGTCTGCTAGACATATACCTAAACCTTATGTGGGCTTGATATTCATCAAATACATAGACATTTTACTATGAGTATTGCTTTTGTTTCCAAAACTGGCTGAAACAAGTCTTATTAACAGACACAGTTAACAGTTTTACTGAGAAGTTTTGGATTCTATATTGGAAGCTGAAATTCATTCTATAAGTATTTCTTGAGCCCTAATTATGTATCCAGCTCTAGGGGGATAGCTAGCTTTGAATAAAAAATATCTTTGTTCTGGAAGGGCTTACAGATATCTTCATAAGAGGTTTGGAGCTTCCTATCAAGAGTTGCAGGAGAATTTACATTTCTTAAACTAGAAAAAAATTAGGAAGTAGTGATATAAAAAGCCAAGGAACATTTCTTCTGATATTACTGGTTGTAATTTACTTGTTGTTGTTTAGTCTCTGGAAACCCATTCTGCAATGGTTGTAGTGCTCAGCTGCTCAGTTGCGGGTGACTCTTTGTGATCCCATGGACTGTAGCCCACAAATCTCCTCTGTCCATGGAATTTTCCAAGCAAGAACACTGTAGTGGGTTGCCATTTCCTTCTTTAGGGGATCTTCTCCATCCAGGGATCAAACTCGATCTTCTGCATTGGCAAGCAGATCTTTACCACTGAGCCACCAGGGAAGCCCCTGCAGTTTATTTAGGGCTTGGTTATTGCTATTATTTTATACATTCCCTATTTCCAACTTTAATAAACCCCTGCAACAGGCAAGTCTTAAAATTTCCTTCTTAGTATCATTTTATGTCTTAGGCTGCAAAACATTAACAGAGGTTCTAAGCAATAGTAATAGCATTTACTATTTTTATTTTCTAGTAGAAATAAACCTAACAATGCTTTTGTTTCTGAACTAGTTCTATTATATGTTCAACATTATACTAGAAACTAGAGATATGCCAAATTAATTTATGGTCTTAAGTAACTCACAGAAGTAGTATCTTTTTTTTAAAATTGCATTACTCTAAGGGGAAAAAATAAATAATACTATAGGAAGATGCTTGTGTAGGATACTCTGGATTTTTTCTCAAGGCTAGTTGGACTCTGGACATTAGGGACATATACCATGATTTTCTGAAATATGAGTGCTAACTGGGGAGAAACAGAGCATAAACTCAGAACACAGCATATTAGTGTAGGGGAAATATTAAAGTCCTTTGATGAAAAATGTAAATTATGAGGAACATATGCTTTCAGAAAGAGTAAAGAATATTTTTCAGATGTCTCTGTATGTGTGTGTAAAGATCTGTGGCTTCAAATTTGACTAGATTTTGTTTGTTTGTTTTTCAAAATCTTTTCTAAGAATTGCCCTGGTGGAAAATATTCCTGAAGGCCTTAACTATTCAGAAAATGCACCATTTCACTTATCACTTTTCCAAGGCTGGATGAATTTACTCAGCATGGCCAAAAAGTCTGTTGACATAGTATCTTCCCATTGGGATCTCAACCACAGTCATCCATCAGCATGTCAGGTAAGCTGCATCCTCTAATGTGCGTGATGATTTGACTTTTGTGCATTTTACACCCTGCAGTATTCTTGCTTCCACTCCTCCAGTTCATTTTTTCTATCTATACCCATAGTTCATGTTCATTATTACAGTTATATGTATGTGCCATTGTTAATCAATGGCTGCTCAGTTTCTACTAGAATGCCAGGTTTTCAGGGGCACAATCACATCTCATCTTTGCAAAGAAGAGGCTGTTTACGCTGTATCGGACAACTTCAGGGGTGTCTTCCCATTGTGGTATCTGTTGATGGCACACTGCAGAATTCTACTTTGCACAACCTGCATGTTTTCAGTTGTAATTCTGTAACTGCTTGTTGAGGCATTTATTTGGTTCATTGGTGTCTTAATTTGTCTTTGTGGCACAGAGCCAACTTTTTAAATAGTGGAGTCACACTTTCCGGTATAGCTGTATATTCTTGACTGTCATATTTGGGTGAATAGGAAAAAGAACTTTACTGGTTATAGGAACAACCTTTAGAAAACTGACTAAATGATCGAAATGATTTCTGAATGAAATGCTATCCTGGAGATATGAAAATAATCCTGGTAATCATTCGTGTGTTTCCTTTTGTCAGTACAACCTTGATAGCACTGAGCTATCAAGTGTATGACCATTGGCCTAGATTTAAATTAGTCATGAGTCCACATGTGTATGTGCTACGTTGATTCAGTTCAGTTCAGTCGCTCAGTCGTGTCCGACTCTTTGCGACCCCATGAATCGCAGCACACCAGACCTCCCTGTCCATCACCACCTCCCGGAGTTCAGTCATGTCCAAATCTTTGCGATCCTATGGACTGTAGCCCATCAGGTTCCTCTGTCCATGGGATTCTCCAAACAAGGATAGTGAAGTGGGTTGCCACGCCCTCCTCCAAGGGATCTTCCTAACCCAGGGATCGAACCCTCACCTCTTATGTCTCCTGCGCTGGCAGATGTGTTCTTTACCACTAGCCCCACCTAGGAAGCCCCGTGAGTCCACAGCAGTTTTGAAAGCCAGCCTGACACATCACCAGTTTTCCGAACTTGGAGAACAGGGAATGTTTGTAGATTGGGACCTAGTTCTGCTTTGTAGGAGTGCTTTCCTAATTTACTGTTCTCAGAAACTCATTGCTCCACTCCCTGTGCTTTTCTTTCATTTTCATAAGAAAATAAGTCTGTGTTTGCTTCAGACTTATTTTCTTAGTTGACTTTCTGCCAGTAGAAATCTGAGGCCCAAGAGACCTCTTTTTATTTTAAACCATCAATGTCCCTTTTTTAAGTAGTTCAAAATGGAACAGCCCCTTAAAAACTTTTGTAGACTTTCTATGTATTCAGTGATAATCCACTCTATTAGCAAAAAGCTAATAACTCACAGGTGGGTCTTTTTCTACCGCGGATGGTGATTCAAGATTCTTCAGAACCTCACGCTTCTCACTTCCAGGAGTCCTTTTGTCTGAGACGATCTGTCACCTCCCACTTTTAATCCATCAGAGGACTCAATGTGGACTCTTACAGCCACAACTTTGATTTGCTCTTTACCCTGAGGCCATTTCTCACTGAGAATGTTTTGCTAAATTGAGAGACTGTCCTATATTTTCTGCATTTCTCTCAAAGTTCTGCATGGAAACGAACTAGTTCCTTCTTATCATGTACCACCAAAGCTTTGATAACCTGCCTGAACAATCACCTTAGCCAGATCTCCCAACCCATTCATCACATTTTCTGTCTCCTACTTTACAGCAGGCAGTAGCTTTGTCAAACTTTCTACCATTACTTTCTCAAGGACTCGAAAGCAATTTCTTTCCTGTTCTTCCAGCCTTGAGTAACATAATGAGATTCCAGTCCATCTCACCACCCAGTCCCATAGCCAATGCCACATGCTTTAAGTATTCTCAGCAGTAGTTTCTATTTAATTTTCTATTGTGGTTTCACAAACAACTCCAAAACTTACTCATTATTATTTCCTATGATTCTATGAGTTGGCTGACAGTTCTTTGGCTCCAGTAGTGCTGGCTGGGATTACTTATACAGGAGGGAAGGAGGGTAGTTGAGCCTGGGCTGACCGAGGGCCAGACAGGCTCATTCTCTACATGTGGACACTCACCATTCAGTAATCTAAACCAAGGTTTTTATAGGGCAATTGGATCCCAGGAGAATGCAAATGAAAACTATAAGACCTCTTAACGCTTGGGCTCTCAGAACTTTACTACATTCTCTTAGTCCAAAACAGTCACATGGCCAGGCCATGAACACTGGAGGGACAAGAGACTCCAGGAGGAGTATGCGTGTACAGGAATGGGAGGAACTATTGGCAGCCAAATTCCCCTGCTCGCAAACCTTGGAAAAGAGTTGAGCTACATTATTCTAACCTCTTCTTCTGTGAGCCCAGAAAGCCCTTTCAGTGTTCAGACTCTGGGAGAAAATGGGTCATTAGAGAATGCCATGGCCTTTCTGTGTCATGGCTCGTAAAGTTACATTATGGTTAGTATTCAGTACTGCTCACAGGGCAGTGATGAAATGGATGAGTGAGGCTCCCAATCTGTTTTGCTTAACGGTGCCTAGCATGGTGCTTGAGGCATACTAAGTGTTCAGTAAATATTTGTTAAGTAGTAAATATTAAGTAAGGGCTTCCCCAGTGGCTCAGTGGTAAAGAACCCACCTACCAATGCAAATGCAGGTTTGATCCCTAGATCAGAAAGATCCCCTGAAGAAGACAATGGCAACCCATTCCAGTATTCTTGCTTGGAGAATTCCATGGACAGAGGAGCCAGGCCAGCTGCAGTCCACGGGGTCTCAAAGAGTCAGACACGATGGAGCTACTAAAGAACAACGATAGTAACAACAACCTGGTTATTATTGAGCTCACCCGGCAAAACTTTAGGAGGAGGCCCTGGGTATGAACTGGTATCTTCCGGTGGAGTCACTCTACTCCCGCCAGAGATGCCTCTTGACTGCCTGTCATTCCCCTAACAGCCCCAGGCTCCTTTACAGTTTAATATCAACTGGTTTTCTGCAGAGTTTTGAGCTAATTTCACTTTGCCCCTTTACAAGGAGAAGGCTGCATTTGCAGACATGAGGAATAGAGGGGCTTTACCTGCTTTGGAAATTAAATGGATTCAAGCAGAACGTGAGACTGGTTGCATAAACAACTCTCCCTACTCCTGCCTGCTCCTGGCCCTGAGTACCATGCCCTGTGAGAAGTGGTGAACAGGAGAAAGAGGGCAGGTTGACAGCAGTGTTCACAGGTTCCTACTACGGACGCATGCAGCAGTGAACAGTAGCTGGAAGTGAGATCTTAGTTTCCTGACCGAGAATGGATCCCTGGTCACCCAGGTGTAAACCAGAATTCCTATCCACTAGACCATGAAGGCCAGCAGCTAGGGCCTAAATCCCCAGTCCTTACTTGTCTTGAAAAAAAAAATTCTGACAAGGAGGTGGAAGGAAAAAGAGAAAATCAGAGTACAACACGGAAAGAAGCATGAGCAAGCTCTGGAAGAGAGCTGCACCTTTGAAAGATTTAAATCCTTTGTAAGGGGGCCTTTGTCTTTTTCTACCCTTACTGGGTCTTTGTCCACCCTCTGGCCATCATCTTGTTTTGCGCCTCTGATTAATTTGTCTCACAACCCTCCCCAATATGTGCATGTACCCCTCTGCCAAGTTGGAGTCCAGCTCAAGGTGTCTGGGAGGGAAACTTGCAAGATGTATGGCCTGATGGCCGTCCCCTGCCTTTTGATTCCCAAGAAGTCCTTCTGTGCATGTGTAGTATCTCCCTTGCCCCAAGGACAAAAAATGCACCGTGTCCTGATCCTTTTCTTAGACGGAGTTTAGTGCCCGTTTGTGCTTTCCATGACTGATATCTTCAGGTGTCCACACGAGACAAAGCCTGGCTATTTACCCTGTTTCTGTTGTTGTTTCTGTTTTGGGGAATAAACAGGAGGGTGATCGTAAGTCCTAACCTGGAATCCACCTATCTCTTGTCTCAGGAAATGCAGACAGGAAGCTAGTTGTAAGTGTCTAGCCTGAAGCCCACCTTTTTCCTGCCCCATGAAATGTAAACAGGGGGCCAGTTGTAAATACCTAACTTGGATCTCATCTATCTTCTGCCTCACTACGGCAACGGGACAGTGGCTTCTCTCCTCTTTCTCTGGTCCATTGGTGGCCAAGGGACTGCCACTGGTCAAACACCAGGCATGGACTGTGGTCTTGAAAGAAAGAGCAAGCTTTCCTTGCTTGGAATAGAGTGCTTGCTCCCCAGTTTGCTCCATTTCCCATCTCCCCTCATCTGACCCTCAAGTCCTAGAGCAGTGTTCACAGAAGCAATTAGGATACAAAGGCCCAGAAGAACTTGTCCAAATACCACATGCCTTGGGCTTTCAGAGATTATTTTTAGAGCCTGGCTCACTCCTTCCTACCCTCTCACCACACCATAGGGGTAATTGTACAGAGATCAGAAATGGAAAAAAGAAAGGTCCTTGCTGCCAACTTTTTCTTTTCGGGTGTTCTTAAAGGATCCATATCCTGTTCTCTCCAGGCCATCAAGTTTTACCATTTCTACAAAGCAAGGTACTGACTGAAAGACCATTTGATTTAAATTCTACCTTATTTTATCTTTCAAATGGAAATAGAAAATTCAAGATTTTACCCAACATTTCAAATTTGAGGTGGCTAACCTTTGGGCCTTTTAGTTTTACCATGCCCTCATAATTGCTGGGATATGGTTATTGATTGGCTTACTGCACACAGAAGACAATTTCTTATTGAGCTAAGAAAAAGAAATCCACCCCTTAATTACTCAAGTGAACTAAAATTTTTTTCAGATGATCCAGTATCATGAAAGTTGGCTCAGTTTTGAGACTTTTTTCCATTAATATATTTTTAAAAGAAAATATTCTTATTTCAAGGAACACAATATTTACTTCTAAACCAACAGAGTCTGAAAATTCCTAAGTGGCAACCATAAATGGTAACTAAGTAGGAACTATAATTGAAAAGCAGCCCATCTACGTATCATCCTGCAGCCATAAGCAAAATACACCAAGGAACGGTATAGCCAGTGGCAGGCAGGCCGCACTCAGCAGAAAAGGGACACAGATAAACATGGCACGAGACGTCTGTGTGTTCCCTGGACGTCTGTGTCCTCTCTGCATGCCATTTCACAAGAGCAAGCTGTGTGTGTGTGCTAAGTCGCTTCAGTCGTGTCTGGCTCTTTGCGACCCCGTGGACAGTAGCCCCCAGGCTCCTCTGTCCATGGGATTCTCCAGGTAAGAATACTGAAGTGGGTTGCGGTGCTTTCCTCCAGGAGATCTTCCTGACCCGGGATTGAACCCATGTCTCTTACATCTTCTGAAATGGCAGGCAGGTTCTTTATCACTAGCACCATCTGGGAAACCCAAGAGTGAGCTATGCTCATTACTAACAGAATGATGAAAGCCTATCTTTTTTTTCTGTTTTTCATTTGCCTGGAAACAGAAGCACTCATTAAAAATACATTTTAATCTGTGTCACCAGAGGGTTGCTAGTTTAATTCCCACCCTGAAAAACTCATTTTGTCTTTTCTACCTTGCACTGGGTATTGTTAATCTTTTGGAGGTTGTTTGCTTCTGTGCTAAAAGAAACTGGGCAGTGACCTCCCTCTGCATCACAGTCATGTTAAGGGCTAGTGTGGTCTACAGTTCCATGAAAATCATATTTTCATATTTAATCAAAATACATGGTTAAGCTAAAGGTTTTGTTTCTTTCTGTCTAGATGATGAGTTTAGACACTGAAATATTGAATTTCTAGGACAACTTGATTGCTAATTTATGGGATAAAATGATGGAGTTTTATGAAAGCAAGACTGTTTAGGAAAAGCCAGAAAATATGATTTAGCAAGGGCTTATTAGTAGAGCTATCAAATTCATTGATCAAAACAATCCTATTCTCTATGAGTTTGCTGGAGGAAACTAAAAAACTAATTAATGAGCTATGACTGAATCTTTTTCCCCTTTTTATTCTTTTTTAAAATTAATAAATTTATTTTAATTGGAGGCTAATTACTTTACAAGATTGTGGTGGTTTTTGCTATACACTGACATGACTCAGCCATGGATGTACATGTGCCCCACCATCCCAAACCCCCTTCCCACTTCCCTCCCCATAACATCCCTCGGGGTTGTCCCAGTGCACTGGCTTTGAGTGTCCTATTTCATGCTTCGAACTTGGACTGGTCATCTATTTTATATATGACAATATACATGTTTTAATGCTATTCTCTCAAATCATCCCACCCTCGCCTTCTCCCACAGAGTCCAAAAGTCTGTTCTTTATATCTGTGTCTCTTTTACTGTCTCGCATATAGGGTCATCATTACAATCTTTCTAAATTCCAATATATATGCATTGATATACTGTATTGGTTTTTTCTTTCTGACTTACTCCGTGCTATATAATATGCTCCAGTTTCATCTACTTCATTCAGTTCAGCCACTCAGTCATGACTGACTCTTTGTGACCCCATGAACTGCAGCATGCCAGGCCTCCCTGTCCATCACCAACTCCCAGAGCTTACTCAAACTTATGTCCATTGAGTGGGTGATGCCATCCAACCATCTCATCCTCTGTCGTCCCCTTCTCCTCCCATCTTCAAACTTTCCCAGCATCAGGGTCTTTCCCAATGAGTCATTTCTTTGCATCAGGTGGCCAAAGGATTGGACTTTCAGCTTCAACATCAGTCCTTCCAGTGAATATTCAGGACTGATTTCCTTTAGGATGGACTGGTTGGATCTCCTTGCAGTCCAAGGGACTCTTAAGGGTCTTCTCCAAAGGAGTACGTCAAGGCTGTATATTGTCACCCTGCTTATTTAACTTACATGCAAAGTACATCATGAGAAACGTTGGGCTGGAAGAAGCACAAGCTGGAATCAAGATTGCCAGGAGAAATATCAATAACCTCAGATATGCAGATGACACCACCCTTATGGCAGAAAGTGAAGAGGAACTAAAGAGCCTCTTGATGAAAGTGAAAGAGGAGAGTGAAAAGTTGGCTTAAACCTCAACATTCAGAAAACTAAGATCATGGCATCCGGTCCCATCCCTTCAGGGCAAATAGATGGGGAAACAGTGGAAACAGTGTCAGACTTTATTTTTCTGGGCTCCAAAATCACTGCAGATAGTGATTGCAGCCATGAAATTAAAAGACGCTTACTCCTTGGAAGGAAAGTTATGACCAACCTAGACAGCATATTAAAAAGCAGAGACATTACTTTGTCAACAAAGGTCCATTTAGTCAAGGCTACAGTTTTTCCAGTGGTCGTGTATGGATGTGAGAGTTGGACTATAAAGAAAGCTAAGCGCTGAAGAATTGATGCTTCTGAACTGTGGTGTTGGAGAAGACTCTTGAGAGTCCCTTGGACTGCAAGGAAATCCAGCCAGTCCATCCTAAAGGAGATCAGTCCTGGGTGTTCATTGGAAGGACTGATGTTGAAGCTGAAACTCCAATACTTTGGCCACCTGATGCGAAGAGCTGACTCATTTGAAAAGACACTGATGGTGGGAAAGATTGAGGGCAGGAGGAGAAGGGGACAACATGGGATGAGGTTGGATGACATCATTGACTCAGTGGACATGGGTTTGGGTGGACTCTTGGAGTTGGTGATGGACAGGGAGGCCTGGTGTGCTGTGGTTCATGGGATTGCAAAGAGTTGGACACGACTGAGCAACTGAACTGAACTGAATTAGAACTTATTCAAATGTGTTCTTTTTAATGGCTGCGTAATATTCTATTGTGTATATGTACCACAACCTTCTTATCCATTTGTCTACTGATGGACATCTAGGTTTCTTCCATGTCCTAGCTGTTGTAAACAGTGCTGTGATGAACACTGGGGTACACCTGTCTCTTTCAATTCTGGTTTCCTCAGAGCGTATGTCCAGCAGTGGGATTGCTGGGTCATATGGTAGTTCTATTTCCAGGTTTTTAAGGAATCTCCACACTGTTCTCCATAGTGGCTCTACTAGTTTGCATTCTCACCAACAGTGTAAGAGGGTTCCCTTTTCTCCGCACCCTCTCCAGCATTTATTGTTTGTAGACTTTTTGATAGCAGTCATTCTGACCGGCGTGAGATGGTACCTCGTTGTGATTTTGATTTGATTTTCTCTGATAATGAGTGATGTTGAGCATTTTTACATGTTTTTGTTAGCCATGTGTATGTCTTCTTTGGAGAAATGTCTGTTTAGTTCTTTGGCCCATTTTTTGATTGGGTCATTTATTTTTCTGGTATTGAGCTGCATGAGCTGTTTGTATATTTTTGAGATTAGTTCTTTGTCAGTTGCTTCATTTGCTATTATTTTCTCCCATTCTCAAGGCTGTCTTTTCACCTTGCTTATAGTTTCTTTCATTGTGCAAAAGCTTTTAAGTTTAATTAGGCCCCATTTGTTTATTTTTGCTTTTATTTCCATTACTCTGGGAGGTGGGTCATAGAGGATCTTGCTGTGATTTATGTCAGAGAGTGTTTTGTCTATGTTTTCCTCTAGGAGTTTTATAGTTTCTGGTCTTACATTTAGATCTTTAATCCATTTTGAGTTTATTTTTATGTATGGTGTTAAAAAGTTTTCTAGTTTCATTCTTTACAAGTGGTTGACCAGTTTTCCCAGAACCACTTGTTAAAGAGATTGCCTTTTCTCTACTGTATATTTTTGTCTCCTTTGTCAAAGATAAGGTGTCCATAGGTGGATGGATTTATCTCTGGGCTTTCTTAAAGAGATGTATTTATATGAAATCAATTAGTTACTGGTCTACAGTGAACCATGATGTTTAATTTTGAAAAACTATGATTTTAAAAATATAACAGTATTTGCTCAATTTCGGAAGTAGCATGTTTGAAAGTTTAATGATCCAGGAGGTTGTTTTGAAATGCATAAGTCAGAATTCTGTCTCGAGACAATGAATGATAGGCAGTTATCAGTGGTAGACAGATTGTAGAGTCAGGAGTACAGCTTATATTTCTTTTTGTCCACTCATTGGCTGTGTGACTTTGAGTTAGATGCTGAACTCTCTGGGCCTCAGTTTTCTCATCAGCAAAATCAAGGTGATAACAGAACCTATCTCATAGGTGGTTGTGTAGATTAAATTAGTTAATGTGCATAAAGGGCATAGAATAGTCTTTGACCATTTATCGCCTATTTAGTGTTTATTACTAAATTCATGATTGTTGTTCACAATGACTTATTTGGGTACACACTACAAATCTGGTTCAAGTCAGTTTAATTATAGTAACAAATAATGAGTTCTCACTGGGTGCTTTATACTATGCTAGAATCCAACATGATTACCATGTAAAATTAAAAGAGGAATTTAATTTCTACAAATGTGGGACTCATTCTGGTCCTCTCTGTTTCTTAGTGAATTCCTGCTGCTTCTCTGTGCTTTTGCCTCCCCATCTGTTGAATAATTCTAATTATATTCTTGCTTGCTTTCCAGTATATTTCCAAGGGAAATCATCATTCAGATATAAACTCATAAACACTATGATTAGCAAGAGTTTAACCTCTTTGATTCTTTTAGAATCCAATCAAAGAGACATGAATAAATCATGAATCCAAAGAGATTCTTCTCAATTATTAATGTTTTCATTAAATAATAACTTTTCTTTTAAATTGTCTTATCTTAGTTTTGTTTGCCTATATGCTGTTTTCTCTCTAGACTTTCACTTTCCTAGGGTCAATTTATGTTTTTGGAAATTTCTTTTAAAAAAGAATAGGTTGGATTTTTTTTCCCATTAGAATGTTAATTTTGTTGTTGTTCAGTCACTCAGTCGTGTCCACCTCTTTGTGACCCCATGGAATACTAATAGTTCCTTACTATTAAAAAAAAAAAAAAAAAAAAACCTGGAAATTACAGAGAAATAAAAGAGAACAAAATCATCCATGTGATCATCAGCAAACATTTTGTAATGGTTATTTTATGCATAATTATATACACAGGCTCATATAAAGAAACTTGTATCTTAATTTTGAACTTAATGTCACACCATAAATATCTTTCCATGCTATTAGAAACCCTGGTAAACATTGTTTTAAATTGGCTGCCTAATATACAAATTCCAGATAATATACAAATACATACCAGATTAAACATATATAACTATTTCTCTATTATTGAACATTTAAGCTATTTCTTTTTTTGGAAATGAATTCTCCTGCAGTTAATATTTCTGTGCAAACCATTGTTTTCTTTTTGCTCATTCACTCGGTATCCATTCTTAGAAATAGGGTTACAGGACTAGTCTGAACTAGTTTCTTAAAACAATCGGGTTTTGAGGGAACATGTAGAAAACTCTCATGCTTGCTACCTAGTTAAGCTGGGACCACTGGGAGAGAGGACTTGAAGGAATTTTGCTTCCATTCTCTGCAGGGCTCTCTGCTGGCTGAGAAGTGATTGTGGAAGAGCTGCAGTGTTGGGCACATCTTGGTTTCCTCCCTCACCCCAGTCACATCACAGGCCACCGTCTCCTGCAGTGCCATCCACACTCTTGCCCATACTGCTGAATGCTCTGCCAAGATTTCATGTTGTCCACCCACCTTTTGCAGCCAGACTGGACTCTGGAGCAGCCTTAAAGCTACTTCCTAGTACTGTAGAAATCCAGCTGCTCAGGTCCCTGTAATAAGTATTATTCTCCTGATACTAATTCCTTGCAATTTCCTGGCCTTTTACTGGTATGATGAGCCTATTCATCTCTCTTCATCTGTCCCTGACGGGGATGGCTTTGTTCATATCTAAGGGGTGCATAATTGTGAATAACCATCATTAGGCAAGGTCTTGATGATTAACTCTTATGAATAATTAAATCTCTTAATGGGATGGATCCTGGACTGGCAGCCAGCATGCGTACATAGCAGATACTATTTGCTGTTATCAAGCAGGTAATCGTTGTTGCTCATCACCCAAAAAGTGGGCATTCTCAGCTAAGTTGTTGGGTCTGTGACACTGAGTTCCCAAAGCTATGATTGATCCATGACCACAAGACATTTGTGAACTGATGTAATGGCCAACATCTTGTGGCTTCACATCAGGAATTCTATATTCCATTGGCATGTTCTGAGAGCAGCCAAAGTCTCTGGCCACCATCCCCAACTCTACTCTTTTCTTCAGCCCACACCTAACCATCCAGTTCATTGCTGTGCTGTCTCATAATACCTGAGATCATTCCCCCCCCCCCACCTTTTTTTTCTTTTTTGACTTTAACTCTGCTGTAGCTCAGGTCACATTATCTCACACTAACCTTCTAATTTCCCTTTCAGCCTTCAGGCTTGCCCTGTACCAGTCCTTCTCCAGTTTAGAGTCAAGAGTTTTCTTTCAGAACAAAAATTTGACTATGCCCTTCTCTAGGTAAAATCTTGCAGGGGTCCACACTTCTTTTCAGACGATGTATAGATGCTCTGCCCAGGCTTACCAGACCCTTCGTGATGTGCTCCTACTTAGGTCCCTGCCACAGACCTCCACCCAGAGTATTTTTTCTTTCTTCCTCCTTTTGAGGGAACTTTCCTTGCATGTCTCGGACTGGGTTATTAGTGTTCTTGCTGTATTTCCTCTAGGCCTGTACCTTGTCCACCTACCATCTGACACATCGGGCTGTATTTTCTTTTTATCATGTATCTCCTACATGTATTAAGGTCCCTGGTACATAGCATACATCCAGTAAATGAGTTTGCTCAAAAGACACTCTGCTTTGTCTTGAGAGTAGTTCAGTCGCTCAGTCGTGTTCGACTCTTTGCGACCCCATGAATTGCAGCACGCCAGGCCTCCCTGTCCATCACCAACTCCCGGAGATCACTCAGACTCACATCCATTGAGTCCGTGATGCCATCCAGCCATCTCATCCTCTGTTGTCCCCTTCTCCTCCTGCCCCCAATCCCTCCCAGCATCAGAGTCTTTTCCAATGAGTCAACTCTTCGCATGAGGTGGCCAAAGTACTGGAGTTTCAGCTTTAGCATCATTCCCTCCAAAGAAATCCCAGGGCTGATCTCCTTCAGAATGGACTGGTTGATCTCCTTGCAGTCCAAGGGACTCTCAAGAGTCTTCTCCAACACCACAGTTCAAAAGCATCAATTCTTCGGTACTCAGCTTTCTTCAGAGTCCAACTCTCACATCCATACATGACCACTGCAAAAACCATAGCCTTGACTAGATGGACCTTTGTTGGCAAAGTAATGTCTCTGATTTTGAATATGCTATCTAGGTTGGTCATAACTTTCCTTCCAAGGAGTAAGCGTCTTTTAATTTCATGGCTGCAATCACCATCTGCAGTGATTTTGGAGCCCAGAAAAATAAAGTCTGACACTGTTTCCACTGTTTCCCCATCTATTTCCTATGAAGTGATGGGACCAGATGCCATGATCTTCGTTTTCTGAATGTTGAGCTTTAAGCCAACTTTTTCACTCTCCACTTTCACTTTCATCAAGAGGCTTTTTAGTTCCTCTGCACTTTCTGCCATAAGGGTGGTGTCATCTGCCTATCTGAGGTTATTGATATTTCTCCCGGCAATCTTGATTCCAGCTTGTGCTTCTTCCAGCCCAGCATTTCTCATGATGTACTCTGCATATAAGTTAAATAAGCAGGGTGACAATATACAGCTTTGATGTACTCCTTTCCCTATTTGGAACCAGTCTGTTGTTCCATGTCCAGTTCTAACTGTTGCTTCCTGACCTGCATACAAATTTCTCAGGAGGCAGGTCAGGTGGTATGGTATTCCCATCTCTTGAAGAATTTTCCACAGTTTATTGTGATCCACACAGTCAAAGGCTTTGGCATAGTCAATAAAGAACAAATAGATATTTTTCTGGAACTGTCTGGCTTATTTGAAGATCCAGCAGATGTTGGCAATTTGGTCTCTGGTTCCTCTGCCTTTTCTAATACCAGCTTGAACATCTGGAAGTTCACGGTTCACATATTGCTGAAGCCTGGCTTGGAGAATTTTGAGCATTACTTTACTAGCATGTGAGATGAGTGCAATTGTGCAGCAATTTGAGCATTTTTGAGCAGCAATTCTTTGGCATTGCCTTTCTTTGGGATTGGAATGAAAACTGACCTTTTCCAGTCCTGTGGCCACTGAGGAGTTTTCCAAATTTGCTGGCATATTGAGTGCAGCACTTTCACAGCATCATCTTTCAGGATTTGAAATAGCTCAACTGGAATTCCATCACCTCCACTAGCTTTGTTCGTAGTGATGCTTTCTAAGGCCTACTTGAGAGTATTTGAGAGTAAAAGTTGACACTAACAAATGTATGTCAGTCACATATCTGTGTTCAGACTTCTGGCAGACTTTGTATATTTCAGTAAATATAATAGATAAATAAGAAAATTTAGTAAGTGTTCTAAACTGTAAACAACTTTTTTTCAGTAAATGTAATGCCAAAAATTTTTGATTGCACTGGGTCTTCGTTGCACTGCACGTGGGCTTTTTCTAGTTGCAATGAGTGGGGCTACTCTCTAGTTGGGGTGCACAGGCTTCTCCTTGTGGTGGCTTCTCTCGCTGTGGAGCATAGACTCTAGAGCACATGGGCTTCAGTAGTTGCAAAACACAGGCTCTAGGGCTTGTTCAGTAATCGTGATGCATGGGCTTTGTTGCTCCAAGGCCTACAGAATCTCCCTGCACCAGGCCTCAAACCTGTGTCCCCTGTATTGGCAGGCAGACTCTTTACCACTGGATAACCAGGAAAGTCCTGATTTAAACTTTTTATCCTGTGTGTGTGTTTGTACTTATATAATCGTAAGTAACACACACATGTTTTGGTGCCTTTGTTTCTTTGGGATGGGCCTCTAGATATGAGATTCCTGAGTGGAAGAAAAGCAGTATGTTAGAGTAGTCTTTCCCAAAATTGGTGACAAGAGAATATGCTGCCCCTCATAAATTACTTCTCAATCTCTTTGAGTACTAAGAGAGATCTCCTTATTGCTTTGCATTGTGCTTTGCTTGTTGACATAAACATCTCTTTATGTTTGCTAGCCAGGCAGGCTTGTTCTTCTTAGACATTTTTTTTCCTAATCCTTCCCACCAAGAAATTTAATACCACAGATATATTACATGTTTACTGTATGTGTATCTGTGTTTTATTAATAAAAAAGTGTAACTTTCATTTTCACATACATCTCTACTCTCACACAGGAAAGAATCAATTGTTAGCCCCTTTAGGGTAATAACACCCCTACAAGGAATGCATGTAATAGATTCTTAGTAGGCCTTCTCCTAAAATGTGTCTCTTCTAAGAATTCTTAATTAGCAAATACATCAAACACATATCCATATCACACTGCTAACCAATTATTTCTTCCCATCGTCTTCTTTCTTGGTTTTAGTGTTATTTACTATTTGGTTAGAGCCCTTCATTGCATATGTTCCCCATATGGGTTATATAGTAATACAGTCTCTAAACCTGTATATATCTGAAAATATTTTTTTTCTTCATGCCAGCAGTAAAATTCTTGACTAGGTAAAACACTCCTAGGCATCACCCTTTTTCTTCCATAGTCTCTCACCACCAAATGCTGGTTTAGTGTTGCCAACATTTAGCTCCATGCTAATCTGATCCATTTTCCTTAATAGTTACCTTTTTGTTTTGTTTTATTTTGGGCCAGGAGTTTCTAAGAATTCCTCTCTTTCCTTGGTGTTGATTAATTTTACAGAATGTGCCTATATGTGACTTTCCACATTATATTTGCCTCTGTCTTCAATTATCTTTTTGACACATAAATCTATTTCTTTTCTCAAGTTAGACACATTTTTTTCTTCTTTTATTGCAAACCCCTTCTTTTTGTCTCTTTTTCTCTTCCAATACACCTATTAGCCACATGATGCGTGGGTGTGAGCTAATCACTTCAGTTGTGTTTGACTCTTTGTGACCCCATGGACTGTAGCCCGCCAGGCTCCTCTGTCCATGGGATTCTCCAGGGAAGAATACTGGAGTGGGTTGCCATGCCCTCCTCCAGGGGGATCTTCCCGATCCAGGGATTGAACCTGCACCTCTCATGTCTCCTGCATTGGCAGGTGGGTTCTTTACCACTAGCACCACCTGGGAAGCCCTAGCCACATGATATATATCAATTTATCCATCTCCCTTTCCTCCCCTTGTCACCATATGTTTCCATGTATGTGTGTGTGCCTGCTTGTCTGTGCTTTGATATATTTCTTCCATTTCATCTTTGGGCCACTGATTTGGGTCTCAACAGTATTCTTTAATTACTTTTCTAATTTAGCTCTAAAATTTTAGAGTGTTAGTCCAGCCATGTCTGACTGTCTTTGAGTGCTCGTATTGTGTCTTAGCTCTACCTCCTGTCTTCCTGAGTGGCCAGTGCCCATTGTGTCCAAGCATCTCTCTTGATGGATCCTGTTAAGTGTGTTAGTGTTTGATTTTATCAGCTTATTAATGGCTTTCTTTCAGGTGAAGGAGGGGCTGTATTAGATGGTTAACCTGTCTATCACAGGTCAACTGAAGAACATCTTCCCTCCCCGCCGCCACCCGCTGTAATACTTCACATTCCCAGCCCCAGGCCTTGAGATTTGCCCCAGCTCCTGTGTAGTCTCCTGGAGAACAGGACCACTGGGTCACTCATGTTAGACAGAGACTGACTCTGCATACATGTTGGTATCCAGAACCTGACTCTGCTGGTTATTAAATGCCTTCCAGCCCCAGAACTGCTTAGTTCAGAGGAGTTAGATATACTGGAGCTGGGAGGGAAAGGAGAGGAAGAGACTTGGATGTAACTTTCTTTCAGAATACCCCTTCTGAAAGAAAGAATACCTCTTTAACATAAAATGGTCATGTAGAGAAAATTATAGTAAATCAGCATATAGAAAATCAGCATATCACTTAAATTTCTTGGGCCTGAGTATCCTTATCTATAAAGTGAGGAGATTGGTAGATCATTGATCTCAAAGGTATCTTCCAGCTCTGACATTCTCAATTTCAGTATTCTAATGATTCTGCATCACACCTCAGTATGATAAAGGGGTAAAGTTCAGTGGTTTTTTTACAGTTGTTTTCTGTGGATCCCTGGGGAAATGCACAAGAGGACAGAGATGGATTGATGGAGATGCTTAGCTTAAGTTTTCATTTAAATGAAAAGTTTAACTGTTAAAACAAATTTGAAAACCATCACCATATTCTATATTATCTCCAGAATTAATCTTACAGAGCATGACTTTATTCTGATTTCTCTTTGGTATTTTTGTTTTTTCCCCTTCACATTTTTTGTGGAATTTTATCCTGCCCATGAGTTGTTTTGGGTCAACAGAAATTGGCAGGATTTATAACTTCTATTCTCTTGGGTTAAGCAGTCTCTTCAGAGTCACAGAGGGGTTGAACTGGATCTCTGCCCTTGGGGTACCACTCCCTCCCTCTCCAGGACCGTACTGTCTATCATAAGGTTTTAGCAGATATTAAAAAAAAAAAAAAAAAAAGGCTTAAAGTAGGTCAATGTACCTGAGCCACTAGCTATCTTCAAGATGATTTATTTGAGTTTAAAATGTTGGCTGATGTTTCTCACTAGAAAGAGAAAGTCTTTAAACTACTGATGTTTAAAAGACAAAGGGGCTTTTGTTATTTCTTTATGAAAACATGGTGAGTAAATTTAACTCAGAAAGCAATAGTCCTTACTGCAGATCTCAGCATAGAATAAGTGTTTAATACCTTTTGAAGTAATTATATTTTGAATGTCTTAGCAAAAACGTGTGGACTGGGAGGTAAGACACTGAAAACAGGAGAAATTTAATAGAAGTTCTGCCTAAAGCCCAGGTATAGAAATTCTACCCCAGCACAAGTTCATTACAAGTGAGCACTATAATTAAAAATTTTAAGAATCCTTGGTGTAAGTAATCAGCACATATGATAGGCTACCCACTCCAGTATTCTTGGGCTTCCCTGGTGGTTCATATGGTAATGGGTTCAATCCCTGGGTTGGGAAGATCCCCTGGAGAAGGGAAAAGCTACCCCATCAAATATTCTGGCCTGGAGAATTCCATGGACTGTATTGTCCATGGGGTCACAAAGAGTCAGACAGGGCTGAGGGAAAAGGGCTTCCCTGAGTTATCAGGGAAGTAAAAATAAGGTTTATTTAATGATAGTCTGCCACTATCTGTAGCTTTTGGAGTTTCAATTTTCATTCATGTTTGAGAGTTCTGGTCTTCATTTTAAATCTCACAAAAATCACACAGTGGGAATCACTTTAAGGCACACAGCCAGAAATACAGATAGGTTAGAAGATCTCCTGTGTTTTGTTTTTGCTAAATATATTGTTAACTAAGAACAACAACAACAAAAAAAGTTTGTTTAAAAATACTGGCTCACTAACCATGGGGACTCACAGAACACGCAAAGTACATATGCCCTTTCCCCGTGTGAAAGTGAAAAATACAAACATTTATGTGACTGTGAGATGACCGTGGGTCTAGGCTCTAGAAATCTGGGCTATGCAGACATCAGCCAGCCTTCAAGGGTGTGTGACAAGAGTATAGCAACTTGGCAGAGTGACACAGCTAAAAGAGAGGAGGTCATGCTGGTGGCAAGCAGCTCGGCAGAAAGCCCCACAAAGTCCCACCAAGGGCATCTTCCCTTACATCCAGTGTCGGAGCCTCTCACTGCCAAGCCCTCACTTTTCCATAGTAAATTTGAAATTTATATAGGCCCTGAAATCAGCAAATCAGTAACTGTTTCTTCCCTATCCATCTCCCTCTGCCTCCTTAAATCTCTTTCTCTCTCTCTCCCTCTCCCCTCTTACTTCTTTATTTAAAAAGCAATTTGCAACTACCTAATGCCCTCATTTGACATCCCTTATAGGAAGACCTACTTTGTGGGGAGGCTGCCTCCAGGTTCTGCATGTAGAGTAATTTGGTCACTTTTTTTTCAGGCTTATTTGTTTCTCATAATTTTATTTATTTATTTATTTTTGGCTGTGCTGAGTCTTCATTGCTGCATGCAGGCTTTTCTCTACTTGGGGGAAATGGAGGCTACTCTGTAGTTGCTGTGTGCAGGCTTCTGATTGCAGTAGCTTCTCTTGTTGAAGAGGGTGGGCTCCAGGGCATGCAGGCTTCAGTAGCTGTGGCACGTGGGTTCAATAGTTGTGGTTCCTGGGCTCTCAAACAAGGCTCATTCTGTGGTGATCTTTCCCGACCAGGGATCAAAGTCGTGTCTCCTACATTGGCGGGTGGATTCTTTACCACTGAGCTGCCAGGGAAGCCCAAAGTTGGTCACTTTTGATGAGTTACACTTGGAGCAACCTTTACCAGCATGGTTAGACAAAAAAGGAAACTTCCATGCCTGGCACAGGGTGCAACTCCTCCATCCTCTAACATCTGGGGATTTCGGATCTTAGGCTATACTGCACCAGCTCCAGGCAGGAGATGGCTGGATTATGCCAGACACTCCTCCTGGCAGTCAGCTGGCACCCTAGCACAGGCATACCAGCCCTTCGCTCCTTCACATTCCAAAGCTTTAGGGTTTTGATCTTTGGTCTCTTTCTTTTCTAAGTCCCAGTTGCAAGAATCACCGCTCTGCATTTACATTCCATCCATTTACCTTCTCAGTCTTCAAATTCTTTCTCCATAATCATTATCAATACTCTATTCTAATCAAAGCAAGATAAAACTTTACCACTTGGAGGCCATGAAGACCAAAGCCTTGTTGCCTGTTTAGGCTATGAGGGCATTTGAGTTTGTGGCCGAATAACACAAACCTGAAAAACCAATAAAGGAATACCAGTTCCCTCTTATGATAAGGAGAAGGAGTCTATGAAAACACTTTGGAGTCTATGAAAAGAGAAAATAAGCAGGATAATGTTGCAATCCACTCACCTGCGATGATGTAATGAACCCACCACTATGCAGTCTCCCTGAGATTGAGTAAAAAAAAATTTATTTTTACTATAAAAATTATGTTTGTGAAATCTAATAAAGAAAACCTTTATTTTTTTCAGTTTTTTTTAGGCTAGGGTAATAATTATAGATTTCTAGTTGAATTCAATAAAACATAAATTTGAAATGAGAAAGTGAATTTAGGTAAATCCCTGACAAGTAGTGAAAGTGAAAGTCACTCAGTTGTGTCCAACTTTTTGTGACCCCATGGACTATAGTCCATGGAATTCTCCAGACCAGAATACTGGAGTGGGTAGCCTTTCCCTTCTCCAGCGAATCTTCTCAACCCAGGGATTGAACCCAGGTCTCCCACATTACAGGCAGATTCTTTACCAGCTGAGCCCCAAGAGAAACCTGGCGGGCTCCAGTCCGTGGGGTCACAAAGAGTTGAACATGACTGAGCGACTAACACTGGATAAGTAGTCATGATTCCACCCATAATGGCTAACACTTACCTACTACTAACCCTTAATCCTCAACAAGACACTTTAAAGTAAATATTAATATTATCAACATTTCACTAAGGAAGAAAGTGAATTAAGAAACAATTTGTAAATTGGAAAATCAGCTGGAATCTGGGTCTTTCTGGGCCCAGTCACAACTGTTTAATATTCTCTGCCTCTTCATGTGTAGATACTTAAGAGTTCATGAAAAAGTAAAAAAAAAGAATAGATTTGCATTGTAGCATTGAAATGATTATTGCAATAATTGAGTTGCACAGTACTCAAAAAAACAATGTAATCTGTGTTTGTGCTACTCTCTATTTCTATAAACTCTTTTGAAAAAAATTTCCATGAATACCAAGTGCTGAAGTGCTTGCCTTTTAAAATTTGAATGAATGGTTTTAATTTTCAATGTTTATTTATTCCTATTTAAAACAGCATAATTTTAGGTTTTCTGACTTTGGTTCTGAATGTTTTTTCTAGGGTCAACGTCTTTTCGAAAAGTTGCTCCAACTGACTTCTCAAAGTATTGAAATCAAGCTAGTGAGTGATGTAACAGCTGATTCAAAGGTATTAGAAGCCTTGAAATCAAAGGGTAAGGCCAAGGTTGACATGGTACTCTACCTCTGGGTGTTCTGTTCCAGTGCATTCAATTCTATTTAGATTAGTACATGATTTCTTTATACACAATTTATTTATAATCAACACACTTAGTACACTTCTTGTTTGTCCTTTGAAAAACAGACTGATTAAAGCCTTTAAATGAGAGAACTAATTAACCAATTCTTCTGGGATTTTTAAAATAGTGTTGTTGCATATTAGCTTATGCAAAGTACTCTACTGGCCATTAGATGATAATTAACTAGAAAGAAGAATCTTTCCCTCTGTAAACACTTCAGTGATATGATTAGAGAGAAGAGCCACTTCTTATCAGAACAAACATTGGATTTCTGGTTTTCTCTTGACCATTAGATGGACATTCTCTTTGTGCTACATATATTGTTTGAAATAATATAGTCAGAGGTAGGAGTCTATGAGTCACTGCCTTATTCACGACTTTTAAGGTAATTCTGCAGGAGACCATCATTTGTTTGGTCACTTTACAATTTGCTTCACACTTTCTGAAAACTGAGGATAATTATGAAATAAATTTCTTCATTTTGCTGTATCTTTACTAACTGAACTCTCACTTATAAAGAGTTTTTACTGATTTATAAAAAAATACATATATATATATTCTGAATTTGCTATGCAGACTGTAAGCCTGTGAACGACATATAATAAATGTCAGAAATTTATTATTAACAGAAATTATTAATAACAGAAATATTTTGATGAACCATTTGAAATTTGTGTTGGAATACTTTGCTTTGGGGTATCTTATTTTTTTAGGGAGAGTTCCTAGGCTTTTGGTAAAGTTCCAGGAAGGTTTGTCCTGAATAGTTCACAAAAGACAGGTCAATATAAGACTAGCCATGAGCAACGTCAGCTGTGAAGGAGTTTCTGAGGTTGGAAGTTAATTGAATCCATCCTTCCTCCCCTCGCCTGCCCTTGCCTCGGCAACCGCAGGCCTGTTCTCTGCGGCGGTAGGTGTCCATTGCATAGATAGGGTCATTTGCGTCATAGTCCAGATTCTGCATGAGAGTGATATCGTGTGCTATTTGTCTTTTTCTTTCTGACTTCCTTCACTTAATATGATAATCTCTAGTTGCATCCAGGAATCCTAATGAGCATTCTTTTGGCATTTTCAGATCATTTTGGCTTCCTCACCACAAAGAATTTGCCAAACAGTAAATATTTAATTGGCATTTCCTTGTGATTAAATCTTACTCATTGAAGTCAGAACTTTAATATCTGAAATAAGAATATCGCACTTTCATTTTCCTTAATAACTATTTTAAAAATAAAACATTAATTATATTTTATTTCTCCATGATTGTTTAATAACCTGTTGTAAAACAAGAAATGAAAATTCACAATTATGTGTATTAAACATATCGTTTATACTTTTCAAAACGGTTCAGATTTGGGGATCAGAAGGAAAGTTATGACCAACCTAGATAGCATATTCAAAAACAGAGACATTACTTTGCCAATAAAGGTTCGTCTAGTCAAGGCTATGGTTTTTCCTGTGGTCATGTATGGATGTGAGAGTTGGACTCTGAAGAAGGCTAAGCGCCTAAGAAATTATGCTTTTGAACTGTGGTGTTGGAGAAGACTCTTGAGAGTCCCTTGGACTGCAAGGAGATCCAACCAGTCCATTCTGAAGGAGATCAGCCCTGGGATTTCTTTGGAAGGAATGATGCTGAAGCTGAAACTCCAGTACTTTGGCCACCTCATGCGAAGAGTTGACTCATTGGAAAAGACTCTGATGCTGGGAGGGATTGGGGGCAGGAGGAGAAGGGGACGACAGAGGATGAGATGGCTGGATGGCATCACTGACTCGATGGACGTGAGTCTCAGTGAACTCCAGGAGTTGGTGATGGACAGGGAGGCCTGGCGTGCTGCGATTCATGTGGTCTCAAAGAGTCGGACACGACTGAGCAACTGATCCGATCTGATCTGAAGCTTTTCATAGTAACTAGTCTGATAAAACTCTAAAATATTACTTGAAAAAGAAAATATGGCTTTAACTAGGATAAAATATTTTGAATTCAGGTTTACAAGCATATAAAATATATATATATATATTTCATCACTTCTCTGGGGTTCAGTGTGCAGTGAGCAATTTTTTTTGTCAGAAATCCCCTGTCATAACAAATAGATTTAACAAACTCAACTTATGTAAAGCTACTGTGTTCTCTTCATATATCTATAAAAAGATGTCCCTAATTGATTATGTAGTGTAAGAATAGTTGAAGATAGACCGGAAAGACCATCCATGAATTAATTATCCTGCCTATATAGAAGAACAGTAACCACTGAAGAAAACTGATTAGTTGTTACTAGCCAGCTTAATTTATTCAAAGCCTCTGTTATTTTATTGCATACTAAACTAGTGAATTAGTTGGAGAAGGCAATGGCACCCCACTCTACTCCACTCCAGTACTCTTGCTTGGAAAATCCCACAGACAGAGGAGCCTGGTAGGCTGCAGTCCATGGGGTTGCGAAGAGTCGGACACGACTGAGCGACCTCACTTTCACGTTTCACTTGCATGCATTGGAGAAGGAAATGGCAACCCACTGCAGTGTTCTTGCCTGGAGAATCCCATGGACAGAGGAGCCTGGTGGGCTGCATCTATAGGGTCACACAGAGTCGGACATGACTGAAGTGACTTAACATGAATGCACATGCATGCAATCAACAAATAAAATTATATATATTTAAATGGTACAATGTGGTGATTTGATACATTGATGCTCTGAAATGATGACCACATTAAGGTTAATTAATCACCTTACACGGTTATCTTTTTTTTTCTATTTTGTGGTGAGAACTCTTAAGATTTACTGTCTTTACCAAATTTCAAGCGTGCAATACAGTATTATTACCTGTAGTCACTATGCTGTACATTAGATCTATAGAACTTCCTCATATTTTTTAATTGAAGTCCGGTTGATTTACAATGTTGTGTTAATTTCTGCTGTACAACAAAGTGATTCAGTTATGCATATATGTACATTCTTTTTGTATTCTTTTTTTTTTTTTTTTTTTTTTTTTTTTGTTCCAGAGCTCGAAATATTTTTTTTTTTTATTCTTCCAATTTTATTTTATTTTTAAACTTTACATAATTGTATTAGTTTTGCCAAATATCAAAATGAATCCGCCACAGGTATACATGTGTTCCCCATCCCAAACCCTCCTCCCTCCTCCCTCCCCATACCATCCCTCTGGGCCGTCCCAGTGCACCAGCCCCAAGCATCCAGCATCATGCATCGAACCTGAACTGGCAACTCGTTTCCTACATGATATTTTACATGTTTCATTGCCATTCTCCCACATCTTCCCACCCTCTCCCTCTCCCACAGAGTCCATAAGACTGTTCTATACATCAGTGTCTCTTTTGCTGTCTCGTACACAGGGTTATTGTTACCATCTTTCTAAATTCCATATATATGCGTTAGTATACTGTATTTATGTTTTTCCTTCTGGCTTACTTCACTCTGTATAATAGGCTCCAGTTTCATCCACCTCATTAGAACTGATTCAAATGTATTCTTTTTAATGGCTGAGTAATACTCCATTGTGTATATGTACCACAGCTTTCTTTATCCATTCATCTGCTGATGGACATCTAGGTTGCTTCCACGTCTTGGCTATTATAAACAGTGCTGCGATGAACATTGGGGTACACGTGTCTCTTTCCCTTCTGGTTTCCTCAGTGTGTATGCCCAGCAGTGGGATTGCTGGATCATAAGGCAGTTCTATTTCCAGTTTTTTAAGGAATCTCCACACTGTTCTCCATAGTGGCTGTACTAGTTTGCATTCCCACCAACAGTGTAAGAGGGTTCCCTTTTCTCCACACCCTCTCCAGCATTGATTATTTGTAGACTTTTGGATCGCAGCCATTCTGACTGGTGTGAAATGGTACCTCATAGTGGTTTTGATTTGCATTTCTCTGATAATGAGTGATGTTGAACATCTTTTCATGTGTTTGTTAGCCATCTGTATGTCTTTTTTGGAGAAATGTCTATTTAGTTCTTTGGCCCATTTTTTGATTGGGTCGTTTATTTTTCTGGAGTTGAGCTGTAGGAGTTGCTTGTATATTTTTTAGATTATTTGTTTGTAGGTTGCTTCATTTGCTATTATTTTCTCCCATTCTGAAGGCTGTCTTTTCACCTTGCTAATAGTTTCCTTTGATGTGCAGAAGCTTTTAAGGTTAATTAGGTCCCATTTGTTTATTTTTGCTTTTATTTCCAATATTCTGGGAGGTGGGTCATAGAGGATCCTGCTGTGATGTATGTCGGAGAGTGTTTTGCCTATGTTCTCCTCCAGGAGTTTTATAGTTTCTGGTCTTACGTTTAGATCTTTAATCCATTTTGAGTTTATTTTTGTGTATGGTGTTAGAAAGTGGTCCAGTTTCATTCTTTTACAAGTGGTTGACCAGATTTCCCAGCACCACTTGTTAAAGAGATTGTCTTTAATCCATTGTATATTCTTGCCTCCTTTGTCGAAGATAAGGTGTCCATATGTGCGTGGATTTATCTCTGGGCTTTCTATTTTATTCCATTGATCAATATTTCTGTCTTTGTGCCAGTACCATACTGTCTTGATAACTGTGGCTTTGTAGTAGAGCCTGAAGTCAGGTAAGTTGATTCCTCCAGTTCCATTCTTCTTTCTCAAGATCGCTTTGGCTATTCGAGGTTTTTTGTATTTCCATACAAATTGTGAAATTATTTGTTCTAGCTCTGTGAAGAATACTGTTGGTAGCTTGATAGGGATTGCGTTGAATCTATAAATTGCTTTGGGTAGTATACTCATTTTCACTATATTGATTCTTCCAATCCATGAACATGGTATATTTCTCCATCTATTAGTGTCCTCTTTGATTTCTTTCACCAGTGTTTTATAGTTTTCTATATATAGGTCTTTAGTTTCTTTAGGTAGATATATTCCTAAGTATTTTATTCTTTCCGTTGCAATGGTGAATGGAATTGTTTCCTTAATTTCTCTTTCTGTTTTCTCATTATTAGTGTATAGGAATGCAAGGGATTTCTGTGTGTTGATTTTATATCCTGCAACTTTGCTGTAGTCATTGATTATTTCTAGTAATTTTCTGGTGGACTCTTTAGGGTTTTCTATGTAGAGGATCATGTCATCTGCAAATAGTGAGAGTTTTACTTCTTCTTTTCCAATTTGGATTCCTTTTATTTCTTTTTCTGCTCTGATTGCTGTGGCCAAAACTTCCAAAACTATGTTGAATAGTAATGGTGAAAGTGGGCACCCTTGTCTTGTTCCTGACTTTAGAGGAAATGCTTTCAATTTTTCACCATTGAGGATAATGTTTGCAGTGGGTTTGTCATATATAGCTTTTATTATGTTGAGGTATGTTCCTTCTATTCCTGCTTTCTGGAGAGTTTTTATCATAAATGGATGTTGAATTTTGTCAAAGGCTTTCTCTGCATCTATTGAGATAATCATATGGTTTTTATTTTTCAATTTGTTAATGTGGTGTATTACATTGATTGATTTGCGGATATTGAAGAATCCTTGCATCCCTGGGATAAAGCCCACTTGATCATGGTGTATGATCTTTTTAATGTGTTGTTGGATTCTGATTGCTAGAATTTTGTTAAGGATTTTTGCATCTATGTTCATCAGTGATATTGGCCTGTAGTTTTCTTTTTTTGTGGGATCTTTGTCAGGTTTTGGTATTAGGGTGATGGTGGCCTCATAGAATGAGTTTGGAAGTTTACCTTCCTCAGCAATTTTCTGGAAGAGTTTGAGCAGGATAGGTGTTAGCTCTTCTCTAAATTTTTGGTAGAATTCAGCTGTGAAGCCGTCTGGACCGGGGCTTTTGTTTGCTGGAAGATTTTTGATTACAGTTTCAATTTCCATGCTTGTGATGGGTCTGTTAAGATTTTCTATTTCTTCCTGGTCCAGTTTTGGAAAGTTGTACTTTTCTAAGAATTTGTCCATTTCTTCCACGTTGTCCATTTTATTGGCATATAATTGTTGATAGTAGTCTCTTATGATCCTTTGTATTTCTGTGTTGTCTGTTGTGATCTCTCCATTTTCGTTTCTAATTTTGTTGATTTGATTTTTCTCCCTTTGTTTCTTGATGAGTCTGGCTAATGGTTTGTCAATTTTATTTATCCTTTCAAAGAACCAGCTTTTGGTTTTGTTGATTTTTGCTATGGTCTCTTTTGTTTCTTTTGCATTTATTTCTGCTCTAATTTTTAAGATTTCTTTCCTTCTACTAACCCTGGGGTTCTTCATTTCTTCCTTTTCTAGTTGCTTTAGGTGTAGAGTTAGGTTATTTATTTGACTTTTTTCTTGTTTCTTGAGGTGTGCCTGTATTGCTATGAACTTTCCCCTTAGGACTGCTTTTACCGTGTCCCACAGGTTTTGGGTTGTTGTGTTTTCATTTTCATTCATTTCTATGCAAATTTTGATTTCTTTTTTGATTTCTTCTGTGATTTGTTGGTTATTCAGCAGCGTGTTGTTCAGCCTCCATATGTTGGAATTTTTAATAGTTTTTCTCCTGTAATTGAGATCTAATCTTACTGCATTGTGGTCAGAAAAAATGCTTGGAATGATTTCTATTTTTTTGAATTTACCAAGGCTAGCTTTATGGCCCAGGATGTGATCTATCCTGGAGAAGGTTCCATGTGCGCTTGAGAAAAAGGTGAAATTCATTGTTTTGGGATGAAATGACCTATAGATATCAATTAGGTCTAACTGGTCTATTGTATCGTTTAAAGTTTGTGTTTCCTTGTTAATTTTCTGTTTAGTTGATCTATCCATAGGTGTAAGTGGGGTATTAAAGTCTCCCACTATTATTGTGTTATTGTTAATTTCTCCTTTCATACTTGTTAACATTTGTCTTACGTACTGTGGTGCTCCCGTGTTGGGTGCATATATGTTTATAATTGTTATATCTTCTTCTTGGATTGATCCTTTGATCATTATGTAGTGACCTTCTTTGTCTCTTTTCACCGCCTTTGTTTTAAAGTCTATTTTATCTGATATGAGTATTGCTACTCCTGCTTTCTTTTGGTCCCTATTTGCATGGAAAATCTTTTTCCAGCCCTTCACTTTCAGTCTGTATGTGTCCCCTGTTTTGAGGTGGGTCTCTTGTAGACAACATATGTAGGGGTCTTGTTTTTGTATCCATTCAGCCAGTCTTTGTCTTTTGGTTGGGGCATTCAACCCATTTACGTTTAAGGTAATTACTGATAAGTATGTTCCCGTTGCCATTTACTTTATTGTTTTGGGTTCGAGTTTATACACCGTTTTTGTGTTTCCTGTCTAGAGAATATCCTTTAGTATTTGTTGGAGAGCTGGTTTGGTGGTGCAGAATTCACTCAGCTTTTGCTTGTCTGAAAAGCTTTTGATTTCTCCTTCATACTTGAATGAGATCCTTGCTGGGTACAATAATCTGGGCTGTAGGTTATTTTCTTTCATCATTTTAAGTATGTCTTGCCATTCCCTCCTGGCTTGAAGAGTTTCTATTGAAAGATCAGCTGTTATCCTTATGGGAATTCCCTTGTGTGTTATTTGTTGTTTTTCCCTTGCTGCTTTTAATATTTGTTCTTTGTGTTTGATCTTTGTTAATTTGATTAATATGTGTCTTGGGGTGTTTCTCCTTGGGTTTATCCTGTTTGGGACTCTCTGGGTTTCTTGGACTTGGGTGATTATTTCCTTCCCCATTTTAGGGAAGTTTTCCACTATTATCTCCTCAAGTATTTTCTCATGGTCTTTCTTTTTGTCTTCTTCTTCTGGAACCCCTATGATTCGAATGTTGTAGCGTTTAATATTGTCCTGGAGGTCTCTGAGATTGTCCTCATTTCTTTTAATTCGTTTTTCTTTTATCCTCTCTGATTCATTTATTTCTACCATTCTATCTTCTAATTCACTAATCCTGTTTTCTGCCTCTGTTATTCTACTATTTGTTGCCTCCAGAGTGTTTTTAATTTCACTTATTGCATTATTCATTATATATTGACTCTTTTTTATTTCTTCTAGGTCCTTGTTAAACCTTTCTTGCATCTTCTCAATCCTTGTCTCCAGGCTATTTATCTGTGATTCCATTTTAGTTTCAAGATTTTGGATCAATTTCACTATCATTATTCAGAATTCTTTATCAGGTAGATTCCCTATCTCTTCCTCTTTTGTTTGGTTTGGTGGGCATTTATCCTGTTCCTTTATCTGCTGAGTATTCCTCTGTCTCTTCATCTTGTTTAAATTGCTGAGTTTGGGGTGTCCTTTCTGTATTCTGGCAGTTTGTGGAGTTCTCTTTATTATGGCGTTTCCTCACTGTGTGTGGGTTTGTACAGGTGGCTTGTCAAGGTTTCCTGGTTAGGGAAGCTTGTGTCGGTGTTCTGGTGGGTGGAGCTGTATTTCTTCTCTCTGGAGTGCAATGAAATGTCCAGTAATGAGTTATGAGATGTCTATAGTTTTGGGGTGACTTTGGGCAGCCTGTATCTTGAAGCTCAGGACTGTGTTCCTTTGCTGCTGGAGAATTTGCTTGGTATGTCTTGCCCTGGAACTTATTGGCCCTTGTGTGGTGCTTGGTTTCAGTGTCGGTATGGAGGCATTTGATGAGCTCCTGTCAATGAATGTTCCTTGGAGTCAGGAGTTCCCTGGAGTCAGGGTTTGGACTTAAGTCTCCTGCTTCCGATTATCGGTCTTATTTTTACAGTAGTTTCAAAACTTCTCCTTCTATACAGCACCATTGATAAAACATCTACATTAAAGATGATAAGTTTCTCTACAGTGAGGGTCACTCAGAGAGGTTCACAGGGTTACATGGAGAAGAGAAGAGGGAGGAGGGAGTTAGAGGTGACCCAAATGAGATGAGGTGAATCAATAGTGGAGAGAGTGGGCTAGCCAGTAGTCACTTCCTTATGTGCACTCCACAACTGGACCACTCAGAGATGTTCACGGGGTTATACAGAGAAGAGAAGAAGGAGGAAGGTAACAGAGGTGGCCAGAAGGATAAAAGGGGGAATGAAAAGGAGGGAGACAGATCCAGCCAGTAATCAGTTCCCTAAGTGTTCTCCACCGTCTGGAACACACAGAAATTCACAGAGTTGGGTAGAGTAGAGAGGGGTTAGGGAGGGGACACAGGCGACCTGGTGGAGAAAAAGGAGGGTCCAAAGGGAGAGAGAGCAGTCAAGCCAGTAATCTCACTCCCTAGTGAAAAATGGGTCCTGAAGATTGGGTCCTTAAAGGTACAAAATTGGTAACAAATACATAAAAGCAAAAATTAAAAATCTAGAGTAGAGTTTGGAATTTCAAAAATACGATGTTAAAGAAAAGAAGAAGGAAAAGAAAGAAAGAACGAACAAACACAAACAAACAAGGTCGCGAAAATTATAAAGAAAGTACAGGTACAAATTGATAACTAATACCAGAGAGCGAAAATTAAAAATCTAGAGTAGAGTTTGGAATTTCAAAAATACGATGTTAAAGAAAAGAAGAAGGAAAAGAAAGAGAGAAGAAATGAACAAACAAAAACAAACAAGGTCACGAAAATTATAAAGAAAGTACAGGTACAAAATTGATAACTAATACCAGAAAGCAAAAATTAAAAATCTAGAGTAGAGTTTGGAATTTCAAAAATACAATGTTAAAAAAAAAAAAAAAAAAGAAGAAGAAAAATAAAGAGAGAAAACAAACAAACAAATATGAACAATGTCACAAAAATTATAAAGAAAATACAGGTACAAAATTGATATCAAATACCAAAAAGCATAAATTGAAAATCTAGAGTAAAGTTTGGAATTTCAGATATACAATGTTATATAAAAGAAGAAGAGAAAGAAACAGAGAAGAAGAAGAAAAAAAAAAAAATCACAAATTATATAAAAAAAAAACTATAGGTACAAAATTGATAACATATACCAAAAAGCAAAAATTAAAAATCTAGAGTAGAGTTTGGAATTTCAAAAATACACTGTTAAAGAAAAGAAGAAAAAAACAAAAACCAACAACAACAAAAAAAACAACAAGGTCAAAAAATTATAAAATATATATATATGAAGTTTGCTGAAGAAGAAAAAAATAAGGTCTTTTTTTTTTTTTTTTTTGCAAAGTAATAGGTTATAAAAGTGAAAATTAAAGGAACAATAGAGGACTTAAAATTTTTTTTTTTTTAATTAAAAAAAGAAAGAATGCTCGTAAAAATAATAAAAATATAACTAGGACTTTTTTGTTTCTTTTTTTGTGGGTGTTGTGGGTTCAGTTCATTTTTGGCTAGTTCCTTGGTCAGATTTATATTTCTCAAGATCTATAGGCCCCTTCCTATGTAGTCCGTAGTAACCACAGGGTTTTGATCTATTGCCTGTAGCTTCCAAGGCGTTTCCCTCTGTTATATCTTCTTCTGTTTGCTAGTCTCTTCAGTATCTGGTTTCCGCCCTGACTCAAAGGGCACGGTGTAGGACAGTTTTGTTTTTTTTTTTTTTTTTTTTTAGGCTTACTTGTTCAGTCGCGCAGTGGGGAGGGACGGAGGGAGGGTGCAAACAAATAACACTGGCGTGGGCTCACAGTGCCTCAGCCACCCTGGGTCTGCCCCCGCTCACGGCGCGTGTAGCCTCCCTGTCCACACTGCTCGGACTCTAGGTTGTTCCGCCGGGAACAATCCGAGGCTGGCCCTGGGCTGCATGCACCTCCCAGGTCCAAGCCGCTCAGGTTCAGGCACTCAGGTAGTCCTCAGAGGCGCAGACTCAGTTGGGCCTGCGTTTTGTACTCTTCCCAGGTCCGAGCGCCAATTTGCTCTTCCCAGGCGAGCGCCAATGCTGCGACTTATCGCCTCCCCGCCACTCGGTTATCTGGATGTAAAACCGGCGCACCTTCTCAGGCAGATGTTGACCGTCCAGACCCCCAAGAAGTTTTAGTTAGCAAAGAAGCCTGCTTACAATTTTATAGATAATGTCTCTCTGGGGCTGCGATTGCCCCCTTCCGGCTCTGGCTGCCTGTCACCGGAGGGGGAAGATCTGCAGCCGGCTATCTCTGTTCAGTCCTTTGTTCCGTGCGCGGGCCTGGCGGTCTTAGGTTAGGGCTGGCTTTTCGCGTGGTAGGTATCCCACAGTCTGGTTTGCTAGCCCAAATTATTTCGCTCAGATAGCGCTCAGGGTATTCAGGCCAGATTCTTACTCTCAGCGATGCAGCCCACGCCGCGCCTCCCTGCCCAGCCCCGATTCGCTAATGGCGGATGCAGGCGTCTGCGCTGCTTCTCTGCTGGGGGAGTTACCGTAGTGCTCGCAATCTGCGAGTTTTAAATTGTTTATTTATTTTTTCTCCCTGTTATGTTGCCCTCTGTGCTTCCAAAGCTCGGCACAGATTCGGCAGTGAGAAGGTTTCCTGATGTTTGGAAACTTCTCTCTTTTTAAGATTCCCTTCCCGGGACGGAACTCCGTCCCTCCCTCTTTTGTCTCTTTTTTTTTGTTTTTAATATTTTTTCCTACCTCCTTTCGAAGAGTTGGGTTGCTTTTCTGGGTGCCTGATGTCCTCTGCCGGCATTCAGAAGTTGTTTTGTGGAATTTACTCGACGTTTAAATGCTCTTTTGATAAATTTGTGGGGGAGAAAGTGTTCTCCCCGTCCTACTCCTCCGCCATCTTGGCTCCTCCTATCTCTTTTTGTATTCTTTTCTATTATGATTTATCATAGGGTATTGAATATAGTTTCCTGTGATATATAGTAGAACCTTGTTTATCCATTCTATATATAATAGCTTACATCTGCTCCACTCCATCCCTGTCCCAACCCCACTTCCCCCTTGGCAACCACAACTCTGTTCTGTATGACTGTGAGTCTATTTCTGTTTCATAGATAGGATCATTCATGTCATTCTTGAGATTCCACATACAAGTGGTATCATATAGTATTTGTCTTTTTCTTTCTGACTTCACTTAGTTGATATTATCTAGTTGCAGCCATGGTTGCTGCAAATGGCATTATGTCATTCTTTTTCATGGCTGAGTACTGTTCCTTTGTATATATGTACCACATCTTCTTTATCCACTCATCTATTGGTGGGCATTAGGTTGTTTTCATGTTTTGTCTATTGTGAACAGTGCTGCTATGAGCATAGGAATGCATGACATTTTTTGAATTATTGTTTTGTCTGGGTATATATGCCCAGGAGTGGGATTTCTGGATCATATGGCAATTGTATTTTTAGTTTTCTGAGGAACGTCCGTACTGTTTTCCATAGTGGCTACACCAGCTTACATTCATACATTACAGTTCATACATCCTGTGAACAGTATAGGAGGATTCCCTTTGCTCCATACCTTTCCAGCATTTGTTATTTGTAGATATTTTAATGATGTCCACTCTGAGTGGTGTGAGGTGGTACCTCAAATGTAGTTTTGATTTGAACTCTCTAGTAATTAGTGGTGTTGAGCATCTTTTCATTGACCATCTGAATTTCTTTTTGGAGAAATGTATATTTAGGTCTTCTGCCCATTTTTAAATTTTTTTTTCATTGCTGTTGTTATTGAATTTTATGAGCTATTTATTTTGGAAATTAAGTTTTATGAGCTATAAAGTTTTATGAGCTATATTTTGGAGATTAAGTTCTTGTTGGTTGCATCATTTGCCAGTATTTTCTCTCATTCTTTTCATTTTGTTTATGGTTTTCTTTACTGTGCAAAAGCTTGTAAATTTGATTAGGTCCCATTTTTTAATTTTTGCTTTTATTTCCACTGCCTTGGGAGACTGACCTAAGAAAACATTGGTATAATTTATCTCAGAGAATGTTTTGCCTATGATTTCCTCTAGGAGTTTAATGGTGCCATGTCATATTTATGTTGTTAAGCCCTTTTGAGTTTATTTTTGTGTATGGTGTGATTTTTGTGTTTTGATTCACAAGTACCTGTCCAATTTGCCCAACATCACTTGCTGAAGAGACGTTTTCCCATTGAATATACTTACCTCCTTTGTCAAAGATTAATTGACTCTAGGTGTGTGGGTTTATTTCTGAGTTCTCTGTTTTTGTGCCAGTGCCACACCATTTTGATTACTATATCTTTGTATTTCACAGCATTGTCTGAAGTCTGAGAGGGTTCTGCCTCCTGCTTTAGAACTTACTCATCACCGAGGACTTCCCAGGTGGCGATAGGGGTAAAGAACCTGCATGCCAATGCAGGAGACATAAGAAACAAGGTTTGAATCCCCGAGTCCAGAAGATCCCCAGGAGGAGGGCATGGCAACCTACTCCAGTATTCTTGCCTGGAGAATCCCATGGACAGAGGAGCCTGGAGGGCTACAGTCCAGAGGGTCACAAAGAGTCGGACACAGCTGAAGTGACTTAGCACATATGGACGCATCTTATAACTGAAAGGTTGCACCCTTTGACCACCATCTCCCTATTTCTCCCAAACACACTCCCCCAGTCCCTGGTACCTATTGTTCTACTGTCTGTTTCTATGAATTTGACTTTTTATTTATTTATTTCTTTTAGGTTCCAGAGTTAAGTGAGACAACATAGTATTTGTCTTTCTCACTCTGGCTTATTTCAGTCAGAATAATGTCCTCTAGCTTCATCTGTGTGGTTGCAAGTAGCAGTCTGCTGTTACTCAGCAGACTGAGTAACAGTTACTCATGGTCGAGTAACACATTCCATTGTGTGTGTGTGTGTGTGTGTGTGTGTGTGTGTATGTATGCATGCACACATCTTCTTTATCCAGTCATCCACTAACAGACTCTTAGGTTTGATATATCTTTGTTAATGTGAATACTGCAACAATGAACATGGAAGTGCAGATATCTCTTAAGATATTGATTTTTGTTTCTTTTGGATATGTACCCAGAAGTGGGACTGCTGAATCATATGTTGGCTTTATTTTAAGTTTATTTTTTTATTTTATTTTACATTTATTTTTAGAAACCTCCATACTGTTTTCCATAGTGGTTGTACCAATTTACAGTCAAACCAACAGTACAAAAAGGGTTCCCCTTTCTCTACATCCTCACCAACACCTATCTCTTAGCTTTTTTATAAGAGCCATCTTAATGCATGAAGTGACATCTCCTTGTGGTTTTGATTTTAATTTCCTTCATGATTAGCAGTGTTGAGCATCTTTTCAGGTTCACTTCAGTTCAGTTCAGTGACTGAGTCATGTCTGACTTTTGTGACCCCATGGATTGCAGCATGCCGGGCTTCCCTGACCATCACCAATTCCCAGAACTTACTCAAACTCATGTGCATAGAGTCAGTGATGCCATCCAATCATCTCACCCTCTGTTGTCCCCTTTTCCTCCTGCCTTTAATCTTTCCCAGCATCAGGGTCTCTTCAAATGAGTCAGTTCTTTGTATCAGGTAGCTAAAGGATCGGAGTTTCACCTTCAGCATCACTCCTTCCAATGAATATTCAGGACTGATTTCCTTTAGGATGGACTAGTTGGATCTCCTTGCAGTCCAAGGGACTCTCAAGAGTCTTCTCCAACACCACAGTTCAAAAGCATCAATTCTTCAGCGCTCAGCTTTCTTTATGGTCCAACTCTCACATCCATACATGACTATGGGAAAAACCATAGCTTTGACCAGATGGACCATTGTTGGCAAAATAATGTCTCTGCTTTTTAATATGCTGTCTAGGTTGATCATAGCTTTTCTTCCAAGGAGCAAGTGTGTTTTAATTTTATGGCTGCAGTCACCATCTGCAGTGATTTTGGAACCAAAAAAATAAATAAATAAAGTCTCTCACTGTTTCCACTGTTCCCCCATCTGTTTGCCATAAAGTGATGGGAATGGATGCCATGATCTTAGTTTTCAGAATGTTGAGTTTTAAGCCAACTTTTTCACTCTGCTCTTTCACTTTCATCAAAAGGCTCTTTAGTTCTTCTTCACTTTCTGCCATAAAGGTTGTGTCATCTGCATATCTAAGATTATTGATAGTTCTCCCAGCAATCTTGATTGGTACCTGTTAACAATTTATATGTCTTCTTTAGAGAAATCTCTATTCAGGTCTTTTGCCTATTTTTTATTCAGGTTATTAGTTTTTTTTTTTTTAACTGAGTTGTGTGAGTTTCTTATTTATGTATTTTATTGGATATATGGTTTGCAAATATTCTCTCCCATTCTTTAGGTTGCCTTTCCATTTTGTTGATTGTTTTCTTTGTGAAAGGAAGCTTTTTAGTTTGATGCTGACCCACTTGTTTATTTTGTTTCTGTTGCCTGGCTTTTGGTGTCATATTAAAAAAAAAAATCATTGGCCAGACCAATGTCAGGATGATTTTTTCTATGTTATCTCCAGAGAGTTTGACAGTTGCAGATCTTACATTTAAGTCTCTAATCCATTTTGAGTTAATTTTTGTGAGTCGTGTATGATAGAAGTCCAGTTTCATTCTTTTGATAACACCTCTATTTTTAATTTTATATTCTGATTTTCTTTTAGCCACATTATTAAAAAAGAAGGAGGGGATGCTGTGTTCATTTTATCGCATTCTAAGTGTGATTCTTACCAACAGTTATTTGAATTCAAGAAAGCTATATTCATTCATCATAGATAATCCATGTTTCTATTTTCACATTCATGGATTAGGTTTCCAAAACTTAAAAGGAATATACATGCCTAACTATGAGAATAGGGGCATTTATAAATTTTAAAATTAATACAGGCTGCTCCCATTCCAACTTGGAAATTTTACACAGTAATTTTTTTAACTGCTTGCTCCTTAATTAGAGATCTCAAAAATAATTTGAGATTTTTATGCTTATTGAGGCTTTTTTACTTAGGTTTTCTGGTTTATAATTATTCCAAAGCCTAGTTGTACAAGTAGGTATGGTTGTATCTGTTAATTTCAGGTAACCTTAACAAGTGTATTTTATTAACTTCTCCAAAGAAAACTTTATATTATTCTGGCTTTCATTTCCACCCTTTGAGAAGCTGCCAATATTGAAAAACCTTAAAGTTTTGTAAGGTCTTTTGTTGCCAAAAGGAAGGACTGTCCTAGTGAATACTTCAGGGTGGGGTCTTTCGGTAGAAGAGCAGGTTAAGCTGATCTGGTAATAACTGAGATAAAAGTCAAGGTGCCCTTGCTGTCACCCAGGTATGTTTTCATTTCACACCTTCTCAACATGGTTACCAGTTTTGCTTATGCTTGGGTGCATAAAGACTGGTGCCTTTGTTTTATTTACAGCAGACAAAATTCATTGTAAGGAATCTGTCTTCTACCTTTCTTTACAGAATACAAGCAAGGCAGGAACTTCTTTGAATGCATTGCTTCTTAATGATAATTAGAATAGTAATTAGCATAGTATTTAGGAGCTTATACTTGATGTCATATAGACTTGTGTTAGAAATCTGGACTTGTCATTTATTGGTTGTCTGAGGAGGCCTTACAAATATCTGAGAAAAGAACAGAAGTGAAAGGAAAAGGGGTAAAGGAAAGATATACCATTTGGATACAGAGTTCCAAAGATTGGCAAGGAGAGATAAGAAAGCCTTCCTAAGTGATTAATGTAAAGAATAGAGGAAAACAATAGAATGGGAAAGACTAGAGAGCTCTTCAAAAAATGAGAGATACCAAGGAAACATTTCGTGCAAAGATGGGCTCAATAAAGGACAGAAATGGTATGAACCTAACAAAAGTAGAAGATATTAAGAAGAGGTGGCAAGAATACACAGAAGAACTATACAAAAGAGAACTTAATGATCCAGATAGCCACGACGGTCTGATCACTCACCTAGAACCAGACATCCTGGACTATGAAGTCAAGTGAGGCTTAGGAAGCATCACTACGAATAAAGCTAGTGGAGGTGAGGGAATTCCAGTTGAGCTATTTCAGATCCTAAGATGATGCTGTGCAAGTACTGCAGTCAGTATGCCAATGAATTTGGAAAACTCAGCAGTGGCCACAGGACTGGAAAATGCCAGTTTTCATTCCAATCCCAAAAGGCAATGCCAAAGAATGCTCAAACTGCCGCACAATGGCACTCATCTAACACACTAGCAAAGTAATGCTCAAATTCTCCAACCTAGGCTTCAAAAGTATGTGAACTGAGAAATTCCAGATGTTCAAGCTGGGTTTAGAAAAGGCAGAGGAACCAGAGATCAAATTGCCAACATCCATTAGATCTTCTAAAAAGCAAGAGAGTTCCAGGAAAACATCTACTTCTGCTTCATTGATTACACTAAAGCCTTTGTGTGGATCACAACAAACTGGAAAATTCTTCAAGAGATGGGAATACCAGACCACCTGATCTGCCTCCTGAGGAATCTTTATGCAGGTCAAGAAGCAACAGTTAGAAACAGACATCGAACAACAGACCAGTTCCAGATTGGGAAAGGAAAACATCAAGGCTGTATATTGTCACCCTGCTTATTTAACTTATATGCAGAGTACATCATGTGAAGTGCTGGCTGGATGAAGCACAAGCTGGAATCAAGATTGCTGGGAGAACTATCAATAACCTCAGATATGCAGATGACACCACTCTTATGGCAGAAAGTGAAGAGGAACTAAAGATCCTCTTGATGAAGGTGAAAGAAAAGAGTGGAAAAGTTGGCTTAAAACTTGACATTCAAAAGACAAAGACGATGGCATCTGGTCGCATCAGTTCAGTTCAGTTCAGTCACTCAGTCATGTCCGACTCTTTGTGACCCCATGGACCTCAGCACGCAGGCTTCCCTGTCCATCACCAACTCCTGGAATTTACTCAAACTCATCTCCATTGACTGGGTGATGCCATTCAACCATCTCATCCTCTGTCGTCCCCTTCTCCTCCCGCCATCAATCTTTCCCAGCATCAGGGTCTTTTTAAAAGAGTCAGTTCTTTCACATCAGGTGGCCAAAGTATTGGAATTTCACCTTCAGCAACAGTCCTTCCAATGAATATTCAGGACTGATTTCCTTTAGGATGGACTGGTTGGATCTCCTTGCAGTCTAAGGGATTCTCAAGAGTCTTCTCCAACACCACAGTCAAAAGCATCAATTTTTCAGCTCTCAGCTTTCTTTATAGTCCAACTCTCACACCCATACATGACTACTGGAAAAACCATAGCCTTGACTAGATGGATCTCTGTTGGCAGAGTAACCTCTCTGCTTTTCAATATGCTGTCTAGGTTGATCATAACTTTTCTCCCAAGGAGCAAGCGTCTTTTAATTTCATGGCTGCAGTAACCATCTGCAGTGATTTTGGAGCTCAAAAAAATAAAATCTGCTACTGTTTCCACCGCTTCTCCATCTATTTGCCATAAAGTTATGGGACCAGATGCCTTGATCTTTGTTTTCTGAATGTTGAATTTTAAGCCAACTTTTTCACTCAGCTCTTTCACTTTCATCCAGAAGCTCTTTAGTTCTTCTTTCACTCTCTGCCATAATGGTGATCTTATCTGCATATCTGAGGTTAATGATATTTCTCCCAGCAATCTTGATTCCAGCTTGTGCTTCATCCAGCCCAACATTTCTCATGATGTACTCTGCATATAAGTTAAATAAGCAGGGTGACAGTATACAGCCTTACAGCCTTGACATACTCCTTTTCCTATTTGGAACCAGTCTGTTCTTCCATGTACGGTTCTAACTGTTGCTTCCTGACCTGCATATAGGTTTCTCAGGAGGCGGTGCTGGTCTGGTATTCCCATCTCTTTCAGAATTTTCCACAGTTTATTGTGATCCACACAGTCAAAGGCTTTGGCATAGTCAATAAAGCAGAAAGAGATGTTTTTCTGGAACTCTCTTGCTTTTTCCATGATCCAGCAGATGTTGGCAATTTGATCTCTGGTTCCTCTGCCTTTTCTAAAAGCAGCTTGAACATCTGGAAGTTCACGGTTCACGTATTGCTGAAGCCTGGCTTGGAAAATTTTGAGCATTACTTTACTGGCGTGTGACATGAGTGCAATTGTGGAGTAGTTTGTACATTCTTTGGCACTGCCTTCCTTTGGGATTGGAAAGAAAACTGACCTTTTCCAGTCCTGTGGCCACTGCTGAGGTTTCCAAATTTGCTGGCATACTGACTGCAGTACTTGAATAGCATCATCTTTTAGGATTTGAAATAGCTCATCACCTCCACTAGCTTTGATTGTAGGGATGCTTCCTAAAGCCCACTTGACTTCACATTTCAGAATGTTTGGCTCTAGGTGAGTGATCACACCATCGTGATTATTTGGGTTGTGAAGATCTTTTTTGCACAGTTCTTCTTTGTATTCTTGTCACCTCTTCTTAATATCTCCTGCTTCTGTTAGGTCCATACCATTTCTGTCTTTCTTGAGCCCATTTTTGCATGAAATGTTCCCTTGGTATCTCTTAATTTTCTTGAAGAGATCTCTAGTCTTTCCCATTCTATTGTTTTCCTCTATTTCTTTTCATTGATCGCTGAGGAAGTCTTTCTTATCTCTCCTTGCTATTCTTTGGAACTCTGCATTCAGATGCATATATCTTTCCTTTTCTCCTTTGCTTTTCACTTCTCTTCTTTTCACAGCTATTTGTAAGGCCTCCTCAGACAGCCATTTTGCTTTTTTGCATTTCTTTTTCTTGGCGATGGTCTTGATCCCTGTCTCCTATACAATGTCACAAACCTCTGTTCATAGTTCATCAGGCACTCTGTCTATCAGATCTAGCCCCTTAAATCTATTTGTCACTTCCACTGTATAATCATAAGGGATTTGATTTAGGTCATACCTAAATGGTCTAGTGGTTTTCCCTACTTTCTTCAATTTAAGTCTGAATTTGGCAATAAGGCATTAATGATCTGAGCCACAGTCAGCTCTCAGTCTTGTTTTTGCTGACTGTATAGAGCTTCTCCATCTTTGGCTGCAAAGAATATAATCAATTTGATTTCAGTGTCAGCCATCTGGTGATATCCCTGTGTAGAGTCTTTTCTTGTGTTGTTGGAAGAGGGTGTTTGCTATGACCAGTGCATTCTCTTGGCAAAACTCCATTAGCCTTTGCCCTGCTTCATTCTGTACTCCAAGGCCAAATTTTATTGTTACTCCAGGTATTTCTTGACTTCCTACTTTTGCATTCCAGTCCCTGGCCCCATCACTTCATAGCAAATAGATGAAGAGACAATGGAAACAGTGAGAAACTTTATTTTCTTGGGCTCCAAAATCACTGCAGATGGTGACTGGAGCCATAAAATTAAAAGATACTTGCTCCTTGGAAGAAAAGCTGTGCTAACCTAGATAGCTTATTAAAAAGCAGAGATATTACTTTGTCAACAAAGGTACGTCTAGTCAAAGCTACGGTTTTTCCAGTAATCATGTATGGATGTGAGAATTGGACCATAAAGAAGGCTGAGCACCAAAGAATTGATGCTTTTGAACTGTGGTGTTGGAGAAGACTCTTGAGAGTCCCTTGGACTGCAAGGAGATCCAACCAGTCCATCCTTAAGGAAATCAGTCCTGAATATTCATTGGAAGGACTGTTGCTGAAGGTGAAACTCCAATACTTTGGCCACCTGATGTGAAGATCCAGCTCATGAGAAAAGACCCTGATGCTGGGAAAGATTGAAGGCAGGAGGAGAAGGGGTGACAGAGGACAGGATGTTTAGATGGCATCACTGACTCAATGGGCATGAGTTTGAGCAAGCTCTGGGAGTTGGTGAAGGACAGGGAAGCCTGGCGTGATGCAGTCCTTTGGGTCTCAAAGATTTGGACACAACTGAGTGACTGAACAATAACATTTACTGTGTTATGTAGCATTGGCCAAATTGCTCACTTTCTCTGAACCTCAATGTCTTTTTCAATAAAATCAGGATGATGTTAACTTTTTGAGGGCTGTGTGCTGTTTTCTCAGTTGCTTTCAGTCATGTCCAATTCTATCACCCCATGGCTCCTCTGCCAGGGATTTTCTGGCAGGATTTTCTTCTCCACGTCGGGCTCCTCTGTCCATGGAATTTTCCAGGCAAGAATACTGGAGTGGGTTGCCATTTCCTCCTTTAGGGGATCTTCCTGACCCAGGGATTGAAGCTGCATCTCCCTTGTCTCCTGTGTTGCAGGCATATTCTTTACCTGCTAACTCATCAGGAGAAATAAATTAAATAAAAAGCATCAGAGGCAGGTATATAGCTCATAGTAAACAGTTAATCAATGACATCCAACTCTAGCCTCTGTCTCTTACCCAGGTATGTTTGTGTGTGTGTGTGTGTGTGTTTGACCTGTGAGCCCCTAAGTTCAGACAGACAGAATTCATTCACTTTCCTAAAGCACATACCCAGCACTGTGATATTTCTGATAGGAAGACCTTGTTCTTATCACATGATGCAAGTCATCCTTGGGAATGCAGCTGATGTATTTGCCTTTATGCCTGTGCAATAATTCAATTTGTGATAGAAATTTTTTAGCTGATAATGCCAAACCCACCCCATCTGTATTTTTAGTCTCTTTTCAATCTACTCAGATAGGTTGCAATTCCATATGTTTAAACTTTAAGAAGGGGTCATCTGATGCATATAATATAATTGTATCAGTCATACATTTGCTCTAAAATATAAAAACTTGTGCTGAAGCTTTTATCTCTAATACATAAGAATGTTGACAGATACAGCATTTTTAAGGGAAGTTTTATGCATATTGAGCTTTGTGATGTTATAAAAGGAAGAAGATTGTATCTATTCAATCTAGTGATGACTTTATGCATTTCTATGAAATAGATACTAGAATTTGGAGAGGATATCCTTTAAGAGATATAAAAAGATAGGAATTTATATAAGTATAAACAAAGGAATAAATTTAAAAGTTCCTGAAAGCCATCTGACTCCTAGGGATCCTGTGACCATCATCTCCAGCCATTCATGTATCAGTTCTCCGAAGGAGACCAAAACACAGGTTTTCCTCTTTGGTCTGCTACTCACTGACTTTGAGCAGTACCTGCTGTGTTTCAAGTAGCCATGTAGAGAATAGTCATTGCGTACACAAGTGAATGATGTCTTTTACTTCTGTGACTTTTTTTCTGTGTTCAATCTTAACATCCTAAATACACTTACTTAAAAAAAATTATGTTGGAGCATAGTTGATTAACAATGTTGTATTTGTTTCAGGTGTACAGCAAAGTGATTCTATTCAGTTCAGTTCAGTTCAGTCGCTCAGTCGTGTCCGACTCTTTGCAACCCCATGAATCGCAGCACGCCAGGCCTCCCTGTCCATCACCAACTCCCAGAATTCACTCAAACTCACGTCCATCAAGTCCGTGATGCCATCCAGCCATCTCATCCTCTGTCGTCCCCTTCTCCTCCTGCCCCCAATCCCTCCCAGCATCAGAGTCTTTTCCAATGAGTCAACTCTTCGCATGAGGTGGCCAAAGTACTGGAGTTTCAGCTTTAGCATCATTCCTTCCAAAGAATACCCAGGGTTGATCTCCTTTAGAATGGACTGGTTGGATCTCCTTGCAGTCCAAGGGACTCTCAGAGTCTTCTCAGTTATACATTTTACATGTAATTCATTTCCCATCTAGATTATTACAGAATATTGAGCAGTGTTCCCTATGCTATATAGTAGGTCTTTGTTGGTTATATATTTTATTTTATTTAAAGAATTTTAAAAATTTTATTAGTTTATCTTTGACTGTGCTGGGTCTTGTTCGCTTTGCACAGCCTTCCTCTTGCGGCGAACGGGGTCTTCTCCCTGTTGCGATGCGTGGACTTCTCATTGCAGTGGCTTATCTAGTTGTGGAGCACAGGCTCTGGGTGTGTGAGCTTCAATAGTTACAGCACGTGGGCTCAGTAGTTGTAGCTCATGGGCTCTAGAGGTCAGGCTCAGTAGTGGTGGCTCACAGACTTAGTTGTTCTGCAGCATGTGGAATCTTCCAGGACCAAGGATCAAACCCATGTCTCCTGCATTGGCAGGTGGATTTTTTCCACTGCACCACCAGGGAAGTCCTGGTTATCTATTTTAAATATAGCAGTGTATATATGTCAATCACAAACTCCCATCTATCCCTCCTTGCAGCCCTTTCCTCCTGATAACCATTTAGTTTATTCTCTGAGAGTCTGTTTTCTGTTCTGTAAATATGTTCATGTGTATCATTTTTTAGATTCTGCATATAAGCAATATCATATATTTGTTTTTCTCTGACTCACTTCACTCAGTATGATAATCTCCAGGTCCTGCTTTAATGCTGTAAACAGTAGTGTGGGTTAAGATGCAAAGCACTATTTCTGTTGTTTCCAGCATTCTGCTCAGCATGAACCTTTATAATTGCCTGCTATTTATCTGCCCCCTTCTTTCCTACCATGTTTTATCTTTTTTGTAAATTACTTTTCTCCCAGCCCTTCCTCATGCCTTGGTGGGTCTGCTAACTTTCTCCTCTCTCATCTATAACAGGTTATTCCATATATTCACAGGTCCTCTCAAGTCTTCTAACCAATTTTTTTTTTTTTTAATTAAGCACAACAAGCGAACAGACTGGAGGCTGCCAAATTGGGCATCTCTTAACCTCATACTTCATGCCAGTAAACTTACTTACATTCATGCTCATCTTCACCTCCTTTCCTTCAGTCTCCAAAGAGGGGGTTCTTTGTTTCTCTTCCAACATTAACCCTGTCATCTGGTATCTGGTCCCACTTTATCAGGGATTTCCTTCTATCTGTTTTCCCTCTCTCTTGCCTTTATAGTTACATTCTGCCTTTTAAGTTGTTCTCTCCCCTTGGCATAAAAACATGCTCAAGTCAACCGGGGGCAAACAAAAAACAAGAACTCAGTAATATCTAACCCAGACCCCTCCGCCTGCTGTGTCTCCTCTCTCCTTCCCTTTTCTCCATGTTCAGGCTTTTGTATGCTGTCCCCATTTTTTTTTATCCCCACCCCATGCAGTCCTCAAACGACAGCCGTCTGGGTTCCGCCCCAACTCCACTGAAGCTACCTTGTCAAAATTACAAGGGACTTTGGGTTATTAGTCCCTGTGGAGCCATATTAGACATTACATGACCTCTCTGTAGCTGTGGACACTGTATGCTACTCTTTTCTCTTCCTTGGACGTGTCTAACCCCTTGCTTTTTGTGACTCTTCTCTCCTATGTCTCTGACTATTCCTTCTCAGTCTCCTTTGCTGACTTTGAATACTCTATCTTGTTCTTAAATTTTGGCGTCTTCTCTTTCTTATCCTCTTCTCTTCCATTCAATTTCCATATTCCTCGTGTGTTGATTGCTTCTTCATCTGTGGCATCATTCATCACCTATATGCTGATAGCAGCTGATTATTTCTCCTAAGCCCCATTTTCATATTTTTAGCTACAAAGTTAACATTTCTACTTGGATATTCTTAAAATATTTCAAAATCAACTTATGCAAAATCAAATCGATGCAACACCCCTACCCTGATCCTAATGTTCTTTTTCCTTTATATTGGATCTCTATAGATGGCATAACCATTCCTTGCACTGGTCCCCAAAAGGAACCTAAATTTATCTTTGACTCCTTTTTTCACTAACCTCTAAAATCAATCTGTGTGTACCAGTGTAAAATCAAACCAGTGTACAGTCTTATGTCTCTGGAAGCTGTTCCCTTTTCCATCTCTACAATTACTACTTTAATTTAGGCCTTTGTCATTTCCCTCTTAAGTGATTGCTAATGACATTCTAACAGTTTCTCCTGGACTTCCCAGGCGGCGCTGGTGATAAAGAACCTGTCTGCCTATGCAGGAGACCTAAGAGACATGTATTTGATCCCTACGTCAGGAAGACCCCCTGGAGGAGGGCAGGGCAACCCACTCCAGTATTCTTGCCTGGAGAATCCCACGGACAGAGGAGTCTAGCAAACTAGCAGTCTACTAGTCCATAGGGTCACGAAGAGTCAGACATGACGGAAGCAACTTAGCATGTGCGAACACCAAGTTTTTCCTGTCTCCATTCTTACTATGTATCATTCACCACACAAAAGTATTAAAAGACAAATTGAGGCATAGTAAAAATTTTAAGAGTTTATTGAACAAATATTGATTGGAATTGAACAGCACCAAATTGGTAGTGGTAGGAGTGTTCTGCCAATCCTAGCCAGGGGATAGATAAGAGAGAAAGTTCAGAAGCAAAGAAAGGACATTATTTCATGGATTTTGGCTTAAAATCTAGTTAGCTGCTTGTGGTTGGTGGTCCTTGTCATCTTGATTTTATAACCATTAGGCCTTTACAGGCTTAGGTTTTCCTTGCTTCTGTAGCCACCACAGCATTACAGCTGCCTTGGTCTAATAGCCTCCTTGTTTAATCATTTTAACAGAATGATGCTCCTAAAAATCAGCAAATTCCCCCACCCCTTCCTTGCTTAACATTTATCAGCACTGGCCATGTTCCAACATAGGACTTGTATGCCACTGATGGTATGTTAGATGAGTTTAGGTCTTCCTGGACTTTTTTAAATATACTTTTTAAATGTGTGTTAGGATAAAATAATGAGTACATTAGACTCATTATTTTGTGCATATCAATGCTTAAGACAAAGCTAAGTTAAAAAATAATGACTTGAAATTTGATTTAAATATAGTTAAGTTACATAATAGCACAGGTGAGAGACTGACTTGTTTTTGTTTTGTTTAAAAAAAAAACCCAAACAGAACAGTCTGGAAATCAAATGGCAGCTTAGAAGAAAAATCCCCCATCTGAGTTCCTTCTACATCCCTTCAACCTCAGCCATGCCTCCTTTCTTTAGCCCTCAGGGCTTGCTACTCTCTCAGCATTCACCACACTGTAATGCATGTTTTTACTTATAGACTTTAAGCTCAGTTAAGACAAGGCAGAGGCTTGATGCCTGACACATATAGGCCATAAATAAATGTTTGTTGAATAAATACCACTTGCTTTGGATGTGTGAGGCATAGAGAGCACCTTAAAGATTTTCCAGATTTCAGATTGAGTCTTGATTTTTGTAATATTAAGTATTCTAATCTTCTATGGAAAGGACTAGGTGATGTGGCAAGTTACTAAATTCAAAATTAGAAGATTTAGAAGAGCTGACAATTTTGTCTCACATGATTAAAACCTTCCTGGAAGTGAAGGGATAACATTCACTGTCACTACTGGAACTATATTAAAAAAGGGATTTCCCTGTATTTAAAGCTTATGATGGTTCTCAAATGTTATCAGATCAGATCAGATCAGTCGCTCAGTCATGTCTGACTCTTTGCGACCCCATGAATCACAGCACACCAGGCCTCCCTGTCCATCACCAACTCCCGGAGTTCACTCAGACTCATGTTTATCGAGTCAGTGATGCCATCCAGCCATCTCATCCTCTGTTGTCCCCTTCTCCTCCTGCCCCCAATCCCTCCCAGCATCAGAGTCTTTTCCAATGAGTTAACTCTTCACATGAGGTGGCCAAAGTACTGGAGTTTCAGCTTTAGCATCATTCCTTCCAAAGAAATCCCAGGGCTGATCTCCTTCAGAATGGACTGGTTGGATGTCCTTGCAGTCCAAGGGACTCTCAAGAGTCTTCTCTAACACCACAGTTCCAAAGCATCAATTCTTCGGTGCTCAGCCTTCTTCACAGTCCAACTCTCACATCCATACATGACCAAAGGAAAAACCATAGCCTTGACTAGACGAACCTTTGTTGGCAAAGTAATGTCTCTGCTTTTGAATGTTATGCTAACTAGTAAATAATGATACAAACATTTGGAAAATACAAATGTTAGGTAAATATTAATTTTCATAGAAATTTGCATAGTACCTTTCTTCTGATAGAAAATAATAAAAATTTTCTATCATTTGAAGATTGATACATTTGAAGGATTGATAAAATTCGAGCTACTTTGACTTCATGTCTGTTCCTTTAATAAGCTCGTGTGGAAATCAGAGATAGGAACACTGTTTTGAATGTTCTTTACTATTTGATCAGTTGGAGGATAGGGTAGGGACACAGAAGAGCACGTGTGGTTTGCTGGGATGTCTGAGTTCTTCCTTTATTCCATAATACATACAGAGAAGCATTAAATGATTTCCTTCTCAATGAAAAGTTGGCTATTAATGTTTGATGACCCTGCTCATAGTTTTTCACTGTTTTTCATCTCTTTTGGAAAAGGGCTTGAAGGAGTGTGGAGATACTTGATATTCTATAATTATTAAGGAGAAACTAGAAATGCAAAAAGGTAAAACAGTTGTCTGAGGAGGCCTTACAAATAGCTGAGAAAAGAAAAGACCCAAAGACAAAGGAGAAAAGGAAAGATATATCCATTTAAATACAGAGTTCCAAAGAATAACAAGGAGAGATAAGAATGCCTTCCTAAGTTATCAATGTAAAAAAATAGAGGAAAACAATAGAATGGGAAAGACTAGAGATCTCTTCAAGAAAGTTAGAGATACCAAGGGAACATTTCATGCAAAGATGGGCTCAATAAACAGCAGGAATGGTATGGACCTAATAGAAGCAGAAGATACTAAGAAGAGGTGGCAAGAATACACAGAACTGTACAAAAAAGATCTTCATGACCCAGATAATCACGGTGGTGTGATCACTCACCTAGAGCCAGACATAGTGGAATACAAAGTCAAGTGGGCCTTGGGAAGCATCACTATGAACAAAGCTAATGGAGGTGATGGAATTCCAGTGGAGCTATTTCAAATCCTAAAAGATGATGCTGTGAAAGTGCTGCACTCAATATGCCAGCAAATTTGGAAAACTCAGCAGTGGCCACAGGACTGGAAAAGATCTGATTTCATTCCAATCCCAAAGGAGGACAATGCCAAAGAATGCTCAAACTACCACACAATTGTACTCATCTCACAGGCTAGCAAAGTAATGCTCAAAATTCTTTAAGCCAGGCTTCAATAGTACATGAACTGTGAACTTCCAGATGTTCAAGCTGGATTTAGAAAAGGCAGAGGAACCAGAGATCAAATTGCCAACATCCACTGGATCTTTGAAAAAGCAAAAGAGTTCCAGAAATACATCTACTTCTGCTTTATTGACTACGGCAAAGCCTTTGACTGTGTGGATCACAACAGACTGTGGAAAATTCTTCAAGAGATGGGAATACCAGACCACCTGACCCGCCTCCTGAGAAATCTGTATGCAGGTCAAGAAGTAACAGTTAGAAATGGACATGGAACAACAGACTGGTTCCAAATAGGGAAGGAGTACGTCAAGGCTGTATATTGTCACCCTGCTTATTTAACTTATATGTAGAGTACATCATGAGAAATGCTGGGCTGGATGAAGCACAAACTGGAATGAAGATTGCCGGGAGAAATATCAGTAACCTCAGATATGCAGATGACACCACCCTTGTGGCAGAAAGCAAAGAACAAAACTGCCTCTTGATGAAACTGAAAGAGGAGAGTGAAAAAGTTGTCTTAAAACTCAACATTCAGAGAACTAAGATCATAGCACCTGGTCCCATTACTTCATGGCAAATAAATGGGGAAACAATGGTAACAGTGAGAGACTTTATTTTGGGGGGCTCTAGAATCACTGCAGATGGTTACTGCAGCCATGAAATTTAAAGACACTTGCTCCTTGGAAGAAAAACTATGACCAAGCTAGACAGCATATTAAAAAGTAGAGCGGTTGCTTTACCAACAAAGGTCCATCTGGTCAAAGTTATGGTTTTTCCAGTAGTCATGTATGGATGTGAGAGTTGGACTACAAACAAAGCTGAGCACTGAAGAATTGATGCTTTTGAACTGTGGTGTTAGAGAAGACTCTTGAGAGTCCCTTGGACTGCAAAGAGATCCAACTAGTCCATGCTAAAGGAAATCAGTCCTGAATATTCATTGGAAGGACTGATGTCGAAGCTGAAACTGCAATACTTTGGCCACCTGATGTGAACAACTGACTCGTTGGGAAAGACCCTGATGCTGGGAAAGATTGAAGGCGGGAGGAGAATGGGATGACAGAGGAAGAGATGGTTGGATGACATCACTGACTCTATGGACATGAGTTTGAGTAAACTCCAGGAGTTGGTGATGAACAGGGAAGCCTGGCATGCTGCAGTCCATGGGGTCACAAAGAGTCAGACACAACTGAGGGACTCAACTGAGCTGAATAAATTATAGCTTCTCTGGAGGAAAGGATACATGCAAAGTAACTATAGTGTCTACTGAAAAAATTTAACTATTATGTCCACTGAAAAAATTCACAATGAGAGTTGTGAGTTAAGTTTTATTTGGGGCAAAGTGAGAACTATATCTAGGAAACAGTATCTCAGATAACTCTGAGGAAATGCTCCAAAGAGATAAGGGGAAGGTCAGTCTATATATGATTTTAGTGAAGGTGGGTGCATGCAGCCAAGCAAACATTTTTGCAGAGACTTGTTGCTAGTCATGGAGAGCAGATATCACTATTAATGATTTTAGAGCTTTTATAGGTATGAGGAGATGTAAGAATTTGGGCTTATATAAAATCTTCTCCCGAAAAAAAGTACCTGAAGGCTTGTTCTGCTAACAAACTCCTTTTTTTCAAGATCCCCAAAGTACCTTGAGATTCCTGCTCCTGTTAGGAGGTGGCTTCCCTAATTTATCTGATAAAGTTGCTGAGAACCTAAAAGTTTCCAATCTCTAGAGCTATCAGGTAGAGAGAAAAGATAAATGTTTCAATTCTGCTTTCATAATTAGCTTGAGGGGAAGAGTTTTTTTATATCTGGAAAATACAGATTAGAAGCCAGTAGTGTTTCAGACAGAAACCATAAAAATTACAACCATTTTAACCAGTTCATTCAGTCCTATGTAAATAATCCTTTTTGTTAACAGTTTTATAAAGCCATCAAGTTTCTCATTAGAATTCTTTAATGTCTTACCCAGTTCTGCAGTATGATATGAAAGTTATCAGAAATCTGTGCTTGTGAAAAAGCCCTTCCTTAAATCTTCCTGACGAGAAGACATTTTTTCAAAAGCATCAGAGTAAAACCATAGCTGTTTTACTTATGAAGGCACAGTTAAAGACCTGATTACAATGCAGTTGACAAAGAAACTTGGTTCCTGCTGTGATGCACACAATTTTAGTTACTAACTGGAAAAAAAAAAGATATTAACTAGAATTATGACTGATAACATTTACCAGGGCCTTCCAAATTTTTAGGAATTCCACATAATTTCTAGAATATCAGCATTAAGAACATTTACCCATATAATATAACCTACGAAGATTTATTACTCATGTGACAATACTTCCTGTGTAATTTCACATACCGAATGGACCTAGTTAGCTTAGGATATTTCTTTGGGATGTTTCAGGGAGCCTCTGATACATCCCAAAGTTATCTAGAGATCAAAGAAACTTCATTAGAATTTAATATGGAAATTTTGCAAAAAATATCAAAAAGGTTTTAAAACAGTTGGTCAAATAGTATCATAGACCACAGTGAAATAATGCTTATTCACTTAACCAAGGTGACAATAAGTAAAGAAAGTGAAAGTTGCTCAGTTGTGTCCAACTCTTTGAGACTCCATGGACTATACAGTCCATGGAATTCTCCAGGCCAGAATACTGGAGTGGGTAGCCGTTCCCTTCTCCAGGGGATCTTCCCAATCCAGGGATTGAACCCAGGTCTCGCACATTGTAGGCAGATTTTTTTTTACTGTCTGAGCCACCAGGGAAGCCCAAGGTACAATAAAATATTTCAAAGGCAAATACTTAACAGATTGCTTAAAAGGTAAAGAAACTAAAAATCTGTTATCAGAAGCAGCCCAATGTTTTAAGAAACCTTGTCCTCTTAACAGAGAGAAAAATTAAATTCAAGTTTTTCATCAGTTTACTTTTAAAATTCACTTACTCAACTAAATTTATTCTAAACTTAGCCAATCCTGACCATGCACATAACGCTTTTCTCAGAATTTCTTTTCCACAATCCTTCATCACTTTTGGTATCCATGTTGGTTTGTCCCTTATTTTTTCCATTTAGAAACAATCAGTTCTAGGACAAAAATTGCTTTCTTTTCCCTTAACAAAATACAATTTCATTCCTCATACTGTCTTTTACTGAAAACACACATCTCACTTTCCTACTATATAATGAAATGCTTCCCTTATTATTTTTAGTAGCTTTAATTATATTTTAAGTTAGAATCCTCAACTCTTAAAAACCTTAATTTCTAGTGAAGACTAAGAATTAGCCAATTATTAATTAACTATTATCTTTGCATTCTGTAGATGGGCAATCATAAATACCAACAACAATTTCTAAAAATACGTGCTTTCATATAGAAAATATCTCAGTATAGCACCAAACATATTTATTGATAGTTCTAAATACCTTTATTTTTTCTGTAAAAGGACACCAATGTTCAGTAATTAGTTTCAGTACTTTATTTTCTTCTGGAATGACACAGTTATTCAGTCAACTTTCATTATATAACTTAATTTAGTACAACTCTAAAATTTTAAGTTACTAAGTATCTGGAGAGATTATTCTTGAGTAGACATTCCTAAAATAGTTATTCCCAAAGAGTTCACCCAGAAGCTCTTATTTCATTTACATTTAATTTAGTTATAAAAATTTCATCATTCCAAGTCATTTTTCTTGCTTACAAATTTGCAACAAACATAAGATCTTATTTGATTTCTATTAAACCTAGGTACAATAAAGGTGTTATACTTAATGTTGACTCTACAGACATGTCTATATTAATTAAATTAATAAATTTTAACTCCAGGTATTAATTTAATATTATTTCCCAGTTCACATGAACCTGAAATTCATTCTGGCCAGTTTTTCTTTTATATTTCTGAGAATTTATATAAACACTTGATTTCCTTTAAGCCAATTAAATGGAGCTTATTTACAAATTGGGGCTTCCTAGGTGACTCAGTGGTAAAGAATCTACCTGCCAATGCAGAAGCCCCATAAGATGGGAATTTGATTCCTGGATCGGAAAGATCCCTGAAGGAGGAAATGGCAACCCACTCCACTGGACAGAGGAGCCAGGGTGGCTACAGTCCATAGGGTCAGAGTCGAACACAGCCAAAGTGACTTAGCATAACACAGCACATTTACAAATTAAATTTGATTATAGCACCCAGTGGCACCCCACTCAAGTACTCTTGACTGGAAAATCCCATGGACGGAGGACCCTAGTGGGCTTCAGTCCATGGGGTCGCTAAGAGTCGGACACGACTGAGCAACTTCACTTTCACTTTTCACTTCATGCATTGGAGAAGGAAATGGCAACCCACTCCAGTGTTCTTGCCTGGAGAATCCCAGGGACAGGGGAGCCTGGTGGGCTGCTGTCTATGGGGTCGCACAGAGTCGGACACGACTGAAGCAACTTAGCAGCAGCATAGCACCCAAGGGTAAAGACATATAGTTACACATGTAAATATATAGACAGACACAACCAGAGATTTCATAGCTCATTTTCTAAACTTAGTCATGAATCAGGTATTACAAAATAAAGCTCAATAGTTTATAAGAGTTGGAATAAATTAAATTTAAAAGATCTTTCTCTCCCCCTACCCCATTCTCAGGAATTAGAGAAGGTATGGATAAGTGTTCCTGAGAGCACTGGTCTCAAGGCACAGGGAGAAAAAGGCAAGTTTTCCTAGAAAGATCTATTCCCTCAATTTTGGAATTCTGAGAAGATTTCTTTTTTTCAAGCTAACTTTCTCTAACAACTGTGTATGCAATAAAAATGCCCATTTTGGCTATTTTGAGGGCAAATTTTTCCTTTAATTCTCTATTATGTAGGCACTGGCAAGTATGCTTTGTAGAAACATAAAGTAAAAGCAGTGGCAGATTTTATTTTCTTGGGTTCCAAAATCACTGTGGATGGTGACTATAGCCAGGAAATTAAAAGACACTTGTTCTTTGGAAGGAAAGCTATGACAAATCTAAACAACATATTAAAAAGCAGAGACATCACTTTGCCAACAAAGATCCATATAGTCAAAGCTGTGGTTTTAAATTTCTCAGTTGCCATAAAAGTCATAACCAACCTGGAGGAGTCTTGTCCCTCTTTTTCAGAGCAAAGCTCTCATGTAATATCTTTTTTTATCCCCACAAATTCTGCTGAGGCAGCCAAATAAAGGGAAAGTGTCAGATCAGCCACTTACCTACCCACTCAGCCCAGACCTCTCAGTGTCTTTCAACTGAGAAAACCATGGTATCTTTCAACTGAGAAAACCATGGTGCCTTTCAACTGAGAAAACCATGGTATCTTTCAACTGAGAAAACCATGGTATCTTTCAACTGAGAAAACCATGGTATCTTTCAACCAGGTCCACCTGCCCCCAGTATCTTAGTTTCCTAAGAGCTTTTTGTTATATAGCTGTTGAGAGCTACTGTTAAATGGCTCTAACAACTTGATACAAAGCAGCAAGACCAGAGGTACCCTGTGTCACAGTGGGATTTGTGCTAGTGGGTGACCGCAGCCTCAGCAGAGATGGGACTCACTTGGGATTGGGTTCAGCCAAAAACTTCTGTTCTCCAGCCCTGCCACCTCAGGTTACCCTAGTGGCTGCTCAGAGGTAGATTCATAAAACTGTGTACAAATATGTACACTGCAGCACAATTCCTAAAATTAGAAAGAGATTGGGGTAAGTAAACAATGAGATACCCACGTGATAGAATGCCAGTCATCCTCCAAAAATCAGGTTGAGGAAGACTAGCCACTGACATGTGAAAAATGTTCAGATTATATTGCTCAGAAAAAAGTAGCAGTCTACAAAACAGAAGTTGCTCAATTATTCTATTTCGATTCAAGAGTTACCTAATTTTGTATTTGTGGAAAGATTTTGAATTCTAACAGGGTTACCTTTGAATGAAGAGATTATGGGTGGTTTTGTTCTGAGTGTGTGTGTGTGTGTGTGTGTGTGTGTGTGTGTGTGTGTGTGTGTGTATGTGTTGTGTCTTTCCCACATAACTATAGGGTATGGGCTAAAAGCTTAGATTTTAGACTTGGAATTTATCCCTGGCTTTGCCACTGGGTAATTTTTCTGAGTTATTTAACCTCTCAAACATCATTCTCCTGACTTCCGTAATGTGCCAATAACAATAACTACAGCATAGAATTATTCCAAATGTTCATGAGGTATTGCATATCTGGCACACAATAAGTATTTTAAAATATTTTTCAAAAAAAATTGATCATATTTTATGCAGGAGGAAATGCTGTCAAAGGAGGGAGAGGGAGAAGGAAGGAGGGGAAAAGGAAGGAGAGGAGAAGCTAGTTTACTCTGTAAAGCTGCCCTAAGACCCTAGTCAACAGAGGGGTCTTGTTGGGGGCCTCAGAGTTGGACCTCACAGGACCAGAGCAGACTTCTCTCCTCAGCAGATTTCTGCTTGGGATATGTGGCCTAAAGAGTGAATCCCCCCTCTCCATCCCCTAGTCTCCCAGGGAAACTGCCTCATTTATATCCTAAAGAGATTCTCAGATGACGATGCCAGTGCTTATAAATACTGGATGAGAATGAGTTAAAACTACCAGTGGGGGCTAAATCTCTCCTGTGGTTCTGAGAAGGAGGTGTTCAGAGACACGATTTAACTAACTCATCCTGACAGGCTTGAAAATGGGCCTGTGCTTCCACATGAAACCAGACTATGCTTTCCCCAAGGAGCTCACACCAGTGAGTCCCCACACACTGTACTGAGCAGCAGCCCTTGATGTGAAGCTGCTACATTCAACAAAGAGGCTGAGGAATGAATCTAATTATTCACAAGGCAAAGCTGATGAGAAGGCAAGCGCCAACCTGTGAAAGTGGAGAGCCTATACACAGTTCGTTCCTTGAACTGTCTTTCCTGTGAGTGTGCCTAAATACGATGGCTCACGCCTTAGTTTGGGAACAGAGTTTATTGAAAAAGCTTCTGGAGCACCTTTACTCTGGTTTTTATTTTTCCTTGAATGCAAATTATGTTTATCTTTGAAATTAACCGTCTCTAAAAAGACTACTTCTTTTTTTTCTTTTGCTTATTGAGACAAGTCAACATTACTGTGGTTCAGTTTTGAAAAACAGACTGTCCTATATGCTATTGGGAAAACCACAGCAAGTTCCAAGGAAACTTACTTGGAACAATTTTGAGGCTTCTAGCATAATTAGTAATGACAAAACTTATTCATAAACTGAGTAGAATTTTACATGATTAGTCTTAAGATTATAAAATAACTCAATAACATTTTGAAAGTAATATGGGGCTAATTAAGTTTCTGAGTTTCATTTGAATTTCTGAGTTTTGATATTCATCTTATTTGAAGACTCGGCTAGAAATTTATTTTCTGATTGGCTGTTACTGAGACCACACTTGGGGAAAAATATCTTTCTTTGGAACTGCTCATAGCTCAAAAGTTATATGCAGTCAATGCGCAGTGGTTGACCACTACTAAGGAATCAACAGACGTTGAGGTCTTGACCCTTGAAATCTCAGAACAGTGTTGAGCTATGATGAATTTTCTGGAGAAGGAAATGGCAAACCACTCCAGCTTTCTTGCCTGCAAAATTCCACGGCTAGAGAAGCCTCTCAGGCTACAGTCCATGGAGTCGCAAAAGAGTTGGACACAACTTAGAGACTAAGCAACAATATGCTGAGTTTTCAGTAGCCCATTCTGCAGAAGGAAGTGACCCTCCCTTCCAATACTTTAATCCCTACTAGCACGTGGAATTCACACCCTGGTTTTCCTTATCCTCTCAATGTTCTTTAAACCCATGATTCTGTAAGAGATGTGTGTATCTGCAGTCATTTAAAGCCAACACTTGGCAGGGTGAATCTGTTCTAGCTAGCAAAAGTATGCAGTAAGTTTTTCCCATGTTTGAATTTTCATCAGTGTCTAATCCATGTCACATCCTCTGCAACTTAATTAGATGCTGCTGTTCTACCTCCTAGTTGTTTCCATGTATGTCTCCTGTTTCCATGATCAGGAATCTAACTTTCCCAGATCACCTCTACCATATCCTGAGTACTCTGGAGTAGCTTAAGTGACTACTGATGGACTTCCTCTGCCGGGTACATCACCATGTTAAACTCCAGGATAGGGGTGCTGAGTCTATCCCTTATTTCTCATGCTCTCATAAAGAATAGCTTCAGTGACCATTTCTCTCTCCCAAGACATTCCATGCCCAACCAGAGGCTGACACAGACACACCATATCAAGTAAAATGTGCATATATTTAATCTCAAATGGAAAACATACTCATTCTAAATATGTTGTGAAACTTGTAAAATGCTCTAGAAAATTTGAAAGCTTTAAGGAACAGAGAAAAGCTCCTCCTGTGCCTCCTCAATTACATTATGATCAGAAAATGGAAATACTAGCTGATATCCAAAAAAATTATGGTTTTGGAAGAACTTATATATTAGCTTTACAATCCAAGAAGTACACGGTTTGTGAATAGATATTTCAGTGTTTCCACTTAAAAAGCAAAAACTCTATTGAATTTTTAATAGAGGAGTTTTAGGATACGTTTTTAGTCAGCGATGCCTTGGGCAGAGAAACCAAAGAACTGTGACACAGGCACCTGCCTTTTGATTTTGTGGCTGGCAGAGAGGCCTCCATCTGAAGAAGATGCAGAATGGATAGAAGGCGACCCGCCCACAGTTCCTAAAACGCCTTGCCCTTCTTCTGTCATCCTTTCCACCATGCCCTGACCTGGAAGGCACTGGATTGGTGAACTGAGTTGAATTCCCTGGTGTTTTTTTTTTAATATTTACTGACTTGAATATACATACAAGACTGGGTTTTAGCTCTCCTAAACTGAGACTGGGCTTCTGTGATAATAAACATCTCTTCCTGAATTATGCATTTCTTTGCACTCTAATTCAGCTCTAAACTCTACATCCTAGTGTATACCCTTCATCTTCAGGGCTGCAGTTAAAATCCACCTCATTTTATTTGCCCTTTAGGAGAAACAGAATGTCATCCATTTCTGGATTCCAGACAAAAGTTGTACACACTCTAGGTCCCTGCTTCTCTAACTGATTTGGTCACAAACTCTTCAAACCGCCTTTTTCCACCTTTATCAGCGTGAGCCTAACCCAGCCCTTCCATCCTTCCCCGAGTCTTGACAGTCTCGTAACTCATCAGCGGGTACCTGGCATTTGTGTTCAGTGTGTGCAGTTCTATCAGCAAGCTGTCTGGCAGCCTCAGAGGCTTTCTTTCCTTGTTTTTACTCTTTTGGGACTCTGTTCAGTTACTCTGATCATTGCTTGAGAAGCCATTTTTGTCACATTCATTTTGATTCCTTGCTGAGGGGAAGAGTGGGGACTGAGCTTTTAAGGAGCTAAAAAAAAAGTGATGAGGCACAAACTCACCAGTAATGAAAAGCTGCTTATAATCACCAGGAGATGGGATATGTATTAAACTGTTGATGGCTGGAAAACCTCCAGATTAGAGGTAATACTAGGATTTACTAAAAGACACTTCACTTATCAAAACATTTACCTTACAAAAAAAAAAAAAAGCCTTAGGTACTTAGGTACATTTGCAATATTACTGTACTGGGTTGGCAAAAAATTTTGTTCAGGTTTTTCCATATGCTCTTACAGAAAAACTTGAATGAACTTTTTGGCCAACTCACTGGTTAATAGTAGCTGCAACTAACAATCAGGTGGTGTTCTAAGTGTGTGTGTTGTGTGTGTTAAGTTGCTTCAGTCATGTCCACCTTTTTGTGACCCATGGACTGTAGCCCACCAGGCTCCTCTGTCCAGGGGATTCTCCAGGCAAGAATACTGGAGTAGGTTGTCATGACCTCCTTCTGGGGATATTACCAACCCAAGGATCTAAGCTGCATCTCTTATGTTTCCTGCATTGGCAGGCAGGTTCTTTATGATTAGTGCCACCTGGGAAGTCCTAAGTGCTTCATCTGTATTCTCATTTAACCTAAGGCATTCCTAAGGTGTGGATGCTGTTTTTATTGCCACTTTGCAGATAAGGAAACTGAGACGAGGAAAGGCAAAATAATGTGCTTGAGTTCTCAGGTTCAGTTCAATTCAGTTCAGTTGCTCAGTCGTGTATGACTCTTTGCGACCCCATGAATCACAGCACGCCAGGCCTCCCGGTCCATCACCAACTCCTGGAGTTCACTCAAACTCATGTGCATCAAATCGGTGATCCCATCCAGCCATCTCAACTTCCGTCGTCCCCTTCTCCTCCTGCCCCAATCCCTCCCAGCATCAGAGTCTTTTCCAATGAGTCAACTCTTCGCATGAGGTGACCAAGGTACTGGAGTTTCAGCCTCAGTATCAGTCCTTCCAATGAACACCCCAGGACTGGTTTCCTTTAGGATGGACTGGTTGGATTTCCTTGCAGTCCAAGGGACTCTCAAGAGTCTTCTCCAACACCACAGTTCAGAAGCATAAATTCTTCAGTGCTCAGCTTTCTTTATAGTTCAACTCTCACATCCATACATGACCACTGAAAAAACCATAGTCTTGACTAGACAGACCTTTGTTGGCAAAGTAATGTCTCTGCTTTTTAATATGCTATCTAAGTTGGTCATAACTTTCCTTCCAAGGAGTAAGCGTCTTTTAATTTCATGGCTGCAGTCACCATCTGCAGTGATTTTGGAGCCCCAAAAAATAAAGTCTGACACTGTTTCCACTGTCTCCCCATCTATTTCCCATGAAGTGATGGGGCCAGATGCCATGATCTTCGTTTTCTGAATGTTGAGCTTTAAGCCAACTTTTTCACTCTCCACTTTCACTTTCATCAAGAGGCTTTTTAGTTCCTCTTCACTTTCTGCCATAAGAATGGTGTCATCTGCATATCTGAGGTTATTGATATTTCTCCTGGCAATCTTGATTCCAGCTTGTGCTTCTTCCAGCCCAGCGTTTACTCATGATGTACTCTGCATATAAGTTAAATATACAGGGTGACAATATACAGCCTTGATGTACTCCTTTTCCTATTTGGAACCAGTCTGTTGTTCCATGTACAGTTCTAACAATTGCTTCCTGACCTGTATACAGGTTTCTTAAGAGGCAGGTCAGGTGGTCTGGTAGTCCCATCTCTTTCAGAATTTTCCACAGTTTATTGTGATCCACACAGTCAGAGGTTTTGGCATAGTCAGTAAAGCAGAACTAGATGTTTTTCTGGAATTCTCTTGCTTTTTACATGATCCAGCAGAAGTTGGCAATTTGATCTCTCATTCCTCTGCCTTTTCTAAAACCAGCTTGAACATCTGGAAGTTCACGGTTCATGTATTGCTGAAGCCTGGCTTGGAGAATTTTGAGCATTATGTTACTAGTGTGTGAGATGAGTGCAATTGTGCAGTAGTTTGAGCATTCTTTGGCATTGCCTTTCTTTTGGATTGGAATGAAAACTGACCTTTTCCAGTCCTGTGGCCACTGCTGAGTTTTCCAAATTTGCTGGCATATTGAGTGCAGCACTTTCACAGCATCATCTTTCAGGATTTGAAATAGCTCAACTGGAATGCCTTCACCTCCACTAGCTTTGTTCGTAGTGATGCTTTCTAAGACCCACTTGACTTCACATTCCAAGATGTCTGGCTCTAGGTGAGTGATCACACCATCATGATTATCTGGATCATGAAGATCTTTTTTGTAGAGTTCTTCTGTGTATTCTTACCACCTCTTCTTAATATCTTCTGCTTCTGTTAGGTCCATACCATTTCTGTCCTTTATTGAGCCCATCTTTGCATGAAATTTTCCCTTGGTATCTCTAATTTTCTTGAAGAGATCTCCAGTCTTTCCTATTCTGTTGTTTTCCTCTATTTCTTTGCATTGATCGCTGAAGAAAGCTTTCTTATCTCTCCTTGCTATTCTTTGGAACTCTGCATTCAGATGCTTATATCTTTCCTTTTCTCCTTTGCTTTTTGATTCTCTTCTTTTCACAGCTCCTCAGACAGCCATTTTGCTTTTTTGCATTTCTTTTCCATGGGGGTGGTCTTGATTCCTGTCTCCTGTGCAGTGTCACAAACCTCCGTCCATAGTTCATCAGGCACTCTATCAGATTTAGTCCCTTAAATCTATTTGTCACTTCCACTGTATAATCACAAGGGATTTGATTTAGGTCATACCTAAATGGTCTAGTGGTTTTCCCTACTTTCTTCAATTTAAGTCTGAATTTGGCAATAAAGAGTTCATGATATGAGCCACAATCAGCTCCCAGTCTTGTTTTTGCTGACTGTATAGAGCTTCTCCATCCTTGGCTACAAAGAATATAATCAGTCTGATTTTGGTGTTGACCATCTGGTGATGTCCATGTGTAGAGTCTTCTCTTGTGTTATTGGAAGAGGATGTTTGCTATGACCAGTGCATTCTCTTGGCAGAACTCTATTAGCCTTTGCCCTGCTTCATTCTGTACTCCAAGGCCAAATTTTATTGTAACTCCAGGTGTTTCTTGACTTCCTACTTTTGCATTCCAGTACCCTATAATAAAGGACATCTTTTTTGGGTGTTAGCTCTAAAAAGTCTTGTAGGTCTTCATAGAACCATTCAAGTTCAGCTTCTTCAGCATTATTGTTTGGGGCATAGGCTTGGATCACTGTTATATTGAATGGTTTGCCTTGGAAACAAACAGAGATCATTCTGTCATTTTTGAGATTGCATCCAAATACTGCATTTTGGACTCTTTTGTTGACCATGATGGCTACTCCATCAGTGATAAAAGATGTTTATTGTGCTTGTTATTGGCAGAAAGCCCCATGCACATGATTTTAGTTAATATTATTGGATCTTTATAAATCACATATATGGCAGAGACCTAAAAAATACAAAAACATCCATCTTCTTCTGTTTATTAGCTCCTATGCCTCCTAAATTAAATAAAATGAAAGTACATGGAAAAAAGTTCTAAGAAATCTGATTGCAGTACTACAATGCATAAAATGTAGCTATTTTATAATATCTATAATCTTTTGAAATTTGACAAAGCATGATTGTTTGTTCTTAACAAGACAAGCTGAAGCATGAAGGCTGGTACCGTTCCTGGATCCCAGGTAAAAGTGCTTGTCATAAGGAAAAAAGACAGACACGGGTTTTAATCTACCTCTAGGGCTTTCAGAAAGTTGCTTTCTCCATCATCCATTTATTTATTTTTTCTTCTTTTAACAAATATTTATCATGCTCTTACAGTGTACCACTGATGAAACAGTGATGGATATGATTTGATCTGATTTGGATTTTTTAAAATATCATTTTGGCTGTTGTTGAGGCAGGGAAACAAGTTAGTGGGGCTGTTGGATTACCCACAGCAAGAGATAAAGCTGGTCTGGACTAATGAATGTAGAAAGAAATAAACATATTCAATATATTATTTTGTCTATACAACTGGAAGACCTTGATTAGGCATTGGCTGTGGGAATGGATGAGATGGTTGGATGCCATCACTGACTCGATGGACATGAATGTGAGCAAGCTCCAGGAGTTGGTGATGGACAGGGAAGCCTGGCATGCTGCAGTCCATGGGGTCACAAAGATTCAGACACGAGTGAGTGACTGAACTGAACTGTGGGAATGGAGTTGAGGGAAAGAGAGAAATGAAGAATGACCCTGAGGGTTTTAGTCTGAGAAACTGAATGGAAGGTATTATGTTTAATTAGATGAGAAAGCTAATAGAAGAAATAAGCGTGGCATTTAGGGAATATAAAGAGCTCTGTTTGAGGCATAGCAAACTGTTTTATACGTATTAAAATGCAAGTAGAGACGTTAGTTTAAGTCTGACCTCTCCTATGAGTCTAAACTCAAAGAAGAGTCAAACCTACACATATGATTTGAGGAATCATCATATAAAGATAATATCTATAGCCACAGAGCTGGAAAAGGTTTTGTTGTTGTTGTTGTTGTTTTTGTTTGTTTGTTTTTTTAATAAGAGTGACTATAGCTATACAGTGGGGCCAAGGAGCAAGTAGAAGGAATGAGTGAGTAGGAGAAAGAAGGAGAGAAAGGTTTTGCCCAACCTTGCTGAGAACCCAAGTTAACTAAGAATACAGAAGGAGCTGTTGGATTTGGCATCATATAGTTCTTTGGTGAATTTAACAAGGGCAAGATAAGCCAGATTGAAGGGGATTTAAAAAAAGAGTGGTCAGGCAAAGAGGTAGAGCAAGTATTGGTAACTCATTCCAAATGTTTTGCTACAAGAGAATCAAAGAAATGGAGTGCTATAGGAGGAGATAGAAACCAAACTTTTCAGAGAAACTGAAAGAATTGTCTGGTAGTGTTCAGTGTCCATTAGATGTTTGTAATCATAATTTTAAATTTAAATGGCTGACTATGATTGTGAGATTTTTTTTTTTCCAGCAACCTTTAGCTGTTCGGGTGAAAGCTTAAGGAGGGTAAACAGTTGAATTCATCTGAGTCTGAGATTTTACCAGGGAAATGTTACAAAAAGAGAGGTGATCATGAAAGATAAGCTTGATAAAGAGGGAAGTAACACAGGAGTTGTGTGATGGAGAGTGAAAAAGTGGTAAGGTCAATGACTTGTCAGGCTTCCCTAATGGCTCAGCGGCGAAGAATCTACCTGCAGTGCAAGAGACGCAGTTTCCATCCCTGGGTCAGGAAGATCCCCTGAAGGAGGAAATGGCAACCCACTCTAGTATTCTTGCCTGGAAAATCCCATGGACAAAGAGCCTGGCTGTAGGGTCGCAAAGAGTCAGACATGACTGTGTGACAGCATGCACGCATGCAATGACTTGTAAATCTGCATGAGGGCAAAGCAGTAGCAGGAAGTGGGGAGGGTGGGCTATGCAAATGAGCTGAAAAGAAGAAGAAGAATTCAGAAACTGAATCTGAAAATGCACAGTTACTGGTAATAATGAGGTCTAGGGGCGTGGGTTACTAGAGGGGAAAAAAAAAGGAAAAGATCAATGGAAGTATGAGGGCAAAGTAGCTGAATACTGAATGAGTTAACCTTGTGATTGTTGAAATATGTGACAATACTGCAGAAATAGAGAAAACAACTAACTAGAGCCTTTAATGAATGACAGAAGCAGGCAGTTGACAAAGGAAAATAGCAAGCAGTAGTAATGGGGGATATAGCCAAATACCATGAATTTCAGTATAGCCTTGGATATTGGAATATGAAAGAAAAATAGCTTGGAGGTAACAAAGGAGAGTAAAGAGCACACCTACTTCACTTTCTAGTCCTGAGGTACTGGAAATACAAGAAATAAAACAGCTTTCCAATAATGGGACTGCAAAAGAATTAATTGCCTTAGAATCGCTGAGAAGGACTTTGAGAGACTGGCTTGTTTCAGACTTATCTTACTGCAGAGAATTATAAAACATGGATAAAAATGCAATCACAGAAAAGAAAGCTATTTGAATGTATCATAGAGCAATTAGAACTTTTAAATACCCTGAGACAGACAAAAATGGAAATGTAACACACCAAAATTTATAAAATGCTGCAAAAGCAGTTCTAAGAGGGAAGTTTATAGCGATAAATGCCTACCTCAAGAAAAAAGATGTCTCAAGTAACTTAACTGTACATCTCAAGGAACTAGAAAAAGAAGAACTAATGAAGACCAAAGTTAGTAGAAGAAAGGGAATAAATACTACACCAGAAATAAATGAAATAGAGGGTTAAAAGACAATAGAAAACAATGAAACTAAAAGCTGGTTCTTCAAAAAGATACGCAAAGGTGACAAATATTTAGCTCAACTCACCAAAAAAGAGAGTGAGGGAGATTCAAATAAAATCAGAAATGAAAGAAGAGCTGTTATAACTAATACCACATTTTATTGGCCTAAAAACTACCATGTAGATCAATGGAACAGAGTAGAAGACTCAAAACTAAGCTCACACACAGGTGGTCAGTTCGTTTATGTCAAGGAGGCCAAGAATATACACTGGGGAAGAAAGCCTTTTCAATGAGTGGTGTTGGTAAAATCGGACAGCCGCATGCAAAAGATAAGGGCTTCCCTGGTGGCTCAGTGGAAAAGAATCCACTTGCAATATAGGAAACGCAGGAGACTCGGGTTCTATCCCTGAGTTGGGAAGATCACTTGGAGGAGGCAATGACAACCCACTCCAGTATTCTCACCTGGAAAATCCCAGGTCAGAGGAGCCGGTGGGGCTACAGTCCACAGGGTTGAAAAGAGTCAGACAGAACTGAAGCAACTTAGCGTGCACACGTGCATGTACAGCAACCATATTTCCTTTTGCACAGCCAGTTTTTCTCTTTTAGTTAATGATTCTATGCACTTTCTATGAAATCATCTCAAAACTCTACAACTTACAACCTTAAGATAGTCTGGCACATCAGTCTACCCATCTTATTTACTTTTTCTTGGCAATACCCTTTCTGGATCCCTCTTTCACATTTCAAGTCTACAGACTGTTCCTCAAGCTTTCTGGGCCTGTTACAGAGGGACTTATCTTCACCATCATGCTAAGAATTCAGTTTGCTTCTGTCTTATGTAGAGTCTTCTACATTTTTTTCCCTTTTTTTCCCCCCTCATTATGATGGAGCCCTTTCTTCAGTAACTTCCTGAGAAATGCTGCACTTAAAACCTTTTCATATCTGAAAATGTTTTTATTTTCTCTTCAGGTTTTGTTAGATACAAATTTGTTTCCCCTTAGACTATTTCCTAGTTTTCTTTGTTCCTTTGTTACCTGGTATAATTGAGATTTACTAATCTTTTGCATGTTATCATTTTTGTAAGTTTGTTTTCTCTCTGAAAACTTTTAGAATCTTATTTATTTCCACTGTGCTGAAAGCTTATCATGATATGTGTGTGGGTCTTTTTTAATTCCTTTTTTTTTTTTTTTGGAATAGCACTTAATTTTTTTCTTTTTTTAGCTCTTGATTTTTTAAATTAATTAACTTATTTATTTTAATTGGAGGCTAATTACTTTACAATATGGTGGTGGTTTTTGCCATATATTGACATGAATCCTCCATGGGTGTACATGTGTCCTCCATCCTGAACCCCTCTCCCACCATCCTCCCCATCCCATCCCTCAGGGTTGTCCCAGTGCACCAGCTTTGAGTATCCTGTCTCATGCATCGAACTTGGACTGGTCATCTATTTTACATATGATAATATACATGTTTTAATGCTGTTCTCTCAAATCATCCCACCCTCGCCTTCTCCCACAGAGTCCAAAAGTCTGTTCTTTATATCTGTGTCTCTTTTGCTGTCTTGTATATAGGGTCATATGCGTTAATATACTGTATTGGTATTTTACTTTCTGACTTAATTCACTCTGTATAATAGGCTCCAGTTTCATCCACCTCATTAGAACTGATTCAAATATGTTCTTTTTAATGACTGAGAAATATTCCATTATGTATGTGTACCACACCTTTCTTATCCATTCGTCTACCGATGGACATTTCGGTTGCTTCCATGTCCTGGCTATTGTAAACAATGCTGTGATGAACAATGGGGTACACGTGTCTCTTTCAATTCTGGTTTCCTCAGTGTGTATCCCCAGCAATGGGATTGCTGGGTCGTATGGCAGTTCTATTTCCAGTTTTTTAAGGAATCTCCACACTGTTCTCCATAGTGGCTGTACTAGTTTGCCTTCCCACCAACAGTGTAAGAGGATTCTCTTTTCTCCACTCCCTCTCCAGCATTTATTGTTTGTAGACTTTTTGATAGCAGCCATTCTGACTGGCGTGAGGTGGTACCTCATTGTGGTTTTGATTTGCATTTCTCTGATAACGAGTGATGTTGAGCATCTTTTCATGTGTCTGTTAGCCATCTGTATGTCTTCTTTGGAGAAATGTCTGTTTAGTTCTTTGGTCCTTTTTTTGATTGGGTCATTTATTTTTCTGGTATTGAGCTGCATGAATTGTTCGTATATTTTTGAGATTAATTCTTTGTCAGTTGCTTTATTTGCTAATATTTTCTCCCATTCTGAAGGCTGTTTTTTCACCTTGCTTATAGTTTCCTTTGTTGTGCAGAAGCTTTTAAGGTTAATTAGGTCCTATTTGTTTATTTCTGCTTTTATTTCCATTACTCTGGGAGGTGGGTCATAGAGGATCCTGCTGTGATTTATGTCAGAGAGTGTTTTGCCTATGTTCTCCTCTAGAAGCTTTATAGTTTCTGGTCTTACATTTATATCTTTAATCCATTTTGAGTTTATTTCTGTGTATGGAGTTAGAAAGTGTTCTAGTTTCATTCTTTTACAGGCGGTTGACCAGTTTTCCCAGCACCACTTGTTAAAGAGATTGTCTTTTCTCCATTGTATATTCTTGTGGAGGCTTTTATATTTGAGAAACTTATGTCCTCAGTTCTTAGAAATTTTCTTTATAATTTATTTTTAAAATTTTATTTGGAAAAGAATTCAAATTCACAGAAAAGTTATAAGAATGACTCAATAAATACCTTCCTGCCCTGCACCTATGATACTGGTTCTCCTCCAGGGGAGATTTTGTCTGCAACCAGGAGACAGGTTTTGAGGCAATGTCTGGAGACATTTTTGGTAGTTACAACTAGGAGATGCTACTAGCATCTTTTATAATTTCTTTCCCTCTGATTTTGGTTCTCTCTGGAACACATAAATAGATTTTTCAAATCCTTTAATTGCATACTTTTAAAAGTCACATTTATCAACCTTTCTTTCTTCTTTTAAGCAGACCTTTTTTTCTCACTCGAAGACCTTGAGTTACTAGTTCCCCTAATGTATCCTTTGTGCATCAGCTTTTCAATGGTCATTTCCATTCCTTAAGGTTCATTGTGTGTTGTAAATCACGTTGAATTTGAACTTCTGGATCACTATTTTGCTTGTCAGCAGTGCTTGTCTTATATTAAGTTGACTTGATTGAATTTGTTTTTGGATCCTCTTAATTCCTATGAAATTAAGAAACAGATGGGGATACCAGACCACCTGACCTGCCTCTTGAGAAACCTATATGCAGGTCAGGAAGCAACAGTTAGAACTGGACATGGAACAACAGACTGGTTCCAAATAGGAAAAGGAGTACATCAAGGCTGTATATTGTCACCCTGCTTATTTAACTTATATGCCGAGTACATCATGAGAAATGCTGGGCTGGAAGAAGCACAAGCTGGATTCAAGATTGCTGGGAGAAATATCAGTAACCTCAGATATGCATATTGGCAGAAAGTGAAGAGGAACTAAAAAGCCTCTTGATGAAAGTCAAAGAGGAGAGTGAAAAAGTTGGCTTAACACTCAACATTCAGAAAATTAAGATCATGGCATCTGGTCCCATCACTTCATGGGAAATAGATGGGGAAACAGTGGAAACAGTGTCAGACTTTATTTTTTGGGCTCCAAAATCACTGCAGATGGTGACTGCAGCCATGAAATTAAAAGACGCTTACTCCTTGGAAGGAAAGTTATGACCAACCTAGATAGCATATTCAAAAGCAGAGATATTATTTTGCCAACAAAGGTCCATCTAGTCAAGGCTATGGTTTTTGCAGTGGTCATGTATGGATGTGAGAGTTGGACTATAAAGAAAGCAGAGCACTGAAGAATTTATGCTTTTGAACTGTGGTGTTGGAGAAGACTCTTGAGAGTCCCTTGGACTGCAAGGAGCTCCAACCAGTCCATCCTAAAGGAGATCAGTCCTGGGTGTTCATTGGAAGGACTGATGCTAAAGCTGAAACTCCAGTACTTTGGCCACCTCATGCGAAGAGTTGACTCATTGGAAAAGACTCTGATGCTGGGAGGGATTGGGGGAAGGAGGAGAAGGGGACAACAGAGGATGAGATGGCTGGATGGCATCACCGACTCAATGCACATGAGTTTGAGTGAACTCTGGGAGTTGGTGATGGACCGGGAGGCCTGGCATGCTGTGATTCATAGGGTCGCAAAGAGTCAGACACGACTGAGCGACTGAACTGAACTGAACTGAATTCCTATGAACAACTTGTTCTTAGATTACTCTTTTGGAATATCTTCTCAAATGTCCTTAAGAATTCCTGTTTCCTCTGTTTGATTTGCCTCAGCAGTAGCCATATGCTTTTCCTACTTGACTTGCCTCCTCTAGGCTGTTGATTTGTGTTGGGTGAACTGCCATGTTCAATGTAGGCAGGCTTGCTACCTTAGAAACCTGGCAGATTTGGCTGTGCAGTCTTCTGTGACTACTGGGACAGCAAATGGTAAGGTAGAGTGAGTGGGCTTTGCCAAGAAAGTAAACCTATGATGCTTCTGGGTCCCCATCCTCCCTGGCATTGCAGCAGCACTGGGCTCTGGCAGGACGCCTTGTTCCAGTGAGCTCTGGCACTGAGACAGAAGCCTCAGGAGGGCTCTTCATTCTCTGCTCCCGTCTTGTTACCTAGGTAAATAGTTGTGCGACTCCAGGAGGGAGGAGGAAGAGAGAGGTAAGAATAAGTATGAGCTCTGGCCACCAATACCCCAGACCTTATCATGTTTTATTACAACTGATGAGCCATTTTAGATCATGTTTCACCTATCTGATTTGAATATGGAATTTTTTGTATAGTTTATTATGTATAATTTAATAAAAATTTAATTTTTTTCTTAGCAATGATTTTTTTATTTTTAAGCATTTAAAAAATTATAGTTAATTTGCGGTGTTGTTAGTTTTGGGTATACAGCAAAATGTTATATATATATATATATTTATATATCATAACATTGTAAATTAACTATACATTTCAATTTATATATATTCTTTTTCAGATTCTTTTGCATTATAGGTCTTTATAAAATTATTGAATATAGCTCTCTATGCTTTACAGTAGATCCTTGTTGTTTAAATTTGGAATTAACATATAACAGTGTGTGTATCAGAGAAGGCAATGGCACCCCACTCCATTACTGTTGCCTGGAAAATCCCATGGACGGAGGAGCCTGGTAGGCTGCAGTCCATGGGGTCGATAAGAGTTGGACACGACTAAGTGACTTCACTTTCACTTTTTACTTTCATGCATTGGAGAAGGAAATGGCAACCCACTCCAGTATTCTTGCCTGGAGAATCCCAGGGACAGAGGAGCCTAGTGGGCTGCCGTCTATGGGGTCACACAGAGTCGGACACGACTGAGCGACTTAGCAGCAGCAGCAGCAGCAGCAGTGTGTGTATGTTAATCCCAAATTCCTAATTTATTTCCCACATCCCCAGGTATCCCCTTGGGTAACCATAGGTTTGTTTTCTGTGTCTGTGAGTTTATTTCTGTCTTGTGAACAAATTCATTTCCATCATTTTTAAAGATTCCACATATAAGTAATACATGATATTTTTCTTTGGTTTACTTCACTTAATATGGTAATCTCTAGGTCCATCCATGTTACTGCAAATGGCATTATTTCATTCTTTTGTAAGGCTGATTAATATTCTATTGTGTATATATACCATATCTTCTTTATTCATTTATCTGTTGATGGCTTTTCATGTTGCTTCCATGACTTGGCTTTTGTAAATAGGGCTGCTATGAACATAGGGGTACATACCTTTTCGAATTAGAGTTTCTTCCAGATATATGCCCAGAAATGGGATTGCAGGATCATCTGGTAACTCTATTTTTAGTTTTTTAAGAAATCTCTATACTGTTCTCCACAGTGAATGTGCCAGTTTTCATTCCCACCATCAGCGTAGGAGCATTCCTTTTTCTCTACACCCTCTCCAGCATTTACTATAAGCAAATTTTGTTTTTAAATATAATTTTATTTTAAAGCCTAATGGTTCCTTAAATCAAGCATTCCTATAGATAGCATAACTGTTGAACTATGAGGCAATAACAAAGCATGGCATTTCCCTGGAAATGGTCCCTGTGAGCCCAGATCTGTAGACTAAAAGCAAAGTATCAAAGACAACCTGGTCCCTGTGAGCCCAGATCTGTACACTAAAAGCAAAGTATCAAAGACAACTATCTACAACATAGTTTTGACAGTATTTGAATAGATATGTTAGAACTAAACTGAAATGTGCACTTAAGATTCACTTTTTCCATGACTGAAACATATAGCTGATTGTCTAAAAAATTTTTCAAATATCACTCACTGAATGATTTGAAAACAAATACGTCATGACTGGTGATTTTTACCCTTCGGTGTTCCCTTTAACCTTCAGGCCAATGGATTCCAAAATGTTGCTGACTAAATTGATTAAACTGTGCTGGTTTTATTAAAGCTCCCAAGAATAGGCTATGACCTTTTTCATTGCTCACACAAATCAATACATTCAGAAGAAGAGACACTTGATTGGTAAGATAGATTTCTGCTGCAAACTTTGCTTTCAGGAAATATCTATAAGCCTTTCCAGAAATCTGTAATTACTAATACTGATACATTTCCCTTTGATATATGCTTAAGGTTCATTAACTATCAGTGTTCAAAAGCTGGTGATTAACTCATTTTTATAATGCTATTAGGGATACATTAACATGGGATAAAATATTTAAAAATCAGACAACAGTACACACTAAACTCAGAATCATAGTTGTATCAGAGAAAACTGGTGGGGATATGGGTTCAAGCATAAACACACAAACAGCTTTATGCAGGATATCTCACTTGTGAGACTGTCCATATTTTGGGCAGGATAAGTCTTTGTTTTGGGAGACTGTCTAGTGTATTGCCAGGTATTTAGCCACATCTCTGAACTCTCCCCACTGGAAGTTAAAAGTGTTCCTCTAACCAATTTTGACAACCCAAAATGTCTCCAGTTATTGCCACAGGTTTCATGGAGGAAAGCGATCAGAATCATCACTGAGTGGGAAGCACTGCTTTAATCAGATTGATAAACTTTTAGTTTTTATTTTTAATAAGAAGGGGGATTCACCAATGTCCATTTGTAATGGAGCTACATAATTTTCTTATAAGTTACATATTTTCTCTTGAATATATAAATGATATATCATAAAATTTACTAAAGCTCTAGTAATATGCTTTCAGGTGACTTTCTAGAAGTAAACTTAGAGATAGCTTCATTTGATTTTCTTTCATGATCACCAAAGGGAGCATAGAGCTTTATTTTCTACTTGTAATCACAATGTACTAACATATTTCCTTTTGTGTCATCATGAAGAGTATTTTGACAGGATGTTTATTTTAAATATGAAATATTTAATCATGCAATTTGTGCAACTGGCTCGTTGCTAAAAACTGCATGATTTTTAGCCCAGAACTGAATATTTTTAGTCTAATATTAAAAATGTACATATAGAGGTTGTAGGACTTCTGTGTGCACAAAATAAAGTACAGTTTTATCTGATTCATACCATAAGAATAAGTTAGTAAAGAAACATAACCCCTCCAAACCCAGTTTAAATAACAATTAATTTATTCCAAAGATTTAGAGAAACTCAAGGTCTGAATCTTAACTAGTCTGAGGATACAGGGCTGGCAAAGACTGCGCCCCCTCTCCATTTTTCTCTCCTGGGAGCACATTGTCTTTTTATCTCTTTTCCCCATGTACCTGGTTCTTTCACACCCTCTCTGAAGCTTGCCTTCTCCTACCCTTCATTTATGTGGAATTGAACAGTCACAGCATCCTCTATCTGTTCATGACTCCAGCATAGCTTCTTTGTTTTGATTTTTGTGACTCAATATTGGATTCTCAAAAGAAGAAATCTTATTGGTCATCATAGTTCAGGTGTCTGCATTTGGTTCAACCAGCTGTGGCAAAATAGAGACTAAACTGGTTTACACGGTACCTAGACCTTTCCATATTGCATCATGTGGGTGCACTTAGCACTCTAGGAAGAGGGTATTGGCCAAGAAGAAAGGATGCCCCTCTCAACCACATGTAGCATCAACTAAAGACATATCCTGTGAAGATTTTGTTTCCCTTTCATGAAAGAGACAGAAAGAGAGAGAGAAATGCTAGATATAAAGAAGATATGTGCATGCTCAGTCACTTCAGTCATGTCTGTCTCTTTGCAAGTCTATGGGCTGTAGCCCACTAGGCTTCTCTATCCATGGGATCCTCCAGACAAGAATACTGGAGTGGGTAGCCACGCCCTTCTCCAGGGATCTTCCTGACCCAGAGATGTCTCTTGCTTGGCAGGCAGATTCTTTACCATTGAGCCACCAGGGAAGCCCAAAAAAACAGTAGGATGAGGATAATTTCCATAACCAATAAAAAAGATAGTTTAGAAGTACATGTAAAATAAATTCTTGTAAGTAAAATATTGAATAATATGTTCATAATAAAATGAGGAACAGTTCAGTCAGTTCAGTTCAGTTCAGTCACTCAGTATTGTCCAATTCTTTGCAACCCCATGGACTGCAGCACACCAGGCCTCTCTGTTCACCACCAACTCCTGGAGCTTACTCAAACTCATATCCATTGAGTCAGTGATGCCATCCAACCATCTCATCCTGTGTCGTCCCCTTCTCCTCCCACCCTCAATCTTTCCCAGCATCAGGGTCTTTTCAAGTGAGTCAGTTCTTCGCATCAGGTGGCCAAAGTTTTAGAGTTTCAGCTTCAAAGTCAGTCCTTCCAATGACTATTCAGGACTGGTTGGACTGGTTGGATCTCCTCGCAGTCCAAGGGACTCTCAAGGGTCTTCTCCAACACCAGTTCAAAAGCATCAATTCTTCTGTGCTCAGCTTTCTTTATAGTCCAACTCTCATATCCATACATGACTACTGGAAAAACCATAGCCTTGACTAGACAGACATTTGTTGGCAAAATAATGTCTCTGCTTTTTAATGTGTCGTCTAGGTTGGTCATAAATTTTCTTCCAAGGAGCAAACGTCTTTTAATTTCATGGCTGCAGTGACTATCTGCAGTGATTTTGGAGCCCCCAAAAATAAAGTCTTCCACTGTTTCCCCATCTATTTGTCATGAAGTGATGGGACTGGATGCCATGATCTTAGTTTTCTGAGTTGAATATAACTAAATATATATTTGTAAATATATAAATTATATAAATATAATATCTAAATTAAGGTACAAATTAAAGCATGTATCTTCAGAAATAGATGGGAATTAGATTTAGATAGAAAAAAGAAATAGTTCTTAATAAAAAAGTGATATTTCAAAACCGTATGTAGACAAATAGTTTTCCAAATCTATCATCAAATATTTTCAGTGGGTTTTCTTACACCAAGTCCAGTCATTTGGAGGGGGAAAAATGATATACCATGTGTTGTAACAGCTGTCTCGACCCTATTCACAAAGAGCTGTTTAGTAAGTGGGGAGTTACTGTTATCATATATTGCTTGATCTCTACACACAGCTCCATTGGCCTTGTAGCTGTGGGCTTAGCAGAGCCATCACTGTCTTCCAAGCTCTCAGCCTTCACTTGGGGCTCCTTAGCAGAGTGACGGGGTCACACCTTTTTGATCTTTCAGATATTCAGTACCCCCCTTGCCATCTGAACAGCAGGGATGAAGCAGATACTGATCATTTAAAATTTTATACTTTATTTGATATGCTTGAATTTGTTTTTATTTCTTCCATTTTTATTGACATATTAACATACAGTACTATATGTTTAAGGTGGATTTGACTTATGTACATCATGAAATGTTCATCAGATCAGATCAGATCAGTCGCTCAGTCATGTCTGACTCTTTGCAACCCCATGAATCGCAGCACGCCAGGCCTCCCTGTCCATCACCAACTCCTGGAGTTCACTGAGACTCATGTCCATCGAGTCAGTGATGCCATCCAGCCATCTCATCCTCTGTCGTCCCCTTCTCCTCCTGCCCCCAATCCCTCCCAGCATCAGAGTCTTTTCCAATGAGTCAACTCTTCACATGAGGTGGCCGAAGTACTGGAGTTTCAGCTTTAGCATCATTCCTTCCAAAGAAATCCCAGGGCTGATCTCCTTCAGAATGGACTGGGTGGATCTCCTTGCAGTCCAAGGGACTCTCAAGAGTCTTCTCCAACACCACAGTTCAAAAGCATCAATTCTTTGGTGCTCAGCCTTCTTCACAGTTCAACTCTCACATCCATACATGACCACAGGAAAAACCATAGCCTTGACTAGACGAACCTTTATTGGCAAAGTAATGTCTCTGTTTTTGAATATGCTATCTAGGTTGGTCATAACTTTCCTTCCAAGGAGTAAGCATCTTTTAATTTCATGGCTGCAGTCACCATCTGCAGTGATTTTGGAGCCCAGAAAAAGAAAGTCTGACACTGTTTCCCCATCTATTTCCCATGAAGTGATGGGACAAGATGCCATGATCTTCGTTTTCTGAATGTTGAGCTTTAAGCCAACTTTTTCACTCTCCACTTTCACTTTCATCAAGAGGCTTTTGAGTTCCTCTGCACTTTCTGCCATAAGGGTGGTGTCATCTGCATATCTGAGGTTATTGATATTTCTCCCAGCAATCTTGATTCCAGCTTGTGTGTCTTCCAGTCCAGCATTTCTCATGATGTACTCTGCATATAAACAGGGTGACAATATACAGCCTTGATGAACTCCTTTTCCTATTTGGAACCAGTCTGTTGTTGCATGTCACAGTAAGTTTACTAAATGTCTATCATCTCATATAGAAACAAAATTAAATAAATAGAAAAAATTGTGATGAAAACTCTAAGGATTTACTCTTTTTAAAACTTTCACTGCTAACATACAGTATTGTTACTCATATTCATTATGTTGTACACGATAGTGCTTCTTTATCTTATAAATGGAACTTTGTGCCTTTCAGTTGCCTTCATCCAGTTCTCCCTGTTTTGTCTTTTATCCTTCCTACTACCTTTATACACTGCTGATTTACTACTTTTACTATATATTTGCCTTTACCAATGAAGTTTTTTTTTTCTTTCATAATTTTCATGGTTCTGGGCCCTTTAACATTTCACTCTAAAGCTGCTTTAGTGGTGCTAGCTTTTGCTTGTTTGTAAAACTTTTGATTTCTCCATCAAATCTGAATGAAAGCCTTGTCTGGTACTCTTAGTTGTAGCTCTTCCTCTTTCTTCTCTTTAAATATATTGTACAGTTCCCTTCTGGCCTGCAGATTTCTGCTGAAAATTCAGCTGAGAGCCTCATGGGAGTTCCCTTGTAGGTAACTCATTGCTTTTCCCTTGCTGCTTTTAATATTCTATCTTTAACTTTTGACATTTTAATTACAACTTGTCTTGGTATGGTCTTCTTAGCATTGATCCTGTTTGGGACTCTCTGTGCTTCCTGGACCTAGGTATCTGTTACCTTCCCCAGGTTAGGGAAGTTTTCAGCTATTATGTCTTCAAATATGTTCTCTTCCCCTTTCTCTCTCTCTCTCCTCTTATGGGAGCCCTTTTGTATGACTGTTAGCACACTTGATGTTGTCCTTGATGGCTTGTAAATGGTCCTCCATTCTTTTATTCTTATTCTTTTTTCCGAAGCAAGCCCAAGGTCACCTTGATGCTCTTCCTCCAGAGATGAGAAAATGGTTCCATTAGTGCTAGTCAGTCTAGTGCTATTGAAGGGCACAGGCATTTAAACTGGCCAAGATCTCTGTTACGGATTGAGTTGTGTCTGCCCAAAGACAACTTGAAGACCTACCCCTGTAGGTACCTGTACCTCCAGTTATGAACTTATTTGGAAATAGGGGTTTTGCAGATATAATTAATTAATATAGGGTCATGCTGTAGCAGGGTGGGCCCTTAATCCAGCATAATTGGTGTCACTATAAGAAGAGAAGACAGAGACACATAGGGAGAATATGTCATGTGGCAACAGAGGTGGGAAGATTGGGGTGATGCATCTGTAAGCCAAGGAATGCCAAAGATTGATGGCCACCACAAGGAGCTGGGAAGAAGCAAGAAAGGATTCTCCTCTACCAGTTTCAGAAGGAGCATGGCCCCGCGGTCATCTTGAACTTCTAATCTCCAGAACTAAGGAAGAATAAATTTCTGTCGTTTTAAGCCACTTAGTTTGTGGTACTTTGTCATGGAAGCCCTAGGAAACTAACACTCTTCAGAGACAAATGCTGCTCTTCATCCACTTAGGAGCACTGGCAACTGCCTCTGGGGTTATCACACCCTCCATGCAGATTTGGGTCGCTCCATGATTGCCATGGTAACTCCTCACTTTGGACATTCAGATTCCGCCTTTCCCAACTGTTCGTCCTCTGGGATGTTACTATTCCAGGACAGCTGAAGGCTAAGGAACATGTGCCTGTACTTATCTGGGATAATGAGTTTGCTCCACCCACAGAGGAAGTCTTCCTGGATTCTTTCTTCACCTCAGATCCTCTCCCAGCTTCCTGGTTTCTCTATCTTCCTGCCACAAGAACCCAGATGCATACTTGACATCTTCCAAGAGTTATAACTTAAGTTTATAGTGTAAATCACTCTTCCTTTCTGTATCCTGAAATGTAGCCATGTGTGTGTTTTGGTGGGAATGGGTGGAGGGGTGGAGGCCTTCCCTGATAGCTCAGTTAGTAAAGAATCCACCTGCAATGCAGGAGGCCCCAGTTTGATTTCTGGGTTGGGAATATCCACTGGAGAAGGGATAGGCTACCCACTCCAATATTCTTGGGCTTCCCTTGTGGCTCAACTGGTAAAGAATCCACCTGCAATGTGGGAGACCTGGGTTCAATCCCTGGGTCAGGAAGATCTCCTGGAGAAGGAAAAGGCTACCCACTCTAGTATTCTGGCCTGGAGAATTCCATGGAATATGTATTCCATGGGGTCACCAAGAGTTGGATACAACTCTGTGTGTGTGTGTGTGTGTGTGTGTGTGTGACTGGATCACTTTGCTGTACAGCTGAAACTAATGCAACATTATAAATCAATATACAAATCAATAAAGAAAATGAAGGCCAGTTCCTTGTTGAGGAAAGCCATATTATTAAGAAAGACCAACCTTTTTACTGATTGCAAAACTGTATGAAAAGTATCCCAAAAGTAAAAGAAAAGAAGAGCATGGCACACCTATCTCACCATCTGAGTGATAAATCAAGGAGCAGGGATCTGAGTCAGATCTGACTTGAGAAGCCATGATCTTGTCATATCATAGGGAAAACTTATTCTCTTTTATTCCTTTGTATTCTTTTTGGGAATAAAGTAGCTCCTCAGGAGTCCTCTATGAACTAAACTAATGTAAATATGTGGCTTCCCTGAGTGCCAGCTGTGGTGGACGCAGACGATGAGTATTGCTGCGGGTAGGTGACTGCATGTTCAGGGCCTTGACGCAGAGGCTGACTGGGATTTCCTTAAACTCCTAGGAGCTGAGGTGACCTACATGAACATGACTGCCTACAACAAGGGCCGACTGCAGTCCTCCTTCTGGATCGTGGACAAACAGCATGTGTACATCGGCAGTGCCGGTTTGGACTGGCGGTCTCTGGGACAGGTAATCTTTTCATTATATAGAGTTTTGTCAGCATCAAAACTACCGCCTCCGTAAAATCCTCAGTCACCTCTACTGTGATTGAGAGAATTTAAACCTACAGCATTTATTATTTTTAACTGCACAGTTTTAGTAGTTTTACCCTCAATTAAAGCAAAATAATAAACCTTTCCTTGTCAGAGTCATTTCACCAAAAGAACTGCCATTGCTTCAGTGCTTTTATAACTCAGATGCTATTCCCACATTCTTTAGAGCATGTGCTATGCTGCGCTTAGTCACTCAGCCGTGTCCAACTCTTTGTGACCCCAGGCTTCTCTGTCCATGGGATTCTCCAGGCAAGAATAGTGGAGTGGGTAGCCATTCCCTCTGGGGGTTCTTCCTCCTGATGCTTGACCCTCAGACTCTCTGGACTTCCATGATGGTACAGTGGTAAAGAATCTGCCTGCCAATACAGGAGACACAGGAGATGTGGGTTCGATCCCAGGGTGGGGAAGAATCCCATGGACAGCTGAACCTGGCGGGCTACAGTCCATGGGGTCGCAAAGAGTTATCACGACTTAGTGACTAAACAATAGCACTAGATTCTCTTAGAGGGCTATTTTTATATGGCACCTTCTCTGTGTAGCCTATATGGGTTTGATATTTTTTTATGTGATGGCTGTTTTTACAATGGATGTCTGTCACCTCTTTCCTCCATGTATGCTGATCTTTATCCCCTTGATAACAGTGGGATTGATGTTGTGGTGACCAGAGTCTGCACTGGGTATTGAGCAGGGCCTCCTCTCTGCCCTGTGATTGTCACTGAGGTGGGGTTGACTCCCCAGTGGTTGGAGTAGAGACTTCCAGATCTGTATCTTAGCCATGTTTCTGACCTTCGATGTGAGGTCAGTGGGATTCAACACTCCCCCTAGAAGGGAAGCCACGGAGTATTCCTCCTCTGGAGCTGTTCACCTGTGGGTGTGCTCTGTTGTGTCGCTTTTCACACCCCATGCTGGCTCACAAATCACACTGTTGGTGGCACTGCTCTGGGCCCTACTGTAACTGTGGGTATGCTGGCAATTGGCCCTGGTGTCTCTCAGACATTGTTTTCACCAGACCGTCTGTGTGTATCCACCGGTCAGGTCCCAGGACTGCAGTAACCACACATCTGGACCCACTGTGGGGGCTATGGAGGCAGCTTAGATTTTGGCCTGGTCCAGTAGGGTCCCAGAAAGTCAGACATAACTGAGTGTCTGAGCAGAGAACACTGGCATGTCTATGCCCACAAAGCCCATAGGCCCTAAACCTACACCTGTCTCAGCTATGGGAGCATTTATCTGTTCAAATATCTCACAGTTGCTGAGTTTCCAAAGTCAGCAGTGGGGGTGTAAGTCCATGGAGAGATTTCAGCTCTTCCTCCTTAGTCACAGGGCTCCTGGATCTCAGCTGTGGTTTCAGCCCCACTTTTGCATATGTGTCTTCCACCAGCATCTACTCCCAAGGCTGCCTTGGAACACACATGCCTGCCCAGGTGGGCAGAGAGAGGCAGCGATGGGTGGGGTGTGTGAGCTACTCAGCTGAGTGCCCCTCCCAGTGCCCATGGAGGCAGGGAGCAGCACATGGGGAAGGGGCTGCAGTGCGGCCCCACTGCTTGAGGGCCATTCAACAATGGCACCCTGTGCCTCTGGTGGCCCAGGCTTCTTCCACAAACATTTCCAGTTGTGGAGTTTCTTACTCTCATTCCTTCAGGCTGTCTCTTTACAGCCAGCAGCTGTCCCCTCACTGGGTCTGTGCTCCAAACCCTACATTCCAGCACCCAACCCTCCCTCTGCACCAGCAAACACACATCTCAGGCTGAGGCCAGAGGGCTCTGGCACTTACCACCTATGTAAGTCTAATGCTGTCCTGCCTGCCATAGACGGGTTGCCGCCCTCTCCTCTGAGCCCCCAAAGCTCCTTTTCTGTCCTAGTCGATGTCCCCACTGGTGAGGGGGCTTCCCCAGTTGCGGGAACCTTTCCTTTCCTTCAGCTCCCCTCCAGAGGTGCAAGACTTTATCCCATTTCCTCGTTTCTATTTGCCTTCCTTTTGTCCTACCTGGTTGTGTGGGGATTTTTCTTCTTGTTTCAGGTGCCCAAGGTCCTCTGCTCATGTTCAGCAAGTGCTCTGAGAACTGTTCTGTTAGTAGATGTATTCTTTTTTTATTAATTAAGTTTTGGCTGTGCTGGGTCTTCACTGCTGCACGACCTTTACTCTAGTTGCAGAGAGCGAGGGCTACTCTCTAGTCGCAGTGCATGGGCCACTCATTGCAGCGGTTTCTCTTGTTGTGGAGCATGGGCCCTAGGGCACATGGGCTTCAGTAGTTGTGGCCCCAGGCTCTAGAGCACAGGCTCGATAGTTGGGGCACACAGGCTTAGTTGTGCCACAGCATGTGGGATCTTCCTGGATCCGGGATCTAACCCATGTCTCCTGCACTGGCAAGTGGGTTCTTTACCACAGAGACACCAGAGAAACCCTGGTGTATTCTTGATGCATTTGTGGGAAGAGGTAACTCCACATCCTCCTGTTTCACCATATTGACTCCTCTCCCCTGCTAAGTGGTTTTTAACTTGAGCATCATTTGCTTTTTTTTTTTTTTTAGGAAAGTATGTTTTCCTACCACTAAATTTTATTTTATTTTTTTGTAATTAACTGATAGAGTTTAAAGTTCTATTAATTCCATTTGAATGAGGTTTGAATTATTGAAGTTTAATGATAGTTTTCTCCAAATTTTTGAGCAAGTAATCTATATTTTCTATATTTCCTTCTACTCCTTTCCTTATATAGACAGACAGACATATATTCAAACATTGGTTTCTCTGCTTGAGGATTATTCCTTTGTCTTTGCTTTTAGTTGTTTACTTTGTAGGAAAGTAAGTTGATCTTTTAAATGTTTACTCTCTGTGTAGTCATTTAGATATTATTTCCTTTTTAAATGTATCATCATTATAAAATATGAAAATGTCCCCACTTTAAACATGGTAAATACAGAGAGAAGATAAGGTGCAAGTTATTTCCTATTCATATGAAGAGCAGAACCTCTTTTATGAATTTTCCTTATTTCCACATTTCTAAGTGATAGCTAGTTTCCTTTAAGTTACAGAGAAGACCAGAGGAAGAAGTGGGCAAGTACCTGGACCTGGTTCTCTGTATCATTACTAATCAAGCTTCTTTCTTAAAGACAAGCCAACTCCTATGCTTCACTTAATGTCATTCTCAGTAGGAACCAGAGAATCACATCTCCACTGTTGGTACTGCATGGCACTGAGCCCTCCAGTCTGTCTAGAAGAGATGTCCCTCTGACTTCATCCTGGTTTGTTCTCAGAGGGAGAAGGAAATGGCAACCCACTCCAGTATTCTTGCCTGGAGAATCCCCTGGACGGAGGAGTCTGGCAGGGGGTCCATGGGGTTGCAAGAGTCAGACACGACTTAGTGACTGAGCCACCACCACCACTTAAACCCAGAATGAGAGGGAGAGTAAACTGAATGGACTTCTTAGATTTCTTTCCTTCAGCTCAAATATACCAACAAAGTTATACTTTTAAAAACATAAGTGAATTATTGTGCTATTTCTTAAGTATGGAATAAATGTATTTTAAGAATTTTAAAATAACTCATTTTATAATTCATAATCTCGGGCTCCCCAGGTAGCTCAGTGGTAAAGAATCTTCCTGCCAGTGTGAGAGACATAGGAGATGTGGGTTTGATCCCTGGGTCAGGAAGATCCTCTGGAGAAGGAAATGGCGACTCACTCCAGTATTGTTGCCTGGGGAAATCCCATGGACAGAGGAACCGGACAGGCTACAGTCCACGAGGTCACAAAGAGTCAGACACAACTTAGTGACTAAATAACAACAACAGTCTATATGTCAGCTGCTAACCTACTTCTCTTACATCAACGGCCACCATTTCTCTGCCTCCTCTCCACACATAGGCACGCATGTTGTCTCTTTGTCCACCCTTTCCCCTTAGTTTTTGCTATTTGAAATCATGTTGTTACACTTGTATCATCTATTTTAAATGTTTTCCTTTCATCTGTGCTTGATTATATGGGCTTTTTCCTTGGTTTACTTCATGAGACATAACACATTGCACAGCAGAGCTCATGTGTTAGAACAGATTTTTTCATTTGAGAAATGTGTATGAGACTAATATTTACATGAAAAATTATAATACATTTTCCAAGTATCAAACTCAACCTATTCCATTAGCTTTATAGTTTGTGAAGTTTTCTAGTGAAATCAGATTATTACTATCAATTATTACCTTTAAGTCTATAGTGTTGTTGTTTGTTACCTTTAAGTCTATAGTGTTGTTGTTTAGTTGCTAAGTTCTATCCAACTCCTTATGACCTCATCCGTGAACTGCAACATGCCAGGCTTCCTTGGCCTTCACTATCTCCCAGAGTGTGCTCAAACTCATTTCCATAGAGTTGGTGATGCCATCCAACCATTTTAACCTCTGTCGTCCCCTTCTCCTCCTGCCCTCAATCTTTCCCAGGATCAGTGTCTTTTCCATTGAGTTGGCTATTCGCATCAGGTGGCCAAAGGATTGGAGCTTCAGCTTTAGCATCAGTCCTTCCAATCAATATTCAGGACCGATTTCCTCTAGCGTTGACTGATTTGATTTTCTTGCAGTCCAAGGACTGTCAAGAGAATTCTCTAGCACCACAGTTCAAAAGCTTCAATTCTTCGGTGCTCAGTCTTCTTTATGGGCCAACTCTCACATCTGTACATGACTACTGGAAAAATATAGCTTTGACTAATGGACCTTTATTGGCAAAGTGATGTCCCTGCTTTTTAATCTGCTTTAAATCTATAGTAACTAAGAGAAATAATAAAACTAATGATAAGAGTTTCAGTGTACTGCAGGTTTTCTCTATGCTAGGCATTCTTCTAAGCATTAAAGAATATGAACTCATTCAATTTTCACAATAACCCTTTCTTTTAAATACTACTATTATCACTTTATTTTACAAAGGAGGAAATTGAGACACACGTTAGTCACCTTCCAAGAAGCTGCAAAGCAAGAATTTAAACCAAGGCAATCTAGTTCCAAACCCTTCTCTCTTACTTCATGCTAATAATTTTTAAAAATAAATTACATTATGAAAAATCATTTTCTTTCAGGATTTTTCTGTCATGCTATACAATAAATTTCCTCTAACTCTTTTTAATTTAAGAATAGCTAACAATGCTATTCATCTAGATACCTTCACTCATTCACATCTTTCTTTAAAAAAAAATTTATTGGAGTATAGTTGATTTACAATGTTGAGTTAGTTTCAGGTTTGCAGCAAAGTAATCAGTTATACATATTCATCAATACATTGTTTTTAGATTCTTTTCCCACATAGGCCATTACCAAATATTGAATAGAGTTCTCTGTGCTATACAGGTCCTTATTAGTTATTTGTTTTACATATAGTAGTGTGTATATGTCAATCCTAATCTTGAATTTATCCCTTACCTCCTGGTAACCATGGTACTTTCCTGGTGGCTCAGACAGTAAAGAATCTAACTGCAATGCAGGAGACCTGGGTTCAATCCCTGGGTTGGGAAGATCCCCTGGAGAAGGGAATGGCTACCCATCCCAGTGTTCTTCTCTGAAAAATTCCATTGACAGAGAAGGCTGGCGGGCTATAGTCCTTCTGTAGAGTCGAACACAACTGAGCAACTAACATACTTCCCTGGTAGCCATAAGTGTGTTTTCTACATCTGTAACTCTGTTTTGTAGATAAGTTCATTTGTACCCTTTTTAGGATTCCACATATAAGCAACATCATGTGATATTTGTCTTTCCATTCACATCCTTCTGATTGCAGACCCATAATGACATGATGGCCACAGAATGATGCCTACTGTTATTCAGTATTTAAGTTCTGCAAACTCAATTAATTATCTGAGTTGAATTTCAAAGACTAGAAGTCAATGTGTGTATGCTTCTATATTCTCCCGCAGTGGTTCAAGGTGCTCCCCTAGAATCTGGCCACAGGGAGTCCTGTGGGAGGGAAAAGGGAGCTCCTAAAATCACGAAGGAGGAAACAAAAAACGCAGCACTAACAAAACAAACAAAAGACTAACCAGTGTGTGAAGTAGAAGGAAAAGGGCACAAGTCTTCAAACCACAGGGTTCTGGAGGCGTGATGCTGAACTAGAAGAAGCTGAAAAGGAAAAAGTGAAAATTATATTTTTAGTAAAAGTTACTTTTATAATTTTTCAAATATACCCTCTGAAATGAACTACAGCCTGGAACTGGAGGCAAGATTCAGTGGGTTCCTTGCTCATGTGAAGCTGGCAATTCTGCATAGGGGAAATATTTATATAACATTTTAAAATATAATTATAACAAATAGGAATAGGCCTATTTGACTCTGTTAATGTGTATTTTAATCTTATTGTTATTGTTTAGTCGCTAAGTGGTGTCTGACTCTTTTGCAACCCCAAGGACTGTAGCCTGCCAGGCTCCTCTGTCCATCTTAGTCCATCTTTATTCTGAAAAGACCTGAAAGGTATATCTTAAAACAAGCCAGCTGTTGGAGCAGGAAACATAGGAGCTCTAAGATGAGGTCTTCCATTGACTGTGTTGGTAATCAAAACAACCCAGGGCAGGATGTGGATTCAATCCTATAAGCTATGGGAGAAACACTGAAGATCTGTGATAGGCCAGAACCTGACAACCCTGGAACAAACCTAGAGAAAGTGCTCAAGCTGAGGAGTGAGGAAAGCATGAATAGAGACTCTGTGGCCAAGGTTAAAGGGGAAAGTGGCAGGACTGAATTATGATGGTGTGAAGGTTAATTTTATATATCAACTTGGCTAAGCTGTCATGCCTATTTGTTTATTCAAATACCAGTCTAGATGTCGCTGTGAAGGTATTTTTTAGATGTGATTAACCTTTAGACATCACTTTGCCAACAAAGATCCATCTAGTCAAAGCTATGGTTTTTCCAGTAGTCATGTACGGATGAGAGATTTGAATCATAAAGAAGGCTAAGCACTGAAGAATTGATGCTTTCAAATTGTCGTACTGGAGAAGACTCTTGAGAGTCCCTTGGACTGCAAGGAGATCAAACCAGTCAATCCTAAAGGAAATAAACCCTGATTATTCATTGGAAGGACCGTTGCTGAAGCTGAAGTTCCAATATTTTGGCCACCTGATGCAAAGAGCTGACTCATTGGAAAAGACCCCGATGCTGGGAAAGACTGAGGGCAGGAAGAGAAGAGGATGGCAAAAGATGTGATGGTTAGATAACATCACTGACTCAAAAGACATGAATTTTAGCAAACTCTAGGAGATAATGGAGGACAGAGGAGCCTGGCATGCTGCAGTCCATGAGATCGCAAAGAGTCAGACACAGCTTAGCAACAACATTTAAATAAGTAGACCTGAGTAAAACAGATTATCCTCCCTTATGTGGAAGGGCCTCATCCAGTCAACTGAAGACCATAAGAGCGAAGACTGAGGTTTTCAGAAGGAATTTGATCTCAAAACTGCAACACAGAAATCCTACCTGAATTTCTGACCTGCTGTACAGATTTCAGACTGACTATGAGAACTAGAAAGTACTGCAATGAAAAGACATGGTAAAGCTGTGTCACAGGGACTTATCGGTTATAAGGAACAAGCCAGAGAGAATAATGGATATTGTTCCAGCATCTGGATGGACCTGGGACAACAAGGAGAAGGACCACACCATCAACAGAAATGCGGAATATCAGGGGGTAGGGGCTGCTCTGATGTCCAATGGGCAGTTGGAGAAACAGTAAAGAAATTGGCCAGTACTGATGCTTTTTATCTAACAAGTTGGGCATCTGAATAATAATAGTTTCTTGATTGACCCCTAAAGCTACTGATTTCATCACAGTTCCTATTTCTGACAATAACCATTTTGTAGAATGGTGACAAGAATTGTACTCCTTCTGCGTCGCCAAGCTGGTCACTTCTTCCTAGTCTCTGTGGATTGAAATCACAGCCTGATGTTACCAATGAGGAAGGGTGCTGAGACTTAAAAGTGTCTTTGATTCCCTCTTCTTGTCCGTTTTTCTTTCAATTAAAAGAACAAACCACTGAGGTGGAGTTTTGACGACTGAGTGGATGTGCCAGTGGGCAAGAGGAGGACACTGCTTTATATCACATCCTGCCACCCTGTTCTGTGCTACCATTGAGCTAACGTTTTCACAATTTATGATTTTCTAAAGACCTGTTTTAGCTCCTATGGAAGTGGGCATTGGTAATACAAGGAAATAGATACCAGAGCCAAAATGAAAACTAACCAAAGGAAAAAGCAATTCAATAGCAAAAAGAAAAAATTAATATTCCTTAGGCAACATGTAATGAAGGAAAACAAAGGATTCATTCTTCCAGTATTGATTCAGAAGATTACCTGGGCTGCTCAAAAAGGTCATTTTTTGTTTGCATATGAATTCGAAAGTAAATGAGGAGCTAGACGTCCCTATTTCATATAAAAGAAATGTATTAGCAGACAGATTTTCAGTAACAAAGCCATGCTTATTTTCTACAATTTTCAAAGTAACAATTTGGCAGAAATATTGTTCAAAAGAGGCATAAGTAGGAAATCCTCTTTCCTAGTCTCCCCTGAGATACATTCTCACAAAACCAGTTTACTATTATAAAATACTCTTAATTTGTGCAATTAAGTAAATAGGAACATCACTTGCTCTTTCCTGTTCACCTTTCCCAAGATGAAATTCAGTTAGTAAGTCATTCTCAAGTGAAATTTATTTCTAAATATTTTCCTTCATATGTCCCAACAACACTTTCCTCCTCAATCTGTCCTAAGTGATGTAATAATCCTAGGTATCCATAATGGCTCCTTAGATAAGATGTCTTAAGATCTCTATCCTGGCCACTTTTTTTTTTTTCTAAATATAATCCATTTGGTTAAACTTCCTCTTAAAATATGATGCCCAAAATTCAATATGGAACTTCAAAAGTAGCCCTCCCCTGCAGACTTTGGCTTGCAGTCACGTAGGCCCTATACTTATGAAATAGAAGCTAAACCTGAATTTAATGTTTTGCCGGCCTCATTATTTTTTGGTTTTTGTTACTAACAGTATTGCTTGGCAATATAGCATAATAGTTGGAGTCAGATAAAACTAAAATTGAATTTTTTTCTATCTCCCATAATTACATAACCATAAGAAAGTGTTTTTTCATTTCCCTGAGCTTAAATTTCTCTCAACTATTGATTAATGATACCAACCTCCTACAGTTGTTAGAGATCAGATTGGATCTCACACCCTGGCACTGGACCTGCAGCCCAGCTGCTGCTCAGTAAATTGTAGCCAATAGAGCTGATGACAAGGAAACTTTTTTCTTTCTTTGATAAGTTATCTAGAGCAGTAAATCAAGGGAATGTTAGAGGTGCTGGCATTTATTTGCTATTTTTGGCAAAGATTTTGTAAATCTCTCTAACTCATGGCCTGGTTAAAGGTATAGCATGGTGGGCAGCAGCCCAGAAGGGACATGAGCTGGGGGCTGTGTCCCTCTGAGGGGAGATCTCACATGTCTTAACCATAGAGCTTTATTCTACATCCCATGCTGTTCAAGGTTATCATCAGCAGTCACACCTAGAAGGCAACTGACCAAATTTTAAAATAGCCCAAATCTGGGAGATACAGTTAAAGTCTCAGTTTTCAGAAACAAGACTTCAAGAGATTTCAGCAAGTTCATTCGAATAATACTCACAAGAGGAAAGTGAACAGGGGCATGGAAATAAATGAAGACCACCCAAGTGAGAATAAGATAATCAGCCACTACCACTTGCATTTGGCAGAGGCTCAAAGACGGACAGAGGAGTGGAAAACTTTGTAGTGGAAAATGGGACAAAGGTGATTGAAGGCTGTTAGCATAGGGGAATTGTAGGAGAATTAACTAAAAAGTAGGGTATCCTATGTAATGGGCTTCCCTGGTAGCTCAGCTGGTAAAGAATCCTCCTGCAATGCAGGAGACCCCAGTTCAATTCCTGGATCAGGAAGATCTTCTGGAGAAGGGATGGGCTACCCACTCCTGTATTCTTGGGCTTCCCCAGTGGCTCAGATGATAAAGAATCTGCCTGCAATGTGGGAGACCTGGGGTCAATCCCTGGGTTGGGAAGATCCCCTGGAGGAGGGCATGGCAACCCCCTCCAGTATTCTTGCCTGGAGAATCCCCATGGACAGAGGAGCCCGGCGACCTACAGCCCATGGGATCACAAAGAGTCGCACACAACTGAGTGACTAAGCACAGCATCCTATGTAATTGATTAGGGGTACATATTTACCTTTATGTTGTGGTTCTAAATTGGAAACCAGGAAAAATGAGGGTAGCTGGTAGTTATTAATCAAATGCTGCCCATTTTATGGGGGCAGTTGCTGCAAGGGGTTATTATTTGGCTCTCTGGGCTGGTTGCTGAAGGTAGTGGGTCAGAGTTGTATTTTTATATATGGTCTGGCCATTGTCCATTTGTATATTCAGCCTCTCAGGGATGAACAAAGCCTTCTTAATCCCATGACTCCTACCATCCGCTTCCCTAAAGGCTGGTTTTAGAATCCCAAACAGGTGTCTGGCTGCCTATATTGAGAACTGGGATGGGGAGTCACCTGCCTGTGGGTTATTACCTGAAATCCCAGCATCCAGATGTTAGATGCTTAAAAAAAAATTATCAAATGAATGCATGAATTAAAAAACTAGAGTATGCTTACTAACCATGTAAGATAGCCATATCATATGAAAGAACTGGAGTCAAAACTTGAAAATTATAGGAGAAATGATTGACAGCAAAAGCCTGGCCACACATACTCAGTTTGTATGTTGGGCTTAGTGACAGACCAGTGACTTCCACCAAAAGCTGGTCCACACCAATTTAGCAACATTTCTGACATCACCTTCATTATTGTTAAGAATATGCTATCATTATGAAAATTTATTTTTATATGCAGAAAAATACCAGTTTTAACCATGAAGTTTTATTTTACATTGTTTTTAATATTGAAGTAAACTACTTGCCAAAGCTTGCTGAATATATACATATAGATTTTGTTTCCTTCAATAAAAGTTTATTAAATATGTTTCACTGGATTTCTTTGAGAGCCCAGTCAGACCTAGGAAATTCATTTAACAAATATATTAACCAAGATTCACTTAGGTGAATTTTATTGCCCCATTTTTTCCTACTTCATGGCTTTCATATTTTAATTAGAAAAAAATTGAAATGTATTATCCTGATACAGTGACTTGCTAAAATACTACTTTTGTACACATAAATCATTCTGCATACTTCAAGTTTACAGCTCAAGCATTTATTATTATAATTAGCTGTCACTTCAGTCCTTTAGTGTTGAGTTCAATAAAATTTAACTGTCATTTTTTTAAAAAACCCTTTCTGAAGCTTAATTGTCTCAGCAAACTGTGTATAGAAAATTAACTCTATTGCCGTGTACCATTGTAACATGACCTTTTTAACCTCCACTCACAATCTACTAAATTGCTTCTGTGTTGTTTTAGTCAAGGTTGAATATACCGTATTTGGACCTTACTGCTAAGTCACTTCAGTCGTGTCCGACTCTGTGCGACCCCATAGACAGCAGCCCACCAGGCGCCCCCGTCCCTGGGATTCTCCAGGCAAGAACACTGGAGTGGGTTGCCATTTCCTTCTCCAGTGCATGAAAGTGAAAAGTGAAAGTGAAGTCGCTCAGTCGTATCCGACTATTCGGGACCCCATGGACTGCAGCCCACCAGGCTCCTCCATCTATGGGATTTTCCAGGCAAGAGAACTGGAGTGGGGTGCCATTGCCTTCTCCGATTTGGACCTTAAGAACTGCCTAAAAATACTCATCTACTTCTAACTTGGCCTGTGGTGCTGGAATGTTGATTGTAGAAGTAGCAGTCTGAATTTCATTCTTAGAAGCCTGCAGAAGAAATCATGCTTTATAATAAAGCAAGACTAAGATAAACCAAACAATATATAGAAATGCTAATAGGTTCATAGTTTTGAGTAAGAACTTTATTCTTTTTAGAAATTCCCCACGAACATTGATTTATTTAATCCCCACAGCAGCCCTGTGAGGTATTAATATATGAAACAAGCTCTAGATATTAATATATGAGATAAGCTCTAAATTTGCAAATCAGGACATTGAAGAATGTCCCAGAATTATTTCTTTGGGTAACATCAGAGTTAGGAATGAAACACAAATTCCTGGTGTTCATGCAACACTCTTTTCCCTGTGCCTGAATAGTGGTCCAGATGTCCCACATTTATAGTGATATCCTGCAGATCGAGAAAGCAGAGCAGCTTCTCTAACTGGAATACAACCAAGAACCAAAAAAAGATGCAAAAAGACTGTGCAGAGGCAAAACTCCCCAAAGCTATAGCCTTTTACATATTGGAGCACCTTGTTGGGCCTTATTCAAAATCCATTTATTCTTAGGCTCACCATGGGTCTAATTAATTTCCAACTATGTCCAGTAAGAAGTCACATGTCAGAGAAGAACACTGACATCCAGACAAGTGAGAACTGTCCATAGGAGTAGACACTGATCATTGAAAATAACACACGAATTCTAGAATTCCAGTATCGTGAACCAATCGGCATTAGCCAGCCTCTCTACCTCCCAGCCAGCCTTCAGGATGACTATGACTTTCCCTTTAGGAAAAAGGAAAACTGTCCATTCACTGCTTCCTGTTCAGGACACAAGAAATGTGCTTAAACTTTTGATAGATGAGCCCCTCAGAACAGCTGTAGCGTTAGTCCTCTAAGCAGGCACCTCTCATCTCTGGGTAGTCTGAACCTCTAAAGCAGTGCCATCCAGTTGAAATATACTGGAAGCCACTCATGAGCCACATATGTGATTTAAAATTTTCTGGTAGCCACATAAAAATGTAACTAGGAAAAAGGTCAAATTAATTTTAATCATATATTTTATATAATATCATGTATCCTAAATATTATCATTTCAACATGTCATCAATATAATACATTTAATGATGAGATATTTTACCTTTTTCTGATAGCAAGACTTCAAAATCTAGTGGGCATTTCACACTCAAGCACAGCTCAGTTCAGACTAGTCACATTTCAAGTGCTCGATAACCATGTCTGACGGGTGACCATCTTGCTTGCACAGGTCTAGAGCATCTCTTTCTCACTCTTTAGGAGGCAGAATATGTTTTTTGCCAAGTTAACACACAAGCTTGAAGAACTAAGGATTTTATTCAGAAAAGCTGGTTTTATATCTGACAAATAAACCAACTTCCCTTGGAAGAACTGGTCTTTATGGCGTTAGAACCTCCAGAAGACAGGTTGCCCATGGAGCTAGAAGACTTTCAGGATTTGGAAAGCTGTGAACTTGCGTTTTGCAGGCCATTCAACACATGGCACTGATGTAAACTGCTTATTTTTACCTCCAGATTTATGGATTAGGCTCTGTCTCTTTCTAACATGATATTGATGTTGTTCTCAGAAGTCAAATATCTATCGTCTGTATCGGCCAAAAACTTCCATCAGGGAACATCTCTAAAACATCCTTTGCCTGCAGCAAACAAGCGTCATTTCCTAGCTATGTTATTTTCATGTGTTCATTTATTCATTCATTCGGCAAACATTATTTAGCATCTACTTTGTGGCCAGCTCTACTGAAAGTGCTAGGGAGTACACAGATAAAGAAGCAAGCTCTCTTTCCTTAAGAAGAGGAGTAAACATTTAGAATACAGTTTGATATGTGTGTAATTATCTCAGACTAAGGGAAGGGTCAGGGACAGTTCCATGGAGGAGCTGGTACCTGAGCTGAACTTGAAGGATAAGTAGAGATGAACTAGGAAGAAAGGTTTTCCTTTGCACAGAGATGAAAGGAATATAGCATGGCTGATTCTGAGAAAAAGCCCTCACCCAAGTGGCTGTTACACACAATTCCACCATGAGTGGAAGAGACAGGAAAACCTTAGAACCTTGGGTATCATGCAAAGAAGCATGGATTTAGCCTAAAATTTGGGGAAACCTTCTGAAGAGTTTTAGGCAAAAGAGCTGCAACTGTGGAGAAATGGATTATTGTTGCTGTTTAGCCGCTAAGTCATGTCTGACTCTTTTGCACACCTGTGGACTGTAGCCCACCAGACTCCTCTGTCTACAGGATTTCACAGGCAAGATTACTAGAATGGGTTGCCATTACCTTCTCCAGGGGATCTTCCCAACCCAGGATAGATTCCATGTCTCCTGAACTGACAGACAGGTTCTTTACTACTGAGCCACCAGGGAAGCCCAGACAAATGGTTTGGATTGGAGTACAGTTTAGAAAGATGTTGCAGAAATGAGTCAGCAGGGGGCATGGGAGAGGGTAAGTTCCTGAATTAAGTCCATGGCAGTGAGGAAGAGTGGGAAAGGAGAGTCTCTCCTGGTCTGACTGAGCCCTCTGGGCTGGCTCGTTCCTTGTCTCTGCTTTAGATTCTTCATTGTCAAATTTCTCCCAAAAGAAGACATAGGTGACTCAGGGTATCCTCAGTCATATCAGCCTACTTAACCTTCTGCTTGGAAGGCTATAACATCATTCCATTTTTTTAAATAAAGAAATCCCCGAAACTTATAGGTGCACGAAATGAGCTCAGCAGCTGCAAAGTGCAGGCTCTGGAGAACAGGCTCAGCAGCCAGTGGTGCATGGGCCCAGCTGCCCTGCATGCACGTGGGATCCTCCCTGACCAGGGATCGAACTGGTGTCCCCTGCATTGGCAGGTGGACTCCCAGCCACTGGACCACCAGGGAAGTCCATGACAATGAAGTCTTTGGAAGGATAATCATCCCCGTCAGTTGTCTACGCTTAGTTTATAAAACACTTTCTTACATATTAGTTTGTCTGATTTTCCCTTAACTACTAAAGGAGAGAGAGGCCTCTGTTAACTCTCCTGAGGTCACAAATGTGGCACTGAGATCCAGAAACATTAAATGAGCAGTCTGAAGACATGGTGAGAAGATAGCTCCTGAAACAACTGTTCTAGTCTCCTCTATCAAAAAGGAACCTGATGTTACTCACTCAGGTGACACACTGATGAGTGGCCTTTAGAATAATAGCTTATCGAATAACAGTTTACTGTCCTGATTATCAAACACTGTCTACAATGAATGAACAATGAAGCAAATGCTTCTGTTGGTACCACTCCCAGAAGCCATCAGTGTGTGTAGCAGCTGCCACCAATTCATGCTGTCAGCCAGGTGAACACCTCCATGGAGACTGCCTTGGCTGTGGCTGCCCTCCTTGGTGGGATTTTGTCTCATTCTCCAGTGGTTACTTTAAACCTCCAGATTGCCTCTCACCATCCTAGAGATCTAGCCAAAAAAGCCTCCCTGAATTCTCAAACTCTCCCAAAGCAATGTGATATTTTATGAGAATCCAGAAGGCAGAAGTAGTGAAAAATTATGTCTGCTTCTCTCTGCATTACCTTAATGGATTCAATCAGTCACTCTAGCCAGATCATACCAGACACTGGAGATAAAAAGAGATCAATAAAAAACAATTTCCCCTTTCAGTGAACTTACCATCTGACGGGAGAGTCAGACTGTAGATCAAATAAACAAAGAAATAAAATAGGTAGAGTGATAGATGCTAAAAGAGGAACAGAGTGTGTGGCACATGGTAATGGGAGGGGAAGATATGGGGACAGAGAGAGAGAGAGAATTCCAGGAAGAAAAATGATTTGCAGAAGGTCTGGAAAACTTTTCTAGCTTGGTTTATACAAGACGCATGTGACTAAGACCAATAGAACAGGCCAGTGAGGTAGGAGGGATCTCAGGACTCCCTCTTCTAACTTCTTCTACCTCCTCAAGATTCTGTGGTTTTTATCCCACCCCTTCCTTCCTGCTCAAGGACTTCAGCATCTTGCACTTTAGGCAACTCACTTAACGGCCTCTTCTGGTCCTCTAACCATTCTTGTTTTTATTATACAGCCCAGAGTTCAAACTACCATCCTTTCTCACTTACCTAATTCTTATGAACCATTTTTAACCACTTTTTAAACTTTTTTTAACTTTTATTAACCATTTTTTTACTTTTTAAACCATTTTTTAAACTTCCCAACAAGTTTTTTGGGAAGAACTTTTTCCCCAAATGTGATCAGACACCACAGAGATTTATTGGTTTCATTTTTCATCCTGAAGGCATCCTTCTCAGAACTTTTGTTGAAAGTGCCATGAAGGGTTTAAGTTGAAATAATGAAGTATCTGAATTACCTGTCATGAACAGGAGTTTGTGAGATTGTACAGGAGGCAGTGATCAAGACCATCCTCAAGAAAAAGAAATGCAAAAAGGCAAATGGTTGTCTAAGGAGGCCTTACAAATAGCTGAAAAAAGAAAAGATGCAAAAGGCAAAGGAGAAAAGGAAAGATATACCCATTTGAATGCAGAGTTCCAAAGAATAGCAAGGAGAGATAAGAAAGCCTTCCTCAGTGATCAACGCAAAGAAATAGAGGAAAAAAATAGAATGGGAAAGACTAGAGATCTCTTTAAGAAAATTAAAGATACCAAGGGAACATTTTGTGCAAAGATGGGTATACAATAAAGGACAGAAATGGTATGGACCTAACAGAAGCAGAAGATATTAAGTAGAGGTGGCAAGAATACACAGAAGAACTATACAAAAAAGATCTTCATGATCCAGATGACCACGATGGTGTGATCACTCACCTAGAGCCAGACATCCTGGAATGCAAAGTCAACTGGACCTTAGGAAGCATCACTACGAACAAAGCTAGTGGAGGTGATGGAATTCCAGTTGAGCTATTTCAAATCCTAAAAGATGATGTTGTTCAAGTGCTGCACTCAATACGCCTACAAATTTGGAAAACTCAGCAATGCCCACAGGACTGGAAAAGGTCCGTTTTCATTCCAATCCCAAAAGGCAATACCAAAGAATGTTCAAACTACCACACAGTAGCATTCATCTCATATGCTAGCAAAGTAATGCTAACATTCTCCAAGCCAGGCTCCAACAGTATGTGAGCCATGAACTTCCAGATGTTCAAGCTGGATTTAGAAAAGGCAGAGGAACCAGAGATCAAATTGCCAACATCCCCTGGATCTCCTAAAAAGCAAGAGAGTTCCAGAAAAACATCTATTTCTGCTTTATTGACTATGCCAAAGCCTTTGACTGTGTGGATCACAACAAATGTGGAAAATTCTTCAAGAGATGGGAATACTAGACCACTCGACCTGCCTCCTGAGAAATCTGTATGCAAGTCAAGAAGCAACAGTTAGAACTGGACATGGAACAATAGACTTGTTCCAAATCAGGAAAGGAGTATGTCAAGGCCATATATTGTCACCTTGCTTATTCAACTTATATGCAGAGTACATCATGCAAAATGCTGGGCTGGATGAAGCACGAGCTGGAATCAAGATTGCTGGGAGAAATATTAATAACCTCAGATATGCAGATGATACCACCCTTATGGCAGAAAGCAAAGAAGAACTAATGAGCCTCTTGATGAAAGTGAAAGAAAAGAGTGAAAAAGTTGGCTTAAAACTCAACATTCAGAAAACTAAGATCATGGCATCAAGTCCCATCATTTCGTGGCAAAAAGATAGGGAAACAATGGAAACAGTGAAAGACTTTATTTTGGGGGATTCCAAAATCACTGCAGATGGTGACTGCAGCCATGAAATTAAAAGACACTTGCTCCTTGGAAGAAAAGTTATGACCAACCTAGACAGTATATTAAAAAGCAGAGACATTACTTTACTGAAAAAGGTCCATCTAGTCAAGGCTATGGTTTTTCCAGTAATCATGTATGGATGTGAGAGTTGGACTATAAAGGAATCTGAGTGCCGAAGAATTGATGCTTTTGAACTGTAGCGTTGGAGAAGACTCTTGAGAGTCCCTTGGACTGCAAGGAGATCCAACCAGTCCATCCTAAAGGAAATCAGTCCTGAGTGTTCATTGGAAGGACTGATGCTGAAGCTGAAACTCCAATAATTTGGCCACCTGATACAAAGAACTGACTCATTGGAAAAGACCTTGATGCTGGGAATGATTGAAGGAGGGAGGAGAAGGGGACGACAGAGGATGAGATGGTTGGATGGCATCACCACCTCTATACACATGAGTTTGAGTAAGCACTGGGAGTTGCTGATGGATGGGGAAGCCTGGCATGCTGCAGTCCATGGGGTTGCAAAGAGTCAGACATGACTGAGTGACTGAACTGAACTGAATTACCTGTAAGAAGATTCCTCTGGCCTCCACATGGAGAAAGAAACAAGAATGAAATAATGTGTGACCAGTAAAGAGACTCACCAGCATGGTGACAGTGGAGATGGGAAAAGAGAATGGGTTTGCAGCCTGCCTCAAGAGACCTGCTGAAATGGGCTGCTTGGGCTGAGGAAACAGAGGTGTTGACAGCCATGGGCAATGATGATAAGAAAACTGGGTAGCAAGCACGGTTTTGTACATTGTACTTTTAAGATACCTGCAAAAAATCCAAGAGACAATGTCACTTTGTTGTTGTTAGTTGCTCGTTCACGTCCAACTCTTTTGTGACGCCATGGACTATAGCCCGGCAGGTTCCCCTGTTCGTGGGATTTCGCAGGCAAAAATATTGGAGTGAGTTGCCATTTCCTTCTCCAGGGGCTCTTCCTGACTCAGGGATCAAACCCTTGTCCCCTGGATTGGCAGGCAGGTTCTTTACTGCTGAGCCACCCAGGAAGCTGCAAGTCGATTCAGTAGGCTCTAAATCTGTGACTGGTGCAGCCTTGTGGGCAACTGGCACGTGTGGCTGTACCTTGCCCTGGCTGGCAGTGCCATGCCGCCCTTCACCATTGTTGCGGTGGAGGTGTTGCCAGAGAAAGACTCCTGCTGTCTCACTTTTTCTCTCTGCTTTCCCTTCTGGCTCTCTCCTCCACTGTCGCCCAGCCTGAATGCTGTCCCCCTCAGTGTGCTTTGGTCTGTCATCCCCTCACCTTTCTCTTACACCTCAACCTGATCCACTTTCCTCATCTACTATATTCCTGAGACACTGGCCTTTTCTCTGCTCCTTGAACCTGCTGAGCTTGCTCCCTTCTTGGTGTCTGGTGTTTACCGCTCCTCCTGCTGGCACAGTTCTTCTCCCATATCTTCCATCATTTATCCTGTGCTCAAGCCACCTCCTCAGAGCAGCCATCCCTCACCTCCCCAGCTCACACAGTCACTCCCTACACATGATCTAATTTTATATTCTTTGTGTGTAGCGAGCAGCACCTGAAGTTATCTTATGCCGTTATTTATTGCTTGTCTTTCTCCTCTAGAATTAAACTCCTTTAATTCTTTCTTTCAGTGACTTTCTTTCTCTCTCCTGTTTAATAGCATGTAAACAGGAACCTAGAACAGTGACGCCTTAAAGGTGCTCAGTAGAACTAGGGTGGCCATCAGCCACCCAGCGCCTCTGTGTCATTTCATTATTGACTCCCTGGTCCGTGACAGCACAGGACCCGCGAGAGGCCCTGGTATGCACATAGAGATGTGACAGTAAGTTTGGAGTGGCATTCAACTCTGGAGGTAATAGATGCACCAAACAGAAACTCTCAGAGAAGCTAAAAGAAGCTAAAGCATTTAAAAGTATACTGAATGAGTATCACTTCTAATCTTGGAATGTTCTCGAGTATCATAGTATGAGAGAACCATGGAAGAATTGTGGATATATAGCCAAAACCAGGAGGCAGCAACTGACCATGGTGTACCTTTGCAGTCTGTTTTCCAATCTCCACAGCCACCTCCTGCTTCCACAGGTCCTACCCAAGGACTATCAGAGGTGCAAGAATGAGACTTTTTTTTTCCAGCTTCTTTCCTCATGGTGATTCCCCATGTATCTTCATGAGGACTGTGTTAGACTATTTCTCTGTAGTAAAAATACCCATGAGACTTTTTTTCTACTGCCTCTCTCACATATAAGATGGCAGTATTAAAATTGCTTATATTAAAAAAATAATAATAAAATTGCTTATATTGAATGTAGTCATATTTCCAAAATTATTTACATGATAAAACAAAAATATACTCTTTAAATATGCAAAAGAATAAAAATAAATAAAAGGTGTTCAATAAATACATACTCCGAGGAAACCACAATTGAAAGAGACACGTGTACCCCAGTGTTCATTGCAGCACTGTTTATAATAGCCAGGACATGGAAGCAACCTAGATGTCCATGAGCAGATGAATGGATAAGAAAGCTGTGGTACATATACATAATGGAGTACTACTCAGCCATTAAAAAGAATACATTTGAATCAGTTCTAATGAGGTGGTTGAAACTGGAGCCGATTATACAGAGTGAAGTAAGCCAGAAAGAAAAAACACCAATACAGTACACTAACGCATATATATGGAATTTAGAAAGATGGTAATGATAACCCTGTATGCAAGACAGCAAAAGAGACACAGATGTATAGAACAGTCTTTTGGACTCTGGGAGAGGAAGGGGGGCATGATTTGGGAGAATGGCATTGAAACATGTATAATATCATATATGAAACGAATCGCCAGTCCAGGTTCAATGCAGGATACAGGATGCTTGGGGCTGGTGCACTGGGATGACCCAGAGGGATGGGATGGGGAGAGAGGTGGGAGGGGGGTTCAGGATTGGGAACACATGTATACCCGTGGCGGATTCATGTTGATGTATGGCAAAACCAATACAATATTGTAAAGTAATTAGCCTCTAATTAAAATAAATAAATTTAAATTTTAAAAAAAGACGTAGAATGAACATATGAGAGTCAACATCAGGTCAACAATTCAGAGTCATAAACGGAATTCTAAGAAACTCCTCTCTCTAAGATTTTTAGCTGCTTTAGAAAATAAACTATTGGGTTAGCCAAAAAGTTTGGGTTTTTCTGTACCATCTCGTGGAAATATCTGAACAAACTTTCTGACCAACTCAATAAAGCCAGGAAATTAAAATTTCGTCAAAGTTAATTTTTTTATGCCTAGTCACAGCATACCTTTTGATAAATTAAATTTGGAGGCTGAACCTGGAGATTAAAATATGGTTATATGACTTCTTGATTTTACCACTGAGAGAAATAAACCTGCAAATATGTCATTTTAATTTATGTAGGATTTGGTTTAAATAAAAAGTTTAAATTTAAAAAAAAAACAAAACATACTGACTGACTAGTAAACACCCCACCCCAGTCTGGAGAGAACTCTGAAATCCTGTAGCCACATCTTCTGTCCTACACCGCCTACTCACTACAGACCATGTCAGACCAACCCAGGTCTTTTCTTAATGTTTTTCTTTTTTTACCAATTAATGCTTTTGATTTTAAAAGACATTTCTCTTTTCACTTGATAATCTAGCCAGGATCTCTATTGGAAGTACTCTGCAGTCAGTTGCAGTTTCTCTACGTACTTGAGAATTTCAGACTTGTAGTTACTTTACAACTTTTATAGTTCACACTGGCACCTTCAGTCAGTTTGAATTATGAAGTATTTCTACAACTTCATATCAAAATAGCTAGATACTGTTTACCCAGTAACCCAAAGTTCCCTTCAAGCCACTGCACCTTGTAGGCTTCCACCAGTGTTCATCTTCTGAGATCACCCCACTGTAGCCAACTGTATACAGCAGTCCTCCTACCTAACTGCTCTCAGGGCTATATTCCTCGGCCTCTCTCTGCCTTAAGTTTTATTTTGATGATCAAACCCACTGCTTCAACTTGATGTCTTATCTCTGTGCCAATGATGTCTTACATCTAAGCATCTCTAGTTTTAAATTCATTCCCAACTCTTCATTCAGTTTGCAAACATACACTTCTACCCTCTGCATGCTCCACCATGAAGTCTTATCTCTGTCTTAAAAATAAACATGGTTCCACTGTATTTCCCCCACCCTAACAGCTCCTTTTTTCTTTTTCTTTTTTAAATTATTTATTTATATTTTTGGCTGCACTGTGTCTTCGTCACTGCCCGTGGGCTTTCTCTAGTTGTGGCAAGCAGGAGCTACCCTTCTTTGCAGTCCACCAGGTTCTTATTACGGTGAGTTATCTTGCGGAGCACGGGCTCTAGGCACCCAGACTTCAGTAGCTGCAGCATGCAGACCCTGGAGCATGGGCTCAGCAGTTGTGCCGCACAGGCTTAGCTGCAGCTGCTGTGCAGCACGTGGGATCTTCACAGACCAGGGATCGAACCCCTGTCTCCTGCTTTGGCAGGTGGATTCTTAACCACTGGACCACCAGGGAAGTCCCACAGCTCCTTTTTTCATTGTCATCACTATTTCTGTACATTGACTTACTTTTTAAAGCCAGTTCATCTCAAAACTGCCATCATCTTTAACTTTTCACTCCCTCTTCCCATTCCCTGCATCCAATTGATTTTTAAGTGATGAAGCTTCAATCTTCACTGTGCCTCCCACAAATAGAGCCATCTTTCTAGTTATGTGTACACTGGAGCATGCCCTCAGCAGTCTATCCTGGGACTGACTAGCCCACAGTGACGTCTTCCTGCTTCTGGCCTCTCCCCATCGTCATCAGTCCTAAACCCTACACACAGATTCATGTTGCTAAATTAATCACAACCCCCAGTGACTCTCCTCAGTCTGACATTCAAAGCTCTCCTGTTTCATTCCCACCTATCTTTCCAACCGTTACATCCATGAACTTACACACCAGCCAGATAATATTACTAAACTATTCCCTGGCCAATATTCATATTTCTTGCCTCTGTGTCTGCACATACTCCTTCCTCTGTATGGAATGCTTTCCCTGTTCATACTTCCTGGGGCCATTTCTATCCATCACATGTTCAGAGATGTAAACCATCAAATATATGTAATAGTTTACTTATAATGGCTAAAAAGGAAAGAAAAAAGTAACCTATGAATCTCACAAAAGAATGGTAAATAAATTATGCTACATGCACTTTATGAAATATCATGAAGGCATTAAATATTATTTCTTCAAGAGATATTTAATGAAAAAACAAGTTTCAAAATTCTATATATAGAAAAATATATATACATGTATATAGTGTTAATAGTATATATATATTTATATTAGTTGTGAATATGTTCAGCTGCAAATAATAAAAATTCACAGTGGCTTGCATACATCATAGTTAGGTTGTTTTACAAAACAAAATGCCCATGAGAAAACAGATCAAAGCTGACGTGGTGGCTCTCAGTGATATCATCAAGGATCCTGAGTCTTTCTGCCTTTATCCTCCTGTTTGCTGCATCATGGTCAAAAAGTAGCTGAAAACTTGAAGTTTCAGCAAGCATATAGTGGAGAAGACAGTAGTAGCCAAGGCAGGTTTGTCCTATTAGGGACTTAATATTTAGGAAGGGAGGTACTACCCAGGTACTTTTCTTGCATGTCCTGTAGCCACCTGGCCATCCCTGGCTGGGGAGAAGGAGGTGAGACTGTGTGCTGAGCCAACCAGCTGAGAGTGCTTGCCAGAGTGGGTGTGTCTGGGGGATTAATTTAAGGATTTATTTTATTTTCCTCTGATACTAGGAATATAAATATACTTTTATATTAGTGAAAATTTTAATTAAAAACTCTACCCCTCACATTGTATCACAAATGCCATCTCCTCTTTAAAGCCTTCATCTTGTGAAGTGGATGATATGTTTGGGTTTTTTTATTTCAAAGTAGAATGTAGAAAGATGATAGACTTCAGAGTTGGAAAACCATGAATTCAAATTTCCTATGTGTCCATGACTAAACTGTATAATCACTGAAATTTCAGTTACCTAATCTACAAAATTATAATTATACTATTTTATGGGACTTTTGTGAAGATTACATGAAATTATATGAGAAAATATAGGACTGAATAGCTTTTCAGTAACTAGTTCTCTTTCTCCTGAAAATTCATAAAATGCTGTGTTTCTCATGTTACCTCTGTTTTGCCTTCTGAAAAGCTGTTGTGTGTTTTTTTCATTTCCAAGTTTTCCCTTAATGAAGGGCAGTGACTATATACCTAATTTTTAAAAAATTCCTTACAGGATATAGAACATTGCCTACCACATAAAATATAATCAACCAGTATATTAAAATTGAGTTCATATTTTATTAACAATACTCAAATTATCCATCCTAGGATAACTGCCAAGAAACCAATCATATCACTTTCTCCTCTGCACTCTCGGTTCTGATGTGGGTAATGAACTGGAATTGTCGCCAAGCACCTGTTTATGGGTAATCACTCTGAGTTGTGAAGACAGTTGGTGGCTCCACAATTGTCATCAAGAAACCACAGGGGTCTAGGGTCTTCTGGCATACTGTCAACAGCACATGCTGTGAAGCTTTTCCATCCTTTCCAAGAAAAACTGTAAAAGAATCTCCAGTTAAATTTAAATTTTTATCATTAAAAAAAAAGCAGAGAGCATTCTTTTAATTTCATTTCAGTGATATAGCCAATGTAACTTAATGTTAGAAAGTAAAAAGAGAGATGCATCAAAGCTCTAACTAGAGACCCTTAAGGATCTTGAGAATGATTCTCTGACAAATAAACATTTTCCCTCCCATAATATCTCTCTGCCCCAGGCAAGCCTTGTGGAACTGTCTTCTCATTGCTTTTGTCTTATCTGAAAATAAAATCAAAATCTTGTTTATGGCTATCTAAAAAATAGCTGCAGTTATTTTTTGTCCTCCTACCCCTAAATCAAAATTATACAAAGGACATGCAGTATTCACAGATTGTTTTATTAATATTCCTGGTCATAATTCTCCTAAATAATACACGCATCTAATTGTTCAGTTAGAAGTTTAGGGTCTGATATATTGATAATTCCTTTTACCCAGCTTCTTTCTCCCTTACTGTCTTTCAGAAGGCTTTCATTGCATTTGGCAAATGAAACGTCACTCATTATGGTAGCAGTGTGGAACTGACTGCTTTGACTATCTGGGGCCAGTTAGGTAGCAGCCTCATTCATCTCAGGAACACACCGTGACCACTGTGTGTGTCCCCAGATGGATTCCACATGACATAAATATGGACAGCTAGCTATCTTAGTGAGTTCCATTGCCTAAAGCTTCAGACACTGTTTCATACACTATGGTGCTAAGTCAACCAAACTACTTTTGCTTAATAAGCCTGCTGGAGAAAAAAAGTGGAAATTAGGAGAGGGAGTCTTTGGGCTTGGTAAGGAAGTTCTAGTGGCCCACCCCAGGGTGACCACTGGATCACATCTGTTGATCACCTTTCACGTCAAGAATCTATTTCTCCTACCCCATATGAAAAAGAGCAAATATTCCAATGCTCCCTGCCCTTCTGTACACTGTCCCAAGCTGTTCTGACATGCTTGCTTTTTTTTTTTTTTTTTTTTTTTTGACTCTGTAATGAGATTTAAACCTCAACAGGAGGGAAGCAAGGAGTTTCAAACTTCAAGTTTTTAAATCCTTTGAATCATAATTTCTTAATCAGAAAAGAGCTTGGAGCTGTGGTTCCCAAACTGTGACACAAGGCACCCTGGAACACTGCTGTAAATTCCTAGAATTGTTACACATTAGTTTAAATTTTCAAGGGAAACACAACAAAATTGTTGATCTGATCACCAAAAACTTACTATCTTGAAATAGTCCATAATTTAACATCCTTTGTGAAACTTGATTTTTTTGTGGGGCATAAACCTTTGTGGAGAAGGAAATGAGGCAGTATCCAATCTGATTACAAGGTTTGAGAAATTGTGCCAAACAAGCACACATGTCTCATTCATAAGTAATGATAGTTATTTGAGACTGAAAAAATAATGTTTTTTCTTTATGTGTATAATATTTAATAGGCTATTAAGTTGTCAGGAAATAAGTAAAAATGAAGTCATTTGGACTTAACTACTTAATAAATCCAAATCTTAGGTGTTTCTTTTGTACTGGGTATGGTATGCAACAGTTGTCAAGACACTCACTAAGTATGCTGTGATCTGAGAGAGTCTGCGAACCTCTGCCTGACTGGTCAGTTAGTCCAACTAGTGTAGACACCTATTTGTTGACATTGACAATGATGTTTTAATAAAATATTTAAACCAGAGGAAAGCAAAACATACTACAGTTTATAACCAACTACCCTCATTAATGGGCTTCCCCAGTGGCTCAGCAGTAAAAAAAATCTGCCTCCAATGCAGGAGACGTAAAAGACGTGGGTTCGAGCCATGGATTGGGAAGATCCCCTGAAGGAGGGCATGGCAACCCACTTCAGTATTCTTGGAGAATTGGGTGGTCAGAGAAGCCCAGTGCACTACAGTCCATAGGGTCACAAAGAGTCGGCCATGACTGAAGTGACTTAGCACATATATATATATATTTATATTTATATTTGTTGTTGTTGCTGTTCAGTCACTAGGTCATGTCCAACTCTTTACAACCTCATGGACTAGCCTGCCAGACTCCTCTGTCCATGGGATTTACCAGGCAAGAATACTAGAGCAGCTTATCATTTCCTTCTCCAGGAGATCTTCCCAGATCAGGTATTGAATCCATGTCTCCTGGCAGGCAGATTCTTTACCACTGAGCCACCAAGGAAGCCCATATGTATGTGTGTGTGTGTGTGTGTGTGTGTGTGTATGTATGTCATTAAATCCTTATATCAACCCTTGAAGGTAGAAATTACCATCTTGACTTTTACCACCAAGTAGGTCAGTTTTCATTCCAATCCCAAAGAAAGGCAATGCCAAAGAATGCTCAAACTACCACACAATTGCACTCATCTCACACGCTAGTAATGTAATTCTTAAAATTCTCCAAGCCAGGCTTCAGCAATATGTGAACCGTGAACTTCCTGATGTTCAAGCTGGTTTTAGAAAAGGCAGAGGAACCAGAGATCAAATTGCCAACATCCCCTGTATCATCAAAAAAGCAAGAGAGTTCCAGAAAAACATCTATTTCTGCTTTATTGACTATGCCAAAGCCTTTGACTGTGTGGATCACAATAAACTGTGGAAAATTCTGCAAGAGATGGGAATACCAGACCACCTGATCTGCCTCTTGAGAAATTTGTATGCAGGTCAGGAAGCAACAGTTAGAACTGGACATGGAACAACAGACTGGTTCCAAATAGGAAAAGGAGTACGTCAAGGCTGTATATTGTCACCCTGTTTATTTAACTTCTATGCAGAGTACATCATGAGAAACGCTGGACTGGAAGAAACACAAGCTGGAATCAAGATTGCCGGGAGAAATATCAATAACCTCAGATATGCAGATGACACCACCCTTATGGCAGAAAGTGAAGAGGAACTAAAAAGCCTCTTGATGAAGGTGAAAGTGGAGAGTGAAAAAGTTGGCTTAAAGCTCAACATTCAGAAAACGAAGATCATGGCATCCAGTCCCATCACTTCATGGGAAATAGATGGGGAAACAGTGGAAACAGTGTCAGACTTTATTTTTCTGGGCTCCAAAATCACTGCAGATAGTGACTGCAGCCATGAAATTAAAAGATGCTTACTCCTTGGAAGGAAAGTTATGACCAACCTAGATAGCATATTCAAAAGCAGAGACATTACTTGGCCAACAAAGGTTCATCTAGTCAAGGCTATGGTCTTTCCTGTGGTCATGTATGGATGTGAGAGTTGGACTGTGAAGAAGGCTGAGCACCGAAGAATTGATGCTTTTGAACTGTGGTGTTGGAGAAGACTCTTGAGAGTCCCTTGGACTGCAAGGAGATCCAACCAGTCCATTCTGAAGGAGATCAGCCCTGGGATTTCTTTGGAAGGAATGATGCTAAAGCTGAAACTCCAGTACTTTGGCCACCTCATGCGAAGAGTTGACTCATTGGAAAAGACTCTGATGCTGGGAGGGATTGGGGGCAGGAGGAGAAGGGGACGACAGAGGATGAGATGGATGGATGGCATCACTGACTCGATGGACATGAGTCTGAGTGAACTCCAGGAATTGGTGATGGACAAGGAGGCCTGGCGTGCTGCGATTCATGGGGTCGCAAAGAGTCGGACATGACTGAGCGACTGATCTGATCTGAGAGATAAAAGAATTTACCCTAAAGGACCAATGTTAAGCAAGACCAGTTGAGAAATCTACTTTTTTAATACTGAGAAAAATCATCCTTAATCGAACAATCAGCAAATACTTTTTTTAGATTTATTTATTATTGGAGCATAGTTGCCTTACAGTGTTGTATTAGTTTCTGCTGTACAACATTAATGATCCATAAGTGTAAATATATCCTCTCCCTCTTGAGCCTCCCTCCCATCTCCCCCATCCTACCCCTCTAGGTTGGGGACCAACCTGAACACCAGCCTGAACGTCATGTGTTATTCAGTAACTCCCAACTAGCTATCTATTTTACATAGGGTAATAGATGTTTTTCAACACTACTTTCTCAATTTGTCCCACTCTCTCCTTCCCCTCTGTGTCCATAATTCCATTCTCTATGTCTGCATCTCTATTCCTGCCTTGCAAATAGATTCATCAGGACCATTTTTATAGATTTCATATATATGCATTAATATGTGATATTTGTTTTTCTCTTTCTGATTTACTTCACTCTGTATAACAGGCTCTAGTTTCATCCACTTCAGTTCAGTTGACTCAAATTTGTTCCTTTTTATGGTTTAGTAATGTTCCATTGTATGTATGTACCAGACTTCCCTGGTGGCACAGTGGTAAAGAACTCATCTGCCAATGCAGGAGATGCAGGTTCAAGGCCAGGGTCAGAAAGAGCCCTTAGAGAAGAAAATGGCAACCCATGCCAGTGTTCTTGACTGGGAAATCCCATGGACAGAGGAGCATGACAGGCTGCAGTCTATGAGGTCACAAAGTGTCAGACACAACTGAGCAACTAAACAACAGTATATGTACCACAACTTCTTTATCCGTCTTATAAGACTTTTGAGTCTTATGCTTAGGGAAGCAGTTAAGTTGGAAAAGGAAATTGGGTAGACTGTGGATAATTTAGAATGCTAATTTTAAAAGTTTGGAGTTTATCTTTTAACAAGTAGAAGGCCATTGAAGATTTTTTTACCCTGATTTAATGAAAGAATAACTTTAGAGAGATGAAGTTAAAAAGAGCCTAGAGGAGATCTTAATACATAAAGTGAGTAGTGCTTTAAAGCCTTTCAGTGGAGCTGCTTCAAGAATGTTGTTGGTCGCTGAGGAGGGCATGGTAACTCACTCCAGTATTCTTGCCTGGAGAATCCCACAGACAGAGGAGCCTGGCAGGCTACAGTCCATGGAGTTACAAAGAGTCGAACATGACTGAGCGACTAAGCATAGGAGGCAAGGATAAGTTAATGTTCTCTATAGTACTCTTGCCTGGAAAATCCCATGGAGCCTGGTAGGCTGCAGTCCATGGGGTCGCTAAGAGTTGGACACGACTGAGCGACTTCACTTTCACTTTTCACTTTCATGCATTGGAGAAGGAAATGGCAACCCACTCCAGTGTTCTTGCCTGGAGAATCCCAGGGACGGGGGAGCCTGGTGGGCTGCCGTCTATGGGGCTGCACAGAGTCGGACACGACTGAAGTGACTTAGCAGCAGCAGCAGCAGCATAGCAGTGCTATCCAACAGAAATGTAATTAGGTGCACTTATGTTATTTAAAATTTTCTACACATTAAAAAAGTTTTTAATGTAAAAATATTAATATTTTATTTTAACCTGATGGTGGCTCTAGTGGTAAAGAATCTGCCTGCCAATGCAGGAGACATAAGAGACATGGGTTTGATCCCTGGATTGGGAAGATTCCCTGGAGGAGAGCTTGGCAACCCACTCCAGTATTCTTGCCTGGAGAATCCCACAGACAGAGGAGCCTGGCAGTCTACAGTCCATAGGGTCACAAAGAGTTGGACACGACTGAAGTGACTTAGCACACACAAACACATCTAAAATATTAGCATTTCGATAAATAACCAATATGAAAAATTATTGAAATATTTTACACTTTTATAATAAATCTTCTAAATCCAGAGTGTAATTTATACTTATAAGCACTTCTCAGTTTGGACTAGCAACATTTTAAGTGCTCAGTAGCCACATGTGGTTATCACCTGCCTTTTTGGGCAAGGCAACCCAAGAGCCTTGTCATTCCATGTCTGATCTGCAGACCAGAAATATTAATATCACTCGGGAGCTTATTAGAAATGCAGAATTTCCATGACTCACGATGCCCCGTGTGATTTGTGTGCATGTTAAAGTTTGAAAATCACTGTCTTCTAGAACAGTGGTTCTCAACATGTGATTTTTGGGCCAGCACCAGTACCAGCAGCATCGGTATCTCTAGAGAAATTGTTGGACTCCAACACAGACCCATTGAATTAGAAACTCTGGGGCATGATATCTAGGTGATTCTGATACACACTCAAGTTTTAGAACTATTGTACTAGAATATCTTTCTCTAGCAAAGATGTCATTATATTTTTCCACATAGGCCTTATATTTTGAGAGAAGTTTTCCCTAATAAAATCCACTTGTTAAGGAACCAGTATAGTCCACTGTGAATATATATATATATATATATATATAATTTAGAAATAAGTAAATAACTTTCCAAAAGAACTTTTGGTCAGTATACAGTAAAAGCTGAACATATTCCATGTCTTAGACCTTGCTGCTGCTGCTTAGTCACTTCAGTCATGTCCAACTCTTTGTGACCCCATGGACTGTAGCCCACCAGGCTCCTCTGTCCATGGAATTCTATAGGCAAGAGTATTGGAATGGATAACTATGCCCTCTTCCAGGGGATCTTCCCAGGGATCAAACCCGGGTCTCCTGCACTGCAGGCAGATTCTTTACCACTGAGCCACCAGGGAAGCCCATCTTAGACCCTATATTAGGTATTTTACATATATTTTCTCTTATCCTCTTTCAACCCTCTGCAAAATAGGCCTGAATATCCACATCTCCCAGGGCCTGCATCTGGTCAGAGCCAGGACCCAACCCAAGTCAGTCTGACACCAAAGCCCGTTGTGCATACCACTTACCTCCCTGCCTTAGCATTACCCTGCTAAGTTTAAATATTTCCAGCTGAAAGCAACAGAACTTTAGATTTTAGTGCGTCTGCTCGGAACTCTGAATGTGTGATATGTGACACGCTGAAATAAACTCATAGGTTAACTACAGACTGCTCTGCTTCTATGCACACACACAACACTCAGTTCCACCTACTTACTTGTTCTACCTGCTACCTGCTTGTTTAGAAACTACAGCCCAGGGTAGCGCAAACAGAGATCCCAGGAAGGCAGGGTAACACAGCATTCAATATCCTCAGAGCAGTGGCTCAGTGCAGGGGCATAAGGGAATGAAATGGGTAGAGGAAGCACAGATGAGACCCTCCTCCTGTAGAGGGATGATCATGGAATTTGTTTAAAATTGCTGGAACAAGGTGAACCAAACTGACTTTTTGTCAGTTTTCTTACTGTTTTCAGATTCTCTGTACATCCCCTATTGCCTACCCGGATAGATTTTTTTTTCCCCGCTACTCATTCTGCCTTGCTGTTTCACTGCCTCAGATAATAATGTGACATTCCTGGTGCTTTCCCAGGGTGTGGGATGTTCTGCTGACCAAGACGTAAGAAATATACTCTGAAAATCTTCAAGAGAGAAGAGAATCCCCCACAAGCCTCTCTATCACACCCACACAGACCTGTGTGAGGGCTTTCCTGAGGGTCATTTATAATTATAAAATGATTATGTCAACAATTGTATACAATTCATATATTCTCCCCTGAATACCTGGCTTCCCATAAGAAGCAGTCTGTTTATTTCCTGGGTAATGTCTGGATGTCTTACAGTACTGAAGAGAACTCTAACAACTAGTTTCAAATTTTCAGTCCCCCAGCAAAGCTTATTTGTGCTAAAATGGAATATGAAAGCTATTCTCCTGAATAATAGAATGTTTATGTCCTTGCTATACATATGTAGAGATGAGTGTCTTCTTGATAGGGTCATATTTAGTACTCATTTTCCAAAGTCACTTATCATGTATGTTTCATTCTACAATAACACACATTCTGCAACATGGCAGCAGTTTGTAAGCCTGGGGAGGTTACATTGTGATTTGAGTGTTAATTAATGCATTCATAGCTGACAGTGTATTATGAACATCCTACTCTGTAAGCGGGGAGAATCATTGAAATGACATCTTGTCTTGCTTTAAAACCTGTGCTTGGAAATAGCTTGGGAAACTCAGCACCAGAATAATAATTGGAAAGTACCTAGGAAGAAAAAGATGGCCCTATCCTGGGTTTATGGAGAAAAACTCTGACTTTACTGGTTTTTTTTTCTACAAGACAGAGTGATAGACCTCATAGGTAAGAGAAAAAGCAAGTGGAATGTTTAGTTTCAACTAAATAAGATACTCAGTTACATGAGTTAGGACCTTTAGAGTTGTGATGAATGGGAAAGAGGCTCTACTCCAACTTGAGCAGGACACTGGAAGGTGGAACATGGGTTAGATTAGGGCACCAATAATGTTTACACACGGAGAAGACAATGGCACCCCACTCCAGTACTCTTGCCTGGAAAATCCCATGGATGGAGGAGCCTGGTGGGCTGCAGTCCATGGGGTCGTTAAGAGTCGGACACAACTGAGCGACTTCACTTTCACTTTTCACTTTCATGCATTGGAGAAGGAAATGGCAGGCCACTCCAGTGTTCTTGCCTGGAGAATCCCAGGGACGGGGGAGCTTGTTGGGCTGCCGTCTCTGGGGTCGCACAGAGTCGGACACGACTGAAGCGACTTAGCAGCAGCAGCAGCAATGTTTACACAAAAGTAGAATAGTTGAGGGTTTATAATAAACATATATGGCAGGTCTATGATGTGGGCAACCTCAGAAGCATTTCAGTATGTAGAGACTGGATGAAGAGTTGGTTTTAGAAGCTAGATAGGCTTTAATTTGGAAGGCTGGTTTAAAGCATCGGTCAACACAGAGGAGGGCTCAGGGATAACATTTGTCCTCAATTAACCCATTTTATTTGCATGAGGAGAATTGATTACAGGCTTCCCTGGTGGCTCAGATGGTAAAGAATCTGCCTGCAATGCAGGAGACCTGGGTTCAATTCTTGGGTCAGGAAGATCCCCTGGAGAAGGGAATGGCTACCTACTCCAGTATTCTTGCCTGGAGGATTCCATGGACAGAGGAGCCTGGCGGGCTACAGTCCATGGGATCACAAAGAGTCAGACACAACTGAGCAATTAACACACTATTGATTAATACCTATCTCACGAAGTGAGAACAAACTCAGTGGTAAGGGTCCAGGTAGTTAAATCCTGTTTGATTCCTCAGTGTCAAAGCCTGAATCTTCTTCTGAATCAGACTGTACATGTTGGTCCCTGTTTTGTATTCTGGACAGGTTTGTAGACCTTTTGGAAGGTTGTGTGATACTCCTCTGCCCAAATATACCTTTTCTCAGTAGTGATAGGGATTAGTGGACATCCATATGTTGGTTTTTCACTGGAGTCCTCTGTCTCAAGGCCTCAGCAACTGGAACCTTGAGCTCAGCAACTGTTGGTGAATAATATTCAATACATGCTCAGCTAAACAAGTTGCTTGACTGTTCTGAATCCTTGGATGGCTATAGCTGAGTCACAGTATCCTCCCAAATATAAAAATACTAAATATATGACAGCATAGTTACATGTGAGCATGGGGCTGATTAGTCATTATTAGTTCAGCAAAATGCCTTATTTAAGAGGAAAGAGTGGGCGGTTTTAGGTGAGATGGTCCTGAAGTAAGAACCAGGTGCCAGATATATTAATAGTTCATTGCTAAAACCCCCCATATGTTATGGTCTCAGAGTGAGAAAAGGAGCACATTTGTGGACTGGTTGCTGGTTTCTCGAGGCCTGGTGATTAAGTACTGGTCTTTGATTATGACAAGCATGTTGCCTGGAAATGATTTGACTTAATGGGCTGTGTATGATCCATAAGAACATATCCTGGGGCTTCCCTGGTGGCTCAGAGGTAAAGAATCCACCTGCCAATGCAGGAGATATGTTAGATCCCTAATCCGGGAGGATCCCACATGCTGCCGAGCACCTAAACCTGTGTGCCACAACTACTGAGCCTGTGCTCTAGAGCGCAGGAGCCACAACTGCTGATGCCCGAGAGACTATGCTCCACAGTAAGAGAAGCCACGGCAATGAGAAACCCGTTCACCGCATCTCGAGTAGCCCTCACTCACCGCAACTGGAGAGAAGCCTGAAGAGCAATGAAGACCCAGCCCAGCCAAAACTAAATAAGTAAAATTATGTTTTAAATAATGATAACATATCCTATATAATACTAATCATTTAGATTATGCTACAAATATCTGTAGGGACCATAAATTCATGTGGAAATGGACTATTCTTTAAAGAGGAAGGTATATTCATAGATTTATGGAAGAAAAGTTTCCAGACTGAAAAGGAGAAAGCAGTTAGGTTGATCTGCTCTAATTTAAAACCATTTAGTTGGAATTGTATTCTGTGTTTTTGGAGCTACGAATGGTTGGACAAGACTGGGCGCTTTAGTGTGTATTAGGGCAGTCTTTCCAGTATTAATCTGTATTGTTGATGAGAGAATTAAAGCACGCCAAGCTATCTGAAGTGATTTGAAATTCTTTATTACTTACATTGTGGGCCTAAATTCATAAACTATCTTCTCTTTCTTTTCTTTTGGCTTTAAAATAAGTAGCAGAGGTCCAGAAGTTTATTCTATAAAACTTCATTAATTCAAAATGAATACATGTAAACTCAGTGTAAGTGTGAAGTCTCATTTAAAGTATTTTATTAAATGCATATATAACACATCAAACCAGCTATAGATGTAATTTTCAAGCAGATGTTTAGCCTCAGTTGTTGCTTTAATGAGAAGATAACTTATTTTAACTAGCATGAATTACACAGTGGAACTCAAAATAAGTTTTTACATTTAAACAAGTTAAAGTGATGCTCCTAAAAACCTTTAAAATCCTTTTGGCTAATAAATAGTGGGAAAGGATACTGTAGTTTTAGTACAATTATAACTTTAAATTTGTGTGTTTAAAATGGATAAGGATTTATTGTATATATTCCACTTCTCATGCAAACTTGGACGTGGGAAAAACTCTCTTTCCTAAGATTATTTTGGCCAACAATTTCTTTTATCTCCCCTCTATGCAGATAGCAGTGGAATTATTATAGTTTCAAAATGTATCTTTTCCCATCAGCTTTGATTCACTGATAGTTACCATACTATATTCTAAGCAAAAATTGTTTATTAAGTCAAAAACAGAAATTGAAGATTTTTTCATCTGTGGCATGTTTATATTACTCTGGTGTTATAAAGACATGCATATTTGATTTGTTGGCCCAATTCATTTATTCTTTGTGTTCAGCCAAGTTCAGTTTAGTTCAGTTCAGTCAGTCGTGTCCGACTCTTTGTGACCCCATGAATCGCAGCACGCCAGGCCTCCCTGTCCATCACCAACTCCTGGAGTTCACTCAGACTCATGTCCATCAAGTCAGTGATGCCATCCAGCCATCTCATCCTCTGTCGTCCCCTTCTCCTCCTACCCCCAATCCCTCCCAGCATCAGAGTCTTTTCCAATGAGTCAACTCTTCGCGTGAGGTAGCCAAAGTACTGGAGTTTCAGCTTTAGCATCATTCCTTCCAAAGAAATCCCAGGGCTGATCTCCTTCAGAATGGACTGGTTGGATCTCCTTGCAGTCCAAGGGACTCTCAAGAGTCTTCTCCAACACCACAGTTCAAAAGCATCAATTCTTTGGTGCTCAGCTTTCTTTACAGTCCAACTCTCACATCCATACATGACCACTGGAAAAACCATAGCCTTGACTAGACGGACCTTTGTTGGCAAAGGCTTTCTTTAAAAGCTATTGTTCAGTTATTCATGATAATAAGATGGATTCACAAACGTCTGTAAGGTTATTAAAATATCAGCTTTTCTTAATTAATTATATTATTTTCACTTGGGTTTTTGTTTATTTGATTGCTTTCGCAAGTGCTGGGTATTCTGTTTCTATAGATTGATTGCTTTCGCAAGTGCTGGGTATTCTGTTTCTATAGATTTGACGTTGCACCTTAGCATATACATACATACTTTCCCTGTGTATTCTGCTATGTGTTTATATGTAGCAACATATACAGTGTGAATTTCACATCTTTAGCTTCAGTAGTGACTGTGTAAACAATTATTGAAATATTCCAAAGGCAAATAGCAAATCAGCAGAAAAATATGAGCGAATTATCAAACACGACCTAAATCTTTGCACAAGGGGAAGTCTAATATATGCCAAATGACTTCATTTTTATAGCTGCCGTGATGTTCTTTACATATTGCATTCATGTAGGCAATGCATGCCATGAATGTATTTACTAGAAGTGTGGTTTTTGATAAGTCCCTGCAGCTATCTTTGTCTTGATTTCATCATCTGTAAAATGGTGATTAAAAAACTGAATATTGTGAGGTTTTATAAGGTAACAGAGCTTTATCAGCATCATTGAAGGTTGCATTGATGTTAGCTGTTACTGTTGCCCTGAGAGTGCTACAGCTATTGTCACCACTGTGATCCAGGGCCTACTCAAGCCAACAACTGTAAGGCCACCTCCTTTTGCATGCCACTCCAGAAAGGCTGCCAGAAAGCAAGCGAGTGACAGTGACTTTACAATAAAGGTAACCTCAGATTCACTCTTAATTCATTTGTCTTAAGGCAAAATGTTTCAGTCTTTGGTTCCTTTATTTTATCAATAATAGAGTTTTATGTACAACTAACAATTCAACAAGACATGGAAGCATATCATGACACGGGCCACAAGAGCCTATAAAATACATCATTAGTCTATTAATCTGGAGAAGGCAATGGCACCCCACTCCAGTACTCTTGCCTGGAAAATCCCATGGACGGAGGAGCCTGGTAGGCTGCAGTCCATGGGGTCGCCAAGAGTCAGACATGACTGAGTGACTTCCCTTTCACTTTTCACTTTCATGCATTGGAGAAGGAAATGGCAACCCACTCCAGTGTTCTTGCCTGGAGAATCCCAGGGACGGGGGAGCCTGGTGGGCTGCCATCTCTGGGGTCGCACAGAGTCGGACACGACTAAAGCGACTTAGCAGCAGCACCAGTCTATTAATCATCAAGAAGGGTGAATTCTTCCTTTTTCCCCAAGGTGGCTTCCTTCCTGAATGATTGTTATTACCCAACACCTATTTAGTCAATAACTTAAAGTAAAATTTAGTCAGTTTTTTTAGGAAAACTTATTAAATTTTCTCTCTCCATTAGAAAAGAAAATAGGGAAGGATTTCAAGAAACCTTTAATAACCGAAGAGGTGGAAGATCACTTGCTGAATAAAATCAGTGTCTTACCTGACATGCCATCCATTTTCAGTAGATCTTGCAAGTTGTGGGGGCTTGGGAAATTAATGTTGCCTTTGTGCCAAAGGGAAAAGCCTGATGGTATTCAGTGGCTACCAGGACCTGTGTGCAGGAGTATGCGCACATGGGTGAATGGGCATATGTGTATTTTAGAACAGCATCAGCTTTCATCTTATCCTTAATTACACACATCACTCAGGAAAGGATCTCAGGGGTTCTTGTTGGCTTCCAAGTGTTTACTGTTGTAAAGATTTGAAAAGTGCTTTTTTTTTTTCCCATAGTCTGTATTTCACTTCCAGCTGGTTGCTGGCAGGCATTTATTTTCTTTAAGGTCATGCACAGCCTATGTATTAGACTAAGGATGGAAAAGGATTTAATTTTCCATAAATAAAAGTTATAACTTGTACTGGAGAAGACACCATCTTGCAAAAGGACATTAAAACCTCAAGGTAGTGCAAGCAACCTATCAGAGAAAGATTGCTGCGTGTGGTAAACACTGTTCAGACTGCAATCACTTGTTTTTCTTGTTTAAGTAAAATTACTGTTGTTGTTCAGTCACTCAGTCATGTCCGACATACACATATATGTATTGTGTGTATATATATATGTATGTTTGATATTTAATTACTAAGTTGTATCCGACTCCTTTGTGACCCCATGGACTATAGCCCACCAGGCTCCTCTGTCCATGGGATTTCCCAGGCAAGAATACTGGAGTGGGTTATCATTTCCTTCTCCAGGGGATCTTCCTGACCCAGGCATCAAACCTGTGTCACCTGCACAGGCCGGTGGATTCTTCACCTCCGTGCCACCAGAGAAACCCATTCAGTAAAACATCAAGGCCTATTCTTGTTCCCTCTAAAAAATGAACATTTTGCTTCTGTGAAAGAAATATAAGTAAAGAGAAGAATGAGAAGAGGAGGAGGGGGGAAGCTATTTCAACTGAGAAAGACCTCTCACCTCTAGTATATGCTCCCCTATAGGTTTTCCTCCTCCTTAGGGAAAAGCTCTTTGTAGGCTGGTAAGTTTTCTCTTGAGGCTGGGTACATACTGGCAGATAAGAAAAAATCAAACATTTGATCTGTGGAAGGATATAGACAGAATTTGAATTTTAGACCGAGCATAAAGTCCATAAAAGAAAAGTGTCTTCAAAGATTTACAAATAAACATATAAATACTTGTAAATTAATGATGTATCAACCAAGTATAGAAGCACTAGCAGCTATATAAAATAGATTGCAGAAGAAATTGGAGCTCAAGTGAGATAACTTAAGCAAGGCTTACCAAAAGTAATGAAGCTTTGAAAATGAAAACCTCAAGTAATATAGAGATGGGTGGTACCTTTTTATCACACATATCATAAGCCTGTCATAGCTGTCAAATAGATATATTAACTCACCGAATGCTTGATTTGCTTCTGCATATAAAAACAGACAAATAAATTGAATTTGGGTTCTTAAGATAGCCATTTTGCAAACTTCCTTTCTGTTCTTCTGCTCTATTTCTCTTGCCCGAATTCTGTTTGCAGGTGAAATATCCACATACTGATAACTAATATGGCTCAGTGTTTGTAAGACATCAATGAATCTGTGATGTAGATGTGCCTTAAAAACAATGTTGGAGAGCATTTTAAAATTTCTAGAATATTTGGTAATACACTGGATACATTTGAAAGAGACTTTATGGGCTTCCCTGGTGGCTCAGAGGGTAAAGTGTCTGCCTGCAATGCAGGAAACCTGGGTTCGATCCCTGCGTCGGGAAGATCCCCTGGAGAAGGAAATGGCAACCCACTCCAGTATTCTTGCCTGGAGAATTCCATGGACAGAGGAGCCTGGTGGGCTACAGTCCATGGGGTCGCAAAAAGTCAGACAGGACTGAGCGACTTCACTTTCACTTTCCAGGGGTATATACAGTTTCACTTGCCTATAGATTTTTTTCACTTTCTCCCCAACATTCACTTGGATTTTTTGATATCAGTGGGGTTGAGAGAATTTGATTTCCAAGAACTGATGATTTTTCTGTACTTTGAATAATCATGTATAATTATAATAATCATGCATGATTTTTTTTTTCTAGCTGTTTTTCAGGCCCATGACCAATGAATAGGTTTTACCTCCTTTGTCAAAATACCTCTTTTTTCTAAAAGATAATGACTCTTGCAGACAATTACTTATCCCTTTCATGTGTATGGTCTTCTAAATTGACCCTCTAAAAACCCTCAAACATTGCCAGCATTAATGAGTTAAATGATGAAATTACCTATAGACACTTGGAGATTTAGTCACATCTGGAACGTGTGCCTCTCTCTCAGTAGTTGCTCAGTTGCGTCCAACTCTTTGCAATCTACAGTCTGTCAGGACTGTAGCCTGCCAGACTCCTCTGTCCATGGAATCCTCCAAGCAAGAATACTGGAGTGTGTTATTCACCTCTCCAGGGATCAAACCCAGTCTCCCACATTGCAGGCAGATTCTTTACTGGCTATATTCCATTACAGTTTTCTTTAGAGTCCCCCCAAAACAAATAAAGGATATTATTTCTTTTTTTCAGATGAAGAGAATGTCCTTTGCTGTTCTAATTTCCCTGTTCTTCCTATTCTTTCCTCATCTTTTCTTCTTCTTTCCTCAGCCTTTTCTTAAACCTCATCTTCTTTCACCTTTTTCTTCCTTTCCTCCCCTTGCTGAATGGTGAAGTGAAACTGTTAGTCATTCAGCCGTGTTCAACTCTTTGCCAGTCCATGGACAATAGCCCACCAGGCTCCTCTGTCCATGGGATTCTCCAGACACAAATACTGGAGTGGATTGCCATTGCCTTCTCCAGGGGATCTTCCCGACCCAGGGCTTGAACCCCAGTCTCCTGCATTGCAGGCAGATTCTTTACCATCTGAACCCCCACCAGAGAAGCAGTGGAGAATGCAAATTCAACCTGGCCCAAGCATTGAGACAAAAGAATAAAGGAGGAATGCTGGGGCGGGTGGGGGGAAGGGTTAATAGCAGCTTTCACATATACTTACCATCTCCTCTTTCCTCTCAATTATTTCTAACCTAAAAATAATGCATATGCTTTATGATTCCAGTATGACTTAAATTGTTTATTCTTCCTCAGTTAGCAGAAAACTGTTTTGAAAGGTTCATTATTTTAAGTGAGCCAGAGCAAAGCTCCTTGTAGCTTTTTGGTGCCACAATCTTGATCCCAAAAGAGAAAGAACTAAATGTTGTTAGAAATATTTAAATGAGACTTCCCTGGTAGTACAGTGGATGGGAGTCCCCCTGCCAATGCAGGGGACAGAGTTTCAATTCCTGGTCCGGGAAGATTCCATATGCCACAGAGCAACTGACCCCCCGCACCACAACTTCTGAAGCCCATACAGCAAGAACCTTTGCTCAGCAACAAGAGAAGCCACCACAATGAAAAGCCCATTCACTGCAACTGGAGAAAGCTCTTATACAACAACAAAGACATAGCATAATCAAAAATTAATTAAATAAATTAAATATTCAAATAAACAAACAGTAACATTCTGTATAATTAATTGCTGGACCCTCATCCTTGGGCAGTTTTTTAATACTTTCAAGTTGTCTATTGTTGTTCACTCAGTCATTTCTGACTCTGCGACCCCATGGACTGCAGCACTCCAGGCTTCTCTGACCATTATCTCTTAGAGTTTGCTCAAACCCATGTCCACTGAGTGATGATGTCATCCAGCCATCTCATCCTCTCTTGTCGTCTTCTCCTCCTGCCTTCAATCTTTCCCAGCATCAGAGTCTTTTCCAGTGAGTTGGCTCTTCACATCAGATGGCCAGAGTATTGGAGCTTTGGCTTTAGCATCAGACTTTCCAATGAATTTTCAGGCTTGATTTCCTTTAGGATTGACTGGTTTGATCTCTTTGCTGTCTAAGAAACGCTCATGTCTTCTCCAGCATCACAGTTTGAAAGCATCAATTCTTTGGCGCTAAGCCTTCTTTATGGTCCAACTGTCACATCCATACATGGCTACTGGAAAAACTATAGCTTTGACTATACGGACGTTTGTCAGCAAAGTGATGTCTCTACTTTTTTAATACGCTATCTAGATTGGTCACAGTTTTTCTTCCAAGGAGCAAGTGTCTTTTAATTTCATGGCTGCAGTCACCATCCACAGTGATTTTGGAGCCCAAGAAAATAAAATTTTCTCCATTTCCCCACTGTTTCCATTTTTTCCCTGTCTATTTTCCATGATCTTCATTTTTTGAATGATGAGTTTTAAGCCACGTTTTTCGCTCTTCTCTTTCACCCTCATCAAGAGGCTCTTTAGTTCCTTTTCACTTTCTGCCATTAAGGTGGTGTCATAGGACTGAAAAAAAGAAATACCTAAGCCTGAGAAATAAACACAGACTGGATTCCTGGGCCTCAGGGCTAGACAATTTTCTTTGCATTTTAGCTTTCTCAGTTTCAAAGCGACAGCAATCGTATTGACCTGCTTCCAAGGTAGTGGTTGCAATCATTGCAAAGCAGCTTTCAACTAATAAATTAGTGCCCTGCTGAGGAAAATGATTGATAGAGTGTAACAATGAAAAAGCACTTTAGTAGCGACAATACTCAGCAAAAAGCATTCAGTTTATTCAGAGGAGAAAGAAATGCTCCTTCCTATGGAGTGAAAAACAAAGGTTCCTGTGCCTGTGTTCCCTGCTTTTCCATTCAGTGATGTCAGTCTTTGGAAATTTTAATTTGAAATGTAATTCTGTGTTAGATTCAGAGAAGAATTTAACTTCCAATCTCAACTTGTTAGTAAAATAAATGTTGTCTTTCTCTTTGTGGAAATTCGTTTTATATGTATTTTTTAATTATACCAAATACTTGAAACATGCAGAAGATGACAGTGTTTGTTCCATGGCCAGGGTTGAGCTGCTATGTATGTTGTCCTGAGATGTTCAGCCAGCGAGGACCCAAGGCATGAACCAGAGGAGGAAGGTCTCTTCCTTCTTTGCATGACAGCTCTGATTTCTCCATGTGGTTGCACCTCAGTGTTCATCTTTTGGAGAAATCATCAAGGCTCCAAGTATATTTCTAACAGCCCTTGATAGACATGTATAACTTCTTCTTTTATGTATATTGCTTCTAGAAGAGACCCTCATCACTAAAGTGAGAAAAGACAACAAAGGGGAAGGATAACCAGAGGGTGAACTCTTCCTAAGAGTCAACTACGCTGATTGTATGTGCATTAACTCTATCTGCAGTACGTGTGATCATCTCATTTCACCTACCTCGAGACCTCTGGGTAAACCTTATGGAAGACATCGTAAATATGCCCAGTGTCTATTACCCCAAAATAATGTTCATTATTATATATAGGAAACCACCAAAGGGAAAAATACATCCAAAATTTAACCACTTTAATACTAGTATTTTCTGTTCCCACCAATCTATGTCCACAGGTACATGTATTAATATTTTAATTTGGTTGCAAATAGTACATATCTAAAATGCACAAAAATATATATTTAACTATTCTCTCATTGAAAATACAACAAATGTTATTATACCAAATTTAAAATATTAATAACAATACTGATAAAATAAAACCATAAGCCCCCATATTTGCAGTTTACTTTTTTTATTACAATGAAAAGCAATCATACTATTTACAGTATTTTGTAGTATGTTGTTTTTACTTTAACCATGAAATGAACATTGTCTAGTATCGAAGTACATATCTACAATACCATGAAATAATCAAAGTATATTCACATATATAAGTATTTGTAATTTGTTTAACCAATATCCTAGTGGCCATTTAGATTACTGCTGATTTTCTTTTTTTCTAACATGTACCTATTTCATCAATGCTATGCTGAACAACTCAATAACTGTTGAATTAGGGATATGATCTCTGTATGTCTTGACCTCTAAATTTTTAAAATGAGAGGTTTCAAGTAGTTAATAAGGAAACTTGCTTTTAAAAATCAAATAGAAACTAGGCATAATATATTCAAACTGCTGAATAATAAAGATTCAAAGACAAAGAGAAAATAGAAAAGATATATTACATATAGGAACAGCAACAGGAATTAAAGACGACTTCTTGTCAATTGCTATGCAAACCAGAAAACAATGAAGTAACATTTTTTAAATGCTGGGGGGAAAATCTGTCAATCCAGAATTTTATAATTAGTGAAAATGTCTTTCAAAATTAGAAAGCAGTAATGAAGAAGAAATAAAGACTTTCTCTGACAAACAAAATTGAGAAAAGTCCTTACCATCAGAACTGAACAAGAAGTGTTAAAAGAAGTTCTTCAGAAAGAAGTATAATAAAAGCAATTGGAATTTATACCAAGAAATGAACACTAGAAAAAAAAAGACATATATAAATTTTCCTCACTTTAATTGTTTTAAAAAATAGCTGATGTCTATAAAGAAAAATAGCAAGGTACTTTGTGTTTTACCATATGTAAAAGTAAAATTTATGACAATAGCACAAAAGATGGGAAGGATAAATTGAGAATATATTATTACAAGGTACTTACATATAAAATGCCATAAAATCTTGCTGACTAAATTTTTAAGTAGTTTAATAACCCCTACAATTTTTATGGGACAAATTAGGCAATAAATATCAAAACTCTTGTTTAAAAGTAAGTAAATAAAAGTATATATTTAAATGTAGGGCAATAATTCTAAGCCTACTTAAAACTGTTTGAACCAATGCATAGATAATAAGATCAGAGGCTGGGGATAAAAATGGAATATTGAATGATACTCAATTAATTCAAAGAAGGAAGAAAAAATTTTAAACACAAAAATAGAAAAGAGCTACAAAGACGGTATATTTTAATACAACAGTATTATCAATTACATTAAATATAATTGGTCTAAATATACCACTTGCAAGATTGTCAGAGAAATAAACAAATCCACAATTATAAATGAAGACTTCAACATTCACTTTGTATTCAATTTGCAGTAATTGATAGAGTAAGTACAGAGAAAATCAGTAAGGATATGGAAAATTTGAAAACCACTATCAGCAACTTGTCCAAATTGACATTTGTAGAATATTTTATCCCAAAACAGTAGAATTGATATTATTTTCAAGTGTGTATGGAACAATTACCAAGATATCTCAAATCATCAGCTGTAAAACAAAACTTGAACTTTTCAAAAGTTAGAATTATACAAAATATGTTCTCATATCACAGTAAAATCTATGAAAAGAGTAAAATCAATTTGAAAAAAAAAGTACCTGGAAAATATCCCATATATTGACTAGATCAAGAGGAGATCACAAGGAAATTGGACAATACTTTGAATTGAATGAAAATGAAAATGCAATATATCAAAATTTGTGGATGTAACTAAAACAGTGACTCAAGGGAAATTTAAAACACAAAATACTTGTTAAGAAAAAAGATTTCCAATGAATGAAATAAAAAACTGGTTCTTTGAACAAATTAGCAAAATTGATAAACATCTAGCTTAACCAACCAAGGAAAATAGAGAGATGACATAAACTATAAATATCAGGAATTCAAGAGGGGAACATAACTACAAATTTCATAGACATTAAAAAGATAATAACAAAATGCTATAATCAATTCTATGGCCATAATTTTGATGAGTTAGGTGAAATGGATAAATTCCTTCAAAAATACCAACTATAAAGCTCAATCAATAAGAAAAAGGTAACATTAATAATACTTTATCTATTAAAGGAATTGAATATGTAGTAAATACTTTCCATAAAGAAAACACCAGGCCCAGTGGTTGCTAAAGACTGAGGTTTGAAGCGTGGGTGACTACGAAGAGGCCAGGGGGAACTTTTGTGGGTGATGATACTGTCCTATACACTGATCACGATGGTGGTTACAGACTGTACATCAAAATTCTAAGAGCTATGTGCTATAAATCACACCAACGTTTTTGTAGGTCAGTCTCCTAAGACAATAGAAATAAAATAAAAAAAATAAGCAAATGGGACCTAATCAAACTTTTAAGCTTTTGTACAGCAAGGGAAACCATAAACAAAATGAAAAGACAACTACAGACTGGGAGGAAATATTTACAAATGATGTAACCGACAAGGGATTAATTTCCAAAATATACAATTCAACAACAAAAAAACAAACAACTCAATAGAAAACCAGGCAGAAAACCTAAATAGACACTTGTCCAAAGAAGACATACAAATGGCCAACAGGCACATGAAAAGATGTTCACTATCACTAATTATTAGAAAATGCAAATCAAACCGGCAATGAGGTACCACCTCACCCTGGTCACAATGGCCATCTTTATAAAGTTTACAAATAACAAATGCTCAAGAGAATGTGAAGAAAAGGGAACCCTCCCACACTGTTGGTGGGAATATAAGTTGGTTGCAGCCACTATGGAAAACAGTTTGGAGCTTCCTCAAAAACCTAAAAATAGAGTGAATTCACCAATCCTACTCCTGAGCATATATCTGGACAAAGCTATAATTCAAAAAGATATATTCACCGCTCTGTTCAGAGCTGCACTATTCATAATAGCCAAGACATGGAAACAACCTAAATGTCCATTGACAGAGGAATGGATAAAGAGGATGTGGTACATATACATACACGAGGAAGGAAATGGAAGCGTTAGTTGCTCAGTTGTGTCCAACTCTTTGTGGCCCCATGGACTGCCAGGCTCCTCTGTCCTTGGAATTCTCCAGGCAAGAATACTAGAAGGAGTTGCCATTCCCTTCTCCAGGGGATCTTCCCAATCCAGGGATCGAACCCCCATCTTCTGCATTGCAGCCAGATTCTTTACCAGACAAGAGCCACCAGACAAGCCCACATATACACAATGGAGTACTGCTCAGCCATAACAGAATGAAATGATACTACTCGAGGAAACATGCTGCTAAGTCGCTTCAGTCGTGTCCGACTCTGTGCGACCCCACAGACGGCAGCCCACCAGGCTCCTCCGTGCCTGGGATTCTCCAGGCAATAACACTGGAGTGGGTTGCCATTTCCTTCTCCAATGCATGAAAGGGAAAAGGGAGAGTGATACGACTCTTAGCGACCCCATGGACTGCAGCCTACTAGACTCCTCCGTCCATGGGATTTTCCAGGCAAGAGTACTGGAGTGGGGTGCCAGTGCCTTCTCTGCACAGAAACATGGATGGACCTAAAGATTTTATACTAAGTGAAGTAAGCGAGAAAGAGAAAGAAAAATATCATGTGATATCACTTATATGTGGAATCTAAACTATGACACAAATGAACCTGTCTGCAAAACAGAAAACAGACTTTTGGACAGAGAGAGAGCAGACTTATTGCCAAGGGGAAGGGGGAGAGGGGGAGGGATGGAGTGGGCGTTTGGGATTATCGGATGCAAACTATAATAGTATATATAGAATGGATAAACAGCAAGGTTCTACTGTATAGCACAGGGAACTATATTCAATGTCTTGTGATAAACCATAATAGAAAAAATATTAGAATGTATATGTGTGTGTGTGTGTGTGTGTGTGTATTTAACTGAATCACTTTGCTGTATAGCAGAAATTAAAACATTGTAAAGCAACTATACTTGAATTTTTAAAAAAGAGCTCTATGCTTAAAGAGGTGAATTTTACTATAGGTACACAGTACATTAATGAAAATGAAAACTACTTTTTAAAATATTTATTTATTGGCTGTGCTGGGTCTTCCTTGCTGCATGCAAGTTTTCTCTAGCTGTGGCAAGTGGGAGCTACTCTTCATTGTGATCCGCGGGTTTCTCATTGCAGTGGCTTCTCTCGTGTGGAGCACAGGCTGTGGGCATACAGGCTTCAGTACTTGGTGGCACACAGGCTCAGTAGTTGTGGAACATGGGCTTAGTTGTTCTGTGGCATGTGGAATCTTCCTGGACCAGGAATCGAACCTGTGTCTCTTGTATTGGTAGGCAGATTCTTATCCACTGTACCACCAGGGAAGTCTGGAAAATAAATTTTTTTAAAATCTGTGATGTCATAATAGTATTGTCTTCAAAAACTATCAGTAAATATTTAATAATGCAGTGTAGGCTGGTTGTTTTGGATAGTCAAGCATAAGATTTTAGAACAGACTTCTTGTAGATCCGTGATTCCTATGGAGAAAACAAAACCAGTAATAGGATAAAGCATGGCTGTTTTTCAACATTCTATTGTACATGTGCTAAGCTTGAGTCACCTCAGTGAATATTGATAAGCTGCTTGTATAAATGATGCTGTATGTTTCTTAGCCATGAATTATGTTCTATGTTTCATGCTGTCATTTTAACATAGGAGCCTTTTAATACATATGTAGGATCACTATTTTTCTATATCACAGAGATAACTAGAGAAAAAAATCTTGTGCTCCTCTTAATGCTTATAAAATTGCTGCATTCCAAAAAAATTTGAGTGCATGTTGTAGAAAAAAGAGTCTAAAATTATCTGAGAAGAAATTAAAGCCATTTCTCCTATAAAAATCAAAGTAGGATTTTTAAATAATGAAGAAATGGATTTATTCACTACTATATTGTCTGTATTTGCATAAATACAATGTATCAAAAATAGAAAAATTACTCTGCCCTTTCATTTAAATGTGCAGGCATATACTAGTTGTATTACCTTTTTATTAACGTCAATTCTAATTTACAAGTAAAAAGGTCATTTGGAATCAAAAAGTGAAATCTATTGAACTGTTAAAAACTGAGTGAATAGAAATGTTTAATGGCAGGAAGAAGAAAAAAAACAACGGTGAAGAAAGAGAAACAAGGCACAAAAGAGAAGCTATTTCGTTCCTTTCTCACACACACTTCCAGCCTCTGTTGCCCACTCCTGGGCTTAGTAAGCAGCACTGAGAATGCTAATTGAGTCCTGGCTTCACTGAGAAATTCATCGAAGACTCTTTACTTCCTATCCACTCCCTGCTGAACCATCTCCTGCCCAACTTCCTTTAAGAAAGACAGAGAAACAGAAAACTTTCCTAAACACACTTAAGAAATGGGCAAAGGTCTAAGGGGAAAGGTTTTCTAACTGCCAACATCAACAAAAGAAATGCTTCAGTGCACCTCTTTGCTCACGGACCTTGTTCATTTCTTCCTTCTTGAAATCCCCCTCAGTTTTTTAGTTTTTCAAAAATTTTTCTCCTGTGACACTGAACTCTTTCGGTTCCTCTCCCGCCTTTTTGACTGGTCCTTTGTTGTCTCCTGTTAGGGGTTCCTAAGTACTGAGTTCCTTCCTTAATTAATGGTGTTCCCTGTGATTTCATTCATCCACTCATTCATTTAAGAAATAATTATCAAAAATCTGTTACGTACTAGGCACTGCAAACATAGCAGTCAACGTTGCTCTTGAAAAGGGACAGTATAAAAGACAAAGGCACTCATAATCCATTCTGAACAGCCCACCTCTTCTTCCTGCAATAATCCTCTGCTCTTGTAGTGGCATCCACATTTCTGTGATGTTGGTTTGCCCATTTATGCCACCGGTTCAGATTCAGAGTTACCAACCCACTGAACCACCATCCAGAGCATCGTGTTTAGAGTGTGGATCCTGGGGCTGCGCTGATTGTGCCCAGATTCTGATTACACTCCTTCCTAAGTGTTTGGCCTTAATCGTTTTGTGCCTCAGCCCCCTGTGTGTTAAAGGAGACGATAATAGTGCTCACCTGACTTGGTTGTTCTGAAGACTGAGGGAGTTAATAAAAATGAAGTTTATAAAGCAGTAAGACCTCAATAAATGTTAACTCTTTTCACCAATTGAATTTCACAAATGAACTTCAAACTCACAAGGTCTGCAGTCAGATTTGCCCTGTTTATTGTTCATTCTAGTCACCCACTTTAGAAACCCAGGAGTCAGCTCTGTCTCTTTCCATTCCTTATCCCCACACATTTAATAAACTGTCCTCTCAGGTCCTGCAACTGTGACCTCCTATTTCTGTGGTTCGGGACTTCAACATCTCTTCCAGGCCCTGCTTCTTATTTCTTTGTTTCTTTCCCACCTATTCAGTGTCAGACGAATTGGGTAATGACACTTCACTTCATTAACATTCCAAGTACAATTCCCAAACTGGTGGCCAGAGGGCCAACTCAGCAGGCTAATATTTTGTGGCTAGCCAGAAATATTAAAAAATAAAATTTGATGTCATCATGCAAGGCATACACTCCCTACGTCAGCTTCAATCTCCTCTATTCATAAGGCTTTACACGAATTTACGTCACGTTTGTTCTGATGCCCAGGCAGATGGGTTTCTGACCTCTAACATGAAGGGTGATGGGCCCACACTCCGTAATATACCAGCCTTTCACTTACCAGAACTTCCCCTCCCACCACTCATTCTCTCTAAGCTTATGCTCCTGACATTTCTTTTTTTTTTTTTGAATGAAATTTAAGCTTTATTGCCCACAAATAAGCTTTATTGGATTACAGTCATGCCCCATTATTTTACTCTTTTTATCTATGGCAGCTTTTGTGTTAGAGTGGCATGGTTGCATAGTTTTTCTTGTTTTTGTTTTTTAATTTTATTTTATTTTTAAACTTTACCATATTGTATTGGTTTTGCCAAATATCGAAATGAATCCGACATTTCTTATCTCCCTGCCTTTGTTCACGCCCTCTATTCTTCCAGGTTTGTCCTCCCAACTCTGCTTGTTGAAACTGTTGTTTCAAGATCTTTCAAGATCTTTTTCCAGTTCTCTACCCCCATGAGGCCATTTCACATCCATCTAATTTGGCAGTCATCTGCTGCTCAAGCTATTAGCTATTTAATCACAGAGGATTTGGCCAAAACCTATGAAAATTCTCCTTATAAACCTGCAGATATGCAGGCTTCACACCTGCTGAACTCTCTCTTGATCCAGAGGTTAAAAATCCCTTATAAATGCAACCTCTTTCCCTCTTATATGAATCTTCCAAAATGTGGGTGATATTTCCCTTAAGCAGTTTGCAGATTCTACATTGATTTATAGCTTGTTTTTGTGCTCTCCTGACTACCACCACTCCTTCACACCCCAGCCCACCCATGCACACAGTTATACATCAAACATGCTCAGTTTTTAATTACTGGATTGAACTGAATTATTTATAAAGTCTGGATACCAGTCTGTAAACTGACTAAGCAGTCACTATTTTATAAAAATTGCATTGCTTGTAAGATCAGAGAAATTTATTATTTTATATTATACAAGGGACAAACACACCTTTCTGGTAATGTTTGGTTGCCAGACTGTTTTCTCTGCTATAATTGCCCTTAGACATTTATTTCCTTTGAGTTATTTATGACAGCTGTGTCTTAGTAACCCAAAAACATGTGGAAAGAATTGAGTAATTTAGCTTTCATTTTAGGTCCAAATAAGAAATTTGAATTTGGAAAACAAAACATCTGACCTTTTAAATTTTTATTTATTTATCTACCTATCCATTTATTAATTTATGTTCGCACTCAGTGACATAACTTCCATTTGTTTCCATCAGATCACTCTTACTGACCAGTTTTATCTGCTGTTGGTATTTGGAGTCCCAGTGGCTCTGCTACGTTTTTTTAACGTGCTCACAGGGCACATTCATGGTTGATCTGGTCGTTCTGTTCTCCCACTTGTGTTATTTTATGTGGGGGACATTGTCCTAAACAGATTATGTGTGTTTGTTTAATCATTGCAGGAATCTTATGAGCATTATTATCATCCCCACTTGACATCCCCACTTAAAGAATGGGTGAGCTACAGACACAAAAGGTTAAGGAACTTGCCCTGAGTCACAGTGGAGAAGGTTGTGAGAACCAGAATCCGAGCCCAAGTCCTTGCTCTACACACTAACGCAATAATCACCCTGACTGGCTGGCCATTGTACTCAGGGTTGTCAGCCAGCCCAATGGTGGCCCTGACTAGGGCAGAACAGTCTCTTTTTACCATTCTGAGATGTTTCTAGAGCTGCACGGACAGAGAAGAGATGAGAACCACTGGGGTTAAGTATATAGGTATAGCATTTCATTTAAAAGCTAGGTAGCCTCCCACCCTGGTTGCTCTACCACTTTGGTGTTAGTAAAGTGTCACAGTGCCGCCCATGAAGGAATTACTTAATGGGAGGAACCCGAAGAACTGTGCTCCGAGCTGCCAAGAAATGAATCAAGAGGAAGGGAGCAGAATGGAGGCAAAAACATCTCTCTGGAATGAGAGGGGAATCCTTTTTTTGTTTTGAAAAATTTCAGAGCTTTTCTATCCTTCAAGGTCTTAAAGCAGACTGTGAGTACTAAAAGAGTTTGTTAGATTATAATATAAAAATGAAACCCACTAAAGACTGTCCACTTGCCCCTTTTCCCCACAATTATATGACTTGGTTGCAAAACAGTAGCATGAGATTTATACATTTGGTGGGGTTTCTGTGTTTTTTTTAAAAAGAGTTTCTCTCCATCTACAGTTTCCTTAAATATTTCATCTTTGCATGAATAAGAAGGTAATGGATGAAATTCACATTGATGTTAATTAACATCCTGATACACATGTGTGGCCAGATGTTTACTGTACAAGCCTGAAAGGCAAATATAGTCACTTGGGTCTGGCCCAACATATGAAAAGGGGATCGAATAAAATGAACTGAAAGGGGCATGATCTCAGCTTCCTCACTGCTCACTGAGAAGAGAAGAGAGAAAACAGGAATGATAGGAGGAGCTGTGGTAACATTTTGGAATCATTTTTCAACTCTTCTAAAGAAGCAGGATAAAGTTAAAGTACTCCAAAGAATAACTGAAATGTGTTTCCAATTTGTTTCCTATTCCACTCTTAACCCCATTCTTTTAAAATCCCTCCCATTATTAGCATTCTCTGGTCACTGTTTTATCTATTGATTTTCCTTTGACCAGACAAAGCCAAGAAATTGACGTGTGAATTCCTTACAGACAAAAGTTAAAGATGCCAAAAGAATAGTGGTACTTTGGAAAGTTTTCAGACTCTTTTAAAAGATGATGCATCGACAGAAAGAAGGAAGGGAGGGAGGGAGAAATGGGAGGGAAGGAAAGGAAAAAGCAAAACCCTTCATTCATCCTACTATTAGGGGACAAAACATACACACCCTAGAAGTTGAGAATTACGTTTTATTAGATGGACATACTGAAGACTCAAGCCTGGGAGGCAGGCTCTCAGATAGCTCTGAGATGTAAGGGAGGAGCCAGGATATATAGTTTTGCAAAAACAAACCAGGTAGTTTTACATCAAAAAATTTATGCTAACTAAAGAAAAAACAAACATCTCAAGTTAATGAGGTTGGTGCTTTCCTATGTGTGAAAAGATTGAAATGATTCGGTCTTATTGAAATGATTCCTTTGATAGGCACCGTAACTAGGGCCAGTATCCTGTTTTTCTCCAGGCAGAAACCCCTTGGGGTGAACAGTCTGGAATGACTGCAGACAAGGAATTGATGTGTGAGTTCCTTATAGCCAAAAGTCAAAGATGGCAAATGAATTGTGGTACTTTGGAAAGTAGCATCCTTGGTTTCCTTACGTGGCAGACAGTATTCTTCATCCACACTATGAAGGAATATTCTGAGGTATCTGCACAGCGTTGTCGGGAGAAAGAGCCAGGACTGAAGTCAGAGGACATTATTCTGTGATCTTGCAAGTCACTTCCCCTTTAGGGATCTCAGTTTCCTTAATTTTGAAACAAGGTTGAACTAGCTGTTCTCTAAGGTTTTTACATTCTCCTTTTTTCAATTAGTTGTGTTCCTACTGGCAAGCATTTGTATTCCCACTTGGTAACAAAGAAAACAAGACATCAGGAAGTTAAGTGGTGTGGACCACCCACTGTGGAAGTGCAGGGGCCAAAGAGCACATTTCTGAGCAGGAGGCTATCTTGAGCTGCTAAGATTCAATTCTTTATTTTCCATCCCCAGTAACAAAAATTTCACCTTGAGGGCAGAAACAAAAATCGAGTTAGAGCTCCTAGTAATTAAATTTCCTGCAGTAACTCAGAATATAAATCAACCACTAACTGGATGCATGAGAGTTGCTCAGTGTTGCAACTTCTTTTGTCTTTGTCAAGAAAATTAAAGAAATACCAGTTCACATTTTTATAAAATCATGAAAACAACAAGCCAGACATCCATAAATGATAGATTGAGCTGTGGTTAAGCTCACTTGGATTAATTATTCTGAGTTACAGCGAAGAACGATGCTAATGCATCCCCTTATTCTGCTGACAAGAGCATCCATCAGCTGCCTGCTTTGGCTTCTGTGTCACCAATAAAATCCACTAAACCAAGCCTGTCTCCCTTTATACTGTCTCTCATCCCCTAAGTAGGAAGAGTTTCTTTTTTTTTTTATTTTTCTCACTGCATTTCCCTTCATAACTCCCTCCCACTAACTTTGAGAAAATAAAGGAAAAAGATTTTCTGGTATAATTATATTTCCCCTAATTCTTATTTTGCTTTGAAATGGAGACTATGAATATAAGTAGAAATTCCAAGGCAGAAAAAAAAGAGGACACGCTCATAAACAGTAGGACTTAACCCTCACCTGAAGAAACTTCTGGTCCCTCTTTGTGAGCAATTCTTCCCAACGATGAAATATTAAACGAAACTTTCAGATTCCCTGCTCACTACCTGTGTGTTTGGACATTTCCCTTAATCTCTCCAAACCTTAGTTTTCTTACCTGTGCAATGAGTTGTTGTGAAATTTAAATGAATGCAGACTTGTGAAGGGTTCCCTGGTGGCTCTGCAGTAAAGAATCTGCCTGCAATGCAGGAGATTCATGTTTGATCCCTGGGTTGGGAAGATCCCCGGAAAAAGGAAATGGCAACCCACTCCAGTGTTCTTGCCTGGGAAATCCCATGGACGGAGGAGCCTGGCAGGCTATACATTCCATGGGGTCACAAAAGAGTCAGATACGACTTAGCAACTAACCAACAACAACAAGAAGACTTGTAGAACATTTAGAGCAGTGTCTGAAGCATAGTAAGCACTATAGTAAACTAGTATTACTTCTGTTATTTCTCCCTAAGCAGTGAGTATCTGCTGGATTGTCTCAAACTCAAACACTTCAGAAAAAGAATCTTTTTTACAAGCAAACAAAAACAAATAATTAGAACCTATGGGAAAACCCCCAATAAATTTGGAATGGTAGAACTAAATTTTGTGTTGCTTACATTGTTAAACTGCAAATAAAATTTACTCATTGGATCCTAAAAAATGAAAGAAAAAAACACTTCAGCAGGGCCTCCCATAATATCCTAGTGCAAGGGACATAAGGGAACCGTTGATGTAATTCAAGTTGTAAATAAAATCATTACCCTTAGAAGAGATTTTTGGCAGGGTGTTCCAGGTTGTTTGAGGCCCTAAACCTTTCTGACCTCCATGGGTTGATCACTAACACATTCCTACTTTGTGAAAAAGAGAATCCGTCTCCTCCTAAGAATAACTGTCTTCCAAAGAATCATTAGCTGATAAATCTCCAGCTTTTTCAAGGTAGTTTTACTCAAACAATTGGGCCATTCAATTAACCATCAGTTGTGTGATTGAACTGAAAAGTCAGGGCAGCCCATCAGAGTACCTCCACTGATCAAAGAATCTCTCAGTTTAACTTTTTGTTCCTTTGATAATCTGGACATAAAAGCTCTTCAGAAGCCTAATCTTTGTTATTTTCCCCTCTGCCAGCATTTTAGAAATGTCTGTTCATAAACCTGTCCTGAATTTTGGCTCTGACTGAAAGATCTCCAAAACAAAAGCCAATTTCTTTTTTTCCCCATCTTCACTTGATACCAGCCTAAATCAAATACATATATTTAGAAATGGGTTTGAGTCATTCTAAGATTGAGAGGACGATAGAAGTCAAGTTCTCTTTATATCCCTAGAGGGCAAATCTTGGCTTGTTTCATTGCCTTTGGATTCTGAAGCGGTAATGTAGTCACAGCAAAATGATGTCAGACATTGCAGAGAAAAGCTCACAAAAAGCAGCTTACACAACAGGGGGAAAGGAACACTTAATCTTTGTTTAGCATGCAGTCACTGGAAATATTAGCTGCTAGAGGAAATCTAAGTAGAGTGCACAGAGAGACAGTGACCTCTTGCATGTTGATGATGATAAATGGTGCATAAGGGGAGCCCTGGGGATGATAAATGCTGACAATGTTTATAAATACACTTCTCTCTAGCTGATCATACCTAAAGGGACAAACATCATTCATAATTATGACACCATTAAAATAAGCATTTTTATTTTTTGCTTCCAGATTTTACATTAGCTTTTAAAGAATAATTCCAACATAAGGTACATAACAGATTTCAGCAACACTGAAAATTTTCAGAAGCACCCCTTGACTTTAGGCTTTAAGGGTGAAGCCTCTTCCTCAAGTGCAGCCTTTCTTTATGCCTTTGTGCATGCTCATCGCTAAGTCGTGTCCAACATACCCTTATGTACAGCCATTATTGCCTTCATTCATTTATTTATTCCCCCTAAAAGCTTCCTGCTTTGCTTCCTGGGCCACTTCCTGTTTCAGATGGAACCATGTTGACTATCCGGTACTCCCTCCACAGTGTGACTTAGGATAGAGCAGCAGCCAACACACATTGAGTGCTGGGCACTGTGCTTACTGCAGTAACTTGTCTGCTTCCAGCACTCAAAACCCTGTGATGTGCATGTTCTGGAGATAAGGAGGTGTCATTGCCCTCAAGCCAAAAACCAGCCTGCATGCTGGAGATGAGCAATTTGCTTGTTTCAAGGAGATAGAGTGACACTATGGCCACTTGCAGGGTGTAAGGAAGATGAATTTAGGAAAGACTATAAGTCTTATGAGGTTTGGGCCTTGGACAAGGTTTTGCAGGGGAGGGTATAAGGAAGCAGGGAATAGGGTATAAGGAAGCTCAGGATTGGATGCTATTGGAAATAGAACAACTTGGTGATTAGGTGTTTTAATAAGCCATCAGTTATAGAGGGGGATGAATTAAGGTTGAAATTGTGATTGGTAAAGAAGCAACTATCACCTATATCAACTAGGATGGGGCTCTTCGGTCATTTCTGTGCTTGGACAATGCTCACGTTTTGTGAGTGTTCACACAGGATTACAGAGAGGTCTTTTCTGGACGTCCATGCATGCTCAGTTGCTTAGTTGTGTCCAACTGCCTGCAACTCTATGGACGGTAGCCCACCAGGCTCCTCCGTCCCAGGCAAGCATACTGGGGTGGGTTGCCATTTCATCCTCCAGAGGATCTTCCCGGCCCAGGGATCGAACCTGCATCTCCTGCACTGGCAGGAGAATTCTTTACCTCTGTACTACCTGGGAAGCCCTGCATCTAGACAGTCAATAGCAATCTTCGGCACATTGGCTTGCAGATGCATCACACTATGATTTCTTTGTTGCAAGATCCTATTGGTCTCTTACTCTTGAAGGTGAAAGTCACTCAATCATGTCTGACTCTTTGTTGACCCCATGGACTGTACAGTCCATGGAATTCTCCAGGCCAGAATACTGGAGTAGGTAGCTGTTCCGTTCTCCAGGGGATCTTCCCAACTCAGGGATCGAATCAGGTCTCCTGCATTGCAGGCGGATTCTTTACCAGCTGAGCCACATGGGAAACCCAAGAATACTGGAGTGGGTAACCTATCCCTTCTCCAGCAGATCTCCCCAACCCAGGAATCAAACCAGGGTCTCCTGCATTGCAGGTGGATTCTTTACCAGCTGAGGCTACCAGGGTAGCCCCTCTTACTCTTGAGGCTTGTGTAGTCTTAAGAAGAATAGTAATTGCTAACATATTTTAAGTGGTTACCATGTGATAGGTACTATTCTAAGCCCATAAAAACATATTAACCATGTTATGTATCATAGCAATTGTATGAAATAAATAATATTACCTACTTTTTATGCAAGAAGAAAATTATGGTGAGAGATTAAGTATCTTGTCCAAAGTCATACAGTCAGAAAGTTGTTGGGCTGGAACCTAATTCCAGGCAGTCTGACTCCAGAATCCATGATCTAAACCATTTTGTTGTGCTGCAACTGAAAGCCAATCTTTATATTGCTGCATTATCTAAGGATTCATACCAAAAAATTTAATATTGAAGAAAAGAATTGGAAGAGCTTATTTAAAACGTGTTGATGAATATGGAAAAATTATCCATAAGAGTCCAAATCCACCTTGCAATGCAAGAGACACCAGTTCAATCCCTGGTCCAGGAAGATCCCACATGCTTCAGAGCAACTAAACCTGTGCTCCACAACTACTGAGCCTGTGCCTAGAGCCTGCGAGCTGCATCTACTGAAGCCGGCATGCCTTAGAGTCTGTGCTCTGCAACAAGAGAAGCTACTGCCATGGGAAGCCTGATCGCAGTAACAAAGAGTAAGCCCTGCTCAGTGCAACTAAGGAAAGCCCACGTGCAGCAATGAAGATTCAGCACAGCCAAAAAAAATAAATAAATGTATCTTTTTTAAAAAGAACTCAAATGCAAAAACAGGCAAAACTTCTCAAATATCTAAGCATTTTAATGACACATCATTTATGTATACCATAATATGACTCTATCTACGTACTTACAGATGCAGTATATATACATATATATGTGTGTGTGTGCATGTGTGTGTGCATAGTTGTTATAGTATAGCAACTACAAGAAAAAAAAATCACTATTTCTGCATTCTTGTGCATTTTTTTGTCTGAGAATAACACCATCACATGTACATGGCATTGATGCTCTCGATTTTAATTTCACAGATGAAAGAACTCGGTGTCATCTTCTACAACTGCAGCTGCCTGGTCCTAGATTTACAAAGGATATTCGCTTTATATAGTTCATTAAAATTCAAGAGCAGAGTACCTCAGACCTGGTCCAAGAGACTTTATGGAGTCTATGACAATGAAAAGAAATTGCAGCTTCAGTTGAACGAAACCAAATCTCAAGCATTTGTGTCGGTGAGTTTTGCTCTTTTTTTCTCCTCCTCCTCCCCTCCTTCCTCCAAAAGCCCTTTATTAAGTTGTAATGTTTGAGTGCAATCTTATGTTGGGCAAAAATGAATACAACCAGTCTATCCTGACATATCCCTGGAAGAGTTAAAATATATCCATTCTTATACTCAAGCACATTCTGTCCCTAGTTACAATAACAATACCTGTTAATAATCATTCCTAGTTTCAGATACTTTGTGTTATCTGGTTGGATCCCCACCATCACCCATTAGGTAGACCCAAGATTATGACTGTGTTTCGAATGAAGATAGTGAAGTTTATCGACTAGCACAAAGACCATCAGATGGCAGGTGCCAAGAGAAACGCAAGCACCCAGGTCTTCTGACACCAGATGCTAATTTCAGTGCCTTTCACCAATGATTTTCAGACTCGATTTTAGCAATATAACCCTCTGAGGAAACCCTGCTGTGTAAAATAGACAAAAACAGAGCTACTGTATTTGATTGGGGATAGAGGGCAAGAGGCCCTTCCAAAAGGTCAGGGCACAGTTTCCAGGCCTCTGACTACACTTGGAAGCCACCACCTGGATGCCCACACACCATAGCTATCCCAAACAGTATTGCTGAGAGTGGGCAATGTAAATATCTGAGCCTGCAGTCCTGGTCTTCAAACTTTAAAGCATCTAAGAACCAGACAGGGAACCTGATTGAAATGCAAACTTAAGGGACTTTCCTGGTGGCATAGAGGAACACAGGTTCAGTCTCTTGTCTGGGAAGATTCCACATGTCACGGAGCAACTAAGCCTGTGCTCTAGAGCCTGGGAGCCACAACTACTGAAGCCTGAATGCCCTAGTACCTGTGCTTCGCAATAAGAGAGGCCACCGCAATGAGAATCCTGCACACTGCAAGGAAGAGTAGCCTCTGCTCTCTGCAACTAGAGAAAGCCTGAGCAGCAGTGAAGACCCAGCACAACCAAAAACTAAAAATAAATAAATAAGTTGTATTACTGTTATTCAGCTGCTGTTGTGTCTGTCTCTTTGTGACTCCACAGACTGCAGCACACCAGGCCCTTCTGTCCTTTACCATCTCCTGGAGTTTGTTCACATTCGTGTCCATTGAGTTGGTGATGCTATCTAACCATCTCATACTCTGTCGCCCCCTTCTCCTTTTGCCTTCAGTTTTTCCCAGTATCAGGGTCTTTTCCAATGAGTTGGCTCTTCTCATCCAGTAGCCAAAGCATTGGAGCTTCAGATTCAGCATCAGTCCTTCCAATGAATATTCAAGGTTGATTTCCTTTAGGACTGACTGGTTTGACCTCCCTGCAGTCCAAGGGACTTTCAAGAGTCTTCTCTAGCATCACAATTCGAAAGCATCAATTCTTTGACTCTTTAAGGTTCAACTCTCATATCCATACATGACTATTGGAAAAAAACATAGCTTTGACTATATGGACCTCTGTTGGCAAAGTGCTGACTCTGCATTTAATATGCTGTATAAATTTGTCATAGCTTTTCTTCCAAGGAGCAAGCATCTTTTAATTTCATGGCTGCAGTCACCATCCACAGTGATTTTGGAGCCCAAGAAAAGAAAATCCATCACTGTTTCCATTTTTTTCCCCTTCTATTTGCCATGAAGTGATGGGACTAGATGCCATGATCTTAGTTTTGGGGTTTGTTTTTTTTATAAGTAAGTAAAAAGTACAAACTTATAGTTCCCCCACCCTCACCAGGATCTGATCCACTGGACCTGGGTGAAACCTTAGAATTTTGATTTGAATCAGGCTTCTGAATTGATCCTGTTGCTCAGGTAAACTTCTCGGTACCATTCTCCCAAATTAATATGGCTGTTTCTCCACTGTCTTACAAGTTGCCAACAACTTTTATGTCACTGAAAAGGTTTTCATAGAAGAGGAAATAGTAGCTCTTTTCCCCATTAAAATGAAAGCACTTTCTGAAAATTTAGAAGTGTTGCCATAGAAAATTGAAGTTGCTTGTCTTAAATAAATTCATGTAAGTGTGAATAACATAAAATGATAGACTATGGAAGATTTCCATTAAGTAGAACTAAAAAGCTCCCTTTTTTGGTATGCGTACAAGTCAAACAATGCAGCAGCATATAGCATATCATCTAAGGCATTTTTAGTAATAAATTTTTTGCATATATTCAAGTTTGTTTCCTCGTTAGACAACCCTGTAAAACAAGAAAATCAGATATTATTCTCAATTTGTAGATTAGTTGCAATAGGAAATTTTCCAAGGAACCCTTAATCCAAATTAATGGCAACATTAATGGTAACATGACACCCCAAGGGTCCGGCAGAACAGCGGGAAGCAGCAAGAAACAGGTGAGTTATAAAAGTATTTCAGATAATTGCTGGATTTTGAATTTACAGTTTGAATCTTAGAGATGAATGAATATGGTTGTTGCATAAATTTAAATTCTGACCCTTAAAAAATTGGGGGAGTCCTCCTTTGTTTATCCCAAAGTTAACACATCTACTTCAGAGAGAGGGCCCAGGCCGTTAGTAAAATCTATGAAAATGCAAGGGCTTTGTTATATTCCTCATGCTAAGTCACTTCAGTCCTGTCTGACTCTTTGTGATGCTATGAACTGTGTAGCCCACCAGGCTTCTCTGTACATGGAATTCTCCAGGCAGAATACTGGACTGGGTTGCCATACCCTTCTCCAGGGATCTTCCCAACCCAGGGATTGAACCCTCTTCTCCTGCAACTCCTGCATTGCAGGCGGATTCTTTACCTCTGAGCCACTGAGGAAGCCCAGTGCTACAAAATAGGTTGAGCTTTTTTAACAATTCTTTCCTTAAGCTATGATCTTTTAAACCATGCGGCACCTTTGTTTTCTATTTTTATTTATTTAATTATTTTAAATTATTGTTATTTTATTTTCCATTTCTTATTAATATCTCAAGCCTACCTTTGAATTTCAGTTCAGTAGATATTAATTCAACACCATTTTTTACAGAGGAATCAAATCTTACAGACATAAGATCAATAAAAGTCAGAAAACCCCTAATATTGGAATTGGTATCATTTGCCCAGAGATCCTTGGTCTCACCTCTGTTACAACATTAATCACATTTTTGTAGCTATTTGTTTATTGATTATCTCTCCCACTATTTTGGGCTTCCATGGTAAAGAATCTGTCTGCAATGTGGGAGACCTGGGTTCAATCCCTAAGCTGGGAACTGGGTTGGGATTCCTGAGTTGTCCCTGGAGAAGGGAACAGCTACCCACTCCAGTATTTTGGCCTAGAGATTTCCATGGACTGTATAGTCCATGGGGTCGAAAAGAGTCGGACGTGACTAAGCAACTTTCACTTTCCCACTTTTTTATAAGGCTTCAAAGGTCATATCATACATTGTACTCTCTTCATCGTTGTTGCTTCCAGTACTTCCCTCAGGCCTCCCTAAAGCAGCAGTAAATTTTGGATTGGTTCTATTAGTAGTAATATCAATAAAAAGTTCCAGGATACATACAGTTTTCTGAGTATATGTGCCAAACAAATGTCAGGGCAAATTTATTTAAGTTCAAAATATTTGTTATAAATTATCTTAAAATAGTATATTATATTTTTATAGGCTTACAGTCCCAACACTAAATTAACACACAAAATATATATTTGAGAGCCTTAAGAATTATCATTCCCAAAATTAGATTTTAGGTGATTAATAACTTAGCATGCTGCTGCTAAGTTGCTTCAGTCGTGTCCGACTCTGGGCGACCCCATAGCCGGCAGCCCACCAGGCTCTCCCATCCCTGGGATTCTCCAGGCAAGAATACTGGAGTGGGTTTCCATTTCCTTCTCCAATGCATGAAAGTGAAAAGTGAAAGTGAAGTCCCTCAGTCGTGTCCGACTCTTAGCAACCCCCTGGACTGCAGCCTACCAGTCTCCTCCGTCCATGGGATTTTCCAGGCAAGAGTACTGGAGTGATAACTTAGCATGGTTATATATAAATTGAAATAGTGATGTAGATATAAATTATTTCTAATTTTCTCATAGGACAGAAAGAGGTATTGGTTAGATTTAAGTATGTGATCTCTAATAACTGGGGGCTGAATCATTCTAATTTTCTTACATTCCCTATTAAAATCAGAAGATAGGAACAACAGACTGAGGTTTTTTGTCCTATTTTATAACAACAGACTGAGGGTTTTTGTCCTAATTTGTAACAACAGACTGAGGTTTTTTGTCCTATTTTGTAGAATGCTTTTTAGAGTTCTTAAGATAATGCATTTGATTTCCAAGATTAAGACTAGTTAGTTCAAGGTCTGTTTTTATTGATCTGGGTGCTAGAAAGATTTAATTTCTTCTTGTTTATTGCTTAGTTCATTCATCCACCATTCGTGTATACTGTAGTTATTTAGTCAGTGAGGGCAGACGTTGAATAGAACTTGGTGCTGCTCTGAAAAATATAATTAAATTTCCCTTTAGAATCTCGGCTATATATTTTAACTACACTTCAATAGATTTATTGAGATATAATTTATTATCATAAAATTCATCATTTTAAAATGTAAAAATCAGTGGGGTTCAGTATAGTCACAGAGCTTTACTATCATCTGTATACTTTCTAATTTTAAAATATTTTTATCACCACAAAGGAAAAAGCCATACCTGTTAGTAGTTGCTCTCCATTTCCCCTTCTCTCAGGCTCTGCTACTGCTGCTAAGTCGCTTCAGTCGTGTCCGATTCTGTGCGACCCCATAGACGGCAGCCCACCAGGCTCCCCCGTCCCTGGGATTCTCCAGGCAAGAACACTGGAGTGGGTTGCCATTTCCTTCTCCAATGCATGAAACTAAAAAGTGAAAGTGAAGTCGCTCAGTCGTGTCCGACTCTTTGCAACCCCATGGACTGCAGCCTTCCAGGCTCCTCCATCCATGGGATTTTCTAGGCATGAGTACTGGAGTGGGGTGCCATTGCCTTCTCTCAGGCTCTAGAAAGCACTAATCTACTTTCTATCTCTAAGGATTTACCTTTTTCTAGATACTTCATGTAAATAAAGTAATATGATACAATACGTAGTCTTTTGTAACTGATTTCTTTCACTTAGTATTAATGGTTTCAAAATGCATGACTCAGTTCTTTTTCCTTTTATGGCCAAATAATATTCCATTGTATGGATATATCATGTTTTGCTGTCTGTCCATCAGTTGATGGGCATTTAGATGTTTTTACCTTTTGACTATTGTGAATAGTGTTCCTATGAACCTTCATGTACAAATTTTTATTTGAATACCTGTTCTCAGCTATTTTGAGTTTTACTTAGGAGTGGAATTGCTGGGTACTGTTGTAACTGTATCTTAAACATTTTGAGGCATTGAGAAACTTTTTTTTTTTTTTAAACTTTACAATATTGTATTAGTTTTGCCAAACATCGAAATGAATCCGCCACAGGTATACCCGTGCTCCCCATCCTGAACCCTCCTCCCTCCTCCCTCCCCATACCCTCCCTCTGGGCCGTCCCAGTGCACCAGCCCCAAGCATCCAGAATCGTTCATCGAACCTGGACTGGCGACTCATCTCATACATGATATTACACATGTTTCAATGCCATTCTCCCAAATCTCCCCACCCTCTCCCTCTCCCACAGAGTCCACAAGACTGATCTATACATCAGTGTCTCTTTTGTGGTCTCGTACACAGGGTTATTGTTACCATCTTTCTAAATTCCATATATATGCGTTAGTATACTGTATTGGTGTTTTTCTTTCTGGCTTACTTCACTCTGTATAATAGGTTCCAGTTTCATCCACCTCATTAGAACTGATTCAAATGTATTCTTTTTAATGGCTGAGTAATACTCCATTGTGTATATGTACCACAGCTTTCTTATCCATTCATCTGCTGATGGGCATCTAGGTTGCTTCCATGTCCTGGCTATTATAAACAGTGCTGCGATGAACATTGGGGTACACGTGTCTCTTTCCTTTCTGGTTTCCTCAGTGTGTATGCCCAGCAGTGGGATTGCTGGATCATAAGGCAGTTCTATTTCCAGTTTTTTAAGGAATCTCCACACTGTTCTCCATAGTGGCTGTACTAGTTTGCATTCCCACCAACAGTGTAAGAGGGTTCCCTTTTCTCCACACCCTCTCCAGCATTTATTGCTTGTAGACTTTTGGATCGCAGCCATTCTGACTGGCGTGAAATGGTACCTCATAGTGGTTTTGATTTGCATTTTTCTGATAATGAGTGATGTTGAGCATCTTTTCATGTGTTTGTTAGCCATCTGTATGTCTTCTTTGGAGAAATGTCTGTTTAGTTCTTTGGCCCATTTTTTGATTGGGTCATTTATTTTTCTGGAGTTGAGCTGTAGGAGTTGCTTGTATATTTTTGAGATTAGTTGTTTGTCAGTTGCTTCATTTGCTACAGGCCAATATCACTGATAAACATAGATGCAAAAATCCTTAACAAAATTCTAGCAATCAGAATCCAACAACACATTAAAAGGATCATACACCATGACCAAGTGGGCTTTATCCCAGGGATGCAAGGATTCTTCAATATCCACAAATCAATCAATGTAATACACCACATTAACAAATTGAAAAATAAAAACCATATGATTATCTCAATAGATGCAGAGAAAGCCTTTGACAAAATTCAACATCCATTTATGATAAAAACTCTCCAGAAAGCAGGAATAGAAGGAACATACCTCAACATAATAAAAGCTATATATGACAAACCCACAGCAAACATTATCCTCAATGGTGAAAAATTGAAAGCATTTCCTCTAAAGTCAGGAACAAGACAAGGATGCCCACTTTCACCATTACTATTCAACATAGTTTTTGAAGTTTTGGCCACAGCAATCAGAGCAGAAAAAGAAATAAAAGGAATCCAAATTGGAAAAGAAGAAGTAAAACTCTCACTATTTGCAGATGACATGATCCTCTACATAGAAAACCCTAAAGACTCCACCAGAAAATTACTAGAACTAATCAATGATTATAGTAAAGTTGCAGGATATAAAATCAATACACAGAAATCCCTTGCATTCCTATACACTAATAATGAGAAAACAGAAAGAGAAATTAAGGAAACAATTCCATTCACCATTGCAACGGAAAGAATAAAATACTTAGGAATGTATCTACCTAAAGAAACTAAAGACCTATATATTGAAAACTATAAAACACTGGTGAAAGAAATCAAAGAGGACACTAATAGATGGAGAAATATACCATGTTCATGGATTGGAAGAATCAATATAGTGAAAGTGAGTATACTACCCAAAGCAATTTATAGATTCAATGCAATCCCTATCAAGCTACCAACGGTATTCTTCACAGAGCTAGAACAAATAATTTCACAATTTGTATGGAAATACAAAAAACCTCGAATAGCCAAAGCTATCTTGAGAAAGAAGAATGGAACTGGAGGAATCAACCTACCTGACTTCAGGCTCTACTACAAAGCCACAGTTACCAAGACAGTATGGTACTGGCACAAAGACAGAATATTGATCAATGGAACAAAATAGAAAGCCCAGAGATAAATCCACGCACATATGGACACCTTATCTTTGACAAAGGAGGCAAGAATATACAATGGATTAAAGACAATCTCTTTAACAAGTGGTGCTGGGAAAACTGGTCAACCACTTGTAAAAGAATGAAACTAGAACACTTTCTAACACCATACACAAAAATAAACTCAAAATGGATTAAAGATCTCAACGTAAGACCAGAAACTATAAAACTCCTAGAGGAGAACATAGGCAAAACACTCTCCGACATACATCACAGCAGGATCCTCTATGACCCACCTCCCAGAATATTGGAAATAAAAGCAAAAATAAACATATGGGACCTAATTAAACTTAAAAGTTCTGCACAACAAAGAAAACTATTAGCAAGGTGAAAAGGCAGCCCTCAGAATGGGAGAAAATAATAGCAAATGAGAAACTTTTTTAAATTGGCTGTGCCATTTTTCAATTCCACCAGAAATGAATGAGGATTTCAATTTCTGCACATCTTAGTCAATACTTGCTATTTTCCACTTTATTTTAGACCTCTTAGTGTTTGTGAAATTTGTCTTATGGTTTTGATTTGCATATTTTAATGCACTTACTGGTCATTTGTATATCTTTTTAGAGAAATGTCTATCAAAGCCTCTGCCCATTTTTCAGTTAGATTGCTTGGGGTTTTGTTATTGAGTTGTAAGAGTTATTTATACATTCCAGATACAAGGATGTATATGATTTGCAAGTATTTTCTCCCATTCTGTAGATTGTCTTTTCATGTTTAATTACATTTTGGCATATATATTCTGGGAATGGAATATGGATTTTTTTAAAGCAGGAATCTGATATGAAATAAAACCCTACTAAAGCAAGAATTTAATGAATATGCAAAACAAGGTGCATATAAATATAAGGTGTTTATTGATGTAAGGAGGAAATAGAGATTGCCTATAATCAAGGTGCCTCAAGAGCACTTGATTGGTAACAGATCATTGAGAGCTGAAACAAAGAAAAAGATCTGTATTTTCCTTCTCTTTGTATTTTGCTTTGGAATAAAGGAGTACGAAGTGCAATGGTCAGAAAATTAATCCAGGAATGATAAGAAAACAACAGTCTTCTCTCTAATTAAACAAGCAGAACTAGTTCATTTCCTCTGCCAGATCAGAGAACACACAAGTTCTACCATGACCCCAGGGGCAGAAGTACTAATACAAATAGTCATGTGTTTCCTTAATAAACACAGCACCTGCTCTGCTCTAGGCATTGGGTTAGGAAATGAGAATGTAGGAAACAAGACAAGTGCAAGTAAGGGTCTATTCACATATAGTTATAAATACCTAGAGTAAAGCAACTCCAACTAGGAGTAGAGGTTGGGGAGTCACACAAGACTCCAACACTTAGTAATCTAAGAAGCACTCCCACATTCCACAAATGTTTATTGAGCGTGTCATACATGCTAAGCATGGCATGGCACAAGGCTCCAGAGACATAAAACCAAGCAGCTCACAAGCTAGCAGAGAATCACACAGACGAATGAAGGAAGTACAAAGTAGCATGTGCCGGAATGAAACTGCACAAAGCAGGAATCTTAAATTGATCACTGATGTATGCCAAGTACCTAGACTAGAGCTGGTTGCATGGCTGGTATCAGTACTTAGTAATATTTGATGAATGAGTGAAATCAGGTGCAGAAGAGGAACAGATCCAGACCAGGAGTAGGCCATTCTCTTATTTAAGCCCCAAAGGCAAATCATAATGAAAGATTTGTTACTGTTCTCACCCCACTGGAAACAGAGGCTCAGGAAGTGTAAGGGACATGCCCAGCCTGCTACAGGTTATAAATGCTGGAAGCCAGCGCATCACCAGCATGTAAATGCTGCATCACCAAAGCACAGTACCCAAACTTATTAGACGATAGCCAATGAAAGAGACCAGTGACTCTGTGTCTAAATTTGTTCCTCCCTGAAACAAACATCCAGTTTTGGGAACATGCAAGGAAGTTCAGGAAATTCCTAACTGAAGCAAAAATATGGGCATTTGGACACATTTCAGAGTTGACCTGGGCTCCTGTCTAGAGCTAAGATCCTTAGCTTCTTCATGGTAAGCTTTACCTCTTGGGTAAAGCAGACCCAACAGGCTGAGGGAATTAATTCATTTGAATATTCATTTATTAATAGAAATAGAAAAATGAGTAAAACACAGTTCCCAAAATCAAGATAGTAGCCATCTAGGCAAGGAGATGAGACAGGTGCAAGTGATTTTAAGTTTCAATATTCTAAGTAATATAACAAATAAATCACATCATAGGAAGACAGAAAAAGGAGAAGTAGCTTCTGGGTGACAATATAAAAATGTTTCAGGACTTCCCTGGTGGTCCAGTGGTTAAGAGTCCATCTGCCAATGCAGAGACACAGGTTCGATCCCTGGTCCAGGAAGATCCCACATGCCTTGGGGTGACTAAGCCTGTGTGCCACATCTACTGAAGCCTGAGAGCCCTAGAGCCCGTGCTGCCCAGCAAGAGAAGCCTCCATAAGGAGATGCTCAAGCTCTGAAACTAGAGACTAGCCCTAGCTCGCCGCATCTAGAGAAAGTCTATGCACAGCAGCAAAAAGCCCGCGCAGCCAAAAATAAAGTTTTTTGTGTTTTTTTTTTTTTTTTTAATTTCATGGAGGAGATAGTATTTGAACTTGAACTTAGAGAAAGTATAGGACTCTGATAGATAAAGATAGGGAAACACTTCAGCCAGAGGGACCAGCCAGAGCAAATACACGGAGGCAGACAAGGTGAGAGCAGGGCCATGGACTGACGATTATCTTAGTTTGGGGTGCAGAAGGCATGATAGCGTGCAAATGAGGAAGACAGAAACGGGAGAGCCAGGTTACAGAGGCCGTGCATACATCTGCCCCAGTGAGATCAGGCTGAATTCCAAGAAACCAGGGGTCCTGAGAGAGACACACGTTTGTTTGTTTGTCTTGTAAGCATTGTGGAGACAGGGAGATGAGTTCAGAAGATACATAAAAGTGGTGCCCAGCAAACAGCACCAGTGCCTGGACGAGGGAAACGGCCATCTGGAATAAGAGGGAAGGACAACACGAGAGACGCTGCAGAAGCCCACACCGTCTGTCTTCGTGACGGATGGGGCGTTTGCATGTGTGCGTGCTGGGGAAAGTGTAGGACTAGCGTTGGATTTTGTTTGTTCTCTAATTTATGTTTTATTGTTTTGTTTTGGGCTTTTTTGTTCTGGTTTTTCTCCTTTAGCGTTTGTCTTTTGTTTTTTAGTACCTGGAAGTTCATCCTCATTCCTAAAGAAAAGTGATTTAAATCCGAAACTTATTCTGATACTCATTGGCCAGGACAACATTCTGAGTAAGGGTGCGTGGTAGGTGTGGCCCTTCAACATGCCCCTTCCTCAGCCCCATGTTCCTCCTCAGCTGTGCATCCAGTCCAGTAGCATCATCTTCCCTCTGTCTAAGCTGGGACTCGCCAGCACAGGGTGCGGAGTTGTTCCCAAGCATGAGGGCCCTTGACCACCATAACTGGCAGAACATTTGGTGAAGGACCCAGTTCTGCCATGCCAGGAATCTTCCAGAAACCATTTATTTGGCCTCTGATACTAAACAGAGCAGCCTGGCGGACTACAGCCCACGGAGTTCCAAAAGAGTCGGACACGAAACACCTAAGCACTCATTGCATTGTTTGTGTTCCGTCGTTTGGTGTCTTGCTTGTCAGAGTAATGCAGGAACTACAGAAATGCTCCTTCCAGTCTTGTCCAGCGGGAGGCCGTAAAAAAACCAAAGTACAACTTTTCCTTTCTACAAGGAAAAAAGTGAAAGTGAAAGTCACTCAGTCACGTCCGACTCCTTGTGACCCCATGGACTATACAGTCCTTAGAATTCTCCTGGCCAGAATACTGGAGTAGGTAGCTGTTCCCTTCTCCAGGGGATCTTCCCAACCCAGAGACCCAACCCAGGTCTCCCACATTGCAGGCAGGTTCTTTACCAGTTGAATCACAAGGGAAACGCAAGAATACTGGAGTGGGTAGTCTATCCCTTCTCCAGCAAATCTTCCCGACCCAGAAATTGAACCGGGGTCTGCTACGTTGCAGGTGGATTCTTTACCAACTGACCTACCAGGGAATCCCTCCTTTCTATAATAACTTTATCTAAAAAAATCATACTTCTGTAAGATGGAAACCACTTTGAGCAACATAAGAAAAATATCTCAAGTATAATTTGCCTCTTTGTTCATTTTTCTCAAGTCCCTGTCTCTGCTTATGAGCTTGGCATCTTAATAAGTCACTTAGTTTTTCCTCTAGAATTACTGATGATCCTTTCTCCACAATCAGCCCTCCTCTTCCTCACTTGATGAAGAAATAGGAGAAAAGGAAAAACAAAACAAGATTTTTAGACCCTATGTCTTGAACATCTTTACGGCCACCTTACCTTTCAAGTGAAATGACTTCTAGCATAAATAGCTTGCTGTATGTGTATATATATATATTCTCTGTGTGTGTGTGTGTGTATACATACTATGCATGGTAATATCTGAGAAAATTAACTGTGTATGATATGAGTGTGTGCCAGAGTCACATAAGTTTAGAACTGGAGAACTTCTATAAAGATAAAACATGTGTGTATTGAAATCCCAAAACCAATTTAAAGGACAGATTTGAGACTCATTCCACCACACTTTGGTTTCTACTTGCTTGAACTTTGATAGGACTGCAAATGTATTTGTCTCATCTCATAAAGAACTGGAAAGTAGGCTTGCAAAAATTGGCTAAAAGCAAAGATTCATTAAAAAAAAAAAAGTTTTTTAAATAACAACAAAAAAAGAGAAAATCCCGGATGTCAAAAACTAATACTCTAAAAGTTTGTATTTTGTGTCTTCACAGAATTCTCCCAAACTCTTTTGCCCTAAAAACAGAAGCTTTGACATAGACGCCATCTACAGTGTAATAGATGATGCCAAGCAATACGTGTACATCGCAGTCATGGACTATCTGCCTATCTCCAGCACAAGCACCAAAAGGTCAGTGAGTGTGTTCTTAGAACCTGGGCTCCAGGGCAAGGCACGAAACTGAGAACCACAGGAAAAACATCCTGGACACTGGGATGCTCTCAAGTCACAGAAGGTTGCATGTTCACATCTCAGTGTACATTTGCAGCTCACCCAGAATGCATCTCCTCCCTCAGTCCATTTTAAGGACTCAGGGTCTCATCCCATAAATTACTACCTCAGTAATTTACATTATAAGCATGACAGCAACTTTAGATTGAAGATTGGGTTGTGATTTGAAAATTATTTGGAAAAGTAAAATAAATTAAAAATTATTAGAAAGACATTTTTTTAAGTTATCAGTTGACATGTGCCTGAAGGGCATACCGAAACTAAGTAGGTCTGCCAAGATTTTCTTTAAAAGAGGCATCACTTTGTTGTACTCATGCCGGTCTTCCTTAAATGCTAAATTTTCATACTGTCTTTTTCACTTACAGGAGAAGCAAACTTAAAATATATATGTTCTCAGTCAATCCATCCATCTGTAAGAGGAACATAGCATTTTAAAATTTAGAGTATTTTTAATATTCATCACTGTGCAAGTGTGGAAATACTTGGAATAAACAGGAGCAGAATTTATGCCCCTAAATCATTGCATGCATAAATGCATCCCTAGGACCCAAGTATTTCCCACTTTTGCTTTCTTGCTGGGAATGCAGAGTTTGGGTGCTTGTAAATGTTTTGAATAATCCAGTTAACCCAGGAAAAATTTCCAAAGTGCACATTTCTAGGAGTACAACCTGACACCTTTTAAATTTGGAAAATTACAATTTCAAATTAACTATTTTGCTGAGGTTAAGTAATTTCATGTGCCCTATATTGCTTGAATATTGCTCATATTGCCAACCTCACATATGCATAATATACAATTTCTTTATGCAAATGACTTTAAAATTGCAAAAGATGTGTTTCTCCCAGAAAGTGATTACCCCTAATGATGGTCAAAAAGGATTTTAGGCTGCAAGATACACATTATTAAGACACTTTTGCTTAAAATATTGTGCACCCTTTGAACATTCATGGATTTTTTTCCCCACATACTTTCATTTTTTCAATCCCTCCATTTCATGTTTTGCCCATTTATTGTTTATTTGATTTTAGATTTGTTTTAGACTTCAGCTTCTCTTTGGGAAGAATTTGAAGCAATAGATTTTGCCTGATTTTCCAATTATTCCAAAGGAGAATAAGGTTAAGTTTATGACTTATTAGGTTGGGATAATAATTTCATAGGATTGACATAACCTTCATTTCATGAAGTTCCTTCGAACAAACAAAATTAAGATCCTTCGTAGCCAAGGGGGAAGGCATAAGCATGGATAATCTAAAATATCTTGGAAATATAATGAGGAAAGAGATTGTGCACCAGCCACAGAGCAATGCAGAGTCAAAGAGGAGGTCTCTCAATGGGAAAGATGTACTTTTTTTTTTTCGCAAATGAAGAAGGTAGAGAAGGAAAAAAGTGAAAGTCAAGGATCCCATTCTTTGAGACTCCTTGGACAGAGTTGCTTGAGTTTTCCAGGCAAGCATATTGGAGTGGGTTGCCATTCCCTCTCAAGGGGATCTTCCCTATCCAGGGATCGAAGCTAAGTCTCCTGCATTGCAGGCAGAATCTTTACCATCTGAGCCATCAGGGAAGGCTCCAGGGAGAAGATGAGGCTATTCTCAGGAAGGAATGACTAACCAAATGCAGCTGCAGAGGGCCAAGAAAACAGCTAAGGGAGAAGGAGAAGGATACCTTATCCTCTGAATTAGAGGGAAGGGGATAAGGATGTGTGTGCCATCAGGGTAGAAAGTTGAGGAGAACCATGACCAAGACCCCCAATTTTGTGAATGAAAGAAAGAACAAGTTTCTCTAGGGTGGGGTAACAGAATAATTACAAAAGATACAGGAGGTGGAACTAACCCAATACAAGGATAGAGGTTGACAGATGGTATTGAGAACCCTGAAGGTTGAGATGACTTTTTCCAGTAGTCCTCAGCTTTATGACTATAGCAATACATGAAAGGAATAACTGTACTGATCTAGGATTTAGATTCTGCAAAAAGACAAGGGAAGGGAAAGGGGCAACTATCCTTCAGGTAATCAGAACTGAAACTAGGCTGTCAGGGAAAGGAGACCAGGAGGAGCTGATGCATCAGGAAAAAGTAGAGGGATCTTAGATCTGGGGCCCACACAGGTGAAAAGTGAACATGTTAGTTTCTCAGTCATGTCCGACTCTTTGTGACCCCATGGACTGTAGCCCACCAGGCTTTTCTGTCCATGGGATTTCCCAAGCAAGAATACTGGAGTGGGTTGCCATTTCCTTTTTCCAGGGGATCTTCCTGACCCAGGGATCGAACCCAGGTCTCCTGCATTGCAGGCAGATTCTTTAGCATCTAAGCCACCAGGGAAGCCCACACAGGTGAAAGGGCAGGTACAAATGAGAGACTGAAAGAACTTGAAGGACAGGAGTCTGAGGTCAGATATAAGGAGGAGACCTTTGGAGGTAAAATTATTACCCATAGGCTAAGGTTTTGAATAATATATCATTAGTCTAAATAATGAGTTGGCCTAGAATTAAGCAAAGATTTGTATGAATAAACAGAAGGTCTACAAATTACAGGATTAAAGAGAGAGCAATTTGAGATTTGTCGTTAACATGGGAAAGCTTATTGTTTTTGTTTTTTAACATGAGAACTAAGTTACAGTTCTGAAAGAAGCACTGTGTGTGCTGGGGGAGCAGAGGCTGGCTCCTAAATCAGGTGGACAGGTTGTGGTGGGAAATACACAGCAGGACTTTAGCAGAAACTGTGGCCTAGGAAAGAGTCCAGATTTAGTTGAAGTAAAAAGTTAAGAATTCAGGGAAAAGGCTAAACCTACAGGGGAAACTGTTTGCCTGATGAAGGCTAAACCTACAGGGGAAACTGTTCCAAGGTCCCAGAGTAGTGGAGGGGCTTGGCAAGGAGAGGCCAAGACAGTTTGGAAATAAGAGTGTGGGAAGCTTGGATAAGCAGAGCAAGATCTCATTTGGGGAGCACTTTTCAAAGAAGAGAGGTTTAAGAAGCATTTGAAGATGACAGAGTGCTCAAGGATCCTAACTGGAATTCTTATGGAAAGTTGATTCTTCTTACACATTTTAACTGATATCCAAGTAAAGTTGGAGGTGTGTGAGGGTGGCATGCGGTAGTGGTCAGTATGCCTGTGCCCTCAGCCCACACAACCCGAGGCCCTGATAGGAAACCTCATTTTAGGTAGGATTGTACCTGCCTAAAGCACCATTTCTCAATGTTCTAACCCAGGAGACGAGCATTTTATCAACATATCCTCAAGGTTATTTATATTATAGATTAGAGGCTGATTTAATCTATAATGATCAAGTAATGATTCAGTTAATGTCAGTGCTCTCTGTAGTCTAGTAAATTTCTTTCCCCAAAGTAACTGATTTTCTTTATCTATACGGATATTATTTCTACAGTATTTATATTATAGATTAGAGGCTGATCTAATCTATAATATAAATGATCACATAGTGACCAAGTTAATATCAATGTTCTCTGTAGTCTAATAAATTTCTTTCTCCAAACTAACTAATTTTCTTTTATTTTATCTTTATGGATATTATTTCTACAGGACTTATAAATTAGAGGCTGATTTAATCTGTAATATAAATGATCACATAATGATCAAGTTAATGTCAGTGTTCTCTGCAGTCTAGTAATTTTTTTTCCTCCAAAACAAACTAATTTTCTTTATTTTATCTGTATGAATATTATTTCTACAGGACTTACTGGCCAGACTTGGACGGGAAAATCAGAGAAGCATTAGTTCTGCGGAGCGTCAAAGTTCGACTCCTTATAAGCTTCCGGAAGGAAACTGACCCCCTCACATTTAACTTTATTTCATCTCTTAAAGCTATTTGCACTGAAATAGCCAACTGCAGTTTGAAAGTTGTAAGTATTGTATTGACTGAGCTATTAAAATCTAATTTTCTTCATGCATCTGTGAAAGCTATAAGCATACAGATGTGCTTCCAATCGGAATTAGGACAACAGTCTTTGAGAGTGAAAAATACCTCAAAAAGTAGGTTGAGTAGTTTTTCAAGATAATCATCAGATCAGATCAGTTGCTCAGTCGTGTCCGACTCTTTGCGACCTCATGAACTGCAGCACACCAGGCCTCCCTGTCCATCACCAACTCCCTGAGTTCACCCAGACTCACGTCCATCAAGTCAGTAGCCATCCAGCCATCTCATCTTCTGTCTTCCCCTTCTCCTCCTGCCCCCAATCCCTCCCAGCATCAGAGTCTTTTCCAATGAGTCAACTCTTTGCATCAGGTGGCCAAAGTACTGGAGTTTCAGCTTTAGCATCATTCCTTCCAAAGAAATCCCAGGGCTGATCTCCTTCAGAATGGACTGGTTGGATCTCCTTGCAGTCCAAGGGACTCTCAAGAGTCTTCTCCAACACCACAGTTCAAAAGCATCAATTCTTTGGCGCTCAGCCTTCTTCACAGTCCAACTCTCACATCCATACATGACCACAGGAAAAACCATAGCCTTGACTAGACGAACCTTTGTTGGCAAAGTAATGTCTCTGCTTTTGAATATGCTATCTAGGTTGGTCATAACTTTCCTTCCAAGGAGTAAGCGTCTTTGAATTTCATGGCTGCAGTCACCATCTGCAGTGATTTTGGAGCCCCCAAAAATAAAGTCTGACACTGTTTCCACTGTTTCCCCATCTATTTCCCATGAAGCGATGGGACTGGATGCCATGATCTTTGTTTTCTGAATGTTGAGCTTTAAGCCAACTTTTTCAGTCTCCACTTTCACTTTCATCAAGAGGCTTTTTAGTTCCTCTTCACTTTCTGCTATAGTCCCCCAGAAAGATCTGTTTTCCCTCTTTGGGGTCATTGTCAACTCTCTGGAGGAAATGGGCTCTCAGTCAAGCCTCAAGCTGTGATACCATCACTGACTTAAATTAGGATGCATAATTTATTCTTTCTCAAATTTGTCTTGATTCTATAGTAATATCTTCCTCAGAAGGAATGAGCCTATTGTACAGACAGATATTGTGATAGAAAATCCAAGCAGAATGACTGCTGGCTGTTAATTAGTTTCATGTGACCACACAAGTGTAAAACCATGACATAAGAGCATTCACAAGTTATTAAGTCCATCTGAAGAGTCCACCAAGGCTATATGTGAACCCATCAAATCTGACACAGATTTTGCAGAAGTTAGGAACTGAGGAAATAGGGTGATCCAGGCTACATTGCCTGTGATCATGGTAATATGGCAGTAGGAGAACCTTCCTCTGGAATGTGCAATAGAAAATTCTTAGGTGGTAGATTTAGACCTGTGTACCATTGATCTCAAGGGTTCTACCAAAAAAAAAAACCAAAATAGATTAGAATTTGCAGGGCTGGAAGGGACCTTAGAGATCGCTTAGCTTATCATTCCTTTCTCAATCTGTGTGCATGTGTGCATGCTCAGTCATGTCCAACTCTTCATGACCCCCATGGATTGTAGCCCACCAGGGTCCTCTGTCCATGGGATTTTCCAGGCAAAAAACGGGAAAAACCAACTCTCATTATTTCCCCAAACCAAATTTTGACACTTACAGTTTTGAAACTATAATGATATCTCCATTTTCAGGTATCATATCATTTTTTCTCTCTGCCTCTTCTCTCCTTCAAACACACATGATTCTACAACTGTAAGACATTCTGGAAAGATTCCATGCAGTTTTGAAAATGTTCAACGTTTTTCAATATGGAGGAGACCTGAGGTCCTAACCTTAATGGTGTCTTCTGTGAACTCAGTCACAGTTTAAGCCTCATCTGAGCACTTGCCCATTTCAGCAGGTTCCTGAAGCCACTCCAGATGTCATTCACATCTCTTAGCACCCCCATCCCCATTCCAGCTGAACTAGAGTGCTGCTTTTGGATCACATTAGAATTGAAATTCAGGACCTGAAGGTGTGATTTTTTTTTTTTTTTTTTAGTTGCTTATTAAAAGAGTTTGTAGACGGAGGTGTTTAGATGGAAACTATTTGTTCTTTGGGCAAAACCTTTTTTTGACCTTTGGAAATCCCCAGTCAATTCAGCTAGTCATTGACATGGGCTTGCTGCTTCTTATAAGATATGCAGCATGTAGGAAATCAGTTCATTGGCATGCTTGACAGAAAGCACCCTGAGGCATAGTTAAAATGTCAGTGCACCCTGATGAATAAGATGATAAGAATTAAACAACTTCTGGCCTTCTCCCTGTTGAAAGAATGAATTTTATGTTCATTTTATTGCTTAAAAGCGTTAATTACAGACCTGGATGAGCATGTTCATTTTCTCTCTTGTTGCCTATATGGATTTGAGACCAAAAATAGCTTCAGCTATATGAAGTAACAAGATTGCAGTTTTAATAACTCAGTATGAGGTCTATTGCTGATCTTTGGATAAGAAACCTTTTTGTGTTTGAACAAAATCAAAAATGTTCTCTATATTCACCTGTTTATTTATATATTTATTGTCTTACAGAAATTCTTTGATCTGGAAAGAGAGAATGCTTGCATTACAAAAGAACAAAGGAATCACACCTTCCCTAGATTAAATCGCAACAAGTACATGGTGACGGATGGCGCAGCTTATATTGGTAGGTGTCAGGGCTGTGAGGTTCCTCAGGGGATCATGCAGGTTAGTGGTAACCCAGCTGCACTCTGGTGTACCCCATGGTGAGGAAGCCCCTGCCAGTGAATGGGAGGCCCCAAGGTCAGGAAATAAGAGAGTGAGGGCAAAGAGCTTTTCAACCAAACATCTCATCTGTGGCTTGGTTCATAGAACAGGAGACCATACAGGATGTCTTCTCATAAGTGTTTTGCAGAAATTCCATGGTCCATTTGTCTTATTTTGTGCTTAGTCACTCAGTTGTGTCCAACTCATTGTGACCCCATGGACTGTAGTCTACCAGGCTCCTCTGTCCATGGGATCCTCCAGGTAAGAATACTGGAGTGGGTTGCCATGCCCTTCTCCAGCGGATCTTCCCCACCCAGAAAATGAACTGGGGTCTCCTGTATTGCAGGCAGATTCTTTACCAGCTGAACTACCAGGGAAGCCCTATAGGCGGGAAATTCGATAGTTCATCAAAGGCCAGTCCTGGCACTAGAATGAACCCAGAGCTCATTTCCTACCCACCATACCACAGCCAGTCTGTATGAGTAATAGGGAAGCAGACCATTGAAATTTGATGTCCAAATGAACACTGTCTGTGCAATAATCCTATGCCTGCCATTTTTTAAATAGCTAACTTTGGACAATTTACTTAAGCTCTCTAAAACTCAGTTCTCTCATCTGTAAAAGGGGGTTGACTAGTTTCTGCCTCATAGGATGGTGTTTAATTAGGATAATATGTACAAAGCACCTTGCACAATTACAGCACCTAACACATAGATGATACCTGATTCATATTAGCTATTATTATTAAGGTAATAAAGCTCCAGACACAGAAACAATATGTTATTGGTTTATTATTTACTAAGGGATCAAATCTAGTCTACTTTCCCATGGCCTGTATGGGTCCAGGGTAACCTTTTTACTCGTTCCGTCACAGGCAGGGTGGAAGTTATTATCTATAAAATGAAGGGGCATAGATCACAAAATAGCTGGAATGGTTTTTACAATGTCCAAATGAAGTAGCAGAGTCAAAGCAGAAACGAAAAGCACAGGTGTGGAATAAAGGAATATGAAATTTGCATTATATTTTCCAAATTCAGTCAGTAAACAGAAAATATGCCCTTTTAACTTTGTAAAGCACCTTACTTTCTTTGATTCTCTTAGCAACAATGTCAATAGGGAAGGCAGCTTTAATCACCTACAGTTTAGAAATAAGGAAATTGGGCCATAAAATATGAAATGAATTAAACATACAGATGTAAGGGGGAAGATTTTAGAGCTAAGTTTCAAATGCCGGGCATCCAGACCCCTCACCCCTGTAGCCCTTCAGAAGTCACTGTCGTCGGCCCCTGGAGACACTACCTCCTGTGTCAGTATAGAGATGATCTGTCTTTTCCCATTTGGAATAGTTGTGTGTCTTATTAGTAGAATAGAGTATTGGAATTTTTTAAAATGTATGTCATTCCAGTTCTAGAATATGAGAACATTGTTTTGTTCATGTTGTCCCTCTCAGTGACACAAGGTGTGATAATTTAGATTTTCTCTTGTTCATCGAGGCATGGAGAATAGAATGAAATGAGCTTCTTTTTAAACAAGTGACATAAGCAGACTCAGATGTGTTTAGTCCAAAGTGGGAACCTCTGGTTCAATATCGGGAAACAGGAAACACAGAAATGGATTAAGTCTTGGGCACAGTGGGAGATTAGAACTCAAATCTGAATATTTTACCTGCAGAGTTTACGTAAAGTAAATTGTTGTACGCACACTCAGCAGTGACATGTGCTTATATCCAAATACTCTTTATAATGAATTAAGAAAGTGTGTTGGAGTCAGACAAATCTCTGATTTCAAGCCCTGACACAAGACAGAAGATGATAGAATCACACAGTCTCTCTGAGTCTCTGCAAAGCCTCAATTTCCTTATCTTTAAATAAGGGGTATAATAACACCCACCCTTTGGTGCTGGTATGAGGATTGAATGAGATAATATATGAAAAGCTCCCAACACTGTCACTGCTCTGTCTACCAGATTCTTAGCAAAGACTGATTCCTGACTCTCTCCCTTGTTTCCCTATAAGGCATTTTTAAAATAGACTTTGGTTTTTGTTTAAAGTTTAGGTTCATAGCAGAACTGTGCAGAAGGCACAGAGATTTCCTATATACGCCCATCCCTACACGTGCACAGTGTCCCCCATGGCCAACATCCCTCACCAGAGTGCTGCATTTGTCACAGCTGATGAACTTACACTGACACACGTTCATCATTTACATTAGGGTTCTTTCTTTGTGCTGTACATTCTGTGGCTTTCAATAAGTTATAAAGACATGCATCTGCCATTATAGTATTATATAGAGTAGTTTCGCTGCCCTAAAATCCTATGTGCTCCACCTATTCATTTCTACACCATCCTGGCAACCACTGATTTTTTTTTTTTTTAACTATCTGCATAGTGTTGTCTTTTTCAAAATATATAGTTGCAATCATATAGTGTGTAGCCTTTTACGATTGGCTTCTTTCACGTAGTGATATGCATTTAAGGTGCTTCCATGTCATTTCATGGCTTGATAACTCATTTCTTTTTACTGCTGAATAATATTCCATTTTATGTTACCTTCTCTGGAGAAGGGAATGGCAACCCACTCCAGTATTCTTGCCTGGAGAATCCCATGGACAGAGGAGCCTGATGGGCTATAGTCCATAGGGTCACAAAGAGTTGGACATGACTGAGCGACAAACATACATTCCCTTCTAGGAGTTTTATAATTGGTAGGCTACAGTCCACAGGGTTGCAGAGTTGGACACGACTGAGCGACTTCACACACACACACACACACACACACACACACACACACACGCAGATTTTACATTTAGGTATGATCACATTTTGAGTTACATTTTGTGAAGGGTATAAGATCTGGGTCTAGACTTTTTTTTACATGTGGCTGTCCAGTTCCTCTAACATCATTTGTTGAAAACACTGTTTTTGCTCTATTGTATTGCCTTTGCTCCTTCATCATGATTGGTTGACTCTATTTATGGGGGTGTATTTTGTGGTTCTTTATTATAATACATTTTTAAATGAGTACATTTTACACATAGCATCTTCAGTTCAGTTCAGTTCAGTTGCTCAGTCATGTCCGATTCTTTGTGACCCCATGAACTGCAGCATACCAGGCCTCCCTGTCCATCACCAACTCCCGGAGTCCACCCAAACCCATGTCCGTCGAGTCAGTGATGCCATCCAACCATCTCATCCTCTGTCGTCCCCTTCTCCTCCTGCCCTCAATCTTTCCCAGCATCAGGGTCTTTTCAAATGAGTCAGTTCTTTGCATCAGGAGGCCAAAGTATTCGAGTTTCAGCTTCAACATCTGTCCTACCAATGAACACCCAGGACTGATATCCTTTAGGATGGAATGGTTGGATCTCCTTGCAGTCCAAGGGACTCTCAAGAGTCTTCTCCAATATACCACATAGCATCTTAGCAAAATTTTAATTCCCTAGAATGAAGCATAGTTCTAATATAAAAATGCTTAAAGAGCATAAAGAGGGAAAATTCACTGATAATTTAAATAATTATCAGCATATTCTGAAAATCTCTTAAAAGTCACTCAAATACCTGCTGAGAGTGCTGAATAAAGAAAAATCCACACAAGACCTTGCATGGAATTATAGTTCCATTAAATGCTCTGAAGGCTTACAGAAGACTCCCCAGACAGTATCATATCTCTACTTTAAATTCTCCAGAGTATATTTGAGTCAAGCTTGGCAAAGTTGTTTGAAAGATTTTGATTATTTACATATTATATCCTGTGAATTCATTTGCACCCTCACAGGGTATTCCTGAGGGTAGTTCCCCAACTCTCTTGACATTTGGGGCCTCAGTATGCATTCTAGAAGCTGAAATGGCAGTCTCAAAAACAGCTGGGTAAAACAGCTTCCAAACTGAAAAATTACTGAAGCATGTATGTGATTTTGAGGTTTAACCCAGCCATCAGGAGATGAAAGGTAGGAAAACAATCACCTAGTGTAGAAATGCCCCGTAGACCTTTAGGGCTGTGATTCCTGAGAACAGACTAATTAAAACTCTTGAGAATCAATAAAGATGCAGAATCTTGGCTCCATCCTTTGTATTAAAGGAAAAAAGCTGAATTTTGCAGAATAAGATTTCAAAGTCTTGTCACTTCTCTCCCATCATCTTGCCCCGCTCCACGTTGCCCCCAAAGCATATGCATGTTTCTTTCAAACAGTGAGATATGCAAATGAGTGGAGCAGAGATCTCAGCGTGGCCTGATGCACCAACCCTGGGAGCTGACGAAGTCTAGGGCGAAGAGCACAGTTAGCACAAAGCAAGTACGCCTTTCAAATCAGAGGTGACGTGAAACAGAAGTTAAGTGTGGGCTGTGGAGTCAGACCTGGCTTTTGAACATCAACTGTGGAATTTTTTCACTTCCACCTTGGACAGATTACTAAACTTTTCTGTGCCTTAATTTACTCATCAATACAGTGAAGTTAATATTGTCACCTCACAGGACTGCAGTGAATATCAAATGAGATAATGTTATGAGATAACAAATTACTGCCCTTGGTCTAATGCCTGGCACTTAAGTCATAAGATGAGATTTTAGTGTCTTCTCAAGAAGTCTTTGAAAAATGTGCAAGAATGCTAGAGTCTCATTTATAGAATGACTAGAAGGTGCCATCTCCCAACAGGTTCCAGAATAACTCTAAGCCTAGAGTAGCTACTGATCCTCTCCTTAGAGGCTGAGGCCTATGTTTACCTAGCCTGAGCATTTGCACAAAACTTAAGCCCCTGAGCATGGTCTGAGAGCACATGGTCCAAAACACACCAACAGCGAAGGGAGTCCCTGTGCAGACCCTAACACAGTCATAAACCATTCGGCAAGGAGCTTGCTAATTTATAGCAATAAAATTGAGTCAACGTTGTGTCTTTTTGGAGAAGGAAATGGCAACCCACTCCACTACCCATGCCTGGAAAATTCCGTGGGCTACAATCCATGGGGTCGCAAAAAGTCAGACACAAATGAGCGACTTCACTTTCACTTGTATGTCTTTTTAAAAAAATATTCATTTATTTATTTATTTTTGGCTGCGCTGGGTCTTCATTGCTACACATGGGCTTTTTCTAGTTGTGGAGAGTGGGGGCTAACCTCTAGCTGTGGTGTGTGGGCTTCTTATTGCCGTGGCTTCTCTTGTTGTGGAGCATGGGCTCTTGGGCATGTGGGCATTGGCAATTACTGCAGGGGGACTCAGTAGCTGTAGCCCACAGGCTTAGTTGCCCCATGGTATGTGGGTTCTTCCCAGACCAGGGATCGAACCAGTGTCCCTTGCATTGCAAGGCAGATTCTTAACCACTAGACCACTAAGGAAGCCCCCATAGTTATGTCTATCATGAAGCTATTGAAAGCATCATTGTAGTGTTTGTGTGGAGTAGGCTGAGATATTAAGAGAGAGAGGGGGGAGTTCCTTCTCCATGCTGATAATATTTGACTTAGAGGAATAAACTTAAGGAGTCAAATGGAGGAGGAAGGAATCACCTTCCAGTATTCCAGGCAGTGCCATACAGAAAAGGGAGTTGATATGTGAATGAGCTCCAGGGAGTAGGGGAGGGGCCAAAGAACGAGAACTATAGAGGAACAGACATTGACTCTCTCTATGGGTGTCCCTTCTCCCAGAAGCTTCTCCCACAGATGGCTGCAGGGCCTTAGGGCAAGGACACCCAGGGACCATGATCTCAACATCTTTCAACCAATGCTCCTGCAAGATGCCTGAGAAGCCACTGAGGAAAAGGAAAGTCAACCTATGTATTTAAAAGCCTTCAGTTCACTTGTGGAACTAGCTCTGAACCAAAGAGGACAGTGGTAATTTGTGAAATAACTTTGTCAGTCTTGACATGGCTAAATTTTTATTGGTGAGAATGATGCTTTGTTTATGGTATTGAAGATAGCTTATGGAGTCTAGGAGACCTGGATAAACCATTTAACTATGTGAAGTTGGGCAAATTTATTCACCTCTTTGAGCCTTCAAACTGTGGTACTGGAGAAGACTCTTCAGAGTCCCTTGGACTACAAGGAGATCAAATTAGTTGATGCTAAAGAAAACCAACCCTGAATATTCATTGGAAGGACTGATGGTAAAGCTGAAGTTCTAATACTTTAGCCACCTGATGTGAAGAGCTGACTCACTGGAAAAGACCCTGATGCTGGGAAAGATTGAAGGCAACCAGAGAAGAAGGGCAGCAGGGTATGAGATGGTTAGACAGCATCATCGACTCAACGGACATGAATTTGAGCAAAGTCTGGGAGATAGTGAAGGACAGGGAAGCCTGGTGTGCTGCAGTCCATGGGGTCACAAAGAGTGAGACACGACTGAGTTACTTTCACTTTCAGTTACTTTCAGCTTCTTTCAAGATTAGTCTGTTGACTTCCTAACCCCTCAGAATATGACTTTATTTGGAGACAGGGTCCTTACAGAGAATATCAAGTTAAGGTGAGGTTCATTAGGGTGGTTTCTCATCCAGTTTGACTGGTGTCCTTATGCAAGAGGAAAATTTGGACACAGAGATATATGCAGAAAGGAGACAATGTAAGGAGACACAGGGAGGAGATGGCCATCTACAAGCCAAGGAGAGAGGCCTGGAACAGACCCTGCTTTCACAGCCTTCAAAAGGAACCAACCTGCCAATACGTTGACCTTGAACTTTCAGCCTCCAGAACTGTGGACATTTAGCCTCTGGTCTGTTCTACTTTGTTACAGCAGACCTAGTAAATTAATACACCAGCTATACCAGCAGTCACTCTGGGGCACCTGCTGTTGCAACAACTTCCCTGATTCCTGGGCTAAGAAGCCTGATTCTGGGACTGGGAATTGACTCACAGCCCAGGCAAGGAGTGTTTTGTGTGTTTGGTTAAAAACTGGTTCTCCTTCTCTGGCCTCAACTTTTTCTTTGATGTGAAAGCTTCTGAGCATTGTAATTAGTGCCTCTCATTTGTACATATGGATTAGATGTGTCTCTTTGAGAAGGGAGGAAATGTTCACAGGATGTTTAAGTGTATTCCTATATATTTTAAATGTTGTTGTATTTAGTGTACCTTGTGAACATCAATAAGAAATAACATTACCCAAAAAAAGAACATCAAATTTCCTGTTTCCAGTTTCAAGTTGAGCAAAGCTGAAGAAAATGCCAAAATAATATGCAAATATTAATGTGCCATATGTAAGCCTTCTTGGATTTTTTTATGAGCTGTCAACACAATTCAGTCTCCCTGTCACTGTTCCCGGGTATTTTTTGTTTGTTTGTGTTTTGTTTTTTTAATAGAATCTGCTTTCTATTTCTTTAAATGGAGAATATTCCCCAGTGGAATATTAACTCTTCACCTTCATTTCCTTTGTCTTTTGCAGGAAATTTTGACTGGGTGGGGAATGACTTCACCCAGAATGCTGGCACAGGCCTCGTTATCAACCAAGCAGACGTGAGGAACAACACAAGCATCATTAAGCAACTCAAGGATGTGTTTGAGAGGGACTGGTACTCGCCCTATGCCAGAACCTTGCAGCCCACCAAGCAACCCAACTGCTCAAGCCTCTTCAGACTCAGACTCCCCTCAAACAAAACTGCCATGTACAACGCAAGTGGGAAGGACCCCTAGAGTGTGTAGTCTGAATGAACAAACTTATGGGACATCTTGTATTTCACATTTATATATATATATGTATATATATGTATACAAAAACAAAGACTTGAGGAGAGAAAAACAATTTAATATGTCTTTTTTAGGGGAAAAGCACACACAAAAATATTCTCTGAACGACATGTAATAACTAACAATATCTTAGCCGCGTGTACACTAAACTTAAGACTTTTGTATTTGTTACTCCTGACAGAGAATGTCATTTTGGCTTGGAGGTTAGTTTTTACGTTTGCATACAAATTTTAAGACTTTGATGCCTCTTCCTTTCTAGTTTTAGAACTTTTTCTGCTGACCACCTGGTCCGTTCTTAGGAAGCTTAGCATGAGGTAAGCTCTTTAACACCATTCTGAGAACTGCTAACGCAGAGGAGCGTGAGGATTTTGTCCGGGAGAAGGGACTGATCAAGCCAAGTATTTGTCCTTGGAAACCATTTCCAAGACCTCTATAGTCATGTAACCATGAACAGCTTACATCTCATGCTCATCTTCAACACACTTGAAAAATACCCTTTTTGCCTCCTTCTGCATTTTTTCCAATACCATGGCTTTTATTTTCTATCATTTTCTCTTCTCACAAAAAGTTATATAGCACCCCTATATTCACCTAAACATTAGTTCCAAGTATGATTGTATCTTTTGAAAATGTATGAATTGTTCAGAATGAATGCAAAATGTAAAAAGCAGTCTTTAATTTTCACCTTTCAACTGCACTTTTCCCTACCAAATTGATATTTTAAAACCACAGCCAACAATGTGTATCCTTTCTCTCAAGCTCAGAAAAATTATGTAGCCACCTGCTAATATCCAGCAAGCTATTCAGTCTGCATTATAAGAATAAAGTAGTTTTTCACATTTTTGTTTAGTTTATGGTGTTTAAAAGTAGATTTTAATTTCTTTATAATCCTTTGCTGTTAAGAGTATGCCAGCAAACATTTATAGAGCTATTTAATATATCTTCTGCTATTTAATATACCAAATGCTTTTCAGAGAAATGCAATTTAAATACTGTGCTTAACATATTTTACTAAGAAACAAAAATATTGGATTATTGTTCTAGTATGTCCTTGTGTTGTTGTTTTATATCTATACAATGTGTGCGCTCAGTCGTGTCCAACTCTGTTCAAGCCCATGGACTGTAGCCCACCAGGCTCCTCTGTCCATGGAATTTTCCAGGCAAGAATACTGGAGTGGGTTGCCATTTCCTACTGCAGGGGATTTTCTTGATTCAGGGATCGAACCCATGTCTCTTGCATCTCCTGCATTGGCAGGCTGATTCTTCACCACTGCGCCACCTGGGAAGCCCATAACTGTATGATATATAACCCTATATTAATGGAGACTGTTGCACTAGAGATAGGCATGGCCTAATCAGAGCCCAGAGCAGGTGCCCTTCAGGACGTCTAGCCTTAATGTCGCTCCTGACCCTCCCTGGCCTGGGAACAGAGTCCTGCACTTCTTGGTCTTGGGTTTCTATTGATAATGTAGGGACATTAATAATCAGCTACCTCGCAAAGATGTTGTCACAGAAGAAAATGTTTTTAACTTGTTTTGAAATCAAAAGAACCTATATAAATGCTAAGCATTATAAAGTATAATGTTTGTGGTATCCTGATGTAATCAATAACAGGTTCTCCCAGAAAACCCACAAGAGAAAACAAATCCACAATTTCTAGTTACAAATACAAGTGAACACAGCAACGCAAAAGCCCTGCCGGAGGTCTGGATTGTCATCATTCTGGTGGAATGTTTTGTCAGATCACTTTGGCATAAATAACATCAACATTAAACTAGACCGTGTGCTTGGAATTCTTCTTTAGGACTAGCCTCTGCTTATGCTTTTAGAGCAAGAAAAAGCAATCTCTCTCTTTTTTTTTATTTCTAGAGGCTTGATTCTAATAGGTCAGAAAAAGTGATGTAGGAACTCACAAATCTTGTTCAGTGGGTTTACTTGTTGGTCACTAGTGATCACATACCTTCCTTTCTTATTTCCAAGTATTGCTCTACTTGATATTTAACCAGGCTGTGAAGAGAGCTGGGAAAGACATGTATTTTTAAGAATAACCTGTTTTAATGAACGACTATGGGATTCTTTTTCTTATTCTTTTTATTTATTTTTGGTTGCACTGAGTCTTTGTTGCTGCATGCGGCTTTTCTCTAGATGGCGGCAAGCCAGGGCTGCTCTTCGTTGTGGTGCACCAGCTTCCCATTGCGGGCCTTCTCTTGCTGTGAGCACAGCCTCTAGGCACACAGACTTCAGTAGCTGCAACTTGTGAGCTCGAGAGTGTGGGCTCAGGAGCTGTAGCACACGGGCTTTACGCTTTGCCTGGCATGTGGAATCTTCCTGGACCAGGGATTGAACCTGTGTCCCCTGCATTGGCAGGAGGATTCTTATCCACTGTATCACTAGGGAAGTCTCGACTAGGGAACTCTTAATGAAATTCTGCACCAATAGTGGCCAGTCCTTAAAACTCTAAATATTTACCTTGCATTCATATCCATATAATCAAGAATATGCCTATCCTTGTTTAAATATGGAAGTATCCAGTCAGTCATCTCAGTAAAGTAAACGTAGTTTTAATGATGATTAAAAAGAGAACACAAAAGAAAGTTAGCAGAGTTGACATAGAGACAAAGAAACATAATAATTGCACTCCTGGGTGGGGAAAATCAACCTGGGCTGAATTTGGAAAGGACATTGGAAGGCTGAAAACCTGGTTGCTTACTCGTTCATTCTCAAGTTGTTTCCTGGAGTATTTTGTCATGTCATGGGATAAGCATCAGTTCAGCCGCTCAGTCATGGCATGGACTGCAGGCTTCCCGGTCCATCACCAACTCCCAGAGCCTACTCAAACTCATGTCCATTGCGTTGGTAATGCCATCCAACCATCTCATCCTCTGTCATCCCCATCTCCTCCCACTTTCAATCTTTCCCAACATCAGGGTCTTTTCAAATGAATCAGTTCTTTGCATCAGGTGGCCAAATGATTAGAGTTTCAGCTTTAGCATCATTCCTTCCAAAGAACACCCAGGACTGATCTCCTTCAGAATGGACTGGTTGGATCTCCTTGCAGTCCGAGAGACTCTCAAGAGTCTTCTCCAACACCACAGTTCAAAAGCATCAATTCTTCGGTGCTCGGCTTTCTTTACAGTCCAACTCTCACATCCATACATGACTACTGGAAAAACCATAGCCTTGACTAGATGGACCTTTGTTGGCAAAGTAATCTCTCTGCTTTTTAATATGCTGTCTAGGTTGGTCATAACTTTTCTTCCAAGGAGCAAGCGTCTTTGAATTTCATGGATGCAGTCACCATCTGCAGTGATTTTGGAGCCCCCCAAAATAGTCTATCACTGTTTCCATTGTTTCCCCGTCTATTTGCCATGAAACGATGGGACCAGATGCCATGATCTTAGTTTTCTGAATGTTGAGTTTTAAGCCAACTTTTTCACTCTCCTCTTTCACTTTCATCAAGAGGCTCTTTAGTTCTTCTTTGCTTTCTGCCATGAGGGGACAAGCATAGGTTTGGTGTAATGGCGCTCCCTCACTGTCACTATCTTCTGCTTATGATAGGAAAAGTCATTTTTGTCCTTTCCCTCTGAGCCCCATCAAAAAGGTAGCTACAGGAAATGTGTCCCAGGATTTTCTGCCATGCACCACCAGCAGCATAACCCTACCTTGCCAAGCAGACCTCCTCAAGGTGGTCCAGGCAGCAGCAGCTAGACCACAGATTCTGGGAGGCAAAACTGACCCTCAGTGGCAGCCAGGAAAACAGCCCCTGTCCAGAGATTGTCATAAATGGGTTCATGTCTCCCAAAAGAAAATTTAACTCTGCAAAACTTTCTTGTTCATTTGAATGCTTTGTGTACCCCTCTGTAAGTATTCTTCTTCTCTTTTAGACTTTGTGTCTGTGCTAAAACAACTTCCATTTCCCCCTACCAACAAAAAACCCAAGAATTATTTCCCAAGAGGAAAAGAAGGCAAAACAAAAACACCTTAATTCAAGACTATCTAATGAATATCCATACCAGAAATTATGAGGAGTAGGGCAACTACTAACCTCCATTTTTTTTCTCCAGAACGATTCCAGGATTATTTCCCAAGGGGTGATAAAGGAAAACAAACACAATTTGAGACTATATTTTAGGTTTGTGTGCTGCTAGCATTGACCTAGTGCCTTATTGATTCTCAAGCATTGATTTTAAACAGTGACTCACTGTATGAGAATGCTTCAATTTACTGTGGATCCAGTAGAACTTGGTAATGGACCTTCTGGTTGAAAACTTGCACATGAGTGTGAATAGATTCTATGCAGCCTGCTCTCTTCCCAAACCACACAAATTTGATCACCTCCAAATCAAATCGTTGATACACACTGTCAAATATCAATACCCTGGACCTCCACTGCACTGCCACTGGCCACTAGTATATCCAATAATTGAATCACATTTTATCAAACCACTGGAGAGGAAGCGGAACATTCTAGGTTCTATCCATGCTCTGTAAACGCCACACTTTGAGTATGATAGAAGGAAGGCACACTGAAAATGTCCCTGCTGTCTCTAAAGGACTTTGTAAAGAGATGCTTCATGGCCTTCCAAACTCTTGTGGAACAGAACAAATCTAACGTCTTAAAAAAGGCAAAGCAGACTCAGTAAAAGAAATGAAAAGCTGTGGGAAAGCATTGTATCTGTGTAGTTCTGGGCACTACTTTTTCCATTTGGACCGTTTGTCTCATTTCTGATTGGGTTCTTGGTGAGATGGGTCTGATCATGTTTTTGTTTGATCTTACCTCTTTAAAACTATGTTTTTTTTTTTGTTTTTTTTTTTACTGCAGTTACTGGTTTGGTAAAAGTGCCTCGCTAAACTGCGACCGACAGAAGCTCAAGAGACTTTCATTTATTCTGAATTTTATTTGTTTTTAGAAACTTTTGTTGAGATAAATGCCAGGTTGAAAAACTATGAAAAGACTATAGAAATTTCTTGATAAGATCAGACCCAGAGCCATCTGTCTCAGGTATTCTATCCCAGAACCTGCCTTTTTTTTTTTTTTTTCATATATGTACCACTTACATGAGTTTCTTTGTCCAAAAATCATTTTGTTATTTTTAACATTTAAGGAATGTAAAAAGCTACCTTTACTCTCAATAGAACAGTTATTTTCTGTGATGAAAGATATTATTACTTTGCTATTGGTTATTCAAATTCAGTTCCTTACAAATAACCCCTATATATTGTGGATGAATGTTTGATTCTTTGGTTTTCTGTACTTAATCTCAATGAACTAATGCACTTTATTATAAGACTTTTGAAGGAAAAATTATTATAGTGTCCATCTGGCCTAAGTAGGATAAATTAATCCAAACTCAGCATTTTTCCATTCACTGTGATCTTATAACTTTTCTTTTTACGTCAGTAACCAAACAACTGTTTATTATTTTTATGTTATTGATTTTAATTAGTGGAAGCTTTATAACAGCCTTGAAGACAACCCCAGTTCACAGGCCACCTTTCCTATTTGAGAGAATCCCCATCATTGGCTGAATTATAAAGATATTGCTTTCTACGGCGACTAGATAGGCATACTTTAGAAGTTTCCTGAAGTTATAAAAACCAAACTTTCTTATTTTTGAGCAATTAGCAGTCTTGTACTTACAGAGTTTTAAGAAAGTCACTGATCACTGATGCTTCTTTTGGCAATTTTATGCAAAGAAATGTGAGGTTTAATAGGCCATTATGCGTTTTCTTTTGTTATATTCAACTACTAAACTTCTAATTCTGTTACAAAAGAGACTTGAATTTTTAATGTTTCTTTATGTAAATAGGATAAAGTTGTGCCTGGACATATCTATATTATTAACCTAGAGATTCTAAATAAATTGATGTTATAAAGGGCTAAATTTGGGGGCATCATTAAAATTCTCAAACCTGTCATATAACCAAATGCCCGATTTTTTCAGGCGTAATAACTATATGGTTTTTATTCTGTGAGATGAGCCATTTATGTTTCTCCTTAACTTGATCTCAGAAACAAAGTTCTCTCATCAATTCCCAGCTGTACTTTATGTACTGAAAGATGTGAAGAAAGCTAACTAGTGGCTACAGTCCCACCATTTTGTATATTTGTCCAAGAAGGCATCGTTGTGACAATATCCCTGCTTCTATATTTTTAAGGAGTTTGCTTACGATAGTTTGCACTGGTTTTGAATAAATAAATGCTTTTTTTTTTTTTTTTAATAAAGACAAGGAAACCATTGTAGTGATCAGGCCCAGTAACAGAAAAAGTCTTTGTGGAGGAAGTTCAGCTGCCTTCTGTACTTACTTCTGTTCCTTCCAGGCACAAATCCATAAGCAGATACACCTGGTGTCTGCTCAACAGACCCATATGGAATCTTGGGTTTAGAGGGTATCTTGAAATTCATCCAAGTCAACTCTTCCTAGGTACAGACAAAGGGGCATCTTTTATGTAGAAATTTTAAAATAATAAAATAGCTAACAAAAATCATCTATTTTTTATTGTCACTATGCTTCAGCAATTCTAAACAATGTCAGGACAAGATACTCCATGAGGAAAAAAATGTATTGGTCTAAACTCTAACCAACTGCCTACAACTAGGGCATACAGATCCCACTGCCCTGATCTTGGTATACTGTGAGTGACACTCTTTTCTCAATTTCTGGTAAAGGGTTTTAAAAAAAAAATTGCCACCAATCCTGAGCAGAAACTGTGATTATTAATTTATTCAACAAATATTTAATAATCCTGTGCTACAGTCCTATTTCTGTGCTGAGAGGGGCATCTTAAAGTTTCTCTTCTCAGGGTTTAGTGAGAAAAAAAGAAAAAAATAGTAAAATGTTGTATTTAAAGCTTTGAGGATGTTTCCTTTCCTACAATGATGGAGTAGGTAATACTGATTAATCCATTTGCAGAAAACAATTAGAAAAACTGGAAACATATTTAATATCAAATTTGTTTGTATGCATAAGAGATATACCAAAGCAGGGAAGAAATTTGCATGGTCAAGTATACCGAGAGAGAAAAGCCTAGAAGTGAATCAATTTGCAGCCAGTTTTCTTTAGAGGCATCTGCTGATTCTCCAAGCACAGATGCTGAACAAAACTTTCAACAGATTCAAAGGATTAGAAATACAGTATTGGAAATAAGATCCACTAAGGGAGATGGACCCGTATTAGTCTCAGATTTGGAGTTGGGTCTCCAAAGGATAATACACAGGAATAAGGATGAATCAGAGGGAAGCCCTATCAGAGAACTTCAAATCATTTTTCTCTTGAATTCAAATGATTTGGATTGTGTTGCTCCTAGCTTGAAAGTGAAACATGAACATCTTAGTTGCTCAGTCTTGTCTGACTCTTTGCAACCTCATGGACTGGGGCTCACCAGGCTCCTCTGTCCATGGGATTCTTTAGGCAAGAATACTGGAGTGGGTTGCCATTCCCTTCTCCAGGGGATCTTCCTTACCCAAGGATTGAACCTGGATCTCCTGCTTTGCAGGTGGATTCTCTACTGTTTGAGCCAGGAGGGAAGCTCCTAGCTTAACCATCTGCATGTTAAAAACAATGGAAGGTATAAATCCATAGATTCAAGACCTTTATAAATCCCAAGAAAGATAAATACAAAGAAAACCACTCCAAAGCATATTACAATAAAACACCTAACTACCAAGGACAATGAAATTAGATAGACTTTTTTTAAAAAATGTATTACCTTTAAAGAAATAATAATAATAATAATTATGGCTGAGTTCTCAACAGAAACAATAGAATCCAGAGAAGAGAGGAATAAATAATAAATTGAAAGTGCTGAAAGAACTGTCAACCTAGAATTCTTCACCCAGGAAAAAATATCGTCAAAGAATGACAATGAAAGAAAGTAATTTTCTGGGAACAAAAATGAGGATTTTATCATTCATCAAAGGAAATGTTAAAGTGTCTTCATGCAGAAGGCAAATGAAACCGGAAAGACGCTCAGAGACATAAGAAAGAATGAAAATTAACAGAGTGAGTATGTGGGATCATCCAAACAAATTTGGACTATATAAATATTTATTTTTTATTGCTTAATATATATATTTAGATATAGAGAGAAAGAATTAAAATACATGTCAACAATGAAATACAAGCTGTTGAGCCTTAGGAGGTGAGGAGTAAATGTAGTTAAATGGTTTTAAAGGCCTTGTATGATACATAAAAAATGGGAATATTTATTTATATTATTTTTAGTAAGTCAAAAATGCATGTTAGGATCTATATGGTAATCTTTAAGTAGATAATAAAAGGATGTATAACCGATAAGCTAAAGCATGAGAGGGGAAACATTTAAAAAATAATTCACTAGAAAGCAAGAATGAAGAGACAAGGGAGCACAGAACAGGCCAGACAAATAGAAAGCAATAGTAAAATGGTAGATTAAACCAAAATTATCCCTAATTATCCTAATTTCCAATAGAATATATACCTACCCCATTTAAAAGATAAAATTGTTCTAACTGGATTGAAATAAAACCCAAAATCTATGCTGCTTCAAAAAGATTTGCCTTAAATATAAGAACAAGGAGAACTTGAAAATTCAGACATGAAAAAATAATGTACATGGAGATGCTATGTTAATATCAGATAAAGGAGATACTAAATGTTATTAAAGATAAAGAATGGTATTTCAGAGCTGAGAAGTTACATTTATAGGAAATATATATCTTCTGCTGACTTGGCATCAATAGATGTTGTCAAAATCACTTGGATTTGGGAACTAAAAAGACCAGTTGGCCGCTATTAATGGACTGTCAACAAAGTTCAGATCCCATTTGACAGAACACACTGCTGTGATTGGGCTTGGGGGGGATTCACCCAGAATAACCAAGTCAAGTGACTAATGTAGAAGCCAGAGTTCTAACTAATCTACTATGAGAAATTTGACTTTTGCTATCAGCCTGCCTGTATTCTCTCTTCATGGTGAGGGCTATCTGGAGAGCCTGCTTCAATCATAAGCTTGCTTGGTGAGTGAAGAAATCCAAGTCAAGGGGCTCATGTGGACATAAGGACATATGAGGAATCAGAGCAACTCTGCTAGCTGGCTAGAGCTTAACCCCCTCTCTGAAGAGTTATTTAACACACGGACAAGGTTTTTCTTCTTGGACTTTTCTTTATATGTTCACTGCCTTCCTTCAGGTATGACTGCTTTAGTTATAGAGTTGAGTGGGGCTGCTCTTCTGAACTTGAGGTAGCTCAAATCAGTGGTCAGAGAGAACTCCTCTCCTCTGTCTCATACATACAGGTGCACTTGCTTAACCACACCTGCTCCAATCTCTCTACCTTGTACTTCCTATTCCTGTAAAGGGCATCACCATTGAAACCTGATAATCGCCCACACCAAAAACCTGTGAGTTACTATTGCCTTGCACTCCTACCTACCATCAATTAGATAATTAGCAATTTTAACTCCTCCCATCATATTAGTTCCACATCTACTCATCCTGCACATCCCTGATGCCTGTTACAACCTTACATTGAATACATGAGTCACGTCTGACTCTTTGAAACCCATAGGCTGTAGCCCTGCCAGGCTCTTCTGTCCATGGGATTATCCCAGCAAGAATGTTGAAGTGGGTTGCCATTTCCTCCTCCAGAGGACCTTCCCAACCCAGGGATCAAACCCACATCTGTGGTGGTTCCTGTATTGGCAGGCAAACTCTTTACCACAGAGCCACCAGAGAACCTGTGGCTCCTGCAGTAGAAGCTGGAAGTCTTCACTGCTAGACCACCACGGAAGTCCATTATAACCTTACTTTCCCATTATATTTTTTCTGGCATTAAAAAAAAAGAAGCTTCCCATCTCCAGTGTTGCCTGCTTCAAGAGCACCTGGCAGGCTATCACAATATGCTCATCTAGTCATAAACTGACCCACTTTTTGCAGGAAAAAGTCTTATTTCCTCAGACTGACATGTGAGGAGCTCAGATCTGGCCCCTATTCCTCTCACGTTGGGGCTTCTCTGGTGGCTCAGATGGTAAATAAACTACCTGCAATTCAGAGACATAGATTTTTGTCCCTGACCTTCCCCCACAAGCCTCTGATTTTGCCCTTCCCCCCAGCTCTTGGTTGGTCCCTGGATTTATCTTGCTTTCTTACACTTGCAGGTTTCATCTGAAACCCCACTTCCTGTGTCTATACCTACTGGCCTTTATAAGTTTCGCTAGGCACCAGTTCCATTTCTCTCATCTCTTTCGCCTTCCCCCAAACTGAGACAAGTCCTCTCTGGTTATGCTCATTTCTGGTTATGTTCACTGTGTACCCTGCTCTCCCCACAGTTTTCATCACAAAGTGCACTGTAGCAAGAGGAACAGCTTCTTCTGGGTACCAGGAGAATATGGGCTCTTTGACAGCAGTGCTGTATTATCCCTGCTTGATCAGGATAAATATTAATATTTATGGAGTAAATTAATAAACAAATGTGTCAATTTAAGTGAAAAGAATTCCAGAAAAATGTAGACTTGAATATGGATTTGGTCATTTATTAACTGTGTGATCCTGAGCATCTTAATCTCTGAAATTCTGTTCCCTCATCTGTAACAAAGGCAACATAAGATAACTCTCAGGGTAATTTTGACGATTAGCACAGTGCTTAGGACTTATTAACAATCGGATTCATTTTAGATTAAATTTTGTCCAAATTCAGTATATGGTCTCAAAAGCTTTTAGGTCATAGAGTTTCTTGTGTGGTATAATCATGCTTCCTTGAGACCACAAGCTACTCACTGACTAGAGTGGTTTTTCTTTAAGCCTTCTCCATATTATTCATAAATTATCTCTTAGGCAATTTCTGTAAATGTGTAGTCACACTTTCTGTAATCAGTTTCACCAGTTTCTTTTTTATGAGATAACTTATTTCCAGATAATTGCTAGACACTGTGAGTCTGAGTGAACTCCGGGAGTTGGTGATGGACGGGGAGGCCTGGCGTGCTGCGATTCATGGGGTCACAAAGAGTCGGACATGACTGAGCAACTGAACTGAACTGAACACTTTAGCCTCCCATTTGTTAACTAAAAATATGACCTTTACCTCCGGCATTGAGTCAGTTTCTTTTTTTTTTTAAGATTTACTTCTTTTTAAAAAATTTCTTTTATTCATGGCTGTGCTAAGTCTTCATTGCTTCACATGGAATTTTCTATAGTTGCGGCAAACAGGGGACTACTGTTCGTTGTGGTGCATAGGCTTCTCATTGCCATGGCTTTTCTCGTTACAGAGCCCAAGCTCTAGGGTGAGCAAGCTTCAGTAGTTGGGGCACGTGGGCTCAGAACTTGCGGTTATTGTGCTTAGTTGCTCCGCACCATGTGGGATCTTCCCAGACCAGAGTTTGAACTTGTGTCCCCTGAATTGGCAGGCAGATTCTTAACTACCAGGGAAGCCCCTTGATTCAGTTTTCAGTGTCATTTTCACAAACACATAGACAGGCACCTTAGTCTCAGCTCTTGTCTACTGTGGACAAGCATCCTTCTGCCCTTCAGAGCCAAATCACTAACAGAGTTCTTGGTCTGATCTGTCACCTCAAGTCTACAATTCAAGTGCTTGAAATGTGGAACATCATGATGGGCCCTCTTCTCTTGCCCTCATAAGGATGATGGTTACTCCAGAGAATTTTCTGCAAGCCACGCTTTATCTTCCATTCTGTTTCTTTGGTCTAATTTACCCTACTTTCTCTTTCTTTCCAATGGAAATGGAGCATATGGGGAACATGGAAAAGAAAGAAGAGGGAGACGCTTTTCCAATTCCTTTTCCAACCCCTTCCTTTTCCCTCTAACTCCTGGCCAACTCCAATAAGTTTCAGGAAAATAATGAATTCTAATCTTCACAAACAACTTAAATTGGACCTAGAAAGTGTTTGGCTCATTCTACCACCGCTCACAAGCATCCTAATGCAGAAGGATGCTACTCCAGAGTATTGACCTAAAACATGGCCTCTTATGAAAAGACTATGGAAACACACTGAATCTTGTTTCCCAGCATATCCTCTCTATATCTTGTGGTGTACACCCTTACACTTGGGTTGAGTATGATGATAGTCAATGTGTCATGGCTTAGCCATAGAAGTTAACTGTATCTTAAACAAAGATACTCAGGAATCAAGGATAATTTTCCCAGATCCTTGCACCTCTTTTCATAGCAACACTATTTAAATAGCCAAGACATGGAAACAACCTGAATGTCCATCAATAGATGAATGGATGAAATTGTTGTGCATATATACAAAGGAATACTACTCAGACATAAAAAAGAGTGAAATCATGCCATTTGAAGCTACATAGATGGACCTGGAGATTACATGCTAAGCTAAGTAAGTGAGAAAGAGAAAGACAAATATCATGGTATCATTTATATGTGGAATCTGAAATATGACAAATGAACATATCTATGAAACAGAAACAGACTCACAGACATAGAGAATAGACTGTAGGAAGGCAGTGGGAAAAAGAGGGGAGGATTGGGAGTTTGGGATTAGTAGATGCAAACCAGTATATACAAGATATATAGTATATACAAGGTTCTGCTGTATAGCACAAGTAATGATATTCACTATCTTGTGATAAACCATAATGGAAAAGGATATGAAAAAGAATATACATATATATATATATAGCTGAATCACATTTCTGTTACAGCAGAAATGAACACAACATTGTAAATCAGCTATACTTTAATAAAATCTTTTTTAAAAATAGGGTACTTCTCCCCTGTGAAAGAGTCTCATTGGAAGATTATGGAGGGATACTTTGAGTATGAAGATAAATTCAAAATAGGGAAGAGAAAAAAGCCCAGCTTCATAAGTATCTAATTTTAATACCAGTATCTAACTGAGGTTCTCCACACACTGAAATATATTGTTCAATAATTATGTGCTTTCCTTGTATATTTGAAATATTTTGTTATGACAAAGCTTTATACAAATTATTCTGAAGTGCTGTGTATTTTCTTAATTTTGTTTTCTACAGAATGCTATGTTTTTACATTATGACAAACCATAACACTATTTTCATGTCCATGCAAGAACTGGGCCAATATCTCACATTTTACTTTAATAGCTTTCTATGTAATAGCTGCTAACATCTATTACTGGATATGTTGTGATGTAAATTTTTTTAGAAATGTGTTTCAAGAAAAAGATTGCATTTGCTTCTGTGAGAGGGAACAAAAGATTTTCTTATCATAGTGCTACTTCTATAATAAAAGTGCCAGCATATCTAGCTCTTTCCTGTCCACAGATCTCATTAGAAGCAACTTTCCCAAAAAGTGGATATTTAAACTAATGTAACAAAGGCTTCCATAACAGAAAAAACGAATATTCTCCATGGCTTGATGGCATAAACCTGTTTCTTCACCAATGAGTATCCAGTGCAATGTTTGGCTGAGCTCTACCCCCCCTTTGGGACCTTGGGCTTATCTCCATTCTCACAGTAAACAGAGAAAAAGAAGTTCACCTATAGGGGTAGATGGACCCCAAAATGGCACAGATCTTAATGATGTGGTCTCTCCTAACTTAGAAATCTGGTTTAGGGCTTCCCTGGTGGCTCAGTGGTAGATGAATCTGCCTGCCAATGCAGGAGACACCAGTTTGATCCCTGATCCAGGAAGATCCCATATGGCGATGAGTGACTAAGCCCATGCGCCACAACTATTGAGGCTGTGCTCTAGAGTCCAGGAACTGCAACTAATGAGCCCACGTGCCGCAGCTACTGAAGCCTGCGTGCCTGAGAGCCGTGCTCCACGGAAGAGAGCCCACTGCTATTAGAAGTCCGCACACCACAAGTAGAGGGCAGCCCCAGTCTCTGCAATCAGAGAAAAGCCCATTCAGCAACAAGGACCCACCAAAGCCAAAAATAAACAAATATATATTTCTTTTAATCAGGTCTAATTGTATGCCCAGAAGGGAAAGGAAATGGGTTTTGGTAGACATTAACAGTCTCTTGTTCCAGTGAGTGACAGGAATGATTGAATATGTGCCAATATACTCATGAGGAGTGAACCAGATTAGGAAGGGGAGAAATGGTCTTGCTCCCTTTGCCACAGACTGCCTTAGCTGTATATTGGCTGAATTCCAGCTCCATGGAATGATAAAAATTATACTAGGTTGATATACTTTTTAAAAACTGTACTAAAATATACATAACAAACGCTTTAACATTTTAACCTTTCAAAAGTATACCATTTAGTAGCAAAATATATTCACATTTTTGTGCAACCATTGCCGCAATCCTCTGCTAAAAATTTCCCATCATCCCAAATGTAAACCTTCTAGCCATTAAACAATAACTTCCCATTCACTCTATCCCTTAGCTCCTGGTATTTCTATTCTATTATACTCACTTTCTCTATGAATTTGACTATCTATTCTAGATATCTCATGTAAGTACTGTTTTGTGTCTGGCTTATTTCACCTAATAAAATGTTTCACATGGGCTTCCATGGTGGCTCAGTGGTAAAAGAACTAACTTGCCAATGCAGAGACACAGGAGACTTGGATTCAATTCTTGGGTTGGGAACCCTGGAGAAGGAAATGGCAACCCACTCCAGTATTCTTGCCTGGAGAATTCCAAGAATAGAGGAGCCTGTCAGGTCTACAGTCCATGGGGTAGCAAAAGAGTCAGACACGACTTTGTGACTAAATAGGAACAACCATTCTAGATGAATGTTTCTCAAACTTTAATGTGGGTAAGAATCACCTGAGAGTTCCTATTAAAATAAAGATTCTAGGACTTGCCTTGATTCCAGCTTTGCTTCATCCAACTCGGCATTTCTCATGATGTACTCTGAATATAAGATAAATAAGCAGGGTGATAATATACAGCCTTGATGTACTCCTTTACAGCACAAGCTGGAATCAAGATTGCCGGGAGAAATATCAATAACCTCAGATATGCAGATTACACCACCCTTATGGCAGAAAGTGAAGAGGAACTGAAGAGGCTCTCAATGAACATGAAAGAGAGGAGTGAAAAAGCTGGCTTAAAACTCAACATTCAGAAAATGAAGATCATGGCATCTGGACCCATCACTTCATGGCAAATAGATGGGAAACAATGGAAACAGTAATAGACTTTATTTTCTTGGGCTCCAAAACTACTGCAAATGGTGACTGCAGCTATGAAATCAAAAGACACTGGCTCCTTGGAAGAAAAGCTATGACCAACCTAGACAGCATATTTAAAAGCAGAGACATTACCTTGCCAACAAAGGTCCATCTAGTCAAAGCTATGTTTTTCCTGTAGTCATGTATGGATGTGAAAGCTGAGCACCAAAGATTTGATGCTTTTAAACTGTAGTGTTGGAGAAGACTCTTGAGAGTCCCTTGGACTGCAAGGAGATCCAACCAGTCCATCCTAAAGGAAATCCGTCCTGAGTATTCATTGGAAGGATTGATGCTGAAGCTGAAAAAACTCCAATATTTTGGCCACCTGATGCAAAGAACTGACTCATTGGAAAAGACCCTGATGCTGGGAAAGATTGAAGGTGGGAGGAGAAGGGGATGACAGAGGATGAGATGGTTGGATGACATCACTGACTCTATGGACATGAGTTTGAGCAAACTCTGGGAGTCGGTGGTGGACTGGGAAGCCTGTTGTGCTACAGTCCATGGGGTCACAAGAGTCGGACATGACTGAGCAGCTGAACTGAACTGAGGACTTCCCTGGTAGGGCAGTGGATAGGAATCCACCTGCCAATGCAGGGGACTTGGGTTCAATCCCTGGTCTGTGATGATTCCATGTGCCGAGGAGCGACTAAGCCCATGCACCACAAGTACGGAGCTTGTGTGCCCTAGAGCCTGAGAACTGCAGTTACTGAAGCCTGCACCTAGAGCCTGTGCTCTGCAACGAGAAGCTGCCACCATGAGAAGCCTGCCCACAGCAACAGAGTAGCCCTCACACACCGCAACCAGAGAAAGTCTCTGTGAGGCAATGAAGACCCAGCTCAGCCAAAAATAGAAAGAAAGAAATAAATTTTAAAAATAAAGTTTCTACCTCAGGAGATCTAAGGTAAAGCCTAATAGTCTACATTTTAATAAGCTTCCATATGACACTGGTGTTACTATTCTGTGGGCTACACTTAGAGGCATTTGATGCCAGACAATTTCTTTCTACATCACAGAAAAAAATAGAAACAACCAAAAGAAAATCCCTACTTGTTCTCGCCACTAAATCTGTCTACCCACCCACTTGCACTGTGCCCTTAAATTCTGCATGCCCTCCTTTTCTATCAGTAAATCACCTACATTCTTATCTAAAGCCAATCCCTTCACTTGTGATAGAGATCTCATTCCCTCTGAATATCACTCCAAGATTTGCTCTCATGTTTTTCCACATCTACAGCTTCTCCCGCTCTATTGTAACACTCTCATCAATACTGAAATGTGCTGTAATAGTTCCATTGCAGGAAAACACACAATAATAAGTAAATCTTCTCTCATACTCACCCTTTCTGCCAAGTACCTCTCCCATTTCCTTGCTTCCCTAACTTGCAAAGCTCCTAAACAGAAGTTTCTTTTTGCATCTCCCCTTTGTCTCCTCCAGTTCTCTGCTAGAGCGCACCTCCTCAATCAGGCCTTTACCCTCTCTGCTCCAACCACACAGCTCTTACCAAAGCCCTAAGGATGTGCACCTTATTAGAGCCAATTCTGAGCCACATCTTGCATGACCTTAAAGCAGCATTTGCCCCAGGCGACCACTTGCTCCTTCTGGAAACACTGTCATCATTGGGCTTCTGGAATACTGCTCTCGCTTGGTTTTTCTCCTCCTCAGATTCTTTTACTGGTTCCTTCTCATCTCACCCATCTCTTTCATTTGACATAGGGCTGCATTTTATAGGGCTACAGAGCTTTGATCTTGACCTCTTCTCTTTTCTCTCTCTATACTACATTGTATGGCTTCCCAGGTGGTAAAGAACTTGCCTGCCAATGCAGAAGATGTAAGAGACTCAAGTTTGATCCCCAGTTTGGGACGATCCCTGAAGCCCGAAATGGCAACCTACTCCAGTATTCTTGCCTGAAGAATCCCATGGACAGAGGAGCCTGGAGGGCTACAATCCATAGGGTCTCAAAGAGTCAGACACAGCTGAAGCAACTGAGCACACATGCACTTACAGTATGCATGAATATGCTGTTGACTCCAGAATGTATATCTTCTGACCAGATCTCTCCACTGAACTGTGGACCTGCTTATGTGGCACTTGACCTTACATGACCAACAGGTAACTCAATGGTAGCATGTCTAAAGTAAACTTCTGATCTTCTCTCAAAGTCTTCTGGACCACCTTTCATCACTCCCAAGTGGTCCAAGTCATCAACTCTCATCTAGATTGCTGAACTAGCCCAAAAATGGTCTCGTTGCTTCTACCCTTGCCCCTATAGCATCTGTTTTTTAAAAACAGTTTTATTTATTCATTTATTTTTATTTTTGGCAGTGCCGGGTCTTCACTGCTGTGTGGGCTTTTCTCTAGTTGAGGCCAGTGAAGCTGCCTTCCAGTTGTAACGCTCAGGTTTCTCATTGCAGTGGTTTCTCTTGTGGAGCAGGGGCTCTAGGGCACCTGGGCTTCAGTAGTTTCAGTTCTCAGTCTCTAGAGCTTCCCGGGTGGCACAGAAGTAAAGAATCTGCCTGCCAGGAGATTGCAAGAGACGGGGGTTTGATCCCTGGGTCAGGAAGATCCCCTGGAGGAGGAAATGGCAACCCACTCCAGTATTCTTGCCTGGGAAATCCCATGGATAGAGGAGCTGGAGCTTGTGGAGCCTGGAGGGCTACAGTCCACAGGGTTACAAAGAGTCAGACACAGCTGAGTACACACACACATGGACACACACACACTCACGCACACTGGCTGAGTTACTCCACAGCATATGGGATCTCCCAGATCAGGGATTAAACCTGTTTCTCCTGCATTGGCAGGTTGATTCTTTACCACTGAACCACCAGAGAAGCCCTATAGCATCTGTTTTTAAAACAAGAGTTAAAAAAAGAAGAGTCAAGGTGATCCTTTTAAAACGTCAGCTTGAACGTGCCATTTTACTCAGCTCTTCAATGGCTCCTTATCTAAATTAACTAAAGAATTGGATTCCTGTTTCTCAGAAGGTCTTTAAAGGGTTATGTACAGTTGCTCTGTGAAACCCAGGTGGCACAGTGGTAAGGAGTCTATCTGCCAATGCAGGATATGCAAGAGATGAGGGTTTGATCCCTGGGTGGGAAAGGTCTCCTGGAATAGGAAATGGCAACCCACTCCAATACCCTTGCCTGGAAAATTCCAAAGAGGAAGGAGCCGGGCTACAGTCCATGGCTCACAAAGAGTCAGACATGACTGACAGTTGCTCACAGCAAAATCCACACATTATTGCCTCCTTCATTGCTTTTCTCCCTTCTCTGTCTCATTTTCCATACTCCCCCATTTGCATTTCCTGGAATCTTGGAAATAAACTACCTATACTAAAAGAAATGGATTCCAAATCAGACTAACACAAATAAGAGATCGTATCCATTATCATGCTTTACTAATAGCTTTAAAGACAACAGCAAACAGGGAGAGGTCTGAGATACCATGTGGCTCCTCAACTTCTTTCTTCCCACAATAAAGACATGGTCTCTGGCCTGGATGATACATAAAGGTCTCTAAGTAAGGTGACCTCTGTGGGTCACCTCACAGAGGAGGAAGTATTTAGGTAATGAAATTTCTCTATTTTAATCTTTGATCACCATAGGGCTTGTGACATTTTCCAGAGAGCCATGTTTCAGAAACCCGTAGAGTCTAAGTTTATCATAAGCAATCCTAAACCAGAGACATCCCGCTATGAGCCTTGTATAAAGAAGGACTCTTCTCTTAGCGTGTAAGACACGTCTGTGTACCAAAAGATCTAGTTAACAGCATGTTACTAGAAGATTAAACTTGTTACTCTTTTTTAAAAATTATTTATTTATATTTTTGGCTGCATTGAGTTTTCATGCTTTGCATAGGCTTTCTCTAGTTGCCATGTGCGGGGGCTACTCTTCATTGCATCTCATTGCTGTGACTTCTCTTGTTGCAGGGTACAAATTATTGACTCTCAGGCCTCAGTCTGTGGTTCCCAGGCTCTAGAGCTCAGGCTCAGTAGTTGTGGCACACGGGCTTACTTGCTCTGTGGTATGTGGGATCTTCCCACACCAGGGATCAAACCCAAGTCCCCTCTGTTGGCAGGAAAATTCTTATCCACTATGCCACCAGGGAAGTCCACTCTTTCTTTTTCTGGGAGCCTCTGCACCAATAATCAGGAGAATGGATTAAAAAAAAAAAAAAAAAACATTAAAGGCCAGCTGTTCAGCTTTCTTCCTTATAACCATCTGCCTTAGAGTAAAAGTCAAATGGCCTCAGCTGTTACGCAGTCATCTCCCACCGCTTCTCTCTGCTCACTCCACTCCACCTACTCTGGCTCTTTGCTGTTTCTCAGAGGTCAAGCACATTCTTGCCTCCAGATTTTTCCATTTACTTTTTCCTCTGACTTCCTTCTTTGTCTGCCTTGTTGTATTTTTATCATCTGATAGCATTATATATCTTACTTGCTTACTTTTAAAATGAACTATCTTCATTTCTGGAAGGACATGAGGACTTCCTTCCTCATGTGAGATCCACGAGGCCAGTAATTTTGACGCTGATCTATTTATTCTGTACCCCGAGAGCTTAGAAGGGTGCTCAACGCACAAGCACTGAGCAGTGTTGAATTAATCTGCGGGGCCGTGAGGTCACTGCAGCTCCTCTGCTCCTAGCCAGGCCCTTGGAAGACTTAGCTGTGTGTTAAACAGATACAGATGGGAGGTTGAGGGTTGGTCTTAGTACAGATGCTTCAGCTCTGTGTTTCCACAACTGACTATGACTTTGTTCTCATTTTGTCTGTCAGCATTTCAATGCACTACACAGATGTGCAAAAGCTCATTTGGATAAATTTTTATCCCATTCATTCTAGACTTAAAAAGCTGACTTATTCCCACTGCACCCAAGGTATCTAAAAGAGTACTAACGTTATATCAGACAAGTTATGTGAAGAAGACAATTCTAAAACCTTTGTCACTGGGATCCATCTGATGGTCCATCTGATGTTATTATCCCTCTCATCATTAGTGGTCTGTGTTATATGACATCTTATACCATTCAAACAGTGGGTAAAAGACCTTATTTCTGTAATTCTATCCCATGGACTTTGCCTTGTGCATCAATACTTCAAGTATGAAGGATGGATGAGGTCATCAAACCCCAAAGACCAATACAAAGCCTTAAGGATGAAGTACCAGTGTTTGCCTCAAGTACAGGAAGCCACCATGAACATGCCCATGTGTCCTCTGGCTCCATTGATCTTCCTTTTGACCCATATAAATGATTGGGAGCCAATGGTGTGTCCTCCGTTCCTGTGTGTGAGTATGCTTACCCAGTTGCAGGCAGCTAAGAATTCCAAGACTGTCCCCAGTAGTCAACCTCAGCTTTTCCTACATACTAACTTCAAAGCCAGAGTCACAGAAGCTGTGTTTTGGCTTGATTCATATTATTTTTTATAACCCCAGAGAAGCAGTAAAGTTGAAACTAAAGGAACAAAAATACATACAGCTATTCTTACCTTGGTTATTCTTCCTGTTCCCCAGTCCCAGAAGCTAAAGCATCTTTCACCTTCCAGAAGGCCATAGCTCTTCTCTTGCCCTCATCCCTTCCACAAGGAGAATATTCAGGGACCAGGAGGTAGATGGTGTGTCCTTTCTCAGAAACTAACACTTCCAAGTTTCTCGATCATTTTTACTCCCCCTTCTCCAATTTCAAGCCTAAGTGGAGAATCATTTCTTCATTTTTAAAGTCAGCTTAGTATATGATATGAAAACGTGGGCCCAGAGAGTTTAAATGAATTTCCAAGGTCACTTACCTGTACTGTGGCAGAATCAGCACTCAGTTCTGCTTTTTCTGACTCCAATACTTTGGGTACTTATCTACTATGTGCTTGCTTCTAATTAGCCAGGGTAGTGTTGGCAAGGGATGAAAAGTGTGGTCTCTACCCTCTAAGAATGATAATCTAGCAGGAAAGATCCATCCAGATAGAACTGAACATAGTCAAAGAGATCATAAACAATTCTTGAGCACACCCAAAGTGTCTGCTTCCAGGACAAACTCGGGATACTAAGATATCCAACTCTAACCCATTACTAAAGGTCAGTTTGGTGAAATAAAACACAGCAGTAGTCAGGAGGCCACTCTCTCAATTACCCTGGTTAGAATGGGAGGGGGAGTGTGTGAGGAGAGAGAGAACCTTAGGCAGCAGAGAAGATATGGTGTTTAAATGGACCCTTGCAAGAAGCTGGCAAATGAGATGGAGAAGGTCTTTGACCCAGAACAAACCGAATAGCCACTGAGTAGGGATGAAGCACTGGGCATATAAGAATAGCAATGCCCTGACGTGCAGGAAGGGTTGAAGGGAATGGAGATGTTTACCTGAGGTGACCCTATAACTGTCTTCAAATGTTTACAGATCCTTTAGGAGTAAAAGGGATTCAACCTTGAAATGTTTGGAACCAGGATTAAAGGGGGAAAGCTATAGGGAGACAGACCTTAGGAATAAAATAAGGAATAAAATAGGAATAAAAGGAAGAACTGTCCAAGGAAATTCAGAACTTGTTAATATGTGGTGTATAGGCCTGGAAACTTGCTAGAAATGCAGAAAGCCAAATCTCGTGCAGGCTATTGAATCAGAATCAATATTCAATCAACACCCCCAGGTGATCTGTACACCTGTTGCAGGTAGAGAAGCATTGCTACAGATGGATGATCTTTGAAGTTCCCAAACCTAAGATTCTGTGTGTGGTGGAAAGTGAAACGGGAAAAGGAGATTGGAGTTAAACTAGAAGACTTTCAAATTCAGTTCTAAAGAGTAAGAACTTTTTTCGTTCCTAGTCATTTGGGTAGGGAATCGTCCTTTTCTCCTTTTCTGCCAAAAAAAGTGCCATGATCAGATTATAAAGTACTTGCCATCTGTGTGTGTAGGGGGATTATGCCATTGAAAGAAAAATTATTTGCATTCTGTTTTTCTTTGTTTTATTGAGATATAATGGACATACAGCAGTGTGTAAGTTTAAGGTACACTATAGTGTGAAATGATGACTACAAGTTTAATTTCCTTGTGATGAGCAGTTTTAGGATTTACTCTCTTAAGAGCTTTCAAATATACCATCCAGCACTGTTAACTATAGTCATATTTGCATTCTTATACACAGTTTACAAGTTTGTTGATCTCCCAGATAACCTCCTTGTAACTGTTTTGAAAGCCTGACAGCAAGAGATTCTGTTTCTCCAGGATATTGATTCCTTATTCATCTTTCAAAGTCATTCCCCTGATGGCTTTCATGATAGCTGAAAAACTCATGTATATCTTGAAGAACCCACATCTAACTGTCAATGTTCTATACCTCTGGAAACCTGGGAGAAGGAATATTTCTTCTTTTCATATTTTCTTATACACTCAGTATTATTTGTTTTATTATAACAAGTATGAATAACACCCACCCCCACCATTATCATCACAACTTAAAAATAAAGGCCCCAAGACTTCCCTGGTGATACAGAGGATAAGAATCCACCTGCCAATGCAGGGTACACAAGTTCAATCCCTGGTCCAGGAAGACCCAACACAATGCAGAGCAATTCAGCCCATGCACCCACAACCACCGACCCTGTTCTCTAAACCCCATATGCCGCAACCACAGAAGCCTTCATGCCTAGAGCCTGCACTCCCCAACAAAAGAAGCCACGGTGATGAGAAGCCCTCTCACTACAGCAGACAGCAGCCCCCACTCACCGCAACTAGACAAAGCCCGAGAGCAGCAACCAAGACTCAGCGCAGCCAAAAATAAATTAATTTAAAGGGGAGAAAAAGCTGAACTTGTAGAAACAGAGCAGAACGGTAAATAAATAAAAGCTCCAAATGTATTAGACTCTGGTTAAAAATAAGGAAGTACCCCCTATGCTCTTGTAGCTTGCTGCTTGTCATTCTCCATCACTGGCCATCCAAATTATTATTAGCTATTCTGAAGGAAGGTTTTTAGCTCCACTGCTTGGTGGTATTTATGTAAACAGCTGTTTACTTAGAAATGACTGGAAGACAAATGAGGGAAGACAATCTGGTTGTCAGACATGACAAATTCCTACAAGAAATGCCTTTTCCTGGCCATCACCTACACCCGTTTGAGGTCTGCTATTGTACAAAACACATATGTAGAAAAATGCACATCTGCTTCGCAATCAGTCGTTCAGAAGACTGAGTCTCCTAAATGCACTAATATTCAGTATTGAGAGACGAAGCCTAAAAATACTATTGCAACACATTTTTACATCTTGTAAAGTATTTTTGCATGTCATATCTCAATTGCTGTCATGGAAATCTTGGTGTATTTAAAGGTTGGTAATATCATTAGCATTATCCTTACAGCTTTGTAGATTAAGACCAGGGATCTCAAAGGGGTTAATTAAGAAGAAGAATAGGGAGAAGCCACCACAATGAAAAGCTGGTGCCCTGCAACTACAGAGTAACCCACACTCTCCACCACTAGAGAAAAGCCCATGCAGCAATGAAGACCCAGCACAGCCAGAAATAAATAAATACAATTATTAAAAAAAAAAAGATGATGAAGAATAGAGAGTGTATTATGTTATCGTTTGCTTTTGAATGTGTGCTCAATCACTCAGTCGTGTCTGACTCTTTGCAACCCCATGGACTATAGCCCACCAGGTTCCTCTATCTATGGAGTTTTCTAGGTAAGAATACTATAGTGGGTTGCCATTTCCTTCCCCAGGGCATATTCCAGACCCAGGGATGGAATCTGAGTCTCTTGTGTCTCCTTCACTGGCAGAATTCTTTACCACTGTTCCACCTGCGAAGCCCCCATACTACACTTGATCTTAGCCAAAAGGTGAGAAGTGATTGAGTAAATAATATATTAAAAATATGCATTTGTGAATCAATAAGAGAATAATCTTATAAGTTCTCTACAAAATAATCCCCTCATAGGAAGCATAAGAATAATTGCTACTCTCTATTAAGCACATGTCTATACCAGACACTGCATATGAATTACTGATAATCAGGGCTTCCCAGGTGGAGCTAGTGGTAAAGAACCTACCTGCCAATGCAGGACACACAAGAGAGGCGGGTTCCATCCCTGGGTTGGGAAGATCCCCTGTGGAGGGAATGGCAACTCACTTCAGTATTCTTGCCTGGAGAATCCCATGGACAGAGGAGCCCAATGGGCTACAGTCCATAGGGTCTCAAAGGGTCGGACACAACTGAAGGGACTTAGCACACACACATTTGTAAAATAGGCATTGTAATTCCTACTACAGAGGTAGAGAAAATAAGATTTGGAGCAATTAAACACTATGCCAGGGTTACAATTTTCTTTTCATTTTTTAAATTGAGGTATAATTGAGATACAACATGGTTACAATTTTGAATGCTGGATTCAAAACAGCTTTAACTTTCAAGTCCGTGTTTCCTCACCTAGGACACAGCTTCTCACCATGAATCTCTAGTACTAAGAGACCCTAGCCTTGCAGGAGGAGATAACTGTCCCAAAAGCTATATCCCAGAGCTTGTACTAGTTCCACCTTCGATTGTCTGAGACTTCATCCTTTAACAAAACTGTCATCAGATCTTTTTTTTTCCCCCTTGTCAATTCACAAACAACTGGTATCAAAATCATTTCTTTCTAAACCACAGAACAGCTTCCCAAAGTGGAATTCAAACTGAGATTTGAGGTTATACTACATTGATTTTCTTTTCTCCTAGTAACCATCCATCACACCTACTGACGAGCTCTTGGTTGCATTAATATTCATTATATTATTTAGAGGAAAAAGAGAAGAAACCATTTATGATGTCTTGCCTGATTACTAACAAAGACGGATGAGATGAAGGCCGATACATTAGCACTGGCAGACAAATGTTTAAATGCATTTGGCTCCTATACTAAGAGTCTCTGCTCTGTGGATGGCAAATGATGCTATAGCATCTGTGTAATGTACTCTTGAGAGTGAGTCAGAAAAGGAAACCCGTGCTTGCTGAAATATAGATTTCAAATTCTTCCAGCATTAATTAATGCTGTCCTTGGAAATCCATTATTTAGAAAGTGGGAACTGAGGCAAAGACACTTCCACCTAGTTCTCCCATGATTAACCCTCAAAAACTGAAAGCAGAAGCTACAGAATTGGCAAATTTTTGGTGAATTTTAGGTAGGAAATCTAGAAAACCCATTTCAAATCAAACAACTCATGTAGCCAAGTATTACTCTATGTAGGTAAGAAGTCAGGCTTCTAAAGGGAAGGAATCCATTAAGATATCAAAATTAAGCAACAGTATTGGAAAAGACCTGACATTTTGAAGTAGAAACACTGAAATCAGACAGGCATGGCATTACAATGGAAAGTGGAGAGGCCATGGAGTCCAGGGTTCTCCTTGGAAGCTGGTCATGGCCTTGCTGCTTTATCAGCTGGGTGCCAGTAGGCAAGTCAATTCTTTTTTGAGCCCTGCTGCTGCTGCTGCTGCTGCTAAGTCGCTTCAGTCATGTCCAACTCCTAGCGACCCCATGGACTGCAGCCCACCAGGCTCCTCTCTCCGTGGGATTTTCCAGGCAAGAGTACTGGAGTGGGTTGCCATTGCCCTCTCCATTTTTAAGCCCTAGATACTTCCTTTGTAGAGAGGTAATAATATTGCTTTGGCATCAACTTCTTGTGAAAATGAGATAATACATTTGAAAACCCTACACAAATGTTATTTATCATTAAACAGGAAAAAGGCACCCATTTTCATGCAGGGCTAAGGAAAGTAAGAGAGTCGTGTTCTCCGTACAAATGGTAGATAGGATTTTTGCTTTTAATCATGCCTTCAGGTGAATATGGCCAGAGAATATATTGATGCTGAATCAGCTGGGAGAGATATTCAGTCTTTTCTGAATAATGCATCAGAACTAAAAACACATTATATTAAAATTCTAATTTTTGACTTGGTTATATCTTTTGGCTCAGCTCCACCAAGAGGAAGAGGCGAACCCAGTTTTGCAGGCAACAAAGACTATTCAAACTCTAAGATTATTTTAAAAATATTTTAAAATCCTGTGTTTACTTCTAGCACTGTGGTTTCATTTTGTTTATGCTTAAGCATTTGAACCAACTGGAATTTATCCTATTAACAGAAGGAAGTACCTAGATCCTGTCAACTGCAAACTGGTGCTTGCCAAGGGCATTTGCCATCTACTCTGCAGGAGTTGAATCCTATGCAGCTGCAGCTGTTGACCTTCGACATGTCCTGAAGAGAGTTGCGGGTGGAGAACAGGAGGCACTTTGTACTCCAGGAAAACTGGCAATGAGCAGGTCTTCAGATAATTAGACACTTTCAGGAACTGATTTTGTGAGCCCAATCCTTGCATCTTCTCAGATTTAGAAAAGCACTAAATCTCTACATGGTGACATCAGCTCCTCGTGACTAGCAGAAAATCTTTTGTAAAATAAGCGCCTGATTACATGAACTCCCCCTTCACCAAAATCATATATATTGACCATCCCCACTTACCTCTTTGGGGCACTTTCTCAGAGTCATCTCAGGTATTGTCTCTAGGTTGCAGTCTTCATTTTGTCCCAAGTAAAACTGAACTACAATTCTTGAGATCTGCAAATTTTTTGTCGACAGTTCCAGTTATTCCAAATTCCTAACCAATTGTCATGTGCCAATAATGAATAATCTATCCATGGACATTTGAATTTGCTGGGATGCTGGGTCTGTGTTTCCTTGAAATTGAGAAGGATCTTGTGGGGCTCCTGGACACAAAAAGCCTTTGTGTCCCCTGTTTCTTATTTGTAGGAAATAGGCTTCATCCAGCCTCTGGATGAAGAGTCCCGCCTACAGGCAGCTTCAGCCTCCCACTCTGACCATTTGAGATCACGTGGCCAGGAAGTGACAGTGGTAAGACTTGAACCTGTGTATTGGGACTCCCATTGCTTTCCAGGGAGCCCAGCTTTCTTTGGGCCAAAGCTGGCTGGGCCCTGGGGGAAGCGGATCAGCATGCTGGTCCACCTTCCTTGAGTTCCAAAAGGCAGATTCAAACAGTTGCCAATCAGTGAAAGCAGAAACACAGGAAGAGCAGTCAAGAAACAGTAGTACAGCCCTGGGGCTGGTTTCTGGTTTTTTTCAAGGAATATAATAGCAATATCTTTTGAGTTCTTCTGCAGGAACCAAGCGCCCATGCAGGTTCAGTTCAGTTCAGTTCAGTTCAGTCACTCAGTCATGCCCAACACTTTGCGACCCCAAGAACTGCAGCATGCCAGGCTTCCCTGTCCATCACCAACTCCTGGAGCTTACTCAAACTCATGTCCATCGAGTCAGTGATGCCATCCAACCATCTTGGCCTCTGTTGTCCCATTCTCCTCCCACCTTCAACCTTTCCCAGCATCAGGGTCTTTTCAAATGAGTCAGCTCTTTGCTCAGATTCATGTCCATTGAGTCAGTGATACCATCCAACCGTCTCATCCTCTACTGCTCCTTCTCCTCCTGCCTTCAATCTTTCCAGCATTGGGGTCTTTCCCAGTCAGATGGTTCTTTGCATCAGGAGGCCAAATATTGGAGCTTCAGCTTCAGCAACAATCCTTCCAATGAATATTCAGGGTTGATTTCCTTTAGGATTGACTAATTTGCTCTCCTTGCAGTCCAAAGGACTCCCAACAGTCTTCTCCCACACCACAACTCAAAAGCATCAATTCTTTGGTGCTCAAACTTCTTTATGGTGCAACTCACATTCATATATGACTACTGGAAAAACCATAACTTTGACTATGTGGACCTTTGCCAGCAAAGTGACGTCTCTGCTTTTTATTAATAATATGCCTTCTAGGTTTGTCATAGCTTTTCTTCCAAGGATCAAGCATCTTTTAATTTCATAGTTGCAGTTACCATCCACAGTGATTTTGGACCCCAAGAAAATAAAATCTTCCACTGCTTCTACTTTTTCCCTTCTATTTGCCATGGAGTGATGGGACCAGATGCCATGATCTTAACTGTTTTAATGTTGAGTTTCAAGCCAGCTTTTTCACTCTCCTGTTTCACATTCATCAAGAGGCTGTTCAGTTCCTCTTCACTTTCTGCCATTAGAGTGGTAATACCTGCGTATCTGAGGTTGTTGATATTTCTCCCAGCAATCTTGATTCTAACTTGTGATTCATCCAACCTGGCATTTCATATGGTGTACTCTGAATATAAGTTAAATAAACAAGGTGGCAATATTCAGCCTTGATGTACTTTTTTTCCCAATTTTGAACCAGTCTGTTGTTTCACATCCAATGTTAAGTGTTTCTTGACTTGAATACAGGTTTTTTAGGAGATAGTTAAGGTGGTCTGGTACTCTCAGCTCTTTAAGAATTTCCCAGTTTGTTGTGATCCACACAGTCAAAGACTTTAGCATAGTCAATGAAGCAGAAGTAGATGTTTCTCTGGAATTCCCTTGCTTTCTCCATGCTCCAATGAATGTTGGCAATTTGACCTCTGGTTCCTCTGCTTTTTCTAAATCCAGCTTGAACATCTGGAAGTTCTCAGTTCACATACTGCTGAAGCCCAGCTTGAAGGATTTTGAGCATAACCTTGCTAGCGTGTGAAGTGAGTACAAATGTACAATAGTTTGAACATTCTTTGGCATTGCCCTTCTTTGGAATTGGAATGAAAACTGACCTTTTCCAGTCCTGTGGCCACTGCTGAGTTTTCCAAATTTGCTGCCTTATTGAATGCAACATTTTATAGCATCACCTTTTAGGATTTGAAACACATCTTAGGTGGTTAATTAACACTCAGTGATAAAATAGAACCCCCTGTGTCAACTTAAGAGAGAGATAATAGACTGATTGGATTGTGTTGTTTGTAGACCTTGGGGGGTGTGTGTGTGTGTGTGCGCCTATTGCAATGCATTAGTCACCCTCTTCCCACCAGCAGAAAACCAAAAGGGCCAAATAAAAAGTGTAGCTGCTTGTGTCATAGCTAATTAGAGACCCCAGATTCATTTGACTGCCTGGACCAGAGGTCGGCAATTTATTCCATGGGCCATCTGGCCTGGGGCCCATTTTGTAAATAAAATATTATTGAACCTCTGTCACACTCATTTGTTTACTATTATCTCTGGCTATTTTTGTGCTCCTGTGGCTGAGGTGAGTAATTGTGACATATACAAAGCCTAAAATATTTATTATATCACCCTTTACAGGAGAAGTTTGCTTACCACCTACTCTAGGTTTACAATAATAATTTTATCATCAAGGTATCTTGGGAGATATATAAAAATAGAAATATTTATCCCTTATGTTGTTTTGGTCTTATACAAGATTTCCAATTATTCTGGACTCCCTGATTTTGCATTAACATTCATGGACTGGGAGAGTTTAATACAGCACACATAAGAGTTCTTCACGGGTCAGATGGTGTTCTTAGTCCCAGCCCATCGTCACAGCGTTGTCTCCATTCTCCTTCATACTTTACTTGCCTCTATAACATGTGCAGGAGATACATGCTTTATCTGTGTTTTGTTTTCTTCTATGAACGAACAGAACCAATTCACACCTATTTTCTTTTTTTTTTTTTTCTTAACCACTGGACCACCAGGAACACACCTATTTTCTAGCAAACTCTTTTCTCAAGCAGCTGGGCCCAAGTCATCTAAGACTATGTCTAGATCAGGTTTTCCCAATTGCTGTGAAATGGACATCAGGGCAAATAACTCTTGGCTGAGGATGGTGAGGTTTGGGGATGTTTAGCAACAACCCTGACCTGTGCCCACTAGACATCAGTTCTCAGCAGTGATAACAAGAATGTCTCCAGATGTTGCAGGGAGGAAGCCAATTCTGACTCCATGTTGAAAACTGTTTCTCTGACTTGCTTTTTGTTTCTCTTGTTATTATGATCATACTCAGTGGCTTGCCTGGAGGACCCTGCCCTTCTGCCTGACTGTAAAGCACCTTTGTTCAGCTCAGGGAGATACTTTGGCCCTGCCCACCTGTGAATAGAAGAGATTAACACGCCCCTTGCAAAGGCTGGCCATTCGCTTGGAGATGTTCTGCAAGACTGAAGGCGCTTTCACTTTACTTCCCGACTGCCTCGCCCTCTCTATTCTTCCTTTTGACTTTAGTTCCTCATTGCTTCTTTCTCTCTGATCTATAAAAGAACCTGGCATCCACATCCTGACAAAAGGGTTATTTTGAGGCACTAGCCTGCCATCTTCTCAGTCAGCTGCTTCCCGAATAAAGTCTCCTGTCTCAACACCTTGTCTCTCGGATTCATTGGCCTGTCGTGCTGCAAGCAGAGTGAGCCTGGACTCAGTAACACTGACATTGTCAAATGTCCCCTAATGGCTAAAAAACCACTGGTATAGAGTCTACCCTAGAAACAGTGTGGTCTGCAGACCAGCAGCATAAGCCTCACCGGGGAGTTTCTTCAAGATGCCAAATCCCAGGCCCCTTATCAGAACTGCTGAGCCAGGATCTGCAGTTTATCAAGATCCCCCAGGTGAGTCATAGGTATATTAGAGTTTGAGAACTGATGCCAAAATCTTGGCTCTATGCACCAATGCCAAACAGAAATATGGAGACAGAGTTATGGAGGAGAAGGAAAGAGTGGTTTTATTACTTTGTCAGGCAAAGGGGGAACACAGTAGGTTAGCACCTCAAGAACTGTGCCCACTCCCTTGTGAATAGGGAGAGGTTATATAGTCAGACAGGGGTACATGATGAGGATCAAGGCAGTAACAGTCTTGCATTCTTATTTCTTCTACAAAGTTTCATACAAGTGGGGTTGCTGACAAGATTAGGGTGTGTGCAGGGTCTCAGGTGGGCTTCCTTGGTAGCTCAGTCAGTAAAGAATCTGTCTGCAGTGCAGGAGACCTGGGCTTGATACCTGAGTCAGAAAGACCCCTGGAGAAGGAAATGGCAAACCACTCCAGTATCCTTGCCTGGAAAATCCCATGGACAGAGGAGCCTAGTGGGCTGCAGTCCATGGGGTCTCAAAGAGTTGGGCATGAATGAGCAACTAACACTTTCACTTTCAGGGTCTCAGGTGGTCCGTCTCCTAACCTTGATGAGTCTCTCTGGTCCCTTTAAGCTGGCCTCGGGTGGTTTCATGGCTGCTCCTCCCTTGATTAGCAACTGCTCGAATTTGCTTTTTGGAACTCAGGTAAGGTCATGGAGGTTGGAGTCTTACCTTTGGGGGACAAAGCAGCCTCTGTGCCCGGGAGCCCCTTAGGCCCTACTCGGCATCAGAAGCACTGATCTAGACATTTTGGGGGGTAAAGCCTTTGTTGCTTTCTCCTTCCACTCCTTGGTAAAGTATGGTAACTGTGCTTCATTTACATCAACCTTGTCTCAACTTTTTGAGCACGCCCATTGGCCTAGTACTGTATTAAGAGACAGTGGGCTGTCCTGGGAAGAGCCAGGTTTTTGTCATCAGACAGACCTGAGTTCAAAAGAAGGCTCTGTCCCTGTGGGTCTGGGGGGCTTATTTAATCTGTTTCATTGTCTTTATCTGACAAATCTCTGGATTGTGTTACAGAACATGAAGACTTTCTGAGCAGATTGTCATCAAAAGATCAGCAGACTTTTTCAAAAATGTCAAATCACATATAAGTTTCTCACAAGTGATGAAATCACTGATACCGCAAGTTTCCAATTAACAGGACTATACAAGGAATTACTTCCTTTACACTTTGGACTCCATAACTTGTGTTCGGAATCCCAGTGGTCTCCACTGACATTGAAGTCAGAGCTCGAAAATACCACCAGGTGGCGCCAATACCACTTTAATAGATTGAGAAATGGCCAAGCTTGTTTCTAATAAACATAAATCCTTCCAATTTTTTTTAAAGAATTTTTAAAATTTCTTTCCTTCTTTACTGTTCTGGGTCTTTGTTTCTGCGTGGGCTTTTCTCTAGTTGAGGTGAGCAGGGGCTATTCTCCAGTTGTGGTGGCTTTGGCTTCTCCTTAGGGTGGTTTCTCTTGTTGCAGAGAGGGGGGCTCAGTAGTTGTGGCTCACGGGCTTAGCTGCGTGTGGGATATTCCTGTACCAGGGGTGTAACCTGTGTCCCCTGCATTGGAAGGTGGATTCATAACCACTGGACTACCTGGAAAGTCCTGTCCAAATTTTAAAGTTCCTAATAGATGTATCTGAAAGTTCTGCAAAGTCTAGCTCTAGTTACAGAGGAGATCAGGTATTACTTGAGGAAAAAGTAGGTAGAATGTTAAATGCATCTCCTTGACATGCATGCTGACCAGTCCACAGAAAAGAACTACAGAGACCTTGAAAACAGCAAAACATCATAAAAGAAAGCACAGCCTTCCCAAGTCCTGGTATTGCCACAGCAATTGGAGCCATCATAAAGGAACAAGTGGCCTGGTGAATTCTGGGAGAAGGGTTGAGGAGTGAGGACCACAGACTACCACGTGACAAAGGAAGACAGGAGAGGGATAAAAGAGAATCTCTAGAAGCAGAAATGAAACAAGTTGACTTCCCTGGTTGCTCAGTGGCAAAGAATCCACTTGCAATGCAAGAGACGTGGGTTTGATCCCTGGATCAGGAGGATTCCCTGGAAAAGGGAATGGAAATCCACTCCAGTATTCTTACCTGAAGAATCCCATGGACAGTGAGCCTGGTGGGCTACAGTTCATAGGGTCGCAAAGAGTCGGACACAACTGAAGCAACGTAGCACACCTGTGCCCGATGTTGATGCTTTTTTACCTTTATCTGATGCCTTTTAGCAAAAGATAAGCACTCTGGGTAATGTTCAGCCCTAAGCACCTAATTCAGAAAGAAAGCTCATCTACTACCATGCCTTTCACACACCACGCCATGATATTAGAATGGTTTTTCAGGGTCCAAAGTTGGATTAACACTTAAAAATCAACAGTGCAGACTTCTGGGTCAACAAGAATTGAGTGGGAGCAGGAGGTAGAGGGGGTCAGTGGGTAAGAACCTTTCCTGAATTGAGGCAGCTTCCATGATTCCTTGGAAGGGGTACTCTGGACGGAGGACAAAAGATTTTCAGTCACTGAAAATGACCAGCCTCAGTCATAAAACAAGGTGAATAATTGTGAATTTAAGATCATGGTTCCTTCTAAAGTATCATTAACAAAGGAATTAATGAATAAATAAAGCATTATTAAGACAGTGAACACATTTTCAACTTCTTTGCATTCATTTGAAGATAGCAAGGAGGCTGTTTAAATACAAAAGCATAGATAAAGACAAGGGAAAACAGTGACTATGTCGTAACAGACCAGAAACTTGGTGTCCAAAGAACCTTTGGACAAATGGCTAACGAAGACCAAATACCTTAAGTCATGAAAATCACATCAAATAAAGGGAAAAACTAATGAATATCTACACCTTTTGGTAATTGTATATAGACTCAGATTTTGGAAGACCTCTTCGAAAAGGTGATTTTTAGGTTGAAACCTGAAGAAATTAACCAAGTGAGTGTGGGGTGGAGAAAGGGTGTTGCTAGGCATGTAGGAGGGTGGGAGTGGGTGGGGGCAGAAAAGAGAGCAGAGTGCCCCTCCCTTTATTCTTAATTATAATTACATTAGAATTGGATTTCTTGAAAACTCCAGAGATGGGAAACTCCAAATCCCTTCTAAGACAGGTCAAGTTTAGGGTATAGTACATTTTTGCTTGATTGTGAAGAGAGATTTTCTGAGTTTAGCCTGAGACTTGGTGGTTCAGATGGTGAAGAGTCTGCCTGCAATGCGGGAGACCAGGCTTCGATACCTGGGTCAGGAAAATCCCTTGGAGAAAGAAATGTCAACCCACTCCACTATTCTTGCCTGGAAAATTCCATGGACAGAGGAGCCTGGCAGGCTATAGTCCATGGGGTCACAGAGTCAGACTTCACTTTCTGCTTCACAGAAAGCAATTTCACTTTCTTTCTAAAGGCCATTTAGAGACTATTCTCCTATAGGGGGTGGGGCAGGAAGGGATGACTGACTTCCAATTACCCTATGGCTATTAGCCTTTAGCTGCAGAGTGACTCAGAATGACTGTGAAATAGAAAGTTGTCTGGGAATTCCTGGCGGTCTAGTGGTTAAAATGCAGGCTTTCACTGCAGAGGGTCTGGGTTCAATCCCTGGTGAGGAAACTAAGATCCCTACAGCTACACAGTGTGGTTAAATAAATAAATAAAAGTTGGACTTGAGTCCAAGCTCCCGATGCAGGGGCCTAGGTTAGATCCCTTGTCAGGGAACTAACTAGATTCCGCATGTGGCAACTAAGACCCAGAGCAGTCAAATAAATAAGTAATTATTTTTTAGAGAAAAAGAAAGTTGTCTGTTTCCAGATGCAGTTCTCTTGGCTCCTTTTAAGTCCTGATTCAAGACTGGCCTGTCAGTCCTTAAAAAGTTTTGAGGTTAAAATCTTATGACTTTACCCTCAACCTCCAAAAAACCTTGAGCAGGGTCACTTATTTCAGTTGGGAAAGATGAGCAACAGAAGGGACTAAATGATCCAGAATAAAATTTTGGAGTGTTCCATGTATTGCTACTGCTAAGTCAATTCAGTTGTGTCCAACTCTGTGCGACCCCATAGATGGCAGCCCACCAGGCTCCCCGTCCCTGGGATTCTCCAGGCAAGAACACTGGAGTGGGTTGCCATTTCCTTCTCCAATGTATGAAAGTGAAAAGTGAAAGTGAAGTCGCTCAGTCGTATCCGACTCCTAGCGACCCCACGGACTGAAGCCTACCAGGCTCCTCCGTCCATGGGATTTTCCAGGCAAGAGTACTGGAGTGCGTTGCCATTGACCATATTAAATTGTTTTTGTCATCTTACTTAACTCAGAGACAAATTGACTTAGTTTGACTTAGTTTCAGACAATTTGGTGTCTTTTTTTTTTTTTTTTATAACCAGTAGGTGTTTGACAAGGAGCTAAAAATTGCCCAGGTAACTTTGACTCAAACCATCCTTACACCATACTAGGTATTCTTGTTTAGTCACTCAGTAATGTCCGACTCTTTGCAACCCCATGGACTGCATGCCACACACCAGGCTTCCCTGTCCATCAACAACTCCCGATGCTTACTCAAACTCATGTCCATTGAGTTGGTGATGCCATCCAACAATCTCATCCTCTGTCGTCCCCTTCTCCTGCCTTCAGTCTTTCCCAGCATCAAGGTCTTTTCTAATGAGTCAGTTCTTCGCCTCAGGTGGCCAAAGTATTGGAGCTTCAGCTTCAGCATCTGTCCTTCCAGTGAATATTCAGGATTGTTTTCCTTTAGGATTGACTTGTGAATTGATTACAAATACTAGAGAACCTTGGACTTGATAGGCCAGCCATTCAGAGAGCTGTGAGCCAGCCTGGACTTGAACTCAACTTGGATTAATGGACTCAGTGGTAGAAGGCAGGAAAAGGTACTAGTCTCCACAGAAGGTAGGCAGCCAGTTCTGAGAAATGGATGCTGTCAGTAAAACCTCCAGGAGAGGGGCAGAAACTGCCTTGAACTTGACTAGGAGTTGCTTTCAGCCTGCCTGTCTCTCAGAGGAGTAGAGGAAGGGCTATGAACCAGTGCCTGTGTGGGTGGATATTATCAGGAAGCTCAGGAAGAGAGGGGTGTGGACCCCAGAGTGCCGATCGTGAGTGGTAACTTACTCCACTTCCTAAATAATTTTTTTTATAGTTTGAGGACAATACTAATTTTTTGTTTCCTTTTCACTTCTGGTGTGAAATAAAATTCATATTTTATGGCAAGACGAGAAACATTTAGTCATTAAAAAAAAAAGTCTCTGCCCTTTGACCTCCTCTCTGTCATCTTATTGAAAAGTAAGTTATCTAAGAAACATTTGAAGCAAAGCAAAGTGAAATGAAATCTGAAATCAGCTATTAATGTGAAATGTAGTTATGGGCAGGGCTTTCCTATCCCAAGGTGGTGGTTTCTGCCTCTGTAGTAGAAGGAATCTTTCCCAGGGATCTCACACCTCCTACAGTGGCCTCTGCACAGCCACTGCTGAAAGTCTGGCAAATACATTCTATTAATGTTTAAGAAAGGGAGCAAACCTTGATTTCAGTTCTAAGTTGCTTCAGTCGTGTCCAACTCTTTGCAACGCTATGGACTGTAGCCCACCAGGCTCCTCTGTCCATGGGATTGTCCAGGCAAGAATACTGGAGTGGGTTGCCATGCCCTCCTCCAGGGGATCTTCCTGAGCCAGGGATCAAACCCGCATGTCTTATGTCTCCTGCATTGGCAAGCCAGCTCTTTACCGTTAGCACCACCCAGGAAGCCCTCAGTACTGACTACAACACAGTCAGTGTGCTAAGGACGTAAAGAAAAATAATTTAGAAAATGTAGTGATAAATGTATGTACCGGGTGTGCACTAAGAAAAGACTCTGATGGGTGTGGTCATCCCTGACCAGGGGAAAGAGAACACTTGGCCTCTTTGATTTTTTTCCCAATTTTGTTGAGAAATAATTGACATATAATGTATTAAAGTGTACAACCTAATGATTTAATAAAAGTATATGTTGTGCAACGATCATCACAGTAAGTTTAATTAACATCTATCATATCACATAATCACAATTTTTCCTTGTGATGAGAATTTTTAAGATATAATCTCAGAACCTTTCAAATATACAAGACAGTATTGTGAACTACAGTCACCATGCTGTATATTACATCCCTGACCTTATTTATCTTAAAACTGAAAGTTTGTGCATTTTGATCACTTAATCCATTTCATCCACCTCCCACTTCCCACCTCTGGCAACCAACAAGGTTAATGTAGTTATAATTTGTTTTTTGCTTGACTGTTTTGAACTCAAATGCAAATAATAATTTAAAATAATAGGAAACATTCACTGGCATCTATAAGCCAAGCTTTGTGCTACATTATTTCTGTGAAAGGTTTTATTTAAACCTCATAATAATCCTATGAAGTAGGAGCAACTATGATTCCCATTTTATTAATAGTGATGAGGAAATTGAGAGGTGGAAGATTAAGAAAGGTCACCAGGCAAGTAAGAAGAAAAGTGGGAACTGAACACTATTTGGTCAGACTCCAGAACCCAGTCTTCATCACAAATATCTCCCAGATGTTTTTTACCCCCTGTGAGAGTCTTAAATTCCAATCACGTTGAACAAGTCCACTTTCCCTAAACAGACACACCTCTCCTACCCACAGACTTGTTACTGCTGATGCTTCTGGCTGAAGTGCCCTCCTTCGGGGGCGAGTTTCCCTGGTCGTGGTCCTGGACTCCATACATCATAGTCATCCCATTTGGCTCACTCAGACCTGCTCAGTTCACCTCTCTGTGGGAGGTTGGGGGAATTTGGGAACCTGCATGTCCAAATTGAAGGTGTCTTGATCTTGAATTCACAAACATTAAAAATCCTAACATTAAGTTAAAATTTTTTAATTTAATTATTGACTCTTTTTGTTTATATATATGCTTCTCCGATGAGACATTTCTTTACAGAAAGGACATTGTTTTGTATACCTGGAGTTTAATACAATCTAGCATTAAAGAAATGGATGCCCTCATTCATATATATATATATCTGGAGGAGGGCATGGCAACCCACTCCAGTATTCTTGCCTGGAGAATCCCATGGACAGAGGAGCCTGGTAGGCTACAGTCCATGGTGTAGCAAAGAGAAGGACATGACTGAAGAGACTTAGCACGCACGCACACACACACACACACACACACACGTATATATATTTGGCTGTGCCAGGTCTTAGTCGTGGCACACTCTATCTGTAGTTTCAACATGTGAATCCTTAATTGTGGCATGTGGGACCTAGTTGCCTGACCTAGGGATTGAACCTGGAACCCCTGCATTGGGAATTGAAGTCTTAGTGATTCCACCACCAGGGAAGTCTTGGCACCCTCATCCTTAAAACACTTGCATGATGCCCATTACATACTGCATAAATTCTGACTTCCATGGTATGTTGCACAAGGTCTTCAATGATTGAACTACCTGCCTAGCCTTGTTTCTTGGGACTCTTTACACCAGACACTGGGGCTTTCCAGGTGGAGCTAGTGATAAAGAACCCACCTTCCAATGCAAGAGACATAAGAGATGCAGGTTTGACCCCTGGGTCAGGAAGATCCCCTGGAGGAGGAAACGGCACCCCACTCCAGTATTCTTACCTGGCAAATTCCATGAACAGAGGAGCTTGGCAGGCTACCATCCATTGGGTCACAAAGAGTTGGACACAACTGAGCACACATGCTTCATTTATTTGGATTTGGGACTGGATGGGCCTTTGGAAATGTTTCCAAATCCTAATTCCACTATTAGCATTTTTTAGAGACATAAATTAATTTAGCTGCAAGTCACAGAAATAGATTCTATGCAGTGAAATCTGTGTAACTGGCCTGTGTTTTGGGGTGCAGCTGATAGCTGCCACACCATGCCAAACATTGTAGATTTCAAAGCAGATTTGCCTAGAGCAGAGGTCAACAAAAATTTTCTCCCAAGTGTCAGATGTAAATATTTCAGGCTTATGGTCTCTGTCACTCTGCTTGAAACGCTTATTAAACAAGATTGACAGGCCTCAGCCTGACAGTTTCCAATTAAGAAAATTGAGGGATGGGCCTAAATATTTCTAAGAGGCTTCCAGGGGATCTGTTGCTACAGGTCTGGTCAACACACACTTTGAGGAACACTGGTCTTTTTATTCAAGAACTGAGGGTTTCAGCCCTGCTGACGGTCACTCTTTTGTGGCTTACAGCTGTCATCCATATCCCAGATCAACATGACTGTGGTCCAGAATGTCAGGGCAGACCTCCACCAGAGGTGGCTTGGGGCAAGAAGGAGACAAGACAAAGAGAATTCACGTGTAGGCCAAGCAGCAAGAGGAGAACAGAGTAAGACAGATTCTGGGAGCTGAAGCTCCTAGGAGGGCCTTAGAGGAGGTCCCTGAAACCTGGAAGGGGGCTTGAGTCCTGGCGCTGAGGTCCAGGGATCCTAGCCCCAACAAGCTGGAGAGTCAGGGAATAGACCCTGGAAGAGTAAGAAGCCTGGGGATGTATGGCACCAGGGCCTGAACTTCCTTTGATTTCTGCAGAAACCTTCTTCACCAGATTATGTGGAAACAGAATCCAAGTGGGTTTGGGGGGAGGGGGAAGTTATTTGTTTTTAAAATGTGTCTGATGTCTGTTTTACTTTGTGGTTGTTTTCTGTCACCAAAGTGCTTTCATCGCGGTTTGGAATCCGGGGACCTGTATATCTGAATTTTGGAGCTCCACACAGTCCTGTGACGTGCTCAATCCCTTGGTGATCTAGACTCCCAATTCTACTGCAAAGGAGGAAAAGCTTTTTCCCTGCTATCTTAGACTCAATCCTTGGGAGCCTGCAAATTAAACTAACAAAAGATGAACTAACAAGAAAAAAATATAGCTTTTATTCATATATATTTGCAGGATGAGTTCACAGAAAAGAAGTATAACTCAAAGAAATGGTTAGAATCCGTAGTTTATATATCATTTTAACAAAGAGAAGGGTTTGAGGAATGATAAGTTATGAAGTAGCTAGGAAATACAGTTGACCCTTGAACAACATTGATTTCAACTACTCAGTTTTATCTACATGCAGATTTTTCCAATAGTGTATACTGCACTACTACTGGAGAAGGGAATGGCAACCCACTCCAGTATTCTTGCCTGGAGAGTCCCATGGACAGAGGAGCCTGGCGGACTATAGTCCATGGGGTCGAAAAGAGTCGGACACGACTGAGCCACTGAGCATTCATGTACACTACTACATGATCTGAGGTTGGTTGAATCTGTGGTTGATTGAATTCAGGGATGTGGAGCTGAGGATATAGAGGGTTTTATTAAGTTGGATTTTATTACGTTGGATTTTCAACTTTGCAGAGGGTTGGCACCCCTAACCCCTGAATTTGTTCAAGGGTCAGTTGTATATGAGGACACTAATGAAAGAGAGGGATTATTTTAGTTAGGACTGTTTATGACAACTCCTCTTTCCATCTATGGTGATAAGAGTTGCTCTACTGTTGCTGGTACAGAGGGGCTCCTTCACAAGGGGAAATTTATGCCCTGCTTTTAGGCAGATAAGGCAGAACAGAGAACTCTGCCTGAATCTATTAATTCTCAATTGCCTTCAGCTCAAAATAATCATTATACCAATAATCTTTATAACACATTTTGAGGTGGCATATCCTGATCCCTTCAGTATCATCACCACTGGTTTGGGAGCCAGCCTGCTAAGGTATGAATAGTGTTTCCCCCATTTACTCTGGGACTTTGAGAAAGTTACTTAAAATTATCTAAGCCTCAAAACCTTCATCTGTAAAAATGGAAATAAAAATAGTACCTACCTCATAGACTTAGTGACAATTTAATGAGTTAATGTGTGTAATGAGCTTAAAATAATTCTTGAGGAAGATTAAGCACTAAATAAGCATAAACTACTATCATTAGGCAGTTGGCCTGCTGAGCTTCAGTGCATAAGAATCCTCACTTGGCTGTCATAAATACAGGTTACCTTTAGATTCTGTTAGGTTTTAAAAATTCTATCTTTGCCCCTCCAAAGGGTATGGCAGTGAGACTCAGTGGAAAGAACTTCAGATTTTGACAATAGCTTGAAAGATCTTTAGAAGTTTCCTCCTAAGACTGGCTTCCTTCATGCTTCCTGCTGCTCTGATGTTAAAACTCAAGTCCATAACTTTGGCTACAAGGTCTGAAGTGGGCTGTGAGCAGTAGCAGAATATGTTACCTCCACATACACTTTGGCATATTGATTATTTTGAGCTATAGGCACTTGAAAAACAGCAAATGCAGGGAGGGGCTTTCTCTGAACTCCCCTTTCCTACCTAAAGACAGATTCTCTGGAAAGTGCTCAACTCTCCTAAATCTCCTCCCTGGGAGTTTCATCAAAAAGGAAAGATTGACTCCTATCACAAGTGAAAGTAAAGTGAACATGTTAGTTGCTCAGTTGTGTCCAACTCTTTGCAACCCCATGGACTGTAGCCTTCCAGGCTACTTGTCCATGGAATTCTCCAGGCAAGAATACTGGAGTGGGTTGCCATTTCCTTCTCCAGGGGATCTTCTCCCCTTAGGGATCAAACCCAGGTCTCTCACATTGCAGGCAGATTCTTTACAATTTAAGCTACCTGGGAAGCCTAAAAAGGGCTTGTTGCCTCCCCATCAGGGAATTGAACTCTGGTCTCCCACAGTATAGGTGGGGATATACTCACCACTATACTAAAGAGGTTGGTGACCTTGTCACAAGACGGGAGACTAGACATCAATACCACACCCAGACAAACTCTGTCACAAACTATCAATCCTCCCATCTACTCTTCTAAGGGACCAATCACCTTTCTAAAATCTGTTTCAGTTCAGTTCAGTTGCTCAGTCGTGTCCAGCTCTTTGCAACCCCATGGACAGCAGCACACCAGGCTTCCCTGTCCATCACCAACTCCAAGAGCTTGTTCAAACTCCTGTCCATTGAGTCGGTGATGCCATCCAACCATCTCATCGTCTGTCATCCCCTTCTCCTCCTTCCTTCAATCTTTCCCAGCATCAGGGTCTTCTCCAATCCATTTACTTTCCCCTAAGAGGTCCAGAGCCCTTTCCCCTGCCTATTAAGATGTCGTGCTCAGCTGTATCTGACTCTTTGCACCCCCATGGATGGTAGCCCACCAGGCTCCTCTGTCTATGGAATTTTCCGGCAAGAACACTGGAGTGCCATTTCCTCCTCCAGGGGATTTTTCCGATCCAGGAATCAGACCTGTGTCTCTTGCATTAGCAGACAGATTCTTTACCATTGCGTCACCTGGGAAGCCCATCTCCCATGTATACACGTTAATAATTGTTTTTTCATTTTTTCATTTGCTCCTCTGTCTTTTATTACATCAGTCAAGAACTTAGAGGGTAGAGGGAAATTCATTTTTCCTCCCTCACACCAGCCTCCACGCAATTCTCCAGGCTGATGTTATACTTCTTTCTTCTTAGCTCATTACACATGGCTCATTCTTTTCCTTTTCTTCTGTCCCAGGCTCTCAGAGCTCTCTGTACCCTCCTCCCATAATCCCTGTCACCACTGAAGGCCAGTTCCCTTTTACGAATTGCTTGTTTCATGTCTGTCTCCTCCACCAGCCTATAAATGTAATGAGTCCATGTGCTTGAAATTCATCAACTCTGAATCAACGTCTGGCACGGTTCCTAGCATCCTAGAGTCACTTGGAAAATATGTGTGAATGAGTGAAAGAATATTAGTGACCAGGGAAGTCATCGGAGAATATCCTCATGATATAGGACTTGTTGGAGCTGCTCGGTCAGTACTTCAGTGAGAATGCCCTGGCAAACTACACTCAGTAACAGTTGCTATTGTTCACTGAGTGCCCATTGATGCAACAGGCACTGATTGACCACCTACTGTAGGCAAAGCCCTAGACTTGGCACTGGGCCATAGCAGTGGACACCACAGCTAGAAAGCCCTGCCCTGAGAAAAGCACTGGACACAGCTGCTCTAGTTATTTTGTTGTACTTTGTGTTTTGATAGAATTCAAAGGTGCAGATAAACTGCAAGAACAGCGCAAGGAGCTCCCCCATACCCTTTACCAAGATTCAACAATGCGTTTCATTTAGCCCTATTTTGAGATAAAAACTACTTTTAATGTTAAGCTTTACTGAATAAAGTTAGAGACCTTTTGATATAGGAGAATATGGGGGTTCAAATAAGTTTGTAAACTCATATTTTGTACGATGGCCAGTTGCTATGGAATATTTTATACCTTTTTCCCCTTATCATGAGTCACTGAACTGACCATATTGCCCATAAAAGGGGGGACAGCACTCTCAGCGAGGTGTTCAAGGAATGAACTGGTGATAGTTAAGTGTGTTTTAACAATCTCTGGTGAAAAGACATCATGCAAAAGTAAAATCCACTTATTCTTCTCTTACAGCTAACAGCTGTGACCAATTTTATTTTTGTTACCAGGATTAGTGTGCATTTTCCCTTGCCCAGTTTCCATTTCCCTCATGGTGGGATCTTGCCCTCATCCTCCTCCCCACCCTCCAGCTCCCAACAGCAGTCACATGTGCTCAAATCCAGCTGCCTTTATGATGCCATCATTGTGAGCTCCAGTTGCCATGGCAGCATGAAGGATTTGGAAGTTGTGTTTTCTTTTATTGGGCTTTTTTTCTTTTTTGCATTCCTCATTTCAGCATCCTCAGCAGTTAAGCATTCTGATCTGATTGACAATTTTAGATGCCCTTTGGTTAATCTTTGTGTTGCATGAAACTCTTTTAACATTTATAGCTACTCTTCACCTAACCCTTTAATCCAGGCTTGTTATGCTACAAAATTCAGGGGCTTCTATTCTCATGGTAGTCAGTGAAGTGGGATCCCCTCCTGCCCAACTGTGAACCCCACTTTCCTCCACACTACTCTTACCGAGACCCATGTTTTCCATTGAGTGTGTTCCCCTTCACTGTAATGGGTAATAACCCAACTTGTTTAAAGATAACTCTGCTTCTGGTGACCTTTGGCTGGAGATCACTCCCCACACTCCACACTACACTGCTCCCCTATCAAACCCCACCGTCACTCCCAACTGATTGAGGTATTTTCAGACAATTTGGATTCATCTATTTAGGTTTCTTTTAAATCTTTTTTTAAAAAAAGAAAAGAAATATTTTTTTCATTGAGGTTTAGTTGTTTTGCAACATTATATTAGTTTCATATGTACATACCTATTGAAGTTATGAAGTCTCTTAGGCTTTATTATGTGTGTTGGACAGATACTGTTTGGGTATTTCCAAACCCTAAGAAGCTAAGTTAAATGTTCTATAACTGCAGAAATAATGAAGCTGAACTATATTCTGCTTCAAGAAGTCTCTGGGTTTCTTTTCTGAGAGGCAAAAAGCCCTAGAAATTGGTCATTTGGTAATAATTTTCTGGAGAATAGTTCAGCTTTGAATGTGTTAATGATCTCCAGCCAAAGGTCACCAGAAGCAGAGCTATTGTTAAGTTGGGTTATTGCCCATTACAGTGAAGGGGAATGCACTCACTGGAAAACATGGGTCTCGGTAAGAGGGGATATAAAGGTATTATGGGATTTGGACTTGTGTTGATGATTTGGAAAGAGTTTAAAGCAGAATGGTTTTGCTTTGAATTGAATGCTGTCAGGAGACAGGGGAAATTCCATACTTAGGTATTTTAATAAATCTTATCTATAAGAGGAAAAGAATGGCAAAAGGCTAAAGCTGTGATTGGTGAAGAAATAGCAGTCACTCACACTGGCCAAGTTAGGGGCTCTTTGGTCATTTTTGTGGTCTGGGTAGTTTTTGTAGCTTGGACAATGCCTGTATTTTTGCCTGTGTTCAGACATGATTACAGAGAGGTCTTGTTCTTATCTTGATCCACCATGGATAGTCACAGAGTGGCCTTGTCTGATGTAGTTGCTCTATGAAGTTGTTATGTTCACCAGGAAGACACTGGTTTATCTGTAAGTACCAGGCCAGCTCCTTGGTATGAAGGTATGTACTTTTCTCTTACTCAAATAGGAATTTCAGAACTTAAAAAAATAGCTGGTGATTTAAAGTGGCATAATGTGAGAGCTGCGAGTTAAGTTTTACTTGGGACAAAATGAGGAGTACAGCCTGGGAGACATCACCTCAGATAGCTCTGAGAGACTGAAACAAAGAGGTAGGGGGCAAGGTCAATATATAGGACTTTGGTGAAGCAACAGCTCATGCAGTCAAGTATTTATCTGACAAAAGGTTTTCTGCTAGTCACAAGGAGCTGATGTCACCATGAAGGGATATAGGGCTTTTCTAGATGGGAGGAGATGCAAGGACTGAGTTCATTAAATCAATTCCTGAAAATATCTAACTATCTAAAGACCTATTCCACCAGTATTCCTGGAACGAAAGTGTCTCATTCTCCACCTGAACTCCCTTCAGGGCGTGTCAAAGGTCAACAGCTGCAGCAGCACAGGATTCGGTTCCCACAGAGGCAAATGGCAAGTGTTCTCAGCAACTGCCAGTTTGTCATTGAGTAACAGTGAAAAAGTAATAATAATAACTCATGTAGTGGCTCAGACAGTAAAGAACCTGCCTACAATGCCAGAGACCCAGACCCCTAAGAAGGGATGGGACCCTACTCCAGTATGCTTGCCTGGAGAATCCCATGGACAGAGGAGTCTGGTGTGCTGCAGTCTGTGGGGTCACAAAGAGTGGGACAAGACTGAGTGACTTTCACTTTCACTTTTCAACCTCATGTGTTACTTTTAATTTATAACCTAATTTAATACTGAACTAATTGGCTGTGATTCTGGAAGAAATGGTTTCTTCTAGCTTTACATAGGCATTTCAAAATTATAGAATATTACAGTTGGAAGAAGGTTTAAAATGATCTACATGTGCTTGCTAAGTCACTTCAGTTTGACTCTTTGTGACCCCATGGACTGTAGCCCACCAGGCTCCTCTGTCCATGGAATTTTCCAGGCAACAATACTGAGTGGGTTGCTATTCCCTTCTCCAGGGTCCTGACTTAAGGATCGAACCCGGGTCTCCTGCCTTGCAGGCAGATTCTTTACCATCTGAACCACCAGGGAAGCCCCAGATCTTGCTTGAATGGATTCCTCTGCTACAGTGGGCTGTCTTGTCCATTTGTTCGTAGGTTGTTTCAAATCACACGATCAAGTTTTATAGATGAGGAAACTGACAAAGAGATTAAGTAACTTCACTGGGCCCAAGGTGGGCTATCTTCCCAAACTGTATTTGTCTGCTTGCAAAGCCCATGCTCTTTCCAGGATGCTTCAACCACTCAGGACCATGCTAAGCAAAAGTATTTGCTCAAAACATGTTTGTTAAATTGGTTTTACTAGAGCAGAAGCAGAATGAACACAGATTCACCATAATTAGGGCACTTCCCCAAAGTGGGGCTGGGAGAGGGTGGGGAACAGTGTTCATACTGCCCAGGACTGTCTAGGAGCTAGAATTTGGTTCATGTGATTATCAGTCTGCTTTGAGAAGTTCTGCCCTCAGAAAGTTTGGTGGGAAATAAATAGGAAGTAGGCTCTTTGTTAAGTGACAGTACCTGCTTAGAAATCTCATATGGAGGCTTAGAGATCAACAGAGACATAGCAGGAAATAGACCTGGGGAAAGTAACACAGCTAGGATTACATGTTGGTAAATATGGAATCAACACAGGCTTTGAAAAAGGTTTTTTCTTCATTACTATAGTTAAAACAAGCAAAAATAAAAACAAGCAAACAAAAAAACATTACTATTGTGTTTTATTCTTTTTTCCTTTATAATATCTTGATCTTGATGGTAAGCCATGTGAATTAAAAAACAAAAGAGAATCTGAGGTCACCGAGTCAGTGGTCACATACAGCTATTTGTCTTGCTAGGTTCTGTGTGATTCAGAAATAATGGAGAGTAGGAGGGAAGGAGTGACTCATGCACTGAAGCGGGCAAGAAGTAGAATTCTTGACTAACATGGTAAAAGTTCTTCTCTCATTATGTTGTTAATGCCATTGTCTAAATATAATATTGAAGATAATTTTTTAACCTAATCAAAAGAAGAATGAAAGTGAAAGTTTAGTCACTCAGTCGTGTCTGACTCTATGTGACCCCATAGGGTGTAGCCTACCAGGCTTCTCTGTCCGTGCCATTTTCCAGGCAAGAGTACTGGAGTGGATTGCCATTTTCTTCTCCAGAGAATCTTCCTGACCGAGGGATCGAACCAGGTCTCCCACATTTCAGGCAGATGCTTTACCGTCTGAGCCACCAGGGAAGTCCTAAAAGAAGAGTAGTAGTACCTTAATATGTACCAATCCTGTCCTAGGAACTTTACAGTTCATTTAATATATATATATATATATATATATATATATATATATATATATATATATATATATAAACAACCTAAAGGTTTTTTAAATAATTTATTTATTTTTTTGTTTGCACTGGGTGGGCTTCCCTTGGGCCTCAGCTGGTATAGAATCCACCTGCAATGTGGGAGACCTTGGTTCAATACTTGGGTTGGGAAGATCCCCTGGAGAAGGGAAAGACTGCCCACTCCAGTATTCTGGCCTGGAGAATTCCATGGACTGTATATTCCACGGGGTCGCAAAGAGTCAGACATGACTGAGCATCTTTGTAGCTGCTCATGGGCTTTCTCTAGTTGCAGAGGTCAGGGGCAACACTCTACTTGTGATGCACTGGTTTCTCATTGTGATGGCTTCTCTTGTAGAGGAACACAGGCTCTAGGGAGCACGGGCTTCAGTAGTTGTGACACATGGGCCTGGTTGCTCCATGGCATGTGGAATCTTCCTGGACCAGGTATCGAACCCATATTCCCTGCATTGGCAGGTGGATTCTTATCCACTGTACCACCAGGGAAGTCCCAATATTTCATTTAATCTTTGTGATAGCCATTTTCTCACTAGATAATAGCAAGCCCTCCAATGTATCCCTAGTATTTGTTGAACACTTCTGAGTACATTTGTTGAGGACTTGCCCATTGACGTGAGTGTCCCAAGAAAATAAAGGCTTTGTCTTGAGTGTGGAGTGTTGTTAGGGAGATAAAACATGATTATAGCAGGAGCAAGTTAGATCATCCGTGCCAAAGGATGGATTATTTGATAAAAGCAATTGAAACAATGAGCTTGCCATTTGGAATAAAAGAAAACATGAGACCCAAATCAAGTCGTACATTAAAATAAATTCCAGATGCATCAAGTATTTTAATGTAAAAGCAGTGAAACTGTATTGTGCTAGATGAAAATAAACTGCGGGTGTATAATTTTATAATCTTGGAATGGAGATCATCTTTCTCACCATGACACAAAACTCAGATGCCATAAAGAAAAGAATACTAATTTTGACTACATAAAAATTAAAACTAAGACTTCTAGATAACCAATTTAATTAAAAATATGATCAAATGAAACCTGGAGGTGGGGAATGTTTGCAACCCTTATGACAAACTGCTAACTTCCCTAGTATACAGAAAATCTTGGAATTTGATTGAACAATATTAAAAATTATTAACAAAATGTTCTTCATTCAACAAAGAGGAAATCCAAGTGGTTGCAAACACCAAAATGTTTAACGATAATTATAGGAATTCATGTTGAAACATTGGGACTTTCTCAGGTAAAAGATTACTAAATGTTTTCAAAATTGGTACTATCCAGTGTTATTATGTTGTGATGGAATAGGCAACTTCAATAGGAATATAAGCTTATAAATACCTCCTTAAACATGAGCAAGAGGGGCCTCTCTGTACTTTAGAGAACCCCATTCTGGTCTTCATCTGCTGCCTACTTCCCCACTGGAGTAAGGTTCTAGGGGGTTAAGAAGACTGGCCCTCCCCTTCAAGATCATACTCCATGTGTCTAGGACCCTGCCCATCTCTGCAAGTGGCCCAGTACCCATATCAGAAACTACACAGGCCTCTCTCCTTAGTCCATTTTCCTAAGGATGGATTGTGCTGCTTGGACCTTTGGCCTGAAGGGGCCACTGAAGGATGGCTGCTTGCAGATCTGTGGATGAAGCTTGAAACTGATGTGCTCACAGGGAAGTGTGAGAGACTCTGCCTTGTGGAAAGGAGACAGAGGCAGAGAAGAAGGAGATGGTTCGTTGACTATGGACCCACATAGCCTCTCATCCTGGAACTTCAAGGTATCTGTCTGAGAATTCCAAAGTTGAAGCTGGCCTTTGAGGTGATGATGGTGTATTTATCAAGGCTAGAAGATAAAATGTATGTCACTGAATAGTCTGTAGCTTGGGTTAAGTGTTTATATATACTCCACTGGTGCTTCTGCTCTAGGTTCCATAGGTGTCAGGGTGGGTTTGTGTGCAGTCATTATAGAACAATATTTGGTGAAGAAATTTTTTAACTTAGAAAATATTCATATCCATTTACTCAGAAATTTCCTCTTCAGAAATTTATGATATGGAAATACTCATATGTCATATACATAAGTTGTACACAAACTTATGTACAAAGGTGTTTACAACATCTTCATAGTTTTAACAATAGATGATAATAAAATGTGCCAAGTACTTTACTAACTTAAAATATTGTCAGTGAACCCCCGCAATTAAATTACTATCATTAATTCCATGTTTTAGAAGATAAGATGAAAGTTTAAAGAGAATATCTACTTTCTATTTAGTTTATAAGTAGTATAGCTGAGGATCTGGGGCTTTTTTTAACATCTGATAATGACATTTTTCAAATGAAAAAAAAAAAAAAGGTTTGTATATACCTGACCATTATACTATTTCTTTTTAAAAATTAAAGAATAAGGCGTACAGAGAAAGACAAATTCTGTATGATCTAATTTCAGTAATTCTTCCCAATACGTCTCTTAGAGCTGTCTGTTGCTTTTTCAGGTGGCCTGTCACAGGGTCAGGGGCTCTGGGTACAGCCGTCCTGGGTGTGGCATAAGCCCTTTGAAGGAGATCACCATTAACTCCAACATAGAGCCGCCGAGCAGACAACTCACAAACTGCAGAAAAATTATACTAAGTAAATTCTCACACTGTTAAGAAAGTTGTAGGACTCACAAGAGATTTCCCAACCTGGGGATCTGGCAAAGGGACTGAGAACCCCCAGGGAATTTGACTTTGGAGAACAGTGGGATTTGATTACAGAACTTACACAGGGCTGGGGAAACAGACTCTTGGAAGGCACAAACAAAACCTTGTGCACACCAGGACCCAGCAGAAAGGAGCAGGGACCCCATAAGAGACTGACCCAACTTGCCTGTGAGTGTCCAGGAGTCTCCTGCAGAGGCATGGGTTGGCAGTGGCCTGCTACAGGGTTGGGGGCACTGAGTGCAGCAGTGCATGCATGGGACCTTTTGAAGGGGTCACCATTACTTCATTAACTTCACCGTAGTTTGGTCTCAGGTCAAACAACAGGGAGGGGAACACAGCCCCACCCATCAACAGAAAATTGGATTAAATATTTACTGAGAATGGACATCAGAACAAGACCCAGTTCCCCCCCACCCCTCACCCCCAGTCAGTCTCTCCCATCAAGAACCTTCCAAAAGCCTCTCATCCCTATCCCACAGAGGGCAGACAGAATGAAAACCACAATCACAGAAAACTAATCAAACTGATCACATGGACCACAGCCTTGTCTAACTCAATGAAACTATGAGCCAAGCCATGTAGGGCCACCCAAGATGGACGGGTCATGATGGAGAGCTCTGACAAACTGTGGTCCACTGGAGAAGGCAGGCTTCCCTGGTGGCCAGAGGGTAAAGTGTCTGCCTGCAATGTGGGAGACCTAGGTTCAATCCCTGGGTTGGGGTCAGGAAGATCCCCTGGTGAAGGAAATGGCAAACCACTCCATTACATTTGCCTGGAAAATGCCATGGACAGAGGAGCCTGGTAGGTTACAGTCAATGGGGTTACAAAGAGTCATACATGACTGAGCAACTTCACTTCACTGGAGAAGGCAATGGCAAACCACTTAAGGCAAGTAGTCTTGCCTTAAGAACTCCATGAATGGTATGAAAATGCAAAAAGATATGACACTGAAAGATTAACTCCCCAGGTCAGTATGTGCCCAATATGCTACTGAGAAGAGTGAAGAAATAACTCCAGAAAGAATGAAGAGATGGAGCCAAAGCAAAAACAACACCCAGTTGTGGATATGACTGGTGATGGAAGTAAAGTCTGATGCTGTAAATATCAATATTGCATAAGAACTTGGAATCTTAGGTCCACGAATCAAGGTAAATTGGAAGTCGTCAAACAGGAGATGGCAAGAGTGAACATTGACATTTTAGGAATCCGTGAACTAAAATGGACTGGAATGGGCGAATTTAACTCAGATGACAATTATATCTACTACTGAGGGCAAGAATCCCTTAGAAGAAATGGAGTAGCCATCATAGTCAACAAGAGAGTCCAAAATTCAGTTCTTGGATGCAATCTCAAAAATGATAGCATGATCTCTGTTCATTTCCAAGGCAAACCATTCAATATCACAGTAGTCCAAATCTATGCCCCAACCAGTAATGTTGAAAAAAGCTGAAGTTGAACAGTTCTATTATGACCTACAAGACCTTCTAGAACTAACACCCCCAAAAGATATCCTTTTCATTATAGGGGACTGGAATGAAAAAGTAGGAAGTTAAGAGATACCTGGAGTAATAGGCAAATTTAGCCTACTTCTGCTTGACTATGCTAAAGCTTTTGACTGTGTGGATCACAACAAACTGTGGAAAATTCTGAAAGAGATGGGAATACCAGACCACTTGACCTGCCTCCTGAGAAATCTGTGTGCAGATCAAGAAGCAACAGTTAAAACTGGACATGGAACAACAGACTGGTTCCAAATAGGGAAAGGAGTACATCAAGGTTGTATATTGTCACCCAGCTTATTTAACTTATGTGCAGAGTATACCATGTGAAATGGCAGGCTGGATGAAGCACAAGCTGGAATCAAGATTGCTGGGAGAAGTATCAATACCTTCAGATACACAGATGATACCACCCTTGTGGCAAAAAGCAAAGACAACTAAAGAGCCTCTTGATGAAAGTAAAAGAGAAAAATGAAAAAGTTGGCTTAAAACTCAACATTCAGGGGGCATTCTTCATCCCCCTTTTAATGTCTGCATCAGAAGCTCTCTCTGTCCCCTTCCTCCGTTTAATAAAACTTCTACACAAAAGAGTGATCAAGCCTGGTCTTTGGTCCCGAAGCTAAACTTTCTTTGGAGATCACGAATCCAACACGGTTCACTGTAAGCTATCATCTTGGGGGCTTGTCCAGGATCTTCAGGACAAGGTAAGAACACTCAGAGCTCTAACCTCTCTGCCTTCTCAGAATACACATTTTCTGCTTTGCTTTACTAACTCTACAGTGTGTTTGTGTGAATGAATGACATGCCCTGAGTGAAGCAAGCGACAGGCCCTGCTTTGCGGTTTCTAGGTGCCTTGTAATGGCTGAAGGCACTCCCAAACAGGGGAGCCCAGTCAGGGGTTTATAGAGACCCGCCAATGCCAAGAGACACCCAAGGTCCTTGTGAGGGGAGTGACCAAAAATGGGGAAAGCGTGAGGACTGAACTTTCCTTTCTGGGTCACCTTTTCCTGGTCTCTTTGACCATTTCGTAATGGTGTGGGGAATTAGAACTACTAACCTATCTGTCAGATTGTAGACTTTCAAGGGACTTGTGATCCATGCTGTTTACTCGAATAAAACTCTGCTATACACACACACACACACCCTCAACATTCAGAGAACTAAGATCATGTCATCCCGTCCCATACCTTCATGACAAATAGAAGGGGAAACAATGGAAACAATGAGAGACTTTATTTTGGGGAGCTCCAAAATCACTGTAGATGGTGACTGCAGCCATGAAATTAAAAGACACTTGCTCCTTGGAAGAAAAGCTATGACAAGCCTAGACAGCATATTAAAAAGCAGAGACATTACTTTGCCAACAAAAGTCTGTCTACTCAAAGCTATGGTTTTTCCAGTAGTCATGTATGGATGTGAGAGTTGGACTATAAAGAAAGCTGACCACCAAAGAACTGATGCTTTTCAACTGTGATGTTGAAGACTCTTGAGAGTCTCTTGGACTGCAAGGAGATCAAACCAGTCCATCCTAAAGGAAATCAGTCCTGAATATTCACTGGAAGGACTGATGCTGAAGCTGAAACTCCAATACTTTGGCCACCTGATGTGAAGAACTGACTCATTGGAAAAAACCCTCATGATGGGAAAAATTGAAGGCAGGAGGGGAAGGGGACAACAGAGGATGAGATGACTGGATGGCATCACCAACTTGATGGACATGAGTTTGAAAAAACTCCAGGAGTTGGTGACGGACTGGGAAGCCTGGCGTGCTGCAGTCCATGGGGTTGCAAAGAGTCAGACACGACTGAGTGACTGAACTGAGCTTGCTTTTTCAAGCCAGGATCTAATCAAAATGATTGCTGCCCTCCAGCCAAAGACTGGGAACCTATGTGAACAAATTTGGATTGATCAGTTCTCTGCAAGGAGGGAAAGATGCCACAGGGAAAGAATGAAGGTGGCATCTCGATGAAGTGTGGATTCTTGGGATTTTGCCTGGACTTGTCAAAAGCAAGGACAATTCTACAATTATCTTGATTTTTTACGTGAAAGCAAAAGAAACAGCAGGAAAGGGGAATGTTTGGCCATTTTTGTGGTTTGGAAATGTTCTTGTTTTTGTCTCTTAGACAGCACTACAGACTAGACCTGTTCTTGTCTTGCTCCATCATAGTCACAGAGTGAGGGGATTCTTTTGTTCTGTAAAGTTATTTATGTTATCTAGGAGAACTCCAGCTGTTAAAGTCAGGCCAGCTCAGTGACAGCAGTCAGGGGCTCCTTTTTTCATCTCAGGGTTCTCATTATATTCAGTTACGTCTCATTTCTTTCTTTTAATACACACCTCCTACTTAAAAAAAAAATGTCTACTTCTTAAAACCTAGGCCACATGGAGCCACATTTCTAGACTAATCTGATTATTTCTTCAAGACGGCATTTAACTTGTTCCAGTAAATAGGTCTGAAGGCTGGAAAGTGAAAGTGAAAGAGTTAGTCGCTCAGTCACGAATGACTCTTTGCAACCCCATGTCCAGGATACTGGAGTGAGTAGTCATTTCCTTCTCCAGGGGATCTTCCTGACCCAGGGACCAAACCCAGGTCTCCTGCATTGCAGGTGGACTCTTTACCATCTGAGCCACCAGGGAAGCTTAATCTCCTAGGAGTTTTCTATTACTTTTGCATGCTAAGTTGCTTCAATCCTGTCCAACTCTGTGTGACCCTATGGACAGAAGCCCAGCAGGCTCCTCTGTCTATGAGATTTCCTAGGCAAGAACACCAGAGTGGGTTGCCATGCCATCCTCCAGGGGGTCTTCCCAACTCAAGGATCGAACCTGTGCATCTTACATCTACCTGCATCGGCAGGTAGTTTCTTTACTACTGGCACCACCTGGGAAGCCCCCTAATTACATCTGTGTGTGTATTAGTCACTCAGTTGTGTCTGACTCTTTGCAAGTCCATGAACTATAGCCTGCCAGGCTCCTCTGTACATGGAGTTCTCTAGGCAAGAGTACTGGCGTGGGTTGCCAAGCCCTTCTCCAGGGGATCTTCCTGACCCAGGGATAAACCTGGGTCTCCCGCACTGCAGGCAGATTCTTTACCATTTGAGCTACCCAGGAAGCCTTGAGTCCATGACAAACTAGTCAACTCCCTGTTATTATTTTCCACAGTGATTTCTACTGACAGATGTTCAATATATATGAGGGTCTTTCTAGGCATCATCTGGACCACTAAGCTAAAGTAGCTATCAGGGATTTCCTGGTGGCTCAGTGGTAAAGAATGTGCCTGCCGGTGCAGGGGATGCAGGTTCCGTCCTTGATCCTGATTTCACATGCCAAAGAACAACTAAGACTGTGTGCACCACAGCTACTAAGGCCCACGCATCCAGGGGAAGCCACCACAATGAGAAGCCCGCACACTGCAACTAGAGTGTAGCCCTCGCTCACTGCAATTAGAGACAGCCCGGGCACAGCAACAAAGACCCAGCACACCAAAAATAAATTTCAGAAAACATACAGGGAAGAGCATGGGCCAAAGGCAGAAGGAGAGTGGAGTTAGCATATTTGGGAACAGAAAGGAACTGGGAGAAATATGAGGTGAGCCTAGAGAGGTAGGAAGGACAGATTACCCAGGCTAAAAGTCACGGTAAGAATTTGGGACTTTCTTCTAAGAGCAATGGAGAATCGAGTAAATGACATGACACAATAGGCTTTTTTGAAATTTTTGTGTTTTGTTAAAAAAAAAAAAAACTTGGCATCAATGAATGCATATTGCAGCTGCATGCAGGCTCTTAGTTCCCTAACCTGGGATTGAACCTGTGCCCATACAGGGGAAACACAGAGTTCTCACCACTGGATTACCAGGACAGTCCTACAATTTGCAGAATACTCTGACTTTTACAATCTTCAGTTCTCTGTGAGGGTTCGCTTTGTGACCCTTACCTGAGCATTGGCCAGTAGAAATGCTACCAGTCTTCTCTGGTCTCCATAGCCCCTCACCTAAGGTTTGTGTCAAAGACACTTCTCACTTTAAATCACAGAAGAAAGTGTAGAAGTTTATTTAAAGCTTTTCTGGGATGAAGAGGGTTTACTGTATCACAGCAGAAATGTAATTATCTTTTAATATTCACCTCCTGGCTTCAAAGTTCTATGGACAATGGCCCAAGTACTTTCCTCATAAAAAATTAAAGACCTCTCTTTTGAAGAAGGAAATGGCAACTCACTCCAGTATTCTTGCCTGGAAAATTCCATGGACAGAGGAACCTGGCGGGCTACAGTCCATGGGGTTGCAAAGAGTCAGCCACGATTGAGCACGTCCCCACCTCTCTCCTTAATATCCCATCCTCTCATCACCCCACCACCACCCATTTCAGTTTTTTCTGCAATCTTTATTCCATTTTAATGGAGAAATAGTCTTGTCATCTTGTGACTTAATCTTTGTCCTTTTGAATGTTTAGGAAAAATGGGAGAGAGGACAAACGTGCTGGGAAAGACAGCAATAACTTTGGGGTTGCTCGGGACAATAATTTTAAATTAGTGCCTGTGTGGCTATTCATTTTTAAAGTAAACATATAAGACTTCCCTGGTGGTGCAGGGGATAGGAATCTGCCTGCCAATGCAGTGGACATGGGTTCGATCCATAATCCAAGAAGATCCCACATGCCAAGGAGCAACTAAATCCTGTGGGCCACAGCTACCGAGCCTGTGCTCTAGGGCCCATGAGGCACAACTACCGAGCCTGAGAGCCACAGCTGATGAAGCCCACACACCTAGAACCTGTGCTCCACAACAGGGGAAGGAAGCCACCACAATCAGAAACCCGAGCACCGCAAGGAAGACCTGCTCCCTGCAACTAGAGAAAGCCCACGCGCAGCAACAAAGACCCAGCACAGCCAAAAACATATAAACACACATGCTTCAGTTTTAAATTTTATCTGATAACACTTTCACAAATAAAATATATTAATTCAAAACATAATCTCCCCCTTGTAGAATAAATTATTTTCGACCATACCTTAAGGAGACCCAAGTGAGACTACACTTAAAATTGATAAGCATGAGCTTGAGCGCCTTCGTCCAGTCCTCCTCCGTGTTCAAGTGGGTTCTGATGGAATAGAATCCACTGCTGCTTCCAGGGTCTTCCATCAGGCCTTTCTTCACATGAATCTTGTAGGGCAAACAGAGACCCGACTCACCGCTCTCAGCTGCTTCCTTGAACTGCTGCATGCAGTCCAGGAAAGCCATCATAGCCTGATCAAATTTGTTATGTAAGAAAACATTCTGCTTCCCACTAGAGAACAATGGCAACTCGGCACAATCATCTATTAAAGACCTCAGGTAGGAATGGTTTCCGCAGGGGATGAGATGGTACCTCTGAAACTCCAGTCCAATTGTATTGGCCAGGGCGAGGAGCAGCAAGGCTGTCTGTCCCCAGGCTGCACTGATCTCATTCCAGCACACAGGGACAGTGGGGAGGCGGCCCAGTCTGAAGTTATTGATGACGGTTAAGGGGCCGTCTTGCCAGATCTCGAAGGTGGCATTAAAGACGTCGGTTTTCTCCAACTGGTTGCACTGGAGCTGGGCGTACTGCAGTCGCATCTCCACACTGCTCAGCTCCTCATTTAGTTCTAATTGTTGCCATTTCAGTTGACTGTAGTCCTTCCAGTACTGCTTTTCCTGCTGCTCCAGCATCTTCGTCTCTGCCTGGGCTGCCTCAAGATCGGCTGCTACCCTTTCTTGGTTCTTTTCCACTTCTGCCACTTCCTGGAGTAGCCTCGCTTCCTCCAACTCCAGGCCCTTCAGCTTCTCCTGCAGCATCTCCCTGTCGTCCCCACTGACCCACTTCCTGGTCTCCAAACAGCGTTTGTAGTTCTGAACGTCAGATTCAGTGATGGCGAGTTCAACGTCCAGTACCTCTAAAAGATAGTCAGTACAGTCCACACACAGCGGGTGGTCCACCTCTGTTTCACCAGAGAGGATGTCAGAACTGTCCCTAATAGTCTTCTGGATGCTGTTGAGACTCCTCCAGGGCTCCAACCTCCCAAGCAGGGTGAAGCTGGAATAGTCCCAGGACATCCCACCACTGGAGGGGTGAGGAGTCCTGCAAAAGGCACCATCCTGTAGATTTTCAAAGTTTGCCTCCTCCTTGGAGGGAGGGCCTCCCTCCGGTGTTTCTCTTGTCTCTCCCTGAGCTGAGATGAGCATCGAAGCTCCAGGTTCCTGGGAGGGCTCCACAGAGTGATTCAGCTTCAGGGCCTGGCTGCAGCGCTGGCAAAGAAAGCAGAAGTGGGACATGGTGGAGGCCTTGACTCTCAACTTGACACTGCTTCCTCTGGGTCACCAGTTAGTTAACCACTTATACCTTTTAGAACTGCTTCTAAAATGCATATCTCATCTTGTTACTCTCCTTAAGACCTTACAATGGTACCCTCCTTAAATACTTATAGACCTCCCTTACCTCCTTATAGGCTTTCTTTCTAAAAAGAAAAGCCAATCATCTTACTCCACCCTTAGAAATAATAATCTTTCTAAAACTAAAATCTGGTCATGGGCACATCCCTCCTTAAAATGTTTAATGCCTTTATCTTACCTCAATATAAAGTCTAAACATCTTAACCTGACACCAAGGCCTCTCTCCATCTTTCCAACTTTTTCCCATTTCCTGCCACCCTCACTTTGGCTCCTGCATAATAACTGAATTTCAGCTCTTTCAACATTTCTTATTGTTCCCGCTGACTGGAACACTCTTCCTTCCCATCTGTACCTGGATAACTTCTACCCATCCTTTGGGTTAGATGTCATTTCTTCCAGAAAGCCTTCCCTGACTACAAAATTTGGGTTTTCTGTTCTGATGACACACTTCACATTCTTTATCTCATAGTAATGTAATGGGCATACATGAAAACTTTATTAATATTTGTTTAATTACCAAATCACATCAAATAAAGTAGCTTCAGTGGGGGGTGGGGGGGTTAGTCGCTAAGTCATGTCAGACTCTTGCAACCCCATGGACTGTAGTCTGCCAGGCTCCTTTGTCCATGGCAAGAATACTGGAGTGGGTTGCCATTTCCTTCTCCAGGGGATCTTCCCAACCCAGGTCTCCTGCACTGCAGGCAAAGTCTTTACCAACTGAGCTACAAGGGAAGCCCACACCTACTGAAGCCTGAGTACTCTAGAGCTCATGCTCTGCAACAAGAGAAGCCACTGCAATGAGAAGCCCACACATTGCAACTAAAGAAAGCCTGCATGCAGCAATGAAGACCCAGTGCAACCAAAAATAAATAAATAATTTTTTAAAAAGTTATTAGAAACTGGCTGAAAAGCACTTTTCTACTTGTTAGATGGGATGCTGCCTAATTTATGAATCATTTAATAAAGTCAATTAAAAAATAAGAAAATAGTGGGGCTTCCCTGGTGGTCCAGCAGTTAAGAATCCACCTGCCAATGCAGGGGACACTGGTTCAGCCCTTGGTTCATGAAGATCCCACATGATGTGGAACAACTAAGCCCCTTGGCCACAACTACTGAATCTGCCCTCTTGAGCCCACAAGCTACAACTATTGAAGTCTGTCTGCCCAGAGACTGTGCTCCACAACAAGAGAGCCTGCATAGCACAGCTAGAGAGTAGCCCCTACCCTCTGCAACTAGAGAAAGCCTGCATGCAGCAAGGAAGACCTAGCACAGCCAAAAATAAACAAACAAAAAATCATGTCAATGAAAAAAAAAAGAAAGCAAACTGGCTGGAAAGTTGTTCATTTTCCCGGAGACTTAAAATGTCCCAGGACTCTCAGATGGGCTCAAAATCCAAGGCCATCTCATTGTTAACTACAAAAAAAATATTCACAGCTCAGAAATACCACCCCAATATGCCTCTGTAATTGTGCACCCTCTTTGCTTAACACAGCTGTGAGTTAAGTGTTCTGTAAACCATTGAAAATTCCCATACCATCAATCCTGGAAGTGCTCAAAGGGACTGTAACCACACCATCTGCCACTCCTTACTCATTTCTAATACCATCATCAGGGAGGGGGAAATTTTCCCCTACCCCTCATGAGTACTTGTGTCTGGACTAATAATTAAATTACACAATATAGTTTAACAGGAGAAACAGATTTTAATTTGTGCACACACAGATCCACGGAAATGGGACCTAAGAAGTGGCCAAAGCAGACAGCTTTTAAACTTTTTAGACAAAGAAATAATACTTTTGTGAGGAATTGACAGGTATTGACAGGACAAAGAAACACGTTTTAGGTGCTCAGTTAGTGAAGACTCTAAACAGTTTTGACTAGTAAATTTTAAAAGTAGCAACGTTTGTTTACACAGGCATCTCAGCCCCATTTCCCTATGTCTGACAACAAAGGTATTTTACTTCCAGATGCAGGCAATCTTTACAGTGGCTTCTTGTTGCTCAGCACAGGCTCTAGGGCTTTGGGGCTCAGTAGTTGTGGAATGTAGGCGTAGTGGGATCTTCCCAGACCCAGGGGTCGAGTCTGTGTCCCCTGCATTGGCAGGCAGATTCTTAACCATTGGACCACCAGGGAAGTCCTCCATTCCTTTTAGTTGGGATTGCCAACTAGTTCTTGCACCCACCTCAAATTCCCTCCTTCCCGCAATAACAATACCACTGAAAAGTCATTTAAAGACCAGAATTTATTAAAATGTACAGACTTACATCCAAAAATAACAATGTGATATGGCCGTGCGACTATAGACTATTTTTCAGTTATTTGAATAGTTCAGGCTAAGTGTTGATGCTTGATGCACTGTTTCAATGGCAAAGATGTTGGTCAAATTTTGGCTCACATAGTCATTATGTCCCTAGCAAACAGAGCCTAGAGTGGCAGGATCCTATGTGGCCCCAGGGCTGTTGGAGTTATGGAGAGGGTGGAAAGTGGGGGTCTTCCCCAGTTAGTGTCAGGGCACAAGGTTAAGTGCGGTGCTGCAGGGGAGAGTGAAGCAAGTGGTTGGAGTGAGGAATTTGGGAGTAGATCTGGAAATGGTGAAACAGTTCTTGGACAATAAAACTGATGAAGGCAAAGGTATTTGGGTTCAGCATGGAGAGCAGCCAACCAATTTTAGGTCACAATTTTAGGCAGGCTACAGAGTTGGCTTTTCATTGACACATTTATTTATTGACTCCTACAGGCATTGGGAAAGAATGGAGGCTAACATGTAAGTAACTGTCATGTTTCCAGCTTAGTTCATAGATTGTATTGCTCCTGCTGCTGCTGCTGCTGCTAAGTCACTTCAGTCGTGTCTACAATAATACATTGTATTACTGTTGCTCAAATATTCATCCTCCCCTCCCTCCACATAGGAACTTATTTTGTACAATGGACTGTGGGCTGAAGCGACAGTGTGGTAGTACCAAGTCCAGGTTTTTGCTAGCTCTTTTCTGCTCCTGTCCTCCACCATGAGACAAGCATATCCCGTAAAGGAGCTGCTCCTTCAATCTTGGTCCCCAAATGAGAAGACATAGAAACCAACCATAACTCACCTGCAAAACTCTGAGAAATAAATGCTTGAGTTGTAAGCCATGAAAATTGGGGGATTATTATCACAGCAAAATATGACTAATAGACACAGTGTTAATCACTTAACATGTATTTTCTCATTTTAGTCCTTCAGAAACAGGCAACAAAGTCTCAGAAACGCAAATATCAGAATCCCGCAGATTCTGGGATTTAGGCCCAGGCATAAATGATATCAAAAGCCATGCTTTCCATGAAGACATAACAACCCTAGTCCTTGATGAGTAAAGCAATAGTCGACTTAGCATAGAACTGTGGTCTTAGAGAAAATGTTAACTGAATATGCCTCCAGTAGCCCTAAGTACCAAAGTGTCAGACTCTTCCACAGAAATGTTGTTGTTATTTAGTCACTAAGTAGAGTCCAACTCTTGCGACCCTATGGACTGTAGCCTGCCAGGCTCCTCTGTCCATGGAATTCTCCAGGCAAGAATACTGGAGTGGGTTACCACTTCCTTCTCCAGGGGATCTTCCCAATCCAGGGGTGGAATTCACGTCTTCTGCACTGGCAAGCATATTCTTTACCACTGAGCCACCTGGGAAAACTCTTCCATAGAATAGATGACCTAATATGAGTTCTATATTACCAAAGTAGTTTCAGACACTCAGATGCTAGCAACCCCTTTTTCCCCTTCTCCCTAAATGCCATACATAAATAATATAGTTAGGAATAGACCACAAACTGGCATCACGGGTAATAGATGGTCAGATTGCTTCCAATACCTTTAGAGAGAGTAAAAACAATGAGTCCTGCCTCATAGTCCCTACATTTTTCTGTCAGAAAGCTATGATTCATTTGTTTCATGAGTCATGCTGCAGGTGTTTGGTTGTGACTCTCAGGGATTAAAAATGATGCTCTGGTATGGAGAAGTATTTCAGGGCTTACCAGTGGAAAGCAGGAAAGAGGAAGCCATGGAATGGAAAGGCTGTTTGGAAATTGGCTGGGGAAGGACAGCAGGGCTTCATACAGTTAACCAGAAAATGTATTTCAAGTGTATTTTTTGAAGAGCCTGAGTAATTTTTCTGTTTTCCAAATGTATTGCCCCCAGGGTCAGACTGGCCCAAAGAGAAGTTGAACACGGCCCTGTGGTCTACTAAGAAACTCTTTGTTACTGTCTAGGGTTTAAAGGAAGGGCCAGCCTCCCTTGTCCTGTTGCTCTGATGTCTGGGAATTCACAGAGTCTGTGCCCGGGACAGAATCTCTTTGTTTTTTGTTGTTATTTATTATTGTTATCAAGTCATTTAATCCTGTCTGACTGTTTCTTGCCTGGCCTTTCTATGTAAGCTCTTCAGGTGGTCCTAGGTTAGAATACCACCACTCTTAGTGAGCTGTGGCTTAGCTGTTTATCCTGTGCCTTTTTCCATTAGAATTTGAACTCTGTCATACCAGGGAGTAAATCCAGCTTATTCATTGCTAAGGCCCTTTTGTTTGGTAGTTTATGAACTTGATAATTAGGGACTTAATGATTGATTGAGTGAATGAGTACATTTTTACATCAGGCCTGAAAAGCAAGTATAATTTTGCTATTAACTGATGAATTCTGTCCAGATTTTTTTTTAAATGTTGCCTTAATTTTATCACATAAATAATATGTGAAGACTTCCCGCTACAGAATATTCAAGTATTGAGGAAATGAAAGACAGAGGCAAAGTACCCCTTTCTTTGTCCTCTACATCTAGCCCCTTCCCTTCCCCCAAGTAACCATTTAAGAGTTTTTGTTCTCTTTTCTGTTAATGTGATAGTATAATTTATAATATGAAGTATGTATTTGATCTTGTTCCTGGCCTAGAGCTCCTAAAATCCATGCATGTATGTTTTTACTCTCCAAGTCATGTCCAACTCTGCAGTCTGTGAGGCTTCTCTGTGCATGGGATTTCCCAGGCAAGAATATCGGAGTGGGTTGCCATTTCCTTTTCCAGGGGATCTTCCCAATCCAAGCATTGACTCCTGTTTCTTGTATTGGCAACACAGATTCTTTTCCACTGAGCCACCAGAGGAACCCTCCTAAGACTCTTCAAAATTCCTAAGCATTCAGAGTGACAAAGCTGTCTTTCAGCTGTTCTGTTTTTTGTTTGGTTCTGTTAAGTGACTTTTAAGCCACATCAAAGGATGGGGGCTAGTTGCCAAGAGAACCAAGCAAGTGATTGGAAGGTTAAAACTTTCAGTCCCACCCCTGACCTCTGAGAAGGGGAGAGAGGCTGGAGGTTAACATCAATGTCTCATCATTATTTGATCATCAAGCCTCTGTAATGATGCTTCCATAAAAACCCAAAAGGATGGGATTCTGAGAGCTTCTAAGTTGGTGAAAAGGTGGAGATTCTGGAGATTGATGTTCTCAGAGAGGGCATGGAAGCTCCTCATCCTTTCCCTGTAGCTTGCCCTGTATGTCTCTTCCATCAGCCTATTCCTAAGTTATATCTTTTTATAACAAACCAGCAATCTAATAAGTAAAAAAAATTTCCTGTGTTCTGTCAGCCACTCTAGCAAGTTAACTGAACCAGAGAAACTGATCATGGGAACCTCTGACTTATATCCAGTTGGGTCAGAAGCAGAGCTAACCTGGACTTGGAATTGGCATCTGAAGTGGGAGAGAAAGGGCTTCCCCAGTGGCTCAGCAGTAAAGAATCTGCCTGCAACACAGGAGACCCAGGTTCCTTAGCTGGGTCAGAAGATCCCCTGGAGGAGGAAATGGCAACCCACCCCAGTGTTCTTGCTTAGACAATCCCAAGGACAAAGAACCCTGGAGGGTTACAGTCCGTGGGATTGCAAACAGTCAGACAGGACTGAAGTGACTGAGCATGCATGTGGGAGGGAGACGGACTTGTAAGACTGAGCCCATTACACATGGAATCTGAGGTTGTCTCCAGGCAGATAGTGTCATAACGGAGTTAAATTGTAGGACACTCAGCTGATGCCCAAGAATCTCTTTTTGGTGGTGAAAATCCACCACACATTGAAACTGAATGATCAGAAACATCACTAGCCTTCTCCTTTCAACACATTTTTACTTCTGTGCTCATAGAAGTATCCTTTAATGTGAGTTTTCTTTTTCTTCAAGGATGATAGAAACTTCCCTTTTCCTATATGCTGCTTATAACATGTAATTTGTTCCATTTCCCTATGGATGGAAAACTAGAAAATGGCAACCAAGCATTTGGGGCCCGTTTCTCTTTGATCTTTTGCAATTAGCTTTTGCTTTCATCCCAAAGCAGGATTTACCAAGATAGGCTGTTTCCCTTGATAATGTAAACTGATTTGCACGATCTATAGACAAGTTATTTTTATTCTATAAATAATTATTTTGCAATTTCTTCTTGTAACAGGGAAGAACTAATCTGACTCCATAGTGAATCTATTTTTTTTAAGCTCTAAATTTTATACTCTACAGCTAATTGCCTTGCTAATTCTGCACACAGGCACATTAATCATAAAAGGATTGTGACCTATAGCTTGAGGTATGAATTATTAGAAAGATAACTCTCCTTTGCTTAGTGATCACATATTTCATAAAGAGATAAGCTGTTGCAGGACAGGAAAGAACACTTGTCTTAGGACAGGAAATGACACTCGTTGAAGACTTACAGGAGCAACACGTCCGGGGCTACTATGAACAAATGCTGCAATACCAAAGAATTAACATGTCAGCTTCAAGGTCTGGCAGGCTCCGAGAACTCTGCAATAGCCCTTCACCTTTTGATCTTACTCTCTCTCATCTCCCCCTCTGTAGCACAGAAGAAGCTTGTTTTCAAACCCAAACGGAATGGTTCTTTAAGATGTTAGTCTGCCATCTTCTCAGTTTGCCCGTTTTCCAAATAAAATGCTACTCCTTGCCTCAGCACCTTGTTTCTCAAATTGCTGGCCTGTTGGGTGGCAAGAAATTTGAGCTCCAACTCGATAATATCATCATCAGAAACTCACTCTAAGGATTGTTAATCAAAAATGTCACACAGCATTTAACTCTTACTACAAGGGATTCATAGTAAATAAAAGCTTATCTAGTGCTTCTGTAGTTCCCATGTTTCATAAACACATTGACAAGTAGTTACAGGCCTCAGGCTTTCCCGACAGCTCAGTGGTAAAGAATCCTCCTGCAGTGCAGGAGACACAGGAGATGTGGGATCGATCCCTGGTTTGGGAAAACAGCAGCCCATTCCAGTATTCCTGCCTGGAGAATCTCAAGGACAGAAGAGCCTGGTGAACTGTAACATGGGGTCGCAAAGAGGTGGACACAATTGAGTGACTGACCACACACACACACACAGGGTCTTCAATCTGTCCAGCCAGTTTTCACACAATTCAATTGTGAAGCAGCAGGAGGAAGGTCTAGCTTTGTTAGAAGCCATATATGATGTCTTCCCAATCCTGGCTGCTTTTTCGTTCTGTAGACAGAGACCACCAAGCATGTGCAGACTCACTGCTTCTGCTATAGGCAGTGACCACTGGACTTGACAAATCCAACACAAGTCCACAGAGCACTGGGAGATGTAGTTTGGAGCTTTTGTGACACCCTCTGTCATTTCTTGAGATGTCTTTTGATTTAACGATAGTTTGAAAATCATATTCATCAAATACTTCTTTTACTGCTCTGATGTCCTGGCTAGCACCAGTTTTAGATCCCTTCCTATAAATTTGTTGGCTGGATTTCTGGGGGAGGGAAAGCATTATAAAAATATACATAATTATTCCTTGAGAGCTCTGTTCAAATACAGGATTAAAATTTTCAGTCACCTTGTCTTCTATGGATACTTAATTCCAGTACCTGGCATGTAGCAGGTTTTCCATTAAATAATAATTGAATAAATGAAGTGCTAAACCTGAAGGATTCAGATTTTCTGACCACATGATGGTATATTTTTCTACTTTTTATTAGTAGTTATTTTATTTAAAAAGTCTTTCCTTCTCCCCTCTAGTCACAGTAATGCAAAGTTACCACTATAAAAAGATTAAGGATATATTTCTCCTTTCTTATTAAAAAATTCTTCAAAAGTTTTTCTTTATTCAATAAAATTTACTGGAGCTGCTATATCTAAGGCCCCATGCTTAATTTTTTTTTAAAAAGAAACTCACACTATCAATACTTGTGATCTTTTTCAATTTAGTAGCTATATGATGTTTTTATGTTATGTTCTCCATGATTTTTAATATATTTATGTATATACACGTGTGTGGTAATTATATGTTGTATGTTCTAGGGTAAGTGTCTTAAAAGCTATGAATTTCTTTTGGAATGCTGTGTTACTAGTCTTTTCTGAAAGAGTTCATTAAGTTGCAGCATCGTTAAATATAGGGTACAGAGAATCCCTATAAATACATGTAAGAGTCAGATATTAATATCAGAATATATAATGAATTTCCACAAATCAATAGAAAAATAAGCAACCAATGGAAAAATGGGAGGAAGACAACTGTGATTCTTAACTCTGGCTGAACATTAGAATCACTGAGGACTTTTTAAAAAACAAAATGCCTCCCACTGACTAATGACTGAAGAAAAATGTACAATATAAGAGTTGTGCATTAAATTTTATATGGAGCAAAATGAGGACTATAGCCCAGAAGACAGCATTTCAGATCGCTCTGAAGAACTGCTCCAAAGAGGTTAGAAGCGGAGGTAGAGGGAAAATTATTTTTTCTCTCCTACACTAGATAATATCTTTATTATATACATTTATCATTTACATAATTCATTATATATAAACATTATTATATGTATATATAATAATTATGGGGCTTACCAGGTAGCGCAGTGGTAAAGAATCTGCCTGCCACTGAAGAAGATACAAGAGACATGGGTTCAGTCCCTGGGTTAGGAAGATCCCCTAGAGAAGGGAATTGCAACCCATTCCAATATTCTTGACTAGAGAATTCCATGGACAGAGGAGCCTGATGGGCTACAGTCTATGCAGTTACAAAGAGTCGGACATGATTGAGCATACACACACAAAAAAGAACTGAGTATCTATGATTTGTTGAGAACTTTTATCTACCTGAGTCTCATAATTCTATGAGGTAATGAAAATCATTAACCCCGTTTTACAGTTGAGGAAACTGAAGCCAGTGAACCTCAGTGACTTTGGCTGCCAGTATTCAGGCATGGCAGGTCACAAAAGTGGGAGACAGGAAAGAAATATTGTTTGAGGGATTTCCATGTCAGGTAATGGGGACTGTGGGGTGTAGTTTATTCAGATCAGCATCTCTACTGAAAGAGATGAAAGTACTGGAAGATATCTGAAAACTTCTTAAAGCATAGAAGAACTGAAATATAATGAGAAATGCAGCCCAAAATACAGGAGAAGGAAGAACAGGGAAGAGAGCAGGAATGCCACAGCTGACTTGTGCCCTTTGGGGCATTTGCTGGTCTGGATGAAAGCAGCTGCTAAATTGACATGTGGGGAGAGACTGACAGATAAAAGCCCAAGGCACCCTCCAGAGAAGAAAGACAAAAGATGTCTTCCTCAAAATCAGGCAAATCAGCAGAAATCCAGTGCCCTTCCCCATCTTTCTAGAGCTATGGGAAGAATTTTCTTGCTGGGAGAGATTGAATTTTCTTCTTGTTGCATGGGTAAAAAATGTGTCTCTGAGAGTTTATAAACCAAATGCCCATGTTTCCAGGGAATTGTATCTCATTCATATCAGCACCAAATGGTGAATTTAAGTGGTTGCAAACTGGTAATGCTTCAGAAATTTAGAAAATACAAATGTAAACTCTCAGTAAAGGAATGAGCCTATGTTTCTAGGAACATTAGTAACTATTCCAGGGCTTTGAGAAGCTTATCATCAAAGATAACTAAATTCATTTTGAATGGGAATCGGCTAAAACAGCAGATGACATAAACTGACCTCCAATGACTTTGAAAATTGAATAAGACACAAATTATTCTAAAGAATGATTATAGTATTTAAAATATGACTTACTAAACAGTATCTGTACAGTCAGCAAAAACAAGACCGGGAGTTGACTGTGGCTCAGATCATGAACTCCTTATTGCCAAATTCAGACTTAAATTGAAGAAAGTGGGGAAAACAACTAGACCATTCAGGTATGAACTAAATCAAATCCCTTATGATTATACAGTGGAAGTGAGAAATAGATTTAAGGGACTAGATCTGATAGAGTGCCTGATGAACTATGGACGGAGGTTCGTGACATTGTTCAGGAGACAGGAATCAAGACCACCCCCAAGAAAAAGAGTCTGAGGAGGCCTTACAAATAGCTGTGAAAAGAAGAGAAGTGAAAATCAAAGGAGAAAAGGAAAGATACAGACATCTGAATGCAGAGTTCCAAAGAATAGCAAGAAGAGATAAGAAAGCCTTCTTCAGCGATCAATGCAAAGAAATAGAGGAAAACAACAGAATGGGAAAGACTAGGGATCTCTTCAAGAAAATTAGAGATACCAAGGGAACATTTCATGCAAAGATGGGCACAATAAAGGACAGAAATGATATGGACCTAACAGAAGCAGAAGATATTAAGAAGAGGTGGCAAGAATACACAGAAGAACTGTACAAAAAAGATCTTCATGACCCAGATAATCACAATGGTGTGATCACTCATCTAGAGCCAGACATCCTGGAAAATGAAGTCAAGTGGGCCTTAGAAAGCATCACTATGAACAAAGCTAGTGGAGGTGAAGGAATTCCAGTTGAGCTATTTCAAATCCTGAAAGATGATGCTGTGAAAGTGTTGTTCTCAATATGCCAGCAAATTTGGAAAACTCAGCAGTGGCCACAGGACTGGAAAAGGTCAGTTTTCATTCCAATCCCAAAGAAGGGCAATGCCAAAGAATGCTCAAACTACCACACTATTGCACTCATCTCACACACTAGTAAAGAAATGCTCAAAATTCTCCAAGCTAGGCTTCAGCAATTCGTGAACTCTGAACTTCCAGACGTTCAAGCTGGATTTAGGAAAAGCAGAGGAACCAAGATCAAATTGCCAACATCTGCTGGATCATCGAAAAACCAAGAGAGTTCCAGAAAAACATATATTTCTGCTTTATTGACTATGCCAAAGCCTTTGACTGTGTGGATCACAATAAACTGTGGAAAATTCTGAAAGAGATGGGACTACCAGACCACCTGACCTGCCTCTTGAGAAACCTATATGCAGGTCAGGAAGCAACAGAACTGGACATAGAACAATAGACTGGTTCCAAATAGGAAAGGGAGTAATTCAAGACTGTATATTGTCACCCTGCTTATTTAACTTATATACAGAGTATATCATGAGAAACACTGGGCTGGATGAAGCACAAGCTGGACTCAAGATTGCCAGGAGAAATATCAATAACCTCAGATATGCAGACACCACCCTTATGGCAGAAAGTGAAGAAGAACTAAACAGCCTCTTGATGAAAGTGAAAGTGGAGAGTGAAAAAGTTAGCTTACAGCTCAACATTCAGAAAACTAAGATCATGGCATCTGGTCCCATCACTTCATGGCAAATAGATGGGGAAACAGTGGAAACAGTGTCAGACTTTATTTTTCTGGGCTCCAAAATCACTGCAGATGGTGACTGCAGCCATGAAATTAAAAGACTCTTACTCCTTGGAAAGGAAGTTATGACCAACCTAGACAGCATATTAAAAAGCAGAGACATTACTTTGCCAACAAAGGTCTATTTCATCAAGGCTATGGTTTTTCCAGTAGTCATGTATAGATGTGAGAGCTGAAGTATAAAGAAAGCCGAGCGCTAAAGAATTGTTGCTTTTGAACTGTGGTGTTGGTGAAGACTCTTGAGAGCCCCTCATATTGAAAGGAGATTAGTCCAGGGTGTTCATTGGAAGGACTGATGTTGAAGCTGAAACTCCAATACTTTGGCTACCTGATACAGAGTTGACTCATTGGAAAAGACCAGGATGCTGGGAAAGATTGAGGGCAGGAGGAGAAGGGAATGACAGAGGATGAGACGGTTGGATGGTATCACCAACTCAATGTACATGAGTTTGGGTAAACTCTGGGAGTTGGTGATGGACAAGGAGGCCTGGCGTGCTGCAGTTCATGGGGTCGCAAAGAGCTGGACATGACTGAATGACTGAACTGAACTGAACTGAACTGAAACAGTATCTGTGAGAAACAGAAAATTATAAATTGGATACTGGCATACTTGAAAAAAAAAGAAAAAGGAAGTTCTCCAAAGGAAAAAATTCAATAACTAAAATTCAAAATTAACATAATGGATGAGTTTGGGAACAAAAGAAATTTATAGAAGATAGGTCAGAAGGAACAATGCCACATAGACAAAAAGAAAATATGATAGCAAGTTTAAGAGATGTGAATAATAGAATAAATAGTCTCAGTTCAGTTCAGTCCCTCAGTCATGTCCGACTCTTCGCGACCCCATGGACTGCAGCCTACCAGGCTCCTCCGCTCATGGGATTTTCCTGGCAAGAGTACTGGAGTGGGGTGCCATCGCCTTCTCCATCAAGGAACACACCTCTAGTTAAAGTTGAGGTTATTAACTCTACAACAAAGGAGAACTCATAATATGAAGAACTAGAGGGCATTTCAGTTTTTGTTCAGTCACTCAGTTGTGTCCGACTCTTTGCAACTCCATGGACTGCAGCACATCAGGCTTCCCTGTCCTTCACCATCTCCCGGAACTTGCTCAAACTCATGTTCATGGAGTCAGTGATACCATCCAACCGTCTCATCCTCTGTTGTTCCCTTCTGCTCCTGCCTTCAATCCTTCCCAGCATCAGGGTCTTTTCGAATGAATTGGCTCTTCACATCAGGTGGCCAAAGTATTGAAGCTTCAGCTTCAGCATGAGTCCTTCCAATGAATATTCAGGACTGATTTCCTTTATGATTGACTGGATCTCCTTGCAGTCCAAAGGACTCTTAAGAGCATCAATTCCTTGATGCTCAGCCTTCTTTATGATCCAAGTCTCACACTCGTGCATGCCTACTGGAAAAACCATACCTTTGACTATAAGAGGGGTTATAAAGACTTAAGGATTTGGCTTGTGTAAGGAGTTGTTCTCACTTCCTCAGGCTGAAAGTTATCAAGTGATAGAAGAGTATTGTTAAGGAAGGTAGTATAGTTATTTATGTTTCCCAGGAAACCTTGTGATTTCAGCTGTAGACATGAGAAAGTCACCTCTACTATAATCCTGCCTTTGTCCCTCTCCTTAGTTAAGCCAGATCTACACCATATTCTCATTATAAACCCTGAGTTTTAATTTTTTTGTTTTTCTACAATCAATATGGTTGTTGAAAGGTAATTTTCCTTTAGCCTTACCTTTATATTCACGAGGTTAGAGACAAGTTTGATAAAACAAGAGGTTTAATCTTGGGGGCCCAAATGAGTTGCAAATATTTAATACTAGGGCCAGTTCCCATGAAATGCCTTTATTCATACATTCCATGCTCTCTGTTAGCATGAATCACTGACTTGACTGAACTATTCCTAAACTGGATGCAACTGCTCCCTGAACAAAGTGCTTGGTGTGAGTGAAATGTTTTAATATCCCCTGATGAGAGACATATGCAAGAGCAAAGTAAATTCTGAGTCTTTTCCTTTCTTTTTGGCCAAAAGTTCTGCTCAAGATTTTGTGGCTGTAGCTTAATGGCTGTGACTAATTTTATTCTGTTACCAGACATTCTCTATGGTTTCCTCCCATAGTTTCCATTTCCCTCCTGGTGGTTTGAGTCTTCACCCCAGTCCCTCCCCCAGTCAGTCACCTGGGTCACTCCCCGCCTTTGGGATGACTTCATTTGGGCCCCAGTGGCCATGACAATGTCAGGAGGTGAGAGGACTGTGCTTTCCTATATGGAGTTTTGTTACTTTCAAGGTCTCAGCAGTTCTAATCTCTGGTTGCCTAATTTGGGATCTCCTTGGTTAGCGTTTGCTTCGATGACACTCATTTAATTTTCCTAATGACACTTCCCCACATCTATACATAGTCACTCCTCCCCTATGCCAGCCTTTCAGAGGACACTCCTCTGAAATATACATCCCTTAAGAGGTCTGAAATGGTTTGGATCCTTACATGTTTACTGGACAACAATCCAATGCTTCCCACTTCTAGACCCTCAAAAGTTGGATTGGTGCCATGTGGTGGTGGTGGTTGACCCTTGCCTATTCATGGAGAAAATTCTGTACTCCTGTAACTAGTTGGAACTTTCCAGATATCTGCAGTGGTTCTAGACAGAGTGGGACTGGACAGGTGGGACTCTAGGGACCACCTCAGGCTGATTCCTGAGACTGACTGCCTGCTCTTTCCCCCTCTGCCATCCAATCCCTCTGTGTTTCCCTACAGTCTGAGCAAGACAGGGATTTTAAGGACTTTAGCCCAATACAAATATAATAATAATCAGGGTAAAAGTACAAATGAAGGCCTATGTACCACATATTTAAAAAGTCAATGTTTAAATCAAACTAAAATTTTAAATAAAATATGTTCTATTGAAACTGTGCCCCTTAGGGTTAATAGAAACTGGTGACTAACTGGAATTCTTGACCTTACAGAACAACAGTTAAGGGTATAGGTTGTTTAAAACCCCTCAGCTTATAATCTGCCTTCACTAACCAAACTTACCTTAATTTAATTTTTTAATTTTTATTTATTCATTTATGGCTGTGCTGGGTCTTAGTTGCTGCAGGCAGGCATTCTCTAGTTGTGGAGAGCAGGCGCTACTATAGTTGTGGTGCTCGGGCTTCTCATTGCACGGCTTCTCTTGTGCAGAGCACAGGCTCTGGGCACCTTGGGCATCATAAGTTATGGTACATGGGCATATCTGCTCCACAGCATGTGAGATCTTTTCAGACCAGGGATCGGACCATGTTCCCTGCGTTGGTAGGTGGATTGTTAAACACTGGACCACCAGGGAAGCCCTTGCCTTAAGGATTTTTTTGACTACTTAATCATCCCCATGGCTTCCCCAGTGCAGAATCTGCCTGCAATGTGGGAGACCTGGGTTTGACCCCTGGGTCAGACAGATCCCCTGGAGAAGGGCATGGCAACCCACTCCAGTATTCTTGCCTAGAGAATTCCATGGACATAGGAGACTGGCGGGCTACAGTCCATAGGGTTGCAAAGAGTCGGACACTAACATTTTCACTTTCAACCATCCCCTGCAGATAACATCTCTGACATATGGGTCACAATAGTAAGAGGTGTTTAAGCTGTTTTTCAGAAACTTGGAGGAAGTTCTTTTCTAGTTTGAGCCAGCTAAATCTGACTGGGGTCACCAGTCCTAAAACTGGGCCTGTGCAGACATATGACCTTTTGATGTCAGAGGAGTGAAAACTCCATGCTCAGATGTTAAGTGCCTCCATTTTTAACATGCATCCCATAAAGAAACATGTGACTCAGGGATGGCCTTCCCCACTCCTAACCACCCTGCTTCTTTGTCCCTTTGGGACTGTGTACCTGAGATTTGTTCTCCTGTCTTGCTTGCTGGCCTTGTGAACAAATCCTTTCTCTGATGCAAATTCAGTGTCTCAGTGATTGGCTTGTTGTGTGTGGGCTCAAACAAACCTGATTCTAAAATACTATCCTCATACCTTGAACAATATATCTTCATAAAATTTTTTAAGCCAGGTTCAAATTTAGAGTCATTTGATCCATCAGTACCCTGCATTGGGATGGGGGGGTAGTGAAATGGAGCAGGAGTCTCTAGTCCTTGGCCCCCTGCCATATCTTCTGCCTGACTTTCGCCTGTGGAAAACTTTAGTCAAAGAATAAATTTAATCAGAGAAGTGAGAAGTACTGAAAGAAAGGAAAACAGTCTAAGGAGATTAATAATAATGTAGTCATTATGCGTAGTCAAGGACCTTTAGCTCTTTCTCAAGGGCTATAGATAATATTCTGAGCCATATCCTGTGAGCTGTCTTATAGATACCAAAACACCAGGTGGAGAAACTAACTACATGATGACCAGACTGTATCTAGGACTTGAGCTGCCAAAATTCTGAGAATTGACCATGAAAAAAGGGAAAAAGTGCACTCCAGAACTGAAGGTTCAGTTCAGTTCAGTTCAGTTCAGTTGCTCAGTCGTGTCCAACTCTTTGCGACCCCGTGAATCGCAGCACGCCAGGCCTCCCTGTCCATCACCAACTCCCAGAGTTCACTCAAACTCACGTCCATCGAGTCAGTGATACCATTCAGCCATATCATCCTCTGTCGTCCCCTTCTCCTCCTGCCCCCAGTCCCTCCCAGCATCAGAGTCTTTTCCAATGAGTCAACTCTTTGCATGAGGTGGCCAAAGTACTGGAGTTTCAGCTTTAGCATCATTCCTTCCAAAGAAATCCCAGGGCTGATCTCCTTTAGAATGGACTGGTTGGATCTCCTTGCAGTCCAAGGGACTCTCAAGAGTCTTCTCCAACACCACAGTTCAAAAGCATCAATTCTTCGGTGCTCAGCCTTCTTCACAGTCCAACTCTCACATCCATACATGACCACAGGAAAAACCATAGCCTTGACTAGACGAACCTTTGTTGGCAAAGTAATGTCTCTGCTTTTGAATATGCTATCTAGGTTGGTCATAACTTTCCTTCCAAGAAGTAAGCGTCTTTTAATTTCATGGCTGCATTCACCATCTGTAGTGATTTTGGAGCCCAGAAAAATAAAGTCTGACAATGTTTCCACTGTTTCCCCATCTATTTCCCATGAAGTGGTGGGACCGGATGCCATGATCTTCGTTTTCTGAATGTTGAGCTTTAAGCCAACTTTTTCACTCTCCACTTTCACTTTCATCAAGAGGCTTTTGAGTTCCTCTTCACTTTCTGCCATAAGGGTGATGTCATCTGCATATCTGAGGTTATTGATATTTCTCCCGGCAGTCTTGATTCCAGCTTGTGTTTCTTCCAGCCCAGTGTTTCTCATGATGTACTCTGCATAGAAGTTAAATAAGCAGGGTGACAATATACAGCCTTGACGTACTCCTTTTCCTATATGGAACCAGTCTGTTGTTCCATGTCCAGTTCTAACTGTTGCTTCCTGACCTGCATACAAATTTCTCAAGAGGCAGGTCAGGTGGTCTGGTATTCCCATCTCTTTCAGAATTTTCCACAGTTTATTGTGATCCACACAGTCAAAGGCTTTGGCATAGTCAATAAAGCAGAAATAAAGGTTAATTGTATCTAAAACAACCAAGATGATGCTAGCCCTACCACTGATGACCAACTGAAGGTGACTGTTAGAGATGACTATGCTATTTCTGCATATAAACCCCCTCCACTTTGTTTATAAATGCTCTCACCCGCTGCTTGTTGGGGGCAGGGAGTAAGCCTGCCACCCTCCCCCCTACAGCTGGCGGCATCTGAAATAAAACAAACTTTCCTTTCCACCAACCTGGCCTTCTTATTGGCTTTTGAGCAGTGAGCAGCCAGACTCCCCATGCATACCTTTCTGTAACAGTAGGAGGGAGGTGTGGGTGATATATTATCCCAGTTCAAAGATTTGGTCTCCCTCCTTGCTCTAACCAATAACATGAGGTGATTTGCTTAGACAGGGAAGGGTCCAGACTAGCCCTGGAAGTAGGCTGTACCAATTAGTGTAGGTAATTAATTCTGGGGCCTTGGTATCCTGGCACTGTTCAGAAGGGTCATGGGTTCCAGGGGGGCACCGAGGACTCAGACCCATGGGAAGGGTTGTGACTGGAGAGGCCTAGAACAGTACCCTTTAAGTCAGCAGCTGGAGAAAGAGCTTTTATTGCCCAGATCTAAATGTGGGGCTGAGGAACAGACTTGTCATAGGGCAGAAGTGAAAGTGCTAGTTGCTCAGTCATGTCCTACTCTTTGTGACCTCATGGACTGTAGCCCGCCAGGCTTCTCTGTCCATGGAATTCTCCAGGCAAGAATACTGGAGTGGGTTGCCATTCCCTTCTCCAAGGGATCTTTCCGACCCAGGGATCAAACTTGGGTTTCCTGCATTGCAGGCAGATTCTTTACCGTCTGAGCCACCAAGGTTTCATTTCAAATGACAGCTTGGAGATATATGCGTCTCAGTGGGTTCCCATCATTTTTGTTCCTCCCATTTTTATGTTCCCTCATTCCTTCCTACTGTTTGGATTCTTATACTGACAATTGATCACTATCTCCAGTGTGTGTCCCTACTCCCAGCACAGTTTAGACCATATCCCAGCATGGGTCAGAGCACTATTCCTGAGCTCCAGCAACAGGGAAAGTCTGTGCACCTAAGATGTGGGAGATGATTCCCCAGCCTGATACTTGGGCCTTGACAAGGAGCAGCCCCATGTGCAGAAGACCCTCAGGATCTGTGTTGAATTTAATCTGCCGCAGTGCACAGATGGGGGTAATGCTTGAGGTGAGGGCAGCTCAGCTTACAACGGAAGATGCAAGGCAAAGGGGGAGGAAGGCCTCTCCCAGCTCCCCCAGTTGCTTAGAGGGCAGCCTCCCTTGGATGCTGTAGACATTTTACTCTTCAGATCAGATCAAATCAGTCGCTCAGTCATGACTGACTCTTTGTGACCCCATGAATCGCAGCACGCCAGGCCTCCCTGTCCATCACCAACTCCTGGAGTTCACTGAGACTCACGTCCATCGAGTCAGTGATGCCATCCAGCCATCTCATCCTCTGTCGTCCCCTTCTCCTCCTGCCCCCAATCCCTCCCAGCATCAGAGTCTTTTCTAATGAGTCAACTCTTTGCATGAGGTGGCCAAAGTACTGGAGTTTCAGCTTTAGCATCATTCCTTCCAAAGAAATCCCAGGGCTGATCTCCTTTAGAATGGACTGGTTGGATCTCCTTGCAGTCCAAGGGACTCTCAAGAGTCTTCTCCAACACCACAGTTCAAAAGCATCAATTCTTCGGTGCTCAGCCTTCTTCACAGTCCAACTCTCACATCCATACATGACCACAGGAAAAACCATAGCCTTGACTAGACGAACCTTTGTTGGCAAAGTAATGTCTCTGCTTTTGAATATGCTATCTAGGTTGGTCATAACTTTCCTTCCAAGAAGTAAGCGTCTTTTAATTTCATGGCTGCATTCACCATCTGTAGTGATTTTGGAGCCCAGAAAAATAAAGTCTGACAATGTTTCCACTGTTTCCCCATCTATTTCCCATGAAGTGGTGGGACCGGATGCCATGATCTTCGTTTTCTGAATGTTGAGCTTTAAGCCAACTTTTTCACTCTCCACTTTCACTTTCATCAAGAGGCTTTTGAGTTCCTCTTCACTTTCTGCCATAAGGGTGATGTCATCTGCATATCTGAGGTTATTGATATTTCTCCCGGCAGTCTTGATTCCAGCTTGTGTTTCTTCCAGCCCAGCGTTTCTCATGATGTACTCTGCATAGAAGTTAAATAAGCAGGGTGACAATATACAGCCTTGACGTACTCCTTTTCCTATTTGGAACCAGTCTGTTGTTCCATGTCCAGTTCTAACTGTTGCTTCCTGACCTGCATACAAATTTCTCAAGAGGCAGGTCAGGTGGTCTGGTATTCCCGTCTCTTTCAGAATTTTACTCTTAGGAAGTCCAAAAATAAGAGGTTGGTTTTCTGTGAAATTTAGTCTTCCCGTAGCCTCATCCTGCAGGTCCTTCCTCTGCTGTAAATGGCAGCCGTGTCCATCAATGCATTGCATCAGGCTGACACTGAGCTTCACCCTGGATTTCTCTCCCCCAATCCCACATCCAGTGCCTCAAGCCCTGGCAGTTTAACCTCCAAATTAGTCCTTGGATTTTGCCACTCCTCTTCATTTTTCTGGCCACCTCTTTATCCAAGCCACAGGTTCTCACCCAGACTACCTATACCTACTGCCTTCAATCCTTTCTCATCACAGTCACAGAAATGACCTTAAAATGTCCACTGGGTCACTTCACCCCAGTGCTTGCAACTCTTGCATAACGTCTTATCACATTTAGAACAAAATCCTAAGAAAATAAATGTTTTGCTTGATTTCTCCCCTGCCCTCCGCTCTACCTCTTCTCCTACTTTTCTCCTTCTTCCCTTTGCACTAGCCTCCTGGACTTTCAGTTCTCAGAACAAAGGCAGCATATTCCAATGCATATATGGAGGGGATAGGCAGGGAAGGAAATGAGGGAATGGAGACTAGAAAGAGCAGGCTGCTGCCTCCCTCATGTAAAATGTCTTCAAACAGGAGAGCAAAATGATGTATTTTTTCAAAGCCGACTGGATCCCTCAAGGGAGGTTTAGGAGAAGCAGTAACAGTGTTCATGTGATGGAACAGAGATCCAGAAAAATCTTACTCTTCCTCTAAGATGAGATCATAAGGTAGAACCAAAATGTAAGGTGTTTAAGGACAGACAGCACTCATTAGACCTGATCTCATAAAACCAGAAGAGGAAAAGAAAATTTCACATGACTTTTAGGATAATTCTTCAGAGAATAAAATCCAATCCAGGAAAAGTGAAGGTCAGTACCTGAATAATCCAGATAATTCCTTTGACTCTTGGCGACATTTTCCCATGATTTATAAATTCTACAACATTTGTGTGTAGTCTTTGATTATTCTCTGGCTTCCATGACTATGTTCTTTCTCTCAAAGTGCGTCAAAACCCCCTTGTGAAAGAGCATTCAGGTGGCTCAGTGGTAAAGAATCTGCCTGCCAATGAAGGAGACAAATTCAGGAGATGCAGGTTTGAGTTCTGGGTGGAAAACATCCCGTAGAGAAAGAAATGGCAACCCACTCCAGCATCCTTGCTTGGGAAATCTCAAAATCTCATGGACAGAGGAGACTGGCAGGTGTGACCATGGTGTCGCAGAGCCGGACACAATTGAAGTGACTTAGCACACGTGCACACAGTGTTTTCCAGGAGATCTGCCAGGTGTTTCACGCATCATATTTTATCTAACCTTGACCTTAGCCTAAGAGGGTGGGTAGTGTTGCCTTGGAGGGGCCTCAGGATGCCCCATAGTCTGCCAGGGTAGCCTGGGATGGGTGGGGAGCGCCTGCTCCTGGGCCTGTCCTTGGCTCAAGTGTCTGTGAGCTGTCAATGGGGAATCTATCACCCACTGCTGGGATTGCAACAGGCCAAATGATGTGAAAATCACAATACAAAACAGTGCACTAATTAAAGGCACATAAGTCATCAGTGTGATCTGGATATTCTTCCCCTGCAGGACTATTTATAAGGGAAACCACTTCACAACAAAAAGATCCTTGCAAATATATGATTAGCACCTTCCAGTTACTCTGGAGGGAAGCAGAAAACTTAAACTTTGAGAATGACACTGTAAACCCACTGATCTGTCACACTCTCTTTTACCCTTTGGACTGATAGTCAGCTCTCTAATCCCCTTGCTACAACCATCCATAATACTTGGTTTTCTATCTCAAGATCTTTCCAAATGTTTACCCAAAACAACATACACACATTTCCATATTTTTATCAGGATAAGATTATTAATACATTGCTCTATGTAATTTTATTTCCACTACATGTGTCACAAACACATTTCCAGCTATGTACAAGCAGGTCTTCTCACTTTTTTCAGCTTCATATAATTCTCCAGCGTACAGATGACAAGAAAGCACTCTTACCCCTTTATTAATAGTCCTTTGTCTGTTACACTGAAGTTACACTGTGACTTCCCTGCTGGAGGTCCCTGAAGAGCCACTGTATTCCCTCTGGGCCCTCTTTGTCTTTGTTGGCTGCACTGAACGACCTTCCCATCGAGGGAGCCAGCACACCCTCCTTCAGGTCTCTGCTTCATATCACTTCCTTTTTAAAAAAATAATCTTATTTATTTGTTTGTTTGTTTTTGGCTGTGCTAGGTCTTCATTGCTGCACAGGCTTGACTCTACTTGCGTAGAGTGGGGGTTGCTGTCTAGTTGCAGGGCGTGGGCTTCTCATTGCAGTGGCTTATCTTATTGAGCATGGACTCTAGGGCACAGGGCTTCAGTAGTTGAGGCACATGGGCTTTTTAGTTGCGATCCCTGGGCTCCAGAGGACAGGTGCGATAGTTGTGGCACATGAGCTTAGCTTTTCTGTGGCATGTAGGATCTTCCTGGACCAATGACTGAACCCATGTCTCCTGCACTGGCAGGCAGATTCTTCTACCACTGAGCCACCAGGGAAGCCCTCAGTATCATTTCTTTGGCAAGGCCTTCCTCTTTCATCCATAGACTATCATATTCCCTATCTCATCATTCTTTAATCATGAGCTGACTTTCTTTGTCCTAATAATACTTATGATTACATGAAATCATGTCATCTGATTGATTACCTTCTTTAAGGGAGTCCACGAATCACTGACTTCAGTTGATACTAAACAGATGTTCAATATACATTCAATAAATAAATGAATGAGTGAATATATTTTTACTATGTCTGCAAGTATTGCATTTCCTTGGATTGGGATTGTTGACATAAAGCTTGGGGCTGGGGCACTGGGATGACCCAGAGGGATGGTATGGGGAGGGAGGTGGGAGGGGGTTCAGGATTGGGAACACGTGTACACCCGTGGCAGATTCATGTTGATGTATGGCAAAACCAATACAATATTGTAAAGATATTAGCCTCTAATTAAAATAAATATATTTAAATTAAAAAAAAAAAAACTTAGGTAAACACAGCCATATTGTCCTAAAATTGTGAACACACTTGTATTCCTCAAGCATTGCTCAAGCATTCCATCAGCAATGCTCCAGAGGTACCTATCTCCCATAATCTGGCTAATATGGAATATTATCATTAAAAAAATTTTCCCCAGTAAGATGAGTGAAAAATAACCATCCCATAACTAACTTACTTTGTATTCCTTTAGCCATGTGAAATATGAAAAGTCTTTTCAAATTTTTATGGGCCATTTGTATTTCTTTTTTGGTCAATTTCTTATTTCTATGGTACCTACAATTACCCTGTATTAACATAAAATATTTAAACTAAAACACAGCTTCAAACAAAATAATGTTAAATATACAATAAGAATATGAATAACTTGCTATGTGCTAAGTACTGTTTTAGGAATGATTCATATATCACCTCATTTAATCCTCTCCCAAACCCCACAGGGTAAATACTTTTATTATCTACATCTTATAAATGGTGAACTGAGGGCATCTGAGACATTGAGATTTCCCAAGGTGGTACAGATGGAAAGAGCAGTCCGGCCCTTCACATATGATGTGCTAATAGAAGTTACCATCTGTCTGTGAAATGAGATATCATGAATCTTCTCATGAATCTAGGTCATGGTAAGTACTCTGTAACAATTGACCAATCTCACTTACTTGCATGTGGCTCTTTTCATATTAACCTGATTGTTTAGACAGAACTGGCGGTGTAATTTGCAGGGCCCAGTGCAAAATGAAAATGCACGGCTCCTGTTAGAAAGTTAAGAGTTTCAAGATGGCCATAGTAAAGCAGTAAACCAAGGGGCCCTTCTCAGTGCAAAGCCCTGTACAACATATGCCTATGCAGCTGTCCTAGGGTATAGTCCACAGTTTTGACAGATAAAGAAATCAACACAGAGAAAGAAAGTAACTGTGCTGAGAACAGAGACAGGCCTGGCCATTGAATCCAGGTTTGTCTGATTACAAGGTTTGGGTATGTCATTGTTGTTTAGTCACTGAATTGTGTCCAACTCTTTGTGACATGGACTGAAGCCAGCCAGGCTCCTCTGTCCATGGAATTTCCCATGCAAGCATACAGGAATGGGTTGCCATTTCCTTTTCCAGGGGATCTTCCTGATCCAGGGATCAAACCCATGCCTCCTGCATTGGCAGGTGGGTTCTTTACTGCTGAGCCACGAGGGAGGCCCTCTCCTGGTATGATGTTGGGTTATGTACCTGCTCAAATTGTACCCATGGACTTTATCCTACTTGAGCTGGAAGGGGAATGGAAAGAGATGAAATATAAATAGGACACTTTTCCAAGGGATGAGAAGAAAAAGCAGAGTGGTCTTATTGCCCATGATTCTAGACGTTGTTAGGGCCCAGGGCAGGCTGCCCTCTAGTAAGTCACAAGGGCATATTGATTACTTTGAATTGAAGTTATTGAAGAAACAGCCAATGCAAGAGAAACACTCTGAGCCTCCTTTCCATCTTCTCGAAAGCAGAAAATAAATCTCTATAAAAGGTGTGCTTCCTGCATCTGAAAGTAGAAGGGCACCCTTATCGCCAGAGAGGGCATTTGGTGTTGAGAAGCCTATATAAACAAACCTTGTACTTTTTTCATTTACCATCCCAAGCCCAAACTCTTTAGATTCTTCACTAACTGGGCATCCAAAGCCCAAGTTTCTTTATCCTGTCCATTCCTCAGAAATGTATTGCTTATGTCTAAAAAGTATAAACTCTGTCTGCTTTGGCCACTTCTTACATACTCCTTACGTCCCATTTGAATGGATCTGTGGGTGCATAAATTAGTTTCTTTTTCTCCTGTTAATGTCGTGTCAATTTAATTATTAATCCAACCATGAGAACTTAAAGATGGATAGACAGAGAAATATCCTCCTCTCTGCTAGTCTCAAGTGACTTAGACTCATGGTATGAGAGATACTCAGACCCTGGGAGCCTGGGAGTTTGAGTGGAGGGGATAGCTGAGAAGCAGGGTCATCTGTGCTGAAGAGCAGGGCACACACACTTAGAGACAATAACAAGGAGAGAACGCAGGGAATAGACTTTCTTGAAGGAGCAGTGTAGCCCTGACTTGGAAGCCCTATGATGCCTGAAGAACCAAGAAACTCCTCCTATCAGACACTTGGCCACAGGAAGTCAGTGAGAGTATGAAACTGTTTCCATGTGAGAGTGTCCATGTGTAGCCTGTGTGAATCCAGTATTTTTGGTGCAAAGTTTGATTTTACTATGGATGCCTACCACATCTTTCTTCTGTGTTTGCTGGCCCTTATCCCCTGGGTAGGGGATATAATTGGTGTTGTGGTGATCCAAGCCTTCCCTGGATATTGGTTGGGGCCTTCTCTCTGCTCTGTGGTTGTCACAGCCCTGTCAGGGGCAGGGTCTGCTCCACAGTTGTTGGTATAAAAGCTCCAGATCCGCTTCTAAGCTGCAGTGTGAGGTGGGCAGAATGGGCAGGCTCCTGCTGGTAACTAAGCCACTGAGGACCCCTCTGCAGGAGGTGTCCGCCCAGAAGTACGCTCTGTGCTGTCACCTATCACCCTCTGTGTGCACTCACAAAATACACTGATATTGGCACTGCGGTCAGCCATGGGCATGCTGGCAATCAGCTCAGGTGCTCCAAAGAAATGGCACTCACAAACTCCTATTGTAAGGAAAACTAGTCATTTAAATTATTTGAAACTGAGCAGTCACCACTTTGGCATAAATTTGTGAGGGGCACAGACAGACTAAAAGAATATAAGGGGAAACAACCAAGTCAAGTGAATGGTGTGTAAATAACAATAATCTCTTTAATGACATAGATAAGGCCACTTCCCCTCTGCAGTCATTCCACCCTCCACCCCCACCAGCCCCAAATGAGGCAGTTCACGATAGCTGCACCAGGCTCTATGGAGACCATCCACAGGTCACAGGATCTCCACGCCCAAGCATACTCAGGACTCCTGCCCACCAAGGCAGATCACACACCTCCAGGGCCTCCAGCTTGGCCTCCATCACAGGAAACACTTAAAATACCTCCCTAGTTCATTGAGCAAGTTAACTACTTCTTTCTCAGAAAAGACTGACTATTTCCAAAATTTTCAAGAGCCACCAAAGAGGGTGAGCACAAAACACGGCAGGTCTTGCCTCATTGTCATGGTTGGTGCTGATCACTGCAGGGGGCTTTGCCCCCAGATCATCACTGCACACACAGAAAGCAGTCCATACCTCCTACACTGGTGAACGCACTGGTTACAGGACATGTGCTAGAGAGGATGGCAGGGCCTGTCCTCCCCAAGGCTGCTCGCATCCTCGGGGGCTGCTGATCCCAAGCAGCCAAACATCTCCTGGGAGGCATAGGTCATGTACACAAAGCCATCCTCATCCTTGTAGTCCCTGTAGATCTCTGCCATGGTCACATTCATACTTCCCAGGCTCTTGTTGTTCACCAGCAAGTAAAAGGCTTCAGTGGCCCCTAGGACCATGCGGCTCCTGGGTTGGGGAAGAGGGTGCACAGCGGGCAGGAAGGGAAAAAGTTAACCTGGAAGGGAATGATTGCTGACCCACAGCCTTTCTTACCTTTATTTGGCCAGTGTAAGCCTATCTACCCAAGATACCCACCTCCCTACTCCAGGGCTGTTACCCTCAAACTTTAGAATTATCTAGGAGAGTCCTGTTGAAAGTGGACTCCATCCCACAGGTTTTGGTTTAGTAGATCTTGGAAGCAGCCCAGAAATCTGTGGGACCGTGAAGCAGGCAGAACTTGCCCTGAAACATTACTCTAGACACACAGGCAGTCTAACTTCCACTCCTGCTGCTGCCCGGAGTCTTTCAGAGTGTCATTTATATCTATTTGCTTGCTTATACTAGTGACTGCTAAAATAGGAATTTATATCTGGTCATTACTTTTTTTTTGAAAATTTTTATTTCTTTATTTTTGTCTGTACTGGGTTTTCGATACTGCGTGCGGGCTTTTTCCAGTTGTGGCAAGCAGGGGCTACTCTCTAGTTGCTGTTCCTGGGCTTCTCATTAGGGTGACTTCTCTTGCTGTGCAGCACTGGCTCTAGGGCACTAAAGCTCCAGCAGCTGGGTTGCACAGGCTTAGTTGCCCTAAGGCATGTAGAATCTTAGTTCCCAGATGAGGGGTCAAACCTGCATCCCCTGCATTGGCTTGCAGATTATTAATTACTGACCGCAAGGAAAGTGAAAAGTCCCTACTTAACTTTTTTATATACAACTTCAGTCTTTGTTCCATTTCATTCCCTAATAACAGATAAACTAAGGCACAGAAGCTAAAGAATCTGATGGAAGTAAGCCAAGTGTCCGTCAACACATGAATAAACAAAACGTGGTCCATCCACAAATGGAGTATTAATCACCCTTAAAAAAAGGAAGGAAATACTGACAAGTAAATGCTACAATACGGATGAATTTTAAGGACAGTATGTTCAGTGAAATAAGTCAGTCACAAAAGGATACCATATGATCTCACTTATATGAGGTACCTGCTGCTGCTAAGTCGCTTCAGTCGTGTCTGACTCTGTTCGACCCCATAGACGGCAGCCCACCAGGCTTCCCCATCCCTGGGATTCTTCAGGCAAGAACACTGGAGTGGGTTGCCATTTCCTTCTCCAATGCATGAAAGTGAAAAGTGAAAGTGAAGTCACTCAGTCGTGTCCAACTCTAGCGACCCCATGGACTGCAGCCCACCAGGCTCCTCCGTCCGTGGGATTTTCCAGGCAAAAGTACTGGAGTGGGGTGCCATTGCCTTCTCCAATGAGGTACCTAGCATAGTCAAATTCATAGAGATAGAAGGTAGAATGCTGGTTTCCAGGGATTAGGGGAAGGAGAAGATGGGAAAATCAGTCTTTAATGGGGACAGAGTTTTCCTGTAATGGTTGCACAACAATGTGAATGTACTTAAAGCCATGATCTGCTCGCTTAAAACAATATTTTATCACAATTAAAAATATAATAATAAAAGAAATCAAAGAATCTGCTTATCGTAGCTGTCTCTCTGCAGTAAATAAGATAAATTTATTAGAAACTGGCTAAAAGATTGTTCATTTTTCTGGATATTTGAAATGTCTTCAAACTCCTAGATGAGCTCAGACTGTGAGACCATCCCATTAAAAACTAGAAAAAAAAATATTCTTAGCTCAAAAATGCTAAGTAAATATGCCTCAGTTTGCTGTGAATTTCAAGTTAAGAATTTCCTGAGTGGTGCAAAGAAAACACATAATGCTGTGTATTTTGACATGTCAGTTAAGCAGCTTTGGGGTGACGTTTGAAAAAGGTTGTTGTTGTTTAGTTGCTAAGTTGTGTCATACTCTTTGCCACCCCATGGATTATAGCTCCCAGGTTCCTGTGTCCATGGGGATTCTCCAGGCAAGAATACTGGAGTGGGTTGCCATTTCCTCCCCAGGGGAACTTCTGGACCCAGAGATCAAACCCGCATCTTCTGCATTGGCAGGCGTAGTTTACCACTGAGCAATCTGGGCAGGAATCGAACCCAGGTCTCCTGCATTGCCAGCAGATGCTTTACCATCTGAGCCACCAGGGAAGCCCATTTGGAAAAGCATTACTATGCAAAAGTATAAATCCCTCCCCTTGGGTTGGGGATGCAAAGGAGCAGCCATGTTTGGCTAGATTCATAGGAGTTCTGAATTGTTTTAGTAGCAGAGCAAGATGAATCTGTTGGCAATGGCTTGCCCTGTCTGACCACCCTCCATCTAGACATTAGAGGCACAGCCATTACACCCTAGTCTTAGCTAGGAAGAGCTAAATTTATGTGGTGGGTGGGAGAGGAAGTAGTTTCAGAATCTGATTAACTAACATTGGATAATCCAAAGACCAAACCCTGACCATTGCACTGCTCTCATGTGGTGAGCAAATGCCTGTTCTACATGGGAAAGAGTAGCTCTGAAGATGGGGCTCCTATATTCCCACATTGCACCTTCATCTCCTTTCTTCTTCCACTAGGGTCTCATTTTATTAAGGGTGAGGAGTCTCCAAGAGTGAAAACTTTAGTTTGAATGTTGTTTAGCGTAGGACTTTTGGTCTGTGCTTTTCATTGCTGTTTGTGCAGCTCCCAGCACAGTGCATGATACATAATGGGTGCTTAATATCAGTGTGTTAATGACTTAATGTTAAGATTCAAGTCATCTAAACATATTAAGCACCCATTATGACTTAATGTAAAGATTCAAGGGCTTCCCTGGTGGCTCAGATGGTAAAGAATCTGCTTGCAATGCAGGAGACCAGGTTCTCCTAGGTCAGGGAGATCCTCTGGAGAAGGAAATGGCAACCCACTCCAGTATTCTTGTCTGGGAAATCCCATGGACAGAGGAGCCTGGCAAGCTACAGACCTGGGGGTTGTAACATGATTGAGTGACTAACATACATACAAAGATTCAAATTCTTAGGATGAAGGATGAAGAGTATGATAACTGGAGGTGTACCTATATGGAAAAAAGGAGGAAGTTGTGTCAAAATTCACTTTTTGGTGAAGGCATGCTGTGCCCCAGCAGCCTGTAGGCTGACAGAAGGAGGGGTCTACACCCGACTGTGGTTCTCCTTGAGTTGCCCCAATTTCCATGGATTAACCTAACCCTTAAGTAGGTCTGAGAAGAATGTAGGGTCTTCGGAAAGAGCTCATTTTTAAAAAAATCATAATAAATTCTCAGATGAAACTGTCTGCATCAGCCAAAACTTTTGAGAGGTTATTTCCAGCACAGGGAGAGTCACATGCCAGCCATGTTTACGGAACCCTTAGTCAGCTATTTTTGGATTCATATCATTTTTTATTGAGTCCAGCTGGCAGATGACAACTTCAATCCCTTAAGCTTCAAAGTCAGCAACACTGGTTTGACTACGCCTTCCCTTGTTCTGAATGGAAGAAAGAAGGATGTGGGGAAGGTGTGGTTCTCCTGCTCAGTGATTCAGCAGGTGGACAGTGCATTTTCCTACCCCAAATTCCCTCGCAGCCACAAGAGGGAAAATATTTAGAGGTAAAAAGCTGTCCTTGGGCTTTTAAAATAGCTAAAAACAGGGTTTTGGACCAGTGTCTAAAAATTCTTAGAGAAATTTGAAGGTAGAAATTAAAACACAGTACCAGTAAAATGTGGAAACAAAGGAAAAAATAGCTGATACATCAATATTGGGAGTGCTCATTTATTTTAGGGCAGTAGCAAAATATTTGACATCATTTTTAAAATTGGTTACTCATGAGATCATTCTTTTTAAAGGCATAGTTGGGGCTCCCCTAGTGGCTCAGTGGTAAAGAGTCAAAGCGTCCGCGTGCTAATGCAGAAGACATGGGTTCTTCGATTCCTGGTCTGGGAAGATCCCACATGTCCAGAGCAACTAAGCCCCTGCACCACAGGCACTGAGCCTGTGCTCTAGAGCCCGGGAGCCACAATTGCTGAGCCCACGTGATGCAACTACTGAAGCCCACGCACCCTAGAGTCATGCTTTGCAACAAGAGAAGCCACCACAATGAGAAGCCCGTGCACCAGAACTAGAGAGTAGCCTCAGCCGGCCACAGTTAGAGAAAAGCCCACACAGCAACGAAGACACAGCACAGCCACACACACACACACATACACACAAGGCATACTGAAGAGAAAGGGGAAGCACAAATCATTCTCCTCCTCTCTGCCACATCCCATCTCTCATTGTTCCAAAAGCCCAAGCCCACACAACACACACCCCCACAGGCACTTAGCTACCTACCGAATGACGCTGAGGAACTGGGTCATGGTCAGTTCCTGTGGGACCAGGAACTTGGTCTTGTCCAGCCGGGGCAGGAACTTCTCCCTGGGGTAGCGCTCCACTATCACCTGTCAAGGGTTTCAACCTGAATCTCCTCTGAAGCAAATGTCAAAGGATACACCTCACTTTTCTATGTCTGAGGAACTTGGACTAGAAAGAAGGAGGTCATTGGCTGGGTTTTGGTGTTTCAAAGAATAGGCTCTCACAGCCCCCCTCCCCCTAATCCCTGCCTTCACCCTCACTCCCACTCCCCAGGACAATGGAGTCTTACCGGGATCTTGCCAGGGAACTTCACTCTGATTCCAGCAACTTCCTCTCTTCTGGTTGCTGTGAACATTTAAGATTAAATGAGCACATCAGCATACACAGAAGTCTGTACCTTCCCTCACTGTCTCAAGGGCCAAAACCCAGACAGCTATTCTGAGAGCTTTACCTAAGCTCTTCCTCTGCTTGAAAGGTCTGAGGCTTGGGCTTTTCTGTGGAGTCTGCATTTTGCTCAACAGTTGTGTCTGTGTCTGCCTGGAAAAAAAAAAAAAAAAAATCTCACCACCAGGACCTAATTCATCCTTCCAGCTGCTTCCAAACTGCCGGCAGGAGCCCAAAGGAGGCTTTTATGTAGGGCTGTGTGACATCAGCCTTCTCCAACCCTCCCTTCTCCCCAGGCAGGAGGTCAGTTCTGAGAAAGGAAATGAAACAGGCACCTGGTTGCTGGTTCAAGAAAGTTACTTCACTCACTACTATTTAAAAATTTTGTTTTTGCTAAAGAAATTAAATTTTATAATGTCATTCATTGGTCATCGAAGCTTCCCTGGTGGCTCAGAGGTAAAAATCTGCCTGACATTGCAGGAGATGCAGGTTCAATCCCTGGATCAGGAACATCCCCTGGGGAAGGAAATGGCAACCCGCACCAGTATTCTTGCCTGGAAGATTCCATAGACAAGAGGAGCCGTGGGGTGGCAAAGAGTCCGACATGACAGTGACTAAAACAAAAAGCATTGGTCCTCCCTATAAATGGTTCTATGAGGGGCCTTGTTTACCGAAACTTGGTCTCACCATGTCGTTCTTTCTCTTACCTTCTGGCTGAATTATTCAGCCTCTTTTCTACACTGAATTTCCTCACTGAGCTATCCTTATTTCAGCCTCTTTTCTCCACTGAATTTCCTCACTGAGCTATCCTCATTTTATTACTCTTTATATCCTTAATTAACGTTTAATTAAGCAGTTGTTTCCTGATCTTTGCCTACGCCGTCTCTCCTTCGAATACCCTGGATCAGCTGGGGCTGGTCCCCGGCAAATCAGTATTCTGCCCCAAATCCAAAAAAATCTGCAAGGGAAACAAACACGGGGACGAGACAGCAGGCCGACACGGAGCGGTGCAAGTGTGCGCAGCATGGGGACGAGATGGCAAGCGGACACGGAGCGGTCAGGAGTGTTTGGGGCATGGCCCGGCCTCTCTGAGAATCCCCCAAGAAGATCAGGGCAAAGACTTCTCCATTTAGAACTACTGCCTTCAGCCATTTGAATAACACTGAAAAGCACTGAAGCATGTGAGACCATAGCACCCCCATCAGGGATCAAAGCCGTGCCCCTTGCAGTGGAAGCACAGTCTTAACCTCTGGACTGCCAGGGGACTCCCGAGGTTCCTTTGCATTTTAAGTTTGGGATCAGAGTAGAGGAACATGTCTTAAAAAGTGTTTAGGGGAACTTAATCTAAAATTATGCTAAGTTGGGTTGGTGGAGGGTGAGCCATACATAAGGGGATGAAAGCCCTATTTCGGGTGGGCTTGATAATAATGCAAATGAAGATGGATATGAGAAAGAAGGTGAAACAAGAGTAGGGTTAGTATTTGATGAAATAAAACAAAACAAAACTGAAAAAAAAAAAATGGTTCTATGAGCCTAAGCTAAGAAGTTATGGGTAGAAACAGTTTCATGTGAGGACATTGTAATACTACAGTAATGAAGCAAATTGAAGAGTGATTCACCTTATCCTGAAACATATTGCTATTTTTCACAGTAAGAAATATTAATAGGTATTCCCAAAAGGTTGAACAATTTGTCCAGATAAAAATAGGTAAAACCAGCGTTAAAATCCAGATGTGTAGCAAAGTAGTATTTCCAACATATTTTGTTCATATTTTTACAGGTCTAGGAATGTGTATAGAACACTGATTATTATTCTCAGGATCTTGCATTTAAAAGATGATAAAACTGAGATCCATGGAAACTGACTCACTGGTCATATGGACAAACAGACCCAGTTCTTATTCTCGGATCAGGGTGTTTCACCTGATTGTGCTTCTTTTATGCATTAATTATGGTTCTAGCGATTCAGCTTTCCCATTTGATGCTGATCACCTCCTTACCTTACATCCAGGAGCACAGTGGTCCCGCCATCTTATTCAGATATGTCCTAACAATAAATAGGACCATTTGGATTTCTTCCACTGTCTCTGAAGGTACCATGATTTTCATAGGTCATCTCTGGTTCTGTTCCATGCAGGACACTGGACATTGAAGTCTTCAGCCTAATGATGATGACATAGAGAAAACCAAACATTCTCTAGGTTTGTTGAGGGACACAAAGAAAAGTAGGTTAGTCAGCTTTTTTATGGGCTTCCCTTGTGGCTCAGCTGGTAAAGAATTCACCTGCAATGCGAGAGATCTTTGTTTGATCCCTGGGTTGGGAAGATCCCCTGGAGAAGAGACAGCTACCCACTTCAGTATTCCGGCCTAGAGAATTCCATAGAGTGTATAATCCATGGGGTCACAAAGAGCTGGACACAAATGAGAGACTTTCACTTTCACTACTTAAAACTTCTCCATTAAAACTTTTTTTTTTTTTTTTGCCTTTTCTCCTGCCTAGGAAGCTAGGTAGGCTTCCCTGGTAAAAAATCCACCTACTAATGCAGGAGATGCGGGCTCAGTCTCTGGGTCAGGAAGATCCCCTGGAGAAGGAAATGCCACCCCACTCCAGTATTCTTGCCTCGAAAATTCCACAGAGAAGCCTGGCAGGATACAGCTCATGGAGTCACCAAAGAGTCGGAAGTGACTTAATAACTAAAGAACAACAACAGGAAGCTAGGACTTCATAAAGTTGCTGAACTCACTCTGAGTCCTTGAGTCCACAGGGAAGAGAGGGAACTTGGCCTCACTAGTCAGAGGGTGTCTTAGAAGGCTTGCAGATCCTAGGGCCATTCCTCCATGGACAATGTTGCGACAATGACTAGAGGTGCTGGCATTCTGTTATGGTCTGACAGTCTTCCACAGAAACATGATTGCCTTGGGACCCTTTTCTTTTCCCTTTCTTGGTTTTGCCTTCCTTCTCATCTCCACTCAATATCATCTAACCAATCTCTTAAGCTCTGAGCTTTAAAAATGTCTTTTTATTGCTCAAGAAGAAAGAATCTTACATATTTCATATTAACTTTATGATATTTTTCTTTCCTAGATACTTATACTTGAGAAAAATAATCATTATTTCCATTTAATGGTTAAAAATCAGAGACATCACTTTGCTAAAAAGGTCCATATAGTCAAAGCTATGGTTTTTCCAGTAGTCATGTATGAATTTTAGAGCTGGACCATAAAGAAGACTGAGAACTGAAGAATTGCTGCCTTTGAATTGTAGTGCTGGAGAAGACTCTTGAGAGTCCCTTGGACTATAAGATCAAACCAGTCAATCCTAAAGGAAATCAGTCCTGAATATTCATTGGGAGGACTGATGCTAAGGCTGAAGTTCCAATATGTTGGCCACCTGATGTGAAGAGCTGACTCATTGGAAAATATCCTGATGCTGGGATAGACTGAACAGAAGGATAAGGGGTTCACAGAAGATGAGATGGTTAAATAGTATCACTGACTCAATGGATATGAGTTTGAGCAAACTCTGGGAGATAGTGACAGGGAAGCCTGGTGTGCTGCAGTTTATGGGGTCGCAAAGAGTCGAACACAACTTAGTCAAGTCCACAAGCTAAGTCAAGTCCAACTCTTTGCATCCCATGCATTGTAGTCCCCCAGGCTCCTCTGTCCATGAGATTTCCCAGGCAAGAATACTGGAGTGGGTTGCCAGTTCCTTTTCCAGAGGGTCTTCGTGACCCAGGGATCAAACTCACATCTCCGGCACTGCAGGCAGATTCTTTACTGCTGAGCCACCAGGGAAGCCCCCTAACTTTAATAGATAAACATAAAGAAAGTTGGTTTTCACCCACATTGCACTCCAGTACAGGTAGGAGACTTCCTGTTTGGCATTGTTTCAGAAGAAATTCAAGTGTACATGCTGCTGTACACTTGAAATTCTGCCATCTCAAGGTTCTGTTTCCACAAGTTCAGATGAGAAAAATAGGTGGAAAAGACACTTACACTTAGCCTTCTCAGACTTAAAGTGTTTAGCGTGGTAACATCTCAGAGTGTTCACTCATATTCCTTTGATGAACATTAATCATATGACTGTACCTATAGAGAGGCCTCTATCATAATCACTACTTTTTCCAACATAGAGATTATATTCCAAGCAATTAATATGTCCTTTATTAATTTTACATTTTAATATTCCACAAAAATAGTATGCATACCATTTGGTATTCATATACATACTTGGAAAAGTAAATGGCAACCCACTCCAATATTCTTGCCTAGGAAATCCCAAGGACAGGGGAGCCTGGTGGGCTACATCCATGGGGTCGCAAAGAGCCCGATGTAACTTAGTGACCAAAAGAACAAAAGCAAAAAACATACCACTTGGGGCTGAACTCTGGATCTTTTACCTACTAGCTATGTGACCTTATGGCAATTGATACAACCAACCTCTCTCTCTGCCTCAGTTACCCTGTTGTTGGGGTCCTTTACTGGACCGGACCTGGAGGTCCGGAGTTGACGATAAGAAAGTGGAAGAGAGAGAGCCGGAGGGAGGGAGAGAGAGAAAGAGAGGAAGAAAGAAAGAAAGACACAGGGACTCAAGCTCTGATGGAGCAAAGGTGCTTTATTAGCAGCAATGCAGGCTTCTATATCTTTAGTAAGATAATTACTCAGCTATTACCCAGGATGAGATTTTATCAATAGCCACAATATGGATAGTCTAACACATACAAGGTCACTGACGCTGAAAAGAGTCACTCCATGTCTCATCCCATGACCTCAGTCCTGAGAACTGCGTGCAGCTTTACTCATTCTTGGAATAGGAACTGATAAGGAACAGAGAATCCTTGAGAAATAAAAAACAGCATGCAGGAATCCTCCTGTTAAATGTTCCCTGACACCCTGTGTGTAAAATAAAAATAATATCTACCTTGGGGGACTGTGAGCATCAAATGAATTAGTTAATATATGCAAACACTTACAAGAATGGCTTGTACATACAACTCAAAAAGTGTAAGTTAATGTCACAATTTAATTGATGAACAGCTTGAGGATCAGAGGGGTAATGTTATTTGAAAAAGACAAGGTCAGTCTGGACAACAGACTTGGGTTATCAATATCACAAATGTCTTCATCATCACTATTTCCCTCATTGGAATAGGCAGGAAGCACACATCATGTTTGATACTGTACTTGCTAATTACTACCTGTATTTTCTCATTTCTTCTGAAAAAGAGAACTGAAGCTCAGAGAAAAAGTAACAAGCTCTGTATTGCACAGGTGGTAGGATTTGAACAACACAAAAACCATGCTGCTAACATGCTCTCGAATTTTAAGTTGAAAAGTTGGGAGTAGAAAATATTGTGCTCTAGGGGAAATATTTTCTTAAACATTTCTCTGGCAACCTCCTCATCTGCACAGTTCTTAAAGGGCCAGACACTGTCATTCCAGTGTACAAATCTTCAAAGTTCAGATCAAAATGAAGAATACCCCCTCAATACCTCCAAATGTAGGTATTAAACACTTTAAGTCTATAAATGAAGAATACCCCTTCAATACTTCCAAAGACTATTTCTTCCTTTAGTCCCCAAATACCATCACAGATGGTCTCTTCAGAAATCAAAAGATGGCATCCCAGAATAAAGGTGAGTAGGCTGCCTCCAGGTCCTATAGGGATAAGTATAAATGATTTAAGGTCCTGCCCCACAGCTCCAAAAATCCAGTCATAATTCTTGGTATCCTTTAATGAGTCAAATTTTCAGGTGTTTGTGTCTTATTAAACAAAACTTTTCTGACATCAAAGCATCCCGTAGACCCAGGGAAGTAGAAAGGGGAAAATAAGCCTAATGTGAGTTTGGACCACAGTTTGAACACCAGGTTGGGGAGGTGGCAGGCCTTGATATCAGCCACAGAGGGAGTTCCAAGCCCATTTTATTAAGATCCTAGGCAAATTCTTGCTTCTGCACCTCTTATTTATTCTAATGTATGGATTGGCACAGTGGTAGAGAATCTGTCTGCTAATGCAGAAGATGCTAGAAATGCTGCTTTGATCTGAGTTGGGAAGTGCCCCTAGAGAAGGAAATGGCAACCCACTCCAGTATTCTTGCCTGGGAAATCCCATGGACAGAAGAGCCTGATGGGCTACAGTCCGTGGGGTCACAAAAAGGAGGACAGGACTGAGCACAAACACACACACACATTCCTGACAACACCTGACCGTTGGTCCTGTAGCCTCCTAACAAACCTCCATGTTTAGAATGGTGTGGCTAATTTCACTTTTCTGCAAACATATTCTGTACATCCCTTTCTCTAAGTTTTGGTCACAGAAAGCATCCCAACTGCCTCTTTACCTGTCTTTGTTTCACACATCCCATTCAAGGACAATCAGGTTCCAAATTCTAAAAAAGTTCCAAAGAAGAACCTGTCTATTTCTCTGGGAATATTTGCTATGCAGCTGCTACTGCTGCTAAGCCATTTCAATCGTGTCTGACTCTGTGCGACCCCATAGACGGAAGCCCACGAGGTTCCCCTGTCCCTGGGATTCTCCAGGCAAGAACACTGGAGTGGGTTGCCATTTCCTTCTCCAATGCATGAAAAGCGAAAGTAAAGATGCTCAGTCGTGTCCGACTCTTAGCAACCCCATGGACTGGAGCCTACCAGGCTCCTCCGTCCATGGGATTTCTCAGGCAAGAGTACTAGAGTGTGTTGCCATTGCCTTCTAGAGTTACACTATTACAATCATTGATCAATATTTGCTATAGGTACAACTTATATCCATTAATACCACCAAGGGCTTCCCAGATGGCGCTAGAGGAAAAGAACCTGCCTACCAGTGCAGGAGACACAAGAGACGTAGGTTCATTCCCTGGGCTGGGAAGATTCCCCTGAAGGAGAAAATAGAAACCTACTCCAGTATTCTTGCCTGGAGAATTGCATGGACAGAGGGACCTGATGGGCTACCATCCATGGGGTTGCAAAGAATCTGGCACAACTGAGTAACTTAGCGTGTACATGTGCAGTAACACCAGACATTTGTGTGTGTGTGTGTATATGACATATAAACAGCTCTGGCTTATTCCCATCAAACATGTCCCTCACAGTGTAGAAGACAAAGAGGTAACCAAAACATAGAACCTACCCTCACTGGGTAGCCACACTTGAGTCTTTCTTGTCTCTGTTCTCTATTAATTGGGCCATTTGTTGCCTAGGTCTAATCTTCTCTACAACAAAAACATATCTGTGAAGCACCCTAACAGTAATGGCATCTAGAATGATTTATATCACGAAATGGATTAAATTTTCCAAGGAAGGCTGTTAAGTGTTTCTCCTTCTTCTAGCCCCTTTTCTGTAACATCTTTCCTGTTATATATTTTTGTGGCTAGTAAAATTACTAAAACATTCCTCTTTTGGTTGAATAAATTAGCTTTCAAATCTTAATTACTATGAAATCTTGAGAGGGAGAATTTTCACTTTTTTCCAAAATGCAGTATAGAAATTTTTGATGCAACATTGTTTAAATACTGAAAACATCATCTAAACGTCATTAAGAAATAAGTTAATTATGACATGCATTTTATGGAGTTAGAACAATTAAAGGTAAACTAATCTATCTAGATTAGGAAAAGATGTTTAAATCCTATGCGGATTAAAACAAGTTAGTTTCAGAAACTGTTTTAAAGAAGTCACAGAAAACTTCATAAAAAATAAAATGCCCACAACCTGACAGAAGGGAAAATTAGGATTGGGGGTACTAATTAAGAGACTTGAAGTTAGTCTGTAATGCTGGAACTTTTTCATAAATGTGACTATATTTGTGCCTGACTTGTACAATTAAAAGAAACAAAAGTAAAATATTGTATGCAAGCATGAGTTTTTATTTCCAGTTTTTTAAGGAATCTCCACACTGTTTTCCATAGTGTAATCTCAAAGGGTGAGTTTTTAAAGACTTAAAGACTTGTGGAATTCTTTTCAGACATTAAGCAATGTGGAGGAGCTGCCCTCTTGTGGAGCCTTTGGAATAGACTTTAAAATGTGTGTTAGTCGCTCAGTCCTGTCTGACTCTTTAAAACCCCCATGGACTGTAGCCCGCCAGGCTCCTTGATCCATGGAATTCTCCAGGCAAGAATACTACAGTGAGTAGCCATTCCCTTCTCCAGGGGATCTTCCCAACCCAGGGCTAGAACCTGGGTCTCCTGCATTGCAGGCAGAATCTTTACCATCTGAGCTACCAGGGATAAATCAGAGAATTTACTGTTTGGTTCACAGGATTTTGGAGCTGTAATGTTTGTTCTATGAGAAAAAAAAAAAGACAACAAAAGTTCAATAGTTTACTCAAGGTCACTTAAGAGTTTTGGGCAAATCAGAATTATTAATATATATCAAGTCTTCTGATCCCTATCTAGCATTCGATTATTCCTCTGTCGCTGCTAAGCAATGAGTCAACAACTGTTAAACACTGACACGTGTTTATAAAGACTTCAGGTGCTATACAATACGCAGTGCCCGGTGGCCAGAAGTCATGTGATAAGAACTTGAAATACTGATCATATTGCTAGGAACTTTCTAGGCATTGAGAAACAAAGGTGGATAATACTGATTGTGCAGTGGATTATAAAGTCAAATGTAATTGATATAGTTTTACGTTACCCTCAGGCTACATCTGGGCTTCCCAGCTAATAGCTGGGAAACTCAGCTGGTAAAGAATCCACCTGCAATGTAACAGGCCCCAGTTTGACTCCTGGGTCAAGAAGATCCCCTGGAGAAGAGTTAGGCTACACACTCCAGTATTCTTGGGCTTCCCTGGTGACTCAGATCGTAAAAGAATGCATCTACAATGCGGCAGACCTGCAGACCTGGGTTTGATCTCTAGGTTGGGAAGATTTCCTGGAGGAGGGCATGGCAACCCACTCCAGTATTCTTGCCTGGAGAATCCTATGGACAGAGGAGCTGGGTGGGCTATAGTCCATGGGGTCGGAAAGAGTCAGACACGACTGAGCGACTAAGCACAGCACAGCACAGGCCGCACTGCATCTGGTCATTAAACAAGCAACAATAAACAACAGTGTACTGATGGAGAGCGGCAGGGGGTTGAAGAGAGACCCCTTCTGAGACATAAGCGCATGAAGAAGGCTAAAAACTGAAGATAGAGCAGGAACACTGAAAAACAAACAAAACTAAAAACCCTAGCACCACACTAGAGGACTTTATTGTCATAGCAATAATAAACCCAAGCCAGTTAAACTCCTGAGTAGACTTTACAATGCCTCACACTAACCCCTAGTGGAAGATGCATGCTCATTTCCAAGTGTACTATTTACTTCGGTCACTACTTTCCTATATCAATATATGGCATACAAGTCAATCAGAAAACATGATACACACACACACAAAACAAGGAAAATGAAAACACTTTCAAGACACAAGATGCAGAACCAGACTCAGAGATGACCCAGATACTAGAAATATCAAAGTATTTAAAATCACTATAGTTAATATGCCTTGCATAAAATATGGACCATATGTGCATGAGCGGGTTGGGGGAATGTCAGCAGAGAGACAGAAACTGTAAGTTAGAAATACAAGAAATAAAAACAAAAAGCAGAATAACCCAGATGAAGAGTCAGGGAAAGAATTGGTTAACTAGAAAATGGGTTCATAGCAATTACCCAAACTGAAAAACGGAGTAGAAAGTAAACGTAACAGCCCTAATAGCTGTGTGACAACTTACAGCTTTCTAATGTGTGCAGCTGGAACCCCAGAAGAAGAGAGAATGGGACCTATATAGGGAAGTGAGACCGAGTTCAATTTGTTGTCACTTTATCCCATCTTTTCCTCCTTGTACTTTCAGCTGTGCTTCATGTCTTTCAAGAACAGAGGTTGTCTGGTGCCGATTGTCCAGTTAACTTTTGGAAACGAGGATAGTTGCTGGATTCCGTGCCCAAGGCACAGGATGTGTATCACTGAATTGTGGCAGGGCCTCTAGTCTAAGGTACGTATTTTAACATTTTTAAGAACAGTGTATACCTTAAAGTTGATGGAGTTTATTCCCAATGGTACATAAATTAATGATGCCTCTTACAATCATATTTTCAATTTGATGGAATACTATTAAAATAATATGATTTAAAAAAATTGTTGTATGGCAGAAACCAACACAACATTGTAAACATTTTAACAAATATTTACATAAATGAAAAAAACAGAATATGAAGGGCCACACAAAACAAGTAAATGGCCTAATAAATTAGAAGGCCACCATTTTACTGACATCAATACCCTAATAAGCTATTATGAGCAAACCTTGTCATAATTCGAGAAACCTGGGTTCAATCCCTGAGCTGGGAAGATCCCTTGGAGAAGGGAAAGACTATCCACTCCAGTATTCTGGCCTGGAGAATTCCATGAACTCTATAGTCCATAGGGTCACAAAGAGTTGGACACTACTGAGCTCCCTGTAACCACCACCCTAAATTTTATAGCTATCACTTCCTTATATTTCTCTTATTGTCTAATCACCAGAGTGGGCCTCCCTAAATAATTTAGTTTTGTCCTTTTTTTAATATGGACTTTTCCTCTCCCTTTCCTTAAAATTTATCTGTTGAGAATCCAAAGGCATTTAATCTGTAATTTCTTGCTGTCTGAATTTTGCTAATTGCACACTCAGGTTGCAGTTCCCTATTTCCTCTGTCCTCTGTATTTTCTGCAATTCTGCAGTTGGATCCAGAGGAATGATGTCTCATCTCCAATCCCGTGGCAAGACTAGAGGATGCTGAGTTCTTTCATTAAGAGAAATGAAATGTCTAGTTACAATGTTAATAGCAGCTGACACTCTAAACCTAAATCCATTAATCCACTGGGGATTGCAAAACAGTAATATCTCTTTTTCATTGTTAGAGCACTAAAAAGAGATTTATCTTCTGTTTGGTAACCCACTGGTACAGTATAAAGATGGGCATTCCTTGTAACTCAGTTGGTAAAGAATCTGCCAGCAATGCAGGAGACCCAGGTTTGATTCCTGGGTTGGGAAGATCCCCTGGAGAAGGAAGTGGCAACCCATTCCAGTATTCTTGCCTGGAGTATAAAGTATACAGTATAAAGATAGGGGAAATGCCTGATATTTCTCCTTTTACTTTCCCATATTCAAGATAATGCGTTGATACTCTGTCATCTTCTGAAGGTGACCAATTTTTTAAAATATGTTTATGATGGGATCAAACAAAGGACAGTTCCTATCTTTTCAAGATCAAAATCACCCATGTTTGGAGAGTGGGATCCTCTTCAGGTGTCTCCTTATATTTCTCTTATTTTTGAATTTACATTTTTGAAATTACATATTACTCACTAAAGACTTCTGTTTTAACAAGATCCCTCAGGCTTGCTTTTATACGTCTTTTCCAAGCTCTCATTTCTTTCAGTAAAAAGTGGTATATTAAGACTAATGATTGGGATGCTCATTGGTAAAGGATTGGTTACTTTTTTCTGGGTCTCTTTAGTATGTGTGGGTAGGTCTCCCGCACTGTAGGCAGACGCTTTACCATCTAAGCTACCAGGGAAGCTCTATGTATGTACACATACACATATATGTATATGTGTGTATATACATTCATAAGTTTACTAGTACTTCCAACTCAAGTTTATAACTACATTAAAAAAAATTAAGCTGTTCTGTATTTTGTCTTAATCTTTTTCCTAGACATTAAGAATCTTGGGGGTGGGGAAGAATCTTGGTTCTCAAGAAAATTGGGGATGAATTAAAATACCCCCCAAATACTCGTTTACCCTATCCCACATTATATACACAACAGTCCTAAAATAACAATTATCAGACTACTTCAAACTAAACCAAATGTTTTGCATATGGTCTCTTCTCTGTAGCTGTACTGTCTATATCATCTGGGCACACAGTCATTGCATATCATATTTCCCTTTTACCTCTCATTTTTAGTTGTATAAGTCACTATGTTTGATGGTCATCATCAATCTTTATGGTGCTATTTCTCCAGTTATTTTGGTTATTTTCTGATTTCTCAGGAAGAGCTTAAGTGAGCAGTAACTTCCAAATTCTTGTTTGATAGATGTTTGTATTCTTTATACTTGAAAGTTGATTTTGTTGACTATAAAATCTTTTGCTTACATTTTCCCTTGAGTATCTGTAACACATTACTCAATTTCTTCAGGTATAAAGAATAATTGTGGAAAAATCTCATGATTATTATTTTTTTTCTTACATGTCACTCACTGTCCTTGCCTATCCAGAGGATTTTTCCTTCTTTAAAGTAACTTGTTGTTTACATCTTGGTGTTAGCTGTTTGGGATCAATAATTCTGGGTGTAAGAGTGCATTTAAAAAATATTGTTTCAAATCTTAAAATTTAAAATTTTGCTGAAATTATAGGTTGTTTTTTCTTCAGAGACTCTTATTATCTGTATATTGGACCTTCTGCTCCATCTTCAATATCTGTGACTTGCTAATCTTTTAAGGTGTTTTTTCCATTTTGGTTTTTTTTTTTTTTAACTTATTTAAGGCATCATCTATCTGTATAATATTTGCTTGTGTTCCTTCTAGCTTTAATTTCTGAAATTTTTATTTCTAATGCTTTCCTGAGCTTGCCTTTTCCCCCCCACCCCTCTGACTTTTTCCAGTTCGAAATTTCCTTCATATTCTATAGCATTTCCTTAACTTTTAGCACATTTTCAAATGTACTGGTTTTGATTGGCTCAGTGGGCCTTTCTGGTAGATTTTCATTATTTGTAGAGATGTTATACTGCTTGAGTCATTAAATCAGTTTTGTAAAGGACTGACCTAAACATTTTTCTGTAGTTTCTTTTTAAGTAAAAATAAATTTCCTAAACTTTGAGCAGGCACGGCTCATGGGGGCTTCTCAGCTGTTTGCTGCTGTCGTTGCTTTCTCAGTGTTCAAAGTATACTCAGGCAGTATCCTGCTGAGATTTCTTGGCCAACTCTTCCTCTTCCTTTGTGTCTACTGTCTCTTTCCCACTCAAGCTTTTGTTTTACTTGCCAGCAGTTTCTCTTCTGTGGGGGACCCTGTTCCCCTAGAAGGGAGCCTTGGCAAATACGGGAAATCATCTCAAAAGTTCACATGGACTACAACTGCTTCAGTCCTTCAGATATAATTGCAGGCCTCTCGCACTCACTCACCATTGGGTTGCATAACAGTTTTAAATGCTGTTTGCAACTTAGTCTGCTCTGTGTTTCAACAATTATTCTGTAAGTTCTGTTCTCATGTCCATTAGATGACCTATTACCATTCTCTACTTCTCCCATATAGATGTCAGTACCTCCTTGCAGTCTTATGGCTGTTGGTGGTTTGTCTTCACCTACTTACATTTTGGGATTTAAATACATGATGCCATCTGAATTTGTTGTAATGTTGTTCACTGGTATTTTGACTTTGTCATCCAGTTGCGGTTATGTGGGGGTTCGGAGACTGAAAAACTACAGCACTGTTGCCATTTCCCTTTCTCAATTTGTTCTGTAATAGGAAACATTCACAGAAAGTTCCATTTTGCTTTTGTTCTTTGTATAGCCTTTTCCAGATTTTGAGAAAAAAATTGTCTCCATTTAAAATTTTTATGCTGTTTCTTAAAACATTATGTTTTTTTCCACTTGGACTATTTATCCAAGTCCTCTACTAAGTCTCATAAAAATTAAACTGCTCTGAATCCCTTTCATTTATCCTCTATATCTCAGACACTTTTATAACTGTTTTACTTCTGGTCAGACTGTCACTTCACTTCCTTACTTCAGATCTTCACTTGCATACCTGGTTTTGGTTCCCATCTATTTCTTTGCAGAGTATGGACAAATCATCGATTCTGTAGCTTTAGTAGTAATATCTTACATCACACCTAGGACATAAGTTTTAAATATAAGTTAAGGAATTTTTAGCCTACACTTCAAAACAGATATACAAGAGAAACAGGCTATTTTGGAAGTTTAAGAATATGAATGATATAAGTAGTTCCTTTCATAAGATGCTGAAAGCAATTTTCCTTCACTGTCAATCTGTAACCTACCAAGCTCTTCAGGGATGACAGAGCACTGTCCCATTTATGCAGTGATCTTTAACCCTTCCAACTACCCCTCCCATCCCAGCAACCATATTTCCAATTCAACCCTGAAAGACAAGAAAGGCAGGTGGAAAAAAATGAAAACACGGAAAAGTATAGTAATTTCTTATAGTACAAAATGATCACAGAATTGTGGTTTTCCATTTACCATCTTTGTATTTGACAACATTATAGAAATCTTTAGAATAGATTTTTGTTTCTTTAGAATAGATTTTTGTTTTAAAACTATGTATTTTGGCTGCACTGGGACCTAGTTGCAGCATGGGGACCCTTAGTTGTGGCAAGTGGGATCTAGTTCCCTGATCAGGGGTCGAACCCAGGTCCCCTGCATTGGGTGCAAGGAGTCTTAGCCGCTGTACCACAGGGAAAGTAGGAGAGTAGATTTTCCAAAGTTCTTTCTCTAGTTAGCTTCTTATAAAAATATAAAAAGCCAAACAAGAACAGTTACAAAATTATTATAAAAAATTGTGTTCTATTTAAAATAAATAGCATAGATCTAAGAACAAATCTTTCAGAATGGCCTCATTTCCAAACAGGACTCGAAATTGATAGAGATTCTCTTGCAGGCAACAGTCTCCCAGCTGCTTGCGTTTACTGGAATAGTGCTCTCTGAACAAGCATACATTCAGAATTGTTAAATATATCCTCTTCTTCTGGAGTTAGCTGGATGTTATCTTTGACTGGAGACAGGGGATCTGGCTTCTTACAAGAAGGAAGCTTTTCAGAATCTCTGCAAAATATAATAAAATGAATTTGGTGTTCATATGGTAGTGTTTATTCGATAATAATCTGCCTGGAAAAAATAGAGGTATATAAAGAGGACAAGAACCTCTACTGTATAATTTCTCTCAGTTCATTATGTAATACAATCAAATTCTCCTCTGAGTATGCCCCACAGAATTTGAGTTTTGCTTCTTAGTACCCATTCCTGCTTTCTAAATCATCTTTCAAAGGAGGTACCACACCACTACTAAACAGACACTAGCTAAGGTAGAATGATTTCAGTAAACAAACTTTAGTTTTTTTCTTTCTAGCATCCTTCTCAAGTCTGGCTGAGAAGCAGCGTGAGTGAAGCATGAACAAACGTTTAAGCCCTATCTTTTCACTCCTTCCTCTCTCCCAACTTTTGGAAGGAAGTTCTACGTCTATAAAAACTAATCCTATTCCCAAGACCCTTTTGGGGGGTTTGTAGTATTTAAAACTATTTTCATAATAGTATTTAGACTTAATCTACTTTTCATACTGTGCTGATACTTGTATCAATAACCTAAAAAAGGGCACTTGTGTTGATAATAAGTAAAGCTGCTGACAATGAATCAACACAGTATCACCAAACTGTTTAAGAAATATTGATAGTACTAAAAGAAAAGTCAGTCTCACTATGGAAATTCAAATTTAATTATTTAGCAAAGGGCTTCTCTAAAATGAACAGAGATTGTTTGTTATTTCTAAGGAAAAAAAAAAAAACCTTAACAGCATTAGTTGCCAGAGACAAAAATTCAAGCTTTCCAGTGAAAATTAGAATTTTGGAAAACTTATATCTGCCCCTTGACGCCTTCCCAATACTTAAAAGACTGCTGGCAAGACTGTGATTTTTAAAAATATTGTATAATGAAATGTGTCAACAATTGAAAGATAAGCACAACTCAGTAAGTCCACATTTTTCAAATGATTTACACCAATGTTATAAAATTATGAATGAGTAAAAGATGAACACCAAAATACAATATGAGCCAGTAGACTGTAATATATAAAAATCAATTAATATGGTTTCATATCCTATATTACAACTTTTGAGAAACTACCACGTACTGAATTTTGGTGTAATATAAAAGAAGGAAAATTAAAATTAAATAAAAAATGCTATTATGCTAAAGTGCATTTACATGTGGGATCAGATTTTCTTCATATAACTCAACCAAAACATAACAAATCAAACAAAGAAGCAGATATAAGAATGTAGTTCAGTTACATTAAATTGGACAGAAAAGATTTGCAAAAATGTAAAACAATGTCATTCTCACTTTTGTTTTGAAAAACATAGTTTTGTAAAAATATACTATCAATTTTAAGATGAAATGAGATTGTTGTTATTTTAAAATAAATAAATATTTTCTAAATGTCCCTTTTAATAACAGATTAAAAACAGATATAACCCATATAAAGCAAAGTACTTTTGGGCTCTCAGTAATTTTTAAGACTATAAAGTGTTCCTAAAGGCAAAAAGCTTGAGAACTGCTGCTATATGGTTTAATCTAGACTTTATACAATGTAAGTAAAAATTAATTGTCCAGCACTTATTACAAAGTATTTCCACTAATACTATCTCAACTGATTGTGATAACAATATCTACTAGGTAAAGTTTAATCTTTGGCCACCTCATGCGAAGAGATGACTCATTGGAAAAGACCCTGATGCTGGGAGGGATTGGGGGCAGGAGGAGAAGGGGACGACAGAGGATGAGATGGCTGGATGGCATCACTGACTCGATGAACATGAGTCTGAGTGAACTCCAGGAGTTGGTGATGGACAGGGAGGCCTGGCGTGCTGCAATTCATGGGGTCGCAAAGAGTCGGACACAACTGAGAGACTGAACTGAACTGAACTGAATGCTGGGAAAGCTTGAAGGTGGGAGGAGAAGGGGACAACAGAGGATGAGGTGGCTGGATGGCATCACTGACTCGATGGACGTGAGTCTGAGTGAACTCCGGGAGTTGGTGATGGACAGGGAGGCCTGGTGTGCTGCGATTCATGGGATCGCAGAGTCGGACACGACTGAGCGACTGAACTGAACTGAACTGAAAGTTTAATCTTATCATCCCATGTAAGTCACCTCCCCCAACCCCTTTCTCTTTGCTTTTATTCTTGGCACATTTGCTGTAATAAGAACAAGAAAATAAATTAACTATAAAGTCATGCTACTCTGTGGTTAATTTTGTTGTCTAACGGAAGTAAAGCGGTTCAAAAAATGTAGATATATGCCAGGTCAACTCTCTTAAAACAGTTTGCCATATACCATAGAAATCTGGCTAATTCATCATAAAAACTCATAAACTCATTGATTCTTCCCATTTTAGATGAGGTAATTTAGGGAAACAAACTGCCTTAAGTCCAGAAGTAACCATACAGCATTATCTTTCCGTTCTCAAGTCTGAAACAACTTTTAGAAGGAAAAAAAGCTGAGGCACTTAAGCCCTGGAAAAGTAGTTTGCTTAACAACATAGAGACCCCAAAGCCAGACTGAGAACTGAGGTTTTCAGTTGGCCATCTTTTCACTAAAAAGAAGATACAGAAACTGAGACTACATATTCTTACAAAGAGTCAGTTACAGGGACCAGAGGAAATTAAAGCTCTTAGGGTAAGAGAAAAAGAAACTGATTCATATGAAAATAGAAAGAGGAGACAGGAATTAAGATTATAGAAAAAAAATGATTTATACTATTTTAGAATCAGTAACACGGTAACTCACTTTTTAAATACAAAATTTTTCCAGAGTTCATTGATTTTGATCTGCAGTCCTGGCTTGTTCTCGGCATTGTGATGATTTCTCTTATGGACACTTGGTGGCTTCTTGCTCAGCCCACTGGCTCTGGCAGGTACTAAAGGTTTGATCTTGGTTGTAGAAAGACTGTCCACAGAACTGGATTTATACAGCCCAGGAATCTGAAGATTAAATGCTTGTTTTAATACTACTGTGTTAAAACAAACTACCTTTAATCTCAAACTTTATACACTGAAACAAAATTATTTATACACTGGAACAAAAAATAACCTATAATCAATGTGCAAAAGTGGGTTTAGGTCTGCAAAACTTATATAATATTTTTAACAGGTGATCCATGTACCTAAATTCAAGAGTTTAACGACAGAAAAGTGAGTCTCTCTTGCTTCGTCACTGCCTTTAGGCAATTGCTATTACTGGTTTCCTGTGCAATGACTGAATTCATTTACATACACACACCACATGACTGGCAGCATACTAAAAATCGTGTCATACTACAATGTGTACTTTTTTTCCTTGCTTAATATATCTTGATTTTACCAAGTAATGTATCTTGAAGATTTTTCCATTTCACATATAGAACTGAATTTTGTTTTGAATAGGCTGCTTATCTTTTCCATTGTATATATGTACCGTAATTTACTTAAACAGATCTCTACTGACATTTAAGTTGATCTATTGATTTTTAATTGAGGCAGAATTTACAATATTGTATTAATTTTAAGAGTACAGCACAGTGACTCAGTTACATACACATATATATTACATACATATTCTTTTCAGATCCTTTTCCCTTATAGGTTATCACAAGATACTGACTATATTTATATACACATATATATTACATATATATTCTTTTCAGATCCTTTTCCCTTATAGGTTATCACAAGATACTGAGTATATTTATATACACATATATATTACATATATATTCTTTTCAGAGTCTTTTCCCTTACAGGTTATCACAAGATACTGAGTATATTTCCCTGTGCTATACAGTAGGTCCTTGTTATTTTATATAGGCAGTGGCACCCCACTCCAGTACTCTTGCCTGGAAAATCCCATGGGCGGAGGAGCCTGGTGGGCTGCAGTCCATGGGGTCGCTGAGAGTTGGACACGACTGAGCGACTTCACTTTCACTTTTCCCTTTCATGTATTAGAGAAGGAAATGGCAACCCACTCCAGTGTTCTTGCCTGGAGATTCCCAGGGATGGGGGAGCCTGGTGGGCTGCCGTCTATGGGGCCGCACAGAGTCGGACATGACTGAAGCGACTTAGCAGCAGTAGCAGCAGTGTGTATATGCTCATCCCCAACACTTAGCTTATGTCCCTACCCTACTTTCCCCACTATCCCCTTTGGCAACTTAAGTTTGTTTTCTATGTCTGTGACTCTATTCCTGATTTGTAAATCAGTTCATGTGTATCATTTTTTAAAAAAGATTCCATGATTAAATGATGTCATATGATATTTGTCTTTATCTGCGCCTTGAATCCATTGACTTGTATGCTGCTAGAAATGTGGAGCCATTAAAGTTTTGTTACTGTTTTTTTTTAGGACAGTATAAGTGTGGTAATATAAAACAAGGATTTAAAATTGATGAACCTAGTAGAGGGTGTATAAAGAATGGACAGATTCACACCTGAAAGATGAAATATTAAATTAGGATGTTGGTGATAGGAAAAAAGGAGAACAAGAAATAAGACAGAGAAAGAAACAGGATTTAGATAGGTATAGATGTCCTGATTGTTTTTCTTTAGCCCTTGAAAAAGAAGGATCTAGCTGGATGTTATAAAGAAAGAGGACAACCCTAAGATTTTGAAACTAAGTGACACAGAGCAAATATTACTACAGCTGATAAGTGCTTTAAGAAGCACTGGTTATAGGTTAAAAAAGAAAGATGAGTTTGATTTTATATACTGAAGATGGACACCAGGGAGCAAGAGGGAAGGTTCATCTGGGGAGCTGTCACCAAAACAGAAGTGTCAGTTAAAACACTGACAATGCAAATCTGAAAGTATAATAATAATAAAAAGATGATGGTTTAATGTTCAGACGTAACTTCTTTTGAGAAAGTACTTTCTATATCTTTAGTCCTATCACTGCAAATAATTTTAATATCTTTCCAGACTTTTTACCATGATTATACAAACATGGGCTTCCCTGGAGGTTCAGAAGGTAAAGAGTCTGCCTGCAGTGCAGGAGATCTGGGTTCAGTCTCTGGGTCGGGAAGATCCCCTGGAGAAAGGAATGGCAACCCACTATAGCATTCTTGCCTGGAAAATCCCATGGACAGAAGAGCCTGGTGGGCTACAGTCCGTGGGGTCACAGAGTCGGATACGACTAAGTGACTAACACACACACACACATACAAACATACACAATATGCGTATTGTCAAGAGTTTAAGCAAACAAAAACACCATGCTATACATATTATTTAATAGTATGGTTTCCCTTTTCATTCAAAAATGATATGGAAATTTTTACAACACAGGATCTGTTTGAAAAAGTCTTTCTCACTCAGATTTTTAAAAGAAACTTATATTTTCTGTTGGCTCAGCTAGTAAAGAATCCGTCTGCAGTGCAGGAGACCTGGATTTGATCCCTAGGTTGGCAAGATCCCTGGAGAAGAGAATAGCTACCCACTCCAGTATTCTGGCCTGGAGAAGTCCGTGGACTATACAGTTCATATACATCTAGTCCTTGGACTATACAGCTCATACTTTTGGGGGTCCCCAAAAAGTCGGACATGACTGGGCAACTTTCACTTTATATTTACATATTTTGCATTTATATCCTTAATATCTTTCAGTTTTATATTTACATAGTATGAGATATGACCTTCTTTCAAATAGATGTACTAGTCACTTATTAAAAATATTTGTAAAGTTTCTATGCTTTTACAAATAAACATAAGAAAGTAACATTATTAACTATATAAATATAGCTTTCTTATATAAGAAAAATAATATATGTCCACTAAAACCAACAAAGTATTTAATGTATTTCACCCATTTATTTTTTAGATGTTTAGATTTTTCCCCCCAATTTTTCACTATTGCAACCAATGCAAGAATAAGTTGTCTTGTATTTAAGTTCTCATTATCTCTTTAGGTTCAAGTTCTAGAATGTACTTACTGGGTTAAATTATTTGAACTCTTTCAAATTGCTTTCCAGAAATGGCACTGCAATTCTTATTCTCCTCAATATGATTATCTTAAGTAATTATTATCCTAATTAATTAATTATTGGGATAATTAATCATACCAATTAATAGGATTATGATATCTTAAATGTGATTATTCATCTCAGCACTTTATACCCTTATAAAATCAGTAAATTAAAAACTTTTGGAAAAATAAGAGGTAAGAAATTATATTTTATTACTTTGCTGCTAAGTCACTTCAGTCATGTCTGACTCTGTGCGACCCCATAGACGGCAGCCCACCAGGCTCCCCTGTCCCTGGAATTCTCCAGGCAGGAACACTGGAGTTGGTTGCCATTTCCTTCTCCAATGCAGGAAAGTGAAAAGTGAAAGTGAAGTCGCTCAGTCGTGTCTGACTCTTAGCAACCCCATGGACTGCAGCCTACTAGGCTCCTCCATCCATGGAAATTTTCCAGGCAAGAGTACTGGAGTGGGGTGCCATTGCCTTACTTTAATTTGTGTTATTTGATTACTAATGAGGTTGAACATGCTTTTATATGTTAATCATCCACTTGGGCTTTTTGCTTTTGTGATCTCTGTTCATGTCTCTTGCCCATTTTTAAGTTAGGAATTAGTATTTTGATACTGGCAAGACACTTAATACATAAAATGGGCTTTTGACTTATGAGCTTTCACTATGCAGGCACACAAATATTTATATAGTCTGACTGAAAAAAACCCTTGACTTATCAGGGACCCAGTTTCTAGAAGGCCTTTTTGCAATACACATCAAAGCTTTACATCATACCTGCCCTTGGACCAGTAATACCACTCCACAGAATTCATCCCCATGAAAAATTAAGAACGTGTATAGTACTCAAACATTTATCAACAAAATCTTCATTGCAGTACTGTTTGGTATAACAAAAATGTTTAGAGTAAAGGACAAACATAAGAAGATTAGTTAAACCCACACCATGGCATATTTTAGTCATTATAAGTAATGTTACTTAAGTACATGAAATAGATCTTTAAATACTATAAAGAAAAAAAAAAAGCAAGTTTCACAACTTAAACACCTATTAGGTTGGCCAAAATGTTCATTAGGTTTTTTCCATAAGATGGCTCTAATAGCACTTCCTTGTCTATAACTTCATTTGAAACAATTTTGTTAGACAGCATTGTGACAGCTTTCATATTAGTGTGCTTTAAAAAAAAAAATAGTGAATTTCTGTGCAGTCATTTTAATATTGAAGATGGAATTTTAAAAATATTTTTGGCAATATTATACTTTATTATTCCATGATAGCTCAGTTGGTAAAGAATCCACCTGCAATGCAGGAGACCCTAGTTTGATTTCTGGGTCAGGCAGACCCGCTGGAGAAGGGATAGGCTACCCACTCCAGTATTCTTGGGCTTCCCTTGTGGCTCAGGTGGTAAAGAATCCACCTGCAATGCAGGAGACCTGGCTTCAATCTCTGGATTGGGAAGATCACCTGGAGAAGGGAAAGGCTACCCACTCCAGCATTCTGGTCTGGAGAATTCCACGGACTGTATAGTTCATGGGGTTGCAAAGAGTTGGAGATGACTGAGCAACTTTCACTTTCATTTTTCACTTTTCATTCCAGGAAAGGTAAAAATTTCTTGCTAGATGAAGATCCACGGTCAGGTAGACCAATTCAAGTTGACAGTGATCAAAGGGAGATATAAACTGAGATCAAAGTTATACCACACAGGAGATAGCTCACTCACATACTCAAATATCCAAATCACATGTTGAAAATCATATGCACCAGCTTGCTTATTTTAATTGCTTTGAAGTTTAGGTTCCATACAAGTGAAAAAAAAAAAACCTTGACAGTATTTATGCATGTGATTTTCTACTTAAACATAATTAAAACATTCTGTTATAAAAACAAATTGTGACAGGCAATCAAAAGTGGACACTGTTCAACAATGTGGAACAGAAGAGATCACGGAACAGAAGAACTACCAACCATACTGAAGGACAGTCTTTATCCAAAGAAAGTGATGTATACCTGTGGCGGATTCATTTTGATATTTGGCAAAACTAATACAATTATGTAAAGTTTAAAAATAAAATAAAATAAAAAAAAAAAGAAAGTGATGTGCATACGGTGGAATTGGAAAGGAGTCCTTTATTGTGAGTTCCTTCTGGAAAACCAAACAATTAATTCCAACAAATACTGCTCCCAACTGGACCAACTGAAAGCAGCACTAGATGAAAAGAGTCAACAGAAAACGTGTCATCTTCCATCAGGATACCACAAGGTTTCTTTGATGACCAGGCAAAAATTTACAGCTAGACTGGTTTTCTGATTTAACTGCCACATTCAGATATTATAACTTCGGATTTTCATTTATTTTGGTCTTTATAAAATTTTGAAAATAATGTACCTGGAACAATTCTTTATTCAAAATGATAAAAAGTTTTGGGAAGATAGAGTTACGAAGTTGCCTGGAAAATAGCAGAAGGTAGTGGAACAAAACAATGAATATGTTGTTCAATAAAGTTCTTGGTGAAAATGAAAAATGTGTCTTTTATTTTTACCTAAAAACTGAAGGAACGTTTTGGCCAACCCGATACAAATCAAGTACAAATATGGTCTTAAAGATTCGAAGGTAGACATTTTTGTGTAAATAAGAATACAGGCACTTTGAGTTTTAAATTTGCTTATATACATATTTCCTGGTAATAAGCATGCCCTGCTTCTGAAATTTAAAAGTAATTTATATAAGTGTTTTACCTTGTTTCTTAGAGGCGTGTCTTTCTTCGAAAAATGAAACAAGTGTAGCTTGGATTTCTGATTACCTTGTTTATCAAGTGACTTAAAATTGCAATCAGATTCCTAGATCCCCAAGATTGAAAAATAAAGCAAAATTAGATTTTTACTATCAAGATTTTATGACAACTGACCAATATTCAACAAAACATAAAACAAGTAAATTGAGAAAAATCAGTGTAAATAAAATGTAACTTCTCAGAAGAAAAAAAGTACTAAAAGCATGAAATACAATAAAAGAAAATTAATGTGGAAAGAATGATCTTTGCCAGTCTCACTACAGAAAACTAGTAAGAAATTTCAGCTGGAGAAGTAAATTGTATAAAATATAAATTAAAAAGCTCTAAGTGGGGTCTCCAGAACCAGAAGGAGCACACAGCTCTTCTTAAAATTGAAGGTGTTTATAACTGGTGGCTGAGATGGTAAAGAATCTGCCTGCAATGCAGGAGACCCGGGTTTGACTCCTGGGTTGGGATGACCCCCTGGAGAAGGGAATGGCAATACACTCTAGTATTCTTGCCTGGAGAATTCCATGGACAGAGGAGCCTGGTGGGCTGTGTCCACGGGGTCACGAAGAGTTGGACACGACTGAGCGGACATATGCCTGAGATGAAATTGACTTCTACCCAGGCAAGAGATATGCTTCTGTGTGTACAAAGCAAAGAACAATGCTCAACAAAGTCACAGTAATCTGGGGAAAAGCAACTCATGTTCATGGAAACAATGGCATGCTTCATGCCAAATTTCTAAGCAACCTTCTTGCGTAAGCCATCGGATACAGAATCCATGTGATGCTGCACCCTTTCAAGGACTTTAGAAAGTAAATAAATAAATTCAGGAGACTTTACATTTCTGCATTTTTCAAGAGGATTTAAAACATATATATATTTATCTTGGGATTCTACATAACATTATATACTTAAAAAGCAATCCAAAAGTCAAAAATATTCCTTTAATTTGGATTGTAACTTACAGAAACACTAACATTCCTTGCTCATAGTAGTGATGACTCTGGGCTATATTGTTTCTTAAAAGAAAGATCAAGAGTAAGATCCTAAGATTAATTAACCTCAAATAGGGTTAATGAACCTAATAAACGTAGAGTATACAGTTGTTGCTTTTCACAGTGAACCACCAATGGAAATCTCCAATGCATTTTCTTCAGAATCATACAGTAAAAATTATATTCAAAATGAAACGTCAGTGACACTCTAAAACATTTTCTGAATAAAGAAAGATAACATAATTTTTAAGTTACCTGTTATTGTCCCAATTGTTTGACCATTAATCCTTTTATCCTAAGGGAAATTTACCACATCTGGTGGCAAGAGATGATTTAAAGAAAGATTTTTAGTTTAGTTTGGTTTTTTTTTGGTGAGGGGAGAGAATTTATGTTTCTATAACTGTAAGCACAAAAATGACTGCCCAGAAGACAGACATGTGGAGAGTTTTGTCAGCATGACGAGCTCTTAGGCTGTGAGCTGGTAAGCAAGCTTTACAAAGTTAGTAAAACAGGAAGATGTCTATTGGAAAAGGAACAAAAATACCCTAAAGGAGTTCAGAGGACTTGAAAGTATCCTCATAGAAAGAAAAACACCAATACAGTATACTAACATATATATATGGAATTTAGAAAGATGGTAACAATAACCCTGTATACGAGACAGCAAAAGAGACACTGATGTATAGAACAGTCTTTTGGACTCTGTGGGAGAGGGAGAGGGTGGGATGATTTGGGAGAATGGCATTGAAATATGTATAATATCATATATGAAATGAGTTGCCAGTCCAGGTTCGATGCACAATACTGGATGTTTGGGGCTGGTGCACTGGGACGACCCAGAGGGATGGTATGGGGTGGGTGGGGGGAGGAGGGTTCAGGATGGGGAACACATGTATACCTGTGGCAGATTCATTTTGATATATGGCAAAACCAATATAATATTGTAAAGTTAAATAAAATAAAATTTAAAAAAAAAAAAAGAAAGAAAGAAGTTCAAGAAACAACTGTGATGGAAACCAAATAGTGCCCCGAGAAAAATGCAGTAAGACGTGGAAAATGAAAAAGATGGCATTAAAATGGAGGCTCATATTAAAAGAAACAGTCTTTAAAACAGTATGGATGAACTGAACACAAAGTGAGTGAACAGGAAAAGAGTAGCAAAAGTCTCAAGGGTTTGGTTTGGCATTTTGTTGTTGTTTAGTTGCCAAGTCCTATCCAATTCCTTTGCGACCCCACGGACTGTACCCCACCAGGCTCCTCTGTCCATGGAATTTACTAGGTGAGTACTGAAGTGGGTTGCCGGTTCTTTTCCAGGGGATCTTCCTGACCCAGGGATTAAAACCTGCATCTCCTGCATTACAGGCAGATTCTTCACAGATGAACCACCAGGGAAGCCCCTCTTACTTAAAAAACTGGAATGGATTTTGGATTTGAAGACATTAACTGATTTCAGCTTTCCCTAAATGAAAATTTGTTTCCACATTTTAACTAGGCTTTTTTCTTTGAGTCCAATACAACTCAAGTTTCCTTTAGGAACCTGAATAAAATATTTTCCTTTTGATAAACACAAGATATACTGATTTATTGGACTTCCCAGGTAGCGCAGTAGTAAAGAATCCACCTGCCAATGCGGGAGACACAAGAGATGTGGGTTTTATCTCTGGGTCAGGAAGATCCCTTGGAGAAGGAAATGGCAACCTGCTCCAGTATTCTTGCCTGGAAAATTCCATGGACAGAGGAGCCTGGTGGGCTACAGTCCATGGGGTCGAAAAAGAGTTGGACACAACTGAGCAACGGACCACAGGTACACAGAGACATACTGATTTCTTAGATGTTTAATATTCAGGATTATCAGACCTCAAAATTCTGTCAAATATTACCAAGGTTATAATTGTTCTTACAACTTGGTAACTACAGTTGTGAACATAAAATGACGTATGTGAAATTAGTAAATTTGAGATAACTCAGATTTAAAGAATGCTCTTATGCCATCATGTCATTTTAAAATATGACATCACTGGGTCTTCCTAGTAGTTATTTGGAGCTTTGATTTTATTTAAGTAAGAATAAAGCTATTTTATGAATAAGAAAAAATGGCTAGAATGCTTTTATTAATTTAAACAGAATAACATAAAATCCCTTACATTACTATCTTGTTTTATCATAAAGGGGACTTACAACAAGAATAATAAGAGTAAAAAATTTATATATTTCTTAAGTATTAAAACTTAAGACAAACACCACACGTTAATAGGGTCATTTAGTTATAAGGTTTCAAACATTGTCTGAAGGATTTAAATATTAAATTTATAATAACTTCAATAAGCTTATCATTCTTAGGTCTTAAGTGTTCCACAACTTGAGACACTTATCAGTGGAACACATAAGTGATGATTCAAGATATACAGCTAGATTAAAAGTATAAGAGTCTAAAATATGAAAGATACAGAGAAGTCCTTCAGGTGAGTAAAACATGAACTTTCTATACAGTAAGGTCTAGAGTGAAAAATTAGAACAACCAATTATTTCCGTAACACGGGCAAAGTTTCCTCAATTACCTGATTAACACCCTATTTTCTCTTACATATGAATTTGAAACCAAAGGCTTCAGAATGTGACTTACGTCTGAATCTGAATCCTTACTAGAAGGCTGAGAAAGTTTTGATGCATTTAAATTGTGTGGTGACAAGTCCATGCTTTCCTGAGACTGTGAAGAGCAACCCACGTCATGTAAGGGATGTGATTCATCACTTGACTCATCGCTTTTTAACGGAGCTACATCAGACTTCTCAGTATTCTCAGGCAGAGAGGTGGAAGAATCACTCTTTCTCCGGAACTGCTGCAATGCTGTGCTTGGAGAGGGGCTCGGAGTTCTTGAAATATCTCCAAGACTTCCAGACCAACTGAAACAACTTCTTAGTGTCCCCAAGGTGGGTGGTGATATGGTCCTCGTGAATGTGCTGGTCTTAAAAGACTGAGACTCTTCAGCCATCACAGTCACGTCATCTGGAATCTGCTCACTGGAATTATGCGATACACTGGTATCAACCAACTTCTTGTCCTCTAGACAATCTGGTTCACCTGCATCGGTTTCTTTATCTGTGACAGCAGTTTCAGCTAGAGGCTGGCTGCTTGCTTTCTTTGATATACAGTCAGCAGAATCCAGAGAATTGGAAAAAAACCTAACAGAAAAAAACAGCAGAAACAATGCAGAAATATTTGAGTTTGCTCACGAAGGTGAGAACATTCATAATGGAAAGATGGTTGCTTCTTTTTAAAAATAAATATATTAATTTCATAAATAAATATACTTTACACATGGCTGATCCGCCTGCCAATGCAGGAGCCACAAAAGCTGTGGGTTTGATCCCTGGGTTGGGAAGATACCCTGGAGCAGGTAATAGGAACCCACTCCAGTGCTCTTGGAAAATGCCATGGACAAAGGAGCCTGACAGGCTACAGTCCATGAGGTCACAAAAGAGTAGGACACAACTGAGCAGACATGCATGACACTCAAATATTTGAACAGATAAAGAAATATGCAACAGAAAGGACACTTAATAACTATTGTCTCTTATTCTGTAATTTGAATACAAATTAAATAAATTAATTAAAATACTAGTAAAATGAATTAGCTATTTACCTCTCATTTTAGCTTAACTCCTAGTAGTAAACTGTCTGGGAACTTGTAGTAGCATACTAATCTAACTAATCTAACTAATCTAACAGAGCCCAAGCTTTTTATATACCCTAAATATTTCTATACTATTTTAAATATTGAGGTTAAGACTTCCAAATCAATTACTAAATTCTATATTTCTAAAGAGGTACTACTTACTCAGGGTAGTAGCTTTAAGAAACTCACTTTAAAAACTCCAATATAAATGAAACAAAGATTGCATCATTACTCGGAAGGATGTATTCAAGTAGCATTTTTAGGTTTAAAAAGGAAATCCTGGAGCGTATGATGGGTTAAATATGAAACTTACAAAGAATGTACCTCAATAAGCATTAATTCAAAACCAAGATGATAAGCTGAATATTTACTAAATGCTCGAGAGTAAAAATCCTCTTGGCTTTTCATCAAATCATTAGCTCATGTGTGTGGGTATAAGGCAGAAAGGAAGCAGCATGTGAAAGGAAAAGTCTTATCTGGTTTTTCATTGAGCAGAAAACATTAGCTCCTTTATCTGATCACATAGTTCATTTTTCAGCAAACAATCACCTCTATGATACCCAAACATTTTTCTGTGTATTATCTCATAGGTAAGAGAAGTTAGAATAACAGAGCCCAAGGTTGTAAAATTAATCAGCTAAAGAACAGAGGATGATGGGTGGATGGCATCACCAACTCAAGGGACATGAGTCTGAGCAAACTCCAGGAGACGGTGAAGGACAGGGAAGCCTGGTATTCTGCAGTCCATGGGGTCGCAGAGAGTCGGACATGACTGGGTGACTGAACAACAAAGAACAGAATGAAAACCCAGAACTCCTCCCAGTTCATGGTTGCTTCTTTCCAAATAGCCTGTGGTGTTACTTAACTAGATCTCAAAAAATAAATATGCATTACTCTACGATAAGTATCTATATAATAAAGATAAAGACTTAAAACACACTTTCAAAAGACAGGCAATTGGAGACAAACTTTTGCATATTTAATACACTTCCTGTTATGTTACATCAAAAAGAATGGGGTGGGAACGACCACTGGCATATATGTTAGTGACTGGGCACCTGTGCCAGCTGTCTGATTCACATAACTGCCGCTAGTCTTGGAACAGTCTTATACATATTATCTTCTATATATTATCTAACCCATATTTTATAGTTAAAAAAATAGGCTTAGAGAAGTTAAATGGCACGTGAAAGTCTAAGTAAAGAATAGAGTGACAATCCAATCCGGGCCGACCTGACTGTGTGCTCCTTTCAACGCACCACTACACGGTATGGCTAATCAACTATGACTGGGAGTCTTTCCTAGCACTGTTACTAACTGCACAACCCTGGGAAAGTTTCTTAACCTCTTAGAGCCGCAATGTCTGAGCCCAAAATAGAGAAAATAACTGTGAGCTGAATATCTCATAATACTGTTGTGAAGAATAACATATAAAAAAATCTTGAAAATCAGCTGAGAAAACTAATTTAATAATATCTAGTTATTATTAGATATTGTTATATAATCTAGATCAGAAAATTATACATCAGAAGTTTCACTCACAATTATTATTTCACAGGAAGTTGATGCAGAAAAAAAATATTTTTCTAAGCTTTTCTTAATACATCCTCTGAACTATTAGTGAAACATCTCACTAAACTAGGTAAAACAGCTATTTACAGCTTCGAATGAAGATTTCGTTAAGCTTCCACAATGACTCAACAGCCAAGACCTGAAGAGATACACAGACATTCTTCTCATTTGTTTTGCTTGTTTGTGCTCAGTCATGTCCAACTCTTTGTGACTCCTGTAGCCCGCCAGGCTCCCCTGTCCATAGAATCTTCCAGGTAGGAATACTGGAGTGGATTGCCATTTCATTCTCATTAGCTGTCTCCAAAGAGGCAGAAAAAGGAAATTCTATTTTTACCCAAAAGGAAAGATAAAACACAAATTTCAAAAATTTCTCCAAATGACAGAATTCAACTTTCTAGAATGTATAAAGCAACATATATCATCTAGAAACCCATTTTCCATTTGTGCAGCCATGTTTTCATTATTGCATTGTTAACAAACATCTTTAATGAGGATGTTAATTCCTTCTTTAACAAAGGAAGAATCAAAATGATCATTTCACTGCACTGTGAATGTTTCCTTGAGAAGATCTGATGGGAGAAGGGTTTGACACATCCCCTAAAAGGAGCTTAGGGATTACCAGTGGTTCATTCCTTCATGACCATTTCCCATCATCATGGTTAGACAAAATTGGCTGCAACCTAACTTCTTAAACTTGAAAAAAAAAAAAAAATCACATTCTAAGTCTTTTGGAGAAATACAGAAGCTGATCAATTTTCCTTTTCTTAGAACTCCGGGAGTTGGTGATGGACAAGGAGGCCTGGCGTGCTGCAAGTCATGGGGTCACAAAGAGTAGGACACGACTGAGTGACTGATCTGATTTGATCTGAAAGTTACTAATTCCTGTTTCTAGTTGTGGCACTACTATCCGAATTCAATGAAACAGAGCTATTCATTGTATGTCTACCATCTACTGGGCACTATTTTACATACTTTACTTAGGTTAATAATTTAACTCCATCAGCAATCCTAAGATTGCTATACTTGAAGAAACTGAAGCACCTAGAAATTAACTTGCCCAAGTCAAACATCTCATGAGTAAACAGGACAGGATTCAAAATCCAGGTGGTCTAACCCCAGGGTCCAAATTCCTAACCCCTAAGTTATATTGACTCTTCAAATTCTTATCTTCACTAGCAGGGACTATGACAACAGCCATTGGCCCTCTAGAATCCACTCTTTACAGTGTGTTCAGAGTGGTCCATCTCGGGGTCTCCAACCTCTGTGGCCTGTTTGGACTAGTGAAGTCACTCAGTTGTGTCCGACTCTTTGTGACCCCATGGACTGTAGCCTACCAGGCTCTTCTGTCCATGGGATTTTCCAGGCAAGAGTACTGGAGTGGGGTGCCATTTCCTTCTCCAGGGGATCTTCCCAACACAGGGATCGAACCCGGGTCTCCCACATTGTAAGCAGACGCTTTTACCGTCTGAGCCACCAGGGAAGGCCTGTTTGGAACCAGGCCACAAAGTAAGAGGTAAACGAAGGGTGGATGAGCAAGTGAAGCTTCACTTGTATTTATAGTCACTCTGCATTGCTCACATTACCGCCTGAGCTCTGCCTCCTGTCAGATCACTGGTGGCATTAGATTTTCATAGAAGCGAGAACTCTACCGTGAACTGTGCATGTGAGCGATCTAGGCTGCGTGCTGCTTATAAGAATCTAATGCCTAATGATCTAAGGTGGAACTGAGGTGGTGACGCTAGCTTTGGGCAGCGGCTGCAAATAGAGATTATCACAGGCAGAGATATACAGAGATCAAACAAATCACACGCTTGCAGACTTATATCAAAACCCTATCAGTGATGGCAAGTGACAATTATGCTGCATCTGGTGGCAAGCTTTATAGTGGTGAGTGAGTTGATATACTTCAGTTGTACACGTACATCTGGTAGCAGGCTTTAAGTCAGAATGCAATGCTTATTTTTAGTTCATGTGTGGCCTGCCCATTATTTTATTTACCACCTCTAATTCCTTGCCTCTTTTCCACCCTGTACACTTGTCTCAGTCAGTTTTGGTAAGCCCACAGGCTAACCCTAGTGAAAATGAGTAAAAAACAAACATTACTGGGGAACTTCTTTGAAAAGGGGGAAAGACCCAATGATGAAACAGCAGAACACTCTAAGACTGCCAACAAAAAGAAACCTGCATTTAAAAGAAAATACCAAGAGTCCTACCTAAATTATGGGTTCATTGAAACATGCAATTCACATTCTCCAGGTCTGCTTTGTATAATATGTGGTGATTAGCTATCTAGAGAAGCCATGAAACCTTCAAAACTACTTTGCCACATGGAGACCAAGCACCCGGGATCAAAAGACAAGCCTCTGGAGATTCAAAAGAAAAAAAATGTGAACATGAAGAAGAGAAGCAATTCTTGAAGGCCACCACTTCATTAAGTGTGTCTACACTGAGAGCATCATTCTTAGTGGCTGACTGCAAGGCTAAAGTTAAGAAGCCCTTTACTCTTGGTGAGGAGTTGATCCCGCTAAGGACATTTGTCATGAACTTTGGTGGCACAGGTTCCCCTTTAGGCTAGCACCATAACTAGACAAACTGATGAAACAGCAGAGGATATTGAGGCATAATTGTTAGAGAGGATTAATGAGTCACCATGGTACACAATCCAGGTTGACAAGTCTACCGATGTTGACAAGACAACAATGCCTGTTTTTGTGTGATCTGTTTTTTAGGAGGATGTGCATGAGGATATGTTATGTGCACTTCTGTTGGCAATCAACACCACAGCTGCAAAACTAAAGTCTCTGACTGATTACATACCAGGAAAACTGGTCATTTTGTGTTGAGATATGCACAGATGGAGCGGCTGCCATGACTGGACAGCTTTCTGGTTCCACTACATGGGTCAAAGAGCTCATTTCTGAATATGAGTCTGTGTACTGTGTCATCCATAGAGAAATGCTGGCTAGCTGAAAAATATCACCTGAACTTAACGTTTTACAGGATGTGATTAAAATAATGTGATTAAAGTACACACCTTTAATTCAAGTCTATTTGCACAACTCTGTGAAGAGATGGACACACGTCTTCTCTTATATACAGAAGTGAGGTGGTTTTCTAAAGGTAGATCACTGGCTAAAGTTTCTGAGTTATGAGAGTCACTCCAGAGATTTCTTTTAGAAAAACAGTCACCACTGGTAGCACATTTCAGAGAAACAGAAGGGGTTGCAAAACTTGCTTGTGTGACATATTCAACCTGCTCAGCGAACTCAGTCTATCACTTCAGGGGAGAACAACTGTGTTCAAGTCAGCAGATACAGTGGCTGCACTCAAAGCCAGACTGGAATTATGGGGGCGACAAGTGAACACTGGGATTTTTTGACATTTATAGATTTTGAAAGACATTGAGCCAGGGCCTTCTTTTTCCCAGCTGGATGCATGATCACCTGCCTCAGTTTTCACAAGAGTTTGAGCATTACTCCCCTACCACAAAAGACCCCCAGACTCGGAAAGTGTGTATCCGTGACCCAATTGTGAACAAGCCAGGTGAACAGATGTTGTCCATGCTAGAAGAGGATCACCTGCTTGAGATTGTAAATGATGGTGGCCATAAAAGTATGTTTGAGACAACCTCAAACCTCCATACGTTTTGGATTAAAGTCAAGGAGGAATAGCCTGAGATTGCCACAAAAACACTAAAAAGTTGGCTTCCATTTCCAACATCCTAACTCTGTGAAGCAGGGTTTTCTGCAGTGACAGCAACCAAAATGAGGTTATGGAGTAGACTGGACATAAGCAACATGCTTCAGGTGTCACTGTCTCCCACCACCCTAGGTGGGACCATCTAGTTGCAGGAAAACAAGCTCAAGGCTCCCATTGAATGCACTCTCCCAGAATGTACCCCTTCTGCATTATGGTGAATTGTATAATTATTTCATTATGTATCACAATGTAATAATACTAGAAATAAGGTGCACAATAAATGCAATGTGCTTCAATCATCCTGAAACTATCCCCTCACCCGGTTCCTGGAAAAACTGTCTTCCAAGAAACTGATCCCTGGTGCCAAAAAGGTTGAGGACCATTGGTCTACCTAAAACAGGAATCAAATCACAACCCTCTCCTGATTAAAACCTTCTAAATGTTTCCTATCACCCTTAAAGACTCAAAGTTCCTTAGGTTGGGTCACAAGCCTTTCATGAACTGGCTTCCTTATTTCTCCTCCTTCATCAAGTACCTTCCTGCTCCTTTTTCATTCTTTTTCCAATTTACATTGTGGCAGAAGTAATAATAGCGGTGATCAAACAGCAAAGAGTTGCCCCCACGCTCCATACCTCTGTCCAACCTACATGAGTCTGCTGGTAAAATACCCGGCTCCATTCTTTATCTGCTTCACTCACGAATCATTTAAACCTAGGTAAGAACACTTTACATGCGCCCCTTCCCTCTCACCCTTTCCAACCACTGTCTCAGCATTAGATGCCCGCAAAACACCTCATGCATGATTTTGTCACTGTACTTACCACAGGGTATGGAATGATTTTGTTACTGACCTATTTTTCCAACTAGGAAAACTATTCATTTCTCAAGAGCAAAAACTATGTCTCTCATTTCTGTAACCCAGCACCTAGTATTATATCAGATTAATATGAGATAATTAATTATATAATTAAATTAATTATATAATTAAATATAATTAATTATATTAATATCAATTAATATGAGAATTCCACAGTCATCTGTATTTAAATAGATTTATAAAAGTACTTTGTGAAATTATATTTAACTCTTAAACAAACTAAAAAAAATAGAAAAAAAGAAGGTGGATCCTCCCTGCCCCCTGGCAAAGTAACAGAGGATATTCTGATGCAAAATGCAGTAAGGTCTACAATTCTTATTTTAGTTCTGTATCAAGAGATAACAAAAGTAATAGAAGTCCAAGTGGAACTAAGGCAATACATGATAAACTGGATTAAGCCAAATCCTACACCTGTTTCATTAGATTTAATGCTATTCATAACAATGAAAATAAACACCAACAGAGTATATAATCTAATAGACACACAACATTCTATAGATATAACAATACCTGCTTCTGGTGCCTGGAACCACAACTGCACCACTTTCTTCATTTTTTCTCTGCAAAAATGCTGCAAATTTGTTTCTTGTTGTAGGTGGTGTGCTTAAGCTTTTTTTAACAGTAGTTCCATCTAACAGGTCAGGCATAAACAGTTCAGAAGAGTTCAGTGACTTATTACCTTCACAACTATTTTTCTTGATCTTCTTTGTAAAGGAAGTAGAATATTGATCCAACATATCATCTTCTGACAGCTCTTCTAAATAAAAATAAGATTATTTGTAAGTTTTTCTTTCATGACTAGTTAGAGATTTGGTCTCAGTTTCACAGCCTATGTTCTATTGCCCTAAAGATGAAGTCTTTTTTTTTTTGATTATGCATCAGAAAAGGAAATAAAACAATGATTAAAAAAAAATTCCCTTGGCTGTGTTTTACTGTTTCAAAATTAACTATGATTTAATGTCAATTATTTGTATGAATTTCAGGATACAATCAATTCTGCAAGGCTCTACACTCATTATACTATTTGAATATAAAAAAAAAAGGGCCTAATTTTGAATGCAAAAAAAAAAAAAAAAAATTAAGTGAAGTGAAAGCCACTCAGTCATGTCTGACTTTTTGTGACTCCATGGACTATATAGTCCATGGAATTCTCCAGGCCAGAATACTGGAGTGGGTAGCTGTTCCCTTCTCCAGAGGATCTTCCCAACCCAGGGATCAAACTCAGGTCTCCCGCATTGCAGGTGGATTCTTTACCACCTGAGCCATCAGGGAAGCCCAAGAATACTGGAGTGGGTAGCCTATCCCTTCTCCAGCGGATCTTCCAGACCCAGGAATCTAACCAGGATCTCCTGCATTGCAGGCGGATTCCTTACCAGCTGAGCCACCACGGGAAGAAAAAAATTAAACCTATTATTAATCTATGTTTGGTTTAAAAGAATGTTTCATTAAAACCAGGTGCTATACCTAATATATGTATATATACACCATCACTGAGATGGTTTTTGAGGTATATTTGATTGTCTTGTAGTGGAAAGTAATTTGTACTCTAGCTCTGATCCTCATTACACAGCTATAGAGTTCTAGAAGATTGTTGTGTAGCAATCTAATGGTATAAGAATAAATCATAAGACTAAATAACATAAAAGTGGTAAAGCTGAAATAGGCAAGCACATAGACAAAGCATTAATGTGCTTAAAATTAATCCAACTACTTCTCAGTCTAAATAGCTTCCACTCACATGGGAGTAAGTGCTCATGATTAAGACATGGGTAGAGCAGTGGAGGGTGCCTAAATACTAGAGACAAGGTGACACCTCAAATTCAAAAATGTACAGGTTAAAAAAAAATACCTACAGGTCAGCAAACTTGTATAAACCAAAATCTGTTTATTACGCAGGAAACTGTAAGCTCTACAGAAGAGGAAAAAAAAATATTGTAGGATCCCCAGAAAAGCCTTCACCAAGAAGTTACACTATGCTAACCTCATTTTCTTTTTATGATAATGTTGTTAGACTATCTATTTGGAGAAATTCATAGATTTAGTATATCCTGAATTGATCAAGACACTTTAGTGTCTCATATCATCATAGTGGACAATGCTTAGCAAAAGTTATTATATACTAGTTAAAAGAATTTGCAGCGAGTTGAATAGCCAGACAGACTATTGCTGACTATTGGTCTGAAAGGGGGTCTGTCTCTACTACAGGGCTCTAGATTTCCACTAGAACTAATATGTGATTTTAGTAAGGTTCAAAATACAAGATTAATATACAGAAGTCAAGTGTATTTCTATATACTAACAATGAACCAAAAATTGCAGTTAAAAATATCATTTATAACTGCATCAAAAACCTGAAATATAGGGATAAATTTGACAACATATGTGCAAAGACCTGTACACTAAGAACTACAAAGCATTTCTGAAGGCTTAAACTAAAGAAGACTTAAATAAATGGGTCTGAAAACTTGATATCATTAAGATGTCAATTCTCCACAAAATAATCCATGCATGTGTCAAGTTGCTTCAGTTATGTCTGACTCTGTGACCCTATGGACTGTAGCCTGCCAGTCGCCTCTGTCCAAGGGATTCTCCAGGCAAGAATACTGAAGCGGATTGCCATGGTCTCCTCCAGCGGATCTTCCCACCCCAGGGATGGAAATTGAGTCCCTTACTAAGTCTCCTGCACTGGCAGGTGGGTTCTTTACCACTAGCACCACCTGGGAAAATAATCTATAGATTCAACTAAATCCCAATCAAAACCTTAGCAGGCTCCTTTTTTTTTTCTTTAAAGAAATTGACAAGTTGATTCAATCTGTATGGAAATGCAAAGAACACAAAATAGTCAAAACAACTTTTCAAAAGAAGAACAAACTTACAGACTCACATTACCTGATTTCAAGACTGACTATAAAGGTACAGTAATCAGGACAGTTTTTCTGGCATAAAGTAGGGGGAGACCAATGGTACAGAATAGAGCCCAGAAAGAGACCTGCACATATATGGTCAACTGACTGTCCACAAATGTCCCAAGACAATTCAATGGAAAAAGGATAATCATTTAAACAAATGGTGTTAGAAGAACTTAATTGCCATATACAAAAAAAAGTGAACCTTGATCCTTACCTCACACCATATAAAAATTAATTCAAAATGGATCAAAGGCCTAAATGTAAGAACTAAAATTATTAAACTTCTAAAAGAAACAGGAAAAAAAATCTTTACAACCTTAGATTTAACAAAGACTTCTAAAATGTGACCAGTTCTCACTAGTATTTCACAAAAACAAAATACATACCACTTCTTGGTCTTTTTACAATGGATGACTTCCTTGGAAGATTTAACCCTTTAATATTAATCACTTGTTTAATGCCCACAGTACTTGGATTTTCCTTCACTTTTGTAGTATCTGAAACAATATCCAGTTCACGTCTAGGGCAATAATTCCTATGCCAAATGCTATTAATATTAGATGATTTTTGACATGCTTTGTCAGTCCAACTATGACTTCTTGATTGGGCAGGCTAAAGTAGTAAAAAGAAAAAGGTTACTTAAAGAAGAAAAATGGTTAAATCATTTCCCGCTGTATCAACATAAATTATAAGCAAATAATTAAATTACTCCTTTGAACTGCTTTTGATGAAATATCCATCCTCTAATAACACTTTCTACTTTGCTAGTCCTATTTGCTGTTGTTGAGTTGCTAAGTCATGTCCAACTCTTTGGCAACCCCATGGACTGCACCCTGACAGGCTCCTCTGTCCATGGGATTTCCCAGGAACAATACTGGAGTGCGTTGCTATTTCCTTCTCCAGGGCATCTGCCTGACCCAGGGTATCGAACCCACGTCTCCTGCATTGCAGGTGAATTCTTGATCATTGAGCAGCCTGGGAAGCCCATTTGCTAGTCCTATACTTTTCCATTAAATGTGTCTTGTATCCCTAGGTCTGTTTTTCTCCTAATGAGGGTCAAGCAAACTTGTTAGATCATTTTAAGCAATAAAAAAATATATCTTCCTAAGATAAGCGGTGCAAGAAATAAAATTACACTTGAAGAAGTATGACCAGAAAAAAAATACTTTTAAAATGTGAGTAATATTTTAAAATGTGAGTAATAGTTCAATATGCAATATTTAGTTTAATAATCATATAGCAAATAAGCCTCTAATTACTGACATACCCTTTACAAAGGATCTGAAAATCAAAACCATAAAATTATATATTTAATCAACTATCGTATCTTCAGAACTTGGATGAGCTTAAATGGAAACAATCTTATTTACAAAACAATAGCTTTTTTAGTGGACAATATCTATGTATTAAATGGGCAAGTATTAGTGAACAATACCTATGTATTAAACAAAAAGCTACTTTGGTCTCACTGAGTCATGCATAAAACTTTCTCTGAGAAAGAGCTTATTGACAGTAAAGATTGGTAAATAATCATTTTTAATGCTAATACAAATTATTCACAATAAATATATTTTAGATGACAATGATCTGCTAAAAGGGTGCCAATGATACTCTAATAGAGTAGAAGAGGCAAAGGGAAAAATTAACAATGGTATAAAAAATGCTGGTACTAAGGGTGTGAGTTCCACGTGACAAAAGTCCCACTTGAATTTGGAATCTAATCTTTCAGTTAAAGAAAGGATTAAATATAAAAATAAATAAAAACGAATGTGACATTATTCACAATGTATTTTAAGAATGAACAACAATCAACTGAGAAAAAAGGTATAATAAAAAACAGCTTAAGCAGTATAGGTCATGGCATTAGATCTCATTGATGGTTTCATTAAAAAAAGAGAAATAGCAGAGTAGAAAATCTGATTGGGAAGAATACATTTTAGATAAATAATAATTAGTTTGATGTACAATTAGTGGTTCTGAAAGAAATGTCCTCATGAAATAAAAGATCTGATAAGGATTTGGTCTCATGAAGGATGGCCATCTTAGTGATCCATAACATTCCCAATGATATCTGAACATTTGCAATACAACCAATTACTTTTGAGTTTCTGAGACAAAGGAGAAACTTGAGAATCATTCTTGATGAAATTATATTAATATCAGTAATTCAAATGTGTAAAGAAGATAGCAGAATAAAGACTTTTCAGTCCCCTTAGTCTAGAAATTTACAATTATAAGGTAAATAAGTCACATAGCTATAATGTACAGCACAGAGAATACAGTCATCCCTTAGTGGCTGCAGGGGACTGGTTATAGGATCCTTTCAGATATCCAAATCCATGATGTTCAACTCCCTTACATAAAATGGAGTAGTACTGTCAGCCCTCCACATCCATGGATTCTGCATCCAAGGATTCAATCTAATTGCATCTGCGGTTGGTTGAATCTGCAGATGCCCACGGATGTGGAGGGCTGTACAGTCAATAATATTGTGGAACTTCCCTCATGGTCCGGTAGTTAAGACTCTGTGCTTCCAATGCAGGAGGCATTGGTTTGATCCCTGATCAGAAAACCAAGATCCCTCATGCTGGCATGGCCAAATAATAATAATAAAATTATAATAACTCTGTATGGTGAAAGATGGTAATTAGATTGATCATGATAATTTATTAATGTATATAAATATGGAATCCCTATGTGTACACTTGAAACTAATATGTCAATAATAATTCAATAAGAAAAAAATCACACCCAAACCAATAAGAAGAAACAAATGCAAACTTCCTCTGCAGAAAAATTAGGAGATATCTGTGATTTCCAAACCATAGTGAAGATAAGAATATAGACAGAAAAATTTAAAGAACCTAGCCCAAAGAGGGAGGGGTAAGATAGGGGTGGAGATTAAGAGGTTCAAACTATTAGGTGTAAAAAAGCTACAAGGATATACTGTACAATACAGGGAATATAGCCAATATTTTATAACTATAAAGTATAACCCTTAAAAATTGTGAATCACTATGTTGTACACCTGAAACATATATTATAAATCAACTATATCTCAATAAAAAGATAAAAATAAAGAACCTAGCTTAAGAAAGATCAAACTCATGTGTCTGCAGAAAAGAATGACGTTAATTCCACATACAGAAACTTAGAGAAAGACTTGAACCAAGTACCATGGAGGCCGCAAGTAGGGGGAGGGCTGAGAAAAGGATTATATGGCTCCTGGGCCGTCATCTTTGATCTGTCCAATATGGTCAATTCATACCCATCTGCCTTCAGAGCAACCAGACCTTTGAAACCCACAAACAGTAACATAAAAACTTCAAAAGGTGAGAAGAGCCATTTGTCTACACAGGGATCAAATGCAAGGTTAAATACTGAATGGTGGCACTAGCCCTACCCCTTCCTAAAGAAAGAAAAGAAAGTTAGTCACTCAGTCGTGTCAAACTTTTTGTGACCCCATGGACTGTACCCACCAGGCTCCTCTGTCCATGGGATTCTCCAGGCAAGAATACTGGAGTGGGTTGCCATTGGGTTGAGATCTTCCCAACCCAGGGATCAAACCCCGGTCTCCCACATTGCAGGCACTCTTTACTGACTAAGCCACTAGGGAAATCCACCCCTTCCTGGTCCACCCCAATTTATTTTCCCTAGCTTGCTCTTAAAATGTTTACATAGCTAAGTAGAAATTGGAGGATCCCATTTTTGAAAAAAGAACTGTACAAAGAAAACATGCTGATGTTGAAGAATTCACAAAACAAAGTCAGCTTGTTGCTAACGAGTTCAACCAAGAGTAATAAAACCCAAGACTATAAGCCCCACTCATTTACACAAAGCTTGTTAAGCTTCTCAGTGCCTCTCCCAAATAGGAAGAAACTGACAAGAAGCTAGGTGTTAGAAAAGTCTCCACCATAAAAGAGAAAAGCCAAAACACATAGGAAAAAAAAAAATCCAAAGCTAACAGAAATAATGCAGAGAGAAGAAAATGTACAAGAGAAATGTACAAGAAAATGTACATGTATTTAATATTAAAATTAATATTAAATTTCTGAGAGGAGTGGGAAAGAGGAGAGTATATTCATGAAATGAAACAAGGTCTTAGAAAGGGTTCTTAGATATGAAAATGACAGCAAAAACTAAATATTCATCAGAATTTTCTGTAATGATAGAAAAGTTCTGTGCTGTCCAACATGGTAGCCACTAAGGACTTGAAAACTGACCAATGCAACTGGAGAACTAAAATTTAATTTAATGTTAATTTAAATAACCACATACTTTGCCAACAAAGGTCCGTCTAGTCAAGGCTATGGTTTTTCCGGTAGTCATGTATAAGAATTGATGCTTTTGAACTGTGGTATTGGAGAAGACTCTTGAGAGTCCCTTGGACTGCAAGAAGATCCAGCCAGTCCATTCTAAAGATCAGTCCTGGGTGTTCATTGGAAGGACTGATGTTGAAGCTGAAACCCCAATACTTTGGCCACCTCATGCGAAGAGTTGACTCATTGGAAAAGACCCTAATGCTGGGAAGGATTCAGGGCAGGAGGAAAAGGGGACGATAGAGGATGAGATGGCTGGATGGCATCACCAACTCGATGGACATGGGGTTTGGGTAAACTCTGGGAGTTGGTGATGGACAGGGAGGCCTGGCGTGCTGCGATTTATGGGGTCATAAAGAGTCTGACACGACTGAGTGACTGAACTGAACTGTGGTCAGTGGCTAACATACTGGATAGCACAAAGTTGAAAGACAAAATAGAAAAAAAGTCTCCCCCAGAAAGAAAAGAAGACAAAGACGAATAAGATAGAAAAGTTCCAGAATCTAAAGACCAGGAAAAACCAATATCTAACTAATAGAAGTTCCAGAAACAGAACAGAGGAAACAGAAAAGAAGAAACAGCAACCTGAGTATAAGGATTATGTAATTTGAGCTGATGAACATAAAGTTCTTTTTTAGTACCATTATACATTTGTGCTGTCTTAATAAGCTTGGCTTATTTCAGCTGACAGTAATGATTCTTCTCAATGCTCAACTTGTCACCAGTTTCTCTGTGGCCATCTTCTTTAGGCTCATTTCGTTTTCTTTCTCAAGGTGCTCTGATTCACTTAGCTGGTAAACACTGAGACATTCTTAGTCCAGCCAGAATTAACTACTTTGAGTACCTTTAATATGCTATCCTCTTCCATACATGCTATTTCTTTAGCCTCAAACCACTCACCCATTTTGAAAATCCCAACTCATCTTTGTAAATCCAGGACACACTCTAGCTCCTCTATTAGGAGACAGTAGAGGGCTTGGCTTGGAGTCAGAGCTTCCCCATTGATTAAATGTATGACCTGGCAAGTCACCTAATCTCTAATTGTTTCCTCATCTGCAAAGTAGAAATAATGGTACTGCCCTCAGAGGCTTTTTACGGAGTAAATAAGTTACTATGTGTAATGTGCTTAGAATGGCACTTAGAAAACAGCTCAATAAATGTCTCTTATTATTAGTAAAAGGTATTCTCTCTTTCGGTGGAGTTAAGTGCATCCCCTTTGTCTCCATGGAGCCTAGAATACATCTCTATTATGGGACATACCATATTTCTATGTATATAACCACGTGTCTCTCCCTTAGACAATGAGTATGTTACAAGCAAGGATTATGTTCTGTTTTTCTTTATATTCCAGAACATTCCAGAGTATGTTCATTATAATAATTAATGCTTAGTAAAGAACTGAATGGTGAGTAAAGGTAAAGATCTGGACTAGACTAAAAACTATGAGAAAGAAGTAACGATTAACCAGAAAGACAAAAAAGAAGTAGGAGGACTTAGCAATGAAAGAGAAGCCAGGGGTGGGGGAGGAGCAAAATAGATGAAGGAGATTAAGAGGTACAAAAGACTAGGTATAAAATAAATAAGTTACAAGGATGTAATGTACAGCAGTGAATATAGTCAATACTTTATAATAACTTTGTATGCAGTATAATCTACAGAAATATCAAATTACTATATTGTAGAATCGAAACTAATACAGTTGACCCTTGAACAATGTGAGGGTTAACCTGAGTATACCTGACAGTTGGCCCTCTGTGTTTATAGTTCTCTATCACCTGCGGAATCAACCAGCCATGGATGGTGTGCTGCTGCTGCTACTAAGTCGCTTCAGTCGTGTCCGACTCTGTGCGACCCTGTAGACAGCAGCCCACTAGGCTCCCCCGTCCCTGGGACTCTCCAGGCAAGAATACTGGAGTGGGTTGCCATTTCCTTCTCCAATGCATGAAAGTGGAAAGTGAAAGTCAAGTCGCTCAGTCGTGCCCGACTCTCAGCGACCCCCTGGACTGCAGCCCACCAGGCTCCTCCGTCCATGGGATTTTGTAGTACTGTAGTATTTACTATCGAAAAACATCCATGAATAAGTGGATGTGTACAGTTCAAAGCCATATTATTCAAGGGTCAATCATATAATATTGTAAGTTAACAATACTTCAATTAAAAAAAATTAAATTCCAAATTTTATAGTCTGAGAGAATAATAGAGATCATGTAACTGACATTCATTCATTACAAAAAATGGTAAATAAAATATGGCAATGAATATCACAAAATCCTGCCTTTATGAAGATTACAGTCTATTGGAAAGAATCAGAAAATAAACGGTTGAGACATAATTTATGGTGTTGCTGCTGCTGCTAAGTCGCTTCAGTCGTGTCCGACTCTGTGCGACCCCACAGACGGCAGCCCACCAGGCTCCCCCGTCCCTGGGATTCTCCAGGCAAGAACACTGGAGTTGGTTGCCATTTCCTTCTCCAATGCATGAAAGTGAAAAGTGAAAGTGATGTCGCTCAGTTGTGTCCGACCCTTACTGACTCCAGGGACTGCAGCCCACCAGGCTCCTCCGTCCACGGGATTTTCCAGGCAAGAGTATTGGAGTGGGGTGCCATTGCCTTCTCCGAATTTATGGTGTAATAAGTGCTAAAAAGAATAAAGGTTATAAAAAGAAGCTGATAAGAAATAGAGTTTGCTTTTTATTGTAGATAGATTTAAGGTTATAAGAAAGTACTTATGTAGACACAGGAGACATTTACAATTATTGTGGCTGGTACACAGATTAGAGACTGTTAAAGATGTGCAAGTTCTCTGCATAAAATGAGATAATTAGAGTCAAGGTGGTGGTGGTTTAGTTGCTAAGTCGTGTCCAATTCTTGTGACCCCATGGACTGTAGCCTGTCAAGCTCCTCTGTCCATAGCATTCTCCAGGCAAGAATACTGGAGTGGGCTGCTATTTCCTTCTCCAATTAGAGTCGTAAGAACTTATTAAGGAATAAATTTGAACATAAGAGAGAACAGAATCTGGAAATATGAACAGAAAAGAGAGAACGATGGGAGCATACATCACAAGAGACATACTATTGGGAAAAAGTAGAAGAAAACAGGAAAGGACTGAATGACATACAGCAGAGGTACTCGGTAAGTACTGCTAAACTGTGATTGAGAGAAAAAAAAGTTTTTACTCCCGAGAGGTATTTCTAGATTTGAGTCTTCAACAATGCCAAATGCTAGAGGTGGGATTGGGTGAGATGAGAAAAAGGCACTAAGCACTTGGTATATTCAAAAAAAATGTTCAAGTATAAAGGTCTTATATTTTGTGGTCACTTTTTAAGAAAATTAACCAATATACCCATTGGTTCTAAGAGACATATTTTCTCTAGAATTGAGTTGTTTTCAATCAACACTCTGTACGGTGCTTGCATGTAGAAATGTTTAAAAGATGTTTACTAAGTGAAGATTTGCCTTTACTATTAGTTCCTAAGCAATAACAAAACATGCTTTTAGAAAGAAGTCTTTAATATGTTACCATGGCAGTGTCTGGATTGTAGTGATCAATCTGCTCGAGAGTATTTATATCTTTATTCCCAAGTGCTATTTGAAGAGCTATAGAATCATCAACATACCTAGGTTGGTAAGATTAAGGAAAAACAATTTTACTAACAACAAGACAAACAATACTGTATTAAGACAGCAAAGTATGGTCTATTGTCAGAGAAAACCTTCAGGTTTATGACTTCAAAGGACCCTACTTCCTTTCCACATTTGGCTTCGCTGAAACCACATGATAGTTTACTAGTCACAGCAGGAGTTGGCGATTTTCTGAAGCAAAGCCCCACGGCATCAGTTATTCCCTGTCAAGGGAGATGGAGAGGAAAGCCCTGCCCGGGTGACTCACAGCTCCACATCACCCTGTATGTACGTGGCCAGTGGCTCTGTGGACAGCATCCTCAACTGGTGTACTCACATGACCAAAGCGTTCTTCCTGATTAACTGAGCTTGCTTACCATGAGTGGTTCTCTTCAGTGCCACCTCTGGAGTATGTACTTTAAGTGACTGACTGTACATGTTTCTGTCAAATCAACCTAAGTAATTAGCAAGTTATAATGGATGAGCTTCAGGTTTATAAACAAATAGTTACTCTAAATTTTTAACTCACATGATAATTAAATTTAACAAAATAAAGATTCCACTATATAAAAAAAAAGAAAGCCAAAAACAATTTGCCAGCTTTTGACTGAATGTCTAGCTAAAAATACCACCACAAAGATATGGAAGGAGTGCAAAGTTCTACCATTCTGGTTCAGAAAGGATACTGCCCAGCATAGCTTAGTGTTTTGGGATCAACATCATCTTCATAGGCATTCAGAGGGATGAGTTTCCTTTTGATGGGATCAAAAACTAGCTGATAGAGGAAGGTATTGTTGGCCCGAATAAATCCTTTGATGTAATCTTCTGGTACTGTTATGTTCATCTTGAGATAATGTCCAATTTTCCTGACGACCTAATAATGAGTATAAATATATTTATGAGTTATTTAATACCTGAAGATAAAGAATAGGGGAAGTATTATTCCCAAGATCCATCACTTTACATTAGAGAAGGATGAGGAGGGATAGAAAAATCAATTGCTTTTTTGGGGGGGGGGGAGTGGAATAATTGCTTCACAATGTTGTGTTAGTTTCTGCTGTACAATGAAGTGAATCAGCCACATGTATACATATCTCCTCCTTCTTGGACCTTTCTCCCATTCACCCCAACCCACCCGTCTAGGCCATCATACAGCTACATTAAAAACCTCAACCGGTAAACACATCATGACTTAAAATTCAAAGATATGTTCTTCGCCTTCAAAGTCTCTTTCATCCAGAAAGCAAAAACAAAACACACAATTACCTGAGAATTAAAAAAAAAAAACAAACAAAAAACCCCACAAATATTTGTAGATCATATTTCAAAAAAGAAGTCAACATTTTAACTTCTATTAGAGTCATGGATGATTAAAGCTGGAAGAGATGAAGAAGAGAAGACCCAGAGACCTGAAGTGATCCTGAAGTCACAGGCTAGTTAGTACATGTTGCTCTATTTCAAAATCTGCTACTATCTCCCAACCTTGAGATCTGTCTACTTCAGTACACCACCCTTGGCCCTGAGGACTCACATTTTATAATCTTGGAAATTCTGCTCTGCAAACTCTAAGGGCTTAAGAGAAATACCCAAGGTACAGTGAGGGTAGGAATAATCTACTTCATTTTTTAAGGAAAAGACATCAGAGAATCTATACAGCAGTGATGTAATGAGGTCTCAGAGTTTCTTTAGAAAATACATGACACTTCCTTAAATTGTATGAAGAAGTAAGAATCTGGCTATATTTTATTAAGCCATGTTAAAGAGATTTACATAAATGTGCAATTCCTCTCATAACTTTCATTTTTTTAGAAGACTACTTCTCATAAAAATACGATATCAATGTTAAAATGCAATGCATTAATTATTGTTAATTTTAAGTGAATTAATAAACATTAAAATTCTTCTCTTTCAATTTCTGACTCAGTAAATTTCAATAGCTATAACCCATATAAACAAAAATAATTGTCACAAAGAGTTTTTAAGAGTGTAAAGGGATCCTGTGAGACCAAAAACTTTGAGAACCGTTACTACAGAGTAATAGGACAGAAACAAAAAAAAAATCGTGCATTTTAACATTAATTCAACCCTAGAATATCTTATCCTGAAGTTTCTTTATATTAGTCTTCATTTTCAAAAAACTACTACTAATCTTCTGTCAACTGCTGAAAACAGGATTCATCTGCTGCTGAAAGCAAAGCTGTAGTGTTTTAATCATTTCTCCTTTCAATGACACAATATTGGTTATGGATATAATAGAATATTTAAGATCCACATTCTGATTGATTCAACTATTACTTAAGAATTGCTTAGAAACTGAACACAAGAGTTGGTAAATCACTCTTACCTTTAAAATATCTGGATTGTTGGCTAGTCTTAGTAGTTTGCAGGCCTTGGCTAATCCAATTCCACGCAGTGATGAAAGATAGTCACAGCCTGAAAGAATGCACATGTAACGGAACTTCTCTTCTGTGAACACATCCCCAAGCTGTTTGCACATTCCCAGACGAGCCTGATCAACTTCTAGTCCATTTCCAAACTGGTCCATTTTTAAAATAACCTTCAAGAGGAAGGGAAACTGTGAACACCTGTAAGAGTCATTTTTATTTTTCATCATCTAATCCACTGCAGCATTTCTAAGAAATCTTTCCTGTTCTTTATCATACGTGAGCAGACAGATACGTAGGCCAGGTAATTATTGTGAAATTTGCAAATAAGTTAAATTGAAACACAGGCCATGGCTGGACAAAGTCATATGCCAGCACTCGATCGTTTAGCCTCTGGTGTAAAGAAGGCTCTTTCTGCACCTACTCCCTACCTGCACTACCGGGTTATCATGTCAAACAGCAATTCTTACAAAAAGCATCTTCTCCTTACCCTCCACTTTTACATATTAAAGTAACCCTTTGCTTAGTCTTAAAGTAATACATGTTACTTGTAGAAAATTTGGAAAACAGAAATTCAGGAAGAAAACAGAAATTGCCCCAAATGTCTTATCTATCACTATTACCCAGCATCAACCTTTTCACAGATCCTTCTAGTCATTTATGAAATAGATAATATAAAATAGATATTAACAAAAATGAGATCAACGTATAGTTTTGTATCTTAATATCATAATAAAAATTTCCATTAAAGTTTTATACATAATTTTAAAAAACTGCAAAGCATCTCATTAGTAGATAAGTTAGCTTATTCATCTAATCTAATTGAGAACTATAAAGCATATAAGTAATCGTTTTTAAAAAATAAGGCTACATACCACTACAGAATTTAGAGAAAACAACAAAATCCTCTAACTTTAAGGGCTTAATCTGAAAAATCATTCAGATTATACAAATGTCAAGCAGCAAAACCTTTCTTCCCATTTTAAATAAAATTATTATTAACATCACAAGTAGATATTAGTTGCAGGTATTATATAAGATAAAAACTTCAGCACCTTTATTTATGTTAGGTACCTTTTTACAGCCAAAAGCAAGGAGATCAGAGTCCTCCGTAATCACAGCTTGTACAATGCCAGCCTTGTTAAGATAGGCCAGCTGCGCATCCGCTTCATATGGGGCCACAAGACAATCTACTCCCTGAGACCGAGCAGCCTGTGAGAAAGGATGAGTCAGTCTCAAGAACAGCATCTGGAAAGCACTGAACAACTTCCTGTATCAAACCAATTTATCACCAGCCTCAACATGTATTGAATACATGCTAGTATTATTTCATTTGAAGTACAGGTTTCTACTTTTAGTCCTAAATATTGAACTATTAGTTCAGTTTAGTCACTCAGTCGTGTCCGACTCTTTGCAACCCCATGAATCGCAGCACGCCAGGCCTCCCTGTCCATCACCAACTCCCAGAGTTCACCCAAACTCACGTCCATCGAGTTGGTGATGCCATCCAGCCATCTCATCCTCTATCGTCCCCTTCTCCTTCTGCCCCCAATCCCTCCTAGCTTCAGAGTATTTTCCAATGAGTCAACTCTTCGCATGAGGTGGCCAAAGTACTAGAGTTTCAGCGTTAGCATCATTCCTTCCAAAGAACACCCAGGGCTGATCTCCTTTAGAATGGACTGGTTGGATCTCCTTGCAGTCCAAGGGACTCTCAAGAGTCTTCTCCAACACCACAGTTCAAAAGCATCAATTCTTTGGCGCTCAGCCTTCTTCACAGTCCAACTCTCACATCCATACATGACCACAGGGAAAACCATAGCCTTGACTAGACCAACCTTTGTTGGCAAAGTAATGTCTCTGCTTTTCAATATGCTATCCAAGTTGGTCATAATTTTCCTTCCAAGGAGTAAGCGTCTTTTCATTTCATGGCTGCAGTCACCATCTGCAGTGATTTTGGAGCCCCACAAAAATAAACTATGACACTGTTTCTCCATCTATTTGCCATGAAGTGATGGGACCAGATGCCATGATCTTCGTTTTCTGAATGTTGAGCTTTAAGCCAACTTTTTCACTCTCCACTTTCACTTTCATCAAGAGGCTTTTGAGTTCCTCTTCACTTTCTGCCATAAGGGTGGTGTCATCTGCATATCTGAGGTTATTGATATTTCTCCCGGCAATCTTGATTCCAGCTTGTGCTTTTTCCAGCCCAGCGTTTCTCATGATGTACTCTGCATATAAGTTAAATAAGCAGGGTGACAATATACAGCCTTGACATACTCCTTTTCCTATTTGGAACCAGTCTGTTGTTCCATGGCCAGTTCTAACTGTTCCTTCCTGACCTGCATATAGGTTTCTCAAGAGGCAGGTCAGGTGGTCTGGTATTCCCATCTCTTTCAGAATTTTCTACAGTTTATTGTGATCCACACAGTCAAAGGCTTTGGCATAGTCAATAAAGCAGAAATAGATGTTTTTCTGGAACTCTCTTGCTTTTTCCATGATCCAGCAGATGTTGGTAATTTGATCTCTGGTTCCTCTGCCTTTTCTACAAGCAGCTTGAACATCTGGAAGTTCACGGTTCACATATTGCTGAAGCCTGGCTTGGAGAACTTTGAGCATTACTTTACTAGCATGTGAGGTGAGTGCAATTGTGCGGTAGTTTGGGCATTCTTTGGCATTGCCTTTCTTTGGGATTGGAATGAAAACTGACCTTTTCCAGTCCTGTGGCCACTGCTGAGTTTTCCAAATTTGATGGCATATTGAGCTATATGTAGTCCTATATATTGAATCATATAGCTGCTAATAAATCTTTTTTAAAAATCAATGTATGAATTAGAGAAAAAGAAATATTGCTATACATTTGGCAGGGGTGGGGGGATACAAGCTGCAAACTCAATTTTTCAAATTATAGAAATCTACCATCTTAAGAATGATTGTGCTCTAAAGAACACAAGTCACTTGTTCCCCACAATCTCTTACCGCAGAACACAAGCCTGACACTGAACTGATGAAACTAACAGACTCTACAACTATCTATCTTCCTATTTGTTTATCAAATAGTTTGAACACAGACCTGAAAAGGGATTGTATGGGCTGTGACTGTGGGTGTGCTAACACTAAGATTTATGGTAATAGGTAATAAGGAAAGAAGCTTCTAAGAAGCAGGTCAAGTGGAACTGATCTGCTGCAAATCTCCTGAGCTGGCCAGTTGACTTCAAGAGATCTCTGACAGACACTCAAGAGTAAGTGTTGAAGATTATGAGAGTGGGGTGGGATTGAACCTCTAGGAATTTATTCCTTCTGTCTCTGCAGAAAACATTTATCTATGTAAGTGACTCATCTAGAAAGTGAGAGCTGAGCTGTTTGTTCCTCAGGATTTCTTCTTTGGAAATTGCTGGACTCCTCTCTTCTACCTAGATATTCTTCTCTTCTTCCTCTGACAACCAGCTTTCCTAAAGGTTAGACCCAGAATAATCCTCCTCCCTTCACCTCCTTGCTCTCCCATTAACCTAAATGAACCGTGTAATCTGTTACTTTAGCTTCTTATTTAGCTCACTTTAATTACGTTGTGGGCCATAGTATGTGTGATATTAATAGACCGTATGAAACATTCTCTGGCTTCTGAGACCTTCCCTTCACGAAGAAGCTGCTTTCCCTTAAGGAGATTGGCTTGTCGTCTTCTGCAAGATTAAAAAAAAAAAAAAAAGTGAGAAGAGGACTCAAAATATTACAATATTATACCCTTGAATTGTATTCAAGAATTTTTTCTGAAATAAAAAATGCTTGACTCATATGAACGTGCACACCTGTTCCTTGACTATGCAAACCCAGATCTTTTGGGCTTGTAGACAAAAAGAACACGGATTTACAGTGCCCATATGCACAAGCTAATCATCAGACTTTCTCACAGCACTGCTACATGTCAAAAGAAAGTGAAGTAATGAAGACACGTTAAGAAAATGTAAGTCACGGCTTTTATACCATTAAAACTAACTTTCCATTATAAAGGTACAATTTACCAACCCCACTTAGTGAGGTTTACTTCTATTTGGGGCTGACTCACACTAGCTTTAACAACTACGCCCAGTGGTGTCTCCTGTACAGCATAATGACTCCTAAAAACCAACAGAGGATAAAAACAAGAATCGATGAAAGTAGTAGAACAGACGCTTCACTAAAATGCTTCACTAAAATTCTTAAAAGAAAATACAGAAATCCTTTTTAAAGTCTACTGTAAAAATACTGGATTCTGTTGAGTTAAATATGAGATACAATTTCAATTAAAACTACTAAAAGAATAAAAATAGAGTACATCACTTTTCAACTAGAAATAAGGGACAACAATAAGAGTGGAAAAAACAATCAACCCAGAAATCAAACAAGGTAGGAAGTATATATTAGTAATTAAGATCAAGGTAAAAAGAATAAAACTACAGTTTTAAAAATGACAAAGACTGACAGAATCGATTAAAAAAAATTACAGTGATGTATTCTTTATAAAAGACAAACTTAAAACCAATGACATAGTAAAAGTCAACAGAAAAAGAAATTAGAAACATACAAAAGAAAATTGTTATGGCTATATTAACATCAGACATAATAGACTTTAGAACAAAAAAGCACAGAAATTTAAAAAGTCAGTGCATATTGTTCTTATATGCCAAAAAAATAACAAATTCTAAACCTGAATGCTACCGATAAAATAGCTTCAAAACAAACAAAGCAGGAAAAAAAATGGACAGAACTACAAGGGAACTGACAATTCCACTATTATAGTGAAATTTTAACATACTTTTCTTAGTAATTGATAGATTAAGTAAAGTGAAAGTTGCTCAGTTGTGTCTGAATCTTTGTGCCTCCACTACAGCCAGTCAGGCTCCTCTGTTTATGGAATTCTCCAGGCCAGAATACTGGAGTGGGTAGCTATTCCCTTCTCCAGGGGATCTTCCCAACCCAGGGATTGACCCCAGGTCTCCTGCATTGCAGGCGGATTCTTTACTGTCTGAGTCACCAGGGAAGCCCAAGAATACCGGAGTGGGTAGTCTATCCCTTTTCCAGGGGATCTTCCTGACCCAGGAATCGTACTGGGGTCTCCTGCTTTGCAGGTAGATTGTTTACCAGCTGAGCTACCAGGGAAGCTTATTAAGTAGGATTAAGTAGACACACATTTAAAAAAACATTCAAAAAATCAATAAGGATATGGAAGATTTGAATACTACAACCAATAAGCTTGATTTACTGGACAGACATAAAACTATCCACTCAATAACTGAGGAATACTTTCCTTTCCAGCATACATGGAACATTTAAGGAAATCCATTTAGGTACGAGTTTAAAACAAGCCTTGACAAACTAAAACAAAAGAGAAATTAGTATCATAGAGACCACAATGTCAAACCTTAAATAATTACATTAAGGTATCACTTACTCTCTTCTAGACTTTTCCACTTCCTTTTTAGAAGGTAAAGTACATCCATCAAATACCAGGATAGGCTTGATCCCATGAGATAGTAACATATTTACCAATTTCATACAAAATCCTACATACCTATGAAAATGAAGAAAAATAATTAAGAAATATAAACTCTAATTTAGACTTGGATTCAAATCCTGCCTTGGATCCTAATGGGCTACTGGCTATATGTTTTCTTCAGGTGTAGATTTAAGACTTTTACATTCCTAAAGTTCTGACATTGCATTATTCTAAATCTAATCTTTTTACCTCTCCACCCTCCCACCCGTTTTCTTTTGCTTTGAGAAATTTCAAATCTATTGAAAAGTTAAAAGAACAGTAGAATACCTGATTTCTCCAACAACACCATTATTATACCGAAGAAATCTAATAGTAATATAATATTATCTAATATACAGTCTATATTAAGATTTATCCAATTGTCTCAGTAAGGTTATAACCAGTGGTGACCTAATAAATGTGCAACAACCAGTTCTGGGGAAAGGGGTGCCTGATTTGTAGCGTTTGTCAATTGCCTTGACATGCGTATTCTACAATGGTGGATAAACTACTAACGTAGGCTCATTAAATGCTGAACTGGGAGAAGATGGTGTATAGGAAGCTCATGTAAGTTGACTGTAGCACAGCTCTGCTACAGTTTTCCCCCAGTGCAGGATGCAAACAAGAATCATGTATTGCATTTAGATTTTTATTCTGGCAAGACAATTAAAATTACTATGTGTAGAGTCATTCCAGGGTCACAAGGATGGTTCAACACATGTATATCAAACAAGGTGATACATCACATCAACAAAAGAAAAGACAAAAACCACATGATCATCTCAATAGACACAGAAAAAATATCTGACAAAATTCAACATCCATTCATGATAAAAACCCTTATGAAAGTGGGTATAGAGGGAACATATCTCAACATAATAAAAAGTTATTTATGACAAACCCACAGTGAATATAATACTCAACAGTGAAAGCTCAAAGCCTTCCCACTAAAATCTGAAACAAAACAAGGATATCCTCTCTCACCACTTCTCTTCAACATAATACTGGAAGTCTTATCCACAGCAATCAGATAAGAAAAAGAAATAAAATGTATTTAAATTGGTAGTGAAGACATGATACTATGAATAGAAAACCCTGAAGTCTCCATACATAAACCAGGGGAACTGATAAACGAACTTAGCAAGGTAGCAGGATACAAGATTAACATACAAAATCAGTTGTGTTCTTATATATTAACAATGAAATGGCAGAAAGGGAATGAAAACAAACAATCCCTTTTGAAACACTTAGGAATAAATCTCACCAAAGAGGTGAAAGACATATGCTGAGAAGTATAAAACATTAAAAGGAAACTGAAGATGACTCAAAGAATGGAAAGATATCCCATGCTCTTTGATTGGAAGAATTAATATTGTTAAAATGGCATATGACCCAAAGCAACCTATGGATTTAATGCAATATCTATGAAAATACCAATGACATTTCCCCCAAAACTAGAGTAAATAATCCTAAAACTTAAATGGAACCATAAAAGACCTAGAATTGCCAAAGCAATCTTGAGGGAAAAAAAACCAAAGCAAGAGGCTCCTGCTTAACTTCCCGGACTTCACACAATACTGCAAAGCTATAGTAATCAAAACAACACAGTATCAGCACAAAAACAGGCACAGAGATGAATGGAATAAAATACACAGCGCAAGAATAAACTCACACACCTCTGGACAGCTGATCGTCAACAAAGGAGGCGATCTAGACTACAGGCTTGTGGTTGCCAGAGGCCGGACCTGTGGAGTTCATCTGGTAATAAAAGATATCCCCTGCACTCTGGATAGCTCTTCCAGTTACTCAAAAATATTAGAACCCTTAACAAATACCAATAAATAGGAGATAAAGTTCTCCTCCTAGGGAAGAGAATTAAAAGAAACACTGAAGGCAGCACTGAAAAACTTGCAGTTTTGAACTATTACTGCTACTGCTCAAATTCAGTTCAGTTCACTCAGTCATGTCCGACTCTTTGCGACCCCATGGACTGCAGCACGCCAGGCTTCCCTGTTCATCACCAGCTCCCTGAGCTTACTCAAACTCATGTCCATTGAGTCGGTGATGCCATCCAACAATCTCATCCTCTGTCGTCCCATTCAAATTCAGTGGTAGAAAACAAATCACTTTCCAAAAATGATTACAAGAGTTGAGAGTGGCTGAAATGCCCAGACTCTCCACTTTTGGTCAAATTAACTTGATAGGCCTGAAAGCCCCAAACACACAGCTACTTTTCAATAATGATTTCTCTATTGCTGTCCATCCCCACCCCCTCCTCCATTTTCTGTAAACAAAAAGGATCATTAATGTCCTTTGTGCTTAAGTACATCAGACTAAGATCTGTGAGCCTTTACTCTAGGAGATAAAGTATGCATTGCAGAAAAGAAAATACATAATAGTGTCCAAATCCCTGTGGAAAATCTCTGTCTAAAAACTATGCTTGCTTGTTTTTCTAGTGTTTCTATTTAAAAAATAAAGAAGGCATTTGTCCTGCCTCAAATGAAGGCACAGAGTTATGACTGGATATCAGGATGGCCACAATTTTTGGCCCCAAGTGAAGTAAAAGGGAATGAGAACACCATGTCCCTTAGAAACAACTGCCTTGTTTGGCTAACAGGGCTTAGCAAATGTGTTGCCTATGAATTGTGAAATCACCATGGATTTTTAGAATATTGTTAAAAAGTTGTATCTTAGATAATAGAAAAAAGAAGAGAGTCTTTGGCCTTTGTCCATTAGTGTCCTAATACTCTGGCTTATTAGAAAGAATGGAAACTAGACCTACATGAAAGAGGGAAATGTTCCTTGGCAATATTCTAAAGCGTATATTCTCACTTCTTAATAAACCCTGCACTGAATAAAAATGACTCATTTCTGAAAAAAGGTCATTGTAAGTCTCATTCTTAACTGGCAAAGAATTAATATAAGATCCAAACTTACTTTTCAGTAGGTTCACCTTTGGCTAGCTTTTCTGCACAAGCAACAGCTCCTTTGTGAAGCCAGCAATATGTATCCACAGCTACCACCTGCCCTTTATACTTCCTTATGTGGATAGGTTCAGAAGCTTCTTTGATAAATTGCAGCAATCCGTGTATCCCCATAGTGCCAAGTTAACTATATGATATAAAAAGAGAAAGGGAAAACAGCAAAATTTAAAGCAAAATATATTTACTGCAGTTTTGGAAAAATAAAGAAAAGAGCTTGGAAATTGATATAGCAACTGTTATTGTTCAGATATTTGAGAATCACTGCTCTTTAATATTTTAAGTGGGCCCCTCTCTGTCAAACAACCTCCATAGTCTAGTATCCTAATCTAATGCCACTTGATAGTTCCTTAGTGTTTTTTCTTTCTAAAGTGCTTTCCCATTTGGAATCATGTTTACTCTAAGCCCTTAACACTGAACAAAGCAGGTAGAAGGTACTAAAAAAGTATGAGTCTGTCTTCTCTCCAAAAAGGCATTGTTTTATAACATCTATAAAACTGTGTATGCTATGATATCACCTGCATCTGCACAGGCATTATATGAAATAACATGCAAAATACTTCATAAGACATTTCAACTGAAAAATAAACAATTCTAGAACTAAAGCTGTACTTTTTTAGGACTGAAATTTACCACCATCAGAATGCTTTATTCCAAGAAACCAACATTCTGTTAATAAGCAGTGGTGGTGCCCAGGGGCAACTCCATCAGACTCTCTGAAAACTATCCCCAAATAAGGAGAAACTGCACCTACTGTCCAATTAGTTTCGAGAAAAATGTTTTAGCTTTCCACCATCTTCCATCCAAGTTGCAGCCCCAAGCCTCCTTTCTATACAGAAACCTGTAGCTGCCAATCCTTTCCCTAGCAATTACTGTCCCCTCCTCCAAACCCCGTGACAAAAACTGAGCAGTTACTTAGCATTTCCTAAAATAAATCTCTCACAAGAGGTATTAAGTCTGGGAGGAAAAGAAGAATGTACAAGATCAAAAGACAGACTCACGCTGATGATACCCTGTATCAAAGTTCTGATAGTCTAGTACAGCAGTTTTCAAATTTCAGTTCTTCCTACAGTCTAAATTCCACTCCTAGGGACTATGATTCATTAGTCCTCGAGTGAGGTGGGAATTATGCATTTTAAACAAGGCAGGTCATTTGGATGCAGGAGGTCCTCACACCACAATTTATGAAAAACAATTAGTCTCCGACCTCTCAGAGGTTCCTAAAAAGAGTTTTCTTCTTCTGAGGAAAATTGACATAGTATATGCTGGTGCTTAGTCGCCAAGCCGTGTCCGACTCTTTTGCGACCCCATGGACCGTAGGCTGCCAGACTTCCCCACCCAGTGATCGAACTCTCATCTCTTGTCTCCTGCACAGGCGGGTTCTTTACCACTAGCGCCACCTGGGAATCCCCAAGGCGGATTCTTTACCACTGAGCTACCAGGGAAGCCCGACACAATACATATATTTCGTGAAACTTACAAGTTTCTCCTAAATGTTTCCTCTTTAGCACGATGAAACAATGGAGGAGATCGGGGGTTTTAGGCACAAAGCGTCCTCAGGGGACCGCCCGCGGCACCCGGCAGTACTGACGGCACAACGTCATCGCTCCAGCCTCTCTCACGGACTGGAAGGGGGGCCCACACGCCCTTTCCAGAAGACACGTTCCTTTGGCCTGCACAACATGAAGAATATACTTGTCAAGCATTTGGAAGGTGGGAGCTTGCAGGTAAGCCTGCCCTGGTAGCTTCTTCAGGAAAACGAAAGGACCCTCCTTCAGTCAGCCAAACCGCAGCCCTGGTCTGGCTGAGCGCCCTCCCCTGGCCCATATACCCCCGCACCGTCTCCCAGGGCCGCTGCAGGGTCTAGTAACTTGCCAGATGCTCCTCTTCTGCCCCTAAGACCTGGGATATCCAAGGGCAGGGGCGGGGACCAGCCCGGATCTACCGCGTGTTCTGCACAGCTGGCTCCGCTTGCTTCCCGGGGAGGTCCCTCTTCTCCCGTCCGTCCGATGGCAGCCAGGTGCGGACTCAGAAGCCCAAGGCCACGGCCCGCACTCACCTGTGCCGCAGCGCGCCAGCCAGCTGCGCCAAAAGCTAGAAGCAGGGACGCAGCGCAGCACGGAGGGCCGGACTTTTCAATTTGCGCGGGATGGCCCGAGACTCCGCCCAGAAGTGACGTCACCTCCTCTGCGACGTCTGCTCCGCTTCCCACGGCTCCTCGCTTCCTGCCTGAGTCACCAGGTCCTGGCCACCTGGATACCTGTATCCGCCACCGCAGTCAGCCCCTGGACTCCGAAGCGTCCTTATGGAGGGTGAGCGGAGCTGGCTAAGCTGCCTCACAGGGCATGGCTCCAGGAACGCTCGTTGAGCTCCTTTCGCAGGCTGATGGAGTCGTGGATCTCTCCCAATTGCGGCCTCAGGTCCAGGCGCTGAAGCTGGGAGAACGCCGCCCTGTGTTTATGTTGAGGTTTCCAAACTTAAAAAGGGTCCTGGCTGGAATTGTCCCTAGTGCTTGTGTTGTGCTGCTTACCCTGGCTCTTAACAGGCGCTGCACGTGGTTCCAGGAACACAGAAAGTGCAACTTGAGGTATACATTCTTTGGACCCTTCCTGTAGACTTCCAGAAGTGGAGGAAGCGCTTACTAAGTAATTTAATTGATAAGTGACAGAGAGTCTTTACTTAAACTAACTGGACGGGCTCCTCTGCCCTCTTCTCAACTAAGACTCAACCTTGCTCTATAAAGACTTGAATAGTAACATAGTTTGTAACATCAAGTCCACATCCTTGGGGCTTCCCTGGTGGCTCAGTGGTGAAGAATCTGCTTGCCAGTGCAGGAGACACGGGTTCCATCCCTAGGTCGGGAAGATCCCCTGGAGAAGGAAATGGCAACCCTCTCCAGTATTATTGCTGGAAAATCCATGGACAGAGGAGTCTGGCGGGCTACAGTCTGCTGCTGCTGTCGCTTCAGTTGTGCCCGATTCTGTGCGACCCCATAGACGGCAGCCTACCAGGCTCCCCCGACCCTGGGATTCTCCAGGCAAGAACACTGGAGTGCGTTGCCATTTCCTTCTCCAATGGCATGAAAGTGAAAAGTGAAAGAGAAGTCGCTCAGTCGTGTCCGACTCTTCGCGACCCCATGGACTGCAGCCCACCAGGCTACAGTCTATGGGGTCGCAAAAGAGTGGAACCCGACTTAGCAGCTGAACAACTACCACCACATCCCTTGGGTCACCCCAGCCCCACTTGAAGTGCCTAACTGAGAAAGCTCAAGGCTACCAAAAGAATTCAGCATTTGTTCCCGTTAACATCCAAAGACAAGATCTCTATCCCCAGCGTCTCTAAGAAGGGAGGAGGTTAACGTCCATAAATTCTGCTTAGCAGTCTCAGGTCAGTTCTCCTTCCCATTCTTTTTTATTTTTCACTCCCTGACTCTACTGAGTCACCACGCACACACACCCGTATTTTCTCTTGAAACTGCCCAGTCACTTCTGTACAAATCCAGGGTGAGTTCACTTCATGATTGACACTTTTACTTATTGCAATATATTACTGACTGAAGTCTGTCCTAACCACCTTACCTGGTGTCCTGCTTTATCTTTGGCCTGGAGAAACTAACCAAGCAGTCATGAAAATGGGTTATGGTGCATAGACTTTAAAGACATTTTTTATTTTGGCAGCCACATGGGGTGAAACTTCGAGTCCTCATGATACTCTGGACCTGATTACTGTCTTCTTAGGAATATTGCAGAAAAAGAAATTGGAAAGAACCTTAGGTTAGACCACAGAATATACTCTTGGCCCAGGGATGGGCATGAATGATAAATTCAGACTCAATTTAAGGAGTTAAAGGAGGAAAAGTGATTTTAAAAAGGCTCCCATTTTGACTGCCCACTCTGCATGTTTTTCCTCATACTTCTTTTTAAAGTCTTTTCATGATGAATCTAACATCTATCATGTCAACATACTACCTTATAAATTGTTGGAAAGATGCCACTTGGGGAAAATATGCTAAGTGGGAACGTGGCTGCCTCCCCCAGGTCTAGTCTTAATACCTCAGGCTAGGAGAGGAGGTCAGAAAAACGATCTTCCTCTGTGGTTCCAACACCTTGTACAGCAGTAGACCTCACTCTGGATCAGCTTGGAGCTGCCTGTAGTGGAAGTGGGGGGAACAGTTCCAAACTGTAGTAAGTGGAAAAGGGATCTAAATGTGGGTGGGGAGGGGGGAGGGTGGGCCTTAGAAAGGAGCCCAAACATCAAAAATATGCCCACTGCATCATGAGACTTAACAGGTTACTGCCCCACGAACAACCCATATCTTTATTACTAATTTGACTCCAAAGGTTCTAGACAGGACTCTTGGCTATAGTGTTTAAAAACTAAAGAAGAAAATAATCAGTTAACAATGATTTCCTAAACAGAATATTTTTACACTTTGAGAAGGTAAAACCATTTGAATCAATTCATGCAGTTACTTACTATTGGGTTGGCCAGAAAGTTTGGGTATTTCCATAATATCAATGCATGCCTTATGTGTGCCTGTCCGTACTAGGTGATATGGGGAACACAAAGAACTGGTTACTGTCTTTAAGCAAGTTTCTGTACACAAAACATATATTCATCAAAAAGTGAAATCACAAATCATGATGATGTGTTAATAATTCTGAAATGAGTGGCACAGACCACACAATTATCAGCTTAAAATTCAGTTGTCTTATCAGCTCTCTGAAGTCTTTCCTGACATGTGCCCAAATATCCTGTGATGACCTCTGCCTTGACACTTCTCATACTATTTTATTTGACTTTGTCCCCCAGATTTACCAGATAATAATATAGGCCCAGTTACATTTGAATTTCAGGTAAACAGATACATTTTTTTAATACAAGTATGCCTAATGCAATATTTGAAACATTCTAGAAAAATTTCCACGTGTATCTGAAATTCAGACGTACCTGGACAACTGGGTACATAGCACATCTTCTTCATCCATTCACCCATCAGTAGACACTTGGGTTGTTTTCACATCCTAACTGTTGTAAATAATGCCGTAATGAACATAGGGGTGCATGCTGCTAAGTCCCTTCAGTCGTGTCCGACACTGTGTGACCCCATAGATAGCAGCCCACCAGGCTCCACCGTCCCTGGGTTTCTCCAGGTAAGAACACTGGAGAGGGTTGCCATTTCCTTCTCCAATGCATGAAAGTGAAGTCGCTCAGTCATGTCCAACTCTTAGCGACCCCATAGACTGCAGCCTACTAGGCTCTACCGTCCATGGGATTTTCCGGGCAAGAGTACTGGAGTGGGTTGCCATTGCCTTCTCCATAGGGTTGCATACAATTTTCTAATTAGTGTTTTCAGATTCCTTGGATAAATACCCAGAAGTGGAATTGCTGGGTCATGTGATATTTCTAGTTTTAATTTTTTGAGAAATCTGCATACTATTTTTCATAGTGGCTGCACCAATAGTGTAAAAGCTTCCTTTTTCTCCCACATTCTCTCCAGTATTTGTCTTTTTTTTTTTTTAAACTTTACATAATTGTATTAGTTTTGCCAAATATCAGAATGAATCTGCCACAGGTATACATGTGTTCCCCATTTTGATAATAGGCATTCTAACAGAAGTGAGGTGATTTGTCGTGGTTTTGGTTTGCATTTCTGTAATAATAAGTATCCTTGAACGTCTTTTCATGTGCTTGTTTGACATTTTATATCTTCTTTGGGAAAATGTCTATTCATATCCTCTGCTTTTGTATTGTTTGGATTTCTTTTTTTATGTTGAGTTGAATGAGTTATGTATATATACACCTATAAATGTAGGTATATATATATATATATATATATATATACCTGTATATATTAATATTTATATTTAAATATATATCTATTTACCTATATGTGCTTGAACATCTTTTCATGTGCTTGTTTGACATGTTATATTTTATTTGGGAAAATGTCTATTCAGATCCTCTGCCATGAACATGGAATATCTTTACATTTATTTGGGTCTTCTTTAATTTCTTTCATCAGTGCCTTATAGTTTTCTGCATACAGGTCTTTTATGTCCCTGGTTAAATTTATTCCTAGATATTTTATTGTTTTTGATGTAACTATAAATGGGATTATTATTTTTTTGTTTCTCTTTTTGATAGTTTTTTATCAGTGTATAGGAATGCTAAAAACCTGTGTGTTGATTATTTTAAACTGAAACTTGACTGAATTTATTTTAGCAGTTTTTTTGTGGAGTATTTAGAATTTTCTATGTATAAAACAATACATGTTTATGAAGGATATTAGCCTATAATTTCCTTTTTTGGATTGCCTTTGTCTAGTGTTTGTGTTGGGTTAATACTGATTTTGTAAAATGTGTTTGGAAGGGTTCCTTCCTCTTCAGTGTTTTAGAAGAGTTTTAAAAAGATAGGTATTAATTTTTTTGAATGTTTTATGGAATTTATTAATACCAGTGAAATCATTTGTTCCTGGGCTTCTGTTTGTTGGGAGTTTTTAATTATAGTTTCAATCTTGTTACAGTAATTGGTCTATTCAGATTTTCTATTGCTTCATGCCTCAATCTCGTAAGATAGTATGTTTCTAGCAATGTATCCAGTTCTTGTGTACTGCCCACTTTGTTGGTGTATAATTTTTCGTAATAGTCGGGTATCATCCTCCATATTTCTGTGGTTATCAGTTGTAACGTCCACTCTTTAATTTCTCATTTTATTTATTTAAGGCCTCTTTCTTGGTTAGTCTAGGTAAAGGTTCTTTTCAAAGAACTAGGTCTTAGTTTCACCGATACTTTAGTCTCTTTCATTTATTTCCACTTTGATGTTTATTATTTACTTTCTTCTAATTTGGGCTTTGTTTGCTCTTTTTTTTTTTTTCCTAGTTCTTTTAGGGGTAAAATTAAATTATCTGGGATTTTTCTTGTTTTTTGAGGTATCCTGTGCTGCTACAAACTTTCCTCTTAGAACCACTTTTGCTGCATTTATAAATTTTGATATGTCCTATTTCTGTGTTAATTTTCTCTATATATTTGTAAAATTTCTCCTTTTATTCTTTGATGACTCATTCATTGTTACTCACTGTCCAGTAGCATGTTGTTTAGTCTCCACATTTTTGTGTGTGTTTTTTTTTCTTTTGATTGATTTCTAGTTTCATACTGTTGTGGACAGAGAGATTGCTGGATGTGATTTCAGTCTTCTTGAATTTACTGATACTTTTTTTTGTGACCTTACAGGTGATCTATCCTGGTGAATGTTCCATGTACACTTGAGAAGAATGTGTATTCTGCTGATTTGGGATGGGATGAAGTATGTATATATTAAGTCTATATGATCTAATACCATTCGAGTCTAATGTTTCTATATTGATTTTCTGTCTGGATGACCACTGATATTTATTCTCAGGTGTTCCCAACTTGGTAGGAGTAAAATCTGCTAGCTTGGAATAAATCTAATTATGTCATCCTAAAAGGTGCTAGGATATCACCCAAAATATCCTAGCCACACCCAGAAGGTTGGGCGGACTTGGCTTCAACACTGGGCCAAATAGCAGATGGGATTTCAGGATATTATGAAATAAAAATAACCAGGATTTTGTGACCAACATTATATCTTCCACAATAAATGAATCCAAGAATTCGTTTAAATTAGATTATAAAAAGTATAAGTTTTATCTGCATTTAAAAAATTTATAATTAATTTGACTAAAAACAAACTTAGAAAACAACAAAGCAAACAAAACACAAGATATATAAGTGAATACTAATAAAAAATGGCGTATGTCCAAGCTTGGCTTCAACAGATTCTTCGGACACTCTGCTGAAGTGTGCATAGTCTGACAGCTCTGGTTAATATTTCTTTGTTGTTTGGTCCTGTATCAAAATGTTATATCCCTTATTCTATAATCTTGAATTTTCTGTATTAGTAGAGCTACTTAGTGAAGACAGGCCATTCCTTTGGTGTCAGAATATTTTACCATCTCCTTCACCCTCCTAGTTTACTACTTTTAAACTCTGACCGCAAGTGAGGAGGAATCACATAGGGAGATTAACAACAACAAAAGTGATGCCTAGACCTTGCCTAGGAGGTTGAAATTGAAATTAACTATAACCCCTTCTCTGTTTTTTTTTTCTGTTGCTGTAACAAAGTATGACAATCTCAATGGTTTAGAATAATACACATTTGTTATCTTACAGTTCTGGAGACCATATTTCTGAAATGAATCTAACAGGGCTATGTTCCTTCTAGAAGCTTCAGGGGAAATCTGTTTTGTTGCCTTTTCTAGTTTCAGCAGCAGCCTACATTCTTTGACTTGTGGCACCTCCTTCCGTCTTCAAAGCATATTACACCCAAGTCTGCTTCTGTTGTCAAATCTCTTTTTATCAATGTTGACCCTCTTGAAAGTAAAAAGTGAAAGTTGCTCAGTCATGTCCAACTCTGTTACCCCATGTAGCCCACCAGGCTCTTCTGTTCATGTGATTCTGCAGGCAAGAATACGGGAGTGGGTTGCCATTCCCTTCTCCAGGGGATCTTCCCAACCCAGGGACTGAACCCAGGTCTCCTGCATTGCAGGCAGATTCTTTACCATCTGAGTCATGAGAGTAGCCCTTGACCCTCTTGCCTCCTTATAAGACTTTTGTGATGAGTTTTTGTGATTTGTGTTTATCTACATACCAGGATAAACTTGTCTTAAAACCCTTTTTCTCCCCATATGTCTGAATTGTAATGTAAATACTGCATTTTAAATCAGTAAGGAAATTAAAACGACAAAATTTTTCTACATATTTTGTATATCATTAAATATTATTATTATACTGCCATTCTTAACAGTATGCTGACTAAAATACAATCATATATTACATAATGTGCAAAAATTCCAAAATATTTTTTTAGTCATAAGAGGGTCAAGAAATTGTATGTTTCTGTAAAAAGAGGCCAGAGAGAATCCTTCAGTGAAAAAAGAAGAGGGATGCTAATTTAGAGCCCTGAATGCCACATTAAAGGGATTTAGTGCATGGCAGGGTATTCAATATTGTTTTATTCTAGGAAATCTGTGGGGATGAAATGACCTTTTACAACTGAGATTAAAGACAGAAATGAAATCATTTTCATGAGGTCCTTTGAATTTTCATCTTTACTTTTAGAATTTTTTTAAAAAAGGAGTCTTCTGGGGGCAAAATGGATGAAGGAAGTTGAGAGGTAGACATCCAATTATAAAATAAATGTCACGAGGATGTAACATATAGCACTGTGATTGTGGTTAATGATTCTGTGTTGTATATCTAAAAAGTTCCTGAGAGTAGATCGTTTGAAAAAAATTCCTCAGCAACCCTCAGGTACCTGCACTGTAGCTGCTCCCCCATGTGGTCACAGAGAGTAGATCATGAAAATCCTCTTGAAGTGAAGTGAAGTCGCTCAGTCGTGTCCGACTCTTTGTGACCCCGTGGACTGTAGCCTACCAGGATTCTCAGTCCATGGGATTTTCCAGGCAAAAATACTGGAGTGGGTTGCCATTTCCTTCTCCAGGGGATCTTCCCAAGCCGGGTTCAATCCTGGGTTGAACCCACCTTGTAGGCAGATGCTTTACTGTCTGAGCTACCAGGGAAGCGTGAAAGTCCTCTTAGACTTTTTTAACACAAAAAAAATTGTAACTATCTATGGGGATGGATGTTAAGTTAATTAGACTTACCATGGTTAGTACATGCCTATGTATGGATGTGAGAATTGGACTGTGAAGAAAGCTGAGGGCCGAAGAATTGATGCTTTTGAACTGTGGTGTTGGAGAAGACTCTTGAGAGTCCCTTGGACTGCAAGGACATCCAACCAATCCATTCTGAAAGAGATCAGTCCTGGGTGTTCTTTGGAAGGAATGATGCTAAAGCTGAAACTCCAGTACTTTGGCCACCTCATGCGAAGAGTTGACTCATTGGAAAAGACTCTGATGCTGGGAGGGATTGGGGGCAGGAGGAAAAGGGGATGACAGAGGATGAGATGGCTGGATGGCATCAGTGACTCGATGGACATGAGTCTGAGTGAGCTCCAGGGGTTGGTGATGGACAGGGAGGCCTGGCGTGCTGCGATTCATGGGATCGCAAAGAGTCGGACACGACTGAGTGACTGAACTGAACTGATACATAATAAAAGGTTTTTTTAGTTTAGTTTTCCAAAGTTGTTATGATTTTCAGAACCATAAAACCCTTCCTAGAATGTAAAGGCAGTATCAAATGCTCAGGGACCATAGGTTTTTCTTCCCATGTGGCCTTGTGCTTTGTGGAAAACAGACTAATACTTGACAGCAGAATGCTTTTATTACTTATAACCCTAAATATTTTCCCAAAGAGACCTGGTTCAGCCAGTCTTTAGGCTTTAATTCTTGATACCTTCTTCATTTGACTTATTTAAAATCTCATTTATTATTCATCAAATGTAGATGCTTTTATTTTTTACATGAGTACCCAATGGTAATTAATCATTTGATCAAAATATCAGAAGCAATTAATATGCTGCTGCTACTAAGTCGCTTCAGTCGTGTCTGACTCTGTGCGACCCCATAGACGGCAGCCCACCAGGCTCCCCATCCCTGGGATTCTCCAGGCAAGAACACTGGAGTGGGTTGCCATTTCCTTCTCTAATGCATGAAAGTGAAAAGTGAAAGTGAAGTCACTTAGTCGTGTCTGACTCTTAGCGACCCCATGGGCTGCAGCCTACCAGGCTCCTCCATCCATGGGATTTTCCAGGCAAGAGTACAAGAGTGGAGTGCCATTGACTTCTCTGTCAGTTAATATAGGTATCAGTAAAAGATGGACCCTGGCAACATCAGATAACCATTGAAATTCTAACATCTGGAATCAATATAGACTAATTGCAAATAACTTCTAACTTTAAGAAACTCTGGACATTTTCTTCCATATGACATTTCTCTAAATAAATAAGACAAATGCTAGAGGCCTGATTGACACTTTTTTTAATAATAATTCTCGTTGATTGCACATAGCATGACACATAAGTAATTTGCCTCCTGCTGCAAGCATTCTGATAATAATTCAGGTTATAAATTAGGGTGAACAATAGGGAGAGGTGGAAAGCTAGTCATTGATAACTGTATTATTTTAAATCTACTTTATGCTATTTATTTTCTTTTTTTCTTTATGTGTCATTTTCCTGAGAGTGAATAAGAAATATTGCCTATTCAGTAAGTGATTTCCATGAAGGAAAAACATTGGCAAACTGGCTGCTTGCTACTTGCTTGATATTCAGAGATGAGGTCATCTGAGCACCCTGAGTAATCTTATCCACAGACAGGATGGCGTGAGGATACAGAGATGGATAACAATATCTGATTGATAGACCCTCACTTTCATCCTGAAATAAAGACTGGAATATAATTGAGTCCTTGCCCTTTGATGTATAGCTCAGATAACAGCAGCCACTTCTGATTTTTCTCTTTTCACTTGGGGATGGCTGGGAAGAAAGAAGAAGCCAGGTTTACTTGTGGGACCAAATTTCTTTTCAGACTTCTCCTTCGTTGTACCTGAGAAATAAAGGACAGATAATTAATAACTGGATTATATGATGAGCACAATTTTTCGGAGTCAAGTTTTGCCACTAACTTTTGTAGAGGTTTTAATCCTCCTAAAAGAGGATAGTTAAATAATATCCTAAAAGAGGATAGTTAAATAAATAGTAGTTTAACTCTCCTGTGTGCCTCCAGGGTAAAAATGTGTTTAAAAAAATACAGGAGGTGGGGCTGCAGCAGGGCATGGAAGAAGAGCAAAGGCTTTAAAACTACTTAACTCTGCAGTTATCCATTCTTGGGATTTGTTGCCTGATCTGTAAATGGTTAGTTAAAATAAAACATAAAGAAGCTTCCTAGGTTTTTGTAAGGTATAGATATTCTATATTAATATCATCAGAGTCCACTGACTTACAAAAAAAATAATAAAGTCAAGTGATGATCCCACAAATGAGAAAGTTTTCAATTAGGTATTTTTGGAAGACATGCATATAAAAAGTTAAACTCATTTGATTTCAAAAGTCTAGGTTAAGAAATGTCTAAATTTGTCAGAGAGGAGACAGGATGGTACAGTAGAAGGACTCGAGCTTACCTCTTCTCATGAAAACATCAAAACCACAACTAACTGCTGAAAAACCATTAACAAAAAAGACTGGAACCAACCAAAATGACAAGGAGATGACAGGAGGGGTTCATTTGCAATACAACCTGGCTCACCAGAGGGACAAAACTTAGTTCCACTGGCCAGAGGATAGGTACCAGTTCCTTCCACCAGGAACCCTGCACAACCCTCTTAGGCCAGACTCAGCTACCAGGGGCAAACACCTGAAGCAAGAGGAGCTACATTCCTGCAGCCTGCAGAATGGAGACAGTAAAAAGAAAGGCAAAAAGATAGCAGAGGAATATATTCCAGATGAAGGAACAAAAAAGTAAAATGGAGATAGGCAGTATACCCAAAAAAGAATTCAATGTGATGATAGTAAAAACCATTCTATATTTTCAAAAAGAATGGAAGCACAGATGAAAAAGAATATAAAGAATAACAAAGTTGAACAATAGAGTAACTGTGATGCAAAATACATCAGAAGGAATCAATAGCAGAATAAAGGAGGCAGAAAAATGGATAAGTGAGCTGTAAGACAGAAGAGAGTGACATGATATATTTAAAGTGGTGAAAGGGAAAAACTGCAACCAAGAATACTTCTGTATAGCAAGGCTCTGGTTCAGATTTAAAAGAGAAAAGGTTTATAGCCAAGCAAAAACTAAGAGAATTCAGCACCACCAAACCAAACTAGCTTTAAACAAGTGCTAAAGGAACTTCTCTCAGTGGAGAAGAAGACCACAACTAGAAAGAAGACAATTGCAAATGCAAAAGCTCACCAGTAAAGGCAAACATGCAGTAAAGGTAGGAAATCATCCACTACAAATGTGATATCCAAAATTAGCAACCGTGGGACTTCGCTGGCAGTCTGGTGGTGAAGATTCAGGGGACTTAGTTTTCCACATGCTGCACATCCAAAAAAAAAAAAACCAGCAATGATGATAATAGGCAAGTACAAATGCAGAACATTGGAAATGCATTTGAAATGAAGAGAACAGTAACTTAATCATTTATATATGGACTGTATATCAACACTTTGTGGTAACTGTAAATAAAAAATATACAACAGATATATACACACAAAATAGAAAAAACAACACTAAACATAGCCATCAGATCATTAGAGAAGAGAACAAAAGAGGAAGGGAAGAAAAACAGATGAAAACAAATTCAAAACTGAACATAATGGCAATAAGAACATACATTTTGAGAATTACCTTACATAAGATGATTAAATGCTGCAACAGTCTAAAGACTTAGACTGGCTGGATGGATATGAAAATAAAACCCATAAATATGCTTTCTACAAGAGATCCACACTAGATCTAGGGAAACATACATACTGAAAGTAAGGGGATGGAAACAGATAACTGCATGCAAGTAAAACTCTCTAGAAGCTAGATTAATAATACTTGTATTAGTTAAAATAGACTTTAAAATAGAGAGTTTTGAAAGAGACAAAGAGAGACACTACATAATGATCACGGGATCAATCCAGGAAGAACACATAACAATTGTAAATATATGTGCTCCCATATATATTGGAGCACCTCAGTATATGAGGCAAGGCTAACATAAAAGGAGAAGGCAAGCCATAAAAGGAGAAATCAGCAGTAATACATAATAGTGGAGGACTTTAACACCAGCTTTCATCCATTGATGGATAATCCAGAAACAAAATCAATAAGGAAACACAGCCCTTAAATGACACATTAGACCAGATGGACTCTATCAATATTTATATAGCATTCCATCCAAAAGCAGCAGAATACATATTCAGGTGCACATGAAATTTTCTCCTGGATAGATCACTATAAGAAAAAAAAAGACAATAAAAACCTGTGGAGGCTAGCTGATTTGCAACCGAACAATGAGTGGATCACTGAAGAAATCAAAAGAAGAATCTAAAACATATTTGGAGACAAATGAAATCATGATGATCCAAAACCAATGGGATATAGCAATAGGAATTCTAAGAAGGACGTTTAGAGCAATAAAAGCGTACCTCAGGAAACAAGAAAAATGTTGAATAACCTAACCTTATACCTAAAGCGACTAAAGAAGAACAATCAAACCCAAAATTATTAGAAGGAAAGAAAGCATAAAGATCAGAGCAGAAATAAATGAAATAGAGATGAAGAAAACAATAGAAAGAATCAATGAAACTAAAGCCTGGTTCTTTGAAAAGATAAAATCAATAAAGCTTTAGCCAGACTCATCAAGAAAATGAGAAAATGAAGGCTTACTTCTCTTACAAGTTAAAAAAAAAAAAGAGGCTCAAATCAATAAAATTTGAAATGAACAAGGAGATAAGAAACAACACAGAAATATAAAGGATCATAAGAGACTACTGCCAGAAATTTATGCCGGTGAAATGGACAAACTAGAAGAAATGGACAAATTCTTAGAAAGGTACAACCTCCCTAGACTGACCCAGGAAGAAATAGAAAATATGAACAGACCAATCAGAAGTACTAAAATTGCAACTGTGATTTTAAAACTCCCAAAAAAAGTCCAGGACCAGATGACTTCACAGGCAAATTCTATCAAACATTTAGAGAAGAGTTAACACCTATCCTTCTGAAACTATCAAAAAAAAAAAAAAAAAAAAATCACAGAGGAAAGAACAGTCTCAAACTCAGTCTATGAGACCAACATCACCTTGATACCAAAACCAGACCAAGTTACCACAAGGAAGGACAATTAGAGGCTAGTATCATTGATGAATATAGATGCAAAAATCCTCAACAAAATACTAGCAAACAAAATCCAACAATACATTAATAGGACCATACACCACAGAGTAGATTCATTCCAGGGATGCAAGGATTGTTTGGTATCCACAAATCAATTGGTGTGATACACCATGTCAACAAGTTGAAAAATAAAAACTATATGATCTTAATAGATCCAGAAAAAGGTTTTGACAAAATTCGACACCCATTTATAATTAAAAACTCTCTAGAAAGGGGGCACACAGGGAACCTACATTAATATAATAAAAAAACATAGATGACAAACCCACAACTAACATTATACTCAATAATGAAGAGGTGAAACCATTTCCTCTATGATCAGGAACAAGAGAAATTTGCCTACTCTTGCCACTTTTATTCAGCGTAGTTTTGGAAGTCCTAGCCAAAAATAAACTCAAAATGGACTAAAGGCCTAAATGTAAATCCAGATACTATAAAACTCTTAGAGGAAAATATAGGCAAAACAGACTTTGACCTAAACCACAGCAATATCTTTTTCAGTCCATCTCCTAGAGCAATGGAAATAAAAACAAATGTAAGCAAATTGGACTTAAAAGCTTTTGCACACCAAAGGAAACTATAAACAAAACAATAAAATGACCCACAGAATGGGAGAAAATATTTACAAACAATGTAATCGACAAGAGATTAATCTCCAAGATTTACAAACAGCTGTTTGTATTTATCTATCAAAAAAAAAAAACAATTAAAAAATAGGCAGAAGACCTAAATAGACATTTCTCCAACGAATACAGACAGATAACCAAGAGGCACATGAAATTTTCTCAATATCACAAATTATTAGAGAAATGCAAGTCAAAACTACAAGACACCAGCTCACGCCAGTCAGAATGACCATCATCAAAAAGTCTACAAGCAATAAGTACTCCCTTATTGCTTGTAGGTAGAGGGTGTAGAGAGATGGGGACCCTCCTACACTATTGATTTGAATATAAATTGGTACAGTCACAATGGAGAACAGTGTAACAGTTCCTTTAAAAACTAAAAGTAGAACTACCATATCATCCAGCAATCCCACTCCACGACATATATCCAGAGAAAAAGATGGGCCAAAATTATACATGAACCCCAGTGTTCATTGCAGCACAGTTTACAGCACTGTTTAGCTATGACATGGAAGCAACCTAAATGTCCATTGACAGAGGAATAGATAAAGAAGATATGGTACATATATACAATGGAACAACCATAAAAAAGAACAAAATGATGCCACTTGTTGCATCATGGATGGATCTAGAGATTATCACAGTGAAGTAATTCAGGCAGAGAAAGATACGATATTATTTATATGTGAAATCTAAAAAATTATACAAATGCACTTATTTACAAAACAGAAACAGACTCACCAACTTAGAAAAGAAACATATGGTTACCAAATGGGAAAGGCTGAGGGGAGAGATTTAACAGGTTGGGATTAACATATGTTGTGTGCTTAGTCATGTCCGACTGTTTGTGACTCATGGACAGCAGCCCACCAAGTTCTTCTGTCTATGGAATTTGCCAGACAAGAATATTGGAGTGGGTTGCCATTTCCTTCTCCAGGGCATCTTCCAGACACAGGAAATCAAACCCACGTCTCTTGTGTCTCCTGCATTGGCAAGCGGATCCTTTACCACTAGTGCCACCGAAGAATCCCTGGGATTAACATATACATACTAATATATAGAAAATAATCAACAAGGACCTACTGTATAGCACAGAGGAGACTAGTTAATATGCTGGAATAATCTATATGGGAAAAGAATCTGAAAAAGACTAGAAGTGTGTATATATGTAACCTAATCACTTTGTTGTACACCTGAACCTAATATAACATTGTACTGATAAATCAACTATACTCCAATATAAACTATAAATTAAAAAATGAAAATAGAATTCCCTGGTGATCCAGTTGTTAGCTCTCTGTGCTTCCATTGCAGAGGGCTTGGGTTTGATCCCTGATTGGATAACTAAGAAATCCTACATGCCGTGTGTTGTGGTCAAAAAATTAAAATTAAAATTACTACTTGTTAGATCTTCCTCTTAATATTTGATCAATTTGAATAACTAGATACATGGCCATAGTTTAAATTAGGCTCATACAAACTTCCTAGAACTAATAGAGCAGTTTTAAGGTTTTAGTTTTTTAGGCTGTTTATTTTAAGAGACTGAGCATGATATTTGGAGTAAAAAGTTGACTTCAGGTTATGACTTAATTTTATATGATCTTTGGTAAGTCATTTTAATCACCCTTTTGGTTCCTTTTTTTTTCCCCCAGTTCTAAGATGAATGTATAATATTTTCTTTGTGATCTTTGTGAAAATCAAAGAATCATTTATAAAAATACCATGTTAGCTATAAAGTTTTCTGTTAGTTTTCCTACTAATACATGGAAAAGATTCTCCTTGACTTGGCTGGTGAGCCAGAAACTTACTGTTATCTTGGCTCCATCCTGCAGATACAATAATATTAGAAAGTAAGAATGGCTACACAGCCATCAGATATGTCATGCCATACTGCCTGGCTTTTAAAATTAGTCAGTGAACCTAAGTTTGAAATTAACTCTAGGATGTTAATTTGCCCAGGCTCAGAGATCCTGCTTGATTTTTCTGTCTGTCCTGGAAATTTATGTTTTCCTTCTCACTGAGCTAAAACATATGCATCCTGGAATATTTGTAGACAGAGTCAGACCTGAGATAATTTTAGGCCCAGAAATAAGAAATAATCCAAACCAAAATGGTATACATTGTGGAATTCTAAGTACTAACTCACTTTTTCATGTTGAACATGGCTTCCCTTCTTCTTTCCATGAATGCCATCTGAAGATTCCCTTTGTGCTTCTGAACCAATTAGTGGAAGGAATCTTAGACTAGTGGGGCTTGGTACCTAGGAGCCATAAATAAAGAATGAGACATACTTAAGGTGATAAATTCTGTATTATGAATTCAGGGGTGGGGGATAGGAAGTGAGAAGGTCCAACTGCTTTAAAACATACCCACCATCCCGGGAGTCCACTATTAATTCTGATGCTTTCCCCTTAGCAGCATCTATAGCTTAACTGTTTAATACCTGTAGGAGGTTATCAACCTGGTCTTGGGAAAGAGAAGTAACATTTTATAAAACAATATTATAAGTTAAAATTAGGGTGCAATGTTTTGTCTTTGGTTTATTATTCTTGGTTAACTAAACAACAGAGGTTATCTGGGTTGGAGACTTGAAGGAGAAGTAGGGATCTGGAGGGAAACAAGGGGTGGAGGAGTTATTGGCAGAGGAGCAGCACAGGCAGTCACAGTAGAGGGAAGAGCAGAGATGCTTAAGGAATGGTAGGTCAGCACACTGGAGTGTAGTGTACATGGGAGAATATGGTGGAAAATGGGGTTATACGGTTCAGGTGGAGGTCAGACCATGAGGTGCCAGGCTAAAGGCATTTAGTTTTATCCTATAGGTGATGAAGAGCCAGGGTAAAGTCTGAAATACTTTTCTGTAGTATTGTTCAATGTGGAATGACAGAAAATGATCAAAGCCACTGACACAGAAACCCAAAGATTTCTCTGGTTTTGGATTCAGCATGTTTATGGAATCATCTTTCTGCTTGGTTCATGTGATTGCTTGCTTAAGGTCAGGAATGAGATGCCAGATTCCCTAATTATTCTGGAATCACTCTAGTCCTAGATACCTCCAACTCACCCTGTATATGGGCAGAGAACCAAAAACAATCCCTGCCTCTCTGTTCTCAGTCATGAAACCTTCCAAGGCATGTTTTCGAATCTGCAAAGAGAGGAGTGAATGTTTAATGAAAAGGGCACTTTATATCAGTGGCAAAATTCCTGGAATCAAATTCTGACTCTTCCACTTATTATTTGCATGGTCTTAAGCAAATTCTTTCCCTGTTGACAACTTATGAGAACAAAACATATATAGTAAGGTGCTACAAATGTAAGATTTAAATCTATTGTATTATTATTACTAATAACAATATGTCAAAAAGAAATGAAAAGAAGTGAACAAATTTTACACAATTGTGAATGAAAAGGAATGGGGAAAATAAAATTGCTAGTAGAAATCAGATTCCTACTTGAAATGTATTTTTATATCAAGCATTAAACCTTTGTTATTTTACCAACCAACTGAGAAGATAAAGATGTGGTAAGAAGAGGCCAAGCCTTATAACATTGAGTGCATTCATTTGTTTCAAGAGCTTTAAAACCTTTCTAAAGATTTCCCCAAATTTATTTAACATTTCAGTTAAATTACTTTAACAGTTACCACTTCAAGTTGGAAAAGAATATTAAATGTGAATATCAATCTTTATTTTTAGGTTGTGCTGTTCAACACGATCAAGCATTTGTTACATGCTATACATGTATCTTTGCCCATAAAGAGCTTATGATTTATTGGTGGAGGGGAGAAGTAAGAGTCAGTATACCAATGGTTCTACTTCAGTGTAGAACATGGTAAGTGAACCTGTTATGAGACACAAGACAGGGAGAGATGGGGGCCTTTGGGGAAAGTGGAATTAACATTTATTGAATGCCTACAATGTACCTCATATACATTTTCTCATTTAATCCTCAAAAAAACTCTTTGAGAGATTAGATTATTAGTTAAGATAAAATAACACCTAAGATTAAACTGGAGTCTGTTTCATTCCACAGCCAGTCTCTTTCTTGCCTGTCACCCAGTCTTCTGGGCGAAGCTATCCGAGTTCCCTTTCGACAGAAAATGAGGGTTTATAAAATGGTTTCATTTGGAAAGTGTTAAATACTTATCAAACATGAAGTTGATGCTGTGAAAAATGACATATTCCGTTTTACAAATTGGAACAATGCCATCAACTCGAGGTTGTCACTGTCCCGTGCCCAGTCCTTTTCATCTTCTCTCGAACGTAATGACCATCTGAATGTTGTGTTCTTAACTCTCTTGCTTTTGTTTATATAATTTTACCTTTTATATAACTTTTTGCCAAAACAGTATTTTGTTTACTTTTGCCTTTCCTCTATTTTTATCAAAATGAAATGACTATGTATATATTCCTATGCACAACTTGTCTTATTCAGTAGTATGTTTCAAACATCCATCCGTGTAGGGAAGTGTTATTTGAGTTCATTTATTTTTACTGCTCCATCGTATTTTAATTTATAAATAGGCCATAATTTAGTTACCAGTTATACTATTGATGAGCATTTAGGCTGCTTTCAGATTTTTGCTGTGACAAATAGTACTGTTATGAGCTGTCTTGTTCCTGCCTCCTAAACACATGTTTAGGAATTTCTGTTGACACTTAGTCAGTTCAGTTCAGTTCAGTTCAGTTGCTCAGTCATGTCCGACTCTTTGTGACCCCATGAATCACAGCACGCCAGACCTCCTTGTCCATCACCAACTCCCGGAGTTCACTCAAACTCACGTCCTTCGAATCAGTGATGCCATCCAACCATCTCATCCTCTGTCGTCCCCTTCTCCTCCTGCCCCCAATCCCTCCCAACATCAGAGTCTTTTCCAATGAGTCAACTCTTCGTATGAGGTGGCCAAAGTACTGGAGTTTCAGCTTTAGCATCATTCCTTCCTAAGAACACCCAGGGCTGATCTCCTTTAGAATGGACTGCTTGGATCTCCTTGCAGTCCAAGGGACTCTCAAGAGTCTTCTCCAACACCACAGTTCAAAAGCATCAATTCTTCAGTGCTCAGCTTTCTTCACAGTCCAACTCTCACATCCATACATGACCACTGGAAAAACCATAGCCTTGACTAGACGGACCTTTGTTGGCAAAGTAACGTCTCTGCTTTTCAATATGCTATCTAGGTTGGTCATAACTTTTCTTCCAAGGAGTAAGAGTCTTTTAATTTCATGGCTGCAGTCACCACCTGCAGTGATTTTGGAGCCCCAAAAAATAAAGTCTGATACTGTTTCCACTGTTTCCCCATCTATTTCCCATGAAGTGATTTAGGAATTTCTGTTGATACTTGGTAGAGTATGCCTATTTTCAATTTACTAGATAATGCCTGTCACATAATTTTCCAAAGTGATTCTAGCAATTTACACTATTTCCACCAGCAGATTAGTGTTCTGATTGTTCTAAATGCACACCGATTGTCAGACTTTTTGATATTTGCCAATCTGGTGGGTATAAAATGCTATCTTATAATATTATTGATGTGTGCTTCCATGATTACTAATGAGGCTGAGCATCTTTTCAGTTACTTATTGTTTGTTTTTTCTTTTGTGAGGTATCCAAGTATTTGACCCTTTTTTAAACTGGACCATCTTTTCTGATTATTGATTTTTTCCTATACTGGATACTAATACTTTGTCAGTGGCAAAGTAGGATGGACTTTGACAGAGAGAGATGATGGTTATGGCAGAGGTAGCCCAGGTGGACTGTACGGACAGGAGACTGAGAGAAATGTTCAGGAAAAAACAATTAGCCTGATTTATAGAGAATCAGATTGGAGAAGGAAATGGCAACCCACTCCAGTGTTGTTGCCTGGAGAATCCCAGGGACAGGGAGCCTGGTGGGCTGCCGTCTATGGGGTTGCACAGAGTTGGACACGACTGAAGTGACTTAGCAGCAGCAGCATAGAGGGTCAGACAACTATAGGTTAGAAATGGGAGATAAGTTTTAATCAGAGGTAAATTTGGTTTGTATTGTGGAAGATCTTGAAGAAATCCATTTTTATTAATCCATTTTAATTATTTCCAGTTGGTGGCGGTGATTATGTTCAGTCACTAATCTGTGTCCCACACTTTGTGACCACGTGGACTGCAGCACGCCAGGCTACCCTGTCCTTCACCATCTCCCCAGAGTTTGCTCAAATTCATGTCCATCAAGTTGGTGATGCTATCTAACCAGCTCATCTTTTGACACTGGTGATGCTATCTAACTAGCTCATCTTCTGACACCCTCTTCTCCTTTTGCCTTCAGTCTTACCCAGCATCAGGTCTTTTCCAATGAGTTGACTCTGCATCAGGTGGCTTTAGCATCAGTCCTTCCAATGAATATTCAGGGTTGATTTCCTTTAGTATTAACTGGTTTGATCTCCTTGCAGCCCAAGGACTCTCAAGAGTCTTCTCCAGCACCACATCTTGAAAGCATTTAGACCTTAGCCTAAAGGCTCAGAGGCTATATTCATTTTTTAGAAGTTTTAGAAATTGAAATAGAATAAATCGCAATGTACATTTCTCTCCTATTCTGCGCAAAGAGAAGTTTTTCTATCTGTGATAGGCAGAATAATGGCAACCAATGATATTCACACACTATTCCTCCCACCCCAAATCTGTGAATATATTGCTTCATTTGGCAAAAGGGACCTTGCAGATGTGGCTAACATTAAGCAACTTGAGATGGATCATCCAAGTGGGCCCAATCTAGCCACAGGAATTTTTAAAAGCATTTCCAACTGTTCAGAGAGACGAGATCACAGAAGAATAGGATTTTCTGGCTTTGAAGGTGAAGGAAGAGAACCACAAACGGGAATATGAGATTCTGCCTAGGGGCTCCGGAAGGAGGCACAACTCTGGCGACACCAGTGAGACGCAAGTCAGACTTCTACAGAACTGTGAAATAACTAACTTGTATGGTTTAAACCACCAAGTTTCTATTGACATGTAACAGCAGCAATAGGAAACGAATACACTGGACATATTAAATTCAGAAAAACAAAAGCAAAGTGATATTTTTTGTTGTTTTTTAAAGCTACCTTAGGAGAAGAAAGAGACTTGAAAAACTTAAAATCATGTTCCACTTCAAAGGCCTTAGGAGGTGTACGTTTGAAGAGCAAAGACATCGAGCTCATTTTTTGCCATCTGCATATAAAGATACACACACATATTAAAAACATGGTTAAGGACATACCTATGCCTACTCAACAAGTATCCATCATGCCCTTTGTCTGGGCCTCCAAATTCTCTGGCTCCCATGGCACCAGTCCTAATGATGTGACCTTTGCACTTAACTCTTATTTCACTTCCCAGAGTTCCCTCCAAAGAAATCACCAAGATTTCTACTAAATCTCAACATTCCATGAAGTTAACTTCATTAATAGCCATTGGGGGGAAAAAAAACAAAAACAGAAATCTCTGGTATAAAACTGTTTGATTTTTTTTCATATGACTCAGGTCAAATTTCCATTATATTTAAAACTTACTTATGTGTATATTTTAAAAGTCATAACTAAGTATTAAAATGTAAACATATGTCTTCTAAATGTAAACATATATCCTATTTTAACGTATCCCAAATATATCATACTGTTTCATACTTTGTATCTATCATTTATATCTGTCGCCTCTGCTTCAAAGTTCTCCATTAATCATTATTTGTTCCACAGTATATTTTGAGTGCCTACTATGTGCTAAGCACTGAACTAAGAATTGGATATATAAAGATACATAAAACATGCTCCTAGTCTTCAAGGAACTCAAGAGAATAGTAAATAAGATGCATATTAACAAATCAGAATATAGTGTTTTAAGTACTAAGATACATGGATTCTCAAGACTCAGCAATTACCCAAGGAGACTTATCAACTTTGCCTGGTGAACTTTGCCACATCCTGATGAATCTTGGCTCTACTGTCACACTTTTACATTTTAGCCAGATGTCTTCCCCAGTGCTCCTTACTGCCCAGCTAAGACAAGCCTTGAACCCTTCAGTGTGGTTTGGCAATCATTTGGAACCCTCGTTAATTGTTCCCCAACTGTTTCTGTTTTGAACCAAGTTCTGTGTGGCTTATGAGTCTTAGCTTCAGTTCCTGTTTACAACTGTTCTACCAACTTTTGGACTACATGATGGCGTTGTGTCTCCCCAGCCTTGACTTACTCAGGATTTCCCTAAAAGACTCTATCTTAGACAGTCCTCTCTGATTCTTTCCCCTTTGGACTCATCTTGTCAGATATTCCAGTTCTGAGTGAGTGAATGAGTGAGTGAAAGTCGCTTAGTCATGTCCGACTCTTTGCGACCCCATGGATAGTCTAGGAATTCTCCAGGCCAGAATACTGGAGTGGGTAGCCGTTCCCTTCTCTAGGGGATCTTTCCAACCAGGGGATTGAACCCAGGTCTCCTGCATTGCAGGCAGATTCTTTATCAGCTGAGCTATCAGAGAAGGCCAAGAATACTGGAGTGATCTGCTGGATACTACCAGTCTAGGTATTCTAGTTCTGTGAGGGCTAGACATTTAGACATCTACCATTTAGGGCTGGGCTTTGCTGATGTTGAAAGCTCAGATGAGCACTAGTCACTTCCATTATGACAAATATTCAGCCACAGTCAAAACCAGGACTGAACTTTGCAAAAGCATAAAACAACTTTTCACCAGTATTTTATTCTTTACTGGGGACTGTTCTTCATCCCCTATGCCTATAAGCATGCTCAAGTCTCCCTCACAAACAAGCAGACTCATGAAACAAACTCTTCTTCAGTCCTACAGCTATTTGACTTCCTAGCAAAGTAACCTATGAGGTCATCACCTCACATCTCCCATTTATTTCTCAACCATGATGATGCAATTTTTACCCATCACTCTTTGAAACTTAGAATCATCAGTGACCCTTCAGCTGACAGACATGCAGGATCCATTGTTTGCTTTTCTGTTGTCCGATGTGATTTCACTGCCGCATTCTACAAATATGTCCTCTCACTTTTCTTCCTCTCTTGTCCCTTGATTTCCATCGCACCCTTTGTTTCTGGCTTTCCTTTCAACCTATTGGCTATTCCTTCTTAGTGTTTTTCACTGGTTTCTCTTCTTTGGACTGCTCTTTATAGGCCATTTCTTGATTTCTTCCTCAGTTTTCTGTTTCTGCTCACTCTGTATACAGGACCTGAGTGACTTACCCAGATTGAAAATCCTATTATGCTGATGACACCAAAACCTTTACCCATAGGTCTGACCTCTTTGGGGAGCTCCAGACAGATCTGTCTGCTCATTAAATATCTCCACTTGGAAGTCCCACAAACATCTCAGACTTAAACCTGTCCAAAACCAAATTCACCATCTTTTTCTTCAGACCTCCTCTTCCCCTTATGTATTGTATCATAGTGATTTCTGTAAGGCCCTTATGTTGGGCCTTAAAAGTCTTATTGTGCTTTGGCCCCTATAGACTTTTCTTGCTTTATATTATGCAAGATATTATATCGTCACTACTTGCTCCCTGAACTCCAAGCCTTGAAAGACTATAACATGGTCTTTCACTATTTAGTGTGTATGCTTAGGCAGTTGCCTCCTTGATCTTTGTTCAATTAAATCCTGTCTGCCCTTCTGTGATTATTTTAAGAACTCATGTCCTTAGAGCTACTATTACACCAAATTATAGCTTTTGTTTACTTGTTTCTCCCTTTCCCTCAGTTGCAAAATTACTGAAAAGTCCTGGGCTTTTCATCTTTGAGTTCTCCATGTTCAGCACAGTATGACAATATCATATAGTTTAATTTCATCTGCTCACCTAAAGAATCCCAAATGCTCTTACCTTTGCCGGTCAAATACCAGAGGATATTCATATGTTAGCTTCTTCTCTGTGAATTTGCTTTCTTCTTTTATTTCTATGGGATATTCAGTAACATCACAAGGCAAAATAAAATCACTTGTCTGTGATAGTTCGAAGGTCCTGCGCTGTCCAAAATATCCACAGTAATGACCATTGAGGGCATGCCAGAGCCTGGGGAAAGGCAAAGGCAGAGAGAAGAAAGTAACTGGAATTCAGTGGAAGTTACTCTGTTTGGGTCATTTATGTAGATTTTTCTTGGCCTAGCAGGGATTTTAAACTCGAGTCCAGAACTCTACCTATTAAATATGTGGAGCTAATCATAACATAAACATTTTTACCAGTTGGAATTCTAATCTACAACAATTTTGGAAATGTCGTTTTAAATCTATACTTATGATAACCACTTATTAAACCCAGAAGACCAGAAATGGATTTTTCCCAAAATAGTAGTGCTCATTCAACTTAAATTGACTCGTCTGTTGAATTAGGCTGTAGAATGGGGCCATATCTCAGCTGTCTAATTTCCGTATCAGCATCAACAGAACTTATGGGAGGAGACATCTACTAACTGTTTCACTCTTACCAAAATCATTTCAACCGCCATCCGTATTTTCTACTATTATGGAAATGCCATACTATTTTTTACAACTGAGTTCTGGAATAAGGTGGCAAAAGAAGTGATTCTTTATACATATGCATTATTTCACTCCAAGAGGTCCTTCTAAATAACCCACATGGTTTAAAGTCATACAGAATGTCATTAGCAAGAGTATGTGTCCTATGTCTTATGGAAATAAGACACAAATAAAATAATGTCCAACAGATCTTCCATTTATGTCTTGATTTCAAGCTCAAAATAGCAAGTGATGGAAACAATCATAATGTGCCTACCTCAATGACCCAGGAGGAGAATAATCTAAATGGATTAAGAGTAGATTCTACAAAGTCTAGGTGGTATCCCAGTTCGAAGAGATAGGCACTGAGGAGGAGGTAAAACAGAGGAATCCAGTCAGGGGTCCTCACACCTGACGGTGGCCTGAGAATGTGCCCTTCCTTTCATACTTTAATTCCCCAGTGCTACGTAGATGTTTTTATGGACTTCCCAGAGACTTGACCAAAGTGAAGTTGACAAGCCCTCTCAACGCAGAAGTTAGAGGGGTGAGGGCCTGGCTTCAGGACGACTCTAAATTCATTGTGCTGGAGGCAAGGACTGAAGTAATTTTTGGTCTTGTTTTCTGGTGTTTCCTGCTTCATGTGCAGTGTTCCCAAATGACTAACCCCATCTCTCAGCCTGATTTTCTAGGAGTCAGATATAGATTTGGATCTTTACCCCTCTCTAGCCTCTGTCCCAAAGCTAAGCCTTTATTATGCTTTTTCCTATGATAAAATCAATCTTTTTGACAAACAAGATTTAGAGTGTTAAATGCTTCCCTGGTGGCTCAGTTGGTAAAGAATCTGCCTGCAGTGTGGGAGACCTGAGTTCAAACCCTGGGTTGGGAAGATCCCCTGGAGAAGGGCATGGCAACCTCCTCCAGTATGCTTGCCTGGAGAATTCCATGGAGAGATGAGCCTGAGGGGCTACATACAGTTCATGGGATCGCAAAGAGTCAGAGACAACTGAGTGATTTTCACTTACACTTAGGAAGTGGCAGTGAGTATTAGCAGAAAGACTTATTTGTGAAAAGAACTGTATTCTGAGATAGCTGTTAATAGAGCTAGGTTTTTTGAACTGAGTATTTAGGGATAGCTTCACTTGAAGGAATTGTAAAAGTAATTTCTCCATGCCATAGATAACTGGTTTGAGCAGGAAAAGCTTATAAATGATAGAGGTGTGCACACATGTAACGTGTGGGGAGTGTGTGTGTGTGTGTATGTGTATTATAATGCCCAATTAACACTTATGATGACAACTAAAAATAAGCTGGAGCAGAGACTCAAGGGACGGAGTCTTGGAAAACACCTATAATAATTAAATGTAATTTTCATGTCAGTTCATTTTTCCTATGAATAAAACAACAGATCTCTTTGACAGAGAAAGCAGCTCTGTTTGCCCTCAAATAACATCTTATCCTAAAGATTCATCTTGAACTCGGTATTTCTGAAAGATTTTCATCTTTCCATATTTCAAATGTTTTCCTTTTTTAGTGCTTCTTTTCTCAATGAATGACACTAATATTCATCTACTTTTATAATGCCTGGAATCATTTGACATCTATCTCTTACCTTCTCTTTCAGTTAAAGTTTATGTCTTCTGGATTTTGCCTCCTAGATAGTTCTCAAATCCAAAATATTTATTCCTAGCACTGTTACCACTCCCTGCGTTCACACCACTGTATTCACCAGTGACATTTAACTGGTCTTTGTGCTCCCGATTTTGCTGCTCCAAAATCCATACCTCACACATTATTATTTTTAAAACATATCTCAAATTAAATGAGTGTTAGTCGTTCAACTCCTCTGCCCATGGAATTCTCCAGGCAAGAATACTGGAGTGGATAGCCATTCCCTTCTCCAGGGGATCTTCCTGATCCAGGGATCCAACCCAGGGCTCTTGCACTGCAGGCAGATTCTTTCCCGTCTGAGCTATATATAAACTCTACTAATTATGTTACTCACTCACTTAATATTTTTTGGTGGCTGTTTATTTCAAGATGAAGATCCAAATCCTGAACAGTGTCTGCTACATGCTGTATGGTCTTGTCCCTGTCTGAATCACCAGGCTCAAGCTCATAGCTGGCTAGGGTCTTCTGAATTTCAGACCACGGTCATTCACACAACATAAAATATTTCTTCCTTTTCATCTTCCTTATGTTTAAACTCTTGAAAACACTTTGAAACCTCTTTATCTCCCTTGATCTTACCTACTTTTATGCCCTTAAAAGGCCAATTCATTATCATGATTTTTAATGTAATGTTTTAAACTTTCATTTTATATTGAAGTATAGTTGATTTAAAAAGTTGTGTTGGTTTCAGTATAAAACAGAGTGATTCCGTTATACATGTACATGTATATATTCTTTTCCAAATTCTTTCCCCAGGTTATTACAGAGTATCGGGCCTAGTTCCTTGTGCTATGTACTAGGTCCTTGTTGGTTATCTATTTTGAGTAGAGCAGTATGTACATGTCAATGGCAAATTCCCAATTTATCCCATCTCCCTGGTAACCAAAAATTCATCCTCTAAGATGTGAGTCTGTTTCTGTTTTGTGAATAAGCTCATTTGTATCGTTTTTTTTTTTTTTTAAGATTCTGCATTTAAGTGATATCATATGGTATTTGTCTTTCTGTGTGCCACTTGACTCAGTATGGCCATCTTTAGGTCCATCCATACTGCTGCAAAAGGCACTATTTCCTTCTCTCTAATGGCTGAGTAGTAGTCTGTTGTAAATGTGTACTACATCTTCTTTATTTGTCAGTGGACGTTTAGGTTGCTTCCATGTCCTGGCTATTGTGAATAGTGCTGCAATGAACACTGGCTTGCATGTATCTTTTTGAAATATGGTTTGAATTATATGTAGCAATTTGTCTCAAGAATGGTCATGAAATTTCCTTTCTCTTTATGTGTGTGTATATATATATATGTGTGTGTATGTATTTTTAGCGTTTTATGTATGTATACTTAGCATCACTAGGCAATTAAAAACAAGTAGGTTTGGTAGACCATGGCCACTATAGTTATTAATTCCAAAGTAGTAGATCTCTAAAGTCCTCATTAGAAGGGAAAAAAAAATTTTATTACTATGTATGGTGACAAGTGTTGACTTATTAAGGTGATCCTTTTACAATATATACATATATTGAGTCATTGAGTTATAATCTGAAACTAATATTTATTATTTAAAACTTCAGTTTTTAAAAAAGCTGATCCTAAGGGGAGGCTTTCGTCCTAGTAAACCATCTCTGTTTGCTCCAATTGTAGCACTGTGCTCACCCCTCTGAAGTAAGAGGAGCAACCAAGGAAGAAAAGAACCACAAAAACAAGTAGACTTTTAATGTCAATTACATTTTCATTGAAACAATTACTTCACTTTCACTTTTCTCAGCATTAGTTGTTCTTTCCTCTATTTTGTAATGACTTCTCATCCTGTGTATCCTGTAGTCTTCCCTGGGCTTGGGTCTATCTCTCTGAGCTACCCATATTGCTTAATGATTTGAAATAAGTCTACAAGAACACTTGTATTGAAAGTATACCTTTTAGTGTCGATGAGCATGGCATCTCATTTTCTTGAGTGTGGAAAATTACAAATTAGTGACTACCTTCTCAAAGCCCTCTGGTGCCACCTTTTATTTGTTTTAATCAGCTAATCAAGATTCCACTTATGGTATATGCTCAAAGTTTAACTTAAAATCCTTGACCTCATACAACCTGAATTCGCAATATGAAGGTCCATACCTTACTGAGCCATCGATGGAGGCAGTAAGTACCACTTGTTTATCTTCTACATAGATTATTTGAACAATTTCTAATGAATGAGCACGCCAGGCAAGAAGCTGCTTGAATTTCTAGAGAGTAACAATAAAGCATATCTCTTTTAATAAGTACATACCGATCCAAATACAATCTTGAACAAAAACATTAATCATTAAACAGCTAAGCTAATGAATGAATGGTGTAGACATCTGTACAAGACAGTGAAATCCCCACTCCAGTTATCTCTTCTATTGCTTGTTGAAGTACCAAAAATTCTATTTTTAGATATTTGTTAATCTATGCATATCCCTGGGACAGGAAATATCTTATACCTTTAGCAGCTTATCATTTAACTGAGGATTAGCAATTCATTTAGTTGAAAACTAGTAGAAGACTAGATGAAAGAAAATCTTTAGGAGAAGGGTTGTGGGGGGACTATATAATATAGTAATATTGTATATAATATATCAGAAGCAAGAGAAAGCAGAGTTAAAAGAAGATGACCAAAGGGGAGATTGGCAAGAAGACTTTTCCTATTTCCAAGTTTTATCCAGAGATTCCTGGCTAATTGTTTTTTTGTTTGTTTTGGAGGGGGGGTGTTGGTGGTGATTGAGGGATATATATGTTACTTACATACCACAAAGAATTAACAAAAGGATTGGACCCAGCTCATTCTCTTGCAAAGACATCTTGACACTTCAGGATGTGACTTATCCTCAAGTTTAGAGCCTCTAAATTGGCTCCAGCCAATTTTAAAGCATGTGGACTAGAGTTGTCAATTGGGAGACTTATTCTGTAGTTATATCCCCATAAAACATGTTCCTTCTCTGTTACTGATGAATCCAGACTAAGTCCTTACTTCTTGCTGGTTATCTATGTGGGAGATAGAATTCTGGCAGCTCGGAGTTCTATGAGACCCAAATTCATTTAGACTTTAACATGGTAAGTTAGGCACAATTCTTCCAATATTTCTTGACCTTCTGATTCAGTTCCCTACTCTTAGAAAACCAGGGTAAAATCTACCCCCTTCTACTTATTTTCTCAAAGCTTTTCAAGAACATTGGTTGCCTGAAGGTTCTTTCTCTGCCACAGGACGGAATTCTCTTAAGGCAAGGATTTCATTAATATGGACCATATCTATAGTAAGAAATACAGTTTACTTCATGACCCAGTAAACACATGTGGTACCTGCACATGCATCTGAAACAAGTTTCAGTATCCTTCACAAAGGATACTTAATCTATATTGTGTATAATGCACAATTGATACTATCTGTTGTTCTATTCAATTGTATTGGGTTGGCCAAAAGGTTTGTTTGGCTTTTTCCGTAAAATGATATGGAAAAACCCAAACACACTTTTTGGCCAACACAATATTTCATTCCACTCCATTCTCTTCTATTCTCACAAAAGTACTGCTTGCCACTTATTAAACTGATTTTATGACTCCCCCTAGTGTATTACAACGAGTAATTAGAAAAAAACATGGAATAAAACTTTTTTCTGTAAGCATGTGAATATATATTATTTGTCTTTATGTAGATAGATTTTGACTAGTGTATCTATTAGACTATTGGTATTCCATGGATCATCTTTTAAACAGTATTGCCTCAAGAGAACCAGATTAACCTCTGATTTATAGACTGACTTATTAAGTTTTCACTGTAGTTGTAATCCATAACTGAATCTTGTTTAATGCATGGTACATATTAGTGTATGTAATAATGAGGCGTTTTATGACCAGAGTCCATTGTGCATTTATAAATAGGCAGCCAGATACAAACTGGAAAATCACATTGTTCAAATAAAGAGAAGGTTGAAATGAGGTTGGATAGGGAAGAATTTAGATATGTTATTAAAATAGATCCTCTTCTTTTCAATTAGTGAAAATGCTTTTAAAAATCAATCCCACTATTATTCTAATTCAGTATCAACACATAACTTTGTTTTAAATATTTTCTCTGAATTTTGAAAGGTCTCAGTTGCCAGTTTGTAGGAAGTCCATTTGTGAAAATGTAGGTTTTGAATTGTATTTTTTATCTGCTAAAATTAATATGAGAATATTGATAATTATCACAGATAAGAGAAAACAATTAGATAACCTTCTTCTCACACATGATTCAAGCATATGATTGTTGTTGTTCCTATCACAGCATGCCATATAGTTGATACAGTAAGTTGAAACTTAGTGCTTTCCATTTGCTGGTGGTATGTATTACATGTGGAAAGAGCATTGGATTAGAGGACAGGAACCCCGATTCTGGCTCTGTCTTCATCATTAACTATGATGTGATCCCAGGCAAGCTGCTTTCTGATTTCCCTTCTGCAAATTGAAGATAGTCATACTGAAGCTAAGTATCTGAACTTTATAAAAGCTATAATGGGTTCTTGGACAAACAAAAACTCTGTAGATCAAATGAGATAATGTTTGAAACAATAAGCATTCTAAAACACTCTGCAAAGAATCCCATCCTAATCTATGTATCTATGCATTAATATTAATACCTATAATCCAGAAACAAAACATTTCTGTTTAAGCTACTATTTGGCTTTTGGATTTGAAGTATTAACTTACAGGGAAATAAGCCTATGATAAAATAGTGCTTCCTTGCTGTAGTCTTTAATTAGTTTTGAATTTTTATAATATATGTAGATATATTGGCATATCCACACACGCACACAAGAAGTGCATTTTTTGTTTGTTTGTTTTAGCCATGCTGCAAGGCATCTGGTATCTTAGTTCTCCAATCAGGGTTTGAACCCGCTCCCCTTGCGATGGGAGCATGGAATCTTAACCACTGGACTGCCAGGGAAGTCCCAGGAAGTACATATTTAAATGGTTATCAACTAAGGATGGTGACATTTACATTGCATTAACACTAAAAATAGAATAACATATTTAATCATAAGGATGATTTTAGACTATAGGGGAAGAGTTTCTTGAAAATAATAATGTCTGGGTACCAGGCAGGGCTTCTAGGAAAGGTTATGAAACTTCCTTCTATGAAGTTGTATAAGATAAAGGCAGTGACTGGAGGACTGCATGATGTATGATGCTCTTAAGCTCTGGGCAGACTCTAACAAATAAGTCAAAACATGAAGCAGATGCAGAATGACCAGCGGCTTGTTTGCTCACTCACTCATTCATCCCCTATTTTCTCCAGTAGACCACTGTTACTTGTCGTATAGCTTAAGTTTCAGTAGTATCACATATGACTTGAGAGTAGGTAGTCTTGTCCTGTATTTCTAGCTTTTGTGGCATTTGGCACAGAGAAATGCTCAGTAAATGTCTTGATTCATTAATTAAACTAAAACTGAAGTTCTTACCTTTTCATCATGAGGTGATTCCAAGAAGGAACTGATATTGCAAAGGATAACGTGTCCTTCTGCATGAAATTTAAACATTGGAATTTTTAATTAGATATTCTCTTGTCTAAGTAATTATTAATACTACTCAGACTTGTTTTGATCAAGTTGTTTTGATTTAAGCATTTAAAATGGTAAGTAAAATAGTATCTGAGAGGTGTAGTGCCACTGTAGCAGCTACAGCAGGGACTCGAGCAGGGTGGTGACCATGCGGGGGGTGGTCTCACTCTTGGAGACACCCCAGGGCACCATTGCTGCACTGGTTCTGTACCTGCTCCAAGTGTTCTTAGCGATGGCCTAGAAATCTGGTGATGCCAGCCCCTCAGAGCTAATCCACAACCTCCACAAAAATGGAATCCTCAAGGTAAAGTATTTGAAGTAATGTTGGCCTCAGACTGCTCTCACTATGCAAAATAAAACCTTTATATGGATTCTTCACAATCTATGGGGTTCCAAGCAACAATTAGTACTCCACATATGCATGCATATGCACTAGAACTTCTGTCTGATCAGCTGCATGAAGGAGCTAAAGCTGTAGGAGCTGGAAGTGAGACCCTTAAACTGCATGTTTTGCATGTATGGTTGGGTCGACTGGAAAAATCATAGGAATTGATGACATTAAACAGCTACTAAACTATTCAGTAAATAATGTTGGAAAGGATGATCCAGTGCTTTTGTTTCCAGGGAGACTGCAGCTGCTTGTGGGGGGTGGAAGATGGAGTATGCTGAAGAAGTCCCTTATGGTGCTATTCAGGAAGGAGCCACAGACCCAGCTGTGTCCCCAGGCACTAATAGACCAGTTAAAGCCTGCCAGAAGATTGATATTACAAGTGGTCTGCAAGTGAAAACCAGATATTGGAGTAATGTGGCAAGCTACGTGTTGGCAGTGTCAAAATGAAATCTCACAATGTGTGATGTGGACAGAAAGGTGATTCAGTTATATACGTATATCCTTTTTCAGATTATTTGCCATTGTAGTTTGCTGCAAGATGTTGAATAATATTTCCCTGTGCTATACAGTTGTTCAGTCACTCAGTTGTGTCTGACTCTTTGCAGCCTCATGGACTGCAGCACACCAGGCTTCCCTGTCCTTCACAATCTCCCGGAGTCTGCAAGAACTTACGTTCATTGAATCAGTAATGCCATCCAGCCATCTCATCCTCTGTCATCCCCTTCTCTTCTGCCTTCAATCTTTCACAGCATCAGAGTCTTTTCCAATGAGTTGGGTCTTCACATCAGGTGGCCAAAGTATTGGAGTTTCAGCTTCAGCAACACTCCTTCCAGTGCATTTTCAGGATTGATTTCCTTTAGGATTAACTGGTTTTCTTTCTCCTTGCAGTCCACGGGACTCTCTCAAGAGTCTTCTCCAACACCACAGTTCAAAGCATCAGTTCTTCAGTGCTCAGCCTTCTTTATGGTTCAGTCGCACATCCATACTCATCTACTCAAAAAACCATAGCTTTGACTATATGGACCTTTGTCGGTAAAGTGATGTCTTTGCTTTTGAATATATTGTCTAGGTTTGTCATAGCTTTTCTTCCAAAGAGCAAGCACCTGTTGTTTTCATGGCTGCAGTCAGCATCCACAGTGATTTTGGAGCTCAAGGAAATAAAGTCTGTCACTGTCTCCATTACTGTATACTGTGTTCTACGGTAGGACCTTGCCTGTCTGTTTTATATATAGTAGTCTGTATCTGATGATCTCAAGCCCTCAGTTCAGTTCAGTTCAGTCGCTCAGTCATGTCCGACTCTTTGCGACCCCATGAATCGCAGCACGCCAGGCCTCCCTGTCCATCACCAACTCCCAGAGTTCACTGAGACTCATGTCCATCGAGTCAGTGATGCCATCCAGCCATCTCATCCTCTGTTGTCCCCTTCTCCTCCTTCCCCCAATCCCTCCCAGCATCAGAGTCTTTTCCAATATTTACCCTAATTTATCCCTCCTCCCCCACTTTCCTGTTTGGTAACCATAAGTTTGTTTTCTGTCTCTGTGAGTCTGTTTCTATTTTGTAAATAAGTTCATTTAAATAAAGATAGCTTTAAATAAATGTTGTAAATCTACTGGTAATACTGAATGCAAACATAAATAATTATTTTCTACAATCTCCAGAAGACTCAGGTAATTGTTAATACAAAATAATACATTGAGACTTTTGTAAGGTAACTTTGAAATGAAAAATTAGTTTTTAAAAGAGGAGACATAGAATTTAAATATTAGTATAATAGCAATATCTGGATGCAGATCTCAAGATTACATTAGAAAATAAGGGTTGGCTGTGATAAGAAGAAGGGTAGGCTAAGCTTGAGAGAAGAAAAGAAAGCTTAGGCTTAATTCAAAAGAAGAGAGGAAATAGGAAGGAAGCATTAAAAAAATAGTGTTACATGAAAAAATTAAGACCAACTATATTGGTTATGGACTTCCCTGGTGGCTCAGATGGTAAAGCGTCTGTCTACAATGCAGGAGACCCGGGTTCAAGCCCTGGGTTGGGAAGATCCCCTGGAGAAGGAAATGGCAATCCACTCCAGTCCTGGAAAATCCCATGGACAGAGGAGCCTGGTAGGCTACAGTCTACGGGGTCGAAAAGAGTTGGACACGACTGAGCGACTTCACTTTCACTTTCATATTGGTTATAACAATAAAAGTCCCCTATAAAGAACAAATAATCCCTTTCTTCTCGTGCATGACTCCCTTTAGAATGAAGGTCAATGCAACATAACCCTTTTAAGATTATAAATAAAATCTTTACATTATTCCCAATATGCAAATAAGGGGATGGGAGTCCTCTACAGAAATCCTACAGGACTGGGGAAGCAGACTATTGGAGGGCACAGCAAAACCTTATGCTCACCAGGACCTCGGAGAAAGGAGCAGTGACCCCACAAGAGACTGAGCCAGTCTTGCCTGTGAGTGTCCAAGAGTCTCTGGTGGAGCATGGGTCAACAGTGGCCTGCTGCGGGGTCAGGGGCACTAACTAAACAGTTCATGGAGCCATGGCGTGCTGACATAAGTCCCTTTGCAGGAGGTCACCATTATGCCATTAGCCAAAACTACAAGGAGGGAACACAGCCCCACCCATCAGCAGAAAATTGGATTTAAGGTTTACTGACCATGGCCTTGCCCACCAGAACAAGACCCAGATTTCCCCACAGCCATTCCTTCCTACCATGAAGCTTCAACAAGCCTCTAATCCTCATCCATCAGAGGGAGACAGAGTGAAAACCACAATCACAGGAAGTGAACCAAACTGATCACATAGATCACAGCCTTGTCTAAATCAAAGGAATTATAAGCCATGCCATGTAGGGCTACCCAAGGTGGATGGGTCATGGTGGAGAGTTCTGACAAAACGTGGTCTACTGGGAAAGGGAATGGTAAACCACTTCAGCATTCTTGCCTTGAGAAGTCCATGAACAGTGTAAAAAGGAAAAAAGATGTGACACTGAAAGATGAACTTCCCAGGTTGGTAGGTGCCCAATATGCTACTGGAGATCAATGGAAAAATAGGTCCAGAATGAATGAAGAGGCTGTACCAAAGCAGAAAGAACACCCAAATGTGCATGTCTCCTGTTGTGAAAGTAAAGTCTGATGCTGTAAAGAACAATATTGCTTAGGAACCTGGAATGTTAGGTCGATGAATCAAGGCAAATTGGAAGTGGTCAAACAGAAGATGGCAAGAGTGAACATCGACATTTTAGGAATCAATGAACTAAAATGGACTGGAATGGACAAATGTAATTCAGCTTACCATTATATCTACTACTGTGGGCAAGAATCCCTTAGAAGAAATGGAGTAGCCATCATAGTCAGCAGAAGAGTCTGAAGTGCAGTACTTAGATGCAATCTCAAAAATGACACAATGATCTCTGTTCATTTCCTTGATTACTATCACAGTAATCGAGGTCTATACCCCAAACAATAATGCTGAAGAAGCTGAAGTTGAAGACCTACAAGAAGACCTTCTATGAAGACCTACAAGACCTTCTAGAACTAACACCAAAAAAGATATCCTTTTCATTATAGGAGACTGAAATGCAAAAGTAGGAAATCAAGACATACCTGGAGGAGCAGGCAAGTTTGGCTTTGGATTACTAAGTGAAGCAGGGCAAAGGCTAACAGAGTTTTACCAAGAGAACACACTGGTCATAGCAAACACCCTCTTCCAACAACACAAAAGATGACTCTACACATGGACATCACCAGATGGTCAATACCGAAATCAGATTGAGTATATTCTTTGCAGCTGAAGATGGAGTCACTATACAGTCAATGAAAACAAGACTGGGAGCTGACTGTGACTCAGATCATGAACTCCTTATTGTCACATTTAGACTTAAATTGAAGAAAAGTAGAGAAAACCACTGTGCCACTCAGGTATGACTTAAATCCGTTATACAGTGGAAGTGACAAATAGATTCAAGGGATTAGATCTGATAGACAGAGTGCCTGAAGATCTATGGACAGAGGTTCATAGCATGGAATAGGAGGCGGTGATCAAAACCATCCCCAAGAAAAAGAAATGTGAAAAGGCCAAATAGTTGTCTGATGAGGCCTTACAAATATGTGAGAAGAGAAGAGAAGAGAAGCAAAAGACAAAGGAGAAAAGTAAATATATGCCCATCTGAATGCAGCATTCCAATAAATAGCAAGAAGAGATAAGAAAGCCTTCCTAAGTGAACAATGCAAAGAAATAGAGGAAAACAGTAGAGTTGGAAAGAGAATTAGAGACACCAAGGGAACATTTCATGCAAAGATGGCACAATAAAGTACAGAATGATATGGACCTAACAGAAACAGCAGATATTAAGAAGAGGTGGCAAGAATATACAGAAGAACTATACAAAAAAAAAAAAAATCTAATGATCCAGATAACCACAATGGTGTGACCACTTACCTAGAGCCAGACATCCTGGAGTACAAAGTCAAGTGGGATTTAGGAAGAATCAGTACAAGCAAGCTAGTGAAGATGATGGAATTCCAGCTGAGCTATTTCAAATCTGAAAAGATGATGCTATGAAAGTGCTGCACTCAATATGCCAGCAAATTTGGAAAACTCAGCAGTGGCCACAGGACTGGAAAAGGTCAGTTTTCATTCCAGTCCTAAAGAAGTGCAATGCCAAGGAATGTTCACACTACCCCACAATTGCATTCATTTCACATGCTAGCAAAGTAATGCTGACTTAGCAGCAGCAGCAGGCTTCAACAGTATGTGAACCAAGAACTCCCAGGTGTTCAAGCTGGATTTAGAAAAGGCACAAGAACCAGAGATAAAATTGCCAACAACTTTTGGAAAAACAAGAGAATCCCAGAAAAACATCTACTTCTGCTTGACTACTCTAAAGCCTTTGACTGCAGGGATCACAACAAACTGTGGAAAATTCTTCAAGAGATGGGAATACTCTATCACCTTACCTGCCTCCTGTGAAACCTGTATGCAGGTCAAAAAGCAACAGTTAGAACCGGACATGGAACAACAGACTGGTTCCAAATCGGAAAAGGTGTACATCAAGGCTGTATATAGTCACCCTGCTTATTTAATTTTTATGCAGAATACACCATGGAAATGCTGGGCTGGATGAAGCACAAGCTGGAATCAAGATTGCCAGGAGAAATATCAATAACCTCAGATATGCAGATGACACCATCCTTGTGTAGGAAAGTGAAGAAGAACTAAAGAGCCTCTTGATGAAAGTGAAAGAGGAGAGTGAAAAAGCTGGCTTAAGACTCAACATTCAAAAAATGAAGATCATGGCATCCAGTCCCATCACTTCATGGCAAATAGATGGGGAAGCAATGGAAACAGTGATAGACCTTATTTTCTTGGGCTCCAAAATCGCAGCCATGAAATTAAAAGATGTTTGCTCCTTGGAAGAAAAGGTATGACCAACCTAGATAGCGTATTAAAAAGCAGAGATATTACATTGCCATCAAATGTTCATCTAGTCAAAGCTGTGGTTTTTCCAGTAATGTATGGATGTGAGAGTTGGTCCATAAAGATGGCTGAGTGCTGAAGAATTGATGTTTTTGAACTGTTGTGTTGGCGAAGACTCTTGAGAGAGTCCTTTGGACAGCAAGGAGATCAAACCAATCAATCCTAAAAGAAATCCATCCTGAATATTCATTGGAAGGACTGATGGCTGAAGCTGAAATTCCGATACTTTGGCCAACTGATGTAAAGACTTGACTCATTAGTAAAGGCCCTAATGCTGGGAAAGATTGAAGGCAGGAGAAGGGGATGACAGAGGATGAGATGGTTGGATGGCATCACCAACTCGATGGACATGATTTTGAGCAAGCTCCGGGAGATGGTGATGGACAGGGAAGCCTGGCATGCTGCAGTCCACGGGGTCGCAAAAAGTCAGACACAACTGAGCAAGTGAACAACAGTCCTATACCCAATTTAATGACAGAAGAAATCATATGTCTTGCTTTAAATACAGAGCTATAAATGAAATAGGTTCTCCTGACATCCTTTCATTCTTCTGTTTATTTGGCAGCTTGGGTATCCTTCCGTTTCAATAAATGTCACAGTGTTATCCTATATCCATTTTTATATCGTGTAGGTTGTTAAGATACCTGTGGCCAACTGCGTAACTGCAGTGACTTACCCGTATTTCCAGTCAGTAGTATTCTTGCACATGAATCAGTGAACAGCGATGTCAGAGAAATGGCAGCATGTTTTGTGAAAGGTAGAATATCTTTCAGTAGTCTTCCCTGTATAAAATATGATAATAAATTATATAAACATCAGTATTGGAGTTGAGTTTATAGATAATTTATCCGAAGAGCTATATACTAATTATAACGTGATTTCTCTTCTAACATGATTTCTCTTCTTCATAATAAAAATAATTTGAAATTATGATGCTTTTGAACTGTGGTGTTGGATAAGACTCTTGAGAGTCCCTTGGATGGCAAGGAGGTCCAACCAGTCCATCTTAAAGGAGATCATTCCTGGGTGTTCTTTGGAAGGAATGATGCTAAAGCTGAAACTCCAATACTTTGGCCACCTCATACGAAGAGTTGACTCATTGGAGAAGACTCTGATGCTGGGAGGGATTGGGGGCAGGAGGAGAAGGGGGTGACAGAGGACGAGATGGCTGGATGGCATCACTGACTCGATGGACATGAGTTTGAGCGAACTCCGGGAGTTGGTGATGGACAGGGAGGCCTGGTGTGCTGTGATTCATGGGGTCGCAAAGAGTCGGACACGACTGAGCAACTGAACTGAACTGAACTGATAAGGACTTATTTCCTTGAAACTAAATATTAGTAAAAGTGGGGTCAACTGTTAACTATAACCATCTAGACTCTTAACTGCAGATCCCCTCTATACTTGGAGGTTGTTTTCTGTCACTTCCGATAACCCTCTTCATGCAGTTCCTCAACCCCTTTCCAGTGATATATTCTCCTTTTAAATAAACATGATTTTCATATTTAAGTGTTTCTCACTCACTTTAAGCCAGAATGTTGTATTTGTCCTTTCAGAAATATCTATTTTTGAATATTGGTACAAGACAGATTGCAAGAGATTCAAACTTGGCAGGTTGTTTTTCAGTGCTTAGTGTAAGTCATCACTGACTTTCATATACATTTCTGTACTTACTTGGAGAATAAAAGTCAAAACATAGGAAGAAAAATTTTGAATTTGATACTTGTTTCCTGAGATTTAGTTGGATATGATATTTTCTCCTCCTATTGTTCACACACTTTTATTATTTACCTATTTTGGGGGGAGGGCAAAATGTCACTGCTCCAATACCTGGATCGTCTCAGAGAAAATCATTGTTGACAGTATTTCATAGCATTTTCAAACCAAGAAAGTGAAGTCGCTCAGTCGTGTCTGACTCTTTGCGACCCCATGGACTGTAGCCTATCAGTTTCCTCCATCCATGGGATTTTCCAGGCAAGAATACTGGAGTGGGTTACCATTTCCTTCTCCAGGAGATCTTCCCAACCCAGGGATTGTACTTGGGTCTCCCACATTGTAGGCAGATGCTTTACCATCTGAGCCACCAGGAATCAAGAGTTTCTCACTAATAAGTTAGAATCAACTGATCAGTTGGAGGCTTTATACAGCAGACGGTATGCTGTCCTGTGTTGTTGAACCTATCTGCCATACAAAACTTGCTGTTTTCTGAGTTTCCCTCTAGAGAGGAATCCGATAAGTGATGCCATCTGCCTTGCTGTTCACCATCATCAGTCTACTCAAATCCTTACTTCTGTCATTTCAAACCCCCTGCCCTACTTTCCACCCCCAAATCATTTAAAGTCTTTCAGTAAATGAAAGTTATCCCTTCATTGTAAAGTGTTTAGGACCCTCAATATAATGTAATAACTTCTTCCAGTAGCTTGGAAAGCTAAAATTTCATGTATAGCCCACATTTCAGTGTTCTTACACTGTTTAATGATGTATTCATCATTAATATTATATGTTATTTAAATCTTAGTTTTCTGAATGCTGTTTTAAGCCAACTTTTTCACTCTCCTCTTTCATTTCATCAAGAGGCTCTTTAGTTCTTCACTTTCTGCCACAAGGGTGGTGTCATCTCTGTATCTGAGATTATTGATATTTCTCCTAGCAATCTTGATTCCATGTGCTTGATGGAGCATGTGCCTCATCCAGCCCGACATTTCCATGATGTATTCTGCATATAAGTTAAATAAGCACGGTGACAATATACAGCCTTGATGTACGCCTTTCCCAATTTGGAACCAGTCTGTTGTTCCATGTCCAGTTCTGTGATTCCTGATGTGCATACATATTTCTCAGGAGGCAGGTCAGGTGGTCTGGTATTCCCATCTCTTTCAGAATTTTCCACAGTTTATTGTGATCCACACAGTCAAAGGCTTTGGCATAGTCAATAAAGCAGAAATAGATGTTTTTCTGGAACTCTCTTGCTTTTTCAATGATCCAACAGATGTTGGCAATTTGATCTCTGGTTCCTCTGCCTTTTCTAAATCCAGCTTGAATGTCTGGAAGTTCACAGTTCACATACTGTTGAAGCCTGGCTTGGAGAATTTTGAGCATTACTTTGCTAGTGTGAGTTGAGTGCAATTGTGCAGTAGTTTGAGCATTCTTTGGCAGTGCCTTTCTTTGGGTTTGGAATGAAAACTGACCTTTTCCAGTCCTGTGGCCACTGGTGAGTTTTCCAGATTTGCTGGCATATTGAGTGTAGTACTTTCACAGCATCATCTTTTCAGATTTGAAGCAGCTCAGCTGGAATTCCATCACCTCCACTAGCTTTGTTCATAGTGATGCTTCCTAAGGCCCACTTGACTTCACATTCCAGGATGTCTGATTCTAGGTGAGTGATCACACCATCCTGGTTATCTGAGTCATGAAGATCTTTTTTGTATAGTCTTCTGTGTATTCTTGCCACCTCTTTTTAATATCTCCTGCTTCTATTAGGCCCATACCATTTCTGTCCTTTATTGTGCCCATCTTTGCATGAAATGTTCCCTTGGTATCTCTAATTTTCTCGAAGAGATCTCTAGTCTTTCCTGTTCTATTGTTTTCCTCTATTTCTTTGCATTGATCATTGAGGAGGGCTTTCTTATCTCTCCTTGCTATTCTTTGGAACTCTGCATTCAAATGGGTATATCTTTCCTTTTCTCCTTTGCCTTTCATGTCTTTTCTTTTCTCAGCTATTTGTAAGGCTTCCTCAGACAACCATTTTACCTTTTTGCATTTCTTTTTCTTGGGGATGGTCTTGATCATTGCCTCCTGTACAATGTCATTAAGCTCTATCTGTAGTTCTTCAGGGACTCTATCAGATCTAATCCCTTGAATCTATTTCTCACTTCTATTGTATAATAATAAAGGATTTGGTTTAGATCATACCTGAATGGTCTTGTGGTTTTCCCTACTTTCTTCAATTTAAGTCTGAATTTGGCAATAAGGAGTTCATGATCTGAGCCACAGTCAGCTCCTGGTCTTGTTTTTGCTGACTGTGTAGAGCTTTTCCATCTTTGGCTGCAAAGAGTACAATCAATCTGATTTTGGTTTTGACCATCTGTGATGTCCATGTGTAGAGTCTTCTCTTGTGTTGTTGGAAGAGGGTGTTTGCTATGACCAGTGCGTTCTCTTGGCAAAACTCTGTTAGCCTTTGACCTGCTTCATTTTGTACTCCAAGGCCAAATTTGCCTGTTACTCCAGATATCTCTTGACTTCCTACTTTAGCATTCCAATCCCCTATACTGAAAAGGACATCTTTTTTCGGTGTTAGTTCTAAAAGGTCTTGTAGGTCTTCACAGAACCATTCAACTTCAGCTTCTTCAGCATTATTGGTCAGGGCATAGACTTGCATTACTGTGATAGTGAATGGTTTGCCTTGGAAACAAAGAGATCATTCTGTCTGTTTCTGAGATTGCATCCAAGTACTGCATTTCGGACTCTTTTGTTGACAATGATGTCTACTCCATTTCTTCTAAGGGATTCTTGCCCACAGTGGTAGATACAATGGTCACCTGAGTTAAATTCACCCATTCTGGTCCATTTTAGTTCACTGATTCCTAAAATGTCAATGTTCACTCTTGCCATCTCCTGTTTGACCACTTCCAATTTGTCTTGATTCATGGACTGAACATTCCAGGTTCCTATGCAATATTGCTCTTTACAGCATTGGACTTTACTTCCTTCACCAGTCACATCCCCAACTGGGTGTTGTTTTTGCTTTGGCTCCATCTCTTCATTCTTTCTGGAGTTATTTCTCCACTGATCTCCAGTAGCATATTGGGCACCTACCAGCCTGGGAAGTTCATCTTTCAGTGTCCTATCTTTTTGCCTTTTCATACTCTTCACGGGGTTCTCAAGGCAAGAATGCTGAGGTGGTTTGATATTCCCTTCTCCAGTGGACCATGTTTTGTCAAAACTCTCCACTTCATAGTGGAGAGTTCACGGCATGGCTCATAGTTTCATTGAGTTAGACAAGGCTGTGGTCCATGTGATCAGTGAGTTTTCTGTGATTGTGGTTTTCATTCTGCCTGCCCTCTGTGGGATAGGGATAAGAGGCTTATAGAAGCTTCCTGATGGGAGAAACTGACTGGATGGGCGGGGCCATGCTCAGTAAATCTTTAATCTAATTTCGTGTTGATGGATGGGCTGTGTTCCTTCCCTGTTGTTTGACCTGAGGCCAAACTATGGTGGAGATATTGAAGATAATGGTGACCTCCTTCAAAAGGTCCCATGCAGGCATTGCTGCACTCAGTGCCCCCAACCCTGCAGCAGGCTACCACTGACCCACACCTCCACCAGAGACTCCTGGGCACTCATGGGCAAATCTGGGTCAGTCTCTTGTGGGATCACTGCTCCTTTCTCCTGGGTCCTAGTGTACACAAAGTTTTATTTGTGCCCTCCAAGTGTCTGTTTCCCCAGTCCTGCATAAGATCTGGCAGTTCTATGGTGGGGTTAATGGTGACCTTCTCCAAGAGGGCTTATGCCCTATGCCATACCCACAGTGACTGCACCCAGACCCCCTGCCCCTGGTGCACTCCACTGCTGTCTCCACAGAATACAGTCAAACACAGTTCTGGCTCAGTCTCTGTGGAGTCTCTGAGCCCTGGTGTGCACAAGGTTTGTTTGAACCCTCCAAGTGTCTCTGGCAGGTAAGGGGTTCAATTCTAAATGTGATTTCGCCCCTCCTACAATCTTGCTGGGGCTTTTCCTATGCCCTTGGACATTGGGTATCTTTTTTCGGTGGGATCCAATGTTCTCCTGTTGATGGTTGTTCAGCAGTGAGTTGTAATTTTGGAGTTTTCACAGGAGAGGATGAGCACACATCCTTCTACTCTGCCATCTTCATGACTTCATCTCCATTACTTCATGGCAAGTCGATGGGGAAACAATGGAAACAGTGACAGACTTTATTTTATTTTATTTTTTTGGCTCCAAAATCACTGCAGATGGTGACTGCAGCCATGAAATTTAAAAATGCTTGCTCCTTAGAAGAAAAGCTATGACCCACCTAGACAGCATATTAAAAAGCAGAGACATTACTTTGCCAACAAAGGTCCATCCAGTAGTCATGTATGGATGGGAGAGTTGGACTATAAAGAAAGCTGAGCACCAAAGAATTGATGCTTTTGAACTGTTGTGTTGGAAAAGACTCTTGAGAGTCCCTTGGACTGCAAGGAGATCCAACCAGTCCATCCTAAAGGAAATCAGTCCTGAGTATTCATCAGAAGGACTAATGCTGAAGCTGAAACTCCAATATTTTGGCCAGCTGATGTGAAGAACTGACTCGTTGGAAAAGACCCCTGATATTGGGAAAGATTGAAGACGGGAGGAGAAGGGGATGACAGAGGATGAGATGGTTGGATGGCATCATCGACTTGATGGACATGAGTTGAGTAAGCTCCGGGAGTTTTTGATGGACAGGGAGGCCTGGTATGCTGCAGTCCATGGTGCTGCAAAGACTTGGACACTACTGAGTGACTGAACTGATTATTTAAATATCCAATGAAATATATAGTGGGATGTATTTGTAGCTCAATGTAAAGAAAGATCGGAAATACAGTAGTTGTCTTAGCAGTTTTGATGATTTGATCTTTTGAGTTACAAAATTGACCTAAATTTTTGAGTAGTATTTTCAGTGAGTAGACTGCAAAACCAGCCATTTGGCTAGAAGATTGAACACTAATAAAATTAGATGCTATATCGAACCTTAGGGGGCTAAGGTTTATTCAATAATCCTTTTTATCTTTCCCGTTCTTTGCTGTTCCAGGTAAATGACAGGCCCTGACCTCCATAGTCCACAAGCGGAGATGTCCATCCTCATGTGCAGTGACGAGGATAGGTGGTGGTTGAGCATCTGTTTCATTGGTGCCTCCGGGAGGCTTTTTGTCTGCTGGCTGTTGCTCTCTCACAGCAACATCTGTTTGCTCACCTGTTGGAAAATTAGTGAGTTACCAGTGTTTGTTGTACTTGGCATTTCAAATTTTATAGAATATAAAAGAGGAAGCAAGTAGGAAAATAGAAAAAAAAAACTCACATTCTTTTCCCTAGAATTAAAAAAATAATTTTTTTTTTAAATCTTAGAGAACTTCAGTCAGTGCAGAGAACAAAAAACCTTTAACAAATGGAATCCTGTATTACTGGAAAAAACTAAAAGAGCTCATTTTGGGTTCTATTACAAAAGCCTCTGTACTGTACATGGTGGTTAAAACTAGGTATACATCCAGTATGAGTCCTATACAGTCAAAAAAGGCTTATGAATCTAGTATAAGCTTCAGGGCAGCAGGCTGGAGACTAAGAAGCTCAGTAGTACTTTGGATTTTTTAAATCTAAAGTTCATAGTTATAAAAGCATCATAATAATGTAAACTCTGCCTCTTAGATGACTGAATCCTATAGCACCTCAGCATTTAGTCACAAAAAAGAATATACATTAATTCTAAGTAGTCTCACCTAAACTCCCTGTGGCAAAGAAGTGAAGAAAGGGAGGCGATTTCATACTAACCTTTAACCTCACTCTCATGTATGCTCTGTTTGCTTCCCTGAATTCGGGGAGAAAAAGAGAATATTTATGGTATTGTAAGGAAATGTGATACACTGAATGAATAGATTTTTGTCATAGTTAAATTTATATCTCCAAGCATTAACTTTAAAGTTACTTTACAATTAATTCTTTGAAAAGATGCATTGCAGTGATTTTCATGTTTATAAGTAGGGTATTTATAACACAGCCTTTTCCTAGTGGCTCCAGTGTAGCATAATAACGAGAGTAATTAAATACCTAGAGCTTGCTACATTCTTGGTGTATAATGTCTCTAATTCCATTAACAACCATACCAGTTAGGTTCTACTATTCCCTTTTTGTATTGCTGAAGAAATGGAAACTCAGAGGTTAAGTGACATCTCTAAAGCTTGGATTTAAGTACAAGTCTGTTTGACACATCCTTACAAGCTGATTATTTCCACTATGCTAGTGCTTTTAAAATAATTTATACAGTGAAAACTTTCCTTCAAACAAAATCTTAACTAGAAATAAAAATGTATAAAAAATATAAAATATGAAACCAAGAACACAGTTTGAAAACCATTTCATTACATTGTGTTGTAACATAATCACATGCTGTCTCTTTCCTCTGTGAAATGTATATAATACTTTTTAGCAAAAGAGATAGTCTAAAATTATTATTTAATGAACATAAAAATAGCCTATGTAATTTATTTTATTCATGAAATAAATAAATTTATTTATTTATTATTGCATATAGGAAAGCCTTGAAAAATAGTGGGAAAAAAGATAAAAACAGTTTAGACATTGCTTTTTAGGGAAAACAAAAAAGATTTTACCTACTACGTGCAACAAATTATTGAGCCAACATTGGCAATAACAGGAAGGCACACTCTCCTTTTCTCTTGCTTACCTTGCTACTCTGTGGACCCTTGCTAGAATCACACTGGGATGAAGAACATATAGAATCCTGACTTGATCTCCTATAAGGAGAGGGAGGAAGCCCAAGGAGGAAAAGTTAAGATATTTTTTCATACTCAGAAGGTGCTCTCCTCTGTTTTAATTTAAGCTGGTTACTTTTTTTTTTTAGCATCTCTGGATTTTAGTGTGGATACTGCTCAGGTGTAGGAAATAAAAATCTGTTCTTTCCCACTGTTAAGGCTACATTTAGTCCCAGAGGCTCTGACACTGAAATGGTGAGGAGTGAGGTGGCTGTGAGGAGGCTTGGAAAACCTAGTAACTTCTGCTCTATAGTTTCTAATTCTGCTACAATGGGCTGAAAACTGGCTTAGTGTTCTGGTGCAGATATATACAGATGAGGTCCTCAAAATATTCTCAGAACATTTCAAGTCAAGGAGTAAGGAAGATGTTATATTCTGGCTCACTTCTGGATGATGAGATAGTACAGAAGCCTTTGATTTCTCTCCAGAGATGTGTTTTTCATTGCCTATTGAAATCAGAGCTCTCAGGCAAATATAAATAGGAAAAACACCTTTTCTTAAACTTAAAAAAAAAAAAAAAATCCCCTGCTGTCTTGGAATGGATGATGATTGCTCAGTTATAGCGGATGTCATATGAAACCTGCTTCCATATGATCTTTCATATTTTCCCTATAAATCTTTTTTTTTTTCTGCTTTATATCAGTGCTGATAGAGTTGTATTTTAGCTGCAAGTGGGGTCAAGTGAGCAGTTTTCCTCTCTGCCGTGGGACTGAAATGGTAAGGGGAAACTGGATAACCACACGGCAATTAGATCCCCCTAGGGCCACCCATTTACAAAAACAGTAATAGGGAAGAAAGCTGAAGCCAAGTATGTCAGTCCAAATATGTCTCCCCTCAGTTGTGTGTGTGTGTGCTCAGTCATTCAGTTGTGTCTGACTCTTTGTGACCCGTGGACCGTAGCCCACCAGCTTCCTCTTGTCCATGGAATTTTTCAAGCAACAATACTAGAGTGGGTTGCCATCTTCCTCCTCCAGGGGATCTTCTGGCCCCAGGGATCGAACCCGCATCTCCTGCATCTCTTGCATTGTCAGGTGGAAGCTTTACCACTAGTGCCACCTGGGAAGACCCTTCTCTCAATTGTACCTTCCTAAATGCTGGGATGAGGAGAACTCTTTTTATATCATCCACTTAAGTCCCAGACAGTATTTCTTGATCAGTAAGTGCTGAGTTACCTTACACATTCAGGATTACGAAAGAGAAATAGTATGTCATTAATTCTAAAGCGTTTAGGGTCCAAATCAGGGTCTATAGTGAAGCAATCTTCTGGTCTATACCTAGGAATAAGCATACATTCACAAGATAAAAATTTACAAATAAGGTAACGTACATTATTATATATTCCACGCAGAGGTAATCAACTCCTGAAATGTTGATTATCATTGAACATGGAGAGAAAACCCAAAAGTATAGCATTTGAATTCTTTCTTAATAAACATCTATATAACAACATGATCTTTTAGTGTTTAGAAGTCTTTTAATTCAATCAGTTTGTCTATTAGTTCAGAGAGTGAACTTATACAACCTCCTGGAAGTTTCATACAGTTTAAAGAATAGATTTCTACTCTTTGAATAAGTACAGTGAGAAATTAGAATAAAATGTAGTTACTACCCTCAAGCACCTTATAATTAAGCGGAAAAGGAAAGCAGGTAATTCAGTAATCACACTATTCTTCCTGCTCCAGTCTCCAATTGACTCAGATTCCCAAAAACACCTTCCTAGGTAGTTTCATAGAAGCAGAAGGCTGGTCCCCCACCATCTGCCCTGGCACTTCATAGTAGGCTTTTAAAGCCATGTTTGATATTCCTTATAGGAAATAGATGTTGTAACAAACTGTTCTTTTTCCTTTAGTGAAAATTACCTCTCCTAATTTGGATGGACAAGTGATGAAGGACCTGCTGGGGAGTGAACCAAGCTCAAAGGAGGAGACTGCAAATTTGATGACTTGTTGAGCTCCAACTTTTTATGTATTTCTGCTCTGCAAGTGAACTGCATGGTAAAGTGGATTATTCATTAGCAATAACAATTTCTAGTTTGCACCCTCAAAAAAGCATAGGACTTGGAACAGAAAAAGAAGTACTATTTCTCCTGACTGGTGAAGGGCTGTTAGACAAAGTTTGAGGTAGAGGTAGAGATGGCCATCCTTAACTTTAGAGTCTTTAAACTGGACCTGGATTACTTTGGACAGTTAAATTATGTTTTGCAAAATACTCCAGTGATTCTAAATCAATTGTTTTAATATAATCACCTTTTTGTGGGAAGAGGACACTGTATGACCCATTGTAGTCAGTTATTCTTCTTTGGGTGCTGGATTTGCATGCATCCCTTGGCAAACTGCCTAGCCCTTCAAGAATAGATTCAAGAAGAATCTCCACCTTTGAACTGGGAATATTTTCAGGGGAGCTGCAATCTCTTTTAAGCTGTGGCAGTAGGTTATGGTCTTTGCATTTTTAGTCTAATAGCTGCTTTTTCCCAAAATAGTGAGTCATACATAAGCTGACACAGTGTGAAAACTGTATTAATAAGAAAATGAGGAATTGTGTGGTGTTATTATTTAGGAATAAAGTGACACGTATACAGTCTGTGAGAAAAGCAAGGATTGGAGGAAAGGAACTGAAGGATGACAGGAATTCTAGGGGCAGGGCCCAGCAGACCCTGGGCTGAGGTAAAGAGGAGGGGTTTGCAGAAACAGCTACTTCAGCTTAAGGTTCAAAGAAAAGCATACCCAGAGTCCCAAAAAGAAAGGAATATTTCCTCCCAAAACTTGGCTAAAAGTAAAAACTCTGACATGGACTGAAAAGGGGCATAGAGTCCAGGAAGACATATGCAGGTACTGTAGCTAGGAGAGGCAGAGATTTCTTTCGCTTTTTCTTCTTCTTTTCCCCTGTCTTCTCTGACTCTCTTCTCCTTTATACCTCTTTCCTTCCCCCAAATGCTTAAATAGAATTGATTTTATTTTTAATTCATTGTTAAGGTTCTTGGCCATCTTATACCTTGAAGTACAACTTTAGAAACTCTCTAGATATAGGGTGATATACGGCCCTTACTTAGAGCCCAATTACACAACTGAGGAAAGGTTATTATTTTTAACCCATCCATAACAAATAATACAATGTTAAATTATATCCCTTATAACCAATGGTAAGCATATTTAGAACTAGATTTCCAGGGGAGGGTAAATTTTGTGGAACAGAGCAAATCTAGTTGGTTGAGATGTAGAATTGAATATGTAATGCCCTTGTTAGTACTGCCCTGTAGTATTGGGTGGAGCTCTTTTTCCATAAGAGCTTATGGAAAAACCCAAAAGAACTTTTTGACCACCCCAATAAACTGGATGTGTTGGAGTGGTGAATGAGAAGGAAAACCCATCTTAATTACCTCTCACCATTTGACGCTGGTGTCACTGGGAATACCAGACAAGATGGGGGACGGTAGATTGGGAGGAAATCTTGGGCATGGGGGACTTTAAGGGTCTTGTTAGTCATCCATATGGTAATTGCTAATAGGCAATTGGATATGTGTGCTTGAAACTCTTAGATTATTGTTTAAAATTACTACATATTTTAAATATTTGTTAAAGTTATGTATTTGGACAAGATTATACATGGAAAGCATATACTAACTTTAGTACATACTCTTTGTACATAAAGTACATACTCTAGTACATACTCAAGAAGAGTAAATGTAAAAGCACTTGGGAATACAAATAATAAAGGTTTACTTTATTCATATCATTATGGGATTTAAACACTTAGTACATACCCTGCTTATAAAGATAACCTCCAGGAAAGGCTCCTTGAGAAAATTATCATCACTTTTATGTATTGCTTTTTTTTTTTTTTTAAGTAATGAATGTTACTTTGACTCTTCTGCAGTGCAGCTTTTTAAGGAAATGAATATAGTATTTAAGGAAACAATTCAACTCACACTTCTTTGACAGTTGATGTTACAAAATTCCATAAGATGATCACACCATTTAAGGTTCCAGCAGCTATCAAATTATATCCTTCTATTTGTAATAGATCGATGCAGTTCACTTCTATACTAACAGCAGGATTCTGAAGAGGGAAAGAAACAGACCCAGTGACCATCATGAACACAGTATCTAAGCACCGTGCAAAGACAATGTGTATACTTTGCTCTCTCATTAACTTAAACCAAAAAAAGTATATATTTAAATCCTAAAGCATGAAATTTAGTAAAATCTAAATTATTTTGGCATAAAATACTTTAATTTGTAGAATTTAATAAAGCAAGAAAAAATATACTCATCTGTTGTCTTCTTCCTTCAGCCTAAACTATCAACCATTAAATTACCTTCCCATCTTTCTCTTCTCTTCAAACTTCTTGAAAGAATATCCTATATTAGCTCTTCTAACTTGCTGACCTTCCTTTCACCCATGGCCTAGCTTCTGCTCCATGCTACTCTATGAAAGCTTTTTCTAAATATCACTAGGGACTTCTTTTGCCAGTGCTATTTGATATATTTCAGTTGTCTTGCCTCAAGTATTTTTTGATACCTACTATGTTAGGTTCTTGGGATATATAGTTAAACAGAATGTCAGTAAACCCAGAGAAATTTTTAATAAAATTCAAGCATTCAGATAACTGTTAATTCAGATAAAATGTTAATTACATATAATTTTTTTTTTTTTGAGAATTTATGTTTTGTTTGACAGACATCCAGGAGATAGCATCTTAAGTAATCCTGGGGAAACTGCTCCAAGGAAGTGAGGAGGAAGCTAGGATATATAGGAATTATCCAACAAAGGACACAAAAGATTACAGTTAATAAAAGAAAACTCAATTTAAGGAATTTAACACTTTTCTATATATGAGAAGATGCAAGAGTCTGGGCTCTGTTCATTCCTTTGATATGCACCTCAGCTATCTGGGGCCAGTATCCTGTTTTCACATCCTGAGTTCCCTCAGGGCTCACCATCAGAAGTGGCTGCAGTCTGATGGCTGCTAGATGGTAAGTATTCTTCATTTCCTTCCTGAGTTCCCTCAGGACTTACCAGCTCACCGTCAGAGTTGGCTACAATCATTGATGACTGTGATATCTTTTTTTACTGATATGGCAGATAATATTTTATTTCTCAGTTCTTCACCTTGGTCCAAAGTTTGAGCAATACCTGGGAGACATTTCATGACCAATTTTTGTCCCATGGTGCTAGGACATTCTTTTTAGATTTGGCAAAAATTTTTGTTGATATGCCACTTTGGATGTTAATTTCTGGATTAGGTTCTGTTGATAATTAAAGATTCTCTGGATCCTCTGTCTTACTAGTCCATTATGATCCAGGAAATGTTTTCACCTTATTGCTTCTTTCCGTACCTAGAATCACACTATTAGAATTATTTTATGTGTCATAAATGGGATCTATTTCCTCAAAATGTTTAGCCATCATTAGTTTTGTCACAGGGCCTAGTTATAAGTTGGGTACAGTAAGAGACAACAACCTTATGAAATAGACAGGATATAAGTAATACAGCTAGTAATATTAACAAAGTCATAGGGCAGCATGGAGGCACAAAACACATTTGGAAATGAAGAACAGATTAAAACAATGATTACATCTTTGTTTACAAAGCTATACTTTATCAACTTTGTTGTAAGTTATAGCATAAGAGGAAACCTCTTTTGGAAAACAAAGATTAAAACTAGTGTATTTTCCAAAAAGCCATAAAGTTATAAACCATGTTTATCAGTTCATCTGATCCCATAATGTTAATTCCTGTTGATCTGGATGAAGTCATCAGATTTTCCATTAGAGTTTTGTTTTGAGAGTTCTGGGGAAAGATAGCATGTCTTTCAGTTTATCAGTCATTTTTCGTTGTTCATTTGCTAAGTCATGTCTGACTCTTTGTGACCCCATGGACTGCAGCACACCAGACTCCTCTCTCCTCCACTATCTCCTAGAGTTTACTCAGATTCATGTCCATTCAGTTGGTGATGCTATCTAACCATCTCATCCTCTACCGCCCCCTTCTCCTTTTGCCTTCAATCTTTCCCAGAATCAGGGTCTTTTCCAGTCAGTCGGCTCTGCACATCAGACGGCCAAAGTATTAGATCTTCTGCTTAAGCAACAGTCCTTCCAATGAATATTTAGGGTTGATTTCCTTTCAGATCAACTGGTTTGATCTTGCAGTCTAAGGGACTCGCAAGAGTCTTCTCTAGCATGGCTATTCAAAAGCATCAGTTCTTTGGCGCTCAGCCTTCTTTATGGCCCAGTTCTCACATCTGTACATGACTACTGGAAAAACTACAGCTTTGACTATACAGATGCCCTAAAACAATAAAACAATGGTGGCATGAAACCCACATCCTGCCCAGTGAGCTCAGTAAGTTAATGACCCCTGGGACAGGATACCTAGTAGGTGCTCATTAAAAATACATGCAGTGACATACAGAAGTCTTAAAAACCCACTAAAGAATATTTTAGTATATACTGTGTGATTCAACTTACATAGCATTCTAGAAGAAGGAAAAACAAATCTAAAAAAAATTAGAGCAGTAGTTGTCTTGAGTGAGGGGCAAGTATTGATTGGCAGGGGTATAAAAGTGTGTTTTATCTTGATGGGGTTTGGATTGTGTTTTGAATATATTCCTATTCAAATTCATTGAATAGCACACTTGAATTCTGTGCATTTTATTATTTTTAAATTTTACTAAAAAAACATAAATAGTAAATTCTACTTGAAGATACATATACTGAATGTGTCTGGGGATGATATGTACTGATATCATCATCTTACTTTGAAATACATTTTAAAAACAAGGAGGATTGAAGGGTGAGTAGGGGATGAATATGTAACTACATATGCAATGAAGCAAATATTGCAAAATATTTGTAAAGAGTAAATTTTAAGTGAAGGGTTTTATAGGTGCTCATTATATAAAGCTGCCAGTTGTTCTATATTTGTGAAATTTTTCATAATGAAATGTTGAGAAAGAAAAACCTATGAACCATACACTATTCAGAAAAGAGATTTTATAATTACAAAGACTTTTTACACCCCTGGAAATCCACCCATGGACAGAGAATTCAAGGATCCTAAATTAGGGCGTTACGGACCCTGGTTCTGTAACTCTAAGGATGTACTACTAAGGACTTGTCAGGAGATACTTCTTTTTATCTGTGTGTGGAAAACAATATTGGTTTCTTTCAATCTACTTATAATTTTGAAAATCGGAGAATATCCTGTAACAGAAATAGTCTGATGATACATTTTCCTTATTTAGATTTTTTAAACAATATTTAGGACAGCAAGAAAAAAATTAACCAGATATCAATAAGTGATATCACCAGAGCAATATAAGAAGCTTAAAAAATAAAAGCTGAAAACAAAAAGTTGAAATTTTATTAACTGATATTGGAAAATCTAATTAAAATCATATAATGTAAACATGGTGAAATAATAATTAGCCAGAAAATGTGAACAACAATTTTGTGACCTCTTGACATGATTCCAAACTTACCCTTCTTGTCGAAATCTAGGAGACGTTAAAACAACCTAGCTATTTTCAGATAGATGAAAACATGAAATGCTAATGGACTCCCTGAGTGGAGCTGAAAGAATAACTGTGATTATTTTCAAGAGTAGTTTCTAATAAAACTGTTGAAACCTCATCTACACCAAGCTGCTCAGAAATTAGCATTGCCATGGCAAAAGTGACCATACACAAAGTGAAAACACAAATAAGAAAATGGGAAAAAATATTTGAAACTTCTCTCACAGAGGACTGATATTCCTAATACATATTCCTAATCATTTTACATATATGTGTATATTCTTATATTCCTAATATATAAAGAGCTTTTTAATACATTAGAAAAAAGAAAAATCTAGATAGAAATATAAACAAAGAATAGACAAATGATGCATGTACTTAAAAATATTTAATCTGAAAACTTGTCATACCTGAAACTTATCCAGAACTACTAGGGTCATATCAAAAGAACTCAGAAACCTGAAGTGTCCAACTAGCTTGAGATGGGACAATTTAAGAATTAATCAATAATGCAGTAGACTGAAACACATCAAGAATATTTAAATTTGTGATCTGATAATGATACTAAACAAATAAAATGCACTGACCACTTTTGTAGGATGCTAGAAAACCAGTTTCTTACTTTGAAAACTGATAAATGCAAGAAAACAGTCAGTCAGTTACTTTGATTTCCTGTCTGAACTGTACCTCAACTAAATAGTTGATCATAGTTTTTGCTTAGACACACATTCCAGCTAACAAATTAATCAGAGTAAGGTAAAATGGCAACTCTGAATGAAATAATAAACCTAGGTAGTGATCATTAATGGCTGCTGACATCCCCCCCCCAAAAAAAATTATGTGAACTTTGATGGAGGTAATGACACGTGTACTATAGTGACCTCCATGTAGTATAGAGTCTTTTTTTTTTAATCAAAGCTGTATGCACCAGATATAATTACCAGATTAAACGAAGTAAAAAAGAACCTCTTCAATTTACCACAAGGGTGCAGTCAGCAAAATCTGGAAAATGAGAAACCAGGCACCAATTATCTAGTATCGTTAAGAAATTAATTACAAGGGGAAAAAAGATAGGGAAAGATGATTACAGCTTTAAAGAGACATCAACCAAATGCAACAAATGGGCTTTGATTGGATTCTGGTTGAAACAAACTGTAAGAAGTATATATTGTATGAGAAGATCTGGGAAAATTGGAAACTGTGATGTGATTATATTAAAGATGTCTTATAAATTATCTTAGAAAATATTTGAGAAAATACTGGTACCATTGTTCTATTTTTGAGTCATTACTGTTTAGAGATACATACTGAAATATTTAGGGATAAAGTTACACAATGTTGAGGACTTGGTTCAAAATAATCCATCCATTGACAGTGGTCATGAGGAAGTGGTAGAAATAATAAGGAAAAAAATTGGCCATAACAGATACTTTTTGAAGCTGGCTAACAGTACATGAAAATACATTGTATTATTTTCTCTACTTTTGTATATGTTTGTAATTTTTCATAATATAAAGGAAAAAATTCAAGAAGAAACTTACACCAACACGCTGAGAAAAGTTTTTCTCAACTATCAGCTCTACATCTGGGAAGGGAATAGCCATGCTTCTTTCTTTAGTAGACACCCTTAGATGCACAATACGATTCCCACTTTGTAGGACAGGCACAACATCAGGCAGCTCCCATATCACCGCAAGGTAAATATCATCTTCTTTACCCTTTAATAGAAATCCAGTGAGTACATGAAAAATTCAGTTAACTATTTTGAGCTGTTTTAATGGCATAGAGAAAAACAGAACATACAGTGATATACTTACCACTCAGCTTTATCAGATATTAAGCTCTACCTGTCCCTCCCTAATATAATTCCTTTCTTTACTTTCTAGAGGTAACTAGTAACCTGCATATGGTTTTAGTCATCAAAGTTTATACCCACATGCCATATTCAGGTATTAGTCATATATATAGCTTCCCTGGCAACTCAGATGGTAAAGAATCCACCTGCAATGCAAGAGACCCATGTTTGATCCCTGGGTCAAGAATATCCCCTGAAGAAGGAAATGGCAACCCATTGCAGTACATGGAGAATCCCATGGACAGAGGAGCCTGGGAGGTTACAGCCCACAGGGTCACAAAGTGTCAGACATGACCTAGTGACTAACACTTTTCATATGTATGTTACATGATATGATATTGCTTTCAGGCTTCTAACCTTTTTATAAAATGATGTCAAACTTTATGGTTTCTTACTCACCTTGCTGGTTTCACTTAATTTATTTTTGAGATTTATACAAGTAATTATGTGGCACTCTAGTTCATTTTGGAGAGGGCAATGGCACCCCACTCCAGTACTCTTGCCTGGAAAATCCGATGGATGGAGGAACCTCGTAGGCTGCAGTCCATGGGATCGCTAAGAGTCAGACACGACTGAGCAACTTCCCTCTCACTTTTCACTTTCATGCATTGGAGAAGGAAATGATAACCCATCCCAGTGTTCTTGCCTGGAGAATCCCAGGGACGGGGAAATCTGGTGGGCTTCCGTCTATGGGGTCGCACAGAGTTGGACACGACTGAAGTGACTTAGCAGCAGCAGCAGCAGCAGCTGCTAGTTCATTTATTTTTAACTGCTTTATAGTATTGTATGAATATACGACTATTTACTTATCCATTCTCCTACTGGTGAGTGTTCAGGCTGTGACTTTTTCACTGCATGTTTTTATGGACAAATGGCATATTTTCTAGCGCATGTACCTGGTGTAGAATTATTAAATTGTAAGATATGTGCATCCAGTTCTTTCTTAACATTCTTGTCAAAACTTGGTTTCATTTGAATTCTTAAAAATTATTTTTGGCTATCTGATAGTTTTAAAATAGAACATTTAAATTTTTTTAAATTTATTAATTACATTAATCACATTTTCCTAATTTTGTAAGTTGACCATACTTTTCATGTATTTTTGAACCATCTGATTTTCTTATCTGTTCTTTGTCCATTTTCTGTTGGGCTGTTTCTTTTTCTTCTGGATTTGTGTTGTTTCTTTTGATAGTCTGGTTCCTAATCGTATTTACCTGGGGTGCATTTGTCTTTTCACAGTCTGTGACTTGTTTTTCTACTTTGTTTTCTAAGACAGGTTTTTATTTTTAATTTGACTGTAGTGAAGATATCTTTGTGATATCCCATTTATTCAGGTTGTGCTTATGTCCTTTAAGATCCCCACCACAAGAGCCTTGGATGTTATTGCTGGATTTGTTTTAGGTACCTTTGATTTGTATTTGCTATTGTCATCATTCTTTCTGTTTTCTAGCTGGTTATTGTTGGTGAGATGCTTTTAGTTTTAGAATTTTCAACTTTTATATGGGAATAAAAGCTACTTTGTAAAGGTTATTTTGTTGGCAGAGCAGGGATCTTTGTAGGTTGAAAGGCCACTTGTGGTAAAATGAAGAGAATATTGGTTCTAGGCATGGTGACAATGTGTTTCTAGTCTTAGTTCTAGTGAGACCTTGGACAAAGCATATATCTTTATGGGGCCTTATTTTCCTTAGTTCATAGATAAAAGTCCTATTTTTAAAAACTTTATGTTTCTATTTGTAGATCTAACATCTCTGTTATCTCATATGTATGTTAATTCAAAAGTGTGAGCCAATGGTACTCCTATATATTAATTGATTCTTTAGTGTTTGCACCATGGGATTAGAAGGAATCTCAGCAACATCCAAATAGTGATCAGATATTGATATACTGAGCAATAGCTAGGTTAGGGTCGTGGGCTCCCTTGATGAGATAAATTGGTGACAGTGGTTTTAATACGTTTAGCTGGTTTTAGCTGAACCATTTCAGATAGTAGCTTTCAGACTTTCTGAATTCACAGAAAATGAAATTTTAAAAAATATTTTAAAAGATTTATTTAGAGTTACTATTTCATTTTACCAAGAAAGGACATGTGAAAGTGACAGTGAAGTCGCTCAGTCATGTCCGACTCTTAGCGACCCCACGGACTGCACCCTACCAGGCTCCTGCGTCCATGGGATTCTCCAGGCAAGAGTACTGGAGTGGGTTGCCATTGCCTTCTCCAGGACATGGGGGGACCCTTATTCAGAGACACTCCTAGGATGAGATTTGAGTGTGATGTTTCATCTGCAAGTATCCTTAAATCCCCAGAGGTGTGTGTGGAGGGGGCAATGTGTGCTATGGTTTATGCGTAGTTTTCCTTGCTTCCAAGGACGTAGAGGAGTATCTGAACATGTGTAACAGCCTTTGGTACTTTTGAATTGGGAAGAGAATGGGCAGCAGAAAGGTGTACTGATGGTGTCTCAACAGAGGACTGCTGTGGGGAATGCTGAACCCCAACCCTCAAGAACACCATGGCTGTATATCCTCCCTTTGGGATTGTCACCTCTTGCATTTTTCTAGTAGCCAAAGCCCAGTGAGAAGAAAAACGGTAGTTAAATGGGCCTAGAATCTAGAGGGAATAGATGAAACACGCAGAACAGATCCCAGAGTAGCTAGAACTTCTGGGAAGTACGATAACTTGAGCAGTTCAGTCAGTTCAGTTGCTTAGTCATGTCCAACTCTTTATGACCCCATGAATCACAGCATGCCAGGCCTCCCTGTCCATCACCAACTCCCGGAGTTCACCCAAACTCACGTCCATAGAGTCTGTGATGCCATCCAGCCATCTCATCCTCTGTTGTCCCGTTTTTCTCCTGCCCCCAATCCCTCCCAGCATCAGAGTCTTTTCCAATGAGTCAACTCTTCACATGAGGTGGCCAAAGTACTAGTTTCAGCCTTAGCATCATTCCTTCCAAAGAATACCCAGGACTGATCTCCTTTAGAATGGACTGGTTGGATCTCCTTACAGTCCAAGGGACTCTCAAGAGTCTTCTCCAACAACAGTTCAAAAGCATCAATTCTTCGGCTCTCAGCTTTCTTCACAGTCCAACTCTCACATCCATACATGACCACCGGAAAAACCATAGCCTTGACTAGACGGACCTTTGTTGGCAAAGTAATGTCTCTGCTTTTGAATATGCTATCTAGGTTCGTCATAACTTTTCTTCCAAGGAGTAAGCGTCTTTTAACTTCATGGCTGCAATCACCATCTGCAGTGATTTTGGAGCCCCCAAAAATGAAGTCTGACACTGTTTCCACTGTTTCCCCATCTATTTCCCATGAAGTGATGGGACCAGATGCCATGATCTTCATTTTCTGAATATTGAGCTTTAAGCCAACTTTTTCACTCTCCTCTTTCACCTTCATCAAGAGGCTTTTTAGTTCCTCTTCACCTTCTGCCATAAGGGTGGTGTCATCTGCATATCTGAGGTGATTGATATTTCTCTCGGCAATCTTGATTCCAGCTTGTGTTTCTTCCAGCCCAGCGTTTCTCATGATGTACTCTGCATATAAGTTAAATAAGCAGGGTGACAATATACAGCCTTTGACATACTCCTTTTCCTATTTGGAACCAGTCTGTTGTTTGAGCAAACCTGAACAATACTTCAGTTCAGTCGCTCAGTCATGTCCAACTCTTTGCGACCCCATCGACTGCAGCATGCCAAGCTTCCCTGTCCATCACCAACTCCCGGAGCCTACTCAAACTCATGTCTATCATGTCGGTGATGCCATCCAACCATCTCATCCTCTGTCATCCCCTTCTCCTCCCACCTTTAATCCTTTCCAGCATCAGGGTCTTTTCCAATGAGTCAGTTCTTTGCATCAGGTGGCCAAAGTAATGGAGTTTCAGCTTCAGCATCAGTCCTTCCAATGAATATTCAGGACTGATTTCCTTTAGGATTGACTGGTTGGATCTCCTTGCAGTCCAAGGGACTCTCAAGGGCCTTCTTCAACACCACAGTTCAAAAGCATGGGAGTTCAAAACAGAAACAAAAACCAACACATGATCTTTAAGTTTAAGAATTTGGTTGATGAGTTAAAGGAGACAGTGCCTGGCTGAGACTTGAACTAATAGCCTAGCAGTAGAGAAATATTTCAAGAGTCAGCAAAGCTAAAACAAAACAAAAACAGAAAAATATAAGAAATCTGGAGGACAAATTCAGAAGACCTAATGAGTCAGACACGACTGTGCAAGCAACTGAACTGAATATGCAAATAAAATGAGTTTCTGAATTAAAAAAAGAAACATATGCCAAAGAGACATCTAAGAAACGAATAATAATACAACAAAAATCCCCTGAGCTGGAAGAAGTACGTAGGACTTCAGATTGAGTTTCCTGTGGAATTGATGAGAAGAGATACAAACAGAGGCGTAGACTTTAAACTCCAAGGACAAAGATAACATCTTATAAATGTGCAGAAAGAATAAGTTGCTTACGAAGGAAGAAGACTCAGACCAGTTGTGGATTGCTCATTGACAGCACTGTCACTTCAAGACAGTGCAGTTACATATAGACCTAGTAAAAGGTCCTGTAACTCATGAATGGAGAAAGAAACAGCAACCCACTCCAGTATTCTTGCCTGGAAAATTCTATGGACAGAGGAGCCTGGCAGGCTACAGTCCATAGGGCTGCAAAGAGTCAGACATTACTGAGCGATTAAGCACACACACACAGGCACTAAAACTTTGGTCTGCTATTTACTTACTATATTGTCATCTCTTTAGTACCAGCTGGGAGATTTAGAAAATATTTTATCCACAGTGTTTCATGGCTTTCAGTGACTTTCCTGAGTAGTTATATAATATAGAATCCTGGGATTTAGAAAAATACCTACTGTATGTGGAGCACACAAAATATTTCTTGAATTGTGTTGAGTTTAGTTGGAAATCAGAGGAAAGCAGTCTTCTCTGACTCCCAGATTAGGCTAGGCACCACCTGCCATCATTAATTTCTATAGCACTTTGTGTAAGCATTCATAACACATATAACAGGTGGATCAATATCAGTCCTTCTTATTAAATTATAAGTTCCATTGTGAAATGGGAGATATCTTTGTGGTTCATGGTAAACATTTGGTAAATGGTTACTGAAAAAAATGAGTGAATAAATGAAAGTATTCCAAAAATTAAGTATGTAAATCAAACCATATTTTACTTTGAATAGGCAGATAATAAAGTGAAGAAAGAAAGTGAAGTCTCTCAGTCGTGTCCGACTCTTTGTGACCCGTGGACTGTAGCCTACCAGGCTCCTCAGTCCATGGGATTTTCCAGGCAAGAATACTGGAGTGGGTTTCCATTTCCTTTTTCAGGGGATTTTCCTGACCCAGGGATTGAACCCAGGTCTCCCACATTGTAGGCAGATGCTTTACCGTCTGAGCTACCAGGGAAGGCAGATAATAAGTGATAAGCAAATAATAAGATATCAATAATAATAAAAATAATGTTTTCAACATTCTCCTTAATGTAAATTTTCCCCCTCAAGCATTAATAAAATACCGTAAAATGCCCCATAGATCTACTATTGTATACCTTACAAGGGGTTTCTTATATTTCTTCATTTTGTCAGTCCTTAGTGAACACCTACTCTGGGCAGAGCAAGAATACAAATATGAATAAGAGAGGTTTTCAGTCCTCATCAAGTTCAATCTATGGAGTTCAGGAGACATAAAAAATCAGAATAATCAAAGCAAAAACTGCTATTGTAGATCTAAAAGCAATTTTGATGTGGGAACAGCACAATGCTCCATTTTGCAGTTTTTAAAAAGGAGTGTTTATAATAGCAGATTTTGTCTGCTGGGATTGCACTAACTTAAAACAGAGAAATTAATACATTGTCACATTTGAGAGTATATTACTAATAAGTTCCTTTCTACAGTGCCACTTTTTTAGGGAGTAAGTGAGCTTGTTTTATTAATTACTTCTTTATTTTTTAAACATTATAGTAATTAAAGATTCCAAGGGATAAGAGGGTGGAGATGAGTTTAGTTTTATTTCATGTCTCTAGAAATTGAGTAGATTTGTAGACCAAACTCTGATGAAAGTAAAGTTGTCAACATGAATGACTGCATGAGCTGGGGCAAGGGGTGTGCACGTGTGTGTGTCAGGACCAGGTGGTAAAAAAATGGGAAATAAAGAATAAGACTGTTCAGTCTAAAGCCATCCATTGAAAAAAATGGTAAGCTATACGAAAGACTAGTGCCATCTCTGGCCAAAACTTTATTCAGGTCCAAAGTTACAGTTTCCTAATGACCTCTTTGCTTTGTGTCATCTTTTAGGTTCTTCCTTCACAGGCTGAAAACCCACAAGTGTCTATCCCAGTTTTCAAGGATAATGCTACCTGCAGGTTCTGTTTTCCAAAGGAATATGGCTATGTTTAGATGATACTTAAATTATTGCTTTATTTTGTCAATTCAGCAAAGAAAAGAAAAAGAAAAATCAGACCAAACGTTGATTTAGTCATGTATTGACTTGGCTATCAACTTGTTTTCACTTTACTACAAATTACTTAATACATAATTAAATAGAATTGTGTTGATTCCTTGACTGTTTGTGTCTAAATTATCTAAAAGAACATAAATCTTTTTCCTTTGGTCTTTATGTTATTCAAATTTTAATCACATTTCTCAATATTTCATCTTATATATTGAGGAAATTGTGTCCCTCAGTAAGAATTCCACATTCTCATCATGGCAAAATTATAAAGAAAATCTTTTAAAAGAAATTTACAGCTATTTCTTTCCACTGAAGAACTTCCTTTCTAGTACAGGGCCATTTTGGATTGTTCAGAGGGCAAACAAAGATTAGTTGAATCAAGGAAGTTTTTCACTCCTGTCTTCAAAGGGGGAAGAATAAGGGCAAAGCATCCTTGAGTCCTAGGCAGGGAAATATCACTCAACAGCCAGAGTAAATGATACAGTTTTCATTTTAAGCATGAAGAAGGCTTTAGTGTACTTAGGTGGTAAAAGACACACAGGAAAAACAAATTTAGTCTACCTACTACTACTACTACTACTACTACTACTACTAAGTCACCTCAGTCGTGTCCGACTCTGCGCAACCCCAGAGATGGCGGCCCACCAGGCTCCCACATCCCTGGGATTCTCCAGGCAAGAACACTGGAGTGGGTTGCCGTTTCCTTCTCCAACGCGTGAGTGAAAAGAGAAAGTGAAGTCACTCAGTCATGTCCGACTCTTAGGGACCCCATGGACTGCAGCCTACCAGGCTCCTCCGCCCATACCTCAATCCTTCCAAAACATCCTTAAACAGATTGCCGTATTAACCGTTAAGTACACAAAGCAGTTTTGATGACAAACTGAAAAAGTGACTTGAACGTCCCTGAATGCATTATGGGTTATATGGTTCCGAGAGGAATCATTGCTCCCTTTCATAAAGCCTACTGGGGAGCAGCTCTGCCGGTGCTGCTGCTGCTGCTGCTAAGTCACTTCAGTCGTGTCCGACTCTGTGTGACCCCATGGACGGCAGCCACCAGGCTCCCCCGTCCCTGGGATTCCTCCAATGAGAATATAAACCATGTCAGAGGTGGTAGCTGTATGTAAATTTAATCTTCTTGATATCTACTCCAGAAGGATCCTGCTAATCCCTTCAGCAAACATTGGATGGGCAGTGTCGACCAGCTATTCTTTTCTGCTTTTTGCTTGGACATGGGCAGGGTTAATTAGGAACATCCTAGGAAGGCTGTGGAGAAATACTATCCTCCGCTGGCTGGCAAGAGAAGAGTTAAATGGGGATTATCCACGCTCAGTTGATTTTCCCCAGAAGAGCACATAGAGTATGTGGAAATGGGATTGCAAACCTGGATCATTTTGATCTTTCCGTTGCGCTCCAAAGAGAGGAGCAAGTATTGGTGTTTCTCCTGAGCTTTCAGGAAAATCAGGCGGTGCAGCCAGTGCTCTTCCTCTTTCCAGTCTTTCCCTTCTGGTAACACCTTCAACTCTTGTCCACTGCCAAAGTCCCAGATTTTAACTGTTCCTGAACACACAGAGAAAAGATTCTATAAGCAAAAAACATTTCTAGGAGGAATGGCTTTTATCTCAGAGAAAATCAATCTAATTGAAAGCTTTCTGCAACAATTTATCCCTATTGAGACTGACACATGAGTCTCCCTAGCATTGTTGTGTACAAAGTATATTTCTGTATACTTTCATTGTCACAGGCTGATAAAAAATGAACAGGACCAGGCAATGTCTTGAAATTTGTGAACATGTTCTTTGAAATTCCCAGACTCTCCTGTGTGAGTTTTCTGTCTTCATTGGGTCTTTTCTGCTTTTATTATCCCAATGCTTTCCAGTTTGCTAAATACTCTCCAATATCTATCTATCTAAAATCATGCCACAGTGATTATTAACAGTAAAAGGTCACTCCAATAGTGTCATTTCCTAAGGTGCTAACATGTTTTAGAACTAGATCCTACTGGGTAATAAAAGGATTAAAAGAATTTCAGCAGGTAGAAAACAAAATGTTTGGAGTTGTTGGTTACATAAAAAGGAAATGCAAAAAGCATGTTGAGTTTCTTCTTACATTTGGAATCATACATTCTAATTAATTTTGTTCGTGTAGGAAATCCTCATGAAAGGGCCAGGTGAAATGATAGCATACTTATTGAATGCCTGTTTCTAGGTCATTACTCAATGTAGAGAATTATCATCTAACATGGATTTTTAGAGTGACCTCAGGTTGCATTTATTCATACTCCATCAACTCAGCATTCTGGATTTTATTTCATGTATATTGTTATCTGCTCACACTTTAAAAACTCTGACTTTTACTCAAGATACTCAGTCCATCAACTGGCTTACAAACAAGAATTTATCTAGTAAACATATCCCTAAAAGAAATATGGGCTTCCCTGGTGGCTCAGCTGGTAAATAATCCACCTGCAATGTGGGAGAGCTGGGTTTGATCCCTGGGTTGGGAAGATCCCCTGGAGAGGGGAATCACTATATATATATATATATATATATATATATATATATATATATATATAGTGATACAGATGGTCATTTTGTCTCTCTCATGGGAGTTCAGAATAAGGTAAGGTGAAAGGAGAGAAGGCTGGTTCCAACAAGTTCTATGAACTCTCCACAGCAGCAAATGACACAGCCCAACTGGAGCATGACATTCTCTCAGGGGTGACATGACACATGCCCTTAAGCATCTTAGACTTATAAACAAGTCCAGTATAGGATCCTAAATGTGATATGGCAAAGTTGGATGGATGTTTTGTCTGGTCCCATATTTTCAGTAAAAATATTATGAAAAGCACTAAATAGAATGTCTGTGTCAGCTGATGGGGCTTCCCTGGTGGCTCAGTGGTAAAGAATCCTCTTGTTAATGCAGGAGACATAGATTCAATCACTAGGTAGGGAAGATCTACTGAAGAAGGACATGGCAACCCATTCCAGTATTCTTGCCTGGGAAATACCATGGACAGAGGAGCCTGGAGGGCTATAGTCCATGGTTGGGATCACAGAAGAGTTGGACATGACTGAGCAACTAAACACCAGTAATAACTCTTAGCTGATGGTACTCAAAATTAGAGGGACAGAATGAGTCAGTGCAACTCAGATAAATCTCAGTCAAAATGGACTGAGATGGTATATATGAAAGACTTTGCAAACTGATAAGCATCTATATAAGTAAGGTATTTATTATGATTAACACCAATATCAGGACATTAATGCCCATTAGAGAAGAGCCTAGCACTGTTCAGTCAGGCACAGCAGTCTCACTGGCATGCTTACATATTCCAGCTCGATTCACACTTCCCCTCTAACCCAAACAACTTGTGACGAGATCCTAGAACAAATTCTTGGGACACTAAAGAAGGGGGGGGTTTATTCTGGATATTAGTCTGACCATTATATGCTCCTGTGGCAAAAATAAATCCACTTTCATCGATAGCTGCAGCAGTCAGTTCAACATTGAAGCCATGAGGGTCTAAAATCTGGTATATTTGGAGGCCAGTTTCGAGTTCCCATACCTACAAGAAAGAACAATAAAATACTTCATGAGACCTTCAGTTTTCATCAATTTTACAATATTCAAAATAACCTCAAAATTGGCACAGGGCATACCTAACACCTTTTCCAACATTCTGCCATGAATGTTGGTTTAATCAAAGAAAGGTCTAAAAGATGTAGTCTAATAGTCACTGTGCTACCCCAGAGTGTTTCTGTAATATATATAGGTGGGATGAGACAAGCCACAACTGTTCCAGGCAGCCCCTGTCTATCTAGGAAGCAGTCAGATGCTACTCTCAGCATGAAGCAAGCTTAGCAGCAGGCTAGAAATGTAACAGGAGGTCAGTGGACAAAGAAATAAAGTTGAATGTATTCTCTGTTGTCATTTATCCAAATTGTCTAGAGATCATGGGACAGAATCTACAATTAACAGTGTGAAATCTGAGACAACCTGAGGAAAGGGCTCACTGACCTTTCCAAGGAGTGTTCTGATTAGGGACATGGGCCAGTTCTTAACAGAGAGAACAGAAGAGGAAGGGCAGGGGAGGCTGAGACTTCAGAGAAGGTTGGGTGTAATCAGAAAGCCTAGAAACATGTCAAAGCTCATCACTGTCTCTTTAGAAATGCAGTAGAAGCGTGAGACCTGCAGTCTCGGTCTGAATCTTTCTCTTTTCATGGATCTGCCAACTTCAGGTGTCTATTAGATTTCCAGTAAACAAACTGAACTGGCAGCACAGTTTGAACTCGAGGTATTTGGAAACAGGCAGCATAAACAAAGGGCCAGAGCCGGGTAGGGGCACAGCTCCTCCAGGGAACCGAAAGTCAGTTGTCACAGCTAGAGTGAAAGAAGGAGAGAGGGAGGAGATGTAGCTGATGTAATCACGGGTCTGGAGACCAGACAACAGGGCTATTGACTGAGCTGTGGCGGAGCCAAGATCTGAATGAAGTCAGGCTGGCCCTAAAGCCCATGCTTTTAATCTGTGTGCTCCCCTGGGTGTAGATGAGGTCCCAAAGGGAGAATGAGGACTAAGGACCACTACAGGAAGGGGTCTCAGGGGCCACCCATTTCCTGGCCTAAAGTATGATATGTCTCCAACCAGTCAGGTATGAAAATTCACCTAGATGTCTTCTTTTCCCCTCCCTACCTTGCAAGGAAGACACTTTCCTTTTAAGAGGTCAGTATTTCATGAAGACAGCCAGGTTTTAGTTTCCCTCTACTTATTCTGTAGGCATTTTTAGAAATAACTGATAATTACATGAATTTAGGAGATTTTGTCCTGAGAAAATCTCCAGCAGATGAGCACAGAAGGTCAAAGTTTGAGAGGGAATTTGAAGCGTCTCTGAGAAATGCTTTCTCCTGCTCGCTATGTCTCCTTTTGGAGAGCATGCATGAAATAAAAGGATAAACACTTCAGGCAAACACCTCCAGCCATCACTGCTAGGTGAAGTCAGTGGTCGTAAATACAAATACAGTTAGTGTGGTCCAGAACTCTGGCCTCTGGGGAACACGTGAATGACATGGCCTGAGGATTGCAGAGGAAAGGACATTGGTATTCACCTCAGAAAACCCTGGGTTCGTATCCCAGCCACGATGCTTACTAGTTATATGAACTGAGGCAAGTTGCTTGATCTTTGAATCCTAATTTCCACATCTTTAAATGGAACCTCACACAGAAAACTAGTGTGAGGATTAAACAAGACTGTGGATTTAAGACACTTGGCACATATCCTGCACCTATAGGGGTCAGAGTAAACATCTACACATTTCTTTTCCTTCTTCTTAACAGTCTCCTATAGCTCAGTTTAAAATTTTTTACACACACACTAGGCTTTTTTCCTTGACATATTTCCCTTAAAATTCCTGTTTTAATCATAAGAACTAGCTTCATTTTTTAAATTGAACTTGTAGCCTAAAAGCAAGCAGTCTGAGCTGCATTAAAAAGCTTACTTTTCATGTATTCATGAAAGCTTAAAAATAGCTCTAACATAAGGTTCCATCATATATGATTACCTTTATTTAATCACTCAAAGACTCATCTATAAGAGAAAATTCTATCTTTGCTTTTTTCTTCCTGAGGAGTCAATACGTACTCACCTTAATTATGGACTCAGAGCAGATGGTAAGTACTTGGTGAAAATATTTGTTGTAAAGCATGACATTGATTTCTCGTTCATGGGTGTGAGGGACCTGTTTTGTATCTTGTATCATCCTAGTTAAAGGATACATGTCCATAACACTAGACCCTTGAATAGAAATAAGAATCTCATAAATAACAAATATTAGAAGATTTGAACCCCAAAGCATTTTATTCAACTAATTGTGTTTGGAACTAGCTGATCAGTGAGATTATTAATGCCTAGGAGACCGAATGAGGTAAAAACACATTCATTTATTCAAAAACATCTTTGACAAATAAAACAAATATGATTTAGCCAGAGAAAAGCATTCATTTGCGGCTTCATTAATTTCCAAGTGTAGGGCATTTGGACTTCCTTGATATCTTCTTTTCAGTGACCACTATTTTCCTACTTTTTATAGTCTAGTTTTTTCCTTCTTTAGAGTGCCTGCTACATTATCTTGTGTACAGTAATAAAGATGGTGGCCACCTTTTTGCTGATGGAAAACTTCCACTTAGTGATTGGGATATGTTAGAAAGCTGTTTCAACCAACAAATAGTAAAGCACTCCGTAAACATGGTCTTGTGCTTCCCTGGTGGCTCAGTGGTCAAAAAAATCTACCTACACAATGAAGGAGATGAGGGTTTGATTCCTGTGTCAGTAAGATCCCCTGGAGAAGGAAAGGCAACCCGCTTCAGTACTCTTGCCTGGGAAATCCTATAGACGGAGAAGCCTGGCCAACTACAGTCCAGGGGGTCACAAGAGAGTCAACCTAGCAACTAAACAGCAACAACAAAACAAGCCAGTGCTTGCAACAATATTAAATAAGATTAATTTCCAAATTGCCATAGTGAATTAGGTGGAGAGCAGGTATTTCTTACTTGCATTTTTTAAATTTATGTGTTTATTTTAATTGGAGGACAATTACAGTATTGTGATGGTTTTTGCCATATATCAACATGAATCAGCCATAGATACACATGTGCCCCCCCAATCCTGAACACTTCCTCCCACCTCCCTCCCCATCCTATCCCTCTAGATTGTCACCCAGCACCTGCTTTGAGTGCCCTGCTTCATGCATTGAACTCACACTGGTTATCTATTTTACACATGGTAATGTATATGTTTCCATGCTATTCTCTCAAATCATCCCATCCTCTCCTCCCACCGAGTCCAGAAGTCTGTTCTTTACACCTGTGTCTTCTTTGCTGCCCTGTATGTAGGACTGTCAATACCATCTTTCTAGATTCCATATACAAGCATTAATATACAGTATTTGTCTTTCTCTTTCTGACTTACTTCACTCTGTGTAATAGGCTCTAGGTTCATCCACCTCATTAGAACTGACTCAAGTGCATTCCTTTTTACAGCTGAGTAATATTTCATTGTATACATGTACCACAACTTCCTTATCCATTCATCATGGCATTTGGTTTGCTTTTATATTAATCCTATAAACTGCAAGTATGATTTAACTCTCAAAATCAATAATGTATTCTGTTTTAGTGTAATGTCTAGAAATATACATAAGGATCTCAAAGCATTCCACAGTTCAAACAGAAATGAAACTTCTTCCTAATTTATTGGTGTGGAGATTGAGTTACCAAAGGCTGGCCCTTCTTTTTCTCAAGTCTCTCCATAGAAATCTCAACTGCAGCAAAATTTTCAGCAAGAGTTACTGAACACTTTCCTAAAATGTTTGAATTCTAAGATAAAGTCTACTCATGTGGAAAGAGAATGGAGGAAGTATTTCTGGTAGTATTTCTGGCTCTTCTGGTAGTATTTCTCAATTCAAATATCACAGGGTGGAAATCTGAGAGGGATGCGGTAACCAGATAATCAAACAACACATGGAGTGCCTTCATATTCTACTGACTGTAAGGGATTTTATTTGAACTGACAACAAAGCTAGATATGCTTATGAACAAGTGGCAATCCGCTCCATGTTTGGCTAGATACACCATTTAGCAGTATAGAAACAAAGCAATACAGAGAAAGAAAGTAGATCCAGGAGTCAGAAACTTTGGGACTGAATCCCACCTGTGTATCTCAACTAACGTGCTTATACTAGTCAGCTGAAATAGTTAATATTTAGTCTTATCATTTATAAAATAAGATGAATAATAATTCCTACTTCAGTGGTGGTTGTGCAAATGAAATAAAGTCCATGAAAGCATTTTGTGAAAGAACTAACCAAATGGTAGTTGTCTTATTAGAGTAACAAAAACAACAATGGTGACAGTAACAACAGCATATTCTATAACGTGGTGTTGCTGTCCCTGGGGTGTATAAGATTACTATGGCTGCTTCATTTGAACAAAAGCACAAATTAAAATCTGAGAGCTAAGCTTCATGCAATTCTGATGTCACATTGATGGTTGCAGTCAATGTATGTGAAATTAGTGATTAAGCAATACACAGAGCTCTATATTGTTGTAAGCAGAGTATTATCCAAATTACATAAACTTAGGAAGAAATTTTGATCTTAGGGTTCTCTTCTGTGTTTTTGCTTTTGCCTTGATATTTGAAGCTTTAGTTACTCTGATGATAAATAGGATGGAAATGCTGAGCTTAGTAAATTAAACATGCAAGTTGGGGCACTAAGAGAAAACTTGATTGTAGCCATTTTTATGTTATTCTTAGAGGACATAGTATAGAGGAGGGGTGCTTACAACGAGAGTTAATTTCTGTTTTAGAAGGTAGAAGATTATCCATCAAACATGAAGTTCTAGTTCACTTCTAATCCAGAAAACACCTAAAAGTTAAAAATAACTCATATTCTCCACCAGGAGAGATAGCATCAATCATTTCTCTGCCCTATTAATCCCACAGGAACTCAGATAAGGTGGTCAATAGGAAATGCGTTCTGGGTTGGTGTTACAGAAGGAGGAACTATTGTTAATACTATTCATGTCTTTGAAAGCTTCTTCTGAGGATATGCATGTGAGCAATGTTCAACCCAAATGTCTAACAGGGTCTTTTGTTTCTTTAGTAAGCATGTTTATCAGGGGCAGCAGGAAAAGGAGAAAAAAAATCTGTGAGCATCAGTGCTGGTGGCTCTGTCATTCAGAACCCTATCCTCTCTCTTCACTGTCCTTTGTCTAGAAGCAACGGCAGATGGGAAGGTCAACACCCTATCCACTGAGTAACTGTCTCAGTACCAGAGTACATGGGGCCAAACTGCCTCCCTGAAGAAAAGGGGCACTGACAGCATGCTGGTGCAGCCATGCTAAGATGGGTCATATTCCTGCTCCAACACTCAATGCAGAGCTGGATTTGCCCTGTGTGTAGCAGCAGCCTTAACCCCACCACCTTGCATCCTAGGTTCAAGACCTCATCCACCAAGCTATAGAAAAATAGAAAGCCATAGAAAATAGAATTGAATTCAGTTATCTATTGTGAGGAATCACAGTTTATACGTTTCCCATCTAGTTTTGTTTTTCTTCCGGTCAGTGATCAAGTGCTAGTTAAAAAACAGATTTGAAAAAATTAAGATTTTATTTCTCATTAACTGGGTGCAGGGGTGCTAAGTCGCTTCAGTTGTGTCCAATTCTTTGTGACCCTATGAACCATAGTCCGGCAGTTTCCTCTGTCCATGGTATTCTCTAGGCAAGAATATACTGGATTAGGTTGACATGCCCTCCTCCAGGGGATCTTCCCAACCCAGGGATAGAACCCATGTCTTTTATGTCTCCTGCATTGGAGGGTGGGTTCTTTACTACAAGTGCCACCTGGGAAGCCCATTAATTGAGTGCACTTACCTGTAATAAGCACACGATGATTGGAATCAAATATCATAGAGTAAATCTGCATGTCTCCTGGTCCTCCCTGGCTATCGTGGAAGACTTGTAATAGTGAAAGAGTCTGTATATCCCATACTCTGAAAACCTGGAGGTATAAAGAACAGGGGTCACCATTTTTCTACTTTACTTTCCCTACTCAAAGCTATTGAGGTGAACCATCTTCAGAATCTGCGATATGCTCTTAAAAACTTGCAGGAAAGTATGATTTGTATGATGAGCACTCATTTGCTAAACTTTAATTTGGTTCTTGATTCAATTGTTATTCATTAATGTCAGAAGAAAATAAAAGCAGTGACTAAAAGTTTGCCAATAGGAACTAGACTTTTTCTGTCCTCAAAAAAGATAGGGGAAAGACATAGAATTTATTATCCTTTAAGAATCTGGACAAAGAATAAAGGGCTGGTTATGACTAACAGTTTATCTGAAGCCATATTTCTCTTTACACTATAGATTAGAAAATAGAGACACAGCATAGTTCAGGTGGAGGGTTTCAAACTGCTCTTTCATGACTTAAGATGAGAACGTCTTACTAAATGAGGTTTCTAAGAACCTTCCCTGTTCCTATCCAGGAATGAAGAATTACAGAAAGCAGTTCTTAGGGATGGTATAGATATAGGAGGGACTTCCCAGGTGACGCTAGTGGTAAAAAAAAAAAAAAAAAAAAAAAAAAACACCACATCTGCTAATGCAAGAGACCTAAGAGATGCAGGTTCAATCCCTGGATCCGGACAATGCCCTGGAGGAGAAAGACTATAGGTAAATACATTATTAGTGCTCTGCTTTGAGGAAGGAAAGAGACCTAGGTTAGTTACTCAGATAGAACTTGGGATAATATAATAGAAAGAACAATAAAGTACAAATTCAGCAAAACTGGGTCAAGTTTGCTTTGTCACTTGAAACAGCTAGTCTTAGTATTCTTCATTATTCTTTTTTTCCTTTTTCAGAAAGTTACATTGTGATTAAACTTCAGGGAAGAAAAGTGATTTGATTAAGGTTTACAAGTCCTAGCATGCATCAGCATGAAATAATATTTTTATGTCATAAGTCATTATTATATACATTACCTATTGCTATATTATATAGTACTTCCTAAATTGGAATATTTGTTGAATAAATGAGTGATAATTTTATAGAACTACATATAAAGATTTGATAAGTAGTTTTGTTAACAGAGGTATTAACTTCTTACTTAAGACAGAGTTCAAAACTTCATTATTGTGAAGGCAGGTTGGTACTTATATGCAGGAACATAAAAATGTCAAAATCACGTGATCAGAAGCTTGGGTCACATGTATACCCTCTACAAGCCACTATTACTCAGAACCTGTGCAATTGTTACAAAGGAAGTCGTTACTTCCTTTGTGCTAGTAAAAATGTAAGTTTGGGACGTAGCTACAATATTGAAACTTATCACTGTTTGCAGGACAGAGTGGAGGAGTCCATTAGGACAATTTATGGAGTTAGGTTCAGAGCCTATTTATGAATTAGGTTCAGAGAGACAAGTAGGGGAAGTGGAATCAAGGGGTGTCAAAGAAGTTTATTTCTGTTTTGTTTCCAGTTCTATTGTTTTGTTTGAGATGCTTCATGGTTGGCGGTCTTTTCACTGTTCATGTATGTGCTCTGAACTGTGGTTGGAGGAAAGAACAAAGTGAAAGTGAAAGTTGCTGTTGTGTCTGACGCTTTGCGACCCCAAGGACTTCTCCATGGAATTCTCCAGTCCAGAATACTGGAGTGGGTAGCCATTCCCTTCTCCAGGGGATCTTCCCAACCCAAGGATCAAACCCAGGTCTCCCAAATGCAGGTGGATTCTTTACCAACTGAGCCACAAGGGAAGTCCACGGAAAGAACAAAGGATGAAGCAAAAGAGGCTTTGGGTTTCAGTTCTAGTCCATCATTTAAATTTCTTAAGCCTCCGTTTTCTTGTTTCTAGAATGGACATAATAACACCAGCACTCTCCACCTCAGTGAATCGATGTGAATATCTTTTGAAACCTGTGATCTTTTCTGCACAGTGAGTCTATTTTCTACTTCTTTTGTGTGTTTTTAGGGAAGTGGTGATTGTTGGCAGAAGGTACAAAGACCTTCCTCATTATGTTGCATCTCTCCTCTAGGTTCTTCTGCTGCCCTCTCCCCTTAGGTTGTTCTAGTTACTGTGATACCAAACTGCTTCCAGTTCCAAAAACCTCTTTTTCTCTGTTGTCTCAGCACATTCACACATACTCTTGCTACCATCTACTGTTTCCTCTCCTCACTCTTATCTATCTAGCTAACTGCTGCTCTTTCTTTAAATCTGTCATAAAGATTATTAGCATTAGAGTTCACAATGCTACATCGCAGCCTGGGTAGGAGGGGAATTTATGGGAGAACGGATACATGCATATGTATGGCTGAGTCCCTTTGTTGTCCACCTGAAATTATCACAACATTGTTTACAGGCTACACTCCAATATAAAATAAAAAGTATTTTTTTAGAAAAGAGTTAGAGTTCAGGTCACAATAGTGTAATGAATTTGCAGTATGGTACCTCGATGCACCATTTCCTCTCCAAACACAGACAGATAGTAAAGTTAAAAAGAGAAAGCAGAAAGAAACAAAGCAAGATATGTAATCTCTGTAGATCCAACAAAGCTAGAGGAGGTGATGAAATTCCAGCTGAGCTATTTCAAGTCAAAAATGATGCTGTTAAAGTGCTGCACTCAATATGCCAGCAAATTTGGAAAACTCAGCAGTGGACTCACAGGACTAGAAAAGGTCAGTTTTCATTCCAATCTCAAAGAAAGGCAATGCCAAAGAATGTTCTAACTACCACACAATTGCACTCATCTCACATGCTAGCAAAGTAATGCTCAAAACTCTTCACGCGAGGCTTCAACAGTGCATGAACTGAGAACTTCCAGATGTTCAAGCTAGATTTAGAAAAGGCAGAGGAACCAGAGATCAAATTGTCAACATCCGTTGGATCATCAAAAAGGCAAGAGAATTCCAGAAAAACATTAATTCTGCTTTAATGACTATGCCAAAGCCTTTGGCTGTGTGGATCACAACAAACTATGGAAAATTCTTCCAAAGATGAGAATACCAGACCACCTGACTTAAAATTGGGAAAGGAGTAGTCAAGGGTGTATATTGTCACTCTGTTTACTTAACTTCTATGCAGAGTACATCATGCAAAATGCCAGGTTAGATGAAGCACAAGCTGGAATCAAGATTGCTGAGAGAAATATCACTAACCTCAAATATGCAGATGACACCACCCTTATGCCAGAAAGCGAAGAGGAACTGAAGAGCCTCTTGTTGAAAGTGAGAGAGGAGAGTGAAAAAAAACTGGCTTAAAATTCAACATTCAAAAAACGAAGATCATGGCATCCAGTCCCATCATTTCATGGCAAATAGATGGGGAAACAATGGAAACAGTGAGAGACTTTATTTTCTTTGGCTCCGAAATCACTGCAGATGGTGACTGCAGCCATGAAATTAAAAGACGCTTGCTCCTTGGAAGAAAAGTTATAACCAATCTAGGCAGCATATTTAAAAGCAGAGACATGACTTTGCCGACAAAGGCCTATTTAGTGAAAGTTATGGTTTTGCCAGTAGTCATGAATGGATGTGAGAGTTAAACCATAAAGAAAGCTGAGTGCCGAAGAATTGATGCTTTTGAACTGTAGTGTTGGAGAAGACTCTTGAGAGTCCCTTACACTGCAAGGAGTTCAAACCAGTCAATCATAAGGGAAATCAGTCCTGAATATTCATTGGAAGGACTGACTTTGAAGCTGAAACTCAGATCCTTTGGCCACCTGATAATGAAGAACTAACTCATTGGAAAAGACCCTGATGCTGGGAAAGATTGAAAGCAGGAAGAGAAGGGTATGACAGAGGATGAGATGGTTGGATGGCATTATGGACTCGATGGACATGAGTTTGAGCAAGCTACAGGAGTTGTGATGGATAGGGAAGCCTGGCATACTGCAGTCCATGGGGTCACAAAGAGTTGGACATGACTGAGCGATTGAACTGAACTGAACTGAACTGGATAGATCCAACTAAGAGAGGCATACAAAACAATGAATGGGCTCCAACCAGAGCCCGGGCACTGTCTGGGGCAGAGTGGCAGCAGGGGAGCAGCTCTAGCAGGGCAGACAGGACCACAGGCACTCTCACCACTCTATGGCAGTGCCCAGAGCAGGTCTCCTGGTTCAGGAAAAGGAGACTGAGAAGGAACTAAACCAAAGCAACCTCTGGTTCAGGGACTAGATCTATTTCTAAACTGAGGCGTATATGCCTATGTGAGGAGATATGGAATAGCAAGCATATAGATACACACATATGCACACACACATATACAGACATCATGCTCCTAAATATTAAAAAGAAACCTATTTTTAGAAAAGTTTAGAGGACATCTTTATGAACTTGAGTTTAAAAATTTATTTTTAAGTCATTATTTTATCTTATTTTTCCATCGTTTTTAAAAGTGAATAAGCTAAGCAAATATATATTTTAGATTCTTTTCACATGTAGACCATTACAGAGCATTGAGTACAGTTCTCTCTGCTATACAGTAGGTGCTTATTAGTTATCTGCTTTATTTATAATAGCATATTTATGTCAGTCCCAATCTCCCAATTTACTTCTCCTTCTTTCTCCACTGGTGACCCATAGATTTGTTTTCTACATCTGTGACTCTATTCTGTTTTATAAATAAGTTCACCGATACCATTTTTAAAAGACTCCACATATAAGCAATATCATATAATATTCGTTTTCTGTGTTTGACTTACTTCACTTAGTATGACGATCTCTAGGTGTATCCATATTGCTGCAGGTGGCATTATTTTGTTCTTTTTATGGTTGAGAAATATTCTATTTTATATATATGTACCACATCTTCTTTCTGCACTCTTTTGTCAATGGACATTTAGGTTGCCACCATGTCTTGGCTATTGTAAATAGTGCTGCGACGAACACTGGGGTGCATATATCTTTTCAAAATAGTTTTTGTCCTTGCTGGATATATGCACAGGATTGCTGGATCATATAGTAACTCTATTTCTAATTTTTCAAGAAACCTCCCTACTTTTTTTTAGAGTGGCTGCATCAATTTACATTTTCACCAGCAGTTAAGGTTCCTTTTTCCACACACCCTTTCCAGTGTTTATTGTTCTAGATATGTTGATGGTGGCCATTCTAATTGGTATAAGGTGATATCTCATTAAGATTCGATCTGCATTTCCCTAATAATTAGTGATGTTGAGCATCTTTTCACATGCTTGTTGGCCATCTGTATGTTTTCTTTGCAGAAATGTCTATTTAGATCTTCCTCTCATTTTTTAATTGTTTTTTCATACTGAACTGCATGAACTATTTGTATATTTTGGTGGTTAATCCCTCGCCAGTCACTATGTTTGCAAATATTTTCTCTCATTATGTGGGTTGTCTTTTCATTTAAAATTATTTTTAATTGGAGGATAATTGCTTTACAATGTTGTGTTGGTTTCTGCCATACAACATGAATCAGCCATAAATATACATATGTCCCCTCCCTCCTGAACCAGATCACTTACTCTTTCCTCTGCATCATTCAATTTACTACTTATGGCTTTTTAGCTCAGCTTTCATCTTGGCAAATGATTTTTTTCTAATTTTAATTGGCTCTTCATTATAATTTCTTTTTTTTTTTTAATATTGATAGGCATTTCTATCAATAGCCTTTCTTAATTTCTTCAGTATTTTTATTATCTTGGGCTCTAGTAGGCTAGACAGGTCTGTTTCATTGTTTGTTCTTTCACTGGAATTCTCTTGATCTTTTAACTGAGAGAGGTTCCTGTGCTTCTTCATTTTACTTATATTTCTCTATGAGTTTTAACAGTTACCACTGTCATTTTGAAGGGCTGCTTTCATGTGAGACCATCCCTGTGTAGCCCGCATGAGTCTAACATTTTTGGCACAAGGGCCCCTTTTAAGTCTGGATGCCTGACACGTCTTTCCTCAGTGTGCCGCTCTTCTTTTCACTTGAACACTTAGAGGACGATGTGGGGTTATTAATTGTCTATTTTCAATTGTTGTATCTCAGGGAATAGGGAGGCTGAAGAGGAGAGATATGGGGGAACAGCCAGTTGGTGGAGTAGTCAGAACACAAACAGTAACTATCGATTATAGGGGCATGGTGTTTGGTGCCCTGAAAAAATTACAATAGTAACATCAAAGGTCACTGATCACCATAACTAATACAGTGTTAATTGTGGAAACATTTGGAATACTACAAGAATTCCTAAAATTTGACACAGAGACACAAAGTGAGCAAATGCCATTGGAAGAATGGTGGAGATAGACTTGCTCAACTCAGGGTTGTGGCCAACCTTTACTTTGTAAAAACCTCAGCATCCTCCAAATGTAATAAAACAAAGCACAGTAAAACAAGGTCTGCCTGTATTCTATTATCCTCCTCAACTTTCTCAAATGGCTCACCCAAGGTCATAAATTAGAGCCAGAACTTAAATTTAGTTTTACCTGATTTCAGAGGCCATGTGCTAAGCCATGTGCCTGGAATTGAGATAGGGCAGGAAAAAAATCTTCACTTAGGACAATATCTTAGACATAGTCATGGATAAGATGAAGTCCAGCTGAGCAGCAGGCCAGATGGGCAAACCTCTGACTTGCTATGAGTTATCCACTTGGCACTCGGTTTCAGGACATTGCTTCTTGCTCTAAGCCATACCCACAGCCTAGTTAAGCTTTACCTTTCCTGGGGTCCTTTCATATCACTTTCCAAAGCGAAGATTTAAGAAAATAACAATATTTAAACACTCATTTTCATCATAAAAGCATGTTTCCTTCTCAGAAAAATAACCACTGGTAACTATAGAGTTGTGCTTGGGAAGATCGCGTGCGTGCTAAGTTGCTTCGGTCATGTCCGACTCTTTGTGACCCCATTGACTACAGCCCGCCAGGTTTCTCTGCCCATGGGATTCTCCAAGCAAGAATACTGGAGTGGGTTTCGATGCCCTCCTCCAGGGAATCTTCCCAACCCAGGGATGGAACCTGTGTCTCTCATGTCTCCTGCATTGGCAGGCGGGTTCTTTACCACTAGTGCCACCTGTCAACCATTATTCTTGTTTTTGTTAATAAAATAAAAACAACTGAAATTTATATTTCTATTTTTTCAATGTTTGTCAGTTCTTCAGGAGCAATAAATGTGGCATAGCTATTAAATACTTGAGCTCTGTAACTAGAAAAAAAATTTTACCAGTGCAGGAGAAAATAATATCCTGGTGGAAAGTCTGCAAATCTCAGAGGAAGGATGAAAATCTACTTTAAGAGCTTAGATAAAGGCACAGGGTAGGCACATGACTACCCGTGGTGATTTATTAAAACTTGATGTGATTAAAGCTAATTTATATGAAGTAATATGAAGGAATGTTAAATGTGTAAAACCTGGCTATGATTTTTGCTGACAAGGAGGAGAAAGCGGGGAGGGGAAGGAGATGGAGAAGGAGAAGAGGAAGCTAGCTTAAGCAAAAATATGTATGTGCCTGGATTGCCATTCTTTGTGCCTAAATTGCTCCTTTCCAAGATCTTCATGGGGCTGGCTGCTCTGGTCATGGCAGGTTTCAACATTTATGTCACCTCTTCAGAGGTGATACTCAATCATATCACATTGTTGTATTTTCTATTCATTGGAATAGTTATCATTCTGTTTTCTTACATGATTGTTACTTTGCTTGTCTCCCTCTTCCCCTAGAATGTACACTTCCTGTGGAGAGGGCCCTGACTGCCTGGTTCAGTTTTCTGTCTCCAGAACCCAGAACAATACCTGAAACAGAGAGGACACTCAAGAAAGAAAGCTTGCTGAATGACTAAATGAATGATCTCTCTGTAACAGTCTTGTGAGCTAAGCACCACTACAGTTTACAGACAAAAAAATTGAGGGGAAAGATATTAAGTATTTTGCCCAAGTAGAGCTGCTAGGGTGCTTGAAAGAGCAGCACTGAAAATACTCACTATGTCTAAAGGAAACTGGAAAGCTTATCTCTGCTGTCTCTTCACCTCTGGACATGAATGGCCTGAACTTCTTTTGTTTGTTTTAATTTATTTATTAATTGAAGGATAATTGCTTTACAGAATTTTGTTTTCTGTCAAACCTCAACATGACTCAGCCATAGGTATACATATATCTCCTCCCTCTTCAACCTCCCTCCCATCTCTCTCCCCATCCCACCCCTCTACGTTGATACAGAGCCCCTGTCTGAGTTTCCTGAGACATATAGAAAATTTCCATTGGCTATTTATTTTACATATGGTAATGTAAGTTTCCATGTTACTCTCTCCATACATCTCACCCTCTCCTCCCCTCTCCCCATGACCATAAGTCTATTCTCTATGTTTGTTTCTCCATTGCTGCCCTGCAAATAAAGTCTTCAGTACCATCTTTCTAGATTCCATATATATGCGTTAGTATACAATATTTATCTTTCTCTTTCCAACTTACTTCACTCTGAATATAGGCTCTAGGTTCATCCACCTCATTAGAACTGACTCAAATGTGTTCCTTTTTATGGCTGAGTAATATTCCATTGTGTATATGTACCACAACTTCTTTATCCATTCATCTGTCGATGAACATCTAGGTTGCTTCCATGTTCTGGCTACTGTAAATAGTGCTGCAAGGAACAATGGGATACATGTGTATTTTTTAATTTTGGTTTCCTCAGGGTATATGCCTAGGAGTGGGATTGCTGGGTCATATGGTGGTTTTATTCCTAGTTTTTTAAGGAATCTCCATCATAATGTTTTAGTTTTTATGTCTCAACAATCTTACTGTCTTTCTAGTACCATTTTAAAAATTAAAAATAATTTCCTTTGTTGTGCAGAGGCTTTTAAGTTTAATTAGGTCCCATTTGTTTATTTTTTTCTTTTATTTCCAATATTCTGGGAGGTGGGTCATAGAGGATCCTGCTGTGATTTATGTCGGAGGGTGTTTTGCCTATGTTCTCCTCTAGAAGTTTTATAGTTTCAAGTCTTACGTTTAGATCTTTAATCCATTTTGAGTTTATTTTTGTGTATGGTGTTCTAGTTTCATTCTTTTACAAATGGTTGACCAGTTTTCCCAGCACCACTTGTTAAAGAGATTGTCTTAATCCATTTTATATTCTTGCCTCCTTAGTCAAAGATAAGGTGTCCATAAGTGTGTGGATTTATCTCTGGGCTGTCTATTTTGTTCCATTGATCTATATTTCTGTCTTTGTGCCAGTACCATACTGTCTTGATGACTGTGGCTTTGTAGTAGAGCCTGAAGTCAGGCAGGTTGATTCCTCCAGTTCCATTCTTCTTTCTCAAGATTGCTTTGGCTAGTCGAGGTTTTTTGTATTTCCATACAAATTGTGAAATTATTTGTTCTAGCTCTGTGAAAACTACTGTTGGTAGCTTGATAGGGATTGCATTGAATCTATAGATTGCTTTGGGTAGTATATTCATTTTCACTATATTGATTCTTCCAATCCATGAACATGGTATATTTCTCCATCTAGTAGTATCCTCTTTGATTTCTTTCACCAGGGTTTTATAGTTTTCTATATATAGGTCTTTAGTTTCTTTAGGTAGATATATTCCTAAGTATTTTATTCTTTCCGTTGCAATGGTGAATGGAATTGTTTCCTTAATTTCTTTCTATTTTCTCATTATTAGTGTATAGGAATGCAAGGGGTTTCTGTGTGTTGATTTTATATCCTGAAACTTTACTATATTCATTGATTAGCTCTAGTAATTTTCTGGTGGAGTCTTTAGGGTTTTCTATGTAGAGGGTCATGTCATCTGCAAACAGTGAGAGTTTTACTTCTTCTTTTCCAATTTGGATTCCTTTTATTTCTTTTTCTGCTCTGATTGCTGTGGCCAAAACTTCCAAAACTATGTTGAATAGTAATGGTGAAAGTGGGCACCCTTGTCTTGTTCCTGACTTTAGGGGAAATGCTTTCAATTTTTCACCATTGAGGATAATGTTTGCTGTGGGTTTGTCATATATAGCTTTTATTATGTTGAGGTATGTTCCTTCTATTCCTGCTTTCTGGAGAGTTTTTATCATAAATGGTGTTGAATTTTGTCAAAGGCTTTCTCTGCATCTATTGAGATAATCATATGGATAAGCAAGGTGAAAAGACAGCCTTCAGAATGGGAGAAAATAATAGCAAATGAAGCAACTGACAAACAACTAATCTCAAAAATATACAAGCAACTCCTGCAGCTCAATTCCAGAAAAATAAATGACCCAATCAAAAAATGGGCCAAAGAACTAAATAGACATTTCTCCAAAGAAGACATACAGATGGCTAACAAACACATGAAAAGATGCTCAACATCACTCATTATCAGAGAAGTGCAAATCAAAACCACAATGAGGTACCATTTCATGCCAGTCAGAATGGCTGCAAACCAAAAGTCTACAAGCAATAAATGCTGGAGAGGGTGTGGAGAAAAGGGAACCCTCTTACACTGTTGGTGGGAATGCAAACTAGTACAGCCACTATGGAGAACAGTGTGGAGATTCCTTAAAAAACTGGAAATAGAACTGCCTTATGACCCAGCAATCCCACTGCTGGGCATATACACCGAGGAGACCAGAACTGAAAGAGACACATGTACCCCAATGTTCATCGTGGCAGTGTTTATAATAGTCAGGACATGGAAGCAATCTAGATGTCCATCAGCAGATGAATGGATAAGAAAGCTGTGGTACATATACACAATGGAGTATTACTCAGCCATTAAAAAGAATACATTTGAATCAGTTCTAATGAGGTGAATGAAACTGGAGCCAATTATACAGAGTGAAGTAAGCCAGAAAGAAAAACACCAATACAGTATACTAATGCATATATATGGAATTTAGAAAGATGGTAACGATAACCCTGTATACGAGACAGCAACAGAGACACAGATGTATAGAACAGTCTTTTGGACTCTGTGGGAGAGGGAGAGGGTGGGATGATTTGGGAGAATGGCATTGAAACATGTATAATATCATGTATGAAACAAATCGCCAGTCCAGGTTTGATACATGATACTGGATGCTTGGGGCTGGTGCACTGGGACGCCCCAGAGGGATGGTACGGGGACAGAGGAGGGAGGGGTGTTCAGGATGGGGAACACGGGTATACCTGTGGTGGATTCATGTTGATGTATGACAAAACCAATACCATATTGTAAAGTAATTAACCTCCAATTAAAATAAACAAATTTATATTTTAAAATGCACAAGGAAAAGAAAAAAAATAAAAAATTAAAATTAAAAATAGTCTTATTATAAAAGCAATGTATATTTTTTGTTAAAAAGATATAAATACAAGAAAAAAAAACACAAAAAGGGAAAAAAAATTAAATCCATCCACAACCTTGCTACCCACATAATCACTATCATCCCTGATAATATATGATAGACACATATATTAAAAATGGGTTAATATCTTACATGCTATTTTATTATATTTTGCATAATATATTGTGTATACATTCTCATATCAATATTCATCCATATGATGTTGAAAGTCTATGTGACAATTTCTATGATATAAAAAGAGATATCATAAATTGCTGATTTAAGGGGAGGAGGAATTAGAGAAAAGTGGTCAAATGATACAAACTTCCAGTTAGAAGATATATAAGTACTAGGGGTGTAATGTATAACATGATAACTATAGCTAACACTGATGTATGACATATATGAAAGTTGCTAAGAGAATAAATCCTAAGTATTTTCATTACAAAGTTTTTTTAAGAGCATTTTTTTCAATTTTTGGTTTCAGTATTAGATAATGAATGTTCATTAAACCAACTGTGGTAATAATCATTTCATGCTGAATATAAGTCAGATCATTATGCTTAATGATACATTAATGTTAATCTCATACAGCATTATATATCAATTATATCTCAATAAAACTTAGGGAAAATAAATTACTGAATAAAAGCTTTATTTTTAGAAACTGAATTTCTCACTCTCTATCCCTTACCTTTCCTTTTTATTTTCCTTTTTATTCCTTTTCTTTTTTCTTTTTTAAACGTATATAAGCAATAGCACCATAAACATCCTTTTACATTGGTCTCCGGGCACTTTTCTGATTATTTTATTAGAATAAATGCCCCCCAAATTTTTGCCACCTTTACCCCCGGCAGCACTATGTAAACATGCCTGTATTCTTTCCCTTCTCCTTCCTTCATCCTATTTTCCTACTGATTTGTTAAAGTTTTTTTATTTGTATAAGAATATTATTCTAGTTTATGTCATTTATATTACACGCTCCCCCCTCTGTTATCTGTCTTAACCTTTTCTATGCAGATAAGAAGGTTGTCTGGGGTCAGGATAGACACAAGATTGGCTACATTTATTTAATGCAAGTATACAGATGTCATTTTTATTTACATGTGCAAAATTGGGATAATTACAGGATTGTTACCAGCATCAAATAAGTTGTGATGTAAAATAATGAGGATAGTGAGTGACTCTTGGTAAGCATTTGATAAATGACAGCCTTTATAATAATTACAGTTTGAATATTCATGTAGTCACTTTTTTTTTCTTTAGTTGTAGACGTTACATATAGGAATTACCTGATGGCTATATGAATATTCACCTGTGTTTTCTTCCGGAAAATTTTACAACTACTATGGTTTTATGTTTTACATTTAAAATATTTAATCCATATGGAATGTATTTCATTGGTAATTATGAAGTAATGATTTGATTACTTATTTTTTCCTAATATGGTTAATCAGTTTTCCCAACATTTAATGAACAAACCATCTTTTGCTCATAAACTTAAAATGCTACTTGTATCATATATGAAATTCCTATTCACACTTATGTGTGAATCTTCTTTTGTTTCATAGATGTGTCTATTGCTGCATTGACTGCTGTTCTGTTTTATTTATTGAGGCTTTATTAAATGTTTTAATATCTGATAGGGAAAGTGTTATCTTGTAATCTTATTTTCTAAAGTTTCTAGGATATTTTTGTATGTCAACACTTTTATAGTAACTTTAGATTTGGCAAACTGAGGTCTAAATAATCCTTTCCTGTCTGTGCTAAGTCGCTTCAGTCATGTCCGACTGTGACTCTATGGCCTGCAGCCCACCAGGCTCTTCTATCCATCGGATTCTCCAGGAAAGAATACTGGAGTGGGTTGCCATGCCCTCCTCCATCTTCCTGACCCAGGGATTGAATACATGTCTCTTATATCTCCTGCACTGGCAGGTGTGTTCTTTACCACTAGAACCACCTGGGAAGCTCCTAAATAATCCTAAATAGCATTAAATATACATAGCTTTATTTGATGCAGAATATCTTTTACAGTACTATACTCTCATTTAGGAAAGTCCCTACATTCATGTTCTTAAATAAATGTACCTCAGAACTTCATAGTTATCTTAACATTAATAGTGAATATTGTTTGTTAAGATTATTTCTAGGCATTTCATACAATTTTGCTCTTGTGAATGCTATCCATTTGACCATTTTTTCCTAACTGGTTTCTATTCTTACACAGAAATTTATTTTTATAAATTGCAATCATGAATATAACTACCCACTTTACTGAATTTACCTGTTCTAAAACTTTAAGCTGGTTTTCTTGAGTTTTTCCAGCAATCACATTATTTGCAAATATGCAGTCACCTCATTTCTAATAGTCATGTCATTTTTTCTTTTTTATTACTTTGTTTAGAACATTTAAAACACTGTGTAGTGATAGCAACAACAGAAATACTTTTTTCTTTCTTTGCTTTTTAAAAAATTGAAGTATGGTTGATTTGCAATGTTATGTTAGTTCCTGGTGTAGAGAAAAGTGATTCAGTTATACAAATATATATACTGATTTTCATCTTCTTTTCCATTATGGTTTATCACAGGATATTGATATAGTTCCCTGTGCTGTACAGTGGTGGTGGTCTAGGCACTCAGTCGTGTCCGACTCTTGCGACCCCATGGACTGCAGCCCGCCAGGCTCCTCTGTCCAGGGATTCTCCAGGCAAGGATGCTGGAGAGGGTTGCCATTTCCTTCTCTGTGCTACACAGTAGGACCTTTATTTTGTTTATCTAATAGTTGTTTATCTAATCCAAAACTCCTAATTTATCTGTCTCCCACCCACTTGCCCCTTTGGTAACCATAAGTTTGTTTTCTGTGTCTAGAAATCCTTATTTTTCCTGTCTTTAATGATCACAGAAGGGCCATATTATGTTTTACTATTGAGAATAATGGCTCTCTTCCCAGTGTTATATTCCTTTTACTCTTGCCTTTAAACATATGTTCTTTCTTATGTTGATATCAATAGAAACAAAGAACAAGGACTTCTTATTTTCTTATCCATATTAACAATATTTTTCTCTTTGACTATCAGCTATTTCAGTGAAAAACTGTATGCATCCTATATTTTCCAATAGTTGACTTTAAGGGAAAAAATTGTTCTGTTTCATTTTTGTTGTTTTCTTTTGGTTACCTTTGCAGAAGAAAGGCTGATAACATGTTGCTCTTTCTCATTTGTCACGATCTCGGTGATACTGAACATGTGCCCCACAAGTTTCCCCACTGGCTTGGTGCTGATGTTGGGGTGCCACAACCGGAGCACTTTATCATCTCCTGAAAGAAGGACATGTGAAGATTGTTTATGTTCTCAGGGATGCAGATGGTCACAGTTTAAAGAGTCTTTCTCAACTTTAATCATATCCTAATAGCTCAGCTGGTAAAGAATCCTCATGCAATCAGGAGATCCCAGTTTGATTCCTGGGTCAGGAAGATCTGATGGAGATGGGATAGGCTACCCACTCTAGTATTCTTGGGTTTCCCTTGTGGCTCAGCTGGTAAAGAATCCGTCTGCAATGCGGGAGACCTGGGTTCCATCTCTGGGTGGGGAAGATCCCTTGGAGAAGGGAAAAGCTACCCACTCCAGTATTCTAGCCTGGAGAATTCCATGGACTGTATAGCCTATGGGGTCACAAAGAGCTGGACATGACTGAGTGACTCTCACTATCTTTCTTCTAATATCAAATCACAGTCTGTTTCTTCCAGGATGCTATGATTGACTTGCTTTGGATCTGCTTCTTCTTGTCAAGGCTGTTTTGTAACCACTGTATTTACATATATAAATTTGAATTCTCATAAATATTCTATGAGTTCTTTTCTTGATTTAATATGTCCCTACTCATTTATGCATTAATGTATTGTGCGTGCATGCTCAGTCGCTCAGTTGTGTCTGACTGTTTGCAACCCCGTGGACTGTAGCCTGCCTGGCTCCTCTGTTCATGGAATTTCCCAGGCAATAATACTGGTGTGGGTTGTCATTTCCTACTCCAGGAGATCTTCCCAGCCCAGGTATCAAACCTGTGTCTCTTGAGTCTTCTGCATTGGCAGGTGGATTCTTTACCACCGCACCACTTGGGAAGCCTGAGATTGAAACTTAGAAGAGTTGAATAACCTATCCAAGGCTTGCTAGTGAAAAAACTAGTATTTGTTCCTAGACAGTCTGACTCCAAAGCCCAGGCTGAAAGCCATCACAGGCTTCATATCCCAGCTTGACAGATAAAGAGTCAGGCCAGCAGGATAGCTCAGTTGTCCCATCTTTCTCCTCAAGTTTCTTGTATTTGTCATCTTTCCTGTTACTCTCAGCAGATAATCTGAGCCCTTAAAATGTTGGTAGTTTTAAGCACTCTATCGTTAGTCCACTTCTCTGTTAATGCTAAACCATTGGCTTTTGATCTTTTTGTCAAGGACTCCTTTGAGGAGTTGATAAAATTTTGGACTGTCTCTCCAGAAAAATATGCACGTGGACACAGTTATTCAGCCTAAGGGGCTATAGGACTCCCTTAAAGTCCACACATGGGCCCCAGGCTAGGAATTCATGCTCTCACGCAATGAAACATTCTAGAGAGATTAAAGGTAAACTGTAAAACAAACAAATTTGTAGTAAATATAGGAGAATTTGTTTCACACAGTCTTAGGCTAGGGAGGGCCTTTCTAAGTGTGCCACCAAACCAAAAAGCCGCAAAGAAAAAGAATGACAGATTTGACTTTATACAAACTTAAAAATTCTCTAAAAGGTCGTATTAGCAGTAAAATGCAATAGCTGTGTGAAAACTCTGTAACTGTGCTAATTAAGGAGAGCACCATTTGCAAAGTAGAAAATCCCTGTGTAACGTGGACTGTCCTCTTACCTCCAGTGACAATCACGTTTGCTTTTATACAGTAACAGAAAGTGTTTGCTCCTCTTGGCATGGAAAACTCTCTGACAGGCCTGCAAAACACAAGCTAAATGTAAAACTTGTTTATTTTTCTTTCTAAAGTTAATTCCAACTTATAAATAATGTTCAAGAAGTTCATCTCTAAGTCATTGTGAATCTATTTACCCACAGGAAAAAAAATTGTAAGTAATGATTAAATTCTCACTGACCCACAGAATCTATTTATTCTATGATATGATATTAATACAGCATTTGCATTGTTTCTGTTTAAAAAGAAATCCATTCCTCTGCCCTGGAGCTGAGGTTGTGCTGGTGTTAAGAATGGACAGATATATCACCTCTAAAGCCAGAAAATACATTGTTCAGCTCAATGAGTCTTTTTCGTAGAACAAAATGGCAGGAATGTGTTTGGACATTTCTCCCTCTCTCATTACCCGCATCCAACATTCTGTCAAGTCTTGTTGATTTTACCTCCTAAATAAACAGGAAATTGACCACTTCTTCCCATTTCCATCATAATATCTTGCTTTGGGCTTCCCTTTGGTCCAGTGGTTAAGAATCCACCTTGCAATGCAGGGGACATGAGTTCGACCTGTAGTCCAGGAAGATCCCACATACCATGAAGCTACAAAGCCCATGCACCACAACTTCTGGGCCCACAGATCCTAGAGCCTGTGCTCCCAGCAAGAGAAGCCACTGCAGTGAGAAGCCCACACACCACAACAGAGTAGCCTCTGCCTACTGCAACAAGAGAAAGTCCACATGCAGCCAAAAATGAATAAATACGTTAAAAATAAATAATATCCTGATTCAACTCTCCATCCCCTCTCACCAGAACTACTGCAATAAACTAATTTCTCAGCTTCCACTATTTTCTATTCCTCTTTCCCCAATCCCACTCCAAATCCCGTTAAGTTGCAGCCAAAGTGACCTTTCTAAAACATGAATTGGATCACATCACTTTTCTCCAGTGGATTCCTGATGCTCTCAGGAATACCAGGTTCCATCACTTGGCCCACATGGCTTAGGTGGCGCTGGGTGGTCCCTGTCATCTTTCACCTTCTTCCTCGCTTTGATCCAGCCTTGTAATCTCTTCAGCCTCCTTTCTGGCCTCACTGAACTCTCTTCCTCCTCAAGAGCTTCTGCACAGGCCAAAGATGTTTCTCCCCTGGATTGTAGCCACACTAGCAACCACCCTCCTCCAGGTGTATGTGCTGTGCTTAGTTGGTCAGTCATGTCTGACTCTTTGCAAACCCATGGACTCCTTTGCAAACTCACCAAGCTCCTGTGTCCATGGGGATTCTTCTGGCAAGAATACTGGAGTGGGTTGCCATGCCCTCCTCCAGGGATCTTCCCAACCCAGAAATCGAACCCAGGTCTCCCTCATTACAGACAGATGCAGGTGTCTGCTTGAATATTAATTTCTCTGAAAGGCCTTTCCTAGACTCCACCCTCCTGCCCCCACCAACTACATTAAGCCTTTTGTGTTATTTTCTAGTCTGGTACCATGTTATTTTCCCTTAGGCATAAAGCACCTGACCTTAGTCTACTCTTGTCTTGTATGTTTCCTTTCCTTTTCTTTGTTCATAAATAAAATGGTAGTATGTACTATTCTGTTCCTTGATTTTCCACTTAATAATAAATCTTGAAGATCTTTCCAAATATGTACATTAAAAAACTTTCTTATTCTTTTTAAAATTGTCATACAGTATTCCCTTGAATGACTAAATCCTTTAATCTGAGGAACATCAGACTGTCAGATTTTTTGTGATTACAAATCATATTGCAATGAGCAGTCTTGTAAAAGTGTCATTTTTCTATAAGTTCTTAGAAATGATACTGCAAGTCAAGGGATACTTGCATTTGTAATTTTAAAATATATTGTAGTTTCTTTTTAATTATTTTTGCCCACTGGACTACATTTCTTTAAACGGGGCTCTTTCCAAAAACTGGGCCTTATAAAGCATAATTTATTATATATAGCTGGTATTTGAGGGCTATCTTTGAGATAATGAACCTAAGGGACTATACCCAGAAGCACCTTGGATTGCAATTATCACCTTAAACTTCAGGTAAGAATAAATTTTCTTTGTAAGTGCCCAATTGTGGATTTGGGTTATAAAAGAAATAGATATGAATTAAACACAAGCTGTAGTGTTCTCAGAACACAATCACAGAGTCAATGAGAGAACATGGAAATGAAATCTGATGGTTGGACATCATGTCTACAGGAATTCTTGGAAGAGTACTGAGACAAGAGGCTAATTGGAGAGGAGAGCCTAGGGCAATAGAGATACAGAAGACAAGAGATTCAACAAGAATTTATAAGGTGATATAGACAAATTTGTGATTGATTATTTGTGAAAGTTGAGGGGAAAAGGAATTATGTGGGGTTGCTAAATTTTTGCCCAGAATGATTTGATGGATCATGGTGCTGAAATAGGAGGGAAGGGGGCATGGCACAAACGTTTAAAAAATGATGTAGCCTGAAAACACGACATAGACTGATTAGAATTAAATAGATCCTCAGATGTTCAAGAATCTGGCTGCAATGCAGGAAACCTAAGTTTGATCCCTGAGTCAGGAATATCCCCTGGAGGAGGAAGAGCTACCCACTTCAATATTCTTGTCTGGAGAACCACGGACAGCAACCATGTAGCCGGGCAGGCTACAGTCCCTGGGATCACAGAGTCGGACACAACTGAGCAACTAACACTTTTCAAGATGGCAAGCTAGTCAACTTCCGCTAGACCTTGAGCCTCAGCATACACTCACTGTACACCAGCAAGTTAAATGACACACTCACAGGCGCCATGATAGTTCCAAGTACTACCATCAAAGATCAAAAAGTGGGCAGAGGCCCATTTCTGAAAATTTCTGCCCTCTCCCCAAAAGAGTTGGAATAATCCTCTCACTCATTAGTCTATGAAATTATTAACCAAACCATATTTCAAAGCCTTTCTCTCTCCTTCTGAGATGGCCTACACTGTCTATGGAGTATGTTTCTCTCCAAATTTATTTCTTACCTATCACTTTGTCTCTCACTGAAATTTTTCTGTGATGAGACATCAAGAACCTGAGCTTCATTAAGTCCTGAAACCAGGTGTGTGATCTCAGCTAAAAGGTTCAAGTCCCAAACTGAGGTGCACAGTTTCAGCTGTCAAGTCACGAAAGGACAGTGGTAAGGTAAGAAAACACGAGAGTTAGCTCTCAGTCCTAAAGGGGCCAATAGGACACCATGAGCCAGGTGTACTGGGGAGGATGCTCTGCCAATGTCTGCTCATTTTTGACTGGTGGGTCAACCCTGTATGCTCATGCACATCCAGCAGCAGGTCCAAGACAGAACTATTAATCTCTGTACTCTTTGACTCTGAGTTTTTGGTCCTACATTCTTAATCACTCCTGCTATATTTCTTTCTTTTGTTAACCCCAGAACACCTGTGTGACCACCAAGATGAACTTCTTATTTTACTCCCCTCTGACTGATCCTTACAAGTGTTGACACTTTATTCCCAGCTTGCAGCCAGAGCAACTCCCACTCATCATGGACACCACTGGGGATAACTTCTGTTCTATTCCCTTTCAGCAACTTTTCAGGTACTAACACCTGGTTGGAAAAATACCTCGGAAGGGATAGCATCTAAAATCATAAGGGCAATCCTTGACCAAATTATGGATGGATTTTGACTTGAATGGAATTTTGGATAGCATAGGAGTTAAAGACATCTCCTCAGGTTTGGGTCTGAAATGAATCAGACTGCATCAATCCCAACAAATTACCCCTCTGGGCCATATCCTCCAGGATTGGGAAAGATTTAGACAACAGAAATTAAAAAGAAAAATATTTATTAGGTACATAACCTACCATATGGGCTTCCCTGGGGGCTCAGTGGTAAAGAATCTGCCTACAATGCAGAAGACACAAGAGACACAAGTATGATCCCTGGATCAGGAAGATATCCTGGAGAAGAAAATGGCTACCCACTCCAGTATTCTTGCCTGGGAAATCCCATGGACAGAGGAGCCTGGCGGGCTACAGTCCATGGGGTCACAAGAGTCAGACATGACTTAGTGACTAAACCACCACCAACAACAACCTACAATATAAGTTAGGAAGCCAAGAAAAGTGACACTCAATGGGTCCCTGAGTTATACTATATTGCAGTTAGGAGCCGCTTTTTCAGTAGGAGCTACTCCCTGACCGCTGGGAGGAGCGATTGCCCCAGGGGAAGCCAGGGTACTAACCTCAGAGGTCACCCTGCTGGCCGAAGCCTCTCCTCCAGCTAAGGTTATTACCCCAGGGGGAGTAGCTAGAGATGAAAAGAGGTGCCTCCCCTCATATTCAGGAACCTCTTCTTTGTACCCTGAGATACTCAAAGGGCCCATCCTTAGCCCAGCTTGCACTCACAGCGATTATAAGTTACCAACCAACTGCCCCTTCAGTTTTGCCTCTGAGAGAAGGCCCTGATAGAAATCAGGGAACAGAAAGAGGTCCATGTACCTTTCGCAATGTCTGATCTAAGTATGGCAGAGGACAAGTTGAGAAGTTTATCTGAGGATCCTGAGCTTTTACAAAGGGGTTTACCCAACTAGTGAGAACTTTTGATCTCACCTGAGAAGATTTACAGATCTTACTATCCTGCTGTTGCACCCTCAAGGAAAAGCAGCGAACAATACTGGTGGCCAGAGCCCTTGCAGACCACCTGGCAGCCCGAGTCCAGTAGACCCATGCAGGGTCTACCACCAGGCAGGGAGTGACACTATCCCTGAGACAGACTCACAATGGATTACCAGGCAAATTCTATTGATAGAGATAGGACCATATGATTAACTGGTTAATAGAAGATATGAAGAAACTTGGGCTTCCCAGGTGGTGCTAGTGGTAAAGAACCCACCTGCCAATGCAAGAGACATGAGACATGGGTTTGATCCCTGCTTTAGGAAGATCCCCTGGAGGAGGGCATGGCAACCCACTCCAGTATTCTTGCCTGGAGAACCCCATGGACGGAGAAGCCTGGAGGGCCACAGTCCATTAGGTTGCAAAGAGTTGGACATCACGAAAGCAACTTAGAATGCGCACACGCGCACGTGCACACACACACACACACAAAACACACAAATAACCTTAGAGTAAAACCTGTTCATTATGAAAAAGTAAAAGAGGTCCAACGGGGCAGGATGAACATCCTACAATTTTCCAAGGGAGACTAGAAGAGGCTTAGGAAGTACAGAGATGTAGATCCCTTCTCCTCCAAAGGACAGACCCTTTTGGCTATGCATTTGATAGCCCGGTCTGCCCCAGATATCAGGTGCAAAATTCAGAAAGCTACTGCTGGTCCTCAAACTCCAATGAGTGATTTGCTCCAATTGGCTTATTCAGCTTTCAATAATGGGGATATTGCCAAAAAGGCTGAATGCACCCAAAGAAATATACTAAGGGTCCAAATGCTTGCAGTGACTTCGTCTGCTCAGAGACCACCAACTGGGAGGCTGACTTTGCTGAGCCAGCCTGTTCCTAGTGGACCACGGGGTCCATGGGTACCCATACAAGGCCAGTGTCCTCTGTGTGGACAAAGGGGGCATTGGAGGGAGGATGGCAATCAACATGCCTTTGCAAATAGCCAGAGCATTGGAAGAGGGAATGTCCCAGATGCCAGAGAGTGACCACTGAGGACCACTAATGGTTTCAGAATCAGAAGACTGACAGGGCTCAAGGCTGAAAGCTTCTCTGCCTAGAGATACTATCTACATAGCTAATGTTGAGCCATGAGTGATCATTGATGTGGTGGGCCACTTGATAGAATTTCTTGTAAACACTGTTGCAACCTTCTCCATAATAACCCAAAGGGTTGGAAACCTTAGCAATCCTAAGGAATATGTAACGGAGTGTCAGGGCTTCCCTGGTGGCTCAGTGGTAAAAGAAGAATTCACCTACTAGTGCAGGGACTTGAGTTTGATCCCTGGCTCAGGAAGATCAGAAATGGCAACTCACTCCAGTGTTCTTGCCTGGGAAATTCCATGGACAGAGGAGCCTGACAGGTATAGTCCATGGGCTTGCAAGAGTCAGACATGACTTAGCAACTAAACAACAACAGAGTGTCAGGGAGGAGACAAGGGCATGGTTTCCGGGAACCCCTTCTGTGAAACATCAATGGCCAATTGTTTTCACATTGCTTTCAGTTTGTGCCTGATTGTCCCATCCCTTTAACAGGGAGAGATTTACTAACTAAATTAGGGACCACTCTGTTTCTGGAGGAGCAAGGAGATCACCCTCATTGCCAAATGGTTCTAACGGAAAGCGAAAAGGAACAGATTGAAGCTGATATGGAACCCTTAGTACACCCTGGAGTGTGGAGTATCGAGATTCCAGGCTTGACCAAAGATATCCAGCCAGTGGTTATTAAGTTAAGACCTAGGCAGGAATATCCCTGCAAGAAGCAATACCCCCTAAAATCAGAGACACAGAGAGGAATCTTTTCCCTTAGTAAAGGAATAACTTGGATGGATTGATGGTACTCGGTCAGTTACCATGTAATATGCCAATACTGAAAGTGAAAGTCGATTGGTCTTGTCCAACTCTTTGTGATCCCATGGACTGTAGCCCTCCAGGTTCCTCTGTCCACAGGGATTCTCGAGGCATGGATACTAGAGTGGATTGCCATGCCCTCCTCCAGAGGATCTTTCCAACCCAGGGATTGAACTCAGGTCTCCCGCATTGCAGGTGGATTCTTTACCAACTGAGCCACCAGGAACACATTTTCAAACCAACTAGGGAGTATCAATTTGTACAAGATCTAAGGACTGTTAATGAAGCAATGGAATCCATCTACTCTATTGTGTCTAATCCTTATACTATCATGACTCACATGCCCAAGTCCAGATGATACAAATATTTATTGGTAGTGGTAGACATTCACTGGATGGGTAGAGGTTTTTCCCACACAGAGAGAACAGGCCTCAGAGGTAACAAAACACTTGCTTAAGGAGATAATCCCTATTATCTATTGAGGATTACCTCAATCTATACAAAGTGATACCTCTAAATTTACCTCTAAAATGCCCCAGCAAGTAGCTAAAACCCTGGGGGAAAGTCCTCCCTTCATACAGCATAGAGACCCCAATCCTCAGGGAAAGTGGAAAAAATGAATGATACTTGGAAGTGAAGTATAGCCAAATTACGCTGAGAGACTCAGGAAAACTGAGTCCAAATATTACCAATTACTCTAATGAGAACAAGGGCAGCCCCCAAAGAAAAGCTAAGATGCAGTCCCTATGAATTAATGTATGGGAGACCCTTCTTAACAAGTGATTTTGTATTAGATGAAGAAACAGCTGTGCTTCTCTGGTGGCTCAAATGGTAAAGAATCTGCCTGCAATGCAGGAGACTCAGGTTCAATCCCTGGGTTGGGAAGATCCCCCCTGGAGAAGGGAATGGCAACCCACTCCAGTATTCTTGCCTGGAGAATTCCATGAACAGAAGAGCCTGGCTGGCTACAGTCCGTGAGGTCCCAAAGAGTCAGACATGACTAAGCAACTAACACACAGAGAGATTACAAAGAAATTATGCCGTAAACTCAGACCAAGTACAACTTGTCCTGATAGATGGGAGACCCCTGTAATTTAATGATCACTCAAAAATGGATGGAGGAGCCTGGAAGGCTGCAGGCCATGGGGTCGCTAAGAGTCGGACGCGACTGAGCGACTTCACTTTCACTTTTCACTTTCATGCATGGGAGAAGGAAATGGCAACCCCCTCCAGTGTTGTTGCCTGGAGAATCCCAGGGACGAGAGAGCCTGGTGGGCTGCTGTCTATGGGGTCGCACAGAGTTCAGTCACACGACTGAAGTGACTTAGCAGCAGCAGCAGCAGCAGCAGCAGCAAAAAGCTATCAGATCATGGAATGAAGCAGGCCTGCTTAACTATAAAGTATGAGATATGCCCCGAGTCATTAAGTGAAAGAAAAAAATGTTACCACCTTTCAGCTGATTTGAATAAGCACTATGACAGTCCTAGTTTGACCTCATACGGTCAGACACTCTCCTGCCCAATAGGAATGAGGAGCTAGTGATGCAAGCCTGGCATCTACTTGAAGAATGAGGAAGAAGGCAGTCTTTTCCCCTCCCTCACTTTCCTTTGATTATAAAAATGTAGTGCACTTAATCCTCAGGGCAGAATCCCGCCAGCCTGTTTGCATTTCTCACAAATGTCCTATGTTAGTGAATCTACTTCTTGCCTATCACTTTGCCTCTCACTCAATTCCTTCTGTACTTAGGCACAAAGAACCTGAGCCACAGTAAGTCCTGACACCAGGTGAGTGATTCTAATTAAAAAATCGTTGAGTTCAGGTCCCAGTCTGGCTTTAGCCTGAGTTCGAGTCCCACCACGTGGGCTCAAGTCCCATTCTGAGGTGCACCATTTCAGTGCTACTAAGAAAAGTTAAAATGCTATAAAAGGCATAGATTAAAAGGTGAGGGAAGTAAAATTTAGCTATGAACAATACATTTAAGGGGCTATGAGATATCTAGGTGGACATGGTGAGCAGGTATAAGTAAGTCTAGTTTCAAGACAGCTTGGGTTTCATCAGTATACAGGTATTAATATATTGGGATAGAGGAAAATAGCCCAAGATTTTGCATAGAAAGTGACTATTAAGGTTGGTTAAGGACAAAACTCTGGAGAATGCCACCACAAAAATAGCAGATGCAAAAAGAGAAATCACAAGGGAAAAGAACAAACATAAGATTCTGGGAGAAAACTCTGGCTTCCCAGAAGCCAAGAATAGAGTTTTAGGGAGGGTGATCAGTAATACTGCCCAACTATCTTCCAAGGTGGCTGTGCTCCTTTTACATTCCCAGCAGCACTGGATGAGAGCTCCTGTCGTCCCACATTCTTGCCAGCGTTTGATGGCAATGTTTTGGATGTTGGGCACTAGAGGTGTGTAATGATATCTCATTGTGACTTTACTTTGCATTTCTCTAGTGATGTAGGATGTGAAACATCTTCTCATGTACTTATTGCCATCTGTATACCTTCTTTGGTAATGTGTGTGCTCAGATCTTTTGCTTATTGTTCAATCAGGTTGCTTTATTGTTGTATTATAAGAGTTCTTTGTATATTTTGGATAACTGTCCTTTATCACATATATGTTTTGCAAATATTTTCTCCTAATCTAGGGCCTGTCTTCTTGTTCTCTTGATGGTGTCTTTTTCAAAACAGAATTTTTAATTTGAATGAAGTCCAGTTTGCCAGTGATTTCTTTCATGCAGTTGTATCTTAAATGTTATTGCCAAACCCAAAGTCATCTGGATTTTCTTCTAGGAGATTTATAGTTTTGCATTTTATCTTTGGGTATATGATCCATTTTGAGTTGTTTCTCTAAAACTTGTATAATGACTATGTCCAGATTGAGAGTTTTTATCAGGAATGGGTGTTGGATTTTGTCAGGTGCTTTTTATGCATCTATTGATATGATCATGTGATCACACTTTCTTCTTTAGCCGTCCCTAATCCCAGAAAGTTCTCTTGTGCCCACTTGGGATCCCTGCTTCCCCCTGCTCCCAGGCATCCACTAGTCTACTACTTTCTATTTCCACCAATTTGTCTTTTCTGGGCATTTCCTTTAAATGAAATTCTTCATATGCACTTTTGTGTCTGGCTTCTGTCACCTACATAATGTTTTTGAGGGTTATACATGCTGTAGGATATATCTCTCTTTAAAAAATACAATGGCTGTTTTATAGTTACTATATATTAGTATAACCTTGCTATACATCAATATAACTATTAATAAATATCTAACTAGGGAGTAACTAAGATTATACACTATTCAAACTCACCTGTCTATAAGAGAGCCATTTTGTGTATTTATTAAACATGAAACATGATGATTGTGCTACAGATACTCATAGGTAATTGGCTAGTCAATTGACCTATAAGAATGATTTTTAAAGTATAAAGTTTTACCAATAGAATTATGTTTGGAAAAAATAGCTATATCAACATTGATTTATTTTAATAGAATATAGCAATAAACAACAAATGAGCAGAATTGCTTCAAAGAAAAGAGAAATCATGTTCATATTTGTGTAACTTCAACTGCCTTCTGGAAAATCTAATTAATCTTGTTGAACAAATGGAATATTTAACATCTGATTCTTCTAAGAACCAATTTAAAAGCTCCAAGGCTGCTGTGAGTTTAAGGAAAACACCTGAAAGTCACAAAATGTTTATATATATAAACAATTGTACTTACAAATTATCCTCAATTCTTTTCAAGGATTCCAAAACTAATGAATGAACGTTGTCTAAGGAGCAGGATCCAAAGCAATGTAAGGCTGAAATATATCTAATTTTCATAACCCAGTCATTATGTAGCTTCCTTTTAACACTGGGAATTACAAGAAAAAAGGGGATTATGTTAGACTCACAGACACATCATGTTGAATTTCTATTTGGTATTTCACTTTTACTTTAACCAAATTGCAACTCTGAGCTATAGTAAAGCCTCCATGTATTAACCCCACTCCAGTACTCTTGCCTGGAAAATCCCATGGACGGAGGAGCTTGGTGGGCTGCAGTCCATGGGGTCGCTGAGGGTTGGACACGACCGAGCGACTTCACTTTCACTTTTCACTTTCATCTATTGGAGAAGGAAATGGCAACCCACTCCAGTGTTCTTGCCTGGAGAATCCCAGGGACCGGGGAGCCTGGTGGGCTGCCCTCTATGGGGTCTCACAGAGTCCGACACGACTGAAGCGACTTAGCAGCAGCAGTAGCATGCGTTGTGCAACTTTCAACTGTTTACGTTTTCACCATCTCGCATATTTTAAAATAAAAAATAAAAGTTTGTCATCGGATTTTGAGCTATAGATTCAGAATTAAATTTTAATCTAGATGAATTTCAGTCCAATATTGACCCTATCATCTTTTGTTGCTGTTGTTTAATCGCTAAGTCATGTCCAACTCATTTGCCAACCCGTGGACTATGACCTCCCAAGCTCCTCTATCCCTGGAATTTCCCAGGCAAAAATACTAGAGTGGGTAGCCGTTTCCTTCTCCATAGGATCTTCCCAAACCAGGAATCAAACCTGAGTTTCCTGCATTGGCAGGTAGATTCTTTACCACTGAGCCACCAGGGAAGCCACTGTCATCATTACCCTTTCGAAAAAATTCTGTTTTATAACATTTTTTATCTTATATGAGTCTGTTTCATAATATTTTAAATCTTATACGAGTCAATTCATTTTCATATTTCCCATGAGTACATTCAAAACTGAAGAACAAGGAGGTTTGCAATCCCAGATCACTGGTGAAGCTGAGGCTAGGGCAACTGCCATATGTGTGCCATGTCTGTGCTCAGTCGCTTCAGTTGCATCTGACTCTTTGCGACCCCGTGGACTGTAGCCCACCAGACTCCTCTGTCCACGGGATTTCCCAGGCAAGAGTACCGAAGTGGGTTGCCATGCTCCCAAAAATAAAACCCGTATCTCCTGCACCTCCTGCATTGCAGGTGGCTCCTTTACCTCCTGAGCCACCAGGGAAGCCAGTGTATTTGTTTCCTCAGTCAAAAACACTGGTTGAGCTTTATGGCCTCAATCCTAGATACTGAGGACATAAAGATGATTAATGTAAAATCCTTATCATCAAGTATCTTAGATTGTAGTTGAGAAATAAACATGTTTATAACTCAAGGCAGGAAAGTTTGACAATATTGGATGAAACAGAGTGAAGAGGGGATTTCTTTTTTCCATGTCACATTGTGTTAAATTTTGAACTCTGGATACTGGCTACTTTTTTAAATTTCTACAATGTTTTTGCCTCAACACTCAACCTAAGTATATATATATGTGTATGTGTGTGTGTGTGCTTAGTCGCTTAGTCATGTCCAACTCTTTGCAACCCCATGGACTGTAGTCCACCAGGCTCCTCTGTCCATGGGGATTCTCTAGGCAAGAATACTGGGGTGGGTTGCCGTGCCCTCCTCCAGGGGATCTTCCCAACCCAGGGATCAAACCCAGGTCTTGCGCATTGCAGGCAGATTTTTTACCATCTAAGCCACCATATATACTTCAGTCTCAAATAATTTAAGTCATGCCCAAGAGTCTCAATGGTAAAGAACCCATCTGCCGATGCAGGAGACTTGGTTTCGATCCCTGAGTAAGGAAGACCCTCTGAAAAATGAAATGGCGACCCACTCCAATATCCTTGCCTGGGAAATCCCATGGACAGGGGAGCCTGGTGAGCTACAGTCCATAGTCGCAAAGAATCAAACACTGCTCAGTGACTAAACAGCAGCAACAGCAGACACATATCTCAGTAAAGAGAAGATTCACGTCTCGGCATCTAAGAGGCTATCATAACAGGAATAAAGTGCTTGATAATGGATAGAACAGCCTATCACATTTTGGGAAAGGCTCCCATTAGAGGCTAGTACTTTGGTGGAACTATGTCATACTGTTCATATATGAAAGATGGAAAATGGAGCCAGACAAGTATTATGTCATTCTTAGGGTTTCAGCAATGGACTAGTCTTAATTCTGTTGTAGCGATAGCTGTAAATGAGCTTTTAATTACATATTCTAACTCTGGTATAAAACATTTGCTATATTAATAACAAAATATAATCCTGTATTTTTAAGTTTTTTTCTTACTGTGAAAGAAAAATTTTGTTTGTACAAAATTTAGAAAGTAGAAAAACATAAAGAAGAAAATAAAAGTCATTTCTCTTAGGTTCCAAAGACAATCATTGTTAATGTTTGGGTATATTTTCATTCAGCATTTTTCTTTCTACATAGAAGTACACAGACACACACGGACATATATACATATGGACATCTATGCGTTTTTAAAATTAAACTAGATTCAAATGTACATAGAAAAACAAAAGTATTTTTACTTCATATTATATTATGAACATTTTCCATATTATTAAATATTTTTCAAAACATAATTTAATGGGGATGCATGGCATCCTCTAATATGGTTATACTGTGATTTATTGCATGCCTTTGCTGCCTTAAATATTTTTTAGGACTCTGATAAAAATGTATTTTACATATAAATGTGTTACACATGCACAGACACTTTTAAAATATGTAAATATACTTATAGAATTTATATAATATTATACATTTATATAATGCATGAATTATTTATTTAAATGGTTCCTTATTTAAATTAATCATTCCCCTATTGTTGGACACTGGATGTTTCATTATTAGAAATAATGCTGTGATAATCATGCTTAAATTTTTAAACACATGGGGATCACAGGCCTCAATGCATAAATGTTTTTTAAAATCTTTGATGCATCTGCACAAACTGCTTTCCAGAAAGGGATTCAATTCATTTTTTCACCACAAGCAGTAATCGAGAATGCCTGTCTCACAGCATCGTACCCATTTTTAATCTTTTCTAATTTTGTAAGTGAGAAGTTGTATGTGACTTTAAGTTGCACTTCGATTAATAAAAAGGTTGTGTTTAGTCAAAAGTCTGTTTTTCTGCTAATAAAATTAATATGTACCTTACTCTAAAAACTTCAAAAACACTACAGTTATAAACAAGACAATAGAAATCACCCATAATCTCATCAGTTGGAGATATCTGTTGTTAGCATTTTTGCCTGATGATCAGTTTGAAACGTTCATTGACTATTTCTACTGTATGGGTATGTTTGTAAATTATCTGTTCATCATCTTTGCCAATTTTTATCTTGAGAAATTATTATTTTTAATTGAATTCTAATACCTATTAAAGATTAGTAACCCACTGTCTGTTATATTTTTATATTTATCCCAGTTTGCTATTTATTTTCAAGATATTATCTTTTGATTTTGTGTATAGTCAAATCTATCAAACTTTTTATCTGAGTCCTGTATCCATTGTTTTTATGTTTAGAATCTTCTTGCAGATTTAAATACTAGGAAACAGTCATATGTACCTTTTCCTTTTTTATGATTTAATTTTTCATTGAACTCTTTAATTCATTCAAGTATCTATAGATTTTAACTGTCAATAGCATTTGAAATAGGGATTTCAGTTGCTGATTTTCCTGTCTTCCCTGTTATAATGGGAAGTCCCTTGAGGCGAAAAAAACAAAAAAGAAATTCTTTTTCAGCTTTGTATTTAAAATATCTACCATGGGGTCTGGCATATTATTTTCATTATATAAATACTTGAACAATGTCTATATTAAAACTATTGGAATATCCATATCATATCCTTACCTTTTGAAGTTCTTTGAGTCTAAGACCTGATTCTGTAATCTTTTTTTGGATTTTGCCTGCTTTAATCCAAAGTCTTCACTATTTACTGTGAATTTGCTCACAAAACCACCATCGTCCCCCAAGAGGATATCATCTCGGCAGAGCTGGTCAGGCAGAGACACTACACACACGCAGAGGAGGCAATGATCCATAGGTTTTATGACAAAATAGTTTTCCTAGAAATAGAAGAACACTTTAAATGTTATTGTGTTGCTCTAAGTATCTACATATTAAATTTAAATATTGCTCTTATTCTTTATAAGATTTACTTTTCTGATGTTTTTCATTTTAGATACTCCCACTGTTAAAGGAACTTGAAAAAAACAAAGTTAACTAAGTAGAAGTTAATGAACACTTGCTGTGAGCCCAACACTGTGCTTTTGGGTGTTTTGTTGGAGAAAAGTGTGAGGTATCTATCTTTGGCCCAATAAATAATGAGATTTTCTGATATATTACTATGAATATTCCTTTCTTGAATTTGTAAGGCAATATTAACAGGAAGCAAAAAAAAAAAAAAAAGTTCAGGTGTTAAAAGACCATTGAAATAAAAATGAGTGGTAATGGGAAAATCTAATATCAAAGTCCCAATTACTTTACAAGGATAAAAATATCCTAACATCTACATGTATCCAGAAATATTCAGCAAGCATCTATCGAGCTGGCTCTGTATTATCAAACTGTGTTCACTAAGCTACATAGCCATTGCTTTCCTGGAACTTAGTTTCTACCTAAGAGAGAAGAAAAAAGTATTTTAAAATTTTTAAATCTGTCTTGTTTCCTATAGAATGAATAAAACTTGAACATATTGACAGGTTCATTCAGTTATTCAACAAATATTTATTGAGCACCTACAATATGGCAAGAACCATTCTAGGCACTGGCTGTTCAGATCAGATCAGATCAGTCGCTCAGTCGTGTCCGACTCTTTGCGACCCCATGAATCGCAGCACGCCAAGCCTCCTTGTCCATCACCAACTCCCGGAGTTCACTGAGACTCACGTCCATCGAGTCAGTGATGCCATCCAGCCATCTCATCTTCTGTCGTCCCCTTCTCCTCCTGCCCCCAATCACTCCCAGCATCAGAGTCTTTTCCAATGAGTCAACTCTTCGCGTGAGGTGGCCAAATTACTGGAGCTTCAGCTTTAGCATCATTCCTTCCAAAGAAATCCCAGGGCTGATCTCCTTTAGAATAGACTGGTTGGATCTCCTTGCAGTCCAAGGGACTCTCAAGAGTCTTCTCCAACACCACAGTTCAAAAGCATCAATTCTTCAGCGCTCAGCCTTCTTCACAGTCCAACTCTCACATCCATACATGACCACTGGAAAAACCATAGCCTTGACTAGACGGACCTTTGTTGGCCAAGTAATGTCTCTGCTTTTGAATATGCTATCTAGGTTGGTCATAACTTTCCTTCCAAGGAGTAAGCGTCTTTGAATTTCATGGCTGCAGTCACCATCTGCAGTGATTTTGGAGCCCAGAAAAATAAAGTCTGACACTGTTTCCACTGTTTCCCCATCTATTTCCCATGAAGTGGTGGGACGGATGCCATGATCTTTGTTTTCTGAATGTTGAGCTTTAAGCCAACTTTTTCACTCTCCACTTTCACTTTCATCAAGAGGCTTTTGAGTTCCTTTTCATGATGAACCAAAGTTTCTGACTTTGTGGAACTACTATCCCAGTTGGGGGAGACAGATGAATAAAACAGATAATTCCAGATAATAGGATGTACACTTTAAAAAATAAGCCAGTGCGCTGTGATAAAGAGTTAATGAAGAGGTCACTTTGGGTCCCATGGTTATGGAAGTTGACCTTGGATCTGGGATCTGAATTGGTTGAGAGGAGGATTCAGAGGAGGTTGAAAAGGAGGATCCTAGGAGAAGAGATTAATGTCAAAAAAAGAGAAAGGGAAGAAGCTATGGAGCCTTGTTCTGGACAAGGCAGGAGGGCATGGGGGGATACACAGAGTGTCAGATTTTGTTTTTAGAGAGAGGAACAAAGAAAGGAAGGAAGTAGCGTTGCATTCTTAATTAAAGCTTAATTAAGGCTGGAATTTGAAAGAGGACAAACCTTCCAGACTCAGTATTCTCAGAAACAGGAAGAAGTTAATCTGCTGAAAGGGAACACTTGCCAGGAGTGGGAAAGTGAGTTGGCAAGAATCAGAAACAGGTTGATAGAAGACGCTGAGTGCTCAAGCGAGGTGGCAGACCCTTACTTTGTAGCGATGCCAAATAGTGTGGTTCTGAGTTCTCTAGCAGAGCTTAGCCACTGCAAGGGAGTAAAGCAGGGCTATAGCATCTACCTGAGATTCAAGTTTTGAAGGACAGAGATTTAAGAGATGACCCATCTTGGGGGTAATATGAGAAGGGAAAGAGAGAAGAAGCAGGGGTACTGAAGCATGGAAGAAGATGCTTTCAACACAGTGGAGGTTTCTATGAGAATGAAAACCAAGAGTGAAAACAAGAGAGTGAGAAGGAAGGGATTATAATCAAACTATATGACACGAGATAGTGACACATCACATATTAAAATACATTAAGCAAACAGCTGTCTTCTTTAAAATCATCTTGGCATCATTAGTTGGCCAATATTATGGACAAGCATAGGAAATTTACTTTTCATTGAGACTAGTATGGCACAGAGGAAGGGTAAATTATTTCTTAATCTTCCATGTCAGTCAAAATCAGCCTGCTTCCTGAGGGCGTATTTATTTAAATACGCCCTCAGGAAGTTCTTAGTGATCTCACCTCTCCCTGAGCTCTTGTTCTTTTTTACATTATAATTTTCTGTACCATTGTATTACATGTTATGTTTGTTCACGAGATTCCTCAAGGCTGAGTTTTGTTTCAGTACAGGGAACATGTTCTTCTTTGTTTCTGCAGATTCTCAATAAATACTGTAAATTGGTTAAGCCGTAACATTTCATTTACTGAAAGGATTAACATTAACATCTACCCCATTAGATTCTTTTTGCCAGAATTAGGTATTTGATTTTAGTAATTCTCTTGCCAAATAAAGCTGGACTGAAGGGAAAGTCTGAACTGGATAACATGAGCATAATCAAAGATAATACTTGGATTCAGAGAAAGGTGTAAAATGAGAAATGAACTAGTCAATCTCTCGCTCTCAAAAACAAAACAAATTAAACATACGCTAAATGAAAATATGTTCCCTTTTAATTAAGGCTCAGAATATTACTGCTGGGCTAGACTATTTTATTAACAGTTAACCCCTGATTTTATGGGCTTCCCTGGTGGCTCAGCTGGTAAAGAATCTGCCTGCAATCCTGGAGATCTGGGTTCAATCTCTGGATTGGGAAGATCCTCTGGGGAAAGGAACAGCTACCCTCTCCAGTATTCTGGCCTGGAGAATTCCATGGCCTGTATAGTCCAAGGGGCTGCAAAGAGTCGGACACAACTGAGCAACTTTCACTTCACTTTCATTTTATATATGAGGAAACTGATGTTCAATAGAGAAAGTGAGTTGCTCATATCCTACCTGTATGGAAAAGACAATCCAATTTCTTTGAGTATTTCCCTTAACACAGTACCTGGCTGCTCCCTTGAGCTTTATAATCCCAGACAATAATAGTCCTTTCGGTAGTAGCAACAATTCGTTTCAGCTGTGAGAGGTAATCGCATCCTGTAATCCAGGAGGTATCCTGATGGATAAACATGGAATCAGAATGTTGTGTTTTGGACTATATTGTGTTTTGTTCTATCACATAATGACTGGCTACTAAGGAGTAGATTAGTTACATTAAAAGCACCATTTTGCCCCCTTATTTGCAGAGGAGCCACACAATATCTCTTCTTTGATGTCTTGACAAGAGGGTCTCATCTTTTTCCCTTTTACCCTGAGTTTCTCAGCACCATCAGCTGGAGAATGGCACAGCCAGGGCCCTGGCACAGCTCCCTGGAAGCTCACAGCCACTGGTCAAGCAATCATCTTTGTGCACTGTTCTTCTGCATGAGAACACTTCTTCATAGGAGGTAAGACTAGATTTAGGGCGCTGATTAAGCAAGTTCTCTGGCCCTGTCCTCCTGCTTAACATTTTTAGCTGGATAAGACCTTGGTGATCATCTGGTCAGGGATCAACTTGAGGCCAACAAGTTTGCCTCATGCCTTCCAAAAGCCACCAGGTTGGCATGGCCTGGATCCATACTACCACTGACAGCACACGATGTTACAGGAACAAAGGCTCCCACTGGGGAGTGTGTCTGTGCCAGAAACGGGTCCTGGTGCTCCAGGTATGCCCTGAATCTTCTGTAAAACCCATTAGGAATTTTAAGAAAGTTTAAGAAACAGAGACTCAGAGACTCCTCTGCCTGGTACCTCAGTGCATTTCAGTGCATACAGGTAAGGTGAAAGCCAACCACTCTCCATCCCTCATAAAGCTACGGTGGGATTCCACAGTGGGATTCCACCATGAGAAGCCATGGATTCTACAGTGGGAAGTCACCATAGCTTTACAACATTTGCCACAAGATTGCTGTTCCAATTAGTAATATGGATTGAATCAATTACAAAATTGCACTCAAATTTTTTATGCTGTTTTCAAGTTTAAAATGTTTTCAAATAACTATCACTGACTAGTTCCTTGTCCTCACAATGTGTGGGTTTTGTCCATTTTTTTTTTTTTTTTTTACATTCCTTAACAGTGAGCACTTAGAAAAGCAGCCAAAGCTTTTAAATTGAAGCTTTCAGGGAATAATCAATTTCCAAGCAAATTAACTCAGAAAACAAGATCTGTGTCCTCTTTGCTGTTGCTCCAGGTTTAGTTTGGATCCTAGTCAATAAAGATAAAACTACAACCTATGAAAACATCTTATTCTCAGAGCCTATTCAGGCTCTTCACTGAGATTTTGATTGGTTATGGAAGAATCATCATCAATCATTTTACCTTAATTAAGAATTTTAAAAAGTACTTACTGTAACATTGGTACTGGTCTGAACTTTCATCTATTAAAAAAGAAAAAGGAAGAGAATAATGAACCCCCGTTGGCACTATGCTTAAAGATGAAAATACTGGGTATAAAGCACTATGTTATCTCCTTGGTTTAACCTCAGCTGTCATTTCTACCTTCTGTGAGTCTTCTGGTTCCTCCTGCTTCTGAAAAGCCTGTCTCTGTGGAATAACGCACTGTTTGCTTTGGGCAACTTTAGGCTTCTGTGTCTTATCTTTAAGCCCAGTTACTGTGCTCTTAAACTTTATTAATTATTTTGTTCCTTCTATTTGTACAGTTCCTCACATTCTTTAACTATTCAGAGCAACCTCTGACACTAAAATTTGGGACTGCAAAATAATGCTAACAGCAATGGCAAGAATGGTAAATAGGTCAATATGAATATAGATTTATATAGGAAAAAAAAAAGCATTTCATTTGAAAGTTATTTCTCAAGTTACTGAGATTTAAGAACATTCTATCTAGTGGGTTTTCTCTTTTATTCAATAAATGTATGTGTATGTGTTGTTTCGCTCAGTTGTGTCCTACTCTTTGCGATCCCATGGACTGTAGCTCACCAGGCTCCTTTGTCCATGGAATTCTCCAGGCAAGATTACTGGAGTGGGTTGCCATTCTCTTCTTTGGGGGATCTTCCCAACCCAAGGATGGAACCCAGGTCTCCTGCATTGCAGGCATATTCTTTACCATCTGAGCCACTAGGGAAGCCCCAATAAATACGTATTGAGTGAGTATAATATCCTAAGTACTATACTAGTGAAGAATCATAGATTTATCTCAGGAGAGCTAGTAAGTACATGAGCAGCCTCTTATACCCTTCTGTTGTTGTTGTTTAGTTGCTAAGTCATGTCTGAGTCTTTTGTGACCCCGTGGACTCTAGCCCATCACGCTCCTCTGTCCATGGGATTTCCCAGGCAAGAATACTGGAGTGGTTGCCATTTCATTCTCAATAGTATTTTCCCAACCCAAGGATCCAACCCTCATCTCTCGTATCTCTTGCACTTGCTCTTCACCACTGAGCCCCCAGGTAAAGCCCTCTTATACCCTTAGGGCATGTTAACTGCTCCCAAGGTAAAGGTAAGGGTCTGAAGTTTATTAATGACCTAGTTTCTATTGCATGCTCAAATGGTCTTTGGAGAAGTTTAGAAAATGGCGTTCTAGAAGGATGGATTATGCGAAAAGAAGAGAATGTGAATCAAAGAGATTACTCGAACTGTTATTTGTAGTCATCACAGACTGTCTTTCATCTGAAGAGTTCAAAAATACTTTTGCAACCAGGGACTTTTTTTTAAAGGAACAAATAAAGGGATTAGAGAAATTTCTCTTCTATTTCTCTCCATCTTCAGTGGAAGACACTTTAAAATTCCCTTATCTGCTCTAAAATTTTCATAATCCTATGTGTATATGAAAGAGAAAGAGACACACACGTATCTCTGGAAATTTGATAATGCCATCTCACTGAATTCAAATAATCCTAAACTATTTCATTATGAACATCATAATTTTTCTCCTCACTGTTTTTCTTTAGATCCCATATTAGTTCTATTTTTGAGGAATTAAAGGTAAAAAAAATGAAAAGGATAATAATGCATAGAGAAAAAAAGAGACTGAGGAAGATTTTCATACTTAATGAGTGTTCAACTCTTTGTAACCCAGTGGACTATACAGTCCATGGAATTCTCCAGGCCAGAAAACTGGAGTGGGTAGCTTTTCCCTTCTCCAGGGAATCTTTCCAACCCAGGGATCAAACCAAGGTCTTCTGCATTGTAGGCAGATTCTTTACCAGCTGAGCCACAAGGGAAGCCTACTTAATGAGGCAAATCCATTTTTATTTTCACGTTATTTGTTCATAATTATAATTGTCATTATTTACTAAGGGTTTACAATGAAGCTAAGTGATTTGTATTGATGAAATCATGCAAACAGCACAACTACCTAGGGAGACATGTCCTCTGGTCTGGATGAGGAGGAACTGGGGCCTAGAGGTAACATGCATAGCTATGGTGGGGGTCGTAGGGGGAGCCAGTCTCCACACCTGCACTCAGAATCTCCTGCTGCACCTCTGGGTGCAGGTGGCTCCCTTTGATGCAATCTGTCTGCCTGTGATGAAAATCACTGAAAGGCTGAAAATCATTGTTGAAATTTTAATCGTGTGATAATTATTTTAAACATATTTTATTTGTCTATAGCTTGACTCTACTTAAAAATAAATTAATAATTAAATCAATTTTTGTATATTTAACACCAAACACTTGTCTATATCATATTTTATCATGTCATCATACATTCCATTACAGTCCCTCATATTTTGAAAATAGAAGTCCAAAAACATAAATTTAGAAAGAAATGACATTAATAATAGCAATGCCTTAAAATGTGTCCATATTCATTATCTCATTTGATGTTCACTACAGTGCTCTGAGGGCGGGGAGACTGATCCTGTTGTCCTCATTTTACAAATACGAGAAAAAGAGACATGAAAAGATGTAAGTTGGCTCATTAAGTTCCCTGCTTATAGGATGGTAAAATAGAGGAGCTAGCATCTGAGCCTTTTTTTAAACCTCAAGCACAAGGTTTCGTCTTGGAAGCTTTCATTACTTGGTAGTATTATGACAAAATCACTTGACTTGTGAGTTTTTATCATTTTATTTGAGAAATTATCTAAGGGCATCCTTTAATTGTGTTGATGCACGTGGTTCAATAGGTTACCCAGAGGAACAATGACAAATGTGGTTACTAAATTCTCAAAAGCTGCTCTGGGGTTGAGCAAGCTTCTTGTTTTAATAATACTTGGTTTTATTTCTTGGAATAACTCTTAAATATGGTTACGGTTTCTGCTGCATCTGATACATAGGCATAATGCATAGACAAAACAAAAGAGAAAGGTAGGAGAGGAAGGAAACCAAGCTCTCAAATTACCTGGCTATTGAAGACTGTTATCATTCCTTTCTGAGAAGCTGTTACTAGTAAATCCAACTGAGGGATCTTGACAATGCACTTAATCACATCCCGTCTTCTACTCCCTGTGAATGGCACACACTCATTTCAGCTCCTAGCAGTAAAGACCCTAAAAGTCACTTGTTAGAGTTTTAATCATAAAAGAAAAAGGAAACAACCAACGTTAAGCTAGAAAGGCTCTAGTTACTTTAAAACTAAAGTAGAATAAAACCAAAAAAATGAGCAATGATTGCTTTTTAATTATCCTTAGAGATACTAATCTGACTTTTTAATGCTTTCCAACTAAACGTGGTCCATGATCTCCCATAGAAGCTGTTAAGATCACAACATGCACATTTCAGAGAATGAGTTTTCCAAATGTCTTTTAGAATTATTTCAAGATCTTCACATTCAGGAATCCTTTCTTTGAACTGTCACCATGTGATTTACACAGAACGAAAGTCTAATACTATCTCAGGCTTTCCAGTACAAAAAAATGAAACTGCCTTAATACTGTTTTAGGCTTTCTTTCTTTTTTTTTTTTTCATGTATTTTGGAGAAAACACTTTCCTGTTTCTTTGCCTATGTGCTGAATGATAAAGCCACACATATTGAGCCTCTTCCCAGGATGATTTAAATCAAGTTTTTATAATTGCAAATGTTTAGGGAGGAAAAGCAAGGGAACAAATTTCACACTCCAGTATTATCTGCCTAACCCACACATTCTCAACAGAGAAACTATTTTCTCCAAAAGGGTACAAATTGGTTCTTGGTGGGCAAGGCACATAAACAACTCTTACTCTCTGTGTCAAAGTTCGGATGTACATACAGTCCATAGGCAGAGACACAGTATCTGAGATATTAAAATGTCTGAAGCTTGGGGAAATGAGGTTGAGAGGGAGTTGGGGATGGATTTTCCTGCAGGAAAATTTTCCTGCAGGATTTTCCTGCAATTAGGAAAAAAGTTCCAAAAGACTGCTTGGAGAGGTCACTACGAAAAAAAAAAAACACAAAAACTGTTGAGAATATTTTATGCCAAGCCACCAACATGTTTCCTGCTTCCATTCCCTCCCCACTATAGACCACTTTAATCACAGAGGCCAGAACATTTGTCGAAGTGTAACTCCGGCCAGGCCCTCTCACAGTTGTTTGTCTCAGAAGTCTTTAGTGTGGCCTCAAGGCCCTGGACATCAGTGCCCTCACCGCTGCTGCGGCTCTAACCTCCCCCTCTTCTGCTGTTCTCCCTCCCCCACCACTCCACTTCAGCGTGGAGTGTGTGCTTTATTTGCGTATCTCCTCCACGTCTTTCCCAACTACCCTGTTTTAAGTCCCAGCACATGTTTGCGTGTCCAAACCAACTTCAACTTCCTCCCACACTCCTGCTTTATTTTTCTCCACAATCTGCTCATTTTATTATTTTTTTCTATAGTGCTTAATTTACTCTTTTTTTTTTTTTTTAAATTGTCTGTCTCTTCCCCCATTAGAATATAGATTCCATGAGGTCAGGGATTTATGATTGTTTGTTCACCACTGTGTTCCTAGCACTTAGAAAGTCACCTAGTTCACAAAGTTGTTTAGTCACTAAGTCATGTCCAGCTCTTTTGCAACCCTATGGACTGTAGCCAGCGAGGCTCCTCTGTCCGTGGAATTCTTCAGGCAGGAATACTGGAGTGGGTTGTCATTTCCTTCTCCAGGGGATCTTCCCGACCCAGGGACTGAACCCATGTCTTCTGAATTGGCAGGCAGATTCTTTACCACTGAGCCACTAGGGAAGCCTGGCTTACAAAGTAGATCTTAACAAATATTTGTTGAGTGAATAAACAAGTTACAGAACTCAATGGCCATCTGTAAAGATGCTTTTGAAATTCTAATTTAGGAGGCCAGAAACACGTCTCCCCTGGTCACTGGCCACTCAAGTGATGACAGCAGGATCACCGCTGCTCCCTAGCTTCTGTTCTTTGATGACAGTTCCCATGGAGAAGCCCGGAGTTTAGGCTCTGGTGAGCTCTATTGTTGGGCTAAGGAAGGGTCAAAAACCAGGGTGGGTTTTGTTCACAAAGGACTGAAGTAAGTTCAGGGTTTTTTTGTTTTTTTTTTTTCTTTTTTAAAGAACACCAGATTTGATCTAGACTATGTCCTTCATCTCAGAATTTGAGATGAAATGTTTGAGGACAGAGACAGATTCTTTCCACATCCTGGACTTCTCCCACCCTGGAGGGAAGAAAAGAAGGAAAACCCATGGCTTCAATAGTGGACAGGGAAATGAATTCACGGGACCCAGGCTCAAATTTTAAAGCAAATGACATATCTAAACTGGAGACCTCAAACTGAGCTAACACTCCTCTGTTATTGACCCAAATGCACAGTCTGAGAGGTGTTAAGGCTAACCTCCATAATATAATCAAGGATGGGAGCTTGGGAAAGAGCACTAGTAAGTGAAAACTTGAAAATTCAATTTTAAGAATATGTATTTTTAAAAATGTGATTGATCCATTTGGTACTGGAGCACACATTATTGAGGTGACACTGTGGAGAGATTTAACTTGAGATCTGAACCATTTCTGAAAAATTGGAGTTTTCCCTCCTTATATTCCCTACTTAGTGTCCTTCAGAGCAATGATAATATTTTCAACTCGACTGCAAGTTTCTTCTGATACTGCATTTGAAACTGTCACTCCCCTCTCTTGTTATAAATTACTGATCAAGTAAATAAGATGGAAAATGGTTCAATGGAAATGTATTCCCACTATTTATTTTTGATAAAATATTAAAACCCATGTTAATTTGTTAGGGAAATTAAATTATCACCTGAAATTACAACTCGCTGTTTTCTAGAAACGAGGAAAACCAAATTTTCTTCATCCATTTGGTTAATAAGAGAATCTTCTTCAGAGGAAAAGTAGCCAAAGATCTGAAAATACAAACAACACAGGTAAACACTCACAGTATCTCAGAAATGGCTATAGAGTAAGAGATTTAATGTCAGTTGAATCTGAAGGCTTACTTTGAATTAACAATCAACACATTGCTTTATAAATACAAAGTTCTGATATAAATATCGGAAGGCAGTTTAACATTATTCAGCATACTGCATGCTGATGGGCATGAGTTTTGAGCAGTCATAGATTTTTCTTTCCAATGGATAAACTGATGTCCCAGGCTGATATCCTTGCTCAGACTGATAGTTCAATTAGGAGCTGGCACTTGTTTGGAAATCAAATCAGTCTTCATCAGACAGTTCTCAGTGCTCAATTGAGAACACTGATGCTGAATTTTGCCACTCTCAAATAACTATTCCTACCCATTTTCCATAAATCTTCCTGAGCAAGACTTTTCATTTCTTTATTGGTGGTAGGGGAGGGGGGCGGGGGTTGGGCTTTCCCTGGTGGCTCAGGCAATTAAGAATCTGCCTGCAGTTCAGGAAACCCAAGTTTGATCCCTGGGTCAGGAAGATCCCCTGGAGAAGGCAATGGTTACCCATTCCAATATTCTTGCTGGAGAATTCCATGGACAGAGGAGCCTGGCGGGCTACAGTCTATGGGGTGGCAAAGAGTTGGACACAATTGAGAAACTAACACTTACACTCACTTTGGAATTTTACTGTTCCAAATCCTACCCTCCAGGAATTGCATTAATCAATTATTATAAAAAGAATATCTTGAAGAAATAAAGTACTTTTTATTTGTGAATAAATTGTCAAGATTGTGTAATTCCAAGGAATTTGAAACATAAGATAGCTATTTTTTCAGTTGTCTTATGATAAGCAGAAATAAAGTTCTTAGAAGTTAATGACACTGTATTTCTCATAAACTTGAGATTAGCTAGTCTTGTTAGTAAATGAGTAGAATGAGCTTCTGAAACTCAAGTGTGGATATGAACCACTGGATCTTACTCAAGTGCAGTTCGGACTTGTAGGCCTGGGAGCGCACCTTTCTAAGAAGCTGCCCATGAGGGACCAACTATATATCAGTCTGTTATAATAACATTTGTTTATTTTGATGTAGGTAATGGCTTAGCTTTATGTGTTTACGTATCCTTTCATCAGTTGTTTCACAAATGTTGCTACTTCCTCCTTTACATTCTCCCACATCCAAACCTCACAACATCTATCAACTGCCTTAATAATTTCCTACAATTAGGTTTTATTCCTTGGGAAGACCAAGATTATCAAAGACTCTTTTGTATTTTTCCATTTTTCTTCCCATCAGCAAAACCAATATTCATTAAAAGATTAAGAAATTTATTACTTTTCAGAAATTGAAGCTAACTTTCCATGAGTACAAAACATTCTGCATGCAGCATCTATGTCCCTTTGAAGGATCGAGAGCATGCTGAAAGGAAGGCCCGAGGTCCTCACGTCCTTGCTAACTGTCAGGTGGGGCTACCCCAACCTTTCAGAGGCCTCTTTTCAGTCCTACTACTTGGGCCCCTACATCTCAGCACCAGCAATGGTGCTTCACATCCTTCACATTTAGAATCTTCTTCCGCCTTCTTCTTCCCTTTTTAAGGACTCCTGTGATTACATTGGGTCCACCCAGATAATCCAGGACAATCTATTTTAAGGTAACTAATTAGTCATTGTAATTGCATCTGCAAAGTCCCTTCACAGTCAGTCAGTCAGTTCATTCGCTATCGTGTCTGACTGTTTGTTACCCCATGAATCGCAGCACGCCAGGCCTCCCTGTCCATCACCAACTCCTGGAGTTCACTCAGACTCACGTCCATTGAGTCAGTGATGCCATCCAGCCATCTCATCCTCTGTCGTCCCCTTCTCCTCCTGCCCCCAATCACTCCCAGCATCAGAGTCTTTTCCAATGAGTCAACTCTTCACATGAGGTGGCCAAAGTACTGGAGTTTCAGCTTTAGCATCATTCCTTCCAAAGAATACCCAAGACTGATCTCCTTTAGAATGGACTGGTTGGATCTCCTTGCAGTCCAAGTCCCTTCACAGCAGTACCTAAATTACTCTGATGTTTTATTGGATGACCACAGGACAAGAATCTTGGGATGGGTGGCTGGCATGGGGGACATCTTTAGCATTCTGCCTATCACATCCTCCTTTTATAAATGCAATTCAATACAATAAGCTATTTGTGCAAAATACAATACAAATACCGATATTAGCAGGCTATTTAACTTCAGATAGTCGTGTGAGATAATTTTCAGATAATAATGTGAAATGACAATAGGAATGAATATTTGCGTTAATATCCTCTTTGCAGGTTCTAAACTGTCCACTGGGCACCTTTGCTGCTTGCCCGGTCAGTACATTAGCCATGCAATCTGTCATATATGTGGTTTACAGTCACATCTATGATAGGTGCCATCCTATAGGACATCTGCTCTTATGAAAATGATACATTTTGCTATTTTTAAGCTTAGTGATACAATATTGCAATACTTACCATAAGCAATTTCCAAAGAATACTAAAAACATCAAATTACTAACATTTATTGAGAAAAAATTTGAGATATTATACAACATAAAGGCCTTTCAAAGAGACCCCTCTTTAGCTGTCTTTATCTGTTATTACACTTTGAAAGAAAAGGTTTACAAAAAATGTTTTTAAAGAACAAAAAACATCTACTTTCTTGTGATGGGCTGTAGCCTCAAGAATCTCAAAATTTCTCTTTCAATGGTTTAAATTTCAGTCTAGTAACCAGTGGGACATTTTAGAGAATTTTATGACTATTGATGATATTTTACAGTGTTAATTTTCATTTTAACTATGTTATTTAAAGGGCTTGCTACATGCATTAAGTGATCCATCTTTTTTAACTATACTTTTTTTTTATTCCCTGATTACCTAAGGAACACATGTTCAATGTAGAATATTTGGAGAAAATAAAAAGCAGATAAAGAAAAATAAAAACCAGTATGCAACTCATTTTTAAACCTATCCTGGAGCATTCTTTTCTCATTTTTGAAGTTAGCAAATAGTTTCAGGTTTACAGTATTTTTGTTGCTTAGTCACTAAGTCATGTCCAACTCTTTTGTGATCCCATGGGGCAGGAGGAGAAGGGGACGACAGAAGATGAGATGGCTGGATGCCATCACCGACGCAATGGACATGAGTTTGAGTGAACTCTGGGAGTTGGTGATGGACAGGGAGGCCTGGCATGCTGGGATTCATGGGGTCACAAAGAGTCGGACATGACTGAGTGACTGAACTGAACTGAATATACAAAATGCATGAAGGCAGTTTTAAATGTGCAATGAACTTTGAGAACCTGGCTATGATAAATTGGATTTTTTGAAAATGTAAAAAAAGAACTAATTTTATTAGATTGTCACAGCTGTCATATCAGCATGCATTTTTTAGAAAAAACATCAAATTGGTGAATTTTTATGTAGCCATTTTTAATATTGAATAAAGAAAAAAAGCAACATTTTGGCATATTATGCTTCATTATTTCAAGAAATGTTAAAACATAGTTGCAATGCAAAAAAAAAGGGGGGGGCCAAAAGTTTGTCCTCTGTATGGAGAAGGTGCCATGACTGATGAAACATGTCAAAAGTGGTTTGCGAAGTTTCATGCTGGAGGTTTCATACTAGACAGTACTCTGTGGTCAGGTAGAGTGGTTGATGACAATCCAATCCAGACACTCACTGAGAACATCAAAGTTTACCACCCAGGAGATAGCCACTATAGTCAAAGCATCCAAATCAAGCCTTGAAAGTCACTTGCACCAGCCTGGCTATGTTAATCACTTTGATGTTTGGGTTAACATTAACATAAGTTAAATGAACAAAACCTTCTTGACTATACTTCCGCATGAAATTCTCTACTGAAGTGTGATGAAAACTTTCCATGTTTTGAAAAAAAAAATTATGACAGGCAATGAAAAGTGGGTACTGTATAATAATACGGAATATAAAAGATCATGGGGCAAGCGAAATGACACCACCACACCAAAGGCCGGTCTTCATCCAAAGAAGGTGATGTAGTGTACATGGTGAGACTGGAAGGAACTCCTCTATTATGAGCTTCTTCCAGAAAACCAAAGGATTAATTCCAACAAGTACCACCTACTATTAGACCAACTGAAAGCGGCACTCAATGGAAAGTGTCAGGAATTAGTCAACAGAAAGTGCATAATCTTCCATCAGGATAATACAAGACCTCATGTTTCTTTGATGACCAGGCAAAAACTGTTACAGCTTGGCTGGGTAGTTCTGATTCATCCACCATATTTTTCAGACACTGCACCTTCAGAAGTCTTCACAAAATTCTCTTAATGGAAAAAGTTTCAATTTTCCTGAAGACTGAAAAAGGCACCGGGAACAGTTCTTTGCTCAAAAAGGTGAGAAGTTTTGGGAAGACAGAATTATGAAGTTGCCTGAAAAATTGCTGAAGGCAGTGGAACAAAGCACTGAAGACATTGTTCAATAAGGTTCTTGGTGAAAAATGAAAAATGTGTCTTTTATTTTTATTTAAAAAGCCAAAGGAGCTTTTTGGCCCACCCAATATATCCAGTGATCATTTTTGGATGTGAGAGTTGGACCATAAAGAAAGCTGAGCACCAGTCAATCCTAAAGAAAATCAGTCCTGAATATTCATTGGAAGGACTGATGCTGAAGCTCTAATGTTTTGGTCACCTGATGCAATGAACTGACTCCTCAGAAAAGACCCTGATGCTGGGACAGATTGAAGGCAGGAGGAGAAGGGGATCACAGAAGATGAGATGGTTCGATGGCATCACTGATTCGATGAACATGAGTTTGAGTTGTTAGGTTAGATAAAAGGAAATCCTGCTGTTTGCAATAACATGCTGGACCTTGAGAGTATTATGCTAAGTGAAATAAGTCAGATACTAAGAATCAGGGTATGTGATCAGCTTGTGCTCACAATAAAAATCAGCTTGTGCTCAAATTCCCTGATTAGCTGATGGTTGGAATCTCCATTTTCAGTTTTCTGGTTCTAACTAGTCTGGGGGCTACATGCCAGGGGCATACTGATGCAGTGAACTTCTGGTTAAAGTTGCAGTCAACCTGGTGGGTGTTTTAATATCTGCAAAAGTTAGGTACTTGCTTCATACTTAGGGTTATGTCTTTAAAACAGAATCTGGGGTCTTTAGGATAGATCTGTTATGTTTAACTCTTTTAAGCTATAGCCATAACTGCTCGAGTTATAGGTACTCTCCTGCCTGACTCTCCTGTCTTTGTTTCTGCATTCTGTACTTCCCAAACTTTAACTGCTAGGGCCTGTCCTTCACTCTACACGGAGAGCCTAGGGAGTCATGGTATATTTCTATAGCTGCTTTTCCCAATCAACAACAAGCAGGGACACAGAGCAGTTTGTATTGTCCCAGACCTACTGGGAAGGTCCTGCAGGCTTTTTCTTGGTTTCAGTTTGGGAATTTTGTGTTCCTTAAAGGCTTAATAGAAATACTTTTTTGTTTGCAATTTTTCCCCCAAAATTAATTCATGAATTTATTTGTTTGACTTTGAGGATCTGAGCTATCATTTACTATTGGTTTCTGATTTTATCAAATTGGAATCAATTGAAATATTACTTTTAGCTTTCCACATAGTCAATTTTGTGATGGCCCTATATATAATTGAGAAGATGTATCTCTTCTAAATCTTTGATTCAAAATTCTATATACACATATTTACTAGCTCCTTAAATGTGATAGTCAAATCCATTAAATCCTTGCTATTTCTTTTTCTACTATATCTACTGATTTTTCAGAGACAGCCAAATAATTTAAGAGATCATTTTGATTACTCTGTATGCAGTGTGCAATTTTTTCAATTCTAAGTTACCTCAAATCCTTTTAGATTTATAAACATATCTATAGAATGCAGTCTTCTGTGAGTTTTAAATGAGGAGTGAAGAATTTCCCCTCTCTTTTTCCATAGTTCACAGATTATTTTGCAATCAAATATGCTTCTTCACATATGTTCTTCCAATAACACCAGAACGATATCTAAGGAGTCAATACCAGACTGATAAGAAAATGACTTGGCAAATGTAAGAGCTGGTCAACCTCATTCTTCTCTTAAAAATATGGATATACTGAAATTTATATACATTGACACTACTGAAAAAGAATATCTCATTTAGAATGTAATGAAAACCTTACTCTGTCTGCCTTACTCACTTAATTATGGGCAGTGCCTTGCCTTTAATGGGTATAGGCATCGAAACCACGGCACACTGTGGTTAACCCCTATGGGGTTAACACTTATTTTTTGCTGAACAAGGGAAAATAATACCAGATTTTCATATTATAAACAAGAAAAGTGGATACCTCACACCAGTCTATAGATGCATCTGGGTTGTTGCAGAGCTTCCTATAAAAGCATTTCACATCTTGACTCCTCACTTCTGGACCAAAGAGTTCCTGTACCATCTTGTAAAACTTGTCATAATCAACTGCATCTGCATTGTAACAAAGCACAAGAACATTGTCAGAAAATTCAAAGGACTATACTGCATTTTTAGTTGCTTTTTCTATTTTCTAATTTATTTCCTGGTGGTGATGGTTTAGTTGCTAAGTCATATCTGACTCTTTGTGATCCCATGGGTTGTAGCCCACCAGGCTCCTCTGTCCATGGGGATTCTTCAGTCAAGAATACTGGACTGGGTTGCCATGCCCTCCTCCAGGGGATCTTCCCAACTCAAGGATTGAACCCATGTCTCCTTCACTAGCAGGTGGATTCTTTACCACTGAGCCACCTGGGAAGCCCAATCTATGTCCTTATTTCAACCTATAACAACTTCTAAAGTTTAAAGATCTTTCCATGGGAACATAACTAAGCTCTTGGCTAGAATATTATGTAGTCAGAAAGAAATAATTTACTTTGGTGTTTAGTATCTCCCCAATAGATTTTATTTCAATTATTTTAGAAGTCTTGTTCAGGAATACAAAGGTAAGAAAGTGAATTACTTCTTTCATATTAGGAAGAAGTTTTACTAACAGGAGTATTTCCTCAAACTAATATTGGGTAGACAATAAAAGTGAGTAAAGAGCATGTCTTCTTTTGTTTTGTTTTGTTTTGTTTTTTTCTCACCAAAATTATATTATTTCTTCCATTATGTTGTTAGTTCATCTCAGCATATTTTTACATATTATGTAAAGTGAGGGTGTTTCATTTTGGATTCTCTAAGAAGCAGACCCAAGACAGATGCAGAATTGCAAGAAATTTACTGGGGGTGGGGAGAACTCCTGTGAAAGAAAGAAGAATGGGAACAGGAGTATGTGATGAGAGAGTTCAGCTCATAATAATGTTCTGATACATGTTAAAGGAAAGAGAGGTGAATTCATTCAACACATGAAAGACAGGTCTCCATACCACCTTTCAGTGGAACTCCCACAGATCCTGAGCCCTCACTTGCCCCTTACTCCTCTTAGGTCTCAGCAAAGAGGTTGTTATTGGAAGTGGTCTGGTAACAACCTACCTGCAGGTTCCTTGGTTCCCAGAATTCTCCTGCCCCTACACGCTTGTAATGCATTATTTTTCACAGTTTATCCCAATCCTTTACATGCAGAACCTATTCAGTAATGTTCTTCGTATCTACTGTCATTATTTGTGTAACTTCCCTCTTTCTCTTTACCATTTGCAGTTGTTTTGTAATTGTTGAAAGGCTCCAATCTGTTTTTCACTATCTCTTCTAAAATCTCTCTCCTTGAAATAATTTTTACTAATGTCAAATTTCCTAAAGTCTTGGATAACATCTGACTTTTCCTGAATTTTTATCACTAACTTGCCACGTGCTGCTGCTGCTGCTAAGTCGCTTCAGTCATGTCCGACTCTGTGCGATCCCATAGATGGAAGCCAACCAGGCTCCCTGATCCCTGGGATTCTCCAGGCAAGAGTACTGGAGTGGGTGCTAGACAAAGTAAAAAAAAAAAAAATCTGGACTCTAGCTGTATGCAGGTCAGGAAGCAACAGTTAGAACTGGACATGGAACAACAGACTGGTTCCAAATAGGAAAAGGAGTACGTCAAGGCTGTATATTGTCACCCTGCTTATTTAACTTATATGCAGAGTACATCATGAGAAACACTGGGCTGGAAGAAGTACAAGCTGGAATCAAGATTGCCGGGAGAAATATCAACAACCTCAGATATGCCGATGACACCACGCTTATGGCAGAAAGTGAAGAGGAACTCAAAAGCCTCTTGATGAAAGTGAAAGAGGAGAGTTAAAATGTTGGCTTAAAGCTCAACATTCAGAAAACGAAGATCATGGCATCCGATCCCATCACTTCATGGGAAATAGATTGGGAAACAGTGGAAACGGTGGCCGACTTTCTTTTTTGGGGCTCCAAAATCACTGCAGATGGTGATTGCAGCCATGAAATTAAGAGATGCTTACTCCTTGGAAGGAAAGTTATACCAACCTAGAGAGCATATTAAAAAGCAGAGACATTACTTTGTCAACAAAGGTCCATCTAGTCAAGGCTATGGTTTTTCCTGTGGTCATGTACAGATGTGAGAGTTGGACTGTGAAGAAAGCTGAGTGCCGAAGAATTGATGCTTTTAAACTGTTGTGTCGGAGAAGACTCTTGAGAGTCCCTTGGACTGCAAGGAGATCCAACCAGTTCATCCTAAAGGAGATCAGTCCTGGGTGTTCATTGGTAGGACTGATGTTGAAGCTGAAACTCCAATACTTTGGACATTTGATGCAAAGAGCTGACTCATTTGAAAAGACTCTGATGCTGAGAAAGATTGAGGGCAGGAGGAGAAGGGGACGACAGAGGATGAGATGGTTGGATGGCATCACCGACTCAATGGACATGGGTTTCGGTGGATTCCGGGAGTTGGTGATGGACAGGGAGGCCTGGCGTGCTGTGGTTCATGGGGTCGCAAAGAGTTGGACATGATTGAGCGACTGAATTGAACTGAACTAAGCTTTGATAATTATTGATTTTTTGTGAGCCATACTAGTAACTTAATATTTCTGACTTTCTAGTTTCCCATGTTTTAAATGGACATAATTACAATCACTATGAAGAACAGTTGTTGACTATTTGACACTGTAAACACACATGTACACAAACCACACCATTGACTGAATGTTGATTTTGACAAATTTCGTGATTCACTGGGGCGTAGCTATTGAGTTACCGGACAACAAGGAGCTAGACACAAATATACATTAAGCAACTTATGTGTCAGAGCTGAGCTAGACAGTGGTCATAGAATGGAAAACTAGGTAGGCAAGACCCCTTCTTCTGGTAGTTTATATTCTAATGGGATAAACAGAAAACCAAGTGAATAAGATATTTATGGGCTATGACAGGGAAAACTAATTATTAGAGATGGACATTGGATTAGTGGTTATCTGCATAACAGGGCATGAGAGAACATTCTGGAATGGTAGAGATATTCTCTGTCTTGATCTAGTTGATACCTACAGGTATGTTTACATATGTCCAAATGTATTGAGTTATACACTTAAGAACAGTGTGCTTTCTGTGCTTTACTGTGAGTAGGTCATATCTTAGTAACAATGTGAGAATTGCTGAGAGTAAGATAAATGCTCAGAAGGGAATCAATAGGGAGATGTGATATTAACAGAATTATCTTGTGCTGGTGAGTGAGTGTGGACCCGAGAGAATCCCTTTCTAAGGACAGGTAAAAAGCAACAAAGCTGAGACCTGATAAGCAAAAGGAGTCAGACATATGCTAAAGCTAGAGAAGAGCATTTTAGGTAGAGGCTGACAAACACAAAGATGCTAAGGCAGGAAAGAGCTTGGTGCGTTCTGAAAAAGTCAGTGATATGAAGCATAGTGAAGACTGGGGAAAGTTATCATGAGGTGAGATCAGAGAGGAAGGAGGGCCAAGTTAGAGTTAGAAGTTTGTATTTTATTCTAAGCATGGTGGTGAGCTATCACCAGAGGGTTTGAAAGACCCTGGTTGCTATAAGGAGACAAGGATGAAAACTATAAAGTTAGTGAGGGGTTTGAGTATTTAATTCAGGTTTCAGATGTGGAGGCTTAGGTCAAGATGATACATTTATGCCTCTTTTCTCTGTGAGTATGCTCAGTTGCTCAATCTTGTCTAACTCTTTGCCACCCCATGAACTGTAGCCTGCCAGGCTCCTCTGTCCATGGGATTTCCCAGGCAAGCATACTGGAGTGAGTTGCCATTTCCTCCTCCAGGGGATCTTCCTGACCCAAGGATTGAACTCACATCTCCTGCATTGGCAGGTGGATTCTTTACCACTTAGCCACCTGGGAAGCCCACCTATTTTGTCCACTTAATTATTAATAACAACCCCTTTCATTCTTGAAAGTGTCCTCAGCTGAATGATAAGTGGTATAGGCACTGATGGTAAATAATCTGCCTGCAATCCAGGAGACCTGGATTCAATTCCTGGGTAGGAAAGATCCCTGGAGAAGGAAATGACAACCCACTCCAGTATTCTTGCCTGGAGAATTCAATGGACAGAGAAGCCTGGGGGGCTACAGTCCATGGGATCGCAGAGAGTCGGACATGACTGAGCAACTCATACACACATACACACACAGGCACCAAAGAGAGATCAGTGAGATGGTGAGATATGGCTGGAAGTAGAATTGCAAAGACTTGCAACAGCTTGTAAGTTTGGGGGACAGAATTTGTGAGTGAAGGACAGGCTGGATTCTAGAGTAATGGTTATTATTGGGAGAGTTTGCCCTACCTATTTGGCAATATCTGCAGACATTTTTGATTGTTACAATGAGAAATAAAGATGCTACTGACATCTGGTGGGTAGAAACCAGAGATGCCACTAAATATTCTACAGTGCACAAGATAGCCCACCCCCACTCCTGGCCTCACACACATACCCATAGAATACACATACAGACAGAAGAAAGAATTATCAAGCCCCAAATGTCAACAGTATCAAGGTTGAGAAACCTTGCTCTAGAATGACACTCAGGTTTCTGATTTCAAAACTGAACAGATATTGGTTCTATTTACCAAAACAGGGGAAAACGAGTAAGAGTCATATTTCTTGAGAAAAATAAACCATTCAATCTTGGTAATATTAAGTTTGAAATTCATATGAGAGATCCAAATTGCTTAGCTGTTTTAAATTCATACCAACTATTAAAGATAGATGTCTCATTCTAAATGCCACTGGATAAGGAATGTAAGATTTTTCTTTCCTCAGATGATTTTAAGTCTATTGGGTAATTAACAATAAGATTTAAGAGCAATATTGCACAGATGAACTCCTACAATATACTTGATATAGTTTTTGAGGTAAACAACGGTGCCATTAAGAAATATTCTCTGTAGTTCTCAGCTTCTTGCCAATCTTGCCTATGGTGAGAGGCAGATCCGATTTGGGGCTCCCCAAGTGGCTCACTGGTAAAGAATCCACCTGCCAGGGAGGAGACACAGGTTCAATCTCTAGGGTTGGGAAGATCACCTGGAGAAGGAAATGATAACCCACTCCAGTATTCTTGCCTTGGAATTCCAATGGACAGAGGGGCCTGGTGGGCTACAGTCCATGGTATCTCAAAAGAGTCAGACACAACTAAACAACTAAACAACAACAACAAAAATGAATGTATGCCAGTATTAGCAGTCTGATCAAAATTCAGATACATTTCTCCCTTCTCAATCTTTTAGTTTAGTCCACTAGTACATTACACATTAGTTATAGTATAATTTACTATAAAATGTATATATATATATGTCTATAATATATATGTGTTCTCTCTATATAAACATAAATATATGTATATGTGTGTGTATATAAACATATATACTGCTGCTGCTGCTAAGTCACGTCAGTCGTGTCCGACTCTGTGCGACCCCATAGACGGCAGCCCACCAGGCTCCCCCATCCCTGGGATTCTCCAGGCAAGAACACTGGAGTTGGTTGCCATTTCCTTCTCCAATGCACAAAAGTGAAAAGTGAAAGTGAAGTCGCTCAGTCGTGTCCGATTCAGCAATCCCATGGACTGCAGCCTACCAGGATTCTCCGTCCATGGAAGTTTCCAGGCAAAAGTACTGAAGTGGGTCGCCAGTGCCTTCTCCAAACATATATACTAGAGAAAGAAATTTTCACTGTGGCTTTGTAATTGCAAGCTTGTAGATTTAAGCAAGGTTTATTTGTTTAGCACACATTTAAGGAGTGCTTCCTGGCTTCAGACTCTGGGCTAACCCTAAGGTTACCAAGTCTTCAAAGCACTCACAGTTCAATGCTGGAAAGAAAAGGCAGGAATACACACATGTATATCAATTTCAACAAGTTAAGATTAGCAGTAAATTCCTTAAGATGGCAATCAGTTCAGTTCAGTCGCTCAGTCATGTCTGACTCTTTGCAACCCCATGAACCACAGCACGCCAGGCTTCCCTGTCCATCACCAACTCCCGGAGTTCACTCAAACTTACATCCATTGAGTCGGTGACGCCATCCAGCCATCTCATCCTCTGCCTTCCCCTTTTCCTCCTGCCCCCAATCCCTCCCAGCATCAGGGTCTTTTCCAATGAATCAACTCTTCGCATGAGGTGCCTAAAGTACTGGAGTTTCAGCTTTAGCATCATTCCTTGCAAAGAATACCCAGGACTGATCTCCTTTAGAATGGACTGGTTGGATCTCCTTGCAGTCCATAGGACTCTCAAGAGTCTTCTCCAACACCACAGTTCAAAAGCAGAGATGGCAATAAAGTGCATCAAAATTTCTAAGGATGGCTTTGCTCAGGAGAAGTTTGGAAGCTTTTGTAAAGAAGTGATGTTTGATTTCGATCTTGAAAAATGAGGAAGTATTCATAGACCCTCAAAAAGGGAGGAAATGTATACCACTTTGCAGGGATAACGCGTGCAAAATCAGAGTCATTAACAGTATGCCAGGTTTGGAAATGCTGAGAAGTTAATGTTAGGACAGAAGGTGCAGGCCGGGCAATTCCAAGGAGCTACAACTGAAGTAGGTTAGGGGATGATGCCAGGTTAACGTATATGGATTTTAAGGGTGCTCTAATAAACTAGGAATGTGGAAATTCTAAACAGATTTTTAATGGAAAATCTCCCAGCAGAACTATACAGAAAGGAATCACTCTTGGCAAGAAAACCATTATATAAAGAAGCTGTTATAATAACCCAAGAGTGAGATGCTGTGAAAGAAACAGTCAACATTTATACCAAGACACCTGGCTTAGGAGACTAGTTAGTTCATGTCTATGCTGTAAGACTGAGAGACAATGGGGGCAAAGCTCAAGAAAAAAAGAGGCAAAGAAAGAATGAGAAGAGGAAAAAATAAGAGGAGAGTGGTGTTAATGAGTGACACAGAAGATAATTTCTAGAAGCAGTAGCAGCTAACTGTTTATGCAGTGAAATGGTCAACTAAGCTGGAAAATATAAACAAGTTGTTGAATTTGGAAGGCATATTAGGTGATCGAATACCTTGGTAAGAGGATTTTTCAGCAAAGTGATGAAGGAAGCCATACTTGATTGAAAACGAAGTGGTGACACTATGGGGAAATTTAGCAGAGAAGCAAAGGAAAAACATACAAGCTTTAGAGAAAGTCAAGGTAAGGACTGTCATAATTTCAGTTTTAGAGGACAAAACCAGTGGAAAAGGAGGATTTTGCAGTTGTTGCAGCAAGGTAGCAACAGCTCTGGAGGGGAGGAGGCATGGCAGAGAGGACAGGTATTGCTTCAGGTTAATTTGGAAGTGGAAGAAAGAGAGTTTGAGAGAATTCCTATCTTTTGGCTTTGCTTTCACTTATGATGTTGGAAGCTTGACTGAGAGGAGGTGAGATCCCATTGAGGACTCAAAAAAATGCAAGGGTTTGGAAAATCAGTTACAGAAAGAGTTAAAACAAACTGACAAGGGGACTAGGGAAACATGAAAGCTTATTGAGTAGTTTAGAAACCCCAGCCAAGTTCTCAGTCATTTAACAAAAGCATATCTATTAATAAAAGATCTGAGTCAGCTCTAACACTTAGGAATTGAGTGACTTGAACAGATGATTTTTACGTATCTCTCATTTGTTAACAAATAAAATGGAGCTAATAGCAATAAGGAGCCTGGCAGACTAGAGTCCAGTTCAGTTCATTACTCAGTCATGTCTAACCCTTTGCGACCCCATGAACTGCACCATGCCAGGCTTCCCTGTCCGTCATCAACTCCCGGAGTTTACTCGAACTCATATCCATCGAGTTGGTGATGTCACTCAACCATCTCATCCTCTGTCATCCCCTTCTCCTCCTGCCTTCAATCTTTCTCAGCATCAGGGGCTTTTCTAATAAGTCAGTTCTTTGCATCAAGTGGCCAAAGTATAGGAGCTTCAGCTTCAGCATCAGTCCTTCCAATGAAAATTCAGAACTGATTTCCTTTAGGATTGGCTAGTTTGGTCTCCTTGCTGTCTAAGGGACTTTCAAGAGTCTTCTCTAACACCACAGTTCGAAAGCATCAATTCTTCGGCACTCAGCTTTCTTCAATGGTCCAACTCTCACATCCATACATGACTACTGGAAAAAACAGCTTTGACTAGACATCCATGGGGTCACAAAAGAGTTGGACATGATTTAGCAACTCAACAACAAAAAAAATAGCAATGACAGTAATATTTGCCTTTTAGAATTGTCATGAGAAGTAATTAAATTTTATTTATTAAAATGATTTGTAAATTCTTAAATACTATCAACTACAAATTGGCAGTTGCCAAGGGCATTTGCCATCTGCCTTTGCTGGGATTGAATCTGTGCTGCTGTAGCAGCTGACCTTTGACACTCTGAAGGGAGTTCAGGGTGGAGAGCAGGGGTTCCTAGGTGGCACTAGTGGTAAAGAACCCACTTCCCAATGCAGGAGTTGTAAGACACTTGGGTTTGATCCTTGGATCGGGAAGATCTCCTGGAGGAGGGCATGGCAACCCACTCTAGTGTTCTTGCCTGGAGAATCCCATAAACAGAGGAATCTGGTGGGCCGCAAAGAGTAGGATAGGACTGAAGTGACTTAGCATGCAGGCACAAGCTCCAGGAAAACTGGTGGAACAGGTCTTTAGATAGTTGGATTATTTTCAGGAACTGATCCCATCCCTTGCAATCTCCTCCTATCTACAAAAGTCCTAAATCCCTTTATGGTGACATCAGCGCCTTGTGACTAGCAGAAAATCTTTTGTAAGATAAGTGCTTGATTGCATGAACTCCCATTTCTCCAAAATCTCATATATTGACCTTCCCCCACTACCTCTTGGAGCAGTCTCTCAGAGGTATCTGAGGTGCTGTCTCCCAGACTGTAGTCCCCATTTTGCCCCCAATTAAATTTAACTCGCAGCTCTCAGGTTGTGCATGTTTTTTAAGTCAGTAAGACTATTCAAATAATACTGGTTTGGGTTTGAACACCCAAAGTCAACATTTTCGCTTATTTATGACTATGTTGTTGTCATTGTTGTTGAGTCACTCAGTCATGTCCTTCTCTTTGCAACCCCAGGGACTGTAGCCCAGCAGGCTCCTCTATCCATAGGATTTCCCAGGCAAAAATACTGGAGTGAGTTGCCATTTCCTACTCCAGCCTGGCATATTAAAAGGCTGGCCATGCTGACCCTCTAGCAGTTATGTGGGCCCCATTACTTCCCTTACAACAGCAGGATTTGTTCTGTTAGAATTTTACTCTACCGTTAAGCCTTGCTCTTCACTGCTATCCTCAATGATCTGAAGCTACACACTACACCACTCCCCTTCAACCTTGACCATGGAGCTATACGTTCAGTTCTGTGTTGGTATCTGATTCTAGTAATCCTGGCAGATCACTGCTCATCACTATCTCCTTACCTTGGCATGCTTGAAATTATTCCAGCCTAGAGACTGGTAGGCTGCAGTCCATGGGGTCGCTAAGAGTCAGACACGACTGAGTGACTTCACTTTAACTTTTCACTTTAATGCATTGGAGAAGGAAATAGCAACCCACTCCAGTGTTCTTGCCTGGAGAATCCCAGGGACAGGGGAGCCTGGTGGGCTGCCGTCTATGGGGTCGCACAGAGTCGGACACGACTGAAGCAACTTAGCAGCAGCAGCAGCAGAGACATGAGGAGAGGCCCAGCGAGTGAACCGTGGTGAGGCAGGAAACTTTGCCTTACTTATAAAATTCTTTATGATCTTGTATACCCTTAAGTAAAGTGATGGCAGGTAGTTCATGTGGCTTACTAATGATCACTATGCACTAGTTACTCAAGTGGTAAAGAATCCTCCTGCAATACAGGAAACCTGGGTTTGATCCCTGGTTATGGAAGGTCTCCTGGAGAATGGAATGGCTACCCACACCAGTATTCTTTCCTGGAGAATTCCATGGACAGAGGAGCCTGATGGTCTGCAGTCCATGGGGTCACAAAGAATTGGACACAACTGAAAGCTCAACATTCAGAAAAATAAGATCATGGCATCTGGTCCCATCACTTCATGGCAAATAGATGCGGAAACAGTGGCTGACTTTATTTGTGGGGGCTCCAAAATCACTGCAGATGGTGACTGCAGCCATGAAATTAAAACATGCTTACTCCTTGGAAGGAAAGCTATGACCAACCTAGATAGCATATTCAAAAGCAGAGACATTACTTTGCCAACAAAGGTCCATCTAGTCAAGGCTATGGTTTTTCCTGTGGTCATGTATGGATGTGAGATTTGGACTGTGAAGAAGGCTGAGCGCTGAAGAATTGATGCTTTTGAACTGTGGTGTTGGAGAAGACTCTTGAGAGTCCCTTGGACTGCGAGGAGATCTAACCAGTCCATTCTAAAGGAGATCAGCCCTGGGTGTTCATTGGAAGGACTGATGCTGAGGCTGAAACTCCAGTACTTTGGCCACCTCATGCAAAGAGTTGATTCATTGGAAAAGACCCTAATGCTGGGAGGGACTGGGGGCAGGAGGAGAAGGAGACGACAGAGGATGAGATGGCTGGATGGCATCACTGACTCGATGGACATGAGTTTGGGTAAACTCCAGGAGTTGGTGATGGACAGGGAGGCCTGGCGTGCTGCGATTCATGGGGTCACAAAGAGTCGGACATGACTGAGCAACTGAACTGAACTGAACTGAAGATTCAGAGAAATGAAAAGAGCTTCCTCAAGTCCACTTAGCTATTCAAGGACAGAGTCAGATGAGGAACTGTACACCACCCTCCCATTCAATGTCTTTGCTATTCAGCTATGTTGCCTCTCCCTGTTACAAGAAGTAATTAAATTATTTATTAAAGTAATTTGTAAATTATTAAATTCTATTATCTTTCTGTTTGATAGTATTCCCAGTTCTAATCAACAGAGCCAACTAGACTGCCCCATGTTCACTGATCTTACCTTCTTTTGGGGCAAACACGCCGGCTCTTTCATCTCTTTTCTGGGCTGCTACGTGTTCAACCAATCTTTCAAACCCTCTCAAGGCTGTCCTGAAACTGCTAACCTGCAGTGCAGTGTTGATATGTTTTTCCTCCCTGATATCCATAAGGACATAGGGAATCTTTTATTTTGTCCAGAAATAACAGTGTAAATTTGCCAACTGGGAAAACCTTCCAGTTGTTGCAATGCCTCCCTGCTGCCTCAGTTTTTGCCCTAGGTCTCATTCCTTTGATCTTAACATCCCATACTGTGGGTAGGAGTATAGCAGGGAAAACACTGACTTAGGTCTAATGCATTTCATATAGGCAAACACTTCAGTAAAACTCCTGACCTCATAATGTTACCAGTGTCCTTCATATGGTCCTTATTGCATCATAATACCTTTGTAACATCCTCCTTCCTTCATAAAGAGGAAATTGAGATTTCTTTCTCCACAAATTTGTGTCTATGCATGTGTGGGTGTGTGTATATACTCCCTAAGAGGAAAGAAGAATGGATAAAGGCCAAGTTTGGAAACTGGGCATTACCTTCTCCCCCCATATCTCTTTTCACCTCATTTTGCCTTCCTCAGGATATGCCCTGGAGAGTAAATTCACATTCACTCTTGCAGCCATATTTGATTGGATACCTGAACTTCTAAAGATGAAAATGTATTTCAGTATCTGACCTTTCTATGACAAATGAAGATGGTCTTTGAGGTCACAGAGAATAAAGATACTTTTTCTTCTTTTATGTATTGTCCTTCAATTAAAATAATAAAGCAAGTCAGTATGAGGAAGAGGTAATTCCTGACTGAGAGGAAAGTTCTTTCAAGGTATCATTAGTTGAATGAGAAGAAGCTATCTCCTTGTCTCCTTTCCTCTAATTGCAAGCTCCAATACTCCAATACTATTGAGGTGCAATTGCTATTTAATCCAGTTTTCCAATATTTAACTCTTTATGGGAAGGAGAGATTGTCTAATATTTTATCCACCATGAGCTAACTTCCTATGCTTTAGGTGAGTTAGATGAAGTCCATCTTTAAAAACATTGGCAAGACCTTGCATTCAGAAGTGAATCAGGTAGCATTGCTGGGTACCTCCAGTTGTAATACTGTCTCCTTAATATTCATCTCTGGCTACTAAAAGGACAAAATAAGACTTTTATGTAGGAAAAAAATCTCCTAATTTCTTTTGTTCCTTCTCTTTTCCCTTTAAAGCTTTCAAAATATAGGTAGTGACACAGGAAGGACCACTTTTCCTACCATTCTCATGCATTCTCATTTTCATTCATTCAGCAGATATTCACTGAACACCTGCTTCACATTAGGTACTATTTTAGGCACTGAGGAAACAACAGTGAACAAAAGAGCTTATTGAGCTTTCAATCTGATGGAGAAGACACACAAAAAAGCAAGTAAGTAATATGGCAAAAGGTGATAAGTACGCTAAAGAAAAAGAGTAAAAGTATGTTGGGTTGGGGGATAAGTCAAAGGACATGGATGAGGGAGCTCAGAAAAGGACTCACTAATAGAAAGACACCTGGACACAAACCAGAGAGAAGGAAGGTAGCAAGCCATGTGGACAAATGGTAGAAAGGTATTCCAAGAAAAGCATGCATAAAGTCCCAATATCAAACTGTGCTTAATATGTCTGAGAAACAACAAAGCAGTCATGTGACTGGGGTGATGTGGTATGGGAAGAGAAGGTGGGGAGATAACATCACAGAGTCAGAGGTGGAGCCAAATCTGTTGTCAGGACAGTCTATACAGTAATCACTAATCTGCTATTGAGTAGAATGCTGATATCTGAGTCACAATTGAAAACGATTGTTTCAACTGCTTGTTAGTCGCTCAATCGTGTCTGACTCTTTGCAACCCCATGAACTGTAGCCCACCGGGCTCCTCTGTCCATGGGATTTCCCAGCCAAGAGTACTGGAGTGGGTTGCCATTTCCTTCTCCATTCAACTGCTTAGTAAAGATAAGTTGAAGGAGAGAAATAGTAGAAGCAGGAAAACCAACTAGGTGGCAATTTCAGTAATCCAAGTAAGAGATGATAGTGGTTTAGATGAAGGTAGGGCTAAGATGTCAGGCTGTATGAAGATAGATATGATAGAATTTGCTGATAGATTAGATGGGAATGTGATAGCAAGAGAAGAATCAAGAATAATTCCAGGGATTCTGGGAGGATAGAATAGTTATTCACTTCTGGGGAGCAAGTCAGTGGGAGAAGGAGATTTTGAGAGGAGAATTAAGAGTTCAATTTGGGATGTGTTAAGTTTGAGATGTCTATTAGATAAACAATTGTGGATATCGAATAGTCAGATGTAAAAATCTAAGGTTTAGGGGAGAGCTTAAAAATCATCAGCACTTGCTCTGCTCTGTATAGTTGCTCAGTCATGTCCAACTCTTTGCAACCCCATGGACTGTAGCCTGTAAGGCTCCTCTGTCCATGGAATTTTCTAGGCAAGAATACTGAAGTGGGCTGGCATTTCCTACTCCAGGCGATCTTCTCAACCCAGGGATTGAACTCACATCTCCTGCTTTGGTAGGTGGATTCTTTACCACTAAACCCCTGGGAAGCCACCATCAGCACTTAGGTGGTATTCAAAGCCATTAGACTAGATGAGATCTCCTTGAAGAAACAAAAAACTGAGGACCAAACCTTGAGCATGCCACTGTTCAGAGGTCAGAGTGATCAGGAAGAACCACTGATGGAAACTGAGTAGGAGTGGCCAGTGAAGTAGGAGTCAAGAGAAAGGAGTATTTCAGAAACCAAGGGAGAAAGTGTTTTGAAAAGGAAGGAGATGTTGGAAAGACTAATAGTTTACTCAGTAAAGAAATTCAGCTATAGGTACAAAGAGAATTGACATTCAGAACTTCAAGGTATGCCAGATTTTCTTTAAAAAAAAAAAAAAAAGTTCAATTACATTCACTAACTTATGTTTCCTAAAACAGGAAATGGTTTAGATATATTTGGCCAGAATTTCCTCAAGGCTTCTTCCTCTTTTCACTGGGGATCAAAGTTTAGACAGGCCTGGGAAAGATTTGCTCCTTGGAGAGAGATTACTTGGCTGAGTAAGGGTCGAAGTTTCCTCTTAGCTGTCATGTGCATGACACAGAAGGCTAAGGATTATCAGTGATCCCGAACAAGAGTGGCAGATAAAACCTGTCATCTTGGAGACTTCCCTGGTGGTCCAGTGGCTAAGACTCGGTGCTCCCAATGCAAGGGGCCCAGGTTCAATTCCTGGCCAGGGAACTAGATCCCACATGCTGTGACTAAAGATCCCACTCCAATGCAGCAAAATTAATAAATTAAAAACAAAAAAAAAACCCAAAGCCTGTTTCCATTGACACTGTCATACTTTGTACAAGATTTGTTTGAAATATAGATTGTAATGAATTAATGCTTCAGTGTGGGAGGATACTAAAATAGACTTCTTTCTGTCTCAGCAGAGGTTCCATGGTACAATAGGGTTGAGGAATTCCCCCATTTTTTTTAAAAAAAGGGCTATACAGCCCATGAAGGATGATGTACAGAGGCACTGAGAAACCAATTCTTCACACGTAGAAGGCAGGTTCATTACAAGGTTGAGGAGACCCTTAATGAACACCTCCAGACAAAATTTTTAGAGTAGTCATGTGACCATAACTTTGGGAGGAGCTCTATTGGAGAAGACTTCCTGAAGGTCTAGGGACCCTAATCAGGGTGTTAGAGGGAGAACTAAGGCTCCAGCTGACAGAGAGGCACTGCCCCTGTCAACAGAGTTGTGGGAAAAATATCTCCAGTGACCTCAGGTCCTCTAGAGACTCCACAGATCACCCCAGGATAGAAAAAGGCAGACTGAAAATTTGCATAAGCAGAGGGCACCAACATCAGATGGCAGCTTTACCAATCAAGGAAGATTTTCCTCAAAATCCCAGAGAGGCCCAGAGCAGCATCAAAGGTGGTGCTTAAGGAAATGGGAGAAGCTGGTTATTGTTCCCTCCACTCCCACTTCCCCATCCCCCAAAAGTTCTCCAGGCTACAGCACACTCTGTTTTGGAGGGTTGACAGATGATTTTTCTATGAGTTTTAATGTGTCAGTATTACAATATTCCAGACTTTATATTACTTGAAAGTGATCAGAAAGGCTTTGAGAACTGATAAAATGTCAACCAAGGGCAGTGAAGAATAGGTGGAAAGAAAATATTTGAAATGAGTAGTACCAAAGAGAATAAAATTACTTTTTGCTTGCACTGTGCTGGACAAAGGAGCCTGGCAGGCTACAGTCCATGGGATCGAAAAACAGTTGAACAGGACTTAGCAACTAAACAACATGCTGAGTCCAGCTCACTCGGTAAATTGGTTACATTTGTATATACTGTACTTTTCCTACTTTGGGGGAGTGAGATGCAGGCATAATTAGCATATGCTTTTTATTGCATTAAAATATACATCACATAAAATTTACCGTTTCAATCATTTTAAATGTACAATTCAGTGACATTAAGTAATTCACAATTCTGTGCAACCATCTCTACTATCCATTTCCAGAACATCTGCATCACCCCAAACTGAGGTTCTGTACCCATTAACCACTAATTCCCCATTTCTTCCTCTCCTCTGGTGACTGCTACTCTACTCTCTGTTACTATGAATTTGTCTATTCTAGGTACCTCTTATAAGTGGAATCTACAATACTTGTCCTTTTGTGTCAGCCTTACTTCACTCAGCCTAAGGTTTTCAAGGTTCATCTATGTTGTAGCATGTATTAGAATTTCATTTATTTATATTACTGAGTAACATTCCATTGTATGTACATACCACATTTTTTTATTCATCTATTAATGGACATTTGCTTTATTTCCACCTTTTGGCTATTGTGAATAATACTGCTATGAAGACTTGTGTACAAATACATGTTCCAGTCCCTGCTTTCAATTCTTTTGGCTATACTTCTAGGAGCAGAATTACTGGATCACTGATAAATGTGTTTAACTTTCTGAGGAGCTGCCAAGCTGTTTCCACAGTGGCTACACCATTTCACATTCTCAGTAGGGGCACAGCAGGGTTAGTATCCTTCACATTCTTTTAATGCTTTTTAGTTTCCTTTTTGTTGCTGTTTTTAGTTTTTGATAATAGCCATCCTAGTAGGTCTGAAGTGGTATTTCATTGTGGTTTTGATTTTAAAGATCCTTTATTTTAAATTTTATTTAAATTTTAATTAGAAGATGCTCCCAGGAAGGAAAACTATGACAAACCTAGACAGCAAATTAAAAAGCAGAGACATCACTTTGTGACAAAGGTCTATGTTGTCAAAGCTATGGTTTTTCCAGGAGTCCTATACAGATGTGAGAATTGGACCATTAAGGAGACTAAATGCAGAACTGATGCTTTCAAACTATGGTGCTGGAGAAAACTCTTGAGAGTCCCTTGGACAGCAAGGAGATCAAACTAGTCAATCCTAAAGGAAATCAACCCTGAATATTCATTGGAAGGACTGATGCTGAAGCTCCAATCCTTTGACCACCTGATGCGAAGAGTCAACTCATTGAAAAAGACACTGATGATGGGAAACACTGAAGGCAAAAGGAGAAGGAGGTGGCAGAGGATGTGAAATGGCTAGACAGCATCACTGACTCAATAGACATGAATTTGAGAAAACTTCAGGAGACAGTGGAGGACAAAGGAGCCTAGCATACTACAGTCCATTTCCTTCCATGGTTGCCATTTCCTTCTCCCTGGATCTTCCCTACCCAGGGATCAAACCTGTGTCTCTTTCATCTTCTGCAATAGGAATCGGATTCTTTACAACTAGTGCCATCTGGGAAACCCCCAGTATAATAGATAACCTTAACAATTCATAGTATTATAAAAAAAAAATCTACCAAAATTCTTAAACATTTACGAAAAGCCTCTTGTTCCTTTTTTCTTTCACTATTATTCCTCTTACATAGGCATTGCCTTGGACTTTAAAGCCAAAGTCATTTTACTAAAATAGCCAAGAAGCTGCGGCCAATCACTGCTCACCTACTTCCCTGCCCTTATTTTGCAATTCTCATTCCACCCAGCCACATTGGTTTCTTTATTTTTCCTCCAATATGTCAAGCATGGACCCACTCCATTACATCTACCCTGTGCCTGTTATACTCAGGGTGGCTATGTGTAACCATGCTGTACAAAATAACAAACTCTTCCCTCCCTCCCAAATACCTTTCATCTGCCTTCAGCTCAGTCACTCAGTTGTGTCTGACTCTTTGTGACCCCATGGACTGCAGCTCGCCAGGCTTCCTTGTCCATCACCAACACTTGGAGCTTACTCAAACTCATGTCCATCGAGTTGGTGATGCCATCCAACAATCTCATCCTCTGTCATCCCCTTCTCCTCCTGCCTTCAATCTTTCCCAGCATCAGGGCCTTTCCCAATGAGTGAGTTCTTCACATCAGGTGGCCAAAGTATTGGAGCTTCAGCTTCAGCATCAGTCCTTCCAATGAATACTCAGGACTTATTTCCTTTAGGAATTAAAGATAATCAGGAATTGTCTGCCTTATTTATCTTTTAAAAAATTTTATGTATTTATTTACTTTTGGCTGTGCTGGGTCTTCACTGCTGCGTGAGCAGGAGCTACTCTGTAGTTGCAGGGCTCGGTAGTTGTGGTTCCCAGGCTCTGAAGCATAGGCTCAGGAGTTGTGGCACACAGTGTTAATTGCTGAGGCATGAGGGATCTTTCCCCACCAGGGATCCAACCCTTGTCTACTGCATTGGCAGGTGGATTCTTCACCACTGAGCTACCAGGAAAGCCCTGCCTTATTTTTCTTAAATCCACATTTCACAACACTACATATGTACTTAGTTGATAATTGTCTGTTCTCCCAACACCACCACAATGTAAAGTTTATGAGCATGGACTCAGCACCAAAGAATGAATGATGCTTTAGGGAAAAATATGAGTCCTTCTTCATTCATTCAACTAATATTTATTGAGACTTTACTGTAGACTAGACAGTAAACATAGTCGACATTAAATATATAGAACTTGTTAAACGGTTGCATAAATCTAAGATACAAAATTATATATATATATATATTTTTTTTAAGAAGTGGTTGGGTTGATCTCACAGGTAAGTCCAGACTGGAAGCCTCAAGAACAAATCAAGATTTTGAGGGCAGCACACTGCCCCTCAGCTATTGCTCAATGCACCATGATGGAGAGCCACCCTGCCCTGACATTTAGACCTTACCTCCAAGACACTTGTAATGGGAGTTCACAGACCCTACTCATTCTCAACCCATCTTTTGAATAGAGGTGGGAGGAGGCACACACCTTGGTGGAGGGCAGGTCCTTTGCCCTTGAGCAGACACTGTGCAGGCCAGCGGTGCTCAGGACAGCTTGCGGGTCTGAATAGTGACTGCATCCTCCTTGGGCCCTTTGTGGCTTGCGTAGAGGCAGTGGCGCAGCCCTGTAATGACTTTTCGGTTCACAGACCTGTGTTTAACTTGCTATCTTTTCACAGTATAAAAGGTCAGAGGAAGTGTTCTGCTTCAGAGATCACCTCTGCACCTGCTAGATGTGATGTGGAGCTGGAAGGTGATCGTAGCAAGGGCCTTAGTGACTGGGTGTATCCATTTTTACTGCAGGGAGGACACGAAGGACAATATGAGCAGGCCTGGGGTGCTGCCTGGGTTTGCATTAAATGTGTGACACCATTTGGCAGCGGTTCCTAACAGCTTCCTGGAAGGAGAGAAGCCAAGGCTAGGGGTCGCTCGTGTAACCCCCTCGTGAGCACGTGGTGGGCCAGAAACCCATAAATGTTCCTGAAGGAGTGAGTGAGAGGTGAACGCCAAGAGGTCTTCCGGCTGGGCTGGGGGAGGGGTGGGGATGCGAAGTGAGGAGCCACCGTGGTCGATCTCCCTTCCGGCTCTCACGGACTGGGAGGGCTGGAGCCAGCGTACAGGTTGGGGAGGGAGAAGGGGGCCAAGTGAGCTCGGACTCCGTTAAGACTGCGACAGGGGACGGGATTAGGCGGTGCGCCAGGATGGGTGGGGCTACAAGGCGAGTAGGGGCGGGGCCACAGTGGCAGGAAGGGGCGGGGTTACGAGGCGCGCCGGGGGCGGGGAAAACGTCCGGAGCCGCATCTAATACCATCTAATGCCTCGGGGCGCCCTGCGACCCGCCCGGAACCGAGCGCGCCGGCCCCCGTAGTGCCCCCGGGGAGGCGCGGCGGCGGCTGGCGGAAGGGCAGGGTAGTCAAGCCTCACCCTGCCTGTCAGCGAGGGCGCCTACGAGCGCGTGGTGTTTTGCTTGGCTCCGTGGGGCTTCCGGGCGTGGGCAGCAACCTGCTAGTGCTCGTCATCTACCTCAAGTTACCGCGGCTCCGCAGCCCCGCCCGCCTCCTCCTGCTCCACGTCAGCCTCGGCGATCTGCTACCGTCCGTCCTCCAGGCCGCCCTGGCTTTCGCGTTCCTGCTGAGGGGCAGCAGGGTGGGGGGGCACCACGATCGGCGAGTGGGACGGCGAGTGGGCTTCAGCAGCAGCCTGTGAGGTGAGTGGTCGGAGTGGACCTCCCTCCCGCTCCTGCTCCCGGCCCCGCCCCCTCCCGCTTCGGGACCTCAGCCTCGCGGCGGGGCTCCCCTGTGGTCACCTCCCCACTGACCTCTATTCCTCTGACCTCCCCTCCTCCCCAGCCCGACTTTTCCCTCGTGACCTCACCTCTCCCCCATCTCGCCCCCTCCGCGCACCTCTCCTCCTCCCCCGCTGACCTCGTCCTCCTGCGCTCGCTCACCTCCCTCTTTCCCTCTGCTCACCAGGCCCCACGCCCACCCAAACCCCAGCCTGTCTGCAAGCCCCCGCTCCCCGGTGGGCCCAGTTCCTCCATACCCCATCTCTGGTCGCTGTCCTGCTCATCTACTTCTCTGCTTTCTGTCTCCTCATTTAATTCAACAGGGCACGAGACAATGGCTTATACACTTTGAGAAAAGAAATTAAGGGCCGTGGAGTTAAGAGATTCAAGGAAAACGGTGATTGATCTGTGAAAGTTGGAGAGGGTGATGAGATCTAATTCATATATTAATTTCCTAAAATGAGAGATAGAAACTTAACATAGTCGCGATGTGTAAATTCTTTTTAAAAATTTGCCCATTAGCAGTTGTAAACCTTTGATTGCTTCCTAGGAAGTGAGATAGTTTTATTCAGGTCCTCAGAATGCACACTGGCATGTACCCTATTAGCTATTTTTTCTGTGTTTTCTTCCTTATAGTTTCCAGCACACGAAAGTCCCAGGTGAGATTGCAAATGGATGAGAGAATCCCAACTCAAAATGAACATATAATTAGCTGTGAAACCAGTAGGTTTCATTAAGTAGAACTTGATAATACAATACTCTTAACCCAGATGCAAGATTTAAATCTCACTAACATTTGACATTTTGAAGGATGAACCACCCCGCTGTTTCATTGAAGACATTATTTTCTAAGCTTGAAAAAGAAATTGTCATTTTGTATGTGCTCCAGAAATTTCATTTGTACAAAAGTTTGAAATAGAAATGTATATTTCTCAGGTCTTAAATTTCCTTAAAAAAAAAAATCCTGAAATTCATTGATAATTCATTACTGCTTTTATCTTGGCAAGTTTACAAGAATAAAATCATTGTAGCATTATCAAGAGTATTTTCTTCTTCACCAGCCTTCTATGTGATGACAAACCCGCATATTATATTTGTTATGATTCCTTTTTTATATGTTGAGGGACACAAGAAAATGTCATAGAAATCATAATTTTATTTGATTGTCTTAATGATTCTAATATTCTGCTACTACCTACCCCTTCCCCAATAAGCATTTAAAGTTCTTATCTTCAAGAAGTGCATTTTCTGTGCTGGGAAATTCAGTTTCTATTCTAACTCAGTGCCTGGGAGTTTGGAAACAGGGGTATGGTGAGTTTTTTCTTAGTACCAGCATTTGTTTTCTTCCTCGTCCCTTCTATCTTGTGGCCTCACCCTACTGTATCTCCTTTTCTCTTCCATCCTTTTCCTCCCTCATCATCCCTGCTCCATTCCCACCCCAATCTGAAAGGATTTTCTAAGACTGCTAAAAATGTTCACCACACAGTATTTTGCCTGACCACTACTCTTTTTCTGGGCATTTAGTTAGTGCTTTCAACAATGACTTTAACCTGCCTTTAAGTTAGAGGTGGAAACTCTGGGACAGAACGTTCTGAGTCTTGTTCAAGCCCTGGGAGACAGGTCAATAGTGGATTATGATAGAGCTGAAAACATTTTTGTTGTTTAATTGCTAAGTCGTGTTTGACTCTATTGTGACCCTGTGGACTATAGCCCACCAGGCTTCACTGTCCATGGGATTTCCCAGGCAAGAATACTGGAGTGGGTTGCCACTTTCTTCCCCAGGGGATCTTCTCAACCCAGGGATGGAACCTATGTCTCCTGCACTGACTGGCGGATTCTGGAGTAAATTCCAAACATTGTGCTTCTAGGTAAGAGTTAAAGATAAAGAGAGGGAGGGTGCTTTCCTCATTGTTAGCCCTAAGCAAGAACTAACTAACCCTCGAGTAGTGAAGGGCAGGACATTCTAAAATATCAAAAGTGACTGCTTACTTCAGAGGCTTCTAGAGAGGCTGCTCTGTCAAGTGGAAAGACCACTGGCCTGATGGTATGAGCATGGGTCCCACTCAATCCTGTGGCTAACCCGTCATGTGGACTCTCCCAGTCACTTAATCTCTCCAGCCATCAGTTCTCTTACCTGGGGTTACAGGGTAATTGAGCTAAATGTTCTTTAAGGTTGTCCTGTCCTGCCTTGTGTTACGAGAATTCCTTTGATACCTGTCGGTTAGGAGGTGGCTGGTTTCAGCACTTATGGCTTATATCCTCTCTTACTCCCAAACCTCTGCTAGGTACATAGGTACATACTATGTAGGTACATACTAGGTACATACTATGGTTACGCTTCTTCACATACCCTCATGGGTTCTGTCTTCCTCTCCACACTCTGCAGGAAGAAAGCAGAATAAGTAATTCACATATGTGTGTGTATATATATATATATATATATATATATATATATATATGAGTAGGCCAGGCAACCACTTCATTCTGTGCTCAATTCCTGGTTTCTTAGGGAGTGCTGAAAGCAAGTGGAATCCCTAGCATTCTTCAGGCAGAGGCTTTGACCAGACAAGACTATGAAGATTGCCATCTCATTTGAACTGGCAATTCAGTGAATTCGTCACTTTAAGTTCCAATTGAATGGCTTGTTATATGGGTATCCAGGATAATTAGTCATCTCAGCCTAGGCAGACCCAGTATGCACTGATCTAGGTTTCAGTAAGTGTAGCAGTAGGGAAAATCAGAGCTTAAGAAACTTACTCTTACCATGCAACGATGAGTGATAGAAAGGCCATCAAGCATGTGGTGTGTGTAATACTTCCAGGTGACTTTGCCTTTCAGCCCTTTGGCTATTGCACCTCTGGCAACACCTACCACCATGCAGGTGTTCTGCACATGGAATACAACCAGAATGATGCTACAGATTAACAGGAGAGACTTTCTTTACTACCACCTCCTACCCCTTCAAAAATAAGAACAACAAACAACATGCTAATCTTGGCAGAGGATGTTTAGACAGACCTTCATCTTGAGATGAAGAGATTCAGTCTCAGAGCTAGGGTCTTATAAAATGCACGTCACCCTGTGGTGACGTGGGTTTTAGAAGCTGTACTTCAGTCACTCGGTTGTGTCCGACTCCTTGTTGACCCCGTGGACTGCAGCACGCCAGGCTTCCCTGTCCTTCGCTATTTCCCAGAGTTTGCTCAAACTCATGTCCATTAAGTCAGTGATGCCATCCAACCATCTCATCGTCTTGTTGTCTCCTTCTCCTCCTGCCCTCAGTCTTTCCCAGCATCAAGATCTTTTCTGATGAGTCAGCTCTTTGTATCAAGTGGCCAAAGATTGGAGCTTCAGCTTCAGCATCAGTCCTTCCAATGAAGTAGATGTTATTTTATATTGCAGTGTTTTAACATATGGACCCAGGACTTTTCCTTTTTAACTTACACCTAAAAAACACACCTGTGCATATGCACATTTATATAAGGATTCTTACAAATACATTTTCAGTAGACTAATTCTTTTATATACCTAAACATTTTAATATGCTATTTTATTGAATTAATCCTTTTCTGATTATAGCAGTGGCCCATTCAATTGAAATAGTCTCATGTTGTTCCCATGAGAGCCTAAAGGTGGGTGGGGCATGAGAAAGTCTTCTGTTCATTTGTCTTAGAAGCATCCACAGACTGTATGGGCCACAGAAATATGCATAATCATAGCAGCGTGCACATAGTATATAGTATGTTTCCATAAACAGTGGAGCCACCTGTTCCTTGCAATTTAATCTCCTAGTTGTGCACCATTTATTCAAATACTTAAAACCAAAAGTTATAGAATTGTATTATACTAATTCTTTATTTTTGTGGGATGTTGTTATATCCATTCTTCCTTGTTGAATTGCCTGACTTGGAGGAGTCTATATCTTTTGCTTATTTTCAAGAAGTTAGAAAACATGTGAGAAAGCATTAATGACTTGCTTTAGTAGAATCTTATGTCCTGATATCAAGTTGTGCTCCATAGGATTATAATTATTGATGCTTGAAATTATTATTCACTTAGTATTGTTAATAATTGTATTCTTTCTTGAATTTTCTCCTTTCAGAGCAGAATTCCAGTCACAAATGCATATGTGATACATTTTGACATTCACTGCTAAGATGAAACACAGAAATGAACACCGTATACTTGTTTTATTATTCTCAGATATGATTAGATGTACTTTATCACGGTTTTATGCTACTGACCTATAAGAAAATAATTCTAAAAAAGGATAGCAGTTGAATACCTGGGACCTGCAACTTCGTATTTCTGGGATGATCTGGAACATCACAAGGAGAGATTTTATTACAGTGTAGTCACACCTTCTCCGAACCCTCAGCCCAGATTCGTATACATTTTCTTCATTAGACATTGTCACCAGACACTTTTCCAGGATGGCCAACAGTCTCCCAACAGAATTTGATGTGATAGTAATGGGGACAGGTCTGCCTGAATCCATCCTTGCCGCTGCATGTTCCAGAAGTGGTCAAAGGGTTCTGCATCTCGATTCAAGAAGTTACTATGGGGGAAACTGGGCTAGTTTCAGCTTTCCAGGATTGCTGTCCTGGTTGAAGGAACATCAGCAAAACAGTGACACTGGGGAGGAAAGCCCTGCTGCATGGCAAGACATGATCCATGAAACAGAAGAAGCCATCCCTCTTTGCAAGAAGGATGAAACCATTCAACACGCCGAAGTTTTTTGTTATGCCAGTCAGGGCATGGATGGCAATATTGAAGAGCTTGGTGCCCTGCAGAAAAATCCTTCTTGTGTAGCATCTAGTACCCTCATAAAACCTCTGGATTCTGCATGCTTGTCTGAGGAAACACACTCATCACACATTACTAGCTATGAAGTGCCTACACAAGACACTCCAAAAAACAATGAAGAAATAACTGATACGGCAGAAACTTCTGTGAAAGAAGAATATTGTGGGTATGATACTTATAAACACACAGTTTCAGATGGCACTAAAGATGAAATCAAACCTGTACTGGAAGACAGCAGTGTGCCACCAAAGAGAAAAAGGATTGCTTACTCTCAAATAGTTAAAGAAGGCAGGAGGTTTAATATTGATCTGTCATCGAAGCTGCTTTATTCTCAAGGACTGTTAATCGATCTGTTAATCAAATCAAATGTTAGTCGTTACGCTGAATTTAAAAATGTCACTAGAATTCTTGCATTTCGAGAAGGAAAAGTAGAGCAGGTGCCTTGTTCCAGAGCAGATGTCTTTAATAGCAAAGAGCTCACTATGGTTGAAAAGAGGATGCTAATGAAATTTCTTACATTTTGTTTAGATTATGAACAACATCCTGAGGAATACCAAGCTTTCACACAATGCTCATTTTCAGAGTACTTGAAAACCAAAAACTTAACCCCCAGCCTCCAGCATTTTATACTTCACTCAATTGCCATGATGTCAGAATCCTCTTGCACTACAGTAGATGGCCTTAAAGCAACAAAAACCTTTCTTCAGTGTCTTGGACGGTTTGGCAACACTCCCTTTTTATTTCCCTTATATGGCCAAGGTGAAATTCCCCAGTGTTTCTGCAGGATGTGTGCAGTTTTCGGTGGGATATATTGTCTTCGCCATAAAGTACAATGCCTTGTAGTTGACAGAGAATCTGGAAGATGTAAAGCAATTATAGATCACCTTGGTCAAAGGATAAATGCTAAATATTTCATTGTGGAAGATAGTTACCTGTCTGAGGAAACATGTTCGAGTGTGCAGTACAAGCAGATATCCAGGGCAGTGCTCATTACAGATCAGTCTGTCCTAAAGACAGATTCAGATCAGCAGATTTCCATTTTGATAGTACCTCCGGTGGAACCAGGAGCACATGCTGTCCGAATCATTGAATTGTGTTCTTCAACCATGACATGCATGAAAGACACCTACCTGGTACATCTGACCTGTTCATCTTCCAAAACAGCAAGAGAAGACTTAGAATCAGTGGTGAAGAAATTATTCACCCCGTATTCTGAGACAGAAGTAGACAAGGAAGAACTTCCAAAGCCAGGACTCTTGTGGGCTCTTTATTTTAACATGAGAGATGCCTCGGGAGTCAGCCGTAGCTCATATAATGGCTTGCCTCCCAACGTTTATGTCTGCACTGGGCCTGACTGTGGACTCGGAAGTGAGCATGCCGTCAAGCAAGCTGAAACACTCTTCCACGAGATCTTTCCAAGTGAAGAATTCTGCCCCCCACCTCCAAATCCGGAAGACATTTTCTTTGACGGTGATGAAAAGCCATCAGAGCCTCTTGGAACCAATAATATAGTAATGGCCAAACTAGAATCCTCTGAGGGAAGCAAAAACCTAGAAAGTTCAGGGAAGCACCTTCAAAATTAGAAAAAAAAACCAAACTGGAAATGCTACTTTGGGCCTTCATCCTGGCATCAGAATATTCTCATTTAAAGGACAGTTTCCTATATGAGTAATTAGATGTGGTTATATGATGAATGCCATGCAGATGTTGTCTATAATTCTCTTTGTGACTTTTAGTCATTGGATGCCTTTGTTAACCTATCAATGACGGATGTATTGGTTATTGGACTTGTTTTTGTTTCAGAATGGGCTCCATGACCCAGAATTAGCTTTATTTTAGTACTGGGTATATATGTGAGAGTTCCGTGTTAGCAATGGTGCTTAAAGGAAGATGATATTATATCTGCTGATTATCTTCAAATTTTATTATTGTCTACAGAACGGTGATATCTAAGGAATATTTAAATTATTTTTACAGCTATTACAGTTGCTACCACCTCTGAGTAGTGAAACACAGAGGAAATTACGTGGGTCTTTTGTTTATAATATAAACATACAGATATGGTGGCAGCAATAGCAACTAATGCAAGTGCCAATGTGATAAAATATGTTTATGATTGTTGGAAGAATAGTTTTGCATGATCTTTTATTTGTGAAGGTGATGTTTAGAATGCATCTTGCAGTTTAATTCTCCTGCTTGACTCTTGTAATCAATGAGGCAGTGATGTCATCCCAGTCTTATACATTGGAAAGAGTCAGAGAGTTCAGTTAGTAGTTGCAAAGCTCATTCTTGGGAGGTTTGGTCCAAAGAAAATCTAGGGGGAAAGATTAGTTCTGGTTCAATACTTCAGAAAATTTATGCAGAGCACTGCTCTGGCACCTAAAAGAAAAGAACTTCTAAGTAATTCAGGCTAAAGAAAAAATAAACTGCTCCAGGAAAAGATATTTCAGAATGCCTATTCTGAAATTGCTAAGGAGAAACTTGAGTGAAACATTTTTAACCTGGGAATACAGATGGTTTTAAAAATCCATCTGTGAGTAGATTTCCCAAGATTTCACAATGAAAGTGAAGTATATCATTTTGTTGGCCCCACCACTTTAATTAGTAACACTACAGTTGTTAGTAAATCAGAGGAAGCTTTACCATGCCCCTTTGGTTGTGTCCCAGCAAGTAACAAGGTGGACGCCTTCATAATCAGCTCCTGCCTCTTAGCTGTTATCTAGAAGATAGAAACATTTTTTTCCAGAACCACCAGAAGTTATAAAGCTGCTTATATTCTAGCAGGGCAAGCTTGTGGAACTGTCAGAAAAAGTAAACTTCCTTCCTAAGTCACCATTTCCATTCCTCAGAGTATGATAATCCTATAGGAAATAAGCCCTTTAATTATGATTTTTTGCCCGGGAACAGAGCATTTACTATGTGCTACGCACTCCAGTACTCTTGCCTGGCAAATCCCATGGACGGAGGAGCCTGGTGGGCTGCAGTCCATTGGGTCGCTAGGAGTCGGACACCACTGAGCGACTTCACTTTCAATTTTCACTTTCATGCATTGGAGAAGGAAATGGCAACCCACTCCAGTGTTCTTGGCTGGAGAGTCCCAGGGACGGGGGAGCCTGCTGGGCTGCCGTCTCTCGGATTGCACAGAGTCGGACACGACTGAAGCTACTTAGCAGCAGCAGCAGCACGCACTTAATTGTACTCTCTCATTATAGTTTCTCAACAACTCTGTGAGGCAGATAATACATTTTCAGAGAGAAAATAAAGACAATAATTCACTCTGATTCGTGGCAGAGCCAACATTGAAATCCAGGCTTTCATGATTTCAAAATCTTTCAACCTCTGTTAACTGTTAGAAGAGTATAGGTACTAAAGGAGAAAGAAAAGATTACTGGCTCATGAGAACCAGACTAGCATTGCTAGTGAAGCAAAGTAGGCAGACAGCTTATTACTGAGTCAGAGAAATAGGAAAGTAAAGATTAATTAAAAATGCATGTAACTTAGAGCTATGAATCTCACTGTAGTAGAATTTGTCTAAGCTTTAACACAATTATTTTAAATTTACCTTTTGATTATGATGTTATAAAAAGTAACATGTTACTAGGGCAAAGTACACTCTAAATAGACTTTTGTTGCTCTTCTGTATGTGAGAAAAATGAAACAAGAACAATTTAAGTAAATTTCAACTTACTGAAGTAGAGAAGTCATGAATTGATATTAATATATATATTTTGAATCTAGCAAATCTGTTGTTATTGGTTGGCTTCTAGGCTTATACTTATCAAAACAAATGAAATGTCTGAAATAGACCTAAAAATTAGTTATTAAAATGTAAAAGAATTTGAGATGTTAAATTAAATGGAAGTGAAGGTAATCCAGACCTATTGAAAATATTTTAATTTCAATATAAGGAATATTTTTATTCATAAGAATTTGAGAATATCAGTGAGATGTTGCAAAAGATGATAGAACCACAGTAATAGAAACAGGAAAATGTTAGATAAAATCAGTGTTTTAAAAACTAAGAAATGAATTTATTACTTTCCTACTTGAATACAAATAAATTGGAAATAAATTATTACCAAAGAAAAGCATTTTAAAAATTAGAGGAGAGTATAATTTTTTTTTCATCCTTTTTTTTTTTAAAGATTTATTTTTGATATGGACCATTTTTTTAAAGCCTTACTGAATTAGTTACAATATTGCTTCCTTTTTATTTTTTGATTTTTGGCTATGAGGCATATGAGTAGGATCTTAGCTCCCCAACCAGAAATTGAACTCACACCTTCTGCATTGGAAGGAAGGTCTTAACCACTGGATCACTAGGGAAGTCCCAACCTAGTATAATTTTCTGACAAACCCATTTTACTCTTATGGGCTTATTGGTGAACTTTTTCAAATGTTCAAAGAATAAATAATATCTATGTACTAGAAAGATGATATACTAACACTTACATTTTGAAGTTAATATCGCCTCAGTACTAGGAGGAAACATTTTGAAAAGGGTCTCATCTGAACAAATGCAAAATACTAGCAAATGAAAAATAGTTATTTACTGTCACTCAGAATTATGCGGTTAGTGTTCAACAGAATAACCATTAAATCAATATCAACAGAACAAAGTAGTAAAAATTCAAGGAACTAACTACAGGTAACTTTAAAAATACTAATAAAAATATTTATTTATCTCTGTTAATGACTTTGTGGCTTCTCATTGTGATAAGTAATTATTAAAACCAAGAACTTATATCATTCCTGTTAGGGGAAAATAAGAAACAATTCTCAACCAGAAATTAAATAATCTTGGCACTATTTTTTATATATAGTTGAAGAAAACTCATCATTGTAATAAATCCTTAACAAGCATATGTAAATGAGAAAGATAAGGAGAGCACAAATTTTTTTCTATTAGTATGGCTTTTAGTGAAACTAATCATAAACATAAAAGTATCATAAACATAAAAGTATCAAACATAAAAGACTAATTCAGAAAATTGCAGGATATATAACATTTAAAAATTAATCTTATTTCTAGATTCCAACAATGATAAGCTACATTAAAGTGCTTGGGTATTAGTATATGCAAGCCATTTAAAGAAAGTTACACAACTGTGTTGGGATAAATTTAGAAAGATGCTTATACAGAAGCAGATTGAAGGAACTACATCCTAGTGTAATGGAAGGGAAGTAAATAGGAAATCTGAAAACCAAAATTGTAGTCCTCACCTTACTACTTACAGTTGTATAATCGTGGGAAAATCATGCCTACTTTTCATTTCATCATCTATAAAGTAGAAATAATGTTTTCAGAATTATTGTGAGGACTAATGTAAATGAAATTATGTCCAAAGAACTGGCAATAAGGTGAAGTTAGTACGTAAATTTGCTACACTTCCACTTAACATGGATGGATGGATGATTTATATAATTTGACAGAATTATGATAATTTAGGCTAATAAGCAAAGATATGTCTTTTTAACTTTAGGAGGAAAAAGGGATTCTTGCATCCCAAGAGATGGGGTAAAACCTACCTGCATTATACAAGGATAAAGTACTCTATTTTTTAAAAGGCAAATGCAAATCCATAAGGCTTACTAGGCAAATTTATGAAAGAATTAAGTTCAAACAAGAAGATAACAAATAGAAGTTAATTCTTAGAATGATATTCAGATTGCCTAATATTAAAAATGCAAACTAAGCAACTTTGACGTAGTTCATGCAAAAAAATTTTAGTTGCATGTATCCTCATACCAGTGGCATTATTATATTCGTTTTTTGAAGAACTATTTAGAAAAATATAATAAGAACCCTATAACCAGTCTGTCTTTTGATAGATCTAATTTACTCTGAGTAGCATATGCCCAGGAAAATATTTTAAAAGAAAAAATGCTATTTGTATAAAGATATTTCTAGTGAGTGCATTTATTTGAATTTCTAAAAGAGCCCAATAATTGGGAACTGGATAAGTAAATTTTCATGTATTGCTATTGCTTTCATAGACTGTTAAATAGCCATTAATAGTATTGATATATGTAAAACTGTATGGGAAATGTTTAAATGAGCCTCGAAAGTGTTAAGTTATTGTATTTACTGATTGTGTAAAAATTGAGGTCTCTACGTTAGAAAGAATCAGCATAAAACATTGTAATTAGAGTGTAACATTAAGAGGCCCTTTTCTATAAAATATTGATGTGTGAAATAAAAAATAAAAGATTAATTGATAAAATGGTTTACTGAATTAGAGACAGTATTATTGATTTCTTTGAAACTTATAAAATCCTCCTTTAAATTAAAAATATATATTTAAATGTTAGTGTCAAAAGATAATCTTCAGAGGCATGGACAGGTTTTCCAGCTCTTGTGGTCAAGATGGATTTTGTGTCTTATGTATCTTTCCTCAGTTGCCCAGCATTAAGGTATCCTATGACTATAAATAGACTTTTCCCCCTGCAATGGTAACCTCAGAACCAGAGGTGGAAATAATAGAAATGATACTAATACATTCCAGGACATCAGCATGAAGCCATTGTATTAAACACACGTTGTATTGACACATTCACACAATACACATACTGTATTCGCACATTAAAGTGTGTGAAAGTCGCTCAGTTGTGTCCGACTCTTTGTGACCCCATGGACTGTACAATCCATGGAATTCTCCAGGCCACAATACTGGAGTGGGTAGCCGTTCTGTTCTCCTTTCCCTTCTCTGGATCTTCCCAACCCAGGGATTGAACCCAGGTCTTCCACATTGCAGGCGGATTCTTAACCAGCTGAACCACAAGGGAAGCCCCACACTAATTAAAAGTATCACCCCAAATCCAAGAACAAACTTCATTTTGGAGTCTTGGAGGCCAGGGGAATGAAAGTTGGGTTTAGACCGGCAGTGAGAAATGAAATATTCCCTACCATATCAGTAAACAAGGATGTCACAGTCACTGTAGTCCTCCAGTGTGAGCTGGTGAGCCTCATGGGCACTTAGGAAGGAGAATAGGAGCCATCAGACCACACCAGTTCCTATGGTGAGCCCTGAGGGAAGGAAGCTCAGGATGTGGAAACACAGGCTACTGTCCTGGATAGCAGTGAGCCCAGACTCTTGCATCTTCCCACACATGCTGCTGCTGCTGCTAAGTCGCTTCAGTCGTGTCCAACTCTGTGCGACCCCATAGATGGCAGCCCACCAGGCTCCCCGTCCCTGGGATTCTCCAGGCAAGAACACTGGAGTGGGTTGCCATTTCCTTCTCCAATGCGTGAAAGTGAAAAGTGAAAGGGAAGTCGTTCAGTCGTGTCTGACTCCTAGCGACCCCATGGACTGCAGCCCACCAGCCTCCTCTGTCCATGGGATTTTCCAGGCAAGAGTACTGGAGTGGGGTGCCATTGCCTTCCCACACATAGAAAAGCACTAAATTCCTCAACTTAGTATATCTGGTTTTCTTTAATTAACAATAATCTTTTGATGTTCATGCTACCTGCTCTTTGTTACAAAGCTTCCATATAACCTGGCTCCTCCCCTCACCTCCTCGGAGCAGTTCTATCAGAGTTACTTGAGATGCTGTCTCATAGGCTTGAAGTTCTAAGAAGTCTTGCTGAATAAATCATAACACCCAATTTTTAGGTTGTAAATATTTTTTAAGTCAGCAGCAGTGGCCAAGCCTGTGCCTGAGGAGTGTTTTCAGAGAGACTGGTGCCAGGGAGAGATCTCAGGTTACTGAGGATGCTGGCAGACTCTTTCTTATCAATCTGAGAGATCCAAATCAAGGTGATTTAATTCAACAAACAAAACCAAATCAAGGTGATTTAATTCAAACAAACAGTTTGAACCTCAATCGTGGGTTATGAATTTGCATTGTTCTAGGGATTAGAAATAGGAAAATAAATGACAGATTCCCTGTAGCTGAGCACCAGTCCCTTAGAGGATATGTGTTTTATTTTATCTTAATTTTTCTATCAATCATACTCCCCATTATAACCACCTCCTCTCTCTCCCTCCACCCCAGAAGAAAAGGAAAAACAAAAATGTGATTTGTGATGCATGTACCAGGGGGTACCAAAATCTTTGATTATGCAGTTGGAAACAAGTAGCTTAATAAAAGTTAAAAGGTAGATCAGTTAATACTTTCTGAAATCTTTTTCAGTTAACATTCAGTTAATTAATTTTCTGCCATTAATCAGAAGCTTTCTGGCCTGCCTGGGGAATGGAGTGAGGAGACGGTATCAAAGATTGGTTAGGGCCCCAGAAGCCCAAAGTGTTAAGAGGTCAGGGAGTAGAAGTACAAAGAAATCAAAATGAGAGAAGCAGATCACAAAGTTTCAAAACCAAAAATATTCTGATTAGGATAGTTTTACCTACCTTAGTCTTGGCAAGAAATTTGGAAGTCATGGTTTTATTGCATTAGAGTAGTTGCTTCACTTTTGAAAATTTAAACATTTTTATTTCAGTATTTTTACTCTCAGAAAGGGACATTGTTTCCAGTGTAGTTCTTACTCCTTTAGCCAACAACCATATGTATATGATTCCTTGGGCTTCCTTGGTGGCTCAGGGAATGAGGGCTCAACCGAGGGCTTCCCTGGTGGCTCAGATGGTTAAGCCTGTACTGCAGGAGACCTGGGTTCGATCCCTGGGTTGGGAAGATCCCCTGGAGAAGGAAATAGCAACCCACTCCAGTACCCTTGCCTGGAAAATCCAATGGACAGAGGAGCCTGGTACAGTTCGTGGGGTCGCAGAGAGTCAGACACGACTGAGTGACTTCAGTATATGTATATTCACATTTCAACAGCAGGGGGCACAGTACCTCCAGCTTTCTGTAAGGCATGAACAAAGATGCTGAGTGATTCAACTGAAAGAATTTAACGTGAGTATTAACAGTTCTGCTACAGCATTTGTAGGATTTTTTCTCCTAACAATTACATTTTTTATATGAACTTCAGGACAAGTGTGTAAGGTAAGATAGGGCAGATATTTATATCCGTTTTACAGATAAGACTTGGAAGAATTAAGTGAGTTGACTTGCCTGGACTCTCTCCTAGTAAATATTCAGATCCATTAAGTAGAATTGAGATGTAGCTTCTGCTTTGCCTTCATTCAAGATGGTTATTTATTGCATATAAAAATGCACAGCACATCACTATTTTAAAAGTGGTTGTTTCTAGAATACATTTATTTTTTAACAAATAAATCATCTTATAAATTACAATTTGTGTAATTAAACAGAGTCAACTAGAATTGGAAGAAGAAGGGAGTTTAAGCTCACACCTGAAATCAAAGCAAACTGTTTCTCCTGTTTTTATGTCAAGAGCTTCATTTCTATAATATAGTATTTTTATTTGTTTCTGTTGATATCCTATAATTTTGACATTTGCTTGTTATATAGGTTTTTAATCCTTAGTACATGAATAAAGGGATAGATATCAGAGGAAAAGACATGACTTTGGATTTGAAGGTGCAAGGTTGACAAAGTGTAGTAGGAAGATAAATATGTGTTTGTAATTCAGTCAGAAGGAAATATATATTTAGGCATTTTACAGTTTTAAAGAAACAGGAATCCTAGGGGATACTAGTGCGGTGGGGTTTATGTCAATTCTTTTGACTATAGGTCATAAAATTAATGCCCCTGGGCATCCCATTTCTGTTTGACACTTTTACTTGTTCATTCATTCATCTTGAGAAATGGAATATTTCCTGCCATATCAGTAAACAAGGATGTGGTGACCAGGAACGCCAGCTGTCATGGATGGAGAGCTGGTGAGCCCTGAGGGAACTCAGGAAGGAAGGAATACCTGCCCTCTTACAGCCATCTGTCACTCCCTTCCATGAGCCCTGAGGAAGGTCAGGACATGAAAACAAGATACTGGCCCCAGAGAGCTGAGGTGCCTATCAAAGGAGTTATTTCAGTGAGTCCATTCTCTTGCATCGTCCAATACATAGAAAAGTGCTAAATCCCACTACTTTGGATATCTGGTTTTCTTTAAAAATAATCTTTTGCTGTTCCTGACTACCTGCACTTTATTGCAAAATTTCCATGTAACCTGACTCCTCCCCTTGTTTCCTTGGAGCAGTTCTCTCAGGGTTGCTTGAGATGCTGTCTCCCAGGCTTGAAGTCCTAAAAATTCTCACCAAATAAAACATAACTCTCAACTTTTAGGTTGTGGATATTTTTTAAGTCTACAATCTCATACATATAAAAATAAGAAAAGAAATATTATGAATCAGTATGGGGAAGTATTAATTTTACTTCATTATAATTTCATTATATGTGTTTAATTGATTGGTACAAAGACTTTGTACTAAATAAACCATCCATATGGTTGGAAGACTAAATAAATATATGGGTGGAAGACTAAATTTCAGTAATGAAGAAATTTGGGGGAATGGACTGCTGAGGGAGAAGCAGGAAATCTTGTCTTTAGCTAATTAATGTAGTTGTTAAGTTCCTAAAATGATTTAAGTGAAGTATTAAAAAAAAGCTGTAAGTCCTTTTGTTCCTTTAACAATTCTATTTTATGACTACACGCCATTATTTGCAATGCCCTCTGTTGCTGAAACAAGTATAAACCAGGTGTGTATTAAAAGGAAAAAGCAAAAGAGAACTGCACTGGAAGTAGTTTGCAATGAGATCGTAATCTCTTTTAAAACAAAGTCTGTGTGTGTTGTACCTCTGTATTCCCTACATTGTCTTGCACTTCACAGGCATGCAAAAAAATTTCGCAAAATGGAATACCCACTAGCAGTTTCCAGCACCTCTGTTCTTCTAGTTTAAAACCGAGGAACAGAGTACCACTGGGAACAGTCTGGGAAAATGTATCAAAAACCATAGTCCTGGATCTTTGTACTATTAGCACAGGTAATTAGTTTTAGGGTAAACCTATGTGAGTGAATAAAGCTACTTAAAATAGGGGACATTTCAATAATCTATGAAATGTTTCATCTAATCATTTTACTGATTTTCTCCCATCAAGGCAATGGTTCTCAAACCAGGGTGATTTAGCTCTTTGGGGGACATTTGACAATGTCTGGAGACATTTTTGGTTATAAAAACTCGGAAGGGGCTGCAACAGGCATCTAGTGGGCAGAAGTCCTGCTAAACATCCTAAGATGCCCAAGATAGCTTCCCCACAAGAATTATTCAGCCCAAAATGTCCACACTGCCATGCTAGAGAAACTGCATTCGAGTAAGAGTTTCTTTTATGCACCCCACTTTAGACTTTCTTCCTCAACATCTTCAGACTCCCTCAGTGCTTCTTCATCAGGGTCACTGTTGGTAGAGACTGCTGTCTGTTGCCCCCTTACATACCATCCCTCTACTCCTTCATCTCTGTTCCCTCACAAATTAGCAGAGGCTTCCACCCAAAGGTTCATGATAAACTCCAAAACAAGATTCATAGATATAGTGAATATATCTCATCCTGCCCCAATTTTCAGATACAGACTAGATATGTTGGGGAGTTTTAGAAAAAATCATTCATCTCATTCGGGTATAGAATAACTCTGCAAAGCAGTTATAGAAATGAAAGGATGATATTTTTGTATTGTTTTTTTAGTTATTTTTGTCGTGTTCTCTTATTGTTGTTAGGGGAAACATACTGATTGAAACCACCCACCCTGGCCAGGCACCATAGTAACCATTTGCATGAGTTGTTTTATGACAGGAGATCCTGATAAAGAATACGGAACTAATAAGCCACCACCAACCGGAAGAGTTCAGGAAAGGTCTGAAGGAGACACCGCGTGGCCGTCCACTTCCCAGAATCCCTCTCGCTAACACTCATCTTGGCTGAATGATGCATGTGCCACCAGGAAAGACTCAGAATTAGAATGATTGGCCAAAGACCACCCGGAAACTAATCCCATCACCATAAAACCTGAGACTGCGAGCCACGCGGCAGAACAGCTTTCCTGGGTTCCCTTACCCTACTGCTCTCCACCTGGGTGCCCTTTCCCAATAAAATCTCTTGCTTTGTCAGCACATGTGTCTCCTCAGACAATTCATTTCTGAGTGTTAGACAAGAACCCAGTTTCGGGCCCTGGAAGGGGTCCGCCTTCCTGCAACATTATCTTTTAAATATCTTTTTAAAAATATGTTTCTCTCTACACACTGCAAACAGCTACCTCAAATCAACGTAAAAGTATTTTAGCATACTTTTTTTGGAGGAGTATTATTTACCTGACAGGCTATGGGCAAGTGAATCAAATTATATGTATATAATAATATCCCATGAGTTTCAGAGAAGCCAATATAAGACTAAATAAACCATCCATAATTGAATCATATTCACACTTACTGATCTTTCATTAAGCAATGAAATAGTAAAGCAGTTTGACATTTTACTATTGTTTAGTTGCTAAGTCATGTCTGATTCTTTTGCAACCCCATTAACTGTAACCTGCCAGGCTCCTCTGTCCATGGGATCTCTCAGGCAAGAATAGTGGAATGGGTTGCCATTTCCTTCTTCAGATCTTCCCAGCCCAGGAATCAAACCTGCATTAGCATGCATATTCTTTACTGCTGAATCATCAGGCAACCCCCCCCCTCCCAGCTAGTGATTGATTAAATGTGAGTGCTACAGGAAAGGAAGAGAAACCAGGACCCAATAGAGGAAGAGCTAGTGGACAGGGACCTGTTATGAATGCAAACATGATGCCCTGACCAATTTAATGCAATAACCTCTGGATTGTCCTGGATTAGGAAAATTCCCTTCCAGGATTCCAAAATATACACTCTTTTTTTTTTTTTTTCCTCCTGGACTTGCTGAACTCCAAGGATATGAATCAGAGGATGCCAGTATCTTAATTACCAGAGTCTGTCTGAGACTTAGATCAAATAGAGAACAACCAAACCAGTGATGGGAGGGGAGAAACATAATCCTAGTGATATATTTCGGGTTCTTAATTTATGTGGCTCACATTATATTTCTATTGGAAATACAAAACTGGCATAGAAATAGGAGATGAGTCAGGACAGAGGTTATAAAAACCAAGGTGAACTTTAAAAAGAGCCTGGTCTAAAGTGTTGATGCTGCAAATGTTTTATTAATAGCAAGTGATGGGTCAACTGATAAAATTATAGAGCTATGGTTTTAAATTGAAGAGTTCTTATGATTCAAATGGGGATGTCTTTAAAATACAGATTACCAAATACCACTCTTACATTCTGGGTCAGTGAGTATACAGAGAGCAATTGTAGTTGATTGCTGCACGGGTGGTAGGTTGTCATGCATATGACATTAAAGCAAGTATCTTATGATAAGGTAGTAGGGATTTAGTTTATCTTCTGTTGGATAGTTTAGAGAGTTGTACTGAAGGCATTAAAGTTCTGTACACTTTCTCACCTAACAATTATATTGCCAGAATTTATCCTAATAAAGTAATCATGGATGTGTGTAAATATATAGCTAATAGATTATAATACCCATGGCTCACACTTGTTAAATGTGTACCCTATGCCAGGTACTGTTATAACTGCTTTATGCATATTCATTAACTCTATCTTCATCCCAATTCTGCAAGGTAGCTAGATAATATACTATTACCCCATTTTATAAAGAAATTAATGCACCAGGAGATTGACTTTTTCAAGGTCACATAAAAAGTGGAAGACATGGAACCTTAACCTAGGGCCCTGGGTTGTGCTATCTCTTCTCATAGCACTGTTAGAAGAGTGAAAAATTGCAAATAATCCAGAGACCCACAGTGTGACATCTGAGGGAGCACATGTTCCAGAAACGAATATACCACTGAGCAAATCATTCAGGTCCCAGCCTCTGGAAACACATTTTATCTTCTCCTGACCCCCTGAAAGATGAGGAGAACAAATCTGGTCCTACTTCACAGCCCTGCTGAGGTCAGTCTTTACCAAAAGGGAAAGCCTTTCATTGGCCATGATTGCACTCACATCTCTTTATGTTGTTCAGTTGCTAAGTCGTGTCTGACTCTTTGCAACCCCTTGTACTGCAGCACGCCAAGCTTCCCTGTCCTGGAGATGGTTCTCCCGGAGCTTGCTCAAACTCATGTCCATTGAATCAGTGATGCCATCCAACCATCTCATCCTCTGTTGCCCCCTTTCCCTCCTGCCCTCAATCTTTCCCAGCATCAGGGTCTTTTCCAATGAGTCGGCTCTTCGCATAAGGTAGCCCAAAGCATTGGAGCTTCAGCTTCAGCTTCAGCATCAGTCCTTTCAAGGAATATTCAGGGTTGATTTCCTTAGGATTTCCCTTAGGATCTCTTTATGGCTCAGTGTTATTTCTTGATACGGTCCAGTCCTGAGCTCCCACCATGTGCACTCAACTCTCCTATATCTTCAACATCTTTCCAATATTTTCTCTACCTCCTTACTTTCCCTTAAAACTTGGTGCCCTCAAGGACCTGATTTCTCACCTCCAGGCAGGAGCTGTTTTTTTGTTTGTTTGTTTGTTTTTTGATGGTGAGCTGATGTTTCAATAACGGACCATGAGAGAAAATGAAATAGAGTTTATCACTCACAGCCTTGGAGGAAGGACATGGCACACCTCAGTGGGTCACATATGGAGGTCAAGGCAGAGTGCAGACAGAGAGGGTCAGGACCTGAGACACATTACAATCCATGGGTTGAGGGCTTTGGGGTTGGTGGACTAAGGTCGGATCGCGCAGTTCAGTTCAGTTCAGTCGCTCGGTCGTGTCCAACTCTTTGCGACCCCATGAACTGCAGCACGCCAGGCCTCCCTGTCCATCGCCAGCTCCTGGAGTTTACGCAAACTCACGTCCATCACATCAGTGATGCCATCCAACAATCTCATCCTCTATTGTCCCCTTCTCCTCCTGCCTTCAATCTTTCCCAGCATCAGGTTTTTTTCAGATGAGTCAGTTCTTCGTATCAGGTAGCCAAAGTACTGGAGTTTCAGCTTCAGCATCAGTCCTTCCAATGAATATTCAGGACTGATTTCCTTCAGAATGGACTGGTTGGATCTCCTTGCTGTCAAGGAACTCTCAAGAGTCTTCTCCAACACCACAGCTCAAAAGCATCAATTCTTCGGCACTCAGCTTTCCTTATAGTCCAAATCTCACATCCAAATGTGACCACTGGAAAAACCATAGCTTTGACTAGACAGACATTTGTTGGCGAAGTAATGTCTCTGCTTTTTAAAAAACTGTCTAAGTTGGTCATAACTTTCCTTCCAAGGAATAAGCATCTTTTAATTTCATGGCTGCAGTCACCATCTGCAGTGATTTTGGAGCCCCAAAAAATAAAGTCTGACACTGTTTCCCTATCTATTTCCCATGACGTGATGGGACCAGATGCCATGACCTTAGTTTTCTGAATGTTGAGTTTTAAGCCAACTTTTTCATTTTCCTCTTTCATTTTCATCAAGAGGCTCTTTAGTTGTTCCTTATTATTCAAGCCAAAAAAATAGGAGGGTTTTGTCAAGTTCCACAAGGACATCTAGTCACCAAATAGGGGAAATGACTTGGTTCTCAAGCTTGTTATTCAGTCACTCAGTGTCCAGCTCTGTGACCTTATGGACTACAGCATGCCAGGCTTCCTTGTCCTTCACCAACTCCTGGAGTTTGCTCAAACTCATGTTCATTGAGTCAGTGATGCCACCCAACCATATCGTCCTCTATTGTCCCCTTCTCCTCCTGCCTTCAATCTTTCCCAACATCAGGGTCTTTTCCAATGAGTCAGTTCTTCGCATCAGGAGGCCAAAGTACTGGAGCTTCAACTTCAGCATCAGTTCTGCCAATGAAAATTCAGGATTGATTTCCTTTAGGATTGGCTAGTTTGATCTCCTTGCAGTCCAAGGGACTGTCAAGAGTCTTCTCCAACACTACAGTCCAAAAACATCAATTCTTTGGTGCTCAGCCTTCTTTATGGGTCTGCTCTCACATCCATACATGACTACTGGCACAAGCATGGTTTTGACTAGATGGATCTTTATTGGAAAAGTAATGTCTCTGCCTTTTAACATGCTATCTAGCTTTGTCATAGCTTTTCTTCCAAGGAGCAAGTGTTAATAGACTTGTATTTAAGCTCCCGAGTTCTACCCACTCCTGTGCCTTTCTAACTTTCTACCACTTAAAGCAATTTTGGCACCCAGCTACTCAATTACTCAATAATAATAATACCTTCTATATTACCATTTTACTAACTACCCTTATATTCTCATTTAATACATACACAAATACACACAATAAGCATTTTGGTACAATTATTCCTATGTTGCTGCTACTGCTGCTGCTAAGTCGCTTCAGTCGTGTCTGACTCTGTTCAACCCCATAGAAGGCAGCCCACCAGGCTCCCCGTCCCTGGGATTCTCCAGGCAAGAACACTGGAGCAGGTTGCCATTTCCTTCTCCAATGCATGAAAGTTAAAAGTGAAAGTGAAGTCGCTCAGTCGTGTCCGACTCTGTGTGACCCCATAGACAGCAGCCCACCAGGCTCCTCCATCCATGGGATTTTCCAGGCAAGAGTACTGGAGTGGGGTGCCATTGCCTTCTCTGTATTCCTATGTTACTGGTGTGCAAATTGAGGTTCAGAAATGTTAATTAATTTTCCCAGAAACGTGGTAGTTATGTATAGAAATTGGAATTGAATTCAGGACTTTGGCCTCAAATGCATTCCTCTATCATAGAATTTATCATATTGTTTCATAATCATTTACTCTCCTGTTTATAATTCATCTTTGTTTTTCCATTGTCTAACACAGTGCCTGGCATATTATGTGTGCATGATGTATGTTTATTGATCAATGCTGTAAATAGTGCATAATCATCAGGCTATATCACAAAGAACTTTACTGGACTCAAACTAATACATGTAGTTAACATTTGAATGCCTCTTTTCATGTCCATGCTTTTGTATGCACTATATCCTTGAAATATCCTTTTCAACTTGATAAACTCCCTCCACATTGTCCACATCAAAAAATAAATCTTTAAAAAAAAAGAATGAGAAGAAAATTATACTATCCTCTAATTTTTAAAATGCTTTTCTTTGGTAATAATTTTTTATTTCAATTTATTTGTCTTCAGGTAGGAAAGTAATAAATTCATTTCAACTTGATAAATTCACTCCAAATATTGGTTTCTCTTAAAATCTTCCCCAGCAAAGAGTTAACTACTTCCTTTACTGCATTCTCCAGGTCCCCAAACACAGCTCAGTTTTAGTACTTATCACATGCTTATAATTATTTGTTTACATGTCTGTCTTCTCATGTGTCTGTGAGATCTTTGTCATATCTGCAGGCAGAGGGAATAGCAATATGAAAGCAGCTGACTTTTGTTTTGGTTAGGGTTTTGCTTTGAGAATTTTTGGTGCATTTTAGAATTTTTATTGAAATATAATTGACTTATAATGTGCTAATTTCAAGTTTACAACAAAGTGATTCATTATACATATATATATACATATATATTTTTTCAGATTCTTTTCTCTTATAGGTTATTATAAACTGTTGAATATAGTTCCCTGTGCTATACAGTAGGTCCTTGTTTGTTATCTATTTTACATATAGTAGTGTACATACGTTTAATCCCAAACTCCTAATTTATCCCTCCCCACCTTTCCCCATGGGTAACCATAAGTTAGTTTCCTATATCTGTGAGTTTATTTTTGTATAATTTCATTTGTATCATTATTTTTTAGATTCCACATTCCAGTATTCTTGCCTGAAGAATCCCAGGGATGGGGGAGCCTGGTGGGCTGCTGTCTATGGGGTCACACAGAGTCAGACACGACTGAAGTGACTTAGCAGCAGTAGCATAAGTAATATCATATGATATTTGTCTTTGGGCCCTCCCTGGTAGCTCAGCTGGTAAAGAATCTGCCTGCAATGCAGGAGACCTGGTTTGATTTCTGGGCAGGGAAGGTCCCCTGGAGAAGAGATAGACTACCCACTCCAGTATTCTTGGGCTTCCCTGATGGCTCAGCTGGTAAAAAATCAGCCTGTAATGTAGGATACTTGGGTTCGATCCCTGGATGGGGAAGATCTCCTGGACAAGGGAATGGCTACCCACTTCAGTATTCTAGCCTGGAGAATTCCATGGACAGAGGAGTCTGGTGGGCTACAGAGGACTCATGGGGTCACAAAGAGTTGGACACGACTGAGCACCTAAGCACAGGACAGGCCTATTTCACTCAGTGGGCGGGAGAGGAATAGGTACATACCTATGGCTGAGTGCTTTTGCTGTTCACCTGAAATTATCACAGCATTGTTTGTTAATCAGCTATGGACTAATGCAAAATAAAAAGTTTAAAAACAATTTAGGGGAAAGCAGAAGGGAAACATGAGTCTAAGTAGTTGATCATTTATGTGTGTGTTTTTATGTATACATGTCTAAGAATCAACACACAAATTAGATACTAATGTGTATATGGAATTACTAACATTTATGAATCACTGGATGTGTTTAAAGAGGAAAGTAATCTATTTTTCAACGTTTATGTTACTGAATCCAAGCTCATATTGCTCACTGAACAATAAGCCAATAAGTCAAAGATGAGTTATTGGGGCAAGGAAAAGAACCATCTTACCTGAATGTGAATTCATGCCTCTTTTATACTGAAAGAAGAGGCAGTAAAGTCAAACACTTACTGGTTCCAGTCAGCCTCCAGAAGAGATATGTTCATTTCTTCTTTCCAAAAGTCTTTCACAGGTGGGCCTGGTTAGGATGTTTCTGGAGCTAAACAAAGTTATATTAGTTTAATGTTTAGTTATTTTAGTTTAAACTCCATTACCTGGGAGTCAGTGTTCCCAGAGATGGGTCATTATGTATAGTTTAAGCTTATAGGTAACATCCCTTTAGTGATTAACTTATAATAGAGTACAACGTTTCTTCCCTAGTACAGTCATATTTATATTACTCAGCTCTTTAAACTTGTGGCAAAAAATTTTTAATATATATCTTTAAAACTATGGGAGTATACATAGTTTTTTAAAATTCTATTAGGAAAAATACTAGAAAAAAAATTGAAGACCCCTACTGTAGACCATGGACAGCCACAAAAGGCATGGTCAGACTTGTACAAGCCTGGTAATGACTATTAGTTCTACCTCTCCACATATCTGGAGTCTAAGAGGCTCTTAGAAGAACTCAAAGAGGATTGCTTTACCTTTGTAGAAGTTCTCCTTTCAGTTAGAAATGCACACCCTGACACTTTGTTAACACTAAGCTCATCTTTTAAGATCCAACTTATCCTTCATTGCTTCATGAAGCCATTGGGATTTAATTTTTCTGGTTTCCAATCCAATTCCAATGTTCGCTCAGTCGTGTCTGACTCTTTGAGACCCCATGGACTTTAGCCTACAAGGCTCCTCTGTCCATGGAATTTTCCAGGCAAGAGTACTGGAATGAGTTGCCATTTCCTTCTCCAGGGGATCTTCCCGAGCCAGGGATCGAACCCGGATTGCCCGCATTGCAGGCAGACACTTTACTGTCTGAGCCACCAGGAAAGCCCACTGGTTTATTGTTGCACAATAAACTTATGATTACATATCATCTTACACTGCCCACCTTACACTTATGAGTTGGTCTTGGCTTTACAAGAGTATTGTAATCTCCTTGAGGGACCACGTGTCTCTGGTTTCTCCTATAAGACGTGCTCAGCAGACTGTTGTTGTTTAGTTGCTAAGTTGTTGTTTAGTTGTTTAGTCATTTCTGACTCATTGTGACCCCATGGACTGTAGCCCACCAGGCTCCTCTGTCCATGAGATTTCCCAGGCAAGAATACGGGAGTGGTTTGCCAGTTCCTTCTCCAGGGGATCTTCCCCACCCAGGGATTAAACTGCATCTCCTGCATTGGCTGGTGGACTCTTTACCACTGAGCCCACTCAGCAGACTAAGAGGCACTTAATATGTACGTGATCAATTCACATCTTTACAGGGTAAGCAAGGTCATCACACTTCCCCTGTGGATGTTGTGCGGTAATAGAAGTTGCCCCACAGTACAATAGGTTGTGTAACAACAAAATCCTGAGTTTTGAAATCAGCCAGTCCAGTCCTGAGTTGTCAAAACTATCTTCACCGTCTCTTACCCATTTTGAGCCATAGACTGCTTTTCTCAACAACAACAAAAAGGATGGGGGACATATTCCATAGAATCATTGCCTTGGGGTTTGTTTCATAATAGATGCCCAGTTTGCAATAGTCACCTTCTCCTTTCCTGTCCATAGTGTCAAAAGAAATAGAGGTTTAGGCTTAACATCAGTTAAGAAGTATGTGTAACACAGTTTTAATACAGTCCATGCATTTTCATCCTCCCAGGATGTGTTCTGGGAATCAACTAGAGTATAACAAGCAATTAGGACTCAGGATTGAAATCCATTAGTAAATAAAGTATTAAGGGGGGAAAAAGGCTGATATGTGTATTTTGCAAGAAAGGGATGTAGTTTAGTTCTGTTTAAATGAGCCACACTGGAAGACTATATCTGTGTGACTAGGGCTGCTGCTTATATGCACCCATGCTACTGGGAGGACCTAAGCAACGCAAGGTTTGCTGTCTCTAGGTCTCTACTAACTAGTCATGGAGCAGAATAATAGTAATTTAATTCAGGACTTGAAGCCCATGGTGCTTGCTAAGACACAGGCATAGTCAAAGATTAGATAATATTTTATATAATAATATATATATTATATAATATATATAATATATTATAAATATATTATATTTATATCTTGGGACTTCCTTTGTGGATGCAGGGGATGTAGGCTCGATCCCTGGTCGGGGAATTGGGATTCCCACATGCTGTGGGGCAACTAAACCTGTGCACTCCGGAGCCTGAACATCACAGCTAGAAAGAAGCCTGTGCACTGCAAGGATGAGCCCTCTGGCTGCATCTACAACCCAGTGCAGACAAATAATCCATAAAGAAAAAAATTTTCTTCGACCGAAATAATAAGGGAAATGTAGTCAACTCCTGCATTCTGACGTCACAAAGCTGGACTCCTATTTCAACGCTGAGCACAACGAGGCTTTTAGTGAGAACTTGTGCACCTTTATGACTTCCCTCATCTCACCGCACCTTATTCTCTGTCTCTGCGTTATCTCGTTTTTTCATAGTGCTTCACTAGTTTACCTGTTTTACTTTCTGGGTTGTTTTTATCTCTTCTCTTTTACCCTCCGGACTGTGATAAGGTCCACAAAATGCTTGCTTCACTCACCACTTTATGCTGAGTTTCTAGCACAATGATTGACACATGTACTTAAGGAATAAATGAGTGAATATACGAAAGTTAAAATTATACTAATTTATTGTTTAAACCATAAGAGCACATTTATTGGTCTGTAAAGTACACTGAGATTTGTTAACCTACAACATAATTATTTGCACTAAACTTCTTTGCCAGTAACAGATTAAATCATGCTGAAATTGAAGGTCTAGCTAGGCTTTAACATCAAGTATTAATACATAATTAAATGCCATTATACTTAATAAGAAAGTTTGTGAATTAAATAAAACCAACAGTATTTTATTAGAGTCAATTTATTGTGTCACTATTTTTAGATTTTCTTCTAGAATATACTCAGTTAAAGAAGATAATACCAGTTTTTCAGAAATAAATGTAAAAGGTGAAAACTAGTCATCACTAGTTCTGAAGACAGCATATCTAATTGGATATTATTTGGTCTCCAGAATTTCCTATTATATTTAAATTTAAACCCATCTTTTACTATTATTATCACTATTTTCTGAATTATTTCCTTCTACCATATTCCAAAACTTGATCTTGCAGTCACTTATGTATTTACTAAATACTCAGTCATTTATTCAGTGAGCGTTTATTGACTAGCACATGTATCAGACACTGGGAGTAATAATGTCCTTGTAACAAAATATTTATCATGGTATAACCTAGTCTCCACACTCCTACCCGTTATCATGACACCAGTTTTATTTTCATTCCCCATCAGAATCACTTTTCCTAGAACCGTTCTTTTTTTAAGCACTTTAAATGATTTAAAGCACTTTTTTTTTTTTAAAGATTATTTATTTTTGGCTATGCTGGGCTTCATTACTGCACAGCACTTCTCTAGTTGGGGCAAGCAGGGGCTACTCTCTAGCTGCCGTGCACAGGCTTCTCATTGTGATAGCTTCTCAGTTGTGGAGCCCTGACTCTAGAGTGCTCGGGCTTCAGTAGTCGTGACTCCTGTGCTCTAGAGCACGGATTCAATAGTTGTGGCACACAGGCTTAGTTACTCTTCGGCATATGGGATCATCACAGATCAGGGATCGAACCTGTGTCTCCTGCATTGGCAGGTGGATTCTTTATCACTGAGTCCCCAGGGAAGCCCTCCTAGAACCATTCTTGATCCATGCATTCAACAAATGTTTATGCTGCTATGTTCTAGGGATCTCACAATTTCAGTTTCTCCCTCATGTTGAAGGGGTTAGCGGTCTTTCAACCGCTACTTGGTCCTTCCAACCAAGTGACAGGAGGAAACAAATGACAAGCCAAGCAGCTGACTATCCCACTCCACCCCACCCCACCCCATTCCTTTAGCCACAGGAGGCACCTTTTGATCCAGTGTTGCTGTGCTAAGATGATAATCTCCTTAAAGTAACTTTTTCCCAAACCTTGAGCTGCTCAGTTCAGTTCAGTTCAGTTGCTCAGTCGTGTCTGACACTGCGACCCCATGAATCGCAGCACGCCAGGCCTCCCTGTTCATCACCACCTCCCGGAGTTCACCCAAACTCATGTGCATTGCGTTGGTGATGCCATCCAGCCATCTTATCCTCTGTCATCCCCTTCTCCTCCTGCCCCCAATCCCTCCTAGCATCAGGGTCTTTTCAGTGAGTCAACTCTTCATATGAGGTGGCCAAAGTATTGGAGTTTCAGCCTCAGCATCAGTCCTTCCAATGAATACCCAGGACTGGTCTCCTTTAGGATGGACTGGTTGGATCTCCGTGCAGTCCAAGGGACTCTCAAGAGTCTTCTCCAACACCACAGTTCAAAAGCATCAATTCTTCGGTGCTCAGCTTTTTCACAGTCCAACTCTCACATCCATACATGACCACTGGAAAAACCATAGCCTTGACTAGACGGACCTTTGTTGGCAAGGTAATATCTCTGCTTTTGAATATGCTCTCTAGGTTGGTCATAACTTTCCTTCCAAGGAGTAAGCGTTTTTTAATTTCATGGCTGCAATCACCAACTGCAGTGATTTTGGAGCCCCAAAAATAAAGGCTGACATTGTTTCCACTGTTTCCCCATCTATTTCCCATAAAGTGATGGGACCAGATGCCATGATCTTAAGTTTTCTGAATGTTGAGCTTTAAGCCAACTTTTTCATTATCCTCTTTCACTTTCAAGAGGCTTTTGAGTTCCTCTTCACTTTCTGCCATAAGGGTGGTGTCATCTGCATATCTGAGGTTATTGATATTTCTCCCGGCAATCTTGATTCCAGCTTGTGCTTCTTCCAGCCCAGCGTTTCTCATGATGTACTCTGCATATAAGTTAAATAAGCAGGGTGACAAAATACAGTCTTGACGTACTCCTTTTCCTATATGGAACCAGTCTGTTGGTCCATGTCCAGTTCTAACTGTTGCTTCCTGACCTGCATACAGGTTTCTCAAGAGGCAGGTCAGGTGGTCTGGTATAATTTTCCACAGTTTATTGTGTTCCACACAGTCAAAGGCTTCGGCATAGTCAATAAAGCAGAAATAGATGTTTTTCTGGAACTCTCTTGCTTTTTCCATGATCCAGCAGATGTTGGCTATTTGATCTCTTGTTCCTCTGCCTTTTCTAAAACCAGCTTGAACATTTCTGTCCTTTATGGAGCCCATCTTTGCATGAAATGTTCCCTTGGTATCTCTAATTTTCTTGAAGAGATCTCTAGTCTTTCCCATTCTGTTGTTTTCCTCTATTTCTTTGCACTGATTGCTGAGGAAGGCTTTCTTATCTCTCCTTGCTATTCTTTGGAACTCTTCATTTAAATGGGAATATCTTTCCTTTTCTCCTTTGCTTTTCACTTCTCTTCTTTTCACAGCTATTTGTAAGGCCTCCTCAGACAGCCATTTTGCTTTTTTGCATTTCATTTCCATGGGGATGGTCTTAATCGCTGTCTCCTGAATAATGTCATGAACCTCTGCTAATTGCCCCCAAAATAATGTCTTACTCAAAAAAATGTTTTTCTTAAACTATGTTAATGAAACTATGTATCTTGCTTGGAGATCTGTTTTCCTTCAAGGCATGACAATTGTTTTATGGATACAATATATCTTGCCCAGAGACAACTCTTACCTAGTCTTTGCCCCTTGTGCAGATGTGTATGTTGGGGGAGAGAAACTCAGGTGCAACTCTCTCAGCCTTGGGGTGTTTCTTTTATCTGTGATCAACAGCTTGCTAACAAGTATAAGATGCCTTGCTAAAAACTGGCAAGGGAGTGTCTTTTCTACCCCTTCTGATGTCTATGTCAGAAGCTTTCTCTTTCTCTTTTATACTTTAGTAAAACTTTGCTACATAAAATCTCCAAGTAACCAAGCCTCCTCTCTGGCCCCAGATGGAAATCCTCTTCTGGAGGCCAAGAATCCTGGTGTCATCCACCGGTCATAGTTGCAACATTTCACTATCTACCCGTATATTTTGTAGTAGATTTTTGTCTTCATTAACCACTCCCTTTACTCACCAGGCAGGTCAGAAACCTCCAAGTAATTCTGACTCCACTCTCCTCTCTGTTCACATTCAAGAAGTTGGAGGATTCTGATGATATTAATTGCTGAATGTCTCTGGAATACAGACTTCACTGTTCATACCTATGAAAATATCCTAATTCAGGCTCCATCATATCTTTCCTGGACTATTGCAAAAGCCTGCTAGATGGTTTCCATGCACTGGACTGTGTTTCTGATTCTATACAGCTGCTTCAATGACTGTTTTTTCAGAGGAAAAATATAGAGGAAGAAAAGGAGAACTTAACTATTGTCACTTCTATGCTTAAAAAGCATGACGATGTAATGGATTTATAATTTACTATTTTAAGCAGAAAAAGGCCAAAAAGGAAAAGAAAAATAGGAACAAACAACCAAATGAAAACTTTAGCAAGAAATTAACAGTCTTTCTTAGTAAGACCCTATCTGCTCCTTGTGACGTTATCTTTCCTTTCTAGTTATTCTCTGAGCCCCAGTGTCTCGGAATCCTCTCCTCATTCTTAGACCATTTTCTGTCGTTTATTGTCTCCATCTTCCAGGACATAATTCTTCCTTCTTCCTGGAATGCACTTCTCTTGCCTTATTCACAAGTGCCTTTTTCTGTGATTCCTATAATATATTGTATCAAAATTGTAACCCTTACTTCCTGTATGGTTTTTACAGTTGCTTAACTCATCTACCTCCCCTCTAAAAATCTAGATTTCTGAGTTTCCATCATCGTTGAGTTACCAGTGTTGGCCCAGTGCCCTGCACACAGTAGGTACTTAAAAGGAGCTTAATGCATGAATAAATCACTCTCTCAGGAGGGGCAGAGAAATAAAAGAATAATGTTGTTAAAGCCTAATTGTTGTGAAACAGAGGCATAGATGAAGACACAGTCTCACAGACTTCCATCCCTTGTCAGAAGTCATGCATGTGACAGTTCATAGGCTGACAGTGCTACTAGGTAGGTTAACACAGCTCCTGTGCAATTTGACCATCACTTTGGTCAGTTCACACCTGTGGAACCTACTTTGACATCATCTCTATAGCTGAGTCAAACAGTTGAGAGAAGTGAAAACCAAGAGATGACTGTTCTAGTGACTCTTCCTGAACCACTCCAGAGTTTCTCTCTGGAATTTTTCTCTCTCAGAAAATTTAACACAACAGCTGCACCATTAGGCCAGAGCTGATTTTAAAGCTTTTCTTTTTGTCCTGCTGTAATTCGCATGGGCTTCCCTGGTGGCTCAGTGGTAAAGAATCTGCCTACCAATGTAGGAGACTCAAGTTCAATCCCTGGGTTGGAAAGACATCCTGGAGAAGGAAATGGCAACCCACTCTAGTATTCTTGCCTGGGAAGTCCCATGGACAGAGGAGCCTGTTGGGCTACAGTTTATAGGGTTGCAAAAGAGTCAGATATGACTTGGTGACTAAAGAACACACGCCTTTTCCACTCCATACTTTCTGAGTAGATGTATCTCCAATTGAATTTCTGGAGGACTGTGAGGCATATTTCTTTTTAGATATTTTGGCTTTGGGGGCACTTTGTTGGTTCCAGATGCTCTGTAAGATACTTCGGTGATGAATGTATCACTCCTGGTGGGTCTTCCCGCACTCCCCTGCACCCCCACCATGCCCTGCTATGCTGTCCCACTTTCTCATCTTGCAGGGATTGTTTCCATCATCACCCTAACCAGGCTGGCGTATGAGTGTTATATTTGCGTGATCCATGCCAGAGTGATCAATTTCCCCCAGGCCTGGAGGACCATCCCTTGCATCTGGCTGTCCTCAACAGTGTGGTCAGGAGCATCTCTCCTGGGCTGGAACAACCACATCCTGGACATGCATGGGCCAGGCTGCACGGGGGACTGGCCATCCAAGGACACCAGCCACTCCTCCTTTGTGCTTTTCTTGTTTCTTGGCTGCCTGATGGTGTCATTGCTCATTGTCACGGCCATATTCTGTTTTCCATTCAAAATGTGAGTCCAAGACTATGAACACCTGTCCCTCAAACTGTCCTGGGTAGAAATTTTCCCTCAGAAGAGAATTATACTCTTCCCCCACAGCTGGTGCAACTCTCGGGCACTTCCTGTTTGATAAAATTTTGCACGGTGAGTCACTGTCTACAAAAAAATCAAAGAGGAATTTACTCTCTCTACGTCACTCTCTAAACCAGAAAAAGGAAGGAAAAGTTTCTGGATGGACACAATCTACAACCCCCAAAACCCTACATTCTCAAGCATTCTGAGAGTTGAAAAACTCTCATAATGGGGATTTCGCACTTCCCATAATTTTATTCACCGAATCTGCACTAGAGAATGGCACAGTATTTTGTCTGGAAATCACCTTTTGAGTCATAAACGACAAGAACTGACCATGGCAGGTTTCTTGTTAAGTGCTAACAAGAAGGAAGTCTAAAGATTATAGTCAATAAGATAAGCTGGAGAAAAACCACATTGGAATCCCAGCATCTGTACCCAGTGAGCAGTGAGACTTTCTGTTATTATTGTCTAGTAATCTTTGGATCTCTGGATGATCCACTCTGTGTGTGTGTTAAGTCACTTCAGTGGTGTCTAACTCTTGGTGACCCCATGAACTGTAGCCTCCTAGGATCTTCTGTCTGAGGGATTTCCCAAGCAAGAATACTGGAGTGGATTGCCATACCCTCCTCCAGGAGATCTTCCTGACCCAGGGATTGAACCCAAACCTCTATGTCTCCTGCACTGGCTGGCAAATTCTTTACCACTAGCACAACCTGGGGAGCCCAATCTACTCTCTACTTAGTTGCTATTGCTATTACAAATCATCAGTTCTCATCATACTCTCTTGTCCTACTATGCCCCACCTCATTGTTATGAAACAATCATGCTTCTTATTTGTTGGGCAAAATAAAGTAATTATCAAGAAATTCCTCAACTCCTTGCCTCCATGTTCAAACTCATTGTTAGACCTCACTCTTTAGTTGCAAGGTAATGGGAGAGATCTCTCAGGACCAATCTGATTCTAGATTCTTGTTTTCTTCCCCACCCCCACTCTCTACCTCAGGGACCTCTCTCAAGTAATAATTTTCTCTTTTACTTATATCCTCAATTTCTCCCTTACTACTGGCTCAGTATCTTTAGCATGGTGGTGGTGGTGTAGTCACTAAGTCGTGTCTGACTCTTGCAACCCCATGCCAGGCTCCTCTGTCCATGGGATTCTCCAGGCAAGAATACTGGAGTGGGTTGCCATTTCCTTCTCCAAACTCTAGCATATAACCATGCAAATTTAATTCAAAATATATCCTCAACTCTCTCTAGCTTATCACTTTATTTTTCTCATCACTGTTAAAGAAAACTGATGCCACTTCATCACTACATAAGCATTTATTTGACCAATATTTATTAAACATCTAAAATGTACCAATTGCTTGCTGTTATGGGCTGAATATTTGTGTCCCTCAGATATTCAGTGTGATGGTGTAGGAGATGGGGCCTTTGGCAGGTAAATAGGGACATACGAGAACAGGGTCCTGAGGTTGGGGCCCTCGTGATGGTTCAGTGCCCTTCTAAGAAGACAAAGAGAAACCACTCTCATTCTCTCTCACAACTGACAGGATATAGAGAGAATGTGGCTATCTACAAGCCAAGAAAAGAGGCCTCAGAATGAAAACCTTACTGGCAACTTGATCTTAGACTTCCCAGTCTCCAAGTCTGTGAGAAATGAGTTTCTATTGTTTAAACCACTCAGTAGTAATGTGTTATGGAAGCCCAAGCGAAGACAATTACTATTTACTGAGGATACATAGTGAATAAGGTTGAGTCACAGCCTCAGAAAGTCTGCCATTTAGTAAATTCACATATTTATTCCTCAACCCATTGCAAATTGGCAATTCCTTCTTCTACCACACTCTCGCAGAAACAGCACTCATTAAGGTCATTGATGGTCTCCCGTGTTAGAGCCAATGGACACTTTTCAGGTTTTTTTTTTTTTTTTCCTGGAATCTGTGGCATTGAGACTTGTGACATTGTTGACAGCTCCCACTTAATTGTGAGTTTCTGCTCTTAATGTTTCTAGGACCCCTTTCTCTGTTATTTTTGTTACTGACTCTCTGGCCCCATCCTCTTGTCTCATTCAAGGGCTTCTTTTCCTTGGGCCTCTTTATTCTTCGGTTCAGTTCAGTTCAGTCGCTCAGTCACATCTGACTCTTTGTGACCCCATGAATCACAGCACACCAGGCCTCCCTGTCCATCACCAACTCCCGGAGTTCACTCAGACTCACGTCCATCGAGTCAGTGATGCCATCCAGCCATCTCATCCTCTGTCGTCCCCTTCTCCTCCTGCCCCCAATCCCTCCCAGCATCAGAGTCTTTTCCAATGAGTCAACTCTTCGCATAAGGTGGCCAAAGTACTGGAGTTTCAGCTTTAGCATCATTCCCTCCAAAGAACACCCAGGGCTGATCTCCTTTAGAATGGACTGGTTGGATCTCCTTGCAGTCCAAGGGACTCTCAAGAGTCTTCTCCAACACCACAGTTCAAAAGCATCAATTCTTCTTGCTTTCCTGTTAATCCATTCACTTTATACTGCCACCAGATTAATTGTTCTCAAGTGAAAATTTTCTTACGTCACTACCCAGAGTAAGTCCTTTAAGGGTTCCATTGCCTTCATAATTAAAAATAAGGCCTCTGAGCTGACTCTCAGGTCCTGCATGGCCATCTCATTTTTCACACACCAGTCTCATCCAGTCTCATTTTTTCCACACACCGTCCCTTTAGCCACCTCAGGCTCCAGGCAACTGTAGTATTTTTTGTCCCCAGAAATTGACATGTTATTTTACCTCTTTGTCTGAGCCCATTTCCTTTCCTTGGAACATTTTGTCTCTCCTGCTTTTCTAAACTCCTCCTCACCTCAGAAGGGCTGAGATCAGGATCTACTTGCTATTACCTACCTCTGAACTGGTTCTCTCTCTTGTATATTCCCATGGCCCTCACCAGTCATCTCCCTCATGGCATGTATCACCTTCGACAGCAGTATATTTATGTACTAGTCAGCCTTGCTGAAGAGTGAACTTCTCAAGAGAGACCCAGTCTTATTTATTTCTACATACATGCAATAGGGACAAGCAACTACTTTTGGAAAGAGTTACAGAGGGCATAGGAAGAAGTGGTGAAAGTATGAAGAAGTATGACTGGGTCTCTGCTGCCATATCAGTAAACAGGTGTTAGGGGAAACACACTGACTGAAAGTGCCCACTTTGACCAGGCACCAAAGTCATCATTTCCATGAGCTATTTTATGACAGGAGGTCCCAATAAGGAACACGGAACTAACAAGCCACTACCAACCAGAAGAATTTGGGAAAGGTCAAAAGGAGATGCCACATGTCCTACCACCTCCCAGAATCCTGCTCGCCGAAATGCATCTTGGATGAGCAGTATATGCACCCCTAGGAATGACCCCGCATCAGACTGATTAGCCAGAGTCAACCTGGAAACTAATCCCATTGCCGAAACTGCAAGACATGACAGAGCCAATCTCCTGTGTTCTTTTACCTTGCTGCTCTCTGCCTGGGCTTCCCTTCCCAATAAAATCTCTTGCTTTGTCAGCCCAAGTCTCTGTGGACAATTCATTCTGAGTGTTAAACAAGAGCCCACTCTCAGGCCCTGGAAGGGGTCCCGCTTCCTGCAACACAAGAATGTCAGAGTCACCAACAATCGCAGCCACCACACATTTATAATACTAATAGCAGGAACTTCTGTTACCAAGTCCAAGATTGTTCCGCAAGCCACACAACATGTCAATAAATTGGGAGACAAAGTTTTGGGATGAGGAATTAATGACTTTATTTTAAAAGCCAGGAGTCCCAGAAAATGGCTTTCTAATGTCCTAGAGAACCATCTTGCTGGGGTTGGGATGCTAGCTTCTTTTATAGAACAAAGAGTGGGGAGATGAGGAGGTAAACTAAAAAGGGCGTGTGTGTGTGTGTGTGAGAAGTCGCTTCAGTCGTGTTCAACTCTTTGCAACCCTATGGACTGTAGCCCACCAGGCTCCTCTGTCCCTGGAATTCTCCAAACAAGAATAACTGAAGTGGGTTGCCATGCCCTCCTCCAAGGGATCTTCCCAGCCCAGGGATTGAAACCATATCTCTTATGTCTCCTGCATTGGCAGGCGAGTTCTTTACCTCTAGTACCACCTGGGAAGCCCCCAAAGGCCATAAGTTGCAAATATTTCCTGGTTTCAGCCAGACTCTGGGATGGGATGTGTAGGATATTCCCACTGACTGTAATAACAATTCTAAGACCTACCAATAGAGGCTTGCATTTGTTAGGTAAAATTTTATTAAAATCAGAGTTTAATACATCAGAAAACATTTTATGTTTAGTAATGATAACAAATACAAAGTTAATAATTTATTTACAATTCTTACTGCACTATGCAGATTACATCCATTATCTTTGCAAAACTCCATGAAATAGATACTAATATTATTTTATTTATGGATTTATGAGCTAGGTTCAAAGGAGTTAAAATTTACTTGCTTCAGGACACTTTGGTGCCTGGATTTGAACCTGGTTTGCTGTTGTATATTTTTACCAACTGATATGTAATCTTGATACAAGGGGAAAAAACTCTTAACCTAATTAAAGGCACATTAGTAAGTACACCAAGCTGAAACTCTGCTAGGAAGGCCCTTGACTGTCTCTGCTTCCCGCAATATCCCCGGATTGTAGCACAAGTTGCCTCACCTCATAAGGGCTCATTGAATATTTGTGGAATGAATTAATGTTCAAAATGCCTTAAAGAAACACATCTAGCTGCCTTCATGGAAGGTTCATGCAATTTGAATCTATGGATATTATATGGCATTGAAAGAGGCTTATGTAGTAAAGTTAATAAGAATTATAATAAGTAAAAGACATTAAATTCCAGGCTTAATTAAGTAGACTGAGCATTACCACCTAACTCCACATCAGCTAATAAGTAAAAAAGAACAACCCAAATTAAATTAATCCAATTTTCCTAGATGTCAATCCAGGTTAAGGGCCAGACTTTTACTTAACATTCAACTTTATTTTCTCCCTGCCGAGTTTTAAAGAGCCCTCTTGCAGCTCTTATGTTTCTAACTGCTGAGATGCCAGATACCGGCTAACGACCTATCTGCAGTTGGGAGAGAAATGCGTTTAAGATCCAGTGTGAAGTCAAAGAAAGACAGGGACAGGCCAAAGAAAAAAGAACTTTTAACTCTTCTTCCATCATTTTTATCATCACTAATGATGAATCATTATCAGTGGGTGACAGTGACAGAACCAATGGGTCAAAGGTTGATGTAATCCAAGTTCATCCATTATTGGACTGAAAAATAGTAATGAAAGATGGAACTTAAATCAGATGCTATTTAGACTATCATTATAAGGACCATTTTGGAATTCCCCATCTATGTAATATTAACAGAACTTTTGTGATTCAGAAGGGAATCTGAATTGCTCTTGGACTCTTTGACCTCAGGGAGTAATCGAGCGAGACGGATTCTTTTAATTCAGTGGTTGCTTTATACAATGGAAAATCATTTATGGCACAAGGTGTGTATCAGGCACCATCAACTTCTAACATGTCAGAAATTTTCACTTCAAATACATATTTTTAAATGACTGAATTTTCCAAAGCACATAATGTATTTCTCAAAAAAAAAAAAAAAAAAAAGGAAAGAAATCCTTGGCAGTTAAAATGACTTTGTTTCATACACATGTGTGAAATTGCTAGAAAATCTCGGATTTTCTGTAGTGTTGGGTCCTATTTAGTGTCATGTCAAATGTTTGCTCAATCAAATTTATCAAAGGGGCAATTCTAGAATGAAAAAGAAACTCAGTTCCTTAATTTTATGTGAAACCAAAGACTGTTGCTCTGTGTAACATGATAAAGAGGAGCTTCAGACAAACTGTTGCTGAGCAAGCTCTAGAAGATACCATTGCAAAGCAACACACAAGGGTTTCGCTGGTGGCTCAGATGGTTAAAAGCAACACACTCACACACAAATGATGGATTTCAAGGTGATCAAGATTTATAGGTAATCATGCATTAGCAGTGGATGTACATGGTGAAGCCGGTGTTGATGGAAGAGAGATGTCTCCATCTATTTCATTTCAAATCTGAACATGGTAGGATTAGCCTCTCCTCCTAGTGATTTCTCATAATTTTCCAAGAATTCTAGATTTAGAAAAAAGGTTCCAGCAAAAACCAAACAAAGCTACATTTGAAAGAGAATGAAAGTAACTGTAGGACTGTATTCATGAACTGTGTTATTTAATCCTCATTGCTTTTCAATCAATCCACTGCATAAATTGTGGTCAGAGCATGAAGAGGCTGTTTTTTCATGAGTCATTATTTAGACTAAACATGGATTGTTAGGACTCAAGGATTTCTTTGACAATGTAGGCAAGTAAGTGAACCATTTCATTTCCTAATTTTTATTTCTTACATGACTATTCTAAGTGGTGTTGCATCTTCATAATTAATCACACTTGAAAGAAAGTGAAGTCGCTCAGTCGTGTGCGACTCTGTGCGACCCCGTGGATAGTAGCCTGCACCAAGCTCCTCCGTCCATGGGATTTTCAAGGCAAGAGTACTGGAGTGGGTTGCCATTTCCTTCTCCAGGGAATCTCCCCAACCCAGGGATCGAGCCCAGGTCTCTCACATTGTAGACAGACGCCTTACTGTCTGAGCCACCACTTGAAAGACTGCTAAGTGATTCAGTTGGCCTATTGAAGAAGGAAGAACCAAAAAAAAAGTATTCACTAAATGAACTTTTTGCTTTGTTTTTGAAGAAACAGACTTATTTTTTGTTTTCTCTGAATTGTTCTTTATTCCTGTATTTCTAAATCATATTTAAGTTAATACTCTAAGTTATAACAACCTAAGATCATGTATGACAACAAAAACAAATTCCAACTGTCAGTGAAAATGAGCATGTCTATATAATCTAGAAAAGACAAAAGTTCTCCACATAAAAATTTAAGTTGTCTGATTTCATACATTTCTTTAAAATTGAATAATATAGTTTGAAGGTATTTGGTGATTTTAGGAGGAAAAAAATTTTTTTCCAGGCCTTGTTTTAATTGTCAGTGATTCTGAAACTTTAGTATTTCTGTGAAAATTATTGACATTCTCAAAAGAAATATAAAATTGCATGATTTGGAAGAATAATGATTTCCTGTAAGATAATTAATGCATTTAACATAGTATATCCAATAATTTAGAAATAATACAGAGGCCCAGAGACATTAAAAACATGTCCAATGTCACACGTTTAGTTTATATTGAATCTTGGAGCAGAGCTTTGCTTTTCTGATTCACAATCTAGTGTTCTAAATGAACTTTTAAACATCAAGTTTATCCCTGGTTTTGCAGCATATAGTTTAAGAATGTTAATAAGTTGCTTCTGAAATGGAATAAACATGGCTTCCTCTTTCTATGAAACTGTTTCCACCTTTATGTATATAGATATTTAATTTATAAGACTCTTCCTAACCTTTACTTAGTATGGCTTTAATAGCCTTAAATATGGTTAAAATAGTATGTTTTATATTATGACTTTTAACACAAAATTTTTTTAATTAAAAAAATAAACTTATAAAATCCTCAGAAGGTAATACTGGCATTTGAAGACTGGGAAATAAAACTGATTCATTCTGAACTCTTGAGAAAGCCCCCTTTGTTTATTTATACTTCTAGTTTTAGCAAGAAAATCTGAGCCCTGTGTTTGAGTGAGTTTCATCCAAGTGATGAAAAGTACAATTAATACTAATCCATTAGGCAAATTGTGACTTTTAGTCTCAAGTGTTAAGTCAATCCTATCATGATTTTCATTAAGTCCTTTAAAGAAAAGTATGATCGTGACTTCTTGAGATCTCTAGGGCCTTACTTTTTGAGAAGTGAAAGAGATCTTAGTCATTGTGCTTTTATATTTAGAATGATGTGACCTAACAATAGTGCTGTGGGAAAACTGCATTTTACAACTGAAAATGATGGGTTATTTTTTCAATAATCACAATAAACTTGCAGAGAAATTCTACACTGAATTTGATTATAAGCTGATAAATATCTTCCATTAGTGAATTAAATGATAATGGAAACATGATTTTGTTCCTGTTTTGGTTACAGAGAAATCAAATATTTGCTACTTCAGGATCTTTTTATCACTTGTTAGTGACATTGGGAAATTGTTCTAGTGACTCCAAGGAATTTACAGGGAAACATGTCCTGTATTCTGGAAGTAAGTGACCCACTCTGATGGTCTTCTCCAGTAGTCCAGGGGGCTCGGTGATTTGTAGCGCGTAAGTAGGTAGGTACCACTGACAGCTATCAGCGTTCCCAAGAGAAAAAGTCCTCCATTTATCACCTGTAAAAAGAGTAAGAACTTTCCTTTTATTTGTTCAGAGATTAAAATCTTGAAAATAGACTTCATTTTTAAACAGCATTGTTTACTTTCCTATTTATTCTTCAATGTGAAACAGATTTCATTGCATGACCACAAGGTGAAGTCCTGCAATGGCTGGTAATTTGAAGCTTCCTGCCTTCCTCACTCTCCTCTCTCTTCCCAGAAATTCCTGAATCCACATGTTCTGTATAAAGAATTCTTAGCATTCAGTCTTTGTCCAGCCACAAAGAAATCCACAATTGAAAAAAAAAAAAAAAGAACTATGAACTCTGTCTTGGAAGAAGCCAGAAGTGATTTAGTCACTGCTCAGACCCTGCATGAAGTGTCCCTAAGAAGAGTGATGGGTCCAGTGAACCTCTGTGACTTGGAAGATGTACATTCAAAGATGCACCTTCACCATCTACAGTCTATCAACCATACAAGCCAAGGTGTCAAGCCTGGGTTGTGTGCATTCCCGTATCATCCTGGCCTCTAACATTACACCCATGGTCCTACATTTAACTGCCTTTTGCTATCTCTTTCCCCTTTGGACTTTTAGCTTTTTGAGGCAGGGACCGTATTTTATTCATCTCTGTATGAATAAATCTTGATTCATTACAATCTAGTCTCTATACAGCAAAGTAATCTTTCTGAAATCCACACCTGAGACTTCAAGTCTCCTTTGTCTTCCGATTTTCCTTAAAATAATATTCATGGTGTTTCAGGTCCTACTTGCTATTCCAGCCCCTTCTCTTGTCATTCTCGCACATATGAGCTTCTTCCAGCTCCACCGAATACTTGCCACTCTGAATGTCTGAGAGGTTTTTTCAACCTCCACCCTCCTTCCCCGAGTCTATGACCATTCCCCTCAAGGGCAGTGCCTCTCCACTGCAAGTATCCATTTCCTGTACTAATCTCTGAGCTATACAAAGGGTAGGGGCTGCCTCATGTTCATCACCATGCCTAGCTCAGTGTTTACGTACTAAATAGAACTATTTATTTAGTCAATGAAGTTGTAACATTTCCACAGTGGAAGATCAGGAATCTGAATCTCCATATATGGCATCTGTGAGTCGACTGCCCAAAATTAATGTGGTATAGCATTACATTGGAATTAGATTGTGTTTTATAAGTAATTTGACTTTGTCCTTTTTTTTTATGTTAAAATCATAGAAATCTCAGTATTGGAGGGAATCTCATTGCAGTCCCATCTTAAGTCATTGACAATTACTACAATACTTAGATGTTTTTCTCAAAGAACAAATATAATTTTGTATTACTGGTTTTGTTTTTTTTCAGAAATAGAATCATTTGTACTTGTTGTTCAGTTGCTAAGTTGTGCCTGAGTCTTTACTACCCCACGGACTGCAGCATACCAGGCTTCCCTGTCCTTCACTATCTCCAAGAGTTTGCTCAAACTAAAGTCCATTGAGTCAGTGATGCCATCCAACCATCTCACCCTCTGTCACTCTCTTCTCCTCCTACCCTCAATCTTTTCCAGCATCAGGGTCTTTTCTAATGAGTCAGCTTTTCACATCAGATGGCGAAAGTATTGGAGCTTCCGCTTCAGCAACAGGTCTTCCAAAGAATATTCAAACCAGTCAATCCTAAAGGATTTTGCCCAATTTTATAAGTTAAACCCATAGGAGTATTGCATGAAGAAAGTTAACTGCTAAATAAAAGTAAAAGGTCATGCTGCTAAAATAAAATAAAAAGTTTAGAAATGTCAGCATCAGTTTCTTTTTTGAATTTCTTCTCTTCAAGAGTTGCCTCTTAAGAGGCAATGGGAGTTGCCTCTTCTTTGTAATTTTGTTCATTAGGGATTCTGTCACCTGTGTAGCCAGGACATTTTTTATTGGAAGGCAAACACTTGGTGTCTGTTTCATTATTTCCATATTTGTCTGAGGTAAACATAACCATAACACTGTAAACTTCAACATATCAAATTACAAGTAAGTGTAACTTGTTCCCACCTTTTTCTGCCAGTACCAATGCAGCACGGCTTCATGGTATCTTATTCTGGAAAAGGTGACCTATAAAAGTTTAGAAAGTATTCTTAAGTATTTTATAATGACTAAACAGAAGATTAAAATGAGGAAAAGTCTTAAATCCAGACCTTACCATTGTATAAAGAGGAATAAAGGTAGACGGCATAATAGCATGAAGAAGTCTCTCTATGTTCTTTCGGAAGATGAACCACCTTGAGTTGACATGTGCTCGCATCTGTAATAATGTAAGGAGTCTCAAAGAAAATCTTTTAAAGTGTACCTTTAATTGTTTACTACAACTTATTATCACTCTTCATTCCCATTCACCACAAAGCCAGACTCAGAGTAGTCAAATAAATTCTTGCTTCCGATCCATTTCAGTCATTTTCTTTTTAGCCAGTGTCACAGGACAGTAACTTGAAAAGGTATAGCAATTATGCAAAACCTGTTAGAACTCTATTTTGCTCGAGGGTCAATTCTATTTCAGCAAGTGTTTGCATGAATCTGTGAGTTGTCTGTGAGCCCAAAGATTTGATTAATTTCTGTTATTTCCTGGTCAGTTTGCAACATTATTTTGGCAAGAAGAGATCTGTTTAAAGCTATGCCTCTTGGTTTAGTCCATATTCAAGATAAATCTTATGTTATAATTGTCTTGTTTTAAAGACAAGGCAGGATATCTCAATGAGAATTCCAGAAGCTTACAGAAGCTTACCTTCACCACACATGAAAAAATTCTGCTTAAGTTGAAGTCTACTTTATTTATTTCTGTCTTCAGGAGAGATGGAAAACAGCTACACTCTTCCTAAAAATTTATCTTGTAAATTTTTTTCATTTGATTGAAAAACTATAACCATAATCATTTACCGTGAGTTTTCATGTGACTGGCTCAAAATGGAATTGTGGTTTTCTTCTGAGTATTAATCTACTGACTGTGAATTTCTTTGGTGTTAAGTATTTCTTTCAGTACAAAATCCCCCAAAGACTATTTAATGCTACTTTAAGTTCACAGCTTATAATGTTAAGAATGGGAAGGTTATTCAATGTCTCTTAAATTTTCCAAATATATTAACTCATATCAAAAATATTCTTTCATTAAAACAGTGTATTATTAACTCTACTAAATGTCTAAGGCTAGAGCTTATGAATGATCAGATATTGAAACCAGACACTTTTTCATTTTTGTTACCTTCTAAATGTCCCTGAAATACAGATGAAGAGGGTGTGTGGGGGTCATTATCACTGTCTCTGCCTTCATATCTCAACCATGTAAAAAGGAATGCTCTGTGTGTGTGTGTTTTCTTTTTGAACCTATTCTTACACAGCATGCATGAGATGGGGCTGGAACAAGGAAAAATTAAAGAATGTTTGTTAGAATATCAGTGCATGATCTTATTGAAAAGAACAAAACCTTCTCACTTACCTCTATGTAATTGTACATGGATAGGTCTGAAATTGCATGGTCATCTGGAATTCTAAGTCTTGAGAATTCTGGAAGACACATACCTAGAATCCAAGTTAAATAAGATGTCTTTCCCAAAACAGTCTGTAAAAAAAATGGGCTGAACTCTATACAGTTCAAATTAAATGGTGTATTCTCTACCAGTGTTCTCTCTAACCTTGTAAAGCTATGGACAACAAAGCTGTATGACCAACAATCCATGAATACTGAGCAATAACACATGGACATTTCCCATCACCTATAGTTTAATAAGACTTCCCTGTAGCTCAAACGGTAAAGAGTCTGCCTGCCATGCAGGAGACCAGGGTTCGATTCCTGGGTTGGGAAGCTCCTCTGGAGAAGGGAATGGCAATCCACTCCAGTATTCTTGCCTGGAGAATTCCATGGACAGAGAAGCCTGGTGGGCTACAGTCCATGGGGTTGCAGAGTTGGACACGACTGAGCAACTAACACACACACACGCATAGTTTAACAAAGCTTATGATAAAGACTATGAAATATACTAGATTAGTAAATCATTATTTTTTAATTCACAGTTGGAAAGCAGTTCATATAAATGACTTTAAAGTGATTCCAAATCCTTAGATGTTGCTACTCTTCTTTTTGTTCTTCCTTGCCACCCCCATGTAAATTTGTTTCATTTGAACCTAAGTCACCTGTTTCTGTAGTGTGTGGTTATCACATTCACCTCACATGTGAAATGTCCCTGATTCTAAACCAGGTAGAAACAGTCTTCTCTTTGGGCTTCTCTGGTGGCTCAGACAGTAAAGAGTCTTCCTGCAATGCAGGAGACCTGGGATTGATCCCCGAGTCAGGAAGATCCCCTGGAGAAGGGAATAGCTATCTGCTTCAGTATTCTTACCTGGGAAATCCCATGGACGGAGGAGCCTGGAGGGCTATAGTTATGGGGTCACAAAAAATCAGACTTGACTGAGAAACTAACACTCACCTCAGCTCACCTTGTTAGCTTAAACATTAGCTTCTTCATTATTCTCTTATCTCTCAGAGGAAGGCCCCATGTTTTACTCATGTTTGAAAACTTAAACTGATATATGGTAAATACTGAATAAATATTTGATAAAGTAATGATTGATATAACTTCACAGGGCCAAACAACTCCCATTTTGGGGAAGCCATTTCTAAAGTCTGAGAGTGCACGTAAGTACAAGTCCCAGCTTCATCACTTTCTAGCTACTTGGCTTTGGGCAAGTTACTTAAGCTTAAATTTCCTAAGTTGTAAACTCTAAGCTTAAATTTCCTCAGTTGTAAACCAGGCACAAGAATAGTACCTATGCCCCTTGTTTTTCATGAGATAATACATTAAAAAAACCTTGCAAGATCCCCAACACATATTACATGTTCAGTGATCTTAGTTATTATTGTGATAATTAGTTTTATCTATCTCTTATAACTAAAACCAATATTGACAGTATGTTCTGCTATAAAAGCTCTCAGTCTATCTCCACCATTGTCATCACATGCTAACTAATCACACAAGGGCTAAGAAGGGAGGAAAGAAAATGCCTCTGGATCCTGAGCATCTGAGTGAGATAACTGGGAAAGGAAGTAAGAAATCCAGAAGAAATTTACCCTAGAATACATAATCTTTTCAGATTCAGATACTATAGTGTTCACTGACACCCTATAACACTTAAAATTCTTTTTACTCTGAGCTTACTTTATTCCAGCCTTTTTTTTTTTAACTTTTTTTTTTTTTTTCTTGAGGGATAGGTGATGTACAATATCCCAGAAGGTGCCATGGTAAAGAATCCACCTGCCAATGCTGGAGACCCTAGAGATTGGGGTTCGATCCCTGGGTTGGGAAGAGCCGGGAGTAGGAAGTGGTGACCCACTTTGAAAGTCCACAGACAAAGGAGCCTGGCAGGCTGCAGTCCTTGGGGTTGCAAAAGAGTTGAACACTACTGAGCCCACACAAACAGTCACAGTCACATTACATGAGTTACAAGGGTATAACATAGTGATTCACAATTTTTAAAGGTTATACTCCATTTATAGTTATTATAAAATATTGGTTACATTCCCTGTGTTGTACAGTATATCCTTGTAGCTTATTTATTTTATACCTCATGGTTTGCCCCTCACCTTACCCTTTTACCCACTAATAACCACTAGCTTGTATCTGTGAATCAGGCTTAAAAAAAAAAAATGCTTTACACAAGTCATTTGATTTAACCTTCACAGCTTTCTGAAATTGGTACTATCCCCATTTTATTGATGGAAAAAAAATGAGACTTTAAAAAGATAAAGTGACTTGTTCAAGGTCACAGGGCTAATAAGTTAGCAAGTCAAGACAGGAATCTGGAGAAAACAAGAAGGCAGAGGTGTAGGTAGACATGGAGTACAACTCTCTCCAAGAATACATCAGGAATGCACCTTCAGACACAGAAGTGCATGCAGAACACCAGCTGAGAGTGGACAGGAGTACCTGACCAAAGGAAAAGAGTATATAGAATCACGCAAGACTTGGTAGGATGAAGGAACTAGGGGAAAAAACAGGAGTGTTAGTAGGACTGGACCTGCCCTCAGTGGGTGGGGGCACTGAAGCAGGGGTCCGATCCCCACATCGGGGCAATTGTCTGAGTCAAAGGAGAAACATTTAAGGCTGAGAGTGAAACAGCTGATCTGTGGCAGCTGAAATGGAATGAGCATCAGACAGTCCTTGCTGCAGCCATACATACCTCGGAGAAGGACACAGGTCTCCTGCAAGGCGCAGTGTCTGGGAGCTGAAGTTTAGGGATTGTGGAGCAATCCCAGGGTGAGGGCTACTGTTGACTGTGGAAAGACAGATCAAGGGGATATGAGGGAGGAAACTGTGGTGGGAAATGCCTGTAGAGGAAAGCCAGGCAGCAATGGAAGCAAGGCAATACTGCTGAGTCACACGTAGGGTGCGGAGCCATCACCACAGCCTCTCTCTCTCCACACACCAGCATCAGCAGCTGAACAATAGAGAGGCTGGCCCATCAAAAGCCTGACGCACTGAACTACAGAGCAGAACCCCGCCCAAGGTGCTCCTTTAAGTGACTGATGTGCCGCTGATCTACAGAGTAGGACCCCAGCCACAGGGGCCCCTCTATGTGCCTGATGCATGGAACAACAACCCCAGGTAAGGGAGCCCTCTAAGTACCTGAATGGACAGAGCAACAGAGAAAGACTGGCCAAAGAGGCCTACTGATTGTCAGCTACTAGAGGCTCAAAACAAGACTGTTAGGACCATAACTCCTATGGTGGAGGCAGTCCATGTTCCCGCACACTTGGTGCTGCCAGGGTCCCCACAAGCCAAGCAGCTGCACCACCTTCACACTCAACTCTCACTGGGGCAGAGCTGCCACAGGCAAAAAAGTCTTGCATCTATGGGCGCAGGGTCGCTTCGGTTGTGTCTGAGTCTTTGCGACCCTGTAGACTGTGGCCTTGGCACCCCACTCCAGTACTCTTGCCTGGAAAATCCCATGGAAGGAGGAGCCTGGTAGGCTGCAGTCCATGGGGTCGCTAAGAGTCAGACACGACTGAGCGACTTCATTTTCAATTTCACTTTCATGCATTGGAGAAGGAAATGGCAACCCACTCCAGTGTTCTTGCCTGGAGAATCCCAGGGACAGGGGAGCCTGGTGGGCTGCCGTCTATGGGGTCACACAGAGTCGGAAACGACTGAAGTGACTTAGCAGCAGCAGACTGTGGCCTGCTGGGCTTCTCTGTCAGGGAGTGGGGTTCTTCAGGCAATATTGGAGCATATTGGCCAATACGGGTTGCCATACCCTTCTAGAGCACTATATTTCCTGCTGCCCTAGCTGCCAACTCCCCTGAGTACCTGGTGCTGCCAGAACCCCTGTGACCCAAGCAGATGCACCACCTCCAAACATGGTGCTCACAGGGCAAACCCAAGTCCTCCAGGGAAGCCTCAGGAGCAAACCCCAGTGGATGACCCACATGCAGAGGTGAAAATAAAACCACAATTGAAACCCAGGGGCAGTATGGCTAAGGAAGAAGACCCAAAACCTTCCCACCTGGTGTACAAGCTGCAGATTAAATCCACACGATCAACTAGACAGAATCTGTGTCTATGGAATATACAAAAGGTCACTGAGAGTGCCCACAAAAGAAAATGCACTACTTCTGATAGCTGTGGTCATCGGAGGCAAGAACACATAGGAGCAGGACCAGATTAGAATCTGAGCTTCCCCCAAAGCAGGTCCAGAGATGAGCACAGTGTTGGAGGGCATCCTAGGGAGGTGAGGTGGACTGTGACTCCCAGTGAGGGAAAGGACTCTGACAGCAGAAACTCAAGAAAAACATTATTATTCTTATGTTTTGACTTGTTGTGTAGATTCTTTTGGATCTTTTTTCTTTGTTTTCCCTCCCCCCCCCCCACCGACCCACTGCTTCTGTTGTAGTTGTCAATTGGCACTATGAAATCTAATTAAGCTTTTGAGATTTTTTTTTCTTTTTCTATGTCACATTTTTTATTGTTGTTATAAACCTCTGCCTCTACATTGGGCTTTTGCAGTTCTGTGGAGTTCCTCCCCCTTTTTTTCTTTTCTCTTCTTTTTAATTTTAATTTGTTAAACCTATTATTATTTTTTCTACATTTATTCTTTTGTTTGCTTTTCCTACTATTCTTTTCCCCTTGCAGTTAATCTTGAATGTATATAAGTCTTCTTTATATAACTCTATTTAACTTTGTATATCTATTCTTTCTTTCTTTTCTTTCTTTCCTTTCCTCTCAACATATTTGTTAATTTTATTTTTATTGCTTTATTCCCCAATTGGCACCTTGCCTTAGTTTTGTTTTCCAGTTTGTGCTTTAGTTAGTTTTGTTCCTGTAGATATAATCTTTTATTTCCTTTGTTCGCTGGGTCAATCTACTCTATTTTTGTTCAACTGTTTTGACTTTGCTTATGGGTGTATTTGTATATGTGTATATTCTATTATTTTAATTATTATTTGCCTGATTTTTTAACTGCCATTTGTCTGGGGTTCATCTTTGGTTTCTTGTTTTCAGATATTTGCTTTAATCTCAATTAATGCCATAACAAACCATTTGTGGAAACTTTATTCCTGACCAGAGATCAAGCACTGAGCCTTTGGAGTGGGAGCACTGACTTCAAAACACTAGACTACCAGAGAACTAACACTAGGAAGTATCAAATAGTGAGAACTCACACAAAGGAAACCACTTGAATACACTGTGCAGCATCACCCAACTCCCAGGAGCATCCTGTGCAGGACACCTCATCTAAACAGCACACAAAACAAAAGTACACACCCCACCATCAGCAGACAGGATTACCACCTCACTCAGCCTTGCCCATCAGAGGAAAAACAAACAAACAAACAAACAAATCTCACCCTATACAAAACTTACACAAACCACTGGACCAACCTTAGGAGGGCAGAAACCAAAAGGAAGAAAGAATTCAACCTTGAGACCTGGGAAAAGGAGACCTCAAACACAATACATTAAAAAAAATCATGAAAAGGCAGAGAAATGCTATACAAATGAAGGAACAAACTAGGAACACAGAAGTCCAAATAAATGAAGAGGAAATAGGCAAACTACCTGGAAAAGGATTCAGAATAATGATAGTAAAGATGATCAAACACTTTGAAAACAAAATGGAGAAAATGCAAGAATCAATTAACAAAGACCTAGAAGAATTAAAGAATAAACATATAGAGACAAACAACACAATTACATAAATTAAAAATACTCTACATTTGACATTTGACATTGAAGTTGCTCAGTCGTGTCCGACTGTTTGCGACCCCATGGACTGTAGCCTACCAGGCTCCTCCGTCCATGGAATTTTCCAGGCAAGAGTACTGGATTGGGTTGCCATTTCCTAGAAGGAATCAATAGCAGAATATCTGAAGCAGAAGAATGAATGAGTGAGTTGGAAGATAAAATGGTGGAAATAACTTCTGAAGAGAAGAATAAAGTAAAAAGAAAGAAAAGAACTGAGGATAGTCTCAGAGACCTCTGGGAAAATATCAAACGCACCAACATTAATATTACAGGGGTCCCAGAAGAAGAAGAGAGAAAGAAAGTATGAGAACATTTTTTAAGAGATTATAGTTGAAAATTTCCCCAACATGGCAAAGGAAATAGTCAATCAAGTCCAAGAGGCACAAAGAGTCCCATATAGGATAAACCCAAGGAGAAACACCCCAGACATATACTAATCAAACTAACAAGACTAAACACAAAGAATGTATATTAAAATCAACATAGGAGAAGCAACAAGTAACATACAAAGGAAACCCCATATACTTAACAGCTGATCTTTCAGCAGAAACTCTGCAGGCCAGAAGGGAATGGCAGGATATATTTAAAGTATTGAAAGGGAAAAATCTACAACCAAGATTACAGTACCCATCAAGGATCTTATTCAGAATTAATGGAGAAATAAAAAGCTTTTCAGACAAGCAAAAGTTAAGAGAATTCAGTACCACCAAACCAGCTTTACAACAATATTAAAGGGACTTATATAGTTAAGAAATACAAGAAAAGAAAAAAGATCTACAAAATAAACCCCCAAAAATTAAGAAAATGGCAATAGGAACATATATATCAATAATTACTTTAAATGTAAATGGATTAAATGCTTCAACCAAAAGACACAGATTGGCTGAATGGATACAAAAACAAGACCCATATATATGCTGTCTACAAGAAACTCACTTCAGACCTAAAAACACATAGACTGAAAGTGAAAGGATGGAAAAATATATTCCATGCAAAAGGGAAGCAAAAGAAACCTGGAGTAGCAGTCCTCATATCAGACAAAATAGACCTTAAAATAAGGAAGATTTCAAGAGATAAGGAAGGACACCACATAATGATCAGGGGATCAATCCAAGAGAAAAATGTGATGATTGTAAATATCTATGCACCCCACATAGGAGCACCTCAATACATAAGACAAACACTAATAGACATAAAAGGAGAAATTAATAGTAACACAATATTAGCAGGAGACTTTAACACCCCACTCACACCAATGGACAAACCAAAAAAAAAAAACAAAACCAAACAAACAGAAAATTAATAAGGAAACACAAGTCTTAAACGATACATTAGATGAGCTGTATCTCATTGATATCTTTAGGACATTCCATCCAAATGCAGAAGGCTATACCTTCTTCTTAAGTGCACATGAAACATTTTCCAGGATAGACCACATCTTGGGTCACAAATCAAACCTCACTAAATTTAAGAAAATTGAAGTTGTATCAAGCATCTTCTCTGATTACAGTGCTATGAGACGAGATATCAATTACAAGAAAAAAACTGTAAGAAACAAACACATAGAGATTAAACAACATGTTTCTAAATAACCAACAGGTTACTTAAGAAATCAAAAGGGAAATAAAAAAATTTCTAGAAACAAATGACAATGAAAACATGACAACTCAAAACCTATGGGATGCAGCAAAAGCAGTTCTAAGAGGGAAGTTTATAGCAATACAAGCCTACCTCAAGAAAGAAGAAAAACATTGAATAGACAACCTAACTTTACACTAAAACAACTGGAAAAGAAGAATTAAAAAAAAAAAAACATTAGTAGAAGAAATCATGAAGATCCAAGCAGAAATAAATGAAAAAGAAATGAAAGAAACAACAGTAAAAATTAATAAAACTGAAAGCTGGTTCTTTGAGAAGATAAACATAATTGCCAAACCTTTAGCCAGACTCATCAAGAAAAAAAGAGAGAAGAATCAAATCAACAAAATTGGAAATGAAAAGGGAGAGGTTACAACAGACAATGCAGAAATACAAAGGATTATAAGAGACTATTAGGAACAACTATATGGCAATAAAATGGATAACCTGGAAGAAATGGACAGATTCTTAGAAAAGTTCAATCTTCACGACTGAACCAGGAAGAAATAGAAACTATGAAAAACTCAATTGCAAACACTGAAATGAAAGCTGTGATAAAAAAAATCTCCCAAAAAACAAAAGCCCAGGACAAGATGGCTGCACAGGAGAATTCTATCAAACATTTAGAGAAGAGCTAATGCCTATCCTTCTAAAACTCTTTCAAAAAATTTCAGAGGGAGGAACACTTCCAAACTCATTCCATGAGGCCACCATCACCCTAATATCAAAACCAGACAAAGACAACACACAAAAAGAAAACTACATGCCAATATCACTGATGAACATAGATACAAAAATCCTCAACAAACTTTTAGCAAACAGAATTTAGCAACATCAAAAAGCTCATACACCATGATCAAGTTGGGTTTATTCCAGGGATGCAAGGATTCTTCAATATATGCAAATCAATCAATGTGGTACACCATGTTAACAAATTGAAAGATAAAAACTATATGATAATCTCAACAGATGCAGAAAAAAGACTTTGACAAAATTCAGCACCCATTGCCGATTAAAACTCCTCAAAAAAATGGTCATAGAAGGAATCCACCTCAACACAGTAAAGGCCATATATGATAAATCTACAGCAAAAATTATTCTCAATGGTGAAAAACTGAAAGCATTCCCCCTAAGATCAGGAACAAGACAAGGGCGTCCACTTTCACTGCTATTATTCAACATAGTTCTGGAAGTCCTAGCTACAGCCATCAGAGAAGAAAAAGAAATAAAAAGAATTCAGATTGGAAAAGAAGAAGCAAAGCTCTCACTGTTTGCAGATGACATGATACTGTACATAGAAAACCCTAAAGATAGTATCATAAAATTACTAGAGCTAATCAGTGAATTTAACAAAGTTGTAGGATACAAAATCAATACACAGATATCATTTACATTTCTATATACTAACAATAAAAAATCAGAAAGAGAAACTAAGGAATCAACCCCATTCACCACTGCAACTTGAAGAATTAAATATCTAGGAATAAACTTATCTAAGGAGACAAAAGAACTGTACACATAAAATTAAAACACACTAATGAAAGAAATCAAAGACAAGATAAACAGATGGACAGATATTCCATGTTCCTTATTAGGAAGAATCAATATTGTGAAAATGACTATATTACCAAACACAATCTACATGTTCAATGTGATCCCTATGAAATTACCAAAGGCATTTTTCACAGAACTAGAACAAAAAATTTCACAATTCATATGGAAACACAAAAGTCCCCAAGTAGCCAAAGCAATCTTGAGAAAGAAGAATGGACCTGGGAGGATTCAACCTTCCTGACTTCAGATTATACTGCAAAGCTACCATCATCAAGACAGCATGGTACTGGCACAAAAACAGAAATATAGACCAATGGAACAAAATAGAAAGGTAAGAAATAAACCCATGCACCTATGGGTACCTTATATTTGACAGAGGAGGCAAGAATATACAATGGGGCAAAGACAGCCTCTTCAATAAATGGTTCTGGGAAAAACTGGACAGCTACATGTGAAAGAATGAAATTAGAACACTTCCTAACACCATACACAAAGGTAAACTCAAAATGGATTAAAGACCTAAAGGTAAGACCAGAAACTATAAAACTCTTAGAGGAAAACATAGGCAGAACACTCAATGACGTAAATCAAAGCAAGATCCTCTATGACCCACGTCCTAGAATAGTGGAAATAAAAACAAAAGTAAACAAGTGGGACCTGATTAAACTTAAAGGCTTTTGCAAAGTAAAGGAAACCACAAGCAAGGTGAAAAGACAACCTTCTGAATGAGAGAAAATAATAGCAAATGAAACAACTGACAAAGGATTAATTCCCAAAATACACAAACAGCTCATACAACTCAATACCAGAAAAACAAACAACCCAATCAAAAAGTGGGAGAAAGACTTAAACAGACATTCTTCCAAAGAAGACATATAGATGGTTAACAAACAGATGAAAAGATGCTCAACATCGCTTACTATTAGAGAAATGCAAATCAAAACTATAATGCGATATCACCTCACTCCAGTCAGAATGACCATCATCAAAAAGTCTACAAACAATAAATGCTGGAGAGGGTGTGGAGAAAAGGGAATGCTTTTGCACTGTTGGTGGGAATGTAAATTGATACAGCCACTATGGAAGACGGTATGGAGATTCCTTTTAAAATTAGGATAAAACCACCATATGATCCAGCAATCCCACTCCTAGACATATATCCTGAGGAAACCAAAATTGGAAAAGACACATGTATCCCATTGTTCATTACAGCACTATTTACAATAGCCAGAACATGGAACAACCTAGATGTCCATCGACAGATGAATGGATCAAGAAGTTGTGGTACATATACACAATGGGGTATTACTCAGCCATAAAAAGGAATACATTTGAGTCAGTTTTGATGAGGTGGATGAACCTAGAACCTATTATACAGAGTGAAGTGAGTCAGAAAGAGAAATAAATATCATATTCTAACATATATACATAATCTAGAAAAATGGTACTGAAGAATTTATTAACAGGGCAGCAGTGGAGAAACAGACATAGAGAATAGACTTATGGACATGGGAAGAGGGAAGGAGAGGGTGAGATGTATGGAAAGAGTAACATAGAAACTTACACTACCGTATATAAAATAGACAGCCAATGGGAATTTGCTGTATGGCTCAGGAAACTCAAACAGGGCTCTGTATCAATCTAGAGGGGTGGGATGGAGTGGGAGATGAGAGGGAGGTTCAAAAGGGAGGAAATATATGTATACCTATGGCTGATTCATGTTGAGGTTTGACAGAAAACAGCAGAATTCTGTAAAGCAATGATCCTCTAATAAAAAAAGAAATTAAAAGAAAAAAGGCTGGAATCTGGGTGTAGATTCAAAACTGGTTCTCTAAGTAGTCTCTCATCTGCCACAGGTTTAATTTCAGAGGTGACCTTTGAGAGCATGTGGAGCTGAGAAGCAGTAAAAGTTATCCAGTTCTATTGTTTTCAATTTCTTTTACAGATGAAAATTATGTACATTTAACTTATTTTCAGAGTTATATATAAAAATTAAAAACTTCAATACTTGTAAAATTATTTGTGGAATTCATTTTAATCAAAAGGTAAATGGAACTATTATATGCAAACTTTGACAAAGCAAAACACAAGAAAATGCTGGAGCTTCCAAAGGTGGTCTGAGGGCAAGCTGTAGGGGATATCGGCATGGGTGTTAACTAGACTGAGTGGGAGATAAAGGGGTATGTGTGCATGCTAAGTAGGTTCAGTTGTGTCTGACCCCATGGACTGTAGCCTCGCCAGGCTCCTCTGTCCATGGAGTTCTCCAGGCAAGAATACTGGAGTGGGCAGCCATTCCCTTCTCCAGGATCTTACTGACCCACGGATCAAACCAGGGTCTCCTGCATTGCAGGTGGATTTTTTTGCCATCCGAGCCATCAGGGAAGCCCAGAAAGGAGTACACCTTCACCAAACTTTGGTACACAGAAATTTTTTTCTTGGTATAGACCTCCATGTAAAAACTTAAACTATCTTTTCCTCTTTGGGTGTTTCTTGTCTGCAATGAGTAACAACAGTGGCATAGAGTGTTAAAAGAAAAAATTATAAATTCTGATTAGGAAATCTAATTCATGATTTGAAATCTTCCAGGATCAGAAACAGGTGTACAATTAATCAGCAAGACTAATCCATGTCCCACGGAGAAATTTTACTTACTAAAATCATTATTGAATTTATCCATTAATTCATCAAATACCAAGCAGTCTTCAAAGCCCTAAAACAAGAAAAAATGGGGAAAAATGAACTAAAATAATAAATACTTTGTTTAGCTAATTTGAATAGACTTCTCATTGGTGGTATAACTCACAGGATATTTGTACCCTAAACCAGTACGTAACAGCTGAATAGCCACACTTGGTATTGAATTCTGATTAAAAATGCCATTAACAGCATGTTTGATGGTTTTGTCTTTGCCCAGTTTATTCATTTATGTCTATCAATTCAGTTCAATTCAATTCATTTCAGTCTCTCAGTCGTGTCCGACTCTTTGTGACCCCATGGACTGCAGCACACCAGGTCTCCCCGTCCCTCATCAACACTCAGAGTTTACTCAAATTCACGTCCATTGAGCTGGTGATGCCATCCAGCCAACTCATCCTCTGTCATCCCCTTCTCCTCCTGCCTTCAATCTTTCTCAGCATCAGGGTCTTTTCCAATGAGTCAGTTCTTTGCCTCAGGTGGCCAAAATATTGGAACTTCAGCTTCAGCATCAGTCCTTCCAATGAATATTCAGGACTGATTTCCTTTAGGATGGACTGGTTGGATCTCCTTGCTGTCCAAGGGACTCTCAAGAGTCTTCTCCAACACCATAGTTCAAAAGCATCAATTCTTCGGTGCTCAGTTTTCTTTATAGTCCTACTCTCACATCCATATGTGACTACTGGAAAAACCATAGCTTTGACTAGACAGATCTTTGTTGGTAAAGTAATGTCTCTGCTTTTTAAAAAGCTGTCTAGGTTGGTCATAGCTCTTCTTCCAAGGAGCAAGTGTCTTTTAAAATCATGGCTGCAGTCACTATCTGCAGTGATTTTGGAGTCCAAAAAAAATAAAGTCTCTCACTGTTTCCACTGTTTCCCCATCTATTTGCCATGAAGTGATGGGACTGGATGCCATGATCTTCATTTTCTGAATGTTGAGTTTTAAGCCAACTTTTCACTCTCCTCTTTCACTTTCATCAAGAGGCTCTTTACTTCTTCTTTGCTTTCTGCCATAAATGTGATGTCATCTGCATATCTGAGGTTATTGATATTTCTCCCAGCAATCTTGATTCCAGCTTGTGCTTCTTCCAGCCCTGTGTTTCTCATGATGTACTCTGCATATAAGTTAAATAAGCAGGGTGACAACATACAGCCTTGACGTACTCCTTTCTTGATTTCCAAGCATGTTGTTTCATATCCAGTTCTAACTGTTGCTTCCTGACCTGCATACAAATTTCTCAAGAGGCAGGTCAGGTGGTCTGGTATTCCCATCTCTTTAAGAATTTTCCACAGTTTATTGTGATCCACACAGTCAAAGGCTTTGGCATAGTCAATAAAGCACAAGTAGATGTTTTTCTGGAACTCTCTTGCTTTTTCAATGATCCAATGGATGTTGGCAATTTGATCTCTGGTTCCTCTGCCTTTTCTAAATCCAGCGGGAAGTTCATGGTTCACATACGGTTGAAGCCTGGCTTGGAGGATTTTGAGCATTACTTTTCTAGCATGTGAGATGAGTGCAAGTGTGTGGTAGTATATGTAGATATAGATATAAATTTAGAATATCAAAATTTTAGATTAACTTGTAATTTTGACAATTCTGTTGCTTCTTAAAGAAGCAAAAATAATTATATTGTTCTACCATGAGCATTAGAATAATATTTAAACTATTTAGGCATTTAAGATTCACATTTAGAGCAATTTAATGACAGCATAGAACTCTCATATGAACTCATTTCCCATAAGTCAAAATTAAAGCAAATTTCTAATCAACAAATCCACAAAATTAGTAAGATACTCTGCTAAGTGCAGTAGGGAGAATAAAATAGAAAGCTATGTTTCCTGTATTCTAGGAAATTAAACTATGGTTTTAAGATCATATATAAATATGTAAAGGTTAAAAAATAAAATATTTCTGTATCAATTACACATATCAATATTATACCAGAGGCAAATAAATTTGTCGATTATATAGGCTGTTAATGCTATAGGAATATAGAGATAAGAGATATCATATAGTGATGAGATAATAGTCTTAAATTCTTTAATTAATTCATTTATTCCTGGAGAATTCCTATGAGATGGGTCTTATTAAAATCTGAATTTTGGGGGGAGGGAGGCTCAAGAAGAAAGGGATGTATATGTAATTATGGCTGATTTGTATTGACTACCACAGCATTGTAAAGCAATTATTGTCTAGACAAACAATTATTTTATGTGGATAAAATAAACATAAATTTATTTTGGGGATCCCACCTCCCCAAAAAACGTTTAAAAAAAAAGAAATAATAAAGCAAAAAGTATTAAAAATAAAAAATCTGAATTTTACAAATAAGGAGTAAAATTAGTTGTGTGAAAATATATTCTAATAAATCATGAAGGCAGGCTTTGAACAAAGGAGCTCTAATGCCAGAGTCCACACATGTATCCACTGCTAAAATTGATGTGTTTTTTAGTTTAAAAAAATATTGGAGTATAGCTGACTTACAATATTTTATTTGTTTCAGATATACAACTTAGTGATTTGATATTTTTATAGATTATACTTCATACAAAGTTACAAAATATAGGCTATATACTATGTACTGTATATTATTACAGTTTGTACCTCATAATCCCCTTTTTCTTTCTTGCCTCTCCCCCTCCCCTTCTACCCACTGGTAACCACTAGTTTGTTCTCTGTATCTGTGAGTCTGTTTCTGTTTTGTTATATTCATTTATTTGCTTTATATTTTAGATTCCCCATATAAATGAAAACAAACAGAATTTGTCTTTCTTTGTCTGACCTATTTCACTAACCGTTATACTATACAGGTTCATCCATGTTGCTGCAAATGGCAAAATTTCGTTCTTTCTTATGGTTGAATAATACTCTATTGTATATACATACCACTACCTTTTATCCATTCATTTTTTAATGGACACTTAGGTTGTTTCCACATCTTGGCTACTGTAAATAATGCTGCTATGAACATGGGGTGCATATACCTTTTTGAAGCAGCATTTTCATTTTCTTTGGATATATACCATGAGTGGAATTACTGGATCATGTGGTAGTTCAGGTTTTAATTTTTGAGGAACCTCCATACTGCTTGCCATAGAAGTTGCAACAATTTACATTCCCACAAACAGGGTACTAGAATTCCTCTCATCTATATCCTTGACACACGTTTGTCATTGTCTTTTTAATGATAGCCATTCTAGCAAATATGAGGTGATATCTCATGGTGGTTTTGATTTGCATTTCCCTAATGAACAGTGAATGGCAACCCACTCCAGTACTTTTGCCTGGACCCATGGACAGAGGAGCCTGGTGGGCTGAAGTCCATGGGGTCCTGAAGAGTCGGACATGACTGGGCGACTTCACTTTCACTTTTCACTTTCACTCATTGGAGAAGGAAATAGCAACCCACTCCAGTGCTCTTGCCTGGAGAATCCCAGGGATGGGGGAGCGTGGTGGGCTGTCGTCTCTGGGGTTGCACAGAGTCGGACACGACTGATGCGACTTAGCAGCAGCAGCAGTGAACAGTGATGTTGAACATTTTTTCATATGCCTGTTGGCTATCTGTATGTCTTCTCCGGAAAAATTCCTATTCAGTTCTTCTGCCCATTTTTGAGATCCGGTTGTTTGTTTCCTTGACATTGAGTTATTTGAGTTTAATATATTTTTGGATATCAACCCCTTATCAGACATTACATTTGCAAAGACCAAGTTATTCAAATGCAGCTAATTTTGTTCTTTTTGGATTTGATTAAGGTCTCCCATTCAGTAGGTTGCATCTTCCATTTGTTGATGGTTTCCTAAAATTTTGTTTAATTTTCTCTTGTTGTTGTTCAGTCACGTCTCACTCTTTGTGACCCCATGGACTGTAGCACACCAGGCATCTTTGTCCTTCACTATCTCCCGGAGTTTGCTCAAACTCATGTCCATTGAGTTGATGATGCTATCCAATCATCTCATCCTCTGTCACCCACTTCTCCTCCTGCTCTCAATCTGTCCAAGAATCAGGGTCTTTTCCAATGAGTCAGTTCTTCGCATCAGGTGGCCAAAGTATTGGAACTTCAACTTCAGCATCAGTCCTTCCAATGAATATTCAGGGTTGATTTTCTTTAGAATTGACTGGTTGGATCTCCTTGATGTCCTAGGGACTCTCAAGAGTCTTCTCCAGCTTTCACCATCTCTATGAAATTATGTGAAATTTACCTGTCCTGGTCTTGAAGGTATGTTCTGTGATGTCCTATTCAGTCTGCATGTGCCTAGTGGCTTTGGTGGGAGAGCATATCTGAAGTGAGCATGGGCCACACTTTTCCTTAGGCTGTGGTGGCGACCACCCCCTTGGTGAGAGACAGAACTCGTTTCAGAGGGCCTAAAGCCAGATCCAGGTGCAGCCAGGACTTCTCCTTGGGAGAAGGCAGGAAGGGAGGAAGTAAGCTCAGGGTCCTCCTGCTCTACTAACTTGATTATGTTTTGTAAAACAAAATATTTACCACTAATTAGATGAAAATATAATTGATTATACTCACACATTATTTATTCTTGGACTATATTCCTAAACCAAAACAATAAGACTATGGTTATAAAACTATAATATTAGTAATCAAACACACATGCACATAAAATAATTGTTTGTCTAGACAATTATTTTAGAATTCCTTAAATTAACATTCACTATTTGAACAGTATTCCTTTCCTGATATATTGTTCTGGCCAGAATGGTAAAATTTCCATGGAAGCAGTAATATTCAATGTCTAGTCTGTTTTATCATTCTATTTAACTCTATTAATTGTGTTTTCCTTTCCTGTGGAATGAAAAAACAGAGGGGGAAAGAAAAGATAATTTGGGATATTTTTCTTTCTTCTTTTTTAATTTTTGGCTGCACCCCATGGCTTGTGGGACTTTAGTTCTTGGATCAGGGGTCAAGCCCACGCCCCCTGCATTGGAAGGTGGAGTCTTAACCACTGGACCATCAGGGATGTCCCTGGGATATTTTTCTTTGTTGATACTAACATTATAATCTCAAGAAAAAATTTACTTTAAAAATGACGTCTTGGAGACTTCCCTGATGGTCCAGTGGCTAAGACTCCGTGCTCCCAACACAGGGGGCTTGGGTTCAATCCCTGGTCAGGGAACTAGATCTCACACGCCGTGACTAAGAATTTGCATTTCACAACTAAGACCTGGCACAGCCAAAGAAATAAATACTTTAAAAAATTAAGCCTTGAATTTCTGACAGTCAAGTTCCTAAATTTCAAGTTATCAATACATTTTCTAACTGAACAGAAAACTATGTTATGCTTTATGCTTTTTTATACATTAAGTGTCTGGATCAAGTAAGCCAAGAATTGACTATACATAGAGATCAATCTAGTTAAATAGCTGGTGGGGTTGTTGAATTGATTGTTTTCTCAGAGATTATGTGGGGATAGTTTTAACCTTTTCTTTTTTTTTTTTAAGCTTTTTTAATTGAGATGGGCCCAGAAAAGTTTGAGGGACTTACCTACTGAAAAAGAACTTACCGCATTCATTCCTTGCCCAAAAAAGGGCACGATGGCATGGGCAGCATCTCCCATCAACAAACAATGTGATTTAAAGTGAAAAGAAGAGCATTTAACGGATATCATAGACTGGGCGGGCAACAGAAAGAAATCTTGTACCAGGGCTTGCCTTCAGAAGAAAACAATCAAAATGTAAAAATGTTAAGCTGGGTATTAAATACTGCATAGTTCTTTCAGATTTATTGGCTTTGTCAACATAATATTTCATTGAAAAATACATGAGAATGCCAGGAAGAAAACAGCTGAAGTTTCCATTGTTCCAAATTCCATTGTTCTAATTACATTCTTAATTTGAAACAATGTTAATCATATCCAAAAAGAACAAGAGTAGCTGAATTTGGATAATTTTAAATATGCCTGTGTTATATGTCAGGAAAATTTCATTATCTAGCACATAAATCACACAATTTTCAGCTATGTTGGTATATTTCAGGTTTCCTTGGAAAAAATTGAGATGCAGTTGTGCATGTTATTAACACTCAACAAACCAAAATTAAGTTAAGTGAGTCCATGTGTATCTGGAAATGAACAACTGGAATCAAGCTAGTATTGCTCAAGTATCTACAAAGGTTTTGTGGGCGCTATAGGTGGAGAAGTACTATGAACATTTATCATGTGTACTTGCTCAGTCATGTCTGACTCTTCGTGACTCTATGGACTGTAGCCTGCCAGACTCTTCTGCTGTGGAATTTTCCAGGCAATAATACTGGAGCGGGTTGCCATTTCCTCCTCCATGGGATCTTCCCGACCCAGTGACTGAACCTATGTCTCTGGCATCTCCTGCACTGGTAGGTGGATTCTTTACCACTGAGCCATCTGGGAATCCTGTGTACATACACTAGATGATATTACATCTAGTGAGAGAGGCAAGAAATAGCCACAGAACAAGTTCCAAAAGTATCTAAGGGCTAAATTTTGGCATGAGAGATTTCCATTCAATGCCAGAGAAGGAGAAACCAACATAGCATTTGAATTGATATGCAGGAAAGGATGAGAACTGACAATTTTAAAAAAGATCTGCTATGACTTGGCAGTGGGCTATCCCTTTTACATAATTAACTCATTTAATTTTCAAAATTGCCCTAAAAGTAAGGCATCCTGATGTCTATTTTAGTGATGAAAAATCTGAGACCCAAGGAAGTCAGGGACAAGAGTAGTGTTAAAACCTTGCCTTTCTGCAGCATTGTGCTGCCTTCATGAAGATGTCACCGGAGGTGGAATGGGAGTTAGGTTCTAGGACAGAGGGACAGGGGAGAGAGGCACTGAATGAGACCAAATGCTGTCCATGTGGTGATGTTGAAATGGGCCAGAGGAGCTAAGACTCATAAGCCAGACAGCTGGTACAATTAGCTATCAGTTTGGAAAAACTTTACACATGCCTGGCCCTGTGCTGAATGGTTTATAGGCATTATTCCCTTTACTCTGCACAACAACCCTTTGGGGCAGGTACAACTATCATCAGCATTTTACTGTGAAGGGTATGAGACATAGGAAAGCTAATATAGCTAGCAGCTGGTGGACTTGAGGGTGCCATCATATAGATTTGTGTTCCCACCAGCAGGAGGAAGCACAGCCGAACTCTGTGGCACACCGAGACCTGTGGGGCCTGAGCACCTGCAGAGGGAACATAAAAGACCCAGGGACAATGGTAGCTTGTCTTTCCCAGAGATACCGGCCCAGCCTGGGATTTTTTCAGAATTCCTGTTTGCAGCACAAGATCCTCTTGGACTTTTGCTGTAATCTAGGTTTCCCATCCAGGTCACTGCATGATCAGGAAGATCCCCTGAAGGAGGGCATGGCAATTTCTTGCCTGGAAAAACCCTGTGGACAGAGGAGCCTGGCGGGATATGGTCTATGGGGTCTCAGAGTCGGATATGATGGAAGTGACTTAGCACACATGCAGGTTTCCTGTCCAGGTCACTGCATTACAGATCATTTTTAACAAAAGCTAAAATAAGGTGCATTAGCCTTTATCTGAATTTTGAATACCTCAAACAAGGGGTCAAAAGGCACAATTGGACATCTTGAAACTTACTTTCCAATTAGAGGGATGGAATCCGGAAAGTATTTCTGGAAGAAGTCCAGCACATCACTACTGGTTAGCAGTTTTTCAAACTCTTCAAAAGGCATGAACAAAGTACACGTGAAAGATTTGTTCTGTGATGAGAAGAGGAACAGTGTGTGAGAGATTGGGGGTCAGGCAATGCTGGCCCTAAGACAGATCCTCAGTCTCAGAGAGCTTGCTGTGGCTCAGGGGACTCTGGGAGGAGTGTCCAAGCAGACAGGAAAAGCACCCTCATTTCTTCCCTCACTTCCTTCCCTCACTTCCCAGGAAAAGCTCAGTCAGGGGTCCCCAGGTACACTTCTGCTTCTTGGTTATTAGGAAACTTTCTATACTGTAAGGAAAGTTATGACCAACCTAGATAGCATATTCAAAAGCAGAGACATTACTTTGCCAACAAAGGTTCGTCTAGTCAAGGCTATGGTTTTTCCTGTGGTCATGTATGGCTGTGAGAGTTGGACTGTGAAGAAGGCTGAGCACCAAAGAATTGATGCTTTTGAATTGTGGTGTTGGAGAAGACTCTTGAGAGTCCCTTGGACTGCAAGGAGATCCAACCAGTCCATTCTGAAGGAGATCAACCCTGGGATTTCTTTGGAAGGAATGATGCTAAAGCTGAAACTCCAATACTTTGGCCACCTCATGCAAAGAGTTGACTCATTGGAAAAGACTCTGATGCTGGGAGGGATTGAGGGCAAGAGGAGAAGGGGAAGACAGAGGATGAGATGGCTGGATAGCATCACTGACTCGATGGACGTGAGTCTCAGTGAACTCTGGGAGTTGATATTGGACAGGGAGGCATGGCATGCTTCGATTCATGGGGTCGCAAAGAGTCGGACATGACTGAACGACTGATCTGATCTGATCTGATCTGATACTGTAAACTCCAGATATTTTCATCAAGCAAACACTGCACTCCTTATACTATTAATAGGTGCATTGGATTTGAATTCTCCTCTTTTTTTTTTCTTTACTGTTATTCCATTTAAAACACTATGACATTAGGGCCTTGGACCCCAGGATTCTTGACAAGAGAAAGAAAAAACAAAGGTAAATAAAAGACCAACCAGAAAAATATAAATAGATATAGGTGTCTATATTATATATAGAGATTGTTGTTGTTTAGTCACTAAGTCATGTCCAACTCTTTAGTGACATCATGGACTATAGCCCGCCGGGTTCCTCTGTCCATGAGATTTCCCGGGCAAGAATATTGAAGTGGATTGTCATTTCCTTCCCCAGGGGATCTTCTGGACCCGGGGATTGAATTCACATCTCTTGCACTGCGTTGGATTCTTCATCACTGAGCCACATGGGAATCTCCATATAGAGATAATAATAACTATATATGTACGTATTCCGTTCAGTTCAGTCACTCTTTGCGACCCTATGAACTGCAGCACGCCAGGCCTCCCTATCCATCACCAATTCCCAGAGTCCACCCAGACTCATGTCCATCGAGTCGGTGATGCCATCCAACCATCTCATCCTCTGTCGTCCCCATCTCCTCCTGCCTTCAATCTTTCCCAGCATCAGGGTCTTTTCCAATGAGTTAGCTCTTCGCATCAGGTGGCCAAAGTATTGGAGTTTCAGCTTCAACATCAGTCCTTCCAATAAACACCCAGGACTGATAGCAAAAAAGTCTCTAAGGTCTAATGAAAGAACAGCCATGCTCCTTTTTGATAATGAATATTCAAATGTCCTACAGACCTTAAAGGATGAAAAGTACTTCATAATATATAACCTAAATATCTTTGGCTTTATTTGGGGGCAGCTTCTTCCTGCACTGTCTTGGGAGAGGTGACAGTCAGGTACCACCACACACAAACCCCCATTAGTCATTTGTATAAGTTGAATATCCTTTCCAAAGTAAATAACTTGTATTTCTTCAGGTTTTTCTTCAATATCCCCAAAGTTTCATATATAATCATTAAACAGACTAGACAATGATGAAGTTGACTACGTACATGTATATAGTATATAAAAGTAAGTAATGAAAACCATTAATCATATAGGCAAAATGAGAGTTAATAAAAATTTTACACTACCATGTTAGGAAGTGCAATCATCATAAAGGTATCTCTAGGCCAAATATGTAGATAATTAGGTTCCATGGCATACTGCAGGGGAAAAATATACATATAATTAGTGTATTAATGCAGCTCATCTGCATTAACAAATAAGGCACACCGACTCTGTTTATGTTATACTTGTACCTACAGCAATTTAGATCACCGCAAGTCCTTCTAAACATTAAGTCTAAGCAAAGACAGTTTGCTTGCTGTGAAAAAATAGCTTTACGATGAACTCCCACTTAATTCCCCAGGTGTTAGAAGTGTTAATCATTCAGTCATGTCAGACTCTTTGCAACCTCATAGACTGTAGCCCGCCAGGCTCCTCTGTCCATAGAATTGTCTTGGCAAGGATACTGGAGTGGGTTGACATTTCCTTCTCCAGAGGATCTTCCCCATCCAGGGATCAAACCCGAATCTCCTGCATTGGCAGATTCTTTACCACTGAGTCACCTGGGAAGCCCATAAGTAGTATATAATACTGCTATCCCAAACAGCGGAGAGGGCAATGGCATCCCACTCTAGTACTCTTGCCTGGAAAATCCCATGAACGGAGGAGCCTGTTGGGCTGCAGTCCATGGGGTCGCTGGGAGTCGGACACAACTGAGCAACTTAACTTTCACTTTTCACTTTCATGCATTGGAGAAGGAAATGGCAGCCCACTCCAGTGTTCTTGCCTGGAGAATCCCAGGGGCGGGGGAGCCTGGTGGGCTGCCGTCTATGGGGTCGCACAGAGTCGGACACCGACTGAAGTGACATAGCAGCCCAAACAGACTAGACGTTTGAATTTCAACTAGGATAGGTTAAATCAGTACCTTAAAATGTATGTTTTACATGCAAATCAAGTATTTAACTAATGCTTTGTACCTTTTATTACTTATAAGCCAAGATCCTCGTTGCTTCTGTTGGTATTTTAATTTTCCTCAACATGCAATACACATACTACATATTTGCCTCTGGCCACATATGGTTTAACATGGACTCCAGGAAATAAAAAACATGCAATGCATGTCTCTTTACAACAACTCCCTGTTCACTTTATTTAATACCTTTTTTTATTTAATCATGAGTATAAGAACTCTGGACTGTCAGTACACAAAGTTGATTCCCAACCTGTTTTTTTTTTTTTTAATTTTTTCCCAAGATATAATAGAAAAAAGTAGTTGTCATTCCTTTCCTTTCTTCCCTATTCAAGAAAACATATGGAAAGGTAAGGGAGTGAGAATGATATTATTAAAAGGAGACCTCTACATCCAATTTATTATGAGTTATTGAATACATAGTACTTTGGCAAACCTTAAAATGGATCAAGACATGCTGATGAGCACAACTGCACTAGAATACACTTCTCTCTATTATAGGGCAGGGGAGGGGGAGAGTCGTAGGAAGGAGAAAAGAAAGGGAGAGGACTTACATCCCCATTCTTAGGTGGAATATTCAGCTCCATGTACCCATGAGGAATGTATTGCTGACTGTAATCAAAGCGGGGTTTCTTCATGAGGTAAGTTCTAACAGTGGAAAAGGCTCCATCACATCCTACAATGAGGTCACAGGTGACATCTTTGGGAACTTTGTCCTGTCTGAAAAATAAAATAAACCATCAAAAAAAAAAAAAAAGTCTAGTGGTGAAAATGATGAAGTACCTCTATTGGGTATAAAAAGTAGTGACTTAATAATGGGGCCACTACTCACTTTTACATATCTGATTTAGAGCTTTGAGTTGATAGCTATAAAATGAAGATAACACTTGTCCCAGTCATGGGGTTTGCTTATGAGAATGAGGGTAACACACAGTCATGCTGCTGCTGCTGCTGTTGCTGCTGCTAAATCGCTTCAGTCATGTCCGACTCTGTGCGACCCAGAGGTGGCAGCTCACCAGGCTCCCCCGTCCCTGGGATTCTCCAGGCAAGAACACTAGAGTGGGCTGCCATTTCCTTCTCCAATGCATGAAAGTGAAAAATGAAAGTGAAGTCGCTCAGTCGTTTCCGACCCTCAGTGACTCCATGGACTGCAGCCCACCAGGCTCCTCCATCCATGGGATTTTCCAGGCAAGAGTACTGGGGTGGGGTGCCATTGCCTTCTCCAACACACAATCATACTGATTCCTAAAGACATGCTAGGCCACAGAAGCCTGACTTAAAGCTGAGTTCCCTGCATGAAGGAAGAGAACCTTGAAAAGAAGGAAAAGTCCTTCAAATGGAGAAAGTGTATGAACAACCACAGGGACGTGACGAAGATCCTCTAGGAGCAGCATGTTTGTCTTAGAGGAGATCAGAAGAGGAATTTAAGAAAAGAATACAATTGGAGAGGGAGGAGAAGAGGATTTTGAATGTTAAGATGCAAGGTTTAAATACATTATTCTGGCAGCTGGGAGAAAACAATATATTTCCATTGGGCAGGTGGTGTATGAAGAGTAGTACTTTAAGACAACTTACTTAGGAGTAGAAACGTTGCAGAGGAGCCACAATGCAGAAGGGAGAGGAAATGGAGACAAAGTGACCTTAGTAGCCTACATGTGTGGGGGTGAGATCCCAAGGATTGTGGTGCTCAGGAAGAAGGACGACATAGGCTCTGAGGCAGACAGGAAGTACGAGACACTGGGAAATGTTTTCAGATCAAATGGGAAAAAATAAGGAACGGGGTATGTCAAGAATGATTTTAATTATTTGGTTAAAAGTACTAGGTAAGTCAGCTTCCCAGGTGACTCAGTAGTAAAGAATCTGCCTGCCAATGCAGGAGACACAGGTTTGATCCCTGGGTGGGGAAGAGCCCCTAGGGAAGGAAACGACAGCCCACTCCAGTATTCTTGCCTAGAGAATCCCATGGACAGAGGAGCCTGTGGTCTACGGTTCACAGGGTCACAAAGAGTTGGACATGACTGAGCATCTAGACAGCAACAACAACAAACCAGGGAAGTTAGGAGGAAGACAAATAGATGTTTGAAATTTTAGATACATTTGAGATTATGGCAAGAAGTACTTGTGAAGGTGCTTAAAGGAAAATTAATATTAAGATTGAAATAAGGGTTATTATTACAAATAGAAATGTGAATTTACAAGTAGTTGTTGAACAAACTGTGAATCCAAGATATTTCCCCCAAGTGGGATATGAGTCTTGGAACTTGAGAGGAAATGGGCTCAGCCAAGCGGAGGCAGACAAATAGTATTCAGAAAGAGGAGAGGAGAAGCAGAGCAGTGGAGAGTTATCTGTTTCAAGTTAGGAGAGTGTTAGAAGCAGAGTATGGTTACCAGTCTAGAATACTGTTAAGAAGATGAATGAGCGGGAGAATCAGGAAGAATACTGGGGCTAGTGATCAACATAAAGTTACTTGACTGTAGAAACTACTTGAAATACCCTGTTAGTAATCATTTAACTCTTTCAAAAAAGTCAAGAGCAAAGTTTACAGGCACAGTTCTCCACTTCAACCCTTCACCTGTGAAGTCCAAGGGCTGACCGGTTCTTACCCAAGCACTGTGATCACTCCTTTCTCGGGATTACATTTCACCAGTCTGTGGCCAAAGTGCACTTTTGCATTGGAGTATTTCTCAACAGCTGAAGAAACAAAGAGAGAAAACTAATGGAAATGAAATTCCAATTCTTATTTCACTTAAATTGAATTAATCATTTTCTGAGAATGGTGTGATAGAGATACTTAACAATGTAAACATCAATTAGTTAAAATGTGATTTGACAACTGTTTGGCAAATGTTCTAAGGATAATCTGGTAGTAAAAGAGATAAATAAAAATCAACTGTCTCCATCTCAAAAAAAAAATCTAACTATGTATATTCTTGCATCACTGTAATTGTTGGCACCCTAGGAAAGAAGCAATCATCACATATTTTAAAGTTACTCCCAAATTAAGGCTTAATTTGTGATTGGAAATATTCAGTCAAACTTCTTTTTTCATACTATGTCTGACTTTGTATCTCTTTTTAGCAAGTCCTCTAGACTTCTGACTCAGTTTGTTATAAATATAGATCATTGATATATAAATATAGATCTTTTTGTATCAAATAGGGGAAAGTGAGTAAGAAGACTGGAAACTTCTTAATAAATAGAATCAAATTATTTTAGTGCTTTTTTGGCCTGCTAAAAAATCTATAGTGAATTTAATTTTCTTAACTATTAGTTTTTCTCATGAGCAGGAGATCTATAATTAGGGGCTATTTATTGTTCTTAAAGCCACAAATCTGAATGTAGATGTTAGAGCTGGTGTAGACCTCAGAGAGAGTTTATTTTAAAACTCTTCATTTCATAAATGAAGTAACTGAGCTTCTGGAGGGAAAAGTGAGATGACTAAGATCACACAAAGTAAAGAATTTAGGAAAAATAAGCCAGAAGTCTGACTTTGAATTCAATACTTCTATCTGTACCCATCTCTCCTTTTCATCTCAGGTTTGGTATTTGTTGTTGTTGTTGTTCTGCTTTGCTTAAGTTTGATTTGGGGTTTGCAGACTTTAAGATTCTTGAACACAGGATTGGAAGCTTTAGAATATTGAAATTCGAGATATGCCAAAGACTTATCGATGTTTAAGAAATCTTTTGACAAATAACTTGGAGAAATCAGAGTTTACTCAAACCACTATGGGTATCTTTGACAAACACAATATGTGTTTGTGGAATCAACCTTTTTGTAATTTTTTTTTCAAATTAAATGTAGAGAAATGCAGCTCAAAGAATTTTCCATGGGACACTAGTCCTATGATAACTGAAATAACTGTTCTGTGGTCACAGTCATTACAGAAATGCTCACACTCTGACCCTCTGACTATGCTGTCTTGGTCCCCAGATACATGTGGCTCTTGAACGCCTAAAATATGGATGTTCTGAATGGAGATGGGATGCAACCACTGGGTTTTCACAACTTAGTTTAAAAAAAAAAAAAAAAGGAGTAAAATGTCTCATGAGTAGCATTTTTACATGGAGAAGGCAATGGCACCCCAGTTCTCTTGCCTGGAAAATCCCATGGACGGAGGAGCCTGGTGGGCTACAGTCCATGGGGTCACTAGGAGTCGGAAACGACTGAGCGACTTCACTTTCACTTTTCACTTTCATACATTGGAGAAGGAAATGGCAACCCACTCCAGTGTTCTTGCCTGGAGAATCCCAGGGATGGGGGAGCCTAGTGGGCTGCCGTCTTTGGGGTCGCACAGAGTCAGACATGACTGAAGCGACTTAGCAGTAGCAGCAGCAGCATTCTCACATAGGTTATATATTGAAATAATAATATTTTGGATATATTAGGTTAAATATACTATTAAAATTAATTTTGTCAATTTCTTTGTAGGTTTTCTATTGTGATTAATATAAGGTTTTAAATTATGCATATGGCTGGCATTTGTGGTCACATCTTAGACAGCATTGCCCTGGAAAATCCACACTGCAGACTAGTATAATAAAGGCCCTGAAAGTACTGTAAGAAAATACTTTTAATAGTTATTTATGTATTTATTTGGCGGCACCAGCTCTTCATTGCAGCATGTGGGATTTCTTAGTTGTGGCAGGTGGGATCTAGTTTCCTGACAAGGGATTTAACCTGGGCCCCCTGCATTGGGAGCATGGAGTCGTAGCCACTGGGTCACCAGGGAAGTCCTAGAACTTTTAAAACTAATTTGATGCAGGGTTTGCTTGTGTGTGTGCTAAGTCACTGCAGTTGTGTTCAACTTGTTGGGCCCCAGTGTAGCCCGCGAGGCTCCTCTGTCCATGGGATTCTCCAGGCAAGAATACTGCAGTGGGTTACCATGCCCTCCTCCAAGGCATCCTCCTGACCCAGGGATTGAACCCATATTTCTTATGTCTCCTGCATTGAAAGATGAGTTTTTTACCTCTAGGGCCACCTGGGAAGTCCAATGCAGGTTTTAAGTTTATCAAATTTACCTGATCACATATCCTTTTTATGTTTGTTTTACTTAATGGTTATTAACATCCCACAGGACAGTAAACCATGAAACAACCCTACATGAAAAGCTGATGCAGGATAATGATTTAGTTACAGTACTTTCAGAGGGGAGCTGTGCTATCAGAAGGAATGAGCATTTATCAGTGGAATAGGTGGCTCACAATCTGATGCCATGTATAGGAATAAGAGCTGTGTAAAAGAACTTTATATGCCAAACGGTTTAGAAGTCAAGAGGTTCAGCATTCTTTTGATTAACATATTTATGCCATTTATGAAATTGTACGCTGTGCAGTGTGTACCTAATGAAAAATGGGGGAGTATGCCAGATGGATCTTCCCCATGTTTTAGCTCCTTATTATCAGTGTTTCATTTATATTACTGGAGGCAGTGACTGTAATAGTTAAAAGCATGGACTTTGGAATAGACAGACTCAGGTTCAATCCAGATTCTGCTACTTATTAACAGTGTAACCTGTTGCACTGTGGCCCTCTCTAAGCTTCCTTTATCATGTACAAAACTGAGGTAAACATCATTTTTACTTCACAGAGTTGTTTGGAGGGTTATACAAATGGATGCAATATAAAGCAGTTATTAACATAGTGCTTAACACATCAAAGATATTTTCTATTATTTTTGAAAGCTGTCTTGTAGTTTCTTTTCTTAAGATCAGCATGAATATATAAAGCAATCTAGCCATGTATCTACTCATCCAAAAGTCAGTCTTACAAGTAAAGAAATGGAATTGAGACGAATACTAAACCCTGTTTCTGAGCCCTTGTGAATCAACTAGAGTGACCTTCCCCTTCACTCCTCCTCCCAGTTCAGTTCAGTTCAATTCAACAGATACGTTACAAACTCACCCTGGGTAGGGAACTGTGGAGAAACACAGATAAATAACAGGAACCTCTGCTCTCCAAGAGTCAGAGGTTGCTGGAATGTGTTGAGAGGGATTGATTGATTTACAAGATAGTAGAACTACTAATGGCACCCCACTCCAGTACTCTTGCCTGGAAAATCCCATGGACGGAGGAGCCTGGTAGGCTGTAGTCCATGGGGTCGCTAAGAGTCGGACACGACTGAGCGCTTCACTTTCACTTTTCACTTTGATGCATTGGAGAAGGAAATGGCAACCCACTCCAGTGTTCTTGCCTGGGGAATCCCAGGGACGGCAGAGCCTGGTGGGCTGCTGTCTCTGGGGTCGCACAGAGTCGGACACGACTGACTCGACTTAGCAGCAGCAGCAGCAGAACTACTAATGGCATGCTTTGCATAGAATGAATTTGTTTAGTACAAATGCTAAAGAAGAAAAAACTATGATCAAGGGTTACATGGAATGTGATTGGATTGATTATCCAGGATACAAATTTAATTTGCAGTCCAGGGGCTTTTCAATTAATGGATGAGTCTAGGTCTTTTTAGTTATGCACATGAGAATCTTCAGGCTTATGTACACCTTCCTCTTTATCAACTTCCTATACCCTGCATCTAATTTTGTCTCCTACAGATATCTTGAATCTATATCTCCTCCCAACTGGAGGGCTATAGCTTTAGTCCAGACTCTTGTTTTTGCACACAGCAATTTTCATAATACTTAAAAAAACTTCAGCCCTCTATCAGCCTTCACACTATTGCTTGTCATATTTCTGATAAAAAAGTCTGCTTGTGTCTCTTTGAAAATTGTTATATATGTATATTTGTTTTTCTACTAGATTGTGAGTTCTTCACTGAGGCACTCATTCAAGCCAGTGCCTAGAAGACAATAGGAATTCAATACATGCTGAACAAACAATTTTTATTTAGACCACCACTCCAGTGTTCTTGCCTGGAGAATCCCAGGGACGGGGGAGCCTGGTGGGCTGCCGTCTATGGGGTCACACAGAGTCGGACACGACTGAAGTGACTTAGCAGCAGCAGCAAGATGAAAAAGAGATGCTGGAAGATGTACCACCAGTATTTTTAAAGAAACACTTTGTATTGTACATAGTCTTGCTCTTAATAACCCCTACGATGAAATGGTAAATGACTTTCATTTAATCATATGACGAGATTAGTTTCATGTGCTTTGCTAAAAATGAGGGCTGGTGAATAAAACATTAGACTTACCCGTCAATAGATCCTTGTTTAGATTTTCTCTGCTTATAGAAAGAATATACTGCAAGAAAAATATAGTATATACTATTTGTTTCTGGAGAATGGGCAAATATGCTTCTATGTTATTCACTTAGCAATAGAAAATACTAATTATTTATCAGAAGGTTGCAAGCTCAGCTTTACAACCATTTAACTAAGTAACCTTTTTTTCTATAAACACTTTAATCAAATACATGCAATACAAGGTTCAGGTTTAAACATAGGCTTTTTCCAAGTTTGATACTATATAAAAACAAATCTTTTTTTGGTACCTAAAATATTATTTCATTAAGATAGTTTTAACTATCAAACATAAATCTCAAATATTCATCTTAGGTCTCCAAATCAAGGTGTGTAAAAAAACTTCAGAAATGACAGCATTACTAGAATAAATGTACCATTTCCCAAAGAAACTACTTTGAAATTTTCATTTCAATTTGAAAGCCTGTGTGAATGTGTGGTGTGGTTGTGGCAGGGTGAGGGTTTTTAGGAATAGGTAGACTCCAGTACATGGGACATGTACTGGCTGTTTCTGACTTCACAGGGCCGATTGTTCCATGAGACCCAGTCAAACAGTGCATAGGGCCTATGATACTTTTAGGGGTTCATGAAAATAATTTTAGTTTATTTCAAAATCATGAGAAAAAATAAATATAAGAATATGAATATATATTAATTCTTTAAAAGATAAGAATAAATCCAGTCTGGATTATATTAAAGCTTAATGTAATCTTTATATCAATGTGCTCATATAGTCTAATTTTTAATATTTATTGATTTATAGGGTCCCACAAAGCAAAAGTGTCTATCTGCTTCCCTGGCGGCTCAGAGGTTAAAGCATCTGCCTGCAATGCAGGAAACCCAAGTTCAATCCCTGGGTTGGGAAGATCTTCTGGAGAAGGAAATGGCAACCCACTCCAGTATTCTTGCCTGGAGAACCCCATGGACAGAGAAGCCTGGTGGGCTACAGTTCATGGGGTCGAAAAGAGTCAGACACAACTGAGCGACTTCACTTACTCTTACTCACTTAGGGCTCATGAAAGTCATAATGCAGTCTTGCAATTCAGGACAAGTCCATTGCTTTAAAAATTTAAAGCACATAAATTATGGGACATTACAACATTTAACACAAATATGGTCTTTTATTCATCTTGATCCCATTCAAATATAGGCATATAAAATTAACAGCTAAATCTATACTTGGTATAAAAATAACTTGGTCATGCTAAAGTGGCAACAGTAGGCTGAGAAGGAGCTTCCTGTGTCTTTGTCATAAATTAAAATTAACAGGAACTTCGTAATTCTCTGCCTTGTGGTTCTGTTTTCCAGTCTTCTACATTATTAATGTTTGCATTTCAACAGAAACCACACTTGTTATACTTCTAAATATACCAGGAAACATTCAAATTATGAAGTCTTATTAACATAAGGAAAATATTCTTTCCTTGCCAGTTGATTCCTATCAGGCTTAGTTGGGAGAAGGCGATGGCACCCCACTCCAGTACTCTTGCCTGGAGAATCCCATGGACGGAGGAACCTGGTGGGCTGCAGTCCATGGGGTCACGAAGAGTTGGACATGACTGAGCGACTTCACTTTCACTTTTCACTTTCATGCATTGGAGAAGGAAATGGCAACCCACTCCACTGTTCTTGCCTGGAGAATCCCAGGGACGGGGGAGCCTGGTGGGCTGCCATCTATGGGGTCACACAGAGTTGGACACGACTGAAGTGACTTAGCAGCAGGCTTAGTTGAGATAAACTGGGGCTGATCATCTGGGAACCGATAGACATGTTGGTCCTGCAGAAGATCAGGCAGAGTCCTGGTCTAATCTGCTCCATATCTTTGGGCAGTTTCCTATTATAATCATAACTAAGAGTCACTAACATCAAGCTTCACTTCTCCAATACATATTCTAAAAGGCTTACTGTTGGGGGCCGGGTGAGGCACTCCGCCCATGACAAAGGTCATGAGGAAGGAGGCTCGACATACGCAAAGGCGGGATCGAGCCTCAGGAGTCCCCCTGGAAATTCCCGAGCATCTACCCCCATAACCAGAGCCTGCCTACTTTACTATTTTGTGCTCTCCCCTACACCTCTGACTTTATGGGGGGCTGTCCCCCACCACCTCTTTTGGAGAAGGAGTTAACCTAGAGCTCCAGTTAATAAAAACTCCTGGGCATGACCAGAGTGTTTTAACCTACAAACTCCTCTGAAGGTTCTCTGGCCTGCCTGACAGGCTTGTCCGGCCACATGTGATTGCTCACAGCCTCCCAACTGTGAGAGGCATGAAATGCTTTAAACCTTCTAAAAACAGGTTCCTTAGAAAAGTTAGAAAACTATTAGTATAAGTATAATGGGCTGATTAGAAATTGTATTGGTGAAGGGTTTTTCATTTGTTGAGCCAATGTTTGTTGCTAAGTCTCCACATCCCCTGCCCTTACACACATTAATGAATATATAGAAGAAATAAGTATTAACCTTTGATATTAATCACGTTAGACCTTAGGCTAAGTAAATTCTTTCCTTAACTAAAACCCACTACACCCTCACCCTATAGGAATGTAACTTTATTTGGGTGGCGTCTGTTTTAAGAATAATCACCCTTGGAGAAAAAAGTGTTCTGGTTGACTGACCACTGTCACAAGGAGAGGGTCATAAATTGTCAGCAGGCCCCCCTGGCCAGAAGATGATGTAACACCCCTAAGACCTCTGTATACATTTGTATGAAGCACCTGACTTTAATAAAAGTCAGGACTCCTGTCCCCACGTGACTTTTGTATAACATCTCAGTGTATAAAAACAAGACTCTGGAAAATAAAGAATGGGGATCAGTTCCTTGAAATACTGGTCTCCCCATGTCGCTCTCTTTCTCACTCTGGCTGAGTCTCCATCTGGAGCGTGGAACCTGCCATGCTTATTAATTATGCCTGGGCTTCTAAGATCCGACCGGGGAGGCCTCAGTGTCTCCTCTCCTTCGGGAGAGCGGAAGGACGCCTGTGGCCTACGTAAGTGGTGCAAACTTCTTGTCTTGAAGTTTTATTGGTCTCCCGCGTAAACCAAGCTACTCAGCCTCTTTTCTCCACTGAATTTTCCTACTGAGCTATCTTCATTCTATTACTCTTTATATCTTTGATGAATATTTAAATAGTCGCCGAAGCTGTCTCCCCTTCGAATACCCTGGATCAGCCAGGGCTGGACCCCGGCAGCTTACCTTATGAAGAATAAGTAAGAAGAAGAACAAACAAGTAAAGAGCTGTAAAGTGACTCTTGTAACCAAAAAACCCACTAAGAAAACCTAAAGGCAATAGGATAATCTTCTTTGGAGATTTGTAAGACAATAGTTGCAGTGCTGACTTTTTCAAATATGCTATGAAAAAGTGTTTACATAACCTTCAAGAGAATGTTTTCTAGTAAGGAGGTGTCATTTTTTTTTATTTTGGGTACAGGAGTTTAAGAATAGGAATTGGGGGAACTCTGGCCTGCTCTGTATATTAGAGAATATTTTGATATTTGGCAATTGGGGAAGGAAATGAGAGGAATCAGCAAGACAGTCATAGCAAAGGAGAAAGGGCAGAAAAAATAACAGCTAGGGGAAGAAGGCTCAGAGTAGGGGGTATAGAAAAGATTTCAGAAGTCAAATTGTATACACTAGGAACTTCTGAATTGTTTGCTGGGCAATGGCACCCCACTCCAGTGCTCTTGCCTGGAAAATCCCATGGACAGAGGAGCCTGGTGGGCCGCAGTCCATGGGGTCACTAGGAGTCGGACACGACTGAGCGACTTCACTTTCAATTTCACTTTCATGCATTGGAGAAGGAAATGGTAACCCACTCCAGTGTTCTTGCTTGGAGAATCCCAGGGATGGGGGAACCTGGTGGGCTGCCATCTATGGGGTCGCACAGAGTCAGACATGACTGAAGTGACTTAGCAGCAGCACAACGTGGGCCTTCCATGACCCCCGAGTTTAGTTCAGTTGCTCAGTCATGTCCGACTCTTTGCAACCCCATGACCCACCCAGGTCTTTGGTATATTCATGAATGTTTTTTTCCTCAAACATAATTTATTTAGCACTGTGCAAATTACCATGAGCTTTACATACTGTAATGAGTCATGGATATTTTTAGCTGTTTGCAGAGACCTGACCACAGCTGCTTATATAAACTACACTTTTTTTTTTTCCTACTTAAAAAAACATCTAGAGGTATTTCAGGGACATCCACAAATTCATCAGCGTCCTCCTCCTTTCTACTCTACCATCTTTGGCATGTAGCTTCCTTCTGTAAAGTTACCTCATGGTCAAATATGGCTGCTTCTGCCCTTGCAATCTTGTTTGTGTTCCAGGAGGAAGGCTATTAATATGTATTTTGCATGTGGAAATGGGTAAAAATCATGAGTTTCATGTATGGTCATCATGCTACATAACCAAAACTAGAGGAGAAGGAGTGGACACCAAGAGGCAGCAGAGGCCAATACGTACACTCCCTGGATATTGGAAGAAATCTTGGGGTGATGGAGATGACTTTGCACTTCCAAAGGTTATGGAATTGACCAATTCAAAGCAAATTTATACAGTTCTTAAAAGATAAGGAGGGCCCATTTTCGACTCCAGTATAAAACTAATGATGCAAACCTATAAATTTAGCATTAGCTCAGTTCTTAAGAATTGAGGAATGGCAGGACTGATGTAGAAGGATCATTTCCTTCTTCTGTATTAAAGGCCTTGAAATGAGAACTTGCACCAACACTTTCACCTTCCTGGGCAGTCACTGGTGATGAAACTGTTTCTCCCTCACCCTTCTCTCATTCTCACTTGGAGAAGGAAGTTAGTTTCAGTCTCAGGTCCAAGTCACTCTTCTCATCCACTTTCCCTGCTATTTTGAACAATATTTTCCTCCTTGATCTATTCATACTATATTGGTCCAATCTCCAGGGAAGAGATGGATACAATGAATGGAATTTCCTCAGCACAATCAGTATTAATCCAAAAGAAAGATGGAATGACTATTATGCCTATTATGGGAAGAATATCATTTTAGAAAAAAGAACTGGTGTAACTAAGCAGCACTTCCAGCACTCCTCTGAGGGCCTCCTACACCATGCTCACTGGTTGTTGTCTGTAAGGAGATTTGTCCGGTTTCTCCCTTAATGTTGACCTCCCATAGTCATGCAGCCTGTTTCTTTATCTGTAAAGCAAGGTGGTTGGAGTCCATGCATCTAAAGCTGCTGACCGCTGTGAGATTCTGTTATCTGAAAGTGCATTTGCAAGCTTTCTCATCCGATACACACCTGACACTTAAAAATTTATTTTTTAGAAATTTGATCTCACCCAATTCTCCCCATAGAAAAACTGTCATTTGATTGGAATGATGCTAGTTTGTTGCCAATTGAAGATTTAAACAAACTATCTGTTTCAAGCCTTACTTTTTCTTCTCTGAAAGTGAAAGATTTCCTCCCTCTCTGAACGTAAGAGCTGAGTGCTCCTACCATCGCTTGCCTGAGTTCTTTTCATAGTGAACATAGAGAACTTTTCATAGGACTACTACCTGTTGTCCCCAGGTTGCAAGTTCTTCAGCAACTCGCCCACAGGAAGACAATTATTGCTTATAGAAAAGGTACATTTAGTTAGTGTAGTCTCTTCTTGACTTGCATGTAAATCATGTCATGTCCAACTCTTTGAGACACCAACGACTGTAGCCCACCAGGCTCCTCTGTTAATGGGATTCTCTAGGCAAGAATACTGGAGTGGGTTGAGTGGGATCCTCTAGGGCATCTTCCTTTCCCAAAGAAAGGCAATGCCAAAGAATGCTCAAACTACCACACAACTGCACTCATCTCACACACTAGTAAAGTAATGTTCAAAATTCTCCAAGCCAGGCTTCAGCAATGCATGAACTGTGAACTTCCAGATTTTCAAGCTAGTTTTAGAAAAGGCAGAGGAACCAGAGATCAAATTGCCAACATCCGCTGGATCATCGAAAAAGCAAGAGAGATCCAGAAAAACATCTATTTCTGCTTTATTGACTATGCCAAAGCCTTTGACTGTGTGGATCACAATAAACCGTGGAAAATTCTGAAAGAGATGGGAATACCAGACCACCTGACCCGCCTCTTGAGAAACGTATATGCAGGTCAGGAAGCAACAGTTAGAGCTGGACATGGAACAATAGACTGGAAATAGGAAAAGGAGTACATCAAGGCTGTATATTGTCACCCTGCTTATTTAACTTATATGCAGAGTACATTGTGAGAAACACTGGGCTGGAAGAAGCACAAGCTGGAATCAAGACTGCTGGGAGAAATATCAATAATCTCAGATATGCAAATGACACCATCCTTATGGCAGAAAGTGAAGAGCTAAAGAGCCTCTTGATGAAAGTGAAAGAGGAGAGTGAAAAAGTTGGCTTAAAGCTCAACATTCAGAAAACGAAGATCATGGCACCTGGTCCCATCACTTCATAGCAAATAGATGGGGAAACAGTGAAAACAGTGGCTGACTTTATTTTTCTGGGCTCCAAAATCACTACAGATGGTGACTGCAGACATGAAATTAAAAGATGCTTACTCCTTGGAAGGAAAGTTATGACCAACCTAGATAGCATATTAAAAAACAGAGACATTACTTTGTCAACAAAGGTCCATCTAGTCAAGGTTATGGTTTTTCCAGTAGTCATGTATGGATGTGAGAGTTGGACTGTGAAGAAAGCTGAGCACCAAAGAATTGCTGCTTTTGAACTGTGGTGTTGGAGAAGACTCTTGAGAATCCCTTGGACTGCAAGGAGATCCAACCAGTCCATCTTAAAGGAGATCAATTCTGGGTGTTCATTGGAAGGGCTGATGTTGAAGCTGAAACTCCAATACTTTGGCCACCTCATGCAAAGAGCTGACTCTTTTGAAAAGACCCCGATGCTGGGAAAGATTGAGGGCAGGAGGAGAAGGGGATGACAGAGGATGAAATGGTTGGATTGTATCACCGACTCAATGGACATGAGTTTGGGTACACTTCTGGAGTTGGTGATGGACAGAGCAACCTGGCATGCTGTGGTTCATTGGGTCACGAAGAGTCGGACATGACTGAGCGACTGAACTGATCTAAACTGAGGGGATCTTCCTGACCTAGGAATTGAACCTGTATCTCCTGAGGCTCCTACATTGCAGGTGGATTCTTTACTGCTGAACCATGGGGGAAGTCCATTGAATGCTTATTAGGGACTAGGCTGTTTCTAAACATCTCCTATGAATTAACTAGTATATATTTTTGAATTCTAAACAAGCAAACAATGTCAAAACAGGGCTAGAAAGACAAGGTCAGCAAGCAAGAAGCTAGTTCTAGATATTAGACTTAGCTATTACCATTTTACAAAAAGGTATCTCCAGGTAAACCTACCTGTGACTTTGTCCCATAGGGGATAGCAGACTTTTTTCCTGAAAGAGAGTGAATCATTCTTGCTCTCATGGGGATACCCTGGGATACAACCTGAAATAAAATCAAGATGTCTATTTCAATTTCCATAATGTGGCATCATGTCAATAAAATAGATATTGATTTTAAAGTGTGATTATTCAAACATTTTCCAAAAATCAAAAATAATGTAAAAGACCATGGGAACACAGTATGATAGAAATTTAATAAAAACTATGCGCCTACAAATTTTAGTTTTTAGGGTTTTTTTTAACTTTAGATTTTAGAATAGACTTTAAAGTTTATCTGGACCTAAATCAAATATTACAAATGAGGAAACAGTTCACTGTCAGAGATTAAGTTCTTTTTTTATGATTACAAAAGAATAAAGAATGAGGAGTAAATCACAGGATTCCTGAAATGCAGTGCAAAGTGTTTTCCTACACACGCCTAAGAAAAATGTGGAAATGCAAATAGCACTTACGTGAACTTATCATTTCAAGGACACACTCTCACAAAAATACTGTCAATAAAAATATACTATTTCTCTTTACATTTCCAAGATACATGATAGCGAGAAATTTGACAATCTTGAGTCTGTCTATATGAGGAAAATCTGTAACAGGCCCACAATCTTTATCCAAACACTGAGAGTTCACTGGTTTCAGAATTCAGAACTTTTCAAAGGTTAGATAGGTAATGAGTGCATATGTGGATACTTTATGACACGCAGACTAGTCTAGGGCGCCACCCCATAACACAATATTTCTTTAGTAAAACATATTTTTAGAGGCTTAAAAAGTCTGCATCAGGTCAAGTTTGCTGCTGAATGGGTGATGAAAAAGCTTTCTAGTCCCAGAGCTTTTTGGAGGACAGAATTGTGATAAGAGATTAAGTACCTACATAGTCAAAAGACTGGATGTAGCCTGCCTCCTCTCACCCCAGAGGCCATCCCAGGTCACACACAAATAAAAGGCAAAGATTAACCATATTGTTGATGGCCCAGTGTCAGAAGTGATAGTCAGGTTTCCACCTGATACAGCTTCCACTGCCGTACAACGTGCTCTGCCCCCTCCCCAATCATGTGCCTCAAGTGTGAAATGTCCACCCTGTTGTGAATTTAGAAGTTTGAAAACCTTTATAAAACAAGTTCTCATGCAGTGATTTTTGTGGCATTGAGTGCTGCTTTGAACTAAGAGAAATCAAGACCATGCAGTTGTTGAAAAACAACAGGTGTTATCTTCTGTAAGGAAAATGCATTCACAAGGTACCTGATCTTCCAGGCCAATGGCTTTCAAGGCTTGTCGTCCTCTATAAGAAAGGGCCAAATTAATGCTTCTTCCACGTGCAGATTTAGTCACTCGGATATCTAAGACATTGGAAGTAGATAGACCTCATGTTACACACAATTCTTATATCCTAAGACAGGGTGAGCATATACACCTCAAAAATGGGTGCCATCTGAACCAAATTAAAAGACTTTGTTAACTCTTTTAAAGAAAACACAGATAGTAATGAATTTGCATTAAATTAAATTTAGATAGTTGAGGGTTTTAATGAAGTCTAACAGTTTACCTTAAAAATTTCTTTTTTCTTTTTAAAATCTAAAGGAGTAAGAAGTCAAAGAATCAGAACCACATCTCACATTATTCAGTATTGTCTCACCTTCTCTAGCTTCATATATGTCAACTTGGAAATTCCTCTTGGCAAGGAAGCATGCATTTAATGATCCAACCTAGGAAATCAAAGCAAATTTTTTTCATATTTTTATCTGATTTCACAAATACAGGGAATTTTTGCTGGCTAAGTGTTGAAGCTGAAACTCCAATACTTTGGCCACCTGATGCGAAGAGCTGACTCGTTGGAAAAGACCCTGATGCTGGGTAAGATTGAAGGCAGGAGGAGAAGGGGACGACAGAGGATGAGATGGTTGGATGGCATCACCGACTCAATGGACATGAGTTTGGGTAAACTCCAGGAGTTGGTGATGGACAGGGAGGCCTGGCATGCTGTGGTTCAAGGGGTCGCAAAGAGTTGGACACGATTGAGTGACTGAACTGAACTGAAGTACAACATCACGTGTGGCCATAGCCTTAGTCATCATATTGATTAACCTAGTCACAAGTAGAAAATGCCATTTGCAAGAATAATAGGATTAACTGAAGATTGAACTATATAGTTTTCAAGGAAGATTTAGGTTTTTTCTTCTTTTTTAACTTTCATATCATGAGATATAACTTTCATACAGAATGACCTCAAACCATAAGTATGGTTTACAGAATAATTAGAAAAAGCAAACACCATTTACTGACTCTGATCAAAAAAAGTAGAACATTGCCAATCTCCTATAGCTCCCCCAACTTTTCCCTAGTTACAATCCTCAAACTTTCTCCTAGAGGTAAACATTCTGACTTCCGTGATAACCAAACTTGGCTTCTTTATAGTTTTTCCACTTAGGTGTACATCCCTAGGCAACATAATTTAATTTGCGTGCTTTTGATACTTGTGTATTTTTTTTGCATCTGCTTCTTTAACTCACTTGGAGAAAGAAATGGCAACCCACTCTGGTATTCTTGCCTAGAGAATCCTGTGGACCGAGGAGCCTGGTGGGCTGCTATCTATGGGGTCACACAGAGTCAGACACGACTGAAGCGACTTAGCAGCAGCAGCAGCTTTAACTCACTAGTATGCTGGTGAGATCATCCGTATGATCCCACATAAACTCCAGGCCATCCTTTCATTACTGGTTGATACTTTTTTTTTTTCTCTGTTTGATTCTTCATTGTATGAAATCTCACAGACTACTGCAGATAGTGACTGCAGCCATGAAATTAAAAGATGCTTGTTCCTTGGGAGAAAAGCTATGACCAACCTAGACAGCAGAGACATTACTTTGCCAACAAAGGTCTGTCTAGTCAAAGCTATGGTTTTTCCAGTAGTCATGTATGGATGTGAGAGTTTGACCATAAAGAAAGCTGAGCGCCGAAGAATTGATGCTTGTGAACTATGGAGAAGACTCTTGAGAGTCCCTTGTATTGCAAGGAGATCCAACCAGTCCATCCTAAAGGAAATCAGTCTTGAATATTCATTGGAAGAATGGATGCTGAAACTGAAACTCCAACACTTTGGCCACCTAATTTGAAGAACTGACTCAATGGGAAAGACCCTGATGCTGGGAAAGATTGAAGGCAGGAGAAGAAGGGGACAACAGAGGATGAGATGGTTGGATGGCATCACTGACTCAATGGACATGAGTTTGAGCAAGCTTCTGAGTTGGTGATGGACAGGGAGGTCTGCATGCTACAGTCCATGGGATCGAAAATAGTTGGACATGACTGAACTCAACTGAACTGATTTAACCATTTTACTGTTGAAGGACATTTGAGTTGTTTCTGGCCTGACAATATTATTTTTCCAGTTTTATTGAGATATAATTGATATATTTATTATACAAGTTTAGAGATATACAGAATAAGGGTTTGATGTATGTGAATATTGTAAAAAGATGGCCTGAGAATATTAAGAAGCTGTAAAGAACATTTCCATACATGTATCCTGGTACACGTGTGCATGATTTTTCTTTAGAGTTTTATTCACAGAAGTGGACTCTCTGGTCAAAGGTTTATGTATCTTCAACTTTATTATGCCAAACTGTTTTCCAAAATTTTGTACTAATGTGTTTTCCCACCAGCAGCCTCTGAGAGCTTATATTTGCCAGATGTTCAGGCTGGGTTTAGAAAAGGCAGAGGAATCATAGATCGAATTGCCAACAATGTGATCTGCTGGATCATAGAGAAAGCAAGGGAATTGCAGAAAACATCTACCTCTGTTTCATTGGATACACTAAAGCCTTTTGACTGCGTGGATAATAACCGGAAAAATCTTAAAGTGATGGAACTACCCTACCTATCTTACTTGTCTCCTGAGAAACCTGGATGAGGGTCAAGAAGCAACACTTAGAACCCTGTATGGAACAACTGACTGATTCAGGATTGAAAAAGGAGTATGACAAGGCTATTTATTATCACCGTGCTTATTTAACTTATATGCAGAGCACATCATGTGAAATGCTAGGCTGGAGGAGTTACAAGCTGGAATGAAGATTGCCAGGAGAAATATCAATAACCTCAGATGTGCAGATGATACCACTCTAATGCCAGAAAGCGAAGAGGAACTAAAGAGCCTGGTGATGAGGGTGAAGGAGGAGAGTGAAAAAGCTGGCTTAAAACTCAATATTTAAAAAACAAAAAAACTAAGATCATGGCATCTGGCCCCATCACTTTGTGGCAAATAGAAGGGGAAAATGTGGAAGAAGTGACAGATTTCCTCTTCCTCGGCTCTAAAATCACTGCGGATGGTGACTGCAGCCATGAAATTAGAAGATGATTGCTTCTTGGCAGGAAAAGCTGTGACAAACCTAGACAGTATGTTAAAAAGGAAAGACATCACTTTGCTGACAAAGGTCCATATAGTCAAGACTATGGTCTTTCTAGTAGTCATGTACGGATGTGAGAGCTGGACAATAAAGAAGGCAGAGTGCCAAAGAATTGATGTTTTCGAACTGTGGTGCTGGAGAAGACTATATGGAGTGGGTTGCCATTTCCTTCTCCAATGCATGAAAGTGAAAAGTGAAAGTGAATTCGCTCAATTGTGTCCGACTCTTAGCAACCCCATGGACTGCAGCCTACCAGGCTCCTCCATCCATGAGATTTTCCAGGCAAGAGTACTGGAGTGGGGTGCCATTGCCTTCTCCTCTTTAATGATGAGAATCTCTTTATTTTCGTGTAGTAACATTTATTGGAGAAGGCATTGGCAACCCACTCCAGTACTCCTGCCTGGAAAATCCCATGGCTGGAGGAGCCTGGAGGGCTACAGGTCATGGGGTTGCTAAGAGTCGGACACAACTGAGCGACTTCACTTTCACTTTTCACTTTCATGCATTGGAGAAGGAAATGGCAACCCACTCCAGTGTTCTTGCCTGGAGAATCCCAGGGACAGGGGAGCCTGATAGGTTGCCGTCTATCGGGTTGCAGAGTCGGACACGACTGACGCGACTTAGCAGCAGCAGCAGTAACATTATCAATCTTTTATACTACTGCTAATACATTTGGTATACTGCTTAAGAAATCTTTCCCTACTTTGAGATTATGAAGACTTTTTTGTTTATTGTCTCTTGAAGCTTTAGTGTGTTGCTCTCCTAAATAGCTTTATACAGATTTCAGTGATTTGTTTATCACTACTGAGCAACTTGAATTTGATAACACCATCTATATTTAATTATCACGAATTTTCAGCAGCATTCCAATACTGCTAACTAACCTTTCTTCTTGAAACACTAAACTTCCTTCATTTTCTATTGGTTTTTTTAATGCATCTCTAGCCATTTCCTCTTTTTCTCTTTCACCCATGCAAAGAAAGACAATCAAATGTTGGGGTTTCTTTTTCTTTAATTGGTGGAAAATTATTTTACAATTTTGTGTTGGTTTCTGCTGTACAATAACTCGAATCAGTCAAATGGTTCCAAATAGGAAAAGGAGTTCATCAAGGCTGTATATTGTCACCCTGTTTATTTAACTTATACGCAGAGTACATCATGAGAAACGCTGGACTGGAAGAAACACAAACTGGAATCAAGATTGCCGGGAGAAATATCAATAACCTCAAATATGCAGATGACACCACCCTTATGGCAGAAAGTGAAAAGGAACTCAAAAGCTTCTTGATGAAAGTGAAAGTGGAGAGTGAAAGGGTTGGCTTAAAGCTCAACATTCAGAAAACGAAGATCATGGCATCCGGTCCCACCACTTCATGGGAAATAGATGGGGAAACAGTGGAAACAGTGTCAGACTGTATTTTTCTGGGCTCCAAAATCACTACAGATGGTGACTGCAGCCATGAAATTAAAAGACACTTACTCCTTGGAAGGAAAGTTATGACCAACCTAGATAGCATATTGAAAAGCAGAGACATTACTTTGCCAACAAAGGTCCGTCTAGTCAAGGCTATGGTTTTTCCTGTGGTCATGTATGGCTGTGAGAGTCGGACTGTGAAGAAGGCTGAGCACCAAAGAATTTATGCTTTTGAACTGTGGTGTTGGAGAAGACTCTTGAGAGTCCCTTGGACTGCAAGGAGATCCAACCAGTCCATTCTGAAGGAGATCAGCCCTGGGATTTCTTTGGAAGGAATGATGCTAAAGCTGAAACTCCAGTACTTTGGCCACCTCATGCGAAGAGTTGACTCATTGGAAAAGACTCTGATGTTGGGAGGGATTGGGAGTAGGAGAAGGGCACGACAGAGGATGAGATGGCTGGATGGCATCACTGACTCGATGGACGTGAGTTTGAGTGAACTCTGGGAGTTGGTGATGGACAGGGAGGCCTGGCGTGCTGGGATTCATGGGGTCGCAAAGAGTCGGACACAACTGAGTGACTCATCTGATCTGATCTGATATACACACACACATATATATATAAATACATGTATGTATGTGTGTATATATATATATCCCTTCCCTCCCCTCCCACTATCCCCCCTCTCCATGTCATCACAGAGCACCAGGCTGGGCTTCCTGTGCTATTTAGCAACTCCCCACTAGCTGTTTTGCATACGATAGTGTTTATATGTCAATGCTACTTTCTCACTTCATCCCACCCTCACCTTCCTCTGCTGTGTCCACGGGTCCATGCTCTGATAGGTTCATCAGTACCATCTTTCTAGATTGCATATATATTTGTTAATATACAGTACTTGTTTTTCTCTTCCTGGCATTTCACTCTGTATAAGAGCCTCTAGTTTCATCCACCTCACTACAACTGACTCAAATTCATTTCTTTTTATGGCTGAGTAATATTCCATTGTATATATGTACCACATCTGTCAATGGACATCTAGGTTGCTTCCATGTCCTGGCTATTATAAATATTGCTGCAATGAACATTGGGGTACATATGTCTTTTAGAATTGTGGTTTTCTCAGGGTATGTGCCCAGCAGTGGGATTGCTGGGTTATGTGGTAAATTTATTCCTAGCTTTTTAAGGAACTTCAATCCTTTTTCCCATAATGGCTGTATCAGTTTTCACACCCACCAAAGTGTTGGGATTTCTTAAGCATACATTGTGGTCCATCTTCTACATCCATGGTGATGCAGAAACTTACATATCCCACTCAGATCTCTTTTTTTGCGCTCATGCATATTGATGTTTAAGGGCTTCCCAGATGGCTCATTGGTAAAGACTCTGCCTCCTAACAAGGAGATGTGGGTTCAGTCCTTGGGTCAGGAAGATCCCCTGGAGAAGGAGATGGCAAACCACTCCAGTATTCTTGTCTGGGAAATCCCATGGTCAGAGGAGCTTGGCAAGCTATAGTCTGCGGGGTCATGAAGAGTCAGACACGACTTAGTGACTGAATACCAATACAACACATATAGATATTTAATTGATGTAGCTTTTTAAATGTCTCAAGGCACCTCAGAATCAACAGATACAAATTGAAACTTGTGATCCTTGCCCCAAATCATGTCAGTTCTCTTCACATGGAATGGATGGGATATCTCAGAAAATGGCATTTCACCCATCCTGTTGCTCAAGCTAGAAATCTAAGAGTCATCTGTGGCACTTTTTCATTCTCCACATCCAATCCATTCAAAGTTTTGCCAATTCTACCCTGTAATTTTTCTCCATCTATCCATCTCTTCTCATTTTCACCATTCTGCTGCTAGTTATCATAATCATTCTGCTTGATTAATGTCAAGTTTGCTTCTATTCTATTAGCATTCATCTGACTTCTTGGCCATTGATTCTCTACAAGCTGTCATTTGGTGTAATGGTGAAATAGGCCATTTGAATGAACTCTTCTGCTAAGAGAAAAAGAAAGCCCAGACAAGTGAACTTGGCATTTGGAGCCACACCTAGGGTTATCTACTGATGGCAAAGGAGGCAAAGAATTTCAACAGAATTTTTGATAGACCCATGATGCTACAAGGACAAAATCTGGAGTTTAGGATACATACCCTGACATCCTGCTCAGGAGAGTTTAATAAATGCCCAGGCTTTGGGTTAAGACCCTCAATAAGTATCTAAGAAATAAGGTCAACTGGAAATAAATCAATGATCAAAGGGACCAAAGTAGGTCTAAGACTCTTCTCTAGCACTGATTGGATTGTGTCCATCCAGGATTGCTGGTAACCACAAGCACCTAACAGCAGCAAATATAATCCTCCCAGAGAAACATGACATCACTGTAGGTCTAAGATTTTCTCCATAATATTTTTAAATCATGGAGATCATATCATTTTCCCACCTCAGCTTTGCTAGCCTTCTTTCAGCTGCTTGTTCTCACCATGCTCTCCCTTACCAAAAGATTTCAGTGGTGAACAATCTTTTCCTCTTTTCTCTTTCTAGTAAATGCCTATTCATCCTCAAGTTTCCACTCAGCTTTACTTCCTAAAGGAAGCCTCCTTTAGCTACTGTAATGACCTCAAACCCCTTACTTATGAGTTCTCAAAGCACTACAGACTTTTCCTTTGAGAAGCATTAAGGGTTGAACTGGTTCCCCAAATTGATATAGGGCTTCCCCGGTGGCTCAGCAGTAAAGAACATGCAAAGCAGGAGACTGAGGAGATGTGAGTTCTATCCCTGAGTTGGGAAGATCCCCTAGAGGAGGGATAACAATCCACTCCAGTATTCTTGCCTGGGAAATCTCATGGACAGAGGAGCTTGGTGGGGAGGGCTACCATCCATAGCATTGCAAAGTATCAGATATGACTGAGCAACTGAGCACAAGAATGAACATGAAATTCATATGCTGAAGCCCTAACCCCAGTACCTCAGAGTATAACCTTATTTGGAGTCAAAGTCTTTACAGAAGTAATTAAGTTAAAATGAGGTCACTAGAGTGCCCCTAAATCCAATATGATGGGCATATTTATAAAAAGGGGGAAATTAAGACACTGAGACACTCTCAGAGGGAAGATGATATAAAGAGACACAGGGAGAAGACAGCTATCTACAAGCCAAGGATAAAGACCTGGAACAGATCTTTCTCTCATAGCCCTGAGAAGGAGCCAACCCTTTTGACACCCTGATTCTAGACCTCTAGCTTCCAGAACTGTGAAATGATAAATGTCTTTTGTTAAATCACCTGCCTGTGGTACTTGGTTATGGCAGCCCTAGGAAACTAATAGAAAGTGCTTATCACAATTGAAAGCTTACATCTTTAGGGTAATCCTGTAATCAATATCTATTTACCCCACTGAGCTGCAAACCGTTTTTGCTCATCATTTTATCCCTGGCCCAAAGCATTGTGTTTGAAACATAATAAATACTGGATTGATATTTGTTGAATTTATAAATGAATAGGAGAGATTACATTTTTAAGTAAAATTTGTAACCAAATCAAGCCACCTATGTATATCTATGGAAAGGAAGAAAACCACTGGAATCAAGCAGAGTGGGATTCAGCCATGTGGTTGGAATAGAAAGCAAGGAGTTGAAGTATTAGTTGGATTGATGGACAATAGTAATTAAACTGGATAGGAAGGAAGGAAAACAGAAAAGGCTTATGAATGAGGAGGTAGGAGGTCCTTGTGAAGAACAGATGTAGCAGAAGCAACTGAATGAGAGAGTTAGGAAGTCAGGAGGTTTTGAACAGAGAGCCCCATATCCAACATTATTATTGTAGATGAGGCAGTTCTGTGGAATGACGGTGTCAAGGTCCAGAATGTCATCATGGGACTCGGAGGCTGAAGTACAGTGGAGGTGGAAGATTGAAAGTACAGAAACCAAGGAACTGAGAGGCTAGGGAATTGGCTAGGACAATAATGCGAACTTTGATAGTCACTCAAGGCAATGGCAGGGCTGGAATATAGAAAAAAGATTAGGTGTGAAGTCTTCAATATTGGGTGGAAATGGCCTAGAGGTTGATTGATGACAACAATGAGGGGACAGAGGTGATAAAGTAGTGTCAGTAGCCTCAAAGGATTTACAGATAAAAACGGAGACAGAAGCTGCAGGCTGAAAGTTGCAGTGTAGAGTAAGGATACCATGGCAACTCCCAATCCTGAGATGCTTGTGCTGTGGGAGAAGGCTGTAAGACTGTTGCTGTCCTTAGGTTTAAGCTAAGATCAGGAGTCTGAGGGGCAATGCACTAAGTAAAGAGAAAACACTGGAAATTTTGCATACCAAAAAACAGATCCAGTGGACTCTGTGCAAGATTTTAGAAGAAACAGTAGCAAAGAAGTCAGCAGGGAGACAGGATTCAATGCTGGATGAGGGTAAATACTAAAGTAGAGAAGCTCTGAGATGTGAGGCTGGTGGGGTCACAGCAGCCCCCGGTGGATGTGGGAATAAGGAGAGGGCTTTGCACCTGGGCAGTGTGTAAGGGACCTATTAGTACAGTTGTGTAGTCACAAGAGCTTCCCAGGTGGTGCAGTGGTAAAGAACCCACCCGCCAATGCAGGAGATGCAGGTTTAATCCCTGGGTTGGGAAGATCCCCTGGAGTAGGAAATGGCAACTCACTCCAGTATTCTTGCCTGGGAAATACCATGAACCAAGGAACCTGGTGGATTACAGCCCACGGGGGTCACAGAAGAATTGGACACGACTTAGCGATTAAACAATAACAACAACATATCACTCTGGTAGGGGAGGTTGATAATGGGGCCAGAGGTATATGAGGTGGGGGGATGGGAGGGAGGTCCAAGCAGTGGAGAGGGGGCACGGAATATGTGTATACATGTGGCTGATACACTTTATTGTACAGCAGAAACTAACACAACATTGTCAAGCAATTATACTCTAATTTTAAGAAAATAATATCTAGTAAGGGCAATAGTAATAAGTTGTATCAAGGAAAGAAAAACTGTAAGCTAACAGTAAAGTTCATACAATAAAATAAATTTCTTCAAATGGTTAAATTGCTCAGTTGCACCAGAAAAAAAATAAATAAATAAAAGGGATTAAAAGCTAAATTGAGTAAGTCTCACTGAAGAAAAAAAGAACAGTTTGTGAAAATCTTCTTTCTTTCAGTGTATGATCATTGGAGAAGGGAATGGCAATCCACTCCAGTGTTCTTGCCTGGAGAAAAGCATGGACAGAGAAGCCTGGGAGGCTACAGTCTGTGGGGTCGCAAAGAGTCGGACACGACTGAGCAACTAACACACACACACAGTCCATGATCATAACTGCTTCTTTTATGCATATGGAAAACAGGGCAGGAGAAGGATATTGATCAGGAGACGAAGAGGGTCAGGAAAGTTGGAGTGAGGGTAGAGGAAGTAATTTAGAAATTAGTCTTTTCTTGTATTTCCTTATTTACTGGGGTATAGTTGCTTCACAATGTTGTATTAGTTTATGCTGTACAATGGAGTGAACCAGCCACCTGTATACATATATCTCCTCCCTCTTAAACCTTCCTCCTACCCCACATCCCATCCACTAGGTCACCAGAGGGCACTGAGCTGAGCTCCCTGTGCTGCACAGCAGGTTCCCATTAGCTATCTCTTTCACACATGACAGTGTATATATGTCAATCTCAATCTCCCTATTCATCCCATCCCCCACCCCCTCCCTGTCTCCACACATCCATTCTCTATGTCTGCATCTCTATTCCTGCCCTGTGAATAGGTTCATCTGTACCATTTTTACAAGTTCCACATCCATGTGTTATTGTACAATGTTTGTTTTTCTCTTCCTGACTTTCTTCACTGTGTATGACAGGCTCTAGTTCCATCTACATCTCTGCAGATGGCCCAACTTCGTTCCTTCTCATAGTTGAGTAATATTCTATTGTATACACTGGGAAAACAGCCCAGGGAGAAAGACAACAGGACACGCAAACCGCAATCTAAACAGCAGAAGATCAGTGAAATTAATATAGGGAAATGATATAACTGATGGGGCCTTCCCGGGGAAGCCCATTCCCCCATAACTTCTGCTTTAGCTCCTCTCTGAATTACCTAGATAACAATAACTGATGCACATTTCCTGAGTCTTTTTTTAACAGATGTGAAAACTCCACACCAAATGGAAGCTACTTGATGATCATGACCACATAGCCCCAGACCTCCTCGAGCCTAAGGACTGAATGTTAACCCCTGCAACACCACCCTTTCCTTCACTATCAACCAACCAGAGAATTGTACATGAGCTGATCATATACCCTGTGACCACCACCTACCCTCTCCACCTCACCTGGCCTTTTAGAATGCTTTGGTGAAACTCTTCAGGGAGTTCATGGCTTTTTGGACATGAGTCACCAGTCTCCTTGCATGGCCCTACAATAAACCTTCCTCTGCTCCAAACTGACATTTTGGTTCGTTTAGCCTCACTGTATGTCAGGCGCACCAACTTGCCTTTATTGGCAATAATAGAAAACTAGAGAAACTGAGATTCAGAAGCAAGAATAACATTCATTTGTTTCCAGGGAATTCAACTTGAATTATGGAATAAATGAATTATAACAAATGATGTACAAATATTAATAAGAGTCGGTGATTGGGCTCAGAAGGGGCTCATTTCCAAGCCAACGACCTACTCTTATGGGTTTTTTATGTTACTTTTCTTTGACCAAAATTTGATTCCAGGATCTGGGGAGACAAAGCTGACTCAGGTGAAGATATGCTTCAAATTTTTCTAAAGTTGGCAAGGAGGTTGATCCCTACCTCTCCAACACTTCCTGTATGTTTGCCAATCAAGCCTGCATAAATAGTTCCTTATGAGGCAGAAGGAAAAGAAGGAATATCACATGATATGGACACAATAGGAATTAGTATAATCTTGTTTCATGAAAATTTTAAGTGCTAGAGAGGATGAGGGTTAGTAGGATCTCTTATGCATTGCTTGCAGTGATTTCAAGTTGAGTTTTCACATCTCTGACAAATCAGCAATTCCTCTTCAAGGCATATACCCAAGAGAAACTCCCGGAGACACATGCCATAATATCCAGAGCCACAGTTTTCATAACTGAAAATAAATAAAATTCTGGAAACAGTCTACATAGCCATAACAGAGGTAAGGACAAATAAATTATGGTATAATTACATGATAAAATAGTATAATATGAATATATGAGTAACACTATGAGTAAAAAAAAGTTCCAGAAGACTTCAAACTGCCTGATACTCATATAATAAAAACAACTGAAACTAAACCACTTGTATGTGTATATCCACAAGTTTTAGAAGTATATTTGTTATTTACATGTGTATATATATATATATGATCAGCATATATCATGTATATATCATAAAACTTTTACATATATTTATGTAACCAAGAGAAGCAAGATTTAGGGCAATGTAATGGGTGGGAGAGAAGCACAGAGGTTATTGTAAGTCATTGCATGCTCAGTCGCTTCAGTTGTGTCCGACTCTTTGCAACCCTATGGACTGTAGCTCACCAGCCTCCTCTGTCAATAGGACTCTCCAGGCAAGAATACTGGAGTGGGCTGCCATGCCTTCCCCCAGGGGATCTTCCCAACCCAGGATCAAACCCTCATCTCCTTTGGCTTCTGCATTGGCAGGTGGGTTCTTTATCGCTGAGCCACCTGGGAAGCCCAGTTATAAGTCACTGCAATGCATCAATTCCAGTTGAGTGGTGAGTTCAAATGTACTGCTGCTGTTTCTTATTATTAATAAACACAAAAGAATAAACAACAATGCTTTCTCCAAGACCAGTCATAATAAGGTGTCCAATTCTGTATTACTAATGTTTGAATCCATCCTAAAGGAGATCAGTCCTGGATTTTCATTGGAAGGACTGATGCTGAAGCTGAAACTCCAATACTTTGGCCACCTCATTTGAAGAGTTGACTCACTGGAAAAGACCCTAATACTGGGAGGGATTGGGGGGCAGGAGGAGAAGGGGACGACAGAGGATGAGATGGCTGGATGGCATCACCAGCTCGATGGACATGAGTTTGGGTAAACTCCAGGAGTTGGTGATGGACAGGGAGGCCTGACGTGCTGCGATTCATGGGGTCGCAAAGAGTCGGACACGACTGAGCCACTGAACTGAACTGAACTGAACTGAAGGTTTGAATAAAACTAAAAGGAAAAATTATTTGTAGATATTGTATAAATTCAGCTAGAAAGATTAGTAACATGGCTTATAAAGTACTTTATAGATTCACTCTAACTTTATTTCTCCTTCTCACTTCTATGTAAAATGCTCTTAATCAGGAATTGGACTGCAGCCCACCATGCTCCTCTGTCCATGGGACTCTCCAGGCAAAAATACTGGAGTGGGTTGCCATGACCTCCTCCAGGGGATCTTCCTGCCCCAGGGATTGAATCTGAGTCTCCTGTATTACGGAGAGATGCTTTACCATCTGAGCCACCAGGGACTCTTTAGTTGTTACACAGGCAAAAATGCTAGGAAGACCCAAAGAGATAAATGGAAAGGAAAATATGTGTATATCATGCTCAGCCCACCACATACTCTTGGGTAAGGCCCAGCTGCTTCCTGTGCATCAATAAGGAGGGAAGCTGGTGAGAGGAGGGAAGAAACTATATGGGGTTAGACTCCTAGGAGCTATTGTAGTTTTCATGCCAGTTCTTAGAGTAAAGCCTGAAAGTGAGAAGTCACTCAGTCTTGTCCAGTTCTTTGCGACCCCATGGACTATATAGTCCATGGAATTTTCCAGGCCAGAATACTGGAGTGGGTAGCCTTTCCCTTCTCCAGGAGATCTTTCCAACACAGGGATCAAACCCAGATCTCCCGCATTTTGGGTGGATTCTTTACCAGTTGAGCCACAAGGAAAACCCAAGAATACTGGAGAGGGAGAGGGTAGTCTATCCTTTCTCCAGCAAATCTTCCCAACCCAGGAATCTAACCAGGGTTTCTTGAAGCATTGCAGGCAGATTCTTTACCAACTGAGCTATGAGGGAAACCCAGACAGAGTTAAGCCTGGACATAGACTATTACGAAAAACCTCCATATTTGTTTTGCAGCATCAATAGTTTACAGTAGTAAGAAGTTTTAATAAAAAATAATCTGAAAAGTAAATGTTTTATTAACAACTGGCTTAGCCTGTTTGTGCTTCAGCAGACTGAGGCGATTCCTTGGTTACATAATCATGGATTTACTCCACTTACTGCTCTTCCATTTCTCCACTTACTCTAACTTCCTTCTTTAAGGGTCATGTGCTTGGACCCCACTGTGGACCATTATATTGATGCCTAACTTACTAATTTAAAAGATAATTTGAACATTTCTTTTATATAAATGTGGAGTTATGCTTCTCAGGCATTCAGCCAGTGTGGCTTTTTGCAGTAGGATCTACTACCTTTCCGCTGATTCCCACGTGACCTCAGCAGCAAGGATTGTTCAAGTATCCAATGATCATGCTGCTGCTGCTGCTGCTAAGTCTCTTCAGTCGTGTCTGACTCTGTGCGACCCCATAGACAGCAGCCCACCAGGCTCCCTAGTCCCTGGGATTCTCCAGGCAAGAACACTGGAGTGGGTTGCCACTTCCTTCTCCAATGCATTAAAGTGAAAAGTGAAAGTGAAGTCGCTCAGTGGTGTCTGACTCTTAGGGACCCCATGGACTGCAGCCCACCAGGCTCCTCCATCCATGGGATTTTCCAGGCAAGAGTACTAGAGTTGGGTGCCAGAAAACTTTAAATTTATTGGATTGGCCCAAAATTCATTCAGGTTTTCTATAACATCAGGAAAACCCAAACAAACTTTTGGGCCAATCCAATATAAATGCTGACCTTAACAGGAAGAGGCATCATGATTTTTAAAATGTCATACTTTCTATGCCTTTTTATATAGTATGTTTGAAATTAATCTGGTAACGTATTGTTAAACATCAGTCAACTAATTTTGACCTCATGAAGCATATAAAACTCTCCCTAAGAGTCACAGAGATTGCTTGTTTCTGAGTCTGTCACCAAACAAGCTTTCGAAAAGCCTATTAATAGTCTCCTACTCATGGAACTGATGCTCCATCACTTCAGTCCTGTCCAACTCTTTGCGACCCCATGGACTGTAGCCCACCAGGCTCCTCTGTCCATGGGTTTCTCCAGGCAAGAATACTGGAGTGGGTTGTCATTTCCTACACTCCAACTCATGGAACTGAGAGAGTCAGTTCCTAGGCAGGTTGATAGGAAGTCTAGGGGTCCCCAAAGAGAGAGGGGTCTGGAATTCTCAAGGAGGAAGAAAGGACAAACTTTTTTTTCTTTCTCCACATTCCTTAGGATTATATAACAATAACGTATCCTGCCTAAGGACAGTCTTTGGATTAAACCTTCTGTTATCTTAAAATGTAAATTACGGGAGTAGACCTGGTCTTTACAAGGATGTATCTTGCCTGAGGACAGTGTTACCTTAAAATGTAAATTATGGGAGTAGGTCTGATGAGGTCTTTACAACCTCCAGACATTCTTTGGATTCATTAGAGAGTATATAACTTCATTGTCAACACTAGCAAGCGGGTACTCTTTCTACCCCCTTCTGATGCCTATGTCAAAAGCTTTCTCTATCTCCTTTATACTTTAATAAAACTTTATTACACAAAAGCTCCGAGCGATCAAGCCTCGTCTCTAGCCCCGGATTGAATTCTTCTCCTCCGGGGGCCAAGAATCCCGGTGTATTCGTGTGATTCAACAACAACCTTTCAGAACTAATGTAATGTTAAACATGTGTCAACTATTTTTGACCTACTGAAGCACATAAAACTTTCCCTAACCCCACTCCAGTACTCTTGCCTGGAAAATCCCATGGATGGAGGAGCCTGGAAGGCTGCAGTCCATGGGGTCGCTGAGGGTCAGACACGACTGAGTGACTTCACTTTCACTTTTCACTTTCATGCATTGGAGAAGGAAATGGCAACCCACTCCAGTGTTCTTGCCTAGAGAATCCCAGGGATGGGGAAGCCTGGTGGGCCGCCGTCTATGGGGTCACACAAAGTCGGACATGACTGAAGCGACTTACTTAGCAGCAGCAGCAGCAAGAGTCATAGAGATTGTTTGTTTCTGAGTCTATCACCTAACAGGCAAGCCTGTTAGGCTTTAGTACTAACGGAACTCATGGAACTATAGCTTGGTCTTTGAAGAATTTGATCTTTGAAAGTAGCAATGTAATGAGAAGAACCAGATTGTTAATTGCACTTACTCTGAAATAAGCAAATAAGAATGTCTTCATACTTTGTAACTATTACATCTGCTAGAATTGAGAAAGTGAAAGTGTTTGTTAGTATCTCAGTCATGTTCGGCTCTTTGTAGTCCACCAGGCTCCTCTGTTCATAGAACTTTCCAAGCAAGAATACTGGAGTGGGTTGCCATTCCCTTCTCCAGGGGATCTTCCCAGCCCAGGGACTGAACCTGGGTATCCTGCATTGCAGGCAGATTCTTACCATTTAGCCATCCAAGGACTCTAGAATTGTGAATGTTATGTCAAATGTTTTATTATTTAGATCTTACTCTGAACTCTCTTACCTGTATCATTTGAATTTGGTCTCTAAAGTCAAGCAACAGCCCTGATTTTCCTTCTTTTGTTGATGATAAGATGAATGCCCCCCACACTTTGAAGTTGGGGCTCTTAAGAAAGTTTGTTCATGACTTTTTCTCTAGCCTAGATACTCCTCCAGAACACCATCTCTGACTACTGAACCTCTCTTCCTGGATGTCTTCCTAGGAAGATTCCTAGGAATCTTCATCTCAACATAACTCACATTCAACTTATTCCCCTCCTCAACCTTCAGACCCTTCTCCTCCTCTGTGTTCTTTCTCTTAGTGAATGACGACTCTACCTGCTATTTCACCCAACTAGGATAACTCAGAGAACAGTTAATGCCCTCTCTACCTACAAATATATATTTAATGAGGTAACAAGTCCTATTTATTGCATCTTTCAAATCTCTCTGAAAATAGATCTCCTTCCCATACCTTCCACTGTTCCTATATGGGGCTCCCATTGCCTAACACCTGGACTACTACAAGTTTTCTAGCAATTCTTCCTCCCCCCAGTGTCTACCTATTTAAGTCATACTTCCAGAAGAGCTGGCTATTGTCTAAAACAGAAATTGAATGATGCAGTTCCTTTCTTAAAATCCTTTATTGGCTCCTCATAAGTCTTTAAGAAAAAGTCCCAAGTTTTCAATATGGCATAAAAGATTCTTACATTTGATCCCAGCCTCTCAAGCTCATTTTTCTTCCTCCTGTTCTCATATACTATCTCTAAGAGGTAGACCGAAGTCACTGTATTTTTCCTGAATATGCCTTACACTTTGACACGTATGTGCATTTGAATCTAATGTTCCCTTTGCCTGGGCTGTTTTTTCCTCCTTTAGCTTTCATTCAAGAATCATATCCTCTGTTCAATTTCTCTTAGTATCTCTCCAACTCCAAAAGACTTGTCTTTTCTTCTTTAATTCCGTGGATGCATATATGTGTTTTAATATCTTTTGTAATTAGCTGAATTATTTATTTACATTCCTGACTGACTTTCCCACTAGGCTGTGAATGCCCAGGGATTAATGATATGTGTATGGCTTGTATTTTGTCCATCTTTCTATTTCCGGTACAGACCTGATACTTAGTAAAAGACTCAACAGTTTGTAATAAAAATTTAGAAAGTATTTGAAAGAAAATGTAATCTTCCACAATCTTACCACCAGGGAGAACCAGTATTAACATTTCCTATGTATTTAAAGCGAATGATATTTCTTCTTAAAATGGTATTAGGATATATAAAACATATATATTTTATTATATAGTTATCTTTTAAAAAGGAATAGTATACTGTGAATGTATTTCCAAGTCATAAGATATTTTAAATCATAATACTTAAGAATTGCCTTACATTTTGTTGTATGCAATACCCTTACATTTGTACATTGGAGTTATTTTAAATTTTTAGGGTTATAAACAATTGCATGGTGCCCACTGAGTTCTTTTGGTAAAATCACAATAATGAAATGGTCCATCAAAGCACAGGTCTTAGTGACAGGGACCAAACTCCCAGAAACTTCTGAGATCCATACTCTCTTTCTGTCTGCCCCATTGGTTCTTGAGCCTTAGTATCAGGAGGAATGGAGGAATTTATATTGTTTAGTATCAGGAGGAATTTATATTGTTTAATTATAAACAAGGTGATGAGAATGGAGTAGAAGAGAGTCTGAGATAAGTTGAGGAGAGGGTTTTGATGGCTTGGAGTGTGGCAGGAGTTAGTTGTATCTTCTTTGGTTTTGTTTTTGAAATAACTGGAAAGTACATGGAAGAAGTTGAGAGTGAGCAAGATTTTTAGAAGGTTTTGTTACAGGTTTTGTACATACTCCAGATTTGGTGTATTTGAGAGTCTATATTAGATTCTAATGCTTTTAACTTCCCTCAGATTAAAGGACAATCTTCCTTCTAAAGGCAAGGCATTGCTGAAGCTGACTTTCAGAGAGAGAGGGAGCATGTTGCTTTCTTTAATTCCTCCATATTTTTAAGACTATCAGCATATATTTTTTTCAAATTGTCTTCAAGAAAAAAGTGCTAACTGAGATTATCATCACCAGTGGAGGAATGTTCTTTTCTCTTTGAGTTGACAGATAGATGAATAGCTGAATGAAGAGATGTGTATGGACAGATGGACAAACAGTATTTTGGAGCCAATAAAAGGAAAGCAGAACACTTTCTTGGTAGGCAGTTAACAAAACTGATCTGTCTAAAGTTATTGGCTCCATTTCAGATACTGTTCATTAGGCAGCAAATGAACTAAACGCTGAGCAAGGACTTTTGTTTTATGTAGGTGAGAACAGGGTTTATGAGGTACCTTATCTATCAGGGTAGCAAAAAATACTCAAAATGTTAGTCAGGCCTGTTAGAGAAATACAGATACGTGAGTGAGATAGCTCAAAGAAAACTTATTTGGTGAGAGGAATTGTAACATAAGCAAAACTACAAAAGAAATTGAGGAAAGCTAGTAGAGTGAGATGAAAACTTGTCTCTACTTATTAAGCAAATTCAAGATGACATCCATGGTCACAAAGAAACTGACTTCACTTCTGTTTGTACAAGGTGCTAGAAATCAGGGCAGTAATACAGGTTTATCATACGTAAGTTTTTGTGCCTGAGGAGTGGAAAGCAAGAGTGACGTGAATAGATATTTTAATATTAATGAAATAAAATAATAATAGTTATTAAGCTATTTGCATGGTTTGTCTCGTCAATATTTGCGTAAAGTAAAAAGTATACACTTGAACTAACTATTAGTTCAGTTCAGTTCAGTTGCTCAGTCGTGTCTGACTCTTTTCAACCCCATGGATTGCAGCATGCCAGGCCTCCCTGTCCATCATCAACTCCCGGAGTTTACTCAAACTCATGTCCATTGAGCCGGTGATGCCATCCAACCATCTCATCTCCAACCATCATCCCCTTCTCTGGCCTTCAATCTTTCCCAGCATCAACTATATAGAGAACTATCAGTTCAGTTCAGTTCAGTTCGGTTGCTCAGCCGTGTCTGACTCTTTGCAACCTGATGAATCGCAGCACGCCAGGCCTTCCTGTCCATCACCAACTCCCGGAGTTTACCCAAACTCACATACATCGAGTCGGTGATGCCATCCGGCCATCTCATCCTCTGTTGTCCCCTTCTCCTCCTGCCCCCAATCCCTCCCAGCATCAGGGTCTTTTCCAATGAGTCAACTTTTCCCATGAGGTGGCCAAAGTACTGGAGTTTCAGCCTCAGCATCAGTCCTTCCAATGAACACCCAGGACTGATCTCCTTCAGAATGGACTGGTTGGATCTCCTTGCAGTCCAAGGGGCTTGCAAGAGTCTTCTCCAACATCACAGTTCAAAAGCAACTATATATAGACAGACCTTAACCAAAAATTATGAAACATTTGATGGTTTATACATGTCTAGAATATTTATTTTGGAGAAAGTGAAAAATCTAGGTGACATTTGATTTCTATGTTTATAAAGACTAGATTGAGAACAAAGCTAGTGACCTGCGAGGAAGGAAGTATGAAAAGGAAGCAACAAAACTGTAGAGTTAAAAGAATTAGGGACCTAGTCTTAGCCCAGGATGAAGAAACAAAGACCCAGAGAGGGTAAGAGTTCCTGCACTTCCAGCAGATTGCAGCCTTTCCAGTGCATTCTCCTCACTGTCTTTTGCTGCTTCTGTCCAACTGAACTGAGTGAAGAGTGACTGTGAGGTGGAAAGACCCTAGAGAGACAGGGCAGAAAACAGTGTCTAGGGCCATTTTGGCATAAGGTCCAGTTTGAGCCTATAAATTTGTGACAGAATTGAACATCTCTAGACGTGAGATATAACCTCTCATAGCATCAAGGTCAGGCAGTTTCAAAGGCAGTTTCATCAGTTGTTGTTTAGTCGCTAAGTCATGTCCAACTCTTTTGCAACCCCATGGACTATAGCTCACCAGTCTTCTCTGTCCATGGAATTTTCCTAGCAAGAATACGGGAGTGAGTTGCCATTCCCTTCTCCAGGGGAATCTTCCCAACCAAGGGATTGAACCTGCATCTTCTGTGTCTCCTGTATTGACAAGCAGATTCTTTACCACTGAGCCACCTGGGAAGCCCCAGTTTCACCAGTAGAAGCCACTAACAACTTGACTACTAGGGGACAGGGCACAATTAACAATAATAAGTCATGGAAAACATGTCTCCTTGACCTGATGTTTTGAACAACTTTACCCTCTAAATAAGCTCTTAATGGAGAATTTCGCTGGGTCAAACAGAGGGGGAAAGGAGTTGCTTGTCAGCTAGCGAGACAGAAGAAATGTGTCAATATTGCCCTAAAATACATCTTCAAAGTGTGTGCTAGAACAATGGACACTGCAACAGCAGGCAACAACTAAGGCTGCTATTCTCAATAATCCTTACAGCTGAAACTCTAAACTTCAGCCAAAAAATGAGAGATCAGTAGCTGTAACTGTCACTGAAAACTCTGATCATTTCCATCATATTTGTAAGCATTGAAAACAGTCACCTCAGCAGCAGCATTTCCAGATACCAAGAACCTGAATACCTACCCATCTTCAGGACACATGTGCAATGGCCTTTCTTTTGACTTCTCTGGATTGTCATTTGGTGAAGAAAACAGGTCTCACTCTAACCTAAACTCATGTGGCAGTTTTTTACCCCTGGGTTGACTTAGGTTAGAATTAGAAAACTGTAAAACTCCTTCCTAATGGCAACCCACTCCAGTATTTCTGCCTGGAGAATCTGAAGGACAGAGGAGCCTAGTGGGCTATATAGTCCATGGCGTTTCAAAGAGTAAGACACGACTGAGTGACTAAACAACAACAACAAAACTTTTTTCAGCCTGAAAAGTAGAGATTGGTTTTTAAATCTTCTTCTTCTTTTTTAATGTTAGTCCTTAAAAGTATTGCATTCATTATGACTCCATTCTGAAAAATAGTGTCTTTGTTTTACTTGCCCATAACATCTAAGACCATGATCCTGCACTTTGTTCTGAAAGCAAACTCATGCACACAAGATATTATAGTGTGTTTGACAGTACAAGGCACTGGGATAACCGTTATAAAAGAAAAGGGGGCAGGACCCAAAGATAAGAAAATATTTAGACTCATGAAATTATAGAAGCTTCTATGGGGAATAAACTATGCATATCTACAAATTTGGGTGGCTCAGTGGTAAAGAATCCACCGGCTCGTGTAGGAGATGCAAGAGACAGGGGTTCGATCCCTAAGTTGGGAAGATTCCCTGTAGAAGAAAAATGCCATCCCACTCCAGTATTCTTCCCTGGGAAATCCCATGGATGGAGGAGCCTGGCTGACTGCAGTCCATTGGGTCACAAAACAGTCAGACATAACTCAGCAACTAAACAATTATCTCTTTATAATTATTATGTCTATAACTTTAACAGAATGCAGTCTGTGATAAAGGCAAGCAAAGTCCTATGTGCATTCGCAGGAGAAGTTACACCCCCAGCTTCCAGGAGGTAATCCTTATTGCAGGGGAAGGGATTGGGAGCAGTGTTTCACACAAGAAGGAAAATAACTGAGTATAGTGATTTTTTGTAAATACTCAGATTAACATTCTTGAAAAACTGTTTTAATGTCTTTTCCCACTCTTTAATAGATAAACTTTAGCCAGTTTATGATCATGGTTTACAATTTCTTTCACCTTTAGTTTCTCAAAGACTCCTTCATTGATCTATTGGTTACTTCTGACCTCTTTGACTTAACATGTCTTCAAAGAACAGAAATCAATTGGTTAATCACAGAATCAGATGATCACTACATTAGAGCAAAGACAAATTCTTGAGTGATCTTTCACTAGGCAAGGTATCATTGGGGGAAAAAATCAGTTCATTATATTATTTGGACTTCTGAGTAAAGGTTCTCAGCTCTGTTGCAATTTTCCCCCTGGGGCCCAGAAAGAGCCTTTAGTGTATCAGCCTTTAATAACCAGAGATCCTAGTCTAAGGGACTAGGATCAGTCCATGGGGAGGAAGATAAGGGGAAGGGTGAAACACACACACACACAAAAGAAAGTAGATGGGCAAGCAAATAATTTTGTCCTTTATGTATTGAATTTAACCTTCTTGAATCACTTTTTGTAATCAGCATTTTTTTAAATTTCCTCAATATTCAGTCTTTCATCCATTATGAAATTTCCTTTACCTTCATATCATTAAGAAGAGTTTTTCATTCCTTTCATTCATTTATCTGTCAAATACTAAATAATGACATTAAGCAATATTAGGTATGGTTCCAGTGACGAGAGGCTATATCCTTGTAGGAATAGATGCTTAATAAACAGCTTACCTACTTACCCAAAACAAATAAAGTATATGATTTCAGGTGCTGATAGGTAATATAAAAAACAAAAACATGGAAAGGATGAGGCCAGGCAGGTAGACAGACTCAGTTCCTGTAGGGCTTTTGGTAAGGAGTTTAGATTTTACTTTATTTGTAATGGAAGGTTGTAAGCAATGAATGGTAATTATCACACTAATGATTTGAAAGGTTGATTCTGGCTGCTGTGTGACTGCCTATGGATAAGAGTAGAAGCTGGGAGATCATTTAGGAGGAGGCTGCAAGAGTATGGATAAAGAATGATGGCCCTAACTAGGATGGTAGCAATGACCAGAATTGAAATATATTTTTGTTATAGAGCTGCCAAGGCTTATTGGTAGAATGAAAGAGAAACGGGGATTTTCATAAAATGAAAAAAAAGAATCAGACGTGATTCCTAAGTACGGACCTGAGCAATAAGGTGAATAGAATTCCTTTGCAGAGGAATTTTAATTGCTTCTTAATATATGTGTATTAGTTCATGTCTTCCATTTTCTAGCACATGTATGTGTGCCCAGATAATGAAGTGGATCTATGATGAAGAGTTAAAGTGTTATTCAGGGAGAAACCTGCAGATGATACTCACATTTTTATGCCTTCCAAAGTCATATATCCAATCACATATTTGTTATATCCCCTAGCTCAGTTGACAAAGAATCTGCCCGCAATGCAGGAGGCGCTAGTTTGATTCCTGGGTCGGGAAGATCTCCTGGAAAAGGAACAGGCTACCCACTCCAGTATTCTTGGGCTTCTCTTATGGCTCAGCTGGTAAAAAATCCACCTGCAATACAGGTGATCTGGTTTCAATCCCTGGATTGGGAAGATCTCCTGGAGAAGGGAAAGGCTACCCACTTCAGTATTCTGGCCTAGAGAATTCCATGAAAGTATAGTCCATGGGGTCACAAAGAGTTGGACATGACCGAATGACTTTCACTGTCACTTGGATATCTAAGCGCCATCATAAGAGATATCACTGCTGCTAAGTGCTAAGTCACTTCAGTCGTGTCCGACTCTGTGCGACCCCATAGACAGCAGCCCACCAGGCTCCCCCGTCCCTGGGATTCTCTAGGCAAGAACACTGGAGTGGGTTGCCATTTCCTTGTCCATAGAGAAGAGATATCACTGCTGCCACCGTAATCCAAGCGTTGGACAAACACAACAGCCTCTTAACTGGTCTACCTGGTCTTAAAATTTTCCCAGTTCTTCTCTTTATAACAGCCTAAGCAATCTTAAAATCACGGCTTGCTTTCCTACTTAAAATCTTCCAACGGCTTTCCATTGCATCTAGGGTAAAATCTGTCTGCCTTGCACTCTAAGATCCTAGGACTCTCCCCAGCCTCAGTGGCCACTCCTTTCCAGGTTCATTCTTTGTGCCTTTCTGTCTGCTCCAAGGAAAGTACCCAGCTCTTTATCTCCTCATTGTTTCTCTACAGTCCTTCATCTACTCCAAATGGTCTTTCTGTAGCCCTTCACATGATGGCTTCCTTCGAATTTTTCAGGTCATATATCTCCTCAGAAAAGCTGTCCCTGACCACACTCTGTAAGTGGATACCCTCAAGACCCTACAGCATTACCCTGCTTGAATTTTTTTTTGTAGTACTTAGGCCTCACTGAACTTACTTTTCTTCTCCATTATCTTTCTCCTCCCTAAATGCTTATCACTATATTCCTAGTACCTAAAACAATGTTGGCACATAGCTGGCACCCAATAAGATTTTGTTGACTCCATGAATTCACATTTTATGAAAAATTTTGATAGGAATGATTGGATTGAAGCCAGGTATAAAGTATGAAGAAATGAGGATGTATGTCACATGCATTGGCCAACACAGCATGTGATAGTGAAGGAGGAATCAGAACTGGCCCTATCTTGAAAGCAGGACTCCATCTTGGGCTCGACTGTGGACCCTGAGCTTTAGGCCCAGTATCTGTGGAAACGACAAACCAACTGGAAAACCAGGCCCCAGGAAGGAAGAGCCCCTAATTATCTGTGTAACCAAATGGAATCATACAGTCTACTATGCTTATTGAGGTATGACCACAGGCCTATTGATAATTGTCCACTGTTAACTACCTAGGCTTAAGGCATATGAATCACGGGTTAACTTTTATTGTCAGGGAATTTGGGGAGGTGGGTTCGTGCATGTACACTTAAGGTACATAAGGTTTTCACAAAAACTGGTCGGGGGTCCTTGGCTAAGGGGAGACTCTGCCTTGGGCCCGCTGGTGTAATAAACTGCACTCCACTATTTGCATTATCCTTCTGAGTGAGTTTATTTCCCAGAACGTGTAGCTACAACAATAGCAAACCAGAAATGTTAAAACTGTCATCATACTTTAGGGAAAACACGAAAAGGAAGGCAACACCCAAGTCAGAATTAGCACAAACTGTATAACTCTATATGTGGTACAAAATGTACTCATTTACATACAACCTAGAACAGTGTCTGGTACATTATTAGGCCCTCAGCAAATTTTCGCAAAGTAAATGAAATAAATAAACACCTATGATTTAAAAGCGTGCACATGATTAAACCAAAGGCAAAGCCAAAATGATTAAACTTTAACTAATGGGGATATTTTGATTCCAAAATAGTTGTTCTGCTAAGGGAGGGGAAAATACAGTTTCACTGAGGCAGCCCCATGTTAAGCAGAGCAATGGCACCCCACTCCAGTACTCTTGCCTGGAGAATCCCAGGGACGGGGGAGCCTGGTGGGTTGCCGTCTATGGGGTCGAACAGAGTCGGATACGACTGAAGCGACTTAGTAGCAGCAGCAGCAGCTTTCCTATAATAACCGTGGAAGCAGAGAATAGACACCCTCTCCCCTCATCTTGCCAGATGTGGGGTCATCTCAGCCCATTCATCTCACCTGCTCTGTGCCTCACTCCACCAACTTGGAACCAGCCAGACAGGATCACTGAATAAGTATTACTCCCACTTACTCAAACAACTAGTGAACATTCAATGTGATAATTCTGCATTAACTTCATGTTTCTTGACACTTTTATTCTTACTAGACAGTATAAACTGAGTTATTAACCAAAGCAGGGCAAATGTTTTGATTAAAATGATTATTTACATTAATATTTGTTTTAAAACATAGTCCATTCAGGGATTAATCAAATTCAATTTGCTTTATTTTCTATTTTGAAAAATGCTATACAGAAAAAACAAGGGAAAATGGAAATAAGATAGCTCTTTTAGGAAAGAGCAAACTAAATTAATACCACATTTTAAAAAGGTGTATTTAAATATCAGAAATGTTTCAAAAGAAAGTGAACAATCCTTACAAGTGATTAATAATACTAAAATAAGTGAAATAGGTGAGGAAGATTAGAGGTATAATATCTTTATACAACAACAAAGGTGGTCAAAAAGTTATAATATAACTAACAGTTATAATATAAATAAGCACCATAGATGTAACATGTAATTAATGCCACTGTATGTTGCATATGAAAATTGTTAAGAGAGTAAATCCTTAGAGTTCCCATTACAAGGAAAAAATATGTTTTCTTTTTCTGTTATTTTATACCTCTCTGAAATGAGAAATACTCACTAAACTTCTTGTGGGAATCATCTTATAATGTATGTAAGTGAAATCATTATGCCGTACACTTGAAACTTACAGAGTGCTCTATGTCAATAATACTGCAGTAAAACTGATAGAAAAAATATTAATAAAAGCAATTAATCTCTGATCAAAAAGCAAAAAAAGAGTAATGATAATATAATACCACTACCAGGAATAATATATCCAAATAGATTCTTACCAAGCCACCACCAATGATAGCTATATTTTTTCTTTGAATATCAGAAGAATCCATCACTGCTGAAGTGTTTTTCACAGCTGTTGCAGCTCTCTTCACAGAGAAAACTGTCTCCTATACACTGACTTCCCTCCGTCTTTGCCTTAAGCCCTGCATTGGTGAGCCAGCAGCAGCATTTGAATAGGGCCCTTTTTCCGTGAACTTAGAAGGTAGCATTTAACCCATTAGTTGCCGGAAGGACAATCAGCTCAACTTTAGGGGAAAGGGAATTTGTCGCAATAACCAAATTTTGAAAAATCCAGCCAAGTGAAGACTGAACACTCTCTTATGTGTAAGTCAGAATTTTTAAAGCACAAGTTTTGTGGCTTTTCTTCTTCCTTTTCTATACCAAGTATTCTTAGTTTCATTTTCAACCATGACTAACCCATGCATGAAACTTCCCTGATCTGGTGTCCCAGAGCATCTTACACTTCTCTTAATAAGATGGCGTGGTTTCCCAATTGTTCTGTGGATTGTTCTTGTTATTAAGACTGGTCAGGAATTTCACCTAAACCATCCTTATGGATTGTCTTTAGCAGACTATACCAGGGAAAACATTTTTCATACTCTGAATATTCTCCTGAGCAAGATTTTGAATTATAAAACTGACAATACTTCCTTTTTTGTATCAAATGCTAGAAACATTAGAATCTAATTTGTGTATTAATCCTAGGGGAAATGGATAATATTATGCTTTTTGTAAATTCATTCATGGCTTCATATTGTCTCTTAAATTCTTTGTCTTCTTCCGCTCCATTTTAAATATATATTTTAAATTTCTGTGTGTATTTTTGAATTGGAGGGTTTTTTATAAAACAGAACATGACAGGTAAAATAAAGTAAGAATGTAAATGAAGATGCTTCTTCACTTCCTGGTGAGAGCAGGAAGCCTTCAGACTGGTTTTCCTCTGATGAGGAACTAGAGTTCAACATCAGTCGATAGTGACCTCTTGTGGATAAGTATAATCAGCATTGTTGTTAGGAATTTTTTTTCAGAAACGTTTACTTATTTATTTAGAATAGTTAATGAGCTTCCCATGTGGCAGTGGTAAAGAATCCACGTGCAATGCAGGAGACATAGAAGACAGGGGTTTGATCCCTGGCTTGGGAAGATCCCCTAGAGTAGGAAATGGCAACCCACTCCAGTATTCTTGTCTGGAAAATTCCATGAACAGAGGACCCAGGCAGGATACAGCCCATGGGGTCACAAAGAGTGAGACATGACTGAGTACACACACACACACACAGAATAGCTAATACATTTACATTTTATGAAATACAAAAAGTACAAAAGGGTATACAATGAATAGTCAGTTTTCTTCTAATCTTGTCCCTTAGCCAGCTATTTCCCCCAAGATAACCAGGTTTTTTATTCCCTCTTCTTTTATGAACACCTCTCTCCTGCTTTCTCTCTCTGTCTCTCTCTCCCTCCCTCATACCTCCTTCCTTTTTTTTCATAAATAGTAGCCAATTTTATACACTTTTCCACACTCCAGGTTTTCATTTACAACATAAACTCAATAATTATTTAATGTCAGTATACAGAGAGCTGTTTCATTTGTTTTTTCATTGTGGACTATAACACCAAAAACTAAAGCACGTAAAACCCAAGTATACAGTCCAATAACTTATTGTAAAGCAAGTACTCATGTATTTACCACTCAGACTATGAAAAAAACAATTGCCAGGGCCCCAAAAGTCTACATGTGTCCATTGCCAAAAGTCTCTTCACAGAGGTAATCGCCATTCGTACAAGCAACCTTATAATCCTTTAGTTTTGGACTTCCCTGGTGGTTCAGAGGTTAAGAATCTCCTCGCCATGCAGGGGACACAGGTTCAATCCCCGACTGGGGAAGATTCCACGTGCCTCAGAGCAACTAAGCCCTTGTACCACAGCTACTGAGTCTGCACTCTAGAGCCCATGAGCCACAACTACTAGGGCCACACAGTGCAACTGCTGAAGCCTGCATGTTCTGGAGCCTGTGCTCTGCAGCAGGAGAAGCCACCGCAATGAGAAGCCTGTACACGGCAACTAGAGAGTAGCCCCTGCTCACTGCAGCTAGAGAAAAGTCCATGCACGGCAACAAAGACCCAGTGCAGCCAAAAATTAATAAATAAGCTTTAGTTTTGCCTCTTTGCTTCTTTTTATTCATTTACAGTAAGCTTTACTGTAATGAATTATGCTGGGTTTTTTTCTTTGAAATTTGCTTCTTTTCTTCAGTATTTTATTAATCTGTGTTATTCCATGGTGTTCTAATTCACTTGTTTTCATTTATCCATTCTACTGCTGATGGACATTTGGGTGTTCCCAGTTTTTCAATATTGGGTGGCCAGAAAGCTTGTTAGGGCTTTTCCATAAGACGCTACAGAAAAACCTAAATGAACTTTATGGCCAACCAAATATTTTGAATAATGCTGCTATGATCAGCCTTGGATATATTAGTACAATGTAGTACACATACAAATGAGCATGTATATTAGTACAGTGTAGTGCACATACATATGAGCATGTATATTAGCACACTGTAGTGCACATATATATGAGCATGTATTTTACTACAACATAGTGTGCATACATGTGAGCTTGTATATTAGTACAGTGTAGTGTGAAGAAGGCTGAGCGTGAAGAACTGATGCTTTTGAACTGTGGTGTTGGAAAAGACTCTTGAGAGTCCCTTGGACTGCAAGGAGATCCAACCAGTCCTTCTAAAGGAGATCAGTCCTGGGTGTTCATTGGAAGGACTGATGCTGAAGCTGCAACTCTAATACTTTGGCCACCTCATGCAAAGAGTTGACTCATTGGAAAAGACCCTGATGCTGGGAGGGATTGGGGGCAGGAGGAGAAGGGGTGACAGAGGATGAGATGGTTGGATGGCATCACCGACTCAATGGACGTGAGTTTGAGTGAACTCCGGGAGTTGGTGATGGACAGGGAGGCCTGGCGTGCTGCGATTCATGGGGTCGCAAAGAGTCGGACACGACTGAGCAACTAAACTGAACTGAACTCAACTGAGTGCATGTACATACAAGCTTAGTATAGTGTAGTGCACATTCATATGAGCATGTATATTAGTACAATGAAGCGCACATACATATGAGCATGTATAGGAATTATATACTGGTTATGCTTATTTTTAATTTTCTGAAACAAAGTTATGTTCTAAAGCATTTTACTTTTACTTGACACAGTGTATAGAAATTTCTCTTCTGCTACATCCTCATCAACATGTACATTGTTGGTATACCCAGTACTTGCTGGTGGATGTGTACTCTTTCCCACTATCATTTTAATCTGCATTCTTTGATTATAAATAAAGGTGGGCACCTCATTCACATTTGCTTTTCTTCCTGTGTATACTGCTCAATTTTCATTTGGGTTGTCTTTGTTTTTTTTTTAACTGACATTGGATATGAGTTTTATTCTTTATATATATTGCAGATAACGTCCACTCTCTGGCTTGCCTTTTTGCTTTCTTAATGATGCCTTTTGATGAAAAGATATTCTGAATTTTAGCATATCAAATGTACCAACCTTTTCCTTTATAGGTTTGTTTTGACGGTTATTTATTTGGGTTTAGGAACTCATGTTACCTAATTTACGTATGACTATTTTAAACTGAGTGCTCAAAACTGTATTAAAAAAAAATCAAGAAGGCAGAACAGAAGGATGTGGATCTTACCACCTCCCACAAAAGCATCAAAAATACATTTACGTGTGGAACAGTTCTCACAGAACACCTACTGAATGCTGGTGGAAGAGCTCATACAACCAAAGCTACATGACAGGTTACAATGTAACCAGGTAGGATGAAAGAAAAAAGCAAAGGATTGGTAGGGGACCAGCATCCCTGAAGGGGCGCTGTGAAAGAGGAAAGTTTCCCTTACCTTAGGAACACCCTTCAGAGCCTGAGACGACAGACAAGATAGATTGGGAGCTTCAGAGGCTCAGAGCAGAGTGTAGCAGCCAGACTGTCGCAGGCAGAAAGGAGAAAGACAAGCACAGACAGTCCTGGCTACCTTCCTGCGCTCCCCAGTCTGAGGTGCTAGTCTGCTGGTGTGCAGAAATCTGAGCTTCAGAAAAGAGACCAGGGGAGAGTACTGGGGATGGCTCCATGGAAACAGCCTGAAGGGTCTGGAGTACGGTCCAAGCAGCAACCAAGGGTGTAGATGGGAGGGGCCCTGGTCCATCAGAGAAGCCCTATCGTTAACACAAGTATAAAAGGAAGGACATGGCCCCACCATAACGGTCTCGTTTTCAGCATGCTCACTGCAGGCAAGGCTCCAGTGTGCAAGCAATGGTGGGTTGTCCACAAGCAGAGGCAGGGCTGAAATCTGAGCCTATGCCCAGAAGCTGTGATCCAGATTTACACCATCAGTGGCCAATTTGTGAGCTCAGTACCTGATGAACTTCGGGGTGGGTTATTAGTGCTCCCACAGCTGGAGTGGGTCCCATGGTAGCAGCTGCAAACTTTGTGGGTGGGCACATGTAGAGGCAAGGCTGGGCCTGAAATGATTCCATAGTCCCGACAGCAGATGTAAATGTACAACTATAGCAGTCCCAATGCCTGACTACAGAGAATCTGTACTGATGAATCTGCACTGGCGACTTTGTGAGCACAGTGCCTAAAGGACACCCAGCGCAATCACCTGCATTTCCCTGGTAGAGATGGGTCTGAGGGCAGTAACAACCAACCATGTACTTTGTGAGCCAGCACAATGGGTGACAGATGACACCACAGTGTACACTTCATGGGGGATAGCTCCTGTGAAGGGATACCTAGTGGCTCTTCTACTGGAAGAGAAGGTCAGTTTCCCAAGGCAATAGAAATAAAACACAAAAATAAAGGAAAGTGATCAAACCAAACTTTAGAGCTTTTGCATGGCAAAGGAAACGAAGCGATATGGAATATGAGAAAGTATTTGCAAACAATGTGACCAAAAGGGCTTAATTTCCAAAACATTCAAACAGCTCATAATGGGTTGGCCAAAAAGTCAGCAAATACAAACTACTATATATGAAATAGATAAAGAGTAAAGTCCTACTGTATAGCACAGGGAACTATCTGCAATATCCTGCTGCGGCTGCTGCTAAGTCGCTTCAGTCGTGTCCGACTCCGTTCGACCCCATAGACCGCAGCCCACCAGGCTCCCCATCCCTGGGATTCTCCAGGCAAGAACACTGGAGTGGGTTGCCATTTCCTTCTCCAGTGCAGGAAAGTGAAAAGTGAAAGTGAAGTCGCTTGGTCGTGTCCGACTCCTAGCGACCCCATGGACTGCAGCCTACCAGGCCCCTCTGTCCATGGGATTTTTCAGGCAAGAGTACTGGAGTGGGTTGCCATTGCGTTCTCCCTGCAATATCCTATAAACACCAATAATGGAAAATAGTACAAAAAGTAATATACATATGTATAATTGAATCACTTTGATATACACTAGAAGGAGATGAGACCTGGGTGTTCATTGGAAGGACTGATGTTGAAGCTGAAACTCCAAAACTTTGGCCACCTCATGCAAAGAGTTGACTCATTGGAAAAGACCCTAATGCTGGGAAGGAATGGGGGCAGGAGGAGAAGGGAATGACAGAGATGAGATGGCTGGATGGCATCACCGACTTGACGGACATGGGTTTGGGTTGACTCCAGGAGTTGGTGATGGATAAGGAGGCCTGGCGTGCTGCAATTCACGGGGCCACAAAGAGTCAGACATAACTGAGTGACTGAACTGAACTGAACTGAAGAAACTAACATTACATTGTAAATGATTATACTTCAAAAAAAAAGAAATGACTTGGAAAGAAAAAAGACTGCAGTAATCTGAAGCTTAAGCTAGCAGTACATTAACTTAGAGAGGATTTATTTTTGCTTCTGCCTTGTGCCCATAGGTGATTTCACACTCATTCGATGTGTGGAATTAGCAAGGTCTGTCTGTTTCTGAAATGGTTGTTCCACTGGTGTCTGCATGCCCCATGTGACACTAAACAAGTGATCTTCACTTTTTGTTCTTTCAGCCTAGGAATTGAATAACTTTTTCCCATAACATGTCATGTGCTTATTTTGAATGTTATTTATCTGAAAGACAAATCCTATGGAAGTATTCATTGGCAGTTTAGTCACAGATAAAATAGCCTGAAACTTACACACAATTGTCTGCTTGATAACTGCAAACTTTTTCCCTTCTACTCAAAAAGTACATCTGATAGGATATTATTACCCGAGTAACAGTCTGTCTGCTTCAATTATTTTAAAAAATTTTTTAAAAAATTTCAAACCCTGACTCTATATATGACATTGTTGACCCACTTCACAAATGATCTAGTTAAAACAATGTGTTAATTCATTAAGATTGACTATGAGGATGCTGATAACTGTTATCTTAAGATGTTTCAAGAACATTAATGGAGTGGATCAAACTTACCAGGTCTGAGCCAGAGAAACGTACATCAAGCAAGTAGATTATGTAAGAGTTAATGATGAATCATGTGGTTCTATGCAGTCTGCAACAACATGCTTGTGGACTGATAGGCAATGATCATTATCACTTTAGTTACTTTACTGGCAAGACCCTGGTCTTGTCTCAGTTCACTCTCAGTAGAATAGGTAAAAATATTTTGTACTGTTGCCTCCCAGGAATTTCCCCAGTCCCCATAGCAGGGAGAATCAGTATTACTGCTTCTCCAATTAGGTGACAATTTTCAAGACTCATCTTGCCTTCCTTTTTTTTTTTTTTTGACAATACAAATCTAAATGAAATTTGAATTATAAAGTAGCTACATTTTGTAAGACCTGAATAATGTGGATTTGATGTTCTTTGGGTTGGAGGAGAATGAAAGAGAAAATTAACTTTTTGTATGAGGTTAGACAGGAGAAAACAGATCTGAGTAGAATAACATAGTCAATAACTTTATAAATTGAAGGATAGCATGAGGTCCCTGGGCATCTGTGAGAGAAAGGGCACCAAAAGCTTGTAAAATGTTTAACTATTACAAAGCTACATTTCAGCCATGGCTACTTGTCTTTCTAGTCTTCCTAAAAATCTAGTAGAAAGAGTTGCTTCAGAGGGGCTTCAGCAAAGTTAAAGATGACCACATTCCTTTTCTCTGGAAGATTTTCTTGAGAAAAAAAGAAATTAATAATTTTTTTTTCTTCCTCCTCTGAGCCTGAAAAATGTGAGGCTGTGGGACAAGGAATTTATGGGGTAACTAATGTGTCAGGAGCAGCTGCATTTCACCCTCATTGGAATTCGGTTACTTGTTAATCCTTTAATCAGGTCCTTTTCCAACTGAATGACTTCAAAAGCGGCACACTTTACAGTATGTTTACTTTACAGGAGACACTGAATATTTCCATATTTCTCTACATTTAAGTTTTAAAAAATCTGCATTATTGGGAGTAATAAAAGTTTATAAAAATTAAAATTTAGTAGAGATTAATTCGTACAATATTTGCTCTGTTGTTTTCATTATTGCTAAACTGTTGAAGTTGAAAGAATATGGTCTCACTCTGTTTGATGAACTCTGCTTGCTCAATAATTGTTTATTCATTTCACCAGGCCTTTGGCACTTGCAGCTCTATGTTTTCTTCTATCTTTGCAGGGCTGGCTCTGAGTGTTTAGGTCCAAAAAGAAAAAAGGTGTAGGGAATGAATGTGCTTAGTCACTACAGTCATGTCGGACTCTTTGTGACCCAATGGACGGTAGCTGCCAGGCTCCTCTCTCCATGGAATTCTTTAGGCAAGATTACTGGAGTGGATAGCCACTCCAGGGGATCTTCCTGACACAGGAATCAAATCGGTGTCTCCAGGACTGTAAGCAGATTCTTTACCACTGAGCCACTGGGGAAGCACAGGGGATGAATAGAAACGGAAATAAATATTAAAATAAATTAAGAATGGATCTAATACTCTATAATGTCATAATTTTAGGTGTGTACTTAATTCAACCCTTTCTACTTGAGGTTGCTAAAAAGATTTTTTTTTAAACCAGGAGAAAAAGAAGAGATCATCTAAGACAGAGCTCTGAGGCACTTTCTCATCTTCCAGTGAAGAGCTAACAAAGAATAGTTATGAAGGAATAACTAGAGGGAGATCCAATATTGCAAGATCAGTAAAGAGATTTCCAAAGGGAAGGAGAGTCAATGGCACCACTGCTGCGGAAAATATAGGACATTGACTATCAGATTTGTGTTGCAGCAAAAAAGAAATGAAGTTTTTCCTCTCCTGAGAACAAGTAAAGAGAACAGAGAACAGGACAAATGAGCCTGAAAGAGCTGATCAATCTTAGTTTTTTAACTTACTAATCTGCAGTGTTGGTACCTAGATTTGTCCTTCACAAAGTTAACCTATCACCCCCCCTCCACCTCCACACTGTGTAAATTATATCCTGCACCTGGTGTTTATTCTCTCTGAACTCTCTTGCAGCCAAAAAAAAAAAAAAAAAAAAACCCTTATAGCTGTTTGTATTTCAGAAGGAAGGTTGCTGGTCAATAACCCAGAGACAAATGAACACAGCTGACACCAGCTGAAACTATTTTGAAATAATGCAGGAAGAAGGATGCAAGACCTTCATTCAGTTCAGTTCAGTCACTCAGTCGTGTCCGACTCTTTGCAACCCCGTGAATCACAGCACGCCAGGCCTCCCTGTCCATCACCAACTCCTGGAGTTTACTCAAACTCATGTCCATCGAGTCTGTGTTGCCATCCAGCTATCTCATCGTCTGTCGTCCCCTTCTCCTCCTGCCTCCAATCCCTTCCAGCATCAGAGTCTTTTCCAATGAGTCAACTCTTTGCATGAGGTGGTCAAAATATTGGAGTTTAAGCTTTAGCATCAGTCCCTCCAAAGAACACCCAGGACTGATCTCCTTTAGAATGGACTGGTTGGATCTCCTTGCAGTCCAAGGGACTCTCAAGAGTCTTCTCCAACATCACAGTTCATCCAACACCACAGTTCAAAAGCATCAATTCTTTGGTGCTCAGCTTTCTTCACAGTCCAATTCTCACATCCATACTTGACCACTGGAAAAACCATAGCCTTGACTAGATGGACCTTTGTTGGCAAAGTAATGTCTCTGCTTTTGAATATGCTATCTAGGTTGGTCATAACTTTCCTTCCAAGGAGTAAGTGTCTTTTAATTTCATGGATGCAGTCACCATCTGCAGTGATTTTGGAGCTCCTAAAAATAAAGTCTGACACTGTTTCCACTGTTTCCCCATCTATTTACCATGAAGTGATAGGACCAGATGCCATGATCTTCATTTTCTGAATGTTGAGCTTTAAGCCAACTTTTTCACTCTCCACTTTCACTTTCATCAAGAGGCTTTTTAGTTCCTCTTCACTTTCTGCCATAAGGGTGGTGTCATCTGCATATCTGAGGTTATTGATATTTCTCCAGGCAATCTTGATTCCAGCTTGTGCTTCTTCCAGCCCAGCGTTTCTCATGATGTACTCTGCATATAAGACCTTCATTAGTTTGAGCCTTATCATTTATCTACCCCAGACGATGAGTCCCAGTCTATATAACCTCTTTTAATCCCACTAGGTTAGTCGGGCAGAGTTCATGAGCTGTTAGTCTCCTGTGTTCTCCCTCTTATCTGACAAAAGGAATAAAGCCACATTCTCTATTTCTTTCAAACTCTGTCTGCTTATTTCTACTCAGCATCAATGGACAGGGAGTCAGGATGTTGGCAACTTTTGTAACTTGTTGGTCATTGGTGAACCTAACAAGAGCAGTATCAGTGGAGTAATGTGAACTGAAGGTAGACTGTAGTAAAATGAAGAGAAAATGAGAGGTGAAGAATGAAGATGGCGAGCAAATATGCCCTAGGAATGGAGAAGTAGTTGAAGCAGAACGCAAAGTTGAGGCAGTTTTTTCGTTTTGTTTTGTTTTTAAACATGGGAGATAATACAGAAAATTTACAGTATTTGTTTAGGGCAATGGTTCAAGAAAGAGAAATAAACTGTTACCAAATCCCAGTCCCCTCTGCACTACACTACAGGCCAATAAATCTGAGAGACCAGGTGTTGAGGCAAGAAATAGGACTTTATTCAGAAAGCCAGCTGACCAAGAAGACTGCAGACTAATGTCTCAAAATAACCATCTTATTGGGGTTTGGATGCCAGGTTCTTTTATAGAACAGAAATGGGGGCGAGGAGAGAGGTGAGGTGAGGAGGTAAAGTATAAAAGGCCATTAATCTTACAAATATCTCCTGGAATGGCAAGCCTCAGGGAGGAGATGAGTTAATTTCTTCCTTCCTGTAGACAGCAATAAGTGGACAGGATCCTGAACAAAGGCCTTTTGGTTAAACATTCAGGCAGAGGAGCAGGGTTCCCCAAGGCCAGCCATTAGGTATGAACAGTGTCTTTTTAGAGATCAAAGAACAGTGTGTTTTTAGAGATCAAAAGCAATGGAAAGCAAGGTTAAAGTAAAAGAAACAGATCCAACATGAAGTCAGTTCTTCCCTGTCACAAAACTGATAATGTAGGAAGAAGAGTGTCAGTAGGATGGCTTTACTGTGCACAGGCAAGCAGACCCAAGTTTGCTTTGGTAAAAGTTTTACAGTTATGTGAGTTCATCTGGGGTGGATATCTAAGACTGTTCACTCACATGGCTGATAATTGATGGTAAGTGTCAGCTGGGAGCTCTGCTAAGCTGTTGACTAGAATGCCTGTTTGTATAGCACAACTGTTTCAGGGCAGTCACACTTCTTACTGGTGAATGACTTAGCACAGAGTAGTTGTCTCAAGAGAATCACAGGGAAGTAGCACAGCCTTTTCTGACCTACTTTCAGCAGTCACTTTTCTCAGATTCTATTGGCTATCAGTGAGTCATAAGATCTGACTGTTAAAGGAGAAGATACCATTTAGACTCACATGTGAAAAAGTCACACTGAGAAAAGCAAATGGGATGGCAGATATTGTTGTTGGAAAATAAATTTTGCCATATACATTTTAAAAATTATTTTTAATCATTCTTCAGTGCCGTGTTCCCTTTCCTGAGAAATATTAATAATGATACAAAAAACAAACCCCACAATGTGTCTGCAAAGTAATAAAGATTGTGGGCTAGTTGGATGATCTTGGGCAACAATTTTCTTTTCTATAAGTATGAATAATAATAGGCCCTATATCATAAGGTTGTTCTGAGTGTTAAAAGACTTTATAACTTATAACATCTAGAAAATTTTCTAAATCATAAATGTATCAGTAGGTGATTGCTAAAAGGCATTAAAACAGCCCATTTATAAAACATCTGTCAGTTAACATTAAGTCAAACTGTATCATGGAAACAGAAGATATCCTCAAAATAAAAAAGAATTATCTAAAATAAAATGAGAAACATACATCAGGCAAACAATAACTAATATAAAACTGGCACAGAAATCAATATTTTAAAAAAATTTAAATAACAAGTAACAGAAATAGTGATGTTACCCAATGAAGACAGACAACCTATAAAGAAATTATTAAAGCATTGTATATAATAGCAAAAAATTACTGTTCATTAAGAAACTGCATAAAAAGCTTTATATTCATTCAATGAAATACTGTTAAAAAGATTATTAAGAAAATGTGATAATATGTGCTAAATACAAGCCATGGAATACTATTAAGTAAAAAGATATTTAATTTGTATGCAGAGTACATCATGAGAAATGCTGGACTGGAAGAAGCACAAGCTGGAATCAAGACTGCTGGGAGAAATATCAATAATCTCAGATATGCAGATGACACCACCCTTATGGCAGAAAGTGAAGAGGAACTCAAAAACCTCTTGATGAAAGTGAAAGTGGAGAGTGAAAAAGTTGGCTTAAAGCTCAACATTCAGAAAACGAAGATCATGGCTTCTGGTCCCATCACTTCATGGGAAATAGATGGGGAAACAGTGGAAACAGTGTTAGACTTTATTTTCTGGGCTCCAAAATCACTGCAGATGGTGAGACTGCATCCATGAAATTAAAAGACGCTTACTCCTTGGAAGGAAAGTTATGACCAACCTAGATAGCATATTAAAAAGCAGAGACATAACTTTGCCAACCAAGATCTGTCTAGTCAAGGCTATGGTGGTTTTTCCTGTGGTCAAGTATGGATGTGAGAGTTGGACTGTGAAGAAAGCTGAGTGCTGAAGAATTGATGCTTTTGAACTGTGGTGTTGGAGAAGATTCTTGAGAGTCCCTTGGACTGCAAGGGGATCCAACCAGTCCATTCTGAAGGAGATCAGCCCTGGAATTTCTTTGGAAGGAATGATCCTAAGGCTGAAACTCCAGTACTTTGGCCACCTCATGTGAAGAGTTGACTCATTGGAAAAGACTCTGATGCTGGGAGGGATTGGGGGCAGGAGGAGAAGGGGACGACAGAGGATGAAATGGCTGGATGGCATCTGACTCGGTGGACGTGAGTCTGAGTGAACTCCGGGAGTTGGTGATGGACAGGGAGGCCTGGCATGCTACGATTCATGAGGTCGCAAAGAGTCGGATACGACTGAGCCACTGAACTGAGCTGAATGAACTGAATGGCTAGATGTTAAAAATAGAATTCAGGTATAGAAAAGATATATTCAGGTATAAAACCATAAATTTTAAAAAGTTTGTTTGCATACCAATACGCAAACCAAAGAAAAAATACACTGGTGATTATTATATCAAAATGAGAATAGTTTCTCGGGGGATGTGGAAGAAAATGCCACTCCACTATTTGTAATTTATTTTATTTTACAAAGTATGAATTAAGTACATCAAAATGTTAGCATTTCCTAGGAAATGATAGTAATTTTAAGTGCTTATTTCTGTATTTTTCTGTCAAATGGATGACAACACTAACAATACTATCCTCATACTAAACTTTGGTGTATTGTCTTTTTGTTTAGTATGGTGGAAAACATAAACATATAGGACGGATGGTTCATTGTTTTCTAAAACCATTCCACTATCTTTTATTCTGACCTTCTGACTTCTAAATAAATCTTCATCTGTTTGAAGGAAGGAGAAGATACTGAAACTCAAAAAGTTGTTGGTGGGTTTCTGCAATGTTTCAATGTTTAGATGGTAGTTCAACTATTATCCTCATTTAAATTTTCAAATTTTAAATATGTACCAGTCAAGTTCATAAGCAACAAAATAACATAAACAGTGTTTCCAAGAGGTCTGATAGAGAATAACCCTTACGGCAGAAAGTGAAGAGGAACTAAAAAGCCTCTTGATGAAAGTGAGAGAGGAGAGTGAAAAAGTTGGCTTAAAGCTCAACATTCAGAAAATGAAGATCATGGCATCTGGTCCTATCACTTCATGGGAAATAGATGGGGAAACAGTGTCAGCCTTTATTTTTTGTGGCTCCAAAATCACTGCAGATGGTGACTGCAGCCATGAAATTAAAAGACGCTTAATCCTTGGAGGGAAAGTTATGACCAACCTAGATAGCATATTCAAAAGCAGAGACATTACTTTGCCAACAAAGGTCCAGCTAGTCAAGGCTATGGTTTTTCCAGTGGTCATGTATGGATGTGAGAGTTGGACTGTGAAGAAAGCTCAGCGCTGAAGAATGGATGCTTTTGAACTGTGGTGTTGGAGAAGACTCTTGAGAGTCCCTTGGACTGCAAGGAGATCCAACCAGTCCATCCTAAAGTAGATCAGTCCTGGGTGTTCATTGGAAGGACTGATGCTGAAGCTGAAACTCCAATACTTTGGCCACCTCAGGTGAAGAGTTGACTCATTGGAAAAGACCCTGACGCTGAGAGGGATTGAGGGCAGGAGAAGAAGGGGACGATAGAGGATGAGATGCCTGGATGGCATTACCGACTCGATGGACATGAGTTTGGGTAAACTCCGGGAGTTAGTGATGGACAGGGAGGCCTGGCGTGCTGCGGTTCATGGGGTCGCAAAGTATCGGACACAAGTGAGCGACTGAACTGAATGGAACTGAACTAGCCACAGTAACACAGGAAAACTACTCCTGTCTTTGAACAATGAAACTACTGGTTCAAGAAACCACGAACTCGCTTTCCCATCATTCCTTTCCCTTAAGTTTCCCAGGAATCCTAGTGCTCAAGAGGATGCAGTTAAGCCCGCCCCCTCACGTTTCCCTGGTCATTGGCCGTTGGTCCCGCCAGCTCGGTTTTGAGGCTGTTGATTGGATAAGAGTGGGGACCGTGGGGGTTCTTACAGCCTGTGTGGAGGCGTGGCCATAACGCCCGGAAGCTCTACCAAGGCCGCCGCGCTATGGATCGCGCGCTCCGGCTCCTCGCGCGTTCGCGTTTACTCTCGCGGAATCCAGGTTCCGCCCCCAGACCTGGCCTTGGCCCGGGTGGCCCAGCAGTCCTCCTGCTCCGGCCTCCGAACGCCGCTCGAATGGTGAGCTCGTGCTGCCCGACCGCCCTGGCCGCCCCGCGGTGACCTTCAGGCCTCCCGCCCTCCGGCCTTAGGGTCTCGGTACTGGCCCGTGTGTTGGAACTTCTCTGCCGGCCCGGGGCGCTTCCTCAGTTGGAGGAGCGCTCGGGAGGGGCGGCAGCTGTGGGCGAGAGTCATGCCGGGCCTCGTGGACCCTGCCCCTGCCGCGCTCACTTCTGTGGCGACTGCCCTTGCGAGGATGCTGAGGTGGACGGTGTGAGGAGGGGGCAGCCACGAGGTGGGACTGTGTCGTGAAGGGGCAGCTCCGCACCTGCCCTTCGTGGGCCCGGCTGAATCCAGCCCCTCGGAGCTAATTTCTGGGGTCACAGCTGTGCTGCTAGTCGTCTCCAGGCGGGGTTGGAAGGGTCTTGTGAACCTAAGAGATTTTACTTCTCATGCAATTGGCCATTTAGTTTGTGAGACTCTCTTTCCTCACGTAACTTTTGTAAAACCCGGAAATATGAAACTGGCAGAATGTCCTGAAGTACGTTGGAGAAAATTGCATGGGACCTAACTATTGCTGAATCAGCACTTTTAATTGAGGCACGCCCTCCAAGGAACTAAACGTCCAATTTCAGGTTGGATACCCTAACTTACACGAGCTCTTTTTCACTTTAGAAAGTAACCTCCGGAAATTTGGGCTGTAGTAAATAAACATTGAATAGGTATGCTCACCTGTGTATTATCAGGAAAAGTGAGAGAAATAAATGCTGGTTTAGGAAGGCTTACTATTTTGCCCTATTCACTCTGATTTGTAGTTTGAGCTTTTATTCAGAGAGATGCGGCTTCAGACCCTATTCTATTACTCAGAGTTGGGATTTTGGTCAGGTAATACTGTAACACGACTGAGCGACTGAACTGAATACTGTAATACATACAGTATTATGTAATACATAATAGTGAAGTCGCTCAGTCATGTCTGACTCTTTGCGACCCCATGGACATAGCCAGCCAGGCTCCTCTGTCCATGGGATTTTCCAGGCAAGAATACTGGAGTGGGTTGCCATTTCCTTTTCCAGGGGATCTTCCCAACCCAGGGATCGAACCCGGGCCTCCCGCATTGTAGGCAGACACTTTACCGTCTGAGTCACCAGGATACATGAAAATAATTACAGATACTCAGCAATGTTATCCCTGTGGAAATACTTTGAATTTGGGACGTGGTGAGTGCTTTATTAAATGAATGCTTCCATCTAGGGGATTTTAAAGGCCCAAGACATTTTCTGGACTATACGCTTTAAGATAATTTGATGACATCACTATATCTGAAACTAGAAATCAAGGATGCTTTATATTTCTGCAACTCTCTGCTCGAATAATTTTAGTACACTTTAAAGCCTTTTAAAAAGTTATTTTTCACTTATTTAGTGTTTTGTAAAAAAGGAATAAAAGACTGAAGAACTGAATCTATCCTGCTGTTAATGTCAAAAAAAAAAAAAAAAGCACTATCTTGCTTTTAGTATTGTAGTATTAACTAACATCAGGTGAGGATAGATTTTTTTTTGTCCCCAAAATTCTAAATACATCTTTTGCCCTCTAATCTTCTCAGCTCCAAAATCTCCGAGTTGATCTAAGTTTTTCTTGTTGCTAGTGTTAAGAAATAAACTATATTCAATACCCAGTGACAAACCATAATGTAAAAGAATATGAAAAAATATATATGTCTAACTGAGTCACTTTGCTGTACAGAAGAAATTAACACAATACTATAAATCAGTTATACTTCAATAAACTTTTTACAAAAAGAACTTCAAATAACCCTAAATTCCCTAAATTACCTTTCGTCTCAGTTAAGAATACAAGTTGGTCAGATAGGAAGATTATGTTGAATGCCCCCTGTGTGTGAAACAGTCACTGTGGGCACAGGGTTTAGACTGCTTGTGTGCATGCATCCCTACTCAGTCGTGTCCAACTCTTTGCAACCCCATGGACTGCAGCCTGCCAGGCTCCTGTGTCTGTGGGGGTTGCCATCCCCTTTTCTGGGGATCTTCCCAACCCAAGAATCAAACTCATTTCTCCTACATTGGCAGACAGATTCTTTACCACTGTGCCACCTGGGAAGACCTTATAGACTGCTGAGGCATGTTAAGTAAACAAAGCAGTTATTAGTAAATAAGCAAAGATGTCATGCACAGTTAAAGTTACTTCATCTTCAAGATGGCCATAAAGTCTGAAAACATGGATAATATTCTATATTGCAGTACAGTATCAATAAACCACTTATTACATATTTATCAGTATTTTAAGACTTGGTGGTCACCCTGTACTTTAAGAACTGAAAGAATTTAAAAAGTCTCTTTAGAGAAACTGGAAACCCAAACAAAATGAAGTCACATTTGGGATTTTAAACCTCTTGAGATAGTCTTTCTGCCTAAGAAATGGTTTGGATTTTCTTGAATTCTGCAATATTCTTTGAAACCACCTAAGGCTGAGAATGTGAAAGGCATTTTACATTTTCTTTAAGAGATATCATGGTTTAGTTAATGGTTATCTTACACATGCGTAGGGATATATTATAGGCCTAAGGCCTGTACCTTTTTACTAACCTTTAAACGCTTTAGACTCTGGTAATTCTCCAAGCCAGGCTTCAACAGTATGTGAACTGAAACTTCCAGACGTTCAAGCTGGATTTAGAAAAGGCAGAGGAACCAGAGATCAAACTGCCAACATCTGTTGGATCACAGAAAAAGCAAGAGAGTTCCAGAAAAGCATCTTATTTCTGTTTTATTGATTATGCCAAAGCCTTTGACTGTGTGGATCACAACAAACTGTGGAAAATTATTAAAAGAGATGGGAATACCAGACCACCTTACCTGCTTCCTGAGAAACCTGTATGCAGGTCAAGAAGCAACAGTTAGAAACAGACGTGGAACAATGGACTGGTTCCAAATTGGGAAAGGAGTACGTCTGGGCTGTTTGTTGTCACCCTGCTTATTTAAATTATATGCAGAATACATCATGAGAAATGCTTGGCTGGATGAAGCACAAGCTGGAATCAAGGTTGCAGGGAGAAATATCAGTAACTTCAGATATGCAGAAGACACCACCCTTATGCCAGAAAGTAAAGAAGAACTAAAGAGTCTCTTGATGAAGGTGAAAAAGCTGGCTTAAAACCCAACATTCAAAAACCAAGATCATGGCATCCGGTCCCATCACATCATGGGAAGTAGATGGGGAAACAATGGAAACTGTGACAGTCTTTATTTTTTGGGGCTCCAAAATCACTGCAGGTTATGACTGCAGCCATGAAATTAAAAGATGCTTGCTCATTGGGAAAAAAGCTATGACAAACCTAGACAGCATATTAAGAAACAGAGACATTACTTTCCTGACATAGGCCTGTCTAGTCAAAGCTATGGTTTTTCCAGTAGTCATGTATGGATGTGAGAATTGGACCATAAAGAAAGCTGAGCACCAAAGAATTGATGCTTTTGAACTGTGGTGTTGAAGAAAACTCTTGAGAGTCCCTAGGACCGCAAGGAGATCCAACCAGTCAATCCTAAAGGCGATCAGTCCTGAATATTCATTGGAAGGCCTGATGCTGAAGCTGAAACTCCAATACTTTGGCCACCTGACTCATTGGAAAAGACCCTTAGGCTGGGAAAGATTGAAGGCGGGAGAAGGGAATGACAGAGGATGAGATTGTTGGATGGCATCACTGACTCGATGGTCATGAGTTTGAGCAAGCTCCGGGAATTGGTGATGGACAGGGAAGCCTGGCGTGCTGCAGTCCATGGGGTCACAAAGAGTCAGAAACGACTGAGCAACTGAACTGAACTGAGACTCTTGACTGATAGCCTGTAAACTTGGAGACCACCTCATCAATTCCAGGTTACTGGGGTTAGTGGATGGTAATAGTACTTGGTATTTTTAGGACCAAATAGCCATCACACTGCAATGCACACTGGCCATATTATCCTTTCATGCTTCTCTAGGAGGGGAAGCAATTGTGAATAAAAATGCATCTCCCAGGACATTAGGAAATTGCAGTTTGTGCCTGCCCTATGCCTAGCTGGTTAGACTCTTTAAACTTCTCCCAGAAATTCTGCTCTCTGAATTATGAGATATAAAGACATGATTAAAAAAAAAAACCCCACAATTTTTTAAATAATAATTAAAAACTTATTTATATTTAATAGATACCATCATAACCTCACTTTTTCATCAAAAGCACTAATAATTTTTTTCATTAATTTAGTTGAGCAGTCCTCTTCTTGCCTAAGCCACTAGGAAGAGGTAATGTAAGAAGGTTTTGAAAATCATACACATGGTTTTCAAACTTCAGGTGGACTCATTAGTGGGTGGAGAAATCAATGTAGTGGACAGTAAACAGCATTGGGGTTTTGACTGAATAGCATAGAATAGAAAATATGAGGGCAGGACAGATTGTTTCACAAAACGTTTGTTTCAGCCTTGTGTGTCTATACATGTGTGTTTATTATAATATAAAGGTTTTTTTTTTTTTTCTGTAGGTCATTGTAAAGAGCCAGGCTCTTTTCAAATTACTGCTTTGGCCCTGGGTGCCAGAGTGTGAAATTTTGTGTGTACCCTTTAAGGGTGGAGTTTCTATTTCCCACAGACCTCTGGCCAAAAGTGAGGCCTGTGGCCTCCAAAGCCAAAGTTTCAAGGGACTCTTCTCAGTGCAAGACCCCCAGGCTAGGGACCCTGACACTGGACCTGGCCCTCTTTCTCCTGGGGGAGAATCTCTGCAATTGTAATTATCCTCCAGTTTGTGGGTCACCTCCCCCCAGGGGAGTATAGGTCTTGACTTTACTATGTCTTCACCCCTCCTACCTATTTTGCCATGGTACCTATATATCTACAGTTGTAGAAGCTATTTTCTGCTAATTTTTCAGCTTTACTAATCAATCATTGCTCTGTAAATAATCATGATTTTGATGTGCTCTTGAGAGGAAATGAGCTGAGTCTTCCTACTCTGCCATCTTAGCCACTCCTGTCCTCTGCAGACTTTTAGGCAGAAGAAGAAAATACACCTCACTGATTATACTCCTGTATTTCTCACTAGATACAAGGATATTTTTCTTTTCATACAATTTAAAAAGTTTTATAACATAAAGTTTTTTTGTTGTTGTTGTTCCATCTTTCTATTCCCAAGGGATAACTATAAAATTATTTGTTTCCTATACAGAGGACTATTTACTAAAATAAGATTACTTTGCTAGGTGTTTTTAAATCTTTTGAATCATCTGATCATGTTTATTTTATAATTAATGCAAGGAGAACATTAATTAAAATTCTGAGTATCTCTTTGAACTCTCTGTAAAATAAATATATGTAGATTCCAAATGTCTATTTTTTTTTCTTAATTAGTATAATTTGATGTACTTGGTAGAATCTTAGGTTCTCCATAAAAGGGATTTTGGGTCGTGGGTTCTTATCCTAGGGAATGAGTTGACTTCAAGGTATAAACTCCTTAAAATCGTATATAAGATTTTACATATATTTATATTTATATTAATTTTTCTAGAGAGATGATCCAATACCCTGAGAAGGTTAGGAACTGATCTGGCCCATGTCTCTGTAAATTACACCATTTATTGTAATTATAGATTAGAAAAGCTGACTTGCTGAAGATGACACAGCTACCAGGTGGTGGGCCATCTCACTGCAAAGCCTGGAATATTTTGTGTTGCACTAAGCTCTCTCTCATGCATAATATTTATAGACTGTGGTTGAGCTTTGGTTAAATATATAATATTTTCAAACTTTGAAAGTATTGTTCTTAGGTTATTTTCCAAAGTTCTAGTAAAATAGTAAATGAAAGCTTGACCAATAATAGGCATATTCCTGAATTGGAAAAGATTACTCTTTTGACTTCAAAGGCTTTCTTTGTATTTATCATGTGCATAGTGTATGAATCCTAGAATCCATCATTAACATCTGTATTAATTTGTGTGACTAAAATTTTCAGGAAAAAAACTGTAAGTGTGGGAGAACAATGAGAATCAAAGTGGAATTTTTTGTCTTTGTGGTACTTAAGAATTTCTTTTCCCAAATATGATGTTTCCTGTATATTGGAAACATATATTTCCAATTATTTTGGAATTACAAATTAAATTTATATTTCCAATTATATTTCCAATATTAAATAATTTCCAATTATTTCCAATAATTTCCTGTGTATTTCCTGTATATGATGTTATTTCTCCTGATACTTGTTTTCTTTTCAAGCTGTAACAGTGTCTTGTCTTTATTTTTAGGCAAGCCAAAATTCTTTTCGGATAGAATATGATACCTTTGGTGAACTCAAGGTCCCAAATGATAAGTATTATGGCGCCCAGACTGTGAGATCTACAATGAACTTTAAGATTGGAGGCATGACAGAACGCATGCCAGTAAGTGGCTTTTGTGGAAATGTTGGCTTATTTTAGATAAACTAGGTATTATTCAGTATTGAGAGTCACCCTACCTTATAAATATTTTACAGAATTAAAACGTAAAGTCATTTTGAGAACTAGCTTTGTGAGTAATAAAGTGTTTCTCTCTCGTTAAACTTTTTAAAGTTTTAGTATGCTAGTGTTTTGAGCTATGACTTTGTGAGTCTTTTGGATTTTATTTGATAGAACTAAGTGATTTGTCTTTCATTCTTGCTTGGATTTTCCATATTTTTACTAGAATGTTGTAGTTTGTAAACATTTTTAATTTTGATTCTTTTTAATTGATGTAAAGCTTTTAAAAAACTGATTTAAAAGAAAACTTTTTAAAAAACTTTATTTTGTATTACGATATAGCTGCAATATATTTATATGATTAATCAAAGATTAATAAATATTAATACATTAATACAATTAATAAAGAATGCTGTGATAGTTTCAGGTGAAGAGCAAAGGATCTTAGCCATACACATACGTGTATCCATTCTCCCCCAAACTCCCCTCCTGTCCAATTTTTCTTTAATATTATACTTTATATCTATCTTGGCTTCAGTTTGTAGAAAAGTGTACACTAATTCATAAAAATACTATCTGTCATGATGTCTGGCATATAACATAATATATAAGTATTTGTTTAGTGCTACATGAATGATTTAATGATGAGAAAACTTTCTTATTTGTATGAAAACAAATATTTCATATATATATGAAAACCATATTTCATTAAACCCTTACCTTAGAACTAATCTTCAGTTAGATCTGATATGTACTACTAAGAAAGAAAAAATCTGCCAGTTAAAGTTGTGTCATGTCATTGATTTGAAGATACATCTTGATTTCAGAGATGTTAAAGTGTGAAAAGAATTGACAAAATATATTACATATCCTACTGGAGCCCAACTAGAGTATGAAAAATAGTCACCACAAGAATGCAGGATAGGCTAGTAAGCCTAGAAGTCCCCAGGCCTCATCTGGTGAGATACTGCTACCTTTATCTTTTAAATATACTTTTTATCTAAACAGTAATTTTAACTTCCATATTTTAGCTCATTACTAAGATTTCAAGACTGAATCTTGACAGATTTGTATGCCTTTCCAAGACGCAGTGGATCTTCTTAGAAAAATATCTCTGTAATTGTCAACCCACAGCCAGTCTAATGGTGAGGGCCAGACTACATGGTTGGGAGAGAGAGGGTAGCAGCTGATCCTGAATATTCCCATATAGTTCAACTCCTAGGGTTAAAAAGATCAGTCTTAAGCAATATTAATTGGAGTAAGCATGGCTCATGTTTTGATTTTCTTGCTTCAACTAGCAAGGTGTGTGTTTCTGGGGTGGTTTGATTGCTGCTGCTGCTGTACCAGAGACAGAGCAGTTGTTTGGATCTGGACAGGTGTCTATGAAAGATGAATACAAGGGTTATCAATTTTTACATATTTGGCTTCCATCTGGATTAATTTTCTGAACTACATAAGATATAAAGCAGACTCTTTGTATCTGAGGTCCTTAGGAAAACAAAATCAAAAAAAATTTACGGACTGCTATGGACAGGGAGGCCTGGCGTGCTGCGATTCATGGGATCGCAAAGAGTCGGACATGACTGACCGACTGAACTGAACTGAATCTGAGTAAAGAATACTGAGACCCTTTCATCTCCAATGATATATTTACCATTTTGTTTTAGTAGTGCCCAGTGAAGCTCTGTACTGTGACCTTTTTTTATTTTTATGCATCCGCAGACATTGTGGGGTCAGTCACTCCATTTTGGTAGCCAGAGTTGATTGGCATTTGGTTGTGCCTTCAGCATTGGTTTGACCCACTGCAGTGTTCCTGTAGAAAATGAAATTCTCATTTGTTTTCATGTGTAATCCTATGTGTCATATCTTTCCATTTCATTTGGGTAAAACACTTGTAATGTTTTAATTTTAATTTCCTGGATTTAGCAGGAAATACTCTGAAACAGATTAGTGCTACTAACCATGGGGGAAGTGGGGGATGGTGCGCCATGGCAGACTGGTTCCTGGTCACTCACCAACCCCCAGGCCCTACGTGTTCCCCCACACCCCTCACACCCTCCAGCCACCACATTTTCATTCTCTTGATGGTTTACTGTGAAGAGGCTTTTTAGTTTGACATAGTCCAATTTGTTTATTTTTGCATCTGTTGCTTTTTCTTTTGGACTTCTCCAGAAAATCATCACTTAGACTGATATCAAAAAGCTTACCGCTTATGTCTTCAAGAGTTTTATGATTTCATGTCTTACATTCAAGTCTTTAATCCTTTTTGAGTTCATTTTTGTATATCGTATAAGATGGTGGTCCATTCTCATTCTTCTGCATGTGGTGTCCAGTTTTCATAGCACCATTTTGCTACCTTTATTTTACTTGTTGTTTTATTCTTTTCTAAAGAGAAGGAAAAATTATTACGTAGTGTAGAATCCAGTGAGGGAAAATAATGTTGTTGTTCAGTCACTAAGTGGTGTCCAACTCTTTTGAGACCCCGCCCATGGATTGTAGCCCACTAGGCTCCTCTGTCCATGGGATTTTTCAGGTAAGAATACTGGAGTGGGCAGCCATTTCCTTCTCCAGGAGATCTTCCCAAAACAAGGATTGAAGCCCCTGTATTGGCAGGTGGGTTCTTTACTATTGAGCCACCAGGGAAGCCCAAATAATGGTATGAGTGAAAAGTTACTCAGTTGTGTCTGACTCTTTGTGACCCTATGAACTGTAGCCAACCAGGCTCCTCTGTCTGTGGAATTTTCCAGGCAAGAATACTGGAGTGGGTTGCCATTCCTTTCTCCAGGAAATAATGGTATAGCCTGGTGAAATGGTTGAGTATCATTTGTTTTTAAATATGTGATGTAAAATCATGTGTGTTGTAATATCTTATAAAAAATAGGACAAATGGTATATTGTACATCTGTGTGAATGTGTGTATGTGTGTGTAAGGCATACATACATATCTGTGAAAAGTCATTGTATTTGCTTGTGTTCGGTTGCCTATACAAATAGATAAATGATGGTTCTTGGTTTTTATATGCCTATCTTTAATTTTTGTCTATATCCTAAACATTTTAATGTCATAATATTATTTAAGTTATTGTTTTCTGTACAATGTTTGTACCTGCATAAGATTGTAATCTTAAATTTCCATGCTTAAATTGCAAATTGAGATATTTTTCTGATTAAAAATTTTAGATCCCAGTTATTAAAGCATTTGGCATCTTGAAGCGAGCAGCTGCTGAAGTAAACCAGGATTATGGTCTTGATCCAAAGATTGCTAATGCAATAATGAAGGCAGCAGATGAGGTAAGAGGTGATAAGAGTGTTTACTTGTTGGCATTAGATCCCTATTATCTTCCGGATAATGATAAACTCTGGCCTGAGGAAAGGGGCACTGAATTCTTGAGTTAATGTGTTTTAACATAGGATGACAATGTTATTACTTGGTAAGGATATTAATATGCTTCAAATATATATTGTGGCAAATTTTCTGGATGATTTTATACCTTTCATTTCTCTTTACTTTTCCTTGTAATTTATATAGTTTAAAGATAAGTTTTTAAAGAGGCACTCTTTGAACTTATATATTTGATTTCTTGTTTTATGTATAAATGATTCCCTTTAAAATTGGTTGTTTGATAATATGTGTGCAGAATGTAATTTCACTCTTCCACCAATAACATGATTGTTGTGCAAAGATAAGCAGAGATAACAGCTTAAAAGCTCTAGATATAATGTTCATTGCAGTACTTTTTATTAAAGCAGCTGTTTAAACAAGTTAGATTGTGAAGCCACAGAAATTTAGTTTTTTAAAGAATGTCATAGAACAAAGCCTACCCATATAAGAAGTGGGGAGGAAAGATTGCAAAATGCATGTATTTTATGATCCCAATTTTGTTTAGAAAAAGTGAATAGAAAACACGTTTTTCTGCATATATACTCCCATCACTTGAAGTAGAGACTAGAAGGAGATGCCAAAGTTCTAATCATCTTTATTTCTGAGGGTAAAAGTATGATGACTGTTATACTTTTCTTAGTTCTCAGAATTTTTTACACTAATCACCTATTATTTTTATTCAGTTAGGAAAAAAGTTTTACTTTTAAATGAACCAGTTTTTTTAAGGTAATAATTTCTAACGTGCACACCGATTTTCTTAGCTTAAAACTAAAATCATTCCAGAAGATGAAGTTAAGCGCTTACTTTCCCAGAGAACTTAAAATTAAAAAACTAACTAGCTCAGAATACAAAAATATGACAAAAATAGAGACAAGTCTAGACATGTTTATGTCTGTGCTTGGAGATTGCTACTCATGGGACATTTGTGGGATGCAGTAGCTACTAGTGAACTCACACTGTTAAGTCACTTGTTGGTTATAATGCTGACTCTGGCTGTAACATCTGTTGGATATTCTTGCTGAGTACCAACAGTGAATTTATCTAGAGAGTTAACACATTTGCCAGCATTAACAAGTGGCCCTGTCTGGATATTACAGAGGGCAGTTGGAGAAATAGAAGAAAGATATCTTTGATTCAGTTTTCATTTGGAATCAGTGAAATTTTTATGCCATTCACAATAGATTATCTTTCACCTTTTAAAGTAGCAGTGGTTAATTAAAAAGATCATACACCATGACCAAGTGGGCTTTATCCCAGGGATGCAAGGATTCTTCAGTATCTGCAAATCAAATCAATGTAATACACCACATTAACAAATTGAAAAAGAAAAACCATATGATTATCTCAATAGATGCAGAGAAAGCCTTTGACAAAATTCAACATCCATTTAGGATAAAAACTCTCACGAAAGCAGGAATAGAAGGAACATACCTCAACATAATAGAAGCTATACATGACAAACCCACAGCAAACATTATCCTCAATGGTGAAAAATTGAAAGCATTTCCCCTAAAGTCAGGAACAAGATAAGGGTGCCCACTTTCACCATTACTATTCAACATAGTAATTTGGAAGTTTTGGCCACAGCAATCAGAGCAGAAAAAGAAATAAAAGGAATCCAAATTGGAAAAGAAGAAGTAAAACTCTATTTGCAGATGACATGATCCTCTACATAGAAAACCCTAAAGACTCCACCAGAAAATTACTAGAAGTAATCAATGAATATAGTAAAGTTGCGGGATATAAAATCAACACACAGAAATCCCTTGCATTCCTATACACTAATAATGAGAAAATAGAGAAATTAAGGAAACAATTCCATTCACCATTGCAACGAAAAGAATAAAATACTTAGGAATATATCTACCTAAAGAAACTAAAGACCTATATATAGAAAACTATAAAACCCTGGTGAAAGAAATCAAAGAGGACACTAATAGATGGAGAAATATACCATGTTCATGGATTGGAAGAATCAATATAGTGAAAATGAGTATACTACCCAAAGCAATTTATAGATTCAATGCAATCCCTATCAAGCTACTAACGGTATTCTTCACAGAGCTAGAACAAATAATTTCATAATTTGTATGCAAATACAAAAAACCTCGACTAGCCAAAGCAATCTTGAGAAAGAAGAATGGAACTGGAGGAATCAACCTGCCTGACTTCAGGCTCTACTACAAAGCCACAGTCATCAAGACAGTATGGTACTGGCACAAAGACAGAAATATAGATCAGTGGAACAAAATAGAAAGCCCAGAGATAAATCCATGCACCTATGGACACCTTATCTTTGACAAAGAAGGCAAGAATATACAATGGATTAAAGATAATCTCTTTAACAAGTGGTGCTGGGAAAACTGGTCAACCACTTGTAAAAGAATGAAACTAGAACACTCTCTAACACCATACACAAAAATAAACTCAAAATGGATTGAAGATCTAAACGTAAGACCAGAAACTATAAAACTCCTAGAGGAGAATATAGGCAAAACACTGTCAGACATAAATCACAGCAGGATCCTCTATGACCCACCTCTCAGAATATTGGAAATAAAAGCAAAAATAAACAAATGGGACCTAATTAAAATCTTCTGCACAACAAAGGAAACTATAAGCAAGGTGAAAAGACAGCCTTCAGAATGGGAGAAAATAATAGCAAATGAAGCAACTGACAAACAACTAATCTCAAAAATATACAAGCAACGCCTACAGCTCAATTCCAGAAAAATAAATGACCCAATCAAAAAATGGGCCAAAGAACTAAATAGACATTTCTCCAAAGAAGACATACAGATGGCTAACAAACAGATGAAAAGATGCTCAACATCACTCATTATCAGAGAAGTGCAAATCAAAACCACTGTGAGGTACCATTTCACACCAGTCAGAATGGCTGCGATCCAAAAGTCTACAAGCAATAAATGCTGGAGAGTGTGTGGAGAAAAGGGAACCCTCTTACACTGTTAGTGGGAATGCAAACTAGTACAGCCACTATGGAGAACAGTGTGGAGATTCCTTAAAAAACTGGAAATAGAACTGCCTTATGACCCAGCAATCCTGCTGCTGGGCATACACACTGAGGAAACCAGAATTGAAAGAGATACATGTACCCCAATGTTCATCGCAGCACTGTTTATAATAGCCAGGACATGGAAGCAACCTAGATGTCCATCAGCAGATGAATGGATAAGAAAGCTGTGGTACATATACACAATGGACTATTACTCAGCCATTAAAAGAATACATTTGAATACATTTGAATCAGTTCTAATGAGGTGGCTGAAACTGGAGCCTATTATACAGAGTGAAGTAAGCCAGAAAGAAAAACACCAATACAGTATACTAACGCATATATATGGAATTATAGGAAGATGGTAACAATAACCCTGTGTACGAGACAGCAAAAGAGACACTGATGTATAGAACAGTCTTTTGGACTCTGTGGGAGAGGGAGAGGGTGGGATGATTTGGGAGAATGGCATTGAAACATGTATAATATCATATATGAAATGAGTCGCCAGTCCAGGTTTGACGCATGATACTGGATGCTTGGGGCTGGTGCACTGGGACGACCCAGAGGGATGGTACGAAGAGGGAGGAGGGTTCAGGATGGGAAACACATGTATATCTGTGGTGGATTCATGTTGATATATGGCAAAACCAATACAATATTGTAAAGTGAAAAAATAAAGTAGCAGTGTTTAGACTGCAGAAGCTTCAATTTGCTGGACAACCAGGAACTATAGTAGCACATGAAAAAAGTGAGTGTCTTTAAAATAGTACTATAAATGATGCCGACAATCATTTGATTCAAACAGCTTAATGAATATAGAATTTTTCTTATTTTTTAAAATACATTTTTTAACATTTTGTTCTGCAGGTAGCTGAAGGTAAATTAAATGATCATTTTCCACTTGTGGTATGGCAGACTGGATCAGGAACCCAGACAAATATGAATGTAAATGAAGTCATTAGCAATCGAGCAATTGAAATTCTGGGAGGTGAACTTGGCAGCAAGAAACCTGTACATCCCAACGATCATGTTAATAAAAGCCAGGTCAGTATACGACTTCTTTTCCTTGTATAAACTGAGAAGAATCCTGAGATTTCCCTTGTAAAACAGGCATTAACTTTTGACAGGATTAACTCTGCTTATATTCTTTAATGGAAAGGACTTCTTTTATGTTCTTCTTATTTATTTTAGGAATCTTGAGTCTATGTATTAAATTTCATGAAAAGCACCTTTAGGGGGTAAAAATCACTTTTAGGATACTTGAATTTAGTATATGTTTATATTTTCATTGATTTATATTTTAAAAACTCTTTCTTTTGAAAAATAAAATTATTTATAAGAATTACAGAGAATTTACCCAGCTAACCTTAATATTAGTTTACCCAGCTAACCTTAATATTAAATATTTTACATAACCCTGGTACACTTATCACACGAAGAAATTGAGATTGGTACAATACTCCTAAGCAGGCTTTATTAGTTTTCTATTGATGTCCTTCTTCTTTTAACCAGGATCCAGTCCATGCTCCACATTGTATTGTCATCACATCCCCTTGGTCTCCTCTAATCTGAGAGTTTGCCTTTTGTCTTTGTGACTTTTGAAAGCAGTGGTCAGATATTTCATAAAATGTCCCTCAATATAGGTTTGTCTGTTGTTTTCTCATGATTAGGCTGAGACTGTGGATTTTGGGGAAGATTGTTAAGAAATGAAGGGCTCTTCTTGCATCATATCAGGGGTACATGATAATAGCACAAGTTGGTACTGGTGATGTTAGCTTGAATCACTTGGTTAAGATGGTGTCTGCCACTTGGTTAAGATGGTGTCTTCATTTTCCAATAGCCTATACTCCAGCTACTGCACTTAAGCTCTATTTCCTACAGGGAGAAATATCAAGAAATTTTTGGACACTTGTTAAAATAACCGTGAAATTAATAGAGAACTTTGAGGCTATGAAAACAGCCTCTTTTTCCCTAAACTTTTGCCTATTAATTTTTAACATTCATCAGAAGATCTTGCCAATAGCAATTACTGCTGTGATGTTTTAGTAGTAATTTTCTTTCCCCCCTCTTTCTTTTTGCATTAATTGAAATTTTTCTGTAAGGAATATTTACAGAATATTCTTCTCTCTCCCCTTGGATTTATTTATTTATTTAATCATTTATATGTAAGCATGAATTCATTAATATTTTTTCTTAAGGTTATAATCCAGTATTTTTATTCTTTATGTTGCTACTCATATCGTTCCATAAAGCCACAGCATGTTGACTCCTGTGTCCTTTGAACATGCCACCATCCCTTTTTTTTTTTAAGGCACTTAATTTTTCCACTACAGGATGCTCCAGGCTTATCATCTTGTATTTTTCCTGTCCTAACCCCCCTAAGCAATCATTTTTCCAAAGACCTTTTGGAGGATCTTATTGGGAAGTGATATTTAAAAATCAGGATCTGGGTACCTAGTGTAATTTAAAGTATAAGGAAGTTTATTTATTTATTTATTTATTTCACATTGCATGGTGTGAAGGATTTTGCAAACCTAGGACTTGCATTTAAATATGAGTTTATCTTTTATGTATATTGAAGTCTGAAATCTACTTCAGAATAACCTAGTGTGTATGGTCAGGTAGAGGACTGAGGTGGAGTTAAAGATAACGTCGTAATTTAAAAGTACAGGTTTACATTTGACAAAAGAGCATGGTGTTTATAGACTACCTGGTCAGGTCCCAGTTCTGCCAACTCTAAATACTTTGGCATGGCACATAATTTCTTTGACAGATTCTGTTCTATTTTTAAAGTGGTGACCTATCTCGCAGAATTTTCCTCAAGTTTAGTGAAGGAAGAAATGTTTGTGAAAGACTGTATGTGTTATTTAACTGTAAGATGTTTTATTACTGCTATCCTTATATTTGCTAGGTGTATTTCTTTGTGTCTTGCTGTTATTTATTAGCAGGTAGATACAGTAATATGTAATATATTCATTGTAGGTGGTCTGTGTAATACCGACCTAAATACCTTCTGTAAAGGAAATCAGGTTGCTTCTTTTGCTTCTTATTTGATCCTAAGTGACTTGGCACACATAAATATAATAGAGTACTAAATATGCCACATTTTGAGTAGTCACTTAGTGAGATTTTCAACTGAGACATTCAAGTTTGGTTTTTTTGGCCTATGATTTAACATTTTATGTTTCTTTTGAAAACTTCCCGACAGAGCTCAAATGATACTTTTCCCACAGCAATGCACATTGCTGCTGCAATAGAAGTTCATGAAGTGCTGCTCCCAGGACTACAGAAGCTGCATGATGCTCTGGAAGCAAAATCCAAAGAGTTTGACCAGATCATCAAAATTGGGCGTACTCATACACAGGATGCTGTTCCACTTACTCTTGGGCAGGTATATTGAGTGTGATTAGATTTGGTTCCATTGTGGGCTTGGTACAAATGGCCAATGTATTACCCTCTAAATCACACTGGTTTAAATGGCCAAGTTTGTAACAGTTCAGTTCAGCAACAGAGATGATTCTGCATTAACCTGTCAGTGATTTTTATTGGCATCCACTCAGGAGAAGAGCAGGGCGTACTGGTTATGAACCAGACTCCATATCAGTCTGCTTGAGTTTAAATCTTAGCTTTGCTATATGTAAACTATTGGACCTTAGGAAACTTAGCTTTTCTTTGCGTCAGTTTTTCTAGCTGTAAAACCAAGAAAATAATATCTCTTTCGTAGAATAGTTATGAGGTTCAAATAAGCTAATTCATGTAGAATGCTTAGAACTGTTTGTGATATATTGTAAGCACATATTGGTGTTAGCTGTCATCATCTTTATCAGTATCATTATCATAATTTCTTCCTTTGTCTCTCTTATTCTAAATTAGTAAGTTCTTTAAAAATTAATTTTAAAGTGGTTAAATGTTTTGGCCACATGTAAAAGAGGTATTACTCTTTTCCAAAATACAAAAAGCATTTTTATGTTTCTTTATGATGGCTCAGAGGGTAAAGCGTCTGCCTGCAATGTGGGAGACCCGGGTTTGATCCCTGGGTCAGGAAGATCCCTTGGAGAAGGAAATGGCAACCCACTTTGGTACTCTTGCCTGGAAAATCCCATGGATGGAGAAGCCTGGTAGGCTACAGTCCATGGAGTCGCAGAGTTGGAGACTACTGAGTGACTTCACTTTCAGTGATACTTTAAAGAATGTCTAATAGTACACATTGCAGAGGAAATACAAGGAACAGATTTTGTCTCAGTAAGCTCACTCCACTTTGAGGTAGGACATACACAAATTCTATATCAAGTATCAGTAACAGTATTTTTGTAGAAATTCAAGTTAGTTGTGAGAGTTTGGCTGCTGGTTATTTGGAAAGATTTCATTTGTAGTTTTGTTCATCTGATAGCAAACAATGGAAAAAAACATGATCATTTACCTTAAGTTTATGACAGCAGGAATGAGGAAAACTGGAAATGATTAATTGAGGTACACATGATGTGACTAAATAAAGCTTACTAAATTAAGTTGCTTCTTAAGCTGTATCTTATTTCTCTTTACATCATTGGCTCTTCAGTTCAGTCTCTCAGTCGTGTCCAGCTCTTTGCGACCCCATGAATCGCAGCACGCCAGGCCTCCCTGTCCATCACTACCTCCCGGAGTTCACTCAAACTCATGTCCATTGAGTCGGTGATGCCATCCAGCCATCTCATCCTCTGTCATCCCCTTCTCCTCCTGCCCCCAATTCCTCCCAGCATCAGGGTCTTTTCCAATGAGTCAGCTCTTCACATGAGGTGGCCAAAGTATTGGAGTTTCAGCTTTAGCATCAGTCCTTCCAATGAACACCCAGGACTGATTTCCTTTAGAATGGACTAGTTGGATCTCCTTGCAGTCCAAGGGACTCTCAAGAGTCTTCTCCAACACCACAGTTCAAAAGCATCAATTCTTCAGCACTCAGCCTTCTTCACAGTCCAACTCTCACATCCACACATGACCACAGGAAAAACCATAGCCTTGACTAGACGGACCTTTGTTAGCAAAGTAATGTCTCTGCTTTTGAATATGCTGTCTAGGTTGGTCATACCTTTCCTTCCAAGGAGTAAGCATCTTTTAATTTCATGGCTGCAGTCACCATCTGCAGTGATTTTGGCTCTACCATACATAAGTTCTAAGGAGATACAGTATCTGTTTTTGAAACTTTTGAGTATCTCTCTGGTTTCTAGTTTTTTTCCTGTTTTTTTTGAGTGTTACATGTAGGAAAACCATTATGTGCTAAAGTCCATTTGGGCCATGACTCAGCTTCCTATGTAAAATCATCATTCTTTGTGACAGAAAGTTAGATTTTTCTGTTTATCTTACCAGAGGTATTTATACTTGCTTTTATTGAAATAGTCTTTTGAGTTTCTTGAGTGTAATTTTTTCTCTAATAAAATGTATTCCTTAAGTGAATCCACCTGGTATATATGTAAGTGATATTAGATCAGATGGAAAGAAGTTGTATCTTCTAAAAAGTGTTTTCTTTAGAGCAGTGTGAAATCCCAGTACTAATCAAAAGTATTCATGGTGTTTCAGTGTTGTTAGATAGGGTAAAGAAAAGATAGATTGAGTGTAACCGTATATCCTGGCTTGCTCAGTTGAGTTCTAGTTTATGCCCTCTGTCCTTGCATAGTTCTTACTTAATAGGGCCCTTGCTGTGTTTCAAACATGATGATTTCTGTGGTTACTTTACTTAAAGTATGTTGTACTTTGGGAAGCAGTGTGGCATTCATAGCAGAATTAAAATGCATCATGAAGCTACCCAGGGTCTTACTCTATCCTGTTACCTTCTTAGGCTGTTCAATAAGTCACTTAGCTTCTTGAGAGCTTTTTAAAACACCCTCAAATTCCATGTCAGGTTTTTTAACTGAAATTGTCTTAAGGAGATTCAGTTTTTTTCTTTCTTCAAGTTATTTGAAATGCACCAACAAAATAAATCATTTGCATATAAACCAATAATTTAATGTAGTAAAGTTGTGTTTTTTTACGTTTATTTCCTGTGTTGGTTTTCTATTAAGAGAGTAGTTTATAGTTTATAGGTAGGGTGCATGTTGTTATCAGTGGCATGGCCTACCTGATAGGTTTCTAAATGCCCTTTCACCCTTGTACATTGCTTATCATATACATTAATGTAATTGCCACTTGAGTAGCTTCTAATTTTGTACCTGAGATGTGTTTTTTAAAAACTTATATTCAATGCAGTTAGAGTGACTTACATGCCATTAGGAAATTGTATACTCTCACCTTAATTTCTTTATTTTTTCAGGAATTTAGCGGTTATGTTCAACAAGTGAAATATGCAACAACAAGAATAAAAGCTGCCATGCCAAGAATTTATGAGCTCGCTGCTGGGGGCACTGCTGTTGGCACTGGTTTAAATACTAGAATTGGCTTTGCAGAAAAGGTTGCTGCAAAAGTGGCTGTGCTCACAGGTAGGTGATAACATGGCTTACTACTTATTACCATTAGACCAGTCTGTGTTTTTCTGGGTGTTTCTGCTTTGAATTCTTACAGATTTAAAGTTAGAAATAATACTTCCCCATCAGTCATCTACTTTGTGTCTGTTTTAGAAGTTGTGATATTAATCCTTATCCAGTATTCCATCTGTAAGTTCATATAACATGTAATTATTAAAATCTATTAGTGCTAATTTCATTTACTATCTGGTAGTATTCAATTATTTTCCATTTAAAGCTGTTGTAGGCTTCCCTGGTGGCTCAGTTGGTAAAGAACCTGACTGCGATGTAGGAAACCTGGGTGTGATCCCTGGGTTGGGAAGATCCCCTGGAGAAGGAAATGGCAACCCACTCCAGTAATTTTGCCTGGGAAATCCCATGGACAGAGGGTCCTGGTGGGCTACAGTCTATAGGGTTGCAAGAGTCACATGACTTAGCAACTAAATCACCACTAAAGCTGTTTTGAATACTTGTTTTCAAAGTAGGAAGAATCAAATGATTGGTGAGAAATTCATTTGAATAACAAGTATGTTAGAGATTGACTGGCTTAATTTCTTTTTTCCCTATGGCATACTGTGACATTTCTTTGAATTAATGACCTTTTTGAAGGTCTCAATAATAGTAACTGTTACTAGAGCTGTTGTCTCCAGAAAACTCTTATTAACATGCAGATCTTAACAGAGAGTACAGATAATTCTACATTTCTTATTATTGCTTACTAGCAGAGATTTGACTTTTAATTAAACTTTAATCAGTGAGAATTGTAATATGGGGTCTAGAATATGTAGATCTTTAAAAATTTGAACATGGGAGCGACTGAGAATGTCTAGTTCATTTTGACTTCCTGATCTCACAGAGGAGCTTGTAGGTCCTGGCTAGAGAACAGAATGCATGTGTGCTCAGCCACTTCAGTAGTGTCTTTTGCGAGTCCGTGGACTCTAGCCCACCTGGCTTCTCTGTCCATGGGATTTCCCAGGCAGGAATACTGGAGTGGTTTGCCATGCCTTCCTCCAGAGGCTCTTCTCGACCCAGGGATCAAACTTGTAGTTCTTACATCTCCTTCATTGGCAGGCATGTTTTTACCACTAGCGCCACCTGAAAAGCCCAGAGAAGAGACTGCTGCTGCTGCTGCTGCTGTGTCGCTTTAGTCGTGTCCAACTCTGTGCGACCCCATAGATGGCAGCCAACCAGGCTTCCCGTCCCTGGGATCCTCCAGGCAAGAACACTGGAGTGGGTTGCCATTTCCTTCTCCAATGCATGAAAGTGAAAAGTGAAAGTGAAGTCGCTCAGTCGTGTCCGACTCTAGCGACCCCATGGACTGCAGCCTACCAGGCTCCTCCGTCCATGGGATTTTCTAGGCGAAAGTAACGGAGTGGGGTGCCATTGCCTTCTCCAAGAGAAGAGAGTAGGATGCCTCAAATGGGGGGAAAATTGTACTAGGAAAGGAGTTCGGAATCGCGTGGAGTGAATTTTACCTACTTTTCATCTTTACTCACGGCATCATACACATGTGTTTGCAATAGCAGAATGATTTTTCATTTAGTGTTTTATATTTCTTTCAACATTTATTGTGCTTGTTTTATCTTTTAAATGTGCTAGTATCATTAGATTCCTTCTACTCCTCAGGACATCTTGAAGAAATGTAGAGAAAGCTTGAGTCTTAAGCATTTCTTTCTGAAGTTAAATTTTTATTCTGTTTTTGCTTATGTTCATATACTGACAGTTTCTGTTTAACTTGCTGATATTAGAAAAATGTTTAATTTTACCTGTTAACTCATACAGGTTATTGATTTTTTTCTTCAGGCTTACCTTTTGTCACAGCTCCAAATAAGTTTGAAGCTCTGGCTGCTCATGATGCTTTGGTTGAACTCAGTGGAGCCATGAATACTACTGCTTGCAGTCTGATGAAGATCGCAAATGATATTCGTTTTCTGGGTTCTGGTCCTCGCTCAGGACTGGGAGAACTAATTTTGCCTGAAAATGAACCAGGAAGCAGTATCATGCCAGGTAATCATGTAGCTGGCTCCCAGGTGGCTCATTGGTAAAGAATATACCTGCCAAGCAGGAGATGCAGGTTTGATCCCTGGGTCAAGAACATCCCCTGGAGAAGAAAATGGCAACCCACTTTAGTATTCTTGTCTGGAAAATTCCATGGATAGATGAGCTTGGTGCACTACAGTCTGTGGGGTCGCAACTAGTTTGACATGACTTAGTAACTAAACAACAACAATCACCACATAGCTGATAAATGTTAGAACTGAAACTTGATTAGAACCCAGGCATTCTCATCTACAAAGCACGGCTGTTTTAGTTTAACATGATCTGTAAGTAGATGGGGACGTATGTGGCACACTTGTTTCAGAATGTGCTTAGGGCTGCCTTTGATCAGAACTTCTGGGAGCATCACCAACAATATAGGAGAAAACAATTTTAGTTAGTATCGTGTATTCTGATTTCCATATTAGAAAATGTGTAAATAGTTCTTTCACAACCCAAAGCAAATAGAATTCTAGAACAGGCTATTAAAGTGATCTTAATGGGTTGAATAAAAAGAATTATATCACATGTCTCTTATTTCATTTTTTGCTCTGGGCTTTGGCCAGTGAGGTATGGGAGGCTACACAGATATGGTTGGGGCCTTGCTTTATTATATGTCTTGCTTTGTCTTTCCTTCTTTTCTTGTTTATTTGATGTAAAACCTAATTTTAACTCATACTTGAATCCATCGGTGTGCTCGATGTGGTTTTCTTGAAGGAAAGGTGAACCCCACCCAGTGTGAAGCAATGACCATGGTTGCAGCCCAAGTCATGGGGAATCATGTCGCTGTTACCGTTGGAGGCAGCAATGGACATTTTGAGTTGAATGTTTTCAAGCCAATGATGGTAAGTTTTTGATTTTTAATGCCTTTGACCCAAAGCTAGTTGTCTTGGTTTTTGTCTTTCATAAAGATTTCTTAAAGTTCATTAGGTGTTAAGATAATATGAGTAGCAGTTGGAAGTCAAGCATATATTAATGTCAGAAGATTAATCCTGGATATTTAATTAGGTGACTTTTAGCTTAAGTAATTGATGGTTTGCTTTTTATAACAGGAAGAAAAATTCTGAAAGTGGGTTATAGGTTTCTTTCTTGTCCCTAGCCACTGGGGACGCCAACTGCTAGAAATAAGTTCTAGTTCCTCAGTTAATAAACAGAGGAAAGAAAGAAACTCTGCCTCCATTCTGTCTCCTTCTTACTGCTGCTTTCTTCCTCTCCAAATTCAGCTGTTGTAAAGGAATGCCCACTCTCACTTGCATATGCACTGCAGTTGGGCTTCCACACTTGCACTTGTATTTGAATTGTTCTTGTAGCACTGTTGAGTCCAACAGACATGCCACGGCTCTTAACTGCCATCTGACCTAGACTTGTCCCTTGAGACACTTTTGTCCTTGGTTTATTCAGTAATTTCTATCTAGTTCTCTTTCCTTTCTCTCTCAAGACTTTGATTGGTCTTACTCTTCCATACACCTTGAAAACATTGTGTCCACTCAGTGTTCAAATCTGTTCTATTTCCTTCATCTTTGTGAAGATGGAACAAAATGGCATCATCTTTTATCCAGTTTCCCCAACTTCAGATAATGGAACTGTTACCTATTAGAGTCCTCTATTTGTGTGAAGTGTTATATCTAAATATATATTAAAGGCTTATTTGTAGTTTGTATCTGATGTAAAGTCTGATTTTAATTTGATAAGAACATGCAAATGACAAATATTATGTTTATTCATTCACTGTATTCATTAAATATTGACTGAGTACTAGTCTATGTCAGGCACTGTCCTGGTTGCTAGTGATAGAGCAATGAACAAAACAAATTTTTTTGCCCTTATGTGATATGCACTCTAGTGGAAAATAGAAGACAGACAAAAGGACATCTCATATCAAAAAGCTTTTCCTTTCAGGTCAGATTCCAAACAGTTAACACCAGCTGCCTGGCAGATACATGTGCATAACATTAAATGTCTTGCAGTTTTTTTTTAAAAGATCTGTTTTGTTTTTAATAGTAAGTCGAGATAATCAACATTTGCGATATAATAAAGTTGTTAGTATCAAATTAAACCTTGAAAGTTCTGTGTGAGTCCACTGTTGGAAGTACTGTTTTCAGACCCTGGGATTTTAGACCAGAGAGATTAGGATGTGGATATATATTTATTTTAATATATGTTGGAAATGTCACAAAAAATGCTGAAACAAACTAACATGCTGATCATTAAGAACTGAGAAGCCCTGGCTTCACTCATTGCCTCACACACACGCTGAACTTTACAACCTCTGACTATTTCAGTTCTCTCCATCAGTAGAACTTCATCAACTCCTTCAACTGGAATTTATTTTCTTTCTCTGCGTTCTTTAACATTTCATACCTGTATTTTATAATACCACAGACTATCTCGTGCTTTAGTTTTTTTGTGTTTATGCCTTTTCACCTCTTAAAAAAGCACTTCTCTGTCCTCAAATGTTTATAGTTTCTTTCATATTTTTTGGGGGTATGATTTCTTACAGGTTGTAAGAGTGCTATATGTTAATTGAATTATATTCATATATGAACTAGCAAATATGTTATTGAACAAAGAAAAAAGCTAGGCTTAATAAATCTGTCTCTCTCTCAGATTAAAAATGTGTTACACTCAGCCCGACTGCTGGGGGATGCATCGGTTTCCTTCACAGAAAACTGCGTGGTGGGAATCCAGGCCAACACAGAAAGGATTAGCAAGCTGATGAATGAGTCCCTAATGTTGGTGACAGCTCTTAATCCTCACATAGGTATGCGTTTAAAGAATAACAATGTCATTTTGAATATACAGTTTAAAAGCTGAGAAAGTTTTAAGAGACTAAGACTACTGGATCAATGTTAGTGAACAACAGATTTCTTTTGAACATTGTCTTAAAGACATTTTGAATTGTGTTGAAAGATGCTATATATATTATTTATAACCTTTATGGTGTAATATTTCTTTCAAAAACTTGATTGATTATACTTCATTTTATTTGAAATGTGGCAAGTTCAGAAGTAGAACTTAAAGCTTATTTTAATCTTAATAGGATTTAGATACTATGGGACGTTAAATTCAGATACTAAATATCCTCTCAGTTTGTATTGTTGGGACTTGCTGACTAACAACACTGAACGAACTCATTTTTCTACCTTGTCTAGATGCTACTATACTTTTGTTGTTGTTGTTTTATTCAACTCAGAAATGGATTAAATTAAAAAAAAAAAAAGGGTTATGTATGCATTTCTTATAGGGAAAGGGGGGAAATATTTTGTCTAAAACTGGCTTTTGTGTTGCAGGCCTTTTCCAGATTTATAAATATTTCATTATATAGATTCAAACTTGTTAACTTGGATTACAGATCGACCATAATGATCCCTGTTAAATACACTATTTTAACTCATAGATTTTGAGGCACTCACTGCTTTATGTTATAATGTATTAAAAGCCTTTTCCCACCATTTCCTTACTGCTGAGCTGAGGGTTTTGTACATTAGAACAAGTTATGATGCAGTCTTTTGGTGTGATATGAGTACTTTTTTTAAAAAGTCTTTAATAATCTTATACTTTCAAGGCTGATTTTATATCTTGGCTTCATGTCAAACTATAATTTCAGTCTTATAAAGTTAGAGCTCCTGACTGCTGCAGGTAGCTGTGAACCCAATATACTGTCTGTTTTTGGAATAGTATGAAAATTGGCAATAATACTGGATTCTTTTGAAATTATTGTACCTTAGCATTCAGCTAGAGAGATGTACAGAGGAACCCAAAGGTTCATGGGAGAAATGTTTCATCATGTTTATATTCCACAATTTGTTACTAAAATGTTTAAATTAGAGATACTCCTAAAGCAGAATGATTGATATCTTTCTTTGAGTCAGTTTAATGTGAGGTAAAGGCCGTTCAAGAATAAGTGGGCAAAAGCACGCCTGACTGGTGACGAAGCATGAGCCTTACAACTCCACATCATGGGTTCTGATTGTGCTCATTATGTCTAACAGGTAGTCATGTTTTTGGGACTTGAATGAAAACTGAAAGGGTTAGCATAATGCATAGACTTGAATGTCATTATTAACGTTAATGTCATTATTAACATTAAAGTATAGAATGTCTAATATTAACCCCAAAGGTTTAACATGAGAATTCTTTCAAAGTTAGTTTGATCAGTAAATGCCCATTTCAACATGTTTAGCATTCAGTGTTAATTTTGTATTAACTATGTCCATAATGTTTTATAGGTAGATTAATTGATACTATGAGTAACATCTTATACGTGGTTGATAATCACACATGACACATAACATTTTGTAGGTGGTTAATAACTGCACATGACACATAACATTTTTTAAAAATATTTATTTGGCTGCACATCTTGCTTAGTGGATAATCATTGCAGACTTCTCTTTGTTCATACCCCTCTAATCTTGTTTTTTTTTCCTCCTTCATTGGTTTCATTTTTGTTAATTTCTCTTCTTTCTGGTTTTTGCCTTTTTAAAAAAATTACATTAAATCAAGATAACCAGAATTGCCCTGCCTCTATTAATTTTAAAAGCAAATAACTTTGATGTAAACAGTAGACCTGTGACCTCTTGTGCAAGTATATGTTTGTCTGAAACTTCCCTACTTGTACTGTGTACCGTCTGAAAAGAGTGGAGAACAGAAAGAGATGCTGGAAGCTCTGAAGGTGTGTGTCTCCTCAGAGCCCTGCCTGCTCCTCCCTCATTGTGAGAGGACTCTCCTCTCTTTTCCCTCTTAGAGCCCTTTACCTTTACCACAGTTCCTGGTCGTGCAGTCCTGTATTTTTTGTACTGCTGCAGCACTAAGCTTATTAATGCTTTGTTAGAAAGATAATTATTTTTGGTTAAACATACTATTGAAACAGCACATTTATACTACCCAGATGTAGACTTCTATGTCTTGGTGCTACATGTGTATGTGTGTGTTTGTGTGTGTAGAGAGAGATGTCTTATGTGTATATATTTTCCCCCTTATGAAAATATCTGTATTAGTGAGCATTTCAGTTGAGGGACACATCTTATAGAATGTGAGGTACGTATTACTTAAGAAAAGTGAAGAAAGGTTTTATTCTGTATAAGAAGTGACAGCTATCAAGATAACCCACTGCTAAATATTTTTAAGATTAAAAAATGTTTACTTAAGAGGTTGGTAGCATCATATAAATAATAATGATTACTCTTGCTTTAGAAAACCAAGTTTCACTACTAACTCCTATGTCACCTTTTAATTTCTTCAGGGTATGACAAAGCCGCCAAGATCGCCAAGACTGCACACAAAAATGGATCAACCTTAAAGGCAACTGCTATTGAACTTGGCTATCTCACTGCAGAGCAGTTTGATGAGTGGGTAAAACCGAAGGACATGCTTGGTCCAAAGTGATTTAAATAAATGTATAATAAAAATGATTATGTCATATAAAATAAAAAGTGATACAGACTCCTTATATTTCTCAAACAAAAATGGATAAATATGAAAGAAAATTGCTATTGAACTTGACTGTCTCTAGCAGAGCAGTTTGGTCAGTGTATAAAACCCCAGGACATGCTAGGTCCAAAATGAATTTTAAAAGTGTCAAATAAAATCACTAAATTATATAAAATCAAAAGGAAAACAGACTTATTTTTCTTCTATCTTAGTTGACATAGTTGAATCTGTGATTTTTGTGCATGGGTGTTTACCATTTCAGATGTTTTGTAAGAGGCATATGAATTTTTAGAGTTTTCATTTTTTTAGTTGGTGTTGTTTTAAACAAATTTTCTTATAGTAAAAAAAGTACCTGTGACCTCATTCCCAAGTTATGTCTTCAGACATCTTTTATTTTCCTGTAATTTGGGAGCATAAGCTGACCAAGCTTTTGCCCTCCTAAGTGAGAATGTGAGTCTGTGTGTGTGTGTGTGTGTGTGTGTGTGTGTGTGTGTGTGCATGCATATATAAAGAATATTTATATACATACGTATATAAGATAACAGGTTAGATTAACAAAATTAAGAAATATACCTATGTGCTGATTGCACAGATACACACACACCTCCTGTTCTTATTTGAATTATCATAGACTGAAAAGACTATGAGTCAAAAACTATAGGACATGGATTAGATTAGAAAGGACAAGGGATGCAAGCAGGAAGCTTGGAAATAAAGGGAGGCTGTCATGAAAGAGAGTCTTGCCCATCATCTCTCTGCAACAGTGCGAGGATTTTTCCACAGGTAGCTTCAACCTTAGGGAATTTTGAATTAGCAGTTCTAGGGAGATCCAGTGGAGAAGACAATGGCACCCCACTCCAGTACTCTTGCCTGGAGAATCCCATGGATGGAGGAGCCTGGTAGGCTGTAGTCCATGGGGTCGCTAAGAGTCGGACATGACTGAGCAACTTTACTTTCACTTTTCACTTTCATGCATTGGAGAAGGAAATGGAAATCCACTCCAGTGTTCTTGCCTGGAGAATCCCAGGGATGGGGGAGACTGGTGGGCTGCCGTCTATGGGGTCGCACAGAGTCAGACATGACTGAAGCGACTTAGCAGCAGCCGCAGCAGCAGGGAGATCCAGGTTAAGCTGATTTAAGCTTGAAACTGAAGGCTTCCTTTAAAATAGACCCAACCTCAATTATGTAGGGAGTTGGAGCAATTTGGTTTTTTTCCCCCTCCTACATGTAATAGAGTCCTGGGTTGGGAAGATTCCGTGGAGGAGGGCACAGCAGCCCACTTGAGTATTCTTACCTGTAGAATTCCATGGACAGAGGAGCCTGGTGGGCTACAGTCCATGGGGTCAGAAAGAGTCAGACATGACTGAGCAACTAGGTACACACACATGTATACAGAATTACGAAGACCCACTACTTAAAGCATCTTGTCTGTAAGTAGTATTCTATCAAGTATCTTTAAAAAACAGTGGATACTTACCCTTGATAAGTATTTCTTGGAAAAACAGTCTTATTAACACCAACTCCCCAGTGGTATTTAGAGGGTAGCATAGATGGCATTTAAAAGCATAATTAAAATTCTAATGTTAATATGCCAATTGTATCTCAGTTTTTAAAAGTTGTAGAAGCATTGTGATGAAAAAATGAAATTACAATCTTATAACTAATTTCTTAGGCCTGAGTGGGTATTCTTTTCATTACTATGAAAGGGATTTCAAACCGTTTAGTGGAAGTGTTGAGCCCATAGATTCTTCTAGCCCATGCAGCATTGTTCTCAGCAGTGTTTTTCACATGGCGATGATGATGTGATCTTGTACAGTTTGATTTCCTACAGCCTATTTGGTTTAAAAAGAAAGATTTTTATTGGGAAAAAATCAAACAAAATCAGATTGTACCCGTAACTCAATAACCAGACTGGCAACTGAATGCTATTTTGCCTTGGAGGACATACTCAATCTAAACAGGCCAGTATTTGAGGGCTCAACGAGAAACATAACCACTTACGTAATAAAGACAACAGTAGATCAAGTCTGTAGCCTCCAACAGTCTCTGTATGGCTGTCTACTATATGCTAGCATATTATGAGCCATTGTGAAACCTTTGAGCTGAAACCTCTGTGTGATGTAAGTGAAGTTTAAAACACTGGACTTTCTGATGAAATCCTAAATAAGGGTTTTAGAATTCTCTGTGAGAGGGTCGTGCTGAAAATCAACTTCAGGATTTGTACACTTGGGACATGTTGTCTCACAAGACATTTGGCAGGTGTCCAGAGAAATTTTTGGTTACAACTGAGAAAGGGTGCTACTGGTATCTAGTAGGTGAAAGTCAGAGATGCTGCTGAACATCCTGTAATACACAGGACAAACCCCAAAATCCCCAAGGGACTTTCCACTCCCCAGATGTCAGTAGTGGTGAAACTGAGAAACTTAAACCCCAGAGCTATTATTTCTGGAGATGCTCACCGTTCAGTTAGGCTTCACTGCTTGTGTATATGTATATCTTGGCATCTCAGAGACTTTATTAAACCATGAGGTATCTCAAATGTGAGCATGAACAGAAAAAAGTTAATGAACCATTAACTGATCACAGTGCTCACTCCTTGGAATGACCTACTCCCAGCAGGGTGTCCAAGAGTTTGTCCTGGATAACCATGATGATGGGGGAGTGGTAGTCAAGAATTTACAAAAATGGCAAATAAATATGTTTTAAGGTGGAGACAAACTCAATCCATTGATCCTGGTTAGCAGATATATAGAATGACAGGCAAACAAATTTCAAAGGAAAAAAGTCATGGGACTTAAGAACTGATCAGACTGAAACGACACCAACCTTGCCACGCAGACACAAAAGGGAAGTTCATAGAAAGCCATGGGCCAGATTTACTCATTTAACTGTTTTGTTTGGTTGACAGAAAAAATACGCTTTCACAAGAACTTATGAGAATATTTCATACCCAAGTATATTTTAAAGATCATGCTTCAGTATGGCTATGTTATTTGTCTTGCACTGTTCTTTTGCCTTACCACAGCAAGAAATATTTGAGAGACAAATTTAATGTATTTTAAAAGATACTAAGATTAAAACTTCTTGATAAGGTAAAATGAATTAGGTTTTTTTTAAAGCAAATTCATTAAATTGGCCATTTAGCAACTGGCTTTGAGCAACTAACCTAGAGCTACTTCCATCTGGAATCTGAGTGAGATAAAAGAAGCTGCTGATCACTGTCTGCCATTTGTGATGCCAAGAAGCAAAGAGTCAAGACCACAATACAACTGTGTGAAGCCAGGCAGTCGACGATATTGTCTTGGTATATCTTGTGATTAACCTGAGATACTGGCTGACACTTGACCCTGTTCTTCAGAGCTTCCACAAAAGACATAATTATGGCTATCCAGCCGCAGGGCAGGGTGCTGAGTACCAAAAGAGCTCATTAAAATCTATTTGCTGTATTGGCATCAAGCGTGTTGTTGAGTCAGTAAGTTGTGTCTGACTCTTTTGTGACCCCATGGACTGTAGCCCACTAAGCACCTCTGTCCATGGGATTTCCCAGGCGAGAATACTGGAATGTGTTGCCATTTCCTCCTCCAGGGGATCTTCCCGACCCAGGGATCAAACCAGTGTCTGCTGCATTGGCAGGCAGATTCTTTACCACGAACCACCTGGGAAGCCTGAGCATCAGACATACTCATTGATAAACCTATGGGATCCAGGATTGAGAAGACCTCTGTGTCTAGGATTAAGGGGTAGAAGATAATGAAATATGGTTCCTACATATAGCACTACTCTAATAGGTGAGCCTTCTCTTTAAGAATTTGTGGTCAAGTGTGCTTATTTTTTGCCTCAATCAGATGAGAAAGGGATTTAGAATGAAGACTTTTCAATGGAAACTACTCATTTTCATCAATAATTTGGGGCTATTCATATCAAGACATTTAAACAAAGGAAATCTGAAGCTGTAAAAGAGAATGGCCAAGGAAGAGGCAGAAGGAAAATGAGAAGTAACCACTGAAGTAGATAGATGTGGCCATGGAGGTTAAATTGGAGTGGCTCATAGATACTAAGGCAGGAGAAGGGGGAAGCTGGTAAATCCAGTGGAGTTCAGCTTCACCTCTGCTGCCTACTACATGTTCCCGGCCACCACTTTATGTCTATAAACCCATTTCCTTATCCTTAAAATGGAGCTACTGACAACATTGCATACTTATAAAGTACCAAGTGCAATCCCTGCCTCAATTATCTTTCAGTCTGCCCCTCCCCCCCCCACCCAAAGAGAATGGACAAAATTACTAAATACCTAACAGATTTTAGAGGTAAAATTGGATTAGCCTTTTTTCCTTCAGGAAGACTGTTCAACCACATAAGTTATAATATTATCCAAGCTGGAGAATTCTGTGTTCCAGTACAAAAGAAGGTGCTAAAATAATTAAAATTGTATAATTAAAACTTTTACTGACTGCAATTTTTAAAAATCATATTGGTGGATCTATTAATCGTGCTACTCAAAACTTAATTTTGAAGATTTTCCCCCAAAATACCGAAAACCAGGTGTATATGTGTACATTAAAAGGCAAAAAATTTTAAACTATTACCTGAACATTAAAAGTGAGAGAAGCAGAGTTAACATCAGCAGCATAACTGGGTGAGACACTCTATCTCTCCCCTTCAGTCTACAACCAGCAAAACACTGACCATGAAGGTTCCTCTGCCCAACGCAGGGGACCCTGGAGAATTCCACATACCTGTACATCTGAAGGTGGGTAAACTGGAACTCATAGAGGAGGTGGAACCTGGGGACAGCAGAGGCAGTGCCTGCAATCATGGCCCTCTGATTGCAGCAGCTCGGCCTGCCATCCCAGAGAACCTGGGAGCAGCAAGGGAAACCACACACAACTCTGGCCTCCCAGCCACAGCAGCGCCCACAGTCAGATAGATAGCGGAGCAGCAGTGGAAGTGAAACGAGCCTCCAAGAATCTGGTCCCCTGCTGCTTTCTCACATGAGTGCAGCCCATGAATCTGACATGGCAGAAGGGGCCACAACCCAGGCACCCCCAACCCTCCACTCCCTGTGGTGGCTGAGCCTGTGGCTCAAGAAATGGCAAATGTGACTTAAGTGCCCAATGTCCTGGTACCCCTTGCAGTGATGACAGAGAAAACAGCAGCAGCAAGGCACAAGTGACTCCGGAGCAGAAGCAGCGACCATGGGGACACTGGACATCAACTCTAAGCAGAGACGGTGGAAAGTGCTGCTTTTCAAATACAAATAGCACAGGCCAAAAAAACCAAACACTTGTGCTATAGCACCACCTTCTGGAAAACTAAAGAAAGGCCTCTAATTTTTAACCTGTTGAATCTGTGTGTGTGTGCTCAGTTGCTCTATTGTGTCCTATTCTTTGCAATCCCATGGGCTATAGGCCACCAGGCTCCTCTGTCCATGGGATTTCCCAGATAAGAATACTAGAGTGGGTAGCCATTCCCTTCTCCAGGGAATCTTCCTGACCCAGGGATTGAACTCAGGTCTCCTGCATTGCAGGCAGATTCTTTACCCTCTGAGCTACCTGGGATGCCCAATAGGAACATACATATCGGTAATTACCTTAAATATAAATGGATTAAACACTCCAATCAAAAGGATAAACTGGTTGAATGGATACCAAAACAAGACCAATATATATGCTATCTACAAGAGATCCACTTCAGACCTAGGGACACGTCCAGATTGAAATTGAGGGGATAGAAAAAGATATTCCATGCAAATGGAAATAAAAGATGGCTGGAGTACCAATACTCATATCAGACAAAATAGACTTTAAAATAAAGACTGTGACAAGAGATAAGGCAGAACACTATGTGATGATCAAGGGATCAATCCAAGAAGAAGATATAACAACTGTAAGTATACATGCACCCAACATAGGGTACTCCAGTATATAAGGCAAATGCTAACATTGATGAAAGGGGAAATCAACAGTTACACAATAATAGTGGGGGGCTTTAGCACATCATTTGAGGACTTCCCTGATGGCTCAGACGGTAAAAGCATCTGCCTACAATACGGGAGACCTGGGTTTGATCCCTGGGTTGGGGAGATCCACTGGAGAAGGAAATGGCGACCCACTCCAGTACTCTTGCCTGGGAAATCCCATGAACGGAGGAGCCTGACTGGCTACAGTCCACGGGGTCGCAAAGAGTCGGACACAACTGAGCGACTTCACTTCACTTCACTTAGCACATCATTTACACCAAGGTACAGACTTCAAGACAGGATATTTTTGTTGCAATTTTATCTTAATAATAAAACATTTTTCCAAAGCAGTTTTTCTGTATTACTAACAGCCTTTTGGTGAGAATAGTAAAATCACAGTTTCTTGGAATGTTGTGACACTTTCCCAAAATAAAAATTTCCCCCACCCACATATGCACGCGTAGCACATATCATCTACTGCTATTCTGATTTTAACATAAGTAATATGTAACTTTATACTTTCATGATTGTTAGATGTCATTTTATTGAGATTCCTCACTATCGCTTCCAATACTCCCCAATCATAAATGAACATGCATTTCAAAAAATCATCCTAACTTTATGAAGAAAATAAATATCACATAATATTTTTCATTCTATGTAACTCTCCTTGTCATAGAATCATAATAGTCAAACCCGAGCTGAAGACGAAGGTATTTACGTACAGTATACTGTGGTTACATCAAAGAACTTCTCTATTTCTCAATCATTTTAACTGAAAAATAGGATCAAAATCTTCCCATCATCTAAGTTTTCTAGATATTTGACCCGCGTCCTAGTGTTTGCCTCATTGACTACCCATTATTCTTATTTTACCTTATTTTATTGAAATATTATTTTTAACTATTATAGACTTACAGAAAAGTTGAAAAAATAATATGAAAAAATGTTCCTTTACATCTCTCACCCTGCTTCCTCTAATGTTATCATCTTACATAACCATAATACAACAATCAAGAACAGGAAATTGGCCTTGATACAGTATTATCAACTAAACTATAACCCTTTTCCTCAAATTTCAGCAATTTTCCCACTATTATCCATTCTCTGTTCAAGAGCCTCTTGATGAGGGTGAAAGAGGAGAGTGAAAAAGCTGGCTTAAAACTCAGCATTCAAAATGCTAAGATCATAGTATCTGGTCCCATCACTTTGTGACAAATAGGGAAAAAAGTGGAAGTAGTGACAAGTTTTCTTTTCTTGGGCTCCAAAATCATTGTGGAGGGTGACTGCAGCCATGAAATTAAGAGACACTTGTTCCTTGGAAAAAAAGCTCTGACAAACCTATACAGCATATTAAAAAGCACAGACATTACTTTTCCAACAAAGGTCCATATAGTCAAAGCTATGGTTTTGCCAGTAGTCATGTACAGATGTGTGAGTTGGACCCAAAGAAGCCTGAATGCTGAAGAACTGATGCTTTTGAATTGTGGTGCCAGAAAAGACTCTTGAGAATCCTTTGAACTGCCAGGAGAGCAAATTAATCAATCCTAAAGGAAATCAACCCTGAATATTTATTGGAAAGACTAATGCTGAAGCTGAAGCTCCAAAACTTTGGCCAACTGATGAGAAGAGCCAACTCATTGGAAAAGACCCTGATGCTGTGAAAGGTTGAAGGCAACAGAAGAGGGAGGCAGAGGATGAGATTGTTAGATAGCATCACCAACTCAATGGACATGAATCTGAGCAAATTCCAGGGGATAGTGACGGACAGGGGAGCCTGGCGTGCTGCAGTCCACAGAGTCACAAAAAGTAGTACACGACTTAGCAACTGAACCACAACCATAAAATATTAAATGTTCTTAATAATAATAAAAGTTTTTAACTTTTAATGAGTTTTAATATCTTACTGGTGGTAAGATATTAGGAAATTAATCATATCTTAAGTATGGTTAGTATTTCCTAGAAGCAACCACAAAGGGATAGATATCCATTTTCGCAGGTCTCACAGCCCAGTTTTCTCTGAAGTATAGATCTCAGAAGGCCAATATGCACAGAGAGAACGACAGGAAAAGAAGAATGGAGGATAGGGAGTCAGGGAAGAGAAGTAACAGCAGCATGGGTTGAGTAAAGGAACGAAGACCAGGGATAAATAGGGCTAGAAAGGAAAAAATGAGAGGCCAACAATCTGAGAGTTGCCTGCCATTTAGTTACCTGAGCTGTGTTTCAAACCTCCTGCTCTACTCACTTGTTTCTTGGCATAGGCCAGAGTCCTCAGATAACTTTTTTTCATTTTCCCCATCATTCTCATCCACAATCTTAACTACAATTGCCTTTGAAAGGTACTCATCTGCTTCTCAAATGTTGTTCCTACAGAAACAAGTCTTTAGAATCTGAATACTGTTGTGTGCCCCAGCCATTAAAAAGAGCATTTATGGAGAGAAATTGGACAAATTGAGGTTATAAACCCCAGAAGAAACAAGGTATTTTGACAAGAAAAATTGGTTGGCAAATGTTGAGATTTTTATGAGTAACCATGATGATTTTTTTAAGTAATTTATAATTTGTTCTGTGCTTTGTCACAGTTGTTTTGACTTGTGGCTTTTATCAGTGCATAAAGTTATTTTGTTGTCCTTATTTTTAGGAAGAGATTCACAGTACTGAAATATTTCAAATGCCAGTGATGTTAAATTTCTTGAATATTTTCCCTTTCTAGTGCCTGATGAGTCACTGGACTATCATTCTGTCCCAAGAACATTATGATGACACCAGTCTTAGTCACAAATCCATTACCATTGTGGAGGCAGGGTGGCAGGATATGGGAAGAAATCTACACAATGAGAAGAATCTGTTTTAGCTTTAAAGTTGGAATTATTACCCACATATTAAAAGCAAATTTATTTTAAAGTAGACTTCCTAGCCTATAATTGCTCATTTACCCTATTATCAAGGCTTCCCTGGTGGCTCAGATGGTAAAGAATCCACCTGCAATGCAGGAGACCTGGGTCGATCCCTGGGTTGGGAAGATCCCCTGGAGAAGGGAACAGCAACCCACTCAAGTATTCTGGCCTGGAGAATTCCATGCAGTCCATGGGGTCGCAAAGAGTTGGACTCGACTTTCACTTTCACTCTCACTCTCACTTTCGTACTCAGTTCAGTTCAGTTGCTCAGTCATGTCTGACTCCTTGTGACCCCATGGACTGCAGCACACCAGGCCTCCATTTCCAGCACCAACTCCCAGAGTTTACTCAAACTCATGTCTTGAGTTCTGATGCCATTCATCCATCTCATCCTGTGTCATCCCCTTCTCCTCCTTCCTTCAATCTTTCCCAGCATCAGGGTCTTTTCAAATGAGTCAATTCTTCGCATCAGGTGGCCAAAGTATTGGAGTTTCGGCTTCAACATCACTCAGTGAATATCAATGAATATTCAGGACTGATTTCCTTTAGGATGGATGGACTGGATCTCCTTGCAGTCCAAGGGACTCTCAAGAGTCTTTTCCAATACCACAGTTCAAAAGCATCAATTCTTCAGCACTCAACTTTCTTTATAGTCCAACTCTCACATCAGTACATGACTACAGGAAAAACCATAGCCTTGACTAGATGGAACTTTGTTGGCAAAGTAATGTCTCTGCTTTTTAATATGCTGTCTAGATTGGTCATAACTTTTCTTCCAAGGAGCAAGCGTCTTTTAATTTCATGGCTGCAGTCACCATCTGCAGTGGTTTTGAAGCCCAGAAAAATAAAATCTGACACTGTTTCCACTGTTTCCCCATCTATTTGCCATGAAGTGATGAGACCAGATGCCATGATCTTAGTTTTCTGAATGTTGAACTTTAAGCCAACTTTTTCACTCTCCTCTTTCACTTTCATCAAGAGGCTTTTTAGCTCTTCACTTTCTGCCATAAGGGTGGTGTCATCTGCATATCTGAGGTTTTTGATATTTCTCCTGGCAATCTCGATTCCATCTTGTGCTTCATCCAGCCCAGTGTTTCTCATGATGTACTCTGCATATAAGGTAAATAAGCAGGGTGACAATATACAGCCTTGACGTACTCCTTTCGCAGTTTGGAACCAGTCTGTTGTTCCATGTCCAGTTCTAACTGTTACTTCCTGACCTGCATACAGATTTCTCAAGAGGCAGGTCTGCTGGTCTGGTATTCCCATCTCTTTAAGAATTTTCCACAGTTTTTAAAGATTTACTGAGCATGACCCCACCCACCAGAACAAGACCCAGTTTCCCCCTCAGTAGGTCTTTCACATCAGGAAGCTTCCATAAGCCTCTTAGCCTTCTCCATCAGAGGGCAGACAGACTGAAAACCACAATCAGAGAAAACTAACCAATCTGGTCACACGGACCACAGCCTTGTCTAACTCAATGAAACATGAGCCATGCCGTGTAGGGCCACTCAAGACAGGCGGGTCATGGTGGAGAGGTCTAACAGAATGTGGTCCACTGGAGAAGGGAATGGCAAACCACTTCAGTATCCTTGCCTTGAGAACCCCATGAACAGTATGAAAAGGCAAAAAGATAGGATACTCAAAGAGGAACTCCCCAGGTCAGTAGGTGCCCAATATGCTACTGGAGATCAGTGGAGAAATAACTCCAGAAAGAATGAAGGGATGGAGCCAAAGCAAAAACAATACCCATTTGTGGATATGACTGGTGATAGAAGCAAGGTTCGATGCTATAAAGAGCAATATTGCATAGGAACCTGGAATGTTAGTTCCACGAACCAAGGCAAATTGGAAGTGGTCAAACAGGAGATGGCAAGAGTGAACATTGACATTTTAGGAATCAGTGAACTAAAATGGACTGGAATGGGTGAATTTAACTCAGACGGCCATTATATCTACTACTGTGGGCAGGAATCCCTAGAAGAAATGGATTAGCCTTCATAGTCAACAAAAGAGTCCGAAATGCAGTACTTGGATGCAGTCTCAAAAACCGACAGAATGATCTCTGTTTCCAAAGCAAAGCATTCAATATCACGGTAATCCAAGTCTATGCCCCAACCAACAATGCTGAAGAAGCTGAAGTTGAATGGTTCTATGAAGACCTACAAGACCTTCTAGAACTAACACCCAAAAAAGATGTCCTTTTCATTATAGGGGACTGGAATGCAAAAGTAGGAAGTCAAGAAACACCTGGAATAACAGGCAAATTTGGCCTTGGAGTACCGAATGAAGCAGGGCAAAGGCTAATAGAGTTCTGCCAAGAGAATGCACTGGTCATAGTAAACACCCTCTTCCCATAATACAAGAGAAGACTCTGCTGCTGTGCTGCTGCTAAGTTGCTTCAGTCATGTCTGACTCTGTGCTACCCCAAAGACGGCAGCCTACCAGGCTCCACACACGGTCAATACCGAAATCAGATTGATTATATTCTTTGCAGCCAAAGATGGAGAAGCTCTATAGAGTCAGCAAAAACAAGACTGGGAGGTGACTGTGGCTCAGATCATGAACTCCTTATTGCCAAATTCAGACTGAAATTGAAGAAAGTAGGGAAAACCACTAGACCATTCAGGCATGATCTAAATCAAATCCCTTACGATTATACAGTGGAAGTGAGAAATAGATTCAAGGGATTAGATCTGATAGAGTGCCTGATGAACTATGGACGGAAGTTCTTGACATTGTACAAGAGACAGGGATCAAGATCATCCACAAGAAAAATAAATATAAAAAATCAAAATGGCTGTCTGAGGAGGCATTACAAATATCTGTGAAAAGAAGAGAAGTAAAAGCAAAGGAGAAAAGGAAAGATATACCCATTTGAATGCAGAGTTCCAAAGAATATCAAGGAGAGTTAAGAAAGCTTTCCTCAGTGTTCAGTGCAAAGAAATAGAGGAAAACAATAGGATGGGAAAGACTAGAGAGCTCTTCAAGAAAATTAGAGATACTAAAGGAACATTTCATGCAAAGATGGGCTCAACAAAGGACAGAAATGGTAGGGATCTAACAGAAGCAGAAGATATTAAGAAGAGGTGGCAAGAATACACAAAAGAACTGTACAAAAACGATCTTCACGACCCAGATAATTATGATCATTAGTATGATCACTCACCAAGAGCTAGACATCCTGGAATGTGAAGTCAAGTGGGCCTTAAGAAGCATCACGATGAACAAAGCTAGTGGAGGTGATGGAATTCCAGTTGAGCTATTTCAGATCCTAAAAGATGATGCTGTGAAAGTGCTGCACTCAATATGCCAGCAAATTTGGAAAACTTAGCAGTGTCCACAGGAATGGAAAAGATCCGTTTTCATTCCAATCCCAAAGAAAGGCAATGCCAAAGAATGCTCAAACTACTGCACAGTTGTACTCATCTCACACGCTAGTAAAGTAATGCTCAAAATTCTCCAAGCCAGGCTTCAGCAATATGTGAACCATGAACTTCCAGATGTTCAAATTGGTTTTAGAAGAGGCAGAGAAACCAGAGTTCAAACTGCCAACATCCATTGGATTATCTAAAAAGCAAGAGAGAGTTCTAGAAAAACATCTATTTCTGCTTTATTGAAGGAGTACGTCAAGGCTGTATATTGTCACCATGCATATTTAACTTTTATGCAGAGTACATCATGAGAAACGCTGGCCTAGAAGAAGCACAAGCGGGACTCAAGATTGCCGGGAGAAATATCAATAACCACCCTTATGGCAGAAAGTGAAGAGCTAAAAAGCCTCTTGATGAAAGTGAAAGAGGAGAGTGAAAAGTTGGCTTAAAGCTCAACATTCAGAAAACAGAGATCATGGCATCCATTCCCATGACTTCATGGCAAATAGATGGGGAAACAGTGGAAACTGGCAGACTATTATCATGAACTCCAAATTCACTGCAGATGGTGACTGCAGCCATGAAATTAAAAGACACTTGCTCCTTGGAAGAAAAATTATGACCAACCTAGAGAGCATGTTAAAAAGCAGAGACATTACTTTGCCAACAAAGGTTCATCTAGTCAAGGCTATGGTTTTTCCCGTAGTCATGTATGGATGTGAGAGTTGGACTACAGAAAGCTGAGTGCCGAAGAATTGATGCTTTTGAACTGTGGTGTTGGAGAAGACTCTTGAGAGTCCCTTGGACTGCAAGGAGGTCCAACCAGTCCATCCTAAAGGAAATCAATCTTGAATGTTCATTGGAAGGACTGATGTTGAAGCTGAAACTCCAATACTTTGGCCACCTGATGCGAAGAGCTGACTCATTTGAAAAGACCCTGATTCTGGGAAAGATTGAAGGCAGGAGGAGAAAGGGATAACAGAGGATGAGATGGTTGGATGGCATCAGTGACTCAATGGATATGAGTTTGAGTAAACTCCAGGAGTTGGTGTTGGACAGGGAGGCCTGGCGTGCTGCAATCCATGGGGTCACAAAGAATCAGACATGACTGAGCAACAGAACTAAATGGAAAGCCTTTGACTGTGTGATCAGCACAAACTGTTTGAGCATCTCCTGTGGAGGTACGGGTCAGCAGTGGACTGCCGCAGGGACAGGGGCTCTGGGTGCAGCAGAGTTGGGTATGGCATAAGCCCCCTTGGAAGAGGTCGCCATTAACCCCACCATGTAAGCTGCCAGAACTTCCAAAGGACTGGGAAATAGACTCTTAGAGGGCACAAACAGAACCTTGTGTTCACCAGGACCCAGGAGAAAGGAGCAGTGATCCCACAAGAGACTGACCCAGACTTGCCCTGGAGTGTCTCGAGTCTCCAGTGGAGGCGTGGATCGGCGGTGGCCTGCTGCAGGGTTGGGAGCAGTGAGTGTAGCAGTACACACATGCGATCTTTTGAAGGGGTTGCCATTATCTTCATTACCTCCACCATAGTTTGGCCCCAGGTAAATAGCAGGGAGGGAACACATCTCCACTCACCAACTTTCACCCTATTATCATGCGATCTCCATGTCCATGAAGTCCTGGGTTTCAGGGATATGCAGTTTGGATGCTATAGCTCATAATTCAATTTTCTTTTCATCAGCATGATAATGGGGTTTGGGCAGATTATCCTACAGAAAGACTGCATTCAATTACTAGATAGAATGAATGTAAGCCTTGATGTGTCCTCTTTTGCCCTGTTATACCCCACTAAGAACAAAGCTGGAACACACCTACAGACTATCTGCTTTGGTTCCTTATTAAGCATGAAACTCATAGTAACAAGGCTCTGATAAACTTTCATACAGAGGAGATGAACACCAAATGTTGGTAAATTAGCAAAGCATTGCATTTGTTGAAAAATCTAAACAGAAGAGCTTTTTTTCAAACATGATAAATAGATCAAATAGTTCTGTAAGGATTAAAACAGGTTGTTTTCCTAGTTGTAAATATAACACAATATCGAGCCTTTTGGGTTTTCAGGGAAAATGAATTACAAGTGCAACATCAAGTAGTATTGACTTTGTTTTTCAATGCACCTCCGAGCTGGATGTTCAGGGATGTGATGATAGCCAAGGTCTGAATGGTAAATGCTGTAACTTGTCTCCTTTAAAAAAAAAACAAATTCAAACTCAAAGAAACTGGCATGGATATTCCATGTCATTTAATATTTTTTAACAGTTGGTGTTTAACATTGACTACATCTTCGGTTTGATTGGATCTAAGTTTTAAAAGATAAATAAGGTAGTCTTGACCTGAAAGATCATTCATGTATGACCTGCAGTGGAAGTGAGAAATAGATTTAAGGGACTAGATTTGATAGATAGAGTGCCTGATGAACCCTGGATGGAGGTTCGTGACATTGTACAGGAGACAGGGATCAAGACCATCCCCATGGAAAAGAAATGCAAAAAAGCAAAATGGCTGTCTGGGGAGGCCTTACAAGTAACTGTGAAAAGAAGAGAAGTGAAAAGCAAAGGAGCAAAGGAAAGATATAAGCATCTGAATGCAGAGTTCCAAAGAATAGCAAGAAGAGATAAGAAAGCCTTCTTCAGCGATCAATGCAAAGAAATAGAGGAAAACAAAAGAATGGGAAAGACTAGAGATCTCTTCAAGAAAATTAGAGATACCAAGGGAACATTTCATGCAAAGATGGGCTCGATAAAGGACAGAAATGGTATGGACCTAACAGAAGCAGAGGATATTAAGAAGAGGTGGCAAGAATACACAGAACTATACAAAAACGATCTTCACAACCCAGATAATCACGATGGTGTGATCACTGACCTAGAGCCAGACATCCTGGAATGTGAAGTGAAGTGGGCCTTAGAAAGCATCACTACGAACAAAGCTAGTGGAGGTGATGGAATTCCAGTTGAGCTATTTCAAATCCTGAAAGATGATGCTGTGCAAGTGCTGCACTCAATATACCAGCAAATTTGAAAAACTCAGCAGTGGCCACAGGACTGGAAAAGGTCAGTTTTCATTCCAATCCCAAAGAAAGCAATGCCAAAGAATACTCAAACTACTGCACAATTGTATTCATCTCACATGCTAGTAAAGTAATGCTCAAAATTCTCCAAGCCAGGCTTCAGCAATACGTGAACCGTGAACTTCCAGATGTTCAAGCTGGTTTTAGAAAAGGCAGAGGAACCAGAGATCAAATTGTCAACATCTGCTGGATCATGGAAAAAGCAAGAGAGTTCCAGAAAAACATTTATTTCTGTTTTATTGACTATGCCAAAGCCTTTGACTGTGTGGGTCACAATAAACTGTGGAAAATTCTTCAAGAGATAGGAATACCAGACCACCTGACCTGCCTCTTGAGAAACCTATATGCAGGTCAGGAAGCAACAGTTAGAACTGGACATGAAACAACAGACTGGTTCCAAATAGGAAAGGGAGTACGTCAAGGCTGTATATTGTCACCCTGCTTATTTAACTTCTGTGCAGAGTACATCATGAGAAACGCTGGACTGGAAGAAGCACAAGCTGGAATCAAGATTGCCGGGAGAAATATCAATAACCTCAGATATGCAGATGACACCACCCTTATGGCAGAAAGTGAAGAAGAACTAAAAAGCCTCTTGATGAAAGTCAAAGAGGAGAGTGAAAAAGTTGGCTTAAAGCTCAACATTCAGAAAACAAAGATCCTGGCATCTGGTCCCATCACTTCATGGGAAATAGATGGGGAAACAGTGGAAACAGTGTCAGACTTTATTTTTTTTTTAGGCTCCAAAATCACTGCAGATGGTGACTGCAGCCATGAAATTAAAAGACACTTACTTCTTAGAAGAAAAGTTATGACCAACCTAGATAGCATATTAAAAAGCGGAGACATTACTTTGCCAAAAAAGGTCCATCTAGTTAAGGCTATGGTTTTTCCAGTGGTCATGTATGGATGTGAGAGTTGGACTGTGAAGAAAGCTGAGTGCTGAAGAATTGATGCTTTGGAAGTGTGGTGTTGGAGAAGACTCTTGAGAGTCCCTTGGATTGCAAGGAGAGCCAACCAGTCCATTCTAAAGGAGATCAACCCTGGGATTTCTTTGGAAGGAATGATGCTAAAGCTGAAACTCTAGTACTTTGGCCACCTCATGTGAAAGAGTTGACTCATTGGAAAAGACTCTGATGCTGGGAGGGATTGAGGGCAGGAGGAGAAGGGGACAACAGAGGATGAGATGGCTGAATGGCATCACCGACTCGATGGACGTGAGTCTGAGTAAACTCCAGGAGTTGGTGATGGATAGGGAGGCCTGGCGTGCTTCGATTCATGGGGTTGCAAAGAGTCAGACACGACTGAGTGACTGCACTGAAATGAACTGACCTGAAAGATAGAGGACTGCTCAGGGCATCATGGAAGACAGTGATGGGAAAATATCTTTGGCAGATAGCTTGGCACATGGGGGCAGAGGGGAGCCAGTAAGGCAGTTGTCTTAGACTGAGGGCCAGGTCCTGTCATGATTTATTTGAATTTCATTTTTTTTTAAAGATTAGTAAACTTGAACTATAGGCTTTAGGTGACAGTGATATGTCAATGCAGATTCAGTAATTATAATAATAAATGTACCACTCTGGTGGGGGGGTGGATAACGGAAAAGGCTACGCATATGTAGGAAAAAAGGCATAGGGAGAATCTCAGTATTTTCCTCTCACTTATGCTGTGAAGTTAAAACTACTCTAAAAAAGACTATTTAAAAAAATTAAATAATAAAATATGATAATTTCTATTCTTTTACTTCCCCTCATAGGCCTTACTTAGTTTTAAGTAGTTTAAAATTACTATTATTTTCTCAAACAGCACTGCTAACTTATACATATATTTGATACACAGAATTTTGATTCAACACTTGAAGCATCCTAGTAAAGAAATCATTTGCCTTTAGTTTCATTTTATAACCTAGAAATATGTGTAAAACTAAACCTTACCTCATTCTTGATCTCCATTCACATCTACAGGTATGACAGTGAGAAGGAGGAGGCATATGTACCTTATGGCCTCAGTTTTTCTCCATAAAAGAGAAAGTCGACCTTCCTAACCTCCTATCTATAGATTAGTTAGGTCTGATGACTGCAGGAACATTTCCTTTGAAATGATCTTATTTTGGGTACTATTTTGTTGTACCATTTTAGTAAGTTGATTAAGAGATATGGTTTCTGTGTTCTTCAGGCATTGATTAACTTTGGTTTTTCTATTTCATCATAATTAACACTTTAAATAACTAAAGAGTTTTAGAAACAAAATAAGTTCTCATGGAAGTGTTATTAAAAATACTGTTCATCTTGCTTTACATAAATTTTATACATGTTGTTAGTCACTCAGTCGTGTCCATCTCTTTGTGACCCCGTGGACGGTAGCCCACCAGGCCCCTCTGTCCATGGAATTCTCCAGGCAAGAACACTGGAGTGGGTTGCCATGCCCTTCCTGCTTCAAGGGATCTTCCTGATCCAGGGATCCAACCCGAGTCTCCTGCATTGCAGACAGATTCTTTACCATCTGAGTCACCAGGGAAACCCAAATTGTATACAAAGAGATTGAAAAAGATCCCCTAACACAGGATATCTAGAGAGAACTGATCATTTGATCCAGTTTTGGTGATCAGAACTAATGTTTAATTGGTTTTCCAGAAACTGACCAAACCTGTAAGTTGTTTTTGCCTTTTGTAAATACAATGATGATATATAAGCTGAGACTTTCTGTCTGCTTACCTGTATGTATTTCTCCAAATTCCTTTCTTTCTTGTCTGTAAATTGATTGTTGAATGAGCAAAAATTATTTTACTTGGTTCTGACTATTAGCCAATTAATAGTCAATCTTTCATTATTCATCAGGGTTGGAAGGAGGAAAACTATCTTATGTTAGCAACTTAACATTATAAGAATTTTTTTGGTGCTTAAAAAAAATCTTCTCAAAAACAACATATTTTAAACAGTGCATAGAACTAAATTTATTATTTTATTTAGAAGTTACTTTTATTTTTATTGCTAATGAAAATTTCTGACGAAAACTACTCATGCTTTTTTAATTTGTTAATTATTTAAATAATTTTACTTGTGAGTTATGTAAAATGTTTTATTTTGAAAAATTAAAGAAGCAAAATATATAAAGAACTTTAAAAATTTAACAATAAACAAACAACCCAATTAAAAAGCGGGCTAAGAATCTGAGCAGAAGATCCTCAACAAAGAAGATACACAAATGGAAAATGAGTGTATGAAAAGATGCCCAACATCTTACACCGTTGTCACTGTGCTATGCTTAATCACTCAGTTGTGTCCTACTCTTTGTGACCCCATGGAATGTGGCCCACCAGGCTCCTCTGTTCACAGGATTCTCCAGGCAAGAATACTGGAGTGGGTTGCTTTGCCCTCCTCCAGGGGATGTTCCCAACCCAGGTCTCCCCATTGCAGGCAGATTCTTTACTGTCTGAGCCACCAGGGAAGCCCAAGAATACTGGAGTGGGTAGCCTATCTCTTCTCCAGGGGATCTTCCCAACCTAGGAATTGAACTGGGGTCTCCTGCATTGCAGGCAGATTCTTTACCAGCAGAGCTACCAAGGAAGCCCATCGTTGTCAGTAGGGAATTGCAATCATAATGATGAGATACCATTACCACCTATTCAAATGGTGAAAATATCAAACACTGATAACACCAAATACCAGGGAGAATGTGGAACACCAGGAGCTCACACTCATTTCTGGTGAGAATGCAAAATGGTACAGCCATTTTGGAGGACACTTTGACACGTTCTTACAAAGCTACACTTACCATAAAACTAGCAATTGCTCTGTATATTTTGCTCTGTTTGTTGTTTATACAAATGAGTTGAAATCTTATGTCCACACAAAAACATGCACTGCTTTACTCATAGATTCCAAAAATTAGTCTGGTATATCCATACAGTGGAATAGTATTCAATGATAAAAAGAAATCAGCTATCAAGCCATGTCAAGACATGGAAGAAACTTAAATGCACATTTCGTGAAAGGTGCTAAATGAAAGTAAGAAAAACCATCTAAAAAGGCTGGATACCATATGACATTCTGGAAAAGAAAACTATGGAGACAGTAAAAAATGAACTGTTATCAGAGGTAACATGAGCAGTTTTAGAGCAGTGAAACCATTCTGTATGAAGCGATAATGATACATACATGACACTATGCATTTGTCAAAACCTGCAGAATTATACAACACGAATAATAAACTCTAATGCAAAATATGAACTTCAGTTAATAATAATGTATCAATATATTGTTTATCAATATGGTTTATCAATCATAGCAAATGTACTTTCTGCTAAGTTAATTAAAAATATGCAAAAGTGTACAGAATATAAATGGATTTTTACAAAACAAATACTATAGAATCAAATACATATACTATAGAATGCTTAATATAGAATAAGCTTACTAGAGAAGACTTACTATAGAGAAAGCAACAAACAAAACTAATCAAAGCTGTTGAGTGTGGTGCTTCAGACCACCTGACCTGCCTCTTGAGAAATCTGTATGCAGGTCAGGAAGCAACAGTTAGAACTGGACATGGAACAACAGACTGGTTCCAAATAGGAAAAGGAGTACGACAAGGCTGTATATTGTCACCCTGCTTATTTAACTTATATGCAGAGTACATCATGAGAAACGCCGGACTGGAGGAGACATAAGCTGGAATCAAGATTGCCGGGAGAAATATCAACAACCTCAGATATGCAGATGACACCACGCTTATGGCAGAAAGTGAAGAGGAACTAAAAAGCCTCTTGATGAAAGTGAAAGTGGAGAGTGAAAAAGTTGGCTTAAAGCCCAACATTCAGAAAACGAAGATCATGGCATCTGGTCCCATCACTTCATGGGAAATAGATGGGGAAACAGTGGAAACAGTGTCAGACTTTATTTTTCTGGGCTCCAAAATCACTGCAGATGGTGACTGCAGCCATGAAATTAAAAGACACTTACTCCTTGGAAGGAAAGTTATGACCAACCTAGACAGCATATTCAAAAGCAGAGACATTACTTTGCCAACAAAGGTCCATCTAGTCAAGGCTATGGTTTTTCCAGTGGTCATGTATGAATGTGAGAGTTGGACTGTGAAGAAGGCTGAGTGCCAAAGAATTGATGCTTTTGAACTGTGGTGTTGGAGAAGACTCTTGAGGGTCTCTTGGGACTGCAAGGAGATCCAACCAGTCCATTCTGAAGGAGATCAACCCTGGGATTTCTTTGGAAGGAATGATGCTAAAGCTGAAACTCCAGTACTTTGGCCACCTCATGTGAAGAGTTGACTCATTGGAAAAGACTCTGATGCTGGGAGGGATTGGGGGCAGGAGGAGAAGGGGACAACAGAGGATGAGATGGCTGGATGGCATCACCGACTCGATGGACGTGAGTCTGAGTAAACTCCGGGAGTTGGTGATGGACAGGGAGGCGTGGTATGCTGTGATTCATGGGGCCGCAAGGAGTCGGACACGACTGACTGACTGAACTGAACTGAACTGATGCTTTGTTTTCACCTGGAAGTAAGAATAGCATATACTACCTGGATGAGTTTCTAATTTGGAGGCAACACCAATACGTTACCATATTTTAACAATTCTAAGATGGTTTAAAAAAGCTTTTAGGGCTACATCTCTAAAATTGAATGTTCCTTACAATTGATGGCATTTTATAATTGGTTAATTGTTTTTTTCTCAGTGATACATAAAATTTTTGAGATCTTGGAATTCAGTAAAATGCGGTAGCTGTTTGCGGGGAGCTGCCCGTGAGAACGGGGTCCTTTATCTAAAGGACACAGCTCTGGGAGCTGCCTCAGTCCTTGAGGGTTTGCTTGCAAACATAGCTCTCTGTCCCGACACCCCAGAGATTAGGCGATTATTTACTGCAGACACCTGGAGTTCTGGACAAACTTCTCACGCACAGACAAATGTTATCTGGTGTAAGAAATAATAACAGGGTGCCATTCCCATGCTCTCAAGATCTCTTGTGACTTTTTGTAAGATGTATAGGTCAACCAAGAAACATGCTAACTGTCTTGTCTTTCTCACGCTCTCCTGTATAAATATAAGATGCTGAATAAAGTCGTGGTCAGACTGCATCCCTTCGTGGAGATGTGTCTGTCCCTCTCGACCCCATCTTTGTTGTAGAATTCTTTTGCTGTAGTTTTCTTTCTCAGCCGCGCTGTGCACATTCTCGGGACCTGATCGACTTTGCCGGCTGGCACCGGCAGCTGTTACTTTGTAGCCGCTTAGATTTTCTTTCTAAACTTAAAGAGAGCTGATTCAAAGATCTAGGAGGCCAGATTCTGACGTTGGCACTGTCATGAATTATGTATTGACTGTGGCCATGTCCATTACTTTTTCTGATCCCTGGTTTCATCATCTGTAAAATGGAAGAAGTTAAAAGATCCTTAACGTTCTTGCTAACTCAACATTTGAATCTCGGCCACTTGGTAGTGAGATAGGCTAGACATTTATAGCTAGCTTCCTGTTTACACTTCCAGGTAGAAATAACACCAGGAACAGGATAAATAGCTGGTCTTTGTCTGTGGTGGACATTCTGAGATAGCAGCAATGGCAGGGGCAGAAAGAGGCTAAATACTGCTTGGTTAAAAGATCAAGAGACTTATTTCTCATCCTTGGGGTCAGTGAGACCTTAAGTACGCATATGGTAGAAAGGCTCCTCCTGGTCAAAAAGGAAGGGCCCTGAGTCAAAGAACAAAGCAAGACTGGCCAGAGGAAAACAAATACCCAGAAGATCACCCCCTTATAAATGACTCATATTTCCCAAAGGCACGACTTTTATCTGAGCTTGCCCATGCATGTACTCTGCTTTTGTAATAAACGCCTTACTTTCCTCTCTACCTTCTGTCTCCTTGTCAATATATATATATATACATATATATATATATGTATATATATATATATTTTTTTTTTTTTCCAAGGCAGGCAAGAACTGGGACCCAAACTTTAGTCACTGGCCCTCATGGTCTCTTGGCTAGGATTTGGCATTCTTACTGTCGTGGTCAGTGTCTGATCTTGCTTCCAGCTGCTGCTCACTGCTATCTCTCTGAAATCAGCAGAACAAGACAGTCAAAGTGCCAAAGTGATACAAATGAAATTGAATTATTCTCCTCTCCCTGTGAAGCACCTGGGTTGTTTCCAAATAGAAAATGCACTGAGTAATAGTTGTGAGCAAGAAGTAGCCAAGCTTAGTGAGGAAATAGCAGCAGAATCACAACACTTGGAGTATGCGATCACACATTTTATATATCTGGCACTACCTTGGGCTTTCATATGCATAAAAATGAAGAAGTTTTTAGGTTTTGAAAATAAAATGTTTCAGATTTGATTTGCCTCTGATTTATACTTAGAAGTAAAGGGAAATTAACTAAATCTCCAAGACATCCTCCAACTCTCCATCTGTCTGCTCACCCCATGCATTCCCAATGTCCTTCTGCCTACCCCACCACCAGTGCCACTGAGTATTGTTCCCAGGCCACTTCTCCAGGCATCTCCCACGGCTCAAGTTTCTGCTATAAGCCTAGACTGCAAATTACCTTCACTTCCTAAGGCTACTCTAGAGTGCAGACTCTATCCTTCCAAACACTCCCTGCAAGTCTGAGAACAACATCCCAAATGTCGTAGCCAATATCAAAAGCTAGAGAGCCTCTTTTAGGGTTGACTATGAAACTGTGGATTTTATATTTCTTATACTTGTGATTTGTGAGCAAATTAACAAATTCAGAAAGGGTGTTAATCTTTGCTATTTGCTTACATTAACATGGTTTTAATAACATAAATATATTATTTGTTAATGATAGTGATGTTTTATTATAGTAATGAACTATTGTTCTTTCAAATTAATGCCACAAGGGCATTACATTAGTTATAGCCTTGAGCCTTGCTTAAATCTATTAACTAAGTGGCCAGAGGTATCTATGTAAATCAGCCACTTCACTCTCCCCTGTAACCCGAGAGCTGTCTACGTGACAGAAAACTGCTGATCTTTTCCCTGAGAATCTGTCTCCTGACAGTTCTGTCAGAAAGAAAGATGAGTAATGTAATGAATAGGCATCAGAAGGGAAGGTTTAGGACAATTAAAATTAAATTATTTGTTTTGCAGAATTGCCCACATAGAATGTGATAGGGAAATTAATTCATGATTTTAAATACTGGAGTGATGAAAGCCAACAGTATTTTAATCAGAACTTGAGAACAGATAAACAGATTTGTCTTCTTCTTCAGCTTATTGATAGTTATTATTTTCATACTGTTGTAAACATGCATTCTGGCAAACAAACTCACTCAGAAGGACAATGCAGATAGTGGAATGTAGTTTATTACACTGAGGGGCCCAAGGCAGAGTCTCCTCTTAGCCAAGGACCCCAACCAGTTTTTGTGAAAACCTTATATAACCTAAGTGTACATGCTCAAACCCACCTCCCCAAATTCTCTGAAACTAGTCAGAACAAAAGAAAAGAAAGATACAGTCAAAGTTAACCCATGATTTGTATGCCTTAAGCCTAGGTAGTTAACAGTGGACAATTATCAGTAGGCCTGTGGTCATACCTGGAAAATCCCATGGATGGAGGAGCCTGGTAGGCTGCAGTCCATGGGGTCGCTAAGAGTCAGACACGACTGAAGCGACTTAGTAGCAGCAGCAGTGGTCATACCCCAATCGGAGAAGGCAATGGCAGCCCACTCCAGTACTCTTGCCTGGAGAATCCCATGGATGGAGGAGCCTGGTGGGCTACAGTTCATGGGGTCGCTAACAGTCGGATACGACTGAGCGTCTTCACTTTCACTTTTCACTTTCATGCACTGGAGAAGGAAATGACAACCCACTCCAGTGTTCTTGCCTGGAGAATCCCAGGGACGGGGGAGCCTGGTGGGCTGCCGTCTATGGGGTCGCACAGAGTCGGACACAATTGAAGTGACTTAGCAGCAGCAGCAGCATACCCCAATAAGCATAATAGAATTTAGGATTCTATTTGGTTACACAGATAATTAGGGTATTCTTTTAGATGACGGAGAGTCTAGGTATGAGCCCTGGGGCTCTTCCATAAAATGGCGGGGGTGGGGGTGGGGATCTGGTTTTTCAGTTGGTATGTCGTTTCCATAGATTCTGGACATACAGCTCAAAGTCCACAGTCTGGCCCAAGATGGAGCCCTGCTTTCAAGATGGGGCCTGTTCTGTTTCCTCCTTCAATACATTCTGTGTTTATTAGTTATCTTGGTTTTTGGAGGATAATAAAGCCTTTATTTCTCTTTTCACATCTCTCATCCTCTTTTCACAGGTATAAAGCAGGTATAAAGGTATACCTTTTCACAGGTATAAAGCAGAATAAAAAAATGATCACTTACTTCTCCCTTCTTTCTTCTTCATCACCTAGTCTATATCAGTAATTACTTCTTAGATTTGTATAAGTATAGAGATTGTTATTGGAGAAGGCAATGGCACCCCACTCCAGTACTCTTGCCTGGAAAATCCCATGGACGGAGGAGCCTGGTAGGCTGCAATCCATGGGATCGCTAAGAGTTGGACATGACTGAGCGACTTCACTTTCACTTTTATCTTTCATGCACTGGAGAAGGAAATGGCAACCCACTCCAGTATTCTTGCCTGAAGAATCCCAGGGACAACGGAGCCTGGTGGGCTGCCGTCTATGGGGTCGCACAGAATTGGACACGACTGAAGCGACTTAACATAGCATAGCATAGCATAGAGATTGTTATATTTGTGAGTTCATAGCAATCAAAATTAGCTGACCAACTAGTAAACTGGCTACCTGAACTATTTCTCAGACTTTTGCTAGTATGGTTGCTACTGAGCAAAATACAAAGAAAATGCTTTTGAGCAAGATGGTGGCATGAGAAAAAGGCATTTTTACTCCTGCTCTGAAATTACTATTTAAATGAACAGTAAATAAAAAACATACAAATATATTTTTAAATAACTAAAAACTAGACATGAATAGCATCCATACACTAGAGGAAATAAATACAAAACCCTAGAAGAATTCGTCTAACAAGGTATAAAGTTCAAGAACTGAAGCCATAACTCCCTCTTGCCTTTTCCCACCAGTAGGATTTGTATTCCACCATAAATTCATAGGTACACATGATCATTCTTGTATTAGCCTATAAAGTAGAAAACTAAAGTTAGCTATGGTTTGCTCCTTACTCTTGTGAGGCTATGAGGAGAAAAGTTGCAGGAAACTTCTCTCTAGTGAACTAGCAATAATGATCATATAGAAAAGTATTCATTAGGCAAAAATCTATGATTTGTGTTCCCTCTCCATGCCCTAGACTGTTAGATCATGACAATGGTTTATAACTGTAAACTTTTCTTTAAAATGTGTGGCCTGAGATAAAAAATATTCATCTTATTTCTTGCTTGGCTCAAAAATTCACAATGAGATGAATTGACTTAAATATAGGATGTATGAGAATACACTGCAGTTCACATAAAATGGATCACTCAGAAATAATTACATCCATTGCCTTCTTCTGAAATGGATTTTCTGCCTGATTGAGAAGGAAATTCTAACTTCTAGTGAAAGTGTTAGTTCATTGTATACATATGGTTTTATCATAAGTATTTGTGAAGTCAACTTTAGAATAGAAAGATTATATGGAGGTGAAAAAAATATATATTGAAAACCAAAGGTGGTTAGGAGAGGGCATAGGAAAAGAAAAAGTTAACAATTAATAATAATAAATGATAGGGAGGCTGGGAGAAATCAAGTTAGTCTTTCATTCCCTTATGTAAGAATTTAAAAAAGTACAGAACGCTTAGGGGGAAGATAACTTTTCAAACACAGTTCGTAGAGCCAAATAGGAAAATGCAAGAAGAGAATAGAAATGTTTAAAATGAAAGAAAGTATGATATTTGATAGGTTAAGCATATCAATATGTTTGAAACTGTAAGTGGATTACAATCCCCAATTAAAGAGAAAAAACTTCAGATTGATTTAAAACAAAACAACCCCAAATCCCTAATATATATTGCTGGGGCCCAGAGGAGGTCACACCAAAATGTGCCTCAATGGCACATTGATTATTCTGAATAAAACTTACTTAAGAAGTGGTCAAAACAAGGGGGACACTGACCCTCCTTTCTGTTTCCCTGTAAAGCAAATCTCCCAAGTGAAAGACATGCTCCCTGCTTCAGGAGGTAGGACACATTTATCACTAAAGTTAGGAGGTTCAGGCTGAGAAGCCTGAATACACAAACCTTGTTACTTCAAGTTACTACCCCAAATCCAAACTCTGTTTAGATTCTTCACTAATTGAGCACCCAAATCCTAACTTTCTTTGTCCTATCAATTCCTCACACATGTATTTTTTCTTTGTTTAAAAAAATATAAAACTTGCCTACTTTGGTCACTTCTGAGGTGCTATTTCTTTTTTTCTTTAAATTTATTTTTATTTATTTTTGGCTGTCCTGAGTCTTTGTTGCTGCAAGGGCTTTTTCTCTGTTGCAGTGAGTGGTGACTACTCTTTGGTTGTGGTGCACAGGCTTATCACTGCACTGGCTTCTCTTGTTGCAGAGCATGGGCTCTAGGGACTCAGTAGTTGTGGCTCCTGAGCTCTAGAGCACAGGTTCAATGGAGGGTGCAGGAGCTTAGTTGTTCCCTGGCATTTGGGATCTTCCTGGATCAGGGTTCAAACTCATGTCTCCTGCATTGGCAGGTGGATTCTTATCCACTGAACTACCAGGAAAGCCCCTGTGGTCCTATTTCTATGGGACCTCTTAGGTACATGAATTAAAATTTATTTCTAGAGTCAAGATGGCGAAATCAGAGGACATGAAATTCACCTCTCTTCACAAATACATCAAGAATACATCTACAAGTGGAACAAATCTCACAGAGTATCTGCTGAATACTATTGGAGGACCTTGGACACCTAAAAGGACAAGAAAAATCCTCACACAACCAGGTAGGACAAAAGGAAGAAAAACAAAAAGAGGAAATGAGAAGGGACCAGCACCCCTGAGGGGAGCTGAAGGTGAGGAGAGCTTCCTGCACTCAGAGAAGCCCCCTCACAGTGGGAAAATCAGCCAGGACAGAGAGGGAGCTTTAGGGGGTCAGAGGGGAATGCAGCAACTGGTCAGTGGAGGGCAGGACAGAGTAAGATCTGTGCTCACAGTCCATGCTGCAGCCCCATGCACCCCAGCCTGAGCCATGTGTCTCCTGGTACAGAGAGGGGCTGCGTGCTGGAAAATGGGGTTTGGACAGTGAACCCGGGGAGAGGACAGATGTTGGATGTGAAGAGACAGACTGAAGGGACACGAGTAAGGAGCTCCATGACCAGGAAAGTTTCTGGGTGAAACCTTGGTCACCCAGAATAAAGGCGCTGCTATTGAGTGGCATGGAAGGGGTGGGACGGCCATTGTAACCCCCATCCCCACCCACAGGCCCCTGCCTCTGTGGGCACTGGGGGGGTGCTCATCTGAGAGGGCCCACCTGCCCCTCAAGCCAAGTCCTCTCTGGCCCACACAAGCTCCAGGGACCCATGCACCACCTTTGCCAAAGCCTCCTAGGGAGTTGGCGCTGGGCACCCCAGGCTGAGTTAAGTGTCTTGCCCATGGTGGAGGGAGCAGGATGCTAAAGTGTGGGAGAGTGGACCAGGGAGAGGACTGCTGTTGGTTTCACAGAGATGGCCTGAAGGGACAGAAGTGAAGAGCTCCCTAGCCGAGAATGATCCTGGAGGAAGCAGATCTGTCTTGGAAATAAGGCACCACTGTTGAAAGGCATGCAAGAGGTGGGGCCACCATCATGGACTCTGTCCCCATATGCTAGCCCTTGCCTCTGCAGGCACTAGGAGAGACTCCCACTAGAGCGAGCGCACCCCAATCTGACTCAGCTTCCTGCCAGCCCCTGCCTCCGAGGGCACTAGAGGGGGATCCCATCAGAGTGAGTATGGACTCCCCAGTTGTGGCTGCCTTATCCCTTTCTGGCTGGAGTCAAACGGGCCAAAGACATAAACAGACATTTCTCCCAAGAAGACATACAGACGGCCAACAAACACATGAAAAGATGCTCAACATCGCTCATTATTAGAGAAATGCAAACCAAAACTAGAATGAGGTATCACCTCACATCAGTCAGAATGACCGTCATCAAAAAATCTACAAACAATACATGCTGGAGAGGGTGTGAAGAAAAGGGAACCCTCCTTCACTATTGGTGGAAATATAAATTGGTACAGCCACTATGGAGAATAGTGTGTAAGTTCCCGAAAAAGCTAAGATTAGAGTTACTGTATGACCCAGCAATCCCACACCTAGCCATCTATCCAGAGAAAACAATAATTTGAAAAGATGCATGCCCTGCGATATTCTTGGCAGCACTAATTAAAATAGCCAAGACACCGAAGCAATCTAAATGTCCTTCAACAGAGGATAGATAAAGAAGATGTGGTTCGTATATACAATAGAATATTACTCAGCCATATAAAGTAATGAAATAATGCTATTTGCAGAGATGTGGATGGACCTAGAGATTGTCATACAGAGTGAAGTAAGTCAGAAAGAGAAAAACAGATATTGTATAATATCGCTTGTTTGTCGAATCTAGAAGAATGCTAGCAATGAACTAATATGCAAAGCAGAAACAGAGACACAGATGTAGAGAACAAAGTTATGGTGACCAAGGCAGGAAAAGGGGGTATGATGAATTGCGAGAGTGGGGCTGACATATATACATATATAATACTGTGTATCACATAGATAACTGAGAACCTGCTGTACAGCACAGTGAACTCCACTCAGTGCTCTGTGACGACTAAGTGGAAAAGAAATCCAAAAAAGAGGGGATGTATGTATATGTAAGGCTGATTCCCTTTGCTAAACAGCAGAAACTGAAACAGCATTGTAAAGCCACTATACGCCAATAAAAATCAGTTTTAAAAAATGAGAAGTTTTTTTTCTGCTGCTAATCTGTCTTGTGTCAATTTTATGGCTAATCCAGCCATAAGAACTCAAGGGGAGTAGAAGGGGAAAATTTCCCCTCCCCAACAATATTGTTTAAAAGGAATATACCTAAAATAAGGAAAATGAACATTAAAAAAGAAGTGCAATGATTTATTATACAAATACAAAACATAGGATATTGACGTGTTTATTATATTCCTGTTCATTCGTTTTCCTTTTTATGTAACCTTGTATGTGCCAGCCAGGTAATTGCCTAGGTACAGGAGATACAACTGAATAAAACAAAGCTCATGTCCTACTTGAGTTTGCTTTGTAGGGGGGACACAATCTAAACAAATAATTACATAATATAAAGTAAAATAATGATAAATGCTACATAGGAACTGAAGCAAGGAAAAAGGGGACAGTGAGAGAAGCAGCATTTTAGAAAAGAGGGCTTCTCTGAGGAAGTGACATTTGTTCCAGGGCCTGAATGAAATGAGTAGCCATGGAGTAGTTATTTGGGGGTACTTCAGTGGTCTAGAACAGCATGGTGCATGAAATGTCTATTTCTGATTGACGGTAAGATAAGGAGAATATCCTAGAATGCAAACCAATTTCATTACGAAATGCTGTTCAGTCCTGCTAACATTTTTCTTTCATATTGAAAGACATTCTTGATGAAGAAAGCAGTGTGTCAGTTTGCACTCTGGCTCATTATCTCTGGCTTTTTATCTTGTTGCATTTTCAGTAACCCTGGTAGACAGAGGAAAGAAAGGACAAAGTTCAGTTCAGTTCAGTTGCTCAGTTGTGTCCGACTCTTTGCGACCCCATGAATCGCAGCACGCCAGGCCTCCCTGTCCATCACCAACCCCCGGAGTTCACTCAAACTCATGTCCATCAAGTTGGTGATGCCACCCAGCCATCTCATCCTCTGTCGTCCACTTCTCCTCTTGCCCCCAAGCCCTCCTAGCATCAGAGTCTTTTACAATGAGTCAACTCTCCTCATGAGGTGGCCAAAGTACTGGAGTTTCAGCTTTAGCATCAGTCCTTCCAATGAATACCCAGGACTGATTTCCTTTAGGATGGACTGGTTGGATCTCCTTGCAGTCCAAACGACTCTCAAGAGTCCAACACCACAGTTCAAAAACATCAATTCTTCGGTGCTCAGCTTTCTTCACAGTCCAAGTCTCACATCCATACATGACTACTGGAAAAACCATAGCCTTGACTAGATGGACTTTGTTGGCAAGGTAATATCTCTGCTTTTCAATATGCTATCTAGGTTGGTCATAACTTTCCTTCCAAGGAGTAAGCGTCTTTTAATTTCATGGCTGCAGTCACCATCTGCAGTGATTTTGGAGCCTCCAAAAATAAAGGCTGACACTGTTTCCACTGTTTTCCCATCTATTTCCCATGAAGTGATGGGACCAGATGCCATGATCTTCGTTTTCTGAATGTTGAGCTTTAAGCCAACTTTTTCACTCTCCACTTTCACTTTCATCAAGAGGCTTTTTAGTTCCTCTTCACTTTCTGCCATAAGTGTGGTGTCATCTGCATATCTGAGGTTGTTGATATTTCTCCCGGCAATCTTGATTCCAGCTTGTGCTTCTTCCAGCCCAGCGTTTCTCACGATATACTCTGCATATAAGTCTGAGGTTGTTGATATTTCTCCCGGCAATCTTGATTCCAGCTTGTGCTTCTTCCAGCCCAGCGTTTCTCACGATATACTCTGCATATAAGTTAAATATGCAGGGTGACAATATACAGCCTTGGCGTACTCCTTTTCCTATTTGGAACCAGTCTGTTGTTCCAAAGGACAAAGGCCTGAGGCAAAAACATAATTAGCATATTAGGCAAAGTAGATAGATTGAGTAAATACAGCTAAATGAGTATATTTGACTTAAATACACTAAATAGTAAAATAATCATTTGACTTAAATGATTGTCTTATTTAAATTAATAATATTCCTTTCATAGATATCAAGATCTGTAAAGATCTCTCCCCTGAACTCATGACTCATATCGATATATTCAATATATAATTTTCAATTAGAACTCTCCATTTATGAGTAATAAACATTAAAACATAACATGCTCCAAATTCAAGTTTTGATTCCAGTCCCTCATATCTTGCCTTCCCAAACCGTGGTCATCACCACCTTTGTTCAGTCCACCAGCTTCTAATGCAGGCATTTTCGCCATAGATTCCTATGTTCTCCATGCTTCTATCATCACCCTCTCCCCAGCCTGTTCGCCACTTAGAACCCAGAGTAGTTCTTTTAAAATGTTAGTCAGCTCATCTCAGGATCTTTGCTTGTTAGCCCTTTTTCTCATTTCTCTTAGGACTACTTGTATATGTGAAATTTTATCTGACAACCGCAGATATAAAGGGCTTCCCTAGGGGCACAGCGGTAAAGAATCTGTCTGCCAAGCAGGAGACACAAGGGACATGAATTTGATTCCTGGGTCAGGAAGATCCCCTAGAGTAGGAAATGGCAACCCACTCCAGTATTCCTGGTTGGGAAATCCCATGGACAAAGGAGCCTGGTGGGCTACAGTCCATGGGATCGCAAAAAGTCAGACATGACTGAGTACACACACACACACCATAGATACAATTTTGACTCATCCCCAAGCAAGACATTCTCTCACTTACCTATCTCCAAAACACTTCATATCATTTAATGTTTGTTTTTTCTTATCTGTCTCTCAACCACTCCAATAGGCATGAGAGAAAGACTTTGTTGTCTTTATCTGTAGCACTAAGAATGAACTCAATATACATAGCTATAGATTTATATATCTAGATACATATATATATTCATTTATTAGATGAAAATAAGAAAAAGCACATTTAACAGAAAAGACTAGAGGTAGAAGAGAAAGTCTAGTTTTCTCCTGTCAAATAAAAAGCACATATGGAAAAACTATTTATAAGGATCATTGCAATAGGGGTAGAGAGACAATTGCAATGGAGTTGGGGGACTATTACAACAGTGGGAGGGTGTCCATTGTAGTTCAGTTCAGTTCAGTTCAGTTACTCAGTCATGTCCGACTCTTTGTGACCCCATGGACTGCAGCATGCCAGGCCTCCCTGTCCATCACCAACTCCCGGAGGTTACCCAAACTCATGTCCATTAAGTTGGTGATGCCATCCAACCATCTCATCCTCTGTCATCCCCTTCTCCTCCTGTCCCCAATCCCTCCCAGCATCAGGGTCTTTTCCAACGAGTTAGTTCTTCTCATCAGATGGCCAAAGTATTGGAGTTTCAGCTTCAACATCAGTCCTTCCAACGAATATTCAGGACTGATTTCCTTTAGGATGGATGGGCTGGATCTCTTTTCTGTCCAAGCGACTCTCAGGAGTCTTCTCCAACACCACAGTTCAAAAGCATCAATTCTTCGGTGCTCAGCTTTTTTTATAGTCCAACTCTTACATCCATACATGACTACTGGAAAAACCATAGCCTTGACTAAATGAACCTTTGTTGGTAAAGTAATGTCTCTGCTTTTTAATATGCTGTCTAGGTTGATCATAACTTTTCTCCCAAGGAGCAAGAGTCTTTTAATTTCATGGCTGCAGTCACCATCTGCAGTGATTTTGGAGCCCCCCAAAATAAAGTCTGTCACTATTTCCACTGTTTCCTCATCTATTTGCCATGAAGTGATGGGACCAGATGCCATTGTAGTAGGGAGAAGGCATAATGTGTACAAATGTCTCAAAGTTCAGCTAGAAAAGGCTTTTGTCTCTTTTAAGAAAGACTAATGAAGTTTAGTCTTCCCTGGTGGCTCAGATAGTAAAAGCGTCTGCTTACAATGTGGGAGACCCGGGTTCGATCCTTGTGCTGGGAAGATCCCCTGGAGAAGGAAATGGCACCCCACTCCAGTACTCTTGCCTGGAAAATCCCATGGACAGAGGAGCCTGGTAGGCTACAGTCCGTGGGGTCGCAAAGAGTCGGACACGACTGAGTCACTTCACTAGTCACTAGTCATACAATGAAGTTTAAAGAGAACTGTGTATGCAGGAGTGGAATGAGTAGGTGATGTGAACAGGGACTTCAAATAGGAAAGGGCCTTGAAGGGGAAGATACTCTGCATTTTAGTGCTTGCTTAAGCTAACTTAAGCTTATGGAAGAGACAAGCTTCTGCCGCCTGGGGGAGGGAAAGAAGCCTGATAAAATTTAAATGAGTTAAGTTAGTGGACAGTTTTCAGATTGGTTAGTGGGGACAAACGATTCAGCTAATCATTCATGAGTTAGAGAATCAGAACTTGGGGAACTTTTGTCTGCCTTGCCATGGGTACACACAGGAGCCACCCATGAGCCCCGTCCAAGTCACATAGGGCAGAGGGCCTTCTGCAGCCAGCTGTCTCTTAAAACACAAACCGGGGAGGATTATTGCCCATCATTGTTTTCCAGGAACACTGGGCCAGGTAAAGCTCCACATTATTAACCCATAGGAGTTTGGTCCCAGTGAGGCTTTGCACTATCTTCACGACTGTAAAATGGCAGCTGTGGTGCCATCGCTCAGCCAGGCCTCCTTCTACCACATGTAGCGCAGGACTTAGAGAGGCAATGGGTCTCCATCTGCCATCCAGCTCACAGATTCTTGAATCTCATTTTGCTACCTTTCCTTTGGGTCACTGAAAGAAATTAAAAGGTAATTCAATGGAGAAAGCCAAAATAAATGTCCAATTTTGTTCATTGCTCTGCCAACCAGTGTGATATGATATTATTAGAGCTAAAACAGCAATGATTTCAATTATAAATCGTTAACTATCCCCCCCAAAAGTGGGAGTTACGTTGCTTGTGCTTTCTTCATTTTAAATAGCTTACTCAAGGAGCTAACTGTTTCCTAAATCCTCTTTGGCAGTGATGCCCAGGATTCTATAGATTTTATTAAATACATAAATCTTGTGTTTTCCAAAGCACTGCTTTATATGAACAAAGCATCTCAAATTCTCACCCTAATTTTTAAGAGATAAGAACTTTGTGGGATACTAGGGCCATATTGGTCTTATCTACAAAAATTCTAACATTTAAAGGATGGACATAGAAGAATGGCTTTCGAGAGGCCACACCCAGCCACCTAGTTCAGTTCAGTTCAGTGGCTCAGTCATGTCTGACTCTTTGCGACCCCATGGACTGCAGCATGCCAGGCTTCCCTGTCCATCACCAACTCCTGGAGCTTGCTCAAACTCACGTCCATTGAATCAGTGATGCCATCCAACCATCTTATCCTCTGTTGTCCCCTTCTCCTCCTGCCTCCAATCTGTCCCAGCATCAGGGTCTTTTCCAATGAGTCAGTTCTTCCCATCAGGTGGCCAAAGTATTGGAGTTTCAGCTTCAACATCAGTCCTTCCAATGAATATTCAGGACCGATTTCCTTTAGGATGGATGGGCTGTATCTCCTTGCTGTCCAAGGGACTCTTAAGAGTCTTCTCCAACACCACAATTCAAAAGCATCAAGTTTTTGGCGCTCAGCTTTCTTCACAGCCCAACTCTCACATCCATACATGACCCCTGGAAAAACCATAGCCTTGACCAGATGGACCTTTGTTGGCAATGTAATGACTCTGCTTTTTAATATGCTATCTAGGTTGGTCATAACTTTTCTTCCAAGGGGCAAGGGTCTTTTAATTTCATGGCTGCAGTCACCATCTGCAGTGATTTTGAAGCCCAAGAAAATAAAGTTTGTCACTTTTTCCATTGTTTCCCCATCTAGTTGTCATGAAGTGATGGGACTGGATGCCATGATCTTCATTTTTTGAATGTTGAGTTTTAAGCCAGCTTTTTCACTCTCTGCTTTCACTTTCATCAAGAGGCTCTTTAGTTCCTCTTTGCTTTCTTCCAAAAGGGTGGTGTCATCTGCATATCTGAGGTTAAGTAATGCTCAAATTCTCTGTTTATAGAGAGAAATCTCAGGGTACCAATCCTATGAGTAACTTCTCCCAGGGTTCCCTATGATAACTCCAAGATATGAAGAAAATTCAGATATTCCATAAAAGAAGGATTAAACTGATATGGCCCCAGACTCTGGCAATTGAAAGAATTAAAACTCCAGCATTCAATAAGCATTGAAAACATTACTTTACAGTTACCTAGAATTTAAGCTTTACAGAGCACTTTTAAATATACCATGTCATTAAATTTCACAACAATTTTGCAAGAAAGAAATTATCTCCATTTTGTTGATGAGTAATATGAGCTATTATCTGTTTCACACATTTCTTGCCATGCACCATGCTAAGCACTCATTTAATCCTCACAACAATCTTATGATGTAAGTGCTATTATTATCCTGGTAATACACAGATTGGAAGTTAGGCTCAGAAAAACTAAGGAAATTGCCTAGGGTCAGGCAACTAGAAAGTGGCTGAGTGAAGATTCTCCCTTTTCTAACTCCAAGTTTTTCTGACTCTCAGCATTCTAAATCATCAGCCTTCATGCAAGTTTGGCCAGGTAACTTTAAACTTATCTATGTACTACTATGGGGGCTTCCCAGGGGGCTCAGTGGTAAAAAAAATCCACCTGCCAATGAAAAGAGATGCAGAGCATGTGAATTATACCCCTGGGCTGGGAAGATCCCCTGGAGAAGGAAATGGCACCCACTCCAGTATTCTTGCCTGGGAAATCCCATGGACTGAGGAGCCTGATGGGCTACAGTCCCTGGGATCACAAAGAGTCAGACATGACTGATCTACTGAGCACATGTACTAGTCTTTGACAGTGTACATTAAACACACAAAATAGACAACTTAAAAGAGACTAAGAAAACGATACATGTAAATAGAAGTTCTAGTTTCTCCTTATACCCTAGTAGAATGTCTTGTACACCTCAGAATGTAATCTTGATTAATCCACTTTTCTAGATAATTACTCTATCAAATTGCCAACATCCGCTGGATCATCAAAAAAGCAAGAGAGTTCCAGAAAAATATCTATTTCTGCTTTATTGACTATGGCAAAGCTTTGACTGTGTGGATCAAAATAAACTGTGGAAAATTCTGAAAGAGATGGTGAGAAACCTGTATGCAGGTCAGAAAGCAACAGTTAGAACTGGATATGGAACAACAGACTGGTTCCAAATAGGAAAAGGAGTACGTCACCCTGCTTATCTAACTTATATGCAGAGTACGTCGTGAGAAATGCTGGGCTGGAGGAAGCACAAGCTGGAATCAAGATTGTCGGGAGAAATATCAATAACCTCAGATATGCAGATGACACCACCCTTATGGCAGAAAGTGAAGAGGAACTAAAAAGCCTCTTGATGAAGGTGAAAGAGGAGAGTGAACAAGTTGGCTTAAAGCTCAACATTCAGAAAACAAAGATCATGGCATCCGGTCCCATCACTTCATGGCAAATAGATGGGGAAACAGTGGAAACAGTGGCTGACTTTATTTGGGGGGGCTCCAAAATGCAGATGGTGACTGCGGCCCTGAAATTAAAAGACGCTTACTCCTTGGAAGGAAAGTTATGACCAACCTAGACAGCATATTCAAAAGCAGAGACATTACTTTGTCAACAAAGTTCCGTCTAGTCAAGGCTATGGTTTTTCCTGTGGTCATGTATGGATGTGAGAGCTGGACTATAAATAAAGCTGAGAGCTGAAGAATTGATGCTTTTGAACTGTGGTATTGGAGAAGACTCTTGAGAGACCCTTGGACTGCAAGTAGATCCAACTAGTCAATCCTAAAGGATATCAGTCCTGGGTGTTCATTGGAAGGACTGATGCTGAAGCTGAAGCTCCAATACTTTGGCCACCTGATGTGAAGAGCTGACTCATTTGAAAAGACCCTGATGCTGGGAAAGATTGAAGGCAGGAGGAGAAGGGGATGACAGAGGATGAGATGGTTGGATAGGATTACCAACACAATGGACATGGGTTTGGGTAGACTCCGGCAGTTGACGATGGACAGGGCGGCCTGGCGTGCTGTGGTTCATGGGGTCGCAAAGAGTCAGATATGACTGAGCAACTGAACTGAACTGAACTGAACTCTATATGGACTGTGTGGATGAAATAACTAAGGCCCACTGTGTTTTGGTAAGGTGCCCATCAAACAATCCAGGAAAACACATTCGAGTCTCAACTCTTATCTTCTAACTCCACATGCCTTCCCAGTCATCCACTGCCTCTTGGTCTGCCTCTGACCACGATATTCTGTGCTGTGTGCTCAGAAGCTTACAGTTGCCTCCTCCCTCACCCTCCCCTCATCCTTACATATACAAAGAAATACCCACCTGTCTCAGAAGAGAACCTCCTCAGAGTCTGTGAAGAGCAAGAGATGTTAGCACTCCAACTACTGTAGTAGTTTGAATGAATCAGGTCCAAGTACACGTCAAGCCCATTTCTCTTGATAGAGAATATCTGTTTTCACTGAATAATTCCTAACCTCTCCTCATTACTTGATACCATGGAGGACTTCCTCTTTAGCATGGTTCAACATAGATTTATTTTGGGGGGGTGGGGAGTAGAGCTTGTATATCACTGCCTGTGTACTCTTATTTGGGGGCTGAGCACTCCTCAATTTAATATTCATCACTTTACTTGAGTGCTTTTTGGTAATTTCCAGTGATTCTGTGAGTTCATTTTAATATGAAGAATACACACTCTTGCTCTAGCCATCTACACATTCCAAACAATGCAATTGGGCTTAACTTTGCAGGTGCCCTCAGCATACAAGATCCGTTTTGTTAGAGCCCTCATTGCCAGGTGGCAGAGTGAATTAGTCCCTGGATGTGGAGTGAGAAAGAATGAGAAGCCTGAGAAGCCCAGCATGTCTTTCCCCAGAGCGAGTATGAGCCTAAATAAGCTGTGTCTTGTCAACAAGGATCCTGGACAAGAGTCCCCAGGGCTCACCACACAAACTCAGGAGCAGGAATAGGAATCCTGAAGCTCAGAACTCTGGAAAGCCAGTGAGGGGAGCAATTGCTTTATCAAGCTTCTCATTCCAAGGACCCCAAACCTTTACCTCTAAGAATCACTAGAAAACTTTCCAGCTTTAGTCATTTTTTAAAAAACAATCCACTCTCACCAAATTATAATACAAGGCAGATATAACAGAAATACCAGAATGATAATAAAATATATCTGATCCTCCTGACCACCTATTTAAACTCTCTGTAGTACCAACTCTTTGTGCTTTACATATCCCTCAACTGTGCCCCTGATACGATATCTTCATATGCTTCTGGGCTCTGTGGTCTCCAGCTGAAATGTAACCAACTTGACACAGTGCCCTGGTCTGTTGTGTCTCCCATTCACAGAACCCTTCTTGGACCTTTAACTGTTAATTGATTTAATGAATGAGCAAAACAATGAACGAACAGGTGCATATCTTGCTCTGTAAATATTTTGCACAAAGGCTAATTCTGTTAGATTCTTGCCAAGGGAGAGTGGTTACATTCAAGGAAACCAAAGGTTTGCCTTTCACAAACTAGAGCTCCAGTATTTGTGATCCTCCATTCACTTGAGGGCATTAATTTACATATCCACAAAGCCTTGTGGACCCTTGGCTAGAGTTGTCTGACTGACTGAATTCATAGAATGACTTACACATGCGTCAGATGTCAAGCCTTCCTAAGAGGAGTGAATTATATCCAGATAATAGAGTGTTCTGCACACAAGAGTCCCAGCATAGTTCCTCAGGAAAAAAAATCTTCATGTTTTAAAAAAATTTTTGATTGGCGTATAGTTGATTTACAATGTTATGTTAGTTTTTTCTGTACAGCAAAGAGAGTCAGTTATATATATACATATGTATAACTTATTTTAGATTCATCTCTCACATGGCAATACAGAGTATTGCGTAGAATTCCCTGTGATATACGGTAGGGATATTTTAAACAAGCACTTTTAACCCAAGAAACAGACTCTCTCATGCTACTCCTAGTGATGGCGTGTGTATGGAGGAAGAGTGTGGTGGTTATTGTAATGGCATATACGCAGGAGAATGCAGGGCAACCTGGACAGTTAGGCCTCAGGAAAATTGTAGTTCTGGATGAAAGTTCTGGATCCAGTAAAAAACAGTGGATTCACTCAGGTAGTCTAGCTACATGCCACACATCTGTTTCTCTTATCTTTGTGTGTGTGTACGCATGTGCTAAGTCATTTCAGTCGTGTCTGACTCTTTCCAACTCCATGGAGTGTAGCCCACAAGGCTCCTCTGTCCAAGGGATTCTCCAGACAAGAATACTGGAGTGGGTTGCCATACCCTTCTCTGGGGGATCTTCCCAACCCACGGATCGATACTGTATCTCTTAGGTTTACCTGCCTTGGCAGGCGAGTTGTTTACCACCAGCGCTACCTGGGAAGCCAAAGCCCTCTCTTATCTCTACGAACTCTCAATTACAGATATTGATATAAATATAAATATTGAAGCAGGTGTCTCCTGTCTACTTCAGAGCATCTGCCTACTCATTTTTATGTTACCACTTCACTTTGGCTCACACAGGTCCACAGTGGTACCCTCCGCCAACCCACCCCAGATTACCTCTACATCACAGTCTTTGTAAGGACACACACAAAGATATGAGGAAAGAGATTTCCCTCTCCTCCTTTTTCTTTGAGCATTTACTATAGAAAATATGTAATTATAAATGCTTTCTCTTCTCTGAAAGTGAAGTTGCTCAGTCATGTCTGACTCTTAGCGACCTCACGGGACTGCAGCCTACCAGGCTCCTCTGTCCATGGGATTTACCAGGCAAGAGTACTGGAGTGGGTTGCCATTGCCTTCTCCAGAGGATCTTCCTGACCCAGGGATCGAACCCAGGTCTCCCACACTGTAGGCAGACGCTTTACCATCTGAGCCACCAGGGAAGTCCTTCTCTTCTCTGCAATGTACATAAATCCTTTTGAATGCTAGATAGGTCTTCAGTTCATTTCAGTTCAGTAGCTCAGTCATATCTGACTCTTTGCGACCCCATGAATTGCAGCACGCCAGGCCTCCCTGTCCATCACCAACTCCCGGAGTTCACTCAAACTCACGTCCATCGAGTCAGTGATGCCATCCAGCCATCTCATCCTCTGTCGTCCCCTTCTCCTCCTGCCCCCAATCCCTCCCAGCATCAGAGTCTTTTTCAACTTTTACTTTAATGTGTCAGTCTAGGCTCTGGAAAGGCAAGAAAGAGTAAGCATAGGGGGTGGAGCCAAGATGGCGGAGCAAGAGAATGCAGAGTTCGTCTGCTCACAACTAGGGCATGTCCTAAGCGCTGGTGGGTGAACTCGGACACCTGGGGGGATGGAAGGGGGGGGGATGGGAGGAATCCCCTCAGGGACAGAGGTAAGGGCGGGAGAGAGGAAAAGTAGAGGCGGGACAAGGGGTTCCTGGGGAGGGGAGAGGCTCCCATGCTCCCAGGAGCCCACTTACCAGGAGGAGATTGGCCAGGACGGAGAGGGGCCTTCGGGGGATGGGGGATTGGAGCGGAACTTGGACAGCATCTCCCCAGCCCGCTGGGCTCCAGGGTCTAAGACCAAAGTGTTGGGATGTCTACTGGGGAGGTGGGGGTAGGCTGCATCTCACCATGGGGGCAAGGGCAGTGATAGAGGAGGCAACAGGGAATCTTTTTATCTTTTTAAAATTATTTTATCTTATTTTTATTGTTTAATTTTTAATTTTTAATATTTTTATAATAAAGTATTTTAAAGTTAATATTAAATCAAAATTAATAAAACATAAACGGTTTTCCACTCCTTTGGTGTCTAAAGTTTATCTGTCTCTTAAACAGTGTCAATCCTCAAGCATCTTATCAGATAATTAAACCATGAATTGTCAATTCAGTTTAACAAATTTTGATTGTACCTCGATTATAGGCAGGATTTTGTGTTGATGCTAATTGTATTATTTTTTCTTCCCTCCAGTTTCTGATTGAATCAGATAGTTGATGTCACTGTTTTTAAATTTGGAGCTTTCTATTCTTTTTCACAGAATGTTTATTATTGTCAATGGTATGAACTTAGAAACATTCTGTTTTATATCTCTCTGTAGATAGTCTTTTTATCTATTGATAAGAGAGGTTTCTTATAGATAATGGCGATTTTACCTTCTCAAAACATGTAATCGATGAAGCAAAATACTTTGCAATGTGGTAAGATAATTATGTTTTAAAAGAACTAACTAGCCCCCTCAGGTGAAGTCCAGCAGAGACTAATTCAGAGCCACACTCTGAGTGGCAACAAGATCTCAGTTTGTAAAACTGATTTACTTTATATAGAAACAGAATAGGTGAATTTCTCCATCAAAGGGTAATGTACTCAGATGAAGTAACCAGTCATAATTCTAAACTTCACCTATTTGAAAATCTCAAAAGGAATAAGAGGATGAGGAACAGTTTTAAGAATGTCTTTTATTCCTTGCTTACTCTGAAAAAAGAATCACCCGTAATGGGATATATGAGATACTGCATTCACAAACCTTATAAGGTCTTTATTTTGGGGCAATGGTTAGAGCCAAATATCTCTAGGTATGATCAGGCCCTGAACTGTCTGAACTTCTAGAATTTGAGTACAATGTCAGGAAAGCCAACACAAATTAAACATATTAACTCTCCATAGAAGTAACTTTGTGTAGCTAACATAAGGAATAAGATTATGGAAGGTTTCAAAAGCTCATTAAAGACATGGGAGAATCTCTAAAATATTTATTAAAAAAAAAAAACAAAAACCCAAAAACCCCTCATTTTCTGAAATCTCCACACCTGTTATTGGGCCTGTCAAAAAGCAGGAGCTCAGTAAACAAGAGCGAAACTGAATGTTATTTATCAGCACTAATAATGACTAATGTAAGATAATTTATAAAACTATTAATGATATTATGCCTCAAGTGGTAGCGGTATATAAGTATCGCGGTATATATACTCAAGGAAAATTAAATAATATACAAATAAAATTAAAGAATATATATATTTGATAACTTTATATATACTATATATATATAAAGTGTACATGTACACATACATATATGCTTTTAATTTTAATTTTCTTTCATATGTGTATATTACAACTAAAAAAAAATGACACCATCTCTGAGAGATGCAAGAATTTCTATCCCTAGGAAAGATGACTACAGACTAAAATAGGAAAAAATATACAGACTGCACCACAGTCTAATGAAATGTTTTTACTCTTTCAAAAGTCTGATTATTTACTCTGTATGGAAACACTTTCCAACTTGAAAGGCATCAGACGCCAAAACGAGTATTTTGGTCACTGAAAAAATAGCTTCCAATGGAAACTGGAATTTTGTTTTGTAAATCAGTGTTTAGCCTTAATGTAGCCAGTAATAACTGTGTGACTTTGAGAAAATCAATTTACTTTTCTGGGTTTCAATATCTTCTCTTGTACAATAAAAGATTGTTTTATTGGGGAAAGTTTCCCCAATTGTGCCCCTCAGAATGAAAGTCCTAGAAATGTGCTCAATCTGCAAGAACAACTGGACATCCACATTTACTGATCCACTTGTTTACTGACTTGCCATTGATTGTTCATTGAGTCCATGAGCATTTGTTAAAACTTACTCTATTTTTAAAAAAATATATTTTCACTTTAATTTTCTTTCTGACTTCAGAGTATGAAGTACTACTCCCTTTGACCTGAGGAAGGGGAATGCTATTCCTCAGTCCTGCCTTTTTCTAGTTTCCTGAAGATGAAAGCCTTATTTAGAAATGTGAGATGAGTATCAGTGAAGACAGATTCCTAGACTGTCAAAAAGGTTGCTGTCCATCCTGTGCAGGACTTTCTAAAGGACTGTGCCATCTCATGCCCTTATTCATCCAGGCCTCTCAATCTGGCTGCAGGACATGGCCATTTGCAATGACATTCACTGAGTCCATATTTCCTATAGTCACTCTCAACCTTCTTATTCTTTTTTAAAATTTTTTATTTAAGTATAGTTGACTTACAATGTGTTTAATTTCCAATGTAGAGCAAAGTGACTCAGTTATACATACATATATATATATATTTTTTTTCATATTCTTCTCCATTATAATTTATCCCAGGACACTGAATATAGTTTCCTATGTTATACAGTAGGACTTGTTGTTTATCCATCCTATATGTAATAGTTTGCCTCTGCTAATACCAAATCTCCTTCCCCTTGGCAACCACAAGTCTGTTCTTTGTGTTCTGTAAGTCCTTTTTGTTTCTAGATATGTTTGTGTCGTATTTTAGATTCCACATATATAAGTGATATCATATTGTATTTGTCTTTCTTTTTCTGACTGACTTCACTTAGTATAATAATCTTGAGCTCCATCCATCTGTAGCAACAAATGTAGCCATTTGTTGCTGTGGATGGCATTATTTCATTGTTTTTAATGGCTGAGTAGTATTTCATTGTATATATGTACCACATCTTATTTATCCATTCATCTGTTGATTTAGATTGTTTCCATGTATTGGCTATAATAATAGTGCTGCTATGAACACAGGAGATACTTATCTTTTTGAAGTACAGTTTTATCTGGGTTTATGCCTAGGAGTAAATCCCACGGATGGAGGAGCCTGGTAGGCTGCAGTCCATGGGGTCGCTGGGAGTCGGACACGACTGAGCGACTTCACTTTCACTTTTCACTTTCATGCATTGGAGAAGGAAATGGCAACCCACTCCAGTGTTCTTGCCTGGAGAATCCCAGAGACAGGGGAGCCTGGTGGGCTGCCATCTATGGGGTCGCATAGAGTTGAACACGACTGAAGTGACTTAGCAGCAGCAGCAGCATGTAGGTTAAGACTGGATCTTATTTAACTAGATCAAAATCATGGCAAATCTTCATTTCATTAGACTAAGATAAGCCACTAAGAAGAGCTGGCTGTAAGTCAAGGCTAGAGTGTTAACAGTAATAAGAGATGTGTAAGAGACATGGAGTCAAGAAAAGAAAAGCATGGTCTGTGATTTAAGAATCTCAATTTATAACATCAGGCTTATTTCCAAGTTTGATCTCTTTGAGGTGCATCTTTCTTTTCTCCATTTTGTGAAAATATTTCAGTTTCAGAAATTGAATTTTCCCTGAAAGATCTGATTCTCAGGTATAGATAGAACTTAATTTCAATGTAAGTGCCAAAACCCACAAGACTTTGGGCACAATTCATATTTTTTTCAAATTTTTTGAATATATGCCAGTAGCTACATGAAATTCCTTTAATACCTCTTAATTGATTCTTTCATATTCTCTGTTTTTCTTCCTTTTTTGCCTACTTCCCTTAAAGAATCCAAGAGAAGATGAATAGAATAGCTTTCCAAATAAATGTGAGAATATGGTCTGTCATCCTCCTTTGTTTTTATGACTTCTCTCTTCCCCAACTTAGAATTTAGAATGTGAGACAAGAGATATTCCTACTCTCAAATAGCCATTTGTATTTTTTTTCATACTCCTTTCCCTCTCATCTGAAGCTTGAGTAGTATTTATATGTATTAAATATAAGTTAAAAACACATTTGCCAAGCACCATTTAAATTCAAAGCACCAGTAACCCTCCCAGACTTCAGACAGTAATACAAAGCTACGGTAATCAAAACAGTGTGGAACTGGCACAAAAACAGACATATGGATAAATGGCAAAGAATAATCTAGAAATAAACCCACGTTCCTGTGGTCAATTATTCTTTGACAAAGCAAGCAAGCATATACAATGGGAGAAAGTTTCTAGCACATGGTGTGGGGAAAGTTGGACAGCTGTATCAATGAAGTTGGAACATACCCTTACACCATACACAAAAAAACTCAATATGGCTTAAAGATTTAAACATTCAGATCAGATCAGATGAGTCACTCAGTCATGTCCTACTCTTTGCGACCCCATGAATCGCAGCACACCAGGCCTCCCTGTCCATCACCAACTCCCGGAGTTCACTGAGACTCATGTCCATCGAGTCAATGATGCCACCCAGCCATCTCATCCTCTGTCGTCCCCTTCTCCTCCTGCCTCCAATCCTTCCCAGCATCAGAGTCTTTTCCAATGAGTCAACTCTTCGCATGAGGTGGCCAAAGTACTGGAGTTTCAGCTTTAGCATCATTCCTTCCAAAGAAATCCCAGGGCTGATCTCCTTCAGAATGGACTGGTTGGATCTCCTTGCAGTCAGTCCAAGGGACTCTCAAGAGTCTTCTCCAACACCACAGTTCAAAAGCATCAATTCTTTGGCACTCAGCCTTCTTCGCAGTCCAACACTCACATCCATACATGACCACAGGAAAAACCATAGCCTTGACTAGACGGACCTTTGTTGGCAAAGTAATGTCTCTGCTTTTGAATATGCTATCTAGGTTGGTCATAACTTTCCTTCCAAGGAGTAAGCGTCTTTTAATTTCGTGGCTGCAGTCACCATCTGCAGTGATTTTGGAGCCCAGAAAAATAAAATCTGACACTGTTTCCACTGTTTCCCCATCTATTTCCCATATTAAGACACCATAAAACTCCTAGAAGATAACATAGGCAAAGCATTCTCTTGACATAAATCATACCAATGTTTTCTTAAGTCAGGTTCCCAAAGCAATAAAAATAATAACAAACAAATGTGACTTAATTAAATTTACAAACTTTAACATAGCAAAGAAAACCATAAGCAAGATGAAAAGACAACCTTCAGAATGAGAGAAAATATTTGCAAATGATGAAACCAACAAGGTCTTAATTTCCAAGATATACAAACAGCTCAACAACAAAATCAAACAATCCAATCAAAAACTGGGCAGAAGTCTTAAGCAGACATTTCTCCAAAGGAGACATACAAATGGCCAATAAGCATATAAAAAAATGCTAATTATTACAGAGATACACATCAGAACTACAATGAAGTACCACTTTACACAGGTCAGAATAGCCACTATTAAAAAGTCTACAAATAATAAATGCTGAAGAGGGTGTGGAGAAAAGGGAACCCTTCTACACTGTTGATGGAAATGTAAGTTGGTGAAGGCAGTGTGGAAAACAGTGTGGAGGTTCCTCAGAAAACTAAAGATCCACTTATGATAAGATCCAGCAGTTCATTCCAGACAAAGCTATAATTCAAAAAGTTATGTGCATCCCAATGTTCATAGCAGCACTGTTTACAATAACCGAGACATGGAAACAACCTAAATGTCCATTGATAGATAAATAGATGGAGATGTGGTGCGTATATACAATAGAATATTACTCAGTCATAAAAAGAATGAAATAATGCCATTTGCAGCTACACGGATGCAACTATAGATGATCACACTAAGTGAAGTAAGTCCGAAAGAAAAGACAAATGCCATATGGTATCACTTACATATAGAATCTAAAATATGACACAAATGAACCTATCTATGATGTAGAAACAAATTTACAAACACAGAGAACAGACTTGTGGTTGCCAAGGGAGAGAGGAGGGCAGTGGAGGGGTAGATTGGGAGTTTGGGGTTAGTAGATGCAAACTATTTCATATAGAATGTATGGCAAAACCCACAACATTGTAAAGTAATTAGCCTCCAATTATAATAAATAAAAATTTTTAAAAAAGGATGGATGGACAACAGGTCCTACTGTGTAGCACAGGGAACTATGCTCAATGTCCTGGGATAAACCATAATGGAAAAGAATATAAAAAAGAGAAAAAATTCAAAGCCGCAGGCTGGAAATTGAAATATGAACACTGGCTGGCAAACCCTCTGGGTTCCAGCAGTGCTAAAGCTAGTGGCTTTCATTCCAGTGGAAACTTTGTTATGGGACCATTTTTAAAAGCATTTTCTAATATTCTAATTCTACACAGTGTGCAGAATTTACTGATTATGACTGAGGCCATGAAGAACTCTTCTGCCTGCGCTAGTATTAAGGAACGGGTCACATGAGATGTTAGAAATTCTTGCTAGCTACTTTACAGCCCAGTCGCCTTACACTCTTGGTGACCTTCCTTGTTTATTCCGGTCTTGTAAAATCACTATTGGAATTGTGTGGGAGTGAAACCAAGGCCTGCCTCCGAGCGACAGCTGCGCCAGGAAATATCTTTCCAAACCTCTTCAAGGGCCTTTTTGTCAAAAAAGAAATGTGCATTCTCACTGTGGGCCTAGATGCTGTGGGAAAGACCCTCACCCTGTACAAAGTGAAGTTGGGTGAAATTGTGATCACTATTCCCACTACAGGCTTCATCATGGAGATGGTGGAATACAAGAACATCAGCTTCACTCCGTGGGACATGGGTGGCCAGGACAAGATCCGGCGTCTCTGGTACCACTACTTTTAGAACACACCAAGTCTCATCTTTGTGGTTGACAGTGTGAGAGGCCTGCGAGGCTCACATGAGGATGCTGGCAGAAGATGAACCCTGGGACGCCTTTTCCGTTCGTGTTTGCTAACAGATAGGACCTCCCCAATGCCATGAACGCAGCCGAGATCACAGACAAGCTGGGTCTACACTCTGTGCCACGGGCACTGGTACATTCAGGCCACCTGTGCCACCAGCAGGGACGGGCTCTATAAGGAGCCGGACTGGCTGTCCAATCAGCTCTGGAACCAGAAATGAGCTGTACTCTTTGCTCCTCCCCTCTTACCCCTTCTTCCTATTCCTGCGGTGTGCGTGCCAGAAGCCCTCTGCACTATCACCCTGCTTCACCGTGCTATGAATGTGCAGATGCAGCCAGCAACCGGATTTTTATTTAATGTAAATAGTTTTTGTTTCCAATGAAGCAGTTTTGGGTACTCTAATGCAATACTACTCTTTTTTTTTTTTTTTAATTGTAAAAAGAAAATCAACCCACTGTTTAGTACTGAGAAGGGATTTTAGGCACACAGGTTATCCAGGAATGGCCGTGTCAGATGAGCCTGATGCTCCTCCCCCGGGCTTTAGATCTGTGTTGAGATCCATTTTGGTGGTTGGTCTTTAACCCAAATTCAGTGCATTTTAAAAAATAGTTAACAAATACAAGGTAAGGAGGACACTTGAACACACAGAAGGGAGAGATATGCCTAGTGTAGGTTCTGCAGTAATGTCCTGAGTCCAGTCCACCGGTGGTCTGTTTCCTGGACATGAAACAGGGTAGAACCAGCCACGATCCACTCTGCAAGGTCACAATAGGGTGACCATGTGATCTGCTCTGTCTCGGGTCATTCCACCTCCCATAGTACTTTGCTTGTATTTGTGCTTACATGGCTGCCCAGAAGACAGGGTGGAAGCTGCAGCCATCACTCTCAGACACCTTGGAGGAACCTCGGCTTTTCCTTGGATCAGCATGGACACTTCAGTTGGAATGCTCTGGTTGGAGCAGGAGCTCTGCAGTCCCCTTGTAGCCTGCTCCAGGCTAGGGTCTCATCAGCTAGAGTGCGGATGGTCACTCTTGAGCCACAGCCCCTCAAAGCCCCTGTCTACATGTGCTCGCACCCCCTCAGCCTGCAAGGGTCAGACTGACCATTGAAAATGATAACCTCTACTTTGTTCTTTTGTATCTTGATAAACTCTGAAGAAGTTGGAGCTGTTAAACTTTATGTTGGGGGAAACCTCAACACTGGTTTATTTGGTGTTGTGAAACCTCTTACTGCTTTCAATACACAATTAGGAATTTTAAAAAATTACTATTGGGACTCAGACTTAAAGGAACACCTTATATGTTATATTTCAAAGATTTGTAAATAAATCCAGTACTCACAGGTCTAAATTTAAATGTCAGTTACTAATTATTCATTTTACCAAAAGGCTCATAACTAATTTCTTTAAGAGGCAAGCTCTTCTGATGCATTATATTTTATTTATCTATTTTTGGCTATACTTGATCTTCACTGTTGCAAGGACTGTTCTCCAGTGTGGCAAGCCATGGCTACTCTCTAGCTGTGGTGTGCAGGCTTTTCATTGCAGTGGTTTCTCTTGCTGTGGAGCACGGGGCCTCAGTAGTTGTGGCTCCCAAGCTCTAGAGCACAGGCTTAGTTGTGGTGCACGGGCTTAGTAACGCTCTGCGGTACGTGGGATCTTCCTAGATCACAAATCAAACCTGTGTTTCCTGCGTTAGCAGGCAGATTCTTTACCACTGAGCCACTACCAGGGAAGCCCCCTCTAATGCATTTTAAACTATGATAAAATGCATTATTCATAGTTGACATACTACTCTTTAGGCATACAAGTGTTTCATATATAGAGAGATATAATTTTACCTTGGCAACAGTAATAACTCCTATTAATTTTCTGTAAAGTGAAAAGATAACAGTATTGGGACTGGGGATTCCATGAAGATAAAAATATGTATTGAAACTGAAGGCTGTTATTTACACCAAAGGGAGGAAGGGAAGGAAGGAGGGAGGGAGGAATGCATTTGTCATTTGCTGAGGAGCAGACCAAGTAGAAGGAAAAAGGAGTGTACTTTTCAGGTTCCCTATTACCACAGGGAAAGCTTTTAAATGATGTTGTATTTTTAAAATGCCTTTCTATTTTCTATTTGTGTTCCCGTTAGTGTATGTATGTGTATTTTTTTTTTAAAAACTATACTTTTGGCAAACATAACCATATGATATATATAGTACCATTGTATTCTACCTATCACATTTACCAGATTTGTCTATCTAGAATTCCCCAATGGCTCAGCAGGAAAGAATCTGCCTGCAATGAAGGAGGGTTGAGAGATGTGAGTTCGATCCCTGGAGGAGAAAATGGCAACCCACTCTAGTATTCTTGCCTAGGAAATCCCATGGACAGAGGAACCCAGTGGACTACAGTCCATAGGGTCACAAAGAGTCAGACACGATTGAGTGACTGAGTGCGTGCATGCACGTGCACACATACACACACCTACACACACACACACACTCTATCTATCTACCTATCAACTATCTATATAGCCATCTATCCTTCTACTCATCCAGCATAAAAATTTCTGCAAAAGAAAAATACATTTTGCAAGAAAATCTTTCCATTTCTAATTCTATCACACTCTGGAATCTAGTCATAGAGATAGCTTCAAAAGGAAAAGATTATTGTCAGTCTTTGATTTCTTCAGTATATCACATTTCAGGGCATTCAACAAGTCAAATGGCAACATAGTCATTGCTACTTTAGAAGCTATGGGGAGTAACCACACACATGCACACACATACCCCATGACTGTTTCTTCTTTGAGTTTATCACTACTGAAGAGAGAGAAACCCAACATGTGATCCCGTCCCTGAAAATCAGCTTCTGCTACCAACAATGGAACACCCAGGGCAGGCAGGGGAGCTTGCGCCTGGAACACTCTGCACCCTTTACATGCAAGCTGAGGAGCACATCTCAAGCTAATTTATTCAGTAGAGCCAAGACATAAACATTCCTCACTCTTTTTCATGTTTTCACTTCATTTTGAGAAAAACAACACTGCCTAGCTCTCTTCTGCAAGAACTGTAGGCAGGACTAGTCTTCTGGGGGCTGGTGCCTCTGGGTCTGAATCTTTACCATATTTGGCTCCAGACAACTGGTAACCAGTATATAGCTCATGGCCAAATGTCCTTCGCATGGATTACTAATCCCAGTACCAGGATGTCCAGGTTGTGAGAGGCTATGAAATGCCTACAGTATGTCAATGGAATTCATCTGATGTGTGCCATACACTGCCTTTTTTAAAAGATTGGAGTACAGTTGATTTACAATGCTTTCTTAATTTCTGTTGTACAGCAAAGTGATTCAGTTATATCTATATATGTATATACCTTTGCAGCCAAAGATGGAGAAGCTATATAGAGTCAGCAAAAACAAGACCAGGAGCTGACTGTGGCTCAGATCATGTACTCCTTGCTGCCAAATTAAGACTTAAATTGAAGAAAGTAGGGAAAACCACTAGACCATTCAGGCATGACCTAAATCAAATCCCTTACGATTATACAGTGGAGGTGAGAAATAGATTTAAGGGACTAGATCTGATAGATAGAGTGCCTGATGAACTATGGACGGAGGTTCGTGACATTGTACAGGAGACAGGGATCAAGACCATCCCCATGGAAAAGAAATGCAAAAAAGCAAAATGGCTGTCTGAGGAGGCCTTACAAATAGCTTTGAAAAGAAGAGAAGTGAAAGGCAGAGGAGAAAAGGAAAGATAGAAGCATCTGAATGCAGAGTTCCAAAGAATAGCAAGGAGAAATAAGAAAGCCTTCCTCAGCGATCAATGCAAAGAAATAGAGGGAAACAAAAGAATGGGAAAGACTAGAGATCTCTTCAAGAAAATTAGAGATACCAAGGGAACATTTCATGCAAAGATGGGCTCGATAAAGGATGGAAATGGTATGGACCTAACAGAAGCAGAAGATATTAAGAAGAGGTGGCAAGAATACACAGAAGAACTGTACAAAAAAGATCTTCATGACCAAGATAATCACAATGGTGTGATCACTCACCTAGAGCCAGACATCCTGGAATGTGAAGTCAAGTGGGCCTTAGAAAGTATGACTACGAACAAAGCTAGTGGAGGTGATGGAATTCCAGTTGAGCTATTTCAAATCCTGAAAGATGATGCTGTGAAAGTTCTGCACTCAATATGCTAGCAAATTTGGAAAACTCAGCAGTGGCCACAGGACTGGAAAAGATCAGTTTTCATTCCAATCCCAAAGAAAGACAATGCCAAAGAATGCTCAAACTACTGCACAATTGTACTCATCTCACACGCTAGTAAAGTAATGCTCAAAATTCTCCAAGCCAGGCTTCAGCAATATGTGAACCGTGAACTTTAAGCTGTTCAAGCTGGTTTTAGAAAAGGCAGAGGAACCAGAGATCAAATTGCCAACATCCGCTGGATCATGGAAAAAGCAAGAGAGTTCCAGAAAAACATCTATTTCTGCTTTACTGACTATGCCAAAGCCTTTGACTGTGTGGATCACAATAAACTGTGGAAAACTCTGCAAGAGATGGGAATACCAGACCACCTGATCTGCCTCTTGAGAAATATGTATGCAGGTCAGGAAGCAACAGTTAGAACTGGACATGGAACAACAGACTGGTTCCAAATAGGAAATGGAGTACATCAAGGCTGTATATTGTCACCCTGTTTATTTAACTTCTATGCAGAGTACATCATGAGAAATGCTGGGCTGGAGGAAGCTCAAGCTGGAATCAAGATTGCCGGAAGAAATATCAATAACCTCAGATATGCAGATGACACCACCCTTATGGCAGAAAGTGAAGAAGAACTAAAAAGCCTCTTGATGAAAGTGAAAGAGGAGAGTGAACAAGTTGACTTAAAGCTCAACATTCAGAAAACAAAGATCATGGCATCCCATCACTTCATGGGAAATAGATGGGGAAACAGTGTCAGACTTTATTTTTTGGGGCACCAAAATCAGATAGTGACTGAAATTAAAAGTGCCATGAAATTAAAAGACACTTACTCTTTGGAAGGAAAGTTATGACCAACCCAGATAGCATATTGAAAAGCAGAGACATTAGTTTGCCAACAAAGGTCCATCTAGCTAAGGCTATGGTTTTTCCCGTGGTCATGTATGGATGTGAGAGTTGAATTGTGAAGAAAGCTGAATGCTGAAGAATTGATGGTTTTGAACTGTGGTGTTGGAGAAGACTCTTGAGAGTCCTTTGGACTGCAAGGAGGTCCAACCAGTCCATCCTAAAGGCAATCAGTCCTGGGTGTTCATTGGAAGGTCTGATGTTGAAGGTGAAACTCCAGTACTTTGGCCACCTCATGCAAAGAGTTGACTCATTGGAAAAGACCCTGATGCTGGGAGGGATTGGGGGCAGGAGGAGAAGGGGACAACAGAGGATGAGATGGTTGGATGGCATCACTTACTCAGTGGACATGAGTTTGAGTAAACTCTGGGAGTTGGTGATGGACAGGGAGGCCTGGTGTGCTGCGATTCATGGGGTTGCAAAGAGTTGGACACGACTGAGTGACTGATCTGATATATACATATATATATATATTATTTTTAAAAATATTCTTTGCCTTTATGGCTTATGAATATTGAATATAGTTCCCTTTGCTATACATTAAGACCTTGTTGTTTATCCATCCTATGTATACTAGTTTGCATCCACTGATCCCAAACTTGCAATTCTTCCCTCTCGCACCCCTCTCCCCCTTGGCAACCAAAAGTCTGTTCTCTATATTTGTGAGTCTATTTCTGCATCATAGATAGTTTCATCTGTGTCACATTTTAGATTCCACAAATAAGTGATATCATATAGTGTTTGTCTTACTCTTTCTGACTTACTTCACTTGGTTTTATGATCTCTAGTTGCTTCCATGTGGCTGCAAATGGCATTATTTTGTACTTTTTTTGGTGGCTATTTGTAGACATTTTTGACTGGTGGGTGGTGGTACATCACTGTAGTTTTGATTTGCATTTCTCTGATAATTAGCAATGTTGAGCATCTTTTCATGTGCTTATTGGCCATTTGTATATCTCCTTTGGAGAAAGAATATTATATTTAGATCTCCTGCCCATTTTTTGATTGAGTTTTTTGTTTTTTTGTTGTTCAGTTGTATGAACTATTCATATATCTTGGAAATTAAGCTCTTGTTGGTTGCATCATTTGCAAATGTTTTCTCTCATTCTGTAGGTTGTCTTTTCATTTTGCTTAAGGTTACCTTTGCTGTATTAAAACTTCTAAGTTTGATTAGGTCCCATTTGTTTGTTTTTGTTTTTTTTTCCATTGCCTTTGGAGACTAACCTAAGAAAACATTGGTATGATTTATGTCAGAGAATGTTTTGGTTATGTTCTCTTCTAGGAGTTTTACAGTGTCATGTCTTATATTTAAGTCTTTAAGCTATTTTAAGTTTATTTTTGTATATGGTTTGAGACTGTGTTCCGACTTCATTGATTTATATGTAGCTGTCCAACTTTCCCAACACCATATGCTGAACAGACTGTGTTTGTCTCATTGTATACTGTTGCCTCCTTTGTGGAAGAATACTTCATCATAGGTGTGTGGGTTTACTTCTAAACTCTGTATTCTTTGTCATTTATCCTTATGTCTGTTTGTGCCAGTACCATACTGTTTTGATAACTGTAGCTTTGTAATATTGTTTGAAGTCTGGTAGGATTATGCTTCTTGCTTTGTTCTTTTTCCTCAGGATTTCTTCTGCAAGTCTAGGTCTTTTATGGTTCCATATAAGTTTTAGGATTATTTGTTCTAGTTCTGTGAAAAATATCATAGATAATTGATAGTGAAAAAGTCAAAGTGTTAGTTGCTCTCTTTACAACCCCCTGTACTGTAGCCCAAGAGGCTCCTCTGTCCATGGAATTCTCCAGGTAAGAATACAGAAGTGAGTAGCCATTGCCTTCTCCAGGGGATTTACATTAAATCTTTAGATATTTTTGGGTAGTATGGCCATTTTAACAATATTAATTATTTCAATCTAAAAGCAAGGGGTATCTTTCTGTTTCCTTGAATCATCTTCCATTTCCTGTATTAATGTTTAATTCTTATGTATAAGTCTTTCACCTCCTTGGTCAGGTTTATTACTAAGTATTTCATTTTGGGGCTTACAATTTTTAAAATTTTTATTTTTTACATTCCATTTCTTATATTTTATTGTTAGTGTAAAGAAATGGAACTAATTTCTGTATGTTAATCTTGTATCCTGCTATCTTGCTGAGTTCTTTTTTTAATTCTAGTAGTTTTGTGTGGAGTCTAGGATTTTCTATATATAATATCATATCAACTGCATATAATGAGTTTTACCACTTTTCTTCCACTTTGGATACTTTTCATTCCTTTTTATTTGTTTGATTGCTATGGCTAGGACTTCCAACTCTATGTTAAATAGAGGTGGTGAGAGTGGGCATCCTTGTCTTGTTCCAGATTTTAGTGGGAAGGCTTTCAACTTTTTACCGTTGAGTATTATGTTGGCACCAGATTTGTCTCAATAATAAATACCTTTTTTATGTAGACATACCCACTTTGGTAAGAGTTTATCATGAGTAGATGTTGAATTTTATCAAATTCTTTTCTGCATCTATTGAGATGATCATACAGTTTTTGTCTTTTCTTTTTTTTTGATGTGGTACATTACATGATTGGGTTGTGTATGTTGAACCATCCTTGTGAACCTGGGATGAATCCCACGTGGTTGTGGTGTATGATCTTTTTTTACATGTTGTTGGATTTGGTTTGCTGGTATTTTGTTGAGAATTTTTGCCTCTATTAACGAAGTGAAAGTGTTAGTCACTCAGTTGTGTCTGACTCTTTGTGACCCTATGGACTGTAGCCCACGCGGCTCCTCTGTCCATGGGATTCACCCGGCAAGAATATTGGAATGGGTTGCCTTTCCTTTCTCCAGGGGATCTTCTCAACCGAGGAATTGAACCTGAATCTCCCACATTACAGGCAGATTCTTTATTGTCTGAGCCACTAGGGAAGCCTGAATCTATTAATATATTTATGAAAGAATATTGGTCCATAATTTTCTTTTTTGGTGGTGTCTTTTTCTGGTTTTGATATCTGGGTGATGGTGCCTTCGTAGAATGTCCTTGGGAGTGTTCCTGCCTCTTTTCTATTTTTTGCAAATCTTATTTGCTTTCTGATCTTTATTATTTCCTTCCTTCTGCTGACTTTATGTTTCACTTGTTCTTTCTAATTCTTTTAAGCATTAGAAGAATTGATTCAGATTAGGTTAGGTTGTTTGAGATTTTTCTTGGTTTTTGAGGAAGGTCTGTATTGCTATGATCTTCCCTCTAAGGACTTCTTTTGCTGCATCTGATACATTTTTTATGGTTGTGTTTTCATTGTCATTTGTCTTAAGGTATTTTTTATTTCCCCTTTGACTTCATTGTTGACTATTGGTTTTTAGTGACATAGTATTTAGTCTCCATGTAATCAATTTTTCCTCACTCATTTTCTAGTTGTTGATTTCTAGTTTGTGCTGTTTGGGTCAGAAAAGGTGCTTAAAATAATTTCTATACTCTTAAATCTTTTGAACCTTGTATTGAGCCCTAGTATGTGGTCAGTCCTATAGAATGTTCCATGTGCACTTGAAAAGAATGTGTATTTTGTTTTTGTTTTTGGATGTAATGTCCTGAAAAATCAATGAAGTCTAACTGTTGTATTTGATCATTTAGGATCTCTGTTGCTTTATTGATTTTCTGTCTAGAAGATATGTCTGTTTATATGGGTGGGGTGTTGATGTTTCCTACTATTCTTGTATTCCTATCAATTTATCCCTTTATATCTGTGCATTTCTTTTATGTATTTGGGTATTTATGTATCTGGGTGCTCCTATGTTAGGTGCATATATGTTGATGAGTGTAAAGTCCTCTTTTTATGTTGATCCTTTTATCATTAGTGTCCCTCTTTATCTTTCTTTAGGCCTTTGTTAAAATTTTTATTTTGTTTGAGTATTTGATCTGAGTACTGCAACTCCTGCTTTCTTCTTATTTCCATTTATATGAAATATCGTTTTCCATCCTCTCACTTTCAATCTATGCGAGTGTCGTGTGCTTTACAGTGGATCTCTTGCAGGTAGCATATTGTGGGTTCTTGTTTTATTGTCCAATCTGCCACTCTGTGTCTTTTGACTGGAGTATTTTTGTCCATTGATATTTAAGGTAATTCTTTACATATATGTATTCACTGGTATTTTAAACTAGTTTTCCAGTTGATTTTGTGTTTCTTGTTTGTGTGGTTTGATGATTTCTTTTTATTTTTTCCTTGTGTTTTTTTTCCTTACTGTATGTTTTTATTTGTGGCTACCTTGTTTTTTTGAGTGGGCAGATGACACCACCCTTATGGCAGAAAGTGAAGAGGAACTAAAAAGCCTCTTGATGAAAGGGAAAGAGGAGAATGAAAAAGTTGGCTTAAAACTCAACATTCAGAAAACGAAGATCATGGCATCCGGTCCCATCACTTCATGGGAAATAGATGGGGAAACAGTGTTAACAGTGTCAGATTTTATTGTTTTGGGCTCCAAAATCACTGCAGATGGTGACTGCAGCCATGAAATTAAAAGACGCTTACTCTTTGGAAGAAAAGTTATGAGCAACATTGAGAGCATATTGAAAAGCAGAGACATTACTTTGCCAACAAAGGTCCGCCTAGTCAAGGCTATGGTTTTTCCTGTAGTCATGTATGGATGTGAGAGTTGGACTGTGAAGAAAGCTGAGTGCTGAAGAATTGATGCTTTTGAACTGTGGTGTTGGAGAAGACTCTTGAGAGTCCCTTGGACTGCAAGGAGATCTAACCAGTCCATTCTAAAGGAGATCAGCCCTGGGATTTCTTTGGAAGGAATGATGCTAAAGCTGAAACTCCAATACTTTGGCCACCTCATGTGAGGAGTTGACTCATTGGAAAAGACTCTGATGCCGGGAAGGATTGGCGGCAGGAGGAGAAGGGGATGACAGAGGATGAGATGACTGGATGGCATCACTGACTCAATGGACATGAGTCTGAGTGAACTCCGGGAGTTGGTGATGGACAGGGAGGCCTGGCGTGCTGCCATTCATGGGGTCACAAAGAGTCGGACACGACTGAGCGACTGAACTGAACTGAACTGAACCTCTTCCTATATCTACTTGTTTTAGACTGATAGTCATATAGACTCAAACGTATTCTTTAAAAATAATTTTTTAAAATCTACTTTTTCTTACACTGCTTCTCCACATTTCATAATTTTGATGTCCTCTTACATCTTTTTCTTTATCCTTACTATTCATTGTGGTTATCATTTTCACAAAAATGTTTTGATTAAAAAAAAAATCTGTGTACTGGTTTAAATGATTTGCTTTTCAAGTGTAATTTTCTCTTTCCTATAGATTCTTGCTTCTTTTATCTTTAGAGAAGACTTTCCAATATTTCTTTTAGGATAGGTTTAGTATTGCTATATTCTTTTAACTTTTACATGTCTAAGAATTTCTTTATCTCTCCTTCTATTCTAAATGATAATCTTGTGGGTAGAGTATTCTGGGTTGCCATTTTTTTTCCATTTCAGGAGTTTGAGTATATCTTGTTTCTCCCTTCTGTCCTAAAATGTTTCTATACAGAAATCAGCTGATAATCATATGAGGTTTCCCTTTTAATTAACTGTTTGTTTTTCCTCTTGCTGGCTTTAGAATCCTCTCTTTAAATATTGCCATTTTTATTATAATATGTTTTGGTGTAGGTCTGTTTGGATTTATCTAGTTTGGAACCCTATGTGCCTCCTGTACTTGGATTTCTGTTTCCTTATTCAGGTTTGGGAAGTTTTTCAGCCATAATTTCTTCAAGTATATTTTCTCTTTCTTCCTCTTCCAGGATCCCTATTAAGTGTAAATTGTCATGCTTTATATTATCTCATAGGTCTCTTATATTGCTTTCATTGTTTTCATTTGACTTTCTGTTTGCTGTTCTGATTTGATGATTTTGTTCTATCTTCCCAGTTACTTATTCATTCTTCTGTATTATTCATTATGCTATTCATTGCCTTAAGGTCTGTTTTCTCTCTGCAAATGTGTTTTATGATTTTCCTTGGCTCTTCTTCATAGTTTCTAGATCCTTTGTATAGTGCTCTGCATTTCTGTCAATAGCCTTCAGTATTTTTATTACCTCCTTTATTGAACTTGGGATCTAATAGACTGGAGAGATCTGTTTCATTGTTTATTCTTTGAGGGGAATTCTCTTGGTTTTTTAATTGGGAGTGGTTCCCCTGCTTCTTCATTTTACTTCTATTTCTTTTACTCTGTGAGTTTAGAAGAAACAATTATCTACTGTGGTCTTGGAGGGCTATTTATATATGCAAGCAGCCCTGTGTAGCTTGTGTGGGTTTAATATTTTTGGCATGAGGGCTGTTTTTAGTATGGATGCTTACTGCCTCTTTCCTCAGCATGGACTGGCCATTATTCCCTTGATAAGGGTGTGTGGATGCAGTGGCTGGTGTCCACTCCTGGGTTCCTGGCAGCAGTGGCAGCTTGTGAGCACTCCTGGAGCCCTAGAGGGCAGCTCATGTCTCTCTTGGTCCCCAGGAGGGCAACAGCTGCCATGCTATCTTTTGATCAAAGGGAGTTGCGGATATGAGAAGCAATAACAACAATTCAAGCCAAGAAAGCATATCTTATTTCCCAAGGGAGCAAGAGTCACAGTTGAGAGGACTCTGTCTTTCAGGCCCCTGCAGAAGGCTTTGCTGGATGGCCCCCAAGGCTGGTGGGGAAAGTGAAAACACACAGGCCTGCTCCTGGAGACTGTCTCAGGCATCTGGTTCAGGGACCGGGGTGCTGTGCACTGAATCTGGGGTCTTATTTTGGTGATTTAGTGGCCTGAAGGAGCTTTTGGCAGTGATTACATACACTTGGCTCAGGAACGAAGCATATGCTTGGCAGAGCCTGACTCGTTATTTTCTGATAATGTTTTCATCCTGAGCAGTGTCCTCAGATTAAAAATATCACCCATTGTGTGGTGGTGTCCATGTGCGAATGCAGCTCAGGACAGGAGTGCAGGCTTTGTTCTAGGCTTTCCACAAAGTGCCTCATGTGGCTACAGGCACACCGACTTGCACTGTAGCTCTCCTTTTCTTCTTCTGTGATGTACTTATACCCTAAACACAGATTCGATGATTAAAATGATCAAATGCTAAGAAGTACCAGGTTTCTGCATCACTCAAATCTAGATTCAAATCCCAGCTCCAATACTTAGCAAATGGGTAAAACTGAGCAAGTCAGCTAGGCTCTGAGCCTCAATTTACTCATCAGTGAAATGGGAATACTAACTTACCACTCACTGCCTTATTTTGAGGAATACATTATATCATGCATTTAAGTGGCTCTTCAAGGAAATTGACATAACTAGAGTGTAAGAAACACTATTTATTACTAGTGACAAATCTGTCTCCAGAGCTGCTTCTGTGAGTGGGGTAGTAGGCAACCATTTTCCTGCTGATTTATTCAGTAGCTGAAGATGAATTCATTTCACCTGAAATAGAAATTTCTATCTGGAAAGGGATGCTGCAAGTAAGATTCTAAAATGTGGAATTGGCTGAGTGAAAGAGGTGGGACTTTGGTCAGTGAGGACTCAGATATTTCAGGCTACAAATCTGGTGACCCTCATTACTTGGTGGAAAAACATTTGGTCAGATTGCCACCTGCTGTTCGGAATATAGACCATGTGACATGGCAACTTTGCCATTAGCATAAGTAGTAGGAGAAATTCAGAATCCTGGCATATGGTTACACATTTTTTTTTCCCTGAAGGAGAGGTCTGTACTCAGACTAGAGTTAGCCAATCGGTAAGCAGAGATGGGAGAGGTATTCTTTATCTGTGGCCTGCATTCTAAATTCACTGAGAAGCCTATATTTTAAAAATAAGCTTTTAAAATAAATGTATCTTACCAAACTGAGACAACAGATAAGGAGAGTGACAGCAAGGCTGAAGATTTAGTAGATCAGTACCTTAGGACTTCTCTTGTACACAGTTCCCTAAGCGTTTTCTTCAGTCAAATGCTAATTAACTAAGATCACACTACACTTGTTATCGCCTCACTAAAGGCTATTATATTGTAAATTATCTCAAAGCATGGCCATTAAGTTATGGAATAGAGGACTTGCAAGAGCCAAGAGATCAGTGGGTGAAAGAAAGGAATCTTCTGGCTAAATATCATGTTCAAAGTGAAATGAAAGTGTTAGTCGCTCAGTTACGTCCGACGCTTTGCTATGCTATGGACTGTAGCCTGCCAGGCTTGGGCCTGCATCAAACAGGGTTACCCTACCTGGGTCTCCAGACATTGCATCAAGCTTTGTTAGTACCTGTTGGGACTCAGGTGGAAGAATCGGCAGGATGATCTCCCCAAATTCTGGACATTCTGTGAAGAGGCGTGTTTGGGTTGTATCATGGGTCTTCTGCTCTTCTGTCTTTTTATAGTTTAAGAAGGAGAACAGTCATTCACAGGACTAAAGAGGCTGGGTTTAGGTTTTGTGCTGGCTGTTTAGGGGAGTTGTCTGGGTTTGCTGCTTTCTAGCATCTAGCTTTTCCGGAGGAAAGCTGGGGCTAGGTAGGCAAGGGGAGCTATCATTCAGGCTTCCAAGCCACCCTCAGTTAATCCTGTTTGACTCTAATTCCCTGGAATGACATTTATTCGCTTTTAATATATATTTCCCCCCACTAATTTCATGAGATGTAATATTAGGCATAGAGTCTCCTTGTCTAATGAATATATAACTGAATTCTAGTCATGAAAAGTGATTACATCTTAGTTACCTATATAATAAGCATCTGAATGATTTCATTGGTCTCTCTAAGTTTTCCTGATTTCTGTTTCTGGATTTTTAAGCAATTACAAAGGAAAAAGCCCTATAAGAGATAGCAGCCTTCCAAACTCCAAGCAAACCTTAACTTGGAAGGCCTGAAATTGAAAGCACTTGTAATGGATTTGCTCAAATCAAGCAGAATAAAATCTTCACTACTGGAATGAATAAAATCAATCATAATCTTCAAGAAACGTGTACTACATGTTGTGATTGTGCATCTCCCTTTAACATACTGATAAAGTAAACAAGAAATGGCATAAAATAATGAGAAAATCTGCCTGTCTCTCCTTTTGCTTCCATTATTACTTTTAACAGAGATTATAAGGTCATAGTGGTTTACCAGTCAGACCTGGCTCATACACCAGCTATATTTGGCCCAGTATTCTAAGAGATTTTCTAAGTACTTGTTAAGCCAATGGATCAGAGACTGTTAAGAATACATCTGTAGCTGAGGACATTATATTTCCTTATATTGTTGCTACAAGGGTGATTGTACTCTGGGGAAACCACTGGGAAGTTTCTGGTAAAGGGTTATTGAAAGAGTTTTCTTTTAGAGGTTGGGCTTGTGTGTTAGATTTTGAGGAAGAATTGCGAAGCAGAGACTAGTTCTGGATTTCAGGCTACCAAGAAGCTAGGAAAATTCAGACAGTGAGTATCTTAATAATTTGTACGTATGATGTGGGAGCATTAAAAGAATCTAAAGATTGGTTTGTTAAAGAAGCAGTATCTATTCAGAAATAGGCGCTGTTGGCAGAAGAGGAGAGGTTTTAGCCATTTTTCTGTCATGGGGTAACCTCATCTGACTTGTTCTGAACATGGTCTTGGAATTGCCTTATTTGTTTTGAGTATTATAATTTGGGGGGAACATTGTGGTTTGGTTATCAACAGGGTCATTGTTTTGCTTTCTCATTATTAATATTTAAAGACCAAGAGATTTTCACTTAATCTGAATGTGTCTTCTTTTGAAAAAAGATGAAAATATTGGACATTGTTGGTCTTTATTTCTAGATGACACTAATTGGCTATTTTATATCCAGTTAGCCACAGTCTCCACATGCTTTTTAATGTTTACCAGGCATGCTTTATTCTTTTATGTTATTTTCCTTAACTTTATAGACATATGGATTTTAACCTCCAGTCTAGATAATTAGCTAACTTCTGTTTTGTAATGGCCTAGGTTTTTTAAACAATGTTTTTTAAACATTGTTTAGAAACATTAAAATGTTTTTTAAAACATTTTTAAACAATGACAATGTTCAATTCTCAAAATATCTTCAGTTCAGTTCAGTAGCTAAGTCATGTCTGACTCTTTGCAACCCCATGAATCGCAGCACACCAGGCTCCCTGTCCATCACCATCTCCCAGAGTTCACTTAAACTCACGTCCATCGAGTCTGTGATGCCATCCAGCCATCTCATCTTCTGTCGTCCCCTTTTCTTCCTGCCCCCAATCCCTCCCAGGACCAGAGTCTTTCCAGTGAGTCAATTCTTTGCATCAGGTGGCCAAAGTACTGGAGTTTCAGCTTTAGCATCATTCCTTCCAAAGAGATCCCAGGGCTGATCTCCTTCAGAATGGACTGGTTGGATCTCCTTGCAGTCCAAGGGACTCTCAAGAGTCTTCTCCAACACCACAGTTCAAAAGCTTCAATTCTTTGGTGCTCAGCTTTCTTCACAGTCCAACTCTCGCATCCATACATGACTATTGGGAAAACCATAGCCTTGACGAGACGGACCTTTGTTGGCCAAGTAATGTCTCTGCTTTTGAATATGCTATCTAGGTTGGTCATAACTTTCCTTCCAAGGAGTAAGCGTCTTTTAATTTCATGGCTGCAGTCACCATCTGCAGTGATGTCCAAAAAAATAAAGTCTGACACTGTTTCCATTGTTTCCCCATCTATTTCCCATGAAGTGGTGGGACCAGATGCCATGATCTTAGTTTTCTGAATGTTGAGCTTTAAGCCAACTTGTTCACTCTCCTCTTTCACTTTCATCAAGAGGCTTTTGAGTTCCTCTTCATTTTCTGCCATAAGGGTGGTGTCATCTGCATATCTGAGGTTATTGATATTTCTCCTGGCAGTCTTGATTCCAGCTTGTGCTTCTTCCAGCCCAGCGTTTCTCATGATGTACTCTGCATAGAAGTTAAATAAGCAGGGTGACAATATACAGCCTTGACGTACTCCTTTTCCTATTTGGAACCAGTCTGTTGTTCCATGTCCAGTTCTAACTGTTGCTTCCTGACCTGCATATAGGTTTCTCAAGAGGCAGGTCAGGTGGTCTGGTATTCCCATCTCTTTCAGAATTTTCCACAGTTTAAAGTTGTTGTTGTTGTTTAGTCACTCAGTCATGTCCCACTCTTTGCAGCCCCAAGGACTGCAGCCCACCAGGCTCCTCTGTCCATGGGATTTCCCAGGCAAGAATACTGGAGTGGGTTGCCTTCCCTCCTCCAGAAAATGAAAGTATTTGCCATTATCTAACTAAATCACTATGCATTAAATTTGGCCTATCATACCTTTAGGAAAATAAGATGAAAGCCTCAAAGCATCATATATCATATTTCAACTGATTGATCAGTCTCTAAATGGTTCAGCTGGTATATGTTGAATTTTAAAGGCAGTAGCTAAAACACGTCTTTAAAGCAAGTTAAATCCCATGAAATACTTAAAACTTGTACATCAGTAGGACTGTTGAATATGTGATAGAATAATCTCACTCATACTGGCTTTAATGAAAAGAATCTATTGACTCACATAACTAAAAAGGCAAGGGGAATATTTGTCTGTACAGCCCGATCTAGGCACATAAATAGAGCCATCTGTGGATACAGTCTTTTCCATTTCTCATCTAGTTTTCTTTATTTTGGCTTCCCTCTCAAGCTTGGCATGATAATGGCAAATATATATTAAACTACAAACACAGTTTAATATTTGACTCTTCTTTTTGAAAGCTGAACATTCATTTTTTAAAAATTTCTCAATTTGATCAATCCATTGCATCCCTTTTGTGAAGAAATCAACAAATCTCATTAAAAAATCAGCATTGTATGCTACACCATATAGCAATGCCACATTTTCTTCCTTCAAAGAGTTCATAGTTCATTAGAAGATTTAGACAAATGCGCAAATAGTCACAGTCTAGTGGGATGAATGCTATCTTACCTATATGTATATGATGCTAAGACACCATAGCTATCAGATCCAGCTCTGCCTGAGGAGGGTGTGGGTGGGCAGGGAAGGTTACATACAGTAAGCGGTCCTTGATCACTTACGCTGTTCAGATGCTATGCAGAGGGATGGGGTCACAGTGGAGATAAGAAAGCCCTCACATACCTTACCATCCTTAAAAGATGAGGAGGAATTGTCAGATGAAAGATTGTTAGTTTTAGTTTTGCCAAATATCGAAATGAATCCGCCACAGGTATACCCGCGTATTGTAAAGTTTAAAAATAAAATAAAAAAAAAAAAAAAAAAAAGATTGTTAGTGGCATTCCTAGCAATGGAATAATAGATATTAGTGCTGAGGTATGCAGACATGGCTTGTTTAGAAATTCAATGTGCCTGGGAAAGGGGCAGAAGGTGAAAATGAGGAGAAAGGAAAACTATATCCCCAAAACCCCTGAGTAAATGAATTGTACATTGTAAAAATGAGAAGCATTTGAAGCCTTTTCATTAGGGTAGTAGTGTAATCAAATTCCTATGCTATGAAGATAATTCTAGCATTGATGTGGAAATGGATTGGAGAAAGCTGAGATAGGAAGAAGGAAGACCAATTAGAGATATAAGTTAATTTTTGAGTTTAGGGTTTGGACTAAGGGATGAGCAGTGGAGGGAAATTTTAAGAGATATTCTAAAAGTAGCATTATTTGAAATGAGGCAAGTCCACAAATGAAGGTTGAAATGATTCTTAGGCTTTGCCCTTTGGCATCTTGGTGATTAGTGGTGCCATTAACTAAAGCAAGAAAGGAACAGAAGACAGGTGGATGGTGTGAGGAGGGGACGACAACGAATTCCACCTTGAAGATACTCAGTTTGAAGTAGTAGCCCAATATTATACATCAGATCAGATCAGATCAGATCAGATCAGTCGCTCAGTCGTGTCTGACTCTGCAACCCCATGAATCGCAGCACGCCAGGCCTCCCTGTCCATCACCAACTCCCGGAGTTCACTGAGACTCAAGTCCATCGAGTCAGTGATGCCATCCAGCCATCTCATCCTCTGTCGTCCCCTTCTCCTCTTGCCCCCAATCCCTCCCAGCATCAGAGTCTTTTCCAATGAGTCAACTCTTTGCATGTGGTGGCCAAAGTACTGGAGTTTCAGCTTTAGCATCATTCCTTCCAAAGAAATCCCAGGGCTGATCTCCTTCAGAATGGACTGGTTGGATCTCCTTGCAGTCCAAGGGACTCTCAAGAGTCTTCTCCAACACCACAGTTCAAAAGCATCAATTCTTTGGCACTCAGCCTTCTTCACAGTCCAACTCTCACATCCATACATGACCACAGGAAAAACCATAGCCTTGACTAGATGAACCTTTGTTGGCAAAGTAATGTCTCTGCTTTTGGATATGCTATCTAGGTTGGTCATAACTTTCCTTCCAAGGAGTAAGTGTCTTTTAATTTCATGGCTGCAGTCACCATCTGCAATGATTTTGGAGCCCAGAAAAATAAAGGCTGACACTGTTTCCACTGTTTCCCCATCTATTTCCCATGAAGTGATGGGACCAGATACCATGATCTTAGTTTTCTGAATGTTGAGCCAACTTTTTCACTCTCCTTTTTCACTTTCATCAAGAGGCTTTTCAGTTCCTCTTCACTTTCTGCCATAAGGGTGGTGTCATCTGCATATCTGAGGTTATTGATACATGCTAGAAAGCAATTCAATGTGTGGATCTGAAACTCAGAAAACTGGAAGAAATTTAGGTTTATCTATAACAGGGAATTGAAAACAAGAAGTTAGGCAACTCCCTTGGTAGTCCAGTGGTTAAGAATCCACTTGCCAATACAGGGGACATGGGTTCGATCCCTGGTCTGGGAAGATCTCCTATGCCATGAAGTAACTAAGCCCATGCTCTACAACAAAAGAAGCCACTGCAAGGAGAAGCCCATGCACCATAATGAAGAGTAGCCCCTGCTTGTGGTAACTAGAGAAAGCTCATGCATGGTAACAAAGACCCAGCACAACCAAACAAACAAACAAAAAAATTTAATTAATAAAAAAAGAAGTTAGAATTACTCAGGGAGAGTGCTTAGAGGGAGATTACGTTGGTGTCTGGGAAAATTTTGAATGTAGTTGAGCAAAGAGAACTCATGGGAGCAGAGTGACAGGTAAAAAGCGTGTGATTTTTTTATATAGGAAAGGAAGTATTTATGAAAGGAATGTGTAGATCAAAGTGCCAACTGTTGTAGAAGAGATGACGTAAAATAAAAGCGAGAAGTAAACTTTAGATTTGGTGCCTTGATGTCTGTAATAGCTTTGGGTATAGGTTAGGGCGGATTCATTTCGATATTTGGCAAAACCAATACAATATTGTAAAGTTTAAAAATAAAATTAAAAAAAACGTCACAAGAGTTGAGGAATGAATGGGAGATGAAGAAATAGTGGAGGTATGTTGCTTTTCCCCAACAATTTGGCTATTACAGAGAAAAGGATGATAACTAGAGAAATTCCCAGGGCAGAGGCTCACTTTTTGTTTGTTAGTTTGCTTTATTCCAGTTGGGAAAGAACTGAATCTATTTCCATATACACAAGGTACAGTCAGAGAGTAAGCTCCTAAGGGACTGTGAGAGGATTCATGGAGCAAATTGGAGGCAGCAGATGATGAAATTTAAAGAACAGCCAGAGGAATTAGCTCATTTGCTTTCAAAGCTCTCAGTCATTGGGTTCACTTGGAGACCTCTAACAGAATGCCAGTGCTGAGACTTGTTCCAAATTTCTGAAACTGGAGCTGGATACTTTTTAAAAGCTTTCAGGATAACTTCAACATATGGTCAGCATTTCCTAAAACAAACAAGGAACATCCAAACTTGTCTGAAATGTTAAAGGGTGAGGAATATTTTCAAGGCTAGAACATTATAAGGGGGGTTTAAGGTGATTCTCTCTCTATTCCAGGCACAAATCAGGACTTTATTTTCATATTTTTTCTGATATCTGACAAGTTACAGAAATAAGATGTGGAGGTCATGAAACAGGTCCAGGGAAGCACAAAAGAATAACAAAGTATTTGTCCTCTGGGGCCCTGGGGTGTCAAGAATGCTCTGGTCACATGAATGGTTTTGAGATGATGAAAAATATGTTTGAAGAGAGTATTTTCTTTAGAAAATAGAGACAAAATGCATATATAAAGGGAGTAAATGAATTCTAGGGATCTTTCTGACAGTTCAGAAAACCTTTTATATATTTTATTTATTTATTTATTTTGGGCTGTCTGGATCTTCGTTGCTGTGCAGACTTTTCTGTAGTTGTGGCGATTGGGGGCTACTCTCTAGTCATGGTGTGTGAGTTTCTCATTGTGGTGGCTTCTTTGTTAGGGAGCCCAGGCTCTAGGGAGTGTGGGCTTCAATAGTTGCTGCACACGGGCTCAGTCGTTGCAGCTCACAGACTCCAGAGCAAGAGCTCATGAATTGTGGCACACAGATTCAGCTGCCCCATGTGGGGCATGTGGGAACTTCCCAGACCAGGGCTCGAACCAACCCTTGTCCTCTGCATTGCAAGGTGGATTCTGCTGAAGGGGCAAAAGTGTAATCAAGCTCACATTTTGGCAGAAGGTTGCTGCTAGTCTTGAGGAAAAGATATCTTTAGCAGTTTCAGTGCTTTTCTAGATATGAGGAGATGCATGAAACTGGGCTCATAAAATTGTCTTCTGAAAATACCTATCTGAAGTTCATCTGGTTTTCCCAGAGCACAGAGTGAGCCATTCCTGATCTCAGCCTTGAACTCCTTTCAGAGTGTGTCGAAGGTCAGTGACTGCAGTGGGTAGTGATTGCTTTCCTCCACAACCAGATGGCAAGCAATATTTTAGCTGCCAGTCTTTTTTATAATATCAGTTTATTAGCGAAATTACCTCCCAAGTGGTTAATTTTGGCACCATGCATATATTCTGACTGGGATTGGGGCAAGAAGTCTCTCCTGCATACCATGTTGTTCTCTGAGAAAGAGTAGTATTTGAGGGCATTGCTGCATTTATGCAAAGTAGAGTGGTTTGTCATGGTTACTACCAAGTGACAGATCTTATCTGAAGTGCTTTTAACTATTCCGCATACTTCATATATCTTCATTTTAATTTCATCTTGGAAGTCCTTGGCTCTTGACAGAATGCTAACTTGAAGGTAGGCTCTGCTCGGTGGGCTCTGCTGTCTCTTTGGGCTGTCTTTTGGCCACATGTCAGATGGCTACTGCCACTTCTCTTTCTGTGCAGTTATTTGAGCCGTGAAACCCACCTCCTGTGGAACAGCTTTCCCTCTTCCCCTCTTTTGTCTCCACGGGAGAGTCAGCAGCTTCTGTGGATGTTTTTGAAGCTTTGGAGCCCAGTGGGGACCGAAATTTTCCCCTGTGTTTCCTCCAGATTTTAGACTCTAAGCACAATTCCTTCTGCTCCACCTTTTCTGCAGGTGTGGGATACAGCTCTGCGGTTGCACTTTTTAGAACTGATATGTTGTGTTTAATTTATTGATTTTATTCATTCTTTTCTTTCTCTAAAACTTGCAGGGGCCTGTTGGCTTCAGGCCTTACATGTCCCTGAAGTTCATTCAGCTACTCTGGAAGTATTTTAAAATGTTCAGCCTAAAAGAAAAAAAAGAAAGAAAAAGTTCAGCCTTTTGACACGTGCGTGCTCAGTCGATTCAGTCATGTTGGACTCTTTGCAACCCCATGGACTGTGACCCACCAGGTCGCAGGTGGGATTTTTCAGGCAGGAATACTGGAGTGGGTTGTCATTTCCTCCTCCAGGGGATCTTCCCGACCAGGGATCTAACCTGCATCTCCTGCACTGCAGGCAGATTCTTTACCGCTGAGCCACCAGGGAAACCCCAGCCTTTCGAAAAGCTACCTCTATTCAAGGTTATCCATTCAGAGTTTGCTCCTTCACCCTGAGAACAGAATGGAGTTTGGGCAGTGATTCTAGCATTTTCCACCTAGGCTTTAAATTAATAATTTAAAGGTAATTCTCCCCAGTGTCCTTACAATACTTGGAATGTCATTGCCTTGAAATTTAAAAGCAAAACTTTCTGCTCAACAATACCTAAAAGGTATATAGACAGATTCTCTTTGTCTGAAAGTTGAATCTTTACCTCAGCTACAAGTACGCAGAGAAATTATGCTTTTTAGTCCAAGGTCAGCCTGTGGAGGCTGTTGCCTCACTGCATGCTGACACTTTGCACTATTTTCCAGCATGCTGGTGCCTGCAGCTTTGTCTCCATAGAAACAGCAGTTCACTGTGGCAAAGTTGCCATAAACTCATGTGAACCGCTAAGGTGAAAAACCCAACATGGCTGAGCCTCAGGCCCAAAGGCACATGCCTTGGTGATAACAGCTAAAAACTAAATAAAGGTGCAGTTGTTAAGACACAGCCCCATGGCTCAGAATGGCCTCTCTATTTTAGTATTTTAAAAACTAAAAAGAAAAAAAAAATGTTCATATGGATGTAAAGTAATTGAAACTCTCCTACACTGGTGGTGGGAATGTAAACTGGCAAATCCCTTTGTATAAATTATAAATAAAATAAACTATAAATCCTTTCAGAAAACTGTTCATACATTCTAAAGATAAGCATATGCCTACCCTATTACTCAAGAATTTCATTTCAAGCTGTGTGCTTACCAAAGCCCACACCTAAATTCCTGTGCCCTAGCCTTGGCTAAAGACTCACTACATGTTATTTTGGTCTGATTCTCAGATTTCTGGCCCAAACCAGTAGATGTTGTATAAATCTGTTGTCTTCCCCCTCTATCCAAATATTGAACCACTCAGAAAAAAAAGAAAAATACATATACTATAGACTGGATGTATAGACTGGATGTCTGTGTCCCCCTGAAACCTAATGCCTAAAGTGATGATCCTAGGATGTGGGGCCTTTGGGAGGTGATTAGGTCATGAGAGTGGAGCCCTCACAAACGAGATTAGTGCCTTCACATGAAAGAGAAGCCAGAGCGTTCATAGGATTATCACAGTAGCACAAAGATGAACTCTAATTGTGTGGGTCTTTTGGTGAATTTATTTTGCATTTCTCTTGGGTAAAACACTTGGAAAAGATCCTAATGCTGGGAAAGATTGAGGGCAAAAGGATGACAGAGAATAAGATAGTTGGATGACATCACTCAATGGACGTGAATTTGAGCAACCTCTGGGAGATGGTGAAGGACAGGGAAGCCTGGCGTGCTGCAGTCCATGGGGTTGCAAAGAGTTGGACATGACTTAGCAACTGAACAACAACAGCAATAACAAACACTTAGAAATGTAATTCTTGGGTTATAGGGTAGGCACATGCTCAGCTTTAGAATGTATGAACAGTTTTCTGAAACTGTTTGAATAAGCTCCAGGAGTTGGTGATGGACAGAGAAGCCTGACATGCTGCAGTCCTTGGGGTCGCAAAGATTTGGACATGACTAAGTGACTGAACTGAACTGAGGGTAGGCACGTGCTCAGCTTTAGAATGTATGACAAGTTTTCTGTTGGGATTTATAATTTATTTTATTTACAATTTATCCACAGGAATTTACCAATTTACATTCCCACCACCAGTGTAGGAGAGTTCCAATTACAACACATGAACATGTTTTTCTTCAGTTTTCAAAATTTTGCCCATTTGATGGTTGTGTCATCATTATCTCTTCGTGCTTTTGGTTTCCATTCTTATAATGATTAACAATTATAAACACATTTTCATACGCTTACCAGCCCTTGAATATCCTCTTTTGTGAAGTACTTGATGAGGCATCTCATCCAATTTTCTATAGGATTTGTTTACTTATTCATTTATAGGATTTCTCTATACATTTTGCATTTGCATCCAGACCCAGGACATCTCTTTCAATACTGCAGTGTGTCCTTACATAAGCAACCTGGAAGTGTAGGGAGTTATATCACCTTTTAGCATAAAAATTTGACCAGCAGGGACAAAAGTTGAGGGGTTAATGGGTTCTCTTTTTATCTCACCTGGACAAACATCCTGAAAGCATGCTGTATAGTCTTAGTCAGTCCCAAGGAACTGTACAACCAGTTGTCTGCATCAAAGGCCAATAATTTGTCCTCAAATTATTTATCAATAATTTATCCTTAAACTCCAATAGGCTTCCCTGGTGGCTCAGATGCTAAAGCATCTGTTTGCAATGCAGGAGACCCAGGTTCGATCTGTGGGTTGGGAAGATCCCCTGGAGAAGGAAATGGCAACCCAGTCCAGGACTCTTGCCTGGAAAATCCCATGGATGGAGGAGCCTGGTAGGCTACAGTCCAAGCGGTTGCAAAGAGTCGGACATGACTGAGCGACTTCACTTTCTACTTTCTTTAAACTCCAATATCAAAAGCATTCTTCCAAGATTTTTTTTTAAAGAGCTGTCTACCCTCAACTTATCCCTTTGTTGAATTTCTCTAAATATCACATAGTATGTTTTTATTGAGTAGCTCAAATTTATTCACCCCTAGCCTGGAGGGCTGCATAGTCCAGTCTATGGGGTCGCATAGAGTCGGACACGACTGAAGTGACTTAGCAGCAGCAGCAGCAGCTTCTACACAATAGGTAAGTTTGAGAATGCATTTGCTATGTTTACAGCACAGTGCTCAACCCTTTATATGTGTATCAGCATATTCTCTCTCTCATACACACAAAATATTTACTATTGTTAGCTGTAATTTTACAGATAAGATTGTATGTAGCTGTTTAGTAATTTACTCAAGGTTATGTAACTAGTATGAATTGAAACAGAAAACGAAACTCAGATATTTTTTCAAAAATCTTGTTTAATTATTTACAAAGCTCAACTGCTTTACGTTGATTGTAGTTCTAAATTCAAACATGATAAATTTGCTGCTGCTATAATATGACATAATTTTCAACGTGTTTCCTAAGATTTGTTTCTCAGTGTTTTCATATGATAATGAAGAGGCAGAGAAGGAGGATAGAGATGAGGATGACAGTGAATCACCTAGTTTGGCTTCCCTTATAAAAGAAAAAGTAGGAAAATTTCTGGGGGAAAATGTCATTCACCTCGAGAGGAACAGATGGCTCAAGCTTACAAGGAGCTAAGCAAACACAACTAGGAAACTGGAGCCTTTTCTGAGCATACAGTGGACTAATAAAGAAAACAAACATTTACTAACCAGTGTTGGATGAGATAACAAGAAAAAGAACTGCACCGTAATAATAAAGAACAGCAAGCCAGGGAGAGCATAAAAGGAATGCTCCCCATATAGCAACGTGATTAGCTTCCCATTTGCCCGTGCTGAGAATATTTAATCTCTGTTTTACTACTGCTGGTTTGCTGAAGGTAGAGACTGGAGTGAGAGGACCCAAGACTTTGGGGCTGCACATACTTGGGCTTAATACCAGGACTTGGCTGCTCACCAGCTCTATGTCTTTGGGGAAGTTTCTTTCTCTCTCTATGACTCAATTTTCTCAACTGAAAAATGAAACTGATAAAAAGCCTGGTGTTCCTGGAATTTTATGGAGGTAGGTGTCTGGGTTTTTTTCCTTGGCAAATGTAATGAAATAATAATTTGCATGCAAGAGTTTTATTGGGCTGTTTTCAGGATCACCACCTGGTGGGGAGCAAAGGAAGCAAGTCTGGGCTGAGCAAGAAGCTGAGGGCTATTGCAGCAGAAACCTCAGCTGATTCTGCAGGAGCTCTGGAGCTGAAAGGACTCTTAAGAGTTGTCCTGCCTAAAGCAAAGGGCCAGGTTTTTATACCCCCCACCCTGTGGACCACACATTGGATATGGGTTGTTTCCAGTGGGGAGCTTACGACCTTGTTCTAGGGGTCTCTCTTTAGCTTAAGCAGATTACCCAAGAACTGACATGCTTCAGGAATGGCAGAATGAGTGCTTGCATTGTGAAGGGGGAGCCTAGGTAGTGGCGCACAGTATCCACTAGAGTAGGTAAAGCCCCAGTCCCACGACTCAGCAGATGCCTCTTCACCTTAACTCTCCTCCCCAGAGTCTCACTGTGTGTTTCCTTAAGACATTCCAAAGCTCAAAGTTGGCATTTTGAGCTGCCACGATTGGAGTCCACTCTAGGAATCGCCCATCTTCCTGGCCCCAGTTTCAGCTTCTTTACCTAAGGTGACAGCATGCCTTTTAGGTGAGACCCAGTCACTCAAGTCAGAGACTTTGAGAAGTTCCTGAGGGCTACCACCTTGGAAAGCCTAGATCCTGGAGCTGTTTATCTTGAGGGTCTTCGCATATTTCTGCTCATCTCTGCTTTACTCCACATACTTGAGTTTAATTTCCGAACATGTACCCGGCACGAAAAAACTGCCTAGCCTGATGCTAGCCAGAAAATCAGGTAGGGATCAACAAAACAAGCTCCACTGAACGCATTTGCACGGAGGTCAGGCCTTTTCCCGTAATAAGGTCAGAAGAACAAGTGATCTGGTTGGGAATAGCTAGCCAGCTGCCAGATGGCACCCTTCTCACATGCCCTGGGGCTGAATGTGCTTTAGTTTGTATATTATGCGAGCTCTCCAAAGCATCAGTGCTGGCTTTGATTAATGGCAGCTAATATTTATCGAGCCCTTCCCATGGGTCATGTGGGTTATCTCATTTTATCCTTGCTGTAACTGTGTGGGGTTCCTGTGAGGAGGGGAGGACTAGTGTCTCCATTTTGTATCCTAGGAAGTTGAGGCTTAGCATGAATTTACTTGTCTAGGGTCAATGTGACTTGAATCTCGGTAGTCTGGCACCCCACTCCAGTACTCTTGCCTGGAAAATCCCATGGATGGAGGAGCCTGGTAGGCTGCAGTCCATGGGGTCGCTAAGAGTCAGATACGACTGAGGGACTTCACTTTCACTTTTCACTTTCACTTTTCACTTTCATGCATTGGAGAAGGAAATGGCAACCCACTCCAGTGTTCTTGCCTGGAGAATCCCAGGGACGGGGGAGCCTGATGGCTGCTGTCTATGGGGTCGCACAGAGTCGGACATGACTGAAGCGACAGCAGCAGCAGCAGTCTGACTGTCAACACCTATGTGGGAATTATGGCTTAAAACATTAGATGTGCAGAGTACAGAGCCTTCTCCCTTAGATCCAGGAAGGATCTCTTTATGTCAAGGGGGAACATGGTATATAGTGGGTTGAATGGTATTCCCACCAAAATTCATGTCTAGCCAAAACTTTGAATATAATCTTCTTTGGAAACAGGGTCTTTATAGTTAAAATTAGCTAAAGATCTTAAGATAAAGTCATCCTGGGTTTAGGGTGGCCCCAAAATCCAAAGACATGTCATTAGAAGATGAGAAGGAGTACATCAAGGCTGTATATTGTCACCCTGCTTATTTAACTTATATGTAGAGTACATCATGAGAAATGCTGGGCTGGAGGAAGCTCAAGCTGGAATTAAGATTGCCAGGAGAAATATCAATAACCTCAGATATGCAGATGACACCACCCTTATGGCAGAAAGTGAAGAAGAACTAAAGAGCCTTATGATGAAAGTAAAAGAGGAGAGTGAAAAAATTGGCTTAAAGCTCAACATTTAGAAAACTAAGATCATGGCATCTGGTCCCATCACTTCATGGGAAATAGGTGGTGAAACAGTGGAAACAGTGGCTGACTTATTTTTCTGGGCTCCAAAATTACTGCAGATGGTGATTGCAGCCATGAAATTAAAAGACACTTACTCCTTGGAAGGAAAGTTATGACCAACCTAGACAGCATATTAAAAAGCAGAGACATTACTTTGTCAACAAAAGTTTGTCTAGTCAAGGCTATGGTTTTTTCCAGTGGTCATGTATGGATGTAAGAGTTGGACTATAAAGAAAACTGAGAGCCAATGAATTGATGCTTTTGAACTGTGTTGTTGGAGAAGACTCTTGAGAGTCCCTTGGACTGCAAGGAGATCCAACCAGTCCATTCTAAAGGAGATCAGTCCTGGGTGTTCATTGGAGGAACTGATGTTGAAGCTGAAACTCCAATACTTGGGCCACCTGATGAGAAGTACTGACTCATTTGAAAAGACCCTGATGCTGGAAAAGATTAAAGGCAGGAGGAGAAGGGGACAACAGAGGTTGAGATGGTTGGATGGCATCATCAACTCAATGGACATGGGTTTGGGTAGACTCTGGGGGTTGGTGATGGACAGGGAGGCCTGGAGTGCTGCGGTTCATGGGGTCACAAAGAGTCGGACATGACTGAGCAACTGAACTGAACAGAAAGTGAAAGAAAGGAAGTGAAAGTGAAGTCGCTTAGTCGTTTCCGACTCTTTGCGACCCTACAGACTGTAGCCTACCAGGCTCCTCTGTCCATGGGATTTTCCAGGCAATAGTACTGGAGTGATTTGCCATTTCCTTCTCCAGGGGATCTTCCCAACCCAGGGCTTGAACCCGGGTCTCCCACATTGTAGACAGACGCTTTACCGTCTGATCCACCAACTGAAGAGGACACCAAAGTGACACACACACAGAAGGAAAGTCCATGTGAAAACAGACTCAGAGATTGGATTAATGTGGTCACAAGCCAAGGAATGCCTGGAGCCACCAGAAACTAGAATAAGCAAGGTAGGATTCTTCCCTAAAATCTTCCAAGAAAATGTGGCTCTTCTGGTGTTTTGATTTCATATATCTGTGCTCCAGAACTGTGCAAGAGTAAATGTCTGGGGTCTTAAGCCAGCAAATTTGTGTAATTATGTCACCCCTAGGAAACTGATCTGTGATATAACAGAAACAGACCTAAACTGGGAACCATTGGCACCAACTTATTCTTCTATAATATGAGGAGTTTGTTTTAAATGACCTCTAGAATCCCCCACATCTTTGCAGTGTATGATCCTAAATCTTGCCTTTCCCTAGCATAACCTTAGCATCAGCCATTTTATATCACAGTTACTCAGATCCTTCACTATACATTTAAAATTTTTATTTTATTTTTAATTGGAGGATAATTGCTTTACAATATTGTAATGGTTTCTGCCATATACCAACATGCATCAGCCATAGGCGTACATATGTCCTCTCCCTCTTAAAATTTCCTCCCACCTTTCTCTCCATTCCACGCTCTAGGTTGTCACAGAGCACCAACTTTGGGTTCCCCGAGTCATACAGCAAATTCCCACCGGCTATCTACTTTACATATGGGAAAGTATATGTTTTAATGCTACTCTCTCAAATCATCCCACCTTCTCTCTCTCCCATTAAGGCCAAAAGTCTGTTCTATATGTTGGCATCTGCATTGCTGCCATGTAGATAAGTTCATCAGTACCTATCTGTCTAGATTTTTAAAATATATATATATATATATATAATTATATTATATATATATTTAGCATGGCTTTTCTTCTACAAGGCTCTTAAATATAATCTAAAATGAACTCAGTTTTGAAAATACTCTTCATTTGTTCTTGTGACCTCTTCACTTCCTAATACGGACAATTTTAGCACAGATGACAGCATCAAAAATTAATGCAAACATTTCAATTTGCCTGAATTTGTCACTTTTCAATGGGCTATGTCAGTAATGATTAGGTTCTGGAGAGAACAGACTCCCAGAAGTAGATTAGTTCAGTTCAGTCGCTTAGTCGTTTCCGACTCTTTGCGACCCCATGAATCGCAGGATGCCAGGCCTCCCTGTCCATCACCAACTCCTGGAGTTCACCCAGACTCACGTCCATTGAGTCAGTGATGCCATCCAGCCATCTCATCCTCTGTCGTCCCCTTCTCCTCCTGCCCCCAATCCCTCCCAGCATCAGAGTCTTTTCCAATGAGTCAACTCTTCACATGAGGTGGCCAAAATACTGGAGTTTCAGCTTTAGCATCATTCCTTCCAAAGAAATCCCAGGGCTGATCTCCTTCAGAATGGACTGGTTGGATCTCCTTGCAGTCCAAGGGACTCTCAAGAGTCTTCTCCAACACCAGAGTTCAAAAGCATCAATTCTTCGGCGCTTAGCCTTCTTCACAGTCCAACTCTCACATTCATACATGACCACAGGAAAAATAGCCTTGACTAGATGGACCTTTGTTGGCAAAGTAATGTCTCTGCTTTTGAATATGCTATCTAGGTTGGTCATAACTTTCCTTCCAAGGAATAAGCATCTTTTAATTTCATGGCTGCAGTCACCATCTGCAGTGATCTTGGAGCCCCAAAAATAAAGTCTGACACTGTTTTCACTGTTTCCCCATCTATTTCCCATGAAGTGATGGGACCAGATGCCATGATCTTCGTTTTCTGAATGTTGAGCTTTAAGCCAACTTTTTTACTCTCCACTTTCACTTTCATCAAGAGGCTTTTTAGTCCTCTTCACTTTCTGCCATAAGGGTGGTGTCATCTGCATATCTGAGGTTATTGATATTTCTCCCGGCAATCTTGAGTCCAGCTTGTGTTTCTTCCAGCCCAGCGTTTCTCATGATGTACTCTGCATAGAAGTTAAATAAGCAGGGTGACAAGATACAGCCTTGACGTACTCCTTTTCCTATTTGGAACCAGTCTGTTGTTCCATGTCCAGTTCTAACTGTTGCTTCCTGACCTGCATACAAATTTCTCAAGAGGCAGATCAGGTGGTCTGGTATTCCCATCTCTTGCAGAATTTTCCACAGTTGATTGTGATCCACACAGTCAAAGGCTTTGGCATAGTCAGTAAAGCAGAAATAGATGTTTTTCTGGAACTCTCTTGCTTTTTCTATGATGTAGCGGATGTTGGCAATTTGATCTCTGGTTCCTATGCCTTTTCTAAAACCAGCTTGAACATCAGGAAGTTCACGGTTCACATATTGCTGAAGCCTGGCTTGGAGAATTTTGAGCATTACTTCACTAGCGTGTGAGAAGAGTACAACTGTGTGGTAGTTTGAGCATTCTTTGGCATTGCCTTTCTTTGGGATTGGAATGAAAACTGACCTTTTCCAGTCCTGTGGCCACTGCTGAGTCTTCCAAATTTGCTGGCATATTGAGTGCAGCACTTTCACAGCATCATCTCTCAGGATTTGAAATAGCTCAACTGGAATTCCATCACCTCCACTAGCTTTGTTCATAGTGATGCTTTCTAAGGCCCTCTTGACTTCACATTCCAGGATGTCCGGCTCTAGGTCAGTGATCACATCATTGTGATTATCTGGGTCATGAAGATCTTTTTTTGTACAGTTCTTCTGTGTATTCTTGCCATCTCTTCTTAATATCTTCTGCTTCTGTTAGGTCCATACCATTTCTGTCCTTTATGGAACCCATCTTTGCATGAAATGTTCCCTTGGTATATCTAATTTTCTTGAAGAGATCTCTAGTCTTTCCCATTCTGTTGTTTTCCTCTATTTCTTTGCATTGATTGCTGAGGAAGGCTTTCTTATCTCTCCTTGCTATTCTTTGGAACTCTGCATTCAGATGCTTATATCTAACCTAAAAGGGCTAAAGACTATGAAATGCAGGATAGATAAAGTCCATGTAAATGGCCTTCCTTACTTAAACCTCTGCAAGACAAAATTGTGACCAATACCTCTTCATTATGGTAGTGACAAAGCTAAAACAATGCAAAAGTAGATTTCTATCCCTAAAACACTTTGCTTCTCAGTAACCCCACAACAATCTGATATGGCTCACATGCCTTCACAGTAGAGATCCTGTTTATATGCCCATGGCTGAATGTTAAAAGCAACAGGGAGCTGAAGAAAACTAAGGTTAATTAACTTGTCCAAGGTCACCCAGTCAATAAGTAAACGAGCCAGGTTCAAAGTTAACAGTCTGACAACAGAGTGTGTGCTTTTAATCCCTACTGTAATTAACACAACTTCCCCAACTGTGAGTTGGAGAATGTATTTGATAGAATCAAGAATGAAGAAAATGAGACCAGTTAAGAGACTAATGTAATTCCCTAGGCAAGAAGTGATACACAGTTGAATTAAAATAGGAGTAATACTGTAGAAGGGAGTAGATTACAACATTAAAAAGGTAGAAGTTAGATTGATTTGCAGGGGAGAGAGAGTTGAGATAAATGACATCCTGCTTTGCCTCCTGGTCAGTGAATAAATGATGGTGTTATTCACTTAGGTAGGGAGCACAAGAGGAGATGAGATAAGCTTGAGTACAGATAACAAGTTCAGTTTTGAACACATCAATTGTATCTCTATTCCTGTGAAGATGTTCAGTAAATATCTAAATATTTTATGTGCTGTGCTCAGTTGCTCAGTCATGTCTGACTCTTTGCAACCCCATGGACCGTAGCCCATCAGGCTCCTCTGTCTATGGGGATTCTCCAGGCAAGAATATTGTAATGGGTTACCATACCCTCCTCCAGGGGATCTTTCCAATTAAGGTGTCCCACATGGTAGGAGGATTCTTCAGTCTGAGCCACCAGGGAAGCCCAAATGTTATGTATCTTAGTCCCAATTTTTACATGTCTCAGGATTTTCTTGGCTTCTCCTGCTTTCCAAGCACTTGAACACATGCTCCGTGGAGAACTTGGACTGTTGCCACTTTGACTGTCAACACTGCTGGTTTTCTAGTCACTGCTGGGGAAGGCCAGGCTCTCACAGTCTCCACTGTCCCTAGGACTGTGGGAGCCACTGCAGTTCTAGCCTCCAAACCTAGCCTGAACGGATCAGGGATGTTGATTTCTCTTAGCACTCTGGACATAGATGAAGTACTACCCTGGGAGGTTGGTTTCTCAACAGCTTCCCACAGCCTGGAGGTATAGAAAATAAATGTTCCAAGTGTTGAAATCTGACTTATAAGAGACGAAAGACAGAGAGAGCCCGCTTGTTGTTCCTACTTTCCCATGACAACTGTTTCATTGCCCAAAGGTTCCAATGTCTTATCTGGAAACATCCCCTGTAGAAAAGGAAAGCAACCCTGCTTGTTTGGAGGCTGTAGCAACTTGGCCATGTACCACATTGTACTTTTCTTTCTTTTTCTTTTCCCCTCACTCTTGATTTCCTGGATTGTATTCTTCCCTGAATAAAGTACTAACATTAGCTTGTAAGCTTTGCCTTTGCCTCTGTTTCCAGGGCGTGCGTGCTCAGTCACTCAGTCGTATCTGACTCCATGAGATTCTTTGGACTCTAGACCACCGGTGTCCTCTGTCCATGAGATTTTCCAGGCAAGAACACTGGAACTTGTTGCCATTTCCCTCTCCAGGGAATCTTCCTGACCCAGGGATTGAACCTGCATCTTCTGCATTGCTGATGGATTCTTTACCGCTGAGCCATTGGGAAGCTTGGGTTACAACAGCTGGTGTAAGAAGTGGCTCTAGAAAGCAGACACGTGGCATGAGGTTTTGACAGTGTTTCTCTCTCCTCTCTGAACTCAATAAGAAGTTACTGCTGGAGCAAGTGTGATGGCAAAACCCCTCTGGCACATAGAACATAAATACTAAAGCCTTCACATGCATTTAATTGGCACAAGATGCAGGTGGAAGGGAAGAAGAAAAGAGATCAAGAGATCTAGATTGGTATAAGGGCAAGAATAATTGCAAGTTGTGCTATCAAGTAAGTACTTTTTGAGAGCAATAAAGACCTTGCAAGAAGTATAAATAGTAAGTCCAGAGTAGGTAATTGCCATCTTAAGGAATACTGTTTCAGTTAGGTTACCTTTGTGACAATTTTGAAAGATTCAACTATAGCCTCAGGGCATGCTCTGCTGGAATATCAAGTCATATATTTCACATATATCATATATAATTTGATCAAATTATAAGTGCAGTTGAGTTATAAACAAGGCTTGATGTATAGACTGATTGATAGGTTTTCTACACCAAAGTTAGGGCCTTTACAGGGAAACAGTAGACCTTGCGATCTGGGATGAAGACATTTTGGTTGGACTAATCTGTGCATCTTATATGTATATACTTGTAAATTCCCATAGATCCTTCTAGCAAGGAAAATAACCTTTTTTCCATTGCTTAGAAAAACAAATTTTAATTGCCTGGAAATTGTACAAAAATCTCATCTGAATGAAGTTACTTTCATCCTAGCCACTCCTAATTGGCTTCAGGCCAAGAAACAGGGCCAGACATCAGCACAGTCTGAGCAGGGAAATGCAGCCTCTGTTTCATAGCCAAACATATCAAAATATTCAAAGGGCATGACTACTATGTACCAGTAGGAAAGGGGAAAATATTTGTGAAAGGAGATATTTAGGGTATTATATTGTGGTATGGAGCAAACTGGCATAGGATGAATAGGCAAGAATTTACTGACATAGGGCAAAGTCACTCATGACTTGGGATTTAATCTTCTTTCCTAGAAAGACATTTGTGTGCTAAGTATGTCAATTTCAAGGGACTGGCATGTTGGTGAAGTTTTCAAGCAAAAACACTTGCCTAAAGCTGATTCTTATATTTTGGTGGGATGACTCCTTGAAGCCTAGACATGACATTGGCCTCAAAGAGATAAAATATAGAGAACAAAATCTCCTTGGCCCAAGATTGAGGAAGGGGTCACCTGTTCAGGGGATTTGCATTTAAAACCCTGAAGCCATCACTTGGCAGTGCTATTGCAGGAGTAGCCAGGAGGAGATGGTTGCCTCACCAAGGCAATCAAGAAGGATAGAATCTTTAAGAGGCTTGGTAGCATTCTATTATGAGGGTTGACAGAGGGTAATGCTACCATGGAACTGGACTCCCCCTGTCCCTTTTAAGAGGTTTTAAAAATAACACTTATTTCTTAAAAGTTAGCTTGTGCATAATAGGAAACCAAAAAACACAAGAAGCATAAAACAGCCATTCATAATCACAAGAAGTTTACCATTTGATATGTACTTCTAGGTCTCATTTGTATATTTTCACAACTAAGAATCCATTTTTATATAATTAAGATCATACAGTTATGTATCATGCTGTTTCACAGATCATGAATATTTACCATTTCAAAGCCCCAAAGTTTTGAGTATTTTGATAACCAAGAATACACTACACCAAGTCAATCTGGAAGGAAAAAAATGAAATCCTGCCTTTCTTGGCAACAAAAATTTCAGAGAAGACAAAAATGGCAACAGGCCCCTAGATAAAGATATTGGCAGAGCTGTGATTAAAATACTACATTCCCTTTTAACAATGAGTATGATGGGGTTCTAGAAAGTCAGAGGCCAGATATAATATTAAATCTCAGAAAGCAAGTAGACATATGTGTTACTTATATATTGCTAAGTGGATTTATTAATTCTAACAGTATATCAGCAGATTCTTTGCATAAAATCATCTTTCCTGTATAAAAATGGAGCGTCGTATTACCTCCTTTCCAGATCTCATTATCTTTTATTTGCTTTTGTTGTCCTATTGATTTGGCTTAATATTTCACCTTTCTCACACTGCTAAGATCTTTATCTCATCCTTGATCACAGGAAAATATTTCAGTGTTTCACAATTAAATATCATGTTTGCTATTGATTTTTTTTTGTAGGTATCTATATCATGGCATCCAGTCCCATCACTTCATGGGAAATAGATGGGGAAACAGTGGAAACAGTGTCAGACTTTATTTTTCTGGGCTCCAAAATCACTGCAGATGGTGACTGCAGCCATGAAATTAAAAGACGTTTACTCCTTGGAAGGAAAGTTATGACCAACCTAGATAGCATATTCAAAAGCAGAGACATTACTTTGCGAACAAAGGTTCATCTAGTCAAGGCTATCGTTTTTCCAGTGGTCATGTACGGATGTGAGAGTTGGACTGTGAAGAAGGCTGAGCACCGAAGAATTGATGCTTTTGAACTGTGGTGTTGGAGAAGACTCTTGAGAGTTCCTTGGACTGCAAGGAGATCCAACCAGTCCATTCTGAAGGAAATCAGCCCTGGGATTTCTTTGGAAGGAATGATGCTGAAGCTGAAACTCCAGTACTTTGGCCACCTCATGCAAAGAGACTCATTGGAAAAGACTCTGATGCTGGGAGGGATTGGGGGCAAGAGGAGAAGGGGACGACAGAGGATGAGATGGCTGGATGGCATCACTAACTCGATGGACGTGAGTCTCAGTGAACTTCAGGAGTTGGTGGTGGACAGGGAGGCCTGGCATGCTGTAATTCATGGGGTCGCAAAGAGTTGGACACGACTGAGCGACTGATCTGATCTGATCTGATGCCTAGGTTAAGAAAGTTCCATTGTCTTCCAAGTTTGCTAAAAGTTTTCTTTATTATTATTTATTGATGTTAAATTTTTAAACTTTTTTTCTGAATTTATTAACATGATTTATCTCCTTTTGTTAATGTGGTGAATTACCTTCATTGTTCTTAAATGTTAAAACGTTTGTGGAATAAAATCAACATTTTTGTGATGTATGCCTGTTTTGTATCACTGGATTTTATTTGCTTTTTTAGCTTAAGATTTGACATTTTTCCATGAAAAACATTGATCTTAACTTTCCTTTCTAGTAATGTCTTTGTCACATCTTGGTATTTTGTTAATACTATCTTCAAAATGAATTGGGTGGAAGAATCAATATTGCTGAAAGACCATATTACCCAAAGCACTCTACACACTCAATGCAATTCCTATCAAATTATCAGTGGCATTTTTCACAGAAAGTGTTAGTTGCTCAGTCATGTCCACTCTTTGCAACCCCAGGGACTGTAGCCTGTCAGACTCCTCAGTCCATGGAATTCTGCAGGCAACAGTACTGGAATGGGTAGCCATTCCCTTCTCCAGGGGGATCTTCCTGACCCAGGGATCAGATCCAGGTTTCCTGCATTGTAGGCAGATTCTTTACTGTCTGAGCCGTTAGGGAAGACCCTTTTTCACTAAACTGGTGCCAAAAAATTTTTAAATTTGTATAAAAATACAAAAGACTCTGAATAGCCAAAACAATTTTCAGAAAGAAGAAAGAGCTGGAGGAATCATGTGCCTTGATTCCAGAGTCATAAAAACAGTATGGTACTGGCACAAAAAACAGGCACATAGATTAACGAAACAGGTATAAGGCCTAGAAACAAGTCCATGTTCTTATGGAACAAAGAAGGCAAGAATATACAGTGGAAAAAAGACTGACTTTTCATTAAGTGGTGTTGGGAAAATGAGACAGTTATATCTAAATGAATGAAACTAGAACATTCTCTAACACCATATACAAAAATATACTCAAAATAGATTAAAGACCTATAGGTAAGATCAGATACTAGAAAAATTCTAGAGGAAAATATAGTCAGAAAGGTCTTTGACAAAAGCCACAGTAATATTTTTTGGGATCCATCTCCTAAAGTAATGGGAACAAACGCAAAAGCAAAACAAAAAAGGACCTAATTAAACTTAAAAGATTTGGCACAGCAAAGGAAATCATCAACAAAATGAAAAGACAGCGCATGGAATGGGATAAAATATCTGCAAATGATGCAACCAAGAGATTAATTTCCAAAATGTATGAACAGCTTATACTGTTCAACAACAACAAAAATAATTGAATCAAAAAATGGACAGAAGACCTAAATAGACATTTCTCTAAAGAAGGTATACAGATGGCTAATAGGCACATGAAAAGATGCTCAACATTGCTAATTATCAGAGAAATGCAATGCAAATCAAACCTCCAATGAGATATCTCACACTGCTCAGATTGGTCATCATTAACAAGTGTATAATATAAATACAAATAATAAATGCTGGAGAGGATGTAGAGAAAAGGAAACCCTCATACACTATTGATGGGAATGTAAATTTGTGCAGCCACTATGGAGAACAGGACGGAGGTTCATTAAAAAACTAAAGATAGAGTTGCCACTTGATCCAGCAATTCTACTCCTAGGCGTATATCTGGAAAAGACTAAAACTCTGATTTGAAAAGATACAGGCACTCCAATATTCAAAGCAGCACTGTTTACAATAGCTAAGACATGGAAGAAACCTAAATGTTCGTTGACAAACAGATAAAGATGTGGTATATATAGGCAATGGAGTATTTCTCAGCCATAAGAAAATGAAATAATGCCATTTGCAGCAACATGGATGGATCTAGAGATTATCATACTAATAAGCGAAGTGAGTCAAAGACAAATATCATACTATATCACTTGTATGTGTAATCTAAAATAAAGATACAAATGAACTTATTTACAAAACAGAAAAAGATTTGCAGACATAGAAAAAAAATTTATGTTTACCAAAGGGGAAAGGGGGTGAGGGAAAGGGTAATTTAGGGATTTGAGATTAACATATACACAATACTATATATGAAATAGACAAGAAGCTTTTATAGTATAGCATAGGAAACTATATACAATATCCTTTAATAAATCATGAATAAAAAACCATGAATAAAATTTATGAATAAAAATATTCTCTAGAATATAAATATATTCTTATATATATTCTCTCTCTCTATATATATATATACCTGTCACTTTCATCAAGAGGCTTTTTAATTCCTCTTCACTTTCTGCCATAAGCATGATGTCATCTGCATATCTGAGGTTATTGATATTTCTCCCGGCAATCTTGAGTCCAGCTTGTGTTTCTTCCAGTCCAGCATTTCTCATGATGTACTCTGTGTATAAGTTAAATAAGCAGGGTGACAATATACAGCCTTGACGTACTCCTTTTCCTATTTGGAACCAGTCTGTTGTTCCATGTCCAGTTCTAACTGTTGCTTCCTGACCTGCATATAGGTTTCTCAAGAGGCAGGTCAGGTGGTCTGGTATTCCCATCTCTTGCAGAATTTTCCACAGTTTATTGTGATCCACACAGTCAAAGGCTTTGGCATAGTCAATAAAGCAGAAATAGATGTTTTTCTGGAACTCTCTAGCTTTTTCGATGACCCAGTGGATGTTGGCAATTTGATCTCTGGTTCTTCTGCCTTTTCTAAAACCAGCTTGAACATCTGGAAGTTCACGGTTCACATATTGCTGAAGTCTGGCTTGGAGAATTTTGAGCATTCTTTACTAGCATGTGAGATGAGTGCAATTGTGCGGTAGTTTGAGCATTCTTTGGCATTGCCTTTCTTTGGGATTGGAATGAAAACTGACCTTTTCCAGTCCTGTGGCCACTGCTGACTTTTCCAAATTTGCTTCCATCACTTCATGGGAAATAGATGGGGAAATAGATGGGGAAACAGTGGAAACAGTGTCAGACTTTATTTTTCTGGGCTCCAAAATCACTGCAGATGGTGACTGCAGCCATGAAATTAAAAGACGCTTACTCCTTGGAAGAAAAGTTATGACCAACCTAGATAACATATTCAAAAACAGAGACATTACTTTGCCAACAAAGGTCCGTCTAGTCAAGGCTATGGTTTTTCCATAGCCTTGGACTGTGAAGAAAGCTGAGCGCCAAAGAATTGATGCTTTTGAACTGTGGCGTTGGAGAAGACTCCTAAGAGTCCCTTGGACTGCAAGGAGATCCAACCAGTCCATTCTGAAGGAGATCAGCCCTGAGTGTTCTTTGGAGGGAATGATGCTGAAGCTGAAGCTCCAGTACTTTGGCCACCTCATGTGAAGAGTCGACTCATTGGAAAAGACTCTGATGCTGGCAGGGATTGGGGGCAGGAGGAAAAGGGGACGACAGAGGATGAGATGGCTGGATGGCATCACCGACTCGATGGATGTGAGTCTGAGTGAACTTCGGGAGATGCTGATGGACAGGGAGGCCTGGCGTGCTGCAATTTATGGGATTGCAGAGTCAGACACGACTGAGCAACTGAACTGAACTGATATGTATTTGCATAAGTGAATTACCCTGCTGTATAGCTTAAACATTGTGTTGCATTCCTGAATCAATTATACTTCAATTAAAAAAATTATAGCAAAAAATCTAAAAAGAAATAAATTGGGAAATGTTCCTTCCCTTTCTAATTTCTGAAGGAGTTTAACATTGGTATTACCTCCTCTTTCAATATTTGAAATAATTCATTAATGAGACCATCTAGATCTGTATTTCTTCATGACAAAAACTTGAATACTGTGTTCAATTTTGGTCATTATTTCATGAATGTGGTTAAGTTATTGTTTCAATGAATATGGAAGAATTAATCAGAAAAGAAAGGGTCAGTATCTCTCAAAGGGCTAAACAAAAGGGAATGAATTCAGAGAGAGGAACCTCTTGAGGTCCATTAGAGATGTCCAGCATTTGAACTGTTTTAGTATTCTGAGGCAGGGGCTGCTTTATAATAATGGTGTTGAACACCAAGAATGTAGCTCTGGTGTCATTAAGGATTGGAAGAGATTCATCCCCAGTCTGGAGAAAAGTTTCTCCAAGCCAATTAAAAGAGAAGATGGGGAAGATGCCCTGCAATTCCTTGGAGCCCCCTTTTGGAGAATTGGGAGTAAGTTAGAAAGGTTGGTTAGAGAACTGTCATTTCAATTTGTAACAATCTCTTTTCCAATGTCCTGACTCATTGCAATAACACCAGAAATCAGGAGAGTTTTGGTTTTGATTAGGAACCTTCATTTGATGGAGTGTAAATTAAGAGTTAATTGCCAGCTTAGCTAAATTAGGTGTGGATATAATTTCCATCCTATCCTATTGTTTTTTACTGAAAGAAAAAGGCCCTGGTTCAGCAAATTAATAAACATAGAGTTAAAAGCTACTGAGCTTCCCTGGTGGTCAGGCAGTAAAGAATCTGCGTGCAATGCAGATCAGAGTTTGATCCCTGGGTCAGGAAGATCCCCTGGAGAAGGGCATGGCAACCCACTCCAGTATTCTTGCCTGGGAAATCCCATGGACAGAAGAGCCTGGTGGGCTAAATCTATGGAGCTGCAAAGAGTCGGACAGGACTGAGAAAATAACACTTCACTTACTTTTACCAAAAGCTACCAGAGTAGAATCAATGTCTGAAGGAAGATCAGAAGACAACCTCAAGGTGCTTGTAATAATCATGAACAGGTTTTTCAAATTTTTGTATTGCAAGACTGAATTTTGTTTCAATCAATAAGCTCCAGGAAAGTCCTAGGAATTGCTAGGTTGATAAATCTGAATGACTATATTAAATTCTTCAGCAAATCTGTGAGGATCTTCAGTTAGTTTGGGAACATCTTTGACTATGGTTGTAGTTTTAGCCCCAGGAGTATAAGAAATTAAGAGTCTAACCTTTGGATTCTCAAATGGCTTAATTTTAAAGGGACAGGTTCTGACCAGTTCAGAGGAAGATGGAGTGGAAAGATTTTCAGAGAAAGGGATAAGTTTGGCAAAATACTTAGTATCAGAGAATTGAGGCTACTATGGAGGCATAGGTGGCATAGACGGGAAGGAGGCAAAGTCTGACCACAAGGAGCTGAGGTAGACAAGATGGCACTGGAGGCAGAGCCTGAAACAGAGAAGCCAAAAAAGAAGACCCTGGGGCTCTGGGAGCTATTTTATCTCTCTTTGATCATTTGTTTGCCTCAGTTAATCTCAAAATATTATTCTTTAGTGAGGCAATTTCAGACTCCTGACAACATTAGGAAGCTTCAGAATACTAATTGAAATAAGCATTCCACAGTATTCTGAAAAACTTTGAGCCATTATAGTCTAATTCTGTTTTAAGAGAATAAAGTTTGGGGATTCCAAAAGTTCCCCAGAAAGGCTATTTATCTTCTAAATTGCCTTTGATCAGATCAGTCCATTTAATTAGAAATGCATATGAGGAAAGACTGTGTTTTTGTTTTTTTCAGTTGTGCTGCGTGGCTTGCAAGATCTTAGTTCCCTGACCCAGCATTGAATCCAGGTTATCGCAGTAAAAGCACAGAGTCTTAACCACTGGACTACCAAAAAATTCTCAGGTTGTGATGTTTAAACAAAAAATCTACTGGAGTTCCTGTGAGGGGGGTATCCTCAAAATACTTAGATAACTGGGATCCTGTTTTCTAGAGGTCTTTTTTTTTCTCTAAAGAACAATTTTCAAACAACTTAAACAGCTGACAGCACAAATGGCTCAATTCAAACAGTTTGCAAGCCTAGGAAGATAACTTGGTCTGGGAGGAGTCAGGGATCCAGAAGACAGCTCTTTTAAAGGGATGGACTGTGAGCTGAAAAACCAGCAGTTTCATTTGAAGCAGCCCCTTCCCAGTGGAATTGAGCTGAAGGTATTCTTAGCCAGCTTTGGTTGAGTATCCACAGACTTCACACAGAACAAGGCCTAACCAGAAGGATGAAACCTTTAAATAGATCCCAAGAAAAGCCTGTGCTCAGTTGCTCAGTCATGTCTGATTCTTGGTGACACTATGGACCGTAGCCCACCAGGCTGTGTCTAGGGGATTCTCTAATACTGGAGTTGGTTGCCATTTCTTCCTCCAGGGGATCTTCCTGACCCAGGGATTTAACCTGTATCTCCTGCTTGGCAGGCGGATTCTTTACCAGCCAAGCCATCAGGGAAGCCCCAAATAAAACCTAGAGAGCTTCAAATGCAAAGAGGGTGTGAGCCTGGACCCAGGAGAAAGATGTACTTTCAAATGCCAGGGTCAGGGAGAAAAGCAGTGAGTGACAATGGGCTCAGCTGTGGATACCGCACCTGTACTTACCAGCCACTGAGCTGTGGGGGTAGTCTCTGGTCCTCACACATGCCACCAAAATGTTGATCTGAAACAAAGAAACTGCTAGATATTTCTCCGGCCAAGATGGATTTATTCAGGATGAGCAGAGAATTGTACAATGGTGAGCCACATGCAAATCTCCACATGGCAAGAGAAGGAGGATGCTTTTATGGAGAGGAAAATGAACTTGGGAGGGCTACAATAGCGGAGTCCATGGCAATGGCACCCCACTCCAGTGCTTTTGCCTGGAAAATCCCATGGATGGAGGAGCCTGGTGGGCTGCAGTCCATGGGGTCGCTAAGAGTTGGACACAACTGAGCGACTTCACTTTCACTTTTCACTTTCATGCATTGGAGAAGGAAACAGCAACCGCATTGGAGAAGGAAATGGCAACCCACTCCACTATTCTTGCCTGGAGAATCCCAGGGACCGTGGAGCCTGGTGGGCTGCCGTCTATGGGGTCGCACAGAGTCCGACACGACTGAAGTGACTTAGCAGTAGCAGCAGTATGGCTTTTCACTGGCTGAATCCTTGCCAGGAAAGAAGAGGAAACCTTTTCTTGTTGGATTCTGCTTTTGCCCTAGGGCATGGGAGCTCCCGTTCTGGTTTCTGAGCTCTATTTAATTGAGGTTTCTGTTTATTACTTTTTCATATTTCTGATAGCCTGATATGTTCACTGGGAGCCTTCCCCCTAGCAAATCCTGAACTCTAATTTTTATATTAATATTACAGTGAGACTACAAAATCCATTGCTATGAATTTCAGATTTCTGCTCAGGTTTCTATCTTCCCAAGACATTCAGCTTTAGAAATAGGCAAATTCCTAGAGGGCAGAATGGAACCCCACCAGATTCACTTTCATTCTTCTTTACTCACTGAAATGTTGCCTCCTTATTTCCGACGTTGTCTCCCTAGTCTTGTGAGATTTACATAGTGTTTTCTGGTTTCTGTCCTCCAGCTATGGTCCCCTGCCTGGGAAAAGCCCAAGTTATCAGTCTCAGTTTGGAACTGGGATTAATAATTGCCCTCAGTAACAAAATAGCTGCCATTATAGATTCAGTTTGCATTTCCCTGGTGACTAATGATGTTGAGCATCTTTTCATGTGCTCATTGGTCATAGGTCTATCTTCTCTATGATGTACCTGGCAAAAATCTTTTGTCCATTTTTAAACTGGGTTTTCATCTTTCTATTGTTGAATTTTAAGAGTTGTTTATACATTCTGGGGACTTTCCAGGTGGTGCTAGTGGTAAAGAACCAGCCTGCCAATGCAAGAGATATAGGAGACACGGGTTTGATCTCTAGGTCTGGAAGATCCCCCGGAGGAAGAAATGGCAATCCACTCCAGTATTCTTGCCTGGAGAATCCCCATGGACAGAGAAGCCTGATGGGCTGCAGTCTGTGGTATCAAAAAGAATCAGATACAACTGAGTGACTAAGTACACACACACACACACACACAGGTGTCACTAGACATAAGAGATGTAGTTCGATCCCTGGGTTGGAAAGATCCCCTGGAGGAAGAAATGGCAACCCACTTCAGTATTCTTGCCTGGAGAATCCCCATGGACAGAGGAGCCTAATGGGCTGCAGTCCATGGTATCAAAAAGAGTCAGATACAACTGAGTGACTCAGTACACACACACACACACACACACACACACACACACACACACACACAGGTGTCACTAGACATAAGAGATGTAGTTCGATCCCTGGGTTGGAAAGATCCCCTGGAGAAGGAAATGGCAACCTGCTCCAGTAGTCATGTCTAGAGAATCCCATGGACAGAGGACCTGGCAGGCCACAGCCCACAGGGTTGCACAGAGTTGGATGTGACTGAAGCGACTTAAGCACAGAGTACATATGTTCTAGACAAAAGCTCCTTATCAGATATATAATATCAAAATATATTCTTCCAATCTGTGATTTATCTTTTCATTTTTTTTGATGGCACCCTTTGAAACACAAATGTTTTTAACTTTAATGAACTCTATTTATATCCTTTTTTCCTTTGTTACTTGGCTTTTGCTGTTATACCTGAATTTTTTTTCCCTAACTCAAGACCATGAAGATTTATTCCTAATTTTTTCTTAGAGTTTTAGAGTTGACATTTAGGTCTATTATCCATTTTGAGTTATTTTTTTGTAAGTGGTATGAGTAGAAATTCAATTTCTTTCTTTTGTGTGTGGATGCTAGTTGTCCCAGCACATTATTGGGAAGCTATTCTTTCCCCATTGAATGGTCTTTACATCCTTATCAAAAATCAACTGGCCATAGATATATGGGTTTTATTTTGGACTCAATTATATTTCTTTGATCTATGTGTCTGTCCTTATTCCAGTGCCAGACTATCTTTATTTCCATAGCTTTGTAATAAGCTTGGAAGTATGGAAGTGTGATTCTCCAATTTTTTCCTCCTTTTTCAAGATTGTTTTGAATTTTTATATGATTTTTAGAATCAGCTTATACATTTCTCAAAAAAAAAAAAAAAGGCAGACATTTCTATAGGGCTTGCATTGAATGCATTGTCAGTGTGGTTTTAAATTACATTTATCTTATGAATCAGGAGAACATATTTTTCATATTTTAAAGTCCATTTGTATTTCTTTTTCTGAAATAAGAGCTCATATCTGACTCTTTTCTTGTTTGAGTGTCAGTTCCAGTTCTATTCTTATAACACTCAAATCATGTTTGAGAACAAGACTGGAGGGATGGGCATGTTTCGTAGCTACACTGGCAGACAGGTAGGCTTCTCATTGCAGTGGCTTTTCTTGTTGTGGAGCATGGGCTCCAGGGCACGCGGGTTTCAGTGGTTGCGACCCGTGGGCTCAGTGGTTGCAGCTCCCATGTTCTAGAGCACAGGCTCAGTAGTTGTGGTGCATGGGCTTAGATGCTCCGCAGCATGTGGGATCTTCCTGGATCAGGGATTGAACCTGTGTCTCCTGCATTGGCAGGTGGATTCTTTACCACTGAGCCAAAGAGGAAGCCCCAGGATATTTCTAATTAAAATAACCAAGCCCATATTTCAATTATCAAGGGAAAGCCTGTTCTTTTTTCTCTTTCCTCAGAAGACCAAGTGTATTTATTATTATGTCCATGAATTAAAAATTCCAAAATGACTTTTCATCAAAATGGCTAGACAACTCATACTCTGAAGAGAGTTGTTTCACAAGACACATCAATTTATTATTAGTGGTTTTTTAATTAGTGTCTTTTTCTTCAGATGTTTTATTTCATTGCTGTCCATGGAGAGAATTTGTGGAATTCTTACCCTCTTTCTGTTTTGAAGGATTTTCCCCTGAGTTCTGTGTATGTTATTTTTCTCTTATCTTCCCCTTAACCTGGTATGGGCTAGTAATGACTTATGGTTCTTTTGTATTTTTCAGTTTTCTGACTGTAATTTGAAGGTCTTAAATTTAGCCAAGTCATGATCCTTGGAAGAAAAATGCTTAGGTGTATAGCTATGTCTTGGTTAGTGAGAAAAATAGCTCCCAGATGTTTCAAGGCCAGATATCCAATGTCAACCATGTTATGTCTAATGATGGAGAGATAAGGAACACCAACATAGTGACCGGGGGTCAGTGGTCAGTGGTTTTGCTGTTCTCTCCACTATGCTAGGAATTAGCTTATAAACACAGGTGTTTGAGAGCTTTTGTTTCAAATAGGAAGGCCTCTTATTCTATTCCCCTAGAGTGCTGAAATGGAGAAGGCAATGGCACCCCACTCCAGTACTCTTGCTTGGTAAATCCCATGGATGGAGGAGCCTGGTAGGCTAGAGTCTGTGGAGTTGCGAAGAGTCCGATATGACTGAGCGACTTCAGTTTCACTTTTCATTTTCATGCATTGGAGAAGAAAATGGCAATCCACTCCAGTGTTCTTGCCTGGAGAATCCCAGGGATGGGGTAGCCTGGTGGGCTGCTGTCTATGGGGTCGCAGAGTCGGACACGACCGAGGCAACTTAGCAGCAGCAGCAGCAGCAGCAGCAGCAGCAGAGTGCTGAAAGGATGCATTTTCATTCACTCCAAACCAACTCTCAATGTCAATGGGCATTAATCAATTCTAGATCACTAAACAGCTCCGTGAATTCCTAAATGGCTCTGACTGTTCTTGACAGCACATTAGAGGAACAAATAAGCAGGGAAATTATAACATAACTAAATTTAAATCACGAGCAAAGATGACCATGTGTTTTAAGGCAGTTTTCTCTAAGAGCTCGGTTCTGTATCTTTTCAAATTTGTTTCTGGGAGCAGCTAATGTTCTCTATCTGTCCAGTCTTTCTCACTTCTTTATTGTAAATTGCCCTGTATGCTATCTCATCATTCTTCCTGGTGACAGACACAGTTTTTCTAAACATTGACCTGAGTTCATAGCATAGAAAAAGAAGAAGAATATGTTAGAGTTTTAATGTGGTTAAGCATGGCATTTCCAGTGAAGAATGATATGAACAGAATTTTGCTTCTATCTATTTAACATCTTTCTCCTAAGGAGGTCAAAACACTTTATAAATGTGACTGTGAATCATCTTTGCATTATTTGCAAGTGGTACCAAATTCACAGAGTTTTCATGGCACTAGTATTAACAGAAAACACTGATAATTTGCTATTTTCAGTTAACTGTGTTCTCTAGGTTTTTTTCAATTTAGTTGTTTCAGAGGACAAGATTTTCTTTAGTCCAACTAAAGCTATTTTATCAAGAAATTGAGGAAAGAAAGGAACTAACCTCTATGTAGGTCTTCACGTGCCAGAAAGTGAAAATGAAAGTCACTCAGTTGTGCCTGACTCTGCAACTCCATGGACTATGTAGTCTGTGGAATTCTCCAGGCCACAATACTGGAGTGGGTAAACTTTCCCTTCTCCAGGGGATCTTCCCAACCCAGGTCTCCTGCATTGCAGGTGGATTCTTTACCAGCTGAGCCACAAGGGGTCATGTGCCAGAGACCATGCTAAATGACCAAGAGATGTTACCACATTTGGTCCTACCACAGACTTATGAAAGTGAAAGTGAAGTCGCTCAGTCGTGTCCAACTCTTTGCAACCCTGTGGACTGTAGCCCACCAGGCTGCTCCATCCATGGGATTCTCCAGGCAAGAATACTGGAGTGGGTTGCCATTTCCTTCTCCAGGGCATCTTCCCAACCCAGGGATCGAACCCAGGTCTCCCACATCACAGGCAGACGCTTTAACCTCTGAGCCACCAGGGAAGCCTGAGGTAGCGTTTATTATCTGCCCATTTCAGATGAGGAGACTGAGGGCTCTAACACTACAGAGGAGGGCTCTGAATCCTAGTTTAACTCCACAGCCTGAATGTCCTCTTCCATATACACTATCCCACCACCAAGGAGGGTGCATGAAGGGCCTGTGCTCAGGATACAAAGGAAGTAGTTTGGAGTCTCCCTGGCCTAAGAGACTCTAAATCCCTCGTGTTCCATACAATTACGTTTCTATTATATTTCAAAGTGTGTGTTTTTTCCTGTGAAATTTTAGAAGATGTTTTCAATTCCTGTAGGATAAGGATACATCACACTCCTAGCCAAGTTCACCGAAAATGGGACTTTTCTCAGAAGAGGCTAAGCAAGATAGAAGCCTATTGCAAGTTAGCTTTTTCAAGGATTGTTTATGAATGGCAGCTGGGGGCTGCTTCACTCTCTGCAAATGAATTCAAAATCAGAATGTTCACTTGTGGAAGCAACAGGGATATATTGTACAACACAGAGGAATGTAGCATTATTTTTTAATAACTTTCATTTCAGTTCATTTCAGTCACTCAGTTGTTTCCGACTGTTTGCAAACCCATGGACTGCAGCACGCCAGGCCTCCCTGTCCATCACCAAGTCCCGGAGTTTACCCAAACTCATGTCCCTTGAGCCGGTGATGCTATCCAACCATCTCATCCTCTGTTGTCCCCTTTTCTTCCTGCCTTCAATCTTTCCCAGCATTAGGGTCTTTTCCAATGAGTCAGTCCTTTGCATCAGGTGGCCAGAGTATTGGAGCTTCAGCTTCAGCATCAGTCCTTCCAATGAATATTCAGGACTGATTTCCATTAGGATGCACTGGTTGGTTGTCCTTGCACTTCAAGGGACTCTCAAGAGTCTTCTCCAACACCACAGTTCAAAAGCATCAATTCTTCTGCTCTCAGCTTTCTTTATAGACCAACTCTCACATCCTTTAAAGAGAGTATAACCTGTAAAAATATTGAATCACTATGTTGTATACTTGAAACTAATATAATATTGTAAATCAACTATATTTCAATTAAAGAAAAGGCTCACTTGTGGAGAAGTTGTGCTTTCTGTTACTATATATGTATGTCCAGAAAATGGGAGGAAAAGGAATATGGAAGTAGCTTAGACCAAAAGAGAAAAAATAAATAAGCTAAATATGCCTGGGAATTCATGGCCATATCATGTCAACTCCACTGACAGTGCTAAGGCTGATCTATCAGGGATGTCAGAACTGTAAGAAAGCAGATCATTCAGTTTAATCTACTCATTTTTTCAGATGAAAAACTTGAGCTACATGGAGATTAAGTGACCTGCCCAAAGTTAGCAATGTGAGTCTCCACACTGAGTCCAATACCCATCCCATGACACAGCAATTACTTGAAGGCTATGAAATAATACATGACTTATAATTTTTCTGTATTTAACCTGATATATGATGCATTTTATATACAGTGCGTGTGCTCAATCACTTCAGTCATGTCTGACTCTTTGTGACCCTATGAACTGTACCCACCAGGCTCTTCTGCCCATGAGGATTCTCCAGGCAAGAGAATCCTGGAGTGGGTTGCCATGCTCTCCTCCAGGGGATCTTCCCAAGCCAAGGACTGAACCTGGTACACTTAATTTAATAAGATGGAATTTTCTTGAGAAAGCAATAAGCCCCTCTTATTGTAGGCTACAGAGATTTTGTTATCTGTCTGTTACCACAGCATAGCCTGCCTGTCCTGAATAATATATTCCTCTATCGAGTTGATTGCACTGTTTTCTCGCTTCATATATTTATTGAAAGATAATGTTAAAAGATTTTGATATTGACTTATCCTTGCATTCTTGAGGTAACTCCCAGATTATGGTATAGTATACTGACAAGGCCTATTTGATATATACTACATTTAATAAAATTATTTTATCTATTTCCTGACCCTAGGATCACAAGTGAGATGATTCTATTGTGTGTTCTTCTTACCCTGTCCTTGTCCAGTTTTGAAATTAGATTTCATTACATTGGCTGGCTTTTCCTCTTTTTCTATTTCCTGAAACAGCTTATGTAAGATAGAGATGATCATCTCTTGAATTTTGAGCAAGGATAAATATAGCATAAGATGAACTTGGAGAGGTGATGAGGGGCCAAATGATTAAAGATTTTGTAGGCCACAGTAAGAAGCGTGAATTTTATTCCAATGGAATTAGGAAGCTATTGAAAGATATAAGCTGCCAAATACCATCATGATCTATTACATATTTTAAATATATCACTCTGGCTTTATTTGAAGACTGTGTGAATATAGCTAAGAATGGAAGCAGAAAGAATAGTTAGAAGGCTACTTGAGTAGTCTGTGTAGAAGACAATGGTGGCTTAGTCTAGGAGGTGGCAGAGGAGGTGGGAGAATAGAATTATCTTGATATGATATTTATTTTGATATGTACTGAAAGGACTTACTAATGTATTGTATAAGGGAATGAGTAAAGGGGAAGGATTATGGTTTCCTTGAATGATTCTTAGATTTTTGCTTGTATTCTTGGGAAAAGAGTATTCTACTTACTCACATGGGGAATTCTGGAAAAGGAACAACTTGGGATACAGGCTGGGAAAATAGAATTTCTGTCTTGGACCTCTTTAAATAGAAATGGCTATGGTGTCACAGTGAAGGTGTAAACAGTTGGGAATGTGAGTTTGGAGTTCTGGGGATGGGTTAGAAATCAGGATTGGGATGTAAATTGGAGTGTCATCAGCATGATGGCATTTGTAGCCAGTGAGTGGATGAGGTCACCAGAAAGAGTACTGGGGCAAGCAAAGAAAGTGAGCTGGGAAGAGACATTCTCTAGGGTACTTTACTAGCTCTCTGGTATTCCTAATTTGGGTCTGGGTGATTCTCCATCTATTTGGTCTGTGATATTCATTTAGAAACTTGTCAGACGCAGTGTAAGTGCTTCATGAATAAAGATTTAATGATTCAGAAAAGACACAGTTATTTCTGGGAGAGATGCTTGGGAATCCACAGGAGTTGTTACAGTGACTTCCTGGGCCTTCCTCCACCTGCAGTGGCTTGATAGAGAACTTCAGGCCCTCCCTCAAAGATCTAGAATAAATGATCTGCTTTCAGTCAGCGTAGAACTGTGTCAGCCAGATAGTTGAATTTAACTGGACTTTTCACAAATGGGTCTCAGAAGAGAGGGAGACCCTTAAGCCAGGATCATTCCTGAAGGCCTGGAATGCCACATTCTTGGGTCAGGGCAGGATTGTTATTCAGTCATAGCATTCTTTCTGCTGATCCCACAAATGATCACCTCTTTCTCATCGAGCAGAGCTCAAAGCATCTAAGCAAAAACTTCCTTGCCGATCAAGGAATAGACAGATGCTAGATTTAAGAACTGCAGTATTTGGAGCACTCAAGAACATATTTAGCAGCCCCAGAGGACCAAAAGAGATGGCTCCCAGGGCCTTGCTCTGCTGCTTAGGGCGTTTCTCTCCCAGGTGTCCACGAGCTACACTGGGAAACTCGGAAAAGCCTTCTTTTCCAAATTTGGGCTTTATTAGTCAAAAACAAATAACATTGACTTTTGCACCTTGAAAAATTATCACTGGAGTAACCAATGATAAGAAAGAAAAATAACTCTTTCTAGGGGTCTAATATTTAAGGAGAGTGGAAAATGCCATAAGGATTGTCAAGTAGATTGAAAACTGCAGAGTAGAACTCTTATGGTTAAAGTACCATAAGAGCAAAAGTTACACAGCACAGGGAGAATCTTAATACCGGTGCTAAGTTCTTTGCTGTAGACTGCTTGGCCATCTTTCAGTTACAGCATTATTCTTTGTATAGTTTTTGAAGTTGATGAACTAACTAATTTAAGGCCAACTTCATTGGCAGGCAGATTCTTTATCACTGAGCCACCTGGGAAGCCCAATGGGTGTATACATGTTCATATAAAATACATATATTACAGTCATCTGATCGATAAAAAAATGCTTTTCTATAAATTACAAAAGTGTAGTCCATAATTTGAGTCCATAATTTGAGTCTTCACTCTTTTCCCCCCCATTGCTGTTTTTTCTTAAAAGCAAGTTTGGTGTTGTTGTTTAGTTGCTAAGTCGTGTCTGACTCTTTACAACCTCATGGACTGTAGCACATTAAGACTCCTTTAGGTCTGCAGAAATTCAGTAGTGTTAATGCTTGGCTAGTTAGAAGAGCTGGGAAATATTTATAAGTAAAGAAAATGGAGAATCAAAGAAAAGGAGAATAAGAGAATTACAAATGAGGTTTTGAATCTTGGGGTGAACAGGTGCTCTTTGTCCTGAGAGTGATAAATTAGCAACTTCTGAGAAACTACAAACTGCTGATGAAAAGATACATATAAGACAACTGTGTGGTGAAGACCAACTTACTGATATCAGATAACACATATTTCTGGGTGTGCAGCTTCTCTCACAGTCACACTTCAGCAACAACCAACCCACCCCTTCTGTACCCAATATTTAAAGCTAAGCAAGTCCCCTCTCCTGCATGAGGTCTTCCCTGACACCAAGAAAGCCCCAAATAAAATCAAAGAGATGTTTTATTATTAGTATTCTTCGTCTGTCATTTTTAATATTTCAGGTCAATCTTGCCTCAGTTTAGATGAAAATTATTTTAAGTCTTTCTAGGAAAATGGTGTTCAGTTTTAAGGGTTAAGTTTCAAATCATTTTCTCGTATGCCATCTCATTTTGTAGTTGGACAACGTAGATTAGAAGTGACCATGATGGTCACCTACCCCAGGAGCCTCAGTGGAACAATAATCAGTGGAACATAATGAATAATGACCATTCATCAGGTCCTCAGACACCTCTAGGGACATGCAACTCACCTCCTCAGTAAGGCCGTTCTGAACAGCCCTAATTGTTAGAAATTACTTCCTTGCATCAAACTGAAATCCACCTGCCTGAAACATCTACCTTTTAGATTTAAATTTGTCCTCTGGGGCTTGAAAGATTGTGTTTGATTCTTTTTCCACAAGAGAGTCCTTTAATGTTTTAAGACAGTCATCACACACCACCCATGCCTTTTCTTTTTCGGACAAAGTATCTCTGTTTCTCCTCATCATCAGAGTGGCTTTGAGCACTTTCACATCCTTATTACTTACCTCCAGATTAATTTCATCACTCCTTCAACATGTTCCCTGCTATGTGCCTGGCACAGGGGTAGGCACTGGGTATACAATAGAGTGCAATAAGTAGTAAAAACAGAACAAAATCTCTGTGCTCATGGATTTTAAATAGCAAAGGAGGAGGCAGAGTTTTAACAAACGATGGAGTGTGGAGTTCTCTGTCTTTGGTATGTGGAATCATATGTCTCTAGAGAGCAGTGCTGTGGCAGGCCCTGTTTCTAACTCCATTCATTTCATCTATACTTCTCTGTCACTATGTCTATAGCAATGCAGATTCAACCAGCCTGCCTTGATCTCCCTGGGTTTTGCCGCCATTATCCAGTGTATTAACTACTCTTTATGGCTTTGTGCCATTTATAAATTTGATTAAGTGGGCTACGTACACTTTTGAGTCATTGCGTAAGCCCAAATAGAACAGGGAAATTCTAATGTCAAACCTCTGAATCGTCTCCATGAAGTCCTCCTTTCTGGTGTGCCCTAATCTGTTGATCAGCTCTTTTTTTGGGTTTTATTCAGTCTATTATGAATCCAACGAACCGTTCTTCAAGTCCTTACTTAATCTTCATGTTTACAAAGCTCTCACAAAAGAAACTGTCAAATGCCCTGTTGAACAGTACATTTTACCTTCATGCAGTCCTCATTTGCCAGTCTAGAGACCCATACCTACATACGAAATGCAGCTGGTCCGCTTGAGGTTGTGGTGGGTGTACGCTCATTTGGCTCTTCGTCATCCCCGCTCTTCTCTTCAAATTTTCAAACCCCATCCACTTTCTGATTGCTTAAATCCCAAACTTCTCAGTGTGAGCTGTAAGTTCTTCAAAATCTGGCCCCAGTTTATATACCATCTTCATCTCCATCAAAGTCATTCCTTCTATTTGAAACCATCCATATCAAACTTCTTGCTATTCATCAAACATTTGTCTCTTATTTATGTAATTCAGCACATGTCATTCCACCCAACTGAAATGCTGCTCTGCTATTCCTCCCCTTTGATCCTCTGGAAAATTTCTATCACCTTTAGAGACTGATAAAACGTCTTTGACTTTAAATTCTATGCTTTCGTACCACTTTGTCGACACATGCATTGAATGCATCACATTATAGTGATTTGCCCATCTCTCTTCTTTTGGACTTTGTTTTGGAAAAGGTCAATTCATCATCATGGACTAGCGTAATGTCTGGTATGTTGTAAAGGACTTAATAAACATGTGTTGAATTCTATTGTAGAAATTTCATATGGGCAGGCTCTAGGTACCAGCTTGTGTATTTTCTCCCTTATTTTGGGCAAACTGGCTCTATTTTACTATCGTCTTTCCTCTACCATGCTTTGTAAGTTCCTGAGGATTTCTTTTCCAAATCTCTCAGTGCCAGTGACCAGAATTTCTCTGACTCTAGAGATAAATTTCTTAAGACAACTGAGTGTCCCCCTTTTTCTTCCTTTATCCTGGGAAGGGAAGTTGCCTCTTAGAGGCAGTATCACATAATGTAAGAATCATTAGATTTGGAAACTTAAGATTTAAGTCCTGACTCTTACTCTGCTGAGCTATGTGACCTTGAAAAAGTAAGTGCAAGTAATTGAAGCCCAGTTTCTTCATTTGGTTTTTGAGGGTTACCCCTTCCATTAAAAAAAATTTTTTTTTTAATGTATTTGTTTTTGGCTGTGCTGAGTCTTCGTTGCCATGCCGGCTTTTCTCTAGTTGTGGTGAGCAGGGTCTACTCTTCATTGCAGTGCATGGACTTCTCATTGAGGTGGCTTCTCTTCTGTGGAGCACGGGCTCTAGGGTACACAGTCTTTAATAGTTGCCACAGTGGGCTCAGCAGTTGCAGCTTCAGGCTTAATGTTGTGGTGCAAGGGCTTAGTTGCTCTGGGGCGTGTGGGATTTTCCAGGTCTAGAGATTGACCCCATGTCTCCTGCATTGGCAGATGGATTCTTCACCACTGAGTCACCAGGGAAGCCCCAATCCCTTCCATTTTTATTATTTTAATATTCTAATCACATCTTCTATCATTTCTAATTTGAAGACTGTTCTTGGCTAAGAATTTGGAAACTAAACAGGAAGTGAGTTGCTCTGTGTTTTCCTACCTTCTGAGGCCATGACCCCACTTACCCTTGTCCAACTGCTGGTCTCTGCACCCATGCATCCCAAAACCAGCCCTGTTGAAAGCTGCAGACATGGCCTGTTCTTGCTATGCTTAGCCCTCCTTCGGGGGCTCTGCCTTCTATCTGTCATTATACCATTCTGATCTTGTCATTTGGTTTTCAGTACTTTCTAGACATCCTACCTTGCCTGTTGGATGAACTGTTTCAATGACTGCAGTTACATCTGCTCCTGGTGTCTGACCAAAAGAAATGGGGATCTATTGCTAGGTTTCTGATCTGATCAACATGACTGTTATCAGATTGTCATTCTAAATACTTTATTTACCTTTTAATAAAAAGATTTTCACAGCAAAACAAAGCAGATAATATGAGTTTTGTTTTATAAGGACACTGAGGCTTAGAATGGTCAAGTCACCCACGTAACCCAGATTTTAAGCAGTGGAGTCAGTTAAAACTCAAGCATTCTCATGCCCTCTCTAGTCCTGTTCCAACATGCCAAAAGGGCAGGAACAAAGTTGCAACATTTCTGTATTCCTTCCCAAACTTTATACAGCATCTCACTCATAATATGTGCTCAACTAATTTAACAGTGTATATAACATTTTAAAATTGTGTCATTTTGAAAGTAATCTATATCAGAATTTAAACATTTTAACAAGAAGGAGGGTTATGATATGATTTCTTTTGTGTGATGATTCCTACTTATCCTGAGTGAAAGTTATAGGATTTATGCTATGTTAAGCCACGCTAAGTAGTTCAAAATGGAGTCACAGTGGCCAATGTGCTTTCATATTAGTTGATTTGACATGTCTGCTGTAAGAGTTCAAGTGTCTTTGAGTAATAGACTAACAGTGCTAATTTAGATAAGCGATTTACTAGGCAAATTAGGATTTATGTCACTGGAACTGAAAGAGCAACCAATAGAGACAAGATCCCCTGGGATGTTACTGTTACGCCTATTGACAGACAGACTTCTCAAAATGAGACCATGGAGCTGAGTAACTGTAAGGCTCTTTACTGGAGGACCCAACTCTGAGCTGGTGAGAGTTGTTCCAGGGATACCGCTGGGGGCTCCCTCAGAGCTTCAGATGACTTTCCACTCATACTTGTCGCTTGCAGTGAGCCTTGCTGCTGAACTTGAGACTCCTTCTGCCCAGGCTTCTCCTTGGGGCATTTCATTACCCCTTTCCATCTCCCCATGTTGACTAACTCATGTTGTGCAATTTTCTGTGCCATATACCTAGTGACTTGTGCATTGAATTGGGTACAATTCATATGTCTCTAATTCTGTGACTCTTACCTGGCTTCATGGCTGGACCCTAATAAACAAGGAGAAAGGAATGTACTCCTGATAAGGACAAATTTTAGTTTAAACTTTTTTTTTTTTTTTAATGCCAGCCCTCTGACATTGGTATGGGAGTTCTAATTAGCAAGAAGATACCCATAAAATAGACAAAAGAATGGTAAACATGGGGAATAATTCATTAATAAGAGTATTGTGCCATAAATTGTGCACTGTAGTCAATTGAGAATTGACTACAAAGAAGAAAGTATTTCTTAAAAATCTGTTATTTGGGAGAAGATTTCTTAAACTGCTTTGTGTTTTTCACTCTGCCTATATCAATCTCAAATCAATTATCCCTTAAAATGCCAATGTAATATTCTGAACAGTTTAATCCATTTAACATGTCCTCATCTTTATCCTTGCCCCTGTGTCACTTACAGTTTCTTTACACAATAAAAGCCTCGAATTAATAAAGTGCTTTCTTCTAGAAATTCAAAATGCTTTCTCCATGGTACTGTTTAATTAATTCTCAAAGCATTTCTCTGTGGAGTGGGAGTGGAGTGGGAAGAGGAATTTTCTTTTCCTTTATGACACAGGAAACAGGTTTGAAGAGCAAATCATTTCTATATACTGTGAAACTTGATGTTAATTCAGTTTTGTTCAAACTCATAGACCATGGTCTTCTAGCACACCTAGTCTTTCAAACAGAATCGTGTTCATGGATTTATTCACTCAATAAATCATGAAATAATTACTGGGTGCTCACTATATGTCAGGCTTCCCTGGTAGCTCAGTGGTAAAGAATCTGCCTGCCAAGCAAGATCTCTGGGTTGGGAAGTTCCCCTGCAGAAGGAAATGGCAACCCACTCCAGTATTCTTGCCTGGGAAATCCCATGGATAGTCCATGGGGTTTCAAAAGACTCGAACAAGACTTAGCAACTAAACAAGAACAACACAATATCCTGTTCTAGACCCTGGGGATATAATGAACAGGAGAGGAAAAATGCTTGACCTCACAGAACTTAAATTCTTTCAGAGGGAGAGAGACAACAAACTCGTCAATTGCACTGTAAGTTCTCTACAACTGGACAAATGTATACATTATCACACCTTACAATTTAATTTGTTTGAGGAAAAATATCTCAAAATATAGGGTTCATGAGGAAAAAGATAAGTGATTTTGAGTGATGATAGCTAAGAATCACATATTTACATGGTTTTGGAAAGATACAGAAAAACATCTTAGAGTAACCATATTGTTTTGGTGCTTGCAACATAAAAAGTCATTACATGGGCCAAAAATACAACAAGAACATATTAAAGCCTCATGTTATAAGATCCAGATGGACTTTGAGGGATAATCTAGTCTAATTCCCTCAGTATCATATGCAAAATGTGAGTCTTAGAAATGTTGAGATGATGGACATGATTTTGTTTCCAGCACCCTGTTACAAAAATTATGAATTGCCTAATGAGGCTTAATAATAACAGTAGAAGAAATAGTGAAATGTGCTGTTCCTTGAATCTTCCTCCTTGATATTTGCCTTGCAAGAGTAAGTGGTCAGAAGCATTCTTGAGGCATAAACACACAGAGAGAGAGGTGTAAGTCAGGTACATGGAGGGATGACAGTGAGATGAGAGATGAAACAGACAATAGAATGAAAGGCATCTTGGTGGGGAACCCCTGATTTTTTTGAACTCATGTTTTTGCTGGAGGCATTTTTACACATTATTTTCCACAGGACTTCGGAGACACACACAGGCATATTTGAATCCAATTTCTAATAGAAGGTATATGACCACGGTCAGGTTTCCTAACTTGAACCCGTTCCTTTACATAGCTTGTGGGATAAATTTTGTCAGAAATTTTAAAAACTGTTGAGAAGGAATATAGATACAAATGGTGTCTATATATAAATATAGATATGGTAGGAATCCAGTAAATTTTAGTCTTATTACAGTAATTTTCCTAACATGTTTCAGAACCTCTTGTGTCTTACTGGAAACCCTTTCCGTCTCATCATCTCTACATGGAGATATGCTCTCAGTGACGAGTTCAGGCTTAATGTCACCCCATTTCCTTCAGTCAGTTCACCTCCCCGCGATCATCCAGTTTTGCACTTTCCCATAGTTATCGGTTTCAGGGTTTTATCTCCCTAACTTGGATTTCTTGTAGAATAGTGAACAGCACTAGGAAGACTTGGATTTGAACTCTGCCAGCCACTCAGTTTGAATTTGAGCAAACTCCAGGAGATAGTGAAGGACATGGAAGCCTGGCATGCTGCAGTCCATGGGGTCACAAAGAGTCGGACATGACTTAGTGATGGAACAACGAACAATAACAAGCCACTCAGGGAAATAGAACCAGTATGAGTATAATGGAATAAGAGGTGTACTACAGGAACAATGGTTTATACAATTGTGACGGAAGCTGGGGGAGTTACTTTCTAGAAGGAGCAACTGAAATATCTGAGAAAAGTCATTACCAGACCCTCTGAAGCTGTTTTGTGAGTGGGTAAGTTGAAGCTAACTTGTTGAAACTTATCCCTTCCCAGGGATAGCTGGGAAGCCAGACATAGCCAGGTACTGGAAGGTACCTGAGGGAGCTGGTAGAAAGTCAGTGGAAAGCTGTGGTCTTTGCATGGCTATTGCTCCTTTAGGTCCACATTCAGGCTTTTGATATGTGCATGGGGCGACTGTTGCTCATAAGGGTTGGGAATTAGGAATATCTGAATGTGAAGTGAGAGCATAGACATGCTAAAACATTCTGGGACTCCGAGTGTGTCACTGTAGTCACACTACAAAGTCCTTCGGAGAAGAATAAGTGTTATCTCACTCTATTTTCCTACTTTTGCACAAATTCCTCCTTTGGCAAATTCCACTCACATGCATACAGAGAAGGCAATTCTGAAAAATGTAGTTTTAGCTCAGCAAACTGGCACAGTACAAATCAACATAGCCACTTATTGGTTATGTAGGTTGTATCCAGCAGTTTATGTAAGCTTTCTAATCCTCCCCTTCCCCACTGGTATATCAGTGTAAGAGAGATGACAATTATAACTATGTTCTCATGTGGCGCTAGTGGTAAAGAACCTGCCTGCCAATACAGGAAACGTAAAGAGAGATGGGTTCCATCCCTGGGTTGGGAAGATGCCCTGGAGGAGGGCATGGCAATCCACTCCAGTATTCTTTGCCTGGAGAATCCCATGGACAGAGGAGCCTGGAGGGCTACAGTCCATAGGGTCACACAGAGCTGGACATGACTGAAGCGACTTGGCGTGCATGCATGCATGCAGGGTTTTACTAAGGATTAAATGAGATAACCTAAACACTGTATTGCTAAATATAAAAATTACTTATCATATTATTATTATTAGATGCTTCAATTCATTTAGTTAACGTGCACCTACTGTGTGCCAGAAACTGTACTATGCCTGGGATGTTGCACAGCACTGAGATAAACAGACAGTATCCCACCTATCATGAAGCTGATCAGACACCAATTAGACATTCAATAGAGATGTTAAGATGGCAGTTGACAGACTGGATTTCAGAGCATGAGTCTACATGAAAGGAATACATTTGGGAGTTATTAGTATTTAGGAAGCATTTAAAGGTCTGAGTCTGATTTATCTCACCTAGGGAGTACTCATTAAATGAGAGACGTAGAGGCGCAAAGATTGGGATATGAGGCATTTTAAAATTCAGAGGTGAAAAAGATAAAGAGGAACAAGCAATGAGGCTGAGAAACAGCAACCAGTAATGCAGAAAAGAAATAAAAAGGTATAGAGGAAATGAGAGAAATAGGTGAGGGAGATTAAGAGGTACTTACTTTCCATTTATAGTAGTATGGTGGTTTAGTTGTGTCTGACTCTTGCCATGCCATGGACTGTAGCCCACCAGGCTCCTCTGTCTATGAGATTCTCCAGGCAAGAACACTGGAGTGGGGTGCTATTTCCTTCTCCAGGGGATGTCACGGGTATAAAATGTACAGTGTGGGACATGTAGTCAATAATTATTTAATATCTTCATATGGTGAGAAATAGTAACTAGTCTGACTGTGGTGATCATTTTGAAATGTATAAAAATATTGAATCACTATGTTGCAACAGGAACTACACAGCCTTGTAGGTCAGTTTTACCTCAGAAACAAACTAGCACGTGAACACATTCAAAGAAAAACAGATCAGATGTTGGGGGTGAGGAAGGGGAAGCAGATGAAGGTAGCCTAAATGTACAAATTTCAGCCACAAGATAAATAAGTACTAGAAAGGTAATGTACAACAGGGTAAATATAATTAACACTACTGTACATGGTACATGAAAGTTGTTAAGAGAGTAAATCCTAAGAGCTTTCACCACAAGGAAAAAATAATTTTTTTTCTTCCCCTTTGCATCTATGCGATAATAGATGTTCATTCACTAAGTTTACTGTGGTAATCATTTTACAACGTACGGAAATAAAATCATTATGGTGTACACCTTAAGCTTATATAGTGCTGTATGTCAATTATGTCTTAACAAAACTAGAAAAAAAAAAAAAAAGAAATAACAGCCAGTGGTACCCTGATAAGCAAATGTAGAAAGTTTTTGAGAAAGTGAGAGGCATAAACTTTAACTTATAAGTCGATTCACATATTGCGAAATGACCATTGATATAGTAACAAGGAGATTATTGTCAGAATAGAATGGGTTCAAGGCAGAATGAGGGAAGAGGAAGTTTTTGGTATAAAGGCAGAAAAATAGGACAAGAGTAAGTGGGAAGTGTGACAAGGGAGAGTTTACACATGCCTATATCTGTATCTATGTATAGATGCCTTATGTACATATCTTATGTGAGATAGTCTACATATAGATATTGACATATAATGGGTAGATAGATGGATAGGGTATATTTTATACTTTATGCATACAACTGGTGCATATTTTACACCTCATTCATAAAATATAAAATGTTAGCTCTTTTCTGTTAGTTTGCTGATTGATGGGAATGTTCCATCAGTGCTAAGCTTGGGTGAGACCCCACTAATGGGATAAAATCTCTATCTTGGGATGTGAGGGAGAAACTGCTTCTTTCAGGCAGTCCTCCTTAACACAGTATTAACCAGAGACATATTAATACATCTTTTGTTACCAGAACTTTATTGACCAGAGACGTATTAATATCTCTTACATAACAAATCGCCAGCCACAGGTGTTAGTTTCTGAAAATATCCTACAGTCAATAATGAGTTAAGAAAAAAATGTTCAAACTGAGTTCAGTTCAGTTCAGTCACTCAGTTATGTCCGACTCTTTGTGACCCACGAACCGCAGCACGCCAGGCCTCCCTGTCCATCACCAACTCCCGGAGTCCACACAAACCCATGTCCTTTGAGTTGGTGATGTCATCCAACCATCTCATCCTCTGTCGTCCCCTTTTCCTCCTGCCCTCAATCTTTCCCAGCATCAGGGTCTGTTCAAATGAGTCAGCTCTTCGCATCAGGTGGCCACAGTACTGGAGTTTCAGCTTCAACATCAGTCCCTCCAATGAACACCCAGGACTGATCTCCTTAAAGATGGACTGGTTGGACCTCCTTGCAGTCCAAGGTACTCTCAAGAGTCTTCTCCAATACCACAGTTCAAAAGCATCAATTCTTCAGCGCTCAGCCTTCTTTGTAGTCAAACTCTCACATCCATACATGACCACTGGAAAAACCATAGCCTTGACTAGACGGACCTTGGTTGGCAAAGTAATGTCTCTGCTTTTTAATATGCTGTCTAGGTTGGTCATAACTTTCTTTCCAAGGAGCAAGCATCTTTTAATTTCATGGCTGCAATCACCATCTGCAGTGATTTTGGAGCCCAGAAAAATAAAGTCAGCCACTGTGTCCACTGTTTCCCCATCTATTTGCCATGAAGTGAATATGCCCAATTACTCTTTCCAAACTTATTAATCCAATTCATCACAACTTCCCGGAATTGACTGAACGAATGGCTAGAGAGAGGGGCTGAAGGGGACGAGGCAGGTTTTGGCTACAGTAAGAAAGTTAAGCACATATTTAGAGAAGAAGTGGAAAAAGTGGCAATTTTGCTGAAAAAAATCACAATTTCCAGAGCACACGAGGGAGATGGTCAGACTAGGGTGTGTGTAACATAGTTTGGGCTAGGAATCTCTGCCCTGTATTATTCAGAAAAGAGGGTAGGTTGAAAAAATACATGTTTCCTGGTTAAAAGCTGACAGGAGCTAGGTGGGACTGAGGAAAGGCACTTGAGGACACCGCCCTGGGTTTACTTTGATGGGCTCTCCTGACCAGTTGTAACTTCCATTCTTATCTAGGATGTTAGGAAGAGGCTAGCTTGATTATTTTGTGTTTCTCCCCAACACCTGGCCCAGCTGTGGAAGGAAAACTTCAGATATTTTTAACTTCACGACCCTGCCCCTGAAAGCCAGACACACTACTTTCTTTACTATAATTGGGACAAAAGTGATTTTTCTTCTTAATGTCACTCTAATCCTTACAGAAGAACTAGTGACAGCCACCTGAAGAATAATTATGGGGGAATCATCACCCCACCCTCATTCTTTGAAAACTGCTGGAGGGTGAGAGTTAAGTGGGTGACAGGTCCTCTGAGCATCTCCTGTCTAAAAGACAAACCACATATTGCGACTATACCTTCATTGTGCACTTCGAGTTGGCAGTCTCCAAATCGTTTTCCATTTCTCCAACTTAGGAGGAAGCTGTGAAATTTGCAGGCAAACGGGCTGAATGACTCATTCGATCCTGGACATTTCCTTCACTCCTAGGATGTCTCAATATCCCTCTACTCCCGTTTTTAAAGCATAACGATAATCAGTCATCTGCTACCCTCGCAGTGTCAGCGTAGTCACCGGGCACGTGACCAAAGTGGCCCGCCGCAAGGGGCTACCTCCATTCCTGCATGCCTCCATCCATCCATCCACCCACCCACCCATCGCCCTTTCTGTTCTCCGGCTTAACACTCCCATCTCCAGGCCTTCAGCGGCGCGCACACCGGCGAGCCGGGTGTGCAAGGGCCCGGGTTGCACGCGCCTGGGGGCAGGGCGGCCACTTTCCCTGCCCGAGACGGTGGGGCGGCAGAGGAGACGGGGCAGCGAGGCCGCGCGGAGCCGAGCCCCCCGAACCCCGCCCGGCTCCCCTCCCCGAGCCGGCACCTAGGGACGCCGGGTCCCACGTGACAGTCCCCTCCTCCCTCCCCAGTCGCGCGCACGGGCCGGGCGTCTCGGTCCCGCGCGCGCTCGTGGTCCGGGAGCCCGGGAGCCAAGCGAAGGAGGGAGCGGTGGAGCGCGGGCCGTCAGAGCCCTGTGCCCGCGCGGAGGTGATGAAGCTGGCCGCGCGCTGACACCGCCGCACCCAGCCGCCGGGAAGCAGGCGCCTCGGGCCGCGACCTTGAGGAGGAGGTACGAGGCTGGGCACGGGGATGGGGGTGGGCTGGGGTGGGGGCGGAGGTCGGAGGCGGTGCCCCGGAGCCCCGCGCCCGGGTCCGCGGGGCTGACACCGCCGCCGGCCCGGCTCCAGTGCGCGGCTCAGGCTCGCCTGCCATTTGCTGCCGCCGCAGGCGAGCCGGGCTTGCTTGTTTTCCCCTCTCTCTCTGCCTGGTCGCTCCGAGGCTTCCGCAGTTGGCGCTGCTCACGGTGACCCAGGTAATTGCCTGAAGGGCCGACCTCCCACCTGGTCTTGTTGCCAGGACACCTTCTCCGCCTTCTGGCCGGGGTTGGTTAGGGTTACGCCGCGACTTCCGAAGCCCAGTTGGGCCGAGGGGAGAAGCAGCAGTGGCCGGGCAGTGCAGGCAGGTGAAAGTCGAGGAAGCTGCCTTGACTCTGTGCGGGAGACCTAGGGGAATGAAGAGGAAACACATGACTGGAGAATGGCCCAGGAATGGGCCTCTGATGCGCTTGCATGCGGGGAAACTAGACAGACACCTGGGAGAAAGTGCTGCCACAGGGTGTAGCCTTTTTAACCACTCGGGGAGGGAGGGGGGAAACACCATCCGGTGGAGATGCAAGTATTGGGAGAGAAGAGAACTCTGTAGGATGGAAATGGTAACCGTGTTTGTTTTTTTTCCCAGTGAGCCTCAAACACTTAAAAATGAGTATCCAGAAAATCAAGTCAATTAAAACCCTAGTCAAATGACAGTTTTAACTAAAAGATTGTCATTTCTTACAATTTCCTGGGAGTACTGTAGGTGTAAATTTTTTTTTTTTAAATCTATTTCTGTGCTACTTTCTACAAGCCAGCCCCAGCATGTAAGCATGCTCCAATGTTGGATGGGGGTGATGAATCAAGAGTCAACCTGCTTGGATAGTTATTAGGGAGTTTGGGATGGTCATGTACACGCTGCTGTATTTAAAATAGATAACCAACAAGGACCTTTGTACAGCACATGGAACTCTGCTCAATGTTATGTGCCTGCCTGGATGGGAGGGGTACTTGGGGGAGAACGGATATATGACTGAAGAGCTTCACTGTTCACCTATAACTACCACAACATGGTTAATCGGCTGTACTCCCATACAAAGTAAAAAGTTTAAAGTTTGGAAAAATAAGAGTCAACCTTCTTAAGTACTACCATTATGAACTCACTGAAGTCTCTGTCTCTTGCAGGGTAGACTGACAATTCCTGTATCTGAGAGTGGACCACCGGGTGTGTGGTGACATGGCCCAGGGGAATAATTATGGACAGACCAGCAATGGGGTGGCAGATGAATCACCCAACATGCTGGTATACAGAAAGGTAAGGATTTCTTCACTTTTCTGGAAAAAAGGAAACTTCTGGCTTCTTTGAATTTTTCTTTCCCCCCTCAGATCAGAGTATCTATCTAAGTTTTGTGACCTTAAAAATTCTCCAAATCCTTAATGACTGCATACTATACTTGAGGATGAGCTGACATTCTCAAGTAATGCATATGTATAGAGACATAGTGAAGTACACGAGGCTACTGATACTCTGTTCTCACACTTTCTCTGTGGATCCTACATGGATGAAGCTGTAGTCAGCAGCAGCAGCAGCAAATTTGGACATCCCACATATTTTGTTTGTCACATACAGGATTTTATAGTATCTGTAATAGTTTTTAAAAGCTTTTTCTAATACTCTTCCTAAGCTTTTGGGTTGTAATGATCATACAGATGTATAACATTTTAGAAATGAATGAAGACTACATTGCATTCCTGGGGCAAGAGTGAATGTGGCTATGTATGTATGGGTGATTTAATAATTTTGCTTCTAACTAAATAATTCCAGTTTCTTTTTTTAAATCTTAGCTTAAGGTATTTTTTACTTTGTGTTATTTTTATAATTTTACTTATGGGTATTTATGTTCTAGTGCCATATGCCCATTAAATAAGTCTTTATATTTTAGAAGCTTTTTTTCCCTCCAAACTGATCTGACAGCTTTATGCATTTTATAATGATGCTGTCAACACCAAATTTCTAGATATTGAGCCACCATAATAAAGATGTATTTGAATAGTGTATGTGCTTCAGAGTGGTTGCTTAGGTAAATTCTTTCTGGTTAGAATCAATAATCTTACTAAAATTAAGGAAGCAGCATTCTTCATTTAAATTCTGGTGCAGAAGTTACTGCATTTTCTGGGGGATTATTTTTCTTTAGCACATTATTTGTAGTGCTTATTGGGGTAGGATTTCTTTAGTTAACACTAGCAGTGGTAAAAAGGAAATTGGGCCTGGAAAACCAAGAAGACTGTTAAAGATTTTAATTAGCGTGAGCCCATTGAAGAGTCTAGGATGAGTTTACTAGAGGATCAGAACTGGTTATGGAGAAAGATGAAATGCTTTCCACCTTGACCTGTACTAAATCCAGACTTTCCTTCATTGTGGCCCAATGTCATTAACAGGTGCTGATGATACGTGTTTGCGGAAATCTTGTTATTGTTTCTATGTGAATATGCATGGATATCCTGATGGTGCTAATCTTGTAGACTGTAGTATGTTGTGTACCTGTAAATGCAGGTGTGTGTGTGTGTGTGTGACAGCACAGTAAAACTTTTTCTTCACAGGGAACAAAATTGCCTATTTTAGTCTTAAAGCATCCCGACTGGATAAATCAAGGAAATAATCCCCTTGAGCTTAATTATTACTATTCTATTCCTATACTGATTGAAATTATTGGATATTTGCCCATTCTATATAAATTCAGTTAGGAGAAGACCTATTTTGGGGCAAGTTACGTGTTTCTAAAGAAGTTGTAATATTCCTTATTTTTTTGTATGACTTTGAATATTGTAATATGAAAGATATGAGAATTGTAAATTCTATCTTGTATGTTTGTGCAGTGTTGAGAGTTGGACTTTTGTAAAATTACTAAGTTAGCTATTTTTGTTAGGTCAAACACTGTATTCTCCATTTCTCTATAAATGATCCGAGGCTAAATTGATTGGACACCTAACAGTTATCTTGATTAGAAATAAACAATATGATATCAATCTGTGTGTCTCATTTAGTCAGTTATCATGAGAATAAGTGAAAACTGAGGCTAGGAGTTTTATAGATAGTTATTGGATTATTTAGTGTACCTAAGGTTCGTACTGCTAATTTTGAAACATTAAGTTGTTGTTTAGTATCAAACTGTCATTATGGTTACTTAAAAGTGAACAGGCTATGATGACTTCATAGCCTGGGGAGAGAATGTAATTATTTTTCATTCTTTTAAGCCTTGCTGTTCTGTTGTGTAAGCTTGGAACCGCTTGTGCTACTTCTTTTGCCCTCCTTTGTTTAGGGTAGTGACACATATAATTAATTTCTAGAAAAGATTTCCCTGAGAAATCCTTATTAGAAAAATGTAACTCCAGTAAATTTTACTCATAATGCTTAATTATGGGTTGCTTGTCTATCCTTTTATTTTCTGAATGTATATATTTTTTGTTTTTGTTTGTGACACAAATAATAATATTAATACATAAATACCAGATAATTTATATAAAGAAACACAATGTTCTTGGTTATCATTTGCTGGTTACCAAGTCTCATGGTCTGTCTCTGTAGGCAGATATACATCATGACATCATGTGACCATTTAACTTCTGTTTTTTTGTATCTTATGTGGGCTTTGACATTTAATATCTTCTCAGTAGAGACAAAATTTTAATGTGAAGAACAGCAGAGTAGTTGGAGGAGGGTTGTAGGTTAACTTCATGTATTAGAATATTTCAACTGGTGGACTTGCATAAAAGAATAAGTGACATGTTACAAATGCTAAATCAAAGGTAAGGAAAGAATTTCAACCTCACAGTGCCTTGCTTAGTATCAGTGAGGAGAATGCTTGGGGAAATTGCTGTTTTATTGATTTATGCCAATTTTCCACTTCTGGTTAATTGTGGAAACATAGCATTTAAAGTGGGCTCTGAACTAGAAGTGTTCATGGTGTTCTCACTATTTCCCCTCCCTGCAAGCCGCCCAGGATTCAGATGGCTTATACCTACTAAAGATATGCATGCACTAATTCCGTGTTCTCTTGATAAGTTATGTATGAGGTTTAGGAACGTTCTCGTGTGGGATAGGAAACAGTGAATGGTTGTCAAAGTGGAATACACAAAAGAGCTGGGGTTTGTGAATTTCTTGTGTTGGTCTGATGTCCCTCCACTATGATTGCCCTCATACGGATTATTGTGGTTCCTGCAAATAATGGGAACATTCCAGGAATCTTTTTTTCCATGGAGAATTCCTTTGTGATATTATGGGGAAAATGTACAATGGGTAGAACTATGATCTTCCAGGTAGAATGAGTGCTACCTTTGTAAAAGCTGCAGGCATTACTAACACTGTTACTGACCAGGGTTCTTGGACTCCTTAATCAATAGAAATTGATAAGATTCCAGATGAGAAATTCAGGCAAGATTTTATTGGCTTTAAGGCTTTATTGCTTACTCCCCGAGGTGGAGCAAGGTAGCCCATTAAATGGGATGAGGGTAAGGATGAACGTGTGGTTTAGACTGGACAGATGCCTTGGGTGGTCTGCCAGCCCCCTTGGTGGGGCTGTGTGCAGGGATCATGCACAGTACCCGGGATGCCTCAGAAGTGGCAGCTGGGTTTTTGGTCTTTTTGTATCTTGTTCATAATTTGCCAACTGCATATGTACGCAGTTATTTTTAGTGTCTTACAGTTTCTTTATATTCTGTTGCTTGAGATGAGCAGATGAAGAGATGTGCAGGTGCAAGCATTACAACAAAGGGTCCCAGGTCCCAGGCCCAGCCTGTCTCAACACTGCTTCACAATCAGGGTTGGTACCTGCAAATCAGTCTCGGATATTTGCTGGTACCTTTTTGACTTAATATGAGGACTCTTTGTAGGCTTCGTTTGATAGCAGAGGTACATTTTAAAAAATCATATGGACAAGATATTATCCTTAGCAATTTTTCAATTTATAATGTTGCTTTTTCCACAAGCAAGTGATGAAACTAGAGTGGTTATGTCATTTTATATATATGAAAACATTAACAAATGTATAAAATGTGAGGCTTAACCACTTTTAGTAGTGGGGCTTCCTAAGTTCCCTTCGGTAGGCCTTAACTAGAATGGAATAGAAATAAATCAACTTCCTGAAGAAGAGACCCACCTAGCTCCAACTCACCCTGGATTCAGACTAGCTTCTTGAAATGTATGTAGAGGTTTGACTCACATGTCAAACACTGCTCTCTTTCTTGGTCTTCTCATTCCTGGGGTACTGGCTGTGAAGGATTGCTGAGCTAGAACCCGAGATGATAGGGAGACACATTCTAAATTTGGTGTCTGGCCAGTATGCTGCCCACCAGACAGCATACATCACTTTTCATCCAGAAGCTGACATTCCTACACTCGAAAAACAAAATATCTAGGGCACCTTGTGGGCCAGTATTTCAAATTGGCTGGCATGCTGGCTTCATACTAGCAGGAATGTTCAGAATGACCAATAATTTCTGGTGTTATTGCAACAACCATTTATGCTCCAGCTGTCAGAAAAGAAAAGGAAAATATTTTCCTCATTCACTGTTTTAGTGGAATGAACACATCTTTTGGAAAGAGCAAATGTATAAAGTTCACGATACCTCTCCCCTCCACAAGCACCCTGACCTTTTTCCTCACCCATTCTCTCTTCCCTTCCTCTCTCTTTGTTGTCCATCTAGTCACTCTCTTTCCATTTGTTTCTTCCTTTTAATTTTTCTTTTCAAAAAAGACCTAAGGGTGAAGATATAATTTTCCCTAAGATGCTGCTCATTTTAATTGTGAAACAGAAAGTTATGTTTTGGAGGTGAGAGCAGGTACCAGCCTTGTTTTGACTACCTCTTAGGCACAGACACTCAGATGGGTGCTTTTAAACTTGGTATCATATTGTGGTTGTGGCAAAGGGTTAGTCTTGAAGGACACAATTCAGTTCAGTCGCTCAGTCGTGTCTGAGTCTATGTGACCCCATGGACTGGCTTCCCTGTCTATCACCAACTCCCAGGGCTTGCTCAAACTCATGTTGGTTGAGTTGGTGATGCCATCCAACCATCTGATCTTCTGTCATCCCCTTCTCCTCCTGCCTTCAATCTTTCCCAGCATCAGGGTCTTTTCCAATGAGTCAGTTCTTAGCATCAGTGGCCAAAGTACTGCGGCTTCAGCTTCAGTGTCAGTCCTTCCAGTGAATATTCAGGACTGATTTCCTTTAGGATTGCCTCGTTTGATCTCCTTGCAGTCCAAAGGACTCTCAAGAGTCTTCTCCAACACCACAGTTCAAAAGCATCAGTTCTTTGGTGCTCAGCTTTCTTTATATGTGACTATTGGAAAAACCATAGCTTGGTTAGCTGGACCTTTGCTGGCAGTATCTCTGTATTTTAATATGCTGTCTCGGTTGGTTATAATTTTTCTTCCAAGGAGCAAGCGTTTTATAATTTCATGGCTGTAGTCACCATTTGCAGTGATTTTGGAGTCCAAGAAAATAAGGTCTGCCACTGTTTCCATTGTTTCCCCATCTATTTGCCATGAAATAATGGGACTAGATGCCATGATCTTCGTTTTTTGAATACTGAGTTTTAAGCCAGCTTTTTCACTCTCTTCTTTCACTTTCATCAAGAGGCTCTTCCTCTTCGCTTTCTGCCATACGGGTGGTGTCATCTGCATATCTGAGGTTATACTGACATTTCTCCCAGCAATCTTGATTCCAGCGTGTGCTTTATCCAGCCCAGCATTTCTCATGATGTATTCTTCATATAGGTTAAATAAGCAGGGTGATGATATACAGCTTCGATGTACACCTTTCCCAATTTTGAACCAGTCTCTTGGTGTATGGCCGGTTCTAACTGTTGCTTCTTGACCTACATACAGGTTTCTCAGGAGGCAGGTAAGGTGGTCTGGTATTCCCATCTCTTTTAAGAATTTTCCACAGTTTTTTGTGATGCACACAGTCAAAGGCGTTAGCGTAGTCAATGAAGCAGAAGTAAATGTTTTTCTGGAATTCTGTTGCTTTTTCTGTGATCCAATGGAGATTGGCAATTTGATCTCTGGTTCTTCTGCCTTTCCTAATTCCAGCTTGAACATCTGGAAGTTCTCTGTTCACATACTGTTGAAGCCTAGCTTGGAGAATTTTGAGCATTACTTTGCTGGCGTGTGAGATGAGTGCAATTGTGCAGTAGTTTGAACATTCTTTGGTGTTGCCATTCTTTGGGATTGGAACAAAAACTGATCTTTTCCAGTCCTGTGTCCACTGCTGAGTTTTCCAAATTTGCTGGCATATTGAGTGCAGCACTTTCACATCATCTTTTCGGATTTGAAATAGCTCAGTTGGAATTCCATCACCTCCACTAACTTTGTTTGTAGTGATGCTTTATTGAAGGACTGAGATAGCTCTATTTTTGAAGAGTAAGATGCGACAATTGGCCTTTCTTACATAAAAGATGTAGGGGAGCTCTCAGCCCAGTCAGAAGATCACCTCTGCTGATTGCTTTGACCTAGACATTGCCTTGGGAAGCTCTTGCTGTAGTCAGTCTGTTCTGTGAAAACAGCTATATCTGCAAGAGAGGGGAGTGACTTGTTTTCCTCTTTGGAAAAGAGTGAGTCATAGACATCACTAGTTTCTTAGTGGCGATTTAGCTGACATTTTCAGCATTAACTCAGTGCATTTGTCTTTTCAGGATTGTCCAGTCTGGTCAACCTTGAAGTTGTCACGTTTCTCCCTCCTCAAGCTCTTTTATGAAAAATAGGCTTTGACATTTTTGCACTTTCATTATCTTGATCTGTCCTTGTATAGGGTGCTGCTGCATGTTAGTGTAGAATATTTATAGGTGATAAAAAGAGAAAGGTCTGTTAGAAAACAAAGGAATGTTTGCAAATGGATAATCACAAAAGGCATTTAGGTCCTCAGATTTCTAAACTAGGGGCTCAGAGGGAAGGCAGGCATCTACGCCATTTCTAGAAAATTCCAGAATGAAGTGTCTTCTGAATATATGACTTGAAAGCTCCTTCCTAAAGGATGTGTCTGCTATAAATATAAGTTTAATCTGTTTGAATCAGATGCAGACCTGTTTTTTCCCCTCAATGACACTAATGCGCCCTGAGATAGAATAGGACCATCATTTGTGATAGTTCTGAGAAGTAGACAGAGATGTTTTATGAGTAATAATTTAATCATGAATTTTGGATAATAATTAACATAAGCTTGAAGCAAGGAAGCCTTCCATTGAGCTTTTTTCCTCACCAATTGTTGCTTGTCAGTGCTATTTGTGGAATTAAGATAAGGATTTGTGGCTTCAGTTTTATTTCCTTCCTTTCTCACCTCCAGCCTAACCGAAATCTTAATTGATCAGAGGAAAGTGCAGATGCAGAAAGGAGAAACTATGTAGAGGTTTTTAATGCCTTATAATAGCCTTTGTGGCTTTGTTGAGTGATGGAAGCAGGGTATATTTAGGTAGTATGGTTGATGGAATGGGATCACTGCAGAGAATATGAAATTATTTTGGATTTGGATATTTAGTGACTTAATAAATGTTAAGTCTCCTTGAAAACGATATTGCAGCACAAGTAATTGGCCCTTGCTCTCCCTCTCTCCCTGTACAAAGGAGGCATTTGAATGTCAGTGTTATGGAGGCTTCTATCTTACAAAATATCAATCTAATTATAAAATAATTGTAAATGTTAAAGTGGGTACGCAGTTCCTCAGGGAAAAAAAGACCCACTTCTCTGACATTTGCCCAAGGCAATATGAAAATTTAACTTACCCTCCTTTTAATTCCCTTTGTCCTGTGTCTAATTCAATTAACAAAGGTCTCAGGACATTGGAACTCTAATAGACAATCATGAACTTGATTCCAGTTCCATTAAAATTGCCGCTTGGCCTAAGCTAGAAAGAATTTGGGCTGAGGGGCCTATCCAGGGAAATAAGTTGTTGTTCTGTCTTCTGGAAAAATATATAGGAAAATGGTAGCTGTGTGATATTAGCTGGGTTCTTAACAGTAGTCTAGGAGCCTTCTTATTTAGGTCCTTTCTAATGATTAGCATGTAAAATTCTCTTTAGGAGTCAGTGTGCTAAAGTAGAAGCATGTGCACTGCAGCTGAGTGGTTTTCGTTTTAAATCATGACTCTGCCCTTGTTTAGCTCTGCAGCTGTGGGTTAGCAACCTGCTGCTGCTGCTGCTGCGGCTCAGTTGCTTCAATCGTGTCTGACTCTGTGCGACCCCATAGACGGCAGCCCACCAGGCTCCCCCGTCCCTGGGATTCTCCAGGCAAGAACACTGGAGTGGGTGGGTTAGCAAGCTAACTCCCTTCATTTCAGTTTTCTTACATGTAAAATGTAAAATAATAAAAAATAAAAAAAAAGTTTCCTTCATAGAGCTGTTTGATGATAAAATGAGTTCGCCTGTTCAGTTCAGTTCAGTTCAGTCGCTCAGTCGTGTCCGACTCTTTGTGACCCCATGAATTGCAGCACACCAGGCCTCCCTGTCCATCACCAACTCCCGGAGTTCACCCAGACTCACGTCCATCGAGTCAGTGATGCCATCCAGCCATCTCATCCTCTGTCGTCCCCTTTTCCTCCTTCCCCCAATCCCTCCCAGCATCAGAGTCTTTTCCAATGAGTCAACTCTTCGCATGAGGTGGCCAAAGTACTGGAGTTTCAGCTTTAGCATCATTCCTTCCAAAGAACACCCAGGGCTGATCTCCTTTAGAATGGACTGGTTGGATCTCCTTGCAGTTCAAGGGACTCTCAAGAGTCTTCTCCAGCACTACAGTTCAAAAGCATCAATTCTTCGGCGCTCAGCCTTCTTCACAGTCCAACTCTCACATTCATACATGACCACTGGAAAAACCATAGCCTTAACTAGACAGACCTTTGTTGGCAAAATAATGTCTCTGCTTTTGAATATGCTATCTAGGTTGGTCACAACTTTCCTTCCAAGAGTAAGCGTCTTTTAATTTCATGGCTGCAGTCACCATCTGCAGTGATTTTGGAGCCCCCAAAAATAAAGTCTGACACTGTTTCCACTGTTTCCCCATCTATTTCCCATGAAGTGATGGGACTAGATGCTGTGATCTTTGTTTTCTGAATGTTGAGCTTTAAGCCAACTTTTTCACTCTCCACTTTCACTTTCATCAAGAGGCTTTTGAGTTCCTCTTCCGTTTCTGCCATAAGGGTGGTGTCATCTGCATATCTGAGGTTATTGATATTTCTCCCGGCAATCTTGATTCCAGCTTGTGCTTCTTCTAGCCCAGCATTTCTCATGATGTACTCTGCATAGAAGCAAAATAAGCAGGGTGACAATGCACAGCCTTGATGTACTCCTTTTCCTGTTTGGAATCAGTCTGTTGTTCCATGTCCAGTTCTAATTGTTGCTTCCTGACCTGCATATAGGTTTCTCAAGAGGCAGGTCAGGTGGTCTGGTATTCCCATCTCTTTCAGAATTTTCCACAGTTTATTGTGATCCACACAGTCAAAGGCTTTGGCATAGTCAATAAAGCAGGAATAGATGTTTTTCTGTTAAACAACCTCAATAAATGTTTCAATAAATGCAATAATAATAATAATATAATTATGCAGTTATAATTATAACAATGTATAATATGTCATAGTTACATTATATATTATAATTGTAATAATTATTCTTTCCCTATTACTATTTAATGAAACACATTGTATATGCCATAGGGTCCAGTATGTTGCTATATTTTTTGATATTGGTAAAAATGTGAACATTTTAACCACTCCCAGTCATGTCTTTCTGGTAGTTAAAGGCAGATTCTGTAGGATGCTGTGGTAATACCATTTTTATGACACAGTGAGTGTCCTAACTTACATTCTATATAGCTAGCTTCTTCTAATTTTAATAAAGCCTTTGAATTATTATCTAATATATATTTGAAGTCTGCACAGTGTTTTAGATATTACATAAACTAAATAAAGTCTTTGCCTCTGGAATTTCAGAGGTGAAAAGAAACTAAGAATTTATCTACTTTTCAATTTTGCAGATTATGAAATTTAAGATCAGAGGAGTAACATGATTGGTCTAAGTCACACAGGATGAATTCAGGTCTTTATTTATTTGTCTTTCTGTGTTATGTGTGTTTCTCTATCTTTCTCTTAAAATAAATGCAATAAGTCTTGTGTTTATGATTTAGTTTCAGTAAGAAATCAGTGTCCTGGTTACGCTGTGGCATCCATGATTATTCCCGGATATTTAATCACCACTATAGTAGATGACTAGATTCCCTTTTCCCTTCAGCTATAGTTTAGCATTTGAAGCCCCAGGAATAATATTGAGAACTAGTCCTACCTACTCTGGTAGTAGTTTTGTTCTTGATTTAATCCTGACTGGAAGTTCTAGGCTGATGAAAACCCAGAATTTGATGTTCTGTGGCAGCACTGCCCAATAGAGCTTTCTATCATGATGGAAATATACTATGTACTGTCTAATATAGTAGCCACTAGCCACAGAGGGCAGTTGAACACTTGAAATGTGGCTAATGTGACCAAGGACTTGAATTGTAAATTATATTTAATTTTAATTAATTATAATTTAAATTTAAATAGTCCCCTGTGGCTGGTGGCTATTATATTTGATAGCACAGTGATTATGGAATAAAGCCCGTAGAAAAAGCGGTATCAAAGAGAAAAGATAAAAGAGAAGGCTGTACTTAGCTTGAGACTTGGCATGCAGTGCTTGCAACAACGTTGCAACAAAAAAACTGTTCAACAAACAATTTTTAAAAATTATAGTACAGATGTAAAGCTTTAAAGGAGAACCATGGCCTGCTAAGGAAATATTAGGAGATATTGTAATAAATTACACTAAAGGTTTATGTTTTGGTTTTTTTTCTGCCATGTGGAAACTGGAAGTGGTCTGCAGAGGGTGGCCCTCCAAAGGTCAGATGATAGAGGTTGTTTTGCAGCAAGACTAAAATCTGCATGCACGACTAAAATCTGCATGCACCATGAGTATCCCAGGAAGTGCACTTGCAGCATCTCAGGTGGTTTACTAATGTTGAAAGCATTCTAATTAACCTTTGTATCTTATGGAGTCTCAGACATGCATTGTAGCCATTCCAATTCCTGTTAAGACTGAGGGGAAAACCAGAGTTCTGGGTATAAGGGATTTAAAGTGGTTGTAATCCTTGTTGAGAATTTAAAATTGGGGTATAAAGAAATCCAGTTTTTTAAAGCTTACTTCTTTTCATATACCTCAGAATGTTGAAGGGAAGGCAGTAGTCTAGGGAAAGTAGTTAACTCATGATGAAGTGACAGAGTCTCCAAGTCAGAAGAGCTAGATGTGAACCCCTGCTCTGCCCCTGATTGGCTGCATAAGTCTGGACAAGTTTGTTAACTTCTCCTAGAGACTACTTTTACAGAATCATTGAAAAGATGAACTGTAAGTGAGAATGTTTGACTGAAAGTGACTGACAGGTTATGCTACAGACTCTTTGGGAATTGTGGAAGATACTGAGGTTCCTTGCAAGAATAAACTTTGCTATACTCTCCTTGACCAGTCTTCCCAGTTTGCTGAGTGTCCCTATGGCCATAGGTCATTTAGAAGCCCAACTTCCCCCCAGTTGGCCATTGATGGAAGTTCTCAAGATTGATATATATCTACATGACCATCTTTGGCCATACAAAACCTTTTGGAATGTCAGGCAAACTGGTTCAGTAGAAAGTTTTTCTCTAGTACAGAATCTAGGGAAAGTGTTCAACTTTAGTATTTAAAATGATGTATACCAAAGCATTTTGAAGGAAATTAAGTATCACATAGAACATATTATTACTCATATTTCTCTTGGTAAACTTTTTAAAATACATTTTTTTTTTCTGGAAATCAGGGCTATTTGTCACTTGCTCCAAGGTTTATATTTAGTATTTTGGGTTTTGACTTTCAGTTTATTGTTAATTAGAAGAGTTGTCTTTTATTGAGTGCTTACCATGTGTCAAGGCCTTCATGTATATTATCTGATTTCCTTAAAATATGTTGCATGTTGATTATTACCGTCCTGTTTTTCTAATAAGAAAGCTGAAACTGACATACGCAGACTAAGTGGCTGTCCAAGATTGCTCAGGGATTAGTAACAGAGCTGGTGAGCTCCATGAGGATGGAGACTCCTATCTTCAGTGCTATGTTCACAGCACCCAGAGATGGTATAGTAGATGTTCCTGAATATTGAGTGCCTAAGCACATGATCAGTGAATGAACAAATGAATGACTGCACAAATGAATGAATGCTTGACCCAAAGTCTGCATTCTTGCCTCTTCACTGTGTTGCTTTCATTTAGATTAGTGAATGGATAGCATGTTCAAAATTCAATTCTGTACACCATACATACACTGAGCCTCAGCTATGATTGAACTGTGTGGTGGGCCTTGGAATTAGAGTTGTGAACTAGACAGATAGGGGTTTGAATCCTCAATGAGCTTACTTTACAGTGGTGAGGTCAGATGTCAGATAACTTACTGAAGAGTGATTACTGCTGTTCTCCAGTGGACCACATTCTGTCAGATCTCTCCAGCATGACCCACCCATCTTGCCCCATGGGCATGGCTTAGTTTCACTGAGTTAGACAAGGCTGTGGTCCTAGTGTGATTAGATTGACTAGTTTTCTGTGAGTATGGTTTCAGTGTGTCTGCCCTCTGATGCCCTCTTGCAACACCTACCGTCTTACTTGGGTTTCTCTTACCTTGGGTGTGGGGTATCTCTTCAAGGCTGCTCCAGCAAAGCGCAGCCGCTGCTCCCTACCTTGGACGAGGGGTATATCCTCACTGCCACCCTTCCTGACCTTCAACGTGGGATAGCTCCTCTAGACCCTCCTGTTCCCCGTAGCCATGGCTCCTTGGACATGGGGTTGGTCCTCCTGGCCACCACCCTTGGCCTCTGGCGTGGGGTTGCTCCTCCCGGCCGCTGCCCTGGCCTCGGGCGTGGGGCGTGGGGTAGCTCCTCCCACCCGCCGCCCCTCACCTTGGACGCTGGGTATCTCCTCTCGGCCGCCCCCCCTGACCTCGGACGCGGGCAATGCAAAGAAATAGAGGAAAACAACAGAATGGGAAAGACTAGAGATCTCTTCAAGAAAATCAGAGATACCAAAGGAACATTTCATGCAAAGATGGGCTCGTTAAAGGACAGAAATGGTATGGACCTAACAGAAGCGGAAGATATTAAGAAGAGATGACAAGAATACACAGAAGAACTGTACAAAAAAGATCTTCACGACCAAGGTAATCATGATGGTGTGATCACTGACCTAGAGCCAGATATCCTGGAATGTGAAGTCAAGTGGGCCTTAGAAAGCTTCACTACGAACAAAGCTAGTGGTGGTGATGGATTTCCACTTGAGCTATTCCAAATCCTGAAAGATGCTGCTGTGAAAGTGCTGCACTCAATATGCCAGCAAATTTGGAAAACTCAGTAGTGGCCACAGGACTGGAAAAGGTCAGTTTTCATTCCAATCCCAAAGAAAGGCAATGCCAAAGAATGCTCAAACTACCACACAATTGCACTCATCTCACACGCTAGTAAAGTAATGCTCAAAATTCTCCAAGCCAGGCTTCAGCAATATGTGAACCGTGAACTTCCTGATGTTCAAGCTGGTTTTAGAAAAGGCAGAGGAACCACAGATCAAATTGCCAACATCCGCTGGATCATGGAAAAAGCAAGAGAATTCCAGAAAAACATCTATTTCTGCTTTATTGACTATGCCAAAGCCTTTGACTGTGTGGATCACAATAAACTGTGGAAAATTCTGAAAGAGATGGGAATACCAGACCACCTGATCTGCCTCTTGAGAAATCTGTATGCAGGTCAGGAAGCAACAGTTCGAACTGAACATGGAACAACAGACTGGTTCCAAATAGGAAAAGGAGTACGTCAAGGCTGTATATTGTCACCTTGCTTATTTAGCTTATATGCAGAGTACATCATGAGAAACGCTGGACTGGAAGAAACACAAGCTGGACTCAAGATTGCCGGGAGAAATATCAATAACCTCAGATATGCAGATGACACCACCCTTATGGCAGAAAGTGAAGAGGAACTCAAAAACTTCTTGATGAAAGTGAAAGAGGAGAGTGAAAAAGTTGGCTTAAAGCTCAACATTCAGAAAACAAAGATCATGGCATCCGGTCCCGTCACTTCATGGGAAATAGATGGAGAAACAGTGGAAACAGTGTCAGACTTTATTTTTGGGGGGCTCCAAAATCGCTGCAGATGGTGACTGCAGCCATGAAATTAAAAGACGCTTACTCCTTGGAAGGAAAGTTATGACCAACCTAGATAGCATATTCAAAAGCAGAGACATTTACTTTGCCAACAAAGGTTCGTCTAGTCAAGGCTATGGTTTTTCCTGTGGTCATGTATGGATGTGAGAGTTGGACTGTGAAGAAGGCTGAGCACCGAAGAATTGATGCTTTGAACTGTGGTGTTGGAGAAGACTCTTGAGAGTCCCTTGGACTATAAGGAGGTCCAACCAGTCCATTCTGAAGGAAATCAGCCCTGGGATTTCTTTGGAAGGATGATGCTAAAGCTGAAACTCCAGTACTTTGGCCACCTCATGCGAAGAGTTGACTCATTGGAAAAGACTCTGATGCTGGGAGGGATTGGGGGCAAGAAGAGAAGGGGACGACAGAGGATGAGATGGCTGGATGGTATCACTGTGTTGATGGACGTGGGTCTCAGTGAACTCCGGGAGTTGGTGATGGACAGGGAGGCCTGGTGTGCTGTGATTCATGGGGTCTCAAAGAGTCAGACACAACTGAGTGACTGATCTGATCTGATTACTGCTGGGAAAAAGGAAGAACCGAGTGTTAGGAAAATAAATTTATATTGGGTCATCTGGTTTCTAAAATAAATATTATGTTTATCCATGTCTTCTGTTTGCAGTTCTAAGTGCTTATCACAGTGCCCAGCTTCTGAGACTTAGTAAGTGCTCAATAGATGAACTAAATTGAGCTGAGATAATGTTGAAAGTCTTCAGAAATTTACAGAGACAGATGAGGCAAGAGTGTTGATCTTATCCCTTCTATCTTATGATAGAGGATCAAATCTCTCCTTCCATAGACTTAAAATTTACTCAATACTTGTGAACTTGAATAAAATTATTTTGCCTCTTTGAGTCCCAGTTTCCTCATCTAAAAAATGGAGATAGTAATAATAATAATGATGATGATGATGACAGATTATTATAAGGATTACATAAATAGTATATGTAAAGCTTGGATAAGTAGGAAACATTTAATATATGTTAACTGTTACTTATAAATGCTGCCCCAAAGGGTTTCTTTATAAGTGGAAGAAATGATATCTGGAATTCTCCAGGCAAGAATACTGGAGTGGTAGTCATTCCCTTCTCCAGGGAATCTTCCCGACGCAGAGATCCACCCTGGGTCTCCCAGGTCGCAGGCAGATTCTTTACCATGTGAGGCACCAAGGAAGCCCCTTATAAGGAGCATGTCCCTTTAAAATTTTTCTTTCTTACACTTATTTTAGAATTTAGAATTTGCTGCTCTTCATTGGCTTTTGATGATTTTGTTTAAAACTTTTTCATATGGTAAATGTACGATAAACAATATTAAAAATTTTCATTATAGCACAATTCAAGCAAGTGCAAAAGTAGAGAAAAATAATATAAAGAATCTTCATGTGCCCATCCTGTAGGGTCAACAGTTCTTAACTGTTGGTAAATCCTGTTTAATTTATATATCCTCACTTTGGAGTTCCCCTAGTTGGTTGTTTTGAAGCAAATCTCAGAAAATATATGACTTAAGATATAAGTTCTTTAGTGTGTATAAGTAATTTTAAGGAAGATAAAGGTAACTAAAATGATTATTACTTGTCCTGCATCCCTGAAACAATGACATATTTTACTCCATAAGCTTTTAAATTCTTTCATATTGCTCAAGTGAGTCTATCATTCTTTCCATTTTTTCCAAAAAAATAAGCACAACTTTTTTTATGCACTTATTTATTGGCTGCTCTGGGTCTTCATATTGTGGCTCACAGGCTCTAGGCTCGAGGGCTCAGTAGTTGTGGCTTATGGGATTAGGTGCTCCATAGCATGTGGGATCTTCCCTGACCAGGAATGGAACCTTTCCCAATGGAACCTTTCCTTTGGGCTTCTCTTGTGGCTCAGTAAAGAATCCTTCCCACAATGTGGGAGACCTGGGTTTTATCCCTGGGTTGGGAAGATGCTCTGGAGAAGGGAAAGGCTACCCACTCCAGTATTCTGGCCTGGAGAATTCCGTGGACTGTACAGTCCATGGGGTTGCAAAGAGTTGTACACGATTGAGTGACTTTCACTTCTTTACCACTGGACCACCAGGGAAGTTTGTTTCTGTTTCTTTTTGATAAAATACACACAACATAAAATTTACCATTTTAAACATATTTAAGTGTACAGTGGATGAAGCACAGCTGGAATCAAGATTGCTGGGAGAAATATCAATAACCTCAGACATGCAGATGACACCACCCTTATGGCAGAAAGTGAATAAGATCTAAACAGTCTCTTGATGAAAGTGAAAGAGAGTGAAAAAGTTGGCTTAAAGCTCAACATTCAGAAAACTAAGATCATGGCATGTGGTCCTATCACTTCATGGCAAATAGATGGGGAAACTGTGGAAACAGTGACAGACTATTTTTTTGGGCTCCAAAATCACTGCAGATGGTGACTGCAGCCATGAAGTTAAAAGACACTTGCTCCTTGGAAGAAAAGTTATGACCAACCTAACAGCATATTAAAAAGCAGAGACATTACTTTGCCAGCAAAGGTCTATCTAGTCAAAGCTGTGTTTTTTTCAGTTGTCATGTATGGATGTGAGAGTTGGACTATAAAGAAAGCTGAGCACCAAAGAATTGATGCTTTTGAACTGTGGTGTTGGAAAAGCCTCTTGAGAGTCCCTTGGACTGCAGGGATATCCAACCAGTCCATCCTAAAGGAAATCAGTCGTGAATATTCATTGAAAGGACTGATGCTGAAGCTGAAACTCCAATACTTTGGCCACCTGATGTGAAGAACTAACTCGTTGGAAAACACCCTGATGCTGGGAAAGATTGAAGACGGATGGAGAAGGGGACGACAGAGGATGAGATGGTTGGATGTCATCACTGACTCAATGGACATGAATTTGAGTAAACTCCGGGAGTTGGTGATGGACAGGGAGGCCTGGCATGCTGCAGTCCATGGGGTCACAGAGAGTCGGACACGACTGAGTGACTGAACTTAACTGAAGTATACAGTTCAGTGGCATAAAGTACATTCACAGTGTTCAGCAACTATTACCACCATCCATCTCCAGAACTTTTTCATCTTCCTAAGCTGAAACTCTGTACTCATTAAAAAACAACTCTTCATTCTCCTCTCCCTCCACCCCTGACAGTCACCCTTCTACTTCCTGACTCTATGAATTTTACTGCTCTTGGTACCTCATCTAAGTGGAATTATGCAGTGCTTATCCTTTTGTGATTGGCTTTTTTAACTTAGTATAAGGTCCTCAAAGTTCACCCATGTTATCACATGTGTCAGAATTTCCTTCCTTTCTAAGGCTAAAAAATGCTCCATTGTATGTATGTACCACATTTTGCTTATCCTTTCATACATCAACGGGCATTTGGGTTACTTTCTCTTTTGACAGTGTGTGTCATGCTGCAGTGAACACTGGTGCATAAATATCTGACCAAGACCCTGCTTTTAATTCCCAGAGTTAGAATTGCTGGATCATATGGTTATTGTATTTCTAACTTTTTAAGGAACTGCCATATTGTTTTTCATAGTGGTTGCACCACATTTTACATTCCCATTAGCAATGCACAGAGATTTGAACTTCTTCACATTCTCACCAAGACTTGTTACTTTTGATAATAGTTTCCTAATGGGTATGAAGTGGCATCTCTTTGTGATTTTGATCTGCATTTCTGTAATAATTGAGCATCTTCTCCTGTGCGTGATTGGCTATTTTCATATCTTCTTTGGGAAATTTGTGAACTTTTAAAGACAGACTAGATTGTCCACATCTAGAAATGGTTATATGAACTATATGATCATATGTCTAACCAGAATTCTGTTATTTTTGTTTGGATTTCTGAGCTACCTTTTTAATAATGGGGAGATTTTCAAAATACTTTCTATCCTTAGGTTCCAAGTTTATACGGTTAAAGTGTAACTTCCATATTTGACTCTTTCAGGTGATGGTAGGGATAAAACTTAATGAATACAAAAATTAAAAAATAGCACACTTAAAGATAAATTCAGTTTTGTTTATTTTGAATCTATGAAATAACTGCTTTGGGGGCATTGAGGTAGGACAGGCAGTCCACATCTCTTAAAGAATCTTGTAAATGTTTGAAAGAATATCCCAGACTCTCTGAAATTATATATTGTCTTTCTTTAACTTTTATTTAGTCTCTCCACCTTTTTATTCCTGGCACATTTAAATGTACTAGGACAGTGTTAGTGAATATAGAGTATTCACTCTATTGTTTTTTTTTGTTGTTGTTGTTAATTTATTTGTTTTAATTGAAGGCTAATTACTTTACAATATTGTATTGGTTCTGCCACACATCAACATGAATCTGCCACGGGTGTATACATGTTCCCCATCCTGAACCCCCCTACCACCTCCCTCCCCATACCATCCCTCTGGGTCATCCCAGTGCACCAGCCCCGAGCATCCTGTATCGAACCTGGACTGGTGATTCGTTTCATATATGACATTATACATGTTTCAGTGCCATTCCCCCAAATCATCCCACCCTCTCCCTCTCCCACAGAGTCCAAAAGACTGTTCTATACATCTGTGTCTCTTTTGCTGTCTCGCATACAGGGTTATCGTTACCATCTTTCTAAATTCCATATATATGCGTTAGTATACTGTATTGGTGTTTTTCTTTCTGGCTTACTTCACTCTGTATAATAGGCTCCAGTTTCATCTGCCTCATTAGAACTGATTCAAATGTATTCTTTTTAATGGCTGAGTAATACTCCATTGTGTATATGTACCACAGCTTTCTTATCCATTCATCTGCTGATGGACATCTAGGTTGCTTCCATGTCCTGGCTATTATAAACAGTGCTGTGATGAATATTGGGGTACACGTGTCCCTTTCAGAATAGAGATATAATTGATTTTAACCAGAAAAGTTCATTTAGATTAGGGTAGAAAGATAATTGTAAATGAATTTCTCCTTTCATCTTAAACCTTGTTTTTATGCAGTTATATATTCTTTTCATAACATTTCTTTTAACTGATTTGAACTGATTAACTGATGTGAAGGTGTTGGGATGGAACTTTCAGTGGCTTCAATCAAAATCATTTATCTGTTGGAAATGTGTTCCAGGATTCCTCATTACTGTCTTACTCTGAAAGTTTACTAGAATTAATTAATTTGCTGTACACTGTGATTTGTTTGACCTGTACCCTATTGATTTGTTTGACTCAAAGCTCATTATCACTTTATAAAACTATGTAGACCTGTCTGCCATTGATATTTCTTTTCTTCTTCCATAGTAATAGCACCCTGCTTTTTCATCAAGGCATATGGCCTCTAGAATAAAGATTGAATTTCCCAGGTTCTCAGGCAGCTAGGTGTAGCCCTGTGATATATCCTGGCCAATGAGATGTAAACAGAATAAATGTATATAGTATCTGGGAAGTGCCCTTAAAGAAAGGGAATATACCTTTCTTTTTTTCTTTTCTTGCTCTTCCTGTCTGGAAAGCAGTCATCTTAGCCAGGAGGTGAAAACTGAGTCGTGGATAGCAGAGTGAAAAGGGAATGAACCTGGTTCCTTGATGGCTATAGAGGCAGCATAGCAACTTGATCTGCCTGTGTAATTGTATTAGAGAAAAATTAACTTATGTACCTTCTGTTTTTTTAAGTTTTTTTTTTTTTTGGAGTAGTTCTAGGTTTACAACAAAATTGAGAGGAAGGTGAAAGTCACTTGGTTGTGTCTGACTCTTTGTGACCCCATGGACCCCAGTCCATGGAATTCTCTAGGCCAGAATACTGGAGTGGGTAGCCCTTCCCTTCTCCAGGGGATCTTCCCAACCCAGGGCTTGAACCCAGGTCTCCTGCAAGGCAGGTGGATTCTTTACCTGCTGAGCCACCAGGGAAGCCCATGAATACTGGAGTGGGTAGCCTATCCCTTCTCCAGTATATCGTCCCAACCCAGGAATTGAACTGGGGTGTCCTGCATTGCAGGTGGATTCTTTATCAGCTGAGCTACCAGAGAAGCCTGGTAAAAGCCTGGAAATTGAGAGGAAGGAACAAAGATTTCCCAAATATTCCCTACCCTACTTAATTAACCTTATCAATACTGTTCATCAGAGTGGTAGATTTTTGCCAAAGATGTACCTATATTGATACATCATTATCACCCAAAGTTCATAGTTTACCATAGGGTTTGCTATATTTTTTTTGCCTTTTTTTAAAAAATTTTATTTTAGTTTTAAATTTACATAATTGTATTAGTTTTGCCAAATATCAAAATGAATCCGCCACAGGCATACATGTGTTCCCCATCCTGAACCCTCCTCCCTTCTCCCTCCCCACACCATCCCTCTGGGTCGTCCCAGTGCACCAGCCCCAAGCATCCAATATCGCGCATCGAACTTCTTACGCGCATCGCGTTTCTTACATGATATTCTACATATCAAAAAATTATTTTATTTATTTTATTTTTGATTGTGCCGGATCTTCGTTACTGTGTGGGCTTTTCTCTAGTTGCAGTGAGCAGGGGCTGCTCTTTTGTTGCAGTGCTTGGGCTTCTCATTGAGGTGGCTTCTCCTGTTTTGGAGCATAGGCTCTAGGGTTCGAGGACTTCGTGCAGCTCCCAGGGTCTGGAGCCCACGTTCAATAGATGTGGTGCATAGGCTTAGTTGCTCCAAGGCATGTGGGAGCTTCCTGGACCAGGATTTGAACACATGCCTTCTGCATTGGCAGGTGGATTCTTCACCACTGAGCCACTAGAGAAGCCCCAGGATTCACTATTGATGTTGTACATTCTGTGGTTTTAACAAATATATAAAATGTATCCATTGTTATAATCTCTCTCAGTATTTTTATTGCCATCTTTATGTCTTCTAGATATTATGGTTTGAATTTTCTGTAACTTGCAACCAAATCAAATTCTAACCAACAGCTATATCCAAAACCTTTTATTTTTAATCTGTAAGATAGTAATTGGGAAGAAGCTTTTTTTTTTTTTTGAATATATGTTTGTTGTTTTATTTAAAAAAAACATCTATTTGTTTTCTAGGAATAAGTCTAATTTCTTTTAAGCAATATAATTTGGAAATTCTGACACATAATTATGTAAATGGTTCAATTTAATTTAGTAAATATTTGTTGAACAGTTATTTTGTGCAAGTTAATTTGCTAGAAGTGTCAGGGGATAAAGAATCAGTGATGACAATAATATATTCTTTATCAGAGCACTTTACAATCCCAAGATAGGAGAATCAACATTTTTACAATTAATTTCATGTATGTATATGTGTATTTGTAAAACCTCATAAAATTGATGGTCCACTTATTCAGTTAACAAAAAAAGCTCTTGTTTTCTTTTGAGAAAACTAAGGCCTGGAAATATTACTTGTCCATGTCAAAAAATGCACATTAAAACCATATGTTTCATTTTGTGTCTTAGTTGCTCAGTCGTGTCTGATTGTTTGCGACCCCATGGACCCTGCCAGCCTCCTCTGTCTATGGAATTCTCCGGGCAAGATTACTGAAGTGGGTTGCCATTCCCTTCTCCGGGGGATATTCCAAACCCAGGGATATAAGAGGAAAAACTTCATAAAATTTTGAATTTATTTCTTTACCTTAGAAATTAGTTACTCATAGGACAGTTTTTATAGCTGAAGATGTTCTTAGAGTGCCTTTGTTGCTTGTAAGTTTAACTTATTTGAAAATGAAATCATTTTACATGATAAAACACAAACCACTTAAAGTTGTGGACCTAGGCCAGTACTGCTTAAATTTATTTGAACAGTATATTTGAACCTTATTTTATATCTGGAAGCACTTTGTTGAAATTATTTATGAAAAATAGTATGAGTTTCCCTTCTTGGTAGCATCTTTGTTGGAAATTGTACATTCTTAACCATGTAGATGAGGTCCTGAGTTGAATTTTAACAAAGTGAGTCAAATCAGTGCAATGAAAACAATTTATTTACACCAGCTATTCCATCAATCTGTGGTGCCCAAGTATATCAGAAATATCCACACAAGAAAGCAAAATATAGACATTTCTGCTGTGGCATAATACATTCCATTAAAGAAACCCCACACTCTGCAAAATCACATGCTAAAAATAACTGACATTTTGAAAGAAATAGAATAGGAATAGATCACTTGAAATGTTTTACTCACCCCAAACATTTAATGTTATAATTAAGCAATAACCAAAACAATCTTATTAAAAATTCTAGCACAGCTGTAAAAATATGCTAACTTCCTTATAAGTAAAGCAGTAACACAGTGATACAAGCCATTGCCTTTAGAAAGTAAAGGAGAGGGTGGCTTGATGGAAGAGTATATAGGGGAGTATTGTGTGCTGAATTATGGAAAAGAGAACAGAAGGACATTACCAGGTGGAGAAACAGTGACAGGCTTACCATGAAATAGTCCTAGCCTGTTATCTAGTGTTTGCTTGTTTGTTTTGTACAGATGTCTGAGAGAAATGTGGAGTAAACCCTTTTGACACCTAATGATTGAGCCAAGAGGAAGAACGAGTCGTATGAGCAGTGCTACATTCCTCCAGAGCTTGCTGCGCCCACTTGTGTGTGTACTTTGAGTTGGGCTGCTGTATCATGGTGGCATAAAATGTGATGTGCTAAGAAAAATTGTGAGGCTTCCCAGGTGGCTCAGTGGTAAAGAATCCACCCATGGAACAGGAGACATGAGTTCGATCCCTGGGTCAGGAAGATCCCTTGGAGGAGGAAATGACAACCCACTCCAGTATTCTTATCTGGGAAATTCCATGGACTGAAGAGCTTGGTAGGCTACAGTCCATGGGGTTGCAAAGAATCAGATATGACTTTACGAGTCAACAGCAACAAAGAAAAATTGTGCATGAACCCATGGGGCTTCTATGTTGGTCTGATAAAATTCCCTGATTTAGCAATGGGCTAATTCTTGCTATGGAAATACACTCCGTGTGAAACACACCATGTCAAATGATTGTTAAAATCCTCACTGTTGAGCTAGGGAGACCTGCCCAGTCCAGGCGAGAAAAAAAGCAACTGTGTTCCAACTAAGGGGGTTGCAAAGAAAGGAGGCAAAGGAGATGAACAATGAAGTAGAGAAGAGTAGACAAAGGAAGGTGAATGTTTTGAGAAATCTTCTGTTTTCTTTGTATGGTTTTATTTGATTTTCATGATAATCATATGAAGAAGATTCTATTCCTTTATTCTACATATGAGGGAAATGAGGCCCAGAGAAGGTGAAGACTGGGCTCAAGATCACACCGAAAATGGTGGCATCAGGATTCGAAATCAAGTCTGTGTAATTCCAAATTGTGTGTTTTCCATAACATAGCAGTTGGGTGCTACTTCCTTACTGGCTTGGAGTATGTGCTCTGTAGCCCTTGTCTTAAAAGCAGTGGGCTACACTTCTGTGACTTTGTCAGTTTAGGGAGCCTTTTAAACTGCCTGAGCCTCTCTTCACACACAGTGGTGCTAGGCATAGCCGCTTCAGAGGATTATTGTGGCAATTATGTATGATAACACACGTAGAAGTGCTTTGCAAATGCTTAAACGTTATGGAAGCAATAAAGCATCTTATTTTCTCTCCACAAAACTTTTAAATTAAAATTTAAATGTTTTCTTTCATTAAAATGTTTATAAATTTTTTTTTTTTTAAGATTAGAGGTTTAGTAGATTGTATAGTGAAGTCACTCAGTCGTGTGTGACTCTTTGTGACCCTGTGGACTGTAGCCTACCAGGCTCCTCAGTCCATGGAATTTTCCAGGCAAGAGTACTGGAGCGGGTTGAAAACAAAGAGGAAGGTCTCTGGAAAGTTTGGTTCCAAAGCACAATGCTTCTGTATGTTATGTAAATTGAAGGAGGAACGATTGTTTCCAGCTGCAGACACTGTTGAAAATAAATCTCAAAACTAAATGGATGGCATATCACTGCAGCTTTTCTGGGGGCTTTGGCAGAAGCAATAGTGTTCTTGCCTGTATCCTGTGCTTTAGAGATCACCTTTTGGCTTGTTCCCACTTCCCTGGATATTTGAAATGATTAAGGATGTATGACTTAATCATTGTATGACTGGATATTTGAAATGATTAAGGATGTGTGGTGGGGGGCATGCTTTATACATATAGTCTGTAGGTTATAGGAAGTCCTGTGGTTATGAAGGTGGAGCTCAGGAAAGCTTAGTGCTAAATGAAGTCTTGTGATGTGTTCAGGCTTCTCTGGTGGCTCAGATGGTAAAGAATCTGCCTGCAGTGCGGGAGACCTTGGTTCGATCCCTGAGTTGGGAAGATCTTCTGGAGAAGGGAATGGCTACCTACTCCAGTATTCTTGCCTGGAGAATACCGTGGACAGGGGAGCCTGCAGGGCTACAGTCCATGGGGTCACAAACAGTAGAAGACGTCTGAGTGACTGACACACTAACACTATATATATATATATATATATATATATATATGCACGTGTATAAAAATTATATAAATATAAACATAAATATAGTAGTAATGCACTGGAGACAGCTCAGTGCACATCGCTCCCTAACACCATGTTCACATACAGCCTGTGTACAGTTTGAAATCTGCGATAGTGGGAATTGGCAAATGCTATAAAATCAGGGCTCTTTTACCCTCTTCCTCTTCTTAAATGTTAAACATTTACTAGGACATCATGGTGTGTGTGTTGTGTGCCCATGTGCGTGTGTGTGCCCATTTGTGCATGTGTGTGTGTATGTGTGTATGTGTTTTAATCTTTTTAGGTATTTAAAAAGAGGATCTGGTTCTGGTTTCCTTTTGTGTCCCTAGAGAAACTAACGTATCACCTGGCAGAGTTAGTGAATATTTAATATTACCCTGGTAGCTCAGCTGGTAAAGAATCCACCTGCAATGCAGGAGACCTGGGTTCCATCCCTGTGTTGGGAAGATCCCCTGGAAGAGGGCATGGCAACTCACTCAGTATTCTTGCCTGGTGAATCTCCATTGACAGAGGAGCCTGGCAGGCTACAGTCCATGTGGTCGCAAATAGCTGGACACAACTAAACAGGCACACACAATAACTGTCTGACAAAGTTAAGAAAGAGAATGTGGTTTAAAATTTTTACAACAGATTCAATATATTTGTTTCTACAATTTTATTAAAAAGTAATTCCATAGACTAAAATGAAAATAGCATTTTTGCAGTTTGCTGTGTAAGTTGTTGAATTGATAGGAGTGGTATTAATGCTCCAATCCCAAGATTGTTTAAACAACCATTTAAGCCTCCACAGAGTAGAAAGTACATTGGACTGATGTGAAGTCCCTGGTCCTGACTTTGCTCATCTTTACTGGCTTTTTGGTTTTGACAGTCTGTCTGGATCTTAATTCTTTGATTTGTGGAACTTGTATGTATCGGTGCATGTCAGAGGGGCATAGCTGATGCAAAGATGCTTTCCAAGCAGTGCGGAGCTTTCAAGGCATGATTCAAGGTGCCAGAGTAACTTCCTGTACTCTCCTAGTAACCTGAGAGATGTAATCTATCTCCCAGTCCATTTCCCCCTTACGAGTGCGCTCAGTCTTTAGTTTCTTGCTGCACTGTTTCATTTTATCCGGTTTGCTGCTGCTGCTGCTAAGTTGCTTCAGTCGTGTCCGACTCTGTGCCACCCCATATATGGCAGCCCACCAGGCTCCCCCGTCCCTGGAATTCTCCAGGCAAGAACACTGGAGTGGGTTGCCATTTCCTTCTCCAATGCATGAAAGTGAAAAGTGAAAGTCAAGTCGCTCAGTCGTGTTGACTCTTTGTGACCCCATGGACTGCAGCCCACCAGGCTTCTCCGTCCATGGGATTTTCCAGGCAAGAGTACTGGAGTGGGGTGCTTTATCCAGTTTAGGACTTCTTATTAGTGTGGAGATTGGAATAATCAATGTGCAGGAAATTGTCTCATGGATATTATTTTTGATTGTTCGGAACATTAGACCAGCAAAACCCAGTGTCCCTGCCTGCTGATTGTTAATGACTCCTAATATGTCATAATTTAATAATGCTTATGAAATAAATGTTTGCTTTCTTTTGTGTTTGTGTATATTAAGAGTCTTTTCATAATCAACTGATTATTATTTGTTAATTAATTAATTTATTTTAATTGGAGGCTAATTACTTTACAATATTGTGGTGGTTTTTGCCATACACTGACATAAATTGGCCACGGGTGTACATGTGTCCCCCATCCTGAATCCCCCTTCCACCTCCCTCCCCATCGCATCCCTCTAGGTTGTCCTAGTGCACTGGCTTTGAGTGCACTGTTTCATGCACTGAATCTAGACTGGCGATCTATTTCACATATGGTAATATACATGTTTCAATGCTGTTCTCTCAAATCATCCCACCCTTGCCTTCTCCCACAAAGTTCAAAAGTCTGTTCTTTATATCTGTGTCTCTTCTGTTGTCTCACATATAGGGTCGTCATTACCATCTTTCTAAATTCCATTTATATGCATTAATATACTATATCAGTGTTTTTCTTTCTGACTTACTTCACTCTGTATAATAGGCTCCAGTTTCATCCACCTCATTGGAACTGATTCACATGTGTTCTTTTTAATAGCTGAGTAATATTTCATTGTGTATATGTACCACAGCTTTCTTATCCATTTGCCTGATGATGGACATCTATGTTGCTTCCATGTTCTGGCTATTGCAAAGAGTGCTGTGATGAACACTGGGGTACATGTGTCTCTTTCAATTCTGGAGCCTGGTGGGCTGCAGTCCATGGGGTCGCAAAGAGTCAACACGACTGAGCGTGTTTCCTTGGTGTGTTTGCCCAGCAGTGGGATTGCTCGGTCGTATGGCAGTTCTATTTCCAGTTTTTAAGGAATCTTCACACTGTTCTCCATAGTGGCTGTACTAGTTTGCATTTGTACCAACAGTGTAAGATGATTCCCTTTTATCCACACCCTGTCCAGCATTTATTGTTTGTAGACTTTTGGATCGCAGCCATTCTGACCAGCGTGAGATGGTACCTCGTTGTGGTTTTGATTTGCATTTCTCTGATAATGAGTGATGTTGAGCATCTTTTCCTGTGGTTGTTAACCATCTGTATGTCTTCTTTGGAGAAATGTCTATTTAGTTCTTTGGCCCATTTTTTGATTGGGTCATTTATTTTTCTGGAATTGAGCTGCATGAGCTGCTTGTATATTTTTGAGATTCATTCTTTGTTAGTTGCTTCATTTGCTATTATTTTCTCTCATTCTGAAGTCTGTCTTTTCACCTTGTTTATAGTTTCCTTCATTGTGCAAAACCTTTTAAGTTTGATTATGTCCCATTTGTTTATTTTTGCTTTTATTTCCATTACTCTGAGGGGTGGGTCTTAGAGGATCTTGCTGTGATTTATGTCAGAGAGTGTTTTGCCTATGTTTTCCTCTAGGAGTTTTATATTTTCTGGTCTTACATTTAGATCTTTAATCCATTTTGAGTTTATTTTGTGTATGGTGTTAGAAAGTGTTCTAGTTTCATTCTTTAAGAGGTGGTTGAGCAGTTTTCCCAGCACCACTTGTTAAAGAAATGGTCTTTTCTCCATTGTATATTTTTGCCTCCTTTGTCAAAGATAAGGTGTCCATAGGTGCATGGATTTATCTCTGGGCTTTCTATTTTGTTCCATTGATCTATATTTCTGTCTTTGTGCCAGTACCATACTGTCTTGATGACTGTAGCTTTGTAGTACAGTCTGAAGTCAGGCAGGTTGATTCCTCCAGTTCCGTTCTTCTTTCTTAAGATTGCTTTGGCTATTCGAGTTTTTTTTGTATTTGCATACAAATTATGAAATTATTTGTTCTAGTTCTGAGAAAAATACCGTTGGTGGCTTGATAGGGATTGCGTTGAATCTATAGATTGCCTTGGGTAGTATACTCATTTTTGCTATATTGATTCTTCTGATATGTGAACATGGTATATTTCTCCATCTATTTGTTTCATATTTGATTTCTTTAATTTCAACTGATTATTCTTGAAGTGATTTTATAGCTAGGACTAGTGATAGAATTTTTTGTCAAGGCATGGCATTTTTTATTGCAATTCCCCTTCTTTTTATAAAAATACATAGTGGTCATAATATTAAAAAAAAATGAAAAATCCATTGTTGTTGTTGTTGTTCAGTTGCTAAGTCATGTCTGACTCTTTGTGACCCCAGAGACTGCAGCACACCAGTCTCCTCTGTCCTTCGTTATCTCCTGGAGTTTGTTCAAATTCATGTCCATTGAGTTGGTGATGCTATCTAACCATCTTGTTCTCTGCCACCCCCTTCTTCGTTTTGCCTTCAATCTTTCCCACAATCAGAGTCTTTTCCAATGAGTCAGCTCTTTGCATCAGGTGGCCAGTTTTGGAGCTTCAGAATCAGTCCTTCCAATGAATATTTGGGATTGATTTCCTTTAGGATTGACCAGTTTGATCACCTTGCATTCCAAGGGGCTCTCAAGAGTCTTCTCCAACAGTTCAAAAGCATCAATTCTTCAGCTCTCAGCTTTCTTTGTGGTCCACCTCTCACCTCCATCCACAGTAATTTTGGAGCCCAAGAAAGTTAAATCCATGGACTTAAAGTTACTCTTTAAAAAATACAGTAAAGAAGGAGACTTTTGTCAATTGAGTGGGTCCTGCTTCTTCGGAGGAATGCTTAGTTTGCCCCCTCCTCACTATATTGCCCTTTGATAATACGAAAGAACTTTTAACAGCCATTCAACTAGAGAATGAGTCCCTTCGGAATAGGAAGTCTCTTTCTCTAAGAGGTGCATTAGTTCAGTGAGACTGAGTGTCATTGAGGTTATTAAAGCATTCTGTGGTCTAGAATGATCTTAGAGATCTTTATGACCCAGACAATCTCTAACTAAGAATGAACTCTGCTATTTCAACCATTGCTCTTGTTCTTAGTGGAAACCTTAATTACTCTTTAAAGGGAAAACTATTTTAAGCTACCAGTTAACTACCATGTTCATAATGTCTAGAAGCTGAGAATTCTGAAAAGCTTTTACTTTTCCTCTTCTATCATTTGCTTATTCTAGATTATTTTATTTCTGGTTTACTCTCTTTTTGAAGGAAATAAAACATTTTTGATATATATTATATTGAATTATTCTGCTAATAGATTTCTGAGAAAGTTTCCTGTGGTTATGGCTTTTGTTTTACTTAAATATAATGAAACCAAACAGTGTTCACAAAATTATAATTGCTATGTATGTAGAACTTTCACAGAAATTTATTAAAATAGAGAAATACAAAGCACTATTTTTTCTCCTAAAAATAACACAGATGTAAAATAAAAAGAACTTTTTTATATTAATAAAGAAATCTAAAAGTCAAAATGACCTTTTGATCTTGCTAATAGATCATACTACCTATACAAATAGTTTTGATGATCTTACAAAAAATAATAAACTATAGGACTTGCCTGGTGGCACAGCATATAAGAATCTACCTGATGATGCAAGGGACATGGGTTCAATTCCTGGTCTGGGAAGATTCCACATGCCTTGGAGCAGCTAAGCCTATGTGTCACAACTACTGAGCCCACACTCTAATGCCATGTGTTGCAACTCCTGAGCCTGTGAGCTGCAACCACTGGAGCCCATTGCCTAGAACCCATGCTCTGCAAGAAGAGAAGCCAATGGAATGAGAAGCCCGTGCACCACACCATAACAAGAGAATAGCACCCCCCCCGCAACTAGAGAATAGCCCCCACTCTCCCCAACTAGAGAAAGCCCTTGAGCAGCAACCAAAGACCCAGAGCAGCCAAAAATAAATTAAAGAAGTGAACAGATATAATTATATAAAAAGGAAAATATGGTGTATTCCTTTAAATCATTGTTAAATTATTGAATTTAAGGAGTCACATCATGACTATTAGGCTCAGTGAAAGATTGCTTTGCTGCTGCTGCTGCATCGCTTCAGTCGTGTCCGACTCTGTGCGACCCTATAGACAGCAACCCAGCAGGCTCCCTCGTCCCTGGGATTCTCCAGGCAAGAACACTGGAGTGGGTTGCCATTTCCTTTTCCAATGCATGAAAGTGAAAAGTGAAAGTGAAGTCGCTCAGTCGTGTCTGACTATTAGCGACCCCATGGACTGCAGCCTACCAGGCTCCTCTGTCCATGGGATTTTCCAGGCAAGAGTACTGGAGTGGGGTGCCATTGCCTTCTCCCGAAAGATTGCTATAGCTAACATCTAAGCAGTATTTTGAACTTTACAAAGATGCTATTTTAAAGATGCTATTTCTTTTTAGTCCTTATAGTCATCCTGTGGAAGTTATTTTCCTTATTGAGTATGGCAGATGAGAAAATGCAGTCGTAGACTTAGCCAAGATTATAGATATAAGGATACAAACCAAGGTTTTCTAACTCAGAAAGTGGTTGTCGTTCTTCTAACCTAAGTCTTTCCTTAGTCATCTAGATGCCATTTTGAACGCATCTGTTTTAATGGCCTCAAAGTAAAGATTGGAATGATCTGGCTGAGATATATCCAGTCACTACTGGATTACTCACAGCAAATTTTCACCTGTGAATGAACAGACTTTATGAAGTTGCTGTACCTCAGTAACCTCATCTCAGCAACTGAGTGTTTTTCTGTCAATCCGCAGTAAGCTAGCAGGACTTCAAAAGTTAGTGGTGGAGAAAGCTAGGGGAGCAAATGACAGTGTTGTAGTGGTTGATGCCTTTAAGGAGTGACTGGGTCTGCCTCTCTATTGATCTGTTTGGAAACTCTTTCTAAACTCCCAACTACTGAATTTCCTCTCTGTGAGAGACTCTTCAGAACAAAACCTTGATTTGTTATCCTTTTCTTCCCAGGTGAGAGTGAATTGAGACAAACTCAGTCGTGACTGTTCACCATTTTGGAATAAAACTCTCCACCCCTTGCAAGAAGCAGTGAAAACAAAGGCTGGTGGGGAAATAGGACTATCTGTTGCTTTCCTATAATGTCTGAATGTGGTTCAGAAGTTGAAATGTTAATTTTTCTGTTCATGTCAGTTAGTGGGGAGGATTCAAAGACTTTATTTTATCCACATTCCAACTAAATTCTCCAAGGAAGGTCAAGTTGCCAGTAAGTTTCTGCTTCTCATTTGTTTATAGTGCGCAACCAGGAAATGCACCACAATCAAGTTTTCAAGAGTTTACACAGTTAATTAGGTTTTCTCTAAAAGGGAAGTGCCTCATTGTTTTTGATATTTCATTGGCAGTTTATGAAGTAAAAAATTACTTTTTAAGTTTGAATGGTACTTTTTGGAATAAATGTCTAGATAAAAGGACTGGAGTGGAGGCTGATGGTACAGTGGGTGAGAGGAAGATTCATTGTGAAAGTACAAGAACAGTTTTGGAAACTAGACTGTGCTCTCAGTCTATTAACAATTTTAACCTTCCTGGAACAACAAAACTCCTTCTCTATCTGCTGAACTCTTCCAACATTTGATTGATGTTTCTTTTATGATACTAATAATTTTTCATCTCTGCCTTACCATATATCTTTGTATTTGTGTGTATGTGAATGAAAAATTACCATGTGACTCTCTAACTTGGAATATCTGAATATAAGCTGTATTTCTCTTTTTTTTTCTATAAAACATCACTGGGAAAACTGCTAGCTGGTTAATAAAATCACCCAGAGTTCTACCCATAAGCTACATTTGGCAGAGCCAGGATTCAAGCCCACATTTTTAAAAAAAATGTTCTTTCCACTATTTTATTACTATAATGCATTAAATTAAATAGATTCTCAATGAGGTTTCATTAACAGTTTTTCACCCTCGAAGTGAAGCTAAGTGGTTTTGCAACCTTAGTGATGACTTTAAATTCAGTAAACAAAAGCACAGTGGATAAGTGATAAACCCGATAAAATTAGAGTTTTTCTGTCATTTTTGATAGAGAGGATCTGAAGTTGGCAATAAAATAGTATGTATATTTAAGTGCCTCTTTAGTTGGTTTTTGATATCTGACAGAGCAGTTTTAGAAGGAAAAATCCACTAAAGGGGAATTAATATAGGAATTATGTATAAGCTATACTAAATAGGGATGAAAGGATGAGTGAAGACACTTACTGCATCCAAATAGAAACGGGGTTTTATTTTGCTTTGTAGTGTGAAAGAGTATAACTTTAGATTCTACAGTGAATAAATAGTTTCCATAATAAAATTCAACCACAGAGTAGCTTGATTAGTAGAGAGCTCTGGACATTATAATTCTGTTTTTGCATGAGTGTTTTCAACAGCTCTTTGTTTTGTCAACCCCCTTACAGTTTAGTTTAAATTGAACTTGCAATCAAAGGAAGACTCCAGGTATTTTTCAGAGAAGTCTATTATATAGCAAGGCCCTCTTCAAGTCCTACTTTGATGATTATTTAAACCTAAACACTAGCTTTATGTTGAAATTTGTCTGATTACATTTTGTTAAATTCAATTCAGCTTTCCATCATGTTGGTTTTTTTTTTTTTTTTTTTGGTCTGAAAGATTGTATATTCTATTCCATTTCACTATCAGATGTGTGACATGGGCCATTTAAAGCTGATCATATCAGAAGACAGAGCCATAAAGCCTCACTTTAGTTAACAATTTGCCACCAAGTTTTCACTGATATATTTACCAGTATTTTCTGTAAACTCTAATTTGAAAACATCATATGTATCTTGTACCTATATATTACCCACCAGGAGCATATATGGAATTTTTTCATATATCTTCCAAGATTTCACTTAAGTTCCTAGAGCTAAAGAACATTGTCATTTTATCTAGTATGAGGGACAGCACCACACTGTTCAGCAATTAAGAACCCATGGGAATCTGCCCCTTAAGTGGTTGCTGTTGACTTAGCTGCCTTACGGAACAGCGTTAATTGGAATGCATGGTCAGCTGATATCACCAAGCCTTGTGTAGAAGATTAACTCTTCATTGGATTTTCTCAACCGTAAAGTCTCTTGTGAAACATTTTGTGTAGCATAATACAGGAAAGATACTGATATTTCACCTTTAGTGATGGATGTACCATCTGTGAACAGTTCCAAGCAACTGTAACTGGATTCACAATCATTTGGACATTTAAATACCCTTAAGCAATTGAGTGCATTTTGTGTGTTTTCTGATCTTCATTGTTGTTATTCAGTCCCTAAATCATGTCCAACTCTTTGCAACTGCATGGACTGCAGCAAGCCAGGCTTCCCTGTCCTTCACTATCTCCTGGAGTTTACTCATGTCCATTGAGTTGGTGATGCCATCCAACCATTTCATCCTCTGTTGCCCCCTTCTCCTGCCTTCAGTCTTTCCCAGCGAGTCAGCTCTTTGCATCAGGCCTCTCTCTTTTTACATTTTATTGTTTACTTATTTATTTATGACTGCACTGGGTCTTCATTGCTGCAAGAAGGCTTTGTCTACTGTGATGAGTGAGGGCTTCTCTCTAGTAGCGCATGGGCTTCTCATTGCAGGGGTTTCTCTTGTAGAGTGCATTCTCTAGGTGTGTGGGCTTCAGTAGTTAACAGCACATGGGCTCAGTAGTTGCAGCATGTGGGCTTCATGGAATCTTCCCAGATGAGGGCTCAAATCCGTGTCCCCTGAATTGGCAGGCAGATTCTTTACTGGGCCACCAGGTAGGTTCTCTCTTTTCTAATGATATTATCTTTCTATCTTGTCAAGGTAAGATTGGAAATGATTGTGCAATTCTTTTGATACCTATTGATTATATATGTAACTCATCAGTGGACCTTGGTATGGAAGGTTTTGGTATAGATATGGGTTATAGTCAAATTTGCCCTGAGAAATTTAGGGGATAAGTGACAGCCCCAAAGTTGGCCAATGAGGGATGATAGATGTTGCTACTAACATTTTACAGATTGCTTTTTTATTAAATGGAAATATATCAACTGTCTAACAAAAATGATTCTTTTCATTCCTTTATGTTGTCCATAAGGGAAATGAGAGAAAGTATTGTTTATGAAGATAAAGTCATGTTGGCCTCTATTTCACATTTATTGTTGATTTTTTGATGTGAGTCTGTGTTCTGGAGGAAGGAAAAAAATTTTGTATCCTCAGTAGACCACTTGCCTGAGCATCAGCTTTGTTTTCAGGATGCTTCCACAAAAGAAATCACCCCACTATAGATTTATTTTCAGATATTTAACAAAAGATAAGATGGACTTTTCTAAAATGTTATTATAGAGACCTAAGATTTAATAAATAGGGTTGCAGGAAGACATCATAAGGTATTAATGCAAGCATCCTAGGTTAGCCAAACCTAGGAGATGAAAAGGGCTTCCAAGGGGTGCAGTGGTAAAGAATCCGCCTGCCAGTGCAGGAGACACAGGAGACTCGGTTGTATCTGTGGGTTGGGAAGATCCTCTGGAGTAGGAAATGGCAACCCACTCCAGTATTTTTGCCTAGAAAGTTGCATGGACAGAGGAACCTGGTGGGCTATAGTCCATGGTGTCACAAAGAGTTGGACATGACTGTGTAACTAAGCCAGCAAACACACGGGAGATGAAGAAGCATGCTGGAGAGTTTAACTGTCAGAGATCAGAACAGATAGCAATGATGTCAGTGGGGCATATGGAAATTAGAGGCCAGAGCAGGTGAAAGGTTTGAAATTCAGACAGGTTAAATTAATCTATGTTGAAAACTAAATTAAAGTGCTAGCCATTAGAGTATGGTTATATGATCTCACACTGGCATAAAAACTTGATTTAAAACCTGTGAGGATAGATATTAATTCTGTATTAGATGTTACCCAGGCAGCTGGAGTTGGTGAGCAGTTAGTGGTCTCTTCAAAAGTCTACAGTCAACAAAATATTGAGGATTCAATGACCAGGAAGTCCAACAGTTTTAGTTTATATATGAGAAGATGAAACTTTCTGGAAGCTAAGTCATTTGTCCAGGGTTGCTAGCTAGGAGCTGTAAGGCTCTAAACATGCTACCTACCACATATCAAAAGATGGTAACATGAAGAGACTTCTGTAAAAAACTGGGGTAGGATTTCACTTATTTTCCCCCTGGGCTTTCATTTTTAACAGCTTGTAAGTGGATCCGTTTTTAGCCAAACACACATTCCAGACTTTCTGTGGCACTTCTGACTTCATAAAGATTTTCAAAGAGCCATTAGATGTAAGATCAAATTTAAAATATATATAAATTGTAATCTTTAAAACAAATACTGACCCCCCACCCCAATCCAATACCTTTTTCAAGTCATATCTCCTTGTTTCTGTTTTGAAAAATTTGGTCACTTTAGCTGTATTATAATGTGACAGTTGTACTGTTAGGAACAATTTTAAATCAAAACCCTGAGTTAGACTTCAGCCACAGAATGAATTCTTTAACTTTTAGGTTAGTCGATTGTTAGATTTTTTGGGGTTTCTTTTTCATAAATGACAAACAGCAGTGTAAAGGTGTATTTTTGTACTTAAATTGTATTATTTAATGACTGATTTAGTTGCTTATGTGGTAAAATGGTGAACTTTTGTCCTTGTGCTGTCATTTACTCAATAATAAATAATAAATCCAAAATGCAGTACTTGGATGCAATCTCAAAAATGACAGAGTAATCTTTGTTCGTTTCCAAGGCAAATCATTCAATATCACAGTAATCCAAGTCTATGCCCTGACCAGTAATGCTGAAGAAGCTGAAGTTGAATGGTTCTATGAAGACCTACAAGACCTTCTAGAACTAACACCCAAAAAAGATGTCCTTTTCATTATAGGGGACTGGAATGCAAAATTAAGAAGTCAGGAAAAACCTGGAGTAACAGGCAAATTCGGCCGTGGAGTACAAAATGAAGTAGGTCAAAGGCTAACAGAGTTTTCCCACGAGAACGTACTGGTCATAGTAAATACCCTCTTCCAACAACACAAGAGAAGACTGTACACATGGACATTACCAGATGGTCAATACCAAAATCAGGTTGATTATATTCTTTGCAGCCAAAGATGGAGAAGCTCTATACAGTCAGCAAAAACAAGACTGGGAGCTAACTGTGGCTCAGATCATGAACTCCTTATTGCTAAATTCAGACTTAAATTGAAGAAAGTAGGGAAAACCACTAGACCATTCAGGCATGACCTAAATCAAATCCCTTATGATTATACAGTGGAAGTGAAAATAGATTCAAGGGATTAGATCTGATAGAGTGCCTAAAGAACTATGGATGGATGTTTGTGACAAGGTATAGGAGGCAGTGATCAAGACCATCCCCAAGAAAAAGAAATGCAAAAAGGCCAAATGATTGTCTGAGGAGGCCTTACAAATAGCTGAGAAAAGAAGAGAAACAAAAGGCAAAGGAGAAAAGGAAAGATATACCCATTTGAATGCAGATTTCCAAAGAATAACAAGGAGAGATAAGAAAGCCTTTCTCAGTGTTCAGTGCAAAGAAATAGAGGAAAACAAGAGAATGGGAAAGACAAGAGATCTCTTCAAGGAAATTAGAGATACCAAGTGAACATTTCATGCAAAGATGGGCACAATAAAGGACAGAAATGGTATGGACCTAACAGATGCAGAAAGTATTAAGAAGAGATGGCAAGAATACAGAGAATTATACAAAACAGAATTTCATGACCCAGATAACCACGATGGTATGATCACTCACCTAGAGCCAGACATCCTGGAATGTGAAGTCAAGTGGGCCTTAGGAAGCACCACTATGAACAAAGCTAGTGGAGCTGATGCAATTCCAGTTGAGCTATTTCAAATCCTAAAAGATGATGCTGTGAAAGTGCTGCACTCAATATGCCAGCAAATTTGGAAAACTCAGCAGTGGTCACAGGACTGGAAAAGGTCAGTTTTCATTCCAATACCAAAGAAGGGCAATGCCAAAGAATGTTCAAACTATAGCACAATTGTGCTTATCTCACATGCTAACGAAGTAATGCCCAAATTCTCCAAGCCAGGCTTCAACAGTATGTGAACCATGAACTTCTTTTCTTGGGCTCGACAATCACTGCAGATTGTGACTGCAGCCATGAAATTAAAAGACACTTGCTCCTTGGAAGAAAAGCTATGACCAACAGCATATTAAAAAGCAGAGACATTACTTTGCCAACAAAGGTCTGTCTAGGCAAAGCTATAGTTTTTCCAGTAATTGTGTATGGATGTGAGAGTTGGAGTATAAGAAAGCTGAGCACTGAAGAATTGATGCTTTTGAACTGTGGTGTTGGAGAAGACTCTTGAGAATATTTTGGACTGCCAGGAGATTCAACCAGTCCATCCTAAAGGAAATCAGCCCTGAATATTCACTGGAAGGACAGATGCTGAAGTTGAAGCTGCAGTCCTTTGGCCACCTGATGAGAAGAACTGACTCATTGGAAAAGACCCTGATGCTGGGAAAAATGGAAGGCAGGAGGAGAAGTGGACAACAGAGGATGAGATGGTGAATGGCATCATCGACTCGATGGACGTGAGTTTGAGTAACCTACGGAAGTTGGTGATGGACAGGGAAGCCTGGATTGCAGTCCATGGGGTCGCAAAGAGTCAGACAGGACTGAGTGACTGAACTGAATTGAAATAGTAAATATGAATGTGTCTAAAAAAGCCCCCTGAGTTAGGGTAATTATTTTATTGGGAAAATGAAATTAAAGAGTTTCAGATTTCTATATAATTATTTTTTCCTGTAGGAATTTTAATAATAAGAACTTTAAAAAACCTTTATATGTGTAACTGTAAGACCTAAACATATAAATTGATTGATTCTTGATTACTTCTGACTTTTGCTCAAGAGTAATAACCTTTCTTTTCTTTCCATCACTATCATCGGCATAGCATTGTTTGACATTCTTGTCACATTTCCCATTGAATGGCAGTCTTATTGTGGGTGTCTAGTCTTGATGCTGCTATTTCTGTCATTATAATACTGACTCACATACTGGAACTTAGAAAACAATTGATGTCCATTTCCTAGGCTCAATTATGAAAACTTATGCTACAGTGTTTTATTCTTGCTTACTATGTATTGCTTATTAAGGAATCTCATACAAATGCATTTTTATTTTTCAGGCTGTTTAATTCATCTCCTTTAACATTATAATAGAAAAATACCCATGCCAAGCCAGTCTTATGAAGTTTATTTATGATACTGTATATCCTATAACCAACTGCATTTTCCCTCAAACATTAGTATGTTTAGAGGTCATATCTGTAGCCTGCCTTGAATAGAGTGTAAGGATGAGAGGCAAGTATTAAAATTACCTAACAGTGCTTATGGTGTGATTCTACTTTCTCTTCTGTCATTTTGCTTCCTTGGGATTTTCTAATCATTGAAATTTAATGTATCTTTATAATTGACCTTATATATATATTTTAAAAATAAGGCATGACATAAATAATAATGTAGATAAACTTCAAATACATTTTTTAAAGAACAAGATGAAGTACAAACAATAAATATATGCAAAATTTGGTACAGCTCTTGTTGGCAGACCTACAGATAATGTTGGTTCACAACCTCAGGGACTTTCTGGGTGAAATCTGAAACCTGCTCCAAAGATGGAGGGTAATAGGAAATGGAAGAGGCAGACAGTCCCGGGTCCAGGTTGTTGTTGTTATTCAGTAGCTCAGTTGTGTCCGACTCTTTGCGACTCATGGACTGCAGCATGCCAGACCTCCCTGTCCTTCACTATCTCCCAGAGTTGGTTCAAACTCATGTCCATTGAGTCGATGATGCCATCCAACCATCTCATCCTCTGTTGCCCCCTTCTCCTCCCGCCTTCAGTCTTTCCCAGCATCAGGGTCTTTTCCAGTGAGTCAGCTATTTGCATTAGGTGGCCGGAGTATTGGATCTTCACTTTCAGCATCAGTCCTTCCAATAAATATTCCAGATTCCAGGTGGCAGGTGGAATAAGCAGGAAACATGCATATGAGACTTGCCTTGGGTGACTGTAAGACAAATATGTCTCCACACCTGCCCTCCAGAATCTTAAAAGTTTATCTAGTTATATCAACTGTACCTCAGTAAAAAATAATAATAAAGCTAAGTTTGAGAAACTCTGAAAGAAAATCCATCTGGAGGCCTCAATAGGATTCAGTCGTATATTCATTTCAGATGGTCTCAGCACCACACAGCTCTCTGAAGTCTGCATCTGTCATAATGGCTCCTGCTGGAGAGTCCTGCATGGAATATGTACTCCAAGGACAGGGTCCAGGTGGGGAGTCTCTGAATGCCTAGAGGCAGCTCAAGAGTCGACCTGCAGTCCTATCCTCTCTATACATTCTTCCAACACATACACAGAGAAACACTCTCATAGGGATTGAAGAAAGGAAGATGTTAGCTGAAGGATTCTCTACATTGAATAAGTGATGGTGCAAATGAGGAGGCCAGATAGGCACAACAGACAGTCTGTGGCAATAAACCATCCCTCCTGGAGTGACCTGAGAGAAAGCCAGACCAAGAGTGGTTTCCTCTGCTCCTCACTCAGGAGTTGATGTCATAGCACAACTGGGGTCCCCCAAGTTGGGTGTCGAGGGATTTCTTCTTTTCCTTAGTCTTTTTCCATTAATGGTGAAACTGGAGATGTAGCTCTTAAAGGTACCTCTGTCTGGATATGAATCCTGAGGGAGGAAAATTAAAGTTATTAGTGCTTGAACAGTGTTATGACTTTTCTGAGAAGGCTAATAACCCCTGGGGAAGCTGACCTTTGCTGGGAGAGGTGGCAAAGGAGTCCCATTGTTTTATCAGTAGATTCTGTTACCCTGTACTTGAGTTTATTTAACAGTGTAGTCTCTAGAGAAGAAAGTACTTGTGATATAGTTAAAAAAAAAAAAAAAAAAGGAAGACTAAAAAGCTAATGGTTGTTCCAAGTTGTCCTGTTTACCTGGAGAAGTGAGGAAAATTACCTTTTCCTTTGATCAGCTTACAGATATTCCCTCGCTCTTTCCTTCCTTTCCTCCCTCCCTCCCTCCCCCTCTCTCTCCTTCCCCCTTCCTCTTTCTTTCTCTCCCTCACCCTCTCTTTGTGTCTCAATACTTGATTGTACTTAATTTAAAAACTACGTAGCTTCTGAGCATGTTATCCTACAAACCAACAGACACATGCACAACAGATATCAGGTCTAAAATCCGCACTTGACGCCTTGGAGTTTGAAGAATGATCTCTGTAAGAAATACTGGAGTGACCCAAAGGGGTCACCATTTCTCTTGCCAGTAGGCATATCCTGCTACTCTCCTATAGTAATGAAGTGAATGTCAAACAAGATTTATTTGGGAAGCAAGTAGGTTTGTGTATCTATGTCTCACAGTGGATTATGCATACATGAAAGATGTCTTGAAGCTATTCAGATCCTTTAATTTTCTCCTAATTCCAGCTCTCATGTTAGCAACATAAATATCCCTTTTACCATTGTGTGGTCATAATGCAGTTTTGTATTTACCTTTATGGGAGTTACTGGAGATGGATGAGTGCCATAGTACTTATTGTATGATTATTTTTGCCTTTTAATTTTTCCAGTTTTATTGAGATATAATTGACATATAACATTGTTTAAGTTTCAAGTGTATAACATAATGACTTGATATTTCTATATATTGTGAGATGATTACCACAGTAAGTCGAGTTAACATGCATCCCATAGTTATACATTTTTTCCTTTTTGATGAGAACTTTTAAGATCTACTTTTGTAGCAACTCTCAGATATACAATATTGTTAACCTTACTCATCATGCTGTATATTACATCCCCCAAACTTATAACTAGAATTTGTACCTTTTGACCACCTTCACCCACCCCACCCACCTCACTGGCCTCTGGAAACTACACATATGATTTCTGCTCCTGTGAGCTTGGTTCATTTATTTATTTTCCTAATATATGTATTTTTTTGAAGTATAGTTGACTTCAAAACACTATACAGTGTTTCACGTGCACAGTATAACAGATTCAGTTATACAAATGCACATGTATTATTTTTCAGATTATTTTCCATTATAGGTTATTACAAGATATTGGCTATAGTTCCCTGTGCTATACAGTAAATCTTTGTTGCTTGTTGCATATATATTTTTTTTAAATAGAAGTTTTGTTTTTTTTTAGATTCCACATATAAGTGAGAGCATATAGTATTTTTTTTTCTCTGTCTGACCCACTTCTCCTCGAATAATACTCTTGGTGTGGTGTGTGTGTGCTCAGTCGTGTCTGACTCTTTGCAGCCCCATGGACTGTAGCCTGCCAGGCTCCTCTGTCCATGGGATTTCCCAGGCAAGAACACTGGAGTGGGTTGCCATTTCCTTCTCCAAGGGATATTCCCAACCCAGGGATGAAACCCGTGTCTCTGGAGTCTCCTGCATCGGCAGGCTGATTCTTTACCACTGGCACCACCCAGGAAGCTCTCATAAATGCCTTTATGTTTAACCAATATCATTGCAAATGGGGGTGCAGACATCCTCTGGGGTAGTGTTCCTGTTTCCTTCAGACACACATCCAGAAGTTGAACCACTTCACCATATGAAAGATCTATTTCTAGTTCCCTGAGGAACCTCTTCACCGTTGTCCTCAATGACTGCATCAGTCTGTTCTATCCCCAAGAATGCATGAGGCCCACCCTCACCCCCGCCAGCACTGACCATCCCTCAGCCGTTTCATCAATTGTGAGGTGACACCTCACTGTCGTCCTTCTCTGACTGTCTTAATAATTCCATGCACGTGCTGGCCACCTGAATATCTTCTTTGGAAAAAGACCCATTCAGGATTGTATGCCTTCCACGTAACTGGTAGATATGAGGATCCCCTGCTAGTGTGGATCATAGTGATCATTCATAAAGAATTTGGTGAAAAGGTTGCGTAGCTCCTTCACGTCTGGTTTCACTTTGTTGTGCTTGACACCACCAGGAAGGCCTGCCATTGTAGTGAGTAAAAAGTTTGTCGCATTGATATAGAGAAAATCTTTGTTGTGTAAATGATTGTTTTGTTTTCGGTCATTAGGATTCTTGAAATCTCCTTAGAGTCCAGTTGTTGACGGGGACGTGTTGATGGGGAAATGTGGACGTTGAAATACATTATGTCGACTAGTTTGGAATACATTTGCCAGTATTTTTCTCATATCAAGTTTACCTTGCTTATGAATTTTACATTCACTTTATTTTTCCATTCCTCTTCATTTGAAATGTAGCTGCAGATTTTTAAAACTTTATTTATGTTTGGCTACATTGGTCTTTTGTTGCTGCAAGTGGGCTTTTTCCAGTTGCGGTGAGTCAGAGCTACCCGATTGTGGTGCCCGGGTAGGCTCTAGAGTGCGGGCTTCTGGTAATTGTGGTGCATGGGCTTAGTTGCTCCAGGGCATGTGGGATCTTCCTGGACCAGGGATCAAACTCATGTTGCATTGGCAGGCAGATTCTTAACCACTGGACCACTAGGGAAGTCCCGTGGCTACAGATTTTGAAGAAAATGTAAAATTATAAGTTTATAACAGAATGTGAAGTGTTATAGTAAAAATACAGATTGCTCTGACCACAGAAAAGGACATTTTAAATTCTGAATATAAGTATTGAATATATTTCATAAGGAAAGAGCAATATTCTGAGCCTTAAAATAGGTCAGATTTTTATGTAGACACATAAGTTAGAAGGAGTATCTAGCCAGGGAAAATTCATCGATATGAGAATGAGCCATGAAAAGTTGGTGGGCAGCAGTAGAGAATGATGCCAAGAAATGAGGTCAGTTTGTAAAAGGTCGTCATAATCATTATAATAGAATTTAGCCTTTATGCAGCAGATGGTGGTGCTCTATAGGAGAGTTTTAATTGAAGATGACTGTGAATTAGAAGGTCTTTTGAAGCAATACAAAGATTGCATGTGTGAGAAGACAGGAGACTCAATGATGAGGTCCTCATAAAATCCCCAGGAGGGTAATGAGGGCATAAGTTGTGCTGTTTGTAGAGAAAATGGGGAAAAGGGCATTGGTTATATATGAAATATAGCATCAGTAGGTAGTGATGGATAAGCAACCATCATCTAAGTTATAAGGCAAAAAATGTTCTGGGTTTCTGCTTCCATCTCTATTCTTTTCCTTTACAAATTTTCTCCATGACAATGCATTGTGGATTTAAAATACTCACTATAATATCTAACTATTTGAAGTGATAAGCAGTTAGATAATTTAAATTTAAAGCTCATTTATTCCTCTATTGAGTAGAAAAGAAAATCCTCATTATTATTGTCATTATCACAATAGTGATCATCATCTAACAACATTGAAGGCTATTTGTGCTCAGCACTATTGTTCATAATTTCACTTATTGCTTATAATAGCCCTTTGAGGCCCTCTTATTATACCCATTTTACACATGAGATACACTAGGCTTAAAGAGATTAAATAGCTTCAGTTCAGTTCAGTTGCTTAGTCACGTCCGTCTCTTTGCAACCCCATGGACAGCAGCACACCAGGCTTCCCTGTCCATCACCAACTCCTGGGGCTTGCTCACATTCGTGTCCATCGAGTCAGTGATGCCATCCAACCAACCATCTGTCTTCTTCTTCTCCTCCTGCCTTCAATCTTTCCCAGCATCAAGGTCTTTTCCAGTGAGTCAGTTCTTTGCATCAGGTGGCCAAAGAATTGGAGCCTCAGCCTCAGCATCAGTCCTTCCAATGAATATTCAGGACTCATTTCCTTTAGGATGGACTCGTTGGGTCTCCTTGCAGTCCAGGGGACTCTCAAGAGTCTTCTCCAACACCATAATTCAAAGCATCAGTTCTTCAGTGCTCAGTTTTCTTATAGTAAACTCTCACATCCATACATTTCTACTGGAAAAACCATAGCTTTGACAAGACAGACCTTTGTTGGCAAAGTAACGTCTCTGCTTTTTAATATGCTGTCTAGGTTGGTCATAGCTTTTCTTCCAAGGTACAAGCGTCTTTTAATTTCATGGCTGCAGTCACCATCTGCAGTGATTTTGGAACCCAAGAAAATGAAGTCTGTCACTGTTTCTATTGTTTCCCCATCTATTTGCCATGAAGTGATAGGACCAGATGCCATGATCTTAGTTTTTTTAATGTTGGGTTTTAAGCATACTTTTTCACTCTCCTCTCTCAGTTTCATCAAGAGGCTCTGTAGTTCTTTTTCACTTTCTGCCGTGGGGACACATAGGTAGTGAGTGGCAGAGCTGGACTTCGGGTTCAGGCAGCGTTGGCTTTAAAAAATGACGCTATTTGCCTTTGTGCCTCTTTGCTGCAGCAGTTTATCAAGAAAAGTTTAAATTCTTTTATTTATGAACTTCCGGAATTTATTCAAATTATTTGGACATATTATGAATCTGTTGTGTTGGAGTTTGGGTTATATTTCAGAATAGTCGTAACCCAGTGGGTTGACTGAAATCAGATTCTCCAGGTATCAGGACCTCAGACAGCTCTCTAATGGCAACTGCTTTGGTCTGGCATCTTTTATTTTTTTATTTTTAATTTTTTTAATTTAAAAAAAATTTTTTTAAAATATAAATTTATTTGTTTCAATTGGAGGTCATTACTTTACAATATTGTATTGGTTTTGCCATATATGAAACGAGTCGCCAGTCCAGGTTCGATGCATGATACTGGATGCTTGGGGCTGGTGCACTGAGACGACCCAGAGGGATGGCATCTTTTACAAATAATTCTATTTATTTATTTATTTTTGGTTGTACTGGGTCTTTGATGACGCATGGGCTTTTCTGTAGTTGCAGTGAGTGGGAACTACCCTTTAGTTGTGGTAACTTGTGCTTCTTATTGCGGTGGGTTTTCTTGCAAGTGGAGCACAGGTTCTAGGGCACATGGGTTTCAGTAGTCGAGGCAAGTGGGCTCAGCAGTTGCTGCTCTGGACTCCAGAATGCAGACTCAGTAGTTGAGGTTCACGGGCTTAGTTGCTCTGCAGCATGTGGGATCTTCCTCCATCAGGGACTGAACCTGTGTCTCCTGCATTGGCAGGTGGATTCTTTACCACTGAGCTACTAGGGAGGTCCTGGCATCTTCATTTGTCCTTTTTTCTACTAGTTAGACTTCATCCTATAGCTTTTGTCTTCCCTCATAACATTAAATTACATTGGCTCACTCTTCTGATTTCTAAGTTTTTGAGTTTAGAATCTGATTGCCTGATTTATCTTTTGACATTGGGGTGTAGGTTTGCCAATGCCTAATGTGTGCACTGGCTGTCCTTCAGTGAGAGCCAAATTTTTGTTCTCAAAACTGGATCTGGGAGAAGGAGAAGACTGTGCTCTCCTAGGCCTACCTCTTTTGTGAAGGTGAGCAGTAACACAGGCTCTGACAGGTATTTCTTTGGTTTAGAAGAAGTAAATGGTGTGTGTTGCAAATACATCTCTATTTAAGTAAAATAAATTGTCATATCATCTATTGGTAACACCGGGTATGAGCTAGAGCTTGGTGTATTCACTGACACTTAATACAGCCACAGAAACATATTATCAAGAAATTTTATATTACCACAGAATCAAATGCCTCACTTTTTATTTCTTTAATTTTCAGATACAAATATCAGAGTAATTTATAGCATATAAGAATAAATATTTAAATGATTAAGTTAAATTAAAAAAATCCTTGGTTTTTGTTTTCTACTTTGATAAAATTTATGTCTATGTTTCTTAACTGTCAGAAGAATTTTAGAAAGCATTTTATTTACCAGCCCTACCAAATTTATTTCTGTCCTTTGGAGTATTCTAAGATTGCAGATAAAAATTCAAGGTCTGGGCAATATTCTTGTGATTCTGTTTTTGTTTGTTCCTCATGTGGGAATTCATGAATTATAATATCTTTATTATTGGAATTATCTGGAAAAGGTCAGTTTTCATTCCAATTTCAAAGAAAGGCAGTGCCAAAGAATGTTCAAATTACTGCACAATTGTACTCATTTCACATGCTAGCAAAGTAATGCTCAAAATTCTCCAAGTGAGGCTTCAACACTACATGAACAGAGAACTTCCAGATGTTCAAGCTGGATTTAGAAAAGGCAGAGGAACCGGGGATCTAATTGACAATATCCGCTGGATCATAGAAAAAGCAAGAGAGTTCCAGAAAAACATCTACTTGTGCTTCATTGACTATGCTAAAGCCTTTGACTGTGGGGATCACAACAAACTGGAAAATTCTTCAGGAGATGGGAATAGCAGACCACCTTACCTGCCACCTGAGAAACCTGTATGCAGGTCAAGAAGCAACAGTTAGGACTGGACATGGAACAACAGACTGGTTCCAAATAGGAAAAGGAGTACATCAAGGCTGTATATTGTCACCCTACTTATTTAACTTCTATGCAGAGTACATCATGAAAAACGCTGAGCTGGAAAAAGCACAAGCTGGAATCAAGATTTCTGGGAGAAAAAGCAGTGACCTCAGATATGCAGATGACACCACCCTTATGGCAGAAAGTGAAGAAGAACTAAAAGTGTGTTGATGAAAGTGAAAGAGGAGAGTGAAAAAATTGGCTTAAAGCTCAACATTCAGAAAACGAAGATCATGGCATCTGGTCCCATCACTTCATGGGAAATAGATGGGGAAACAGTGGAAACAGTGTCAGACTTTATTTTGGGAGGCTCTAAAATCACTGCAGATGGTGATTGCAGCCATGAAATTAAAAGACGCTTACTCCTTGGAAGGAAGGTTATGACTAACCTAGACAGCATATCAAAAAGCAGAGACATTACTTTGCCAACAAAGGTCTCTCTAGTCAAGGCTATCATTTTTCCAGTGGTCATGTATGGGTGTGAGAGTTCGACTGTGAAGAAAGCTGAGCACCAAAGAATTGATGCTTTTGAACTGTGGTTTTGGAGAAGACTCTTGAGAGTCCCTTGGACTGCAAGGAGATCCAACCAGTCCGTCCTAAAGGAGATGAGTCCTGGATGTTCATTGGAAGGACTCATGTTGAAGCTGAAACTCCAATACTTTGGCCACCTGATGTGAAGAGCTGACTCATTGGAAAATACCCTGATGCTGGGAAAGATTGAGGGCAGGAGGAGAAGGGGATGACAGAGGATGAGCTGGTTGGATGGCATCACCGACTCAATGGACATGAGTTTGGGTGGACTCTGGGAGTTGGTGATGGACAGGGAGGCTTAACGTGCTGTGATTCATGGGGTTGCAAAGAGTTGGACATGACTGAGCGACTGAACTGAACTTGAAAATCCCTTGGACTGCAAAGAGAACCAACCTGTCCATCCTGATGGAAATCAGTCCTGAGTATTCTTTGGAGTATTCCAAAGACGCTGAAGGTGAAGCTCCAATACTTTGGCCACCTGATGCAATGAACTGACTCCTAGGAAAAGACCCTGATACTGGGAAAGACTGAAGGCAGGAGGAGAAGGGGATGACAGAGGATCAGATGGTTGGATGGTATCACGGACTCAATGGACATGAGTTTCAGTAAAGTCTTGGAGTTGGTGATGGACAGGGAGAGGCCTGGCGTTCTGCTGTTTATGGGGTTGCAAGAAGTTGGACACAACTGAGTGACTGAACTAACTGACTATCTTTATCTTACATTTCATAGAATATTTGTTAGAAAAAAGTAGGGCCACTGACACTATGACTGTGTAGAAAGAATACTTGCTGCTCTACTGTCAGTAGGATTTCCAGAACTAATACCATCAATAGTAGTCATGTTGGTATTTATTATTTAATGCCATAAAGACCTTCAAGTTTTCTGAGGTTGGAACTTAAGGAACATCTGAGGGGTTGCCTAGCATCAAGGTTTAGTTCACCTGTAAAGGAGAATTCATGCAGCTGACAATTCAATTCAGGGTGGTAGATAATAAGCTCTTTTTTACTTTCATTTTTATAAGTAGGTTATTCAACCATCAGACTATTTTTCATTAACTTTATTGACATGAAATATAAACAAGTGACAGATAAGCCGCTATGTATATTTTCTAAAACAAACTTCTGATATCAGTTATAGGGTGGACATAGAATGACTAACATCTTACAATACCTGAATCTATTAAGGAATGGTAGTAGATATGTGTGGATTATGTGGAAAAATAGAGTAATCCTGGATTGTCTTATGAGTAATTATTTTGAAAGATCCAGTCATTCACTTATAGTTCTGAAGTTGTATGCCTACTCTGTCTTCACTGCTGTGAAAGGCCATAAAAATGAGTAAGATATGTTAGAGGTGTCAAGAGAGATATAAGTCAAAAGATTGAGAGTGTAGAGGACAGAGATGTTACCCTCATATGTGCAGACTCATGGAGGAGAGGTTTGGATGAGTTGGGTTTGAATAGACAGAATGGAAGGAATGTTAGTCCAATTGAAAAAAAAGAGGAGAGCACAGATGTGGGGTTGAAGGCGAGTTCTCTGAATGCTACGAGAATACCACAAAACCTTCTGGAGATGAAGTATAGATTTTTACAAAAGGTATGTGGTTTACCAGTGAAGGAGGCAGGTTGGAGCCAGCTTGTGAAGAGCTTAATTCTAGACTCAAGGTTTGGACTTTGTTCTACAAATAATAAACAGAAATTATACACTTTAAATCAAGGACACATTTTTGAGCTGTATTTTAAGAAGCCTAATCTGGGTACTATGCCTGGGATATACTAGAAAGATTATTTAGGATTATGGTAATAAATTCTAGGTATATTTTATTCTTTAAGTTTTGGAGTAAATATCTGATACATGTGGTAATTCTGTGTGGTAATTTCAGCAACCACTGAACAACTGAAGCAACCACAGCCTCCTGTCTTCACGTTGTTATGTATAAATGACAGTATTCTTTGGTTTGAAGTAGTAATTTTAGGAAAAATGTTTGAAATAGTCTGATGTTGAAAACTAGACAGCATATTAAAAAGCAGAGACATTACTTTGCCAATAAAGGTCCATTTAGTCAAAGCTCTGGTTTTTCTAGTAGTCATATATGAATATGAGAGTTGGGCCGTAAAGAAGGCTGTTGCTGCTGCTGCTGCTGCTGCTAAGTCGCTTCAGTCGTGTCCAACTCTGTGCAACCCCATAGATGGCAGCCCACCAGGCTCCCCCGTCCCTGGGATTCTCCAGCCAAGAACACTGGAGTGGGTTGCCAAAGAAGGCTGAATGGTGAATAATTGATGCTTTTGAACTGTGATGTTGGAGAAGACTCTTGAAAGTCCCTTGGACTGCAAGGAGATCAAACTAGTCAATCCTAAAAGAAATCAGTCCTGAATATTCTTTGGAAGGACTGATGTTGAAGCTAAAGCTCCAATACTTTGGCCACCTGATGGGAAGAACTGACTCACTGGAAAAGACCTTGATGCTGGGAAAGATTGAAGGCAGGAGGAGAAGGGGACGACAGAGGATGAGATGGTTGGATGGCATCACCGACTTGATGGACATCAGTTTGAGCAGGCTCCAGGGGATGGTGATGGACTGGGAAGCCTGGTGTGCTGCTGTCCATGGGGTCGCAATGAGTCAGACATGACTGAGTGACTGAACTGACTGATGTCGAATTAGTTAGAAATCTGGCTTTTGATTCTGAATCAAGTGGAAAGTTTTTCACTATCCTCTTGGAAATTGAGTCTGTGTCCATTCAACTTCATATTTTTGGAATGTCATGGAAGAACGTTGGCTGAGGTAAAAGAGATGTAGGGTTCAGATCCATCTGGGGACTCTGAATTGCTTGGAAGCAGAAAGCATTGGAGACAAAAAGACTATTCATGCTTACTAAGTTATTAATATAGAAACAACTTTGTTTCTTTGGTAGGTAGAAAGGACAGTAATGCTCAAAGATGAGATGGCTGAAAGTGACCCTGATCTTCTGCATTAATTTGATCTGAAAGAATTTCTCCCTGTGGTGGTACAGTTTAAGGAGAAATTTATTATCTCCTCCCCACCACTCTGCCCGAGTTTGGACCTAGGAATCATACTCATGCTTGTGCTAAGTCATTTCAGTCGTGTTCAACTCTTTCCGACCCTATGGACTGTAGCCCACCAGGCTCCTCTGTCCATGGGATTCTCTAGGTTTGGAAAATAATAAAATTGATGCCAGATTTAAATATTTATAAAACCTTCATGAAATTCCCTTTTTCAGATCTAGACTTCCTATAGTGAGTGACAGCATGTCTTCCAATCTTTCTCTGTGGGCCGGTGCTTATAACAGTGAGCTTTTGCTGTTTCCTCTGTCCATTCAAGTTATGTAACATTGAGTGTTTACCCTGATGATGTTAGTCAGGTAATTGTCCAGTCTAATTTCTATTTTGCTTTGTATTGTAGACATAGCTGCATTTGAATTTTATGTGTTATTGGAACAAGGAAGTCTTGTTCCCACACCCCAGCCATCCGCACCCCGCCCCCCCTTTTTGCTACTGCTGCGGAAAGTGCCTGCCTCAGTACAACACTCAGCAACCTCTGCTGTAACTGTTGATGAATGTCCTGTCTCCACTAGTCTGTTTGTTGAGAGAAGAAGCAGTGTCTCTCCTTTCTATGTTCCAGTGCCTGACACAGTGCCATGAATTGATGTTTACTCAGTAAATGCTGTTGCTGCTGTTTAATCACTAAGTCTTTGTGACCTCAAGGACTGTAGCCCACCAGGCTCCTCTGTCCATGAGGTTTCCCAGGCAAGAATACTGGTGTGGGTTGCCATTTCATTCTCTGTAGGATCTTCCTAACTTAGGGATCAAACTCAAGTCTCTTGCTTGGCAGGCAGATTCTTTACCACTGATCCCCCTGGGAAGCCTCAGTTAATAAATACTACTAATTAAATTAATGGATTGAGTTTATGTGAATAATTGTAACCTTTCTTAAGACATCAAATCACCTAGTTGGTTTAACTGTTCTAGTCAAAGGGCTAATCATTTAAATGAAAGAAAGGACAAAGGCCTACCGTTCATTTAACTTATGGGAATGTCAACATTGTTCATTCATTCCTTTTTTTATTCAGTAGGTGCTGTGCTAAATCACTTGGGAATAACACTTTCTGCAGTGATTTCAGAGTGATAAATCCTTACTGTTGATGAATACATGGAGGGTTCTGTTCAAAGGATAAGCATTTATATTGCGCTTGAGAGCCCAAAAAGTCTTCCTGGAGAAGGTGATGGCTGAGTTTTGAAGGAAAATTGTTACTTTAAGAACACAGGGTAGGATACTTAAGGTTTAGGAACAGAAGTTCCTTAGTGGTCCAGTGGCTAAGACTCTGCACTCCCAATGCAGGTGACCTGGGTTCAATCCCTGGTCAAGGAATTAGATCTCACATGCTACTAAGAGTTTGCTTGTTGCAACTAAAGACCCAGCATGCTGCAACTAAGACCTACCAGAGACAAATAAATAAATAAATAAAAGTGTATATTAAAAAAGATATCAGGAATAGCATCTACAATGGTGCAGAGTTGGAGTCGGCATAATGCTTCAGTGAACTACAAGTACTTCAGCATGGCTGGGGAAAAGCCTGGGAGAGTAATTAGCTTCTTTTGGACATTTACCTTAGATAAGAAATTATAAAATATTTTCATAAAGATATTTAATTAGTAAAATGAAATGGTAATCTTCTCTTTCTTTTTATTTATCCTTATTAAAAATAAAACTTACTTTCTTCAGCCCAATAGTAATACATGATTGTTATGGAAACTTGGACTACATAGAAAATAAAATGAAACTCCTCCTTTAATCTCTCCATTCAAAGAGCCCACTGCCATTAATATTTTGGTGTATTTTCTTACTGATTTTTAAGATATCAACATTTAACAGATATCATTAACAATAATAATTGATGTGTTTTTGTAGTTTTTTCTTTTGTATGTTTCATATCTAATTCCATTAGATGTGTAGAACATGAGAAAAAGTCAGTCAATAAATCATTTCATCAATAAATCATTTAATGATCAATAAATCATTAAACCATTCTCCTTTTATTTTAGAAAAGGAGAAGAAAGTTAGCATTCATAGACAAAATGTTAGGTTTTTTCATATGAAATATTGTCAGTCAACCAAGTTAGCATTGAGAGAAGAATTCAGACTATAATCCCTAGAAAATAAGAAGTACTCATGGGATGTTATGTTTCTGTGGATTTCCTGCTGCATTTCTGGTTGTTCATGTGGTCATTTTAACAATCTGATGAATTACATGAAAAATCACAGATAATCCTAATGTAGTTTATGGATCAGTGCTCTTCATTTGATCATTTCTTTCTACCTTCTGTTTTCTTTTTTTTTGAGTCATGTACCATGCATGTTTAAAGGGTTAAGCCAATGCAGTCTTTAAAAGGATACAGAGAATTGAATAACCAATTGCTTTATAATAAAAAAACAGTACAGATGTTGACTATTTTTACTTGTAAAACAGCACTCCTATGTTGAAAGCCCTCAGAGTAGGAGCACTTAAATGCTGGCAATTGCATGCATGTATTAATACGTAAGAATAGTTTAAAATGCTATCATATATAAGAACCAACTTTTAAAAGTGCCAAGCTCTTAGAGATAACCCACTTACTATATTTCAGCCAAGTATTATTTTACAGTTAATGTGAAATACTGTAGATGTGTATAATTTTATTGCTCTTTTATTGTTAGAGCTGAGACATTTCCAATAGTGTTTGATGTTTGGATTACCATATTGACTCAATAACTTTAATTTACTGTCCATATATATGTCTTTATTTTGCTTTTTCTATCAGAATGCTTACTCTTTGGCTATCAATGCCTGAGTGGCAGGAGATATATCTGTAATACATAAGCAAATGTATTAAACAAGGAATAAGTATCATGCTCATTCTTCATGGGTCAGGAGCATCAAGATGGCAGGAGATAGCTTTCATGTGGAATATGCAAGAAAGGATTTAGTTTATGTAAGGAAGCCAAGGCCCTGAAGGGGAATCTCAGAATAACTGGTATGGCATATGAATCACTGTTTACTGCACAATGTTATCTTCTACTTTGGCAAAGGAGATGATGATATTATTATCCTTAAAGCTATGTTCAGAACCTAAGAATACATCCAACAACAGCAACTGAGGAGTGGTTGAGAAACAGATGTGTGAAATCTTGATAATCCAAAGAGATACGTCTGTAGTGTAAATAATTTATATGTTTATTCCATGATGTTTTACAAAGGTTGCATACTTTGATATGTGGGAACCACACTGGTCTCTGCTTTCAAAACCTGTCATCAGAATCCTGGATGACTAGGCGTGTGGTTTAGTATGGTGGGTTCCTACATGAGATCTTAAAAAGCCTCAGCTGAAGGGTTGATGGCAGCTTCTTCTAGGCATATTGAGAGACCCACAAAAAGATGAATGCAGAAAGCAAGAGGCACATCTTTTCCCTATATTTGGCTCCAGGTCATCTTGCTTACTGGAAACTCAAGCTGTGATTATAAAGCTGACTTGTGATGTTTCACAAGAGTCAGTTGTTAAACAGCTCATACAACTCAATAACGAGAAACAAAACAACTCAATCAAAAAATGGACAGGAGACCTAAATAGACATTTCTCCAAAGAAATAACACAGATGGCCATTAGACACATTAAAAGATGCTGCACATCACTAATTATTAGAGAAGTGCAAACCAAAACTATAATGAAGTATCACCTCACACAGGTCAGAATGGCCATTATCAAAAAGTGTGTAACTGAAAAATGCTAGAGAAGGTGTGGAGAAAAGGGAGCCCACCTGCACTGTTAGTGGGAATGTAAATTGGTGCAGCCACTATAGAGAACAGTGTGAAGGCTCTTCAAGAAAACAAAAATCGAGTTACCATGTGATCCAGCAATCCCACTTCTAGGCATATATCCAGATAAAACTCTAATTTGAAAAGATACATGCACCCCTATGTTCATAGCCACACTGCTTACAATAGCCAAGACTTGGAAGCTACATGTCCATTGCCAGAGGAGTGGATAAAGAAGGTGTGGTATATATACACAGTGGAATAGTACTGAGCTATAAGAAGAAAAATCAAATAATGCCATTTGCAGCAACATGAGTGAACCTAGAGATTATCATAGTAAGTGAAGTCAGACAGAGAAAAACAAATACCATAGGATACCACATGTATGTGGAATCTAATATGACACAAACGAACTTACCTATGAGATAAAAGCAGACTCACAGACATAGAGAATAGACTCATGATTGCCAGGGTGGAGAATGGGTTGGGAAGGGATGGATTGGGAGTTTGGAATCAGTAGATGCAAAGGAGCCCTGGTGGCTCAGAGGGTAAAGAGTCTGCCTGCAATGGGGGAGACCTGGGTTTGATCCCTGGGTCGGAAATATCCCCTGGAAAAGGAAATGGCAACCCACTCCAGTATTTTTGCCTGGAGTATCTCATGGACAGAGGAGCTTGGCAGGGTACAGTCCAGAGGGTAGCAAAGAGTCGGACACAAGTGAGCGACTTCACTTTCACTTTCTCTTATTATACATAGAATGACTAAATAACAGGGTTCTATTGTATAGCAGAGGTAATGGTATTCAATATCCTATAATAAACATAATGGAAAAGAATATAAAAATAATAGATGCATATAACAGAATCACTTTGCTATACAGCAGAGATTGGCACAATATTGTAAATCAACTATACTTTAATAAAATGAAAAAAGAGCCAATTGTTAAAGTCTCAGAAAGTTTTTGTGTTGGTTTTTAAACACAGCCATAAATAATATAAATTTACAATTCTGTAAATTATATTAAATGAGATAATAAATACTGAAAGCTCATCAGGTCTCTAGCAGAATTTTCTGACCCAGGGATTGAACCTGCATCTCTTATATCTCCTGCATTGTCAGGTGGGTTCTTTACCACTAGCACCACCTGGGAAGATACATTATTCATCAGAAGCTTGAAATCAACCACAATGGGGTTGTTACACCACAGAAATTAGCTAATAGTATGAATGAGTTGCTTACTTAACTGTTTTTTATTAAATTCTAGATCTGAGAAAGTGATGGTGAAAACATTGACAATGAAGATGCAAACTTATCATACATTGTGTTTGTAGCTGTTACATGTGAACAGCAAAGAAAAAAAGTGTTTTAATATTTAAAAACTGTTATCTGAATAGAAATGTTGCTCACATCATTGATAAGCAAGTTAAGCTTTGATAACCATCTTCCTTGTTTTACTTGTTAAAATAAAAATATCAACCAGCATCCCTGCCACATATAAAATTATAACAAAAATTTTATTTGGAAAGGAGCTATAGCTTGAGATTCAACTCCATTTGTCAAATCATGGTTGAATTCCAACCATAGTTGGCTGTGGATAGGGCAGTTGGGTAGAAATCAATGAAAGCATCCTGTGAGAATCAATTGACTATATAGAATTTACAGTAGAAGTATGTTTATTTTATTCTTGGTTAATTGTGTGGCACTCATTCTGTCAGTAACTGTGTGTGTGTGTGTGTGTGTGTGTATGTGTGTGTGCGCGCTCATATGCTCAGTTGCTCAGTTGTGTCTGACTCTTTGGCAGACCATAGCCTGCCAGGCTCCTCTGTCCATGAAATTTTCCAGGCAAGAATGCTGGAGTGGGTTGCCATTTCCTGCTCCAGGGGATCTTCCCAACCCAGGGATCAAACCTGTGTCTCCTGCATTGGTGGGCGGATTCTTTACCACGTGGGTATAATTTATAATAAACTTATGTTTATACTTACAGACATTTTTGGAGAGCCAGGTTCTGTCATTTATTAACAATGCTGCCAAAATAGAAGCTGATAGCAATACCACCTACCCCTTGACCTTCAAAGTTGGGCTTGTTTATTGGACTCTGATTATGAATCTGTGGAAAAACCCTTTCTCCTCCTTTGTCTTGATTAGAAATTTATTTCATAGACTCAAAGCTTCCTGGTTGTTTAAAATGTTAACATTCCCAAGAGAAGTGGCATGTTATTCTTTATTAGTCATTAGCATTATACTATGCTTGAATTTATTGTATTGCTTCATTGATAAGAGAGTCAGGGATATTGTGGCAGTGAAAAACTGAGAATGGAGAGTCAGAAATCACAGAGGAATTTTATCCACTTCATTATTTTGTTCAAGGGCAGCAAGGAATTTAGAATTAGAATTATTTATGAATATTGGCCACAGGAGTATTTAGCATCCTTTGTGGGATAGCGATCTTAAATTGCTTGCTTCTTTTATTGGGGTCTTTTCTGGTCAGCGGTTCTATGTGACATTCCACATGTGGCTCAGGGGCTGGAAAGTTAGTAAGGCAGGAATTTTGGTGTTGTTCAAAACATAAGTCAGCTGAAATTATCAGGAAGAACTCGTATTAGAGAATGCATTCAAATCTTTGGTACTACAAAGAAGTGACTTGCTGATTACTGATATATTTTTTAAGCCATTAAATTCCTGAAATCTATTTACTCCTAATCTGAAATTTTTCGACAGTAAAGCATAGCAATTTTCAGACATCAGAGAGTTAACAGGATAACTATGCTGGAGGAAATACAGGATTCAAGAGGAACACTTTAAGTTCATTATTAAAAAAACATGAAGTTAAAACTTTAAAATTCCTTTGGTAAACAAAGTGGGGTGGTTGATTTTGAGACTGATCACTATTCAGTTTCAAATAATTCTTTATAAGGCTTCTCTTTTCCTTAGGTTGAACTCTGAGCACTGTTAAGTAGATCTTAAATGCTGGCACTCCTGTACTCCCTAGCCCCACCCTCATTTCTGCCATCATTGACATCTCAAAAAGTGGTACTACCATTCATTCCATTGTTTAATTAAAAATCTGGAAGCTGTTCTTGATTCTGTCCTTTTTCTTTTCTTTCTTTTTTTTTTTTTAAAGGATAGTGTTTTGATGTCTTTATTGAGTTTGTTACAATATTACTTCTGTTTTATGCTTTGTTATTTTGGTCACAAGACATGCGGTACCTTAGCTCCCCAACGAAGAAACAAACCTACACCCTCTGGGTTGGAAGGTGAAGTCTTAATAACCACTAGACTGCTGGGGAAGTCCCAGATCCTGTCCTTTTCCTCACGTTATAGTCCATCCATCAACAAGTTCCCTTGGCTCTACCTTTAAAATACGTCATGACTTCATCCACATTAAGTCATTTTCATAGCTACCACTATCATCTTTTACATGAAAGTGAAAATGAAGTCGCTCAGTCGTGTCCGACTCTTTGCGACGCCATGCGCTGTAGCCTACGAGACTCCTCCATCCATGGAATTTTCCAGGCAAGAGAACTGGAGTGGGTTGCCATTTCCTTCTCCAGGGGATCTTCCTGACCCAGGGATCAAACCCATGCCTCCCACATTGCAAGCAGACACTTTTATCACCTGAGCTACCAGAGAAGCTGTGGCTTTACACAGCTATGTATCTTTAACATAGGCTATTGCTATTTTTTTCTCCACAGTACAGAAAAATGGATCTATTAAACATTTCAATTAGCTTATGCCATAGCATACTCAAAACAGTGCACTTGTAGTTCCTTGTTCTAGGTTACAAATCTGTATGGTCATTCCTATGACCACTTCTTTCACCAAATCTGTGAAAGGCAAGGGTCTGTCCCTGGCCCTTTGCTACAATTGCATTGGTCTCTGGATGGGTTTCCAATGTGCCAAGCTCATCCTAATGCAAGCAGTTTACACCTGCTGTTCTGTCTGAAATTCTCCTTCCCCAGATAGTCATATGAGTCTTGATTTCGCTTAGCTCATGTGTCAAGTTTCTTGAACTCCCTGCGTTATTCTCTTTGTTTTCACCCTGGTGTACTTCTCAGCATTAATCATTATATGATATTATATTACATATGATTTTTAGTGTTTGTTGTCTGCTTTTCAACGAGGACTTCTCCTTGATCACATAATTTAGTAATGCTGTTTTCCTGATATTTCTAATTCCCCTTCCCCTTTACTCTTATTCATTACATTTATCACTTTCTTACATTGTATGTAATTTGTATATTATGCTTTTGTTCCTAGTCTGTTTCCCTCACTAGAATGTAAGCTCCATGAGAATAGGTACCTTTGTAGGTTTTATTCACTGATGTATCCTCAGTGCCTAGAATAGTGTCTGACACATAGTCGGTGCTCAGTAAATAGTTACTGAATGAATAAATATCAGGAATGAACATTTGTTGAGTGATTGGAAAAAGTAAGGAAAATCTCCCTATGGTTTGCAATCTAGTGATATTAATTCCCTAATCAAATGTCCTTTGTGAGGCTTAAAGTTAATAATATGCTAAGAAAGTCCCAGTTGCAGCGAAGTCACTTTTTTTTTTAAATAACCTTTTATTGAATGCCTACTATGTGCCAGTCTTTTTACATTCATTATGACATTGCATCATTATAACCCTCTTAACTAAGAGCTGGACCTGGAGCAACAAACTGGTTCCAAATAGGGAAAGGAGTACATCAAGATTGTATATTGTCACCCTGCTTATTTAACTTCTATGCAGAGTTCATCATGAGAAATGCTGGGCTGGGTGAAGCACAAGCTGGAATCAAGATTGCCAGGAGAAATATCAGTAACCTCAGATATGCAGATGACACCACCCTTATGGCAAAAGTTAAGAACAATTAAAGAGCCGCTTGATGAAAGTGAAAGAGGATAGTGAAAAAGTTGGCTTAAAGCTCAACATTTAGAAAACTAAGATCATGGCATCTAGTCCCATCACTTCATGGCAAATAAATGGGGAAACAGTGGAAACAGTAGCTGACTTTATTTTTCTGGGCTCCAAAATCACTGCAGATGGTAACTGCAGCCATGAAATTAAAAGACGCTTACTCCTTGGAAGGAAAGTTATGACCAACCTAGACAGCATATTCAAAAACGGAGACATTACTTTGCCAACAAAGTTCCGTCTGGTCAAGGCTGTGGTTTTTCCAGTAGTCATGTGTGGATGTGAGAGTTGGACTATAAAGAAAGCTGAGCGCCGAATAATTGATGCTTTTGAACTGTGGCATTGGAGAAGACTCTTGAGAGTCCCTTGGACTGCAAGGAGGTCCAACCAGTCCGTCCTAAAGGAGATCAGTCCAGGGTGTTCATTGGAAGGACAGATATTGAAGCTGAAACTCCAATACTTTGGCCATCTGATATGAAGAACTGACTCCTTGGAAAAGACCCTGATGCTGGGAAAGGTTGAGGGCATGAGGAGAAGGGGATGACAGGATGAAATGGTTGGATGGCACCACCGACTCAATGGACATGGGTTTGGGCGGACTCGGGGAGTTGGTGATGGACAGGGAGGCCTGGCGTGCTGTGGTTCATGGGGTCGCAAAGAGTTGGACGTGACTGAGTGACTGAACTGAATTGAACTGAATGCAGGAGACCTTGGTTCAATTCCTGGGTCGGGAAGATCCACTGGAGAAGGTTTAGGCTACCCACTCCAGTATTCTTGGGCTTCCCTTGTGGCTCAGCTGGTAAAGAATCCGCCTGCAATGCTGGAAACCTGGGTTCAGTCCCTGGGTTGGGAAGATACCCTGGAGAAGGGAAAGGCTACCCACTCCAGTATTCTGGCCTGGAGAATTCCATGGAGTGTAAAGTTCATTAAGTCACAAAGAGTCAGACACCACTGAGCAACTTTCAGTTCGCTCTCTTCACATGTCCTGGCTATTGTAAATAACGCTGCAGTGAACACTGGGATTCATGTATCCTTTTATGGTTTTCTCTGGACAGAAGTGAGACTGCTGGCTTACATGGTAGTTCTGTTTTTAGTTTTCTAAGGAGTTGCCTTAGTGGCTGTATCAGTTTACATTCCCAGGGGTGAAATTTTGAGTGTTGTGTTTCTAACTACATTTTCCCTCCCATAAGCTGTGTGGATTTTATTCCACAATTTTTTGTACTGTACAATTGTGTGTTATAACACAACAACAAAAATAGCAAAATTGGATAACAAAAATGGTATGCAATTTTTTATTTTCTTAGTGATTCTAATGAAGAATCAAAACATGAGAGAGAGTTGAGAACCTTGTCAAGAGTCAAAAATCAGTCAATGTCAGAACTATAGTCAAACCCAAGCCTCTGTCTCTAAGTGCGGTTCTCTGCCTCAGCAACTACAAGGACCAAGATTCGAGGATGCTGGCTTATTTCTTTGATCAATGTCTTGCAGATGCATTCCATATTCCTCTGTGGGAAATTGTCAAATGAATACCTTTGATTGAACAATGAATTTTTTAAATTTTATTTTATTTTTAAACTTTACATAATTGTATTAGTTTTGCCAAATATCAAAATGAATCCACCACAGGTATACATGTGTTCCCCATCCTGAACCCTCCTCCCTCGATTTTTAAAATAACAAGAATATTAAGGGTTTTAAAGTTTCACATAACAACAGAATATTGTTTAGTTGCTAAGTTGTATTCAACTCTTTGCAACCCTATGGACTGTAGCCCACCTGGGTCCTCTGTCCATGGGATTTCCCAGGAAAGAATACTGGAGTGGGTTGCCATTTCCTTCTCCAGGAGATCTTCCCGACCCAAGGATCAAACCTGTGTCTCTTGCATGGCAGGCAGATTCTTTATCACTGAGTCATGTGCAAAGCCCAACAGTGGAGTAGGAAAAACAGTTTTAAATTGGGTGAGGGAGGTATTTATAGGCTATGGGAGCATGATTTCCTTATCAGTCGCTCTGATAAGTCCCTTTTCATGGATAGTCATTACCTCCCTGGGAATTTTATGATGCCGTGATTTTGCCCTGGGTTTTGGTAACATTCTTTACTGTAGCAGATGGTATATTGGTAAAAAGAACACATTCCTGTCTTCCGGTGTTGACTGCTTCATTCTTTCATCTCTTTCTCTCTCTCTCTCTCTCTCTTACACACACACACACACACACACACACACACATATTACTTCTTCATCCAGGTCTTAACTTACACTAAGATAAACATACTTAATAGAACATGGTTGACTTGACTAAATTAGAAGATGAATTTGCTGCCAGGAGTCAATTTCTCAAGTTCTTAACTTTTTTCATAAAGAGAAGAATGACTGCAAGTATTGGTTTTTTGCTCTCCTTAAAATGAAAGTTAGTCCTTTGAAAATAATCCACCTTTCAGACATCAGGAAGAAGCAAACATGCTGTGTGCCTTGGAAATATGCCTTATTAACTTATAATGGAATTACTCACAAGACAGCTTTAATGGCATTTTTGGGCTGATGCATCTCCTATCTTGCTCTGGGATGCTAGCATATTTTTGTGAGTAGCAGAGTCTGCGGCATTTAAACTCCATTTACTAGGGTTCTTAAAGATACTCATGTCAGTGTGAAAAATAGATTATTTTAAACTAATAAGAAGCTGAGCACTGTATGGTGAGAGGTTAGACTGAGGCAATCATGCAGATTCATGAATCTGTGCTATTTCAACTCTCACGTTAAATGAAGTATTGTAATTTTAGATTAATTCTAACATTTGCATTTTGCCTTGCCTCCTCTGCCAGAGAATTAAATGTCACAATCTGTATTCTTTTCTTAAGTTTTTGGTGAATCAGGCATCTTTTATAGGAAAAGGCACTGTAATGCATAACACTGTAACACAGTATTCCTCAGATCTTTGTTATTATACTGATATCACTTTTGCATTCTAGTAATGCTTCACTATATGAGTTTGTTGTTGAAATCTTCTGTTTCCAGGGGCAAATGTCAGATCCCTACAGTTTTATTGCTAGATGCCATGACTTTTGAATGATTTCTTTTGATAACAATCTTTCTTTACAACAGCTTGGAATATAACCTAGATGATTGGATGATTTCTGTTCATTATGGACTCCTTGGGTTGCTTATTCTTGTCATTTTCTATTGAGTGCTTGCATGCCTTGAATATTACAGGAGAGATTATTGGAAGGTAAGTGAGTGAAAGAAAGTGAACACTTTTGAGCTCCTCGTGTGTCCATGTACTCAGTCACTAATGCCTCTCTGACATAGGCGATGGCTGTTCCTCAGTTTTAGAGAGGATGATGGCGAGGAAAACAAAGGAGACCTGATGTTATAAGAACCAGTATTTAAGTAATTACAAACATTTTTAGTTTAAAAATCTGCATTAGCTAGCTTTCTTTTAATAAATCCTGCTTGCTTTCTTTTGCTGATGATTTTTGTGTGCGTTAAGCTCGGAAGACCCCCAGACAGTGGGCTCATTGTAAGTATCTGTGGTGTGAATCAGTGTTTAATTCTGGAAGCATGCTGTAAAAGGCAGTTGAGAGTCATGGTCAGATCTACTAGATTATAGATACTTATACCCTGGCTATGTTAGAAACTTTAAAAATACTTCGCAACAGTCTAGCTCAAGGCCTTAAAAGTACTTACACAGCTGAGCACGACCCTTTCTAGGTCTTTCAAGAAACAGCTGTTGTTGCTTAGTTGCTAAGTGATGTTTGACTCTTTGCGACCCCATGCACTGCAGCCCACCAGGCTCCTCTGTCCCTGGGGGTTTCCAGGCAAGAATACTGGAGTGGATTTTCAATTCCTTACCCAAGGGATCTTCCTGACCCAGGGATCAAACCCACATCTTTTGTGTCTCCTGCATGGGCAGGTGGATTCTTTACCCCTGAGCCACCAGGGAAAGCGTCTCAGGAAATAGATCTGCTGATAAAAAAAAAAAAAAAAAAAGCAACTATTTGCTCTGACCCCGTATCAGGCTTGTTGCTGTCATCTTATAGAGCAAATGTCTAAAGTGTGATACTTTATTCAGGTTCTTGATCCACATAAGTGTAAAAATGTAAAGTTGATTTAGTTTTGCTTAAACATGACTAGAATATTATACTATAGCTGAGTTTTAAGCCAATACTTTTATGGTCCTGTTTTAAATACCAAAATGGCATCACAGCTCCTTCTGTCTTCAGTGGACTGTAAGGGATTTGATTGGAGGCTGGACTGGTGGTGTTTTTCCATTCTGGTCAGTATGCCCTGGGCTGCAGGCTAAAGAGAGCACTAAGTGCCCCCCTGCCTCATCTCCCTAGCAACTGCAGTGGCTTCAGTGCCTGAAACAGCACTTGAGAAAGGATAAAGATGATTGTGTCCAAAGTTATTCCTAATTTCCAAGAGGTAAGGATGTGTGTGCATCCATCTGCACATTTTAAGCATAAAATCACAAGAGTGAAAAAAATATTAGAATGGGGGGAAAAACAGTATCAACAGAGAGCTGGAATTCTCATTGAACACATATTCCTATTGCCATCTATATCTGTATCCTGAGATCAAGGGAAGCTTTGACTTTCACCAAGGATACCCTCTGAATGCTGTGCAGCTTTGGGTCAACAAAGCTGTCTTCTGTTAGCTGCCTTGTTTGATAAGACATTCCATTCATTCAGTTGTTTGTGTGTTTATGCATGCTAAGTTGCTTCAGTCATATCTGACTCTACGACCCTATAGACTGTAGCCTGCCAGGCTCCTCTGTCCATGGGATTCTCCAGGCAAGAATACTGAAGTAGCTTGCCTTTTCCTTCTCCCGGGGATCTTCCCAACCCAGGGATCTAACCCACGTGTCATTATGTCTCCTGCATTGCAGGTGGCTTCTTTACCACTCGTGCTATCTGGGAAGCCCTTGTTCATTCAAGAATATTAACTGAGTATTTATATATGTCAGACTCTGCAGATGCTTGGAGACACAACAGAAACACAGAACAAATTAAGACCCCTGCTCTTACAGAATTTCTTTTCCAATGTATACTCATCCATGTCTTAATATGACTTATGAAAAGGGCTTAGGAAGAGACCTTTTATATAATGGGTGATCAGTAACAGCATTCTCTGGTGAAGATAAAGAAGTGACCTATCTTCTTTTTACCTGAATTTCAATTTCCCTAAAAAAATCATGTGTCTTTTAGTTGGTTTGAATGAATAACTAAATCTCTTAGCAGTTTGTTGTGATCTATTGAGGAGTTAATAGAAATATCTTTGAAAGGCCTGTTCACTGCCTTTGCTCAATGGAAAGTACCGAGATAATTGATGCATTCAAAACAGTCTGTTGTTTATTTTTATATAATATGCATTTGGTATTTATCTCCTTTGGCAGTTGGTTACACCAATTTCTATTAGACTCTTCCTCAATGTGTCCTTATTAATAGATTAGTGAATTTAGTAAATTTTCCTTTAACCACTTTTAAATTTATTAGGATGTAGGAGAGAGTACACACTTCCAGGCTTACTTGGAGATTTTTGGATGTTCTCAAAGTGTTCCTATAAATATCTCATTCAATAGATTGCATGTAAAGACTGGAAAGGAAGAAGAGCGTTTTTCTATGGTCACATTTATAATAAAGCTGAGAAGGCTCAAGAAGGAGGAGATACACACATACACACACACACAATCTTTTGGCTGATTTGTGTTGTTGTAGGCAGAAACCAACACAACATTGTAAAGTAATTATCTTCCAATTAAAAATTTAAAAATGTACTATAATAAAGCTGAAAAAATGATACCTAAAGCACCAGACACACAGTAGAATCTTTCAATGAAAATCTATTTTAGCAAAAAACAGTGGGTGAACAAATACTCATTTGCCAGCCGGGGGCTTTGATTTCATTTTTATAGCCTTTCTCCCTTACAAACCATTTCATTACCTTATTACCTTTTTGTTAGTATGCTATGAAAGGAAACACTGTAAAACCAGTCATATGATGCTATTTTGCCAGTTAACCTCTTCTGTTCCACAGTAGGCTTCTAGAGAGGGGTGTGTGTGTGTGTGTGTAAGAGAGAGAAAGAGAGAGAGAATGAGTAGGGTGTCTTCTTGTAGTTACTTAGAAAATATATTAGTATTTCTCTTTTCTAGTCTATATTCCATCCTCCAAGGCCATGAACTATTTCCAACTTCATTTCTACTGGTTAGTTGCAAGTTAATTACCTTGGAGGAAGTTACTTCACCTCTTCACATCTTTTTTCCTTCTATAAAAAGAGAGTGGGAGAGTAAAGTTTGTCAGAAGACCTTTGAAGTTCATCCAGTTAAGAGATTATTTTATTCTTTTAACAAATCTCTCTGAGGAAAATGCCCACCCAGGTTCTTTGCACATGTTCTCTATTATCCTGACACACTTTTTAGCAAGCGTGGTCATGTCTGATCCTATGAGAGCATGGCAGTCAGTGAGGTGGAACTTGATCTAGAAAATAGGCTGAAAATAATGTGGCATTGAGCATCAGCTTCATATTAATACCTGTTTCTCCAGTTATATGTTTCTTAGTTAACATAGGAAAACTGGATGGTCAGTTCGTTTCTCTACCTGGCATCTCCTAGCATCTCCCCCAGTACCCTCTCAGCTCTTTGCTGAGTGATTTGATTTTCTATACAGCTTGTGGCACCTAGAAATTGAAGTCCTGCCTGAGCCATATTACACACTTTTAATCATCAGATACCTCCTGTGAAGTTGCTCAGTCATGTCTGACTCTTTGTGACCCCATGGACTGTCGCCTGCCAGGCTCCTCCATCCAGGGGATTTTCCAGGCAAGAATATTGGAGTGGATTGCCATTTCCTTTTCCAGGGGATCTTCCTGACCCAGGGATCAAACCCTGGCTTCCCATACTGCAGGCAGACTCTTTACCATCTGAGCCACCAGATACCTCCTGGGCCACTTGCAAATAGCAAAAACAACAACTGAACAACTCCAATCCATTGAGAACTTTGGTTGGATGTTGTCATTCAGTCCCTAAGTCCTGTCCAACCCCATGGACTGCAGCACACCAGGCCTCCCTGTCCTTCACTATCTCCTGGAGTTTGCCCAAGATTCATGTCCATTGAATCAGTGATGCCATCCAGCCATCTCATCCTCTGCTACCCTCTTCTTTTGCCCTCAATCTTTCCCAGCATCAGGGTCTTTTCCAATGAGTTGGCTTTTCATATCAGGTGACCAAAGTATTGGAGTTTCAGCTTCAGCTTCAGTCCTTCCAATGAGAATTCAGGGTTGATTTCCTTTAAGGTTGACTGATTTGATCTCCTTGTAGTCCAAGGGACTCTCAAGAGTCTTCTCCAACACCATGATTCAAAAGCACCAATTCTTTGGTGCTCTGACTTCCTTATGGTCCAATTCTCACATCCATACATGACTGCTGGAAAAACTTTAGCGTTGACTATACAGACCTTTGTTGACAAAGTGATGCCTTTGCTTTTAAATACACTGTCTAGGTTTGTCATAACTTTCCTTCCAAGAAGTAAGTGTCTTCTAATTTCATGGCTGCAGTCACCATCTGCAGTGATTTTAGGGCCCAAGAAGAGAAAATCAGTCACTCCTTCCACTTTTTCCCCTTCTATTTGCCATGAAGTGATGGGACGGGATGCCATTGTTAGACGAACTTCAAGAAAAATCTAGGATCTGATGCTTCTCACCACTTCAACAGTTGTTGTTCAGTTACTCAATTGTGTCTAATTCTTTGTGATCCTATGGACTGCAGCACACCAGGCTTCCCTGTCCTTCACTGTCTCAGGGAGTTGCTGAAACTCATGTCCATTGAATTGGTGATGTGGTTACACCCTGCCATTAAGCATGACTGTGGCTCTCCCAGGTGAGTGAAACACCTAACTCACATCTCTGCTTCTACACTTGCCTCTCTGGTCTTTCCTCTGCACAGCAATCAGAGTGGCCTTGATAAAATGTAAACTCATCAGGTGGTTGACCGATGAAAATTTCTCTTATAGACATATTCAAATAATAAGTAGACAGGTGATAGAATGTAAAATATTATCATGTTGGAATGATCATCAATAGGCTTTTACTACCATAAAATAAAACTTAATCTATATTACTGTTCCTCCTGATAAAATACTCTTTCTTCACCAATAAAGGAGATTTGTCCAAAAAATGGAACTGAGTCTGCATTAGCTAGCCCCTTGATCTTACTGCCAATTTATAGGAGATAGGGGATCATGTTATGTGAAGTCAGAAGGCTGCAGTCAGCAAAATCCAGACTGTGGCAAGCTCTGTGGAATAGACAACCTGTTTTTTTTTTCAATAACAGCAAAAACAAGTACAAGAAAAAAAAAAAAAGATGTTGGAGACCCTGCAGATTAAAAGCAACTTAAGAAAAAGCAACAATTGCAAAGTGTGGGTCTTATTTTGATCCTTGTTCAAACACACAGACTAAAGAATATTGTAAGTTTACCAAGAAAATATGACCCCTGACTGGACATCTCTTGATGTTAATAAAGCATTGTTAATTTTTCAAACATGAATCTGAGGTATGATGATAAATATTTAACAAATGGATCTCCTTAAATTAAAGCCCTGATTTTCATATTTGTTGATTTCTGTGAAATATGTGCTCCCTTTGTGGCCAATTTCAAGTAATCTGTTTTAGGTCAGAGATCCCTAAATGGGAAGGGATATACACATTAGTGCTTACTGGCCAAGTCAGTATGAACTGCTTTAGCCCACACTGAGGGTGGTAATTGTTGATATACTACAGTGGTGTTAAAAAAGAGTGCCTATATTTTGGAGGTCTCTACTAAAATACATGGGTTTCTCTGGTGGCTCAGGAGTAAAGAATCTGCATATCAATGCAGGAGACATGGGTTTGATCCCTGGGTAGGGAAGATCCCCTGGAGAAGGAAATGGCCAATCCACTGCAGTATTCTTACCTAGAGAATCCCATGGACGGAGGAGCCTGGAGTCGCAAAATGAGTGGGACATGACTTAGTGACAAAGCAACAACAACCACTGAAATTCATATACAATATTGTAAAGTAATTAGCCTCCAATTAAAAGAAATAAATTTGTATTACAAATATATATAAGGAATTCATATAGTTGAAATGACAGGATGTCTGAGGTTTTCCTCAAAATGATCTGGGGTGAGAGTGGAGTAGGGAGTATAAATGAAACAGTGTTTTAGACTTAGTCACAAGTATACTGGAGTTTCTTATACATTTTTCTCCACCTTAAATGGGTCTTATATTTTCTAAAATAGACAAGATTGTAAAAAGTAAGTTATATTTTCTACTGAAAATCCTCCAGGACTTCCTGTCTGAGTAGATGCTGAAATCCTGCCTACAGGAGGACAGAAGGTTAAGAGGCCTACACTTAACCTTCTCCTTTGACTCTGCTCCACTGCTGTTGGCCTACCTGCTGGCCTTCAGTGTGCTAAGCCTGCTCTCTCCTTTGGGCCTCTGTGCTGTCTCTGCCCAGACTACTTTCCCCAGATGACCACAGAATTCACACCCTCACTTTCTTCAAGCCTTTGCTTAGATGCTGTCATCCTAACAAGGGCCCTGTTTAAGGCCCCTTTCTGCTCACAGCTCCAGCCTAGTACTCTTGATGTCCAAAACTTACCATTTTCTAACACATAATATTATTTACATATTTAAATCAGTATAAACTACACATTTAAGTAGTATGAAGTGCCTGGAATGCAGTGCTTACTCAAAATAATTTTTTGTTGAACAAAATGAGTGAATGAAGGTGACATCTGTGAATGTCACAGAATTTTTCTTCTCTTTTATTTGACACTTCTGATTATATTACCTGCACTGACTACAAGATTTTTATTTCTGGAAGCTGTAGCTGCTGGAAACACTTCTTAATATCGATAACAGTAGTACAGATTGTCTTAGATTCTCTTTAAAACCTCAATATTAGCTTGTTTCCACACCAGTATTGCAGAGGTAGGCACCTTTTATAAAAGACTCCATTATCAGTTCAGTTGCTCAGTCGTGTCCAACTCTTTGCAACCCCATGGACTGCAGCATGCCAGGCTTCCCTGTCCATCACCAACTCCCAGAGCTTGCTCAAACTCATGTCCATTGAGTCAGTGATGCCATCCAATCATCTCATCCTCTGTCATCCCCTTCTCCTCCTTCCTTCAATCTTTCCCAGCATCAGGGTCTTTTCCAATGAGTCAGTTCTTCACATCAGGTGGCCAGGTATTGCAGCTTCAGCTTCAGCATCAGTCCTCCCAATGAATGTTCAGGACTGATTTCCTTTAGGATTGACTAGTTTGATCTCCTTGCATTCCATGGAATGTGCAAGAGTCTTCTCCAACACCACAGATCAAAAGTATCAATTCTTCAGTGCTCAGCTTTCTTTATGTTCCAACTCACACACCCATTCATGGCTACTGGACAAACCATAGCTTTGACTAGACAGACCTTTATTGACAAAGTAATGTCTCTGCTTTTTAATATGCTGTCTAAGTTTGTAGTACTTTTTCTTCCAAAGAGCCAGTGTCTTTTAATTTCATGGCTGCAGTCACCATCTGCAGTGATTTTGGAGGCCCCCAAAATAAAGTCTGCCACTGTTTCCATTGTTTCCCCATCTATTGGCTATGAAGTAATGGGATTGGATGCCATGGTCTTAGTTTTCTGAATGTTGAGTTTTAAGCCAGCTTTTTCACTCTTCTCTTTCACTTTCATCAAGAGGCTCTTTAGTTTCTCTTTGCTTTCTGCCATAAGGATGGTGTCATCTTCAAGCCTGAGGTTATTGATATTTCTCCCAGCAGTCTTGATCCCAGCTTGTGATTCATCTAGCCTGGGATCTCTCATGATGTACTTTGCATATAAGTTAAATAATCAGGGTGAAAATGTATAGTCTTGACCCTTTCCCAATTTGGAACTCTTGTTCCGGTTCATTGTTCCTGTCTGGCTCTAACTGTTGCTTCTTGACCTGCATACAGATTTCTCATGAGGCAGGTAAGGTGTGTGGTATTCCCATCTCTTGAAGAATTTTCCACAGTTTGTTATGATCCATAGAGTCAAAGGCTTTGGCATAATCAACAAAGCAGAAGTATATGTTTTTCTGGAATTCTCTTGCTTTTTTGATGATTCAGTGGATTTTGGCAATTTGATCTCTGGTTCCTCTGCCTTTTCTAACTCCAGCTTGAACATCTGGTTCACATATTTTGAAGCTGGGCTTGGAGAATTTTGAGCATTACTTTGCTAGCATGTGAAATGAGTGCAATTGCACAGTAGTTTGAACATTCTCTGGCATTGCCTTTCTTTGGGATTGGAATGAAAATTGACCTTTTCTAGTCCTGTGTCCACTGCTGAGTTTTCCAAATTTGCTGGTGTGTAGAGTGCAGCACTTTAATAGCATCATCTTTTAGGATCTGAAATAGCTCATGTGGAATTCCATCATCTCCACTAGCTTTATTCAAAGAGATCATAACACATATTTTCAAAACAAAATCAGTAAGCTTCAAGAGGAAAAAGAATGACAGTTTGATTAGTTTACTTCTAAAATGTCTTGGTCATTGTTTTAGAGGGTTAACGATTTTTAGTTAGGAGCTGGTTCTTTTGGATTTTAGCATATTTGCATGAATCAGAATTCCCCCACCTCCACTGTTCCCCCATTATCTTGCAGCATATACTTAGATAACTTGCTTTTTTTTCAGTACATATTCATCTAGGTAGATTAATGTTGACACTCCATAACCATCATCACTAAATGTTCAGGGAAACATCTTGTCAGAACTTCAATGAAGAACAAATCTCCTTACTTTTTGGACCTCAAAGAAGCACTGATAATGCTAGGTGAAATAACTAATGCCATGGCCCAAGCAGAGAACTCCAAAACTTGTCTGAATTTTTTTCATACGTGTTATTAGGGTGTGTGCTAAGTCACTTCAGTCGTCTGATTCTTTTGGATCTTATAGACTGTAGCCTGCCAGGCTCCTCTGTCCATCAGATTCTGTAGTCAAGAATACTGGAATGGGTTGCCATGCAACCAGGGGATCTTCCTAACCCAAGGATCGAACCAGTGTCTCATATGTCTTCTGTGTTGGCAGGTGGGTTTTTTACCACTAGTGCCCCCTGGGAAGCACGGGCCTGACTGCTGTATTGAATTGTGCTGTCCTTTTTTCCTCTTCGTTTCTGCACAGATTTGTTTTCCCTATCAAAGTTAGCTATTTCAGTGACCCAGGAATAGGAGCGCTTCATTGTAGAATGTGAAAACCATGGTTGTTTTTTTTTCCTTAAATCACAACCAGCTAATGACTGAAGGACCTGGTTTTCATTCTGTTGCATGGCTTTCAGTGGGACACTCAGGTATTGAGTAAAAGGAGAAAGGCTTAGAAAGTAAGCATATGTGAAAGGTGCTCTACTTTGTATGGTGTTAGTCACTCAGACATGTTCACTCTTTGCGACCGCATGGACTGTGGCCCACCAGGCTCCTCTGTCCATGGAATTCTCCAGGCAAGAATACTGGAGTGAGTTGCCATGCCCTTTTCCAGGGGATCTTCCTGACCCAGAGATCGAGCCCAGATCTCCCTCATGGCAGGCAGATCTTTTACTGTCTGACCTACCAGGGAAGCTCTATCTTCAGTTCAGTTCAGTCACTCAGTCATGTCCGACTCTTTGCAACCCGATAAACTGCAGCAAAGCAGGCTTTCTTGTCCAACACCAACTCCCAGAGCTTGCTAAAACTCATGTCCCCTGAGTTGGTGATGCTGTCGAACTGTCTCATCCTATGTTACCATCTGCAGTGATTTTGGAGTCCCAAAAAATATAGTCTCACAATTTCCATTGTTTCCCCATCTATTTGCTATGAAGTCATGGGACTGATTGCCATGATCTTAGTTTTCTGAATGTTGAGTTTTAAGCCAGCTTTTTCACTCTCCTCTTTCATTTTCATCAGGTGGTCCTTTTGTTCTTCACTTCCTGCAATAAGGGTGGTGTCATCTGCATGTCTGAGATTACTGATATTTCTCCCAGCAAACTTGATTCCAGCTTGTGCTTCATCCAGCCTGGCATTTCGCATGATGTACTCTGCATAGAAGTTAAATAAGCAGGGTGACAGTATACAGCCTTGACCTACTCCTTTCCTGATTTGGAACCAGTCCATTGTTCCATGTCTGGTTCTAACTGTTGCTTCTTGACCTGCATACAGGTTTCTTAGGAGGCAGGTGAGGTGGTCTGGTATTCCTATCTCTTTAAGAATTTTCCATAGTTTGTTGTGATGTACACAGTCAAAGGCATTGGAGTGATCAATAAACCAGAAGTAGATATTTTTTCTGGAATTCTCTTACTTTTTGTATGATTCAACGGATGTTGGCAATTTGATCTCTTTTTTTTAATTTAATTTAATTTTTTTTCTTTTTTTTGTTATTTTTTTTTTTAATTTTTTATTCCTTTATTTCTCATGTGTTCCCCATCCTGAACCTGATCTCTGATTCCTCTGCCTTTTCTAAATCCAGCTTGAACATCTGGAAGTTCACGATTACATACTGTTAAAGCCTGGCTTGGAGAATTTTAAGCATTACTTTGCTAGTGTGTGAGATGAGTGCAATTACACAGTAGTTTGAACATTCTTTGGCATTGCCTTTCTTTGGGATTGGAATGAAAACTGACTTTTTCCAGTCCTGTGGCCACTGCTGAGTTTTCCAAATTTGCTGGCATATTGAGTGTAGCACTTTCACAGTATAATCCTTTAGGATTTGAAATAGCTCAACTGGAATTCCATCACCTCCACTAGCTTTGTTCATAGTGATGCTTCCTAAGGTCCACTTGACTTCCCATTCCAGGATGCAGCTGGCTCTAGGTGAGTGATCACATCATTGTGGCTATCTGGGTAATGGAGATCTTTTTTTGCATAGTTCTTTTGGTATTCTTGCCACCTCTTCTTAATATATTCTGCTTCTGTTAGGTCCATACCATTTCTGTCCTTTATTGAGCCCATCTTTGCATGAAGTGTTCCCTTGGTATCTCTGATTTTCTTGAAGAAATCTCTAGTCTTTCCCAGTCTGTTGCTTTCCTCTATTTCTTTGCATTGATCACTGAGGAAGGCTTTCTTATCTCTCCTTTCTATTCTTTGGAAATCTGCATTCAAATGGGTATATCTTTTCTTCTCTCCTTTGCCTTTAGCTTCTCTTCCTTCCTCAACTATTTGCAAGACCTCCTCAGACAACCATTTTGCCTTTGTGCATTTCTTTTTCTTGGGGATGGTCTTGATCCCTGCCTCTTAACAGTGTCATGAACCTCCATCCATAGTTCTTCAGGCACTCTTTCAGATCTAATCCCTTGAATCTATTTTCACTTCCACTGTATAATCATAAGGGATTTGATTTAGGTCATGCCTGAATGGTCTAGTGGTTTTCCCTACTTCCTTCGATTTAAGTCTGAATTTGACAGTTAGAAGTTCATGATCTGAGCCACAGTTGATTTCTGGTCTCGTTTTTGCTGACTGTATAGAACTTCTCCACCATTGGCTGCAAAGAATTGCAGCCAAATTGGGATTTGGCAGTCGAATTGGGATTGACCATCTGGTGATATCCATGTGTAGTCTTCTCTTGTGTTGTTGGAAGAGGGTGTTTGCTATGACCAGTGCTTTTTCTTGGCAAAACTCTGTTAGACTTTGTCCTGCTTCATTTTGTACTCTATAGTCAAATCTGCCTGTTGTTCCAGGTATCTCTTGACTTCCTACTTTTGCATTCCAGTCCCCTATGATAATAAAGACATCTTTTTTGGGTGTTAGTTCTAGAAGGTCTTGTAGGTCTTCATAGAACTGTTCAGCTTCTTCAGCATTACTGGTCGGGGCATAGACTTGGATTACCGTTATATTGAATGGTTTGTCTTGGAAAAAGCAGAGATCATTCTGTCATTTTTGATCATTCTAACTTAGGGAAATGCAAATTAAAACAACAAGATACTACTATATGCCTGTCTGTTAGAATAATGGAAATCCAGAACACTGACAGCACCAAATGGTGTGAAATATGGGGTAACAGGAACTCTTCATTCATTTTTGGTTGTATAGTTACTTTGTAAGACAGTTTGGAAGTTCCTCAAAAAATTAAGCATAGTCTTGTCTACAGTCCACAAGCACTTTTCTTTGTTATTTATCCAAAGATATTGAAAAGTGTATCCACAAAAAAGCTTGTGCATGGATATTTATAGCAACTTTATTCATAATTGCCAAAAGTTGAAGGCAGCACAACATCCTCTAGTAGGCTAGTAGATAAATAAACTGTGGTATAACCAGACAATGTAGTATCATTCAGCACTAAAAAGAAATGAGCTGTTAAGCTGTAAGAAGACATGGAAGAACCTTAAATGCATATTACTAAGTAAAGGAAGTCAATCTGCAAAGGCTACATACCGTATAATTCCAACTATGTCACATTCTGGGAAAGGCAAAACTATGGAGACAGTCAAAAGACAGGTGATTTCCAGGGATTAGCAGGAAGAAAAGGATAAATAGTGGGGGGAGAGTGGATTCTTAGGGCAGTGAAATTACTCTATATGATCCTATAATGATATTTACATGTCACTAAGAGTTGACTCATTGGAAAAGACTCTGATGCTGGGAGGGATTGGGGGCAAGAGGAGAAGGGGATGACAGAGGATGAGATGGCTGGATGGCATCACTGACTTGATGGACGTGAGTCTGAGTGAACTCCGGGAGTTGGTGATGGACAGGGAGGCCTGGCGTGCTGCGATTCGTGGGGTCGCAAAGAGTTGGACACGACTGAGTGACTGATCTGATCTGATCTGATCTGATACATTTTTCAAAACTCACAGAATGAAAGTACAATACCAAAAGTGTACCCCTAATGTAAACTATGGACTTTGGGTGATTATGATGTGTGAGTGTTATTGGAGTAACAAATGTACCTCTCTGGTGGTGGATTGATGATAGGGAAAGCTTTTTGTGCATTGGGGGTTGGGTGGAATATGAGTACTCTCTGTATTTTCAACTCTGTTTTGCTGTGAACCTAAAACTGTCTATTTTTAAAAAGAAGATAGGAAGGCCTACTAAAACTGAGAGGAGAGTACATTAATGTGTTAACGTGATTAGTTAAGGAATGAAATGAGAGGCTGCTCCATAATGCTCATACCTTTGTAATAGATTGTTATCTGTTGATTTGCAAGTATAGGTGTAAATAGATTCAGGAATGAAAATCAAAGCTATATTCAAAATTAGAGTGGATTAGACCTCATAGTCTTTTCTGTTTCCTGCAAAAGATGCTAGATGTGTAGCGATACTGGCTTCAAATCATTTTCTAAATATTCCAGTTGCCATAGCAGCCAAAGCTGATGATGGAATTTATATACAGAGCCTTCAGAAAAGAGATTTGCTAAAAAAGTCTTAATAGTTGCTCAAGACAGTTGGTTTTTCATATCTCATCTTCAAAACGTTTCTTTGATTATAAGTTTTCTGCATTTATTTTAGTAATTAATATGGTAGTGTTTTTTTTTGACCTAAAATATGGGCCTATCATCTAAGTGACATATATGAAATGGTTAGTGTAGTAGGTATAGTGTAGTCAGGATAATTGAAACACTGACTTTTCTGGAGAATATGAAGACTGTCAACAAATCTGGGAGTGTCAGTGGCTGGATGGGGAAGCTCAAGAGTCTTCAGAACTCTATTAGCTCAGATTTTTTAGCCTTTCTTTCTCTTTAAACATATTATCATTTCTTGGGGATTGATCCTAGATTTGAGATTGTACACACTAGAATTAAAATTAAAGTGGGGAGTGAGAAGTACTTGTCATGTCTGCAGAGATCTAAGAACTAGCTCTGGGTTTCCCTGGATATGTAGTTTTACCACCTCTTGTTCTTTATCTGCAATCTGTGTGGTGGCAAAGATGCCTCAGCCTTGTGCACAGCTCAATTGACCTTATTACATTTATTTTTATATTTCTTTTCTAGATGCTTATCTTAAGGGTGCCAGAAATGTTGTGAAAGGAGTGAAAACAATGGACACTAAACTCTTTCTCCATGACTCTCTGATATCCTCGGATGATTAGATGATGGGAGTTCTGGAAACTTTGAGAGAACTGACCTTTATCAGTGTTGCTACTACCAATTAACATGGTTTCCCTGTTGACTGGTGCCACTGTCTGCTTAGTGTTTAACATTCATAGAAAAGAACAAGCCTTATTTGGGGAAAAGTATTTGTGAGTTGCTCGTCTACCCTCTGTAGGCGCCAGAACATTCTCTAAAGTTGGGTCGTGGTTTCTACTTAGCCTAAGCATCTCTTTAATAATACACAAGGGGGTAGATGACTGTGCTGAGTGCAATGAAGAAACAGTAAAATATGCCATCAGGGAATATGGAAAAACCTGAGTTAGTTGGAGGAGTGAGATGAGAGAAGATCTTCCTGAAGTGGTAACATTTGATCTGGGATCAAGAGAGTGAGTAGGTATCAGTCAGGCAAATGACTCTTCTTGGATTAACTGACCTTATTGTAACTTTTCAAACATAATGAAAGCTTCCTGATCAGGGTCTTCAAGTTACTTAACATTGGCTTGATGTGCAGGTCCTCTCCTGGTTTCTGATTATTTTTGTGATCATCCATTTCTTAGTCTTCGCTAGTAATCCACAATCAGGACATTAAGTTTCTTTCTTTATCATCCGAATTTGAGTGATATTGAATAATTTTGTGATTCCTCTTCTATGTCTCATTAGTCACTGTCCCCCCAACATCTCCTTTGAGGGGAGTGAGTTAATGTACAGGTAGTAGATCCAATGGGAATTGAATGAAACTTGGCTTGAAAAATTTTCTGTGTTGCTCAAGTTCCCCTTAATAAAATAAGTTTAGTGGTTTTCTAGTTGACTTTCTTTAATATATTGTTTTACCGTATATATGTTTCAGTGTTTGGTTTAAATCTTGTAGTAAAGTTTGCAACATTACAGTTGTTTCTTCACCATTTCATTGGGCACCTTCAGACTGAAGTAGGTGCCACTTTGAGTCACTTTGATTTTGCTTTCTTCGATACTGTTCATTAGAAAAGGATTCTTTACCATCTGAGCCAAGATTAGGACACTCTGAAAATCTGAAACTGTTTGTATCAATCCATTATTGAAGTCCAGATTAATGGGGGCTTTAAGGATTTATGAAGTCAAAACTGTCTATGGCTTAGTACTATAATTGTTTACATGTCAAGAATTCAGCCCTGGCTTTTATAGACATCAAAGCAGCTCAAGCTTTACATGTAGTTTTTCCTGGTATTGGCCAATTATGCTGTTGAATTTTCACCTGGTGGTGGTGTCCCTAGAGACAGGTTCATTCTCATTTGCTAATGAATTCTTAAATTTCTGAAATGCGGTTTTTAGAATCACAGAGTTTGTTACTGATTTTTCTTCTCATGGAGCTGAATAATCAAAGCCATGTTCAAGTTACATATGAAGAAAACTGACTATTCCTATACCTCATTACAAAAATTCCTATCTTTTCCTTATATTAGTAGGACATTCTTGTTGTGTCCTCTCTGAATTGAGTCCACTCATCTTAATCTGGTTCTAAAATGGTGCTGCTATCCTTCTGGAGATTCATTCTCATAATTTATCTGTCCTTTCCATCCCTCCTTTTACACATTAATCCCATAAACATTCATTGAACACATTCTATAGGCCAGACAGCTATCTAGGTTCTAGGACTACAGCAGTTAATTAAATATACACAAATCACTTTCTTGGTGGAGTTCACATTCTAAAGGCAGGAAGTGAGTGAAAGTCTCTCAGTCGTGTCTGACTCTTTGTGACCCCATGGACTATACAGTCCATGAAATTCTCCAGGTCAGGATACCAGAGTAGGTAGCCTTTCCCTTCTCCAGGGGATCTTCCCAACCCAGGGATTGAACCCAGGCCTCCTGCATTGCAGGCGGATTCTTTACCAGCTGAGCCACAAGGGAAGCCCAATCTAAAAACATGAAGCAATGAATAAAAGAAATAAGGAAAATACATCATTTTAGTTGGTGATGTGTGCCATAGAAGAATAAAAGAGAGAAATGGAGTGCTGGTGGGCAAATTAAATTTTAAATCAGGTGGCTAGAGGGGGAAAAAAAAAAAAACCCAGCTAAGAAGCTTCCCTTGGAGTACAGATGTAAAGGAAATAAGATGGTACTATCAGAGGAAGAATTCCCAAGCAAAAACAGCAGCAAGAGGGAAGATCCTAGAGGAGAAAAGATGCCTTGAAAGGTCAGGGGTCTTGAGTAGACCAGAGGGGTCAGACTGGAAGGACCAGCAGGAAGAGGAAAAGAGGATGAGGATAAGATCAAGTATGTGACAAGGATCAGGACATGTAGGGCTGTGTGGGCTACCTCAAGGACATTATGGATTTTACTGTGAGGGAGATGGAGAAGCCCCTGGAGTTCTGAGGAGAGGAGTGATGTGATCTGATTTACACACAAGCAGGTTTACTCTGACTGTTGTATAATAGGCTGAAGGGGATATAGGGAGACTGGTTAGGAGTTTGTTGCAATAACCCATGCAGGAGGTGAAGGTGGTTTGGATCATAATGGTGGCTGTGGAGGTGGTGAGAAGGAGAAGGATTCTGGGTGTATTTGTCAGGTAGATTTAGATAGTTTGTTGATTGATTGGGATGTGAAAGAAAGCATCACATCAAGAAGGACTCAAACGTTTTTGGCCCAAGCAACCGGAAATGTGAAATTACTATTAAGAGAGGTGGGGGCTTCCCTGGTGTCTCAGTGCTAAAGAACCCGCCTGCCAATGCAGGAGATGTGGGTGTTCGATCCCTGGTCTAGGAAGATCCCACAGGTTGTTGAGCAAGTGAGTGCATGTGCCTCAGCTGCTGAGCCCACCCTCTAGGGCCCTTGAGACACAGCTGCTGAGCCCACATGCCGCAACTACTGAAGCCCTTGAGCCCTAGAGCCCAGGCTCTGCAGCAAGAGATGCCACTGCAGTGAGAAACCCATGCAGCACATCTAGAGACGAGCCCCAGCTCTCTGCAACTAGAGAAAAGCCTGCACAGCAACAAAGACCCAGCACAGCCTAAATTAAGTAATTAAAAAAAAGAGAGTTGGGGAAGGTTGGAGGAGTATAGGTTTGGTTGATGATCAGAAGTTTAGACAAGGCCTCCTCCTTCCTCCTCCCTTTCTCAAGAGCCATAGTTGTCCTCAGGCCCTCAGTCCTGGCACACACATGCTCACTCCTTCCCCGCTGAAGGTGGTTGACGGCTTCCTAGGGGCTAGAGTCTCATTCAGTGCTGAACAAAAGGGTCTGGGGCACGGGAGAGGATCTGTGTAGAGACAGAGTTGCCTTTGTAACATTTGAATTTTGTGTGGAGTCCTGGAGGGCCAGGGATGTGAAGAAAAAAATGCAAATTATATTATCAGATCAGATATTTAATTTTAAAGTAATATAATCTCAGAAAGAGTCAAATGAAGAACTTTGGTTGGTTGTTCTGATACACTGGTATGTGTTTTCCTCTTTCTAGTCAGAGTTGAGACCTCAAGCTAGAAGCCATTCTTCTGGGATTCACATTTTTAATTCCCTCATGCTATCCCTCTACTCCTAGGCCCCTTCTGCCTAGATTTAGATCTTACTCCCAGCCTGTTGCATCAGGTGCATATTTGCTTCTTCACTGCTGAATTTGTTGCCTGAATGGGGTTCAGATCTATGATATGACTTGTGCCTTAAAAAGTTCTCCTCTTAGAACAGATCATACTATCATTCATAAAAGGATTTCACATTAAGATTGGGCTTCACTGGGAAGAGATTTGTTAAGATATGGGTACATAAGCTATTTGAATGTAACAAAGAAAATGGAATCTTTGAGATTCAGTATTCTCAGAGGTATTAGCACGTCAGTCATTTGTTAAACTGTATTTTATCTAGTAATGTTTACATGTTTATACTATAAGGCCACTTTGAAAGAGGCTCACCTAAAAATATTGATTTAAACAAAAGTTAAGTAATAGTACAGGAGGGTCACAGTAATAGCAAAAATTGTGTGAAAGCTTGGATGTAAATATAAACTTAGGAACCTTGTTGTTATTTAGTTGCTAAGTTGTGTCCAACGTTTTTGTGACCTCGTGGTCTGTAGCCCACTGGGCTCCTCTGTCCATGGGATTTCCCAGGCAAGAATACTGGGGTGGGTTGCTATTTCCTTCTCCACGCCATCTTCCTGATCCAGGGATTGAACCCCGTCTTCTTTTTGGCAGGTGGGTTCTTTACCACTGAGCCACCAGGGAAGCCAGTTCTAAACCATCAGTTGATACTTGGAAGTATTCTTCTGTATCTTTGCTCATTGGTCATTCAGCCTATCATTGTGTATATTGAAGACTGGAGATTTTTCATGCCACAAGGTCATATTCAGACATCCTGGGATTTATGAGAGTTCTCTATTGTATTAATGATACCTTTCTACTGAATCTAGTAATTGTAAGACGCATAATATACGGATCTTCAACTCTCAGTTCCCCTGCGCTGCTTCTCAAGCATGTTTTATTTGTTATTTTAGTACTGTTAGTAACAGTAATTAGGTAGCATGTGTGTATGCTCAGTTGCTCAGTCATGTCTGACTCGTTGCGACACCATGGACTATAGCCCACCAGGCTCCTCTGTCCGTGGGATTTTCCAGGCAATAATACTGGAGTGAGTTGCCATTTCCTCCAGGGGATCTCCCTGACTCAGGGATAGAAGCAGTGTCTCCTACGTCTCCTTGCATTGGCAGGCAGATTCTTTTACCACTGAGCCACCCGGGAAGCCTATCGGTAGCATTGATTCAAATAGTTTCAGGTATTATCTACTTTGGCTCATACAAATGCCAATAAAATGAATAAAAGAAAAATCAATTTATGTGAAAAAGAGAATAGACTGAATAGCTGATTCTTGTCCTTTTCCCAAGCTGGCCCTTCAGGACAAGGAGAGACATAAGCAAGACCCAGTGTTTGATTTAGGTCTTCCCCCGTATCTCAGTCGGTAAAGAGTCTGACTACAATATGCAGGAGACCCAGGTTCAGTCCCTGGGTTGGGAAGATCCCCTGGAGAAGGAAACAGCAACCCACTCCTGTATTCCTGCCTGGAGAATTCCAGGGACAGAGGAGCCTGGTGGGCTACAGTCCTTGAGGTCACAAATAGTCGGACACGACTGAGTGACTAACACTTTCAGTGTTTGGTTTGCTTTTGCAGGGATGTTTTAGGTGTATGAATTTCCTCTTCAGTATTAAGGAAAAGTATCAGTTTGATTAAGGAATTGCTAAAATTGTGTCTTAAAAAACAATTAAATCCAATATGAATTGATAAATATATTATAGTCCACAAAGCTAGGAATTAGTTTGTCTCTCCTGACTGCTACCAAACTGCTTGGTAGATTTTATCATTCTAGTTTTTAAAGAAAATACACTGTCAGGCAGTGTTCACAGACACCTGCAACCATGCTGAGTCCCACACAACAGGATTTGAAAGAACAACTTCATTTCTATGCATTTCACAGCCTGCAATGTAGTTGGCGATGGGCAGAGTTAAAAAACAACAGTTGTTCTGTTCGTTGCTGTGGTGATGGCCTCAAGTTGGTAGCATTCCAGAGGTGAATGTCTCAGCTCATTTGGGTGAGGCAGAAATGACGTGATGCTTAGAGTTTGGCTCTCCAGGTGTGTTTTTAATGTGACAGTTACTGCAGAGAAATGTCTATTCTGAGACTGGCTGATTTTATTTTTAATGTTTCACCTGAAAACATTTTAATGTCAGTTGACACCCGCCCCCACCCCCCATCACCATTTCCAGCAGCCGTTTCTCAGTGCTCAGTCTCTCTGAATTTTGTGCCACATTTACCATTGAGGGTGACTTACCATTCTTAGATCCTTTTTTCCATGGTACTGAAATAAGGGCTCACCTTTCTGTTTGTTTTTCGTGACTCTGTCAGTGTCCACTTTTCTTTGTTACAAAGTATGATTCTCTGATGTTATTGCCTGTGTCCTCTGTCTGACTCTTTCTTGGTCCCTTCTCCCTTCTCTCTCTCTCCTACTCTTCATTTCCCCATCCACCACTCATGTCTATACAGATGATTCCTGAATCCATGTAACCAGCCCAGAGTTCTCTCTCAAGTTTCAAATTCACATTTCTAATTCGCTGTTAGAATCTTAAGATACTCCTTTGTTGTTGTTCAGTCGCTAAGTCATGTCTGACTCTTTGTGACCCCATGCCAGGCTTTCCTGTCCTTCACTATCTCCCAGAGTTTGCTTAAACTCATGTTCATTGAGTCAGTGATGCTGTCCAACCATTTCATCCTCTTCTGCCCCCTTCTCCTCTTGCCTTCAATCTTTCCAGGCATCAGGGTCTTTTCCAGTGAGTCGTCTCTTTGCATCAGGTGGCCAAGGTTTTGAAGCTTCAGTTTCAGCACCAGTCCTTCCAGTGAATAGCCAGGGTTGATTTCCTTTAGGATTGACTGGTTTGATCTCCTTGGATGCTTTAAACTCAACTTGTTGAAAATATACTCATACTCCTACCTCAATTTTGGTAAATAATATGGCTCTCTAATTAGCCACCCAGAATGGAGTCCTTGAGGCTATCTTTAATCCTCCCCTCTCCCATTTGTATCCAAGCATTGGTTGAGTTATAACCAGGCACTCAGGTCTACCACATCCTCACCTTCATCACCCAGGCTTAGCTGTCATCGCCTGACACTTGGACTCTTAAAATAGTCTCACTTTAATTGATTCAGGATGCTACTTGCTGGAGTAATCTCCAGAAGCACAGTTTCAGCTGAGCCTTCCCTCATACTCAGAATATGCTCTGTGGACAGAAGAAAATCTCTGTTCCTAAGTGTGGTATTCAGGCCCTTTGTGCCCTGTCCCCATTCCCTATATTCTGCCTCAGCACAGCTATCTGCACCCACATGCCAGTGCTCTGGCTGCTCAGGAAATGGGTTTTGTTTTCTTTTTATAAAATAATTTTATTTACTTGTGTATTTGTTTTTGACTCTGCTGGGTCGTCTTTGCTGTGCAGGCTTTTCTCTAATTGTGGTACTTGGTGCCTACTTTCTCGTTGTGGTGCATGAGGCTTCTCTTGTTGCAGAGCATGGGGCTTTAGGGCATGTGGGCTTCAGTATTTGCGGCATATGGGCTCAGTAATTGCGGCTCCTGGGCTCTAGAGCACAAACTCAGTAGTTGTGGCTCATGGGCTTAGTTGCTCCACAACATGTGGGGTCTTCCTGGACCAGGGATTGAACCTGTGTCTCCTCCACTGACAGGTGGATTCTTTACCACTGAGTCACCAGGGAACCCTGGGTTTTACTTTCTTACTGACTTGTCTTTGCTTTGAAAACTCTTTCCCTCAACCTCTGTTATCTTTACATTTTTCTTATTATATAACAAACTTTAAATGATGAATGTAACCTCACATAAATTTTGGAATACAACAGAAAAATTTTAGAAAGGACCTAAAATTCTTTTTTTTTTTTGGTTTTATTTTTTTTTAATTTTATTTTAACTTTACAATATTGTATTGGTTTTGCCATATATCAAAATGAATCTGCCACAGGTATACATGTGTTCCCCATCCTGAACCCTCCTCCCTCCTCCCTCCCCATACCATCCCTCTGGGTCATCCCAGTGCACCAGCCCCAAGCATCCAGTATCGTGCATCGAACCTGGACTGGCGACTCGTTTCATATATGATATTATACATATTTCAATGCCATTCTCCCAAATCATCCCACCCTCTCCCTCTCCCACAGAGTCCAAAAGACTGTTCTATACATCAGTGTCTCTTTTGTGGTCTCGTATACAGGGTTATTGTTACCATCTTTCTAAATTCCATATATATGCGTTAGTATACTGTATTGGTGTTTTTCTTTCTGGCTTACTTCACTCTGTATAATAGGCTCCAGTTTCATCCACCTCATTAGAACTGATTCAAATGTATTCTTTTTAATAGCTGAGTAATACTCCATTGTGTATATGTACCACAGCTTTCTTATCCGTTCATCTGCTGATGGACATCTAGGTTGCTTCCATGTCCTGGCTATTTTAAACAGTGCTGTGATGAACATTGGGGTACACATGTCTCTTTCCCTTCTGGTTTCCTCAGTGTGTATGCCCAGCAGTGGGATTGCTGGATTAACCTACAGCCCAGATTATTGTACCCAGCAAGGATCTCATTCAAATATGAAGGAGAAATCAAAAGCTAAAATTCTTATATAATCATATCACTCAGATGTAAGAACTAGTGTGTGTTTTTATATATATATGTGTGTGTGTATATATATATATATATATTTACCACACATTCAAGGGCTTCCCTGGTGGCTCAGATGGTAAAGAATCTGCCTGCAATGGAGGAGACCCAGGTTTGATCCCCTGGAGAGATGGCAACCCACTCCTGTATTCTTGCTTGGAGAATTCCATGGACAGAGGACTGGCTGGCTACAGTCCATGGGGTCGCAGAGAGTCAGACACAACTGAGCTACTAACACACATGCCAAACTTTTAGTTTTGTGATATTGATAAACACTGTATGTACAGATTTTACATCAGCTCTTTTTACTTTATGTTTTAAGCACTTTCTGGTGCATTAAATATTATTTAAGAATATGTGTCTAATGTCTTCAAAATGTTTTATCATATGAATGTACTGTAACTTACTTGAAATCTACTGGTCTGTGTAGTCAGTAATTTTAAAGAGGTGTAGTTTTCCATTGCATTTTAAAGATGATTATCCCTATACTGTTTCTTTAGGACACATGGTTTATTTCCTCTGTCCTCCCTCTCTTATTTCTGTTATTATCCCTTTATTTTCCCTAGAATGAGGAGTGTTCAGTGAAGATTAAGCATTTGGCTGTAAGCAGGGGCATGGGCTTGTCCATGGATCCACCCACTTTTGGCTTGAGTGCTTATAATGTCTTCTCACACCCACAACCTGGACTGGTGGTGTTATGAGCAGTTTCTAATTCCTGCACTGGTCTGTCGGATTAATGGGATCCTCTTCTATCCTCACTGTTTGTCTCTCTAATGCACTAATAAATGGACAAAGCACATGAAAATCCACAGCCCTGATGTCTCCTAATGTTATCAGGGCTCTTCAGACTTTGCTGTACAAGCCACCTTATAGTGTTTTGCTTTGTACAATCATACCCCCTTTCAAGAAGTGCTTTATGTCTTAAGTGATCCTGTTTACACCCTCTCTTCTTGTTTTAAGGAATTAGTTTCTATAGAAAGTTGAGGAAAGAATAGAATGGATTAAAGTTGAAGCCAAGACACAATTTCTCTCATTGACTGCACTACAGAAGGAGTGCTCCTAGTACTTTGAATACTGAGAATTCCTTGGGGTGGAATTAGAAGAATAAGGAATGTCTGATCTCTGCTGAAGCTGGTAACACTGTTGCATTTTAGGCAGTAAACCATGTTCTGGCCAGTCACAATCCTCAGTTCAGCTCTGCAAGTTGGTGACCAGTGGAAATTCTTTAGGGTTCTTTATTGGAGAACCATCTGCCTTAGCTTCTCTTTCTGTGTTAACATGTTACTTCAGCTGTGAGACTTATTAACTGTAAGTCACACATCAAAAGCACCCCATGGTTCTGTGAAGCCCATCTAAAATGGCCTTTGTGTGAACTGATCCTGATGTGCAGGGGAACTTGGCCCCAAATCTTTATCCCTGTGTTCTCTTAACATGTGGGTTATTCTGCGTTCATTTGGCTTAATCTGTGTACATTTTAACCCCTTTGCCAGTCTAAATTCATTAAGGAAGGAAGTACCTTATTTACCTTGCCATTTTCTCAATAGAAATCTGGGAAAAGAGGTGGGGTGAGTGGAAACAGAAGATGAGTGCACGTAGCACACTAGGCCAGGTGCACGATGCTTTACTTGTGCCATTGCGTATGACCCTTACATTCTGGTCAATTGCATACGTGGGTGGGGGTCTCCTTTTCAGTGCCAATGTCACATTAAAAAGGAGTGATCACAAATATACACATATTTATAAATAAGTTTATTTATTAAAATCCATATGGTTTTTCCTGTGGTCATGTATGGATGGGAGAGTTGGACTGTGAAGAAGGCTGAGCGCCGAAGAATTGATGCTTTTGAACTGTGGTGTTGGAGAAGACTCTTGAGAGTCCCTTGGACTGCAAGGAGATCCAACCAGTCCATTCTGAAGGAGATCAGCCCTGGGATTTCTTTGGAAGGAATGATGCTAAAGCTGAAACTCCAGTACTTTGGCTACCTCACGCGAAGAGTTGACTCATTGGAAAAGACTCTGATGCTGGGAGGGATTGGGGGCAGGAGGAGAAGGGGACGACAGAGGATGAGATGGCTGGATGGCATCGCTGACTCGATGGACGTGAGTCTGAGTGAACTCTGGGAGTTGGTGATGGACAGGGAGGCCTGGTGTGCTGCGATTCATGGGGTCGCAGAGTCGGACACGACTGAGCGACTGATCTGATCTGATCTAGTCAAGCCATGTAATGTCTACGCTTATTTCCCATTGACAGTTGAGAAAACTGAGCTTTGGAGAGTTTACAGAATTTATCCAGACTCACATGACTATGAAGTGACAAAACTGGTTCAAAATCCAGATCAGATCAATTATAAAGCCTCTTTGTCTTCCTCCCACATCCCCTACTTCTGATAAATTTATGCTGAGGTGTTCAGTTAATGTGCAATTGAGTACAAAGTGCATTCTCTTTCTTTAATACTTGCTTTTAATTGAAGGATAATTGCTTTACAATGGTGTGTTGGTTTCTGCTGTAGAACAATGTGAATCAGCTGGAAGTAGACATATATTCCCTCCTCCGGAGCTTCCCTCCCTTGCTCCCATCCCACCCCTTTAGGTTGTCACAGAGCACTGAACTGAGCTCTCAGTGTCACACAGCAGCTTTCTACGAGCCACCTATTTTACACATGACAGTGTATATATGTCAGTGCTAGTCTCTATGTATATATGTATACAGAGACAGTGTATATATGTCAGTGCTAGTCTCTATGTATATATGTATACAGAGACAGTGTATATATGTCAGTGCTACTCTCTATGTATATATGTATACAGAGACAGTGTATATATGTCAGTTCACCCCACCCTGTCCTTTCTCCTGCTTTCTCCACAAGTCTGTTCTCTATGTCTTCATCTCTATTCCTGCCCTGCACATAGGTTTATCAGTACCATTTTTCTAGATTCTCTCTCTCTATATATTCAGTTCAGTTCAGTCACTCAGTCGTGTCTGACTCTTTGCGACCCCATGGACTGCAACACGCCAGGCCTCCCTGTCCATCACCAACTCCCAGAGTTTACTCCAACTCTTGTCCACTGAGTCAGTGATGTCCTCCAACCATCTCATCCTCTGTTGTCCCCTTAGCCTGCCTTCAATCTTTCCCAGCATCAGGGTCTTTTCCAGTGAGTCAGTTCTTCGCATCAGGTGGCCAAAGTATTGGCGTTTCAGCTTCAACATCAGTCCTTCCAACATTCAGGACTGATTTCCTTTAGGATGGACTGGTTGGATCTATATATATGTATATATGTATGTATACATATATACATATATATATTAATATACAATATTTGTTTTTCTCATTATCTTTTTAAAAAATCAATCAATCTAACAAGAAGAGGCCAAAATTTCCTTTCTACTTTGCAAAAAAAGAAAAAGAAACAGAAAATCTTTATTTTGCACTCAGAGATAGTGAATAATGGGAGAGATGTTTAGGTATTTGGATTTCATAAAACTATTCTAATTTTTTAAGTCTTTGCTATCTTTTGGTAAGCTTTTGTTAAGAAGTTATTCATGTATCTTAAAAATTTAATCTGTTGGCTAGTGGACTGTGTCTGAGGGAAGTTTGCCCACGTTCTTTGGAATGCTACTTTGTTTTCAAACCATCTGAGTTGTACATTTGGCATCAGCTGCTGCTATTTTTCTCTTGATCATCTTGCCTATAGCAGTTGTGGGTGAGACATTATTGCATATGCACTCCCTAAAATACATACTTCTCATTTACAAACACTTGTACATATGAACCCTACTTGCTAATGTGGCATTTGATTTTTTAAAGAGGTTTAGGTATTTATTGACTGGTGGGTCTTCGTTGCTGCATGTGGGCTTTCTCTAGTTGTGGTGCACGGGCTTCTCGTTGGCATGGCTTCTCACGTTGTGGAACACGGGCTCTAGCTGTTTGGGCTTCCGTAATTGCAGCGTGTGGGCTCAGAAGTTGCCACACCCTGGCTTGGCTGTTTCATGGCATATGGGATCCTCCCGGACCAATGATCGAACAGGTGTCCACTGCTTTGCAAGGCGGATTCTTAACCACTGGACCAGGGAAGCCCCAGCATTTGATTTTAAAGGGAGATTTTCATATGTGTTTGCAATTAAGTGAAGTTGCTCAGTCGTGTCCAACTCTTTGCAACCCCATGGACTGTAGCCTACCAGGCTTCTCCATCCATGGGCTTTTCCAGGCAAGAATACTGGAGTGGGTTGCCATTTCCTTCTCCAGGGGATCTTTCTGACCCAGGAATCGAACTCGGGTCTCCCACATTGCAGGCAGACGCTTTACCCTCTGAGCCACCAGGGAAGCCCCATTTGCAATGAACTAGAACATAAAAACTGAGATAGAAGACTGAGATGCAACGCTGCTTTAACCTTTGTATATGTTCTAATGATATCTTCTTTGGTGAGATAAGAAATTCCTTGAGAGAGGATTCCTGCCGAGTTTGGATAAGTGATGACAACACCCCTTTCCAGTGTGGGTGCGTTGGGTGGAAGGTGCCTCTGTGCTCTCCCTTGCCTCCATAGCTTCTCCTCTCACTTAAGCAGCACCAGGCACAGTCGTGCCTCAACCCTGTTGTCTTCCCTGCCATTCCCAGTCTCCCCTCCAAGTAGGTTGTTTGAGAGTCTGTTTGATCTCTGATGCACCTGAAAAACTGAAATATGATGAAGGCTTCCCTCACTTAGAATATGGACTCAGGAACCCATGTGCTTTCTAAATATGCTCTGAGGTTACTCTGTAAATATTTCTTCAGTCAATAAATGAGATAAGTGCACCCTTTTGTTAAACACTTATTTAACAACTACTGTGTCATAGAATCTGAAACTATAAAATTGGATGAGTTGTATAGAATCTAATTGTTGAGGAAGGTTACTAGATGTTACTGTACGACATGGTGAGTATTATGATAGGAGCCTGGAAAGGCTATTAAGGGAAAGCAGAAGACAAATAAATCAAGCTTGTGAATCAGGGAATATTTCCTGATAACTGGACAATGGGACTAAATTTTGAAATATGAATGGGCATTTACTAGGTGGCGAATGTCCACAGGGCAGAAAGAAGAAAAAGTGTATGCAAAAAAAAGTACAGTTTTAAGGAAAAGATGCTGCAATTAGTTTGAATTGATGGACTGGGCTGAACTCGAGCATCAAGAGAAGCTGAGCAGCTTCAAGGAGTCCAAGGGTGCCCTTGGTGAGCATGTATGACCAGCTTTTTAGCCTCGGTCCTAAAGGTACCTCATTGAGTTGCTAAACTTACATTAATTAATTTCCAGTGGCAAGTCACAGAGATACTGGACTAATACAAGTCTAATTCTGCTCAGCTTCTCGTTGAGACTTGAGTTCAATCCATTCACTGAAACTTGTCCCCACAGCCCATCTCCTCACCACTGCACAGTGTGTATGCAGTTTGTGTGGAAGGAAAACCTACTCTCTCTAGCCTGTCAGCACAAGTTTTGCCACAGCCACTTGGAGAAGTACTGCTCAGTACTTATCAAGGATGGTCTGGGTGTGGGTGTCTCTTGCATGGCTCAGGACTCCCCGCTTCGAATACCAGAGGACTTCGTGTTTCTGTTGCTGCTCAGTGAAGAATCGAGAGACAAATACAGGCACTACATCTTCAGGGATTTCATGGAGAGTCACTGCCAGCTCCAGCTGTGTCATGCAGACTGCCCCATGGTTATCCGGGTACAGGAGCCCTGAGCTCACCAAGTACAGTGCCAGTGGTGCAACAAAATCTTCTGTTTTAAGTGTCATCAGATGTATCATGCCTCCACAGACTGCGCCACAACCTGGAAATGGATCTCAAAGTGTGCAGATGACTCTGAGTCGGCCACTACATTAGTGCTCACACTGAAGACTGTCCCAAGCACAACATCTGCATTGAGAAGAATGAAGACTGCAGTCACATGCAATGCTCCCAAGTGTAAACATGACTTTTGCTGGATACGTCTAGGAGATTGGAAGACCCACGGGAGCATAAGAGTACTATGAGTCATGAAGAAGGTACAAGATGAACTCTGACATTGTCAATCAGAGACAGCAAGCCCAGGCTAGGGAACCCCTTGAGACATTCTTGTTCTACTTTGAGAGAGGCACAGACATACCAGTGGATTCATGAGAAGATTCAGGAGAGGGTCATGAATAATCTGGACACACGGATCGATTGGTAGTACCTACAGAAGGATGCCAGCTCTTGGACAAGTGTTGATATATACCCTGCAGGACATACACCTGTGTGCAAACTATGTGGAGTCTGGACTCAGGAAGAAACTGAATACCAGTAGATTCAACTAGAGGTTGAGATCCAAAACCTGTCATAAAAGGTGAAGCATGTGGACAACTATGACCAGATGCATATAACAGAGCAGTGGAAGAGAATCCTGCCGAAGGAATTTTGTGACACCTGGGTTGTGACATGGACATACTGGTGTGAGGAAGATGTGGCTGCAAGGTCTTGCGGTTGCCCTACTGCATGCTACAGGCTTTCACAACGCTAGGCAACAGTCAGAGCCTCACTCCTAAGAGACGGTGGCCACATACCTCTTAGTCAATTTCTGTTTGTTTTTTTTAAATCTTTTCATTCCTACCAGGGTAGAGGCCATGTTGAATTGGCCTCTTCTCAGGACCTTTAGTTCCCCCAGGATGGTTGTTGGGAGGGGGGAAATTTTTCCTGAGTGACTGGTAATAGTATAAGATCATTGTGCTTGTGCTGAGTCACTTGGTTGTGTCAGACCCTTTGTGACCCCATGGGATGTAGCCCACCAGCCTACATGGAGATTCTCCAGGCAAGAATACTGAAGAGGGTTGTCATGCCCTCCTCCAGGGGATCTTCCCAATCCAGGTCATTACAACCTATGTAATATTTAGTGGTTGTACAATTATATGAAAAAGGAGGGGGGCAAAGAAACCATAGAATTACACAGAACCCTTTTAAAAATAAATTGGCATTGGAATGTTAAAAAATAAACTGAAAGTAAGTGATAAAAGATGGAATCTTAAAATATCAGGAAGGAGCAAAGAACATGTTAAGTGAAAGTATGGGTAAATACAGTAATTTTTCTTCTCCTCTTCAGTTTTCTGTGTTATATTTGACAGTTGAAGCAGAAACTACAACTGTGTCTAATGTGGCTAAGTGTATATGAAGGAAATATTGAAGGCAACTATATTGTAAAAAAAAAGAGGATAAAGATATATAAAGTGAGTTAAATTTTCTGTATGTCACTCAAGTTGGTAAAATAATGATACCCAAGTAGATTTTGATAAATTATGTGTCTATAATGTAAAACCTTAAAGCAACAAAAAGGATTACTCATAGAAATTCACCTAACAAGACTGTAAAGGTATCAAAATGAAATTTTATAAAATATTCGAATAATCCACAGGAAGGCAGGATAACTAAAGCATATGTAAAAAACAGAAAAAAATTACAAAGGCAGACTTAAGACCTAACATTTCAGTCAATCATTACATTAAAAATAAATCACTCAGTGAAAGGTTGTTGCTGAACCACGAAAAGACGCTGGGATTCTTGGCCTCCGGAGGAGAATTCAATCTGGGGCCAGAGACGAGGCTTGATCGCTCAGAGCTTTTGTGTAATAAAGTTTTATTAAAGCATAAAGGAGATAGAGAAAGCTTCTGACATAGGCATCAGAAGGGGGCAGAAAGAGTACCCCCTGTTAGTCTTCAGCTGGATGTTATATAGTCACTACCAGTTTGTTCATGAAAGAAAGGAATGTCTTAAAACTCAGAATGGCACCAGGTCCCTCATCCATAAGATGTATTTTGGGATAATCTTGGCAACAGATGAGTCATCCCAAGCCATGATTGACTTGAATCTTGTAGAAGGGCAGATTACCATACAAATAGTTTCGTTTACGTAGATTAGGGGAACAATATCTGAGTATAATATAATGGTTTGTCAAGTAGGTTCTGAGCCATTAGGCGGAACCGACTTGAAGACAGAGTCTGGGGTAAATGCATAGTACATTAACATAGCTTAAGACAGACATTTCCATAAGAAAAATGCATTGGTTAACTCAAGGTTTGAGAATAGTTAACTTCAGGTGGAACCAGGTGTCATTATGGCAACAGTATTTTAAGAGAAACTTTTTAAAATTTGTATAGAGAAGGGAAGAGAAAAAAAAAATATATCACTAGTTTGTTTCCTCCTGCTGCTTAAGAGAGATAAAAAATGTCTGACGCTTGCAGCCTATTTCCTCCATTTGGAGACCCCTGGCCTTTGTGCCTTTTAGTTACCCTCTCATCAAGTATACCAATAAAAACAGAGTTTGGCAGAATGGATCTGAAAACATGACCCAACTATACACTGTCTATAAGGAACTGACTTCAAACACAATAATAAACAGATAGAAAGTGAAGAATAGAAAAATTTATACAAATATTAAAAGAAACAATAAGTGACTATATTAGTATTATATAAATTAGGCTTCAAGGTCAAAAATAACTAGAAACAGAGGGGGACATTATGTAATGATAAAAATGTCAATCTTGCAAAAAGATAGCAGTCTGAAATATGTATGCATCAAAAAGTGGTTGTGAAATATTTCAAACACAGCTCATAACATTGAAAGGAGAAGTAGACAGATCTACAGTTTAGCTTGAGACTTCAACAATTCTCTCTCAAAAGTGGATTAGAACAACTGGATAGAAAAACAACAAGGTTGTAGAAGAACTGAGCAACACCTTCAACCAGCAGGATCTAATCAATATTTAAAGAATACTCTGTAAGTAAGATATATACTTTTGTTCAGTCCCTCGGTCATGTCTGACTCTTTGCAACCCTATAGACTACAGCATGCCTGGCTTCCCTGTCCTTCACCATCTCATGGAGCTTGTGCAAATTCATGTCCATTGAGTTGGTGATGCCATCCAATCACCTCATCTTCTGTCGTGCCCTTCTCCTCCTGCCTTCAATCTTATGTATATAAAGATATATATATATATATATATACACACACACACACACACATATATATATATATGTACATTTACAAATCCTTATGGAACAATGCCAAGATAGACCACATCTTAGGACATAAAACTCCTTTCAGTAAACTGTAAATAATCTAACCCATAAATAGTGTGTTTTTTGACCACAGTGGAAACGAATTAGAAATTAATAACAACAACAAAAAAGAAATTAATAACAAAATAATAATAGGAAAATCTCCAAACACTTGGCCACTAAACAGCATAGTACCAGATAAATCATAAGTCAAAAAGGAAGACAAATAGGAAATAGTTAAACAATATAGACTGAATGAAAATGAAAGTACAGTATATCAAAGTTTGGAAGAGAAAGGAGTTCTCTCTAAAATTGAACAAAGCAAAGATGTTTACCCTCACCACTCTCATTCAGCACAGTGCTTAAAGTTTTGGCAAGTACAGTAGCTCAAGAAAAGGAAAGGACATTCAGTTAGAAAGGAAGAGGTCTCTGTTTGCCAATGACATGATTGATTATGTGGAAAATTCCAGGGAATCTATGAAAAAGCTCCTAGAACTATGAAGTGAGTTTAGCAAGATCATGGGATATATGATACAAATCTTAAACTCACTTGTATTTCTATTATCATAGCAGTGAAAATTGTGAACACCAAAATTAAAAATGCAATACCATTTACAACTGCTAAAGATAAAATTGAAATGTTATATATAAACATAATGAAACAAGATATATGCTGAAAACTGTGCAATGCTGATCTAGTAAATCAAAGATTTAAATGAATGGAGAGACATATGTTCATGGACTGGTTGACTCAAAACATTAACAATGTCGGTTCTCCCCTGAATTGATATATAGGTGTAATATAATTTCTATCAAAATGCCAACAAATATTTTTGTAGATATAGGCAAGAATGCTCTAAGATTTATAATGAAAAGCAGAGGAATTAGAATAGCTAAAACCATTTCAGAAAAGAAGGATAAAGTTGGAAGAATCTGTCTTCTCAATTTTAAGACTTATTATATAGCTACAGTAATCAAGATTGTGTGGTATTGTCAAGAGGGACATATACATAGATTAATGGAACAGAATACAGTAACCAGAAACAGACCCATACAAATATGACCAACTGATTTTTGACAAAATTGCACAATTTGAAGGAGGAAAGGTAGCATTTTCATCAAAAGGTGATGGGGTAATTGGACACTCGGGAGGAAAAGTGAACCTCAACCTCTCATGTTTCTCATACTAAAATTAACTGAAAATGGATTATGAGCTTAAATATAAAGTAAACTGATAAAGCTTTGAAGAAAAACTTAGGAGAAAACTTTCAAAATTAAAGAGTTAAGAAAGATATTAAAAGCATAAAATATAAAAGGGAAAAAATAAAAGTGGACATCATCAAAATTAAAAGCTTTTGCTCTCTGAAATACCCTGTTAAGAGAATGAAAAGACAAGCTTTGGATTAGGAAAGAATATTTGCAAACAATATATTTGACAAAGGACTACTACTAGGAGTATATAAAGAGCTGTCATGATCCATCTTTGAAAAACCAAACAATGCATTTAAAAAATGGCAAAAGAAATGAGATTTTTCACAGGACAAATGACAAATATATAAAAATATGTTCAACATCATTGCTTATAAGGGAAATGAACCTTATTGTTGTTAGAACCAACAATAAGAAGCAACTACACAGCTTCGAATAAAATAAGAAAACAGTAGCAACAGCAAATAATGGGGAAAATGCAAAGAAACTAGATGATTCATACATTGCTGGTGGGAGTGCAAATTGCTATAGACATGCTGGAAAATAATTTGACAAATTCCTAAGAAAATAAACTTGCAACTATTATTCTACCTTTCCAAAATTTGCATTCCTGGATATTTTTATCCCAGATAATTGAAGATTTTTTGTTTTGTTTTTTAGTCAGTAAGTCATATCTGACTCTTTGTGACCCCATGTACTGCAGCACACCAGGCTTTCCTGTTCTTCACTATCTTCTGGAATTTACTCAAACTCATGTTCATTGAGTTGGTGATGCTATCCAACCATCTGATCCTCTGTCATCCCCTTCGCTTCCTGCCTTCAATCTTTCCCAGCATCAGGGTCTTTTCTAGTGTGTCAGCTCTTCGCATCAGGTGGCCAAAGTATTGGAGCTTCAACTTCATCATCAGTCCTTCCAATGAATATTCAGGGTTGATTTCCTTTAGGATTGACTGGTTTGATCTCCTTGCAGTCCAAGGGACTCTCAAGAATCTTCTCCAATACCACAGTTTGAAAGTATCAATTCTTTGGTGCTCAGCCTTTTTTATCGTCCAACTATCACCTCCATACATGACTAATGGAAAAACCATAACTTTGAGTATATTATTACTTTTGTTGGCATAGTGATGTCTTTGTGTTTTAATATGCTGTCTAGGATGTCATAGCTTTCCTTCCAAGGAGCAAGCATCTTTTAGTGGCATGGCTGCAGTCACTGTCTGCAGAGATTTTGGAGCCCAAGAAAATGAAATCTGTCACTGGTTCTACTTTTTCCTTTTAAGCCAGCCTTTTCACTCTCCTCTTTCACCTTCATCAAGAGGCTCTTTAGTTCCTCTTCACTTTCTGCCATTAGAGTGGTATCATCTGCATATCTAAGGTTATTGATATTTCTCCCAGCAGTCTTGGTTTCAGCTTGTAATTCATCAAACCGGGCATTTTGCATGATGTACCCTGCATATAAGTTAAATAAACAGGGTAACAATATACAGCCTTGCCGTTCTTCTTCCCTGATTTTGAACCAGTCACTTGTTCATGTTAGGTTCTAACTGTTGCTTCTTGACCCACCTACATGTTTCTTAGGAGGCAGATAAAGTGGTCTGGTATTCCCGTCCGTTTAAGAATTTTCCAGTTTGTTGTGACTCATGAAGTCGAAGGCTTTTGTGTAGTCAGTAAAGCAAAAATAGATGTTTTTCTGGAAATCCTTCCTTTTTCCTTATCCAATGAATGTTGGCAGTTTGACCTTTGGTTTCTCTGCCTTTTCTAAACCCAGCTTTGTACATCTGGAAGTTCTCAGTTCACATATTGCTGGAGCCTAACTTGAAGGATTTTGAACATAACTTTACTAGCATGAGAAATGAGCGCAATTCTCTGGTAGTTGAACATTCTTTAGCTCTGCCTTTCTTTGGGATGGGAATGGAAACTGACCTTTTCCAGTGCTGTGGCCACTGCTGAATTTTCCAAATTTGCTGGCATACTGAGTGCAGTTCTTTAACAGAATCATCTTTCATGATTTTAAATAGCTCAGCTGGCATTCTATCTAGTTTTGTCTGTGGTAATGTTTCCTAAGGCCCACTTCACACTCTAGGATATCTGGCTATAGGTGAATGACAACACTATCATGGTTACCTGTGTCATTAAGACCTTTTTTTGTATCATCCTTCTATGTATTCTTACCATCTCTTATCAACGAACTTCCTTTGGTGGCTTAGCTGGTGAAAAAACCACCTGCGATGCAGAGACCTGGGTTTGATCCCTGGGTTGGAAAGATTCCCTGGAGAAGGGAATGGCTACCCACTCCAGTATTCTGGCCTGGAGAATTCCATGTATTGTATAGTCCTTGGGGTCACAAAGAGTCAGACACAACCGAACGACTTTCACTTTTTTCTTATCTAGTCTTTCCAATTCTGTTGCTTTCCTCTATTTCTTTGCACTGTTCATTGAAGAAGGCCTTCTTATCTCTCCTTGCTATTCTTTGGAACTCTGCATTCAGTTGGATATATATTTCTCTTCTCCTTTGCTTTTCACAAGTTATGACCAACCTAGATAGCATATTAAAAAGCAGAGACATTACTTTGCCAACAAAGGTCCGTCTAGTCAATGCTGTGGTTTTTTCCAGTGGTCATGTATGGATGTGAGAGTTGGACTGTGAAGAAATTTGAGTGCCGAAGAATTGATGCTTTTGAACTGTGGTGTTGGAGAAGACTCTTGAGAGTCCCTTGGACTGCAAGGAGATCCAACCAGTCCATTCTAAAGGAGATCAGTCCTGGGTGTTCTTTGGAAGGAATGATGCTAAAGCTGAAACTCCAGTACTTTGGCCACCTCATGTGAAGAGTTGACTCATTGGAAAAGACTCTGATGCTGGGAGGGATTGGGGGCAGGAGGAGAAGGGGACAACAGAGGATGAGATGGCTGAATGACATCACCGACTCGATGGACGTGAGTTTGAGTGAACTCCGAAAGTTGGTGATGGACAGGGAGGCCTGGCATGCTGCAATTCATGGGGTCGCAAAGAGTCGGACACGACTGAGTGACTGAACTGACTGAACTGACTGACTGTCTTCTTTCCTGAGCTATTTCTAAAGCCTCCTCAGACAACCACTTCACTTTCTTTTTCTTTGGGATGGTTTTGTTCACTGCCTCCTTTTGAACCTGCATCCATAGTTCTTCAGGCACTTTGTCTACCAGGTCTAATCCCTTGAATCTATTTGTCACTTCTACTGTACTGTATAATCATAAGGGAGTTGATTTTGGTCAAACCTGAATGGCCTAGTGGTTTCCCTTACTTTCTTCAATTTAAGCCTGAATTTTGCAACAAGGAGCTCATGAACTGAGCCACAGTCAGCCCCAAGTCTTGTTTTTGCTGACTGTATAGAGCTTCTCCACCTTCAGCTGCAAAGAATATAATCAATCTAATGTCAGTATTGGTGATCTGGTGATGTCCATATGTAGAGTTGGTGATGTCCATATGTAGAGTTGTCTCTTTTGTTGTTGGAAAAGGGTGTTTGCTATGACCTGTGTGTTCTCTTGGGAGAAGGCAATGGCACCCCACTCCAGTACTGTTGCCCGGAAAATCCCATGGATGGAGGAGCCTGGTAGGCTGCAGTCCATGGGGTCGCTAAGAGTCAGACATGACTGAGCGACTTCACCTTCACTTTCCACTTTCATGCACTGGAGAAGGAAATGGCAACCCACTCCAGTGTTCTTGCCTGGAGAATCCCATGGACGGAGAAGCCTGGTAGGCTGCAGTCCATGGGGTCGCACAGAGTCAGACATGACTGAAGCGACTTAGCAGCAGCAGTGTGTTCTCTTGACAAAACTCTGTTAGCCTTTGGCTTGTTCCAAGGTATTCCAAGACAGACTTGCCCATTACTCCAGGTATTTTTTGACTTCCTACTTTTCAATTCCAATTCCTATTTCAATTTCCTATGATGATAAGGGCATCTTTTTTTGATGTTAGTTCTAGAAGGTCTTTTAGGTCTTAGAACTTCAACTTCTTCAGTGTTAATGGTTGGGGCATAGACTTGGATTACTATGATATTGAATGGTTTGCCTTGGAAACGAACAGAGATCATTCTGTCATTTTTGAGGTTGCACCCAAGTACTGCATTTCAAACTGTTTTTTTTTTTTTTTGGACTGTGAGGGCTACTCCATTTCTTCTAAGGGATTCTTGCCCACAGTAGTAGATATGATGGTCATCTGGATTAAATACACCCATTCCCGTCTATTTTAATTCACTGATTCCTAACATGCCTATATTCATTCTTGCCATTTCCTACTTGACCATATCCAATTTGCCTTGATTCATGAACCTAACATTCCAGGTTCCTATTCAGTATTGTTCTTTACAGGACTGGACTTTGTTTTCACCACCAGACACATTCACAACTGATGTGTGGATCATTTCCGCTTTCGCCCAGCTGCTTCATTCTTTATGGAACTATTAGTATTTGCTCTCACTCTTCCCCAGTAGCATACTAGACACTTTCTGACCTGGGAGGCTCATATTCTGGTATCATAGCTTTTTGCTTTTTCATACTCTTCATGGTGTTCTTGTGGCAAGAATACTGGAGTGTTTGCCGTTGCCTCCTCCAGTGGGCCATGTTTTTTCAGAACTCTCCACTGTGACTCATCCATCTTGGGTGGCCCTGCAAGGTATAGCTCATAGCTTCATCGAGTTACACAAGCCCCTTTGCCATGACAAGTCTGTCATCCATGAAGGGAGAAATTTTCATTATATAAGATGAATAAGTCCTAGAGATCAATCATTCAGCATTTTGTCTATAGTTAACAGTACTCTATTGTAGACTTAAAAGTTTATTAAGAGGGTAGATCTTAACTGTTTTTTATCATAAAAGTAAATAGAGAAGGCAGTAAGAAACTTTTGTAAGTATTGAATATGTAAGCATAGATTATGGTGATGGTTCTGTGAGTATATACTTATCTCCAGACTCAAACGTTGAATACTTAAATGTGTACAACTTTTGTATGTCAGTTGTAACCAAATAATGCCGTTTGAAAACTGTGGTTAAAAATATAAGTGTGACCGCATTGAGGAAAGCAAGCAGAATAAGATGAGCAAAAGTTATAATGATTTTAAAAAGTGATAAATATGGAAGAGAAAATGAATCAGCATACACATATTTACTATTTCTGAAAAAAAGAAGCAATGAAATGGAAAAAAAAAACTAAAGATGCAATTTAAGAAAAATTTTCATAACCAAAGGAAGCCTAGAACCCAGGATTCAAGTGCCAAAAATTTTTGATGAAAACAATCAAAATAGCTGTATATTCTAGTAACTTTAGTAGTTCTCAAAATTAGAAAAAATGATTTGGGTATAATATGATGAAAAAAACTGAGCCCAGTTTTAGACGTTCAGCAAATTATCTACAGCAGAAATAGAAGACATTGGAGCAGTACCCTCTATTGTTCTCTACCCACCTCCCCCTAATTGCACCAGTGCTTTTAACAGCAAAAGAATCAAAGCAATATGTAAATGCAATCATTAGAGATCTATTTAAATGAATTATAATATTAAGTTATAGTATATACATGCATTGGGAGATTTTATAGCTATTAAAAGAATACAGCACCTCCAACAGTAATATTTGGAAAGACTTCAAAGATATACTTTAAACAAAAAATCCAGTGACATGCTACTCTGTATTATTTTAAGATATATTTTTAGAAACTAATAGTAGAGATTGTCAGCAGAGGTAAGAGGGATACTGTTAGCTCTGTCTCTTCTTTTTTTCTCTGTGCCCATGCTATTTAGAAAAAGAACTGAAACAAAAAGAAATGAACTTGTTTATTCAAAATATATTCTCTACCAGAGCCTGAAAATTCCATTAGAGTCACCCTTCAGTTTAGCCACTGATTTCCATTATAAGGTGATATTCATAGGTCAGGTAGCACATTGTGGTTTCCTTGGGAGAAATGGACCATTGCAATTCATTTGTTTTTCTTCAGAACCAGAGAAGATGCTCCACAAACACTGCTTGTCTGAACATTCACTAAACTAAAATGAAGCAACAGAATAGGATCCTTAAGATGATTCATATTATTGCTTGAATATGAAAATTTTACCAGATTGTCAGCATTGCTCCTGAAACCCATTTAGCCAAATGAAACAGGGAATTGAGAATTGGAAATAAAATCAGCACTTTCAAGCCATTTTTCACTCTGCTGTAAGACTTGTATTTTTCCTTTTTTCATCAGAAAGAGATATATCTGTGCCTGTCAGTAGAATAATATTAACCTTTCAGGCTTTATCAGGAGCTAAGTATACTAATGACAGGAGTTATTCTAAGTTAATTGTTTTTAGTCTGAACTGTTTATAGAATATTTTGGGGGTCCCTAGAGCATTTTGTGTTCTGATCCATTTTGAGCTGATCTTAATGTCTCTTACTTCATTTCCAAGTTCTGTAGGATAAATCTCACTGTAACCCCTGTGGTTCCCACTATTGACACAAGAGTTATAACGGAAAAAGCTCCAAGGGATCTTCCTGACCCAGGGATTGAACCCACGTCTCTTATGTCTCCTGCATTGGCAGGGGGGTTCTTTACCATAGTGCCACCTGGGAAGCCCCCCTTAAATAGGGTAGGGTGATAAAATAATTGGATCATCTCAGTGTCTCCCATACAATCACATGATTATTTCTCAGCCATCAGCATGGATCATTTTGGTGTTGATTTAACCCACACAAGCCCATGTAAGTCACCTTTCTATATTCATTAAAATCTTCAAATAACTAAGTCTCCATTTGAATGATAGGTACTTCTAATAAGCAAGTAGGTTTTTCTTTTGTGTGCTCAGTGACTTTAGGCATGTCCAACTCTTTGCGACCCCATGGACTATAGCCCACCATGGTTTGCTGTCCATGGGATTTTTCAAGCAAGAATACTGGGGCAGGTTGCCATTTCCTCCTCCAGGGTATCTTTCTGACCCAGGGTCTGAAACTGTGTCTCCTGTGTCACCTGCTTGGCAGGTGGATTCTTGCTGAGCCATCGAGGAGGCCAGGTCTTTGTTTTACTGACTTGGTTTTGTTTCCTACTATAACTTTTTGAGAAATGTATATACAAGTGAAAGAACTGAGTGAAAAGAGCAAGGGAGAAGTAGCTAAAATGCCATCTGGAATGGCAGTGCTTAGACTGGCTAGTTTAAAGCATGCAAGCTTGATTCTTTCCCTGTTGTGTTCAAGTAGGGCTCTATGAGATCACTGAAAGGAGGTCCCTGGAAAGCTTTTATAGATGAATACCTTGCCTGCTCTTAACTCTGTTTTTCTATTCAGGCCATTAATAAAGACCTACTAGCTAATCTTAATTGCTACAAGAGAGAGAAAGGTGCCCTCAACTGTGGCCAACATTTCCTATCACAGAAGATTTTAAAAATATCTTAAGCTACTATAAGATGCAAATAGAGAGACACAAAACTCAAGACAGCGGAGTAGAAGGACATGCGTTTCTTATGAGAACACCAAAATCACAGCTCACTGTTGTACAACCATGGACATAACTCTGGAACTTACCAAAAAGATACCCTACATCCAAAAACAAGGAAGAAGTCACAGTGAGATTGCAGGAGAGGCGCAATCATGATAAAATTAAATCTCATACCTGCCAGTTGGCTGACTCACAAACTAAAAGATAATTATTTGGCAGGAGTTTTCCCACTGGTGTGAAAGTTCTGAGCCTTATGTTAGGCTTCCCAGCCTAGGGGTCTGGCAATGGGAGGAGGAACACCGAGAGAATCTGGCTTTGAATCTAAGTGGGGTTTGATGGCAGGAATTGCACAGGACTGGAGGAAACATAAACTCAACCCTTGGAAAGTGTACACATGGACCCATGTGTACCAAGACACAGGAGAAAAAAGCAGTGATCCTATAGAGAATAGGTTAGACATACCTGCTTGTGTTGAAGAGTCTCCTGAAGAAATGGGGGCTGGCTTTGGCTCAGGGTGGGGACATAAACATTGACAGCAGCATTCTGGGAGTACTCATTGGCATGAACCTTCCCAGAGGCCACCAGTAGCTCCACCCAACAGACAGCACAATGATTCAAAACTTACGGGATGCAGGATAGGCAATTTTAAGAGGGAAGTTTGTGGCAATACAATCACAAATAAACAACCTAACTTTATACCAAAAGCAAATAGAGAAAGAAGAACAAACAAAGCCTAAAATTAGCAAAAGGAAAGGGATAATGAAGATCAGAGCAGAAATAAACAAAATAGGAATAAAACAATAGAAAAGATTAAGGAAACTGAAAGTTGGTTCTTTGAAGAGATAAACAAAATTGAGAAACCTTTAACTAGACTTGTCCAGAAAAATAGGGAGAAGGTTCAACTCAATAAAATTAAAAATGAAAAAGAAGTTACAATGCATACCACAGAAATACAAAAAATCATAAAAGACTACTACAGGTAACTATATTCCAAAAGATGGAAACATAGAAAAAATGGACAAATTCTTACAATTGTACAATCCCATAAGACTGAACTATGAATAAATGGAAAATATAAACAGGCTAATCACAGGCACTGAAACTGTGATTAAAAGTCTTCCAATAAACAGAAGTCCAGGACCAAGTGGACCCACAGGTGAATTCTATCCAGCATTTAGAAAAGAGTTAACATCTATCTTCTGAAACTATTTCAAAAAATTGAAGAGGAAAGAATTCTCCCAAACTCATTCTATGAGGCCACCTCACCTTGATATCAAAAGCAAAGATACCACAAAAACAGGAAATTACAGGCCAGTATTACTGATGAAGATAGTTGCGAAAGTCCTCAACAAAATACTAGCAAACTGAATTCAACAATACATTAAAAGAATCATACACAGTGATCAAATGGGATTTCTTACAGGGATGCATGGGTTTTTTAATATCTGTAAATCATTCAGTATGATTCACCACATCAATAAGTTAAGAATAAAAACCATATGATCGTCTCAATAGATCCAGAAGAAGTTTTTGATGAAATTCAACACCCACTTACGATAAAGACTCTCCAGAAAGTGGGCACAGAAGGAAAATACTTTATCATAATAAAGGCTGTATATGATAAACCTATAGCTAACATCATATTCAACACTGAAAAGTAGAAAGCATTTCCTTTAAGATCAGGAATAAGGCAAGGATGTCCACTGTTGCTCCTTTTGTTCAACATAGTTTTGGAAGTCCTAGCTATAGCAGTCACAGAAGAAAGAGAAATAAAAGGAATCCAGATCGGAAACAAAGTAAAACTATCACTGTTTGTAGATGACATGATACTACATAGAAAATTCTAAAGACGCTACCAGAAAATTACTAGTGCTCCTAGAGCTCATCAATGATTTCAATAAAATGATGGGAAACAAAATTAATATACAGAAATCTGTTGTATTTGCATACGTTAACAATGGAAGATCAGAGAGAGAAATTAAGGAAACAATCCCACTTACCATCACATCAGAAAGAATAAAATACCTATAAATAAAGCTTCCTAAGGAGACAAAAGAATTGTACTCTGAAACCTGTAAGATGCTGATGAAAGAAATCATGGACAACACAAACAGGTGGAAAGATATACCATGTTCTTGGATTGGCAGAATCAATATTGTTAAAATGACTACAGTACCCAAGGCAACTCACACCTTCTGTACAATCCTTAACAAATTACCAGTAGCATTTTTCATAGAACTATAACAAAAAAATCTTAGAATTTGTATGGAGACACAAAAGACCCCTAATAGCCAAAGCAATCTTGAGAGATGAAAAACAGTTGGAGGAAAAGGCTCTTTGACTTCAGACTATACTACAAAGTTACAGCAGTCAAAACAGTCTTGTACTGGCAGGAAAAAATAACAGAAACATCAGTTCAGTTCAGTTCAGTCGCTCAGTCATGTCCAACTCTTTGCGACCCCCATGAATCGCAGCACACCAGGCCTTCCTGTCCATCCCAACTCCTGGAGTTCACTCAGACTCATGTCCATAGAGTCGGTGATGTCATTCAGCCATCTCATCCTCTGTCGTCCCCTTCTCCTCCTGCCCCCAGTCCCTCCCAGCATCAGAGTCTTTTCCAATGAGTCAACTCTTCACATGGGGTGGCCAAAGTACTGGAGTTTCAGCTTTAGCATCAGTCCTTGCAGTGAACACCCAGGACTGATCTCCTTTAGAATGGACTGGTTGGATCTCCTTGCAGTCCAAGGGACTCTCAAGAGTCTTCTCCAACACCACAGTTCAAAAGCATCAATTCTTCGGCATTCAGCTTTCTTCACAGTCCAACTCTCACATCCCTACACGACTACTGGAAAAACCATAGCCTTGACTAGACGGACCTTTGTTAGATCAATGTAATACATTAGAAAGCCCAGAAATGAACCCATGCACCTATGGTCAATTAGTCTACAACAAAGGAGAGAAGATTACACAATTGATGAAAGATAATCTTTTTAATATATGGTTCTGGGATGATTGGACAGCTATTTGTCAAAAAATGAAGTTAGAGCATGCTTTAATACTACACATAAAAATAAACTCAAAATGGATTAAAGACCTATATGTAAGATTGGATACTCTAAAACTCTTAGAGGAAAACATAAGCAGGACACTGTTTGACATAATTCATAGTAGTATCTTTTTGGAGTCATCTTTCAATCTCTCACAGTAATGAAAATAAAAACAAAAGTAAATGAATGGGACCTAATCAAACTCAAAAGTTTTTTTGCACAGTAAAGGAAACCAAAAAAAAAAAAAGAGAGAGAGAGAAGGCAACTCACAGAATGGGAGAAAATATTTATTTTCAGTTACACAACCAACAAAGAGTCTCCAAAATTTATGAAAGCTCATGCACCTCAATATGCCAAGAAGCACATGAAAAGATATTCAACAGCGCTAATTATTAGAGAAATGAAAATTAAAACTACAGTGATATAGCACCTCACACCAAGCCAAATGGGCATCATCAAAAAATCTATAAACAGTAAATGCTAGAGAGAGTGTGTAGAAAAGGGGACTCTCATACACTGTCAGTGGGAATATAATGTGGTACAGCAACTATATTGATACAATGGACTATCACTCAGCCGTTAAAAGAATGAACTAATGCTATTTGCAGCAACATGGATGGACATGGAGATTATCATGCTAAGTGAAGTAAATCAGGCAGAGAAAGACAAATATTATATGATATTGCTTATATGTGAAATCTGAAAAAATGATAGAAATAAACTTACTTACAAAACAAAAACAACAAAGTTCTGGTTACAAGGAGGGATGAAATTGGGAGTTTGTGATGGACATGTACACATTACTATATTTAAAATAGATAACCAACAAAAGTTTACTGTGTATAGTACAAGGAACTCTGCCCAACATTCTGTAATTATGTAAATGGGAAAAGAATTTGAAAAGGAATGGGTGCTCGTATATGTATAACTGAATCACTTTGCTGTACACCTTAAACTAACACAACATTGTCAATCAGCTGTACTCCAATATAAAGTAAAATTTTAAAAAACATCCTTAGAAAAATAAGATGCAAATAGGAAGTTCACACACTCCTAAGGTGACCAAGTCTAAGACTGTATAAGCTAGTATCCTGTTAAGGGTATGTTAGAAATCAAACAACTGATTACACAGACTCTTCCTACTAAATATTATCTTTCTTCAGAAAAGATAGACAGCTTCTTTCACTCATCATAGGAATTAGTAAGTACTTAGCAATGTCTTGTCTGTCCTGCATCAAAACATTATTGCTGGTCTGTGGCTTTAATGTATGACTGTGGTCGCTTCTGAAGTGTCAGCTGTACTCAGTCTTCATGGTGAAGATCTGTTATGCTGAGCCACCCCTAACTTTCCTCTGTACTGGGTGCCATGAGTACAGTTATAGTACACTGTTTTGACTCTTAACTTTCACTTCTGTCAATAAATCCAAGTGGCTATCCAGATAATACAGGAGTGCATCCACCTTGCCAAAGTTAACTTGAACAATCAATCCATCCTGTATAAGGAAAGGTCTTAGTGCTCTGGTTGTGGTATGATCTGAAAGAATGTATTTAGAAAGTGAATGATACAGATAATTTAATATAATTTCTCATTTTAATATAAACCAGGAGAAATTTAGGATTGCAGTTTTCCATTGTCAGTCATGAGATTGGGAAGAAATACCAAATGTAACCACAGGGCATTTCCATGGGCAGTAATTAGGTTTTACTAGTAATATAATTGTATTCATTTTAAACCTGGGAAAGTCATGAGTAATAAGCCAATTCAAACCATCCATTAAAATTTTTCTAACTTAATTTCTTTATTTTCCACCTAAATACATTAGAGTTTAGCCTTCTCAGTTAATATCATAATCATATTTCATAGATTAAATGGATATTTCTTCATCTATAAAATTACAGCAGATATCTGTGGTATAAAATCACAATAAATAATAGTTCCAGGTAGAAATTGCCTTGGAATGGCATTATTACTAAAAGTTATTTGAATAGTTCTGTTATTTGTGTTGTTACTTCTTCAAAAAGTTCAGGGGAAGTTTAATTTAATTAATCTTTGTCCAGCTAGGTGTCTGGGTAGCACAAGCAATTTGGTGTCTAATTGTGTCTAATATCACTTTCCTCTTTTTACACATTCAGTAAAAGTTTGCACATTTACACATTAGAAAGTGGTGTCTAATATTAATTTCCTCCTTTTGCACATTCAATTAAAATTTGAGTGGCTACCAAGTATCAGCACCAGTCCAGATGCTGAAAATATAAAGATGACAATTTCTGGTTGGATGTAGGAAGTTACAAGGGAATATCACTCCCACACTAACTTTGACATCAAGCCACATACTCTACAGTATTATAATCTTTCAAATCTATCAGAACTGAGTATGAAAAGAAAGCGAAATTAACTAAATGCCAGACAGCCAAAAGCTGTTTTTATGAGAGGAGAGACTCATAGTTACTTTCATTCTTGGTAGATCATCAGGAGAGGAAAAATCTACCATAAGCAAAAGGATAAAGAGAAACCAGCTTAACTTTTGACAGTTGCGTGTAAGTTGGCATGAAAGATTATAATTCCAAGGAGCTCCAGACACAGGCTATCTGCACCCATTTGCCAGCTCTTTTCTAGGGCCCTTCACCAAATGTACAGAGATACAGTGCCAAATTATGGCATCAGAACAAGTTTGCTGAACTCACTTATCTCTGAGATATGAGAGGCCTTCCTGAAATACAAGTCAGAAGACTACTGAAAGCTGGGGGTAGGGCACGAGGGATAAGACATCTCTCTCAGGGGTTTTAGACCTTTGTGAAGTATACTGTAGTAGCCACCTTCATTGGAAGCACTGATGCTGAAGCTCCAATACTTTGACCATCTAATGCGAAGAGCTGCCTCATTAGAAAAGACTCTGATGCTGGGAAAGATTGAAGGCAGGAGGAGAAGGAGATGACAGAGGATGAGATGTGGATGGCATTGCTGACTCAGTGGACAGGAATTTGAGCAAGCTTTGGGAGATGGTGAAGGACAGGGATGCCTGGCATGTTGCAGTCCATGGTCACTAAGAGTCAGACGTGACTGAGCAACTGGACAACAGAAGGCTGCAAGTGAGGCAAGAAAGCTGAGATCATCTCCCTAGAGTAATTAGGGACTTCACAGAATGTACTGGAAAAGCTTTCCGAAGACTAGGGGTCAGGTAGTAGTGCTAAGAGAGATATCTTGAGGTGCACAGAGCTGTTAGTGGGACTGGAATAAAAAAGATACCTCCCTAGAGACCCAAACAAACAAATGAAAAAACTAGAAGATAGACTGAAAAGTAAGTAGAGATTTTTCAGAGCTTGAAAATTGGGTGGCTGAGTGCTAAAGGAGAACTTTAGCAACTCTTATAGACTTGCCAACGGGCCATTCTTGCTGAAGGGAAAGTCTTAATCATGTCTTTAAACCTTTGAAGTCAGTGCAGAAGTAACTGTGACTAAAGCTAAATTTCAGCCCAGATGCATCTCAACTACAGATTATTTGAACTCTGCCCTGACCGAAGAAACAATGTATTCTTTCTTGGGAATTACAATTATTTTCTTTAGCCTCTAATATTATTTTACCTACAATGTCTGAACCACAATAAAAGTTTATGAAGTGTGCAGAGATAGAAGGAATATGACTCGAAGTAAAGAGAGGAAATAGTCAATAAAAGTGGACTAAGGGATGGACTAGATGATGGAATTATCAGACAGACTTCAAAAGCCCATAATATAATTCATTAAAGGATCAGGGGAAAGGGGACATAATATGTAAACATACAGGCAATTTCACCAGAGAGATACAAGATATTAAAAAAAAGCCAAAAACTGTACTAGAAATGAAAACTACAAAATAAAAAAATACTTGATGAACTTAATAGCAAACAGAGGAAAGGATCAGTATATTGAACAAATGAAAAGTGAACAAATGATCCAAACTGTAAAATAAAGAGAAAAAAAGAAAAAAGTATGAAACAAGCTACTTGAAACCTGGGCAGAATTTCAAATGGTCTAATCATAAGAAATTAGAACGTATGGAAAAAGAGCAAAGTAGCAGAGAAAAAAGAAATATTTGACAGGAGACTAATGGAGAATTTTTCAAAATTGATTGACAATCTCAAACTTGACAGAAAATCTAAAGAAAGACTAGATGGAGTCAAAAACTTTTCAGATTGGATTTTCAAGGAATGCTTTATATGAGATTGGCATAATTTGAACATAAATCATTAGCCATGGTTAAATATAGTTGAGAGAATTTTAGGGCAAGAAAAAACCAAACAAAGCCCTAAATTAGTATTAATAATAATCCTTGCGTGTTTGAGGGCAGCAGAAAGCCAGTAAAGGAGATGCCGTGGAAATAATGTGTAGAGATCAACAGAGTGAAATCACATGACCTTGAGTATGCTATTGAAAGATGTGATTGGCAAATTCTGCTAAGGGAAGATATTGGCAAGTCTTTCTGCATTTAATTGGAATAGTTTGGACTGTGGAAATACCCAGACAAGTTTTGACATCTGATTTCCTTTTTAATCCTTTTGAGATATAAACTTTTTAATTCAGGAAAGATTCTTTACTGGTTTTTCTAGTCAAGCTCATCAGGAAGCTCTGACATCATCCTTGGGTAAAGATCATAATAATTTTATTATTTTTGATTTCTTGATGATGATATTTGTTAGCATTAAATTATGTTACTATGTCTCCAGATAAAATTAGAGAATTTCTGTTTGTCTTAGTTTACTATTTATTTATTATTAAAATTTTTTTAACTTATTTACTTACTTTATTAATCTTTATTAGAGTATAGTTGCTTTTCAGTGTTTTATTAGTTTCTGCGTATAGCAAAGTGAATCTGCTATACATATATCCCCTGTTTTGGATTTCCTTCCCATTTAGGTCACTGCAGAGCACTGCATAGAGTTCCCTGAGCTATACAGTAGGTTCTTATTAGTTATGTATTTTATACATAGTAGCCATAGTGTATATATGTCCATGCCAATCTCCCAATTCATCTTACCCACTCTTACACACTTTGTGTCCATGTTTTTTCTCAATGTCTGTGTCTCTCTTTCTGCTTTGCAAATGAGATCATCTATACCATTTTTCTAGATTACACATATAAGCATTAATATATAATATTTTTCTCTTTCCGACTTACTTCACTCTGTATGACAATCTCTGTGTCCATCCATGTCTCTACAAATTTCCCAAATTCGTTCTTTCTGTGACTGAGTAATATTCCATCATATATATGTACCACATCTTCTTTATCCTTTCTTCTGTCGATAGATATTTAGATTGCTTCCATATCCTGGCTATTGTGGGTAGTGATGCAGTGAATGCTGGGGTACGTGTGTTTTTTGGAATTATGATTTTCTTTTGGTATGGCCTGTTAGTGGGATTTCTGGGCCATATGATAATAGAAACCTCCTTAGTGGCTGTATCAATTTACATTTCCATTACAGTGCATGAGTATTTCCTTTTCTCTGAACCCTCTCAAGTATTTACTGTTTGTACTTTTTTTAATAATGGCTATTCTGACCTGTGTGGAGAAGGCAATGGCAACCCACTCCAGTACTTTTGCCTGGAAAATCCCATGGACGGAGGAGCCTGGTAGGCTGCAGTCCATGGGGTTGCTAAGAGTTGGGCACTACCGAGCGACTTCACTTTCACGCATTGGAGAAGGAAATGGCAGCTCACTCCAGTATTCTTGCCTGGAGAATCCCAGGGACAGAGGAGCCTAGTGGGCTGCAGTCCATGGGGTCGCTGAGGGTCGGACAAGACTGAGTGACTTCACTTTCACTTTTCACTTTCATGCATTGGAGAAGGAAATGGCAACCCACTCCAGTGTTCTTGCCTGGAGAATCCCAGGGATGGGGAAGCCTGGTGGGCTCCATCTATGAGGTTGCACAGAGTTGGACACGACTGAAGTGACTTAGCAATGATTACTGATGTTGAGCATCTTTATCTCTTGGCCATCTGTATGTCATCTTTAGAGAAATATTTATTTAGGTCTTCCACTCATGGTTTGATTGGGGTATTTGTTTTTATTTTTTGATATTGAGCTGCATGAGCTGTTTGTGTATTTTGGAGATTATTTCTTTGTCAGTTGCTTTGTTGCAAATATTTTCTCCCATTTTGAGGTTTGTCTTTTTGTCTTGTTTATTATTTCCTATACTGTGCATAAGCTTTTCAGTTTAATTAGATCCCGTTATTATTTATTATTTTTATTTATTTATTTTATTATTTATTTATTTATTTTAATTTTCATTACTCTAAGAGGTGGGTCAGAAAAGATCCTGCTGTGATTTATGTCAAAGAATATTCCGCTGTGCTTTCTTCTAAGAGTTTTATAGTGTCTGGCTTTCTATTAAGGACTTCCATTCACTTTGAGTTTATTTTTGTGTATGGTGTTAAGAAGTGTTCTGATTTTGTTCTTTTATGTGTAGTTTTGCCGGGAGAAATATCAATAACCTCAGATATGCAGATGACACCACCCTTATGGCAGAAAGTGAAGAGGAACTAACAAGCCTCTTGATGAAAGTGAAAGTGGAGAGTGAAAAAGTTGGCTTAAAGCTCAACATTCAGAAAACGAAGATCATGGCATCCAGTCCCATCACTTCATGGGAAATAGATGGGGAAACAGTGGAAACAGTGAGAGACTTTATTTTTGGGGGGCTCCAAAATCACTGCTGGTGGTGACTGCAGCCATTAAATTAAAAGATGCTTACTCCTTGGAAGGAAAGTTATGACCAACCTAGATAGCATATTCAAAAGCAGAGACATTACTTTGTCAACAAAGATTCATCTAGTTCAAGGCTATGGTTTTTCCTGTGGTCATGTATGGATGTGAGAGTTGGACTGTGAAGAAGGCTGAGCGCCAAAGAATTGATGCTTTTGAACTGTGGTGTTGGATAAGACTCTTGAGAGTCCCTTGGACTGCAAGGAGATCCAACCAGTCCATTCTAAAGGAGATCAGCCCTGGGATTTCTTTGGAAGGAATGATGCTAAAGCTGAAACTCCAGTACTTTGGCCACCTCATGCGAACAGTTGACTCATTGGAAAAGACTCCGATGCTGGGAGGGATTGGGGGCAAGAGGAGAAAGGGACGACAGAGGATGAGATGGCTGGATGGCATCACTGACTCGATGGACGTGAGTCTGAGTGAACTCTGGGAGTTGGTGATGGACAGGGAGGCCTGGCGTGCTGCAATTCATGGGGTTGCAAAGAGTCAGACAGGACTGAGCGACTGATCTGATCTGATGTGTAGTTTCACCAGTTATTGAAGAGGCTGTCTTGTCTCCATTGCATATTCTTGCCTCCTTTGTCATAGATTAGGTGACTATATGTGCATGGGTTTATCTCTGTACTTTCTGACCTGTTCCATTGGTCTATATTTCTGTTTTTGTGCTAGTACCATACTGTCTTGATTACTGTAGCTTTGTTGTATACTCTGAAGTCAAAAAGCCTGATTCCTTCAGCTCCATTTTTTTTTTCTTCTCAAGATTTCTTTGGCTATTTGGTGTCTTTTGTGTTTTCATACAAATTGTAAAATTTTCTGTTCTAGTTCTGTGAAAAACACCATTGGTAATTTGATAGGGATTGCATTGAATCTGTAGATTGCTTTGGATAATATAGTCATTTTCACAATATTGATTCTTCCAGTTCAAGAACATGGTCTATCAGTCCATCTGTTTGTGTCATCTTTGATTTCTTTCATCTGGATCTTACAGTTTTCTGAGTACAGATCTTTTGGCTCCTTAGGTAGGTTGCTGCTGCTGTAAGTCACTTCAGTCGTGTCCGACTCTGTGTGACCCCAGAGACGGCAGCCCACCTGTCCCTGGGGTTCTCCAAGCAAGAACACTGGAGTGGGTTGCCATTTCCTTCTCCAATGCATGAAAGTGAAAAGTGAAAGTGAAGTCACTCAGTCATGTCTGACTCTTAGCGACCCCATGGACTGCAGCCTACCAGGCTCCTCCATCCATGGGGTTTTCCAGGCAGGAGTACCGGAGTGGGGTGCCATTGCCTTCTCCGTTAGGTAGGTTAGTTCCTAGGTATTTCATTCATTTTCTGGTAATGGTAAATGGTATTGTTTCCTTTATTTCTCTGTATTACGTTCATTGTTAGTGTATGAGAATACAAGAGATTTCTGTGTATTATTTTTGTATCTTGTGACTTTACTAAATTCATTGATTATTTCTAGTGATTTTCTGGTGGCATCTTTTGGATTTTCTATGTATAGTATCATGACATCTGCAAACAGTGACAGTTTTACTTCTTTTCCAATTTGGATTCCCTTTATTTCTCTTTCTTTTCTGATTACTATGTCTAGGACTTCCAAGACTATGTTGAATAATGGTGGTGAGAATGAAAATTGTTGTCTTATTCATGATCTCAGAGGAAATGCTTTTAGTTCTTCACCACTGAGAATAATGTTTGCTGTGGGTTTGTCATATATGGCCTTTATTATGTTGAGATAGTTTCCCTCTATTTCATGGAGATATCTTCCCTCTATGTCCACTTTCTGGAGGGTTTTGTTTATTTATTTGGCTGTAGCAGGTCTTAGTTGTAGCATTCAGGAACTTTAGTTGCAGAAATGTGGGATCTTGTACCATGACCAGGGGTCGAACCAGGGCCTCCTGCATTGGAAATGCAGAGTCTTAGCTACTGGACCACTAGGGAAGTCTCTCTGGAGGGTTTTTTTTATTATAAATAAATGTTGAATTTTGTTGAAAGTTTTTCTGCATCTACTGAGATGATCATGTGGTTTTTATTCTTCAGTTTACTAATATGGTATATCACATTGATTGATTTGCATACATTGAAGAATCTTTCCTTTTTTGGGATAAAACCCCACTTGATCATGGTGTATGATCCTTCTAATGTGTTGTTGGATTTAGTTTGGTAGTATTTTGTTAAGGATTTTTGTGTCCATGTCCATCAGTGATATTGGTCTGTATTTTTCTTTTTTGTGATACCTTTGTCTGGTTTTGGTATCAGGGTGATGGTGGTCTGGTAGAGTGAGTTTGGAAGTGTTCCTCCCTCTGCAATTTTTTGGAAGAGTTTGAGAAGCATAGACGTTAAGTCTTCTCTAAATGTTTGATAGAATTTTTCTGTGATTCCATCTGGTCCTGGACTTTTGTTTGTTGGAAGATTTTTAATCTCAGTTTCAATTTCACTACTTTGATGGGTGTGTTCACATTTTCTATTTCTTCCTGATTTAGTCTTGCAGGACTGTACTTTTTGTCCATTTCTTCCAGGTTGTCCATCTTTTTTTTTTTGCATATATTCCTTATGGTAATCTCTTATAAGCCTCTAGTTTTCTGTAGTGTCACTTGTAATTTCTTTTTCATTTCTAATTTTATTGATTTGTGTCCTCTCTCTTTTTTTTTTAATTTTAATTTTTTTCTCTTTTTTTTCTTGATGAATCTCACTAAAGTTTAATCTGTTTATCCTCTCAAAGAACTGTGCTGTGGCATGGACCCTCTGTGTAGGTCTCACTCTGTCCAGTCTGCCACAGACTGGTTGTTTAACCCTTCTCCAACAGCCTCAGATGCTCCTCTGTTCCAACTGATCTCCCTGTTGGTGAGGGGCCTTCCTGGATGTGGGAACCTCTCCTCTTCCTCAACTCCCCTACAAGGGACACAGGTCCCATCCGTCCTGTCCTCTTCTTTTTCCCTTATTCTTCCTCTCATCATACCTGGCTATGTGGGGATCTTTCCTATCCTTTCCAGTGTCCAGGGTCTTCTACCAGTGTTCAGCCAGTGCACCGTGATAGTTGTTCCTTCTGTAGGTGTATTCTTGATGCATTTGCAAAGAGAGACAAACTCTATGTCCTCCTACTCCTCCACCATCTTGAAATCCCTATGGTCCTAATAGTTTGATGTTTTAAAATTTATATATATGTGTATTTTTGGCTGCGTTGGGTCTTTGTTGCTTTGCATAGGCTTTCTCTGATTGTGGCGAGTGAGGGCAGTTCTGCATTGTGGTTGGAGGGCTTCTCATTGCAGTGACTTCTCTTGTGGAGCACAGGCGCTTGGCACAGGGGCTTCAGCATTTGGAACACCTGGGGTTTAGAGCAGGGCTCAGTAGTTGTGGCATGTGGGCTTAGCTGCTCCACGGCATATGGAATTTTTCTGGACAAGGGATCGAACCCTTGTCCCCTGCATTGGCAGGTGTGCCAGTCCACTTATCCACTGTGCCACCAGGGAAATCCCATAATAATTTTAAAGGTTATAAAATATATTTACAATTTTTGAGTTTTAAATTCACATTTTAAAAGAAACATTTTAGCCAGGTTAGTTTCCACCACCAGAAAATAGGTCAAATTTCCACATAGATCAGAAGTGAGGTGATGAGTGTTTTGAAAGGCCATTGTCATGATATTTAAAATATCATGCAGAAGTCAAAAGGAATGTTAAATATCTGAATGGGGAGTTTTATTTCTATGAATGTTGCTTCATAGTCATTCTGAATGTCGAGTCTTTTGTACTTCTCATGACCTAGGACAATAACCTACCTGAAGAATAAAAAGCAAATTCACTAGAACTTCAATTGGTGGAATTTTCTTTAAACTAAGAGTTCTTTAAACTGAGTTAAAACTTGAAAGTTTTCTTTGCTAAGACAGATGCTTGACCTTTGAGCCATCAGTATGCTTTCCAAGGCCAGGTTGAAAAAAACTGCTTGAATTTTCATGTAAGCTATGGAAATATGGCTTAAATTTTGTCTGTTAAAAAATAAGTTTAAGTAGGTTTGGAATGAGTTTTTATCCTTGTGAGATTTAGAATTCAAAAACCAAATGACCCCCGAATCATTTAAAGAGTATTTCTGCCCCTTGAGATTAATGGAAGGAATAGATGTCTGCTGTTCCATGTGTCCAGTTTTAAACATGCTTCTAGTTAGGCCAAGGGCACAGACATGTTTGTGCCGTAGAATGTTTTTAGCCTTATTCTACTCTGCCTACTGAGGTGGAGAATTTCAATGGGAATTGACCCTGTGGGAGAGGGACTGCCATTTTCATGGATCCTTGAGAGCAGTCAAGGGGGCAGAAGCAGGCACCCATCAGTGGAGCCAGTGGCAATCAGGCAGGGCTGACACAGTGGGTCTCCCAGTTCTGAAATTAGTGAGGTGAATTAAGTAAGATTTTGTAATACTCAGGGTCTCTGAGTTTGTTTTAAAAAAGCTTATATCTGTTCCTCTGTGCTATCCAACTCATTTCAGGCTTGCTGATAAATGTGCTGCCCAAAGTAATGATGTTCAGAAAAAATGAGCTGTTTTTAATTAAGCTTCATAACACCCTAAGTTTGCCAACTACTTTTAAGTCCATGGCCCTAAATGGTTAGGATGATTTGCAATGATGGATTTGTTCTTGTATTGTTCAGGCACTAATGTAAAATTCTACTGGAAAATTCATAGGTTAAGTTTTGAAAACCTGGCACGTCTAATTTGGGATACTGATGATGCTTTTAGATAGAGGAAATGTATTTATGGTTGAAAGAATATCAGATCGCCCCATTGTTATCAGAATGACTTTCCTTTATTTTTAAGTTTCTAACTGGTCCATTTTTCTCTTTCTTTTTCAGTTCTTCTGACTCAATCTTTTCCTTTTGCTTTTCCTTGCTTTCTAAATCTGACCAGAGGCATATGAATAGACAAGCTGAGAGCATGCATGTGTGGGTACATGCTCAGTCATGTCCAACTCTTTGCGACCCCATGGCTATAGCCCTCAAGGCTCCTCCATCCATGGAATTTTCCAGGCTAGAATACTTAAGTGGGTTGCTATTTCCTCCTCCAGGAGATCTTCCTGGCCAAGAGATTGAACCCACATCTCTTGTGTCTCCTGCATTGGCGGGTGGATTCTTTACTTATGTGTCACCTAGGAAGCCCAAGCAGAATGCATATTTTTGTCAGTTGTTCTTGGAAAAAGCTTTGGAAAATTGTATGACAGTTGTATTACCATTCCCACCTAGTAAATCTATCAAGCTAGAAATACATGACTTGGCAGGAGTCCTTGCTTGAGGAACCCTGGGAATGAGATGTGTGGTACAATCCAGTCTTCCTTCACGTTTATTTTTACTTGCTGGCACCCCCAGATGTTGTGGTTTTCCACTGGGAGGTCTGGGAGGTATCTCCTCATTTTTCCAAAAACGCATCACTGGACAAGAGTGTCATCTCCTTAATCCTCCTACCTTTTCATCTGAGGCTTTTGAGAGTTTTAAGTTTTAAAAAATTACAGAAGAGTTACAAAAAGAGTTTTCTTAAAAAGAGGCCCTGGATTCTGTCAGCTCCTCCATTTTCCTTAAACTATTAAAGCTAATCTCCTGGTAACATGAGGTAATTGGACTGCAAGGAGATCCAACCAGTCCATTCTGAAGGAGATCAGCCCTGGGATTTCTTTGGAAGGACTGATGCTAAAGCTGAAACTTCAGTACTTTGGCCACCTCATGCGAAGAGTTAACTCATTGGAAAAGACTCTGATGCTGGGAGGGATTAGGGGCAGGAGGAAAAGGGGACGACAGAGGATGAGATGGCTGGATGGCATTGCTGACTCGATGGACGTGAGTCTGAGTGAATTCCAGGAGTTGGTGATGGACAAGGAGGCCTGGTGTGCTGCGATTCATGGGGTCGCAAAGAGTCGGACACAATTGAGTGACTGAACTGAACTGAAGGAAAAAAAAAATGACAAGGATGATCAGTATCATGCTATATAATTAGTCCATAAAATTTTCAGGATAACTGCTGAAGAAATTTCTCCTATATTTATCTAAACAAAGAATTGAAGTTTTAAACTAATAGTACAAATTTATAGTTGAGCATGGAGCTTTGAACACATGGTTCACCTCAGCATCCTTCTAAAAGTCCCCTTAAATGCTGGTGCAAGATATAAAAGTTTAAGTTCAATAGTCAAGAGGAAGGAGAGAAGTCAGGAGTGGGCTGGGAGTGCCCAAACATTTCTGGAATAGGTTAAAGAGGTTGTAGGGGTGGAGACCGATACAGTAATGAGATAAAGCTATAATTTGTGCTTGTAGATGTTATCAAACAACACTCACATGATTCTCAGAAAGGCAGCATGATTGGAGGTACCGATCATAGTATCCCCAGGTACCACAGATAAGGATAATGTACAGGAAAATCAATTTACATATGACATTTAAACCTGCACTTTCCCTCTCATACCCCACAGTGCCGGGCAGCTACCCCTACCCTTGCTTCTGTAGGAGCCTAGACATCTACAACGGGGAAAACAGACTGGAGAAACTGCTGCCTCAGGGAGCCCAGGCACTTGGCAGGCCTGGGTTCTCAAGCAGGGACGGTTTTGCTCCCCTCCGTCTGGTGGAAGCTTGCCAATATCTGGAGACCTTTTGAATTGTCAGAACTTGGGACACTTCTGGTGTCTAGTGGTTAGAGAGGCTAAACAGCCCAGCAGTGTCCAAAATGGCCTCCCATAGCAAAGGATTGTTTAGCTCCAGATGCCATTAGTGCTGAGGCTGAGAAACCCTGCTCTGGGGTGAGCAGAAGCACAGGGCTGGATGAAGGGAATAAAACCAGAGTCTGCCTATGGAACACTGGGAACCCCAGTTCCTTTCCCTACTCTACTCTTGGAATACCAAATGGCAGGCAGTCGCTCAGAGATATCTCTTCTGCAACAGAGAAGAAAAGGTCATGGGACAGAGTCCAGGCAGCAACGGGCAAGACCACCAATACACACAGAGATCAGTCAGCTTGTTACCATTTTAGCTTTAAATATGAGTGACAGGAATTCATGTTCGAAATATTTCAGACTCAGGTTGTTATTTTAGAACAACCTCTGAAAGAAAGCACACAGGTACTTATACTGAAATTAAAATTGTACAAAGTATAAACAGAGAACGCTAAAAAAAAGTGTAGAAAAGAGAACACTTCAAAAAAATCTCATAATATCCTCAGAGAGATATTAGAAGTTTCAATGTATTCTATACTAAAAAGAGAAATCAGAGAGCAGGAAAGAGCATAAAAATGTATGGTGTTAAATAAAATGGGAGCATTAAATGAAAGTTGAACTTTGCAAGGAAGTAAAATAAGAAGCAAAGAAACTGACAATTGGAGAGAAAAGAGGAGAACTGCAGTTCTACGTGTCTACTGAAAGTTATGTAGAGAGAGAGAATAGAGAAAATATAAGTGAAGAAATGAATGAAAACAGTAATGTGAGATTAATTCCCCAAACTAAGGAATTTGAGGCTCAAGAGGGGAAGAACTGCCAAGCAACCAGCACCAAGACTTGGAAGAGAAAAATCAAGTCAAATGGTTGTGAATTTTTGGAACACTAAGAGAATTAATAGGTCCAAAGAAAGGATTGGGAATAAAAATTGGATCAGACTTCTTAGCAGCAACCTGATCCACTAGAAGTTAATGGAAAAATCCCTTCAAGAGTTATGAAGAACAAATGGTGTGACCTGGTCACAGTCATCAAACTAGAATTCTAAACCCAGTCAGACCCTCTGTGAAAGGTGAGGAAGAAAAAGGCATTTTCAGGTAAGCAAGAGGCCCCAAATCTACATTTTATGTATCCTTTTTGGGGGAAAGATGCTGGAAAAGGGGAGAAGCTATTGGAGATGAACCTGGGATCCTGGAAGCAAGGTACCAGGGCACCTCCCTAGCAGTTTACCTAGGGAGCACAGTGGGGAAGGGAACTTGCAGTTGGCTGAACCCCTCCTGGTTTGCTGCAGATTGTTAAGACACATATAATGTTGTGCCTTGATACCTCAGGGTCTTTCTTTTATCTCTTGCTCTGTGTATGTGTTGTCTACTTAATCCTTTCCTGTACTAATCACTGCATTTACCTTTCCCTCTCTTGTGACATCATGGGGAAAAAAACCAATCCACAGTCACTGCTTTGATATACTCAGTATTATGAGATAAAATATAGCTTGATGGAAACCCTCAAGATTGTCTCCCTTGATAACTTCATTTCATAGCTCAGGGAATGAAAGCTGTGGCATGACTTGATCATAATCCCATAGTTAGTATTGCTGCTGGGCATAATGTTATTAAGATAAAATATTCATTTATTTGTTTGACAATGAGATACTTTGGAGTTTCCATTCAGGAGCCATAGAAGGCTTGGGTCTTTACCAGCTGAAAAGGGACCTTAAATAGTTTAAGAATTAGAACAAGGGGTCATTAGCCACATATACATATCTCTCCTGTGTCATCTGCAGTACTTGGGATCCATCCAGAGAGGCCTCCTTCCCTTCTTCTCCCTAGCACACTGTGAATGACTAAGGCATTGCAAGGGGGGCTGATGAATAGAGTAGGGCAGTGGGCTCTAACCCTGTAGATGAAGAGCTGAAATTCAGACTTTGAGGATATATTGTTGTGGTTTAGTGGCTAACTCTTGTTCAACTCCTTTGCAACCCAGTGGACGGTAGCCCTCCAGGCTCGTCTGTCCACGTGATTTTCCAGGCAAGAATACTGGAGTGGGTTGCCATTTCCTCCTCCAGGGGATCTTCCTGACCCAGGGATCGAACCCATATCTCCTGCATTGCAAGTGAATTCTTTACCAATGTGCCACCTGAGAAACCCCTGAAAATATATAAATGTGCTGTAATGTTGCTAAATAATTTTATTTCACTTGGAAAATCCTTTTTTCCCCCTGTTCTTTGAAAATAACTTATTTTTCCTGGCCCATCCACAGAGTATATATGCAATATATATTATTTTCATTTTAATCTGAAAAGTGCCTTCATTTTTTTTTAATGTACAAACACATTATAAAAATCAGGGCAAATAGCATTTTTTACTTCTGGCTTTCCTAACTATCATAATTTTCTATAGGTTGGAAAATCCCATGGATGGAGGAGCCTAGTAGGCTGCAGTCCATGGGGTCGCTAAGAGTCGGACATGACTGAGCAACTTCACTTTCGCTTTTCACTTTCATTCGTTGGAGGAGGGAATGGCAACCCACTCAAGTGTTCTTGCCTGGAGAATCCCAAGGACAGGGGAGCCTGGTGGGCTGCTGTCTATGAGGTTGCACAGAGTCGGATACGACTGAAGTGACTTAGCAGCAGCAGCAGTAGTATTACTAAATGGTTATTTGTCTCTGCTTGGTTATAGTTAACATCATGACTACAGGTTCTTATTTAGCAGCTGTCTTCTGGATATAAAGGGTGTAGAATTCTAGAGCTGGAAAGGATTTTTGTTACATCTCAATTGTTGCCCTTATTTTTTAAATAAGTAACTTGAAACCCAGGCAGAGCTGAGACTGGAATGTATATGAGAAACCAGACAATTTGAGGCTCCTGTCTGTGTGACAAGGCTTGAGGAGTGCCAGCAGGACTCCTTTGCTGAATGTCTGCTCCACTGTCTGTCATCCAAGAGGACATCGGAGCCTTTGAGGCTTGGGGAGATTTTACATTAGAAGTATTCTGTTGAAACACAGGTGTCTTATGGAGGAGTCCCATCTTAAGTCCATCTTATTTATGTAAATTTTTAAATTAATTTATTTATTCTGCAGTGTCAGGTCTTAGCTCTGTCACGTGGGATCTTTGTTGTGTCATGTAGGATATTTTGTTGCAGCGTACAGATTCTCTAGTTGTGGCCCAAGGGCTCAGTAGTTGCGGTGTGCATGCTTAATTACTCCATGGCATGTGAGATTTTAGTTCCCTGGTTAGGGATTGAACCCGTGTCCCTGTATTGCCGGGCCAATTCTTAACCACTGGACCACCAGGGAAGTCCCTTAAGCCCGTTTTAGCCAACTTTGTGGATATTTGCTGGAACTGTATAAGGAATTAGCAGAATGAGGCACAGGACTTATCTGGATTTAGGTCACAGGGAACAGTGGGATATAAAGAAAAAGGGCATTTCAATGCTTTGTTACTGACTTTCATGGCAATATTGTCTACATATAAAGTCGATACTACTATCCCCATATTAGAGATAAGGAGCCCATGATTCAGAGAGGTTAAGTGACTTATCCAAGGTCTGCCTACAGAACAAAATCAAATGTTCCCAAACTAAACAATAGAACACTTTAATCTTTTGCCTCATGTAAACCTAAGTTGAATGTCTTTTGAGTTTTGAAACATCAATGCTTGCATTAGCTACCTTGTGAGAAAGCAGATGTTACTTTGAAGAGAAGTCAGGTTTTTTCAGGCAATAAAGGTAATTGAGGTGGACAGAAGCAATTAAGTTACATTTCATGATGACTCAACCACTGAACAGGTATTTAGAGCCACATTGTCTGTGTCTAGTAGAAACCAGGAACAGAAGAGCAGTCATCAGTCCCTACCCTCCAGTCACCTACAGTGTGTTTGTGAGCATTTCCTATGAGAAACAATAGAATGTTATTAGGACAACTGTATGGCTTAGCCTGCAAGTGTTGTAGGAACTCAAAGAAGACCAAGGCCAGTAGAGCCACAGTGGTTAGAGGAGCTCCAAGGTGAAAGTGGAGCTTTCAGTGGACAAGCAATGAGAATTTGGATGTACACAAGACAAATGTCATATGAATAGCAGACAGTGTGGTGTAGCTGAACAAACATAGGGAGTCAGATGACTTTGCGTTCATTCTGATCTTCACCATTCAACAAGCTGATTATGGAGTTATAAACCAATATTTTAATCTCTAGTCTGAGTTTTAAAATGAGGGAATAAGCCTGTTTGATCTCTAAGGTCCCCTCTAGTGCTAACATTGTATAATTTTAAATGGTGCCAACTAAGTGGGTATCAGGGGGTATCAGTAAGAGTGGGTATCAGTTGAGGTTTGAGTACTATCTCACGGGACTCGATGATGCAGATGCTGTGCCCTACTTCGTCCTAGACCCTTTCACTCTTCGGCCTCAGAAACAGTTGTTTTCGCTATTAGATTAGTGTTTTAGTGGTATATAATTTGCTCCTGACTTTGTTCTTTCTTTCTTTGTTCTTTCTTTTTAGTCTTTATACTTACCATATCTTTATATGTCATCCCAGTGCGTACATTAAGTGATAAGCTCCTTGAAAACAGGGCCACGCCTAATGAATACTTGCCTTGTACAGCGTGTGCCACACAGTTGCTGCTAAATATTTGCCAGATAGAAGTAAATAGGACATTTGAAATGCTTGACTTTTTGTGAGAGATATTGCATTGGTCATTAGAGTTGGTGCTGGAAACTGAGACGATGGAGGGAAAAGAAGGGAAAGTGGCCTTGGTTATGTGGGCCAAAAAACCGGAATTGGGCTCATATCTCTGTCTGTCTATAATTTCCTGTGTGTAGCATGGTTCTCTGATGCAACTGACATTTCCTGTAGTATTGGGGAATCATCATTTCTATTTAGATGTAGAAATAAAAAAATGATGGTGTAGATTTAGACTTTTCTTTGAGGTACTGTAGGATGGTAGTATGGAAATGTGAATTCCATGTTGCTGGGCAAAGTCAATTGGTGTAGAAATTTTTGCTTGTATCTTGCCTCTCGTAGATCATTTGAGTACTCCTCTCCTTACTTCCCCCTTGAAGTTTTGCTTGTTAAAACTCAGGCTTCGATGATGTCCACAGAATTTCTAGCCCAAATCAGTTCTACTAGAAACAACCTACACTTGTCTGTTCCTTAATGGGCTTGTAAGTTGTTTGACTTGCGTGACCTTGGCCTTTCCTAGTGTAGGCATGGATTGAGAAGAACTTGTGGTTGCTTGGGGGAAAAATTACATTTTATGACTTCCTCATTTTTTCTACTTAATTATGTTCTTTAAAAGGCTTGGCATGCATATATGAGTACTGAAAGGCTGCTGTGGTTCTCACTAAATATTTAAGTAAATTGCCTTAGAGAAGGTCATCAAAATCTTTAGATATTATAAATTACGTGATTCAATAAAACTGAATTCTGCCACTCAAATTCTATTGCTTCTTGTGTTTGAAACATATAAGACTTTTAGTCTGGAATAGTTTCCTCATTTCTTTCCCACCCACATTTCCTGTCAATTTGTTTTATCTACTTTGAATCTTGGGCTCTTCTCTCATTTTCACAGGGGATATGGGGTTCACTAAGATTATTAAAGTGCTGCAATTAATTCCATTTCTGGAAGAAAGGGGAAGTCTTTCCACTTTCCATAAATCAAAATGAATAGGATGAAATGAAAAAAAAAAAGAGAATTAAATCTCTGCCAACCCGGTATATCAGATCTCATTAGATAGTCAATGGCAACCCACTCCAGTGTTCTTGCCTGGAGAATCCCAGGGACCTGGGAGCCTGGTAGGCTGCGGTCTATGGGGTCGCGTAGAGTCGGACACGACTGAAGCCACTTAGCAGCAGCAGCAGCAGCAGCAGCAGACAGTTCTTTGGGAGAAGGCAGTGGCACCCCACTTCAGTAATCTTGCCTGGAAAATCCCACGGATGGAGGAGCCTGGTAGGCTGTAGTCCACGGGGTCGCGAAGAGTGGGACACAACTGAGCGACTTCACTTTCGCTTTTCACTTTCATTCATTGGAGAAGGAAATGGCAACCCACTCCAGTGTTCTTGCCTGGAGAATCCCAGAGATGGGGGAGCCTGGTGGGCTGCCATCTATGGGGTTGCACAGAGCCGGACACGACTGAAGTGACTTAGCAGCAGCAGCAGACAGTTCTTTAACTGTATTCAATCTCTGCAGGAGATCTAAATTTTTATAAGGCTGTGATCTATATCTTTAACATACTATTTAAGTCCTCCTACGTATGTGGTGGTGTTGTTGTTCAGTTGCTCAGTCCTATCCAACTCTTTGTGACCCCATGGACTGCAGCATTCCAGGCTTCCCTGTCCTTCACCATCTCCCGGAGTTTGCTCAAGCTCATGTCCGTTAGGTCGGTGATGCCATCCAGCCATCTCATCCATCCAGCCTCTGTCCCCTTTGCCTCCTGCCCTCAATTTTTCCCAGCATCAGGGTCTTTCTTTTTTTGCATCAAGTGGCCAAAGTATTGGAGTTTCAGCTTCAGTATCAGTCCTTCCAATGAATATTCAGGGTTGATTTCCTTTAGGATTGACTGGTTTGATCTTGCTGTCCAAGGGACTCTCAAGTCTTCTCCAGCACCACAATTCGAAGGCATCAGTTCTTCACATCCATACATGACTACTAGAAAAACCATAGCTTTGACTATACAGACCTTTGTAGGCAAAGTTATGTCTCTGCTTTTTAGTACACTGTCTAGGTTTGCTTTTCTTCCAAGGAGCATCTTTTAATTTCATGGCTTCAGTCACCATCTGCAGTGATTTTGGAGTCCCCGAAAATAAGATCTCTCACTGTTTCTATTATTTCCCCACCTATTTACCATGAAGTGATGGGACTGGACACCATGATCTTAATTTTTTGAATGTTGGGTTTTAAGCCAGCTTTTGCATTCTCTTCTTTCACATTCATCAAGAGGCTCTTTAATTCCTCTTTGCTTTCTGCTATAAGGGTGGTGTCATCTGCATATATGAGGTTATTGATATTTCTTCTGGTAATCTTGATTCCAGCTTATGCTTCATCCAGCCCAGCGTTTCACATGATGTACTCTGTATATAAGTTAAATGAGCAGGGTGACAATATACAGCCTTGACCTACTCCTTTCCAATTTTGAACTCGTCTCTTATTCCATGTCTGGTTCTAACTGTTGTTTCTTCACCTGCATACAGGTTTCGCAGGTGGTGGTCTGGTATATCAATATGTTTAAAAATTTTCCACAGTTTGTTGTGATCCACACAGGCTTGAGCATAGTCAATGAAGCAGAAGCAGATGTTTTTCTGGAATTCTCTTGCTTTTTCTATGATCCAGTAGATGTTGGCAATTTGATCTCTGATTCCTCTGCCTGTTCTAAACCCAGCTTATATATCTGTAAGTTCTTGGTTCACATATTCTTGAAGCCTAGCTTGAAGGATTTTGAGCATTACTTTGCTAGCATGTGAAATGAGTGCAATTGTACAGTAGTTTGAATATTCTTAGTCACTGCCTTTCTTTGGGATTGGAATGAAAACTGACCTTTTCTAGTTCTGTGGCCACTGCTGAGTTTTCCAAATTTGCTGGCATATGAGTGCAGCACTTTCATAGTATCATCTTTTAGAATTTGCAATAGCGCAGCTGGAATTCCATCACCACCACTGGCTTTGTTTGTAGTTGCTAATTTTCAATGATGTAAAGTAACTGGGTACTTTCTGCTTATTTAATGATTGGTCTAGTAGACTAAAAGTTAATTTTAATTCTAGCAAACACTTTTTGCATGAAATTTGGCATTCCATTTCAATTCTCTGCAAGAGAATTGTACTTTATCTGTGAGGCAAGGTACATAGCTTTTCTTTTCTTTTCTTTGTGTGTACCTGCGAGGTGAGTGAGAGGGTAAGAGGTGGGGAGAAAGAAAATGAGGAGAAGGCTGTGGACAAACAGTGAGAGTTTGGGTGCTGACAGTTCATCTTCTTCATTCAGTTTAAACACAAGGAATATTTTTGTTTTCGCTGTTCCCTCAAACTCAGTGTCTGTTCATTTTTCTGTCTGTCCTTGGAATGCTTTTGGGTTGGTGTTTCCTGTCATAGGCAGCGAATTCCTCAAATTTGTTTGATTCAGTTTGAATGACACTGTGTTCAAGTTATGGGCATTACTAACTGCATCTGTCAATGACATAGTGGAAAGAAGGTTTTTCGATGGTGATTAATGCCAGTCTCTCTGTAAAACTTGGCTTCAAAAGTGAAAGAAGAGTTATTTCTCATTCCCAGGAGAAGGTTAAAATACCTTTAGTGGACATGAAAGATTCAGAACCAGTCATGTCGCATTGCTTTGTTTCATGTTTATCATCCAAATAACCTGAAAATCAGTAGTTGCTAACTAATCATTATATAAATAGGGTCAGCATGAGATACTGTTCACTTATTTAGAAGAATTGTGAGAACTTTAGCAAACTAGTTCCTAAGATTATATATCCTCAGGGTTAGAAAAGATTTCAACAGTCATCTTCAGCCCTCTTTGTGTCCCAGTTTCTTCATCTTCAAAAGGAAAGAAGGCTGAATAATTGGATAAGATGATCTACCAACTCTGAAATTCTTTGAAATTTTGTGTTTTGGGTGTTTCAGCACTTGAGTAGGTGAATTCTAGGATAAGCTTCAAGAATAAATTGAATATTTCAGGGGAGAATGTTAGAAATGTTGGTTTCTAGCATTTTCCAGGTGGTAAAATACTAGAGCAATATAATTCTTAGTATATAATTATTGCTTTGCAATTTATCCAGTTACTTTTCTGAGAATATTCTGAGATTAGACAATATTATTCTGAGAATAGTCAGCATCTTATAACTAATTTATAAACAGACAGCTAAAACCTCAAAACCCAGCATCCTATAGATTAAATGTTTGTATTCCCCCAGATTCTTATGTTGAAGTCCTTAATTCCTAATGGGATGGTATCTGGAGGTAAAGATTTGGGGACATAATTGGGCTTGGATGAGGTCATGACAGTGGAGGCTTCATGGTGGAACTGGTGCCTTTATGAGAGGATGAACAGGCCAGAGTTTTCTCTCTCTGCCATGTGAGGGCACAGTAAAAAGGCTGTATGTAAACCAGGAAAAAGAGAACCTTCACCAGGCTTCCCAGGTAGCACTAGTGGTAAAGAAGCTGCCTGTAAGTGCAGGAGACATAGGAGATGCAGGTTCGATCCTTGGGTCAGGAAGATCCCCTGGAGTAAGAAATGGCAACCCACTCCAGTATTCTTGCCTGGAGAATCTTATGGACTCTGATGAGCCTGGCAGGTTACAGTCCATGGGGTCACAAAAGAGTCAGACTTGACTGAGGCAAACCAGTCTGGCACCCTGATTTCAACCTTCCCAGCCTTCATAACTGGGAGAAATGCATTTTTGTAGTTTAAACTACCCAATCTATGGAATTTTGTTAATAGCAGCTTGAACAGAACAAAACACATCTCAGAAAAAAAGAAAAACTCCCTCTCTTTGGCTTTCATTTCCTACAAAAGTGATTTTATTACCCCTTTAAACTACTCCTGTGTCCTTCTTATTCTTTTACAACACAGCTTTAGCATTCACTTCTTAACAGTATCCACTAACCATTCAGGGTCTCTGCTTAGTTTGCTTCTTAATCTCTTAACCACATGGTACGTTGTCATCCTTGATCCTGAAATTGTAATTCTTAAGTCTATTTCTGGCTGCTCCATTTCTGTCTCTACCTCTAGCCTTCTAGCCTCTAATTCATTAGTTTTTGAAAATTTTTACCCAAGAAGGAGGACCACAGAATCAGAGACCTTGGAGAGTTTTTCAACTTGCATACATGCCACGTTGTTCTTAACCTCATGTGTCTTTGTGACAGAATTGTGGAAGGAGAGGGAAGTGTACTTTAGCCATTTTGTACAGCCAAAACAAGAGTTGGCATAAAGCAATTAAGTGGTGATTCTATTGCTGGAGCATTGCATGGAGTGGCACTTCTTTGCTTCTTCCACAATTAGGAATCAACGTTCATTTCCTCTTCAAGCAGAGAGCGATTCTTCTTGTTAAAAGGGGTTTAAAGCCTTCTTCCTGTCATCACAATAGCCAAAAGGATGTTCACATCGTAGAAATCGACAGCCACCAGGAAGCCCTCAAGAATGAAGTGGACATGTCACATTAAACTGTACCAAACAAGACCCCACAACATGGAGCTCCAAGCCAGACCAAAACCACTCTCCTAACTGCTGTGGTTTGCATTTCTTAACCTGTCTTCTAGTGAGAAGAAATTTAGAATAATACGAGAATCTACTGTTTATTTCTTACTAATAGTGTTACATGTAGATAGACCTAGCAAATGATAATAGTTCTCATTCAGAGATTTTATTAACAATATTGTTTGTCTTTATAAATTCGGTAGTTAAGCTGAATTAACAGAGATGAGAATAGGTCAGAAACCAACTCAGATTAGGAAGAAAATAGGTAATCACTATAGAATTCTGTCTCAAGGTTTATTTCTGTTTTAGGTCACTACACGACATAGGCTTTCCTCAAGTTTCTGTAAACTCTAGAATTTCAGAGAATGAATACTACTTATTTCTCACAAAGACAATAAATCCCAAGACAAAAGAGTAGTATGCCTGGAGGAAGGCTTAATGGACTTGATCTTCTGTCTCAAGGCCCATGCAGAATAACCTCTGTCTTCCTTAAGAATGTGCCATATTCATCAAGAGGTAAGAGCAAAGAAGTAGCAGCAAGTGGTCTCTTGTTAGTCTTAAGAAGCCAAAGACTGTGTTGTGGAGATGGCTATGTGACAGCAAATGATAGGCAGACTCCAGGAGCTGAGGGCCTTACGGCCACAACCTCAAGAAATAAATCTTGTCAAAAAATGGTGAGGTTGGAAGAAGACCTCAGACAGGAGTGCAGATTAGCCAACACCTTTTTTGCAGCCTTGTTAAACCCTGAGCCGAGGACTGATGTAAATTGTGCCAAGATTTATGACCTTTGGAAGCTATGAAGTAATAAATGTATGTTGTTCAAAGCTGCTAAGAAAACACATCATGTCAAACATCTGTGTAGAAAGGTGAAAATGCCATAACATCTACCCTTGAAGGATTTAAAATTTATTTGTAGAACTAGCTAAATTGGATATGTATGGGTGGGGGGAGTTGTGAGGCTTAGGAAAACTCATGTGAGAGACAACCAAGTATGGTCTCAAGACCTCCTGTCCCTCTAAATTCTATGATCCTCATGGAAAAGGGTCATCCAAGATCTTTTAGAAAGTAAAAAGTGAAAGTGAAAGTTGCTCAGTCATGTCTGACTCTTTGCCATCCCATGGACTATACAGTCCATGGAATTCTCCAGGCCCAAATACTGGAGTGGGTAGCCTTTCTCTTCTCCAGGGGATCTTCCCAGCCCAGGGATCGAATCCAGGTGTCCCACATTGCAGCCAGATTCTTTACCAACTGAGCTATCAGGGAAGCCCCAGAGCTTTTGGAAATAGCTACTAAATGAACTGAGAAAACACTGAGATGAGTGTAACATGTTTCCCAAGTATTGAGACTTGACTTTGTGATGTTTCCCAAAGAAAGAAAATCCCAATGTGTTGTTCAGGGGGCGTGTCAGGGAGATGAAGAGAACTTGGTCTTCATCTCCTGGTGATAAGCTCACCTTTCAGTTCCATTTGCTTTTAGAATCATCAAGAAGGAAGCACAAAAGTTAGCCTTTTCTTGACATATGGTTACGAAGGACCATGTCATACCTGCAGTGCCATTCTCTGCAGCCTCACCCTGTAAATCTGGCTATGGCTGGTGAGGGTTCTTTTGCTCTTGCAGATCTCCCAAATAACTTGATTCTTCTGGTGCCCAAAGGATTGGCTTCTTATGATTTAAATGTGTGGCTTCGTGTTTGGAACTTGAGCATACATTCTTGAAAAATTCTGGGCCTCCTGTGAACTGGAGAGCCCTTTGACTGGAAGGACCTTCACTCCAGTCAAGCTTCATGTGCTTTATTCCTTAGACTGTTTCCTTTCTTTGCTTTGTTCCTTACAGTCATATACTCTCTACAGTGAGAGCATAATAGGAAAACATTTCAGGAGAGGTTCTTTTCTTGCTGAGCTGCAATGATAAAGGTAAGATATCTGAGTAATAATTAATGTCTTTGAAGCCCAGGGTGGTTGTTGAAGGCTTCAAGTACTTTTTTATTAGCACCAAACACAAAATTTAATTAAAAGCAGCCAGGGATTAATTTTTAATCTGTACCACTGGTAGTACCTTCTCAGTATCAAATAATTACTTGATTAATGTCTCCAGAGTGTTGTGAAAGTGTGTTTAAATTTTCAAAGGATTCAGTATTTGGTGCAAAAATACAGGATTTGAACATACACAGTGAAAAAGACATGTTATTATTTTAAAGAGTCATCAGAAAATAAATGTCAGAGTATCAATCAAGGACACTTGTTGAAAACCAGTCCTAAGTATAAAGGATTCAAAAATGAAAGGCTTAACCCTGCCCTTAAGTGAGCAGAGGAGGCAGACCTAAAAATAACAAATACAGCAGAATAGCTTATTATTCAAAGGGCCTTTCAGAAATCCACTGGGCTCAGCCTTCTTGTTTTTTGAACTTCCTGATGCTACCAGTATTTCTTAGTTTGAAAGGGTTGTTATTTCCTCTTGAGTTATAGAGTTTTATATTTGCTACGTGACAAATGACAGGCATCATCTGACACATGTCCAAACACTCATGGAACAGCCATTTATCAAAATGACTAGTGCTTTAAAGACACAGTGCTTACCCCTAAGTACAGAAGGTTTGTGCACTAGAGAGATCTGAAAGAAAATGGAGAGGCAGAAGAGAAAGGCACTGCCTGCTTTATCTTACATGGTGTTTTTATACAAAGATTAATTCTCACAGTTTAAAGTGCATTTGTTACTCTGGAGACAGTGAATGTCAAAAACCACAGTGTTAAAATGTTCACATTGGTGACTCCATATTATTTAGAGCATCATTTTGTTATTCATAGGTCAAACATAGAAAGGTATGAATAAGCAATTACATATTTTTCAAAGTAAAAGAATCATAAGTGCTTGTCAGGGACTGAATGTCTGCATACACCCCCACATTTATGTGTTAAAATCCTAACTCCCTAAAGTGATAGTATTGGAGCCTGAAACCAGGAGGTGATTAGATGATAAAGGTGGAGCTCTCATGAATGGTGTTAGTACCCCTATAAAAGAGACCCAAGAGAGCTGCCTCCCCACTTTTGCCATGTGAGAATGCAGTGTGACATCAATGTACTGGGCAGTGGGTTCATATTACTATCCCAGTGCCTTGATCTTGGACTCCCAACCTCCAGAACTATGAGAAGTAAATTTCCATTGTTTATAAGTATCCTGCTGCTACTGCTAAGTCACTTCAGTTGTGTCTGACTTTGTGCGACCCCATAGACGGCAGCCCACCAGGCTCCCCCATCCCTGGGATTCTCCAGGCAAGAACACCGGAGTGGGTTGCCATTTCTTTCTCCAATGCATGAAAGGGAAAAGTGAAAGTAAAGCCGCTCAGTCGTGTCCGACTCTTAGCGACCCCATGGACTGCAGCTTACCAGGCTCCTCCGTCCATGGGAGTTTCCAGGCAAGAGTACTGGAGTGGGGTGCCATTGCCTTCTCCGTATAAGTCTCCTAGTGTATGGTAATCACTGTATAGCAGCCTGCACAAACTAAGATGGTGCTTTTGACCTGTTTTGCTAATGTGAGATTTAATTTACTCTTATTTCCTCCACCAGCAAAAGTATTTGCTCTTTCTTTTTAAAAATGAATTTTTATTAAATATGAAATAGAAAAAGTGTAAAATGTAACATATGCCATAAAGAATAACACTTAAATGTTATGTACTCATCATTTTCCTTCCACTAAAAAATTACCCATATCTTCATTCCTCTATTTAGCATTCTCTGAGGCTTCTTTACAGTTTTCCCATGTCTATTTGCATTGTAAAATGGCATCTTTGCTTTTCATATTCTTGGTGGTTTAGTCACTAAGTCGTGTCGGACTAATTACGACCCCATGGACTATAGCCTGCCAGGCTCCTCTGTCCATGGGATTCTCCAGGCAAGAATACTGGAGTGGATTGCCATTTCCTTCTCCAGGGGATCTTCCCAACCCAGGAATGCTTAATGTAATATTAATAGAATAATATTATATATATCCTTTAAAAATTTAACCATTATGAATCAATTCATTGTTAAGTGCCATATAATATCTCTTAATTTATTTACATATAAATACCATTTATTCTTTCAACTGATGAAGGAAGTTGTCAGTATCTTTCTGTTACAAACAGTTGCACTAGAGGCATCCTTGCATATGTCTCCTTGTGAATTGTCAAAGAGTCTCTAAGATGTGTACCTAGGAAGAGATTGCTAAGTCACAAGGTATGTGTAAGTTTTCCCTCAAAAGATTTTTAGATTTAATGCAGTATCAATCAAGACCACAGCAAACTTTTTAGGTAGAAACTGGCACGTTGATTCCAAATTTATATGGAAATGTGAAAAGCCTAGAATTGCCAAAACAATTGGGAAAAGGAGGTCAAAGCTGAAAATTTTACATTACTGACTTCTGGACTTATTCAATCAACAAAACAGAATAGTAGTCTAGAAATAGTCCATGCACATGTGGTCAATGAGTTTTGATAAAGATGCTAGGACAGTTATATGGGAAAAATAATCTAGATGACAAACCTAGACATTATATTAAAAAGCAGGGAAGTCACTTTGCCCATAAAGGTTCATATAGTCAAAGCTGTGGTTTCTGCAGTAGGGTTGTATGCATGTGAGAGTTGGACTATGAAGAAGGCTGAGCGTGGAAGAATTGATGCTTTCAGTCTTTGGTGCTAGAGAAGATTCTTGAGAGTCCCTTGGACAGCAAGGAGATCAAACCAGTCAATCCTAAAGGAAATCAACCCTGAATGTTTGTTGGGAGGACTGATGGGGAAGCTGAAGCTCCAATACTTTGGCCACCTGATGTGAAGAGCTGACTCATTGGAAAAGACCCTGATGCTGGGAGAGACTGGGGACAAGAGGAGAAGGTGGCGACAGAGGATGAGACGGTTGGATGGCATCATCGACTCAATGCACGTGAGTGAGCAAACTTGGGGAGATAGTGAAGGACAGGGAAGCCTGGTGTGCTGCAGTTCATGGGGTTGCAAAGTGTCAGACTTGACTTAGTGACTGAACAACAACAATATAAATAAAGTCAACTCATTATTTTTCATTTGCGATGATTTCAGAAATTTTAAAAAATCTAAGCAAATCAGGTATAAAGCAAAACAGGCCATCTCAAGTACTCTGTTAGTGTACATTCCTAGAACTTTTGTGGAGTATAGTAGGCTAAATGTGAGTATCCCAACTTCAATCTTTTGGACTGGGCAATCTCACACTAAGAAAATAATTGTATATCTTCAAATATATATTTATTGTAGCACTATTTATATTAGTAAAATTTTAGAAACAACTTAAATGCTCCTTAACAGAAGTCAGTTCAGTTTAGTTGCTCAGTCATGTTAAATAAGTTATAATACATACATAGTGTGGAATATGTAACTATCAAAAGAATTGATTGACCAGTTTCTCCCATTTCCAGTCATCCATTTATCTTTCCGCACATTTATGTTTGTTTGTGTATTCATATTTGTGTAACAAGGGAAGTGACTCCTGTATTAAATGTTTCATGTTCTAAGTCACAAAACGTTACATGTTCTAAGGCACAATTGAGTTTTTCAATTGGAGAGAAAAGTGCTTCCCCTGCTGGGGGTTTAGGAGAGGTGGCTGGGTCTAGGAAAAGCTGAGAAAACACATATGGACAAGTAAAAATAACGAGATGGTGGTTTTAAATCATGATAGACTATTTTTCATGGCTCAAGTAGACTTATTGCCAAATTTAGACTTAAATTGAAGAAAGTAGGGAAAACCACTAGACCATTCAGGTATGACCTAAATCAAATACCTAACGATTGTACAGTGGAAGTGAGAAAGATTTAAGGGACTAGATCTGATAGACAGAGTGCCTGAAGAACTATGAACAGAGGTTCATGACTTTGTACAGGAGACAGGGATCAAGATCATCCCCAAGAAAAAGAAAGGCAAAAAAGCAAAATGTCTGTCTGAGGAGACCTTACAAATAGCTTTGAAAAGAAGAGAAGCCCAACGCAAAGGAGGAAAGAAAAGATATACCCATTTGAATGCAGAGTTCCAAAGAATAGCAAGGACAGATAAGAAAGCCTTCCTCAGAGATCAGTGCAAAGAAATAGAGGAAAACAATAGAATGGGAAAGACTAGAGATCTCTTCAAAAAAATTAGAGATACCAAGGGAACATTTCATGCAAAGATGGGCTCAATAAAGGACAGAAATGGTATGGACCTAACAGAAGCAGAAGATACTAAGAAGAGGTGGCAAGAATACACAGAAGAACTGTACAAAAAAGATCTTCATGACCCAGATAATCACAATGGTGTGATCACTCACCTAGAGCCAGACATCCTGGAATGTGAAGTCAAATGCGCCTTAGAAAGCATTACTACGAACAAAGCTAGTGGAGGTGATGGAATTCCAGTTGAGCTATTTCAAATCCTGAAAGATGATGCTGTGAAAGTGCTGCACTAATATGCCAGCAAATTTGGAAACCTCAGCAGTGGCCACAGGACTGGAAAAGGTCAGTTTTCATTCTAATCCCAAAGAAAGGCAATGCCAAAGAATGCTCAAACTACTGCACAATTGCACTCATCTCACATGCTAGTAAAGTAATGCTAAAAATTCTCCAAGTCAGGCTTCATCAACATGTGAACCATGAACTTCCAGACATTCAAGCTGGTTTTCGAAAAGGCAGAGGAACCAGAGATCAAATTGCCAACATCCGCTGGATCATGGAAAAAGCAAGAGAATTCCAGAAAAACATCTATTTCTGCTTTATTGACTATGCCAAAGCCTTTGACTGTGTGGATCACAATAAACTGTGGAAAATTCTGCAAGAGATGGGAATACCAGACCACCTGACCTGCCTCTTGAGAAACCTGTATGCAGGTCAGGAAGCAAGGTTAGAACTGTATATGGAACAGTAGACTGGTTCCAAAAGGAAAAGGAGTACATCAAGGCTGTATATTGTCAGCCTGCTTATTTAACTTCTATGCAGAGTGCATCATGAGAAACGCTGGGCTGGAAGAAGCACAAGCTGGAATCAAGATTGCCAGGAGAAATATCAGTAACCTCAGATATGCAGATGGCACCACCCTTATGGCAGAAAGCGAAGAACTAAAGAGCCTCTTGATGAAAGTGAAAGTGGAGAGTGGAAAAGTTGGCTTAAAACTCAACATTCAGAAAATTAAGATCGTGGCAATTGGTCCCATCACTTCATGGGAAGTAGATGGGGAAACAGTGGAAACAGTGGCAGACTTTATTTTCTTGGGCTCCAAAATCACTGTAGATGGTGACTGCAGCCATGAAGTAAAAAGACGCTTACTCCTTGGAAGAAAAGTTATGACCAACCTAATATGATAGCCTATTAAAAAGCAGAGATATTACTTTGCCATCAAAGGTCCAACTAGTCAAGGCAATGGTTTTCCCAGTGGTCATGTATGGATGTGAGTTGATGCTTTTGAACTGTGGTGTTGGAGAAGACTCTTGAGAGTCCCTTGGACTGCAAGGAGATCCAACCAGTCCATCCTAAAGGAAATCAGTCCTGAATATTCATTGGAAGGACTGATGCTGAAGCTGAAGCTGCAATACTTTGGCCAACTGATGTGAAGAACTGACTCATTTGAAAAGATCCTGATACTGGTAAATATTGAAGGCAAGAGGAGAAGGGGACGACAGAGGATGAGATGGTTAGATGGCATCACCCACTCAATGGACATGAGTTTGAGTAAACTCTGGGAGTTGGTGATGGACAGGGTGGCCTGACATGCTGCTGTCCATGGGGTTCAAAGAGTCGGACAAGACTGAGCGACTGAACTGACTGACTGAGTGAAGTAGACTATGCTTGTGGTAATGTCTACATCTGCCCCATGGACTGAGTGAACCTTTGTCCATTTGATGTTTTTAGGGAAAGAAGAAAGCATTTTGTGCAGGATGAGATTCAGAGTCAGAGATAATACCTAACTTGAATATTTAAAGAGATGTATTATGAATTCGTTCCATAACTGCTGAAAAAAAAATGTACCTGTTACGTCAGTGTATGCTTATAAGAGGGCTTCCCATATGGTGCTAGTGGTAAAGAACTCGCCTACCAATGCAAGAAATGTAAGAGATGAGGGTTCAATTTCTGGGTCAGGAAGATCCCATGGAGGAGGGCATGGCAACCCACTCCAGTATTCTTGCCTGGAGAATCCCATGGACAGAGGAGCCGGGTGGGCCACAGTCCATAGGTTCACAAAGAGTCAGACACGACTGAAGTGAATTAGCAGGCACTCATGCTTATAAGAATAGATGTCTGGAATATAGTCACTTAAAAGCTTGTGATGGCCATATTTGGGAAGTGAGATTTCGGGCTTAAAGTTTCTTCCTTGATTTTTATATATTGTTTGATGTTTTCCAAATAGCCAAGTATTATTTTTATAAAGTGCAAAAGATGATTTTAATGAAATGCCATTAGAGTTTGCATGTGATCATTTCATTAGGGAAATGAAGCTGACTAATTTTTAAATTTGTTTAATTAGTTTTTGAACTTTGATAATGTTTTCAACCATCTACAGATACTCTTGTACAAGCTTCTAAAAATTAAACTCTATAAAGAAAATTCTTCTTTTATGACTTGGGAATGTTATAATTTTGAAGATAATCTGTGGATTTACAAGAGTCCCTCTTTTGTCTTTACGTCTTTGCTATTCAATCTTCACCTCTTTACCAATTGTCATAAATAAGTTCAACAGAGTTACCAGGATATCTGAAAATGGTATGTGTTTTGTAAAAATTTTTCTTAAGATCTCAGAGATAAGAGATGGCCAAACAGTAGTTTTTTTTTTTTTTTATAATCTTGTTTATTTTTGGCTGTGTTGGGTCTTCGTTGCTGTGCAGGCTTCTCTCTAGTTGAGGTGAGCAGGGGCCAGTCTCTAGCTGTAGTGTGCAGCTTCCTCATTGAGGTGGCTTCTCTTGTGGTGGATCATGGGCTCTAAAGCACAGACTCAGTAGTTGTAGTGTATGGGCTTAATATCTCTGTGGAATGTGGGATCTTCCCAGATCAGGGATGGAAGCTGTGTCTTCTGCATTGGCAGGTGGATTCTTTACCACTGAGCCACTAGGGAAGCCCCAAATAGTAGTTTTTAATCTACTTAAAAATTATCTTGAAATAACTTTTGTAGTAGAGTCCATATAATAGTGTGGACTCAGGAAAACCATTTAAAGTACATCTCAGATGCAGTATAGTTTGACAACACTGCTTTAATAAATTACTGTCCTGGTTTGACATCCATTAAGCTACTCCTTGTAATAAGTAGAGGAAAATCAAACAGGAATTCTTCACCATCTCCCAGAGTTTGCTCAACTCTGAGTGATGCCATCTAACCATCTCATCCTCTATTGCCCGCTTCTCCTCCTGCCATCAATCTTTCCCAGCATCAGGGTCTTTTCCAGTGAGTTAGCTCTTTGCATCAGGTGGCCAAAGTATTGGAGCTTCAGCTTCAGCATCAGTCCTTCCAATGAATATTCAGGGTTGATTTCCTTTAGGATAGACTGGTTTGATCTCCTTGCAGTCCAAGGGACTCTCAAGAGTTTCTCCAGCACCACAATTCAAAAGCATCAATTCTTCAGCACTCAGCCTTCTTTATAGTCCAACTCTCACGTCCATATATGACTACTGGAAAAACCACAGCTTTGACTATACGGACCTTGATCTGCAAACGGATGTCTCTGCTTTTAATATGCTGTCTAGGTTTGTTATAGCTTTCCTTACAAGGAGGAAACATCTTTTAACTTCATGGCTGCGGTCACCATCTGCAGTGATTTTGGAGTCCAAGAAAATAAAATCTGTCATTACTTCCACTTTTTTTCCCTTCTATTTGCCATGAAGTGATGGCACCAGGTGCCATGATCTTAGTTTTTTGAATGTTGAGTTTTAAGCCAGCTTTTTCACTCTCCTTTTTCACTTTCATCAAAAGGCTCTTTAATTCTTCTTCACTTTCTGCCATAAGGGTGGTTTCATCTGTATATCTGAGGTTATTTTTATTTCTCCCAGCAGTCGTGATTCCAGCTTGTGCTTCATCCAGCCAGGCATTTCTCATGATGTACTCTGCATGTAAGTTAAATAAACAGGGTCACAATATATGGCCTTGACTTACTCCTTTCCCAATTTTGAACCAGTCCATTGTTCCATGTTCGATTCTTGACCTGCAAACAGTTTTCTCAGGAGACATGTAGACTGGTCTGGTATTTGCCTTTCATCAAGAGTATCATTTGTAAATTTCTGGAATACAGCCTGGTGATTTGATACATGTATAATTGAAAATGATTGTCACAATAGGATTAGTTAATATTATCTTAATAAAACTGGAAAAAGCAATACAGGATATAGGAATACATTAAAATTTTTTATTTATATTGTGGTATAGTTGATTTAAAATGTTATGTTACTTTTAGGTGTCCAGTTATTCGTACACATATTTCTATTCTTTTGTAGTTTCTTTCACCATTTATTATAGTATATTGAGGAGTCCTCTGTGCTGTACAGTAGGTCCTTGTTGATTATCTGTTTTATGATAATAGTGTATTTTATATTAATCTCGAACTCCTCATTACCACTCCCTTCCATGTTCCCCTTGGTAATCACAAATATATTTTCTAAGTCTGTGAGTCTGTTTCTTTTTGTAATTAAGTTCATTTGTATCATGTTTTTAGATTCCACATATAAATAATGTCATATGATATTTGTCTTTCTGTGTATGATTTATTTCACTTAATATGATAGTTTCCAAGTCTATCATGTTGGAAATGGCATTATTTCATTCTTTTTTATGGCTAAGTTATAATCCATTGTATGTAATCCAGATCTTCTTTATCCATCCTGCTATTAATGGACATTTATTTTGCTTGCATGCCTTGGTTACTATGGATAGTGCTGAAGTGAACATTGAGGTGCACGTTATCTTTTCAAATTATATTTTTCTTTAAATGTATGCCTAGAAGTGTGATTGGTGGATTATATGGTAGTGCTATTTTTAATTTTTTAAGAAACCTCCAAGCTCTTCTCCACAGTGGCTATACCAATTTAGATTCCCACCAACAGTGTAGGAGGGTTCCCTTTTCTCCACACTGTCCCCAGCATTTATTGTTTGTAGATTGTGATGATGGGCACTCTGACCAGTGTGAAGTGATACCTCATTGTAGTTTTGATTTGCACTTCTTTAATGATTAATGCACTCAATCTCCCATGCTAGTAAGGTCATGTTTAAAATCTTACATGCTAGGCTTCAGCATTATATGAACCAAGAAATTCCATATGTCCAAGCTGGATTTAGAAAAGGAAGAGGAAAAAGAGATCAAATTGCCAACATTTGCTGGATCATAGAGAAAGCTAGGCAATTCCAGAAAAAAACATCTACCTCTGTTTCATCTATTATGCCAAAGCCTGTGGCCGTGTATATCATAATATACTGTGGAAAGCTCTTAAAGAGGTGGGAGTACCGGAGTACCAGACCATCTTTCCTGTCTCCTGAGAAACCTGTGTGCGGGTCAAGAAGCAACAGTTAGAACCCTGTGTGGAACAACTGATTGGTCCAAGATTGAGAAAGGAGTACGACAAGGCTGACTGATGTCACTGTGTTTGTTTAATCTATACGCTGAACACATCATGAGAAATGCCGGGCTGGATGAGTTACAAGTTGGAATCAAGATGGTTGGGAGAAACACCAGCAACCATATCATTATCATATGCTAATGATACCACTCTAATGGCAGAAAGCAAAGAGGAACTAAAAATCCTCTTGATGAGGGTGAAGTAGGAAAGTGAAAGAGCGGGCTTAAAACTAACTATTAAAAAACTAAGATCATGGCATCCAGCCCCATTACTTCATGGCAAATAGAGGGGGAAACAGTGGAAGCAGTGACAGATTTCCTCCTCTTGGGCTTTAAAATCACTGCACGTGGTGACTGCAGCCATGAAATCAAAAGATATTTGCTTTTTGGCAGGAAAGCTATGATAAACCTAGATAGTGTATTAAAAAGCAGAGACATTGCTCTGCCGAGAAAAGTCCATATAGTCAAGGCTATGGTCTTTGTTGTCATGTACAGCTCTGAGAGCTGGGCCGTAAAGAAGTCGGAGCACCAAAGAATTGATGCCTTCGAACTATGGTGCTGGAGAAGACTCCTGGGGGTCCCTTGAACAGCAAGATCCAACCAGTCAATCTTAAGGGAAGTCAACCCTGAATGCTCATTGGAGGGACTGATGCTGAAGTTGAAGCTGCAGTATTTTGGTCATCTGATGCAAAGAGCTGACTCATTGGAATGTCCCTGATGGTGGGAAAGATTGCGGGCAGAAGGAGAAGAGGGCAACAGAGCATGAGATGGCTGGATGACATCACCGATGCAATGGACATGAACTTGGGCAAACTTTGGGAGATGGTGAGGGACAGAGAGGCCTGGCATGCTGTAGTTCATGGGGTCACAAAGTGTTGGACATGACTGGGGGACTGAACAACAACAACAGTAATTAGTGAGGTTGAGCATCTTTTTCATGTGATTTTTGGCTAAGTGTATGTTTTCTTTCTAGAAATGTCTATTTTGATCTTCTGCCCATTAAAAAAAATTTTTTATATTGAGCTGCATGTGATGTTTGTATATTTTGGAGGTTAGTCTCAGGTCAGTCACATCATTTGCAGATACATTTTGTCAATTGTTCTTTCATTTTGTTTATAGTCCCTGTGCTGTGCAAAGTCTTTTAGGTTTAATTAGGTTCCATTTATTAATTTTTGTTTTTATTTTCATTGCTCTTTGAGGTGGATCTGAAAAGATGTTTTCTGTGATTTATGTCAGCAGTATTCTGACATACATAGAGAATACAGCAGTATTCTCTAAGAGTTTTGTAGTATCTGGTCTTACATTTAGGTTTTTTTCTGTGTATAGTGTTAAAGAATGTTCTAATTACATTCATTTACATGTAGCTGTCCAGTTTTCACAGTACTACTTATTGAAGCGACTGTATTTTCTCCTTGTATATTCTTGCTTTTTTTTTTCCATAGGTTAATTGACCATAGATGTATTGCTTTATTTCTGGCTTTATATCTTGTTTCATTGATCTATATTTCTGTCTTTGTGCCCATACCATACTGTTCTGATTGCTTTTGCTTTCAAATATATCCTGAAGTTGGGGAACCTGATGCCACCAGCTCCATTATTCTTTCTCAAGTTTCCTTTGGTTATTTAGGGTCTTAGTATTTTCCTACAAACTGAAATTTTTTTGTTCTCATTCTCTGAAAAAATGCATTGGTAATTTGACTGAGATTGCATAGAATCTGTAGATTGCCTTGGGTAGTGTAATCATTTCAATAATATTGTTTGTGCCAATCCAAGAACATGGTGTATCTTTACATCTTTTTCTGTATCTTTGGTTTCTTTCATCAGTGTCTGAGAATTTTCAGAACACAGGACTTTTGCCTCCTTAGGTGAGTGTATTCCTGGAATTTTATTTTCTTTGATGTGATGGTAAATGAGATTGTTTCCTTAATTTCTCTTTTAGATCTTTTAATGTTAGTGTATAGAAAAGCAGCAGATTTCTGTATATTGATTTTGTATTCTGCAACTTTACTGAATTCATTGATGAGCTCTAATAGTTTTCTGGTAGCATATTTAGGATTTTCTATGTGTAGTATCATGTCATCTGTAAATAATGACAGTTTTATTTTTCCAATTTGAGCTCTTTTTTTCCTTCACTGATTGCCATAGTTAGGACTTTAAAAACTATGTTGAATAAAAGTGGCAAGAGTAAAAATTATTGTCTTGTTCCTGTTCTTAGAGGAAATGCTTGAGACTTTTCACTGTTGAGTATGATGTTAGCTGTGGTTTTGTCACATATGGCTTTTAGTATGTTGTGGTATGTTTCTTCTATATCTACTTTCTGGAGAGTTTTTACTCATAAATGAGTGGTGAATTTTGTCAAAATCTTTTTATGCATCTATTGAGATGATCATATAGTTTTTACTCTTTAATTTATTAATTAAGTGTATCACACTGATTAATTTGCAAATATTGAAAAATCCTTGCATCCCTGGGGTAAATCCCACTGAATCATAGTATATGAGCCTTTTAATGCTTTGTTGGATTTATTTTGCTAGTATTTTTGTGCCTATGTTCATCAGTGATATTGGACTTTGAGTTTTATTTTTTTTAGTGGTATGTTCTCTAGTTATGGTATCAGGGTGATGATGGCCTCATAGAATGAGCTTGGAGTGTTCCTTCCTCTGCAGTTTTCTGGAATAGTTTAAAAAGGATGAGTTGCACTCATCTCACACACTAGCAAAATAATGCCAGACTTCAACAGTATGTGAACCATGAACTTTCAGATGTTCAAGCTGGATTTAGAAAAGGCAGAGGAACCAGAGATCAAATTGCCAACATCCACTAGATCATCAAAAAAGCAAGAGAATTCCAGAAAAACAGCTACTTCTGCTTTATTGACTACACCAAAGCCTTTGACTGTGTGAATCACAACAAACTATAGAAAATTATACAAGAGATGGGAATGCCAGACCACCTGACCTGCCTCTTGAGATATCTGTATGCCGGTCAAGAAGCAATAGTAAGAACTGGACATGGAACAACAGACTGGTTCCAAATTGTGAAAGGATTACATCAAGGCAGTATATTGTCACCCTGCTTATTTAACTTCTATGCAGAGTACATCATGAGAAATGCCGGGCTGGATGAAGCACAAGCTGGAATCAAGATTGCCGGGAGAAATATCAATAACCTCAGATATGCAGATGACACCACCCTTATGGCAGAAAGCGAAGAAGAACTAGAGAGCCTCTTGATCAAAGTGAAAGAGGAGAGTGAAAAAGTTGGCTTAAAACTCAATATTCAGAAAACTAAGATCATGGCATCTGGTCCCATCATTTCATGGCAAATAGATAGGGAAACAATGGAAACAGTGTCAGACTTTATTTTTGGGGGCTCCAAAATCACTGCAGATGGTGACTGCAGCCATGAAATTAAAAGACACTTGCTCCTTGGAAGAAAAGCTATGACCAACCTAACAGCATGTTAAAAAGCAGAAACATTACTTTGCTAACAAAGGTCCCTTTATGGTTTTTCCAGTGGTCATGTATGGATGTGAGAGTTGGACTATAAAGAAAGTTGAGCGCTGAAGAATTGATGCTTTTGAACTGTGGTGTTGGAGAAGACTCTTGAGAGTTCCTTGGGCTGCATGGAGATCCAACCAGTCCATCCTAAAGGAAATCAGTCCTGAATATTCACTGGTAGGACTGATGCTGAATCTGAAGCTACAATACTTTGGCCACCTGATGCAAAGAACTGACTCATTGGAAAAGACCCTGATGCTGGGAAAGATTGAAGGCAGAAGGATAAGTGGACAACAGAGGATGAGATGGTTGGATGGCATCACTGACTCGATGGACAGGAGTTTGAGTAAACTCTGGGAGTTGGTGATGGACAGGGAAGTCTGGCGTGCTGCATTCCATGGGGTCGCAAAGAGTTGGACATGACTGAGTGACTGAACTGAACTGAAAAAGAGTAGGTGTTAAATCTATACATTGTTTATAGAATTTGCCCCTGAACCATCTGGTCCTGAACTTTTCCTTCTTTGAAGTTTTAAAATCACACTTGCTGTTTCTGTATTTGTGACTGATTTGTTCATATTTTTATTTCTTCCTGCTTCTGTTTTGAGAGATTGTACCTGTCCACGAATTTTTCCATTTCTTCTAGGTTGTCCACTTTATTGGCACATAGGTGCTTGTAGTAGTCTCTTATGATCCTTTCTATTTATATGGTATCAGTTGTAATTTTTTCTTTTTCATTTCTAATTTTATTGATTTGAGCCCTTTCCCTTTTCTTCTCCATGAGTCTTCCTAAAGGTTACCAATTTTATCTCTTCAAAGGTCCAGTTTTTACTTCCATTGATCTTTTCTATTGTTTTCTTATTCTCTATGCTGTTTATTTCTGCTCTGATCTTTATGACTCTTTCCTTCTACTAACTTTCTGTTTTGTTTGTTCTTTTTTCTCTAGTTTGTTTAAGGTGTAAGGTTAGATTGTTTATGTGAGGTATTTCATGTTTCTTGAGGTAAGCTTGTATTACTAAAAACTTCCCTTTTAGAACTTCCTTTGCTGTGTCCAAAAGGCTTTGGATTGCTTTTTTTTTTTTTTACATTTTAATTTTTCTTTAAATATTTTTTTATTTCCTCTTTGATTTCTTTAGTGATCCATTGGCTGTTTAGTAGCATATTGTTTAGCCTCCACCTGTTCATTGTTTTTTGTTTTTTTTTTTTTGTAGTTGATTTCTAATCTCATAGTGCTGTGCTCCAAAAAGATGCTTGGTATGATTTCAGTTTTTATAAATTTACCTCTGCTTGTTTTGTGGCCCAGCCCATGATATGTCCTAAAGAATGTCCCATGTGCACTTGAAAAGAATATGTATTCTTCTGCATTTGGATAGAATGTTTTGTAGATATCAATTAAGTACATTGGATGTAATATGTCTTTAAGGCCTGCATTTTCTTATTGATTTTCTGTCTGGATGATCTGTCCTTTGATGTAAGTGGAGTGTTAAAGTCTGCCACTATTATTGTGTTGCCATCAATTTCTCCTTCTTTGGCTGTTAGCATTTGCTTCATATATTCAGGAACTCTTATTTTGTGTACATTTATTGTTGGAGAAGGTAAGGGCTACCCACTCTGGTATTCTGGCCTGGAGAGTTCCATGGACTGTATAGTCCATGGGGTTGCAAAGAGTTGGACATGACTGAGCGACTTTCACTCACATTGTTGTTCAGTCGCTCAGTTGTGTCCAATTCTTTACGACCCCATGGACTGCAGCATGCCATGCTTCCCTGTCCTTCACCGTCTCCCAGAGCTTGCTCAAACTCATGTCTATTGAGTCGGTGATGCCATCCAACTGTCTCATCCTCTGTCATCCCCTTCTCCTGTTTTCAGTTTTTCCCAGCATCTGGGTCTTTTCTAATAAGTCTACTTTTCACATCAGATGGCTCAAGTATTGGAGTTTCAGCTTAAGCATCAGTCCTTCTAATGAATATAATGAATATTCAAGGTTGATTTCCTTTAGGGTTGACTGGTTTGATCTCTGCCTTCCAAGGGACTCTCAAGAGTCTTCTCTAACACCACAGTTCAAAAGCATCAGTTCTTCAGCACTCAGCCTATCTATGGTCCAACTCCTACATCTATACATGACTACTGGAAAAACCAGTAGTTTTCTGGGTGCATATATATTTATAATGGTATATATTTTTATTGGATAGATCCCTTTATCTTAATGTAAAGTCCTTCTTTGTTTTGGTAGTATTTAAAGTCTGTATTGTCTGATATGAATATTGCTATTCCAGCTTTCTTTTAATTTCTATTTGTATGGTATAGTTTTGCCATACCCTCACTTTCAGTCAGTATGTGTGTCTTGAAGTGGGTCTCTTGTAGACAGCATATATTTGGGTCTTGTTTTTGTGTATGTTCAGCCAGTCTATGCCTTTTGCATGATGCATTTAGTCCATTTACATTCAGTGTAATTGTTGATATATATCTTCCTATTGTCATTTTGTTGTTTTGGTTTACTTTGACAGGTTTTTTTTTTTTTTCTTTCTTTCCTTTTTTGTATTTGCATGTGATTTGGTAACTAAATTTAGTGTTGTGTTTGGATTCCTTTTTCTTCTTTGTTTGTATCTATTGTAGATTTTCACTTTGTGGTTCCCCTGAAATTTGTATATAGCAGTTTATGTATGAATAAGATTGTTTTAGTTTGTTGCTTTTTTAATTTACAATTTGCTTCAAATAGCCTACATTTGTACTCTCCTAAGCCTTCTTGGAGTAGGTTGCCGTTAACCCCAGCATAGAGCCACCAGAACTTACAAATGGCTGGGGAAACAGACTATTGGAGGGCACAAACAAAACCAGGAGAAAGGAGCAGTGATCCCCAAAAGAGATTGACCCAGATTTGGCTGTGTGTGTCCAGGAGAATCTGGCAGAGGCGTGGGTTAGCAGTGGCCTGCTGCAGGGTTGGGGCACTCAGTGCAGCAGTGCATGCATGGGGCCTTTTGAAGGGGTCACCATTAACTTCATTACCTCCACCATAGTTTGGCCTCAGGTCAGACAACAGGAAGGGAACACAGCCTGCCCATCAACAGAAAATTGGATTAAAGATTTACTGAGCATGGCTTTTCTTGCTCCTTGGAAGAAAAGCTGTGACCAACCTAGACAGCATATTAAAAAGCAGGGACATTATTTGCCAACAAAAGTCTGTCTATTCAAAGCTACAGTTTTTCCAGTGGTCGTGTATGGATGTGAGAGTTGGACTATAAGGAAAACTGAGTGCTGAAGAATTGATGCTTTTGAACTGTGGTGTTGGAGAAGACTCTTGAGAGTTCTTGGAATACAAGGAGATCCAGCCAGTCAGTCATAAAGGAAATCAGTCCTGAATATTCATTGGAAGGACTGATACTGAAGCTCAAACTCCAATACTTTGGCCACCTGATACGAAGAACTACTCATTAGAAAAGACCCTGATGCTAGGAAAGGTAGAAGGCAGGAGGAGGGGACAATAGAGGGTGAGATGGTTGGATGGCACCACTGACTCAATGGACATGAGTTTGAGTAAGCCCTGGGAGTTGGTGATGGACAGGGAAGCCTGGCGTGCTGGAGTCCATGGGGTCGCAAAGAGTCTGACAAGACTGAACATCTGAAGTGAACTGTACTCTCCTACTCCAAGGGTACTGGTTTTCATATTATATTTATGTGTGTATGAGTCCTTACCTTTACTATATATTTGCTTTTACCAGTGAAGTTTCACATTTTGGAATCTTCTTGTTTCTGACAGTGGTGTTTTCTTTTCCACATAGAGAAGTTCCTTTGGCATTTGTTGTGAAACTGGTTTGATGATGTTGAATCTCTTATCTTTTGCTTGTCTGTAAAGCTTTAGAATTCTCCATCAAATCTGAATGAGAGCCTTCCTATGTACTGTACAGTATGTCCCCTATATACAAACATTCAAATTGTGAGCTTTCAAAGATGCAAACTGGCATTCTGTCCATGCCAGTCATGAATGACATTGCAGTTTTCCCTTCATGTCCTATAACTGATGTTTCTTTAGCTCTACAATCTTCTAACTCCTCACCTTTTTCAGTCAGTAACCCTGACTGCTTATTCACATGATGCCAGCCCCTGTATGACACCTGTTTTACTGTTCAGTTCAGTTCAGTCACTCAGTCGTGTCTGACTCTTTGGGACCCTATGAACCGCAGCATACCAGGCCTCCCTGTTTCCATCACCAACTCCCGGAATCCACCCAAACCCATATCCATTGAGTCGGTGATGCCATTCAACTGTCTCATCCTCTGTTGTCCCCTTCTCCTCCTGCCCTCAAACTTTCCCAGCATCAGGGTCTTTTCCAATGAGTCAGCTCTTTGCATCAGGTGGCCAAAGTATTGGAGTTTCAGCTTCAGCATCAGTCCTTCGAAAGAACACTCAGGACTGATCTCCTTTAGGATGGACTGCTTAGATCTCCTTGCAGTCCAAGGGACTCTCAAGAGTCTTCTCCAACACCACAGTTAAAAAGCATCAATATTTCGGCACTCAGCTTTCTTTATAGTCCAACTCTCACATCCATACATGACCACTAGAAAAACCATAGCCTTGACTAGATGGACCTTTGTTGGCAAAGTAATGTCTCTGCTTTTTAATATGCTGTCTAGGTTGGTCATAACTTTTCTTCCAAGTAGTAAGCATCTTTTAATTTCATGGCTGCAGTCACCATCTGCAGTGATTTTGGAGCCCAGAAAAATAAAGTCAGCCACTGTTTCCACTGTTTCCCCATCTATTTCCCATGAAGTGATGGGACCAGATGCCATGATCTTTGTTTTCTGAATGTTGAGTTTTAAGCCAACATTTTTACTCTCCTCTTTCACTTTCTTCAAGAGGCTTTTTAGTTCCTCTTCACTTCCTTCCATAAGCGTGGTGTCATCTGCATATCTGAGGTTATTAATATTTCTTCAGCAATCTTGATTCCAGCTTGTGCTTCCTCCAGCCAAGGGTTTCTCATGATGTACTCTGCATATAAGTTAAATAAGCAGGGTGACAATATACAGCCTTGACGTACTCCTTTTCCTATTTGGAACCAGTCTGTTGTTCCATGTCCAGTTCTAACTATTGCTTCATGACTTTCATACAGATTTCTCAGGAAGCAGGTCAAGTTGTCTGGTATTCCCATCTTTTTCAGAATTTTCCACAGTTCATTATGATCCACACAGTCAAAGGCTTTGGCGTAGTCAATAAAGCAGAAATAGATGTTTTTCTGGAACTCTCTTGCTTTTTCCATGATCCAGCGGATGTTGGCAATTTGATCTCTGGTTCCTCTGCCTTTTCTAAAACCAGCTTGAACATCTGGAAGTTCACGGTTCATGTATTGCTGAAGCCTGGCTTGGAGAATTTTGAGCATTACTTTACTAGCGTGTGAGATGAGTGCAATTGTGTGGTAATTTGAGCATTCTTTGGCATTGCCTTTCTTAGGGACTGGAATGAAAACTGACCTTTTCCAGTCCTGTGGCCACTGCTGACTTTTCCAAATTTGCTGGCATATTGAGTGCAGCACTTTCACAGCATCATCTTTCAGGATTTGAAATAGCTCAACTGGAATTGCATCACCTCCACTAGCTTTGTTCATAGTGATGCTTCCTAAGGCCCACTTGACTTCACATTCCAGGATGTCTGGCTCTAGGTGAGTGATCACACCATCATGATTATCTGGGTCGTGAAGATCTTTTTTGTACAGTTCTTATGTGTATTCTTGCCACCTCTTCTTAATATCTTCTGCTTCTGTTAGGTAGGTCCCTACCATTTCTGTCCTTTATTGAGCCCATCTTTGCATGAAATGTTTCCTTGGTATCTCTAATTTTCTTGAAGAGATTTCTAGTCTTTCCCATTTCATTGTTTTCCTCTATTTCTTTGCATTGATCGCTGAGGAAGGCTTTCTTATCTCTCCTTGCTATTCTTTGGCACTCTGCATTCAAATGGGTGTATCTTTTCTTTTTGCTTTTGGCTTCTCTTCTTTTCACAGCTATTTGTAAGGCCTCCTCAGACAGCCATTTTGCTTTTTTGCATTTCTTTTTCTTTGGGATGGTCTTGATTCCTGTCTCCTGTACAATGTCATGAATCTCCATCCATAGTTCATCAGGCACTCTATCATATCTAGACCCTTAAATCTATTTCTCACTTCCATTGTATAGTCATAAGGGATTTGATTTAGATCATACATGAATGGTCTAGTTATTTTCTCCACTTTCTTCAATTTCAGTCCTAATTTGACAATAAGAAGTTCATGATCTAAGCCACAGTCAGCTCCTGGTCTTGTTTTTGCTGACTGTGTAGAGCTTCTCCATCTTTGGCTGTAAAAAATATTTTACTGTACTTCTGTACTTTTCAAGGTACTGAGATTAAAAATGTTTTCTTTTTTTTGGTGCTTGTTTGTTTTTTATGTATTATTTGTGTGGGAACTGTTATAAGCCTTCTACAGTGCAGTACTATATAGCCAATTGTGTTAGTTGAGTACCCAGGCTAACTTTATTGAACATACAAAGAAATTGAACTTATGACTGTGCTTTTAGAGCAGAACTCGTTTGTATGTTGTGGACTTACTGTAATCTTGATTGCAGGATTTTCCTTTCATCACTTTAAATATATCCTGCCACTCACTTCTGACCTGTATAGTTTCTGTGAAATAATCACATTATAACCTTATAGGGATTCCCTTGTTTGTCATTTATTGCTTTTCTCTTGTTGCCCTCAGTATTTTCCCTTTGTCTTTAATTTTTGTCAGTTTTGTTATATGTGTTTTGGCGTGTTTCTCATTAGGTTTTTCCTGTATGGGACTCTGCAATTCATGAACTTGAGTGATTATTTCTTTTCTCATATTCAGGAACTTTTAAACTCTTATCTCTTCATATATTTTCTCAGGCCCTTTCTGTCTCTGTTTTCCTTCTAGGACCCTAATTATGCTGATGGTAGTGCATTTAATATTGTCCCAAGGGTCTCTTAAATTGTAAATGGATTGCTTTTTAATTTTATTGTCTAATAGTTTGCTGATAAAATGTTGAAATATAATTAAATTTTGTATATTGACTCTAATTCCTGTAATTTTGATAAATTCATTTTGAGTTCTAGTAGTTTTTGTGGAGGGGTTAGATTCCTTTGACTATTTTATACATACAGTCATGTGAACTATAAAAAAGACTGTTTTTTCTTTTTAATTTTTATACTTTTATTTTTTTCTTACATTGTTGTACTAGAAAGAGCTTCCAATATATTGTTGAATAGCTGAGGAGACAGTGGATATCTTGTTCTTGAACTAAGAAGCAGTCAGTATTTCACCATTAAGTATGACATTTACTATTGTCTCTTCATATATGCCCATTATCAGGTTGATGGAATTCCTTTCTCTTCCTTGTGTTTTAGAGTTTTTTCTTTCATGAATGGGTATGACATTTTGTCAAAAATGTTCTTACATCAGTTGAAATTTTTTTTTCTTTGACATTTTTAATGGGATGAATTATAACCATTGATTCCATAATGTAAAACCAACTTTAATCCTGTCATAAGCTCCACATATTAATAACATTTATCCTTTTCATATAATGATGAATTTGATTTGTTGATATTTTATTGAGGACTTCGTATATTTATTCATGTAAGGTATATGCTGTGAAAGTGCTGTACTCAATATGCCAGCAAATTTGGAAACCTCAGCAGTGGCCACAGGACTGGAAAAGGTCAGTTTTCATTCCAGTCCCTAAGAAAGGCCATGCCAAAGAATGCTCAAACTACCGCACAATTCCACTCATCTCACACGCTAGTAAAGTAATGCTAAAAATTCTCCAAGTCAGGCTTCATCAACACATGAACAGTGAACTTCCAGATGTTCAAGCTGGTTTTAGAAAAGGCAGGGGAACCAGAGATCAAATTGCCAACGTCTGCTGGATCATGGAAAAAGCAAGAGAGTTCCAGAAAAACATCTATTTCTGCTTTATTGACTATGCCAAAGCCTTTGACTGTTTGGATCACAGCAATCTGTGGAAAATTCTGAAAGAGCTGGAAATACCACACCACCTGACCTGACCTGCCTCTTGAGAAATCTGTATGCAGGTCAGGAAGCAACAGTTAGAACTGGGCATGGACACAGAACAACAAACCGGTTCCAAATAGGAAAAGGAGTACGTCAAGGCTGTATATTGTCACCCTGCTTATTTAACTTATATGCAGAGTACATCATGAGAAACCCTTGGCTGGAGGAAGCACAAGCTGGAATCAAGATTGCTGGGTGAAATATCAGTAACCTCAGATATGCAGATGATACCACCCTTATGGCAGAAAGTGAAGAACTAAAGAGCCTCTTGATGAAAGTGAAAGAGGAGAGTGAAAAAGTTGGCTTAAAGGTCCACATTCGGAGAATTAAGATCATGGCATCTGGTCCCATCACTTCATGGGAAATAGATGGGGAAACAGTGGAAACAGTGGCTGACTTTATTTTTCTGGCCTCCAAAATTACTGCAGATGGTGACTGCAGCCATGAAGTAAAAAGACACTTACTCCGTGGAAGAAAAGTTATGACTGACCTAGACAGCATATTAAAAAGCAGAGACATCACTTTGCCAACAAAGGTCCATCTAGTCAAGGCTATGGTTTTTCCAGTAGTCATGTATAGATGTGAGAGTTGGACTATAAATAAAGCTGAATGCCGAAGAATTGATGCTTTTGAACTATGGTGTTGGAGAAGTCTTGAGAGTCCCTTGGACTGCAAGGAGATCCAACCAGTCCATCCTAAAGGAGATCAGTCTTGAGTGTTCATTGGAAGGACTGATGTTGAAGCCGAAACTCCAATACTTTGGCCACTTGATGCGAAGAGCTGACTCATTGGAAAAGACCCTGATGCTAGGAAAGATTGAAGGCAGTAGGAGAAGGGGCCAACATAGGAAGAGATGGTTGGATGGCATCACTGACTCAGTGGACATGAGTTGGGGTAAACTCTGGGAGTTGGTGATGGACAGGGAGGCCTGGTGTGCTGTGGTCCATGTGGTCGGAAAGAGTTGGACACAACTGAGCAACTGAACTGATTGGTCTATAATTTGCTTTTCTTATAATGTTTTCATGAGGTTATCATAACAGGGTTTTGCCATCCTCATTAAACTACTTAAAAAGTGTTTCTTTGTATTTTCTCAAAGAGTTTGTGTAACTGCTATATGAGTTTTGACCTTAAACCTTTGGTAGAATTTGTGAGTAAAGCCATCTGGTTTGGGATTTTCTTTGTTAAAAAGCTTTTTTTAAAAAAAAAAAAAAATATATATATATATTTGATTGTTCTGAGTCTTCATTGCTGTGTTCAGGCTTTCTGTTGTTGCAGCGAGCAGGGATTAGTCTTTGTTGCAGTGCATGGGCTTCAAATTGTGGTGGTTTTTCTCCTTGCAGAGCAAGGGCTCTAGATGTATTGTGGCTTGCAGGGGCTCTAGAGCACAGGTTCAGCAGTTGTGGTGTATGAACTTAATTCCTCTATGGCATGTGAGATCTTCCCAGACCAGGGATCAAACCTGTGTCCTCTGCATTGGCAGGCAGATTGTTTTCCACTGTACATCAGGGAAGTCCTGTTAAAAAGTCTTTATCAATTCAGTTTTGAAAATGGATACAAAGCTCTTTGAATATTTCTGTTTCTTCTTGTGCTAATTTTGCTAAGATGTGCTTTTCTAGAAATTCTTCCACTAGCTCTAAGTTGTTGAAATTACAGGCATAAAATCATTAATGTTTTTGTCTTCTTGGAAATTTGAATCCCTTTTCATTATGTAATAAGCCTCTCTAGTGAGTAGTAGTAGTGAGTGATATTTCTCTTCTGACATCTACTTTAATATTAGTAAAGCTATTTCAGTTTTCTTTTGAGTTGTGTCTGAATGGAATATCTTTTTCTCATTCTTTTGCTTTTAATCTATGCCTTTATATTTAAAGTGGTATTCTTAATAGGCAATATATAGTTGGGTCTTGATTTTTGTCTAATCTAAAACTAACAGCCTATCTTTGAATTAGTATGGCTTACATTTAATCTGATTATTGATATGGTTGAATTAAAATCTACCATATAACCAGCAATTTCCTTTTATAAATCTATTATTATTATTATTAATCTTATTTGCTTGGCATTTTGGGCTTCCCTGGTGGCTCAGATGGTAAAGAATGTGCCTGCAATGTGGGCGACCTGGATATGATAAAGGGTTGGGAAGATCTCTGGAGAAGGGAATGGCTCAGTATTCTGGCCTGGAGAATTCCATGGACAGAGGAGCCTGGTGGGTTAGTCCATGGGGTCAGAAAGAGTAGGACACAACTGAGCAACTTTCACTTTTCACTTGATTTTCAGTGCTGTGTTAGTTTCAGGTAAATAGCAGAGTGCTTCAGATTTTATATCAGTTCAGTTCAGTCGCTCAGTCGTGTCCGACTCTTTGTGACCCCATGAATCGCAGCACGCCAGGCCTCCCTGTCTATCACCAACTCCCACAGTTCACTCAAACTCATGTCCATCAAGTCGGTGATGCCATCCAGCCATCTCATCCTCTCTCTTCCCCTTCTCCTCCTACCCCCAATCCCTCCCAGCATCAGGGTCTGTTCCAATGAGTCAACTCTTCGCATGAGGTGACCAATGTTTTGGAGTTTCAGCTTCAGGATCAGTCCTTCCAGTGAACACCCAGGACTGATCTCCTTTAAGATGGACTGGTTTGACCTCCTTGCAGTCCAAGGGACTCTTATATATATATATATGTGTGTGTGTGTGTGTGTGTGTGTGTGTGTGTGTATTCTTTTAAGGATTCTTTTCATTTATAGGTTATTGCAAGATATTGAGTATAGTTCCTTGTGCTATATAGTAGGTCCTTGTTGGTTATCTATCTTATACATCAGTTCAGTCGCTCAGTCATGTCCCACTCTTTGCGACCCCATGAACCGCAGCATGTCAGGCCTCCCTGTCCATCTAGTAGTGTATATATTTTGATCCCAAACTCCTAATTTCTCTCTCTCCCTTTTCTTCTGTGGTAACTCTAAGTTTGTTTTCTGTGTCTGTGAGTCTTTTTCTGTCTTCAAATAAGTTCATTTGTATAATTGTTTAATATTCCATATCTAAGTAATATCATATATCTTTCTCTATCTGACGTACTTCACTTAGTATGAAAATCTCTAGGCCCATCCATGGCATTATTTTATTTTTTTATAGCTGAGTAGCATTGGTGTATAGGTATCACATTGTGTTATCCATTCCTTATATTGTTGAATATTTAAGTTGTTTGCAAGTCTTGGCTATTGTAAATAGTGCTGTAGTAAATATTGGGGTGCATATATCTTTTCAAATTAGAGTTTTTTCTTTTCTAGATTTATACCAAGGAGTAGGGTACTGGATCATGTGGTAAGTCTGTTTTTGGCTTTTTTAAGGAACCTCCATTCTGCTTTCCATAGTGGCTATACCAGTTCACATTCCCACCAGTGGTGTAGGGGGGTTGGTCCTTTTTCTCTTCACCCTTTCCCACATTTAATGTTTGTAGACTTTTTGATGGTGGCCATTTTGATTGATGTGATGTAATACCTCACTGTAGTTTTGATTTGAATTTCCCTACTAATTAGTGATATTGAACATCTTTTCATGTGCTTGTTGCCCATTTATATGACTTCTCTGGAGAAATATCTGTTTAGATCTTCTGCCCATTTCTTGATTGGTTTGTTAGTAATGTTAATTCTTGACTATTTTAGGAATATGGCAAAAAAATCTCTGCTGCCATACTCAATTTTATTATAGTTGGATTGTGAGTGAGTGCTCATGCTCAGTCGTGTCTGACTCTTTGCAACCCTGTGGACTGTAGCCTGCCAGGATCCTCTGTCCACAGAATTTTCCAGGCAACAATACTGGAGTGGGTTGCCATTTCCTCTTCCAGGGGATCTTCCTGACCCAAGGATCAAACCCCATGTCTGCTGTCTTGGCAGGCAGATTCTTTACCACTGAGCTGCCTGGGAAGCCCCCATAGTTGGGTTATTGCTTACCATTTTTCCACTTTTTCCTTTCCTTTCTGGTTTATACAATCAGATTTGACCCAGCACTTGTCTGTATAGTTAAATCACTTTCTAAAAAGGAAACAGTGCTTGATGTACATTTTCCTTATCTTGTTCTTCTTGGGAAATGCTACATAATACACCAAAATAGGTAAAGCAGAAGCTTTTGGAAGGCAGAAAAGATTTATTCTTTGTAGCATTTAATAGGGCATAGATTTTTTTCCCCTGAAATTTATATGTGTTAATCATAAGATGGAGTTTTTTTTTTTTTTTTAAATACTAGAATTATTTTGAGCCCTTGGTCTATGGAAAATTTTCTTCCTAAAGCTTTTCTGCTCAGCACTATTGTCAATTTTTAACCTATGTCAAGTTCAAATTCAGACCTAAATCATATTGGTTTTTTAATGATTGTAACTTGGGCATGATAATAATGCTGGGACCTTTCACCTGAGTTTTCCTTGTCCTATATTATTCATATTCTCTCAAATCTAAACAAGCTCAGCACAAATCTGACTGAGATTATGGCTTACTTGCAGATAAAGTGCAGTTTAATAAGATATGTCTTCCTTATCTGTAACCAATGTGTTAACTAGAAATAGGAAATCAATAAGTTAACACTATTCTCTCTGTGTGATGGATGTGCAGAAGTCCTTGTTTTGGATCAAATGACAAGGTGTTAGCAAGAGATATTAGCATCTGTGGGAGATTTAAGTGGGTCATTTGGTGTCTGTAAATTTGTTTCATGACTAACTCTACACACTGAGGAAAAATAAAAACCTTGAGCTGTGAAATTGCGTATTACATAATATAATATCCTGAATACATTTCACTTTGTATTAGTTTCCAGATTAAAAAAAAAAACTGCTTCCTTTTTGGTGTTTAAATATGTGCATTCATGCGCTAGCTTGTTTGCTTTGTGCTGATCATGAATTCAGCTATGTTCCTATTAATAAAACATCAGGGATATAGAATATATATATCAGGGACATTTGTTACCTTGGGGTATTCTGCCTGCTTCTCCTCTTCCTCTTCTCCACAGCATCTCAGTGGGAAGCAAATCACGGTACTTGGCTTCATGTTAATAAATCTGGAAGATCTCAGAAGTTCCTTGCACTGCCTCATCTTCACTCAAAGGCAGACACAACATCCAGAGTTGACTAATCAGACCCTTTTCCATATACTTAAAATCATGAGTGACATATAAAGTGGAATACTTTGTGACTGAAGGTAGGAGATAAGCCAGCTTACGGGTGGCTTAAGCAACAAATATATGATCTCATATAACAAGAGCTCTGGAGGGAAATATTTGGTAGAGTGAGGAGTCATCAGCTCAGAAACATCATTGAGGACTCCCTGCTTCTCTTCAATGTTTCTCAGAGGGCTGAGTTTTTTTCATTCTTAAGTATATCATCTCATGGTCCCAAACTGTGGATGTTATATATTCACACAGGCACACAGAAGATTTAAAAACAGAATATGAGGGGTTGTCAGTAAGCTGGAAAACACACAGAGTCACATAAACACACTTTCTCTCAAAAAACAAACATTTCCTAGGGTACTTCAAGAGACTTCCTCCTCTGTTTCATTTCCCTATGGCTAGTTAAGGGAAACCGGGAAGATGGCCACTTGGCAGTCTCAGCCGCTATCCTAGGAAGCTGGTTTCAGTCTGCAGGGAAGAATGGAAAGGGGGAATGGGCCTTTCCCCAGACAAAAACAAAAATCCCAGAATCAGAATGAAGAACCAAGCAGTAGATATTGCTGGAGCTTATAAATCCATTCCATTGGCCACATCACCATAGAAATTTTATAGAGCTGCCTGATGTCTGTCTGTTCCAAATTTTGATCTTTTACATACCCAGATTTTAAAAATATTTCCCATTTTGCTTATGTTAGGCAATTTGCTCTTTACCAAAAGAACCCTAACTGATTCAAAGAATACTAAGTTGGAAGCCAGATTAATCTGGGTTCTGACTTCAGTTCTGCCATTCAGTGTTTGTGTGATCTGGAATTAATTGCACAACCTCTCTGAACTTCAGCTTTTCATCTATGGAATTGGATTGTTTAATGGCTTTGCATGCTATTGTCATTAACGGCTATGATTTTGTACAATCTATTATTATATTCAATTATAGGCCTTCACTCTGCTTGAATATTCCCAGAATAATTGCATAAATTTGTCTTTTTCCTGCTACATCAAAAAAACAAAGAGCTTATTAGTATCATGATAAATAAATTAAAATAAATTAGATTTAAAAAATCTGAGAGGCTTCTGAAGGCCATATTGTATACCTAAAATGTTAGAAATTTAGTACCCTGGAAATAAAATGAAACTTGAAGTTGATATTCCATGAAGTTTTTTTTTTTCTTTCTTCTACTTTTGCTATTTCTTTGCAGTAAACCAGCAGATGTCAGCTAAACACCTACAAGGTGTTAACACTACATCAGTTACTGAGGATGTAGTGAAGTGTGGTGTATATGTTTGGATTAAGTTTGGCAATAGGTAACAGAGACCCAGAGACACAACAACTTAAGTCAGGGAACAGTGTATGTCTTTCTCATGGAAAGCCCAGAAGCAGGTGACCAGAGTTGCATGTAGAGATGCAGGCTCTTCTCTTATTTTTGCTTTGCCATATATGGTACCCCATTCCCAAGATCACCACATGGTCAGGATGGCTGCTGCTGATCTGCCGGTCAGGTTGGAGACTGGCTAGCAAGAAAGAGAAAAGCATAAAGAAGGAAAATGTGTACACTGGCTGTTTTGGAGGGAAGATTTCTGGAAGCTGTCTCATGAAGTCCTGCTCACTCATCACAGCATACTCATGCTGCCACATCTAACTGCTGGGAGGTTGGGAGATCCAGTCTTTAGTGTCTTTTTTGTTTTTGTTTTTGGTGTTGTTGTGCTTACTAAAAACTTAGGGACTCTCTTTCTTTGAAAGGAGAAGGTGAATATTGATGAACAACTAGCAGATTTTCCTATACATGGTTATTCAGTTTCTCAAGATGTGTATATAAGAATGTAGTTAAAATGCAATATGAGAAAAACAATGATGGACCTCCAATTTTAGAGTTTTGGAAGCACATAAGAGGAGCTCTGTGTGTGTGTATGTGCACGCATACACTGTACACATGCATTTCACAGTGGAAGGTAGGGCAGGTGGAGAGAAATCAAAAGAGATTTCTAGGATAAGAATGTATAAACTAGATATGAGATATAAATGAAAATTTAAGCAAGAAACATCATAGGATTGCAGGGTGCTACCAAAAGTTCAGTGCTAAGGAAACAAACACTCTGAGTTGTGGGTGATAGGAAATGATGTTAATTAGCAGGTAGATATGGTGTCCTGAAAATCTTTTCATACCATCACATGACTTCTGTAGAAAGGTTATAATATTTTACTTTATAAAAACCAGTGGTCTACAAAACTTATTTATGTATACTGGCAACAAGCAATTTAACAATGAAAAAAGCACAGTTTCATTCATAATAGCATTAAAAACTCAAGTCACTTAGGAATATATGTAACAAAAGAAGTGCAAGGTGTGGACATTGAAAATTACAAAACATGGATGACAGAAGTACATGTTCATGGATTAGAAGACTTAATATAGTCAAGACGGTGATTCTCTAGTTGATCTATACAACACAGTTGCTAAATCCCCACTGGCTTTTGATTTTTCTAGAAACTGATGAGCTAGTTTTAAAACTTAAATGGAAATGTAAAAGACTCAGAATATCCAAAGCAATTTTGAAACAAAAAAGTAGACTACTCAACTCAAAAACTTATTATGATCTTACATTAATTAAACAGTGTGGTATTGGCTCAAGAATACACATATAGATCAGTGGAACAGAATAATGAGATCCAAAATAAATCCTATATTTATGGTCAACTAATTTTTCAACAACGATGTCAGGATGATTAAAAGGGAATAAGAACAGCTTTTATAGTACTGGGACAATTAGGTAACCACATGCAAAGTGGTGAGTTTAGATCCTTACCTTCTATCATACACACAACTTAAAATAGATCATCGACCTAAATATAAGCTCTAAAATTATAAAAATTCTAAAAGAAAACATAGTAGAAATTTTTTGTGACCATGAATTAGTTAACAGGTTCTTAGACATGACACCAAAAGTGCGATCGTGAAAGAGAAATTGATAAACTGAATTTTGTCAGAATTAAACCTTTTGTTGTTCAAAAGACACCATCAATAAACTGAAAAGACAAGCCTCAGCCTGAGAGAAAATATTTGCAAGTTATTTATTTGATAAAAATATGTGCTGTAGAATATATAGAAAAATCTTACAATTCAGTAATAAGGTAATTTATTTAAAAATTGGAAAAAAGCTGAGTAGCTGTTTCATCAAAGAAGATGTATTAATAACCATTAGGCGCTTAAAAGATGCTCAGTATCTTTTGTCATTAGGGAACTTCAAATTAAAACCACAATGGAGTACCACTTCTCATCCAACAGAAAATGTATGTTATCAAAGACAATTACCAGTGTTGGTAAGGATGCAGAGAAAATGAAACTCTCATGCATTACTGGTGGGAATATCAAATAATTCAACCACTTTGGAAAACAGTTTGGAATTTTCTTGAAAAGTTAAATATGAACTTATAATACAGCGCAACAATTTTATATTTATCTATTTATCTAAGGGAATTGAAAATATAAGTCCACATGTTCATAGCAGAACTATTCATAGTAGCCAAAAATGCACACAATCCAAATATCCATCAAACGGTGAATGACTGAAAAATGAGTAAAAGCATACAGTAGCATATTTATAGCCTTTAAAAGAAAAAAACTACCTACACAAATTATAATGTGTAGGAACCTCCAGAAAGAAGCCAGTCTTAACAGGTTACATTTATGTGAAATGCCCAGTACATGCAATTCTATAGAGAAAAAAAGCAGATAGTGGTTTCCTAGGGATAGGTTGGAAGCAGGCTTTACTGTATATGAACAGAAACTCTTTTCAGTTCAGTTCAGTCGCTCAGTCGTGTCTGACTCTTTGTGACCCCATGGACTGCAGCACACCAGGCTTCCCTGTCCATCACCAACTCCCAGAGCTTACTCAAACTCATGTCCATCGAGTCAGTGATGCCATCCAACCAACTCATCCTCTGTCATCCCCTTCTCTTTCTGCCTTCAATCTTTCCCAGCATCATGGTCTTTTCCAATAGGTCAGTTCTTTGCATTAGGTGGCCAAAGTTTTGAAGTTTCAGCTTCAGCATCAGTCCTTCCAATAAATATTCAGGACTGATTTCCTTTAGGATAGACTGGTTGGATCCCCTTGCAGTCCAAGGGACTCTCAAGAGTCTTCTCCAACACTACAGTTCAAAAGCATTAATTCTTAGGCACTCAGCTTTCCTTATAGTTCAACGCACACATCCATAAATGACTACTGGAAAAACCATAGCTTTGACTGGATGGACATTTGTTGGCAAAGTAATGTCTCTGCTTTTTAATATGCTGTCTAGGTTCGTCATAGCTTTTCTTCCAAGGGGCAAGTGTCTTTTAATTTCATGGCTGCAGTCACCATCTGCAGTGATTTTGGAGCCCCCCAAAATAAAGCCTGTCACTGTTTCCATTGTTTCCCCATCTATTCTCCATGACGTGATGGGACCAGATGCCATGATCTTTGTTTTCTGAATGTTGAGTTTTAAGCCAACTTTTTCACTCTCTACTTTCTCTCTCATCAAGAGGCCCTTTAGTTCTTTGCTTTCTGCCATAAGGGTGGTGTCATCTCTGTATCTGAGGTTATTGATATTTTTCCTGGCAATCTTGATTCCAGCTTGTGCTTCATCCATCTGGGCATTTCGTGTGATGTACTCTGCATACAAGTTAAATAAACCCAGTGACAATATATAGCCTGGACATGCTACTTTCCGATTTGGGACCAGTTTATTGTTCCATGTCCAATTCTTAACTGTTGCTTCTTGACTTGCAAACAGATTTCTCAGGAGGCTAGTCAGGTTGTCTGGTATTCCCATCTCTTGAAGAATTTTCCACAGATTGTTGTGATCCACCCTGTCAAAGGCTTTGGCATAGTCAATAAAGCAGAAATAGATGTTTTTCTGGAACTCTCTGGCTTTTTTGATGATCCAGTGGATGTTGGCAATTTTATCTCTGGTTCCTCTGCCTTTTCTAAAACCAGCTTGAACGTCTGGAAGTTCACAGTTCACATATTGCTGAAGCCTGGCGTGGAGAATTTTGAACATTACTTTACTAGTGTATGAGATGAGTTCAATTGGGTGGTAGTTTGAACATTCTTTGACATTGCCTTTTGTAGGGGTTGGAATGAAAACTGACCTTTTCCAGGTCTTTTAGGAGTTATAGAAATGTTCTGAAACTGAATTGTGGTTAAAGTTGCCAAAGTTTGTAAATTTATGAAAACTCATTGAATTATGCACACAAAATGGGTGAATTTTATTTATGTAAATTATACATCATCAATAACACTTTTGAAACAAAACACAGTGAGCGATCTGAATTAGAGTGGTCCGTGTTTGATTAGAGAGGTCCATGTTCTGGATTAGAGACACATGTCAGAAGTTCTGAGAAGACTTAATACATACATGCTCAGACACCTTCCCTCCCTGCCTCCTGCCCCAAGGTAGTCCTGATTCTGTAGGTGAGGAGTGGGCATAGGCATTTATTTTATGAACATTTCCCCAGCTGATTTTGGCAAGCACTCTTAGATGATACTGTATGAAAGAGACACTGAAGACTTATAATCAGGAGAGACCCAGGGTGGCACTTATCTATTAATGAACAATGGAAATTTAGTGGAGAGTAGATTTTGAAGATAATTAGACTGTAAGCACAGCATGTTAGAGGAGATTATTGCACTTGTTCAGGGAAAAAATGATAAGGACCCAAGTGGAAGTAATCTAAAGCACCTGTTTCCTTATCTATAAAATGAGTGTAAGAGACTCATTTTTATTAGACCATAGTTCATAGAATTGTTGTGAGGATTAAATGAGTTTGTATGTGTAATGTGTTTAGAACAGCTTCTGGCAGAGTATTATATGAGAATTTGCAATTATTATTATAATATAATTAGCAGCAGCTTGTTATTGTCATTATTTTAGTCACTCGGTAATGTCCGACTCTTTTGCGATCTCATGGATTGTAGCCCACCAGGCTCCTCTGTCAATGGGATTCTCCTGCAAGAATACTGGAATGGGTTGCCATTTTCTTTTCCAGGGAATTTTCCCAATCCAGGGACTGAACCCAGATCTCTGGCATTGGCAGGCAGATTCTTTCCCACTGAGCCACCAGGAAATTAGCAGCAGCTTAAGACATGTCTAATCATCAGAAATACAGATTCGGATAATCAGGTGAACAATGGTAATACTGACTCTATAAGAGAAGGAATGTTCAGTAGGATAAGGAATCAAGATGACCCAGGAGAGAAGTGGGGAGGCCGGGGTGGGACTGGACCCATCACCCTCTGTGACAGGACGAACTCAAGTACGGATGTGGTGGTAGGTGTGATTGCAGGTGGGGAGGAGATGGGGAGCTGCGCTTGCAAACAGGCACTGGGGCTGGCATCTCGCTTGCTTGAGGAAGGAGAAAGTGGGTTTTTTGGCTGAGGGGGCATAGTTGTGGACCTGGGGAAGCCATATAGTGCCCAGGACATTCTTGTTTCCTCATCTTCTCAAATTTTACCTCTGTGCATTAGTACTTCTCTTAGTGCTTTGTACCCTCTCCTGTTTCCTTCAGTGACCAGTCTAGGAGTCATTCCTCCTTAAATTTTCTATGCTTTTGTCTTTATCCTTAGGTGAAAATTTTTTCAAGTTGGCTTTGATGAAGCTAGGTCTGAAATGACTTCTATTTTATTACTTTGTTTGTAAAATAAATGTATGACTAGAGAGGAGGATGACATAAATGCCCCTTGAGGCCAGACAGGGAAGATTCTGCCAGTGTTTTTGCATTTTATAAAGCAAAAGAGCATCCATTTATTTATCCCTTTTGAGGATGTAAAACATAACAGGCTATTTGATGAAAATTAATGTTACCCTCTTTAGTTCTAATGAAAATTCCTTTGTTAGCATAATATCTTAATAGATATCAAGTGTCTTGCTTTTAATGATTTTCCAGAACACCGGTGGTAGGATCACATTTGCTTTGCTCTTACTCTGGAAGACAGCTGGGGATGAGAACAAGTAGCCTGATGAAGTGACTGTAGTACAGACCAAGACCTATGGCTTTGACAAGTTATTTGACATCTTATGGAAATAATAAGATGTGATTTAATTTCATAAATATTGAAGTAATTGAAGAAGGAAGAGAGAGAAATAAATTCTCCCTGAATATAAAAAAGTGAAAATGAGCAGGGATATATAATACTTGTATAATGAGCCAGTTTATCCAGTCTGGTTGGAGAACAGTGCATTCTAGTTTTTTATGATTCTGGTAGTTTTCTGCCCAAACCTAAGGACAACTAATTTTCAAGGACTCACAATCAAAGAAGCCATATTTGACCCTATGGCTTTATTTTGCTGTGTGCAATCAGTCGCTCGGTTGTGTCCAACTCTTTGTGACCCCTTGGTCTGTAGCCTATCAGGCTCCTCTATCCATAGAGTTTTCCAGGCAAGAATACTGGATCAGGGTGCCGTTTTCTCCTCCAGAGGATCTTCTCAACCCAGGGATCGAACTCCCACCTCTTGTGCCTCCTAATTCTTTCACTGCAGCATCTGGGAAGCCCTGTGACTTTATTAAACATAAGTTACCTATACTTAATGATTCAGAAGATGCTCTCAGGCATTGTACAGGCTTTGGGGTCAATATTATTACTCTCTAAGAATACTGAACTATGAAAATAAAAGATGGACCATGATTAAGGGCTCTGTGGTGCAGAAAAATGAGTCTGTGTGGCCCCAAATTGTTGTGTTTTCTTACTACATTGACACACATCAAATAGGAATTTCCAAGAATGATAAGGCAAGGACTTCAGGTAGAAAGCAGTCTGATGTTAGAGAGACACAATATAGTACAGTAAAAAGAACCTTGAATATGGATGTTGGAGGTTATTAGTTTTATGAACTGATGAAGATTGGTCATCTTGTAGCCAAAATTCTGAATGTTGGGCAGCAACCCTTAACACTTACCTGTAGAAGTTACCTGTTTTCTGTTATAGATCCACAACAATATGTTTTTGGAACAGTCTGTTCTTTTGGTTTCAAGACAGGAGGCCAAGCCCATTGCTATTCTGCTCGTTTCGTATCTTTATGTTCATGAAAGTGAAAGTGAAAGTGAAAGTCACTCAGTCGTGTCTGACTCTTTGCGACTCCATGGACTGTATAGTTCATGGAATTCTCCAGGCCGGAATACTGGAGTGGGTAGTCTTTCCCTTCTCCAGGGACTCTTCCCAACCCAGGGATCAAACCCAGGTCTCCCACATTGCAGGTGGATTCTTGACTAGCTGAGTCACAGGGAATCCCCTTTATGTTCATAGATAAGTTTTATGAATGTCCCCAGGATTTGAAGATGGTAGTTGGCAAAATTATTTTTAAATGATTCTGATTACTGACCCCTGAGTTATCCTTCACTTTCTCCTTTATGGTATGGCAGGGTTCCCAGACCCCTGGTAGACTGATAAAATACATGTTTCCTTGAGGGAAAAAGGAGTTGGCCCAATCTACCATTTGGAAAAGCTCTTTAAATATCTTACTCAACTTCTTTGGTGCAACCCCATTTCTGTCTTTTCACATATTAATATTTAGAGTAATTCAATTAGCTTTGGAAGGGAGTTTCAGAGAGCGTTCAGCTAGTTCACGGCTGCAAACAGATGGCATCTAATGGCAGAGGGTGTCTCATCTCTGAACAAGGGCAAGTACAAGTGGAAGCTACAGGCGTGAGGACTCTCAACTAGACGAGAGCTTGTGTCCGCCAAGAACTCAAAGACCAGAGAAGAGGTTTAGACATTTCACTACTGTGGAAAGTTTCCCATCATCTACTTCTGAAGTTAATTTTCTCAAAAATGTTTTGGCTGCAATGTGCTTGACTGTAGCTACAGTGTATTAGGATACTGCCTCCGAAACAGGGCCTGAACTACCAGTCCGTTGACCATCTCTTCTGACTTTATCAGAAAGGTGTGACAGGTGAAGCAAACGGAAATGGAATACTTTCTAATCACCAAGAATGGTATTTTCCAAACACAGTGTTAAAAAAAACCTTACTAAGTAACTAGTGTTTTCTTTTTTTAAAACAAATTTAGGTCAAATTTTATTTAGACCCGATTTTACCTAAAAAATTTTGCAAAAATACTATGGAAATCTTGTATACCCCTCTCACAGCTTCTCTTAATATCAGCACCTTATATATTGTCTTAGTGGAATGATCAAAACCAGAGAATTAACATTAGTACAGCTCTATTAGTTACAGATCTCATTCAGATCACTATGTTTTTCCTGCTGTTGTCCTTTCTCTGTATTCTTCCAGTTTTCAGTATATAAGGACACTGAAACATAAGGAAGATTTTTAAGGACATAATCAGCTTGGATCGGATTCTAAATCATGTGTTTTTTTTTTTTTTTTTTTTTTTAAGCTGTATCATGTTTGGTCTAATGGGACTTCCCAGGTGGCTCAGTGGTAAAGAATCTGCCTGCCAATGCAGGAGATATGGGTTCTATCCCTGGGTCAGGAAGATCTCTTGGAGGGGGAAATGATAATCCACTCCAGTATTCTTGCCTAGAAAATTCCATGGACAGAGGAGACTGGTGAGTTACAGCCCATGGGGTCACAAAGAGTCAAAAATGATTGAGCACGCATGCAAGCTTGGTCTAATATTTTGGAAAGAATGCTAGCAGAAATCTAAATTCCTTTCCTGGATCCGCCTTTAACTGTGTATCTTGATCCAAGTCATTTTTCTCTGGGTCTCAGTGTCCTCAATTGAATGTCAGATGATCATTTTATTGTTATGATTTTATCATTCTATTTATTTTTCTATGATCTAGTTAACTTAATCTTACTGTGCCTTAGATTTTTCATCTGTTTAATGGGCTCAATACTCATACTAACCCTTATAGGGAAAACAAAAACCAAAACATTTGTTTTAGTCATTTATTTTTGGGTAACAAACAAACCCGCTAAGCCTGATGGCTCTAATTTATATTTACACTATTTCATTATGCTTATGGTTTCTGAGAGTCAGGAATTTAGACAGTGGGGTGTGTGTGTGTGTGTGTGTGTGTGTGTGTGTTTCCCCTGCTCCATGATGTCTAGGAACTCAGCTGGAAAGACTCAGATGGTTGGGGGAATCCCTTCTTAAACAGCTCCTCTATTCTCTTTTTGACCTCTTGGCCAGAATGGATGGAAGACTGGGCTCACCTGGGACTAGTCTGGAGCATCAGTATGCAGCCTTTCTAGTGTGGCAGTCAGTCTTGGAGTGGTTAGACTCTTCCATGGTTGTGGCTTCTCCAGAGTAAGTGTCCCAAGAGAACCAGGCAGAAGCTCCATGGCCTTCCTGACCCAGTCTGAAAAGTCACTCAGGATCACTTCTACTACATTGTGTTGGCTACTAACAAGTTATAAGGCAGCCCAGATTCAAGGGGAGGTAAATTAGACATCACTTTTTTTTTTTTTTAGGATAATTACTTTACAATGTTGTGGTTGTCTCAGCTGTACATCAGCACAAATCAGCGATAGTGTATGTATGTGTGTGTGTATATATGTATGTATGTGTGTGTGTGTGTGTGTGTGTGTGTGTGTATATCTTGAGCTTTCCTCACCTTCCCCATTCCACCCCTCTAGGTCATCACAGAGCTACAAGCTGGGCTCTCTGTGTTGTACAGCAGCTTCCCGTTAGCCATCTGTTTTGTATATGACCGTGTATATATGTCAATGCTGCTTTCTCAATTTGTCCCACCCTCTTCTTCCCCCACTGTGTCCACCAGACCATTCTCTACATCTGCATCTCCATTTCTTCTCTGTAAATAGGTTCATCAATACTATTTTTCTAGATTCCATATATATGTATTAATATATGATATTTGTTCTTCTCTTTGGATGTCACCTCCTAATGGAGAAATGACAAGATCTCATTGGAGAAGAATATGTGGGCTGAGAGATATGGTGGGGAACATCTTTGGAAAAACGTAGTATGCCACCACTATAAAAATAAAGTAATGATAATAAAGAGTTCTAAGCTACATAGAAGTGCCCTCAGGGTACCTGGTTAATCAAATCACTATTGCTTGTTAAAATTCTGTGCTTCTTTAATTTGAAAAATGTCTTTTTTCGACCCTGAAATCTGGCCTTTTGCATAATGAAGCCAAATAAAACTCTTGAGCTTTAGGCTTCATACCAATTACCTGCTATCTGACCTTACCTTTTCCCTCTATGAGCAATTTTGCCACCGAGTTTATTTTACCCATAGGTGGATTTCATCATATTCCAGTGCATTCTTAGCCATTGTCACTTGCTGGCTGAGCAACCTGAGCAGTATCTCTCATCTCTATGAGTCCCTTATCTGAAGTGTGAGGAGTTCAGGATATACAGTTCCTATATTCCCCTACACCTCTTCTCTCGTGTATGCGTGCACATGGATGTATTCCAATACATGGGCTTTATTTTGCTATTCTAGATCCCAGCTTAGAAAACTTTTTCCCAGCTGAATAAGTGAATTTTAACAACTTTAGACTTACTCACCAGAGCTGAGCTTTGTATTGTCAGTTCACAGTCATTATTGCATCAGATCCCAGATTGCCTTCTAAAAGCGAAAGTGACATGTGTTCTTATACGTTGGAATGTCATGAATGGTCATGACAATTTTTGGTGATGTCATCTGGGCAAGTAAAACCCATTTTGTATTACCGTATTTTTTTTTTTACCTTTTGATACTTCAGAATTTAAAAAATCAAACAAGACAAAGCAAAAACCTCATGCAGAATAAATTGTTAAAGAGTTTTGAAAAATAATGATTTGTAAATCCATCTGAGGGTAAAATAAACTTGGTGGCAAAAATTGCTCATAGAGGGAAAAGGTAAGGTCAGATAGCAGGTAATTGGTATGAACTCTAAAGCTCAAAACAGAGTTTTATTTGGCTTCATTATGCAAAAGGCCAGATTTCAGGGTCGAAAAAAGACATTTTTCAAATTAAAGATGCACAGAATTTTAACAAGCAACAGTGATTTGATTAACCAGGTACCCTGAGGGCACTTCTACTTAGCTTAGAGGGCACTTCTACCAGGCTTCCCTGGTAGCTCGGTCGGTAAAGAATCTGCCTGCAGTGCAGGAGACCCGAGTTCTATGCCTGGTTGGAGAAGATCCCCTGGAGAAGGAAACGGCAAATCACTACTTTATCCTTGCCTGGAAAATCCCGTAGGCAGAGGAGCCTGGCAGGCTGCAGACCAGGGGTCGCAAAGAGTTAGGCACGACTGAGGGACTAACACACATACCTGTCAAGGGTGATGATGACTTTCTCTGATCAATTCCTTTTTATCCTTCATCATTCAGCTGAAATGTCACCTGGAGGTAATCTGTCAATTTTCCCAATTTTATAAATTCCTACTCTTATTTATTTCTTTTATAACATTTGCCACAAATGTTATATAATTGAAAAATTATTGTGTAATGGATATTATATTGTTAATTATTTTTTACCTTCACTTTAGTATAAGCCTCATGATGATCTTACTCATTATATTTCCCACTGCCTGGTCATTAATAGGTGCTCAGCAAAGTTTCACTGTATATAGAAATGTAGAATAGGAAATACCCTGAATCCTGTATATTGAGATAGTGTGCATGCTTGCGTGCATGCTCAGTCATGTCTGACTCTTTGCAACACTATAGACTGTAGCCCACCAGATTTCTCTGTCCATGGGATTTCCCAAACAAGAATAGTGGAGTAGGTTGCCATTCTCTCCTCCAGGGATCTTCCTGACCCAGGGATTGAACCTGCGTCTCCTACATTGGCAGGCCAATTCTTGACCACTGAACCATCCGGGAAGTCCCATATTGAGATAGAGAGATCATCTAATCATTTTACCCACCAGACTCTGAGACTTGCCTTATCCTGAACATGACTGGAGCAAGTACCCACAGAAAAGGATGCTAGCCTTCCTTGAGCTCCTTCAAGGGTACGTGCAGACTATGATGGTAGCCAGCTTATTGTTTCATACATTTTAGAAGTATTTAATATTTAATAAAGCATTTTATTTGTGTTCCTCACCTAGAGGATAAAATAGATTTTCTCATTCTCTCTTTCTTTTCTCAGAGAGTGTCTTTATTTGGCTAATGCAGTTATCTTCTTTTATAGATGTGTGTTAGGGAATTTTAAGGGACATGGGGTGCTCTCACCTCCAGCATTGTTGGTGTGAGATGTAGCCGCTGAACTGCCCTTGTGGATGAAACAGTACCCTCTTGATGACGTGCGTTTCTCTTGGCTCCAAGCCCAAGTTTCAAGTAGTGTTGCAGATATCAGCACTCTTGAAGAGGTTTCAAATGTTTAGTCCAATAGATCAATTTTTCCTTACTCTTAGCACTACTAAATGGCACTCTTTTCTCAGTGGCAGCAAAAAAGGCAACTTAACATGGAAACTGCAATTGGGAAGTTGGCATACAGCTCCTGTTTATATCTCGCTCAGGCTGGACTGTTATCACTGTTGATTTCTGTACCTCACAAGTCAGAAATAACTGAGCTCAAGAAAGGATTCATACTTTTACCCTCTCTGTCAACATGAACTTTAAGATGCTAAATAAGTCATATGCTCAAAGAGAAGCTTGGTGGAAATATCATAGTCACTCAAAGGTCTTGTAATATCTCTTTAAAAGGCACATTAAACATTTCATTTTCAAAGCCTGCTCATTCATTCATTTAGCCAGTCTATGTGCCAGGTGCTGGGATACAGCAGTCAACATGAAAAGAATCCTCCCTGACTTCAGTGTACTACCGCATTCTATAAGGGAGGAAGCTGAGCATAGAATTTGAAGATTCATTAAAGTTCTTATGGTATCAGCAATGAAGTGTATGATGCATTAAGCCAGTATATTTACTATATATGTCTTTTTTGGAAAAATTGCATGAATTAGATCATAAGCCTAATTCTTTCACTTTTCCCTGAATTATAGGAACCTGTCTAAAATGTACTTTTCCTGAATTACACATTTTCCTCAATTCTCCACTACGCTCTGAGTGCAGAACCACAAACAACTTTTTTTTTTGGTCTAGGTCATTTCCAAATCAAAATTTTGTTGAAGACATTCTATGTGGCATTCACTCTGCTATACATGGTGGGGGAACCAAAACTGTAGTTTGGGCCTGTTTAGATACTCAAGTGAAAGAGGAGAGTGAAAAAGTTGGCTTAAAGCTCAACATTCAGAAAACGAAGATCATGGCATCTGGTCCCATCACTTCATGGGAAATAGATGTGGAAACAGTGTCAGACTTAATTTTTGGGGGCTCCAAAATCACTGCAGATGGTGGCTGCAGCCATGAAATTAAAAGATGCTTACTCCTTGGAAGGAAAGTTATGACCAACCTAGATAGCATATTCAAAAGCAGAGACATTACTTTGCCAACAAAGGTCCATGTAGTCAAGGCTATGGTTTTTCCAGTGGTCATGTATGGATGTGAGAGTTGGACTGTGAAGAAATCTGAGCACTGAAGAATTGATGCTTTTGAACTGTGGTGTTGGAGAAGACTCTTGAGAGTCCCTTGGACTGCAAGGAGATCCAACCAGTCCATCCTAAAGGAGATCAGTCCTGGGTGTTCTTTGGAAGGAATGATGCTAAAGCTCAAACTCCAATACTTTGACCACCTGATGTGAAGAGTTGACTCATTGGAAAAGACTCTGATGCTGGGAGGGATTGAGGGTAGGAGGAGAAGGAGACGACAGAGGATGAGATGGCTGGATGGCATCACCAACTCAATGGACATGAGTTTGGGTGAACTCTGGGAGTTGGTGATGGACAGGGAGGCCTGGCGTGCTGCAATTCATGTTGTCACAAAGAGTCGGACACGACTGAGTGACTGAACTGAACTGAACTGAGAAACTCTTGCTGTGGAGAAGGTGAGACAAGGCACAAATTCAAGAAAATAAATGGAATGATCACCCTTGGTAGCTGCTAAAGAGAGACATTGGCCTCCATTCTCTCTCAGGAAATATTTTATCCACTGATGTATTTGGTGGTGTTTATATTAAATATTGGAGAAGGCAATGGCAACCCACTCCAGTACTCTTGCCTGGAGAATCCCAGGGACGGGGGAGCCTGGTGGGCTGCTGTCTATGGGGTCGCACAGAGTTGGACACGACTGAAGCAACTTAGCAGCAGCAGCAGCATATTAAATATAATGAACATTTCACAGTTAGCCTCCTGTTAAGTTTTCATCAAGCAACACCTGCCATATTATTGTCATGAATTTTTGCTAATTTTAGTAATGGGAAAAGAGAGACCATATTCTACTGACATTGGAATCAATATACTATATAAATAGAAAGTGTGTATTTTATTCACTAGTTATAGGACAAGACATTTCATAAAACATCTTTTCCTGGAAACCTATGGTATGTAAAGATAGAATCTTAGAAATATACTTGGCTTTAACTATCTTCTTCCTTTCCAGTGCCAAAAAACAATTTTAGTATCTACTTGAACATTGCAATGGATGGGACCTCGCAAATGTGATAATAGAAACAAAATTACCTAGTATTTTATATGCTTTTTACAAAACATGTTTTCTCATTAAATTACCCCAGCAACCTTGCTTGTTATTTTTAGAACAGCACTAATTATTGGAAAGTCTTCTTTATATCAACTACAACTTCCTTTTCTTGCAAAATCTAACTTATGATACTGATTTAAATCTCTGGAGATAAGCAGAATCTGCTTATTTTATTTGGATAAGCATAATAACCTCTTTTAGATGACAACTTTCACAATATTTGAAGGTATTACCAATGTTCTCTTGTTCCAGTCATTTTTTCTCTCCACTCATCAAGTTAATTTTGCCTTTTTTTGTGTCAAACCCTTACATATTATTTTAACCTCTCCCCTGTGGAAATTGGTTACAGAGTCTCCAACAACCTGAGCACCCCTCTCTGGACACAAATTTGCTATCATCTTTAAACAAAGGTGCTGGGGTTAGAACATAGGTACCTGACTGTGTGTTGCCCAGTGAGATTCTTACTTATCTTAAGGCATTTTATTCAGGTGGATGGGGGGTGTCATAGCCTAGAGTTCAGAGTGTAGACTGTGAAATCAGCAAGACCACTAGTTTAAACTAGGGCTATCTGACTGTGGCTGTAAGCTCTTGAGCAGTTTACCTAGTCTTCTCTGTTTGAGCTTTGGTTTTCTCAGCTAAAACATGCAAAGCATACTATTTACAAAGCAGTTTTGTTGTGAGATATGTGTATAACCTTCTTGTTACTATTAATAACAACAATAATAATATAGCTCAAGAACTTTGATATGAGGCAGGCACATTATGCTGTTCTTTTGTATTATGCTTTTCACCCACAGACTCTTGGTTTCTCTTACACGTTACTTTTCAAATCTGGTCTCTGTCATCTTGTGGACCATTTGTTCTCCAACGTATCACCTGGGGAGCATTTAGAAATTCCGGTGTGCAGGCTGTACTTAAGAAACCAATTAAATTATACTTTCTGGGAGTAAAGACCAAGCACCAGTATTTTTAAAGGCTTTTTTTTTTTCATACACAGCTAATTTTGAAAGCCATCGCTGTAAAATGTAGCTTCAATATGATCTAATTAAACATCTACCATGTTATTCCTATTAAATACACACATGTTAGTAGTTGAGCACTGTGAAAGTCCATTTCCCATTTACTCCATGTCCAGTATGGATGTTTCTAGTTGTCAGGAGGACTTCTGATGCACAAATTCGAACTCCTTCCATTTTGTCTCTGTTGGTTTTGTTGTTGTTGTTTACTTTCTAAGTTGTGTCTGACTCTTTTGTGACCCCATGAACTGTAGCCCACCAGGCTTCTCTGTCCATTGAATTTTCCAGGCAATAATACTGGAGTGAGTTGCCATTTCCTTTTCCAGGGGATCTTCCCGACCCAGGGAATGAACTTCCATCTCCTGCGTGCGTCTCTGCCTTACAGGCTGATTCTTTACTACTGAGCCACCAGGTCTAATTCTTTCGAGTTCTTCATAAAAAGTTATTGTCTTGATCAGGGCTCTCCAGAGACACCAATAAGTAGGATATGAACACACACGTATACACACACACATATAGTACATATTCATGTATGTATTTATATGCATAATATGCATAAATACAACTGTGTGCTGTGCTTAGTCACTCAGTTGTGTCTGACTTTTGGCAACCCCATGGACTGTAGCCGCTAGGCTCCTCTGTTCATCAGGCTTCTCCAGGCAAGAATACTGGTTTGGGTTACCAGTTCCTCCTCCAACTGGGTTGCCATTTCCTCCTTCAAACTACAACTATATATATATATATGTATACATATACATATATATTTATTTATTAAAGGATTTGTTTTAAGGAATTTGCTTACACAGTAGTGAAGGCTGTCAAATCTAAAATCTGCAGGTTGGGTGGCTAGTAGGCTGAAGACCCTGAGAGGAGCTGTTGCTATAGTGCAAATCCAAAGTCCCTCTATTGCAGAATTCTCCTCTGCTCAGAGGATATCACCTTTTTGTTCTAGTCAGACCTTCAACTGATTGAGTGAAGCCCACCACATTATGGAGGGCAATCTGCTTTATTCAGATGGAACTAAATATGAATTTATTTCTAAAACATCTTCACAAAAATATCCAGAATACTGTTTGACCATCTGTCTTGGCACCCAGTGGTTCAGCCATGTTATGCATGAAAGTTTTCGTTAACCATCTGTTCATATTACACTGGCTAGAATTCAGTCACATCACTACAATCAAGGACAAGAAAAGTTGGAAAATATGGTTTAGGTGTCTGCCCAAGAAGAGAAGAAATAGGTGAACATCTAGGCTGTATAACGCCTTCCCTGATAGCTTAGTTGGTAAAGAATCCACTTGCAATGCAAGAGACCCCGGTTTGATTCCTGGAGAATGGATAGGCTACCCACTCCAGTATTCTTGGGCTTCCCTGATGGCTCAGCTGATAAAGAATCCACCTGCAATGCAGGAGACCTAGGTTCGATCCCTGGGTTGGGAAGATCCCCTGGAGAAGGGAAAGGCTACCCACTCCAGTATTCTGGCCTGAAGAATTCCATGGGCTGTATAGTCTATGGGGTCACAAAGAGTTGGACACGACTGAGCGACTTTCACTTTCAGGCTGTATAAGCCACATCTACATTAAAAAAAAACAGAGAAATAAATATTAGCTCTTATTAACTAATAGAGAGTTGTGTTATTGTTTCTTCTTTAACTGAAGTGAAGAACCTTATTTTTGTCTCCCTCTGTTTTTTAAGTTTTTCATTTCTTCTTTTTATTTCATTAGAATCTAAATCGTTAGTATACTTGTAGAGTATCAACAATATTAATAATATTAACAGTTACACTGCCACTACAGGAAGAGTCTCCCTGCCCTAAGATTAAAATGATCTTTATAAGAACCCAATAAGGTTCATAAAACTATAACACCCCATCTAATTTGAAATCTGTCTCCCAGTATCTTCTCTCCCTTATTTGAGGAATTTTCTACGTTTCCCACTATAAAAAAAGGAAAGAAGAAAAGGGAGAATGAGAGAGAAGAAAAATAATTTTCTCATAGGAATAGACTACATTCAAAAGTTCTTAATCCTGAATACACATTAGAAATACCTGTGGAATTTAAAGTATATTCTGTGTCGGCCCTGTCTCTAGACATTTTGGCATTGCCTTTCTTTGGGATTGGAATGAAAACTGACCTTTTCCAGTCCTGTGGCCACTGCTGTGTTTTCCAAATTTGCTGGCATATTGAGTGCAGCACTTTCACAGCAGCATCTTTCAGGATTTGGAATAGCTCAATTCGAATTCCATCACTTCCACTAGCTTTGTTCGTAGTGATGCTTTCTAAGGCCCACTTGACTTCACATTCCAGGATGTCTGGCTCTAGGTCAGTGATCACACCATCGTGATTATCTGGGTCATGAAGATCTTTTTGTACAGTTCTTCTGTGTATTCTTGCCATGTCTTCTTAATATCTTCTGCTTCTGTTAGGTCTATACCATTTCTGTCCTTTATCGAGCTCATCTTTGCATGAAATGTTCCTTTGGTATCTCTGATTTTCTTGAAGAGATCCCTAATCTTTCCCATTCTGTTGTTTTCCTCTATTTCTTTGCACTGATCGCTGAAGGAGGCTTTCTTATCTCTTCTTGCTATTCTTTGGAACTCTGCATTCAGATGTTTATATCTTTCCTTTTCTCCTTTGCTTTTCGCTTCTCTTCTTTTCACAGCTATTTGGCTCCAAAATCGCTACAGATGGTGACTGCAGCCATGAAATTAAAAAATGCTTGCTCCTTGGAAGGAAAGTTATGACCAACCTAGATAGCATATTCAAAAGCAGAGACATTACTTTGCCAACAAAGGTCCAGCTAGTCAAGGCTATGGTTTTTCCTGTGGTCATGTATGGATGTGAGAGTTGGACTGTGAAGAAGGCTGAGCGCTGAAGAATTGATGCTTTTGAACTGTGGTGTTGGAGAAGACTCATGAGAGTCCCTTGGACTGTAAGGAGATCCAACCAGTCCATTCTGAAGGAGATCAGCCCTGGGATTTCTTTGGAGGGAATGATGCTAAAGCTGAAACTCCAGTACTCTGGCCACCTCATGCAAAGAGTTGACTCATTGGAAAAGACTCTGATGCTGGGAGGGATTGGGGGCAGGAGGAGAAGGGGATGACAGAGGATGAGATGGCTGGATGGCATCACTGACTCAATGGACCGTGAGTCTGAGTGAACTCCAGGAGTTGGTGATGGACAGGGAGGCCTGGCGTGCTGCGATTCATGGGGTCTCAAAGAGTCGTACACGACTGAGTGACTGATCTGATCTGATCTAGACATTTTAACTTAATTTGTCTGCAGTACAGCTCAGGCATTGATATTTTTAAAGAGATTCCTAGGCAAATGTGACCAGAGTTAACAACTCAAAATTACTTTTATTGGCAGGGTTAAACTCTAAAATTGCAAAATTGAATATTTATTTAAATACTAAATACTGTAAAGTTATATATATATATATGTATATATAAATTTTTTCAAATATGTAACATAACCAAATGAAGCAGACCATAATAGCAATCAGGTGGAAAATGTATATGACAGAGTGTGAAAGTAGAAATGTTCTTCTTATTTGCAGATCAGGTTGGTCAGTCAGTCAGTGCAGTCACTCAGTCGTGGCCAACTCTTTGCAACCCCACGGACTGCAGCACGCCAGGCTTCCCTGTCCATCACCAACTCCCGGAGCTTGCTCAAAGTTACGTCCATTGAGTCGGTGATGGCATCCAACCATCTCAACCTCTGTTGTCCCCTTCTCCTCCTTCCTTCAATCTTTCCCAGCATTAGGGTCTTTTCCAAGGAGTCAGTTCTTCGTATCAGGTGGCCAAAGTATTGGAGTTTCAGCTTCAGCATCAGTCCTTCCAATGAGTAATCAGGACTGATATCCTTTACGGTAGACTGGTTGGATTTCCTTGCAATCCAAGGGACTCTCAATAGTCTTCTCCAACACCACAGTTCAAAAGTATCAATTCTCGGGCACTCAGCTTTCCTTATAGTCTAACTCTCACATCCATACATGACTACTGGAAAAACCATAGCTTTGACTGGACAGACCTTTGTCAGCAAAGTAAAGTCTCTGCTTTTTAATATGCTGTCTAGGTTCATCATAGCTTTTCTTTCAAGGAGCAAGTGTCTTTTAATTTCATGGCTGCAGTCACCATCTGCAGTGATTTTGGAGCCCCCAAAAATAAAGTCTGTCACTGTTTCCATTGTTTCCCCATCTTTTTGCAATGAAGTGATGGGACTGGATGCCATGGTCTTCGTTTTCTGAATGTTGAGTTTTAAGCCAGCTTTTTCACTCTTCTCTTTCACTTTCATCAAGAGGCTCTTTAGTTCTTCTTTGCTTTCTGCCATAAGGGTGGTGTCATCTCTGTATCTGAAGTTATTCATAATTCTCTCAGCAATCTTGACCAGCTTGTGCTTCATCCAGCCTGGCATTTTGCATGATGTACTCTGCATATAAGTTAAATAAGCAGGGTGACAATATATAGCCTTGACATACTCCTGTCCTGATTTGGAACCAGTTTATTGTTCCATGTCCAGTTCTAACTGTTGCTTCTTGACCTGCATACAGATTTCTCAGGAGGCAGGTAAAGTGGTCTGGTATTCCCATTTCTTGAAGAATTTTCCACAGTTTTTTGTGATCCACACAATCAAAGGCTTTGGCATAGTCAATAAGGTGGAAGTAGATGTTTTTCTGGGCCTGTCTTGCTTTTTTGATGATCCAGTGGATGTTGGCAATTTGATCTCTGGTTCCTCTGCCTTTTCTAAATCCAGATTGAACATCTGGAAGTTCACGGTTCATGTACTGTTGAAGCCAGGCTTGGAGAATTTTGAGCATTACTTTGCTAGTATGTGAAATGAGTGCAGTTGTGCGGTAGTCTGAACATTCTTTGGCATTGCCTTTCTTTGGGATTGGAATGAAAACCTTTCCAGTCCTTTTCCAGTCCTGTGGCCACTGCTGAGTTTTCCAATTTGCTGGCATATTGAGTGCAGAGCTTTAACAGCTTCATCATTTAGGATTTGAAATAGCTCAACTGAAATTCCATCACCTCCACTAACTTTCTTTATAGTGCTGCTTCCTAATGCCCACTTGAGTTCACATTCCAGGATGTCTAGCTCTAGGTGAGTGATTGCACCACCATGGTTAATTGGGTCATTAAGATCTTTTTTGTATAGTTCTTCTGTGTATTCTTGTATCAGGTTAGAGATTAGGAAATATTCTTCGTATGGAATTTAAAGATTGCCTTTATGTGGAACTTGTGATATCACATACATCAGATAAAAAAATTTGCATTGTCATATGAATGGCAATTTAGAATGCAGATGATGTTTATGAGGAAGCCCAAAGCAAACTACCACTTCTTCTATTGGAATGATCATTCCAACTCTTGGCTTTGAGATTTAGTTAAGCCAAGAGTGAAAAAAATTAAGGAATGAATGAAGAAATTTTGTACACATTTTAAAAAGTTTTTATCACCTTTTAATACAGGAATATAATATGAATTAAGATATGCATGTAGTGGGCAAAGAGTAAACAAAATATCTTTTTCTCTTTGACCTTCGTTTGTCTTCCTTGTACTGTTTTCCTGGAAACATATAAAGATGGCTTGGGTCAACTTTGTTACCAGGCTTCATTGTAAAACTGACCCCTGTTTGGTATTGATTGGTCCTGTAAGAGTCGGACACGACTGAACGACTTCCCTTTCACTTTTCACTTTCATGCATTGGAGAAGGAAATAGCAACCCACTCCAGTGTTCTTGCCTGGAGAATCCCAGGGATGGGGGAACCTGGTGGGCTGCTGTCTATGGGGTCACACAGAGTCCGACACGACTGAAGTGACTTAGCAGCAGCAGCAACAGCAGCAGTACCTGGACTGAGAGACCTATAAATGCCTGATAGGAAGGCTTAATTTTGGTCCCAGACTGTGACTTGAGTAATCAGCATGTCCCTTTTGGGGGTCCTGAAACCTAGGACTGTGGAGTTACTTTAAAAAGATATGAGGCATGTATTTTCTGAACCAGGATGCTCCTCACACCTACCAGATGTGAACTTCGTAACTCTTGACAACCGGGTGAGCTACTACAAGGACTTCCCAGAAAGAGGGACACTTGGTGCTTTCCTCTGCTGGCAAGATACATCTGTAGCATTAGGGGTTCTTAAAGTGTGGCTCTCCAGTTTACCATCATGATTATCTCCAGGGAACTTAGAGTTCAAATTCTGGGACCTTATCTCAGGACTACTCAATCAGAAACCCAGGTGGAAGAGGAGAGGTGGGGAACAGCAGTCTGTGTCTTAACAGTCCCTTGAGGTGATTCCAGTGCATACTCAAGATTGAACACCATTGCTCCAAGTGAGCTTGACACTAAGTGTGCCCTATGGTAGTCTTATGTTGAGCGTTCAATTGAACCTATGATGGTGATCTTCTCTGGTGGATATTGTGCATTAACTATACTCGAAAGTGTGTCAGGGAAATGCACTTGTTTTTCCCATGGGTTAGAAGTGGTTTTAGTGTTTACTGAGGATTTAGTTTGACATATATTTTATGGACCATAACATGAAATAATGTTCCTATTTGTGGTGAAACTTACTGAGTCCGTTTTACCTATTAAATTCCATTTCCCATAAAGCAAAAGTTCTCACCTGGACAGATGGTAGTGAAGGAGGGTAAAAGAAGATATTTGAGACTCTAATGCAAGAAGCACATTGTGTCCATCCTATTAGAGTTAACAGAATTTGAGGGTGAAGAAGTGTGTAATTCAAGGACATGTAACACACTCACACACATACATACGTGGGCTTTCCTGGTGGCTCAGATGGTAAAGAATCTGCCTGCAATGTGGGAGATCCCCGGGGCGGAGGTGGTGGGGGGGGTGGGGTGGTGGGGGGGTGGTGTTCAATGCCTGGGTCAGGAAGATCCCCTGAAGAAAGAAATGGCAACCCACTCCAGTATTCTTGCCTGGGGAATCCCATGGACAAAGGAGCCACACACACTCTCACACTTACATACACAGACACACTAATTACCCTCCCTTTTCCCCTTTGACCTTTCTTTCCTTCTTCCTTTTTCCTTCCACCCTCCCTCCCTCTTTCCTTATTCTTCATTTTTTTTCTTTTGTCTCCAATTATTTAATTCTCATAAAAATATTTCTTTTTGTTAGTGCCTCAAAATTGGAAAGAGATATACCAGTTACATGGTTAGCCTTGTTCGAGTTTTAGAACTTTTAAAATTTATTAAAAGCCATTTGAAAGCTTATCCTATAGTAGAGAATTCTTTATTACCATTTTCAGTATTGTACTCTTGTGTCAAGTTGAGATAATCCTGAGTGGCTTATGTGAAATGGCTCTGATTTGAGAAAAATGTAATTAGTCTAGGCTTAACACATAATAGTTAAGTGAATAATTGGTGGCAATTGTGTGATTGCAAAGTCCTTTTAGTTTAATTGGAACCTTGATTTTTGCCAGTGAACCACTTGGAAAGGTAAAAGGAAAATTTTTTAAAGTAAATTTTAAAGGTTTTTGTTAGTACAGTGGATTTTTAGTCTTAATGGGGCTCTTTTACTGAATACAGTATGGTTTTTCTTGAAGGGGAGTTTTGTCAGTGGAGTAAATTGGCATGATAGGGTTGTAATACAAATCTGCCTATGGAACCCTTGCTGCCATATTATATGGTGACAGTATTCATAGTTTTAAATGACTCTAACTATATTAGCCTACTCTGGCTGCCATGACAAAATAGCCCAGATTGGGTAGCTTAAACAACATGCATTGATTTTTCTTACGGTTCTGAAGGCTAATAGTCCATCATCTACTAGTTCTGAAGGCTAAGTCCATTATCAAGGTTCCAGCAGATTTGGTTTCTGGTGAGGACTCACTTCCTGGCTTGTAGACTGCCACCTTCTCCTTGTGACCTCACATGGCTTCTCCTCAGGGTGCTCGTGGGGTTGGATGAGTAGGAGAAGGAGAAAGAACTTTCTGATGGCTCTTCTTTTACCTTGTTTAACCTTAATTACTTCTTTAGAGGCCCCATTTCCAAATATAGTTGCACTAGGGGTTTAAGGCTTTAACACATACATTTTGGAATGACACAAACATTCAGTCTGTAACACCAGCTTAATTGAAAATGTCTTGAGGGCAATTAAAGTGGTCAAATAAGTGAAATTTCAGATCCGTTTATCAAAGTTGCTGGATGCAGGCTTAAATGAATTTGTTGGGACTCTTTTCTATATCTCTTAGCTTTGATTTTTATTCTTAGCTCGACTCTCAACAAGAGATGGCAAATGATCACTACCAGATTCCAAGTTTATGTTCTGTCATCTAACTCAGTGAAAGAAAGCTTCATGTTACCAACTGTTCTGTTCAGATTCCCATGATGGTATCTTTTTAAACATATTTGAGCCACAGACTCATTCCTGAATCAATTATATTGATCAGGAAGCCAGTTGGTCAGACCCAGGTTATGTGGCCAGATCAAGGATTGGGGCAGACATGTCCAAAAACTTGGACCAAGAATAAAGAAGAGGGTTTCCCTGCTGACTCAGTGGTGGAGAGTCTGCCTGCCAATGCAGGAGACAGGAGTTTAACCCCTCATCCAGGAGGATCCCACATGCTGCGGGGCAGGTAGGCTCTTCTGCCACAACTGTTGAGCCTCTGCTCTAGAGCCCAGAAGCTGCCAACTATTGAGCTCATGTGCTACAATTACAAAGCCCATATGCCCTAGAGCTGGTGTTCCACAACAATAGAAGCCGCCGGAATGAAAAGCTCGTGCATTGTGGCTACAGAGTAGCATCCGCTCATTCCAACTAGAGAAAAACCTGTGCAGCAACCAAGACCCAGCACAGACATAAATAAATAAAATTACTTTAAAAAGAAGAATTTACACAAAGGAAACTCTTTATGCTGTTGACGAAAGGAAAGCCCGTTCTTGGCATGCCGAAATGATACCTGCACCATAACTTCCTAAGCAGAGTGGACTTTCCTCCAGAAAACTGCTTATCTCTTCCTACAAATCTGGCTGGTATTGATAGGATTCTGTCTTACTTGGTATGTATTTTTTCTAAAGTTGAGCTGGATTTAGAGTGACTTCCTGAACACTGTTTGAAGGTTTAAGTATAGAAAGTCATAGTCAAACATGTTTTAAATCTTTAGAATTAAACTGTCCATGGTTTTTTCTCTTCTTTTTAAAGAAGAAATGTACATAGTTATCTATCCTTACAAATAGATGAGCTGAAAGATGAGATACTTCAATAATGCCAATTCTTGGAGTATACTTTTTTCTGTTGGGAATTTAAAGACATTATTCTCCCCGCTCATATGAGATATGAAAGGCATTGGATGTCTACCAGCTGGAGCTACTGAGCCTGCACGCTCTAGAGCCCATGCTTTGCAGCAACAGAAGCCTGTTCACTGCAATGATGACCCAGGGCAGCCAAAATTTAAAAAGATAATTAAAAAACTTAAAAAAAAAAGCTAAACTCTGGGGGAAAATTTTAAAAACCCTCACGTCACTGGGAAGTAATCAAAAGCAGACAGAAGTTAGAATACGTCTGAAACAAGTCCTTAAGCTCTGATTGTATAAGAACAGTGTATCTTGCTCCAGGACATGTTTCTCCTTCTTAAAAGGAACCTTCTGACTAATTTTGTTATCTTAAGATGTATGTTGTGGGAGTGGGTCTGTTAAAAGTATATAAGGCCTTGATAAGACTATCGGGGGGGGGCACTCTCCACCCCCTTCTGATGTCTGTGTCAGAAGCTTTCTCTGTTCTTTTTTCTGTAATAAAATTTCTGCCACACACGCTCAAGAAGAAGAATCTCTAAGAATCTTAGCCAATGTATGTAAAGAAAACCATACATAGGTGCATCTACTGAAGTCCTGAGATTAAAATAAAATCTTAAAAAAAAAATAAATAAAATAAAATAAAATCTTAAGTTCAACCAGAGGAAAAAAGAAACATTACATCTTGGATAAACATGATGAGAGTTTAAAAATTTTTAAAGACATGTCATTGGCAATAGTTGAGGCCAGACAAAATGGAATGATATCTTTCAAGTATTGGGGGAAAAAATTGTTGATCTAGAAATCTGTACTAAACAACATCATATCTAAAAAAAATAGAAGCACAATAAAGACATGTGTGTGTGCTCAGTCACTAAGTTGTGTCTAACTCTTTGTGACCCCATGGACTGTTGCCTGCCAGGCCCCTCTGTCCATGGGATTTCCCAGGCAAGAATACTGCAGTGGGTTGCCAATTCCTTCTCCAGGGGATCTTCCCAACCCAGAAATTAAACTGTGTCTCCTGCATTGGCAGGTGGATCCTTTACCACTGAGTCACCTGGGAAGCCCACAATAAAGACATTTTCAGATAAATAACAACTGAATTTGTTGCTGATATGTCTGCAATTCTAGATACGGTAAAACAGAGTATTCAGGCTAAAGTATTCAGTATTCAGGAAACTTAGAAATACAGGGGAAAAAAAGCAAAGGACATTTTTTGATATGCAGATAAATATAATTAATGTTTTAGTTTCTAAAATTATTTGAAGTCAACTGAATGTTTATACCTAAACTAATGACAGTGTATTTATGGGGTTAATAACATGGGTTTTCTCCTTGGGATAAAAGCCATGACCAACCTAGACAGCATATTAAAAAGCAGAGACATTACTTTGCCGACAAAGGTCTGTTTAGTCAAAGCTATGGGTTTTCCAGTAGTCATGTATGGATGTGAATTGGACCATAAAGAAAGCTGAGAGCCAAAGAATTGGTGCTTTTGAACTGTGGTGTTGGATAAGATTCCTGAGAGTCCCTTGGACTGCAAGGAGACCCAACCAGTCAATCCTAAAGGAACTCGTCCTGAATATTCATTGGAAAGACTGATGTTGAAGCTGAAACTCCAGTACTTTGGCCACCTGATATGAAGAACTGACTCCTTGGAAAAGACCCTGATGCTGGGAAAGATTGAAGGCAGGAGGAGAAGGGGATGACAGAGGATGAGATGGTTGGATGGTATCACTGACTCAATGGACATGAGTTTGAGCAAGCTCTGGAAGTTGGCGATGGACATGGAAGCCTGGTGTGCTGCAGTCCATGGGGTTGCAAATAGTCGGACATGACTGAGCGACTGAACTGACTGCCTGACTGAACATGGGTGAGTGTACTTTGCCTGCATACATGTTTAGTCACTTAGCTGTGTCCAACTCTTTGCGACTCTATGTACTTTAAACAATAGCAAAAGAATTGCAAAGTCTGTAATAGAATTATACTTACATTATGTGTAAGTGGTTTAATATTAATATTGTTAGCTTATTATAGTAATTTATTAATATTATTAATATTCAAGGTAAACTGTGGTAAGAGTTCATGTCCTAATCTTTATGGTGGCAATTAAAAGACTGCTATAAAGAGGAGTACCGAAAAATTCAGTAATGATGTTGAGTGTGACTCTGAGGAGGGAGGTGGGTGTTGACTAATGTTTTTGTTTGTTTGTTTGTTTTTCCAGTAATGTTTATACAGAATTCAAGGGGTTTTTCTTCTTTCCATTCCTATGGCTAAGTTTCACTTCCTGTCATATATGGTCCAGCTTCACATGAGTTATGACAGCCTAAGATAGATAACTTGATTTGCATTCAGGATTCATTCTGATTTGTATGAGATGGGCACAAAGTAATAATTGGAGCAGAGATATTTCAGTGCTTTGCCACCTCAAGTGAGATTTATGATTGGTAATGAAAGCCCAGTATCTGATACCCAAGGACATGCTTGTAAACAAGACATTACCTAGCAATAAGTCCTCATCCTTCAGGAGCAGTTTAATAGATAAATAATGCATTCCAAATGCTTTCCAAGTCAGCAGCATCAAAGCAGAGTCCACAGTATGTGGCTGAAGGTTATTCTCAGGTGTATTTCACCAGGAAGCTGAAAATAATTGAGGGTAAATAGAAAAAGGGAAAAAAAAAAAAAACACACACTTGGATTAATATAAGGTTCGACCCATTTTCTCAGTAACTGATACCAGGAACTTTGGGGAAATGTGAGAGAGTTCCCAAATAAATGGAGCTCAGACCAAGGAGCAATAGAAGGATGTGTTGATTCTGGAAGCAATATTTATAACCTGGGATACAAAGCTGTTCCTACAAGATCTCTTTATTTTCCTGGGCAAGTCATTCATTAGACAGAATGCAGAGTGTACCGCTGATGAGCTGGGGACCTTGGAAAAGTCACCAAAATTCTGGAGGCCTCAGTGTCTTCAACTGAAATGAGAAGGTGGGACTGACTGATATCCAAGGTCCCTGGGGTTCTGATTCAGTGCTGCAGTCCAGTACAACTGAGGGCCTTTCCTGCTCAGACAACCAGGAACTTCCTCCTCAAAGCCCACCTCTTTCTCTTTCTCCCCCAGATTCAGCTTGTATCGTCACTGGCAGGACTGGCTACATAATTTGTGAGGTCTAGTGCAAAATGAAAATGCAAGGCCCCTTGTTCAGATACTAATTAGATTTCAGGTTGGAGAGAGCAGAGCATGTCTTAGAAGCACAGGGCCTTCTAAACATGTTGCCCTGTATGACTGCCCAGGCTACATGTCTGTGAAGCCATCTCTGCTTACTGTGCTCTGAAGATGAAAGCTTAGCAGTGACACACATTATCCCAAAAGACAAATATGCAAGTATTACATTTTGATGTTAGAGTATCTATAAACTATAAACTGTCTCCTCATAGTATAAATCTGATAGGGTTAATTATAATTTTTATTGACTGAATTAATTTAATTACTGGTAATGATATTGATTTTCTAATAGATTTTATTTTTTAGAGCAATTTTAGATAGTGAAATAGAATGGAAGGTATGTGTGTGTGTGAGTGTGACTCACCCACCTCACCACACACACATAGCCTCCTTTTTTTTTTTATCAATATCACTCACCAGAGTGCTACATTTGTCACAAATTGTTGAGCCTACAGTGACATATCATTGTTACCCAAAGTCCATTGTGTACATTAGGGCTCACCCTTAGTCTTGTGTATTTTATGGGATTAGGAAAATTTAAAATGACTTGTACTCATCATTACAGTATCATATACAGTAGTTTCACTGACCTGAAAATCCTTCATTCATGGTTCACGTATTTGTCCTTCCCTTCCCCTTAACCCCTGGCTACTACTGATCTTTCTACTCTCTCATAGTTTTGCCTTTTCCAGAAGGCCATATAGTTGAATCATACAGTATGTAACTTTTCAGACTGGCTTTTTTTACTTAGTAATATGCATTTAATTTCCTCCAGGTTTTTTTGTGACTTGATAGTTCATTTCTTTTTAGTGCTGAATAATACTCAGTTGTCTGAATGTACCACAGTTTATCCATTCACCTACTGAAGGGCATCTTGGTTGCTTCCAAGCTTTGACAGATATGAATAAAGCTGCTGTAGACATTGGAGAAGACAATGGCAAACCACTCCAGTACTCTTGCCTGGAAAATCCCATGGATAGAGGAGCCTGGTAGGCTATAGTCCATGGGGTCGCTAAGAGTTGGACAGGACTGAGCGACTTCCCTTTCACTTTTCACTTTACTGCATTGGAGAAGGAAATGGCAACCCACTCCAGTGTTCTTGCCTGGAGAATCCCAGGGATGGTGGGCTGCCATCTATGGGGTCGCACAGAGTCGGACATGACTGAAGCGACTTAGCAGCAGCAGCAGCAGCTGTAGGCATTAGTGTATAGGTTTTGTGTATATGTAGTTTTAAATTCTTTTGTACAGTTGCTGGCTTGTGTAACAATGTAGTCAAACACTCAGTCGTGTCCGACTCTTTGCAACCCCAGGAGTATAGTCGGCCAGCCTCCTCTGTCCATGGGATTCTCCCAGCAAGGATACTGGAACAGGTTGTCATTTCCTACTCCAGGGGGTCTTCCCGACCCAAAGATTGAACCGAAATCTCCTGCTTCTCCTGCATTGGCAGGAGGATTCTTTACCACTAGTGCCACCTGGGAAGCCCGGCTTGTGTAGTAAGAGTATGTTTAATTTTGTAAGAAACTGCCAAACTGTCTTTGAAAATGGCTGTACCATTTTTCATTCTCACCAGCAATGGGTGAGAGTGCCTACTGTTCCACGTCCTCTCCAACATTAAGAGTTGTCAGTTTTCTGAACTTCAGTCATTTAAAAAGGGGCGAAGTGATAATTCATTGTTTTAATTTCTATTTCCCTGGTTACATATCATATGGAACATATGGACCATCTTTTCAAATGCTCATTTGCCATTTGCCTATATTCTTTGATGAGGTATTTGTTCAGCTCTTTGACCATTTTTACAATCAAGTTGTTTTCTTATTGTTGAGTTTTAAGAGTTGTTTGTATATTTTGGATGACAGTCCTTTATAAGATTTTTTTCCGCAAAAATATTTTCTCCCAATCTTGTCTTCTAATTCTCTTGACTTGTTTCTTGCAGAGCAGTAAATTTTAATGAAGTCTAGCTTTTTCATTCTCTTGTTCATGGATTGTGCCTTTGGTCTTGTATCTAAAAAATATCATTTTCAGACTGAAAGTCGTCTAGATTTTTCTCCTATGTTATCTTCTAGGAGTTTTATGGTGATACTGGTTTTCTGCTTGTATGACTTGTCACCGTACACTGAATGCTTTTCACCTAACATCATTATATTGGGTTCTTAGAAGCCTGTGAAAAACACAGTTGTTTTCCAGATTAAGCAACTGAGGCCATGAGACAGAACAATGATTCTGAGCCATTTCTTTTTACTCTTGGTCCAGTTTTCTTTCTTTGAGACCATGATACCCAACTATGTTACCTCCGTGAACTAAAACTTGATGAAATACAGAGACGCTTTTCATTTAGGAAGTTCAAACTGCGCTAGGTGTGGTTACTTATAAAAGATTGTTTTGGTTGTTTTGTAGAAATAAAACTGATACAGCTGTGTGGTGTTGTGTGGTCAGTGGCTAGCCGTGTCTTACTCTTTGTGACTCCATGGACTGTAATGTGCCAGGCTCCTCTGTCCATGTGATTTCCCAGGTGAGAATACTGGAGTGGGTAGCCAGCCCCTTCTCCAGGGGGTCTTCCCAACCCAGAAATCCAACCCATGTCTCTTGCGTCTCCTGCATTGGCAGGCAGATTCTTTATCACTAGTGCCACCTTGGAAGCCCCCAAAACTGGTATAGCAGATGCTATTAAATAAAAAAAATAAAAAAAAAAACCACCTTTATGACTACCAGCCATATGCTAGAATAGCCTTGGCTGCAAAATCTTTTGTGATTTTTTTTTCTTTTGTTGCGTACAGAGGAGACTTACCTCTGCTCTGAATGCCTTGGTCCCCATGCTTTGCATTTCTTGCCACTGAGCTAGAGTAATGGGGTCTTTCCTTACGAAGGTTAAGGGTTTCTAAACTTTACAATAAAGTTGCTGTTTTAAGAATGAAATGCATTGTTTAAAGATAATATTGAAACTGTTATCTACTTGATACTATACTATGCCTATCTTTCATTTTAGGGTGGGGTTGGGATAGTTAGAAGAGGATAGCCTGACGAATTAATGAGTTTAGTTCCATCACTAACTCACTCTAACACTTTGGACAAGTTACTTAATCTTCCTGTGCCACTAAAATATTGGAAAATATTGTACCAACAAAAAAGGGTTGTGCTGACTAAAAGAAATAGAAACCACATAGTTAGCTCCCTAAAATTCAGATAACAGCAGTTTATTATTTTAGAAGGAAATAAAGTGAAGAGTTGTTAGAACAATGTTCTATGAGTGATTTTGTTAGCAACTTGATGACACACTCCAGGAACTAGCATGAACATTATGCAAAATGGGAATATAGTGAGATGGCAAAAATGGAATGAAAATGACAAAAACATAATTTAGGAGAAAATTTTAATAGTAAACAAACAAACAAAAAAAACAGCAAGCACACAAAAAACAAACAGCTCAATCAAAGCAAAAAATATCTGAACTAAGCTTCAGAAAAGTAAAATTACCCAAATCAGATTATGCAGGAAAATAAAAGATGCAACCTTTAATTCAATTAATTTATTTATCCAGAACATGCATTATTCTGAAAGGCAATTTAAAACTAATGTAAAATGGATTTAGGGACTGTTGAAAACAATTAAGGTCAAGGTAATGTGTGCCTAAGTTCAAATTCTTATGGTTATAAGTTTGCTTTATGTCAGTATACTCTTGAAATAACTATTTGTAGCATATTTCAAATTAGTAGATGGGAATTCTCTTAAAATAGTTACTTTGTTCAGGGGAAAGTAAGCTATAAGCTTATGAGTAAGTCATGATCCCTGCCTATGGGTAATCAGGCATATAAAAGTCAATAAATGTTTATTGAATTTAACTGAAACACACAGAGGTGTAAGTGGAGGCCTTCTCAGAGGACTTTTGGTTTGGTAACCGTAATATACTGTTAGCCTTGGATTTAATTATGCTGATGTGTTACCAAAACAGTGCCTTTAATTTATTGATAGACTCACAGCATAATGATCCTTGGCAATCACTTGGTTCTATGTCATCTTGTGTCTACAGCTTGTTAATCCTCCACAAGGTTTGATTCCCACTAGAAATCTTTTTATTGACTATTATTAAGTCTCTTCTTATTGTCCTTCACATCTAAACCTTGTTCTTTGTAATTTGAGAAACAAAGTAAACACTCTGTGGAATGTGCCTGCTATTATTTCTATGACCACTCCTTGCAGAAGTGCAGACACCAGGTGGACAGCCCAAGGCTTGAGGACCCCTGCAAGCTGTTATGTTCTTCTCTTTCTGTTAAATAATAGAAAGGTCTAAATTTACCAATCTAGTGGTTGCATAGCCTCTCTTAAAGAGAGTTAAAGAGAGACTCAATTTTTCCTACAACAGAATACTTTCAGTGCAGGCTGATGTGGGGAAACTAGAGAAGCATTATTAATTCTCTTGTTCTGGGCATTATTCTTTAACAACGCTTGGTGGTGGTGGTTTAGTTGCTAAGTTGTGTCTGGCTTTTAGATCACATTAATATTTTTGACAATTTCAATTCAATATTGATGCATTTTAAGTTATTTTGTACTTCAGTTTCTTCACTTATAGAATGGGAATGCCAGTAATTTATTACGCTTCAAGGGTTTTGTACAGAGTGAATGAATTAATGATTTTGAAATATTAGACACTTTAAATGACTAGAGCAGTGCTCAGTACATGTTAAACCCTTGATATTTGTTAGCTGCTATTATTTTATGATTTTATTATTATTCTTATTGCTGTGCTTAGTTGCTCAGTTGTGTCCAACTCTTTGCAACCCCATGGACTGTAGCCCACCAGGCTCCTCTGTCCATGGGATTCTCCAGGCAAGAATACTGGACTGAGTAGCCTATCTCTTCTCCAGAGTATCTTCTGAACCTAGGGATTGAACCCAGGTCTTCCACATTGCAGGTGGATTCTTTACCGTGTGCTCCTTATTAATGATCAGTTAAGATTCCTAAGTCTTAATCGTACTGATGTTCAATAACTTTCTTCCTATCCATTCTGGGGTTTTGTTTTATCTTTAAGGGAAAGGTTTGGATTTACTAAATAGAATCTCATTAAAGATCCGTTATGCCACATTATCTGAATCAAGATACTCTTACCCAATTCATGCTGTGTTCTTCTGGACTGTGCATTATTTCGCATGTGATAAGTGTGTCATCTGTGTGCCCCAGGCTGTTAAGTCTCTGTTAAAGGTGTCAAGTTGGACAGTGACCTGCAGCAGACCACTAGAGACATTGCTCCAGGTTGACACTGATTTAGTAATCAGTTTTCTTTGGAGAGAGATGCTCAACCAGCAAAAAGTTGACCAGACTTTATTACCATTCCACCTGTACTCCATGTGCAGTAGATCCTGCATCCAGAGACTTGGTGTTGATAGAGGCCTCTGCCTTCATAGGAGCTCCACTTCTGCCTGAGTGCTCCGAGATTTTCAACTGTGGTGCTGTGATCTCTTTGGCAAGTTCTTTCACTGCCTGATAGTGCCATTAAAACAATGAAGCTCCTCTTACCTCACCTGAATATCTCTCTGTTAATTATATTTTCAAATCTCTCAGGGTTTCTTCCCTATTTTCTAGACCACCTCGGCACATTGGAAAGAACAAAACCATTGCTTGAACACAGAATTTCTGTAGTATTTTGAGCATGTTTGGGATATTGTTTCTGATTCTGGTGTGGCACTGGCTTGGGACATACAGTTGGAATAGGGAAACTATAGTATCCTATTTACCTGGAATGTTCCTCTTTGTCATGGAAAAGGAAATTGTATGGGGATATGGCTAACTGGGAAGGGCTAAGGGTTGAAATTAGACCAGTTCATTGGGATGCTCATTGTCACTGTCTTTCTTCCATCTTCCAAAAGAGAATACTGGTGTGGTTCTGGAAATGCCTCCTGATCTGTGGACATCACTGAGCGTGTCACAGTAGTCTCATTCCAGTGATCATTGGTTGACTCAGACATGAACGTGAGATGTAGAGTGTGAGGCAAAGGCCAAGTGAGAAGAATTGTGTCCTAAACAAATACTAAGAATTACTACTATTTTTATTTTAGAGAGGAAAACAGAATGCAGTGATGTCCGGAGAAAGCAACGGCACCCCACTCCAGTACTCTTGCCTGGAAAATCCCATGGACGGAGGAGCCTGGTAGGCTGCAGTCCATGAGGTCGCTAAGAGTCGGACACGACTGAGTGACTTCACTTTCACTTTTCACTTTCATGCATTGGAGAAGGAAATGGCAACCCACTCCAGTGTTCTTGGCTGGAGAATCCCAGGGATGGGGGAGCCTGGTGGGCTGCTGTCCATGGGGTCGCACAGAGTTGGACACGACTGAAGCGACTTAGCAGCAGCAGCAGCAGCAATGATGTCAGAGTTTCTACTCAAAATCCCACAATACATAAAGAAGAAAGAATCAGTCTACTCTTTAATCTTGAGCACTGAGCCATTATTTTCTTTTCCTAGGGCAGCAGTTCAGTGAACCTTCCATTTGAGGAGTTTTATGGACAATTAACTGCTTCTGTTGATTGATTTAGGGGACTGAGATATAAAAATTTTGCAAAACATTTTTACTTGAACACTTCACTTGATTTTTTGGTGAGTTTGGTTACTGAACCCTTTTGAAAATGCCCATTGTAAAGCTCTTTGCCAGTACCTCTTATTTTATTACCAGCAATTATTGCAGGCTGAAATTTTCTTCTTGTTCATTTTCTTGTTTGTTCTCTGTCCAGCTCAGTGTGGGCTGCATGAAGACAATGGTATTTTCTGTCTCATATTTCAGTGTTTGGAATATGTAGTCTCTTTATAAATATTCACTGAATGAACAATCAGATTTGTAGCTATCTCTATGATATCAGTATGTAAACACATTTTTAAGTGCTTTCTCTATTCCTGGCATAGTGGTAAGCAAAATATCTCATATTTGATTCTTACTTTTTAAAGGATAAAAGCAGAGAAGGAAGGAAGGTAGGTAGGAGGAGAGAGAGAAGGAGGGGGAGGAACAGATGGAAGGAAGGGAATGAGGGAATAAAGGAGGGGAAGGGAAGGAAAAAGAAAAAAGGAAAGAAGGAGGGAAGAAAGGAACAAATATCACAGTTCTGGAGGCTGGGGAATGTGCAAGATCAAGATGCCAGCCAACTTGTTTCCTGGTCTTGCAAACAGTTCTCTTCCTGGTTTGCAAATAGCTGCCTTCACCCTCTGTTCTCACCTTGTCTTTCCTTAAAGTGTGCATGTGGAGATCTCTGTCTCTCTCACTCTTCCTTTTCTTATAAGTACACTAATCCCATAATAGGGGCCTCATCCTTTTGACCTTTGTTGTCATTGTTCAGTCACTTAGTCTTGTCTGACTCTTTGTGACCCTATGGACTGCAGCAACCCAGGCCTCCCTGTCCTTCACTATCTCCTGGAGTTTGCTCAAACTCATGTCCATTGAGTTCAACCATCTCATCCTTGTTCACCGTCTTCTCCTCCTGTCCTCAATCTTTCCCAGCATCAGGATCTTTTCTATTGAGTCAGCTCTTCGCATTAGGTGGCTAAAGTATTGGAGCTTCAGCATCAGTCCCTTCCATGAATATTCAGAGTTGCTTTCCTTTAGGATTGATTGGTTAGATCTCCTTGTTGTCCAAGAGACTCTCAATAGTCTTCTCCAGCACCACAGTTTGAAGGGATCAATTTTTTGGTGCTCAGCTTTCTTTATGGTCCAACTCTTACATCTATACATGACTACTGGAAGAACCACAGCTTTGACTATACAGACCTTTGTTGGCAAAGTGATATCTCTGCTTTTTAGTACGCTGTCAATTTTGTCATAGATTTTCTTCCAAGGAGCAAGTGTCTTTTAATTTCGTGTCTGTAGTCACTGTCTGCAGTGATTTTGGAGTCCAAGAAAATAAAATCTGTCACTGTTTCCTCTTTTCTCCCATCTATTTTGACCTTCAGTTCAGTCACTCAGTCGTGTCCAACTCTTTGTGACCCCATGAATTGCAGCACACCAGGCCTCCCTGTGCATCACCAACTCCCGGAGTTCACTCAAACTCATGTCCATCGAGTCGGTGATACCATCCAGCCATCTCATCCTCTGTCGTCCCCTTCTCCTCCTGCCCCCAATCCCTCCCAGCATCAGAGTCTTTTCCAATGAGTCAACTCTTCGCATGAGGTGGCCAAAGTACCGGAGTTTCAGCTTTAGCATCATTCCTTCCAAAGAAATCCCAGGGCTGATCTCCTTCAGAATGGACTGGTTGGATCTCCCTGAAGTCCAAGGGACTCTCAAGAGTCTTCTCCAAACACCAATACAGTATACTAACGCATATATATGGACTTTAGAAAGATGGTAACAATAACCCTGTGTACGAGACACCAAAAGAGACACTGATGTATAGATCAGTCTTATGGACTCTGTGGGAGAGGGAGAGGGTGGGGAGATCTGGGAGAATGGCATTGAAACATGTATAATATCATGTATGAAACGAGTCGCCAGTCCAGGTTCAATGCACGATACTGGATGCTTGGGGCTGGTGCACTGGGACGACCCAGAGGGAGGGTATGGGGAGGGAGGAGGGAGGAGGGTTCAGGATGGGGAACACAGGTATACCTGTGGTGGATTCATTTCGATATTTGGCAAAACTAATACAATATCGTAAAGTTTAAAAATAAAAAAAATTTTAAAAAAAGCATCAATTCTTTGGTGCTCAGCTTTCTTCACAGTCCAACTCTCACATCCATACATGACCACTGGAAAAACCATAGCCTTGACTAGATGGACCTTTGTTGGCAAAGTAATGTCTCTGCTTTTGAATATGCTATCTAGGTTGGTCATAACTTTCCTTCCAAGGAGTGTCTTTTAATTTCATGGCTGCAGTCAGCATCTGCAGTGATTTTGGAACCCCCAAAAATAAAGTCTGACACTGTTTCCACTGTTTCTCCATCTATTTCCCATGAAGTGATGGGACCAGATGTCATGATCTTCGTTTTCTGAATGTTGAGCTTTAAGCCAACTTTTTCACTCTCCACTTTCACTTTCATCAAGAGGCTTTTTAGTTCCTCTTCTGCCTTAAGGGTGGTGTCATCTGCATATCTGAGGTTATTGATATTTTTCCTGGGGATCTTGATTCCAGCTTGTGGTTCTTCCAGTCTAGCATTTCTCATGATGTACCCTGCATAGAAGTTAAATAAGCAGGGTGACAATATACAGCCTTAACATACTCCTTTTCCTATTTGGAACCAATCTGTTGTTCCACGTCCAGTTCTAACTGTTGCTTCCTGACCTGCATACACCTTAATTACCTCTCAAAAGTTTATTTCTAAATACTATCATATTGGGGGTTATAACTTCAGTACAAATTCCACCCCCAAATTGGGGGTGGAAGATGCATTCAGTTCACAAAGGAAGGAAAAAAGAAAGAGAATATGAATGAAGGAAGAAAGGAGGTAATTTAAGATAGCATGAAGCATTATGGAAAAAAAAATTAGGTTGAATCATGTAATGTGACTGGAGAATTGTTAAATTTGGTGGTCACATGGCCTGTTCAAAGAGGTGATATTTATTTAAGATTGACATGTGTAGGTGAGCAAGAAGAGAATTCCAAGCAGAGTGGTAGGTAGTCCAATGTTCTGAGGAGGAAATAGCTCAGTGTATTTGAAGAACTGGAGGTCAATGGGGTAAGCATGGTAAGTGAAAAGATGGTGACAAGGAATAACGTTAGTCACACTGGTGGGAGTTCCATAAAACATACATATGTAAATCATGGTTAATAAGTTCTAAATTATGCAGAGAGTATGGGAAGCCACACTCTCTGCATAAATTAGAACTTCTCCCTTGGACTGCAAGGAGATCCCACCAGTCCATTCTGAAGGAGATCAGCCCTGGGATTTCTTTGGAAGAAATGATGCTAAAGCTGAAACTCCAGTACTTTGGCCACCTCATGCAAAGAGTTGACTCATTGGAAAAGACTCTGATGCTGGGAGGGACTGGGGGCAGGAGGAGAAGGGGACGGCAGAGGATGAGATGGCTGGATGGCATCACTGACTCGATGGACGTGAGTCTCACTGAACTCCGGGAGTTGGTGATGGACAGGGAGGCCTGGCGTGCTGCGATTCATGGGGTTGCAGTCGGACACGACTGAGCGACTGATCTGATCTGATCTGATGGGAAGCCAATGAGAAGTTTTTAGAAGAGTGAAACCCTCTGATTAGATTTTTCGAAGTTCACTCTTTACATCATGAGACAAATGGATCATAACACAGTAAGAATGGCAACAGGAGACTTGAAAAGGTATTGTATTAGTTCTTGACATAATAATGATATGTGGGACCAGGTTGGTTATAATAAGGATGGGGAGATGTATTTTGGAGTCAACTAAATTTGATAATAGATTAGATGGGGCTTAAATGCAAAAAAAGGGACATTACTGCTTAGTTTTGGCTTGAGCAATGAGCTTCACAGCTGTGAGAAAAGTCTAGTGTCTTGAAAATTTCCTCCACAGTTCTTTTCACCCAAACTGTGAATTATCAAAACCCATTACCTCTTGTTATCATTACTGGTACCTTATAATCCTTTTTTGGGGCTTCTCTGGTGTCGCCTGCCAAGCAGGAGATGTGCATTCGATCTCTGGGTTGGAAAGATCCTCTGGAGAAGGAAATGGCAACCCACTCCAATATTCTTACCTGGAGGATTTCATGGACAGTGGAGCTTTGTGGGCTACAGTCCATAGATCGCAAAGGAGTCAGACACGACTTGGCAACTGAAAAACAACAATCCTTTTTAGGAGTTTCTTCAAAATTAGAGTCAGAAAGTGTTCAAGATAATGAATTTCCATTTTTCTCCATTAGCTAATTATTTAATGAATTAGCAAAAAAAAAAATTCAAAAATAATGATTAACATGAATGTAGGGGTCTATCTGTGGATTCTGTTGCTGATCCTTGAATTTAAGACTATAGATAGAATATTAATAAATAATTTCACTTTTGTATACCTAAATGTGTATACATACAGTATGCCTGTATATGTATGTGAATATTATTTGAAACTCAGCACTTCTGAGAGCAAGATGTTTAAATATGAATTTTTAGTATAAAACATTTAAAAGCCCTCAAGTGGAACATTTTATTATTGATACTATTTAAATATATTTTCTGTTTTACAGCTTATGTATTGTTACTCTGTGAAAAGCCAATTTAAAACATTAATGATATTTCCTCCATTAACATTTCTTTTAATATATTCGCTTTTTTTTTTTTTTTGTAGCAGATGGGAAGAAGAAAAAAAAGTAAAAAGGCAATTAAGACAATGGTCTCTTCTCTTTTGTTGATACATCCACTAACTTTTAAAGAGAGCTCCCTAAATTGGATTCTTTCATTTTTAAATATTTCTGTTCTAAATTGGCAGACACCATAATTGTTAGCTTTTTAGAGAGAAAGAAGGAGTGCTCTAGTTACCTTGATTTTATTTTTTTGCCTAATGAATGTCTCCCTTATTCACCAAGAAAACTGTACAGTACCCACTTCACATTCATGATGTGTGCTGTGTGTTTTAAGACTTTGCACATCACACCTGTCCCCACCCCTCCCCATGGACTATAGGATAAAGAGCATTCTGGAACTTCACAGGCAATCACAATGCTTGACCTTTTCTTCTTCAGAGTTCTCTTTCTGTGGGATCCTTTCCATTTTAACCAGTTATTCTCTTCTGTTATTTGTTAACCCTGATTCTTGAGCTCCCTTCTTTGTGCGGTTTCTAAGAATATTTTACCCCATATCATTCTATCCCTCCCCCTTCACACATGTCTAAGTTCTTCCATTTTTTTAAGGTTCATTCTTTCTGATCCTTGCAAACATTTTATCTATTTTCTGTCCCTATATTTTATCTTTTCCAGAATATTTTATACAATATTTTATACATTGTCTTTTCCAGAATATTCTATACCTTTTATACAGAGTAATATTGCATGAAGTCTTTTGAATCTAGCTTATTACACTTAATATAACATTTTAGATTCAACTATGGCATCGCCAGGTATTAGTGCTCTATTTTTATTGCCAAGTCATAGTTCATTTCATGGATGCATCATTGTTTATTTAACCACGAGATTATTAAAGGTATTTGGGTTGAAATTATGAATAAATCCTCTATGAACTTCATAAATAGGTTTTTGAGTTGAGCATAAAAATTTGAAGGGTAGGTAGAAATGGCTTAATATCTGCTTTGTAACATTTTTATTATCCTTTCAGTATTTGTTAAGGTTTATAGTGATGGGCATTTTGTATCCCCAATGTTGACGATTTGTATCTTCTCTCTTTTACTCTTTATCAAACTGGCTAAATATTTGTCAATAGTTTAGTTTATTTTTCATGAACGAATGTTTGATTTTATCTATATTTCTGTTTTTAGTTCCACTGGTTTCTTTTCATGACTGTCATTTTCTTTCTTCTGTTTATTTTGGCTTTAGTTTGCTCTTATTTCCCTAACTTTTAATATGGAAAATTACTCTTTTTAAATTTTAGTGTTTAATGCTATGGATTTTTCTCTAAGCAGTCTTGAATGCATCCCATCATGTTTGATATAATGTGTTTTCATTTTCATTCAATTAAAAATCCTTTCTGTTTTCCATTGTGACTTTTTTTTGGGTTCATGGCTATTTAGAGGCATGTTTTTAAATTTCAAAACATCTGGGGATTTTCCAGTTTCTCTTTGTTGTTAAGTTCAAGTTTAATTCTATTATAATGAGAATTTGTAAGATTTTAATTTTTATGATTTCTTAAGTTTTGTTTCATGGCTGAGATTATGGTTCAACTTCGTGGATGTCCCAATGCACTTTAAAAGAATGTGTGTATTCTACTGTTGGAATGAATATTCTATAAATATCAATTGGTGCCATGGTTGAAGTCGCCTGTTTTTTCACCTTTTCTGTCTGTTCTATTGATTACAAAAAGTCTTGAAATATTGAACTATAGTTGTGAATTTGTTTCTTTCAGTTCTATCAGTTTTTGCTTCATGAATTTTGAAGCTCTGTTTTTATGTGATCATGGAAATTTCATATTAAAATAGGATGAAGTAGTCCAGGTTTGATGCACGATACTGGATGCTTGGGGCTGGTGCACTGGGACGACCCAGAGGGAGGGTATGGGGAGGGAGGAGGGAGGAGGGTTCAGGATGGGGAACACAGGTATACCTGTGGCGGATTCATTTTGATATTTGGCAAAACTAATACAATATTGTAAAGTTTAAAAATAAAATAAAATTTTTAAAAAAAGATAAAAAAAATAGGATGAAGAAGTAGAATCAATTGTTGTTCAATCAATCAGTCCTATCTGATTCTTTGCGACCCCATGGATTGCAGCATGCCAGGCATCCCTGTCCTTCACCATCTCACAGAAGTTGCTCAAACTCATGTCCATTGAGTCGGTGATGCTATCCAATCATTTTATCCTCTGTCATCCCTTTCTCCTCCTGCCTTCAATCTTTCTTTCCCATCAGGGTCTTTTCTAATGAGTCAGCTCTTCACATCAGGTGGCCAAAGTATTGGAGCTTCAGCTTCAGCATCAGTCCTTCCAATGAGTGTTAAGGGTTGATTTCGTTTAGGATTAACTGGTTTGACCTCCTTGCTGTCCAAGGGACCCTCAAGAGTCTTCTCCAACACCACAGTTAAAAAGCATCAATTCTTTGGTGCTCAGCTTTTTTTGCTGTCCAGCTCTCACATCCTTACATGACAACTGGAAAAAACATAGCTTTGATTATATGGACCTTTGTTGGCAAATTAATGTCTCTGGTTTTTAATATGCTGTCTAGGTTCATCATAGCTTTTCTTCCAAGGAGCAAGTGTCTTTGAATTTCATGGCTGTAGTCACCATCTGCAGTAATTTTGGAACCAAGAAAATAAAGTCTCTCACTATTTCTATTGTTTCCCCATCTTTTTGCCATGAAGTGGAAACAATGGAATTGTTTATTTCTCTTTAAGAAATTACTTTAAAAGAAGAATCATGTTCATGCATAAATCATGTAGGCACAGTTTTTGTTGTTGTTGTTCTGTTCTTTAGATTACATGGTGGTTCTCAGACTTTAGGTTAAAAATCCTACATGATTGTAAATCCACATCCATGTGTACTTCATGGATAACTTCAGAAATGTAAAAGGATACATTTAACTTTCTTTGATTTTTCTTTATGTACTTACTTGAGAGCCCAATCTCCTATAAAAATGCACCTCCACAATATTTTTTCTCCTTTTTTCTATATTCAGTTCAGTTCAGTCGCTCAGTCATGTCTGACTCTTTGCGACCCCCTGAACTGTAGCACACCAGGCATCCCTGTCCATCACCAACTCCCAGAGTTCACTCAAACTCATGTCCATTGAGTTGGTGATGCCATCCAGTCATCTCATCCTCTGTCATCCCCTTCTCCTCCTGCCCCCAATCCCTCCCAGCATCAGAATCTTTTCCAATGAGTCAACTCTTCGCATGAGGTGGCCAAAGTACTGGAGTTTCAGCTTTAGCATCAGTCCTTCCAATGAACACCCAGGACTGATCTTTAGGATGGACTGGTTGGATCTCCTTGCAGTCTAAGGGACTCTTAAGAGTCTTCTCCAACACCACAGTTCAAAAGCATCAATTCTTCGGTGCTCAGCTTTCTTCACAGTCCAACTCTCACATCCATACATGACCACTGGAAAAATCATAGTGATAGTGATAGTGAAATCGTTCAGTCATGTCCGACTCTTTGGGACCACATGGACAGTAGCCAACCAGGCTCCTCTGTCCATGGGATTTTCCAGGCAAGAATATTGGAGTGGGTTGCCATTAAATGGACCTTTGTTGGCAAAGTAATGTCTCTGCTTTTGAATATGCTACCTAGGTTATGAAAATGTTCAAATTAAAGGTTAATTTCTCCTTAGTAGATTAATCTGAACTTCCACATCTTTTCAATTATGTCTGTATCATGGCACTTGAAAATATATTATATCTGATAGCTGCCTTCCAAGAATAACTTAGCCATCTGTTTATCCATTGCGTGTCATAGCAACCTGACATGTGCTTAGGTCAATAGGAGTTGTTTTTAAAATAAATAGGTATAAAAATAGCTATAAAAATGAATATATTCTGTCATCTTCAACAAAGCAACTAGGTAATTTAATTTTTTTCTGGGCTCCTGACATCACAGTAATTGTGGGCTCATGATCCTTAGTAGAATGTGGTGGTTGGTGGTGGTTTAGTTGCTAAGTCATGTCCAACTCTTGGATTGTAGCCCACTAAGGCTATTCTATCCATGAAATTCTCCAGGCAAGAATACTGGAGTGAGTTGCCATTCATTCTCCAGGGGATCTTCCCACCCAGAAATTGAACCTTGTCTCTTGTGTCTCCTACATTGGCAGGTGGATTCTTGACCACTGAGACACCTGGAAAGTCCTTTAGTAGAATACTTCACTCAATGCATTTTAAATGTTTTTACTCAATGCATTTCTTGATTAACAAACCAGAACTGCTTATGTTAGATATTAAGTGACTTTACTTTTTTATTAATAATATAACCCTCTTTTTGTCTGTTGATTGATGCAAAGTTGCCTCATCCTTACTTGTAATACTCAGAGGTGAATTGCACTCCATTTCCCACCCTCTTCTGCTGTGTCTGTCTGGCTTCTACTAAGTAACAATCACTTCTTTTAGCTATCTGGTGTCTTTTTCCTGACAGTGAGGCCACAGATGTTTTTTGGTCTGAAGATGCCTAAGGGGTGTCAGGTTCTCTGATGTCATTCTTGTGCCAAGGCCATACAGAAGTAGGGAGAATGCTCCTCTCTCATTACTCTTCCATTTTTCCCACATGGTTCCCATGGGGTTCGCAAATGTTTTTCTATATATAACCTCTCTTTCCCAATCTCTTACTAGAATTCAGACAGGAATATATGGGAAGACCAGGCTGGATGACAAATCTGAACTCGTAAAATTAGTCGTCTTCTTTACAAATTATCTTTGCACTTGACCCAACTTGACTTCTTCCTGAGAGTGAATTATTTCCTTAGGAAAAATTTCAGTACCATCTATAGATAGACTGTTTATAGGCCTGACCCATCTATCTACCACACACACATAGATTACTTTTTTCCAGTTGTCATCACAGTTGTGATAAATGAAGGATGATTTATTGTGCTTTGAATATCTACAAGGCCTATTTAGCCATTTGCAACAGGATAAGCCAGACGAGAAAGGTTCTATTCCTGTCTGGTGAGATAGAGCAGACTGTGGCTGAGGTGAACCTTTTTCAAGTGCTGACAGTAGAAATCAAGTACCAAAGATAGACACACACTCAAATCACACTGCAGTCATTGTTGCAAAGAAATAATTATTGATAGAGATTTCTAGAAAAGGTAGTGTAATAGGCACACGTGTGAAGTCCAAGGACTGAGAGCTAAGACATAGTCAACTTGTATATCTAAGCAGGAAGGCAAGTCATATTTGGGTGGTCTCTAATAGGGAGAAGGACCAGCCCTCAGACTTAGTTGTGAATCTGGGCTTCAGGGTTTAATGAGTACATGGCAGTTGTAAATTTCACAGACAAATGTAGAGGAAGGTGCAGTGGTTTCCCTGCTGCTACACATGCGTAACCTCTCCCACTATGACATCCCACACTAGAGAGGTTGTCAATAGTGAGATAACCTGGAGTAACAGGCAAGTTTGGCCTTGGAGGACAAAATGAAGCAGGGCAAATGCTAATGGAGTTTTGCCCAGAGAATGCATTGGTCATAGCAAACACCCTCTTCCCACAATGCAAGAGACGACTTCTCATCCAAGAAATGGACATCACCAGATGCTCAATACCAAAATCAGATTGATTACATTCTTTGCAGCTGAAGATGGAGAAGCTTCAGACAGTCAGCAAAAATAAGACCAGGAGCTGACTGTGGCTCATATCATGAACTCCTTATTGCAAAATTCAGACTTAAATTGAAGAAAGTAGGGAAAACCACTAGGCCATCCAGGTATGACCTAAATCAAATCCCTTACAATTATGCAGTGGAAGTGACAAATAGATTCAAGGGATTAGATCTGACCGAGAGAGTGCACGAAGAACTATGGATGGAGGCTTATAACATTTTACAGGAGGCAGTAATCAAAATCATCCCCAGGAAAAAGAAATGCAAAAAGACAAAATGATTGTCTGAGAAGGTGTTAAAAATAGCTGAGAAAAGAAGAGAAGTGAAAGACAAAGGAGAAAAGGAAAGATATACCCACCTGAATGCAGAGTTCCAAATAATAGCAAGGAGAGATAAGAAAGCCTTCCTAAGTGATCAGTGCAAAGAAACTGAGGAAGACAAAAAAAAATGGGAAAGACTAGAGATCTCTTCAAGAAAATTAGAAATATCAAGGGAATATTTCATGTAAAGATTGGCACAGTAAAGGACAGAAATGGTATGGACCTAACAGAAGCAAAAGCTATTAAGAAGAGGTGGGAAGAATACACAGAAGAAATATACAAAAAATATCTTCATAACCCAGATAACCACAATGGTGTAATCACTTACCTAGAGCCAGACATTCTGGAGTGCAAGGTCAAGTGGGCCTTAGGAAGTATCACTATGAACAAAGCTAGTGGAGCTGATGGAGTTCCAGCTGAGCTATTTCAAATCCTAAAAGATGATTCTGTTAAAGTACTGACTCAATATGCCAGCAAATTTGGAAAACTCAGCAGTGGCCGCAGGACTGGAAAAGCCCAATTTTCATTACAGTCCCAACAAAAGACAGTGCCAAAGAATGTTCAAACTACTACACAGTTGCACTCATTTCACATGCTAGCAATGCAATTCTCCAAGCTAGACTTTAACAGTACACAAACTGAGAACTTCCACATGTTAAAGCTGGATTTAAAAAAGGCAGAGCAACCAGAGATCTCATTGCCACCATCCTTTGAATCATAGAAAAAGCAAGAGAATTCTAGAAAAACAGCTACTTCTGCTTCATTGACTATGCTAAAGTCTTTGACTGTGTGGATCTCAACAAACTGGAAAATTCTTAAAGAGATGAAAATACCAGACCACCTTACCTGCCTCCTGAGAAATATCTGTGCAGGTCAAGAAGCACAGTTAGAACCAGACATGGAACAACAGACTGGTTCCAAATTGGAAAAGGAGTATGTCAAGGCTATATATTGTCACCCTGCTTACTAATGCAGAGTACATCATGCGAAATGCCTGAATGTTTAAAGCACAAGCTGGAATCAAGATTGCTGGGAGAAATATCAATAACCTCAGATATGTAGATGACACCATGCTTATGGCAGAAAGTGAAGAAGAACTAAAGAGCCTCTTGATAAAAGTGAAAAAGAAGAGTGAAAAAGTTGGCTTAAAACTCAGTATTGAAAAAATGAATATCAAGGCATCTGGTCCCATCACTTCATGGCGAATAGATCGGAAAACAATGGAAGCAGTGACAGACTTTATTTTCTTGGGCTCCAAAATCACTGCAGATGGTGACTGCAGCCATAAAATTAAAAGATGCTTGCTCCTTGGAAGAAAAGCTATTGACATCTTATTACAAAGCAGAGACATTACTTTGCTGACAAAGGTCTGTCTAGTCAAAGCTATGCTTTTTCCATTAGTTAGATATGGATGTAAGAATTGGACAATAAAGAAGGCCGAGCACCATAGAATTGGTGCTTTTGAACTGCAGTGTTGGAGAGAACTCTTGAGAGTCCCTTGGACTGCAAGATCCAGCCAGTGAATCCTAAAGGAAACCAGTCCTAAATATTCATTGGAAGGACTGATTCTGAATCTGAAGCTCCAATACTTTGGTCACCTGATCCGAAGAACTTACTCATTAGAAAAGATCCTGATGCTGGGAAAGATTGAAGGCAGAAGGAGAAGGGGACGAAAGAGAATGAAATAGTTGGATGGCATCACTGACTCAATGGATATGAGTTTCCGCAAGCTCTGGGAGGTGATGAAGAACAGGGAAGCCTGGTGTGTTGCAGTCCATGTTGTCGCAAAGAGTTGGATACGACTGAGTGACTGAAGTGTCTGAGCGACTGAACAACAGTAATAACTAGAGTGGTGCATTTATTACAGCTGATAAACCTACACTGACATAGCATTATCACCCAAAGTCTGTAGTTTACATTAGAGTTCACTCTTGTTATTGTACATTAAATGAGTTTGGACAGATGTATAATAACATGTATCTGATTGGGGGAAGGAGGAGAAGGGGACGACAGAGGATAAGATGGCTGGATGGCATCACTGACTCGATGGACGTGAGTCTGAGTGAACTCCGGGAGTTGGTGATGGACATGGAGGCCTGGCGTGCTGCGATTCATGGGGTCGCACAGAGTCAGACACGACTGAATGACTGAACTGAACTGAACTGAACTGAACCACTCTAGCATCATGCAGAATAATTTCATGACCTGAAAAATTCTCTGTATTCTTCCTATTCTTCCCTCTACTCTCTAGCCTCTGAAAACCACTGATCTTTTTACTGTTTCCATGGTTTTATCTTTTCCAGATTGTCATAGAATTGGAATCATATGGTATGTATCCTTTTCAGATTGGCTACTTTCACTTAGTTACAAGCATTTTAGATTCCAGTGGTACTGTTCTTCCTGGTTTATAGATAAGAACATAACAGTGAAAGCTGTGTGACTTGCCTAGGATCACACAGAAGAAGTTTAAGTGGCTATGTGTCTGACTTCAGAGCTGGAGATAGCTCCAGACCCCCTTCCTCCTGCTGACCTTTGTTGGTAGCAAAGTCAGGAATCCCCAAGCCCCTTGACTCTTGATCTATTGCTCTTTCTATGGTGCCATTTTGTTTCTCAAATAAGGTGCTATTACAATATAAGAGAAGGTCTTCCCTGGTGGCTCAGGGGTAAAGAATCTGCAGTGCAGGAGATGCAGGAGACGTAGGTTCAATCCCCGAGTTGGGAAAATTCCCTGGAGCAAGGCATGGCAGCCCACCCCAGTATTCTTGCCTGGAGAATCCCATGGACAGAGGAGCCTGGCAGGCTGCAGTCCATATGATCATAAAGAGCTGAACATGACTGAAATGACTGAGCACACATGCATTCATAATACAAGAGAGGGGCTTCCCAGGTGGCTCAGGTAAAAGTATCAGCTTGCCAAGCAAGAGATGCAGCTTCAATTCCTGGGTCAGGAAGATCCCTTGGAAAAGGAAATGGCAACCACTCTAGTATTGCTTGGGAAATCCCACAGACAGAGGAGCCTGGCGGGCTACATTCTATGGGGTTGCAAAGAGTACGACACGACTGAGTGACTGAACCACCACCACCACCACACACATAATACAAGAGTAATTATAGGGATGGAAACCTTATTCTCTGCTTGGAAACACAGTCCCACATGCAGGCTGTGTCCTAGAGATCTGTTTCTCAGCATTACATTTCCTTATGGTTGCCATGCAACAAGAAACATGCGTCAAGGTGTGTTTCTTATATATGATGTTCTGGGACTGATAATTTTTAAGGGAGAACAAAACACACACACACACACACACTTTGTTATGTTCCTGTGTTTACCACACATTCAGCTAAAGATTCTTATCCACCTTATATTTGAATCACACTGAAGAATGGATGACTATTAATTATATAGGACCTCACATTTGTAATTTTTCTATTATTGCAAATTTACATTTTTAACATTTCATAAAGTGAAAGACATATACCTAAATTTTAGAATTCCAAAAGGCCTGGAAATGTACTCTATATTCCTTTGTATCCCTCACAGTGCCTATTGTGGAGAAGGCAATGGCACCCCACTCCAGTACTCTTGCCTGGAAAATCCCATGGATGGAGGAGCCTGGTAGGCTGCAGTCCATGGGGTCACTAGGAGTCGGACACGACTGAGTGACTTCACTTTCACTTTTCACTTTCATGCATTGGAGAAGGAAATGGCAACCCACTCCAGTGTTCTTGGCTGGAGAATCCCAGGGACCGGGGAGCCTGGTGGGCCGCCGTCTCTGGGGTCGCACAGAGTCAGACATGACTGAAGCGACTTAGCAGCAGCAGCAGCAGCAGTGCCTATCGAAGTGCTTCCTGTGAGTATAATTTAATATAGATTTGCCAATTAACTTGTCCCTAAAACCAAACTGTGATAATCGCACACCTTTTAGCTGAAACTCTTGGTGAATTTCTTCTGGGTGTCCACATACTGTGATATTATATTCTTCTGGAATTTGGTGGAGAATTGGACTAAGAGGCTTTTTAGATCAATTGTGTATCAGTAGACTCTCTATAATTACTGTGAGGGAAACTGTAGGTCAGCGTTGTCCATCTGAACCTGTGTGGCAGTAAATTGTGTGCTTGTGGAGATTTATTATGCACCAATATTATGAATAATGGAAGGCTTTGGAGCTACAGGTATTTACCTGCTTACACAGGACTTTGCTCAATTGTGGCTACCTCATTTCAGTATGTCAAATGGGAGTCCTAACCATCTTTTACTTGCTCTAATTTGGTGCTGCAGTAACTCAGAATAAGTGATTGATGATTAAATTATGTATCAACTGGAGTTTTTGAGAATCTACAAAGTATTTGACATTTGTTAAATTCTAGGACTTTATCTATGAACATATCAGGCCTGTTCCCACCCTCACAGATCTAACAGTTCAGTAATAATGTATTTAGTGATGCACATGTCTTTAGGCTGAGCTACAATGTTATAGGTATCTTTAAAATTCTACACAGTGAGAACTAAAGATATATAGCATAGTTTGATATATATCTTTATATATAGAGCACAGATTGATATATATCAGTCTTAGAGTAGGATCTAAAACTGATGCATGAGAGATAAATGGAAGTGATAATGAATAAAAGTTTATCTTTATTCCAAACATCTGGTGTGAGTAAATGTATTAAATTTTACCTGGATTTTCATGTCATATCAGTAAAACCTAAGATGCATTCTTTAGAAACTATATCCATAAGAAATATATTTGGCAAAATTTGATACTGCCTTACCTTATGCAGCGTATCAACCTCATTATACACGATTGACCACATCTTCCTTGAAACATATTTTTCTATTGGCTTCTGTCTGTCATATTCCTTTGGTTTTCCTCTTATTGCAGTGGTCCTTGATGGCTATTCACCCTCTATCAGCCTCCAAATACTCAACTCCCAGGCGTTGATATTGGGCACTCTTCTCATCTCTATGATTAGTCTCTCTATAAGTTATCACAGATAGTCCGACAGCTTTCAGTACAGTTCAGTTCAATCGCTCAGTCGTGTCCGTCTCTTTGCGACCCCGTGAATCGCAGCACGCCAGGCCTCCCTGTCCATCACCAACTCCCAGAGTTCACTCAAACTCACATCCATCGAGTTGGTGATGCCATCCAGCCATCTCATCCTCTGTCATCCCCTTTTCCTCCTTCCCCCAATCCCTCCCAGCATCAGAGTCTTTTCCAGTGAGTCAACTCTTCGCATGAGGTGGCCAAAGTACTGGAGTTTCAGCTTTAGCATCATTCCTTCCAAAGAACACCCAGGGCTGATCTCCTTTAGAATGGACTGGTTGGATCTCCTTGCAGTCCAAGGGACTCTCAAGAGTCTTCTCCAACACCACAGTTCAAAAGCATCAGTTCTTTGGCGCTCAGCTTTCTTCACAGTCCCATAGCTTTAAATCCATCCAAATACTGATAATTCCCAAATTTGTATCTCTTACTCTCAATAATATCCTAGACTCTTGACTTACGTATACAACTACCTTTTTCACATCTCCATCTAATTTTTAGTAGACGTCTCAACTGTAATGCAACTAAATTGAATCTCTGGATTTCCTCCTTGTTTATTCGCTAAGTTGTGTCAGACTCTTTGCAACTCCACAGACTGCAGCATTGCCAGGCCTCCCAGTTCCTCACTATCTCCCAGAGTTTGCCCAGGTTCATGTCCGTTGCTATTCAACCATCTCATCCTCTTCTGCTCTCTTCTCCTTTTGCCTTCATCTTTCCCAGCATCTCGGTCTTTTCCAGTGAATTATTTGTTCCCATCAGGTGGCCAAAGTATTTGAGCTTCCAGCTTCAGCATTAGTTCTTCCAGTGAGTATTCAGGTTGATTTCCTTTAGGATTGACTGGTTTGATTGAAGTAAATTGAACCTCTGGATTTCCCCCTACCCTTCCCTTTTCCTCCAGTTTTCCCAGTCTCAGTAAATGCCACATCCATCTAGGTAGTTGCTTAGGCACTTAAGAATAAGACCTAGGATTTGACTTTATTCTCTTTTTCTCCTCATTCTTACCCCATTCTCACCAAGAAGTCCTGCTGGCTCGATCTCCAAAATGTGTCTTAATTCTGTTCATTCCTCTACCTCCCCACTGCCACCGTCAGTCCAAGCTCGTACTGATTTTCACCTGAACTTCTGCAGTAGCCTTGTAACTATTTTATCTCAGAATTTGCTTCCCTGCAGTCCATTTTGCACTTAGCATTCAGAGTGCATAAAGTTATTTGAATAATTTTATTTGTCCTAAAAGGACATTCCCTTGTTCAGATTTTTCCAGTGGCTTCCTATATTCACAGTAAAACCCAAATTCCTAAATATGGTCACAGATGATCTGGCCAGCATGAACCTCTCTGACCCGCTTTTCCAGTGTGTTCCCCATCCATTTTTATGCTTTAGGTTCATGGGCATTCTTTGTTTTCATTGAGAATGCCAGATGCGTTCTTGTCAGAAGACCCTTAGCTCTACTACTTCCCTCTGTGTCTGATGCCCTCCTCTGGCCTTTGCCTTTTTACTACTCTGGTGTCTGCTCATTCATTGCTTCTTCAGACAGGTCTCCTTTGGCCAGCTCTATGAAGTAGCCTTTTACTCACCTTGTAATGTGATCAGATTTTATTTCTTTCATGGCCTGTTTCATTATCTCTTTACTGACTGTGACAGGCATCTTTATCCCCACACCTGAATGTAAGCTCACTGAAGACATGTGCTTTTCCATATTGTTTGTTGTTCTCTCCTAGTCAGTCAGAATACCCATCAAGCCCTCAGGAAGTACTGCTTGCATAAATCCCTTAGCTCTGTGCATAGCCTCAAAGTCCTTTTCAGTTTGGTGAGATGCTACTGTGTCAACTTGATACATCACCATTTTTAGAACTTGGAAGGCCAAGTTGCATAGGGTCCTACTCCAATACTTTGGCCACCTGATGCGAAGAGTTGACTCATTAGAAAAGACCCTAATGCTGGGAGGGATTGGGGGCAGGAAAAGAAGGGGACAACAGAGGATGAGATGGCTGGATGGCATCACCGACTCAATGGACATGAGTTTGGGTGAACTCCGGGAGTTGGTGATGGACAGGGAGGCCTGGCGTGCTGATTCATGGGGTTGCAAAGAGTTGGACACGACTGAGTGACTAAACTGAACTGAACTGATTGCTGAGCAGTTTCTCATGCCTAATCCCATTATTTCCCAGAGGAGGGAATCAGCACAACAGACTACCAGAGGATCCTGCCATGTGACTTTGCTCTCCAGGATTTCCCTCAAGATGTGAAGAGTTCAGAGTAGGGTTTATTTTTCCTTATAAGGTTAATATCATTGTTGCTGTTCCATCACTGTCATGTGTCTGACTGTTTGCAACCCTAAAGAATTGATGCTTTTGAACTGTGGTGTTGGAGAAGACTCTTGAGAGTCCCTTGGACTGCAAGGAGATCCAACCAGTACATCCTAGAGGAGATCAGTCCCGGGTGTTCATAGGAAGGACTGATGTTGAAGCTGAAGCTCCAGTACTTTGGCCACCTGATGCGAAGAGCTGACTCATTTGAAAAGACCCTGATGCTGGGAAAGATTGAGGGCAGGAGGAGAAGGGGACGACAGAGGATGAGATGGTTGGATGGCATCACCGACTCAATGGACATGGCTTTGGGTAGACTCTGGGAGTTGGTGATGGACAGGGAGGCCTGGTGTGCTGCGGTTCATCAGGTCTCAAAGAGTCAGAGACAACTGAGGGACTGAACTGGAACTGGAACTGGATGCAGCACACCAGGCTTCCCTGTCCTTCACCATCAATAATGCTATTATTGTGCTGTGCTGTGCTGTGCTAAGTCGCTTCAGTCATGTCCAATGCTTTGTGACCCCATGGATGTAGCCCACCAGGATCCTCTGTCCATGGGATTCTTCAGGCAGGAAACTAGAGTGGATTGCCATGCCCTCCTTCGGGGGATCTTCCCAACCAAGGGATTGAACCTGCATCTCTTATGTCTCCTGCATTGGCAAGTGAGTTCTTTACCACTAGCACCACAGCTTTAATTACCCCAAATGCAGCTGCATTTTACCTTTATCTAACATATAAGCTCCCAGTCCATGTTTCCTGTCTCAGTGGTTGTGTATAATTCTCAGACCTTCATTTACTACTCCTGGGTTTAGGATCCTTCAGTTCAGTCACTCAGTCATGTCCAACTCTTTGTGACCCCATGGACTGCAGCATGGCAGACTTCTCTGTCCATCACTAACTACTGGAGCCTACTCAAACTCATGTCCATCGCATTGGTGATGCCATCCAACCATCTCATCCTCTGTTGCCCCTTTCTCCTCCTGCCCTCAATCTTTCCCAGCATCAGAGTCTTTTCCAGTAAGTCAGTTCTTTGCATCAGGTGGCCAAAGTATTTGCGTTTCAGCTTCAGCATCAGTCCTCCCAATGAATATTCAGGGCTTATTTCCTTTAGCATGAACAGTTTGGATCTCCTTGCAGTCCAAGGGACTCTCAAGAGTCTTCTCCAACACCACAGTTCAAAAGCATCAATTTTGGGGCACTCAGCTTTCCTTATAGTCCAACTCACACATCCATACATGACTATTGGAAGAACCATAGCTTTGACTAGATGGACCTTTGCTGGTAAAGTAATGTCTCTGCTTTTTAATATGCTGTCTAGATTGGTGATAGCTTTTCTTCCAAGGAGCAAGCATCTTTGAATTTCATGGCTGCAGTCACCATCTGCAGTGATTTCGGAGCCCCCAAAATAAAGTCTGTTACTGTTTCCATTGTTTTCTCATCTATTTGCCATGAAGTGATGGGACCAGATGCCATGATCTTCTTTTTTTGAATGCTGAGTTTTAAGCCAACTTTTTCACTCTCCTCTTTCGCTTTCATCAAGAGGCTCTTTAGTTCTTCACTTTCTGCCATAAACATGGTGTCATCTGTATATCTGCGGTTACTGAGGATCCTTAGCCAATTAGAAAAGTTCATCTGACTTCTAGGTAAGTAGTGTTCTCCTAGAGGGTAAAATGAGTGCTTGGAAGATATTGACTCAGAAATAAAATGCTTCAGATGAGTGTATGAACAAGTGAACAAGCTAATAACTGAGATTTTAGAAGCATCTCAGGCAGCTTTGGTCTTCCCAAAGCTCAGCTCTGAACCTGACCCTGATAGAAATCTTTCAAAGCTTTCCATTGCTGACACATCCTATCTTAGGATAATGCTCAAGGACTTTTTTCAGCCATGACTCCAGTTCACAACCGTATCTCCCATGTCTTTCCTTCCAAGGATGGCAGAATAACAAAGGGAAGCTGGGGTCTGGCTGCTGGTGTGTCTGCCTTGTCTCAGCTCTTCCTCCTCTCACATATGATCTTCTCTTGTTTAAATTTATTGAAGTTTAATCCTTTTTGCCTCCTTTGTCATGGATTCCTCCCACCACACAGCCTGACACACTTCTCTCTTTTAAATCTCATATTTCTCAGCTATTCTCTTAGATATTAGAATTACCACATTCTGGCTTTGATGCAGATGTTCACTTTCTTTCCTAGTCTGCAAGCACCTTACAGTCTTCCAGGTCTGTGAAGATCCATAAGCCTTGCACAAAAGCCTGGTCTTCCCTTTGAGAGGACCTCTTCCACACATGTGGCATCCTGGGGGGTTATTCATGGAGCAGTGAGTGAGGAAGTAATACTCAGAGAGTAACATGAGAACCCCTACAAACTGGGGAGGTGGTGACTGAAGCCTCCCTGCTGTGACATCCCGTTCTTCTGCTCTCTCCTGTGTGTGTGTTCAGTCACTCAGATGTGTCTGACTCTTTGTGACCCCCATGGACTATGGCCTGCCAGGCTCCTCTGTCCATGGAATTTTTCAGGCAAGAATACAGGAGTGAGTTGCCATTTCCTACTCCAGGGGATCTTTCTGACCTGGGGATTGAACCTGTGTCTCTTGCCTCTCCTGCATTTGCAGGAGGATTCTTTACCACTGCACCACCTGGGCAGCCCCTGGTAACCATATAAAAGTAGTAATGAACCTTACATGCTGCTAATGTGTAACAGGAGACAAAGATGCCTTCTGTTTCTCAGGTATCTTTCTTTTGATATTTTCTATGAATTAGAGTCTAGAAATACATGGGAGATATTTTCCCTTTCAAATATTCTAAAAAAGAGCTCCATTAGTTTTCCAGTATTCATAGAGCTGCACAGAGTGCTTTTCTTACTGATCACCAAGTGTAGAGGAAAAGAAAGGAGTTGCCCTGGTATAAGCACTTTTCCATTTAATTTTTAAAAATAGCTCAAGATTGTAATGTGTTTTAGCTTTGGGTCCACCACTAATATGCTAGACTTCCCAAGTGGCTCAGTGTTAAAGAATCCTCCTGCCGATGCAGGTTCGATCCCTGGGTCGGGAAGATCCCTGGAGGAAGAAATGACAACCTACCCCAGTATTCTTGCCTGGAAAATTCCATGGACATGACTGAAGTGACTGAGCATGCACGCATGCATGCTAACTAGCTGGTTCCTGATAAAATGGGAATTAGTAATAGTCTCACCTGAAAGAGTTTTAAGGATTAATGAAAATACTTCATGCAAAGCACTCAGCCTAGTGTCTGGACAAGAGAATGACTGAGATATTAAAAATAAAAGTTTCCCTCGGGTGTGCCGTGCAACACTTTGAGTTTTCATTAGCATTAATAGCTCACTCTAATTCTGTGGATCTGAACCAACACACTTCTTATTGGAACAGAAGAATCAGCCTCTTACAAATTTGTACTTTGGGCGAAGTAAAGATTTACATTTCTAAAATTGCCTCTTGCTTTCTGACTCTGGTTTTAACACATAGAAATTGCTTTTGTGGACAATAATTTAAGTGGTGGAATGCTTCCATGATAGATTTTCAATTCTCTCAATGTGATACTTCAAGCAATGCTCAAAGTTAACCATTTTATTTAAAAATTGGGTTGTGTCTTATTAATTTCTTAGGATCACTAAAATTCTTGGTGAATTCCTCAGGATTAATAAAAGAGGGCTGTGAGCTCCTATTTTTCCTTACTTTCCCTTCAGCAGACCTCCAGGTGGGTGGTAAGTGAATATACGAAGTCAGTGCACTTGGAAATAAATTTGTATTTTTAAACAGCCAAACTCTCCATACACTGTGGTGTTAGGTAAACCTGACACAGAAACATGAGTAGCATTTCCGCTCTTGTCCTTCCTCCAGAATAAGTGTGAGTAAGTGTGTTCTGAGTAAACCAGAAGAATGGGAATGTGGACTCATTTCTCAGTACTGTCTCAAGCTGCATCTCTTGCTGTAAAACTGAAGTATCATCTGGCTTGACTGGTAGGAGAGCAGAAGTGGTTGTTGGATGGATGGGTAGCTGGGAGGCAAAAATTGGTGATTATTAGATTACCATAAAAATAGCTAACTTGGAGCCATGTAACCACTTTTCTCTCAGGCAAGTCAACCATACTTTCTATATACTTTGAAATAAAAACTTCTGGCTGTTAAATTTCTAAAATATGTTGATATACATTATGATGCTTGATATTGATAACAACTCTGTGACCAAGGTAAGTCAGGCGTCTTTATTTATTTATACAGAAAAGGAAAGAAAGAGTCAGGCAGTCAAAGTATCAACATTCACTGGAAGAAGTTAACTAGAACAGAGGCTTGAGTATGAAACCCAGAGGCTGTGCTTCAAATCCTAAACCTGCCCCATGTAAATGGTGACTCTAAAGGATAGAAAACCTCTGAACCTCAGCTTATGAATCTAAAAAATGATTATAACTGACATTATGTATGATTTATTACAAGGAACATAAGTTGGAAGCTACATTTAAGATATGAAGATGGTCTAATAATCTCTAAGGAAAAAATTAGCATTGGTTTATTTATGCTTCTCTTTCAAGGACCAAAAAGTTATGCCAGGAAAATTCCTTGGCTCCCTTTTAGTGCAAAAATGTGGTAGAAAGAAGGCCTGATTGTCATGTATCCTTCAAGTTGCTTGCCTTTTTGCTCTTTAAAGGAGCATTGAGAATTTTGGGGGAAAAAAGTGCAGTTACTGGTGGATAATCTCCACTGTTTATTGCATTCTTTATGAACTTTAGAAATAAAATTTCCTTTCCTGCTGATTTTGTTCTTTTCCACTTGACAGAAACAGATGACTCATTTCTCCAGGTTTGAGGACGGCAACGATTTAACGTTTTCAAAGTCATCAGCAAATTAACTGACATCAAAATCAAGGCTGAGTTTAGACGCAAAATCAGATTACTTTGTCCTTGGATTGTCAGTTCAAAATCTGGTGAATTCTTTCTAATGTGAGTCCAACTTACTGTTCACAAAGCATTAAACTATGCTGTGTGTGTGTGTGTGTGTGTGTGTGTGTGTGTGTGTGCATACTCAGTCGTATCTCACTCTGTGACTCCATCAGCTCCTTTATCCATGGAATTTTCCAGGCAAGAATACTGGAGTAGTTTGCTATTTTCTTTTCCAGGGAATCTTCTTGACCCAAGGATCAAACCTGTGTCTCTTGTATCTCCTGCTTGGCAGGCAAGTTCTTTAGCAGCTGAGCCACCACTATGGATAGGACCTTAATTTTAGTCAGTAATTTATAAATGTACAGTCCAGCAAACCTATCCTATTCTTTGCCCTAGTCTTCTGGTTAAGTATTGGATTTTGAGATACTGTTTTTTTTTTTTTCTTTACTATGAGTAAATGTAATTATTTCAAATCCTGGATTTGAAATAATATTTCAAATAAAAATATTTTTGTTTTACCATTTTATCTTTGTGTTTTGCAATTTCTTTATCAAAATCAATGTGTTCATTCCCCCAAAAGCATAGCTAGTGATGCCAGCAAAGATCATAGTATCTAGACTGCTAAAGAAGCTGTGCTTTTTAAAAAAAAAATAATGTGCCAAAATCAGAAACAGAAGACAAAACCAACAAGTATCTTAGCAACACAGAAGTGACTGTATAAACAATAGGTTCATTAGAAAAGCAGTTTCTAAAATACACTGAGTCCTGGTAGAGAAATCCTAGTTTGCTAAAGGCTCATCTGAGTATAATCAGTTAGGTTAAACTTTCTATCACATAATTTTCCACTTGTTAAATTGTGAAGAAGATGCAGTCTTTTTTTTTTCTTTCTGGGTTGTTAATTGGGATATTTCATGAGTAGCACAAACACTAAATCTACGCAGTTTTAAAAGAAATACATTGAATAAAGAAACCTGTAGTCAATCCCTTTACGACAGATGGATTACCTTTGATTTCTTTGCACTACTGGAGTGAATGATTAAGAAAGCATTACAAAAGTGTTCTAATTAACTAATTATCTAATAAACATAGAGAAAGCTGGAGTCATTTCCATTTACTCTACCTATTTTTCTCATGGATTAGGTACAGAAATAGTCTGGTTTTCAAAATATCACATGTGTTAAGATAGTCTCACATTGTTAACTCAATGACAGGTACTAGAAAGTGATTTAAAAACCTCTAGAACTCACTTATTATAAAACTGAGCTTTGGAGGAGTTTTGAATCATATCATAATATAATTGTAGATTTACATTTATATTTAAAATTTCTGACATTTTATTTTGTGGAACTATTAGTCATATTAATGTTCGATAAATTTGTGTTAAATGAATGAATGAATGGACCTGTGAAAGAACATTTATAGGAGTTAAAAAAACGTCATACTTGCTAAGTCATCTCAGTTGTGTCCAACTCTTTGTGACCCTATGGACCCCACCAGGCTCCTCTGTCCATGGGATTCTCCAGGCAAGAATACTGGAGTAGGTTACCATACCCTCCTCCAGGGGATCTTTCTGACCCAGGGTTCGAACCCAAGTTTCTTATGCCTCCTGGTTTGGCAGTTGGGTTCTTTACCACTAGTGCCACCTGGGAAGCCCTAAAAGAACTGAGTCACTGTCTAAGATTGTGTGGCTGTGTCTCAGTTAAATTGTCAGCAAAGTGGGACTGATATCTGATTTATGGGATTATGGTGAGAAATGAAAGAAAACCGCTGATAATTATTTAAAGTAATGTAATCAGCCCTGGGATTTCTTTGGAAGGAATGATGCTAAAGCTGAAACTCCAGTACTTTGGCCACCTCATGCGAAGAGTTGACTCATTGGAAAAGACTCTGATGCTGGGAGGGATTGGGGGCAAGAGGAGAAGGGGATGACAGAGGATGAGATGGCTGGATGGCATCAGTGACGCGATGGATGTGAGTCTGAGTGAACTTCGGGAGTTGGTGATGGACGGGGAAGCCTGGCATGCTTCGATTCATGGGGTCACAAAGAGTTGGACACGACTGAGTGACTGAACTGACTGACTGATGCTTTATTTAGTGTGGTAACATTTAATTTATCCAACATTGAGAAAATGATATGTTTGATGAATGAAATTTCTAGGCATTCACCAATTTAGTTCACTTCAGTTGCTCAGTCATGTTCGACTCTTTGTGACCCCATGGACTGCAGCACGCCAGGCTTCCCTGTCCTTCACCAACTCCCAGAGCTTGCTCAAACCCATGTCCATGGAATCGGTGATGCCATCTAACCATTTCATCCTCTGTTAACCCCTTCTTCTCTTGCATTCAATCTTTCCCAGCATTGGGGTCTTTATTAATGAGTCAACTCTTCACATAAGGTGGCCAAAGTATTGGAGCTTTAGCTTCAGCATCAGTCATTCCAGTGAATATTCAGGATTGATTTCCTTTAGGATTGACTGGTCTGTTCTCCTTGCAGTCCAAGGGACTCTCAAAAGTCTTCTCCAACACCACAATTCAAAAGCATCAGTTCTTCGGTGTTCAGCTTTCTTTATGGTCCAACTCTCACAACCATACGTGACTACTGTAAAAAACATAACTTTGACTATATGGACCTTTTTCAGCAAAGTAATGTCTCTGGTTTTTAATATGCTGTCTAGGTTGGTCATAGCTTTTCTAACAAGGAGCAAGTGTCTTTTAATTTCATAGCTGCAGTCACCATCTGCAGTGATTTGGGAGCCCCCAAAAATAAAGTCTCTCACTGTTTCCATTGTTTCCCTATCTTTTTGCCATGAAGTGATGGGACCAGATGCCATGATCTTCTTTTTTTGAATGTTGAGTTTTAAGCCAGCTTTTTCACTCTCCACTTTGATCAAGAGGCTCTTTAGTTCCTCTTTGCTTTCTGCCATAAGAGTGACATCATCTGCATATCTGAGGATATTGATATTTCTCCCAGCAATCTTGATTCCAGCTTGTGCTTCATCCAGGCCAGTATTTTGAGTGATGTACTCTGCATATAAGTTAAATAAGCAGGGTGACAATATACAGCCTTGACGTACTCCTTTTCCAATTTGGAACCAGTCCATTGTTCCATGTCCAGTTCTAACTGTTGCTTCTTGACCTGCATAATTTAGATAGTATTAAAAATAGCTAATTTGACAGAAAAACTCTAAAATGTGGCATGTATTTCTTTCCTTTATTGAACAGAACATAATGAACATAATTTAACCTTGCTCTAATGACTCTTTGTTATAAAGTGTGCTGCAAATTAATTATTTTTTCTTGTTTATTCAGTTTGTAGGACTGATGGCTCCTACATCAAATGGCCCCTGACTGCTTTGCTTGTCTAATTAGGTTATTCCTATCACTGGTCACTTCTAACTATCTTAAGAAGATTGACTTTATTGCTTCTAGTCTTTAGTTCTCTGTGTCTTGGATTAGGTAGGATTCATAGGAGAAAGAGGGGATCTAAACATGTTGAGTAATATATTGTTGGGTTTTAGTCACTGATTTGTTTCCAACTCTTTTGTGATCCCCTGGACTGTATTGGAGTGGCTGCCATTTCTTCCCAACCCAGGGACTGAACCCAAGTCTCCTGCATGGATAGTCAGACTGTTTAGCACTGAGCTACTGGGGAAGCCCTTTTGAGTAGTATTTGTTATTGTTGTTCCGTCCCTTAGTCAGTCCAACTCTGGCCTGCAGCATGACAAGCTTCCCTGTCCTTCACTATCTCCCAAGTTTTCTCAAATTAATGTGCATTGAGTCAGTGATGCTATCTAACCATCTCATTCTCTGCCACCCTCTTTTTTCTTTTGCTTTCAATCTTTCCCAGCATTGAAATCTTTTCCAGTGAGTTCACTCTTTCCATCAGGTAGCCAAAGTATTGGAGCTTCAGCTTCAGCATCAGTCCTTCCAATGAATAGTAAGGGTTGATTTCCTTTAGAATTCACTGGTTTGATCTCCTTGCAGTCCAAGGGACTCTCAAGAGTCTTCTGAAGCACCGCAGTTTGAAAGCATCAATTCTTTGGTGCTCAGGGTTCTTTATGGTCCAACTCTCACACTCGTACACAACTGGTGTAAAAACCATAGCTTTGACTATGCAGACCTTTGTTGGGAGAGTGAAGTCTCTGCTTTTTAATACGCTGTCTAGGTTTGCCATAGCTTTTCTTCCAAGGAGCAAGTGTCTTTTAATTTCATGGCTGCAGTCACCATCCACAGTGATTTTGTAGCCCAAGAAAATAAAATTTGCCACTGTTTCCATTTTTTCCCCATCTATTTGCCATGAAGTGATAGACCAGGTGCCCCTGTGAGTATGTATAAGTAGTATAGTTTAGTACTATGGTTATGGTTATGGTTATAGTCATCTGAGTTAAATGTTTTTCATGATATTCAGATTATGTAAAACCTTATTGGCAACTCTGAGAATAGTTACTTACATTCAGACTGAGGACAAGAGTTTCCTCAGTTTGGGGGTTTATTGATCCCAAGTACACATTAGCATATGTCCTGTTGGTTGGTTGCAAACTGATGCCCCATAGACAAAATCTGCCTAGTTGATAATGTTTTGTTTGTCTTGCACAGTATTTTTAAAATGTGGCAAACTTCACATGCATATTTAGATATCTGGCTTCTTGATAATGTCCTTAGCAGCAGTCTGCCAGGTCTAATTAGAAGCTACCGTGTTCAGATGGATCAGGGGCTTCTCAGAGTAACAGTACCCCACTGGTCATCTTACACCTGGCTTTCATTCCTTTATGTTACTTCCTTGGGCCTCCTGTAGACTCATGAGTTTTCAACCTGTCATTGTGTTATATAATAAGCATTAGCAAGCATGTGTGATGTGAAGAGATGATTAAGACAGCCCTAGGCCTCCAAGCACACACAGTCTGTTGGGAAAGACAGGCACTGAAGCAAATAATTATAATGGTAAAAGTGCCATAATGAAGATTTGCATAAAGTACTAGAGGAGTTATTACTACTTATTGCAAAGAAGCAAGAGAGAAACAGAAAATGTATCCAAAGGTCTTTTGTTCTTTATGAGATGAAATGCCACAGATATGGGGAAGATTTTTTTTTTAATGCAGAATAATTCTTGGACAAGTGCATGATATCCACTGGGCTTGTCCTTCTCTTTTTTCCCTTTTTATATGTAACTATTTTGTTTATTGAGAACATTTGATACGTGTTCCCCTTATCTTTACCACTGAAGGCAGCAATGTAAGGTTATTGATTTTGTCTTTTTCTTTCTTCATGTTGTCATGCACGTGATACAATATTTCATTTCAGATTACTGCTTTTTCAGTGTCACCAGAAACAAATGATAATAAAAAGTAATTAGGCAAAACGCTACCAACCACCACCACCAATGTGTTTTGTATTTGGCTGACACTGTTTTTATTTTAGCTTCATCAATGATTTGTTATACTTTTCATCAGAATCAGGTTTTTAACCTGACTGTATGAAACATGATAATTGCCTAGGTAATTATGACAGAAGTACTATTTCATGTAGGATTTAGCATAGGAACACTTGGAGAAATGTCTCCCTGTAATTTGTGATGGCATTCATATTTGTTTCTTCTTGTGATCTCTGCTCAAAGGAATTTTTGTTCCTCCCAGGAATATGCACCTCATTTTATCTGTGTAAACTGGGCTTCCCAGGTGACTCAGTGGTAAAGAACCCGCCTGCCAATGCAGAAGACAGGGATTTGATCCTTAGGTTGGGAAGATCCTCTGGAGGAGGAGATGGCAACCCATTCCAGTATTCCTCCTGAGATAATCCCATAGACAGAGGAGCTTGGTGGGTTACAGTCCATGGGATTGCAAAGAGTCTCACACAGCTAAGTGACTAAAGCGCGTCTGTTTTAATTACTAGTGGAAAAGGAATGAAGCACTGGGATCAGCTAGAGAAAAAGAGGTTCTCAGGCTAAAAGTCTAAAGATTTTTGTACATGAGACTATCTTTTTTTTTTTTTTAATTGGAAGGTAGTTGCTTTACAATGTTGTGTTGTTTTCTGCCATATAAAATGCAAATCAGCTATAAGTATACATATACATATACATATACATATATATATATATATCTCCCCTCTCTGTTGAACAATATAGTAAGGTTTATCAACAAAGAATTTTCTCTAAAATGAAGGTGAGATACTAAGTGTAATATTCAGTTTAGTTCAGTCACTCAGTCATGTCCGATTCTTTACGACCACAGTGACTGCAGCGTGTCAGGCCTCCCTGTCCATCACTGACTCCTGGAGTTTACTGAAACTCATGTCCACTGAGTCGGTGATGTCATCCAACCATCTCATCCTCTGTCATCCCCTTCTCCTTCTGCCTTCAATCTTTCCCAGCATCAGGGTCTTTTCCAATGACTCAGTTCTTTGCGTCAGGTGGCCAAAGTATTGTAGCTTCAGCTTCAGCATCAGTCCTTCCAATGAGTATGCAGGACCGATTTCTGTTAGGATGGACTGGTTTGATCTCCTTGCAGTCCAAGGGACTCTCAAGAGTCTTCTCCAACACAACAGTTCAAAAGCATCAATTCTTCGGTGCTCAGCTTTCTTTATAGTCCAATTCTCACATTCATACATGACTATTGGAAAAACTGTATTTTTGACTAGATGGACCTTTGTTGGCAAAGTAACATCTCTGCTTTTTAATATGCTGTCTAGATTGGTCATAGCTTTTCTTCCAAGGAGTAAGCATCTTTTAATTTCATGGCTACAGTCACCATCTGCAGTGATTTGGAAGCACCCCCAAAAATAAAGTCTGACACTGTTTCCACTGTTTCCCCATCTATATGCCATGAAGTGATGGGACCAGATACCATGATCTTTATTTTCTGAATATTGAGTTTTAAGCCAACTTTTCACTCTCCTGTTTCACTTTCATCAAGAGGCTTTTGAGTTCCTCTTCGCTTTCTGCCATAAGGGTGGTGCCATCTGCATATCTGAGGTTATTGATATTTCTCCCGGCAATCTTGATTCCAGCTTGTGCTTCATACAGCCCAGCGTTTCTCATGATGTGCTCTGCATATAAATTAAATAAGCAGGGTGACAATATACAGCCTTGATGTACTCCTTTACTGATTTGGAACCAGTCTGTTTGTTGTTCCATGTCCAGTTCTAACTGTTGCTTCTTGACTTACATACAGCTTTCTCAAGAGGCAGGTCAGGTGGTCTGGTATTCCCACCTGTTTAAGAATTTACCACGGTTTGTTGTGATCTACAGAGTCAAAGGTTTTGGCATAGTCAATAAAGCAGAAACACCACTCCTGCATCATACAGCCGCCAAGTGTAATACTAGATCCTGGAATAAAATTTTTTAAAATTGATTTTTAAAAACTTTTAAAAAAATAATTAAAAGCAGAGCAGAATTTATTAGTTTACAGTACAACTTGACAAGAGTGCTGAGATCTTGTGTCTTCTAATCAACCAAAATGCTCTCTCCAGATACAAATACATGAAAAACTAAATTAAAAATGGAACGTTCATTGTGACCATGTTGTATATAACGTTGCATATAACTGTTCCAATAATACAGTTTCAAAGTAAACCCCAGGACAGCTGAATTCCCATCTTTGAAAAGATGGGTGTTATGCAGTTATCTCCTCAAAGCTGCATTTAGCCCTGGGACTGAACGTGTTGAGGTAAATCACCTTGTTTTCAGCGAAAGGGTTGGAAAGTGACTACAGTTGCTTTCTTTAAGTACCTTCCTTTCCTGCCTTCTGATTCAGCCCCTATTCATCTCATTGACTGAATTAAGCCACAAGTGGTCCTGCTTTCCTACCTGTGGAGGTAGTCTTTCTTTAAGGAGACGTTGTATGTAACTTCTGATCGTATAGTCTTCAAAGTAAACCCCGGGACAACTGAATTCTCATCTTTTCCAAGTTCTTGGAACATAATGCTGTCATTTCCAATATACTAACTCTAGGTATCCATTCTAAACATATAATAGGCTTAATGAAGGCAATAGCTATCAAGGAACTGGAAACTATGATTTAAAAACTTGTTTCAGACTGCCTTAATTCAAGTAAGTGCTCTGCTAATTACTGGCTGTGTAGATTTCACAAAGAAATGTACAACTTTGTGTCTCAATTTTAACATCTGTAGGAATAGTTATGATTAAATGAGATGATATACACATAAAGTTAAGCAAGTTTCCTGACATTTATTGAAGTAAGTGTTAAGTTGAATGTTAGTTATTAGTATTATAGTACATGGCATTTTTAATCATGTCTTAGCACCAATCAGGTGCAGTGGGCTGACCAAGTCTTGATTTTCTTTCTTGGTGCAATGAGTTCTCTGTGTCAATGGTAGAACTTTCAGGATCCTTCTGACTGCTACTTTTGATCCATTGGTAGCTATCGTCCCTTCTCATGACATATTGCATCAGACATTATATTTCAGTTATTTCAGACCTCTGCGTATACAGATACAACCTGGGAATGATGTAGTTTCTATGTTGTAACTCTTGAAGAGAGTGTTTTATTTTATGAAGATTTCTTAGTCATTCCTACAGATTATTTGGGTGTCTAACTAAATGCACAATGCATCAGCTACCATAATCCTTATGATTTCAAAACAGCAAAATGTGATAAATAGTATGAATTCCTAGCATAGTGCCTAGCTCTTGAAATAATTTGCTTGGAAGATTAACTGTAATTAATGTCTGACTAGGCATCATAACTCCAGTACTCTTGCCTGGAAAATCCCATGGAGGAGCCTGGTATGCTGCAGTCCATGGCGTCGCAAAGACTCAGACATGACTGAGCGACTTCACTTTCACTTTTCACTTTCATGCATTGGAGAATGAAATGGCAACCCACTCCAGTGTTCTTGCCTGGAGAATCCCAGGGATGGCGGAGCCTGGTGGGCTGCCATTTATGTGGTTGCAGAGTTGGACATGACTGAAGTGACTTAGCAGCAGCAGCAGCAGGCATTATAATCCCTACGGTAATTACCTTAATTTTATTTAGTTGTATAGAAAGAAGTAATTGAGGCTTAGAGAAAAGAAGAGGGAATCCAAAAGGATTTCTTATTTTCAGCCTGTGGTCCATTTGGCCTTTTCTAAAAATCAGACAAAACCTAAGTATTATCTGAAGAATCACTCTACATGAAACACAGTGCTCAGTTGTAAAATTTGTGTTTGTTTTTTTTTTATTTTTTAAAATAGAAGCTGACTGGAATTCTCATTTGCAGACTAAATTGTTTATTTGCAGATAAACAATTTTACTTTAAACATACATATTTTACAGAACTTTATTTTGAAAGGTGTTTGATTTCTTAATTGACTGAACAGCACAGGCAATTGCCTTGTTTTTCTTCAAATGAGCATAAATTTTGGATATTGGGCTTCTCAGGTCTTTCTGACAGTTCTCAAATTTCTTGGCTTCTCTTTGGATCCCGTAAAAAATACAAAAGATGCCTTGTTTCTTTTTTTTTTTTTTCTTTTCACAAATTGTTCTGTGCAAATCTCCATTTTTATTTTTTGAAGAAGATGAAAGTGAAAGAGGAGAGTGAAAAAGTTGGCTTAAAGCTCAACATTCAGAAAACTAAGATCATGGCATCTGGTTCCATCACTTCATGGGAAATAGATGGGGAAACAATGGAAACAGCGTCAGACTTTATTTTTTTGGACATCACTGCAGATGGTGACTGCAGCCATGAAATTAAAAGATGCTTACTCCTTGGAAGGAAAGTTATGACCAACCTAGATAGCATATTCAAAAGCAGAGACATTACTTGGCCAACAAAGGTCCGTCTCGTCAAGGCTATGGTTTTCCCAATAGTCATGTATGGATGCGAGAGTTGGACTGTGAAGAAAGCTGAGCACCAAAGAATTGAAGCTTTTGAACTGTGGTGTTGGAGAAGACTCTTGAGAGTCCCTTGGACTGCAAGGAGATCCAACCAGTCCATTCTGAAGGAGATCAGTCCTGGGTGTTCTTTGGAAGGAATGATGCTGAAGTTGAAACTCCAGTACTTTGGCCACCTCATGCGAAGAGTTGACTCATTGGAAAAGACTCTGATGCTGGGAGGGATTGGGGGCAGGAGGAGAAGGGGACAACAGAGGATAAGATGGCTGGATGGCATCACTGACTCGATGGATGTGAGTCTGAGTGAACTCCGGAGTTGGTGATGGACAGGGAGGCCTGGCGTGCTACAAGACACAACTGAGCGACTGAACTGAACTGAATCAGATTAATTACGTTGCAGTATCAACCAGTTAAAAGTATTTATTTTGTTTTCATTGTTTGTGTGTTCTCAGTAGCTCAGTCACGTCTGACTCTTTGCAAATTTACCATGAAATTTACCTTTGGCAGTTTATCTCAAGATTAGTGAGTTTGTGATAAAGTTCTTTTTTATTCCCTTTATTGATTTTCTTTTTCATATCTGGCCTGTGCTGTTTTTGTAAAACAGCATGGCTTTTTGGACATTTTTTTTTTTAGCTTTTTGCAAGTTGCTGTCATTGTTGATTATAACTTCCCTTGGAGTGATCATTTATTAGATAGTCTCATATCCCATCTCTGCTGACACTGACAATGAAATCAGGTAGCTGACCGTCAGTTGTCTATTATTTCTGTCTCCTCTTTGCCCTTGTCATGCAGTATGTCTCTGGGCTTTGCCAACTTTACCTTGGTACAAGTTTTCAGATTTTGGCATCTGCAATAACTGCCTAAGGCTAGATTCTACTTATCTTGCACTTAAAATATTTTAATGGCCTCTGCCCTGTTTCCTTGGCATTCATGGAATGAATATATATATATATATATATAATATATATATATATGTATATATATTTGTATCCAGCAACGGGTTCATTTTCAAGAGCCTTCTAATAACTTTCCCTTCTCTGGGTGCTGCCCTGGCTCTCACTGACCTTTTCTTAAAGTCCCCCTCCTGTCACTGCTGCCTTTATTCTTATGTCCTGGGCTCACCCCTTCTCTTCAATGTGAGGCACACTGGCCTCCTAGGAAGACACGCTGGTTTTCCTTTGAGCTCTGAACAGTTGCTGCTTCCTCAGTTTGAGACTCTACGCTCCCTATGTCTCCTTGAGGTTCTTTCCCTCCCTACCCCAGGACTCTAATAGAATTCTGTTTGCACAGACCAGAGTTAACCATCTGCCCAAAGAAGCCAGACCCATTCTTCTCTATCCTCTTACTCTTCCTTATCTTTCTCCATGGTACTCATTCAGTTCAGTTCAGTTCAGTCGCTCAGTTGTGTCCGACTCTTTGCGACCCCATGAATCACAGCATGCCAGGCCTCCCTGTCTAAGAAGGGGACGACAGAGGATGAGATGGCTGGATGGCATCACTGACTCGATGGATGTGAGTTTGAGTGAATTGCAGGAGTTGGTGATGGACAGGGAGGCCTGGCATGCTGCAATTCATGGGGTCACAAAGAGTTGGACATGACTGAGCGACTGAACTGAACTGAACTGAACTGAATAAACAGTGCTTGCTTCCCTGCCCAGATTCTGGGCAAGTGGAGACACAAAGCATAGCAGTAAGACTGAGGAGACCACATTACCACCATTATTCCTGGTGAAGGCTACACTGAGAGATGGGGTTTAGGTCTGCAGGCAGATACGCTACCCAGTGCTGAGCATTCAAAGTAGATACACTGACCTGTGTGGCCATAGGTGGCACTCATCTGGGTCAGACCCCTCCTCTGCTGGGAAAAACTTACCTTAGGGGCACAGTGGAGAATATTTCCCTTAATGCATTTTTATGTATAAGACCTTCATGAATCTCACCACTTTCCCCCCAAATGATCTCATCACATATGTATAACTTGTACAATCTCTTCTTCACCAAATCATGCAGTACCTCATTATGCACATTATAATGTCATGCTCATACCCAGAAATTATTTTTACTTTTAAAGTTGATTGAGCTGAATTGCATAACACCTGAAGGCGGTGCTTGAGTCTCAAGGTACCTGCAGGATTGCTGAGCTGTCATTGGAGTTGTTAGCACTTCTGACACGATTCTTTACAATGCTACCCCTCATTTATCAGTGTGATATATGTACCTCATTTAAACACAATCCATCTGTGGGTTTATCTATAGATCCACAGTGGCTATTCATTACCAGTTGATGTTTACTGAGTGACACTTAGATGGGGAATGTACTACCTAAATTACTCTGACTTCCAATCAATCAATTCATAGACCTTTATAAATAAAAACATTACACTGACTTCCAGTCCAGGCATATTTAGTAAATGACCTGATCAGCAAATATTAGTATAGTGAAGTGAAATCACTCAGTTGTGTCTGACTCTTTGCAACCCCATGGAGTGTAGCCTACCAGTCTCCTCAGTCTATGGAATTTTCCAGGCAAGAATACTGGAGTGGGTTGCCATTTCCTTCACCAAATATGAGTATAGAGATATGCAATAATACATTTATTACAGTCAGACTCAGTTAGAGTATGGAAACTAATAACCTCCAAATCTCAGTGGCTTAAAACAAAGTTTTCTTTCTTTTGTCCTCACCCATTGAAACAGTGCTGGCTACTGTGATAGGAGGAAGAAAGTGATCTCCTACCAGCAAGTGTGCAAAATCTTTGGCACATCTCTCCCACTCACACAGTGGCCAGAGCTAGCTACATAGCTCTGTTCAACACAAGGCTCCAACTCTCATACTCGTAACGTTTCCCTAGATAGTAGGGAGCCAGAAATACTTGGGAAAGGGCATTAGGGGCTATGTCAGCATTGTAGCACATGTAGCATTGTAGCATATGTAGCATATGGCTGCACTGAGTCAGAAATTAAGCAGACTGTATTGTGGCTAAAAGCATGTGGAAGATTCACCAAGCTTAATGAAAAGAGTTTCATTCAATGACAAAAAAAAAAAAAATAGCAGTTACTATTAGAAATAGTTCTCAGTGTTTCTAAATAACTTAAAAGAGCCATTACTAGGGTACTGCTGCTGTATCTTCAGTGAATAATAATTTTTCAGTAACAATGCAAAAAGATACCACTTGAGACCTATTTTTAAAGTAATATACATTGTGAGGCATTAGGACACTATTTTGTTGATACTTTGAAACTGGGAGGATTTTGTTCCAGAGTTAAATTATCAAGAAAAGTATCAGACATGTATGGCACTGGTGTCCAGCTCTACACTCTCCTTTCTCTTTAGGACTTTGACTGCCCTAAAATCCCATTTTCTTCACTCTCAGTGGAGTAGAGTCACCTTTCTTCCTCATTTTCCATTAAGTCATTCACTAAAATATCCATTAGCATCAATAAGAATACTATTTACAGGGGCACACATTAGGTAATGAAGGGAATAAGAAGCAAGTAAGTGGAATTTCTGGACTAACTTTGTTGTTTAAGTGAATGTACCATAGACATAGTTTGCAAAGATGGCTCAGTTCACACCCCAAGGTACAGTAAAAGTTTTTATAGACAATCCCATGGCATCAAGAATTGGTGTCCATTCACAACACATATAGACGTCAACATAAAAATGTATCCTTTCCTCTCAGATGAAGTTCTTTGCTATTAATTTAAGAGAAATTCTACTTGATGTTTTTCTGGTTCTTCTAGCAAACGTGTAATAGTGCATCTTCTCATTGTAATAGCACAGAAGTGGAAGTGAAGTTGTCTTGTTAGATGTACCCCAAGTGTTTTGGCAGCCTGGAATCCAGACCTAAAAGGATTCCTAGTTCACTATTCCCTCTATTCACTTGATAGCTCCCATCTGTGCTCCCCTTGACTGAACTGGAACTGGATGTTTCTCCTCTGGTCCTTATTACAGTCCCTTTCTCAATACCACATGCTAAGTGAACTCTTCCGTTTCCTTCTGCTGGAGTCTCTACAAATGCCTAGGCTGCTTTCATGGACATGGTCTAAGGAACTCAGGCTTTCTTTGCTCTGACACTTCAGTCAGTTCAGTCACTCAGTCGTGTCTGACTCCTTGTGACCCCATGAATTGCAGCACACCAGGCCTCCCTCTCCATCACCAACTCCCGGAGTTGACTCAGACTCACCTCCATCGAGTCAGTGATGCCATCCAGCCATCTCATCCTCTGTCATCCCCTTCTCCTCCTGCCCCCAATCCCTCCCAACATCAGAGTCTTTTCCAATGAGTCAACTCTTCGCATGAGGTGGCCAAAGTACTGGAGTTTCAGCTTTAGCATCATTCCTTCCAAAGAACACCCAGAACTGATCTCCTTCAGAATGGACTGGTTGGATCTCCTTGCAGTCCAAGGGACTCTCAAGAGTCTTCTCCAACACCACAGTTCAAAAGCATCACTTCTTCGGTGCTCAGCCTTCTTCACAGTCCAATGCTCACATCCATACATGACCACAAGAAAAACCATAGCCTTGACTAGATGGACCTTTGTTGGCAAAGTAATGTCTCTGCTTTTCAATATGCTATCTAGGTTGGTCATAACTTTCCTTCCAAGGACTAAGCGTCTTTTAATTTCATGGCTGCAGTCACCATCTGCAGTGAGTTTGGAGCCCCCAAAAATAAAGTCTGACACTGTTTCCACTGTTTCCCCATCTATTTCCCATGAAGTGATGGGATCAGATGCCATGATCTTCGTTTTCTGAATGTTGAGTTTTAAGCCAACTTTTTCACTCTCTTCTTTCACCTTCATCAAGAGGCTTTTTAGTTCCTCTTCACTTTCTGCCATAAGCATGAGGTCATCTGCATATCTGAGGTTATTGATATTTCTCCTGGCAATCTTGATTCCAGTTTGTGCTTCTTCCAGCCGAGCGTTTCTCGTGATGTACTCTGCATATAAGTTAAATAAGCAGGGTGACAATATACAGCCTTGATGTACTCCTTTTCCTATTTGGAACCAGTCTGTTGTTCCATGTCCAGTTCTAACTGTTGCTTCCTGACCTGCATACAAATTTCTCAAGAGGCAGGTCAGGTGGTCTGGTATTCCCATCTCTTTCAGAATTTTCCACAGTTTATTGTGATCCACACAGTCAAAGGCTTTGGCATAGTCAATAAAGCAGAAATAGATGTTTTTCTGGAACTCTCTTGCTTTTTCTGTGATCCAGCAGATGATGGCAATTTGATCTCTGGTTCCTCTGCCTTTTCTAAAACCAGCTTGAACATCTGGAAGTTCACGGTTCATGTATTGCTGAAGCCTGGCTTGGAGAATTTCGAGCATTACTTTACTAGTGTGTGAGATGAGTGCAATTGTGCAGTAGTTTGAGTATTCTTTGGCATTGCCTTTCTTTGGGATTGGAATGAAGACTGACCTTTTCCAGTCCTGTGGCCACTGCTGAGTTTTCCAAATTTGCTGGCATATTGAGTGCAGCACTTTCACAGCATCATCTTTCAGGATTTGAAATAGCTCAACTGGAATTGCATCACCTCCACTAGCTTTGTTCGTAGTGATGCTTTCTAAGGCCCACTTGACTTCACATTCCATGATATCTGGCTCTAGGTGAATGATCACACCATCATGATTATCTGGGTCGTGAAGATCTTTTTTGTACAGTTCTCTGTGTATTCTTGCCATCTCTTCTTAATATCTTCTGCTTCTGTTAGGTCCATACCATTTCTGTCCTTAATCGAGCCCATCTTTGCATGAAATGTTCCCTTGGTATCTCTAATTTTCTTGAAGAGATCTCTAGTCTTTCCCATTCTGTTGTTTTCCTCTATTTCTTTACATTGATCGCTGAGGAAGGCTTTCTTATCTCTTCTTGCTGTTCTTTGGAACTCTGCATTCAGATGCTTATATCTTTCCTTTTCTCCTTTGCTTTTCGCTTCTCTTCTTTTCACAGCTCTGGCACTTAGGGGGCACAAATTGTAGTACCCACTCTTCAGGACGCCTTCAGAACTAATAGCCAGCACCATCTCTCTTATAGATTTTCAGGCATCAGTCAGATAGACATCAGGCCAAGCCCTACCTGCCTTGTCTATCTGTATTATTTTATGAGTGAGGAAAAAATCAGGTGTAGTGACATGCCTTAGGCTACACATAGTGGAAGGAATGTTATCATTCAGTATTATGATTATTATTTACATTTCAACTGACCCTTAGAGTTAGGTGTACAGGGCTAAGTGCTGGGAATAAAGTATTGAGACATAGTCCATGAGAAGTTAAAATCTACATAGGAAACAAAAGGATTTCTTACTTACACTAACCAGTATTATCAGCAGAACCTATCCCTTACCGTCTGGCTAAATGACATGAAGTGAACAGAACATTTAAAACAACCACATAGTACCAGTAAAACTGTTTTGCCACTGGGCGTATCCATGTAGTTACAGCTTCTCAGTCTTAACATGTTTCCTCGAAAGCAGTATTCATTTGATGAATATTTGTTGAATAAGGAATGAATGAGAAAAAAGTAAAAAGGTAAGAAAACAGTGTATTTTTTGAGTCCCCTTATGGTATTGTGCTGCTTTCTTACAGTGTAATACTTAATCTGGATGGAATATTTAATCTGCTGAAAAAAATAGTTACTTTGTGGAGTGACTGATTCTCAGAATGCTTTAAAGATGCATTTTATTGGTACCCTGCATAGAAGTTACATGTTGAAACTGTGATTTCCTGGGGGTATTACACCTATTAGACAAAAGATTCAGATGAATCATTTATGCTTATCATTATCAAATCTTTTTTTTTCTGTTTTTCTTTAATCATAAAATATGGAGAAAATAAAATTCATTGTATTTTACAGACAGAGAAGACCCAGACAGATAATGTGGCTTAATTGGTCATATAGCAGTAAATTCCCTCAAAACTGAGAAGAGAATCCTACTTCTAGGTTAGGCTCTAGGTTAAGGTTTGCTTGTTGTTTCTCAGTTGCTTAGCTGTGTCTGACTCTTTTGCGACCCCAGGAGCCTTCCAGGTTCCTCTCTGTCCATGGGATTTCCCAGGCAAGAGTACTGGAGTCGGTTGCCATTTCCTTCTCCAGGGGATCTCCCTGACCCAGGGATCAAAACCATGTCTCCCTGCATTGGCAGGCAGATTCTTTACCACTGAGCCACCTGGGAAGCCTAAGATTTGGTAACCAGTATGAACAGTAGCGGTGGTCTGATCTTGCAGCAGATTGAGATTAATTTAGATTTTACTTTTTTTTCTTTTTTCGGTATATAGGGAACAATCATACTGGATCCAAATGTGTGGAGAAGGAAAAGAACCCAGGACCGTGAATTTCTTTGCATTAATCAGTGTGTCTCCCCATTCTTATAATAATCTCTGGACCTTTCTCTGACTAGCCAGAGAGTAATTTTTTTTTTTTTTCTGGAGGTTGCCTTTGCTAGACAATGGAATCTTGTGTGTATGCGTTATTAGTTACATGTGGTATACATGTGGAGGTGGTGATTGTCAACCCAAGGGATGCTTCAGGTATGGAAGTGTGCAAGTGAAGTCATAAAACTTAGCTATCAATAAAGCAAAAAAAAAAAAAAAAGCCTTGAGAAATGCAATGAGTGCCCTGTGGGGAGAAAGAAGACAATATCTTATTTTCTTGGGAATCTTGTCCCCAAATTATTTATGTCCAGAGCTCAGCTATTGTGACAGGTTTTCCAGATGATTCCTCTGATGCTGACAGTTTACTGAGAAGGATAAGGGAGCACTTGTGTGACTCTGCTGCTGCATCAGTAGCTTTTGGAAGTGCTCTTGGAAGAGCACATTGCCTTCCCTTCCTCAGCTTTCTCTATCTGTCATCCCCACCCCCAGCAGAGCAGAGATGTGGTTACCTCTTTATCTTCAGCCAACAGACAAAAACACCTTGCCCTTTCCAAACTGTGACTTTCCCCTTCAAAGGTCCACTTAAGGGATTAAAAAATCTTATAGCTTACATCTTCCTCAAAACAGAAATATTAGGAAATTTGCAAGGCAGGAGAGCTCTCAAAGAAAATGCAAAATTTCACTCTAATTATCACCACTAGAACTGCGAAGTACACTGCGGATAAGAACGTGGAATTATAGAATGTAAAAGCATAGCAGCGGGACCTTGAGGGCTGTCTAATCCAACTTGGAACCTAAAATGCAAAGTTCTTGTCAGAAATCCTGCTTGAGTCCTTCCAGTGGCGAAAGGGTTGGTTTATCTCAGGACAAAATGCTCCCTTTTTATAGAGCTCCAATTAATGTGAGAATGTGCCTTCAGACTCTGCCTGGAGCAAACAGGCATAGAAACCTTTTTTTTTTTTTTTAAATAAATGATACCAAAGCCTGAGGCGGGGAAGCAGGAGAAGGAAGGGAGAAAGAGCCAGCTCCTCCCGACTTACTAAGCTGTCTTTTTGGAGAGAGTAAGATGTCAAGGAAGAAAAAGAGGCAGGAGCAGTAGCAGAAGAGGAAAGATGATGGTGCGCCTCATGCTCTCCTGCAACACTGACTAGTTGAAGGGCTTCCTGCCCCGCTGGCAGCTTTGGGATTGACTGGCTGGTTGTCAGCCGTGTGCATCAGGCTTGTGGCTGCTTGGAGGATGGAAGGCTCCAAATGCCAAGTTTAGCATCCCTCTGCTTCTGTCTGGCAAATGCAGCCAGATAAACAGCACTTATTGAGGCAGGCCCAGTACAGAGCAGTGGCAGAGATGATTAGGTTTCTGCTGAGGAGGCCAGCCCTTTGAAAGCACTTGCCTGGTGGGTTAATATGCTACCGCAGTGCGCATCAGTGAAATATTACGTTTATGGCTTCCCAAGGAGGGTGGGGTATTTTGAAAGTTTACAGAGCTGCTTCTGCAGATAATCCTCTGTGCCTCAGTAAATGATAATGGGGTCTAGAAGTTCTTATTGATAAGGCCTTTTGCCAAACATCACTGTGAGACTGATAGAGGGCTCTACGGGACATATCTACTGTGCACGTTTCTGTGTGCACACATGCCCATGTGCATAGTACCTCCAGGGTGTGCACGTGTGTGCAAGTGCATAAGATGGATGCATGTACAACAAAGATTTGGTTTAAAGACCAGTGGAATAAATAGCATACACACCAGCACACAGATAGCAGTTTGAATGAGAAGTTGAGTCTTTTAACAGCATGTGCTGTGGCCTCTCTTCCAGAAGCAAGCCATCTGAAAAATGCTTTTAGTTTTATATATATTGTCAAAACAAACTTGGAAAATCAGTAAAATCTGTGCATTACTATTTCAGCTAAGTAAGTAGTTTAATTCTTTGGAAAATATATTCCTCCCTTGCTTGCTTTAAATATTCCATTCAGAGCTGCCTGCATATAGCAGTGGTTCTTACCTCGAGAGGGAATACCCATCTCCTTGAGGGCTGTCAGGAATGCGCATTTCCAGTCTTGCTGCTGGAGAGTCCAACCCAGTGGATCTGGGAGTCAGAGCCCTGCACTGGAGGGACTGGTGATTCTTAGCCTCTTGATCAGGCCTCATAACTGCTCCTTCTTGGGCTGCCCCTCCAAGGGGCTTTGGGTGGGGCTCTGATCTTCGCTTGCCTTCACTCCCCATCAGTAGTGAAGTTCAATAGTCAACAATCCATAGCTCCAATCTGGGTAGACAACATCTACTGTAAAGCACACTGGCTCTTAGAGACATTGCGCACTTTTTGGGTTGAAGAAAGATGCTTTGGCAACTGTAGGAAAACTGAAAGTGTACCTTTCTTATTTTTATACTGAGAAGGGTGGAGGTGGTGAGATTGTCTTCTACTGCAAGTGACTGCAAAAGCAAGATAGGGAGGTGACTGTTCTCACAAGAAACCCAAATGCTGTGAAATCAGAGGGGAATGGACGCTAGTGGGTAAACTGTGTCAACTATGCCTAAATCAATGACTTCAAGATAACTATTAATATTATATTTTTGTTTTATGCATATTAATAATAAGAAGTTTTGCTTATTTTCAGTGTCAGTCAGTGAGCCAGAAGGAAGGAGGACAGGCATTTGAAAGTGGCTATTTGAAGGAATGAAAGATGCCCAATCCAGAGGGTGGGCAAGGTTAAGGAAACCATCAGGGAATGGGGGAAAAGAAGGGACCAGTCCCTGCAAGGAGCCCTTCATGCCTCTGGGCTCATGGTACAAAGAGAAGGAGGTCTTGGTGGGAGCTGTCAGGAACTTTCAGCCACAAGAAAGGGCCTGCCTGGCAGGACTGTTCAATAGGAAAGGACAGAGGGAAATTGTTCTCCAATCCTGCTATCCTGCTGCCTGTGTTCCAGTCATAAGCCAGACACAAGGAGCTTAGTGTGGAGGAAGAGAGAAGGGGTGAGACAAGAGTATGGCAGATGTAGAGAGCCAGTGAGAATATGCTGTGAGGTCTGTCTCTGTAGGGTAATTCATGTAAGGAGCAGCACTCAGAAACAGGATGGTTGTTGGGTATGGGTCTCTTAAAAAATCTACTTGGGTTGAAACCAAGATTATGACTGTAAATGTTAGTTGAGGCAAAGCTTTTTGGGAGAGTGTTTTACTAAATTGGGGAATTATAACGATGAGAAAAAACATAGTTGAGAATTTATTGTTGTGTTGTTCAGTGTCTCAGTTGTGTGTGACTGTTTGTGGCCCCATGGACTGCAGCATGCCAGGGTTACCTGTCCATCATCATCTCCCAGAGCTTGTTCAAATTCATATCCATTAAGTCAGCAATGCCATCCAGCCATCTCATCCTCTGTCGTCCCCTTCTCCTTCTGCCTTCAATCTTTCCTAGCATCAGGGTCTTTTCTAATGAGTCGACTCTTTGCATCAGGTCGTCAAAGTATTGGAACTTCAGCTTCAGCATCAGTCCTTCCATTGATTATTCAGGACTGATTTCCTTTAGGATTGACTGGTTTGATCTTGCAGTCCAAGGCACTCTCAAGAGTCTTATTCAACACCACAGTTCAAAAGCATCAATTCTTCGGCATTCAGCCTTCTTTATAGTCCAACTCTCACATCTATATATGACTACTGAAAAGACCAGTTAAGAATAGTCAAATGAAAGTATTTTGAAATGAACACTTTATAAGAAAGCATGGCATAAACACACAAGAAGATGCAGAGCATCAATAGTCATTAGGGGAATGCAAATTAAAAGTACAGTGAGATACAACCACACACCCAGTACAGTGGCTATCATCAAATAGACAGAGAATAATATGTTGGCTACCATGTGGAGAAATGGGAGCCTTCAGACTTGTCCATAGGAATGTAAAGTGGTGCAGCCACTGTGGGAAACAATTTGGCACTCCCTTAAAAAGGTAAACATAAGCTTATCATCTGACCCATTATTTCCACTCCTAAGAATCCATTACCTACCCAAAGGAAAGAAAAATATATTTCCATCTGAAGAATAGTACGTTAATGTTAGTGGCTGCATTATTAATCATAGCCCCAAAGTGGAAAAACCCAAACAGTCATCACAACTGGTGAATGGATAAACAAAATGTACAAATATTCACTCAGTGGAATGCTATCTGGAGAAAAGAAGGAAGGAAGAAAGGGAGGAAGGAAGGACAAAATCTACCAAAACATGAAACAATATAGATGAACCAAAAAAAAAAAAATTATCCTAAATAATTAAGTCAGACATATATTTTATGATTCTATTTTTATAAAATATCCAGAAAAGGTAATCTATGGAGATAGAGTTTTGGAGCATTTTTAATCTTTGATGATATGCTATTTCATCTCATTCCTAGGAGTTGAGTGTTACTGATTGATGATTTGTATCAAATATACAAAAAGCCTGAAGCTGATACTTCATTCACTTCATATCAGGTGCAGTCATTTAGCCCTAGTCTGAATTATGAAAATCTTATATTTTATAAAATCATATTATGGGAGGAACTTCCACAAAGATGTTTAAGAAAATTGGAAATAACCCTAAAAGCTTTTAAAGAAATATATTAATAAATAAATATTTATGTGGAGAAACTCAAGTAGTAACTGGAAAGGGTGGATGACTTTTTTTAGATATGATTTTTTAAGAAATGAGAGTTAGTGCAGTAAGTAAAATAAAGAGGATACAGAAGACTCTACACATGGGCATCACCAGATGGTCAACACCGAAATCAAACGGATTATATTCTTTCCAGCCAAAGATGGAGAAGCTCTATACAGTCAGCAAAAACATGACTGAGAAGCTGACTGTAGCTCAGATATGAACTCATTATTGCAAATTTCAGACTTAAATTGAGGAAAGTAGGGAAAACCACTAGACCAGTCAGGTATGACCTAAATCAAATCCCTTACGATTATACAGTGGATGTGACAAATAGATTCCAGGGATTAGATCTTATAGACAGAGTACCTGAAGAACTATGGACGGAGGTTTGTGACATTGTACAGGAGGCAGTGATCAAGACCATTCCTAAGAAAAAGAAATGCAAAAAGGCAAAATGGTTGTCTGACATTGTAAGATGTCTGACATCTTACAAATAGCTGTGAAAAGAAGAGAAGCAAAAGGCAAAGGAAAAAATGAAAGATATACCCGACTGAATGCAGGGTTCCAAAGAATAGCAAGGAGAGGTAAGAAAGCCTTCCTCAGTGATCCCCAAAGAAATAGAGGAAAACAATAGAATGGGAAAGCCTAGAGATCTCTTCAAAAAAATTAGAGATACCAAGGGAACTTTTCATGCAAAGATGGGCACAATAAAGGACAGAAATGGTATGGACCTAACAGAAGCAGAAGATATTAAGAAGAGGTGGCAAGAATACACAGAAGAACTGTACAAAAAAGATATTCATGACCCAGATAACCACGATGGTGTGATCACTCACCTAGAGCCAGGCATCTTGGAAGGTGAAGTCAAGTGGGCCTTAGGAAGCATAACGATGAACAAAGCTATGGAGGTGATGGAATTCCAGTTGAGCTATTTCAAATCCTAAAAGACGATGCTGTGAAAGTGCTGCACTCAATATGCCACAAATCTGGAAAACTCAGCCGTGTCCACAGGACTGGAAAAGGTCAGTTTTCATTCCAATCCCAAAGAAAGGCAATGCCAAAGAATGTTCAAACTACCACAGAGTTATACTCATCTCACACGCTAGTAAAGTAATGCTCAAAATTCTCCAAGTCAGGCTTCAACAGTACATGAATCGTGAACTTCCAGATGTTCAAGCTGAATTTAGAAAAGACATGGGATCCAGAGATCAAATTGCCAACAACCATTGGATCATTGAAAAAGTAAGAGAATTCCAGAAAAACCTCTACTTCTGCTTTATTGATTATGCTAAAGCGGACTGTGTGGATCACAAGAAAATGTGAAACTTCTGAAAGAGATGGGAATACCAGACCACCTGACCTGCCTCCTGAGAAATCTGTATACAGATCAAGAAGCAACAGTTAGAACTGGACATGTAACAGCAGACTGGTTCCAAACTGGGAAGGGTATAAGTCAAGGCTGTACATTGGACCCTGCTTATTTAACTTATATGCAGAGTACATCATATGAAATACTAGGCTGGATGAAGCACAAACTGGAGTCAAGATTGCCGGGAGAAGTATCAGTAACCTCAGATACTCAGATGATACCACCCTCATGGCAGAAAGTAAAGAAGAACTAAAGAGCCTCTTGATGAAAGTGAAAGAGAAGAGTGAAAAAGTTGGCTTAAAACTCGACACTAAAAAAAAGAAGATCATGGCATCTGGTCCCATCACTTCATGGCAAATAGATGGAGAAACAATGGAAACAGTGAGAGACTATTTTTGGGAGCTCCAAAATCACTGCGGATGGTGACTGCAGCCATGAAATAAAAAAACACTTGCTCCTTGAAAGAAAAGCTATGACCAACCTAGATAGCATAATGAAAAGGAGAGACAATGTTTTGCTGACAAATGTCCATCTAGTCAAAGCTATGGTTTTTCCAGTAGTCATGTTTGGATGTTAGAGTTGGAGCATAAAGAAATCTGAGTGCTGAAGAATTGATGCTTTTAAACTGTGGTGTTGGAGAAGACTCTTCAGAGTCCCTTGGACTGCTAGGCGATCCAACCAGTCAATCTTAAAGGAAATCATTCCCGAATATTCATTGGAAGTACTGATGCTGAAGCTGAAACTCCAACTGATGTGAAGAACTGACTCATTGGAAAAGACCCTGATTCTGGGAAAGACTGAAGGCCAGAAGAGAAGGGGACGACAGAGGATGAGGTGGCTAGATGGCATCACCGACTGGATAGACACGAGTTTGAGCAAGCTCTGGGAGTTGGTGATGGACTGGGAAGCCTGGAGTGGTACAATCCATGGGGTCATAGAGTCAGACATGACTGAGCGAATGACCTGAAACTGAAACAGGGTATGAAATTATATTAATTATCAAATTCTAAGCATCTGTGACTCTCACTGGATCAAAACAATAGGTACGATAATTTTAGCAAACATTCTGTAGAAGTCAGGTGTGCCTGGGGGCACTTTCCTTCTCAGAGAAGTGCTGTGCCTCATGTTAGCCTCCTGTTTACCTGTGGGGTATTTAGCTTCAGTTGGCAAACTGTGCTTAGCCTGTTCAGTATCCTTAAATCTCTCCTCTTCCCGCTCTCTTTGTACTTCCTCTCTAATGCCTCCTTCTTAATTTTCATTCACTACAACACCCCTTTCTGGTTTCCCATAGCATTTGTTACTGATGTTACACATTTTAGCTTTTGATTAAATTAAACTTTTATTTTATTATTCTCTAATAGCTTTGTGTTGATTAATACAATCATTTCAAGTGATAGCATTCAAGTTCCTCTTGGGTAGTATACAACCATACTTTGTGATTCAGTAGAAATAGTAGTATACTGGTAAACCAGCTCTCTGGGAGAAAGAAAAGCCCCTGAAATGTAACATTTGTCAACTTTTGTGGTTTAAATACTCCTGCTATGGCCAGTTTCAAGCTAGCTATTGTTTAACGGGAACTTCCCTGGTGACTCAGAGGTAAAGAATCTGCCTGCCAACACAGGACACTTGAGTTTGATCCATTGGTTGGGAAGATCCCTTGGAGAAGGAAATGGCAACCCACTCCAGTATTTGTGCCTAGAAACTTTCATGGTTGGAGGAGCATGGCTTTCTATAGTCCACGGACTCATTAGTCACAAAGAGTTAGACACACCTTAGTGACTAAACAACAAACAACAAATTGTTTAATGACTTCTCATACAATTCCTGAAAATTTAGCCTTCGGCTCCTGCAAACAGGTGTGTGCCAGGTCCAACCCATGCCACAACTAGTGTAGAGACTAATGATGTCCAGCAGCTGGCTTGGAGAGTCTGAATCAACTCACAATGGAGGTTCTGGCAGTTGAAATTTTAGAATCTTATAATGAATATTAAAATTTGGAAGCTCAAAGTCATAAAAGGCCCCTTTGTAAGTCCTTGTATGTTCACACTCCCTACAATAACAATAAAGACAAAAGAATAAATAAAGAGACTAATAGTGTTCTGTATTAAGAGGGCTCAGTATTTTTAATTCAGATATGATTCATTATTTATTTGATGTAGACTCTGTGCCACTCTCTGACTTAAACACCAGATATGTGAAGACTTAGGAGACATAACTACTCCTCTTGATTAATCCATAGTAGGAAGTGGAAAAATGTAAAAAGAAATGCCTATAAAATATAATTTTTGCTAGTAAAACATCAAGGAGCATCTATCCCAGACTTGAAGGGAGAAGGGTCTAGAATTAGGAAAAGCATTTGAAAGGAATGATGTCTGAGCAGAACCCCTAGAGACCATGTCTCCCTGAGAAATTAGCCTCCTCAGCTTACTGGTCAGCAATTAATCATAATAAACATTATTTTAATAAAGAGATTTATAATAGAATTTTGCTTTTTTTTGAATGGACATCAAGATGATCCAGGCAACTAACAGATTAACAGAAGGCACATCTTCATGGTTTCTTTGGGCTCCTCGAAACTCTAACATATGAAAAATACACATTTTTTTAATGCAAAGGATGAGAAAATAGTCTAGATGCCAAATCATTGTGAAAGCAAAATAAGAATAATATAATTCCCATTTGTAATTTTTTAACAGGTGAATTTACAAATGAACTTGAGCTGGGACTATGGACATTCCCCATACCAATTGAAAATGAAAACAAGGTAGAACAAATTAGCTATTTTTTGGTATTCTTTAAAAATAAAGAGTATGATCACTTTCAGGTGATCAGGTAATTTTGTTGCTTCTTCACCCCAACTTTCCCAGTTGCTGCCAGCACCTTCGTGCCTGGAGCTCCTGACCAGATGCACAGTGCTGCACATGGCCAATCCCTGAGCTTTTGTGGTGACTGTATGAGCACTCTGGGATGACACACACCTTTTGTGTGTCTCCACTCACCTCTAAACCACTAGGAACGTTTTCATAACGTGCTTTCCAAGGAAAATCTCCATTGTGACCATCTGTGGAGACAGTGGAAACCTGTGTTTACTTTTTATTTTTTTGACTTTTTCTACTCATTCTATTCTTTTTTAAATTGGAGCATAGTTGATTTACAATGTTGTGTTAGTATCTGGTGTACAGCAAAGTGATTTAGTTACATTTATAAGTATACATATATACAGGGGCTTCCCTCGTGGCTCAGACGGGGAGAATCCATCAGCAATGTAGGGGACTTGGGTTCACTCCTTGGGTCAGGAAGACTCCCTGGAGAGGGAATAGCAACCCACTCCAGTATTCTTGCCTGGAGAATTCCATGGGCAGAGAAGCCTGGTGGGCTACAGTCCATGAAGTCGCAAAGAGTTGGACACGACTGAGCAGCTAACACTTTCACTTTTCATACGTATACACATTCAGTTCAGTTCAGTTCAATTGCTCAGTCGTGTCCGACTCTTTGCGACCTCATGGACCGCGGCATGCCAGGCCACCTTGTCCATCACCAACTCCCGGAATTTACCCAAACTCATGTCCGTTGAGTTGATGATGCCATCCAGTCATCTCATCCTCTGTTGTTCCCTTCTCCTCCTGCCCTCAATCTTTCTCAGCATTGGGGTCTTTTCAGATGAGTCAGCTCTTCACATCAGGTGGCCAAAATATTGGGTAATTTACATGAATTAGCCAACAACACCTATGCTGCTCTCTCTTCCTAACCCACTTTCTCTCATTTCCTCATTGCCCCTGACTTGTCTCCGTGTCATCCTTATACATATTCAGTTTTATATATATATATATAATGTATGTATTATACATAATATATATATATGTATGTATCATACATAATATATATATGTATGTATTATACATAATATATATATGTATGTATTATACATAATATATACATGTGTATATTATTTTCCCTATTATTTTCTGTTATAGGCTACTAGAAGATATTGAATATAGTTCCTTGTGCTATACAATAAGACCTTGCTGTTTATGTTTATCTATTTTATACATAGTAGTTTGTATCTGCTAATCCCAAACTCCTAATTTATCTCCTCTTGCCCTTTTCTCCTTTGGTAACCATAAGTTTGTTTGCTATGTCTGTGAGTTTGTTTCTGTTTGTAAATAGTTGATTTTATCATATTTAAATTCCATGTAAGTGATACCATATGGTATTTGTCTTTGTGTGATGTACTTCACTTAGTAGGATAATCTCTAGGCCCGTCTGTGCTGCTGCATTATTTGGCATTCCCATGGCATTATTTCATTCTTCTTATGACTGAATAGTATTCCATACACCAAATATTATTTGTCCATCCATCTGATGATGGTTATATAAATTGATTTCATGTCTTGATTATTGTAAATAGTGCAACAATTAATATTGGAATTCGATGAATATGGTTTTCTCTGAATATATACCCAGGAGTGGGATTGATGGATCACGTGTGTGCCTGCTAAGTCTCTTCAGCCGGGTCCGACTCTTTGCTTCGCTATGGACTGTAGACTGTAGACCGCCAGGCTCCTCTGTCTATGGAATTCTCTAGGCAAGAATACTGGAGTGGGTTGCCATCCCCTTCCCCAGGTGATCTTCCCAAACCAGGGCTCGAACCTGTGTCTCTTATGTCTGCTGCATTGGCAGACGGGTTGTTACCACTCGTGTCACCTGGGACCTGGGAAGCCCTTGCAGGATCATATGGCAACTCTAATTTTTAGTTTTTTGAGGAACATACATACTGTTTCCCATGGCGGCTCCAGCAATTTATATTCCCACCAGTAGTGTAGGAGGATTCCCTTTTCTCCACACCTGCTTCAACATTTATATTTTTAGACTTTTTGATGATGTCCATGCTGACCAGTATGAGGTGATACCTCATTGTAGTTTTGATTTGCATTTCTCTAATAATTACTGATGTTCAGCATCTTTTCAGGTGCCTGTTGGCCATCTGTATGTCTTCTTTGGATAAATGTCTATTTCGATCTTCTGTTCAATTTTTGATTGGATTTTTTGTTGTTTGTATTATTGAATTGTATGAGCTGATTGTGTATTTTGGAAATTAAACCCTTGCTAGTTACATCATTTTCAAATATTTTCTCCCATTCTGTAGGTAGTCTTTTAATTTTGTTTATGGTTTTTCCTTCACCATACAAGGAAAAACCATACAAAGCTTTTAAGTTTCATTAGGTCCCATTTGTTTATTTTTGCTTTTATTTCTTTTGGCTTGGGAGAATGGCCTTAGAAAACATTGTTACAATTTATGTCAGAGAATGTTTCATCTGTGTCCTCTTCTAAGAGTTTTCTTGGAAGAAGAAGTCCTCTTGGTAAAGTGGTATCCCATTTTATATTTAAGTCTTTAACCCATTTTGAGTTTATAGTATTTGGGGGTATGGAGTGAGAGAGTATTCTAGCTTCACTGATTTATATGCAGCTGTCCAACTTTCCGGAGAAGGCAATGGCACCCCACTCCAGTACTGTTGCCTGGAAAATCCCATGGACGGAGGACCCTGGAAGGCTGCAGTCCATGGAGTCACTTGAGGGTCAGACACGACTGAGCGATTTCACTTTCACTTTTCACTTTCATGCATTGGAAAAGGAAATGGCAACCCACTCCAGTGTTCTTGCCTGGAGAATCCCAGGACTGGGGAGCCTGGTGGGCTGCTGTCTATGGGGTCGCACAGAGTCAGACACGACTGAAGTGACTTAGCATTAGCATAGCATGTTACACAATGATCTCCATGGTAACTGTAGTTATCATCTGGAACCATGCAGTTATTATATTATTATTGACTATATTACATATGCTGTACATTACATCCCTGTGACTTACCTATTTTACAACTGAAAGCTCATGTCTCTTAATCTCCTCACTCATTTCATTCATCCTATCACTTGTCTCCCTTCTAAGAAACATTTTGTTACGTGTGCCTGTAGGTCTGTTCCCCTTTTGTTATATTTGTTCATTTTTTGATTCCCAATATAAGTGAAATCGTATAATATTTACCTTTCTTTATCAGACTTGTTTCACTTATCATAATACCTCTTAGGTCCACCCATGTTGTCTCAGAGGCCAGACTGCATTCTTTCTCATGGCTGAGTATATATGTATATATATAAATACACACATACACTACATCTTCTGCATCCATTCTTCTGTTGATGGACACTTGCTTCCATATTTTGACTATTTCAAATAGTGCTGCAATGAACGTGTGAGTGCATGTATCTTGTTGAATGAGTATTTTTATTTTCTTTGAAAAATATCCAGCAGTGAACTTGCTGGATCATATGGTAATTCTAGTCTTAATATTTGGGAAAATTCCATACTGTTTTCTGTAGTAGCAGCACCAACTTACAATCACGAAAGTGTCCCAAGTGTTCCTTTTTCTCCACATCCTTGCCAACACTTTATGTTTGTTATCTTTTTATTAACATGTTCTGATAGGTATGAGGTAAAATCTCAAGGTTGTTTTAATTTGCATTTCCCTGATAATTAGTGATGTTTAGTATCTTTTCATGTTACTGTTAGCCATCTATCTTCTTTGGAAAAATGTCTATTTAGGTCCTCTGCCCATTTTGTTACAAACTGGATCTTCAAAAACATTTTGAATAGTATGAGTTCTTTGTTTATTTTAGATTATTAACCCTTTTTTGAGTATGTCATTTGCAAATAAGCTCTTCAGCAGGATGCCTTTTTTTTGCTGATAGTTTCCTTTACTATAAAAAGCCTTTTTATTTTATGCAGTTCCATTCATCTGTTTTTGCTCTGGCTTGCCTTTGCTTGAGGAAAGGGAAAGTGAAAGTCACTCAGTCATGTCTGACTCTTTGTGACCCCATAGACAATACAGTCCATGGAATTCTCCAGCTCAGAATACTGGAGGGAGTAGCCTTTCCCTTCTCCAGGGGATCTTCCCAACCCAGGGACTGAACCCAGGTCTCCTACTTTGCAGGCGGATTCTTTACCAGCTGAGCTACAAGGGAAGTCCAAGAATACTGGAGTGGGTAGCCTATTCCTTCTCCACCAGATCTTCCTGACCCAGAAATTGAACTGGGGTCTCCTCCATTGCAGGCAGATTCTTTAGGAACTGAGCTATCAGGGAAGCCCAGGAGGAGACATATTCAAAAAAGCATTGCTAAGACTGTTGCCAAAGAGCATACTGCCTGTGTTTTCCTGTAGAAGTTTTATTATGCCTACATTTTCCTCTGGAAGTTTTATGGGTTCAGGTCTTTCATTTAAGTCTGCAATACATTTCGAGTTTACTTTTGGATATGGTGTGAGAAAGTAATTCAGTTTGATTCTTTTGCAGGAATGTGTCCAGTTTCTCTAGCACAAATTATCGAAGAGGCTATTTTTCCCCATTGCATATTATTGTCTCCTTTTTCATAGATTAATTGACCATATAATCATGGGTTTATTTCTGGGTTTTCTATTCTCTTTCATTGATCTATCTTTTGATTTTTGTGATACTATATGGTTTTGATTACTGTAGCTTTGTACTATAATTTGAAGTCAGGCAGAATTATGCTTAAAGCATTGTCTTTTTTCTTCAAGATTCTTTAGGCTGTGTGGGGCCTCTTTGTCTGGAGAGGCAAAGGACTTACTCTAGTCCTATGATAAATGCCATTGCTATTTTGGTAGATATTGCAGTGAACCTGTAGATTGCCTTGGGAAATATGGTCGTTTTACAATATTAATTCTTGTATCTGTTAGCATGGCATATTTTTCCATTTTTTGTGACTTGTTTCTTTCGTAAATGTCTTACAGTTTTTCATGTACAGGACTTTGATATCTTTGATTAAGTTTAACCTATTATTTGTTTTTGCTTCAATTGTAAGTGGAATTGCTTTTTAAATTTCTCTTTCCAATTCTTTTAATGTATAGACACAAATTTCTGTATATTAATTTTGTATCCTGTAACTTTACTGAATTATTGTTTCTAATAGGTTTGTGTGTGTGTGTGTGGCTTCTTTATGGAAAAGTCCTTTTCTGGACTTTTTATATATAGTATCATGTTATCTGCAAGCAGTGACAGTTTTATTTTCTGTCTGATTACTGTGGCTAGGACTTCAAGTACCATGTTGAGTAGAAGTGTCAAGAATGGGCATCTTTTTCTTGTTCTTGATCTTAGAAAAGTGGTCTCAGAGTTTCCCTGTTGAGTACAATGATAGCTACATTTTTATCACATATGATCTTTATATATTTAGATGTGTTCCCTCTATACCTACTATGTTGATAGCATTTTTTAATAATAAATGAATGTTGAATTTTGTCAAAAGTCTTTTCTTTATCTATTGAGATGATCATGAGTTTTATTCTTCAATTTCTTAATGTGACGTGTCACAGTGATTGATTTACGGATATTTAACCATCCATTAATCCCCAGGGTAAATCCACTTGATCATGTTGTATGATCCTTTTAATGTATTTTTGAATTCAGTATGTTATAATTTTGCTTTTGTTATGCTGCTTTTAAAATTCTCTCTTTATCCTTTTTTTTTCCTCCATTTTATTTATAATGTGTCTTAAAGTGGAACTCTTTGCAAAAATTGGTCATGACCTTGTATGGCTTCTGGTATCTGGATGTCTGTTTCCTTTCCCAGGCTAGGGACATTTTTAGCTATTATTTCTTCAAGTAAGTTCTCTGCCCCTTTCTCTCTTTCTTCTTCTTATGAAACACCTATAATGCAACTATAGTACATGTCATGTTGTTCCAAAGGCCTCTTAAACTATCCCAATTTTTAAATATTACTTCTACTTTTATTCCCTTCAATTTGGGCTATTTGCAGTACTGTGTTTTTCACTTTGCTGATTCCTTCATCTGTATCATCTAATTTACTGTTGATTCCTTATAATGTATTTTTTATTTCAGTTGTATTTTTCAGCTCTTTCTCTTCTTCTTTATGTTTTATAACTGTTAGTTAAACTTTTCACTGTTGTACATTCTTCTCTCAAGTTTGTTGAGCATCTTTATGATCATCATTTGAACTCTTTATTGGGTAAATTGCTTTATCTCCACTTTGTTTAGTTTTTCTTCTGATGTTTTATCTTCTTCATTTGTGATATATTCCCCATCTCCTCATTTTGCCTTATTTTTCATGTTTTTTTTTGTATGTATTATGTAGATTGGTTACATTTCCTGTACTTGGGAAAGTGGCTTTACCTAGGAACTCTCCTAAAGGGCTCAGTAGCACATTATCCTCTGGTCACCAGAGCTGTATGCTCTAGGGGTGCCCCATATGTGAGTATGTCCTGAGCCCTTCTGTTGTGCCGTGGCAAACTAATGTGTGAACACTGGTAGATGGTGCTTGCTCCCAGCCTGGTTGGCTATCAGCTCCTGTCTCTAGTGGTGGCTTTCAGCCAGCTGGTTGGTGAGGTTGGGTTCTAGAGTAGCTGGCTATAGCATGCAGTGGCCCAGGGCTTGTGCTGACCTGCCAGTGGGCAGGTCCAGATCCTAGGGCAGCTGGATGCAGATCTGTTCCTGGCCTACTAGTGAAGTAGGCTGGTTCCTGGGGAAGCTGGCTGCATGGCTGGAGGAATCGTGGAGCTGGTGCTGACCTGCTGGTGGGCTGGTAACCCCCCTGGCACTAATAGGCTAGTGGGAGGATTCTAATGCACCAGCACCAATGTCCTCATGATTGAAGGAACTCCCCCAAATGGCTGCTGCCAGGATTTAATATATCCTCAGAGGGATTCCCAGTTGGCTCCTGCCTCTCAAAGAAGCTCTCTGAAGTGTCTGAGTGAGGCTGCTTTTCATTTACTGCCTCTGTGTTGGGACTCAGTGTACATATGATTTTTGTTTGCACCCTTTTACAGAGTCTCTGTTTCCTATAGGCCTCCCATTCTCCCATATGCAAGCCCCACTGGCTTTCAAAGTTGGATGTTCTGACGGCTTGTTTCTTGTTGCAAGGCCCCCCAGGCTATGGAGCCCAGTATGGGGCTTGAATTGCTTAATGCTTGGAGAAAATCTCTGCAACTGTGATTATTCTGTTTGTGGGTTGCCTGCTCAGGGGATATGAATCCTGACATACTGCATCTTCAACCCTCCTACCTATCTCATTGTGGTTACTTCATGCACCCTTTAGTTGTGGAAATCTTTTCTGTTAATCTTCGTGTTGTGCTTATCAATAGTTGCTGTGTAAGTAGTTGTAATTTTGGTATGTCTATAGGAGGAAGTGAAGAAGGCAATGGCACACCACTCCAGTACTCTTGCCTGGAAAATCCCATGGACGGAGGAGCCTGGTAGACTGCAGTCCATGGGGTCACTAAAAGTCGGACACGACTGAGCGACTTCCCTTTCACTTTTCACTTTCACACATTGGAGAAGGAAATGGCAACCCACTCCAGTGTTCTTGCCTGGAGAATCCCAGGGATGGGGGAGCCTGGTGGGCTTCCATCTATGGGGTCGCAAAGAGTCGGACACGACTGAAGCGACTTAGCAGCAGCAGCAGCATAGGAGGAAGTTAGCTCAGCGTCTTCCTACCCCATCATCTTGGCCACATGTCCTCTGCATTACAATTTTTACAACCTGTTACATTTCTACAGTGTATTACGATATAGAATATTTTGCTCATTTTTTTAATTTTAAAATTCCATTCTTATAAGCCAAATTATTGAAAAATTTTAATAATAAATCTAATGTTTAACCTTGAGATTGCTTGTATTCTGTAAAATTTTGGGCTAATGTACCCCATCAAGAAATGCAAGTATCTCTTATAAACTTGTGTCAGTATATACCACAGTGTCCTACACTCATGCCAGTTGTATTTAGTTATTTAGTTGCTTATTTTTTCCTTTGATTAAAAAATTTTTGCTTGAGACTTTTATCTTAAGCAGGTGTTGTATTTTTGTTCCTAGCTGACAGGCTGTCAAAACTAATGAAGAGAGGGATTTTTTTTCCCTATCCAAAGCACAGACCTGGCCCTGTGCTTTCCACGAATGATTATTAAGTAAATATGTAAATGAACATTTTTCTGAGCTTCATTCTACACATGGAGATGGGAGAATCATTCAATGAAGTCCTTGTGCTATTTTGTAACAAAATATCTATGGATTTCTGCCTGAAAAATATTAGTCCACCCCAAATTATCCTCCTTCTTAATTTTTATATGAAACATATACAAGTAGAATATTTTCCATTGTCTGTAGGCTCTCAGGAAGGTTTGAATTGTATTTGTGAGAATTTTCTATTAGTGAAAAAGGGGGCAGAATCCTTGGCTTGTGAACAATGACCGTCCTTCAACAGGTCCATCATTAATAGACTGCTGCTTCTTTCTTTCCTTTTATTTAATCTGTCACATTTTCTAGTTACGGTTGATAATAATGCTGCATTTGATTTGCTAAATTTTTGAGCATCATCTATTAACAGGATATGTAATGTGATTCAAGCTAGTATAATGAGCCAGACAAGTAAAAGAAAAAATGTCCTTCATTCTCTGCTTGGTTAATAAACATTTCTTTGCATTTTATTGTAAGATAGCTAGCAAAGGAAGTCAAAGTTTTTCTGTTTATTTAAGAGGAAAAAAAAATATCAGTGAAGTAACATTGTATGTTGGGTTTAATCAGCTCCAGCTTGTACATTTGTACTGCTCAGAATTGGAATCAAAATAAGTAGAAAAATGAGAGCTGTGATGTTATGAGAGATACATGGTATATCCTTAACCGTTTAGGTGTCCTTTTTCTTTTGAAATATTTTCCTACTCTGTGCCCAGTTCCCACATGTATGTCTAAAGAGACAGTCTCTACTTCATACTTATCAACCATTACCCGTCTTCTAGAACAATAATCCCTAACTATGGACCCGATACCATCAATGTCAACCAGCGTATCCTGGAAAAATATTAAAAATGCAAATTTTCAGGCCCTACTTCAGATCTACTGACTTGGAAACTCTGGGGGTCGGACCCAGCATCTCTTTTTATAAGCCTACCAGTAGATTCTGACACAGGCTCAAGTTTGAGAACTGTTGTTCTAGAAAGAGTGAAATATCATCTTTATTTTGGTGGTTAGATTCAAGTGAGTGAGCAGAGATCCAAATTCCTTTACTTTTCCAAATAAACATTTCATTTCTTTCACATGTGCTGAGTGTTTAGTTTAATTCAAGGATGAGTATGACTCATGAGTGACTCTGGAAAGGTGTTTTTAAGATACAGAGAGGAAAGTCTATAGGAGAAACACGTATTTTGCTTAAGTTTTCTTAAAAAAAGTGGATCTTGTTATTGGCGTGGACACATCATTCTTCAAACTGGCATTAATTCAGTTAATATTCCTTCTTAAATTGTTGCCATCTCTATCATGTTAGCCATGAAATTAAAAGACAGTTACTTCTTGGAAGGAAAGTTATGACCAACCTAGACATCATCTTAAAAAGCAGAGACATTACTTTGTCAACAAAGGTCCATCTAGTCAAGGCTGTGGTTTTTCCAGTGGTCATGTATGGATGTGAAAGTTGGACTATAAAGAAAGCTAAGCACTGAAGAACTGATGCTTTTGAACTGTGGTGTTGGAGAAGACTCTTGAGAGTCCCTTGGACTGAAAGGAGATCCAACCAGTCCATCCTAAAGAAGATCAGTCCTGGGTGTTCACTGGAAGGACTGATGCTAAAGCTGAAACTCCAATACTTTGGCCACCTGATGCAAAGAGCTGACTCATTTGAAAAGACCCTGATTCTGGGAAAGATTAAGAGCAGGAGAAGGGGATGACAGAGGATGAGAGATTGGATGGCATCACTGACTCAATGGACATGGGTTTGGGTGGACTCCGGGAGTTGGTGATGGACAGGGAGGCCTGGCGTGCTGTGGTTCATGGGGTTGCAAAGAGTCGGACACAAGTGAGCTACTGAACTGAACTGGACTATCATGTTACAACCAGCTCTCCTTTCAGATCAGAATCATCCTGGCCTCCTGTTTTCTTTTACTTTGTAATTAAAAATCTTTTTTCCTATTATTTCATATTTAATTGCTATTAACACCTATCTCCAAGTGCAGGGGAAGGAGTTGTCATCTTTAGATTGTATTTGAAAGGAATATTAAAAAACAAAAAAATTCAATCCAAACCCTTAATGGTTCATTCAGGTAAGGAAATGGTGTTCAAGAAAGTTAAGTGGCTTGCAAATTTAGGATGTTTGGTGGTTTAACAGAGAATGTTTACTGCTGTTTGTTGTTAGCAATTCTATATCGTTAGGAAAAAGATTTTAGAGTTACTGACTAAGAAATATGTATTTTTTGGCATGAAGTCATTACTGATTTTATCTTTGCCTTTTTCTTATTGTCTCCTTTCTTATTAATAGACATGAATAATTGAAAGCTTCCTACAGAATTTATAGAAGTAATTACTTGCTCATTACAACAAGTAAATGTTGCCAAGTAGAAGGGAGATTCATTCCAGGACTTTTTTGTGAGTCAAAATGATTCTGGTTCTTGAAAATGAGAATGAACAATGGTCCATAGTACAATTCAAAGCATCAGTAGAGAGCTTAGTGCTTTTTTTCTTTGTTGTTGTTAATCACTTAAAATGTGTAATTAACTCTCAAATTAATCCCTGGAAAATTAAAGGAGCATCTGGTGAAGTGCATTGTTTTGAATTTTTTTACTCAAAAGTGGTTACTAAGTGAATGCTTGCTGGGCTAGAAAAAGTTGTAACCTCAGCCTCTTTTTCTTCTCATTTTTAAAGTCAGCCAAATAATGCTCATTCTAAATAGAAGTAATAGCTCCATCTATAGTAACCCTGATCACTCAGTTGGTAAAGAACCCACCTGCAATGCAGGAGACCCCGGTTTGATTCCTGGGTTGGGAAGATCCACTGGAGAAGCGATAGGGTACCCACTCCAATATTCTTGGGCTTTCCTGATGGCTCAGCTGATACAGAATCCACCTGCAATGTGGGAGACCTGGGTTTGGTCCCTGGGTTGGGAAGATCCCCTGGAGAAGGGAAAGGCTACCCACTCCAGTATTCTGGCCTCGAGAATTCCATGGACTCTGTGGACTTTGTGTCCATGGGGTTGCAAAGAGTTGGACACCCATGGGGCCGCAAAGAGTTGGACACAACTGGGAAACTTTCACTGTCATGTAGTAACACTGATGATTTGAAGACTGTGTTCACTGAGCAGTGATAGCAACTTTCTGAGTTATAGTCTTGCCCTAGATTCAGAGAGATAGATCAGTAGTTATATACATCAAAAGCTTGTGATTCTAAAATACCTAGAAGATACTCAGTTATGTCATTAATTTGATATAAAAGTAATGGATGAAAAGCAGTTTTAATAATATAAGATATCTGAGATGAACTTTGGTTGATTACCTAAGAGTTATTCCCCTGACCCCTGCTCACACACCCAATTTTATGTAGGCATTCATACTCACTCATGCTTTAGAGCAATATAAAGCATGCTTAAAAGGATCCGCATCACCTAGGAGCTTTTTGGAAATGCAAACTCATGAATCTGCATTTTAATAAGCTCTCCAGATAACTCCAGTGCATACTCAAGTTTGAGGACCACTGCTTTCTGGGTGGCTGATTATGTGTATTCCATTCTCCTTGCCAGTGATGGGCTAATCAAATACATGTAACCAAATTCTGGCTAATTTGACCTAAAGAGATCTCCTTTATAGGGCTGCTGGGAACATTTCTTTGCTATTTGAAGGAAGCACAAGTAAGTGCTAGGTCCGTTTTGTTTGTATTTCAAGCTGGAATATGAAATGTGATGCCACCCTATGATTCTGAAGGTCACAAAGATGTAACCAGATCTCAAGCCACTCTATCTCAGGGCCTCTCATTTTGTGAGATTTTAAAACAGACAAAAATAATCTGTTATTTTACTGCTTAAGGAATTTTCGTTCAGTTTTTTTTTTTTTTTTTTTTTTGCCTGTTTGTTTCTGGTGGCCAGTAGCCAAGTGCACTTGAACACAGAAGTTATTTATGGCATTTTGCAAATAAATCTTATGGTTGATTTCAGTGTTGAGACTGAGGGTGAAAAACTCAGCTCTTTTTTCAACTTCTGTTTTGAAAGTTCTTTTTCAAAGTGTTAGTTCAGTTTAGTTCAGTCGCTCAGTCCTGTCCGACTCTTTGCAACCCCATGAATCCCAGCACGCCAGGCCTCCCTGTCTATCACCAACTCCCGGAGTTCACCCAAACTCATTTCCATCGAGTCGGTGATGCCATCCAGCCATCTCATCCTCTGTCATCCCCTTCTCCTTCTGCCCCCAATCCCTCCCAGCATCAGAGTCTTTTCCAATGAGTCAGCTCTTCGCATGAGGTGGCCAAAGTATTGGAGTTTCAGCTTTAGCATCAGTCCTTCCAATAAACATCCAGAACTGATTTCCTTTAGGATGGACTGGTTGGATCTCCTTACAGTCCAAGGGACTCTCAAGAGTCTTCTCCAACACCATCAATTCTTTGGCGCTCAGCTTTCTTCACAGTCCAACTCTCACATCCATACATGACCACTGGAAAAACCATAGCCTTGACTAGACGGACCTTTGTTGGCAAAGTAATGTCTCTGCTTTTTAATATGCCGTCTAGGTTGGTCATAACTTTCCTTCCAAGGAGTAAGTGTCTTTTAATTTCCTGGCTGCAATCACCATCTGCAGTGATTTTGGAGCCCCTAAAAATAAAGTCTGACACTGTTTCCACTGTTTCCCCATCTATTTCCCATGAAGTGATGGGACTGGATGCCATGATCTTCGTTTTCTGAATATTGAGCTTTAAGCCAACTTTTTCACTCTCCACTTTCACTTTCATCAAGAGGCTTTTGAGTTCCTCTTCACTTTCTGCCATAAGGGTGGTGTCATCTGCATATCTGAGGTTATTGATATTTCTCCCGGCAATCGTGATTCCAGCTTGTGTTTCTTCCAGCCCAGCATTTCTCATGATGTACTCTGTGTATAAGTTAAATAAGCAGGGTGACAATATACAGCCTTGACATACTCCTTTTCCTATTTAGAACCAGTCTGTTGTTCCATGTCCAGTTCTAACTGTTGCTTCCTGACCTGCATATAGGTTTCTCAAGAGGAAGGTCAGGTGGTCTGGTATTCCCATCTCTTTCAGAATTTTCCACAGTTTATTGTGATCCACATATTCAAAGTGTTAGAAGAGTATAATTTTGATAAAGTTAAGTTTCCCCCTTCTCTGCAGTGTTAATTGGCACATAAATAGAAGCTGTCCTCTGTCACTATTTCTTGGTATGAACATCAATACAATCATTTAGTTGTTTAAGCATTATTTAATTTGCCTTCTTTCTGGGCTTAAGACAGCATATAGGATAGAGGATGAAAATGTGAGCTGTATCCAAAACTGAAAAATCTTAATAGAGTTCCCACCCCTTTTGTAGAGTTCCCTATCTACTTCTCTGATGAGCTGCTTTATCCTTCTTCTTATTATTATTCTGTATGTTCAAATAACATTTAAGTAGTCAGTTTTTGAGCAATTGCTTTGTGAAATAATTTTTAAATATTTTGTAGAGTTGTAGAACATTCATATATACTTACATAAATATTTGTGTTTTATAATTTGAATTTTTTGATATAGTGAAATCATTTCTGACCTTTTAGTAACATATCTCTCTATATTTCTATTTGAAGCTACAAATTTGTTTATCCTTATATATTTATGAAATATGTTAAATTTTTGCAGAGAAAAGTCTCTAAAACTATGTTTTTACATGCAGATGTATATATCTAGATACATGTTAGTACCACAGTTGGCAGTCTACCTTGTTCAAGTATTTACTTCTATTTTAAATTTAACTGATAAAATAGTATGGAAATTATTTTTAAATGGCTATTTGATCTTTACTACTCTACCTAGTTTAATACTGTACCATAATGCACATGGAGCTTCCCAGTGGCATCAGTGGTAAAGAACTCGCCTCCCAATGCAAGAGACTTAAAAGTGTGGGTTCGATCTTTGAGTTGGGAAGATCCCATGGAGGAGGGCATGGCAACCCACTCCAGTACTCTTGCGAGGAGAATCCCATGGACAAAGGAGCCTGGCAGGCTACAGTCCATAGGGTTTCAAAGAGTCGGAGATGGCTGAAGTCGGAATTAGCACACATGTGTAGTACACTTAGTAGGCACTCAGGAAATATTTCTGGAGAGGAGGAAAGAAGGAAGAAAGGAAATAAAAATGGAAGGAAGAAAGGGAAGTGATAAGGGAAAAGAAAGGAGGGAAGTGAACAATAGAATGGCAATATGTTGGATTTAATCATATGCTTAGAATTCTGCAAGGTTGGTTTCCGTAGTTAGACAATGCTGTCACCAAGAGAAAAAAAAAAATCGACTCAGGGTTGCTAAAAAAGAATGAGCAATTTGAAAAGAAGGCATAATTATAGCCAACAGTTATGTGCTGTTTTTTTGTACCAGGCACTTTCCTAAGCTCTGTGGTAGGTGTATGGGGAGCTGGGGGTAGGAGGGTGTAAACTCATTTAATCCTCACAATAGCTCTGTGAGGTGGATACTATTATTTATCATTTCTATTTTTCAGATGCTGAGATTGAGGCGATAAGATGTTGACTAAGTTTCTCAAGATAGGAAACTACAATAGCAGATCTGTGATTTTTATCCAAACAGTTTTGCTCTAGAGCCTAGTTTGAACCTCCTGCTATACATACTACCCCAATGAGTACAAATGGTTGAAACCTCAGATTTTACCAATTTTGAGAGAAAGCACAAAATTTGAAAATTTTTTCTTGGTGAGACGACATTGTCTCCTGGCCCTTGACTTGGGTTTTCAAAACTCCAGGTTCTAGCTGTTGTTCTGCCCTTTGCTGCCTGAAGGCCAGTTTTGGAGTCATTTACCCCACTTATGTCTCCTCTTCTCTCTCTCTGCACATTGAAAATAAGAGCGTTTTTCCTTTGTTAGACAGCAACTGTGAGAAAATGTCTGAAGTTCATGTTCCAAAGAGGAACTGAGATCTATGTAGTTAAGGGGAATTAATATATGTCTTTCCCTTTATAAATTAAATGGGGTGTGTGTGTGTGTAAAACTCTCTGTCAACCTAGGCTGTTTCTATGCCAGCTCACAGTGCAGAGAACCTTCTATACTCAGAGCAGTAAATATGTATGTATTTATTATATTCTAAACACCTACTGTGTGTTTAAATTGGTTTTGAAAAATAGGATGATTGCTTTATTCTTTTTGCAGCTGGCATGAAAACTTTTCTTAAGTAGAGAATTGACTTGGTTGAGAATGCATGCTTGGAATAGAAGCTGAAGGCTGAGTGTGGGGGAAGAAGCTGATGTTCACGAGAGCCAAGGAGAAACACATGACTTTTCTGCAGAAGAAAGGAAGGATGAAGTCAGTGTGTGTGTGTGCGTGCACACACACATATGCACATGCATACATGCATCAGAAGTATTTGGATGAGGGAGAAGGAGGGACAGAGACCTAGAACAGCCTTCTCCATGTTATCTTCTCAAATACTGAGTGAATTCTAGAAAACCTTGAATTGATGTGAGTAGCATTCTTATGTCGGAGAAGGCGATGGCACCCCACTCCAGTACTCTTGCCTGGAGAATCCCAGGGACGGGGGAGCCTGGTGGGCTGCCGTCTATGGGGTCGCACAGAGTCGGACACGACTGAAGTGACTTAGCAGCAGCAGCAGCAGCAGCATTCTTATGTAGAGCTATGTAATTGATCTTGAGCTCACTATATGCAGACATAGAATAATGACCCTCTGTCTGTGTAAATCTGAGCCAGGAAGAGATTAGCCGATATCCCAGAACAGCATAAAACTTCCTCATGTCATTCATTGGAAGGTCAAGAAAATTCTACATTAAACTCCAAGGACATAGCGTTCCACCTGACATCTAGATTGCGGTTCATGAAGCAAAATGGCAAGACCATGCCTCAAATATTTAAGATACCAAGAAACATTTTCCACCTAATATCTTTGTTTTTGTTGTTGTGTTTAGTCACTAACTCATGTCTGACTATTTGTGACCCCATGGACTGCAGCAATCCAGGCTCCTCTGTCCTTCAATATCTCCTGGAGTTTGCTCGGATTCATGTCCTTTCAATCAGTGATGCTGTCAACCATCTCATCCTCTGCTGCCCTCTTCTCCTTTTGCCTTCAATCTTTCCCAGCATCAGTGTCTTTTCCAATGAGTCAGCTCTTTGCATCAGATGGCCAAAAGTAATGGAATTTCAGTTTTAGCATCAGTCCCTTCCAGTGAATATTCAGGGTTCATTTCCTTTAAAGTTGAATGGTTTGATCTCCTTGTAGAGATCCAATGAACTCTCAAGAGTCTTCTCCAGCACCACAGTTCGAAAGCATCAATTCCTCCATGCTCAGCCTTCTTTATGGTCCAGCTCTAACATCTGTACAGACTACTGGAAAAACCATAGCTTTGTCTATATGGACCTTTGTCAGCAAAGTGATGTCCCTGCTTTTTAATACATTGTTTGTCATAGCTTTCCTTCCAAGGAGCAAGCATCTTTTAATTTCATGGCTGCAGTTGCCATCTGCAGTGATTATGGAGCTTAAGTAAATTAAAAAAATGTCTTGGAGAAAGACAAACCCTTTATTCTCTTTCTGAGTGTGGGGAACTTTCCTCCCCTTCAGCTCTCCTCACCTTTAGCTTCCCGCTATGATTTCTGGTTCCTTTTTTGATTCCTCTTTTCTTTTTTCCCCCTTCTTTTGTCCAACCCAGTTGCAAGGAGATTTTTCTCATCCTTTTAGGTATTTGAAGTCTTCCTTCCACGAATGTTCAAAAGGAGCTCTGAGAGAATTGTTCCATTTGTGATGTGTTGTTGATGTACTTGTGAGAAGCAATGAATTCCACATCCTCTTATGCTGCCTCCTTGACTCCTCCTATAGTTGTGTTTTGGATGTCTTTTGGGGGATAGGTGATCTCAATATTTTCTCTTACTCTGCCACCTTGGTTGATCTCCTACAGCCTAATTTTTTACATACATAAGTACATCATTAAATGATTAACATAATCAGTTTAGTAAGCATCTATCTCATAGGTACAAAATTAAAGACAAAGCAAAAACTTTTCCTTTTGATGAGAGCTCTTCAATTCAGTTCAGTTCAGTTGCTCAGTCGTGTCCGACTCTTTGTGACCCCATGAATCGCAGCATGCCAGGCCTCCCTGTCCATCACCAACTCCCGGAGTTCACTCAGACTCATGTCCATCAAGTCAGTGATGCCATCCAGCCATCTCATCCTCTGTCGTCCCCTTCTCCTCCTGCCCCCAATCCCTCCCAGCATTAGAGTCTTTTCCAATGAGCCAAGTCTTCACATGAGGTGGCCAAAGTACTGGAGTTTCAGCTTTAGCATCATTCCTTCCAAAGAAATCCCAGGGCTGATCTCCTTCAGAATGGACTGGTTGGATCTCCTTGCAGTCCAAGGGACTCTCATGAGTCTTCTCCAACACCACAGTTCAAAAGCATCAATTCTTTGGCACTCAGCTTTCTTCACAGTCCAACTCTAACATTCAACATGACCACAGGAAAAACCATAGCCTTGACTATACGGACCTTTGTTGGCAAAGTGATGTCTCTGCTTTTGAATATGCTATCTAGGTTGGTCATAACTTTCCTTCCAAGGAGTAAGCGTCTTTTAATTTCATGGCTGCAGTCACCATCTGCAGTGATTTTGGAGCCCAGAAAAATAAAGTCTGATGCTGTTTCCACTGTTTCCCCATCTATTTCCCAGGATATAAAATTACCCTGGAATACTGTTAATTTATGATACACACCATAGTGATTCGATATTACTTTATATTTCAAAATAATCACCATAAAAATCTAGTTACATGTCACTGTGCAAAAATATTATATAGTTATTGACTGTGTGTCCCACACTGTACATTTCATACTCCTGACTCATTTATTTTGCAACTAGATGTTTGTACCTCTTAATTTCCTCACCTATTTCTTTTTCCCTCTACTCTCCTCCACCTGTATGTTCTCTGTATCTATAATTCTGCTTCTGATTTATTATGTTTGTTTATTTGCTTTGTTTTTAAAATTCCACATTTACATGAAATTATACCTGACATCCATGCTTTAACTATAAAATAATAGACACAGATGTTCTAGGAGGAAGTAAGGCAAACTATTTTTTTTTATCATGAAATTATTGTGTATTGTTGTCGGAAGAAGGCAGCTAGGAGTTCTGAATTCCTTGGCATGAGAATTTTGTTTTCAAGGGGGAGAAAATCAAAGTATGGGTGATATAAAAGAAATGTTTATTGTATGAGAAGTTATATATTTCATGTCTAGTTTTGGACCTAATTTGTATAGGAATTTTGTATTAGCTTGATTATTATGTATCCTAGTTTCTCTTTTAAGAGTAGAGTTGAGTGAGTGAAGAGCTGCACTAAACTCGGTGTAGAGAGCTTTTTTTGGTAGACATATCAGTTATTAAGAGGTGATTTTTGCCAAATCCCCATCTCCAACCTTCTACATGTAAAGGGTGAATCAGAAAAGTCACATGGAATTTTCCCTTATTTATAGCTAACTGTTCAGTAGGTTGGAAACATTAATATGTCTGTTCAAATGCTTTTGAAAAAATAAAACCCATTTTTGCCTTGTAATGCCTGAATTGGTAGCACTACAACAGATAAAAGAGGAATTTTTTCCCCTTTTGATTTCTACAATTTACTTATTGATCTCAGAAGAATTCTAAGAAACTGAACTTTAAAAATCATTTTATGAAATAAGTAAACCAAGGAATTCATGTAGAGAAGATCAACATCAGCAGGAGCGAAAACCAATTTAAAACTTTGAAAAACATGAAATATAAGGCAGATAGCCAAATCATTATATTTTTATTTTTAGAGTGTGCCTCTGAAGTAGGTAAACCTTCATCATTAGCATGAGTATGCTTTTGTCCATTTAAAGTGCTTTTGATTTACCTTCAGGTTATAATCCTTAATTTTTTTTCAAAATGGGAGCCACAGACAGAGTATTAATTCTTACGCTAAGCAGGCTGGATTAACCTAGGCTAGACAGTAATCATATATCTGGTGGTGGTGATCATAAGACATTGTTTTGGTCATTCTTGTAACAACAATAGTGAAATCATTCCTGTAGCCCTTCTACCCACACTTAATCTAAAGCCCTCATTTTTTTCTCAGCAGAAACAGAACATAGCTAGTGCTCATGACTCCACAAATAACACGCCATGCACTGACAGGTCTCGTCTGGAACAGAACTCTCAACCAGGATTTTCTGAGAATATTAAACCCTAATTGCCTGAGGGTTCCATTTTATGTAAAAAGTTAACTGCTATACTATCAGAATGCCACTGCCCCACTACCAACTTTGAGAGAATTCAGAAAATAATCACTAATAGCATATTTTGAAGGGCTTAATTTTCTTACGGAATCCCTGATGGGAAAGGAGCCTGGGCAGAATATTACTTCCTCTGCCATTGTCTTTTGCAGTTTTGTGAAGGAACGAATAGTCCAACCTAGGAGAACCTATGTATCAATGAAACCACTGGATAAACTTTTTTTTATAGTCCTTAAAAAGGATCTCACATTTCTGACTCCTGAGCCCTGACAAGAATGTTCAGATTCTAGGTCTCCAGGCATATAGATGGGCAAAGAACTGCCTGTTGCTTCCAGGCTGGGAAAAAACACAACACGTAGTGAGCACAGAGTTGGACACGACTGAAGCGACTTAGCAGCAGCAGCAGCAGCAGCAGCAGCAGCAGCAGTGAACACAGATCTTGTCTTGTCTACCTAACTCAGAAAGTTTGCCATATTTTTCTACTTGATCAATGCTGCAAGTATACTTGTCTCTTAAATTTCGTTCTCAGTGCACCTTCCTTTCTGGTCTTAAAAATCTCTTGACAGTTTTCTGAAGTCTTCCTGATAGTGATGAGACTTAGGGAACTTAACCTTATATTTACAGACCAGCTCTAGCTGGTCTGCTGGTTTTTCGAGTAGTCATGTATGGATGGGAGAGTTGGAGCATAAAGAAAGCTGAGCACTGAAGAATTGATGCTCTTAAACTGTGGTATTGGAGAAGACTCTTGAGAGTCCCTTGGACTGCAAGGAGATCCAACCAGTCAATGCTAAAGGAAATCAATGCTGAATATTCATTGGAAAGACTGATGCTGAAGCTGAAGCTCTATTTCAATACTTTGGCTCCCTGATACGAAGAGCCAACTCATTAGAAAAGACCCTGATGTTGGGAAAGATTGAAAGCACGAAGAGAAGGCAATTACAGAGGACAAGATGGTTGGATGGCATCACTGACTCAAAGATAATACTGGAAGTATTATGGTTTAAGGTCCTTCATTTAAATCTTTAATTCATTTTGAGTTTATTTTTGTGCTTGGTGTGAGAGAGTAGTTCAGTTTGATTCTTTTGCATGTAACTGTCTAGTTTCCCCAACAGTGGCCTTGTTGAAGAGGTTGTCTCTTCCTCACTGTATATCCTTGCATCCTTCCCCATAGATTAATTCCCCTATAATTGTGGTATAGTCTCTGTGCTCTCTCTTTTGTTCCAGTGATCTATGTGACTTGTTTTGTCCCAGCACCATACTGTTTTGACGCCTGTAGTTTTGTGGTACAGTTTGAAATTAGGAACTGTGATACCTTCAGCTTTGTTCTTCTTTCTAAAGCTTATTCTGGCTTTTGTGGGTCTTCTGTGTTTCCATACAAATGTTAGAATTATTTGTTCTAGTTCTGTGAAAAATACAGTGTGTATTTTGATAGAGCTTGCATTGAAGCTGTAGATTAATTTGGGTAGTATGGTATTTTAGCAGTATTCGTTCTTCCAATCCAAGACCGTGGTATATCTTTCCATCTGCTTATGTTTTCATTTCCTTCATCAGCATCTTACAGTTTTCCATGTTCAGGTCTTTTACCTCCTTAGATTTATCCCTGTATGTTTTATATTTTGCTGCAATTGTAAATGGGATAGTTTTCTTAATTTCTCTCTCTGATAGTTTGTTGTAAATTGGTAGAAATGCAATAGACTTCTATATATTGATTTTAAATCTTGCATCTTTGCCCAGTTCATTGATGAGTTCTAATTTTTTTTTTCCAGTGACATCTTTAGGATTTTCTGGGTAATCTGTCACTTGAAAATAACAGTTTTACTTCTTTTCCAGTTGGAATTCCTCTTTTTTCTTGATTGCTGTGTCTAGGACTTCTAATACTATGGTGAATAAAAGTAGTGAGAGTTGGCATCCTTTTCCTGTTTTGATCTTACAGGAAAGAAGTTCTTTTCATCCTTGAATATGATGTTGGCTGTGGGTTTGTCATTGTTGCTGTTGTCCAGTCACCCAGTCGTGTCTGACTCTTTCTGACCCCATGGAATGCAGCACACCAGGCCTCTCTGTCCCTCACCATCTCCCGAAGTTTGCCAAATTTCATGTCCATCACTTCTGTGATGCCATCCAGCCATCTCATCCTCTGATGCACTCTTCTCCTTCTGCCCTCAGTCTTTCCCAGCATCAGGGACATTCCAATGAGTCAGCTCTTTGCATCAGATAACAAAATACTGGAGCTTCAACTTCAGCATCAGTCCTTCCAATGAGTATTCACAGTTGATTTCCCCTAAGATTGACATGTTTTGATCTCCTTGCTGTCCAAAGGACTCTCAGGAGTCTTCTCCAGCACCATAGTTTGAAGGCATCAATTCTTCAACCCTCTGCCTTCTTTACCATCCAGCTCTCACAACCACATGTGACCACTTATGTGGGTTTGTCATATATGGTCTTTATTATGTGAGGTTTGTTTCTGTTATACTCACTTTGTTGAGTTTTGTTTGAAATCATATATAGATATTTAATTTTGTCAAATGCTTCTTTATGTATCTGTTGAGATGTTCATATAATTTTTATTCTTTAATTTGTTAGTGTACTGTATCACATTAATTTACAGATATTGCACCATTGTTGATTCAGTTCAGTTCAATACAGTTGCTTAGTTCAGTTCAGTCCAGTTCAGTTGCTCAGTCGTGTCCGACTCTTTGTGACCCCATGAATTGCAGCACGCCAGGCCTCCCTGTCCATCACCAACTCCCGGAGTTCACTCAGACTCACATCCATCGAGTCAGTGATGCCATCCAGCCATCTCATCCTCTGTCGTCCCCTTCTCCTCCTGCCCCCAATCCCTCCCAGCATCAGAGTCTTTTCCAATGAGTCAACTCTTCGCATGAGGTGGCCAAAGTACTGGAGTTTCAGCTTTAGCATCAGTCCTTCCAAAGAAATCCAAGGACTGATCTCCTTTAGAATGGACTGGATCTCCTTGGATCTCCTTGCAGTCCAAGGGACTCTCAAAAGTCTTCTCCAACACCACAGTTCAAAAGCATCAATTCTTCGGTGCTCAGGCTTCTTCACAGTCCAACTCTCACATCCATACATGACCACTGGAAAAACCATAGCCTTGACTAGACGGACCTTTGTTGGCAAAGTAATGTCTCTGCTTTTGAATATGCTATTCTAGGTTGGTCATAACTTTCCTTCCAAGGAGTAAGCATCTTTTAATTTTGTGGCTGCAGTCACCATCTGCAGTGATTTTGGAGCCCAAAAAGTCTGACACTGTTTCCCCATCTATTTCCCATGAAGTGATGGGACCGGATGCCATGATCTTCGTTTTCTGAATGTTGAGCTTTAAGCCAACTTTTTCACTCTCCTCTTTCACTTTCATCAAGAGGCTTTTTAGTTCCTCTTCACTTTCTGCCATAAGGGTGGTGTCGTCTGCATATCTGAGGTTATTGATATTTCTCCCGGGAATCTTGATTCCAGCTTGTGTTTCTTCCAGTCCAGTGTTTCTCATGATGTACTCTGCATATAAGTTAAATAAGCAGGGTGACAATATACAGCCTTGACATACTCCTTTTCCTATTTGGAACCAGTCTGTTGTTCCATGTCCAGTTCTAACTGTTGCTTCCTGACCTGCATACAGATTTCTCAAGTGTCAGGTCAGTCATGTTCAACTCTTTGTGACCCCTTGGAAACAGTACATTTGGCTTCCCTGTCTATCACCAACTCCTGGCACTTGCTCAAACTCATGTCCATCAAGTCAGTGATGCCATCCAACCATCTCATCCTCTGTCGTCCCCTTCTCCTCCTGCCTTCAATCTTTCCCAGCACCAGGGTCTTTGCCAATGAGTCGTTTCTTCGCATCAGGTGGCCAGAGTATTGGAGCTTCAGCTTCAGCATCAGTCGTCTCAATGAATATTCAGGACTGATTTCCTGTAGGATTGACTGATTCAATCTCCTTTCAGTCCAAGGGACTCTCAAAAGTCTTCTCCAACACCACAGTTCAAAAGTATCAATTCTTCGGCACTCAGCTTTCTTTATGGTCCAACTCTTATATCCATACATGACTACTGGAAAAACCACAGCTTTGACAATATGTAACTTTGTTGGTCGGAGAAGGCAATGTCTCTGCTTTTTTAATATGCTATCTAGGTTTGTCATAGCTTTTCTTTCAAAGAGCAAGCGTCTTTTAATTTTGTGGCTGCAGTCACCATCTGCAGTGATTTTGGAGTCCCTGAATATAAAGTCTGTTACTGTTTCCATTGTTTCCCCATCTGTTTGCCAAGAAGTGATGAGATGGGATGCTATGATCTTTGTTTTTTGAATGTTGAGTTTTAAGCCAGCTTTTTCACTCTCCTCTTTCACTTCCATCAAGAGACTCTTTAGTTCTTCTTCGCTTTTTGCCATAAGGGTGGTTTCATCTGCATATCTGAGGTTATTGATATTTCTCCTAGCAATATTGATTCCAGCTTGTCTTTCATCTAGCCCAGTATTTCATATGATGTACTCTGCATATAAGATAAATAAACAGGGTGACAATATACAGCCTTGACATACTCTTTTCCCAATTTGGAACCAGTCCATTGTTCCATGTCCAGTTCTAACTGTTGCTTCTTGACCTGCATACGGATTTCTCAGGAGGCAGATAAGGTGGTCTGGTATTTCCATCTCTTGAATTTTCCACACTTTGTTGTGATCCACACAGTCAAAGGCTTTGGCATAGTCAATACAGCAGAAGTAGATGTTTTTCTGAAATTCTCTTGTTTTTTATATGATCCAACAGATGTTTGAAATTTGATCTCTGGTTCCTCTGCCTTTTATAAATTCAGCTTGAGCATCTGTAAGTTCTTGGTTCACATACTGTTGAAGCCTGGCTTGGAGAATTTTGAGCATTACTTTGCTAGAGCATGAGATGAGTGCAATTGCTTGGTAGTTGGAACATTCTTTGGCATTGCCTTTCTTTGGGAAATACAGATAGATAGGTAGATAGATAGATGCATATATACATGTCTTATTTGAAAGGTAGGACATCTGAGTCTTTAAATTAAAGGTATTAAATTAAATTAAAGGTATGACATCTGAGGCCTTAAATTAAATCATCTCAAAGGATTTTATCATTTATTAAAGTTACTTTTTTAGTCTCTTCCTATCTAGCTTGCTCTTTAGTTTGTCTGCTCTTATTTTCTAATCTTATAATGAGAATGCTGGTGATCAAGCATGTTAAAACCTGCTTATTTTAAAAATAGACTCTGAGTGAATGCTTAAATGAGTTTAGAATGATTTTTTATTATATGTGGCCTTTGTGACTGATCTTAGCTTTTAAAAACTAGATTGAATTTATCTTTGTTTGCTCTTTCTATTTCATGATAAAGTTCATGCATAGATCATATCTGAATTAAGATAAAAACATGAATTCATTTTGGTCATCACATTTTCAATCTGGAATACAAATCCTGTTTTTACATGGATTTTTAAACTTTTTCCTCCTGTGGAAATTATGGCTCAAAAAATGCAAGATTTTAAAATACAACCACATAGGTTACTCTTAATTCCCACATTCATAACCTTGGTCCTTTGAAATTCAACAGACTGAGAAGCAGACCTTAATTCCACACCCAAGACCAGAGGTGATGATTGTCACATGCTGGGGAGCTGAATTGATTAAAGTGAGAGTCAGAGAGGTTTCCATGTCCATCATAGGTGGCCGGGTTTAAACTAGTAAGCTAATCATACAAAGGTTTACAGGCTGATATTAGGTAAAGCAAAGCAGCTTATTTGTCACTTCTGAACATTGTGTCAGATGAATGAAGGACAAACAACAACAAAATAAAAGTCATAAAAGTGGATCTTTTTCATGATTCTGTAATTGGATGAAATATATTTACTACATGTGAAGAATTGAATATGTTGGTGTGTTTGGGGGGTCTGATCTTAGAAAAAAGACTTCCTTTCCTATCTGAATTCAGAACCCATTGAAACTCACATCCAGAAAGTAAAGCAGTTAGAGATCACAGTAGCACCTTGATTGCTGACAAAGCTATTATATTGAAGAGTATTTGTGAACACGGGAGACTTAATCCTAAAACCTAGTACCTAACTGACTAGTCACCCACTGGGGTGGGCCTCTCTAAATCAGCAGATTTGGATAGGGGCTTCCCCACAGGAAAGTGATGGGCCCAATAGGCCAATTTCTCTTTACCAATCCTCTACCTAAGTCAGCCTAGATCCCCAGAGTGGAGTTAATTGGGGAACAGAGAGAGGCAAGAGAATTCAGCTAATGGTGCTGCTTTCACATGGAAAAGGGACATAAGGAGTGGAAAATATACATCGCTAAGTATCAGGGGTGTTTATAGACATCTGAAGTCCAATATTTGTTGTCTGCCCATGTATGGTGCTTTGTATATGCTAGCTTGTTTAGTAAATTACCGCTTTTGCCCCAACCCAATCCTACAAATATTGTGAAAGAATAATTATAAATATCATTATATGCATTTTATACATGAGAAAATGAAGCCTTAGAGAACTTACTTAGCTTGTTCAGAGAGTCATAAATGATAATAAGATCTTATATCCATTCTTCCCACATCTCAGTTTCTCATGTTAATAAACCTGAAAATACTTACCCAGGCAAGTAAGATTTCTTCATTGAATATTGTTCTGAAGTTGTATTGGTTGATAATTGATGGATAAAACAATTTGACATTGAGGGGAAGAATGGGGGGAAGGGATATTTAGGGAGTTTGGATGGACATATATATACTGCTATATTTTAAATGGATAACTAAGAAGGACCTACTGTATAGCACATGGAACTCTTCTAATGTTATGTGGTAGCCTGGATGGGAGGGGAGTTTGGGGGAGAATGGATACATGTATATGTATGGCTGAATCCCTTTGCCACTTACCCTAAACTATCACAACATTGTTAATTTACTACACTCCAATACAAAATAAAACTTTTTTTAATGTTTTATTTTGAGTAATTTTAGATTCACAGAAAGGGATGCAAAAATAGTACAGAAAGTTCTACGTCCTTTACTCAGTTTCCTCTAATTCCAGCATCTTATATATTTATAGCATAATTTTCAAAAATGGGAAATTGATATTGGTACTACACTATTAATGAAACCTTACTCAAATTTTACCATTGTTTTCAATATTGCCTGAATTTTTTTGAAGGCAGCAAGTGTATTATATTCATTTTCACATCCATAGTGCCTTCTGTAAGTCTGGTCTAGAATCCAGCATCAGTAATTTTGTTGTTGTTTAGTTGCTAAGTCATCTGTCCATGGACTTCCTAGGCAAGAATACTGGAGTGGGTTGCCATTTCCTTCTTCAGGGGATCTTCCTGACCCAGAGATCGAACCCGCATTTCCTGTGTCTCCTGCATTGGCAGATGGGTTCTTTACCACTAAGCCATTTATAGGGTCATAAATGAATAGATTTTGAGATTCATAGTGTTCATACAACGTATGTATGTGTATATATATGTGCCATAGGTTTAGAAGCACATACAAAAGTCAGAAGCTGTGATTTGAATGAATGTTATTTAGAACTAAATTTCATATTAGACTTGGTAAAGCAAAGCCCTTTAAAACTGAAAAATTTTCAGAAACAGAAGAGAATGTACTAATCAAATTGAAAGAAAAATACGTACCTTAGAAGGTAGTAAATAGGCAAAAGCTATCATGTGACATTTATTTTATTAATTGTGTACATGTGTGTTGGTGCATGTACATTTCACATCTCACTTTAGTAAATGCCTGAACAAGAGAAGCAACAGTTGCTGGCAATTAGTCCTGTATTTCTAGGCAGATCACAGGTTGTAGGCGTTAATATTAAATTAAATAATAGAAACTCTCTTATTTGAAGAGGAAATCCAAGCTGATGCTTTTAAGTCTTCTATTTTCTTTTGCACTGAGCTCAAGAGCTAGCACTAATGAAATGTGGATCTTATTATCACAATATTTTCTATCATTTATAACCAAAGAATATGAAAACAGGAGAGAGGCAATATTCTAAGCACAAAATTATTCTTAAGCTTAGTGGACTCAAAAATAGCCACCTTTCTGTTTTATCAATCACCTTTTAACCAAACTGAAAATATTTATATGATAAAGTGTAGAAAGACAAAAACATGGCATTATTCTTAGCTAAGCAAAACAGATATACAAAATTCTTATGAGAACTATTTTTTTTCTCAAAAAGTTCAACTTTTAAAATGCTTTAATTAGTAATGGTGAAAGTGGGCACCCTTGTCTTGTTCCTGACTTTAGAGGAAATGCTTTCAATTTTTCACCATTGAGGATAATGTTTGCTGTGGGTTTGTCATATATAGCTTTTATTATGTTGAGGTATGTTCCTTCTATTCCTGCTTTCTGGAGAGTTCTTATCATAAATGGATGTTGAATTTTGTCAAAGGCTTTCTCTGCATCTATTGAGATAATCATATGGTTTTTGTTTCTCAATTTGTTAATGTAGTGTATAACATTGATTGATTTGCGGATATTGAAGAATCCTTGCATCCCTGGGATAAAGCCCACTTGGTCATGGTGTATGATCTTTTTAATGTATTGTTGGATTCTGATTGCTAGAATTTTGTTAAGGATTTTTGCATCTATGTTCATCAGTGATATTGGCCTGTAGTTTTCTTTTTTTGTGGGATCTTTGTCAGGTTTTGGTATTAGGGTGATGGTGGCCTCATAGAATGAGTTTGGAAGTTTACCTTCCTCTGCCCAGCAATCCCACTGCTGGGCATACACACTGAGGAAACCAGAAGGGAAAGAGACACGTGTACCCCAATGTTCATCACAGCACTGTTTATAATAGCCAGAACATGGAAGCAACCTAGATGCCCATCAGCAGATGAATGGATAAGAAAGCTGTGGTACATATACACAATGGAGTATTACTCAGCCATTAAAAAGAATACATTTGAATCTGTTCTAATGAGATGGATGAAACTGGAACCTATTATACAGAGTGAAGTAAGCCAGAAAGAAAAACACCAATACAGTATACTAACGCATATATATGGAATTTAGAAAGATGGTAACAATAACCCTGTGTACGAGACAGCAAAAGAGACACCGATGTATAGATCAGTCTTATGGACTCTGTGGGAGAGGGAGAGGGTGGGGAGATTTGGGAGAATAGCATTGAAACATGTATAATATCATGTATGAAACGAGTCGCCAGTCCAGGTTCGATGCACGGTACTGGATGCTTGGGGCTGGTGCACTGGGACGACCCAGAGGGAGGGTAGGGGAGGGAGGAGGGAGGAGGGTTCAGGATGGGGAACGCGGGTATACCTGTGGCGGATTCATTTCGATATTTGGCAAAACTAATACAATATTGTAAAGTTTAAAAATAAAATAAAATTAAAAAATTTAAATGCTTTAATTATTTTATTATTTTTATTTAGATGGAAGACGTCATAGCACGCATGCAAGATGAAAAAAACGGAATTCCTATTCGTACTGTCAAAAGTTTCCTCTCCAAGATACCTAGTGTCTTCTCTGGTAAGTCTGCATTCAGTGTAACACTTTCCTGCAGCACTTTTCACAAAACTATTTAAAATCCGTTTTAGCCATTTACTTATTGAAGCTCTTTCTAACTCATTATTCAATAATTATTTATAAAAACTCATGACATGGTCAACATTATGTTGGATACTTGACAGTAAAACAAGTCAAAACTGCAAAAAAAAAATCATAATCTTACCAAATTTAATTGTGAAAATGTAATAAATGTGAAATAATAGAAAGTAATATTAAAATTAAAATGTATGAGCCAGTATGATGTAGATTATATACAGAAGTTAGGAGGGTGACTGAAATCAATGAGGAGTCAAGAAAGGGTTCCTGAAGAGTAGTGATAAGCTGAGTTTGAAAAATGAAGAATTTTATCAGGCTTAAGACTACTACTGCACCAACTCTGCGTGTAGAACTTGGAGGGACCAAACTGCTGAGAACTGGGTGGATAGATGAGAACGGCTAGAGTTGGGTCAAATAATGAGGGTCTTTGAAAGCCAACCAAAGAGTTTAATTCTGATACAGTGGGAAATATGGAGACATGTACAATGTTTGCCGAGAATGTTATGACGAAAGTGCTTAGAAATACGTGCTCTGGCTCCAGGAGACAGTGAACGACCACGCTCAGGGGACTCGGGTGTGCTCTGGCCTTGCCTTGCACAGGTTAGAGAAGAGAACAAAACCAGAAAGACCAAAGCCTTAGCAGTGATTAAGCATAGTAAGGAGGCTGGTGCTGAGCATGTGGAGGGAAGGGTGCTTGATGAGAGTCATCAGCAAGAGTTGTACTATGCATCCTTGTGAACAAGGATCAAAAGAAGACCAGAGATTGGAAGAATTCAGCCTTGGGACTATGCTAATAATTAGGACCAGAACACAAGTAGGCAGGCCCAGATGTTGGTGTTTCATAACTGCATTGCTCTCAGATGAAAGAGAGAGCGCAATGGAGCAGATGAAGGCTGAAATAAAATGATATTTTGCTCTAATGAAATGTATTCTCTTTTTCCTGTTACTGTCTTTTAAGCCCACTTTGTTCTAGTTTCTTGTTCTTCCTTGGTGATGCCTTATATTTTTCCACATCTAGGACTTCCTTCATCACTCGCCCACTTCCGGACTTCTAGGTCATTCAGACCATTAAATACTGTCCATTCTTCAATGGTTATCTCAGAAAGCTCTTTGGAGAAAACTATTCTGAACCTTTTTCTCTGTTCTCTCAAAACATGTTTTGTTATTGTTTTGCCTCTATTATTATACCTCACCTTGGCTTATAGTTATTTTCTGTATGCCCTATGCGTGTGTGTGTGCTAAGTCACTTCAGATGTGTCCAACTCTTTGTGACCCTGTGGACTGTCAAGCTCCTCTGTCCATGGGATTCACCAGACAAGAATACTGGAGTGAGTTGCCATGCCCTCCTTTAATATGTCCTATATCCTCAAGTAAATATTAAACTCCTTGCCATCAGTAACTCAGAGAATTAGCTTTACCTTTAAACACAAAATGGGAAAACTACTTGTTATTTTGTCAACTATTGAAAAAGAGAACGTATCTCCTTAAGATACTTCAATACAAGGGCTGTAAACTGAAATGCATTCAGAATCCAGGCACGTAAGTCCACTAAGTTTCCCATCTGAACTGAGATTGTGGTCGATTCAATAGTGCGTAGCCAGCTCCCCTGGTGGCTCAGTGGTAAAGAATTCACCTGCCAATGCAGAAAACATGGGCTCGCTCCTTGATCCAAGAAGATTGCACATTCTGTGGAGCAACTAAGCCCATACACCACAACTATGAGCCTGTGCTCTAGAGCCTGGGAACTGCAACTGCTGAAGCCAGTGTACCCTAGATCCCATGCTTTACAACAAGAGACTACAAATGGAGAACAGTGAGAAGCCTGAGCACCACAACTAGCGAGTAGCCCCCACTCACCCCAACTAGGGAAAGCACACGCAGTAACAAAGGCCCACCGCAGCCAACAGTAAATAAAAGTAAGTAAAACTTATTTAAAAAATAGTGTGCAGCCCATCCAAAGGCATTTCAGTTCAGGAGTTTTTATGACAATATACATGTGCAAAAATGGCTGAATGTAAAAGGATTGCCCATCAGTTTAAGCTGACCTTCAGGTTCACGTTATCTGCTATAATGGCAAATTTAAAATTTTAGTTGAGTTCTTCAGGTAACAATACCTCATACAATCCCAGTATAATATCATATTAGAATTCTGGATTGACAATATTAAATCTTTAATTAAAAAGCGAGAATGAAATTGGGCCATGAAGTGCCTGATATTGTTTTAAGGTTCATTAATATACACCAACAATGTTCATTGTGAAATAAAGAGAATATTCAATGACATTGTTCATATTAGTATAATTAGTTTCTAATTATCATTCTGTGTTTCCTAGAAACATTTAGGAGCTTTTTGCTTCATATGTTCAACTAGAAGCTCTGCTGTAGATTTAATTTGTATGTCTAGTATTTTACCAACTTCTTTGTATTGACGTCCCCAAATTATAATGGTCTCTACCATTAAAGTAGAATCCTCTCTACTTTATTAGCAGTTTTTGGTCATTTTTAGTAATTTTCCTCTTCTTCTATTTCTTATGGTGATTTGGAATTAATTCCTGTGTTCTTTTGTGGCCTGACTTGCTACCCACTGCCTGCTTTCCTGCCTCTTATTGCGTCGCCTTCATCATTTACTGCAAAGTTGCTAATGAAACAAGGAATCTACTAACTTTAGGCCCTTATGTCAATCAGAAACCAACTGTGATGAGTGATGTAATGTATGAGAGTAAGGTAGTGTGATTGTTGAGGAAAGGAGTCTATTTTGTATGGATCGTTCTACAAGGGAAAAACTGTCTCAAATATTGTTAAGCTATTTCCTTAAGTTTACCCATTTATGGTCCCTAAAGCCTTGATGAACAAAGCATGGTCCATGAACCAGTAGTATCAGCATCACATGGGAATTTATTAGAAATACAGCATCTGGGCCCTCTCCAAACCTACTGAATCAGAATAAGAGTTTTAACTAAAGTGTAAGAAGTATATCCAGTAGTCATGTATGGATGTGAGAGTTGGACTATAAAGAAAGCTGAGTGCCAAAAAATTGATGCTTTTGAACTGTGGTGTTGGAGGAGACTCTTGAGAGTCCTTTGGACTGCAAGGAGGTCCAACCAGTCCATCCTAAAGGAAGTCAGTCCTGAATATTCATTGGAAAGACTGACTGAAGCTGAAACTCCAATACTTTGGCCACCTGCTGAGACTCATTGGAAAATGATCCTGATGCTTGGAAAGGTTGAAGGCAGGTGGAGAAGGGGACAACAGAGGATGAGATGGTTGGATGGCATCACCAACTCAATGGACATGAGTTTGAGTAAACTCTGGGAGTTGATGATGGACAGGGAGGCCTGGCATGCTGCAGCCTGTGGGGTTGCAAAGAGTTGGACACGACTGAGTGACTGAACTGAACTGAAGAGGTGCTGCCAGACCGGGTTCCAGGCCAGCACTTGTTTTTTACTGGGTGCAGTGGCCAACCTGTTTGTGCAGAGCTTTCTATTTCCCTTCGAGGGCCCTGCTGTTTTTTTCTGAAATCTGTCCTCAGTCAAGCCCACCCCAGTTTGCCTATTGGTTCTTTGTTGTTTTGGTTTTGTTTTGATTTATTTCGCTTGCAGGAGGGATTTGAAAGAAAATCTAGTTCCTTCTATTTTGTTTGTTCCAAGCCAGGAGCCTCCTCAACCTCTAAGACTGAGGGATGTTAACAGTTAAGTGGAGTTACCTGACTCTACTAGGCAATACCCATGCATAATAATATGTCATGGTGACTAATAATGCTCACATCTGCTTCAGGTGAAAACAGCTGTATTTTGAACACGATGATGCAATTTCATCTTCTCACAGCGTCTGAGAGCCAAACTCAGAATCATGGCTGTTACACAGATGGACTTTGGAGATTTTTTGTTTGTTTTTCCCTACCTCTTGATAAATGCTTTCCTCCAGCTAAACATCCAAGACTTCTCTATTTTGGTTTTGGAGTTGTTAATATTAGCCTCCTGGTTTCCATGGTCCCAACATCAGAAGAAAAATATTTGGAAGAACACTCCACTCTGACCTCTTGAGCTATGGGATAGATGTCTTTGGGTAGGACAGTGTCCCTTCACAGCATTGTTTTTCTCCAGAATTGCCTTCTCAGTTTCTTAGGTTAGGTAGTTCCACTGGTGTTACATGACTGGACCCCCTCAAGTTCAAGGGGTGAAATCAGTAGTAGACATTTGAATGTTCTCATATGCTGGACATTCAGTATTTCACTTATTCCAGATCATGGTAAAATAAGCCTTTACCCACTGGATGAGTTTAATTTTCTTCAACGGATTGACTGGGAAATTACTGAATTTCCTGATAAGTCATAGCAGGAAATGGTGTAGGTTTTCATTAAACTTGAATTGGGCCACCCTTGTGAAACAGCCCACTGAGATGAAATAATTCTGTAGGATTTCCTGTTGAGAGTGAAAAGTGAAAGTATTAGTCACTCAGTCGTGTCTGATTCTTTGCAACCCCATGGATTAAAACCCACCAGTCTCATCCATGGAATTCTTCAGGCAAAAATACTGGAGTGGGTTGCCATTCCCTTCTCCAGGGGATCTTCCTGACCCAGGGGTCGAATCTGGGTCTCCTACATCGCAGGCAGATTCTTTACCATCTGAGCCTGTTGGTGAAGTGAAGTGAAAGTCGCTCAGTCATGTCCAACTCTTTTGACCCCATAGAGTATACAGTCCATGGAATTCTCTAGGCCAGAACACTGGAGTGGGTAGCCTTTCCTTTCTCCAGGGGATCTTCCCAACCCAGGAATCGAACCCAGGTCCCCCGCATTGTAGGCAGATTCTTTACCAGCTGAGCCACCAGGGGAGCCCAAGAATACTGGAGTGGGTAGCCTATCTCTTCTCCAGTGGATCTTCCCGACCCAGGAATTGAACCGGGGTCTCCTGCACTGCAGGTGGCTTCTTTATTAGCTGAGCTACCAGGGAAGCATCTGTTGGTAGCTAACAAATAAAAACACCCTTATTAAATTATTTAATGAGTTTGAAGACTGAATTTACTGAACTTGGAATAGGTGCCTATTCCAAATCAGCAAGGACTGTATGTAGGAAAGAAAGTGGACAGAAATAAATTAGGAGTTCTCAGCCACCATTTCTGCATTTCATATATTTCTGTGTTTTGTCTTAATAGCTTGAGGAGGTTCTCCATTATGAGCCCATTGATACTTAAGGAGTTGCCTCTTTTTGTTGCTCGTCTTTTCCAACTTAATTCCATTCTTCATCTGAGTTTGCCACTCTTTTTTTTTATTGGTGTATCCAGTATTCTTTTCTGCGAAATCTCAAGGACAGAGGAGCCTGAAAGGCTGTAGTTCATGGGGTTGCCAAAGAGTCAGACACAACTGCACACATGCACATAGTTGCTTTGTAGTTTATGTTAATTTCTGCTATACAAAGAAGTGAATCAGCTGTGTGTGTACATGTATCCCCTCCTTCACCCCTACCCATCTAAGTCAGCACAGAAGCCCGAGCTGAGCTTCCTGCACTACACAGCAGGTTTCCACTGGATATCTGTTTTACATGTGGTAGTGTGTATATGTTAATTCTAATTTCCCAATTCATCCCACCACCACCCCCATCATGTCCACAAATCTGTTTTCTACATCTGCATCTCTATTCTTGTCCCGCAAAGTGGTTCATCTGTACCATTTCTCCAGATTCCACATATATGCATTAATACACGGTATTTGTTTTTCTCTGACTTACTTCACTCTGTATATCAGACTCTAGGTCCATCTACATTTCTAAAATTGACCCAATTTTCCTTTTTTATGGCTGAATAATATTCCATTGCATATACGTATGACATCTTTATCTATTCATCTGTTGATGGACATTTAGGTTGCTTCAATGTCCTGACTGTTGTAAACAGTGTTGAAATCATTGGGGTACATGTATTTTTTTGAGTTACAGTTTCTCAGGGTATATGATCACTTATAAAATTCAGATGAAAAAATTTAAAGTTATAGAGATATCCTGTACAGCATAGTGCCTCAAGTTAACAATATTGTATTGCATATTTTCCCTGGAGAAGGAAATGGCAACCCACTCCAGTATCCTTGCAGAAGAACCTGGTGATCTACAGTCCATGGGGTTGCAAAGAGTTGGACACGACTAAGCAACTGAGCAGGCTTGCATTGCGTATTTTAAAACTTGCTAAAATGGTAGCTCTTATGTTAAATATTCTTACCCAACATTAATTAATTAAGACAGGAGGAAATTTTAAGGGGTGATGGATATGTTTACGACATGGATAGTGGTGATGATTTCACCTATTATGCTGCTGCTGCTGCTAAATCGCTTCAGTCGTGTCCAACTCTGTGCAACCCCATAGACGGCAGCTCACCAGGCTCCCCCGTCCCTGGGATTCTCCAGGCAAGAACACTGGAGTGGGTTGCCATTTCCTTCTCCAATGCATGAAGGTGAAAAGTGAAAGTGAATGAAAAGTGAAAGTGAAGTCGCTCAGTCGTGTCCGACTCTTAGCGACCCCATTGACTTCAGCCTACCAGGCTCCTCCGTCCATGGGATTTTCCAGGCAAGAGTACTGGAGTGGGTTGCCATTGCCTTCTCCTATTATACTTACCTCCAAATCCATCAAGTTGAATATATTAAATATGTATAGGTTTTTATGTTAATCAAACCTCAATAAAGTAGTTATAAAAAAGTTGTACCCTTTGACGATTATGTTCCCACTTCCCCATCTACCAGTCCTTGGGAACCACTATTCTACTGTCTGCTTTTATAGAGCTTGACTGTTTTATATTTCTCATTATATGGTGTCATACAGTATTTGTCCTTCTGTGTCTGGCTTATTTCACTTAGCGTAATGTCCTACAGATTCACCCATGTTGTCTAAAAGGCAGGATTTCCTTCTATTTTTAAGGCTGAATAGTATTCTATTAACCTCAAGTTTTAGGCTCAGAAAAGCACCTTTAATTCTCTAGAATCCATTCAGTCCATTTTTTCCCCTCTCTGTTCTATTCTTACTCTCAGCAAATTTGATAACAAAAGAAGCCCTCACCAGTGATATGTTGAGCTACTCCAGTTAGATAGAAAGAGGAACTATTATATTTCGTATTACTGGATAAGGAATCATTTTCCATATTTCATTATTATTTTGGCCCTCTAATAAAGTATACAGTTCTCTGTGATCTGTTGTTTTTAGGCATATATATAAAACTGAGTAGTAAGTATGAGCTTAAAAATTAAAGAAAGAAAGAAAGAAAGAAAGTGAAGTCGCTCAGTCATGTCTGACTCTTTGTGACCCCATAGACTGTATCCTACCAGGCTCCTCCGTCCATGGGATTTTCCAGGCAAGAGTACTGGAGTGGGTTGCCATTTCCTTCTCCAAAACTTAAATTGCTTTTAAATGAAATAATTTGAATATGTCCTGCCTCTTATATTTTCTTCTTCCAAGGCTTGTATGAATATTTATTAGTTATCAGGGAGAAATGATCTGTGTAGCCTTAGAGTTATCTTGTGGGTAGCTGCATGGGTAAGAAGAAAAAGGAGAAAGCTTGATGATATGAAGTGGCTGAATGCGAGTTTAGTTAGTGTATATTTTACACCTAAAAGTTTTTGAGAAAGCTTTCAAGGTGCCTTATGGCTTAAACCTGTCTACATTTGGAATCAACTTAAAGACAATAAAAATAAATAATGTGGAATATTTTTCATAGAGACTGTCTAGGTAATTCTAAGATACTTCTAAGAGTCTAAGATAACTTTTCTGAAACTGACATCTTACTGTGAAATATTTTTCATCTATCATTGGAATGGCTAGCATGGGTTCTGCAGAAACTCAGAGAGAAATAGATTGCTTTTCAAAACAGTTGTAAAATATTTTGGCATGAATCATGCTTATAATATTTTGCTTTTATAAATAAGCTAAATATGAACCTGAAAAAAATGGCATACTTGGGTTTTATCCTTATTTTTTTATGTTGATTGTTACTGGGAAATTCAATATTTCTGTGTGTGATACACAGGAAATGAGCACTAAGTGGAAAATTATTGTAGTTAAAACCAATAGTATTATTACTTTTATTACCACTTTCAGAAGCCTGGATTAGGCCCAGATTAGACACTCTCTGCCCTCCTAGAGAGTTCATGTGTTGCAAGACCATGAGTTAAGTACCTGTGTTGGAGACTGTAGCATGTAGCACAAGGTTTTTTTAGTACATCCTTAAAAGGTATTTTTTGAATGCCTTCATTAATTGGTGATGATTCCCCACATTCTCAAGGTGTAGCTTATAGATTTTAATACTGTGTAATGTATCCTATCTTTTATTTCTCACAAGTAACTAAGCATATGAAATTGAAATCTCCTAGGGAGATGAATGGATGTTAATGGCTCTTTCATATAGTATCATTGGAACTTAAGATCATTACATATGGATATTGATTTTTTCCTTAAATAAATCACATTTTGGCTTTCTTAGCTAATTTTTTTCCCATTATCATCATGTCAATACCCAGTTAATTGTGCCATCTGTACTCTTAGTGAAACAATAGTGTAGTGAAAATCAGAGGCAACCTTCCAAATTTGTTTAGGGAGATTTAACTGATGTGGGTATGTTAAATTTTCAATTTGTATTTACCTACTCTGTGAAAATTTTCACAAATGTTGACCTTTCTTTAAAGCAACAGACCTGAAAACCTTAATTTTGTTCATTGGTGAGTTATTTTCTAAAATCCTAGAAATGATTGCTAAAGAAAAGCCTACCAATGTGGAGCTTTACTTCTTTTAATTAATGCAATAGCATTGCTTTCTTTTGGGAGGAGATCAAAATTGACTATAGAGACAGACACTTAGTTGGGATGACACTAAAGCCTTAATTATCTCCAAGAATGAATAAATCTTGATGACTGAATTGCTGGTCTGGATATGTTTTCTGAAATGATGAATCACTATAATTGAGGTACACCATTTTGCTCTGCCTTTTTATCCTGATGCCATCTAGCTTTCTCTTCATTTCTGTCTCTCTCTCAACATACTTTGAAGGGCTTCCATTTTTCACATCCTAGAAATTCTAAGGTAGAGAATTATTCTGTCCTTATCCCCATCCTGCCCTATCTGCATCCCCAAGCCAGCCTGTATTAATCATTCCTTTCTTTGGGTTTTTCTACCACTGTGCCTTTTAAAAAAATGTACTGATTTTTTAATTGAGTAATAATTGCTTTACGGAATTGTGTTGTTTTCTTTCAAACCTCAACATGAATCAGCCATAGGTATACATATGTCCTCTCCCTTTTGAAACTCCCTCCTATCTCCTGCCCCATCCCACTCCTCTAGGTTGATACAGAGCCCCTGTTTGAGTTCCCTGCAACATACAGCAAATTTCCATTGGCTATCTATTTTACATATGGTAATGTAAGTTTCCATGTTTCTGTCTCCATACATCTCACCCTCTCCTCCTCTCTCCCTGTGTCCATAAGTCTGTTCTCTATGTCTGCTTCTCCATTGCTGTCCTGTGAATAAATTCTTTGGTACCATCTTTCTAGATTCCATATGTATGCACTAGTATACAGTATTTATCTTTCTCTTTCTGACTTACTTCATTCTGTATAATAGGCTCTAGGTTCATCCACCTCATTAGAACTGACTGACTCAGATACTTTCCTTTTTATGGCTGAATAATATTCCTTTGTATATATGTACCACAACTTTATCCATTCATCTGTCAATGGACATCTAGGTTGCTTCCATGTTCTAGCTACTGTAAACAGTGAACACTGGGGTACATGTGTCTTTTTTCAATTTTGGTTTTCTCAGGGTATATGCCTAGGAGGGGGATTGCTGGGTCATATGGTAGTTTTATTCCTAGTTTTGTAAGGAGTCTCCATACCATATTCCATAGTGGCACTATTGATTTTCATTCCCACCAACAGTGCAAGAGGGTTCCCTTTTCTCCACCACCCTCTCCAGCATTTATTGTTTGTAGACTTTTTGATGATGGCCATTCTGACCAATGTAGCACTGTGTTCTTCTTCATGGAATTTATTTTATCTCACATTTTGTCCTCAGTGAGCATGTGCTGTGATTCTTACTCATGGCTGTAAGCACCTGGAGAACAAGAATAACTTCTCATTTCAATTTGTATCTTCTGTACATCCAGTATCTGGCACATGGTGGATACTCAGCAAGTGTAATGACTTCTCACAGGACAGCTGATATCCCAGGCATTTGGGTACATCCACAATAAATTTCACTTTTTGATTCAGTGGCAGTGGAAAGAGCACTCAGTATAATTATTTGCTGTGTTGGCATCCAGCACTGTATGATCCTTTTATTTCAGTAGAGAACACTAGAAAGCTGACAACTCTGCATTGCTATCATCTACTAGCTTAGAAAGGTTTCAGGATGGAGACTCAGGATAAATTCCAGAGCCCAAAGCACCCTCGATTTAAATTTTATTATTTGGTTTAAAGTGAATGTTTAGAATGTCAGACATTCCCATATTTAAATGTAAATATTTTTCAACATCTGCATAGAATAGTGGAAAGAGTATATATGTTTTGGTATATATTATCTTGTGTATATACTTTTTTATATATATTCTGGAGACCTAGATTTCAGTCCTGTTTTTCATGTTGCAAAGGAGAATATTATGTGTTAAGTGATAGCTCTAGCTCCAGTGCATTTAAGAATATGAATGTTCTGGTCATAACTGCTATATAGGAACTCCTGGCACTCACAATATGCTTGATATTCAGTAAATATTTACTTTTTGGATGTATTTGTTTATATATCGTTGTCCTTACAAAAATAAGTAAAAGAAACTTCAGAGAAACTAAATAATTCGTCCAAGGTAATGCTATTAATAAGGTCCTAGGTATTTTCATCATCAATACCTTTGCTGCAAATAGTTTCATAGCAAACTAACTGGCTATAAAGGCATTTTGCTATAAAATAAAAAAATAACGGATGAATATTTTGTCTGGATTGCAGTAGAAAATGATATATCATCAGTTTTGCAAATCCTTTGGTGATCCCTCCCATGTGTCAGAATCAGAAGTTCTCCAAGGTAAGCACATTTTGTAAGAGGTGGCTAGAGATTCCCAACAGTTTTTGAGAGCACTAATGATCGATTCTTGACCTAATTTAGTTTCCATGGCTTGTTCTCTCTTGCTGTCTTTCCCAAAATTATGACATAATTTTAGAAATTGTAAGCAAAAGAAGAATAAAATCAAGCTCCTCCTATCCTCCCGCTGCTCCTCTACCCCCTGGAATTGGTTACATGATCCTGATGCATGTAAGTTTCTTAAAAACGTTGAAAACTTTAACAGAATATGGCTAGATTAGATCACCAAAGGATTTGCAAGAACTGATACGTTACTATTTTCTAGTATGATGTAACAGTCAACTATCTTATCTTTTACAGCAAAATGGCCTCACAGCTGGTTAGTTGTATGAGAAACTGCTTGCCAGGAAGTTATTCATAGGAAAATAGTGGACATGTGTTAGGTAAACTATAGAGCTGATGTTAATCTAGTGTGTGTGTGTACATATGTATACAAATTATGATAATACATATCATTATATAGATAGTACATATCATTGTATATGATAATACATATTATGTATATCATTATATATATATAAAACATTTATATATATGTAAGAAATTTATGAAACATACATATATATATATATATATATAATGATTCATACTCTGATCCCATAAAATAACTTGAATGCTTCCTGTTTCATTCTGCATTCAGCTTGGAAATGCCTCTTTTTCTTTTACCAAAAAAAAAAAAAAAAATCAGTCCATTAAGAGACCTATGTCAAGGTAAGGTAACATGAGTAGTAATCAAAGGCATTTTTGGTTTTTCGAGACTTGATTACTTTACAAACATCCATCCATTCACCATAGTATTTGGGCGTTTTATCCAATGAAAAAGTGCCATGTTTATTTAGGAGATATGTACTGTAGATGGTGACTATAACCATGAAATAAAAGATACCTGCTCCTTGGAAGGAAAGCTATGACAAAACTAGGCAGTGTATTAAAAAGCAGAGACATCACCTTGCCAACAAAGGTCCGTGTAGTCACAGTTATGGTTTTTCCAGTAGTCATGTATGGGTGTGAGAGTTGGATCATAAAGAAGGCTGAGTGCTGAAGAACTGATGCTTTTGATTTGTGGTGCTAGAGAAGATTCTTGAGAGTCCCTTGGACTGCCAGGAGGTCAAACCAGTCAATTCTAAAGGAAATCAACCCTGAATATTCACTGGAAGGACTGTTGCTGAAGCTCCAATACTTTGGCCACCTGATGCAAAGAGCTGACTCATTCTAAAAGACCCTGATGTTGGGAAAGACTGAAGGCAAAAGGAGAAGGGGCGAGAGAGGATGAGATGGTTAGATAGCATCACCAACTCAATGGACATACATTTAGAGCAAACTCCAGGAGATAGTGGAGAACAGAGGAGCCTGGTGTTCTGCAGTTCATGGGTTTGCAAAGAATTGGACATGACTTAGTGACTAAACAACAACGATAGTCAGTGAAGGAGAAGAAAACACATGCTGAGAACAGTATAGTGGAAAGAAATAGAACAAAACAGAGCAAAAACAAATAGAACAATAGCTAGAGGGTTAAAGAAGGGACCATGCTTGTGTAAATTTCCCTGGGGACCTACCATTGCAACAAACACACTGGCCCCCTTTCACTTCCTTCCTTTCCACTGACTCTGAGCAGCAAACACAGGAACATCCCACCAATATTCCCAGAACGGGGGCACACCCAAAATTCCATAGCTCTATGCCCATCACTTTTATCCAAATACCGAGACTGTCACATTACATAATTTTCACATTTGTTCTTATTATTGGTCACCACAGAATGGTCTTGTGTCCCAGTTAGCCATTTTGTCTCTTTCATTTATTTTGGGGATCAGATTTCTACTAACTTGTGTAATTTGCATAACCACTCAGATCTTTTTCCAGGGAAACAGTTATACTTTTCATGTAGATGTAAGTTTTTTGTCCTAACTCCACATTGTCACATTTTGTTACTAAGAGATATTTCAGGTATTTGTTTATTTTTAAAATTTCTTCTTTGAAATGATTTCTTGTGGAAATCATGTACAAAATGACTTATCCCTTTTACTATATGCAGAACTTTATTGAGAAAGGAGAACGTTGCCTGAAGAGCATTTGTTTGGACAAGGGAGAGTCAGAAAAGTTATGAGATTGGACTGTAAGCTTTGTCTTTAGCCTATGGTGTGGAATTAATTTAGAGTGTGATTTCTCCAGCGTGAGCTGGAGATTTGAGAAATTATTTACACAAGATCAAATTTTCCATGAGAGCAAAATGACGATTTTGGAAACTACACCCTTTCTTTTGCAGCATTGGAGTTCTTCACTGAGTAAAAATTTCCCCACTGTTTATTGCAGAGTGCTGCATTGTCCATGTCTGTGCGGGGAAGGTATCGTGAGGGCTGGGGAAGGGGAGGCTCATCACTAAAAGGGAGAGGGATATGGAGGCAAATGAAGAACATTCTGTTAATAGAAGAGGCTCAGTCTGAGAAACATGACACTTGCATCAGGTAGCATCATCTTTTCCACCCATCATGATAGATATGGATCCTTCCTGTGGGGTCCTCCAGGTAGACTGTGCTATGCTCAGTATAACAAGAGGATAGCTCTGAGTGTTAATCCATTGCAAGTTGAAACTGAAAATTGCAGATTTCAAATGGTTTGGGAACAGAGTTTGGTGATGGATGAATCATAAGAGCCAGTCTAGAAGACACCATCACTAGAGTTACACTGATGATTTAAAATGTTTGGAAAGCATCTATGTTCATCAGTGATATTGGCCTGTAGTTTTCTTTTTTTGTGGCATCTTTGTCAGGTTTTGGTATTAGGGTGATGGTGGCCTCATAGAATGAGTTTGGAAGTTTACCTTCCTCTGCAATTTTCTGGAAGAGTTTGAGTAGGATAGGTGTTAGCTCTTCTCTAAATTTTTGGTAGAATTCAGCTGTGAAGCCGTCTGGACCTGGGCTTTTGTTTGCTGGAAGATTTCTGATTACAGTTTCAATTTCTGTGCTTGTGATGGGTCTGTTAAGATTTTCTATTTCTTCCTGGTTCCGTTTTGGAAAGTTGTACTTTTCCAAGAATTTGTCCATGTCTTCCAAGTTGTCCATTTTATTGGCATATAATTGCTGATAATAGTCTCTTATGATCCTTTGTATTTCTGTGTTGTCTGTTGTGATCTCTCCTTTTTCTTTTTTTTTTTTTTAATTGAGGCTTGCTTTGTGGCCCCAGACTTAATTTTTGTAATTCTTGGATAAGTGTTTGATATATCCATACCATATCAGAATAACCTTGATAATTGCTTTTCTCAGAATATTTAAATTCATACTATTTTTCCCCTTGTGAATTCATCAATTAGTGAGAGAAATGTGCACTATCAATGACTGGGGATTTGTCAATTTTCCTTACAATTCTGATTTTTACTTTTTATATTTTGAAACTCTTTTGTTAGTTGTATATGTATTTCTATTTTCATTTGGAGATACATATATGTATCTCCATTTTCATTTATAATTTTGTTGATTTGATTTTTCTCCCTTTGTTTCTTGATGAGTCTGGCTAATGGTTTGTCAATTTTATTTATCCTCTCAAAGAACCAGCTTTTGGCTTGGTTGATTTTTGCTATGGTCTCTTGGGTTTTTTTTGCATTTATTTCTGCCCTAATTTTTAAGATTTCTTTCCTTCTACTTACCCTGGGGTTCTTCATTTCTTCCTTTTCTAGTTGCTTTAGGTGTAGAGTTAGGTTATTTATTTGACTTTTTTCTTGTTTCTTGAGGTATGCCTGTATTGCTATGAACCGTCTCCTTAGCACCGCTTTTACAGTGTCCCACAGGTTTTGGGTTGTTGTGTTTTCATTCGTTTCTATGCATATTTTGATTTCTTTTTTGATTTCTTCTGTGATTTGTTAGTTATTCAGCAGTGTGTTGTTCAGCCTCCATATGTTGGATTTTTTAATAGTTTTTCTCCTGTAATTGAGATCTAATCTTACTACATTGGGGTCAGAAAAGATGCTTGGAATGATTTCAATTTTTTTGAATTTACCAAAGCTAGATTTATGGCCCAGGATGTGATCTATCCTGGAGAAGGTTCCGTGTGCACTTGAGAAAGGTGAAATTCATTGTTTTGGGGTGAAATGTCCTGTAGATATCAATTAGGTCTAACTGGTCTATTGTATCGTTTAAAGTTTGTGTTTCCTTGTTAATTTTCTGTTCAGTTGATCTATCCCTAGGTGTGAGTGGGGTATTAAAGTCTCCCAATATTATTGTGTTACTGTTAATTTCCCCTTTCATACTTGTTAGCATTTGTCTTACATATGGCAGTGCTTCTATGTTGGGTGCATATATATTTATAATTGTTATATCTTCTTATTGGATTGATCCTTTGATCATTATGTAGTGTCCTTCTTGGTCTCTTTTCACAGCCTTTGCTTTAAAGTCTATTTTATCTGATATGAGTATTGCTACTCCTTTCTTTTGGTCTCTATTTGCATGGAATATGTTTTTCCAGCCCTTCACTTTCAGTCTGTATGTGTCCCCTGTTTTGAGGTGGGTCTCTTGTAGACGTATATAGGGGTCTTGTTTTTGTATCCATTCAGCCAGTCTGTGCCTTTTGGTTGGGGCATTCAACCCATTTACGTTTAAGGTAATTATTGATAAGTATGATCCTGTTGCCATTTACTTTATTGTTTGGGGTTTGAGTTTATACCCCCTTTTTGTGTTTCCTGTCTAGAGAAGATCATTTAGCATTTGTTGGAGATCTGGTTTGGTGGTGCTGAATTCTCTCAGCTTTTGCTTGTCTGTAAAGCTTTTGATTTCTCCTTCATATTTGAATGAGATCCTTGCTGGGTACAGTAATATGGGCTGTAGGTTATTTTCTTTCATCACTTTAAGTATGTCCTGCCATTCCCTCCTGGCCTGAAGAGTTTCTATTGAAAGATCAGCTGTTATCCTTATGGGAATCCCCTTGTGTGTTATTTGTTGTTTTTCCCTTGCTGCTTTTAATATTTGTTCTTTGTGTTTGATCTTTGTTAATTTGATTAATATGTGTCTTGGAGTGTTTCACCTTGGGTTTATCCTGTTTGGAACTCTCTGGGTTTCTTGGACTTGGGTGATTATTTCCTTCCCCATTTTAGGAAAGTTTTCAACTATTATCTCCTCAAGTATTTTCTCATGGTCTTTCTTTTTGTCTTCTTCTTCTGGGACTCCTATGATTCGAATGTTGGGGTGTTTAACATTGTCCCAGAGGTCTTGGAAAGCAAAGTTTGATATAAACTTGATGTGAAAAGTCACTGGCCACTTGGTCATTCTCACCCCACAAATAGTGGTATCTTAAGGTGACAAACTAATTTGGTAGTTCAATTTAGGACAGTTTACCATGTCCATATGTCTTTATTTAGATCATATGCTTTTTAGTGATCATTCTTACTCAGAACAAATTTCATGTTAGAAATCTTTCAGGGCCCATCTGTGGAAGGTACTGATGTGATAGAGGACTGGATTGCCCGTGGAAGACCTGCGTTCTCTCTTTGTCCTCCTTATCAGACATTTCAATAGAGGGTTAATGAAGCCTAGGTATGAAATATTTGGTTTTTAAAGCTTGTTGCTACCTGACCTCTTTGTTAGACTAAGCCTTAGAGAACCCAAACAGGGAGTTAAAAATAGAGTTAACATTTGCTTTAAAAATTTAAGGATATTCCTCTTTTGGGTGAGAGCAAGGAGGTTTCTTTTAATATTTGACTTTTCCCCCCTTCTCTCTTTTGGCAGCCTTCACATGTACAGATCTCACTGAAGTCATTCCAGGATGAAAGCATTTATGATCAAATACCAGAAACTAAAAATAATTATCCTACCCTTTCTCTAGAGGTTATTGAATATTTCTCCTAACTATTCTGGTCAGCTGGCCTTTTAACAAGAGATGGATTTTTATGGTTGAGGGGGGTGAATGTAGTAGATCAGTAAATAATTCAAAATAACTGCACTCAAAACCACCCTTTAGTGCCAAGCAATCTGGCTTGCTTCACAATTCAAATAGTTTTGGAAAATGGTGATGCAGCCCAAACTCAAAGAAAATATTAGATTACACCAGTCAGTAAATGTTGTGTTTGATAATGTCTCAGCCATCCTCCCCTTTCCTGGCACTAGCTCCATGGATTTACATTGGGCAAATATCTCGTCCTACCCTCAGTCCAAGTGGTTTGAGTGGGGCCAGCCAGTCTCTGGATCAAAGTGAGGGGATGGAATGTGACTCAGGTTTGGCGAATCTGAAAGTCATGACCAGTGGTTTTGCTGAAACAGTTGGAGAAAGAGACCTTTTCTTTCTGCATGTTGTTGTTAGTAGGTATAAACCTAAGGTGAAATTAGTCTGAAAATGAAACCAGTACAGAGAAGAGCAGAGTCACAGAGTAGAGTGAAATTTGGTCTTGACAACAGCTTTTTTTTGGCTATTATTTTATCTATTTTATTTTTTTAATTGGAGGATAATTGCTTTACAATGTCATGTTTTTTTCTGCCATACAACATGAACTCGCCATAAGTATATATATAAATACATACGTGTGTGTGTGTGTGTGTATATATATACATCTATGTGTGTATGCGTGTGTGTGTATATATATACCTTTTCTCTTGTGCCTCCCTCCCTCTACCCACCCCTCACCCCTCTAGGTTGTCACAGAGCAACAGGTTGGACTCCCTGTGTTATATAGCAGCTTTCCATTAGCTGGTTTTTTGTTTTTTTTTTTTTAGTTCCTCCTCGATTCTATGTTGTAATTGAAGCTTTTCAATTACTGAGCTAATAAATTCCCACTTTGCTTCAGTTCATTTCAGTTCAGTCACTCAGTCGTGTCCAACTCTTTGCGACCCCATGAATCGCAGGACACCAGGCCTCCCTGTCCATCACCAACTCCCGGAGTTCACTCAGACTCACCTCCATCGAGTCAGTGATGCCATCCAGCCATCTCATCCTCTGTCGTCCCCTTCTCCTCCTGCCCCCAATCCCTCCCAGCATCAGAGACTTTTCCAATGAATCAACTCTTCACATGAGGTGGCCAAAGTATTGGAGTTTCAGCCTCAGCATCATTCCTTCCAAAGAAATCCCAGGGCTGATCTCCTTCAGAATGGACTGGTTGGATCTCCTTGCAGTCCAAGGGACTCTCAAGAGTCTTCTCCAACACCACAGTTCAAAAGCATCAATTATTCGGCACTCAGCCTTCTTCACAGTCCAACTCTCACATCCATACATGACCACAGGAAAAACCATAGCCTTGACTAGACGGACCTTTGTTGGCAAAGTGATGTCTCTGCTTTTGAATATGGTATCTAGGTTGGTCATAACTTTCCTTCCAAGGAGTAAGCGTCTTTTGATTTCATGGCTGCAGTCACCATCTGCAGTGATTTTGGAGCCCCAAAAAATAAAGTCTGACACTGTTTCCACTGTTTCCCCATCTATTTCCCATGAAGTGATGGGACCAGATGCCATGATCTTCGTTTTCTGAATGTTGAGCTTTAAGCCAACTTTTTCACTCTCCACTTTCACTTTCATCAAGAGGCTTTTTAGTTCCTCTTCACTTTCTGCCATAAGGGTGGTGTCATCTACATATCTGAGGTTATTGATATTTCTCCCGGCAATCTTGATTCCAGCTTGTGCTTCTTCCAGTCCAGTGTTTCTCATGATGTACTCTGCATATAAGTTAGCTTAACCTGGGCTTCTGGTAATGAGTTATGAATTATACATTCCTCTTAATTATATTCAGTCCTCATTTTTCCCTAGAAATTCTTTGCATCTGACACTAAACTTGGTTATTTTGATCTGTTTTGGGTGGGGGAAGTGGGTAAAATTTTTCTTTTTAAGTTTCATGTTTTTATTTCTTTGAGCTGTAAAACTAAAACAATGCATCATTGTGTCCCTGTTAAAAATAGAGCAATCTAAGACATGGAGAGTTAAGCTTTGTCTCCTTGTATCTATGTGGCCTAGACTTGACTTGTCACAGTTGCAGAGATTCAAAGAAAGATCGCATTTGTAAAGGCTGTTAAATGGTGCATTAATTTTACAGGATATTGCCCATTAACTTTAACTATTTGACTATGATAAAGTTTCTGTGGCTTTTTCTTCTTCTTAGGTGCTTAACACTAGAAAGAAGCATGGTCATGCATACTCTTGTTCCTACTGCACGTTTTCAGAGTCAAACCTTTCTGAAGGAATTCCACCACAGTATAAACCACAAGAAGTAAAACTTGTGTTTTATTTACTCTCAGATCATGTGTCAGTGGTCAGTGCCTCTCTGGAACCAGAGAAGTAGAAACAGCCTCATTGCAGCCTTTTGCAGAATGGAGGGTCTCCTGGAAAGTAGTCTGTGCAACAGTTTCTCACAGACCACCCATCTTGCCATGTTCCAGGAAGGATGGCCAAGAACATTCTGCATGAACATGGTCAGACTGTAATGAAGCCTTGCCTGCATGATCTGTGTGGGCATGTGTAAGGTCCCAGGGCACTCTGGCAAAACAGTCCCCTCCATGTGTCATTTCTCAAGGTCTTCTGCTGTTTCTTGCACTGTGATATTTTAATGACAGCTTTAGTTTTAAACTCTACCCAGTTTAACTCATCAGATGTGCTGTGTTTTTATCTGATGTCTTTTAAAATGTGTTTACCACTTAGGTGACTAGATTATGGATCTATTCTGAGAGGTGTCAGAAATATTACCATCTAGTTCTATCCATTTCCTTAATTATTTCAACCTTTACACATTTTGTGTAATTTCAAAGTGATAAAGCATCTTTCAGTAAAAGGAAAAGACTAAGGGTCACATTTTTAAAATCAAGATCCTCCTTCCTTCCCCTTTTCTTTCTCCTTTCCGTACTTCCCGTCCTCTTTCTTTTTGTCTTACTCGGGTTTTGTAGTGTAACATTATGTTTGTCTATGGGTGGAGGTGCTTGGAATGTGATTTAATTAACTTTAGTGAGTGGGGAAATGGCAATCCACTCTAGTAATCTTGCGTGGAGAATTCCATGGACAGAAGAGCCTGGCAGGCTACAGTCCGTGGGGTTGCAAAAAGTCAGGTATGACTGAGCAACTATTACTCACTCACTCAGACAGTAAGTGAAAGTCAGGATATAGGTCTAGATTTCTTGAGTGGACCTTTGATTGTTAATTGTTCTTTGGTGGAATTAATCATGTAAATAAATTAAGGAATGTGTAAAAATTTAGCACAGCATACTTTCGCATATTATATTCTTAGTAAAAGTTTACCTTAAAAGTAATTTAGCATCTAAGGATTAACAAAGATTTTACATGCCATTTTATTTGAGCCTCTCAGTACCCTATGAGGTAAGACTGACTGCTTTTTCACTATTTATGGCAAAATAATTGAAGATTGGGGCTTTCCAGGTGGCTCAGTGGTACAGAATCTGCCTGCCAACGCAGGAGACTCAGGAAACATGGGTTCAATCTCTGGGTCGGGAAGATTCCATGAAGAAGGAAACATCAGCTCACTCCAGTATTCTTGCCGGGAAAATCTCACAGACAAAGGAGACTCATGGGCTACAGTCCATGGGGTCACAAAGAGTTGGACATGACTTGGTGACTGAGTATGAGCAGAAACTGAAGACCAGAGAACAAAAATGTCTTGACCAAAAACACACTGCCAACAAATATAGAAATAAGATTTGAACCCAGGCCCGGCATAGTTGTCCATAGTTATAATTATCTTGAGTCTCACACATGTTGTCTCAGGCGCTGTTATATCCTGAATTGTGCTTGCTCCAAATCCATATGCTGAAACCCTAATGCTTCGTAATTCCGAATGTAACTGTTTTGAGGTACAGGGCCTTTAAAGCAGTATTAAGTGAAAATGAGGCCCTTTGGGGTGGGCCCCAATCCAATCTGACTGGTATCCTTATAAAAAGAGGCTATTAGGACAAAATAGAGAGACACCACACCAGAGAAAAGCCACATGAGAGCACAGTGAAAAGGTTGGCCGTCTGTAAACCAAACACCGAGCCCTCAGGTAAAGCCAAACCTGCAGACACCTTATCTCGGCCTTCCAGCCTCCAGAGCTGTGAGAAAATAAATTTCTGTTGCTGAAGTCATCCAGTCTGTAGTGTTTTTGTTGTTGTTGTTGTTGCTTTTATGGCAGCCCTAGCAAACTAGCATAGGAGCGAAACAAAAGCTAAGGAATTCATTAATTCAACATATTCTTACACCAAACCAGCTTTCTGTTCAGGGCTGGTTCTGAGCAGAAACCATGGAATGTCTACTCAATTAGTGCTATGAAAGATGAATGGATAACTTTCTATATTGGAGATGTTTAAAATATCTGCCAAGGCATGCTGTCTCTGAGAAATACCCTGTTATCTAAGAATATAATCAGTCCAGTCCAAAACCTCCTACTGAGAAAGTGGATTAGAAAACTAAAATTGCAGAGAATTCTCCTCCAGCTATAAACTAAGGTGAAATACTGACAGCAATAGGAAAAAATTTAAATGGTCATAAAAGACAAAATTTTTATAGACAGTGCCACCGGCACCAAGGTAACTGGAGAACATGTTTAATAAAAACCAGAGAAAGGAAGACAATTGACCTTTTAAAATATGTATTATTTCATTGGAGGATAATTACTTTACAGCATTGTGATGGCTTTTACCATCCATCAGTATGAATCAGCCATAGGCATACATTTGTCCCCTCCATCCTGTACTTCTCTTCCATCTCCCTCCACACCCCATCCCTCCATGTTGTCACAGAGCACTGGCTTTGGGTGCTCGATGTCATACATCAGACTCCCGCTGGCTATCTGTTTTACTTATGGTAATGTACATGTTTCAGTGCTATTCTCAGATCATCCCACCCTCTCCTCCTCCCACTGAGTCCAAAAGTCTGTTGTTTATGTTCTGTCTACTTTGCTGCCCTGCACGTAGGATCACTTCACTTTTACCATATATATTGTATGAGGTTGGAAATGTCTCTCTAACAGGGCTATTGTGAGGATTAATGGGGCTTCCCTGGTGGCTCAGATGGTAAAGAATCTCAAATCATCCCAGCCTCTACCTTTTCCCACGGTGTCCAGTTTGATACAGTTTTGATAAACTGCACACAAAATGGAAGCCCAATGTTATTGTCAAACTTTTTGAGAAGAAACAGGAATTTTTTTCATCCCCATCATTCAGTTCATCCCTCTGAGTTATGTGAATATGATGAATTTTGTGCCATTTCTCTTCTAAACAGAGAATATCCCGCATAGTACCTGATAGGTGATTACCCAAGCACGACCCCCAGTTGGGCTGTTGCTTACAATATTTTCTTATAATGGTTTGCCAAATTGTACGCCTAAGGAAATTATTACCCATCCCAGGCGTGCCCTGCACACCATCTGGGTCTGTTCTTGTGCCTGCTTCCCAGCAGGGCAGCTCTGCCCGCAGTGTGGTCATCCTCCTCTGGAGGCTTGTCTTGTCCCTAATCAAGCCCTGAAGAGGCGTCTCCTTATGGCACTCACAGATGGCTGTGTGGAAAACATTATCTCATCTTGGGAAAGCTTTTGTAAGGTCATCTTTAGGCCAAGGTGACTTAACAACAACAAAAAAAAGTTGTTCAAAGAGGCTAGAAAACAATTGCTTGACTAACATTGGACAACCTAATTCCCCAGCTTATAAAAGGGACAGATCATAGATAAACTGATTTTGTTTAGCCTACTCTACTTCCCAGGTGGCTCAGTGTTAAAGAACCGACTTGTCAATGCAGGAGACACGGGAGACATGGGTTCGATCTCTGTGTTGGGAAGATCCCCTGGAGGAAGGCATGGCAACCCATTCCAGTATTCCTGCCTGGAGAATCCCATGGACAGAAGAGCCTGGTGGGCTACAGTCCATGGGGTCACAAAAAGTCGGACAAGACTGAGCAGCAGGCGTGGCACTAGCCTACTTTAATGACTTCCTGGCTGGGGCCTTCTTTGAATTTTTACTGAACTATGGAGAGAATCCCACGGATTTATTTGGATTACTGAGCTGTATAGAATAGAATGGCAAATTATCAATGAACAGCTGATCAACTTGTGTTTCATAAAAGTGAGTTCAGCTGCTCCTGGTGGACTTTCTTCCCCTGCTTACCTTGCCAGATGTTACCTTTACAGTCCCTCTTCATGTGTCCTATCCAGCCCTGTCCACTTGTTCCCTACTCTTGGGGTCAGGGAGCAGTTGTGTACACAGTCTCCTTGTCAGGAGAAAGAATGTTGCCCTTCTTTGAATGGTCCTGTGTTATCATAGACAAAGGCTTTGTCATCTGAGCTTCTTTGAACCTGCCTAGCTAGTATGTGCCACTAGGAAAAGTATTCAGTGTATCTGAGATTCAATTTTCTCAGTAAAATGAATATAACCATGCCTTTCTGTTAAGATTGTTGTAACATTAAATGTAATTTATATGCATATATATTCATATCTGTAAATGCATACATATCCAAAAGCAGTAAATATAAGGCATCCTCCTAGTACAGGTTCTGTTTGATTGCTTTTCCTTCAGTCAATTTGGTTTTGTTGTAGTTTTTTCAAATAGCATGTTCCTATCAAGGGCACTTTTGACTAGTACATTCACGCATTTTCATATGTCAGAAATAAGTCAGCAATGAACTGTGTTTCTTTTACATTTTCATGAATCTTTCACCATCTCAGTAGTACAAAAAGCCACATATGAATAAATGCAAAAGATGCTATACTATCCCTTTCTTCCCAAAGCAATCTGAAATCATTGCATGATTTCTTCCCCTCATGAAATATTTAAATTTTTCTCTTACTGACTCACATAGGAAAGATAAATTGTTATTAGCATGTTTGCATCTGTTACTCTTTATTGCTCTGGGGTGTTGGAGGCTCACTACGAAGTGCTTATGCTTTTAAATTAGGCATAGTCAGATTTCTCCATTTCTCTGGAGACATGGAATATGGGGGAATCAGAGTTACCAAATACACTACTAGTTTTAAAATATCTATATGTATCTCTGATAATATAAAAATTGTGATATTGACCAAAGATGAAAAAACATTTACTCCTATTGTGCTTCTTGTGTTTTAAATATCTTTCTCCCCAGTGTCAAGACCATACTGCTTTCCTGTACCTTCCACTTACAACACCCTCAGAGAAGAAACAGTGTGAGGTCATGGTTATGAGCGCGTGGTTATGGGAAGCCACGCTCCCCAGTTAAAGCCAGCCCTTCGGTTCACAAACTTTGTGACTTAGACTCTCTGGTGCTTCTGTTTCTTCATCTGTGGAAAAAGACTGATGGTAGTTGTTGTAAAAATTAAATGAGTGAATAAATATATGTAATATATTACTATAGTAGCTGACTGATGATAAATGCTTAGGAAATTTTTAGCTATGGTTCTTAGCTGTCATAGAGATGAACAAGAAAGAAAAGCTAGAGGGAATCCAGAGATTCCTAATTTCTTTGGCTTTGGTTACAGGATGGGTCTTTAAAAAATTAGATTTACAAATAGTATTTTATTTTATTTTATTTTTAAACTTTACAATATTGTATTAGTTTTGCCAAATATCAAAATGAATCTGCCACAGGTATACATGTGTTCCCCATCCTGAACCCTCCTCCCTCCTCCCTCCCCATACCATCCCTCTGGGTCGTCCCAGTGCACTAGCCCCAAGCATCCAGTATCGTGCATCGAACCTGGACTGGCATCTCGTTTCAATGCCATTCTCCCAAATCTTCCCACCCTCTCCCTCTCCCATAGAGTTTTAGATAGATGGTTAGAAAGGAAGAAAGAAAAGAAAGAAACAAAGAAGTGAAAGGGAGGAAGGAAGAAAGGTAACGAACCCCACAATTCAGTAAAATTTATTTTCGCTGGTCAAAATATGGACCCACCCATTGAATTAATACAGTGCATTCTGTATTGGCTTCTTCATTAGCTTCTTTCCACTGCTGACTGGTGGAGAAGCTTATGGGCAGCAATAACACGTCTCCTGAGTTGCTGTCAAGCCTGCTCCCAGTTGATATTATTGCTTTAAAAAAAAAAACAAAAAACCAACCCTCAATATATGACTTTACTTTATATTCCATTTTGGACTCAGCCCAAATCATTTAGATGGGAGCAATTACCTGTACATCTTACTATTAGGTAAGAAACCAACCATAGAAAACATAACAATTTATTGTTCTGATTATAGTGATTCTATAATTATTAATACATTTGCAGATCTTGTACTTAGAAAAATTCAAATTTTCAAGTAGGCTATTGATTTTTCATGACTATTGACTAGCTGTATGTATAGGTATCTGGAAGTCCTGGAAAGATAGTTCTCACTCAGTCCTTGCTTACTTAGACATTGTAAGTGTCTACTAAGTGTCAAGCTAATATCATGGAATACAGAGTTAAATTGGTGACAACTCTTATACTTTAGGAGTTCCCAGCCTACTGGGAGAGTAAAGTAGACACACAGTAATCTTCATAACACCGCGTTGTTAACATTATAATAGAAAGGAGGGCACAGCTGAGTCAAGCTGCAGCACATAGAAGAGTTCATTCCTTTAGCTTCATTTAACTATCGTGGAATTTCACCAGAATGACTATGTTAAGGCTTAACAACATGCAGCTGGAAACTTCACACAGCTAATTAGTACCTAAGCCCTTTGGGAAATCCAGACCTCCTGATGCTAAACGATGTAAAGTTGGACACTGTGTTTTAGTGAAGGAAAGATACATTTCTTCTCTTTTCACCAAATTAACAAATTAGTGATTATTTGTGCCAGGGATTGCGAAAGCTCCTTAACAACCAAACTCCTAAACAGTCTTACCTGAAGATTCTTTCTTATTTCCTCCTACAACAAAGGGGCAAGGGGTTCAACCTCACAACATGAGGAAGTCTTACAATAATGATCCACACCATGCATCTGATAGATAGTTTTGCTGTTCGTGTTCCTCTGTCAATCAAGTACTTTCATTTAAAAGCTTAAGTGAGTGTCTAAGTGGGTCTTAGATGGGAGGGTAGTTATTACTGGAGAAGTGGAAGATGAGAAGTAGACAGTTGGTCTCATCTAAAGAGATGAAGGCTCTTCAGAAAAAAGAAAGAAGCCTGTAAGAACTATGTATTGAGGGCACAGTGTTGCCCGCTGTGAATGTTTATTCAAATCTCGTAGTTTTATTTTTAATAGTAATGAACTTGGTGGATGGTTAGAGAGAAGGAAACAGAAATGAGCTATTCAACTAACCATTTAACTACAGGACTTCCGCAAGTGTAGTTCCTTTATTTGTGGTGCTTATTCTTAAGAAGACCAGAGCAAAGCAGAACTGAAAGTGTCTTTTTTTCAGCATGATTATTTGCATGGACCATCCTAGAATGGGCTAGGTGGTTCAGAGTTATACTGCTCTTCATAACATGGGATCAATGCATGTACATTTCTAATTGCTTATCCATTCACTGATACAGATAATCTTGAGAGTAAATGAGGAGTGCCTTAATGGATAATAGGTTAGAGTTAAGAGTGAAATAAAGATCAAAATTTCATCAAGGTGGTAATTGATTTTTCTTGCATGAGATAAATGAGAGTTTGTCATTTACTGCATTATTAACTTATAATGTATGCTTGTCCTAAACTTAACTCTTCATAAGAATTGAAATACATTCTGTTTTTACTATGTATTGTCAATAACTACTCTCTGTGTGGGAAATAATACTAAATAGCATCATTAGAGTGCATACCATATGCCAGATAGTGTTCTAAGTACTACATATGATTTACTTTATTTAATCTCCATAACAATTCTATGGAAGAACTATTAGCCTAGTTTAATACTAGGAATGTTTGAGGCTAATAAATAGCTCATCTAACATCACTCAGCTAATTAATAAACATTTATTCACATCCAGGTAATCAAATTATAGCTCTTCTGTGTGACAATACAGTCTCAATAATATCTATTGGATGGATAAAAAATTGATTAATAAATGAAAAAGTGATATTTTAAAAAATAAATATAAGCAATGTAGAGAGAATAATAAATGTTTTCTGTTATTGAACATTAACTTTGTATCCAAACTTTCTGGTAACTTAAACTAAAATATGGTGGTATGTATAATTCACATTGATATCAAAGAGAAACAATGTTTCAACCAAAAAAAAGTGAACTTGATTCTGCTGCCATATTCTAAAGGGAATTTAACATCTGACATTTTATACATCAGAAAGGTAAGGTCTTAAAGAACAGCATTTCAGAAGAGTTTTTATATGGCTACTCTGTTAAAACTGGCAAAACTGATGGGGGGAGGGTAGTTAAAACTTGGAGAGCATCCCTCCAAGCCAACTTTTGCTGGGTGCTTATCTGTAAATATTTCAGTCTCAACAACTAACTTGTCGTTGTTCCTTGCTAATTGTCCCAGTTTTATAGAAGAAAAAACCAAGACCTGCACAGATTAATTAGCTTGTCAAGCTTATGCAACTAGTAAGTAGTGAAGGTTTATCTTTCTGTTTCCAAAATCCATGCCTTCTTCACCACACCATGTTTAAAATATAATGATGGCTCAAGCTAGAGTCTCATATATATGACTTTCTAGTGATGTTACACTTAAAAGAAGTAATTTTCAAAGAAGCTCTAGCACTGGATTCTATTTTTTCTGGATATATTACACAGTAACCCAAATACATTTTAAAAACTTAAGAGAGAGAATGATCCTGTTGAAGGGACTGTGTGCAGAACTCCTTTCTACTCCCTCTTCTGTGAGATTCTTAGGGCATATTAGGTGCGTAAAGAGTACCTGGAGCACTGGTTTTAAAATGCAGATTCCTGGGGCATGACCCCAGATAATCTGATTTGAGGTGATGAATCTGCATTTTAAACAAGCACTGCAAGTGATTTTGATCCAGGTGTCTTAAAAAACAAACAAACAAACAAAAAACACTGACCTGCAAAATGCACAGCCCGCCTGTTACCTGATTTCCCTCAAGTATCAGATGCCCAGGTTTTTAGACAGGATCTCTAAGATTCTTAAACTTGGTAGATTTTACCTGGATTGTAAAAGCAAACACTGATTTCATTTATTATATTAATACCATCATTTGTAAATTTAATAAAAATCAGAGCAATGCCTGCCACACAATGGGTTGTCAATAATGTATGCCAAATGAATGAATGGATGAATGAATGAATAGTTTAGTTGCAAGAATAGGTCCAGGTTGGGAAATAGGAAGAGGCATAGTTTATGGGTCCAATGCAAAAAGATATTCAATTGAATTGAGTAAGAGAATTGTTATTAAAAATAAGGGTGTCATTTATGCCTATGATTTCTCTTAGTGATTGTTTTTCTAATTTGAATATTTGCATTAATTCACACTGAGATCAATTAGCCAGCTTTACTGAAACTCAGTGAAGTGCTAAATTGAAATCCTATTAATTCTCTAGTCATTTGTTACTTCTGAGCATCTTCTGATAATAGAGGATGGCATCTAAAGAAAAGAAAGGTAGGTGAAAGCAGAAAGTTTTAAATGGCTATCAATTAGATAAATCCCATACTTTTAAAAAGAACAGATCCTCTGTTTGAGGTGTCTGTTTGGGGGTTAAATTGCTTGCTTTCTGAATTTCCCATGCTCAGTAGCTGGAATTCTGCTCTGAATCTCTGTGTAAGAGTCTGCAGTTCTCCTGGCAATTGATGAGGCCCTAATCCAAGCCAGAAAAAATACTCTTATTGCCTATTTTAGAGGGAAATATTGTGTGCTTCCATATGAAATATTCTAATTCTTCAAAACTAGTAACTGTTGCTGCTGCTGCTAAGTCACTTCAGTCGTGTCCAACTCTGTGCAATCTCATAGATGGCAGCCCACCAGGCTCCCCCGTCCCTGGGATTCTCCAGGCAAGAACACTGGAGTGGGTTGCCATTTCCTTCTCCAAAGCATGAAAGTGAAAAGTGAAAGGGAAGTCACTCAGTCGTGTCCTACTCTTAGCGACCCCGTGGACTGCAGCCTACCAGGCTCCTCCGTCCATGGGATTTTCCAGGCAAGAGTACTGGAGTGGGATGCCATTGCCTTCTCCAAGTAACTGTTAACTCCCATCAAAATATTTAGTAATTTGTGGCTTTCCTACATCACTCACTCAAATCAGATTTTCACCAGTAATCCAATGTTGGTGAGAAATTTTGAAGGAGTACAGCTAAATAAAAACTAGGTGAGGATTCAGTGAACCTTTGTGATTAGACGGTGTTCGTGTTGTTCTGCCAGACACTTGAGATGATGGACAGTATGAAACAAGGAGAGATTGGTTACATTTAGCTGGAAAAATTTCAGTTTTGGTTAAATGAATTAGTTATGCTTAGCCATACCGGTTTCTATATTGTTTGGATATGTATTGATGAATACAGACTTCTAATCAGTGGATCATTTTTCATTAGAAGGGAGCCCCTTTATGAGTACTTGTCTATACTCTGTGAGAGACTTCCTGTAGAAGAGAATTTCTAATAAGACTTTAAAGGGAAGTGATTATACAAACTGACATTTTTAATGATCACTGAAGGAAAAGCAAAAACAGAAACTGTGAGCAACTACCTTAACTGGAATGGAACAAATGATCTATGATTCTTGACTGTTGGGATGCAGCCAAGCACGAGTCTTGGAGCTTGAGATACTTTTCAAGTGGTAGTGAAGATTCGGTGTAGCAGACTTAATAGGTTACAGAAAGAAACAGATAATGATTTCAGTTTAGTTCAGTCGCTCAGTAGTGTCTGACTTTTTGCGACCCCGTGAACCGCAGCACGCCAGGCCTCCCTGTCTATCACAAACTCCCGGAATCCACCCAAACCCATGTCCATCGAGTCGATGATGCCATCCAACCATCTCATCCTCTGTCGTCCCCTTCTCCTCCTTCCCTCAATCTTTCCCAGCATCAGGGTCTTTTCCAATGAGTCAGCTCTTTGCATCAGGTGGTAAAAGTATTGGAGTTTCAGCCTCAACATCAGTTCCTTCCAATGAACACCTAGGACTGATCTCCTTTAAGATGGACTGGATTTCCTTGCAGTCCAAGGGACTCTCAAGAGTCTTCTCCAACACCACAGTTCAAAAGCATAAATTCTCCAGTAATGATTTAGGCCCACATGAAGTACTGAAAACTCTAAGTCAAGATGATGAAAAAATCCAACCAAAGGGATTGCCTGTTTCCCAAGCCTTCATCTGGTGAATTTGTTTCTCAAAATCTAGTTCAAGCATCACTTCTTTTAAAGTCCTATCTCTTACCCTCCCCTTCCTTAACGAATTTAATTGTCTTTCTGTATGCTCCTGTTGCTGCTGCTGCTGCTGCTAAGTCATGTCAGTCGTGTCCGACTCTGTGTGACCCCTTAGATAGCAGCCCACCAGGCTCCTCCGTCCCTGGGATTCTCCAGGCAAGAACACTGGTGTGTTCCTTATCCAATGCATGAAAGTGAAAAGTGAAAGTGAAGTCGCTCAGTCGTGTCCAACTCTTAGCAACCCCATGGACTGCAGCCTACCAGGCTCCTCCACCCATGGGATTTTCCAGGCAAGAGTACTGGAGTGGGTTGCCATTGCCTTCTCCAGTATGCTCCTGTAGAATCCTGTTTATGTCTCTAGCTTAGCACTTATTTGGAATGGATGGGCTTCCCTTCTGGCTCAGGCAGTAAAGGATCTGCCTGCAATGCAGGAGACCAGGGTTTGATCCCTGGGTTGGGAAGATACCCTGGAGAAGGGAATGGCTACCCACTCCAGAATTCTTGCCTGGAGAATTCCATGGACGGAGGAACCTGATGACTGCAGTCCATGGGTCACAAAGAGTAGGACATGACTGAGCAACTAACACTTTCACAAATTTTAGAAGTCTTTTATACTGAGAGGGCAAAACTATTGTGTAACTCTACAATGTAATAAGAATTAAATAATATCAAATGATAATATAAGGTTAACAAAATTCACAAAGCTCTGAATTTGTCCACTGGTGCTTGTTCTGTATTAACTTTTTTGTTAACTATACAAGAGTATAGTTTTTTTGTATTAACTTCTTTGTATTAACTGTATCAAACTCTTTTAATTTTTTCTCAGCATCTTTGGTTCCTTGTTATGCTAGTATTCTAAGTATGAGGTTAATCTTCCTATTGGACAGTTTTGGGTTTTGGTTTTTTTTTTACTTAAAGGATCCATTTGTGTGTTTATTTTCACCAACATACAGTGAGTTTTTAAAGGGAAAATGTGTGTTACAAACACTGTATGACAAGAGTTTGTCAAATATTGGTTGAACTGGACATAACTGTTCCTTGATAGACAATAGAGGATTCAGTTGCACTGAGTCCAGAATATTGGTCAATAGGCATTAGTGAAACGTCTCAGTCTGTAGATCTGGGGCCTACTCCAGTCCTTAAGAAACAAACTGGTGGATGGAGGTGGAGTGGAAGGGGAAAAAAGGGAATCACTCCCTTTCCTAAAGAGACAAGAGAATGAGATGGATGCAAATGTAGGATTCAATATATCAAGGCCAGAAAAGCAGCAAATGTAATTTAGTAGTGAGCTTGAAGTCTTAGATCACTATTTCTTAAATCCACATTACTTCCCATTCCCAGTAGGCTAAGAATTGGTTCTTGAAATCAAGATACTAGAAATCATGTTGAAAATATTGGCTTATTAATTGATTTATTGAAGTATCTCCTCATTCATATTTATTCATTTGTTCAACAACAGGCTACTGCGTGTCAAATTACGTGCTAAGGATACCAAGGTTAACACTGACATAGCTAATCTATAACACAACAGAGTATGCAGACTAGTAGGAGTTATAACTGCATGAATGACATGGCTTGTCCAAAGTGGTGTTTAGATCAGTTTCTCATTGTAAATGGATTGGTATTTGCTCTGACTGTCTGGTGCATAGATATTTTTAATATCATCCTTATTTTACAGTGAGTAGCTACAATGTAATTAGAACACAGATTTCCATTTCTATGAGTTACTTTGACTGATGTATAGAGAAAAAGTAGAAGGATAAAGACTAGAGACAGAAAAAACAGGGAGAGAGTCATTGTAGTAACCTAGGAGAGATGGGAGAATGCTAGCAGCCTAGATTTTGGAAGTGCCAGTGGAGATGGAGGGAAAGAGATGGACTGGAAAATTACTTAGGTGATAGGGATAAGGGAGCGTGGTACCTGCCAGAATGTGGGAAATGTGGGCAATTCTCTTGATCTGTGCATTGGGAGTGGTCCCTCTGCTTTGTCATTTTACTCATATTTTTCTGACTCTTTGAGTTTAGGGAAAACAGTTATCTACTGTGTGCTTGAAGGACTATTTTTATGTGGAAGTATCCCTGTGTAGCATGCGTGATTCTGATATTTTTGGTGCAAGGGCTGTTCTTAGTCTGTGAGTACTTGCCATGTCTTTTCTCAGTGTGTGCTGGCCATTATCCCCTTGATAAAGGGGTGATATTAGTGTTGTGGTGACCAGGGAAGAATATTGGAGTGGTTTGCCATGCCCTCCTCCAGGGGATCGTCCCAACCCAGGGATCAAACCCACATCTCCTGCGGCTCCTGCATTGCAGGTAGATTCTTTACCATTGAGCCACTGGGGAAACCTGCTTATACTTAATAGCTAAATCAAATATATGGTAAAGTGTTTCATGAGTCTCTAAACTAACAGTTCTCAGGATAAGTCTCTCAAGATGATTCTTCATGAAACAACTGACAAGGGATTAATCTCCAAAATGTATAAGTAGCTCATTCAGGTCAATACCAGAAAAACAGCCCAATCAAAATGTAGGCAGAAGACCTCAACAGACATTTCTCCAAAGAAGATGTACAGATGGCTAATAAACACATGAAAAGATGTTTAACATCGCTCATTATTAGATAAATGCAAATCAAAATTTCAGTGAGGTATAACCTCACACCAGTCAGAATGACCATCATCAAAAAAATCTACAAACAATAAACGCTGGAGAGGGTGTGGGGAAAAGGGAACCCTCGTGTAGTATTGGTGGGAATATAAATGAATACAGCCAGTATGGAGAACAGTATGGAGATTCTTCAAAAAACTAGGAATAAAATTAGCATATGATCCAGCAATCCCACAACTGGGCATATACCCCGAGGAAACCATAATTGAAAAAAACACATGTACCCCAATGTTCATCACAGCATTATTTGCAATAGGTAGGATATGGAAGCAATCTAGATGTCTATCAACAGATGAATGGACAAAGAATCAGGGGTACATATACACAATGGAATATTACTCAACTGTAAGAGGAAGGTATTCGACTCAGTCCTAATAAGATGGATGAACCTGGAAACTATTATACAGAGTAAAGTAAATCAGAAAGAGAAAGACAAATATTGTGTATTAATGCATATATATATGGAATCTAGAAAGATGGTACTGACGCCCCTATCAGGGCAGCAATGGAGATGCAGACATGGAGAAGACTTATGGACTCAGCTGGGAGAAGAGAGAGAAGGGTGGGGTGAACTGAGAGATATATGTTATGGGGCGAATTGAAACATATATGTTACCATGTGTAAAATTAGATAGGTAGTGGGAATTTGTTGTATAACACAGGAAGCTCAACTTGGTGCTCTGTGACAACCTAGAGGGGTGGGATGGGAGGCTCAAGAGGAAGGGGACATATGTATACATATGGCTGATTCATGTTGATATATGGCAGAAACCAATGGAATATTGTAAAGCAATTATCCTCCAATTAAAAATAAATCAAATATTAAAAAAAAATTTTAAGATGATTCTTCATGAGAGAAGTACTTGATCAAATAATTGAGGGTTGTGTTATATACTGTAACTTCTTTATGGAGTTTCACAATGTTCATTAGCATTTTTAAGGTTCTGAAAATTCCCATAGTAATGATACTTTTCAAAAAAATATTTCTTAACCCAGCACTTCTGAGCATATTTGACAATAAACTCTCCCCTTCTTTTTTTGAAGGCAACCTCATTTTCAGTTTAGAGTGTACTTTGGAAATTTATGCTCTAAATTAAACATTCCCCAAAGTTTAGGGGGCTGTCGTCCAGTTGCTAACCTTATTTTGCCAAGTTAAGACATAAAAAAAACCCCTATAATCTGTTATTGTTATAATTTATTAAAAGGAAGGGCATTTTATCACCCTCAAATTTTAGAAAGGGCAGTAAAAAATAAACTTTTAAAAATTAAGTATATTTAGTTTCATAAAAATTTCAACATGTCATTTTAATTTTTCTCCTTTCATTTTAAACCAATGAGAATTTCATCATGAGTATGTAAGCCATTTCAGTTGTTTTTTTGCTGTGGAGCATCCCTTCCTCCTTTTAACATCAGAACTTCCACTTTTCAATAAGAAGGCCTTCATTCAATGTACTTTGTTTGGGGGTGGTATGAGGGAATTCACTGTTCGCTGGTCACAGGTACAAATGTAATTTGGGGCTGGCCCAGCTGAGCTCCCCCCATCGCCTGATATGACCTTGGACTGTCAGCCTCCATCTTTGTTATTATGTGGATAGGATTTTCTAAAGAGGAGTGCGTTTTCATTATTACTTTGGCTGTTGTATGAAGAATGGCTCTAGGAGGAGGAATGGAAACCAGGAGACCCAGAAAGGTCCCATGGCATAGACAGGGGAAAGATGATGTTGCTCAGACTAGGGTAGTGACCGTGGAGATGAGAATGAGTTAGGTTTTGAAATTCTTTTGCTGATAGAGCCAATCGGACTTGTTGATGATGGGGATGAGAAAAATAAAGATCAAGGAGACTCTGGGTTTGGATTTGCACAACTGGATGGGAGGTGGAACCATCTGCTGAGGGGTGCATTTTTTATGAAAAGTTACATAAATTGTGGTAAAAACAGACCAACTTAAAAATTTATCTTGATGCTCTGAAGGAGAAAAGAAACTAACCTCTCTCAATCAGTACCCGATGTTCCTTTTGTCTCAACAAATCATGGCTGATGTGAAGGAAAAAAGAAACCACTTTTAAGCCTCCCAGTCAATCCAGTTTTGTCACTACCTGGTTGGAGTAGGAGGGAAACCATACCTGGCTATTCCTTTAAATAAATTTCCAAACATTATTGAGAAAGTGGCAACCGAAGAAGAGTGATCTTTACACTTAGCTTAATTAATAGCTTAAATCAAAGGCTCTTGCCCAAACCTGGAAGCTGTATATTGTGATGTGCATCACCCAGGAAGGTCTTCAGAAGAAAGCTGTAAACCATCATCAATAAAATAGAAATGTCTGTTATTTGTGCCTCTTCATTTCACATAAGGGCTTCCCTGGTGACTCAGACGGTAAGGAACCTGCCTGCAGTGTGGAAGACCCAGGTTCCATCCCTGGTCCGGAAGCTCCCCTGGAGAAGGAAATTGCTGCCCTCTCCAGTATCCTTGCCTGGAGAATTCCATGGATAGTGGAGCCTGGCAGGCTATAATCCGTGGGATTGCAGAGAGTCAGACACGATTGAGCCAACTAACACTTTCACTTTCCTTTCACATATAGCAACTACCAACTATATTTTAAAAGGTGAATATCATCAAAGAGAATTGAAATAAGTTAATGCTAATACAGTTCTTTTGGTAGCTGTTGTTTACATCAGAACTGATGCACACAAGAAACCACATCTGTATATTTGTGTATCAATGTTGTGAAATCAAAGGTTAGAGACAAGCTGTCAGTAAGAGTATGGTATCCCCTGTAGGGGGAATTAATTATTCAATTTAGCAGTAAATAGATTAGTATACTGGGAAAACTGATGTTAAATTAAACCCTGGGATGCAGGGTAATAGAATAATCATGGATTTTATTCTTGTTCAGCTCAACATTCATCTTAAAGGCTTAAAATATTAACTTTCTTAATTTTCACATGCCACTGAACTCAGAATATTCTGCTCAAAAGGCAACAACAGGCTCTACAGCAGATGGGTGCAAGCTCATTTACAAAATATTTCACTTGCCACCAAAGTCATTTTAAACCACTATTCCAAGCCCTATTTCAGCCTTTTTTAATTAAAATGCTAGACTTGGGGAGAGGTTATGTTTAAAATGAATGAACATAAGTTTATGGGTTTTTAAATTTCATGGAAAAAAAAACACTGAAAGTAAATATTCATGTCTGTTCCTGAAGCTAAAAGAAAAATGGGTACTGTTGATTTTACTGAATTCTTAATCTTTTTTCTGCATTTTTTTTTGTCAGTGAGAAAATCACTGGATTTGTGCCACCTGGTAGAACATCTTCCTCTAATTTCTGCTTTTTTTCCTACTTCAAAAACCTCACCCTACTTAGCCATTTCCAAAATGCTCCTGACTTCAGTCTTATTCTCCATTATCCTGAGGATTATGTTGCAACTCAACCGATCAACTGATTTCTCCTACCTACCAACATTGCTCAGACCCGTACCTGGAACATCCTTTTTCCTTCTCTCCATGCATCTAACTCCTAGTTTCTCAAAAATATGGATGAAATCTTGTATCTTTCAAAGCTTGTTTTGGATTTGTCCTAACTACCCAGATGAAAAGCCTCTCAAAAATAAGAGTATTGTTGAATATAGTTGTTGACTCCTTCATGTCTGGTTTGTGTCTCTTTACTTGGCCTCTCCCTTTTTGCCTGTCTAAAGGTATCTATACCCTCAATGGAACTAGCCATGCCTATTTGGATTCTCACTGGTCTCCTTGTTTGCTTTCATCTTACTTGACTCTTAAGCAGCATCTCTTGGCTGAAACACTTTCTTTGGTTGGCTTTTGCAGTGTGATGCTCTCTGGGCTCTCCTTCATCTCATCCTCAGTTATGTATTCTTGGCTCAAAAATCTAATACAAAAGTTAATCCACTGGCACAGACTGTGTACCATGCTAGCTTTTTCAATTCTCTAACTACATATCATCTGTAGCTATATAACAAGTATAATGTTATAACATTAAGGCTTTGGATATGCACACACTATAATTGCATTTATTTCTACAAACTGAGTATGAGTTCCAAATTCTCTCCTAGCAGACAACTTAATATAGATACTTTCAATTCAATAATGTTATTTCTTGGTTGAAGGGATGATTGTTAACATGTCCCTGGCATTTAGTAGTGCCCACTCCAGTACTCTTGCCTGGAAAATCCCATGGACGGAGGAGCCTGGAAGGCTGCAGTCCATGGGGTCGCTGAGGGTCTGACACGACTGAGCGACTTCACTTTTCACTTTCATGCATTGGAGAAGGAAATGGCAACCCACTCCAGTGTTCTTGCCTGGAGAATCCCAGGGACAGGGGAGCCTGGTGGGCTGCTGTCTATGGGATCATACAGAGTCGGACACGACTGAAGTGACTTAGCAGCAGTAGCAGCTTATTCATAAGATCTTTTTTATTTTCTTCACAGTGCTTAATGTCTGAAATAATTTCACTTATGCAATACTACAATTGTCTGTCTTCTTCACTACTATGTAAATATAGCCAAACCATCATCTTGCTTATTGACTCATTGTTATGAAAGTGGCTGTTCCCATCCAGAGCTTAGCATCACAGATACCAACCAAATAAATGTTCATTTAATTATTTACAAATCTTTACGTACTACAAGGAAGTTTAAAATATATTAAAGACACAACTTGCCGATATCCATCTAGTACTGCTACATTTAGAATATATGCCTACATTACCATATGCCATTTATACTACATACTGAATAAAAAGCATAAATAATTCAGACTGTATTTCCCCTGAGAATTTATCATCCCATTATGATTCAGTTTTAACACCAGCATGCCTTCACTTCAAGAAAATTAATGTGCTATTGCTTACATTATTGATCTATTAATCATCTAGTAGGCATCTGGGCATTTGGGTTCTGTACTACAGTAGCTCCATCAAGTAACTGATTTCACTGAAAATGATCCCCATACTAGTTATGTTCTTTTTATGAAGTGTAGTATTCTCTATTCAAAGAGGCAGAGGAGCCAGAGATCAAATTACCAACATACATTGGATAATGGGGAAAGCAAGAGAATTCCAGAAAAATATCTAGTTCTGCTTCATTGACTGTGCTAAAGTCTTTGTGTGGATCACAACACACTGTGGAAAATTTTTAAAGAGATGGCAATACCTGACCACCTTACCTGTCTCCTGGGAAACCTGCATACGGGTCAAGAAGCAACAGTTAGAACTGGACATGAAATAACTGACTGGTTCAAAATTGGGAAAGGAGGACGTCAAGGCTGTATATTGTCACCCTGCTTATTTAACTTATATGCAGAGTACATCATGAGAAACGCTGGGCTGGATGAAGCACAAGCTGAAATCAAGATTGCCAGGAGAAATATCAACAACCTCAGATATGCAGATGATAGTACTCTAATGGCAGAAAATGAGAGGAACTAGAGAGCCTCTCCATAAGGGTTAGAGAGGAGAGTGGCTTAAAACTCAACATTTAAAAAATAAGACCGTGGCATCCACTACCATCACTTCATGGCAAATAGAAGGGGGAAAAGGTGGAAGCAGTGACAAACTTTCTTTTTTGGGGCTCCAAAATCACCGCAGAGAGTGACTGCAGCCATGAAATTAGAAGACACTTGCTCCTTAAAAGGAACGCTGTGACCAATCTAGACAACATATTACAAAGCAGAGACATCACTTTGCTGACAAAGGTCTGTCTAGTCAAAGCTATCGTTTTTCCAGTAGCTGTGTATAGATGTGAGAGCTGGACCATCAAGAAGGCTGAGTGCTGAAGAACTGATGTTTTCCAACTGTGGTGTTGGAGAAGATTCTTCAGAGTCCCTTGGACTACGAGGAGAACAAACCAGACAATCCTAAAGGAAATCAACCCTGAATATTCATTGGAAGGACTGATGTTGAAGCTGAAACTCAAAATACTTGTGGCCACTTGATGAGAAGAGTTGACTTATTAGAAAAGACTCATACAATTATGTAAAGTTTAAAAATAAAATAAAATTTAAAAAAAAAAGAAAAGAAAAGACTCTGATGCTAGGAAGGATTGAAAGCAAAAGGGAAAGGGAGCAGCAGAGGAAGAGATGTTCAGATAGCATCACCAACTCAATAAAGTCTTCCCTGGTGGCTCAGTCGGTGATAAGTGTACCTGCAATGTGCGAGACCTGGGTTCAGTCCCTGGGTCAGGAAGACCCCTGGAGAAGCAAATAGCAACATACTATGGTATTCTTGCCTGGAGAATTCCATGGACAGAGGAGCCTGGTGGGCTACAGTCTGTGGAGTCACAAAGAGCTGGACACAACTGAGTGACTAATACTTTCACCAACTCAAGGGATGTGAATTTGAGCAAACTCCTGGAGACAGTGGAGAACAGAGAAGGCTGGCATTCTACAGTTCATAGGGTCACAAAGATTTGAACAGGATTTAACAACTGATCAACAACAACATCCTCCATCCAAAGAAAAGCTTTTGTATTATAATTTCCCATTTTTATACATGCTTCATCTCTGTGGTTCTCCAGGCCAAGATAATGGGAAAAGTTATTACTCCTTCCCCCAAATTTTATTTTAGTGATTTTTAGCAATACAGAATATGAAAAGCTCCCTGTCACAGCCCCAAGCCCTAGTCATGTCAAGTGGTTAAGAGCATGAACCCAGTATTGGGCTGAGGGTTTGAACCTCAGCTTACCAGTTCTGTAACCTTGAGAAAACACCTGAACTTTTCTGTTTTACTTTTATTAGCTGTGAACTTGGATAAAGAAAGCATCTAAAGGGTTACTGTGAGGATTATAATACTTAATACATATAAAGCCTTTGAATCAATCATAGGCAATTCAAATATGTTCAATACAGCATAGAAGCAGTACTGTCTATTGACTACTGGCCTGTCTTCAAATATTGTGTATTTTAACTTTCCCTGATAGCCCATATCCTCCACTATATGTATGCATTTGAGAGTACATCACTTGTCTTAAAATACTTTGCATTTCATGAGTTGAAATATTTTTTTCTCAGAAACCAAAGGATGACATTCACTCTTCCCAAGAGTATTTTAGACTTCCTGACAATAAAGCCTGAAACCAGTTAACCCCTGAGGCTACTTCTTGGGGACCCAATGGAGTGAAAGCATTTGCAGTCCTTCAAGGTTTCTAAAATCAGTAGCTCTCCATAGGAAATTATCAAAAAGTAACATGGGTATATGCATGCATGCTCAGTCAACTCCGACTCTGCAATCCTTTGAACTGTAGCTTGCCAGACTCCAAATCAAACTCACGTCTCCTTGCAGGAAAATTCTTTACCTGCTGAACCATCATAGAAATTAACATTTTAATTGTGCATTTGTGCATGCTCAGTCTCATCTGACTCTTTGAGACCCCATGGACTGTAGCCCACCAGGCTCCTCTGTCCATGGAATTCTCCAGACAAGAATACTGAAGTGGGGTGCCATTTTCTTCTCCAGGGGGATCTTCCCAAGCCAGGAATTGAACCTGAGTCCTGCATTGACAGGTGGATTCTTTACCACTGCACCACTTGGAAAGCCCCAAGATTTTGATAATAATCAAGAATTGCTTTGACCTATTCTGCTCTAGATAAAGGGATGAAAAGATCACATTTCCTTTTTAAAATGGGCACAGTAGAAAACTGGCCTAAATTATCCTCAGTTAATACATAGTCATTTCAAATTAGTGAGCTGCAAGTGTTATTTTTTTTCTTTCTTTCTTTTATTATTATTATTATTTTACTTTACAATATTGTATTGGTTCTGCCACACATCAACATGAATTCACATGTTCCCCATCCTGAACCCCCTCTCACCTCCCTCCCCATACCATCCCAAGGGTTTTTTAATTTCAGTATTTTTCTTTGGAGTATAGTTGATTTACAATGTCTTGTTAGTTGCAGATATACAGCAAAGTGATTCATTTATACATATATATATATATATATATATATATATATATAAGATTTAGAATCAAATGGACCCTCCCATAAATTTCTACTTAATGAGATCATAGGCAAATCACTTAGCTTTTTTGTTTATTTATTTAAATTGAAGGATAATTACTTTACAGTGTTGTGATGGTTTTTGCCATACATCAGTGTGAATCAGCCATAGGCATACATTTGTCCCGTCCATTCTGTACCCCCTTTCCCCTCCCTCCCCACTCCATCCCTCCAGGTTGTTACAGAACACTGGCTTTGGGTACCTTGTGTCATACATCAAACTCTCACTGGCTGTCTGTTTTACATATGGCAATATATATATTTCAGTGCTATTTTTTCAAATCGTTCCACCCTCTCCTCCCAGAGTCCAAAAGTCTGTTTTTATGTCTGTGTCTCTTTTGATGCCCTACACATAGGATCACTTCACTTTTACCATATGTATTGTATGAGGTTAAAAACATCTATCTAATAGGGCTATTGTGAGGGCTAATGGGGCTTCCCTGGTGGCTCAGACAGTAAGAATCTTAGTGTAATGTGAGAGACCCTGGTTCAACCCCTAGATTGGAAGATCCCCTGGAGAAGGAAGTGGTTACCCACTCAAGTATTCTTGCAGGGTCTTGAGTATTACAAGACTTGCATATAATCAGTTCTCAATAAATGAGAGTTAATATAGTTCTCTTAGCTATCTCTTAGTTCCTTAGCTTAACTAATATAGTTCCTGTTCTGCCTCAAAAACTGCTGCCTTAAACAGCACAGCATAACACACAGTGTTCAGAGAGAACCCAAGGGGCAACTAGCCACCTTTATCATACCTGCTATTACGCATCCCTACTTAGAAATGCCATATGTTCAGTTGCTTATCCTTTCCCACCATTTCTCTCAGGTCTCTCGAGTTGAACAGAACATATGCTCCAGTATTAGAAAATAAACTAGGGCAATGGAGGTGGAACACCAAGTGATCAATGATTATTTAATAATGGAAAGTGATTAGCTTTTGCAAAGACACAGAACTGGAAAATTATCATATCCACTAGGAATGTTTCCACATACATTTTTAATAGTAGTGAAAAAGACATTCAATCTCAGTTGATTGTCTTCCATCTCCTTGTTACTCTTCATAATTTTAAAAGTGACAGAGAATCTAAAACTGTCCATACACCACTGAGTCAGCTAATACCTAGTTCTTATTTTGAAACTGGATAAATGGTCTTGTGAATCCATACTTCTAGTGAACTGTAATTTTTTATTGTTCTCTACAAGTCAGAGGTGTTTTTGCTGTCTAAATGATATGTATATGCTTAGAAATGAAGCTGAAGCATTATATCTAAGAGAATATTTAAACATTTTGAAAACAAATTACAGACCTTGGAAATTAGGATAACTATATTTTGAAATAACCTTTTTTAAATTTAGAAATGGAATATTATTGTCTCTTTGCTCTCTTATTTACCCAGCTCTGTGTCTCATCCCTGGCATGTGCACTGAACCAGTGAGAAATGAAACAACAAAACTGCTTATCACAGTAGAATGAGGACTTCTAAGCAGCTGCTGTAGTGTGACAGAGGAGGATGGATAAGCATAAATTGTTCATTGCTACTGATGCATGCAAAATAGAACTTCTTTGGTTCTGGATCCCAAATTGAATTTGAGAAAGAAATTAAGATGAGGCAATAAATGCAGTTATGTTGACAGCACTAATAAGGAGGTCTACCAACACTTCAAGTCATTCTGTCAGCATTTCTAATTAAACTGTAAACATTAACTGAATTACCCTTCTGTCTGAATTTCCCATTTACAACATAAGAACCACATTATTTGCTTTTTCTCTACTTAAAGGAATGATGCATAGTTGCTTCTGAAGATAAAATATTGAGATCCACTCTAGAAGAAAACTATAATTGGATATGGTTGATCATGTTTCATTGAGTATTTAGCCCTGATGATTATATAGTGGAATCTGTTGTGTTGGGCAAGGAAGTAAACACATTCCACTCTGGTCTTCTAGGGAAATCTAGAACTTTACACAAAGATTTAAGATGAACCCTTTGACCAAATTGATAAGTTGTTTCAGTGCAGCAACCGATTTAGCTAATGCATTTTTGTAAGTTGAATGGTGACCCCTCAAAAGCATGTCCACAGCCCCTAACTCCTAGAACTTGTATGTGAGCTTATTTTGAAAGCAAAAAAGCCTTTGCAGATGTGCTGAAGTTAAAGATTTTGAGATTAAGCCACCCTGCTTTATCTGGATGGGCCATAAAACTGATGATGAGCATCCTTACAAGAGATAAGAAAGGAGAACTTTCCTGATGGGTCCAGTGGTTAAGAATCCACCTTGCCAGGTGGTGCTAGAGGTAAAGAACCTGCCTGGCCATGCAGGAGATGTAAACAGACCCAGGTTTGATCCCTGGGTTGGGAAGATCCTCTGAAGAAGGGCATGGCAACCCTCTCTAGTATTCTTGCCTGGAGAATCTCCATGGACAGAGGAGACTGACAGGCTACAGTCCATGGGGTCACAACGAGCCGGACATGACTCAAGTGACTTAGCATGTGTGCATGCACACCAGTGCAGGGGACATGGGTTTGATCCCTGGTCGGGAGGATTCCACATGCTGTGTGGCAGCTAGGCCTGTGTGCCATAGCTATTGAGGCCCGCGTACTCTAGAGACTGTAGGCAGCAATGAAGATCCAGCACAGCCAAATATAAATAAATAAATATTTTAAAAATTAAGATAAGAAGGGAGAAGAAAGAGAGGAGAAGGCCAGGTGAAAATGGAGGCAGAGATTAGTGATAATACCACCAGGAATGCCTGGCACCACCAGAAGCAGGAAGACGTGAAGAAGGATTTTTCCCAAGATCGTTCAGAGGGAGCATGGCCATTCCAAAACCCTGATTTTGTACTTATGGCCTCCAGAACGGTTTAAGCTACCAAGTTTGTGGTCATTTCTATGGCAGCGCTAGGAAAGTATACAAGCATGTCCTATTGACTTAGAGAAACCATGTCCCTGGGAGGAGCAATTTGTTGGATTATTCTGTTTTGTTTAGATGTAGCGTGTGAGACAACTAGTAGATAAGAAAACCCACTGAACTGTAAAAATATGCATGTTTATGTAGCCCTAAATCAAGTGGGCAAATCAAGATTTCATTCCTTTTTGAGCCAAACTTGTCTGTTGGCATAATGGAGAGTGGAATCATCATTGAATGAACATCAGCTTTTAAAAAATGCAAAAATGGATTTAGTAACTCGCTAAGATTCCCATAGAAAAGAAGAAATGCGACTGCTACTTTCACCTCCAGCATACAAAGAACTTTTAATTGTAAGTGTAAATTGTAATTCATTACTCCCATCCTTACAATAAGAAAAATCTGGACAAACTTAAATCACTGACCTATTCTAGACCTATCAGAGAACTGAGGTCATCAGTCTACCTGCCACCCCGAAACCTATAGACAGATAGTTGCATTCATGGAAATACCACATGAGAATAGGAAGGGAGTGGGCAGAATTCATTATGGGGAAAAGAAGGTACAAGATATTTTAAATTAGTTGTTATGTTGTTGTTTAGTTGCTGAGTCATGTCCAACTCTTTGCAACCCCATGGATTGCACCCTGCTGGGCTCTTCTGTCCATGGGATTTCTCAGGCAAGAATACTATGGATTGCCATTTTCTTCTCCAGGGGATCTTCCCTACCTAGAGGTCGAACCTGCATCTCCTGCATTGGCAGGCAGGTTCTTTACCACTGAGCCCAGGGTAGGAACACTTAAATAGTAACCACAGTGAACTGGTGGAGACTGAGGGCAGAGTAGCATGAGAGTGAGGGAGTCCTAGTCATGGTAAGGTCCTCATACATTGTGGGCTTTCCCTTTAGAAAGCACATGAGTTTCTCAGGATTAGGCTCTGAGAAGGATCCTCTCAGGACCTTGGCAGGGGTGGGGTGGAAAGGTAAGTGTTCCAGACTGTTTTCACCAACAAAGGCCTTCCCTTCAGAGGGAAGGAATTTTCTGGAACTTTATCATAGCTAGGATAAGGGAATTCTGCTCCAATTCCAGTACTATCTACCCTGAGGAAAAAGAAAAGCTAGTCATCAAGGGGCAGCTCTTTAAAGAAGTAGATTGGAAACACCCAGAGAAGAGAGCAGGGAAAGTGGGGGAAAAGCACAGATTTATATCCCTTGAGGAAGATAGGACAAAAACACATATGAATGTCACAGCCCCACTAAATAACCGAGAAGCATTCAGAAAATTGTAGAATGCTCCTATCTGTTATACCCTACCACCGTGTCAATAAGCCTCCAGTATATTAACACTGTATTAGAGTTTGAAAATCAGTAAGGCTCAGATCTTCTTGAAATCAAGAGGGCTACCAAGAGTAGCCCTCAAATCAAGAAGACAAAAGGCAATCAAGCAAAAACAAATGAAAAAATGGAACCTGGAGGAATTGGAAGCCTCTGATCCTGTAGCTGCAACTAATAGCTGAAATCTTAGCCATATTAATAGAAATTCTCACATTAAAGCCTTATTTTTCTTAGTCCCTTTTACTTGATACAGCATGTCTGGCTTTCAACAAAGAAATTACAAGGCATGCAAAAAATGAGAAAAAACACAGTCAAATTAATCATCAGAATCAGACTAAGATATAACAGATACTGGAACTGTTAAACAGAGAATTTAGCATAACAGTACTTAAAATATAAAGTGCTAGAGTAGGATTTCCCAGGTGGCACAGTTGGTAAAGAATCCACCTGCCATTGCAGGAGATTCATGATACATGGGTTTGATCCCTGGGTCAGGAAGATCCTTTACAGTAGGAAATGACAACCCACTCCAGTATTCTGCCTAGAAAATTCTATGGACAGAGGAGCTGGGGAGGCTACAGTCCACGGAGTCACAGACAGTCAGACATGACTGAGCACACACAACAACTAGTAGGAACAACAGACAATGTAAGAGAACAGAAGGTGAAGTGGGAATTCTTTTTCAGGAATAAAAGAACAAAAACAAAAACCTCAGCATATTATACCTATTGTGGTAAACTAAAAACAGAAAATCTTCAAGAAAGACAGACGAGGATAAAAATCACCTTTTATGTAGGAAAATGCACAAGAATTAGAGAAGACTTATCAGAAACTATGCAATACAGAATGGACTGAACTCCTTGAAATATTGAAAGAAATATCTGTCTTCCTATAATTCTGTGTTTACCTAACTTGACTTGAACGGAGACATAGAAACATTTTCTCAGAGTGAAGTAGACTTCCCTTGCAAGAAATGTTAAATTATTCAGGCAGAAGTTAAATGACATAAGTGAGAAGCTTGCATGTACACAATGAAAGAATGAGCATCAGAGAAGAAATAAATGAAGGTACAGCAAAATCTTTTTATTTTCTTATTCTTAATTAATCTAAAATACAACTTTTAAAATCAATAATGAGAATCAGTTCAGTTCAATTCAGTTCAGTGGCTCAGTCGTGTCCGACTCTTCACGACCCCATGGATCACAGCACGCCAGGCCTCCCTGTCCATCACCAACTCTCTGAGTTCACTCAGACTCAAGCCCATTGAGTCAGTGATGCCATCTGGCCATCTCATCCTCTGTCGTCCCCTTCTCCTCCTGCCCCCAATCCCTCCCAGCATCAGAGTCTTTTCCAATGAGTCAACTCTTCGCATGAGGTGGCCAAAGTATTGGAGTTTCAGCTTTAGCATCATTCCTTCCAAAGAAATCCCAGGGCTGATCTCCTTCACAATGGACTGGTTGGATCTCCTTGCAGTCCAAGGGACGCTCAAGAGTCTTCTCCAACACCATAGTTCAAAAGCATCAATTGAGAATAATGGTAGGTAATTATAGTACATGGATAAATGAACTAAATAATAGCAATGTCAACAGAGATGAGAGGAGCTACAAACTCTGTTATCAGGCTCCTGCACTTCTAATGAAGTAATGTAGTGTTATTTGAAAGTGGATTTAATTTAAGATATATTTTGTCTATCCCAGGGTAACTTTTAAATTTTAAATTATTGAATAAAATTTTTTATATAAAAACAAGCACAAAAGCAGAGATAAAATAGAATGATATACTCAGTAAGCTAAAGCAGTAAAGAAAGTGAAAAAAGAGCACATGCAGTGAGCAGAAAACAGATACAAAGATGATAGATTTTTATCCAAATATATAAATAATCATTTTAACTGTAATAGTATAAAATACCAAGTTAAGACAGAGATTGTCAGATTGGATTTAAAAAATAGATCCAACAGTATGCTGTGTATAACACACACACACATTTTGAACCCAGAAATTCAGGTAAATGCTACATAGATGGAAAAAAGAGATTCTAGTCCCAGACCTCTCCCTAAACTTATATGCATTACAAAACTCAACATTCGAAAAACTAAGTTCACAGCATTCACTCCCATCACTTCATGACAAATAAAAAGGGAAAAAGTAGAAACAGTGACAGATTTTTTTTTTTTGGCTCCAAAATCACTGCAGACAGTGATTGCAGCCACGAAATTAAGACACTTGCTCCTTGGAAGGAAAGTTATGACAAACCTGCTGCTAAGTCGCTTCAGTTGTGTCCGACTCTGTGCGACCCCACAGACGGCAGCCCACCAGGCTCCCCGTCCCTGGGATTCTCCAGGCAAGAACACTGGAGTGGGTTGCCATTTCCTTCTCCAAAGCATGAGAGTGAAAAGTGAAAGTGAAGTCGCTCAGTCGTGTCCGACTCTTAGCGACCCCGTGGACTGCAGCCTACCAGGCTCCTCCATCCATGGAATTTTCCAGGCAAGAGTACTAGAGTGGGGTGCCATCGCCTTCTCCGATGACAAACCTAGACTGCATATAAAAAGCCAAGACATCATATTGCAGACAACGATCCAAATAGTCAAAGCTATGGTTTTTCCAGTTCAGTTCCATTCAGTCGCTCAGTCGTGTCCGACTCTTTGCGACCCCATGAATTGCAGCACGCCAGACAATCCTGTCCATCACCAACTCCCGGAGTTCACTCAAACTCATGTCCATCAAGTCGGTGATGCCATCCAGCCATCTCATCCTCTGTAATCCCCTTCTCCTCCTGCCCCCAATCCCTCCCAGCATCAGAGTCTTTTCCAATGAGTCAACTCTTTGCATGAGGTGGCCAAAGTACTGCAGTTTCAGCATCAGTCCTTCCAATGAACACCCGGGACTGATCTCCTTTAGAATGGACTGGTTGGATCTCTTTGCAGTCCAAGGGACTCTCAAGATCTTGTCTTCTCTAACACCACAGTTCAAAAGCATCAGTCCTTTGGCACTCAGCTTTCTTCACAGTCTAACTCTCGCATCCATACATGACCACTGGAAAAACCATAACCTTGACTAGATGGACCTTTGTTGACAAAGTAATGTCTCTGCTTTTTAATATGCTATCTAGGTTGGTCATAGCTTTCCTTCCAAGGACTAAGCGTTTTTTGATTTCATGGCTGCAATTACCATCTGCAGTGATTTTGGAGCTCCCAAAAATAAAGTCTGACACTGCTTCCACTGTTTCCCCATCTATTTGCCATGAAGTGATGGGACCAGATGCCATGATCTTCATTTTCTGAATGTTGAGCTTTAAGCCAACTTTTTCACTCTCCACTTTCACTTTCATCAAGAGGCTTTTTAGTTCCTCTTCACTTTCTGCCATAAGGGTGGTGTCATCTGCATATCTGAGGTTATTGATATTTGTCCCAGCAATCTTGATTCCAGCTTGTGCTTCTTCCAGCCCAGCATTTCTCATGATGTTCTTTGCATATAAGTTAAATCAGCAGGGTGACAATATACAGCCTTGATGTACTCCCTTTCCTATTTGGAGCCAGTCTGTTGTTCCATGTCCAGTTCTAACTGTTGCTTCCTGACCTGCATACAGGTTGCTCAAGAGGCAGGTCAGGTGGTCTGGTATTCCCATCTCTTTCAGTATTTTCCACAGTTTATTGTGATCCACACAGTCAAAGGCTTTGGCATAGTCAATAAAGCAGAAATAGATGTTTTTCCAGTAGTCAGTCACAAATGTGAGAGTTGGACCGTAAAGAAGACTGACCGCAGAAGAACTGATGCTTTTGAACTGTAATGCTGGAGAAGACTCTTGAAATTCCCTTGGACTGTAAGGAGTTCAAACCAGTCAATCCTAAAGGAAATCAACCCTGAGAATTCATGGGAAGAACTGATGCTGTAGCTGAAGCTCCAATACTTTGGCACCTGATTAAAAACCCTGACTCATTGGCAAAAACCCTGATGCTAGGAAAGATTGAAGACAAAACGAGAAGACGGTGGCAGAAGAGGAGATGGTTAGATAGCATTACTGACTCAGTGGACGTGAATTTGACCAAACTCTGGGCTTCCCTGGTGGCTCAGATGGGAAAGAATCTGCCTGCAATTTGGGAGACCTAGTTTCGATCCCAGGCTTGGGAAGATCCCCTGGAGGAGGGGATGGGTACCCACTCCAGTATTCTTGCTGGAGAGTCCCATGGACAGAGAAGCCTGGCGGGCTACAGTCCATGGGGTTGCAAGGAGTCAGACATGACCAAGCAACTAAGCACAGCACACTAGGACATAGTGAAGAACAGGGAAGCATGGCATGTCTGGCTCTAAGTGAGTGATCACACCATCGTGATTATCTGGTTCATGAAGATATTTTTTGTACAGTTCTTCTTTGTATTCTTGCCACCTCTTCTTATCTTCTGTTTCTGTTAGGTCCATACCATTTCTGTCCTATATTGAGCCCATCTTTGCATGAAATGTACCCTTGGTATCCATAATTTTCTTGAAGAGATCTCTAGTCTTCCCCATTCTGTTGTTTTCCTCTATTTCTTTGCACTGATCACTGAGGAAGGCTTTCTTATCTCTCCTTGCTATTCTTTGGAACTCTGAATTCAGATGTTTATATCTTTCCTTTTCTCCTTCGCTTTCACTTCTCTTCTTATCACAGCTATTTGTAAGGCCTCCTCAGACAGCCATTTTGCTTTTTTGCATTTCTTTTCCAAGGGGATGGTCTTGATCCCTGTTTCCTGTATAATGTCACGAACCTCTGTTCATAGTTCATTAGGCACTCTATCTATCAGATCTAGTCCCTTAAATCTATTTCTCATTTCCAATGTATAATCACAAGGGATTTGAGTTAGGTCATACCTGAATGGTCTAGTTGTTTTCCCTACTTTCTTCAATTTAAGTCTGAATTTGACAATAAGGAGTTCATGATCTGAGCCACAGTCAGGTCCTGGTCTTGTTTTTGCTGACTATATAGAGCTTCTCCATCTTTGGCTGCAAAGAATATAATCAATCTGATTTCGGTGTTGACCATCGGTGATGTCCATATGTAGAGTCTTCTCTTGTGTTGTTGGAAGAGGGTGTTTGCTATGACCAATACTTTGTCTTGGCAAAACTCTGTTAGCCTTTGCCCTGCTTCATTCTGTATTCCAAGGCCAAATTTGCCTGTTACTCCAGGTGTTTCGTGAGTTCCTACTTTTGCATTCCAGTCCCCTATAATGAAAAGGACATCTTTTTTGGGTGTTAGTTCTAAAAGGTCTTGTAGGTGTTCATTGAACCATTTAACTTCAGCTTCTTCAGCATTACTGGTTTGGGCATAGGCTTGGATTACCATGATATCGAATGGTTTGCCTTGGAAACAAACAGATCATTCTGTCATTTTTGAGATTGCATCCAAATACTGCATTTTGGACTCTTTTGTTGACCATGATGACCATGATGACCACTCCATTTCTTCTAAGGGAGTCCTGCCCACAGTAGTAGATATAATGGTCATCTGAGTTAAATTCATCCATTCCAGTCCATTTTTTTTCTCCAGTCCATTTTAGTTTGCTGATTCCTAGAATGTCGACGTTCACTCTTGCCATCTCCTGTTCGACCACTTCCAATTTGCCTTGATTCATGGACCTAACATTCCAGGTTCCTATGTAATATTGCTCTTTACAGCATCAGACCTTGCTTCTATCACCAGTCTCATCCACAACTGGGTGCTGTTTTTGCTTTGGCTGCATCCCTTCATTCTTTCTGGAGTTATTTCTCCACTGATCTCCAGTAGCATTTTGGGCACCTACCGACCTGGGGAATTCCTCTTTCAGTATCCTATCATTTTGCTTTTTCATACTGTTCATGGAGTTCTCAAGGCAAGAATACTGAAGTGGTTTTCCATTCCCTTCTCCATGTCTGCCCTCTGATGCCCTCTCGCCAACACCTACCATCTTACTTGGGTTTCTTTTACCTTGGATGTGGGGTATCTCTTCATGGCTGCTCCAGCAAAGCTCAGCCGCTGCTCCTTACCTTGGACAAGTCGCCCCTCCTGACCTTGAGTGTGGAGTAACTCCTCTTGGCCCTCCTGCGCCCGCGCAGCCACAGCTCCTTGGATGTGGGGTTGCTCCTCTCCTTCACCGTCCCTGTCCTTGGACATGGGGTAACTCCTCTTGGCCACCACCCTGACCTGGGACATGGGGTAGCTGGTCTTGGCCACTGCCCCTGACCTCGGACGTGGGGTAGCTCCTCTAGGCCATGCTGAAAAAGTGGTGAAAATCCTAATTGGAAATGAGAAGTTTTATTTGATAGTTTTTGCATTATATTTTGTCTTCTAATTTGTAGCAGCACAGTGAACCTAGAAAGTATGGTGCAGATGAACATAATGAAACTTAAAATTTCAGGTAAAATGAAAATGCATCATTAAAAGTCATGACTTTTCCTTAGCTCCCCAGAAATTGACTTAGAACATCTCGCTCTTTCTCTGTGAGCCTGGAGATGAAAAATGCAAGGCTTTTAGAAACTGTGGTTCTTTAAATTTAGAGGTATCTTAATCATGAGTTTGAACATGGGTGAATTTTTCAACTCATTCTTCATTGCTCATAAACATGCAGGAAAATGAAGGGGTATTCTGAAATCTGACAACTCTTTTAGTTTTCAGTTCAGTTCAGTTCAGTCGCTCACTCGTGTCTGACTCTTTGGGACCCCATGAATTACAGCACGCCAGGCCTCCCTGTCCATCACCAACTCCTGGAGTTCACTCAAACTCATGTCCATCGAGTCGGTGATGCCATCCAGCCATCTCATCCTCTGTCGTCCCTTTCTCCTCCTGCCCCCAATCCCTCCCAGCATCAGGGTCTTTTCCAATGAGTCAGCTCTTTGCATGAGGTGGCCAAAGTGTTGGAGTTTCAGCTTTAACATCAGTCCTTCCAAAGAACACGCAGGACTGATCTCCTATAGTTTTATCTCACTCTATTTACCTATGCCCCATCTGAACTAGACTGCATGTTGTTTCCATTAAAATTTCTGTGTTTGGTATAAGCAGTTGGCTGCTGCTACCACTAAGGTGCTTCAGTCATGTCTGACTCTGTGCGACCCCATAGACAGCAGCCCACCAGGTTCTGCCGTCCCTGGGATTCTCCAGGCAAGAACACTGAAGTGGGTTGCCATTTCCTTCTCCAATGCATGAAAAGTGAAAGTGAAGTAGCTCAGTCGTGTCCGACTCTATGCGACCCCATGGACTGCGGCCTACCAGGCTCCTCTGTCCATGGGATTTTCCAGGCAAGAGTACTGGAGTGGGTTGCCATTGCCTTCTCCGAAGCAGCTGGCATGCCTGTTTATCTCCATGTAGGGATCTCATCTTTCAGTCTAGGAAAACTTACCCATTCTTCAATGCCAGCTGAAATGCCTTTTCAACTCACCAGAGCCCGAATGATTTATTTCTTTCCAAGATTTTCACAGTTATTTCTATCCACTCATATGGAAACTTTCATACTGCAGTATTTGTGAGAATATTTTAATTCCTTTATTTGATCATAGGCATCATAGTATCATGGTACTTCCTGAACATAATAAATATACAAAGAATAAGTGAATAGGTTGAGCAGTCTTCATGTTTGGGAAATGACTATAGTTACTTGGTTGGCCCAGTAATTTCTGCTGTCTAACAGTCCTGTAATAGCCTTTGCTCTGTAGCCAAAAACACGAGAGAGAGCTTGTAATAGTTCAATTCTGAGGATACCTGTAGTTAAGTAATATAGAGTGCATCTGTCCAGTGGATTTAAAATTAAAGTCCTGTGTGATCCATTAATGTTTAAAACTTTATTTTTAGATAAGATTGCATAGAAGGCTAATATAAATATATATAGATAATGTCTAGACAATGCTGTCTATTTATTGGGCAGACTCAACTTTTATTTTGAGGAGTGGATGTAAACAAAGGGATGCACAGAAAGAAATAATTTTAATTTTCTATGCTAGTTACTGTTGTGCCATCTAGTTTTTGCATTTTAAGACATATGCTTTGTTTAGTTGCTCAGCTGTGTTCAACTCTTTGCAACCCTATGGACTGCCAGGCTCCTCTGTCTTTGGGGATTCTCCAGGCAAGAATATTGGAGTGGGTTTCCATGCCCTCCTCCAGGAGATCTTCCCAACCCAAGGATCGAAGCCAGGTCCCCCACATTGCAGATGGATTCTTTACCGTCTGAGCCACCAGGGAAGCCCATTTTGAGATGTAAAACTCAATAAATGTAGAAAATGGAAGATTGTAGGGAAAAAAGAAACCCTAAGACCTTTTTAGAAATAGCATTTTAAAGCCTTTCATCTAGAAAAGACCATCATCATCATTTCTCAAGTTAATGTCCTAATGCTAGTGAAGTTCCCTGAGAAGGGCATTCTCTCTGTAGCTCTCATTCTTGAAATTTTCTGAGTAGGATTTAGCAATATTCATTCACATTATCCTGCTGAAAGTTCCCATTAATATTCTGACTCTCAGGAGTGGCATCACCTCTCTTTGTCCCCTCCTGCCCTATGTCTTTCACTAATATGTTATGGTGGAGACATTTCATTATGGAGTGTAACACTAGGTAATGTCTCTATTTTCCTTTTTAAGTTACAGCTTCTTAAAGCCATTACATCCATTGACTAGGTTGATTTCCTTTTGCTCTGCATGAGTGGAAAGAGGCACATTTATTGAGCTGGATTTCTCATCAGCAGGGAGAAAGCAATAGTCAAGCCTTCTGAGCTTTGAAATGGAAAGGAATTTCCCTTTTGAACCCCTAGTTCAGGTTTTTAAAATTAATCACACCATGACATCAACAGAAACATACATATACATCATTTTATTTCTGAATAACTGACCTGAACTTCCTTGTGAGCTCTATTTCTATTTATTCATTTCCAGTTTCATGAAATGTGACTGGATTTTGCCTGTTATATATAACTGAGTCACATTCTGTTTATCCTATCACTTCCCAGTGACTTACTGTCATTTGGGTAAAGTTTCTTCCCTGATCCCCTTTCCTTCTCCTTTCCTTTTCTTGGACTGCATTCTGATGCAGGGGGTGGGAGAGGGGTGGTAGGTTAATATGACACCATGTTTTTGCCAGAGGGGCCTTGGACCTCTTGCTGGCTTCAGGTCCTTATTTGCTCCTTGGGCTCTCACTGGCCTTCACTGAGGTTTTTCTTGCCATATTATATTATCTTTGCATCTTGCCTTCTGGCCTAGCTATATCCAATATTCAATTCACCAGCATTGGTGCAGCCCATGTTCTGTTCTCTGGGCATGGTCAATGTTAGACACTCCTTTCCCCATCACCACCATTATCACTGTTGTCTATAACTGGCCACCTTCATCTACAAGTCCCTCATTCCACACTGTAGAGAACCTCAGTAGGCAACATATTTAATTCTCACCTGGCACCCATGCCCAACATTCAAGGGCCTCAGGAATGTTTGAACTTCTTCAGCCTCTTATAGATCCTCCTTGAGCAAACAGGGCCAGATTCCATTATTTCTTCCTGAGTCTACTCCACTTTGCTGTCAGCCATTCCATGAGACCAGTCCCTCCCATGATGCTAAGAAGGAAGTTGGACCTGTGTCATTCTGCTTTTGGATCCCCAAACCTATCTAGTTTGTTATAGACTGATAGGTTCTATCCTTCTCTGACCATCAATCAGGACTTTCTGCTAAATGTCGCATTAAAAGAAAGCAAAATATAAGAATGAAAAAAATACCCAAAATCCTTGTGTGTTTCTTAGACTAATCCAAAAGGATTAGCCCCCCCACCAGAGAACATATTCCTCCAGGCCTCTTTTTTATAGGCTTTTCTCTGCTTGAGACAAAAGAAAATTTCCTTTTATATCACTAGAGTTATATATTTAGTTTTAGTTAAAATAAAATGCATATAGTTCTTGTTAGATACCAAAACAATCTGTGCAGCATTTCTGATGAGAGGATCGAGCATCTGATGGAGCTCTTCACCTCTTGCACAGGAGCTAATTGTCATTCTCCCCCTTAGGACACCCTAGATGCTGAGTTTCTCAGATGAGACCCATTGATAATATCAGCTGGAAATTGCAGCATTGGCCTCAAAAGATGTTTGCTTGAAAGTCACAGAAACACACAGTTAGTTATGAATGTTAACTAATATATAGATACATTTCCAGAAGAGATGTTGAGCTTTTGATCTATGAGTTTTAATTTAGTTTCTCCCTCTTGGCCTTCTCTGCTAGGTTGGAGAGCGGAATAAAATAGCCCAAAATGCAGTCTCATTCTTGGCATGTTGCAGATAATCAGCAAATTGTTCTTTTCTGGGTGGTAAACCTGCTTATGAGAGATGATCAAAGAAAATGATTCTTAATCCTTTTGGGACTTTCTCCTGATGTGTTCAGTTAGGAACAGGAAAGCTGTGTTGCTAAACGTTTCATCTTAAAAGTTTATGTCTATGTGTATTCTCTTGCTAATATTTATTCGCGGAGGGATCCAGTTTCTTTGGCTGTACAATAGGTGCCCACACTTTGGACTATTAACATCATCAGATATTTTTTCACAGCACCAGTGGGGTAATTGCTTTACAGCAAAGTGCCCTTCAGGTACTCAAACCCAGGTAGTCATACCAAGTCTCTTGTCTTTTATTTTAGCACTACCCAAATGCCATATCATTTACTCTATTGCTTGGCCAGGGCTGCCATAACAAAGTTATCACAGAATGATTGGCTTAAACAACAGAAATGCATTGCCTCACTGTTCTGGAAGCTGTACACCTGAGTTCAAGGTATTAGCAAGGTTGGTTTCAGGTGAGGCCTCTCTCTTTAGTTTATGGATGCTCATCTTCTCCATATATTCATATTGTCTTCTTTCTGTGTGTGTGTCTTGGTTTTTTCTTATAAGTACACCCATCATATTGGATTAGGGCCCAACCTAATGACCTTCCTTAACCTTAACTACATTTTAAAATACTGTGTCCAAATACAGTCACATTCTAGAGTATTGAGAGTTAGGAATTCAACATAGGAATTTAGGAGACATGATTCAGCCCATAACATTCACTTAACTCTACGGTTTTATAGTTTCAGCTGACTTGATTCTGCTTTTTGTTCCCCTTGTTGACTCTTCTTTCAGCCATTTATAGTCTGCCCTCCAACGTGCCTATTAAATGATGATGATGACAGAGAGGTTCACTTGCATTTCTTGATAGTCTTTTTGATGTCAGTCTGTCCCCAGGGGTCCAGATGATGCTGGCAGTTCTCAATTTGGTGACTGAAGAAATTTGTGAACAGCACCTCCTGTTGGAACTATAATCTCCAAAGCTATTGAGCAGTCTTGGAATTCATACCAGTGTAGACTTCTTCACCATGGAGACCTAGGGATCCTTCTGTGTTTCTTCTGCTTTTTGTCTGATATCTGGCAGCTTCTCTTCCTATATTCTACAACACAAACATTTATGAAGTCACTCAGAATTGACTTACACTCCTCACGGTCAGCAACAACGTCACCTGGGCGTTTGTTAGAAATGGAGCCTCCTGGGTCCCCATCCAGTTTTACTGAGTCATAACCTGCATTTTAACAGGATTTAAGTGGTGTTATTAATGTGCACATTAAAATTTGAGAAGTGCTGGCCTTTCTGGCATCTCTGTCATTCCAGAGGAGATAAAACTAAAGAGTTTTAGCTCAGTCACTAAGTCTTGCTTATATATAGAAACGCCCTTATGTCTCTTTATAAAGATCTTTTAGACTCCTGGCCTTAATAGAAGCTTGGTCTTTCCTGAAAGACACTGCTCTCTTTATAGCCCTGTATGGCAGAGGCTGAACATGCAACATGTATCTGTGTGTTTGAGATGGGGCAGGAGAAAAGAGATTTTTAAACTTTATTGTCTTTTTAAGACTCTTGAATCTTTTCTAATTCTTTCAACCATTTTTCTGGATTTCCTAGATCACTGAATGGCCACCAGGGCCTATCCTTGTGCCCCACACACCTTGAAAACCTCCTGCTTCCTCTGTGAGCTTGTACCTGTACAGCTGAGAGCTGTTGGTGGAAGCCTCTCACCATGCTTCCCAACCTCACCTGGGCCCTTAGTGTCTGTCTTCAAACCTTTGTCAGCAGCTTCTCCCACTTATAGCAGCACTTCCAATTCCTCACTTCTTTCTTCAAATTCCCGATAGTAACCACACTTGACTCAAAAGACTGCCCTGCCCCCTGATTCATGGGAAAATTTTGAGATATTTACATACCAATTTGCATATGTTGAGAGTACTTTCAATTTCTAGTTCCATCTTTCTTTCCATCTCAGAAAAAGTGTTTTGGTTTGTATCCCGCCTGAACTTTGTCCTGTACTTTGATTTGAATTCTGTCCTATCTCTTCAAGAAGTTTCCTTTCCTATAATTCCGTCTCATACATAAGTTCAGTCTTTTCCATCCAGATGTTTGGAAAAACCTCTCATGCTTCCAGATTACACCAGGATCCCTTCTTTTAATCTTTCATTGTTCCCTTTAGTTTTTGGTCATGATATTTGCCACTTCAGTTATATATTTGATTTGGGATTATATGTACTGTATTTTCTCACTTGCTAGAGTCTGAGTACCATATTGTTTTCTATGAAGCTTCATTTTTTTCCTTAATATTAAAAAAAAAAAAAAAAACCTTGAGGGCAAAGTACAGTTAAGCTCTCGAGGAGATGGAATAAAATGAGATAAAAAGGGATTTGCTTTGGACAGGAAAATAGAACCCTCTTCTTCAGAAACTGGGGAAATAGGAGGGAGGAGTTACAAAGACAAGCAAATGTATGCATGTAGGGGCAGTAAGTTGATGGAGTTAATCTTTGTTAGCCTCCATTTTTAAATTGAAGTGTGGGGTGAGGGGAGGTCACTTGAATATTAAATTGAAATTTATGAACTCTCTGTTACCATTGGGTTTTTTATGCCCACTGTCTAACTTTTAAGGTTCAGAAATACTATATTCTGTTCGTCAAAAGCAGGTGGAAGGTATTCACATTAAAAATGAAAACTTGAGCCTATAAGAAGAAATGACCTGAATATTTATAGCAGTTTTATCTATAATGACTGTAAGCTAGAAATAACCCAAAGGTCTATAAACAAAGTGCAGTATATTCATATAATGAAAGAACTCATCAATTACAAGGAATGCTGATGCATGCAATAATATGAATGATTATTAAAGCAGTATATTGAGCAAAAAAAGCCAGGCACAAGTAAGTGCCTACTGTACAATTTTGTGTTTTGGAGTTCTGGGATAGGCAATAAACCATGGTGATAGAAATGAGAGTCCTACTTTCCTCTATCTGGAGAAGGGAGTGTCTTGTCCAAAAGTGATCATGAGGGTATTTCAGTTAATATGATGATGAAAATGTTCTGTGTCTTAACTGAAGTATAGCGACATCTGTCAGAACTTATCAAATTTTATACTTGAAATAGATGTGTTTTGGTGTGTATAAATTATACCTCAGTAAAGCAGGGCTGTAAGTTTTAGTTAACTTAAGCTTCTCCATTTTTCACTCATTTTGAGCAGCCTCATAGCAGTTGAGAAATTTGAGCCAGTAGTGAAAGATTGGAGTAGGCACCATAAAGAACAGGACAGGAAGCTACCTATGAGTGCCAGTTCCTGCTGTCCCGTCTCTTTCCTTCTCTCTCACCCTGTGGTAGGTACCCTATGTACTAGCTCCTCAGAGGGCTGTTCTTAGGTCTGTCCTAGCGCTAACCACATCTGTTTCCTTGCCTCAGCTGCCATTCAGTGAAAATGAGCATAGTACTTTTTTTTGCCTTTTCTCTCCAGTGTGCCAGTGTCCCCATTATTACATAACATGTAATGAGTGAATGAGTGGAAAATAAATTACTGAGTACCTGTGAGTACCAACTCATTGGAAAAGACCCTGATACTGGGAAAGACTGAAGGCAAAAGGAGAAGAGGGAGGCAGAGGATGAGATGGCTGGATAGCATCACCGATTCAGTGGACAAACTTGGGCAAACTCCAGGAGATGGTGAGGGACAGGGAGGCCTGGCATGCTGCAGTCCATGGGGTCGCAAAGAGTCAGACATGACTTAGTGACTAAACAATGACAACAACCAGTGAGAAAGGCTGAGGTAGGAGACTAAGTTCCTAATGGAGGTCTATGAGTTGTGTGAAATCTTCAGGATTTTCAGTCTTGGTATTGGAAGAAAGGCACAAGGTAACAAGGGTCCAACTTTCTTCCCTTTATGCAGCTGCCTTCCCTGACTAGGCAGGAAACTTCTAGGTAGAAGTCATGCTTCTCTTGTGTTATTCTCTTGCAGTGCCCAGGAGGTGATAAGAGAATTTGTCTTAATGAATTCCTGTGACACTTTGCTGGAGACAGAATGAGGAGTAGGAGGGAGAATTCCTTCATGAATTACAATTGGGTACTATTTTTTTTGTAGTAATTATATTTTAATGCAAATTCAGAATCCCTTGTTAAGACAAAACACTTTATGTGATTCTGTTATCCTCAGTACTAAGCTTCTTTTTAAGAGTGAGGTTGATACTCAGGAAACTGGACTCACTTGCTCAAAACACCAGAATATCAGATTGTATTGACACTTTATCTGAGGGAGAGTCATTGCAAACAATGCTGAAATGAGTCATATCCAACTCTTTGTGACCCCGTGGACTGTAGCCCACCAAGCTCCTCCGTCCATGGGATTCTCCAGGCAAGAGTGGGTTTCCTTCTCCAGGGGATCTTCCTGACCCAGGGATTGAACCCAGGTCTCCCGCATTGCAGGTAAACGCTTTAACCTCTGAGCCACCAGGGAAGCCTGTTACTGTGTTCAGATCAGATCAGATCAGATCAGTCGCTCAGTCGTGTCCGACTCTTTGCAACCCCATGAATCGCAGCACGCCAGGCCTCCCTGTCCATCACCAACTCCCGGAGTTCACTGAGACTCACGTCCATCGAGTCAGTGATGCCATCCAGCCATCTCATCCTCTGTCGTCCCCTTCTCCTCTTGCCCCCAATCCCTCCCAGCATCAGAGTCTTCTCCAATGAGTCAACTCTTCATATGAGGTGGCCAAAGTTCTGGAGTTTCAGCTTCAGCATCATTCCTTCCGAAGAAATCCCAGGGCTGATCTCCTTCAGAATGGACTGGTTGGATCTCCTTGCAGTCCAAGGGACTCTCAAGAGTCTTCTCCAACACCACAGTTCAAAAGCATCAATTCTTCGGCGCTCAGCCTTCTTCACAGTCCAACTCTCACATCCATACATGACCACAGGAAAAACCATAGCCTTGACTAGACGAACCTTTGTTGGTTAGACGAACCTTTGTTATTCATGTCCAACTCTTTGCGACCCCATGAACTGCAGCACACCAGACTTCCCTGTGCTTCACTATCTCCCAGAGTTGCTCAAATTCATGTCCATTGAGTTGATGATGTCATCCAATCATCTCATCCTCTGTCGCCCCCTTCTCCTCCTGCCCTCAATCTTTCCTAACATGATGGTCTTTTCCAGTGAGTCAGTGCTTTGCATCAGGTGGCCAAAGTATTAGAGCTTCAGCTTCACCATCAGTTCTTCCAATGAATATTCAGGATTGATTTCCTTTAGGTTTGACTGGTTTGATCTCCTTGCTGTCCAAGGGACTCTCAAGAGTCTTATCCAGCACTACAGTTCAAAAGCATCAGTTCTTTAGCGTTCAGCCTTCCTTGTTGTCAAGCTCTCACATCCATACATGACTACCAGAAAAACCATAGTTTTAACCATAAGTACCTTTGTCGTCAAAGTGATGACACTTTGCTGGCTTTTTAATGTGTACTACTGCTTTTTCATGTGTTGTCTAGGTTTGTCATAACTTTTCTTCCAAGGAGCAAGCAGCTTTTAATTTCATGGCTGCAGTCACAGTCCACAGTGATTTTGAAGCTCAAGAAAGTAAAGTCTGTCACTGTGACAGCTATATAGATAGCTAAAATTTAATAAATTTTACAAAATTATTGTACAGAGGGACTGAACTCTAATTAATGCCTAAAAGTTCTAGTTCCCTATCCTTTCCTCAAAATGGTACATTATAAAAGATTTTTTCCATTTTGCCAATATACTGAGTATAAATTTTATGGATATGCTCTATAATTTATTTATATATGAGTGAGATTATTTATTTAATATGGACTATTTCCATTTAATTTTTAGTGAATATCTTATTCATATTTCTGCCTGCTTTGCTGTTCAGTTGCTCATCACTGTTATTTTCTCAAAGTTTTAAATTTATATTCATCCATTCATTCATCACCCTTTATTGAATTCTTATCATATGCCAAAACTACTTGAGGCACTGAAGGTACAATCATGAACAAGGCAGATCACAGGCTTATCTGCATGGATCTAATATTTTACTTGGGGTTGAAGACAAACACCCACAAATCTAGTGTTAATAAATATAAAATGTAATGTCAAGATGATGAGTTCTGAGAAGAAAACATGGAAGAAATACGTTCTTTTCAAATTGATTGCAAAACTTCACAATTGTCCTTTTTATTATTTTGTTTATATGTCTTTCCTTTTTTTGTATAGAATTTTTTAATTTTAAAAATTCACATCTTCCAGTCATTTATTTTATAGCTTCTTGATTTTGTATCTTGTTTAGAAAGTTTTTATTATCCTTACTATTTCACTTTTTAAGTAATCTTTAAGTTTCTTCTGCTATAAATTGATTTGAACTTCTTTTATTTTCAGTTTGGAACAATTCTTTGAATTCCCTTGCTTTTTTTCTTACTCTTACTACATGGAAGCATTACTTCCAACTTTAGTGGAAGAGATACCAACACATTTTTGTTGTTGTCATATGGCTTTATATTGTGTTAGATACTGTGCTGTTTACTTTCACATGCATAATCTCATTAATAAGGTTTAGCCTGTGAAAACACGTACATATTCAGATAATTGTTCTTATAATACTTTAATATCTGGACCAGTGCTGTCCATTAGACTTTCTGTAGTGATGTAAATGTTCAATGTCTGCAGTTCCAGTAGCCACATGAGGATATTAAGCACTTCAAGTGTGACAAGGAGGAACTAAATTTTAAAAAAAATTTTTATTGGAGTAGAGTTGCAATGTTGTATTAGTTTCAGATGTACAGTAAAGTGAATCAGTTATAGATACACATATATCCATTCTTTTTTAGATTCTTTTCCCATATATAACATTATAGAGTATTGGTTAGAGTTCCCTGTGTTATACACTAAGTCCTTATTAATCATCTACTTTATATATAGTAGTATGTGTATGTCAGTCCCAATTTCCCAGTTTATCCCTCCCCAAGCTTCCATCTGCCCCTAGTAATCATAAGTTAGTTTGCTGGATCTATGACTCTATTTCTATTTTGTAAATGTGTTCATTTGTACCATTTTTTAAAGATTCTGCACATAAGTGATATCATATGATATTTGCCTTTCTCTGTTTCACTTATTTCACTCAGTATGACAATCTCTAGGTCCATCAGTGTTGCTGCAAATGGCATTAATTCATTCCTTTCTGATGGCTGAGTAATACCCCACTGTATATTTGTGCCACATCTTCTTTATCCACTCCTCTGTCAACGGACCTTTAGGTTGCTGCCATGTCTTAGCTATTGCAAATAGTGTTGCAGTGAACACTGGGGTGCATGTGTCTTTTCAAATTATGGTTCTGTCCAAATATAGGCCCAGGACTGGGATTGCTGGATCATATCATACTTCTTTTTTTAGTTGCTTAAGGAACTTCCATACAGTTCTCCAAAGTGGTTGTTCCAGTTTACATTTGCACCAGCAATGTAGGAGAGTTCCCTTTTCTTCAGATCCTCTTCAGAATTTATTTTTTGTAGGCTTTTTACTGACGGCTATCCTGAATGGTGTGAGGTGATACCTCATTTTTAGCTTTGATTTACATTTATCTAGTAATTAGTGATGTGGAGTAATGTTCATGTGCTTTTTAGCCATCTGCATGTCTTCTTTGGAAAAATATCTCTTTAGGACTTCCACTCTTTTTTTTTTTTTTTTTTAATTGAGCTGCATGAGCTGTTTGTATATTTTGAGATGAATCCCCTGTCAGTCACTTAATTTACAAATATTTTCTCCCATTCTAAGATTATCTTTTTTTTTTTATGGTTACTTTTGCTGTGCAAAAGCTTTTAAGTTTAATTAGGTCCCATCTGTTTACTTTTGTTTTTATTTTAATTACTCTAGGAGGTAAATCCAAAAAGATGTCCTGGAATTTATTTCACAGAGTGTTCTGCCTGTGTTTTCCTCTAAGAGTTTTATAGTTTTCAATCTTACCTTTAGGTCTTTAATCCATTTTGAGCTTATTATTATGTATGTTGTTAGAGAGTATTCTAATTTCATTTGTTTACACGTAACTGTCCAGTTTTCCCAGCACCACTTACTAAAGAGACTATATTTTTCTCCATTGTATATTTTTGCCTCCTTTGCCATAGATTAGGTGGCCTTAGGTGCATGGTTTTATCTCTGAACTTTCTGTCCTGTTATGTTAATCTATATTTCTCTTTTCTTGTGCTGGTACCAAACTGTTTTGATTACTACAGCTTTGTCATACAGTCTTAAGTTAGGGAGCCTGAATTCTCCCCCTGCATTTTTCTTTCTCAAGATTCCTTTGGTTATTTGGGATCCTTTGTAGTTCCGTACAGATTGTAAATTTTTTTGTTCTAACTCTGTGAAAGATGCCTTTGGTAATTTGATAGCTATTGCATTGAATCTGTAGATTGTTTTGGGTAGTGTAGTCATTTTGACAGTCGTGATTCTGCCAATCCAAGAACATGGTATGTCTCTTCATCCATTTGTGTCATCTTTCATTTCTTTCAATAGCACCTTGTAGTTTTCTGAGTACAGGTCTTTTGTCTTCTTGGGTAGGTATATTCCTAGTTATTTTGTTCTTTTTGATGTGATGGTAAATGTAATTGTTTCCTTAATTTCTCTTCCTGATCTTTCATTATTAGTGAATAAGAATGTGAGATATTTCTGTGTATTAATTTGGTATCCTGTAACTTTGCCATATTAGTTGATTTGCTCTAATAGTTTTCTGGTATCATCTTTAGGATTTTCAGTGTATAGTATCATGTCATCTACAAACAGTGATATTTTTACTTCTTATTTTACAACTTGAATTTGATTTCTTTTTCTTCTCTGTTTGCCATGTCTAGAACTTCCAAAAGTATATTGAATTAAAAGTGGTAAAGAGTCAGCATCCTTGTCTTGCTAATCTTAAAGGAAATGCTTTCATTTTTTTCACCACTGAGAATGATGTTATCTGTGAATTTGTCATATATGGCCTTTATTATGTCAAGTTAGTTTCCCTCTATGCCCACTTTAAAGAGTTCTTTTTTTTTTTTATCATATATGGGTTTTTGAATTTTGTCTGGATTTTTTTCTGTATCTATTGAGATGATCATGTGGTTTTTATTCTTCAATTTATTGATGTGATAATCACACTAGCTGATTTGTGGATATTGAAAAATCCTTTCAGCCCTGAGATAAATCCCACTTGAACATGATGTATGATTCTTTTTTTTTTCTTTTAATGTTTTGTTTGATCATGTTTACTAGTATTTTGTTGAGGATATTTGCATCTATATTTATCAGTGATATTAGTCTTTAAATTTTTTCTTTTAGCTCTTCATCTGGTTTTGGTACCAGGGTGATGGTGGCCTAATAGAATGAACTTGGGAGTGTTCCTTCCTCTGCAAATTTTTGGATGAATTTGAAAAGAATAGTTGCTAATTCTTCTCTAAATGCTTGATAGAATTTGCCTATGAAGTCACTTGGTCTTGGGCTTTTGTTTGTTGGAAGATTTTCCATCTCACTTTCAATTTCATTACTTGTAATTGATCTGTTTATATTTACTATTTCTTCTTGGTTCAGTCTTTGAAGGTTGTACCTTTTTAAATAAGAATTTGTCCATTTCTTCCAAGTTGTTCATTTATTGGCATGTACTTGCTTGTAGTAGATGCTTATGATCCTTTATATTTCTGTGGTGTTGGTTGTAATTTCTTCTTTTTCATTTCTCCTTTCATTATTTTGAGTGCTATCCTTTTTTCTTGATGAGTGGGTTTGTCAATTTTGTTATGTTCTCAAAGAACTAGCTTTTATAGTTTTATTGATTTTGCTATTTTTTAAAAATTCTATTTCATTATAATTTCTCTCCTACTAACTTTGGATTTTGCTTGTTTTCCTTTCTCTGGTTGCTTTAGGTATAAGGTTTAGGTTGTTTGTTTGAGTTTTTCTTGTTTCTTGAGGTAGGGTTGAATTGCTATGACTTTCCCTCTTAGGACTGCTTTTGCTGCATCCCATAGGTTTTGGGTAATTGTGCTTTCATTGCCATTTGTTTCTACATTTTGGTTCCCTTTGATTTCTTCAGTGGTCTCTTTGTTATTTAGTAGCATATTGTTTAGCCTCCATGTGCTTGTGTTTTTTACAGTTTTTTCCCCCATAATTCTTTCTTTTTTATTTATTTTAATTAATTAATTTTAATTGGAGAATAATTACTCTACAATCTTATGATGGTTTTTGCCATATATTAACATTTCTAATCTTACAATGTTGTGGTCAGAAATGCTACTTGATATGATTTCAGTTTTCTTAGATTTACCATGGTTTGATTTGTGTCCCAAGATGTGATCTATCCTGGAGAATATTCTGTGTGCACTTGAGAAGAAAGTGTATTCTGCTGCTTTCTGATGGAATGTCCTATAAGTATCAATTAAGCCTCTCTGATTAATTTTGTCATTTAAAACTGTGTTTCCTCATTTATTTTATGTCTATATATTCTGTCCACTGGTACGAGTGGGGTATCAAATTCCTCCTCTATTAATGTCTTACTGTCAATTTTCCCTTTTTCGGTTATATAAAGTTTTTCTCCTTATGTATTGAGATTCATGGGGTCGCAAAGACTTGGACACGACTGAGCGACTGATCTGATCTGATTGAGATGCTTCTATGTTGGGTGCCCTTATCAGACATATCATTTAGAAATATTTTCTCCCATTTTAGTAGATTGTCTTTTTGTTTTGTTGATAGTTGCCTTTGCTGTGAAAAAGCTTTTAAGTTTAAATAGGTCCCATTTATTTATTTTTGCTTTTGTTTCTTTTGCCTTAGGGTACAGAAGAATAAAAAATATTGCTACAATTTATGTCAGAGAGAGTTCTGTTGGTACTGTCTTCCAGGAATTTTATGGTTTCAGCTCTTACATTTAGGTAATTTATTTTGAGCTTATTTTTGTATATGGTGTAAGAGAAATATTCTAACTTCATTCTTTCACATGTAGCTGTTCAGTCTTTCTAGCACCATTTATTGAAGTTTTATCTTTTACCCATTGTGTATTCTTACCTCCTTTACTGGAGATTAATTGAACATAAGTATGTGAGTTTATTTCTCATCTCTGTATTCTTTTTCAGTGTTCTGTGTGTGTTTTTTGTGCCAGTTTCAAATACTGTAGCTTTGTAGTACTGGGGCATGATATGTCCATTTTTGCTCATTTTTCTCAATATTGCTTTAGCTATTTGGGTCTTTTTTGGTTATATAAAGTTTAGGATAATTTATTCTAGTTTTGTGAAAAATATCATGAGTATTTTGATAGGGATTGCATTAAATTTGCATTTTGGGTAATATAGATGTTTTAATAATGTTAATTCTTCCAACACATGAGTATAGTGTGTGTTTCCATTTCTTCCAATTGCTTTTACCTATGTATTATAGTTTCCAGAATATACGCCTTTAAACTTGGTTGTTTATTCCTAGGTATTTAACTCTTTTCATGTGATTTTAAAGTGGAGTATTTTCTTACTTTTTCTCCTTCAGATAGTTCATTATTAGTATACAGAAAAGCACAAATTTTGTATATTAATTTTGTATTCTGCAATTTAATGATTTCATTAATTAGTCTTTTGGTGGAGACTTTTGTGTCTTCTTTATATAGTATCACTTCATTTAGAAATGCTGATCATTTTGCTTCTTCCTTTCCACTTTGTATGCATTTTATTTCCTTTTCTTGTCTGATTGCTATGACTAAGACTTTCAATACTATATTAAATAGAAGTGGTGATAATGGACATCCTTGCCTTATTTCTGATTTTAGAGGAAAAACTTTAAGCTTTTCACTGTTGAGTATGATATTACTAGTGGGTTTGTCCTAAATGGCCATTACATGTTGAGATATGCTCACTGTATACCAATTTTGATGAGAGTTTTTATTATGAATGGATATTAAATTTTGTAAAATTCTTTTTCTGTGTCTATTGAGATTATTATGTGATTTTTACCGTTCCCTTTGTTAATGTGTTATCTGACAGAGATTGATGAATGGATATTAGCTATTCTTACATCCCTGGGAAAAACCACTTGATCATGGTGTATGATGCTTTTTGTATATTGTTGAATTAGGAATGCTAATATTTTGTTAAGGATTTTTCCATGTGTATTCCTCAGATATATTGGCCTGTAATTTTCTTTTGTTTTAAGGTTCTTTATCTGGTTTTGGTGTCAACGTAATTGTGGCCTTGTAGAATGACTTTGGGAGTGTTCTCTTCACTTTTCTGAAATAGCTTGAGAAGAATAGGTGTTAGCTCTTCTTTATATGTTTGGTAGAATTCCCCAGTGATGTTGTCCAGTTATGGACTTTTGTTTGCTGGGAATTTTTTTATCGTTAATTACATTTTACTACTAGTAATTAGTTTGTTCAGATTGTCTATTTCTCTGTCATTCAGTCTTGGAAGATTTAATGTTTCTGGAAATTGAAATGACCTGTTTGTCCTCATATCCTCTTGCTTTTAACTTCACTGACTCTGTTCCAGTTGTACGTACCTCTGTGCTGCTTCTCTAATAGGTCAAGAAGAATTCTAGCTTTGGGCCTCAGAATTCATTTTCTCTGTCTGGAATATTTTGCCCCATATATCTGTATAATTTATCTCATTCCTTCCCTGATAGCTCAGTTGGTAAAGAATCTGCCTGCAATGCAGGAGACCCCAGTTTGATTCCTGGGTTGAGAAGATCTGCTGGAGAAGGGAAAAAGCTATCCAATCCTGTATTCTGACCTGGAGAACTCCATGGACTGTATAGTCCATGGGGTCACAAAGAGTCAGACAGGATTGAACGACTTGCGCTTAGTTCCTTCAGGTCTATACTAAAACCATACTTTACCAGAGATGTCTTCCCTGACCACTCTATGAAAGATAGTAGCATGCCACCCACCCTCAACATCAGGCTTCTTGCTTCATTACACTCTTATTTTTACTACTGCAGTTATCATCACCTGACATATTTACATATTTATTTGCTTATTTTCTGTCTATCCTCATCAGAATATAAGAGCCAGGAATGTTGTTCACTGCTGTTTTCCTAGAACAGGACAGCCCCATTGTAGATACTACAGTCTTTCTGAAACTACCATTTATGGAGTGGCCGTCCTCGCTAGACTGTGTAAAATGCTTAAAATGTATTTTCTATTTACATCATACTGAGACTTTGAGAGAGAAGCATAACATTTTAATAGAGAAGTAAGCAGTTGGACTGTAGGCATGTTACATATAAATTAAGTAACTTAGTAATTGAATAACATGCAACCAGATTTTAAACTTCAAGAGAATGAATAGAATGGACATATTAAGAAAGGTGAAAGACAGTCTTCTAAAGGAATGAATCGAAAGTAAATCTATTAAATGGATTGTACAAATTTGATCTGACAAAGGTGATGAAAAGAGTATGAGTGAAAAGCCGAAATAGGAAGAGTAGACAAGGATTCATTTGCCCATTAGGTATCACCTCCATTTCCACTGGCTTGCAGTTATAACATGATTTTATTCAAGAAAATGAAGCAGAAAACCAGTAACCAATAACCATACTCTGACCATTGTGGACTTATAATACAAATTCTGACTTAAAAAGGATCAAGTTGAGTTAATAAGTCTATGAACTGATTTTTTATTGAAATATGAGAGCTTGCCGTGTCTAGCCTGTATCACAACTTACTAGCCGGTATTATAATAAGTTGTGAAATGAGAAAGTGAACTATAATAAAACAGGAGATATGTTGAAGAGCACTTATTTTTCCATGATTCTAATACAAAATTTTATTTTAAAAATTAGGATAATTATGTTACTTATTTTTATAACTATTTCATAGGGTGGATAAAGTACTTTAATTCAGTTCAGTTCACTTCAGTTCACTTGCTCAGTCATGTCCGACTCTTTGGGACACCATGGACTATAGCATGCCAGGCCTCCCTGTCCGTCACCAACTCCTGGAGCTTGCTGAAACTCATGTCCATCGAGTCGGTGATGCCATACAACCATCTCATCCTCTGTCATCACCTTCTCCTCCCTCGTTCAATCTTTCCCAGCATCAGGGTCTTTTCCAGTGAGTTAGTTCTTTGCATCAGGTCGCCAAAGTATTGGAGTTTCAGCTTCAGCATCAGTCTTTCCATTGAATATTCAGGACTGATTTCCTTTAAGATTGACTGATTTGATCTCCTTGCTGTCCAAGGAACTCTCAAGAGTCTTCTCCAACACCACAGTTCAAAAGCATCAATTCTTCAGCACTCAGCTTTCTTTATAGTCTGCATAAATTTAGATGAACACTACTGAACTGATAATAAAGAATGTTGTAGAGTAAACTATGGAGAGCTAAGGTTTGACAGTTTTCAGTTTTCTATTTTTTTCTTCAAAAGAATGCTTTGGTGAGAATGGTAAAATTAAAAGTATCTGTATTCTAGGAAATTTGCATTCATAATATAACCATTAAAAAAACAGATGTTGAAGTGTTTACTTTCAGGAAAATGGATTACATATATTTCTACTTATTCTTCCTGGTAAGTACAACTAAAAACCCTAGTCACAGGAAAAAATGTAACATTCTGAAAGGTAGATAGAACAAATTAGGCTATGAGGACTCAGGAACCTAGGAATGACATAGTTATGAGTTCCCTGGATTATATGTTTGCTTCACACATCTCAGACTTGAAGTGGAAAAGGTCAACAACCCAGAAATGTTAATGGGTATAGGCAAAAAAGGGGCTTCCTAGGTGACCATAGTGGTAAAGAATCGGTCTGCCAGTGCAGGAGTTGTCAGATGAGGGTTTGATCCCTGGATCAGGAAGATCCCTTGGAGGAGGAAATGCCAACCCACTTCAGTATTCTTGCCTGGAGAATCCCATGGACAGAGGAGCCTGTCCATAGGATCTCAAAAAGTCCGACGTGACTGAAGCAATGTAGCATGCACGCACGCATAGACAAAAAACAAAAGAGTAAAACACCAATTAGGTCCATGCATTCAAGCCAAAGGATTAGGAAAAGGACAACCTAGTGAGTAGGTAGGTAGCTTTTATATAATAATTACTTCATTCCAGTGAAACACCACAGGAAAAGCTATAGCCCCAATCTCAACCGTACTAACAAAGGCCAGGTAGAGAGCCTAGATTTCCATCCATGGGCGGGTATAATGAAGTAATCTCATACTGACACTGGTGTGGTGTTAGAGAAGGCCAAGCAGGGAACCAGGAATTTCATCCCCACTGGCCAGTAAAGCGGTCCCTTCCTCCAGCCCTGCTGTCAATGGATAACCACACCCACCTGGTAGTTTAAAGGCACCCTGCATCGCCCCACCACAGTGGTATCAGAGGAAGCCTAGCGGAAGGTCAGGACTTTGACCATCAGTCAGTGGCAACCAGGCTACCCCTCTGCGGTGTCATATTTCTACCTTCACCTGACAGTAACGAAAAAACAACCCCTTCTCCCTAGCAGAAGCAGTGTCAGAGAAAGTCAGCTGAAGGTTTAAATAAAATCCAGAGTCTCATAATATAAAAAGGTTCAGATTATTAAGAAAAGCACTTTCTACATCTAGAGGCAGGAATATCTCAAGCTTAATGAAAAACCATCAATAATGCCAACACTGAGATGACAGAGATGTTAGATTATCTTACAAAGATTTTGAAGCAGCTCTGATAAAACTTTTTCAATGAATAGTAGTGAACATTTTTGAGAAAAAAAAAAAAACACTGGAATTGCTCAGAAAACAAACAGAAATTCTTAGCAAAGAAATATGAAATATAAAGAAACACCAAGCAGAAATTTTAAAACTGAAAAATACAATAACAAATTAAAAACCTCAGTGGATGTGCTTGACTGAAGACTGGATGAAACAGAGGAAAGAATCAGTAAAATAGAAGATAGAGCAATAGAAATCCCCTAAGCTGAACAGCAGAGAGACAATAGACTGACAAAAATGAGCACAGCCCCTGACACTTGTGAAACTATAACAAAAGATCTAACATTTGTGTCATCGGAGTCCTGAAAGAAAAGGAGAAACAAGGTGAGAATTTAAGAAAGCTCTCAAAGAAATAATGGCTAAAAAATTCCCAAATATAGGATAAGACATAAATCTAGTCTAAAATAGGGTACATAAAAATCATCGAAATCTATGTTAAGACGTATCATAATTAAATTTCAGACAACAGAAGAGATTTTTGAAAGCTGTCACAGAATAATGATACTTTAATGGAAAAATAATTCAAATGAGAACAGATATCTCATCAGGAAACAGAAAGAAATGGCATGACATTTTCAAATACTGTAAGAAAAGAATTGTCAACCCAGAATCCTTTGCCCAGTGATCATTTCCTTGAGGAATAAAGTGAAGATAAAACATTCTCAGATAAATGAAAACTAAGAGAATTTGTCACCAGCTGACCTAGTTTAACAGAATGACTATAGGAAATTTTCTAAATTAAAAGGAAGCAATAAAGGAAAGAAGCTTGAAACAACGGAAAAAAAAAAAAAAAAAAAAACATGGTAAGCAAATATGTTGTTGCTGATGTTTAGTTGCTGCCATGGCTGACTCTTTGAGACCCCCATAGGCTGTAGCCCTCCAGGCTCCTCTGTCCATTGGATTTCCCAGGCAAGAATACTGGAATGGGCTGTCATTTCCTTCTCCAGAAGATCTTCCTGACCCAGGAATCAAACCAGCATCTTCTGCACTGGCAGGCAGACTCTACCGCTGAGCCAACAGAGAAGCCTAAGTAAATAAGTAGGTAAATGCAATAGGTTTTTCTTCTACTCTTTGGTTTTCTAAATAATTTCATTGCTGAAGAAAAAAATATAGCAAAGTCTGATATGCTTCTAAAAGTATATAGAATAAATACTTAAGAAATATTACAAACTAGAGATTAAAGGGACATAAAGGAATATAAAGTTTCTATCCTTTACTAAAACTGGTGAAATGATAGCGCCACCAGAAGTTGTGATGTTACATATATGTACTGTAATTTGGGCATCAACCATGAAATGCTATACAAAATGATACCCTCAAAACAACTTAGATAAATCAAAATGAAATTCCTAAGAAATGTTAATACAACCCATAGGATGGCAGAAAAAAAGAACATAGAGATAAGAAAATAATGTAGATAAACCAGAAAATGATAAATAAATAGCATATATTAACATATCAGTAGTTAAATTAAATTTGATAACACCAATTAAGACAAAAATTGGCACAGTGGACAAAAAATCATAACCCAACTAAATACTCCCTACCAGAAAGTAACATTAAACATATTTTAATCAATGGAAAGTAGGAGTAGCTCTGTTAATTTCACATTAAGCATTACAAGGAAACATTCGTTATGTTCATTACAAGGAAACATATCAAAGATCAAGAAAGGTAGTGAATAGAGAGTTTAGTTCTTTTAAGAAGATGTAACAAACTTGAATGTGTTTATACCTAAAAAGGGAGAATCACAATACACAAACCAAAAAAGGACAGAACTGAAAAAAAAATAGATGACTACTTTATTACAGCTGGAGATTTTGACACACTTCTAATTGATAGGTCAAGCAGCATTTCCCACACTTACTCTCGCCATCCCAAACAAGAAACACAGTGGTGTTTTTCAGAACACGATTTGGAAAAAACTTTTCTGGTTGATCAGTAATTATCTTGAGCTGTGGGACAGGGTGAGAAACAATTCTTAAGATCGTCTTGATTTCCTTTTATCCCCTCATTGTAGTCATTTATACTGCCTTCTTGTTTTTGCGGGCTATCTTTAAAGCTTAGGCCTTGAAAAGACACATACATAATCCTTGCTTTGTGTCTAAAGAGATCTTTTTATGCCTTATGGAAGTTACACAGCAAAGTTTAAAAATCTAGATAAATTCCCAAGGTCTTGATTAAATATCTGCTTAAAAAACAACCAGGGACCTCTACACCCCATAACTCCAACTTACTTTCACTGTGCTTTACTAGAAGATAAAGAAATGTATTTTTATTCTATCTTCAGTGTTGGAGAAGGCAATGGCAACCCACTCCAGTACTCTTGCCTGGAAAATCCCATGGACGAAGGAGCCTGGTGGGCTGCAGTCCATGGGGTCGCTAAGAGTCGGACACGACTGAGCGACTTCACTTTCACTTTTCACTTTCCTGCATTGGAGAAGGAAATGGCAACCCACTCCAGTGTTCTTGCCTGGAGAATCCCAGGGACGGGGGAGCCTCGTGGGCTGACGTCTATGGGGTCGCACAGGGTCGGACACGACTGAAGTGACTTAGCAGCATCTTCAGTGTACACTGTTAGTACTTGGTATGAATATTTGGGCTTTTGTCTCTTTAATTTGCAGGTTCTGGTTATGTTTAGAAAGACCAGTATTTTCTGTGATTCTACTTTTGTTCAAGGGCCATAGAAATCTGAGTAAGAACCTGAAAAGAAAATGTAATCAACCACATAATTTGTTTTTGCCATCTCATCTACAAATGCATTTCAATATCCTTTTTTCTACCTTTTTAAAGTGTTGTAGACCAAGGCTTAAAATGTGTTTCCGATTTAGCGAAAGCAAAAATTTAGCAAATGTACTGTTTTTGATTAGTAGTCTCCCAATGGTCTCTGGATGTCAGGGACGTTATTAGGTCTGGAAGATTGGGAGATGTGCTATTATAACTTCAATCCTGTTTAAAACTGTGACCAGAAGTAATTTTAATTCTATAGAAACTGGATAATCTTTTCTAAATGAAGCTGATATATAAAAAACCAGACATAGGGGCGCCGCGAGGCGGGGAAGATGGCGGCGCGGCCCGCCCGGGCCAGCCGCGAGGGGCAGCGGTGCTGTGCGCTCTCTCGGCTGGGCCGGGGAGGCTAGAGCCGCGCCTGGGCCCGTGCGGCGCGGCTTCCTCCCCGCCCGCAGCCGCCACCACACCTGACCCGCCCTCGCCACCGCGCCCCGCCCCGCGCGCCCGCCCCTCCCTGGGCCCGGCCCTCCCCCGCCTCGTGCTCACCCGGGTTGGCCTTCGCGCCGCAGAGCTCAGGCGGAGCAGCTGCGACCGCGCTCCAAGGGCGCGCGTGAAGGGGCCACCTGGGGGCCGAGCGGGCGCCGTCCGGGTCTGGCCCCTGAACCGACGAGAACTGGAACTCAACACCAAGTGGGTGGTGGAGATGGAAGGGAATCAAAAGGTCCTGCACCCTCCTTCTTCTAACACCAAACAAGAGAAAGAAAACCTCCCAAGGTATTTGAATTTGATTATTGCTTTTGGTCCATGGATGAATCTAACACTACAAAATATGCTGGTCAAGAAGTAGTTTTCAAGTGCCTTGGGGAAGGAATTCTTGAGAAAGCCTTTCAGGGGTATAATGCTTGCATTTTTGCATATGGACAGACAGGCTCAGGAAAATCCTTCTCCATGATGGGCAATCCTCAGCAGCGAGGCCTCGTCCCAAGGCTCTGCTTTATTTCAAAGGATCTCTCTGGAGCAGAATGAGTCACAGACCTTTAAAGTGGAAGTATCCTATATGGAAATTTATAATGAGAAAGTCCAGGATCTTTTAGACCCCAAAGGGAGTAGACAGTCTCATAAAGTTCGAGAGCATAAAGTTTGGGGACCATATGTAGATGATTTATCCCAACTGGCTGTATCATAAGAGACTACTATCAGCAATTATATGCCAATAAAATGGACAACTTGGAAGAAATGGACAAATTCTTAGAAAACTACAACTTTCCAAAATTGAACCAGGAAGAAATAGAAAATCTTAACAGACCCATCACAACCATGGAAATGGAAACTGTAATCAGAAATCTTCCAGCAAACAAAAGCCCAGGTCCAGACGGCTTCACAGCTGAATTCTACCAAAAATTTAGAGAAGAGCTAACACCTATCCTACTCAAACTCTTCCAGAAAATTGCAGAGGAAGGTAAACTTCCAAACTCATTCTATGAGGCCACCATCACCCTAATACCAAAACCTGATAAAGATGCCACAGAAAAAGAAAACTACAGGCTGATATCACTGAACATAGATGCAAAAATCCTTATCAAAATTCTAGCAATCAGAATCCAACAACACATTTAAAAGTTCTTACATAATGACCAAGTGGGCTTCATCCCAGGGATGCAAAGATTCTTCAATATCAGCAAATCAATCAATATAATACACCACATTAAAACAAATTGAAAAATAAAAGCCATATGATTATCTCAATAGATGCTGAGAAAGCCTTTGACAAAATTCAACGTCATTTATGATAAATACTCTCCAGAAAGCAGGAATAGAAGGAACATACCTCAACATAATAAAAACTATATATGACAAACCCACAGCAAACATTATCCTCAATGGTGAAAAATTGAAAGCGTTTCCCCTAAAGTCAGGAACAAGACAAAGGGGCCCACTCTCACCACTACTATTCAACATAGTTTTGGAAGTTTTGGCCACAGCAATCAGAGCAGAAAAATAAATAAAAGGAATCTGCCGGGGACCAGCCCCGGCTGATCCAGGGTATTCGAAGGAGAGACGGCATAGGCGAGGATCAGGATACAATAGCTTCAATTAGATATTAATTAAAGATATAAAGAGTAATAGAATAAGGATAGCTCAGTAGGAAAATTCAGTGGAGAAAAGAGGCTGAGTAGCTTGGTTTACACGGGAGACCAATAAAACTTCAAGACAAGAAGTTTGCACCACTTACGTAGGCCGCAGGCGTCCTTCCGTTCTCCCGAAGGAGAGGAGACACTGAGGCCTCCCCGGTCGGATCTTAGAAGCCCAGGCATAATTAGTAAGCATGGTGGGTTCCGCGCTCCAGATGGAGACTCAGCCAGAGTGAGAGAGAGAGCGACATGGGGAGACCAGTATTTCGAGAAACTGATCCCAAATCTTTATTTTCCAGAGTCTGTTTTTATACACTGAGATGTTATACAAAAGTCACGTGGGGACAGCAGTCCTGACTTTTATTAAAGTCAGGTGCTTCACACAAATGTATACAGAGGTCTTAGGGGTGTTACATCATCTTCTGGCCAGGGGGGCCTGCTGACAATTTACGACCCTCTCCTTGTGACAGCGGTCAGTCAATCAGGACACTTATTTCTCCAGGGCTGATTATTCTCAAAACAGATGCCACCCAAGTAAAGTTACATTCCTACAGGGTGAGGGTGTAGTGGGTTTTAGTTAAGGAAAGAATTTACTTAGCCTAAGGTCTAACGTGATTAATATCAAAGGTTAATACTTATTTCTTCTATATATTCATTAATGTGTGTAAGGGCAGGGGATGTGGAGACGTAGCAACAAACATTGGCTCAACAAATGAAAAACCCTTCACCAACACAATTTCTAATCAGCCCATTATACTTATACTAATAGTTTTCTAACTTTTCTAAGGAACCTGTTTTTAGAAGGTTTAAAGCATCTCATGCCTCTCACAGTTGGGAGGCTGTGAACAATCACATGTGGCCGGACGAGCCTGTCAGGCAGGCCAGAGAACCTTCAGAGGAGTTTGTAGGTTAAAACAGTCTTATCACGCCCAGGAATTATTATTAACTGGATCTCTAGGTTAACTCCTTCTCCAAAAGAGGTGGTGGGGGACAGCCCCCGTAAAGTCAGAGGTGTAGGTAAGAGCACAAAGTAGTAAAGTAGGCAGGCTCTGGTTATGGGGTTAGACGCTCGAGGATTTCCAGGGGGACTCCTGAGGCTCGATCCCGCCTTTGCGTATGTCGAGCCTCCTTCCTCATGACCTTTGCCATGGGCGGAGTACCTCACTCTGGCCCCCAACAGGAATCCAAATTGGAAAAGAAGTAAAACTCAGTTTGCAGATGACATGATCCTCTACATAGAAAACCCTAAAGACTCCACCAGAAAATTACTAGAGCTAATCAATGAATATAGTAAAGTTGCAGGATGTAAAATCAACACACAGAAATCCCTTGCATTCCTATACACTAGTAATGAGAAAATAGAAAGAGAAGGAAACAATTCCATTCACCATTGCAACAAAAAGAATAAAATACTTAAGAATATATCTACCTAAAGAAACAAAAGACCTATATATCAGTTCAGATCAGTCACTCAGTTGTGTCTGACTCTTTGCGACCCCGTGAATCACAGCATTCCAGGCCTCCCTGTCCATCACCAACTCCCAGAGTTCACTCAATCCCATGTCCATCAAGTCAGTGATGCCATCCAGCCATCTCATCCTCTGCCGTCCCCTTCTCCTCGTGCCCCCAGTCCCTCCCAGCATCAGGGTCTTTTCCAATGAGTTAACTCTTTGCGTGAGGTGGCGAAAATATTGGAGTTTCAGCTTCAGCATCAGTCCCTCCAATGAACACCCAGGACTGATCTCCTTTAGAATGGACTGGTTGGACCTATATATGCTGCTACTGCTGCTGCTAAGTCGCTGCAGTCGTGTCCGACTCTGTGCGACCCCATAGATGGCAGCCCACCAGGTTTCCCCGTCCCTAGGATTCTCGAGGCAAGAACACTGGAGTAGGTTGCCATTTCCTTCTCCAATGCAGGAAAGTGAAAAGTGAAAATGAAGTCGCTCAGTCGTGTCTGACTCTAGCGACCCCATGGACTGCAGCCTACCAGGCTCCTCCGTCCATGGGATTTTCCAGGCAAGAGTACTGGAGTGGGGTGCCATTGCCTTCTCCTGGACCTATATGTAGAAAACTATAAAACACCAGGACACTAATAACTATAGTTATTTATAGTTTTTTATAAAAACTATAAAAAGAGGACACTAATAGATGGAGAAATATACTGTGTTCATGGATCAGAAGAATGAATATAGTGAAAATGAGTATACTACCCAAAGCAATCTATAGATTCAATGCAATTCCTATCAAGCTACCAACAGTATTTTTCACAGAGCTAGAACAAATAATTTCACAATTTGTATGGAAATACCAAAAACGTTGAATAGCCAAAGCAATCTTGAGAAAGAAGAATGGAATTGGAGGAATCAACCTTCCTGACTTCAGGCTCTACTACAAAGCCAATGTCATCAAGACAGTATGGCACTGGCACTGGCACAAAGACAGAAATATAGATCAATGGAACAAAATAGAAAGCCCATAGATAAACCCACACACCTATGGACACCTTATCATTGACAAAGAAGGCAAGAATATACAATGGAGAAAAGACAATCTCTTTAACAAGTGGTGCTAGGAAAACTGGTCAACCACTTGTAAAAGAATGAAACTAGAACACTTCCTAACACCATACACAAAAATAAACTCAAAATGGATTGAAGATCTAAACGTAAGACCAGAAACTATAAAACTCCTAGAGGAGAATATAGGCAAAACACTGTCAGACATAAATCACAGCAGGATCCTCTATGACCCACCTCCCAGAATATTGGAAATAAAAGCAAAAATAAACAAATGGGACCTAATTAAAATTAAAATCTTCTGCACAATAAAGGAAACTATAAACAAGGTGAAAAGACAGCCTTCAGAATGGGAGAAAATAATAGCAAATGAAGCAACTGACAAAGAATTAATCTCAAAAATATATAAGCAACTCCTGCAGCTCAATTCCAGGAAAAGAAACGACCCAATCAAAAAATGGGCCAAAGAACTAAACAGACATTTCTCCAAAGAAGACATACAGATGGCTAATAAACACATGAAAAGATGCTCAACATCACTCATTATCAGAGAAGTGCAAATCAAAACCACAATGAGGTACCATTTCATGCCAGTCAGAATGGTGGCTATCCAAAAGTCTACAAGCAATAAATGCTGGAGAGGGTGTGGAGAAAAGGGAACCCTCTTACACTGTTGGTGGGAATGTAAACTAGTACAGCCACTATGGAGAACAGTGTGGAGATTCCTTAAAAAACTGGAAATAGAACTGCCATACGACCCAGCAATCCCACTGCTGGGCATACACACTGAGGAAACCAGAAGGGAAAGAGACATGTGTACCCCAATGTTCATCGCAGCACTGTTTATAATAGCCAGGACCTGGAAGCAACCTAGATGTCCATCAGCAGATGAATGGATAAGAAAGCTGTGGTACATATACACAATAGAGTATTACTCAGCCATTAAAAAAATACATTTGAATCAGTTCTAATGAGGTGGATGAAGCTGGAGCCTATTATACAGAGTGAAGTAAGCCAGAAAGAAAAATACCAATACAGTATACTAACACATATATATGGAATTTAGAAAGATGGCAACGATAACCCTGTATGCAAGACAGCAAAAGAGACACAGATATATAGAACAGTCTTATGGACTCTGTGGGAGAGGGCGAGGGTGGGATGATTAGGGAGAATGGCATTGAAACATGTATAATATCATATGTGAAAAGAATTGCCAGTCCAGGTTCAATGCATAATACAGGATGCTCGGGGCTGGTGCACTGGGATGACCCAGAGGATGGTATGAGGAGGGAGGTGGGAGGGGGGGTTCAGGATGGGGAACATGTGTACACCCATGGCGTATTCATGTTGATGTATGGCAAAACCAATACAATATTGTAAAGTAATTAGCCTCCTATTAAAATAAATAAATTTATATTAAAAAAAAAACGAGATATAACAACACTTAACTGGATGTTATTCACGTTAGAAAATAATTTCCTTAAAAATATACACATTCATATACAAACACCCCAGTGAATTTCTTTGCATATATACCATGAAGTTCTTTTGCATAACTCTTTTATTACACATAAAGAGTGGGTTTATTCACACACAGAGAGATGTATTCATACTCTGCCCTTCAGGAATATAATAATTTCATAGAACAGAACACATTTATATTTATAACAAAGCAGAATAACATGCTCATTTCATTCACAAATTGACATGCTTTTGAGTTCTACCTCCTTCCTCTTCTCTTTTTTTCTGATGGAAATATAAACACTAAAGAATTAAAGGAAGCTATGGTTTAACCTGTTGTTTTGTCTGCCAAGTACTCAAATTTCTGGACACTCTTTTGTATATGCCTCCAACCAGTTTACCAATGTTTGTGATCTCACTTTTCTTGCCACAGTTGATTGATGCAGGAATGAGTTCCTTCCCCAAACTTAGACCACCACCATCCCCCCCCCCCCCCCCCCCGGCCACCATGAGAAATTAGGAGTTGTGCCTACAAAATTTTAGTCTCAAACTTCTTGATGCCTTTAATGAAGGAGATGTAAACCCAGAAACTATGAGCCCTCATGATCCACCTTGTAGGAGAGAAACAACAGAGGCTGTTTTTTAGAGAGAAGTATATCCAGAGAGGAACCATGAGGAACTCTCATATCATCAGAGTCCTGTTTCCATTTTTCCTTGTAGCCTTATGTATCCTTTTGTATCCAAATGTATCCTTTTCCTTTGGCCCAAAGTTGTTGTTGTTTAGTTGCTAAGTCATATCTGACTGTTTGCGGCCCTGTGGATGGTAGCCCATCAGGCTCCTCTGTCCATGGGATTTCCCAGGCAAGAATACTGAAGTGGGTTGCCATATTGTACTGCAGGGGATCTCCCCGATCCAGGGATCAAACTTGTGTTTCCTGCATTGGCAAGTGGATTCTTTACCCCTGCGCTACCTGGAAAGCCCTGTTTTTTCAGTTCAGTTCAGTTCAGTCGCTCAGTCATGTCCGACTCTTTGAGACCCCGTGAACCGCAGCATGCCAGGCCTCCCTGTCCATCACTAACTCCCGTAGTCCACCAAAACCCATGTCCATTGAGTCAGTGATGCCATCCAACCATCTCGTCCTCTGTTGTCCCCTTCTCCTCCTGCCTTTCAATCTTCCCCAGCATCAGGGTCTTTTCCAGTGAATCAATTCTTTGCATCAGATGGCCAAAGTATTGGAGTTTCAGCTTCAGCATCAGTCCTTCCAATGAGTATTCAGGACTGATATCCTTTAGGATTGACTAGTTTGATCTCCTTGCTGTCTTTAGTTGCTTACAAGTCCTCATATATCATATTTATAAAAATTGAACAATATTTTTCTTTTGATGAACTTCATTTTAAGGTTCGGGTGGGGATAGTTATAGTTGTCACTTGTGAGGGGATTTGCTGTAATCTAAGGAGGCTATATGGCCTGAGTGGAAATACAGTAGCCTCAGCATAGAACCTAGTCCTGGTCTTGTCACTCAGCATTGGAGCAGTCTTGAGGAAGCCCCTTTACTACTCAAGTCTGTAGCATGGATGAGGAGATAGTATTTATGTCTAAATGTCTTTGATTCTTTCTTTAATTATGGAGGGTGTTCTGAAGTGATTGCCTTGGAAAGGGAAGATTATCACTATGAAGAGAAATTATGGTAGCTGAAAACTATATGCCAGTCAAATATCTTTGTATGACCACTGCCTTTGTTTTATAAATTCCCTTAGAGTAGGATATGAGGGGAGAAATCTTGCTGTTTGTTCATTCATCCTTTTAACACTTGCTCATCACCTTTTATATGTCAGCCACTGGTCTGGGTGTTTTAGATCCAGGGATGAGTAACACACACCCTGACCTCCAAGGAACTCAACAAGCAAGGAAAAGACAGACAAAAATTAACAGAGGTCGATAAAACCATTGACAAGTGTAATGAATGATGAGGATATTAATAGGTTTTAAAGGAGAAACAGATTACCTGGTAAGGTGGAGGTGAGGGTGAGAAGAGTAGGCTTCCTGACGTAGGTAATATATGAACTGAAGTTGATGAAGTCATCTGGGATTAACTGAAGGAAAAAGAGACAATAGCATAAGCAGTCATGGAAGTAAAAACAATATGGCATGTGGAGAACTATGAGCAGTGTGTGAGGATCACTTGCTTGTTTTGCTTGTTTTCACTTCAAATCATAGATTATAGGATTATCAGATCAGATCAGATCAGATCAGTAGCTCAGTCCTGTCCAGCTCTTTGTGACCCCATGAATCACAGCACGCCAGGCCTCCCTGTCCATCACCAACTCCCGGAGTTCACCCAGACCCATGTCCATCGAGTCAGTGATGCCATCCAGCCATCTCATCCTCTGTTATCCCCTTCTCCTCCTGCCCCCAATCCCTCCCAGCATCAGAGTCTTTTCCAATGAGTCAACTCTTCGCATGAGGTGGCCAAAGTACTGGAGTTTCAGCTTTAGCATCATTCCTTCCAAAGAAATCCCAGGGCTGATCGCCTTTAGAATGGACTGGTTGAATCTCCTTGCAGTCCAAGGGACTCTCAAGAGTCTTCTCCAACACCACAGTTCAAAAGCATCAATTCTTCGGCGCTCAGCCTTCTTCACAGTCCAACTCTCACATCCATACATGACCACAGGAAAAACCATAGCCTTGACTAGACGAACCTTTGTTGGCAAAATAATGTCTCTGCTTTTGAATATGCTATCTAGGTTGGTCATAACTTTCCTTCCAAGGAGTAAGTGTCTTTTAATTTCATGGCTGCAGTCACCATCTGTAGTGATTTTGGAGCCCAGAAAAATAAAGTCTGACACTGTTTCCACTGTTTCCCCATCTATTTCCCATGAAGTGGTGGGTATATACAATAATATAATTTACACTGCTTATGTTAAGTAGAGAGAACACATAATTTTGTAACCCTAAAAGTGATAGATGCTCTAAGATTTCAAGACAAAAGCACAGATCAAGGCTCAACTTTCCAGAAGCTGCAGTGACAGGGACGACTTTTATCTCTTAGGGTATAAGATACTGTTACATCTCTTAACTAATTTCACATTGTAGCTAATTGATAGCTCTAATGCAATTTAAAATAAAAACAAAACAAAACAAAACATCCTACTTGTTACTCTGATGTCCTCAGTATAAAGATAAATGAAACGCTGAAGTATTCTGCATATATACATTTGTGCATGAAAATTTTAGCAGATCTGCCCACTTATTTATTAATGTATGACAACCCACTCCAGTATTCTTGCCTGGCAAATCCCATGGACAGAGGAGCCTGGTAGGGTGCAGTCCATAGGGTCGCTAGGAGTCGAACACGACTGAACGACTTCTCTTTCACTTTTCACTTTCATGCATTGGAGAAGGAAATGGCAACCCACTCCAGTGTTCTTGCCTGGAGAATCCCAGGGACGAGGGAGCCTGGTGGACTGCCATCGATGGGGTCGCACAGAGTCGGACAAGACTGAAACGACTTAGCAGCAGCAGCAGCCCACTTATTTGTTAATGTTAAAGATAAAGCTTAGAAATTGCTACAAAGGTGCTATTCCTCCCTCTACCCCTCCTGACTATAAAGCCATTGAATCAGTTGTTAATGTGACTATGATAACACATTTCTCTTTCAATCTCTTGGTTCCATAAGATGCTGGAATTTTTTTCTTTCCTTTCTCTGTCTCTAATTGTCTCAACTGGGAGTTAAGGTCTTGCTAACATAGGTGCCTAATAAATGAATATGATGAACATGATATGAATATGATACATTTAACAATAAAATAATAATTCATAATGTGTTAACTTAAAGCCATAAATATATTGGGTGATCACACAACAATAAAACCACTATGATTATACTGACAAGCAATCAAACTGGCTTTTTTATGCTGAACTGAGACTACCTCTGTGACAGAAATAACCAAAAACCAGGCCAGTAAAATAAGTTTCTTGTTTCTTGTATTAAATGCAATTTCAAAAAGTAGGCTTCTTTGCATTTCTTTCTGTTCAGGAAAGTAGGGTGGAGGAAGAGAGAAGAAAACCTTAAAAAAAAAAAAACTTAAGATATTTTAAAATCATCTTTCACAATAAGAAAAAAATATAGTCCTGGAACCAATATTTGGCTCTCTTCAAAAGAATAGACATTTTCCAATGGTTGCTTGTATATTTTCCCTAAATAGATGCTCAACTGTGAAAAATAAGCAGGGTGCCTGGAGATAGCTAATAACATTTAGGTACTTGAAATTCTACATTGGTCAAGTAGCACTACATACATATTTGAAAAGCTGAGTTTCTGCTTTTTTCAAAAGGGAAGACAACTCCTCAAGATAACTTAGGGTGTTAGTGGCAAGTTAGGCACAACACTTTGCAATATCCATGCTCTTGTGAATGGTTTCCTGTCCTTCATTTCCTCAGAGCTTTCTTTAGGATCTAGATGAATCCATCATCTCAAATGCATTTAAATCATTGGCAGTTTTAAAGGAACAGCTATGAAATAGCACAAATTCGATTCAATATTTGCAAAACACGTGCTTATTAAAGGCTATTTTGGGTGTAAATGTTTTCATAAATTTTAGGAAATTTCATAAACATTGTCAAGTTTGATAATCAAGTTTATTTTAAAATTAATTTGGACCCATTCAGTTTTAAGCAACTGGAATCATTTGCCCGCTGTTAATGTCATTTACCAGATCTCAGGTGGGTAGGCTACAACCCTACCAAGTCTCCAAGAGAGGTAGAAATGGAATCTCGATTTTCACAGAATTTCATCCATGCAGCGCTGAGGCAGTTTACTGAGTGTGTATAGCTGTTTACATTACATATTTTTTGTTGTTGTTATTTTATGTAGAAATGAATTACACTGAAAACCAAGTTAAACAGAAATGAACCTCTTAGGTAAATCTCCTCTTCTGGAATCTCCCATTTCCTACCATTCTGTTCATCCATAATGCTTCTGGACTGGAAAACTTGAGTCCTCATAGTTCCCCCACTGGCCAACTCCAACCCTAATTAGTCACAAGTCTGATTTTGTTCTAATTCTCTTGTACACTGAACTAGCTCAGGGCCTTTCAATCTTGGATCACAACTGGCAGAAATGTTGACTACTCTGCTTTTCTTTTGACTGGCTTAAGGCTCTCCATGCACACTGCCAAAGGTGAGGATCAAGGGAAGGTCTACTGTGTAAATCAATCTTGAGTGTCTTGAAAATAGTAGAAAGACCTTTCAGTCAAAGAGAATAGTACTATAAAGGCTTGAAACACAAAGGAGTTTCAAAAACTGACAGCACATTTGGGTTGACTTGAGAGTAGATATAGGGATGGATGGAGCAAACCAGAAATTAGACAACTATCATCTTATAAAGTATTGGCTTTGCCATACTAAGAATTGTGCTTAAAACATAATAGATACTCAGCAATCATTCATAAAGTGAATAAATAAATGAATCACTTTATCCAATACTAGTATATTAAATCTTTCTGTTTAAACATTTCATATTTAATAACGACTAGTTTGCACTTGACTCATTGAATGAAGACAATGTATTCACACTATTTTCAACACATCGTGTGTGGCTGATCCTTAATCTGTTATAATAATTAGAAACATTCCTTCTCTTATGAGTGCTGTTAAATGTTCTTGAACTTAACATATATAGATATTCACATATATTTGTGTTTTTCTTTTTTTCTTATTCTAGGGTCAGATATCGTTCAATGGTTAATAAAGAACTTAACCATAGAAGATCCAGGTAAATAAATCATTTTCCCATAGAATTATTTTCTTTGTGGTTTTAAGAAATATGTTTCCTCAGGGCTAACATGACAAACAAACTTGGCAAGCAAATCTGAAAAATTATAATTATATTTAACTATATTTTTCACATATATACAGATTTTATGCTGATCAATGTATATTTAACTAAAAACTATAGTATGTTTAACTGTATTTAATTCAGTTTACTATAATTTTTTTCAATATGTAATATCCTATTTTATAATATTTAACTCAAGTGATTGGTGACTGTTAGAATGGATGAGCATTATATATGTCTAAAATAATTATACATATAATTTATAGAAAGTGATTATGAAATAATGAGATTTCTCTTATGAAAACACACAGAACTAAATCTCGTTAATTTTCCCTTAACTATGTTTTTTTGTGTGAGGTTTGAAAACAATTTTATTTTTAATTCCAACTTCTTTTTATCATGCCTATATTTTGTTTTTAATGGTCTTATTGCAGTCATGGACTTATTCATTGTGGTAGACATTTAGTGTATTCTGCAACACAAAACCAATATGCAGAGTTTGAAAACAGTTTCTAGGAGCACACTTTTTCATTGCCTAGACAGTGAAAGTGAAGTCACTCAGTAGTGTCTGACCCTCAGCGACCCTATGGACTGCAGCCTACCAGGCTCCTCCGTCTATGGGATTTTCCAGGCAAGAGTACTGGAGTGGGGTGCCATTGCCTTCCTAATTATGAGGAATTTAATTAATATTAAAAAGCATCATGTAAGAAGAGCCTTCATGTGTCGCAAATTTTTCACATCCTTGAAATTAAAATGAGATGTATTTTGTTTAGAGAAAATACATTGAACTTACTAAGGCCCCGTGGTGTTTTTCTGTTTTACTGCCGGTTGCATGAGAATAATTCAGCTGTTCTCCTACCATTCTAAAGTATGGTATTCTTTGAGTTCTCTAAGGTCCTTTCTGCATGGGCACACCATTTATTCCTTACAGTATAAGCCTTCTGGTTTTTCAGGTCTCTATTGGGAAACAAGAAACAGGTAGTCTGTGCTCTTAGATAAAAGTAGTAACCTTTTGTTTGTTTTTTCCCCCATTGTTTGAAATAGTATTCTATCATATCGATTAACTTTTGCTGTGTAACAAACTACCCTAAAACTTAGTGGCTTAGAATAAACAGCTCTGTGGATTGGCTGGTCACGTCTTCTGGCCAGTTTCCTTGGTTGATTCCTGCTGGACTTTCTTATGGACTGTAGCCAGCTGGTGGGTGGATGATCTAGGATTTCTGACATATTTGGTACTCAGTAGGCTGTCAGCCAGGTGCATCTCATTCTCTCATCCTCCAGCCTGCTTGCAGTGGCTTTTTACCAGGGTGTTTTCAGGGTTCCAAGGGCAACACAGGCTTCTGCTTGTGTTGCATTTTCTCTTGTTTCATTTGCCAAGGCAAGCACCGTGGCTAGGAACAGAGCCAGTGTAGGAAGGTACTATCCAAAAACATGGATGCAGAAGGGTGCAAGCCAATTGGGACACTTACTAAAAAATCTTCCACATTTATATTCCTTCTGCCTTTCAGATCTGCCCTCCTATGATATGTCCTACTAGCTTTTGGTTTGGAGTTGCAAAATCCACCCTCCAGCACTTGTTCATCTTTTCTTAGTAAATATGCTTTGTATCCAATATCAGATCATACTAATTGAATGAATTTATCAAAAGATAAAGCTTCAGTGAATTTTCCATCCTTCACGAAATAATTGACAAACCATCAATAACTCCTTGATATCACCCTGCTCATCTGTGATCCTTGCTGCCTCTCACTGGAAGGGTCACTGTTACCAAACTCTTGAAATGATACTGATTAAGGTGAGTAATACCTGAGACTAATGAGTAGTGAAGATTTGACATGAGTCTCACTATGACCTCTGGAAATCAAAGATCATTAAACGTGTATATGTTCCCTAAGTGGCACCCTAACCACTCTACTTTTCTCTTATCAGCCCATGCTTCTTGAGAACCCAGTATTCCTTGAGAGGCATCCTGGAATTGAAGATGGGTCATGGGCTCTGCTGACATGCTTGAGCTTGAGTCTCTATATATACTTACTCTCTATGGGGCATTGGGCAAGTTACTTAATTTCTCTGTTTTTACTTTTTTCTTCTTTTCAGTAAGATGATTTTAGTACAGTGTTTTGTGAAGCTCAAATGAGTTAACATGCACGTGTGCCAAAATCCTAATTTTACTTTTAAATAGGCCAGATTCTTTTAAAACCCTGAACATTTGCAGGCACATTTAACTAAATTGAATTCTCTAAAAATGTATGTAATTTTTATATTAGCCTTCAAAAACACAACCTGTTGCATGAAACCTTTTATTTATCATTCAGCTCCCATTGGCTTTCCTTTACCATGAATATTTTCCAAGCATATTTACATTTGTTAGCTTAATTTTATTATCTTTTATATTTTATTTTACATGTTGGTCTTATTGCTTCAGTCAAATCTCAGTAACATAATGCCAGAGAACATACATCCTGTCCAGTCATTGACTGAAGTGCCAAGATTAATCAGTTCTCAGTTATCACTTGATTTTTTTTTAACTTATGGAATCCATGGAAGTGATACCAAATTTATGATAACTACTGATTTAGTTTGTGATCTCCTAAGTGGATGAGGAGAATTGAGGAGGAAGAAATTTCAAATAAACTTTTCTTCATCTAAACCAAACCCAAAGTAAAAGAAATGGTTTAAAATGCACACAGAAGAATAAGATTTATAATAATAATAATAAATGTAGATTTATCCAGGATAAAAACTTAATTTTGAACAGTTGCAATTTTTTTCTTTAGAAGTATCATCTATGTAAAAAAAAAAAAAAACTGAAAATTGAGATTTGTACAAAATTGAGATTCACCTGGATGTTTTATCAAAATTGAATCAATCTATTGTGTTCAGCATTACAGAGTCTGTCATCTGCCCCTAAGTCCTGCCACAGGTCCTCTAGAGAGAGTGTTCTAAATTCTATTCTGTTACATATGGCCTTTGTATTCCATGGATTTGGTTAAAACCTATAAAAATACATATTTTATTGTCCAGTTGACAAGTTATCATGTCAATATGAAATAAATTAAAGTGACCGCTTTATTAATTATTGTTTCCATGCTAAAGAACCATTATAAGAAAATATTCTATGTTTCTAAGGCGTAATTTTAAATTCTGATGATAATATTCAAGAAATCATAGACTGGAGCCATCACATACACACCTCTAACAAGCCTGATTAGTTTAACATTGTTCAGAGTGATAGATATTACCCAAGCATACATCTTACAAATTTGCATTTTCTGTTACAAGTAATGCTTAAAGAAAACACTAATAAATTCCTCATATTATTTGAGTACCTACTCCCAACCCATGTCCCTTCTCCTGCCTCTGTCTGTGGAATTCTCCAGGCAAGAATACTGGAGTGGGTAGCCATTCCCTTCCCCAGGGGATCTTCCTGACCTAGGAATCAAACCAAGGTCTCCTGCAGGCAGATTCTTTACCATCTGAGCCACCAGGGAAGCCCAGTTATGTACACAGGGAATACTATATGTTGTTCTAATTATTTTCATGTGAGATGAGCAAGAACCATAGTTTCCATTATGCATTCATTTTAGTGTCTTATCAGCTTTTCTTTTTTTCATGTACTCCATTGGAACCCCAGGTTTTAAAATACTTAAATATTTAAAATACAAATATGGTATTAATATCTTTATATTGAATATAATCAGGAACCTCTCTTTTGGTGGGCTTTGCCCCCTTGGGAATGCTTTAGCATGGCAGAAAGTAAAAAGTCTGCAAATGTTTACTCTATGGTATCTTCCAGTTAAAGTAATCAAAACCAGCAAGTACATTTCAGACATATCTATGCTACTGGCCTCAACTCTTTCATTTAACTTATATCCTAGCCACACGTCCTTCTCTTCCTTTCCCCCATTTATCTGTATTTTGCATTTGCATTTAAATGCCATATTTCATAACGAAACAAGTAAGTGCTAGTGTCATTTTTTAATATAATCATGCAGTTACTCTACATAACTAAAACTCAAAGCCCAGAATGTACTGAAAAATATTCAGAAGTCCATAAATCAAAGTTTTGATTGCCAGAATAGAAGCTGTAATTGCCAGCATGTCTGCCATGGTGTACCTATGAGCAGGCCATCTTTCCTGCTGATAGAGGCTTTTTCTGGTTTTGGCTTCTGGCTGTCTTCATCTCCCACCTCGATTACTATATTGCAATAACAGAAAATAATTATAATACATTAGCACTAATTAATTGGGTGCCCCCAGGTACCATGCTGCATGTTTTCTTCCTATTTAAATCATATGAATAGGAAGGAGACAAAAAAATTCACATGTACTGAGTACCAACTATGCGCCAAGTACCTGTTGAAAACTTGCTATACAGTTGACCCTTAAACAACACAGCTTTGAACTACATAGGTCCACTTATTTGTAGATTGTTTCAGTAGCAAATACTGCAGTACTATAAAATCTGAAGTTTTAAATCTGAAGATGTGGAACCCTGGATATGGAGGATTGACTGTAAAATTATACTTATATTTTCAATTGTGTGGTGGATCAGTGCCCCAAACCTCCACATTGTTCAAGTATCAACAGTATGTTATTCAATCTCAAAGGAAAAAAGAGAGAAACTTCATATAGTAGGTGGTAGACCAGAAAGCTAAGTTTCAGATCATGGAACTACCAATCTCTAACAAATATATTGAGTTGCCATGATGTTTGATACATGAGCTGTGAACCCCTGCTCCGCATCTCAGCTCTGTTCGGAGTCTCAGGAACCTCATCTGGAAAGTGAAATGATATTCTTTGCCTGGATCTGAAAGTGTTCATTTTTTTATATCAAATGTATCTGGATTAATTTTTCCAGATAAAAAAATGAACAGCAGGTGCTCTCTGGCAATGCTAGTTTTTACTAGCTAGCAGCATGCATCTATAACTGGCTAGCAGCCCCAAAGTTTTGTAACCTCCCTCAAGTTTACCTGATTGTCTGATTTTTTATATTTTACTTATAGTTGCCAACTGTTAAGGAATATACTAAAAGCATCTGGGAATGTGATTAGAATTGCAGTCTTTTTTGCTTGTAAAACTAGAATAAGCACAATGATAGCCTTGTTCAGTGTACTTTTAACTAGGTGATTAACTCCCCTTAGGAACATTTTCTATCTCAGCAGAGCTTGATACTTCTATCGTTTCCACTGGAAAAACCAGAAATATGGATTACTCCACAGATCAAAGTGCCCTGTGACATTGTCTAAATTCTTTTAGGAGCTGATTGACCTGATTGCTGTCTTCTTCTTTTTAGGTCTTCACTTTATTTTTTATTAATCTTTTTGCATACACATATTCCTGAATATTTTTATTTTGGAGAAGAAATGGGGCATGTACCACTTTTTAAAAAAAGGAAAGGAAGGAAAATAGAAAGTAGAAAGGAAAGACAGAAAAAATTAGAAAGAGGAAAAGAAAAGTAAAAAGAATTAGTAAAGCTGATAAGGCTAGAGCATAAGATATCATTGAAAATATCCCTATTCATCAAAGTAGACTACTCAGAAAACGAAGGGAAGTGTAAGTAATTATATCTTATCCAGTGGAAACCATAGACAGTTGTATAAGAACTATCTAAAAAGTCAAGCCCCTTTGTTTTTTATTAAATATAACAGTATTTTTTATCTCCTAGCTGGAGAATAAATTATTTTCCCCTTTGTATTTGAGTTGAGGGCATTGCTACTTGCTTTATTTCTATATCATAATAGTGAAGCTTTTCCTTTTATTACCACTAAGAATGATCAGAAATGATAGCTACAATAGTACAGAAAACATGAGAAGTGCTGATAGAAGCTTTGTAACGTAAATATGGTCTTACTATGGCATGAATATACTGGTCTGTTCAGCTATCATTTGATCACAAACCATGCATAAAGATTGCTGCTCTCACAGTAAAAAAAAAAAAAAAAAACCTTTAAAAAATAATGTCTGAGAAATTCAATGTAACAAATAATATGATTTTTAAATTTTGAAAATTACCCTGTAAGTGAGGAATTCTTTCATCTAATAAAACTAAAATGCTTTTAAAAATTTTGCAGTTATATTAAAATTTAAGTGATTGGACCTTTTGAATTATCCAGAATTCCTCCTTCCTAATACCTGGGCACTGAGGCCCATTTGAATACATACCGTAGAATTCTGATTAACTCCATTTCACCTGAGGCACACACTCAGAATATGGTTTGTGTTATTTCTATATAAATAACTGCTCATATGATTTAATCTAAATTTTTGGAAAGAGAACTTCTAGGTGTCACTAACACTGATGCTATTGAATGGCCCAAAGAGAGTGTCAGTTTTCTGACTCTGGGGAATTACTTGTCTATTTCAGCAAACCTGAAGTTTGATTCTTCCTTTGCTGAGGTTCATCCTTGAAAACATATGTGGTTTCTGTAATTGGGAGCTTCTGTAAGCAGTGATAAACATACAGCTTCTTTAATCTGTTTCTGGCTGTTTGACCAGTGAAGCTTTCAGTTCAGTTCAGTTCAGTCACTCGGTTGTGTCCAACTCTTTGCGACCCCATGAAGTGTAGCATGCCAGGTCATTTCCATCACCAACTCCCGTAGTTTACTCAGACTCATGTCCATTGAGTCGGTGATGCCATCTAACCATCTCATCCTCTTTCATCCCCTTCTCCTCTTGCCTTCAATCTTTCCCAGCATCAGGGTCTTTTCAAATGAGTCACTTCTTCACGTCAAGTGGCCAAAGTGTGGGGAGTTTCAGCTTTAGCATCAGTCCTTCCAAAGAATATTCAGGACTGATTTCCTTTAGGATCGACTGGTTGGATCTCCTTGCAGTCCAAGGGACTCTCAAGAGTCTTCTCCAACACCACAGTTCAAAAGCATCAATTCTTCAGCACTTAGATTTCTTTATATTCCAACTCTCACATCCATACATGACCCCTGGAAAAACCATAGCCTTGACTAGATGGACCTTTGTTAGCACAGTAATGTCTCTCCTTTTTAATATGCTGCCTAGGATGGTCTGCCGTCTGTGGGGTCGCACGGAGTCGGACACGATTGAAGCGACTTAGCAGCAGCAGCAGCAGGATGGTCATAACTTTTCTTGCAAGGAGCAAGCGTCTTTCAGTTTCATGACTGCTATCACCGTCTAGAGCGATTTTGGAGCCCCCTAAAATAAAGTCTGACACTGTTTCCACTGTTTCCCCATCTATTTCCCATGAAGTGATGGGACCGGATGCCATGATCTTCGTTTTATGAATGTTGAGCTTTAAGCCAACTTTTTCACTCTCCTCTTTCACTTTCATCAAGAGGCTTTTTAGTTCCTCTTCACTTTCTGCCATAAAGGTGGTGTCATCTGCATATCTGAGGTTATTGATATTTCTCCTGGCAATCTTGATTCCAGCTTGTGTTTCTTCCAGCCCAGCGTTTCTCATGATGTACTCTGCATATAAGTTAAATAAGCAGGGTGACAATATACAGCCTTGACATACTCCTTTTCCTATTTGGAGCCAGTCTGTTGTTCCACATCCAGTTCTAACTGTTGCTTCCTGACCTGCATACATATTTCTCAGGAAGCAGGTCAGATGGTCTGGTACTCCCATCTCTTGAAGAATTTTTCACAGTTTGTTGTGATCCACACAGTCAAAGGCTTTGGCATAGTTAATAAAGCAAAAATAGATGTTTTTCTGGAACTGTCTTGTTTTTTCGATGATTTGATGGATGTTAGCAATTTCATATCTTGTTCCTCTGCCTTTTCTAAATCCAGCTTGAACATCTGGAATTTCACGGTTCACGTACTGTTGAAGCCTACCTTGGAGAATTTTGAGCATTACTTTACTAGTGTGTGAGATAAGTGCAATTGTACGGTACTTTGAGCATTCTTTGGCATTGCCTTTCTTTGCAACTGGAATGATAACTAATCTTTTTCCAGTCTTGTGGCCACTGCTGAGTTTTCCAAATTTGCTGTCATATTGCATGCAGCACTTTCACAGCATCATCTTGTAGGATTTGAAATAGCTCAACTGGAATTTTATCATCTCCACTAACTTTTTTTGTAGTGATGCTTCTTAAGGCCCACTTGACTTCGCATTCCAGGATGTCTGGCTCTAGGTGAGTGATCACATCATCGTGATTATCTGGATCATGAAGATCTTTTTTGTATAGTTCTTCTGTGTATTCTTGCCACCTCTTCTTAATATCTCCTGCTTCTGTTAGGTCCATACCATTTCTGTCCTATATTGAGCCCATCTTTGCATGAAATGTTCCCTTGGTATCTCTAATTTTCTATCTTCTAAGACTAGAAGAGATCTCTAGTCTTTCCCATTTTCCTGTTTTCCTCTATTTCTTTGCACTGATCTCTGAGGAAGGTTTTCTTATCTCTCCTTGCTATTCTTTGGAATTTTCCATTCAAATGGGTATATCATTCCTTTTCTCCTTTGCCTTTCACTTCTCTTCTTTTCACAGCTATTTTTAAGGCCTCCGTAGACAACCATTTTGCTTTTTTGCATTTCTTTTTCTTGGTGATGGTCTTGATCCCTGCCTCCTGTATGGTGTCATGAACCTCCATCCATAGTTCTTCAGGCACTCTGTCTATTAGAGCTAATCCCTTGAATCCATTTCTCACTTCCATTGTATATTCATAAGGGATTTGATTTAGGTCATACCTGAATAGACTAGTGGTTTTCCCTACTTTATTCAATATCAGTCTGAATTTGGCAATATGGGGTTCATAATCTGAGCCACAGTCAGCTCCTGGTCTTGTTTTTGCTGACTATATAGAGCTTCTCCATCTTTGGCTGCAGAGAATATAATCAATCTGATTTTGGTATTGACCATCTGGTGATGTCCACATGTAGAGTCTTCTCTAGTGTTGTTGGAAGAAGGCGTTTGCTATGACTCTTCATTAAATGATCTGCCAGTTTTTCCTTAGGTATTTCCTCAAGTATACCTTCTGCTCTGCTTGGTGGGTAGTTCAATATATCTTTTGGGAGGATAGATGTCAGATGTCACATGTAGTACTTTAATTGTATACATTTTCTTAAAATATTCTGAACTATTAAAAAGCAATATAAATCTACCATAAATAATTTAGGAAATGTGAACAAATATAAAGAGGAGAATAAAAAGTTCTCATAAAAAGCAGTCAGGTAATCACCACTAAAATTCTGGCACATTTTTTTTTTCAGTCTTTTCTGATGGCCTAAGTTATTTCTGACTTTTTTTAGCTGGAATTTGTCTCACTCAGTGTCTTTCCCTCCCTATGTATGGGAGTTTTCCTGGGCCACTCGGGAGCCAGTATCTCATGTCCCCTTTGCCCTCATCAGTTTGTGAGGCCCACATCCTTGCCACAGCTTCAGTTGTCCTTATAAGGTTGCTGTGTCCCAGCATGATGACCCCCTGCCACCACTGTTTGATCCCAGTTCAGGGCACCATTCCTGCCTAGAAGCTATGAAGTCTGTACTTCTTCCCAACTTCCACTTTCGTCTCTCAGACTTTAACTCTTCACAAGATTTGTTTGAGTCTCATGGAGAGTAGTAGGAAAATACATCAACAAGTGTAGCTATCACCCCTTCATCGTCCAAATTTGTCTCTGGGTCCTTTAGAAGCTGACGCCCTCTTGCCCTGCTCATGTCTAGTGACAGTGGCCAACATCCCCAACACTGACAATCTTCCAGGTATATTCAGGTCCAGTATCTGGGCTTTTTCACTCATAGTCAGTGAGAAAAGGATAGAATTTGCCTTCATTCTGCTCTTAGCCACAGTTTCTAAACTCTCATTGCTGACTCTAGGATTGAGGTTTCCCAAGGACATCTGAGGACTGACCTTTGCTAAGGATAATTTTAGGATTGACCTCTTTCAAGAGCATGTTGACATAACACCACCCCTGTGCACAGAGGCCTGGGATGCCCTTCCGTTGTCACATGATGGTCTAATTTCAGGACATTTCCCAAAGTCTGAAGCAAATTTTCACTAGACTGTGAACTTTGTTAAGTAGAAGGACTTTGTTTTGTTCTTTGCTCCATATCTGGCATCTTTACTGTGCGTCTCATATGTATTGGAGGTTTAAACATTATTTAATTTTAAGCATTTTTAACAAAGAGAACATTAATATAAAAATAGACTTTTTATTTTAATATTTCACTTATCATTGTATAGAGGGCATTTTCATATTTATTGTTCAAGCTCTAGTAGAGGTTTATCTCAAAGTATAAGCCCTAGGTTCCAGTTACCCTACATGACATGAAGGTTCAATTGTAGGACATAAAATGAAATATCCTGGGCTTATCAATCCATAGATTTCATATCATATATTTTTGTCTGAGTAAAGGCAAGAATAAATATTATCCAACTGTAGGAAAGTGTTCTAAATGTTCTGAGGCAGCCTAAGGAAGTTGTTTTTATTGCATGGAAGTATGAGTTTTATGGGCAAGTGGTAGCTCCTGTTAGAAATAAAACATGGTTTATTGGTTGAAATATTGTAGCACTCTGGAAAAACCCAAAGCAAAGGCATAGTAAGGACAGAATGAGAGTCTCAAAAAATCATAAAAAAGGCAACATAGTTTGGAAGTTTACCTTTAGGCCTCAGATAATATCGTATTAAGTGAAATAGCTGTTTTAGTAGTGATTTGATTATTTTTCTGAGAACTTTTCAAAAAAATATAAGGCCATTAGAAAGTATCCTGAAATCTATCAGGAATTCTTTTTTTAACATGATTCAAGTCTGACCACTTGCATCCAGCTTTGAAAAGTAGCAGTCAAAGACATTTCTTTTTCCTACAGTTCAGGAGAGAGAGTGGATCATTCTGTCTGGAATGACACATTTATACCAGCAAGTATTGTAAGATAAAATGATATTGCAGGTTGGAACACACGACTACTGAATTACTTACTCTTCTGGGACCTTTCTGCTCAACTGGCGTGTAGAGAGCAAGCTATGAAGGAAGGAGAACCTTGACCCTGTATAATATGCAAATTCCCATTGCCTCACTTTTTTACAAACATGCACTCTTAGATTTATTAATGTCTTCTAGTTCCCAACTAGAAGATGTCCTTTTCATCATAGGGAACTGGAATGCAAAAGTAGGAAGTCAGGAGATACCTGGAGTAACAGGCAAGTTGACCTTGGAGTACAAAATGAAGCAAGACAAAGGGTAACAGAGTTTTGCTAAGAGAATGTGCTGGTTATAGCAAACATCCTTTTCCAACAACGCAAGAGACAACGCTGCACATGGACATCACCAGATGGTCAATACAAATCAGATTGATTATATTCTTTGCAGCCAAAGATGGAGAAGCTCTGTACAGTCAGCAAAAACAAGAATGGGAGCTGACTGTAGCTCAGATCATGAACTCCTTGTTGCCAAATTCAGACTTAAATTGAATAAAGTAGGGAAAACCACTAGACTATTCAGGTATGACCTAAGTCAGATCCCTTCGGTTACACAGTGGAAGTGACAAATAGATTGAAGGGACTAGATCTGATAGGCAGAGTGCCTGAAGAACTATGGGCAGAGCTACGTAACATTGTGCAGGAGGTGGTATCAAAACCATCACCAAGAAAAAGAAAGGCAAAAAGGTTGTCTGAGGAGGCCTTACAAATAGCTGTGAAAAGAAGAGAAGTAGAAAGGCAAAGGAGAAAAGGAAGGATATACTCATCAGAATGCAGAATTACAGAGAACAGCACGGAGAGATAAGAAAGCTTTTTAAAGTAAGCAATGCAAAGAAATAGAGGAAAACAATAGAATGGGAAAGACGAGATCTCTTCAAGAAATTTAGCGATATCAAGGGAACATTTCATGCAAAGATGAGCACAATAGAAGAATTATACAAAACAGATCTTAATTACCCAGATAACCACAACCATGTGATCACTTACCAAGAGCCAAGTCAACTGAGCCTTAGGAAGCTTCACTACGAACAAAGCTAATGGAGGTGATGGAATTCCAGCTGAACTATTTCAGATTCTACACGATGTTGCTGATAATGTCCTGCACTCAATATGCCAGCAAATTTGGAAAACTCAGCAGTCACCACAGGACTGGAAAAGGTCAGTTTTCATTCCAGTTGCAAAGAAGGGCAATGACAGAGAATGTTCAAACTACCACACAGTTGTACTCATCTCACACTTTAGCAAATGCTCAAAATCCTTCATGCGAGGCTTCAACAGTACATGAACCATGAACTTCCAGATGTTCTAGCTGAATTTAGAAAAGGCAGAAGAATCAGAGAGCAAATTACCAGCATCTGTTAGATCATAGGAAAAGCTAGAGATTTTCAGAAAAGCCTCTGCTTCTGCTTCACTGACTACACTAAAGCCTTTGACTCTGTAGATCACAACAAACTGTAGAAAATCTTACAGAGATGGGAATAACAGACCACTTTACCTGCCTCCTCTGAAACGTGTATGCAGGTCAAGAAGCAACAGTTATAACCAGACATGGAACAATGGACTGGTTCCAAATTGGGAAAGGAGTATGTCAAGGCACCCTGCTTATTTAACTTATATGCAGAGTATATCATGTGAAATGATGGACTGGATAAAGCACAAGCTGGAATTAAGATTGCTGGGAGAAATATCGATAACCTCAGATATGCAGATGACACCACCCTTATGGGAGAAAGCAAAGAGAAACCAAAGAGCCTCTTGGTGAAGGTGAAAGAGTAGAGTGAAAAGTCTGGCTTAAAACTCAACATTCATAAAACAAAGATCATGGCATCCGGTCCCATCACTTCATGGCAAATATTTCAGGAAACAATGGAAAGAGTGACATACTTTATTTTTTGGGCTCCAGAATTACTGTGGATGGTGAAATTAAAAGAATATATTAAGAATAGAAGGCAAAAATACACAGAAGAAATGGGAATACCAGCCCTTTAATGTCACTGCAGCCCTGAAATTAAAAGACGCTTGCTTGTTGGGAAAAAAAAAAAAAAGCTATGACAAATCTAGACAGCCTATTAAAAAACAGAGACATTACTTTGCCTACAAAGGTCTGTATAGTCATAACTATGGTTTTCCAGTAGTCATGTATGAGCTGGGCAATAAAAAAGACTAAGCACCAAAGAACTGATGCCTTCAAGCTGTGGTGCTGGAGAAGACCCTTGAGGGTCCCTTGAACAGCAAGGAGATCAAACCAGTCCATCCTAAAGGAGATCAGTCCTGGGTGTTCATTGGAAGGACTGATGCTGAAGCTTCAGAACTTTAGCGACCTGATGCCAGGAGCCAACTCATTGGAAAAGATCCTGATGCTGGAAAAGGTTGAAGGCAGGAGGAGAAGGTGATGACAGAGGATGAGGTGGTTGGATGGCATCACTGAATCAATGGACATGAGTTTGAGCAAACTCTGGGAGATAGTGAAGGAAAGGGAAGCCTAGGATGCTGCAGTCCATGGAGTCACAAAAAGTCAGACACGACTGAGTGACTGAACAACAAAGCTCCCAACTGGCCTCCTAAATTTAATAAATACACCTAATTTACTAAAGGGTTTCCCTGGTGGCTCAGCGGTAAAGAATCCACCTGCAATGAAGGATAGCACCTCCAATGCAGGAGACATGGGTTCGATCCCTGGGTTGGAAAGATCCCCTGGAGATGGAAATGCAACCCACTCCAGTAGCCTGGTGGGCTACTCTTCATGGGGTCTCAGCAGTCGGACATGACTTAGAGACTAAACCACCACCCCAAGTTACTAACAGATATGTGATGACAACCTAATAAAGATGCAATATCATAAAAGGGAATAAATTATTGAAAGTAGGAAAGATTTCTTAATCCAGTGCCTTAACTTGCCTTTCATCACATCCCCACTGTCCCACTCAGTCCTTTACAAGAAAAGTTGTTGCAAATAGTTGAGCATAAATGTCTGGAAACTTGGGGCCCCTCCTCAGTGGTGGTGTTGAGAGGAAGGGGATCATGGTAGCTGCTTCTCAGGCCTGTGCTCGTTGTCTTTCTGTACCTTCTGCCAATTCTGCCTTTCACTTTGTATGTTCGTTTACTGTAGGGAAATCCTAGGGCCATGGCTTGCAGAAGCTGCCACCAGAAGTTAAATAAAGCTGTGCAGTTGGGAACACCTCTGTAACTAATAACTGAAACATCTTAACACATAATCCATCCCGGGCATATCATGTCACAGAAAAAGATGCAAGCAAATTGACAGTGATGTGGACAGTTTAAAAATAAAGAATAGGATAGAAATATAGCTGTGTGCATAGATTATATCATACAAACAATGCAAAACTTTCCCATCTTAAACAGGACCTCTGTAAAATATAACCTGTAATGAAAACAGAAGTGTGGGAGAGAGTTCATTGTGAAGTACAGAAGTTATTAAAGAGTTAGAAAATAAACTTATGAGAACAATAGAATAGGGCTAAAATATTTTACTGGGAGATGCAAAAGTAAAGAAGACAATTTAATGCATGAATCTTTTCAATTCTGAAGAGTTCTGATGGTGACCAAGCTACATATTCATGCAGAGCACACAGCCAAGCTTTATGCAACACATAAGACAATAAGTGTATGAAAGGGAAAATTATTTAAAATCAGTGGGTTCAGGCAAGGCAAAGGGATATTCTTTTGAAGAACTCTTTAGAAATAGACTTTGTCCCTTTATCTCTGGTAGTCAGAAGGTAAATTGAGTAATATTTTATCTCCAGTTAGAGTAAAATAACCTTTCTGTCTGCCGTAAAGTAAACAAACTAAAAACTCCCTGTGGTATGATGCTGTGATAAAATAATAACAGGATAAACCAGGATTTCAGACAGGACCACTCATACATTTATTAATTCCACGCATGCAAAATGCATCTGTCCAGCAGTGGAAATGCAGTAATGATCAGTGTGTACATATAATTCCCCTCTCACCAGCAAGATAGACATTGGAGAAGTCATTACACCAGCAGCATAGCAATCAGCGTCTTCAACTCACAAATGCTCTGAATTTCCCCTCAGCATGTCCTTCCAACAGAGTCTCTGACAGAGTGCTTAATCCTGGCTCACTCTCATTGTGTTCCTGTGTTTGAGATGAACTAGTGCATGTGCTACTGAAAAACCACTCAGTGCCATGGCTGATCAACACTAGGATGTCATGGCTTCAGATCCCAATCATGCCTTCAAGATTTCCTGGCAATCACAGATTTGAATCATAGAAAATGACTTATCCAGTGGGAGTGATTATTTGTAACCTGCATTTTCCTAAAGTTCCCTGTCGTGTTCATTCTCAGTCATCCTCAGCATCAGACCAGGACTTTTCAGAGAAAATAATAAAGAGTAGCTTTCTCAACTTTCTAACTCTTCCTACCTCATAGAAACATAACCATATGTATACTTGTTGTTACCTCCTCTCCTGTCTGAGTTATATTGCCCCAGGGTTCTTCTTGTACCCTTCGCATTTCTATTTTCTGTTTTAAACTACCATATATTTATTGGTTTACTCACCACAGTTCTCTCCCGTCATAAACACCACGTTGACCCATGATACACTCTACCTACTCTTCTATCTCTCCTATTTTTACAAATTCATTTTCACTTGCTATCTCTAATTCTTCTCTCTCCAATTTCTCAATTCATGTAATCTTGCTTGTGTCCTTCACTTATAAACTTTTATTCAGTGTGGTGAGTGATATTCTTTTTGCTAAATTCAGTGATCAACTCTCAGTCCTTAATTGACATTCTTGCAGTGTTTATCACACTTTTCTGTATTTCATTAGTCCAGTCTCCAGTTTGTACCATCATTTTCTAGTCCTTCAACTTAGTATCATTCCCAGATTTCTCTGCTTGTGTCAAAAACTCTCAGGGTTTTTGAGACCCAAGCATCTTTTTTCCCCTATTTATTGGCTCTATGGAGTCCATATACTTCCTTATTTTATCCACTATTGCTGTGAATACACATATAAAATCCCTTCTGAGCCCCTCTTCTATAAATCCAACTGTCTAATAGAAATTTCCACTTGGATTTTTTATCAGGCATCTAATGTATGCAAAAAAATAAAATGTACCTCAACATTTTGTTCCCAAATCTGGGTAGACTTTTCCTCCTAAATATCTCTCAGATTTGCCTACTTATCTCCATCATCTCTGCATCTTTCCTAATCTGTACACAGACACATCTCACTGGGAACTACCGTTATCTTGCAATTCATATCCCCTCTTTCCTTGTCCCATACCCATATATTCATTTCAATGCATCTAAGATGACCTTTCCAAAATGCAAAGCTATGTCTGTTCTAAAGTTCAATAGATCCCCCATTGTCCTCAGGATAAAGTCCAAACTTTTAAGATTGAATGTAAAACCCTTTTTGATATAGTCCTGTTTATCATGGCCTTTATTCAGATGCCAACTTTTTATGCCCTCCCCCACTGTACTTTCTAGTCACCAAATTGATGTCTGTTAAGTGACATTATACTCCTAATTACAAGCCTTTGAATATACTGCTTTTTTGATAAAACTTTTAAATTTATTTTTTTTTTTATTTTTAATTGGAGGAATAGGCTGCTTTCTTTGCTTGGAACCTCCTACTTCCTTTATATTCTTTTTCATTAGAACTTGTATTATGTATCAATACATAATGAGCTGATTATGTATCAACTCCTCCAGGAAGGGTTCTTGACCTCCAAAGATTTCACTGGATGTCCATTTAATGTGTTTCCAGAACACACTGCACTTGCCTCATTGGCATTTTTATCACAAAGTATGTTTGCAGGCCCATTTATACACCCAGAATTTATTAAGGATTGGGCTGGCACTTTGTTTAGTACATTTTCCCATGTATGAGCTATATACATTTGGTAGTAAAAGCTATGAAGTTAGAGGAGCTTACCAAAGAAGAAAGAATATAGAAAGGGCAAAGGAAAATGGGAGCCATTGCAAAGACAAATTTCAAAATATCTCCTCACTGTGGTTTGGGAGGAGAAAGGGAAGAAGAGGTCAGGAGTCAGAGGGAAAAACACTAAGGTACATAGAGTATGATGGAAGTCAAACAGGGGGTCCCTGGAAGAAATTGATCAGTAGCTTGTTGAGCAAAAAGGATTGAGGGAGTGGGCAGAAACTAGGAATTTTGCACTGGGAAGTCATTGGTGACCCTTTGAGAGAGCAAATTTAGTAAAGCTTTGGATTCAGAGGCAGGGTAAAGGAAGCTAAGGAAGAGGTTGAGAGCAGGAAGTAAGGGACATGTGCACAGTACTCTTTCAGGAAAAGTGACCTCGAAAGGAAGGGGACCAAGGGGTGATAGGGTGGTACTTGGGACAGTAGCAAAACCAAGAACAGATTCTCTCCTTCCCTTCCCTCTTCCTTCCTTCCTTCTTACCTCCCTCCTTCCCTCCCCTCCTCTTTCCCTCCCTTTCTTCTTTCCTTTGACTTCCCTCGCCTTCCTTCTTTTCCTTTCCTTCCTTCCTTCTTTCTCCTCTTCTTGCTTCTTTTTTCTTTAAAATCTTTCAGTATACTTATAGTACTAATGAGAAGAAAACTGAATGAGCATAAAAAACTTGATGACTCATCAAGAAAGGTTTACTTGACAAAGTCTCTGAAACTGTTGAGTGAGCAAAGCACTCATAGTGAAGAGAATTGGATTAGGAGTACAGAATGAGACAGTCTTGGAAAATAAGATAAATGCCCCATTTGTGAAAAGAGAGATTTAGTGCAAGGATAACATTCAGTGTGTGTTTGAAAAATAATAATTAATAGATTTTGAGTCATTGAAATCCTATATTTTCAACAAGTTCAATTCAGTTCAGTTCAGTCACTCAGTCATGTCCAACTCTTTGTGACCCCATGAATTGCAGCAAGCCAGGCCTCCCTGTCCATCACCAACTCCCGGAGTTCACTCAGACTCATGTCCATCAAGTCAGTGATGCCATCCAGCCATCTCATCCTCTGGCGTCCCCTTCTCCTCCTGACCCCAATCCCTCCCAGCATCAGAGACTTTTCCAATGAGTCGACTTTTCCAATGAGTCAACTCTTCTCATGAGGTGGCCAAAGTCCTGGAGTTTCAGCTTTAGCATCATTCCTTCCAAAGAAATCCCAGAGCTGATCTCCTTCAGAATGGACTGGTTGGATCTTCTTGCAGTCCAAGGGACTCTCAAGAGTCTTCTCCAACACCACAATTCAAAAGCATCAATTCTTTGGCACTCAGCTTTCTTCACAGTCCAACTCTCACATCCGTACATGACCACTGGAAAAACCATAACCTTGACTAGACGGACCTTTGTTGGCAAAGTAATGTCTCTGCTTTTGAATATGCTATCTAGGTTGGTCATAACTTTCCTCCCAAGGACTAAGCATCTTTTAATTTCATGGCTGCAGTCACCATCTGCAGTGATTTTTGAGCCCCCAAAAATAAAGTCTGACACTGTTTCCACTGTTTCCCCATCTATTTCCCATGAAGTGATAGGACCAGATGCTATGATCTTCGTTTTCTGAATGTTGAGCTTTAAGCCAACTTTTTCACTCTCCACTTTCACTTTCATCAAGAGACTTTTTAGTTCCTCTTCACTTTCTGCCATAAGGGTGGTGTCATCTGCATATCTGAGGTTATTGATATTTCTCCCAGCAATCTTGATTCCAGCTTTTGCTTCTTCCAGCCCAGCATTTCTCATGATGTACTCTGCATATAAATTAAATAAGCAGGGTGACAATATACAGCCTTGACGAACTCCTTTTCCTATTTGGAACCAGTCTGCTGTTCCATGTCCAGTTCTAACTGTTGCCTCCTGACCTGCATACAAATTTCTCAAGAGGCAGATCAGGTGGTCTGGTATTCCCATCTCTTTCAGAATTTTCCACAGTTTATTGTGGTCCACACAGTCAAAAGCTTTGGCATAGTCAGTAAAACAGAAATAGATGGTTTTCTGGAACTGTCTTGCTTTTTTGATGATCAAACTGGTGTTGGCAATTTGGTCTCTGGTTCCTCTGCCTTTTCTAAAACCAGCTTGAACGACTGGTAGTTCACAGTTCACGTATTGCTGAAGCCTGGCTTGGAGAATTTTGAGCATTACTTTACTAGTGTGTGAGATGAATGCAATTGTGCGGTAGTTGGAGCATTTTTTGGCATTGCCTTTCTTTGGGATTGGAATGAAAACTGACCTTTTCCAGTCCTGTGGCCACTGCTGAGTTTTCGGAATTTGCTGGCATATTGAGTGCAGCACTTTCAGAGCATCATCTTTCAGGATTTGAAATAGCTCAACTGAAATTTCATCACCTCCACTAGCTTTGTTCGTAGTGATGCTTTCTGAGGCCCACTTGACTTCACATTCCAGGATGTCTGGCTCTAGGTGAGTGATCACACCATCGTGATTATCTGGGTCATGAAGATCTTTTTTGTGCAGTTCTTCTGTGTATTCTTGCCACCTTTTCTTAATGTCTTCTGCTTCTGTTAGGTCCATACCATTTCTGTCCTTTATCGAGCCCATCTTTGCATGAAATGTTCCCTTGGTATCTCTAATTTTCTTGAAGAGATCTCTAGTCTTTCTCATTCTATTGTTTTCCTCTATTTCTTTGCATTGATCGCTGAGGAATGCTTTCTGAAAAGGCAGAATGATAGGATACTGAAAGAGGAACTCCCCAGGTCAGTAGGTGCCCAATATGCTACTGGAGATCAGTGGAGAAATAACTCCAGAAAGAATGAAGGGATGGAGCCAAAGCAAAAACAATACCCAGTTGTGGATGTGACTGGTGATAGAAGCAAGGTCCGATGCTGTAAAGAGCAATATTGCATAGGAACCTGGAATATCAGGTCCATGAATCAAGGCAAATTGGAAGTGGTCAAACAAGAGATGGCAAGAGTGAATGTCGACATTCTAGGAATCAGCGAACTAAAATGGACTGGAATGTGTGAGTTTAATTCAGATGACCATTGTATCTACTACTGCAGGCAGGAATCCCTCAGAAGAAATGGAGTAGCCATCATGGTCAACAAAAGAGTTCGAAATGCAGTGCTTAGATGCAATCTCAAAAATGACAGAATGATCTCTGTTCGTTTCCAAGGCAAACCATTCAATATCACAGTAATCCAAGTCTATGCCCCAACCAGTAACGCTGAAGAAGCTGAAGTTGAACGGTTCTATGAAGACCTACAAGACCTCTTAGAACTAACAGCCAAAAAAGGTGTCCTTTTCATTAAAGGGGACTGGAATGCATAAGTGGGAAGTCAAAAAACACCTGGAGTAACAGGCAAATTTGGCCTTGGAATACGGAATGAAGCAGGGCAAAGACTAATAGAGTTTTGCCAGGAAAATGCACTGGTCATAGCAAACACCCTCTTCCAACAACACAAGAGAAGACTCTATACTTGCATATCACCAGATGGTCAACACCAAAATCAGATTGATTATGTTCTTTGCAGCCAAAGATGGAGAAGCTCTATACAGTCAACAAAAACAAGACCAGGAGCTGACTGTGGCTCAGATCATGAATTCCTTATTGCCAAATTCAGACTGAAATTGAAGAAAGTAGGGAAAACAACTATACCATTCAGGTATGACCTAAATCAAATCCCTTATGATTATACAGTGGAAGTGAGAAATAGATTTAAGGGACCAGATCTGATAGAGTGCCTGATGAACTATGGACTGAGGTTTGTGACAGGAGACAGGGATCAAGACCATCCCCATGGAAAAGAAATGCAAAAAAGCAAAATGGCTGTCGTGGGAGGCCTTACAAATAGCTGTGAAAAGAAGAGAAGCGAAAAGCAAAGGCAAAAAGGAAAGATATAAACATCTGAATGCAGAGTATTTTCAGCAAAGTATCAGGTAAATACAAGCACAGATTCAGAGAAACAACCTTGATATCTGAGCTTGAGTAAAGTGCAAAGTTTTGAACAATGTATTAATCAGTTAAAGATAGAGTGTGAAATATCAAAATTAGGATGGATAAAGACTTCAAACTCTTAAAGTTTCAGAATTCTTAAAATGTTTTAATGCCCTTGAACATGTTCCTCCTCCTATAAATTGTTATCTTCAGAAAGATGCAAATTTAATACCAAATGCCCTTTGGCCCCCTTTAGGTAGACTTCATTATATACTCTCATTGTAGACAGGGAATGTTACAAATTTAAAATTAGAATATGCCAATAGATAGCATGCTGCTTGTCAAATAAAATTTTCTGGAATCAACCATGTGTTATTCATGGCTTTTTTTCTTTTTTATACCACTTTCTAAATTTCTCTCAGCATTCAAATTCAAATTATAAATGTACTAAAGTATTAATGTAATTAAAATTGATTCTACCATTAAACATATCTTTATTCATAACTGTACTTCATAAGTCATTCCAGAAAGACATTTTGGTAATTAGACTGAAGTTCATTGAAAGTAATTTTTTATGTGAATAAAAGATATTTGCATTTCACCATAGTGAAGTCTCAAGCTGTGTTGCTCTTATAAAGAAAATTTTCACATCCAGTATTTGCTTCAGTTAGTTTCTTCTTAAAATGTGTTTTCATCTGTCAGGAAATGCAGCATCACTTCTCATGGGCAAAATTAAGGGACTATGAATAGGTTAGTTTATGTCATCCATGAATGGGTAAGGTCTAAAGCTCCATGAGTTTTGTCTCAGCTACCATTAATCTACTGAGTTTTTTATTGAATTTTTCAAGCTGAGCTCAAGATGTATGGAAGAAATATAAAGGGATCTTTTTAGTCATTTCCTGATCCAAATGTATCGAAGCATGTACTTGAATTTCAAAACATGGATTTGTGGGTTAAAATAATTTTTGCATTCACACTAGGTATTCATTAAAAACAGGGAAGATGACATTTCAAGTTTGTTACCCTCTATACTGTTTTAGAAATTGAACAAATTCTCAGAACTTCTTCTGGAAATGTGTGATTTTTAGATACAAAGTAACAAGTATAAAATTCTTACATATAAATTCTGTATTTTCTTCATATTATTAAAGCAAGCATTAGATGTGCCGCTTGTCTCAAGACATTGTGACTCTTTTAATTTAGTCCTGCAGAGGTAATATATCACTTCCAAAAATGCAGGCTTTTAATCATATCTGGTATCAAAGCACAGTGGGTATATGAGTATTAAAGAAACACTCAAAAGTGAATATTTTTTTTAGAAACTAAATTTCTTTTCCTTGCTTTATTTTAAATACAAATGATATATTATTCCACTTTACAATTGTGAATTGTTTGGCCAGGGGAGAAAAAAGTTTAAGCAGAGTTCCTGTATTTCAGGATGTTAGAGAAATAATAGGAAACACGGAGAAGGCAATGGCACCCCACTCCAGTACTCTTGCCTGGAAAATCCCATGGACGGAGGAGCCTGGAGGGCTGCAGTCCATGGGGTCGCTAAGAGTCGGACACAACTGAAGTGACTTAGCATAGCATATAGCATAATACCAGAACAAAATTAGTTACAATAAATGACACCAGGTACTGGGGGCTCATTGGAGGGTGAGCTTGATACCAACAGAATCAGAAAAGCCTTCATGAGGAAGGGCTATATTTGAGTAGATCCAGGGAATTACATAGAATTCTACTTGGTAGCAAGGAGGCCTTTCTGGCAATAATGGCACAGAGGAGAGAATTATCTTCTCCAGATCACTAAGTGATCCAGTTTGACTAGAAGAATGAATGTATGAATGTAGTATAAAGGCAGGGTTTGGCCATAATGAGTTCTGGGGAGCCACTTTCTTATAGGGGAGGGATAAAAGGTGTCCTGTAGGACATCATTAAGGAGTGAATTGGGTGATGGGCAGAAGGTAGAAATTTGAATAGATTTAACTTGGAAAATAGAAAAGTAATGTCCACATTTGTTTGTTTCTACTATGTTCCAGATACAGTTAGATATTTTAGTTCATTATCTTTGATCCTTACAGCAAACACAAGGTTAGAGCTTGTCCTTTGAAAGATACTGTGGAGAATATATTAGAAGGCAACCAGACTAGGAGCCCACTGGGGAGGTGACTCATGCATATTTCATCTTTTTTTTCCTTTTATTCTGCATATGTGAAAACAATTTCAACTCTCCCACATTCTTGATTACCACTCACATTGGTTGCTGTCCACACGCTCTCCCACTTTCAGTTTCCCTTGTTGTTAATGGCTTACATTTGTATGATACATTAGTCAAAACTAATGAGCCAATCAGTTCAGTTCAGTTGCTCATTCATGTCTGACTCTTTGCAACCCCATGAATTGCAGCACACCAGGCCTCCCTGTCCATCACCAACTCCCATAGTTCACCCAAATTCATGTCCATCGAGTCAGTGATACCATCCAGCCATCTCATCTTCTGTCATCCCCTTCTCCTGCCCCCAGTCCCTCTCAGCATCAGAGTCTTTTCCAATGAGTCAGCTCTTCGCATGAGATGGCCAAAGTATTGGATTTTCAGCCTCAGCATCAATCCTTCCAATGAACACCCAGGACTGATCTCCTTTACGATGGACTTGTTGGACCTCCTTGCAGTCCAAGGGACTCTCAAGAGTCTTCTCCAACACCACAGTTCAAAAGCATCAATTCTTTGGCACTCAGCTTTCTTCACAGTCCAACTCTCACATCCGTACATGACCACTGGAAAAACCATAGCCTTGACTAGACGGAACTTTGTTGGCAAAGTAATGTCTCTGCTTTTGAATATGCTGTCTAGGTTGGTCATAACTTCCCTTCCAAGGAGTAAGCGTCTTTTAATTTCATGGCTGCAATCACAATCTGCAGTGATTTTGGAGCCCCCCAAAATAAAGTCAGCCACTGTTTCCACTATTTCCCCATCTATTTCCCATGAAGTGTTGGGACCAGATGCCATGATCTTCATTTTCTGAATGTTGAGTTTTAAGCCAACTTTTTCATTCTCCTCTTTCACCTTCATCAAGAGGCTTTTTAGTTCCTCTTCACTTTCTGCCATAAGGGTAGTGTCATCTGCATATCTGAGGTTATTGATATTTCTCCTAGCAATCTTGATTCCAGCTTGTGCTTCTTCCAGCCCAGTGTTTCTCATGATGTACTCTGCATATAAGTTAAATAAGCAGGGTGACAATATACAACCTTGACGTACTCCCTTTCCTATTTGGAACCAGTCTGTTGTTCCATGTCCAGTTCTAACTGTTGCTTCCTGACCTGCATACAGGTTTCTCAAGAGGCAGGTCAGGTGGTCTGGTATTCCCATCTCTTTCAGAATTTTCCACAGTTTATTGTGATCCACACAGTCAAAGGCTTTGGCATAGTCAGTAAAGCAGAAATAGATGTTTTTCTGGAACTCTCTTGCCTTTTCCATGATCCAGCAGATGTTGGCAATTTGATCTCTGGTTCCTCTACCTTTTCTAAAACCAGCTTGAACATCTGGAAGTTCACAGTTCATGTATTGCTGAAGCCTGGCTTGGAGAATTTTGAGCATTACTTTACTAGCATGTGAGATGAGTGCAATTGTGTGGTAGTTTGAGCATTCTTTGACATTGCTTTTCTTTGGGATTGGAATGAAAACTGACCTTTTCCAGTCCTGTGGCCACTGCTGAGTTTTCCAAATTTGCTGTCATATTGAGTGCAGCACTTTCACAGCATCATCTTTCAGGATTTGAAATAGCTCAACTGGAATTCCATCACCTCCACTAGCTTTGTTCATAGTGATGCTTTCTAAGGCCAATAGTGGTACATTATTAACTGAAGTCCATACTTTATTGACCTTTTCTTTGTTTTTACCTAATGTCCTCTTTATGTACTGCAGTCTCATCCAGCATACCATGTTACATTTAGTTGTCATGTCTTGGTGCATGCATGCTGCTCAGTTGCTTCAGTCGTGTCCAACTCTTTGCGACCACATGGACTGTAGCCCACCAGACTTCTCTGTCTATGGGGTTCTCCAGGCAAGAATACTGTAGTAGGTTGCCATGCCCTCCTTCAGAGGATCTTCCCGACCTAGGGATCAAACTCGCATCTCCTGCGTCTTCTGCATTGCAGGCAGATCCTTTACCACTGAGCCACCAGGAAAGCCTGTCATGTCTTGGTAACTATCTCTAAACTGTGAGTTTCTCAGACTTTCCTTGTTTTTGATGACCTTGACAGTTTTGAGGAGTACTAGTTAGGTGTTTTATAAAAATGTCCCGGAACTAGGATTTGTTTAATGTTTTTTTTCTCATGATTTTTCTGGGGTTTTAGGTTTGAGGGAGGAAGACCACAGAGATAAGTGTTCTTTTCATCACATCAGAAAGCCATTGATCTGTTTTGTTGTTGTTCAGTTGTTAAGTCATGTCCAACTCTTTGCGACACCATGAACTGCAGCACTCCAGACTTGCCTGTCCTTCACCATCTCCTGGAGCTTGCTCAAACTCATGTCCATTGAGTTGGTGATGCTATCTAACTATCTCATCCTCTGCTGCCCCCATTCCTCTTTTACCTGCAGTCTTTCCCAGCCTCAGAATTTTTTCCAGTGGGTCAGCTCTGAGTCTTTTCCAGTGGGTCGGCTCTTCACACCCGGTGGCCAAAGTATTGGAACTTCAGCTTCAGCCTCAGTCCTTCCAATGAATATTCAGGGTTGATTTCTTTAGTATTGACTGGTTTGATCTCCTTGCTGTCCAACGGACTCTCAAGAGTCTTCTCCAGCACCACAGTTCAATAGCATCAATTCTTCAGTGCTCTGCTTTCTTTATGGTCCATTTCTCACATCTGTACATGACTACTGAAAAAAAATCATAGCTTTGACTATATGAACCTTTGTCAGCAAAGTGATGTCTCTGCTTTTTAATACGCTGTCTAGTTTTGTCATAGCTTGCTGATCTGTTTACTGTCTCTATTATTCCTTTTTCAGAATGTCATATAAATGGTGTCAGACAGTCGATAATCTTTTTAGACTGCCTTCTTTTGATTAGTAATATGAATTTAATAAGGGAACACAGAATGTTGGAGGTATGCCAAAGGGACACAGAAGCCAATTGAGAGAGTTCCCATTGGAAAGATGAAGACATTTTGCAACAAAATAAATTAAGTAGTATTGTTGTATTGGGGAAAGAACAGACAAATAGATCAATGGAACAGCCCAGAAAGAGACCCACACAAATACAGTCATCTGACCTTAGAAAAAAGTGTAAAGGATATTTAATAGAAGAAAAGGATTCTTTTCAGCTTTTAAAAAATTGTTTTACATAACAAATTGCTATGTTTTTCAAAAAGCAATGAACCTAAACTTGTAATTTATGTTGATGATATAAATCTCACTGTAAAGTGAGATTTTCCCCTCCTTTTTCATACTTACTCTTTGGAAAGAAATTCCTAAATGTAGCTCAGACTAAAGGAGTAAGAATTTATGCTCCAACTCATTCAGGGTGAAATGTATACATAAATTACTCCAGTTTTTTTTTTTTTTTGATGGGGAACTTTGTCCATATCCTCCACTTATTCAGTCACTTATTTATATCAGCATGAACCTCTGGGTTTTTTATACTTCCTCACAAAGTTTGGGAGAAGAAAGACAAGGAAGATTGAAAAAGAATCCTTTTTTATTGATTGTTGAATTTTATTTGATAATATTTCGTTGAGGATTTTTTTTATGTTAGTAGGAGAAAGTGGCCTGTCATTTTCCTTCTTGTAATGTCTTTCTCTGAGTTTAGTATTTAGGTAATACTAATCTTATAGAAACTGTTAGGAACTGTTCTATCTGCTTGTAATTTTCTGGAAGAAGAACTGGTAGCACATCTCCCCTAAATATTTGGTAGAATTTACCAGCAAAACTTTTTAGAACCATTGCTTTTTTTGAAGGGAGGTTACTATTGATTCCTCTCTTTGAAAAAATAGAGCTTTTCAGGTTACCTGTTGCCTCTTCTGTATGTTTTGGTTTATATCTTTCAAGTAATTGATTATTTTACTTAAGTTATCAAATTTGTGGGCACAGTGCTGTTAATAGTGTTATTTTATTATCTTTTTAATATTCATAGGTCAGTAGTAATGATCCACAGTGTCTCCCCTATCATTTCTGATATTGACAATTTGTTTTTTCTTTCTTCTTTTCCCGGTTAGTCTGGCTGGAAGTCTATCAATTTCATTGATTTTTCTCTATTGTTTTCTGGTTGCTTCTGTAATTTTATCCTTTCTTTGGCTTTAAATCACCCTTCTTCCTCTAGTTTCTGTGATACTAAAGTCCCACCTTAGGTTATTGATGCATTTAGCAGTATAAATTTCCCTCTAAGCGCTGCCTTTGCTATAGAATACAAGTTTCGATAAATTAAATATTCATTCAGCTCATTATAATTTTTAATTTCTCTCGAATTTTTCTTTGACATATGAATTACTAAGATGTGTATTATTTCAAACTTTTGGGTATTTATCAATTATCTTTATTTTGTTGATATTTAGTTTAACTTTATAATATATGTAATTCTATTATAATCATACTTTGTATGACGTTTATTCTTTTAAATATTTTAAGGTTTGTTTTATGGCCCGGAATGTGATTCATCTCTTTGAACATTGATGAATATTTCATGTATGTTACAGAATAACTCTACTATTGTTGGATAGAATATTATATACACATCAGTTACATCAAGTGATGGATAGTGTTCTTCAGGTTCATCTAAGTCTCATTGATCTTTTTGTCTGTTTTATGTATCTATTACTGTAAGACTGGTGCTGAAGTTTACAACTATAATAATGGATTTGTATATTTCTCCTTTCAGTCCTATCACTGTTTGCCTTACATATTTTGACACTCTTAAGTTTATAGACATTAACTTGTTCTGTCTTCTTGGAGAATTGACCTCTTTATGATTATTCATCATCCTCCTTTAGCCCTGACAATCCCCTGTTATAAAGTTTGCTTTGTCTGAAATTAATATATCTACTATAGTTTTTGCAGAGAGGGAGTGGGGATTCCCTGGTAACTTAACTGATAAAGAATCCACCTGCAATGCAGGAGGCCCTGGTTTGATTCCTGGGTTGGGAAGATCCCCTGGAGAAGGGACAGGCTACCCACTCCAGTATTCTGGCCAGGAGAATTCCATGAGCTGTAAAGTCCATGGGGTCGCAAAGAGTCAGACATGACTAAGCTACTTTCACTTTCATAGTTTTTTAAAGAAAGCATATTTTGTAGGTTCGTTGGTCCATTCCTCTAAGTTAATTAAGGTAAAGAAACCTTTTAAAATTTATAAGTTAATAGTTACCAAACAATGCAAATTTGTTTGTTAACCTCAAAATTATCAATGATGAATTCAGCAAGGTAGCAAGATCCAATATTAAAATACAGAAATCTGTTTCATTCTTTATACTAACATTGACATATCAGAAAGGGAGTCAAAAAACAGTACTTTTTAAAATCGCATTAAAAAATAAAATATTTAGGAATAAACCTGACCCAAAAGTTGAAAGACTTACATACTGAGAACTATAAAACATTGATAAAGGAAATGATTCAAAGAAATGGAAAGATATACTGTGCTCTTAGACTAGAAGAATTAATATTGTTAATATGTGTATACTATCCAAAGCAGTCTACAAATTTATCGTGATCCCTATTAAATTACTCATGACATTTTTCACAGAACTAGAACAAATAATCCAAAAATCTATATGGAACAATAAAAGACCCAGAAGTGTCAAAGCAATCTCGAGGAAAAAGAACAGGATGCTGTTCTGAACATTCTGCTGGATGCAGAATCCTCCCATATTTCAGGTAGTACTGCAAAGCTGTAGTACCCACAACAGCACGGTATTTATGCAAAAAGAGACATATGGATCAATGGAACAGAATAGAGAGTGTAGAAATAAACTCACACACCTATGGTCAAAAAATCTTCAGCAAAGGAAGCAAGAGTATACAATGGAGAAAACACAGTCTCTTTGGCAAGTGGTGTTGGGAAAGCTGGATAGCTGTATGTTAGTCAGTGAATTTACAACACACACACACACACACACACACACACACACACCATACGCAAAAATAAACTCAAAAGGGCTTGAATGTTTAAATATCAATAGAAGACTTGACATTGTAAAACTCTAGAAGAGAACATAAATTAAACATTCTCTTACATAAATTGTACGGAGACAATAAAAATAAAAACAAAAGCCATTAAAAGGAATGAAACAATTTCATTTGCAGAGCTGTGGATAGACCCACTATCATATCATATAAGAGTGAAGTAATCAGAAAGAAAAAGAAATACTGTATATTAATGCATACATATGGAATTTAGAAAGATTGTACCAACAATCCTACACGCAGGGTGGCAAACAGGAACTTCTTTAACCTGGAAAACGAAAGAGTCACCTAAGTCCAGGAAGTGCAGAGAGTCCCATACAGGATAAAACACGGAGAAACATGTCAAGACCCATGCTAATCAAAATAGCAAAAGTTAAATATAAATAAAAAGTATTAAATGCAACAAAGGAAAGGCAGCAAGTAATATATTAGGGCATCCCCATAAGATTTTCAGCTGATTTTTTTAGCAGAAACTCTGCAGGTCAGAAGGGAGTGGCGTGATATCTTTAAAGTGAGGAAATGGAAAAACCTACAACCAAGAATACTCTACCCAGCAAGGCTCTCATTCAGATTCATCAGAGAAATCAAAATCTTTACAGGAAGAAAAGCTAAGAGAATTGAGCAATACCAAACCATCTTTACAACAATTGCTAAAGTAACTTCCCTAGGTGGGAAAGGGACCAGCAACTTACTTTCTACATATATAGACTGTTAAACAAAAAACTTATGGGGAATGCAAACCAAAGAACTACAATATATACACAAGCAAAAAAAGAAAAAGCATCCCAAACAGAACACTAAAGATGGTCATCAACAAGAGAACAAAGAGGAAGGAAGGAAAAAAGACCTATAAAAATGAAGCCAAAACAATTAAGAAAATGGCAATAGAAGAAAATCCCTGGTGGTCCAGTGGCTAAGACTCTCTGCTCCCAATGCAAGGAGCCCGGATGCGATACCTGATCAGGGAACTTCTACATGCCGCAACTAACTACATGCCACAACTAAGAGTCTGCCTATACCTGAAGATCCCACATGCCACAACTAAGATCCAGTGCTGGCAAATAAATAAATATTTTTTAGACAAAAATGGAAATTTTGCAGAATGTATATTGAACTTTAGAAGGAATGTTGCTTTACACTGTAATTTATTATTGCCTTGGCTCTTGTGATTATTACACTTTCCTTACACTATTCTTGAATAAACTCAGTGTGATTTTTCTCTCCTCTGAATACTGTTCTACCACCTAACTACACATATAAATAAAACAGAATCTTGTTGAAGTGTGGCTCATTTTATACAATGATGCACCTACCAGTTTTACAAAAGGATATACTGTGTCAGTGAAATGAACATCCTGATATAATATAGTTACCAGATACCATGGTTCTTAAACCAGTCCTCCACACCGATATCACAAAGATATCACCTATGGGATATCTTTCGCTTTTAAAATATTTCAGCGCTGTTCTTCATATTGAAATAATTTCCTAAGCTTTTGTACTTACCCATATGAGGCAACTAGGCTACTCTACCCTGTGTGTGATAAGGGCCATTGATGTATGATCTTATTACTCTCAGTACTACCTTTTAATGAGTTATTTTTTTTTTTTTTGAGTCCTGGGAAAATATTATGCTTCCTTAAGAAAGCACCTGCATTGTGTCTGCTGGCGCTGCGCTTCCTCTGTCACCGTTGTTTTTCAGCATTGCCAGGTTCTGTGTCCTTGCCACCCTCTGGTCTTTCCCACCCTCTCTTGAATTGGGGGAGTTCTCACTGATCTGTTGCATTTTCATGTTTCAGATTGTAAATCCCATGTGCAGAATATGTTACCTTTGGAAAATTTGTCCTATAACTATGATACCAAATCTTTAGAATTGGGGTAGTGTTCTTTGCTTCCTAGGAATAAATGTAAGTGTATTCCAGAGGAGAATCATCATCTATACACTAAAGATTCCAGTTGGATCATCTGGAGGACTTTAAAGAGTGTTCAATTGGGAGTGTTCAATGTGGTCTGGAGCGTGGATCAATACCAGCTACCAGGTTCCCCACTGCCTTTTCACTAAGTGCTTCCAAATGTGTTCTCTCATTAATATTAGCCAACTCTAATAACTCACATTTTTGGAGCTCTTCTATGTGACTGGCCTTATTTTAAGTATTTCTCATTTATCTCAATTGATCCTCATGACAATCTTTTAACATCAGTGTTTTATTATTGTCTTCTTTCTACGAATGAGGACTCTAAGCTCCAGAGGATGTATCTTCTGCCCCAGTTATACAGCCAGCACATGAGGGAATCAGGGTTTGAACCCAAGCAGCTGGCTTGCATATTCTAGTTGCTTCACCCCATACTGTGCTCCTTTGTTTGGAAATATTATTTACCTGTTTTAATTACCTAGTGTCATCTTCAAAGTTGATATAAATTAAGCTTGTTTTTATTTCTCCCAAGTAAAATCCTTTTATATCATCTGTATACCATATTATACACTTACAAACCCTGGTTTGTGAGTACTAAAAAGCAAGTGGCACTTCATTTTCCTATGTGAAAATGATGTTTTTTTAGAAAAGGAGGAAAGCCTGAATACTTACTGCTTTCACTAACTCTTCGTATTGAGAAGATAAACTTACTTCAGAAGTCCCTAACTATTGTCATTATTTCACTTTTATTTGACCTTGTTGGAGAAAAAAATCTGCATATGTGATTTTTTGCACATGATTCATCTTACCTTGCAAATGCCTATTCTATAAAAGTATAATATTTTTAAATATTTCTATAACCACTTCCCTGTCTTCTTAGAGAATAACAAGTTTAACAAAATCTTTCCTTTATGACTCAGACACATGAAGATGAATGTCTGTTATTTTATTAATACTGTTTAATGACTTACCTGTGACTACTTTTTAGCTTTTCTTGCCTTAATGTCATATTATCCACTGTCTTTTTTTCTGTCTTGAGTGGATTTCCTTCTAAAATACTTCTCCCCATACACTAATCATATTTGCTACATCATGTATGCTGTGTTGATAAATGAATCACATTTGCTGATTTATATACCCATAAAATAAAAGTAAAAATGCATAACAGGAATAAAAATGTAATTCTTAGTGAAAATTATTATTATTATTTTCTTGACTCAGAGGCATTGTTGTATCAGTGTCAAAATATAGGGTATATCTGGGAGGTACTGAGACTGCCAGCAGTGGGACAGCTGGATAAAGAAAATATACTGAGTTCTGAAAATATGTTATAATTAAAAATTTAATATAGAAATATATATATTTCTACATATGGAAATATAGAACTGAACAACACAAACCTCTTTTATAGTATACTTTTTATTCTTTTGACTTTCTGAAGTAGTTATGGATCCAAAGCAAATTACACCATGTAGAATTCCTTTTGCTTTTAAATGATTTTGATAATTCTATTATTTAAAGGTTCGAGGTGAAGTAATGAAATTAGTATATCTGGCTTAACACAGCCACATTACACTGTTCACATAGTAACAGTTGTCTAGAGATGCAGTTTTACTCCTGAGTTTGTTCATGCTTGAATATCCAAATGAAAAATAAACTGGAGTCTTACAGTAAATTTGTTGTTGAACTTTATTTAGCTGTGTGGGTGATGTGGATAACACATGTACAAGATGATTAATTATTTTGCTGAGAAGCATAATGATGTGGAGCCATCTGCTGTGCCATTATTGGGAGGGTGATCTTGATAGATTACCCACTAAATTCTTTCAACACTTAGGTCCAAGACTGCCAGTAGTCCTCCAGATTCTCGTTAAATTAAGGCTATTGTGGAGATTCAGGAGCAGCTGGACCATGTGGAAAAATGTCTCCATGTTATTATTATCAGTAATTCAACCTTGAGAAAACTATCTCAAGCCCACTCTAAGATCTTTTAGTGGGATTTCAGCCATTTATATCACTGTTATCTTTTCCCATATAATATACCCACAACAATCCCACTTCAAAAGCTTTAAAAGTATTTTGAAAAGATGTTTTGAACATCTACATTATCTTGGCAGAGCTTCTCAAATGAAGACAAGCTCAATGATGGAGGAGCTTCTCAATGATGACAAGCTCCTCATCATCAAACACACAATAGCTTGTATTTTTTGTGCAATACTATGTTTTTAAAATTCCATATACCATTTATTCATAAATTTGCTTATTCACTCATTCAGCAAACATCAATTCAATAGCTACTTTTGCTATTGCTATGCTAAATGCAAGGCTATAGTCTTAAATGAAACAAAATTCACCATGATGCCCTGATTTTTATCTTAGCATTCATCTTGTCCTGGAGTCATGTTCTCTGGAGGACCTGTGACAGAGCATTATAACTCCTGTAATCTCAAACTTTCCAGGTTACTATTTGACCAGTGAAATTAAAATCATTTTAAACGGTTTACCTGTGGCAGATTCATTTTGATATATGGCAAGACCAATACAATATTGTAAAGTTAAATAAAATAAAATTTAAAAAAATTAAAAAAAAGAAAAAGAAATTCAGTCCTCTTAAATATTAAGTTAAATAGTTTGACTTGACCTCTGCATTGAACTTTGTGTGGGCCATGTAGAAACTAAATTTTGATCTTATTGATACTCTCACAAAAGTGTATCTGTTGGATTCAGGGCATTTAAAAAACCTATCAAAAACAATTTTCCTTATTAATAAAATTATGAGCCTGAGAATATCTTAGAGGGTTGTAAAATGAGAATATATATGATTAAACCCAATAAAATGGAGTATTTGTACCTCAAAAGCGGGAGGCTGAGATTGATTGCTAATTTACTATTATTCTTTCTAGCAAGCATTTAATGCAGGCCTAATTATGATAGTGAAGAAAGCATTCATCTTGCTCTCTAGAAATGTTTGATTTATCATATAATTAGTAACTATTGAATACAGTAAGAACTTATTCATTTTCTTCTGATTTTCTTTTCTTCAGCTTCCCTATATTTAGTTTCACTATGTTTTTCTAATCCTCATCAGCATGTTAGCATCTTTTTTTTTTATTTGGTGTTTCTTTGTTTTATTTTAGTCACACTCTTTCCTGTGTTTAGAGTTCAGAACCTCTTTACTGTTAATCTTTCTGGGCATCTCAGTTTTCCTTTTTGTATCTATATTCTGAAAATTTCCTCATGTGCCATGACTCAATTTCTCTTTCTGAAAAATAGGACTAATAATATTTTCCTAGGCCACAGACTGTTGGAATAAAATGAATAAAGACGGTTGTGACAATATAGGTACTACCTACCTAGCAGATAAGTAGGCCACCTGACTTTGAAATCCTCAAAAATTGTTCTTTCTAGTGCTGCCAACATGAGTAACCAGGGATTCTGAACATGACCCAGGCTGTGAGCACCTGCTCATTGTTATAGGCCAGCACGCCTCACAGATATGCTTGCCATTTTAGTTTTATAAATAACACACAAAAAGAAGATGTGACTGGCTGATGCTATTTAGGAATGCCAGATCCTCTCACTCAGCCTAGTTAAAGACCAATTATGGAAGTGGATTTCCTGAAAGTACTTTGGAGAAAAGTAAAAATCATTTGGTGTATAAGTAATGAAGCACAATGTGCTCTGTGCTCAGTTGTGTCCAATTCTTTGTGACCCCTTGGACTATAGCCTGCCGGGCTCCTCTGTCTATGGAATATTCCAGGCAAGAATACTGGTGCGGTTTGCCATTTCTTACTCCATGGGATCAAACCTACATGTCCTGTGTCTCCTGCATTGGCAAGCGGATCTTTTACCACTGAGTCACCTGGGAAGCCCAGTGAAGCACAAGAGCTACCATATACTGAGTATCTACTATGCACAGGATACTAGTCCAACTTCTTCTCTTAAAAAAATTTTTTTTAATCATTTTTATTTATTTATTTGGCTGCATCGGGTCTGCACGTGAAATCTGTCAACATGGTGCCTGGACTCTAGTTGTGGAGTACAGGCTCAGTAGTTGTGGCCCACAGGCTTAGTTGCTCCAGGGCACGTGGGATCTTAGTTCCCTGACCAGTGATTGAACCCACACCCCCTGCATTGCAAAGTAGATTCTTTACCACTAGGCCACCAGTAAAGTTTCCCAACTTCTTTATATATATATGTATTATTTGATTTTCATATGAGCTGTGCAGGGTGGGTTTATTACCTGTATTAATGGATAGGAGAGGCACTGCTGCTGCTAAGTCACTTCATTCGTGTCTGACTCTGTGTGACCCCATAGACGGCAGCCCACCCAGGCTCCCCTGTCCATGGGATTCTCCAGACAAGAACACTGGAGTGGGTTGCCATTTCCTTCTCCAATGCATGAAAGTGAAAAGTGAAAGTGAATTCGCTCAGTTGTGTCTGACTCTTAGCAACCCCGTGGACCGCAGCCTACCAGACTCCTCCATCCATGGATTTTCCAGGCAAGAGTACTAGAGTGGGGTGCCATTGCCTTCTCTGCAGAGAATTTAAGTAACAAAAGCTAAAAAGTGTTTCCAAAGGTTTTGTTCTTCCCATCATATAACACTACCTTCTCAGCTTTAATGACAATCACAGAATATGTGAATATATACTTATAAGCAGCACAGACTTTGAGAAGATCTTGATTTTGAACTAAAAGGATGCATAAAGGATGAAATCCTTCTTGGTAGAAAAAGAACACTCTATGGAGAGAGGTGTATAACTGATTGGGTGTGTAAACAAGATAACTGGGTCACTTAATAACGGTCTTCCAGGCCCATGGTAAAGAGGATGGTCAGCAGTTGTTCTTTCTTATTGACAAGAATGGTAAAGTGGAGGCCGGAGGTAGAAGTTACCACTTAAAATTTTGCAATATGCTAGATAATATTAAAAGGGGCACTATAGTACCCAACTACAGGTTAAATAAATTGAACAATTATTTCATTATTAGCCAATATAGACGTGTGAAGGGGATAGGAGGAGATTCTTATGCTTAGGTAGGTGGGCCATAGCAAGCAGTTTAGGGACTCAGTACTAGCTGAAGTGTGAAAATTACCTGTGATTGACAGACGGAGATAGAGATAGATTCCTGGAAAGTCTGTTAGAATCCTAGAGTTAAAGAATCATTTTAGCTGTTTATCTAAAAATAGAACTAAATCTATAAATTGCACATTAAAGTGTAAAAAAGTGTCAGTTGCTCAGTCGTGTCTGACTCTTTGCAAACCCATGGACTGTAGCCCACCAGGCTCTTCTGTCCATGGAATTATCCAGGCAAGAATACTGGAGTGGACAGCTGTTCCCTTCTCCAGGGGATCTTCCTGACCCAGGGATTGAATCCACGTCTTCTGCATTGCAGGCAGATTTTTGACCATCTGAGCCACCAGAAAATTGCACCTAAAGATACACAAACAAATCAATAAACCTAACTTTTTTATTTTCTATATACATATATGCTTATGTTGGACTAAAAAGCTATCTTGAATAGTTCCATGGTTTCTAAGCTTCAAGTTGGCAAACTTTATGTTGTCCCTGCACAAATGCAGTAATAATCCTAGTGAACAAATTTTCTTATCCTTTTTATTGGGAGAAACCATTGACTGCTCTAGAAGGAGTGTGAGTATTACAGTATTATGTTCCAACTATTTATGAGACTACTGGGAAAATATAATGTTTTCATTGTTATATAAATCTCTACATAGTCCATGTCTAGAATATTGTATATAGAGTCGTAAAAGCTAGAGCAGTCTAGCCAACCACAGACTGCAGGCACACTTAGCGCAGTAGAAATTGTTCTAGATGCCTAAACATTGCCTATTAACGTTATCTAGTAATGATATGTCATTAGAAGAATTGCTAATAGTATTGTATATTCATATTACAGGACAGTTCAGTTCAGTTCAGTTCAGTTGCTCAGTCGTGTCCAACTCTTTGTGACCCCATGAATCGCAGCACGCCAGGCCTCCCTGTCCATCACAACTCCCGGAGTTCACTCAGACTCACGTCCATCAAGTCGGTGATGCCATCCAGCCATCTCATCCTCTTTCGTCCCCTTCTCAAGTTTAAAATGCTATGTAAATGCCAAATATATTTGTTTGTGGAAGATTATTAACACATAGCAAAACATGTCCCATCTGTAAAATGAAGGAAGCAGATTCTTTGATTACAGAAAGACGTTCAGCTTCAACATTCCATAGCTTTATGTTCTCATGGTCTGATCACGTGCGCGGTTGGTCATTGTGGTCACTATCAGGAAGCAGAGCCATCTTGTACCTTATGTGAAAGAGCTGAAAGAAGTACAAAGACAGGCTTTTCTGGGATGCTGAGTATTCCAATGTAGGAATGTGCTCAAAAGAAACAAGATAAAATTCTACATGCCTATAAATGAACAGTTTTAAAGAATTATATATGTGTTTTTCCATTTGTTTTCATGAACTAGTGGAGGCACTCCATTTGGGAACGCTAATGGCTGCCCACGGCTACTTCTTTCCAATCTCGGATCATGTCCTCACACTCAAGGATGATGGCACCTTTTACCGGTTCCAAGTAAGTTTATTAAAAGTATTATTTAAAAGTAAAAATATGTCTGCATTTTCATTGTTTTACAGAAATTTTGAGACTTGGCTTATTTTACTTTGACTTGAGCTAGTTAGAATCTAATTAATTAATGATTTGTGAAAACTAAGTTGTGTGATGATTGAAGTTATATTTTATATAAAAAGTTTGGGAAAAATTCAGAGTGACAGTGGAATTCAGGAAGATGAGAGAGTCATCTGTAAATTATATTTATTTGCTAGGAAGGAAGTTGAGAGACGGTAACTAAATTTGTTATATTCTAGACCCTGTGTCATCCAGAGCCATCTACAGTCCAAGCAAACAGTCATGGGAATGCTTAAAGCTCCAGGATAGAAATAACTAATAAATACATATCCTCTGCATGTCTGAGACCTTCTATAAGTCTGTGGAGAAAGGGGCAATGAAGGATGAGATGGTTGGATGACATCACCGACTCAATGAAATGGAGTTTGAGCAAACTCCAGGAGATAATGAAGGACAGGGAAGCCTAGCGTGCTGCTGTCTATAGGATCACACAGTTGGAAATGACTTGGTGACTGAAAAAGTCTGTGAAGGACACGCATGATGCTTTGTGTGTGTATACTCAGGAGGCCATCTTAGATAACTTATGAACTGACAAGAGTTATTCTAGGTCATTTTCAAATGAGATACCTATAAAAAATAATCTTTGAGGAAATGATTATGGACTCCAGTTTTGGTCATTGAGCACAGTCGACACTTGAGTTACGATGATTTACCTGAAGTGTATTCTACATTTCATCAGACATTATGATTCATTAGTAACTGACTAGTGGATTCCAGTCTGTAAAATTAAGGCTCATATAATGCCAGAGTTCAAACTCTAGCTCTAGGTTCTTTCAGAGGATTCTTCCCATTGTCCCACTTCTAGACATCGGAGCATCCTTCTCACTAGCTCTGATTTATTGATTAAATAAGTGACTTGAGTGCCTAAGGACTTGCTTGGGGAAACAGAGAACAGAGGGAATATGTTTTGAAAAAAGTTGTTCTCAAAGGTCATTGTCCTCCTAGAGTATTCTCACTGCCACAGAGCACTTCTATCCAAGGAATAATCATTGGATTTTACACTGAATAGCTAGGAAATAATGCAACCTCCTGAAATTGTGATACTGACCTAAGTATTCAAGCAATTGAAATTAGTTGGATCACTTAATTTTAAAAGTCTTTAAAATAATGAAGCTTTATCCTTAGAACAGTTAAATTTTAAGTAATAGTGCTTAAAATAGCTTATTATTAAGTTAGAGTAACTTGTAGTCCTAAGGTTAGCATTTTAGTGAATAAAAATTACTAGTTATTAGAAAAGAAATTTAATATGTGCTACTAACACTTTTTGATTTTTTTAAAGGAGTTACTTTGGTATTGCAGGGTTATATTTTCCATAAAATCTTATTTTTTATATGAATTTTTCATATACAGACTATAAAGTAAACATTTAAGCCTAATTTTTTTTTTACAAATTCTAAATAAAAGATATTTTTTGATAAAATACCAACTTTTATCCATCTTCACTGTCAATTTACAAGTAAAATCATCTATGTATAAGATTAATATATCTGTAAGGGAGGCATTGCAGAGAAGGCAATGGCACCCCACTCCAGTACACTTGCCTGTAAAATCCCATGGACGGAGGAGCCTGGAAGGCTGCAGTCCATGGGGTCGCTAAGAGTCGGACACAACTGAGCGGCTTCACTTTCACTTTTCACTTTCATGCACTGGAGAAGGAAATGGCAACCCACTCCAGTATTCTTGCCTGGAGAATCCCAGGGACGGGGGAGCCTGGTGGGCTGCCTTCTATGGGGTCCCACAGAGTCGGACACAACTGAAGCGACTTAGCAGCAGCAGCAGCAAGGGAGGCACTGAATATAATCTGCGTGTGTGTGTGTGTGTGTGTGTGTGTGGCAGGTCTATTCAGTCATGTCTGAGTGTTTGCTGTCCTATGGACTGTAACCCACCAGGTTCCTCTGTCCATGGGATTCTCCAGGCAAGAGTACTGGAGTGGGTTGCTATTCCCTCCTCCAGGGGATCTTCCCAACCCAGGAATTGAACCCTGGTCTCATGTCTCCTGCATTGGCAGCTGGGTTCTTTACCACGAGCGCCACCTGGGAAGCCCTGAATATAATCTACCTCTTGACAATTATTGAATTCAAAAATTTCCCTCAAAACAAACTAGCTGAGGCAAGGCTGAAAATTAGTAGTGATGTCTTGAAAGTGAAAGTGAAAATGAAAGTCCCTCAGTCATGTCCGACTCTTTTCGACCCTATACAGTCCATGGAATTCTCCAGGCCAGAATACTAGAGTGGGTAGCCTTTCCCTTCTCCAGGGGATCTTCCCAACCCAGGGATCAAACCCAGATCTCTTACATTACTTCTAGGTACAGGCAGAAGATTGCCAAGTTTGATATACCTAAATAGATGATCAGTTCAGTTCAGTTCAGTCACTCAGTCGTGTCCAACTCTTTGCAACCCCATGGACTGCAGCACACCAGGCCTCCCTGTCCATCTCCCACTTGTGGAGTTTACTCAAATTCATGTCCATCGAGTCGGTGATACCATCCAACCATCTCATCCTCTGTCGTCCCCTTCTCCTGCCTTCAATCTTTCCCAGCATCAGGTCTTTTCAAATGAGTCAGCTCTTCCCATCAGGTGGCCAAAGTATTAGAGTTTCAGCTTCAAAATCAGTCCTTCCAATAGATGATAGATAATCTTTTAAATTATATGAATTAATGTTAAATATTTTAATGACATATACACAGGTTCAAAATAGGATATAAATATGATATATTTATAAATCTAATAACCATACAATCTTAAAACCAAGGTTTTAAAAGCAAACAAAAGAAACCTCACCAAAGTCAGGGATAATTTAATTCCTGCTACAGTGTCTACCAAGGCATTAATTAATCTATACTTGAAAAGCTCTAGAAATAGAAAACACATTATTGTTCAAGGTATATACTTCCATTTTTGCATTGGTTCCAGGCAACATTAAGTTCTTTATTACATTAAATTGAAATTCAACTCCATGAAAGGATTTTAAAATTCATGAATTAAACTAGGAAGCCTGCAATATTGTGTTTATAATTGCTTCAGGAAATGATTGAGATTCTGGCCATCATTAGGAATCTGAAGAAGCTTTGGGGCATAAGTTTGAGACAAACAGTTTCACTGATATGCTGCTGCATTGTGTAAATTTTCAATCATGTGATTTTTGTATGCACTGTAAACTTGTAATTGTCTATTCTCCTTAGCTAACTGAAATTGAGATCTGACATGATTATCCAGATCACTTTCATGACTTTCATCACATTAGAATATGTGCCAAAGATTACTGAGTGATGGCTAGACAGTTTTGGATCTGTTTAATCACGCTAAAGAACCCAACTCTGAAAAACAAAGAAACTCATACACTAAAGTGTCCTAAAGTCTAGCTGAACTGTGAAAGTAAATTTTTAAATTCCAGCAAACTATAAGGTTTGTTATTCTTTAAATGTCTTTCGTGCTGTGTCCTGTGCAAGTCACTTCAGTCATGTCTGACTCTTTGTGACCCTATGAACTGTAGCCCACTAAGCTCCTCTGTCCATGGGATTGCCCAGGCAAGAATACTGGAGTGATTGCCATCTCCTCCTCCAGAGGATCTTCCTGACCCAGGGATCAAACCCATGTCTCTTACGTCTCCTATATTGGCAGGCAGGTTCTTTACCACTAGAGCCATCTAGGGAAGAAATTGTCTTTTCAGTTCAGTTCAGTTCAGTCGCTCAGTTGTGTCCAACTCTGCGACCCCATGAATCGCAGCACGCCAGGCCTCCCTGTCCATCACCAACTCTTGGAGTTCACTCAGACTCATGTCCATCGAGTCAGTGATGCCATCCAGCCATCTCATCCTCTGTCGTCCCCTTCTCCTCCAGCCCCCAATCCCTCCCAATATCAGAGTCTTTTCCAGTGAGTCAACTCTTTGCATGAGGTGGCCAAAGTACTGGAGTTTCAGCCTTAGCATCATTCCTTCCAAAGAAATCCCAGGGCTGATCTCCTTCAGAATGGACTGGTTGGATCTCCTTGCAGTCCAAGGGATTCTCAAGAGTCTTCTCCAACACCACAGTTCAAAAGCATCAATTCTTTGGCACTCAGCCTTCTTCACAGTACAACTCTCACATCCATACATGACCACAGGAAAAACCATAGCCTTGGCTAGATGGACCTTTGTTGGCAAAGTAATGTCTCTGCTTTTCAGTATGCTATCTAGGTTGGTCATAACTTTTCTTCCAAGGAGTAAGCGTCTTTTAATTTCATGGCTGCAATCACCATCTGCAGTGATTTTGGAGCCCAGAAAAATAAAGTCTGACACTGTTTCCACTGTTTCCCCATCTATTTCCCATAAAGTGATGGGAAAAGATGCCATGATCTTCGTTTTCTGAATGTTGAGCTTTAAGCCAACTTTTTCACTCTCCTCTTTCACTTTCATCAAGAGGCTTTTTAGTTCCTCTTCACTTTCTGCCATAAGGGTGGTGTCATCCACATAGCTGAGGTTATTGATATTTCTCCCGGCAATCTTGATTCCAGCTTGTGCTTCTTCCAGCCCAGAATTTTTCATGATGTACTCTGCACAGAAGTTAAATAAGCAGGGTGACAATATACAGCCTTGACGTACTCCTTTTCCTATTTGGAACCAGTCTGTTGTTCCATGTCCAGTTCTAACTGTTGCTTCCTGACCTGCATACAGGTTTCTCAAGAGGCAGGTCAGGTGGTCTGGTATTCACTCCCCTCTTTCAGAATTTTCCACAGTTGATTGTGATCCACACAGTCAAAGGCTTTGGCATAGTCAATAAAGCAGAAATAGATGTTTTTCTGGAACTCTTTTGGTTTCCTAGAAAAAAATATTGCAATATTAGTAAAGAGTGTTAGTTTTATACCTTTTCCACTTAATGTTGTTGTTGTTCAGTTGCTCAGTCGTGTCTGACTCTTTGTGACCCCATGGACTGCAGCACACCAGTCGACCTTGTCTTTCACCACCTCCTGGAACCTGCTCAAATTCATGTCCGTTGAGTCAGTGATGCCACACACCCAACCATCTCATCCTCTGGCACTCCCTTCTCCTCCTGCCTTCAGTCTTTCTCAGCATCAGGGTCTTTTCTAATGAGTCGGCTCTTTGCATCAGGTGGCCACAGTATTGGAGCTTCAGCTTCAGCATCAGCATCAGTCCTTCTAATGAATATTCAGGGTTGATTTCCTTTAGCATTGACTGGTTTGATCTCCTTGGAAGACCTGAAAACATCTTTCCACATAATATCACAGGATAAAATAGTTTCATTTATTTATTTTTACAATCAGGGAGTTTTCACTAAATAAATGATAGAAAAATAAATAAAAATTGTAAGAATACTGGTGAAAACATTCCTTGTAGTTTTGAGGGGGAAAAAAAAAAAGTTATGTTGTCTGACCAGTCTGACTAGAGTGTATATTTTTAAAATTAAATAAATATGCTTGCACACACACACACATCCCCCAAACTAAAGAAGCAACCCAAAGGGAATAATGCATTCTCTGAGAAGTATCTCAAACACTAGCAGCCCGTGTGAAAAGAGATTTTTTTTTCTATTTTCTTTCTCTATGCTTCGCCTAGAATAGTGACCCAATTTTGTCCTCAAATTGGGTTAAGTGAATTTATTTGCCAATGAGGGGGTGCTGTATAAAGCCTTGATATCCCCCTTTATCTAGTGCTTCAACCTTTTTACCCTCTAAATTTGTTCACCTATGTACAGAATTAATATTAGTAGCCTTCTTTATGATACCAGAGCAATTTCCAAGAAAGTATAGAGAGTGAATCAAATCCCCTGGGAGTCCTGAACTGTTTGGAAGGACCCTCTCTCAGAGATTCAAAAAGTTTTCCCAATTACCCTTTTACCCTCCTTGAGAATCCCTCTTCTAAGAGGCAGAATTATCAAAACAGAGGACCCTGGCTGGCTACAGTCCATAGCGTCGCAAAGAATTGGACATGACTAAGTGACTGAGCATGTCACCAGGGCCAGCTGTATCATCGGCAAGGCAACTCCCAGTGCACCAGCCCCAAGCATCCAGCATCATGCATAGAATAACTCGTTTGACAGTGAAAGAGGGTCATCACCCTCCATTACTTTCTGGTCTTACGTTTGGAATCCATGGTGACATGAACCTGGACACTAATAGATGGAGAAATATACCATGTTCATGGATTGGAAGAATCAATATAGCCTATGGGTATACAAGAAGGAACAATTTGAAAGAGCAGACAGATAGTCATGGAGTTTGCTCAGGGTTTGGAGTCAAGCATGTCCAGCCATCAGGGCTAGAACAACCCTATCAGAAAATATAACCTGCTGATGATAATAATTGGTTTTCTCAATCAGACAGTTTCTTTATAGTTTCATCAGTCAGTTTCTAGAATTTCACAGAATCATATATATCTATTGTTAAGCAGTCAACTAAGATATTAGTTTAAAAAACTGATCTCTGACTTGTGCAGATTAAAAATTTAGAGCAGTAAGTGTGTCTGTGGAGAAATGTTTTTTAAAGTGAAGGAGAAAAGTTGTTTTAATCTAGCTGGATAATGTTGAGAACTGCATTATATAATTAATAGAGCCAGGCAACTGTTTGCCCATCTTAAGGAAAGATTCTGATGGTTGTGCTTTTGGATATATGGAGGGCAATGATGAAATACACGAATCAACAAAATTAATTTTCTAAATATAAACTTATTTCATCATGAGTCTTAGTGAATATAATACTTTGCTTTCAGTCTTTGTGGATTAACACTTCTATTAACACTTCTGTATAAATAGTGCAATCAGTCCTTTTACCTTTATGTCAGATGACATGCAACTGTAGCAAAGGCACACTGTTTATATACATGCTGTACTTATTTAGAGGCTGAACAATTGATTAGCAAAGTAAATTTAAAAGGAAAACCTTACAGTGCCTCTCTGAGTATTTTTTTCTAGATAATAAAACACATTGTTAGCAAACTGTTCTAGATAATTGCTGAAGATAAACACGGTTCATAAAGCAGGAGTCCCACTAACTGTTTATGTGTTTAACCTAAGTTCCACTTCTTTTCATTCCACAGACACCCTATTTTTGGCCATCAAATTGTTGGGAGCCGGAAAACACAGACTATGGTCAGTGCACTATCTCTTCATTTTGTTGTTGACAATACCATTATGTATGGATAAATACGTGCTTGCATTTTATTGTTTGTCACTGAGAAGAGAATACTAAAAATTTCAATAGGGGGTAATATTTCTAACATTGAATTTATAAATGACCTTGTTTGGAAAGTCACCAAATCTGGTGGCAGCTTATTCCATGTTATAGTGCCTCCTGTGACTATTAAAAAAATACTTTTCCTTTGAATAGATTAAAGAGCTATAAATAAACCTAAAAGGATTATTATTATTGTTGTTACTCTACTGGAAAGAGTATCAAAGGGGTTCAGAGAGCCAGAATTTTTGTTCACCTCTTCTATTTAGCTATGATTTGTAGTAAGTCTCTTGCCTTCCACACTGCACTTTTCTCACTATTATTTGAGGGATCTTGTGATCCTGTTAGCAGAAGGTTTTGTTAAACATGAAAGGCCAAATGCAAACAAGAGAAAAGATACAGTAGGAAATTCAATCATAGTGAATCAAATTCAGTCTACTTCAAATGAACTCAGTTCAACAACCATGATTTTAATTAAACTCTTCAAGGAAACAGGCTCCTAATAAGTGCTGCTTCTTACATTTTCCTGAAGACTACAGTTTTAAAACATTGTAATATTTCATGGTTTTTAAATATCATTTTTACGAGTATTTATTGAGGATTTGTTTCAATGCCAAGGGCCATAGTAGGTACTGGGATAAGGAGACTCTGACTTTATCTACACTATTGAGTAACTCATAGGCTAAGTGAGAAAAGAGAATTACACAAAAGAAGTTGCTGTGAAGTGCCTAGTGAATGTTAATAGTGGTATATGTAAAATAGATGGAAGTTTGTAAGAATAAGAGAATTACTTTGAGGGTTTCCAGAGTGATCTCACAAAAGAACTGAGAGCATTTGAGGTGGATTTTAAAAGAGGGGAAATTTTTCAGGAAGCAAGGCAGAGAAGGCATTTGAGGCAGAGAAAGGGCCAGCATATGCAAAGACAGAAACTTGACAGCAATCTGGCTTTTTTTGCCTCCTGGAAAGACATTTGATAGAAAACCATAGGAAAGTCCATAAAAAACCAATGAAGTCAACCCTCATTTTTGTCAAACTTGGATTTCATAGTTCATCCAGGTGGTCATGTGCCAACCAAAAATTCAAACTAACATAACTTACAGAAAACAATCTAAAAACCAGAGTACTTAACAATTAATAGAATAGATGATTCTTTTCTAGTGAGGGGAATGTTGCTTTTTTTTCATCCAGGGTACACAGCAGGGTATAACTTCCCTAGTGGCTCAGATGGTAAAGAGTCTGCTCACAATGTGGGAGACCCGGCTTCAATTCTTGGGTCGGGAAGGTCACCTGGAGAAGGAAATGACAACCCACTCCAAGTATTCTTGCCTGGAAAATCCATGGACAGAGAAGCCCGGCAGGCTATAGTCCATGGGATTGCAAAGACTGGGACACAACTGAGCAACGAACACTTTCAGGGTACGCATTCTTCAAAACTGAGACGCTTAAAGAGAAAAGTTACTTAAAAAAAAAAACAACAACACAGCTTTCTGATTGGTATGTCTGAGTTGGAGAACTTTGTGGAATGTTTTGTCTATCCTGGGACTGTTCAATTCAGTTCAGTTCAGTCGCTCAGTCGTGTCTGACTCTGCAACCCCATGGACTGAAGCACTCCAGGCCTCCCTGTATCACCAACTCCCGGAGTTTACTCAAACTCATGTCCATTGAGTCGGTGATGCCATCCAACCATCTCAACCTCTGTCATCCCCTTCTCCTCCTGCCTTCAATCTTTCCCAACATCAGGGCCTTTTCAAATGAGTCAGTTCTTTGTATCAGGTGGCCCAAGTATTGGAGTTTCAGCTTCAGCATCAGTCCTTCCAATTAATATTCTGGACTGATTTCCTTTAGAATGGACTGGTTGGTTCTCCTTGCAGTCCAAGGGAATCTCAAGAGTCTTCTCCAACACCACAGTTCAAAAGCATCAATTCTTCAGCACTCAGATTTCTTTATAGTCCAACTCTGACATCCATACATGACTACTGGAAAAACCACAGCTTGACTAGACGGACCTCTGTTGGTAAAGTAATGTTTCTGCTTTTTAATATGCTGTCTAGGTTGGTCATAACTTTTCTTCCAAGAAGCAAGCATCTTTTAATTTCATGGCTGCTGTCTCCATATGCAGTGATTTTAGAGCCCCAAAAAATAAAGTCTGTCACTGCTTCCAGTTTCCCCATCTATTTCCCATGAAGTGATGGGACCAGATGCCATAATCTTAGTTTTATGAATGTTGAGTGTTAAGCCAACTTTTTCACTCTCCTCTTTCACTTTCATCAAGAGTGAAAGTTCTTCTCTTTCTGCCATAAGGGTGTTGTCATCTGCATGTCTGAGGTTATTGATATTTCTCCCAGCAATCTTGATTCCAGCTTGTGCTTCATCCAGCCCAGCATTTCTCATGATGTACTCTGCATATAAGTTAAATAAGCAGGGTGACAATATACCACCTTGACGTACTCCTTTCCCTATTGGAACCGTCTGTTGTTCCATGTCCAGTTCTAACCTGGGATGGTGCCTGGGAATCATTTCACCAAAGATTATGGAGTACGAGTGAAGAAAACACCTGGACATCCGAAAAGGAGCTCACTGAGAAAAACCCAGGCGATGGAGGCAGACGGACCTGAACTCAGTTGGTGTGTCACAGCAACATACCAACTGTGTAACTTTGGTCAAGGCTTGTTACCTCTCTGAGCCTGTCTGCTTGCTTTTCAAGAAAAAATAATAATAATACTGACTCCCTAAAATTGTTGAATGAATAAAAATGAATATGCCTAAGAAAACTGGTATTGTTCCTCTCATACTTAATGGATCAAAATTGTTTTCGCTTGTCATTATAATTTACTGACAGATGCACTTTCCCTGTTCCTTGCATAAAGGCAAATTCTTATTCTTAATGTTCTCTCCATACATCTTTTGTGTTTTTCTTGAATATGTTAATGTTTACAATGGCAGTTCATATTTCAACACTTCATGATAGATTAATGTTTTAGTGCTAAACACGAGGAAATGGCATGGCTTACACAGAAAATAATTTATGGAACATCTCTCAAAGTCAGTCATCTCAAAATTATTAATGTCATTCGGTTTAACATTAGCTCTTGTCAGAGTCCATTTAATGAGAGTCATTGTCTAAACTTTCTCCCAAACCTGGAGAGCATTTAATTTTTAACTAAAAGTAGGCATAGTCTTTATTATTCTGTTTGTTTTTTCCCCCTGAATAAACATATACCAGTTTATGTCTCATTTGCTTGGTTTATTATACAAGTGAAGATTAATATGCAAGTGTATTATTATACAAGTGAACAATAAAATAAATATTCAATAAAAGGTTATAGATGGCTGGATGGCATCACCGACTCAACGGACGTGAGTTTGAGTGAACTCTGGGAGTTGGTGATGGACAGGGAGGCCTGGTGTGCTGCGATTCATGGGGTCACAAAGAGTCAGACACGACTGAGCGACGAACTGAACTGAACTGAACTGAAAAGGTTATAGACAAAGAGAAAGTGAAATGATAATGATCTCAGACACTGTACCACTCCTATAGGCAATGATGCTTTGTCTTCTGTGATTTATCTTTTTACATACAAGTATAGAAGCGATTCAAATTATCCAACTTTGAATTTCCCACCACTGTTTGTCTAAAGAACATTTATAAAGCATGAACACTTTCTTATAAAGAGGATGTTGATGCTGTAATTGAGTTGGAAGTCCCAACAGAAATAATAGTGATTACTTAGCTGTTTTTTTTCTGAGACAGCATGGAACAGACAATAACTTATTGATTAAAGAAGATTTAAAGAATGCTTCTTATACTCTGTCAATATCTAATGTCTGTTTTCATCACCAATTTAAACTTGCTGGAAAGCCTCTGGAGAACATAAACATCTACAAGCCAGTTTATACGGAGAAACACTTTTCCATGGTTACCTTGGTTTCATAGAAAAATAGAATATGTTGATTGTGTTTAGTTACTAAGACAAGCCAATATGAACTAAAGGGCTATGAAAAAAACACCATTCTTTGACAATTAAGTTGTGTGAGATTTCTGATATTTTTTCACCCAAGTACAAAAAAATAATCCAATCCAAGTAAAATGGAGTCAGGAATGAATTTCCCATGTATTTACATCAAGAATCATCTAGTATAAAGGGATTGCAATGAGAGCTGGAGGCCAAGACCCAAGGAAGTTTTCAAGAGAACTGTGGTAAGGAGTAGAGACTGTAGTGGTGGTAGAAAACTCAAGCAGAAGCGAGAGATGGGAAGTTCACTAATATTATAAGCAAACAATGCACATTGAAATTCCTACAGATGAACACACATCAACCAACATCTTTCATCTGGCTTCTTTTGAGGGTGCAATCTCCAGTATTCAAATAGAATGTGGACCTCAAGAAATTGAAATTTCCAGTAAAGACAGGAGCTGATGCTATACTTTTATGACTCACCTCATTCACTTCACCCAAATCCTGACCCTGTTGGAGCATGTCCTTATTGAATACTTTTATATTTTTTTCATTGCTGCTGCTGCTGCTAAATCGCTTCAGTCGTGTCTGACTCTGTGCGACTGCATAGATGGCAGCCCACCAGGCTTCCCCATCCCTGGGATTCTCCAGGCAAGAATACTGGAGTGGGTTGCCATTTCCTCCTCCAATGCATGAAAGTGAAAAGTGAAAGTGAAGTCACTCAGTTGTGTCCGACTCTTCGAAACCCCATGGACTGCAGCCTACTAGACACCTCCGTCCATAGGATTTCCCAGACAAGAGTACTGGAGTGGGGTGCCATTGCCTTCTCTGATATGTTACATTAAAGTATTATTTATTTTCTTGATTAATGGGTAATTTGGCAATCTCTTGACTTACCCTGTAGGCAAATGCCTCACTCATCTCATCCTAGGGGCAACTGAAACCAATGTATGCCAACTGTAGAAAGGCAGACATGTTCTCAACATAAGGAACTTTTGACAATTTAACAATGAAAATTGTCCAGAACTTACCTTATTTTGCAGAATGATGGTTTGTGCCCCAAAATATTCCACCAATGCTCTATTTCCCTCAGGATGTTTTGAGGACCTTTAGCCTATATAGAAAGGTTCTTGGACTTCCCAGGTGGCTTAGTGGTAAAGAACCTACCTGACAATGCAAGGGACATAAGAGAGGTGAGTTTGATCCCTGGTGGAGAAGATCCCCTGGTGGAAAAAACGGCAACCTACTCCAGTTCTTGCCTGGAGAATCCCTCGGATGGAGGAAATTGGCTACAGTCCATTGGGTTGTAAAAGGGTTGGACACAGCATAGCAACTAAACAACAACAAAAAAAGGGCTTTGACAGTGTCAGTGTACAACCAAACTTCCCATTTTGCTTAGGCTTAATAACTACAGGAAGCATATTTATTTCATTTAAAGTTTTACTAAAGAAAAATAGTTAATTATGGTGACCATGAAAATAATAGACTGCTTACAATCCTTATATAGACTTTTTGACAATCAAAGAATGAAAGGGAAAATTTAAAAATAAAAAAAAACATCTCATAGAAATGAGATCGTTTATAATATTGTTGTTCAGTCCCTCAGTCATGTCCAACTCTTTGTGATCCCCTAGACTGCAGCACACCAGACTTCCCTGTCCTTCACTATCTCCCAGAGTTTGCTCGAACTCATGTCCATTGAGTCAGTGATACCACTCAACCATCACATCCTCTGTTACCCTCTTCTGCTCCTGTACTCAATCTTTCACAGCATCAGGGTCTTTTACAATTAGTCAGAATATAAGTAAGCACTAATAGGCAAACCTTACCTGCCTCCTTAGAAACCTGTATACAGGTCAAGAAGCAACAGTTAGAATCAGACATGGAAAAGCAAACTGGTTCAAAATTGGGAAAGAAGTACATTAAGGCTGTATATTGTCACCCTGCTTATTTAACTTATATGCAGAGTACATCGTGTGAAATGCCAGGCTGGATGAAGCACAAGCTGGAATGAAGATATTTGGTTGCTCTATCAACTATTAATAACCTCAGATATGCAGATAACACTACCCTAATAGCAGAAAGTGAAGATGAACTAAAGAGCCTCTTGATGAAGGTGAAGGAGGAGAATGAAAAAGCTGGCTTAAAACTCAACATTCAAAAAAGTAAGATCATGGCATCACTGACTCAATGGACATGAGTTTGAACAAGCTCCGGGAGATGGTGAAGGACAGGGAAGCCTGGCATGCTGCAGTCCATCTACGAATTAGCGATACTATTTCATCAAGACTCAATTTTCTCAAGTCTAGCAATTAAAGCTGAAAAACATTCTTGGTGAATACACAAATCAACAACAGAGGCATTATTTTTCATTGTTTTAATATAGAGTGGCTGGTAAGGTGCAGACTATTGTTCAGTCAGTTTTTGGTCTTTGAAATTTTCTCAGCCTGGGAAGTTAAGCGACAGAAACTTCATACCCTAGGAGGTAAATATTCTATATCCTAAGACTTTCTGGATAGATAATAGAAATTTTTTGTGGCATAGAGCTGAAATAAGACTACTTCTAAGTCCAAGTGATTTGCCAAAAAAAATTTTTTTTCTTTTAATTAAAACCTGCTTAACAAGAAATTTGGATGTCTGATTTCACATTGTCCTTGAGCAAGGAGAGGGTGTGGTTCATTCCAGCTTGTGCTTCATCCAGCCTGGCATTAGTATTCTGTTTCTACATTGTCTTAACAGAAAGGAGATTATGTTGTTATTGTTCAGTCACTCAGTCGTGTCTGGCTCTTTGCAACCCCATGGAGTGCAGCACGCCAGGCTTCCCTGACCTTCACCATCTCCTGGAGCTTGCTCCAACTCATGTCTGTTGAGTCAGTGATGCCATCCGACCATCTCATCCTCTGTCATCCCCTTTGAAGGAGATTTAGATTGTGTTAAATCACACTAGACAAAAGCTCTTGTGGGAACCTGAAGAAAGTGAAGTCAGAGAGTAAACTTGAACACCTGGCAAGGTTCCAAATTTTCTTTTGGCTTAGCAATTGCATGCCTTGCCCTTCAACTCTTCCTTGACTCAGAATGTCCATGTCAGTGTGAAATCATGACTTTATCCAGTAATGAAATTTCAGAGCTGGAGGGAACCTGAGAGGTCATCCAGTTTGACCATCTCAGCTAAGGATGAGGCAGCTGAGTTCCAGAGAGTGACAGGATTCGTTTAGTCAAGGTCACAAGTTATGGGCCAAGTTTTCAATGCACGAAAAAGTGAGATAAATAGAAGATTGCTGATATCTAACTCATCAGAGCATTCAGTAAAGACTTTCAATAATATATTGAAATAGTTGTTATTGAATATATTGAATAGTTGTTACTTTTCTCAGCTATTAAGGACATATACCAAATGTGGGGCTTCCTTTGTAGCTCAGTTGGTAAAGGATCTGCCTGCAATGGGTTCAATGGAGACCTGGGTTCAATTCCTGAGTCAGGAAGATCCCTGGAGAAGGAAATGGAAACCCACTCCAGTATTCTTGCCTGGTGAATCCCATGGACAGAGGAGCCTGGCAGGCTACCGTCCATGGGGTCGCAAGAGTCAGATACGACTTAGTGACTAAAACACAACACACAGCAATTGTGGGTCTTCCCTGGTGGCTAAGTGGTAAAGAATCCACCTGCAATGCAGGAGACACAGGTTTCATCCCTGGGTCAGAAAGATCCCCCAGAGACAGAAATGGCAACCCACTCCAGTGTTCTTATCTGGGAAATCCCACAGACAAAGGAGCCTGACGGCCTACAGTCTTTGAGATTGCAAAGAATCGGACATGACTTAACACTGAACAACAACAAAATAAAACAAATGTGCTGTGCCTTTGCATTTCTATCATTGTTATGGAACAAATTCTGGCAAAATCAGTTTTCTGTGACTGACCTGAGCTATGCTTTCATGCTAAGTCTGAGGTGTCATGTTCTTGTTAAAGAAGTTTCTTTTCAAGCCTAGAAATATGATTACAAGGCTGCTCAGTCTCCTACTGTTGCTCCTTTGTGAAGCTTTGGGCAGCTGTTATAATAAAAGTAAGTGATAACACACTGTACTCCCAAATCACCATGCTGTTTGTCAAGCTCCAGTACTACTCCTCAGGCTGATTTCCTGGAATGGGAGGCAAAGGGCCAGAATTGCAAAGCCATCATAAACATTTCTCTTTTAGATATAGTTTACCAGCTGGGAAAGAACAGCATCTCTGCTTAGTTTATAGGAAGGACCTAGAATTCTTCTGCCCAGCTGACTGACTGTTCAGTTCAAACCACCAGATGAAATGCCTTGGAGTTAAAATGTGTCAAGAGGAACTTCGTAGAATGGAATCACTGGAACATGACTGAGCAGTTGCTGAGTGCTTTTTGGAGGTTAAATCCTGTCTAGAGGCCAATACAGTACCCTGAGAGAACTTTTAATGACATATGAAATGGTTACCAAGGTTCCAAACATGTGTATTTTCTTGTAACACCTTTTTAAATTACCATTGTGTTTGAGTGGCTCAGACAATAAAGAATCTGCCTGCAATTCAGGAGACCTGGGTTCAATTCCTGGGTTGGAAAGATTCCCCTGGAGAAGGGAATAGCAACCCACTCCAGTATTCTTGTCTGTAGAATCCCATGGACAGAGGAGCCTAACAGGATGCAGTCCTTGGGGTCACAAAGAGTTGGACACCACTGAGTGACTAACACTTTCTCTTCACTTGAATTTCAGTAATGATGTTACAGATTATTTGTTTTGTCCCCCCAGAATGATAAAATCAGAAATTTACAATTTGAGGAAAAATGACAAAGACCAATATGCTTTGGTTTATAATGCTCTATTTTTTTTATTTTTAGTGCCTCAGTGTAAATAAGCAGGCAAGAAATGATTGTGTTTTTTTCCCCCTTTTAGCGGTTTACCTCTGCAAAAGAACAATGCAAAACAAAGCGAGGCTGGAGCTGGCCGACTATGAAGCTGTAAGTACCGAGGACTTCCTGGCAAAGGAAGGTATAAGATGAGCAAGAATAAGGCCAATGGTCATTTCTGGGCACTCTGAACTTTCTACATTTATGAATCTTAGAGATCAGATTTCCAGGGAGGGACAGCATAATTACTATATCCCTTACTTGCTTACTTCCTCTCATCATTCACAGTCATGATGAAATTCTAAATACACAAATTCGGGGAAGAAGTAGGAAGTATATATTATTTGCTAAAACTGATTTAATATAAAAGTTTTATGTATGTTGTCATTTGTTTTTAGTCACTCACTAAGTCGTGTCTCTTTGTGACTCCATGAATGTAGCCCTCCAGGGTTCTCTGTCCATGGGATTTCTGCCAGGCAAGAATACTGGAGTGGGTTGCCATTTCCTTCTTCAGGGGATTTTCTGACCCAGAGATCGAACCTGCATCTCCTGCATTGGCAGGCAGATTCTTTGCCATTGAGCCACCAGGAAGCCCAAAATCTTTATGTGTATACATATATATATATAGTAGTATATACTATATATATATACTATATATAATGAAGATATCCAAACTTCGAGAATTAAAGAGTGTTTACACTGGGAAAATGGTTTTTGCAAAATCTTTAGGTTGGTCACCATCAACAGATTAAATTGACCTCATGTAATCTGTTCAGATGATTGCTATCTTCTGATTTACTAAACTTAGAGCACTATCTGTAAATAGGTAGTAGGGGGCCAAAGGTTTACATTTTTCTCAAAAACCAGATAAACTTATTGAATCAGTAGTAGAAATGTACTGATTTCTTATTCAGTAAAATGGGCAGAGAAAAATCCAATGAATTACTCTTGAGCACTTTTTAATGTAAGTTTAGTATTTGGGGTTTTTAGTTATACTTGCTAATATTGATGTTTGTAATAGGCTTTCCTATGTCCTCTGTGACTGTTAATTTTAGGATTAGCTGCATTTAGTGAGCATGACTTATCATTCCAAGTACACTTACTCCAAGAAATTTTGATTTGTTTTCTTGGTAAGTACATATGGTACAACCGGGCAGAAACAGATAGCTTTTGGGCTTCCCTGTGGCCCTGCGGGTAAAGAATCCGCCTGCAATGTGGGAGACCTAGGTTCGATCCCTGGATTGGGAAGAGTCCCTGGAGAAGGGAAAGGCTGCCCACACCAATATTCTGGTCTGGAGAATTCCATGGACTGTATAGTCCATGGGGTCGCAGAGTTGGACACGACTGAGCGATTTCCACTTTCACTTTTCACATATGGTAGATAAACTAGAAGGGGGCATAGTAAGGCTGAGCTCCAGAATGTCTTCTCCGTGGTATATTTTACAGGAGAGCTTGGCCAGGCTACAGAGAGCATTTGCCCGGAAGTGGGAGTTCATTTTTATGCAAGCAGAAGCACAAGCAAAGTGAGTCCTTGTGAGTCTTTTGGAAGATTTGTTCAAGTTGTGGCCTTTTATCCACAGAGGCACTATGATTAACACTGCTTACTGTTCATTGCTGTGATGTTAACAGAGTGGACAAGAAGAGAGACAAGATTGAAAGGAAGATCCTTGACAGTCAAGAGAGAGCGTTCTGGGATGTACACAGACCTGTGGTGAGCAAGCACACGCACCAACATTGTCTGAATTCATAATTTCAGCCTTTGGAAAGTAAAGGAAGAATGTAGTAACTCCGTTTTTCTCCCCCCCGCCCCCGAAGTCGGTGAATTTAGAAGAGTGCCGCCGTTAAAGCGACTAGAGTTCAATAGTATAATATTTAATTTATAGGACTGCTTTTTTCTAACGTGACACTACTTGCATACTCACTTTTTGCTTCTGAGGTGCCTGATACTTTCATGCACTTGAAGGAAAGAAGTCTGCAACAAAGGAGTTTGGCATGGCTTCCAATCTACATTTTTTCTGAATTTATAGTAAAAGTCTGAGTTAAAATGTTATTCCTCCACTAATTTTTCTTTTTTAAAACCTACTAATAGCCTGCCTTGAATGACAGCTTTAATGGAAACATTTTAGGTGGCTCTGCTTCAGCTTAGCTCATTCTTCTGATAATGTAACTGGTCATTGAATCTATATACAATAACTTAGCTGGCTTTCTTATATAGTAATGTTATAGTAATAGTAATGTTAAACCATATGAGCCAGAGTAACAAATAACAAACAACCTTGATTAATACCAGAAAACTTTGTGTAAGGAGTTAAACAATGGTTATGAGCTTATATCTTTAAACATAGACCTAGAGAATGGTATTTATATAGTATTATTAAATAACAGGATCACAGCAAGAGATGAATCAAGATTCTTTGAGACTATCTTAAAATTTTCCTCTCAGCTACCTGTGGGAATGGGCCAAAATAGGTCTGTTTTCCAAAGGTTTGTATACGCATGTCTATATATATATATGATTAAAATTTAAATTTTATATATATTTAAATTCTAGATATTAATTCAACTCTCAGATTTCATATGAAATTTTTTTGAATTCACAAAAAATTAGAATTGAAACTTAACTGTCTTTCCTACTCAAAATTCAGTTTTATTGCTCATGGTGTGAAAAAGATTGTGAGGTCACATGCATAAGTATTGCAAGGATATGAAGTAGGATTTTTGCTTGTTTTAAGCCATCTCTAGAAACTGGTTAATAAGTTATGCCCTCATGTTCGTCCACTTTATGCTCCTGAACATCTGAGGGCCCATCTCTAGCCTAGTTTAAATCTGATGACTCTTGGCAACTCAAGAGGACTTGCTCCATGTCGGATTCCCTTCTCTGCCCACATCTGTTCCACAGCAAAAACTCATGCTCTCAGATTATGTAAATTGATCCCACCTCAACACACTTGCCTGTTCAGTCGCCCAGGAATTACTCAGCCAGTCCCGTGCCTTCTATGTGCCCTGTACCCACTGTGAGTAGGCTCCAGTCCTGTTTCTCCTCAGAGCAAGGCACTATGAATGTTCTCCAGGGGGCCCCTGCTGTGCCCCTCACTAGGTGTTCATTTAGAAAGTCCTCCCAAAGAGCACCTGGAGGCGGAAACCACCCTGAAGCTGTTAGTTCCGTTTCCCTTATTCAATTTGTGGATGCCTCTGCTTGGCTTTATATCTCTTAAAATGAACATGTTATGCAATTCTTGCTTACGGTTTGTTTTCTAGAGGGGAAGAAAAACAGAGCTTTGGGTTACCTGCATGATTCTGAGAATGTAATGCGCCTAACCCAACCCTACCTTCAGTTATGTATGTTTTATATTACAACTGTGTATCCCGTTGGAAGAAATGTTTTTGAAGTGGTTCCAGGTGTGTGTGAAGTGATGACACTTGTCTGGAGGCCGTATTAGTCACACAGGTCCTGCCCTGTGTCTGGATTTTAGAATTTTGAGTGCCTACTGAGGATTAATTGACAGAGATGATGCTGGCAGGATTGTTAAGCAGGACACTCCTAAAAGAGTTTTTAATGGCTATCTCCCCAGCAAAATACACAAGCTATATTTCTATTCACTGGCTGTAGTGTTAATTAAACAATAAGAAGAAGAACTTTCTAAGATAACTATACCTCCAAAAATGTCCTTATTTTTATTTTGGTTTTAAAAAACTCTTATTACAAAATTATGAACACACTACTGCGTGTTTTTAAAGTATAGAAATTAATATTCTCATTGGAATAAAAGACTCTATTCAAATTTCACAGACTTATAACACAATTTAATTAAAACACTTTTAAGCTATATAGTTATATTTTTCCTGTATTGCTTTAGATTTATGAATATATTAAGTATCTTTGTTCTCAAAGACAAAAATGGAGTTATCCTAGCAGTACTGTTTGTTGATTTGTTTCATTTTATTTCCTCTTGCATAATCCTACTCTTTAACCTTAGCAGAGAACAATTAATCCTGATAAAGCTTTTACTAGTTTAAGTCAAGGTGATACACTATACTGCATTTTGTTTGGTTTGCTTTGATTTGATCTGGTTTGATGCTGTAATTTATTTAATTAAAATAGGTTGGAAATAATTAGCGAGAAATATAGTCAGGAAGGAGAAATCTCAAAAAGAAGCTCAGAATCTTTAAAGTATACTTAAAGTAGAATATTGTAAAATATTATGAGTTTATAGTTAGAGATGTAGAAAATATATGTAATGTGATTTTTTTAATGAAATCACTTAACACAGTATACTCATTTATTGCATTTAATACCTTTTTAAAATAAATTTGCTTCCCTAAGTACGTCCATGTTTACTCCCCCCCAAAAAAAGTTAAAGTCATAACACTGAGAAGGACTCTTCAGTTATTAAGGACTCCAGACAGAATTGTCAAACACTAACTACAGTAAGTGCCTACACATGAACCTTCAAGTTGCAGACTTGAGAACGTGCACCCTCGTGTCCGCACACATAAGTTAGTTCACTTGTCTGGCGTACATTGTCACGTGCATGCATCCTCTGCAAGTGGTTATGTTTTTGTGTGCTTTACTGTACAGTAATGTATAGAGTTCAGTAGTATAGTATATTTACTTCAAGCTATTAGTCGATCTATAAGAGGACAACTTCATTGAACTCCTGGCTGTGCAGCACAGGGAGCTTACTAATGAAAACCTGATGGAATTGGAGCCCAGAGAAAGGACAAAGAGGGACAAGAGAAAGAAGAAGTAACTAATGAACAAGAGATTTACAGCCCAGGAAATGGCAAGGGGATTTTCTTTATTTGAGAAAGCAAGGTTAGCTTTTGAGGCACAGGACCCAAACACAGAATGGTATATGAAGGTTGTAGCAGCCGTTCAGAATGAAATCCAGTGCTACTATGTCATCTATGATGAGAAAAAAAGGGCTACTACTCAGACATCCCTGGATCATTTTTTCAAGAAGATAGAATTGAATCCAACAAGGAACCAGAATTTTTGCCATCAAATTTAGGCATGAATGAAATTTCAGCTTGCCCTCCATCTCTTATTGCTGACAGTCCTTCAGCTCTACCATCTCCCACTTCCTCTCTCTCCTCCAGTCAGTAACTCTTCTTACCTGTTCACTTGATGCCAGCCCCTGTATGCCAGTTGTACGGTACTCCTGTACCTTTCAAGATACTGTATTGTAAGATTAAAAATGTTTTCTTTATTTTTTGTTTTTATGTATTATTTGTGTGAAAATTATTGTAAACCTGTTACAGCACAGTACTAGATAGCCAGTGGTGTTAGTTGGGTACACAGGCTAACAATGTGAGACTTAACGAAAAAAATTAGACTTCCCAAGGTGTTCTTGGAAGGAACTCATTTATATGTAGGGGACTTACTGTATTCAAGATAATAGTAGGGGAAATAGACCAAATTGTAACAAATGTCAAAGATAATTTGGGATATGGGTTGACTTGTGTATTTAGTGTTTTGATACTTTTATAAAAGCCCCTTCAAGGGCTAATGGAGTCTTGTTGTTGTTTAGTTGCTACGTTATGTCCAGCTCTCTGCGACCCAATGGACTGCAGCACAGAAGGCTCCTCTGTCCTCCACTGTCTCCCAGAGTTTGTTCAAATTCACGTCCATTGAGTTGGCAATGATCTAACCATCTTAGTCTATATTAACTGAGTTCAAGCAACTAGTTGGGTGCCAGGTGGCTCATTTGTGTCCGATTCTTTGTGACCCTCTGGTCTGTAGCCCACCAGGCTCCTCCATCCATGAGATTCTCGAGGCAAGGATACTGGAGTGGGTTGCTATTTCCTTCTCCATTGAGCAACTAGTTAAATTGCAGTAAAAATTATGTTTGTCACAGTGCTAAAGAGTTTAACTGACACTAACTTCCAAGTATTTGTTTTAATATTTTCAGATTATAATTTCTTGAAGATCAGAGAGTTTGAAATTTTCTATACATTTCCTGTAAATCATTTTTTTATTTGAATAAATTAGTGTGGAGTGCCTGGTGAAGCATGTGTGTGTATGCACAAAGCCCATTAAAATTTGGGGTTTAAAAGTGTCTGAAGAAGAGGTTATAGATTTGCATAATAAGTTTGAGAAGTTCAATAAGATTCAAAGTTTTTATAACCTACTGAATTAGATCTAAGTGATTCTAAGGAAATACAACCATCATGGAGGGAAAAAAGTAGTCTAGTGAATTGGCCTTTCAAAGAAGAATGGTCCTGATATCTGGAACCAAACTTGTTCCTCACGGCCCTATTGTGGTGCCAGCTTATATCCTTAGCGCTGACTTTGGTTTTTTGTTTGTTAGTTACATTTTTTTCAGCTTAATGAGGTGTACTTGACAAACTAAATTGTAAGATACTTAAAGTGTACAATATGATGATTTTATATATGTGTTCTTTGTGAAAGGACTCCTGCCATCAAGTTAGTTAACCCTGACTTTGAAAGTTGATCTAAAGAGATGGAGTGTAGGGAACCTGGGCACATTCATATGTGCAAGGTAGAGTCAGCCGTATAGAGTGAATCACCTCTCCTCTCACCTTGGAAATCCATAGTGACCTGTGGGAGCTCTAGGGTTATACTTGAAGACAGTACTGTGGGTGAACATTATTTATACCACAAACTATAAAGCACAAGGCCACAATTATAAATATTCTTGCAGATACACTATGACAGGCATCACCTTGGCACATTTTTGTTGAGGACCATAGAGGGGAACCTGGTATAAGGTTAAGATACAGATATTTTAAAAAAATTTTGTTCAAGTATACCATACATACTAGAAATGCATATCAAATGCATAATGAAATGGCACCTCACACCAGTTAGAATGGCAGTTCTAAAAAGATAAGAGATAATAAGTGTTGGTGAGGATATGGAGCAAAATTCTGTGCACTGTCCTAGTGGGAATGTAAATTGGTGCAACCACTATGGAAACAGTAAGGAGGTTTCTCAAAATATTAAAAATAAAACTGCAATATGATCCAGCATTTCCACTTTTGGGTATTTAACCAAAATAAATGAAAACATGAACTTAAAAAAGCACCCTCATGTTCAATGCAGCATTATTTACAATAGATGCAACCTAAGTGCTCATTGATGGGTGAGTGAATAAAGAAAATGTGGACACAGGGATACCTCAGGGATAGTGTAGGTTTAGTTCTAGAGCACCACGATAAGTCATAGAGAATGTTTGCTTTACCAGTGTATATAAAAGTCATGTTACATGATATGGTGATCTATTAAGTGTGCAATAGCATTATGTCTAAAAACTAATGTCCATGCCTTCATTTAAAAATACTTTCTTGCTCAAAAATGCTAACCATCATCTGAACCTTCAGCAAGTCACAGTTGTAATGTCAAAGATCACAGATCACCATCAGATCAGATCAGATCAGATCAGTCGCTCAGTCGTGTCTGACTCTTTGCGACCCCATGAATCACAGCACACCAGGCCTCCCTGTCCATCACCAACTTCCGGAGTTCACTGAGACTCACGTCCATCGAGTTAGTGATGCCATCCAGCCATCTCATCCTCTGTCGTCCCCTTCTCTTCTTGCCCCCAATCCCTCCCAGTATCAGAGTCTTTTCCAATGAGTCAACTCTTTACATGAGGTGGCCAGAGTACTGAAGTTTCAGCTTTAGCATCATTCCTTCCAAAGAAATCTCAGGGCTGATCTCCTTCAGAATGGACTGGTTGGATCTCCTTGCAGTCCAAGGGACTCTCAAGAGTCTTCTCCAACACCACAGTTCAAAAGCATCAATTCTTCAGCGCTCAGCCTTCTTCACAGTCCAACTCTCACATCCATACATGACCACAGGAAAAACCATAGCCTTGACTAGATGAACCGTTGTTGGCAAAGTAATGTCTCTGCTTTTGAATATGCTATCTAGGTTGGTCATAACTTTCCTTCCAAGGAGTAAGCGTCTTCTAATTTCTTGGCTGCAGTCATCATCTGCAGTGATTTTGGAGCCCAGAAAAATAAAGTCTGACACTGTTTCCACTGTTTCCCCATCTATTTCCCATGAAGTGATGGGACTGGATGCCATGATCTTCGTTTTCTGAATGTTGAGCTTTAAGCCAACTTTTTCACCCTGCACTTTCACTTTCATCAACAGGCTTTTTAGCTCCTCTTCACTTTCTGCCATAAGGGTGGTATCATCTGCCTATCTGAGGTTATTGATATTTCTCCCGGCAATCTTGATTCCAGCTTGTGTTTCTTCCAGTCCAGCGTTTCTCATGATGTACTCTGCGAAAAAGTTTGAAATATTGTGAGAATTACCAAACTTACTCAGGGACACAGAATGCACAAGTACTGCGGGAATAATGGTGCTGATAGATTTGCTTGATGCAGGGCTGACACAAACCCCTTCAGTTTCTACAATGATGCAGTATCTGTAGCTCCCCAGCTGGCACAGTGGTAAAGAATCTGCCTGCCAATGCAGAAGATGCAAGAGAAGTACGTGGGTTCAATCCCTGGGTCAGGAAGATCTCCTGGAGGAGGAAATGGCAACCCACTCCAGTATTCTATTCTTGCCTGGAAAATCCCATGGACAGAGGAGCCTGGGGGGCTATGGTCCATAGGGTGCATAAAGAGTGGGACATGACTGAGCACTGACATGCACATGACATCTGTGAAGAACAATAAAAAGTGTGATAAAATGAGCTGTCCCTTATGTATGTACATATGTGTTTGTGTACACATATATACATACACAAACACATTTATAATTCAGTCATAAAAAAATAAAATCTTGCCATTTGTGACAGCATGGGCATGTGAAATATGTTAGAGAATGACCAATACAATAGAATTTCACTTATGTGTAGAAACCAAAAAATATACTCTTAAATACAGATTGGTGGCTGCTAGAGGTTGGGGGTTGGATAAAAAGAATAAAATCTTGCCATTTGTGACAGCATGGGCATGTGAAATACGTTAGAGAATGACCAATACAATATCATTTCACTTATGTGTAGAACCCAAAAAATATACTCTTAGATACAGATTGGTGGCTGCTAGAGGTCGGGGGTTGGGATGCTGGGAGAAATGGTGTGAAGGGGGTAAACAGGGACAGACTTCCAGTTTTAAAAGAAGTAAGTCCTGGAGATATGATGTATAGCACCTTGACTTTAGTCACTAATACCGAAGTGTGTATTGAAAAGTTGCTAAGACAGTAGATTTTAAAAATACTCATCATGAGGAAAGAAGTTTAAACTGTGTGGTGATAAACGTTAAGTAGACTTATTATCTAGTTTTGCAATATATACATATATTGCAATATTATTTTGTAATATATACATATATTAAATCATTATATTGTACACCTGAAGTGAATATAATGTTATATGTCAATTATATCTCAATAATAATTTTCTAAAGGATGGCCTACATACAGAAAATTGCACAAAGCTTAAGTGCACAATGAATTTTCAAGAATTGAACAGAACCAGTTCACCAGCCTTGACTGGCAAAGCAATGACAAACCTAGACAGCATATTAAAAAGCAGAAACATTATTTTGCCTACAAAAGTCCATTTAGTCAAAATTTTGGTTTTCCTAGTAGTCATATACAAATGTGAAAGCTGGACAATAAAAAAGGCCTGGCGCCAAAGAATTGAGGCCTTCAAACTGTGGTGTTGGAGAAGACTCTTGAAAGTCTCTTGGACTGCACGGAGATCACACCAGTCAATCCCAAAGGAAATCAACCCTGAATATTCATTGGAAGGACTGATGCTGAAGCTGAAGCTCCAATATTTTGGCCACCTGATGAGAAGAGCTGACTCACTGAAAAAGACCCTGATGCCGAAACTATTGAAAGCAGGAGAAGGGGACAACAGAGGATGAGATGGTTGGACGGCATCACCGACTCAATGGACATGAGTTTGAGCAAACTCCAGGGCATGGTGAAGGACAGGGAAGCCTGGCATGCTGCAGTCCATGGGGTCACAAAGAGTCAGACACAACTGAGTGACTGAACAACAACAAAGGCACCAGGATCCCAGAACCCTACCAGGGACCGTTCCAGTCACTGCTGCCTAGGTCAGTGGTAACTTCTCATACCATAGATACGTTTGCTTATTTCTGTCTTTATATAAATGGAATTATTAATATCACTCTTCTCATATTCAACATCTTCCTTTGAGAGTCTTTCATGTTATTGCGTATAGTTATAATTTGTTTATCCCCATTACTGTATTAGTATTCTGCTATATGACAGTAGAGGGTTTCATGATATATTGATGCTAAATTAACTTCCATAGGGTTAACACTCCACTATTATATCCATAATTTTGATTTTCAATTTATTATTTTCACTAACTTGTTATATTCATGATTCAACTTAAGTTACTCCAGACTTTTGTTTATCACACAAAACCATCAGCTCAGTCTCTTTAATTTAGGTTCAAAAGCAATGCAGACCTCAAAATAAAATAGAAAAACAAGGTGAATGATATTATATGTTATCACATATAATAAAGAAGTAATCTTATTTATATATAGAACTCATATGTCAGTGAGAAAATATCAAAGAAGTAAAAAATGTAATGGGAAACATTTATATTTTTACCTATTAAATTTTCAAACAATTTTTAAAAGGTAATATGACCATATATCTGCATACAATCTCACACTCTTAGGTCCAAAGGTCTATTTTAATTCTTTGGTTGTTGCAAGAGGCATAAGTAAATAGATAGGTAGGTGGATGGATAGATAGGTATGTAGGTAGATAGACAGACAAGACAGAGGGACAGGCAGATGTGTAGAGAGAAGACTGAAAAGATATATACATGAATATCAACAATAGTTTATTTATGAATGCTGAAATTCTGTTGATTTTATCTTTTTATGCTAATCTGTTTTAAAATTAAAATTTAATATGTTTACGTATTCAGTAAGAAAAATCAATAATAGTTTTAAAAAATGAATCAAGACTTCCAGTCCAGCATTGAAAGATCTTGGAAATTATCACTGTCAGTCTCACAATAAGAAAAAGAGCTGAATAAACTGAAAATCAACAATTTTTCTTACATTCATCTCAGAATGAGGTCATTACGTAAAATGCTGTAAGTGCCCAAAACTGGAGAGACAGGTGAATACAGGAAATCACAATTTACCAGAAGCCCAAGAGCAGAAACCTCCAAGGAACCGATACTGGGGTAAGAAACTTAACCTGTAATGGACAAATAGCTGGAGGTTCAGAGAAGACTAACTTGAAAGTTAAGACTCCAAGGGAGCCCAGTCTTGAGGCGACACCACACACTTGTGAGTTTTGCCTCCAGGAATTCTACCAGATTCTCACAGTGAAGTTTGAAGAGAAATCCCTTTGTACATCTCTCAGGGGAAGGGAAAAAGGAACTATTTTCAAATACTCTCAGAACATTCTCATCTTCTTAACTAGATCTGCCTTTAAGAGAAACTGATTGGAGTTGTACAGGAACTTCACCAACACAAAGAAAAGGAAATACCAGACTCTAATCCTGGTCTCACCCAAGTGAGGTGGAAAAAAAAAAAAATTGGAGAGAAATTTGTAAAGGTTACAGCCCCAGAGCACAGGCTCACGAAAAGAATGGCACCTAACCCTAGAACTATAGAATGCTTCCACTCCCTCTGCGCCAGCCACAACATTAAGAGAGTCTAAACAACAACAGGGAACTGCAAAGGAAAAAAATGCACATCTCAAGCCTTATTTAGGAAGCCTTAAGGAGGGATTCTATTTTGGGGGCTTTAAAATCACTGCAGATGGTGACTGCAGCTATGAAATTAAAAGACACTTACTCCTTGGAAGGAAAGTTATGACCAACTTAGACAGCATATTAAAAAGCAGAGAAATTACTTTGCTGACAAAGGTCCATCTAGTCAAAGCTATGGTTTTTCCAGTGGTCATGTATGGATGTGAGAGTTGGACTGTGAAGAAAGCTGAGCGCCAAAAAATTGATGCTTTTGAACTGTGGTGTTGGAGAAGACTCTTGAGAGTCCCTTGGACTGCAGGGATATCCAACCAGTCCATCCTAAAGGAGATCAGTCCTGGGTGTTCATTGGAAGGACTGATGCTAAAGCTGAAACTCCAATACTTTGGCCACCTGATGCGAAGAGCTGATTCATTGAAAAAGACCCTGATGCTGGGAAAGATTGAAGGCAGGAAGAGAAGGGGATGACAGAGGATGAGCTGGTTGGATGGCATCACCGACTCAATGGACATGAGTTTGGGTAAACTCTGGGAGTTGGTGAGGGACAGAGAGGCCTGGCATGCTGCGGTCCATGGGGTCGCAAAGAATTGGACACGACTGAGCGACTGAACTGAACTGAGAGAGGTTTCCCTGGTGGCTTAGTGGATAAGAATCCATCTGCCAGTGCAGGAGACATGTGTTTGATCCCTGATCAGGAAGATCCCACATGCCGATCCCATGTGCCACAGCTATTAAGCCTGTGCTCTAGAGCCCAGGAACTGCAACTACTGAAGCCCAGGAGCCCTAGAGAAGCCACTGCAATGAGAGGCCTGTGTACCTCAACAAAGAGTAGCCCCCGGCCCCCCACCGCTTGCCTTGCCAGGTTAGAGAAAAGCCCTTGCAGCAATGAAGACCCAGCAAAACCAAAAATAAATAAATAAATAATGTTTGTGTTTTAAAAAGCCTAAGGGAAACCTGAAGACAACTGGGGAGACACAAACAAGGAAAGCAGAGGAAAGTTTATCTCTGCTATAACAAAAGAAAGCAGTAAATACAGCTTCTTCTCTAGCTAGATGTGCAAACCACACAATAAACACCTGTTTGCCTCAGGGCCTTTACCCGATACATGATAACTGGCTTTCAACAAAAAATTCACATAGAGTAAAAGGGAAGAAAAAAAAGCAGCTCAAACAGACACATTAAGCATCGGAATCAGACTCAAATATGGCAGAGATGTCGAAACTATCAAACTAAGGATTTGAAACATGTATGAAAAATGTGCTAAGGCTTCTAATAGAGGAAATGAACAACATAAAGGAATAAAGAATAGAGGTATAAACATAAATATAGAAACTCTAAGAAAGAATCAGAGGAAAATGTTAGAATAAAAAATGCCTTAACATTAAATGAAAAATACACTTGATATGCTCATAAATAGACTGGACATGGCCAAGCAAATAATCAGTGAGCTTGAAAAAATGTCAATAGAAATTTCCAAAGCCAAAATGCAAAGAGAAAAAGGGTGAAAAAGACAAGAGCTGTGAAATAATTATTAAAGGTGTCACATACATATAATAGGAATACCAGAAAGACAAACAAGAGAGCAAGAAGAGAAGAAATATTTGAAGCAGTGATGAGCCATCATTTCTGAAAATTAACCGAGAGCCAGGAAGCTTAGAGAACACCACCAGACTAAATATCAAAACATCCAAACCTAGACATAACACATTTAAATTTCAGAAAGAGGACAAATCTTCAGAGAAGCCAGAGGAAAAAGAAACACTTTACATAGGGAGGAAAAAGATTAATGGTTGCATCAGACTTTTAGAAATCATGCAAGCAGGAGAGCAGAGTGAAATATTTTGTGTTGAAAGAAAAAAAAAAAACTTTTGAATTCTATCCAGCAAAATTATCCTTTATAAGTGCAGGAGAAATAAACACTTTCTCAGATAAATAAAAATTGAGGAACTCTGTCATCAGGGGACTTGCAAGAAATGTGGAATATCTTTAGAAAGAAGGAAATACCATAGGTCAGAAACTCAGGTCTATTTTTTTATTTTTAATTATCGTACAAATGATGATAGCAGTGTTAAAGGGTACAGAAAGGAGAAGGCATTGGGAATAACCTATTATAAGGTAATTGAATGGAGTAGTATAGTGTGATTTGAAAGAGGAGTCTGATTAGATGTAAGTATGTATTGCAAACCAAAAGGCAACCACTGAGGAAAGTTTAAAATGAAATAGAATTAATATGTTAAGAAAGGCAAACAAAAGGAATAGCAAAAATTCTCAACTGAAAACATAGAAGGTAGAAAAATAGAAAAAATAAAAGGAAAAGAATCAGAGCAATGGCAACGAATAGAAAACTATGAAAAAAATATGGCAGGTATTAATCTAGCTATATTATGATCTCTTTAAACAGTGGTGGCCTAAATACACCAGTTAAAAGGGAGAGAGACTATCAGAATGAATGAAAACCTAAAACCTAATTATATATTAAGAAACTCAGTTAAGTATAAAGACAGAGGTACAGATTAAAAGTAAAGTAAAGCTATGGAGAAAGTAAAGGGATGCTACCACTAGTAAACCTAGATAGCATATTGAAAAGCAGAGACATTACTTTGTTAACAAAGGTCCGTCTAGTCAAGGCTATGGTTTTTCCTGTGGTCATGTATGGATGTGAGAGTTGGACTGTGAAGAAGGCTGAGCGCCAAAGAATTGATGCTTTTGAACTGTGGTGTTGGAGAAGACTCTTGAGAGTCCCTTGGACTGCAAGGAGATCCAACCAGTCCATTCTGAAGGAGATCAGCCCTGGGTGTTCTTTGGAAGGAATGATGCTAAAGTTGAAACTCCAGTACTTTGGCCACCTCATGCGAAGAGTTGACTCACTGGAAAAGACTCTGATGCTGGGAGGGATTGGGGGCAGGAGGAGAAGGGGATGACAGAAGATGAGATGGCTGGATGGCGTCACCGACTTGATGGACGTGAGTCTGAGTGAACTCCAGGAGTTGGTGATGGACAGGGAGGCCTGGCGTGCTGCGATTCATGGGGTCGCAAAGAGTCAGACACGACTGAGCGACTGAACTGAACTGAACTGAACACTAGTCAAAAGATAGGTGGAGTTGTTGTTCAGTTGTTCAGCCGTGTCAGACTCTTTGTGACACCATGGACTGCAGTATGCCAAGCTTCCCTGTCTCTCAGCATCTCCTATAACTTGCTCAAACTGGTGTCCACTGAGTCAGTGATGTCATCCAACCATCTTGTCCTTTGTTGTTATCCCCTTCTCCTGCCTTCAGTCTTTCTCAGCTTCAGGGGGTTTTCCAATGAGTCGGCTCTTCTCATCAGGTGGCCAAAGTATTGGAACTTCAGCTTCAGCATAAGTCATTCCAATGAATATTCAGGATTGATTTCCTTTAGGATTGACTGGTTTGATTTCCTTACTGTCCAAGGGACTCTCAGAGTCTTCTCCAACAGTTTGAAGGCATCATTTCTTTGGCCAAAGTTCAAGGCATCATTTAATCAGCGCTCAGCCTTCTTTATGGTCCAAATCTTGAAAAACCATAGCTTTGACTATACAGACTTTTGTAGGCAAAGTGATATCTCTATTTTTTAATACACTGTCTAAGTTTGTCATAGCTTTTCTTCCAAGAAGTAAGTGTCTTAATTTCATGGCTGTGGTCCCTGGGTGCAGTGATTTTGGAGCCCAAGAAAATAAAGTCTGTCATGGTTTCCATTGTTTCCCCATCTATTTGCCATGAAGTGATGAGACCAGATGCCATTATCTTTGTTTTTTGAATGTTGAGTTCTAAGCCAGCTTTTTCACTCTCCTCTTTCGCTTTCATCAAGTTGCTCTTTAGTTCCTTTTCACTTTCTGCCATAAGGGTGGTGTCATCTGCATATCTGAGGTTGTTGATGTTCCTCCCAGCAATCTTGACTCCAGCTTGTGCTTCTTCCAGCCCAGCATTTCTCATGATGTACTCTGCATAGAAGTTAAATAAGCAGGGTGACAGTATACAGCCTTGACGTACTCCTTTTGCTATTTGGAACCAGTCTGTTGTTCCATGTCCAGTTCTAACTGTTACTCCTTAACCTGCGTACAGGCTTCTCAGGAGGCAGGTACAGTGGCCTGGTATTCCCATCTCTTCAAGAATTTTCCACAGTTCGTTTTCATCCACACAATCAAAGGCTTTAGCATAGTCAATTAGTAGCTGTATTAATTTCAGATGAAGCCAGCTCCAGATCAAGAAAAATTATCAGAGATGAGGAGCAACATTATGTAATGATAAAGAGATCAATTATTCATGAAGACGTAACAATCCTTAATGTGTGTGCACAATAGAGCATCAAAATATGAGACCGAAACTGATAGAACTGCAAGGAGAAATAGACAAATACACCATTATAGCTGTAGTCTTCAGCACACCTCTGTCATTGAATGACAGATCTAACAGGCAGAAAATCAAGAAGAACATAACTGAACTGAAGAGTGCCATTAATCAACTGGATTTAACTGATATCATAAGCTGCTTCATCCAATAGCAGCAGAATATACCTTCTCCTCAAATTCCCATGGAACACACTAAGAAAGAACACATTCGGGGCCACAAAACTCATCCTAATAAGTGTAAAAGAATTTTAATGGAAATTATATGAAGTATTCCCAGGCCACAATGGGATTAACTAGATACCAGTAATGGAAAGATAGATGGAAAATGACAAAATACTTAGAGTTAAGCAACACATTTCCAGATAATATATAGGTCCAAAAGAAGTTTCAAGAGCAATTGTAAAATATTTCAAGCTAAATGAAAATACATGTTATCAAAATCTGTGGATGCATTGAAAGTTGTACTTGGCAATTTATAAATATATGCATTGATACATATGTTAGGAAAACCTAATATCAATAATCTAAACTTTAATATTAGAAAACTAGAAAAACCCAGAAGAAAAGAAATAAAACTTAGAGCAGAAATCAATTAAATTGAAAACAGGAAAGTGATAGAGAAATACAATACTTAGAGCTGGTTCATTAAGGTTGATAAATTGCTCCTCAGTCCATGGAATTCTGTCCAAGCAAGAATACTGGAGTGGGTAGCCATTTACCTTCTCCAGGAGATCTTCCCCACCCAGGGATCAAACCAGATCTCCTGCATCGCAGGCAGGTTCTTTACAGGCTGAGCCACCAGGGAAGCCCCTCTAGTTAGAGAGCAGACACAAGTTACTAATAGCAGAAATAAAAGAGAAATGATTACCACTGATCACACAGGTGTTATTTTGATAAGAAATGAATATTGTGAACAACTCTATGCCCACGAATATGAAAACCTACATGAAATGCACAAGTTTTGTGAAAGACACAGTTTACCAAAACTCACCCAAAAAGTAATTGATATGAATATACCTACATGTATTAATGAAGAGTTGTATCTATTATTAAAGATTAAACAATCTATTCAACAAAAGAATTTAAATATATAACAAATAACCTTCCAAAATAGAAAGCAAAATCCCAGATGAATTCACTGAAGAATTCTAGCATGCATTTAAAGGTGAAATTATACCAATTTTTTTTTTTTACTCTTTTTCCTGAAAAGAGAAGAGGGCCTACTTCCTATGAATAACTCAGTCTATGATTCCAGCATTACTTTAATACCCAAACCTCACAAAGTCATTGCAAGAAAGGCAAACAAATGTCTCTCATGACCCACAGCTGCAAAATTTTCAATAAATTATGAATATATGACATCCAACAAATGTATGATAAGTATACACCACAACCAAGTGGAATTTATTCCATGTACACAATGCTAGTTCAACATTCCATAATCAACAGTTTAAAAATCATATACTCGTAACAATAGAAGCAGAAAAAATGTGACAAAATCCAACACTCAATAAAAGATAAAAATTGTCAGCAAACTAGGAATAGAGAAAGGGCTTCCCTGGTAGCTCAGCGGTTAAAGCGTCTGCCTGTAATGCGGGAGACCGAGGTTCGATCCCTGGGTTGGGAAGATCCCCTGGAGAAGGAAATGGCAACCCATTCCAGTATTCTTGCCTGGAGAATCCCATGAATGAAAGAGCCTGGTGGGCTACAGGCCACGGGGTCACAAAGAGTCAGACACGACTGAGCGACTTCACTTTCACTTTCAGGACTAGAGGAACTTCCTCAACTTATTGATAAAGCACATTTACCAAAAACCTGCAGCTAATATCATACTTAATGGTGAAATACTATTAATAGATGGTTTCTCTCTGACGTCAGGAACAAGGCAACATGTTCCTTCTCACCACTCCTATTCAACATCTTATTGAAGGACCTAGTTAATATAATGACAAGAAAAGGTAATTGAACATGCACAAACTGTGCTGTATGTCTCAGGGAACTCAAACAGGGGCTCTGTATGAACCTAGAGGGGTGCGATGGTGAAGCAGATGGGACAGAGGTTCAAGAGGGAGGGGACATTTGTGCACCTAAGGCCGATTCATGTTGATGTTTGACAGAAGACAAAATTCTGTAAAGCAGTTATCCTTCAATTTAAAAATAAATAAAGTAAAAAAAAAATACACAAATGGGAAGGAAATTGGGAAGGAAGAAATAAAACTGTCTTTGTTCACATATAACATGGTTTTTTTCTATGTAGAAAATCACAAGGAATCAACAACCACAGCAACAAAGCTCTTAAAATTAATAAACTGCAGTAATATAGTTGCAGGATATAAAGTTAATACACAGAAGTCAACGGATTTCTTATATATTAGCAATAAACAATTGGAATTTGAAATTAGAAACACAATACCATTTCATTAGCACTAAAAGTTAAATGCCATTACATATAGATTTTAAGTCTATCAAAACACACAAGAATAATATGGGGAAAGTACTGAAGCAATTTCAGTATTTGCTGAAAAAAATAAAGATCATGATAAATGCAGGGAATATTTCATGTATGGAGATAGGAAGACAAGTATTGTGAAGATGTTAGTTCTTCAATACTAGATCTATAGATTTAACACAGTCCAAATCAAAATCCCAGCAAATTATTTTGTGGCTATTGACAAACTAATTCTAAAATTTATGGAAAGGACAAATGACACAGAATAACCACCACAATACTGAAAAAGAACCACAAAGTCAGAGGACTGTGTTCATGTTCAGTTACTCAGTCATGTCTAACTCTTTGCATGCCAGGCTTCGCTGCCCTTCACCATCTCCCGGAGTTTCTTCAAACTCTTATCCACTGAGTAGGTCATGCCATCCAAGCATCTCATCCTCTGTTGCCCACTTCTCCTTCTGCCCCAGTGTTTCTCAGCATCAGGGTCTTTTCCAATGGGTCAGCTCTTGGCATCAGGTGGCCAAAGCTTCAGCTTTAGCATCAATCCTTCCAATGAATATTCAGTGTTAATTTCCTTTAGGATTTACTCGTTTGATCTCCTTGCAGTCCAAAGGACTTTCAAGAGTCTCCTCCAGCACCACCATTTGAAAGCATCATTTCTTTGGCACTCAGCCTTCTTTATGGTCCAACTCTCACATCCTTACATGACTACTGGAAAAATCATCAGATCAGATCAGATCAGATCAGATCAGTCGCTCAGTCGTGTCTGACTCTTTGCGACCCCATGAATCGCAGCACGCCAGGCCTCCCTGTCCATCACCAACTCCTGGAGTTCACTCAGACTCACGTCCATCAAGTCAGTGATGCCATCCAGCCATCTCATCCTCTGTCATCCCTTTCTCCTCCTGCCCCCAATCCATCCCAACATCAGAGTCTTTTCCAATGAGTCAACTTTTCACATGAGGTGGCCAAAGTACTGGAGTTTCAGCTTTAGCATCTGTCCTTCCAAAGAAATCCCAGGGCTGATCTCCTTCAGAATGGACTGGTTGGATCTCCTTGCAGTCCAAGGGACTCTCAAGAGTCTTCTCCAACACCACAATTCAAAAGCATCAATTCTTTGGCGCTCAGCCTTCTTCACAGTCCAACTCTCACATCCATACATGACCACAGGAAAAACCATAGCCTTGACTAGACGAACCTTTGTTGGCAAAGTAATGTCTCTGCTTTTGAATATGCTATCTAGGTTGGTCATAACTTTCCCTCCAAGGAGTAAGCGTCTTTTAATTTCATGGCTGCAGTCACCATCTGTAGTGATTTTGGAGCCCAGAAAAATAAAGTCTAACACTGTTTCCACTGTTTCCCCATCTATTTCCCATGAAGTGGTGGGACCGGATGCCATGATCTTCGTTTTCTGAATGTTGAGCTTTAAGCCAACTTTTTCAGTCTCCACTTTCACTTTCATCAAGAGGCTTTTTAGTTCCTCTTCACTTTCTGCCATAAGGGTGGTGTCATCTGCATATCTGAGGTTATTGATATTTCTCCCGGCAATCTTGATTCCAGCTTGTGTTTCTTCCAGTCTAGCGTTTCTCATGATGTACTCTGCATATAAGTTAAATAAACAGGGTGACAATATACAGCCTTGACAAACTCCTTTTCCTATTTGGAACCAATCTGTTGTTCCATGTCCAGTTCTAACTGTTGCTTCCTGACCTGCATACAAATTTCTCAAGAGGCAGATCAGGTGGTCTGGTATTCCCGTCTCTTGAAGAATTTTCCACAGTTTATTGTGATCCACACAGTCAAAGGCTTTGGCATAGTCAATAAAGCAGAAATAGATGTTTTTCTGGAACTCTCTTGCTTTTTCTATGATCCAGCGGATGTTGGCAATTTGATCTAAATGGACTTCTGTAGACAAAGTGATGTCTCTGCTTTTTAATATGCTATTTAGGTTTGTTACAGCTTTTCTTCCAAGGAGCAAGTGTCTTTTAATGTCATGGTTGCAGTCACCATCCACAGTGATTTTGGAACCCAAGAAAACAAAGTCTGTCACTGTTGCCATTTTTCCCCATCTATTTGCTATGAAGTGATGGGATCAGATTCCCTGGTGGCTCAGATGGCAGAGAATAGACTGCAATGTGGGAGACTTGGGTTCAGTCCCTGGGTCAGGAAGATCCCCTGGAGAAGGGAATGACAACCCACTTCAATGTTCTTGCCTGGAAAATTCCACGGACAGAGGAGCTTAACAGGTTAGAGTCCATAGGGTCACAAAGAGTTGGACATGACTAAGCGATTGACACACACACACACACACACACGCACAGATGGGAATGGACACCATGATCTTAGGGTTTTGAATGTTGAGTTTTAAGCCAGTTTTTTGCTTTCCTCTTTCACCTTCATTAAGAGGTTCTTTAGTTCCTCTTCGCTTTCTGCCATTAGGGTGGTGTCATCTGCATATCTGAGGTCACTGGTATTTCTCCCAGAAATCTTGATTCCAACTTGAGCTTCATCCAGCCCAGCATTCCGCATGACGTACTCTGCATATAAGCTACTATAATTAAAACAGTATAGTACTGATAAGAAAATACGTAAATACATCAGTTGAATAGATAGCCCAGAATTATATTTGACAAAGGGTGAAACAAGTCAATGGAGAAGAATAGTCTTCCCCAAGAATGTTGCTGAAAGAACCGAAGACCCACATTCAAAAAAACGGAAGAAAAACGTGAATCTAGATATAGACCTTATAACTTTTTAAAAAATTACCTCAAAATGGATCATTCACCTAAATGTAAAATGCTAAATTGTAAATTCTTAGAGAATAACATATGAGACAATTTGGATGACCCTTGGTTTGGTGATATGTTTTTAGATTCAACACTAAAGGCATAAAAGAAAAATTTGATAAGTCAGTTTATTAAAATTAAATCTTTGGGGTCTGTGAAAAACACTGTTATAAGAATGAGAGGACAAATCACAGACTGGGACCATAATATCAAAATAAATAAGTAACTGAAAATTGACTAGTATCCAGAATATACAAAGAATTCTTAAAACTCAACAGTGAGAAACCAACCAGTTAAGAATGGACAAAAGATCTGTATAGACACCTCACCAAAGAAGATACACAGATGGCAAGTAGGTATACGAAAAGGTGTTCAACATCATGTATCATTAGGACATTTTAGCACATTCAGATCAAATCAGATCAGATCAGATCAGTCACTCAGTCGTGTCCGACTCTTTGCGACCCCATGAATCGCAGCATGCCAGGCCTCCCTGTCCATCACCAACTCCCGGAGTTCATTGAGACTCACGTCCATCGAGTCAGTGATGCCATCCAGCCATCTCATCCTCTGTCGTCCCCTTCTCCTCCTGTCCCCAATCCCTCCCAGCATCAGAGTCTTTTCCAATGAGTCAACTCTTAGCATGAGGTGGCCAAAGTACTGGAGTTTCAGCTTTAGCATCATTCCTTCCTAAGAAATCACAGGGCACATTACTGGCCTGTAAAAGGGAGGTACACCTCTCCACTGTGGAACGTATTTCTTTGGAGCCTCTTATATCCTTTGGAATTAAAGGATTTTGAGTTCAAATCACTATTGTAATTCAAGGCACTATTACATTCAATATATGTAATTCATCATATGTTCCAATATGATTTTTATGAACTTGTCATTTTATCATTGTCTCGTGTTATCTATTATAATAATCATTATAAGCATTTTGAACTTACTGAGAGTTATTTATACTAATGGAAATTTTATTTGGTTCTTCTTCACCTTTTACATTACACCATTAAATCACCAGTACTAGCAATAGTAATATTTACAGAATTAAAAATTTCTGTCACCAATTTGGTCACATTTTCCTACTTTTTGGGTTCTCAATTTTTATGCTGTAGGAAATTTTTGTTGCCATCAGAGAGCTAGCCTAGGTTTCATTCCTTCATTCTTCCATTCAGTAAACAGAGTCAAAGAGTTAAAATCAAAACTTCTAAGTCATTTGATGATATTCAGTCTGAAGATCAGGGATTCCAAGACTGTATGCTGCTGCTCACCTTCCATGAATGAGATCCCAGAGAGACAACAACGCAGTATGAACCAAAAGCCATGTCACTGATGCTTATGGAAGTATCCTAGAAGCCAACCCAGGGCTCCTCTGTGTATGGCAAGTTGGAGCTTGTATGCTAAATCCGAGAGGGACTTTTTAAATCTCCCCTTTGAAAAATCTTTGCATGTCCCCAAATTACAACCAGATTTTTGTAAGGAAAGAATCATAGAAAGTGTTGGAGATCAGTCACTTGTGTACGTGGCAGATCAGGTCCATGCACATGCGCCTCAGGCTTTGTCTCTTCAAGGAGCTCATATTCAATATTTTATCCAAGGTAAGTACAACAACTAACTTTTGGTGATTTTTTTATTCCTGAATAATTCTAGCTGGGAATACTTTCAGTATTTTAAAACTGAACCTGAAACGTGAGCAATGCCATTGATCACAGAGAAGCTCTAGGCAGACTTATGTGTTAGACTCCTCTTGGTAGCTTGTTGAGAACTGTAACAGTCTGTGTCAACACCACAACAGCTAGTATATAAAATAGAAATATCATTGAAGGGTGAACAGACCATTCATGGATGTTAAATGGAAGGGTATTATTTCAACCAGAGCAGATTAGGAGAATGTGAAGAATAATTTAAGGAAGTATAGCCAATATTCTGAATAAGGAGGCTGCTCTACCACCCTCTTGGTAATTGACCATTAGATAATAATCTTGCACATTCAGTGATGTGCTTATATCAGCAATGATGATGCAAAAAGGCAAAGACACAAAAGGTTGGGTCAGAGGCAGGTTATTGTACAAACATTTATGTTGGAAATAATCTGTGCCATTACTCAATGAATGCATGTGTGCTCAGTCATATCCAACTTTTTGCGACCCCATGGTCTGTAGTCAGCCAGACTCCTCTGTCCATGGAATTTTCCAGGCCAGAAAACGGGAGCGGGTTGCCATTTCCTCTTCCAGGGGATCTTCCCAACACAGGGATCAAACCCACCCACTTATGCTACGTCTCCTGCATTGGCAGATAGTTTCTTTACCACTGCATCTCTGCGAAGTCTCATGACTTGATAATGACTGCATAAGGAGCTGCATTCCAATTGGAAAATTCAGTAAATATTAAAAATCACATGTAAATACAATATCAGAGTTATCCCTGACTCACGTCTTCACTTCCATTTATTTCTGTCCCAGGCTTCCTCATCTCAGCTGATGGCAACTCAGTTGCCAAAACCTAGAAGTCATCATTGACAATTCTCTTCCTTTTAGCTCCCTAACCCAACACATCAGCAAATTTTACTGATCCTGGCTTCAAAATGTTTCCCAAACACAATACCCATGATCTTTAATGCTGATGTGCATATGCCCTCAGCATCATTTCTTGCCTAGATGATTACAGTAGCCCTGTGACTGGTGTCCTTGCTTCCACTTTTGTTCTATCCCCATCCTGATAATCAGTTCCCAAAGGACTCACAATTCCCAATTTGTTTGTTTTTTTAAGTAGACTTTCGTAGAGCAGTTCTAGGTTCACAGAAAAATTAAGCAAAAAGTATAGGTAGTTCCTGTACCCCCTCTTCCCTTCCCACACACAGCCTCCCCCCATTATCAACATCGCCAGAATGGTACTTTGTTATAAGTGAAACTACACAGCACTGTCACCCAGAATCTATAGTTTACATTAAGGTTCACTCTTGGTATTTTACATTCTGTGGGTTTGAACAAATGTATAATGACACATATCCAGCATTATAGTATCATACAGAGTAATTTCACTGCTCCCCCAAATCCTCTAGCTCCCCCTGTTCTTACTCCTTATTCCCAACCCCTGGCAACCACTGATTTTTTTTTTTTTAAACTGTCTCCAAGGTTATGACAGGGAAACCTGGTGTGCTGCAGCCAGGGTTGCAAAGATTTGGACATGACTGAGCAAGTTTACAACAGCAATATTCCAGAATCTCATATAGTTGGAATGATACTATGTGTAGCCTTTTCAGATTGACTTCTTTCACTAAGTAAGAGGCATGTCAGTTTCCTTCATGTCTTTTCATGTTTAACATCTTATTTGTTTTTAGTGCTAAAAAATATTCCACTGCATACCTATACCACAGTTTATGTATCCATTCACCTAATGAAGGACATCTTGAGTACTCCCAAGTTTGGCAATTATAAATAAACCATCCACATGCAGGTTTTTGTGAGAATCTAACTTTTCAACTCTTTTGGATAAATACTAAAGAGTACAATTGCTGGATCGTGTGATTAGAGGTATATTTAGTTTGTAAGAAACCACCAAACTATCTTTCAAAGTGACTGTACCATTTTACACTTCCATCAGCAACAAATGAGAGTTCCTGTTGTCTCACATTCTCGTAGGCATCTGGAATTGCCATTGTTTTTGGTCTTTCTAATAGGTGATGTAATGGTATTTCATTGTTTCTTTAATTTACAATTTCCTAATGACACATGATGTGAAGCATCTTTCATATGCTTATTTTCCATCTGTATATCTTCATCAGTGAGTTGCCTGTTCAAATCTTTTACCCATTTTTTAACCATGTTGTTCATTTTCTTATCATTGAATTTTAAGAGTCTCTGTATATTTTAGATAATAATCCTTTATCGGATCTGTATTTTGCAAATATTTTTCCTAGTCTGTGACTTATCTTCTTGTTTCCTTAACAGTATCTTTCATAGACCAGAAGTTTTTAATTTTTATGAACTTCAACTTATCAATTATTTCTTTCATGAATTGTGCCTTTGCTGTTGAATTAAAAAGTCATCCCCAAACCCAAGATCACCTAAATTTTCTTTTATGTTATCTTTTAGGAGTTTTATAGTTTATCATTTCACACTTAGTCCAATTTTTTATGAAGGATATAAAGTTTGAGTGGGTTTTTAAAAATCTAGAGCATAACAAGCCACTTTCATGTTTGAAACACTCCAGTAACTACCACTTATGTTTAGAATTGAACCAGAGATTTTTACCATAATCTATAATTTCTACCTAAGCTAACCACTTTCCACAATTCCAGGCTGTCCTGGTATATTTCTCTCCCCTCTGCCACAGTAGACTTCCTTGTGCCTCTTGACATGCAGAGGTCATTCATAACATACACAAAAGTAGGATTACTTAATTAACAATCTATAGACAACAATTAAGATTGAGTAGAAATCAAATGAGTAAATATTATAGAGGAGAGTGAATGTAGTGAATTCCAGGAACTTCCCTGGTGGCTCAGTGGTGAAGAATCCATCTGCCAATGCCAGAGACTTGGATTTGATCCCGGGTTCGGAGTTCAATTACTTAGTGCGGAGCAATTAAGCCCGTACACCACGACTGTTGAGCCTGTACTCTGGAGCCTGGGAACCACAACTGTTAAAGCCTGCACACTCTGTAGCTTGTGCACAGCAGCAAGAGAAGCTGCTTTAGTGAAAAGCCCAAGCACCACAAGTAAAAAATAGCCCCTGCTCATCCCAACTAGAGAAAAGTCCTCACAGCAGTGAAGACCCAGCACAGCCAGTAAATAAGAGATTATATCAAAAAAGCCAACTCCTTCAAAAAAAGGGGAGAAGAATTCCAGCCACAGACAACTTCTTTCAGTTTGTGTGTAGCATTTAGTAGATGAGTAGGTCAGCCAAGCTGAAAGGATCAGAAGTTAAATCAATTGGCAAGTACCCAAGAAGAGAAAGAAAAGTTTGAATTGGATCTTTAAAAAATATCCTGAGGTTGAACACTTTAAAAACCTAGAATTGCTTTGTATAAGAATACCTGTGGCGGATTCATTTTGATATTTGGCAAAACTAATACAATTATGTAAAGTTTAAAAATAAAATAAAATTAAAAAAAAAAGAATAAGGGATCATTTTAACTGAGGTACAATATGTTGCAAATTGAATTTTTAAAACTGGTACAGTGTTACAGAAGGACAGATCATTTTCAATAATGTATTTGTTTGACCCAATAATTAACATATATTCAAAATGTTAATTCTCCCAGAGTCAAGTCTGAATTTTTAATTTCCAGGAATGTGTGTATCTCTTACTATCAGCTCCATATGCTGCCTGATTCTTAAATCTCCACTTATTTGTCCCTTAGGACATTGTTTTGCAGTTACATATCAGCCATACTGATTGAATTTAGGGAGTTGTTTTCTCCATTACTTTTAATAGTGCTGTTCTTCATCAAAGAATCCTTCAGGTATCCCAAGTTATCCTGAACTCAGGTTTGCCTTCTGCTACAGGTAATAAAAATGCATTATGTCATGAGAAGAAATAAGTGATTTTTAAGTTCTTTTAAATAAGATGTCAACAGTGAAACCAAGAATTCCAGCTTCTGTTTTGCAACTCTTTAAGACACTTAAGTGAGCACTGTGTCAGTAATAGTTCTCAATAGTATGCTCCTTTTGCCCCAGCAGGAATGGATTCCAAGACATTAAATTCTGCTTTTAGCAAACAATATTACAGTAGTGTTACAACACAGGTTAGTTTTGTTGAAAATAAATTCTCCTTTGAATCACTAGAAATAGTTCTTTTCTAGGCCAATGTAAATGCAATTGTATTATTTCTTAAATCCAACAGTAATGTATACTTCATTATATCTGTAAAATAGTACATATTTGACCATTTTTACTGAGTGCCTACTTGGTAATGGTACTATCATTTGTGTCTTATTGGGAAGATACGTTTTGAACATTTCAAGTGAATCTGTTGCCAGCTAGTGGTATGGGTTTGGGTGGACTCCGGGAGTTGGTGATGGACAGGGAGGCCTGGCGTGCTGCGGTTCATGGGGTCGCAAAGAGTCGGACACGACTGAGCAACTGAACTGAACTGAACTGAGTGGTACATATTATATGTGCTTCAAAAGGATAACTGCCTTTTCAAAATAACCAAGGGGCACATCAAATTTACTTAAAAGCAAAGTTTTAAAAAAATCTTTATCTGACACATTGGTGAGGAACAGCAGTATTCATGTAAGAATGGATGTCTGGAATGTCCTCTTGACGTGTAATGCCCTCTGCCATCTACTGCCTAGTCCTTAGGCTCCCACACTGTGATGATACATCTGTCTGGCATCCTTACTATATTAACAGAATAATGAGGTATGGTCATACCTTCATTTTTATACCTTACCACTTATCATTAGATTTAGATACAAAAATAAATTTTCTTAAAATTATTTTAAAAATTCCAAAGAAATATTCCCATATTTCACCCACTTCAGTGCCTGATTTCTGAAAGTAGTTATTTTGAAATGACATTAATTATTCAGAAATACACCAGAGGGCTTTGAGTATTGAAGCTTTTTCAGTCTTCAAGAATCCCCTATGTAAGCTTAGATACCAGAGACCGGTCTAAGCATTAGCTTCCTAAGGGGCTCTTTAGAAATGAAAGGAAGCTGGAAGTCCACTGAGACAAGCATCCCAGGTTCAGTTTATTATTTTAACCATTGTGCCATTAGCAAAAAATTTTGAACTAGCATATTTCATTAGCCTGGAATGGGAGCTGAGTTATGGGACATTACCTCAGGGTTCAGTCTTCTAATAATATTTACTTTTAGGATCTATGACTTCTCATTAATTTGCTGATCAATGGTGTTAAAAATTGGTTCAAGTAGAATTTTAGATGTTTGCTAAGGGCTCATTAACTAAATTTGAAAGACCAAAATTTTTTAACTTTGAAAAGGAAAATTCTCTTTGAGAGGGCAGTCAGATACATTTTTATACAAGGAGAAAATATCTTTCTACTTCGTGCCTTCAGTGGTTGACACAATTTCTAGGGCCATTTATAAATACCCATTTGGTATGACTTGGTATGAAGATTGATTTAGAATTCTAGCTTATAACAGAAGGAGCTTTCAAGTTCTATTAGTTCAGACTCCTCTTGTGTATATAGAAAATATATTTTCTGGTGGTTTTTTTTTTTTTATAATTGGCCTATTTATCTCAGAAACATTGGAAGAATAGTCTTCAATGTGTGTGCTCTGTATGATGCAATCATTTAAAGCATCTGCTAGGTAAATTTTGGGTAAGTGATCACACTTTCCGTTTTCTTCCACCTTTCCCTGCTTCTATGCAAGGTAGTTTTGATAGGAGTGTGGAGTATAAATGCTTTGTTTTTATATGATCTCATACAGTGGAGAAAGGGTCAACCATCCACAGGACTTCTGGCTTCTTTCTGATTTCTGCTTTAGATACGTCAGTTGAGTTTATTCCTGGGACTGCTCTCATGGGAATACCATCTCATCTTTGGGTGCTCACTGGAGTTTGTATTCCAGACATTTGTGCTACCAACATAAAAATCCCTGCACAACCTCAGGTTCCCATCCATCTATTAGTCTCAGAACTTCTGCCTCCTTTACCACTGAGACATGCAACAAAATCTGGATCTCTTGCCTACTTCCTACAGGCCCTAAGAAATACTATCTCAGTTTTATCTCTCTTGCCAACTCCAATTGTAAAGATTCACATTGAGTGTGATGGCATGTGGTGATTCTTCTAGGTAAGCGGGACCAGCTATCCAACCCACACATTATAGGCTCCCTCATAATTGACTGGGCATTTCTATCACTCTTTTCATTCTGCCTGGGCTTTCTTCTCCAGAGGAAGAAAATGAGGACACATGTTGGATGCTGCATCTTACCTTTATTTCTCTTTTCCCCCTCAGTTACAGAGGGACATGTCTTCCTTTTCCTGTATATCACATTCTCATTTATCCCACTCCTTAAATTATAGAAGAAAATCTTCTATGATCTGTCTTGTCATGCTTGACTCTTGATATATCAATAAGAGCTTAAGGAATTTCAGTGTCTACCATTGTCTAATAAGCTTAGGGGTAGAAGGCTGCAAGGAAATGGAAATTGAATGGGAAATGAACACACACTGCTTTAATATTTATAAAACATTATCTTTGTCACTTCTAGATCAATGGTTATGAATTTTTGTTGCCCAGTCGCTCAGTCTTGTCTGACTTTTTGCGACCCATGCAGCACACCAGGCTTCCCTGTCCTTCAGAATCTCCCAGAGCTTGCTCAAACTCATGTCCACTGAGTCAGTGATGCCATCTGACCATCTCATCCTCTGTCATCCCCGTCTGCTCCTGCCTTCAGTCTTTCCCAGCATCAGGGCTTTTTCTAATGAGTTGGCTTTGCATCAGGCGGCCAAAGTATTGGAGCTTCAGCATTAGTCCTTCCGATGAATGATCAGGATTGATTTTCTTTAGGATTGACTGGTTTGAACTCCTTACTGTCCAAGGGATTCTCAAAAGAGTCTTCTCCAGCACCACAGTCTGAAAGCATCAATTGAGAAGGCGATGGCACCCCACTCCAGTACTCTTGCCTGGCAAATCCCATGGACGGAGGAGCCTGGTAGGCTGCAGTCCATGGGGTCGCAAAGAGTCGGACACGACTGAGAGATTTCCCTTTCCCTTTTCACTTTCATGTATTGGAGAAGGAAATGGCAACCCACTCCAGTGTTCTTGCCTGGAGAATCCCAGGGATGGGGGATCCTGGTGGGCTGCCGTCTATGAGGTCACACAGAGTCAGACATGATTGAAGTGACTTAGCAGTGGCAGCCTTCTTTATGGTCCAACTCTCACATTCGTACATGACTACCGGAAAAACCATAGCTTTGACAAGTTGGTCTTTTGTAAGCAAAGTGATGTCTCTGCTGTGTAATATGCTGTCTAGGTTTGACATAGATTTTCTTTCAAGGAGCAAGCGTCTATGAATCCTGGCTGCATATTAAAATCATCAGTGAGAGAGGATATGGAATGGCTGGTAGTGGGGGAGAGGGGACTTGTTAATGTACACTTATACTAGAACCAGCCACAGAAAATTAAATCAGAATATCAAATATTGATCAGTCTGATGCCGATAAAGTTTAAGTGAATCGCTCAGTGTCAGTTAGTAAATAAGTCTCACACAGGAGGGTGCTCTTCCTTTCTCCGACACTTCTAAGCAGATCATGGTGCTAAACCAGCTGCTTCTGTTGTTTTTGAAAAAATTATTTATTTACTATTTATTTTTGGCTGAGTGTGCCTTTTGTTGCTGTGTGGGCTTTCTTTAGCTGCATCAAGTTGGGGCTGCTCTCTACTTGTGGTGTGCAGGCTTCTCACAACAGCGGCTACTCTAGTTGCGGAGCATGGGTTCTAGGCACATGGGCTTCCATAGCTCTGGCTCGGTAGTTGTGGCTCACAGGCTCAGGGTGCAGGCTCAGAAGTTGTGACGCACAGGCTTAGGTGCTCCATGGCATATGGGATCTTCCTGGACCAGGGGTCGACCGTGCATCCCCTGTGTTGGCAAGTGGATTGTTAACCACTGGACCACCAGGGAAGTTCTTTTCTTTTATAAATTATTTATTTATTTACTTATTTTTGGCTGTGCTATTTCTATTCTTAAATAGATATGCAAACCACATTTATAGTTTATTTAATGTTTACAGGAAATGGCAACCCACTCCAGTGTTCTTGCCTGGATAATCCCATGGACGGAGGAGCCTGGTGGGCTACAGTCCACAGGGTCGCAAAGAGTCAGACATGACTGAGCGACTTCACTTTCACTTTCACTTAATGTTTACAGGGCAGTGTAATATAGTGTATATATATATATTTCACATACAACCTACAAAGAAAACAATTCAAGAGAAAAATGCTTTCTTCATTTACTTTTTTATCCCTTACAACACTGTAGTGGAATATTGTCACAATGGTTGTACTGTCAGGAGAAAGGTCTCTAAGAAAAATGTCCTAGGTTCTCATTATACAAAGAGCTAATCCCTATTGCTTGCCAGTGCTTGTGTAGAACAACTTATTTCTCTATCACATCAGTGCTGCCTTTCGCCCTTGCCTCTATATCCTCCCAGCTCCTCAAACTCATTTTCTCCACTTACATATTTTCTCTGGAGTCACTTTCAAGGGTAACTGATGATCTTTCAGTCTGTGGAGAGAAAATAGAGAAATTGAGCAGAGATATACAATGTAATAATTTTAACTAGTACCAGAGATCCCTGCATCCTGTATCAAAAGTTGCAAGTAAAGGAAATACAACCATGTAACTACTAACTTCCAATCACATCTAAAGGATAAGTGATGTCTAAGGAATGCTCAAACTACCACACAATTGCACTCATCTCACACGCTAGGAAACTAATGCTCAAAATTCTCCAAGCCAGGCTTCAGCAATACATGAACTGTGAAATTCCAGATGTTCAAGCTGGTTTTAGAAAAGGCAGAGGAACCAGAGATCAAATTGCCAACATCCACTGGGTCATCAAAAAAAGCAAGAGAGTTCCAGAAAAACATCTATTTCTGCTTTATTGACTATGCCAAAGCCTTTGACTGTGTGGATCAAAATAAACTGTGGAAAATTCTGAAAGAGATGGGAATACCAGACCACCTGACCTGCCTCTTGAGAAATCTGTGTGCAGGTCAGGAAGCAACAGTTAGAACTGGACATGGAACAGACTGGTTCCAAATAGGAAAAGGAGTACGTCAAGGCTGTATGTTGTCACTCTGCGTATTTAACCTATATGCAGAGTACATCATGAGAAATGCTGGGCTGGAAGAAGCAGAAGCTGAAATCAAGATTGCTGGGAGAAATATCAATAACCTCAGATATGCAGATGACACCACCCTTATGGCAGAAAGTGAAGAGGAACTAAAAAGCCTCTTGATGAAAGTGAAAGAGGAGAGTGAAAAAGTTGACTTAAAGCTCAACATTCAGAAAACGAAGATCATGGCATCCGGTCCCATCACTTCATGGGAAATAGATGGGGAAACAGTGGAAACAGGGTCAGACTTTATTTTGGGGGCTCCAAAATCACTGCAGATGGTGATTGCAGCCATGAAATTAAAAGACGCTTACTCCTTGGAAGGAAAGTTATGACCAACCTAGATAGCATATTGAAAAGCAAAGACATTACTTTGCCAACAAAGGTCCGTCTAGTCAAGGCTATGGTTTTTCCAGTAGTCATGTATGTATGTGAGAGTTGGACTGTGAAGAAGGCTGAGCACCGAAGAATTGATGCTTTTGAACTGTGTTGTTGGAGAAGACTCCTGAGAGTCCCTTGGACTGCAAAGAGATCCAACCAGTCCATTCAAAACGAGATCAGCCCTGGTTGTTCATTGGAAGGAATGATGCTAAAGCTGAAACTCCAGTACTTTGGCCACCTCATGCGAAGAGTTGACTCATTGGAAAAGACTCTGATGTTGGGAGGGATTGGGGGCAGGAGGAGAAGGGGAGGACAGAGGATGAGATGGCTGGATGGCATCACTGACTCGATGGACGTGAGTTTGAGTGAACTCCAGGAGTTGGTGATGGACAGGGAGGCCTGGAGTGCTGCACTTCATGGGGTCGCAAAGAGTCGGACAGGACTGAGCAACTGAACTGAACTGAAGGACCTTTCTCCATTAAGATCTCAAGTATTTTTAATCTCCTTTCTTCTGTTTCCTGATTTGTGTTTTCTCTCTCCCACCCTCTCTCTCTTTCCTTTTCTTCTTCCTTCTCCTACCTCTTCCTTTTTCTTTCTCCCTCCCTCCTTTTCTCTTCTCCAAATAAGAAAGAAGCTTTAGAGTTCTTTGTTTCTTTGCAACAGAAAAATAAATGTGGCAAAATGATATTCCTGTGGTTGTCAAAAATCAAGGAGCAAACTGTAAACTTTTCCTCCAACCCACCCTGTTTGAAAGGGGCTCACCTGTCTATGGAAAGGGAAAAAGAAAAGAATTCTGAAAAGAAGCATGGTCTGTTGATTACCAGTTGCTTTCTTCATCTTCCACATTTTGACCATTAACTCCGCTGCACATTCTGTCTACAGACAAACAAATATTCCAAGTCACTGGATGTCACTGATCCCTGTAGAAAAATTTCTCTGGGATTTGAGCTGGTTCAACTGAATGCCATTGATTTTCTAACTTAGGAGATGCACACCACCGTCTAATAAGTGTCATCTCATCCAGATAATGTAGACTCTGAGGGAAGCTGAATGCAGATATCAGCTGGGGGCATCACCTTATTTGGTCTCTGGATATCCTTGCTCTGAATCTGTTGGGTTAGCAGCTAACACTCACTTTCACATGCAGATCTCTTGTATTTCTTTTTCCTGTTTCTCTGTTAGTTATTCTAGAACGGTATCTGAAGACTTTTAAACTTAAGATGTCAAAGAACGCAGTGCATTTTCTCACTGGATAACTGCCCAGAGAAGAGGCTGGGGCCATTTGGACAGGGCTGCTGGGGGCTTGTGTCATCACAGCGTTTACTCGGGTCCTGGAGAGTGAATGTGCACATCAGAAACTTTACACCCAAAGATTTCTTTGTCTCTCTGTTTTCCATTTCTAGCCTGGATGTGTAAATACCACTGAAGTGGACATTAAGAAGTCATCCAGAATGAGAAATCCACACAAAACACGAAAGGTAAAATCAACATTTGTTGTTCTGATCTTGCAATGTGTTGTACTGTGTATGATCTCAGGTGGCCTCGGCCTGCAGTGGCTAAAGTGGGGCTTCAGTTCCCTGGCCAGAGATTGAGGCCAGGTCGCAACAGTAAGAGCATGGCATCTAGCCACTAAACCAGTGGTCAGTGACAAGGGCCGTGCCCCTTCAACTTTGCAGAAATGAATTTCCTGAGATAGAAAGTAGTGAAAAAGTATTTATTAAGAGAAAAAAAGAGTATATTACATGTGACTAGACACATGGGTGGACTTAGGAGAGTCCCTGAGTCACGCCCTCTTGGCAGTTTGAATTACTTTTATGGGGAAATTCTTCCTGGTTTCTTTTGGCCAATCATTTTAATTTGCCTGGTTTGCAGTCCATATTTGGTGTATCTAGGACCCCCCACCCCCCCCCGCCATGTGCGTGCACACATCTCTTAGCCAAGATGGATTTCACAGAAAAGGCGTATGGGTAGAACATCCCTTGGCATCATTCCCCTTTGGCCTCCAAGGAGCCTTTCTGTGCATGTGTGGTCAGGGAAGTCTCCTGACTTCAAGAATGAGAAATATGTGGTCTGGCAGGGCCCTGCCTCCCCACTTAATTGTCCTGCTACTCTCTTCTTGGATTTTCAGTCCACAGGGAATGAATCTCGTCACTTTACCCTGTAGGGAGCTGGGGGAGCATCTACCTCCTGCCTCATTTAGAGGACGTCAACCACAAAAACAAAAAACAAACAAAAAAACCCTCTTCTTCCATTTCATGAGTCCTTTATAGCATATTCCCTGCTCTTCCCTGTTACTTGGCTAGAAGAAAATCGGGAGGTTCAAGCCCTGGACTTCTGTCAGTTCCTCTCTCACCAGGAAATAGACCCCGTCCTGATTCTCAAACATGCCAAGGTCTCAAGGTGTGGAGGTGGCTGTGACAGGAGAGCTGAGAGGAGAGCCATTAGCAGAAAAGGTATCTCTTTCAGAGCTCAGGAAATGAGGGAAAATAAATACAGATTATCTGAGAACAAGTGGTACTCATGAGAGACAGGCATTGTTAGAGAAAAATTTGAAGAAAAAGACATCATCATAAAGATGTTTAATTATAGGTACTGTGTGAAGACCACATTTCAATATCAAAATTTTGTGGCATAACTATAGGATCGTAGCAGTAGGTTTAGGATCTCTTATATGAGGAAGTATGTAACAAAAACGAGGTGCTATCCTGAATTCAATGACATTTAATACAATCTTTTGAAAACACATAGCCGAAGTACCTACACTTTTTAATGTAACACATACATATAGAAGGCATTTTTTTCTTTGGGCTTCCCTGTGGCTCAGACAGTTATTATAGAAGATATTTTTCAATGATAAAGAATCTGCCTGCAGTGCAGGAGCCCCAGGAGATCTGGGTTTGATCCTTTGGCTGAGAAGGTTCCCTGGAGGAAGGCATGGCAACCCACTCCAGTATTCTTGCCAGAGAATCCCATGGACAGAGGAGCCTGGTGGCTACAGTCCATAGGGTCTCAAAGAGTCGGAAATGATTGAAGCCACTTAGCACACACACACACAGATTCGTTTTGAACTTCCCTGGTGGCTCAGATGGTAAATATAGATGGTTTATATTTATTCCATAAAAAATGATGCACATAAAGTTACCTGGCCTGTAGTAGTCACTCTGAGGACACAGCCAAAGGTCAGTGCCACTAGATCAAACCATTCCACAGAGTTCAAGACCTTCTCTTCCATAGCTTTTTACTTATGCAGCGTTTTCTGGGATATGTGTCCAGGCAGCAGGTACTAAGTTTTTTCTATAGTCTAATTTCTTAATGTCTTTTTCTTCCATCCCTAGAAATAAGCATTATAGTCAAAGGCCCCACTATGGTCCATGTACCTTTTTTTTCTTTTGTTCTTTTAAAACTGTTTACCTTGATGTTAGGATAAAGAAGCCACAGGAAAAGTGCCATGAAATCCATTCAGGTGAGGTGCTCAAAAGCTTTTGGTCCTAGCATGTCTCTGAGAAAAAGAGGCAAAGCCAGACGGCAGCAAGCCTGTTGGCCCCTCTCTCTTATGATCAGGCCTGGGCACTTCCTCTCTCCCTCCGCTCACAGCGTGGCCTAGTGTACCGGGACTAGCTTTGTGGTTCCAAATTCAAACATGCAATCAGCTACCCCAGAGTGCATTAAGTCACTTCTCACTACTTCCTGAATTTTGAAGAGGTCAAAATATATTACTTTGTGTCTGGTTTCCCCTATAGACACCAGCTGAGATGTGCTCTGAATCACACAGGAAAGTATCTGAATTGATGAGATAGAACTTAAAGATTAGTAAATTTACACTGTCCCTGGAGCTCTGTACTCAAGTGATGGTGTCCTACCAGTGCTTCACACTGCATCATTGTTTTTGAAAACTTGGAAATCATTAGTTTTCAGTGTTGCTCTTCAGATACCATCAGCCCTCACTGAATGGTAGAAAAACATTGTCATAGCAAAGTGAAATGTTGTAAAAAGTGGAACCATGGAGCTCAACTCTATTGGTCTAGTTGGTGGCGTAATTTCCCGTGAATCAATAACAGTAGAACTAGAGAACTAATAGCAGAGCTGTATAGCACTAAAACCACTAGAGAAAAACAGAAGTCCTGCAGGATGCAGATAGCGTACATACCCTTGTTCTTAACAATTGGAGAATACTGATTTTCTCACCTTCTGATAAATACAGCTTTTCATACTGAGAAGTACTGGATTTTCTTTAATTTTCACCAGCAATGTTACTTTATATAAAAGGTTATAGGACTCTAAGTCACATACTGGTTTGTCTTTAGAATTATTACCACTTGTGCTTTAGCTCATATTTGGCTAGGAACTGGAATGATCCATTCAATCAGCAGATTTAGCAAATCTCTACTTTATGCCAGGTATGTACTGGTCTTTCGTTATTCAAAAATAAATGAGACAGGCATGGCCTTGCTCCCATAACTTACGGTCTTAATGAGAGTACACATATTGAGCAAGCAAACAAAACAAATGTGTGTATTTATGTGATATATATACTAGTATATAACAGTTGACAAAATTGTGTGAGATATATATACATATATATATATGCTAGTATGCTCTGGCTATTCTAACAAAATGCTACAGCCTGGGGAGCTTAAACAATAGGAATTTATTTTCTTCCAGTTCTGGAGACTGGAAATCTGAGACCAAGGTGCTGGTAAATTTGGTTCCTGATGAGAGCTGTCTCTCTGGCTAGCAGATGGCCAGCTTGTGTTCTCACATGGCAGAGAGAGAGAACTCAGTGTTCCTTCTCTTCTTTTTAAGGGTACCAGCTCCATAGGATTAGGATCCCACCGTATGATCCCACTTAACCTTTATACCTCCTTTCAGACCCCATCTCCAAATGCAATCAGAGTGGGCTGCAGCACAGGAATTTGGGAGGGACACAACTCAGTCATGTTATCAAGGGCATTTAAATGGTTTGTGATTCTAAACTGTCACACCATTTTATTAATGAATAGCTTGACAACAAGAACAAACCGTTTCAACATACTCTGAAGACTTCACAGTTCTGTCCTTCAGGAGCAAGCAGTTCTGTGAGAGTCTAGACAGAAATGGCAGAGGCCAGCCTGCCACCTGTGGAAACTGCCTTCGCCTTCTGCTGTTAATTGGCAAGTGCCCTTTGTTCCTTCTCTTAGCTGTGTGGTCTCCCTCTGTGCTATACTGAGGCTGGTAAGGAAGTGGAACCCCTGGACTGCACTTCATTTTTGAAAGCAGATACTGCCCTTAGTGGAGAGAGCTGCTGTTCCATTCTTTGGGATTCAGCCGTGATGATATTGCTTGTGATTATGTGTCATAGAACAAAGGACATATATGTTAAGAATAAAAGACCAAGTGGGTTCCTTAAGTATTCATTTAGCATATGTACCTGAAGAATATCAGGGTTTGGGACATTGTATTTAAGTGTTTAATTTCAAATACATTTGTCAAATATGTGAAAAGAAGGCTGAGATGTATATCTGATTTGAAATACTTTTGAATAGGTAGGGCTAACCAGTGTTTAAATCTGTCTTTTTATTTGAACATACTTTACTAAAATACAAAGAAATAAGTAAAGTGTATAACCTCAGTTTTCTGTGAAGGAATAATAATGAAGCATAAGCAAAAATACCTGGGGAAAGAAATGGCAATCCATTCCAGTATTCTTACCTGGAAAATCCCATGGACAGAAAAGCCTGGCAGGCTGGTCTGTGGGGTTGCAAAGAGTCAGACACGACTTAACAACTGAGCACAAGTGGAAATAAATCAGCCTAATCTAGGCAAATTTTAAGGGGCACTATGTACCTGATTTTCTTCATCTGATTCTAAAATTTTAACTCTAATAAGTCAGGCTTTGTTTGTATTATGGCTAAATTTCTCCAGAGAAACAGAACCAAAAATAAGGAGATATATAGATATCTGTATGCAGAGAGAAAGAGAGAGAGATTTATTTTAAGGTACCAACTCACATGATTGTAAAAGGCTTGGCAAGTCCAAAATCTGATGAGGTAGGCCAACAAGCTAGGGATCCAGGGAAGAATTGCCATCTGTTGGCAGGATTTCCTCTTGCTTGGTTGGTGGAGGTCTTTTTGTTCTATTTAGGTCTTCAACTGATTGGATGCAAATGCATTATTGAAGATATTCTGCTTTACTCAGGATCCATTTATTTAAGTTTTAATCTCACCCAAAAATCATGCTTATAGAAACACCCGAAATAATGTCTGATCCAATATCTGAGCACCATGGTCCAGTCAAGTTGCCACATAAGATCACCCTTCTATATGACAATTGCTAGAAGAGGTCCTAGAACAACACAAAACATAAAGAAAAATGACAAAAGCATTTGTTCTTACATGACTGCAGCCACACTTCAGATTGTTTCCTATAACTGTAGAACCCACATTTCAAAACAACAGCAAGTTGTTTACTGTCTTATCATCTTTCTTTCCTGTGTTACTTGCATTTGAACATAATGGCATGTAATATTTTAGTTAACAGCTAAAGTGCACATCCTGGAAGAACAGTTAGCAAATTCATGATTAATGCCTAGTTTTCCTGCTATTAATGCAGTGGTTGTAGCTGTTTATACTTTAAAAGATTGGTATTTCTTTACTTCCATATGCCAAATGTGGAAATTTAAATTTTAATGTGTTACATAACAGAATAAACTATTCATATCTTAGTGCAGCACAAAAATGTTTTAAGTAAGAAGTACAATACATTTGCAGGCAAGAGAAACTGCTCAAAATAGATGAAAGAGAGGAATATTCTAAAACCTTAGGAATAGGCAGGGAGTTAGCCTAGATATTCCTGGGTGCAGAGATGTGGACGCTGGCAAACTTTCTCTCTCAATCTTCTCTAGTCTCCTTTCACTGCTCTGTCTCTGCACTGGCTTCTTCCACATGGCATCGGACATAGTCCTAATTATTCTCCAGTCGAGCTGAGCATCCCCCCTCCTCCACCCATCACCAGTTAGAAAAATCCCAGATATTGCACTCCACATAAAAAAGCATAGAAACTTCCTTCACTCTTTAGTTCTTAAAGTGCCTTCCCCTTGACCAAAAATAAAGGAAAGAATTGTCTTATCTCTTCTGAGATGTAAAAGGAGATCACATATGAACAGATTTATGTAGAAAGTCAAATCTGTTTCATTTAATGAATAACCTATTCAGTATTCATTAGGATGGTACTGCATATGTAAAGTGTTAATCCAGGCACCCTGAGGAACAACAAAAAAAAGGTGTTATAAGTCAAAGCATCTTGGTTTAGTAATTATCTTTGCTATTAAAACTCAAAGTGGATCCAAATTAGTTAATTTTCCCCATCTGCAAATATTAAGACACTGAGACAATTTCATTTCTCTTTTTCTCTAGCCCTATCCGCTCTATGCCAAGATTTCTAATATATTTCAGTTTTCTAAAAGGTGCAAATCCTTTTACATTGCAAATGATCCTCATAACTTATTGGCCAAAATAGGACCACTTTTCTTACCTCCTTTATGCATGAAGTAAGCCTTGAGCATAAAATTGCATTATTTGTGGCTATTTTCACTCTAGCCAACAATCAAAGTTAAAAGCTATTACTGATCCCCAGAAAATGAAAGGTACCCTGAATGAGGAAAGAGAGAATTCATGATGTTTACTTACATATAAGACAAAAAAGGAAATGTTCCAGTAACCTCAGAACCAGTGGCCAGGCTGCTGGAAGACTATTTGAAACAGCACCGCCCGATGGTTTGGGTGTTTTATGGAACTTCAGGATGATCATGTGAAGTGCATGTATATTGAAATAATCATAGAAATGTAGAGATAGAAGGTAATTTATTAATTATTTTACTTCTTTGGCACCATAAATTGTGGTATTTTTCTAGCACTCTTTTAAATTATTTTAAATCTTAACCAACAAACTCACTGTTAGAACTGTCAGCTATCTTGTCTTTAAAACATTTTTTACATGAACTAGAGATTCTTATTAAAGAACCTTAAGTAATTAAACCAAGGTTAAGTGAGAATGGAAAGTTTACACCTTAGATGTCTTTTTTATTTTCTTTGTCAAAAATTAGTATGATACAACTAAAAAAAATAGCAGACATTAGAAACTATAAGCGTTTCATAATTGGTGGTCTTTCGCTTCACTAATTTTAAAATACCCACCTCAACTGTTACTTCGGAGTTCAGAGGGTTATGTTATTTAATAACCCTCAAACACAGCTAGTAGCAGTTCATACAGACCTTTCTTCAGTGAAAATTAAGTCTCTTTGTATTCCAGGTACTGTACTCTTGTCATTCTTTTCTTTTTCTTTTTTTTTCCTAATTTTATTTTATTTTTAAACTTTACATAATTGTATTAGTTTTGCCAAATATCAAAATGAATCCGCCACAGGTATACATGTGTTCCCCATCCTGAACCCTCCTCCCTCCTCCCTCCCCATACCATCCCTCTGGGTCGTCCCAGTGCACTAGCCCCAAGCATCCAGTATCATGAGTCGAACCTGGACTGGCAACTCGTTTCTTACATGATATTTTACATGTTTCAATGCCATTCTCCCAAATCTTCCCACCCTCTCCCTCTCCCACAGAGTCCATAAGACTGTTCTATACACCAGTGTCTCTTTTGCTGTCTTGTACACCGGGTTATTGTTACCATCTTTCTAAATTCCATATATATGCGTTAGTATACTGTATTTATGTTTTTCCTTCTGGCTTACTTCACTCTGTATAATAGGCTCCAGTTTCATCCACCTCATTAGAACTGATTCAAATGTATTCTTTTTAATGGCTGAGTAATACTCCATTGTGTATATGTACCACAGCTTTCTTATCCATTCATCTGCTGAAGGACATCTAGGTTGCTTCCATGTCCTGGCTATTATAAACAGTGCTGCAATGAACATTGGGGTACACGTGTCTCTTTCCCTTCTGGTTTCCTCAGTGTGTATGCCCAGCAGTGGGATTGCTGGATCATAAGGCAGTTCTATTTCACAGTTTTAATCATATGTTTATCTATGTGATTCTTTGTGTAACCATTAGGTCATAAGTTCCAAGGAAGGAGGAAGCATACCTATTTTTGTTTACATCTATATCCCTAATGCTCAACAATTATATACAGCATATAATAGGTGTTTGATACATGTTGAGTGAATGATGGAAGGAAAGAAAAAGACAGTCCAAGCCATTTAGTTCAGTCCAGTTAGTAATTAACTGACATCACGTGTGCTAGTCTTTGGGTTGAAATGTATGCCCAGTGACAAGAATTGAGTTTCAAGGAGGTTGGAACTATGTCAAAAGAGGGAAAATTGAAGTACCTACCAAAGATAGTCAGAAAAGCAAGTCAAATATGTTAAAGGTGGGCTAAGAGCAAAATAGTGGGAACTCACAAGGGAAAAGGGCCCAGGTACAGAGCCAAAAGGTTAACATTAAGAAGAGGTAGAATCCAGGTGAAAACAGGTCAGTTAACAGAACGAATTTAAATTTAGAGTTACTGGTAAGGTTGGTGATGGGCCTGAAAATTGGCTTGGTTAAACATCTTCCCTCTTCTGATTTCAATAGCTTCTTTCCACTATTTGGCAACTTTAATTTTGTAGGGCTTGTGAAACTTTGTCACGTCCTCGTCCATCCTCATGTCCAATGGAAAAGTGCTTAGAAGCTAACATTAAATTCTTTATTTTAAAGTAACAGTGCTTTAATATTAAAGAAAAAGTAACTTGGCCTCTCCCTTGAGTTGACATGTAAGATGTCTCACCTTCAGTTAGGGATGAATTTTTGTTCTTGAAGTCCCCAGATTTTTGTTTATATTTACTAAGCAATGGGTCTTTCCCAAAAAAGAGCATTCGCAAATAGTAGGGTTCACCTTTTGACAAAATAGTAAAGAAGCACTTGGATATTAAGAATTTCAAAGATGTATAAAACCTTAGGGGTCACTGACGTTTGTAAATGGCACCTACTGAAACCAAATGACAAAGTCAGTATTGTGAGGTAAATGGCCCAATGTTGAGCTGGGAAAGCAGGAACATTCTGGTGTGTCTTTGATGATACCATCAGAGACAAAATCAGCACTGGAATTCTTGACCTGATTTCTCTCCTTATTACTCGGTTCCTTTCCTATAAAACAACTAGATTATTTTTACCCTTTTGGCCTTATTACATTTTTATTCTATTATATATCCACCTCTGTTTTATTCTGAAATTAATACTTATTAGATGCTCTGTTGTGCTGTCATTTCCCAAATTAGTATTCTCAGCTCACCCCATATTTTGTCACAGTTACCTAGTTTTATTCCTATAGTCAGTTATTCTGTCAGTTAATAATGCAACCACATATTTTTTCCAAAAACTCTGTGCTTTCATTTTAGATTCATATGACATTTATGCTAGCAGTGCCTTTTGAATTTTGATAAGCTTAATCCAATATGCAGCAAAGTTTTGAGTTACCTTAATGAATATATAACACAAAATTACCTTTTAGAAAGTCTGTGAATATAAATGTAACTTTCTCTTAACATATTTCTTTTTTATTTTAATATAGTCTGTCTATGGTCTACAAAATGATATTAGAAGTCACAGTCCTACCCACACACCCACACCAGAAACTAAACCTCCCACAGAAGATGAGTTACAACAACAGGTGGGTCAACCTATAATAATGGTTTACAGAGTAGCTAGTGTAAAGACCAGATGTTAATGTTAATAGGAGATATTTTAAAAATTGATTTGTAGGATTGTATTTAAAATGTAATTTTAAGATATGTATTCTCTTGAAGATGTATTAATATAAGGAGATAGTTTTCAAAACTCTTCGCTTGTTATTTCTCCAAATCCTTTTTCCTCTAATTTTTAAAAATCACACACACTGACTCACAGATGACTCCATTATTGAGTTAGTGTATATTCCATAATTCTGTTTTAAAAAATGAGAAGACAATAGGTTGGTGACATTTAGGTCATGTGTTTTCCACCTCCAATCATGTGATGTGATCTTCACAAAAGAGTGCTCAATCTTGTTTCTGCAGTACTGATCTCTAGAAGCCTCTTGAAGTTTTTCCTCATTAGCACTGATGAGCAGATATATGGCTTCTTGGTATAGCAATGGTATAAATTGCTTCTTGTTGCATCTGTTGATAAATAAATAGCTTTGGCTGCAATATTTCAAAGGCAATACCAAGTGTCTCATATCAAATCATCATCAAATTTCTTGGTTAGTTGTCATGAGACTTTTTCACCTTTTGCTTATTTCTTCCTATCAACTATGTAATACATACTTTTTCTAGTATATTTATAATCACCTTGAAGGAAAAGTAACTCAGAGAGTTTTAAATTTCTACATGTTGTTATGTCCATGTGAGAATTTGCTCTGAAATGTTGATAATGTTATTAGTAAAACAAATATAATTGATGCTTTTGTTGGGCTAGTATTAGGAAGTAGGGTTTATCTTGAAATTATAGTAACAAATAGCAAATACATTTATTTTCTGAATCCACTGTTTGATGGAGAAATGTGATTCTAATTTGTATAATCACCATGAATAAATGCTTACAATTTCTATAATACTTTTAAAATAAAGTTATGTTGCTGACGTGGGCAGAACGTTCAACTCCACTGCTGTTCGAAAGCAATATTGATTATGTGTTTACCGTCAGAGCTTAATTTTTATTAACTCTTTCAGAGCCCTCATGTTTGATTTTTTCTATAGACTGAAATATTCCTGTCTGAGAACATATTCTTGTTTAGAATTACTCAATCTATTAGAGTTTAGAGTTGAAAATTGGAGAATGTCACTACTTATGTAACTACTTATCTCTTTTTTCCAGATAAAGTATTGGCAAATACAGTTAGATAGACATCGGTTAAAAATGTCAAAAGTTGCTGATAGGTAAGTATTGTAAGATGCCCATATAAATTAAAAAATGTTCAGATGACAATTAAATGTGTTCAATATGGTCAGAGAACTGGTGGGAGGAGAATTGATATAATTGGAACCCTGTAAGAAATATTATTTTCTTTTCCCTTTTGAACATAGAAAACTTTGAAAGAGCTCTTTTGTTGCACTTTAAATGACAGAATGATCATTATTATCTTAGGTGTCTAGAAGCCCAATCTTTGTGCAACCACAATCAAATACAGAAGATAATTCCAAGGAATTGAATCTTTTCACTCCTGCTAGGAGAAATAAAACTCAATTCATTAAGTTACTTGTTGGCAACTTTGAAACTTTCTGTTAATTCTTCTTAACATTTACAGTACTAAGTTATTTTATGACTTCAGAATTTGAATTAAGCTTAGATTTTTACATATTTTCTTCATTTAAATCTGTTGAGACATTTATATTCCGCACTTTGAGGCATTGCCAAATCTTACCTCTCCAGTGTTTTTCCTCTCCTTTCTCCCTTTATTTTGTTTTAAAAATAGATTTTTTCCCCCAAAAGCATGCTGTAAGTGATTCCCCCTTTACCTAATTCCTGTAAATACTTTTGACAAAAATTGCCTTTTAACCTCTTCTCCAAGTTGAGCTAACATCTGTTCTGCTGTGGGTAGGCTAGATGACCAAGGGTTGGAATTGCTCCTTGACACTTCCTTCTATACACTGACCTTTTCCATTTTGTCTCATTTTAATGACATTAAAATGTCTCATTTTAATTCATATTGCTAAGGCATTGGGAAAGATGGAATCCTTAACCATATTTATCTTCAAAGAAGCATGAAAACTGCTATCAGATTTTATTCTATAAGCAAGCAAGGATTCCTTGGCCAGATGTTTTTATAGTGTGTCCCTTACAAAGATCAGTTTTACCTCAACCAGAGAACTAAAGAAAATGAAAATGTCTCTTTTTCTCAAGTCTGCTAAGTTACACAGAGCAGTATGTGGAATACGACCCGTTTCTTGCGCCACCTGATCCTTCTAACCCATGGTTGTCTGATGATACTACCTTCTGGGAACTTGAAGCAAGGTAAGTGACATTTTCTCTTCCTTCCAAATATTTCACTTATTTCAGGATTTGAGTGATGTAGAAAGAATCCTATAGCTGACTAATTGTAAAAGTAATTTTACTCTGTGTCTACATTAACCATGATATAAAGCTCTTCTTCAAGGCAATGGTTTTTGAAACTTAGATGTTTGTATTATATCAGATTTGCATTTCCAGAAAGACTGGCACGAAAAAATCAGATGTGCAAGGGTTTCAAGGTCGACTAGTTAGGATCCTTAGTTCTTAAAATTTAGCTCATTGTTTTTAGCTTCCTTGAAAATCCACATAGCCACAAAGGTCCATCTATTCAGGTAAAATGAATGCTAAATCCATACTTACTTAAGCCCGATACAAGTATGATGCCTTTATAAATTCTGTTTTGGAACAAAATGAATTTACCATAAACACTCTAAGAGAAACTGACAAGTGTCTGACTTCTTAAGAAAACTAGAACACAATTTAAGACTCCCTGGTTTCTTTCATCAGCTATATAAGAGAAGAATTATATCACCAATCTTGATAGAGTCATAAAAAGATCACTGCATACCCCTTCACAGAGTGAGGATTTAGTATTCTGCAGCACTTAGCTAGATTGCATTTATGGACCTTCTCTTGCTTTTATGTCAGTTAAGTGGTTCTCAAATGCTTGACAAGTATAAATCTCTTCATCCATAAGTTCTCAGTTTTATAGATGTGAAAGTTGGAATCCCAAAATGTTGTGACTCAGCCAGGACTATGTCACACATTTAATCAACAACAAAGTCATAAACCAGGATGTAAGCCTTTTGATTCTCAATGCATTTTCCTCCAGTACAATGTGCCACCATGAGACTTCGTAGTGTAGCGGTTAAGAAATTGAGCCCTGGCGTCAGAATGTCTGCAACATTACCTATTTGACATTGGAAAGTTATAACCCTCTATCCTTGACTTCCTCATTTATAAAATAAGAATTATAATAGTACCCATCTCAAAGTTGCTGAAGAAATCTAAAAGAGAATCCATCTCTTGGCATTTAATACTTAATAAATGTTAGACTTTATTATTAATGCCTAACTTTCTTCTCACTATAATTTCATGCAGAGTCATCAATCAGAGGTTTTTTTTTTCCCCTGAAAAATATGTTAAAGATGGGAGCTTCAAAGAATATATGATTTTGAGGTGAAGTGTAATAGCAGAATATAGAATTTGTAATGAAAGGAATATATTTGGCTTTGTTTTGTTTTCTATAGCAAAGAACCAAGTCAGCAGAGGGTAAAACGATGGGGTTTTGGCATGGATGAAGCATTGAAAGACCCAGTCGGGAGAGAACAATTCCTTAAATTTCTAGAGTCAGAATTCAGCTCAGAAAACTTAAGGTAAGACATGTTGTTTGAATCTTATATTCTAAGCAAGAGTGACCTTCTTATGATGAGTCTGGTGATTTTGCACTCGACAGACCAGTTACTATCCCACCAACATCATGATGAAGCTATGGACCTATTGAATTTCTGCCTCTTGATAGAGGAAGAAAATGTAATGAAGGCAAAGCACTTTGTCCAACATTATCACTTCTTCATAATGGTTTATTTTACACTGTCTCCTGATCTTTTAACTATGTAAATCTGATGCATTTGAAATGGACTGCATAAAGAAGTATCAGACTAGTATTTGGCAAAACAAAGAATCATCAATAATACATATGTAGTTTAATTAAAATATCACTTATTTATCATATTGGTCTTCTTTGTGTATTGCATCTCAAGTAAGACCTAGAAAAAGAAATCGAGTGCCTGTATCAAATAACTTGAAACAAAATGATGGAGGCAGTTCATTTACTTTGTACACTTAAACACAGCCTCATGGCAGTTGAGAGCAGTACCAGATTGAGCTGTTAGTGTCTGCTAGAGAGGTGTGTGTCCTCTCATCTGTTGTAAACATCATCCTTACATATTTTTGAAATTTTTCTGACTTAAGAGGCACCTGGAAATTGAATTTTTAAATGTAAGACACTGGAATAGGTTTTAACAGCTCTAAGATCACTGAAGTGAGCAGTAACTTTCCACTACATAAAATGGTTCTTCCACAAGTTCTTTCATTCAGTATTCTTTTGAAATGGAACTCTAATTTACTTTCCCATGACTTATTCAGTCCTGTGAAATCCATTTTGAGAAAGTTGCCAGCATTCCTTTATTTTCACTGCAACTTAGCAGTTCCAGAATCATCACATTCTTTGCAGGAGATTTAATAGATACCCAAACCAAACCATTTAGAAGAACATAGAATTTTGACTGAAGTTCCATGGATTAAGCAAGTTGACCACAGGCAGAATCTGGAGAAATTTAATTATGCCTGTCATTGGTTTCAGTGACGCAGCTTCCTATTCTTTTTCAAGTTTATTGAAACTTGAAAGCCTGTTGACCAGGATTTCAAGAGGTCTGCAGGTACTAAGGATTTTTTTGGACCTAAATAATATTTTCTGTCATAAGGTCACATCGTCAGTTATTGAGTACAGAATGCTTTAGAAAATAAAGCAGAGATAAATCTAGTTTTAGTCTTTTATGGAGTTTCCTCTAATTCTCTATGTTTTTGAAAAAAAGTGCTATCATCATGGGTTTCATGATAAAGAAATAAATAAGTAGTACTTCACCATTATCACCCAATCAAATAAAAATCCTTCCTGATTTTATTAGAAGCACAGTTTACACGTGAATACAGAGATGAAAACAGATCGCAATACAAAAGGATGAGTGTTAGATCTGAGAAATACAGGAGAAGGGCAAACCCAAGGGGAGAGATCACTCAAAGCCCCCTCAGGGAAATAGCTTCCAGCTGAGACCTGGATGATAAGGAGATAACCAGCTGAAAAAGGAAGAGGCTTTGGGACTAAAAGATTAGCATGTGCAAACTCTCTTTGATGAATGAAATTGATCACTGCTGATTTTTTCCATGCCTTATCTTATTTCCATTTTTATCTCAATAATCCTATGACACACTAAATTGCATATATACTGATAAATAATTGCATATAAGAAATATTACACGTTTCATTGTATGAAAATGTATAAATATCATCCAAAAGGCTTTCTGCCCTATATTTTAAAAATACAGAATAATTGCATTTGAAGTAGTCCCAGCCCTAATTCTATAGAGCTTGGATATTTTGTATTTTTATGGAAGAAATGTTTAGTTCTGGAAAGGTAAATGCTTGTATATATTTTTGCAGCCTGGAATCTCCCTTTCCCATTTCTTCCTTTAATTTAAATGGCCTATGTATATGTCCTTCCCTGCTGTGTTAGGAAAATAGGGGCTGGATATACCAAGAATCAGAGGTTGTATAAAAATGTTGCAAATAGACAGCAGACATAAGTATCTACCAAACGCTATTTTTAATTTTGGTCTAAACTGATCATTTGGAAATAGATTTATTGTGTTTAATTAGAATGATTTCTTAAATCTGAACTAAATTGCTTTTAGAGTCCTTTTTTTCTTTTTAAGCATTATAATCTGTTAATATTTTATTGCATGTTATGTTGAAATAAAAACAAAGTTATATAAAAAAGAACCATTACATATTTCTTATGTAGTCACATATATATTTCTTGAGTATATACTGTAAGTCTGTTTCCTACTAAGAACAGATAGATAGATATAGCTATCAAGTCTTGAACACCTAGGATATGCCATGTGTGCGTGTGTGCTTAGTCGCTGCAGTTGTGTCCACTCTTGGCAGCCCTAGGGACTGTAGCTCGCCACTCTGTCCATGGGATTCTCCAGGCAAGAATACTGGAGTGGGTTGCCATGCCCTCCTCCAGGGCATCTTCCCAACCCAGGGATTAAACTTGCATCTCCTGTGTCTCCTGCATTGCAGGCAGATTTGTTACCCACAGAGCCACCTGGGAAGTCCGGTGTATGCCATACCATAGTATGCTTTATATTCACTACTTCTATAAGTATGCCATGCCATATTTTACATTTATCATTTCTGGTTATCATTCAACTAATCATCACTTCAAACATAAAATTTAAATATTAATACCCTTGCCCCATTTGACAGGCAAGCAAAATATGAATAGAAGAAGTTAAGCATCTTTACAAGTCAGATTGCTGATAATTGCCATCCTAGGCTTTTTATAAACCAACACTAAGCTTCTGTCCACTGCTCTTCCTGTTTCTGCCTAGGTATCTGGTGTCACAGACCAAGAGAGACAAAACAGTCCATTTAACCAGCAGGGCTAATTACACCTAAATACACCTCAGTGCATCTTATTTAGCATCTGCTATTTATGGAAGTATGGCGCTCATGTGAGCAAACTTCAGGTATTGAGACAAAAAATAGTCAAGAAATACTGCTCATTGATAAGGACTTATTTCTCAAATAGAAGTTCTATTCTCACTTGGTGTGCTTTTGCTTGTTCCTCTTTCAGGTAAACAGAGTAAGTACCAAGTAAATTCAGTAATATGAGAGTTATATAATACGAGTGCCTAAAAATATCTCAAGCACTTCAAAAGTGCCCTTTACATAATTTATCTCATTTTACCTAATGGAAACCCAGTGAGATAGGCATTATTATCCCATTTTACTGATGAAAAAAAATCAAGGCTCAATGACATTAAGATAATTCCTCATATTCCAGCTTTCATATATTAAGGGGGGAGTGGAGTTTTAGTGAGTTCCCTTTACATTCTACTAAATCATTGCAATGATGACTATGCTGAGGATAAGAAAAAGAATGATGCATTTAGTGAGGCATTCAAGAGAGTGCTTTTTAGAATGTCATCTGCTGCAGATCTGGGGACAAACCCTATATATGGCACTCACAGTGGGCAACTTAAATAAGTGACTTAGTCTTCATATATTCAGCTTTCTCTGAAGTGGGGGAGATATTAGCACATACTCTATAAAGCTGAAGGGATTGCATGTTTTAATATAGCTAAATCACCTAGAATAGAGCCCGCACTTACAGTGTAGGCGCTGTTATTATTACCTCCTCAGCCCTTTGATATCTCATCTATAATTTCAAGTCTATTTAAGATGTCACTGCATCTGTATAGCCTTCCTAGAACTCCCTTTTCCAATGCAGTAGTTGCCCCAGCAGAGGGGCTCCTTCCTGCTCAGCATTCCCAGACTGTCTGGTTTGTGCCTATTCCTTGAGAATCTCTCGTGTGCTTCCTTGTATTATGGTCATTTGAATGGTGTATCTTTGCTAGTTCAAGAACACAGATATTCTTTTTATCCATATGTTCAAAGAGCGCTGCAATGAACTTGTTGTTGTTGTCGTTCAGTCTCTTAAGTCATGTCCGACTCTTTGAGACACCATAGACTTCCCTGTCCTTCGCTATCTCCCAGAGTCCACTCAAGCTGATGTCCATAGATTCGGTGATGGCATTCAACATCTCATCCTCTGTCCCCCCCTTCTCCTGCCCTCAGTCTTTCCCAGCATCAGGGTCTTTTCCAATGAGTTGGCTCTTTGCATCAGGTGGCCAAAGTATTGGAGTCTCAGCTTCAGCATCAGCCCTTCCAATGAATATTCAGGGTTGATTTCCTATAGGATTGACTGGTTTGATCTCCTTGCAGTCCAAAGGAGGGACTCTGAAGAGTCTTTTCCAGCATCACAGTTCAGAAGCATCAATTCTTCAGCTCTCAGCCTTCTTTGTGGTCTCTCACATCCATACATGACTACTGGAAAAACCATAGCTTTGCCTATTCAGACCTTTGTCAGCAAAATGATGTCTCAGCTTTTTAATATGCATCAATTATAACACTTAGGCTCCCTCAGATTGCACATAGCATTCCTATTAGATTGCACATTGTCAGAACCTGTATTTAAAAAGGAAATGGTCTTGACCCTTGCCTTCTAAAAGCAAAAACATTTAAGATATAGTTCATATTGGATTATCTACTGATTCCTGTCCATAAGAAAATGGTACCTAGAAACTGGAAAATTATTAGATTGAGTAATATTTGATATTCTAATTCTAGCTCAACTGCTTTATTACTTTTTTTTTGAACTTTCCTTAATCCCTAAGTTTAAAACATAATAGTTATGAAGGTACTGCTTATCCCCTTCTACTTCTGTTAAAACCCTATAGCCTGTGTTGTGTGTTAGTTGCTCAATCATGTCAAACCCAGATCTGCTGCACTGCAAGCAGACTCTTTGAGAATCCCCTGTAGCTTATAGTGATTCATCTCTGTGGTCATCTTGTCCATATCAAGATCACATCTGGCCCCTATTGAGGATAACAGATCTAGTGCTTCCTTTTTCAAGTGTCCTTTTTGTTTGTTTGTTTAAAGACACTATTATGACATACATATTCATGTTTCATCATTACTTCTAGGTCTAAACAAAAAGATATAGGGCAAAATTGTAAAAAAATGAAACCCATTAATATGATGTGGCTTTTTGTTAGACTTTGCTATTTGCTTTTATCAACCAGAATATGTCCTGGTGTTCTTTCCTTTCCGGATAGACTATATTCTATACAGAGGGACATAAAATATATATTTTATATTTAGAAGTAGGTCAATATTATTTTTTCCAGAGCTTCTGAATTGCTATGATGCTTCTGCAGATTTAAGCCTTTTGAACAATTACATGTGAAAGCTTGCTGCTTCTGTCATTTCATAAGTCTCGGAATTAAATAGCCTAAAATTAGTTACTTGCCCTGATTTCTCCAGCTACAGCATTTTCTAATCTGTGTCCAGGCCTCTTTACGTTCCAGTAAAGCTTCATGGTAATTCCCTTACCAGGTAAAGTAGAAAATCCTCTCCATACTAACCCCCATTGCTCAAATGGACAAAAGATCCAAAAAATAGAGTATGTGGTATAGTTTATGCCCTCAGTCAGATGATCCATGTCACTCCCCCTAAATCCCTTCAAACTCCTCTTCCTGTCTAACAAAAGGTTCTTTAGTACTGCTCCATTGTTTTAGTAAAAATTTGAGGTTGTATGGAATCAGGGCCCTGGCAGGTCTGCTTTTCAGTGTGTGTGGACTTAGTGGCTCAGTCATGTTCCACTCTTTTTGACCCCTGGACTGTAGTCTGCTAGGCTCCTCGTCTGAGCCCCCTGGGAGGCCCCTGATTTTCAGAGAACACTTAAAAAAGATTGTTTTCAATATTTCCTTTCCCCAAGTGTTATATCTTTGAATACAACTAATAAAAAAATCAGTAGAAGCCTGTTTCTGGACGCCCCCAGAGAAAATTAGCTTATTATTATACCTCATTGTGAATTATATGATAAGCCAATATTTTAAGAATTGTCAGATTATGAGACATCAGACATCAGATTATGTCTCGTTTTGTGTAGATTCTGGCTAGCAGTGGAGGACCTGAAGAAAAGGCCTATTCGAGAAGTTCCCTCTCGAGTTCAGGAAATATGGCAAGAGTTTCTGGCTCCAGGAGCCCCCAGTGCTATTAACTTGGATTCTAAGAGCTATGACAAAACCACCCAGAATGTGAAGGAGCCCGGACGATACACTTTCGAAGATGCTCAGGTTGGTGCATGGATGGAACTCACATTGCATCACACATGTGCTCCTGAGAAGTTGAACGTTGAGATACTTTTGTTTGATTTTCATTATAATCTGTGGCTATGTCTAACATTTTCAATTTAGGGGTGTGTGTGTGTGTGTGTGTGTGTGTGTGTGTGTGTGTATATATATATATATATATATATATATATATATATATATATGTGCGCGTGCGCATGCGCTAAGTCGCTCAGTCATGTCCGACTCTGCGACCCCATAGACTGTAGCCGCCAGGATCCTCTATCCATGGGGATTCTCCAGGCAAAAATACTGAAGTGGGTTGCCATGCCTTATTCCAGAGGATCTTCCCAACCCAGGGATCAAACCCAGGTCTACTACATTGTAGGTGGATTCTTTACCATCTGAGCCACCAAGGAAGCTGTATGTAAAACAACTAAATGATCTAGAAGATAACGGGGATACTTTAAAGAGTTTTTAAAGCCTGAGGATTTTTGTAAATTTGAATGTTTTTACATGAAAATTTCTTGAAGGGAAATATTTTAAATATTTGAAAGCTTTTTGCTTTAGTTTCAACTCTGATACCTCAGTAACACATACTTGAACTCTTTAACTTATCTTCTAATATGGAGAATCTGAGATTCTGACCTTCCTAAATAATATGTTATTATGAATAGTCAGAACTAAATTAAATTAGCTTAAAGTTATGTAAAACTGAAACCAGTTTTGTCTCTGATGGCAAACTGAAACAGTAACTTTAGGCATTTAAAAATTTTCCAAGTTACTTTTTTTAGTCTACATAAAGAAGAAAAAAATGAAATTGATATTAAGATGTTAACTTCCTAAGACATAGTTTTATTTAAGTGTGTTTTTTTTTCCCTCAAACTGGATGAAGTTGTCTCCTTAGAAGTAATTTTAATTTCTCTAAAAAAAGTATATTGTGCTCAAGAGGAAAAATAAATGTGTAACGAGAGGATATCATTTCCTAATGATGTGTTGAAATTGGCATTTAAACCTGAACAAACATGTTTCATAATTTCTTAAAACCTCTTTTAGAGATGAATGTTAGCTCTAAAAAGTGTCTTGTTTTTTAAATAGCTATGTTACTAAGAGAAAATATAGAAGATGAAGCATGAGGTACAGAAAATTCCTTTCTTATTTTTACTCTCAGTATAAAATATATTTATCACTGGCTTTGGTTTAAAAAGAAATGAGCCACTGTGCAGGAAACTAACACAGGTTGAAACAGCCAACCAGAAACCCATTCATTCACCCTGGCTCTGCCATGGTCTTCTATGTGGAAATAATTATATTTTATGGAGACACATGAGAGAGAGCAGGAGGAAAATTCTGTTGCTTATTTCTCTGCTGTTTTATCTTTCTTTCAATTCAAGATAAACTTTCAAGCATTTTTGTAGAGTCACAATGTGTAAAATATTTGGAATGACCTTCCCAAAAGTCTTAAAAAGAACATTTCTTTGTTATCTGTGTCATTGAAAAATATTTTTGCTTAATGTGTCTTCAATAAAAGGAAAAGGCATAATTTTCTATGGAAAATATTACCACCTGACCATAGGCTTTTTTCAGTCAACCTCAGCTATTTAATCCCAGTTTTTTGTGGGTTTATAAACCCTATATTCAAAAATACAATAATAAAAACTCTTGCCACTGTTTAAGAAGAGATACAGTGTAATAAGAAAGCAGATTCTGAAGGCAAATTGTCTGGGTTCTGTTCTGAGCTCTGCCCTGTGACCTATTGCAAGTACCTCTTTGTGCTTTAGTTACTTCATATTTAAAATATATATGGAAATGGTTGCCAACCTTGTTGAGGTTCTGTGAGAATTTAATTAACTAATAGAGGCAAGCACTTGGAAGTGTACCTGGCACATACTCAAACATATTTGAGCACTTACTATGCATTCCCTCATACTTTGCTAAATATTGATCATTCCTCAAATCCTGACAATAACTCTAGTTTATAGACTAGAAGATCGAAGCTCAGAGAAGTGAATAAAATTGTCGAAATTAACATGTTTGTAAGTGGTAAATCTTGAGCAAGATAGGATCTGAATCCCAAAATGCTTGAGTCCAAAATAAAACATCGCCCCACTTTTCCAACAACAAATTCTGATACAGTTCCAAATGTACCATACTTTTGGAGACGAACCTTGGGCTAGAGAGCCTGAATGTCAGGATTACTGAGGATTAATATTGAATGTCATTAAGTGGATTCACAGTAACTACAAATGATTACTGGTGTATTTAAGACTAGGAAACTAAGTCATCTCTTAAAATACATGTTTTCTCCAAACAAGTAGACACTGGGACATTCAGGATACTCTCAAATAGTTCAGAACTCTGCCTCTAACAGACTAGAATGAGCAAGGAGCATTTATGCTCCCTTAGGCTGCAATAAACCAAAGCAGAATCTCCTTGGATTAGGCCAACGTTGAATTAAATGAATATATTTTTTTCCTTTGTCTACCAATATTCATCTTCGAAACAAAACATTGCAAACTGATTAGGATTATTGAATATTTACTTAATATATTTCAGAGTAAGTCAAAACATGCATACAAATTAGGACGTTAAGCAATTAAATATCACAAAATTTATTTCTGGACTTATGCTCTGGCCTAAAGTAGATTTGCATAACAATTTTCACCAATGAGATGATTCATTTGGAAAGTTTGAACCCTCCAAGTACATATGAATGCCAAGGTATCTAGAATGATTGAATCCTGACTTTGCATCATTCTCTTTTGGCTTAATCTTAAGAGATAGCAGATTTATTCATCTTAATGGTCTATATAAATCAACAACTTGATTTGAAATTACGTGATGACAGTCAACTAACTAAATCCCATTTTTTTTAAGGACTGGATTTGATTTGCCTCCTCCATAGCTCCCAAACCAGTTTAAACATGGATCCTTGAATAAAATAATAAATTTGAAGGTCTAAATTGTTCTATAAGCATATAAAATATTCTCATCAGCATTATCATTATTCCAGATTTGTTTTTGAATCAGATGTTGCATTCTTATCACAGTATTTGATTTTTCCTGAGAAATAATAAAGAGGCACTTCAACCATTATTTCTTTTTAGGAGCACATTTACAAACTGATGAAAAGTGATTCATATCCACGTTTTATAAGATCCAGTGCCTATCAGGAACTTCTACAGGCAAAGAAAAAGGTATTGGTTCTTTGTGAACTTTTATGACTTGGTTCTCAGTTATAGTTATTTGGAGTAGTTATCTCTGCTGGGACCACAGTATTGGACAAATGGTAAGTGGATACACTCCAAGACCTTTCCCCAAATCCTTGCATTTTATCAGGGTCATTTAAGTTGTATGTGTTTCTGCTTGTTGATTGCTTATTTTCTTTATTGCGTGTTTGTCTCGGCAGATGTCCATGCTTTACAAAGGTTTTAAGATGCTGTTCTCATGTTTCATGTTAGTCTTCTGTATGCCAGTTTAAGGAAATAAGAAATTACAATAAAGAAAAGAACAATGCCATTGGATTAAAAACTCAGGGAGGACTTTCCTCATCCTGTAAACTGGAATGTATGTATATGCCTCATAACTCACTTTTTTCCTATGATAGTTGCCAAAATGCAGCAACTATCAGCAAACTAAATATTTGCTTCCAAATATTTTCATTTGGCATTTATCCTGAGTCACTTAGTATCCCTGTGATGAGGCTTCATACCTAAGAGCTGCTAGCATATTTTTGAAGAACTGCAGTAGGCTACATTGTTCAATTAATGTTTATAATGAAAGTCTCACTGTCAGTAACACCTTATTAATCAGTTTAACAGAAAATGGAAAATCTGTATGTAAACATCAACATCATTCATTATTTTGTAATATTAAAATAGTCCATAGCTTCTTGAAATTCTGAGATGAAATGATAATTTTGTATAATTCATGATCATCACTTAAGCTAATGATATTTTTCAAAGTCAATTGACTTTGCAACCAGACAGTTGCACTGACCAGTACAGAAACCACCAGCACATGCAATGGTTTAAATTTAAATTAGTTAAGATTACATAAAATTCTAACCGAATTTCTCTTACTCAATGGCCACAGCTAAAGACTTCTGAAATATTAGTATAGAATGAAATTTCCATGCCTTCAGAAAGTTCTGTTGGACAGCAGTGGTCTACAGAATTAATGATATCAACAGAAATTTAGTACCAGTAGAAAATTATGAGGACATTCTGAACATAAGCCACTAGATTTTCAATAATGTAGGCTTTAAAAACGTCAGCATAAAACCTAAACATATCTACTTTATTTCAGTGTCATTCGATTTTGCTTGAAATCACATCATTTTGTTTGCACAAGAAAAGTTTTGGTGTTATAAGCGTTAATGCAAACAGAGCCCATGCCCTGTGACAAGAGGCCTTTGGTGGCAGCTGTCCTGTTTTCCTGATCCCTGTGATTTAGAACATGAATTTGGTGTTGCGTCATTTCATCACCCTGTCTTTTTCTGCCATTTTTCTTTCTGGCTTTTGCCTGCCTTCCTTTCTTCCTTCCTTCTCTCTCTCTTTTTCTCTCTGCTTGTTATTTTTCTTTGCCCCGCCCAACCCCACACATATAAGTCGGGATATTCAATGGACCGCAGAACATGTTTTGAAAACTTTGCACAGAATGTGGTAAGTTTTCATTTTTAAAGAATTACAAATCATTAAGTCCATTTGGGAAATGTTCCCAGTTTCAAGCCCCATCTTCCATCTTGCATCCTTTGATGTAACAGCAAAAGTATTTATGTCTTTATTCAAGTTCAGAACTTCCTACTTACCTTTCTGTCCTAACACTTCCTAGAGTAGATAAAGATATCATATGTGAAAATCTGTATGTGTCAAACTAAGACTTGGAAAGTAGTGTGTATTATGATACATAAAATGAAGAAATAACTATTTATATATTTTTTTTATTCTATATATCTCTGTCTTTGTTAACAATAGTGCATGAATTTCTGTACTCTATCCCTTAGCTTTTCCTATGGCTTAAAAGATTAAGAACTATGAGGGTTCTGTGTCTCCTACTTTTGCAGAGAGAAAATGACTTATTTAACAGTGTAAAGCCAGAGCCAGACTCAGTATGAATGGGAGTTGGTGACAATAAATGCCCACCAAAGACCCACTAGCATGCCTTTCTCATTCGTTATTTTTCAGCAAAGTATTGAAAACTATTGCATAAATCATCCAGGAAATCAGTTGTTTTCCTACCAGTGTTTTCTTAGTATCTTGCCATGTGTTTTAGTGATATATTTGTTTGTGAGATTCTTTTTTTTTTTTTGGTATTGTGCCAGTGCCTTTGGAACTTTCTGACATTGTATAAGCTCAAACTAAAGCCTTCAACACATTTATTTTTATAGGGCAGAAACATCCCTATTTTCCCATGCCATAAAAACTGTACACCAACACTGAGGGCCAGCACTAACCTGTTATGAAAAGAGGTAGAAAAATCTTGGTTTATACTCCAGTTTGTCTGCATTGTCTGTTGAGTTGTGTGGTCAGCTCCATGCTGCTGCTGCTGTGGGTGTGTGTTGTGGCTTTTGCTGTGATGGCCAGTTAAGTGGAGTTATGTGTGTTGAAATGTAAGCTAATTGGATTCAGCAAAAATACGGTTTTTGTTTTTAGTCTCCTTCAAGGCTCCTTGTGGTGGGGAATGTTAATCAGTTATTTTTATGAATTCCCAATTAAAAGACTTTAAAAAGCAGTATATACTTTGAACATTCATTGTGATTGCACAAATTAAAGGACTGGAAAATGAAGGACTCCAAGAATTAATCACACTATTAACTTCCCAAAATTTTGGCTGGATCTTTTGGAATCTCTGACCTTTAATAAAAATTTTTCTTAAGCATGCCTCATAAGTCACCATGGGAAGATAAAGACAATGCTAAAGAAATGCCTCAAGATTTTGCTGGAGAAAGTCACCATAGGATGTTGCACAGTGCTCTGTGTATTGTTTAAGAATTGTTTCAAATTCATTCTTTTCTAACATAGTGCTGACAGAATATTGTTCTTGAGCAATTGGATTGGAAATTTCTGTGATATAATTAAAAACATATAATGCAATTTATGGAAGATGGAAAGGGAAAGCAAAATGGCTGTCTTTCCTCCAACACCATCCCCACATCTGACCAACTTCCTCAACCCTTAAAATAGCACCACATTGTCATTCATTGCAAACTTTAAGAAAAGATCGATAGGAAATAAGAGGAAGTGAGGAAGTAATCCTATGCACCTTCAATCAGAATTTATACACCAAGTGCCAACTATACTCTAGACATTGTGCTATATCTTAAGAACAAGACCTAAATTGCTATGGTACATAATGATATAAACAAAATATTATGATGTACAGGAGAAAGATAAACTATTTCTATTTATTAGGGTGAATAAGTAGAGTCCATGAATAATATGAGAATTTTCAGAAGTTACATTTAACTGGGTAAATAGGATTTCATTAGGCCAGGAAAGGCAACCATCTTTTTAAGGAGAATGGTACAAAAGGCTGAGATTACTGAAGAAAGATAAGTTGAGTAACATTCATACCAGAACACGTATACACACACAGCATACTGATAAATTTCAGGTAAGCTTCAGACACAGTTATTTAGGGTTAATCCTTTTCTATCCAGGAAAATGAAAAGTAATATCTTTATTGAATATTTTGTTTTGGTAGTACTCTGAAGAAATGGGGTAAAAAATTAGAAAGGCTCTCTAATTTCCTCAGTAGATTACAAGTTACTACATTTATTTGATTAGGCATAAGAAGTGAATTTCTATCCTGAAAATTATTTTTATACAAAAATTAAAAATATTATACTGTATACCATTAAATCTTTTGATGGTTAATTTCTATTTAAAGTTCCCTTTAACTTTCTATTTTCATTTATTTTTTTATTTCCTCTTGGTTCAGTGTTCCTCAATATTATGATTCCTTTTAGAGTCAGCAGTTGTGATAGGCATCTGAAGTACTTACATAATAAATTTTATGGGATGCCTTTATAGGATCAATAAAATGATTTTAACACAAGATAATGAATGAGTGGTTTTATTATAACTAAATAGAAATAATAGAGGAAATATAGAGTTTAAATAAACATTTTAAAAGAGTTCTATGTGGAAGTTGCTCTGGTAAATATAACGAAGCTACGAGATAAAGTGTCTAAGAAATGAGCTTGGGGAAATACTTTTAAACAATATGTAAACTCTGAAAGGACCTGGGGAAAGTGAGATAATGATAGTAACTCACATTTAATGAGTACCTGCCATGTGCCAGGCTCTTCACCAGGTACTTTATATTATCTAATTTAACTTAATCTGAACCTGCTAGTTAGGTAATATAATACTCATTATTGTACCCATTTTATAGGTGAGAGAAAGTCAGGACTAGAAGGAAATTTTTCTGACTTTAAATTCATTACTTTATAGAGTACTCATTTTCTTCCTATTATACCCAGCACTGGAAACTTGAAATGTTAATATTTAGGCTTGAAACCCAGTCTCATACTTTCTTGCCATATGAATTTTTAGAAGTCAGTTAAACTGCTACACCTCAATTTCTTCATCAACAATTTCTTTAGCCAGAAGCAGCCGTAAATAGTACTTGTACAAATAAATAGATTTAAGAAATTCTTTAAACATGCTTTATTTGCTTAAATTGCATCAGAAATATCTTCCAGGTCATTTCATATTCTACACAATTCTGTTTATTGGCTGCACAAAATTCCTCTGAATGTATATACCTGTAATTTATTTTTCTATTCCTCTATTGATGGACATTTATGTTGTTCCTTATTTCGTTCTTTCTTTATTCATTGCCATTATAGCTCAAAGTGTCATAGGCATTCATCAAGTTAAATATTCATTTTTTCTTATAAAAAATTGAATTCCTCAGTTAAATGGAATACAAAATCACAAAAGAAGAGATGTCTATTTATTTTTCTCTGTCTTATCATTACTTTTGCCCTAATGCAAGAGATACATACACTAGAAGGGAAAATAACTTGTAGAAGGGAGAAGTCAGAGTTTGTATTCTTGATTTCCAAAGCACTTGTATTACACATTAATAGCAGGCTTCCTTGTCAATTAGTCTTCAATCTATGAAGAATTACAGTGTTTTCTGGCAGTTTTATGCTGTTTTAAGATGCTTTCTAAAACTCTATGGATTATTTCTAGTCCCTGGTCAAATGATTTTTATCTTGGTTTTATTAAACATGAAATCTGGCATGAAATTTCCTTTCCATATGCTAACAATCACCATTATTGTACACTGAGCCCACCCTTCCCACCCATGAATAATATAGATGCCAGGCTTTGGAAATACAACCTCAGACCAGTTATGGAGCAAACCTGGGAGAGGGCAATGCTGTGTCAAATCTACTCATGCAGACTCACAACACTTGAGAAGTAACCGAACCAGCATAGATTAGAAATATCAAATGCACAATAGGAAAGAAGGAATATACGTAACTAGCACAGTTCACCCTGAAAATTGCATCAGATTGCAGTCACAGCAGCCAGGTTATTTGGGGCTTAAAATGTTTTTTAAATCTAAAAAATTTTTTTTTCTTGTGAACTACGATTATATCTCCTCAATCTTCTCTTTTGCTGCTAGACTTTTGGTTTATTGTTTGTTTATCAATTTTCGTGTAAGTTCTTTATTCTTTCCATTAAATTTTATCTTGTGAGTTATCGCATTATGTAATTTTTTGGAGTATCTCTTTGTTATCCTGTCTTTTAACCAAGATTAGCATATTGGCATCATTCGTGCATTAATTTTAGCAGAATTATATCAATTTAGTCAAGCAAATTGCTGATTAAAATGTCCTAAGAACAGAAATGAAGAGAGTTCCACTACTCCAAAAATTAGCACACCTTAAAGGTAGTTGTTTATTTAGTTACGAACTTCCTCTTTTTCTGTCTTATCCACAGAAATACCATGAAAGACTGCTAAATGCCTTACTTGTTTAAAGCAACTTCCTGTTCTCAAGTTCGGTGAACTCTTTAAAAACAAGTAAATGAGCATGTAATTGACAAAGATCTAATGTGGTTTATATGGGGAGTTCTTTGCAAAAAAAAAAAAATCAGAAGAGCAATATGCCATTAGAAAAATAAGCAAAGGTCTTGATCCGTTTTAACAGAGGAAATACAAATAGTCAATAAATATATATATAAAAAAAAGGAAACCTATATTAATAACCAAATTTAATTCAAAAGGCAACAAAATAACTTTTTCCTCCAATAGATTAGTTTTTTTAAATAATAATATCTAGGATAAGGAAATTGGTGAATTCACATATTGTTCACACTTAGTAGGGATATGAATTTCTAATCATTTTCTTGCAGAGAACTTTATACAATGTGTCAAAAGCTTCAAAAATATTCCTTCACATTCAATCAGTATTTCAGCTTCTAACAATTTAATTCTAACAAAACCCAGATGTTTGTACACAAAAATATTCATTGCATCGTATAACGGCCAAAAATAAAACACAATCTGAATATACAATTGTGAATTTCTTAAATGCATTAAGGTATATCAACCTGATGCAGTTATTAAAGAATAGATTTTAGAGCATTGGCTTTCATCTTTTTTTATTGCAACCCATTACTATGACATAGTAATGCAATATATATATGTTTGTGAGTGTGTGTGTATGTATATATAAACTGTACTTATGCATGTTTATATGTGTATAGGACTAAAATAACCTTTCAGAAATAACACATTCCCTTATTATATGCAACTTACCCTAATATGTTTTTATTTATTCTATGATATGTGATTTTTTTCTAAATGTTGGTAGCATCTTTCTAAATTGATTTCCTTTCCCACTAATGTGTTGAATTTGAACAAAATATATGTTACATGGGTAATGGATCAAAATATGATCATTTTTAATTAGCATATTACTCATAATAAGCTTTAGTACTATGCACAGTATAATTTTAGTTTTTTTTTAAAAATAAATAAAAATATTTTTGTATAAAAAATAGAAGGATATATTAACATGTAAATAATTGTACTTTGAGTAATGTTTATTTCTTCTTTATATTTTTCTATGTTTTCCTCATTTTCTCTAATGGATATGCGCTATTTTTATTTCAGGAAGCTATTCTTAACTAAGGAAATGAAAGTATTTGGCTTTACTTTTTCTATCTCAAACCACACAAGAAGCTACTAATAAGAACTGGTATATAAATATGTTCATAAACCATCTCTTTTAAGTACATAACAGAATTTCTTCCTGTTTTCAACATTAAATATACTAGCCTCCAAACTAGCTATAGAATCCCCTTCCTTTCTTTCTCCATCCCTCCCTTCTTTCTTTTCTTTTTCTTTCTTAATTCTCAATAATTGAGTTTTCTTTAATTTTCAAGGAGCTCACACTTTTCAGTTTTGCTGAAATTATCCACCATGTTTCAGTAAACTTACCTGAAAATTATCCTAGGGGACTTGGTTTCATTTGAAGCAGGATTTTTCCAAACCCCTAGCCTAGTTCAATTCCCTCAACATATTCCCTCTTAGTTTCACTGATGGCAACAACCAGGGCAAAATAAAAGTTAAAAAGACCCAAATTCTATCAGTTAATTACTTAATACGGTGTGTCCAACATGCTCCCTTTTCTCATTCTACCGTGCCTCTCCTCCCCTAAAAGTTACTTGTACCAATACATTTGAATCTCATTACCCTGGTTTCTAGAAGCCCATTCCTAAACTATGACTTCCAGTCAAGGAACTCAACTCATGCAAAGAAGCAAGTAGATTTTTGGAGACTTCTATAATATTAAGATTGTTTAACAGGTATCAATTGCTTTATCAAGCCAGGTGACTTAGAGGACTGTACAAAACAGCATTTAAAAAAAATGCACTTACTGTTGTTGTTTAGTCACTAAGTCATGTCCAACTCTTTGTGACGCCATGGACTGTAGCCCACCAGCCTCCTCTGTCCATGGGATTTCCCAGGCAAGAATACTGGAGCGGGTTGCCATGCCCTCCTCAAGGGGATCTTCCGACCCAGAGGAAAAAAAGCACTGACAAAGAATCAAGAGAGGTAAACTGCAGAAGAACTTAAGGGGCAATTAGAAGACTTCAGCAAAAACTTGAATAAGAAGTTTATCTGAAGAGTGAGAAGAACCCAAGCTCAGAGAGTAGCAGGTGCAAAGACCAGCCACAGAACCATTCTGTGGAGTGACAATAGGTAGTTTGAAAGGCCAAGGAAGCCAGTTTCGAAATGATTTTGAAACCCAGGCAAAGACTTTTATATTTTTTAAGCGAAGCAGGTGCAATTTTCACATGAGAATAAACAAACATATCCTTTAGTTCAGCCTGACATGAGCATGTACGTTTCTTATCTCTAGTCCAAAGGCATCTTATTACCATCAAACAGTCAGCTCTTTTTATTACGCAGCTGTGGGGCTCAGCACAGGTCTGATAGCTGGGTCACATACACCAGTAGAAAGTCAATGACATGATTTGCCCTCTCCTGGTCCCAGAGCCTCTGGAGCTGACAAGGCATTCTAGAAGGTATTTCTAAGTCTACAGCAACACATGGGGAAGACTAGGAGGTAGTGATAATGAAACAAACAAGTAGGAATAAGAGTTAAGATGTTAATATTTTTTTAATCCAAAAGATCCTGGTAATTTCCTACCCTTTAAGCTCTTTGATGGCTATCTTCTAAAAATCCATCCCTTCAGTTAGTGTTGGTTTGTGTCCTGTAGACTGGTAAAGACTGAGTACATTGTTTTTATGTTTTATGACAGTAATAAAACAAGTAGCTAGTCACCCGAGCAAATATGGCTTCTCTCCTACTTCCTTCATGGATTAGTGTCTGCAGGAAAGACGTGTGGGCATTTGCTTCCATCTCCCAAATGCTGAGGGCTCTCATACGGAGCTAAGAGCCTGATCTTTATTTCCATTTCTAGGGATTCACAGCTCTTTGTCAACTTTCTGTTATTACTTTAAAACCAAGAAAAAATTGTATATCATGTGAAATTCATAATGTTTGATAGTCAACTTGAGAAAACTAAGAATGAGCACATAGGTTGTTTTATTGGGGGGAGTTTTATTTTCCTAAATATAACAAAATCTCCATGCAACATTTTAAAAGGAAGGAATTAGTTTGGTGGAGATGAAATTTTATTGTGAGACACTAGAAAAACTGCTTTGTTTATGTGATAGCTATACTGTAGATTATCCAGAGAATCTGTCTTCACTTAGATGCCAGTTAAAGTCAGGTTAATTTTGTCCTGAAATTGATCATGTGCTAGCATATTGTCCATTAACTAGATATTATAAAATCTCACAGGATGCTGAATTTTCGTTTTGAGTTTCTGTCTTTGTCTTTCTATATAGATTTCCATTTCCAATGTAATCTATTTCCTTTCTTTTAATTTTTATTTTACATTGGAGTATAACATAGTTGATTAACTGTGTTATTTTTAGGTACACAGCAAAGTAATTCAGTTATACATAAACATTACATGTATCCATTCTTTTTCAAATTCATTTCCTTTAGAATCTATTAAGAACGGGTATAAATGACATAGCACAAATGTAGTCATTGGGTTGAAAATAGTCATTATTCATACAGAATTCAATTGTAAGCAATTTGGTAAAAACAAACAAAAAGCATGCTATTGGTAAGGAATTTTAGCCCTTTTAGTTTCCAGAATTAAGATTTTTAGACCTTAACTATGAAATTTTCCCAGATTCTTCAACTCAGAAAAATTAGCAAAAATCAGATAACTTCATGATTGTCTTTTAAGATGATTTAATACAGCCTCCAAGGATCCACACTGAAAAGGATTATTACAAAACATCTGATGTGCAAGTATATTCTTTCTTACCTGCAAAAAAGAATTCGTGTTCTTGTTAAGATTTTCCAATAGAGTGAGAAACTGATATTTCTTTGCACACTAGAGAGTGCACAAAATACCTTTGCACGGCATTTTTCTTTCCAGTACGTGAACAAGACAAGATTTGCACAGGGCTTACAGACACATCCACGTGATCTAGGTCTTTAAATCTAGATAACTCACTTGGGTGTCCATGCTATTTACTTTGACCCTTGGGTGAGGCACTTAGGTTTTGTTTTTTTTTTTATTTAACTATACCTAAATTTGCCTTTTAATTGTCTCAATACACAAAACAAATACCCTTATTATGTATTTGGTGAGTCCACATCTCAGAAGAGTTTCTTGTGTGGGTTTGTTAACATATATACATATATTCTCCCATTTCTGTTCATCTGCTTTCTTATTACCACAAACCCCAGATTTACTGTAGGCCTGTATTTCTCCATGGGCTTCCATGAGTGAGTATTTTTAAATTATTTCCTGCTACAACAGCTTACCAAGCTAAATCTGTACCTCAACCCCCCCTTTAAAAATGAAGACAATACCAGGACAATACTAATAACTTCATAGATATTTGAGGGGAAAAGTAGGTAGAGAACCATATTACCATTTGTTACATTTACAAATATGACATCATTTCCACTGATCAAAATGAAAAATGACTCTGAGTTGCAAATGGCTTCTTATTTCAACCTATGTTATTCATCCTCCCAGTGCTGCTACTGCTGCTGCTAAGTCGCTTCAGTCATGTCCGACTCTGTGCGACCCCATAGACAGCAGCCCACCAGGCTCCCCCATCCCTGGGATTCTCCAGGCAAAAACACTGGAGTGGGTTGCCAGTTCCTTCTCCAATGCATGAAAGTGAAAAGTGAAAGTGAAGTTGCTCAGTCGTGTCCGACTCTTAGTGACCCCATGGACTGCAGCCTACCAGGCTCCTCTGTCCATGGGATTTTCCAGGCAAGAGTACTGGAGTGGGGTGCCATTGCCTTCTCCGCATCCTCCCAATAGTTTGAACCAAATTATATTAATCTTTAGTTTTAATATAAATAGTTTTATGTTAGCATCTTCCTCTTCCTCCTCAACTCAAATATGAATTCACTCTTATACGTCAACCAGTATAGGTTCTCCCCACCCCACAAATGGCATTAGAAACAGTAAGCACCTTTTAAAAATACATTAGTATCAGAATGAATATATCTGCACACATTAGTAGCATAAGAGAAAAAAGTAGTAGCTATATAAAATAATGTAATTTTCAAGTATAGAAAAGTAGTTTTTTTATTCAAACATTATTTGATTAAGGTATTGGAGTGTAAAAGTAGTATAATTTTAGCTTCCAAATTCATGAGAAATTTTGTGTTCTTTTCGGAGTCAGAAAAGTGACTTTGGGTCTCAGTATCCTGATGAGAAAGAATGTAACAGTAGTAATAATAATAATGATGGTAATTATATAATAAGGTAATGACTAGCAAACTGAGTACACAGAATGTTCTGAAATAGTTTTAAGTAATTTACTTGTATTATTCTTCAGGAAAAGCTTTTAAAATAGGTACTTATTCCCATTTTGTGAATGAGAAGGAAACAAGCACAGAAGTGACAGGAAGAAGCAAAGCACAGTTTGCCTAGAAGGCCGATGTAAAATAGGGCTTCCTGTCAGAGATCTGCATTTGCTTTCAGTAGTTTTCTTCCCATAAAGTGATTAGAGCGTAGCTAAGTGGGAAAGTCCTTTGCTAAACTGGCTCTTCTACAATCAGATGTCAAAACCTGCTAAAAGCTAAGTTATGAACTCCTTTTCCCCAATTAAAAGAGAATGGTGCTTCATTTTTATTACTGCTGTTCAAGTATACAAAAAGACCTTGTCAGTTACTGTACAGTATGTAAAGAAAGATTGAGTCTGGAATCATTAATCATTTTTTAAATATATCATTCTTTTTCCAAAATATAGTCATGAAGGCTGATTTCTCTCCCCAGACCACACCACTCATTTATCAAACTCTGAGCCACGTTAAGGAGTAAATCAAGACTATTGCTATGACCAACATTACTAAAATATATTTCTCAAAAAATCTTTTGATTTTCCCTTATTATTTTATCCTCTGAGAAGTACAAATTCCACCTATTTTTTATACTAAACATATACAGTGAGGGATAAAACAGAAATAACCAAATTGACAATCTGTTATTCTGATCAGAAATTTAAAATCTCATACCTTTCTCTAGAGTATTTGCAATTTACAGGGACAGTTTTAACTATCAAGATGTTCAAAAAATGAATATGTATAATAGTTATTAACACAATAAGTGGGATCAGAATATGTAGGGTTTTTTCTGAGGTTGAGGTTAGAGGAAATCAAATGGTTTTCCATTTACAGTTTGACATTCCATTACAGGAAGACATTTACAGTTTGAAGTACAAAGCAAATAGACTTTTCTCAACTTTTAGGCACCGATTGTTTGTTTTTCCATTACCATATAGGATAGGGAATAGATTCAATCATGAGTTTCCAGCAGTCTCACCCTCAAAAATCATTTTGTTTAATTAAATCATACCCTGTGCACATCTAGATATTTATAAATGCAACACTAATCTTAGCAGTTGGACAAGAATGCATCACATCGCTATCTTTCAGAGCAACTTCCTGAAGTTTGCTGTAACATGTTATAACCAGTTGCAAACCTAGGTGTTGCATCATTGCTAAGCCTCAGTGGAACATTTTGGACATGTTTTATGATTTGCTGATTTGTGCTGTGAACCCATCAGTCTGTTTACAGGGGGAGGAAGTGGGTGGAGGGGTGGGAGGATGGAAAAAGGAAGGATCATTTTGTTTGATGTGGAGGAAGGGAGGGAACTTGGTCATGAAATTTGAACTAAGATGCACCTAAAGGGTTCCCTTTTGACCCTTGTACAGTATCAGCTGCAATAAACATGTTACTCTTAAGCAGGTTTTCAGTGATCATATTGTTTTCTCTTTCTTCCCTTGTTTATATTTTTCCTCAGGGGAAATCTCTCACGTCAAAGAGGTTAACAAGCCTCGTTCAGTCTTATTAAAAGGATCATCTTGTAGCATGAAAGCGAACTGGAGTCACTGCATATACTTTGTAGTTCTTTGTTGTTACCTGGAGCAGAGGACATTAGACCAAGATGTTGCATGAGCAAAGGACCTGAATTGTTCTTTCTTTGTGTACATTAAGGCACTGCCATCTCCAAGGGACTCTACCATCTTGACGCCTCCATTTCAGGATGTCTGCTAACTTCTTCCTTGTATTAAGCTGGATCTGTGTCTTTTCCTTTTTAACAGTTCAAGTGAAGTAAACCTTTTGTTTCCCCCCTTTCTCTCTCTCTTAAACCTTCTTCTAGACACACAGGTCACTAAAAATTCAGTCACAAACCGGAAGAATTGTAAAAGGAAAAAAGCATATATCAAGAAGTATACATACAGCTTCACATTTATTAAATAATAAATTAGCAGAGAAAGTTTCATTTCACCAATGTATCACAGTCAGAAACAAACTTACGTCTTTGTCTGTTGTCTGTACATTCTTGGTTAATGTTTCTTGCATTTATTTTTATACCATATTTAAATAAGAGACACCTTTTACTCCAGATGTATCAAAGTTGATCCCTTCTCTGTAAATTTGTGTATGTTTATATTGTTGTTTTATCTTTCATTAAAAGATGCGTAATCTCGTTGCTTTTGTAACTTTTGACTTCTGTGCTAATTGAAAATGAAAATACTGGGAAGGCACTGACAAATGTAGTCACAATGTAAGCTCTCACCCTAGGAAGTTTATTTCAGGGTTTTCAAGACAAGCTTGGATGGTGGAGCAGCCAGGAGCAGATTCAAAGTGATTCATCTGGGAGCTTACCCCAGGTCAGGAAGATGGGTTTGCTCCTATGGAAAACAACACAAATGACCTCCCACATTTTCCGAGTTATTTATGAGGCCTTTCTAATTATGAATATGAGTCTCTATCTTTTACCAATGCATATTCTATTTAGAATTACATTTTAGTGTGACTTCTCAACTCAGGAACTGATTCTTTAAAGTATAATCATAAAAATGCCTTAGGTCAGTGGCTCTTAACTCTGGTGGTTGCAAATTCCTTTGAGAGCATGATGGTAATTACTAATATTTAGTGAGTGCTAACTAAGTGCCTACCACTGTATTATGGGCTTCACATACCCACAAAATTTTCCCATTTAATTCTCACAGCAGGCCTATAAGATTATTTCTGCAATTTTGAGAACACAGAAGCAGAGAAAAGTTGCATCGTTTGTTCAAACAGCCAAGTGGTATGTTGTGATACAAATCCAGGCAGTCTGACTCAGAGGCTACATACTACACTGATCCACCATACCACACAAATTGTTCTGGTAAAAGTTTTACGTTAAAATCCATACACTCTCTCACATAGGGAAGATTTGCACTGAATTTTAAGACATTCACAAAATAACCTCTGAAATTCATCCAAGGACCTCAGGTAAGAAACCTGACTGCTTTTAAGGGATGCACCAGTGACCCAGAAGGTCACCCAGCCAAGAGACAGGACTAATTTGTTTGGTTTTGCATCTACCACAAGATTGCAGACTCTGGCTATTAAAAAAAAGAAAGAGATCATGTTGTTAGTGGCTATTAATTACTGTGAGTAAATTTAAATTCTGAAAAAGTTTACCAACACTGGTGCAAAATCAGTAGTGGAGTTTGTTAGCTACTTTATAAACTACCACAAAATGGAAAAGACTTGTAGATAGGTTGTAATCAGGACACTGTGAATAATTTAACAAAGATTTGACTATATGCTCTATGGCTTTTTAAAAACAATACGTAAAATGCAAATAAACCTAAGTTGATAGTTGTTCTTTCTTAAAAACACTTATGTCAGAACAGCTTTTGGCACTGAAGCTAAATTGAAACCCTATCTAAAGGGAACATTGCTTGAAAGAAAGCAATGCCCCTTTTATAGTAACCTGATGCATAAACAGTATGCCTTGCACAAATATGATTGGTCATTTTGGAGACTATTTTTAAAAAATCATTCTTACTAATTCCAAATCATGGAATTATACAGAAATGAAATACATATGAATGACAATAGAGGACAAAGAGGTGAAACCCTCAAGCAATTATCCCCAAGTCAGGCGCTCCCAGTGAAAATGTGAGTTAGTTCATAGGTGCAAGTACTTAGAAGTGGGACTAATGACTCATTTTAATATGGTTTAGACAAGACTCAGGATACAAAACAGTGGTATTTCAGGGTAAACACTTAGAAAAGTTTTAGAATTCTTTTCACCTAACTGAAATAAGCATGGGGAAACAGTGACAGATTTTCTTTTCATGAGCTCCAAAATCACTGAAGACAGTGACTGCAACCACAAAATTAAAAGATGCTTGCTTTTTGGAAGAAAAGCTATGACAAACCTAGACAGTGTATTAAAAAGCAGAGAAATCATTTTGCCAGCAAAGCTTTGTATAGTCGAAACTCTGGTTTTTCCAGTAGTTGTATGGATGTGAGAGTTGGACCATAAAGAAGGCTGAGAGCTGAAGAATTGATGCTTTTGAACTGTGGTGCTGGAGAAGACACTTCAGAGTCCCTCCTTTGGTCTGCAAGGAGGTCAAACCAGTCAATCCTGAAGGAAATCAATCTTGAATGTTCATTGGAAGGACTGATGCTGAAGCTGAAGCTCCAATACTTTGACCACCTGCTACAAAGAGCTGACTCATTTCAAAAAACCCTGATGCTGGGAAAGATTGAAGGCAGGTGGAGAAGGGGACGACAGAGGATGAGATGGTTGAATGGCATCACCAACTCAATGGACATGAGTTTGAGCAAACTCTGGGAAATAATGAAGGCAGGGAAGCCTGGCGTGCTGCAGTTCATGGGGTCACAAAGAGTTGGGTATAACTTAGCAACTGAACAGCAACAACTGTCTCCCTCCCCAGTTTGATCTATAAGGCATAGGATAAAAATGTTTCAAGTTTCTAATGAACAAAATATTTTTTAAAGTCTTTTCTACCTTAAAGCAATTTAAAAAGTTATTCACCAAAGCAGTGACCCAGTGATATATTACACCACAAGAGTAATATATTCTCTAAATTGCACTGACTGCTTCTTCCCCTTGTGATGTATTTTCAATAACGTTTTTGGTGAATCTCCAAAGGAATTCCTGCTTGAACCAGTGTAGTAGAAAGGTGGTTAGCAATCTTAATTAAGCCATCTCCTGTCAGATGCCAGGAAAATAGATGAAGGCAGAAACTCTCCCTCTTCATTATGATAAGTACGTGAGATGATCTTGCTACTTAGGAGTAATAGTTCTCACTTCTCTTTGTAGATTCATGATTTTTTTTTTTAATTAATTTTCATCTATGAGAAAAGGCAACGTTTTGCTACTAGCATGAATTCAGTCCGGTTATATGCACTAATTGTCTCCACACATAGGATTTTTGTGTTCTTAGAAATATACTTGAAAGAACACATTGAAATATTCAGCAGTTTTGCTACTCCCCATGACTATCTCTGCATATCGTAATACCTTGTTAAATATCAACATGATATAACCGAAAGTACCAGTCCATCTTCTAAGACATTTTAGAAAATAGGAGATGGTGAAGAATTTTATGGCTGTAAAGAATGAAGAGAGAAAAGTAAACTCATGTAACACAGAGTGGTATCTCGTATATTCTGTCATGCAACCATGTATTTGAGTCTTTTGAGAATTTTGTACCACAAATTAATCTTTAAAAAGATACCAAATGATGTGTCAAGCCAAAATATTGTTATTTTAGAAGTGCATTAAAACAGAAACTGTCATATATGCCCTTGAATGCCTATGGCAGTTTCCCTGGACTTGAAATAAAATGCATTTGTAACTTAACTTCAAAAAGGGCATTAGTTGCTGGGAAGACATGAATACTTCTTGACTAATAAATTGATCAATAAATCTTGGTGCTTTTATTAGGTTATAGGACCTTAATCATTTCACACTTGTTTGGAAATCAACTAAATTGGAGTGTGTTTGACATCCTTTTAAAGGTTAATGACGTCTAACTCCAGTATTGGTTGAACTGATTAAGAGTGTGTCTAAATCATCAAGCAAAGTATTTGGTACGTATATGGTAGTCAAGAAACAATATTTAACTTACTCTCTTCCCTTTCTTTTCCTCCACAAGGTCATCTTTGTAAAACAATAAAAGATGCATCCAAACACCTTTCCTAGCTGGGGTGGAATCAGGAATGAAGTGCAGGAGACAAAGTGAAAGTGACGTCCTCAGTCGTGTCCGACTCTTTGCGACCCCATGGACTATACAGTCCATGGAATTCTCCAGGCGAGAATACTGGAGTGGGTAACCTTTCCCTTATCCAGGGGATCTTCCCAACCCAGGGATCGACCCAGGGTCTCCTGCATTGCAGACAGATTCTTTACCAACTGAGCTGTCAGAGAAGCCCTCGGGACAAAATGAAGTGCCAAATCACGATATCAGAGACCAAGGGGAAGGTGTGGCGAACAGTCAGGTGTGATGGTGGAGAACCAACCAGATAAAGTCAGTAAAGAGTCAGGACCAAATGAGTGACCAAAAACTGAAATTGATAAGGAAATTAAGTCTTGAACAAATTGATTCTAGAAAGGGTGGCTCTGGAAAGCAGAAATGGGGCTTTTCAGAGAGCATCAGTGCCCTCACCTGTGGATAGAAAAGAAACGTTTGTGGGAAGCTATCCAGTATGAGCTAGAGGTGAAGAACAGAGTAGGTGGCTATGACCATGTAGAAGAGATTATATCATCTCTTTCCCAGTTCAGGGTGTTCAAAGGAATCTTTGTCTGGCCCCAAAGTACAAGAACTTCTCTTTCTCTCACACTGTAAATTTCCAGAGGACTCCTGGGCTAACGGGGAAGTAGGTATTTAGTAACTAAAACATTGCATTTTGTAATCAGGATCTTATAAAAAATACACATTTACTTTACTAATTTAGTACTACTTTCTTTGCTTACCATTAATTCTTCATTCTTGCATATATTCTTCAAACTTCTTTTTTTCCTCTTGATAAAGACCATTCTCTATCAAGAAGTAAACTTGGAAGTTGAAAAGTAGAAGAGAGTAGAAGGAAATAAAACACTTCGACTTTGTCTTATTTGTGAGAACTAAAGTGGGAATTAGCTTTCTATTTAGCTAGAAAAATACATTTTAAATTTGAATTAACTGTATATTTATACAGTATAGAATATGAATATTGAAAAATACCATGTCTTAGACAATAGGGAAATGATGAAAAAAAAATAAAACTAGACCTATGCAATTGTCAATAAGAAAGGTGAAGGGAAGTAACATCAAACTAAATGGTAAATACAAAATAACATGGAATAAGTTCAAATATATTAGTAATTAAAATGCAGGAGATGATTTAAAAGTGTCTCTTTAAAATACTCAGGTTAGACTAGAAATGCATCTGGGCATAACAGTGGTAAAGAATCCAAGATCCCCTGGAGTAGGAAATGGCAACCCATTCCAGTATCCTTGCCTGGAAAATTCCCTGGACAGAGGAGCCTGATGGGCTCGAGTCCATGGGGTCACTGAGAGTTGGACATAACTGAGCATGCACTCACACACAGTTTATAAGAGACACCTAAAACGAGACTACCCAAAGTTCTAATCTAAGGTGGCAGTGCAGCAAGACCCTGAACTCACCTTTTTCTCATGGACACTTCATGTCAACATTTGCACATAGAGCAATGCCTCCTGAAGAAGGGCTAATTGAACAGAATCTGTACAAAATAAATGACAGAGATGTTTGTAGGAGATGTGCACCTATAGAGATGAGTAAGAGATGGAGCCCCAGCATGGACAGGAACCCCACCCTTGACACTGTGACACATAGTAGGGATGCTTATCACTGATGGGCAAGTTCACAGAATTGCTTGCCCTAGGAAAAACAGTGGTCTAAAGGGCACCTAGATTATTTGTGAGGGAATTTTATTTATCAACCTTAGAGCTTCTGCCACATGGGAAGGACACTGCTGAAACTCTCTTTAAGCTCAGAGGTGCCAGACAGCATGGTTTTGTGTATTCCCCTTCCACTCTGCTATCACAGGTGGGGACACTGTGTCCAGGTGTCCCTTTCCCCCCTTGGTTTCAGGTTTTACCTGATTGAGGAATTAGGCAGGTACTTGGGACCTGTATTTAATTTTCTGATGTACAGAGAGATGCAAGACAAAGACAGGAAAGAAAATGAAGTAAAATGGATACATTTCACATCAAATGTTTTTTTTTATTTTTTTGTCTTGGTATACACTTTTTTAGTCCCTAGGAACTTAGTTTATAAAACCTTCTTCCTCTGTGTGCCTTGGTAGATTTATTCTTGCCATGGAGGTCTCTCCTCTAGAGAGAGTTCGTTCTCCTCCTTTTTCTCTTTCCTCAGTCTTGTTACAGCTTATGTCTGTTATTATGTTCTGAACAATATTTAGGTGACTTTTGGAACTAGCGCTAACATTGCTAAGCAGTTAATGTAGGCTGTCCTCTGAGCCTATTCTTTAACCAGACCCTCCATGACTGCAAACTCTCATGCCCGCATGCCTCTGGTCCAGTATCCCAGTGCAATTAAAGAAAAAGAAGAGACCTTTTATTCCAAAAGGCTTGATGTCTAAGGTGTAGAGTTTGATGACTTTTATATCATAATAGATGTTTTATTTTAGTTGTAGCTTCTGATTGTCACTGTAATCATACCACTCTCTGAGCCTGGTCTTTTCATCACTATTTGCTTTTTGGGGAGCTTTGCAGTTGTCTTTTTCCTCAGTATAACTTGGGTCCATGGTCACCTGTGTGTCAGCCACTCTATCACATGGACTGCAAAAATAGCAAACTGTCCTTAAATTTTATCCTTGAAGAAAACAAATGATACTGGCATGAAACATAGGCTTGCAAACTCAAGCAAAATTGATCCCCAATAGAAATGTGACCCTCATGAAATGGTTGTCAAAGTCACTGAAAATCTCTTCATTAAAAAGGTGGTCTGACTTATGGACATGGGGAGAGGGGAGGAGAGGGTGAGATGTATGGAAAGAGTAACATGGAAACTTACATTACCATATGTAAAATAGATAGCCAACAGGAATTTGCTGTATGGCTCAGGAAACTCAAACAGGAGCTCTGTATCAGCCTAGAGGGGTGGGATGATTGAAGAGAGAGCTTCAAGAGGGAGGGGACATATGTATACCTATGGCTGATTCATGTTGATGTTTGACAGAAAGCAGCAAAATTCTGTAAAGCAATTATCCTTCAATAAAAAAATAATTTTAAAAAAAGGTGGAGAAATGAATGTGGTTTCTGAGCAGCTCTGACACCTAGTGGTCAATTGGTATTTCTAAGGTAGCTAAAAGGAGCCAGTTCTGTTCAACTGAATTGTCATGGAGCTGTTGTACAGACACTGTAAGCGGACAGACTGACGGAGTCAGTGCAATGAAGTTAAAAGGTAAGGAATGGAAAATTATGAAAGTTACCCAGATATTTGTTATACCTATGACAGACCACTCAAGTGACTGTGGACTCAGAAATATGAGTTCCAGGCAATCACTTCTTAAGGAAAATGGGGCATGGAACGGAAAATGTACATGGGATAGTGTTTCTTGATGACAATAGTAACTATGTTACATGATAGCCTATGACAAGTCTTACACTAAATGCAGCAAACATCTCTGTCTTCCCAGCAACCTTGAAAAATAAGTAACATGATATTTGTGGCTGATGAAATTGAGAAGTTCAGTGACTTGCTTTGCTGCCCAAATTCTTATAACAAAAGTTAGTAGAGAAAAATCCCTTACCTTCCAGCTTGGCTATAATAGTGCAGCATGACATAACAGGCAGAAGGAGAGATTGAGTAATCATTCCTCTCTGATGATGGGATCATTATGGGCTAATAATATCATGTGTGCTGTGCTTCAGTCATGTCCAACTCCTTGTGACCCCATGGACTGTAGTCTGCCAGGTTCCTCTTGTCCATGGGGATTCTCCAGGCAAGAATACTGGAGTGGGTTGCCATGCCCTCCTCCAGGAGGATCTTCCTAACCCAGGGATGGAACCCGCATCTTTTAGATCTCCTGCACTGGCAGGCAGGTTCTTTACTACTAGCGCCAGCTGGGAAGCCCCAGGTTTTCCTTTGTAAGTTGCTTTAGTTGTGTCTGACTCTGTGCGACCCTATGGACTGTAGCCAGCCAGGCTCCTCTGTCCATGGGATTCTCCAGGCAAGAAAACTGGAGTGGGTTGTCATGCCCTCCTCCAGGGGATCTTCCTAACCTGGGGATCGAACCTGTGTCTCTGAAGTCTCCTGCATTGGCAGGCAGGTTCTTTACCATTAGGGTCACCTGGGAAGCCTTACGTTTTCCTTTACAACATCACAATTTGCAGCTGGAGACTATGTTAGAAGAGAAAAGACAATGACAGAATTCCTTACTCCCTCCACACCTCCATTTTTCTGACCAGAGAGCAACTTTGAACACAACACGATTGCTTGTCCTTGACCCTTTAGAGCCTGGGGTGGCTTCTTGCCATGCGCTATGGTTGCCAAGTGGGACAGTACTCCAGGTGGTCTTCTTACCTAAGCCTAGCCCTCAGAAAGCTCAGTGAACTCCTCTAAGATTTTAAATTAAAAAATTATGAGACTTAGTCAATTAATATGGTTGGGCCTTAAATTGTTTTGCAGGCTGAGTCTTCAGTTACTCGAAAAAACCTCTGACATTATTCAGCTTGCAGCTCATAATCTCTGGAAGAACTCCTCTGAATGACCACGATATCTAAGAAACTCCTCAGTGTAGAGCCCTCATCTGAGTCAGAAATCCCTACTCTACAGGAACTAGAGTGAAACTTCTAGGGGCAACATGATTCAAAAGGACACTGAGCAGATAGCCTAGAACAAGTTCGAAAGTGTAACAAAGGATGAGTGGGCAGTGATGTGCAGAAAGGGCCTCAGGGTGGGTGCCCAGAAACTCGTTAAGCTATGCGCTGCCGCTGCTCACAGGTTATCGGTTGTCCAATGGTGGGGTGCTTGCTGTGGAAAGAAGTGTCAGGTCAGGAAACTGGCAGGCCTGGGATCAGGACAAGGAGAAATTTTCTCTCATTGCAAGCCAGAATGTTTCTTCATGAGAGAGGTTGACTCTGGTCAACTGCCTGACTCTTGGAATGAGTGGGTGTGGATGTGGATGACTGTGAAGCCTGTATGTTCAAAGAGTTGTGTGATCAGAAACCAAGAGTGTCGAAGTCAGCCTATGGCTAACAAACTAGTGAGTAAAACAGAAAAGAAGCAGACTCAGAGATAGAGGGGGAAGGATAGCGCTTACAAGTGGGATACGGAAAGTGGGGAAGGGCAATATAGAGATAGGGGAAGAAAAAGGGTTATTATGGGAGTATATGAAATTATCTGTGTGAAAGTTTTTTTTAATTAATTTATTTGGTCATGCCGGGTTTTACTTGTGGCATGCAGGATATTTAGTTGTGACATGTGGGATCTAGTTCCTTGACCAGGGATTGAATCCCGGGCCCACGGTTGGGAGCATGGAGTCTTAGCCACTGGACCACCAGGGAGGTCCCTGTGAGACTTCCCCTCCCTAGGTGGGGAAGCTACTATGGAATTTAAACAATCTTTCGCTCAATAATTATTTTTTTAATATTAAAAAAACAAAGAGGGGCTTCTTGATCCCTTCCACGCTGAGAAATCACTGCTGACCCAGCAGTGAAGGTCCAGGTCCATTGCCTCAGCTGTGTTCAGTCCTTCGCACCTCTGGGAGGCCAGATTTTGGTGGCATTACAGCTATGTCATATGCTGGCTAGCCAGGGGACAGTGACTGAACCAGACACCACAGATGGTTCCGACAAGAAGACCGTGTGGCAGCAACAACTACAGCGATAACGCATTTGAGTCAGTTCTAATGAGGTGGATGAACCTGGAGCCTATTATACAGAGTGAAGTAAGTCAGAAAGAGGACAAATGCCGTATACTAATGCATATATATGGAATTTAGAAAGATGATACCGACGATCCTACATGCAGGGCAGAAAAGGAAACACAGATGTAAAGAACAGACTTTTGGACTCAGTGGGAGAAGGCGAGGGTGGGATGATTTGAGAGAACAGCATTGTACATTACCATACACATGTTATATAAAATAGATGACCAGTGCGAGTTCAATGCAGGAAGCAGGGTGCCCAAACCCGGTTCTCTGTGACAATTCAGAGGGATAGGGTGGCGAGAGAGGTGGGAGAAGGGTTCGGGATCGGGGACACATGTATACCTGTGCTGATTCATTTGATGTATGGCGAAGACCATCACAAAATTGTAATTATCCTCTAATCAAAATAATTCATTAAAAAAAAAATCTACCATTGCTCTGATGAAATGAGTCATATCTAGGACTGATCCTTTTGGACAGGATCTGAAAGGCACTGACTTAGGATTCTTTAAGTCTTTATCTTCTGGTGCCTGGCCTACCCCCAATTGTTTTTTCCAACTTGTGTTTCTTTGGAGTTGAGACAAAAACACTCTTTTCATTATATAAGTACTGTCTGTGAAGTATGTCTAGTCAACTGGTTAGTTGGCTGTATCACTACAGACAATGTAAATTTTCAAATTATTTAGCTAGTGAGTTCCTGAGAGAAGGAATCAGAGGTAAGTTTGATTGAGGTGAAGAGATTATCATTATTTTTTAAAAATTTATTTTATTGAAGTATAGTTGATTTACAATGTTGTGTTAATTTCTGCTGTACAACAAAGTGATTCAGGTTTTATATATATACATTGGGTTTTTTTTGTGGTGGGGGGGGCTTCCCAGGTGGTTCAGCAGTAAAGAACCTACCTGCCAATGCAGGAGACACTGGTTCTATCCCTGGGTCGAGAAGATGCCCTGGAGAAGGAAATGGCAACCCATTCCAGTATTCTTGCCTGGAGAATCCCATGGACAGAAGAACCTGGCAGACAACGGTCCATGGGGTTGCAAAGATTGAAACAACTTAGCACACACACACACACACACACCCCCCCCTATATGTGTACTTGTCTGACAAAGAGTTGGACATGACTGAGCACAGAATACATTGTTTTTTATATTCTTTTCTATTATGGTTTACCACAGGATAGTAAATATAGTTCCCTGTGCTATATGGTCAGACCCTCTTGTTGACCCATCCTAAGTATAATAGCTTACATCGGCTAACCCCAAAGTACCAGTCCAGCCCTCCTCACTTACCTCCCACTTGGCAACCACAAGTCTGTTCTCTGTGCCTGTGAGTCTGTTTCTGTTCTATTGACATTTGTGTCATATTTGTGTCATATTTTAGATCCACATGTAAGTGATATCATGTTGTATTTGTCTCTCTCTAACTTACTGAGGGGGGGCTTATTGATGATTGCTGATGTTTAACAGCCAAGGGACAATAAGAAAGTATAGTGTATGTGTGGCAGGGCAGAGCCAGGAGAAAATCAGCAGACATGGTAGCAGTCATTTTTGTAGCAGTCATTTTCTTCCAAAGACCCACCGGTTCCCACCCCTTTGCAATGGTGGTGACAGCAGAGAGGGACAGGGACAGAAGTGGTATATGAGCAGGTAGCCAACTCCGACTTTCTAAATCACTGTGTTAGACCTACACGTACCTGGAATTGGACTGGGGGCTTTGCACGGCCTTTGTCACTGCTGTTGGGCTGTGGTGTTGACAGGGGAGTTTGCATCTGTGCAGAAGATTCTAAAGTCCAATGCTATAAAAAGTAAGGATTCTCTACAGTGAAGATCTTGCAGACCAACACAGTGTCACTTCTGAGGGATGACAGTCTAAAAACCACAGAGGAAAGAGGACTGAGAGCAATGGGCACAGAGGAAGGAACTTGAAATTTACACCTCAGCTCTGCCACTGACATTGAGCAAGTTACCTCACCTTAGTGGACTTCAGTCTCCAAGTCTATAAAACAGTGTTCTATGGTAGCAGGTTTTGCAAAGAGTAAGAAGGCATCTGTAGTGCTCAGGGGTTCTCTTGGAAAGACAGAACCAGTGAATCATATATGTATATGTGTATGCATGGATTGACTGGCTGCAAGGAATTGGCATATGCCATTGTAGGGGGCTAGGCAAGCTTGAAATCTGTAAGGTAAGCTCAAGCAGGAGTGGTCTCTACAGCGTACCGGTGGAATCTCTCCTCCTCAAGGAAACTTCACTTTTGTTCTTAGGGACTTTAAGCTGATTGGAGGAGGTCTATCCACATTATTGAGAATAATCACCTTTATTTGACGTTAATTGATTGTAGATGATGTTAACCTCATGTACAAATACTTTCGACCTAGCCAAGTCACACATCAAACTAACCAACACAACACCCAAGCCTGCTTTTCCTTGCCTTTGCTCCAGTCTCTGAGACCTGGGGGAATATCCCTGGGGCACTGTTTATGTGGGACAAACAAAAGATCATAGAAATGTGTAGTGATGCCAGCCCTCTGTGGAGAAAACTCTGCCTTCTGGCCCTCGGAGAGTCTGTCTAGGAATCATCAACCAGGGAACTGCTTGTGGTTCCCAAGTGAAGGTGCAGAGGCCCCTGAGGCAGGAGATAGGTGGGCTCCAGGTTAGACATTTACACCTGGCCTCCTGTTTGCATCTCCTGAGACAAGATATAGGTGGGCTCCAGGTAAGGCATTTACAACCTCCTGCTTGCCCTCGGAAATGGAATCAACAACAGAAAGAGGATAAACAAATAACCCATCTTTGTCTCTTATAAACACCTTAAAGTAACAGTCGTGGCAAGGACAGAGAGGCAAAACCCTGTTTGAGTAAAGGATTAATGGATCTCCCTCCCCTCTTTTTTGGGACAGGGAGACACTGTACATGTGCAGAAAGGCTGCTTGAGGGGTCAAAAGTAAGGGGATAACACCAGGCCATAAGGAGTCTTGTCTTCCCAGAAGCCTTCACTACAAGATCCGCCTTGGCTGAGGGGTGCACGTGTGCCCAGGAGAGGGTCCCAGGGTAGGCGAGGTGTGGAAAACTGCTACTGCTAAGTCACTTCAGCCGTGTCCAACTCTGTGCGACCCCATAGACGGCAGCCCACCAGGCTCCCCTGTGCCTGGGATTCTCCAGGCAAGAACATTGGGGTGGGTTGCCATTTTCTTCTCCAATGCATGAAAGTGAAAGTGAAGTCACTCAGTCTTGTCCGACTCCTAGCGACCCCATGGACTGCAGCCTACCAGGCTCCTCCATCCATGGGATTTTCCAGGCAAGAGTACTGGAGTGGGGTGCCATTGCCTTCTTTGAGGTGTGGAAAAGGAAACCAGATAATTGGCTAAAGGTAAACCAGGACCTGGAAGAACTGCCCTATATTGATGACGTAACTGCGTTTTTACTGCTCACCTCCTCACTAGGGGAGACACCCACACCCTTCTCTCCAGGTGAGCCTCTCTGCTTTGCTTCTGTCATCTGAACTAAACAAATTGTTTCTCTGTGCTTCCCCACTTGTTGTGCTATGTCTCTAGTAATAAACTTTGTATCGGCATTTATAGTTTTTGTCTCCATGATAAATGCATTTTTCCATTGAGGGCAAAGATGCAGGGAAAATTAGCTTCTAGCCTCTAGCACTTGCTGGTCTGGGGGCTAGAATTCCTGGGTTTCATCCAAGCTACCCAGATTCAATTCCTGGGCAGGGAATTAAGATCTCACTTCACGCCCACTCACTGCTGCTTTGCAGAGATCACCTCTACCCTCTTCCGCTGTTCTCACAGGCATGCGGGTACAGGAAGAGCAGTGGTGGGGACCCTGGCCAACCAAGAGAAAACTGGAATCTGTGAAGCCTGGAAGTCAGCACAACTTGTCGGGTCCATATAGGACTTAGATAGAATACGCCTGGGGCTGGGAAGAGATGTTGGCCACATTCTTGTTCTCAAAATGAAGAAATCTGGAATTCACTGTTTCTGTTCATGACCACTCTGACTTACAGTGCCTCGTGGCATACCTGGGTGTGTGTTTACATGCATGTGTGTGCCCCGTGCATTTATTTAATGGGGGATTTTCTGTTCCTAATGGAGAAATCAATAAACCTTTGGGGGCAGACTCACTGTGTTTTAGAAGAGCACTTTTGGGGTGCAGGGTTGTGAGCAGGAGCATAACACGGAGTTTGGGGTGAACTGGGACTGGTTCCAGAGAGGCAGCTGTGGTGGCCCCCCCACATCCCTTCAGATGGTGTGGAGCTTGGAGGTTGTTGAGCAGAGATTGGACAAAGGTAGTTAGGACTGTAGTGATCTCTTAGAAGGAAAGAGATTCAGATCTTCACTTTTTCTCTATGTGGTTCAAATTTAGTGAAATATATGGATGTCCCCCCACCACCACCTTCACGGATTATAGCCTTTTTGTGGCAAAGCAGCTTGTGTAACCCAATGAAGCTATGAGCCATGCCACACAGGGCCACCCAAGACAGATGGGTCATAGTGAAGAGTTCTGACAAAACACAGTCCACTGGAGAAAGAAATGGCAGCCCAGTCCAGGATTCTTGCCTGGAGAACCCCATGGACAGTATGAAAAGGCAAAAAGATATGATGCTGGAAAATAAGCTCCCCACCCCCCCCCACCCCCAGCCACCAGGTTGAAAGGTGTCCAATATGCTACTGGGGAAGAGCTGCTGCTGCTGCTACTGCTGCTGCTAAGTCACTTCAGTCATGTCCAACTCTGTGTGACCCCATAGACGGCAGCCCACCAGGCTCCCCGGTCCCTGGGATTCTCCAGGCAAGAACACTGGAGTGGGTTGCCATTTCCTTCTCCAATGCATGAAAGTGAAAAGTGAAAGTGAAGTCGCTCAGTTGTGTCCAACTCCCAGCGACCCCATGGACTGCAGCCCACCAGGCCCCTCCGTCCGGGATTTTCCAGGCAAGAGTACTGGAGTGGGGTGCCATTGCCTTCTCCAGGGGAAGAGCAGAGAACAATCTAATAGCTCCAGTAAGAATGAAACAGCTGAGCCAAAGTGGGAATGGTGCTCAGCTGTGGATGTGTCTGGTGGTGAAAGTAAAGCCTGATGCTGTAAAGAACAATATTCCTCAGAAACCTGGAATGTTAGGTCCATGAATCAAGGTAAATTGGATGTGGTCAAGCAGGAGATGGCAAAATTGAACATCAACATCTTAGGAATCAGTGAACTTCGAAATGGTCAAGAATGGGAGAATTTAATTCAAATGACCATTATATATACTACTGTGGGCAAGAATCCCATAGAAGAAATAGAGTAGCCCTCATAGTCAAAAAAGGGTTCAAAATGCAGTGATTGTTTAGTCACTAAGTCATGTATGACTCTTTTGCAACCTCATGGACTGTAGCTCTCCAGGCCCCTCTGTCCATGTGATCTTCCAGGCAAGAATACTGGACTGGGTTGCCATTCCCTTCTCAAGGGGATCTTCCCGACCCAGGGATCGAACCTGTGGTGCCTGCTTTGGCAGGTGTATTCTATACCACTGAGCCACCAGGAAAGCCCTGATGACTGGCTTCTTTCAGTTAGCATATTGTTTTTGAGGTTCACCAGTACTTCATCAGAGAAGGCGATGGCACCCCACTCCAGTACTCTTGCCTGGCAAATCCCATGGATGGAGGAGCCTGGTGGGTTGCAGTCCATGGGGTCACGAAGAGTTGGACATAACTGAGCAACTTCACTTTCACTTTTCACTTCCATGCATTGGAGAAGGGAATGGCAACCCACTCCAGTGTTCTTGCCTGGAAAATCCCAGGGATGGGAGAGCCCGGTGGGCTGCCATCTATGGGGCTGCACAGAGACGGACACGACTGAAGCCACTTAGCAGCAGCAGTACTTCATACATACTTCAGTATGCAAGTACTTCATACCTTTTGGTTCTAAATAATAGCCATCTTTTGTCTACTCATTCACTTATTGATGGACATTTGGGTTGTTTCTACTTTTTGGGTATCATGAATAACAATGCTGTGAACATTCATGTATAAGTTTTCATGTTATATGCAGAGTACATCATGAGAAATGCTGGGCTGGAAGAAGCACAAGCTGGAATCAAGATTGCCAGGAGAAATATCAATAACCTCAGATATGCAGACAACACCACCCTTATGGCAGAAAGTGAAGAGGAACTAAAAAGCCTCTTGATGAAAGTGAAAGAGGAGAGTGAAAAAGTTGGCTTACAGCTCAGCATTCAGAAAACTAAGATCATGGCATCTGGTCCCATCACTTCATGGGAAATAGATGGGGAAACAGGGGAAACAGTGTCAGACTTTATTTTGGGCGGCTCCAAAATCACTGCAGATGGTGATCGCAGCCATGAAATTAAAAGACGCTTACTCCTTGGAAGGAAAGTTATGACCAACCTAGACGGCATATTAAAAAGCAGAGACATTACTTTGCCAACAAAGGTCCGTCTAGTCAAGGCTATGATTTTTCCAGTAGTCATGTATGGATGTGAGAGTTGGACTGTGAAGAAAGCTGAGCACCGAAGAATTGATGCTTTTGAACTGTGGTGTTGGAGTAGACTCATGAGAGTCCCTTGGACTGCAAGGAGATCCAACCAGTCCATTCTAAAGGAGATCAGTCCTGGGTGTTCTTTGGAAGGAATGATGCTAAAGCTGAATCTTCAGTACTTTGGCCACCTCATGCGTAGAGTTGACTGATTGGAAAAGACTCTGATGCTGCGAGGGACTGGGGTCAGGAGGAGAAGGGGACGACAGAGGATGAGATGGCTAGATGGCATCACCGACTAGATGGACATGAGTTTGAGTGAACTCCAGGAGCTGGGGATGGACAGGGAGGCCTGGTGTGCTGCAATTCATGGGGTCTCAAAGAGTCAGACACAACTGAGTGACTGAACTGAACTGAATGTTATTATTATCCCCTCTTCATAGATGAGGAAACAGGCTCGGAGAGCTTAGATGGGTTTTACAATATCACACAGCTACTAAAGGGTGGAATTCAGATCATGTGATGGTAGGTCTCCCTCGCATGCTCCCATCCACAACGTCATGTATTCCCACTGCACATAGAGTGGATCTAGGAGGAGCAGTTGTTTTCTCTGCTTGTGCCTCCTCTTGGTTTCTTGTCAGATGCCCACCAGGTCTCTAGAACTGCCGTAGCAATTAAGGGACGGATCTGTACTCACACCAGGAGGGAACCTGACTATAGGAAAGCAGTCAAGCAAGAGACGTGGTCATCATGGTATCAGCAGGATCTCAAGGGCAACCTGGAAGATTGCCATCCTCCAGGAAGGCCTGGGTGACAGGGAAGCATTTTGAGGGGATTCTCAGAAGTTTTTTGATACAGATTTTGGCAAAAGCGTGCATTTCTTGATGTAAGTAAAATATAGGTGTATTCTATTATAGTTTGGGTTATTAATGGAAATGAGATCTCAAAGTCTAATGAAGTCTCAAAAATGTTGATTGTCTTTAAAAGGAGATGGTTAATTAAACTTATTGACACCGAAACAAAAATATGCTGTAGTCGAAGCATTGACAAAAATAGTTTATAAATCCAAGAATTAACTTTGCATTTTTAAAAGATTTTATTAACACAATCCTTTATAATGCTGCTGCTGCTGCTGCTGCTGCTAAGTTGCTTCAGTCGTGTCCGACTCTGTGTGACCCCATGGATGGCAGCCCACCAGACTCCCCTGTCCCTGGAATTCTCCAGGCAAGAACACTGGAGTGGGTTGCCATTTCCTCCTCCAAAGCATGAAAGTGAAAAGTGAAAGTGAAGTCGCTCAGTCATGTCCAACTGTTAGCGACCCCATGGATTGCAGCCTACCAGGCTCCTCCGCCCATGGGATTTTCCAGGCAAGAGTAACTGACTAGACTTCAAATCAGCGGCCCACATATAAAAGTTATGCCAGTGTTTGGTAAGCCTGCTGCCAGGAGGGTATGAGCAGGATGACTCTATAAATTTCTCACCTAGCAAAGAGGAAGTGATATGGGCACCACCGATACCTGCCTGTCGCAGAGGGAAATCAGTGAGTCCTTGGGAAACATGGAAGGTGACCATTCTGGCTTGTCTGGGACTGACGACCTCATTGGAACATGGGATCTTCATTTTGAAACCAGACAGCATAGGTTTGCCCAAGATTAGTTGGTCAACCTGCAATGTGGAACACGTGATTGTGGGAGGACCACTGGGAGTCACGAATCCTGCTATGTTGAGCACAGGAGGAATGAGTCTTCTTCCCATAAGGGACAGAGCAGAAATGAGTAGAGAAGTAGAGAAGCTCACAGATGAGCACTCCTTTGTGGGCTTAAGCCCAACTGCTGCACTTTTCTCAGCAGCCTGTAGGTGGGGCTATTGCTCAGCACATTATGTACAGAAGGAAACCTGCCGCTTAGAACAGTAGGAAGTGTTCGAGGCAGTAAAGGCGGCTGCTTGTTTCACTTTTCGCTTGTCCCACCCAGCTCTATCGTGCATTTCTCTGCCAAATGCTTGATAGGGTCTGACACCTAGAAATGTAACTGAGCAGGACCCTAAGAGACCTTCCCGAGGCAGGCCTTCCTGCACATCCTCTGCTTTAGCTCCTCTCTGAAGTACCTGTGTGTGTGTTACTCGCTCAGTCATGCCCAACTCCTTGTGATCCCATGTACTGTAGCCAGGCTCCTCTGTCTGTGGAATTCTTCAGGCAAGAATACTGGAGTGGGTGAGCCATTTCCTTCTCCAGGGGATCTTCCCGACCCAAGGATAGAACTCGAATCTCCTGAATTGCCAGCAGATTCTTTACCACCTGAGCTGGAAGGCTGTTATTTCCTGAAGTACCTGGATAAAAGTATTTGATGCAAATTTCCTGAGTTGTTTTGCAGATGTAACCCCTCCCCATCTCCAGCAAGAGGTTAACTACTTGACAACCTTGAGCACAAAGCCCCAGGCCTCCTGGAGCCTAAGGGCTGATAATGTTTACCCCTGTGACACCACCCTGCTACCTCACCAATGTATCTGCCAGTCAGAGAACTGTGTACAAGTTGATCACACATCCTGCAAACCCCTCCCTTACCTGGCTTTTAAAAGTGCTTTGCTGAAACCTTTCGGAGTTCAGGGCTGTTTAAGGCAATCAGCCACCCGTTTCCTTGCATGACCCTTGAAACAAACTTTTCTCTGCTCCAAACTACAATGTTTCAGTTTGTCTGGCTTCACTGTGCATTTGGGCATACGAACTTGAGTTAATAGAAACACTGCATACGATCTTAAGATTTTCTTCTCTCACAGTTGTTGCAAAACTTCAGATTTGTAGCATGGCCTAGAGTTGTAAGATTTTATAGAAAGGGTCAAGAATCAGAGTTGGTGAGTCCTGCAGGCTCACGGCACTCAGAAGTACAGGTGTAGGGTTTATTTACTAGTTCAGAAACAGAGGCCTTGGGCTTGTGATAGTGAAATTACCCAGGATCAATTATTAGATTGTTGTTTAAGAAGCAAGAAGGTCTCTCCTGGTGACTCAGATGGTAAAGAATTAGCCCACAATGCGGGAGACCTGGAGTTTGATCCCTGGATCAGGAAGATCCCCTGGAGAAGGGAATGGCTACCCACTCCAGTATTCTTGCATGAAGAATTCCATGGACAGAGGAGCCTGGTGGACTACAATCCGAGAGGCCACAAAGAGTCAGACACAACTGAACGACTGACACTTTCACTTAAAAGGCAGGAACCCCATCAGTGGGTTTACACCAGGAGGGAAAGGGAAATAGAGAAAGCATAACCTTCTTCCAATGCCCTGGTCTCCTGCTGGGTAGCCCAAGTGCCCTATGAGTCCTGAAGAGTTACACTGTGGGTGGGACAAGGGCGCTTTCTTGAATGTGCTTAGTTCATTTAATGCATACCCAGAAACCTGGGGTGCCAGTAACTCCATGAGCAAGGTCTTTGGTGTAGGCAGAAATGTATGTGTATGTACATAGAGTAATTTGGGGGAAGATGGCATAAAAAGAAGGGATCCATAGTTTTTATGATGGGTCCTATCACCTTCCAAAGTTGAGATCTGCTGATCTCCTATACTGTAATGTTTGTTAGTGACATGGTCAGCCCATGGCTTCAACTTTCCACATATGTGCCAATGACCCATAAGATTCTTGCAAATAGTCGTCTTCTTTTGCTTCTACCTCCATAGGTACTATGGCCTACAAGACATCTCCACGTCTGTGTCTCATGGGTACCTCAATGTCAACACATGGAAACCTGAAGTTAGTAACTTCTCTTTCAATATATTCCCTGTTTAGGTGAATGACGTCACCACTGACTCAAGTACTAGAGCCCCGTGAGTTGTCAGAGAAGGGCTCTCTTCCATCTGATTAGCCAATAAACCTGGTCTATGCCACCTCTTTTTGGTTCAGCTGTACCACCTCCTTTTCTCAATCCCACTGCCATTTCATTTATTCAGATATGGGAACTACGGTAATAGGCCCTCTGCCCTCTCAACCTCACTGAGGAAAAATACCTCAGTTAGCTGTTTGCTTTTCCAAGGATGGTTGAGTCAAAACTTCTTTTGAAATACAGGCAAATCTTTGGTGTATTCAAAGACCAACTGTAGTTTCCTTTCAGAGTTTCAGTGTCAAGTCCAGGAAGCCAGAAATGGAGGCTCCCTTGGCCAATTGAGAGAAGATTCTGGAAACAGCCCCGTAAAAGAGCCTGTGTGATTAGAGATGGAATTCAGAGTCAAGAGCAGCTAGGAAGCACCTGACTCCAATTAAGTTCATCTTTAAAAAGGAATATTTTCAATTTTTAAATATTTTATAGACTGATTTTTAACATTTTATTTATTTTATTTTTGGCTGTGCTGAATCTTTGTTGCTTTGCATGGCTTTTCTCTAGTTGTGGGGGCTACTCTCTAGTTGTGGTGCGAAGGCTTGTCATTGCGGTGGCTTCTTCGCTTGTGGAGCACAGGTTCTAGGTGTGTGAGCTTCAGTGGTTGCAGCTCACGGGCTCTAGAGAGCAGGCTCAGTAATTGTGGTGCCCGGGCTTAGTTGTTCCACAGCACGTGGAATCTTCCCAGACCAGGGATTAAATCCTCATCCCCTGCATTGGCAGGCCAATTCTTGTCCCCTGTACCAGGAAGGAAGTCCTAAATATTTTAAACACTCAGTTCCACGCCGAAGAATTGATGCTTTTGAACTGTGGTGTTGGAGAAGACTCTTGAGAGTCCCTTGGACTGCAAGGAGATCCAACCAGTCCATTCTGAAGGAGATCAGCCCTGAGATTTCTTTGGAAGGAATGATGCTAAAGCTGAAACTCCAGTACTTTGGCCACCTCATGCGAAGAGTTGACTCATTGGAAAAGACTCTGATGTGGGAGGGATTGGGGGCAGGAGGAGAAGGGGACGACAGAGGATGAGATGGCTGGATGGCATCATGGACTCTATGGACATGAATTTGGGTAAAATCCGGGAGTTGGTGATGGACAGGGAGGCCTGGTGTGCTGCTATTCATGGGGTAACAAAGAGTCGGACACGACTGAGCGACTGAACTGAACTGAACTGAATGTATAGATAGTAACAGATATATCTATCCCCACCAACAATATTAAGTAGATGCTCACATTTGCAGTCTCTACTTCAAATTACTCTTTTTAAATTTTTTTCTTTTGTTAAACTTAAAAAAAAAAATCTTCCCTTTTGTCAAAAAAACATATTATAGATACTATGGCTTCATACTCCAATATATTTCATCACTTTTCTTTCCCTGACTATTTGGAAGCCTTGTTCATGTTTCTGCATATTTTGTGAGCAGACCTACTGACAACTTTTGTCCCAGACTTTCTTTTCAAGGTTGTTTGTAGTGTGAACAATCTTAGAAGATGGAGATGCTGTCTCCTTAAGAGCAGAGGGCAACTTTGTTTACTATCTGGTATAATAAGAGACAGCTTTCCTGGTGGTTCAGTGATAGAGAATCCGCTTGCCAGTGCAGGAGATGAGGGTTTGATCCCCGGGTTGGAAAAGGAAATGGCAACCCACTCTATTATTCTTGCCTGGAAAATCCCATGGACAGAAGAGTCTAGGAGGCTACAGTCCAAAGGATTACAAAAGAGTTGGATACGATTTAGTGACTAAATAACAAGCTGATAAAGAGTGTCTCCCTCCAGGATTTAAATTGTACAGCCCATTAAAAAAGCTATGGACAGGGATGCCTGGCGTGCTGTGATTCATGGGGTCGCAAAGAGTCGGACACGACTGAGTGACTGGACTGAACTGAACTGAACTGAAAAAAGCTTGGGAGTTCCTCAGCTGTGATAGAAACCCATTGTGTGCACAATCTCTACCCAGGCCACTTAGCTTCATCCTTGCGGAACTGAAGAGTCAAGAAGAACTAATGCAGCCACGAAGGGCATGCTGCCTCTCTGTCGTGAGTGATGATGTTCTTTGGCCAGGAAATGGTCTTTTGCCAGCATCCATAAAATTGGAAGGCTAACCTGTTAATGTGGAAGGGGGACATAGTCTTAAAACCTTCACAGTTCTTGACAATCTTAAAGTTGAAGTATGCCATTCCCATGTATGTTCTTGCAAATTTCCTAATATATATGAATCTATAACTAACACACTTGTTTTATATATCTTAAATTACAGGTAAATGATATTAATCTTTACATGTCCTTTGACACATTTTTTAATAATTCAATGAATGGTTTAAAAATAAAACCACATTTATAAACTTAGTTACAATTCATTCATTCTAATTGTTCTATCATCATTTATTAGATAGTTTTCCATTTTATGAACAAATGAAAGTGAAAGTCACTCAGTCTTGTCCACACTCTGTGAACCCATGGACTATACAGTCCATGGAATTCTCCAGGCCAGAATACTGAAGTGGGTAGCCTTTCCCTTTTCCAGGGGATCTTCCCAACCCAGGGATCGAACCCGGGTCTCCTGCATTGCAGGCAGATTCCTTACCAGCTGAGCCACCAGGGAAACCCAAGAATACTGGAGTGGGTAGTCTATCCCTTCTTCAGTGGATCCTCCTGACCCAGGAAAAAAAGCGGGGTCTCCTGTATTGCAGGTGGATTCTTTACCAACTGAGCTAACCGGGAAGCCCTAATAAGACTTATGAACAAATCTTAATTTATTTCTGAGAGCCAGCTTCCTGAAGAGAACCAGAAAAAGCCATCTTGCAGTAGAAAGAGTCGCGGCTGCCAGGGACCTGGGAGAGAGGGGATGAACAGGTGGTGCACAGAGGGGTTTTAGGGCTGTGGAAATACTCTGTGTGATACCAAAATGTAGGATACATGTCATAGGTTTGTCCAGACCTATAGAATGCACAACACCAAGTGTGAGCCCTAACGTGAACTATGGACTCTGGATGATGATGATGTGTGTGCAGATACTGCAGTGCAAGTGAAAGTGTTAGTTGCTCGTTTGTGTCTGACTGTTGTGACCCAATGGAATGTAGCCCCCTAGGCTCGCTCCTCTGATCATGGGATTCTCCAGGCAAGAATACTGGAGTGGGTTACCGTTCCCATCTCCAGTGGATCTTCCCAACCCAGAGATCAAACCTGGGTCTCCTGCATTGCAGGTAGATTCTTTACCATTTGAGCCACCAGGGAAGCCCCAGGTGTTGCAGGGAAGATCCAATGTTGGAACTGTTGCTTTGACTTCCTTTTCTCGCTTTTGTTATTTTAATCATACATAATGACCTGTCTCAGAGAATCCAGCCCCTCTGCCTAGTAAACTGAGGTGCCTTGGTTCAGAACCCTGTCCACCTGTGACTGACAGGAAGGAGGAAGTTAACACATCCTCTGCCTGAGGCTTGCCATCCTGGAAGATATTTACAAGATTCATGGCCCTTTGACTGTTTCCTCAGCTCCCCAGCATCTATGTTCTATAAAAGAAACCGGCATCCAGACCCCATAAGATGGTTATTTTTGAGACCGTTTCTACCATCTTCTACATCTGCCAGTGGTTCATTCATTGGCCTGTCGTGTGCTGAGCAAAGCGAGCTTGGACTCAGTAACATAGGTTCATCGGTTGTAACAAGCATCCCATTCTGGATGGGGGATATTGACAGTGAAAGAGGCTTGCAGGTGTGAAGGCAGGGGGTTATGGGAAATCTCTGTACCATCCTCTCAATGATGCTCTAATGAATAGGGTCTACTGAGAAAAAAAAAAATATGTCTTGCCTTTTGTGATGTAGCCTTGGAAGTCTTATATCCTCACTTCTGTCATAGTTTCAACGCCCCCAGATTCAAGGGGAAGGGAAGGTGGACTCTATCTTTGGATGGCAGGTGGGTCACAGTCACATTGGAAGAAGAGCACATGGCCTGGAAAATGTTCTTATGGCCATTTTGGAAAAAAAAAAAAAACCAAACAGAAAACAAACAATAAACAAAACCCTTTGCCACACCAGTCCATTCCCAATTTTAATGTTAATTTTTAACCTTGGGGTTTTCTTGTTCCCAATTTTTGAACCAATGTTAAATCCAGTGTCTCAGTTCAAACTTTTAAACTATCAAGGGAGAATTTTTCTCTCACCTAGAGCCTAGACAAGGATGGATAATCTTCCACGTAATTCTTCCTGTGCCAGTTGGTGAATGCCCCAATATCACGCTTTTGCAGTGTAGCCTTTTGAAGGTCATGGTTTCTATTACAGCCTCAGTTTTTTTTTTTTTCCAGCATCTTTCTCCCTCACTGGATGAACAGCAGCTGAGTCTGTTGTGTTTCTAGCAATCAGCACATATACCTGTTACACACTAGAGGCTCAGTGAGGGTTTCAGAACTGAAGTGAACTCTCCTCTATTTTGACCTCCTGTTTCTGTCTTTTATTAACTGTCCATTCATTCCTTCTGACTTCATTATTTTATCTTGGTAGTTTTAAAATTTTTTATATGTTGTTTAAAGACTCTCTGTGATTCCTGGAGACATAGGCCTGTAAATACCTGATAAATTAATAATGTTAGTTTAGCATTTATACGATTCTGTATATTTGCAATGCAGCAAGCATAAATATTTCAGTGCGATGCTCTTAAAAGGTAGCAGAGTAGGAAAGCATTTCGATTGTATGGCCCCCTGGGGTGATTCTTCCTTCTTGTTTCTATCCAAATACAAAAGAAGATACACATCTCAACCTCCCCCACCCACCCCTGCAATTTTTCCTTTATGGATGTTGAAAGTTTTTTACAAAGACTGAGGCAGGAGGTAGATGCCTACCCCACCCCACTCCCACCCCCTCTGCCAGGGTAGATTCAATTTCTGTGTATCTAAACTCTGAGGAGAATAGCAGAACAATTAAAGGAGAGAGCTGGGCCCTGCCCAGACCACAGATCTCTCATTTCTGAAGTCAGGAGACCTCCCCGAACACTCATGCTCAAAGAAGGCTCCCTGAAGATATTAGGGGGAGCAATGTCAAGGGATGCTCTACCCAGACACTACTGTGGTAGGATCTATCTTAGCTACAAGGGAGGGTAGCGTGCGCACACAAGGGAGGATCCTGAGATATACCAAATATGGACCAGAACCAGGCAAACCAAAATAATTGGCCAAAGGAAACCCAGAAGAAGTACCTCTAGAAGTAATTCAAACTGCCATGAGACTCAGCAGCTCTCTTTCTGAATCTGCCTGTATGTCTCTCCACACATACTATACTTTTTTCCCTCTTAATAAATACTTGTTTCACTACTTTCCATCTTCGTGGAAATTCTTTTCCGCAAAGGTGAAGGGCCAGAGCCATTGTCACTGACCACTGGTCTAGTAGCTAGGGTCCGGTGTTTTCCCAGTCTCTGGCTGGGAACCCAAGTCCCACTCCATGTCGTTACAGGCTGAGGCCACCCAAGATCAAGACGGTGGTCTCCAATAATGTGCTAGAGTTATGGGTGTAGAGCAGTCCCCTTCAATCCTGGCTAATAATCAGTTACAATCTTAGCAAAGCTGCCATCACAGTGTCTTTTATGATGCAACTTGTGGATCTAAAAAGCTCAGTTGCTCAGTTGTGTCTGATTCTGTGTGACTCCATGGACTATAGCCCACCAGGTTCCTCTGTCCATAGGATTTTCCAGGCAAGAGTACTGGAGTGGGTTGTCATTTCCTCCTCCAGGGGATCTTCCCTAACAAGGGATTGAATCCACAACTCCTGTGTCTCCTTCCTTGCAGGTGGATTATTTACTGCTGAGCCAACACTAAATGCCAAAAAGTGAAGTGTGAATGCTCAGTCGCTTCAGTTGTGTCCGACTATGTACAACCCATGGACTGTGGCCTGCCAGGCTCCTCTGTCCATGGGGTTCTCCAGGCAAGAATACCGGAGTGGGTTGTCATTTCCTTCTCAAGGGGATCTTCCCAACCCAGAAATCAAACCTGCAGCGTCTCTGTGTCTTCTGCATCTCAGGCAGATTCTTTACCACCGAGCCACCAAAAAGTGAAGAATGGAGGATAAATGAAGTTAAGCAGAGTAGGCAACGTAGAAGGTGTATTTGATGTAAAATTGTATGATCACCAAAGATACATTCACCATTATTTATGATAAAGACTTCTTTTCAATAATTTTCTGTATATTTCTTTGTAGCTCTTTAACTCTTCATAAAATGTTTTCTGTTAGTTCTGATGTGGATGACTCTGAATTCTTCATGCTAATGGGAATAATGGAAGAGTTTTAAAAATTAATTCCCAAACCTCACATTAGTCATTAGTTTAACCTTTTGCTCCCTCCCCACCTGTCTGACTCTTTGTGTGGGTTGCTTGGTTAAGCAGCAGACATTGGCTTGTTGGCATTTCCCCCTTTCCTTTTTATTTGAGGATGTTACTAGTAACAAGACTAAGACCTGGTATTTGTATTATGCTTTGGAACTATTATGCTTAGGGAATCCCTGGTGGCTTAGAGGTTAAAGCGTCTGCCTGCAATGTGGGAGACCTGGGTTCGATCCCTGAGCTGGGAAGATCCCCTGAAGAAGGAAATGGCAACCCACTCTAGTATCCTTGCCTGGAGAATCCCATGGAGGGAAGAGCCTGGTAGGCTACAGTCCACGGGGTCGCAAAGAGTCGGACACGACTGAGCTACTTCACTTTCACTTTCACTTTGGAACTGATAGCACATTTCCACATCATCTCAAAAATAAAGATGAGAGAGACTCATGGAGAATTGTCCTAAACACTGCTCTTAATCGGACACTGGTGACGGTGTTTGATTGTGGCCATGGATCCTCCTCTCCGCCTTCCAGGCCACCCTGCAATTGCTTTCAGCACCTCTTCCTAAAGTTCTATCTGAATATGTCACCTCTCTGCTCCAAAACCTTCAAGGATTCCCTCTTGGCAACATAAATATAAAGGTCAAATTCCTTAGCCCATCATTTAAAACATTTCAAAATTGAGTCAACATACTATTTCAGTCTAATCTCCCACTATTCTTTTCTATGTATGTATAAAATGTATGCTCCAACCAGTCCTCTCTTATCCTCTTCACCTCCAAGTTTCAGCTCTTACTGTTCTTTTCATGTGGAACTATCTGCTTTGATCTTTTCCTATGTAAACTCTAATTTTTAATGTCCAACACAAAATACATCTTCTCCACTGAGCTTTCTCTGATAGCCTGGTCGTTCTTTCTCTCTTTAGCCTCCTCTGGTATGTTGTTTGTATGACCCCCTATTTCTGTTTTTAATTTATTCTTTTCTGGCTGTGTGGGTCTTTGTTTCAGCCCGAGGGCTTTCTCTAGTTGTGGTGGGAAGTAGTTACTCTTCATTGCGGGGGGTGGCTACTCTTCGTTTCAGTGGACTTCTTATTGCAGTGGCTTCTCTTGTGGAGCATAGGCTGTAGGCACAAGGGCTTCAGTAGCTGTACTTTGAGGGCCCTAAAGCTTGGACTCAGCAGTTTGGCTCATGGGCTTAATTGCTCTGTGGCATGTGGGGTATTCCTGGACAAGGGATTAAACCCATGTTCCCTGCACTGGCAGGTGGATTCTTAACCACTTTACCAACAGGAACATCCCCCTATTTCTTATCTTTCAAAAACTGGTTAATTTAAAATGTCTCTAATTTTCTTTGTTATTTTGTATGGATATTCATCTTTGTTAAGGATCTTGTGTGTGTATGTATACCAAGTCTCTTCAGTCATGTACAACTCTGTATGGCCCTATGGAATATAGCCCACCAGGCTCCTCTGTCCATAGGATTCTCCAGACAAGAATACTGGAGTGGGTTGTCATTCCTCCAGGAGATCTTCCCGACCCAGGGATCGAACCTGCATCTCTTAGGTCTCTGGTATTGACAGGAGGGTTTGTTACCACTGGGAAGTGCCACCTGAGAAGCCCATTAAAGATCCTACATGCTGCAATAGGTAAAATACTGATACTCAGTATTGACTGGTTTTCACTCCTGTGATGTTCCAAGGTGGCTCCCTGGTTGGAAGAAGCCATGTTGTGACTCCACCATTTTTAACACAGATTCTCGAGTTTCCCTTGGTGGCGACGGTGGTGGGTGTCTTCTTTCTTTCCTGTCAGCTGGCAGGGGAAAGAACATGAACAAGTGTGTACGGATGGTTCTTATCAGAGAACTGGAAATAGCGTGTTCCACTTCCTGTCATATTCCATTAGAAATCTGTCAAGCCGAGCAGTGGTGGGAAATTTCTAGATCTGTGCATGTGAAGAAAAGGAAAGGAGTTTGTGAGCAAACTCATCAGGTAGCTGGTGTCCTCACAGAGTAGAATAACTTCCCTCTTTTCTCTGTGTTCCAACATCAGCTCTTAAAGGAACTCAGCAGTATTGTTTTTTCCTCTAGGAGTTCTGAAGAAAAAGATTCTGCCACTTCTCTACTCTTCAATTGCTTTTCCCCATGAGGGGAGAAATAGCTCAACTTATTAGGGAGATCAGTGATAATTGGATTCCCCTGGGTCAGGTTAACTAGCGTGCAGGTTGCAGGACAGACTTACATTTTGTGATACCAGAAGCTGAATAATTTCGAGAACATGAAATTGTGTTCACAGAATTGTCAGTGCCCCAAGGTCTTTGGAAGGGCTTTTGCAGGTAAGGGTCTAAAACTTAAAATCCACTAGCTTCATGATGAACCTCCAGGCAGGCCACCCCATTGGCCACCAGAACAGCCTGAATCCCCTGTCCAGAGCTCTCCATTCTGCTCTCCATCAGGATGTGAGGTCGTCATGCCTCTCACTGCCATTTTCTAGACCAAGGCTGGCCAGCCTGCCCCAAGGTCTGAGTTTAGACACGTGCCTTGTTTTGGCTTCAGGTCTAAGCTGCATTCTCTAGCCCAATGTGGCGGCTTTGTCATATGCAAATTTAGGTAGCATTCATGTGTGCTAAGTTGCTTCAGTTGTGTCCAACTCTTTGAGACCCTATGGATTACAATCCACCTCTGTCCATGGGATTCTTCAGGCAAGAATACTGGAGTGGGTTGCCACTTCCTTCACCAGGGGATCTTCCCAACCCAGGGATCGAACCTGAGGTGTCTCCTGTGGCTTCTACATCGTGGGCGGATTCTTTACCACTGAGCTGGATTTCAGTATCTGCATGTATAGGGGTGTCCTGGAACAAATCCCCCAGGGAGCAAAGGAATGCCTGTACTTGATACCAAAGGTTCCGAACCAATCCAGTGTGTCAAACTACTTTACACCGACCTGACACACACTAGGTATTCTTCTAAGCACTTTGCATATATTCATTCATTTATGCTTACAACAAATTTGTGAAGCAAGGATGGTTATGATACCTATTTTACAGATGAGGAAATGGAGAACCAGAATTAAATTATTTAAATGGTAGAATTGAGCTTGATATCCAGGGAATCTGGCTCATGAGTCTATGTTCTGTGCCATTGTGTTATATTTTCTTCTCATAACTAATGGGGAAATTCAGATCATTAACTCTCAGAGTTAATGTAAGAGTTAACATCTGTTGAACACTGGCTAATGTACCGAGCATTAGATGTTGTACAGTTGTTACCCGCTTTAGTTCTTACCATCATTCTGTGACACGGGCACCATTACTTGTGGGAAAGGAAACTGAGGCTCAGAAATGTTAAGAAATTTTCTTAAGGTCACACAACTGGTTAAGTAGTTGGGCCAGGAAGAGACTTTAGTGTGTGTATGTGTCCAAATCCTATCCAAGACAGGAATTATTTCTTCGACATCTCTCATAGCCATTAGACTCTGTGAACCATATGGTGGTTTTGCTGACCCAGGGCCGTTTGCCCAGTGCACCACAAACCAAATACTGAGACAGCAAAGTTTGCAGCCAAGAAACAGTTTATCAACAAGGCAGCCAAACGAGGCGATGAGAACAAGCCTCAGATCTGCCTCTCCAAAAGTGAGGGGCTTGCGATATTTATGGGATAAAGGAAGCAAGGTGGTCTTAAGCATGGAGATAGATGATTAGAGGTAGGGAAAATGTGAGTTAGGCAGTTTTCTGTGCAGGCATACCTGAGTTATATGCTTCTTCATGGAAGGCACATTAAAAGTGGGGGAATTTAGCATGATCAGAGAGTAGAGTTTTTGACCCTCTGACAGCCAGAGGTCATTCATCAGACCCTTATGCAGGGCGAGTTTTAGGGTCAGTGGGCCTATCCGGCTTTACCTGGCTCAGCTCAAACTAGACACAGCTGACTCCAAGCTCTTGGAAAACCCCTGCGCTCACAACCTGTTATTTAGGCTGCACTGCCGCTTGGATGACATGCAAGCTTTTTGTAGCAACATTAAAACAACCTTGGTCAGTGAAAGCAGGTTATAGATGTAATGGATTTAACCGATGATTACCCGTGGTTTCAGTGAGACCCCCATTTTCTTGCAATGCAATTTACCTGATTGTTTTAAACAATTGTGTTGCAAAGGTCTTAACTCCATTCCCCCTTCCCCATAGCTCTTCAGTTTCCCCCCAAGTCTTCTATTCTAAACATCCTCTCAGCTTCAGATTTTCCTGATTTGATGTGATTTCCAGAGCCTTCATTATCCTGGTTCCCCTTATATTTTGCCGTGGCCCGGCAGAGAATGGAATGCAGCATTGCAGGCATGATCCTCTGCTGTGCTTAGTCGCTCAGTTGTGTCCAACTCTTTGGACTCCATGGACTGTAGCCCGCCAGGCGCCTCTGTCCATGGGGATTCTCCAGGCAAGAATACTGGAGTGGGTGGCCATGCCCTCCTCCAGGGGATCTTCCCAACCCAGGGATCCAACCCAGGTCTCCCACATTGCAGGTGGATTCTTTATCAACTGAGCCACCAGAGAAAGCCACAGGCAAGATCCTAGTTTTTCAGTAATCACCAGAACTACGATCTTCCCGAATTCCAACACTCTACCTCTGACAAAAAGTCTCTCTTTGACCAAACTCTAGCTAGGCTCCCCTGAGCCCTTTCTCAACAAGGCCTTAACTTTGGCCTGTGAAGATATCTATGAAGATATCAGTGAACAAAACACTGATATGATTTCTAACCGCTCAAGGACATATCCCTAGGATGACACTAGCCCCACTGAAAGTAGCTGCCTAAGAAAACTTAAGGCCGCCAAAGAACTGATTGTTGTTCCAGCCAACATCTGAAGATAGAGTCTTCATTTCGCAGCCTCTGTGGGAGGTAAGTGCCAGTTAGCAAATCTGGACGAGGATCATAAGGATCAACCACCCCTCACTACCTGTTTTGTTTTGTTTTGTTTTCAATTTTTCTTTTCCCTGACTCTACTGAGCCCCTGCTCACCCTCTCCCTTCCTATTCCCTCATTCTCCCTTTAAAATACCCAGTCACCTCTGTGCAAGTCAAAGTGGAGTAAATTCACACTGGACTCTTTTCTCTATTGCAATAATATATGACTGATTAAAACCTGGCTGATTCATGTGAATATATGGCAAAAACCACCACAATATTGTAAAGTAATTAGCCTCCAATTAAAATAAATAAATAAACCTGCCCCTTAGTATTGATTTTGTTTACCTTGGACACCCCTCTCTATCGGTGCTGCCTGAGACTCTTGGCATTTTGGGGCAGCTGTACCAGGTAACTTGGAGAAGGCAATAGCACCCCACTCCAGTACTTTTGCCTGGAGGATCCCATGGACAGAGGGGCCTGGTAGGCTGCAGACCACGGGGTCGCTAAGAGTTGGAAAAGACTGAGTGACTTCACTTTCATGCGTTGGAGAAGGAAATGGCAACCCACTCCAGTGTTCTTGCCTGGAGAATCCCAGGGATGGCGGAGCCTGGTGGGCTGCCATCCATGGGGTCGCACAGAGTCGGACACGACTGAAGCGACAGCAGCAGCAGCATATCAGGTAACTAAAATGTCTGGGTTTTCCCACATCAGCTGCTATTAAGGCAAATTTGTGCATCCTGTATCCTGTGTGGTCAACTTATTAAAATCTATTTGCAGGACTTTAGTCTTATCTCTTATAAAAGCATCTGTTGAATTCTAGCCTGTTAAATTATTTTTGGATGGAATTCTGCTATATAATGCATCATTAATCCTCCCCACTCGCATCTCAAAATTGTCTCTCTATATGTTAACAGAAATATAGAAGAGGGCACAGATGTGTGAGAGTTACAACTACCAGCAACCACTTTTTTGGATGAGAGAGGCATGTGAGTGAATGTTCAGTTGTGTCCGATTCTGTGCCACCCTAGGGATTGTAGCCCATCAGCCAGGCTCCTCTGAATTTTCCAGGCAAGAATACTGGAGTGGGCTGCCATTTCCTCCTCTAGGGGATCTTCCTGACCAAGGGTTCAAACCTGCATCTCCTGCATTGGCAGGTGGATTCTTTACCACTGAGCCACCTGGGAAACTCAAGAGAGGCCATTCAACATTAATTCTTAGTTAACTGGAAAATTGAATTTAACCTTCCAGTATCTGACCCTTCTTATTAGCTAATGTTCATAGCATTATTGTTAAACGTTTGAAGAAATATTGTGTGATTGTTCCCAATTTGGGGCATACATAATACATATCAGGCACTCCTACTGGGGTTTTGAACTTGCAGATGAACCAAACCAACCATCAGACATATTAAACTAACCTGACACTAATTTTCCTGAGTTCCTGAGTGTTTGTTTCTAGTTGATTTTCAGGGTCCTCTCCAGCCCTTGGGCTTCCCTGGTGGCTCAGAGGTAAAGAATCCGCCTGTAATGCAGGAGATGCAGGTTCGATCCCTGGGTTGGGAAGATCCCCTGGAGAAGGGAATGGCAACCCCAGCAACCCATTCCAGTATTCTTGCCTGGGAAACCCCATGGACAGAGAAGGCCAGTCCATGGGGACACAAGAGCTGGACACAACTGAGCGACTAAAGCAATAAGGACTCCAGTCCTTCCTGGTGGGAAGCCATGCATATCACTGTGATAGTTTGCATCTCCTGGAGATTTCCGTGCACAGATTCAAGGTCACCGTCTCTCCCTCAACAGTCTTGGTTTTCGTTCCAAGCGTTCTCTGTAGAGATGATCTCTGTAGATGGAGATGATTGAGAAAATCATTGCTTCTGTTTCTCTGCCTCTTCCTCTTCCCTCTTTCTGCTTATTCACCGGGGAAGGACATGGGAGGAGGGATATGGGATTCAAGGGGAGGGAGATATGATCAGATTTGCCCTAATGGTGGCATGAGAGGAAAGGTGCCAGCTTCGTTTTCTCTCTGTAGGCATGTGTGGTCAGCCTCCTTAAATCAAGGAGCTAGCAAGCTGAGCAGTTCAGAGACAACCGTGTGACCCACAATTCTGCACATCCCCTCACCCCCACTGCCATGTAGGATTGGCCCAGAGCCCGAAAATCTTCATCTGTGGACCACCGAAGGTGAATGTCCAAAGACACACCCCCAAATCCACTAGCTTTCCCAGCTTCTTTCCACGTCAATCTCGCCCGCCGACACTAGGTGGCAGCAAAGCGCCAATTCACCAACCGTTCCTCACTGCGTCCTGGCTGTCTCCTGGCTGACTGCAGAACTTAAAAAAAGAAATGTTACTGCAGATTTTCCTTTTAGAGAAAGAACTACCCATGCAAAACGTATCAGCTTTAAAGAGAGCCATGGCGATAGCTGAAACGTCATCAAGATGAAAGCTGCCTTTAAGAATAGGATAGGCAAACAATCAAAAGATCAAACAATCAAAACAAACTAAAACCCCTAAACCAAACCATCAATATGGAACACCTATGAGAATACAATGCAGTGTCGGCTTTAGAGGACGTAGTTTTCCAGGCTTTAAGGACCTTCAGCTTCCGATCCATGCTTGCAGGGTCTGCAGTATTAGTGAGTGTCTTATAGATGATATATGGACCCCAGGCAGGTGTAAAGATGGGGCTTTCTAGCTGACAAGGATTAGTGCAGGAGGAAGAATCCATCTGCTTTTAAGGCTGAGCCCTCAGAAAGTGGATGATTCAAACCATCTCCTTGTCGCAAGCTGCATTCCTGAGGAAGGAAAAAGACAAATAGTGAGGAGTCGTTGTGTCTTGGGAGACACTCCGAAGACAAGAGTACTCTGCTAGGGTTCAGAACACCCGAGTTCTGTCTCCCAAAGACCAAATGGGGCTTAGAATTCAGTAAACTCACCCCATCATCCCTGCTCCCCATCGCCACCTGCATTCCCTGCTGCTTCAACAGTAAATTTTTAGAGCACTCTCAAAGGCCTCTGGGGCTTCCTGGGTGGTGCTAGTGGTAAAGAATCTGCCTCCAGTGCAGGAGACATCACAAGCATGGGTTCGATCCCTGGGTGGGGAAGATTCCCCTGGAAGAGAGCATGGCAACCCACTCCAGTATTCTTGCCTGGATAATCCCATGGACAGAGAAGCCTGGCAGCTATAGTCCATGGGGTCACAAAGAGACGGACACGACTGAAGTGACTTGGCACAAAGTGCTTTAAAAAGCCAGCCTGTTTCAGCTGAGGCTGTTCCTCCTGCAGAAGCCATCTTCTTGGTGAAGACAAGGTCTTCAGCTTGTTTGAAAGCTGTTCACGGGGCTCTAGAGATGGCATGCAGACTTCAAAAGGCAAGAGAGAGAAAGCTAGACTCAGAGGGGTAGCTCTCAGAACCTCTTCCTTTTCCTTTTGCCATCATATAAGTAGCCCTGAATTTTAATGCAGGTGACAGCTGTAAGTTTACAGGGGGTGAGACATCTGATCTTGCCCAAGGCTTTCTGAGAGGTGTATACTTCTCACAAGTGCAGCAGTTCAGGAGAGTCGAGAGTAGGGAATGGGACAGGATCTGCAGAAACCAGGCACAGGACCTGCCTCTTGGGAGGAAGAAATCATCTATTTAAGTGCACATATTCCCATGAAGGCAGAGCTGTAGGACACTGCACTGCCTTGCCAGGTTAGGGACTGGCAGGCGAAGGGGGTATCCATCAGTAACAGACACTTGGGAGCCCTGGTTGGTGGAGAAGCCCAGGATTCCAACTGGCAGCTAGTCCTAGTGGGGACTGATACTGGTCCCTTGGAGTTGCCACCTCAGACGGTTGTATGGGGGGCTCTCTCCTCTCCTGGAGGCTCTGCAAAAGATTGGGGTGGACCCTAGCTCCACAGACCTTGACAGCCCCAGCTGCCCAAGGCCTGCCTAAAGGGGTGGCTATTCTGCAGATGCACAGCACACTTCAAAGGAGCCAGGGATCGGGAAGAAGGCAAGGGGTGCATGGGTGTGGTCGGGTCACAGGAGCAGGCTCTTGGGGGAACAAGATATCTATCTAAGGCCAAGCCCTAATTTACCCCAACAGGTATATGCCCACTGCAGCCAGAACAGGAGAAAACCGGACTGCCCTAAAATGGGACCAGGGACAATGGCCAGGGTGTCCCTCTGTAAGAGGCATCTAGGAGTCCTGGTTGCTAGAGAAGCCTGGGACCCCATCAGGCAACAAGTCCAAATGGGAACTGCTAAAAAAGAGGTAACAGCCTCAAAATGGAGTCACTGGCGCTAAGCTCATATAATTAGACCAAAGCTTAAGACCTAATTGCGATTTCTACTTTCCCCAGAAATGTAGTCTGAACCTGTCAGTCTGGATTTTTCTGGTCAGCATCAGTGAGGTAATTTGGCACATAGGCCTTTTCCATTCTGAAAAGAAGATGACCCTCCCCTCTCCCACTTATATACATCTTCATATTGTAAAATTCCTGGTAGCTCCTCCCTATTTGTTAGGTGGGATGTTGTTATTGTTGTTGTTCAGTCATTAAGTCATGTCTGACTTTGTGCGACCCCATGGACTGTAGCCCACCAGGCTTCTCTGTTCTCCACTACTATTCAGAGTTTGCTCAAATTCATGTCCATTGAATCGGTGATGCTATCTAACCATCTCAGCTTCTGGAACCCCCTTCTCCTTTTGTCTTCAATTTTTCCCAGCCTCAGGGTCTTTTCCAGTGAGTCAGCTCTTCACATCAGGTGGCTCAAGTGTTGACATTTCAGCACCAGTCCTTCCAATGAATATTCAGGATGGATTTCCTTTAGGATTGACTGGTTTGATCTCCTTGCAGTCCAAGGGACTCTCAAAAGTCTTCTCTAGCACCACAATTCGAAAGCATCAAGTCTTTAGTGCTCAGCCTTCTTTATGGTCTTCAAGGTGGGATGATCCTGATTCAATAAAGTCAATCAGATCTTTTAAATTTCCTCTGTTGAATTTTTGTCATTTAACAGGAATGACAGTAACTCACTTGCTGCTGCCTTCTTAGAGCAATATCCGGGGGTGGGCTCCCTCCTTCCTGGAGGCTATGTAAGAGGTGGGGGTCAGCCTTAGCTCCAAGACCTGGAGGGCTCCTGCTGCCCAATGCCTGATGAAGGGGTGGTGCTGTGCATGGATACACAAGCAGAGCTCAGGGGATCCAGGGATCTGGAACAGGGCGGGGTCCTAGAGAGGACTTGTTATAGGAGCTAGCTATTGGGGAAAGAGGCATCTGTTTAATCCCAAACCCTGTGCTGTGGTATGCTTAGTAGCTCAGTTGTGTCCAACTCTTTCGACCCCATGGACTGTAGCCTTCCAGGCTCTTCTGTCCATGGGGATTCTCCAGGCAAGAATACTGGAGTAGTTTACCATGCCCTCCTTCAGGGGATCTTCCCAACCCAGGGATCCAACCTAGGTATCCTGCATTGCAGGCAGATTCTTTATCATCTGAGCCACCAGGGAAGCCCAAGAATACTAGAGTGAGTAGGCTATCCCTTCTCCAGGGAATCTGCCCAACCCAGGAATCAAACTGGGGTCTCCTGCATTGCAGGCAGATTCTTTACCAGTTGAACTACCAGAGAAGCCCATCCCAAGCCTTACCTAACACCTTCATATACATGTTTCCCCTTCAGGCAGAACTGTAGGAACCTTACTGATTTTCCAGGGCAGGTCTGGCAGCTTGGTGTGAGTATCCCTCAGTAAAGGTCATTTGGAAACCCTGGATCTCCATCAGGTAGCTTGTACCAATGGGGGCTGACTGTTGCCCATTTGAATGGTCATTTCCATGTGATTTTGGGGAGTTTGGGGGGTTGGGCTTCCTCTACAACATAGGCTGTGAAGGTTCTTGGGGCTGCACCCTAAATCCTCACACCGAAAGAACTTGGGGCCCAAGGCCCCCTGAAGGGGTTTGTACTGCACATGTGCCTGCAGCATTCTAGGGAGCCAGGGATCTGAGACGGCAAGGTTCCAGAGAGTCTTGGTCATGGTATCTGATTCTTAGAGCAACTGGATTTCTACCTTATTCCAAGCCCTGACTTAATCATTGGAGGGTGTTCTCACTTAAGGCAGAGCTGGAAGGAAAATGACTACTTAGCTAGCTAGCCACGTTATCTTCCCATAATAGAAAACTGGGAGCCCTGTGGGGTCATTGGAGAGACCTGGATCCCTTTAAGGCAGCAGATCCTAATGGAGACTATCTGTTGTCCATTCCCAGCTGCCGCTTCAGAGTGGTTTGGAGGTGTTTTCTCCCTCCATCCTGGAGGCAATGGAAGGAATGGGGCCAGGTAAACAGATCTGAAGAGCCCTGGCTGTAGAAGACCTGCTGAAAGGGTGTGTGCTGCACATGCATGTTCAGCAAAGTTCACTGTGGTCAGGGATGTGGCACAGGGTAGGGGTTCAGAAACGTCAGGTCAAAGGTATGGGTTTTTGGGAGAACAAGGTGTCTGCCTAATACCAAGTAACTTACCCATTGGTGCATATCTCCCTTGAACATAGAGTTAAAGAAATTGGACTTCCTTGCTCAGGCAGGACCTAGCTGGATGGACTGGGTGTTCCCTCCAGACTCCTGGAGCCAGGGTGGCTGAGGAGCCTTGGGTCACATTGCATGTCCATTACAAATGGGATCAGACCATCACCATTTTGCAGCTGCTGCTTCAGGGCAACTTGCTGGGACTGGGTTCCTTCTACCCTGGAGGATAGGCAGGTTTTGCAGCCCAGGCCTTGTTCACTGACCTAGAAGAACCATTCTGAAGCAATGTATACTGCACATGTGCTTGTAGCTCACGTCAGGGGAGCCAAAGATCTGGAAGAGGGTAAAGGCTGGGAAAAGCCATCTCTTAGGGATGGACTGTTGGGTGAATAAGGCATCTATCTAATTACAGTTCCTTGGTCACTGAAGTCCAAGCCTCGGTAGGGTGACTTAAACTCTCCCACATTTATCACAATTAGGTCCTGGATAAACAACCTAAAGGAAATCAACCCTGAATATTCATTGGAAGGACTGGTGCTGAAACTGAAGCTCCAGTATTTTGGCCACCTGATACGAAGAGCCTACTCATTAGAAAAGACCCTGACGCTAGGAAAGATTAAAGGCAGAAGGAGAAGGGGACAACAGAGGACGAGATGGTTGGATGACATCACCAACTCAATGGACGTGAGTTTCAGCAAGCTCCAGGAGATGGTGAAGGACAGGGAATCCTGGTGAGCTGCAGTCCATGGGGTCGCAAAGAGTTGGACACAACTTAGTCACTGAACAACAGACAGTCATGATGATAATGGAGGGAAATGTTGTGAGCTATGCTAAGATAGGTAAAAACCAAACTGAAAGTTGAGCTCTACGTTGATTAATTCACCATAATGTTTTTCCTCATTGTCTCCTCTGTTTCTGGATTTTTTAATCTTTTTAAAAAATATTTATTTATTTATTTTGGCTGTACTGGGTCTTCGGTGCTTTGCGTGGGCTCTCTCCAGTTCCGGGGAGTGGGGACTACTCTTCATTGCGGTGTGCAGGCTTCTCATTGTGGTGCTTCTCTTGTTGCAGAGCATGGGCGCTGGGCATGTGGGTTTCAGTAATAGTGGCGCATGGGGCTTAGTTGCCCCCTGGCCTGTGGAATCTTCCTGGACCGGGGACTGAACCTGTGTTCCCTGCATTGGCAAGTGTATTTTTATCCACTGTGCCACCAGGGAAGTCCTTATTTCCTGATGTTTAGACATAGTTTTATTAATTTTTTCTTGAATATCAACCTTAGTGTGCTTATTGTAGAAAAAAGAGAATCTTATTTATTAAAAGCTATGCAAATGCTCTCCAAACTCAAAGGATACAGTGAAGGTGACTGGGAAGACTGGAAAGAGAGGAGATTGAGCACAAACCGGTGCAGCATGCTTTTGACTGGGGGACTCTGAGCAAACTCCTGGGCACTCCTAAGGATGAAACTCTTCTTCTAACCCCAATTCTTCTTTGCCGGATCCTGTGAAACAGTGTGGGGGAGTGCAAAAGGCACCACCGTATTGGGAGCAGGGCAGACCTAGTTTGAAACTCTGTTGCTATGGTGAGCATCTTGGTATAATTTTTAAAGCTTGCTGAACTTTTGCCTCCTCATCCATAGAATAGGGAAAAATAATACTTAATCTGCAGAGTTATTATGAGATTAGAAGGCGAGGATACTTGTCAAGTGCCTGGTACTTTGCAGGTAGTGGGTTTAAAACAGAAAGCAAGTGGATCCAATCTCCTGTCTAATATCAGAGTAGGCACTGCTAGGATATTTTATGGTGGCCTGGCCATGAGATCTGTCGGGAGATTGACTGCCCTCCTTCATTTAGAGCTCCTTAGTGCTTGGGCAGGAGAGTAGTAGCTCCTCTTCTACGTGAGGCTCACATGTATTCAATCACTTCAGTACCCGTCGTCCCAGCAGCACTGAGGCTGAGCTGGGAAGAATTTGCTTCTCCCTTCCACACTCCTCTCCTGGGCTCCAGGATTTGTATCTATTTTTCCCTCTGGACACACTTTCATGTTTAACTAAGCCTGGTTGTTGTTTAGTTGTTCAGTCATGTCTGACTCTTTCATGACCCCATGGACTGTAGCCCACCAGGCTCCTCTGTCCTTGGGATTTTCCAGACAAGAATACTGGAGTGAATTGCCATTGCCTGTTGTAGGGGATCTTCCTGACCCAGGGATCAAACCCACATCTCCTGTATTGGCAGGCGGATTCTTTACTGCTAAACCAACTAAGCCTGGCTATTTATTGCTTGTTTAAAATCATAGCTTTTGCATGTGCTTTGGGGAGAAGAAGACATCTGAGAGCCACAGTAGATGCTCCCAACCCCTTAAACCCAAGAGATGCCTGATCTCAGTCCCCTTGCCCTGCCCGTGGCTCTCGGCTCTGTCTTTGTGATGTGTCAAACAGGGCCACTCTTTTTTGTGCCCTTCTGGAGGGGAAGAAGAGTCCTGTTAAACATGTGCAGAACTAGCCCAGGAAGGTAAGGTGACCACATTAGGAAAACAGGGTGACTGTATTTTCAGAAACAGTATGAGGATCCAGGGGCAAAGGAGCTATTAAAAAAAAATTATTTATTTTTGACTGTGCTGGGTCTTCATTACTGTCTGGGCTTTTGTGTAGTTGCGACCAGCAGTGGCTTCTCTTGTTACCGAGCACTGCTCTAGGGTGCATGGGCTTCAGAGCACCGCTGATAGCTGTGGCACATGGGCCTAGTTGCTATGAGGCCTGTGGGATTTTTCTGGATCAGGGATTGAACCCGAGGCTCCTGAATAGGCATGAAGATTCTTTGCCACTGAGCCACCAGGGAAGCCCCTCCACCTTCATTTTTATTGCGAAATGAAGTCAAGTAACTCTGAGTATATAGAGGAGGAATCTGTTTTAAGCAGTTCTAAGGGAGTTGGTGATGGACAGGGAGGCCTGGTGTGATGTAATTTATGGGGTCGCAAAGAGTCGGACACGACTGAGCGACTGAACTGAACTGAAGGGATGTTTACAGTGTTTCCCACAAGGGCAGCGCCCCTCACCCCCTGCACAGGCCGGTTAACTCTCTAAGAGTTATACAAAAGGACTTTTAAAATGATTGCTTAAATTTAACCCCAAAGATCTTTGCCATCTCTTGTCTTTACGGGTGGTGTAGGTTTCTTTCTGTAAGAAGCACTTCTGAAGTGGCAAAGAAAATACCACAGGATTAGAGTAAGTTTAGTAAAATTATAAATATTTCTTTCAATCTTCTCATTTTTTTTTAATTAATCACTTGGTATTATCTTTAAGTACAAAGACTTTTCCAATCACATCACATAGAGATCATTTTATCCACTGCTCTGTTTGGCTACCAGTCTCCTGTCTCTCTCCTCAGCAATGGTAAGGCGAATACCCTTTCTACAGGGAAGAGAGATCCACCATTTGTTGCCTTTGCCAATAATGAAAATGTTCGAGAGCCATGTGGCAAAGCTGTTGCTGTTTGCATCTTTCAAATGAACCACATCAAAAGAACCTGATGTCTCTCCCAGTTGGCAATCACACCAATTCTTCCCAGGTTAGCACCTCCAGTCACCACGCACAGGTTACCAGTGTCAAATTTGATGAAATCAGTAATCTTGCCAGTCTCCAAGCCAATTTGAATGGTGTCATTCACCTTGATGAGGGGATTGGGGTAATGGATGGTGCGAGCATCATGGGTCACCAGATGAAGGATTCCTTTTGTCCCCACAAAGATCTTTTTTACTTTGCACAATTTATACTTGGCCGCCTCAGGTGTAATATGATGAACAGCAAATGATCCTTGGTGTCACAGATCAAATGAAAATTCTCTCTAGTCTTATCAATGCTGATGACATCCATAAAACCAGTAGGGTAGGTTATATTGGTGTGGAGTTTGCCATTGATGTTAATGAAATGCTGCATGCAAATCTTCATTTCATTTCCTGATAGGGCATACTTAAACCTGCTCCTTAGGAGAATGATTAGGGGTAGACATTCCCTCAGCTTGTGGGGACCGGTAGATGGACAAGGGGCAAACACACCAGGCAGTTTATCCAGCATCCAGTGTTTTGGAGCGGCTACGTGCTTTGGATGCTTCTTGGGACCCTGAGCCATGGCTGTGCTAGGCATGAAAAGAGGCCTGCCTTCTTCTCCATCTTCTCACTTTGCTCAACTATTTCTATTTTTCCATATTATTTTTCGTCATGCATACACATATCTGTTTAATTGCAATCAATTTGAATATTATCTTGAAATGTATATTAATTTTATACTATGAAGTCTTCCTCATATTTTATAGACTTTCTACTATAATTTTAATTTCTGTGTAATATTCCATCTTATTTGTGTAAATTTGTTAAATCATTATCAGACTGCTGTATGTATTTAGCTTTTCAACAAATATTTTCAGTGTATGGTATATACTTGGGACTGTACAAGGTCGACCTTTTTATGCTGTAATGAGCAGTTTTGTGCCTATATATTTTTTCTTCTCTTTGTTACCTTAGAGTAGCTTCCTTGGAGTGGGATGACCAGGCCAAAAGCTGTGAATTTTTTCTGACAAATGCTTTGCATTAACAATCCAAAGTGATTGTACTATTATATCATGACAAGCAGTACATGAGTACATTAATTTTGCCCTGTGCTCACTAGCATTAAGTGTTATCATTTTTTATAGTTTTTCTAAAAGCATCGTTTCCCACAAAACCCTAAAATAATCAGGAGAAAGCAGCGTTTACTGCCCTGAAGTTGTCCGTTTTCAGGTCATGCTTACATGATGGCAATGAGGTTTTAATCAGGTAACTATGCTATCTTTTTATTTTTCTTTCATTGAAGTGTTTTCAGTTGAGGGGAAACGTTCAGCTATTGACTCAGATTCACATCATCCCTTTGCTTTAACACCTCCAACAAGTTCCTTGAAGACAGACCACATGAAGGCAGGGGTGAGCTGATGGTGGGTATGGAGGTGGTGACATGAAGTTGCCCAGTGACTCAAAACAGACCAGCCCCAACTCAGGGAGAGGCCACGTCTGGCACCTGCTGTGAGAGCTTCCCCCCAGCTCCCCCGCACTGGTCCTCCCACTCAAGCGGCTGCCTGCAGGAAGATCTTTGAAAGAAGAGGAAAGAATATTATATTCAATACCTAGAAAAAAGCATGATAGACACGGCTGGCTTCTAAAAATTGCTGAGCTTAATAGAAAAGACTTTTGAAATCTTGCTTGGATCCAGAAATCCTCACTCTGTAGAGCAGCTGATTCAAGATTTTTAAAAATGAATCTTCTCTTGTGGTTCTCTTCTTGCATTTATTCATGCATATTTATTCCCCAGTGTGTTTCAGAAAGGGTCTGGTGCACATTTCCTTTTCTGCAGAGGAAGATTGGAAATTTAAAGAAGAGTCAGGTTTCTCTCAAGCCAGGCAAGGCAGTGGGGAGCTCTGCTGAAGAGATATGGAGCTATGACTTCAGACTATTGCAGGTAAAAGTGAGAAATAGCAGAGAGCTGCAGGCAGATAAGCAGGCTATTGATAAAGACCATATATTTTTTTTAAATTTCTTAAAGAGATTCTGAACATAGGCATCCCTCATTTATTGTGCTTGATTTTATTGTACTCTGCAAATACTGCAGTTTTTACAAATTGAAGATTGCCAGCTCCATGTTATGAAATGATGGTTAACATGTGTTTTAGCAATACCATTTTTAAATTAAGGTATGTACATTGCTTTTTTAGTTCTTTTTAGAATTTTATTTATTTTTAAATTGAAATATAGTTAATTTGGGCTTCCCTGGTGGCTCAGATGGTAAAGAATCTGCCTGCAATGCGGAAGATCAGGTTCAATCCCTGGGTAAGAAAGATCCCCTGGATAAAAGAATGGCAACCCATTCCAGTATTCTTATCTGGAGAGTTCCATGGACAGAGGAGCTTGGTAGGCTACTGTCCATGGGGTCACAAAGAGTCGGACATGACTGAGCAATTGACACATTCACTTTTATAGTTGATTTACATTGGTGTGTTAGTTTCAAGTGTACAGCAAAGGGATTCAATTATTTTTCAGATTCTTTACCATTATAAGTTATCATAAGATACTGAGTGTAGCTCCCTGTGCTATTCAGTAGATAAGGCATGTACATTGTTTTTTAAGACATAGTGTTCTTGCACACTTAATAGACTTCAGTAGAGTGTGAACATCGGAGAAGGCGATGGCACCCCACTCCAGTACTCTTGCCTAGAAAATCCCGTGGACAGAGGAGCCTGGTGGGCTGCAGTCTGTGGGGTCGAGAAGAGTCGGACACGACTAAGTGACTTCACTTTCACTTTTCACTTTCATGCATTGGAGAAGGAAATGGCAACCCACTCCAGTGTTCTTGCCTTGAGAATCCCAGGGATGGGGGAGCCTGGTGGGCTGCCGTCTATGGGGTTGCAAAGAGTTGGATACAATTGAAGCGACTTAGCAGCAGCAGCAGAGTGTGAACATAATGGGAAACCAAAAAAATTAGTGTGACTGGCTTTATTGCAATATTCACTTTTTTGTGGTAGTCGGAACCAAACCCTCCCCATGTGTGAGGTATGCCTATATTTTGAAGTGGATGCAGTGATCAATTCCTACAGGAAGAAAATACAAGAAATGAACATCATTCTACTTTTTAAAACAGGGAAATTAATTTGCAGGCTCAGGGAAAAAGGTGGATGGAGTGTATTGCCTTTGTGCTAGCTCTTAAGGAAGTATGTGTTGTGCTGGAGAAGACTGTACACCATTTGACTGAATGTTATTGTTGTCAGATGTACCCAGACCTGCTGCAGCAAATAGTAACCCCTTCCAGCCCATGGGATGGTCTCCGTTTGAGGCACAGGGCTCTGTCCTTGACCTTGGCTTTTTCCTGTTCAAGAACATGACTCGACTGAGGAAAGAACGTTATACAGTCCAGCAGATGGGACAAAGCTCAGAGGAACCTAGTAACAGTGATGGCAGGACAGAGATTTGAAAATAATTTTAGTGGCCTGGAATTAAAAACTGAAACTGAAACTAACATGATGAAGTGAAAAACTTCAAAGATTTAAAAAAAGGAATTGTTCAAATATAGAACGAGAACGGTTCCTGGGAAAAGATCTGGGAGTAATGATATGCAGCAGCTAAAGAAATGATGGGGATTCACAGACAGGCAGGCTCTAGATAAGCTTGAAAACATTTGCCTGTGGACACTGGTCCAGCATTCCCAGGCCTGGAGTCCCCTAGAATTTCCATGAGGGACTCAGAGGCAGCAGTGCAGTCAGAGCAGGCCCCCAGGAGGGTTAGAAGGTTTAAGAACAAAGAGAAAGCAAACAATCCCCCCCCCACCCTCATATACACAAACCCTACAATAAATGGAGTATTTTTAAAAAGTGTGAAATATAAAGGGGGACTTGAGAGTTATTCTTAAATCCTGCAATAGATTTTATATAGAAGTGGGACTGACTAGTTTTAGGTGACATTGTACACCAGAACTAGTTCTCTAAACCTCTGTAATCCCATCTTCACCCACTCGGTTCCCAGCAGCTCCTCTAACAAAGCTTCACTGAGTGTCTGGAAAAAAATATCAGCCCATCATCCTTTCTCCCATACTCCTCTCCCTGATGTGTTTTTCTTCACAGCACATGTAAGCAACTGAATACTGATATTTACTTGTTTCTGGGCAGCTTTTGAGAGGCAGCATGCCTTGGTGAATGATGCTAGGCAATAGAGTCTGACTTCCTGGTTCAGAGCCCAGTCTTGTTTCTTTCTAAGCATTTGACTTTAGGCATGTTTGTTGACCTTTCTGAACTCCTCATTGCTTCCATCTCCTCGTCTATAAATGGGAGATCGTGAGCGTACCTGCTTCACAGGTTGAGCTTGTGCTCTGTTTCTCAGTTGTGTCTGACTCTTTGTGACCACATGGACTCTAGCCCTCCAGGCTCCTCTGGCCATGGGATTCTCCAGGCAAGAAGACGAGTGGGTTGGCATTTCCTCCTCCAGGGGATCTTCTGACCCAGGGATTGAACCCACATCTCCTGCATCTCCTGCATTGCGTGGATTCTTTACCTCTAGAACCATTGGAGAAGCCCCTCAAAGTGTAGTTGTAAGCATTAAAAGAGTGTTTTCCTGCAAAGAGCTTAGCTGCATACCCACCTATGTCCTCAAAATCTGTTTTCTGTTTTTGTTTTTCATTATTACCACATAGAAAAGCAGGAACTCTGTTACATTTTAGTCCTATGACAAAGTAGGTGCTCTCTAAAAATTTATTGAGCCAGTAAGTTTAATGGGTGGAAGTTTCAAGCAGCCAGATGGTATTTTGTTGTAAATGGGAAGGAACTTGCCCCATATCAAAGCTTGTTAAGATCAGAAAGGCTGTCTGGGAGATAATGTATCCAGACACCTGAAATAATGAGGAAGGGGTTGGTGGTCCTTGATTTGGGTGGGGTACAAAACATCTCTGCTTAGAATAGGATGGAGGATCTGTAGTTTCTGAGTGGGGAAGTGATCTGATGATGAGGCAAAGATCATCGCTGACTTCATGCCAGATTTGGCTCCTTTGTGGGTTTTCCAGGTGGCCCAGTGGTAAAGAATCTGCCTGCCAAGTAGGAGATGCAGGAGATGTGGGTTCGATTCCTTGGGTTGGGAAGATGCTCTGGAGTAGGAAATGGCAACCCACTCCAGTATTCTTGCCTGGGATCCCATAGACAGAAGAGCTTGGAGGGCTACAGTCCATGGGGTCACAGAGAGTCTGACACGACTGAGCGACTAAACAACAACAACAAGGTTTCCTTTGTGTGTAAATAACACAAACAGACCCTGGGGCTTTCAGCTCACTGGGAAGCTGGAGAAGCAGATTGGCAAACAGGAGGGGACCGGCTTGGTCCTGGTAGGTCAGGAGGCAGGAAGCACAAAATACTTTAATCCTAATTCTGAGTGATATGTCTTCACTGGCTTCTGCAGTGTGAATGGGGTGGATGCTCTCCTATGAAGACCCACAAAAGAGGAAATACCCTCAAGCAGGAAGTAGGTTGGTTGCTGGGGAGTATGGCCAACAGCCCATGTCCCAACCTGTTGAATGTACATCTTCCCAATGAGCTCTGGCGGTGGGAGGACAGTCTTGTTCTGCAGACCTGGGTTATGAAGAGAATTTGTGCTCAATCCCCAGCCAGCAGCCTCTCCTTTGCTATTTCTTCATCTGCCCGTCATCCAGCTTGGTGATGTGCCATGTGTCTCTTCATGGACCACAGTTGATGCCTCACATGTGGTGACTTGGTGACTGTAACCTTTATGGTCTTGTAACACTAGCAGTGCTTCCCTGATGCTCAGTGATAAAGAATCTGCCTGCAAAGCAGGAGATGTGGGTTCGATCCTTGGGTCAGGGAGATTCCCCTGGAGAAAGAAATGACAACCAACTCCAGTATTTGAGCCTGGGAAATTCCATGGACAGAGGAGCTTGGCGGACTGCAGTCCATGAGGTCACAAAAGAGTCAGACACGACTTAGCGACTAAACAACAACAAACACTAACAGTAGTCCTGTAATATTCAGAAAAATGACTGCTACCATGTCTGAGACTGCTCCAGATGTCAAGCACTGAGTCTGGCCATTTACATGCACTATGGCTTTAATTTTGGGGGCTCCAAAATCACTGCAGATGATGACTGCACCCATGCAATTAAAAGACACTCCTTGTAAGAAAAGCTATGACCAACCTAGACAGCATATTAAAAAGTAGAGACATTACTTTGCCAACAGAGGTCCATCTAGTCAAAGCTATAGTTTTTCCAGTAGTCATGTATGGATGTGAGGGTTGGACTCTAAAGAAAGCTGAGCACCGAAGAATTGATACTTTTGAACTGCGGTGTCGAAGAAGACTCTTGAGAGTCCCATGGACTACCAGGAGATCCAACCAGCCAATCATAAAGGAAATCAGTTCTAAATGTTCATTGGAAGGACTGATGCTGAAGCTGAAGCTCCAATACTTTGGACACCTGATGTGAAAAACTGACTCATTGGAAAAGACCTTGATGCCGAGAAAGATTGAAGGCAGGAGGAGAAGGGGACTACAGAGGATGAGATGGTTAGATGGCATTACCGACTTGGTGGACAATGAGTTTGAGTAAGCTCTGGGAGTTGGTGATGGACAGGGAAGCCTGGCATACTGCAGTCCATGGGGGTGCAAAGAGTCAGACATAACTGAGTGACTGAACTAACTGACTGACTGCTTTAAATTCTCATATCCTTGAAGAATTTATACTTTTCCTATTTGATAAGTGGGGAAACTGATGCGGATAAAGGTAAAGTAATTTTGCCAAGGTTGTTGAGTGAGGAAATATGAAGCTGGGATTTGTAAGCCTTTGTTGGCCTCTGAGTCTCCCATCATGTAGGCAGCAAACCAAAGGTGAAGAGATCTTCCATCCTTACCTTGGCAAAATGTCAATAGAAGATCTGTCACCTGGAGCTTGGTCTTCTCTAACTTACTTCATTAAGCAAATATATGTACTTGTAAAGAAACTTCTAAATAGTAACCCTGGCCCCTGGCCCAGCCACATAGGTGCATTCAAGTCCTGCAGGCATGGATAGTCTACCCGGAAGAAGGTGCAACTTGAGAGCTGGAGACTGGGAGTGTCCCCTCTCACGTCTCTTCTTGGTCACTGCCTTTCTTTCCCATCCTGGGAAGAACATGCCGTATGGTGTCTGCTCCCTTTCCCTGTCTTGTCTGAATTTTTCTCTTCTCTCCTCTCTTCTTCCTTCTTCTCCCCTCTCATCCTTTCTTTTGTTGTCTTTCTTCTTCTAGCTTAAGACCATTCCTCGTCTTGCCCAGATACCTTAGGAAAATCTCCCACATTCCCTAACTTCTTTTTTTGTCTCCTCCTTTTCCTTTTAATTTGCTTAGTTGATTTGTGGACAAAAAAAAGAGGAATCTTATTAATAATAAACTCTTGAATATTGCCACCAATGTATCTGTATAAAGGAAAGGAAAGTTCTAGATCTGAAGTGATATTAGACAACTGGGATGACCAGGATATAAAGTCCTGGAAGTCAGTTTGGAAAATTCACACAAGTGGATTTTATTCTCAAGCACAGGAATTCAATGAGTAAAAACATTCAGTGGTGGGCTGTGAGCTGAGACTAGGAAGGCAGAAAAATAATTCAATAAGAATATTCCATGCCCTTAAGGAACTCTCCATCTAATTTTACTCATTATTTAGAATCACTTTTGGGTACTAATTTCTTATATCACACACACTCATGCCTCTCCCCCAGTGGTTTTTCTTTTTGCTAATGTGTACCATTTCAGCTATGTAGTGGGATAGAAATGTTTTATAGGTGGTTTTGGAACCTAGCCATCTTTTATAAGAAAATAATTCTATGGGGAAATGGATTTTTAGTTTGCAAAAACTGAGTTAAATGCAAATGGGGCACTATTCCTTCGTAGGTGGGGGTTGACTACCTGTCAGAGTATTGTTTGGGCGTTTCTCTAAGTCATTAGTGTGACTTGTGGCCAAAAGGAATCTGTATCTGGCACCATCTGGTATCTGGAGGTAAAGGAAGTGCTGCTCTCAACATTTATTCTAAGACTTGGCCTTAGTATGACACCAAGAAAGCCCCAAGTTGGAAATGATACCCAAAGAGGTAGATACAGGTTTCTGAATGGGTCCTGTTATCTCCACCAGCCATTGGCATTGAACTTTGGCTTTTAGCTTTCTGCCCATCCTCCTGTCACCCTTCATGACCCCTGCCACTCTTCGTCTGTCTGGGACACTTTACCACATCAGTAAGCCACTCTGTCCACGGAAGTCCAGTGGTGGTCTGGGAATGGATGTTGCTGTGGGGAGACTGGGGTACAGGGCCACTGGGAATCTTGGTTTTCCACTGACAACTGAGGGAAGATGCAGGTGAAATGACATAAGGGCTTTGTTGACTGTGGCCAGTGTGGTTATGATGGTGATGATTACACATGATGGAAAGCTTATGCTGGAGAAGAAGGGGAAGGAGGAGGTGAGTGCTCAAGTCTTCTATTCCTGGAAGTCATGAAAGGAGCAGCAACACTGCATACTTCAGAACTGGCAGTCAGGGGAGTCCGTTTAGCTGGGTCCACAAGGCCAGACTGGACTTACATTGGGCAGAAGGTCCAAAGAGAGGTAGGCCAGTTTGATAGACTCTTCTCTTTTGCGTTTCCTTTCAGATTTGATATATTTTTTAACATCAGTGATGAGACCAAGGCTTTGTGAAGGTATGAGGTACGAGTCAGTAGAGAGAAGAGAATTAAGAACATGTAGATTTCTCCGTGGAAAGGCCCTCAGGTGCACAAGGAAGGGGACTAGGTAGTTGCTTGTGAGTCTATCAGCAAACTCTGACATCCTGGCTTTTGAAAGCTACCTTTGTGGTTGATGAACCAGAACACCCTAGATATTATCACTGGCATCTAACACCCTTGTCTGAGCACTCATGAATGCTTAGAAGATGTATGATTAAGTCAGCAAATTACTTATTCAGCCAGTGTTCACTAAATGCTAGACTTCACTGGTGGTTTAGATGGGAAAGAATTCACCTGCAATGCAGGAAACCTAGGTTCAATCCCTGGGTTAGGAATATCCCCTGGAGAAGGGAATGGCTACCCACTCCATTATTCTTACCTGGAGAATTTCATGGACAAAGGAGCCTGGCAGGCTATAGGCCATGGGGTCACAAAGAGTCAGACAGGGCTGAGAACTAAGCACACACACTCAACTTACAGATGAAGAAACTGAGGCCCAGAGAGGCAGGAAATCTGTCCCACAGGTCAGTGGGATGGCCAGGTCTCTGATCCCATCAGTGGTCCACGATTCCTTCCCTTAGCATTGCAGGGTTCTGTGCTCTTTGGAAAACTGCCATTCTGAGGATGAGATTCAAGTCTGTTTGTTGTTGCCACCTCTTAGTCAACCAGACTCAGCTTGCACCCCTTCCCCGTGGCTCTGCTCCCCTCCCCCACAACCTGCAACCACCCTGCTCATCCTTCTGGAGTTAGGATATCCTTGGAAGAAACGAACCCTTCTCTTGGCACTGAGAGCTGTGTCCAAGCAGTGGGTGTATCTGGAATAATTGGGGGCTTGAGAATATGGCTGAGGATTGATGTAGCATACAACTCAGACATCTGTTCTTTCATCAGATATTCACTGAGCACCAACTAGGTAATAAGTATCATGCAACAGGCTGAGATGATTGGTTAGTTTTTAGGCTAACAAGAAATACGCAATTAGAATGCAGCCTAGGAAGTGCCACGAGGTGAAAAACAGGAGCCATATGAACACAGGAAGAAGCCATCAAACCCAGTGTGGGCAGGGGATGAGCAGAGTCATGGGCGCTTAGGCCAAGATTTAGTGGGGACAAACTTTCCAGGCAGAAGAAAAGCCCAAAACAGGTGAGGTTAGGAGGGAGATAGAGACAGAGATGGGAGGGATATTCAGGGTCTGCACAAGGCTCAGTGTCTGAAGCTCTGCCTGCTGGTGTGGGGCTGTGAGATGAGAAAGGTCAGTGGAGCAGATAGTGAAGACTCTTTGAGACGTTTATGGAACTTGGGTTTTAAATGACAGGTAGTGGGGAGCCATTCCTCTTATTTAATAAAAACTTAGAGAAGACTTTGTGCCAGATGTTGTTCTAAGCGCAACATTAACCTCAATCATTCCTTCAAGCAGTTCTTTAATTTTTTTTTTTTATTCATCTATTAATTTATTTACTTTTGGCTGCACCGGGTCTTTGCTGCTGTCCAAGGGTTTTCTCTGGTTGTGGTGAGTGGGGGCTACTGTACTTTGGTGGGCAGGCTTCTCACTGTGGTGGCGTCTCTTGTTGCAGAGTCCAGGTTCCAGGGCCCAGGGGCTTCAGTAGTTGTGGTGCATGGGCTTAGCTGCTCCACGCATGTGGGATTGTCCTGAACCAGGGATCAAACCAGTGTTCCCTGCTTTGGCAGGTGGATTCTTAACCACTGGACCACAGGAAAGTCCTCGAGCAATTCTTAGTGAGACAGATACTGCTACAAAACCCATTTTACAGATGAGGAAACCAATGCCAAGAGAAGTGAAGTCACTTTCTCAGGATCCCCCTGGGTAGTAATGAGAGAGTCGGGGTTTTAAACCAGGCAGTCCGGCTTCAGGGACCATGATCTTAGCCATTGTGCTCTGTGATCTCGTTTATGGGTTTTTAAGCAGAGAAGTGTCATGACCAGACAGAATTTTGAGTGGGCCCATGTCTGCAGTGAGGGAAGACCTGCCAGTGAGGAACAGGGCCTGAAGAGCTGCTTGGAGAAAGGTGGGTGTGTCTGTGACCACCCAGAAGTGCTGTCCCTGAGCCTGGAGGTCGCAGTTGCTCCCTCCACAGTGTGGACACGGAGCATCTCTTGACAGTGTCCTGACTATCACCATTTTAGGTAAGAAACAGACACATCTTTGGGATGTTAAGGAGAGAGCAACAGACATGACTAAGGAGAGGAGGGACGATGATAGAGTTAGATCACTGAACCGACTGCCTCCTGAGGGCTTGGTGGAAAGCTAGGGAAGGGATCAGGTAGGCAAAAAGTAGGAGGGAGTGACATAGAGAGGGGTAGGTCTACCAATAGTCCATGAACCCAGGTGGTGCGGAGGACTCCTCCGGGGATTCCCAGGGGGAGGGACTCAGAGCACAGTCCCAATATGATCAGGACCTAGAAGATCCCACAGCTGCAGCGAGGGGAAGTGTGGGAGGTCAGCCGTTGTAGGTGAAGTCAGCCCTTCTGTCCGCTGTGAGAGCCAGGCGGAAACTGGACCGCCTCTGCCCAGCTCAGCTGTGCACTCCATCCACAAAAGGCTGTGTGATGCATCCTCATCTCTGCTCCTGGCCTGGCCCCTCAATGGGCTGCTCCGCTTCTGGGTCAGAGCCTCTAGGGAGAGTAACTCAAGCAGATAGTCAGCTGGGAGCAGACAGGACCTCCTCCAATCTCGGTTGACCTGCCAGTGTCCAGCTTTGTCTATTCACCTGGAAGGCATCCCTCTTTCCTGCTGTGTGAAGGGAAGTGGAAGTGGAAGCTTTAATTGCCCAGTCATGTCTGACCTCTTTGCGACCCCATGGACTGAAGCCAGCCAGGCTCCTCTGTCCATGGGATTTCCCAGACAAGATTACTGGAGTGGGTTGCCATTCCCTTCTCCAGAGGATCTTCCCGACCCAGGGATCAAACCCAGGTCTCCTGCATTGCAGGAACACTACTATCTGAGCCACCAGGGAAGGGGCAATAGAGAAAAATGGCCGAATGGGCCTGACCCAAGAGGCTGCCATTTGTCAACCTGCACAGCCCCAATCCCCTAACACCTGGCACAATACTAAGCATGACATCCTACTCGATAAGCATCAGTGAATGGATGGATGAATGCCTGCAGTGTGTGTAAGTCTGGCTCAGTCCAGTTTATAGCTGGGGATATTGAAGACACCAGGGATAGACAGATATGAGGGCTCAAGGATGTATTTAGAGTTTTGCATTTGGAAACCCAGACCGTGGAGGACTTGACTGGACATCATTCCTGCTAGGGGAAGGGTACAATTGCTTCTGAGGCAGGCCACTGTCCTCATCATTTGGAAACCTCTGAAATACTCTCCCTTTTCAAACAGAGAGAAGTGACCTGTTACTTAGGGTTAAAAACCCACTTTGCAAGAAAACTCCAAAGAGTTGCCGAGTTATGGTGGGGAGGGTGGAGGCTGTCCTTGCCTCCCTCCCCCCTGCTGCAGGCTGACTCACTCTCTGCGGCAGACAGATTGCGTCTTGCGTGGGGGCGGCTCTGCAGAGCTCAAAGCTGTTCCCTGAGAGTTATAGGGATTACAACCTGCTGCAGGGAACAATTGTTCTAAATGTGTTCTTTTAATGATACTTTATTTTTATGATCATTTCATTAATGGGTTCCTCAGAGGAAACAGCAGGTCCCACTGTCTTCGGAAAATCATTTGCTTTTCTCCTTGGGGGCACTTGGTCTATTGGCTCTGAATTTTAAACCCTGCAGTGTCAGGTCAGGCCTGACTTTAAGTGCCTCTGTGTCTGGCATAAGTCCCAGGCTAAAATCCCTTTGTAAGGCTGTTGTCTTGGGATCAGCATCTCTGGGCGTTCTTCCCCATGGCAGATGGTATCATCCTTGGGTCTGATGACTTAGCAAGGCCTCCAGAGAGGTATTACTGGCTCATTATCATCAGGCTCTGTCAGGACAGAGAGCTGACAGCCGTCAAGGCCTCCAGGGCAACGAGAAGGAGCAGATATCGTGGGCGTGATTTTTCCAGGTACCCAGGCCGAAAGAGCTCACCCAGACCTGGCTGGCAGGGGCTCTCACTGCTTGCACACTCACCCCTTAACCCTAGATAATTGCTTTTGGTTCCATTCTGTGGGAGATGTGGGCATAGTGAGCTTTATAACCATCCCCAGCTTGCAAAGCCCTGGTAGTGTGCCGTGGCCGCTGGTAAAGCAGGAGCCATTCACGTCAGTGTCTGTTGTGTGAATATGAATGGGAGAGGGCTCTCAGAACAGCCAGAGCTACAGTGAGTATTACTAGGAGGCAGGCTGCAAGGAATGCCCAGCTGGCTTGTTGCTGCTGCTGCTGCTAAGTCGCTTCAGTCGTGTCCGACTCTGTGCGACCCCATAGACGGCAGCCCGCCAGGCTCCGCCGTCCCTGGGATTTTCCAGGCAAGAACACTGGAGTGGGTTGCCATTTCCTTCTCCAATGCATGAGAGTAAAAAGTGAAAATGAAGTCGCTCAGTCGTGTCTGACTCTTCGCGATCCCATGGACTGCAGCCCACCAGGCTCCTCCGTCAATGGGACTTTCCAAGCAAGAGTACTGGAGTGGGGTGCCATTGCCTTCTCCGAGCTGGCTTAATCCAGTGCAATTCAACAACTGTTTGCTGGCTGTCTGCTGGAGGCCTAGGGCAGAAAAGTAAGGTAAACCTGGCTTCTAGGAGCTCACAGACTAGCAACTGGTTCCCAAAGAATTTGATTAAAGTACCAAAAGTTCAGTGTCCTGACATATGAAGTGGCGGTGCGTGCATGCGTGTGTGCTCAGTCACTCAGTCATGTCTTTGCGACCCCATGGACTGTAGCCTGCCAGCCTCTTCTATCCATGGGATTCTCTAGGCAAGAATACTGGAGTGCATTGCCATTCCCTTCTAAAATGGAGATAATAAAAACTTAATGGTGGTCTTGGGAAGATTTAAAGGAATACTGCATATAAATTAAACCATTTCGTATGTGGCCTGGCACATAGTCATGCACATTACTTGTTGAAGGAATCAACGAATAAAGATGAATCAAAGAGACATAAGTGGATCAAGCATGCATATCTTGCAGATTGCTATGAAGTCTAAACTGGCATCTTAGCCCATTCCCAGATGGGAGGTAAGAGAGGTTAGTTTGGGAAGGGACTGACCTATTATCCAAGTCAGGCACAGTTGAGATCATCACAGAGGGAGTGCCAGGTTGGACTGGAGACACAAAGTCAGAGTGTCATGAGACCAGGGAGGCCTTAGCTGACTATTGGCTTCCAGAGTGCAGTGTGGATGGGGGTCAGAGAGGAAGGGCAGGGTGAAGGGAGTGTCTACAGAGAGGGTGAATGGACTTGGAGGCATGAGGCCCTACCTGCTGGGCTATCATCTCTGTTGGAGGCGTGTTTACATGAGCTGGCCTTGTCTTTCAAGGTAGGTAGAGGAAGGAAGCTCCCGCCTGGAGGTGTTTACATTCATCTCTAACTCCTGATTCTGAGCACATGGTGGTGATTTAGTTGCTGAGTCACTTCTGACTCTCATGCAACCCCATGGACTGTAGCCCACCAGGCTCTTCTGTTCATAGGATTTCCCCGGGCAAAACTATTGGAGTGGGTTGCCAGTTCCTTGTCCAGGGGATCTTCTTGAGTCAGGGACCAAACCCACATCTCCTGCACTGGCAGGAAGTCTCCTGCCAGTTGTCATGTATAGACCGTAACGAAGGACCATAAAGAAGGCTAGGTGCCAAAGAGCTGATGCTTTCAAACTCTGGTGCTGGAGCAGGCTTTTGAGAGTCCCTTGGACAGCAAGGAGACCAAAACATTCAATCCTAAAGGAAATCCACCCTGAATATTCATTGGAAGGACTGATGCTGAAGCTGAAGTTCCAGTACTTTGGCCACCTGATGTGAAGAGCTGACTCATTGGAAAAGACCCTGATGCTGGGAAAGATTGAAGGCAAGAGGAGAAGGGGACGACAGGATGAGATGGTTGGATGGCATCACTGACTCTACAGACAAGAGTTTGAGCAAACTCAGGGAGATAGTGAAAGACAGGAAAGCCTGGTGTGCTGCAGTTCATGGGGTCACAAAAAATTAGACTCGACTTAGGACTGACCAACAACAATGCCTGCATTTCAGGCAGATTCTGTACCAACTGAGCCACCAGGAAAGCCACAGTGTTAAATTAATACCTACCTATTGAATAGAATCTTGTTTCCCTTCTACTTCTTCTGCTGGTTCTTAGCACAGTGTAATAGTTCAGAGCGGGGACTGCAGGGGCCAGGCCGCCTGTGTGTGTATCTGCTCGACCACTTAATAGATGTGGAGCCTTGCTGGGCAATCTCTCTTGGACTCAGTTTTCTCATTTGTTAAATATGAAAAATATCTCATAGAGATATTATGAGGATTGGATGATTTAGCATAAGTAAAATGCCTAGAATAGTGCCTCACATATTCTTAATTCTCTATAACTTTTAGGCATCACTATTACTGCTTTCACCATTGAAATAAAGAGGTATGGGATTCTGGTGGATAACCAACTATGGGAGTCCTGATTTGGAAGAAGGACCTTTGGATCTAATTCCGTATTGCTGTATCCTAAGGCCCAGGGCCTAGCACATAGTAGGTGCTCCGTAAATATTGTTATTTTCAATTGTGTAGAGTGGAGTTGCTGGGGCAGAGAGGGGAAGGGTTAATTTTGAATTTCTGCTGGATCTGCTGCTGTGACTTGAACCTTCATCTTGCCACTTTTGCAAGCACACTTAATGGCCTGCCTCAGGGAGATAACCTGAGCCGCCCACCTGTGAAGGAAGGTAAAGAAGAGACACTGACACATTCTCCTGCCTGAGGCTTGCCTTTCTAGGGCACATTTGCAAGGACTGAACAGTCTTTTTACTTTGTTTCCCACCTCCCCCAATTTCTCTTCCATAAAAGAACTGGCAGCCAGGCCCTGACAAGATGGTTATTTTGAGGCGCTAGTTTGCCGCCTTCTCGGTCAACTGGCTGCCGAATAAAGTCCCTTCCTTATCCCAACACCTCCTCTGGGATTCATTGACTTACCTTGCGGCCAGCAGAGCAAGCTCCTTCAGGAAAGTGAGGGTTTGGGACACAGGCATGGTTGGGATCCTTGAGCAAAAGATTTGGGGTCTGACCAGAAATGGGAAGTTGGGAAGGCAAGGGAGAGGGACGAGTCAGAATGACTCTGACCGGGGCCAGCTCCATACTTGTGTGGCTGAAATCTGAGTTTGGGTCCGTGTTCAGCTTTTTACTTTGGATAGGATGGGAATTGGGATGGGGATAAATATTTCTCATCGTCTAGTATCTTATCTGTAAAGTGGATATGATAATACCAAAAATATTTCCTCCTTTTCTGGGTTTGTTAGTGAGCACCAAGTGAGACTATATCTCTGAAGGTGCTTAATCAACTCAAATACCATGAAAATATTGTGGCTAGTATAATTTTCCATCTAGTTGAGACTTTGATTCTCCAGCATGCCCTCAACTTTTCCTTCTCAGGGATATTTTCGTTTTCATAGATGGTCTAGAAAAAAAAGTCAAAGGAATGAATGGTCAGTGCTGAAATACTACTTTTATGCAAGAGAGACTTGTGATCTTTTTTTTTTAATTGAAGTATAGTTGATTTACTATATTGTGTTAGTTTCTGATTATAGCAAAGTGATTCAGTTTTATATATATATAAGTATATATATATATATATATATACTGATTCTGTTTTATACTATATATATAAGTATACTTATATATATATATATATATATATATATATTTGTTTCATATTATTTTCCATTATGGCTTATTACAGGATATTGAATATAGTTGGCTGTGCTATACAGTAGAACCTTGTTTATCTATTTTATATACAGTAGTGTGTATCTGTTAATCTCAAACTTCTAATCTACCCCTCCCACCTTTCCCCTTTGGTAACCATAAGTTTGTCTTCTATGTCTGTGGGTCAGTTTCTGTTTGATAGATAAGGTCATTTTTATCATATTTTAGATTCCACGTATACATGATATCATATGATATTTGCATTTCTCTAACTCACTTTGCTTATATGATAATCTCTAGGTCCAGCCTTACTGCTTCAAATGGCATCATTTCTTTCTTTTTTAGGGCTGAGTAGTATTCTGTTGTACACATACATGTCTGTGTATATATATCTACACCACACATCTTATCACATTCCTCTGTTAATGGACATTTAGGTTGTTTCAATATCTTGGCTCCTGTGAATAGTCCTGCTGTAAACACTGGGGTACATGTATCTTTTTGAATTATAGTTTTCTCTAGATACATGCCCAGGAGTGGGACTGCTGGTTCATACAGCAACTCTATTTTTAGTTTTTAAACAGAGTGCCTCTAAGATGCTTCTAAATTTCCATCACGTCTTCGAACTCCCACTGCTCTTTCCCTTCTTTTAGCCTCTTTAAGTTGTCAAGTGTCATAGGGTGAGTGAGAAATCTCTCTCGAGGCTAAGTGAAGGTGAGAGCAGGAGTCAGCCTAGAGGGGTGTGGAGCACCATGGACCAAGTGAGGACTGGTTCTGACTAGGACGGAGGGTGATGGTTGGCAGAAGGAAGCGTGGGCTCTGTGGTTTCATTGGTTGCTGTGCCCTTTCTTTCCTCCATCAGCTGGAAAGATGCCAGGGAGATAATGGGCCCTGAAGAAATAGACTTTGATGGAAATGTCTCTGACATTTAGCCACACAGACCATTGTCCAAACATCATGAACTACACTTAGTGAAATATACCCCTTGGATATGCTTTCACTCACAATAGGAAAATAGAACATTTTGGGAGGTGATTGATGGAGGCTTGCTTCATTTTTGAAAGTTTTTTTTTTCTTTAACCAATGAGAGAGAAACAGCATAAAGCAATTAGTCCTGACTAGGAATCAATGATCTGTTCCCAGAGAGTAAAATTCCTCTGACTTTCCTATAAATGCCATAAATAAATTGAAAGCTATATAACATGGAGATATTGAATCTACTTGTACACATTAAAAAATCCCCACATTGGACCGTATGGGAAATAGTCTTCCATTTCTTTTCTAGTGCACACGAACGTATTTTTTCTGGTATTGGTCAATCCTATGTAGCAAATGCATGTATATAGAAGGAAATAACTCCCTTCTTTCTTGAGAGAGGGAGTGGCATCTTCTTTGTTTTACAAGATGGCTGTGATAGGTAAATCTGATTCTTACTTTTTACAAATTAGTGAGAAATGAGACGAGTGAACTAAGAACAGGTGTAATTAGAGAAGAAATGTGACACATTTCTTGGGAAATCATTACCCAGTTGCATTTACCAAGCTGTTGGGAAGAGAATGATTAAGAGAGTGAGTGAATTTCAAGTGGTTCCATGTAAGTGAGGTACCTTGAAACGTCATGGTTTTTTCTCACTTAAAAATGTTTGTGACTGTCCTCCTCCTTTTTATCAACTATCAGCAGTATTTGACGAGAAGAATCAGTTCAGTTCAGTCGCTCAGTCGTGTCCGACTCTTTGCGACCCCATGGACTACAGCACGCCAGGCCTCCCTGTCCATCACCAACTCCCCAAGTTTACTCAAACTCATGTCCATTGAGTTGGTGATGCCATCGAACCATCTTCCATCTCATCCTCTGTAATCCCCTTCTCCTGCCAGAAGTATGTATAGCACTTATACATACTTTGCCCCTCAGATTCCCTTTCCATGGCTGCTGATAAATGTGTTCATTTGCTTAAAAATATTAATTGAGAACATTTGAATTTACAGTATGATTTTTTAAAGGCAATTAATTTTAAAGTTTATTTTATTTATTTATGGCTGTACCGGGTCTTCATTGCTGCATGTGGGCTCTCTCTAGCTGTGATGCGCACACTTATTGCTGAGGCTTCTCTTGTATGTGGAGCACAGGCTCTGGGGTGCATGGGCTTCAGTAGTTGCTGCACGTGGGCTCAGTAGTTGTAGCTCCTGGGCTCTAGAGCACAGGCTCAGTAGTCGTGGCGCATGGGCTGAGTTGCTTCGAAGGATGTGGGATCTTCCTGGATCAGGGATAGAAACTGTCTCCTGCATTGGCTGGCAGATTCTTTGTCACTAAAGAAGCTCTAAAAACAGTTTTTAGAGCAGTTTCAGGCTCACAGCAAAATTAAGAGGAAGGCATGGATATTTCCCGTGTACCTTCCACGTATGCATAGTCTCCCTCATTATCAACATCCCCCATCAGGGTGATATGTTTCTTATAAGTGATGAACTTATAATGATACGTCATAATCACCCCAAGTCCATAGTTTTCATTAGGGTTCACTCTGAGCGTTTGTTTTTTTAATCATGAATTGGTGTTGGATTTTGTCAACTGTTTTTTCTGCATCTGTTGATATGATCATGTGATTTTTCCTTTTTATTTAGCCTGATGTGATAGATTGCATTAATTGATTTTCAGATGTTGAACCAGCCTTGCATACCTGGGTATATCCCACTTGTCTGAGGTGTATAATTAATTTTTATAGATGTTGGATTTGATTTGCTAATATTTTATGAAGATATTTGCATTTATTTTCACAAGACATACTGGCCTATAGTTTTCTTTTCTTTTTTTTTCATTTTTTTAAAAAATTTTATTTTATTTTTAAACTTTACATAATTGTATTAGTTTTACCAAATATCAAAATGAATCCGCCACAGGTATACATGTGTTCCCCTTCCTGAGGCCTCCTCCCTCCTCCCTCCCCATACCATCCCTCTGGGTAGTTTTCTTTTCTTGTAGTGTTTTGTCTGGTTTTTGTATTAGGGTAAAACTGACTTCATCAAAGGAGTTAGAAAGAAATACATGCACCTTTATCCTCTGAAGTAGATTATAGTAACTGGTATCATTTCTTCTTTAAATATTTGGCAGAATTTACTAATGAACCCAGCTGGGCCTGGTACTTTCTGTTTTGGAAGGCTATTAATTATTAATTCAGCTCCTTAATAGACATACATTACATATGTAGAAATGATGACACATTTCTACATATATATGAAATGGAACCTCACTCACAATTTTTTGGTGGAGGATGGTATCTTAACCACAGTAGGGCTTGTCTTAGGATACAGATATAACAGGATGAGGGCTCTTTTAGCATGAAGAAGGGCTTCTCAACCTTCTTCATTTTTTGCTTGATAGTAATGTTATACTGAGCAGAAACAATGCTAGTAATTGTAGGAGACACTGGGGTTAACCTTGGGGGCTGCTGATCATGTGAAGGGTCTGGTTCTGCGACTCTTGCCTCCAATCCCAGCCCAGCAACCCTGGAGACTTGGAACGAATGGTATCTCCTGGTATACCAGTGACCCATTTGCAGCATGCTGGTGGAAAACTCTGGTTTGAAGATCCATATGTCTTCCTCAGGGGAGAAAGAATCAAGGCTCACAAGCATCACTGAAGACCAATGCTGTGGAGCCGAAGATCAGGGTCAACATTGAGAACAATATTCATTTTGCAGTCCTATCTCTAGCTCAAGCACCACAAGTTAAATGATGCTCTTTGAGTGCCTGTTAAATGTCATGCTCTGTGCAGTGAGCAGAAGGCCCTATGGAACATGTTTAGTTTCTGAGAGGAGGAGGAAAGCTGTTTGTCTGAAATCTCTGAGACACTCAGCCCAGAACTGAGGTGGAGGGGGGCGGTGTGTGGAGGAGGGAACATCATTTCTGCTACTCAGGTCAGGGCCCTGAGGCCTCTGGCTGGCAGGTGGTGGCAGGCGTTGACAACATCTATCATTTAGCTACCCAGGACAGGAGGCGACAGCTTTGGCTATAGCTGAAGGCCTTTTTATGGGGACTCTGGAAGCTTAATTACTTGGCAGAATTTTTGAGAGCTCCAGACATCTCAGCGTCAGAGTAGGAGAAAAGAAAACTGGCTGATGCTAGTTTTGTGAGCACATGGAGACATTTCTTGGGCATTAAGCTAGGAAGTGACAGAGCTGGTCTTTTATCCAATATCTGTCTAAATTCAGATTTCATACTCTTCTCTCTATCACTCTGATTCTCTGCACTCCGGGAAGACAGTTTGTTTTTTGACTATTTTAAGCCTCTCTTTCATTCTCAAAAATATATACATATGCATATTACGTCCTTAAAAATATGTAGCTCAGTATTATTGGAAAGTAAGACCCACATTTTCTAGACAGGAGATGAAATGTCTTCCCTGCTTCTTTAATGAAACTTTGGATGATTTTCATAAGGAAGAAAAGTTCAGATGAGTGTTATGGTAAGTGGACTGGACCCTTCAGTACTTCCAGCAATTTGTCCTAGAAGATTCCATTCCTTGATGGGTAGAGAAGGAAAATTTGGGAAAGTTTAAGGGGAATTGCAAGCCAGATGGCTAGATTAAGTACACTTATAGGGCTTAACAGCTGAGTGAATTTTGTTGGAAGTAAATATGAAAAAGAATAATCTCAAGCTGGTGTTGGGAATGAAGTAATTTGAGGGATGTTTTGGGGAGATCACCTTTATCAGCACCATTATTACTTACTGAAAGGCAGTGTGGTAAGCACTTTATACATATATTACTTCACTTAATCATCACCATAGCTCTATGAAGTAGATACCATTAATATCCCCATTTAACAGATGATGAAACTGAGGCTTGGAGATATTGTTTTCTCTAAATGACTGGCTGGGGCTTCCCCGATTGTTGTTTAGTAGTGAAATCATGTCTGACTCTTTTGCAGCCCCAAGTCCAACTCTTTTGTAGCCTGCCAGGCTCCTCTGTCCATGGACCCAGGCAAGAATACTGGAGTGGGTTGCCATTTCTTTTTCCAGGGGATCTTCCTGACCCAGGGATCAAACCCTGGTCTCCTGCATTGTAGGCAGATTCTTTACCATCTGGGCCACAAAGCATTAGGTACTTTATAAATATTATTTTACTTAATCATCACAATAGCTCTATAAAGTAGATACTATTAATATCCCCACTTAACAAACGACAAAGCTGAGGCTTAGAAATACTGTTTTCCCTTAAATGACAGGCTGAGGCTTCCTTGATGGGCTACTGGTAAAGAATCTGCCTGCAATGCAGGAGACACAGGACACAGTAGCAGACACAATGGCAACCCATCCTAGTATTCTTGCCTGGATAATCTCATGGACAATGGAGCCTGGTGGGCTACAGTCTATAGGGTTGCATGGAGTCAGCCACAGCTGAGCACACATGCAAATGACTGGCTAGTTAACTGTGAACAATAAGGATTTTGATAATAGTGAATGCTGTCTGCATGGAGGGATATTACACTGTTTGGGGGCAGACTGGGCTGAGCTCAGTAAGCAGGATGATTTAGTGAAGGTTTGTGGGCAAGAAGTGATGTGCTTAGAACAGTGTTTTAGTACAGTTTTCCAAACTATATAGGATATACTGAAGCCAAAAGACTGGTGACCGGTTAGGAGGATGTTGTGTGGTTTGGGGGAGAGAAGTTGAATATTTGAACTGAGTCATGGTAGGAGGTCTGAGAGCAAGGAAATTGATACCAGCAACCTTGAGGCAGTCCAAGTTAGAGGCCATGGTCCCTGAGTGAGTAATGAAGGGAGGAGGAAATTGATACCAGCAACCTTGAGGCAGTCCAAGTTAGAGGCCATGGTCCCTGAGTGATGAAGGGAGGAGGGGGGTGAAGGACTCCAAAGTGATTTCAGGGTTTCAGATTCAGACATTGGGAGAATAATTCAATGGAAGAGGGAAGTGAGAAGGTAGACCTGTTTGGCTAGGCTTAAGGGCCCCAGAGAATTCTGGATGAACCTATAAAGCAGGTGGCAGGAGGTCAGGTTTAAGGGTAGAGATTTGGGCCTCAACTTTAAAGTGGTGGTGGTAGTAACTTCACAGGTGTCTGCTCCCAGGCTGGGCATCTAAAGCCTTAGGGTCCATCCTTAACCCTGACCTTTGGGAACTGGCTTGTTCACCTCACCCTTCTATCTCAGGCCTGCCAGCTAGTCCATGTTGAAATTTGGTGTGAATTAGAAAAAGCATCCTTCCCCTAAACATTTTTCCAATATCTACCAGAAAAGTGTCAAAATACCTGTAGAAATCTACAATGATTATGAATGAATAGTGCCCCCTGAAGTTGGACAGCACTTCCAATAAACACCAGTCTAGTCACCTGTGTCAAATCTCGTGGTCCTGATATTTTGGCTTCGCGTGCACCCTCCTCCTTCTGAGCTTTCCCAGCTAGGTTTGGTCTGGCTCTGGATTGGGTGTTTCTCAGTTGACTCACTAGCACTGGGGACTCTGCGGTGAGGTGTCCCAGGGATCCAGTTGTTGGGGCCCCTATGGAGGCCCCCTCAGATTCTCACTTTGCTCAAGGTCACTGAGGGAGGGAAGGCTGAACTAGTAGAAAGGTAGCCAATATCAGGACGTTAGTGATCAGTACCTTTATAGGTGGAAGACACAAGGAGACAGGAACTCATTATGTGAATAACACAGAGACCCAGTCTGTTGATGCACGGTTCATTACTTGTGTTACTAACCTAGGCATCCTCCATTTAACAAGTGCTATGCAGGGGTTCTTGATCTGTAAAGCAGTCTTAATGTATTATGTAGTGCAAATGTCATATGTGTGTGTTTATTTATTCTTTAAGGCCTCTTTTGTATCACTCACCCACCCACCACAGGGTTAGATATTTTCTGCTATCCTGTATATGCTCAACTTGCTCAGTCTTGTCCGACTCTTTGCGACCCCATGGACTGTAGCCCGCCAGGCTCCTCTGTCCATGGAGTTTTTCAGGCAAGAGATACTGGGTTGCCACTGCCTCCTCCAAGGGATCTTCCCAATCCAGGGATCCAACCCCTGCATTGGCAGGGGTGTTCTTTACCATTGAGCCACCTGGGAAGCCCTTTTGCTCAGATGTATTTCGTGTAAGTACAGGTTTTTCTCTGCTTGATTGGTATGCATCTGGAGACCAAGTGCTGCATCTTATTATTTGCTTAACATGATGAAGCAGGCCGTTAAGTGCTGGTAAGTGGTGTTGGTGAGCCCATCATCTCCCTATGTAGAGGGTTAAGTGGCCTCAAATACAGCTATTTATTAACCTGTAGGTCAACAGTAGGAGCTAATTGGATGGTGGAAGGATAAGGAGTGGAGGGAGGTAGGAAGTTCTGCCTCAGGACAAGTCATATGACATCAAGGAGTAAAGAAGAAAATGATTGGGAGCACAGTGGTACATTTCTTGCTGTACTCATATACATATTGTGGCAAATTTCTGAAAATTTCTTTCTGTCCAATCTAACTTTGGTGCATTACAAAATATCAGGAACACCCAAAGAGATCTCATAAGGTAATCAAATTGGCAAGCAGAGCTTTTTAAAAAGCAAATAACTAAAGGTTAAATTGATGGCCGTTTGCTTTAAAAAAAAAAAAAATGGTTTCGTTAGATGAGGAGAAACCAAACCATCTAAGGATTAGGAAACGGATTAATGGTGTTGCTGAGGATTTAGGAAATGGATTAATGGTGTTGCTCGCTTGCTTCCAGAATGATGCTGAGCCAAGCTGAATGAAATGCGGTCACACTAAGTTAACTGCTTTTGACTGCCCACCTGAAAGGGGTTGATTAATAGTTTTATGATAAGGTGAATGGTGTTGCAAAATATTCTGTGTTATATTTTGTCTTATAGGTGATATTTTAAATGTTCAGTTTGTTCCTTTCTGAGATTTTTTCCATTTTAGTTTTTTAAAAGTCAAAAAATGCCTTTTCACACTTAATTAATTGTAAGTCCTACTTAGGACATACAACATTAAGGTAAGCTTATGAGCTGGAAGGCTATGGTAGTAATCACCCTTTGAAATTGTAATGCTTCAAAATATTATATTGCTGCTGCTAAGTTGCTTCAGTCGTGTCCGACTCTGTGCGACCCCATAGACGGCAGCCCACCAGGCTCTGCTGTCCCTGGGATTCTCCAGGCAAGAACACTGGAGTAGGTTGCCATTTCCTTCTCCAATGCATGAAAGTGAAAAGTGAAAGTGAAGTCGCTCAGTCATGTCCAACTCTTAGCAACCCCATGGACTGCAGCCTTCCAGGCTCCTCTGCCCATGGGATTTTCCAGGCAAGAGTACTGGAGTGGGGTGCCATTGCCTTCTCCGAAAATATTGTATTAAGGGGTTGCAAGAGGAAACTTAACATACATGTGACAGTTTATTTTTAAGACTCATTTGTAGGTCTGTGCATGACATTGGCCTTCGTCCCCTGGTTTCTCAGTCACCTTTGGTATATTACTCTTTGGCATAGGTTGTCTGTACATAGTCTTTTCTGAGTCAAAATATTTTGACTTGGTGAATTAAAAACACTTTTTAATAATTAGATTTTAAAATATTTATTTATTTATCTTCACCGCGTGTTCGTTGTAGCACACAGGATCTTCGATCTTTGTTGCAGCATACAAGATCTTTAGTTCCAGTGCTCAGGCTCTAGTTCCCTGACCAGGGATGGCACTTGGGCCCTCTGCATTGGGATATTGGCTGTTCTGGGTCTTCACTGCTGCATGAATTTTCCCCTAGTTGTGGTGAGTGGGGCTACTCTTTGTTGTGGTGTGTGGGCTTCCCATTGAGGTGGCTTCTCTTGTTTCGAAGCACAGGCTCTAAGTACAGGGGCTTCAGCAGCTGTGGCGCATGGGCTCAGTAGCTGCAACTCCTGAATTCTAGAGTGCTGGCTTAGTAGTTGTGGCACATGGGCATGTGGGATCTTCCTGCACCAGGGATCGAACCCATGCCTCCTGCATTGGCAGGCAGATTCTTTACCATTGAGCCACCAGGAAAACCTTCAGTCGATATTAATGTTTTAGATTGTCCTGAACCTAAATTCTTTAACAAGCTCATGAAAGCCATACACTTTCCCCAGAAAAGGGCTGCATGTAATTTGAGGAGATTCAGGGTTTGGACAACAGCTAAAAACCCAGCTTTATTTCATCTTAAGAACTTCAATTGCCAGTCTTACTATCCTTCTTCCTTCTCCATAAACCCTTCATTTCCCACCTACACCCAGAACTGCACAGAGTGGGGAATAAAGACACAGCTGAGAGGAGCAGTTCATTTCAGAATGAGGCTGGTCTCCATTGACTCTGCTCCTAGAGCACTGTGCTATGAGCGCTTGAGCCTAAATTTGACTCAGGCCCAGTTACATCATGAATTTATCTAACAAATAGCACTTAAGTATACCACTGTACACTGGGCTTTGTGACAGGTCTGAAAGTGGCCACGGTCTCTGACCTCAAGGGACTTATATCTAGTGGTGGAGACTGGCTTAGAAACAAATGATAAAAGACCAGGTCTTGGCTCTTTTACAAGGTCAGATGGCGTCTTAAAGCCTAACCAGCCAGCTCACAGATGCATAATGTTTCTCATTAGGATGTGAGTGACAAATTTCCACAGGAAAATCAGTTAAAATTGCATCTCTTGTCAACTATGAATAACTTTGTACAAATTTCTTGATAAGTTTCTGAGAGTGGGAGTATTTCTATTGAGTAAGTTTCCACAAGTGGACTTGCAAGATCAAAGGGTTTAATATTTAAATATTTAATAAAGAGACCCAATTCCTTCTAGAAAAGTTTGTGTCATTTCCTACATCAGGAAAATTCCTGTCATTTATGAATGAGGATACCTGTTCAGTGATGAAGTTTGCCAGAAATATTGATATTCCCTTACACAGTTGTTCCCTGACTCATTTGAAAAGATCCTGATGCTGGGAAAGATTGAAGGTGAGAGAAGGGGACAACAGAGGATGAGATGGCCAGATGGCATCACCAACTCAACGGACATGAATTTGAGTGAACTCCTGGAGTTGATGATGGACGGCGAGGCCTGGCGTGCTGCAGCCCATGGGGTTGCTAAGAGTCGGACACAACTGAGCGACTGAACTGAACTACAGAGTTGTTGTTGTTGAGTTGCTAAGTTATAGTCTGACTCCGCCACCCCATGGATGGCCACGTGCCTGGCTTCCCTGTCCTTCATCATCTCCTGGATAGAAGTTCTTTTTTCCTTCTGTTGGAGCTTTACTTGTCTTCCCTGGGAGAAGGCCATTGTAAAAATGACTTAACCCACTGTTGCATCTCCAAAGCATTGTTTTTGGAAGTTCACTTATCCTTGTCCTCCCAATGGCCAGTTCACAAAGCCTCTTTCTCTTTGGCTGCTCTGGGCCTAGGTCTCCTCTTCTGCCATTTGCTTTGTCTTCATTCCATTTTTTTCAGCATCACATCAGGGCCTCCGGGGGTGAAATCGAACACAGCTTGCTCCAACCCCCTCCAACAAAGAGCATTCATGTCTTTTCCCTTTCAGGCAGGGGGCGTGGATCTGGCTAAGCATGCATCAGATTCTGAGTTGGGGGGGATAAGATGGCTAGAAAGGGAAGAGGGACACACAGATTTTTTTCCTTAGTGATGGGAGCAAGCTTTCAAGTTTTATTTTGGTATCAGATTTCTTTGAATGTGACTTCCTGTTGAGAATGGTTAGAAGGTAGAAACATTGCAGCTTGGTGTTATGAAGATCTCAGGGGTCAGGGCCACCCCTACCATCTAGCCCACTGCCTTTTTGCTAGATGTGTTCATGGCTATAGTGATGTGAGAATTAGTCTTGGATGGCACCTTTGCACATATTTAAAAAGGCACTAAGTGCTTTTCCTCCAGGTGAACTGGGCTCCGAGCCACAATGCTTAGTGTTGTCAGAAAAGGGCCAGTTGCACTTCCCTGGGGGTCCAGTGGCTGAGAGTCCACGCTCCCAAGGCAGGGGGCCAGGTTCTGTCCCACCTGCCGCAATGAAAACTGGGCACAGCCAAACAAATAAATACATAAATACATAGCTTTTTTTTAAAAGGAAAGGGCCTGTTACATTTCAGCCCCCACTCATACTCTTGGCCGTGGCCCTCTTTGCATCGCCTGCCCACAGCAGTCCTGGTAGTGGATTTTACACCTAATGAGGCTTCTGTAGGGCATCTGTACAATGAGCCATGGCTCCTCTGGGGCATCAGTACAGTGGCCTGTGGTGTGCTCAAGGAGACACAAGGCCTCGGCCCCCACAAACTCATCTTCCTTCCAGCTTTCCAGCCTCTGCCTGCTCCCAGCACTTGCTTTTTGCCCCGTTATCTCTTCTGTGTCTGGACAAAAACAATGCTGCTGAGGGATTTTGCTGTAGTGTGTTTCATTTCAGTTAGGGAAGATTGTGTGTTTAGCTCTGGTCAATGGCTATGCATTGTGGACACAGCTGTGGTGTCCCCTCAGAACCGAGAGTCCTGGCCTGAAGGACTCATTGGATCATCTCATTGGTTTAACCTTGTTGGTGATAATGCTGCTGTGTTAGGGTGTTAACACAGCTGCTCTAACAGAGAAACTCAGAGAAAGCCCAGCCATCTAACCCAAGAGATTTTTTATTTCTGACTTACAAAACAGTTCAGTGACTGTGTTCAATGTGTGAATTAGGGAGCCAGACTCCTTCTACTCCTTGCTCCCTGTCGTCTTAACCTCGAGGCAGGAGAAGGGGTGAGAGAAGGTGGGGATGGCCTCGTTTGACCTGTGAATGACCCGCATCACTTTTACTCCCCTTCTGTTGGTAGGAACTGGTCACATGTGGCCTAGATGCATGATTCCCGGGGAAATGACTGGGTAGCTACTTCTCAAAACAGCTTTTCCCCACAGAAGAGGGGCAGTGAACTTGGGTGGGCAGTAAGCCATGCGTGCCCTGGAACCCAGCTCTGAACGGTATCCTCTCCCCTTTTACTCTGTAGGGAGAAGTCCTTATATTTTATTGCGCAATGGGTTCTGCTCAAAGGTGATTTATTATTAATTGAGGTTCCAGGTGAGAACAGGTTGGGATAAGAGAGCTTTAACCTTTCTTGTGATTGGATTTACCGCGTTCCTCTTCTGCCCGCTAAGCGCATAAGCTCCGTAGCCTCTTTCTCCTATACATTTTCTCTTTCCCCAATTTCAAAGCAAAGTCACAGATAAATTTGCCAGCGAACTATTCAGGAGTGCCTTCTGTGATTCCCGCTCCTGTTCTCTCTCTCTCTCTCTTTTTTTTTTTCTTTTTGTATGCTTTTGACCAGAGGGTGACTAGGGAAAGAAAGAACTTTAATAAAAAGTACTTTTCTTCTTGTATTTGCTAACGTGGGGAGCGGTGGGAGGACAGTTCTGAGAGTCCTGGAGACACTCATATAATTAATAAAATCTGACAAAGGCCAGAGAAGTGCTGATCCAGAAGGCGAGAGCCCACTTTCCTGCGGAGGTGTCCTCCCTCGGTGACGTCAGAAGCGGCTGCCGTTGCCTTGGCAACTTCACCGCTCCTGAAGCTTTGAGCACGCGTGCTGATTTCAGGGCTCTGTTCTTGATGACGAGGAGCTAAAAATTAATCTCACTATCCTTCCAAATGCAACTTAATCACTGGGAGATGCAAGCCAGTGCTCATGCAAATTGTGGGTAAAAACAGCTCAAAGGAGGGGATGATGTTGGAATAATAGGAGGGCTATGTGGGGGACCATGAATTCTTTTCACATCAAACCTTTATGTTCCAGAGAAAGGAAACTGCTGATCCGCCCTCTAACAGTGCTCTTCACTTCCACCTGCTTCGCAAAAAGTCTCTTGAATCATGTGTCCATTACCCATGAGTTCTGCATAGGATTGGAGGGTTCAGGAAATATTGCAGAGGTGGGCAACCTTACATGCCAGTGTGATAGACAAGGGGCAAAGGGCACACTCAAAGCCAAAAAATTCTCAGCTCCCCACTGTCAACAAATATATTCTTTTTCTTCCCATTTTCTGAGGGGCTGAGAAGTTTAGATATGCCAGTCACAACAACTAATACATGAAGATGAGACAATTTCCTGGTGGCTAAACAGGGGTATTTGCCTCACATTGACCCAGTGACTCTGAAAAAGGACATGGTAACCCATTCCAGTATTCTTGAAATCCCATGGACAGAGGGGTCTGGTGGGCTACGGCTCAAGGGATCACTAAGAGTCTGACACCACTGAGCATGACCCAGTGACTCTGCCACTTCCTTACTGTGTGATACAGGCCCAGTTACTTGGCGCCACTGAGCTTCAGTATCTTTGGCTGCACAATGATAGCAATGTCTACCCTATGGCACTTTAAGAGATAAAGAACATAGTACATGTAAGGTGCCTAGCACAGTCTCTGGCACATGATCTTAATAACTACTCATATAAATCATATTAATATATTTCTCCTATTTAGAATACTTCTTAAATGTTCCTAGTCCAGAGCTGACAATAACACATACTAAATCTCTGTACAGTTTTATTTTTAATGTACCTCTGCTGGCCAAAATGTTGAAACCAGGTGCTTCCTTCTCCAGCCTGTAGCAGCGCTGTGCAGGCTCAGAGGTGGATGGCCTGGCTCAGAAGTGTAACCTTCATATAGTCATTCAGCACCCCTGGCTCCTACCTCTTCCATCTACCCTGTTTTAGCAAGTTTCCAGGAAGGGATTTTGAAAGGGTTAGATCTCATAGAAACATTAAGAAATTCAAAATAAATAAGTGCTAGAGGGAACTGAAGTTGTGAGCAGCTTTAACCACAGGAAATCAGGCGTGAGGTCACTGAGGATGGTCGGATCTATGCTCTTGCCAGGAATGAGCTCTCTGCCCACTCACAGTGACCTTCCTGTCTGTTTTGAGTTGCTTGGTTTTCTCTTTTTCCTCCTTGTTATTATTTGCTGTTGTTTAGTTGCTAAGTTGTATCTGGCTCTTGCAACCTCATGGACTGTAGCCCTCCAGGCTCCTCTGTCCGTGAAATTTCCCAGGCAAGAATCCTGGAGTGGGTTGCCATTTCCTTCTCCAGGGGATCTTCCCAGCTCAGGGATCAAACCCACATCTCCTGCTTTGGCAGGTGGATTCTTTACCACTGTGCCACCTGGGAAGCCCCTCCATAGCACTGTGAGACTGATTAAATCTGTGCCTTGTGTAGCAACCTTTGGCACAATAATTTCTGCAAACTGCTTACAAACCAGCAGCTGCCTGGAGAGCAAGAGATGCCCAGAATTCAGAATCACTTCTTTGCACTTCATTTCTCTGCACATCATCTTCCCCCACAGACTTGGGCTGCTTGGGTAGCACTGAACTTGAATTTATGTCTCTCTAGCCACAAAACACTGGTCAGCTACTGGTCAGCTTCTCAGCATTTGGCTATATGTTGCTTACAGATCCGTGTGTGTGTGTGTGTGTGTGTGTGTGTGTGTGTGTACATATATCAGTAAAAAAATGGTAGCTACTGTGTTTCTGTTATCATGAGCTGAGTTTAGTAAACCTGGATGCCAGTCTCTGCTCAGCCTCATGGCCTTGGGCACATCATTGCCCTTCTCTGGGTTTCTTTTTCTTCTTCTGTATAATGAGAGTTTCAGATAAGATGATCTCTAGGTTCTTTTCCACCTCTTGCTGTCTCTAATTCTGGTGTCACCTCTGGGTATAGGAGAAGCAGAAAGAGTTAGTTGGTTTTGTAGGGGTCAAAGAGGTGGAATCTTTGCCCAGAAGATGCTTCCAGTGTCATCATCATATTGGTGAAATAAGATCTTCTTATATAGGAAGAATTAGAGAACTGAGTATTATTATCAAATGACAAGACAATTCAGAGAGCAAAGATTTCAGTTCGGGTCTAATGGAATGATACAGCCCAATGTTATGAGCTCTTGTCTCTAGAAAAATAACCACCTAAAGCCTCAATACTTTCTTGTCAGCACAGCTTGGTTAATTAATCCATGATTGATCAGAAAGGTTAATTGAATTCATAGAACTTAACTAACATCATGATGGATTTAGGATCCCAGTGGAGTTGCAAGTCATCTAAATTTGGTTATTTGCACAAGCTATAATTTAGACCTGACAATTGAGTTTTTTGTAGGCAGTGTGGCAGTTAAATGGATGGCAGTTGTGTCCAGATTAAATAGGATGGAATTAGGTGGTATTCTGCAGGCTCTGCAATTTAATTTGTTTACTGGGAAGAGAGTCAAGAAAAAAGTAATAAAAGCCCTTGGTTATGTAAGCATTGGGCCAAAGCTGGGACTCCACTGGGAGTTCTTTTATTCATCTTTGCCTCCTCAGCCCCCTAAAATAGTGACCAGTGAATTGTCAATGATTAACTACCTCGGTTGTCGTTGTTGTTTAGTCGCTAAGTCATGTCCGACTCTTTGCGAACCCGTGGAAGCTTGCCAAGCTTCTCTGTCCAGGAGAAATAACCCAAGGCAAGAATACTGGAGTGGGTTTTCCTTCTCCAGGGAATTTCCTTCTCTAGTGAATCTTCCCCTCCCAGGGACTGAACCTGTGTCTCCTGTGTCTATTACCTTGGGAGACAGATTCTTTACCACTGAGCCAACTGGGAAGTCAACTACTACAGTAACTGTTAATAAATGAATAAATAAATGATTCCTCCAACCACCTGTGCAATAAATGTTAAAAAACAACAACAACAACAACAACCTGCACTAGCCCTGTGGAATGTACTGGGCAACAAGCCCCAGGTGCTACCTGGGAAGGCACCCAACTTACTCAGAGTAACCTTCCCCTGATAAGCAATAACACAATTTGATGTAGTAACTGACTAGGGAAAAGACTGAGATGGGCTGGAAGACTCTATCCAAAGACAGAGTAAAGGATCTGAGGGAGTGTGGAGCATTTCCAGGGGAAATGACATTTGAACCGGGTCTTCAGATAGGAATTTTCCAGGCAGAAGAGGGGGGAAACCACATTGCACAGAGAAGGAGAGTTTGTGTGTGGAGGATGGAGAGGTGAAAGCAGAGAGCCCTTGATGAATGGCCTGTGGCTTCAGGTATGTGGAAGAGAGAAGTGAGGTTGGGAAGAGCCTAGCATACCTGTTTAGGGGGTCTTGACTTTATTTGGATCTAGTGGGGAGTCTTTAAAGGATTTTCAGTATGTGAGTGATATGATCAGATTTATGATTTGGAAAGGAATTCGTAGAAGTGCATGGAAGATGGGCTGGAGGAGAGTGGGACTCATGGCAGAGAAAACAGTGAGCAGTCGGTGGCGATTGGCATGGGGAGAGGGCAGCAGGGAGGCCACAGTCTGGGCATAGGTGGGCCAAAGTGTTGGCCTGGACATAATTTCTCTGGGAATCTTCAATTTCTCTTATTTATAAAATGAGAACCATAATTTATATCTGTCCAGGGTTATTTTGATGTTTTGATGAGAAATTGCATGCAAACACTGAAGTATACATATTACCTGGCACATAATAAAAGTATTCCCTGGTGGCTCAGACTGTTAAAGAATCTGCCTGCTATATGGGAGACCTGGGTTCCATCCCTGGGTCAGGAAGATACCCTGGAGAAGGGAATGGTCACCCACTCCAGTATTCTTGCCTAGAGAATTCCATGGACAGAGGAGCCAGTGGGCTACAGTCCATGGGGTCGCAAAGAGTTGGATACGACTGAGCGACTAACTCTTTCATTGTTTTTCACTTTATTATTTACCTGGGGAGAGATGACAAGCATCCTGGCTAAGACAGCAGTAATAGGGACAGAGAGAAGGAGGGTGAAAATGAGAGATATTTAGGAGGTAGGCTGGAATTCTGAGTGGTGTTGGCTTGTCCTACAGCAGAAAGGCAGTCTGTGCTGACTCGCCGAAGCAGAGCTTGCTCTGCTGGTCTCATTATAAAACCACAGATGAGGCCCTGGGGCATTTGACCTTGGGCTGTCCTGGACTCTCAAGGGGAACCGGCAAAACTAGGAGTTAGCTGCCAGCAAGAGAGGCCCTTCTCTGTTTGAAGGGAGATGCAACTTGATTATCTGCCTTCTTGCTCTGATCCCTGCAGGAGCCCAGGCACGTCTTGCCTCTGCTTTGCGGTACGTGATGCTCAGCTTCATGATTCTGAGCAGCAGAGCCTGGGGCCCCTCGGCATAGAGCAGCAGACTAAGTCAGAGGAGGACCAGACATGAAGAGCAGCTTCAGGGAGCCCAAGAGGGTGCTGCTTCCCAGGGAGAGACTGAGGGTACAGTGAAGGCCCCCACCTACTGTTCTTCTCTTGGTCTGAAGTCCCACCATTAGGAACTGACTGAACACAAATAATCCAGGGAAAAGTACTGTCATTAAGGGAAAGGATAATAATCATAACAGAAAATAACAATAATAATGCTAACAACTGATATTTGTGGAGGACCGCTTAGTGCCAGGTACTGTGAGAGGTACTTTTACAGCCTCATGAAATTTTTCTGATAGTCCTACTGAAGTGAAGTGAAGTGAAGTGAAGTCGCTCAGTCGTGTCCCCTTGGACTCTTTGTGACCCCATGGACTGTAGCCTACCAGGCTCCATCCATGAGATTTTCCAGTCAGGAATACTGGAGTGGGTTGCCATTTCCTTCTCCAGAGGCTCTTCCTGACCCAGGGATTGAACCCAGGTCTCCCGCATTGCAGGCAGACGCTTTACTGTCTGAGCCACCGAGTGAAAGTGAAAATGGAAGAGTCGCTCAGTCCTGTCCAACTCTGTGATTACCCATGGAGTGCAAACTCCCAGGCTCCTGTGTCCATGGGATTCTCCAGGCAAGAATACCAGGGTGGGTTGCCATGCCCTTCTCCAGGGGAATCTTCCCAACCCAAGGATCGAACCCGGGTCTCCTGCATTGCAGGCAGATTCTTTACCATGTGAGCCACCTGGGAGTGAACATTATTACATATGAGCACATGGAAGCTCAGAGAAGTTAAGAAACCTGATTAAAACACACAGCATACATTTCTGAGGGTGCTATGACAGAGTGAACTAGAACCAGAGTAAGAGGAAGTGGAGGTGGATGTTGGGTATGGGATTTGGTAGGAAGGGAGAGTAAAAGAGAAATGAAACGGTAGAGAAGAAGCTACCTTTGGCCAGGATGGGCACTGTCTACCTCACAGTCATTGAATTCATGCATTTGCCCTTTTTCCCTAGTTCTCTCAGCCCTTATGTTTGTTTGGAGGCTTAAGGATGATCATGGGACTCCTGAAATGGGTTGGGTTAGAATAAATGACTCCTGACAGAACTGCCTGAGAGATTCAGCTTTATCCAAGTTTATCCAGCCATGGTCAGAGTGGGCAAAACAGACCCCTCATGACCAAGACTGGGGACTAACAGTTCTTGCATTTCCCGTACAAGGCCCAGAGTATGGTACCCAGGAGGCATCCAGCAGATGCTCACTGGATTGGGAAGATCCCCTGGAGGAGGGCACGACAGCCCCCTTCAGTATTCTTGCCTGTAGAGTCCTATAGACAGAGGAGCCTGGCAGACTACAGCCCACAGGGTCGCAAAGAGTCTGTCACGACTGAAGTGACTTAGCACGCACAGATGCTCACTGAAAGAACGTTGCCTACAGTTCCCGCTGGAGCTCGGGCTTGCTCTCCTCAGAGCCCTGCAGATGCCTCTGGCTGTTCTCCCTGTGTCTAGTGATAAAGGAATTGCAAGTCTCAGCTTATGAATTCAGGAGGGACCAGATGAGGATCAAATGTAATTAAGCTTCTCTGTTTATTAGTGATTGCTTACCCAGCTCATCTGGACCATTTAAAATTGTAATCCTAAATTCCATGTTTCCAATCAGGATGTGGACAGAGAGGATACGGATAAAGAAAGAATCTGGACCGATTTTCAGTGTCATGGTGACACATGTGTCCTAGACGCAGGGTTAGAACGGCTTGAGGTGCTTCATGCAGTGACAATATGAGACGTAAGGCCACCCAGGCAGCTCCACGGTGGGAGGAGAAGCCCTGGAAGTTCCGAGTTCTTGGTTTTGCCATTAGCTCTGTGACATTGTGCATTATGTTCCTTCTTTGGGTCTCAATTTGCTCATCTGTAAATTGGGCCGTTGGATTAGAAGAGTGGTTCTTTAGCTCCATGGAAAAGATTTGAAGAGCTCTGAGGTCTCCTGGGGTGGGTCTTCTTTGATCTATTTAAAATAATGTATCTAACGTATCAACCGACAAAAGAGCACCAGTGTCTGACATGTCAAGGGCGCCCCTCAGACATGAGTCTATTTATCTATCTGTATGTATATATGTATACATCTGTAAAAGCTCCTTGAAAAAGAAATAATCCCTAACTGGAATGCCAAAAATTGGAGCCATAGATTGGTACATACAAACTGCCATCAGAAGGATACCACAAAACTGAAATATCCCCAGACTGTTTCTGCAACCACCTTTTCAAGCTTTATTATCTTTGGGTGAAGACTTATGGCTCCAGGGAAAGCCCAGTAAAATGCAAATAATCATGTGGCTATTCTCCCAGAAGTATTAATACCTGGATGACCTGTACAGTTCAAATTCATAGATATTTTGAATCTTAAATTTTCACTTATCCATATCATCACTTCTAGCATTACCCTTTTCCTTGTAAAATTTTCATATGAAAGCCTGGATGCAGATATTTAAAATATACTCATCCATTTGTCCCCCTTCCCCTTTTAATACAGGGAGCATTTTGCAAGATGTTTGGTTCCCAGGAGTATCAAAGAAGAAGGGGTGGTATGCCTGGGACCACTCTACTTCCTTTGCAGTGTCAGTCAGGCTGTCCTGGAAGATGTGTGTGTGTGTGTGTGTGTGTGCGTGCACACTCGTCATGTCTAACTCTTTGTGATCCCTTGCACTGTAGCCCACTAGGCTCTTCTGTCCATGCAATTTTCCAGGCAAGAACACTGGAGCAGGTTGCCATTTCCTTCTCCAGGGGCTCTTCCAGACCCAGGGATTGAACCTGAATCTCTTGTCTGTCCTGCATTGGCAGGTGGGTTCTTTATCAGCTGAGCCCCTGGGCAAGCGCTCTTTGAAGGTGAGGTTGAGTTTAATTAAACTCGAACCTTTTTAATCCCTACTCTCCAGCAAGCCCAGCTAGTTACGGATGCTTTGAGAACTTGGGAAGCTGGAGAATGTTTGATGTGAGGCATGAGTAGAAAGAAATTGCTTCTAATCAGTAAATTATCTGATGCGGGATGATTGCCTGCCTCTATTCCACTTTCCAGTGACCTGAATCCATAACAACTTGCAGATTTTGGAAGATGCTCCAGGGGCAGAGAAACACTTGGCTGAGCTCCCAAGATTGACACTAGATTTCTGGTTCTTCTGGAATTAGACTTCTAAACTTGAAAACAAGGTTAAATTTGGAAATATTACAGATAACACATGATCCCAGTTTTAGGTTTGAGGCCTGTTATTCAGTGCCATGATCTTGAAAAGATGCTTTGAATTAAAATAAATACTTAAGGAAAACTACAAATAAATTTTGTGGACAGGTAGGGCTTTTTGAAAGTTCCTACCTTCAGGTTTATTAGGAGCTATTACTTGGAGCTGAGGCATATTCACATTGTTAAAGACTAGGAGAAAATTGACCAAATACATTGGTTTTGTCAAGATAAATAAATCACAAGTAAGTTTTCAGTTTTCTTTATTTTCTGAACTTTATATCACATGGTCATATATTATACAGTGAATTTATTTGCAATCTTTACCGCAACTCTTGAACTTGCTCGAGACATCTTTTCTCCTCACTTTACTGAAACTGGGTCACCAGTGCTCTGCAGAACAAAGGGCATGTTTTAGCCTCTGGAATCTTTAACTGTTTGACTGCAACCACTGTTTGTTCTCTGCATCTATGATTTTTTGTTTTGTTTTGTTGTGTTTATTTATTTTGTTTTTTTAATTTTACACACAAGTAAAATCATACGGTATTTGTCTTTCTCTGTTTGACTGATTTCACTTAGCATACCTCTAAATAAGTTTATCCATGTTGTTGTGAATGGCAAGATTTCATTTTTTATGGCTGAGTAATATACCATTATGTGTGTGTGTGTATAAACATATGCATATATATGTGATAATCCATTCATTCATCATTCATTAATCCATTCTTCTATTTATGGGAACTTGAATTGCTTTTATATATTCCTTGGTGGTTATAAATAATGCTGCAGTGGATATAGGCTTGAGGAAACTCTGGGAGATGGTGAAGGACAGGGAAGCCTGACATGCTGCAGTCCATGGGATCGCAAACAGTCTGACATGACTTAGTAACTGAACAAGAACAGCAATGTCTTTTTGAGCAGATTGTTTAAAAAGTCTAATATGGCTTCATGTATCATCATTACAATTAATATAATGGCTTATTTATTGAAAAATAACAAGTTATTACCTTGCTCTCATAGTTGAAGGGGTGGATGGATATAAGAAAATCTAAAAGTTTTCTGACTTGATTTGTAAATAATTTTGACACATAGCAGTGCTTTCCAAGGGCTAAACAATGAGAATTAATTTGGCCAAAACAAAATGAAGATGAATACTTCATTGTTATTATTGATCTCATCATTGGGGAGAGAGGTCATTAAGGATTTAACATAGTTTTATCTCCCTGGTCACTCAGTGTTGATGTTCCATCAGATTCATTGAATAAAGTAGTCTCTTGCTGAAATAAAAGTAATGAGTGAATGTGTTTTTGTTTTGTTCTGTTATTTTTAATGCTGATATTCTGTTACTATACTAGGTCTACTCTTTGATTAGTTTTTGTTGTGTGTTTTTAGGCAAATTCCTTAACTTCTTTGAGCCTTAGTTTCTTCATCCCATAAAAGGAAAACAATCCTGGCAATCATACTCCAATCATAGGCTCAGTGGATGTTTAAAGGAGTTCATATATGAAAAGTGCCTGACAGTTCCTGGCACATTGTACTGAATAGGTTCTCACGCAATCCAGCTGCCACTGATGTAAACATGAAGACACATGTACATAGCACATGGCCTCAGAGACAGAAGAAAAATCATGGCTTTCAAACAGACAGGAAAACTGTCTAACAAGTCATAGAGAAATGAAGCCATATTAAAAAAGAAGAATGGCCAGGGCAGGCAAGTGGACTAATTCATTGAAACCACTTAAGGCAAGACTCATGATTTTGGGGGAATCTTAATATATTTCATTTTGTATGCTTGTTGGTTGCTGTCCTGCCTTGACATCTTATAAGAGTTTGGATTAAAATTTCTCTTTCTTCCAATTAGTCATTCCCACCTAAGTTGACACTATTTTCAGGAAGAACTGGAAGGATCTTTTGCGAACTTATTTTTTGGAATCATGTCTACAAACCTACCCGCAATTTAAGACATTTTTATTACACAGTGGGTGAGGCAAGGTATTTCTTTTTAAAGCAGACCTGTGGTGGGTGGGGAATGGTCTGAGGTGAGAGGGTCAGAGCAAGGAAAGAGTGAGGATAAAATTAGTTACAAATATCTACATCACTTTCTAATTTAAGCTATGACATTTGGACCCTTTCTCAAATTACTCAAATTTCCTCTGAAATCTTAGATTGCTTTTCCAGGATGAAGTCCCTGAGGTTCCTCAGGCCAGGCTTTGTCTAGAATTAGCTGACAAGGTGGATCACGTTTGCCGGCTTGAGACCCTTCTGGGACAGCTCTGAGGATTGGTGGGGGCATAGAGCCAAATTAGAGTGTGGTCAGGGCTGGGGGCCAATTACAATGGCCTCTGAGCTGCTCTTTTCCAGAGTGCATCTGGGCTGGAGAGGAATAGCATGTGAGCACCAATGCGCAAGTCCTGGGTCTGATTAGTTAAATGAATTCTGCAAGTCACTTAACCTTTTTGTTTCTCATTTTCTACATCTGAAATGATGGGAATGATGCTATCTGCTTTACAGGATTGTTTTGAGGCTTGAATGATATAATTTCTCTAAAGATCCTTGGAAAAGGAGAAAGCACAGTATAAACGCAAAACACTTCAGGCTAGAATTGACAGCCTGGGCTGCTTGAAAGAGAAAAGTAGGACTGAGAATGTCACCAAAAGGGCAAGATCGACAAGTAGAGGGGTGTGGCAAGCAGACAGGCAGTATTGGATGCCTACGGAGAGTTCAGGTCTGGGCTTGCCTCCCGAGGCTATCATATACTGCCTGTGTAACGTGGGCGTGCTATTTAACCTCTCTTCGTCTGTTTCACCAATTGTAAAACGGGAATTAGAAACTATTTTCCACCTGGGTTATTGTGAGGATGAAAGAGAAAGGGCATGGAATGTGCTTGCTAGCTTGTAAGCCCTTTAGTGATTGTTGCTGTGCTGTGCTTAGTTGTCCAGTCATGTCTGACTCTTTGCGACCCCGTGGACTACCCCAGAGTAGCCCACCAGGCTCCTCTGTCCATGGGGATTCTCCAGGCAACCATACTGGAGTGGGTTGTCATGCCCTCCTCCATGGGATCTTCCCAACCCAGGGATGGAACCAAAGTCTCCTGCATGCAGGTGGGTTCTTTACCCTCTGAACCACCAGGGAAGCCCCAAAATACTGGAATGGGTAACCTATCCCTTCTCCAGGGGATCTTTCCAACCCAGGAATCGAACTAGGGTCTATTGAATTGCAGGTGGATTCTCTACCAGTTGAGCTACCAGTTAGTGATTGTTGGTAACATGGGAATAGATCTGGCAGTTCTATCAGCTTTGTGCTGTGGGATGACTACCTGTATATGAGATTTGGATCCTGTATATGGATACTTTTTTCTACACAATCCTTTTTTTTTTTTTCTACAAGATCTGTCTCACGTTCTTTATGCCCTACATGATGGGGGGAGAATGGGGAATATACAGATACTGTGACAATTTCCTAATTGTCATACTGTGCATATTTTCTTGCTTATAATGTGGAAATCTCATGGGTTTTAGTCCTTTCAGAAGGGGGTTTGGTAACATAGATTGAATATTTTTTAGAGTGGCCTTATCTGTGAGGTTGTCTAAGAACATTACTATCCATTCATTCAACAAACTTTGACTGAGAACTTACTATGTGCAGGATGATGAGATAGGCTAGGAGATAAGAATCCGGTGGTGAGTAGGAAAAATAAAATTCCTGCCCTAAAACAGCATATGCTCTGATGGGGAAGGCAAAACATTACATGTTTCATATGTAGTATGTGCTAACAGGAAAAATAAAGTAGGAAAAGGGAGCAGTAACATCTTTGGGAGGACTTAGGGTGGAGAGAGGGGCCCCTCTCCCTTGCTCTGCACTCAGGAATGCAGACTGCAGGGCAGACGCTGAGGACATTGCCCCCTGACTGCTCTCTGTGGTTGTATTTCCTGGTTCAGGTCATTGTTTGGAGAAATGGAATGAGAATGACAGCATACCACTCTGTCTTTAAGGTTGCTGTTATGATCTCTAGGCTGACTAAATAAAAGTGAAGTGAAAGTCATTCAGTCGTGTCTGATTCTTTGTGACCCCATGGACTATACAGTCCATGGAGTTCTCCAGGCCAGGATACTCGAGAGAGTAGCCTTTCCCTTCTCCAGGTGATCTTCCCAACCCAGGAATCAAACCCAGGTCTCCCTCATTGCAGGCTGATTCTTTACCAGGTGAGCCACGAGGGAAGCCCAAGAATACTGGAGTGGGTAGCCTATCCCTTCTCCAGCAGATCTTCCCAACACAGGAATTGGACGGGGGTCTCCTGCATTGCAGGCAGATTCCTTACCAGCTGAGCAACTAAGATAAGGCAGGTGACAATCTCCTCTCACCTGTGCCCCTGTCCTGGCCCATCACCCTGTGTGTGTACATATGTGTGTATGTGTGAGCACTTGTGTGCGTCTGTGTGTGCATTTCTGTGTGTGTCTGTGTGTCCATTTGTGTGTGTGTGTGTGCATTTGTGTGTATGTCTGTGAGCACCTGTGTGTGTGTCTGTGTGTGTGTGAGCATTTCTCTGTGTGTGTCTGTGAGACCGTGTGGGGATGGGGCTGGGTTCAGGTATAGAGGTAAATGTTAAGGACACACAAAGTCTGGCTTAGAACAGTTGAAATGCAGACCTCATTTGGCAGGACTTTCTGTGACTCGGGTATATTATCTTCGCAGCTCACAGTTTCATGGGACATTTGTGCAGATGAAATTGATCAGCAGGAGGAGGAAAATAGCCGTCACCTAGGCAACCAGCTGATGACTCATCCTGGCATTGAAGCAGCAAAAGCCTGAGACTGCAGTAATTTTCCAGATGCTTAACCTGCCCTCCTCTTTCTCTCTGTTTCCCACTCCCCATCCTTCACATCTTCCTCTATACCCACTTACCTGGGTTCTTCCAAAACTTGACACAGCTCCTTTGTGGGGTCTACCTGGGTCCTGAGCTCTCTGGAGCAGTCATGCAGACCCCCACCCCTCCAGTAATTTGTGGGTGGCTTAATTTGCTGCTGCCCCTTGTCTCCAGCAACCAGGAAATGGCCAGGCTGCAATAGTCTGATGCCACAGACCCCCCAAGATGCGGCTTGCTGCCCTTGCTTAGAAAAGCCTAGAGGGAGTCCAGCACTTTCCCCTTCTAATCTGAGCTAACCTGAGCTCATCCATTTATCTCAGAGATCTGCAGTGTGTTCCTTTGCAGAGGAGCAGCTATACCTTGGACCTCCCAAGCAAAATTGTGAAAACGATGTTTAAAGGTGACAACACTCACCTCTGACAGCTTCTCTCCCTACAGGGTTTTCATGTCCTCTTTTCCTACCTTTCTCCACTCATAACCTAGTGTCTGATGTTTCAGCTCCTTCTTAATTATCCATCATAATCCTCTCTAAAACACAAAGTGATAGAAGCTTAAACCACTCCCTGTCCCAAAGCATTTTCATTTTAATAAGGGTTTTCAAAGTCAAACTATTTCAAGACTCAGAGAGTAAAATAAACTATTAGCCTTTCAGATACAGATTTAGGCACTGGGGCTTGGGTAGTGGGCTATGAGAGGGTCTTTCTCTGCACATCTTATGTGTGTCACCTATGTTGCTGCTGATTCTCACTTAAAACATTTTCTATGTTGGATATGGGTTGCCTTAATTCTGTATTCCCATGCAATCCATACATATGCATTCCATTTACACATGTGCACCCAACATGCACACATACCGCCTTGAGCAACAGCAACAGCTGATGAAGAAACAACAGCAAACCCTCAACGATGATTGGTCTACTCACTTTTATTTACTGAATGCGTGTCAAGCATTTACCATGCAGAACATGGTAGTGGGCCGTGCAGTTGTGGTGTCCTGTTGTTTAGTTGCTCAGTTGTGTCCAACTCTTTTGTGACCCCATGGAGTGTAGCCAGGCAAGCTCCTCTATCCATGGGATTTCTTAGGCAAGAATACTTGAGTGGGACCATTTCTTCCTTCAGGGGATCTTCCCAAACCAGGGATCAAACCTGGGTCTCCTGCATTAGCAGGTTGATTTTTCACCACTGAGCCACCAGGAAAACCCTGATTGGGGTTGTCCACATCTTTCAAAATATCTTATGGTCAGCAGAGATATGATTGCCATTGGGGAAGTGAGATATGAGACTGTAACATAGGGGACTCTGGGCCAGATGGGGTGGGAGGTAGGGCCAGGGAATTCCAGGAATGACTTCCCTGGAAAAGTGATGCAGGGGTCAGAGTCAAGCTAGATGGGTATACAGGGTGGTAGTGGAGAGAGGGAAGAGCATTTCAGACAGAGGGAATAGACTGTGTAAGAAAGCATCTTGGGATGAGAGGGACCAGGCCAGGTCTGAGAAAGGGCAAGAAGACCAGTATGTCTCAAGAATTCGGTGAAGGAGAAATGGCTGCGAGGCTGACAGCAGATGGAGCGTGGAGGCATCCAGGACACTATAGTGGAGGTGCCAGCTGACTTGCAGGGCAGCCCAGGTGGGACGCAGGGATGGTTTCTTTCTGCTCTTCCCCCCACCCCTCCCATTCTCTTTTCGCCTCCTCTGCCCCTTCTCCTCCCTACATGGCCTATCACCTCCCCTTTCTTTTCCCCCACTTCTGTCTCCTCCTCACCCTTCTTTGTCTTTGTGGGGAGATCAGCATCTAATTTTGTCTTTCTCAGAAACTCCATCTGCCAAGGAGCAAAAATTTCAGCTCCAAAGCTTAGTGTGACACAAAAATATAAATAGTCCCTTTTGAGTAGACCTGCTTAGACTCAGCTACCCATGCCGGTAACTCTTCAAGTTGGCTTCTAAGAGTATTGGGGTGGGTTCTGGCTTTGCTTCGTACTTGCAGCAGTGTGACAGAAAGGACCTTGGAGCCCTGTAGTGACCTGGAGTATCTCCTGACTCTTCTGGCCTCTGCAGCAGTGTTGCTGGTCTTCCCGGCCCATGTTTGCTGATCCTGTGGCTGCAATCTGCTCCCTGTGCACCTTGTAGCTGGGCCATTTGCCGATTCTCTCTTTTTATCACTTCCTCCCTCCCTCTCTCAAAGTGGTCAGAGCCTAATGGTCTCCTGGATAACTCAGCCTCACCCCAAATCTTGCTATGTTTCTGTCTTGTCCTCCAAATTTCCTCTGCAAGGGGAATCTTCTGTGTACTGTGGGGAACCCTGGGGTCTGGGGCAGCCAGTCTTGAGTCTGGATTAAGCCAAAATAGAGGATAAAAGAATTCAGAAAATCTTCCCTTTGATGGCTGTTGGCTTGTGGTTAAACATCATTTCAAGAGGTTTTCAAAATCTGCATACTCCCTCCCTTTTTCCCCCTCGGCATTCTTCCTTTGGAGTCCTAATCTTTTCTCAGCAGATAGACATTCTGGCCATCTAAGGAGAAGCTGATTTTTTAGGGGAAGGCAAAAGATAAAAGCGTGTGGGTATGTGTGTATGCTTCAGAATAGGATTTCTGTTACTACACTATTTTAAGGATTTGGGATTCTTTTTTGTAAGATCATTAAGAAATCGCTGAACCATTTTTAGCAAGAAAGTGATAGGTTCATATTTGCATTTTTATAAAAATCCTGGTGGCTGCTGTAAAGAATGGATTGGTTGGGAAAGCTACGTGCAGGCAGATCAACCAGTGGTTATTGGCTGATAGCAAAGAAGATAACCAGAGGCAGACTTGAGAGATGTTTAGGAGATTGGGAGATAAGACATGAAGATTTAACCACATTTGGGGATAAGGAAAGGCAGAGATGACTCAAAGAGCCTCAATTTCTATTTTAGGTGACTGGAGAGATTTGAGGATTATGTACTGAAAATGGGAATAGGAGACCTAGATTTGGAGAGTTGAGAAGACAGTAATAAAACCAGTAGAGTCTTTGAGAAATGCAAATAGAAGTGACCAGTAACTGGATATTTGACTTTGGAGCTCAGGGGAGAGTCATTCTTGTGAGCCTTGTTGCAGTGGAATTGTAGTGGAAGCAGGTAGCCCAGGGAGGGAGCAGCTAGGGAGGAGAGAAGTGAGACTGGAGGAACTCAAGCAATGAAGGGAGATAAAGGGGATTTATAAGTAAGAGGGATTCTTGAAGCTGGGAAAACCTCAGGTATGTGTGCTCAGTCGTGTCCAACTTTTTGCGAACCCCTGGACTGTAGCCCGCCAGACTCATCTGTCCATGAGATTTTCCAGGCAAGAATACTAGAGAGGGTTGCCATTTCCTCCTCCGGGAAAGCCTTGAGCATATCTAAACATACAGTCCTAAACACTTGACAGAGTGACAAAGTGTCTGAAGAGAAGGAAGTGGATGGTTTTAAAGCACACCTATAGGGTTCATCCCAAAGCGGGTGGAGGCTCCTCTCTCCCTATCATATAGAGGGCAGCCGGGCTTAGAGCAGATGCATTAGTAGGTAGGATCCAAGGAGTTGAGGGAGTTTCCATTGATGGCCTCTGTTTTTGTTGTCACAAAAGAGTCAAGTCCTCTTGAAAGTGCATAAGGGTATTGGTTGGGCAGGGGCTGTAGGGGTGATTGAGGTGGTGCTGCTGAGGAAATAGACAGACTGGAGTAAATTTAGTGAGTGATATGATTTTGTTGTGCCATCTTCAGTCTCAACTTATGTACCATTTTTCTTCACATTTTCCATCCACAGACAGCCAGGATATAACACAGACAGCCAGGATATAACACAGATAGCCAGGATATAATGACTCTCTTCTTGACTGGCTTCTTCCATTTCTTCTTGCCCATCCCCACCCCTGCTCCTCCCCACCCTTCTAAAAAAATTACTGTCCAGAATTTGAGAAAATGACCCACCCCAATGACTTAACAAATCAACAGATCACTCTTTAGAGATAAGCCATCATTTATTTAAATAGAATGTTAAAAACAAACAAAAAACTCACTTCCATCAATTCTCTGTAGCAAATTGAAGCCTCCCCCTTTAATTCCCTTTTTCCTTCTCTCCAAACTAGGCATACTAAGTTTTCCTTTGAGTTGCCCTTCTGTTAAAAGATTAAGAACTCTGAAGGGAAAATGAGGTTATGGGCATTGCAAGGCTTCAAGAAATCTGAAAGATCCAGCTAAGACCATTATAAGCTTTGCTAGCATTAAAGAGAGGCATCATTTGTATATATATATAAAAAAAATTGAAAAGCACAGTAATTTCAAAATGTCTACAGTGATTACTTTGTTTTGGTCTGAGATGAAAACATTAAATTGAAAAACTTCAGATTAAAAAATGAAAATAGCTAATGCTAATAATGGCAATCTTTATAAGAAAACACTGAAAACAGTATGTGTTCATACCCTCCATAACTGTTATATATTTGTGTGCTTTTTTCAGATTCATTGAAAATATATCACCCCATTTCTTGGAGGGTAGCAGGATGGTGTTAGCCATAGAGATGATTTTTCCTCTTAGAATTGTGATTAAAGCTAAGACAAAAGGCAATTAAGCCCATATATTCCAAGTTCAGAGGACCAGAGTGAGTTACTAAGTCCAGTCATATCTTCGGAGGAACAATTTCACTGCATGTATTTGTACAAGAGGATTGAGGAAGAGAATGGAGGCCTCCTCTTAGAGTAGTGCAGTGTTTATGATGCTAGGAGCGAATCATTGGAAAAGACCCTGATGCTGGGAAAGATGGAGGGCAGAAGGAAAAAGGGGTGACAGATGATGAGATGGTTGGATGGTACCACTAACTCAATGGATATGAATTTGAGCAAACTCTAGGAGATAGTGGGGCACAGAGGAGCCTAGTGTGCCATGGCCCATGGGGTTGTAAAGAGTCAGATGTTACTTAACAACTGAACAAGTGTTTATGATAAGAAGCAAGTCCTTTCCCCTCCTTCCCCACTAGTCTCCTGTGGGAAGATCTTCCCCAAATTGTGGGAGGATGTCCCAAGGGAATTGCCTATAGAAATTCCTACCTGGCAGGGCTATTGTGAAAATGGAGTGAGGTAATTTATACCCTGTGCATCTCAGAACATTTGGCTTGTGGTGGATTCTTCTTTCAAAAATACGCCCTGTGGCCACTATGCTCCAGGCTAGAAGTGAAGGAAGAGGATTTCAGCAATTTGATTCTTAATCTACTACACAGTATCTCAGAATATCTTGGTCTGTATTTTGTAGAAAATATCTTGCGCCTCAGCTGCTAAAGAGTCCTCCTGCAATGCAGGAGACCTGGGTTTGATCCCTGGGTTGGGAAGATCCCCTGGAGAAGGGAAAGGCTACCCACTCCAGTATTCTGGCCTGGAGAATTCCATGGACTGTGTAGTCCATGGGGTCTAAAAGAGTCGGACATGACTGAGCAACTTTCACTTTCCATTTTAATCTTAATTTTTGGCTCCATTTTACCACCAATCTCAAATCTTAGTAGACTTCTACGTGGCAGTAGTGTCTGCTATCTCCTGCCGTGACCAGTGGGCGCCTTTCTAATGAACTTTCAGTGTCCATGTGGAAGGGCGCAATGCAGCTTTGCTGCAGGGCGTCTGCAGCCTGGAGCTGCCTTTACCACATTGCTGTTTAGCATGCTAATGCACTTGGCAGAGAAATGGCGTCAGGGATGTCGTGGTCTGTTTCATTTCGAACCTGCTTCTGTCAATAAACTCCTGAAGAGGAAGTGAAGCACTTTTCCCTCCTTGGGCCTCTTGGGTACCATTTAGAAAAGCATGAAGTCGATGGAGTAGTGGAACCCGCTTCTCTCGATGGTCTAGCTAGTCTAGATGGCTTGGGACATGTAGGGGCTGTCTACAGGTAACTGCCAATGTAAACTACTTTATTCTCTCTGCAGAAGAGGAAAATCAAGAAGCAGACCATTCTAAAGGAAACGATGTTCAGATTTACTAATCTAGGACTTTTTGATTTGAGACTGATACATTTGATGTGCGTGTGTGTGTGCGCTCAGTCGTGTCCAACTTTTTGTGACCCCATGGACTGTACCCCACCAGGCTCCTCTGTCCATGGGATTTTTCAGGCAAAAATACTGGAGTGGGTTGCCAATTCCTATTCCAGGAGATCTTCTCAACCCAACAATCAAAACTGCTTCTCCTGTATAGGCAGGCAAGCTTCTTTACCTCTAAGGCGACTAGGGAAGCCTGATATCATTTGATGTTGAGGTTTAAATTTAAATCAATAAAAAGTCTATCTCTAATCTTCAGAAATATCAACCTGGATGAATTTCTTTTTATTTTTTGTAACTAAATCTTTCCTCTGGAAGGCATAAGATTGTATTCTAGAAATAAAACTTTATTACCAGTTTTCTAAATGCCATAATTATTACTGTCAATATAATAGTAGTTGTCTTTTGGGCTTCCCTGGTGGCTCAGTGATAAAGAATCTATCTGCCAATGCAGGAGAAGCAAGTTCGATCCCTGGGTTAGGAAGAGCCCCTGGAGAAGGAAATGGCAACCCACTCCAGTATTCTTGCCTGGGAAATTCCATGGACAGAGGAGCCTGGCAGGCCACAGTCCATGGGGTCGCACAGAGTTGGACACAACTGAGCAACTAAACAACATCTTTTATTAAATTCTTATTATGTGTTAAATACCATGCCAAGCGCTTAACCTATATAATCTCTTATTATTTTTAAAAGAATCCTGTAAGTAAAGAATTACTGAACCCTATTTTACTGCTGAGGAAACAGAGGCTCAACAGGAAATGACATGCCTTCAATTTCACTATAAGATCTTTTCTTTACTACTCTGCTTACCTTACATAGACAGTTGCTTTCTGAATCTTTGTGTATATGTTTTTAGACTTTCCAGTCTCTTCCCTCATAATTACATCAAATGTGATCTGGGCTGTGAGCTCAGTATGTGAGCTTTGATGCTTTGATGTATGGGCTATAGTTCATCAGTATGGGATGCTTAGGGACTTTTTTTTTGGCTTATACTCTAGGTTGATGAGAATGTCAGGGCACTGGCTCTCAGAAAGGAGCTGTGGTCCTGTGTTATTTTGTAAACTCGGGGGTAAATATATGTGGCTTGATAACTCTGGAGTGAGACAGGCTCAAGATATAATTTTTTTTAAGAAAGTTTTTAGATGAATTTATCCAAGAGATTTTACTGTGAACATCAGAGTCGGCATGGCTGGCGCATCTTCTTTTGTCCTTAGGTCCTGCTTCTCCCAGGGACACTTTCCTCAGTCCCTGAAGGTATCTTCCTCAGTTCTGCTGGATGATAGTGGTACTGTCCATTTCACTGTCCTGCCACCCTGTCTCCCAAGCATGGATGCAGTGGGTGAGGGAGAGAGAAGCAGCAGCCTGGTGTCTGGTTTCTCTCCTTGACTCTGCCACCAGCCAGCTGTGACACTTCTGGGAAGTCAATCTCGCAGGTTTCCTTACTTGTAAAAGGATGGCACTGGACTCATAGATCTCCTGAGAGGCCATTTCAACAGAAAATTAGGCAGCTTAGAATGGAGAAAGCCATCAAGCTGTAGCAGGGAATAAGCTACTGGTGCCAGGACAGACTGCTGGATTAATTGGGCATAGCTATGGAGCACAGCAGTCATTCCTATGTTCATATTATCCGAACATTGCTTCCTTCCCCTAAGATGTTGAAAGTATATCTTCATTTCTCAGATGAGAGAACAGAAGCAGAATTGACCATTAGCTGGCCATGGAGTATTACTTATTGCTGGTTGCTTAATTTGCTGGGCAGATCAGTGGCAGTGAGTGACAGCTGATGTCATGCCTGGGAGCCGTCACCAGTGAAAAGGAGAGGGCTGCCCTCCTTTTCTGTCATGACACAGAATGTCGGTTCCTGCAGAGGCTCTTGTGTGGATCCTAATGATTTTTGTTGAGTTGATGAAATGTTGGACTGCACATTAATTTTAGCATTTTTCCCCTGACATTTCTCATTTAAAAGGTGGTAAAACTTTAAAATGAACAAAAATTAAAAATGACTGCTTTACTCCAGGAAAATTACCTCTTTACAAAAAGCTTTCTAACCCATGGCTGATTCATGTCAATGTATGGCAAAAACTACTACAATACTGTGAAGTAATTAGCCTTCAATTAAAATAAATAAATTAATTCAAAAAATGCTTTCTAAGGAGTATTCTTGATTTGACTGACATATTTATACGGCGTGATTTCTCTCACTGACCCTATTTCCCTTTCTTCCTCCAAGTTATTTCTGCTCCAATGGCCCTCTCTCTCTCCCTCCCTCAATCTCTTTTTCCTTCTTTCCTCCTTTCCTTCCTTCCTTCTTTGACCTAAGACAGCTTTTCTCCTAAGTACCAATACTTTTACCTACACTTTGAAATATTTTTTCTGATTTTAAGAATCAGAGATATCCATTATGAAAAACTTGGAAAATATTAAGAAGTAAAAGAAGAAATTAAAATCATTTGCAGTTCTCTTAATTATAGACAGCTGCTATTAACATTTTTGAGGTTTTTCTTTATGGTTTTTCTTTTAAGCATACTTTAAAACAATAACAAAGTTGATATTCCACTATACACTTGTCTGAATATTGCTTTTTAAAAAATTAATTTTACATCAAACACTTTCCACGTCTTTCAATATTTTTGAGAACCTCATTTTGATGACTATATTACATTTTATTATGTGATGATGCTATTATACATGGTCATTCTCCTATCATCTGGTATTTAGGCTTGTCACCTGTACTCAATCCTATCCTTTCTTAGCTTCCCTGGAATTTCACTTATTTTCACTCATGCCTTCTCTCTTCCCTGATTACTACTTTTCATTTGCGCCTTTCTCTGTGCCTTCATGGGCTTCCCTGGTAGCTCAATGGTAAAGAACCTGTCTGCCAATGTAGGAGATGTGGGTTCTAGTTCTGGGTCAAAAAGATCTCCTACAGAAGAACACAGTAAGCCAATCCAGTACTCTTGCCTGGGAAATCTTATGGGGAGAGGAGCCTGGTGGGCTACAGTCCATGGAGGGGCAAAGAGTCAGACATGACTTAACGACTGAGCATGGATTATGCCTTCACACATTGCAGTTATGCAGACATATCTCTAGTCTCTTGGAGAAGGCAATGGCATCCCACTCCAGTATTCTTACCTGGAAAATCCCATGGATGGAGGAGCCTGGTAGGCTGCAGTCCCTGGGGTCATGAAGAGTCGGACACGACTGAGCGACTTCACTTTCACTTTTCACTTTCATGCATTGGAAAAGGAAATGGCAACCCACTCCAGTGTTCTCACCTGGAGAATCCCAGGGATGGCGGAGCCTGATGGGCTGCCGTCTATGGGGCTGCACAGAGTTGGACACGACTGAAGTGACTTGGCAGCAGGCAGCAGCATCTCTAGTCTCTAATGGACCGTGCCTAGTGCCCTTTCTGAATTTTGGTATTTTTATATTTTCCACATTTTAGTATCTTTCCCTTTTAAATACCATAGCTAATCTAGAGCAAAGTTCTGAGCATGCCATTTCCACCGATGATCAAGCACCAGCCTCATTGCACTTCACTGTGCCCATGATCTAATCTATTGTATCATACACACAGCCATTCTGTTCATCATCTCCCTTCTGGCTTTCCATCCTTGACAAACAAGATAATCATTCGTCTAAGCCACTGATGTGAATGTTAAACCTTAGCCCTTTGGCCCAACACGGGAGACTTACTCAAGAGATGACACCATTCTATTCATCAATATCCTGTAAGCAAAGATTATTTTGCCAGCTGATTATGTGAGAAATTGCCTTACATTGTGGCCCATATTATTCTACTCTGCCTTCTGGGATATTATGAAAGTTGATATTTTGGAATGTATCAGGCATACTATATCTCCACATTTTCTTGATCAAAGTATCCTCTCAAAAAAAAAAAAAAAATGAAATTGTCAGATCCTGGTCCTTATGAACTGATACTAGTTCTTGGGATCACTGCTGCCTTTTCCAACAGTTCTTAAGGCTTCTTCAAGAGCCACTCCAAACTGGTAGATTTTTCTTTCTCTCTTTAAAAAAAAATTAAAATGATCTGTATGGATTGTTTGCTGATACCCATAAGGTAACAAGTGGAAGGGGCAGGCCATGGCCCTGGGTGGACTTGAACAGGATAGGTGGTCTTTGTAGGCATTGTTCTGTGGAAGACCTAGGTATTCTGCTTTCTCTCTCTCTCATAGGCCCTACCCAAGGTCCAATGCCCTCTCAAATGCTGTGGTCCCTCACTGACATGGTAGATGTGATAAGGAGAATAATGGCCCCCTAAAGTCATGAATGGTCTGTCCCTGGAACTTTTTAATATGTTGCTTTACAGGATAAAAGGGTTTTACATATACAACTATGTTAAGATCTGAGATAGGGAGATTATCTTGAAATATTGGAGTGGGTACTATGAAACCGGGTTTCCCTGAAGGCTCAGTGCTGAAGAATCCACCTGCAATGCGGGAGCCACGCAAGATGCGGGTTCAACCCTTGGGTCATCCCCTGAAGGAGGACATGGCAACCCACTCCAATATTCCCACCTGGAGAATCCTGTGGACAGAGAAGCCTGGAGGGCTATAGGCCATCGGGTCACAACGAGTCAGACACAACTGAAATGACTTAGCACACATGCACGCAATGTGCAATTACATTGGATTTTAATAGAGTCGGAGAAAGATTTGAGGGTACTCTGCTGATGACTTTGAAGACAGAGGAAGGAATCATGAGTCAAAAATTCAGGCAGCCAGACAGTTGCCTGAATTTTTGACTCATGATTCCTTCCTCTGTCTTCAAAGTCATCAGATGTGGTGGATTCATTTTGATATTTGGCAAAACTAATACAATTATGTAAAGTTTAAAAAAAAAAATTCAGGCAGCATCTAGAAACTGGAAAAAAATAGTGTACATGTTCTCCCTTAGAGCCTCTAGGGACCTTGATGACACCTTGATTTTATTCCAGGAAAATCCATTGCAGACTTCCGATATTCAGAACTGTGAGATAATAAATGCGTCTTGGTCTAAGTCACCAAGTTTGTGATAATTTGTTATAGCAGCAACAGGAAACTAACACAGTGGATGTTTTAAATTCTTGAGGTTTGAAAAGGACCTTAATGACTGTCTATTCTAGATCCCTAACTTTGAATTCCTTTTTTTGCTGCCTCTGTCAAAGGAGGAGCCTGTGGTGTATGTGGTGTGTGTATTGGATTTGGGAAAAGGAGCACAAGCAGAAGGAAATGGCAATGAGGACACATTCTTTATTTAGAAAAGCTTTTTGGAGATACGATTCATGTAGTTTATACTTTACCCATTTAAACAGTACAATTCCATAGTTTTTTATTATATTCACAGAGTTGTGCATCCATCACTACAATTGATTTATTAGAGTATTTCATCACCCCATAGGACTTTTCTGGTGGCTCAACGGTAAAGAATTGGCCTGCTAATGCAGGAGATGCAGGTTTGATCCCTGGGTCAGGAAGATCCCCTGGAGAAGGAAACGGCAACCCACGCCAATATTCTTTCTTGGGAAATCCCATGGAGAGAGGAGCCTGCCAGGCTATAATTCGTGGGATCACAAAAGAGTTGGACATGGCTTAATAACTAAATAACAACATCATCCCATAAAGACGCTCTGGATCCATTAGCCATCACTCTTCATTCCTCGGCCCCCACCTCCTGGAAATCACTAATCTACTTTCTGTCTCTATGAATTTACCATTTTGGTTATTTCATAAGAATGAAATCATATATCATAAGGCCTTTTATGCCTATCTTCTTTCATGTAGCATAATGTTTTTAAAAATTCATCTATGTTGTAGCATGGGTTAGTACTCCATTACTTTGTATTGAAGAACAATATTCCATTGTATGGAAATTTTGTTTATTCATTCAGCTGATGGGCATTCAGATTATTTACCCTTTTGGATATTATGAAAAACATTGCTATGAACATTTGTGTACAAGTTTTTTTGTAAACATATGTTTTCGTTTCTCTTGGGTAAATACCTAGGAGCGGAATTGCTAAATCACATGGTAATCCTATGTTTCACTGTTTGAAGGACTGCCAGACTGTTTTCCAAAGTAGCTATATCATTTTACATTCCTGTCAGCAGTGTATATGAGAAAGCATCATTAATAAAAATTCTTGCTGGCCCCTGAAAGTGTAAAGAACACAGAATGCAAAGTGTGGCTTAGAAAGAGTGGCCTGAATATTTCCAGAAGTAAAGCAACATCAAAAGAAATGTGGGTGCCCAGAAAATTTGCTTGGGAAATCTGGAGTGACATCTAAATTTTTTTTGAAAAAAAGTTCATATTGGCCCAATTCCATTGTTAACTGACTGCAATAAATTCTCCTGATGGTTTTAGCCTGTTTGGTTTCCATAAATTTCATTTGACTAACTTTGGAGAAATTCTGATGAATGATGACTCAGAAGAACTTCATGGACAACACTAGGGCAGGACTATGTGCCCTATATAAATAAACTTGGGCCATTCTCCTTTGTGAAAAATAAAGTCAATTCAAGGTGACAAGCATTTTGAAGTTTATGTTAGTTTGCTTGGGTTTTCATAAAAAAGTACCATAGATTGGGTGGCTTAAATAACAGAAATTTATTTTCTCATAGGTCTGCCAGGTCTAAGTCTGAGACCAAGGAGTCCACAGGGCTAGTTTCTTTTGAAATCTCTCTTTGGCTTGTGAATGTCTTTTCCTTGAATCATCACCCCCAGTTTTCCCCTGTAAATACCTATGTCCTTACCCTCTCTCTCTCTCTCTCTGTTTTTTTAAAGGCACCATCAATTAGGACCCACCAAAATGATCTCATTTAACCTTAACTACTTTTTCAAAGACCCTATCTCCAAATAGAGTAGCATTCTGAATTACTGGGTGTTAAGGCTTCAACATGGGCTTCCCAAGTGTTGCTAGTGGTAAAGAACCCACCTGCCAATGCAGAAGACGTAGAGACGTGAGTTCAATGTCTGGATCAGGAAGATCCCCTGGAGGAAGGCATGGCAACCCATACAGTATTCTTCCCTGGAGAATCCCATGGACAGAGAAACCTGGCAAGCTATGGTCCATAGGGTCGCAAAGACTTGGACAGAACTGAAATGACTTAGCACCCATGCGTGCACACAGGGCTTCAACACATGACTTTTGAAGGGGATACAATTCAGCCCCACCAAATTACAATACATAAAACTATTCTTACTACACCAAAAGAGTTTGGGCTAGGGAAGAAAAAAGATTTTAAAATATGCATTGTTCCTGTTGTTTGTCTTTGGATGAAAGAATGAGCCTAAGACCCTTGTCCTCTTAAGAGTTGCAAAGTGTTTATTCTTGGTGCAAGATGTCCTTGAGGGTACCATGAGACCTGAAGTGGAATCTTGTTAAGTGGAAGCATCCTTAGTTATCCTTCCAACTTTCCTTCTACTTTTTTGTCCATGACAGTCACGCACCAGTAAAGTATCAGTAATTTTTTTCTTCATTAAATGACATGGAATATGCTTTAAATTTATTACATAATTCTTCCTCTTTCTAGGTGGAAAGAATAGGATAGTAAAATGTTTTAAGCCAGATTTGTACATATATCGTCCTGAAATATTATAGGAATTACATGAAATGTGAGTATTTTATTGCTATGTCTGCTTCTATTAAAAAGCCTGTTCTCATGATCTGAAACTTATTCATACCATACTGTAAATATCCGATAACCACTTCAAAAGTTATTCTATGCTTTATTTTCATTTTGCCAGAAACCAAAGTCTTAAGTCAAAAGAATCACACTTTAAGGGAACTTTAGGGATCTGTCTGAGGATGCAAAAAGTATTTTCCAAGGTCCTTTATCAACACTGTGAAGATCACCTTTCTCAGACAATCACTAACTCACCCTTACATAATATTAGCCCTGATAATAATGCAAGATCAAAGATATGCTTAATTAAAGTCTACTTCTAGAGACAGGTATCTTGCAAAAAATATTCTCCAGTCCTAGTTCTACTTACCTGAATTGCTAAAAATGGTGATACAATTCTTTTTAAAAAAATGTATGTATTTGTGGCTGCACTGAGCCTTTGTTGCTGAATGGGTTTTCTCTAGTTGCAGTGAGTAGGGGCTCCCCACATGGGCTTTTCACTGAGATGACCCTCCTGCCACAGAGCAAGGCCTCCAGGGTGCAAGGGCTCAGTAGTTGTGGCTCACAAGCGTAGTTGCCCCACAGTATGTGGAATCTTCCCAGACCAGGGATTGAACCTGTGTGCCCTTCATCTGCTGGTGGACTCTTAACCACTGGACCCCCAGAGAAGTCCCCAGTGATACAATTCTTGATGTGAGTCAATATGAGCTGGCTCCTATTTTCAGTTTTCTTGATTTTTATCTGCCTGCCGTGTTTTCAGAAGAACTAACATCTCATAAGTATTAATACTGTTGGATCTGAGCAATGTTTGAATTGGCTGGTTAGTGGGGTGAGGCTGGGCAGCTGCGTTTCATGTTGATTTCCTGCCTGCAGAACTGTTATCAGTCATGTAGTCTGCAAATTCCAATTTGAAAGGTGTTCGCAAAGTCATTCACTTGTCTGAAGAGCAACACACTGTGAGTTAATAGTGATGACAGCAAAGAATGAAAGAATGAATATATTGGATCCTCATAGTTTCTCTTTTTTAAGTATAATACCTTTATTGAGATAAAATTTCACATACCATACTATTCCATCATTTAATGTGTACAATTTGATGGCTTTTTAAATATATTCACAGAGCTGTACAAATATCACCACAATCAATTGTAGAACATTTCTTCACTCCAAAAAGCTATGCTCATTATGTCACTACCCATTTCCTCTGCCTTTCCCCTCTCTCTTTGACCCTAGACAAATCACAAATCTGCTTTCTGACTATATGAATGTACATCTTCTGGATTGGGCCTCATGGTTTCAATGTCTGAAGCGGTGACTGGATTTCCATGTGTCTCTTTCCTTTCTAGTTGCCTAAAATATGTTTGACTCAGTGGCAAGGTCCTTCAAAATGCAAGATAATGGATTTGTCAGGGCTTCTTAATTTTATACAAAAGGCTGCTTCTACATTGTAGTGAGAACATAATTAGGATCATTCATTCATATTTGAGGAACAGTCAGAAGCATAGCAATTCAGGGGAGAAAGTGGACAGAATACCCTTGGAACCTCATTTGACTACAACTAACTTAGCTCCAGAGAGTGGATCTATAGGTTTTGAGTAGAGATAATTTTCTTCTCTAGTTCTGAATGTGTGCTAAGGTGCTTCATTCATCCCCGACTCTTTGCAACCCTATGGACCATAGCCCACCAGGTTCCTCTGTCCATGGGATTCTCTAGACTAGAATACAAGAGTGGGTTGCCATGCCCTTCTCTAAGGGAGCTTCCCAACCTGGGGATCGAACCCGTGTCTCTTGTCTCCTACCTTGGCCGGTGGGTTCTTTACCACTAGTGCCACCTGGGAGACGACTTTAATAGCCAAAGTTTGAAATTAGTTTAATTAAAGGCTAAACATCCATCTTCTATTTTAAAAAAGAAAAGATCAATATTGTTTAAATGTGCTAGAATATTGTCACATGGTCCTTTCGGGGGAACTTGTGGTAAGACATCTTCTGGGGATCCCATTTATATTTAGCTGAAGATTTAAAAAGTATAAAGAAATAAAAAGAAAAAAGAGAAAAAAGATTTAAAAAGTGTAGTTTATGATCTGACTACTGGGAGTTTGCAGTTTAAAGAAGATCATTGTTTCTCAATGAGAGGCTATTTTGTCCTCCAGGGACATTTGGCAGTGTCTGAAGCCTTTCTGCATGTCACAGCAGAAGGTCGTTCCTACATCTAGTAGGTAGTGTTGCTGTTAATCACCTTACACTGTACAGCTCAGGCTCCCACAACATCCACCCCCAAATATCAGTAGTACAGAGGTTGAGAAACTTAGAGTTAGGTGTACAGTGGCTCAGGCTCCTCTTCTGTTGCTTGGTAGGTGGTAAGGATTGATAGTTATTTAGCCTCTATGTGTTACCTTTTCCAGTGACTTCCTTTTTAAAAAGAATGATCGCTTCTTCCTCTATTAGGTCCTGCATATATGTCTGTCGTAGCACCCAGGACACTTTATTATACTCTGTCTGGCCTTGGGCAATGTATGCAACCTCTCTGGGCCTCAATCTTCTCATCTACAAAATGGGAATACTAACACTACCAACCTCAGAGGGTCGTTGTGAAGATGAAGTGCGTGAAGACATCCAAAGTGCTTGTCACTGTGTTCATTACACTGCGTGTGTGCTTAGTCACTGCAGCCGTCTCTGACTCTTTGCAACCCTATGGACCTTAGCCCACAGGGCTCCTCTGTCCATGGCATTTTCCAGGCAAGAATACTGGAGTGGGGTGCCATTTCCTCCTCCAGGGGATCTTCCTGACCCTGGGGTTGAACCCGTGACTTTTGCATCTCCTGCACTGGCAGGAGTGTTCTTTACCACTGCTCCACCTGGGAAGTCCCCGTTTGTCATGCTAGGTGCTCAATAAATGATAGAGGTAGCTGTTGTTGTTTATGATTTATTTAGCTGTTTGCCCCTGCTAAGCGATAAATGCATCTTTTGAAGATAGGAACTGCATTGGCATATCATGGATGTTTAATGGTTTTTGGAGGAATGATTAAATGAATCCTTTTAAGCCTCATAATCTTCATCTGTAAAATGGAGTTTCACTTGTTATTGTCACATTTAATAAGCTAATGTAAGAAAAAGGACAAATAAGGAGCCCAGCACATAGATACTATATAACTTTTCCTTGCCTTGGCACCATAAAAAACCTTTATTATAAAAATTTTGAATCTACAGAAAACTAGAAACTGTAATATAAACATCTGTATATCATCCAGATTTAACAACTGTTAACATTTAGTCATATTTTCTTAATATATTTTCAGAGGTTTTTTTTGGCTGAAGAATTTGAAGTGGATACAAACACAATTTTATTTTATCCCTAAATATTTATTATGTATTGGGATTCCCTGGTGGCTCAGGTGGTAAAGAGTCTGCGTGCAATGTGGGAGACCCGAATTTGATCCCTGGGTTGGGAAGATGCCCTGGAGAAGGAAATGGCCACCTATTCAAGTATTCTTGCTTGGAAAATTCCATGGATAGAGGAGCGTGGTGGGCTACATCCCATAGGGTCAAAAAGAGTCAGACACGACTGAGTGATTTCACTTTGTTTCTTTTACTTAGTATCTTTAAAAACACATTCTCCTATAATGGCAATGCTATTTTTGTCTAACAAAATTAATAACTATTTCCCAATATCAGCAAATACTTAGTCTATATTCATATTCCACAGTTCAGTTCAGTTGCTCAGTCCTGTCCGATTCTTTGCGACCCCACGGACTGCAGAACGCCAGGCTTCCCTGTCCATCACCAATTCCCGGAGCTTACTCAAACTCACGTCCATTGAGTCGGTGATGCCATCCAACCATCTCATCCTCTGTCATCCCCTTCTCCTTCCACCTTCAATCATTCCCAACATCAGTGTCTTTTCAAATGAGTTAGTTCTTTGCATCAGTGGCCAAAGTATTGGAGTTTCAGCTTCAACATCAGTCATTCCAATGAATATTCAGGACTGATTTCCTTTAGGATGGACTGGTTGGATCTCCTTGCAGTTCAAGGGACTCTCAAGAGTCTTCTCCAGCACCACAGTTCAAAAGCATCAATTCTTTGGTGCTCAGCTTTCTTTATAGTCCAACTCTCACATCCATACATGACTACTGGAAAAACCATAGCTTTGACTAGATGAATCTTTGCTGGCAAAGTAATGTCTCTGCTTTTTAATTAGTTGTCTAGCTTGGTCATAACTTTTCTTCCAAGGAGTAAGTGTCTTTTAATTTCATGGCTGCAATCACCATCTGAAGTGATTTTGGAGCCCCCCAAAATAAAGTCTGTCACTGTTTCCATTGTTTCCCCACCTATTTGCCATGATCTTAGTTTTCTGAATGTTGATTTTGAAATGAACTTTTTCACTCTCCACTTTCACTTTCATCAAGAGGCTCTTTAGTTCTTCCGCACTTTCTGCCATAAGGGTGGTGTCATCTGCATATCTGAGGTTATTGATATTTCTCCTGGCAATCTTGATTCCAGCTTGTGTTTCTTCCAGTCCAGCATTTCTCATGATGTACTCTCCATAAAAGTTAAATAAGCAGGGCGACAATATATAGCCTTGATGTACTGCTTTCCCTATTCGGAACCAGTCTTTTGTTCCATGTCCATTTCTAACTGTTGCTTCTTGACCTGCATACAGATTTCTCAGGAGGCAGATCAGGTGGTCTGGTATTCCCATCTCTTTCAGAATTTTCCACAGTTTATTGTGATCCACACAGTCAAAGGCTTTGGAGTAGTCAATAAAGCAAAAGTAGATGTTTTTCTGGAACTCTCTTGCTTTTTGATGATCCAATGGATGCTGGCAACTTGATCTCTAGTTCCTCTGCCTTTTCTAAATCCAGTTTGAACATTTGGAAGTTCACTGTTCACATCCTGTGGAAGCCTGGCTTGGAGAATTTTGAGCATTACTTTCCTAGAATGTGAGATGAGTGCAATTATGTGGTAGTTTGAGAAATCTTTGGCACTGCCTTTCTTTGGGATTGGATTGAAGACTGACTTTTTCCAGCCCTATGGCCACTGTTGAGTATTCCAAATGTGCTGGCATATTGAGTGCAGCACTTTCACAGCATCATCTTTTAGGATTTGAAATAACTCAACTGGAATTCCATCACCTCCACTAGCTTTGCTCATAGAGATGTTTCCTAAGGCCCACTTGACTTCTCATTCCAGGATGCCTGTCTCTAGGTGGGTGATATTCTCACATATTCATGATATCCCATGGGGATATCACATATTCCCCAGTGATTTCCAAATGTATTTCACAGCTGGTTTATTTGAACAAGATCCCAATAGAAACTTCTCATTAGAGAAGCCTATTTTTTTGTTGTTGCCCACTTCGGGGACTGGCCTGTTTTTCTGTTTGCCGGTTAGCAGAGTTGAAATTCTTTCAGTAAGTTATGATAGGAATATATTTTAAGCAAACTCAATTCAAAACTCAGATAAATTATTCACAACAGTTAATGACTCACATTTTTTTTTCTGGGATCCTTCCTCTCAGTGCTTTCAGAGATGGTAAAATGATGAGTGATAATGGGTCTCTGGTAATGCAAAGAAGACGCAAACTAACATATTAGAAGACCTGCAGATGAAATGTACATAAGAGAAAGAAAGAGCTCTGGGAAACACAATGTAAATCAATGAGAAAACTGGATTCAATGCGCAGAGCGCATTTTGTATACAGACTCTCCAGGATATGCAATCATTCCAATGATATTCACAACAGCCTGAAGAACATCTATTGCATAAACCAAGATAAGCAAGCATATTTGCCCTGAACCAGAATACCACAGCAACCATGTGGGACAGTCTTTTGTTTTTTGATTTTCATGGAATTGGGTCACCCCTAGACCAACAAGTGAACATGTCAGTTAGGGATGGTCTGGAGTGTCCTGTAGGTAAAGTGGATTTGATCTAAAAATAGTAGTCATCTAACAGAGATCCTTGAACAGAGGGCTGAAGTGATGGTGAGGAAGCATTTGACAAAAGTTGACTTTTACAAGGACAAGCAAGGTGGGCTGGAATAGCAGCAGATTTGCATTAAGGCTAAGATGAGTTACCAGCAAAGATGTTACTGGGTTGATTCAGGATGAAGTACATTTGGGAGTAGAGATGTCATAGAGAAACTAATGGAAATATTAATTCTACTTTTCTTGATTCTCTTTACTTTCCACTTGGTTTATGCTATTTGTGTCTATGTCTTACTGCTCTCCTTACTGGATTGTACACACTTTGAGGTCAGTGCCCATGTCTTTGACATTTCTGTATGGTACTTTGCACATGGTAAGTGCCTAATACAGAAAATGTTTAAACTTATTTTTTTAAAGATACATTCAGCACTTGTTAAAAAAGTAAGTGCTTATAATTCTGTGACAAGATAGAGATGCTAATTATTGCTACAAAGGCAATATATTACAATATATAAACATATCAATCAGCATGTTGTATATCTTAAATTTATACAATATCATTTGTCTAATATATTTCAATAAAATAAAATGCCCCTCCCTAAGGGGGGAAAAAAGTACGTGCTTATACATGTAAAACTTGTTTACAAAGGTTAATATTCCTTTTGTGGTATGATCTGATAGAAAACTATGGAGTGTGAAAAGGTTCAGAAACAAGCAAGAATAAAATAGAAAAGCCAGATACATGAAAGGAAGATTAGAAATAAGGGCTTTGAGAAATATTGAAAGGACTGTGAATCCTCATTATCTAGAGAGTAGAATGGTGATTACCAGAGGCTGGGTGGTAGGGAAATTGGGAGAATTTGGTCAAAGGGCATAAACTTCCATTTATAAGATGAATAAGTTCTGGGGATCCAATGTACAACAGGATAACTATTCTTACCAATTGTACTTGAAATTTACTAAGAGAATAGATCTTACCACATATACAAATTATATTTTGTGAGGGGATGGAGTTTTATAGTAACCGTATTGTGGTAAGTATTTCAACAAAGTATCAGATCAGATCAGATCAGATCAGTCTCTCAGTCATGTCCGACTCTTTGCAACCCCATGAATCGCAGCATGCCAGGCCTCTCTGTCTATCACCAACTCCCAGAGTTCACTCAGACTCACATCCATCGAGTCAGTGATGCCATCCAGCCATCTCATCCTCTGTCGTCCCCTTCTCCTCCTGCCCTCAATCCCTCCCAGCATCAGAGTCTTTTCCAATGAGTCAACTCTTCGCATGAAGTGGCCAAAGTACTGGAGTTTCAGCTTTAGCATCATTCCTTCCAAAGAAATCCCAGGGCTGATCTCCTTCAGAATGGACTGGTTGGATCTCCTTGCAGTCCAAGGGACTCTCAAGAGTCTTCTCCAACACCACACTTCAAAAGCATCAATTCTTTGGCGCTCAGCCTTCTTCACAGTACAACTCTCACATCCATACATGACCACAGGAAAAACCATAGCCTTGACTAGCCAGACCTTTGTTGGCAAAGTAATGTCTCTGCTTTTGAATATGCTATTTAGGTTGGTCATAACTTTCCTTCCAAGGAGTAAGCGTCTTTTAATTTCATGGCTGCAGTCACCATCTGCACTGATTTTGGAGCCCAGAAAAAGAAAGTCTGACACTGTTTCCACTGTTTCCCCAAAAAGTATATGTTGCTTTAAATCATCACATTGTACACCATAAACCTACACAGTGTTATATGTCATCTATATCTCAGTAAGAATGGGAAAAGAAAAGAAATAAAATTCTGGCTTGATTTGGGCAGAGCATAAAGCTAGAGAGAGATCTAAAGTGGAAATAGTATGGCTAGAAGAGACTGGATGAAGATGGAATGGAATTAGTAATTAACTTGTATAAATTTAATTTACCGCCTAAAGTCATGACTCAGTGAAAGGGCACAGATCTGGGTTCAGATTCAGACCCACTCTCTAGTTGCATGACCTTGGCCAGATTACCAAGACTTTCAGGCCTCTTTTCCTTTCTGTGTTGTGCTAATAATTTCATCTGTCTTCTTCATCTTGTTCTTCACCAGGGCTTTCTTGGTTTCTTAGATGGTAAAGAATCCACCTGCAATGCGGGAGACCCAGGTTTGATCCCTGGATTGGGAGGAGGAGGAGGGCATGGCAACCCATTCCAGTGTTCTTGCCTGGAGAATCCCCATGGACAGAGGAGCCTGGTGGGCTGCAGTCCATGGGGTCGCAAAGAGTCAGAAACAACTGAGAGACTAAGCATAGCCTACTTCATGGACATGGACTATAATCTGTGAAGGCAGAGTTCCATATTGTAGCTATACCATGAAGAGTATCTGTTATTATTGTAATAGTTCATTTCCTTTGGTGGACAATACTGTCACTTCTATTGATGATGGCATACCAGAGACAGTTGTGCTCAAAAATATGATTACCTAGAGTAAAAGAAATGTAGGAGACAGGGATTGGATATTCTGTACTATTTTAAGCAAAGACATTCTTCCTTGACCCCTGTCCATCTCCTAACCCTCTCTGTCTGCGTAGGTGTCTTCTGCTGTCCAGGGTCATGAGACCATCCACGACTGAAGCCTTTTCCTAACTCCTGGTTGCCAAAAGCTTATAAGGCTCTATTTCCTGCAGGCCCTGCTTTCCGAGGTCAGTTCTGGATGTAACCCACTGGCCGGAGGCTTTTAGAAGGAACAACATTCTCCACTGAGTTCCCAAGCAAGAATGACTTCCTCTAAACTCCCTGCTGCCCAAACTATTTTTGTCTAAAGCAAACTGTTCTTAAAGAATTTAGAAAGCAAGACATCTTTATTTTTCCAGGAGAGAGGGTTTCACTACAGCATTTGGCAGGTTCTTGTCATGGCTTGGCGGTCGTCAAGAGACAAGTGAAAGATAGCTCAATATCTTTGCAAATCATGGCTGTCTGCTCTCTAGAACCACAGTCTTGCTCTCAAATTTTAGCTTTCATGAGAATCACCTTGGTATTTAAAACCTGGATTCCTGGATCCCATCATTAATAGGTCTGGGATGGCCTGTGCTTTGAATGAGCATTTCAGGTAATAACACTGCAGGGGACTCAGGCAACATATTTGGAGAAATACGGAAGCAAACCCATTTGCCCAAATGTTGGTCTGTGGAATTGGCTGTCTGGGAATTGGTTTTTAGCAAATTGACGAGGAGCTTGGAAACACTGCACTAAAGAAAGGAGGGTATTTTCAGCAAGGTTTCAGAATTGTAAATCACTACAGTCATTTCTTAGTTTGGGGGCTATGAACTTACTATAAAACTTTCCATTATAGTGCACTTGTCATTTCACAAGAAGCTTTCTGATATATACATACGGACATATTTGTATTTTTCATCACTCCTCCCCTTGTTGACTTGAGCTTCTTAATTATGGAATTATTTTGATAAAACCTGCTTTCAGATGATCAAGATGGTCTGAGGGTGACAGCAAGATGGAGAACAATTCCAAGCATAATCATAATAACTTTGAAAATTTCTTTTGTTTATTCATTCTTTTTCATGACAGTTATAATAACATTTTATTTATTAAAATGTGTCAGGTGAAATTAAATTAGTATTTGAAAACGGTTTGTAATGATAAAGGCTGGTAACATTTTAAAAAATTATTATTTTTTAGGAACCTAATTGAGTCAGTTGAACTGAAGTGGATGAACCTGGAGCCTGTTATATAGAGTGAAGTAAGTCAGAGAAACAAATATCGTATATTAATGCATATATATGGAATCTAGAAAAATGGTACTGATTAACCTATTTGCAGGGCAGGAATAGAGAAGCAGGCATAGAGAAGAGACTTGACACAGCAGGGAAAGGAAAGAGTGGGACAAATTGAGACAGTAGCACTGATACCTATATATATACATATATATACTATATATATAATACCACGTGTAAAGCAGATAGCTATTGGGAAGCTGAAGCTGCTGTATAACACAGGGAGATCAGCTCGGAGCTCTGTAATGACTTAGGAGGATGAGATAGGTGGTGGGGGAGTTGGGAGGGAGGCTCAAGAGGGAAGGGATATACATATACTTATGGCTGACTTGAGCTGCTGTATGGCAGAAACCAAGACAACATTGTAAAGCAACTATCCTCTGATTAAAAATCTTAAGATATCTATTTTTAATTGAAGTATAGTTGGTGGGCAATATTACAAGTATAAAATATAGTGATTCACAATTTTTAAAGATTATGCTCCATTTATAGTTATTATAAAATATTGGCTATATTCCCTGTGTGCACAATATATCCTTTTGGCTTACTTTATACCTTAGTTTGTACCTCTTACTCCCCTACCCCTATGTAGCCCCTTCCTTCTCCCTACTTGTAAACACTAGTTTGTTTTCTGCATCTGTGAGTCTGCTGCTTCTTTTTTTTTTTACCTTCACTAGTTTGTTGTATAAAGTGGTACCACACATAATTGATATCATACAGTATTTGTCCTTCTCTGTCTGACGTATTTCACCTAGTACAATACCCTCCAAATCTATCCATGTTGCTGCAAATGGCAACATTTCATTCTTTCTTTTAATGGCTGAGTAGTATTTTATTATATATATATATATATATTTTTTATTTTAGTAATACTTTATTATATATATATAATATATGTATTATATATATAACCGCTCTCTTTCTGTCTCTCTCTCTCTCTCTCTCTCTCTCTCTCTCTCTCTATATATATATATATATATATATATATATATATATATATATATATGTTTTCCAGGTGGCTCAGTGGCAAAGAATCCACCTGCCATATATTAATGTATATATCTCACATCTTGATCCATTCATCTGCTGATGGACACTTAGGTTGCTTGCATATCTTGGCTAGTGTAAATATGCTGCTATGAAAATTGGGTGCATGTATATTATTGAATTTGTGGTTTGGGTTTTTTCCAGATATATACCTTGGAATGGAGTTGTGGTCATATGGTAGTACTATTTTTAGTTTTGGAGAAACCTCCATACTGTTTTCCACAGTGGCTGCCCCAGTTTACAGGAAACCCTAACATTAAAAGACAGTTAAAGGAGGAGGAGCCAGCAAAGGGGAGGTTGAGCCAAGTTCATTTTTTTTCATGTGAAAAGTTTAGACATTAAAAACTGGAAGAAACCAGGTATCAGAAGGAGACTGAATTATAAGAGAGAGAAGTTTCAATATTGAAAAATGCCTAGGAAGGCAGAAAGGGATAGGATTCAGTGTCTTGTGTCTCAAAGAAGTTATGGTGACATCATCACCAAATATCTTGCAGAGTTTATGGCATGAAACAGAAATTATCAGGGGCTTCACAGGGCTGGTACACTTTGGCTTTAGATCTCGACTTGACATTTCTTGCCTGGGAGCAGATATTTCAGTGAAGTTCCAAGAACTGCTCATTTTTGCAGAGAATCTTTCAGGGTCCCTAAGAGTTTCTATGTGATAAAGTGCATTTCTGATATTCCCATCATCCCAGTGTCCACAACACTCTGTGCCCTGACTTGGCCTCAAAAGGAAGGACTTAGGACAGCAATACTTTTTTTTTTTCCTTTTCTGTTTTCCTCCACAGAATTATCCAGCCATACAGAAATTCTATTTTAAATTCCATGAATCAGCTCTCCCTAGTGAAAGAGTTTAGCATCTGGGGGTAGATTTTGTGGAAACATTTTGTAGGATGTGAAGCGACAGCTGCCTCTTTTCAGACACCCTGATTCCAGCTGCATTGGTGCTTTGGGTTCCAGAAAATTATCATACTGGAAGTACTCATGCTATAGACAGAAAATAACCAATACATTTAATGCCACTGAAGTTGGACTCAGATCCTATAATATCCCTGGAGAAAGTGTCTAATAATGAAATGGTTGTTGGAAAAAAGTGCTAATGCTGACCCTGAAACAAGATCAGATTTGATAATCAAATGGGAAGGAGAATCAGGACTTGGGTTGGAAATGTGTATAAAGAGGCACTAGGGTGAGGACTGGGCTTCCCTGGTGGCTCAGGGGTAAAGAATCTACCTGCAATGTAGGAGACATGGGTTCGATCCCTGGGTGGAGAAGATCCCCTGGAGAAGGAAATGGCAACCCACTCTAGTATTCTTGCCTGGAACAGAGGAACCCGGAGGGCTACAATCTGTGGGGGCACAAAAGAGCTGGACACGTCTTAAGTGACTATCATCAAACTACAACAATCAACAAAAAGAAGTCAGTGAGCAAGAGGCAGCCAGGACTGGATTTGGGGATGGGGAGGCCTGCAGAAAGGATACAAAAGGGACAGGTGAGGCCCAGACTGATGCTGGTTGCTCTGAGGGAGTTTTCTTCTTAGGACTGTATCTGAACCTGAAGCCTAGAAGATGAATGCAGTATTTTGTTCATTTATTTCTGATTTTTTAAATGCTCAGAAATGTTAAACAAGAGAGTTCTGATTTAGACTAGGGGATTGGAACTAGTTTCAGAATCCCAATAGACATGTGAACCAGTATCAAAAGGGCACTGAAAAATGAATCATTATGTGCCTTTTGCTTAATCTGCATGCACCTCCTGTCCTGAGAGTCTCTCATACAGTAGGAGGTTTGTTTGTGATGGGCTGAGTAGGTAGCTGGGGAGCAGGTTCTGATTCTAAAAGCAAAACTTCTGAAAGAAAAATGTTCACTGCCCTAGACTACAGCACTGGAAAGTCATCGAAGTGCTGACAAACCAGTAGGGGCGCATTTTGTTACCACCTTTATTAATTCATTTATTACCTTATATATAACATCTATGGAGCTTCCCAGGTGGCTTAGTGGTAAAGAATCCACCTGCAGTGCAGGAGACATGGGCTCAATCCCTGGATTGGAAAGATCCCCTGGAGGAAAAATGGCAACCCACTCCAGTATTCTTGCCTGGAAAATTCCATGGACAGAGGATCCTAGTGGGCTATAGTCCATGAGGTCACAAAGAGTTGGACATGACTGAGCACACATGCATGGCTAGATGGGTGGGTATAGCATCTATGTCTCATGGATACCACTCATATACCATCATATATCTCTATATATATTTAAAATTTGTGTGTATATATATATTAAACATTTACTATTATATATCCTTAATGGTGGTGCTAGTGGTGAAGAACCTGCCTGCCAATGCAGGAGACATATGCAGTCCATGGGGTCACAAGGAATCAGACATGACTGAAGTGACATAGCAACAGTAGCAGCAATGCCTTTTATCTGCCTGGCACAAAATAAACTCAATCATTCCTTCTCTGTAATCCTCTATGTCTAATTTTTCCTAGAAATATTCTCTCAGCCAATGTTTATTCTGGTGCAATCAGGCTGCCCTAGCCATCTTTCCCCAGGAAATTAACCCTTCAGAGCACCCTACCCAGAGGAACTCATTTCCAAGGAGATCGTCCCAGCAGAGGATGAAGTTCCCAAGCAGCCTGCAATTGCAAAAGCTCTAGTCCGGAATTATTTGGGGAAGCAGGAGTGACAAACACACCTCGCTGTACTGCATCAGGAAAAGCAAAGTATAGAGGGAAAGACGGCGTGGAAAAGGCTGTGACATAAAAACGAATTGCTGGGGACCAAATCAGCAGGCGAACGGTGAGAGACAGCCCGGCTGGCGTCCTTCATCCTGACAGGTCCCGAGGCACAGCCGGCACCTTCCTCAGGAGTCGTTTCAGCCTCCTGGAGAGGAGCGGGCAGCTGCACCCTGCCGAACTCACATGCCTGTTTACAGGCAGGAACGAGGGCACTGCGGCAAAGTGGCCCTCACCAGGGCCTTTACTGAGGGGAGGGAAGGAAGGAGGCAGGGCCAGGGGGCTCCTGCCCCGGACAGACAGGTACTTGTGTGCATCTCCCCGCCGGGTCTCTGGGCATCTGTGGACAGAAGGCAACTGAACCTTTTTTGTCCTTGATCTACAAAAGATGCTCAGAAGATGTTCGTCCTCTTCCACCGGGGCTACATTTCAGGCCTGGCACCTGCAGAATTTGTCTGTGTGATTTTGCACAAGCTGTTCGACCTAAGGTGGCAAAAGCAACACACCCAGGGCTTTTTGCTACGTGACTGTTACTGTGGGCAAGTGGGGCCTGCCCGGGGGACTCTTCACAGTTTTTGTCAGTCTTGTGAACCATCCTCTAGTGGCAACCCCTGCCCAGATGATACAAGCTACTTATAGGTGTGTGTGCTCAGTCGTGTCTGACTCTTTGTGACCCCGTGGACTGTAGCCCGCCAGACTCTGCTGTCCATGGAATTTTCCAGGGAAGAACACTGGAGTGAGTTGCCATTTCTTACTCCAAGCTATTTGTAGGATGCCCACCTTGTGTCCTGCACTGTGGATAGGGACCGTGAAATAACTTTGCAGAGCTCTTCAGAACATAGCCTCTGCCCTGTAGTGTTTATAATATGGATGGGAAGGAGGTGACACTGACACTTGATGGATTATAAATGCTGAGCTCAGAAACAGACACAAAACTCCAGACATGGTCTGTGCTGCAGAGCACAAGAAAGGCTCTGCCATCCTGGCATGGAAATGCTATATTTCCATCAATGCAGCAAAAGATGACAGGGTCTCTAAGGCAGCAGCATCTCAGGCTGAATTAATTAGATCTAGAAGCACTGATAAAAACAAATAAAAGCCCTTAATTTTTCCAGAATTCTTTCGTGACAAGCATTGTTCCACATTAATCTTTATTATAACCAGTAAAGAAAGAAAGAAAAAACCCTAACAAAATGCTCTCCTATCATGGATTAGCAGACTTTTTCCCTGGACCCTTGGTTTCCCCTTTCACCTTTCCTGAGCCAAATAATAGGATGATTCTGTAGCTGAGACAGACTCCTGGTCTGTCAATCAGGAAATGATATCTGCTTTCCATCCAGCCCTGGATACATGGAAGGTGGGGAGGGGGCTCGTGGACCATGTCGTTGTGTTGATACTGTTCATCCTTCAGGGTGAAGTTCACACCTTGGAGCTAGGCAGCCCTGCTTTGCCTGGAAAATCCCATGGACGGAGGAGCCTGGTAGGCTGCAGTCCATGGGTCGCAAAGAGTCGGACACGACTGAGCGACTTCACTTTCACTTTTCACTTTCATGCATTGGAGAAGGAAATGGCAACCCACTCCAGTGTTCTTGCCTGGAGAATCCCAGGGACGGGGGAGCCTGGTGGGCTGCCGTCTATGGGGTCGCACAGAGTCGGACACGACTGAAGTGACTTAGCAGTAACAGCAGCAGCTTTGGTTAGTTCTGGGGAATGTGGCCACGTTGTGTTAGTCTTCCTGCTGACGTCAGGAACATACTTTGTAAAGATTAGACTCTCTTGCCTTGATCTCCTTGGGAAGCAGGGTTGGTGACCGAAAGATGAAAGGTTATTTCAGGTGGAGAATTTAAAGTCTAAAGTGATCCAAGGAGCTCCAGGGAATGCCAAGAGGATTTGGATGGGTGTTGAGCATGCATTCCAGCACTTGGCCAACCTAAAAAATTTGCTCAGCCTCAAGCCCATTCTGGGAAAGTCATACTCTTTATTACAAGGGCAAATAATCAGAACTCATGCTGCTATTCTCTCGTCAGGGGGCTGTGGTAGCCATTGTAGATTAGTTGTAACACTCTTTGAAACTCAGTCCAGTCTTCTTGGCATTCGAAGTCTTTTCAACAAAGAGCTCTATGAAAATTTACCACTTGTCAGGGGCTGTCACTTGAAATTTATGTTTGTTCATTCATGTGACATATATTTATTGAACTTTTACTTTATGCCAAGCAATGTAATAGGCACCCAGATACAGTGCTGGGAAAAATGAGAAAATATTCTTGCTCTTCAGAGTTTAAAGTTCAGTGGGAGAGCTAGATGATATGCATATAGTCATGCCAACAAATAGAAAATTGCAGTGGTGACCTGTGTGTTGAAGAAGACATATTTAATGCTCATAAACAAAAGATTGCACCTGTCCAGAGAAGTCAGGATGGCTGAGCTGAGACCTGAAGGATGGCTAGAGGTTAATCAGGTTGAAGGGAAGGGGTGGAAGAACACATTAGGCAGAGGGAAGAGCTTATGCAATGTGAGGGAGCATGGTGAGTGTGAGGGTGTGGAGGGGACTGAAGCAGGTGGGGCTCAGGTCCTGTTGGGTTTCCTCAGCCAAGTTGATGGGGTTGATTCTTATCTAAGAATAATGAGAGGCAACCAGGGAATTTTCTGTTGTTACAATGTGTGCTCTGGAAAGCTCACTCTGGATAGAATGGGTGTGGAAAATAGATTGGAGGAACTCATCGGGAATGTGGGTAGACCAGTGTCCTGGAACATGGTGTTACTGGCATTTTGTATTGTGAGTGGTGGTTAAAAAATTTCTTGAAATCACCTGCTCTAGAGGCTTCTAAGGAAACCAGTCAGTTCTGGGGTTCTGTTGTTGTTCAGTGGCTCAGTTGTGTCTGACTCTTTGCAACCCCATGGACTGCAGCACGCCAGACTTCCCTGTCTTTCACTATCTCCCAGAGCTTGCTCAAACTCATGTCTATTGAATTGGTGATGCCATCCAACCATCTCATCCTCTGTTGTCCCCTTTTTCTCTTACCTTCAAGCTTTCCAAGCATGCGGGCCTTTTCTAATGAGTCAGTTCTCTGCATCATGTAGTCAAAGTACTGGAGCTTCAGTTTCAGCATCCAAGGGAAAAAAAACTCAGTACTGAAAGGAGGAGGGGCTTTAGAAATTCATTCCAATCGTGGGGCTTTGGCCAGGATGGCAGAGGGTTTTCTAGGATGGGTCCATATCTCTGGACCTAGAGGCAAGGAGACATCTCATGTATCAAAGTCAATGCTAGAGCCAGAGTATAAACCCACTCTTCCCCAGTCCCATGCATGCTACTCGCTGAGAGGAAGGACATGAAAGAAAGCAAATTTACTTTTGAGGGCTCATGACTGCCCACAGGGGTCCATTCATACAGAACATGTACATCTGCTAAGGCTTCTACTAAGGGTTACCAATGACCACATCAGGTCTAAGACCTCCTTTGGTCTTCACCAAGACCCTCTCCCAAGTCTTCTCAAACCAGTTAAGCAGCTTTCCCATCTCTGAAGATTTCTAGGCTTGAAAGCTCCCTAATCTACCCTTTTCTACATTTTCTAGGCTGGGTAAAGACTTTAACAGAAGCTTCCATACTGCATCCTTGTACCTGTGGCTCAAGCTGAGAATCAAGGGCTTCTGAGCACATCAGAGCTCAGATGTTTGGGATGTTGAGCATGTTGTAGGCACCCTGCATTTAGAAATCTGACATATGAGCCATAGAGAACTGGTTCTCTCCGTTGCCACAGAAACCAAATTGAGCTGGATTTAGCATTAAATTACAGGGTACACACAGAGATGGAGTTAAACATTTTCTATCACTACTTTTTTTTGGCTTTTCAAATTGAACTGTCCCAGCAAGTGGCAGCAACACCTGCGAAGCTAAATGGGAGCAGCAGAACATGTTGTGCCAAAGGAGTGAGGCTTCTGGAAGCTTTGTAAGTGGCAAGGAGATAGAATTCCACCAAAGGCAGGGTTACTGCCCAGACATCTTCCTCCAAGGCTTTAGTGCTGCTGCTGCTGCTAAGTCGCTTCAGTCGTGTCCGACTCTGTGCGACCCCATAGACGGCAGCCCACCAGGCTCCCCGTCCCTGGGATTCTCCAGGCAAGAACACGGGAGTGGGTTGCCATTTCCTTCTCCAATGCATGAAAGTGAAAAGTGAAAGCAAAGTCGCTCAGTCGTGTCTAACCTTTAGCATGGACTGCAGCCTACCAAGCTCCTCCGTCCATGGGATTTTCCAGGCAAGAGTACTGGAGTGGGGTGCCATTGCCTTCTCCAAGGCTTTATTTAAGTCCTGCCAATTCAGAAGGAACAGCTCAGAGAGGATGAGAAAGAGAGTTGGATAGAATCTAAGTCGTGGCTTCTGATATAGTTGCCACATGTGGCTTCTGAACACTTGAAATGTGGCTAGTTCAAATTGAGGTGTATTATAAACGTGAAACACATGTCAGATTTCAAAGGCTCAGTGCCGTAAAAAGAATATAAAATGTCTCATTAATTTGTAGTACCTGTTAGCACCGAAGAATTGATGCTTTTGAACTGTGGTGTCAGAGAAGACTCTTGAGAGTCCCTTGGACTGCAAGGAGATCCAACCAGTCCATTCTGAAGGAGATCAGCCCTGGGATTTCTTTGGAAGGAATGATGCTAAAGCTGACACTCCAGTACTTTGGCCACCTCAGGCGAAGAGTTGACTCATTGGAAAAGACTCTGATGCTGGGAGGGATTGTGGGCAGGAGGAGAAGGGGACAACAGAGGATGAGATGGCTGGATGGCATCACTGACTCAATGGACATGAGTTTAGGTGAACTCTGGGAGTTGGTGATGGACAGGGAGGCCTGGCGTGCTGTGATTCATGGGGTCACAAAGAGTTGGACATGACTGAGCAACTGAACTGAACTGATTACATGTTGAATTGATAATATGTTGGAGCTTCTGGTTTCCATTTACTCTATTACTAAAATTAATTCCACCTGTATCTTTTAACAACTTTTAATGTTGCTACTAGAAAATATAAAATTGCACCTGTGGCTCAGATTACATTTCTATTGGACAGTGCTGCTTGAGGGATTGTTGTTCTAATGATGAATTGATTTGCCGCAGTTGCTTAATCTTGAGATACGAGATACTTCAGGTTCTTTATCTGCAAAATGGGGGTACTAACACCCTCTCTAGATTTTTCAGAGGTTTACTATGAAGATTTAATTTAATTCTAGAATGGATTTGGTTGTGCTTTGTTCAGATTTCCCCTTTAGGTACTTATTCCTCCAGTTGCCAGAGTGTTGACTGCTACTGAGTCATAGCTGAGTCCCTCTTCAGGAATTGCTTGTGGTTGAACTGTTGTTTCAGATGGGTCTGTAAAATGCAAGTGGCTCATCCAATATCAAGCACAGGCAGGGCCAGAGATCACCGGAAGGTCTATGAGCAGATGGCTCAGACTTCTGTGTCACGACTATGATTGCATCTCCTTCAACTGACAGCCATCCCTGTGGCTCTGATGGAGCCTCCATTATCCATAGTTTATGGAGGAGAAGAATGTCGTGTTTGGGTCACAGATGGGTTGGCTTTATTTGTGGGTGAAGGCTGAAAGTGGACTGCTGTGAACCACAGTCCTACTTGCTCGTAGTTCATAAAGAAAGAGGAGATGAAATCTGCTCAAAAGGCAGAAACTGGAGTGATAGTCCTGGCCATCCATTCTGTGCAGGAAGGGAAGTGAACCAAAGGAATAACAGATCTAGACTCCTGAAGAATAGTGTTTGGCTATGGGTCAGGACCCTGGATAGAAAAAAGTTTACAAGATTGAGCGCATAGGGGCTGGGGAAGAGGTGTGTGAGTGGACTTCTGGGAGTGGGCATAAAGTGTCTGAATTTATGCATAGCATATTAACATCACTGGAGAGGGCTTTCCTGGTGGCCCAGTGGTAGAGAATCTGCTTGCCAACGTGGGAGACACAGGTTTGGTCCCTGGGCCAGAAAGATCCCACAGGCCATGGAGCAACTAAGTCCATACGCCACAACTATTAAGCCTGTGCTCTGGAGCCTGGGATTCACAGCTACGGAGCCCACGAGCCATAACTACTGAAGCCCGAGTGTCCTAGAGCCCGTGCTCCATGACAAGAGAAGCCACTGCAATGAGGAGCATGTGACCACAACCAGGGAGTAGCCTTACTCTCTGCAACAAAAGTCCACACAGCAACACAGACCCAGAATAGAAAAAAAAAAAAAAAGCCCTTAAAAGACAGCAGCACATGGAGAGCAGCCATGATGGGAGAGGCACTAAATAGCTAAGGAAATGAAATGGCTCGGCCAGTTGACATCAGTCAGCCTCTGTTTTTTCAGCCACCTCAGTATCTGAGCAATGGGTGGTGGTCCCCTGGTAGCAGGGATCAAAGAAACCCACATGGCATACACTCTAAACAACACTAGGACACTGTGGCCCCACAAGATAGAATATATCGATCAGGAACCAAAGGGTAAAGTAGGAGAGGTCCGGCTTACTCCCCTTCCCAGTGACTTACCTGTGGGATCTGTGCTCCCCAGCCCCGCAGTGTAGACTCCATGGATCTAAGGGTGCTGGTTTCCAGAAGGGGATGCTTTCATCAGAACATACAATAAGAGCTTGTTATACTTTAAGCTGTCATTGGCATCTGGCCTCTTTTGGTCCTTGTACCAAGAGATTAGTAGGTGGTGAAAGAAGTCACCATACTGGCAAGAGTCATTGATCCCGATAATCAGGAGGAAGTAGGCTGTTGTTATATAAAGGGGCAGGGAAGGGTATGTTTGGCATTCACTTGCTCCATGGGGGCATCTCTTGGTACTCCCCTGCCCGATATGAGGATAACTGTGACAATCATGGTAGGAGACAGGTGTGGTGACCAGGGTGTGGTCTCTAGGGATGAGGGCCTGGGTCACCTTACCTGGTCAGTTACCTAGAAAAACAAAGGTGTTGGCCTAGGGTGAGAGGAATCTAGAATGAATTATAGAGGAGGGAGATGGGAGAGTCATTTGCAGTCTCAAGATCAGGTGTGGTAATGGTGGTTTTCCCCACTAATCTTTCTCTGATGGTTTTCTCTGGTGAATGGAGTAACCAGAATAGCACAGATCTGGATTTCAGAAGGGCACACTTAGAATATGCAAGTGGTGGTATAATGCAAAAATGCACTGTGTCGGATGCTGGGGTATGCCGCCCAGAATTCCTATATGGAATATGCGCTCAGTTGCTCAGTCATGTCCGGCTGTCTGTGACACCACGGACTGTAGCCCTCTGTCCATGGGATTTTTTTCAGGCCAGAATACTGGAGTGGGTTGCCATTTCCTCCTCTGGGGGATCTTCCCAACCCAGGGATGGAACTCATGTCTCCTGTGTCTCCTGCATTGGCAGGCAAGTTCTTTACTGCTGAGCCACCTGGGAAGCCCAATATGGAATATTGAAAGTAGTATATGGAAATGAAGTACTTATTTTCTCAAGTGTTGGGAGTATTGGCTACTAATGACTCAGATCAGAGCTTTCTCTAAGAATGTGCCTCATCTGAAGGTAGCCAAAGGTCACAGTTCCTCCCCAAAGGAAGGAGCAACTGGTTGATTTGGAATCTGGATTGGTTCTTTGTCTTGATTCAGGATAACTTTGTAGGGAAGCCCAGCTCCTGAATTTTCCAAATGATTCAACTTCTCCCTCTCCCTTACCTTGCTTCTCTTACTCCCTTAAAGGGAGAGCACCCCCAGTGAATTTCCTGCATGCAAACAGTTTTCTCAGAGTGTGTTTCCCAGATCGTCCAACATTGAAGTGATGCCCCTGGTCTCTGTGTGTTACAAACCCCACCTCATATAGCCTGGGAGTTCTGGTTCTAGTCAGAGCTCTGCCACTTCATGGGTTGGAATAACAGCTTAACTTGCCTGGTTGACCCAAGTTCTCCATGTATAAAATGAAGACAGCAAGGAAGTAATTCAGACCAGGTAGTCTAAAGTCCCTTTCAACTGTGACTCTCCGTATGTGTGACATGGTTGATGATAACATCTGGGAGGACCTTTGGAGATGCACTTTACTTTAAAGACAAGAGAACTAAGAATCAGAGACATTGTTATTTTCCTATGACTGCCCTGCTAGAAGTAGCAGAACTGAAGTTTGGGCCCAGGCTTGAGTGTGACATCATGTCTGGAGTTTATCCCCTTCATCATCTCTGAATCTCTGATGTCAGTGACTATGGCAAAGATGAAGGAGTGGGTGGAAAGAGGACATTCAAGGTTGCTTAGGGACTCCTGACCAACTACCTGCTCCTACCGCACAGCTCTGCATTCTACCCATCACTCAGGACCTTAACCTCCATTGCCAGGAGGTCATAGCCTCCTAGGGCAGTGCTTCTCAAACTCCAGTGTGCAGATGAGCCACATGGGCTCTTATTAAAGTTTAAAGTCTAATTCAACAGGTCTGAGGAATGGCCTGAGGTCTGCTGTTCTAACATGTTTTTTCTAGGTGTTGATAGCTGGTCCACAGACTATACTTAAAGAAGCAAGGGACCAGAGAGCAGCTCTCAAATTCTGTAGTTCATCAGAAACATCTTGGAACTTATTAAAACTACTCACCCTCACAGATTCAGATTTAGCAGGTGTAGGGTTAATAGACAGGCAGCCCTAATTTTAACAAGTGTTCTTGGTAATTGAGGTAACCACCAATGTTTGAGAATCTATAACTGTGATCTTCCTGTGTGTGCTGCATACTAAGTCACTTCAGTCATGTCCAACTCTTTGCAACCCTGTGAACCAGAGCTCCCCAGGCTCCTTTGTCTATGGAATTCTCTAGGCAGGGAATACTGGAGTGGGCTGCCATGCCCTCCTCCAGGGGCTCTTCCCAACTCAGGGATTGAGCCTGAGTCTCTTATGTCTCCTGCATTGTCAGGTGAGTTCTTTACCACTAGCGCCATATATTTTTCCATGACCTTCTCAGTTGCAATCAGCATTTGTGTTCATGATTAAGTTGAACAGGCAGCATATGACTCCTGCATGAAGAAGAAGAACCAAAACTGTAGCCTGAGCATTTCTGGGGACACAGCTATTGCAGATGCACTGAGTGTTCAATGCAGCCTGGGTGCAAGTAAACACAGAAAGAACCCCTGGGACTTAAAAAAATAATTGCCCTTAGAAGGTTATAGTTTTATTAAAACAATCAAGAGATTGAAATAAAATGTTATTTACAAAATGTGGTTTCAAAGTAGCCCTAACTCTTGCAATAATTAAAGAGCTTCTCTATCTCAAGGTGATGGAGGCTGACAACATACTTGTGAGCTGTGAAAGTCGCTCAGTCGTGTCCGACTCTTTGCGACCCCATGGACTATACAGTCCGTGGAATTCTCCAGGCCAGAATACCGGAGTGGGTAGCTGTTCCCTTCTCCAGAGGCTCTTCCCAACCCAGGGACTGAACCCAGGTCTTCTGCATTGCAGGCGGATTCTTTACCATCTGAGCTACCAAGGAAGCCCTAGCTGTGAGCTGTGCATTAGGGCATTTTCTGGTTGTCTTCCTCAATGGTTTAGCAGGTAAAGAATCTGCCTGCAATGCAGGAGACACAGAAGATGAAGGTTTGACCCCTGGGTTGGGAAGATCCCCTGGAGGAGGAAATGGCAACCCACTCCAGTATTTTTGCCTGAAAGATCCCATGGACAGAGGAGCCTGGTGGGCTACAGTCCATGGGGTGGCAAGAGCTGGACACGACAAATGTCATAAGCAAATGAGCAGCAGCAGCACGACTCTCCTGAAACTGAGATGATATTGTAGACTCAGGCTGTGGGAGCAGAGGGTCCTGCTTGAGAATGCATTGTTTCATCCTGTGAGCTCCACTTCAGAGCTTGTCCAAGGTGCCAGTCTAGATGGCGTCAACATTCTGCTAAATGTCTTCCTTAGCCTATTTCAGGTGTAAACACCCAAATAGGTTCTTCAGTGATGTTGTGTGGGCAGAATAGAGCTACCTGCCCTCAAGTGTCTCCAGATGGTTCACCTGCCAGCCAGCCTGCTCCTCAGAAACACCACCTCTATCTTGGCCACTGCTCACTACCTCGTGCATGACTAATGGATGTCCTCCCTGCCTGACAATGGGAAGATTCTACTGCTTCAGCACAGGGTGGGCTGGGCATGGAGAGTGAGTAATGGCAGGTCCCTGAGAAATCCACCCTCCCTGCCAACTGTGCATGCCACTTACACCCACGGAGAGTCTGGCTGCTTTTGAGCATCAGAAGAAAAATCATTTTAACCCTGAAGGGGGCGCTGTTGGCGGGACAACCAGGACTGCTGCCTGTGGTCTGCCCACAGCGGCCCTCAGCACTGGGGGCTGGAGGGCCCTCTTACAGCTGACCTATAGGACCTGCCACAGAAAGCCTCGGCTGTTTGGCTGGCTTCACAAATCCTGGTAATTGTGCAGGTTGGAATAGTGCAGGAGAGGAAGAGTCCTTCAGCATGAGGAGCCTGCAAAGAGGTGGATTAATGGAGCTGGAATCTGACCAGGACAGCAGTGCTGCCCCATTCTCTAGTGAAGGCAGTGGTCCAGACACCTGCGGACAAAGGCTTGGGTTTTGCTTATGCCTAACTTAAAAAAGTTTTTTTTTAATTTTATTTTTTCATTTGTATTTTTCTAGCTTTTTTGTTGTTCAGACACTAAGTCATATCCAACTCTTTGCAACCCCATGGACTGCAGTGTGCCAGGCTTCCCTGTCCTTCACTCTAGCTTTATTGATGTATAATTGATTATACAATATTGTGTGAGTTCAAGGTAGATGCAGTTTCAGATCTTGCATTTAAGCCTTTAATCCATTTAGAGTTAATTTTCATGAGTGGTGTAATTGTTGTTGTTGTTGATGTCTGTCCTGTCTGACTCTTTTGCAACCCCATGGACTGTAGCCTGCCAGGCTCCTCTGTCCATGAGATTTCCCAGGTAAGAATGTTGGAGTGGGTTGCCATTTCCTTCTCCAGGGGAATCTTCCCAAACCAGGGATTGAACCCATGTCTCCTGCATTGCAAGGAGATTCTTTACTGCTCTGCAACTGGGGAAGCCTGAGTTGTGTTATGCGTGCAAGCTCAGTCATATACGACTCTTTGAGACCCCACGGACTATAGGCCACCAGGCTCCTCTGTCCATGGGATTCTCCAGGCAAGAGTACTGGAGTGAATTATCATGTCCTCCTCCAGGGGATCTTTCAGACCCAGGGATTAAACCCAGATCTCCTGCGACTCCTGCTTTGGTAGGCAGATTCATTCACCACTGAGCCATGTGGGAACCCCATGAATGGTATTATATAGGGATCCAGTGCCAATCTTTTGCATGTGGATATTCAGTTTTTCCTGTAGAAAGAAATGGCAAACCATTCCAGTATTCTTACCTAGAGAATTCCATGGACAAAGAAGCCTGTCGGGCTGCAGTCCATGGGGTTGCAAAGAGTTGGACACGACTGAGCAACTAACACTAACACGTTCAGTTTTCCCAACACCGTCTAATGATGTGATTATCTTTCCTTGTTGAATATTCTTGACTTATGACCACCTTTAAGAGACATCTTCCCTCCTGCTATTCTCGGTATTGCCCCCAAACGATTACTCCTTATGCTTCACTCTGGGCCTTTTTCACCTTCCTAGAAGATGTTTGTCTTTCATGTGCCTCTTGCCATCAATAGTTTTGTTTTATGAAATAAATTCCCTACTTGATTAAACAACTGATTACTGTAGACTTAATTTTTGCCACATACCTTGTTGGGAACTAAGTGAAAAACAAGATCAACCTGATAACCAACTAGAGTTTGTTGAGTGACTGAATAACTGTAGTGATAGCAGTTGACCTCCTGTGAGTACTTCCTGGGTGTGAGGTCTCAGTACCTCTTTATCTCAATCCTTACAGTTTTCCTAGCAGGCAACACTTCTAATATGCCCATTTTACAGATAAGTAAAGTGAGATACACAGTGGCTGTGTAAGGCTTTAGAGCTTCCTTTGGTGGAAAATCATGGCATTTGGCATTTTTCCAGCTCTGGGCTGTGACGCTGCAGTTCTGCTTCCAAGAACCTTTACTGGGGGTAGGATGAGAGCAGAGGTAAGTAGAGTCCCCAACAGGATCTTATTTCCTGTATTTCAAGAGACAAACATTCAGAGAAATTGGGGGAAACTTTGTCAAATGCAAAATCACTGTGTTTCTTATCTGTTTATTGGAGTAATTAGAGATAAAACCCCTTCCAGATTCCACATTGTATTTGGTTGTATTGAGTAGCTTCAGTTGCATGCAGCAAATTCTGATAAATTCTCTTTTCATTTTTATTCTGTTACAGATATTTTCTAATTTTTCTTGCTATGGCTTCTTAGATACACCCATCCTTTAAAAGTGGAGATTTAATTTTCAAATACATGGGGTTTTCAAAGTATCCTTGATATTAATTTCTCACTTTGATATTAATTTCTCATTTAAATGCTTTCCTCTCTGCAATCACTCTCTGTGTTTTTTCAGTCTTTTAACTTTATTGAGGCCTTCAATGGCTAAGTCAAAGATCTCTTGGCAAATGTCACATTGCCTTGAAAATATGTGGATTATTTTCAAATATCTTTTGATATTGATTTCTAACATAATTCCACAGTGATAAGAGAACAGACTCTGTATGATTTCAATATCTTTAGATCATGATATTTTTGCACCTGATTTTATGTCCCTGGATATGTTCCAGTGTCTCCTGGTTTTTAGTCTATGGGAACTTGAGTAGAATTTGTATCTTACCGTTGTGTGAAGATTGTATAAATCTTAATTATGTTGAATTGGTTGATAGTGCTTTTCAGGGCTACTCCATCCTTCTACTTTTCTGTCTATTCATTCTATTACTTTTTGAGACTTTGATATTGAAACTTCAGCTAAAAATCTTAATTTATCTACTTGTTAATAAAAATAATTGTAATATATAATGATATAACTGATATATAACATTGCATAAGTTTAAAGTGTACAATATGTTTATTGATATATTTATATATTGCAATATGATTTCTGCTGAAATTTTTAAGGGCCAGGAAAAGTGAATTTGATTTCAGAGGCCCTTGAGAAATCAAAGTAGGGAGCTGGTTCCTATCTGGTTTACTGGCAGGAAGTCCTCCTGGAGGCAAAGACTTGGATATTGAACCTCCTTTCCTGGGACCTGGGCTCTAATAGGAGTGATCACATGTGAACACAAGAGCTGCATTGCAAAGTATAGTGCAGAGGGGAGAGAGGCCTGTGGCAAAGCAGAAGTGAAGAAACTTCAGCTGCGAAATTTCTACAGCAGGCAAAGAGAGAGACATTTGAACTGTATGAATTCAATCCAGCCTTTACTTGTTGTGAGAGAAGTCTGTGTGGGAATAAAAGGGGGCTACTGTGAGACCTGGGGCAGCCTCTTCACGGTTGGAATCCTTAGCTGAACTAAAAGTCCCTGGACCATCTTTCTATTCTGGGTCAGAGAGGAGAAAGAAACCCTAAGGAAGGAGAAAGACATGTGCTACAAAGGCTCTGCCACGGTTTTCTGGGAGAGGTTACTGGCTCACTGTCTGACTTGGGGGAATTGGTATCAGTTTTACAGGTGGCCTGTTTTCCCCTCACTGTGGGGGATCTGACCCCTTCAGGCACTGAGCAGCTTGAAAATAGCAGCACTGCGGTTTTCAATGAACAGCATTACTGTAGACAGAGATAGTTTTCGGCCAGAAGGTGGCGCTCTTTCTCCTGAAACAAATTGATGTCCGCAGCTTGGCTTGTAGACAGAGCCAGGGATGCAAGTACAGTGAAATCTCCTCAGTCTGCAGGCATCCAAGGGGCCTGGGTAAAATGGCTTGTCAGGACTGCCCCCTAGGCTTAACTATCCCCTCAGCTGAATGTGCCTTGCAAGCTCCAGTGGGCCTGAGCTGCAGCACCGACCAAAGCAAATGTGCATAGGCACAAGCCGCCTTCTCTGACCTCAGCACCAGAGGCTGCATTAGCAGGGAAATCTTCAGTGTCACAAATGACTGCACATTTAGATCATGACAGGGAGGAGTCACGCCACTTCTGGATGAGACAAGCATACTTATCACTTATCATATGGGCAGGTGAGGGGACCAGGTCTTCCTGCCATGTTGGGTGAGACAGTGTCCCATGGGGAACATTTAAAAACTCAATGAAACCACTCCCCTCAAATTGAAACACTTAGGTATAATATAAGGGAGGCAGGATTCTGGGGAAATCTCTTACCTAGGGAGGGACCTGGGCTCTACCTGGAAACTGTTACAATTTTTCCGAGAAGAAAAAAAAATCTAGATTGGGTCTCCTTTCAAGACATAGTAAGCAGAAGCAAGCAGGCAAATAAAACACAAGACAAAATAATCTCATAATGGTGTGAAAAGATCATTGGATTGGAATTCAGAAATCTGGTAAGGACACTAACTAGCTGTCTGATTTTAGGCAAATTCTTTTCTTTGGTCCTTAGCCTCACTTTGATCACCAGTAGTAGTTAATTGCTAAGGTCACTTCTAACCCCACATTTAATAGCATAGGTGTGTGTGAGAGAGAGAGAGGGATGGAGAGAGAGAGAGAGAGAGAGAGAGAGAGAGACAAAGACAGAGGCTTCTCAAATAAGGCAGGATAGAAGCATGCATTCTTGGGGACTGAAAAAACCCCTTATTGCTGATTTCTGTTTTAATCACTGAAGCCCATACTGGCCACACCAAGTGGAAAAAGCCATGCCACTGTCACCCTTCTGGGAATTGAGGTCCTTTCTTCAGAAGCATCATAACTAGCATCTATATGTTTATACTCTTCATGTAGTTGCTATTAATAGAAAAGCCATGTGCTATTGCATGAAAACCCATATCTCCTGGCTTCTGGGGAGCAACTTTAACAAACCAAGTTTCCCATGTGGAGAGACAGTGAGCTCTTCTTTGCTCCTGGGGTGCTGGAAACATTTGGTAGAGGTGAAGAGAGGGGAGACAGAATGGAGGACAGGTTGGGTGGAAGTGAGGAGTGCAACATTACACTCCTACTTAGTAGGCTTGGCGATTCATCAGCCATCATCGGCCATCAAATATTGATTGGTTACCTACTGTGCATAGTCTAAGCACTGAGGATGCCGCCCAACACAGTCTTTGCTCTCAAGGAGCTCATTGACTTGCCAAGAGGAAATGAAGTCTGTGCTTCCCCTTCAGCTCAAATATGCAAATGTAGGCCCTAAGGGGCTCACAGAAGGGCTCCCCCTCCCTCCGCTTAACGTTTGGCCAGACACAGTCAGTCAGTGAAAAGTATACTTTTCAGATGGACGGTCACAAGCTTTGCATTTCCTTTGCCCCCGGTATCCAGATGGTCAGCAGGCTGCCCTGTGGAAGATTTTGTTTGGCAGAAATATGCTCTGATTCCTTAACTCTAAGCTTTGGGGGCCAGGTGGCTGAAATGAAGCAACTCTTCTGCACCCTTAGCAGTGTCAGGCTATCTATGCTCCAAACCTCTATGAGGCAGGCACCCCAGACAGCCGCAGGCCCGTGGTGGGGTGCTGCAGAGGGCACGGCCATGGCAGCTGCAGGACTCACTGAGCAGAGCCAGCCAACGCCAAGCCTGAGCTGCTGGCTCCTGGGTGAGCTGCTGACTCATTGCTGCAGCCATGCTGCTTGGAACAGCTCCGGGGAATTCTTTCTTCTTTTAAAGGAAAATGTGATGTAACTTTAGAGACAGCAGAAGAGGGCAACAGAGGATGGTCCAAAACCTGGTTTTTAACAGCAGCTATAACACGCATTTCCATCTGAATTCTTGGGCAGAAATGTTTTTATCAGCCCTGGAAGGATATGGCCACTTTAGGGCAGCTGTTCAGTCAGTCAATATGTGTGTATCAAACAGCTTTTGTGTGCTCAGCACCTGTTGTTTGCTTAGGTAATAAAGGGAGAAACAGAAAGTGAAAGATGGTCCTTGCCCATTTGGGGATTGTTAGAAGGCTGACACGTAGAGAGACTTCCTTCCTGTAGTCCTCCAGGCACCGCAGTCTAGCTGCAGTTTTGATTTTAGCTTATGCAATCTCATGGTGGTCCTGTAAAACAACTCCATTATTTTTATCTATTCTGCTGTAAGCTGGGGAGTCAGGATTTGAACCTATATCAGTTCAGAGTCAGAACTCTTTACCGCCATGCCATTCATTATCTGGGAGGCAGAACCAACAAAGGCACTTGGCTGTGGGAGAATAATATAGGATGATACATGGTTGAGTGAAAAATTATGTGTAAAAGATAAGCATTTATGATGAGTCCAGAATAAACCCCTGTCAGTCTACAGTCCTGGGCCAGCTGAAATGTGCAGATATGCTTCTGTTTAAGCAACTACTGAGCCTGCAGAAGAATGCTTTTGAGAAGGCCGAGGGTCAAGATGAGAAATCGTCAGGTCAGGAAGTGGGAGCTGTCAGTAATGTGATAGGAGCCGCATTGGGCGACCTGTGAGTCTAATGGCCCTGGTTGCTGGGGGGAAGCACAGCCCCATATTCTGGGCATGCAGAATATGGAGGATGTTATCCCAGAAATAGAAGGAAACAAATTCCCTTGGAGAGAACTTGTTGAGGTTTTGGTTTCTGCTTTCCTTGGCCTATATCCTGGTGTAATGGTTGTCAGATGAGATCCATGTTCCTTGATAGCTGCCACATTTCTTGACTCTGGGAGTGGGCTAGAAATAGAGATACTTACAAAACTGTTAATTTCTCCAGTTCCTCCAGAAACACAAAACACTAAGCATATGTTTGCCTTTTGGGAATTTAGTCCTGTTGGATTTACATGGCCAATGATTCAATTTAGGAGCTATGTGCAAAATAGAAAGGCAAAAAAGAGAGGAATTATTAGAGGGAACAAGGGCCTGTGACTTCTGTTTAGTCCTGAATGGGTCAACATTTGCATTAAAGAGTCTGTGGGCCATTTAATCAGATGATATTGACAAAGGACTCAAAAGCTCTTGTTTTCATTTAGAAGTGTTGGCCACGCATTTGTGGAGGAGCTGGTAGAACAACTTGAGTCCTCCTGGTTTTTGAGTTGGCAGATATTCTTGGGCAGCTGTCAGAGCAGCCTCTCATGAAACTCATAAAGCACCTCTGTCTCTCAGCTGGTAGATGCATGCTGCCAGGGCACAAGTGTGCCAGTTCTGTGACCCAATTCCCAATGTCCCCTGTACTTTTCAGGCAATCTTTTGGACTCCATGGATTTAGATTCCAGGATCTCTTTTCTCCCTCCCCTAGCATTTAGCTATGTAGAGATTGATCAAAGCTACCTGTTTCCAATCTTGTTTTGTTCCTAATTATTAGATTTTCATGATCCATGTTATAACATTTCTATGGCTGAGATATAATAGAGGTTTTAAGAGCTCAAAAACTGTGAGGAAGACAAGAGAGATAAGATCAGGTGCAGATATCTGTCTTGGACACAGCTCCTTTGGTGGAGTGCTAGAAAAGACACAAAGGAGTCCAGGAAGACTTTTGGGATAGAGTCAATTAGGCTTCTTGTGACCAAGGAGAAAGCAGTGTGAACTACACCCAAGGAGAGAGAAACATATCTTGTTATCCTTGAAAGAAATAGCTTTGGCCCTATTCCATGGGAATAGAATAATTAAAGGGTAGCGTGGGGTGGGTATAAGTGAGGAGGGAAGGATCAGAATTATTCTGAGCTAGGGAAAGAATAGCCAGAGATGATTGATGACCTTGATCACTGTCCCAAACTAAAGAGAGTTCTGGGGTTTAATTACAATTCTCAAGTAATATTTCTTACATTCAAAGATCTCAATTCAGAGAAATAACATTGTTTTTAACTTCCAAATACCTGACTGTTCCTGCCCAGTGCTGAGAGACCATGTTAACAGAGCACTGCCTGAGAGTAAAGAGAGGAGCCGAAGACCAAGAGCCCTGCTATTCCAAGCCCAAACCACCATCTCTTGGCATCACATTTTCTTTGTGTGCTTACACGAGCTGGGCAGCTTTCTCTTTGGGGCTCTCCTTGGCCTATATCCTGGTGTAATGGGTGTCAGATGAGAACCATGTTCCTTGATAGCTGCCACATTCCTTGACTCTGGGAGTGGGCTAGAAATAGAGATACTTACAAAACTGTTAATTTCTCCAGAACTGGATTGTGTCTCCTTTATTTCTTCATCTGCTACTGCTAAGTCACTTCAGTCGTGTCCGACTCTGTGCAACCCCATAGACGGCAGCCTACCAGGCTCCCCTGTCCCTGGGATTCTCCAGGCAAGAACACTGGAGTGGGTTGCCATTTCCTTCTCCAATGCATGAAAGTGAAAAGTGAAAGTGAAGTCGCTCAGTCGTATCCGACTCTTAGCGACCCCATGGACTGCAGCCTACCAGGCTCCTCCATCCATGGGATTTTCCAGGCAAGAGTACTGGAGTGGGGTGCCATTGCCTTCTCCATATCTCTTCATCATCAGCCCCTAAAACAGTGCCTGACATATCATAGTAAGTCAGTAAATGTTTAGTGATCTGTTTTAAACAATCTGTGCTTTGGGGCTTGGTCATGTGGAAGATACAAGATTTAAGAAAATGGTGCCCTATTTCCTTTGCCTCTGAATTATTTCTCAGATGATAAAATGTTGGCAGATTCCTGATCGTCATCAAGGAGCCTGGGATTTAGGGCTGCAGAATATGGAGGATGTTATCCCAGAAATAGAAGGAAACAAAGTCCCCTGAAGAGAACTTGTTGAGTTTTGGTTTCTGCAAGGACTGTGTGGTACACAGAGATGAGTTGTTCAAATGCTTGCAGGAAATGTTTTCTCAAAGGATGAGGGTCTGGGAGGTGGATGAGGACAGAGTGTGCAGAACAGATGGGACCCATCTGGGGAACTGTGAAGGTGGGGGTGGGGAGGTGAGTGTGGTGTAGCCAGAGCACAAAGGAAAGGTGGAAGGAAGAGTCTAGAAGGGTTTTACCAGTGGGGTAGTAATGATTGCATTTTCATGATAGAAAGATAACCCAGAAGTAGTGTAGCAGGATAGGGAGAAAGAAAGTGGGAGGCAGCAAGACCAGCCAGTGATCCACGGCAATAACCTGAGTGAGATGTGATAAGCACCCGAGAAAGAGCAGTGTCAGTGAGCAGGAGATGAGTCAGACTGGGCAGTAATGAGAAGTTACACTTGTCTGAGCTCCTAAGTTGAATAGGGAGAAGGAGGAATCTAAGAAGGTGAACATCCAGAGTTTGAGGTCCTGGTGCAGATGATGAAGCTCTTTGAAGTGATTTTATCTTAAAAACTCATGCAGGACTTCCCAGCTGGTGCAGTAGATAAGAATCTGCCTGCCAATGCAGGGGATGTGGGTTCGATCCCTCATCCAGGAAGATTCCACATGTCTCAGAGAAACTAAAACCTGGGGGACACAACTGCTGGGCCCGAGTGCAACAACTACAGAAACCCTTGAACCTAGAGCGTGTGCTCTGCAACAAGAGATGTCAACCCAGTGAGAAGCCCATGCACCTCAATGAGAAGTAGCCCTCACTCACTGGAACCAGAGAAAGCCTGAGCAAAGCAAAGAAGATCCAGCACAGCCATTAAAAAAAAAAAAAAAACTCACAAAAATTTCCATAAAGATAGACTAGTATATCTCCAATATTCTTGCCCAGAGAATCCCATGGACAGAGGAGCCTGGTGGGCTACAGTTCATAGGGTCACAAAGAGTCGGACATGACTGAAGTGACTTAGCAACACTGCACGCACGCATGCTAGTATATTCATTGTTATGAAAATAATGTTTAAAGCCACTTAAAAGACATAACTTTCCTTTCGAAAACTTCAGAGGAAAAACTCATCGTGGTTATGTGTGGTTTCTGAGGCTCCCAGCATCTTTGAGAAGTATGGGCATCCTTCCTTATCTGCCTGCATCCCTCTTTCCATCCTTCCCTTGGCCAACTGGTCTCCTCACCTTCAGTCTTGCCAACCTCTTCATGAACATTCTGCTTCCCTGTTTTACACATGATTAAGTTTTTCTTTCCACCTCTAGCCCATCATTAAGGTCCAGTTCAGACGTTCCCTCTTCCGTACAAGATCCACAACCCTGTCTCACCTCCTTCCATTTTCCTCATCTGAGATTTTGCAAACTGGTTTGCTACCCTGATTTTTCTCTGAAAAAAGATGAAATAATAAATGAAATAGGTGAAATCATTAATGAAAAATGGCCTATGAGACCAGGGACCATGTTGTTGATATTTTGTCAGTCAGTTCACTACTTTTTGAATAGATGCAGTCATCGTATATATATAAACCAAATTTATACATAAAAAGTAAAACAGTGAATAGTGTTAGTCACTCAGTTGTGTCTGACTCTTTGCAACCCCATGGACTATAGCCCAACAGGATCCTCTGTCTTTGGAATCTCTAGGCAAGAATACTAGCGAGGGTAGCCATTCCTTTCTCCAGGGGAGCTTCCCTACCCAGGTATCAAATCCGGGTCTTGTGCATTGCAGGCAGAGTCTTTACTGTCTAGTCCATCCCAAAATAGACATTAAATTTATTATCTATTTCCATTAAATGAAAGCTTTCACTTCTTTAGCAAAAAACACTTAAATATCAGAAAGGGGAAAAGGAAAGATATACCCACTTGAATGCAGAGTTCCAAAGAATAGCAAGGAGAGATAAGAAAGCCTTCCTCAGCGATCAATGCAAAGAAATAGAGGAAAACAATAGAATGGGAAAGACTAGAGATTTCTTCAAGAAAATCAGAGATACCAAGGGAACATTTCATGCAAAGATGGGCACAATAAAGGACAGAAATGGTATGTACTTAACAGAAGCACAAGATCTTAAGAAGAGGTGGCAAGAATGCACAGAAGAACTGTACAAAAAAGATCTTCATAACCCAAATCACCACAATGGTGTGATCACTGACCTAGAACCAGACATCCTGGAATGTGAAGTCAAGTGGGCCTTAGAAAGCATCACTACGAACAAAGCTAGTGGAGGTGATGGAATTCCAGTGGGCTATTTCCAATCCTAAAAGACGATGCTGTGAAAGAGCTGCACTCAATATGCCAGCAAATTTGGGAAACTCAGCAGTGGCCACAGGTCTAGAAAAGGTCATTTTTCATTCCAATCCCAAAGAAAGGCAATGGCAAAGAATGCTCAAACTACTGCACAATTGCACTCATCTCACATGCTAGCAAAGTAATGCTCAAAATTCTCCAAGCCAGGCTTCAACAGTATGTGAACCATGAACTTCCAGATGTTCAAGCTGGATTTAGAAAAGGCAGAGGAACCAGAGACCAAGTTGCCAACATCCACTGAATCATTGAAAAAGCAAGAGAGTTCCAGAAAAACATCTACTTCTGCTTTATTGACTATGCCAAAGTCTTTGACTATGTGGATCATGGCAAACTGTGTAAAATTCTTAAAGAGATGAGAATACCAGAACAACTGACCTGCCTCCTGAGAAATCTGTATGCAGGTCAAGAAGCAATAGTTAGAACTGGACATGGAACAACAGACTGGTTCCAAATAGGGAAAGGAGTACATCAAGACTGTATATTGTCACCCTGCTTATTTAACTTATATGCAGAGTACATGATACAAAATGCTGGGCTGAATGAAGCACAAACTGGAACCAATATTGCTGGGAGAAATATCAATAACCTCAGATATGCTGATGACACCACCCTTATGGCAGAAAGTGAAGAAGAACTAAAGAGCCTCTTGATGGAAGTGAAAGAAGAGAGTGAAAAAGTTGGCTTAATACTCAACACTCAGAAAACTAAGATCATGGCATCCAGTCCCATAACTTCACAGCAGATAGATGGGGAAACAATGGAAAGAGTAAGAGACTTTGTTTTTCTGGGCTCCATAATCACTGCAGATGGTGACTGCAGCCGTGAAATTAAAAGACACTTGCTACTTGGAATTGACCAACCTAGACAGCATAGAAAGCAGAGACATTCCTTTGCCAACAAAGACCCATCTAGTCAAAGCTATGGTTTTTCCAGTAGTCATTTATGGATATGAGAGTTGGACTATAGAGAAAGCTGAGTGCCAAAGAATTGATGCTTGTGGTGTTGGAGAAGACTCTTGAGAGTCTCTTGAACTTCAAGGAAATCCAACTAGTCCATCTTAAAGGAAATCAGTCCTGAATATTCACTGGAAGGACTGATGCTGAAACTGAAGCTCCCATACTTTGGCCACCTGATGCGAAGAGGTGACTCTTTTGAAGAGACCCTGATGCTGGGAAAGATTGAAGACAGGAGGAGAAGGGGACGACAGGATGAGATGGCTGGATGGCATCACTGACTCAATGGACATGAGTTTGAGTAAACTCTAAGAGTTGGTGATGGACAGAGAAGCCTGGCGTACTGCAGTCCATGGGGTGGCAAAGAGTCAGACACAACTGAGCAACTGAACTGAACTGAACAGAATAACTTTCCCCTTCCTCTTTTATGTCTTTTCCTTTCCTTTGATGGGGCAAGTAAAAGACATGACTGGGGTCATCTCAGATGACTGATGGTATAAAAACATAAGCACTTTTTCTGTCCAGTCTTTATAGCTGTTTAGTCATACATTGCTCTGCTTGCAAAATCAAAGGTGGAAAAGCTAGGGGAGGTGTGATGAGAAATGCTTTTTAAAGACATAAATATAGACACGTATCTTTTCCTGAAGCCCTCCTCCCCCCCTGCTTCCTCACTCACTAGGTTAGTGGTCCCCACTGGGTCACACTTTACTGCTAGTGCTTGTTTGTGCCTGAGAATGAAGCTTGCCCAGGGAATGTCTGTATCTATGCAGCTCATTATCATATTCTTAATCAGGGAAAATCTCATCAAAGACTGTATTGGTCCATTTCTTGAGCGAACATAGGAAAAGGGAATTGAAAATGTGCCTAAGGAGGGATCATGATGCTTTTCTGTCCACTAAAGCTCTGAGTCTGATAAACATGGGACCAAAGCAATGGAGAGGGGGGAAAAGGGAGGGAATTTCTGGTGAGGCTGTTGACACAAGTAGAAAGACCAAATGAGGGAAGCCACATAAAAAATCCAGAAGGTACTCGTGGACTAAATGGTTGGGGCTATGCTTTGGAGGAATGAAAACATTGGATATCAGTTAAGTGGCTTTAGATTTAGAGAATAAATGGAGCCTTTCAAGTTCACTTAATCTCCTTTACTTCGTCTTGGAATCATTCAAGTTCTAACTATCTGGGCTTCCCTGGTGGCTCAGTGGTAAAGAATCCACCTGCCAATGCAGGAGATGCAGGAGACACAAGTTTAATCACTGGCTCCGGATGATTCCCTGGAGAAGAAAATGGCAACTCACTCTGGTATTCTTGCCTGGGAAATCCAGGAGACAGAGGAGCCTGGTGAGCTGTAGTACATAGAGTCGCAAAAGAGTTGGACACAACTTAGTGACTAAACACCAACAAAAACTATCAGGGCACCAATTATCTACTGGATTTCTAAATCCTGTGAATTTAACCCTGAATTAATTTCCTATTCCTATAACAATGTAAGACATACTTAGTGGCTTAAAGCAATACAGATATATTATCTTGTGGTTCTGTAGGTTAGAGTTCTGATGGATACCTCACTGCACTAAAACCAAGGTCTTGGCTGGGCTGCATTTTTTCCTGTAGGCTCTAGAAGAGAGTTCGTTTCTTTGCCTTTTCCAGCTTCTAAAGGCCACCCTTGGCTTATGGCCCCCTTCTTCCATCTTCAAAGCCAACAGCATTACACTCACTGATGTTGCTTCCACCATCACATTTCTTCCTCTCATCCTCTTCTTTTGCCTCCTTCTTCCACTTTTAAGGACTCTTGTGATTACTGTGGGTCCACTCAGATAGTCCAGGAGAATGTCCTTATTTTTAAAGTGAATTAAAAGCTTCCACTAGCAACCTTTACATCCCTTTGCCATGTAACTTAACACAGTCACATGCTCTGGGGATTAGGATATGGGCAGCATGGAGGGGCATTATTCTGCCTACCACATCCCTTGTACCCTTGCCCAAATCCAGGTCACCATTACTCTTACCCAGATTACTCCAAACGAATGGATTTTGGAGTCAGACTGCTTGCATTCAAATTCCAGCTCTGTCATCTACTGGCTGTGTGATGGATGTTAAGAAGACTCCCAGCCTCAGTCTCCCACCTGTAATCAGGGGACACTAATAGTACCGACTTTATAAGATTGTTGTGAGCATTAAACACATGCTTGGCATGTAGTATATATTTACTCAGTGCTAGCTATTATTTTCATTAATACTATCATGAGCTGCTCTTGCTGCCTCTACTCTCAACCTTACTTACTCATATCCTCCATGTGAAAAGCAAAAGTGTTAGTCACTCAGTCATGTCCAACTCTTTGAGAGCCCCTGGACTCTACTCTGCAAGGCTCCTCTGTCCATGGGATTCTCCAGGCAAGAATACTGGAATGGTCATTCCCTCCTCCAGGGGATCTTCCTGACCCAAGGATCAAACCTGGATCTCCCACTGCATTATAGTCAGCTTCTTTACTGTCTGAGCCACCAGGGAAGCCCCATATTCTCCATACTGAAGCCACCTTTCTTAAACACAAGCTGGTTATGTTCCTCTTAACCATGCCATGACAGTCATTCGTGTTACTCACTTTGTGTGTCCATGGCACACCTCTTGTGCTGGTCTGAGGCATCAGTTTGCTTCAGGAAGTATTAGGTTTTCATAACAGGGATTCAAGAAGAAAAATATTAAATATCCTGCTTTGAAAACCCAGAGTAAAAATTATTTCAAAAAAATCTTTTAGTTTTTTTTTAAGTTTTTTCAATAAGTTTTGAAATCAGGTTTCACAAATGAGAAAGATTTCAAAAACTTATTACCTCTTTTAGCATGTTAAAAGTCAGTTTGATTGTGTCAGAACTTGGAGATTCTTCCACAAAGGTAGAGAGGACACTGTTCTCTGCAGTCAGCCTGAGCATGAAGTGTTGTGACCCCGAGAAGAAGAAAGAAATTGTAGGGGTTGTGTCATGATTGCAAAGGTAGACACAAGAGGCATTTTCATGTCCCAGTTTCCTTTTGGGACTTGGAAAAACCCACCTTCAAGGATATACCCTACTGATGAGGCATGGCTGTTGTGGTGGTACTTTTGGTTCAGTCGCTCAGTCATATCCTGCTCTTTTTGGCCCCATGGACTGCAGATCACCAGGCTCCTCTGTCTGTGGGATTTTCCAGGCAGGAACACTGAAGTGGGTTACCGTCTCCTCCAGGGGATCTTCCTGGCTCAAGAACGGAGTCTGAGTCCAGTGCATCTAATGCATTGGCAGGTGGATTCTTAACCAACAGTGCCACCTGGGAAGCCCAGTGAGGTATGGTTACACAGCAGGAAACCTTGATTCTAACTTCCGGAGATCTTTCTCTGCTTTGAGCTAAAGAGCAAAAAGAATCCAGAAATTGCTCCCTGTCCTGTTGACCAATGTGGAAAGCAGTTGATAGTGTTTTGGGCTAGTAACTGTGTAGTGAAATCTATATGGTAGACCCCTGGACTAGGGATCAAATGGCCATCACAGCTAGACCCCATGCAATGCTCGTGTGAGTTGATCTGGGGCCAAGTCAGCAAGGAGGTTCACTAAGTTCAAAGCAAATCAAGAGATGGCAGACTGTGAATCTGACCAGCTGTTGTCTTTGGCCGTGAGCATTGGCAGGAACAGCACCGATCAAATGAACAAGAACAACCATTGCTTAGGGGGCCCAGGAGGATTTTAAGAGTGGCACTGAGACCCATGCGCAGATCCAAGCTCTCTCTACTCACCACCATGATCTCTGCCATGTATACAGATGCTATCTCAGGTGGAAGAAATGGGAAGGGGAAGAGCTCAGGGAGACTGAGCATGTATGTGCTCAAAGGATGAGATGGTAGGATGGCATCACTGACCCAATGGACATGAACTTGAGTAAACTCAGGGAGATAGTGGAGGACAGGGAAGCCTGGCATGCTGCAGTACATGGGGTCACAGAAGGTTGGACATGACTTAGTGACTGAACAACAACAACAACAATATGTGCAAAAAGTTTTACAAGGGGAAAGAGACTGTTTTAGACCAAAGTGAAAGTGAAGTCGCTCAGTCGTGTCCAACTCTCTGCGACCCCATCGACTGTAGCCTACTAGGCTCCTCTGTCCATGGGATTTTCCAAGCAATAGTACTGGAGTGGATGGACATTTCCTTCTCTGGGGATCTTCCCAACCCAGGGCTCGATCCCAGGTCTCCCACATTGTCGATAGATGCTTTACTATCTGAGCCACCAGGGAAGTCCAATTTTAGACCAAAATGATTGATAAATAACTAACTGGGAAGTTAAATTTTTTTTTTATTCTTGTTACATATTTTTTGTTGACTATTGCTGGACTAGGGGTGAGGTCAGTATAGGATCAGCTACACATAAGATTTGATACTTAGTCACTGAATTCCTTATTGTATAAATCCAGGGTATCTAGCAGCCTTTCTGTTTAGTCCCTGAAGATAAGAATGGCTTGACTCTGCGGGCACACCTCTCAAAGTGTCACGCTTAGCACATTCTCTTCTGAATCTTGTTCCTAAAGGACTTAACAGCTTGTTTGGGCCACGTGTGTTCTTCCTTGTTGCTTTTGCTACTGGGATTTTATGTTTTCCTTTGTGTATAAAAGAAAACTTCACATCACAAGTCACTTTGAATCCTAAAAGTTTTAAAGGCATCCTCAAGACTGTTTCCAATTTGCAGATGGGTTATAATTCAAAATATCATTTGACAATTGGCTGTTTGGAAATCAGAAGGGATTATTTTCACATAAATGTAGTGTGCTTACCGGTGATTAGATTTCTACACATATATAACTCAAATGCAGCTGAAATACAGAGTATTTGGAACAAATATTGAGAACTGTAATCGTACCATGCCAAAGATTAAACAAAACAAAACAAAAAATAAGTCAAATTAACCCATGTTTATTTTGAATACTAGTGTTTTAGGGGCAACACATTTAATTAAAAATGGCTAAGAGGTATAGGAAGTTTCTGAAGAGGGTTTCTCAGCAATTTTCAGGGCTTTACTGGCTCTTTGAAAATATGATTTTCATTTGAAAGTTTCCAAATTTCCTTTCTCTTGTTATTGCTGCCACAGGCATGAATCTTAATACGTATTGGCTACGATGATGATACATTTTCCATTGTTTGGGGATGGGTGAGGTGGGAGGGGCTTCCCTGGTAGCTCAGACTGTAACGAATCAGCCTGCAATGCAGGAAACAGGGTTCGATCACTGGGTCGGGAAGATCCCCTGGAGAAAGGAATGGCAACCCACTCCTGTATTCTTGCCTGGAGAATCCCATGGACAGAGGAGCTTGGTGTGCTACAATCCATAGGATCTCAAAGAGTCGGACATGACTGAGCAAGTAAAACTACTGCTGGGCTGGGGAGATTGGGGAGAATTTCTCTGATGTGTCAGAGACTGTGCACCCTGACTGGTGCACTTATAAACCAGGGGAGAAAACAAATTTTCTGCCTTTGAGAGATTTCCTTTTTTATTCGGAAAGGTGGGTATTCAGACAAAAAATGAATGAAGAGCAGATATATAATATAATGTGATATAAATGTTATATGTATTGTATACGATAAAATATCAAGTAGTGACAAATGCTTTAAAGAAAGAAAACTGGATGCAAGGTTTGATTTTAGACATGCAGTCAAGGAAAATCTCTTTAAGGGAGTTGATAACTGACAAAATTCCTCAAAGAAGCAAGGGGGTGAGCAACATAGACACATGGGGGAAGGACATTCTAGACAGATGGAACCTCAAATGCAAAGGCCCTTAAGTAGGAATTTGCTTGGGCATATTCAAGGGACAACAGAAGTTTATTATGAATGGAGTGGGGTTAACAAGGGAACCCGTGTAGACCATGAGGTCAGGGTGATAGAAGGAACAAGTGTGACTTTTCTGTGTGCGAAATTCTAAGTTTTCCCAGGAGATCTGAGAAAGAATTGGGCCCAAGAGAAGGACAGCGAGAATTTTTATGCATTTATATTTTGTGGTAGAAATCACTGTACTCTTTTTAATGTATTTATTTATTTTATTTGTGGCTGTGCTGGGTCTTTCTCTAGTGGCAGTGAGTGGGGGGCTAGTCTCTATTTGCAGTGCATGGGGTTCTCATTGCTGTGGCTTCTCTTGTTGAGGAGCGCAGGCTCTAGGATCCAGAACTTCTGGAATTGTAACTCAGGGGCTCAATAGTTGTGGCTCAGGGGCTCTAGAGCACAGACTCAATTGTCGTCACATGTGGATTCATTTGCCCGGTGGCATGTGGAATCTTCGTGGACCAGGGATTGAATAAGTATCTCCTGTGTTGGCAGGTGGATTCTTATCCACTGGACCACCAGGGAAGTCCCAAGGGTTTATGTTTGTTTCATTCACTTCTGCAGTGTTTAATAAATATTTGTTGCCCAGTTCAAGACTGTTCACTAGAAAGGACAAGGCCTGATCTGAGAAGTCACAGGCATGAGGAATGGGATGCAGGATGTTTAAGAGCCTCCATGGGCAAGGAGACCAAATATTTGACTCTTCCCTGCCAACTGTTTCCTTGGCTCCCAAAGACCCTGTGGCTGATGCTGCTAAGTCGCTTCAGTCGTGTCCAACTCTGTGTGACCCCATAGACGGCAGCCCACCAGGCTCGCCCATCCCTGGGATTCTCTAGGCAAGAACACTGGAGTAGGTTGCCATTTCCTTCTCCAAGGCATGAAAGTGAAGAAGTTGAGCTCTTATCAAAAGAATGATTTAAATGACAAGCTCCATGTGGGCCCTGGTGTTCTGTAGTACTTGGCATTTGCCTACAGGCTTTTCACCAAAGAAGGTTTGCTACCTAGATGGGGTTATCAAGAGCGACTTGTACAATCCAGTTTGGGGAGTGCCTTGGGATGTTGTGCTTCTCTCCACTCTGATAAAGAGGGCTGGGTTTTTGTACCATCTCTTCCACATCCTAATATTTAGTAGGATTTTCCCCAGATCAGATTAAAAGTAGTTCAGTTTAGGGACTTCCTTGGTGGTTCAGTGGCTAAGTCTTTGCTCTTTCAATGCAGGGGGCCTGGTTCAATCCCTGGTCAGGGAACTAAAAAATAAAAGAAGATTGAAGATACAACATGCCATAACTAAGACCTGGCACAGTGAAAATAAATAAATATTTTTTAAATAGACAAAAAAAAAAGTGGTTCCGTTTATACAACTTATATTAAGGTTCATACAGCTACTGCCCTCCCACCCTTTGGCTGGGCAGATGTGGTGGCAGCTGCCTGCAAGGCTGCAGGGAAATCACCAGCTATGGAAATAGGCTGTCCTTCCCTTGTAAGTTTAGTTGCTTTTTGGACTATGAGAACCTTGAGACCAGGTTGTTCTCTACAACGAGAGCAAGACCCAGCAGGGCTGGGTTTGTCCATCCTTGTAGCCCCACAAACCAAGTTCAATTCCAATCCTTTCTTTTCTCCAGGAGACATAAGTTGGTGTATACTGAGTGGTAACCTTGACTGATATTGGCCTGGTGACAACTTTTAGTTTTAACAAGGAGTGTCAGATTTTGGCAGCAGGATTTGTTTTGTGTCTGGTATAATACACTGAGCTTGAGGAGTGTTAAGTCGGAGCACTTGGGTGGATCTCTATAGAATATGTTTTATTTCATGTTTATTGAGAACTGATAGGGAGAGTGTTCCTTAAAAGGGCATGTCTATTTTATTTCAGCATCTACAGCTTATAGAAGGAAGCTAGATCACAGTTGAACGGAGACTGCCTCTTTTCCTTTTCTCATCTACACAGGTTTTTTCATCTACTTTCTCTTTTTTATTAAGAGACAGACCTGCAAGTGACGTGAAAGAGTAGTGGTGGCAGAGTCTACAGCTTCTGTTCAGAAGATAACAGTGACTGTGTTACTGCATCCAGGCTTGGTCTGCTTGCTGTGCATGCGTGCTGGGTGCTAAGTCTCTTCAGTTGTGTCCGACTCTTTAGAACCCTATGGACTATAGCTCACCATGCTACTCTGTCCATGGAATTTTCCAGGTAAGAATACTGGAGTGGGTTGCCCTTCCCTACTCCAGGAGGTCTTCCCTACCTAGGGATTGAACCCACGTTTCCTGTGGCTCCTGCACTGCAGGCAGATTCTTAACCACTGAGCTAACAGGGAAGCCCCACTTGCTGCACAATAGACCAATAACCAGGAGACCAGGTGTTAAGGCAAGGAATAGTGATTTTATTTGGAAAGCCAGGCATCTAAGAAGATGGCAGGCCAGTGTCCTTGAATACCATCTTATTGGGGTCTGATTGCTAGTAACTTTTATAGAACAGAGATGAGGAGGAGGTGAGGAAGTAAAGTAAAAAGCCTGTTAAGTCTTGTAAAATATCTCCTGGCTTGGCCAGCATCAGGGAGGGGATGTGTCCATTTTTTTCTTTTCAGCAGTCATTCACAGGTGGACGGGACCAGAATGTCTCCATGTGAGCCGAACAAAGGCTCTTTAGTTTAACATTAAGGCAGAGGGGCACCACAGCAGGACATTGTGTATGCTTACAGCTATAGACAGCATCCTTTTAGTGCAGTAGCAAAAGCAACGGCAAACAGAGTTTAAAGTAAAAGAAACAGATCCAACATGGAGTCAGAGTCGGTTCTTCCCTGTTAAAATTGCACTGTCATCTTGTGATGATTTAAATGCAGTCTGGGGCCTCATCCTTACACCTTCATGCAACTTGACTATTTCAGTGCTCGTTGTTGTTGTTCAGTCTCTCAGTTGTGTCCAACTCTTTGCCATCCTGTGGACTGCAGCACACCAGGCTTCCCTGTCCATCACCAACTCTCGGAGCTTGCTTGAATTCATGTCCATTGAGTCAGTGATGCCATCCAACCATCTCGTCCTCTGTCATCTCCTTCTCCTCCTGCCTTCAATCTTTCCCAGCATCAGGGTCTTTTTCTAATGAGTCAGCTCTTTGCATCATGTGGCAAAAGTATTGGAACTTCAGCTTTAGCATCAGTCCTTCCAATGACTATTCAGGACTGATTTCCTTTAGGATTGACTGGTTTGATGCTCATTAGCATTTCTATAAAGGGATAATCCTGGAAGGTGGAAAACAAATAAGTCAATTTTGCTGCAAATTTCTTGTTCCAAAACTCAGGTAATAAGGGGGTGGGGTGCTGAAATTAATGTCGAGGACAGCAATTGAGATTAGTTATGTCTCAGCACTTCTCATTAAATTAGGATAAAGAGTTCATTTTTTATTAGCTTAGAGAACCTTGTGCATGTATCTATCACATCAGGATTCTACTGAGTTGGAAGAGAAATATTATTGTCCTTGCAAAGATGCTCATGCCTCACACATATTTCTCCATTCTTTTTATGTCATAGCCTCCACAGTGGGGTATGTCAACTTCAGATTGGTGCTTGCCAAGGGCATTTGCATTCTCCCTCTGCAGAGATTGAACCCTGTGCTGCTGCAGCTATTGACCTTCGATACACCCTGAAGGGGATTCAGGGTGGAGAGTGAGGCACTCTGTGCTCCAGAGAAACTGGTGGAACAGGTCTTTAGACAGTTAGATATTTTCAGGAACTGATTTCATAATCCCTATCCTTCAGTTCAGTTTAGTTCAGTCGCTAAGTCGTGTCCAACTATTTGGCATCCCATGGACTGCTGCACACAGAGCTTCCCTGTCCTTTACCATCTCCCCAAGTTTGCTCAAGTTCATGTCCATTGAGTCTGTAATGCCATCCAACCATCTCATCCCCTGTTGTCCCAATCCTTGCATCTCCTCATATCTAGAAAAGCACTAAATCCCTTCATGGTGACATCAGCTCTGCATGACTAGCAAAAAACCTCTTGTAAAGGAAGTGCTTGATTGCACTGAACTCCCCCTTCACCAAAATCTTATTTACTGACCTTACCCCACCGCTGCTTTGGAACAGTCTCTCAGAGGTATCTGAGGTGTTGTCCCCCGGGCTGCATCCTCATTTTGCCCCAAATAAAACTTAACTTGCAACCCACGTTGTGAATCTTTTTAGTCAACAGGTATAAGCACCTATTCTCTATGATAATCAATAGTTATATAGGAGTAATATATTAGAACTTCTATTTGTATCTAAAATAAGAAATTGAGCTTTAATAACACTGTAAGATTGACAATGATTTATGTATAAAATTTATAAGTGAATATAGATGTATTTTGGAGGCACATGTTCAAGATTTTTTACTCATAGGGATGGATGATCAAAAAATTTTGGAGATGATGTAAATGATCACTAGGAGCAAATTCCCATAGCATATCAGGAGTCTCTTTGAATTGTATAGTATTCAGAACAAGAAAGATATATTCATTTAGGTAATTATTCTACCACCAACATTTAAAATCACAGCCCAGGGCTTCTATTTCCAGAAATATTACTGTATATTACTTTGAAGCTCATGTCAAGACAAGGTGTCAAGACAGAAATGTTAACATGTCATGAAAAGGATAAATAAAATTTCATTAAGTTGTGATTTGGATATGGGAAGTTATAGAAAGTAAATGACAAGAGGGGGCTTCCCTGGTAGCTTAGCTGGTAAAGAATCCGTCTGGAATGCAGGAGACCTGGGTTCGATCCCTGGGTTGGGATGATCCCCTGGAGGAGGGCATGGCAACCCATTCCAGTGTTCTTGCCTGGAGAATCTCCAAGGACAGAGGAGCCTGATGGGCTACAGTCCATGGGGTCACAAAAAGTCAGACATGACTGAGCAGCTAAGCACAGCACACAGCACAGTAACACAAGGGTTCCTGAGAAACTCTGAGAAAGGCACAGCAAAATGGCCCGTGAGGGAGGGGTCTTGGTCTGGTGTGCAGTGCTAGTGGGGTCCTGTGTGGGAGGCCCTTGGGTAGTGGGGCATCACGTGGCACCAGCTGTGATGCCAGTGATGGCCAGCCAGAGTTGGGAGGCAACACACAAAAGTTATGAGGTCCCTCTTTCCCCTGTCCTTTCTCTTGTCAACTTTGTCTTTTTCCTTCACTCCAAGTATTAGGAGGCACTTGTTGGGGGTATCCCCAGAAAGGAGATGTGTACCAAAGGAATTAGGATAAATACAGCATGAACATTCTTAGCAGACAGAGGGCTGAATGGGAATTCTGATAAACAAGGCTGGTGCAAGGGCTAGTTTTCTTTACTGTTCCATACCAACACCACTCCTTTTGGTCGGACTCTGCAAGTCAGTGAAATGCTCAGCTTATCCTTTGGTTCGAAAAGGGTTTTAGTTTTATCTGTTGGACAACAGGTGGAGAAAATTGTCTCTTTGACTATTTCAAGCTTGATTTCTCCTAAGTAAGGGAGGTGAGTCCTGAGTCCTTGCTGTGAATCTGGAGACTGGAGGACTCCTTCCCTTTTCCTGGTCTGGACCCTCTCCCACGGGGCATAATCAGTGTTGAGTCAGCTGACTCAGAGGTTCATATGGTTGTAGGTACAACCATACAGATTGTTCATATGTACAACCTCTGGTTGTAGGTCACTCTTCTGCCTTTTTGATGATCCTCAGTTAGGGAGGACCTGGGGTGGGAACCTACTGAGTGGGGTTCCAATATAGCGACTATGGAGATGTTCAGGCCAAAAGCGGGGCGTAGGGCCGGTGTGTCGGGAGGACTCATAGGCTCAGGGTCAGTGCCAAGGCCAAGGTCAGTTATTATACCTGGTCATGGACCTCTCATAAATGTCTTCCTATGAAGGGACATTGTGAGAATAAACCATCCAGTGTTGGGATCCAGGGAATTATGCCCACTTTTCTATGTTCTAGCTATTTGCTAGACCTTCATCTTTATTTTTTTGACATTTTTCTCTTTACTGAAAGGACATTTTTTTGAGTTTTTTATTTTATATTGGAGTATAGCCCATTAATGGGCTTCCCTGGTAGCTCAGCTGGTAAAGAATCCACCTGCAATGCAGGAGACCCCAGTTTGATTCTTGGGTCAGGAAGATCCCCTGGAGGAGGGCATGGCAACTCACTCTAGTATTCTTGCCTGGAGAATCCGCATGGACAGAAGAGCCTGGTGGGCTGTAGAATATGGGGTCTCAAAGAGTCGGACACGACTGAGCTACTAAGCACACACACACACACACACACACCGCAGATTAACAATATTGTGATAGTTTCAGTTGAACAACCATACATATATGACATCCCTTATAAATGGAATCTAAAAATAAATAATACAAATAAACTTACTTACAAAACATAAAGAGACTCACAGACTGCTGTATTTAAAATGGATAACCAATAGGAATGGATACAGGTATGTGAAAAGATTTTGAGTGATTTTTTGTTTTCGAATTCCATCTCTTGCCCATCAGCTTGAGTCCTGTTTGTTGTATGCAGAAAATTGGTTGGACATGTGGCATTTATGGGGACTTCCCTGGTTGAGTCACCATATATGTATGGCTGAGTTGGACATGACCGAGCATCTGAGCACGTACGTGGCTTTAATGGTGACTTCCTTGTTCCTACAAGGTCACGGGGATGTCATTGTCTGAAAAGGTCTGGGAAGCACAGCTCTGGTTTGATGTGGTCTTTTCTGTGGTCTTTTCTGGGAAGCACAGCTCTGGTCTTTTCTTTTTTTCCTCCTCCTATCTGTTTGGGAGTGTTCAATGCCTTGTCAGTGTAGAATGCAGATATACCAAAATTTATCTAATTTATTTTTGTTTAGCAACTGGCTGTTTCATCTGACTTTAAATTTATCCTCTTACTAATGACTATGTGCATTTGGGAGGGGAGGCTGGCTTTGCAGATAAAGCAGCTCTGTGTCTCTGCTTAACTCCCTTATCACATCACCCTCTATAACCAAACTTCTCTCTCATTAGCTACAGGAAGCTTTGATGACCTCTATATCCAGGGCACCATTGAATGCTACAGAGGATTCAAAGAAGTAGGAGACAAAAACTCTGCATTCAGTGCACTCACAGTAGCAAAAATAAGCCATTTTTTAGCATGAGAAAGACTGTGGGTGACAAACTTCAGCCTCAGTTTCAAAATCTGTAAAGTGGACATAGTAATCTTTACCTTGCAGAGTGGTTTTGAGATATAGATATACTATATGTAAAGGTGTGACCTCTAGGAGACATTATTCTCGTTGATTTTAAAAGGTGATAGTGAAAGGTTGTTGTTGAATCACGCGAATACACCGGGATTCTTGGCCCTCGGAGGAGAAGAATTCAATCTGGGGCCAGAGACGAGGCTTGATCGCTCAGAGCTTTTGTGTAATGAAGTTTTATTTAAGTATAAAGGAGATAGAGAAAGCTTCTGACATAGGTATCAGAAGGGGGCAGAAAGAGTACCAGCTTGCTAGTGTTAACAATGAAGTTATATACTTTCCAACGCATCCAAAGAATGTCTGGAGGTTGTAAAGACCTCATCAGACCTACTCCCATAATTTACATTTTAAGATAACAGAAGGTTTAATCCAGAGACTGTCCTTAGGCAAGATACATTATTGTTATATAATCCTAAGGAATATGGAGAAAGAAAAAAAGTTTGTCCTTTCTTCCTCGAGAATTCCGGACCTCTCTCTCCTTGGGAACCCCTAGACTCCTTATCAACCTGCCTAGGAACTGACTCTCTCAATAGTATGGAAATTTTACTGATAATGATGCTAATATCAAGTTAATCCCATAAATACTTAAGTTTTTAGTGGGAAGTTTGCAGATGTCTGCAATATATTTTGAAATGCATCAAAAAGAAAATAGTTTGATGGATGGAGGGAGGAATGGATGGATGTCTGTATGTGTAAAAAAGTGAGAACAGTAAAATGTTAATGGCAGAAACTGGGTGGTGGATAAATGGGCATTCATGACAAAATCCAGTCAATTCTGTTTGAAAATTTTTAACTTAAAAGTCGGGTGAAAATAAACTGCATCATTGCTATTGAGAAAAATATAATCAGAACAAACAATAAAAAAACATCACCTTTTAGGTGATATTATGAAGGTGTTTGTGGAATACAGGCCGATGGCACAAAGGAAAACCAGAGGCAGAGACGGGCTGAAAGCGATCAGGAAAGACTCTGCAGATGAAGAGGATTATTGTTGTTGCTGTTTCTGTTGCTAAGAGGAAGGAGACCAAGTGTGTCTTCATGTATTTCTCTGTGTCACACAAGGCTGACCTGCCTCCTTTCTGAAATCTTAGCAGCTGCTGCTAATGGAGAGCCCAGAGCCTGCTGCTGCTGCTGAAAGCTCAGCTTCTCTGTATGCCAGTGCCACATTAAAATCTCAGAGACAGAGTTTTGGGTGAAGTAGAAAAAGGGGACACAGCAGGCTAATGTCCTCAAAACCATATATCCCAACTTGGGGAAGATAGTGACAAGTTTTATAGTAACTGCTCAAAGAGGGCATGATCAGCTCATGGAGATTCTTCTGATGGGTGGGTGGTGAGGTAAGTGGGAGTCAGCATCAACCTTCAGATCCAGCTGGTCTGGGATCTACATGCTTGTGGGCAGCATATCATTCTTAAGACTTCTCCCACCTAGAGAGAGAGTTCCAGCATCTGCAAAATAGCTCAAAAACATTGCTGAGTGTATCCCTTGATGAGGAAAGAGGACCTTGCCACAAGGCTGCTCTTGACTGTTTCTCCCTGGTCTCGCATCCCCTCCCTTCCTCTGCTCATTGAAACTCAGGAAGGTCAGGGAGGCTGAATGAAGGCTGTTTCCTATAATTAAGAAAATGGGGACACAGAAAGGCCTTGTGCCCGGGAGCCCCACAGGGCCCTGTTTAGTACTGAAATTGTTTACCTCAGATTGGGGCTTGAACCCATGTGCTGGGACTCAAACCCAGCCAAAACCCTGCTTGGGACTTGAACCCACAAGGCTGGGACTCAACCCAGCTAAAACCCACAGTACCTGGTTTCAGGACCTAATGAAGCTCAGGTTCTTGATGTCTCATCACAGAAAGAATACAGTGAAAGATAAAGTGATAGGTAAGAAGTGAATTTATTCAGATTCAGAGAGGAGCACATTCCATAGACAGAGTGTGGGCCTTTGCAGAGGGCCAAGTGCAACTGCAAAATGTGGTGTGGTTAGTTTTTATAGGCTGGGTAATTTCATACACTAATGAGTGGGGGGATTAGTCCATCTATTTTGGAGAAGGGGTGGAGATTTCCAGGAATTGGGCCAATGCCCACTCCTTGGTCTTTTGACAGTGCCTTGGAACTGTCATGGTGTATCTGGGTGTGTCATTTTGCTTGCTGATTGAGGATCAAGGTCTATCTTGATGTCATCTTGGTCCCATTTGATTCTAATCTTTATGTTGTATCCTTGGGCTATGTCATTCTTTCAAAAGTTGTGCCCTGCCAAGTTCCCTCCTGTTATAGTATCACTGCCTCTGAGGAATGGATTGTGGCCAAGATTCTACGTGTGGTCCCCACCAAGTCATGAAAGCTAGTCCACTAGCTCAGTGCAAGAGCAGAAGGCGAGTTGATTGCATCTTCACAGGCATCAGTAGGGAACAGAGGAGAGTCAGAAGAGAAGGCAAAAGGTGGCAGGGGACTCAGGGCAGTGAGGCAGCTGGAGAAGGGCAGGGAGTGAGCAAGAGGGAAAGAGGGGAGGAAGAATGTGGTCCTGAGAGAGAGCTGGCCTTGGCCCAGCCAGCTCTACCTTCACAGGTTTGAAGGCAAATGCCTTGCATTTACCTTCATTTCTCATCCCCAATCCAGGGAGGCAGGAGAAAATCCTAGTTAAGAAGTGCCTGAGGGTCATTAGTGATAAGAACCAGGTAGCTGAGATGCCTTGCAATTCAGCATTCTTTTCTCCATTTCCATCTCTATAACCTTTTCTTTACCTCTTTCTACTAAATTTTCTTCCTCTTTCCTCCCAAGGGTCAAGGAGAAGAGAGGGGAGAGAAATAAGATGAAAATGGAAGGAAGGTGACTTAGGTTTGGCTATGTCTGGTTCCCCTCTTGAGTCTGGGATGCTGCGAACACTGCCCTCTTCCAGAGATTTTCCTCAGGGTTACAGAGGCTAAATATCACGTTTCACCAAGGCTGTCTTTATAAAACACCTTTTTGGTCCATTCTTATTGAGGTCTATGGTGTTTCTCTTTGGTGCACAAATCTGTTGGGAGAAGGCAGATCAGAAGAACCAAGGGTGTAGAAAAGCAAAGAACGAGAGATGGAAGGTTCTTGGTGGCGAGGTCATAAAGTCCTGGCTGCCGTAGGTATTGATTTCCACCCCTTCTCCTGCCTCTTCTGCCACCTGGCCCAGGTATAAAGTCACAGACCTCTTAATTCTGCCTCTGCCTTCCTTCCAGAAGACTTCTCTCAACCCCAAAACTTGGAGGTAATTCCTTCCTGTTTTACATTATTTCACATTGACTTTCACCTATGGTTGCAATGAATCATGTGTGTGCATGGTCAGTTGCTCAGTCTTGTCCGACTCTTTGTGACCCCATGGACTGTAGCCCACTAGGCTCCATGGGGATTCTCCAGGCAAGAATACTGAAGTGAGTTGCCATGCCTGCCTCTAGGGGATCTTCCCAACCAGGGATATAACCAGCATCTCTTATATGTCCTGCCTTGGTGAAAGTGAAAGTGTTAGTTGCTCAGTCTTGTGTGACTCTGTGACCCCATGGACTGTAGCCCACCAGACTCCTATGTCCATGAAATTCTCCAGGCAAGAATACTGAAGTGGGTTGCCATTTCCTACTCCAGGGCAACTTCCCGACCCAGGGATCAAAGCTGGGTCTCCTGCATTATTGGCAGAGTTTTACCGTCTGAATCACCAGAGAAGCTAGGTGGGTTCTTTAGTGCCAGCTGGGAAGCCCCACAGTGATCAAACTATATCACAATTACATTTTGGTTGCTTTTCCCTCTCATTGCACTGTGGTCTACCTGGGTCTTTTCTCGCTATATCCTTTGGCATGTAGTTGATGTATGTTGAGTGTTGAATGAATGAATTAATCCTGTCATGTAGAGCCTGCCACTCTTCTTTCCCAACTCCTGAAACTCACCTGGCTCAGTTCCATTTCCCCAGGATTTTCTTCTCTGGTGTCCAATGTGAGAACTGGTCTGGAGTTCACCTAGAACCCTCAGAACCTTCCTCAGACACCATTCTTGGAACGGATACATGATTAAGCCATGATGAGATAGTGCCTTATCTCTGCAACCCCTAACAAGTCTGATCTCAAGAATGGAAATGAAGGCTTTTTGAAGGAGAGGATGGACCTGAAAGCAACTGGTAGGCAATCAGTCTAATTCTGTGGCCACTGAGAGTGGTTACAAAGTCTCAGGTCACAGAACAGGGCAGGGTAGAAAGGTGCACACTGCCCACCATCAGGTTGCAGGCCCAAGGTCATACTTCAGACTCCAAAATCCCTTGGAAACAAGCTGAAGTCAGATGACCTTCATTTTCAGTTGATCCCAGGGTAGTAATTTCTTGGAAAGTGCAGATGGAGGCAATAGGACTGAGAATGAAGAACAATTCAACAGGAATCAGAGGGATGGAAATTGCTTTTCACTCTGGGTTCTGAATAGGTGATGGTCAGAGATGGCAGCTTGTCCAGGACACGTCAGCAGTGCTGGAAAGGAGATGTTCTTGCTGTAAATCTTGTGTTGATTCTCTCCCCTCCTTTCCCACTGCCTTCCTGGCAGCATCCTGTTCTCCATTGTTGGAAGCTTCTTACACAGGCTTCCGTGTCCTGGTAAGTACAGCCAGAGCACTCTATACCTCCCTCAGGCAGGGATCACTTTCTGACTTGGAGCAGTTGTGAATGTAGCTGTCTTTTTCTCTCAAAGCCAGCCAGCACACTGCAATTCCTCACTCATCTGCATTGCTGCCTCGGTGCTTGCAGACAACTCTCGTCATTGTAAGGACTCTCTAAGTATTCTTACTCCCTTGAATTAAATTCACCTTTTGGCTAAAGTGCCAGATGGATGGGGGCATTCACCAAGTTCGAGAGAAGTTTGGGCTTTTCAGTGGGAAACAGTTATCTTGCAACAGGTATCCTACATGGGACTTCCTACTTGTCATTCCCGAGACAACTTCTCAGGTACATCTTTGTCACTCCAATTGCCTATAACATTCTGCCATTGCCAAGGCCCTATGATCTCAGCTGGTTTTTCTCTTTGAAGCCATTCCTTCTTACTTCATCCTGTGGTATTCTTTATACCTAGCAGTCCCGAAGACTGGACCCAGAGCAGGTAATAGTCCCCCTCAAATGCCCTTGCAGTTTTACACTTCACAGAGAAGTGACAGCCCCTCTTACTGCTTTTACTGGGGGAGGCAGACTGGGGCAAAAACAAGTCAAGGGATCACACAAAGCTGACTTTAATTCCTTTTAAGTCAGAGACTGAGAATCCTAGCGGACTCTGTGCTCTGTTCTTATTTATGAGGGTGAGACCCTCTCAACTCCACCATCCTATCCCCCTTCTTAAGTGTAGGCTGGAGGATAAAACTGCGGTAGAGCAGTGAATAATAGCTGACATTTACTGAGAACTTACTGAATATCAAGCATTAAACTAAATTCTTTACGTGCTACTTTTTTATTCTTTCCACTAACCCTATGAGGTCAGTATTACTGTGGTCCCATTTCAATAATGCAGACACTGAGCCTCAGAGAGGTTAATCTGCATGTTCAGGATACCCCAGCTTTAGTGTTGGGCTAGGGTTTATATCTTGCTTCCAAACAATAGTATTAACTAATCGTCATCTCCCAATAGATGTCTCCTAAACTTCAATGAGGAGTTTGCATCTTGAGGAGGTCAGACTGAGCATACATCCATTTTACTTCTTCTGAAAAGAATAAACTGTTATAGTCTATTTCTTTATTGCTGGTCTAACAGGAAACACTCTGCTTCCTTACTTATAAGCCAGTTCTTAGAACTAAGACCATCAACCTTGATGTGGTACAGGAAATGATGCATTTTGCATGCTCAGGAAGCAGTGGCCAGAATAAAATATTTGGCAAGTTTCATACTCTGATTGAGAATCAGGGAGCTGAGGGAAGCAGCTGAACATCTTTCCATTCTACTAAATATTTCTCTGCAGTGTGATTTTTTGGGGCTTCCCAGGTGGCGCTAGTGGTAAAGAAGCTGCCTGCCAATGTAGAGACATAAGAAATGTGAGTTTGATCCCTGGGTCAGGAAGCTTCAGAGGAGCCTGGTGGGCTATAGTTCATAGGGTCACAAAGAGTTGGACATGACTGAAGCGACTTAACACATACACCCCCCCCCCCCCACACACACACACACACGGTGTGGTTTTTAATGGCTGTATAATTATTCTATTGCATGGTGTACCACAATTTAGTTGCATGAAATCTGGGCACTGGGGGGGTTATTTAAAGCATGGAGAAATTTTGAAAAAGAGAATTGGAGGATTAGGTGTACAATAGCCAGGTTTTGAGGCTTTATAGGTTTGTGTGCGACTAGCTCTGCCCCGGAAAGTTAACATACACACTGTGTTATTTTCCAGGCAGTGAGGGGAGGGGCGATGAAGTCTAACTTCATCCCAGTCACCTCTATGAAAGGTCATCCAATTAAATCTTGTAGTGTTGGAGAAGGTCAACTTCCAGTGTTCCTAAACCATCTACAGAAGACATAATCCCATCTTCTTATTCCAGTGGATCAGACTAATTTTGGTTCAGAGACATAGAAACCTTAATTAAGTGAAAGAAGGTGGAAGCTTAATAAGCATTCTTTCTTCCCTTTCTTTGGTTGCACCAGGCAGCATGCAGGATCTTAGTTCCCCGACCAGGGACTGAACCCGTGCCCCTTGGGAGCACAGAGTCTCCAGGGAAGTCCTTAACAAGCGTTCTTAACTGAGTGACAGTCATGGGAAGATTATCCATAATATGATTCTTTGTGTTTGCTACATTTGAAAGAACAGTATGTTTTGAAAAGAAACACAAAGAGAAATTAATCTGACCTTATGTACTGGCTAAGGATCAAAACATTAAGAGAAGCATAAGAAACTATCTTTCTAAAGTGGGGGGAGTTTACAAATATTAGATACACTGAATTAATTCATCCATCAGAATAGTGTTCTACTAATAGATTGTACCCTTGTACCTGGCCAAACCATTTCCTGTTTTATTTCAGATCCAAGATAATAGATTCTTACAGTGGACAGGGACCTCTAGGGACACTCGATCTGGGCTTCTCTTTCAGACTGGACAATAATGGTGGTATCTTTCAGGCAAAAAGGGATAGGATACTAAGATGGTAAAGGAAATAAAGAGCTTTCTAGCTTAGTGAGGGATTATGTCTTTTCACCATCAACACCTAGCATAGCATCTGGCATAACCTAGTAGATACTTAATATATATTTTGAGATCTAATAAAGGATTTAGAGGTTAAGAAGAATTGTGGATTGTCCACTGCTTGGCACTTCAATGGAATGTGTAGTGTGTGGCAAAAGTTCTGGAGTCACCCTTCTCTCTGGAATTATGTCTGGGCTCTTCTCAGCTTCTTAGATTTACATGTCAGGAATTTCCCAAGAGATCATTTTACTTCAGTCTTCTCAGGAATAGAAGTGACTAAGAAGTGATGGTGTCTAGCTAGAAATTTATAAGAAGGGGTGGGTGGAAGGGCAGAGTGCTAACTTGACTTTGTACTGGCAGGACCCCTCCCCATCAGTAATGCTTTGAGCTGTGGATAAAAGTTGAGAGACTGTATCAGTGGGTATAGAGTAAGAAATGACCCGGTTGGCTTTGATTACTGACCAGCCTATTACAATGGAATGGCTGGGGACCACGAATTTAGGTAAAGAATTCTGTGTGTAATAGGTGAACCTAATCCTTGACATACGTGTCTTCTTTCCAGGAAGATGGAAGGCTCTTCATCAGAGCAAAGATATCCTGGTGGTGACATATGCTGAATAGAAATCAATTCATGACATTTGGTTCCTGCTTTTTGTTGGACTAACCTTAGAGAAGTAGAATGAACTAGAGAAAAGAGAGTCTCCATTTCCCTCCCATAAAGCCAAGTTGGTCCATATTTATATTCCTCCTCTTATACAATTAATGTGAAAGTTCAGATTTGGGAGATCTCTTCTATAATAAGCTGTCACCAAAAGGTCTTCTTTGGCTTCCCTGGTGGCTCAGATGGTAAAGAATCTGCCTGCAATGTGGGAGACCTGGATTCGATACCTGGGTGAGGAAGATCCCCTGGAGAAGTATTCTTGCCTGGAGAATCCCATGGACAGAGGAGCCTTGTGGGATATGGTCAGGCCTTCATTATGTTGAGAAAAAAGAGAACAATTCCTGCAAATAATGGCAGTTGGGATGAGAACAAGTTTTCTGGGCAATTGAACAGTAGGAGACTCAGCATTTTAAGAAATTATTTCTGTTCTAGTCTATCGTTTAGCCATGACACTTCCTCTTCAAGCTATTAACAACTCAAGTCATATGCATTAATTCAAAAGGGGACTCGAGTTCACAGAATTCTCAGACACACAAGCATCACAAGTACCTCCAGATCCAACAGGAAGCCACTTCTCAGGTGTTATTCTTGGCTGGGAAGGGTGAAGAGGAAGCGGTGGCCGTGTCTCAATATGGTCTGTGGTGAGAAGTGGAGTGAGCATGAGTCACTCCAAACCCTATCTGCATTTCATCTGGCACCTTGCTTGTGAAGACGCCTGCTGTGTAATGGTTCAGAGCCGCAGCTTTGGAGTCAGACAACGTGGACAAGCTAGCTGACTGTTCTGTCTCTCAGGTCCCTTATCTGTAAAATAAAGGGAGGGTGGCCAGGAGGGATAGTAGCACTTACCTCACTGGGTTGTTGTGACCATTAGATAAACTAATACTTGTTAAACAGTTACCACAATGCCTGGCACATTTGGTGAGTAATCAGTAAGTGTTTAATAACATTACACACACATGCATGCCTATGGGATTATACTTTCAGTTCGGGCAGCCCAGGTGGTGCTAGTGGTAAAGAACCCACATGCCAGTGCAGGAGATATAAGAGACGTGGGTTTGATCCCTGGGTCGGGAAGATCCCCTGGAGGAAGGCATGATGACCCACTCCAGTACTCTTGCCTGGGAAATCCCTTGGACAGAGGAGCCTGGCAGGCTACAGTTCATGGGGTCACAGAGTCAGACACGACTGAAGTGACTTAGCACGCATGCAAAAGCCTTCATTTTAGGCTTCTGAATTTATGATCTGAGAAACTTGGTAAGACAACTATTTCCCACAATGACTGGCAATTTGAAATGATTTGTGATAATAGAAGCCAAGGATATAGTAAGTGAATATCCACAAGTAAACATTACACTCTATTCTAGTCAGATGATTCAATTTCCTTCCCTGACATACGGGTCTTCCTAGAAGGCCATCAAATAGAGCTTGACTTTCTCCTCCTAACCCTATGTATTTCCTATGGTAGGTACCACCTGTCATTTAATGAAAACTTTTGTTGCAAGAGGGCAAACAGGCAGAGCAAACAGCCCTAATAATCCACGCATTTTTGATTCACACATTATAATAGTAATGGACAACATAGATTAAAGTCATACTGAATTCCAATTATTTACCATTTGTACTCTGATTAAAATGTCATTTCCAACACTGATACCCCATTGTTTCCCATTTCTCCTCATCCCCACTGCAAGAACTGTTGCCTATCTTTAAGTACATTGCAATAAACTTTTATGGAGTAATTTTCCACTTGCCAGTCATTGTGCTAGACTTAAATAGGACAATATCCCTTCCCTCCAAAAGAAGGGAAGGCAAACATATGTCTCCAAAACGAATACAAGTTTATAATATTGTATACATGAAGATTTGGGAGCCTAGAGCTTTGGAATAATTGATGATTTCCTGTAGCAGTGCATGATAAAATCCTCATTAGTTTTGGCCAGAGTGATTCCAAGATCATTCATTATGAAATGACCCAAGAATAAAGTTTCTTTTCAAGGCTTCAATCAGTTTTTATGTAGAATAAATCAATAAGAAAGGTGAGACAACCTTGGGAGCCTTGGAAAAATAAGGACCTGATATGAATGAGAATAAAGTTTAAGCTTTTCATGGCAGAGTCAAGGTTTTCCAATTGATTTGCCAACAGAATTGAGTTTGGATTCTATACTGTGCACTGCTTCAGAGTAAATGATGCAACCCATTCCATCATTTAGTAATCTCCTGTGAACCAGTTTCCTTCCCAACATAAAAAATTTGCCTTCATGATCCAGTTGAGCTTTTCTCTGTAACAGTATTGTTTTCCACTTTTTTTCTGGTGAAGTTCTAGGCTCCTGACCACTAGGACAGCAAAACTAGAGCTAGTTGGATAATGCTACCAGAGTCAGAGCTCAGTGAGTCACTCCAGTGCTTGAGGCCTTCTCTAATGATCTTTTCTGGCAGCTTCAACTGATGCTCCATTACCAAGAGTGAACTGGCAGGTCCAACTTCCAAGGCCAGAACTTGACTGTATGTCTACAGGAGTTTCTTCTAGATAACCCACAAATCCTCAAATTCTGTTCATTGTATTTATTCCCCAAATCTGTTTCCCAGCCTGTGTGATCCGGGAATGACAAATATTCATGTAGCTGCCAGGGCCAGAAATCTAAGAATTATTCTTGTCTCACTCTTCACCACTATCCAGTAAGTTACTAAGGCATTTGAATCTCTGAGTATCTCTTGAATCTGTCTTGACCTCTTCATAGGAAGTGACTTTTAATATCATAATCTGGGATGAGAGTAGGGGGGCATTGGCAGCAATTATGCTGGGGGTGAAGGGTAGAGGGAGGGTAGGATAATTTCTTACTCTGCAGCTGTCATTCCCATCCTCATCTAAAATTAATGAAACAGTCTCAATCTTGTCTGCCTCCAATCCAACTCAAAATTACTTCCCAAGTAATGTTTCTACAGAGGCTTCCCAGGTGGCACTAGTAGTGAAGAATCCTCCTGCAGGAGATGCAAGAGCTGTGGGTTTGATCCCTGGGTCAGGAAGATCCCCTGGAGGAGGAAATGGCAACCCACTCCAGTATTCTTGCCTGGGAAATCCCATGGACAGAGGAGCCTGGTGAACTACAGTCCATGGGGTCACAAAGAGTCAGACACGACTGAGTGACTGACCACCACCACCACCACCACCACCACCAGTGTTTCTACAATGCATTCCTTTTGTAAGAATTATTAGGAATCTTTGGGGAAAAAATGTAATGAAGGGCATGGAACCCTTGGTCATAGCAGATAATAAAACAGTTTAGCACTGGTTCATGAATATGAAGATATATGAATGGAAAAACTAAGAAAGTCTAGAAATCTGAGAATAGATGGGTATTAATAATATATTATAGGTAAATATGGCACTTCAGATCAGTGGGGAAAATAAGGACAGTTAATCTTTGTTCTTCTTGTCTCCCAGCTTCCATTAAAGCAGACTTTTCTCCATCTATTTACTTGCCCTGGTCACACCTGAAGTGGTATATGAGCATATGTGCTCCTTGAGTCCTGCATGGTTTTCCTAGTCTGTTTCTTGGGATGAGGGTACAACTACTGCTCAAAGTCTGTTAGTAAGAACATGACCACATTTATCTGCAAAGGAGGCTGGAAATGCAGATGTTAACTCAGTGGCCATTGCACAGATAAAAGGAAAAAAAAAAATGGATCTAGGGGAACAATAGCATTGTATCTCCTTCAGTCATCACATAAATATCATTTTCAACGCATACTACTTGCCAAGCACATTTGAGGCATTAGGGATACAGTGAACAAAACAGGCAAAAGCTCCATGACCTATGTTTACTTCAAGGGCAGAGCAGGAGTGGGTGCATATGTGACTGCTCAGTCACTCAGTCATATCTGATTCTTTGTGACCCCATGAACTATAGCCCACCAGCCTCCTCTGTCCCTGGGATTTCCCAGATAAGAATACTGGAGTGGATTGCCATTTTCCCCTTCAGGGGATCTTCCTGACCTAGGGATTGAACCCAAAACTTCTGCGTTGGCAAGTGGATTCCTTACCACTGGGAAAGCCCAGGGATGGGATGAGGGCACTCCAAAAATAGCATAAAAAATATGTATTCCTGATGATAATAAGTTAAATAGCCAAAAATAAAGTAGAGAAGCCACACGGGGAGTTCAGGGAAACACGTGGCCTGTTGCAATTTTAAGTATGGTAGGAAGGAAAGGCTTGTCTGAGCTGATGAGACGGGAGCAAAGCCCGGATGGTGAGAGAGTGATCTGTGCAGATCTGTAAGGGAGAAGAGCCATCCTGGAGTGGTATGAGGATGTGCAGACACCCCAGGCAGAGTGATGCTTGGAGCGTTTGAAGGTCAAGGAGGTCTGTGTTGCTGGAGCAGGGCAGCAAGAGAAAGAGTAGTAGAAAATGAGATCAGAGGCATACCAGTGGGGAAGGTGGAGGAGAGGGTAGCAGATTATATGAGCCTTGAAGGCCATTGTCCAAACTTTGAGTTTTATTCTGAGTGGTGAAGGGGGCACTGGGGAGTTTTGAGCCAAGGACTGTCATGCTCTGACTTACATTTGAAAGGCTTCTATTTTGTAATTAGATTATGAGAGGCCAAGGATAGATGTTAGCATGTGATTGCAATCGTACAGCAGAGGGATGATGGTGGCCAGGACCATCACAATGGTGAGGGTGGTGGAAGGGATCAGGGTCTATGCAAAAAACTATTTTTGAGTCCATTCATATACACAGCCCCCTCACACTTTTGTGCAAGTATTCTGAATGAGTAAATGAATGAATGAGTAAACAAGCAACACAGTAAAAACTTTGTATCTGAATGTATTGCTTTCATGTTTAAAATTCTCCATTATCTACTGGACCTCCAAGATCTAGCCTCCCCTTTATTGCCAACCTTATTTTCTTTGCTCACCTCCTCCTTGTTGTAGTTGTTTAGTTGCTCAGTCGTGCTCAGCTCTTTTGTGATCCCATGTACTATAGACCACCAGGCTCCTCTGTCCATGGGATTTTCCAGGCAAAAGTATTGGAGTGGGTTGCCATTTCCTTCTCCAAGGGTTCTTCCTGACTCAGGGATTGAAACTGCAGCTCCTATAAGTCTCCTGCAATGCAGGCAGATTCTTTACTCCTGAGCCACTTGGGAAGGCCTACCTCCTCCTCACTTGGATGCAAAAAAGGGATGCTCCCTCTACTAACCTCTTCCGCTCTCCACCACAAACCTCTCTGTGTGACTCTCTTTGGTCACTTTCACAGGCAGAAACCATCTTCTCATCATTGTTTGCCTAGCCTAAGCCTAGGTTCCTGGTACATCAAAGGTACTGAATGAAATTTGTTAGGCAGAACTAATTTCCTAGCTCTCAGCATGCCCACTTATTCTCTCACTCCCTTATCTCCTGCCTGTACTCTATTTTTATTCTTTTTGTTATTTTTTCCTTCTCTCAAAAATGAATGCAAATACAAATTCAAATGAGCTCATTCAGGCCAGACACTAAAATTATCAACTGTTAGCAAGATAAAACATACTCACACTTATATTTCTCTCCTTTTCCCCTTTTAAAAAATTTTACATCAACGAGGCCTGGATTCAAACTCTTACTTGCTAGGTTTTTGACATTGGGCAAATTACTTAATTTTCAGGTCTCCATCCTTTTACCTGTAAAATGGGGACAATGATGATTATCTTTTAGTTTTGTTTGCAGATTGAATAAGTAAAGGTGCTTTCATTTCAGTGTCAGAAAAAACTTTATAGAAATAGGAGGTATTATTATTCTCCTTCCTTTATAGATGAGGCTCAAATTTACATGTCCATAAGTGAGAGAACTAGATAGACTTCTCAGACTTATGCTTCCTAATCTAATTCTTTCCCCATTTCACCATCAATAACCTCAGATGCGCAGATGACACCAACATTATGGCAGAAAGTGAAGAGGAACTAAAAAACCTCTTGATGAAGGTGAAAGAGGAATGAAAATCGTGGCATCCAGCTCCATCACTTCATGGCAAATAGATGGGGAAACAATGGAAACAGTGTCAGACTTTATTTTTTTGGGCTCCAAAATCACTGCAGATGGTGACTGCAACCTTGAAATTGAAAGACACTCACTCCTTGGAAGAAAAGCTATGACAAACCTAGACAGCATATTAAAAAACAGAGACATTACCTACAAAGGTCCTTCTAGTCAAAGTTGTGATTTTTCCAGTAGTCACGTATGAATGTGAGAGTTGGACCATAAAGGAGGCTGAGCGCCGAAGAATTGATGCTTTTGAACTGTGGTGTTGGAAAAGACTCTTGAGAATCCCTTGGACTGCAAGGAGATCCAACTAGTCCACCTAAAGGAAATCAATCCTGAATATTCATTGGAAGGACTGATGCTGAAGCTGAAGCTGAAGCTCCAATACTTTGGCCACCTGATGCAAAGAACTGACTCATTGGAAAAAGCCTGATGCTGGGAAAGATTGAAGGCAGGGGGAGAAGGGGATGACAGAGGATGAGATGTTTGGATGGCATCACTGACTCAATGGACATGAGTTTGAGCAAGCTCTGGGTGATGGTGAAGGACAGGGAGGCCTGGCATGGTGCAATCCATGGGGTCACAAAGAGTTGGGCATGACTGAGCAACTGAACAACAAACAACGGTATGTATGGTACCCTGAACTTTTGGAGAAAGCAGTTTGGAATTTATCAGAGTAGAGTCCTAAAATTAATAAACATAATTCATGAGCTCCTTGTTTTTTGCCCAGTGCTACTACCGTTGCTTTAAGGACCATATGTCAAAGTGAAATCATGTTCCACACCCTCAGTTAGAAGGTTGCATTGATAATACTGACATTTATAAAGTGACAGTGAACGCTACAAGCCTGAATACCCAAGGTGGTGAAAGTCATGTATGTGCTCTAAGACCTGCTGTTCCAGGGAACTGAATGAATAGAGGAAAGTGAGGCTGGGCTTCCTGTAGAGGGGAGCATGAAAACAGCCTCCAGGGGTAGGTATAGGATCTGGCCAGGCAGGGAGGAAGGCAGCAAGCAGCCAGGAGAGGAGATAGAAAGAAGTGGAGAAGCAGCAGCTCTGCCAGACTTCTGTGTTTCATGACCTTGATGTAATGCCAGTTATTATGGTTTAAAAATAACTAGAGGACAAGGGTGTCAGCAGCCTGGATTCTATTAGACAGTCAGCTTAAAAGATTAGAGCTTGCAGGCCTGCCCAGGGTCTGCCAAAGAGACTGCCTTGTCTGGACCCCACATCAACAGTACTTTGCACGTCTTCTGTTCCTGCCTTTCTGCTTGGGGGGCCGCTGTAGGCTGAGAATAGAGAGAAGGACATGTGCCCCAAGAAAGAGCTTGGGGAAGCCAGGGAATAGAAAAACAGAGACTGGCTTAGCTGCAGAAAGGAGCAGTCATTCGCAGATGGCAATTTGTTAGGCTGGGAGCTGAGCTGGGCCAGCCACCTCCTGCTGAGAGGGAGGGGGAGGAAGTGCGGTGGGGGGCTTGAGTAAGGAGTGGCTGGGGCCTCTGCAGGCAGCCCTCTTCTGGGGGCTGTCCCAGGGCCCTGGGAAGGCTAAGCTCTTTTCGAGAATCTGTGAGAAGGGCCTCAGGCTGCCCTGGTAGCTCAGTAGTAAAGAATTTGCCTGCCAATGCAGGACATGCAGGAGACCTGAGTTCAATCTGAGTAGGGAAGATCACCGGGGAAGGAAATGGCAACCCTCTCCAGTATTCTTGTCTGGGAAATTCCATAGACGGAGGAGCCTGGCGGGGTCACAAAGAGTCAGACACAACTTAGTGAGTAAACAACAAGGAGCAGGGACTCAGTGAGAGTCTGAACTTGAATTAGGGTGTTCCAACAAAGCCCAGGGAGAAAGAGATCACCCCTGACTAAGGAAGAGAGACGCACTCTGCTCACACTCCAAAACCAATGTGAAATTCAAACAGTTTTTTTTTTTTTTAACAAACTTAAAATATTTTATGACTTAAAATAGTCATAAACTGCTACAGAGCTCAGAGCTCTCTTATATGTTGCTGATAGGATTGTACATAGGTATGGTAGTTTCAGAGGGTATTTTGGCATAATGAATATACTCTTTGACCTAGCAATTCCAGTTTGAAGGATTTACTCTAAGGAAATAACCATGAATATGGACAAAGATTTATTGAAGCATTAGTCACAAGATCTGTTGAAGCATTATTATTGAAATAGTAAAACTAAATGCTTAAGAACAAGGACTTGATTAAGTAAGTTACAGGAAATTCCTATAGGAAGTACACTGAAAACATCAAAAATGATGCTTCCAGAGCAAGGATCCACAAATTGTTGCTCATGGGCCTAATCTGGTGAGCTGAGTTTTCAAGGCCCTTGAGCTAGGAATGGTTTTTACATTTTAACTAGTTATATAAGTACTTATATAATAGCCTCAGTTTTGCCTCTTGGCCTACAAAGCTTAAAATAGTATGTAAGCCCTTAAGAAAAAGTTTGCTGACCACTGCTATGGAAGAATATTTAATGAGAGGCAAAATTTTCATTTAGAGACTTCCCTGGTGGTTTAGTAGATAAGAATCCACCTGCCAAATGCAGGGGACACAGATTCGATCCCTGGCTGGGAAGATTCCATGTGCCCAGGAGCAACTAAAGTCTCTGTGCCATAACTACTGAGTCTGTGTGCTACAATTACTGAAGCCCATTCACCTAGAGCCTGTGCTCTGTAATGAGAGAAACCACCACAAAGAGAAGCCAACGTACCACAATGAAGAGTAGAGCCTGCTCACTGCAATTAGAGAAATCCTGAGCACAGCAACAAAGGCCCAGTGCAACCAAAAATAAACAAATAAATTTTATTTTATGTATACCTGGGTGAGCATATAGTTAATGTGTGTGTTAGTTTTCTATTGCTAATAGAACGACCTACTCTGGAATTAAAAGCTTAAGGCCGCAGCCATTTTATCTGCAGGTCAGGAATTTGGACAAAGCAGAGCAAGGATGTCTGGGGCTTCAAGGGATTGTCTGAAGGACTAGGGGCTGGCTTGGGATGCTTCTTCAGGGAACACATGTCTCTGTACTCTGTTCATGTCTGTGAGTGAGCTCTTTGGTTCTTCTCCACGTGGCCTCTCACTGCATGGTAGGCTGAAGGTAGTAGGGTTTCTTACACAGCAACTTGCTCCCCCAGGGAGAAAGCAGAAGCTGCCACAGCTGCTGCTGCGGCTGCTGCTGTTAAGTCACTTCAGTCGTGTCCAACTCTGTGCGACCCCATAGACGGCAGCCCACCAGGCTCCTCTTGTCTGGGATTCTCCAGACAAGAATACTGGAGTGCGTTGCCATTTCCTTCTCCAATGCATGCATACATGCTAAGTTGCTTCAGTCACGTCTGACTCTGTGCGACCCTGTAGATGGCAGCCCACCAGGCCCCTCCGTCCACAGGATTCTCCAGGCAAGAATACTGGAGTGGGTTGTCGTTTCCTTCTCTGCCACATCTGCTAAACCTAGGCATATTTTCACTCTGCTGCATCCCATTGATTAAAGATGGTCACAAGAGAAACCCAGGTTTAAGGAGCTGGGAAAATGTGCTCTAGTTTTTGATGGGAGGGGCAGCAATATACGCAGGGTGGAAAGCAATTGAGGCTGCTATCTTTAGACACAATTACAGAGTGTAAAACACAGTAAATAGCATAGATTCATACCCACATTCATGGGCTTCTAGTGATGACCATAAGAACAAATTTCAGGGGGCACTAATATGCAAGGAGATCCAATCAGTCCATTCTAAAGGAGATCAGTCCTCGGTGATCATTGGAAGTGTTCAGTCCTGAGGTGTTCATCAGAAGGACTGATGCTAAAGCTGAAACTCCAATACTTTGGCCATATCATGCAGAGTTGACTCATTGGAAAAGACTCTGATGCTGGGAGGGATTGGGGGCAGGAGGAGAAGGGGACGACAGAGGTTGAGACGGCTGGATGGCATCACCGACTCGATGGACATGAGTTTGAGTGAACTCCGGGAGTTGATGATGGGCAGGGAGGCCTGGCGTGCTGCAATTCATGGGGTCGCAGAGTCGGACACAACTGAGCGACTGAACTGAACTGAATATGTACAGAGAACAGCCTTACAATTTTAAACATCTGTAGTAGATGTCTGACATATTCATATTTACCCATCATCTTTTGAACAGCATTTTTAGATTTGGGTAAATGAGTTCATGTTTGAGACATAAATTCCCCTCCTTGCAGTTATGAAGCAAGCATGTGAATGTAACACAGAACAGAACATTAAGAAATCTTCAGCTCTGGGCTCAGACTATGTGAGTTCAAATCTCAACTCTGCCACTTACAGTCTGTGATTTTAGACTGGTTGGATAATTTTTATATGCCTCGTGCATGTGTACTCAGCCACCTTAGTCGTGTCTGACTCTTTGCGACCCCATGAACTGTATGTAGCCCACCAGACTTCTCTGTCCACGGGATTCTTCAGGCAAGAATACTGGAGAGGGTTGTGTCCCCCTCATAGATCAAACCTGCATTTTCTGCATCTCCTGCATTGCAGATGGACTCTACCACTGAGCCACCAGGGAAGCCCTTATGTGCCTTACAAGCCCTTATTAGTCCTATAAAAAGGAATAATCTTGAGCCAACCTTTGAGGGTTGTCATAGGCTTAAGTGATTTAATTCTTATAAAAGGCTTAGAAGAAGGCATGACACATAGTGAGTGATTAATAAGAGTTGGGACAGGGGCTGGACTCTCCAATCAGACATGAGCATGAGACTTCAGTTCAGATGTGAACAATATGAGACAGCAGCTAACTCTGCATGGAGCTCTGAGTTGTGGGCACAGGTGGTTGTAAAGGTATATAGCCTTTCCCCTAGTCACAGATTGCAGTGGCATTGATGTTAGTAGCAGTCATCAGGTTCTAGGAATTTAAACACAGCAGGCAATTTCTCCACTGGGTCAGTTCTGTGTAGTTTTAGGCATTATTCCCGGGAGCTTCAACTCTAACCTGTTTTTACAGCTAGTTTAATGAATCTGTGAACTAAAATTGTTGTTCTGTTGCTCAGTCATGTCTGACTCTTTGCAGCCCCATGGACTGCAGCATCTGTCCTTCACCCTGTCCTTCACCATCTCCCAGAGCTTACTCAAACTCATGGCCATTAAGTCAGTGATGCCATCCAACCATCTTGTCCTCTGTTGTCTCCTTCTCCTGCCTTGAGCTAAAATATCTTTTAATAAATTCTTTTTTCCCCTTTAATTATGCCAAGTAGATTCTATTGTTTGTAATCAAGAACTGTGGCTGATACAATTGTAACATGATTTCAGAGATGACAGGGAAGACCTCCTGGGCTATTTTGCATATCTGATATTCTAGTATGAGGGAATAGTCCTTAAAAGAATTTTCTTATACGTTGCATGTCAACACATGGCAATCCTGGAAGGGATCTATCACACATAAAGCTTTTGACTATTGTTATCGTGTAATATGCTTTGTATGGAACTAGGAATTGCTAACCTGAATTCCTGCCTAAGCATCTTGAGCCTGGAATCAGATATGTTCTGGTTAAACCGACTCCTCCCTAGTTCTCCAGGACTTGGCAACATGACATGGCTTTGTCTTATCACATTTCCAGAGTAGCCTGATGATGACCAGAATTTCTCTTTATCTCAGAATGTTTTACATTCTTTCCCTTGGGTGACACTTAAAATTTATATAATGTTTTTGTATTTGTCTGATCCATTTAGACTAAACAAGTGAGTCAAGCCAAGAGATAGCTTTGATGTTATGATTTGGAACATACCCACATCCATCTGGAAAATTTTCAGCAACCATTGGCAGGTCTTGTCAAAAGATGCCAGGAACCCAGAAGAAGTCAATGCAAACATTTGTGGAGTAGAGGTGAAACGTGAATGGCAAGCTGAGTCTACCACTGATTACATGTGTGATACTTGTGATGAGGGAAAGGGGCTGAAAGTGGGAGAAGATGGTAAAATGTTTAGATGGGAGAGGAAACCTTTTACTGCAGAGACTGTATAAATCTACAAGGGGAATTGTCTAAATTGAATATACACTCTTGAGCTAAGCAGGAATACATTGCTAATGCTCGTGGTGGTGTAAGAATCATGACATCAGAATGATTTGTTGATTCCATGAGGCAAAATAATGTCATCCTATAGTTCCAGGAATACTCAGAGGGGTTCATGGTGTCAGTAACGATGACTAATAACTCATCTCAGAGAGATGAGTCTATCATGCTCTTTTAAGATGTTTGATGGCTGCAAGATGGTGTTGACCTTATAGATGGGGACAGGGAAATATTGATAGGGCACTTAGATAGCCAGTATATTGGCTCAGCTCCAAAGAATCTGCCTACCAATGAAGGAGACTCGGGTTCAATCTCTGGGTCAGGAAGATCCCCTGGAGGAGAAAATGGCAACCCACTCCAGTATTCTTGCCTGGGAAATCCCAGCAAGGACAGAGGAGCCTGGTAGGCTACAGTCCATGGGGTCACAAAGAGTTGGACATGACTGAATGACTGAACAACAACAAATATTATAAGTAGCATTGACTGGGGTTTGAATTAGGGACAATGAAGGGTGAGTTGGGGGAGGGTAAATACAGAACTACAGGGAATGAGAAGGGCCACTAAAAATAAGACATTGTTGAAGATAAACTCATATATTCGCTTTACATTTTCTTAAGATCACTTCTGCTCAAATAATACGCAGAGGTCTGTGTAGCTTTTCTGTCTTCTTCCAATTGAGACTATTTTTATGGAACTTTGCTTCAAAGTGAGAAGAATTGAGACCAAGAAATCATGAGTTCTAAACCTGAGTTCTCAGGTTCCTTGTTTATTATCTATGTGTCCTCAAGCCCGTTGGTTCATTTTGTTATGTCAAAAAAAGTCACATCTGCAAAATGAGAAGTAATGCTTATCTTACACCTGGGGCTATCTGATTACAATTTGGATGGGAAATGATACTAGAGAAGTATTATTAATTTTGTTACATGTGAAAAGGTTAAATCCCACGTTGCTTATAATCTGCTAAAATACTTAAGCAAAAAATAAATGTACATGTAGAGCAGGATGTTCATATTGTGAGATCCAGAAGATGGATATTCAGGTTATTATCACTGCTTCATCTACTTCTCTGTGTATTTTTAATTTTCACAGTTGAAAGTTAGAGTAAATATCCATCTTACTTATCTCAAAGGATTGTTGTGAGGATCAAATGAGAAAATGGATGGAAAGTGTTTATAAATGATGAAGTGCTAAGCATGTGTGGGTTTTAGTTCTTTTCATTGTTATCAGGAATAATAATAACTTAATCCTGTTTAGATGCTGCTCTTGATTTCTTTCCTATTTTCCTCACCTCCTAATAAGACCAAACCTGTGAAGTGAAAGTGTTAGTCGCTCAGTCTTGTCTGACTCTTTGCAACCCCATGGACTGTAGCCCACCAGGCTTTTATGTCCAAAGGGTTTTTCAGGCTAGAATACTGGAGTGGATTGCCATTTCCTTTTCTAGGGGATCATCCCAACCCAGGAATCGAACCCAAGTCTCCTGGATTGCAGGCAGATTCTTTACCATTTGAGCCAGCAGGAAAGCCCAATAAGACCAAAGAGTTCCCCTATTCCAAATACCTCAAGGGAATGTTTTCTGTTAATGTTTTTCTCATTGGGCAGAAAGGAGGCAGCAAAGTCTACAGAGAGCTTTGGGGAACAGAGGGACTGGGTTCCATTCCTGCCCACATGTGGGAAGTAGATTCTAGATGACAGCATATCCTAGCATCCATTTCTGATCACCAGCTTCTTGGCATCTGGAGACAGACCTATATGCTTGGTGCTAATAATTAATGCTTTCAATCTTGAAGAAAGAAGAAAATGATGCAGGGTTAATTACTGGTTTTATGGGATCACCTTTCAGCCATTTATCTGAGATTTTCCTCATAACTTTAAAGCCTTTAGAGAGAGAATATTTGCAGAAAGAGTATTGATACCAAATGCCTATGGGCAATTTTATTTTCTTTTTTCCCAAACTCTAAGGGTTAATCTTAAGAGTGGAATACAGCTCCGTGTTCCCCTTCATATGTTAATGAATATACATTATTGAATATCCTCTGCAATTTTATTCTCTTTTCATATAGACATAAATTTTTCTGAGAAACAGGGAGCACTGTGCTTAGTAAGATTAGATACTTTTTATTCAGCTTATTTGCATATTAACGTGGCAGTACCATCCTTCATATGGATGATGTATTGGTGACACCGATATTAAATTGCTTGTTCTCTTGTACTTTGAATAAAACTAAGAATTGGGGAGAACAAAGTCTCTAGGCTGGCTAGAAGCCAGCCCACTCTTTCCAACCACTTACATGGTGAGACCTTAGGTAAACTTGAAAAATCACTTTGCTTCTGCACCTTCTCTCTCTACCTTTGTGAAATTAGAGCAATGGTGTGTTCAACTCATATATTTCCTTGGGGGATATGATTAATGGGAAGGTTGTGTACCAAATACTTTGGCTGCTTTACAAGAGATGTTCCACTCAAGGCAATAATAGACAATCTTATAAATCACTGGACCTCTGGATAGTAGTATGTTGTCTGGGTATAAGCTATTCATATCATTATTTTATATTTTGCAAATTAGATCTCTCTAGCACAGCTACGATTAAATAGGATAGTCTTTTTTTTTCATTCTCAGAAGACTTGCTGTTGTTTTAAGAATAGGAAAATAAATCTTCAATTAGCTATATAATAATGATAAACCAGATTGATAAAATATATGAAATAATTCAGTGGGTTGGAGAGAAAATTTTTACTGGAAAAGAATCAGAAAAGCTATTCAGCTGATCATCACTAAGATACATTTAAGGTGCTGTACAAAGTGTTTATCTGGTAGCTTAGCAAATATTTATTGACTCCCTACTATGTGTAAAGCAAAGATTTATTGATTACTTCCTTTTTGCCAAGTACTCCAAAAGGCATGGGGGCTGGATAACAGCTCTCAAACAGAGTGGAGATGAATAGGAGAGACTTTGTGCGAGTAAAGGATTAAAGTGCAGTAAAACATGAGGAAAGGGATATGGAAAACAGAGCAGCAGTAACAGACTAGCTCACTGTCCCTGGCACAAGGACTAGCCTGGGGTTGCGTTTCTTAACCTTCACTGCATAAAATGGCATGGTTCATACTATCAGAGGTCTTCAGAAAAGGAATATCCTTGGTTACATAAGATAGGACATGTTGCTTCTCAAATTTATTTGAGTGTGAAAGTATCCCTAGACTCAACCTTCTTTCCATCTCTCTCTTTGGTTTCTAAGAGAATTTCGAATTTATTTATTTACTCTTGGCTGGGCTGGGTCTTTGTGTGGCACACGGACTTCTCTAGCGGGGTGCTTGGATTCAGTAGTGGTCGCTCTTGGGCCTAGTTGCCCCGCAGCAGCACGTGGGTTCTTAGTTCCCTGACCAGGGATCAAACCCAAGACCCCTGCCCTGAAAGGCAGATTCTCAACCACTGGACCACAGGGGAAGTCCCTCCCATTTTTTTCTTGCTCCTCCCCTTTCTGTTCCACCCTCCTCTTCTTCTTATACTTCTGTACTCTCTCCTCCTTTGTCCTTCTCCTCTTCCTTAGTCTCTTCTTCCTTCGTCCTTCTTTTTCTAGCAGAACATCTGCTACATTTCACAAGGCCCTCATGTACTTTAAGGCATTTTGAAAACTGTTTTGACCATTGCTCAGTTCATCAGAAAGACCCATTAGCTAAGAGTTCATATTCTCAGCGAATGGAGGTTTACTGTAGTTCCAAACCATGATTGGAATAAGTGTCCCAATAATAATAAATTAACAATTTTTTCTCATCACGTATGTAGAATGGTGAAGCAATAATTAATATAATTTGAGGGAATTTGATTATTAATCAGCAATGAAGTACTTTGGAGACATCACATAATGAATGATTGCTTCCTGTTTTGCTCCAATTAATCAATATGCAGGGTACAAGAAATAATACAGAAGGTATAAGATTTCAGAGCAAATTCATATTTGAGGAAATGCTCCTGACTGCCAATAAATGCAGGGTAAACCTCTGAATGTAAATAAAGTCTGTTTTGATGAAAATTAGAGTAGTAATAGAGAATGTTGTAGTACTTTTTCTTGACGAGATTTCATCAACATCAAAAATAGAAATCATTCCTTGGGGCAGTCAGATTACGTACCTGTATGTTTTTCTTGAAATTTTGTTTAGTTCAGAATGATTGTCATGTAACACATCTTTGCATTCTATTTTAATGAGTTTATTATCTATATTACTTGTTTTATGTATTCTATATATGTGTGGCTTACATCATGTATCACATGATTTCTGATTTTTGTTGTCGTTTGTATGCTTTGTACAATCCTGCTTAAAGTTCTGTATTGTGGCAGTGATGTAAATGCAACATGGAAGTGGGGTTTCTGGAGCAACTTGAGTCATATGTGTTTGTATTATTTGTCAAGTCAGTCTCTAGGGGAAGAGTAGACATTAAATTGGCCAGATTTTGTTTCTTACAATCCTTCAGTCTATTGCATTTTACTTTCTAGTCTTTTGTAATCCCTGGCAACAATTGTAGATTGCCAATAAAAATCAAATAACTAATCATGGGTTCATCAATAAAGTACCCTGGCAGCAAATTCATGTTTGTTTAGATCTCAGTTTTCTGTCACTTCCTCCAGGAAGCTCTTATATAAGACTGGACTAACTGCTCCCCTTAGATGCCCCCACAGTATCCTCCCTATATGGCTCTCTTTCTTCTGTTTTTCTATATTTCTTTGCTTATTACAGTCTGTTTCTCTCTAATATTTTATAGTAAAACTCTCTAGACAAATTACAAGTTATGTGAGTGCAGGAGCCATGTCTGTCTGGTTCACTATGGAGCTCCTGGCAGTTAGGAGCACAGACAGTTAATAAATGTGTTGAATATAATTGAGTTGGAGTGACCCCTGCTCAGTTCAACAGAAGAGTCTGAAATGCAGTACTTGGATGCAATCTCAAAAATGACAGAATGATCTCTGTTCGTTTCCAAGGCAAACCATTCAATATCACAGTAATCCAAGTCTATGCCCCAACCAGTAACACTGAAGAAGCTGAAGTTGAATGGTTCTATGAAGACCTACAAGACCTTTCAGAACTAACACCCAAAAAAGATGTCCTTTTCATTATAGGGGACTGGAATGCAAAAGTAGGAAGTCAAGAAACACCTGGCTGCTAAGTCACTTCAGTCGTGTCCAACTCTGTGCGACTCCATAGACAGCAGCCCACTAGGCTCCTCTGTCCCTGGGATTCTCCAGGCAAGAATACTGGAGAGGGTTGCCATTTCCTTCTCCAATGCATGAAAGTGAAAAGTGAAAATGAAGTCGCTCAGTCATCCCCGACTCTTAGCGACCCCATGGACTACAGCCTACCAGGCTCCTCCGTCCATGGGATTTTTCCAGGCAAGAGTACTGGAGTGGGGTGCCATTGCCTTCTCCAAGAAACACCTGGAGTAACAGGCAAATTTGGCCTTGGAATATGGAATGAAGCAGGGCAAAGACTAATAGAGTTTTGCCAAGAAAATGCACTGGTCATAACAAACACCCTCTTCCAACAACACAAGAGAAGACTCTATACATGGACATCACCAGATGGTCAACACCGAAATCAGACTGATATATTCTTTGCAGCCAAAGATGGAGAAGCTCTATACAATCAGCAAAAGCAAGACTAGGATCTGACTGTGGCTCAGATCATGAGCTCCTTATTGCCAAATTCAGACTTAAATTGAAGAAAGTAGGGAAAACCACCAGACCATTCAGGTATGACCTAAATCAAATCCCTTATGATTATACAGTGGAAGTGAGAAATAGATTTAAGGGACTAGATCTGATAGATAGAGTGCCTGATGAACTATGGAATGAGGTTCGTGACATTGTACAGGAGACAGGGATCAAGACCATCCCCATGGAAAAGAAATGCAAAAAAGCAAAATGGCTGTCTGGGGAGGCCTTACAAATAGCTGTGAAAAGAAGAGAAGCAAAACGCAAAGGAGAAAAGCAAAGATATACACATCTGAATGCAGAGTTCCAAATAATAGCAAGAAGAGATAAGAAAGCCTTCTTCAGTGATCAATGCAAAGAAATAGAGGAAAACAACAGAATGGGAAAGATAGAGATCTCTTCAAGAAAATCAGAGATACCAAAGGAACATTTCATGCAAAGATGGGCTCGATAAAGGACAGAAATGGTATGGACTTAACAGAAGCAGAAGCTATTAAGAAGATATGGCAAGAATACACAGAAGAACTGTACAAAAAAGATCTTCATGACGAAGATAATCACGAAGGTGTGATCACTGACCTAGAGCCAGACATCCTGGAATGTGAAGTCAAGTGGGCCTTAGAAAGCATCACTTCAAACAAAGCTAGAGGAGGTGATAGAATTCCAGTTGAGCTATTCCAAATCCTGAAAGATGATGCTGTGAAAGTGCTGCACTCAATATGCCAGCATATTTGGAAAACTCAGCAGTGGCCCCAGGACTGGAAAAGGTCAGTTTTCATTCCAATGCCAAAGAAAGGCAATGCCAAAGAATGCTCAAACTACCACTCAGTTGTACTCATCTCACATGCTAGGAAAGTAATGCTCAAAATTCTCCAAGCCAGGCTTCAGCAATATGTGAACCGTGAACTTCCTGATGTTCAAGCTGGTTTTAGAAAAGGCAGAGGAACCAGAGATCAAATTGCCAACATCTGCTGGATCATGGAAAAAGCAAGAGAGTTCCAGAAAAACATCTACTTCTGCTTTATTGACTATGCCAAAGCCTTTGACTGTGTGGATCACAATAAACTGTGGAAAATTCTTCAAGAGATGGGAATACCAGACCACCTGATCTGCCTCTTGAGAAATCTGTATGCAGGTCAGGAAGCAACAGTTAGAACTGGACAAGGAACAACAGACTGGTTCCAAATAGGAAAAGGAGTACGTCAAGGCTGTATATTGTCACCCTGCTTATTTAACTTCTATGCAGAGTACATCATGAGAAACGCTGGACTGGAAGAAACACAATCTGGAATCAAGATTGCCGGGAGAAATATCAATAACCTCAGATATGCAGATGACACCACCCTTATGGCAGAAAGTGAAGAGGAACTAAAAAGCATCTTGATGAAAGTGAAAGAGGAGAGTGAAAAAGTTGGCTTAAAGCTCAACATTCAAAAAAGGAAGATCATAGCATCTGGTCCCATCACTTCATGGGAAATAGATGGGGAAATAGTGTCAGACTTTATTTTTCTGGGCTCCAAAATCACTGCAGATGGTGACTGCAGCCATGAAATTAAAAGACACTTACTCCTTGAAAGGGAAGTTATGACCAACCTAGATAGCATATTCAAAAGCAGAGACATTACTTTGCCAACAAAGGTCCATCTAGTCAAGGCTATGGTTTTTCCTGTGGTCATGTATGGATGTAAGAGTTGGACTGTGAAGAAAGCTGAGTGCCGAAGAATTGATGCTTTTGAAGTGTGGTGTTGGAGAAGACTCTTGAGAGTCCCTTGGACTGCAAGGAGATCCAACCAGTCCATTCTGAAGGAGATCAGCCCTGGGATCTCTTTGGAAGGAATGATGCTAAAGCTGAAACTCCAGTACTTTGGCCACCTCATGTGAAGAGTTGACTCATTGGAAAAGACTCTGATGCTGGGAGGGATTGGGGGCAGGAGGAGAAGTGGACGACAGAGGATGAGATGGCTGGATGGCATCACTGACTCGATGGACGTGAGTCTGAGTGAACTCCGGGAGTTGGTGATGGACAGGGACGCCTGGCGTGCTGCGATTCATGGGGTCGCAGAGTCGGACACGACTGAGCGACTGATCTCTGATCTCTCTGCTCAGGTCAAACCCTGCTGCACCGCTTCATGTATTTTGCTGGGCTGGTGTTGACTTCCTCTCTCAAATGAAACTTTTTGGTTAAGTGACTTGCCCATGGAGCCACAGATAGCGTTTCTGGACTAGACTACTATCCTGTGTGTCTGCACAGAGCCTGAATATCTTCCAAGACGCACCGCCTGATATGTTCTGCCTCTCTAAATGGAGAGGGGCATGTGCAAGAACTTTGTCCAACTCCAGGTCTACATTCCACTCCTCCATGCTACCTTTCTGAAATGTCCCAAGTGAACTTTACAGCTGGCATCTTCTTAAGCTGCAAGGACCCAGGATGCCAGGAAACAGACCCAGTTGTGTGTTAGTCCACAGTTATCTTCTGGATCAGAGCTATGCTGCTTGTGGCCAACAATAGTGCCCTCCCTGATGACAAACCCATCTAGTTCCCTCCCTTTTCTCATGTATATGTCAGTTATGAGTTCACCTTAATCTTTCTTAATATCTTTACATTTTTAGCTTATACCCAACAACCTTACATCTTTTTGAGGTAAGTTTCCATGTAAATTTTTATTTGTCCTCAATTTACCCCATTAATGCTTTAAGGACATTTTCTGGCTCTAGTCCTGTGCTTACTCTAAAATATCTTATGAGCTTAAATAAGTGTCTCAATCTCTCTGGAAATGGGCTTAGGTAGTTGCTTTATGTCTCAGCTCAAAAACACTATGACTATCCTGCCAGTATTTGATTCATGTCAGTGATTTCCTGTGTTTTCAGTTTGTGATCTGTATCTTAATCACCTCTTGCACTGGGAGTCATAGTAATTACAATACTAAAAACATTACTTCTATTGCATCTATCAACAAATAAAATATTTATTGCATAACAGGTGTGCCAAGCACTACACAAAGAATTTTACATACATTACTTCATCTAATCTTTTTTTTTTCCCAGTCTAACCTTTATTTCCTTATTTATTTATTTTTTGGCCACATGGCACAGCTTGCAGGACTTTGTTCCCTGACTTCTAACCTGACCCTGGGCCCCCGGTAGTGGAAGCAGAGTCCTAACCACTGAACCACTAAGTAATTCCCTCATGGGTTCCCAGGTGGCTCATTTGATAAAAAGTCCACCTGCAATACAGGAGACCCCTGTTCAATTCCTGGGTCATGAAGTTCTCCTGGAGAAGGGATAGGCTACCCACTCCAGTATTCTTGGGCTTCTCTGGTGGCTCAGATGGTAAAGAATATGCCTGCAATGCGGGAGACCTGGGTTCAATGCCTGGGTTGGGAAGATTCCCCTGGAGGAGAGCATGGCAACCCACTCCAGTATTCTTGACTGGAGAATCCCCATGGACAACGGAGCCTGGTGGACTACAGTACATGGGGTCCCAAACAGTCAGACACATATGAGTGACTAAGCACAGCACACCACAGTCTATCAGATAAGTAATGTCCCCATTTCACAGACAAGAAAACTAAGATTCAGAGAGATTAAGAAACCTGTATAAGGTTGCAAAGTTGGTAAGGGGCAGGCCCAGGATTTATATTCACAAATGTCGGGTATTATAGTTTGTTTATTCTTTAAATCTCAGCAGATGCTGGTACTCGACACTTTATGGAACCAACGAATCGCGGGCAGAATTTTGTTAGATTTCTCATCATCCACCCACCCAGGCCTACCTTTAAGAGGTTATAAAACCTCTGCTCAAAGACTTCCCTAGTAGTACAGTGGATAAGAATCAACCTGTCAATTCAGGGGACACGAGTTTGATCCCTGGTCCAGGAAGATTTCCCATGTCATGGAGCAAGTAAGCCCCTGTGCCACAACTACTGAGCCTGGACTCTAGAGCCTATGAGTTGTAACTTAGCCCACGTACTCAACTACTAAAGCCCCTGAACATAGAGCCTCTACTTGACAACAAGAGTGTGCATGTGTGCATGCTCAGTTGTGTCCGACTCTTTGCAACCCCATGACTCTTTGTGACCCCATGGACTGTAGCCTGCCAGGCTCCTCTGTCTATGGAATTCTCTAGGCAAGAATACTGAGCAGGTTGCCATTTCCTACTCCAGAAGATCTTCCCGACCCAGGGATCGATCCTGCTTCTGCATCTCCTTCATTGGCAGGCAGATTCTTTATCCCTGTGCCCCCTGGGAAGCCCCATAAGGGAAGCCACTGCAATGAGAAGCCTGTTCACTGCAACTAGAGAGTAGCGGCTGTTTTTCAACTAGAAAAAAGCCCTTGAGCAGCAATGAAGACACAACACAGCCAAAAAAAAAAAAGAGTCTTTACCCAAGAGTAGACATCTCCTCAGATCAGATCAGATCAGTCACTCAGTCGTGTCCGACTCTTTGCGACCCCATGAATCGCAGCACGCCAGGCCTCCCTGTCCATCACTAACTCCCGGAGTTCACTGAGACTCACGTCCATCGAGTCAGTGATGCCATCCAGCCATCTCATCCTCTGTCGTCCCCTTCTCCTCCTGCCCCCAGTCCCTCCCAGCATCAGAGTCTTTTCCAATGAGTCAACTCTTCACATGAGGTGGCCAAAGTACTGGAGTTTCAGCTTTAGCATCATTCCTTCCAAAGAAATCCCAGGGCTGATCTCCTTCAGAATGGACTGGTTGGATCTCCTTGCAGTCCAAGGGACTCTCAAGAGTCTTCTCCAACACCACAGTTCAAAAGCATCGATTCTTTGGTGCTCAGCCTTCTTCACGGTCCAACCCTCACATCCATACATGACCACAGGAAAAACCATAGCCTTGACTAGATGGACCTTTGTTGGCAAAGTAATGTCTCTGCTTTTGAATATGCTATCTAGGTTGGCCATAACTTTCCTTCCAAGGAGTAAGCGTTCCTAGGGACTGTGAAACTTTTGGTTTCCACATGATGGCTGTTACTGTACTTATCAAATGATCTTCTTTGTTAATGAAGAGCTCTCTCTTTATAGAGACAGATTAAGAAACTCTAGTGCACCTCTTTCTCTCACACCTCACGTTCACTCTATTAGGAAATCCTGCTGGCTTTATTTCCAAGATACATCCAAATCTGACCACTTCTGATTACTTTCATCTGCTGCTAATCTGGCCCAAGCCACCATCCTCTTTAGCTTAGATTATTGAATGGCCTCTTGGTTGCCTCCCTTGTCACCATTCAGCCTTTTATAAACTCAGCAGTGATCTTCAAAATCATACGCTAGACTACACTGCTCCTGAACCTGAAAAACCCCTCTTTTTTTTTTTTTTTATCCGACTAAAAGCCAAAGTCTTTCCTACAGCCTCAAGTCCCTTCATAATCTACCCAGATTTTCCCTTCTCTGAATTGCACCCACCCTCACATCATTTCCCTTAATTTTCATTGTTCTTTGCCCTCCTCACCCCATGCTAAGCTCCTCAAGCACAAGGAGATGCAACTGCCCCAGGGCTTTTGCACTGACTGTTTACTTTGCATGGAACTCTTTCTCTCTGTATCCCCATGAAAATACTCTCTCATCTCCTTCACATTTTTCTCAAATATCACCTTCTCTATTTAAAATTGCAACTTTCCTGAACTTCCAGCTCTCTTACTCAGCTCCATTCTCTCCTCACATCTTTATCAATTTACCTATGCTACTCAGTTTTCTTTTGCATCATGTTTATGTCCTATTGTCTGTGTCTCCTCATTGGAATATAAATTCTGGGAGGGAAGAGGTCTTGTGTCTTTGTTTACGAATATATTCTTCATGTACCAAGGACATGCCCTACTCTTCTGTGCTTAGTGAAAGGCAACTAAATAAATGAAGTAATGACTGCTTAGTTTTTACATTTTAATCAGTGCTCTCTGCAACACAGAACCAGCAAGATATGCAAAACAGGATTCAGCCAAGTCCAGATAATGTTTTTGCAGACTTGAAGGTCATACTGTCTTCCCAGTTTTAAAGATTTGAGGGGTAGCTTTTTCTCTAGTTTTCCATTTTCTGATCTAAAGAGTTTTTAGCTTGTCAAGACTTCCTCTGTTGTTGTTTAGTCGCTGAGTCCTGTCCGACTCTTTGCAACCCCGTGGACTGTAGCTTGCCAAACTCCTCTGTCCATGGAATTTCCTAGGCAAAAACACTGGAGTGAGTTGCCATTTACTTCTTCTTCTTAGCTGACTCAGGGATCGAACCTGTGTCTCCAGCTTTGGCAGGTGGATTCTTTAACACTTAGCCACCAGGAGAAGTTTCAGACGTCCTCTGATTTCAACTGTGTACCTATTGTTATTTAGATTACAGCTTTTTGGATCTCTCCTTCTTCATGGGAGTGAAGGTTCCTGTCTGGTCATGTATAAAGCTCATGCATATACTGTTGACTTTTGAACAATGTGGGAGTTAGGGGCACAGACCCTCCACACAGTGGAAAATCCAAGTCTAAATCATAGTCGACCCTCCCTGTATGTGGTTCCTCTGCATCTGCAGTTCCTCCATATCTGAGATTCCACATCCACAGATTCAGCCAAGTGTGGCTCATTTAGTACTGCAGTATTTGCTATTGAAAAAGAAATCCACATGTAAGTGGATCCACATAGTTGACACACATGTTGTTCAAGGATCAATTGTACCAATCTCTCCAACAATCCCCAGAAGGTTACTGAATCCAACTCACTCTGCTCGCCTCACAACAAGCCAATAAATCTGAGAGATGAGGCGTTGAGGCAAGGAATATGACTTTATTAATGTCTCAAAATAGCCATCCTATCAGGGTCTGGATGCCAGGTTCTTTTACAGAACAGAGATGGAGGGAGGTGAGGAAGCAAAATAATAATAAGCCCATTAATTTTGCAAATATATCCTAGAATGGCAAGCCTTGGGGAAAGGATGTATTAATTTCTTCCTTCCTGTAGGTACCCACAGGTGGACAGGGTCCTGAACAAAGACACTTTGATTTAACACTCAGACAGAGGGATAGGCCATTGTGTATAAACAGATCCTTTTAGGCAATGTGAAGCAAAGGTTAAAGTAACAGATCCAATATGAAATCAGAATTGGCTCTTACCTGTGACAAGGACTCTGATGGAACTTTGGTCTCTGCGTTGTGGGCTTATAGTGTCCAGGATCCATTTACTCAAGCTCTAGATTCCTTTCTTGGATGTAACTGATAGTTGGATCCATTGACCTGTAATTGTAGTTTGATATATGTTTCTGTCAGCTGCTTTTTTTGCTTCTTCACACAGCTAGAAAAGAACATTCTGCAGTTTTCACCAGTTTGGCATTTTCTTATGAGAAATGCTTAGTGTCATTGGCAATTAGGAGATTGCAATATGTACTCCATCTCCCATAGCATTTACAAAATGTTAACAAGTGCTTTCCCCAGCCCTCATCCATAAAGGTTGCACTTTACAGTTCTGCTTCAACAGAAGTATTGTGCATCCTTATTATTGGCTTCCCATTTCTAACTTAGTTCCATACACATGCCGTTTTATCCTGTGGCAGTTCATTAAAAAAATATCTTTTGAGATGAAATTTTGAGTATCTTTGAGAGTCTAAATCAAGCGGTTCTCTAGACTCTATTTTATTTTTATAGCTATCTTTTTATGGCATGCTCCAGTCCATGGGGTCACAAACTGAACAAGTACAATTTAAGCATGAAATAATAATGATGGATAATTCATACCTTTGCACAGCACTTTACAGTTTATAATGCTTATGGGAAGGTCACAGATTTTGAAGCCAGGTTGATCCTAATTTGAAAGTCAACCTCAGGGTTTTCTAGCTTTGTAACTTTGAGCACCTTATCTTACCTCTCCAAGTCTACCTTCCCTCATCTTTATAAAGGGATCTTTATAAACATCTTGCACGTTTGTTAAACTGTGAAGACGGAGGGATGGTGCTTGTAGAGGGCTTAATGTGGGGTCCTTTCCTTTCCTATTTCATATAGACTTTCTTGTCATGATCCCCACTGCCTCCACTGCCCCTCCACATAGGATTCTGTGTGGGAAAAGCAAATTCTTACCCTCATAGAATTTATATTTTATATTTTAGAAGTGGTGACAGAAAATAAGAACAAAGAAAGAAATACCCAGGCAAGTAAACTTGTAATAAATACCTGATAATAAGTGCTAAGAAAAAGCAGAATAAGATGATAGAGTAAGGACTAAGGTGAGGATGAGATAGTGATGAGGAAGGGAGACTGTTTTGCCTTTTATTTTTATTGTTTTACTTGGACAATGGTATTTTATTTTAGCCTAAAACAGTAACAAAAAGGAAAGATTTTCAAGAGATAGAAAAATAAACTACCAGAACAATAATATGTGAATATAATAAACATTATCTGGGCAGTGCTAATAAATGCTATAAATGCAATAAATTAACAGAGAAGCCAAGGAATGCCAAGAGTCTAAATTCCCACCAGTGATGTTCAACCTTGTAAGCCCCAGGCTAGGACTCCAAAAATAGGTCAATTTTCAATTATTATACCATATTATGTGTATACTAGTATTAAAGACCCTGGTTTGATCCCTACAGTAAACATGGACTCTCCTTTTTCTGAAATCCATAGTAGTCAGCATTTCTCATAACATTCTATCTTGTTTTATAACATTCTTATCTCAAATTGTTTGATGACAAAACTGTTTGGATATTTTTTGTGTGTTTTGTTTTATTCCAAGTTATCATCTTAAATAAGGTGTTCTTTGGCATTTTGTTGTTCGGTTACTAAATCATGTCTTCCATGAACTGTAGCACCCCAGGCTTTCCTGTCCTGCACTATCTCCCAGAGTTTGCTCAAATTCATGGCCATTGAGTTGGTGATGATATCCAACCATCTCATCCTATGTCACCCCGCCATTCCCTCTTGCCCTCAATCTTGCCCAGCATCAGAGTCTTTTCCAATGAGTTGGCTCTTCACATGAGGTAGCCAAAGTATTGAAGTTTCAGCTTCAGCATCAGTCCTTCCAATGAATATTCAGGGCTGATTTCCTTTAGGATTGACTGGCTTGGTCTCCTTATTGTCCAAGGACTCTCAAGAATCTTTTCCAGCACCACAGTTTGAAGGCATCACCTCTTTGATGTTCAGCCTTCTATATGGTAAAACTCTCCCATCCGTACTTGACTACTGGAGAAACTATAGCTCTGACTGTACAGACCTTTGTCAGCAAAGTGATGTCTTTGCTTTTTAATATACTTTCTAGGCTTGTCATAGCTTTTCTTCTAAAGAACAAGTGTCTTTTAATTTCTTGGGTGCAGTCACCATCTGCACTGATTTTGGAGCCCAAGAAAATAAAGTCTGTCACTATTTCTACTTTCCCCCATCTATTTGCCATGAAGTGATGGGACTGAATGCATTTGGGAGGTGCTTATTGGTAACAATTACTGTATTGATCTAAAGACTGCTTCAAGAACACACTGAAAAAATGTGCCCTGCCTTATTCATGGGTGTGTGCAGTGCTGCACCTAACGTAGTGCCATGTACACAACAGATAATACTTACTGAAAAGCATACATCAGTAAATTCTGCACGGGAGAATATTTTATTTTCAGAGTTTTAAATTGTTTTATAAGGAAGTGGGTTTTTTATATATAATTTTATTGATTGATTTATTTTTGGCTCTGCCAGTCTTTGCTGCTACTTGGGCTTTTCTCTAGTTGTGGTGAGCAGGGCTCCTCTTGTTGTGGAGCACAAGCTCTTGCATGTGTGGGCTTTAGTAGTTATGGCACATGGGCTCAGTAGTTGTGGCTCCTGGGCTCTAGGACACAGGTTCAATAGCACAGGGACTTAGTTGCTCCATGGCAGGTGGGATCTTCCTGAGTCAGGGATAGAACCCATGTCTCCTGCATTGGCATGCAGAGTCTTTACCACTGAGCCACCAGGGGAGCCCTGGGAGACTATTTTAGATAGAGGGCTAGAGAAGGTCATGGAGTGAGTAGGAGGCAAATGTGAGATTTGAACCCTTGTTTATTGACTCTAGCTAACTCTTCACTTTTAAGTGTTCAGTAAAGCTGCCCTTTCATTTTCCCCAGCTTGCCTGCTATGAAGGGAGACATGCAGGTCTTGAATTGTCCAGGTTCTCCTTAGAGTCCTTCTTAGTCGTGGAAGACGGCTTGGCTGTCAGTTAGTTCTCAGTCTCAGGAGCCATTTGGGAGGACAGCAGTTCTGGGGTTTTATGATTGAAATGACCTTGTTGGTTTAACCTGCAAAGCCTCACTAGAACTTATTCCTTTTTGGATCCCATAAAAACTTCTCAGCTTCCCTACTTGCTCAGTGATAAAGAATCCACCTGCTGATGCAGAAGACTCAAGTTTGATCCCTGGGTCAGGAAGATCCCCTGGAGAAGGAAATGACAACCAGCTCCAGTATTCTTGCCTGGGAAATCTGATGGACAGAGGAGCCTGGTGGGCTACAGTCCACGGGGTTGCAAAAGAATTGGACGCAACGTAGTGACCAAAACTTCTCTAACACCAACATTAACGTGCCATCATCTGTCCTGTGGGCCACTGTAGATTCCTTTCAGCTGGTCTGTGCTGTGGATTATTGGTCCTTCCAATAGGCTTTAGGTTTACTTCTGAAGCACTATTCATCTTCCGTGTTCATCTACCTTGGATAGGTTGCTGAGGTGGAAGCAGCATCCGGACTCTCCAAACACATCTTTTATTATTGTCCTTATTCCTCTTTCAAACTCTCAATTATCTTTATTGTGTACTTACCAATAAAAGAATTTTATGAACATGAAGGACAAAGGGACTTTTTAGAGATGAAGTTTTATTCTCTTTAATATTCTTCCATTCTCTTGATAACCGAATTATCTTAGAAATTAGCTATCTTTATGATACCAATGGAAGTAGAAAAGTCTAAAAGAGCACTCAAGATGGTCATTTGGAAGACTATTCTTGGTAAGGCATGCTAAAATAGTTCTAAAATATAGGTCAGGTCAGCTACATAAATACCTAAGACACGTTCAGAAACTAAATACTACTCATAAAACATTAAGAGGAATTTAGAGTGGTTTTAAAGTTCGGTATAAATGACAAATTGAAAAAGAGCCGTGTGGTAATATAAATTTCATTTCTATATTTAGTGTTGAAAAGTCACAGAAATCCTTTGGCCAATGATTGTGGAAATTTAGGTTTGGGTCATTAATGCTGAAATTCCAGTTAGTCAAAAGAGGTCAAGTATGTCCTTAAAAAATTATGACTAAATTATTCAATTTATGAGGTCTAGAATGTTCTAGAAAACTGGGAAACGCTATGGTTAATTGATTTTATTGCAATACTAAAGTACATGATTTCATATATTTTATGTTCTAATTATTTTCTCTCCTAATGGGTTAGAAATTTCCCCATTTAACCACCTGTCTTGATGGAATGAAGTCAACTAAATTGGATACTCATGTGTTTTATCTTTTTGGTGTATATGTGACTATAAGGAAGACAAGATTTTAAAAGGTGGTGGGTATAAATTTGAGGTGCTTTGAGCAAGAATTATATATATATGTATATATATTAATTTTAATTAAATTAGTAAAACAAGATTTGAGACAATGATGATTGTAAGACAAAAATATATTCTCAAGCTCTTTGTATACTAATAATGATTTGCTAATTGCAAATTATCTTTATTCATTAAGGCACTTTCTTCAAAGACTATTAGCAGATTATACTTTGTCAACCTCTAACATTCTGTCATAATTGTAAAAGTAATGCAACCATATTTCTTTAAAAAATATTTTGTTGTTCAGACTTTTTACTAACCAGGTGGATCTTCTCTTGGTTTAGAACAATTTTGAGATTAGACTTTGGTGACTATCCTTGTTCATAAAAGCTATACTTTTAAATCATTTCTTTTTTCTGTGGTTTCCAGGAAAAAACTAAACATTCATGGGAAAAAAGGTCAATATCCTTGAAGGTTCCATTTTACTTTTAACATTTCTGCTGACTTGGGGAAGAAAAACATAATTTATCTTCCTCCCTAGTATCTGCTTAATTTTACACCAAATACCTTATGTTTGGTGACAACTTTCTTCACTTACCATGTCTTTTAAATCCAAATCCCTGACTTTTAATGATTTGTTTGAAAAAGATGAAAAAGAATATACAAGTTTCCTCTAAAACTCTACATTTGTTCTTTATGACATCTTTTTTCAAAAACAGAACACATGTTTAGTTTTGTGTCTGAGAAAAAGTTGTTTAATTCCAAACTTTCAGTTCTGCAAGTTTCTGAGAAAGGTAGTTTCAGGGACATCAGAGAAGTAACAAATTCAGATGGCCCATTTATTTAACATTTCCATTAGATACATTTTCAATAAGAATTTTATTAGCCATGTATTGTATATAAATATTTCCCTTTCTATTAAAATCCATATTGATTAGTAGGATTTATCCAAAGGAAAAATCAGAATGCCACTCTGGGAAGAAGTGAATACCTGCCTCATGCCTGTGGACAGTAGTCCAGTTTTTTTTGTTTTTTGTTTTTTTTTTAATTGGGGAAAAAGGTTTATTGCAAGGCCATGCGAGGAGACAGGTTCCTGGTTCATTCATGTCTTGAAAAGCTTCAAGTTCCCCTGAAGGGTTTTAGTAAAGCGGTTTTAAAGGGCAGGTGAGCAGGGAGTGTTTCAGGGTATGGGATCAGCTTGTATACAATTCCCTGGCTGATGATGAGGCAGCCCAGTGGTGTGCTGGTGTCCTAAGGGTTAGCATGATCAGTCCTTAGGCTCCAGGAGGCTTGGATCATGTGCTCAGGATCATCAAGTAGCTCCTGCATTTGGTGGGGGAAAGGAGATTCACATCTGCAAAACCACTCAGGAAATGTGCATCAAATACTATTATCTGGGTGTTTCAGAGAGGAGCTAAAGCAGAGGACATCGGGGAGGGTTCCATAGGGACCCAGTTACAATTCCCCCCACCAGTCCAGCTGTTGCTAGAGCAAGATTACTCCCTTGAGAGGGGGTTAGGCACCTAAAAGCCCATGTCACGTATAAGAGAACTGTCACAATTCAAATGCATGTTGTTCAAGAGTCAGTTGTACCTCTGCAAACTTAAGCAAGGTCAGTGGAAAACCACATGGAAATACTTCATTAACTAACTAGCTGTACAGCCATGAGCAAGCTGCTTTTTAATCTATCTATCTAATTACTTTTATATACATTCAATGGGATAAAATAATGATTCTTTATATGGTCCCCTCGCTCACATCACTGGTTATCTTGGAGTCTGCTTCCATGTGGTTTTCCACCAACCTTGCTTAAGTTTGCAGAAGTACAATTGACCCTTGAACACAACACATTCGAACTGTGATTGTTCTCTTATACATGGATTTTTTTCAATAGTAAATACCACAGTGCTACATGATCCATAGTTTGGATCCACAGATGTGAAAGAACTACACATACAGGGTCTACTATAAATTACACATGGATTTTTGACTGCAGGAAGGGTTGGTACCCCTAACCCCCATGTTCAAGAGTCAACTGTATTTAGACTAGAGCTTCATGGTATTTCATCTTTATCATGGCTCCAACTCAGTCACTGAGTCATGTCTGACTCTTTTGTGACCCCATAGACTAGCCCACCAGGCTCCTCTGTCCATGGTTTTCTCCAGGCAAGAATATTGGAGTGGGCTGCCATTTCGTCTTCCAGGGGATTTTTTCCGACTGACCCAGGGATCAAACTTGTGTCTCCTGCATTTCCTCCTGGGAATCCTTTATCATGTCTAGATGCTCCTTTTTCAGTGTCAGGGAATCTGTATTATTAAGATTTGGTGGCATAATATTAAGGGGCTGAATTAGATTTTTAAAATACAAAGTATTGAGTGGTTACACTGTTCAGGCAACTAAAAACTTAGTACCTGTGCTAGGGTCATCATTTAAAAAAAAATCTGTTATGAGTATCAATGCAAAATATCTACTGTCTATTTGGAGATACAAGTCATATGGAGAGAAATCCATCTAACCAGGGAAAACTTGCTTGCTTACTTCATATTGTTACTGCTCACGTGCCGCGCTTTAGAGAGGCTATTCCTGACCACTCTGTTGACTTAGAAAACAGTCACAGCCTAAAAGTTGAGAGGTTTTCTTTGGTGGGAATTTTTAGGACTTCAAGCCCGGGAGACAGCATCTCAAGTAACCCTGAGAGAACTGTTCTGAGGCAGGAGGAGTCAGGTTATATAGAAGTTTGCAACAAGGGCAAGTGGTCTGAACTTCAAAAGATTATTGTTAATTAAGGAAAACCAGATAGCTCAAGGTGTTGGAGTCTGACATGACTGAGTGACTTGAACTGAACTAAACCTAACTGTTCAGTTAGGTTCAGTTCAGTCGCTCAGTCGTGTCTGACTCTTTGCGACCCCATGAATCGTAGCACGCCAGGCCTCCCTGTCCATCACCAACTCCCGGAGTTCACTCAGACTCACGTCCATCGAGTCAGTGATGTCATCCAGCCATCTCATGCTCTGTCGTCCCCTTCTCTTCCTACCCTCAACCTTCCCCAGCATCAGGGTCTTTTCCAATGAGTCAGTTCTTCGAATCAGGTGGCCAAAGTATTGGAGTTTCAGCTTCAGCATCATATATAGTATAGGTCCAGGAAGCAACACACTTTATTAGCTGAAATTAAAAAAAAAAATAGAAAATTCTGATAAGAAACCCTCAAGAAGATGAATTACTATGAATATTTTCCCGTTTTTTAAGAATAGAAGAGAAATTCTAGGCAGTGGCCAAGCAGGAGTAAGGGAATATTCTAAATTTTCTCTCTAGGGTACTTAAAGAGAGCCAGAGATGGGACAGCAAAAAATACCAGTTTGGGCCTACCAACCCAACACCCTACTATAACCTCAGCAGTATACTCTGGTCGGTCTGTTCATTCAGGTTTAGAAAGGCATCTAAGGAAAAAAACCTACAAAACAGGCGGTGGTTTAGAGGAGTAATGTGAGAGAGCTCACATCGACTGAGAGCAAGAGGAGGGAATCAATTCGCAAGCAGACGCCGCAGCCCCGCCAGGGAGGACTTATCCCACCTGCCAGCACCACTGTCCTTCCTGAAACAAGGAAGCAGCTTGGTGACTGGGGCCACATTATTACCTTTAAAGTGGGTTCTAGAACTGGATCCTTTCCTTTATTTTCATGCAGCTATGGATAAACAGTAAGTTTACTTTGATTCATGGAACTTAAATAAGTCATGCAATTTTGACAGTTAAAATCCAGAAGCCATCATATCAGCACCTCACTGAAACCAGACTAAGCTTTCTCCCTTTTTTCTCATTTTTCTAAACAATGCTAAAAGGATTATCCAGAATTTTCAACCTTATGCATAGGAATATGGTGCATTGTTGTTTTTTAAGGAAGAAAATGACAAACCCTTTAACTTGCAAACAGAATTTAAAAAATCAATAATGTTGAAAATTGGGGGAAAAAACAACCCTTAAGCAGTTTTGTCTACTATTTTTATATGATTACAAAATGACAAAAAAAAAAAATCCTTATTGCCCCCCTTTTCAGTCATGTCATCATAGATGAGACAGTAAGCCTTCTTTTGTCTGAGACATCTTACGTTGATAAAGCAGAAGCCGGGTGGGATCTTAATTCTCTGAATGTCCTTCATAGACTGAAACTAATCAGAGACTCAAGAAACTTTTCAGTGCTGCAGGACTGATGAATTTGATTGTGTTATAGACTGGGAAAGTGTAGGAGAAAGGGCACTACAGAGTTAGAGAATGAACGTGTTCACTTGGATTTCTCATAGCAAACTGTTCAAGCTCTCTCTCCTTAACCACAAAGGAATGCTGTGTTTGATTTTGTCTGTCACATGGCTCAGCTGTTTCAGGAAAATATCACTTAGGTTTTCCATCGAACGTCCTGTTGCTATTTCTAGCTGATATTGTGCAGGCACTGTCTCCTTGCAGGCAGCCTTTCACTCTGCAGCTGACTGGTGTTATTGAGGCCAGTGTTGTGGACTCAGGTCAGAACAGTTGGCTTTGCATGAAGAACGTGACTGAGGGGCAGGACCCTCCAATCTGCTCAGGGTCCTCATGCTTCTGTGCTGTCGTTCCCAAAGGGAACAAGTTGGAGTAAATGTCTCCAGAAGAGAAGCTTGGGATGTCCTCTGTCTTCTTCAGTCTGAAGGGCAGGCCAATCAATTATTAATGATCTAAATTTGAAATTGTCACTTTAAGTGAGAGATAATATATTTGTGACAAGAGTGATGGGCTTTGTGCGCTTAGTCACTCAGTCATGTCCGACTCTTTGCAACCCTGTGGACTCTAGCTTGCCAGGCTCCTCTGTCCATGAAGATTCTCCAGGCAAGAATACTGGACTGGGTTGCCATGCTCTCCTCCAGGGGAATCTTCCCAACCCAGGGATCGAACCCAGGTATCCCGCATTGCAGGTGGATTCTTTACCGTCTGAACCACTAGGGAAGTCTGAGAAGACTGATGGGATAGAAGGAGTCCTGCCTTCTCTCTGGTTGACTGTTATTTGTTTTCATGGACTCAGGAATATCACATAACCTCTACATCCTCCTTAGCTTATCTCTAAGATGAGGAAGGTGGTAATGCTTCTTAATCTTTTCAACCAAATTAATAGAAAACAGTAAATATATAGATACAGTGGCTGTGTCTGAGGGTACCAAATTGTTCACAAGTTCCCTTTACCTATAGGCTATTACAAACCTCTGTACTTGCCATTAAGGCCACCTACAATTTGGTTCCAATACATCTTTCTGCCCTGCTGTGAAATCCCTTGCTTTCATGAATGTGTCTCTCCAATGTATCACCAGCATGGCTTCCTTTGTGTCTTTTCTTCATTGTCTCCTCAGCGTGAACTGTTTCTCTTTTTCTCTCTACATCCTAGGCATCTCTTAGGCCTGGGCTCTGAAAGTTTTGTTTGATTCCCTCTGAAAGGATCCCCTGTTTTAGCTTAACCATGACTCTCTTGGTGCACATATTCTTTACTTCGTTTCTGTGTGTATTATTTCCTCTGCTGGTTTGTGTTTTTCTTGAAAATAATTATGGCATTTTTTCCATTTTGGTATGTGTCTTACTGTATACCCAGTTCCATGTCTATCACAGAATCTTGTGCATATTATATTTTAATTAAATTTAGTTGAAGTGATAAATAAATAAACTCAACCATAAAGGGGTTAAGCAAGAGAGTACTAGTAGAATAACAGAAATTCATCTGAATTAAACAAAAATAGCAAAATCGCCTTGTTGATCTTTCATCAATACTGCATGTAGCCTTTTAAAAAAATTATACAAGTCAAGTTTACTTAACCCTTCACAATTCACAAGGTCTTTTTCGTATTTGATTATATTTCATTCTTATAACAACCTTCAGTATAATTCTGACATTAACCACCTGGAATTGGCTCAAAATTCATAAGTAAAGTTCACAGTCCTCAACAAGACTGCCTTCACTTCAGATGTCAGCCACAACTTTGGGGGTCCCCAGACCACCTACACTTCTGACCAACTGGCTACAAATTATGGGTTCTTATGATCCCTTCAGGTTTGGAGTTCACTAGACTAACTCACAGAATTCAGGAAATTACAATTACAGCTTTATTAAAAAGGATGCAAATCAGGACCACCCGAGGGAAGAGACCACTCAGGAGAGGTCTGGTAGGATTCCACATGTAGAGCTTTCGCTGTCCTCTCCCTCCTGAGTCAGGGAACATCCCCCTCAGCATACTGGTGTCTATCACCAATCAAGAAACCCCTCTGAACCTCTGTTCATAGTTGTTATTGAGGTTTCATCGGGTAGACATGAATGATTAAATCATGGGCCACGTGATTAGAGTCTCCAGCTCCCTTCCCTCTTCAGCAGCAGGGAGGCTGGGCTGATAACATGTGACCCAAGGCTCTAACTCTCTAATGACATGGTTGGGCTTTCTGGTATGACCAGCCTCCAACCCAAGTCATCTCCTCGGCATGAACTCAGAGGTGGTCCAGGAACTGCCTATGAATAGCAGACATCCCTGTCTCTTGGCTTAGAACACTTAGCTCCAGCAACTTGGGACAAAGGTCAGACACATTCGTTATCATACAACATTGGGAAATAAAATATTATCCTCAGTTTTCAGGTGGTACAGAGGAAGAAGAAATGACTTTTTCAGTGTCCAATCCTGGACCACCGACTTCTAGCCTTAGTCTCTTCCCACTGCATCATGATGGCTCTCCTATAGGAAGGATTGTCATTGTCATTGTCATCATATCCTTTGAATTTCTTTGAGTAGCTGGATTTGACCTAAATGTTCCTCTGGGAACCATGATCACTGTTCCCAGTGGTTACTATCCCTTTGGTCTGTGGTCTGTTGATGCTGAGAATGTGAATCCAGCAGCCCATTGACCAGGACACCTGAAATGTTTGCATGCAAGCTCAGTGGCTGAGTCGTGTCGGACTCTTTGTGACCCCATGGACTGTGGGATTTTCCAGGCAAGAGTACTGGAGTGGGTTGCCATTTCCTACTCCAGGGAATCAAACTTGCTTGTCCTGTGTTTCCTGCATTGGCAGGTGGGTTCTTTACCACTGTGCCACCTGGGAAGCCCCACCCACAGTATGACAGGTACACAAAACTTTGCAGACTTTAAAGGTGAGACACAAGCCAGGGCTGCCATCTCTGTTGAGCCCTGGGGAGCAGTGGAGAGAAGGAGTTAGAAACATTCAATTTTAATGTATTTTTCCCATAAGGAAATCTCTACTCAATATAAGAACATTTTAAATTGGAAGGATATCTACATAGTTGGCTCTTGAACAACAGGAGAGTTGACATACTGATCCTTCCGATGCAGTTGAAAATCCATGTGAAATTTTTGACTGTTTTCAAACTAACTAGTAATAACCTATTGTTGACTGGAAGCCTTACCAATACCACAAATGATTAACATTTAGTTTGTATATTATATGTATTATACACTGTGTTCTTACAATAAAGTAAGCTAGAGAAAAGAAAATATTATTAAGAAGATGATAAGGAAGAGAAGATATATTTACAGTAGTGTACTGTATTTATCAATAGCTGAAGTTTATATCATCAATTTATAAGATGAATTGTCTGTTAGTAGCTACATCAGTATTGTCTTATACAATACAAAGTACTGTAGATGTTATATGTATTACTAACACTAGACATAAACATGAAAAAAATAATGTGAAAAAGAAATTCACATTTACAGTTATAATGATTCCTGCTGCTGCAAAGTCACTTCATTCATGTCCAACTCTGTGCGACCCCATAGACGGCAGCCCACAAGGCTCCGCTTCCCTGTCTCTGGGATTCTCCAGGCAAGAACACTGGAGTGGGTTGCCATTTCCTTCTCCAATGCATGAAAGTGAAAAGTGAAAGTGAAGTCGCTCTGTTGTGTCCGACCCTCAGCGACCCCATAGACTGCAGCCTTCCAGGCTCCTCTGTCCATGAGATTTTCCAGGCAAGAGTACTGGAGTGGGGTGCCATTGCCTTTTCCAATAATGATTCATACATTAATAACAAAGAAGCCGTAATATGATTTATAGAACCGTGTTCTGTATGTGAGGGCTTCCCTGATGTTTCAGTGGTAAAGAACTCCCTTGCCAAAGCAGGAGATGCGGGTTCAATCCCCAGGTTGGAAAGATTCCCTGGAGAAAGAAATGGCAACCCACTCCAGTATTCTTGCCTGGGAAATCCCATGAACAGAGGAGCCTGGCAGGTTACAGTTCATGGGGTCACAAAAGAGGTGGACACAACTTGGGGACTAAACAATAGTGGTATGCAAGGGTTTGTAAGTTTTGAGAAATTTTAACTTTTATAATAGATTTGTGTATATTTTATGTTAGTAAGTGATAACGTAGACTAGTACAAATATTTAATGCATTCAGGATATATCCAACTTTTTCCCTTTATATATATATATATATTTTTTTTTTTTTTCCAGACTATCTGGTTTACCTGCAAGTTTTTTTTCAAAGTGTCACAAATCTCCAAAATTTTTTTCCAATATATTTATAATCCAACATATTACCTATAAATGGACCCACACAGTTCAAACCCATGTTGTTCAAGGGTCAAGTGCCTATGTACCTGTATAATCTGTCCATCTTATCTCTGTTCTGTCTCTCCTTTTCTCTCTCTCGTTCTCTCCTCAAATCATCTATCAACAAGTCTCCAGCAGCCCTGCAGACTGAGTATGGCTGTGACCTGTTTCTGATAATGATGAACCAAGTACAGGTAAAGGTGGAGATTCCAGGCATGGCTGAAATACAAATAGATGATTTTAAGGATGTTGCTTCTTTCTCCCTCCCTCCCCCAGTCATTCTTATTCTCTTCTTCTTTCCTAGTTTCCAGAGTGCCTTTTTATTTCTTTTCCTACATAGAGATACATCATCCTACTTACATAACACTTCCTATATGTCAGGAACAATTCTTTGTGTACATTATAATCTAATAACACCCAGAATCCTCACTATTTTTATCCACATTTTACATATGGGGAAGCAGATGCAGAGAAACTTTCCAGGGTCTTTCAGCTAGTTAGTAGCAGATCTGGGCTTCCAACCTTGGAAGTGAAAAGTGAAAGTGAAGTCTGTACTCTCAACCACATCACTAAACTTCCTTGAGTAAAGAAAAAGAACTTCACTTTTGAAAGTTGTATAAATTTGAGCTAAATTGCTGTCTCTGTTCCTTTGGGCTGTGTGACTTCAGTTAAGCTGTGTAAACCATGGGAGGATCAGTTTATTATTTTTTTTAATTTTTATTTATGTATTTATGGCTGTGTTGGGTCTTCTTTGCTGTGCACTGACATTCTCTAGTGGCGGAGAGCAGGAGCTACTCTTGTTGCAGTCTGTGGGCTTCTCATTGCAGCAACTTCTCTCATTGCAGAACCAAGCTCTAGGCACACAGGCTCCAGTAGTTGGGGCACATGGGGTGAGCAGTTGTGGCTCCTGGGCTCCTGGTGAGCACAGGCTCACCGACTTGCTCCATGGAATATGGAATCTTCCCGGATCAGGGATTAAGCCCATGTCTCTTGCACTGGCAGGCAGATTCTTTACCACTGAGCCACCAGTAAAACCCTGGAAAACCCAGGGTATCATCTTTTAAACAGGGTCAATAAGCCTTCCCTCCATGTGATGTCACAAGGACAGAATAAGGAAAAAGTACCTAGAGTGTTGGTAGTACTCTCTCCACTCATTTTCTTCTTCCAGGACAGCAAAGCAAAAAGACTTTGAAAAGGGATTGGAGCTTCCTGTTTGAGACCCACACTCAGCTTGGGAATACATCCGGGTTGCCATCTTCCAGACCAGCAACCTCCCAGAAATGACTTCATCCAGCAAGGAGCTGGCTCGGGCTCTTTATCACACCATGCAGCTGTGCACGAGTCACTTTAGAGGAGGAGTTTCCTTGTGTCTTTGAACTTCGACTTTCAAGAAAGTGAGCCGCAGTACCCAGAAACCCAGGCATGTCAAGTCACAGTACAGAAGGCTGTTTTGCTCACCTAAGACCATTTCTCATTTTCTCTGTTCTGTGACATTTTTGGTCTCTGCAGCAGAGCGATTGTGGGCAGGAGCCTGTGACATAGGCTTTTTCATCTGGAAAGTCCAGCAGAGACCAAGGCAAGCCATAGTCATTTCCATCCTGGCTTTAACTGCACTGCTCTGTGCGATGAGCAGCAGTTACAGCCCTTTTGCTAGAAGTTTACCTCTTTGGGTTTTACAACTTCTTAAGGAACTGCCCTGTACAGAGACAGTTCTTAACATCAAGGCCAAGCTAAAGTTCTAGCCTGAATCGGTGGAATTTCCTTGTTCCACCCAAAATAAGCAATTACCAGTCTCTTTAATGAGCTCCCTCTGTTCTACTTAATCTTTGGTTTCACTAAATATTAACAGTGAGCTCCTGGAGGCCAGGAATGTTGCTTTATTCCTTTCTTTGTTAACTGCCTAGATCATTGCTCGGTACTGAGCTGATGTCCAGTAGGTGACTGTCGAACTGAATAGTCTGCATGCTTGCCTGGCTTTGTTTATATATATATAAACATATAACCATATTGTTTACATATAACCATATTGTTCCAGAACTTTCAGGGTTCCAGAACTTTATACTGTTTTATCTCAGAAGCTCCTCAATAATCACTTACACTGAGGTCATTCCTTGAGCTCATTTTTTTTTTTTTTCCCCCTCTAAACACTGAGGCAGACTAGAAGAGTAGAGCAAAATTGAGACTGGGGGCAGACAGACCTGGTTTAGACCACTGATTCTGCCATGCTATTGCCATGATGCTGGGCAAAAAAGTTGATGATCTATGGGTCTCATTTCATAGCTATAACATGGCACTAGGACATCCAGAGCTGCTAATAGCCCATATAGTATCTCAGTGTGAACTAGAAAGGGAATCTCCTGAGGCCTCTGGGCCCTTGGCTTGGCAAGCTGAGTGTGTTTGGTCTTCAGCCTCTGTTTGTGCTTTATATATAATCTTCTTTACTTATTTATGGCTGTGATGGGTCTCTGTTGCTGCGAGGGCTACTCTCTAAAGTTGTGGTGCATGAGTTTCTCATTGTGGTGGCGGCTCTTGTTGTTGAGCATGGGCTCTAGAGCCTGTTGGCTCAGTTAGTTGAAGTTCCCAGGCTCAATAGTTATGGCACATGGACTTATGGATGTGGGATCCTCCTGAACCCTGAACCATTGGCAGTCTTTCCCTGGAGTCCCCTGTCTGTTCTTTGGACATTGTGTCCCCACCTCCACTGCAGGAGCCCTCATTCACTCTCCTTCCTCTTCTCTCTCCCGCTAAAGAAATGCTGTTTCTTGAAAGAAGCTGATCTCAGTAGTTTGACAGGGATCAGACCCACGGCTCTTCATTGACAGGCAGATTCTTTACTGCTGAGCCACCAAGGAAGATCCTCCATTTATTCTCTTGACCATATGCCCTGCAAAACTTTAAAGGCAGCTCTTAAAGACCTCTCTCACAGGGTTGGCCTGAGGGCTAAGTGAGATTATGCATGTAAAGTGTGTACAGAAAGTAGGGAGTGAAGCACTTTATTTTCAGTGACCTGAATGAAAATAACTATACTGTACATCCACTTTCCCTCCCATTACTCCCAAGCCTGACAACCTCAGCCTCTATTAGTCCCACACCATGGGAAAATCTGGGGCAACCTTGAACCATTGACAGTCTGTCCCTGAAGTCCCCTGTTTCTTCTCTGGACATTGTGTCCCCACCTCCACTGCAGGAGCCCTCATTCTTTCTCCTTCCTCTTCTCCCTCCCACCAAAGAAATGCTGTTTCTGGAAAGAAGCTGATCTCAGTAGTTTGAGTCTTTTCTTTTTTCTAATTGTAGGCTGACAGACTCTCTGCTACTGGAGATAGCTCTAGCATTACTAAATATGTACGAGAGCTGTTTGGGAAATGTGGACTATTTCTGGGTCACAAAGTAGCTGCTTCTCTTCCAAGACACAGGCAGATGTGAAGATGGATCCTAGAGAGGATGATATTGTCCTGGCTGCAATAGATTCCCACAGCTACTCCCATAGATGCAAGGCATTTTGATAATCATAGTTTTACCAGACCCCACATTAAGCCAATAAACTTCAAACCAAGCAATGTATATACTAGCATTCCCTCAACCTTCTCTGCCCCCATCCCATCATCCAGTCTTACACAAGCCTGGTTTGCGTTTTTCTCTCCTTGTTTTCCCCCAGATGCTTCCTGCTTATCCCCAGAGAACACAACGAAATTGCTCATGTCTTTGTCCTTGAAGTCCTTGTTTGCAGAACCTAGGAGAGAGCGTGGGAGGAGAGCTGACGCCAATTTCATCCTTGCTCCTTAATGTGCCCTGAATTCCAAACAGGAGCCAAGCTGAAGCTTGCCAGGACAGAGATTTTAAGACACTAGACTCTCTCAAACTTCACTGGAGTCTTGGGCTGGATGCTCAAGGGGATGCTAATGATGTTTAAGATTGCAGAACTTTCTCCTATAGGGACTCTGACACAGAGAGAGGGCTGGCATTTTACATGTTAAGTGTCCGCTGGGACAGTGCAAGTCATGAATAAAGGCATGCATCTCATGTCTTTTTCATGCATCTCAGTTAAATTTATCTACATTTTGGTTGTTATTGTTAGCCTACTGTCAGGATAGCAGAGTGACTGAGTAGTGGGTCATGCAGGTAAATAATCTGGATTTGAATCTCATCTTCCCCAACTACTAATAGGTAGCTGTGTGAATATGGGCAAATTACTTTATATTTTGACGTCTCGGTTGTCTTTCCAGCAAAATGTGAATGGTAATGATACCTGATTTATCAGATTATTATAAGGGTTAAATGAAATAATCCATCAAATATAGTTTGGGAGGGTACTATTTATAGTTTTGAGGGCTTCCCAGGTGGCTCGGTGGTAAAGAATCCACCTGCCAATGCAGGACACGGGGGTTTGATCCCTGGATCAGGAAGATCACCCAGAGCAGGAAATGGCAACCCATTCCAGTGTTCTTGCCTGGGAAATCTGGAAGGAACCTGGCAAGATGTAGTCCATGAGATCGCAAAAGAGTTGGACCCAACTGAGCAAATAAACAACAACAAACAATACCTGGCGTGTAAAAGTGCTCAGAGTTTTAGCTGCCTGTTAGTACTGGAGATCACAGTGACCACAAAAAGGATTCTCTTTCAGCCTGGGGAAGGGTCATCTCAAACACAGTTATGTGTGAAATAAACGAGAGGTTTCCCCTACTTTGCTACAACAGAGTATTGTGGCCTGACTTTCACTAGACTTGAACCAAAAGACCAACGTTTTGAACCATGAATGTTCATTCTGATTCTGTTTTTATTAGACTAGAGTCTTGGGTGCTACATCTAACAGGTTTTGGCCTCTGCTACCTAATGTACAAAACAAAAAGACTGGATAAGATAAACCCTGTAGTCCTTCCCAACTACAAAGCAGTGTCATTCTGTGCTTCCACTCAGCATCTCTATGGGCTTCCTGGTGGCTCAGCTGGTAAGGAATCCTCCTGCAATGCAGGAGACCTGGGTTGGGAAGATCCACTGGAGAAGGAAACGGCTACCCACTCCAGTATTCTGGCCTGGAAAGTTTCATGGACTGTATAGCCCATGGGGTTCCAAAGAGTCTGGCATGACTGTGCAACTTTCACTTTCAGCATCTCTGGCTCAAGGAAGAGTCTGAGCCTGGATTTTGATCCAGATGCTTGGCATGTTGGTTAGTAGCTGGAAGGCTTGGTTTGCTGCTGTCTTTGCCTCTGATGACTCACCTTTTTTCCCCCAAATTGGTGAAAGAAGCGTTCTGTCAACCTGGATTTCTGCATCTTCTGCTGTGCAAGTAGCTTTACAATAGCAACAGACTTCTCAGGTAGGTGGTTTGATGTGGACAACTTACTATGGAAAGAGAAACCAGAGGCCTGGCTGGGTCCCTTTACTTCTATCCACTACTTCCTGTTCCCTAGCTCTTAACAAGCCTAACGTGTTAGGAAGTGAATCCCAGACATCTAATCTTACTTCCTGGGAAGATCCCCTGGAGAAGGGAAAAGCTACCAACTGCAGTATTCTGGCCTGGAATATATATTCCATGAGGTCTCAAAGAGTGAGACATGACTGAGCGACTTTCACTTTCAATCTTACTCCAAAGCTGCACTCTTGGACAAAAGCTCTGCTGTGTTAATAATACCAAATCACCATTCTAGAAGTTCTGACAATTAGTGTATAGATAATGGTCTGTGTGAAAATTAGTCTATGTGCAGTAAATTCCCATAAATCAGGATTAAGACGCGATGTAAATGAATAGAGTGAAACAGACATATAACTCATTGAGCCCTAGAGTCATTTATGGTAGAAATGCCTTCACTCTGAGGTCAAATGGCCCCCAAAGAAGTCATGGCTACACTTCAACATGAGGTGAAGGGACTAGTAGTTTTTGGTCTTGTTTCAGGGCACAGAGAAGGTTTAGTGGTGAGGAAGGCAACGTGAATGGCACTGATTTGTGTCACCTTGACCTCCTTCCCCAGGGCAATTCTATGAGGCCTCTTCTCGGTTTCTTCCAAGAAGCAACTGTGACAGCTGGGCCTGGCACTGCCTTAGATGGGCAACCCAAGAATGGACAGAGTGGATTGCAAGGAATATCAGGGATGATATAACTAGAGTCTTTCAGGGGCTATTACAGTCACCCCCTCACAGCAGAGTCAGACAACCCTGTACACATTGGCTTTGGGGAACATGAGGTCTGAGAGATGCAATTTTCTTGTCAATCTGGCTGAGAAAACACTTTCAGTATAATATCATAAATTATGTTTGCTTTTTAAACCTTGAGAGACACAAAGGCATTTTAGGCTGACTTATAAAAAATAAAATTTGTGGGGCAGTGATTGCTTTCAGAATACATGGATACATGGTTTTTCAGTGTGCTCATCATATGTACGTAACCCAGATGTTTGCTAAGATTTCAGATATGATTCAGCTGCAACCACTTTATGTATAGTTGTTCAAGGCCTTTCTTAAGAGTTCTGTAATGTTGCAAAGGGCCCTGTTTTATAGTTATCTCTAGCTCTGAACTTCTGTTGTAACTTATTTAATTTAGTTTTTAGATTATGTTTGTGTATAGTTGCTGTTCCACACAGGTTGGCAGGGCCAAGGGAACTCAGTTCTGTCCTTTGTTTCATACACACACACACACACACACATACACACACACACACACACACACACACACAGAGTCTTTGTGGGTCTAGCAGACTCTCCCCAAAGACTGAAGCCTATATGCTGGGATTTCACCCTCCTTCCTAGTGAGTCCCCAGAGATGGTTGTGCTTCTACAGGGATTCTGATGCTAAATGTTCAGATTGTACCAGCATGTACTACATATATAACACTGAGAGGAGCCTTATTTAGCCCAGAGCTGGTTTTGGACCTATTGTTTCCAAACTGGTTTCTGAGCAGTAAAATAGAGGTGAGTAAGGTTATAAGGCTTCTGTCTAGTCATCATCAGACCATTTTACTATACAGTTTCAAGGAGCTGACTACCTTTACAGTTACGTACGTTCAAAACTTGAAGGTACTTCTAGAATCTCACTAATTCTTATTCAGTGTCTGCTTAACCCTTTCTGATATGCTGATCTGTTGTTGTTTAGTTGTGAAGTGGTCAACTCTTTTGTAACCCCATGGCTGATACCCCTCTGGAATTTGCCATCTACGATTTTTTTTTTTATGTTGTAATTGTTTTTATTTTTTTAATTAATTAATTTTTATTGGGAGTATAGTTGAATTGCAATGTTGTGTTAGTTTCTGCTGTACAGTGAAGTGAATCAGCTATTTGTACACATAAATCCCCTCCCTTTTGGACCTCCCTGCCACCTCCCTGGAGAAGGCACCCCATTCCAGTACTCTTGCCTGGAAAATCCCATGGATGGAGGAGCCTGGTAGGTTGCAGTCCATGGGGCCGCTAAGAGTCGGACACAACTGAGCGACTTCACTTTCACTTTCACTTTCATGCATTGGGGAAGGAAATGGCAACCCACTCCAGTGTTCTTGCCTGGAGAATCCCAGGGACGGGGGAGCCTGGTGGGCTGCTGTCTATGGGGTCGCACAGAGTCGGACACGACTGAAGTGACTTAGCAGCAGCAGCAGCCACCTCCCTATCCCACCCATCCAGGTCATTACAGAGCACCAAGCTGAGCTCCCTGTGCTGGACAGCAGGTTCCCACTAGCTATCTGCTTTACACATGAAAGTGCACATGGCAGGAGGGTGAATTGGGAAGCTGGGATTGACTTACCTGTCAGCTACTTTTATTCTCAGGGGTGAGACTCAGCACTCACTTTATGTTCTTCTTCGCCTCTGCTTAGGGAAAGCCCACACCGACCCCTTCCTCCATCATCTCCCTTCCTCTGAGCTCTATACATGCAGAGGCACTGAGTCAGGTGGTGTGTGTCCATGGTCTCAGGTGTATGGATGCATGTCTGAGGACTTTCAGGCCAGACAACTGCCATTTTCCTATGTCTCCCTTCCCCAGAGAAGTGCTCCTTCATGGGGTATTTTTTCATGAAAACTTCCTTTTATCTTCAGTTTAATCAATGAGTAACAGCTTGTTGAGAATTCACTGAATTCTAGTAACTGTATTACTTTCTTGAATTATTGTATTCTATCTTATATTGAAGTCTCCATGACATTTTTATTCCTATTTTATATCTGATTGAATCAAGGTCTTAAGCTGTTTTGAGTGAGTGTAATTTGAATGTTCACTTGTGCTACATGCTACTAGTTTCTAGAAACTTAGCCACAAGTTTTCATTTTGGTCCCAGAGGACAATTTAACTAGTGTTTTTACGTTGCCCAGAACCCAGTGAATTAGCTGATATGAACACTTAAAATAGCCCAGTGTCCACCCCCAAGCAGTGTAAAGTAGCGTTGAGTCACCACAGGGGAAAGTCCACATCTCAAGTGTTATTATGGTCAGAGAGGGGGTGAATACCACATCTTCATCACCTTAGAGCAGCTCATCAACTTCACAAGTCTCTGCTGAGCAAAGCTCATGGGAGAGCTGAACTGTGTAGGGTCAGCTGTGTGACCTCATGTGGCCTGCCATCCTGATTCCCAGGCTTGCCTTCCATCCCACTGATAAGGAAAGAGATAGTTGTTCTTCAGTGGCTAAGTCATTGTGATCCCATAGACTGCAGCACACCAGGCTCCTTTGTTCTCCACTGCCTCTTGGAGTTTGCTCAACTTCATGTCCATTGAGTCAGTGATGCTATCTAACCATCTCATCTTCTGCCATCACCTTTTCATCTTGCCTTCAATCTTTCCCAGCATCAGGGTTTTTTTCAATGAGTCAGCTCTTCGCATCAGGTGGCCAAAGTATTGGAGCTTCACCTTCAGCATCAGTCCTTCCAATGAATATTCAGGGTTGATTTTCTTTAGGATTGATTGGTTTGATCTCTACTGTCCAAGGGACTCTCAAGAGTCTTCTCCAGCACCACAATTCAGAAGCATCAATTCTTTGGCACTCAACTCTCACATCTGTACATGACTACTAGAAAAAGATGGGTTTCCATCTTTTTGGGATGGAAGGGACATGGGAAATGACCATCACCTCAAATAGCCCAGCCCAAAAAACCACTGCAATGAAATAAGAGTTCACTTTTTTTTTATCAGAGGTCTGCTTAGTTGAGAATTGATCTAGAGGTGAGTGGTGGTGGTGCTGGGTGGTGGTAGCAGGGGTAGCTGAGAGGAAAGTTGTAAACCTACTGTCAAGGCGGGGGTGATGTGTGAAGGGCTGGGACCAGTGGCTGAGGAAATGGGAGGAAGGAAATTTGGGCTGGTGAAATGGAAAAAGTCATGTTCACTGGGGGTTTGAGATGATTTTCAGAGAGGAAGGTGACTTTCCTCCCTTTGCTGTGGACTGCTGGGTGGTGGGGAAAGAGGAAGCGGGGTTGTAGGATGAGTGTGAGGCTGGGTGACGAGGAAATCAGGGCTTGTCATTTGCTGAAGGGATGCAATGCACGCTGGGGTCACAGAGGAGCAGTCGTGTCACCCTCAGATCACACAGGTGGAATCTGACGTGTTCTCAGACTTTGGTAACAAACTGAATATACTCAGCTGACCTCGAGGGCCCTGCAGGGGAAGACTCAAATGCTCTACTTCAGAACTGAATTCTGAGGATCATGGCTTTGCTATGGTTTTTTCAAGAAGCCCTCCCCTGACCCATCACATTAAATTAAGTTTCCTGGACATACCTTTAGTGTTTTTTAAAATTATTTATTTATTTTTGGCTGTGCTGGGTCTCCGTTGCTGCGAGGGCTTTTCTCTAGTTGTGGTGAGGGGGGGCTACTCACTAGTTGCTGTACACTGGCTTCTCATTGCAGTGGTTTCTCTCATTGCCAAGCACGGACTGTAGGGCAAGCAGACTTCAGTAGCCTGTGGCTCTAGATCACAGACTCAACAGTTGTGGTGTACAGACTTAGTCCCTCCATGGCATGTGGGATCTTCCCAGATCAGGGATCGAACCCGTGTCCCCTGCATTGGCAGGTGGATCCTTTACTACTGAGCCACCAGAGAAGCCACTACCCACACTACTAACAGCTGTAATATTCCCTCTTAGTACTTACTGCTACAATTAATCAACTGTACATTCACTGGGTTAATATCTGTGAGTCATCTGGACAGTTGTATGCCATGAAAGCAGGAGTTGCACCTGTCTCGCTCACCACAGTCTCTCATAGCCCAACATGGTGTAATAATTATTTGTTGAATGAATGAGGACATGAAATAAATGTTCATCAAGCTCCATCTGTGTGAGGAAATGGCAGGATGAGTTGGCCCCAGGCCCACCCCTCAAGTCCTCAAGTGGGGCTTGCAGGCTGGTAGTGCAGCAATGCCAGGAACAACACAGCACAATGGGAATGAGCCCCAGGAGAGGAGCAAAAGGGGTTCAGGAGGAACTGGAAATTAGTGATACTTTGTTTGCAATGGTCCCTTACAAAGATGATGAATAAACTAATTCATCAATATTTACAGTGAGCCTATAAGGGATGCATGACAAACATTGCAATTATTATTATTTTTTTTTTACAGAGGCGGAAACCAATAATCAGAGTTGGTCTGAGATTTGCCCAAGTGGTGATATCAAATTTCTTCCCCAGTACACTTATTTTTCATTCCTTTCGAGACAGACCTTAGGAATGAGAGAATATTGGCATTCAGAAATTGGTGGAAGGAATGAAAAGAGACCCATCTTTCCATTAGGAGGAGGAAACATTAGTAAAATCACAGCTGTTAACATTCTGAATGTGGAAATCATGGCACCAAGAATGTCAGGGAACATTCTAGACAGGAACATAGACCATCTGGCCCAGGCCCTTATTTTACAGATGAAGAATCTGAGGCCTGGAGAGATGCAGTGGCCCATTCCACAGGCACAGAGCTGTTGATGCGAGAGGGATTAGCTAGAACCAGGCCCTTGGCCTTTTATAAAATTATATCTACCCCATAGGGTATATATGTTCAAGTTTATTCCTGCTATCAGCTAAAATATGTGACACAGTCTTTGTTCAGAAGGGAAGCCTTCACACTACTATATATAAAACAGATAACTAATAAGGACCTATTGTATAGCACAGGAAACTCTACTCAGTGCTCTGTAATAGCCTATTGGGGAAAAGAATTGAGAAAAAAACAGTGGATTTATGTATTTGTATAACTGATTCACTTTGCTGTACACCAGAAACAAACACAACACTGTAAATCAACTATATCCAATATAAAATAATAGTTTTTAAAACAATAGAAACCGCTGTGAGGGGATATCTGGAAAGAGTGTTACCTAAGAATTTGAGAGCATAGACTTGGATCATCTGAGACTCAGATTAAATCCCAGCTCCTCGAGTCTTTCTCTCTTTCTTTGGCTTAAACAACAGAAATTTACTTCTCACAGTTTTGATGGCTGGGAAGTCTAAGATCAAGGTTCCAGTGTATTCAGTTACTAGCAAAGCCTCTCTTCCTGGCTTGCAGATGGGCAACCTTCTTGCTACACCCACACAAGCAATGTCCTCAATGTGCATGGAAGGTGAGAGACAGAGAGGAGGGAGAGAGGGGCAAGCTTGCTGTCTGAGATCTCTTTTTATAAGGGCACTGATTCTTTGAGATCAGAGTCCCACACTTATGACTTCATTTAACCTTAAATACTTTTTTTAGACGGCCTTATCTCTCTATTTTCAGTTTTTTAAGAATCCTCCATACTGCTCTCCACAGTGGCTGTACCAATTTACATTCCCACCAAAAGTGTAGGAGGGTTCCCCTTTCTCTACATCCTCTCTAGTATTTATTGTTTATAAATTTTTTTGACGATGGTCATTTTGACCAGTGTGAGGTGATACCTCACTGTAGCTTTGAGTTGCATTTCTCTAATAAGTAATGTTGTTGAACATCTTTTCATGTTCCTTTTTTTGGCCATCTGTGTATCTTCCTTAGAGAAATGTTATCTAGGTCTTCAGTCGATTTTTTTTTATTTTTATTTTTTATTGAGCTGTATATTTCGGAGATTAACTCCTTGTCAGTTGCATTGTTTGAAAATATTTTCTCCCATTCTGAGGGTTGTCTTTTCATTTTTGTTCTAAACATCCATCAACAGAGGAATGGATAAAGAAGATACAGTACATACATACAATGGAATATTAGCCATAGAAAGAGCAAATTGTGCCATTTGCAGCAACAGAGATTGTAATAGTGAGTGAAATAAGTCAGATCAGATCAGATCAGATCAGATCAGTCACTCAGTCGTGTCCGACTTTTGCGACCCCATGAATCGCAGCACGCCAGGCCTCCCTGTCCAATACCAACTCCCAGAGTTCACTGAGACTCACGTCCATCGAGTCAGTGATGGCATCCAGCCATCTCATCCTCTGTCGTCCCCTTCTCTTCCTGCCCCCAATCCCTCCCAGCATCAGAGTCTTTTCCAATGAGTCAACTCTTCGCATGAGGTGGCCAAAGTACTGGAGTTTCAGCTTTAGCATCATTCCTTCCAAAGAAATCCCAGGGCTGATCTCCTTCAGAATGAACTGGTTGGATCTCCTTGCAGTCCAAGGGACTCTCAAGAGTCTTCTCCAACACCACAGTTCAAAACCATCAATTCTTCATCGCTCAGCCTTCTTCACTGTCCAATTCTCACATCCATACATGACCACAGGAAAAACCATAGCCTTTAGAGAAAGACAAATATCATATGATTTCACTTATCTGTGGAATCTTTAAAAAAAGGTATAAATTAACTTGTCTACGAAACAAAAATAGAATTACAGATGTAGAAACCAAACTTATGGTTACTAGGAGGTAAGGGAATGGAGGGATAAATTGGGAAACTGGGATTGACATACACACATTGCTGCTGCTGCTGCTAAGCCACTTCAGTGTTTAAAATAGATACCTAATAAGAACTTACTGTATAGCACAGAAAAATCTACTCAATACTCTGTAATGACTATGTGAGGAAAGAATCTTAAAAAAAAAAAATGGATATCTGTATATGTGTAACTGATTCACTTTGTTGTACAGCAGAAACTAACACAACATTGTAAATCAACTATACTCCAAAAAATTTTTAAAAGATGTGGCATGTTTATAAAATGTATATTTACACAACAGAATATTACTCAGCCATAAAAAGAATGAGATAATGCCAATTACATAACATGGATGGACCTAGAGATTATCATGCTAAGTGAAGTAAGTCAGACAGAGAAAAACAAATATCATATGATATTGCTTATATGTGGAATCTAAAAGAAAATGATACAAATGAATTTATTTACAAAACAGAAATAGACACAGATGTAGAAAAGGAACATATGGTTACCAAAGGGGAAAGGAGGAGGAGGGATAAATTAGAAGCTTGGGGTTAACATATATACACTACTATATATAAAATAGACAACCAAAAAGACCTGCTGTATAGCATAGGGAGCTGTGCTGTATTTTTAAATATTTAATTTATTTATTTTTGGCTGTGCTGAGTCTTCATTGCTGTGAGGGCTACTCTCTAGCTGCAGTGAGCGAGATTTTCATTGCAGTGGCTTCTCTTGCTGTGGAGGAGAGGCCCTAATGCACTCAGGCTTCAGCTGTGGCTCCCAGGTTCTAGAGCACAGGCTCAATAGTTGTGGTGCACGGGGTTAGGTGTTCCTCAGTATGTGGGATCTTCGGGATCGGGGATCTAACCTGTGTCTCCTGCATTGGCAAGCTGATTTTTTTACCACTGAGCCACCAAGGAAGTTCCTATACTCAATATTTTATAATAATCTATAAGGGGAAAGAACCTGAAAAAAATACTTACATGTTTATACATGTATGTATAACTGAATCTCTTTGCTGTATACCTGAAACTAACACAATATTGTAAACCAACTATACTTAAAAAAGAAAAAAAGTTAGAGGCAATGGAGACATACAGAGCTGAGGATTCTTACCTACAGTTACAAAGTCAATCAATGGTGAATCTGAGCTATGAACTTGAGTAGACTGTCCACCATCTTAACTATATGATCCAGAGTTCAAGATGGGCCATGGGGAAATTTAATACAGCTGATAATCAGAGACATTACTAAGAAATGGAAATCGCCTATTAAATTAGTAAGTTTTTTGTATTACTCTGCTTCTACTGCTGACATGGAAAATTGTGGTATTGTTTATTTTCAGGGGTTTTTTGGGTTTAGTTTGTGAAGTCTAGAAAAGTATGAAAAGTCCTGCCCCTTTATCTCAGATGCTTTGCAAAAACTCCATGCCACTTACCTCAGATTCAAACTTGACCTCTAGTTGTCACTTTCAGACAACTGCTGCTAGACTGCTATTAGACTCTCAGCTGACAGTCATGGATTTCTGGGATTTGATTTCCTATGGTCTTTCAGAGCACTTGTTTGCAGTGGGTTGATATCACTTAATGGATTAGGGAAAGTGAACACAAGCCCATCGATGTTTTAACATCATTTTCTATGTCGAAAAGTTGTGAGGGATTTAATACTTGGAAGGAAGGATGGAGGGAATTAAGGAAGGATGGATGGAAGGAAGGAATAGAAGGGAAATCATCTTGAAAGGTTGAATGACCGAAAGAGATGGCTGCTTTGAGGTTAAAGGTCTTGAATAAAAGTTTCATCTGCTGCTTGGGGAAATGTGGCATCATATAAAGTTTGTGACATTTGGATGTCAGCATTGTCCAGTTAACCTGAGGCAGGTCAGTTGCTCAGGTGGGTCTCACTTCAGTCAAGAATAAATGGGTTTTATGATAGCTGTGGTAGTTATCAGATTTTATGATAGCAAGCAGATGCCGCTGGGCTTATGCTAAAAAAGAAAGTTCTAGCAAACACCAGGGGACTTCAAAGTCCCACAAGAATGGAGTGTACTTGTGGGAAATGACAATTTCCTGTCATGTATTAGAGGGTTTAGAGAGGGACTGACCTCAGTGTGTACAGCGTGGAGGCTGATCTCAAGTCTATTAAGCACAGGAAGAGGAGAGGCAAGTGTAGAATTTGCTCCTTGATGCAAAGGAGTACTGTGGGTACCAACTTGGCCACCTCAGAATTCTGAACTTTGTCCAAGGCACTTCCTTTGGTTGTGAAGTCCCTCTCTTAATACATCATTTAACAAAATCCTACTCGTCAGTTCAGTTCAGTTGAGTCGCTCAGTCATGTCCGACTCTGTGACCCCATGAACCGCAGCTTGCCAGGCCTCCCTGTCCATCACCAACTCCCGGAGTCCACCCAAACCCATGTCCATTGTGTCAGTGATGCCATCCAACCATCTCATCCTCTGTCGTCCCCTTCTCCTCCTGCCTTCAATCTTCCCCAGCATCAGGGTCTTTTCAAATGAGTCAGCTCTTTGCATCAGGTGGCCAAAGTTTTAGAGTTTCAGCTTCAACATCAGTCCCTCCAATGAACACCCAGAACTGGTCTCCTTTAGGATGGACTGGTTGGATATCCTTGCAATCCAAGGGACTCTCAAGAGTCTTCTCCAACACCACAGTTCAAAAGCATCAATTCTTCGGCACTCAGCTCTCCTTATAGTCCAACTCTCACATCCATACATGACCATTAGAAAAACCATAGCCTTGACTAGACGAACCTTTGTTGGCAAAGTAACGTCTCTGCTTTTGAATATGCTGTCTAGGTTGGTCATAACTTTCCTTCCAAGGACCAAGCGTCTTTTAATTTCATGGCTGTGATTACCAACTGCAGTGATTTTGGAGGCCCAAAAAATAAAGTCTGACACTGTTTCCACTGTTTCCCCATCTACTTCCCATGAAGTGATGGGACCAGATGCCATGATCTTCATTTTCTGAATATTGACCTTTAAGCCAACATTTTCACTCTCCTCTTTCACTTTCATCAAGAGGTTCTTTAGTTCTTCTTCACTTCCTGCCATAAGGATGGTGCCATCTGCATCTCTGAGGTTATTGATATTTCTCCCGGCAATCTTTATTCCAGCTTGTGATTCTTCCAGCCCAGAGTTTCTCATGATGTACTCTGCATAGAAGTTAAATAAGCAGGGTGACAATATACAGCCTTGATGTACTCCTTTTCCTATTTGGAACCAGTCTGTTGTTCCATGGCCAGTTCTAACTGATGCTTCCTGATCTGCATACAGATTTCTCAAGAGGCAGATCAGGTGGTCTGGTGTTCCCATCTCTTTCAAAATTTTCCACAGTTTATTGTGATCCACACAGTCAAAGGCTTTGGCATAGTCAATAAAGCAGAAGTAGACATTTTTCCTGGAACTCTCTTGCTTTTTCAATGATTCAGTGGATGTTGGCAATTTGATCTCTGGTTCCTCTGACTTTTCTAAAACCAGCTTGAACATCTGGAAGTTCACAGTTCACATATTGCTGAAGCCTGGCTTGGAGAATTTTGAGCATTACTTTATTAGCGTGTGAGATGAGTGCAATTGTGCAGTAGTTTGAGCATTCTTTGGTATTACCTTTCTTTGGGATTGGAATGAAAACTGACCTTTTCCAGTCCTGTGGCCACTGCTGAGTTTTCCAAATTTGCTGGCATATTGAGTGCAGCACTTTCACAACATGATCTTTCAGGATTTAAAATAGCTCAACTGGAATTCCATCACCTCCACTAGCTTTGTTCGTAGTGATGCTTCCTAAGGCCCACCTGACTTCACATTGCAGGATGTCCGACTCTAGGTAAGTGTGAATGATCACACCTTCGTGATTATCTGGGTCGTGAAGATCTTTTTTGTACAGTTCTTCTGTGTATTCTTGGCACTTCTTCTTAATATCTTCTGCTTCTGTTAGGTCCATACCATTTCTGTCCTTTATTGAGCCCATCTTTGCATGAAATATTCCCTTGGTATCTCTAATTTTCTTGAAGAGATCTCTAGTCTTTCCCATTCTATTATTTTCCTCTATTTCTTTGCATTGATCACTGAGGAAGGCTTTCTTATCTCTCCTTGCTATTCTTTGGAACTCTGCATTCAAATGGGTATATCTTTTTTTTCTCCTTTGCTTTTCACTTCTCTTCTTTTTACAGCTATTTGTAAGGCCTCCTCAGACAGCCATTTTGCTTTTTTGCATTTCTTTTTCTTGGGAATGGTCTTGATCCCTGTCTCCTCTACAATGTCATGAACCTCCGTCTATAGTTCATCAGGCATTCTGTCTATCAGATCTAGTCCCATATATCTATTTCTCATTTCCACTGTAGAGTCATAAGGAATACAATTTAGGTCATACCTGAATGATCTAGTGGTTTTTCCCATTTTCTTCAATTTAAGTCTGAATTTGGCAATAAGGAGTTCGTGATCTGAGCCACAGTCAGCTCCCAGTCTTGTTTTTGCTAACTGTATAGAGCTTCTCCATCTTTGGCTGCAAAGAATACAATCAGTCTCGTTTCAGTGTTGACCATCTAGTGATGTTCATGTGTAGAGTCTTCCCTTGTGTTGTTGGAAGAGGGTGTTTGCTATGACCAGTGTGTTCTCTTGGCAAAACTATATTAGCTTTTGCCCTGCTTCATTCTGTACTCCAAGGCCAAATTTGCCTGTTACTCCAGGTGTTTCTTGACTTCCTATTTTTGTATTCTGTGAAGTCGCTCAGTCGTGTCTGACTCTTTGCAACCCCGCGGACTGTAGCCTACCAGGCTCCTCTGTCCATGGGATTTTCCAGGCAATAGTACTGGAGTGGATTACCATTTTCTTCTCCAGGGGATCTTCCCAACCCAGGGATTGAACCCGGTCTCCCACATTGTAGACAGATGTTTTAACATCTGAGCCACCAGGGTAGTCCTCCAGTCCCCTATTCATCTGCCAAAAACAAAAAACAAACAAATATCAAGCAATTTGCTTCTTTCTTTCTTCATCTTCCTTGATATCCTTTGGCCTCCTTTAGGCCTGGGGCTGTGACTCTCACTCAGAGCTTCCAGAATTTAGCCCAGGGCACTCAAAGACGTCTTGAATAAAGAAGCCTTCCTCCAGAGCACTGCTTCCCCTTGCTTTTTTGTCTAATCAAGAGTATCATTCCTTAGAGACGCAGACATGGGGAACAGATTTGTGGACAAAGCTGGGGAAGGAGAGGGTGGACAAATTGAGAGAGTAGCACTGAAATGTATACATTACCATATGTAAAACAGTAGCTAGTGGGAAGTTGCTGTGTGACACAGGGAGCTCAACTTGGTGCTCTGTAATAAACTAGAGCGGTGGGATCGGGTGGGATGGGAGGGAGATTCAGAAGGAAGGAGATATATGTATACTTAGGGCTGATTCACATTGTTGTACAGCAGAAACCAGGCCAGTATTATACAGCAACTATCCTTCAATTAAAAAGACATTTTTAAAAGAGTATCATTCCTGTTGTTTCTTCTAACATCAAATAAATGATTCCACTCCCACAAAGTGTGTCCTTGTCTGTAGCCACTGCACATGCTGCCCAACACCTTACTGCTCCAACAATGCCCTGACTGCTTGGGGAGCCTCTTCCCTTAGGGCGATGGGCAGGAGAACCTCATTGCCCCAGAGATTTTGTTGATGTTAGCGGGGAACACTTGTCCTGGAAGAGTCACAGAATGAAGAGCAGAAATGATGGCTCCGTTTATCTAATTCTCAGTCTATAATAAGAAATGTGCTTTCAGTGTGGGTGGGTCTTTGACTTGGTTTCCTCTATAGTTTTGCCAAGAGAATATGAACAACCAGAAGAGGCTTGCACCTGCTTCCTCCATCACATCTCCCAATCTAAAATACCTTTCCTTTCATGAATGAAACACCTCTGTTCCTACAGAAGCTCAGTCTCCCTCAAGGGTCATGGACCTCATCTGCTCCTGCACCATCAAGGGCATGAGTCCAGCCTTTTTTCTCTTGAATAGTTTCATCTCTTGTGGGTTTTCCAACTGACACCCTAATAATGCTGTGCTGTATCTTACCTAAAACTAAATTTCTCTTGAACACACGTGACCCTTGAACTACTGACCAAATTCTTTGTTCCTCTTTATGGCTAAACTCTTCAAAAGGATTATCTCTTCTAATCTCCACTTCCTTTTCTCACCTCTTCTCTTGAACACATTACAATTAAGTTTCTTTTTCTTTCATCACTCAAAGATGAGGGCAAAACAAAAACCTACTTTTGTCAAGGTCACGTAAAGCTAGGGTGATGATTTGTTTTATTTTGTTCAGGTTAATCTTCATTGTGCCTATTGTGCCTATTCAGGTATGCCTATTGTCACAATAAACTATGGAAAATTCTAAAAGAGATGGGAATACCAGACCACCTGATCTGCCTCTTGAGAAATTTGTATGCAGGTCAGGAAGCAACAGTTAGAACTGGGCATGGAACAACAGACTGGTTCCAAATAGGAAAAGGAGTACGTCAAGGCTGTATATTGTCACCCTGCTTATTTAACTTCTATGCAGAGTACATCATGAGAAACGCTGGGCTGGAAGAAACACAAGCTGGAATCAAGATTGCCTGGAGAAATATCAATAACCTCAGATATGCAGGTAACACCACCCTTATGGCAGAAAGTGAAGAGGAACTAAAAAGCCTCTTGATGAAAGTGAAAGAGAGTGAAAAAGTTGGCTTAAAGCTCAACATTCAGAAAACGAAGATCATGGCATCTGGTCCCATCACTTCATGGGAAGTAGATGGGGAAACAGTGGAAACAGTGTCAGACTTTATTTTTCTGGGCTCCAAAATCACTGCAGATGGTGACTGCAGCCATGAAATTAAAAGACGCTTACTTCTTGGAAGGAAAGTTATGACCAACCTACATAGCATATTCAAAAGCAGAGACATTACTTTGCCAACAAAGGTTCATCTAGTCAAGGCTATGGTTTTTCCTGTGGTCATGTATGGATGTGAGAGTTGGACTGTGAAGAAGGCTGAGCGCCAAAGAATGGATGCTTTTGAACTGTGGTGTTGGAGAAGACTCTTGAGAGTCCCTTGGACTGCAAGGAGATCCAACCAGTTTATTCTGAAGGAGATCAGCCCTGAGATCTCTTTGGAAGGAATGATGCTAAAGCTGAAACTCCAGTACTTTGGCCACCTCATTCGAAGAGTTGACTCATTGGAAAAGACTCTGATGCTGGGAGGGATTGGGGTCAGGAGGAGAAGGGGATGACAGAGGATGAGATGGCTGGATGGCATCACTGACTCGATGGACTTGAGTCTGAGTGAACTCCGGGAGTTGGTGATGGACAGGGAGGCCTGGCGTGCTGCGATTCATGGGGTCACAAAGAGTCGGACACGACTGAGCAACTGATCTGATCTGATCTGATTGTCTTGACATATTTTAATTATTGAGAATTTCGTCCTTCACTCTCAAAAATTTTCTGATTTAGGCAAAAATTATACAATCGCTTTACCAATTGATGGTTTCTGTGTCCCAAATTCAAAGGTCAATTTTCATTTTTACTCCTCTTAATAAGGTACATTTGACAGTTTATTCCAGAAATGCTGCCTTCCCTAACCTCGATTGGGTGCCCAAAAAAAGAATAATTGTGAACAAAAGAGTAATAATGAACAACTGTGCATATGTAGACTATAAATAGTAGTTTACACTAAGTTAGAAGTTTTCCTGAACTTTCCCCCAATACTGCTGTCTCTCAATCCTGAGGTAACCACTCTTCTGAATTTTGTGTTAATCACTGTTTTGCTTTATTTGTAGTCTTATCACTTACCTATGTACTCCAACTCAATGTATTATTTAATGTATGCATATTTTTGAACTTTACATAGATGGCATTATGCTGGATGTGCTTTTCTGACACGCTTCTTTCTCCTGATTTTAATTGAGATTTTCCCATGTGGGTCTATGTAGCTGGAGTTGATTAATTTTCACTGCTGCATAATACTCTATTGTATGACCATACCACTATTATTCACTCAATAGATTGTTGATGGACATTTGGGTTATTTCCAGTGTTTACTGTTACAAACAAGGTTGCTATGAAGATTCTTGAATATCATTCCTAAAGCACATGTCCAAAAGTTTCTCTAGGTGGAAACTTGGGAGTGACATTCTGAGTCATTGGATGTGTGCATGTTGAGCATTTGTAGGCTATGCCAAATTGTTTTCCAAAATACTTGTATAAATGTATGTACAGTGAGTGAGTGTTCTCCTTTCCTTTATAACGTTGCTGATGCTTGGTATTGTTCAACTTTCCTTATATGGTCTTTTTTTACTTTTACCTATCTGAAAGTAAAAACTTGGTATTTCATTTCATTTGAATCTGCTGCCTTCTAACCACTAATGAGATTAGGTTTAAACATATTTTCATTTAAATTATAGGCTTTTTAATTTCTTTTTCTAAGAAATACTTGTTCATAGGTTTTGCCCATTTTCTGTTTCTTCTTTTTTTTTTTTTTTTTGCTCTTTTTGAGGAGACCAGAAGTCTTTTTCTTACTAATTGTAGGAGGTATATTTTTTAGGATATCAATTTTCCTGTGTTACATGTGTAGCAAGTATTTCTCTCATATAGAGGTTTGCATTGTTGCCTTCTGTATATATCTTTACAAGAACAAAAGTTAATTTTAATGTAATTAAAGCATTTGATCTTTTCCTTTAGGGTTTTAGCTTTTGTGTTTTTAGCCATAAAGGTCTTCTGTATTTTCTTCTAAAAGCTTTGCTAGCTTTTTTTTTTTTCACATTTAAATCTTTAATCCATCTGGAATTTTTGTTACTGTGAGGTAGGACTCTTATCTCCTTTTCCCATATGCAGTTAAGTAATAGTTTCAGAATCATTTATTAAATTGCTGGTCCTTTCCTCTTTGATATGTCACCTGCTGTAAGTCATAGAGTAAGTGGGTCTATTTCCAGCCTCTTTATCTTGTCCATGGGTCACTTTGTCTATTCCTTTCCTAACATCTCACTGTCTTAATTACCGATTTTTAAATGAGTGTCACTTTTGCTGTCTCTCATACAGGGTTATCGTTACCATCTTTCTAAATTCCCTATATATGCGTTAGTATACTGTATTGGTATTTTTCTTTCTGGCTTACTTCACTGTGTATAATATGCTCCAGTTTCATCCGCCTCATTAGAATTGATTCAAATGTATTCTTTTTAATGGCTTAGTAATATTCCATTGAGTATATGTACCACAGCTTTCTTATCCATTCATCTGCTGATGGACATCTAGGTTGCTTCCATGTCCTGGCTATTATAAACAGTGCTGCGATGGACACTGGGGTACACGTGTCTCTTTCAATTCTGGTTTCCTCAGTGTGTATGCCCAGCAGTGGGATTGCTGGGTCATAAGGCAGTTCTATTTCCAGTTTTTTAAGGAATCTCCACACTGTTCTCCATAGTGGCTTCTAGTTTGCATTCCCACCAACAGTGTAAGAGGGTTCCCTTTTCTCCACACCCTCTCCAGCATTTATTGCTTGTAGACTTTTAGAAAGAAGGTAGCGATAACCCTGTATGCAAGATAGCAAAAGAAACACAGATGTATTGAACAGTCTTTTGGACTCTGTGGGAGAGGGTGAGGGCAGGAAGATATGGGAGAATGGCATTGACAGATGTAAAATATCATATGTGAAACAAATCACCAGTCCAGCTTTGATGCATAATACAGGGTGCTCAGGGCTGGTGCACTGGAATGACCCAGAGGGATGGGATGGGGAGGAAGGTGGGAGGGGTGTTCAGGATGGGGAACACATGTACACTCATGGCAGATTCAAGTCAATGTATGGCAAAACCAATACAATATTGTAAAATAAAATAAATAAATAAATTAATAATTAAAAAAATAAACATGTGTCAGTTCCTCTCTACCTTCTAGGATGTGTCCCCATACTTCTCCCCCTCCATATGTTTCTCCATCTAATTCAGTAGTGTTGCCTGTTCTTGACAAGACTTAGCACGTGCATGTATGTGCTAAGTCGCTTCAGTCATGTCTGACTCTTTGTGACCCTATGGACTATAGCCTGCCAGGCTCCTCTGTCCATGGGATTCTCCAGGCAAGAATACAAGAATGGGTTGCCACGCTCTTCTCCAGGGGATCTTCCCGACCTGGGGATCAAACCTGCATCCCTTACGTCTCCTGCACTGGCAGGCAGGTTCTTCACCACTATCACCACCAGGAAAGCCTCCTATTCTTGACATTTTATTTCTAATCAGAAGTCTGTTGCATTATACCTAGTTGGTGATACATCCAAAAATGAATATCATTCCTCTCCCCTTCTCCAATTACTCTTTGTCTTACAGAGTTGTTTTGAAAACCATGCAATTAACAGAAAAAGTGCTAGAGGACAGAAAATTGTGTGCAGTGATTTCTGAACTAGGGCTTTTCGTTTTTGTTTTTTCTTTCTTTTGGATTGTTCTGCTTATTCTTCAGGCTCTGTGTTTCTCATCTAGTCATTATTTCAATTCGTGTAGTACCTGAGCTGAACTATAAAGTGGACTCAGACGTCTCAGACTGAAAAAGTGTAGGCACGGGAATGTACCTCAAAGGTGTAACTTCCTGCAGCTGCTCAGTTTCCTATTCTGCTTCTTAGACAAAGCAGGTTTGGTGACAACACATGAGGCCTTGAGGAATGGGAGAAGCACAAATCCTAGGGAAAGAGTGCGGAATGAGAGAGTGGAAGCTGAGAAATCCATCCGACTTCCATGAGACCTTGCAAGAACCCTACTGTGCCCACCTCCACCCTTTCCTCCTGAACAGCTCCTCCCCTTCAAATGCTTCAGAAGCTTGCCAGGGAACAGGGGGCCCAGGTCACAGCTCCTCCTACTCCTTCCTCACCTCTGAGATCTGTTCTTCAGTGGGCTATGGGGGGTGGAGCTGCAGTGAAAGACCCTGTGGCTTCCTCGGTGGCAGCTGTGGGTGTGACCAAGTGAATGGGTACTTGTATGTGTGAGTATATGTCATCTGAGTGGGAAAAGAACAGTAAAACTCTGTGATCTTTGTGGTGGGTTTCCCTCTCACTGCCCCCAACCTCTTCTATTTTAATCTGTGTTGCCCTAGCCCTTGGTTCTTTGCAAATGTCACCACATCCCCCCTGCCTCCCCCTCATTCTCTTCCGTGACCTTTTAGGGCATCCTATGGGCAGGGCTTACATTTAAGGGGGTTTGATGAATGATGTAGAATGCCTCCCCTCTTCTACTTTCAGGAGGTCTGAAAACCATGCTGCTGAAGTCTAGCATCAGTTCAGTTCAGTCACTCAGTCGTGTCTGACTCTTTGCAACGCCATGGACTGCAGCATGTCAGGCCTCCCTGTCCATCACCAACTCCCGGAGTTCACTCAGAATCACGTCCATCGAGTCACTGATGCCACCCAACCATCTCATCCTCTGTCGTCCCCTTCTCGTCCCACCTTCAATCTTTCCCAACATCAGGGTCTTTTCAAATGAGTCAGTTCTTTGTATCAGGTGGCCAAAATATCAGAGTTTCAACTTCAACATCAGTCCTTCCAATGAACATTCAGGACTGATCTCCTTTAGGATGGACAAGTTGGATCTCCTTGCAGTCCAAGGGACTCTCAAGAGTCTTCTCTGACACCACAGTTTAAAACCATTAAGAAGTCTAGCATAGTTGCCTAAAAGAAACACATATTCTTCATAAGACATTCTACTTCCAATTTCCCACGCAAAAGATAAGGAGTCTCTCTTTTTTGCTCTCTTTCTTGTGTTAATAACTGAAAGGGAGGGATGCAGATGGAAGTAAAAGCAAATTTGTGGGGAGATGGGTGTAGCTGGTTGAGTTTGTCACCTTCCATTGAGAACTCTTCCAATGTGCTTTCAAACTCCATTAACCTACCAGTCCCAACTATGGGTGCAATGAAGTAGAAAAAAAATATTTTATTCACTAAGGTTTCTTTTAGGGAATGTATTATATTTGTTTGGGAGAAATACTTCGATAAGTTGCTTGGGTTGAAGTGTAAGACTTCAGGGCATGCACAAGCAATAAATTTTGCTCTCTCACTGTGAGACATGAGGTAGAGAGTAGACTGTGTTTTTGACAGGGATGGGGAGCTCACAGAGAAGGTGAGCAAGAGTAACTTGATGGGAAATTGTGAGCTGTGTGATGTAAGACCATCTTTTTATCCCTCACTCCTCCCAGTTCAGTTCAGTTCAGTCGCTCAGTTGTGTCCGATTCTTTGCAACCCCATGGACTGCAGCACACACTCCTCCAAGAAATCAGTAAAGTCACTCATCTCCCAAGTGCTTGAGGTCAGTAGAATTCTTGCCGAAATCTGAAGAGATGAGTTTCTTGTCAACACTGAGGTGGAGTTGACATAGAAACAGTATATGTAGGGGAAGATGCTGGAGACATGGTATTTTATCACGAAAAAGCAAAAGACTCTAGGAATTTGCAGAAACTGTGGGGAAGAATTTCGAAGTACAAAGGATGTGGAATTTGAGGCTTCAACCTTGACCTAGATGTCAGAGGGACAGAGAGGCACGTTATGACTACAGGATTACATAAGGAACGTGATTTGGTTTCTTATGAAAATTTGTGAAGTTTCTTACCTGGTAGAATATAACTTGCATGTGTGCTCAGTCTTGTCCAACTCTTTTCGACCTTATGGACTGTAGCCCACCAGGCTCTTCTGTCCATGGCATTTCCCAGGCAAGAATACCGGAGTGGGTTGCCAGCTCCTTCTCCAGGGATTGAACCTGTGTCTTCTGCACTGGCAGGAGGATTCTTTACCCCTGAGCCACTGGAGAAGCAAGCCCTGAGAAAAGGCATACCATTCTAATTTACACTATCTGCACAGTATTAAAACGCTAAAGAAGGAAATTGATGGTGAGAATGTAAAGTGGTACCATTTGGCAATTTCTTTTTTTTTTTTAATTAGTTAATTAATTTTAATTGGAGGCAAATTCCTTTACAGTGTTGTAGTGGTTTTTGCCATACATTGACATGAATCAGCCATGGGTCCCCCATCCTGAACCCCGCTCCCACCTCCATCCTGAACTCCCCTCCCACCTCCCTCCCCATCCCATCCCTCAGGGTTGTTCTAGTGCACTGGCTTTGAGTGCCTTGTTTCATACATCACATTTGGACTGGTGATCTATTTCACATATGGTAATATACATGTTTCAATGATTTTCTCTCAGATCATCCCACCCTCGCATTTGACAATTTCTTAAAAGTTAAATATGTATCTACAATGTAACATGATCCAGCCATGCTGCCTCTAAGTATTTTCTCAGATAAAAAGTAAGTTTATATAAATACTTGTACATTAATATTAAGAACAGCTTTATTTATAATAGTTTCAAATTGGAAATATCAATATATGAGTGATTAAATAAATTGCCATATAATCATAAAATGGAATACTACTTAGCCATAAAGATGAATGAACTATTGATATGCACAAATCACATGGATAAAACCCAAAGTGTTCTGCTGAATGAAAGGAGTCAGAAACAAATGGGTATTTAATGAATGATTCCATTGATGCTGACCTCTAGGAAATATAAACTAATTTATATATACAGAACACAAATCAGTGGTAGTTTGAAGATGTGGGAGCAGGGAAGGAAGAGAAGAGGAGGTTATGCACAAAAAAGCTTTGGGAGTGATGGATGTATTCATTTTCTTTTTTGTTGTTGTTAATTTTATTAACTGTCACTTCATGGGTATGTACATATGTCAAAACAGAAATTGTATACTTTGTTTATGTATAGTTTATTGTATGTTAATTATACCCAGTTAATACATTAAATCTGAAGTAGGAAATGGCAACCCACTCCAATATTCTTGCCTGAAAAATTCCATGGATAGAGGAGCCTGGTGGCTACAGTCAAAGAGTAGCCACCAGGCTCCTCTGATTTCAAAGAGTCAGACATGACTGAGCACGCACTCAACACATTAAATAACTTTGAAACAAAAAATATGCAGTATAAAATTTAAGAATGATCACTAAAACAAAGGAATAAAGTGTATAAATTTCAAACTAGTGGAAGGAGAGGAGTTAATTCTTCTATTGGATTAAGCCAATAGGATAAAGGATGCAGGGAAAAAAAAGTAGGTGAAAGTATAGCTAGAAGAAAAAAAGGCAAGATGGGAAGAGCAAACTTTTTTGCAAAGGGCTAAATAGTACTTTTTTTTTTTTTTTTACTTTTCAGGCCATGTGGTCTCTGATGGTCTCTACTTACCTGTGCCATTGAAGCACAAAAGCAATCCTAGATAAGCAACTGAGTGTGAGTGTTCCAATAAAACTTTACATACACAAGCAGGTGCTGAGTTAGGGACTATAGGACTATAGGTTCCAAGGACAATAATTTGCCATCTCCTGGTATAAGCTAACCTAAATTTGTCAGTAGGTATAATTTAAATATAGTATTAATATCTATTAAAAAGGTAAAATTAAAAAAATCTGCCATTTATCATTTATAAATGCACTTAAAACATATTGATAAAGATGGGTTGAAAGAAAAGTAATTGGAAATATATGCCAGTAATATAGTAACTAAAAGTTTGGGAGGCAATAGCAATATAGCAACACAAAATATTTACAGATCCAGGCACTATTTTAAGTGCTAAGGTCATAGTTTGGAAGTGCTGAGCTGGAATCCAGCCCAATTTCTGTTTCTAAAGCCCATATTCTTAAACATCACTGTATTTTGACTACCAGACAAAACTGAATTGAAGAAAAAGCATTTAAAATTATACAAAGTGATTTTACTTAATCAGTAAAAAGGGAGGAAAGTACATAAAAAGTAACAACTATGAACCTATATGCATCTAAGAACATTAGCACAGATGCACACACATGGATACATACATACAGATGAGAAACATGGGGAATATTAGAGAAAGAAATGGAAAAATCTAGAACCACAATAAGAAATCTTAACACTTCTCTTCCAAATCATGCAGATAAACTATTACGAAGAGATACATATGCAGATACCAACCTTGATCTCAATATTAAATTTTGCACCCAACATACAAGAAATTTGTACCTTTTCCAAGTACACATAGAATATTTACAAAATTAACCATAAGTGATGATAAATATAAGCTTCCCTGGTGGCTCAGATGGTAATGAGTCTTACTTCAATGCAGGAGACATGGGTTTGATCTGAGTTGGGAAGATCCCCTGGAGAAGGAAATAGCAACCGCCTGGAGTATGCTGCTGCTGCTGCTAAGTCGCTTCAGTCGTGTCCAACTCTATGCGACCCCATAGATGGCAGCCCACCAGGCTCCCCCATCCCTGGGATTCTCTAGGCAAGAACACTGGAGTGGGCTGCCATTTCCTTCTCCAATATGTGAAAGTGAAAAGTGAAAGTGAAGTTGCTCAGTCGAGTCTGACTCTTAGCGACCCCATGGACTGCAGCCCACCAGGCTCCTCCGTCCATGGGATTTTCCAGGCAAGAGTCCTGGAGTGGGGTGCCAGAACAGCAAAAGGTCAGACATGACTGAGTCACTAACACTGCAATAAATAAATAGTACAAACAATTATTAATATTCTCATATACTAATAAGAATCATTAAAAAATATATGATGATGATATTTCAATTTGGCAAAAAAAAAAAAAAAAAAAAAGGAGGTACTTGGGAACAAATGTGACAAAATGTGTGGAAAACAGCTTTGCACACTAGCTAAGCACCAGGACTCTGGGACCAACTTGCCTGCATTTAAATCCTGGCTGCTATACCTGTGTGATTGTTGGAGGAGATCAGGGAAAGGATATGACTGCCAGCTGACCCCTAAGCTGGACTCAGACAATTGGAGGCTTCTCACCCCCTCCCCAAGATGACTCCAAGATGGCAGAGTAGAAGGATGTGTGCTTATCTAATCCTGCCTGAACTCTAAAATTACAACTCGCTGCTGAACAACCATCAACTGGAGAATGTTGGGTCCCACCAAAAAAAAGATACCCCACATCCGAGGGCAAAGGAGAAGCCCCAGAAAGACAGTAGGAGGGGCGAAATCATGTTTAGAATCAAACCCCATACCCACCAGAGATGCTCGGAGGGCTCAAAACTTGTATACATGAGGACCCTGAGACCCCACAGAGACTGAGCCAGAACTGTGTTTGAGTGTCTCCTGTGGAGGTATGGGTCAGCAGTGGCCTGCCACGGGGCAGGGGCTCTGGGTGAAGTAGACCTGGTTATGGCATAAGTTCTCTTGGAGGAGGTCACCATTAACCCCACATTGAGCTGCCAGAACTTACACAGGACTGGGAAATAGATTCTAGGAGGGCACAAACAGAACCTTGTGTGCACCAGGACCCAGGAGAAGGGAACAGTGATCCCACAAGAGACTGACCCAGACTTGCCCGGGAGTGTCCAGGAGTCTCCGGCAGATGTGTGGGTTGGCAGTGGCCTGCTGCAGGGCTGGGGGCACTGAGTGTAGCAGTGCTTGCATGGGACCTTTTGAAGAAGGTCGCCATTATCTTCATTACCTCCACCATAGTTTGGCCTTAGGCCAAAAAACAGGGAGGGAACACAGTCCGTCAACAGAAAATTGGATTAAAGATTTACTGAGCATAGCCCTGTCCATCAGAACAAAACACAGTTTCCCCCTCAGTCAGTTATCTCCCATCAAGAAGCTTCCATCAGCCTCTCATCCTTCTCCATCAGAGGGGACAGAATGAAAACCACAAACACAGAAAACTAACCAATCTGATCACATGGACCACAGCCTTGTCTAACTCGATGAAACTGTGAACCATGCCATGTAGGGCCACACAAGATGGATGGGTCATAGAGGAGAGTTCTGACAAAATGTGGTCCACTGGAGAAGTGGATGGCAAACCACTTCAATATTCTTGCTTTGAGAACCCCATGAACAGTATGAAAAGGCAGAAAGATAGGACACTGAAAAATTATCTCCCCAGGTTGGTAGGTGCCCAATATGCTATGGGAGATACGTGGAGAAATAACTCTAGAAAGAATGAAAAGACAGAGCCAAAGCAAAAACAACACCCAGTTGTGGATGTGACGGGTGATCGAAATAAAGTCCAATGCTGTAAAGAGCAATATTGCATACAAACCTGGAATGATAGGCCCACGAATCAAGGCAAATTGAAAGAGGTCAAACAGGAGATGACAAGAGTGAACATCGACATTTTAGGAATCAGCAAACCAAAATGGACAGGAATGGGTGAATTTAACTCAGATGACCATTATATCTACTACTGTGGGCAAGAATCCCTTAGAAGAAATGGAGTAGCCATCATAGTCAACAAAAGAGTCCAAAATGCAGTATTTGGATGCAATCTCAAAAACGACAGAATGATCTGTTTGTTTCCAAGGCAAACCATTCAATATCACAGTGATCCAAGCCTGTGCCCCAACCAGTAATGCTGAAGAAGCTGAAGTTGAATGGTTCTATGAAGACCTACAAGACCTTCTAGAACTAACACCCAAAAAAGATGTCCTTTTCATTATAGGGGACTGGAATGCAAAAGCAGGAAGACAAGAGATACCTGGAGTAACAGGCAAATTTGGCCATGGAGTACAAAATGAAGCAGGTCAAAGGCTAACAGAGGTTTGCCAAGAGAATGCACTGGTCATAGCAAACACCCTCTTCCAACAACATAAGAGAAGACTCTACACATGGACATCACCAGTTGGTCAATACCGAAATCAGATTGCTTATATTCTTTGCAGCCAAAGATGCAAAAGCTCTATACAGTCAGCAAAAACAAGATTGGGAGCTGACTGTGGCTCAGATCATGCACTCCTTATTGCCAAATTCAGACTTATATTGAAGAAAATAGGGAAAACCACTAGTTCATTCAGGTATGACCTAAATCAAATCCCTTATGATTATACAGTGGCAGTGACAAATAGATTTAAGAGATTAGATCTGATAGAATGCCTGAAGAACTATGGATGGAGGTTCATGACATTATACAGGAGGCAGTGATCAAGACCATCCCCAAGGGGAAAAAAAATGCGAAAATTCAAAATGATTGTCTGAGGAGACCTTACAAATAGCTGAGAAAAGAAAAGATGTGAAATGAAAAGGAGAAAAGGAAAGATAAATCCATTTGAAAGCAGAGTTCTAAAGAATAGCAAGGAGAGATATGAAAGCCTTCCTCAGGGATCAATGCAAAGAAATAGAGGAAAACAATAGAATGGGAAGGATTAGAGATCTCTTCAAGAAAATTAGAAATATCAAGGGAACATTTCATGCAAAGATGGGCACAATAAAGGACAGGAATTGTATCGACTTAACAGAAGCAGAAGATATTAAAAAGAGGTGGCAAGAATACACAGAAGAACTATACAAAAAAGATCTTCATGACCCAGATAATCACGATGGTGTGATCACTCACGTAGAGCCAGGCATCCTGGAATGCGAAATCAAGTGGGCCTTAGGAAGCATCACTATGAACAAAGCTAGTGGAAGTGATAGAATTCCAGTTGAGCTATTTCAAATACTAAAAGATGATGCTGTGAAAGTGATGCACTCAATATGCCAGCAAATTTGGAAAACTTAGAAGTGGTCACAGGACTGGAAAAGGTCAGCTTTCATTCAAATCCCAAAGAAAGGCAATGCCAAAGAATGCTCAAACTACAGCACAATTGCACTCATCTCACATGCTAGCAAAGTAATGCTCAATATTCTCCAAGTGAGACTTCAACAGTATGTGAACCACGAACTTCCAGATGTTCAAGCTGGTTTTAGAAAAGGCAGAGCAGCCAAAAATCAAATTGCCAACATCTGCTGGATCATTGAAAAAGCAAGAGAGTTGCAGAAAAACATCTACTTCTGCTTTATTGACTATGCCAAAGCCTTTCACTGTGTGGATCACAACAAACTGGAAAATTCTGAAAGAGATGGGAATATCAGACCTCTTGACCTGCTTTCTGAGAAATTTGTATGCAGGTCAAGAAGCAACAGACTGGACATGGAACAAAAAACTGGTTCCAAATTGGGAAAGGTGTACATCAAGGCTATATATTGTCACCCTGCTTATTTAACTTATATGCAGAGTACATCATGCAAAATGCTGGGCTTGATGAAGCACAGCTGGGATCAAGATTGCTGGGAGAAATATCAATAACCTCAGATATGCAGATGACACCACCCTTATGGCAGAAAGTGTGGAAGAACTAAAGAGCCTCTTGGTGAAAGTGAAAGAGGAGAGTGAAAAAGTTAGCTTAAAACTCAACATTCAGAAAACTAAGATCATGGCGCCCAATCCCATCACTTCATGGCAAATAAATGGGAAAACAATGGAAACAGTGAGAGGCTTTATTTTGGGGGGCTCCCAAATCACTGCAGATGGTGACTGCAGCCATGAAATTAAAAGACGCTTACTCCTTGGAAGGAAAGTTATGACCAACCTACACAGCATATTAAAACACAGAGACATTACTTTGCCAACAAGGGTCCATCTAGTCAAAGCTATGGTTTTTCCAGTAGTCATGTATGGTTGTGAGAATTGGACTATAAAGAAAGATGAATGCCAAAGAATTGATGCTTTTGAACTGTGGTGTTGGAGAAGACTCTCAAGAGTCCCTTTGGACTGCAACGAGATCCAAACAGTCCATCCTAAAGGAAATCAGTCCTGAATATTCATTGGAAGGACTGATGCTGAAGCTGAAACTCCAAGACTTTGGCTACCTGATGCGAGGAACTGCCTCATTGGAAAAGACCCTGATGCTGGGAAAGATTGAAGGTGGAAGAAGAAGGGGACGAAGGAGGATGAGATGATTGGATGGCATCACCGACTCTGTGGACATGAGTTTGAGCAAGGTCCAGGAGTTGGTGTTGGACGGGGAAGCCTGGTTTGCTGCAGTCTGAGGGATGCAAAGAGTCAGACGTGACTGAGCGACTGAACTCAACACCCCCTACCCTGTCCTTGGAATGTACATTTGGACCACTGTTTCCACAGTGGGAGCTATTTCAAAGACTCAGCCTTCAGAGAGTAATGTGGCTGTTGAGACTATCTGGACCAGACATGTCAATGAACCCAGTTAAGTCCTCTATATAAATTTTAAAATTCTGGCAGGTGTGGAGATCTACTCCTCTTTCAGCCACCCAAGATAAGCCTTGCATTTAAATTCCCTTGCTTATTAAGATTTCCACCTACCAATCTGGAGTGGTCTGCTTCTTTCTTCGGTTTTTTCCCTCCGAGTACTGGGCCAGTTTTGAATTTCACTGGAGGAACCCCAGCATCAGAAATTAACCCAATCACTCATGAGACCATGATGCATGATAGAGATGGTGTTATAAATACGTGGGAGAAAGGAAGTTGATTTCAAACACTTTTGGCCATAATCCACAGAAAGAAATAAAGTTTATTTCATAGCCAGTACCCACCTAGTGTTACAAGCTGGAATCAAAGTGGAAGAAACATCAACAACCTCAGATATGCGGATGATACCACCCTAATGGCAGAAAGTGAACAGGAACTAAAGAATCTATTAATGAGGGTGAAGGAGGAGAATGAAAAAGCCAGCTTAAAACTAAATATTTAAAAAACTAAGATCCAGCCCCATTACATCACACCAAATAGAAGGGGAAAACATGGAAGCAGTGACAGGTTTCCTCTTCTTGGACTCTCAAATCACTGTGGATGGCAACTGCAGGCATGAAATCAGAAGACAATTGCTTCTGGCAGGAAAACTATGGCAAACCTAGACAGTGTGTTGAAGAGTAGAGAAATCACTCTGCTGACAAAGGTCCATATAGTCAAGGCTATGGTCTTCCCAGTGGTCAAATACAGTTGTGAAAGGTGGACCATAAAGAAGGCAGAGCACCAAAGAATTGATGCCTTCTAACTGCGGTGCTGGAGAAGACTCTTGAGAGTCCCATAGGCAGCAAGGAGATCAAACCAGTCAATCTTAAAGGAAATAAACTCTGAATACTCACTGGGAGGACTAACGCTGAAGCTGAAGTTCCAGTGTTTTGGCCACCTGATGTGAACAGTTGACTCATTGAAAAAGTCCCTGCTGCTGGGAAAGATTGAAGGCAGAAGAAAAGGAGGGCATCAGAGGATGAGATGGCTGGATGGCATCACCGATGCAATGGACATGAACTTGAGGAAACTCTGGTAGATGGTTGAGAGACAGGGAAGCTGCAGTCCATGGGGTGGCAAAGAGTTGAACGTGACTGGGCAGCTGAACAACAACCATTCACCCAATGTATACTTATATCTGTATGGTTGTGAAGCATATTTTACCCTTACTATATACAATGTAGCCTATTATTTTCTATATTCTTTCATTTTTGAAAAAATGGTGACTTGGGCCCACTAAATTGTTTTCATGTCTCATTAGTAGACTCTGAAAAATATTCAGTTCAGTCGCTCAGTTGTGTCCGACTCTTTGCGACCCATGAATTGCAGCATGCCAGTCCTCCCTGTCCATCACCAACTCCCAGAGTTCACTGAGGTTAACTAACAAATGTACAGGGGAAAATGAACTTTCTGTATTGAAAAATACAGAACTATATCCCCATTTCACATTATGTTTTGAACCAGATTCCAGAGAGATTGTGACTAAATGTGAACAATCTTTCATATCAAAACATACAGGTATGATGAAAATATTTTTAAGTTGCCAAAGAAAAAATGACAAAGGAAAATATTGATTAGTTTGACAACCTCAATTTAAAAATTCTCTATTACTGGGAAAATATGCAGAATTAGTATCCAGAATATTAAATGAATTCTTAAAATCAACAAGAAAAATCTAACAGTTAAATAGGAAAATGTGCAAAAAAATCAATGGACCATTCACATAAAAGGGAGTTCAGAAGGCGAACGAATATTAAGAATGCTCATGCTGCTGCTGCTGCTGCTGCTGCTGCTGCTGCTGCTAAGTCGCTTCAGTCTGACTCCGTGCGACCCCAGAGATGGCATACTTCCTACTAATCAGAGAAATGCAAGTTAAAACAATAAGACCCTGTTTCATAAGCATCAAACTTGAAAAAAATATAAACTGATAATACTAACTTTTGGGAGGATAGGTAGAAATAAGAATTCTTATACTCTGCTATCGGAAGGAAATAATGAAGCATGCATGATAAAAATATGTACATATCAACTGTAGGATGCTTGCCTCTATTGAGGAGGGACAAGCAATAAGATGGAGAAAGATACTAAAGAGATTGTAGTGTATTAGTTTTTTAAATATCTGGAGGAGATAACACACACTGTTCTTAATTCTGAGTAGCAAGTACATTGGTATTTGTTGCTGTATTCTCTATACTTCTTTAAAAAAAAAAAAAACTTCTATTTTTTAAAAGAGAAAAGATATGGAAAGACAGAATTATGAAATTTACTTTTCCTTTCACTGAAGGCATAAGCCAGTGTATAGTCATTAGCCACCACACAAATGCTCCAGGGGCCCTATTCCTGTAAAAGCTGTCATGAAGCTCCTTAACTGGAGTGGTAGGTGCTGATTCTGACAAGCACTCTCCCCCTTTAAGGTTGAGAGCCATGTTTCTGCACTCTGATTAGGTTGGGAGGAGAGCAAGGATCTTCAGAACTCATGTTTGGAAAATCTCAACTCTTTAGAGGTTCTCAAAGTTGAGCAGGGGCAGAGTGGGGAGAGATGTATCAGAATCACCAGACGTTTGATAATTGCACATGCAGGTTAAGAATTCCTTCTCTAAGCTGACTTGTTCCATTTCTACTTTAATTTCATTGCATTTCTTTTATGTTCATAGTATCCAGTCTTCGTGTATTTGAATCAAATAAACTTCTGATAATGAGCTTAGTTATTGTTTATTGAACAACTGTCTTGTGCCAGACACTGTAGTCAATTCTGGAGGCATAAAAATGAGCAAGAATTCCAACTATTCTAAGGAACTTATAGTCTATTTGAAAGAGAAGCCTAGAGTGTAGGGTAACTTACTAAGTAGGTTAGTTAATCATATTAATGCTTTAATTATGGACAATTTCACACCGTGTTTTGATTCTTATGACAGAGGTGCTGTGATTATCCTTCAGAGCATCAACAGCAAAATCAACATTCCACCATGAAATCTTTCAATCTTTAATATAATTTTTGCCCAGCTCAGTGAATCTAGAGGTTGTATGCGGCTGGCTATAAGCTTTCAGAATTTTCCTTGGAAAGACTGAGTTTGGCTTGAAGCAAACGTCTTCAGATTTTCGGACTCCACCAGGACTGCTGTGTTTAGTTGAGTATTTTGTAAACTGTACAAGAATGTGCAGATGAGGAGAGAAGAGGAAGCTGAAATTCAGCCCAAACATCCCTTTCTTAGCCCTGTGTCTATGAAGCTGCTTCTGTATAGAAAAGCATCCTTTTCTAAATTGTCCAGAGAAACATAGGTTGGCAGGTGGCCCTGCTGACTGTAACATTTCTTTAGTTCAGTACAACCCACAGAACTTATACTATATGTTTACTGCAGAGGTACCACTTGAAATACTAGGGACCATATGTTTACCCTAAGAAAAAAATATGACTCAGAAAATGTACTTTTGAAACTTTAAAATGTTGGGGCCAGAGAGGATTTTAGAAAACATGATCCCTGGAGAAGGGAATGGCAACCCACTCCAGTAGTCTTGCCTGGGAAATCCCATGGACAGAGGAGCCTGGTGGGATACATAAATACACATTGTTTGTAAGTATAAAAAAAAAAAAAAAAGAAAGAAAACATGATGTTTAAACCCTCTAATTTTCTTTTTGAAAAATTATCAAAATATTTATTTTGGTTGTGTTGGGTCTTCATTGCTAGGCTTGGGGCTTTCTCAAGTTGGGGAGAGGAGGGGCCTCTCTTGTTGTGGAGCACAGGCTCTAGGGTGTGCAGGCTTACATAATTGCAGCAGGCAGGCTCAGTAGTTGTGGCATACCGGCTCAGAAGTTGAGACTTGCAGGCTCGACAGAGCAGGCTCGATAGTTGTGGCTCACGGGTTCAGTTGCCCCACAGCACATGGAATCTTCCTGGACCAGGGATAGAGCCTGTGTCCCCTGCATTGGAAATTGGATCCTTATCCACCAGGGAAGTCCAAACATCTAATTTTCTATGTGTAGAAAATGACTGTGACTTTAGAACTTTATGAAAAGTTGGAGATTATATTTATCTTCCTCACTTTATGGATGAAGAAATCAGTTTCTAGAGAGGTGGAGCAAGTAGGGATCACAGACTGACAGGTCTTCTCATTCAGTGCTCTTTCAGTTTTACTACACTTATTGCCACATGGTTGGTTAATGCCGAGTGAGTCTAGAATTCAGTTCAGTTCAGTTCACTTGCTCAGTCATGTCCGACTCTTTGAAACCCCATGGACTGCAGCAGGCCAGGCCTCCCTGTCCATCACCAACTCCCGGAGCTTGTTCAAACTCATGTCCATTGAGTTGGTGATGCCATCTAACCATCTTGCCCTCTGTCATTCCCTTCTCATTCTGCCTTCAATCTTTCCCAGCATCAAGGTCTTTTCCAATGAGTCAGTTCTTCACATCAGGTGGCCAAAGTATTGGAGCTTCAGTTTCAGCATCAGTCCTTATAATGAATATTCAGGACTGATTTCCTTTAGGATGGACTGGTTGGATCTCCTTGCAGTCTAAGGGACTCTCTAGAGTCTTCTCCAACACCACAGTTCGAAAGCATCAGTTCTTTGGCACTCGTCTTTCTTTACAGTCCAACTCTCACATCCATACATGACTACTGAAAAAACCATAGCTTTGACTAGATGGACATTTGTTGGCAAAGTAATGTCTCTGCTTTTTAATATGCTGTCTAGGTTGGTCATAGCTTTTCTTCCAAGGAGCAAGCATCTTTTAATTTCATGGCTGCAGTCACCACCTGCAGTGATTTTGAAGCCCCCCCTAAAATAAAGAATTCAGATCATTGATAAAAATTAAATGGCTTCAAAACAGGTTTCTAATTCAAATGCAGGTGATCAAGGGTCTGCCACCAAAGCCTGATTTCTAGTCTTCCTACCTTCTGCACGCAAAAACCTGCTGATCCTGGACAATTTTTAGGGCGTCTTTCAGTCTGTATGTGCCACCTCTCAAGAGCTCTATTCAACTAGTGGTTCTATCTTCTCTCAGATTTCTCCATATCTGTCCCACTTCTGAGTTTGGCATAGAAACTGTGGTTGGTGTGATTGTACTTCACATGTAATCCAGCAGAAAATATTGAGAAAAATCACTTTCTCTTCTGGTATAATCTTTACTCCTTGATCTGTGTTAAGGGCAGGGGTAAACTAAATGTCTCAGTCTTATTCCATGTCTATCATGTTATTTTCCCAGGTGGCCAACAATTGGTCATAGATGGTGCCTACATAGAGGATGACACATCTCCAAGGGAGAATGCTTCTGGAGGGACTGCGTCAGACCTTGGTCTTATCACAGCTCCCCTGGTGGCTCTAAGGGTAAAGAATCTGTCTGCAATGCAGGAGACATATATTTGATCCCTGGGTCAGGATGATCCCCTGGAGAAGGGAATGGCTACCTACTCCAGTATCCTTGCCTGGAGAAATCTATTCAGTCCATGAGGTTGCAAATAGTCGGACAAGATTGAGAGACTAACACTTTCACTCGGCCTTATCACTTCTTTATAGTTTTAGATAACTGCAGGGTGCTTCCCTTATTCCCAAGGCCAATGGAGCACGGACAACCAAGCATTCCTCTTAGAGTACCTCTGTCTGACATGGATAGCATCACCACCAGGGAAACCTGAGGGGGTATATATTTTTGATGGGACTGTGTGAGATGAGGGTTCTGATGGACTGCATCCAGCCCTGGCTCTGTCACACAGCAGGATGACAGGCCGATCGTTTTATCCTGTTTGTGCTTGTCTCTTCATGAGTAAAGTGGACATAATCATACCTGTTCCATCTTTCTTTATACGGCTCTGGGGAGGATCAGACAAGGAATTTGAAAATACTCAGACATTTTGCTGAATAATCCTGAGGCCTATCTTGAGGTTTCCTGGCAATAGGCACTGGGGCTGGGGGCAGTGGGTGCAGGGGAAGTGGAGGGGATTTCTGACAGTTGGAGGAGCAGCAGTCCGAGCTCTCAACAAGGTCTCCCGGTGCTGTCGGTTTGGGAACACAACTCCTGAGCATCTGGTCCCTGAGCTGAGAACTCTCCCTCACCCTACCCGCTGCATTTCTAAGGCTACTTTCCTGGAATCACTATTAAAGAAAAAAAAAAAAAAGGGCTGTAAGGGCTGCTGCTGCTGCTGCTAAGTCACTTCAGTCGGGTCTGACTCTGTGCGACCCCATAGACTGCAGCCCACCAGGCTCCCCGTTCCTGGGATTCTCCAGGCAAGAACACTGGAGTGGGTTGCCATTTCCTTCTCCAATGCATGAAAGTGAAAAGTTAAAGAGAAGTCGCTCAGTCGTGTCTGACTCGTAGTGACCCCATGGACTGAAGCCTACCAGGCTCGTCCGGCCATGGGGTTTTCCAGGCAAGAGTACTGGAGTGGGGTGCCATTGCCTTCTACCTGGAAAGTCCCAATTGAAAGTCTCGTTGTACACAAATTTAAGAATGAAAGTGAAAGTCAGTCGTGTCGGACTCTTTGCGACCCCATGAACTTTAGCCCGGCAGGCTCCCCTGTCCATGAAATTCTCCAGGCCAGAATACTGGAATGTAGCCTATCTGTTCTCCAGGGGATCTTCCTGACCCAGGAATCAAACCAGGGTCTCCTGCATGGCAGGCGGATGCTTCACTGGCTGAGCTACCTGGGAAACCCACAAGTTTAAGAATAAGATTAGAAAATTTCGTCCTAAAACTATTTGGATATTTTTATTGGAATGATTTTGAATTGAATACGAGATGAATTTGGGGTGACGGGGGCAGTGGGGGGGGGCAGTGGGAGGGTGGAAATAGATATCTTTACAGGATTTCCCAGGTGGCGCAGTGTTAAAGAACCTGCCTGCCAATGCAGGGGACCAGGGTGCAGGGTAGGGTGGGGGTGGGGTTGCGGTTGGGGGGCAGTGTTCCATCCATGGATCAGGAAGTTTCCCTGGAGGAGGAAATGGCAACCCACTCTAGTATTCTTGCCTGGGAAATCCCATGGACAGAAGAGACTGGCAGGTTATATATAGTCCATGGGGTTGCAAAGTGTCAGACATGACTGAGTATTCACAAACATGCATGCAATATAAAGGAGAGAAAGAGCTTTGCCTTGAAAATTAAGAATTATTTTGTTACCTAAGTAATTATATATAGGGGAAAAATAGGAATCAAGAAGCTAAAAGAGAAACTCAGGAGTTATTACAGTAGTCTTCATTACTGTTAGATTGGGCCATGGGCAGGAGCGACAGGAAGGAAACAGAGAAGGGTGTTATATTAAAAAGTTAAGCTGCAGTTGGGGAGGAAACCACAGCTCTGAAGACGACATTCTCTTGAATGAGTTGGTTAAAGTGGCAGCAAGAGCAAGTGACAATGCTGAAGGCAGGGAAAGTGACTGCTTAGACAGGGAACTGCTTCCTACTGAATTATCTCAAAAGTGAATATTCCTCTCCCGTCAGGAGGAGCATAGTCCATGGATACCTGACTCTTAAGGCAAGTCAACTGTATTGTCACTGGAACTTTAAATAAATACTCAGGGTTCAATCAGTTCCTAGTCAGTAGTAGCTAAAGTACAGGGGAGAGAATTCAGTCTACCCTGGGCCTGAGTTCCCTTTTAATTTTGTTGTCAATAGTGATTTTTCTTACTGCTATAACATAAAGGTACATAATTTATGTTCAATTTCTATTTATAAAGCTCATTAAAAGAAATACTATTTTTATTAAAAAAGCATGATTATTATATGTTCTAGAAAAACCAGGAAATAGTTTAATCATCAATCAAATTGCTAATATGATCAGTTCCTGGTAGAGGTAATGAGATTGAAAGATTAAAGAGTCAGAAATATATAATCCGTTTCTAGGGGAATATGTGCTTGTACACTCAAATTGTTAGAAGGAGGGCAAACATATATGGTCAATACACAGGGTATTATACTAATTGCTAAACTTTCCACTGGATTATTCCCATCAGCATACAAACTTGATGCTATTTCTCCCAATGAAAAATTAAAAATAAACAAGCAAAACTGTTTCTTAACCCAATATTCTCTTTAGGCTATAATTCTTTTTTCTTCAAGCCTCTATAGTGACACTTTTGAGGCAACTTCAGTCTATATTTATTCTCCTTAAAGAACTGTATCTGTTGACTGCCTCTAATTCTTCTCCCAGGGCTCTCTGGTGGCTCAGTGGTAAAGAATCTGCCTGCCAATGCAGGAGATGCAGGTCAATCCCTGGGTCAGGAAGAACCCCTGGAGAAGGAAATGGCAACCCACTCTAGTATCATTTCCTGGGAAATCCTACAGACATAGAAGGTATAGTCCATGGGGTGGCAAAAGAGTTAGACATGACTTAGCAGCTAAACAACAACAACAACAATTTTCCCAGGCCTTCTTGAACCCTCTTCAGTAAGCCTTTTGCTCCTGCCAATCCAATGAAATGTTTCCCCTAATGATTGGTCATCCATGAATGTCATTTTATATCAAACCTGACTGTCATTTCTAAGTCCTCATTTTTTGACCTATCCCACACATTTGACAAGATTGCTCACTCTCTTGTTCCTGCAGACACTCTTCTACCTTGGTTTCCAGGACACAACATAACTTTGTGACTACTTTCTCAATTTCTCTTGCTGGCTCTTCCTCATCTTCCCAGCTTGAAGACCTTGGAATCTTCAAGGCTCAGTCCTTGAACCTCTTATCTCTTCTATCAGCCCTCATTACCTATGTGTATTCACCCACCACTATGGCTTAAAATCAATGCACTTGCTGATGGCTATCAATTTATTTCCAGCTCTGATGTTTCCTCTGAACTGACCTGTCTACTTGACATTTCCATTTGGATGTCTAATAAGCATCTCAGACTTAACATTTCCAAAACTGAGCTCACAAACCTGCAACTCTCATGTTCTCCTCAGCTCAGTGAATAGAGATACCGTTCTTCTAAATGTTCATATTAAAAGGCTTGGAGTCATCTTTATTCACTTTATATTTAACCACTTCATCTTTATCCACTATTCCAGTTTGTCAGTGAGCCATGTCAGTCCTACCTTCAGTATACAACCAGCATCTGAACCTTCCTTTCTGATACCCTGCTACCACTCTGGTTCAATCCACCGTCATCTCCCACTTGGATTATTGCAATACCCTCCTAACTGATCTGCCCGTCTTAGCCTCCTGTGATCTATTATCAGCACAGCAGCCAGAGTGACCTTTTGAGGCCAAGGTCAGACTGTATCACACCTTGTACACATCTATTCAGTGTCCTCTCTTCTCACTCAGAGTAAAAGCAAACAAACTCTAACAACAGTTAGAGTTGTCAAACAATTCTCAACAACAAACTCTAAGACCCAGAATTGTCCCTCCTGTCACTTCTGTGACTTCATCTTCTACCCTCTCCCCATTCGTTTCCCAAACCAGCTACTTTGGACTTCTTGGCTGTTTCTTGAATGTGCCAGGCACACTCTACCTCAGGGCCTTTGTACTTGCTGTTTCCTCTGACTGTGTAGGGTGTTCTTCCCATTCACCTTCAGCTCTTTGCTCAAAATTAATCTTCCAGCTACCCTATTTAAAATCTCAACTATCCATTCCTCAATATTTCTTTCTGTCTTTCTAGGCTTTATTTTTCCTCTTTAGCATTTACTATTTGTGGTGTATATTTCACTTGTTTAGTCCTGTTCATGGTCTGGTTTTCCTGCCAAAATATTTGCTCCATGAAGTCAAAGTTTTTTGTTGTTGTTGTTTATTCTTATACCTCCAGTTTTTAGGAAAAATGGCTGACATGTTGTACTGTTCAATAAACAGATAAATAAACAGATATCGCTTGTATGGTACTTTTAATTTATGAATTTTAGATGCCATCAATTGACTTGCTATTATTCAGTTCAGTTCAGTTGCTCAGTCGTGTCCAACTTTTGCGACCCCATGAATCGCAGCATGCCAGGCTTCCCTGTCATCACCAACTCTCAGAGTTCACTCAAACTCATGTCCATCGAGTCGGTGATGCCATCCAGCCATTTCATTCTCTGTCATCCCCTTTTCCTCCTGCCCCCAATCCCTCCCAGCTATTATTACAGATGAGGATTTTTTATATACATGTTACTTTCCCCCCCTGTACTTTGTCTTTCCAGTAGATGAACGTAGATTGACTTAATAATTAAAGTTTATATATTATGAATTTAAGAGCATTGCTAAATGCAAAGCCAAGCCATATTCAATTATTATGTTTTTCTTTGCTCAGATTGCAGTTTTTCTTGGAGTTTCTAACTGAAATTTGTTTGAATCTCCCTTGTCCCATATGCAGTCCACAAATCCTAACTTTTTCTCCCAATTGTTGTGCATGGTTGGTGGTCTATTGAGTTGCCCTTATTCCTATAGGCTTTCTCCTAGAGCCCTCTCCCCTCCTGCTGCCTGAGTGTTATTTTAGGACTTCTCATTATTGTTATCTAGGGTTAAATCCACTATTTCATAGATGTATGTCTTTCTTTTGCTTAGTTTATTCTTTTGGTTTTTCTGGAGCATTTCCTCAAAAAGTTTTGTAAGAAAAGGAAAAGGTAAAAAAAAAAAAAAGACTTGAACTTTTGAGCTCTTTTCATAGAACATCTCTGGACTATTCATAGAACATCTCTGGACTAGTGACTTAAGGATCATACACTGGTTAATAGTGCTCTATGTGGAGAACAAAGCATAGTGGGAAAATGTGACGCACTGTGTAATACTTATGTAGTCACCAACTCAAGGGATGTGAATGTGAGCAAACTGGGAGATGGTGACAGACAGGGAAGCCTGGCGTGCTGCAGTCCATGGGTTGCAAAGAGTCAGACATGACTGAGAGGCTGGACAACAGTAAAGCATTATCAAATTGCCACATTTCAAAATGCCTGTTTTTTGCATAATTGCATTGATTTACTTAATTTTGGCTGTGCTGTGTCCTTGTTGCTGTGCAGCCTATTCTCTAGCTGTGGTGGCTTCTCTTGTGGAGCATAGGCTCATGGGCTTCAGTAGTTTCAGTTCCTGGGCTCTAGAGCACAGGCTCAGTAGTTCTGGTACACAAGCTCAGTTGCATGTGGAATCATCCCAGAACAGGGATCAAACCCGTGTTTCCTGCACTGGTAGGTGTATTCTTTACCACTGAGTCACCAGGAAAGCCCCTCCAAGATGCCTATTTTTTTCCCACTGTTAAAATTTATAAAGTTGGAATCAGTTTTAGACTTTCTACATTGAATGTGGTAGCATATTTTTATTTTTCCTGAAAATTCCTATTAAGTGTCTTATCATTCGTTCTATTTTAGAACAGTAGAATTGTGGTATCTTTATTGAGCACCTGTACACTTTACGGTCCCTGATCCTCCCAGATACTCCAATTGTGGTAGATTTTCCTAAAGTGCCCAAGGCTTTATAAATTGCTCAGTAATGTTAGCAGAAGACTAAGTTAAAACCCCTTTGCAGAGACAAAGGAATTAGGCTAAGAATGGAGGAAAGATGCCTCACCTCTGAAATCAGGACTGCTACTGCTGCTAAGTCACTTCAGTCGTGTCCGACTCTGTGCGACCGCATAGACGGCAGCCCACCAGGCTCCTCCGTCCGTGGGATTTTCCAGGCAAGAGTACTGGAGTGGGGTGCCATTGCCTTCTCCGGAAATCAGGACGGGGATTAGAATTAGTACTTGGGTGTGCAAGAACAGAAAACTGGGTAAAGCTACTGTAAGGCAAGTGCAGAGAAAAAGAGAGCAAGCCAGGCAGTCAGGCGAGAAAAGGGAAATTTATTAGAGGGAAAAGAGAGGGTGACTGGCTCTTAAGGACAACCAGCATCCTCCCTTTCAGACGGGGTCCTTCTTATATCCCACTGACGAAAAATTCTCTGAAGGGATGGTCACATAGCCGAGGTCTGGAATCTGGTGGTCTCGCAGCTTTGAGAAGATAGGTGCCAGTGAGAAAACAGCATGCCATTTGGGCAGTTCGGTCAGTCTCATGGATCACTGTGATTTTATTCTTTGTTTGCAAGGTCAACATAATGAGCCATCTTCTCAATGAGAACCCATGTGGGCCCTATAATTCCAGCCTTTTTAATTTAGGATAAGGACCGAAGGTCAATCTTCTGTAACTGCTTCTTGTGGGACAAGGGTGTCATGGGGGTGAGATAAGAAAAGGTTGGAATGTGGGTCAAGGGGATTTGTGTGGGGTTGAAGTTTTTGATAATCTGAGTGAGTTAGAAGTGGCCTGTGGGTAGTTCGGTTGGTGAAGGCTTGTAAGCAGCCTGAATAAATTTTGAAAAAAGATGTGTTAAACATGGGCCAAACATTAGAATAAGGGTAAGCAGAAGGAGAGAGCTGAGAAAAGGTAGGACCCAATTCCAATTGCTTAACCAGTTTTCCCATGACTTACTGACGTCCTGATGTATTCTCAAGGCCCTGATTGTCAGGTTTATTCTTTTATAACAACTGATTTATTGGCATAGAAATAGCAGGCTTCCTCCAAAAATAGGCATAGGCCCCCCTTTTTCTGCTGTGAGGAAGTCTAATCCTCTTCTGTTTTGGAGGACCACAGCTGATAAGGAATCTAGCTGAGTTTGGATAGTGAGAAGGCTATTAGCTATTTCTTCTAGGCTGTCAGTGAGGTCTTTAGAAAGGCTTGGATAGTAATTAGTAACGTGATAGATCAGCCTGAAGGGAAGGAGAGATGTGAAGTATGATTACGGAGGTGTGGCAGTATAGTTCCTAGTTGGGGGTAAGAATTGTTTATAGAGTTTTGTCTGGAAAAACAGAAAGAAGCCTGTTGTAGACAAACGTCAGAAGTGGTGGGTCCTCCTATGGCTGGTCATTTATGAGCAGAAGTGAGATCTGTAAAGAGGAAGGTCAGTATCTTGTCAGGATTATGAATTTGATCAATTGAATATAGATAACGTATGTATGATAAAAACAGAGATTCTCCCCTATAAGTGTTATAAAGTGAAGTGTTTATGTGACTCTATTTATCTGTGAAAATGGGGAGTCTAGGTTTTCAGCACCAGAATGTAAGGCGAGTCAGAGAAAAGGAGAGCAAGCCAGGCAGTCAGGCAAGAAAAGGGAAATTTATTAGAGGGAAAAGAGAGAGTGACTGGCCATTAAGGAGAACCAGCATCCTCCCTTTCTGACGGGGTCCCTCTTATATTCCACCGATGAAAAATTCTCTGAAGGGATGGTCACACAGCCAGAAGTCTGGAATCTGGTGGTCTCACAGTTTTGAAGAGATAGGCGCCAGTGAGAAAACAGCATGCCTTTTGGGCAGTTTGGTCGGTCTCATGGATCACTGTGATTTTATTCTTTGTTTGCGAGGTCAACATAATGAGCCATCTAATCAGTGAGACCCCATGTGGCCCCTATCAGCTAGTTTGAGTAGAAATGAGAGGATTGTTTTAAGGATATAAAAGTGACTCATAGAAGCCATGAGCAAAGGTGTGCCCAGGCCTAAGGAACAGTCGGGATGCAGGCTTGGCGCATTTTAGACAGGGCGGAAGCACGTGTGGTTCAGGTCTATCCCCCCTCACAGCACGTGAGACTGCAATGCCTCATGAAAGTCCACGTGCTATATCACAGCTACTCTGGTTTCTGTTTCCTCTGTTCAAAGTCCCATCTAGCCTAAAACTGAAATCACTTAGACCCCCGGAGGACAGAGTCCTGAGTCAAAAACTCCTGCATTGATCAGTTGTTGCCGAGGGTGAGGATTCTATCGTAAGAACACAGCTTCTCTCATGTAAACATTTGTATGGAATGCTAGAAGGGGTTTTTTGCAGTAAATGGGAAAGGCAGCCAAGCAGACAAAATAACTAGCTTATCAAAGATCAAATCAAAACCAAAAATTCAAAGAAAAACATTGAAGAGAGGCCAATAATGAGCATTCTGGAACTCAAAATGAGATCCACAGATTTAGCAAGTAACTGAGAGAGTCACAAAGCCAGCTTTCCTTCTCTGCACATGGTTGAACCAAAATGGAAATTTGCTAATTTCAGAAAGAAACAAGGATGATAATATCTTTCAGAAATATTATTAAACATGGAGGGCAGGGGTGAAAGGAGTCTGGGGAACATGGAGGTGGCACCAAAAACTATTTGTTTAAACCCAAACTCAGATTTCCAAGTACCTGTTCTCAAAAGTGAATCCATGATTCCATCAAATTGAGAAGAATAGAACTAACCATTACTTTTCTCACTTTAATTAGAACTTTTAGTATTATCTGTCTTTCTTAAGTCAAGTCATGTTTAGGATGGTCTACTCTATGTGTGAGTGCAATTGCCCTGTCAATGGGCACGAGCTGAGACCGGCCAGGAGCCCCTGAAGAATCCGTCCCCTGTCCCTGCTGCTAAGTCGCTTCAGTCGTGTCCGACTCTGTGCGACCTAGACGGCAGCCCACTAGGTAGCTCTGTCCCTGGGGTTCTCCAGACAAGAACACTGGAGTGGGTTGCCATTTCCTTCTCCAGTGCATGAAAGTGAAAAGTGAAAGTGAAGTCGCTCAGTTGTGCCCGACTCTTAGCGACCCCATGGACTGGAGCCCACCAGGCTCCTCCGTCCATGGGATTCTCCAGGCAAGAGTACTGGAGTAGGGTGCCATTGCCTTCTCCGTCCCCTGTCCCAGTTAGGTCTTAATTACATAAATGACATCTACAAAGCAGTTATGCAATATGTCATGCTGTAACATAACTCTCTGCTGCTAAGTCGCTTCAGTCATGTCCGACTCTGTGCGAATCCATAGACGGCAGCCCACCAGGCTCCGCTGTCCCTCGGATTCTCCAGGCAAGAGCACTGGAGTGGGTTGCCATTTCCTTCTCCAATGCGTGAAAGTGAAAAGTGAAAGTGAAGTCGCTCAGTTGTGTCCGACTCTTCACAACCCCATGGACTGCAGCCCACCAGGCTCCTCCATCCATGGGATTCTCCAGGCAAGAGTACTGGAGTGGGGTGCCTTTGCCTTCTCCGAACATAACTCTCTACTGTTGCTTAAAGAAGATAATGAGTGCTCTTGCTTTTTTTTTTTTTTTTTTTGACCTCTTAGGGATAAAAAAAAAAATTGAAAATAAAAACTATTTCTACTCAATTGACCCTACCTGGCAAGCATGCAGCTACCCTCTGGAGAATAACCCCATACTCCCCTTTTCCTTTATTTGATGACGTAGTCAAGATTTTTGAGTCATCGCCAGGTGCCAGGTGTTATTCTGCTTTCAGGTTCAGACGTGCAGAGGACAAATGGTTCATACACTCAAGTATCTCCCGAGAAAAATTTCCAGATCATCAATACCTCTTTCCCCTGCTTACATTTGGATCTCAAGAGGCAATGTGTTTTTCCCAGAGATCTTGCATCAGCTCCATTCCCTCTTCATGCTGAGCAGCTCAGACTCAAAGACATTTTTCTTGGGTCTGGCATGGGCTGAATCTTCCTCTGCTTGGTGTAGTGCATGACAGGAAGGTCGGTGGCTTCTCTGCTGTCACACAATGCAGAGTGCTGTGGTAGACCACCTTGAAGCTGAGACTGGGGGCACGCGGTGGAGCACAGAGGAAGTAGCTTCTATTTTGAAAGTGTTGCGTGGAGAAGTAAAAGCAGACAAGGAAAACTCCGACCTGCACTTCTCCCCCAGATTTCTCAGCCTGCTGTTCACCAACCTAAAATCTTACTCATTAGATTTTCCATGGGAGACTCTAAGGCTCTCAGGTCCCTCCCTTGAGCTGGAGAGTTCCCTTGGGTACAAGACCACCAGGGTAGCCACCTAGCTAGCAGGCTGTGGAAGCAGTAGTCTGAATAAGGTGGGATGTTCAGGAGAAATCAGTGGTCTGAGGGGACTACTGTGCCAGTGGAAAAGCTGACTTTTGTTCCATTTGCAACCCTGTTATTTGTCACATTGTAATTTTCTCCTCATGATGTTTCACCATGTGCCTGTGGGTCACAGTGTTCTTATTCAATGAGTTTTGTGTGTGTGTGTGTGTGTGTGTGTGTGCGTGTGTGCATACTGTACTCTGTGGGGGTACATGTGGTAAAGGTAAGCTATTTCCTCTGATACCCATATGCCCTCATGATCCTGTTGCTTTTTGTGGCCTTTACCTGACATCAGTGGGGAAGCATTAGCTCTGTTCTATGAAGGAAGATCCTCAGCATCTTCACCGTGTTAGGCTAGCAATAATGCTTCTTGAACATCTGAAAACATCCTATCAACCCCAATGTTCGTGAGGGGTGTGAGGCCCAACATGACAGCTGAGGCTCTGCTTCTGAGTATTTATTGTATGCTGAGCTCCATGTTTCATATCATATGCTACACAAACCTACTAAAATTGTTTTGCCAATCATTTTTCATATTTGACAATAACTCACTCTTATATTAATCATTCATACAATAGACTTTTTATTAAGCATCCAGCAATTCCAAACCCAGTAATAGCACTGGAGATAATGCGTGAATCAAGGAAACAGCTGTAACACGGGATAATAAAACAGTAACTAAAAAAAGCAAAGGATTCTATGGGAGCACAGAGAAGGGACAGGCCTCCTAGTAGGTAAGGGTGAAAAGTGAAGTGAAGTTGCTCAGTCGTGTCCGACTCTTTGCGACCCCATGGACTGTAGCCTACCAGGCTCCTCAGTCCATGGAATTTTCCAGGCAAGAGTACTGGAGTGGGTTGCCATTTCCTTCTCCAGGGGATCTTCCCAAACCAGGGATTGAACCCGGATCTCCCGCCCTGTAGGCAGACGCTTTACAGTCTGAGCCACCAGGGAAGCCCAGTGGGTAAGGGTAGGGTGGGGTAAAAAGAAAGGAATCACAGAGGACTGATCACAAATGAGTAGGGATTTCCAGTTTAAGAAGGAAGGAAGGGTGTCCCAGCATCCTGGACAAAGGAAAAGTTCAATGACATAGAGACAGTGGATGCAGCAAATACGTGGATATCGACTGGGCAAGCAAGTGTCGAGTGAGAGATAAGAAGCAAAGGAAGGAAGACAGAGAAAGACAAATATCATATGATATCACTTATATGTGGAATGCAAAAAAAAAAAAAGGTACAAATGACTTTACTTACAAAACAGAAGTAGAGTCACAGATGCAGAAAACAAACTGAGGGTAAGGCGAGAAGGGATTAATTGGGGGATTGGGATGACACATACACACGGCTATATATAACATAGACATAATTAACAAGAACCTAGTGCACAGCATGGGCTTCCCAAATGGCGCTAGTGGTAAAGAAACTGCCTGCCAATGCAGGAGATGCAAAAGACTCAGGTTAGATCCCTGGATCAGGAAGATCCCTTGGAGAAAGAAATGGCTCCCCACCCCAGTATTCTTGTGGGCAAAGGAGCCTGGTGGGCTATAGCCTACCTACAACTGAGCCCAACACACACTGCATAGCACAGGGAAATTTACTCAATACTTTGTAATGGACTGTGTGGGAAAAGAATCTAAAAAAGGAGTGGATTAAAGATCTAAATGTAAGACCAGAAACTATAAAACTCCTAGAGGAGAACATAGGCAAAACACTCTCCGACATAAATCACAGCAGGATCCTCTATGACCCACCTCCCAGAATATTGGAAATAAAAGCAAAAATAAACAAATGGGACCTAATTAAACTTAAAAGCTTCTGCACAACAAAGGAAACTATAAGCAAGGTGAAAAGACAGCCTTCAGAATGGGAGAAAATAATAGCAAATGAAGCAACTGACAAAGAATTAATCTCAAAATATACAAGCAACTCCTGAAGCTCAATTCCAGAAAAATAAATGACCCAGTCAAAAAATGGACCAAAGAACTAAATAGACATTTCTCCAAAGAAGACATACAGATGGCTAACAAACACATGAAAAGATGCTCAACATCACTCATTATTAGAGAAATGCAAATCAAAACCACAATGAGGTACCATTTCACACCAGTCAGAATGGCTGCGATCCAAAAGTCTACAAGCAATAAATGCTGGAGAGGGTGTGGAGAAAAGGGAACCCTCTTACACTATTGGTGGGAATGCAAACTAGTACAGCCACTATGGAGAATAGTGTGGAGATTCCTTAAAAAACTGGGAATAGAACTGCCATACAACCCAGCAATCCCACTGCTGGGCATACGCACTGAGGAAACCAGAATTGAAAGAGACACATGTACCCCAATGTTCATCGCAGCACTGTTTATAATAGCCAGGACATGGAAGCAACCTAGATGTCCATCAGCAGACGAATGGATAAGAAAGCAGTGGTACATATACACAATGGAGTATTACTCGGCCATTAAAAAGAATACATTTGAATCAGTTCTAATGAGGTGGATGAAACTGGAGCCTATTATACAGAGTGAAGTAAGCCAGAAAGAAAAACACCAATACAGTACACTAATGCATATTTATGGAATTTAGAAAGATGGCAATGATAACCCTGTATGCGAGACAGCAAAAGAGACACAGATGTATAGAACAGTCTTTTGAACTCTGTGGGAGAGGGAGAGGGTGGGAAGATTTGGGAGAATGGCATTGAAACATGTATAATATCATATATGAAATGAATCGCCAGTCCAGGTTTGATGCATGATACAGGATGCTTGGGGCTGTATGGGATGACCCAGAGGGATGGTACAGGGAGGGAGGTGGGAGGGGGGTTCAGGATGGGGAACACGTGTACACCTGTGGCAGATTCATGTCGATGTATGGCAAAACCAATACAATATTGTAAAGTGATTAGCCTCCAATTAAAATAAATAAATTTATATTTTAAAAATAAATAAAAAAGGAGTGGATATGTATATATGTATAACTGATTCACTTTGTGTATACCTGAGATTAACACAACATTGTAAGTCAACTACACTCCAATAAAAAAATTTAAAAATATCCTATTGAAGAAGGTGTATTGGTTGGACTGCCTCTTTCTATCTCAAGATTGTGTCCCTTCTCTGGCCATTCATGAACCATGGGCCCTTTATCACCCCAATGAGTACCTCAGAGGATGGGGAAAGGACATATAGACTACTCTAGGGGCTTCCCTAGTGGTTCAATGGTTAAGAATCTGCCTGCCAATGCAAGGGACAAGAGTCTGATCCCTGGTCCTTAAGTATTTCACATGCTTCAAGGCAACTAAGCCCATAACTACTGACAGGTGAGGCCCAGAGCCCGTGCTCCACGACAAGAGAAGCCGCTGCAATGAAAAGCACACGCACTGTAGTTAGAGAGTAGCCTTGACTCACTATAACTGGAGAAAGCAACAAAGACTCAAGGCAGTCACATAAATAAATATAATCTTTTTAAAAAAGACTTCTCTGTGGTTTTCCACATCTCACTGCTGGACTGGAGGACCTCTCCAAAGCAACAGGAGATGGTGTATTAGCGGGTGAGGTAGCTTAGATTCTGGCCAAGGTCACCAGAGTTGCAATGAGTAGACACCTGTTAAGTGAAAAGTCAGGATGCTCTCACCCAGCTGACAGAACAAGTAATGTAGGAATATCAGACACTCCAAAGACTGTTAATAAAGGAATCAGAAATGCAGTTGTAGCTCCACAACTAGCACACTCTATCACCTTGGACAAGTCAATTAAATAAGGCTCAGCTCCCCTTCTTAAAAAAAAAATGAAAAAGATAATATCAATGCTAGCTATCAAATGTACTATAAAAATGAAATGAGAAAGTGCTTTGTAGGCAGTAAAATATTGTAAAAGGTAAATTTGTTATTTTTGTTGGCTTTGCATTTATCTGGAGTCAGTTATATCTTCTGCTTTTTTTTTTTTTTTTTTGCTTTTTTAATTGTATTTATATGAGATGATGGATGCTAACTAAACCTACTGCAGTAATCACTTCACACTAGATGTAAGTCAAACTATTATTCTATATACCTTAAATTTATGCAGTGACATATGTCAATTATATCTTAGTAAAAGCAAAAAAGTTGATATTCTTCTTGTCCCTGTCTTCCCTGACAAGTATTGCTTCCATCTCTACAGTAGGGAATAATGAGCAGCAATACATATAATGTCTGCAAGAGTACACATATTAAAACATGTTAGTACTATAATAACTACTGTTCTTGTTCAGTTGCTGTCACGTCCAACTCTTTGTGGCCCCATAGTCTGTAGCACACCAGGCTCCTCTGTCCTCCATCTTCTAGAGTTTGGTCAAGTCCATGTCCATTGAGTCGGTGATGCTGTCTAACCATTTCATCTATTTATTGACAAATAAACTATAGAAGAAATAGCTAAAAAAGTTAAACATCATTTAACTATGGCTGGGGGTTGTGAATGACTGAGCAGAGATCCTTTAATTTCATTATAAATCTTTATCTTTTTAGGGCTATTTGTGTTTTTTTAGAGAACCCTTTTCATGTATTTCAGTGAAAATCTTTAAGATGCTTATAATTAAGATGATACAACATTTTTTAGTGACTCTGAATCTACTAATTATGGCTTCTTTTTCTAAATACTAGAAAATTATTTACTAATCCGTTCTACAAAATGGGTTAAACTCAACTTTGTGTCATTTGGAAATCTACCATATCTTCATATATGAAAATAGATATAACACTTACTTCCCATCTTCTGTTATCCTTTCATTTTCCATGATTATTTAGATTGTCACAGTTTTCATGCTCTTAGTATCCCAGACTGGCATGTTTTCTTAAGGAAAGGGTTCAGAGAGATAGAGATGAGATGGAGAGAGAGATATGAAACAAGATACAGCTCAATCATGAGTGGGCTGGGTCGCCCCATATTGATGGCATGAGCTCAATTATGATTCAGCCACAGTGGGATCCAAACAAGCTGGCAAAGCAGAGTGTCACAGAATCTGAGCAGATGCACTTTTGGAAATCAGAGAGTCATTTCACATCTCTGCGGTCTGCATATAGCAGAAGAACTGGGATCCACTCAGATCTGTTCATCAAGGGAGGTTTGGCAAGAGCTATGGAAGGTGACATAGCAGAAGCGAAGCTCTGCGCCTGGGCTTGGGGGCATGTCTGGTGAGGGAGGGCAATGGCATGGGGGCTCTTCTGATTAAGATTCTAGGATGCAAAAATAGAAACTAACTCTAGAAACATAATTAAAGGAGAATACTGAGTAGCTCACTGAATTGTCCAAAATTCTGGAGGACCTGGATCAGAGAGCAAGGGTAATCAAAATGGCACCACAAGGATGATGTCTTTAGGATGCTGCTTCCGGCACCATAGCTGCTGAGCACTAGCCAACACGATGTTGAGTGTCAGTGCCCTTCAGCGATGGCTGCCTTACTGCCTGACTCTTGATTCTGTCACAGCTACCATGAATAATCTCTGTCCCTAAACCACTTCATCATTCTCTTTAGATTCAAAATTCTAAGGAGAATCATCCACTTGATTTAAATCTGCCTTGTGTCCAGGTGACTGAGCGAGAGATGTGTCTTCCTCCGTTTTCTGTATTGAGTGATAGGGATTTTATTTCCATTTATCTTGGATTTTGGCCCAGCAGGACAGGTATGAGGATGCTGGATAGCCAAGTTACATGTCCAGATTTATTAGTGATCATATTAATGGTCTCAGCTATGGTGACCACAGAGGGCAGAGCCCAGCCATTGAGACTGGGCTGACATAATTCATCTTGGTCCACAGATTTGAATCTATTAAAATGTCTCAGTTCTGTCTTGCTGCTTAACCACCTGTTTTCAACTTTTAAGTATCTTTTAATTCTTTTAAAGGCTTGTTCTGTCTTTATCAGTTTGAAAATCATTCCCCTTATTAGAGAAAACAAAAGATAATTGAAGCTGATTTATTCTCTTTTCATTGACCATGTTGTATTGCAAAAAATAGAAAATGTGACCAAGCTCAACTAGCAGGCTTTCAAAAAGTAGTACACAATACAAGAGAGCTTCCAAGGTGGTGCTAGTGATAACAAATCCACCTGCCAATGCGGGAAATGTAAACAAGTTGGGGTCACAAAAGAGTCAGACACACTGAGCAACTAACACACACACACACACAGACACACACGCACGATTCTAATTTTTTATATTATAGGAAGTTACAGAAAGTAAAGTAATGTATTTTGGATGAGGGACAAAATCTAAAGGAAAATGCTAACCATTTTGTCAATAGCTGCTGAGAACTATGCCCAAGGGAATCACAACTTCACAGTCTCACAGATGGAAGTAGGGCTGCCAGATTTAGCAAATAAAAATACAGGATACCCAATTAAATTTGAATTTCATATAAATATATAATTTTCAGTAAAATATGTCCCATGCAATATTTACAATATTGTACTTATACAATATTATACTAATAGTTATTTGTTGTTTATTTAAAATTCAGATGTAACTGTGAATCTTGTATTTTATATGGTAACCCCAGTTGGAGGAGACTTCAAAGGAATTCAGTCCAATCTTGATACAGAAATATGTCCTTCAGAGCAGCAGATCTGGTGTCTGGTCCATACCTTATTCAGCCACCCTATTCAAAATGCAACAAATCATGTAGTAATAGAATATGACTGGTCAGTGTTTTGTGTTCAAATGTGACATCTGAAACAAAAAAGAAAAGGAGAATTAACTATCTAGGTAAATCAGGAAAAACTCCCATTTAGTTGTTTTGCCATTTAAGCAAAAGCAAGTGTTTTCTTCTTTCATTACTGAATTAAGTAGGTAATCATCCTCTTTTAATATGACTCTAAAATATCCTTTTAGGAACTTTCACTCTCAAGGACATAACTTTTGCATAATACTGGCATTATATTAATAACATCAACTAATACATATTGAGTGCTTAATCAGGAACAATTCTAGGTAATTTGCATGTGCTAGCTCATTTAATTCTTGCAACAGCTCCATATGGTAATTAGTATTATTACTTTCGTTTTATATAGATAGGGAAACTGAAGAAGAGACAGGGTAAGTGTGTTAAGTAACCAGCTGAAAAGTTACACAGTTACCAAATGATCAAGCTGGCTATGAACACAGCATTCTAGTTGGCTCTTAATCACTGCTGCTGCTGCTGCTGCTGCTAAGTCACTTCAGTGGTGTCCGACTCTGTGCGACCCCATAGATGGCAGCCCATCAGGCTCCACCGTCCCTGGGATTCTCCAGGCAAGAACACTGGAGTGGGTTGCCGTTTCCTTCTCCAATGCATGAAAGTGAAAAGTGAAAGGGAAGTCGCTCAGTCGTCTCCGACTCTTAGGGACCCCATGGACTGCAGCCTACCAGGCTCCTCCGTCCATGGGATTTTCCAGGCAAGAATACTGGAGTGGGGTGCCATTGCCTTCTCCGCTCTTAACCACTACAGTATATTAATTCTCAGAGGTAGATATTCCATAAATAAAATCATATTACATTAAAAACAGTGTAAACTGGGGTCTGAAACTACATATCAGTTCTACAACTTCAATAGGCTTCCTTGTCTGAACTGTTGGATTAAATGGCTCTACATTATAGCACCTTCTGGAAGCACTGTCAGCATGTACTTAACACCTCTAGGGTGAGAAACTCTTAAAGTAGACAAAATCAGTTTGCTTGATGAATCTCCTCTGGGAGTTTCTTCCCACTCACTCTATACTGATCTAGGGGACCATGTGAATCACAATTAGTCCCTTGCCAATAGGTAAAGATGATTCTGCCTTTCTGAGCATCTCTTTCCCTTGGTCCAAACACTCCCAGCTTTTTCAGCCATTTCATTTTGAGCTATGAACAATAATTTGCTCATGTACTTTTACTTAAAGAGCCTAGTGTCAAAATTTGTGGAAACATGAAGAAACTAATAAGTTAAGAAAAGTAATCTGGATTGCCTGATTTTAGAGAGAGCAAGCAGTGGCTGGAGAAAGTTTCATGAGTATGACTAAGTTTAGCCTCTGAGGAACATCTGATGGTGGTCTGAGTTTAAGGACTAATGGTTTTGAAAGTATTCATCACCACTGGTGACGAAATTTCACTGTGTTTATGGTTACTTTCAGCAAACCACATAGGCCAACTGTGGATGAGACTATGCTTTAAGGGTAATGTATTCATGCATACACACTTCTGGTGGAGAGAAAGAGAGAGACAGAGAAACACACACAGAGAGACAAAGAAACAGAGATAGCTGGAGACAGGGAAAGAGAGAGAGGGAGGAAGAGAACTGATAAGAAAATAGCTGTGGTATGATTGGCTTCCATACGCTCTGTTAACAGCGTCATTGCTGGTCTCTTAGGATGAAGAAATGAGTGACCAGGCCTCAGCAGCAGTGCTCGTGCTGTTAGTAGGGTCACTTCTACCATGATTTTGTGCTACACTATCACAAACAGCCCCGGACCTGCAATTATTCCTTTTAACTGAGGTGGATTCTGGGAGTATAAAGGTGTTCCTTCACAGATAAGGGTGATGCTAAAACTACTGGATACCATTTACATATCCCAGCAACTGTGCTGCTGGGAATTTGCCTAAGGGAGTGATTGGACAAATACACAAAAATATACAAGAAAGGATGTTCGTTGCAGTTTTGATAATAACCCCCTCTATCTCATTAAACTTATCTAAATAGTCATTCAAAAGAAGACTAATTAAACAAATTTTGTTTTATGTATTTAAGAGATTTCAGTGGCTGTTGAAAATAACAGTAATGTATTTGTAGACCTGGAATATGCTCATTAATATTTCTAGGTGAAAAGAAAACAAGGAATAGTATATATGGTGTGTTCTTATTTTTGTTGTCTCTCTACTGAAATGAACAAGAAATATTCTGGAAAGATATATACCTAAACACTGGGATAGTTATCTCTGGACAGTAGAATTATAGATGATTAGTAGATGATTTTACCTTCATTTTTGCTTTTCAAACAATTTTCTGTAATTAGTATTAGACTATAAAATAAAAGAAAGATAAAATTGTTTTCCAACAGAAATAGATTATATAACATTATCTTTGCTTATAAAAATACTGCTTCTACAGATTCCTAACTAACTAGACTAGATAAGACAGTTCTTCCAACAATACCTACTCTCAGCATGCTACTTATATGGATCTACCTTAGATACAAGATAGATGGATCCTTTCTTTTGTTTGAATGCTATACTAATAATTATTATTTTAAATAATTATTACTACTGAAAAATTCAGCTTGTTGTTGTTTAGTCACTGAGTCATATCTGACTCTTTTCCAGACCCATGGAATGTAGCCCACCAGGCTCCTCTGTCCATGGGATTTCCCAGACTAGAATATTGGAGTGGGTTGCCATTTCCTTCTCCAATGGATCTTCCCAACCCAGTGATGGAAACCCCGTCTCCTGATTGGCAAGTGGATTCTTTACCCCTGAGCCTCCATTAAAAGTGAAAGCACAAGTCACTCAGTCAGGTCCAACTCTTTGCAAACCCATAGACTATACAATCCATGGAATTCTCCAGGCCAAAATACTGGTGTGGGTAGCCTTTTCCTTCTCCAAGGAATGTTACCAACCCAGGGACAGAACCCAGGTCTCCCACACTGCAGGCAGATTCTTTATCAGCTGAGCCACAAGGGAAGCCCAAGAATACTGGAGTGGGTAACCTATCCTTTCTCCAGCGGATTTCTGGACCCAGGAATCGAATTGGGATCTCCTGCATGGCAGGCAGATTCTTTACCAACTGAGCTATTAGGGAAGCCCTGAGCCTCCAGAGAAACCCCCAAAAGTCAGCTAACTTATGCTAAAAGTTTTTGTATTTCCTTAAAATTTTCAATTAATTTCTCTATTGTTACCATTTTCCCTTTTAGGTACTTTGGAATAAAAAAGATCATTTTGGCAGACAGTAAATATAAAGAGCATTGACTGAGGACTTACTCAGTTCAGTCCCTTAGTTGTGTCCAACTCTGCAACCCCATGGACTGCAGCATGTCAAGCCTCTGTCTGTCACCAACTCCCAGAGTTACTCAAACTCATGTCCGTTGAGTCAATGATGCCATCCACCATCTCATCCTCTGTCATGCCCTTCTGCTCTGGCCTTTGATCTTCCCAACATCAGGGACTTTTCAAATGGGTCACCTCTTTGCATCAGGTGGCCAAAGTATTAGAGCTTCAGTTTCAGAATCAGTTCTTCCAGTGAATATTCAGGACTGATTTCCTTTAGGAAGGACTGGTTGGATCTCCTTCCTATCCAAGGGACTCTCAAGAGTCTTCTGCCACACCACAGTTCAAAAGCATCAATTCTTTGGCGCTCAGCTTTCTTTCTAGTCCAACTCTCACATCCATAATGACTACTGGAAAAACCATAGCTTTGAGTAGACAGACTTTGTTGGCAAAGTAATGTCTCTGCTTTTTAATATGCTGTCTAGGTTGGTCATAACTTTTCTTCCAAGGAACAAGTGTCTTTTAATTTCATGTCTGCAATTACCATCTGTAGTGATTTTGGAGCCCCCCAAAATAAAGTCTGTCACTGTTTCCACTGTTTCCCCATCTATTTGCCAGGAAGTGATGGGACCAGATGCCATGATTTTAGTTTTCTGAATGTTAAGTTTTAAGCCAAGTTTTTCACTCTCCTCTTTCATCAAGAGGCTCTTTAGTTCTTCTTCACTTTCTGCCAAAAATGGTGGTGTCATTTGCATATCTGAGGTTATTGATATTTCTCCCAGCAATCTTGATTCCAGCTTGTGCTTCATCCAGCCCAGCATTTCACATGATGTACTCTGCATATAAATTACATAAGCAGGGTGACAATATATACAGCCTTGACTTACTCCTTTCCTGATTTGGAACCAGTCTGTTATTCCATGTCCAGTTCTAACTGTTGCTTCTTGACCTGCATACAGGTTTCTCAAGAGGCAGGTCAGGTGGTCTGGTATTCTCATCTCTTTAAGAATTTTCCACAGTTTGTTGTGATCCACACAGAGAAAGGCTTTGGCATAGTCAATAAAGCAGAAGTAGACTTTTTTTCTTCTGGAACTCTCTTGCTTTTTCCATTATCCAGCTGATGTTGATCTCTGGTTCCTCTGCCTTTTCTAAAACCAGCTTGAACATCTTCACAGTTCATGTACTGTTGAAGTCTGGCTTGGAGAAGTTTGAGCATTTGAGAGTTTTGAGCAAGAATACTCCAGTATTCTTGCCTGGAAAATCTCATGGATGGAGGAGCCTGGTTGGCTACTGTCTATGGGGTCGCAAAGAGTCAGACACGACTGAGCGACTTCACTATTACTAGCATGTGAGATGAGTGAAACTGTGCGGTAGTTTGAGCATTCTTTGGCATTGCCTTTCTTTTGAGATTGGAATGAAAACTGACCTTTTCCAGTCCTGTGGCCACTGCTGAGTTTTCCAAATTTGCTGGCATATTGAGTGCAGCACTTTCACAGCATCATCTATCAGGATTTGAAAAAGCTCAAATATTAGAGCTTTCAACTGGAATTCCATCACCTCCACTAGCTTTGTTCGTAGTGATGCTTCCTAAGGCCCACTTGACTTCACATTCCAGGATGCCTGGCTCTAGATGAGTGATCACACCATCATGATTATCTGGGTTGTGAAGATCTTTTTGTACAGTTCTCTGTATTCTTTCCACCTTTTCTTAATATCTTCTGCTTCTGTTAGGTCCATACCATTTCTGTCCTTTATCAAGCCCTTCTTTGCATGAAATGTTCCCTTGGTATCTCTAATTTTCTTGAAGAGATCTCTAGTCTTTCCCATTCTATTTTCCTCTATTTCTTTGCATTGATCACGGAGGAAGGCTTTCTTATCTCTCCTTGCTATTCTTTGGAACTCTGAATTCAAATGGGTGTATCTTTCCTTTTCTCCTTTGCCTTTTGCACCTTGTCTTTTCTCAGGTATTTATAAGGCCTCCCCAGACAGCCATTTTGCCTTTTTATATTTATTTTTCTTGGGTATGGTCTCGATCACTGCCTCTTGTACAATGTCTCGAACCTCTATCCATAGTTCTTTTGGCACTCTGTCTATCAGATCTAATCCCTTGAATCTGTTTGTCACTTCCACTGTATAATCGTAAGGGATTTGATTTAGGTCATACCTGAATAATCTAGTGGTTTCCCCCACTTTCTTCAATTTAAGTCTGAATTTGGCAATAAGGAGTTCATGATCTGAGCCACAGTCAGCTCCTGGTCTTGTTTTTGCTGGCTGTATAGAGCTTCTCCATCTTTGGCTGCAAAGAATATAATCAATCTGATTTCAGTTGACCATCTGGTGAATATGCATGTGTAGAGTCTTCTCTTGTGTTGTTGGAAGAGGGTGTTTGCTATGACCAGTGCATTCTTTTGGCAAAACTCTGTTAGCTTCTGCCCTGCTTCATTTCATATTCCGCAGCCAAATTTGCCTATTATTCCAGGTATCTCTTGACTTCCTACCTTTGCATTCTAGTCCTCTATAATGAAAAGGACATCTTTTTGGTGTTAGTTCTAAAAGGTCTTGTAGGTCTTCATAGAATCTTTCAACTTCAGCTTCTTCAGCATTGCTTGTTTGGGCATAGACTTGGGTTACCATGATATTGAATGGTTTGTCTTGGAAAGGAACAAAGATCATTCTGTTCTTTTTGAGATTGCATCCAAGTACTGCATTTCAGACTCTTTTGTTGACTATGATGGTTATTCCATTTCTTCTAATGGTTTCTTTCCTACAGTAGTAGATATAATAGTCATCTGAGTTAAATTCACCACTCCGGTCCATTTTAGTTCACTGATTCCTAAAATGTCAATGTTCACTCTTGCCATTTCCTGTTTGACAACTTTCAATTTGCCTTCATTCATGGACCAAACATTCTAGGTTCGTATGCAATATTGCTCTTTATAGTATCAGACTTTACTTCCATCACCCATCACATCCACAACTGGGTGTTGTTTTTACTTGGCTCTGTCTCTTCATTCTTTCTGGAGTTAGTTCTCCACTGATCTCTAGTAGCATATTGGGTACCTACCGACCTGGGGAGTTCATCTTTCAGTGTCCTGTCTTTTTGACTTTTCATACTGTTCATTATCTATCAAAGGTTTTTATTAGTATCATATCCTTCTTCAAAACAACCATATGACACAAAAATCACCCCATTTTCAGAAGAATAAATAGAGATTTGGGAAAGTTGCATGATACCTAGCATCATATATATAGCCATTGTCAAAGCCAAAACTTGATTCAATCTGTTGACTTTAAATCCTGTTTCTTTTTCTATTTCATATTACCTCAAGAATAATAATAAAGAACTAACTGTTTAGCAAGTTTCCATCAAGAAAATATATTTGACTATCTTTGGAGATCATTCTATCCATGTGAGTTCTTAATGGAACATGCTCTTTTCAAAAAAATATATTTATTTTTGATTGGAGGATAATTGCTGTATAATACTGTGCTTCTTTCTGCCATACATCAACAAGAATCAGTCATAGATATACTTATATCCCCTCCCTCTTTAACCTCTCACCCCATCTCACCCCTCTAGGTTGTCACAGGGCACTGGATTTAAGCTCCCTGTGTCATATTCCCATTGGCTACCTATTTTACATATGGTCATGTACATTTTTCAATGCTATTCTATCAATTTGTTGCACCCTCTTCTTCTCCAACTGTATCCACAAATCTGTTCTCTCTCTAATGCTGCCCTGCAAACACGTTCATCAGCACCATCTTTCTAGATTCCATATATATGCATTAATGTACAATATTTGAGTTTCTGATTTATCTCACTCTATATAATAGGCTCTAAACATACTTTTGAGGAATAATTACCAAATTACATGATGGGACTGCCTACCAGTGGGTTCTCACAGTCATGACTCCATGACTACAGTAATCAAGATAGTGTTGTATTGGCATAAGAATAGACAATTATATCAATGGAAGAAAATAAAGAGCCCAGAAATAGATCTACACAAATTTAGTCAACTGATTTTAGACAAGGAAGAAAAGGCAATTCATTGAAGAAATAATAATCTTTTCAACAAATATTGAATAGTTTTGAAACAACTCAGCATCCACACATACATACACACAAATAAATTTAAACACAGACCTTATGCATTTCAAGACAAATTAACACAAAATGTATCATAGGTGAAATGTAAGTTTGCAAAATTATTAAACATCTAGAGGATGACATAGGAGAAAAATCTAGATGATCTTGGGTTTGGAGATGATTTTTTTTTTTTTTTTTTAGGAATAGCACCAAAGGCATGCTCCTTAAATAAAAAAAAAATTATAAGTTTGAGTTCATTAAAATTTTAAAATTTTGTTCTGTGAAAGACCCTGGCAAGAAAATGAGAAGATAAGCCATAGATTAGGGGAAAATATTTTCAAAAGACATAGCTGATAAAGGGCTGTTATCCAAAGCACATATAAGAAAGCAAACAACTTGATTAGATGACTCAGGCAAAAGATCTTAACAAATACTTCACCAAAAGAGATATACAAATGGAAAATAAACATAGGAAAAGATGCTCAACATCATACCTTATTAGGAAACTGCAAATTAAAATAACAGTGACATGTCACTAAGCACCTGTTAGAATGGGAAAAATTCAAAACAGTAAGAACACAAAATAATGGCAAGGATGTGGAGCAAGAGGAAATCTTATTTATTATTGGTGGGAATGTAAAGTGGCACAGCCACTTTGGAAAAGTTTGGCAGTTCCTTACAAAGCTAAGCATAGTCTTACCATGAAGGGAAGTGAAATGTTAGTCCTCAGGTGTGTCTGACTCTTTGTGACCCCATCAACTATAGTCCACCAGGATCCTCTTTCCATGGAATTCTCCAGGAGTGGGTTGCTATTCCCTTCTCCAGATCTTCCTGACCCAGGGATCAAACCCTGGTCTCCTGCATTGCAGGCAGATTCTTTACCATCTGAGCCACCAGGGAAGCCCCATCTTTTGATTGTAATCACTGCCATTTATTGAGTCCCTCCTCCTGTGATCCAGACAAGTTATTAATACATGTTCTGTTTCTAATTCTGAGCTCTGTGAGATGGGGATGGTTTTTATTCTTTTTCAGGTAACAAATCTTATAGCAGCTGATCCAAGATCTGGATAAGATTGAGCTATCTGATTTTATATCTCATGCTTCCCATTACCCTATATGGTTTCTCAATGAAAGGCTCCTTAGGATGGCTGCTGGCCACGGATGTTGGGCCTTATGTATGTTTCTTTCCAGGCAGACAGAGTCTACCTGATATCCTGTTCAGGACATCCATAAGGGATTGAATTCTGCATGACCGATGATTTTAAGCTTATGGCCAACTTTATGGCCAAAATGGTAGACTTCTGAAAAAAGGAAAACAAAACCAAAAGTAACTCCTGTGCTTACTAATTTTAATTTCCTGACAACGTGATTGACTTGATATCATGGAAATCAGGCACTTTTATTCTCAACTTCATCTTCCCTAGAGAGTCAGTTATTTTGACTAGATTACTTGTTCTGTTCAGATTCCTCATTGAGCTGTGAATAATGAACTATGTAAGCAAGACTCAGTTCAGTTCAGTTGCTCAGTTGTGTCCAACTCTTTGTGATCCTATGGACTGCCAGCCATCTGGCATGCAGGCTTCCCTGTCCTTTACCATCTCCTGGAGCTTACTCAAACTCATCCATCAAGACGGTGATGCCATCCAACCATCTCATCCTCTGTCATCCCCTTCTCCTCCTGCCTTCAATCTTTCCCAGCATCAGGCTATTTTCCAATGAGTCAGTTCTTCACATCAGGTGGCCAAAGTATTGGAGTTTCAGCTTCAGCATCACTCCTTTCAATGAATATTCAGGACTGATTTCCTTTAGGATTGACTGGTTTGATCTCTGCAGTCCAAGGGTCTTCTCCAACACCACAGTTGAAAAGCATCAATTCATTGACACTCAGCTTTCTTTATGGTTCAACTCTCACATCCATACATGACTACTGGAAAAACCGAAGCTTTGACTAGATGGACCTTTATTGGCAAAGTAATGTTTCTGCTTTTTAATATACTATCTTGGTTTATCATAGCTTTTCTTCCAAGGAGCAAGCATCTTTTAATTTCATGGCTGCAGTCACCATCTGTAGTGATTTTGTAGCCCAAGAAAATAAAGTCTGTCACTGTTTCCACTGTTTCCCCATCCTTCATTTGCCATGAAGTGATGGGACCGGATGCCATGATCTTAGGTTTTTGAATGTTGAGCAAGACTATTTTTAAGCAACTTCTTTATGGTGGCCAGTGTGTAATATTTTTTCAGTCACCTTGAGCCTGTGACTACCTGGCCCTGACCAATACATGCCCAGATAGTAAAGACCAGTGGTTTTTAACTTCTTAAACAAACATTTTTTTAAGAAATTTCTTGGAGTCCTCTTGTGGTGGCTATACCTTTTATCAAGGAAAAAGGTGAATACAACCCTAACTAGTGAGAATGTGCCTGTCTGTTAGTGAGGTACACTTTTATTAGCAGAGAATAAATAAATAAAATAGCTAATAAATGATATAGGGGATTGAAATGTCAGAAACTATCTCTTACTCGATGTCTTTCTCACTCTGCCAGCCAGACCATGAAGTTGCTAATTTCCTGAGGGAATGTTTATAAATGTTTTGGAGTACTCCTTTAGTATTCTTTTTTTTCCCCTCCATTTGCATGTTTTACATGTTGATCTTATATTAAACATAGTTTGGTTTCAACAAGGCATACAAATCAGGAATTGACTCAGGAGTTAGCAAACTCTTTAATGGAAAATACATTAACCCTTTTCCATGTAATACAGAGACCCTGATATTGCAGTGTGCAAACATCCATAAAAAAATCTAAGCAATTGATGTGTTCTGATAAAACATTATTTACAAAACATGAGGCAGGGTGTCTAGGTTAACCCCTGGTCTATGCTATTAGTATGGAATTATTATTATTAATAGTATCTATCATTTAGGGACAATATTCGTCCAGGAGAGCTCATTAGAATTCACCAATTAAAAAAAAATTCACCAATTTAAAAAAATTATTAAATGTAATTTTACAGATTTGACTATAAGTAGTAAAATACCAGGGCTTCCCAGGTGGCTCAGTGGTAAAGAATCTATCTGCAATGCAAGAGATGTGGGTTTGTTCCTTGGGTCAAGAAGATCCCCTGGAGAAGGAAATGGCAACCCACTCCAGTGTTCTTGTCTGGAGAATTCCACAGACAGAGGAGCCTGGTCAGCTACAGTCCATGGGCTGGAAGATAATCAGACATGAATTAGCAACTACATAACACCAACACTCAAATACCATGCCAAGGGACTTCCCTGGTGGTCCACTGGCTAAGAATCTGCCTGCTAAAGCAGAGGACACAGGTTTGCTCCCTTGTCTGGGAAGATCCCACAGGCTGTGGGGGCAACTTAGCCCATGTGACACAACTACTGAGCCCACAATTTAGAGCCCATGAGCTGCGACTAGAGGAAGCCAGTTCATGGCAACGAAGAGCCAGCACAGCCAAGTAAATTAAAAAAAGACAAACCCACAGCAAACATTATCCTCAATGGTGGAAAATGGAAAGCATTTCCCCTAAAGTCAGGAACAAGACAAGGGTGCCCACTCTCACCACTACTATTCAACATAGTTTTGGAAGTTTTGGAAGCAATCAGAGCAGAAAAAGAAATAAAAGGAATCCAAATTGGAAAAGAAGAAGTAAAATTCTCACTGTCTGCAGATGACATGATCCTCTACATAGAAAACCCTAAAGACTCCACTAGAAAAGTACTAGAGCTAATTAATGAATATAGTAAAGTTGAAGGATATAAAATCAACACACAGAAATCCCTTGCATTCCTATACACTAATAATGAGAAAATAGAAAGAGAAATTAAGGAAACAATGCCATTCACCATTGCAACGAAAAGAATAAAATACTTAGGAATATATCTACCTAAAGAAACTAAAGACCTATATACAGAAAACTATAAAACACTGATGAAAGAAATCAAAGAGGACACTAATAGATGGAGAAATATACCATGTTCATGGATCGGAAGAATCAATATAGTGAAAATGAGTATACTACCCAAAGCAATCTATAGATTCAATGCAATCCCTATCAAGCTACCAACAGTATTTTTCACAGAGCTAGAATAAATAATTTCACAATTTGTATGGAAATACAAAAAACCTCAAATAGCCAAAGCAATCTTGAGAAAGAAGAATGGAACTGGAGGAATCAACCTACCTGACTTCAGGCTCTACTACAAAGCCACAGTCATCAAGACAGTATGGTACTGGCACAAAGACAGAAATATAGATCAATGGAACAAAATAGAAAGCCCAGAGATAAACCCATGCACCTATGGACACCTTATCTTTGACAAAAGAGGCAAGAATATACAGTGGAGAAAAGACAATCTCTTTAACAAGTGGTGCTGGGAAAACTGGTCAACCACTTGTAAAAGAATGAAACTAGAACACTTTCTAACACCATACATAAAAATAATGGATTAAAGATTAAATTATTAAAGATAATGGATTAAAGATCAAAATGGATTAAAGATCTAAACATAAGACCAGAAACTATAAAACTACTAGAGGAGAACATAGGCAAAACACACTCCAACATACATCACAGCAGGATCCTCTATGACCCACCTCCCAGAATATTGGAAATAAAAGCAAAAATAAACAAATGGGACCTAATTAAACTTAAAAGCTTCTGCACAACAAAGGAAACTATAAGCAAGGTGAAAAGACAGCCTTCAGAATGGGAGAAAATAATAGCAAATGAAGCAACCGACAAACAACTAATCTCAAAAATATACAAGCAACTCCTACAGCTCAACTCCAGAAAAATAAACGACCCAATCAAAAAATGGGCCAAAGAACTAAATAGACATTTCTCCAAAGAAGACATACAGATGGCTAACAAACACATGAAAAGATGCTCAACATCACTCATTATCAGAGAAATGCAAATCAAAACCACAATGAGGTACTATTTCACACCAGTCAGAATGGCTGCGATCCAAAAGTCTACAAGCAATAAATGCTGGAGCGGGTGTGGAGAAAAGGGAACCCTCTTACACTATTGGTGGGAATGCAAACTAGTACAGCCACTGTGGAGAACAGTGTGGAGATTCCTTAAAAAACTGGGAATAGAACTGCCATATGACCCAGCAATCCCACTGCTGGGCATACACACTGAGGAAACCAGAATTGAAAGAGACACATGTACCCCAATGTTCATCGCAGCACTGTTTATAATAGCCAGGACATGGAAGCAACCTAGATGTCCATCAGCAGATGAATGGATAAGAAAGCTGTGGTACATATGCACAATGGAGTATTACTCAGCCATTAAAAAGAATACATTTGAATCAGCTCTAATGAAGTGGATGAAACTGGAGCCTATTATACAGAGTGAAGTAAGTCAGAAAGAAAAACACCAATACAGTATACTAACGCATATATATGGAATTTAGAAAGATGGTAGTGATAACCCTGTATGTGAGACAGCAAAAGAGACACAGATGTATAGAACAGTCTTTTGGACTCTGTGGGAGAGGGAAAAGGGGGATGATTTGGGAGAATGGCATTAAAACATGTATAATATCATATAAAAAATAAATAAATTCAGTTCAGTTCAAAAAATAAAATAAAATAAAAAGACCATGCCAGTGAAATAGCTATTTTTCTGTATAACTCCTGTATTCTGGAGAAAAAACGTAATTCTTTGCATAGCATCTCAATGTAAATGTAAAAAAAAAAAATCATGTTAAGGTTAAGCACTCAGTATTAGCAATTTCTGGAACAAAATGGCATCAGTTATTGTTTTAATTTGTTACTGAATAAGACTAGACCTTTTTCTAATCTGTGAGAAAAACAAGATGTAATATTACACATTTTTTTAATTACACATTTTTATGTGAAAATAACCAGAAACAATGTCATAACCATGAAGAAAAGTACTACAGAATCAAGATTTGTCCCCAGGCTGGGGAGTTCAACTAAAGAGTGTATTATTCAACTGAATATCCACTGAGTATCAAGTTCCATACCTGTGCTGAATTTATCATCAAAATATTTCTGGTATTTCTTGCTCACGGACAGACTCTAGTTTGGACTTGGTTATGTTTCGTGTCCACCCCATCACACCTAATTTTTAGTGTGGCCCTCTCTAGACAGGATACCAATGCACTGGATTAGTATTTCTAAAACACACCTCCAGTTGGCTTAAGTCTTCTATGAAAAATTCTTCTGTAAGTTAAAAATATTTAGGAAAAGCAGCATTAGCCACATTGAACTATGGGTTTCAGAGTCTTTAATATAGTGATATATTAATACTATGATTTAATAATACACAAATTTCCCAAGTTTATTGAAAATGGACACCCATACTCCTTTTTCATAGAATGACTTTCAAAACTAGAATTTGGTTTAAACACTTGGGGAAATGCCCACAGAACCATCCTCCTCGTTGTTCTTTCTTCAGAATTATCTTCTCTTTGAGCTTCCTTAGGGACCCTCTCTGCTGCATAGGCCGGCAGTCTATTATGTAATGTAATGTATTAACCAGAGTACAATGTTAATACCTGAGAGTGAGGTTATATGCTTTATACATCCCAGGATTATTTGGGGCTCCTGGAGATTCAGTGTTCAATTTCAAGTAATTGATCAAGCTATGATAGTACAGATCATGTTGCAATGGGTTATGATACACATCTATGTGCTCATATGTGTGTGCTAAGTCGCTTCAGTTGTGTCCAACTCTTTGCAACTCTATGGACTGTAGCCTATCAGACTTCTCTGTCCATGAGTTCTCCAGGGAAGAATACTGGAGTGGGTTGCCATGCAACCCAGAGGATCTTCCCTACCCAGGGATGGAACCCACATCTTCTACATTGCATGTGGATTCTTTACTACTAGTGCCACTGGGGAAGCTCTCTATATGTTCTTAGATATAGATAAATATCACTCACAAGAACATGAGTCTTACTTATTCTTTTCTTCCTCCTATTTCTAAGACAGTATCTTATACATAGTAATAACTATTTTTATTGAAGGAAAGAATAACTTTATAAGTGAATGGCTTTAATGAAGAGATTTCTGATATTATGTCAGAAAGATGGATGTATTTCTTTGGGTCAGTAGAGTTTTTGGTGGCAACTTTAAAATAAAAGTATGAAGACCACTTTCACAGCACCCATTGATAGTACCTGCCAAACTCTGCTTAGAAACCCCATGAGTGTGAACAGGTTACTCATTCAATTCATATTAGGTACTTTTTTTCTCTCTCTGTCCCTCTCCACTTTGCCTTTTAATTATCCTGAACTTTAACATAAAAATGGATCCATGAACTACATAATTTCCTTAATTTCATTTCCTTACCTGCATTATTGTCTGACATGCTTCGGTCTACATGGCAAAAGAGAAAAAGCGTGATTAGAGATTACACTAATAATTTATATATATTATCTGAGTATTTTGTAGACATAGTATTTATTACCAGCTTCCACCATATTTCCAAGAGATTGATGAAAGTAAAGATAGAAGCACTGAGTCATTGAAATTCACTTATTGGCTGATCTTCCAAGTTAGTATGTGGTAGAACCTCTAGTGACATCCGTGGCATAGTTTCTTGTACTCCCTTTTAAAAGGTGCTTCTTTATAGTAAATCACCTAATTAATAAGTAAGGAACATATAGTGGAAGATCTCTGCATAATAAACAATGTTCTTTTCCTTGAATTTGATGAGATTCCTTAAAAAAAAAAAAAAAAAAAAAGAACAGCAAGATAACGGCCTCTCATGCAGAAAGTCCCCTGGTCCAGATCTTGCATGAGAAATATTTTATCTATATTTTTAAGCTGAGGATTTCTGTTAGAAAAGATACTCCTGAGGTTTGCATGAAGTAGGTGTAGTTCCTGTGAAAAATGCATAAACTTGTATATACCAAGTCCTTCAATTTTTGCATATCTACAGCATTGTAATCATCAGAAAATTTAGTAGAAAAATAGCTGTAATAAATATGAGACAGCACTCTCACAAATATAAAAGAAAGGTACAGATACTCCAAAGAAATGGGCAAAATTTATAAAAGACAATTTATAAAATATTTTCAATTTTACTAGTGGTCAAAGCATGGCTAAAATGATTGTTAATACCCAGGATTGGTTAATTTAGAAAAGCATGTATTTTCATACCTGATTGGTGGGAGGGTAAGTTAAGTCCTATTTTGAACTTACTATAAGCCACAGTTTTGTATGTTACACACAAATATCCATATAGTGACTTTCATGTAACAAGTTTGATTTTGTAGATCAGTGGAAAAGATATGACCATTGAGAATTATCTTATGTGGCTTTATCTGTCAGTAAGCTTCATTTTTACATCTTCAGTCTTTGCATATCTTTTTGAGAAAGCAGTATGTATGATAGTAAGAGATTGTCTTGTGAAAACTTTCTGGAGGAAACTGATGCAAAGAGATACACAGAAAAGTACAAAAAGTTCAAAGACGTGTCTATTCTTTCTGCTCTGTGGTCTAGGGTTTAAAAAGAGAGACTAACCTAGAGTCTATCAATAGAGAGTAGAGAATATCTGACAGTACAGGGTATTGGTTAAAAGCTTAGGTTTTGGAATATGGCAGATCTGAGTTTGAATCTTCACTCTGTTAACCCTAAGCTTCGGGATTGTGAGTGGATTACTTAACATCTCTGATCCTTACTTTTCTCATCAATAAAATATATATAATAATTTTACTTAATTTTTAATATTTCTATTATTAAACAGATTAATTCCCTTGAGTGCTTAGCACAAAGCCTCACACATTGCAAATCTACAGCCAATGAATGCTGTCAAAAGACTGTGAACTGAAATGTGTGTAGGTTTATGTATCTGCGAAATGTATGGAAGAAGGTCCATCAATAGTAATTGAAGAGTTATCTTGGGAAGTGGGATTTGGGTGAATTTTCCTTAATTTTTTTTTTCCTATAGTGTCTGAGTTTTTAAACAATAATTGTATTGTCTTTATCAGAAAAATATAACAAAACTATTTAAAATAGGGAAAAAAGCTAATTATAATATGTGAAAAATTGCACTGGAAGTATGTTTCAAATAATAACAGTTGCAGTCATGTTTATTTTATTTTTAAAAATTATTGATTGGAGTATAGGTTATTTACAACACTGTGTTAGTTTCAGTTGTACAGCAAATGAATCAATTATATATACAAAACACCTTTTTTTTTTTTTCAGATTCTCTCCCCATATAGGATATTACAGAGGATTGAGTAGAGTCTCCTGTACTATACAATAGGTCTTTATTACCTATTTTATATACAATAGTGTGTGTATTTGTCAATCCCAGTCTCCCTATTTATACCAACTCTTTGCGACCCCATGAATTATACAGTCCATGGAATCCTCCAGGCCAGAGTGCTCGAGTGGGTAGCCATTTCCTTCTCAATGGGATTTTTCCAATCTGGGGATCAAACCCAGATCTCCCACATTACAGATAGATTCTTTATCAGCTGAGCCACCAAGGAAGCCCAAGAAGACTGGAGTTGGCTTATTCCTTCTCCAGGGGATCTTTCCAAGCCAGAAATCAAACTGGGGCCTCCTGCATTGCAGGTGGATTCTTTGCCAGCCGAGCTACCAGGAAAGGCCAACCTTCCCCGAATTCCCCCATCAAAACCATTAATTTGTTTTCTACATCCATTACTCTACTTCTGTTTTGTAAATAAGTTCATTTAACTTAAAAAAAAAATTCCACACATCACCAATAGCATATGATATTTGTCTTTCTGAGTATGACCTACTTTACTCAGTATGAACATCTCTAGGTCCATTCATGTTGCTACAAGTGGATAGCATTCATTCTCCTAAGGTTCCATTTCTTTTAAGGACAAAAATGAATGAAGTAAAACAAAGAACAAAATGATATCTTTAATTCTTGTCCTTTTTTTTAATGCCAGGCATTATCCTAGACTCTGAGGAAATAAAAAAGATAAACAATTCCAGGAAAAAAGTAAATTCTTGTCATATTAGAAGGTGCTAGGTCCTATTAATGAAAGTAAAGCAGCAATGAGAAATCAAGTGAGACCAGAATTGGTATATGTGTACTGTTTTAAACTGGGCGGTCAGGGAAAGCCACAATGAGAAAGAAATACCTGAGCAAAACATTGAAGGGGTTGAGGGACTGAGACTTGCTTATGTGCAACGGAAGAAAATACCAGGTGAAGTAACTAGCAAGTGAAAAGACTTAAAGGCAGGAGCATCCTGACATGTCTGAGAAACAACAGGGAGATCATTGTGACTGCAGTGAAGCAACAAGGTGGGGAGAGCAACAGAAGATGATGTCAGAGAGTAAATGGGAGATGGGAGCATAGATTCTGGAGGTATTTGCAAACGCTTATAAATGTGCTTATATATTTAGTCTTTACAGTTGTTATATCCTCGCAACGAACTGACCCTTTTATCATTATATAAAATCATTCTGTCACTTTGTTATGGTTTTTGACCTAAAGTCTATTTTGTCTGATATAAATATAGCTGCTCCTGTTGCCTTTTGGTTTCCACTTTCATGGGATATCTTCTTCCATTCCCTTACTCCAACTAATGTGTGCCCTTAAAGATGAAGTGAGTCTATTGTGGGCAGTATGTACTTGGACCTTTAAAAAAAAAAAATCCACACACCTATGGACACCTTATCTTTGACAAAGGAAACAAGAATATACAATGGATTAAAGACAATCTCTTTAACAAGTGGTGCTGGGAAAACTGGTCAACCACTTGTAAAAGAATGAAACTAGAACACTTTCTAACACCATACACAAAAATAAACTCAAAATGGATTAAAGATCTAAATGTAAGACCAGAAACTATAAAACTCCTAGAGGAGAACATAGGCAAAATACTCTCCAACATATATCACAGCAGGATCCTCTATGACCCACCTCCCAGAATATTGGAAATAAAAGCAAAAATAAACAAATTAAACTTAAAAGCTTCTGCACAACAAAGGAAACTATAAGCAAGGTGAAAAGACAGCCTTCAGAATGGGAGAAAATAATAGCAAATGAAGCAACTGACAAACAACTAATCTCAAAAATATACAAGCAACTCCTGAAGCTCAATTCCAGAAAAATAAACGACCCAATCAAAAAATGGGCCAAAGAACTAAATAGACATTTCTCCAAAGAAGACATACAGATGGCTAACAAACACATGAAAAGATGCTCAACATCACCTATTATCAGAGAAATGAAAATCAAAACCACAATGAGGTACCATTTCACACCAGTCAGAATGGCTGCAATCCAAAAGTCTACAAGCAATAAATGCTGGAGAGGGTGTGGAGAAAAGGGAACCCTCTTACACTGTTGGTGGGAATGCAAACTAGTACAGCCACTGTGGAGAACAGTGTGGAGATTCCTTAAAAAACTGGAAATAGAACTGCCTTATGATCCAGCAATCCCACTGCTGGGCATACACACCGAGGAAACCAGAATTGATAGAGACACGTGTACCTCAATGTTCATCACAGCACTGTTTATAATAGCCAGGACATGGAAGCAACCTAGATGTCCATCAGCAGATGAATGGATAAGAAAGCTGTGGTACATATACACAATGGAGTATTACTCGGCCATTAAAAAGAATACATTTGAATCAGTTCTAATGAGGTGGATGAAACTGGAGCCTATTATACAGAGTGAAGTAAGCCAGAAAGAAAAACACCAATACAGTATACTAACGCATATATATGGAATTTAGAAAGATGGTAGTGATAACCCTGTATGTGAGACAGCAAAAGAGACACAGATGTATAGAACAGTCTTTTGGACTCTGTGGGAGAGGGAGAGGGTGGGATGCTTTGGGAGAATGGCATTGAAACATGTATAATATCATATATGAAATGAATCGCCAGTCCAAGTTCGATGCATGATACTGGTTGCTTGGGGCTGGTGCACTGGGACGACCCAGAGGGATGGTATGGCGAGGGAGATGGGATGGCGAGGGAAATGGGAGGGGGGTTCAGGATGGGGAACACATGTATACCTGTGGTGGATTCATGTTGATGTATGGAAAAACCAATACAATATTGTAAAGTAATTAACCTCCAATTAAAATAAATACATTTATATTTAAAAAATCTATTTAGTCACTCCATGCCTTTTGATTGGAAAATTTAATCCATCTACATTTAAAGTAACTATTGATACATAAGGACTTACTATGTGCCTGCACACATAGTTGCTCAGTTGTGTCTGACTCTTTGTAGCCCTTTGGACTATAGCCCACCAGGCTCCTCTGTCCATAGGACTTTTCAGGCAAGAATACTGGAGTGGGTAGCTATTTCCTCTTCTAGGGGATCTTCCCTACCCAGGATCAAAGCCTCATCTCCTGCATTTCCTGAATTGCAGGTATATTCTTTACTGTTGAGCCACCAGGGAAGCCCATGGTCAACAATACATAGCGGATAAAAAGACTTTGGAGTTCACTCATGAAAATATCAGAGAGGACGATGGCACCCCACTCCGGTGCTCTTGCCTGGAGAATCCCATGGACAGAGGAGCCTGGTGGGCTGCAGTCCATGGGGTTGCTGATGGTCGGGATGACTGAGCGACTTCGCTTTCACTTTTCACTTTCATGCATTGGAGAAGGAGATGGCAGCCCACTCCAGTGTTCTTGCCTGGAGAATCCCAGGGACGGGGAGCCTGGTGGGCTGCCGTCTCTGGGGTTGCACAGAGTCGGACACAACTGAAGCGACTTAGCAGCAGCAGCAGCAGCATGAAAATATAGTCCACTGGAATTTTGAGCAGAAAAGTAGCATATTACTCACATTTTGAAATGATCACATTTGTCAGATTGTAAATTTGCCGAAAGAAAGTAAGGGTGGAAAAAAGAAATCGATTTTGGAGGCTATTCCATGAATCCACCAATCCAGGTGAAAAATGATGGTTGCTTAGACTTGGATCCCTTGGGGTAATGAGAAAGGTTTAAATTCTATTTTGAAGACAGAAAGACAGTATTTTCTGACAGATTTGGTGGGATTTGTAGGAGAATGAGAAGTCAAAGATGAGAGAAATTTTTGCTATTATCTTTCAACTGGTTGTCAATCAATGTCCAAACATTAACAGATTGTACCCATTTTGTACTAGGTTTCCAATTTTTATTGATTGCTTAATTATTCTCCATCAGAGAATAGTGCATGCTTTGAAAAACTTGAAATGAATAATTCATTCTCAGAGATTAAGAAACTCTATTTCAATATGCTAAGTAAGAATTCAGTCATGGGTCAAATTTTCTATATGATTATAAACATGAGAGGAAGATATTCTGACACAATGTTTAGGCACAATGTTTTTAGATGTTCATCCTTTCAGTTCAGTTCAGTTCAGTTGCTCAGTCGCGTCCAACTCTTTGCGACCCCATGAATCGCAGCACGCCAGGCCTCCCTGTCCATCACCAACTCCCGGAGTTCACTCAGAATCCCGTCTATCGAGTCAGTGATGCCATCCAGCCATCTCATCCTCTGTGTCCCCTTAATCATTTTAATTCTGGTCTTTTGAAAAGAACTCATTTATTCACAGACCATTTGGTGAATGACCACTATATAGCAGTCATTCCGCTAGTAGACAGACCTGAGGCAAATTGCCTGCTTTCAAGGAGCCTGCCATCTGGTAGGAAGTAGAAAAATGAAACTGAGTGGAGAATAAAATGAAATTAGTGGCTAGGAAGTTCCAAGGGCACATAGAAGGAGACACAGATAAATGTATATAGAGAATTCAGGAAAACTTGTAGGAAGAGGAGTGATTTACACATAATTATATAGGGATATGAAATAGGCATTCCAGATGAAGGAAACAATAAGTGGGGAGTAGAAAAGAGGATGTCCCATTTGGTTGATTAAACAGATTTTGTTAAGTCTAGAGGTTTAGGAGCAAAAGGATGAGTGGTGAAAGATAAATCTTAAAGGAAAAGCAGTGTTAAATCTTGAACACTTTTCTATAAGACAATATGAGATTTGAAATGAATCTTGTAGGCAATGAAAGTAAAAGTGAAGTCTCTCAGTCGTGCCCGACTCTTTGCGACCCCATGGACTGTAGCCTACCAGGCTCCTCTGTCCATGGGATTTTCCAGGCAAGAGTTCTGGAGTGGGCTGCCATTTCCTTCTACTGGGGATCTTCCCAACCCAGGGATCGAACCCGGGTCTCCCACGTTGCAGACAGGCACTTTACCATCTGAGCCACCAGGGAAGCCCTCCTGTAGGTAATAGGAATTAGCAAAGAAGTTCTCAGCAGGAAGATAATTTGATTAGATTAAAGATTTAGCATGATTACTCAGGTCATACTGAGAAGAACAGATTGGAAAGGGAGGAGACCCAAACCTGGGGAATCAGTTGGTCTACTGCAGTGGTCCTAACAAGGAAAGGTGAGGTCCTGCCTTGAACAGTGCAGAGAGAGAAAACACATATACAGGAGCTACTTAGAAGGTATACTTAGTACAGCTTGGTTGAGAAAAACATATGGGTGGCTAGAAATGAGTCTAAGACAATCTCAGTAATCTGTATTTGGAAACTGACTAGAAGATAAAACCCTATTCAGTGCCACAGAGTAATAGGAAGAGAAGCATTTTGAGTAGCAAGATGTGTTCAGAATTTAAGGACTGATGGTAGCCAGGTGGCAATAACTAAAAAGTTATTTGAAATTCTGAATAAAGTTTGACTGGAAAATTAAATGCCACTGATGAAAAATATCTTAAAAATATCTTAAAATATTATAGAAATATAGGAATTTGTTTTCATTTCACTAATAGCAATGGCAAAACTTTTAGCTATACATATATTTCATAAGAATGTTATTTTCATATCCCTGAATAGTAATAACAAAATCTTTTAGCTTTACACATAATTAATATATGCATTTTATAGATACCTATTAAACAAAACAAGACAAAACCCCCAAACAACAAAACGAGTGCTTTCAACAAATCAGAAAGATTATATTGAAACTGATACAGTCAAATGCTGCTAGAAGCATTGGAAATTGAAATGACATTTTGGGAAGACCATGTCAATATGTTGCAAGAGTTATAAAGATGATCATAGGATTTTGCCTGGTAATCCTACTCCTGGTTATTAAAAGGAATTTATTCAGTGTATACTAATGAAAATTTACCTTATAGATATAATCTACATGACAATAAGTTATAAGGGGATAATTTAATGTGTGTGTGTGTGTGTGTTTATTGTTGTTAAGTCTCTAAGTCTTGTTCAACATTTTTGTGACTCCATGGACTATAGCCGGCCAGACTCCTCTGTTCATGGGATTTCCTAGGCAAGAATGCTGAAGTGGATTGCCATTCCTTTCTTCAGGGAATCTTCCTGATCCAGGGATCTAACCCGTGTCTCCTGCTTGGCAGGCAGATTCTTTACCACTCAGCCACCAGGGAAGTCCTTTTGTATGAATTTACACAGTAGAAATATGAAGACTATGAAGAAACACGAGAGGATATTTACATTGCTGTGAAAATATCAGTATTTGTAATTGTCACAATTATCCAAACTTACGTATACCAATAGAGACTCATTGAAAAACATTAAAAATAAAAACAATCCTAATGGTAATATTATAATTTTGTTTTACTTTTTTTGAAAATACCTGTGGCGGATTCATTTCGATGTTTGGCAAAACCAATACAATATTGTAAAGTTTAAAAATAAAATAAAATTTTAAATAAATAAATACATTCCAAAAAAAAAAAGAAAAGAAAATAAAGTTTGTCAGGACAAATTTTCAAAATCTTTTTTTAAAGGTATATGTAGTAAACTACAATAAAGCAAACCTGTGAATATAGACAGGCTACAAACACCCTTATTTAATTGTTTCTTGGCATGTGGAAAGAGTGGAGTAATAAAGGGGATCAATTGAATGGGAGCAAAGGAGAGAAAAGAGAAGAAAAAGAAGGCAGAAGAATGAGAAGTTCGGGAAAGCAGCAGTCTCACTTTGGCTCCCTAAGGAGTCGCCAAGGATGGTGGTGGTGATTTAGTCACTAAGTCATGTCCAACTCTTGCAATCCCATGGACTGTATATAGCTTGCCAGGCTCCTCTGTCCGTGGGATTCTCCAGGCAAGAATACTGGAGTGGGCTGCCATTTCCTTCTCCCCAAGGATGGTACTCCAGGCATATTATCCAGTGGTGGAAGCCTCATGCCACAGCGAATGCTGCATGAGCTAGTGGAGGAACAGGACCACAGTGACCACCCCACCCCTTTTCCTTTACACCATGTCCCAGTGGGCCATCACACTGACATGGCCTTGGGACATGTGTGCAGTGGGAGGTTTGAATTTAGACTGGTGGCAGGAGATGAGACAATTACATTTCTTTTGTACACACATAAGGTTTCACTAACACTTTAACCACAGGAGGAGAAAAGGCCACAAGATGTGCGGTTAGTGTGAGTGGAGACAAAGGAACTTTTTTTTTCAAACTAAAAAAGCATCAGTATTGCAAAGACTTTCCGTGATTCCACACCCACCTTGAAAGTCCCCCTCTCAGCACAGGAAGTGCGCTGACCACTGGGGGAATAAAAGAGACTCAGAGGAGTGAAGGTCCTCAGCCTCTTGCTGCACAGCTCAGAGGGACCTCAGCCATGAAACTTCTCATCCTGACCTGCCTGGTGATCTGCAGTCTCGCTGCATACACTGTGGAAGGTAAGTCAAAAGTTATTTATGAGATAAGGAATATCTAGGTGTACGGGCAGTGGCCAGGCATTTTGATACTGACTCAGGTTTTGAATGGAGTAAACTACTTTCTCCAAGCTAAGCCTCAGTCTTTCTGTGTGCAAAATGGGTATAGTTTGACACTAGGGAACTTTGTAGATTTTGAAGATAGAACTTGATTACAGTCTGGGCTCCTATTTTCACAACTAGGGGATTTGGGGTAAATTTCTTAACCTCTCCGGGCCTAGGTTTAATTATCTTTAAGATAAATAACTAATTTGCTTACCTACAATTAAAATGAAATACACTTATGACCATTTATCAGATTTCCAGGCAAATACTAATTTGTTTATTAATGTTAGGTGCAGCATAATGAAAACAACTGTATATACCTTTGAAGCTTTTGTCTATTTAGTATTGATAAATTAAAAAACACTTACCCCTTTGCTGTTCACCTGAAATTATCATAACGTTAATTGGCTATACCCCAATACAAAATAAAAAGTTCAAAAAATAGAAATAGATATACCAGGGATTAAATAATGTGTTTGTTCACATTAACTGCCCCATATCTCAAAAAAATGCTTAAAAATGTAAAGCATTCATGATGGGGGAGTGAGCTAGAGGGTGTATGTTCTGAAGCAAATCAACATTTTGTATTAAAACAAAATTGACTGGAAGCTTGTGAACTCATATTTAGGAAATCCATTTTTACCTTTAAGTGTGTAGGAGAGAATATTATTATTGCTATGAATGTTGTTCCCACTTGTGATAAATTTCTTGAGTTTATAAAAGATCATAAGTATTAACAAATATCAATGACTTATATACAATCAATTAAACTTACAAGACATATTCAGATGAGATTTAGTTACACTGAGACTTGCCTGAACATTCTACACATACTTATTAAAAGATCATTTTTTTTCCCAACTGGTGGGAGTGTATTTTTCCTTATGTCTCTGACAGGAGGGAATATCCTTTGATTATAAATAACTCAGTTAACTCGCCTTTCAACCTCTTAATCTGCAGCCTTCTTACTTAGACTAAAATAGATCATGCATCTGCAAGGGTGCCCATAAATAGAGATGGCACTGTTTGGAACCCCCTGAAATTGGGCCCTGAATAAAAAAATATTGTTGAAATGAAAAGGTTTATACCAAGTGTTGTCTAAACCATGGCTAGCTGGCATTTTTCTGGGAAAATAGGCTGCTGTATGATGGAAACCATGAATGAATAGGGGAATAAAGACTGATGAGGATTGCAGACATTTGAGTATTTCCCTTTCACTGGCTCAGAAAACATTTAGCATTAAAAATAAATTGGCAAATATAGAGGGGAAAGAATGTGCAGGCTAGATATTGAGTGATGGAAAGAGGAGATGAAGAGCAATGTTAGTGAACACCTGCTCAGTTTCATGATTATAAAAACCTTCTGATTTCAGCAACACTATGTCAGAAAGCTCAGATTTGATCATTATCGACTATTATTTTAGATGCTTTTTGGCTTAATATTTCTCAGAGAAATATTCTGTTAGAATATTTGCTTCCCTGAGAAGCAAATACCAGTCTCTTCATCTTAGGAGAAAATAGGCACACAGAAACCTTCATTAGATTTTAGCAAATCTGTAACATTATTAACCCTCCCATGATATTTTTCCTTTCTCCAATGTAAGATGTTCTCAAAACTGAAAAATTTAATCTCCTTTTAGTCCTTCTATTGAGGATAAGAACCTTATGAACTACTTCCTTTATATCTTTCACATTTTACCATTTAAAATAACACCTTAGTGATTCAGTCAAAAATGAGCTACCTCTCCCATGTTTAATATTGACTGTCCCAAACTACTCTTTATCAGGTCACTCTTTGTTATTTGATTGATGACACTCCAACATTTATATTATTAGAAATTATATTTTATTTTTGTTTGCTTGGTTTTTTGTTACAGGTGTGGGGAGTGAAGTTCTAGAAAAGAGCATCTGTGTGAGTCTGACTACACAGCGACTGCCAATTAAAAACATCAAGACCTACACCATCAAGGAGGGCTCCATGAAAGCAGTGATGTGAGTTTCTCTCCCCAAAGCTGGGCTTGATGGAACACAGTGTACAGGAATGCCACCCTCCTCGGGAAAAATAAGTTAACAAGGAGGAAGACCTCAACTTAGCCAACTGTCCTTTTGTTTTTCCATATTAACCATGTCTTTGTGTAGCCCCAAACAATGATGATGACAAAAAAATCGGCAACCAAGTGAAGACTGTCACCATCCTTTCTGATTTATCTTAACAGAATAATCAGACTGGGAACCAGATGAATAATATGCTCGTTCCGGAGGGTTAGGTTTAGAGATGTTTGGATCAGATCAGGATTTGAGCACAGAGCCACACTGGTGTGGGATGCCTCCCTTTCCATCCCACCCACGTCCCTGCCTTTCTCTTCCTTTTTGGTGTTCTGGAGTAGAATGCCATATTTTATCAGTTGCTACATCTCAAGGAATAGTGTCAACAACTAGCCTACATGGTACCATTCTCTTTCTAGTATTTCATTTTTAAAATAGCAACACTTCCCAAAATATAATTACAACTTTACCACCAAAAATATGATAAACCACTCTTTGCCCAGAAAATAAGATGAATGTGTTTAGGTTTCAAAAAGAAAAGACATGTAATAAATAACCTGCTGCTGCTGCTGCTAAGTCGCTTCAGTCGTGTGACCCCATAGATAGCAGCCCACCAGGCTCTCCCATCCCTGGGATTTTCCAGGCAAGAGTACTGGAGTGGGGTGCCATTGCCTTCTCCAATAACCTAGATGGCTTCAAATGTCTAGTTTAATTGCATCATTTGGTAGCAATGATGAGAAAAGGAACCTGCACAAAATTCTGAACAAGGAATCTGGGTATTATTTGGAGCTATATTTTCTTCATGAAGAAAATAGATTGCAGAAGAAAGATTTTTTTTAAGATGTAATGGAATCTAATTTTCATTCCAGATCTATCTGGAATACTTATTTTTCCAGTCATTTCTGCACAAGGTCTCTTTTATACAATCTGATCTTAACTTTTGGTCCCAAGGCTTTGAAGATGTGACTAATTTTGCCTATCTTTTCCTTGCATTGCAGATTCATTACCAGACGTGGCCTTAAAGTCTGTGCTGATCCCCACGTTGACTGGGTGAAAAAAGCCGTCCGAACAATAGACAGGTCCACCAGGAGAAATGTGAGCCAGAGCAAGCCTACACAAGCCCAGCAATCCCCCAATACAGCTGTGACCCTGACTGGGTAGTGACCTTCCAGCACCTTGTCCCTTCCCTAGCCAGCCACCTCATTTCCCTTTAAAGCTCATGGACTTATTACATTATATTCACCTTTTATAAAAGTGCTGCATGAGTCTATTTTCTTAGATTTTTATTTTTTTATGTCCTTCATATTCATACAGATGCTCTAATTAATAAATATTTATTATTAAGAATGGTCCCAAAGTGTATTCATTACCTAGTAGGGAAGGTAATACATCATTTGTGTCCCTTTTCTGTCATAATTGTACTTCCTGTTGATAGTATCCATGATGGGAGAGATTATGGTCAGTGTTTATCAGAGATGAAAGCTATATTCATCATTTTTAGGCTTTAGCATGAAATGATTCTCTACACATGAGTCATAGGTGGCAACTGTAACAACGACAATTTTAGCTCTATTTAAACCTGTCTTCATAATGGAGTTCTATTTTTATGGATTAAATGGAAAAACGATCCAACTGCTACTGGTTCCCCATTATGAAGATTCACTACTCAAAAAGAAGCTTCATCAAGCTTGATCTTGAGCACATTCTCATACTTCTGGGTTTCATTTGATCTATAAAGGAAAGAAAGAAAAGGAAAGGACACAGCTTGTCAGTTCTTTCATTTGTCACAGTAGCAAAGATTATACTTTTAATGAAAACATACTTTATTCAAACAAAAATCAATTCTTCCCAAATTGGGCAATGAGCTTACTGCCTTTCTGTGGTTTTCACAATCATCACTACTCTAGTTATCAACACACCATGCTTTTTTTCCTTTTGGCCAGTAAGTTTTCAGTATCCCAACACTGTCATTTAGAACATTTGTTGAATATGACTGCAATTTGCATTAAAGTTTTAAAAGTTTTAATAAACATTACTTCATCTACTCACTAAACATCTCAGATTCATGCCCTCCTATATTCTCATTAAATTGTTCATTTGGTTCATGTTTATGATTCCATTATTCAAGTAGCTGATAGTTTATACATCCACTTCTATCTGACTTTAAATAGTTAAGAAACTGATCAATCCTTGATAGTTTCAAAGGAAGGGAAGGAATTAACTGTTCTCTAGTCCTAAGGGGACAACCAGCAATATCAAGTGTTTTCAGAGGGTAACAAACTGAGGGCATTTGGGAGGAATCAAATCACGTCTAGTCATAGTCATCCAACTATTCACCAGAGAGAAACTGATTAAAACATTGCTTCTTAGCCAGGAGTGGGTTATCTGTCATTTCTCACTGCTATTTGTTTACAATAATGTTCAAAACTGGTCTTAAAGGAAACACACAGAAAAAAACACCTGTTTTATGAGGGGTAAAACCTAGAAAATCACAGAAGATGAAAGAAATGTTTCCTGATTGAACATGTACTTGAATTTCTGAAATGTCTCCCAAGTGCTAGAAATTTTCGGATCAGTTTAGTCACTCAGTTGTCTGAGTCTTTGTGACCCCATGGACTGCAGCATGCCAGGCCCTGTCCAACATCAACTCCCAGAGCCTACTCAAACTCATGTCTATTGCATTGGTGATTCCATCCAACCATCTCATCCTCTGTTGTCCCTTTCTCCTCCTGCCTTCAATCTTTCCCAGAATCAGGGTCTTTTCCAATGAGTCGGTTCTTTGCATCAGGTGGCCAAAGTATTGGAGTTTTAGCTTCAGCATCAATCCTTCCAATGAATATTCAGAACTGATTTCCTTTAGGATGGACTGGTTGGATCTCCTTGCAGTCCAAGGGACTCTCAAGAGTCTTCTCCAACACCATGGTTCAAAAGCATCAATTCTTTGGCACTCAGCTTTCTTTATAGTCCAATTCTCACATCCATACACGACTACTGGAAAAACCATAGCTTTAACTAGGTGGACCTTTGTTGATAAAGTAATGTCTCTGTTTTTTTATATTCTGTTTAGGTTGGTCATAGCTTTTCTTCCAAGGAGCAAGCATCTTTTAATTTCATGGCTGTAGTCACCATCTGCAGTGATCTTGGAGCCTAAAAGAATAAAGTATCTCACTGTTTCCACTGTTTCCCCATCTATTTGCCATAAAGTGATGGGACCAGATGCCATGATCTTAGTTTTCTGAATGTTGAGTTTTAAGCCAACTTTTTCACTTTCCTCTTGCACTTTCATCAAGAGGCTCTTTAGTTCTTCTTTGCTTTCTGCCATAAGGGTGGTGTCATCTGCATATCTAAGATTATTGATATTTCTCCCGGCAATCTTGATTCCAGCTTGTGCTTCATCCTGCCCAGCATTTTGCATGATGTACTCTGCAAGAGGTTTTCAAGAGAATTAATAATACAAGTGGAAGAGTATAGGTATGCACATCTCGTGATTGCATTATCTAAGGTCATAGGTGATGTTAGAGGTTTCAACCCAACAGTGCACATAACTTTAACTAACTGACTGGATGTTTTGAATCACTTAGGTTGGACCTGCATCTACTAACTATAACTCTGTGGCTGATTGGACTTCAATTCAAAGAAATAATCTAAGAAGGAGAGATCTCAAAATATTAAATATTTTTTTAGTGTCTGAGACTCCTCTTTTGTGCTTCTGTGTTCAATTGTACTAAAATTTAACTTAAAATTTATAATTTATATTGAATCTGCTTGTTTGCCCATCTGTGCTACTCCATCACAATCCTGCAGTCAAACTAAAAGCTGCTTTTGGTGTTATTATGCTAGGTTCCCAGTACCTAGCATAGAACTGGAATGTGCGGGCTCAATTGCTTCAGTCATGTCTGACTCTTTGTGACCCTGTGGACTGTAGCCTACCAGGCTCCTCTGTCCATGAGATTCTCCAGGCAAGAATACTGGGAGTGGGTTGCCATGTCCCCTTAAAGGGGATCTTCCTAACCCAGGGATTGAACCCGTGTCTCCTGCATCTCTTGCATTGCAGGCAGATTCTTTACCCAGTGAGCCACCTGGTAAGCCCATAGACCTGGGAGGGAGGATCAATTAATACTTGTTGGATGAATGGAAGAATAACATATTAGATTATTTGCTTCATTCTGCCCTTTCATATTTCTAAAATTATATAACACAAAGTAAACTTTATTAAGGCTTGAATAAACTTTATTCAATTCAGCAAATATTTTTAGGTACTTGATATAAAACAGGCACTGTGTTAGGCTTAGTATATATCTAGATAAGTAAAACACCACTTCTGTACTCCAAGAGCTCATCTAGCAGATGAGACTATGATGAAAGAGAACCAATATGAAACAGGTAATATTAATAACATGGGCATGCTCAAGAAATAGAAATAACACAGAGAAAGGAATAATTACCTTGAAAATGTTCTTCATTTTTTCTGACTTTAGATATAATTATTAATTATTATTATTAATAAGAAATGGAAGGTGGATTCTTCATTGATTTGAAGAAAGATGTCACATAATTCTCTCTTCACTAGGAAATTCTTCCACTGGGATTGTAATATTTGTAGAGTATTATGTTCTTTCATAGATATTTGATACAACAATACAGTGTCTAAAATTGTCACTGCAATTTAAATGGTGAGAAAACTGAGCTGCAGAGAGATTGATTGTCTTGGCTAAGAGCACAAAGTTCTTAATAAACTGATCCTGGTCTCAGATAGTGATTTTCTATGATATTCCAGCCTCAGGAAGGAGCACGATTATGTACAAGTCTTCCTAGAGGAGGTATGATGGGAGAAAGGAAAATATTTTTGACAAGTAATTTTAGAACAACTGGACATCCACATGCAAAAAACCCTCTAGACACAGACCTTACACATTTCATGAAAAATTAACCCAAAATATATTATAGGTGAAATGTAAAATGCAAAATTATTAAACATCTAGATGATGACATATGATAAGATCTTGACTACCTTGGATTTGGAGATGATTTTTTCTTTAAATCTGACAGTAAAGATATGTTCCTTAAGAGAAAAATTTAAGTTGGTGCTTATTAAAATTATAAATTTCTGTTCTTTGAAAGACACTGTCAAGTAAAGATAATGTCACAGATTAGGAGAAAATATTTTCAAGAGACATCTGATTAAAAAAAAAAAAATGTTACCCAAAGCACACAGAGAACTCTTAAAATGTGACAACAAGAAAGCAAGCAACTTGATTGAATAACCCAGGCAAAAGGTCTTAACAAATGCCTCAGTACAGGAGACATATAGATGGAAAATAAACATAGGAAAAGGTTCTCAGCATTATACCTCATTAGGAAATTGCAAATGAAAAATAAGGAGATACTACTATACACCTATGCAAATGGCAAAAATTTAAAACATGAACAGTATCAAATGAAGCAACAGGAATTCACCTTGGAGCAACCAAAATGTCCTTCAATAGGTGGCTGGATAAATGCACTGTGGTATATCCATAGGGGCATCCCCAGTGACTCAGTGCGTAGAGAATCCACCTACAATGCAGAAGAGCCAGTAGATATGGGTTCGATCCCTGGGTAGGGAAGATCTACTGGAGAAGGAAAATGGCAATCTATTCCAGTAGTCTTGCCTGGAAAAATCTCATGAGCAGAGGAGGCTGGCGGGCTACAGTCCAAAGAGTTGCAAAGAGTTGGATATGACTGAGTGACTACACACACACACATATCCCTACAATGATATATTCTTCAGTAATAAAAAGAAATGAGCTATTAAAGTCACAGAAGATATGGAAAGAACTTAAAAATATATTACTAATGAAAGAAGTCAATATGAAAAATATATATAATACATGATTTTAACTTTATGGAATTTTGGAAAAGGCTAAATTATGGAGGTGGTAAAGAGTGGTTGTTTGTCTAAGTACAGTAACACCTGCTCCCTTTTGGTTTCCACATTCATGGGATATCTTCTAGCCCTTTACTTTAAGTTAATGTGTATCCATAAAGATGAAATGAGTCTCTTGTAGGCAGTATGCATTTTTTTAATCCATTTAGTCACTTCACCTCTTTTGATTGGAGAATTTAATTCATTTACATTTAAAGTAATTAATAATCCATGCAATTCAGTTCAGTTGCTGAGGCATGTCCGACTCTTTGTGGCCCCATGGACTGCAGCATGCTAGGCTTCCCTGTCCATTACCAACTCCCAGAGCTTGCTCAAACTCATGTCCATTGACTCAGTGATGCCATCCAATCATCTCATCCTCTGTCATCCCCTTCTGTTCCTGCCTTCAATCTTTCCCAGCATCAGGGTCTTTTCCAATGAGTCAGTTCTTTGCATCAGGTGGCCAAAGTATTGGAGCTTCAGCTTCAGCATCAGTCCTTCCAGTGAATATTCAGGACCGATCTCCTTTATGATTGACTTATTTGAACTTACTAATGTCATTATAATAGTTTTCTAGTTGCTTTATAGTCCCCTTGTTTCTTCCTTCCCCTCTTGCTGAGTTTATTTATGAAGTGATGATTTTCTAAGTGATATGCTTTGATTCCTATATCTTATCTTTTGTGTATACACTAGAAGTTTTTGCTTTGTAGTTACTATGAGGGCTTCCCTGGTGGCTCAGAGAGTAAAACGTCTGCCCACAATGCAGAAGACCTGGGTTTCATCCCCAGGTCAGGAAGATCCCTTGGTGAAGGAAATGGCAACCCACTCCAGTACTTTTGCCTGGAAAATGCCATTGACAGAGGAGCCTGGTAGGCTATAGTCAATGGGATCTCAAAGAGTCATACACAACTGAGCAACCTCACTTTATCATGAGCTATATACATATCTTACAAATATAGCAGTGCACAAATGCACTAATCCAGGTAAGAAGAAATGGTGGCTGGGGATTGGGTCTCTTAGGGTAGTAAGAAGAGTTTAGATTCTATTTTGAAGTTAGACAACTGTATTTCCTGACAGATTGGGTGGGGCATGTAAGAGAAGGAGAGGAATCAAGGATGAGAGAATTTTTGCTATTATCTTTCAACTGTGGGCATTTCAATCAATACCCACATATTAGCAATTTATGCCCATTGTGTCCTAGGCCTCCACTTTTTCTTGATTACTTAATTCTCTCCACTAGAGACTCTATTAGGAGAAGGCAATGGCACCCCACTCAGTACTTTTGCCTGGAAAATCCCATGGATGGAGGAGCCTGGTAGGCTGCAGTCCATGGGCCTGGGCAGAGTCGGACACAACTGAACGACTTCACTTTCAGTTTTCACTTTCATGCATTGGAGAAGGAAATGGCAACCCACTCCAGTGTTCTTTCCTGGAGAATCCCAGGGACGGGGAGCCTGGTGGGCTGCAGTCTATGGGGTCGCACAGAGTCGGACACGACTGAAGCGACTTAGCAGCAGCAGCAGCAGAGACTCTATTGCATGCTTTGAAAAACTGAAATTAATTCATTCTCAGAGTTTAAGAAATTCCATTTAAATATGGTAAGTAAGAGTTCAGCCTTGGGTCAAATTGTCTTTTAATTATAAACGTGAGAGGAAGATATAGACACAGTCTTCGGAATGTATGTATTTAGATATTCATCTTTTATTTAATGTACAGTGACTGTAATGTTGGTCTCTTGAAATGAATTCACTTGTTCAAAAACCATTTAGTGAATGAATATTATATAGCAGACATTCTGCCTTGCCAGGGACAGACTGAAGCCAATTATCTATTTTCAAGGAGGCTGCCACCTAGTGGGAGATGCAGAAATGTAATTGAATAGAAGAATAAAATGAGATTAGTGATAGAACAGTGGTGGCTTTGCCTGGAGAATCCCAGGGACGGGGGAGCCTGGTGGGCTGCTCTCTATGGGATCGCACAGAGTTGGACACGACTGAAGTGACTTAGCAGCAGTGGTGGCTAGAAAGTGCCAACAGAGCTCAGAAGGAGGCACAACTAATTATATCTTGAGGAATTCAGGAAAACTTATAGGAAGAGGAAGAGTTTACAGGTAGCTATATAGGGAGCTTGGATGGGCATTCCTGATACAGGAAATAGTAAGTGGGTAGTAGAAAAGACATGTGGGTGTTAGGAGTTGGGCTGTAAAGAAAGCAGAGTGCCAAAGAATTGATGCTTTTGAATTGTGGTGTTGGAGAAGACTCTTGAGAGCCCCTTGGACTGCAAGGAGATCCAACCAGTCCATCCTAAAGGAGATCAGTCCTGGGTGTTCATTGGAAGGACTGATGCTGAAGCTGAAGCTCCATTATTTTGGCCACCTCATGGGAAGAGTTGACTCACTGGAAAAGACCCTGATGGTGGGAGGGATTGGGGGCAGGAGCAGAAGGGGATGACAGAGGATGAGATGGCTGGATGACATCACCGACTCGATGGACATGAGTTTAGGTGAACTCCAGGAGTTGGTGATAGACAGGGAGGCCTGGCATGCCGCAATTCATGGGGTCTCAAAGAGTGGGACACAACTGAGAGACTGAACTGAACTGAACTGAAAGGAAAAGCATTGTTAGATCTGAACATCTTTATATACGAAAATGTGAGGTTTGAAATGAATCTTGTATGTGTTGGGAATTAGCAAACATATGTCAGTAGGAAAACAACTCAATTAGATTAAGATTTTATAATAATTTCTCTGGCAATGCTGCAGAGAATATCTTGAAAAGGGAGGAGACCCAGACCTGGGAATCAGTTGGTCTACTTACGTAGTCCTAACAAGGAATGAAGAGGTCTTGCCTTGAACATTCTAGAGAGACAGGAGAAGACATATACATGAGCTACATATACACTTAGTACGGCTTGTTTGTATGGCTTGTTTGGAAATAACATATGGATATCCAACGAGTCTAAGAAGACCCAAGTAATCTTAGACCCTGTGAGTCTTAGATTGGAGAAGGCAATGGCACCCCACTCCAATACTCTTGCCTGGAAAATCCCATGGACGGAGGAGCCTGGAAAGCTGAGGTCCATGGGGTCACTGAGGGTCAGACACGACTGAGCAACCTCACTTTCATGCATTGGAGAAGGAAATGGCAGCCCACTCCAGTATTCTTGCCTGGAGAATCCCAGGGACGGGGGAGCCTGGTGAGCTAACGTCTATGGGGTCACACAGAGTCGGACACGACTGAAGTGACTTAGCAGCAGCAGCAGCATGAGTCTTAGATGCTTCTTAGAGCCAATGAGTCTAAGAAGACCCAAATAATCTGTATTTAGATACTGAAAAGAAGGTAAAACCTTATTCAATGTCACAGAGTAATAGGAGAGAGAGCATTCTGAATGGAAAGATATGTTGAGTTTAAGGACTGATGGTATAGCCAGGTGGAGTTAACAAGAAAGATATTCAAATTCCTGAGTAAAGTCTGACTGGAAAATTAAATGCCATTGATGAAAAATATCTTAGAGTTTAGCCTATAATTTTATAGGAATATAGGAAATACAGGAATTTGCTTCCATATACCTAATAGCAATGGCAAACCACTTTTAGCTATACATATACTTAATATGCAGAGAAGGCAATGGCACCCCACTCCAATACTCTTGCCTGGAAAATCCCATGGACAGAGGAGCCTGGTAGGCTGCAGTCCGTGGGGTCGCTAAGAGTCGGACACGACTGAGCAACTTCACTTTCACTTTTCACTTTCATGCATTGGAGAAGGAAATGGCAACCCACTCCAGTGTTCTTGCCTGGAGAATCCCAGGGATGGGGGAGCCTGGTGGGCTTCCGTCTATGGGGTCGCACAGAGTCGGACACGACTGAAGCGACATAGCAGCAGCAGCAGCAGCAGCAGCAGCATACATAATATGAATTTTACTTTTGTATCCCTACATAGTAATGACAAAACCTTTTAGCTTCATACATAATTAATACATGCATCAGAGACGATCTCCTGGAGAAGGGAATAGCTATCCACTCCAGTATTCTTGCCTGGAGAATCCCGTGGACAGAGGAGCCTGGTTGGCTGGAGTCCATGAGGTTGCAAATAGTCAGACACAACTGAGTGACATTTTTTAAAAATAGATACCTACTAAACAAAATAAGACAAAACCCAACAACAAACTGAGTGCCAGAAGGGGTTCATTACAAGTGATACAGTCAAACACTGCTAGAAGCACAGCAAATAGAAATTATATTCTGGGAAGATTATGTCAATATGTAGCAAGAGTTATAGAGATGATCATACGATTTTGCCTAGTAATCCTACTCCTGGTCATTGGTGTATATCAGTGAATATTTATCTTATAGACATGGTCTACATAACAATATGTTATAAGGGAATGGCTTAATATGTCTGTGTTTACTCAGAATATGAAGACTCTTTTATATGAAGACTATAAAAAAATAGGAAGATTTTTACATTGACATAAAAATAGTCTAAATATTTATAATTGTCACAGCTGTGTAAACATGTATACCAATAGAGATTCACTGAAAATCATTAACAACAAAAACCATCAGAATGGTAATATTATACATAATTTTGTTTTTCTTAAAACAATAATTTCTTAAAAATCATCTATAGATAATGTTTTGTTTTTCTTTTTTCCAAAATAAAGTTTATGTGAGGACAACTTTTCAAAATCTATTTTAAAAAACATGTAGTAAGCTACAATGAAGCAAACCTGTGAATATAGACAGGCTCCAAACACTCTTATTTAAATGTTCCTTGGGCATGTGGAAAGGGTGGTGTAAGAAAGGGGATCAACTGAATGTGGGCAGAGGACAGATGAGAAGAAAAAGAAGACAGAGGATTGAAAAACTTGGGAAAGCAACAGTATCTTTTTGGCTCCCTGTGGAGTCACCAAGGGCATATGACCCAGGGTGGTGGAAGCCTCATGTCACAGCGAATGCTGCATGAGCTAGTCAGGGAATGAGACCACGGTGACCACCCCACCGCTTTTCCTTTACACCATGTTCCAGCTGGGCCACCACACCGACATGGCCTTGGGACATGTGTGCAGTGGGAGGTTTGAATTTAGACTGGTGGCAGGAGACGAGACAACTACGTTTCTTTTGTACACACATAAGGTTTCACTGACACATTAACCACAGGAGGAGGAGAAAAGGCCACAAGATGTGGGGTTAGTGTGAGTGGGGACAAAGAAACTTTTTTTTTTTCAAACTAAGAAAGCACCAGTATTGCAAAGACTTTCCGTGATTCCACACTCACTTTGAAACTCCCCCTCTCAGCACAGGAAGGTGCTGACCATTGGGGGGATAAAAGAGACTCAGAGGAGTGAAGGTCCTCAGCCTCTTGCTGCACAGCTCAGAGGGACCTCAGCCATGAAACTTCTCATCCTGACCTGCCTGGTGATCTGCAGTCTCGCTGCATATACTGTGGAAGGTGAGTCAAAGGTTATTATGAGATAAGGAACATCTAGGTGTGCAGGCAGTGGCCAGGCATTTTGGTATTGACTCAGGTTTTGAATGGAGTAAGCTACTTTCTCCAAGCTAAGCCTCAGTCTTCCTGTGTGCAAAATGGGAATAATTTGACTCTAGAGGATCTTGTGGATTTCGCAGATATATCTTGGCTAACAGCTAGGCTCCTATTTTTCACAACTGGGCAATTTGGGGTAAGTTTCTTAACTTGCTTTTGCCTATGCTTACTATAAGATGAATATGATAACTGATACACTTACCTGGGGTTAAAATGAAATAAACATTATATATAATCAATAGTGTAAATTATAATAAACTTATAGTAAACTTTTCAGGTTACTACACAAGTCCTAGTTTCTTAATTAATGTTAGCTGTGGAATGGTGATGACAATTGTGTATACCTTTGAGGCTTTTGCCTATTTAATATTGATCTTGATAAATTCTCAAAAAATTTGAGAGCTCAGTCATGATGTGGGAATGACTAGAGAGTGTTATGTTCTGAAACAAATCAATGTTTTCTATTAAAACAAAAATGATTGGAAGCTCATACCTTCATACCCAGGAAATCAATATTACATTTAAATGTGTAGGAGAGTCTATATTACTGCTATGAATGTTGTTCCCATTTAGGATAAACTTATTGAATTTGTATGAGACTATAGTGCTAACAAATATCAATGCCTTATATACAATCAAATAAACTATAAGGCATACCCAGTTGAGACTTAGCTACAATACTGAGCATTTGACACGTATTTTTTAAAGGATCATTTGTTCTCAGCTGGTCGGAGTACATTTCTCTTGGCAGCTCTGACCACAAGAAGGAATATCCTTGGGATATAATTAATGCTTCAGAAACTCTCTTTTAAAACTCCTAATCTGTAGACTTGATACTTAGACCAAAATATCTGAGCCTGATTGTGGATCCCCACGGTTCTCTGTAAATAGTGACGGTACGGTCTGAAAGTCCCTGAAATTGTTCCCTAAATAAAATACTCTTAAAACAAAAAGTTTAAGTCAAATGTTGCCTGAACTGTGGCTGGCTGGCATTTTTCTGAGACAAGAGGCTGGCATTTGGTGCAAACTCATATATGGGTAGGGGAACAAAGATTGAGGATTGTGGACACTGGGGTATTTCCCTCTTTCACTGGGTTCACAGATAGTTCAGCATTAAAGAAAATTGGCAAATACAGCAGATAGAGAATACGCAGGCTGGATACTGAGGGATGGAGAGAAGGGGAGATGAAGAGCAACGTTAGTGAACATCTTCTCAGTCCCATGTTTATAAAAAGCCTCCTGATATCAGCAGCACTATAGTTCAAAACTATCATCATCAGTTATTATTTTAGATGATTTTTCACTGAATATTTCTCTGAGAATATTTGCTTCCCTGAGAAGCAACTATCAGTCTCTTCAGCTTAGGAGAAAGTCAGCACTTAAAAACTTCTATTACATTTTAGGAAACCCTTTATATTATTAACTGTTCCAAGTTATTTTTCCTTCTCCAATGTAAGATATTCTGGAAACTGTTAAATTTAATTCCCCCAGGCCATATCTATTGAGGATGAGGACTCTGTGAACTATTGTCTTCACATATTTCTCATTTTACCATTTAAAATAACACCTTTAGTGATTCAATCAAAAATGAACTACCTCTCCCATGTTTGATATTGACTGTCCCAAACTACTCTTTATCAGGTCACTCTTTGTTATCTAATTGATGACACTCTAACATTTATATTGTTAGAAATTACATTTTATTTTTGTTTGCTTGGTTTTCTGTACAGGTGTGGGGACTGAAGTTCTAGAAAAGAGCATCTGTGTGAGTCTGACTACACAACGACTGCCAATTAAAAACATCAAGACCTACACCATCAAGGAGGGCTCTGTGAAAGCAGTGATGTGAGTTTCTCTCCCCAAAACTGGGCTTGATGGAACACAGTGTACAGGAATGACGCCCTCCTCAGGAAAAATAAGTTAACAAGGAGGAAGACTTCAACTTAGCCAACTGTCCTTTTGGTTTTCCATATTAACCATGTCTTTGTGAAGCCCCAAACAATGATGACAAAAACTTGGCAACCGAGTTAAGACTGTCACCCTCCTTTCTGATTTATCTTAACAGAATAATCGGACTGGGAACCAGATAGATAATGTGCTTGGTCCCAAGGGTTAGGTTTAGAGATGGCTGGATCAGATCAGAATTGGAGCATAGAGCCACACTGGTGTGGGATATCTCTCTATTCCCACCCACCCCTTCCCTGCCTTTACTTTCTGATGCCTGGAGTAGAATGCCATATTTTATCAGTTGCCACATCTCAAGGAATAGTGTCAACAATTAGCCTACATGGTACCATTCTCTTTCCAGGATTTCATTTTCAAAATAGCAACACTTCCCAACATATAATCACAACTTTACCCTCCACCCCTTCAAATAAGATAAATAAATCACCTTTTGTGCAGAAGATAGGATGACTGTGCTTAGATTTGAAAAAAGAAAAAGGACCTCAAATGTCTAGTTTAATTACATCACTTGGTGGCAATGATGAGATAGGAGTCTGAAAATTATGCTGAACAAGGAATCTGGGTATTACCTGGAGCTATTTCTTCTTCATGAAAAAATAGATTGCAGAAGAATGATTTTCATTTATGATCTTGTGAATCTGAAAGACTGATTTATCCAGTCATTTCTGCACAAGATCTCTTTTATATGATCTGATCTTAACTTTTGGTCCCAAGGCTTTGAGGATGTGACTAATTTTGCCTATCTTTTCCTTGTATTGCAGATTCATTACCAGAAGAGGATTTAAAATCTGTGCTGATCCTCAAGCTGCCTGGGTGAAAAAAGCCGTCCAAAAGATAGACAGGAAAAATATAAGCCAGGCCAAGCCTACAGGAGCCTAGCAATCCACCAATACAACTGTGACCCTGACTGGGTAGTGACCTTCCAGCACTTTGTCCCTTCCCTAGCCAGCCACCTCATTTCCCTTCAAAGCCTATGGACTGATTACATTATATTCACTTTTCATAAAAATGCTGCATGAGTCAAATTATTTTCTTATATTTAATATTTCTTTTGTAATCATTCAGATGTTCTAATTAATAAATATTTATTATTAAGAATATTCCACAAATTTATTCATTACATATTGGGAAAGGTAATACATCATTTGTGTTCCATTTCTGTCCTTACCATTCCTCCTTTTGATCCCTGATGGGAGAGATTATATCAGTGTTTATCAGAGATGAAAGCTATATTCATTATTCTTAGGTTCTAGCATGAAGTTGTTCTCTACACAACTCATAGGTGACAACTGTGATGATGACAATTTAAGCTTTATTTCAACCTGTCTTCATCATGCAGTTCTATTTTTAAGAAATAAAGGAGAAAATTATCTGACTGTTACTGGGTTCCCATTCTGAGAGTTCACTACTCAAAAAGTGACTTCACTCAAGTTTGATCTTAAGCAAATTCTCATACCTCTATGTTTCATCTCATCTACAAGAGAAAGGAAAAAGACACAGTTTGTCAGTTCTTTCATTTGCCAAGGTTAGACAGTTTATTCAACAAAAATCAATTCTACTCAAATTAAGCAAAGTTCTCACTGCCTTTCTGCAACTTCCACAATTGTCACTACTCTAGTTAACACACAAGTTATGCGTTTGGGATTTAACATCCTGAACACTGTCACCTGGAACATTTCTTGAGTGTGATCATAATTTGCAGTAAAGTTTTAATTAGTGTTACTTCATTTGGTCCCCTAAATATCCCAGATTCATGTCCTCCTGTATTCTCTTTAAATTGCTAACTTGGTTCATGGTTATGATTGTGCTAGCCAAGTAGCTGATAATGTACACATCCACTTCTATTTGACTTTAAATAGTTTAGAGCTGATCAGACCTTGATAGTTTCAAGGACCAATTGTTTCCTGGTTCTAGGGGGACAATCTGAAATGCTAAGTATTAAAACTTACCAACTTATATTGAAACTGCTTGTGTACCTGTCTCTGCTCCCCCCACCCCAATCCTGCAATTAGACCGAAAGCTGCTTGTGGCTATCAATACATCAGGTCTCCAATGTCTAGCAGAGAACTGTGGGGGTCAGTTAATACTTCAAATCAGTCCTATTTGGTCACCATTAATTCCTGGGCTGTCAATTTTGGACACTGTTTGCGGCTGTCTTTTATGGTACACAAGGATTTAGGTTTCTTTTTCCATTCTCTCCATATAATTATGTTGATATTTTAATTAATTATGTTTACAGATTTAGGTAATATATCTATCATTTATTTCTTATTCTATCAACTGTGGACAGTACTTCTTGACTTTCCATTTTGTAAGACCAGGCTGTTGCCTATAGCAAATACTTAAGCAGTTTTTACTGTGTAACCAGCACTATTTTATTGATTTGCAAATGTTGTTAAGATAGTCACATTACAGACCTCTAATAAAGACAAAACAACTAAGGCATAATAAGGCTATTGACTTGTGAGGGATAGAGTTCAGATGTGAAGCCATGGAAGCCTGGCTCCAAGTTCACACTTTTGACTTCTATATCACACTGGCTTCCTCTCTTCAGAGGTTAATTCCCTGAAGACCAAACCATATGCAATGTACCCCTGAAAAGACTATTCAGGCCTACATAATAGCTTCGTTTAACCAACTTAATTAATCAACTAGTTCATTCATTCAGTAACAATTTGTTGAGGGTCTATTATGTGCCAGAAACTGTAACTGTGAGCAGAACAAACCCCTGCTTTCATAGAATTTACCTTCTGGTACATTGTGTCTTCTATTCCTTACTTCAGGTTATTTATTTATTTTTATTTCATTTTTAAAATTGAAGTGTAGCTGATATACAGTGTTGTGTTAATTACTGCTGTACAGCAAAATGATTCAGTTTTTTATACGTATGTATGTGCCTGCATGCTACGCCACTTCAGTCACATCTGGCTCTTTGAGACTCTATGGACTGTAGCCCGACAGGCTCCTCTGTCCATGGGATTCTCCAGGCAAGAATACCCGAGTGGGTTGCCATTCCCTTCTCCAGAGGATCTTCCCGACCCAGGGATTGAACTCACACTCTACATCTCCTGCATTGGCAGGCAGGTTCTTTACAACTAGCGCCACATGGGAAGCCCTATATATATATATATATATATATATTATTTTTTATATTCTTTTCCATTATGGTGTCTCATAATATGTTGAAAATTGTTTCCTTGTGCAATACAGTAGGTCTTTCTCACGTATCCATTTTATATATAATAGTTTGCCTCTGCTAACCCCATCCTTCCATTTGACCCCAAGGTTCTTTTATCCACTGACTCAAACAACAGATGCTCATGAAGTGCCTAACATAGTTCAGACGGTTTGCCAGGCACTGGGATGCAGAGGTGAAAGCAGACGCAATTCTTAACTTCAGGGAGCTTACACAACTAAGCAGACAATTTCAATGATTGTAACCTATGATGATAGGGAAAGTAAGGAGTGTGAACTTGGGGTAGAAAGGAGCAAACCTGTTCAGGTCCTAACAGGTGGAGAGGTTCAGGACAGGCTTCCTCCTAAAAATAGCTTTTCACCTGAAACCTGAAAGGTAAGTCAAAGTTATCCAGGGGGGTTCAGTGCAATCCCTGCAGAAGACAAGCAGCCCATAAAGAGGCCTGAAAGTGAGAGAATCTGGAGGCATGAAGGAAATGAAAGGAGTTAAATATGTGTGCGTGCTCAGTCACGTCCGACTGTCTGTGACCCCACGGACTGTAAGTCCACCAGGCTCCTCTGTCTATGGGATTTCTCAGGTGAGAATACTGGAGTGGGTTGCCATTTCCTCCTTCAGGGGATCTTCCTGACCCAGGGATCGAACCCGTGTCTCTTGCGTCTCCTGCACTGGCAGGTGGATTCTTTACCACTGAGCCACCTGGGAAGCCAGTTTAATAGGACTGACTGAGGGACAAAGCTAAGGTTCAACAACAAAGGAAGAGTAAACAAAAGGTGAGACTAGAGAGATGGAGGAGTTGACACCACAGTCTTTGTCTCCCAGATGGAGGAGCATGTACTCCATCCTGGAGGTTGTGGGAAATGACATTGGCCGCCAGTGGTAGTGAGAAGTGACTCTGAAGCCTCCTGACTTCTGAACTTGGCCTAGTATACATTCACACATTTTTCCTTTTCCTCTTTTTTTTTTTTTTCTGCTTAGCCAGAGAGCACATTAACGATGCACGATTGCCTAACTCGGGCGGTATGGCCCACAAATCCAATCACTGCTTCTTTGGCTATGGGGAGCCAGTACCGGGATGGGAAAATATCACATTTATGGGGCCTGCCTTGTTATTTGCATTTTTTATTGGCTAAGATTAGAGCTGTGGGACCAAGATCGAAGCCAACCACCAAAAGAAAGGAGAAGGCAGGGTTGAGAAGCAATAAACGGCATCAGTGGGGGTTTTAGCTATCCACAGACCAATCATTTTTAGATTTATTTGATTTCCTGAATAGCTGTGGAGCACCTGCTGAGCAAAAGGAGCACCGAATCTAGTCTGCTGTCATGAAGCCCATGAAAGGACAGTCATCAAAGCCATTCATTCCTATTCGGATGTTCCAAACAGCTCAGCTCAGGGTTTGCCTCCTCTTAGAGACCTTTCTGACATCCCCAGCCTAGGTGGCTCGCCTCTCACGGACCCACTGAGCCCCTGGGGTTACCTCTACTATCATCGTATCACCTTGAAATATTGGTTTATTTGTCTTTACTTTCAGTCTTACTTAATATTCAAAGTAGGGGGACTTCCCTGGTAGTCAGGTGGTTAAAGCTCGGTGCTCCCAACACAGAGAGCACAGGTTCAATCCCTGGTCAGGGAACTAAGATCTCACATGCCAAGACAATAAAAATTAAAAAAAAAAAAAATTCAGAGTAGGGATTGTGGATTTGATCTCTATGTACCTAATACCTGGCATAGCGCCAGGAACACCATAGGCCTCCAACACATTTTTTTGTGCAATATACACTACATTATATGTATCTCTACTCTAGAAGTAATACATACATTATACGTATCTCTATTCTGAATAGAATGCTCTATTTATTCAGCATTCTATAGGAATGCTGAAGAGAGAATATTTAAATCTGCCCTCAGAAAGTTAGGAAAAGTTCTGCACAAGAGGTGATACAAAAATTGTACCATTAAATCTGAGAAGAAATATGCCAGGAGGAGACACACAGCTGCTGCTACTGCTGCTAAGTCGCTTCAGTCGTGTCCGACTCTGTGCGACTCCATAGACGGCAGCCCATCAGGCTCCCCCGTCCCTGGGATTCTCCAGGCAGGAACACTGGAGTGGGTTGCCATTTCCTTCTCCAATGCATGAAAGTGAAAAGTGAAAGTGAAGCCTCTCAGTCGTGTCCGACTCTTAGTGACCCCATGGACTGTAGCCTACCAGGCTCCTCCGTCCATGGGATTTTCCAGGCAAGAGTACTGGAGTGGGTTGCCATTGCCTTCTCCAGAGGAGACACACTAGGGGCGAGCAATTCTGCCAGTGGGAACCATGAGAATGAGAAAGCCCAGAGGCAGGGAAATCAGGCCTGTTCAGGGAAACTGCTCTTTTTTGGGGTGGCTGGGGTCTAGAGCTCAGGGATCACAGAAGAAGGAAGCCCAGGCGAGACTGAGGCCACTCGGAGTGCTACGCCAAAGGGTGTGGTTTTAAACAGAGGGCCCTGGGGAGCAACGTGATCAGATCTGACTTGGAGGAGTGCAGAAAATGTTGAGGTTGGTGGGGAATACAGAGGCGAACATTGCATCAGGTTGGAAAAGGTAAATCCAGGCTGGAGAAGATGGTGGCCCGAATTAAGTTGTGGCAATGGAAATAGGAGTGAAAAAGAGCCCAAGACAGAACTAGGATGGCCATGGTGATCAACCTTTGGATAGGGGAGATGGGTGGGTGGAAAGGTGGATGAGGGAGAGGAATGTTGGCAGAGTTGGATGTGGAGGAGAAACTGGAGGAGTTGGGGCTGCACTGAGGTTTCCAGTTTGGGTGGCTGGTTAAGAAACAGCACAACTGATTGGTAAGATTTTAGTCTAATTTATGGTGTGGTTGCTAATAGACTCTGAAGCAAATAAATAGTACCAAGGAAGAGATGCTGAGAAAGAGGAGATCTGAAAGAGTCAAAAACTGATTATCAGCCTTAATGCTCAGTAATTCAGACTAAAAGCCCAAACTACGTTTCTATCCCCTTTTGACAGATTACCTTTTTTTTTTTCTTTTTCACAAGGATGAAGTAAAAATAAAACCAAATATCTGTGAAACTCTTTATGCCCCTTGGGGGAAAAAGGTACATATAAATGGAATACAGTATCCACTGGGTGAGTCATCAGCATTATTTTAAGAGGGATTAGTCACATGGCAGTGGGAGGCAAAAGGAGCAGAGAGATGAATCCATAATGAGAGAAAAAGAGAAATGAAGTGAAAGAAAAGGTTTTGAGTGGGAATTAGGAGTGCCTGAGCATTACAGCAAGGTGGAGTTTGATGAGAGAGTGTAAGGGAGAAGGTCAAAAGGTGTTTTGTTTTTTTTTTTTTATCTTTGGGAGCAAGTAGTAAACATTAAGACAGACTGCTGAGGGTGGAAGGTCAGAGAAGTGACCTGGAATGGTTATTCTGGAAGCTAGGGAAGAAATTTAGAGGAATCTCAGCTGACAGAAAGCTGTCTCTCCCTGTCTCTCCCCTCAATCCTGCCGAAAGAAAGTTCAATTAGATACAAGTGATGTATGTTGATTTCGTTTCACATTCTGCTGCCGAGAGTAATTGTGAAGGCTGCATAATTTGCTTCTTTCTGAAACCTGTGATTTCTCTCATCAAGGTGGAACTGCTGAATGAGATATTTGGAAAGAAGTTTCACATTATGGAGTATAGAAACAAAAGACCACATGGCTAGACTGAGATAATCATAACCTTCAGATGCACCAGGTGCTGTATGAGAGAAAGGTGGATGCCCATTTCTCCGAAGGTTGGATAGGGGAGATGGGTGGGTGGAAATGTGGATGAGGGAGAGGGATGTTGGCAGAGTCACCTGTCATAAGCAGTGGGTGAAAGAGGAGGGGAGAATAGTCAGGTGCTCTCTCTCCCTCTCTCTCTTTCTCTCCCCTTCTTGCTCTCTGGGGTAGACAATGGTGTGATAGAAAACTAGCTCTGCCTGGGTGTATATGCATTTATATACTGGCCGAAGTTGCTAAGTTGTGTCCGACTCCTGCAACTCCACAGACTGTAACCCACCAGGCTCCTCTGTCCATGAGATTTCCCAGGCAAGAATACTGGAGTGGGGTGCCTTTTCCTTCTCCAGGGGATCTTCCTGACCCAGGGATTGAACCCGCATCTCCTGCAGCACAGGTGGTTTCCTGCATTGCAGGTGCATTCTTTACCGACTAAGCCACCAGGAAGCCATACTGGCTTTACCACTTACTACATAAGTGACTAAAGGGAAATTCTTCAATGTCTCTGTGCCTTAGGTTCCCTCATTTATAAAATCAGAATAATAATAGTGCTGACTTCATAGGATTATTATGAGAGTCAAAGCACTTAAAATGGATCCTGCAACATAGTGAAGATGTGACAAGTGAGTTGTTTTTTTTTTTTTAATCCCTAGTAGGTAGGATGGGACAAGAGGTGGTACAATGGAGGGTAGATGAAAAAGAGAATATATAAGGCATCTGCAAGATTTCCTGGATGTTAACATTTACTCATTGAGACCCCAGTCTTCATCCTTTAGGCAAAGTTGGGTTTAATTTTCCCTATTTTCTATATACTTGCATCTAACTCATCAAATGGAGAAGGGAATGGCAATCCACTCCAGTATTTTTGCCTGGAGAATTCCATGGACAGAGGAGCCTGGCAGGCTACAGTGCATGGGGTTGCAAAGAGTTGGATACAACTGAGCAACTAACACACATACACAACTCATCAAATCATAGAGTGTACTATGGAATACCATGAGAGCCTCCATTAAAAAAGATGCTCTGGTTAAATATATTTAGGGACTGATTATACTATCCTTCTGTTCTTAGAGAGTCATGGTGACATAGTTTATCAAAGTCTCCAAAGAGTACATTAAACCACACTTAGCTCAGTGTACCAACTAAAAGTTATCACTAGCCATCTGCCTCTGCAAGGAGTAATTCACTAGCCACTGCAGTCACTGTCCACACACCCTGAAAGGAGTTCAGGGTGAAGATCAGGAACAAGGCACTCTATGCTCTGGGAAAAACTGGCAGAGCAGTCTTTACATACTTAGGTATTTTCAGGAGAAGATTTTATGAGCCTGAATTTTTGCATCTTCTTGTATCTAGCAAAGCACTAAGATTGTTAACAGACACATCAGTTCCTTATGGCTAGAAGCAACCTTATGCCAAAATGTGCACTTGACTGCATTTACTTACCCTCGTCACTAAAACCGTATACAATATTGACCTCTCCCCACTATCTCTTCAGAGCCAGTACCTCAGAGCTATCTGAGATGCTGTCTCCCAGGCTATAGTTCTCATTTTGCCCCAAATAAAGCTTAACTCACAATTCTTTCATTGTGCATTTTTCCAGTTGATCAATATTTCCCCAAGTTAACCTGACTACAAAGCTTCTTTCCATACACCATCAATAAATGTCTATTGAACATTTATCGAACATTCAATAATGAACATTTATTGAACATAAATTCTTCAAAACATTGGTGACCAAAAATTCCTCAGATCTGTAATCCCCAAATAATAAAACTATCATCCATTAATAGCATCAATGCAATTAGAAAAAAAGATTTGGTGGACTTATAGACACAGAGCCAGTTTCATGGCTGTGTGACCTATGCAGCCACACAGGTCTCCACACTTAAAAAAAAGTCTTGTTTTTGTCTAATGGTGTGATGCTACCATCTTGACTGTCTTAATTTTTTCTGGCTTGAATTTCAGCCTGATTCCCTCATTTGTGTCTCTGTAACCTGTCAGAACCTGGAGTCTCATTTTGGAAAGGTCAGTTGTTCCAGAGTGAGTGTGTGTGTTTGGGTGTGTGTGTGTGTTCACATAAGGGGCTCACAGATTCTCTGGTTCCTTTGTATTGTAATTACCCTTGCCTAAATTATCTACCTTACAGCACTTATTGGACACCTACCATGAATGAGATATCATGCTAAGTACTCTGGGGCCAAAGTAGATATGATAAGGACTCTGACCTCTCCCTCTTTGGTGGCTTTGCTTATGCTCTTCATTATGCCTGGAGAATGATATTCTTCTTCCTCTTTCTCCAGTCGTTAGTGTTCCTCTCAGGCTCCACCTTCTCTAAGAAACTTTCCCTTCTCCTTCTAACTGGATCTGATTTGTGGCTTCTCTGAACCTTCAAGACTTTCTTTGGCATTTGTTTTAGTGTGACCTGAGGTGTAGATATTTGTGAACTTATTATCCCTCAAAAAATTGGAAGCTTTGGCAGTGAAGACAGTGTCTTATTGATCTTTGTATTCCTTGTAGCACCAACAACAGAGCTTTGACATCTCTGAGCTCAACATATAGTGCCTGAATTACAACTATTAAAAGAAACATAAGGCACAGTCCTTGTTACTAAAGTCATTTAGATTGTAGTTATAGGGATAATACCTACACATAAGGATGTAATGGCAACTGAAGATAGAGGTGAATGATAACTTCCTAGTTAATGGAATGGATGAAGATGACATAGGTTTCTTTCAAAGAATCAGCTCCACTTGATGGGCAGTCACTGCCTGACTTCCTGTATTGGGTGCAGTCTTGAAGCCACTACCTCACTCAGTGGAAAGAGTGATCAGTTCCTGATGTCTGCCTTCTGTTATAAACTTCACTAGCAGTGGCATGCATGCCCAATCTCTTCAGTGGTGTCCAACTCTTTGCGACTCTATGGACTGTAGCCTGCCAGGCTCCTCTATCCATGGGATTCTCCAGGCAAGAATACTTCAGTGGGTTGCCGGGCCCTCCTCCAGGGGATCTTCCCAACCCAGGGATCAAACCCACATCACCTGCAACTCCTGCCTTGGAGGCGGATTCTTTACCACTGAGCCAGGGGCATGCATTTAGATTATTCCATGACTCTGGTAGGGTCCGTGGTGTATGGGCTTCAGAGAAGGTGTAGGAATTACTGTGGGCTGACTGGAGTAAGTCAAGGAAAGCTTGGGCCAGGGGCTTTCCTGGTGGTTTAGTGGTTAAGACTCCACCTGCCAGTGCTGGGGACGTTGATTTGATCCCTGATCCCTGTGCCACAGAGCAACTAAGCCCTGTGCCACAACTACTGAGCCTGTGCTCTAGAGTCTGAGAGCTGCAACTGCTGAGCCCTCATGTAGCAACTACGGAACACTGTGAGCCTAGAACCCATGCGCTGCAAAACCAGCCACCGCGACGAAAGGCCTGCGCACCTGAATCAGAGTAGCCCCTGCTCACAAAAACTGGAAAAAGTCCACATGCAGCAATGAAGACCTAATGCAGCTAAAAATCTATAAATAAATACATGTGTTTTTTCAATGGAAAGTTCATGCCACAGGTAAAACTATTTTAACCTAGCCATGGAGGATGAGTAGCACTTAAAAGCCAGAGAGGAGAAATGATATAAGCAAAAAGGGGTGGAGGTGTAAGAGACCAAGATATTTTTGAGGGTTACTGGATTGATTTGCCTCTCCCATAGGGCCATAAATTCTAGAAGGCGAGGTCCATTTTTGCTCAACTCGGGACTGTATATCAGAGTCTGGCAGAGTGCCTGGCATAATGCAAACATTCAACAAATATGTGCTAGATGAGTAGGGAATATAGCCAGGAGACTAGGTAGGAAAGAAGAAAGGAGAAGCAGAGAAGCATGAATGAAAATGTGACTTAGGGAGTGTTCTTGAGACTGAAGAACATCTTGAAGTCATTTTGAAGAGTTGAAATTATTCAGAGGACAACTGGAGTTCCATTGGGATGTCAGTGGTATCTGGGTAATATATCCCACCACCAAATCAATATAATTTATTTAGAACCATTTCCCATGATTGGCCTCATCGCAGCATCACATACCTGTACCCACTCCCCTAGGAAATACAAATCCTAAGGAACTGTGGACATCCAAGCAAATCTCTGGGAACATTCAGCTGAGGTTGAACATCGTGGGTGCCTCATGTATTCCATGGACAGATCACTGTCTCCTGCCACAGACCAGCAGCCCATTAGTGAGTGGGCTGCAGACCCAGGACACACAATCGTGAGTAGAGGAACGTGTACCATGAATCCTTTTCTCTGCCCTCCTGGCACCATTAGTGGCAGCTCAATTTGGGAAGATTCATTTAATTGCTTAGGACAACTTTATGAAAGAGATGTACTTTTGGCCTTTGAGGCATATTCACATCAAAATAAATTGAAAGAAAAAGTGGTTATTTACATCTAAGACATTAACTTTCTATTTGGGCTAAATGTAGATCCTATAATTTATTCTTCATTGTAAACAGAGCAGGCAAACTGATTATTAGTGTAGTGTCATGATTATTGTAATAATTTTTGAGATTTTCTTCCTCAATTGGAAGTCCCTACCTTATTATCTCCTTGTGCTGTGTGCTCAGTCATGTCTGACACTTTGGGATCCTACAGACCGTAGCCCACCAGGCTCCCCTGTCTATGAAGTTTTCCAGGCAAGAATACTGGAGTGGGTTGCCATTTCCTTCTCCATATGATCTCAATTCAGTATTCAAATTTTGTGGCATGTTTGAAAGAAATTGTCTTGGGTCTCAGGGAATCAAGATTATTTAAATATTTTGATTGACAACAACAAAGGAACCTAATGGTTAGGTTGGTTGCATTTCACCAAGAACAACAATCCTCTGGTGTTTGTCAAAGAAACTGTGCTTTGTATATTTGGATTAAAACTTATATTTATAAGATTGAATATAAATATACTAATGTAAAGTTTACAATCTATATAATAGATTTATAATGTTTATTAAAGAAAACATTGGAGATAGACTTTAAGTTTAAAGATTAGTTAGTTGTTTCTTCATCTGGATAGTGAATATTCTCATGTGTTCAGGTCTTGAATATTCTCTTAGCTGTTAACTTATGTGTATTTTTAGATATGCTAAAAATTTGAAAAAAGTCATTGCTTAGTTTGCTCTCTTTTTTATCACATTTGAGACCACAGGAGAGTTAAATCTGATAAAATTTAGAGGGAGCAGATTATTTGAAAGTTGAGAGATTTAGAGTAGCTAGAAATGAAAGAAGATAGCTTATTTCTCATCACATTCACCTTGAAAAATTAATTTCATAGAGTTGATATGATATTAATCATAATCACTTGTGTGGTTCCAATAATGAACAGCTTCATGGCTAAAGATGAAAGATTAAGAGTTTGGAAATATTTTTCCTCCTAACCAATGAAGTGTTTCTCCATCTATCTTGTCAAAAGTAAGATCAACAAGCACAGGAAAATTGCATAGAAATGAAAAGATCATAGTATACCCTTAACATACACCCTTGGCATATTATCTTGAGGCCTCAAAAATAAGAAACAATGCCAAATATTTGTTCACATATGTCTTTTTAGAACATTTTTACTTGTATTATTCACTGAGGCTTCACAGAAAAAGTCAAGTGAGATGAGGGAGAAAGGTAGAAATGTTTGCAATGGTTACAAATGCATAAAAAGATAAGCAGTTTACCCCAGGCTTCGTAGTCAAAGTAAGAACTCAACCATAGCTCCTGACTCCAGTCCAGTTCTGTCTTCTGTGTTCCTCAAGTACTCTGTATTGAATATTTATTATTTGTATAATTAGATTAGATGTAAATAATGGTTGGTCACAACCCTGTATTATCTATTCCCTATAAAGCAGAACACTAGGTTCCTCGGGTAATGGAAACAATGGATAAATTCTTTCTAATTGATTGTCAACCCTTCCTCTAGACAGATCTTTCACTTTCTCAGAAACTGAATGGGATGGGCTTTACTAACTTACAAGCAAAACTGCATTAACTCTTGTGTTCATGTTCTCTCTCTAGACATGGTGAACACTGTATGTTTGAAGCTCAGATACTCCTGAAGCTCTGATGAGCTGAATGAAATACAAAACTCTTAATGTCATGATGAGAGTCAAATCGTCCTCAATTAGCAAAGCTAAATCAAGGACTTCTGAATAGACAGGGCAATCCACAATGTTCTTCGGAAGATACAGTGATTTCTAACTTCAGCTCACTAAATTAACATGATATATTATTTTATGCAGGGCTTTCCAGGTTTCTAGTGGTAAAGAATTCACTTGCCAAGCAGGAGACACTGGCTTGATCCCTGGGTTGGGAAAATCCCCTGAAGAAGGAAATAGAAACCCACGTCAGTATTCTTGCCTGGGAAATCCCATGGACAGAGGAGCCTGGCCAGGCTACAGTCTATGGGATCACAAGACAGTCAGACACAACTGAGTGACTAAACAACAACAACAATTGTTTTATGCACAAATATATTGTGCTTTTTAAAAAAAATCTTCCTGTTGAAAAATAATGTATGAGTGTATTCAGAGTTTGTACTCTGTATTATTTTTACTGTTTATAGGCTTCACAACAGATCCTGGGGGAGGAATTCTACAGGAATTTACTGCAAGGAACTTAAAATTATTTTGTAAAGATAGCTGCAGATTAAGAACAGAAAGTTGATCTTTCTGCTGCTACCCTGTGTTGATGTTCACCAATAAGCTTAGAAGACTGAATCAACTTTTTTCCTCTTGGGTCACGATCATGTCAGGGTGCTTTTTTTTTTTTTTCACTTTCATGTTGGGTTTTTGCAGAATCCCAACTTGGAGTTAGGACTGGTTCGCTGTGGGATATTTATTCTCATTTCCAGTGGTAATCATGGCAATGACTGTCATCCTCAGCCCCGCTGTCTCTTCCCTTACCTTCTAGAACTCAGGAGAGAAGACTAGAGATGCTCTTGCATATCTTTCTAAGTAATGGGTGTGATCCTTGCAATAAGCATTATCTTCTTTTTTTCCCCTCAAAAATTATTTATTATGTGAAGGGATAAATGAACAGTCGTTTATGTTGAATATCAGAGAATGTGGGTTTTGTTCCCATTATGTTGAATATCAGAGAATGTGGGTTTTGTTTCCTATATAGACAGATCACTTTACTTCATTTCCTCATTTGAAATACATGTAACAGATTCAAATAGACTAGAAAATCCCTAAGTGATTTTTAGCTTTAAAAAAAGTACACAAATTCTACATTAGTAGGACCATTTTGGCAAAAGTGTTTCCAATCAAAAGGATAGGAGTTTAACTCAATTTACCAGTAACAAATAATCAAATGACTCATTATAAAATAATTTTGTGCTCAGAATATTTCCTTTATCACCAGTTGAAAAAGCCCATATTAATTTTGTCCTTCAAAATTATTTCTTAGGTTCTTTCTTAGTTTCCTTTTTTGTTGCTGTTATCGCTGTTGTTGTTTTTTATGTGTATGTGATTACAATACTTGACTTCTTTTTTTAAATTTTTCAAAAAATTGTTTATTTTTAATTAGAGGATAATTGCTTTATAATATTGTGTTTGCTTCTGCCATATAACAACATAAATCAGACATCAGTCCCCTCCTTCTTGTACCAGATGAAGGGATAAAGAAGTTGTGGTACATATATACAAGAGAAGCATTATCTTCTATACAGCTCTCTCTGCATTCAGAACTTTCAAAAGGAAAGACACATCATGGGGGCTTGGTAATAAATTCCTAAATGTGTTTTTTGGAGGGGTAGATCATGCTGTCATTGCCCCAGGCATTACTTTTTCTTTTTGTTCCTTTCTTTCCCCCCATTTGACACGCTCAGAGCGTCCTGGAGTCATCACTGTGTCCATAAGCTCATAAGTATACTGGGAAGATTTCTAACATATAAAGGAAGAGGTAGAAGGAGGGAAATTATAAAAACAGAGTCTCTTGACATTGAGATGAGCTTAGATGTAAATATGTAGTTTATCCTTTCCTTGATTACATTTATGTGAACAACTTTTGAGCAAAACCACAATTTTAGAAGATATAGCTATCCCGTGATTACCCTAATATATCATACAGATTGCTGTGAATACATGCAGTAAATGTATTATGCTCTGGAGGAAGCGAGAGATTTAGATGAATTAGTGTCATCTATCTTACATATTCCTACCCTTCTAATCTTGACGTTGAATTGGATTTATGTAAGCTCTGGAATTTTTAATTTTTCTGAAATGTGTTTTTTCAGCTTATGGAACAAGGGGGTTGTATTCTTTAAAGCTGGGGCAAATGTGAGGAAGCCAAGATCTTGCAGAAACATGTCTTATTTTTATTTTTGAATTGCACAGATCTTGTGGACATACAAAGGCTCAAGGAATTCAACATGGTTTATAAGACCATTAACTCTGATTTAAGAGGAATGGAATAAATAAAACTTTGTACAGTGAGACATGATTTAACTAGTTTTCTTGGGCGGCTGTCTTGGTTGGAGTCAGGTAGCCCTAACCTTGAATTCCAGCTTACAGGCTCACTGTCTGTGTGGCCTTTAATAAACGACTAACCTTCATGAGAGCCAAAGAATTGATGCTTTCAAATCATGGTGCTAAAAAATTCTTAAGAGTCCCTTGGACTACAAACAGATCAAACCAGTCAATCCTAAAGGAAATAAATCCTGAATATTCATTGGAAGGACTCATGCTGAAGTGACAATGTTTTGGCCACCTGATGCCAAGAGCTGACTCACTGAAAAAGATCTTGATGCTGGGGAAGATATAAGGCAAAAGGAGAAGAGGGCAACAGAGGAGGAGATGGTTGGAGTGTATTATCAACTCAATGGACATGTGTTTGAGCAAACTCAGGGACATAGTGAAGGACAGGGAAGCCTGGTGTGCTGCAGTCCATGTGGTCACAAAGAGTCGGATAATACCGAGCAACTGAACAACAGATTAGACATCCAAGTTAAAAAGTTAAAATGTAAAAGAGACAGATTTAGAAGCTTAGAGTTCAGCTGTTTGAGATATAACTTCAGGAGTCATCCTCACAAATGTGGTATTTAAAACCATGGCTTGTATGAGGTTCCTTTCAGAGACAATGTGCACAGAGAAGGAAAAACTTCCAAGGACTGACTCTTGGAGCACTTAAAATAATAACCGTCAGGGAGAAGGGAGAAGGGAGAAACCAGAGTGGAGATTGAGAAGGGGCACCAAGTATGTCAGATGAACTAAGGGAGTGGTATTCCTGGGGTGGGGGGGTGTGTGGCACACCTGAAGAAACTATTTAAAGAAGGAATGAGTGACTAGTCAAAACGTTCAGATACAAATGAAGAAATAAAACTGAGAATTGATAATGGGTTTGACAACATGGAGGTGGCTGATGCCATTGATAAGAATAATATTAATGGAGTTGCTCAGTCGCTCAGTCAAGTCCGACTCTTTGTGACCCCATAGATTGCAGCATGCCAGGCTTCCCCGGCCTTCACCATCTCCCAGAGCTTACTCAAATTGATGTCCATTGACTCAGTGACACCATCCAAGCATCTTGTCCTCTGTCATCCCCTTCTCTTCCTGCCTTCAATCTTTCCCAGTATCAGGGTCTTTTCTAATGAGTCAGCTCTTCACATCAGGTGGCCAAAATATTGGAACTTCAGCTTCAGCATCAGTCCTGCTAGTGAATATTCAGGATTGATTTCCTTTAGGATTCACTGGTTTGATCTCCTTACTGTCCGAGGGACTCTCCAGAGTCTTCTCCAGCACAATGATTTGAAGGCAACAATTCTTTGACGCTCAGCCTTCTTTCTCTGTGGTCCAACTCTCACATCCATACATGACTACTGGAAAAACCATAGCTTTGACTATACAGACATTAATTAATGGAGTACTGAGGACTCAAATCTGATCAGAATAGTGAAAGGAAGAATGAAAGAAGAGAAAGTGGAGCATGTGGTCAGGAAAAACTCTTAGCAGTAAGGAAGAAATTAGCTATAATGAATAGCAGAAAACATGGGACAATAGCTGGAGGAAATCCCTCCTTCCGTTTGTCTCTCCTCCTCTCCCTCCCTTCTTTCCTTCTTTTCTTCCTTCCTTCCTTTTTCTTCTCCTGTCCTCCTCTCCTCTTTCCTCTCTCCCTCCCTCTCTTTCTTTCTTAAATATGGGAGATACTACAGTAAAAAGGAAAAATAAATAAATAAATGCAAGAGAGAGGAGATAATTGCAGAAGTGAGATTCCTGAGAATGTGAGAGCTGAGTTCCAGTGAACAAGTGTCTGTAAAAAGGAACAAGGATGGTTGATCCACTGTAAATGAAAAAAGGGAAAGGTTCTAAGGATCTTTGTATGTGGGTTGATAGATTTGGTGACAGGAGAATGGGGCACCTTGCTTCTGATTGATCTTATTTTTTCAAGGTCATCAGCTGAGAGGAGAAAGGAGGAGAAAGATCTTGTCAGTTTGAGGAGAGAGAGGAAAGCAGGAAGTCAACATTTAGGAGAGTAGAAGAATTATGGGACCAGAAAGCGTGATGAGATTGAAGGAGCGACAAAGGAGTAAAGGAGTTCTGGTGTATGTTAGGGGGTGATAGTAATGCAGGACTACAGAGTCTAAGCTGGGAAAAGAGGTAAGTGAGCACCTTAGGAACTGAAAACCAGTGGAGAAGTAGTTAGGTCAATATATTTGAGGTGGAGTGGGGTGAAGATGTACTGGAACCAGGATACTAAAATGAATGAGATACAAAGATAGATCATGACAGGGACTTCCCTGCTGGTCCAGTGGTTAAAACTGGGGATGTCCCTGGTAGTCCAGTGGCTAAAACTCTGCGCTCCCAATGCAGGGGGGCCAGGGTTCACAGATCCCTGGTCAGGGAACTAGACCCTGTATGCCGCAACAAAGAGCTTGCATGCCACAACTAAAGATCCCACACGTCGCAATGAAGACCAAGTGCTGTCAAAAATAAATAAGTAAGTAATTTTATTTTTTAATAAAAATATAGGATGTGATGGCTAGGAGACCAGTGTAATGGATGAGATGTGTCTAGAGTGTGTATCTAGAAGATGGTCATTGGATTAAGGGTCTAGGTATGTTTAAAATATGGGAGGAGAGCTGGCCAGTGTTTGAGAAAATAGTCCATGTGTGTGCGTGCTGAGACACTTCTGGATATTGAAATCAGTAAGAGCTGTAGCACAGGTAATGACAGAGAGTGTGAACATTTGCAAGAACTGAAGGTTGGGATATTTTTAATTCTGGAGAGGACTGCAGCAAAGAGGAGTCTCTGGTAGTATTGTCTCACTATGTAATCTTCAGAGTCTCTGTGCAGAGACTCCCCAAGAGATCTCTTACAACTACCATGGAAGTCCTGCTCCCACATTGCTGTGGCCTCTGTTGCTGCAGGAGCTCAGCTGCCCTTCCAGCCAGTAGAGCTGCTCATCCAGGGTGTTGAGGGGTGTGTTCTGAGCAGAGTCCTGTCTCTTGCTTGTCTCCATCACCCCGAGGTGAGGCTGGCATACCTGGGTCCATGCTCAGGTAAGTCACCTTACTCTTTGGCTATAAGAGGGAGAAGGTGCACTCCTTCTACTTATGAGTAACCAGGAGTGGGGAGGATCCAACAAAAGGATTGCTTGGTCCCTGAGTGTTAAAAAGAGGGTAAACTTGTAGCAGGTTCATGCAACCTCTTTTCCTCTAGACCTTGTACATGCCTATCAGGATGGCTGAGTTAAGTCATGTTCCAAAGCACCCATTCTCACAAAGAATGTGGAAGCTGTGACTCCCCTCCCATTCAGAGAGTCTAGTCATCACAAAGAGCTCCTCTTTTTTTTTTTTTTTTTCAATTTCAGACTCTGTCCCAATTTCCTGCAGTCTCACTGCAACCTGACTTCAGTGACAACCTTCTCCCCACAACCTCTAAACAGAAAAGTTAAAAAAAGTCTACATATACCTCAGTGTCAATGATGTAATCTCTACAAGTTTTCCTTTATTCTCTCCATTTTCCTGACATCATCCCTTTTCCAGGCTACTTGGTATTTCCATGAATCACTGGAAGCAAATTCATACTTATTTGGTGGCAGAGAGGTACACTGCCACTTCCAAAGATGAGGTACATTTGCAGACACCCCACTGTGCCTCTGTTCTGTCAGATCAGTGATAGAATTTGATCTATGTGCAAACCCACAATCAAATAAAGAATGTGTAATAATAGTATAGGGATCCTCACAGAGAATAGGTAGAACCTAGGAACATTGCATTTTCTATCACTGTTGATCCGACTGGGCTATAACCAATTTATTCAGTGTGATATAAACCATGTTTGTTTGTTTTTTTCAATTTTTGCTTCATTTTTCATATTGCCAGTCAGTTCTGTATATATCCCAATGCATGAGTGCTCAGTCACTCAGTCATGTCCGATTCTTTGGGACACCATGGACTGTACCCCTCTAGGTTCCTCTATCCATGGAATTTCCCAGGCAAGAACACTGAAATATTCTGGAATACTGGAGTGGGTGTCCATTTCCTTCTGCAGGGGATCTTCCCTACCCATGGATCAAATCTGTGTCTCTAGCATCTCCTTCACTGGTAGGCAGATTCCTTATCACCACCAGGGAAGTCCCATATATACCAATCAGTTCAGTTAAGTTCAGTTCAGTAGCTCAGTCGTGTCTGACTCTTTGTGACCCCATGAATTACAGCACACCAGGCCTCTCAGTCCATCACCAACTCCTGGAGTTCACTCAAACTCATGTCCATCAAGTCGGTGATGCCGTCCATCCATCTCATCCTCTGTCGTCCCCTTCTCCTCCTGCCCCCAATCCCTCCCAGCATCAGGGTCTTTTCCAATGAGTCAACTGTTCGCATGAGGTGGCCAAAGTATTGGAGTTTCAGCTTCAGCATCAGTCCTTCCAATGAACACCCAGGACTGATCTCCTTTAGGATGGACTGGTTGGATCTCCTTTAGGATGGACTGGTTGGATCTCCTTGCAGTCCAAGGGACTCTCAAGAGTCTTCTCCAACACCACAGTTCAGAAGCATCAGTTCTTCGGCACTCACTTTTCTTCACAGTCCAACTCTCACATCCGTACATGACTAATGGAAAAACCATAGCCTTGACTAGATGGACCTTTGTTGGCAAAGTAATGTCTCTGCTTTTGAATATGCTATCTAGGTTGGTCATAACCTTCCTTCCAAGGAGAAAGTGTCCTTTAATTTCATGGCTGCAATCACTATCTGCAGTGATTTTAGAGCCCCCCAAATAAAGTCTGACACTGTTTCCACTGTTTCCCCATCCACTTCCCATGAAGTGATGGGACCAGATGCCATGACAGAATGTGGTCTACTGGAGAAGGGGATGGCAAACCACTTCAGTATTCTTGCCTTGAGAACCCCCCATATATACCAATACTCATGGTTAATAGATGGTTTTAAAGTATTTTTTTCCCCCACAGGCACTTACAAATTTCACCCCCCCCCACAAAAAAAATAAAAGGTAAAACTTATGATAATAATGATAAACTTAGAACACACACCAAAGAAAAAAGGAGAAAACAAAAATCATCTACAATATTACCATCCAGAGATATCACAGAGTTGCTACTATATCTATCTTGCTTTCCCCTCTGCCTCTATGATTTTTTAAAAATAATGATTATATATAATTGCATGTCTTGCTCTAAGAATAGTAAATTCTAGAACTACAGATATAAGATCTTATTGTTGTTTAATTTGATTGAAATAAATAAACAAGATAAAGTGAAATTACTTTGGCCACCTGATGTGAAGAACTGACTCATTGGAAAAGACCCTGATGCTGGGAAAGACTGAGGGCAGGAGGAGAAGGGGATGACAGAGGATGAGATGGTTGGATGGCATCACCGACTCGATGGACATGGGTTTGGGTGGACTCCGGGAATTGGTGATGGACAGGGAAGCCTGACATGCTGCGATTCATGGGGTTGCAAAGAATCGGACACAACTGAGCGACTGAACTGAACTGATAATACACATCATACAAAGCATCTGGGGCTTCCCTTGTGGCTCAGTGGTGAAGAATCCACCTGCAAAGCAGGAGATGCAGGTTCTATCTCTGGGTTGGGAAGGCCCCCTGGAGGAGGGAATGGCAACCCACTCCAGTATTCTTGCCTGGAGAATCCCATGGACAGAGGAGTCTGGTGGGTTACAGTACATGGGGTAGCAAAGAGTCGGACATGGCTGAAGTGACTTAGCATGCACAGGATACAAAGCATCTACCACTACGGACTTTTTTTTTTTTTTTTTAGCTAGAAACCAAAGGAGCTTAGCTTTGGGCTAGCTAGTGGGTGAGACCTGGATCAGTGGAGGGAGGGTAGGTCTGCCCGGACTTTTTTTTTTTGACTAATTCTAGAAACCTCCTTCAGAGACTGACCCCTTCCTAGTCTACATCCTCATCTCCAGCCACAAGAAAAAGAAAAGCAATAAAACAGAAAATACAAGCTGACATTTTCAATTTCTGTCCTGCTTCAACGTAATGGGAACTTTTCACCTTCACTTCCAGTGACTAAGTGGCCAGTTGCTATGATTGGTGGATTCCATTATGACCCTGAGATGCTGGGAAAAGGGACAAATCACAAATGCTGTTCAATAATTCCAATTTTAGTGAGATTTTTATCTCTACCCAGGAGATGTCTAAAAATGATCCATGGGTGATTTGAACTGGACTGACCAACTTCTATTTCAAAAAGAATTGAAAAAAGGAGATTTATGATGACACAGCCTGCCTATTTTTTCCAGGCCAATATTCACAGTGTGTTTCTGATAGCAGGTTGGTCCTGCTGCTATTTCATGCCACAGGCATGCCCTTGCCTTTTGCAAGGCATAACCACTTCGTGTAGGAGATTAGCTAACCAACTGATTTTGGCAAGAAAGACACATAAATCTGATGTATTTATGGCTCACACAAGCACCCACTGTTCCACGCAGTCACCACTGGGGCATCCATCAGTTGCATCCATGTGACTCTCTCCTGAGATGGGATGCTCTCTTCTGAGTATGGGGTAACTGGTGCTTTGGTGCCCCACTGGGGGTCCCAGAATTTCAATAATGAGAACTTTTCCTCAAAACAAAGAATATATATTTATTTTTGAAAATGTAGTATGATGTCCAAAGCCAATTGGTTATACAAAAGACATTCTGCATATTGATTTCTGGAATACGTGTTGCCCCAGCGCCCTTTTTCATTTTCTCCACTCTACCGCCTCTTCTTTTAGGCTTTATGATGGGAATGGAGCCATCAGATTAAGCATCACAGGGAAAATTGTTCATCTGGTTCATAAGGTGCTAAGGCAAAGAGTAAGTTAACCATCTGACAGATAATGCTGGCTGCTCTTCTGAGATTTACTGTCCAATTTTTCAGTTCAGACTGCATTGGGTAAAGTCTGCATTGAGTTTACTTTGGCAATAAGAAAGTGTCCAGACCCACATTGCTCAGTTTGTGACTTGAGGTTCTCCATGCAACAGCCCTGCCTTGCAAGCCAGCCTCTGAGAAGTCAAGTGCACAACAGGACTGAGGATGGGCCCCAGAGACAAGTGCCTCTCCTGCCCCCTTCCCAAGCCAGCAGCACGCACAGCTGGTGATTTCATCATTTCCAACGATTGTCACAGAGACACAAATAGCAAGTATACAACTCAGTCTACAAACATTAAGTGTGCAAGGAACCTAGTCTCCCTTATTTTCCAAGTTGTTTTCCAAATCCCTAGTCAATGCTAATTTCAAGCCCCAATTGATCAGGATTGTGCAAGGCATTCTCAATCAATTTGGAGTCTTCTCTTCCCACTGCCATTAGCATCTGGGGTTAATTCCAGTCTCAGGAGATGTGAGTAAAGACAGTGCACTGGGGCAAGGGCCCCATGTAAACTTTGGCTCACACAAGCACCCACTGTTCCATGCGGTCACCACGGGGGCATCCCTCAGTTGCATCCATGTGACTCTCTCCTCTGCTTCTGAGTATGGGATAATACGGCTACTTTTGTGCCCCGCTGAGAGTCCTAGAATTTCTGTGGGGGGCCTAAGCTTTGTCTACAGAGTGTGGTCCTCCCAGGAAAAGTCATCCTCCTGTTCATCTCAACACTCAAGACCTAGTTCATGCTCACTTCCTGTAAGCAACCTCTCTTTGTGACTCCACAGCTCATTTCACCTCTTTTCCCTTTAAAGTTCCTACAGCACTCATCTAGCGCTCGTCATGCAGGGATTGTCTTGTTTAGCTTTTCATGAGTTTTTGTAGAACTTTTTAAGGACGGGCTTCATCACTTTCCCCTTCACATCTTTATGAAAATATCTTCCTCAGATAAATTGGCACTCCATCTTGCAGCTAAGAAATCTACAAGCTTATGTAGAAGGGTGAAGAGAGGAGGCATGGGTGATGGAGAGAAAATGCAGGTGCATGTGGTAGGTTATCAAGATTATGCACCAGTAAGTCAAAAACATGCTGTGCATGTATTTTATCTTTTGTAGTACACTAAAACTCCAAGGCAGCATCTCGTGTTAATGACTTTTTATCTCGGCATACAGCCCAACTGATAAATGCATCTGCTCTATGCTGACTCTATTCCAAATATGATGAAGAAATAAAGAGGAAATTAAAAAGTAAATAAAAATTCTCACCAAAACAATGTTTATTTTCAGGATGTTGATTGGGAAACAGCATACATAGAAACTGAAACCAAGAAGGAACTTGTGAGGCCTTCTTGGTGACAGATGACTCCCTCCTCCCCATCTCCCCTGTTTCTTATTTGTAGAAAAGCTTTAGCCTCCTGAGTCTTCCCTGAGTTCCAAAGAATACATTTAGTCAGAGAAGTGGAAAAAAAAAAATGCTGAAACAAAGAAACTGTCAAACAAGACAAAATAATAATAGTTTAGCCATAAGACAAAGTCAGGAATGTTTAGCTCCTCCTCAAAGGCTTTAGATAATATTCTGAGTCATATCCTTGAGTTGTTGGGTGGGTTCTAAAACCTCCACTCACCCAGAAGTTAACTGCATGCTGACCATAAGCTCATAGACCTAAAGTTGGTTGGAACCAGAAGAAAGATGATGTTGACTCCCAAAATACTACCCATTTACATCACAAACAGCCAATCAGAAGAATGTCCATGAGCCAATCATGTAACCCATGACCCTCTCTCTCACACTGTCTCTAAAAGCCTGTTCCCTGAAAGTCACTGGTGGGGGCGGGGTGTGGTTTGGGGAGTTTGAGCATTAGCTGCCCGTTCTCCTTGCTTGGGCCCATGTTGAGCACCTTGCAATAACACTGTACTTTTCTTCACCACATCTCAGTGTCAGCAGAGTGGTTCTAATATGACAGGGCAAGCAGACCCAAGTTTGGTTTGGTGAGAAAATGACTAATAGATTAGCCCAAATAATGAACTCTTTTACCACCTATTCATTAGTAACTCACAGCAAATTCCATTCCATTCAATCAGCATTTGTTTCATTTCTATAAGCTGCTGCAGTATTCGACCCTGGTGACATAGAGAAAAATAAGATGTGATTATAGGGTTACATTTCATATGACTGCATGGAATTTCCTAGCAGGTGGGTTTGCTGAACAGATATAGATAGATACACAGGCATACAAGAAACTATTCTTTTAAATACAGTACTTGTTTTTCAAAGAGATACCCTAGGACTCCAACTTATTCCTAATTAGAGAAGGAAAAATATAGGGTATGATGGTTTTGGGGAGACTATAAGTGAGTTGCAACCTCTTAAGTCAAGAAGCTCATCAAAACAAAACATACAACATGATATTAGTTTCAGATGTGCTAATATAATGTTATATGTCTGCTGCTGCTGCTAAGTCGCTTCAGTCGTGTCCGACTGTGCGACCCCCGAGACGGCAGCCACCAGGCTTCTCCGTCCATGGGATTTTCCAGGCAAGAGTACTGGAGTGGGGTGCCATTATACCTCAATTAAAAACAAACAAAAACTTTTCAAAAAGCAAAACCCAAACAGATGCTATTCTCAGGTAGTTGACTAAGGACCAATTCTAAGCAGATTTTTTTTTGTTTGTTTATAGACCTTTATTTATTAAAGTCCAAGAGTTGCTGCTATTTGAATAGGTCTTACAGAGAGGACATATAAATATTGTTATCTAAACTGAGACATTTTTGAAAGCAAAAGGGATTACTACTATCACTAATTACTCTGTGACAACAGGAGACATAACCTGGAGTATGGCCACTCCAGTCTTGTAGATGGACAGCCAAAGTGAGTGAGAAGGATTTAAGAGCAAACTAAAACACAAATAGACACCACAGACCCTGGAAAACTCTTCTGAATACATATCAAGCCACAGCTGACTCAGAAATAGATTCTCCTCCTATTTGCAGTAAGAGTGAAACAGTCTCCCCAGAAGAATCCCACAAACTTTTCTGCCACCTCCAGGGTTCACCTTTTGCAAATTTCCTGAACTGGAGCTTTACTATTCTCAGATCTGGTATTATCACTATGTTTGCTTGTTTTTGGACTTGTGGGAAAGGAACTAAACAAAGATGGTGAATATTAAATGTCAAGAAGATCATATTATTTTGGTGTGCTTGCATGGGACATTGAATCTGTGAGCAAAGCTGAGTACTGAATGTATACTTAACAAAGTTCCCTATTTTAATAACATTCATGTTATTACTTTTATAAAGTAGTACACATATACTTATTATATAGATCATTTTAAAACTACAAGAAAGATATACAGAAGGAAATGGAATCACCTGTAAACCCATCACCTAGAGAGAAAACATTTCGGTGTATTTCAATTTATATATTTCAGACAGTTGGGATTATTTTGTATAGGTCATTTTTTTTCTTCCCTTTTCCACCTACAATTCAACCACCTCAACTCAATGGTCGTGCAATATTCAATAATGATGCCACCGAATGTTTATGGATGCTATTATACTATATACATACAATTTTACTCACGTTACAGTCCTATGAAGTAAGTGATTTTATTAACCCATTTTAAAGATGAAGAAATTGGGCACATGTAGGTTAGGGAAGTCGCTCAAGTTTTCACCAGAACTAAGTACAGAACGGGATTGAACCAAGTCTGAGTGGTTCTGGAGTTCAAGTGCTAACCAACAGGCTGAGTCGATCAGGTATTGGTTATGAAAAAGAAGGTTGTTTTTTTTTTTTTTCCCCAGTATGAAAGGATTGGATACAAGGAATATAAAGCTCATAGAACCTTGTTTACACCCCCCATTGACAGAGAGCAGCAGTCAGGAAGGCCCCAGATCTAGAAACTCAGGGAAGCGATGGCACTATCGCTAAAATCAGCTGCCAGCAGCACCTGAGAGCTGCCGGCAAAAGCCCTCATCAGTCATTTGCCCCGATGTCCACACTTGCCCAGAGCTTATTCCAGAAGCATCTTTTTCTCCTACCTTGCAAACCTTGGAAAGTGCTGTCCCTGGTGATATCCAAACAGATACCTCCTGCCAAGGAAATCTGTAAAATATTGTTTCCAGGCATTTGGTGCCTGTGGTGCAAGGGAAAACTTAAAATGACGGCGAAGATACGGAGATACATGGGTGAAATTGAGCGCACAGGTTACGCGACAGACCAGAGTTTTTCCCCACCATGGTACTTTCCCCACCATGGTTAATACCCTGACCTATGACCACCAATGAGGCAGTGGTAACTCAGACCTCATTGGCTTGTGTCTCCACCTGCAGCCCATTTCAGTTCTCTCTGAGAATTCAAGTGAGCTCACAAATGGCCCTCCCTGCTCTTCACTCCTGGCCCCTTGCTGTGCAGCCTGCACGGCCACGAGGGGGCAGCACCTCCCCACTACCACTGCAGCTGGTGCCTCACCGCGGGCTAGGTGCCCTCCTTCTCCCATAGCTGCAGACTCAGATTTCCAAACGATGCCTCCAGTCTCACTGTCTTGAACCCAACCAAGGTTTTTCCTCAAGTGATGATAGCTCTTTACTGAGTCCTGCACTTCTTCCCTGGGTACCAGGCAGTGTTTTCAGGTCTCTAAGCCTCATTTATAGAAAGAGCTTCTTCAGCTTGTGTTGAATAATCCTTTGTTCCTTGTGGGTAAACTGATTCATGGATCCGAGTTGGAGGCAGACACCTCATTGCCTGCTCCATCACTCACCCTAACCTCTGCCCCTCAGTGTACAAGCCAAACTTCCCTCTCAGAAGCTCATGCAAAAATCAACTCATGCAAAAGACACCAGTTCACTGCCAACTCTGACATTTCATGATATTTATTGTCTGAACCCTTAGGCTCAGAAACTTTCTCCATAACCAGTGCTACGATGAAAATTTTGGACATCGCTCTTTGTCCAGTGTCTTTCCTTGGAGTAGATTCTTAAAAATGGAATTACTCCTGTGAACTTGAAACAAATAAGACTGCCAGATAGTTCTCCAGTAATGATGGGTTTATTTGGGATCAGCAGCTGCTGCTGCTGCTGCTAAGTCGCTTTAGTCGTGTCCAACTCTGTGCGACCCCATAGATGGCAGCCCACCAGGCTCCCCCGTCCCTGGGATTCTCTAGGCAAGAACACTGGAGTGGGTTGCCATTGCCTTCTCCAGTGCATGCAAGTGAAAAGTCAAAGTGAAGTCGCTCAGTCGTGTCCGACTCTCAGCGACCCCACGGACTGCAGCCCACCAGGCTCCTCTGTCCATGGGATTTTCCAGGCAAGAGTACTGGAGTGGGCTGCAGGGTTACAATTCAGGGTCTGCAATTATAATAGGCCATGTGCAAGTCCCCAGCAAGGCAAGGAAAGGAGAGCACTTTTATGGAGAAGAAAAGGAAGTTGGGAGTGCTATCATAGTCTGTCACTTTGCTTTGACTGAGTCCTTGCAGGAGAGGAAGAGGAGTCTCTCTTCCAGTTGAACTCTGCAATGGCTGCAGGACATGAGAGCTCCCCCTGCTGGTTTCCCAACTCTATTTAATTGACGTCTCTATTAAAATTTTCATGATGTATAAAAAAGAATGAACATTTTTAAGATTTTGATACAAATTGTTGGCACATTGCTTCAAAAAAATTTTACCAGCTTACACTTCTACAAGCCAGTAGCGGGGCCACTACTTCTTGAACCCTGGCTCACCAAACGTTCTGTGAATGTTATGCTATCTATCTATTTACCAATCTAGCTGCTAAATGTAGATGTTTGTCCATATTTTATATATGTGAAGTATGCAATATATTTTTATATATATATATATATATATATATATAACTACAACTATATATATATATATATATATTTCTGGAATCAGGATTGCCAGGAGAAATATCAATAACCTCAGATATGCAGATGACACCACCCTTAAGGCAGAAAGCGAAGAAGAACTAAAGAGCCTTTTGATGAAAGTGAAAGAGGAGAGTGAAAAAGTTGGCTTAAAACTCAACATTCAGAAAACTAAGATCATGGCATCTGGTCCCATCACTTTATGGCAAATAGATGGGAAAACAGTGGAAACAGTGAGAGACTTTATTTTCTTGGGCTCCAAGATCACTGCAGATGGTGACTGCAACCATGAAATTAAAAGATGCTTGCTCCTTGGAAGAAAAGTTATGACCAACCTAGACAGTATATTAAAAAGCAGAGACATTACTTTGCCAACAAAGGTCAGCTTAGTCAAAGCTATGGTTCTTCCAGTGGTCACATATGGATGTGAGAGTTGGACTATAAAGAAAGCTGAGCGCCGAAGAATTGATACTTTTCAACTGTGGTGTTGGATAAGACTCTTGAGAGTCCCTTGGATAGGAAGGAGATCTAACCTGTCAATCCTAAAGGAAATCAGTCCTGAATATTCATTGGAAGGATTGATGCTGAAGTTGAAGCTCCAGTACTTTGGCCACCTGATGAAAAGAACTGACTCATTGGAAAAGACCCTGATGCTGGAAAGATTGAAGGCAGGAGGAGAAGGGGATGACAGAGGATGAGATGGTTGGATGGCATCACCGACTCAACGGACATGAGTTTAAGTAAACTCTGGGAGTTGGTGATGGACAGGGAGGCCTGGCGTGCTGCAGTCCGTGGAGTCGCAAAGACTTGGACACGACTGAGCCACTGAACTGAACTGATATATCTATATCTGTGGGGTTTCCAGGTGGCACTAGTGGTAAAGAATCCCCTGCCAGTGCAGGAGACATAAGAGACATGGGTTCAATCCTTGGGTTGGGAAGATCCCTTGGAGGAGGAAATGGCAACCCACTTCAGTATTCTTGCCTGGAGAATCCCATGGACAGAGGAACCTTCCGGGCTACAGTCCATGGGGTCACAAAGACTCACACATGACTGAAGTGGCAGCACACACATGCTTCTGTATCTATATTGACATAATTTCCCTCAGACTATTTTGATCACCATATTGAGTGAATTATGACTCAGTCCTCTCTCTCCTATACACATCATCAAGACTCTCAAACACCAAACCTTCCAAAACTGCAAGGAAAGTAACACCCCCAAGATATTTGTTTAGTCAATGGTACTTGTGACAATTTTAACTGTTGATTAAACGCAAGGTATTCTTCCAGAGGCTGTAGGAGTCTATTGCTAAAGAGTAGGTTAAGCCGTGAGTGACCCCAAATCCAAAATCCACATTCTGTCCAACAAGAAGGAGAAAAGAACAGTCATGTTTCTTCTTCCATGAAGATGCTCTGCAAGAAGCTGCTCTGTAAGCAGCTCTGTAAGAGTAAGAAGATGCTCTGTAAGAAGTTGTATCACTTCTTACAACTTATTGCCCAGAGTTTAGTCATACAGCCAAGTTCAGCTCCAAGGGAGGGTGGGAAACGCAATCTTTTTTCCATGTGATCATTTCTCCAGCTAAAAATCAGAACAGTGAAGTAAAGAACAGATACCAAGGAACAAATAGATATTCCTGTCCCAGAGGCGTATTAAGGATAATATATGATGTTTGTTATTAAACGGCTCAACAATTTACTTATTTCCTGGAATGTCCGTATTCCTTCTTTACAGAGAAAACACAAAGCTGTGGATAAAGCCTATTGTTTCTCTTTCCTTTAATTATAGTCTGCTTTTCCTTTGGCATAGATTATAGTTTCAGAGATATGCTACAAATTCATTTTGGACTTCAAATGGCTGGAACTTTTCATGCTTTGTTCTCTTTTCCTAGCCCAGCTTCTCAGTCTGGCATTAACTGATCTGAGAATAAACATTCATATGCAGCAGGTGAGTTGTGAGGAGTCTGGAAGCTTGCTTCGTATCCTTTCCTTGAAAAAAGGAAGACAAAAATGTGCTAAAACATCTGGAGGCAAAGAAAAAACCTAAGTAAGAAAAGAGACGGCGAGTTTCTCTAATAAGCATCTCAAGCTACGATGAATATAGCTTCCATTATACAAATTTAAAAAAAAAAAAAAAAAAACAACTAATCTGGACAGGCCAAGGAGCTTTAATGGAAAGAAATACATCAGTGGACTCAGAGTAATTTACAGAGATGAGATTTCATCATGGTACTGTGTGTATCTTATGCATCTCACCAATGCACAACAGCACAAAAAAATATAGTTTCATAAATTACTGTGATACAGATTTTACGGATCCATGACATTAAATGAAAAACAAGATTAACCTGAACAACGGATGCTGGAAGTCTTGAGCCCTTTCTTAGCATCAATAACCACTTGGCAAATATTTCTTCTGCTGCCTGATTGGTTGGGCCAAACTTCTCTAATTTTGAGTTCATCTTTATTTCCAGTTCTCTCATCCCTTTCCTGAATACGCAGTGTACTCTGGTCAAGAAATACTTTCTTTTTTTTTTTCTTTAATTCTTTTTTTTTTTAATTTAATTTTATTTTTTAAACTTTACATAATTGTATTAGTTTTGCCAAATATCAAAATGAATCCGCCACAGGTATACATGTGTTCCCCATCCTGAACCCTCCTCCCTCCCCCTCCCCATACCATCCCTCTGGGTCGTCCCAGTGCACTAGCCCCAAGCATCCAGTATCATGCATCGAACCTGGACTGGCAACTCGTTTCATACATGATATTTTACATGTTTCAATGCCATTCTCCCAAATCTTCCCACCCTCTCCCTCTCCCACAGAGTCCATAAGAATGTTCTATGCATCAGTGTCTCTTTCTAAATGAAGCAATCTGTCTGTAGTTGAACTCAATTCACATATCTATACTGATTGATGGCTTATGTCTGAAGATTGCATGCATCTTGAAAAAAATCAACATATTACTTCACATCTCCTAGGATGGCTATAAAAGCAAAACAAAACAAAAGAGAAAGTAGCAAGTGTTGGTGAGAATGGGGAGAAACTGGAACCTTCATATACTGCTGGTGAGAATGTAAGATGGAGAAACCCCTGTGGAAAACAGTCTATTGGTTCCTCAAGGAGCTAAACATAGAATTACCATATCACCCAGCAACTGTGCTCTGGAAAAAAGCTGAAGACAAGGGCCCGAACACACTTGTATACCAATGTTCACTGTAGCATGATTTATAATGCGTGAAAAATTAAAACAGCTCAGGTGTTCAGCAACAGTTGAAAAGATATACAAAATGTTGTATATAATACAATGTAATATTATTCAGTCATAAAAAGGAATAATATTCTGAAACATACTATAATATGATAAACCTTGAAAACGTTAAATGAAATAAGACAGACACAATAGGACAAATATTATATGATTTCATTGATAGGAAATATCTATAATAAAAAAAGGGAAATTCATAGAGCTAGAAAGTAAATCAGAGATTAACAGGAGCTGAGGGAATACAGGAATGGAGAGTTATTGCTTTAATGCGTACAAAATTTCTGTTTAGGGTGATGAAAAATCTGTGGAAAAAGATAGTGGTAATGGTTCCATGATGTTGTGAGTGTAATTAATACCACTGAATTGAACTCCTAAAATGGATAAAAATTACATATTCTTAGTACATATTTTACCACAATTTTAAAAAATCGATTGCTTTGGGCTTTCATATTTAAAATATACTACATTCTATAGTTTACCAAAGATCATCGTGATATTTAGCCCTCACAATCCTACAAACAGGGCAAAATATTTACCATTTCCTGCTTCCCCTGCCCCACCCCTGCTTTAATGATAATGTATTTGAAGTTTAGAGCAATCATGAGGTAAGTTGCAGAGACAATTTGCAGATACAAATCTCAAAGGCTGGTCTCCTAGGGGCTCAGTTATTCCACGGAGAGTCGATCTTCAAATTCTCCCAACTGAGTTGTTGCCATAGGCTTTTAGCCTCTGGTTATGACTGGTCTCCAGCCCACTCCTATCTTTGAAGATCTGACCATTGGACTGAATGATTGTTGCTGCTGCTGCTAAGTCACTTCAGTCGTGTATGACTCTGTGTGACCCCATAGACGGCAGCCCACCAGGCTCCGCCGTCCCTGGGATTCTCCGGGCAAGAACACTGGAGTGGGTTGCCATTTCCTTCTCCAATGCATGAAAGTGAAAAGTGAAAGTGAAGTCGCTCAATCGGGTCCGACTCTTAGCGACCCCATGGACTGCAGCCTACCAGGCTCCTCCGTCCATGGCATTTTCCAGGCAAGAGTACTGGAGTGGGTCACCAGTGCCTAAAGGAGTGTAAATTCGGTCAAAACATCCCTGGAAAGAAGTTCAATTTATACCTTCAGAAGAGGCACGAGAAGGAAGATACACAAAAAAATCCAAGGGAGTGGATGTGATGTTTCCCAAAGCTGGGGCAAAAGTTGAGTTAGCTTGGAATACTTAGGACATCCTGGGAACTGCAGATCAAAGTCCAACTCTCTTAGGGTTCTTGAGAGCCAGGTCACTTCATTTGATCCTCACAGCCAGGAAGGGAGAAGTGGAATAGGAATGTTTTCTCCCTTTTACAGTAGAGAGAAGGTTAAGTGCTTGACCAAGGTCATGGAGTCAGAGGGGACTAAGAGGAAAATGGACTCAGGTGCCCTGACTTGTAGGTGAGGACTCTCTCCATTATGCTGTAGCGGCCTGCTTCTGAGAGGCTCACATCCAATGCCCAGGAAATGCCGCACAGAGGACTGCTGTTACTATTCTAAGTTTAAGTTGTGGGGGTGGGGGGAGAGGTTGATGCAGTGAGTACAGCCAGGGGTGGAATGTGGGGATGCCATCCTGCCATCATGGATATGGAGTCCTTTTTATGACTTATACCATTCCAACTGGCACAAACAAGGCACAGCTGAAGATTAAATGTCCTGAACGTTGTTAACCCATTAGATTTCTTGACACCTTCTCCCAGAATTGTCTTTTTATATTTGCAGTAGTTTCTGTTTATCAATGGGTATGAGATGTCCTCTTCCTTGTCCTTTGTCAGGGAGCAGGTACTCTCTTGTATGCTTTGGGAAGGAAAAAAACATCCTTTCAGTCCAGAGCTCGAGTTGCCAAGAAAAATCTGCTTAACCCCTACCCCTGCCTTGGTTGCACGATTGGTCCCAGCCTGCCTGGGACTTTCCCAACAGAATGTCCTGTGTCCTCCTTTAAACCCAGGACAAACTGGGATGGTCGGTCAGCCTATGTCACCCTATTTCTAGAGCAGCTCCCTGCCAAATCCATATCTCTTCCGTTTCTATTGTTGTTGTTAGTCACCAAGTCATGTCTGACTCTTGTGACCTCATGGACTATAGCCTGCCAGGCTCCTCTGTCCATGGGATTTCCCAGCCGAGAATACTGGAGTGGGTTGTCATTTTCTTCTCCCGGCGATCTTCCCTACTCAGAGATCAAATCCACGTCTCCTGCACTGCAGGTGGATTTTTACTGCTGAGTCATCTGTGCTGTGCTTAGTCACTCAGTCATGTCTGACTTTTGCAACCCCATGGACTGTAGGCAGTCAGGCTCCTCGGTCCATGGGGATTCTCCAGACAAGAATACTGGAATGGGTTGCCATGCCTTCCTCCAAGGGATCTTCCCAACCCAGGGACCAGACCCAGGTCTCCCACATTACAGGCAGATTCTTTCCCATCTGAGCCACCAGGGAAGCCCAAGAACACTGGAGTGGGTAGTCTATCCCTTCTCCAACGGAATCTTCTGGACCCAGGAATCGAATCGAGGTCTCCTGCATAGCAGGCGGATTCTTACTAACTGAGCTACCAGGGAAGCCCACTGAGTCACCTGGGAGGGCTAACTTTTGCAAGGCTGAACTTGACAAAGCAGTAAGAGTCCCCACGAGATAGCCAGGACAGAGGAGGGCCCTTTCCATAAATCTCCCTACTTAGCCCCATAGTATTGATGGGAAGGAGTTCCCTCTTCCTGCTCCTGAGGGTGATGAATCAGATCCGGCAAAATGCTCTGTCCACACTAGAAAGACATTCTGTGGCTCCATCTACATCTAACAAGGCAGATGGATTGGTGAACTCAGCTTGATAGCCTTTTGCTTGGTGGGACAAGGAGAGTCCCTGTGACTGTAAAGGACAGATGTTCCTGTGTCCTGGGCTTCCTGATGGGAAACTTGAGAGCCTCCTGGGAGTGGAAGAGAGTGGCTGTGGCTGGTGGGAAATGAGAGGAGACCACGGGGCCACTCAATCCTGTAAGCAGGAAATTAGGACTATCCCCTTGCCACCAGGTAAGATGTTTAAGGTTTTCAGAATAGAACATCCTAGTAAAGCCAAGCAGGAAGCAAATACCTACTACGTCAATCAGTCTATGCAGTAATTGAGAAGATTCGACACAAACCAGTTTGTCCTTCCTTTCTCTTGGCAAAGTAGGTCTGATGACTTTGGCTGGCTCCGCTCAGGCCAGTGCGGCTGGCAGGTGGACCCAACTGATTAGATGCAATGCTGCGCTAGCCCAGAGGTTAAAACACTTGCTCAGATACCCCTTCTCAACAGTTCCTATTTCCTTAGGACGGAGTTCTCAATTCAGGGCTTTCAGCCCTGTCAGAGGGTATTGCAGCTGCTGAATTTGTTGTTTTAGGGCGTGACGACTTGACAGCTCCCGGGCGGGGGGAACATCTAGTAGCATTTCAGCTTCCCTGTCATGCCAGAGGAGCTTCCATAAAGGAGAAGATGAATTCACTGCATATGTGCGTGCGCGGGGCTTATGTAAGCTGCAGGCAGCAGTGCACAGAGGAGAACAGAAGCCAGGCGGGGGCAGGGAGATCCGGTGAGGCAGCCCCGCAGTGCAGATGCCCGCTTGCAAAGCTGCGCGTGGAGGTGCCGCAGGACCGTAGCGCTGCAGTGAGGGGAAGGCAGCAGGGGCGGAGGAGGGTTTATGAGCTTCTAGCCGCGGTGCTGGGAGGCAAAGCCCTAATTTGGCAATGCTTAGGGTGGGCAGGGCTGGAGATGGTGGGAAAGCTGCCTTATTGGGGCTTGTTTGTGACAATAGGTGGGGGTGTGCAGGGAAGGGAGGGAGCCGAGGGGAGAGGAAAAGGCCAGAGGTCTTGGAGCTGCTTTGCAGGAGGAGGAATTAAAGCAGCAAGATTCTTCCTTATGATCTCAGCCAGACTCCTCCGCATCTTTGAGTCTCCTAAACCGTGGCCCACAGCTGCCCACCCCAGCACCTAGTACCTCAGAGAAGCTCTGCTGGAGTCATCGTGTTTGGGACACAGGGCAACATCTCAGCTGAGTAGGCATCTCCATGCTGCACCAATCAGGTGGTTGCATCCCACAATATTTGAGTTTTTTTTTTTTTTCTCTACAAGGTACCAGGCAAGGCCTTTCAGGGTGTATTTCTGCCTTCTAGGTCTTGCGAGATAATGGTAACAAATAGGAAAGAGGCCAGATTAATAAAGCACAGGGCTGAATATGGTACCTGAAATTCTTAAGGGAGATGCAAAGTGTCATATGCTTTTTTCCTGTAGGTTCAAATACCTAACAGCTTTCCTTCCAGCTGATTTTCTGCTTTGGAGGAACAAGATGTGAGTTATTTTGAATGATTGCTGTATTTTTTTTAATTTAATTTAATTTTTAAACTTTACATAATTGTATTAGTTTTGCCAAATATCAAAATGAATCCGCCACAGGTATACATGTGTTCCCCATCCTGAACCCTCCTCCCTCCTCCCTCCCCATACCATCCCTCTGGGTCGTCCCAGTGCACTAGCCCCAAGCATCCAGTAAATCTGATCAGGTTGTCAACAGGACAAAAGCTGTAGGTACATTTCAGCTTGTATTCAACTTCAGTAATAGTCACTCTCTTTGCTCTGGTAGAGGAAGCTGGCCTTTAAAGTCTGGCAGACCTGGGTAGAGATCTTGGCCCTGTCATTTACTTGCCTTTTGTTATTAGGCAAGTAACTTCACTGTCAGTTTTCTCATCTGTTGCTGCTGCTGCTAAGTCACATCAGTCGTGTCCAACTCTGTGCGACCCCATAGACGGCAGCCCACCAGGCTCCTCCGTCCCTGGGATTCTCCAGGCAAGAACACTGGAGTGGGTTGCCATTTCCTTCTCCAATGCATGAAAGTGAAAAGCGAAAGTGAAGTCACTCCCTCCATCCATGGGATTTTCCAGGCAAGAGTACTGGAGTGGGGTGCCATTGCCTTCTCCGTCTCATCTGTTAAGTGGAGTTAAATAAAAAGTGGTTAAGAGCTCAAGCTCTGAAGTTAAACTGCCTGGGCTTGAATACAGAATCCACTGCTTATTAGCTGTGATCTTAGGTGAGTTGCTGAATCTCCTGACACCTCAGTTTCTTCATCTGGAAAAAGAGGACAATAGTACCCACCCCAATGGCTTGCTGCAGTGATTAAATATGATCCTATATGCATAGAGTTTAAAAGAGTGGCTAATAAAGAGTAACTGTTTTATAATAATGATGATCACAACAATAATTTTATCACAAGGTTGCTGTGAGGTATAAATTTGACAACATACACAAGAGTACCTAGAAAATAAACCTGAATACATGTAATTGTCTCCTTCCTTTACTTATGATAAGTTAGGAAACAACAGAAGAGCCCTTCTGTACTGACACTCTGAACTGCTGAATTAAGTCTGGTATAGGGAGATAATTTTTTCTTCTTTCACTGCTATTGCTTTCCTTTTAAGAAAATGGAAACTAAAGTTGATAGAGGGAGTGATTATTAATATGATATGATAGCTCTTAACATTAAATACAGGAGTTATGCTAAAGTACAATTTTCAAAAGGTTAAAATCATGATTCATATGCAAATACGTAATGAATAAATTTCAAACATTTTATTTAACCCATCTACTAATTAGGGAATGAGTAAGATGCTAAAATCTATTCAAAGGAGAATTTGAAGAACACACACATGGAATCAGGAATGCTGAAATGAATTTGCTAATAGATATAAAACTGTTTAATAGCCTGTGGTGCCATGAAGTATGGGCTTTCCAGGTTCTAGTGGTAAAGAATCCGCCTGCCAGTGCAGGTGACATAATAGATGTGAGTTTGATCCCTGGGTCTGGGAGATCCCCTGGAGGAGAGCATGGAAATCTACCCCAGTATTCTAGGAGAATCCCATGGGCAGAGGAGCCTGGTGGGCTACAGTCCATGTGGTCACAAAGAGTCAGACATGACTGAGCACACAAGCACAAATTCTGAGCCTGGCCTGAGAGCCCTTAAATTACAATCGCCCAAACTTCTGGGCATTAAGTATTTTAAACAATCAATGGGCCAGACTCTGTCTCATCTCCTTTTTCAGGAAGTGAGTCCAGCCAGTTTCTCAGAGACACAAGTGGGAGGAAGGAAGCTCAGAGAGAAACGGTCTAGAGTAGATGGCTCTCGGTCTGTGCTCCTTGGTGATATGGTACATCTACTCCAGAGGTCCTCTAACTCATGTGATTGGGGAGCCAGGAAGCAGTGAGAGAAAACATAGTGGAATCAACTAAATCATATTTATTCATTGGAAGACAAGGAGATGTTTTTTCTCTTTTCTTTACTCAGGCCACATCATTAATTCTAATTAATGGAAAATGTAGAGGTTGTTCAGAATGAATTTTTAGTTGTCATTAGCCAAAGACAGCAATCAACAGGCAGATGAGAGTTATCTCTATCTTATCATAGGAGAGGAATATGTGTTCTTGTTAATAAAGGAAAAACAGCAAGTGGATATTTACTGTGGCTTCTCCACCCACTGGTAGCCGATAGGGTGAGGGGGACCACGCAGTGTATGCAGAGCCAGGAGAACATTTTGTGTGCTGAACTGATGCCACCCTGTATCGACTGCTGCTTTCTGCCAGGAGGGGCTAAGTGCTGCACTGATGTTCTCTTCTCACTCTACTGGAAGAGAGGTGAGGACCAAGGATCTTACTTCTTTGCCTTCACCCTAGCCTGAACAAAGATGAGCAGCTAAGTGGCTTTTCCCGAAGTACGCCAGGCCACTGGGATTTTTAACCAGAACAGACACTTCAGGGCATTGCAATTTGGCAGCATGAGAGATCCACTCTCATTCTGACCTTCACTCTACATAATTAGTGCCCTTCCATCTAACTAAACAGAGAAGATCTGGGGCAGCAGAGGACAGAATTAGCAATAACCCACCAGGAGATGGGAACTCAGCTTGAGGAGGAGAACACCTGACTGCAACCTACATGGAAGAAAACAAATCAGATGGAGGCAGAGGGAAGCCTCCTTGATCTGCACTTGTCCTTGTGTTCCTAAAAAATCGAAAAATGACCCTTGGCAGACTCCCGTAACAAACAAATAAACCAGGGATGATATTTCCAGAGCTCCTCCTTCCCTGACAGGAATAATAAAGTAATTGTAGGCTGCAGCAGCTGCTGGGGCACTACTCAGAGCTGTTTATAGCCATTCTTGCAGGGGGGTCAGGGGGAAGCCCCCAAAACCCCTCCTCCCCGCTCCAAGCCAGCTCTGCTAAATTTAGCTCTCCCAGCATGTGCAGGGGTCTATATTTAGTACCTGAAAGTCAGAGTTCAGCATTCAATTCATCAAGCCATCAGTCATCCCTTCATCCAAGGAACACACGGAGAAAAATCTTTCCAAAAGAAGCACTTGCTCTCTACTAGGGGTGGAAGCCATTCTCAGACTGAGGGATTCACTGAGCCAAGGGGGTTTCTCCTTACCCAGATGGTGTGAGGTGCCCTTGAGAGTGCTAGGCATGGAGTAAGGATGTGGAGTGTGGCTGCAGAGGGCCAGGAGCAGTGGAAGAAGAGAGAAGGAAGGATGGCGTGGGCAGCAGCCCTCTGCTCTCATTCTGTGCTTGTTGACATTCGCAGGCAGCTGGGTGCAGACATTAAGACCCTACTTAGATGTCACCTCTTAGCAAGAGCTTGCCTTGAGACCCCTCAAAGTGGATTAGGAGCCCCTCCTCTGCACACAGTATTTCATCTGTCACACTTTACAGCAGCCACACCCCTCAAATAAATCATCTGGGATGTTGTTCAAGGACAGGTTTCCAGTATCATGCATCGAATCTGGACTGGCGATTCGTTTCATATGTGATATTATACATGTTTCAATGCCATTCTCCCAAATCATCCCACCCTCTCCCTCTCTCACAGAGTCCAAGAGGGATGGTACGGGAGGGAAGAGTGAGGGGGGTTCAGGATGGGGAACACGTGTATACCTGTGGCGGATTCATGTTGATGTATGGCAAAAGCAATACAATATTGTAAATTAATTAACCTCCAATTAAAATAAATTTATATTAAAAAAAAGACAGGTTTCCATCTGGTGTATCTGGGGCCTGAGATCTTGTGTTTTTAATGAGCTTGCCCCCACTACTCTGGGGGCAAAGGTGATATCAGGCTAACTAGCTGGTAGCAAACCTAGATATTGCCTCGGGGCTGAGCTTGTATTCATGGATGAAGGCATTATAGGCGGGGCATCAGGAAGGAAGGAAAGTGGTAGGTCTTCATTTATCCAATCCCTCTGGACCACCATGCTTACAGGTCAGTGGTATTGCATCAAAGTGAGGGAGGGTTCCTAGTATTAATATGTGGAAGAGAAGGCCTGTGCCCATGGGTCTCAGTTCAGGCTCTGAGTTGCTCCTGTTCTTCTACCTGGAGACCTCTAATCAGAACAAGCAGTGTTGCAGGGGTACCTCAATGGGGGGCATCAAAACACATTTAGGGCTGGTATGCAGGGATCTGAGTCTTCCTGCTCCCGATGGGCCCAAGAGATGGATAGTTAACTGCCCTCACGTGCTGTGCTGTGCTAGTTGTTTCAGTCATGTCCGACTCTTGGTGACCCTGTGGACTGTAGCCCACCAGGCTCCTCTGTCCATGGGATTCTCCAGGTAAGAATACTGCAGTGGGTTGCTCCTTCCTACTGCAGGGGATCTAACCCTTGTCTCCTGCACCACTAGTGCCCCTTAGGATGCCCCACTGCCTCATAGTGTAATCCAACTAGGAATTGGGGTAGGCTTCAGGATACTAATAAACTAACAACAAAGAGTGGTGAAAGACAAAACACACCAGACAATGAAGGAGATGATTTAATTCGGGCTATTGCAACACAACGGACACTCATTAATAAGGAATGTCTCACCAAAGGTTTGATGAAGAGATCTTAAATAATAGCACCAAAAGTGTAGGTTCTGAAAGAAGAAAGGGATAAATTGGACTTCAAAATTAAAAGTCTTTGTTAAGGGACTTCCCTGGTGGTCCAGTGGTTAAGAATCTGCCTTCCAATGGAGGGGACTAGGGTTCAATCCCTCGTCAGGGAACTAAGATTTTACATGCATTAACTAAGCCCATATCCTACAGCTAGAAAGAAGCCCAAAGAAGCCTGAATACCACAAGTGGAGAAGCCTGCATGTGGCAACAAAGAGCTTGAGTGCCACGAGGAAGGTCCCGTGTGCCAACTAAGACTGGAGGCAGCCAAATAAATACATTTTAAAAAGTCTTTGTTAAGACTTTTTCAAAAGACCCTATGAAATGGATGAAAAGATAAGCTACAGACCATGGGAAAATATTTGCCAATCACATAACCAACAAAGGACAATGATCTAAAACATATAAAGAGCTCTCAAAATTCAACGGTGAAAAAATAAGCAATCTGATTAGAGAACAGGTAGACGACATTAAGAAACATTTCACCAAAGATGAGGTACAAATGGCAAATAAGCACTAAAAAAATGTTCAACATCTTTATCCATCAGGCAAATGCTAATGAAGACTATGATGGACTATTACTATATACCAAAAAGAGTGGCTAAAATAAAATAATGACAATACCAAATCCTGACAAGGATGCAGAAAGTCTGGCTCTCTCATATTTTGTTGGTGGGAAGATACACCCACTCTGGAAAACAGCTTGGTAGTTTTTTTTTTTTTTTAAGTGATTATTCTATGACCTGTCAATTGCACTCTGGGGTATAAACACTCTGGGATAAAAAGAATTGTGTTCACACACACACACACCCCCCACACATAATGTCTCAAAGAAAAGGAAGGAAGGAGACTTGGCATTGTAGAGACAGATGAATGAGAATCTCAAGGAAGGGTCTAATTTCAGAATATTAACAATATTGGAGGACCATGTGGTTATCTACTTTAGAACCCAAAAGTTCGGAGGAACAAAAGAATGGAGGAATTTATTAACTTTTAGTGTTTTATAGGAGCACAAAATTCAGGTAAGTTTTAACTGTGTCAGAGTACAAGGTGATCATCGGTAAGTGTGGTGTGGAGATTACTGTGGGATGGCATAGGCTATGAATGCATCAGAGCTCAGACAAGCACTGTGGACCAGTGTTGCCTGGAAACAGCGCTACTGTGGAGCTGACTTGAATTTGCTCTCATGAGTTAACTTAAATATATGTCAATATTGCAAACTGACTGTTAAACCATTGGTAGTTTGAAAGTGGCCATAGTAAGAGTATTTACAGCTTGAAAATTGGCAAATACTATAAATCAGCTTTCTTTCTCTGTCCACTCATCTAGAAAGCTGGTCACTGCACATTTGTCAGCATCTTACTTTCCAGAAAGCCTTGTGGAGGAGACAGAATTTGAAATATACATTAAAAATTGGGAAAAGAAGTATCTTATATTTCTCCTTCGTGATTCAGTGCCAGAAAAGAAAGTTAAGACTTGTACCCCCTAAACTCCTAAACTAAGTACCCAGAGTTGAAATAGAAATAAATTATGCATTAAATAAGGGCATATGATCTGAATAGGAATTTTTATTTTCATTTAAATGGAACAGACTTGTCCCAGGAAATTTGAGACATATAGTACTTAGGTGCCATTCTATTATCTAGAGAATTCTGTCCAATCAGATATTTTTGAGCATCTATAATCTAGTGAATTATATCATGAGATTTCTAGTACCTTCTGAATCGCCAAAGCAAGATTACTTTTGTTTCTTACTGTTTAACTCTTGTATATTTTGTGTTTCTATAACTATCTTTTAAAAAGTATGTACAATTACATCTACCTCTTTTTAAAGAAGAAGGTTGATATGCTGCATTATTAACACATTGCCAACAACATATTTCAGTATAGGCATGAAGAAAAATCCATGTTATGTCACATCAGAATAGAGTATTCAATACTTCTGGTGCATTTCTCTTTTGAAGGTGGATATGCCACTAGTCTTTTCCTTTTCAGTTCAGTTGCTCAGTTGTGTCCAACTCTTTGTGACCCCATGAACTGCAGCACACTTGGCTTCCTTGTCCATCACCAACTCCCAGAGCTTGCTCAAACTCATGTCCATTGAGTCGGTGATGCCATCCAACCATTTCATCCTCTGTTGTCCCCTTCTCCTCCTGCCTTCAATCTTTCCCAGCATCAGGGTCTTTTCAAATGAGTCAATTCTTCACATCAGGTGGCCAAATTATTGGAGCTTCAGCTTCAGCATCAGACCTTCCAAGGAATATTCAGAACTGATTTCCCTTAGGATGGACTGGTTGGATCTCCTTGCAGTCCAAGGGACTCTCAAGAGTCTTCTCCAACACCACGGTTCAAAAGCATCAATTCTTTGGTGCTCAGCTTTCTTTATAGTCCAACTTTGACATCCATACGTGACCACTGGAAAAACCATAGGTTTGACTAGATGGATCTTTGTTGGCAAAGTACTGTCTCTGCTATATGCTGTCTAGTTTGGTCATAGTTTTTCTTCCAAGGAGCAAGTGTCTTTTAATTTCATGGCTGCAGTCACCATCTGCAGTGATTTTTTTTTTTTTTTTGCAGTGATTTTTGAGCCCAAAGAAATAAAGTCTGTCACTCTTTCCACTGTTTCTCTATCTATTTCCCATGAAGTGATGGGACCCAATGCCATGATCTTAGTTTTCTGAATGTTGAGCTTTAAGCCAACTTTTTCACTCTCCACTTTCACTTTCATCAAGAGGCTTTTTAGTTCCTCTTCACTTTCTGCCATAAGGGTGGTGTCATCTGCATATCTGAGGTTATTGATATTTCTCCCGGCAATCTTGATTCCAGCTTGTGCTTCTTCCAGCCCAGCATTTTGCATGATGTACTCTGCATGTAAGTTAAATAAGCAGGGTGACTGTATACAACCTTGACGTACTCCCTTTCCCGACTTGGAAACAGTCTGTTCCATGTCCAGTTCTAACTGTTTCTTCCTGACCTGCATATAGGTTTCTCAAGAGGCAGGTCACGTGGTCTGGTATTCCCATCTTTCTAAGAATTTTCCACAGTTTGCTGTGATCCACACAATGAAAGGCTTTGGCATAGTCAAAAAAGCAGAAGTAGATGTTTTTCTGGAACTCTCTTGCTTTTTCGATGATCCAGCAGATGTCAGCGATTTGATCTCTGGTTCCTCTGCCTTTTCTAACCCAGCTTGAACATTCGGAAGTTCATGTGTTTTTGAAGCCTTGCTTGAAGAATTTTGAGCATTACTTTGCTAGCATGTGAGATGAGTGCAATTGTGTGGTAGTTTGAATATTCTTTGGCATTGCCTTTCTTTGGGTTTGGAATGAAAACTGACCTTTTCCAGTCCTGTGGCCATTGCTGAGTTTTCCAAATTTGCTGGCATATTGAGTGCAGCACCTTAACAGCATCATCTTTTAGAATTTGAAATAGCTCAACTGAAATTCCATCACCTCCACTAGCTTTGTTTGTAGTGATGCTTCCTAAGGCCCACTTGGCATTCTAGGATGTCTGGCTGTAGGTGAGTGATCACACCATTGTGGTTATCTGGGTCATTAATATCTTTTTTTGTATAGTTCTTCTTTGTATTCTTGCCAATTCTTCTTAATATCTTCTGCTTGTTAGGTCCATACCATTTCTGTCCTTTATTATGCCTATCTTTGCATGAAATGTTCCCTAGATATCTCTAATTTTCTTGAAGAGATCTCTAGTCTTTCCCATTCTATTGTTGTCCTCTATTTCTTCACATTGATCACTGAGGAAAGCTTTCTTATTTCTCTTTGCTATTCTTTGGAATATCATCCTTTTATCCTGACCAATTCTTTGCATTATAGTTCTCTCTCATAAGAAGCATTCAGTTGTTTTTCCAATTTCTAGAAATATACACTGTTGAATCAAGGGTGATCAGAAGGAAGGCTAGGGTTATATTAGGACAAACCTATTCCTCCTACAAAAACAAAACCCTTAAAGTATATATCAAATTCAGAACTCTGCTTTGAAGAAAAAATAGGAGTTAGCTAGTCATTGGAGATGGGAGGAATTCCAGTTAAGGGGGTAGCATTTGGTCATGCTGTTGTATTGTAAGGCACTCATTGTTGTCTTTATTGAAACATATATAGGTTTGACATAAGATGAGAGGCAGGATAAAGTCAGGAGGAATAAGATCAGAATCAGGTAGTAGTCACACCATTCAGGGCCTTGTAGTTTAATCTTACTTAGGAGTTTGAGCTTTGCCCTGAAAGCTGTAGGAAACTCTCAAAGGTTTGGAATTGGAGTAGTAGAAGCAGTATGGCTATAGCTTGGAGGGAAATTACACAGGAAGCAGGATATTGGGGAAAATGTTAGTTATCTTGTCAAGTGATGAGAGCTTGCACTGAGGCTTGTAGGAGGGTTAGAGATTTTATTCAAGAGATGTTAAAGAGGAAGCATCTTCAGTCTTGGTGATGTAATTGATTGATTGTGTATAGGGGTTGAGAGAGAAAAAAGAATAGAAAGATTCAATGTTTCAGTGTCCAAAGACTGAACGTATAGTGCAGTGTTTGCCAAGATAGGGAACCAGTGAATCAGTGAAGTTGCTCAATCATGTCTAACTCTGCAATCCCATGAACTGTAGCCTACCAGGCTCCTCCATCCATGGAATTTTCCAGGCAAGAGTACTGGAGTGGGGTGCCATTTCCTTCTCCAGGGGATCATCCTGACCCAGGGATCAAACCCAGGTCTCCCGCATTGCAGGCAGATGCTTTAGTATCTGAGCCACCAGGGAAGCCCAAGATAGGGAAAGCAAGAGGATTTGGAACAAATACATTTAACATGTGTCTGCTGAAGAGCGTCTTGGGGAAAGTTTACAAGCTTCTTATAATTCTTATGCTCTCTAATAACCTAGTATATTTCAACAGTAACATGACTTAAGCTGCCTTCATGTGAACATTGGTTAATCATGGGTATACATTCATTATGTGTATACACCAAATAATACATGATTAGGAAAGAACACATGTGAATCTGCATACTAGTAAAAACATGCACAGTAGTTAACCTTGCTTATCTGAGTGATAAACTGACTTACTGAGTTATCAGCAAGCTCACTGGAGTTCCCTGACTGCCATATAATATGTTTTAGTATGACCTGGGCATTTTTAAGCTTCTATTTTGTGATGAAAAACTTTAAATAACGAGTTTATTGATTGATGCTTTAAAATAACAATGGAAACCTGACATTGTTGTTTTAATAAAATAGATTTATTGGAATCTACTTTTGAATCTTTGGTTTTGGCACACCACCAGTTTGGAAACATTGATATTCTACATTGTGATAGAGACTTGATATCAAATTAGAATATGTGCTCCAGAACTTTAATATTAAAAACTATTTTTTTAAAGAAGGAAAATTCATCCAGAATTGACCTCTGCTTTAATTTACTAGTATATGTTTGCTACAAATTTGGTACTGATTTTTAAAATACTTTAGCTTCTTCCATGAGTGTGATCAGTATTACTGAAACTTTGAAATCACATTGATCACTTTATTACCTTTCATTTCTACCCCTGTCACCAACAAGCTTACCTGTATTGAACCAATCTTTTCCTTGATTTCTGCCTCATTACAGTATATGTTCTGCCTCTTGTCAGAAGCTGCTTCTTTCAACTGAACCTCCAGGTTTTCTTCCCTTTCTGCTTCCTCTGGGGCTATAACACTGTCTCTTTTTAGTAACTACCTCTTCCTTTCCCATAACTACCCTTAACATAAAAATACATCCACATCTATTCTATCTATACCCACTTACGCCTAAGCTACCTGCATCTACTCTCTTGTTTTATTTTCCTTCTATTTACTGGAAATGGGCTTCCCTTGTGGCTCAGATGGTAAAAAATCTGCCTGCAATATGGGAGACCCAAGTTCGATCCCTGGGTCAGGAAGATCCCCTGGAGAAGAGAATGGCTACCCATTCCAGTATTTTTCCCTGGAGGATTCCATGGACATTGGAGTTTGGCAGGCTACAGACCATGGGGTCACAAAGGGTCAGACATGACTGAGTGACTTTCACTGTTTTTGAAACAGTAGCTTATTCTGGCTGCTTCTATTTTATCATCTCTAATTAACTTTTCAGCTCATAAGGTTTCTGTTTCCATTACTCCCTCGAAACTCCTTGCTAGGTTTATTTCTGTATCACTAAGTTTTCAGGCCAGTTTACCTATAGTAAAGAGCTTAGTTTTTCCTATTCCCCCCTCTGAAGCTGGAAGCCACTGGAGAGTTATAAGCAGAAAAATGACACAATATAACTTATAGTGTATCAAGGTCACTCTGAAAGATGCAAGTGTGAAGACAGGGACACCAATTAAGATGCTACTAAAATAGTATTTGGGTGTTTCCCAGGTGGCTCAGTGGTAAAGAATCTGCCTTCCAGTGCAGAAGACGCAGGTTCAATCTCTGGGTCACAAAGATCCCCAGGAGAAGGAAATGGCAACCCACTCCAGGATTCTTGCCTGGGAAATTCCATGGATCAGGAGCCTGGCAGGCTGGGGTTGCAAAAGAGTCAGACACAACTTAGCGACTGAACAGCAACAGCAAATAAAACAGGGAATCCTCACCACAGATATGGCATTTAATTCTGTGAGACTGGAGGAGATCACCAAGGGAGTGAGTACAGGTGCTGAAGCTATCTGAAGGCCAAGCTCTGGTCCTTTGTACACTGGGATGCCATGGATATAAGCAAGAACTAACAGAGGAGATTCAGAAGGAGTCAATGAAGTAGATAGGAAACCAGGAATAATATTCAAGGAAAAAAAAATTCAGAAAGGAAAGCATGATCCTTAGGGTCAAATGCTGCTGTTAGGTCAAGTAGGATGAACTGTGAGAATTAACTCAATCACCTCTGAGGGTGTTTGTGTGTGTGTGAAAGGGATTGAACATATGGACAAGAGCAGTTTTTAAGGCATGCTGAGAAAAGTCTGACTGGAATGAATTCAAGACAGAATGAGAATAGTGGCAAGGAAAACAACATATTTAGACAACTTCTGATGACCATTGCTATAAAGGGGAGCAGGGAACCAGGGCAGTAATTGAAGGCAGAAGTGAGATTGACAGATGGGCTTAAAGTGAGCTAAACAACAATGTGTTTGTATACAGATAGGAAAATGTATTATGTGAGAAAGAGATGAAACACTGGAGGAAGTAAAATCCTTGAGAAGGTGCCAGGGGATGGGACCCACAACACAATACAGGTGTTGACTTCAGCCAGGACCATGGATAGTTCATGCGTTGACACTGGACCTGAGATAGCTCATAGGCAGAGCTTCTGTGAGATTGTTGGGCAGAAGCATGTGGAAGCTCTTTTCTAGTTGTTTCTAATTCTTACAGGAAATAAGAGGCAACGTCATCCGTTGAGAATTAGGGGAGTTGTTGGAAGTTTAAAATAGGAGGAAAAGGTATGAAATTCTTGTCAAGGAGAGAAGGGGACTGAATGAACTAGGGATAAGAGGATGGGAAGGGTCCCAGGGAGCCTCAGGTAGGTCAGTGACCATTCATTGACAGTGACACCAGTTAGCACGGGTGTGTGTTTTCTCTGGTCAGGCTGAAGGCTCAGGGAGGAAAGGGTTCACCCTCAGCTCCCTTCATTTTCTCATCTCTTTATTGCAGCACACACACATACAAAAAACTTTTGAAGCTCTTGGCTGTTTGTTGCAAACTCTGAGGTGAATTCCGGATGAGAACTGCAGGTTAAAGAGAGATGGAGCTTTCTCTGGAATGTCTGTGCTTCCTGCCAGTCAGCATTCATTTGGCAGGCCAGCCTTTGACTGAACTGGTATTTTAAGCATCCAAATGTATTCCAAGCCAAGCTGGCAGCCATTCTATGCAATCCACGTCACTGCCCTTTATACCAGAGGAGACTTGGGGACCTTTGGAATCCTCAGTCAGCAGAGCCTGCTCTGCATTGCAGTGGAATCCATTTGCTCAGGGACACTAATAGACTGGATTCAGAAGTGGGCCCTGAATTTCCGTGAAAGGGATGAGGGGCACTAGGGAAGGAGGCAGCTGGGAAGGACTGAAGTTTAGATAGAATTTAAATAAAATAGACTTCAAAGAAAATGTTCTTCCTCTGACCTCCACCTCTGCTAAAAGCTGCACAAAGTAAATGAGATAAGAGGTGAGCCTGTAACCTAGATTTGTGGATATGTATTGACGCCCTTCTCTGTAGGCTGTGAGTGATGATTTCATTAATATCTGTAAGGTACTCAGAACAGTATCTGGCAGATACTAAAACTCAATACATATGAGAAAACATAATAATAATACTGTTATAATACTATTATTTTTTATTATGCCTTGACTAGGGTTGAGCAATTTATTTCTGCATCTTTTTCTAGACAACAAAGAAAATCTTATTTAAATGAGCAAAAAAACCCTCATAGATTGATTAATGTGGTTCTTATACAAGGATGACATCCCCATCTCTGAAACACAACACAAATATGATGTGAAGGCAATACTGAGAAGAGGGAAGATGTGGGATATTGAGCCAGAGATGCCTTAGCTAGCTTGCACTTAGCCAAGCCACTTAAATTTCCAAGAACATTACTTTTCTGACATGTAAAATGGAGACAGTAATAACTCATCCTTGATATTACTATTGGGATTTAATAATCAATAGATATAATTGTATTATGAATAATGGTGGGTATATAGTTTATATCCAACAATGATATCTGTGATTATTAGTAATTTTGGTGGATTCCTTAAGTGGAAAATATCTTTCCTCTTCTCCATGTACAGAAATCTTTTTTACCTTTCCAGGACCAATTTGATGCCAGCCTCCACAGAAATTCTAGTCCAGATTCTCCTAATCAGACAATCTTGTTTCCTCTGGGTTCCTACTATATTTTATATTAGTTCCCCTCCCTTGCCCCAGTTCATCTTGAAAGTCTTTTTCCTTGCATATTTGTCTCTTAAGCTAGATTAAAATTTTATATATATATATATATATATATATATATATCTGAATCTCCATCCCATTTAGCAGAAAGGCTAGAATGTAGTAGGCATGTAACAAATGTTTGTAGAATTCATTGGGAGTTCTCTCTAATCTTCAAAGCTGAAAAACTGACCTACAATTAGAAGAGGCTTCTTTCTCTCTTTTCCCAAATTTCCCATATGAGAATTTGGGAAACAATATAGAGTAGTGAGGAAATGTGGTGTCTGAAGTCAGTAGACCACTTATGGAATCTCATTTCAGCAATCATATAGTGTATTTCCTGGTATATCATGAGCATCAAATAGTATGTTATCTATGATTATTATTGTCATTGTAGGTATCATCACCATAATCAACATAGAGGCAGTGTCTGTCCTGCTTACAATCTAGGTAGGGAAGGAGGACACAGATGAAATGCCACCAGAGCACAGCACCAGACCGATATTTACCAGCCCTCACTTGATCTTGGAGCATTAGGACAGCACAGCTGACTCCAGTCAAGAAGAGATCACTCTCCAGGCATGACAGAAAGGAAACAAACTGTTCTTAGGTGGCTTACGCTGCTTCCTGCACTAGCTGATCCAAGTAATTAGAGCAGATAAGTGACCAGTAAGGGCAAGCCAGAAATGGATCCTACTTCCATGCCACGGATAACAGAGCAAGTTATAAAAATGTACCCTTAAAACTCTGAGGACAAATTAGCCATCCGATTTCCAGCGACTGAAAGAGTCTGAGATTCATTGTAGGCAAGTAACTGTGAAAGGGAAGGTCAGCCAGAGGTGGACCTCCAAGTCACTTAAGCTGCTCAGGGGCTCTTCTTGGCCATATTTTGAGGTTCATTTTATTAGCATCCTGGAAGAGAGGGACTGAAGCTGTAGCAGATGTGGCAGCATGGTGTCATAGAAAGAAAAGGAGATTCAGTCCTGGATTTATTACTTACTAGCTCAGTGGTTTTTGTAAATTACTTAATCTCAGTGATTTTCAGGTTCCTGAGGATTTAATCCTGGGAAGATTAAAGGTGATGTAACATACCCATGCTCACTAACTGGGAATGTTATCATTGAGGACTTCATCATTGGGAAGCACCCGATCTCTTTCATATTAGAGAATAATAATCAAAACTAACCATAAGCAAAAAAATAAAATAAAATCAGTTAAAATATTTTGACTATTTCTAGTTTGGGACATGGGCCTCCTAAGACTATTCCAGCCCTAGATCAAAACCTTGGGAGACAGTAAATTGGCTTTGTTCTATTCTGGGTCCAGCTTCTATACCCCCAAATTCTTAAAATTATTCTTAGGGGCAGTGAGCTGGGGCGTGGGAAGACATCAATGCCCACTGTTCCTACTATAGAGAAAATTGCTCAAGGGCACATGGCCCACTGATGGTGGGTTAGTGATGTCATCTTCCCACACAAAGGACATTATTAATATCACAGTGACTCATACTGTGTGACTGTTCAGGCACTTGCCGGAGGGGAGGGGTGGAGATAGATCTACCAAAAAAAAAGGAGGAATGAGGAGATGGACTGAGATTTAGTTGAAATATTTTAAGCGGGGAAGTTGCACCCTCTTTAGCTTTGAGATGCAAGAAACATGGAAGTCACATGAATGGGAGGAAAGAGGGAAGCTGGAGAGGGAGTTAGAAAAGGCAAAGGGGAGAGACCAATAAAGAAAGAGGGAAGAGAAAAGAGGAAGGCAAAGGTGGGCTGAGGACGAGGTAGAAAGCAAGTGTTATTATATAACTAGGATTGAAAGGACCAAGCTATGGAGATGATCAATAAAAGAAGATTAAATTTGTAAGATACATCCAGAGGTTTAAAGAGATCCCAAGATGGAGTTAGGAACATCTAAGTCAGTGGTTTTTGAGAATGTGATGAAATCCATGGAAAGAAACAAAGCATATATGTTCCAAGTGTTGTATATAGTTTCATGGAGTTCATAGATTCCCTAAAGCCAATCCATGAATTCTCCTCCTAGGAGAGTGCCTTCAACATTCACATATATTAATTTGAGACAATGATAGGTTTGGAGCTTCCTCAGACAAGTCTGAAAGTCAAACATAGAGTTTATGAATATTACCATTTTAGTTTCTTTTCAACTGCATGAATGTTATTTGTTCAAATCTAGCTATGATCATATTTATTTGTTTATTCAATATACTAATTTTTTTTTTAAACAGGACATTTTGCTAGATCTTTTTAAATGATCACCAGTAAATAATCCAAGGGTTTGGGGGCAAACAAAAGAGAAGAAAATGGCCTTAAATAATAAAGTTTACCGTTTGAACGTTAGGCTCCTTCATGCTGGAAGAATGAAGTCCATTGGTCTTTCTTCAGGTAACAAGATTTAAGTGTACACAGGGAAATAAGGAAAATAGGAGTCACATTGCATGGGCCTCATGAAGGAAAGGAAGCATTAGAATGCCAGACCACACAGAGACTGTTGTTCAGGAGCTGGGTCACTTAAGGTTTGGTGTAACTTGAGCAATCTGGTCTCCTTATCCACTCAGCAGCGCATCTGTTAATTTCTGTCCCAGTGTTTCTCTGTGCTGCTGGCTCTGCTACCCTTTGCCACCTTCTTTCTCCTTAACAGATTCTGCCTGTTCAGTCCTTTGCCTTGCTGTTCCCTTTGCCCATGTTTTCGTTTGTTTGTCTGTTTCCTTCCTCCCATTTTTAAGTGCTAACTTTTTTGAATGTGCCCCGAGTCCCCCAGAAGAGTCACTAGTGGATTCATAGTCACCTTCGCCCCTGAAAGATCTTTCATGGGCACGTTACCTGGCTTCTTCTGAGACATGGGTCCACCCAGTTCAGTCTCTGTGCCGGGATGTCATCATCATGTAGTCAGGAACATTCGGAGTAGAGCACTTTCTTCTTTGGTACAATACCTATTGGACTTTACCTACTGGACTTTGTAGGTTTGCAAAGCTGTACTCTCACATCCATCACATAGTTTGACCCCCGTAATAACCTTGTGAGTAATTATTATTAGTGTGGCCATTTTACACATGAGGAAACAGAGAGTCAAAGAAATTAAGGGGAAAACTCCAGGTCATTCACCCAACAAATGGTAGGCCACACTTAATTCCAGGTTTTCTGACCCCAAAGTCTTTCCAGACACCAGTCAAGAGGAGAGAAACTGGGGGAAAGGCAGGAGGAACAAGGTAAGAACTAATGTGGGAATGAAATAACTGTTTTAGAGGGTGAAAACATTAGTTGGGTGTGGGGGAAGTAATTGCAAAGATTAAAAACTGGTGGTTTAGTCACTAAGTCGTGTCTGACTCTTGTGACCCCACGAACTGTAGCCTGCCAGGCTCCTCTGTCCATGGGATTCTCCAGGCAAGAATGCTGGAGTGGGTTGCCATTTCCTTCCTTCTCAGGGCGTCTTCCCTACCCAGGAACTGAACCCAGGTCTTCTGCACTGCAGGCAGATTCTTTACCAACTGAGCTACGAGGGAAGTTCAAGCTTAAATACCTAAATTAGACCTGGACTATATCTATGAAGTGCCAGGAGATGGTTGGGTCCAGTTTTTGCCTTTTCTCACCCCTTTTCCTGAAAAGGGTTAGTATACTCCACCTTGTATAATTATGACTTGAAGAGGAGTGTGGGGAGGAAGACCTCCTGGAGCCCCAATTTCCCTTTCCAGCCTGTACATTTCAGGGGCCAAAATACCTTAATAAACAGTGCTGTGATGAACATTGGGGTACACGTGTCTCTTTCCCTTCTGGTTTCCTCAGTGTGTATGCCCAGCAGTGGGATTGCTGGATCATAAGGCAGTTCTATTTCCAGTTTTTTAAGGAATCTCCACACTGTTCTCCATAGTGGCTGTACTGTTTGCATTCCCACCAACAGTGTAAGAGGGTTCCCTTTTCTCCACACCCTCTCCAGCATTTATTATTTGTAGACTTTTGGATCGCAGCCATTCTGACTGGTGTGAAATGGTACCTCATAGTGGTTTTGATTTGCATTTCTCTGATAATGAGTGATGTTGAGCATCTTTTCATGTGTTTGTTAGCCATCTGTATGTCTTCTTTGGAGAAATGTCTATTTAGATCTTTGGCCCATTTTTTGATTGGGTCATTTATTTTTCTGGAGTTGAGCTGTAGGAGTTGCTTGTATATTTTTGAGATTAGTTGTTTGTCGGTTGCTTCATTTGCTATTATTTTCTCCCATTCTGAAGGCTGTCTTTTCACCTTGCTAATAGTTTCCTTTGATGTGCAGAAGCTTTTAAGGTTAATTAGGTCCCATTTGTTTATTTTTGCTTTTATTTCCAATATTCTGGGAGGTGGGTCATAGAGGATCCTGCTGTGATGTATGTCAGAGAGTGTTTTGCCTATGTTCTCCTCTAGGAGTTTTATAGTTTCTGGTCTTACGTTGAGATCTTTAATCCATTTTGAGTTTATTTTTGTGTATGGTATTAGAAAGTGTTCTAGTTTCATTCTTTTACCAGTGGTTGACCAGATTTCCCAGCACCACTTGTTAAAGAGATTGTCTTTAATCCATTGTATATTCTTGCCTCCTTTGTCAAAGATAAGGTGTCCATATGTGCGTGGATTTATCTCTGGGCTTTCAATTTTGTTCCATTGATCTATATTTCTGTCTTTGTGCCAGTACCATACTGTCTTGATAACTGTGGCTTTGTAGTAGAGCCTGAAGTCAGGTAGGTTGATTCCTCCAGTTCCATTCTTCTTTCTCAAGATCGCTTTGGCTATTCGAGGTTTTTTGTATTTCCATACAAATTGTGAAATTCATCGCAGCACTGTTTATAATAGCCAGGACATGGAAGCAACCTAGATGTCCATCAGCAGATGAATGGATAAGAAAGCTATGGTACATATACACAATGGAGTATTACTCAGCCATTAAAAAGAATACATTTGAATCAATTCTAATGAGGTGGATGAAACTGGAGCCTATTATACAGAGTGAAGTAAGCCAGAAGGAAAAACACCAATACAGTATACTAACGCATATATATGGAATTTAGAAAGATGGTAACAATAACCCGGTGTACGAGACAACAAAAGAGACACTGATGTATAGAACAGTCTTATGGACTCTGTTGCAGAGGGAGAGGGTGGGAAGATTTGGGAGAATGGCATTGAAACATGTAAAATATCACGTATGAAATGAGATGCCAGTCCAGGTTCGATGCATGATACTGGATGCTTGGGGCTAGTGCACTGGGACGACCCAGAGGGATGGTATGGGGAGGGAGGAGGGAGGAGGGTTCAGGATGGGGAACACATGTATACCTGTGGCGGATTCATTTTGATATTTGGCAAAACTAATACAATCATGTAAAGTTTAAAAATAAAATAAAATTTAAAAAAAAGTAAATAAAAAAAATCTCAAAAAAAACCCCCAAAAAACAAAATACCTTAATAGCTATTTAATCTCTTTGAAATATGATGAGAAGTCAGCACATCAAAAAAATCCCTAATATCTAATGTGAAATAATTTATCAAGTTACCTTTCCTCTTAGAGAAACTATAACAGCTGTAAAGAGAAGCAAAAAATCCTGAAAGATAAGTAGGTTAAAGCAACATTTGCAGAAAGCCTCATTGGGCAATGGCAAGGAGGACAGAGGTGGGAGTGGGCAGGGTAAAGTGAGGGGAAGCAGGGACAAGATCTTCAAGCAGTGTCCACAGGCACTGGGACATGTATTCTTTCATTGATTTAAAAATAAAATTTTATCCACGACAGTGTTCCATCACTTGGCATCACATAAAATGTTATTAATGCAAACCTCTGAGAAGCAATTAAACTGAATTAAAAAGTTAACATTAGAGTCCCTTACATTGGAAAGGGTTTGCTGAACATCTACTGACAGGAAGTTGTGTTGAGATGCATTAGTCTTTTAATTCCCTTCTTATTAAGTGCATTTACAAAGAAGCAGGATGCTTACTGCTCTAAATGTCAGCAGCACCTGCTGCACCTCAATTTTCTCAATTAGAAAATTTAGGATCCGACCCACTGTAACCAGCTGATTCAGTGATGTTTTTGTTGGTTCCAGGGTTATCCTATGAAACAATGCCTGGGAAATGGGAGTTTCTTAAGACTTCTTTAGATTTTAACCTTTCAAATAAAAATAAGTGATTCAGAAGAATCAAATGATCCCTTTTGTCCTAAGCTTCTTGTCTTGATAGCTGACCATGCTTGATGAAATTGTCTATTAAATGAGAATCATTCTAATTAATAGGAGAAGATTTTCTCTTAGACTAGAAAATTAACACCAAAAGGGCAGAACAAATGTTTGTGAACTTCAGTTCTGCACTAAGTAATTTATGTATCATCTGACTTGTCAAGTTTTGGTTAAAGAACAAACTGTTCAAGGATCCAAACTCTTCTTTTCAAAATTGAGACTTCCCCTTTTCTTATCTTTCCCTAAGATGTATCTTATAGCTCATGTTTCCCTGGTGGTTCATTGGTAAAGAATTCCCCTGCCAATGCAGGAGACATGGGTTCAATCCCTGATCCAGGAAGATCCCCTGGAGAATGGAATGGCAACCTACTCCAGTATTCTTGCCTGGGAAATCCCATGGAGAGAGGAGCCTGGTGGGCTACAGTCCATGGGGTCGCAAGAATCAGACATGACTTAGTGACTAAACAACAACAACAATAACAAATCTTATAGCTCATCTTCCCCTTGAAGCTTTTTTGACATCCTCCATACCTTAGGGTTTTGTTCTAGTTCTAACAAATAAAATTTTGAGACCATTCTCTTATTCTTATCCAACCTCTTCTCCCCCCTCCTCCAATTGCTGGCTTTTTTGATGGGGTGTCTATTAGATATCCTTGTGGAGATGCAGAGTGGACAGGTCAATGTTCTGAGTTCAGGTGAGAGGTCTGTGCTGGCAACATCCATTCCAAAGAGAGGAAGTGGATGCCTAAATAGATGGGGCATGATTGCCACTCACTCCTTCAAGTGTTGTTATTTGGCTTTTGTGATGTCATTCTAGCATCCTCTCTTGGCTCGTCCCAGTTTTCCTGGAAGACTTCGCTTCCAGGAAGCACCCAGATGGGTGCATCATCTCCTTTAGTGGTATTCCACAAGGTCTTCTCTTCTGTATTTATCACACTTCTAATGTCCTTAACCACCATTCTGCTCCATCGCATAATACTCTGACACTCTATTTATCTGTCTCTATCAGCTGAGCTCCTTAATGGTGAGAACTGTCTCTATAAGCACCGAGCAGAGCATCTGACTATGGTGGGCATTTAACAAATGCTTGAGGAATGAATGAAAGAATTTATTAATTTAGTCTCTTGTCCTACAAAAACAAGTAAAACCCAATCATGTTTGCCATTTCAGGAAAGGGTCATGGTGAATAAGAACAGGAGGGTATCTTCCCGTGAGATATTATTATAAAAATGATAAGGTACTCAGGCTAGTTCCCAGGATCTTTTTTACTCAAAGTAGGACAATAATTATACCATTTCATCTATATCTCATGCAGTGCATATCATGGTTACTATGAGAAAATGTACTTAGAATTCTAAGCCACCAACTAGGAAACGTTTGCTATATAATTTCCCCCTAATTAGTAGTCTCTCCACTGTTGGTTCTGTTCTTAGTGTTTTATTTTGTTTTAACTACATAGCTATTTCTTTGATTCAGGCCTTTATCCCTAATGCACATAAAGTCATGGATCAAATGTTGAAGACAATCAGATAAAAGACAGTAGCACAAAAGGCACAGGGCTTAATGCTCAAATGCCCTAGAGAAACCTGAACAGACCCACTGAGGAGGAGAAAATACAGGAGATGGAAGGCAGTAGATGAGTAGGTGTTTGCTGAAAATAGACCTTTATCTAGATCCTCTCTAAACCTAGAGAAAGAGCAGAGATGGCCAAAGTGGGTGTTGGAGACCTAGTTGACAAATGATGGATGATAAGTGAGCGTGTGTGGGGGCTTCAGCATGTCTCTCACGGGATAGAATCAGCTATTTTGAGGTGTTTTAGAACTCCTTGCAGAAAGCCGCCTAGAGGTCATTTAACATTATTTAGCTCCTTAGCTAAATTAACTGTACTTTCTTCTCAGCTATACTTGAAAGCTGTGTCAAGGTAGAAGCCTACTCTCTCTGGGGGAAATCCCACTTACTTTGCTGTGAAGCAATGAGAAGTTCTCAGATTAACTGTTCCCTCTCGGTGTCAGGTGTCTTCTAGAAAAACAGGTTGTTTTTCAGAGTGCTTCCTGGCCCAGCTCCTGGGTGACCTCGGATACACAGTAAGCATATTGATTCTTCTACAGAGTATTAGTATAGCACTGTGTTTGTGTGTATGTGTGTGTGTGTGTGTGTGTGTGTCTTTGTGCACACAGTGGGTGGTGGGTGGAGTACTCCCTTGTCCCCATCGTCAAAAATAAGAGGGACAGGAAAAATCTGCTTCTAAATTTGAAAAAGTGAGTATTAACTTTATTCCAGTGCCTGTCTACAATAACCTAAGGCAGCTTCTTCCTGGATTCTATCTGTACAATACAACATGTGCGCATGCGCAGTTGTGTCCAGCTCTTTGTGACCCCATGGACTGTAGCTCACCAGGCTCCTCTGTCCATGGGATTTCCCAGGCAAGAATACTGGAGTGGGTTTCCATTCCTTTCAGGGATCTTCCTGATCCGGGAATTGAACCCACGTCTCCTATGTCTCCTAAATTGGCAGGCAGATTCTCTACCACTGGGCCACCTGGGAAGCCTGTACCATACCACAGAGAAGGTCAAACTACTTCTCTCTGATTTCTCCATCAATAGGCAATCTTATACCGGGCTCAGAAATTACACTGTTTGACACAGGGGTTTCCTTTCCCCCAGTTCTCAGAAGGGAGTTCAGACTTGTTGCCTGTCAGATGCAAGAAGGAGGGTGGTCCCTTCCTACCTCAGGCTGATGCCCAGGAGCTGAAATGACCGGGAAAAAAACAAGCAGTTAAGATGCTGAGAACTGACTGAAGGGAGAAGATACACAGATTGGCTGAGGATGCACTCAGGTTGCCTAGTAGTCATATCCAGATATTTGAAGAGTCATTGGATCATATAGAAGAGCAAGAGTAGAGTTATTATTGCTCCAAAAGCTGAGCAGAGGGACCGTTGCCACAGCTGTGGCAGTTGCAGGGGACAGATGGTGCCGTATGAGAAATCACTCTGTCAGGACTGCTGCTGCCATTCTAGCGGGCTTTCTGTGTTTAACCAGAGATGGGACGAGCACCAGCAGGGTGGTTGGTGGGACCATCCTGGAAAAGGAGGACCTCAGGGCTTCTAGGCTCCTTCCCCTTGTCTTGTTTTCCTTACCTTTTCCTCTGGGTACCTTGGAGATAGTTGCTGTCTTCTACCTTGTGGGAACTAGAGTGGAGCATCCTACATGCTCTGAACTCTGATGGTTTGAGCTTTACAAGCACAGAGTGCTACAGCTAGGCAATGCTTCTGGGGGCTTTATTATCTTTAGTTTTGAACAGTTCGATTTTTGGAGCATTGTGTACAGTCCTCCGAGGACATGGTCCTTCCTAGGTGTCCTGAAGGTGACCTGTGGTGACAGGGTGCTGTCAGTTGCTCCTGCCTCCTCTCACCTGGGTTCCGCCTTCTTGTGTGTCCAGCACCTGGCTGAGGAAATGAGCAGGAGAATGTATTAAACAGGTGTTTGGCAAATGCGAGGCAAGGAAGCAGGGCCAGCCCTTCCCTGTCCAAAAAAAATATGTTTTTCTAGTCTGTCTGGATTTTCATGTGTAATCCACTGTGGAGGAAACTGAGACCATTCTTAGCAGCGTTCTGCATCCCCTGTGTGCTCAATGAGGGTGGTGAACCATGAACTATGCCCCTGCCCTGTGGTGCTCAGGGTTCTTCCTGGAAGCCTGTGCCTGGGGAATTTTGGGCAGCTACTTGTGTGCCAATGACCAGATCCACCTCTCCCGTACACTGATTATACTCCTCTGGTTCAAGTTATCCAGCCCCAGGACATTTATCAGTGTTTAGCAGTGAGAGTCCCGGTTCCTTTGAAAAGTGCCAAAGCTTTGTCATAACAGGGCTTTGTGCCCACTTTCTCCTCTCTCCTTCCCTGGGAAGTATGGAGATCCCATCTCCTATCTGGACCCTTCCAATAGTGAGAGTCAAGTTAGGTCATTCAACCTGGGAGACATAGTCTCTGTTCCCACATTCCTTGAATGCCTTTCAGTAGAGGCCAGCCCAGCTGGGCTGCTTCTACACCTTTTACACCTAACTGAGGCCAGTGCTTCAGCCAAACGATGGGCAGAGTTGGCTAGTCGTCATGTCTACACCAACCTAACTGCAATGCAGAGCGTCTACTACTTCAGGTTCCAACAATATTCTAGAAGACAGAAGAAGATTCAAGTTCCTGGTGTAGCCCTTAAGAAAGAGATGTGCAAGTGCAAATTTGATGCATGAAACGGGGTACTCAAAGCCCTGTGCACTGGGACAACTCAGAGGGATGGGATGGGAAGGGAGGTAGGAGGAGGGTTCAGGATGGGGGGACACGTGCACCCGTGGCTGATTCATGTTCATATATGGCAAAAACCAGCACAATACTGTAAATTAATTAGCCTCCAATTAAAATAAACAAATAATTTTTTTTTTTTTTTAAAGAGATGGTTCAGGTATTCTCTCTCTCACACACACACAGAGACACCTGAACAAATACACTCTCGCATATAGCGGGCTAAACTCTCACTGTCTCCCAGCTTTCTTTCCTTCTTGCCCATTCTTCTCTTGTTTCTAGCAAATAATGACATTAGCAAGTACTAGTAGTAGGTGTTTAGATGCTAAGTCGTGTCTGACTCTTTGAGACCCCATGGTAGCTCACCAGACTCTTCTGTCCATGGGATTTTCCAGGCAAGAATACTGGAATCTGTAGCCATTCCCTTTTCCAGGGGATCTTCTTGATCCAGGGTTTGAACCTGTGTCTCCCACATTACACGTGGATTCTTTACTGCTGAGCCACCAGGGAAGTGACATTAACAAGGAAGGCCACCAACTTCGTGTAGCCTGATTTTAAAGAACTAAGGCTTACATGCCTGAATGGACTGCTGATTTGATATATCTCTTTGACATTTAGGGAACCAAGTCCTGCAGTGAAAAGCAGTTTGGGTAAAATGCAGAAGACATTTGGGAATGAAAGCGTCTGTTGGTGAAGATCTGAATCTTACTTTATGGAAAGGAGGTTTGTGGTTGAGGAATGACTTTTCTAACAAGGGGTGAGAGAGCTAAGTTTCTTCTCATACTGGAAGTGGTACAAGTCATACCAGGGCAGTCAGGCCCAGAGTTACTAATAATTCCCTAACCCTTACTTCTGAAAAGTTTGTTATTTGTTTTGTTTCTCTTTGTTTTTTCCTTAGCTTTCAATGTTTCCTGAAAGTGAAGTGAAAGTGAAAGTCTTTCGGCCATATCCGACTCCTCGCGACCCCATGGACAGTATGGTCTATGAAATTCTCCAGGCCAGAATACTGGAGTGGGTAGCCTTTCCCTTCTCCAAGGGATCTTCCCAACTCAGGGATCAAACCTAGGTTTCCCACATTGTAGGCGGATTCTTTACCAGCTGAGCCACAAGGAAAGCCCAAGAATACTGGAGTGGGTAGCCTATGCCTTCTCCAGTGGATCTTCCCAACCCAGGAATTGAACCAAGGTCTCCGGCATTGCAGGCAGATTCTTTACCAACTGAGCTATGTGGGAAGCCCTAAGGTTTCCTGAAACAACCCTAAAGAAACTTCCAAAAGTTATAATCATTTACACAATGATAACAATAATGATTGTTGATCACTTGCTATATGACAGGCAGTGCATCAAAGACTACATTGTTATCTCATTGAATTTCCACAATGCATGTGGGGTAGATACAACTGATATCCCCAAATTACAGATTGAAAAAAAAAAGGGTCTGAAGAGGTTAAGTGACATTCCTGAGGTCACGCTCCTAGTTAGTGGCAGAGCAGAATCAGACATTTTGATCTTCCAAATTTCAGACCAATGTTCCTTCTATCTATTACATTTTGGCTACTGTCAGTCTAGGTATGGAGGAGATGGTGGTAGCCTTGAAAAATTTTCTAATTCAAGAAGACACTATGGAAAGGTGCTCTAGCTCTGACTTCTTCAATGGCAAGGAACGTATTTCAAAACAATAGGGGTTTTCATAAGATAAATGACTTCTAAGACTAGTGAACTCATTTATTCAACAAATATTATTGAAAACCTATTATGCAAAAGGTATTATTTGAGGAGCTGAAGATAATAGTGGAGAAAAAGTAGATAATTCCCTTACTTTATAAAGTTTGTATTTTACTGGGAAAAAATAGAATGATAAGTATTTTTTTAAAAATTATACAAGAATTAAAATAAGTCAGTGGGTCAGTGGCGTACAAAGGGACTAGGAGACAGCAATTTTTCTTTTTTTTTAGAAATTGATATGTTAATTTATATGGAAAAACAAAGGATTCATAATAGTCAAAGCCATTTTTGAAGAAGGATAAAGTTTAAGGCTTTTAACATTGCTAGATTTTAAGACTTGCCATATGAAGTTGCAGTAATCAAGACAACATGCTGCTACTGCTGCTGCTGCTAAGTCGCTTCAGTCGTGTCCGACTCTGTGCAACCCCAGAGACGGCAGCCCACCAGGCTACCCCATCCCTGGGATTCTCCAGGCAAGAACACTAGAGTGGGTTGCCATTTCCTTCTCCAATGCATGAAAGTGAAAAGTGAAAGTGAAGTCGCTCAGTCCATTCCGACTCTTAGCGACCCCATGGACTGCAGCCTACCAGGCTCCTCCGTCCATGGGATTTTCCACGCGAGAGTATTGGAGTGGGGTGCCATTGCCTTCTCCACAAGACAACATAGATTCTATATATTTCGGAGAGTGCAGTGGCACCCCCCTCCAGTACTCTTGCCTGGAAAATCCCATGGACGGAGGAGCCTGTAGGCTTCAGTCCAGGGGGTCGCTGGTAGCTCAGTGGTAAAGAATCTGCTTGCCACTGCAGGAGATGTGGGTTTGATTCCTGAGTCAGAAAGATCCCCTGGAGAAGGAAATGGAAACTCACTGCAATATTCTTGCCCTGGAAATCCCATGGGCAGAGGAGCCTGGTGGACTACAGTCCACAGGGTCACAAAAGAGTCGGACATGACTTAGCGACTAAACAACAACACCTAAATACATAATGATGTAGATCAATGAGAATAGACTAGTGTCCAGGAATAGAACTCGCATATATATGGTCAATTCATTTTTGATAAAGGAGGCAAAGCAAGTCAGTGGGGAAAGGATAATCTTTATAACAAATGGTATGAGAACAATGAATATTTATATGTCCCCCAAATCCTCAAATCTTACCTCATATTAAATATAAATATAAACTTGATATGGATCATCAGAGGCCTTAAATGTAAGTGCTAAACCTGTATAACTTTTAGGTAAAAAGCTAGCATACCATAGTGACCTTAGGTTAGACCAAAGAGGCTGGATCCCAGTATATGAAGTGCAGTGAAGAATTGGATATGAGTGGAGAAGTGGTCAGGGCTAATAATGTTTAATTTATTTGTCAAGAATATTTCATAAGGTCATTGAATCCTTCCACAGAGAGGTATGAAATGTTTAGTTCTCTCTTGGTTTATTTTTTAAAAAGGTCGTTCTGACTCTTGTTTGGAGAAGGCTTTTTAGTAAGGTCAGTGTGTGAACAGGAGTTCAGAAATGAGGCTCGTATAGTAGCCTTGCATGGAAAGTGGATGTGTTTCTGAACACAGGATGTATTCAGAGAGGAGAGGTGAATGGACTTACTGATGGTTGGAGGTAGTTGGCGATGGGGAGAGAGATAGGAATCAGAGAAGCTGCTGGATTTTGGCTTCAGCCATTGCTGCTTGGGGGTGGATTGATCACTGAGAAGGGCAAAAGACTTTCAGATATGTTGTTCTCTTTCTTTTTTATGACAATTCTTGAGAGGCAGTAAAAATATAATTTCTGTTTTACAAATAAGGTAGTCAAGTCTCCAGGAGTGTAGACGTGTTTCTATCCACACAGCTAATGAAAGGAAAGGCCGTGCGGAAACCTCGGGCTTGCAGATGCAGTGGGTCTGTTGCTTATTTCCCTACCAAATTGTCCCCCTGAAGTCAGAAGGAATCTTGTACACAAGCACTCTCCCCATTGCTGAGTACAGTGACACATCCTAAGTCTTCTCTGCTTCTATTTCAGGTTAATTTTCCTCATACTTACAACTTTGACACTTACACATCTTTCAGCTATTTCAGACATCTATTCCTGTTAAAGGATGCACTGGCCCTATTTTTGGAAGCCGGATGACGCAGACGAAAGGTAATGCAGTAGGGAACCTTTGGCCCCTCTTAAATCACTGACTCAAATCATCACCAGATTACCAGCAATCCAAATAAGTACAGTCTAATGATGCCCACAAACATACCAGTAGGCAATTATACTCTTTTTTGATGTTTCAATAGTGTTTACGTAGTCGTAAACACTGTTTTTCCAGAAACATAGTTTTAGATATTTTTACAGACATTATCTCCACTGCTTTTTGCAATAATGCTGAACAGTTCAGGTAAGTTAATTTCCCAAACATCTAGAAAGTGCCTGTTTAAATATTTGAATCCGAGTCTGTAAGCCAAAAGCTGTAATCTTTCCACCATAACACTGTTTATTGGAGGGAAGATATCCAATTCTGGTGTTCTTGTCCCTTTGACATTTAGTGCCCCCTTTTCCCTCCCCTGCACTAGCCAGGAATAGTGATGGAAAGCAGGCATAACCCTCCACAACTGGTTACTTTAGTAAAGAATTTATTATGTGGAAGCATCATAAAATTTTGTTCTTAGACTTTTTTTCTAGATCATGCCTTCAGCAAGGATCTTTGATCTTCTACAAGCGTGGCACCCATTCATTATTTTATTTATATGACTTCCTTCTCAACATTCCTCTTCACAATACTCTGTGAACAACTCTGTTATTCCATGTAAGTGAATTAAAATACAATTTTACCAAGTGTCCTCATTAGGGATTTTTATAAATGTCCTGGGGATTTGCAAAATCAGTGATCTAGTGACTTTAGATTTAAGTCTGCAACACTGTCTCCTGACAGCCTTTCCAAAGAGGGCAGGAGGTAATCGATGCAAACTCTGTGGAAATTTGGTTAACAAAACTAACCCAGAGCAGCGTTTAACCCATGTTCAACAAGGAAGATCTAAGCCTTTGTATTTTTACTGGAAAACTAGTTTGGAATGTAGCCAACAAAATTTAAATATGGATTATTAAACATAAACCTGCTTTGGGATTTTGCTTGGCTTCATCCTCACTTAATGGCAATCAGCTGAGTTACACTGTATAGTTGCTGTTGTTTAGTGGCTAAGTTGTGTCCAGCTTTTTCAGGATCCCATGGACTGTAGCCCACTAAGCTACTCTATCCATGGGATTTCCCCAGGCAAGACTATTGGAGTAGGTTACTATTTCCTTCTCCAGAGGATCCTCCCAAGCCAGGGAATGAACCCAGGTCTCCTGCATCGGCAGGTAGATTCTTTACCACTGAACAACCAGGGAAGCCCTTGCGTTATTGGGTAATGACTAACCCTAAACACTCAACCAGGCTGGGAGTAGGACATCAGGCTCTGGTAGTGAAAGCTAGATGGCGCTATAGTGTAATTGTCAGTTGCCCAGTTGCTATTTGGTCAAATAGTAGCAGTTCAGTTTAGTTCAGTCAGATCAGTGGTGTCCAGCTCTTTGAGATCCCATGGACTGCAGCACGCCAGGCTTCCCTGTCCATAACCAACTCCTGGAGCTTACTCAAACTCATGTCCATCGAGTCAGTGATGCTATCCAACCATCTCATCCTCTGTTGTCCCCTTCTCTTCTCACCTTCAATCTTTCAATCTTTTCTGGCATCAGGATCTTTTCAAAAGAGTCAGTTCTTCTCATCAGGTGGTCACAATACTGGAGCTTCAGCTTCAGCATCAGTCCTTCCAATGAATATTCAGGACTGATTTCCTTTAGGATAGACTGGTTGGATCTCCTTGCAGTCCAAGGGACTCAAGAATCTTCTCCAATACCACAGTTCAAAAACATCAATTCTTCGGGGATCAGCTTTCTTTATAGCCAACTCTCACATCTATGCATGACTACTGGAAAAACCATATCTTGACTAGATGGACCTTTGGTGGTAAAGTAATGTCTCTGCTTTTTAATATGCTGTCTAGGTTGGTCACAGTTTTCTTCCAAGGAGCAAACGTCTTTGAATTTCATGGTTGCAGTCACCATCTGCAGTGATCTTGGAGCCCAAGAAAATAAAGTCTCTCACTGTTTCCATTGTTTCCCCATCTATTTGTCACAAAGTGATGGGACTGGATGCCATGATCTTAGTTTTCTGAATGTTGAGTTTTAAGCCAACTTTTTCACTCTCCTCTTTCACTTTCATCAAGAGGCTCTAGTTCTTCCCTTCCTGCCATAAGGGTGGTGTCATTTGCATATAAACAAAAGATCATTTGAATGTTGAGCAAATAGTATCAGCTGCCCAAAACAGAGTATGTTGAGCAAATAGAATCAGCTGCCCAAAACAGAGTTTGCCTGATAGAAAGGGTTCTGGAATAGAAGGTTTAACTCTGTGTTGCTTACATTTTCTCTAACTGCAGTATAATACAGCATAAAATGGAGAGCTTTTCTCTCTCACTTTCTTTTTGATACAGCCACGTGTAAGTGGGCACATACACAAATAAAACCTTGTTGAAATTCTTCTTAGAATAAACAGTTGGGAATCACTAGTCCTGGGCTGTCTGAAGGTTTCCAGAATGACATACACATCTATCCCATGTCCAAGATTCAGCTGTTGTTTTCTGTGTAATGACAGAGTGCTGAGGTTTTTATGGGTCAAATGTGAGATAATGTCAGGGCCTGCTATTTGAATGGCTTGTAATCTGGCAGGAAGGACAGTGGTAATTAGAAGGAGACATGGGAAGTTTTTCAGTTCAACATCTTACTTGGGAATGTTCGGAGTCCATTTAAAAAAAAAAAATTTTACTCCCACGTATTTGAGTCTACTTGCAAAAGTTAAGGAAAACCAGGAAAAAGTATCTGGGGTACGAAAGCTGGAGTTGTTGCCCATGATTGCATGTCCTTAAATAACAGTGAAAGATGGATTGAAACTGAAGGACTAGGAGACTGCCAAAATGGCACGTTTGAAGTGTGTACTTTCATATCACATGGTACCCTCTCAGGGGAGCTAAGCCATTTCACAGCCTTAGCTGTAGCCCTGGAGATAATGTGACTTTTTGCTTCCCACAACCCCACTTTCTTTATCCCTTTCTTCACAGCTTTCCAGCTGTCATAAATGTCATAAATACCTCACCTACATGGGCTACAAGAAGAACAGACTATATAAAGCATAGTGAAGTTTCAATTTCAGTGCTTGTGATTGGGCTGTTCATATTTTCTGTTTCTGATTTAGTCTTGGAAGATTGCACCCTTCTAAGAATGTGTCCATTTCTTCCACGTTGTCCATTTTATTGGTATACAGTTGTTCATAGTAGTCTCTCATGAGTCTTTATATTTCTGTGGCGTCAGATGTAACCTCTCCTTTTCCATTTCTAATTATACTGATTTGACTCCTCCCCGCCCCCTTTTTTTTGATTGAGTCTGGCTTAAGGTTTATCAGTTTTGTTTATCTTTTCAAATAACCAGCTTTTAGTTTCATTGATCATTGCACTTGGTTTCTTTGCTTCTACTTCGTTTATTTCTGCCCTGCTCTTTATGATTTGTTTCCTCTGTTAACTTTAGGTTTTAGTTGTTCTTCTTTGTCTAGTTGTTTTAGGTGTAAGATTAGGTTGTTTGAGCTTTTTCTTGTTTCTTGAGGTAAGATTTTATTGCTCTAAACTTCCCCCTTATTAATAGAACTGCTTTTGCTGTATCTCATACATTTTGGACTGTTGCGCTTTCGTTTTCTTTTCTCTCTAGGTATTTTTTATTTCCTCTTTGATCATAAAAATACATTTTAATAGATACTTCTATGATTTTCGACAAATGCATTAGAATTGTTACCTGCTATGCATTGTTAAAGTATCTTTATTCATTAATTAATTCACTTTATTCAGAAAATATTTATTGTGCATTAATCATACCAACCAGGTTCTGAGAAGAATACATGGCATGGCCCTTGGTCTGAAGAAAATTCTCATTTATTTCATATGAAATATTCAAATGAAGGATGATTCTATGGCAGCATTACTTTGAAACACAAACCTGCCAGAAACTTTCGTTTCAGTCATTCATTCAGTTCACTCCTTCAGTAAACATTTGTTGAATGTCTATCACATCTCTGTTCTTATAAATATATAGACAATAAAACATACCCCCCCAAAGGGAATCAGAAATGTAAATTAAAACTTAAAATATGAAATGTCTCCTACTCAGTCTTCTAAAAACTTTTTATGAAAATTATGTATAGCACATATAGATTTCTGCTTTTACCTTTAATCAGTCTGTGCAGACCTTTTCTGTTTTTCTTGTTTATAGATCCTTGATGGAGTTAATAATCCTTGTCTGATGTATCCTATATTTCTAGAATAACTAGAATGTTATCCTGCCTATATTAATTGTTCAAAATAAGCATTTGCTCTCATTCTCATCCCCACTTAGCTAAGAGTTTTTGTTTATATACCCTTTTTCTTTGGAAGGAATGATGCTAAAGCTGAAACTGCAGTACTTTGGCCACCTCATGTGAAGAGTTGACTCACTGGAAAAGACTCTGATGCTGGAAGGGATTGGGGGCAGGAGGAAAAGGGGACGCCAGAGGATGAGATGGCTGGATGGCATCACCAACTCGATGGAAGTGAGTTTAAGTGAACTCCGGGAGATGGTGATGGACAGGGAGGCCTGGCGTGCTGCGATTCATGAGGTCACAAAGAGTAAGACATGACTGAGCAACTGAACTGAACTGAACTGAACCTTAAATTCCATCTTTGACCTATTTAGTCTTTATATTTTTATCAATTTTTTTCCCTACAGATTGAGGGAAAAAAAATAATTTTGTAGTTAGGCCACTGAACCTGCAAGGGAAGAGTCACAGAGATCTGCGGCTGCTGCTAAGTCGCTTCAGTCGTGTCCGACTCTGTGCGACCCCATAGACGGCAGCCACCAGGCTCCCCCGTCCCTGGGATTCTCCAGGCAAGAACACTGGAGTGGGTGGCCATTTCCTTCTCCAATGCAGGAAAGTGAAAAGTGAGAGTGAAGTCTCTCAGTCGTGTCCGACTCTTAGCGAACCCATGGACCGCAGCCTACCAGGCTCTTCCACCCATGGGATTTTCCAGGCAAGAGTACTGGAGTGGGGTGCCATTGCCTTCTCCCACAGGAGAGCAGCAGAACTCAAAGTGAAATGGAAAAGGATTGAGTAGAATTAGAAATGAAGGAAATTAGTGATAAGAATCTGGGATGAAAGAAGAGATAGAGGAAGGTCACTTAAGTAATTTAGTAGGATGTTTTAGATCAAAGTTCAGTGACATAGAGAATTCTTAAACATATCTGCAAGGGTGAGGTAAAGAATCCAGAGAAAGGAGATTGGCCTCCTAACTGAGGAAGTCAGATTGGCAGAAGGGATTAGCTTTGGAAAATGGAACTCCTTTATCTTTGGTTTAGGTGGGAATGAAGGAATGATGGACACAGGAATAGCATAACCACTGATCATCTGGCCCTCTCAAGGTCGCACACCTTGTCTGTTCTTCCTTTATAGTATAGGTGACCAGACACTGAGTGAGCCCTTCTGTAGTCCTAAAGTGGGACTAAAGCCCAGAGATAAAGAAAAAGGCTCTAAAGGCCCAACATTCTAGATTCAAGGATCTGCCAGATCCTTTCCTAGGCACCAGTTCAGATACCAGCTCTCCTATTACTTGTCTCCCCCTTTGCCAGTAGAAGATCAGAGGACTGCAAGCGGAGGAGGGCCACTCAAGATGACAGCGCACAGGGAGAGGTTCTGTCCTTTCCACCCACCCACCACGGAGGTGCTGCCCGCTCTGACGCAGAGGTAAACAAAGGCCAGGTTGTCTGCTAATGGGCTAAACAAGCATCTGACTCCAGCATTCATTGAGGGCCTCTTTCCTAGGAGTTTGAGGGATGTGCCCTGAAGCACATTCTTCCAGAAACTAATGCTAAGATGACCTCTTGATCCTAGTTCCTGAGAGGAATTGAAAACTAAGGAGCTAAGAAGGCATAACTGTGCAGGGAGAGAGAACAGGGATCTAGCTCCTGAATAAAGCAAAGCCAAATTTTCTTCATTAAAGACTCAGTGAGGGGCTTCCCCAGTGGTTCAGTGGTTGTGAATCTGCCTGCAAATGTAGAAGACACAAGTTCAATCCTTGATCTGGGAAGACTCCACAGGCAACGTAGCGACTAAGCCCGTGTGCCGCGACTACTGAGCCTGTGCTCCAGAGCCAGCGAGCTGCAACTCCTGAGCCTGTGTGCCCTAGAGCCTGTGCTCCTTACAAGAGAAGCCGCTGCAATGAGAAGCCTGAGCACCACAGCGGGAGGGTAGCACCTGCTTACTGCAACTGGAGAAAAGCCCACGCAGCACCAAAGACCCAGCACAGCCAAAAGTAGACATAAAAAAAAAAAAAAAAAAAGACTCAATGAGCAGGAGGGAGAACAGGATGAAAGGGAAATCAATATAAAGGTGCTAGAGGCATTGCCTCCCTGTCAGACACTCCAAATTCATCCATCACAGTCATGCCTTGTGGAGTCAGGCTGTTGAGTATGCTGTCTTCAGAACACATGGCTGATTTCTGCGCCAAGCTGAGAATCGAATTTACCCGTTAGAAATACTTTGATTAAGGAAGCATTAAGGAAAATGTGGTCTTACTGTAAAATAAAATAAAAGTTCATTGAAATCTTTAAAAACACCACTTGCAAGACTGAAATTAAAGCTTGTGAGTTCAGCCTGTGTAGGACCCTGCATTGCTCCCATGGCTGCAGTGACTGAGGGTGCTGTGTTTTTAGGCTCTCTTGCCTTTCCTTTGTGTTTATCCCACAGGAAGGCACTGGCTCTGGAGTCAGACAGATCTGCAGGCAAATCTTGGGGAGTCCTTGACCACCCTGCACCTCAGTGTCTTTGTAAGAAGAGATAATGAGGTGAGATAATCTGCTAGCCCAGCTCATAGGGCTGCTGCTGCTGCTAAGTCGCTTCAGTCGTGTCCGACTCTGTGCGACCCCATAGACGGTGGCCCACCAGGCTCCCCCGTCCCTGAGATTCTCCAGGCAAGAACACTGGAGTGGGTTGCCATTTCCTTCTCCAATGCATGAAAGGGAAAAGTGAAAGTGAAGTCACTCAGTCGTGTCTGACTCTTCACGACCCCATGGTCTGCAGCCTACCAGGCTCCTCCGTCCATGGGATTTTCTAGGCAAGAGTACTGAGGTGGGGTGCCATTGCCTTCTCCAGCTCATAGGAAGACTTATCTAGTTAATGCCTGTACTTAGTATCTGGCAATCAAATCTCAAACATGAACTCTATGACTACAGGCATTTTTGTGCATTTTTGTTCCTAGAACAGTGCCAGGTACAAAGTAAGTTTCCAATAAATATCTGCAAGTGGACAAATGTCACATGGTTCTCAATAAGTGTTGTCTATAGCTGTATCTGCTACACATGTTAACATGTATAGTTATATTCACTCTTAAGCATTTGGGGCTTCCCTGGTGGCTCATATGGTAAAACGTCTGCCTGCAATGCGGGAGACCCGGGTTCGATTCCTGGGTCGGGAAGATCCCTGGAGAAGGAAATGGCAATCCACTCCAGCACTCTTGCCTGGAAAATCCTATGGACGGAGGAGCCTGATAGGCTACAGTCCATGGGGTCGCTGAGGGTCGGACACGACTGAGCAACTTCACTTCACTTTAGCATTTAAGTCCTTTGAAAAGAAAAACATCTTTTCTTCTACTTGTGACTTTGTAAAATGTCTCAGGTGGATCTGGGCTCCTTGTATCCACCTTGCCCTCCTCCAAGCATAAATCTGGTCTTTCCTAAACCCTTTTTTGGATGTTTCCCCAGTTCTTACGTGAAGTCCAATATCCTTAAGGTGGCTTACAGGCACATGATTTGGCCCTTGTCTAGCTTTCATTCATCTTCTTTGGCCCTCTGTTATGTAATTATCTCCTTCCTCAAACCTGCCTGTAGTAGAACAGTTCTGTGCTGGAGTTCTGTTGGACTCTATGGTTCCTCCAATGAGCCATATCATTTTGCTTCCAGGCCTTCAAATGTGCTATTACTTCTGCTCCCAATACTCTTTTCTTCTCCTCCATCTGGCTGTCTCCTACTCATTTTTCAAGCTTCAGATTAAATGTTGCTTTCACTGTGCAGTTTCACTGACTCTCTAAACTAGGTTAGATAGCCGTGTTATAAGTCTTCATAACATTCTGTATGCCCCTTTTCTATCATTTAGCATTCAAGAACATTTGTCACAGTGGTATTCCTATCTGATAGAAGAGTCTCCGAGGGCCAGGATTTTGCGTATCTTGTTCAGCACAATGTCCTTGAAGCCTAGACAAATGTGCAACACTCTTCAGGTGCTTACAGATATATTTGTAAAGAAATGTCAAATGAAGGACACATAAAGAATAAAGGCTCTGGAGTCAGGCATACTAGGTTCTGATTCTACCTTCAGCATCTGCCAGTCCTCTGATCTTGGCCAAGATATATGCGTGTGTGTGTGTGTGTGTGTGTGCTAGTCGCCCAGTCACATCTGACTCTTCGTGACCCTGTGGACTCTAGCTCGCCAGGCTCCTCTGTCTATGGAATTTTCTAGGCAAGAAAACTGGAGTGAGTTGCTATTTCCTACTCCAGGTGATCTTCCTAACCCAGGTCTTCCGCATTGCAGGCAGATTCTTTACCATCTGAGCCACCAGGGAAGCCCCTGGGCCAAGATACTTACTTTATAAAGCCTTAAATTTAACCTATATAAAATAGAGATAGTACAGCCAGTCTTACAGGTTGTTATAAAGGTTAAATGAATGCTGTGTATAAAATATCTCAACCAGTAGCTGGCTCATAATAAATGCTTAACAAAATTAATTTAACTGTTATGATTATCATTAATAATGTAAGCTGGCCTTGAAGATAAGCTACTTAATCTACCCATTCAAAACAAATAATAGTCAACAGATAATTAAGAATACCTCCTTCCTTTATTGGACTCCTTAATTATTCTCTGACATCAAGGTAAGCTAAAAAATATTTTTGGCTTAAGGATGGAAAAATCAACTGATAGTAGTTATTCCATTTACCAACACAAGTGATCACTTTGGAGCTTGGTGGTTCTCTTCTTGTATCTGGTTTACCATTTTTTATCATTAATGTAAGATTCAGATGAGTAGAAGAAAATAGAGTATATATGGGCTATGCATTGTATTAGACCCTTCATACATTATCTAATGTACTAATTACTAGCAAATAAATTAAAAAGCCATGTGGTAGTTAAGAACATGGTCTTTACAGTCAAAGAAATCCACATTGAAATCCCACCTCCATCATTAACCAACTGGGCCACCACAGACAAACTTGAAGGATAGGGCGGGCACGTAGTGTCCTATAAATGGTTATTATGATTATATTGTAAATTTATAATTGAAAAAAAAATACTTTGTAAAATTTGGTAGACATTTGCAAGGCTAATATATATATATATATATATATATTTTTTTTTTTTTTCCAGAAGAATTGCCTGAGTCTTCACAGAAAGATCTGGAGTTAAGCAGAGATGGCAAACTGTTCCAGGAAAGTTCTCATCACTTTGTCTCTGGAATATTGATTCCCCCTTGTTACTTGCTAAAGAGCCAGGTTTCTTGAGAGAATCTGAGCAGGCAACTGCAGTTAGAAATTAGTGCAGATATCATTTTAAGGTAATTTGAATATCCTTGTAAAGGAGAAGTTGTCCAGGTAGATCACTGTCTTGGGAGAAGGAAAATAAAATGATAGTCACGTGGGAAAGAGGCAGGAAATAGACAATAATTCAGTAGAATTCTTTAAATGTGATTCTGGTTGTTGTATTGCTGGAAAACGGCAACTCAGCAATGACTTAAAAGAGTCAGTACTTTGGAAACTTGATTGTATTGATTGCACTTTCTTTGATTGTATCCTCTAGTAATTTAACCAAGAGATGCTCCACTGGCTCACTGTGTGAAGACAAAGTACCAGAGATGAAAACCAAATGATATGATTATCACAAGAAGCAAGGGATCAGGGCAGTGGTCCAAGAAGAAGGTATAATCTTGCCAGGTATATAAAGAGGTTTTCTAGGCTCTTGGGTTGAGAGGTCTTCTCAGTTCATTTCTTTTGCTGTATTCTGTTAAAAAAGGAATTGACTGATTTTTTTTTTTCATCTGTATTTAAGAGGAAATGAAAAGAGAAAAGAGAAAAAAATCAGGGGAAAATTATGTAGAGAAATGGTAGTGGGAGGCAGGAAAAATGTTCCATGGTTGTTTGTAGCCACTCTTCAGTGGGTTTGCAGAAAGAAAGCATTAGAAAGACCTATAGCTCTGTCTTCCTTGCTAACCTCCCTTTTCCTTAAGTATAGATAGTTCTGAACTATCCTTGTTATATTCTTTCAGAAAGGGGCCTTGGTCTTTGCCTAGTGCTATTTTCATGCTGGGTGTCTGGTATAAGGTAGATCAATAAATGCAAGAGTGTGTCTGGCACACCTGTGATCAGGGTGCATCTTGACATCGGCTGTGATCACACATCACAACCCCAAATCTATTTTTATAGATCAGCTTTTTAGAAAGCACAAAAGATGAGTAAACACTCTAAATTAGATTATGAGCACTCAATATTTAATCAGCTTTTGTTTAAAATTACCAACATCCTGACATGTATCTGAATAATTCTTCTTTTTTTTTTAGGAAACATAATTCAAAAAATGTTCCCTTTATGAATGAAGATGAGTAAATGAATCTTGCTGAAAATTCTCAACAGTTAGTGAGAGTGAGTTCTCTGCTGTCCTCATATATGCTGGTGGTCACTGTAGTTTTAAATTACTAAGATTTTTAAATCCCATTTTAAATGTGTATTCAGTTCAGTTCAGTCACTCAGTCATATCTGACTCTCTGTGACCCCATGGACTGCGGCACACCAGGCTTCCCTGTCCATCACCAACTTCCAGAGCTTACTCAAACTCATGTCCATTGAGTCGGTGATGCCATCCTACCGTCTCATCCTCTGTCGTCCCCTTCTCCTCCTGCCTTCAATCTTTCCCAGCATCAGGGCATTTTCCAATGAGTCAGTTCTTTGCATCAAGTGGCCAAAGTATTGGAGTTTCAGCTTCAACACCAGTCCTTTCAATGAATATTCAGGACTGATTTCCTTTAGGATGGACTGGTTGGATCTCCTTGCAGTCCAAGGGACTCTCAAGAATCTTCTCCAACACCACAGTTCAAACGCATCAATTCTTTGGCACTCAGCTTTATTTATAGTCCAACTGTCACATCCATACATGACCACTGAAAAAACCATAGCTTTGACTGGATGGACCTTTGTTGGCAAAATAATGTCTCTGCTTTTTAATATGCTGTTTAGTTTGGTAATAACTTTTCTTCCAAGGAGCAAGCATCTTTAAATTTCATGGCTGCAGTCACCATCTGCAGTGATTTTAGAGCCCAAGAAAATAAAGTCTCTCACTATTTCCATTGTTTCCCCATCTATTTGCCATGAAGTGATGGGACCAGATGCCATGATCCTAGTTTTCTGAATGTTGAGTTTTAATGTATGCTATTAAGGTGCTATTGCCACATGCTGTGATGACTAACACCTTACATTGATTGGGTTATTTCTTTACTGCATCTGTTTTTGGACTTTTTTTCTCCATTGAATCCTTTAAGATAGGTAAAATTTAGCCATTTTACAGATAAAGAAATCCAAGTCTCAGCAACATTAAGTGGCTTTAGTTTGTACTACAATATAGAGAATAAAGACTTGACCTCTGTCTCCAGTTGAGGGCAGCTCTGAAAAGGTCATCCAGCTCTAGAACTCTTGTAGGGTTGGCTTTGACCTTTGCTGTTACTACATCATGGTTCTCTGACCATCCCTGTTTTCTACAACCCCAAAAGTGTTGAGAACACTCAGCAGTAAACTTCTTGCATCTGAGACCCCTTTCTAGGAAACCTGACTTGAGATGGAAGGGAAGGGAATAATGCACAGTAACATTTCATGAGCACTTAGTATGTATCAGATTCTTTTCTACAAGTTTTACATTAATCTTCACTAAACCAGGTGAGTAGATACTCTTATGATGCCCATTTAGAACTGAATGGAAATTGGGGGACAGTAAAATTAAGGAGTAAGAAATGGTTCACAGTTGCCATGGGCGAAAGTGTCAGGATTCAAAACTCAGGCAACCTGAGGGGCAGCAGGGAATAAGCATGGTCATCAAAGAGGGAGGTAAAAGGAGAGAGTGGTCAGGGAAGTAAGGGGAGAATAGAAATGGGGCAGCATTAGGGAGGCAGGCAAAGGAGAATTGCAATGGGCAAGGGGTAGTGGGGAGAATTGGGGCTACAAGAATCTAAGAAGGATTGAGGAAATGCCTTATGGTTTCTCCGAGTGTGAAGTCAACAAAGTCAAAATTATTAGACTTTTTAAAAAGGCGTATGTTTCCTTCACCAAATACTCGAGGCAAAAAAATTTCTCTAAGGCTCAAAAAAAAAAAAAAAAAAAAAGCATTAAAATTCTGATCAAAGTCTTATAGGATTGGGTGAGATCTTTGTTGTCATTGCATCATGGTTCTCTGCACATTTCTGCTTTCAGCAACCCCTCAAAAGTGTTGAGAACACTCCCCAATAAACTTCGTAAAATCAAATAAAAACTGATAAAATCAAATCCTGGGGAAGATGGGAAAGAACAAGGACATGAGACTGTCTTCTGGTCCCACTACAGTTGGAAATCACTCAGCCTCTTTTTGTAAAACTAAGTATTCTCACTGTCTGTGACCCAGCAACTCTCCTCTGAGACATACACCTTGAGAAAAGTCTGCATTTATACCCTCGGAGATATGTAAAAGGATGCTCATTGTACCCCTGCTGCAAAAGCAAAGAATTGGGGACAATGACAATATCCATTAATAGAAAATGGCTAAATAAATTTTGGTATAGTTCTGTCCTGAAGTGATATACATCAGTGAGACATGAATGAACTGCAGGGATATACACAGCAGGTATGAATCATGGCACACATAACACTAGGTGAAATCAGTGTATTGCAAAATAAAAATAGTAGTACTTATAAAGCACTTGGGCTTCCCTGGTGGCTCAGAGGTTAAAGCGTCTGCCTGCAATGCGGGAGACCTGGGTTCGATCCCTGGGTTGGGAAGATCCGCTGGAGAAGGAAATGGCAACCCACTCCAGTATTCTTGCCTGGAGAATCCCATGGACGGAGGAGCCTGGTGGGCTACAATCCATGGGGTCGCAAAGAGTCGGACATGACTGAATGACTTCACTTTCACTTTCGTAAAGCACTTACTCTGTATAGTACACTGTTTTAATTACTTTAGATAAGTTATTTCATTAACCTTCACCAAGACCCTAAGAGGTAGATATTATTATCATCACCTCTATTTCCTAGAAATGAAAACCAAATCCCATAGAGGTTAAGTAAATTGCCTAGGTCCCTCATATACTAAGGGGCATAGAGCTAGAATCTGTACACAGGCAGCTTAATACCAGAATCTATATCCTTATCAATCTAATAATCTGCTTTGCCACGTAGTATGATAACATTTTTTAATAAAGTTTTAAAATAAGCAAAACCAAATATATTATGTGTGAATGTATATATTATACACACATATTTATCCACATGTGATACATATGTAATGTACATATAATATATATGTACATATATATTTTATATGGCTATATCCATATGCAAAGGAATGATGAACTCTCAACTCAGGACGTTGCTACCTCTGTCTTGGGGAGACAGTGGAATAGATCAGGGAATGAGAGTATAGATAGATAGCACAGTGTTGGTAATTACTAGTTCTTAAGATAATAGTGATTTTATGGTTATTTATTTTATTATCCTGCTTCATAACCTTTTATACTACATAAACACAGCGTGTGAGTTATGCCTGAACTATTACATTAAAAAAGAACCCTCTGGGGAACCTGTTGAAATGTGAATTCCTAGGTCCATCCGTAAAATTTTCGAGGATGGAAAAACCCTGAGAGAGAGGTTTGGTGAAATCCTTAGCACCTGAGTCGCTTGTCCACTGCTACTTAACAAACAGTCCCAAACTCAGTGGCTTAAGTAGCAACCACATTCTTGCTATGATTCTGTGGGTAGCAGTCTGGGTTAGAATCAGCCGGTACAGCGGCAGTCTCAGCCTGCCTAACTGCCCTTGGAGAGTTGAAGGTGGCCTCGTTCACATCTGGGTTCTGCCATCAGCCCGTCTTCATATGGCCTCTCACCATCAGGCCTCACAGGGCTTCTCTGAGTGATGTCAGGCAGCCTTTTAAGAGGGCAGGGGGAGAAGCTGCAAGGCTTCTGCGGTGTAACTGCTTGACATTAAGCTTTTCGGTTGTAATGTAATTGCCTGACATTAAGCTTTGCGATTGCTGAGGCAACCATTGTAAAGACACTCATCTTGGAAACAAACTGCCAGCCGTGTGGCACAACTATTAGCAAACAACTAGATAAGGAGCCAGGCTGCCCACCCCCGGCATCCCTTACCCAGTGAAGTTTCCCTTTTTGAAGCGCTGAGCAACCTAGATAACAGAATGCTCTGCTCTGATTCCCATGCTGAAGTTTTAAATTCTCCTATAAAGAATAAACCCGTGAAATTCCACCGCACGCTTGGGCCCTAAAATAAAGGCAGAGCCCCAGGTCTACACTCTTACCTTTGTCTCTATCAAGACCTTTCTGTGTAGTCTCTGTAACTGTGTACCCTCCAGGACCTGTGAGAAGTAAATCATGTTCTTCAAAGTCCCCTGATGATTTTGTTGAGGGGAATCCTGCAGTCATAAGAACCACAAAGGTGCACATGTCCCCCCATCCTGAACCCTGTGGCTGATTCATGTTAATGTAGGGCAAAAACCATCAGAGTATTGAAATTATCCTCCAATTAAAATAAATTAATTAAAAAAAAATACAAGGACCAATCCAGCCACAACACTAGCCCCGGTGGTGGTGGGGGAATGTCTGTGGGACTTGCCAGGAGTAAAGATGGCCAAGTGTGTGCTTCAGGCATTCAGTATCAGTACACTGGGGACTTAGCTACAATCTATGGTAGAAAACAATCACAAGGAGAGGTCAGATAGAAGTCACGGACTGTCCCTCAGGAAGGGATGAATGACAAAGTCCATTGCAAAGGAGCATGCATGTAGGAATCAGTGGAATTACTCCCGCCATCTTTGCAAGAAATTTATTACACTAATGAGAGAGTACATGCATTTGGTCAAAGAATCTTTTGTGCTTCCTTTTCTTTAAAAAACAAAGAGTTGAGGTATGATTGACAATGTAAAAAGCTGAACATATTGAAAGATGAATTTGGAGATAAGTGTACTAACCCACTCCAGTGTTCTTGCCTGGAGAATCCCAGGGATGGGGGAGCCTGGTGGGCTGCCGTCTATGGGTTCGCATAGAGTTGGACACAACTGAAGCAACTTAGCAGCAACAGCAGCAGCAGCATACATCCATGAAACTATCACCACTATCAAGGCCATAGACATATGCATTGCCTCCCAAAGTTTCTTCTTAGCCTTTTATTATCATGTATATTTGCGTGTGTGTGTTTATGGGATAAGAACACTTAATTTTTTCATCTTTCTGATGCTCTCTTTGGCAAATATGAAGATAGGCAACTGACCAGTGGTTTGAATCTCGACCAGATTCATCTTTGCTCAAAATTACAGCATTCAAGTGACATAAGACTATATAAACAATTTAAATGTTCATTAATATTGGACTAGTTAAATAAATCATGGTACCTCCCAAAACAGATACACCTGTACAAACAAGCTACCCATTAAAAATAATAAAGTAGATTTCCTACTGATATAATCTCTGAGTTAGACTAGCAAATGAAAAAAAGCAAAATACAGAAGAGTGTGTATATTATATAGTATTGCTTTTACTTTTAAAGGATGCTTTTATATACATAAGCTCTCTCTTGTAGAGTACACACACACACACACACACACACAAAACTGGTAATATTGGTTTTCTTAGAGGGAAAAAGATGGACAACCTAGGGCCTGGGGCATGAGGGAGACTGATTTTTTGCATTGTTTGAATTCTGTTATCATGAATATGAATTAGTACCACATGAATAGAATAAATAAGTTCTTTGTTGCTGCTTGCCTGCCTATTTCTACCTTGGGATTGTATCTGAAACAGTATTTTAAAGATTCAAGAGAAAATTAAGATTTAGATGTCTGTATGGGCTTCCCAGGTGGCTCAGTGGTAAAGAATCCACCTGCCAATGCCGGAGTCATGGGAGACGTGAGTTCAATCCCTTGGTTGGGAAGATCCCCTGGAGAAGAAAATGGCAACCCACTCCAGTATTCTTGCCTGGAAAATTCCATGGATGATTTATAGTCCTTGAGGTTAGAAAAGAGTCAGACACGGCTTAGCAACTGAACAACAACAGACAACAGTGCATGTCAATGCCTTGAAGATAGCAGAACACCTCAGCCAACCCTGATCCCAACAGAGGAAAGGACCAGGTCAGGACGTTGAGGCTGCCAGCCTGGAGCCCAGAGGTCTGCTCAGGACATGAGTTTTACCCATTTCATAGACACCGACCATAAAACAGGTTCATACTCTGATTTTAGGGTTTTATTTCATCGTGAAAACAGGGATTGTATATAATGAAAAGAGCACCACTCCTTCTAAGTAGTTCTTGTCTTAGTTTCTCATCAAAGTACTTAAAAAAGTAGATGCTTCAAAAACCATCATCCAGGGCCCTCCTCACAAGTAGATCTGAGGCAGTCGTTGAGACGATTATTCAACAGTTTTCTTGTTTGCCTGCATTCTCAGTCACTTCAGACTCTTTGTGACCTTATGGACTGTAGCCTGCCAGGCTCCTCTATCTACCACATTCTCTAGGCAAGAATGCTGGAGCATGTTGTCATGCCCTCCTCCAAGAGGATCTTCCTGACCCAGAAATCAAAACTGCATTTCCTGTGTCTCGTGTGTTGAGGGTGGATTCTTTACCCACTGAACCACCAGGAAGCCCCCTTCTTTTATTAGCCTTATTGGTATATAATCACAGAAGCTCACCTGTTGGAGGTATTTTGGGGAGATATTTATTACATGGACTTCACCTGAGAGCACTGGTCTAAGCATACAAATGTCTTTCTAGAAGCAATTTTGCCCATAGCTTGAAGCAATCTGTGATATGTTTCTGAGAACTCAAGGATCAAAACTCTTGAGTAAGCTGTTCACTTAGCTCAGACCAGACACTCCTCATCTCTAACCCAGGACCAAAAATTCTTTAAGGCCTTTGGTTCTTGAAGAGTAGCTATGCTGCTTCACCATGCTTCAGGTTTCCTGGTAAATAAAACTAAGCAAGATCCCACCCTGAGTTATGAGAGGGGGCCATTGACCCATCACGAGGAATGACAATGCTTTATGGACCTTTGAGGCCAATCCAGATTTTATTGTTTTCTTTACCTTATTATGGACTCGGGTGAGGTTTGCTTAGGCAACTATACTTTGTCTTTGAAAAAAGAGTGTATTTTAGGATGTAGCTCATTTGATATCTCCTCACAAGGTGCATCTGCCTGTTTTCAATTCTACTAAGTATGTATAGTTAGAAATTAATCAGAAGGAACAATTAGGCTCTTTTTGGAAGAGCACATAGAAACAAAAAGAAAGATTCCTTTCAGTCAGAAATGAATTCTACCACTCATTAGCAGCCTTCAGCTGAACTAAAGTTGACTCTTTGAACAAATCTGGAATGCCAGGTCTGGTGCAATCTCTAACTTCCCATGCAATGCATATGCCTCACTTGGCACATGTTTAGATAGAAGATCCCCTAAAGAAGGGATAGGCTACCAACTCCAGTATTCTTGGGCTTGGATGGTAAAGAATCTGCCTGCAAAGAGGGACATCTGGGTTGGGAAGGTCCCCTGGAGGAGGGCATGGCAACCCACTCCAGTATTCTTGCCTGGAGAATCCCCATAGACAGAGAATCCTGGCAGGCTACAGTATATGGGGTCACAAAGAGTTAGATACTGCTGAATGACTAAGCACAGCACAGCACAACATGCCTAAGTGGGACCTGGATTTCATAAGCCCTTTCTCTGGCTTCAGAGATATGTGTAAATTAGTAAATGTTGCATTTGGTGATTGGGCTGGAACTCATTGTTCTGGATAAGGTGGAAATCACTTGTAAAAGCCACAACCTTGGGGAGACCTGAGAAATTAGTCCCTTTCCTCTCTAATCTTTTAGACTCCAGTTCCTTACTCAGGATCCCCCTGATTGGAAGTTGGAAGTTCCCACCCCAGGCATCAACCCATGGCTCAGATCTTTCCCCCCAAATATGCCCTTGTCCCATTCGAACTCACATCTTCTTGAAGGGGCCTCTATTTTGGGCCCCCTTTCCTCTAGAATGGAAGAGTCAGTTGCCATGCTGCCTACTATAAAATATGTCAAAGAGAACACACTCTCCCTGTTCTTCCTATGGGGCATGAGACCAGGGATTTTTACATTTATATTTTCATTTTATCTTTTTAATGAATCCCTAGAATAAGAATTATCATTTTTCATGTATAGGTTAGTTATCCAAAACTCAGGGCAAAGTAACTTCTCCAAGGTCATTCAGCTAATAAGTGGCAGAAGCAGGATTTAAAAACCAAGAAAACTCCTTATAAGAGCCTGTGCTTATTATAAAATCTCCCTCTCCTGTGCTCTTTTCATGGTACCTAAAGTTTTCATATTTGCATTGATTCTTTTGTTAGGCTTCCTATTCATCTAAGAGTCCTGTTAAAATTCAAATGCATCCCTGACCAGTAACACGTCAAAATCCATAAAGGCTTATTTTGTTCAGAAAACATAATAACTTACATGGGATCTGCACAACACAGATCATTTAGACAAAGGCAACATGTTTTTAACAGCAGCTAAGATTTGACACGAGATGGTTGGGTGGCATCACTGACTCGATGGACATGAGTTTGAGCAAGCTCTGGGAGTTGGTGATGGATAGGGAAGTTTGAGCAAGCTCTGGGAGTTGGTGATGGACAGGGAAGCCTGGCATGCTGCAGTCCATGGGGTCGCAATGAGTTGGACATGACTGAGGGACTGAACTGAAGATTTGACAGCATTTTTGAACTTACAGAGCCCTTGTAGGTATAGAACTGAACTAGTCCTTACAATACATCTGTGGAGTCATCTCACCTTTAGCTCAGTTTGTAAATAATGAAATGGAATGTGAGAGAGATTTGGTCCTTTGCCTATGGCCTTATATCCAGTGAACAGCAGGACAGAGCTTAACCTCAGGTCTTCTGGCTCTAGGTCCTGCCATTGCGGCACCATAGTCTTTTGATTTTTGAATTTCTTTCAAAGAGCCATGGGATCAACAAAACTATGGTGCTTTTATTCCATTGTCCGCAGTGTTTGACCTTGTCCAAGTCCGCATCACTCCCTGAGTTAAGGTATGATCATCATGATACTGGGGAGAAAAGCATTAATTAGACAGCTAAGCTATCAGCATGGATTATTTTCCTGATTAAAACTTCACAGTGTCCAAAGTAGCTCCATAAACTTTTAAAAAAGTTATCAAATAGTTGTTGAAAATGAGAGAATGGAAGAAGAATAAGACAGAGAGATGCCTTTGGCATTGAATTTCATCTCCAAACCATTTAATATTGATCATTCATGCATTTACTCATTCTTCCATTCATTCAACAAATATTTTTTGAGTACCTGCTGTCTGCCAGGTCTATTATAGGGATTATAGACACACAAAGAAAGGAGACAAAATCCTTTCCTTCGTAAAGTTTATAGGCAAGGAGGAGACTTTAATAAGCAAATAAATAGGTAAATGGAATGATTTCAGATCAGTCTGCAATGAAGAAACTAACCAGGAGAATTGGCCGTAGCATGATTAGAAAGGATGAGATACAAAGGAGTAGTTGTCAGGTAGATCAGAAAAGACATTTTCAGGCTGTGCTGAGTCTTTGTTGCAGTGTGCAATTCATCTCTAGTTTTGGCAAGCAGGGGTGTCCTCTTCACTGAGGTGCTTGGGCTTCTCACTGTGGTGGCTTCTCTTGAGGACAACAGGCTCTAGGCTCATGGGCTTAAGCAGTTGCAACACGCAGGTTTGAAAGTTGTGATTCCCAGGCTCTAGAGCACAGGATCAGTAGTCGTGGCATCCTGGCTTAGCTGCTCTGAAACATGTGGAATCTTCCTGGATAAGGGATCAAACCCATGTCCCCTGCATTGGCAGGTGGATTCCTATCCACTGTACCACCAGGGAAGTCCAGAAGAGACTTTTTTTTTTTTTTAAGTAATTTTATTGAAAGAAAAGATTTTTTTTGAGGATAGTTGGTATAAATGAGAAAAAGAAATCAGTCCAGAGAAGGCCATTTCAAGTAGAGGGAGCTACAAGGACTAGGGTCTGAGTTAAGCCTTTTCAGGCTTGGAGAGTTCAAAGAACAGAAAAATGGACAGTATAAGCAGAGCATGCTTAGCAAAGGGAGAATGGAGCAGAAGGCAGGGGCTGAATCACGGAGTACTTTGGAGGCCAGAGCCTTGCCTTGTTAATTACAACAGGAAGTCATTACAGAATTTTAAGCAAGACAGTTTGATTTTTGTTTCAAAATGATGACTCTAGCTACTGTGAAAATGGGTCAAGGGCCAGTAAAATTAGAATCAAGGAGATGGCTTTAAAAGGGTATACAAATAAGAGGATGAAAATGACAAAGGCAGAATAGAATGGGCTCATCACACTATGGCCCAAGACCTAATCTCGCCCTTACAGGAAAAGTTTGCCACCCTTGGACTAGGAGATTGTGCACTAAGTGGTTGGATTCAGACAATATTTCAGATGTAAAGCCAACAGGACTGCCTGCTGGATTGGATGTGGAGGTGGGAGGGGAGAGTAAAGAAGAATCTTGGGTGAGTATGGGTTGGCCTGAGCACAGAAGTAGATGGTGACACAATTCACAGACATGGGAGAGACTTCAGGAAGAGAGGTTTTGAGGTAGAAAAATTAAAAATTCTATTTTAAACCTGTGTGAACAGCTCTCTAAGACAAACCTCACATGGAAGGTTTTAATCACTTCTGTGCATTAAGTCAATGATAAAGATGAGCAACAACTGTCCTATTACTGACACTGTTGATCTCCTTTTATAAATGCCTAAATTTGCATGATCTAAGCCCCCTTCCAAACCAACCTATCCTGGCATAGTATAAGCATGTTACAATATTTAGTAGCACTATTGTCACTTTGAGCTTCCAAGGAGTCTCAATGGTAAAGAATCTGCCTGCCAAGCAGGAGACATGGATTCAATCCCTGAGTCAGGAAGATCCTCTGGAGGAGGAAATGGCATCCCACTCCTGTATTCTTGCCTGGAGAATTCCATGGACAGAGGAGCCTGATGGGCTGCAGTCCAAGGGCTCACAGTCGGACATGACTTAGTGACTGAACAATATTGTTATTTTACTTCAATCATTCAACAAAACTCCATTCCTAAAGAACCCAGATGCATTCCTAAATTTGGTTGTTAAAACTTTCTTTGCTGGAGAAAAGTTGTTAACATTGCAGATTTATGTCCTGCTAATTCAGTTTCAATCTCTACTGAGTCCTTCCTCTTACATGGCAAGTCTTTTATGTTTCCCAGGGGAACTCCTTTGGGATAAATGACAAACTCACTTTTCGTTGTCATGACGAGTTGTTCTCCTAACAAATTTTGCACTTTTATGATTCTCCTCAAGCATAATCTAGCCACCACTTCCCACAGAGAAGCCCTATCTTCTCCTCCCTCAGTGCACTGTGGCCTCAGACAAGGGCTGTTTCCTCTTCTTCTTCCAGCAAGTCCAACTTCTCTCCATCTCCTTCTGCTTCCTTCCCGTCCATCCAAGTCTGTGGAAGAGGAAACTTTTCTCCTACTAAACACACTGGATTCCATTCCTTCTGACCCCTGGGATCTTATTCCATTGATTACCATCAGAATAAAAAACACAGTAGCCCTCAAACAAGCAGGCAAAAAGAAAAAGTATCCATCACACCATTTACCATACATATTCCTCTATCTCCTTTATCTCTACTTTCCTCTTTCCTTTTTAGCCAAACTATCCAAAATAGTCATTCAAATGGCTTTTCATTTACATTCATTGTCCATCCTGTCCTCAATCTGTAGCAAAATCAGCTACTGATACTAACTTAGATATTCCTGACTCTAGAGAAAGTCTATTATATTGACGATCTCCTTTGAAGCCTGGTAACACTTGAGAAAATCACTATTATCCCCATACTATAGATAAATACATTGAGCCTGAGGAAATTAATCTGTCGATTGTCACACTTAGGACATGGAAGAACTGGGGTACAAATCAAGAATGACCTTCATTTCCTCTTAATAGCTATAATGCCCCCCTTCCACAAAGTAAAGTTCATTTATTAACCTAGTAACGAGAAATTATAGAATTTGAACACAAGTTTTTATTTGTATATTAGCTGCATTGGTTTGTATGCTTTCTTCTTTACTTGTTTTTAGTATACCAAGTTGCATTTTTCCTTAGAATTTCCTTATACTATTTGGGGAGGGGAGTATAGAATTTAGAATTTCATCTTTTTTAGGAAAGCAACATCTTCTTGATGGTAATTCTTTATATCTGTATTGACCTTCAAGTTTTCACTTCATACTGGTGTCTCTTTTTTCTTCCCACAGAGCAGAAAGATACTTCTAAAATCAATAGATTGATGATTCACTCTGCAGCCAAGCTCTGCTGGGAAGTAAGAGATAAATACGCATTTGTGAGAATCAGAATGCAAGTTAAAAATATCTGCAAAGCAGAGAACACTGTCAATATATTCCAGTCACATATTTGAGAATCCCCAGTCCCTGTCTACCTAATGCCCACTGGACCTGAAGGGTGTATTAAAATCACTTGTAAGGGACATGAGTGTATGCAGCAGTCCAGATGTTTTGGTCCTGATTATGTTAATCACCTGAATGTAGTGCTAAGTTGCTTCACTCATGTTGGACTCTTGGTGATTCCATAGACTAGCATACCAAGCTCCTCTGTCCATGGGATTTTCCAGGCAAGAATACTGGAGTGCGTTGCCACTTCCTTCTGCAGGGGATCTTCCTGACCCAGGGATCAAACTGACCGCTCTTATGTCTCCTGCATTGGCAGGTGGGTTCTTTACCCCTAGTGGCACAACTGATTGTAAAGCCAGGAAGAATTTTTTATTATAACGTCTTTAAAAAGAAGTTCAGCTTTATTGATGCATAATTGACAAAATTATAAGATATTTAAAATATACATCATGGTGATTTGACATATGTATACATTGTAAAAGGATTCACTTCATATAGTTTATATATGCATTCATCATGTTACATATGTATCTTTGTTCTCTTTGGTGAGAATATTTAGTTCTAGTCCCTTCACATATTTCAATCATATAATACAGTGTTATTAATACAGTCACCATGTTTTGCTTTAGATCTTCAGATCTTATTCATCATATAGCAAATTCTGTACTCTTTACCAACCTCAACCTCTTTCTCCTTCACCCCTCATATATATATACACACACATGTGTGTGTGTGTGTGTGTGTGTGTGTATCCATTATTCTTTTGTCAGACTCTTAGGTTGCTTCCATATCTTGGCTATTGTGAATAAGGCTTCAATAAACATGAATGTGACTTCAAATATATTTTCATTATCTTCTTTTATTTTCTTTTGGGTATATACCCAGAAGTAGGATTGCTGGATCACATATTAGTTCTGTTTTTAATTTTTTGAGGCACATTCATACGGTTTTTTAATGAGGCTGAGGCAATTTATCTTCTCACCAACAGAGCACAAGGGCTCCCAAGGAAGAACGTTAAGGATCTTCATTTGACAGGTAAAAAAGTTGAGATTCAAAGGTGTCATGTGAATTGCCAAACCAATTTTAGGAGTGCTGGGACTGAAGTGAGTTCCCATGGTTCCTGCTGCAGTGCTTCTCACCTTCAGAGAGTCACTTGATGTAACTGAGTCGTGTGTATAAGGACACATAGCAATTTGGGAGCTCAGGAACACTAACAGTAAGTACATAACTTACTGTTATGCACCAGACGACTCCTGAGTCAGATTGATGATTTTCCATTTCCTCAGACTCCCCTGGGGATGTGAAGCTCAGAATTCCAATCAGTGGCTCTTTTTAGACTCTGAACTTTTTAATGGGATGTATCCTACTAGCCTTGTGACTTGGACGGAGAAAGGGCAACAAGCTTTCCACTGGCTGAGGAGTCAATGACTTGGTGGAGATTACCTTAATGTGGGTATGCTCAGCCAGCCTTAGAGCAGCAAACCACAGCTCTCAGCCCACATTCATCATTTGAGTCAATTAATTAGGTCCCAGCCTAAAATGGCCATTCATCTCTATAGATTTTGCCTGCCAAACTCCAGAATCTTTCTTCTATTGAAAAATATGCTGATCCACCTGCAAACATGGAGAAGCGAGAAAGAGAAGACCAAACAGCTGGCTTATCATGCAGACTTAGCCAAGGATGCTCACCGCCACGGGCTGACTCATGTTCTTGGCTAGAGAAGTGGATGCCAGCTCAGTGTCCTAGAAACCCTGCTCTCGTTCTGTGAAGTTGGAGCCCTGAAATGTTTATGCCAGAGAGCTGGGTAAAGCTGGAAGAATAATTTCTAATATGCTCATCTCTTATTCCCTCTCACCCCTATTTCCACCTCTAGCCCTTGAATTTCTAATAAAAGTCCCTTCAGTCTAAATGCTGTAGTGCAAAGAGACTGCAAAGACACAGGCATTTTAGTTTTCTGTCGGCTGTTCATGAGTTGTGAGTCCTTAGCCAAGTCAATCTGCTTGGGATTTGTATTTGTTTCCCTGGGCTGTTGTAACAAATTACTACAAATTTAGTAGCTTAAAACAACATAAATGTATTATCTCACAGTTCCTGAGGCCAGAAGTCTGAAATCAGTATTGCTTTGCTGGAAGAAAGATGCTGGCCCATGGTCCCTTCAGAAGTACTAGGGAGAATCTTTTCTTATCTCTTCCAGATTCTGGTAGTTGCTGGAAGTTCTTTTGGTGTCTGACTGTGTCACTCAATTATTCATGACTAGTGTCTTCAAATCTCTCTCTTCTGTCTTCACATCTCTTTCTTCACTGTATAATCATGTGTAAAATCTCTCTGCCTCTCTTGTAAGGGCTTCCCCAGTGGCTCAGGGGTAAAGAATCCTCTTGTAAGTCAGGAGCTGCGGATTCAGGAAGCTGGGTCAGGAAGATCCCCTGGAGGAAAGCATGGCAACCCACTCCAGTATATTCCTGCCTGGGAAATCCCATGGAGAGAGGAGTATGGAGGGCTACAATCCATGGTGTTGTAAAAAGTCAGACATGACTGAAGTGACTTAGCATGCACACATGCACTCTCTCCTACAAGGATACACATAACTGCATTCTGGGCCCTCCTGGGTAATCCATGATAATCTCCCCATCTCAAAATTCTTAACTCTTTTTTGCCACCATATAAGGCAACATTCAAGGGCCCCAGGAATTAGGATGTAGGTCCTTTGGGGACCCACTTTTTGGCCTAGTACAGCGCTTAAATGCCTCATCCATGGAATGATGATATTAGCACACTTACCACTTAAACAATGCCACTGAATATTTCTTCTGACTGTGGGGATTAAGATGCTATGATTGAAAAAAGTTCCAAATTTCAGTGTGGTCCCAAGCAAGTTCTAAACCCAGCAGGGCAAATTTCGTTAGGTTTCAAAATCTGAGAGTAATCCTTTACGGTTCCAGGCCCCACCCTCTAGGCCCGTGATGGCTCCACTGGCCCCTGTGCCACCGGCTACTGCTCTGCCCTTGGAGTCATACTTCCTTTTCTGGAAGGGTAGCGTCTACTTGCAGCTGAGTGACTTTAACACTTCATTTCCTGACGGTAGAATTTTAGAAGTTCAACAGTCTTCTTTCATTTTTTCCTGTCTCTGTTTCTTTCTATCTAAGCTGTCAGTGACCCTTAATTACATCTTCAAATACTATTTCTTTTTTCCTAATAAGGTCATGTTCACAGCTCTGACGATTAGAATGTGGACATGTGTTTGGGGGACCACCATTCAAATCCACATCATGCTCCCATCCCCATGTCCAATATGCAGTACTGGAATAGAGACAGGAGATCTGAAATAAAAACTTAATCTGGAAATGTGGAGAATGTGAAAATCCTCAGTCACTGATCTGTCTAGTTCTGAACTCTTACTTGGGGTTGTTATGATGGCACTGTTTTTTGAAAACTTCTTAATTAATCCACATTCTTGATGTAGTTCTTTTGCCTGAAGTTCTCCATGGACCTTCCCCATGTCCATTTCCCAGGGAAATTCTTCCTTCAACATGATCCAACTTAGATATCTAAAAACGTTATTTCAGAATATGCCCTTCTTGAAATTTGAGCAGCTTTTTTAGCCAGCTTCCTCCCTGTAGAGTGATGAAAATTAAAGTGTCATTTTGAATTTTGATTGGATTTAAATGGTTTTTAGCCCACAGTTTCTTTGCCAACATAACTCTTTAAAAGTTCACAAGGATTCTTATGTATTTGATCTTGGTTATCTTGATGTGCCAACAGCCACAGCTATGGTTCTTTCCCAGACATATTTCTTATATTTGCTGTATTTTAGTGCTTTCTTTACCTCATGCCTTTATTTTAAATTATTTTTGTGTTTCTCATTCTTTCAGACTTTGATGGGAGAACCATATATCTAATCTCTTTTCTCTGAATTATTGTGTTCAATTGAAGATATCCACTATATACCATGAACTTATGTGGATCTCTGCTCTGAAACATCTTATTTCATTTAGCGGTTCTAACAAATGGGTGTTATGGCCATGGCTATGTCCTTGATTTGGAGAAGGCGATGGCACCCCACTCCAGTACTCTTGCCTAGAAAACCCCATGGACGGAGAAGCCTGGTGGGCTGCAGTCCATCTGGTCGCGAAAAGGCGGACAAGACTGAGCGACTTCCCTTTCACTTTTCACTTTCATGCATTGGAGAAGAAAATGGCAACCCACTCCAGTGTTCTTGCCTGGAGAATCCCAGGGACGGGGGAGCCTGGTGGGCTGCCGTCTATGGAGTCGCACGGAGTCGGACACGACTGAAGCGACTTAGCAGCATGCCCTTGATTTGATCCTTAACTCAAGGCTGAATTTTAATTGGCTCAAAAGTTCTCTCAATTTTATCCACTGCTTAGCATGATAAAATGCTGTCTTTTTAATCCTACACAAACACTGATTCCTGAATTTTCTCTATTTCTTTTTATGGGCCAGTTTTTTCTTCTCGGAGAAGGCAATGGCACCCCACTCCCGTACTCCTGCCTGGAAAATCCCATGGATGGAGAAGTCTGGTGGGCTGCAGTCCATGGGGTCGCTAAGAGTAGGACACAACTGAGCGACTTCCCTTTCCCTTCCCCTTTTTTTCTTCTTGTGCCTTATCAAATTCAACCACCTTAACAAACATGGTACTAATATCCTTTTTTTTTTTTTTTATCTTTCGGCTGATGTAGTTCAATATTATAACTACTAATTTTTAAATAACTATTTTTTATCACAAAAAATTTTGTTTATTGGATACACATCCAATAGTGAAAGTTTAGAAAACATAGATAAAAAGGAAAAAAGAATCATCTGTAATCCCATCTTTAATTGATAACCACTGTTAACATGATAGTATTATAAAATAGTATATTATAGTATATTTCCTGCCAATGATTCTACTCAAATATATCTTTTTTTAAATTAAATAGTTTACTTAATATTTATTATTTTTTAAAATATAAATTTATTTATTTTCATTGGAGGCTAATTACTTTACAATATTGTATTGGTTTTGCCATACGTCAACATGAATCCACCACGGGTGTACACGTGTTCCCCATCCTGAATCCCCCTCCCACCTCCCTCCCTGTACCATCCCTCTGGGTCATCCCAATGCACCAGCCCCAAGCATCCAGTATCATGCATCGAACCTGGACTGGCAATTCGTTTCACATATGATATTATACATGTTTCAGTGCCATTCTCCCTAATCATCCCACCCTCTCCCTCTCCCAAAGAGTCCAAAAGACTGTTCTATACATCTGTGTCTCTTCTGCTGTCTTGCATACAGGGTTATTGTTACCATCTTTCTAAATTATATATATATGCGTTAGTATACTGTATTGGTGTTTTTCTTTCTGGCTTACTTCACTCTGTATAATAGGCTCCAGTTTCATCCACCTTATTAGAACTGATTCAAATGTATTCTTTTTAATGGCTGAGTAATACTCCATTGTGTATATGCACCACAGCTTTCTTATCCATTCATCTGCTGATGGACATCTAGGTTGCTTCGACGTCCTGGCTATTATAAACAGTGCTGCGATGAACATTGGGGTACACGTGTCTCTTTCCCTTCTGGTTTCCTCAGTGTGTATGCCCAGCAGTGGGATTGCTGGATCATAAGGCAGTTCTATTTCCAGTTTTTTAAGGAATCTCCACACTGTTCTCCATAGTGGCTGTACTAGTTTGCATTCCCACCAACAGTGTAAGAGGGTTCCCTTCTCTCCACACCCTCTCCAGCACTTTCACCACTACTATTCAACATAGTTTTGGAAGTTTGGCCACAGCAATCAGAACTAATATCCCTTTTACAGTATCTTCTCTTATATGTGAGAGTTCATTTGGGACCTCATTTGACTTAAGTTATTACAGGCAGGACTTTTATCAAATGTTTTATCCTTGTCAACATTGTTCCAGCCTCCAGTAACAGTTTCAGTTCAATCAGCTATATAGTATTTTGTTGAAGTATCAAAGAAATTCCAAGTGGCATTTGAATACAAAGTGTGTTTTTTTGTTTTTTTGTTTTTTTACTCTATATGTCTAATATAGATTGACTGGGATAGGGGAGCTTTGCTTTTTGTCTTCTGCAGCTACTCCCTGACCCCCTGTATTAATGCAACAGATAATGGTTACTGTGTATCTTATACAATTCTCAACCTTAGTATCAATTATGTTATCTGTATGTTAGATACTTTGGCCTCAAAACTAAAAATCAATTAAGCAATTTATTTTCACTTTTAACCTTATCTTTATTTTCACTCAAACAAATAGAAAAGAGCTCACAGTTGAAATTATTTCATTTTTTAAATTAGTGAATTCTAGTCCTGAGTATAACAATGCCAATAAATAAGTATTAGTCAGCAAAGTTGACCTAATTGCTAAGGAACTGAATATTTGAGGCCCACAACAAAATTACTAGCACAGCAATTTCTTCTGGCTTCAATACATATTATATTTCATCAATATAATATCAGCTTCAATTCTGTTAACAGTGAAATGTGGGTGTGGTGGTGATTAGAGATATTTCCCTAATATTTCTAGCTTTTCATATTCTAGTTACTCATTGGAACTGTACTTCCAGGCCTCTTTGGGGCTGGGTAGGGCTGTGGCTATTTCTGACCCATAAATTCTGAACAAAGTGAGACCCTCTTTTCTTTTTTTTTCTTTGCCACAGTGAGCAGCAATATTTGAGGAGGTGGCTGCTTAATCAACTTGGTTGGAGTCTACAGTAAAGAGATAAGAATGAAAAACTAAACTTTGTATTTGAAAGTCATTTGGAGTTTCTTTGTTAAATTCAGTGAAATTTATATTCATTAACTGATTTAGAAATTGAAACTGTTATTGGAGGCTAGAAGAACCAAGTTGCATGTATCTTAAGTTAAAAGGAGACTTTATCAAAAGCATGCTGGATTTATCTAATAGTTTAAGGGAAATTTGAACAACCAAAACCATTAAAGGGCTGGGATGCATCACACTGTTAGGGCCAACTGAGTTGAAGATGGAAATGTGCTCACTGATGTTTCTATCTTTCAATTCTTCTTTTCCTCCCCAAATGTCAGCTTTTTTTTTCTCTTCTTCCACCACAGATCAGCTTTTCCACAGATAAGAAAATATGGCTGTGGTCAATTTAAAATGTTTATACATTACAGTTTTGGTCACATGAAAAATATTGTGTTAACTTTGTCCCAAGTATACAAAAAAATCTAAAGAAACGGATTCATTAATGTGGGACAGTTATGTGCCTATCCACTGTGGTTGCAAGTGTGGTTTCAAGTGGTTACATTGTACACATGTGGGGAGTGTGATGATCTTGTGCTCAGGTGAGTAAGGTAATGACCTTGTGCTTGCATGGGAATGTGATTTCTTTGTGCTTAGGTGATGACTTCCTCCATACTCATGTGAGATAGGGAAGAGCTTTGAAGGGGCAATTCCTGCTTAGGTATTTTTACAACTTGTTCAATTTTTTTTCGCCTGTTTTATTTTCTTACTAAGTTTGCTAGTTAGTTGAATAGGTCAAATCAACCATTTATTTTTGGACTCATTTCAGAAGAGCAGACATTTCCTGTAAAACATGAAGATAACAGAACAAGCAATTCATGAGGACAAGGTCAAATGTTTCCTAGCTGAGCTAACATAGTTTTAGAAGGTCTTTTACACGCTTGACCTAACAGTGGAAAGAGAGTTGGAGAGGCAGTTTTTTATCTCCTAGGGCACTAAGGGTCTCAGAAAGCATCAGTTACCATATTGAATTTTGGCATCCCTTAATATTTTATGTCCCAGCCAAGGAATAATTTTCCATTCTTCTCTCCAATATCATGGCAGCCTGCAACATCGAGACTGTTACTTAGAGATGAATTGAGTGACTCACACTTAATTTTGATTCTGGAAGCTTTGGCTGACTTCTCTCTTAAGGGTTTGCATTTATCCAAAACTTCTTTCCAAAAAGTAGATGTAACACCATGAAAAATGCTTGCCATACCTCGTTAATAATGGTAACCATGCTAGCTCACTCTTCATAGAGTATGAATCTTGCATCACAGAGAAGAATTATGCTTACCATCTTTTCTTTCTTAAAACTGAGATAACAATACATACCCTTGCCAAAATGACATATACTTTGAATTTTATTATTTGTTTCTAAATGGTTTCTCTGCTCAGAGCTATATACTATTGCTTATTTTCCTTTGACATATATGTGTGTGTGTGTGTGTGTATTAGAGACATGTACAACAACCCTTGGAGTCTGATTTGTTCAACTATTTAGAATTTGAGGGATAACAGTTGCTTTAGAGGAACAGAGTGAAGTCTTTGGAGGACTCTGGGCTCTTAGAGTGATGTAAGATTGCTCAAGGGTGTGGATGGAAGTTCCATGTCTCCTTTTCTCTATAAATGTTCCTAACTTATTCATTGCCATCAGTAAGAAGGGCTTAAATCTAAATTTTAAAAAATATCTATCTTCAACCTAGCAATTTTGGCATGAGGGGTAAGGGGAGGGTGGGACAAGTTTGAAAATTAGGATTGACATGTGTACACCACCATATGTAAGATGGATAGCTGGTGGGAAACTGCTATGTAGCACAGGGGGCTCAGCTCAGTGCGATAAGATGACCTGATGGGTGGAATGGGGGTGGGGTGGGAGGAGGTCCAAGAGGGAAGTGATATATGTATACATATAGCTGATTCACTGCATTGTACAGCCTAAACTAATACAGCATTATAAAACAATCATCAGTTCAGTTTAGTTGCTCAGTGTGTCCAACTCTTTGAGACCCCATGAATCGCAGCACGCCAGGCCTCCCTGTCCATCACCAACTCCCGGAGTTCACTCAAACGCATCTCCATGAGTCGGTGATGCCATCCAGCCATCTCATCCTCTGTTGTCCCCTTTTCCTCCTGCCCCTAGTCCCTCCCAGCATCAGAGTCTTTTCCAATGAGTCAACTCTTCGCATGAGGTGGCCAAAATACTGGAGTTTCAGCTTTAGCATCATTCCTTCCAAAGAACACCCAGGGATGATCTCCTTTAGAATGGACTGGTTGGATCTCCTTGTAGTCCAAGGGACTCTCAAGAGTCTTCTCCAAAACCACAGTTCAAAAGCCTCAATTCTTCAATGCTCAGCTTTCTTCACAGTCCAACTCTCACATCCATACATGACCACTGGAAAAACCATAGCCTTGACTAGATGGACCTTTGTTGGCAAAGTAATCTCTCTGCTTTTCAATATGCTATCTGCTGCTGCTGCTAAGTCACTTCAGTTGTGTCCAACTCTGTGCGACCCCATAGACAGCAGCCCACCAGGCTCCCCTGTCCCTGGGATTCTCTAGGCAAGAACACTGGAGTGGGTCGCCATTTCCTTCTCCAATGCCTGAAAGTGAAAGTGAAAGGGAAGTCAGTCAGTCGTATCTGACTCTTAGCGACCCCATGATCGTATCTGACTCTTAGCGACCCCATGGACTGCAGACTACCAGGCTCCTCCGTCCATGGGATTTTCCAGGCAAGAGTACTGGGGTGCCATTGCCTTCTCCAAATATGCTATCTAGGTTGGTCGTAACTTTTCTTCCAAGGAGTAAGCGTCTTTTAATTTCATGGTTGCAATCACTATCTGCAGTGATTTTAGAGCCCAAAAAATAAAGTCTGACACTGTTTCCACTGTTTCCCCATCTATTTCCCATGAAGTGATGGGACCAGATGCCATGATCTTCGTTTTCTGAATGTTGAGCTTTAAGCCAACTTTTTCACTCTCCACTTTCACTTTCATCAAGACGCTTTTTAGTTCCTCTTCACTTTCTGCCATAAGGGTGGTGTCATCTGCATATCTGAGGTTATTGATATTTCTCCCGGCAATCTTGATTCCAGCTTGTGCTTCTTCCAGCCTAGCATTTTTCATGATGTACTCTGCACAGAAGTTAAATAAGCAGGGTGACAATATACAGCCTTGATGTACTCCTTTTCCTATTTGGAACCAGTCTGTTGTTCCATGTCCAGTTCTAACTGTTGCTTACTGACCTGCATATAGGTTTCTCAAGAGGCAGGTCAGGTAGTTTGGTATTCCCATCTCTTTCAGAATTTCCCACAGTTTATTGTGATCCACACAGTCAAAGGTTTTGGCATAGTCAATAAAGCAGAAATAGATGTTTTTCTGGAACTCTCTTGCTTTTTCCATGATCCAGCGGATGTTGGCAATTTGATCTCTGGTTCCTCTGCCTTTTATAAAACCAGCTTGAACATCTAAATGTTCACAGTTCACGTATTGCTGAAGCCTGGCTTGGAGAATTTTGAGCATGACTTTACTAGCATGTGAGATGAGTACAATTGTGTGGTAGTTTGAGCATTCTTTGGCATTGCCTTTCTTTGGGATTGGAATGAAAACTGACCTTTTCCAGTCCTGTGGCCACTGCTGAGTTTTCCAAATTTGCTGGCATATTGAGCGCAGCACTTTCACAGCATCACCTTTCAGGATTTGAAAGAGCTTAACTGGAATCCCATCACCTCCATTAGCTTTGTTCGTAGTGATGCTTTCTAAGGCCCACTTGACTTCACATTCCAGGATGTCTGGCTCTAGGTCAGTGATCACACCATCATGATTATCTTCGTCATGAAGATCTTTTTTGTACAGTTCTTCTGTGTATTCTTGCCATCTCTTCTTAATACCTTCTGCTTCTGTTAGGTCCATACCATTTCTGTCCTTTATCGAGCCCATCTTTGCATGAAATGTTCCCTTGGTATCTCTAATTTTCTTGAAGAGATCTCTAGTCTTCCCCATTCTGTTGTTTTCCTCTATTTCTTTGCATTGATCGCTGAGGAAGGCTTTCTTATCTCTTCTTGCTATTCTTTGGAACTCTGCATTCAGATGCTTATATCTTTCCTTTTATCCTTTGCTTTTTTCCTCTCTTCTTTTCACAGCTATTTGTAAGGCCTCCCCAGACAGCCATTTTGCTTTTTTGCATTTCTTTTCCATGGGGATGGTCTTGATCCCTGTCTCTTGTACAATGTCATGAACCTCTGTCCATAGTTCATCAGGCACTCCATCTATCAGATCTAGGCCCTTAAATCTATTTCTCACTTCCACTGTATAATCATAAGGGATTTGATTTAGGTCATACCTGAAAGGTCTAGTGGTTTTCCCTACTTTCTTCAATTTAAGTCTGAGTTTGGCAATAAGGAGCTCATGATCTGAGCCATAGTCAGCTCCCGGTCTTGTTTTTGTTGACTGTATAAAGCTTCTCCATCTTTGGCTGCAAAGAATATAATCAATCTGATTTTGGTGTTGACCATCTGGTGATGTCCATGTGTAGAGTCTTCTCTTGTGCTGTTGGAAGAGGGTGTTTGCTATGACCAGTGCATTCTCTTGGCAAAATTCTATTAGTCTTTGCCCTGCTTCATTCTCTATTCCAAGGCCAAATTTGCCTGTTACTCCAGGTGTTTCTTGACTTCCTACTTTTGCATTCCAGTCCCCTATAATGAAAAGGACATCTTTTTTGGGTGTTAGTTCTTAAAGGTCTTGTAGGTCTTCATAGAACCGTTCAAATTCAGCTTCTTCAGTGTTACTGTTTGGGGTATAGACTTGGATTACTGTGATATCGTATGGTTTGCCTTGGAAACAAACAGAGATCAATCTGTTGTTTTTGAGTTGCATCCCAGTACTGCATTTTGGACTCTTTTGTTGACCATGATGGCTACTCCATTTCTTCTAAGGGATTCCTGCCTGCAGTAGTAGATATAATGGTTATCTGAGTTAAATTCAACCATTCTAGTCCATTTTAGTTTGCTGATTCCTAGAATGTCAACGTTCACTCTTGCCATCTCCTGTTTGACCACTTCCAATTTGCCTTGATTCATGGACCTGACATTCCAGGTTCCTATGCAATATTGCTCTTTACAGCATCGGACCTTGCTTCTGTCACTAGTCACATCCACAACTGGGTATTGTTTTTGCTTTGGCCTCATCCCTTCATTCTTTCTGGAGTTATTTCTCCACTGATCTCCAATAGCATATTGGGCACCTACTGACCTGGGGAGTTCCTCTTTCAGTATCCTATCATTTTGCCTTTTCATACTGTTCATGTGGTTCTCAAGGCAAGAATAATGAAATGATTTGCCATTCCCTTCTCCAGTGGACCACACTCTGTCCACCATGACCCACCCATCTTGGGTGGCCCCACAGGGCATGGCTTAGTTTCACTGAGTTAGACAAGGCTGTGGTCCATGTGATTAGATTGACTATAGTTTTCTGTGATTATGGTTTCAGTGTGTCTGCCCTCTGATGCCCTCTTGCAACACCTACCGTCTTACTTGGGTTTCTCTTACCTTGGACGTGGGGTATCTCTTCACGGCTGCTCCAGCAAAGCGCAGTCGTTGCTCCATACCTTGGATGAGGGGTATCTCCTCACCGCCGCCCCTCCTGACCTTGAACATGGAGTAGCTCCTCTAGGCCCTCCTGCGCCCGCGCAGCCGCTGCTCCTTGGATGTGAGGTTCCTCCTCTCAGCCGCGCTTGTGTGCCATCGCAGCTGCCTGCAAGGGCTCCTTTTGGGCAAAACAATCATACCCTCATAAAAATATAATAATGTAATTTAGAAATGTAAGTGAGAGTAGCATTCACTCAAAGTAAGACTTCAATATTGGGTTGCTTGAAGAAAGTAAAATGATGGTTAAAATAAAATCAAACAGCTAAAGAACAATAGCGAACTAAATGCCACTCTGAATCATTTGTGAACTAAAAACTTTTTACCATTTATCTCACCTGGGTATGTATGCCAGACATGGAATTTACAGGGATGAACAAGAATGATATCAGGTAAGGAAATGAGGTCAATGGGAAGTACACAAGCTTGTGAATTACAAAAATCCATTCTCTCTCTCTTGCTCTCTCTGTGTATGTATGTGTGTATATATATATATATATATATATATACACACACACATATATATATATATAATACATATATATATAATACACACACACATATAAAATACATATATATGTGTACACACATACGTATAGAAAATACATATATTTATATATACATACATTATATATATTATAATATATATACATTATATATATAATATATTATATATATATACATTATATATATATTATATATAATACACACACATACATGGGGCTTCCCTAGTGACTCAGCAGTACCGAATCTGCCTGCAATGCAGGAGACATGGGTTCAATCCCTGAGTTGGGAAGATCCCCTGGAGGAGGGCATGGCAACCCACTACAGTATTCTCGCCTGCGGAATCCCATGGACAGAGGATTCCCTAGAGAAGGAAATGGCAACCCACTCTAGTACTCTTGCCTGGACAAGTACTCTCTCCATGGACAGAGGAGCCTGGCAGGCTACAGTCCATGTGGTCCCAAAGAGTTGGACACAATTGAGTGACTGAGTATTCACACACACACACACACACGTTTCAGTTAGATCTCATTTTACCCATTGTTAAACTCCTTTTGTTAAAATCCCAAGATAAAACTCTCATTGTTAAAACCTCAAGATTTTGTGCAAATTTTATTTTCCAGTTGATTTCTCCTCTAGACATTAATATGGTACATTAGTTTTGTTTCTGCTCCCTTTTTGACATTAGGCCTTTTTTTGGCTTTTTATAAGCTTTCCCAAATCTATGCTATTAAAGTCATTTTTCTTAAAAAAAAAAAAAAAAGCCTTATTATGTCACTCTCAACTTCTAAGTCTTTATTGACTACCTAAGAGAGGCAATGTGAATTAGGTTATAAGCATGAAATTTAGAAACTGCCAGAGTTGGCTTTTTGTAATCTGAGATCTGAGGTAAATTATTTGGCATTCTTCTAAACCTCAAGGTCTTCATTTGTAAAATGAAGGCACTAAAATGACTTGCCTCATAGGATTTTGGTCTAGTTTACAGTAACTCAATACCCAATAGTCATCTTTTTGTTGTTGTTTAGTCTCTAAGTTGTGACCAATTCTTTTGTGACCCCATAGACTATAGCCCACCAGGGTCCTATGTCCATTGGATTCTTCAGGGAAGAATACGGGATTGGATTGCCATTCCCTTCTCCAAGGGATCTTCCTTACCCAGGGGATTGAACTTGTGTCTCCTTCATTGACGGATGGATTCTTTACCAGTGAGCCACCAGAGAAGTCATCATAGTCATTAACTACAGGATGTAAGACTCAATTCCTTTAACATATTACTTATGAGGGATACTGTGGAACAGATTTCTCACTGGCTGAGAGAGTAGTCAAAAATGATTTTTAAGTCACTTGCTATTAAAGATTTTCCTGAACCCTTGACCCATTCTAACTACATTTGTATCATAGTCATGAAAGAATAATGTTTAGTATAGAAATTTCTGGGAATTAGTTAAAACAATCAACTCACCTTTAATAGTCACAAAATGATAATGGATAAGGGATGAGATTTCTGCATGCTGCCAATGTCTTCTGGTTGCTGACCAGAGAGGCTGAGGTGAAGGACTTGGTGACTTGGTGTCAACATTTCCAAGGCTTTAAGCCCAGCATTCCTCTCTTCTGCAGTGATTGTTATTTATAGCCTTAATTTCTGGAGCATCTAAGCAAGTGACCTCAAGGAACTTATCAAAGAAAAGTAAGAAGCTACAAGGATAAGCTAATTTCCCTTATATAATCATGATTTTAAATATAGGCACACTGAAAATTCCAAGGAAGATAATGTACACATTGATTACATTTCTGACTTGTGAATAAGAAATAACATATATAATATTCACAGATCTTATATCCTTTATCCAAAAGGCCTGCATATTCTCCTTTTGTATCTTCACAGAGCCACATTTTTCTTAAAAAAAAAAAAAAAGAAGGGAGAGAAAACCCTGATTCAATCGTAACAAACCAAGGGTCCTTGATATGAGACATTCCTTTTTTTTTTTTTAATTTTTCTTTTTCCTTTTATTGATCATTTTAAACTTTTTGCTATCATTATTTTTTAAAATAGAAAATACATATAAAAAGGAGTTTTCTCCATTCTCTTTTCTTCTACAAAGAGAATAGAAAAACAAGGTGGTGATGCTAAAGCTGTCATGAGGGGAAGGGGAGGCACAAAAAGATTCAAGTACCCTCTCTTAGTTAGCTGCATGTACACAGAGTTCTACTTCACGTGAGGTTGGATCTTGGTATGGTCAGCATTTGGGACAACCATCAGGGCTGATAGTCCAAATCTAGTGGTTGGAGAAGGTTGATTATGTCATTTAAAAGGAAGGAAGAAGTAACCTAACATCCTTATGGGTCTCTCTAACTGAAAAACAGCAAAAATAAAATGCTATTTGGTCATAGTGCAGCCCCTTCTTAGTTCTTTGGTAGAAGGACATGGTAAATGAAGTTCTATTAGAAAATGTCAAATTATTTAGCAATCATAGGAAACATATGAAGTAATAAGGCTTCTGTGACAGTTCAGGGTATATATACAGAGCTAGGGATGGATGGGTAATTATCCTTTAGCCTCATAAACTACATATATAGAATTTATTTATTTATGACTTCATAGATGATATGTGGACATAAGCAATAGTGAGGTGTTTGCCAAAATTTTGAAAAAAGGAAAATAAAGATAAAACATGTAATGCCATTTTTCACTACTTAGGATAAACGAGATTTTATTGTTGTTGTTTAATGGCTAAGTTGTCCCTGACTCTTTGTAATCCCATGGACTATAGCCTGCCAGGCTCCTCTATCTATGGAATTCCAGAGGCAAGAATACTAGAATGGGTTGCCATTTCCTTCTCCAGGGTATCTTCCTGACCCAGGGATTGAACCCATATCTCATGCATTGACAGGCAGATTCTCTACCAGTGAGCCACCTGGGAAGCCCAGACAAGATTTTATTATTGTGAAAAACAACCCTAAGTTCTCCATGGTTAAAACATCAAGGTTTGTATCTTGTTCATAACATAACATAACATCTTGTGTCCTTGACAAGGGCCTGGAGGCCCTTGTTCCAAATTTTCTTGACCCCGAGCAGACCCTATCTGGAGCATTGACTATTATTGGCCATCTTGACAGATAAAGAGAACTCAGGCGAGTTTTGGGCTGATATTTAAATGTTCCAGTCTAGAAGTGACATATATTCTTCTGCTTGAAAAATACTGGTCAAACGTATTAGTCACATGGTCCCACCACATTCAAGGAGGCAGTGAAGTTAAGGTGCTCAGAAGGACTCTTTATAACGACTATCACATCTTAAAGAAAGTGACTAGCTTACAGGTCAACATAACTATTAACTGTAACCAGATTGACAAAATTAGCATATCTGAACAAGTTGTCAATTAGATTGTACATGAAGGTCATCTACCTTAGTAACACAGAAATAGAGTAATAGATTTAGATATCGGCAATGTGCAATTCATGTCTTTTCTATAGAAGAGGAGTTTAGATAGATAGAAACAAGTATTTAGTTATTCTGATAGGTAAATCCTTACTGTAGAAATGGAAGCCTTAGCTGGCAAATCCTGATGTTAACTCAATATTTGATTTTTTTTTTTCATATTCCCTTAAACTCATGCTATGATCACCAAGTAATCCCTTAAGAATGAGGCTTGTCATGAGGTCATGTCAGAAAAAGAAAGGGGTGGTCAGTGAATGAAAGCATCTGGTTCACCTAGTATAATTTTATTTTAAATTAATACATCAATAGTATAGTTTTGTAAGTTGCTTTCTTGTGAAGTTAGCTTGAATGAGTTTCCTAAGTTAAATAAACTCTAGGGCACTGAAGAGATGGAGTGTTTGATTCTGTGTAGCTGAAGCTCAGACACTGAACTGTAGCGAACTCCCCAAAGGAAGTATTTTTTTCAAGAATTGTGAGGGCAGTGCTGTCTTACCCTAACTTTGCCCAAATTTCTTTCTCTGTAGTTTTTGACAATGCTTACTTAAATATACCAGGAACACATATGTAGTCCACATAGTTTATTTTTTGTTAATTTTTGTTTTGTATTGAGGGATAGTTGATTTACAATATTGTGTTAGTTTCAGGTACATAGCAAAATGGATTAGTTACACATGTACACATATCCATTCTTTTCTAGATTGATTGTAGTCCACATATTTTAAATCGACTTGATAACCAAATTAAAATCAAAGAATTTACAGGAAAGCTCTTGGGGAAAAAAATCACTTTAATAAAAATACGTACAAATGCAAGCCCAATTCTTTAAGCTTTGTTCCCTAAACAGCACAGGAAGTGTTTAAAGGCAATGCTTTAGTAACTACAATTATTTTTTTTTAGTACTTGCAACCATAGTTTGAGAAACATAGAAATGCTCCCTCTATGTAGTACATTAAAATTTCAAGAAATGCTTTAGCTGTAGTGTTCTGGACAGTAATGCAAAGTATTGTAACATTTCAACTTGAGTGCCATTTCAAGGAACCAAGGGACAAAATATGAACTTACCCCTCTCCTCAAGATCTTTTAATTTACCTATCAGGGAAAGCAGAGCAAAGTGGTAAAAATAATGTAAGTGACACTTCTTTGTGGTTAACTATATTCTTTTATGAACACAATCATAAAAATGTGCATTCCTATAAATGGCTTTATGCAGACATGTTTTCTATCAAATTTCATTTCATTTTGAAAATGAATATTTTTAATGCTATCATAAAAAGGGCTGTAAATGCCAAGGAGAATTAAATCCTTCATGCGGCTTCATACTTCACTAATGACATAGTCTATTGCATGAGTCAACTTGCATAGGATGTAATAACAAGTTGTTTAATTAAACATCAATCTGGGAGTTTTGTAGAGGTATTATGTAGATGTGGCTCACATCTACAATCAGTTGGCTTTAAAGATTATCCTTGATAATCTGGTGGGCCTCATCTAGTCTGTTGAAAGGCTGAGAAACATAGTTTCTCAAGTGCAAAACAGATTTCCCTGAGGTAGAAGAAATTCTGCCTGTAGATTTCAGTGTCAGTTCCTGCCTTAGAGTTTCCATTCTGCTGGCCTGACCTACAGACTGAACTTGCCTGACCCTACTATCATAGAAACCATTTCTTGAACTAAGTTTCTTTCTCTCCTCTGCTCTGGCTTTGTTTTTATGCTAGAATCCTCACTGATACAGATTGTTTTGGATACTGGGAAGTGGTGTGCTGCTTTAACAAATACCTACAAATGTGAAAGCGGCTTTGAAATTGGGTCATGAGTAGAAACTGGAAGAATTTTGAGAAGCATGATAGAAAATGCTTAGATTGCCTCGGTAGAAAGAGTCACATGTGTTTCTGGTAAAGTCTCGAGGATATGAAGAATATGTTATTTAGAACTGAGGAAAGAAAATCTTTTTTATAAAGTGGCAAAGAATTTAGCTGAATTGTATTCTAGTGCTGAATGAGAATCAGAGTATATAAATGATGAAATTTTATGTTTAGCTGAGGTGATTTCCAAATAAAATATGGAAGGTGTGGTTTGTTTCCTGTTTGTTGCTTATGGTAAAATGAAAGAGGAAATAGATAAATTAAGGTTGAACATATTAACCAATCCATTCCTACCTCAGGATTTGACAATTTGGGAGGTCCTCAACCTACTTGGATTGCAAAGGATGCTAGAATTAGGAAATCCACTATTTGCAAAACAAACTATAGAGAGAAGACCAAGCTATGGCTGGACAACCTTTTGTTAAAGAAATTAGGTGTTCAATCAACCATCTCAGAAGGAATAGAGATGGGATTATCAAGGAAGAATTGGTGAAAATCTCTCTTGTCTAATGCATGGATTCCCTTAACATACATTGGAGATCCCTGAGGTTTGGGAGGATGCTAGCAAAAACTGTCCTTTTTAGTCCAGTAGTCCAGCTTGGACTAAAAACAACAGTGAGTGGACAAAATTAAAAATGGTTGTCAGATTCTCTAAATTTGATATACAAACAATGAGTCAGTAGAGGTACTGGGCTTCAAGAAAAAAGATGACCGCCTCAGTGGACAGAGCTGTGGGCCCAGATACTAGGGTGATGGAGCAGCTGCTGAGGGTACAGCGAGCAATGGGGCTGCTTCCAAGGGTGCAAGGGTGATGAAGCTGTGAATCCAAAGGGTGAAACCTTGAGCCACTGGTCTTGAAACTTAAGGCTATTCCTGAGATAGAAACAAGAAGGATCCCAAGTAAAGGGGGTTGACTTGAGTTTGTAATATACTGAGTTTGAGGACATCCAATGGAAAATGTATAATAAGCCACTAGAGTTAAGTTTATGGAATTCAGGAATGAGATCTAAACTGAAATCTCTCAAATAGGGATGTGATGTTGGTAAGTGGAACTTGAAGAAATGAAGATCATTGTTTTGAGAAGGTCAACACTGAAGGATAAATAGGATAAAGATAAAGATAAATGAGACGGAGAAGTCACTAGCGGGAAAATGTCAGCTGAGAACGGGCTTATTGTGAGAAAGTTTGGAACACTGTAAAGTGTTGTGACAAGAGAAGCAGAGAGAGAGGCTAAAGATTCAGGAAAGAGACAATAACGCATTGGTAGGATGAGATCCTCAAGGAGGCAGAAGAAGATGTGTGCAGAGCATTGGTGGGATGATTTAAATTAGACAAGTGGAGCATCTCTTCTGCTGTGGCATGAGTGAAGAGGGCAGGAATGAACTACAAGTAAGTCAAGTGGCGAAAGACTTAGAGAAGGTCCTGCAGAGTGTTAGCTGTTTGTTGCAATGTAACGAATTACTCCAAACTTAGCAAATTAAAACAAAGAATATTTATGGTTTCACAGTTTCTGTGGGTCAAGAATCTGGCACAATATAGCTGAGCTCCTCTGGCTCAGGCTTTCTCAGAGTTATCAACAAGCTGTCAGTCAGGATCAAGTCTGGAGAAATGCTGACAAAGAGATCCCAGCCTCCGTTCCCCTGTGGAGATCAACAATTAGACATGCCCATGAATAGCAGGAGCTCTGCAGGCCTTCCCTGGTAGTCCAGTGCTGAAGAATCCACCTTGCAATGCAATGGACACTGGTTTGATCCTTGGTCTGGAAAGATCCCACATGCCATGGTACAGCTAAGCCCATGCGCCACAGCTATTGAGCCTGTGCTCTGGAGCCCGTGAATCACGACTACTGAAGCTGGCATGCCCTGGAGTCTGTGCTCTGCAACAAGAGAAGCCACCACAATGAGCAGCTGCATACCACAGCTAGAGGGTACCCTCTGCTTGCAGGAACTAGAGAAAGTCCATGAGCAGCGAAAATGTCTCAGAGTAGCCAAAATAAATAAATGTATATTTAAAAAAAAATAGCTCTGGAGGAGCTCAAGACTCCACTTAAACAACTTTAGCAACATAATGGGGGAAAAGAAAACTGAAAATAACTGCACTAAAAGAGAAGAAACACAGCTTCATTTTGCCTATCACCCCATCCTCCAAGCCAGCATTGCTCCAGCGTCAAGAGCGAACCTCAGCTAGAAAGAGGTCCCCTCACCAGGAAAGGAAGAATGGGCTGAGTGGCCACTTCCCTGACCTTTCTGGATGCTGCACAAGGGTCCTGCTTTGGTTTCACCCCACCCAGACCAGCAGAGCTGTGGTGTACAGGGACAGCTGGGAACAAGGAGAAAAGCAAGTACTTCCAAAAGCAGTTACTGCAGCTCCCAGTGACCTGTTCAGTAGACAAAGCCAGCAGATTTCATGCCAAAGATACCATTGGCCAGCAGAGCCTCTGCAGAACCCCACAGCTTTTCACCAGCTTTGCCCTGCAGGCTTTCATGTTCACTGACAACAGGTGCCTGTGTCCTTTCCTGCTCTTTCCTTCCTGCCCCCAACATAATATGGGGTGAATGCTGGCTGCCAGCCCAGGCTGTATAGCAATACATGAGCTAAGAAGCCTATGGCTGACCTGCACCACTGTGCACACACCTGGGTGAGACCCCTCCAACTGTGTACCTGTGTGTTTCTAACCTGATGCCCTTCACTGGCCTCCATGGCAGTGTGCAGGACTGGGTGGAGACTGTGAAATCATGAGAAAGCATGCCAAAAGCCCAGGCCTCTTCAGGTGTTTATGGGCCTGGATCAAGCCTTGTCTTTGGAGCCTGGCGTGCTCTACTGCACTCATCTCTAGCTAGCCTCTCTAGCTATGCACTTGCATGACCCCCAGCATGGCTCTTATCAATGGCCTCCACTACCATGAACCCTTGACAAGACCCAGCAGCCGCGGTAGTTGGCATCCAAGACCCCTGCAGCTACTAGTGTGTCTGCAAGCGGCTTTGGTCCTTGCTGCCCACTAAGGGCCCCTCCACTAAGTGTATCTGAAACTGGCCTCAGCCACTGCAGGCTCCCACGGCTGAGTGTGGACATGGCTCCACTCTAGCCGCCACCATTGTCTGTCACGGCCTCTAGCCACTGGGCCTGGAGGCACCACCGAGGACCCCGACCGCCCTTGCAGCCGCTGCAGACCCTCTGCTGCACTCTGCAGACCCCAGGAACCTGAGCTGAAATAACATCACATCTCTTTGAACCTGGTGCCCTGAGGGGCTCCCATACCTGGGAGCACCACTAGACCCAGGGTCACAGCATTCCCCAGTGTCCCTTATTTGTAAAAGCTTCCCATAATAAAGTCAGTCCATAGGGTGTAGAAGTAAAAAAAAAAAGGCACAAAAACGGAAAAGCGAGAACAAAGCCTACATAATTAAAATAAGATACCATCAAAAGAACCATTTGCAAATTATCACACTTCCAGAAGGAGAAGACAGAGAGAAAAGGATAGAAATCTTATTTAAAGAAATAATGAAAAAATTAATCTAAAGAAAAAAAAAGAAAGAATGGATGATAACATCCCAAATCTGGGGAGAGATTTGAATATCCAACTTCATGTATCACATAGGTCACAAACAGAATAAACTTTAAAGAGATCCTCTCCAAAGCATATTATATTAAATTTAAAAGAAATTAAAGAAAGTCAAAGAAAGAATCTTAAAGGCAGAAAGACAGAAAAGCGAAGACTTGTAATTCACAAGGCAACTCCCAGAAAACTATCAGTGGACTTCTCAGCAGAAATCTTACAAGCTGTGAGAGAGTGGGATGATGTATTCAAAATGCTAACAGAAAACAAAATTGCCATTAAAAATACTTTAACTTGAAAAATTGTCCTTCAGAAGTGAAGGAGAGATAAGAACTTTTCTAGACAAACAAAAGTTGAGGTTTTTCATCATTAGAACTTCCTTACAAGAAATGTTGAGTGGAGTTCTTCAAGCTGGAATGAAAAGATACTACTTAGTAACATAAATCATACGAAAATATACAACACTCTGGTAAAGGTAAAAATATAGTCACATTCAGAATTCTAATACTGTAATATTATGGAGTACTCACCATGTAACTCTAGTATAAAGGTTAAAGAACAACACTATTAAAAATAACTATAGCTATGAAAGTTTGCTAAAGGACACAAAAAGTAAAAGAGATAAACTGTGACATCAAAAACATAAAAGCTCAGGGAGTAAAGGGGAGAGTACTTGCATGTGATCAATTTTTTAAAATCAGAATAAGATAAACTGTTATGAGATGTTTTATGTTTGTCAGGATGGAAGAAATAGGGAGTTGTTGGCCCAAGAATTAAACTTGCAGTTATAATATAGACACATTCTGGGAACCTAATGCACAGAATGATGATTATAATAACACCGTATTATACACTTAAAAGTCTCCCCTGGTAGCTCAGTGGATAAAGAATCCACCTGCCAATACAGGAAAAATGAGTTTGGTTCCTGGATTGGGAAGATTCTCTGGAGAAGGAAATGGCAACCCATTCCACTATTCTTGCTTGGAAAATCCCATGGACATAAGCACCTGGCACATTACAGTCCAGGGGGTTGCAAAGAGTCGGACATGAATTAGATACTAAACCACCACCTATACTTAAAAGTTATTAAGAGATCTTAAATGTTTACACCACAAGAAAGAAATGGTACTTAGGTGATATGATTGAGGTGTTACCCAGTGCCACTAACTAATTGTTTTACATAGTATGAATATATTCAATTAATATCTTGTATACCTTAAATTTATACAACATTATACGTTAACTATATCTCAGTAAAGCTGAGAGGAAAATGGTTTAATATACAAACAGGTACAAAGAGGCGAATAGTTAAATGAATTAAGGTTATTCATGTGATGCACCATTTGAAAAAAAAAGGTTCAACCCATGGAAGATTCACTTCCAAATTACTCATATGGTTGCTGGCTGCTCTCAGTGTCTCATTGCTTGGTCCTCTCTCTATTTCCCTTCAAATTCTTCTGACACAGCTTATGTCTTCCCTCTGAATGAGTGATTAAAGAGAGAGAGAGGAAAAGAGAATACTCAAGCTGAAAGCTACAATGTTTTCATAACCTACTTCTCAGAATTAACACATACTACTGCTACAATATGTTATTCATTAGAAGTGAGTCCAGTCCACACTCAAGGGAAAGGTAATCAATCTCCACTTCTTGAAAGGAAGGGTATCAACGATTTTCTGCATTTGTTTTATTAATCTACCACAGTCACATAATTGGTTGAAAGGAGACCACACAAAGATGTTAAAATATTGGACTGCCATAAAATATTTTTATATGGCCCACAACAATAATAGCCATCTTTTAGAGACATGCCTAAGAAGGCTATCTTCTTTTATTTTCCATACAGTAAAATATCTCTTTAAGTGCTTCTGTATACTTAGAGGAAAGAGTAAATTGACCAAAATCTTTCATTATGAAAACCACAGTTTCACAGATAGGAAATCATATCTGCTTTAAGCAGTGTTGTGTACACGGTATATACATGTAGTAGGAAGATCTTTCTATTTTCTTTGGTATAGACAATGGATTTTAGTAAAAATTACATTTTCACTGTCTGCCAAACATGCAGGTACATGAGCAAAGTCTAGTTTGTGTTTGGATAAGATATCAAGAATCTTTTTTAAAAAAATGTTTTCTGTGGTTTAAAAGCGTCTTCATAAAATTCAAGAAAATGATCGGCAAATCCATTTTTTAAACTAAAATACTGAAGACACAGAGGGATTTTTTTTTCTTTTGTCATTGTTGCCTTGATTCAACTCATGGTTTTCAGTAAAATTTGACAGAATCAAGTCTATACTACTCCCTATTATCCAAACTTTCTATGTTATGCAACAATAGACATTTCAGTTGTAATCAGTGAATCAGAACATGTAGCTTTTCTCAGTTTCATAGCAAAATCAAGGCAAAGATATGATAATGTATGGTCATTGGTGTGGTGTGCCTATGCTAATTTTCTACTGCGAATTGGTGTCTTTTTAATAGACAGAACAAAAACAAAAAGTCCTTTAATTGAAATAAATACTTTTCTGTCTCATTCTGGACTAGATTCAGTCTCCAAGTTAGTGCTTTCACCATAAATGCCCCTTTGCCATGCCAGCTCCAGATTATTTTCTCAGATTGTGCACTGTGTTCTATTTTGGTTACTTACACCCTCCCCCACCCCCAATCCAGTTGCTCTTGTCCTTCCAACTATCACTAACACAGCGCAGTTAGTTAGACTTCTCTTTTGGCAATGCTTGGGTCATATTGCTATAAGTACTGTAATCATTCTCATTTTCATTATCTGATCTCTTAGGAAACATGGTCACAACAATCACAATGTAACAGATTTTAGCTCTGTATTGATATCACGAGTTCTCTGGTGGCTCAGCAGTAAAGAATCCACTGGCAGGGCAGGAAACAAAGGAGACGCAGATTCACTGCATGGGTTGGGAAGATGCCCTGGAGGAGGGTATGGCAACCCACTCCAGTATTCTTGCCAGGGAAATACTGTGGACAGAGGAACTTGGCTGGCTACAGTCCATGGGGTTGCAAAGAGTTGGACATGACTGATATGACTGAGCACATATGCGTATATTGACACAAAGTACAATTGATCTGAGTGTGAAGTCACATCAGTTGTATCCGACACTTTGGACCCTATGGATGGTAGCTCTCAAAGCTCATCTGTCCATGGGATTCTCCAGGCAAGAACACTGGAATGGGTTGCCATTTGCTTCAGTTCAGTTCAGTTCAGTTCAGTCTCTCAGTTGTGTCCGACTCTTTGCGACCCCATGATTCACAGCACGCCAGGCCTCCCTGTCCATCACCAACTCCTGGAGTTCACTCATACTCACGTCCATCAAGTCAGTGATGCCATCCAGCCATCTCATCCTCTGTTGTCCCCTTCTCCTGTCCCCAATCCCTCCCAGCATCAGAGTCTTTTCCAATGATGCTTAGGTAAAGTTAAAAAAAAATGGACTATTAATGTTCATGATTACCATGCTTTTAAGTTGCACACTTCAGTATTATCACCTGGAGTAATGCCACAGTGAATGACTGTTATAGTGAGCTGCAAATACGTAATCATTGCCAAAACCAGCAGTTGCTATGATTTGAATGATTGTGTCCCTCCCAAATTCATGTGCTGAAACCTGATGCTCAAGGTGAGGTGGTTGTCTATACAGTCTAGACAAAGAGGCTTGCTACTGTTGGTAACAAGGCAGAGATGAGCATGTGCCATGGATAATCTGATCATTGACCTCTTCCATATATTCAGATACATGCAAAGGAAGGAACTTGTCCTTCTGAGCCAGAGTTGTCTGTGAAAAGCTCCCATTGAGGCCAATAAGAAAAATAAGCTCTTTTCCTCAGAAGGGTCATTGAATGTAAGCAATTCTAGCTCTATCACTAAGAACCACCTTTGTTCTTCACTTCCCTGTACCTTTTATGGAATTCTTTGTTTCTTAAGTCTGTCTACAATTGGTCCTCACCACTCATCTCCAGAAATGAACTTACCCTGATTTCACTGGATGAGGTCCCAATCCCACCTCTCCACGCAGGGGCCTAGGTCAGGATGGAGTGTGCTATGTGACACTTGCTTGGCTATTTGAACTTGAGGTATGGTTTGCTTATATGACCATTGTACGCATCTTAATGCCTCTGCTCATCTTTTCACTCTGCTATTTCTGCTTATTTTTACTCATGGTGATTACTCACCCTTTTCATTGCTCAGTTCCTACCCAGGTGCACAATCCAAAGAGGCATTTGGAGCTCTAAAATCTTCAGATTCAGTTGAGTGAGAGGCTAAATTTTTCCCAAAAGGCCCATTTTTCTACAGCTGCCTGTGACTGAGAGGCACTGCTTACATTTCAGAAAAAAAACAAACAAAAAGCCTAAATGAGGACTTCTAAGAATGCTAATTTTTTTTTCAGGATTTAAAGAAAATTAGTATCTTCTCTGATTTTGTCCTGGGGGAAAAAGGCTTGCTGTCTGAATTCCCCTCACTTTTCTATGTTGTCCCTTTATAAAGGTATGTGTGTGTGTGCTCAGTTGCTTAGTTATGTCTGACTCTTTGCAACCCCATGTATGATAGCCCAGCATGCTCCTCTGTCCATGGAATTTTCCAGCCAAGAATACTGGAGTGGGTTGCCATTTCCTCCTCCAGGGTATCTTCCCAGCACAGGGATAGAACCCACGTCTCCCTTGGCTCCTGCATTGCAAGAGTATTCCTTACCACTGAGCCACCAGGGGTAGCCCCTTTATAAAGGTACTTTGCAAAATCAAAACATTTATGCAAAACTTCGAACACTTTTATGAAAACCAAACAAAGTGATCTAAAACAGCAACAAAAAAGCACATCGAGTTCTTGAATAATACTTCAGCCACACTCAATTATAGCATGACTTATGAGCATGTTTCTGAAACACAAAAATACCTCCAGGGATGACAAATGGCATCTGGGTCAAATGGAAAGAGAAGATGTTGTCTAACAAGGCTCCAAGCCTGTGACTTTCATCATACCCGTGACATGAGACTGCTCAACCTAATGCTGCCTGCATGCAACTTTCACACAGAGGAAGAGCTGTTGTGGCTAGGTGGAAAGGTTTTCCTTTGTTATTGGGAGATTTTCAGTTTAGTGGTAGGGACAGAGGTGGAAATACCCAGACTTGCCAGCTAGAACTCAGGACAATATTGAGAAAAGATGTTCGGGTGGTTAAAACTGTATTTTACCCACATGTTGTTTTAATAGACTAGATTTCACAAACCTAGCAGGGCTTTTCTTACTGCTGCCAGGGATCCTAACCCTTGGCATTGCAAAAATGCTTAAGAAGGCCACTTAATTGGCTTCCAGGAATGTTCATGGTGCCAGGCAAGGATCCTTGATTCTGCCTTTCTTAGAGTTTTTAATTTGTTCACCAGTGGTTTTCAAACCAAGGAACATTCCATGTCTGAAAAGTTTAGTGCCCAAGTGTTCAGTCACTAAAACAGAATAATGAAGGTTACATACCAACTCATAGAGAAAACAAAATTACCAAATAGCGATCCAATCTTATGTTTCTCTCCTAAATGTTTCCTGATCTTTGAACATCTGAATGGACCAGTAGCTCATGAAAAAATAAAAGAAAAAGATACATTTTTAAAGATGATTGAAAACATGTCTCTTGAAATCCTCACTCTGCCACGAATGTAGGCAAATTAATCCACTGCTTTAAAGCTTCGGTTGGTTTTATCATCAGTAAAAAGGGGATATAAAATTTAGCTCACTGGGTTGTTATATTAAATTAGATAATATATGTTTGATAATATCTGTAAAGGTCTTAGTATAGTTATCTTGCACATGTTACAGACCAGACTCAAAAAATGTTCATCATTTTAAGCTAGACAGAGAAGGAGAAATACCGAATGAGATCCTTTTTAAGTGGAATCGCAGACTTATAGGCTTAGAGAACAAACTTATAGTTGCCAGGGGGAAGGATCGGGGAAGGGGATAGTTAGAGGGTTTGGGATGGCTATGTACACATTGCTATATTTAAAATGGATAACTAACAAGGATCTACTTTATAGTACATGGAACTCTGCTCAATGTTATATGGCAGCTGAATGGGAGGCCTCAGTTTGTCCTTTAGCCCTGGTCTCAGCTCAGGAGTGGATCAACTAAAGGGTGAGCTTTCCCACAGTTTAATCTGTCCAGGTGTCCACATCTGCACCCAGCTTATATTCCTCTTTCACAAATCTGTGCCTCATCACTGTCTGCTTTCCACCTCCGCTATGTATTTATCCATCCACGAGGTCTCATCTAATTGGCTTCAAACCCACATTAGCCTGATTTGTTCAGTTTGTGTTTCTTTTGTATCCATATCTTCTCCATGACTATATCATGAGGTTCTTAAGGTTAGGATTGCCATATATTTGTTCCTTCATTTATTGTTAATCCTCATAGTTCCTAGCAGAGGGTGGGACTCAAACTTGGTACTCAACAGATAACTGCTTACAAATGCTTTCCTATTCAAAGGTGAAAGCATTTAAGGGATCTGAAAAGATCCTCAGGCAATCTGATTTCCTCAGGCAATCCCGAAAGGCAGGGCATAATATAAAATTAATACTAATAATGAAATCAGCATATGGTATTTACAGCATGTTTTATCATGTTTATATCTAAACTGACTCTCACAACAACTCAGTGAGGCAGGGAGGGATTAATACAGTTATCTTCGTTTTACAAAGACTTCGACTCCCGAGGACTGAGTTACTTTCCCAAAGTTGGCAAGGCAAAACATTATGGAGGCAGAATGAGACCCAGGTATCTCGACTCCGTATTCCATACTCTCCCAATGGTGCTGAGCTGCTCCCTTCCCAAGTCAGCTGATAAATTATTTCCCTATAAAACCTCTATAATGTTTATATGATCCAAGGCATGAGGAGCCATACTTTAGAAGCAAGAGCTCTCATTGTAAAAAAAAATGTTTTCCTGCTTTTCTTTCCTTAACTACATTTGTATAAGACCTATGGTCCTGGTTAAGGCTGGATTGTTTTCACTTTTGGTTAAAATGTTGTCTTTCAGAGAAGTTTGTCTCAGGATGTAGCAACTACATTAAGTGTAAAAGCTTGAAAGTCAGGCCAAGACGTTTAGAATGCAGCTGACAGATACCCAGGGGACATCTTAGTAGCTGCAGTCCAACACAAAGCTGCTGAAGGCAAAGAGGCTGATACCTGAGAGGTACACTTAGGAGGTATCTCTTATTGTGGTATTTAAAAATCATTCTCACTGATGTTCATTATTTGAGGAAGCAGGAACACACCCTAGGAGAAAAGAAAGCTGAAAGTTTGCCTTGAACATTTCACACTGTCTTCCCAAATAGTGTGGAACTAGAAGCCCCAGAAGATTCTCTTCATGGCAATTCAGATTAATAGTCTAAGACACACTTAGAATGTCCTAGAAAAGTGGAACATTCTTGTGATTATTTAGTAATTACATAATGTTCAAGTCATAGTGATATTAATATATTCAACAATGTATTAGAAATTAAAGAAATAAATAATAGGATATTGTGTAAGAGTACAGAGACATGAAAGAAACCAGAAGAGACTATCTAAATATTTTGGAATAGCCAAAGTACTTTTTTTTAGAACCTATAATAGCCAAAATGCAGTTTTAATGAGGGCACGGTGCTCAAAAGGAATTCAGTGTATTATTTGTCATAACACTGAAGGAATGAAGTCATATTAAGTCTGGCTAAGACTATGGTTTGGTTTCACTCTTAAATGGTGTAACCGTTGTGGTTAAAACACCCACTTAAGAAAGTCAGATATACTGTTTATTTCTTCATTGCCCTGATTGGTTGGTTGATGGAGCAATTCAGTCATAATGGCTGCTTTATGGCAGAATTGGTGCCCATAAGTACAGTCTAGAGAGGACTAGAGATTAGAAGCCATAGTATATAGTTTCTTGTCCACTATCTGTAATCAACTGTGCTTTTATAGATCTCATCTATAAAATCTCATGCTGGAAGGGATTTGATAGGACTAATGATACTTTTTGGCAAAATTTGACCGTTGCTTCTTGCATGATGTTTGAAAAGAGCTTGGGCTTTGAAGTCGGAAGATAGTTCAAAGTCTTGGTCCTGTCTCAATATCTATGTAAACTCGGTCAAGTCACAATCGCTGGGTGTCTACTTCCTCATTTGTAAAATAGGGTTAATAATACCTAACACACAGGTCTATTGAAGAGCTATATGGGTATGTTTTTTTTTTGGTTGCATTATTTTTAGATTCCACATACAAAAATTATCCTTTAGTATTTTTCTTTTTCTGTTTGATCTACTTCACTAAGTATAATATTCCATAGGTCCATTCATGCTGCTGAAAAAGGCAATATTTCACTCTTTTGTGGCTGAATAATACACACACACACACACACACACACACATCTTCTTAACCCAATTGTCTGTTGATGGACACTTGGGTTGTTTCCATGTCTTGAATATTGCAAATAGTGCTGCTGTGAACATTGGGGTGCATGTACCTTTTTGAATTAGAAGATTTTTTTTTTTCTGAATATATACCTAGGAGTGGAATTGCTGGAACAAAGGATAGGTCTATTTTTAGTTTTTAAATGAACCTCCATACTGTTTCCCATAGTGACTGCACCAATTTACATTCCTACTAACAGTGTAGGAGGGTTCACTTTTCTCCCCACCCTTCCCAGCATTTACTATTTGTAGACTTTTTCATAATAGCATTATGACCCATGTGAGGTAATAACTCATTGTACTATAGATTTGCTTTTCTCTAACAATTAGTGATGTTGAGCATCTTTGTTGGTCATCTGTCTTATTTGGAAAAATGTCTATTTAGGTCTTCTTCCCATTTTATCGGAGAAAGCAATGGCACCCTACTCCAGTATTTTTGCCTGGAAAATCCCATGGGTGGAGGAGCCTGGTAGGCTGCAGTCCATGGGGTCGCTAAGAGTCGGACACGACTGAGCGACTTCACTTTCACTTTTCACTTTCATGCATTGGAGAAGGAAATGGCAACCCACTCCAGTGTTCTTGCCTAGAGAATCCCAGGGACAGAGGAGCCTGGTGGGCTGCTGTCTATGGGGTCACACAGAGTCGGACATGACTGAAGTGACTTAGCAGCAGCAGCAGCCCATTTTATGATTGAGTTCTTCATTTTTTTGATGCTGAGTTATACGACCTGGTTGTATATTTTGGAGATTAATCTCTTGAATCTCTTGTTGGTTGCATCACTTGCAAATATTTTCTCCCATTCCATAAGTTGTCTGTTCATTTTGTTGATGGTTTCCTTTACCGTGCAAATAAAACTTTTAAGTTTTATTAGGTCCCATTTGTTTATTTTTGCTTTTGTTTCTTTTGCCTTGGGAGACTGATCTAAATAAATATTGCTACAATTTATGTCAGAGAATATTTGCCTGTGCTCTCTTCTAGGAATTTTATGGGGTTGTGTCTTATATTCAAGTCTTTAAATAATCTTCAGTTTCTTTTTGTATATGGTGTGAGAGGATGTTATGATCTTATTGATTTACATGTAGCTATTCAGGTTGTTTGGAGAAGGCAATGGCACCTCACTCCAGTACTCTTGGAAAATCCCATGGATGGAGGAGCCTGGTGGGCTGCAGTCCATGGAATCGCACAGAGTCGGACACGACTGAGCGACTTCACTTTCACTTTTCACTCTCATGCATTGGAGAAGGAAATGGCAACCCACTCCAGTGGTCTTGCCTGGAGAATCCCAGGGACGGGGGAGCCTGGTGGGCTGCCGTCTATGGGGTCGCACAGAGTCGGACATGACTGAAGCGACTTGGCAGCAGCATTCAGGTTGTTATGTATGTGTTCATTAGTAATAATCATGGATAGAACACACATGACTGTGACCAGACTAGCACTTGGAGGTGGAGACGAATTTGCACTGGACTCTTAGTTTCAATGTCTATGTGATAAATGAGTAAAAAGACAAACAGATGAAGCATATATTGACTCTCAAACCCTATAAAATATTTTTTTTTTCTATTTCCTCCTGTCCAAATAACTTCCACTTTCTCTATTCAGCTTTTAGTGACTGCCTCCTCTCATCAGATTTGCAGTGGTTAGCTTCTGAGTTTTATATTTATATATTATCTTTTATTGCAAGAGGGTACCTCCTTCCACCCAAACAGATTATGAGCTGCTTAAGTGCTGTTATTTCATTATTCCCCCACTGTGACCATGTGGTGCTGTCCCCACAAGATCCTTTTAATAAATGCTTGTTGACCAATTGACTGGAACCTTGCCTGATGAGAAGGGGCATTGTGGGGTGGCAAATAGTGAGGCAGAGCATGTAATGGAATGCAGTCAGCTACTCTTTATAGTAACCAATAAATGCAGTGATGCTAATGTCATGTGTTATTAGTTTAGAAACTACCAAACTAACATTTTAATTTTCTACTTATCTTTTATGGTATAATCAAATTTCAATTTGTAAAGCAGATTTTCTTCTGTGGAAAACCTTTGGTGAGAAATACAAGTCCCCTACCATTCTGAGATACATTAAATTTAGACTCCTGGAAGGCCTGATCTTTGTTCAAAAGTTTGCTTTCCTTTGCAACACTTTTCTGGCCATCTAACTACTGTGTCTATTTCAGATATTATTAATTCAGTACCCATTGATGAGTACATGCTCGAACAGAAGCTGTAGTAGCTACTAGGGATTCAGAGATAAATGTGACACAGTCCCTGTCCTAAAGAAATTTGTTCTGGGGATAGGAATATCACTTAAATAGTTGCCATAAAGTATCAGGAGACTCAGGTTCAACCCCTGTGTCGGGAAGATCCCCTGGAGGAGGAAAATGGCAACCCACTCCAATATTCTTGCCTGAAAAATCTCATGGACAGAGAAACCTTGCGGGCTACAGTCCCAAAGGTCACAAAGACTCAGACAAGACTGAACAACTAAGCACAGCACCTTGTGGCAAAGGCAGGGAGGGTGTTCTGCACACAGTGTTGTGGGATCCCCATGGAGACCTCCTAGCCAGCCTGGGAGAGATCACGGAAGGCAAGGAAGACAGTGATGCTTTACTAGGAAATGGAACTTAACCCCATGCTCTCCAGGGAGCATATAAAGTAAGAGTTAAAGATCACTATGTTAGATCACTCCCCTAGCGGTGTGTAAGTGGCATTTGAAGGAGGCAAGTCAGAATAGGGATAAGGAGACCTGATAGAAAAGTGGTGCAGTAGTTTGGAAAAGGGAGGATGAGTTCTAGTTGTAGCTATTTTCATGGAACTATAGAAACTCTCTGGTGTCGGAAGGCACTTCTTTCATTGTTTAAATATTTGTATAGCTAATAGTCAACAAATACCTGCTGTAGGTGGGGCAGTGGATACAAAGAGACAAAGAGAACATTTAGTTTTGTCAAAACAGGAAAACACAAAAGTATGACAAGTGATGTAAAGTAGGAATTATGGCAACATCCCAGAGGGACTTCTTTTATTTATTTATTTATTTATTTATTTTTACTTTACAATATTGTATTGGTTTTGCCATACGTCAACATGCATCTGCCACGGGTGTACACGTGTTCCTCAGAGAGGGACTTCTAACACACTTGGGGAATCAGGGCATATAGCACTGTGAGTCAGCCAGGGAAAGAAGGCCCAGGTACAGAGGCTTCCAAGTATGGAAAATAGTATATAAAGGGTGCAAAGGCATAGGGGAACATGACAATGTCTCCTCAGGGAAACGTGAATTATTTTGCATGACTAACATAGAATTATACCTGGTGGGCAGTGTGTGAAGCAATATATGTCATCAGAAGGAATGTGTTTAAGAATCATGTGAAGATTTTAGCAAGGATAAAACATATTAGATTTATGTTAGGAAAAATCTTCTTCCAGCTGATGGACGGATTTCCAAAGTAAAGACTGTAGCTAAGGAGACCAGGAAGCAATGATAAGGGTTTAAAAAAGTAATATTGTGAGACTAAATAAAATAGATCAAATCCAAGAATTGCCCAGGAAGTGAAAATTATAACTACTCTGATGATTCCATAGTACTTGGAGCATATGAGAATGTCTGGTCCCCACTCAAGAGAAATGCAGGGAAAACTAGGATTTACTTAAAGCAAGGAGGTAGGGCATGCATCCATGAACACAATGGAAGATGTATGGTTTTTTATTTTCTTTTACTTTTTTTTTCTTTTTTTTAATCTATGGGATAGAAGTTCTAAGAGCCTAGGAAGTATAAATGCATGGGGATGTAAGAATGAAAGGAATAGCTAGAGAATATGACTGGAAGAATATGAATAGAGAGTATGGGAGAGTGGCATTGAAACATGTATAATATCATACATGAAACAAATCGCCAGTCCAGGTTTGATGCATGATACAGGATGCTCCGGGCTGGTGCACTGGGATGACCCAGAGGGATGGTATGGGGAGGGAGGTGGGAGAGGGTTTCAGGATGGGGAACACGTGTACACCCGTGGTGGATTCATGTTGATGTATGGCAAAACCAATACAGTATTGTAAAGTAATTAGCCTCCAATTAAAATAAATACATTTATATTTTTTTTAAAAAAAGGGTATGGGAAAGAAAATATAAAGGGGCTGCTGCTTAGTCCTTCAGCAAAGAATAATCTACAGAGTCAGTTGTTCAATCACTCAACAAATATATTTTGATCTCCAACAATGTACTAGGTACTCCACCAGGTGCTGGGGATACAGTAAAGGACCATGTGTACCAGGCGGAGACTGACTGCCTTCACAGTTTCATTTGTTCGGTTGATTTGGTGCTCATACTGGCTGAGGCCTCAGATGGGGTGAGAAAGGATGGCATTGCCTACAGAAGGCAGCTTAGCTCAGTCTACATTGGAACACACATGCACGGGCCTCAGCCAGGTCTGACGAGTAGAGTCTGCAGTCTTGAAAAACTAACTCAATATCTGTGAGTCATTTTTCTCATTTGTAAAATGAGATTAATGACAGCCACCTTGTAAGTCGACTTACTATGAGTTTTCAAATGAGCTTCATTTAAGGGCCAAGTAAGGTACCTGGCTCAGAGAATGTATAAAAATAATTGTTATCATAATCATGATTTTATACCTATATTTAGAGACACAGATAAACCAAAGACTTGGTTACTTCAGTACATGAAGATCAACTGTGAATTCATGGAGGCCTGTGTGGATCGAAGCTTCACATAAAGTCAAAGGCAGCAGCATCCTTAATGATGATTGACTTCATGTGGAAGGACCTCAAAATTGCCACTACCTATAAATTTGCTTATTTTCTACTTTTCTTTTAGAAGTGAGATCTTTATAATGTCTGATGAAACTGGGGCACACTATTTTACTTCCTTAGATTAGGTGTCCAAATTCCTTCATTGGGAATTAAAGATAATAAAAAATAATTTATATGTCTATTGAATTGGTTGTGACTACCAAATACCAGTGATAAATTTGATTTATGATGCAGGTAACCTTCATCCTTCAAGACAATGTTGGAGAAGAGCCTCAGGAGATGAAGTGAGCTAGAGCTTTGATATCAGCCCAGCACATTCCTGCTAACAGACTGGGTATCCTGGGGTTTAATCAGCTGAAGAGAACAGTAGTGCTTATTAAGCGTGATGATGATTCTCTAGGCAGAAATCTTCCCGGGGCACGTGCAGCAAAAAGAAATGAGTCTGAGACTCTGTGTGGAACTGAAACAATTGTGGAGGCTGGGAACAAAGAAAAGATGAGTATGTCTCAGCTGTCAGAGTAATTCTTCTTAGCTGGGTTAGATTTATGGAATTGGGGGTTTGTGATGTAGGAGTCATTACAGAAGGCAGATAACAACGAGGTATTGTCACTACAGGAGATGTTGAATCTCTTCCTGGTTTTATTGGGATGAGTAAAGTCTAAAGTAATATGAAATAGTTGAGTAGTAAGGTTATGATTTTCAGGCCACCCGTCTGACTTTTTAGACCTCCAACAATGTTCTCTCACTTACCTTACAATGTACCTCTCTCTCTAAAGGTAATATGTAAAATATTGGAATAAAGCTGTAAGTCTTTTCTATTGTACAACATTTAGCTATGGAATAATAAGAAGCAGTTTAAAAACTTTCTTCTTACTCTCAGTGGAAACCCTTGGCTCCAGGTTGACATAGCAGAGAGAAGCTGGGCTTCACAAACAGCCAGACTTGGATTCAAAGTCCACTCTCACTAGCTGTATGACCTTGGGCAAGTCTTCTATTTCAGGAACTTTTGAACTGAGCTATAAAATGGCAATAAGAAGGCCCATGTAGAGTAGCTGCAAGTGTTAAATGGGAAAGCCTGTTAGAGCACAGAGTTCAAGGGCCTGAATCTCCCTTTCATGTTACCGTACTAAACCACTGTGCAGGGACCTGGGAGCGTACATCACTGAGCTAATAGCCCAGAGCCTTGAATTCTAGATCTGACTGTGCCACTTACTCATGGGGTATCCTTGAGCAAGTCATTGACTTCAGTGGGCTCCAGTCTTCTGTTAGTAAGACGTAAGAATTGCATGCATGGTTTCCCTCAGCTCCTTGAGAAGCACCTCACTTCCATAGGTTTGCCCAGGCAGTCTCCACTACTGGCATGACTCTTACTCTTCCTTCACTTGTTCTGATGTCTTCTGTTTCATCAGCCTGAAACTGTTTACCTCAGATGGGGACTTGAACCCATGTGCTGGGACTAAAACCTGGCCAAAACTTGACTGGGACTTAAGATTTACTGAGGCTCAGGTTCTTTGTGTCTCAGCACAGAAGGAATTCAGCCGGAGGCAAAGTGATAGTCGAGGGGTAGATTTTTTAATATAGGGTGCTTGTAAGAGATGCAAGTGGGCAGGCGACGGAGCTCTGCCCCAACGATTAAATGGGCTATGATTTTATAATCAAAGGAAAGTGGGGGAGGGGGAAAGACCACCTTATTCAAGAAGATGTCAGGCTTACATCACTAGCTCCTCCTTTATATCAGGCAGGAGAGTGTCTGACCCTATGAGGTCAACTAGGATTACCATTCTTATTAGATTCTTCCCTGGTGGCTCAGACGGTAAAGAGTCTGCCTACAATGCGGGAGACTCGGGTTTGATCCCTGGGTCCGAAAGATCCCCTGGAGAAGGAAATGGCAACCCACTCTAGTGTTCTTGCCTTGAAAATCCCATGGACAGAGGAGCCTGGTAAGCCACAGTCATGACTGAGCAACTTCACTTCACTTCTTCTTCAGGATTACCATAGGGCTTATTAAAATCAGTAGAAGGGTGGTGACATTTTTCTCGCCCCTACTGGGGCTTCTCCAAATACCTGTATAGCTGTCCCGTTCTATTCCTGTCAGGCACATAGTGATCCTCCTTCACAGTGTGTCACTCCCTGTGCCTTTGACTGTCACTCACTGGGCCCTCGACTGTAAACAGCTTTCTTTTGATTTCTAACCTTTCTGGATTTTAGGCCTTGGCTCCCCAACTAGAACAAAATTCTTCCTGAGGGAAGAAGTATGTTTTAGGCTTTGTGACTTCCTTCAGTGTGTTCCAGGAACAAAGTAAGTGATTAATGATACCTTGTTGAAGTAACAGTCGACATTAAATGTACAAAAGCACAGATGTGTGGGATTATGGATTTGGAACAAGCATTGGTGCCATTCTGGGAAGGGCTGAGTCTGATGCCCCCACCACCAATAATCCACTCATCCACATCTTTCCATTTTTTTTCTATCCCTCTGCAAAGGTTTTTATCAAGGCTTACCTGTGCATGTAGAGAATTAAGCTTGCCTTGGCTCTGAATTTCTGTGAAGTCCTTCTCCAGCTTGAGCTGTGCTGTTTTACACTGTGAGAGGTGTTTGGCCCCTTCCTCCTGGAAGCCATGGGCAGAACTAATTTACATGACATTGTACTGTCAGTGACATTATACTGTCTCAGTAGGGGACAGGCAGGTATGACTCAGAGCATGTTTGATTCCCAAAGACATCTTTCCAAGTGGTGATGGCTAATGAGCTCACTTTCGAGTCTGCCAACAAAAGAGACCTGGGAAACACTCAGGTCAGCTGAAATCCACCAGTCCCAGAGAGGGAAGATGTGGCACACAGGCATGGTCTATGGATGCATGCCAGGCAACCTCATGAACAGGAAACCCTGACTCTCAGAAACTGGCTTCGCTGCTTCAGCCCAGCTAATCACAAGCTAGTCTCACAAGTCAACTCTTTGTGGGAATAACAAGGAAAAACAAGGGTCATAAAATCTATATTCACAAAATTTTAATCTGTGTTATTGCTTGTCTTAGGGCTCTACTTGTATTTACTTATCAAATGTTTGTTGTATAGGGGATACATCAAACAAAAATCACTGCCCTCCTATCCTCTGGAACTCATATGCTATTATAAGACTCAAAATGCATCCAAATTCATACAGAGCTACACCAATTTACCAACCTGTGCCCCTTTGCCCTCGGCCCCTCAGTCTCTTCAAGGGTTAGTTACCTAGGTGCTACCTCATGTTTAACAAATGCCTAGTTCTGTACTTCCCTGGTGGGTCAGTAGTAAAGAACCCATCTGCCAATGCAGGAGACTTGGGTTCTATCTCTGGGTTGGGAAGGTCCCCTAGAGAAGGAACTGGCAACCAACTCCATTATTCTTGCCTGGAGAATCCCAGGGACAGAGGAGCCTCGTGGGCTGTAGCTCTTGGGGTCACATAGAGTTGGACATGACTTAGCAACTGAACAATAGCAACAAGTCCTGTACTTGTTGCCCAGATGTTGATTTCAATATAGTTGAAAAGGTCATAAAAATACTAAAATTCACATTCTGGTTTTTAGTATGGTGACACACTTTCTGAACACGTAAGTAACAATTGTGACTGACTGGTATGTTTTCCAACTCACTCATCATTAGTGAATAGCTCTTAGAAGGATGAAATTAATGATTACCTAATGATGTTGAAGAGAAAGCGGGAAATGGCATTGCATGTGTGAATGCTGAGTTGATTCAGTCCTGTCTGACTCTTTGTGACCCCGTGGACGGTAGCCTGCCAGGCTCTTCTGACCATGGGCTCTCCCAGGCAAGAATACTGGAGTGCATTGCCATGCCCTCCTCCAGGGGGAGAGGGCATTAACTCCCTTCTAAACCACACATTATCATAATACCATGCTTCTTAATACAGCTATGCAATTTTCAAAGTGCTTTTACACATGTTTCCAATTATTGATTCCTTAAAGCTTTGATTTTGTTGTTGTTTTAGTCGCTAAGTGGTGTCTGACTCTTTTGCGACCCCAAAGAATGTAGCCCTCCAGGCACCTCTGTCCATGGGATTTCCCAGCAAGAATACTGGAGTGGGTTGCTATTCCTTTCTCCAGGGGAATCTTCCTGACTCAGGGATGAAACCCACGTCTCTTGTATTGTCAGGCGGGTTCTTTACCACTAAGCCAGCAGGGAAGCCCCAGAGCTGTGATAGGTCTTCCCAATAAAAACTGAAAATCAGCCTGGAAATCCAGATAAATTTTAAAGCACAAGTCTTGGATGCCCACTATATGTAAAAATATCCTGTTAAGCACTAGAAACCTACAAACAAATAAGTCAGGACCTCTTCCCTTAGGGAAATGCAAACAAAGACTGGATTACTGAGGAGCCAGGAAGGGACCCTGAACCAGTCTTAGCAAACACTGCAAATTTTCTGGGGAAGCTGAGTCCCATGCTTGGTCCTGAAGGGCAAGCAAGAGCAAGGGCACTTCAATGAGTGGAGGAGTTTTAAATATTTGTTTCTCATTGGCCATATGACAGAATGAACATCTGTTCCATTGTCTCTGGGGATGGTGAGAGACGTTGGAAAGAGCAGGTAATTCTGCCTATTAAATTATAACCCACTAGGCAGACTGTTAGATGAAAGAGTCTGGTTTTATAATCTCTCTCTTTCCATAAAGTCAGCATATGCTCACCTTTCAGCTGGAGCAGAGTCCTAGGGCTGAACTGTTTAGCAGCTGGTGACTGTTCTTGTCCCATAAGATTAAAATTACTTAAGAAAAATTATAAACACAATCAATGGTAATTGTTTTTTAACGTTAGGAAAGGCAGAGAAGTATTAAAAAAATAAAGAAATAAACAGTAATGCTACCATTCAGAAAATTCAGAGGATATAATAATTTGCATTTTTTAAAAGATGTTTCTATTCAGCAGTTTTCACTGATACGGATATTCACTCACATGGATAACTGGGCTTCTTCAGGGGGTATTGGGAAGAGGAGAAGAAGGTTACAAATGATACATTTCCAGTGCTTAAGAAGGCACAGAGGAACCTAATAATAACCTAAGAATCTATCTCACAATACAGGGGACGTAGGTTTGATACCTGGTTGGAGAACTAAGATCTCACAGGCCGCAGGGCAACTAACCCGAGTGCATTGGTAATGGATAAACACCCCAGTTAGATCCAGACCCTGTTTTGCAAAAGATTTCACTTACCTTCATGACTCTGGCTCCCAGAATGGTAACCAGGCTCTGGTAGTACTTCTTAACACAGTGGTTTAATTTCACAAAACTAAACAGAAGGTTTAGTTAAAATGGACTGGATCTTTGTAAGATTTTTTTTTCCTTTTCTTTGATTTTCTTTGTAAGAGTGGATGCTGTTGGCTCTGTGGCCGTTGCTTGTGTTGGCCACCTGATGTGCATACCTGTTTGGATGCAGGCTGTACTGAGTGACAATTTCCTTCACTAAAAGGGGGAGAAGAACCTGGAAGTATAAGGAGAGAACCAAGTAGGTTGGAAGCTAGACAAGGGACTGGCTAGAAAGAGGGAAAACCCCTGACTACATGATGAATAATAAATAAACATGGAAGAAGGAAATTATTGAGTCCTGCCCCAAGGCCACTGAAGCAGAGCCTAGAACCAAGGACACCTCTAAAGCTAACTGAACCCCTTTACAACCATCACCAAAAGCCTCCTGATCATTACTAACAAGCCTCCTGACTCCAAATTAGGCAAAGATGTCCACTCCAGTAAATCCCCTATAGTGCTCCCACCAATCACCTACTGCTAACCTTCCAGCAGTAATTTTATTTGTCTTGAGGCTATAAAAATTAGCTACTAATCCATGAAAACTGTCAGCTTTCCCTGGTCTGTCAGGAGGTCAGTCTAGTGCATTCACAGTGGTCACATGATTTCTGCTCTTTGTTCTTAATAAACTTACTTCCTTCTGAAATGCCCAGTGTATGGAAATTCTTTTCCAACCTGCATTCAGACTGCCTCAACCAAAATGTCTAAATTTTTGTTCTTTGCTTTTTTAGTTTGAGTTTGTACATTCATTAATGCTTTTATGAGATTACATTCCTCTGTAGGAACTAAAAAAATGCTGAGTTTCTAGTCTGGGTCGAAGCAGTTGACCCATAAAGATAATACATATGGATGAACACCCAGGATGGAGAGAAAATTCCCCAGGCCATGGCATTGTGCATCTGGGTGCATGGAGCAGAGAGAGGATTTGTTAAATTCCCTCTCTCTAGATTTCTAGGAGGCCTCAGCTGCAATCTGAGTTCCAGATACCATAATTGTAATTATTAATATGCACACATGGTGGAATGCCTTATGGTGCTGACGTGAGCTACCTGTACATCCTTAGGGTATTTGTGACTGTGTACTGTGCCTCCCAGACACTGGTGGCATCAGTGTTTTCTGGGGAAACTTTCCTAAGCCTTTACATCCTTTAGTGCCTTCCATGATGTTGTTCCTCTCCCTTTCCGCTAGGGGCTCCCTATCCTACCCCTAGCCGGAGAATTGATGCTTTTGAACTGTGGTGCTGGAGAAGACTCTTGAGAGTCCCTTGGACTGCAAGGAGATCCAACCAGTCCATTCTGAAGGAGATCAGCCCTGGGATTTCTTTGGAAGGAATGATGCTAAAGCTGAAACTCCAGTACTTTGGACACCTCATGCGAAGAGCTGACTCATTGGAAAAGACCCTGATGCTGGGAGGGATTGGGGGCAGGAGGAGAAGGGGACGACAAAGGATGAGATGGCTGGATGGCATCACTGACTCGATGGACGTGAGTCTGAGTGAACTCCGAGAGTTGGTGATGGACAGGGAGGCCTGGCATGCTGCGATTCATGGGGTCTCGGAGAGTCGGACACGACTGAGCAACTGAACTGATCTGATCTGATCTGATGATGTTGTTTCCATTGCCTGAAATGCCACTCTCCCTTTTCCCACCCTAACCTCTCACCACTCTCTGTTGCAATGCCACCTATTCTTGACTCACCAACCTGGACTGTGATGATTTGCTTGCTTGTTTGACTCCCTTAGTTTATAATCCTCTGGAATGCAGGAACTCTGCCTTGTGAAGTGGCTGATATATAATAAGCCTTTAATAATGTATTGGTTGAGTGACCGAATGTGAATAAATGAATAAATAAGTGAATGATAGCAAAACTGATCTCACCTCTTCTATGAATTTTCCTTTTCTTCATCTATACCAATATCCAATTTACACAAGGAACATTATTTCTAAAGTATGCTAATAATATTCTATTTCTCTTACTACATTTATTGGGTCCTTATTAGTGCAAGACACTATGAGATCGTATTTAATCTTACAAGAATCCCACAGTGTGGGTGCTACTATTGTCTTTGTTGTTGTTTAGTCACTAGGCCATGTCCAACTCCTGTGACCCTATGGACTGTAGCCCACCAGGCTCCTGCCCATGGGATTTTCTAGCCAAGAATACTGGAGTGGGTTGCCATTTCATTCTCCAGGGGATCTTCCTGGCCCAGGGACTGAACTCACATCTTCTGCTTTGCAGGTGGATTTTAGTGACTTTTATAGAGTTAGGATTCCAAAGAAAAAAAGGTTTATTTGTGTTGTTTAGTTGCTAAGTAGTGTCCAACTCTTTTGTGACCCCATGGGCTGTACTAGGCTTCTCTATCCATGGGATTTCCCAGGACACTGGAGTGGGTTGCCATTTCCATCTCAAATTATTGTCTTTACTGGTAAGGAAATAGAGTGTTAGGGAAAGTAGGTGACTGAGCCTTGGTCATGCAGCTGGTAAGTGATGGAACAAGGATCTGTGCCCTGACTGTTGGAATCCAGGGCCTTCTTGCACTCACTTCACAAGTTCTATAGGTCCTTCAGGGCCAGTCATGGGCTTGGCTTCCTCAGGAAACTTTCCTGCACTTGTGTCTTCATTGTCTGTTTTCTCATCTCTTCCTGTCAGACTGTAGGCCCGGTGAGGCAGGAATCAAATCTCTTTTCTTCCCATTTTTTTGTGACCACCCTCTTGTGAAGTTACTGGAAAAGGGACTCCTGCTCATAACCAGGCAGATGAGGAAAGAGTGGGCTTGGGGATCTGTCTAATAGTACACAGCCACTTGTTGTCAGAGCCAGGGGCAGGAACTACGTTTTCAAATCCCATCCCAGGCTTCTTCCCTGGAAGAAAATGCCTTAGGAATTTGTAAACAATCTGGGACAGATTGTTCAGCATTCACAGGATTTCTGGGGTTGCAAGAAACCACAATATCACCTGGATAAATTCCTCATAGAGTGGGGAGGTGGTTTGTCTAAGGTTGTGTGCAGGTTACTAGAAAGATTGGAGAAATGAGAGCACAGAGAGAGATCACAGTCAGAAGATTAGGGATGAAGCCTCAATCTGGCACTTGGTTTCTTCTAATTGAGGCTGACCAAAAAAAAAAAAAAGTATAAATTCAGATTTGGACCAAGCTGATGATGACTTTCCTGTTATTGTCCTCGGCCTATATGCAAAAATAGCTTTTCTCTTAGTTCTTCTCTCTATTTATTCTATTTGGCACAGACATATATTGGATTGCTGTATTACTTTTTTTCCGTGACTCGTGCTGTCTGGCAGTCTCCTGGACTGCTGCTCCCAGTTGTACCTCTCCAACCTGAGCCTCCGGCGTCCTGGTGCCCTACTCCCCCACCTCCTCCCCAGCCTTTGGTTTCCTTCATGGCTGCTAAGTCAGCCAGTCTGCGTTGCTTGTCTCTCTTCCAGCTGTGCTCCACACACCCGGCTAAGTCCATTTCCTGGCTGCCATCCTGACCCAAAGCTGCAATTGCTAAAATATTAATGGTGCCGTTTGTGAGAAAAAAACACAGGGAAGCTTGGTATAAATGAAAATTGCCAGAGACGTGGAAACAGGGAAATGGAAGAAATAAAGCAGAAACATAATGTGAAAAAGGACCTCAGCGTTAAGTCAAAGGTGGACATCCTTAGCTCTGCCTTTCTCTTCCTAATACTGAGGTCTCACTGGGAAATGCCAGCTTCACTGGCTGAGATTCACTGTCTTGACCACCTGGATGGGTTGCCTAACAAGGTAGGTGATCCCTGTGGATTTGCCTGCCTGCCTGGGTCTCCTGAGAGAGAAGAGAAGGGAAGCACAGCACAGATTTGAAAAGAAAAGGCAAACTGTGTGGATAAAGAAAGTAGAGGCTCCCTGTGGTCAAAAATCATGTGACACATTGGCATGAGGAGGTCTGTAGGATGCTGAGGACAAATCAGCTAGATTCAAAGGCAAAGAAATGTGACTCCACCCTTTATCCAATCCTTAATGAAAGCACTTAGCACTTTATGCTTCATTTATTGGATTTCTCATACTCTGTCATTACCAGTATTGGATTCCTGGTGCCCTGCATGGTGCTTGGCACAAATCACAATGAGAAGCTATATTTTCTGAATAATCAGAAAGGGGAAGAGTAGAGAGCAAAGTCGGAGAAGGCGATGGCACCCCACTCCAGTACTCTTGCCTGGAAAATCCCATGGATGGAGGAGCCTGGTGGGCTGCAGTCCATGGGGTCGCTAAGAGTCGGACACGACTGAGCGACTTCACTTTCACTTTTCACTTCCATGCATTGGAGAAGGAAATGGCAACCCACTCCAGTGTTCTTGCCTGGAGAACCCCAGGGACGGGGAAGCCTGGTGGGCTGCCGTCTATGGGGTCGGACACGACTGAAGCGACTTAGCAGCAGCAGCAGCAGAGAGCAAAATGGAGAAGCAAATGGCAACTCACCCCAGTACTCTTGCCTGGAGAATCCCATGGACAGAGGAGCATGGAGGGCTACAATCCATAGGATCGCAAAGAGTCAGACATGATTGAAGTGGCTTCGCACAGAGAGAGAAAAATGACCCTTAACATTTGCAACATAGTGAATGTTAATATTTTTATTCTTTTTATGATGAAGAGAGTACAAAGGGCTGGGGATGGGGACATCACAGGAGGAGGAACGATAGTGCCATCTCTGCAAAAGACACCCCTAAACTACACATTGAAAAGAAGTAGATCCCCCAGGGCAGCCTTTTCCATCCAGAAAATGGAAACCAGTCAACATGAGTTTGCCAGTAGCTCACACAACTACAGGGCCTTTGCCAGTTTTTCCAAGTGCTGGCAAGTCAAACTCCTTTTTCAGTTTTCCTCCAGGTTCCTAACTTGAGTCCCATTCTCTGACCTCTCTCATCCTCCTTGTTTTTGTCTTACTTGAGACTGATTCTCACAGGTTTCTCTGGTTCCTGTGCTCATTTTCATTACTGGGCATGTAACAATCTTCTTCCAGTTTAGGAAATTCTTCCAATCCTCAGTCTTTCAGGCCCAAACAATTTCACCTCCCCATTTCACCTCCCAGTCTCCTCCCTCCTGGAGCACAGAGCTCTGCACTTGAACTTCTAGGCAAGCTTGGCTTATGCGGAGTGGGAGAGTGGAAGCAGGTCGCCCTAAGGCAGAAGGTCTGTTCTCTGTGAAGATCCTAGGTTTCCTTCAAACAGACAGAGCTCCAGAGAGCATTCCTGGTCCCCTTCTTCAATTTCTGCCCCTTCATTCCACTACTAAACCTCCTCACAGGTACTGCTCAGCACTAGGCAACTCACTGGGTAGTAAAAGCAACAGCAAGGCTGAGACAGGTGCTCAAGCAACTAGGCTTGTTTTCAGGCTGTGCCTGTGCACACAGAATATATGGTGTGCAACACAGCCATCGTCACTCATACAAAAGGGTTTCTATGGAACATGTTGAAAGTGAGAAATTAGGGATTTTATTATAAGCGTGATACTAGTCAGAAGGCCCAGAAAACTGGCATTCCAGCTACCAACCAGCTTGAGCAGAAGAAAAGAGAGCAACAGAAACCACTTAGGAGTCCCTGCTGATGTTAACATCTGTGGAGTCCTCAGGCCTCCTGGACCTCTTCCCTTCACTCAGATTGGTAGGTTGCAGATCTAAACATTTGCAAATTCACAGTCATAGTCGGTCATCCGGCACATTATGAATTTCCACTGGCGATCCCTGTAGGGAGAGAGTCAGAGAGCTAATGTCAGTGAGAAAAGACACCTTGGGAAGAATAAAGCAATGAGCAATCTTTGGAGAATTTAGGAACTTAAGGGACAGCTAATCTCACTTTCCTCTCAGGAAACATCTCTAAGAAGTCTCTAGAAAACCTATTGGTAATTGTCTATGAGGTCAGGACTCCTGGACCCCTCCTCCCAGTTCAAGGTGCATCTTGGACGGGACTAACTAGGTTGCCAGTGTGTTTAGGTCCTGTTTATCACCAGTGATCAGCTGATCACTGGTCCATCTCAAAAGCACCTTCTTGGACATACAGGTTAACAGCTTGGGATAAAAGCATTTATTTAACATTTTCTTCATTTCATTGTTGAGAATCATCTCTTACATTGGCTATCCATCACTCATTCTTTCTTTTTCTGAGAATGTACAATGTGCTGGGCTCTATCCTGTACCCTCTTCAGAAAACACTATCACAGGGAAATGGACAGAGAGAAAACAACTCTAAAAGCCTTAACATGAAAAGGAAAGTCCCTGTTATTTTTGCATGACAGAAACTGAATTGCATATTTGTTTAGATGGTCAGGCATAGGTATGAGAAAACATAGAATTGTTTAGTTTTGAAAAATATAGTGTGGATGCCTTTCAAGGAACATTCTTTGCTAAGGATTAGCCCAAGTCCTTTGTTCACCTATTTAACAAAAATATATTGAAAGCCTACTCTGCATAGCACTCTTCTGGTCTGATACTATTTAACAATGATAGCAGCGATGGTAATGAAACTGTAACCACTATTCGCTGAGTCCTCCAATATGTCCAGCATTGTACTAGATGCTTTACATATTTTCTCATTTAATCCTCACAATATGTCATTGTTTAGGTGGAGAAGTGGACTCAGAGAAACATGAACTCTATTAACATAATTAGATGACAATTGCAAGTTCCAAGTTTGTTGGACTCAAATCTTGCTCTTTATCTGATACCACAACGACTCCGTAACTTGACACCCATACCCCCATTGAGAACACGGCTGTCATATCTTTTGCAAAGTCTTGATGAAGGGCAAAAAAAGTCATTCCGTATATAGCCACGCAAATGCTTCTCAAGCACAGTGGGGTCATTTAACCTTAGAATATTCTTCCTCTTCAGTCTGAAAGGCTTCTTCCCAGATTTTTCTTAGACACCAACACTGATAAGATCGTTATCAAGCTGCAAATCTGGAAGGTGGGACTGACCACTCTCAAGTTCTGGGAGGTAACTCTTGCCAACAGCTATGGAACAGGCTGCTCACACAGTAAGGCAGGCTTTGTAATTTGAGTCTGCTGCTCGAGGTTGTTTAGAGTAATGGGCATAGGCTGCCCAAGTATAAAAAGTTATCAAGAGCCTGGGTAACCAGTTATTTATTAGTATTTATTCCTGCAGTTGTTAACAGAGAACATGGCTTGTTTCAGATGGAGGTTAGGAAATCGGTGGCATGTGAGTTTATGAAATAAATTTCATTACTGTAGACAAGTCTGATTTATCTCTATGCCAACAGACATAGCTAAATAAGATCTTGAGCCAGGCATTCACGCTGCTCTTTCAAAAGGCTTTAATTGATGCTAAGCAAAATTTAGACTTGGTTGTAAAAGAACCAAGTTATAAGAATCAGGCTTAGTCTCTGATTTCCCTCCTGGATGGTGGTTCTCAAGAAGGGGCAGTTTTGCTTCTCAGAGTTTTTTATTGTTGTTGTCACAACTCTGGGGGAGGGGAGGTCACTATTGTCATCTAGTGTGGAGGGGTCCGGCTGCTGCTGAACATCTGGAATGCATGGGAAAGGCTCCTGCAACAAAGAGCTATCTGTGCCCCAGCTGGGCAACTCCATTCCAGGAGAAAACCACTATGATCTGCCTGTGGAGGAAAAGCTCTTGCCCAATGAGTCCTACACTGAAAATATTTCTTGAAGGTGATGACCTCAGCATCTTTCAGCAGAGCGGGAGAAATCCAAGTTGTGGATCTTCACACCACTGATTGTTAGTGACCGTGGCAAAATTGCATGGGTATATTAATTGTAAACAAATGCATGATATAATAGCTCAGTTTTCCAAGATTTTAGGTTAAACTACATAACTGAAAATGTCCAAGTCAATAGCCACTGGACATTTTAGCTGTCAAAATATATTTATTTTGAGGAAATTTTGGATGGTGTACTCTCTTTACTGTATTCCTTCCTGTCTCCTTAAACAGAAAATGCCGAACTAATTTTCTCATTGAGTTGGAAACGTCATTAGGAACATTGAGCACCCTTCTATACTGTTGTCCAGAGTTGCCCTTCAGGGCTTTGAGTTCTTAGGTTTTTCCTTTTCTTTTTCTTAAATATAGTTTTATGTGTGTCACATCATTCAGCTGTTTTATTTTAACTGGTGAGAAGTAATATCTTCTCTATTCATTAAAATTTTTTTTTAATAGAAGGATAATTGCTTTACATAATTTTGTTGTTTTCTGTCAAATATCAACATGAATCAGCCATAGGAATACATATGTCCCCTCCCTCTTGAACCTCCCTCCCATCTCCCTTCCCATCCCACCCCTCTAGATTGTTACAGAGCCCCTGTTTGAGTTTCCTGAGTCATACAGCAAATTCCCATTGGCTATCTATTTTACATATGGTAATGTATGTCTCCATGGTACTCACTCCACACATCTCACCCTCTCCCTCCATAAGTCTATTCTCTATGTCTGTTTCTCCATTGCTACCCTGCAAATAAATTCATCAGTACCATTTTTCTAGATTGCATACACATGCATTAGTATACAATATTTATCTTTCTTACTTCACTCTCTGTAATAGGCTCTAGGTTCATCCACCTCATTAGAACTGATTCACATGTGTTCCTTTTTTACAGCTGAATAATATTCCTTTGTGTATATGTACCACAACTTCTTTATCCATCCATCTGTCAATGGACATCTAGCTTGCTTCCATGTTCTAGCTATTGTAAATAATGCTGCTAAGAACAGTGGGATACATGTGTTTTTTTCAATTTTGGTTTCCTCAGGGCATATGCCTAGGAGTGGGATTGCTGGATCATATGATGATTTTATTCCTAGCTTTTTAAAGAATCTCCAGACCATCTTCCATAGTGGCTGTATCAATTTACATTCCCACCAACAGTGTAAGAGGGTTCCCTTTTCTCCACACCCCCTCCAGAATTTATTGCTTGTAGATTTTTTGATGATGGCCAGTCTGCCTGGTGTGAGTTTATAGCTCACTGTAGTTTATTTTTTAATTTGCCTGCTAAACCATTCCAGGCTGCAAAAAGATGGACAGTTTTCTCTCATGTCTCATGTTCCTTCTTGCCACTAAACTAGACACTAAAAAAGATATAGCGAGCTCCTCAGGCCTTGAGGAAACATTGACTAATATCAGTATTAGTTCATTCCAATCAAGTCAACCAGAACCATGCTTTCAAAATGTGGGTTGAGAAAATAATAACTAAGCTAGATAAAAAGGTATGTAAAATGCAAACAATTAATGTGTGAGAATTGAGGGGGTTTTCTATGAATAAATGTAAGGGTTTTTGTTCATTGAGCCTGAAACCTGTATTGCATCTTTTCAGATTTCGTTCATGTTTGTTTTTTCTGTTTAATTTTTTTAAATTAAAGGTCATATTAAATAAGTTAACTCCAATTAGGTATGATATCATTGCACTTAAAAACATAAATATACACCAAAATGTCCCAACCAAATTTGTCATTCTATTATTTAATGAATTAATGAGTTAGGTTTTGTTCATTTGCTAAACAGTTATTGGTAACTTTTCAGGAATTCATTTGCTGTGTAAAGTGATGATCACCTAACTATAAGTAGGTCAAATCAACCTTCTAACACCTGAATTTACTCATATCTCTTTCTTTATTAGCAGGGAGAAGAATTTTTATTTTCCTCTTATTGTTTTGCTTTGATGTATTTGTGATAAAATTGGAAACTGATTATGAGAGAAAGGGGTTTTGAAAAATTAGTACTGTTTTTCTCTGAAGTTCTCCATTTTTTAAAAAATTTTATTTTATTTTTAAACTTTACAATATTGTATTAGTTTTGCCAAATATCGAAATGAATCCGCCACAGGTATAACTGTGTTCCCCATCCTGAACCCTCCTCCCTCCTCCCTCCCCATACCCTCCCTCTGGGTCATCCCAGTGCACCAGCCCCAAGCATCCAGTATTGTGCATCGAACCTGGACTGGCGACTCGTTTCGTACATGATATTATACATGTTTCAATGTCATTCTCCCAAATCTCTCCACCCTCTCGCTCTCCCACAGAGTCCATAAGACTGATCTATACATCAGTGTCTCTTTTGCTGTCTCATACACAGGGTTATTGTTACCATCTTTCTAAATTCCATATATATGCGTTAGTATACTGTATTGGTGTTTTTCCTTCTGGCTTACTTCACTCTGTATAATAGGTTCCAGTTTCATCCATCTCATTAGAACTGATTCAAATGTATTCTTTTTAATGGCTGAGTAATACTCCATTGTGTATATGTACCACAGCTTTCTTATCCATTCATCTGCTGATGGGCATCTAGGTTGCTTCCATGGCCTGGCTATTATAAACAGTGCTGCGATGAACATTGGGGTACATGTGTCTCTTTCCCTTCTGGTTTCCTCAGTGTGTATGCCCAGCAGTGGGATTGCTGGATCATTGTTTCTAAATATAGTTGGTGAGTTTTGTGTGTTTCTCATCTCCAGTCCCCTCTCTTCTCTTTTCTCTCCCTTCCCACAACCCAAAGTGAGGATCATATAGAGAAGTGGTATTGGAAAGGGTTCATTTTGACACTGGGCACTCTTTTAATCATTTTTGTCCTCTCTAACATGTTTGGCAAGAAAAAAAGTGCATTTTAAGACTGAGTAAAGGGAAGAGCATAAACCATCATGGAATACCAACTTGGCATCTCCTGCTCTGAGCAATCTGGAACCCATTCTCATCTCCAAGGGTGAGCTGCTCCACGAAGTAGGTTCAATTCCCATTGTTTTCCATTGTCATGTCAATCTTTTAGTTAACCTAGACCAAGTAGGAAACTAAAATAGGGAAAACCCCAGATCAAAAATCCTGCAGATATGACCCTTGCAGAGAGCTGGTTCTGACCACTCCAACCTTGCCCATGGGGAAGGCTCACCTTTCCACTGCAGAGAAAGTGGTTGTTGCCCCTCGCATATAATAATCATAATTGTAGGAAATCATGTCCATCTCCTCACCATAGTGGCCTGGATATTCTGTTGTCAGCCTATGTGGGAAGAACAAAAGGTTAGAGGGAAAAGATAAAACTATACTGCTGGGAGCAAACAGAAAACATGTTATAAAGGAGAGATACAGTTTCAACATTATGGGAGACCCAAATCAGAGCTGGATGACCTCTGCTAAACCATTCCAGGCTGCAAAAAGATGGACAGTTTTCTCTCACGTCTCATGTTCCTCCTTGCCACTAAACTAGACACTAAAAAAGATACAGCGAGCTCCTCAGGCCTTGAGGAAACATTGACTAATATCAGTATTAGTTCATTCCAATCCAGTTAACCAGAACCATGCTTTCAAAATACAGGTTGTAACTTACTAGTAGATCATGAAATCAGTTTAATTGGTTAGGACCAACTGAGCTTTAAAAAAGAAGAAGAGATTGAATAGAAAATATCAGAGACTGCATTGTACATACTAAAGTTATTGTGTATGTAGATAAAAACTTTGTTTCAAATATATATGTGTGCATGTATTTATATGTTATTTGTATGGTCTGATAATTTAATATGCACTTTTTTTTTACTGTATTTGAAAAATATTAAAATAAAATATAGGCTGTATAAAAATAGTTTTTACCTAGTCTGCCATTGTTTATTTGGCACCTAAAACAGTTCCTGGTACATAGTAAGTATTTTTTGAATAAATAAATAGCCTTGAGAGAGTCATTTAATCTGTTTCCTGGTCTATAGAAGAATGAAAGTTACCTTACAGGTTTGTCATTTGGATTAACACAAATAAGTATGACACGTGGTAGGAGTTGAATTGTTAGGAGAAATTTTGTGTCTTCTTCCTCCTTCACATTTCCTTCTTTCTCCTCCAAGATTAAGCCAAGCCCTGGCCTCTCCCTGGGTAGGCTCGTTGTGGTCCACTAGAATAAATCTAGAATTTCCTGGCTCTTATAATGCTTCACCACTGGGGATCTTCAGGATCAAAATAGTCCTTTTGGTGTGATATGTGTTCCCCAAAGTCTTTATCTGCACCCCCAAACTGCTTGGGAAACAAATAGTGTCAGTAATTTAATCTGATTTGGGGTCACAGGTCATTGTATGTTGATGATATAAAGATCTCCCTACATGTAGACTTAATACTGCAAGGATTGTTATGAGATCTTAAAAGCCTGATTCATAAACTAGAAGGTCTCTTAGAAGATTCTCAAGCTTCGATGCAACAAGTTAACACAAGATAACCTGAGTTATTGAAGTTGAAGTTGTTCAGTCGTCTCCAACTATTTGAGACCCCATGGACTATAGCCTACCAGGTTTCTCTGTTCATGGGATTTTCCAGGCAAGGATACCACAGTGGGTTGCCATTTCCTTCTCCAGAGGATCTTCCCAACCCAGGGATCGAACCCAGGTCTCCTGCATTGCAGGCAGACGCTTTACCCTCTGAGCCATCAGGGAAGCCCAAACTGGAACTTAAAACTTCACTCTCTTTGTTCATAACCGTTTCTTTTACCACATTATGCACTTGTTCTTGTTCTCTGATTCTTCTCTTCTCAAGACATAATTATGCTCTATCAGAACACCAAGCCCTATCTAGAGTGGGTTCCATGTGTTTCTGCTTAATATTTATGGAAGGAAACAGGCTAAAGCAGAACCCTATTTTGTGCTTCCAAGGAGACTCAGAACAAGGACTTTCTCTTCCTAATGAAAACATTAAATGACTCATAAATGGCCCTAATAGGTTTTCATTTGGATTCTGTTGGTTTGTGATCCCTGAGGATTCTAACAAGTGCTAGATTCAAGTTTACCCAGAGGAGGGATTTGTTGATAATGAAAATTAGGATTAAAAGAGATGGAGTAGAATGCATTTTTTCTTACATCAGGGAGCACAAAATATTTTCCAGAATTTTTAGAGCACTCTTTAGATACAATATATAAAAGTTGATTGCCAAACATTTTAAGATGTGCTAAGGCAGAAATCCACCTAAGGTAATAGTGTACAGTAGTCACTCAGTCGTGTCTGACTCTTTGTGACCCCATAGACTATAGCCCACCAGACTCCTCTGTCCATGGAATTCTCCAGGCAAGGATACTGGAGTGGGTTGCGATTACCATCTCAGGGGATCTTTCTGATCCATGGGTTGAAACTGGGTCTCCTGTTTTATAGGCAGATTCTTTACCATCTGAGCCACCAGGAAAGCCCCAAGGCAACACTACATTAGGCTAAATCCAGTTCCCAAAACTATTGGAAATCATTATGCTAGACTGATATTTTTTTAAGTTTTTACTGATCTACTTTCAGATTATTTGGATAGTTAAATACATTTGGAATGAAGTGGGAAAGAGAGGCTTGCATTTTTTTAAAAAATGACATTTTAAGCTTCAAAGGGGGACAAAAGTTATCCATTGCTTTTTTCAACTAGCAGTTCCTATGGCTTCATTTTTGGTAGTGGCCAGACCAAAAGTCTCCTGTTCAACTGACAGTTTGTCTATGAGGTTTCTCTGTGGGGGATTGCTGTTCAGTAAATTTCTAGAATACCCTCAGGAAGGTGTCATACATGCTTATTTGTGTATTTCCATCTTGGTCCCAGCCAGTTTTTTGTTCTTACTTGATATTGGGGATTTTCATGTTGCTTTGTTTTTGTTATAAAATCATGAGGTCAAGTGTAGATTATTTTACAGAATCTTTGATTAAGAGGGTAAGGCAAGAGTTTGGGTTTCGGTAAAAATTACTTCTACTTTATGAAAGTAAAAATACAGAGGAAGAAAGAGCCCCAATCAATAAGCCTCCCAAACACCATTCATAGAGGGAACTGCTGTTTCAATACAGTCAGGATTCTGAATTTTAGAACAAGATAAATGTTCCTCCATTTAGTTTCTGAGGATGTCATGCACACACAAAATATTCCAATAAGTGAAAGCTCTAGTAATAACTCCTCAGAAGGAAAAAATAGAATTTAAACGTTCAGAACAAGACACGGGGACAAGGACATAGGAACTTGTCAGGAAATTAAAAGAGACTACACGGAAGCACAAGATAAGGGTTTCATAAACTATGGTGATGGGCTTCCTGAGGGCAGAAGGGGAGGAGTTCAGTGTGGTTCCAGATTCCTTGTGGATTACCAGGTCACGGCAGGCAGTTTTATGGCAAAGTACACTTCATACTGAGCACTGCCATACATTTCCAGACCAATTAAAACAATCAAACAGGCCTTCCCTTGCAAGAAGAAGAGAAAGTTCTGTCAGTAACATTGCTGTTGTTCAGTCACTAAGTTGTGTCTGACTCTTTGTGACCCCATGGACTCCAGCATGCCTGGCTTCCCTGTCCTCCACTCTCTCCATGAGTTTGCTCAAAGTCAGTGATGCTATCTAACCATCTTATCCTCTGCTGCCTCCTCTTCCTTTTGCCTTCAATCTTTCCCAGCATCAGGGTCTTTTCCAATGACTTAGCTCTTCACATTAGGTGGCCCAAGTATTGGGGCTTCATCTTCAGCATCAGTCCTTCCAATGAATATTCAGGGTTGATTTCCTTTCAGATTGATTGGTTGATCTCCTTGCAGTCCAAGGGACTCTCAAGAGTCTTATCCAGGACCACAATTCAAAAATATCAATTGTTCAGTGCTCAGTTGTCTTTATGGACCAACTCTGACAATCCATACATGACTACTGGAAAAAACATAGCTTTGATTATATGGACGTTTTTATGCAATTTACTGAAATGAGTCTACTACTGAAGCTCTTCTATCAGGATCCTTATATATCCCTTTACAAAGAGCTAATTGTCCCTCTGTGTGTGTTTCCCCTATCACTTTTGGATGAGTGGCTACTGGAGCATAATTTCTCACTGTAAACTACTTTTAATGCCATCTATAGGCAAGAGTATGGCATCACCGACTTGTTGGACATGAGTTTGAGCAAGTTTTGGGAGTTGGTGACCGACAAGGAAGCCTGGTATGCTGCAGTCCATGGGGTCACCAAGAGTTGGGCACGACTGAGTGACTGAACTGAACTGTAGGCAAGGGGACAGGACCAGAAGGTTGTTTCAAAACTAAGTGAGAACTTGATAACATAGAACCACTTGTATAATTTCTTGAATTAGATAAGTTTGAAGAAGATGGAAAGAAATTAAATAATGTCTTAGGTATGAATTGAAGAAGGCCCTTGCAAATGGAGGTGATTTTTAAAACAGATACAGGATTTTCTCATCTAAGATTATTAAAGCTCTGAAATTATCAATGGATTCAGCTAGAATCAATAAATGATTGCTGTCCAGTACGTAACCACAAATTGAGCCACAGCTGACAGATGGCATTCTCCTTTTCTATGAGAACATGACATGTCACAGACCTTACTCAGATATATATCATCACATTCATTTTAAAAAGGAGAGTGGAGATAGAATTTAAAAAGGACAATTTACCGCTAACAGCAAGTCTTGGGAATTTAAAAATATTCATATATTTTCTTTTATTTTATTTTTTAACTTTACAATATTGTATTGGTTTTGCCATAAAAGAAAATAAAAATTAAAAAAAAAAAGGACAATTTACTTATTGTTGGAGGTTTGCTTGAGAATTTATGCAATTTTTAATAGTTAAAGGAAAGGGTTTTGACTCTTTCTCAACAGAAAGTGACTCAGTATAGATTTTATCAAACTTCACCTTTATTATTGATTTGTTTTGTTTAGTTGCTAAGTCATGTCTGACTCTTTTGCAATCCCATAGACTATAGTCCACCAGGTTCTGTCGATGGGATTTCCCAGACAAGAATACTGGAATGAGTTGCCATTTCCCTCTCTAGAGTATATTCCCAACCCAGGGATTGTACCCTCATGTCCTGTATTGCAGGCAGATTCTTTACCATTGAGACATTCAGGAAGCCATTTATTATTGATTACTGAGACTTGAACACAAGGTCAGGCCTTGTAGCACCAGCATCTATTTGTTACATGTCTGACCTGTTAGCAAGTAGGACAACTGGATTCTTTGGGGGTCATCCCAGAGGCTCCACTTTTAGGCTGTGTACTTCACTGGTGTGCACGAGAACAAATGGGGCCATGCCCTATGGCCCAGCATCAGTTAGTATCACATCCTCAACCGTATCCCACTTTGTGGGATGCCAGAGAAGCACACACCACAGATGTCCTACCCTAAAAACTGGGAGAAAACCCAGCATCTACAAGTTAACAAACTAGAAGGGGTTACCTGAGGAAGCCATACATCAGCTTTTTTCAAAACAAGAGTAAACAGTATTTCCCATCCCATTCTTTAGCGCTCAGCCCATCCTCAAACAACATTTTAGAGAAGCTTCTTCTGGTCAATCCAGCCTCTAATTCTGTCTTACTTCTATTTTCTATGCTTCCTAGAATTCCCTGATGACTCAGATGATAAAGAGTCTGCCTGCAAAGCAGAAGACCCAGGTTCCAATCCCAGGGTCAAGAAGATACCCTGGAGAAGGAAATGGAAACCCACTCCAATATTCTTGCCTGGAGAATTCCATGGACAGAGGAGCTTGGTGGGCTACAGTCCATGGGGTCACAAAGAGTAAAACATGACTGAGCAACTAACATGTCACTTTTCTGCTTCTCAATTAACACCTTGTTTAAAATACCCTATTCTAATGTTCTGGGCCTTGCAGGTGGCTCAGTGGTAAAAAATCTGCCTGCGATGCAGGAGACATAGGTTTTACCCCTTGGTCAGGAGTGATCTCCTGAAGAAGGAAATGGCAATCCACTCCAGTATTTTACCTGGGAAATCCCATAGACAGAGGAGCCTCCCAGACTATAATTCATGGGTTCGCAAAACTTAGCGACTAAACAACATTAGCGACTAAACAACATTCTAAAGTCCTATTACTTGTCAGCACCACATATTTAGCTTTTGATCGAAAAACAGAATACTGTATAGCATCTTGTTTCACAATGGTGATCAGTACAGTGAGCTCCTTGAGGGGTCATTAGTACATGACAAACATATACACTTTTATAATCTAGTTCAGTTGTGGATGTGGAGAAATTCAACATTTATAGACTTGGGATATGTTGAGATTGGCCTACATTCCACATCCAGTCAAAAAGAGGACACCCCTTTCTGACAGGCAAATCACTGAAAAGTGTCTTAAATAAACAGAATCTGCTTGTGGTCAATCCTCTTGATTAATAAATGCTTTGCCAGGTAAGCTACAAAGAATGAGAAAATTTTAGGTGAGACTAATTTGCCTGTGGCCTGGCATCCCCAGTAGGTGCTATATCAGAACCTATTTGAATTATTTTTGCAAAAATGAAAAAAGTAAAACCCAATTGCAGTTATGCATAAAGGAAAGCAACCTCGGAGTCAACTGACTTCTGCAAAGAGCTGGGGGAAGAGTTCAAGTGGGACTAAATGACTCTGGAGTCACCAAAGTGCCCTTCTCTGCAGAGAGGCCCTGAACTCCAGGGGTCAGAGAAAGAATTCAATACGGTCATGTCTGTCCTCTTATGGCATTTTGGAGCACTATATATCAAAGTGTTCAAATATGTATCACAAAAGGGGGAACACAGTTCTAGATATATCTGTCATTTTAAATTAGAATAGGAAAGTCCCTAACTATTTTCCAAATCACTCTCTTGGAAATGAATTTCCAGCTCACCATTGCAAGCCCAGGGCTGGTCAGTAAGCACATTTGTTTTGACTCATGTTAGTTTTCACCGGCCACACTGCATCATGGTTGCCCAATCCCGCAGTTGGTGGGGACAACTCCACCTGCAGTGTCTCCCTTCCAGCTAAAATAACCACTTTCTTCTCTGTTTTCACTGTGAGATGCCCACTGTATTGTTACCTAATACTCCAATTTTCCAGGTCTTATTTTCTCATCGAGATTCAGAGGACTCAGTACTATGCAAAGCATGTGGGATCTGGAGGCAGATAGACCTGTTGGAATTGAGTTCAGAACTTTGAACAAGTCACAACTTCTGCACCCTGGTTCTATCATCTGGGCCATAGATTATGATTTCTGTGCATCAGAAGTAAATGAACTAATGGTGTAGATTAATAAATAAAATAAAATTTATCATCATCATTAGGAACTGAATCAAAGTTTATGAACTTTACTTATATCCATTCATATTCAGTCTGATTAAGTGAATTAATGAATAGAGGAATGAATGATTATTTCTAGAATACAATAAAAGAGAGTGAATAAGAAAGTATAGAGCCACAAATTTGGAATTGCAAGGTTTACTTTGTTCTAAGCAGCAAGTGGGACCTGATCTTATGTTACCCAATACTTACTAGACAACCAGCCACATCTCTGAAGTTTCTACTCTTGAAGGTTGAACATAGGAAGGGAGGAAGCACTGACATGAAGGCAGCAAATACATTTCTAAATTAGAAATATGGCACAATGATTACGACAGCCACGCCACCCCAACTGATGACAGATATGATTGATTTTGCTGAAGCTCAAAGGGCCCATCAGCCCCTAAAATGAGTGCTTCATGCTTCATGCAGTGCCAGGCGATGGTTGATCGAAGCCCCAGAAGCAGCTAAACTCAATGCAGGCTGCTTAAAAATGTAACATCCAGTCTTACTTTCTCAAAATGTGGGTGTCTCCATCTCCGTAATAACAGCTTCCAACCTGCTCAGAGGAAGCATTGTAGAAGCTGCCCTTCCCACCAGGCTTCTGGGAGTAGTGCTGTAGTAGGCATCTGAGCAGGGGTGGGGGGGGCAGATGCCACATGGAGATGGCTATGAGGTCATCTTTGTCCCTGTCATGGTTTCACGGGAAATGGGAATGCAAACATTATCCATCTTGTATTAAAAGCTGGACAATGAAATCAGTAGTTAAAGATAAGCTTTGATAGAGTGCTTTGGGGTAGGAAGAGGAGAATATTCAGATGAGCTGGTTTTGTTGTAGTTGTTAGCCAGAACTATCTAGGAATTAAAAAAAAAAATCTCTGGCTTATGACTTCAGCATAATTGAAGGGGAGACCAGATAGTGGAGAACAGAATACAGTATCTAAGATTCATATAGAAACTCATAGTAGAAATTCATTATAGAAACTCAAGGCTGAAGGAAAACTAATGGGTTATCTATGCTGATTCTGAGGAAGGTTTTTTTTTTTTTTTTTGGTCAAAACATATTATGCAGTGAACCTGAGGAAAGGCTATGAATCTGGAAAAGAAACATTTAGGAAAGGAAACACATGCTCAATTCAAAACTGTTGGTCCCTGCGACATGGTCTACACCTGGACAGCCTCAGCGTGCTGATGGGGGACAGCCTGATGCATGGCAAGCAGCCACTGGAGCTGTGTGGAGACTGGGGAATTATTCAGTCTCTGAAAGGTTGTGGCTTCCTCAGTGACACGTGTTTGTGGTTTGCAGATGAATGGACTAAGAATGCATATTCTCACACATAAATAAATCTGTGTAACAACATTTACGTCTGTATCCAGTCCCAGTGGGGACTTGAGAGTGATGCCATGTCTGCTTCTATCAGGAATTTGCTTTCTTACCAGACTTCAGTGATGCTATAATATCTCATGAGAAACTGCAGAGACTGAAATGGGAGCGGCGCCTTGGTCCCCACCAAACAAATAAATCCCGCACTTACGTGGGAGTTGCTTGGATGATTTACTTTTTTTTCCTGTGCACAGGGTGCTATTCCTGAATCCCTAAAAGCTTGCAAGCTCGGAGAGGATAGATGTTCACTTCTCAATGTCAGGCTCAGTGCTATAGAACAGCCTTCCAAGTGGGAAGAGAAAAATGTTTCCACCCACATATGCCCAGTTCCCTGGGAGGTGATTCAAGTTAGTTAAAGTGATGTGAGGGAAGGTTTAGAGGAAGAGGGTTATCAGGAGCTTTCACTGTAGGAAGGTGTGGGAAAACAGTTCTCGCTCCGAAGGGCTGTTAAAAGGGTCGGATAAAATAATGCACTTGAAGAAAGACTTTTTTCCACTATAAAACCTCCTCATATCAATGTCAGGTTTCCCTACTGTTACTGTTCCAAGGGGCCTTTGATGCTCAACTATTCATTTGAAAAATTTATTGCCTACTTTGTGCCAAGCAATATGCTGAGATGCCAGAGAAATAAGACCTAATTCATGCCCTAGAGGTTTCATGCAATTTAGAAAAACATAGAATGTCATGACTCAGGAAACTTAAAGATGCCACTGAAATGTCTAGACATGCCGGCGGGACAGTGACTCATGCCCTGCATACCACAGTGCTTCCTGCAATCTCATTGTGCTGTTCCAAGTGTCCCTTTGGAAAAGGACTATTTCCTTGACAACCATAGTAGTTCTCAGCTCTGACACCACACAACCAGGAAGAGGTCCAGTCAAGGGAAGCCTTTCTTAGAGGGACCACTTCAAAGTGACTTTCTGTGTCTTTTGGAGGAATTATCTCCTCTCTCCATTCTTCTCTCTCTCTCCACAGTTTGATTCTACCAACTGTCAGTGTCAAGTCTGGGTGATGGAGTGGGATGAGGAATGGGGAGAGTGGGGTGGTGGGAGAGGATGGGCAGACCATTGCAGACCACGGCCAAGGATAAATTTTGTTACCAGAGATTTTAATGTCTTGGGTAACTTAAGTTGCTCATCTCTGTCAGCCTTTTATCTCAAGACTTTGGTCCCACATACACGGCTCCATGCTCATTAAATTCTTAGCCTCTTAGAAACTGGTGGGCTCCTGCTACTCTACCCTGAATGTAAGACCATTTAGGTCTCGGATTCAGGAACTTTCAGAGTTATAACCTACACCCTAGTCATGTCTGTTCACCAACCATGGTGGAGTAAGACCAGCTTTATGGAGGCATCTGGTCCCATCACTTCATGGCAAATAGATGGGGAAAAAGTGGAAGCAATGACAGATTTTACTTTCTTGGGCTCCAAAATCACTGTGGATGGTGACTGTAACCACAAAATTAAAAACAAACAAACAAACAAAAAAAAAAACAATGCTTGTTCCTTGGAAGGAAAGCTTTGACAAATCTGGACAGCGTATTAAAAAGCAGAGACATCAATTTGCTGACAAAGTTCTGTAAAGCCAAAGCTAAGGACTTTCCAGCAGTCATGCACGGATGTGAGAGTTGGACCGTAAAGAAGGCTGAGCGCTGAAGAATTGATGCTTCCAAACTGAGGTGCTGGAGAGAAGACTCTTGAGAGTTCCTTGGACTACAAGGAGACCAAGTAAATCAGTCCTAAAGGAAATCAACACTGAATATTAATTGGAAAGACTGATGCTGAAGCTGAAGCTGCAATACTTTCACTGCCTGATGCTAAGAGCCAACTCATTGGAAAAGACCCTGATGATTGAAGGCAGGAGGAGAAGGCGACGACAGAGAATGAGATGGGTAGATAACATCACTGACTCAATGCACATGAATTTGAGCAAACTCCAGGAAACAGTGGAGGACAGAGGAGCCTGGCGTGTTGCAGTTCATGGGGTCGTAAAGAGTCAGACATGACTGAGCGACTGAGCAACAAGAGCATGGAGGCATTTTGGACAGCTGGCTGAAGTCCTTCCCCATCAGAGAGCTTCTGCTCTCAGATGACTTTGAGCTCTGAATTTACCATTCATCACTGCTTCAAACAGAAAAGTGCTGCCTGTCCCTAGAGACACTGTGCCCTACTTGAGCATCTGTGGAGTTGTTTGGTTACAGAGAATAAGCGTGACCCACAAGGCTGTTTTTCCAAGCATCACATCACACTGTGGAGAGATATGTCACTTGAGTGAGTCAACCTTCAAATGTTGACACTTATTCTTTTGTTCTAAGTAGAAATGTCTGACTTGTTTCCAGACTGAAGAACTTGGGACAAGTTGTGTTGTCAACATCCAATGCAAGTTATCAGAATTTATATATACTCAAAGGCCAGGTCCTTTTTAAGTCTATGATTATATACTATGTTTGGCACTCTGACCTGGAAAAAGGCTGGATCTTCAAAAGAAGTCCTGCAAGAAAACATAGGGTCCCAGATATGTCCAGTGTCCTTGGATGTGATGAGAAGTTATAATGATAGAGACAGAAAAGAGCACTGCAACAGGAGTCTGTAAACTTCAGCTTAGAGGTGAACCACCATGAAATAAGCTGGCTGGTCTGGGGCAAGTCACGTTTTTGCTCTATTGCTCTTTTTTTTTTTTTTTGCTTTTCTACCAAAAGAGGGATGTAGGAGCACTGGGTTGATGACCTGTAAGGTCCCTCCCAGTGTGAATACTACTCTGGCCTTTTCTTTCATCTATCCATCCCCTTCTATAGGCTGCTGCTGCTGCTGCTAAGTCACTTCAGTCATGTCCGACTCTGTGCGACCCCATAGATGGCAGCCCACCAGGCTCCTCTGTCCCTGGGATTCTCCAGGCAAGAACACTGGAGTGGGTTGCCATTTCCTTCTCCCTTCTATAGACTAGCTGCTATATTTAAAACTTGTTTGTGATGGCTTATGCTTATCTGAAACTAGAAATGTGGACCAAAGCACACCCCCCAGGCTACCTTCCAGTCCCAGTAGCCTAAAGGGATTGCGTTTGGCTGCCAGGCTCACCAGCAGGAATATGGGCATCTCTTGCTGTAGCGACAGCAGTAAAATTGCCACTCGCGATCCAGCACTGACTCGAAGTAGCGGCTCTGGAACCCTGCCACCAGTCCATTGTTGGAGCATGTCTGGTACCTGAAGAGAAGAGAAAACTCCAAATAAGCTAACACAATGGTGCACAAATTCACCCCCTCCCCAAGACCTCAACACCCAGTTACTAAGCCAAGCCACTCTTTCAATGACCTAGATTCCTTACAATTTATTCTATTTTATGCAAATAAAAAAGACTTTGTTTTATTGGTAGGAATGACATATACTCACCGTTAAAATTCAAATGATTCAAAATCTTTCAACTGGAGGAAAATTGGGAAACTCTGCTCTTGTTAGACCTCTGAGAATATGTTGTTAGATGGAAGAATGCATAAATGGATGGATACAGAGGCATCTAGAATTTTTACAAATGCAAGATTGTATTATTCATGCCGTTCAAAATAAAAGATAATATAATTCACTTTTTCTGAATTGAAATAAAATGAAGACAAGGAAAAACACAACGGATTGATGAACTTCAAATAAACATTTCTTCTGCTTAAGAACGGGCAGATTCTCTACCCTTGAGCCACCAGGGAAGCCCTGAAAGCTTTCAAAAGCTTTTCCAAAGTGAGTCTTAGCTAACTCTGTTTTTCTGCATTTTTACCCACCTGGACATTGATCCTGTTCCCTCTTGTGAGGAAGCAGAGCAGGAATTTGTCTCTGTGTCACTACCTGGCAGTTGGAATACATCCCTGCTTTCCAAGTAAAGATAAGTTTCCAGAAAATATAATAGATTAAGAATAAGTACCCAGTGCTGATAGGTGAGAGAGACCTTGCTGACACACAAACTATAAAACCATCAGTGACCGAACTTCATTTTGTTCTTTTTAATTATTGGAAATGATCTTCTGGATCATATGTAGATATGTATTTGAATATATATATATATATATATATATATATATATAAGCATGAATGAATAAATGAATAACGAATGGGGAAAAAAAAGATGCTTCCTGACAAGACATGAAATATATTTATTATCTAGTTTGATCAGATTCAAATAAGGACTTCCCAGGTGGCTCAGAAGGTAAAGAATCCACTTACAATTCAGGAGACCCGGGTTCAATCCTGGGTCAGGAAGATCCCCTGGAGAAGGAAATGGCAACCCACTCTAGTATTCTGGCCTAGAGAATCCCAAGGACAGAGAAGCTTGTGTGCTATACTCCATAGGGTCTCAAAAGAGTTGGACGTGACTTATTCAAATGTATTTATTTATCCATTCATCCAACAAACTTGTACCTCCTCACTATTCTGTATCAATCTCTGTGTTGAAACAAAAATCAAGAAATGGGCTTGTTACTCAGTCAACAGGCAAATTGGCTCGAACTCCCTGTTCCCAGGACTTGCAAGAAGTTGTGACAAACCTTTGAAAGCTCGGCTATAAGATATAAATAATGCAAGTTAAGATGTACATTGAGACCTATGCCCATTGATGACCTAGCCTTCTTTGCTCTACCATTGTTCATATCTCAGCTTTTGAAAGCACCTGGTACATTTCAGGAATCCATACAGTTGGAATGGATGACTAAGGTCTGAAGGGTAGCCTTGGGGGCTGATTTTCCACAATGGTTTATCCTATCCTAATTCTAGCCTTGCTAGTGAGATGCAACTTCAATAGAAAGCTCTAAGAGTTGTAAACCAAGCTCATATGTGTCCAAAGAGTGATGGTGCAGCAAACTGGTACTCTCTGTGATCTTTCTCCATCACTAAAAGTTTGCCTCCCTCTAAATCAGCCCTGTCAGAACTGAACCAGGCTTTCCTGGAACTGTTGTTCCACTGTCTTGGTTTGTCCTGGGCACTCAGACTGTCACAGGGACGCATTCCCATGATGGTAAGTTCCCATAAGCAAAAATAAATGTAACAAGATAAGCTGAATGGTTTCGGTACCAGTTGTGAAGCCCATCCAAGTTCCATGAATTCTCTGCCGGCTGCCAGCCAGGCAGCTGACCCCACAGTCCTATATGGGAAGTGTGTGTGTGTCACTCTCTCAAACGCCACCTAAAATAACACTGCCTTGTGAAGATTATTTGGACACTACACGCCCAGGGCCCAAGGACATATGATGAAAGCTAGTTAACCAAACAGAGCTCGCCTCCCCCAGTTTCTGTCCCACTGCTTTCACATTTTGGTAGAGTGAGCCTGTACTGGAGCTTGGCTGTGTGTGTGGCCAACGTGATGAAATTATCCCTTCTAGAATTGGATTTTTGTAAGGGGACATTTTCACACTCATGTAGAAGCAGTCTAGCAGGGTAGTTAAGAGCACAGGCTATGTTGCTGGACTGCTACTCCAACCATTCCTGACTGTATCACCTTTGACAGGCTTCATACCCTCTAAAGGTCTCAGTTTTCTCATCTGTAAAATGGGCATAATAACAGTATGTAGTTATTAAAGTTATTGTGAAGACCAAATGAAGCAATGCATACACAACTCTGTAGCTGATAGTAAATAATCTACCTGCAAAAGAGGAGATGCGGGTTTAATCACTCAGGAGGGTCAGGAAGATCCCCTGGAGAAGGGAATGGTTACCCACACCAGTATGATTGTCTGGAGAATACCCCATGGACAGGGGAGCCTGGAGGGCTACAGTCCATGGGGTTGCAAAGAGTCAGACACAACTGATCGAGACTAACACTTTCACTTTCATACATAACTCTCTCCAGTTGAGATGTGCTAGTTCCATTGTTCTACAGCATGTGGCATGCCAGGTCCCCAATCAGAGATTGAACCTTCATTGCCTGCACTGCAAGATGGACTCTTAACACTGGACCATCAGGGAAGTCCCCCAGAATGCACTTGTAAGAGTCCATCATTCAAATCCAGGAGGGACCCTGAAACTTTCTGCAAGCAGTTCTCAGAAACTCACGTGAGCGGTACATCTTCCCACTTCTACCTTCTCCTTCAGGAACAGAGCCTACTCCAGGATGAGGGTGCAAAACGAATCTAGTTTGGGGCATTCCTCACCTCCACTCCTCTCCCTTTCAATCACCTTTTCAAAAAGTACTTAATAAGATCCACCTAAAGATTTGCCCACAAACTGCAGGATTCCAAACACAGGAGCCAGGCAGGTGAGAAGGGGAATGAAGGCAGCTTATCAACAGGAGGGGAAGGAGGGGGAGTTGGACAAAGCTTGCATTACTAAAGTGTTTCAAATTCAATTTTTTTTTTTAAGTTGTGGAAAAGACATCCCTGAGGCTCTGCTTCACTGCCCAGTGCATGACTGTTGTTCTTGAATGGTCTGCAGAAAAGAGGATGGGCCCAAGACTGCAGCTTTCCTGGTAAAGGATAATAGGACCCAGCTGAGCCCTAGGCACAGGTTCCCTGAGAACATTTCCTCAGAGTCTGAGGGCCCTGGGGTTCCTTGCATCTGGACTTTCTCCTCTCCCTTTGAAAAGACATTCTTCCTCATCAACCCTTTGAAGGCTGGAGGCTCAGATTCACAAACTCGAGCACTGTGAGCCCTGCTCCACCTGATGCTGGAAACTTTCTAGAAGGCAAATCACCAGGCAGTTGTTCCTCCTCTGACAACAATGGTCATGGACATTTTCTGAGAAAATGGCCTTTATGAAAGTGATTTCTCTTTTCTCAGGGCCATCACCCCGGAAAAACTTTCTTCTATATCCACAATAGCAAAATGTGGAAGCAACAGGATTCAGGGGAAAGAGTCCTTGCTGAGGGATTGGCAGGCATTGAGTTCTGGACCTAGCTGTGACCTTCACATTCCATGTGGAGTCTCACCTAGGTCACTGTGAGAATCAAGTGAAATAACACCTGCAAAGCTCTCGGCCAAGATAGAAACAGGAAGAGCAACGATCCAAACTCAGATATTCCTGAGGCCAGAGCTCCTGTTCAGGAACTCTCAGGGAGCCCAAAAAGTTGCTCCATGATTGTCCTTCTGCTTTCTGGTCCATTCTCCAGTCAGGCTTTCTCCCTGCTGTTGTGTCCTTCCCTGGGTCCAGGGCCATTGGTCAGGCTCAGTGACAGTGGCCAGGATGGGAAGCTGTTCACGTGTCTGGTTTTGCCAGTGAACTTCTCTGTGAAGTTTTAGTCTCTCATTCCAGTCTCTGCTGGTCTCGGTCCAGACTCACAGAAAACCCAGACTCTTAGCAAGTTGGAGGTGGCATTGGGTTGAGTAAGGAAAGTAGCATCAACTTGGTGAAGAGCTTTCAGAATCCCATCAAATGGATGGGCCGGTTGTGCTCGTCTCTTCTTCCAGCTCCACAAACTGTGTTTCCAGGTCTGCTAGCCAGTCTTCAACTCCACGACAAAGATGGAATAAAAGCAACTTTTCCCATCGTCCAGGCTGGTGGCCACTCCCTGTGACTAGAAGACCATGTGGCTCAACCTCTTACTCCCCAACATTGCTCTCCCAATGCAGGTGATAAGGGTTTAAATTTCACCAAGGGAGAATCATTCTTTTATTTATTTATTTATTTTTCATTTTAGATAATGTATCTTGTGAAAATTAAGCTTACACGAACACAAACATGTATTTTCCACGGATATTTTTCTTTTCTTTTCTTTTTAATTTTAATATAAATTTATTTGTTTTAATTGGAGGCTAATTACTTTACAACATTGTATTGGTTTTGCCATACATTGACATGAATCCGCCACAGGTATACATGTGTTCCCCATCCTGAACCCCCTTCCCACCTCCCTCCCCATCCCATCTCTCTGTGTCATCCCAGTGCACCAGCCCCAAGCACCCTGTATCATGCACAAACCTGGACTGGTGATTCGTTTCACATATGATAATACACATGTTTCAATGCCATTCTCCCAAATCATCCCACCCTTGCCCTCTCCCACAGAGTCCAAAAGACTGGTCTATACATCTGTGTCTCTTTTGCTGTCTCGCATACAGGGTTATCGTTACCATCTTTCTAAATTCCATATATATGCATTAGTATACTGTACTGGTGTTTTTCTTTCTGGCTTACTTCAGTCTATATAATAGGCTCCAGTTTCATCCACGTCATTAGAACTGATTCAAATGTATTCTTTTTAATGGCTGAGTAATACTCCATTGTGTATATGTACCACTGCTTTCTTATCCATTCATCTGCTGATGGACATCTACGTTGCTTCCATGTCCTGGCTATTATAAACGGTGCTGCGATGAACATTGGTGTACATGTGTCTCTTTCAATTTTGGTTTCCTTGGTGTGTATGCCCAGCAGTGGGATTGCAGGGTCATAAGGCAGTTCTATTTCCAGTTTTTTAAGGAATCGCCACACTGTTCTCCATAGTGGCTGTACTAGTTTGCATTCCCACCAACAGTGTAAGAGGGTTCCCTTTTCTCCATACCCTCTCCAGTATTTATTGCTTGTAGACTTTTGGATCGCAGCCATTCTGACTGGCTTGAAATGGTACCTCATTGTGGTTTTGGTTTGCCTTTCTCTGATAATGAGTGATGTTGACCATCTTTTCATGTGTTTTTTAGCCACCTGTATGTCTTCTTTGGAGAAATGTCTATTTAGTTCTTTGGCCCATTTTTTAATTGGGTCGTTTATTTTTCTGGAATTGAGCTGCAGGAGTTGCTTGTATATTTTTTGAGATTAAATCTTTGTCAATTGCTTCATTTGCTATTATTTTCTCCCATTCTGAAGGCTGTCTTTTCACCTTGCTTATAGTTTCCTTTTTTTGTGCAGAAGCTTTTGAGTTTAATTAGGCCCCATTTGTTTATTTTTGCTTTTATTTCCAATATTCTGGAAGGTGGGTCATAGAGGATCCTGCTGTGATTTATGTCAGAGAGTGTTTTGCCTATGTTCTCCTCTAGGAGTTTTATAGTTTCTGGTCTTATGTTTAGATCTTTAATCCATTTTGAGTTTATTTTTGTATATGGTGTTAGGAAGTGTTCTAGTTTCACCCTTTTACAAGTGGTTGAGCCGTTTTCCCAGCACCACTTGTTAAAGAGATTCTCTTTTCTCAATTGTGTATTCTTGCCTTCTTTGTCAAAGACAAGGTGTCTATAGGTGTGTGGATTTGTCTCTGGGCTTTCTATTTTGTTCCATTGATCTACATTTCTATCTTTGTGCCAGTACCATACTGTCTTAATGACTGTGGCTTTGTAGTAGAGCCTGAAGTCAGGCAGGTTGATTCCTCCAGTTCCATTCTTCTTTCTCAAGATTGCTTGGCTATTCGAGGTTTTTTATATTTCCATAAAAATTGTGAAATTATTTATTCTAGTTCTGTGAAAAATACCGTTAGTAGCTTGATAGGGATTGCATTGAATCTATAGACTGCTTTGGGTAATATACTCATTTTCACTATATTGATTCTTCCAACCCATGAACATGGTATATTTCTCCATTAGTGTCCTCTTGATTTCTTTCACCAGTGTTTTATAGTTTTCTATATATAGGTCTTTTGTTTCTTTAGGTAGATATATTCCTAAGTATTTTATTCTTTTCGTTGCAATGGTGAATGGAATTGTTTCCTTAATTTCTCTATTTCCTCATTATTAGTATATAGGAATGCAAGGGATTTCTGTGTGTTGGTTTTATATCCTACAACTTTACTATATTCATTGATTAGCTCTAGTAATTTTCTGATGGAGTCTTAAGGGTTTTCTATGAAGAGGATCATGCCATCTGCAAACAGTGAGAATTTTACTTCTTCTTTTCCAATTTGGATTCCTTTTATTTCTTTTTCTGCTTTGATTGCTGTGGCCAAAACTTCCAAAACTATGTTAAATAGTAGTGGTGAGAGTGGGCACCCTTGTCAAGACTCATTCTTTTAGAGTAAAGCTTGCTGCTAAGTCACTTCAGTCGTGTCCGACTCTGTGCGACCCCAGAGACGGCAGCCCACCAGGCTCCCCCGTCCCTGGGATTCTCCAGGCAAGAACACTGGAATGGGTTGCCATTTCCTTCTCCAATGCATAAAAGTGAAAAGTGAAGGTGAAGTCACTCAGTCGTGTCTGGCCCTCAGTGACCCCATGGACTGCAGCCTTCCAGGCTCCTCCGTCCATGGGATTTTCCAGGCAAGAGTACTGGAGTGGGATGCCAGCTTGGACTCCTGTTAATTCTCTTTTCCCCAGAATATTCTTTGAGTTGCTATAAGACATGTATAACATGCTTCACAGATTTTCAAAATATTTGTTAGGTCAACAAGTATTCATTAGAACCTACTCTATGACAGGTGCTGTACTTGGTCCGGAATGCTTTCCAGACAACTGTACTGGTAAGGGACATCACAATGGTACAGACGTTGGATGGAAGAAATAGACGGGTACTAAAGACAAAGATGAGAAACAAGAAACTGGCTGGGGATGGTGGGGCAATGAAATGGCAAGGGACAAAGACACATCAGTTTGGGGGCAAGTTTACCTATTCAAAGGAGCTTTACATGTTTTGGATATTTCTCTCAAGCCCCAACAGAATGACTCCATGTCCCATCTTGTTCTTTCTGCTGATGTTTATGCCTACCTCCACAAAAATGGGGGCTTCCCTGGTAGCTCAGACAGTAAAGAATGTGCCTGCAATGCAGGAAACCTGGATTCGATCCCTGAGTTGGGAAGACTCCCTGGAGAGGGCATGACAACACTTCAGTATTCTTGCCTGGAGAACCCCCATGAACAGAAGAGCCTGGTGGACTGGAGTCCATGGAGTCACAAAGAGTCAGACATGACTGAGCAACTAAGCACAGCACAGCACAGCCACAAAACGGGGATGACAACTTCAGGCCTGATAGTATTGCATGAAGATTAAAAAGATGTTATATGTTAAGTGTCTACCCCAGAGCCTCATACAAAGTATGTTATGAAAAGACAGAAAAGGTAGTGGTTGTTACTATTACTGTTATCATAAATATTTGCAATTAAATGGAAGGAGAAGCTACATCTGGGCCAAGAATTGTTCTAGGTGTCTTCTACAGTCTTCCAGGGAATTGAAAATTCTTCCATTAGGAGAATTTTGTAAAGACTGAAGTAAATAGAAATCTGAAGGTACAATGTCTGGTGGATAGGGGAATGAATCAGAACTTTCCAGCCAGGCTGTAACAGCTTTTGCCTGATCATCAAAGAAACATGCAGTCTTTCAGTATCCTGATAGAAGACTATGGGTTTTCTGTTGACTAAGTCCAGACACTTTCTGTCAAGTGATGCTTTCAGTTGGTCTAATTGGTAGCAGTACTTATTGAAATTAGTCATTTATTTTTCCAGAAGGAGCTCATAGTAGAGGACTCCCTTCTAACCTCACCATATATACATCATCAACTTCTTTGGATGAAGATTGGGCTTTGGTGTGGTTGATGGTTTTTTCATTTTAAATGCTCATTATCTCTTCTGTTCTGCATTATTGTACAGTACCCACTTTTCATCTCCCATAACAATTTGTTTTTAAAATGGAATGGTTTAGTTACGCCTAAGTAGAGAATCGTATGAGGAAATACTGTCAAGAAGGTTTCTGTTTGTTTTTTTTTTTTTTCTGTTTAGCTTCCATGGAACATCAAAGCAATTAACATAACCAAGCTGGTGCAAATGATTCTCAACACTTGATTTGGATATTTTGAGTATGTCGATTATTTCCCACATGGTATAGCATTGATTTTTCTCAATTAATGTCTCAATTTGATCACTATCAAATTTAACTGGTCCACTTGACCATGGAGCAATGTCCTATGAGAAATCTTCAGCACAAAACTTCACAAATCACTTTTGACATGTTCAATCAGTCACAGCACCTTCTCCATACACTGCACAATTTTTTTTTTTCCATTTCAGCTGCTTTTTTTGCCTTTCATGAAATCATAAAGCATAATATGCCAAAAATGTTGCTTTACTTCTTCCATCTCCAATATTAAAATGGCTGAACAAAAATTTACCAATTTTGATATATATTTTTTAAATCCACACTGATATGATAGCTGTTACAATACAGCCTAACAAAATTGTTTCAAGTGAAGTTAAAAAACAACTAAGCACTACTAGAGACATCTTATGGAAGAAACTGAATGAACTTTTTGACCAACCCAATAGTAATTTTGCCTTGCAGTATTATTGTGAAGCTCAAATAAGATTAGACCATGAGTAACTCAGGGGCATAGACTATATGTTATTCATCTTCATATTCCTGGAGTCTGGCAAAGTTTGTGATAATAAGTATTTGTTAGTGAATAAATAGGGAGAAGGCAATGGCACCCCACTCCAGTACTGTTGTCTGGCAAATCCCATGGATGGAGGAGCCTGGTAGGCTGCAGTCCATGGGGTTGCTAAGAGTTGGACACGACTGAGCGACTTTCCTTTCACTTTCCACTTTCATGCATTGGAGAAGGAACTGGCAACCCACTCCAGTGTTCTTGCCTGGAGAATCCCATGGACAGAGAAGCCTGGTAGGCTGCAGTCCATGGGGTCGCACAGAGTCAGACACGACTGAAGCGACTTAGCAGCAGTAGCAGCAGCAGTGAATAAATAGGCAAATGAATGAGGAATATTTTATAAATTATATAGCATCATATCAATTAAAATTAGGGTAATAGCACTTATACTTCATACCTGTTTCATTGCTTTTTCAATTGCTTAACTCTCACCTTTGTTTTTGAAGTCTGTGAGTTTGTTTCTGTTTTGTAAAGAAGTTCATTTGTATCACTTTTTTTTTAGATTACACATATCAGTGATATCATATGTTATTCGTCTTTCTCTGTCTGACTTACTTTACTCAGTATGATAATCTCTAGGTTCCTCCAAGTTCCGGCAAATGGCATAAGTTCATTCTTTTTCATGGATGAGTAGTATTCCATTGTATATATGTAGTGGGGAGAGGGGGTAAATTAGGAGTCTGTGGTTTACATATATACACTACTATAATAAAACAGATAATCAAGAAGGATCTACTGTATAGCACAGGGAACTCTACTCAGTATCCTGTAATCACCTATATGGAAAAAAAAATGAGAAAGAATGTATCTATTTATCTATCTATCTACATATATATATGTAATTGAATCACTTTGCTGTACACCTGAACCTAACACATTGTAAATCAGCTTTACTACAATATAAAATAAAATAAAATAATTTAAAAATGTAACCAAAGTGGTTTCCTGTGCAGGAAGATCTGCAGGCTTCTTCATCGAGGGCGCTAAGGACATTGGCTGGAATTTGGGCTGCTCAATGAACTAACTAGTCTTTTTTTAAGGTTTTTTGGGTTTTTTTTTTAATGTGAACTATTTTAAAGTCTTTATTGAATTTGTTACAATATTGCTCTTGCTGTTTATGTTCTGGTTTTTTGACCATGAGGCATGTGAGATTTTAGCTCCCAACTAGGGATTGAATCCACACCCTCAGCGGTTAAGAAGGTAGATTCTTAACCGCTGACTGTCAAAGAAGTCCCTAACCAGTCTCATTTGATATTTCACTACATATTTAGTGGGTCCCACAATGTGCCAGTATTATTCTAGTGCTGAAAAATATTCTATACAGTGGTGAATGAGACAAACTCCTTATATTCATGAAGCTTATATTTTGAAGGAAAGAAACTATAAAAATACAAACCAGGTAAGGACAAAGGCACCACAAGAAACATAAAGCAGATTGGAAAGCAGAAGGTGAAAGACACTGGTGTAGAGGAGCTGATCTGAGAAAACCAGGAGAGCACAGTGTGTACTTAATGACCAGCATAATGAATCAGAAAGGACTGCTCTGTACTAGACAGGACCTTGGTCTCAATTAGAATTACACTGTGGAAAACTGAGTTCCCACTGTTAAAGAATGAAATAGAAATCTCAATTAAATAGTCAGGAGATGGACCAGAAGGGGGAGCTCTCATACCCTGTGATGCTGCTCAGCCAATGAGAGTTTGTCACAAGGGAACCAATGAAAAACCATGGACTCTACGTTTACTGTAGACCTCCCAACTCCTTTTACCCCCACAAAAGCGTTCTCTCCATTTTGTAGGGACTTGCACATGCCTCACCATGGTCGTAGACCCCAGATTGTAATTGTCTGCTCACGCCAACCAAATGCATTGTTTTCTGGAGCTATAACTGGCAGTCTGTTTAAGTCAACATTTTGGTGTTCCACTGGGGGATCCAGTGAAGATCCTTGATCACTTTGAGGCTTGTGAGCAAACAGATGTGGTACCCACATTGAATTTGTAGATGCTCACTGCATTTCTAACTGACCCTGAGATTTCTAAGCAAATCTTTCTCCTGGATCTGAGCTTCACCCTCGTTGCATTTTGAAGCTTTCCAGGTTTTATTCAGGATCTGTTTTAAGGTTTCATCTTTTCTGGTTAAGACCTTGTTTCCCTATGAGAATATTTATTTGGCACTTTGACTCAATTTTTGAAATCAGACTGATACAGCTGGAACTGGCTGGCCATCAGCGCATGCCTTTAGGAAAGGGGGGCTGTCTTATTGGAAGTATGCTGAGTAGCTTCCTGTCTCTTTGGGGCCAGACTGCTGTCTTAGAACTGGCTGATACTAGACCTGCATGCAGTATGGGCTATTCGAGCTAAGTTGTTTGAAAATAATTCTCTTACTCAAGAGAAAACAGCTCTGAGAAAATAGGATCCCAGTTATTTAAATATTTTGAGGGTACCCCTTCCCTACAACAATCCTGGTCCATTTTATGTGTGAAAACCAAGGTTATTCTTCATGTTTACGTCTAACTAAATTGGATTGACCTAACGAAAGGCAATTAGGAATACCAATGACCATTCTGGGGGAACTTTTGAAATCCCTAAGCTTACTTTTCTCAAAACCAAATTGGACAGCCATCGCTCTAAATTTTCCAAAGCTAAGTGAAAAGCCTATTCTGATGGGTATTTTGAGGCTTCCAAATATTATCAGGAGACTAAAATTGCATCTCTGCAAAGTAAAATGTTCAGATTAACTGAGGAAAATGTTCAAAGAAAGATAACATGGCTCCCAAAGCCTCGGTTCTTCCTCGGCTTCTCTGTCTCTTACTCCACCTCTGCCACCTTGTCTGTCTCCTTCGGCACCCCCTGCTCAGGACCCACCCTCAGTGCCATCTTTCTCCTTCTCTATCTTGCCGTCTACACCTCCTGTCTCCTGTGTGTGTTTGTGTGCTCAGTCACTTCAGGCGTGTCTGACTCTTTGTGACCACACGGACTGTAGCCCACCAGGCTCCTCTGTCCATGGGATTCTCCAAGCAAGAATACTGGAGTGGGTTGCCATGCCCTCCTCCAGGGATCTTCCTGACCCAAGGATCAATCCTGCATCTCATGTGACTCCTGCATTGCAGGTGGATTCTTTACCGCTGAAGCCCTGGGGAAGCCCCTATATCTCATATAGACCCCCAATCCCCCAGTACTGATTCTCTCGCCAGGCTTCCTCTTTTCTCTGAAGGTCTCCCCATTCTCTTTTCCTCTGAACTGATCAGAAACTGTCCCTTTCAAATTAAGCTTTTTGGGAACCCAGAGGCTCAACCCTTAATCTCTAATATTTCCTGGACTAAAGCTAAACTGCAAGCCACAAACTTTTTCCCAAAGTAACTGAAGATCCTCATAGATTTGCTGAGTACTTTAGTCATTCAAACTTATCAACCTGGTTTCTTCAACATATATCAGCTAGTTCATATGCTTGTCAGTGAAGACAACGCCCAAATTCGAATGAAAATAGCTAATATAGAAATTCCTAAAAGGTCTCTAGAATTACAACTGTAAGACCAGCACACTAACTTACTATGTGTCCAGGCTCAGGCAATCACTAGGCATATTCATTGAGTTATTACAAGGGCTTTTCTAAAGCCTGTTGATTGGAACAAAATTCAGGCTGGCACACAAAAATTTCACGAATGTGTTTATGACTATTACAACTGACTTCAGATTATTTTTAAAGCAAATTCTGATCTTTCTCCAGATGTTGATTCCATTTGGGTAGCTCTAAACTCTATGCTTAGTAACAGGCTGATCCGGGACCTCTCCCTTCTAGTAAAAAGAACCAGCATGGAATACAAAACTGTCCACTCCAGACTCAGTTAACCTAATAAACCAGCACTCTCTTACTTTAGATGAGTTACCTAAAAGGAAGACTGCCAAAATTCTTAATCTTCAACTTCAGCAAATGAAGGCCCCTAAGTGAACCCCTTCCTCTAAGTTTCTGCTATTTTTGCAAAAAGTCAGGACATTGGAAAATAATTTGCTACAAATTTAAGGGCTTTAGTTGCCTTCAGCCTTTTAATCAACCTTTCCAACATCCTCCCAGTCCTCAATGACTAGACTCCTGGGAACAAAAGGAGCTCCTCCCAATCATCCTTCTTAAATGGCTTGAAAAAAATTTGTCCAGGTTGGGGGTGAATCTCTTCCAGTTCTAACTGACACTGGAGCCACGTTCTGGGTACTCAACTGCACTATTTAAATCAGCCCTTGCCTTGTAGTACTAAAACAATTCAAATAGCGGGAAATCTCTAATAAACCTCATGAGGTTTCTGTCTCTGAATATATTCCCTTTTGCTTAGGCCTTTTAAGAGGCACATACCTTTTCCCCTGAGTTTCTTTTCCCTTCCATTTATTAGGTGAAGACTTCTTAGAGATGTATACGGGTGCGAGTGCATGCTCAGTCACTAAGTCATCTCCAAATCTCTGTGACCTGTTGGACTACAGCCCACCAAGCATCTCTGTCTATGGGATTTTCCAAGAATACTGGAGTGGGTTGCCATTTCCTTCTCCAGGGGATCTTCCTGACCCAGGGATTGAACCTGTGTCTCCCTCATTGGCAGGTGGTTTCTTTACCATTGAGCCACCAGGAAAGCCAAAGAAATATACAGGACTTTTTCCTAAAAGGAGAAAATAATTCTAGAATTTGACAGTAGTCATCAAAGCAGCCAACCAGGTGAATTAAGTGACTCTTTGACATTTATTTGTTTTGCTCTTGATGGTACTAGAGCTGATTCTGGAAACAACTGATCATCTGCTTCTACTGAATCAATTACCACCTTTTTTGTGGCAAAATCTCCAACTGATATCAGGAAAATTAGCCCACTACACATCAAGATTCAAACAGATCCCTTAAAACCTCTTCCCAGAATTAATCAATATCCTGTAAGTAAAGAAGCCCTTCAAAGCATAAAAATCATATTAGATTATAAGGCTCAACACCTCATTGTCCCTTATTCTAGTCCCTATATGTTATGTTAGTTGCTCAGTCATTTCCAGCTGTTTGCAACCCTATGGACTGTAAGCCTGCCAGGCTCCTCTGTCCATGGGGTTCTCCAGGCAAGAATATTGGAGTAGGTAGCCATTCGCTTCTCCAGGGGATCTTCCTGTGTGGGATCGAACCCAGGTGTCCCAATTACAGGCAGACTCTTTACCATCTGAGCCACAGGGGATCCCAATGCTCCTATTTTACTGATGAGAAAACTTGAGGACTGAGAGTGGAGGTTTGAGACAGAACCATTTAACCATTTTTGTACCTCAGTAGAAGTTCTCCTGAATTCTCATCACACTGAACATTTCTCAGTCAGCTGTCTCACCTCACAAGAAGTCCTTTGGCTAACTGTTCCTCGCACCACTCATTCATGTTGTTATAACCTTGACTCTGCTACTCTTCTCCCCTCTGGCACTGATGAAGTTCCTCATGATTGCTTAACACTGATGGGATGGCCTACTGACTTCTTGTGATGATCTTTAGGAAGTTCTCTGGGTAACTGTGATTATTCTTGGTTCACTGACAGTTCTTATTTAAAAGATGACAATGGCATATACTGTGCTGGGTATGCTATTGCAACTTCTTCTTATATTTTTGAGGTAGTACCTTTATCTATGGCTACTTCAGCTTAACAGGCTGACTCATATGCTCTTATGTGGGCCTGTACCTTTTAGCCAAGGATAAAACTGCCAAAATGTATACTAATATAGATATGCTTTTGGAGTAGCTCATGATTTTGGAACGTGGTGGAAGTAATGTGCTTTCCTCTTGTTTATCACGTGACTTATCTTTGGTGAATTATTAAATTCAAATAGTCAGTTCCAAAACAAGCTGCCATTTTGAAATGTCTCCTTGGGAATTCTTTGAGGACCTGGGAAAAAAGCAAATGCCAGGAGACTGAATGTTCTTCTGAATTCAGACTCCATGTAAAGCTGACTTGCCTCTTTAATCAGCCTGGTCAAATTACAGATTCACAAAATCTTCGTTGACTGCCCATGATGTGCCAGGAATTTGTTTTAGATTTGTGTTAGAGTTCTCCTGCACTTTAGCTTGTGAGCATGACAGTACTTCTCCCTAACAGCTTGCAATATGCATATTACACTTTTTTTCCAGAATGAGAAATTGAATGCCCAAGACCACAGCGCTCAGAGACGATAGGAAAAGGAGCTGTGAATCAAAGTTTCCTGATTCTAAAACCAGAGCTCCTCTCACCACACTCCAGCTCAGCCTCGCTAACAGATTTTAGCTTCACCTTGTCCCACATGGGACCCACATGTCCCACAGCCTGGGTCAACCCAAGTTTGAGAAGATTCCCTGAGAACAACTGGGGCATGCTCTGAGATGGCAAAATGCCACTCATGGGACCAAGGTAAAGCCTCCAAGCAGTTGTAAGTAGGGGCCAGCATGCACACTTCAGAATCTGGCACCTAAAGATGTGATTTTTCAACAGAGAAGCCCTAGCAAACAGCCATGTTACAAGTCAACTCAGACATGTCAAAAGCAATTTTTAAAGACTGTGCTCCATTTAACAAGAATCTTTAGCAGATCCTATGTGTTTTTGTTATATCTGTGTTTGAGACTCCTCCACCCCCTTTAAAACTAAGCTTGCAAGCAAATGTAGTTATACAAGGCAGCCATATTGCACAAAACTATCAACTCTTCCCCCAGAATAGATTAAGAACCCACAGTCAACGGGAAGATATAATTGCTCCCCAGTTTATGAACAATTTCTCTCCTGATTTTTTCACCGAGACTGGAGCCTAAACTAAAAGCAATAATCATCTAACAGAAGTGCCTCTGGGGTAATCGGGATCAGTCCTGGGGCAGCTGAGTCCTACTGGTTTTCGTTTGTACATTTTTTTTTTTTTTAACTCTGTGATTAATGGAGGAGGAGATGGAGACAACAGAGGGTGGAAAGGAGGAAAGAAAAAAAAAATCATTTGACTCTGCACAATCAAAAATGTGGAGGAAGTGAAGGCGGAAGAGAGATTGTGTCTGTCCGCTTCTCATTTGATTCCCATTGGCCAAACAAAATCATATAATTTGCACTCCCTCTCATGCTTTTCTTCAAATAGTTTGGGAGTTAATGACAAACAAGTCACACGTTGGCAAGTTTGAAACCAAACACAATTTGCCTTCTCTCCCTAGCAGGGATAAACACAAAGATCAACAGAATGAAAGAACAATCCAGCTGTATTTTCAGAGCCAAGCAGAGATTAGGAGCCTTGGAGCCCTACAAGATTAGGCAGTCTAACTGCTTATTTTCCAAATGAGGTGGGAGCCTAAAGAGCCGAACCCATGGTCCAAGGTCACCAGGCAAGTTGTCTTCAGAAGCAGGATCCAAGTCCAGGCCTCCTGATTCAGAGTCCAGCTCTTCCTTTAGGATTTAAAAAATCATCTGAGTGCTGTTTTGTGTGGCTCTAAAAGGGGCCATTAGAAAGGGGCCACACCCATCTACTGGTCCCCTAAATTGGAGGACTAGACAGACAGTTGTAATTAGGTCATCCCCAGGCTCTGTGCCAGGCAATGGCCTGCCTACGGGAAGCCACTGGAGACTGTCATTGAGGTGAGGCTGGACTCTGAGTCAGCCATCTGTCTGGAAGGGTTTTAGATAATTAAATATGCTCGCTGGAGGCAGTGGGGATGGATGAATAAGGCCTGATAAAGGGGCCCCCACCTGCAGCTGTGAACCGTTACCCCCATCCCTTTTGCAGGCTGGCTGAGCCCCTCTTCAGTCCTGGCAGTAATCAAGCTGACCCCATCCCTCCAGGACTAGCTTCTGCTGTCATCTTACAGAGCCCTCCCTTCCCAGGATGAAGAACTGCCCTGAGTCCAGTCCCTACCACCCTGACCCATGCTGACTGAGCCCATGCAGTGGGGCAGCAGACTCTCAAGTAGCCCATCACCATGGCTAAGCACTTATGCTCTGGAGCTGAAACTCGCTGGATCCAAATCCTGGATCGACCATTTTCCATTTGAGGAAACCCCTGATCTCTAGACCTCAGTTTATCTACCCATAAAGTGACTTCTAGATTTAAAGCACTCAGCATGGTGCTTGGTTGGGTTAAGCAATCAATGACAGCTGTTTTTATTGCTTAGAAGTCCTCTTTATTGCCTGGCTCCTCCAACCATCAGTCTTTTTCTCCTGACCTCTCATCTCTGTGCTGGTGGAGTGACACTCAGAATTTTGTGCTTGACCACCCCTAAGCCCCAATCCACCACATGCCCATGGAAACCCCTCAGTAGAATCTCCTCTTCACAGTTACCATAGCAGCAACCAGCCAGCTGGGCTTCTTCCTCCCCAGGCCAGCCTCCCCCTGAGTCTGCCTTCACCCTCTCCCCCAACCCACTCCGTGGCCTTGCCTCCACTCAGGCTGCTAACTGGCCTCACAGTGCATAGCTCCTGGGATGGGCTCTGACCGAGTACTAGTGTGAGACAGTCACACTCCACAGTGAAGACACAGGCTCAGGCCATTTCTGGGTCATTAACCATTGCAGAACCCAGTTGAATGAGAAGACTTCTCCCAAAAGATTTCAGTAAACTATTTCCCAGCAATGAAATCCATTTTAAATGCAGACAGAGAAGGACCTTGGTACTCAAAACTGAGAGGGCACATTTAATTGGGATGGCAAAAAGCCATTTCATTTCACTTCTCTTGGCTTAAATTTCTTTGACCTCTCTCCCCCACTCATTAGCCTTAAATCAATATTTCTCAAACTGTAGTGAAGGTTCTGTTGTTTATTTTCCCCAATCTATTGGGTACCAATACTTTTTTTGTAAGATAGTCTGAATAAGTTATTACCGTACTAAAGTGCCACTTGGATGTTACAGCAAAATTGAATTGCTACAAAGTTTCATAAAGACTTTCAGTTTCTGTACTTATCTTTTGGCAAACTAGTAAATGTTTCACAAAGCCATACTAGTCCCTGGACCAAACTGAGAGCCACAGAGAAGTCCATCTGCCATGGACACTCCTCTGCCCCATCGTGAGTTTTTGTCCTGTAAAGTGGTCTGCTCAGCATCGACCCTGCCACACCCGGAGCATGCAATGGAAAGGATCGTGGTAGGATCTGCCCAGTCTCCAGTGAGCTCTCTTCCCTGAGGGTCAAGCCTCCCCCAGCGAGAGGGGTCTGTTGCTGCCTCACCAGCCGTGTGCAGCGCGCTGGCTCTTACCATTCCATTCCAGCCCTGTTGATCTCCTCCCACCAGCACTCCGTAGGCTCCCCCAGGCTCTGGGGTGTGGGCATGCAGGCGTAGTTCCACTGTCTGTCGGAACCTTCCTTCTTGTTGAAGATGCTCCTCACGGCCACCACCACCTGCCCGTGGGGACACTGGTAGCTGAAGCCCTGCCGGTTCAGATTCACCCACCCATCGTCACTGTAGTCATGGTACTGATGATAGGAGTACCCATAGTCACCATACTGTCCCCAAGCCACGGTGACCAGTGGCAGAAGCACCCACAGAAGAGTGAGGTCCATGCCGTCTGGGCTTCTGGCAAAAACTGTCACCCTATGTCTGCTGGGCTGCTGGTTTTATACAGCTGCTGCTGACATGTGGCTTCCAGATGTGGGTGAGCAGGCTCCAACTGCAGTGTGTCATCGTTTAAGCAAAACTTTTCGGCGCGGAAATATTGGCCATAAGTACATTCAGTTTGTTTTAAGGTGGAATTCTAAGAAAATGTAAGGAACATGCAAATGGAAGAAACTCCTAGAGAAGGAAAAAATTAGCAGTTAGATTATAAAAGCAAATGGCTTCACACTCCTTAGAAACAGTGTTAGAATAAAAACAGTGTGTTTTTCCCTCCTCTCTTAGCACCTCACCTCTCTCTGCCCCTGCTTCACCCACCACTAGCAAACCCCTGTATTTATTCTTCAAACCACCAACCACCCTTCCAGGATCACACAAATATGCAGAACGAGATTTCGAAACACCAAAATAATAGGATGAAGGAGCAGAATCATTTAGATTTCTGTAAGTCTGGATGCCTGCTTTTTAAAATGTTTTTCTTTGTGTGTGTGTGTGTGTGGTAAGTCCCTTAATATAAAACATACTATTTTAACCATATTTAACTGTACAGTTCAGTGGCACCAACTACATTCACATTGCTGTGTAAATCTCACCAACAACCACCTTCCAAATTTTTCACTTTCCTTAACTGAAACTCTGTTCCCATTAAACACTAAGTCCCCATTTCCCCTCCCCATATCAGTCCCCACTCCCTGGTCTCTGGAAGCTAACAAGATACTTTCTGATTCTATGAATTTGTTTGCTCTAGGTATAAGTGGAGTCAAATACTGTTCCTACTGACTGTATATTGGAATGCATTTTAAGGTTAATTTAATAAATGTCCTATAAACAGATTATACCTTCTTTTTGCCCCTGTGCTACACAGTAGGTTCTTGTTAGTTATCTGTTTTGTATACGTCAATCCCCATCTCCCATCCTAACCCTGCTTTCAAGTTCCCAGCCCAATCCCTTTTAACCCTGAGTATAAGCATGGAATGGGCTTCCCAGATAGTGTTAGTGGTAAAGAACCCGCCTAATGCAGCAGACATAAGAGACGCAGGTTCGATCCCTGCGTCAGGAAGATTCCCTGGAGGACGGCATGGTAATTCACTTTAGTATTCTTGCCTAGAGAAGGCCATGGACAGAGGAGCCTGTAGGGCTACAGCCCATAGAACTGGAGTTGGATAGGACTGAATGACTGAGCACATGCATAAGTATGGAATACTGATTTTCAAGCTACTCAGAATTTTAAAGTCACATATGGATATATTATGGGCCTCTGGAAAGATAACTTGGGCATTATCTCTACACTTAAGCATCCTTCTGAGCTGCTGAAACTGGACCCAGCTACGCCTAGAAACTGTGCTTGGCTTTTCAATACATAATGAGTTTAATCTGAATAAAGTCACATTTTATCCTTTGGTGGTTTTCCCTTCCATGTTTTCTTTTTAATGAGGTATATTTGCATATAATAAAAGTCATCTCTTCTGTGTTCAGCATACAGTCATTCATCCAGCACCATAATCACAACATAGAATAGTTCCATCAACCCTCAAGTTCCCTTACACCCCTTGGTAGTCAAATCCTTCCCAAAATCCAGCCACTGGTAAACACTGAACTACTTTCTGTTACTGGAGTTTTGTCTTTTCTAGGATATTCCGTAGATGGAATCACACAGCATGCTATCTTTTGTCTGATTCCTTTCACTAGAAATCTTTTCAAGATCCATCCATGTCATTAAATATCAGTAGTTCGTTTCTATATACTGTTGGTGTGACTGTACTACAGACTGCTTATATACTACCAGTTGAAAGAATGTAAGTTTATACATAGTATCAATAGTGTATATACATCAACCCCAATCTCCCAATTCATCCCATCCCCCTCTACCCCGCCTTGGTATCCATCCATTTGCTCTCTACGTCTGTATCTCTATTTCTGCTTTGTAAATAAGGTCATGCTGTATAGGAGAAACTCATATAACATTGTAAAGAAGCTATATTCCAATAAAATTTTTTTAGAAAGAATGTAAGTTTGGAGATTGGGATTGACATACATACATTAGTATGTATGAAATATATAAGTAATGAGAACCTATTGCATAGCACAGGAAATTCTACTCTGTGATGATGTAAATGGGAAGGAAATCTATAACTGATTCATTGTGCTGTACAGCAGAAACTAACACAACATTGTTAAGCAACTATATTCCAATAAAATTAATTTTTTAAAAAGCAAAAAAGGAATATAAGTTTAATGCATGTACAGCTCACCATGTATTTTCAACTAGGTTATTATATTATCTTTCTCACAGCCTTATATAGTAGTGAGGCATTATTGTGATTTTTTTTTTTTCCCCACAGGTAAGAAAACTGTGGTCAGGAAGTTTTTTGGTTCAAATTCCTAGAGCTGGAAGGCCATGACCCCCAGATCTTCTGAGTCCTAGTCTGTGATTCCTTTCATCATTTTATCAAAACTAAAGTCTACCAATTACACTAGTACATCAACATTTAGAAATAATTTCCAAATAAAATATTTATAAGTTTTTATAATATTAAAACACACACTGAGCCTTCCCTGGTGGTCCAGTGGCTAAGACTCCATGCTCTCAATGCAGGGGACCTGAGTTCTGTCCCTGGTCAGAGAACAAGATCCCACATACCACAACTAAAGATTCCATATGCTACAAGGAAGAGAGAAGATACTACCTGCCACAGCTAAGGCCTGGTGCAGCCAAACAAATAAATATTAAACACATGCACACTAATTCACACTATGAATTTCTGCTATTGTTGGCAAAGTATGCTCAGTAGGCCCTGGGGAACTTTGAGAACTAAGTTCTCAATAATTCATCACAATAATTATTAATCTAAGTATTAGATTAATAGTTTTCAAAGTGTGGTTCTAGGACCTGCAACATCAGCATCCCTTAGAAAATTGTTGGTAGCTCAAATTCTCTGGCCTTGTGAAGTGAAAGTCATTCAGTTGTGTCTGACTCTTTGTGACCCCATGAATTATACAGTCCATGGAATTCTCCAGGCCAGAATACTGGAGTGGATAGCCTTTCCCTTCTCCAGGGGATTTTCCCTACCCAGGTCTCCTGCATTGCAGGTGGATTCTTTACCAGCTGAGCCACAAGAGAAGCCTAGGAATACTGGAGTTAGTAGCCTATCCCTTCTCCAGCAGATCTTCCCAATCCAGGAATTGAGCCGGGGTCTCCTGCATGGCAGGCTGATTCTCTGGCTCTACTCCAGACCTGCTGAATCAGACATGCTGTGGTGGGGCCCAAAGGTATTCAATTTTACAAGCCCTGCAGGTGATCTGATGCATGCTAGAGAACCACTGCACACAAATCATCTCAGAAAACTGTAGCCAAATTTCAGGAGTCACTTGGGAAGGAGTAATATAGTGATGCTAATGCCTATCTGACCAAAACCATTGACATTTATGCCAGAGCCCACAGTGTAACCACTGAGATCTCTTACTTCTTAGTAGTAACGGACTCAAGATGTTTAGGAGAGATTCTGCCCATGGGCATTCCAGTGATTGGATGATTCTTCCTTTTTATTTTTTTTCTTCTCCTTTCTTTTCCTCCTCCTCCTTCTTCTAATATCTTTATTGAGATACACTTCATACGTCATACATTTCACCATTTAAGGCACATAATTCAATGGCTTTGAGCATATTCACAGAGTTGTATCACCATCACCACAGTAAATTTTGGAACATCTTTATCATCCAACAAGAAATTCTATAACGCTATACTATTAGCAATCACTCTCCACTTTTCCTCAACCCTTTAGCCCTTGGTAGCCACCAGTTTACATTCTGTCTATGGATTGGTCTAATCTGGACATTTCATGTAAGCGGGATCATTCAATATGTGTTCTTTCATGGATGGTCTTTTACTTAGCATGTTTTTCCCCAAGCTTCTTCCATGCTATAGCATGTGTCAGTACTTAATTTATTGTTATTGCCAAACAATATTCCACTGTATAGACATACCACTGATATTTACCCATCATAAGCTGATGGACATTTGGGTTGTTTTCAGCTTTTGGCCATGAACATGGTTGCTATGAACATTTACATACAAGTTTTTGTGTGGCCATATGTTTTAATTTCCCTTGGATGAGTACTTAAGAGTGGAGTTTGGGGGCTATATGGTAACTATTGTTAACTTTTTAAGGAACCACCAGGCTCCTTTCCAATGCAGTAACTGCACCATTTTACATTCCTACCAGCTGTGTATGAGTGTTTCATTTCTCTGCATCCTCACCAATACTTGCTATTAGGGCTGAGTTCTTCTGAAAGCTGTGGAAAGCCATAGTCACTCTGGTGAGACTAAGCCTGGACCTGCTCCTTCCTGGCAGCTTCCTCAGAGATATAGTTCATTCTTAAGAAATTCTGAATATACTGTTTGCCCTGATCTCAATGGGAAACCCCCACACTAGCCTTTGAATCAACACTTCCCTTCAAGTGAACTATTTTTCGACTTTTAGGACTAGAGCAGATCCCGTTGTACATTGTCAGTTGAAAGTGAAAGTCACTCAGTCAAGTCTGACTCTTTGCGACCCCTATACAGTCCATGGAATTCTTCAGGCCAGAATACTGGATTGGGTAGCCTTTCCCTTCTCCAGGGGATCTTACCAACCCAGGGATTAAACCTGGGCCTCCCGCATTGCAGGCAGAATTTTTTACCAGCTGAGCTACAAGGGAAGCCAAGAATACTGGAGAGGGTAGCCTATCCCTTCTCCAGTGGATCTTCCCCACCCAGAAATCAAACCAGGGTTTCCTGAATTGCAGGTGGATTCTTTACCAACTGAGCTATGAGGGAACATTGTCAGTTAGAACAGTGTATATTTACAGTGTCACTCTAGAGTTGATCTAAACCTACTATTAATAGATAAAACCTGTTGGCTCCATGGACAAGGTATTAAAGGCAGAGGACATGGCTCTGCCTAGTGCCTAGAGGAAGGTGATAGCCCCAGATGAACAGATATTTAACCTAAAATGTGGACTGAAAATTATTGGAGAATTCCAATTTTGCATACTTACTTTTTTCCCTTTTAAGTTCTGTGTATTATGAGGATTTGGCTACAGTTCAACCGACTGGAGTGACTTCATGCCTATGCAGTTCTTTGTGGCTAAATGCGTGTTAAGTCACTTCAGTCATGTCTGACTGTTTGCCACCCTATGGACTGTAGCTTGCCAGGTTTCTCAGTCCATGAGATTCTCCAGGCAAGAATACTGGAGTGGGTTGCCATGCCCTCATCCAGGGGATCTTCCTGACCCAGAGATCGAACCCGTATCTCTTATGTCTCCCGCACTAACAAACAGGTTCTTTACCACTAGCAGGACCTGGCTATACACAGGGTCCTTATATACACACTCTCAGGAAAGCTGGTGAGTATCTGCTGAACCATTCATATCTTCCCTCCAAAAAGAATGTTATCAGCTTCCCAGTTTATCTGAGGAAGGTCCGAATAGCCCCAGCACACCCAGGCTGTCCTCCTCTTCCTTAAGCTTGTCTCTCTTTGTGTGATCCTTTGCTTTCCTGTGATGGAACCCACCTTTTTGCCATTTGAAGTTAACTGTAAGAGCTAAAATGTTAAAAAATGCTCATATTGGAGGCAGCAGAGAAAGAATAAGAGCCGAAGTTAAGGAGAGAAGATTGGGAGGGGTAGAATAAAGTGCATCTACTGTGTGCTGGATTCTCTACCATGTGCTTCACATTGGACAGGCCAGTTAATCTTCCAGCGGTTAATCTAGGATAACCATTTTATGGTTGAGGAAAATGAGGTTCAGAAAGCATTAGTCATTTGCCCTAATTTTTCATAGCTAGCTCAAGGCACAAAGGGGACTTCAATGAAATCATCAATCCTTTTCTCATAATCAGGAGATGATATTAACCAAGGTAGTGATAAAACCTGAAAGCGGTGGCACAAGATCCCTAGAACAGCAGAGGCTCAAGGACTCTAACCAAGTGGGTTAGAATTCTGGTTTTGCAAGTAAATGAAACTAGACCAGAGTTTCACGACATCAGAACTATTGATACTTTGAGCCAAATGATTCCTTGTTGGGGATACTGTCCTGCATGTTGTGGGATGCTGTGCAGCATCCCTGGCCTCTATTGAGTAGATGTCAGTAGATCTTGCCTCTGCAACATGTGACAACCAAAAATGCCTCCACATTGCCACCTGTTCCCTGGGAGATAAACTCATCTCTGGCTGAGAACCACTGAGTTAGACAAACCTGTTTCATTGTCTGTTAAACGAGAGATAATAACCACCATGAGATTGTTGTGAGAATCTCATCAAATTGTGGTCTGCCAAAGCCTTTGTAAATTCTAACGCTTGACACAAATGGAGGTTGTCATTATCACCCCAGAGAAACACAAGACGCTGGATAGGAGGCATCATTATGCAAATTAGTGTGATGAGCAGCCGAGGGCTCAGCAGGCAGCCGAGTGTCCCTGCACAGGCACGTGACTGGTGCAATTCGTTTGGGAATGAGCAAAGCTGGGAGCCTGTTGTTTCCCCACCCTCAGGGGCTGCAGTAGTCCATATGATGAGAGTGGATGGCAGAGGTCACTGAGAATGAGTTTGTGGGAAGAGATGTCAGGAGGACAGGGTTGGGCAATGAAGACTGAGAGTGAGGGACAAGAATTCAGGAGATTTGGAAGCAGCAGGCAGAAGGAGGAGCCTTTATGGTGGAGAAGGAGGACTTCGTGTGCACTGGGACCAAGATTGTGAAGGGGGAGCCAAGCCAGGTTAGTTCTGAGATGCTCATGAAAGGAAGGTGGCAGGTCTAAGTGCCTCATCAGTGCTCAGAGATCTGTGAGGATGAAGGAAGCCCAGAGACATGTAGGCTGCTGGATATATGGCTTTAGTAGATATATTATATGCTTGTAAGTGAAACAACATAAATCAGAATACACGTCATCAGGACTTGATGATCTGCTAGAGAACATAGTAAAGAAATGTCCCATTGGGAACACATGGATACAGATGAGGAAAAAAGATAATAATTCAATCGGAAAAACACTTAAGGGCTGTCATCCCAAGTCAAATCTCCTAATTCAAAATCAGCCTCCTCAATGCTTAAAACTCTGTGTATAATCCACATGATCTAGCAGGAAGTGGGCACTCAGTAAACATTTGGTCTTTTCCATTTGTGGGGCTTTAACATGATTCAGTTTATCTGAGCATTGTTGAACTGGGTTTATTATATACATTTTACCAATTTGGAAACGAAGGCTTTGAGAGGTAATGCCCAAAGTTGCAGACATATTGGGTGAGAGGGTCTGAATATCAACCCATGTTTCCCAGTTCCAATCTGAGGATCCGGAAGCATACAACACTGCACTGACAGTCCCCAGGGCTTGGCCAGGTTTCTTGGGTAAGACTTGAAGTCTGTGTCCCGTAGGGGAGCAAGGTGACCGATCCTGAGGAATCTCGAAAGATCCAGCTCATGCACAGTTAGCAAGCCCTGAAAGTGACTTTCATCTCCAGGGAGACAGTATTCCCACCATCTCAGCCAGTCGGTTCCCCAGCACTATCTGCCTGCTGCTTCTGATGATGCCCAGCTCCCTTCACTGAGATTCGCGCTCTTACTCTCTTTCCTGCAGTGATGCATTTGGACTTCCTTTGGCTTTGTACAATCACTTCACCTCTCTGGGCTTCTGATACTGGACTTGGTCACCTAGGAAGCCTATTGTCTCTCCCAAGTCTAAAAACACAAGCCCACTACACATCGGCATTTCTCAACTTCAGGTCACCCCAGACCACCTGGATCCAAATGTTCCAAAAGCAGATTCCTGGGGTCCTATCTGCCCTACTGGAGTGCAGTCTCTGGAGAGGGGGCTCTGGAATTTGTCTTTTTAATGAGCTCTCGCACCCCCATTCCCACCACCATGATGTTCATACATAACCAAATCTAGAACCACAGGCCAAGGGGCATATCCATTCCCTGAGAACAAGTCTGATTCATATTCTTCCCTAACTGAGTGAAGCAGAATAAGACAAGGTTCCTCTGCCCTGTACCTGGTGTGGCCCTGGCTCCTGGGCCTGTGGGCTGTGGTCAGGGCTTGGTCCTCTAATCCTGTGTTCACGGAGCCCACTCTACCCTCCCGCTCCTGCTCCGCCCATGCAGACAGTGACAGAGCAGAGGGGAAAACTGCAGGCCAGCCTTCCTCCCCTCCCCGTAGGCAGCCTGGAGCCAGGCGCACTGCACACTAATGACTCCTATTTCCCAGCCCAGTGTTATAAGATGCTGCAGTATTAACATCTACCCAAATCACTCAGCCCTCTTTGCAGGGTTGTGTGTGTGTGTCTGTGTGCACGCACAAGTGTGTGCACATTCATGCACTCATACATACAGCCCTATACTTTCCTTTTAATCTATATGAAATTAAATAAAACGGTATGTGGAAAGTGCTTGAGGAGAGGCTGGTATTAAAAAAAAAAAAAGAAGTCATGGTTTTGTAAGTAACGTACTGGATATTCTCATTTCACTTTTGGATCACTTCTCTTTCCAGCACTGCGCCCTGGGAAGGTTAATTCACTGAATGAGTGTGCCGTCCTGCCCTTGGGTCCTGATCAGGCTTGGCCAGTGGGAGGCACCAGGGGAATATGAAAGGGAGAGAAAAAGGGTCAAAATGTTAATTTCCCTGCTAAGTCCTGGTAAGCAGTGGCTGGATTTCTTTCCATGAGGCCTCAGCCTCTGTCAGCTGTCCCCTCTTCCAGGACAGAGTTCTAGACATCACTCTTTCCCTGCCCCTTCAGACCTGGGGGTAGGGTGGAGGAGCGGTTTTTCAGCTGTTTTTAGTGGAGCCTGCCTGGGTATTCACCCTTAATCCTGCTCACACATTTGCACATGATTCTTTCATTTATTCTCTCCAATCATCCCTTTTGAATATGTACCTTTTTCTTGTCAGGACCTGACTGATATAAGTGATAACTGGCTGAATTCAATACAAGGGTGACTCTGAAACACAGTAACTGTCCCCAGCACTGGGAATGCCTCCAGAAGCTTGTGGTTCTTAGCTACTCAGTGCGAGAAAAATGTTCTCCTCAGTTGTGTGATGTTGAGAACCATCAATGTGGTTCCTTCTTCAGTGGGAAGCCAGCCCCAACTCTACCCCCAGTCTTCTACCCTCGATGTTCATGCCACTCCATCCAAAGGCCCACCTTCCCACCTTTGGGAAGTCAATGTTAAATCTTATCCAGAAAACAGACTGGGAGTCCGTTTGAGTTGTCCTGATGATGTGTGTGAGTCAGCCTTCTCTACCAGGCCACTCAGTCTTTGTTCGTAGAGATCTTCCTGAGCAAAGAAAAATGACATCTCACAGACCTGTCCCTTACCTCAGTATGTCTAATTGTGGCATGCACTTTTATACTCATGATATTGAATGTCATCTTTGTACACTTCGAACGACAACTCTTGCTAGTTTTTCGAAGGAGATGACTGATGCTGAGAGAGAAACTTGCCCAAGGTCGCTCAGCTGGTGCAGATAATCCGCTTTCAAATGTGGTGGAACACAAAGCTCCCAAAATGAAGGATCTCTCAGGATCACATCCAAATCACCTAGAGAGCTTGAAAAAGAATTGGAGATTCCTGAGAAATTCCTGGCCCATCTTCAGAGCCTGCTGCAGGTCCAGAGAAGGATCTGGAAAGGGAGTCCACAGTGAACTTGCTGGGTCCCTCCTCTCTGCCCCCTGCAAAATTTCTCTTTTAGATCTCACCTTAAATCTAATTCCTGGGGAAGCCTTCTGGACCTCCTTGACTCAAATTCCCAATCTCACAGCTTCACAATGCTGCCTAAACTTTTTTCATAGCTGTTATCACAATCATAATTTTATATTTATTTGTGTAATCATTTGATAACATCTGACTTCCACCACTAGACTATATTCTGGCAGGGCGAGTTCTGTGCCTGATTTTAGCCACTGTTGCGTTTTCTGTGCCTGGTACATCCTTGACATTCAATAAGTGTTTATCAGATGCTTGTTGACTGAAAACAGGATACTAGACCAAATGGTCCATGGGGTACCTGTCAAACAGTTGACTCTATAAATACTTGTTTGCTTCCTCTTAAGACATCAAATTTAGAATAAGCAGTAGCTGAGAAAGTATGGTTTTTCTGACTTACCATCACTTGACATGATCACAGTATATCCAAGCAGCTGCTGTCCAGTGATCGCCACCTGAAATGAGCCATCTGAAAGTAGGGGAGATGCCTGGGTGCTCACTGCTGCATCCTTAGAACCCATCCCAGGGACTGCCGCACTGATCCCAGATGCTCAGTCAATGTTTTCTTCCACAAATGAGTTCAAATAGGCCAACATCAATGAAGTAAAGGCACTGTCTGCTCCTCCTTTCTCAGTTCATTTTTCTCTCCCTCAGAAATGCCTCCAGGGGTCCTTGAAGCAGGACTTAAACTAACATGTCCTTCTGGCTAGTGACATGACAGAGAAAACAATCAACAATAAAGAGCATACCATATGGCAATATCCAAAATGAGATGACTTCAGGAAAAAAATGTGATTCATGGAGACATGAGGCAAATTTGTGGGGAGAAGAGGTGAATTTGCAAAAAGTGCCATCCTTTGTAAACCAAAGTCACCAGTGACATTGACTAAAAGACAATTGTACAAAAATGCAAGGAAGTCTTGGCCTTCCTTTTCAGGTGCTGTACTTAGTCGCTCAGTTGTGTCTGACTCTTTGCAACCCTGTGGACTGTAGCCCACCAGGCTCCTCTGTCCATGGGGATTCTCCATGCAAGCATACTGGAGTGAGTTGCTATGCCCTCCTCCAGGAGATCTCCCCAGAGATCAAACCCAGGTCTCCTGCATTGCAGGCAGACTCTTTACCTTCTTAACCACAAAATACCATAATTAGTGGCATGTAAAACCTATGTTCTCTCGTTCTCTCTCTGTTTGTATATGTGTGCATGTGTGTACAGATGTATCTACTGCTGCTGCTGCTGCTAAGTCGCTTCAGTCGTGTCCGACTCTGTGCGACCCCATAGACGGCAGCCCACCAGGCTCCCCGGTCCCTGGGATTCTCCAGGCAAGAACACTGGAGTGGGTTGCCATTTCCTTCTCCAATGCAGGAAAGTGAAAAGTGAAAGTGAAGTTGCTCAGTCGTGTCCGACTCTTAGCAACCCCATGGACTGCAGCCCTCCAGGCTCCTCCGTCCATGGGATTTTCCAGGCAAGAGTACTGGAGTGGGGTGCCATTGCCTTCTCTGACAGATGTATCTATCACTTGCTAAAAGGCTTCTACATCAAATCGTCGATTTCTGTAACAGCATGGCTATATCAGCTCATTTTAATTGGACATCCCCCCAAAAATGCACTTTAGTTCAAAATCCTTAATAGCTGCTTAGTAACTTTACTCTTTAAGTTCAGTGTACCAAATTATAAGTACCTTCTGAGGTAATTTGATTTTAATTATTCAACTCCAAGTCTTAGAGAGCACTCAGTGGTCTTTGTAGTCAGGCAGGGGCATAATTATTCTATTTATTTCTCTACAACCAATATTGATGGTTTCCTAAGGTCTGTTGTAGTGGGTTAAATTATTTCCCCAAATCTATGTCCACCCAGAACCTCAAAATGTGACTTTACTTGGAATAAAAGTCTTCATAGGTATAATTCGCTAAGAATCTCAAAATGAAATCATGTTGGATTTTGTGTGGGCCTATGGGCTTCCCTCATTGCTCAGTGGCAAAAAAAAAAAAAAAAAAAAAAAATCCACCTGCCAATGCAGGAGACCTGAGTTCGATCCCTGTGTCAGGAAGATCCCCTGGAGAAGACAAAGGCAACCTACTCCAGCATTCTTGCCTGGGAAATCCCAAGGACAGAGGAGCCTGGCAGGCTACAATCCATGGGGTTGCAAAGAGTTGAACAAGATGGAATGACTAAACAACAATGGGTCAATGGCTGGTGTCCTTATAAGAAGAGGAGGGAATGCAGAGAGACACAGATAAGGGGGTAATGTGAAGAATGGGGAGACTGGAGTGATACATCTACCAGCAAAGAAACCCCAAGTGTTGTAAGAAGCTGCAGAAGCCGGGAAGAGGCAAGGGAGGATTCTCACCTAGAGGCTTCAGAGGGAGCATGGTCCTTCTGATGACTTGATTTCAGATATTGAGCCTCCAGAACTGTGAGAGAGTAAGTTTCTGTTCTAAGCCACCAGATCTGAGGTTATATTTTAGGAAATTACATCTAGGTGCTGAGGATTCCACCTACCACTGGAGTGATACAGTCATCCTTCTAGTTACACATGAAGGAAACATAATCCTTGCCAGCCTTCTCAGTTTCCTTCAAACACTCTCCTCTTTCTCTGACTCTGACAGCACCCCACCTGCTCTGTGTGGCCACTCCATGGCACAGCGTTGGTTTCTTGAGCAGCACCTCTCACTAGAGGTGAGAGGCAGTGAGCTGTCAGGGAGGAGGGCAAGGGCACCTCCACCAAAAGGGATGAGAACATGGTGGAAAAGGGTGGACAAATGTCCCTTCCATTCGATTCCTCCAAGGGATACTGTCTCCCTGATTCCAGAGAAATCCAGACTCATCAGGGAACATGCCTGCCCAGGCTTCACCTCTTTCCTCATCACCGCTGCTGCTGCTTACTGCTACTAAGTCGCTTCAGTCGTGTCCGACTCTGTGCGACCCCATAGATGGCAGCCCACCAGGCTCTCCCATCCCTGGGATTCTCCAGTTCACCAAAATCTGCGTCTCCCAAGTTGAGACTTGACAGTTTAGTCCTGGCTTCAGGCTCTGATTTCAGATCCTGGAAGATAGAATGGTTAACTTGAGCAAATTAATAAACATTTCTGTGCCTCAGTTTCTTCCTCTGTAAAATGGGGAGATTGACAGTTTCTACCTCATACAAGTATGGTGAGAATTAAATAAGTCAACATGTATAGAACACTTGAAAGGTGTACAGGTATGTAATAAGAGGTAAATAATGTTAAATGTTACAGAGGATAAGAAGATTTTGGTTTTAACACCAAATGCTAATAAGAATTCTCTAGTAAGCCCTAATTTTTCAGTAACAAGCTAACTATGTAAATATCTTACTTTAGAGTGATCAGAAAGAAGAAAGGAAAAAAAAAAAGAAACAGCATGTGGGGGGAAGAGTCACTAGGAAAAAAGGGCCCAAAAGCAAACATTGTTTTTACCAGGTGTCAGTTCATAAATCTTTCTTTAAAAAAACAAACAAACAAACAACAACAACAAAAAACCTGATTACCATAACAGAGGAAAATAATTTCCTATTCTTTTCTGCAAAGGCAAAGGGTACTTGGCTTAATGTCTACGAGCAATTTTATCAATAGCAACCACTTCACAGATGTAACAAAAGCTGCCATTCTCATGGTGATGTGCTGGGCATCAAGCTAAGCTCTTTATTCTTATCGTCATCTTTAATCCTCACAACAACCTTTGCCATGGGATTGTATACATTTCAGAGATGAGAAAACAGTTTCACAGAAAGAAGACAAGTAATTGCCCAAGGTCACAAAACCAGAAAGCAGAGTGCTTGGGATTTGAGTTCAGAATTCTGACTTCAAAGTTCATCATCTCATCTTTCCCTATTGTGTTAGGCAGCCTGTGTTTATCTCTAAAACCAGACAGTTATTACAAGGATGGAAAAGTACTGAAGGAGTATAAAGTACTAGCTTCCCCACAGGAGTAATCTGTGTTCTCAAACTACTTGGATACCCTACAAGTGAGATTGCATAAAAAGGAGGTGGTCCATTCCCAAGGGGTGCTGTGGTAAAGAGTCTGCCTGCCAATGCAGGAGAAGCAGAAGACTCGGGTTTGGTCCCTGGGTCAGGAAGATCCCCTGGAGAAGGAAATGGCAACCCACTCCAGTATTTTCGCCTGGAAAATCCCATGGACAGAGGAGCCTGGTGGGCTACAGTCCATGGGGTCATAAAGAGTCAGATAAGACTGAGGGATTGAGGACTGAGCACCATGCTCTGCAACCCTTGCCCTGTTAATTAGGAACCACATACACACACATGAGTTTTTAGCATCTGAAACAGACTCACTCACGAGGCATCAAAAAGGTGGCTTACAAGAAGTGCATGGTTTGAAACCATAGTACTAAAGCACACTGCAGTGAGCCAAGGACAGCAGCGTGGAGGGTGAGGCTCCCTAAACAATAGAACTCCCACAGCACTGCTCACGTGATGGAGTCAGAGCCCAGTGTAAATACCAACAGCCCTCCACAACAGCATCCCACTCCTGACACAAGTCCCTCCTTTCTTTCTGTCTCAGTCTGCCCTGCCGGTGCAGGCACTCTGCTCTCCTGACCCAAGAATGATGAATTAGAGTGTGTGGGGGGTAGGCACTCTGCTCTCCTGACCCAAGAATGATGAATTAGGGTGTGTGGGGGGTATGGGGAAGAGTAGTCATTTTCCTGAGCAACAAGAACTGACATTTTCCCATGCCTAATCAGAAAGGAACTAAGCACTGTAATGTTAGCCAATCCCTTAGAGCTCCTGGGATAAGAGACATTATATAAGTGTTAATTATTATTGCAGTTGGAAGAACAGCTAACACAGTAAGAGTTTTTAAGGGATGAAATGGAAGGCTTTGAGTCAGGGACGATTAGGATGGTTTTACTGCTCCTTTCAGTGAAGGCGTCATCATAAGGCTTACCTGAACATAAGCTTGTTGGCTGGCTGTCAGGTTGCAGGACAGTAATAAGGGCCAGAACACTTCCCTTGGAAAGTGTGTTCTTAAAATGTATTCAGACTCATTAAAAGTGGGATGTGTGTGCCATTTCCTCCTCCAGGGGATCTTCCCTACCCAGGGATCAACCTGGGTCTTTTGCATCACAGGCAGATTCTTTATGGCCTGAGCCACCAGGGAAACCCTGAAAGTGGGATATAACGCATGAAACTATCTTGTGTGTTCGGAGAAATGTGTTCCTATCTTCCATTCTACCTGTGTGTGCAGACTGTACTGTGGAATAGACAATTCCCCTGAATGACTTGAGCATTTAAGTTCACTGATTTCTAGAGTGATTTTGTTGGATTGTTTATAAATAATCCTTTTGACCCTTGAAGTGGAGTTGTATGAATGCTATACTTGATTTGGAAAAAAAAAAAAAAGTATTCGTTTTGACAATACTTTCATCTCATCCAGGAATATAATTTACTTGTGCATTTATTAAAGCAAAAGCATGTATTAATGCTCACTGGGACCTTGGATAAGTCATCACACCTCTCTGAGCCTCAGTTTCCTCATTTGTTAACCAAACGGATTACAATAAATGAGGAGCCCTTTCCATCTCTAACATGTAGTAATTCTATATCTGAAATTTATTCTTGAAAAAAGATACTCTTTGTTGTCAAACCTTCTGTTTCTGAAACCTCGAGGCCACTATTACATTCTTGGTTCTGGAAAAGAATGAATTATTGAGAAAGATTAGAAGCTGTCCTCTCCTAGTCTGTCACATGTGTGTACAGTCACTCGGTCTGACTCTTTGTGACCCCGTGGACTGTAGCCCTGCCAGGCTCCTCTGTCCATGGGATTTCCCAGCCAATGGAGTAGGTTGCCATTTTCTTTTCCAGGGGATCTTCCTGAATCAGGGATTGAACCCGCATCTCCTGCACCGAGAGGCAGATTCTGCACTGCTGAGCCACCGGGGAAGCCCAAATATCTGAATACAAAGCATTTTACATCTTGATAATCTCCATAAATATCAACCAATGATACAGTCATCCCTTCTGCCTTTCATAATTGCTATCCTGATTTTGACTGATGAAATAAATTTCTATTTTAAGGCAGGGCAAGAAAAAATTAAACATAAAAGTCTCTGTGTGTGTTTGGGCCTCCTCCTCCCTCTCTAATGTACACATTAACCAGAGCTCCTCAAAGAGGGGAGTGCCTCCTCAACCAGAAAGACCAACTTTTTTTTTCTTTCTTGTGACCATAGCAGTGTAACTTCTTAAAAAGTAGAGGTCTTTCCTGACTCTGAACAGAGTCATGGTGACTTGCTGCTCACTTTGTACCCATTTATCTGGACTATATATCCATGATCAACTTTATGTAAACTATAACTATGTCATATTGACGTATGGTCCCGTGTCTCAAAAATGTATATGACTGTGCCTTTGACGTGTAGCAAGCAGAACAGTTCTCAGAACTTCCTGAGAATTTGCTTCCTGGGTTATAATCCTCAGTTTGGCTCAGATAAAATTCTTTCTCTTTCTTCTTGGTAGTTAATTGAATTTTCATCCACATGACTAAGTTTCTTCATTCTCTGAGTGCAAGTTCTTTCATTTGCAAAATAAAGTAAGCAGTATATATCTTGGGAGACTATGGTGAGAATTAATCTACTCTCTTTCTTCCTCATTGCCAATTTATAATCCAAATGATAATAGGAAGGCAATTTGGTGAAAGGAACTAGGATATTTGTTTTTTTATTTGCGTTCAGGTTCTGGAATAGAGGAAGGAGGTGAAAATATGCTTATGGGTAAAAGCACAGGAGTCTTTGATCAGGTTTGTGAAGCCTCCTCTTCCTATAATAGATTAAAGAGGTTGGAAAGGAGTTGTCAGGACTTGAGATCAAACCCCTGCCTTTCAATAATCCTTGATGCCTCAAGTAAGCAAACTTAACTCTTTGAGTCTCCTCAATTTTAAAAATTGTGATAATAATCTCTAGTTCTCAAGAGTGTTATAAGGATGAGAGGCTAATTGTGTCTGTGAGGTGCTCAGGCAGAGCTTGGCTTAGAGTAACCATTAAGGAGTTAAGGACAATTCCCATACTCTTTTCTAGGCTCTACAATTCTGCCCTCAGAGACTCCATTTCTGCCGCTCACCCAGTAAACATGGAGGTACAGCCTGGAATGCTTCCATCTTCTGCTGGTTAGAGAAGTTTCTCAAATAAGCCGGTGTATGGTGGGGTGGTGAGAGAAAGGATTCTAGAGTTAGCAAGAACTCCCTTTGGCAGTTGATTACTTGAACTCTATGCTTGTGTTTGTCCAGTTGCAATGGAGAGGTAATATTGATAGTATCCATTTCATAGAATTGTTGTGAGTATGAAATGAAAAAATACTTCATAGTATGCACTCAGTAAAAGATACCCATTACTATACTAGGCAACAAACAAACAAACAAACAAACCTCAACTCACATGCATCCTCTTCCCTGAAGAGTTTTCTGATCACACAGCTAAGATTGTCATTGCTCTGACTGCCATAACACATTGCCTGTATTTCTTTTCAGCATGAAATTGTCATGCTGTCATGCGTTAAAACCAGCAGCTTACACGAGACTTCTGCACAAAGTTGTGTGCTTCGTGAGGACAAAGCACATGACTTAATTCAGCCATGATTTCCTCACAATCAGTGGAGGTACACAGCAAAGGCTCAAAAAGTCATTGTTGGATGGAACTGAAATGATGAACTAGAAAACCCCTTCTGCCAAACGTGATCACTGGGAAAAGAGGGGCTGTGTCTCCCTGACAACAATCAAAACAGCAAGAAACAAGTCAGATTTAACCGTCACCCTGACATGGGTGCTCAGGAAATTGGCTAAGAGTGAGAAGTGATTCCAACACACAAGTGAAAATTCTGTTTTACAAGAAAAATCGTAGAGAAAAAAAATGATATGTTGGAATCAAAGGACTTAACTCCTAGAGTTAATGTTATTAAACAAGTTAGGCAGAGAGGGTTGAGACCTATGGATGGGGTGATTTTTCCCAGGTTTGCCAGGAAAAGGAATCAGGGTCACTCAACTCCTGACAGTTTAACCTTTCCAATTCAACTCTGTTTATGCTTACTCAGCTAAAGGCAAAGTATTTTCCACATCGGGTAAGTAGAATAAATATTAATTTATGGGTCACTGACAACTACTATTTATGGGCTCTGTACAGCTTGCAGTGCGTACGCAGAATGCTGTCATTGCACTCACTAACTCTGAGAGGGGCAGGGATGAGGTGAGGAGAGGAGAGCTGGAAATTAAACCTCTGCAGGTTTCAACTCACACCACTTCCTCCTTATCTGGGAAATTTTATCTTCTCTGTTATTATCTAAAGACTGTTGTGCAAACACCACATGCCTGACAGACCTGTTGGATGAGAACTGTGGTATGAGGTTTCAGATATCAGGGCCAGATACGGCAGTAATTTTCCATGAAGCAAAAAGCAGGTAGCATCCCCCACCTCTAGGGCTCCTTCAGAGGAGACGGAACACTTGTTACCGATCGTGAGAAGGAAGGAGCGCAGGTGAAAGGGAGGGAGAAGGTGTTTATTCCAGCACACACGCAGCCCCTGTGCTACATGAGAGCCAAACTGGGTGCGAGTGAACATAGCACATGATGCAAAGTTTCACTGATATGTTCCAGCTCATTAGTGTTAATGAGCCCCTTATAATTATGGTGGAAAATGATATTTTTAAAAAACTAAATTTAGTATTTATTGTTTGCCTGAAAGGTCCAGAGGATCCTGGTGTTAGTGTGTGTTATGTCGCTAATCCGACTCTTTTGTGCCCCCCTGGACTGTAGCCTGCCAGGCTCCTCTGTGCATGGAATTCTCCAGGCATGAATACTGGAGTGGGTTGCCATTTCCTTCTCCAGGGATGTTACTGGGGAAGATTCTAATTCTTACGGTCCTGGAAGTCCACAGACTTTTATCCATGCCTGGGATTTGTCTTGCTCTTATAAAGAATATCAGGGAAGTTGCTTAACCGAATAAGTATGGGAGGGAGTGAGCCATTTCTCAACTAGTAAAATGAGAGGGTTGAGGTAGTTTATCTTCAAGACAGTGATTCTTAGCATTCTGAAGATCAGAGACTGTGAGAACCTGATGAAAACACTAACCCTTCTTTCTAGAAGAAAATCCATACATTAGATTTTTAATGTACATTTTCAGGGGTATTATGGACACCTTGAATCCAACCACAGACCATGAGTCCCTGCTTTAAAGGATTCTTTCCTAATATTTTATGACTATGAATTCGTACTGGGCTTCCCAGGTGGCTCAGTGGTAAAGTCTCCAGTGCAGGAGACTGCTTCAATCCCAGGTCAGGAAGATCTCCTGGAGAATGAAATTGTAACTCATTCCAGAATTCTTGCCTAGGAAATCACATGGACAGAGGAACCTGACAGGCTACAGTCCATGTGGTTGCAGAGTCAGACACGACTTAGCAACTAAACAACAACATAAATTCCTACCGAGAGAATATAAAGCACAGGGGCACTGCTTCTGCCTTCAGAGACACTAATTTTAAATTCAACATTCCAGAGAGTATCAGATTATAATTGTAAAAATATGATATTTCCTGACTTTTAACCCATATAATATTATCAAACTTTAATCGAACAACTTCAAATTATAAGCCTTAATTTCCTTTCTGCATATTTGTAAATAAAATCAAACTTTCCTAATGAACCAAACTTTAAACTTGAATTATGATTTCAAAGGTATTTCCACAGGGGAAAAAAAAAATTGACCCCAGACTGTAAAGACAAATAAATAATCACATTTCGATAACACTGCAAGGAGATCCAACCAGTCACTCCTAAAGGAAATCAGTCCTGAATATTCATTGGAAGGACTGATGCTGAAGCTGAAACTCCAATACTTTGGCCACCTGATGGGAAGAACCGACTCATTTGAAAGACCCTGATGCTGGGAAAGACTGAAGGTGGGAGAAGGGGACGACAGAGGATGAGATGGTTGGGTGGCATACTGACTCGATGGACATGAGTTTGAGCAAGCTCCAGGAGTTGGTGATGGACAGGGAAGCCTAGGGTGCTGCAGCCAATGGGTTGCAAGGAGTCGGACACGACTGGGCGACTGAACTGAACTGAACTGAACTGAACTGAATATTCACTTGTGACGCCTTATTGGCCTAACTGAAGGCACCATCCTGATGTGACCTTTGTTTTAAAATGCCAGGAAAACAAACTTAAGGGTTGACCGCAAAAGCACTGTGTCAATACAATTTAAGATTCCTTTTTAAATATCTGCTTTGTGAACTGCAGCATTTTAAGGAGTGATCCAACAGATCAAATGGGAGATGAATCAGGTGGATGGTGAGAGGTGACAAGCATAGGAGATTTCAAAAGAGCGAAAAATGGAGGGAAAATATCATAACATGGTTAAAATCTCCAGGTGGAGGAAAATGTATTAGGTATGTTTGCACTTTCCAAATCACATCCTTTCTCTTACTTAAAATTTATTCAGACTGTCTTATTTATTTATATATTTCCAAAGTCCAAGTCAGGATCCGGTCCATTGTTCTTTCTCCAAATTCTTTTCTTTCTTCTTTACATCATTTGGCAAAAACAGTATCACAATAGGAAGCAAAAATATCTGTATATAACTCATCCTTCCATTGCAGTGTTTGAAATCCTATTAGATTTGATTCCTTGAGCCAATGTGTTGAGTACCTAGCACGTCGCTGTTTATGCTATAAAAACTGCTGTAATGGTAAAGACTTTAATGGGATTGTAATCTTTAATATGATGTGAAACGTGGTCTCCCAGTTCAATTAGTTAGCTGAGACAGGACATGGAAAAACCAAAGACAATGAGCAAGGACAGGTAAATTCTGATTGACATCAGGAAGAGAGGGAGACCCCAAGAGATGACTAAGGACTCCTATCCTGAGATGTGTTCAAGGAGAGGACACAGGAGCAAGGGGAAAGCTGAAACAATCAGTGGAAAATGCACAGGGCAAAGTGCTGTTTTTTTAGTTTCAACCCAAATAATTCCAATCAGTTCACAAGAAATTATGTGTGCCACTCTAGGTTGGATATGGCAGTTGTTTTATTTTAAAAATTTTGCACATGGTAGGCAGTAAAAATATTTGTGGAATGAATGAAATTATCACCAACACCCCTGAGCCATATGATAACTAAATTAAAAATCCTTCTCATTAAAATGCAGTTCTAAAGCTGAAGCCCCCTTAGCTCTGACTGTCTTTCATCATTGACAATGTGACCTTCTGTCTAAAATACATGCCTTTAAGGTCATTGTCCAGTATTCTACAACCCATGTAGTCATGGAATCTGTACATTTCATTCTATTATTATCTCTTTGGTTTTATAGTGTGACCACACTGAGAATACAACTCTTCTACTGTTCACTGTCTCAGTGGCATTTATGGAGCATCTAACAAGTGCCAGGCATTAGGGAAAGTGTCTGATAAGGCATTCATCCATTTGCAACAGCTTACATTAACATTATCCCCATTTTACAGATGGACCAATTGAACTTCAAGCCCTCTAGTGAGTAAGCCGTGGTGCAGGCTCCTACTGCATGCTATGGGCTTCCAAGTCAGGACTTAAAGCCCTGGTCCGTGAGCTGTGCTCTGGAGCAAGCAGGCACTCAGTCAAGTTTGCCAACAAGTGAGAAACAGTTCACCATATTAATTGCAAACTACAGGAGAGCTCAAGGCTCCCGAGGAATAATAAATGCCAAGGCCTTGGTGCCTTGTGGGCTCCATGGAGTCCGTACTTGGAACGCCCTCACTCTTCTGAAGGTGTGCCCCCGAGAGCCTAGTGCTCATCAGGCAAAATACAAGGATGGGATTTGGCAGGGCTGGGTGTTGTTTTCACACTCTGCTCCAAGGTGTGTGTGATGGAGGGAAAAGTCAAAGGCCTGCAAGAGACCTTGCTGTTGCTGCTAAGTCGCTTCAGTCGTGTCCAACTCTGTGTGACCCCATAGACGGCAGCCCACCAGGCTCCCCCGTCCCTGGGATTCTCCAGGCAAGAACACTGGAGTGGTTGCCATTTCCTTCTCCAATGCAGGAAAGTGAAAAGTGAAAGTGAAGTCGCCTAGTCGTGTCTGACTCTGTGCGACCCCATGGACTGCAGCCCACTAGGCTCCTCTGTCCATGGGATTTTCCAGGCAAGAGTACTGGAGTGGGGTGCCATTGCCTTCTCTGACAATACCTTGAGAAGGAAGCAATTTCTCTCCCGCCCCTTCCCACACCTGTTAGACTCTGTAAACCCAAACTTGCAGGTTGCTGCTTTCTGGGCAGAGCAGGGCTGCCTGGTGCTGGTTCCCTGGGGAGGTAATCTCACCTTGAGAGGTTCCTATACTCACTGCCTCATTCTTCTACGCTAGCCTGGTGGAAACCGCCTCGTACCAGCTAGTGAACCAGAACCACGACCCTATTTCTTCCTGCAGAGCAATAAAGGCAAGGTCTGACTGATGCCAGTAACCACAAGCCAGCCTGGGCTGCCCTGGGTCACTTCATGCCCCAGTGAAGCGACTTGGCTTTCTGAGTCACAGCCATCCCAGGGCTGGAAGGTCAGACTACCCTCTCTGCAAGTGGCAGTTTAATCATAAGTTCTCATAATCTTCCTCACATTGCTATGAAATGATCAGAATGTCTCTGATCTCCTAGTTGGAAAGTAGAGGCTCAGCTAGATGAAGAAACAGACCTGAGGCATACCCTGGAGCAGTGGTCCCCAGTCTCTTTGTCACCAGAGCCTGGTCTCATAGAAGACAATTTTTCCACTGACTGGGGTGGAGTGGGGGCGGGGATGGTTTGGGGTGATTAAAGCACACTACAATTATTGTGCACTTAATTTCTATTGTTTTCACATCAGCTCCACCTCAGATCATCAGGCATTAGATCCCGGAGGTCGGGGGCCCCTGCCCTAGAGAGTGTCAGAACCGAGATTTAAACCTAGACCATGTGGCTATGAAGTCCACACCTTGCTCAAGACTGAGCCCACACTAACTTACAGCCTCCCTCTCCTGCTCCTTTCTGCAGGGTGCTCAAGGGAGAGAGAACAGTTCATTCCCTGCTAGAGGCCACTCTTTCTAGCTGAGGGTTGGATCCCTGCACTATTTATTCCCCTGAGCCAGAGCAGGTCCCCCAAACTCTTCCTCTCTAGCCCACTTTCCACTGCAATTTAATCATGTTCGTTAAACGAGGAACACCTGGTTTTGCAGCAGCATTCACCTGAAGCTAAATTCACCTTTAACCATGTCCTGTGCACTGCTCTCTAAAATCTTGAAACTTAATCACAGGTCTTTCAAAAGCCGGTACCATTTCCCTACCCCACAGTGCAATCTTCTAGGCCAGAGATCAGAATGCTTGGGCTTGATGTTGTGCAGGGACTCTGGAATCAGACAGACTGGTTCCAGATTCTGTCAATCACTGTGTGACCTGAGGCAAGTCACTTAACCCCTCTGAACCTCAGTTTGCTAATACTTACCTGGCAGGATAGGCGTGAAAATTAGCAATAATGTTTATAATAGTCCTAACAGTGAGGGGATATAGTAGATTCTTGATAGACACTAACTGTTTTTATTATTTCCACCACTTCATCAGTATGTGGTATAGGGAAAGTCTATGCCTATGCCATGCCTCAGTATCCACATCTGTAGAATGGGAATAATCTGAGTCCCCTGCCTAATTCATTCTCACAAAAGCTGTAGAAGATAGTGTACCTGGTTATTATAAAAGATTGAGTTCCCTCAGTGATTAAAGGAGAAAAATTCTGTCCATGCAGGCAATTACCCAGAGCCATTATATTATTACACAACTTTCTTTTTTCTCCAGAGCTTACTGCTGTTGGCAAGCATTAATTTATTCATTTTCTCATCTTCCCTTTTAGCATCACACACTGAGGACTTTATTAAGCTGTTCCAGGAGAGCAATGCACTTCCTGCTTCTTATTAAACACACGATGAGTCTGGGATGCTGTCAGTTACCCAAAAATGAATCAGGTCACATATAGACCAGCTTTTCTGGCCGTTTTAAGGGCCAATTCAAATAACCTCTTGTTGATCTAATAAAAAAAAATTATTTTGGGTTCATTCAGGGATTCATTAACATTTATTGAGCACCTATGTTGTGACAGTTGTTTTACGTGTATACATATAAAATATAACAAGACCTAAAGGAGAAACTTGGGAATAATTGTTAAACAATATGAGTATTTTCATAAAAGTACAAGCAGCTTTATGAAAATGCCAAAGAGGAAAAGTAAATTCTACCTCATGAATAAAAGGTCAGGATATCTTCATAGAACACTGGTAACAGATATTTACTGAGATCCTTCCTGCATGCCTGCTAAGTCACTTTAGTTGTGTCTGACTCTGTGACCCTATCGACTGTAGCCTGCCAGGCTCCTCTGTCCATGGGATTCTCCAGACAAGAATACTGGCGTGGGCTGACATGCCCTCCTCCAGGGGATCTTCTCGACCCCGGGATCAAACCTGTGTTTGATCTTATGTCCTCTGCATTGGCAGGCTTGTTCTTTACCACTAGCAGTATCTGGGAAGCCTCAAGATCCTCCCTAAGTGCCAGCAAGGAAGGCACTTACATGTGTTATTGCCCCCAAATCCTCATAACATCCTGTTGAGATGGAGATTAGTCTTACTCCAATTTTACAAAGGAGAAACGAAGGCTCAGAGACATGAAACACACTATCCAAGGTCCCACTTCTGAACACATGAGACAAAGAGCCTGCACTTGGCACCTCTGTGCTGTGCTGCCTCCCACGCGGAGGTGATGACTGCTTCTCTTGTTTGTGCCCGGCTGTGTATTCAACACTTCACATGTATTATATCATTTAATCCTCATCACAACCCTGAGAGCCCTATGAGATAATAGCCTTATTATTCTCATGTAACAGATGAAGAAATTGAAGCTCAGGGAGATTATGTAAGAAAATTTAGTCCTGGATGCTGTCAATAAAATAAGTTGAGATTTTATTTCACCTATCTGATTGTAGATCCCCCTGGAGTAGAAAATGGCAAACCACTCCACTATTCCTGTCTGGAAAATTCCATGGACAGAAGAGTCTGATAGGCTATGGTCCATGGGATCACATAGAGTCGTGCATGACTGAGCGACGGAGCATGCACACACGCACGATTGTAGAAATCATACTCACTCGTGGTGCTACTTTGCCCTTTAAAATGCAGTGGTGACGCTTGAACCCAGTCCTCAGAATGCAGCAGAATTTGGTCACAGGAGGAAAATATTCAAGTCAGGAATGGAACTCTGAGTGACGGGAGAAGGCTCCCAGAGTCACAAAGCAGAAGGAGTACATCAGTGCTTCTCAGGTCTGAAATGCAGAGGAACCAATTCAGAATCTCTCTCTAGCTACCCAACTCAGCCCTGCTAAATCAGAACCTCTGAGGCTGGATATCTTTCCATCATTAAAAATAAGCTCCAGAGGTTCTGATGTTCACAATAGTTTGAGACCAATTAGTGTACAGCCATATCTAAACAACACTGGAGGGCCTTCCCTGGTGGTCCAGAGGTCATGACTTTGCCTTCCAGTGCAGGGGCTGTGGGTTTGATCCCTGGTCAGGGATCTGGGATCCACATGCCTTACAGCCAAAAAATGGTAAAACAGAAGTAATATTGTAACAAATTCAAAGATATAAAAACTGGTTCACATAAAAAAATGATTAGATTGCGAGTATCACTGAAAATATAAATAAATAAAGACACTGGAAGAAAGGAGATGGAGAGTGTGTGTTCCCTGGATGAGTCTTAAATATGCCTTCATGTTATAGCTGTGATTTCAGATCATGGATAAAACTAAATCACTGGGAACACACCATTGGGCTACTAGAACTCTTTCTTCAAGCAAGAAGGTGCCCAAGGCTGACTCAATAACAATACTAAAGATGGTCATAATTGTCTTCATAGTCCTTGGGTATAAGGAAGCTGGAACAAGTAAATGAAGACAAAGTGGGGCAGGGCCACCAAGCACAGGATGAGTGTGACCACTGGAGGTCAAGGTCAAGGTTTAAATATTCATGAAGCTGGGAACTGTATTTAATTTTGCTCACCAGTACACCCCCAGCTTTCAGGTTCAGTCATGTGGGACTCTTTGCGACTCCATGGACCATAGCCCACCAGGCTCCTCTGTCCATGAGATTTTCCAGGCAAGAATACTGGAGGAGGTTGCCATTTCTTTCTCCAGGGGATCCACCTGACCCAGGGATCAAACCCACATCTTCATTGGCAGATAGATTTTTTTTTTTACTTATTTATTTTTGGCTGTGATGGGTCTGTGTTGCTGTGTTGGTCTTTTCTCTATTTGCAGAGAGCAGGGGCTACTCTTTCCTGCAGTGCACAGGCTTCTCATTGTGGTGGCTTCTCTTCTTGCAGAGCATGGGCTCTAGGGTGTGTGGGCTTCAGTAGTTGTGACATATGGGCTCAATTGTTGCAGTTCCCAGACTCTAGAACACAGGCTCAGTGTTTGTGGCACACAGGCTTAGTTGCTCTGGGGCATGTGGGATCTTCCCAGACCAGGGATTCTGTGTCTCCTGCACTGCAGGCAGATTCTTTACCACTGAGCCAGCAGGGAAGCCCAGCAGACAGATTCTTTATCACTGAGCCTGCATTGCCATGTCCTGCCTTCAGGATGGAGACATATACTTCCCTGAGCTGCTGGGTGTTTTGGTTCACAGCTAAATGCCCTCTCAGGCATTGCCCCTTGTAGAAGAAAATTCCTTGTTCAAGGTTTTATCCCCTCTACAATTGCAGCCTAATGGCTGGTCAGTACAGCGGTACAAAGACCTGGGCCCCTTACCTCGATTCAGGACAACTCTGAAGGCAATCCTCAGCTCCAAAACACTGTGTAGGTCCAGCTGACCTACCTACCTGCCTTGGTTGATACCACATCAAGATTCAACTTCTCCTTTTAACCAACTCTATTTTCCTTACCCACCAACAGGTGTCTTAGCCAAAAACATTTGTCAATAGATCTGCCAGCAAATTGTGTTTCCTGGGGAGCCCAACCCATAAAGATACTCATTGTAGGGTTTAAATAATATTTGTGGAAGGCTGAATGAACACTGGAAGGGGATAAAGCTGCCAGAAAAATCAGTTTAATTTAATATAAACATCTCTCGAGAGATAAGAAAGAATGGAGACCATGGCCCTTTTCCATAATTTTATAGGGAAACATTTCCTAAGATACAAGACTGCCTCCAATTAATGCTGCTGTCGTAATTTCTCTGAAAGAAGACTTTTAAAAGATTGCTGCAGGGCACAGTAACCAACCAAACAAACAAATTCCAAAATGGTCATAGACACGTAGCCATTCATCAAAAAACTTAAAAAAAAATGCTTTAAAGGTAATGATGTTTTACCACGTGTAAAATCCAATACACCTAAGAATTATCAAATGGACATTGTTATCATTAATTTTCATCTGGCCAAATTAATCAAAAGGAGAGAAAGCGATCTTATTTTCATGTCTATTGGTGTCTATCAGGCCAAGTTCAAATTATATTAGTGTAACTGTATCAGGAACTTATGTATTAAATTGCCTTTTGGATATTGTATATGTAATCATTAAGTCCATCACCCTGGCAGATGGAAAATGCTTGCTTCACAGCCAAAATACTGGTGAAGTCAGATTTCTTGTTACTTTTCATGAGCCTGTGTAAATAACAGAACTTGGTCTCTTGGTTGAGATTCCTACTCTGTTCAGTATTTTCTTTCAGAAAGCAATCATTCATATGTCAGAGATGTGCCATTTATGCTGCCAGATCATTTCTAATTGAGACACAGATGAAGAAAAAGATAAATTTTCTTTACGACCACCCTCACTCTTAGTACAATACTGCATGGATTTCAAATCAGGTCTCTCATTTGTTACCATCATTCTAGGCTAAGTGAGCAGCAGAACTGCCTGTTGTTTCTGTTGTTTAGTTGATTTTAATTTATTTATTATTATTTTTTTTTACTTTACAATATTGTATTGGTTTTGCCATACATCAACATGCATCTGCCACAGGTGAACACGTGTTCGGCATCCTGAACCCCCCTCCCACCTCCCTCCCCATACCATCAGTCGTGTCTGACTTTACAACCCCATGAACTGTAGCCTGCCAGGCTCTTCTCTCCATGGGATTCTCCAGGCAAGAATAACGGAGTGGGTTGCCATTTCGTTCTCATGGAGATCTTCCCAACCCAGGGATTGAATCCTCATCTCCTGCATTGACAAGAGGGTTCTTTCTTTACCACTGAGCCACCAGGGAAGCCAAGACCTGCCTGGAAATGGTCAATTTGGAGTTTTTAAAACATTTCAGGACATTTATCTCAATAGAGTTGACTAACAAAATTCGTAATAGCTGCCGCCGTTTAATAGCCAGGCAAGGTCTCTAGGTTCTACTCACTCTGCAGTCATTATCTTGAATCTTCACGAGTCAGTTATGTAGGGAAGTATTCTTGCCTAGAGAATTCTGTGGACAGAGGAGCCTGGTGGGCTGCTGTCCATAGGGTAGCACAGAGTCAGACACGACTGAAGCGACTTAGCATGCATGCATGCATTGGAGAAGGAAATGGCAACCCACTCCAGTATTCTTACCTGGAGAATCCCAGGGACAGAGGAGCCTCATGGGGTGCCATCTATGAGGTCGCACAGAGTTGGGCACAACTGAAGTGACTTAGCAGCAGCAGCATACTTAGTTATGTTTCACAAATGACAAAACAAATTCAGGAAAGTAGATAGATTACCTAAGATTGTGTAATGATTAAGATAGTAGACCGGGATTAAACCCAAGACTAACAAGCATTCAAGACATTCTGCTCCTTTATTTTTGTAAGTGATTTCAACTTGATAAAAACAAAGCTAAAGCAGGGATCCAAAAGGTGGGTAAGAATTAAACCACCAGATAGATGTCTTGAAGATATGAGCTAATTCCTGGTGATTTCTCTACCCATGCTGTAGGAGTCTACTCAAATTAAGAAGAACTGAACAGGGTCTAAAAGAATGAAAACACATATACACACTCACACATACATGAAGAAGGTCCACAAGAGAATTTGTCTGCTTTAAACCTGGCCACAAAGGGAGAGGGGAAAATGTAATATTCCCTGAGAATTTTTAACTGAATGTTGGCTCTCTTGAAGACTTCAAGCCAAATTCATATTACCTGTTCAATTAAAAAAAAAAATCTGCAAGTTAAAACTTTACTTTCAGATGATATTCCATAGCCCCCTATCATCTGGCTAAAGAAGGGTCTTTATGGAAGAATATAGTTTTACCAGGACCCTTTACCACATAAAGTTAAATAAAATAAGAATGTTCCCAAAAATCATGGAAAAAACAAGGTATCATGGATGAGAGCCTGCAGAAGCAAGTAGGTTTTAGAATCAGATTCATGAGAATTTCAGATTTAGGATTTATTAGTTGTGGCATATAAAGTGTGTATGTTCAGTTCAGTCACTCAGTTGTGTCTGACTCTTTGTGACCCCCTGAATTGCAGTACACCAGGTCTCCCTGTCCATCACCAACTCCTGGAGTTTACCCAAACTCATGTCCATAGAGTTAGTGATGACATCCAGCCATCTCATCCTGTCATCCCCTTCTCCTCCTGCCCCCAATCCCTCCCAGCATCAGGGTCTTTTCCCTTCGCATGAGGTGGCCAAAGTACTGGAGTTTCAGCTTCAGCATCAGTCCTTCCAATGAACACCCAGGACCAATCTCCTTTAGGATGGACTGGTTGGATCTCCTTGCAGTCCAAGGGACTCTCAAGAGTCTTCTCCAACACCACAGTTCAAAAGCATCAATTCTTCGGTGCTCAGCTTTCTTCACAGTCCAACTCTCACATCCATATATGACCACTGGAAAAACCATAGCCTTGACTAGACAGACCTTTGTTGGCAAAGTAATGTCTCTGCTTTTGAATATGCTATCTAGGTTGGTCATAACTTTTCTTCCAACGAGAAAGTGTCTTTTAATTTCATGGGTGCAGTCACCAACTGCAGTGATTTTGGAGCCCAAAAAATAAAGTCTGACACTGTTTCCCCTGTTTCCCCATCTATTTCCCATGATGTGATGGGACCAGATGCCATGATCTTAGTTTTCTGAATGTTGAGCTTTAAGCCAACTTTTTCACTCTCCTCTTTTACTTTCATCAAGAGGCTTTTTAGTTCCTCTTCACTTTCTGCCATAAGGGTGGTGTCATCTGCATATCTGAGATTTATTATTGAGATTATTATTTATTATTGATATTTCTCCCGGCAATCTTGATTCCAGCTTGTGCTTCTTCCAGCCCAGCGTTTCTCATGATGTACTCTGCATGTAAGTTAAATAAGCAGGGTGATAATATACAGCCTTGATGTACTCCTTTTCCTAGTTCCTATTTGGAACCAGTCTGTTGTTCCATGTCCACTTCTAACTGTTGCTTCCTGACCTGCATATAGGTTTCTCAAGAGGCAGGTCAGGTGGTCTGGTATTCCCATCTCTTTCAGAATTTTCCAGTTTATTGTGATCCACACAGTCAAAGGCTTTGACATAGTCAATAAAGCAGAAATAGATGTTTTTCTGGAACTCTCTTGCTTTTTCCATGATCCAGCAATGATGATTGGCAATTTGGTCTCTGGTTCCTCTGCCTTTTCTAAAACCAGCTTGAACATCTGGAAGTTCACGGTTCATGTATTACTGAAGCCTGGCTTGGAGAATTTTGAGCATTACTTCACACTAGTGTGTGAGATGAGTGCAATTGTGTAGTAGTTTGAGCCTTAAACATATTAAGTATTAAGTAAAGTGTATATACTTAATATGTTTATAATTTTTAAAAGTGCCAAAAATCTGAGCAAGAAATAATAGATGACTAAAATGACAAAGGAGAGTCAAATAAGATCACATATAACCCCTATAAAAGAAAATGTACTTGAAACATATAGAGTCATTGGGGGGGCTGACCAGCAGAATGAATCTTGGATTGAAATTTCAGGTTATCACACCTTAGCTGGGTGACTGTGGACAAAATACTTAACTTATCTAAGCCTCAGTTTCCTCTGATGTACAATAGGGATATTTACAGCAGTGACCTCACAGGGTTGTCATGAAGATCAAAAGAATTAAGGTATGTACAAGTGCTGAGCACATTGCCTGGCACAGAATCATCACTCAATCAGTGAAGCTGTTACTGTCATCGTCAGTCCTCCTGGTATCAACATCTTGCCACTGTATGTCAGTCTTTTTCATATTCCACAGATGTCCGTATTTTAAGATGAACAGTTAGTGAGCAAGAAGAATCAAGTCACTGGCCAATGGGGAAACTGAGACCTAAAACAAATTATACTACTTTAAACTTGACTAGATTTGGTGCCTACCCATTTCATTTGTTCTTTTTTTCACTTTAAGAATGTGAAACAGACATATCTATAGGCATAGCATTAGTTGTACAAGCTGTAGGGTTAATAACCCATCAAAAAATCCACTACGGGAATTCCCTAGTGGTCCAGTGGTTTGGGCTCAAGGCCTGGATTCCATTCCTAGTCTGGGAAGTAACCTCCTGCAAGTCACATGGCACAGCCAAAAAGAAAAGAAAATCCAGTATGCAAGTTTGTGCCTATTTCTTCCCTGAGCTTGGCTCCAGGGTTGCATGCATGCTAAATTGCTTCAGTCATGTTAGATTCTCTGCGACTCCATGGACTATAGCCCATCAGGCTCCTCTGTATGGGATTCTCCAGGCAAGAATATTAGAGTGGTTGCCATTTCCTTCTCCAAGGGATATTCCTGACCCAAGGATAGAACCTGTGTCTCTCGCAGCTCCTGTATTGGCAGGCAGATCTTTTACCACTGAGCCACCTGGGAAGCCCTTAAATAGTGTACACTTCCACAAAACATCTTCACACATCATTTATTATCATGAAAATCTTCTGAAATCGGTAGTATCCCCATTTGTAGATAAGAAAATAAGGCTCAGGCAGCTCATATGAATCATCCAGTCCATAAATCTGTGGGAGACCTGAGATTTGGTTTGAGATTCAGAGGCTGCCTTGGTGGCTCAGTTGTAAAGAATCCACCTGCAATGCAGGAGACGTGGGTTTGATCCCTAGGTTGAGAAGATCCCCTGGAGGAGGGCACGGCAATCCATTCCAATATTCTTTCCTGGAGAATCCCATGGACAGAGGAGCTTGATACGATCAGTCCGTAGTGTCTCAAAGAGTCAGACATGACTGAAGCAACTTAGCACACACACACACATGCACACACATACAGGAGATTCAGACCTGAGTACACAAGACTGTTACAACTTAAGATGGATCCACGCAAGATAGACTGACAGTTGCTACATAGAGCAGGGTAGAGGGGAATCATCATGGGAAGACAAGAGTCACTGGAGGAAGAGTGTCTAAGGATGGAAACAGCAGGGAAGAGGTGCCCAAAGGCTACTTCTTTGGGAAGCAGTGAGGATGTGTCTGTGTTGAGGAAGGGGTAGTTTGCTAGGGCCCCAGCTCTGCCCTGTCTTCTCAGAGTCTGTGCCTCACATGTAGTGCAATGATGATAATGCTTATCCAGTCCCTCAGAGCTGTTGTGACAGCTGAAGGGATAATGTAAAAGGAGTTTGAAAGTGGCAAAGTGCTTTACAGATAGTGAGCCTTATTATCCCAACTTTAGATGAGACAAGCTTGAGGTTCAGAGTCTTGAAAGTCTTGCCCAGAATCACATAAAAAGACCCAACAAGACCTAGGTGTCAGCACCAAACTCCTGAATAACCCACCAGCACCGCAGACTCTGAGCATTTGGACCCTCAGCCAACATTTGTCGAGACACCAATTGCTGAGTTTTCTATCCAGGAGGACTTGCTGCTTTCTGGGAACTTAAAGACATAAGCTAACTAAAGAAGGAAATGTACCTGCACGTTCTGGTTGGGGCTTCCCTAGTGGCACTAGTGGTAAAGAACCCACTTGCCAATGCAGGGGATAAGATACACGGGTTTGATCCCTGGATTGGGAAAATCCCCTGGAGGAGGGCATGGCAACCCACTCCAGTATTCTTGCCTGGAGAATCCCATGGACAGAGGAGCCTGGTGGGTACAGTTCATAGGGCTGTAAAGAGTTAGATACAACTGAAGGGACTTGGCAAAACTGCACTGCATTCATTGGTCTGAGCAAGGTGGATAGAAGGAGTTTCTCAGAGTCATAGCTTCAGGATCCCTATTCTGTGCAAAGGTCAGGCTCATGTACCTTCTCTGTCTCACTTGCAAAAAAAGTTACCTCTGATGTGCAGTTTCAAGCAGGGATTCTCAAATTTGTCTATGGTAAAGCCCGTGGACTCTTCTCAATAATGTTATCAAATAAACAAATTTCACTGGTCTACAAAAGAGACCAATTATGTTTAAACACACTTATCAAAAATATTAAAGTATTTGTTGTGTGTGTGTGTGTGTGTGTATGTGTGTGTGTGTGTTTAGTTGTTCAGTCATGTCTGACTCTTTGTGACCCCATGGACTGTAGCCGGCCAGGCTCCTCTGTCCATGGGATTTTTCCAAGAAAGAATCTGGAGTGGCTTGCCATTTCCTCCTCCAGGGGATCTTTCCAACCCAGGGATCAAACCCGCATCTCATGCATTGGCAAGCAGATTCTTTACCACTGAGCCAACCAGGAAGTACATATTTGCTATACAGTGATATTTATTTGCTTTTTTATGGAAATATCAGATAGATTTAGCAATGGGTCTAATGATTACTTCAATTTCTAAGTAGCTGCTGCTGCTGCTGCTGCTAAGTCACTTCAGTCGTGTCCAGCTCTGTGTGATCCCATAGACATCAGCCCACTAGACTCCCCCGCCCCTGAGATTCTCCAGGCAACAACACTGGAGTGGGTTGCCATTTCCTTCTCCAATGCTTGAAAGTGAAAACTGAAAGTGAAGTCGCTCTCTTAGCAACCCCATGGACCGCAGCCTACCAGGTTCCTCCATCCATGGGATTTTCCAGGCAAGAGTACTGGAGTGGGGTGCCATTGCCTTCTCCATTTCTAAGTAGAGATACATGCAAATGATATTCAAAATATTTGTCAAACCTGTAAAATAATATTTTAAAATATTCAATTTCTATTGATGACAAAGTCATAGATATGAATAAGTACTACAGTAGTTTGCTGGCAATATCTGTCATTGAAAAACATGTTACATTCAATTAGAGATTAATGAAACAAAAATGTCATATTTTTCCTACACAAATCTTTGTACACTTTCCTTTTTCTACCCTAGAATTCAATCCATGAATCCTTTGGGACCCAAGATTAAGAATTCCTGGTTTAGAGGAAATTAAAGAAGGTTTTTGAGTGAAAGGCAACACACTGTGAAGGAAATAACATTTATGATTGCATTCAATGTTTTTTTTCTTTTATTAGTAATGTATTTACCATGTTCAACTATACTTCATTGCAGATGTTAATTACATCAATGTTTTTTTAGTTGTTTAGTTGCTAAGTTATGTTCGACTCTTTGCAACCCTTGGACCATAGGCTGCTCCTCTGTCCATGGGATCCTCCAGGCAAGAATATTGGAGTGGGTTGCCATTTCCTTCCCCAGGGGATCCTCCTCCAACCCAGCGGTTGAACCCAGTTCCCCTGCACTGCAGGCAGATTCTTTATCACTGTGCCATGGGGGAAGCCCTAATTATATCAATATTAATTAATTATTTCTCACCATAAACAGTAGTAAAGTAAATGGCAGGACAATTAAGATGTAAAATGTATGCTTTTATCTCATAAATTTATCATAAACTGTTATCCTAATGAACTTGCACTCTGGGCTTCAGTTTTCCCAAATCATAGATGATCAAGGTAATAGTAGAAAAGAGTATAATGTAAGGGTCAACAGTATGGTATCTGGAGTCTGAAATAAATTGGTTCTAGCACCATTGTGCCTTAGCTGGATGGTTAAGGGCAAATTACTGGACCTCTCTATTCTGTTTTAGTTATATAAAGTAGGAGTAAACGATATCAATTTTGAGGGCTGTTAAAGAATCAGATGAGACTATACGCATATATATATATATATATATATATATATGTATTATATATATGGCATTTGCCACTGCATCTAACACATACTAAGTGCTTAACTAGAGGTTGCTATCACTACAGCTATGGTTATTGTTACTTCTGATCCCTGGGCATTTTGGCTATGAAATGAAAGCCAGTATGCCTGACATAAAATTATGACAAACTATAGGCTCCTTCTCAGAAGAATCAAGTAGACTTAGAGGTGATAAAAAAGAATCAAAACCTGTCCCATACTTGGGGACCATCAGCCTTAGCTAGAAAAGCCACAGACAGTGGTTCTTGGGTGATCAGAGAGACTTGACCATTGGTGTATTTGGAAAAATGGGTTCTGTTTGCCTTGGTGAGTTTATCACTCTTTCAGAGCACTCTCAGATTTTTGTTGCCCCCTCTACTAGAATCCAGGGTCTCCAGTGTCCAGTCTTCTCTCCCTAACACTCCCCTATATATCTCATGTGAGACAAGAAAGGGAGGGAATTTGTACTGATTGGGCCTCTTCTATGTGCTGTACTATTTTGCTCTCCTTAGGTGATAAGTGGCCGCAAGCTTGGGAGCTTTTTACATTTTCTGTGCTTCATTCTTTCAAAGCCCTATTTTTGAGGTCCACATCTGCCTGATTTTAACCAATCAATAGTGCTGAGTGTTGAGGATGATTTAGCTTCCAATTTGCTGCATAAAATGTATCTCAACAGAAGCTTTTAATACCAACACTGAGATAGTGTTAGGCTATACACATGGATCCATGTAGACTTGGGTTGCATCTTGGACGTGCTGTATCCTTGCTGTGTTACCTTGGGTGAGACAGGAACCTTTCTGAAACCAATTTTTTTTTTCTTGCAAACTAAGAATGATAGGAGTATTAACAGTTTTGTTAAAACTATGAGATGAGACTGTTTATAAACAACTTACAACATTAGGCATTCATGCACATGTAGTCACTTCAGTCATGTCCGACTCTTTGAGACCCTATGGACTGCGGCGTGCCAGGCTCTTCAGTCCATGGAATTCTCCAGGCAAGAATACTGGAGTGGGTTGCTATTTCCCCCTCGAGGGCATCTTCTTGACCCAAGAATTGAACCCATGCCTCCTGCATCTCCTGCATTGCAGGAAGATTCTTTACTGCTGAGCCACTGGGGAAGCCCTGCAACACTAAAGATATTTTAAATGATAATTACTGTTAATAAACATAACAGGACTTTCAGCTTATTGGAAGACATTTGATGTGAGACTGGAAGAACTTTCAGATGCTTATCACCTTACATGGGAAGCTACTTGCTTTGTCAATGAGTGGCATTTCTCTCACACAAAACAGGTAAACACACTGTTTACCTACTTGAACTATCCATGGTCAGTCTTTTCATGAACACAGCACTTATAAGGAAAATTTTACCCAACTGATCCTCAGTTTGGAGGGGAGACAATATCTAAAAAACAAAAATATATCTATCTTGGTAATGTTTCACCTCTAGTTCTTGAAATATCAGATATCTGGGCCGCCTGCAACAAGAACAGAAATCAAAATAAGACCAGCACACAGACTCAAGAGTGACTGAGTGCTTCCAGGCTTTTAAGGCAATCAGTGTAGCCTCTGGGTCCTCCTTAAAGTTTGGGGCTCTTCAGCCACAAAATCCAAATTACGCTTCTGGATGCTCGCCCAGAGCAAAGCTCTGGTTTCGAATTCTCTGGACAGCAGCCATGGTAAAGATATTTACTATTGCCAGCATGTACAGGAGAAACATGGAAAATACTTCTCAGACAAGAACACAGTTGAGCGTTTCTAGGATACCTCAGCTGGGAGAAAGCTTTGTCACCAGCTTCTCAGGACAGAGAAACCAAGCCCTCTGCTTCCTGCTTGGCTAATACTGGAGTGAGTAGCCATTCCCTTCTCCAGGGGATCCTCCCTACCCAGGGATCCATCTCAGGTCTCCCACATTGCGGGCAGATTCTTTACCATCTGAGCCACCAGGGAAGTCCTTAATCATCACTAGTATAACAGAATGGAAAAGAACATCAAGGGATTGAAGCCAAGTCTGGGAGGAGTACAGTTCATGATTGAATGGAGTCTTCATGCTCATTTCTTTCCTGCGTGGCTCATGTTTTTTCCATATGCTTAGGTAAAGCATGGTATGGAGAACCAAGCTGTCTTTGGTAACATCCCATTTCACACTGCATATATCTCCCACCCACCTTTTGAATGCTTTTGGATACTAGGCACAGAGCTTTGATTTAATGAAATACTTTTCTCAAGTCATGGCACATTATACTTGACCCCACAAGGTCCTTTTCTTATTTTAGTTTTCCCTGCATCGCCCACTTCCCATTACTATTCTTTACCATTGCGATGGCACCTCCTTTGTGATGTTTAATATATGTTTTTGATATGTCTATATCTGCAGAAAATATGTGGTGATGTTTTGTATATGTATGTGCTTTCAGCTTCCATAAGAGTGTCTTACTGTGTTTCTTACCTCTTCCCTCAATCCTTTATTCTTATGTATGCTGTTGTTGTTCAGTCACTAAGATGTGTCCAAGTCCTTGCAACCTTATGGACTGTAGCCTGGCAGGCTCCTCTATCCATGGGATTTCCCAGGCAAGAATACTGGAGCAGGTTGCCATTTCCTTCTCCAGGGGATCTTCTTGGACCAGGAATTGAACTCGTGTCTCCTGCAATGGCAGGCGGATTCTTTACCACTGAGACACCGGGGAAGCCCATTCTAAATACTCATTAGTTAATTGCTTCTGACAGCTGCATAATATTCTGTCTGATGATGAGCTATTTCCTGCTACAAATAATGCTGCTGTGGACATTTTTCCACATGGTGCCTCATGGGCTGGTGTGCGAATTTCTCAGACATCTTCTCAGGAGACAGACTGCTATATTGTAGGATACGCAGGCTTTCTAATTCCCCTCAGAACTGTGAGATTACTTTACAAGAAGACTGCACTAGTTCCCACTCCCACCAGCTAGGCATGTGGATTTCTGTTTCCCCCAATTTGTTGACAACTTGGAGTTGAGTGGGTATTAAATGACATAATACTGTTGTTTTAACTGTTATATCTCTTACGATCGGTGAGGGTGATAGTCTCATTAACTTAAATCATCCAGGTTTCTCCTTTTGAGCCCTGTATTCATCTCTTTTACTCATTTTCTGTTTTTTCAATGATTAATAGGAATTCTTCTTATAATTAATCCCATTGATTTTAAACTTTGCAAGTTCTTCTTTAAGTATGGTACATATTTGTTAACACTGCCTTTTATGCCAACATTCAATATAAATCTTTAATATTGTCTTTAATGCATGATCTTTAACATAGTTTATATAGTCAGGTCCAATAATTTTCTACCTTATAGTTTGTGTTTATAGAATCTTGTTTAAAAAAAAATCTTTTTCCACCCTAAGATTATATTTTCTCCTACTAGCTTTAAAGTTTAACCTTTTACATTTTGGGCTTTAACCATCAGTGGTTCATAGTACACATGGCCCAAAATAAGAATGTAAAAATTGACTTCTCATAAGTGAGCCAGCTCTTTTAACACCATCTACGAAACAATGTATCTATTCCCCACCTCTATTATATTCTGTTTCTTCACACATGTGCCCTGTTCCTGGGCATTCTTATCTATTTCATATTTTGTTTACTGCTGTGCTGGTTTATACTATTCTCTCTTCAGTCTTTTTGTATGAGTGTGTGTTTGTGTGTGCACACAAAACTGCAAACTCTTTGTGAAAACTAGTTCATCAATATAGACTTTAGAAACAATTTGTCAAGTTTCTCAAAAATTTCAGATAAAGTTTACATTGGAAGACATTAAATATCAATTTAGCAGAGAACTGACAAATTTATAATATCAACTAATAATACTTATTCATTCACTCATTTGTGTCTTTTTCTATGTCTCTTAATACAATTTGAAAAATGTATCCACAAATTTTATGTATTCCTAGTTATTTCTATTCCTGGAAAGTTTAGAGATTCTTGAAACTATGGATGTCATTTCGATTTCTATTACAGTTTCTTGTTGGTTATTGATAGTGTAAATTGAATTTGTATCTGGCAGCTTTGCTGAACACTTACTAGTTTAGTAGTCTACTATGATGTAGATTTTTAACACGTAGCTGACTCCTTTTTTTAGATGGTACCCGGAAGCCAGATACCTCTTTGCATTTTTTATCACTAAACCTCCTTAAGCCTTTTCCAAGATGTGTGTGCATACTAAGTCGCTTCAGTCCGTGTCTGACTCTTTGTGACGGCATGGAGTGTAGCCCACCAAGCTTCTCTGTCCATGGGGATTTTCTAGGCCAGAGTACTGCAGTGGGTTGCCATTCACTCCTGTAAGGGATCTTCCTGACCCAGGGATCAAACCTGCATCTCTTAAGTCTCCTGTATTGGAAGGCAGGTTCTTTACCACTAAGCCAGCTGGGAAGCCCCCTGACCCTATGATAGAAATTCTGGCTATCATTTTTTTTTTTTTTTTTAGCATTTATTATGTCTGATACTTGGAGAAGGCAATGGCAACCCAATCCAGTACTCTTGCCTGGAAAATTCATAGATGGAGGAACCTGGTGGGCTGCAGTCCATGGGGTCTCGAAGAGTCAAACATGACTGAGCGACTTCCCTTTCACTTTTCACTTTCATGCATTGGAGAAGGAAATGGCAACCCAGTCCAGTGTTCTTGCCTGGAGAATCCCAGGGACGGGGGAGCCTGGTGGGCTGCCGTCTATGGGGTCGCACAGAGTTGGACACGCCTGAAGTGACTTAGCAGCAGCAGCATGTCTGATACTAACCTAAGCACTTTACATGTATTGTCTTACTTGGTCCTTACAAAAATCCTTCTTGATTTTATTTTTATCCATAGTCTACAAATGAAGAAATGGAAGCTAAGACATAAAGTCATCTCAGGTCACACAGCCATACTGACTGAGACAAAACTAGGTAACTTTGACTTTAAAATCAAGGTCGTCCACTCCGGTGCTGTTTTAAATTTCGGTCTCAAACTTGTTAACAGTTAGTTAGCTAGGTACAGTCTATATTACTCACCTACATACACACTTTCAATAGAATGTGTATAGTTTTTATAATTTTACCTGTGTTATCTTTGTTCTGATTATTTAACCTTAACTTGATAGAATCAGACATGACTTAGCAACTAAACAAAATTTGATATAATGTCTAACATAATTATAACAAATACATTTATATTAACTGTAATAATAAAAAATAAAAAAAATTGCCTTTAATAATAAATGCAAAATTGGGAGGGGGGTTTGTCTTTGGCATGTCTTTGTTTTTTGGTTTATTCTTCTGGTAATTATTTTTACTGTGTTTTATAAAACTATCAGTTGAAGACATTTAAAAAAAAAAACCTGGTTCTTTACCACTGACTGTTTGAGAAGCTCTAATGTAGAGAACGTGTCCTTTCTCTATAAAGGTGTCTCTTGCTGGCTTAAATGACTGAAAACGCAAATAGGATGGAACAAAAGTTATAAACCAGTCTATATTTGAGTGCCTAGCTGTCCCAATCATTTATTTTTTCAAATATTATCATTATCTTTTAATTTGGCTACACCAGGTCTTTGTTGCAATATGAAGGATCTTCTGTCTTCACTGCAATTGTGGCATGTGGAATCACATGCAGGATCTTTAGTCCTGGCATGCAAACTCTTAGTTCAGACCTGTGGGATCTAGTTCCCTGTCCACGGATCCAACCCACCCCCACTGCATTAGGAGCATGGAGTCTTAGCCACTGGACCACCAGGGAAGTCCCATCTCAATCATTTTAATTGGGTGATTTGCATTTCTGAGATGCTCCAATCTAATGAGAGCAGTCCTGAGAAAGCCTTTTCTTAGAGTGAAATTGTTATACTGTTGCACCCAGCCCTCTCTGATACTTCAGTCTCAGTGTCCTTTGAATCTACAAGGCAAAAATCTACTGCTGGCTCTGGAAATAGCCAAGCAATGCCTGAGTTCAAGCAATGCCTGAGTTCTGAGATGGGGCAAAGTCTTTTATTATAATAGGAAACTACCAAACTTTTGATTCAAATCTTCCTCACTTAGAAAAAGAAAATTAAGAGTTTGAGCATGACAGTATCTGGAGGTTAATTATGCAATTGTTGACAACGAAGCAGTCTTATTTAAAATACTAAATACAATATTTGCACATAGATTGAAGTATTTACGCAATCAGCACAGGTAAGCTTGCATAATAATAAAGAAATACATCAATGAATCTGTGAAGGAAGGTATAATATCTATAGAGAACTATAGAATAAGAAAAAAATTTTAAGACCAAATCACACTAGTTAGAAAAAGTTGTGTAGGATAGTCTTCTGACAGATCATTCAAAGTGTTAGGCAATTCAATTAATTTATAATCTGGTTGCTTTTTAAAAAAGGTATCTGGCTGTGTTTTTGAGTGCATAATGTTATCATGTTTCAAGCATAATAATTAGTAGAACTAGCAGAAGTAATATGACTTTTACATTTAGATTTTAACTTTCTTATATGTCTCTTGTACGAAGATTTTTATAGCAATGTTATTTTGCTCATGGAAAAAAATGGGAAAAAATCCAAATATGGAACAATAAGAGAATTTTTGGCAAGCCACCTTTGTAAGTACAATGAAATATTTATTGCATCATCTTTAAAAATAAGTAAGCAGAGTATATCAGTTTAGTATAACAAAAGCTTTACAAGAGACTATTGAGTGTAAACCACAAAATTGAAAGATGATATACATATACAAACTATAATGGCATAAAAATTTATTCATGAGTTCAGTAAAAGAATTGAAATTTAGCTGGATGGAATTCATTGTGTTTTTGTAAGCTTGTGACAAAAATATTTTTAACAATAAAATTTTTTGTGTTGCAATTTTTTTAAATCACATGAATGCACAGATCATTTATGTAAATTTAGGGACTTTCATAACTCTCAGGTAATGTAATAGTGAGCAAGTACATAAAAATAATAAAAAACAGTGGGTGTTTTATATAGCCATCTGGATCAGAGGTCTGTGACCATGGCCTGGGCCAAATTCAGCCTGCTGTTTGGTTTTATAAGTAAAGTTTTATTGGAAACCAGGCCCCATTTATTTATGCCCTGGTTATACTGCTTTCCAGGTATAAGGGTGAAGTTGAGTACTTGCCACAGATACCCCTGGGCCTGAAACCCTAAAATATTTGCTATGCAACCCACTCCAGTACTCTTGCCTGGAAAATCCCATGGACGGAGGAGCCTGGTAGGCTGTAGTCCATGGGGTCGCTAGGAGTAGGACACAACTGAGTGACTTCATTTTATTTTTTCACTTTCATGCATTGGAGAAGGAAATGGCAACCTACTCCAGTATTCTTGCCTGGAGAATCCCAGGGACTGGGGAGCCTGGTGGACTGCCGTCTATGGGGTCGCACAGAGTCGGACAAGACTGAAGCGACTTAGCAGCAGCAGCAGCAGCAGCAGCAGCAGCATGCAATTCTTTGTTAAAAAAAAAAAAAGTGCCATCTCCTACTATAGATTATTAAAGGATTATTAGAGGAGATATTAATTAAAATCTATTCTCATTTATGGGATTTTCATTAATCAGCAGACATCAAGGAAAGACACAAAACTGCTTCACATTATTTAGGCTTAAGTCTACACAGAAGTGCAACTGATTGATGACAGTCCCAAGAAGGTTTTGGAAACAACCATGACGGTAATTTCAGAGTTAGGAAATTTTAGAGTGTAGGTTTTATTTCTAAGCAAAATATTCCTGAATGTGCCAGAGCTCTGAGACCTGAGTTTGGAGTAGAAGCAAATGAATGTAACTCAAACAATAGTATGGATCACCTGGGCCTGTCAAGTTTCCCCTAAAAGCTTTTCTTTTCCTTTCTTTATTTTGCAAGGATCTCTTGTAGGATGCTATCTTCCTCTAGGGGCATACAATGTTTTTTATGGAAGCATTAAGTTAAAATTTGTGAATTTTCTGAAGGTATCAGAGCAAGAGTGAGCCTTCAGAGAAACTAATAAGCAGTAAACGGGGAACTGCAAATTCTACTTCCAGATCAGCTGTCCATGCATGCAGGTTTACTGTTTCCTCTGTTGCACCATCCAAGTCCTTCCCACCTTCCCCCTTCCTCATTCCTGGAAAGATGGTTTTCCATCTTGGGTTTCAGGTAAGTGACTTGTTCCAAAATGGTTGTACATTTTAAATCATGGAATAGGCCATTCAGAAACTTCATCCTTGACTGTCCCTCTGTCCTAGAATCTTGGAAAATGTGTCAGCCTGCTTCCAAAACAATTAACTCTGTTTTGAGGTCACCTCCATGGATACAATTTCAATCTTTTATGAGAGAAATGAAGTTTATCAGTTTAGTAGCTGGAGAAGAAATCTGTCATTTTTAGTAATGTGTACAGTGAAGTGAAAGTCACTTTCTGAACTTTTTCTCAGTGATCACAAGTAAATTTGTATTTGTAGCATGAGAGAATTCTAGAACTCTTCTTGTATACTCTATATACGTCCTATACACTGTATAGCAATTACTATATACTAGAATCTGAAAGTAAGCTACTTACTACAAGATACGCACACGCACACATGCAGCCCGTGCTCTGTGGTCGACAGTGGCTCCAGAAAATGTGACACTGAGGACCAAAGAGGAAGAGATCCGAGGAGTGTGGCCAGCTGTGGGGCTAGACAGCCTGTTAAGTCAATGAGGATGTTCTGACATCCTCTTCCTCCCTTTTCTGTGCCTGTCCCTGTCTTTTCCCAAAGCATCCCCAACCCAAGAGCTGGAATGCTCACACCAATTTTTCTGTAACTGAAGAAAGTTTTCTGACGATTTTGTAAGTGATTCCATATGCCATGGAGCAGCTGTGCACCTGTGAGCCTATGCACCACAACTATTGAGCCTGTGCTCTAGAGCCCAGGAGCCACAAGCATTGAGCCACATGCAGCAACCATTGAAGCCCTGGCACTCTAAAGTCCGTGCTCCTCAACAAGAGAAGCCACCTTGATGAGCAACCCTCTCACCGCAACTAGAGAGTAGCTCCTACTCTGCAAAACTAGAGAAAAGCCAGCATAGCAATAAAGACCCAGCACAGCCAAAAATAAATAAATAAAAATTATTTTAAAAAATTAAAAGGACCAAGAGGACAGGGTAATGCATTACTGAAATAAATACATTTCTAATACTTGCATTTCCTTACCACAGTTCCTGGTGGGGAAGCTTTTTATTTAATTACTTTTTGGATGGTGGTGGGGAGAGAGGTGTCTTATATATCCCTCAGGTACCAAGGACTCTTTTTGTATCTACCTCGCTTAGGTGCTGAGTGCACTTATGAGCCCCCAAAAAGGTTGCAATTTGAGGTATAGTTCTCCCCACCCCGAACCATGCATCTCCCAGATTTACAAATGTCCAAAATGACAAATGCAGAGTTAAGACGCTCTGTCAGCCAGCTGGTGGGGAGACCATGGCTCTCCTTTGCTTTCTTCTACTCATACCCTCTCTGAAGGAAGACAGACAGCCTCTGGCAGAACCACTGGCTGAACCAGATCAAAGAATTCATCCTTGAGTGCCCATCAGTGGGCAGATAAAGCTCAAGAGAGGAGCTAGACTAAGGGAGATGGGAGGAGAGAGCTGGAAAGTGAGAATGTGCTGGAGAGAAGGTGATAAGAGTCAGGTTTGGTTCAGGGCCAAACCCTGCACTGAAGCTTATTTGAGGGACCCTCATGTATATTAAGCTTCACTACACCCTCAAGTTGGCAGTTCCTTCCCAGTGTTAGTCTGGCCTACCCGCCGTGGTCCAGACGTCTCTCAACTTTTCCCTTCAAAAGATACCTGCTCTAAGATAACGTTCACCCACTCTCTCTCTTTTTTTTCCCCTTTCTTTCTTTTTCTCAGATTCTGTCTCTCTCTTTTTCTGAGAAAGGAATCTGCACTGAGGATTTATTGAGTAATAATGAATCAGTCAACTTTTTCAAAATATTTGTATTTTAGAGAAGTCAAAGGTAGAATTTCAAAGAACACTCCCTGAAATTCCACCCTATCCTCCTCTCCACATTCTGAGCTGGTCTTGCTCATAAGTATCTCTGTCTTCCTCTCATGATCTCTTTAGGGATCACAGTAATTTAGGGTTACAGAAACTATAAACTGTCTTTCTGTGTATTTATATTTGTTAGTGTCTACAGAAGTTTAATTCTAGATTAATAAATAACATTTAAGTTATTGTCTTAGTAACTTTAAGTTGATATTTGTTTTTGCTTTTTAGTCTGAATCCATCATGCAGATTCTCAGAAGTATAGTTATATGAGTTGGTTGAGAACAGGATTGGGGAAACACGCAAAGCAAAGAATCAATGGATGGTTAAGTTTTACTTAAGAAGTCTTCTGGACCCCATTTCAAGGGAATCAGTTGTGTCATCTGCTCTTACTTACTTAATGCAGATGAAAGCCTAGACAAAGCCTCTCAAGCCTGCTTCCCTTCTCCTGGTTAGCATTATTCTCTTGATGGAAACTGCCATAATCGCCAGGGTTTTCCCATGATGAAGTGAACCTAGTAATTGAGAACATATTGGATTTTCTTTTGCAACAGTGGTAAGAGTCTTCATATGGGACAATGTTAATTATGAATCTCCTACACAAAATCTCCATACTCATGCCTGTGGAGGGAGATGTTTTAAGCTCTTTTTAGATTTGTTTGGAGATTAGGAGTGGACCAAATGGTTATTTCAAGGGATAGTAAAAGTTAGACCATAATTTATGGCACTTGTTTAATGATAATCAACCTTATGATTACGTAAATATGTATAATATGCAAACATTTAAAAAAGAGACATCGAACTATTAAGAGGCTGAGAAAAAGTTTACATCTGGGCTTCTGACCCTTTCTCCATGCCCCATTGTCAGGAATGATTTGTGGGTCATTGTTGTTCTAGCCTCTTAGGTGGACTATGCCACATCCTCCTGGTTGGTAGACAGCACAGTCAGGTAACCAGTTCCTCACAGTACAAGATGAAGCAAGAGGACATTACCAAATTTAACAGCATACTTAGCATACTTGGAAATTTTTTTCTGGAATAAAACAAACCTTTGTTGATTTTTTCATCTGATCTAGGATTTCTGATGGTTATTATGCTCTTCCCTCTCTGTCTCAATCAATAGACAGAACTGACCCATCACTGTGAAATCAAATCAATATTTACCTCCATCCTATGCCTGGTGCCCTGAAGCTCGCATGTTGATAAAGCACAGAGAAAACTCCTATTGTTTCTCTAATTTTCAGTTCTAAAGATGGTAACAGGAGCAGCAGGTTCTCCTCCTAGAGAGAAGAGATTAAAAAATGTATTAAACATCAAAAATCTTTTGCTTACTTCCTAAACACTTTCAAGAGTAAAACCACCTGCAAAAGGCCATCAGGCCCACCTCCTTTGAAAGCTGTTTTCTGGCAAGGGAACTTGTCACTTGCTTGTGGGGGTCATTGAGTTCTGTCATGTAGCTGCTACATCAAAAGCATGTCATGATTACTCATTAGCACAAGTTCTCTTTCTAAAGATATTTCCTTTGATGTAACCGCTTCTACTGTCTACAAGTTGTTTAAATTTTTGTACTTTATTCCTTGTCATTGCTGCATAGCAGGAAAGGATATCTTAATTGCTGTGTATTTATAGTCAGCCTCTAGATTTCTGGATTAGTTGGATTAGTTCATGCATCAGTTTAACAATTCATTTGATAATTATTGATTAAAATCACAATTGGACCATGCACTTGGATAAGGATCCAAAAATTGAATGAGATGTTTTGGAAATAGAGACTGATGATGGCTGCACAACATTGTGAATATAACTAATGCCACTTAATTGTATACTGAAAAATGACTAAAATGGAAAATCTTATGTTACATGTATTTTACTGCAATAATAAAAATGCATCCCCCTCCTCCAAATTGAATAAGATAATCCTGGTCCTCTTATTGCAAAGAGCTTAGTAGGAAAGACCAACACATGTGATAGAGTCCTTGGACAGAAGACGGGCATAGGTAAAGGGCATGCTGGATGGAAAGGAAGAAGTCATGAGCTAAGTTTACATTTTCAAAATTTTTGCTTTATTTTTTAGTGGTGGTGGCTACAAAAGGCTGAGGCTTCAAAGATGAGCAATTCTTCCCCAGAAGCCAAGACTCAGTCTTCCCTCAACAATGGGTTCTACCATGTAGGCAATAACATTTGAATAGCCGCAGAAACCTTGAATAGCTTAGTCTTAAACCCAGTACTTCCTTCTACTATCATAACTCATCCTACCCAGGGCCAGCTTACAGTGAGACAAAAGTATAGCTCATAGAAAACACCCAATAAATGATGACATGCATCCATAAATACTTTTGAAATAAATAAATGACTATACTTCATCACACACCCTAGGACAGGTCTTCAGCTTGTGTCTTCTCCTTGGCTCCCTTCTCAGCCCTGTCAAGCAAGAACCTTGAAGTTCATTCAACGTTCATGTTCCCCAAAAGTCTCCCAGTAGATATTTCCGCTGTGTCTCTGGAATTCTTCCCATCTTCACTTTTTTTTTTTTTCAGTTTTCTTTTTTCTCCTAGTGACTGATTTTGACCAGCTGCTCTGTCTTCAAATCTACTATGTTTTCATTAGGATATAATCCACTATTTATCCCACCCAATTAGCTTTTTATTTTAGATATTGCATTTTTCATTTCTAGAGGTTCCATCTTGTTATTTTTAAAAAATCTATTTATCTTCCCACCATGTTGGCTTTTCTTTATGTCCTTGAGTGCTTGGAACATATACAGATCATGTTTCAGTGTTCTTGCTCACTAAGTTCATTTTCTCTGTCACTTCTGGATCTCTTTCTACAACCTGGTCTTTCTCCTAGACACAGGTCACATGCTCTTTCTTCTTATGACTGGAAATAGAAGACAATCCTCACTATTTTCTTCATACACTTTCTTGAGACTTGTTCTTTTAAAGCACAACTAATGTTATCTTGGTGATGGAACTTCCCTCTGACTTCATCTAAATGTATCCTTTTCTCAATCTCTTCCTCTCTTAGGACCAGGAAGAGGGGTTGGAATTGACTTTGCCGCACAGTTGTTTCTTGATCATCGTCCACCTGCGTTGTCTCATTTGTCATTCAGAGAATGTACTCCTAATACTCTCTCTTTTTCTGTTGATGGGTCTCTATGACTCCAGGACCCTTTATCTTCCTTTAGAGAGGTTTTTAGCATCTAGTTGATCTGGCTTTCTTTTCCTGATTTCCGTGTCCTTTCTTCTGCCTTCTGTTGCCATACTCAAAGAAGACTTTTACATCATGTACTTGGGGATATTTTCACTACCCTGGGGTCTCACTTCCTCTCACAAAAGTCCCCAAACACACCACAGCCTGGAATCCTGCTGTCCAGAAGTCTTTTGATCCATCCACACTTCACTCTCTGAAGCTTCCTCCACGACACTTATAATGTGTGTTCCTACCCTACTCTTAAATTCTAAATACATCCTCACAGTCCTCACTTCTAGCAAATTATCTTGCCTTTTACTTCACATAGAAAATAAAAGGCAGGATGTGAATTCTCTCTACCTCATTCATCTCCACATTTAATTTCTCTGCACTTTTATCAGTATTCTCTATCCTTGGGAATATGACCACTCTTATTTCTTAGGTATTGCCTTCCAACTGTGTCCTTGAGCACATCCCCATGTATTCTCCTGAATAATGATCCTGAAAACATGCTCCCTTCCTCTTACACTTCCTGCTTGTCTGTGGCTACTGAACCCCTCAAATAGAGGTATGCTTTGTTCTTGGTATGTCAGTTATAGCTATCATACAATGTGCCTTTATATATGTCTACTACTTTGGAAGATGTTTTTCCTGATCTCTCTCCTGTGCTGGGGATGATTTCAGTCTAGAAAGTCAACTGTGAAACTTCCAGTTCCAGTGGTGGGACACCAGATTGTCAGCGGAATCTTCCTATCAAGCATTTCTAAAATATCTGAATGAATATAATCCTAAAAATCAGCTTGAAGGCTTTAGAGAACTATAAAGCTAGTGAGGACTTGAGGGGCTAAGATCCTGGAGAATTGGAGCCCTGAAAATTGAGTCCAATGTTTTTTTTGTTTGTTTGTTTGTTTGTTTGTTTTGTGAGTCCAATGTTTAAAGCTTCCTTTTCCTTGGTAGCACCTGCAAATTCTAAACAGCTGAGGAACTCAGAGGCAGTTCAGAGTTCAGAGCCAGCCTGGAAGGAAGGGCCTCAACAAACATATTCCAGAATTTTACCTGGACTCCACATAGACCAGATGTGACCTCACAAAATTTGAAACCTAGCTTCAAATCACCTCAACTCAGGATTGCATTAAGGTGACCTGCCTCTTAATTAACTGCTGACAGGAGTAAATGTAGATCCTCCTGAGAGAGAGCTAATGCCACCTGAAGTCTGGGCACTTGTCACTGTTCCCACTGTCACCCCCCTATTGCAAGTCAACATCTCCTGTCACGTGGACTAATGTGACAGCTAACTGATTTCCAGGTCTGCAGTCCTGCTACTCCTTTGTCCACATGATACCACCTCAGTGTGCTCCTTCTAAAGTATAGATATCATTGTACCACCCCTTTCTTCTCAATTCTTGCTGGGAAACCCCATGGACCGAGGAGCCTGGCAGGCTAAAATCTACTGGGTCGCAAAGAGTTGGACATGACTGAGTACATACGCAGTCACACAGCCTCCCTTCTCAAATACTTTCCTAAAGTCTATTAGCTTTTATAAAGTAATATTGAACTTTATAGAGACCAAAGATTTTTTTAAATGATTGACAATGGTAGACATGACCTACCTCTGCCCATCTTTCCATCTTATCTCTTTGTTTTTCCCTTGAACTTGAGAGGAAAACTCTCTATCCTCTACACATTCCTGCTTGCTCTTCCATCAGCAGGGAATACCCTTCCCTCTTCTTTCCCTGATTAACACCTACTAGGTCTTCACATCTCCACCCAGTGTTGGCTTTCCCACTCCTATACCAGGATAGAGTTTCTTGCTGTTTATACCAAAAGTCTTTATACTTTTTCAGTTGTAACACTCAATTCATCTTATGATGGTTTTTTTTTCAAATACCTTGAATGTGATCTTTTTCTTTCACCTTTTTCATTTTTAACATTTGCCTCCCCACCAGACGATAATGTCTGTAATAGCAGAAAGACCAGCTATATACTTTCCAGGGCCCAGGGGAAATGAAAACACAGGGCCACATATTCAAACAGTGACAATAGACCATTAATCCCATCATGGGGGCCCTTCCAAGCACAGGGTCTTGTGTGACTGCAATGTTAAACACCCACAAAAGTGGCCCTGGATGGTAGAAACAAGCTGGACTAATTAACTTCTGGAACCCCCAGATCCTAGCACTGTGCCTGACACAGATACACACTTAATAAAGTTTTGTCGATTGGATAAATGAAAGAAGGAATTCCTCTCAGCAACTCTTTCAAAAGTTTCGATCTTTCCTCATAACATTCACCCCATGACTTCTATAACCTATCTACCTGTTCCCTCATGTGAGAAATTTGAGGCAATCTGTTCATAATTCCATGAATGTGCCCATCACTTTCCTTTATTCCCTGTCATCCTAGTGGAAGGGGTTTTTCAATCCTAAAATCCAAGACTACTTCCCACTGTCTTGGGTCTCATTCTTTCCAATCTCCTGGTGCACTCTCCATGACCCCATCCTTCTGCGTCCTCAACTTTTCAATGCCTGTTTCCTTCTGGCATAGACACATTTTATGCCTTCCTATTCCTAAAACAAACCCAAAACAAAAACTTCCTTGTCCATCTCTTGCTACTATCCTATGATTCAACTCCCCTCCATAGACAAGTGTCTTGAGAGAACAATGTTCCCTGTCTTCACAGACTAGTGCCTCTTGCTACATCTGGGTCCTTAACACACTACAGTCATGTTTCTACTCCCTTCCTCCATGCCATGGAAGAATTTTGGTGTATGTCAGCAAGCTTTGCTAAATTCAATGTATGAGTTGAGGTTCTTATCTTTAGACACTTGCTTCTTTTTGCCAGAAATTCTATCTTCCTGTGACTTATCTTCTGAGTACCACTTCATCCTGTTTCTCTTTATTCTTGCTCAGTTTTACTGTCTACACATTAATAACTCTCAAATTTATCTCTGACTCAGACCTTTTGGAGCAATTCTTTGTGAGTGATCCACAGACCTTAAACTCTATTCTTCAAAACTGAACAAATAGTCCTACCCTTGAGATTTACCCTTGAATGCTTTTTATTGCTTAAAACAAGGATTCATTGCAGTGGTGCTGTGACGTGCCACCCAGATCCTTCTTCAGGACTGAAAGATGTATTTCCCCAGCTTCTGAAAATGTTGTTGGCAGAGAGCCCTGAGCTGTCAAACCTCTTCAAAGTTGCCTGAGCTAAAGAGAGTTGCCTGAAGGTCACAGCAGTCTTCATTCAATGAACATTTGATGCAGAGGTATAAATCCCAACCTGTCCCCAAACTCAGGTCCACTCTGAAAGGCCATCTGAGAGCTCTCCATGTGGTTGATTGAGGCTTTCACTGAGACAGCATCAGAGCCCACCTTATCTCTGTCAAACCTTGCTTCCTCCCTCCCCTTTCTTCCCTCTGTGTCCCTTTCCTTCCCTTCCCTTCTCTTCCACAGGTGTTAATGCCAAGAGTGGTCCCTTATAGACTTCCTACACACTAATCATGACTCAGAGTCTCTTTCCTGGGAAACCCGACCTATGATAGTCTTCCTGCTGCTGCTAAGTCACTTCAGTCATGTCTGACTCTGTGCGACCCCATAGATGGCAGCCCACCAGGCTCCCCCATCCCTGGGATTCTCCAGGCAAGAACACTGGAGTGGGTTGCCATTTCCTTCTCCAAGGCATGAAAGTAAAAAGTGAAAGAAGTCGCTCAGTCGTGTCCGACCCTCAGCGACCCCATGGACTGCAGCCTTCCAGGCTCCTCCATCCATGGGATTTTCCAGGCAAGAGTACTGGAGTGGGGTGCCATTGCCTTCTCCATAGTCTTCCTAGACATCTTAATTCTCTTTGCTTCCTCAACCAATTTAATGCCAACGTAATAGATACAAATATTTAAATGTTTTTCCTCAATAAATCTGTTTTCTTCTCTCAACTCTGTTTTCTCCAGCCACTCCCCTTAACACCACTTTACTTCAGACTCTCTTGTAATTCTCCATCATATTGGGTTGGTCAAAAAGTTTGTTCAAATTTTCTAACATAGTATGGAAAAACCCAAATGAACTTTTTGGCCAATGGAATACTACTGCTATAGCCTCCCAGTTAGTCTTCTTGCCTCTGGTCTGATGCTTTTCCAGTTCACCATTCTGTTACTGCCAAAATCTTGGCTCCCTGTCCACCAATGCTGAATAGAAATACAGAGACAGAGCTTGGAGGAAATAGAAAAATTATGTTAATCCTCTGCCAGATGAGGGAAGAACACAGCAGGCTAGTACCTGAAGAATTTTGCCCCCACCATGGGGAGTCTGAGGGGATCATATAGACGGAGGCTTGTAGCCTGGGGTATGTGATAAAGAACAAAGCAGTGAGAGTCTTGGGCTTCTCAAGTGGCTCAGTGGTAAAGAATTCACCTGCCAATGCAGGAGATGCAGGAGATATAAGTTCAATCCCTGGGTCAGGAAGATCCCCTGGAAGAGGAAATGGCAACCCAGTCCAGTATTCTTGCCTGGGAAATCCCATAGACAGAGGAGCCTGAGGGGCTACAGCCCATGGGGTCGCAAAGAATCAGACACAACTGAGTGACTGAGCACGAGCATGAGCGAGTCTTGCTTCTTCTTCTTCCATTATTTCAATATAGTCAGAGCTGGCATCCAGTAGCCCGGTAATCAGGTCAAGCAGGCAGGTAACTGGGGCTATTTGTCTCTGGTTTATAGGCCTACAGCCTTCTTTCCGAAATGAAAGGAGCTACAAGGGGTGGACTATTACAAGTGAGCACAGGGAAAGTAGGTACCAGGTACAGGATATAGTTTGCATAAAGTTAAGTGGCAATAGGTGCAGGGTGTAGCTCAGGCAGAACTGGGGGGTGATAGGTTAGGTTAGGTTAGTGAAGGACAAAGCTAGCTACAGACACTACAGATCTGTAATACTTCAACCTAGAAGTGATTAACTCTTTCGTTTCCATTTATCTTTCTTCGCTAGTTGGTTCTCAGTTCCCTTTTTATCCGTGTTCTCAGGAGAGGAAAAACTTCATTTCTATTTCTTGCTGCAACAATTCAAGACTGCTCCAGGCAAAATCTTAGTAGAATTTAAGTGTAATCTAGAAAATCATTCACCTCATAAGGACTTGCAGTGGCTCCTATGGTTGGCATTCATTCAGTCAGCAAGTTTTTATTGAAATTTCATCATGTGCCAGGCACTGTAATAAATTCTGGGGATACAAAGTTGAACAAAATGAAGAGTCCCTGCCCTCAGGGAGCTTACAGCAAAAGAAACATGATAAACAAAGGCTTGTGAAGTAAATAAGCAGAAGCACATAGGGCTTACAATTTGGTAGAGGGGAATGAGAGGAATCAAACAATTGATTATGGAGGTAAACCAAAATTAACATCTGTAACGAGTTCCACATAAGAGAGATTCATGGAGCTAAAAGAGAGTATGACCTAATCACGGAAGCCAAAAGGAATTTCCCAAAAAGGTGACCTTTGGGGTAAAACTTAAGTGCTTTAACTTGGAACAGAAAAACTCCTTATGTTCTAATCCCATCCTCCCTTTACAGCTTTATCTTCCATCAATTTATCTCAGCCCACCTACTACATCCATTCACCCTTCACCCAAGTTTTTTGGAGATGTCTGTACTTCTGCTTATTCACTTCCACATGCCTTTGTTTAGAATTGTCCCTTTGCTGTAATTCTCTCTCTTACCCTTCTCCACCACCTTTTAAACCAAGCTATTTCTTACTTATCCTTTAAATATAAATAGAGTTGTTATTTTCTCTAGGAAACCTTCCCTAATTCCTTAGTATGATTTTGATGTTGCTCCTTGGCAATATTATTTCTCCATATTCACATTTTATCTAGTTCAACTTGACATTTAATCATTTATATTTAAGTTTATTGAGAGACAGGGTCATGTTTAAGGTTATAGTCTCCATGCCACAGACTGTGTATGACATATAACAGAGAAAACTTATGACTGAGTAACTAAAATAAATGAATAATGAATGGATACATGAATGAAAAAAATTTGCATACATATATGACCCCCAATGTCCTTTTATAATCTTGAAATATAGCACTAAATTAGCTACATATCATGTATGATAAATAAAAGTCTTCAAGTAAGCAAGTTTAGACATCCTTTAAGCTTTTAACTGAGAAGTCATAGTGGAGTATTAGATTAAATTTAGTCATTTAAGAGAAGAAGGCAATGGCAACCCACTCCAGTACTCTTGCCTGGAAAATCCCATGGAAGGAGGAGTCTGGTAGGCTGCCATCTATGGGGTCGCACAGAGTTGGACACGACTGAAGTGACTTAGCAGCAACAGTCATTTAAGTAGTCCAAACCAGATGAGCTATCCACTCTTCAGTCTGATGCCTTTGGTCTCCTCATCTGATGACTGATGATCCTTACCATTTCCATGCAATGGATCAGCCAGCAGTTAACCCAGGAACTAACTGCAGGAGAGTCAAGGTCCAAATACTGTATTTATGCTGCTGTGTTCTTTGGCACACAGTTCCAGCTCTTTGTGACCCCATGGACTACACAGTCCATGTAATTCTCCAGGCCAGAAAACTGGAGTGAGTAGCCTTTCCCTTCTCCAGGGGATCTTCCCAAACCAGGGGTTGAACCCAGGTCTCCCACATTACAGGCAGATTCTTTGCCAGCTGAGCCACCAGGGAAGCCCAAGAATACTGGAGTGGGTTGCCTATCCCTTCTCCAGTGCATCTTCTGACCCAGGAATCTAACCAGGGTCTCCTGCATTGCAGGCAGATTCTTTACCAGCTGAGCTACCAAGGAAGTCCATTCCATCCACCAAATGATATTAATTGCAAGCAGAAAAAAAAAAAAGATAATCTATGTACCATTTGGTTCTTAAAAAAGACTAGGAATAAACAAAATTTTTCTAGAACAAATTGTCAAACTAAATGTAAGTCACTAAATCTAGATGGAATTTGTCCAAGAATTTGAAGGAATTCAAGGGCAACGTTGCAAAACTGCAGTCATTTTCCAAAAGCAATTGCTAATAGCTCCCACAGCAGAAGGTTGTCATCATCATTACCAACAGCTCCATAGCAGAAGGTTGTCTCCAATCTATTAGGACATTTTCCAACAAGGGACTGCAGAGTTGCTTCACTTTCATACTGAGGAAGAACATAGGTCTCTGATAAATGAGGAAGACTTTGGGGAGTTAAGGAAGCCTTCTAAGAGGAAGGTAGCCTTTTTCTGCCAGGGAAAACCTTGGCTAACTAATTTACTTAATTTCTTCTGGATGGTAAACTGAAACACAGAAAAACAATAAGACATTCTAATGAAAATTTCTCCTCAAAACATTTTAATAGTTCTGAATCCTAAAATTAATTAAATAAATGGTATTAGTGTAGGTTCAGATAAGAAAAGTGTCCATTAACAAAGAAAAATTCAGCCCCAATTCTCCTCTTACCCCCATGAGAATTAGCTTACTAAAACTTACGTCTAGTCATGCCTCTTGCCTCATCAAACCATTTAGTAGTTTTTCAGAGTTGGACAGAATAAAATGCAAGGTCTTAGCGTGGCATAAAAGAATCTTCAATATTTGAACTCTGTTTCAGCAGCTATCTCTTCAGCCAGGCTTCTCCAGTATTGATAAACTTGCCATTTTCTTTTTTCCCTCCAAGACTTTACACACGCAGCTTCCTCTGCCCAGAATGTCTTACTTCCCTTTTTCCTACTAACACATTCCTGATCACCTTTAAAAATCTGCTTCAGAAGTCCTCTCTTCCATCGAGCCTCTTTGCCTCAATTTTAGCTTTGAGACACACTTTAGCAAAACCCTTATACTCTAGCTGAACATATCTGCCTAGAATTGTAACCTAAACATTGGTTCAAAGAACCACCTAACATTAAAATTAAACATTAAAATTCTAATAAGAGATTGTAAGAGAAAAGTGACAGAAGTGAGAGAGTCTCACGAGCTTTGAATAGGTTACAATATCCAACCATTCTCATACTGACTTATTTACCAACAGATTGGCAGCTTTCCCACAATCCCAGTAACAGATGACTCAGAAGACAGAAGTATGGCAGCAAATTCATGAGCTCTGGAATCAGGTAGACTAGGATTATAAAGGTTGAAATAGGGAACAAAATAAATATGTTAACATTTGTTTGTTTTGTATTACATAACAAATGGCAAAGAATTGATGCTTTTGAATTGTGGTGTTGGAGAAGACTCTTGAGAGTCCCTTGGACTGCAAGGAAATCAAACCAGATAATCCCAAAGGAAATCAACTCTGAATATTCTTGGAAGGACTGATGCTGAAACTGAAGCTCCAGTTACTTTGGCCATGTGACGTAAAGAGCCAACTCTTTGGAAAAGACCCTGATACTGGGAAAGATTGAAGGCAGGAGGAGACGACAGCAGACAAGATGGTTGGATGGCATCACTGACTCAATGGAGCAAGCTTTGGGAGATGGTGAAGGACAGGGAAGCCTGGCGTGCTGCAGTCCATGGGGTTGCAAAAAGTTGGACACAACTGAGTGCTTGAACAACAACAAAAACATTTATTTGTTTTGTATTATATAATAAATTTTATCTTAAAATTTAAAAATAAATTAAAAATCAGCTACATGGAAATTTAGTGTATTTCAGGCTGTGTAGTCCTCTTATTTCTAGGTCCATATATGGAGGCTATGGGTTAAAGAAAATAGAAAAGAATGGGAAAACAAGAAAAGAACTAAGATATATTTGCATATCTATGTGTCATTTTTTCCTCCCTTATTTCATATAACCTTCAAAAGCACATGATTAAGTAGATGTTATAAGTCTTTCTATTTTCCAGGCGGATAAACTGAGGCAAAGTGATGCTAAGGTATTTACCCCCATTCCCATGGCCAATAATAAGAATAGAAGCATGAATTTAACTCCAGGAGTGACTGAAGTATCTATTTATGGGATAGTAGTGTACTGGTATTTCAGAACAGACATGTAACTTGTTTCTGCTCAGTGAAACATAAGGGGAAGTCTGCAGGGTGGAGATGATGCTTAAGAGAAAGGCTCCTTGGTACATATTCTTCTCCATAGCTTTCCCTTCTGGATCCATTTTAGCAGACTCTGTCAACTTAAAGGATCAGTCATATACTTCAGGTGAACTTAATTGGTAGGCCAAGTGGGGACCTTTCCAGGAATACTTAAGAATGGCCATGTGATCCTCACTGTTCTGCCCAAAGAGATAAGAAGGGAAATTATTTGGATGGATGTAATGGTCCAAGAAAAGATTTTGTTTTGCTTTATTAAATAAAAACTGAAGCACAAGGAAAAACTATTCTTTTCTGTGTCTAGATGCGCCATCAGCATGAGGTGCTTACAGTTTTAACAGCCATCTTGGGACGATGAGGTTAGTCATCCTATGGGGATATGCCAGTTTGCTGAAAAAGGCATGGTGGAGAGGTAGAAAGAACCTAGGTTCCTGATGATATTGTTAAGTCGCTGAATTTACTAGCCTAGAATTGTCCTAACTCTGATTTTCGTTTTATATGAGAAAATATATCTCCTTATATTTAAACCATTTTGCATTTGGTCTTCTGTGACCTCTACCTGAAACGTCCTAACCAATGAAGCTTTTTCTTCTCATGTTTACAGATAGTGGCTTCTTTTCCCTGTGTCTATGCATATGTGCATTGTTGTTGTTGTTCAGTCACTCAGTCATGTCCAACTCTCTGAGACCCCATGGACTGCAGCCCGTCAGGCTTTACTGTCCTTCACCATCTCCTGAAGTTTGCTCAAACTAATGTCCATTGAGTCAGTGATGCCATCCAACCATCTTGTTATGTGTGTGGAATAATGAAGGAAGGAGAAATGCATCTTTATTTATAAAAATTCAAGTTTCCTACCAGAATCCTTAGACAGTCAGTAGTTTTAGAGCAAAATTTTAAAGTACAGGGAAAAACTTCAGATTAATTTTCAGGATCAGAAATTCAAAACAGAAAAAGGAGAAGTACAAGGCAACAGAATAGAAATATACTAAGTATGGAATGTGTGTGTGTGTTTTCCCTCCTCTATATGTTTCATTTTTATTAACTATCACGTCAGGGAACGTTTAGTTTTAAGGAATCCTATATGTTGTTTTCTGTTTCTTAAGGGCCCTCTGTTCCTTATCAGTTCCTGGAAAACAAGAACGAGCAGAGCTGCACACAGTTCTCAGGACTGAGGTCATGAGATGGGACACGTACATGGACTCCTTTTAATAACCTTTTACTTTTCTGCAAAACTATTTGGTTGTGTTCTTATTTCCAAGACATGGATTGTCTTCTGGCCCTGTGACGATTGTTATTCCTTTAGTTACTGTTGTTATGCGTCTGGTTTCGGTGTTTTTGCTCAACTTCATTTTTTGCTTAAAGCTTCCTTGTATAACAATATATTAGCACACACTGCCATAAATAAGGCACCCTTGTTTCACTCAAGACGTGGGTCCCCCGCACCTTTTCATCGCTTTCTCTTCATCGACTGTCGTCCCACGTCCCGGTCTGTAAAGACCATAACAAGTGGTGCCGGAACAGGGGACCTGGTGTATGCCCTTGGCAAGCAGACGGAGTGACTGGACCTACGGAGGTCAGTAAGTGCAGGGTTATGGGACAAACGGCTGGAAAGCCCCACCATTTTTCTACTTTGCTTCATCATTTATTTAAAGTTCAAGGACTTTCGCTTTTGTGACAGTGACTAGAGGCCTGTCTCCAAACGGTGGTTGAACATAATCCCTGGTTCCCCGAAGAAGGCAGTTTCAATTTAGAAATTTGGAAACAGGTTAAAGAGAATGTTGAACGAGCTGCTAGATGGGGAAAAAACACTCCAGTAGACTTCTGGCCCTAATGGGCCCTCTCTAAAGCCATGATTTTGCCATTTCAAGGAAGTTCTACCCCCCCTGATATTCGACAACAGGCAGAACACTTGTTACATGAATATGAATTAGATGATGAAACTTTACAAGAGGCCCAATTAGAACAACATAAAATATTTCAGAATTTTCCCACCAGCCCTGCTCCAGCTGCCTCAAGTGCTCCTCCTCCTCTTGCAACGGGCACCAAACTGAAAGTCCCTTCAACTCACGGACAAGATCACTCTGACAATGACTCTTCTGAGGCTCTTTTTGACACTAAAGCTGACAATACTTTCCTTGATGACAATGATAAGCCTTTAGCACGCACTCATATTTATGAGAAAACAGTATCTACTCATTCTCCTTCATGAGGAAGGCTTTCTGAGTTACTGGCTTTACAATCTTGAGTCTCTGAGGCCGATGACTTTTTTGCTTTTCCTGTTTTAAGAAATTCTAACGCTCAAGGGCAAATAATCCCTCAATACAAAGGCATTGATTTTTCTCACATGCAACAAATGAAAAAGGTTGTAACTATGTATGGCCCTCATTCGCCTTTTACTAAGGAACTTTTAAATGCTATGGCATCTTCTACTGGAAATTTTGTTCCTTATGATTGGCAACTTTTTGATAAAGGCTCTTCTTAAACCAAGAGAATACCTTCAATGGGCAATGTGGTTTCAGGATGTGGCTCGAGATCGTGCCAATTCTAATGCTCGAGCTGGCGCACCCCAAAACCAAATTACTTTTGAAATGTTAACAGGTACAGGGCAATTTGATGCAGTGGAAGCTCAAACACAATGCCCTCCTTTGTTGCACGAGCAGTTGAAAGAGGTTGCCCTTGAAGCTTGGGATCGAATTACTCCTCAGGGGGAACCAAAAGGCAGCTACACAAAAATATTTCAAGGACCTAATGAAGCCTATGCTGATTTTTTAGCTAGATTGGAAGTTGCTATTTCCCATAGTGTTATCAGAGAAGAAGTCGAAAGGCAACTAGAAAAACTGCTTGCTTATGAGAATGCAAATCAGGAATGTCAAAGAGTTATCACTCCAGTTCGTGAGACAGGGACTGTTATTGATTATTTGAAGGATTATCACAATTTAGGATCAGAAGCTCAAAAAATGCAAATATTAGCTGAAACAATGGCTGCTGATTTTTAAAAGGGAAATGAAGGATGTTTTACATGTGGAGATAAAACCCATTTAAAGAAGGATTGTCCTAAAAGGCACACAGAAAAAATTAAAACTGTTACAAAAACCTCCAGGAATTTGCCTTTGTTGCCGTAAGGGGATGCATTGGGCCAGGGAATGTCGATCTAAATATGATATTGAAGGGAAGCCTATTTCAGGAAACTCCAAACTGGGGATTCCCCAGGTCCCCATCAGCAAAAACCAGGGGCAAACTCCATCTTTTCCCTCAAACCCTCAACATCCAGCAGTGTTGCCATCGATATACCAGCCCTAAATGATTTTCTCCTTTTCCCTCAAGCAGGCCCTTCTAGAATACCTACTGGACTTTTTGGACCCCTACCCCCACAAACCTTCGGTCTTTTACTTGGCCAAATCTAGTTTTAACTTCTAAAGGAATTATTGTTCACTCTGGAGTAATTGATTCAGATTATAACGGAGAAATTCAAATTATGATGTCATCTCAGATACTATGGCAATTCAAAAAGGGGGACAAAATTGCTCAATTACTTCTTTTACCTTACATTTCTATTAGCTCCTCTAATGATGTACGGACAGAGCATTCGGCAGTACAGATCAAAAACAATCCTTACGGACATCAATAATATCTGAATATACCCGACCTGATATTTAACATAAATATCAAAATTAATGGCAAAAAATCTTCTGGTCTTCTTGTTAGTGGATCTGATATTACTATTATCTCCAAACATTTATTGCCCAAATCTTGGTCTATACAGAGAATTTCTTGCCAAATTGCAGGAGTTTCTCAAAGAAAAGTACAAGAGGTTCATCAAAGTGTCCAAATATGTCCACATGAGGGACCAGAAGGCCAGCCTGCAACATTACAACCTTATGTGATAGATGCACCCCATAATTTAATAGGAAGAGATTTACTTATGCAATGGCAAGCTCAAATATGTATTCCACATTTTTCCTAGGGACCACTGCTCACTTAACAAACAATAAAATTATTAAAATAACTTGGAAAAGTGACAAGCCTATTTGGACAGAGCAGTGGCCCCTTACAAAAGAGAAATTAGTGTCTTCTATAGGGGACTAGAATGCAAAAGTAGGAAGTCAAGAAACACCTGGAGTAACAGGCAAATTTGGCCTTGGAATATGGAATGAAGCAGGGCAAAGGCTAATAGAGTTTTGACAAGAAAATGCACTGGTCATAGCAAACACCCTCTTCCAATAACACAAGAGAAGACTCTACACATGGGCATCACCAGAAGGTCAACACCGAAATCAGATTAATTATATTCTTTGCAGCCAAAGATGGAGAAGCTCTATACAGTCAGCAAAAACAACACCAGGAGTTGACTGTGGCTCAGATCATGAACTCCTTATTGTCAAATTCAGACTTAAATTGAAGAAAGTAGGGAAAACTACTAGACCATTGAGGTATGACTTAAATAACATCCCTTGTGATTATACAGTGAAAGTGAGAAATAGATTTAAGGGCCTAGATCTGATAGATAAAGTGCCTTATGAACTATGGAATGAGGTTCATGACACTGTACAGGAGACAGGGGTCAAGACCATCCCCATGGAAAAGAAATGCAAAAAAGCAAAATGTCTGTATGGGGAGGCCTTACAAGTAGCTGTGAAAAGAAGAGAAGCGAAAAGCAAAGGAGAAAAGGAAAGAAATAAGCATCTGAATGCAGAGTTCCAAAGAATAGCAAGAAGAGATGAGAAAGCCTTCCTTAGCGATCAGTGCAAAGAAATAGAGGAAAACAACAGAATGGGAAAGACTAGAGATCTCTTCAAGAAAATCAGAGATACCAAAGGAATATTTCATGCAAAGATGGGCTCGATAAAGGACAGAAATGGTATGGACCTAACAGAAGCAGAAGATATTAAGAAGAGATGGCAAGAATACACAGAAGAACTGTACAAAAAAGATCATCACGACCCAGATAATCACAATGATATGATCACTGACATAGAGCCAGACATCCTGGAATGTGAAGTCAAGTGGGCCTTAGAAAGCATCACTACGAACAAAGCTAGTGGAGTTGATGGAATTCCAGTTGAGTTATTTCAAATCCTGCAAGGTCATGCTGTGAAAGTGCTGCACTCAATATGCCAGCAAATTTGGAAAACTCAGCAGTGGCCACAGGACTGGAAAAGGTCAGTTTTCCTTCCAATCCCAAAGAAAGGCAATGCCAAAGAATGCTCAAACTACCGCACAATTGCACTCATCTCACACGCTAGTAAAGTAATGCTCAAAATTCTCCAAGCCAGGCTTCAGCAATATGTGAACCATGAACTTCCTGATGTTCAAGCTGGTTTTAGAAAAGGCAGAGGAACCAGGATCAAATTGCCAACATCCGCTGGATCATGGAAAAAGCAAGAGAGTTCCAGAAAAACATCTATTTCTGCTTTATTGACTATGCCAAAGCCTTTGACTGTGTGGATCACAATAAACTGTAGAAAATTCTGAAAGAGATGGGAATACCAGACCACCTGACTTGCCTCTTGAGAAATCTGTATGCAGGTCAGGAAGCTATAGTTAGAACTGGACATGGAACAACAGACTGGTTCCAAATAGGAAAAGGAGTTCGTCAAGGCTGTATATTGTCACCCTGTTTATTTAACTTATATGCAGAGTACATCATGAGAAATGCTGGACTGGAAGAAACACAAGCTGGAATCAAGATTGCCAAGAGAAATATCAATAACCTCAGATATGCAGATGATACCACCCTTATGGCAGAAAGTGAAGAGGAACTCAAAAGCCTCCTGATGAAAGTGAAAGTGGAGAGTGGAAAAGTTGGCTTAAAGCTCAACATTCAGAAAACGAAGATCATGGTATCTGGTCCCATCACTTCATGGGAAATAGATGGGGAAACAGTGGAAACAGTGTCAGACTTTATTTTTTGGGGCTCCAAAACCACTGCAGATGGTGACTGCAGCCATGAAATTAAAAGACGCTTACTCTTTGGAAGGAAAGTTATGACCAACCTAGATAGCATATTCAAAAGCAGAGACATTACTTTGCCAACAAAGGTCCATCTAGTCAAGGCTATGGTTTTTCCTGTGGTCATGTATGGATGTGAGAGGTGGACTGTGAAGAAGGCTGAGTGCCAAAGAATTGATGCTTTTGAACTGTGGTGTTGGAGAAGACTCCTGAGAGAGTCCCTTGGACTGCAAGGAGATCCAACCAGTCCATTCTGAAGGAGATCAGCCCTGGGATTTCTTTGGAAGGAATGATGCTAAAGCTGAAACTCCAGTACTTTGGCCACCTCATGCAAAGAGTTGACTCATTGGAAAAGACTCTGATGCTGGGAGGGATTGGGGGCAGGAAGAGAAGGGGATGACAGAGGATGAGATGGCTGGATGGCATCACTGACTTGATGGACGTGAGTCTGAGTGAACTCCGGGAGTTGGTGATGGACAGGGAGGCCTGGCGTGCTGCGATTCATGGGGTCGCAAAGAGTCGGACATGACTGAGCAACTGAACTGAACTGAACTGAAAGAAGGCAATGGCAACCCACTCCGGTATTCTTGCCTGGAAAATCCCATGGGCAGAGGAGCCTGGTAGGCTGCAGTCCATGGGGTCTCGAAGAGTCAGACACGACTGAGCGACTTCACTTTCACTTTTCACTTTCATGCATTGGAGAAGGAAATGGTAAGCCACTCCAGTGTTCTTGCCTGGAGAATCCCAGGGACAGGGAGCCTGGTGGGCTGCCTTTTATGGGGTCGCACAGAGTCTGACACAACTGAAGCGACTTAGCAGCAGCAGCAGCAAAGAACTTATCTGTCAAGGAATGTTTAACAGGAGGATTCCTACGTGCTGTTTCTCATAAATCCTCTGTTCCCTATCAGTTTCTGGCAACAGAAACAAGTGGAACAGTAAGCTGCTCCTAGGACTGACGTCACAGGATGAGACATGTATGACTCCTTCAGTAAGCATTCTCCTTACGACAAAACTGCTTAGTATCCATCCTCTTTCTTGAGATATGGATTGTCTCCTGACCTTATGACCATTGTTAATCCCTTGTTCCCTTGGTAACGGTACATTTGGTTTTCTTATCCTTATCATTGTCGAAATTCCTTGTACAACAGCCTATATATACTCTCAGAAAGATCATTAAAGCACCTTTGCTCCATCAGAGCTTGGGTCCCCATGTCTTTCTTTCTTTCTCTCTCTCTCTCTCTCTCTTTCATTTTCTTATCGTCGACTCTGGACCACCAGGTTCTGGTCCATTAAAAGACCACAACACTTATCGATACACAATTAAAATTAAAACATATTGAGAAATCTTATTCTCCTTGGAATTCTCCCATTTTTGTAATAATAATAAAAAAAAAATCTGACAAATGGCGTCTCTTAACAGACCTTCAAAAAGTTAATACATCTAGGAAACCTATGGGTACGTTACAACCAGGAATTCCATCACTTACCACTATTCCTCAAAACTGGCATATTATTATTATAGATTTACAAGATTGCTTTTTTACTATACTTTTACAACCCTGTAGACCAAGAAAGATTTGCTTTCTCTCTTCCTTTTCCTAATCATATCAGTCCTCATAAACAGTATCAATGGACTGTATTGCCTCAAAAAATGATGAGTTCTCCCACCATGTGTCAATATTATGTAGCCAAGGCCCTTGAGCCTGTGATAAAACAATTTCCTGACTTTCTTGTTATTCGTTATATGGATGATATATTGTTTTCAGCTCCATCTGTTTTAGAAACTCAACATGTGTTTGACATAGCTCAACGATGCTTGAAAGACTCTGGATTAATTATTCCCCATGAAAAAATTCAAACCTCTACACCTTACCATTACTTAGGATCTATTGTTAATAAACAACATATTACTTCCCAACTAACACAAATTCATATTGACAAATTATCAACCTTGAATGATTTTTAAAAAGTTTTAGGTGATATAAACTGGATTAGACCCTCTTTAGGCATTGCAAATTATCAACTGACTAATTTATTTAATACTTTGAAAGGAGATTCTGATTTAAATAGCCCTCATTCACTTTCACAAGAGGCACGAGAGGAACTCTGTTTAGTACAAAATAAATTACAAAAACAATTTCTTACTCGTATTAGACTTGAATTACCTCTAGAGTTGTTTATACTTCCCTCTCTCCATTCTCCCACCGGACTTCTTGCCCAACAAGAACACCTGATAGAATGGATCTATATCCATTTTAGAGGGACAAAGTCACTTATGCCCTATCTTGATTTGATTGCTTTAATAATTATCAATGGGAGAAATAGAACTAAGACTTTAATTGGCTCCAATTCTCATAAAATTGTATTACCTATTAATAAAGCTCAATTTGAAAATACATTACAAACTTCTACTGATTTCCAATAGCCTTCTTGGACTATTTTGGAGAAATTTCATTTCATTATCCCTCTAATAAACTTTGGAATCTCTTCAAAAATACTGAATTTATTATCTTTCACATTGTTACATCACAACATATACCTCAAGCTGATGTTTTCTATATAGATGGGACTAAAAACACCAAAGCTTCAAAAAAATCTCTCAAAAAATATAAAGTCTTTTATACTAAATTTAACTCTGCTCAACAAAATGAATTATATGCTCTTATTCAGGTTATTCACCCACATCCTTACCTTATTAATATAGTTTCTGACTCTTTATATTCATTTTTTATATTAAGAAATAGAGAAACTTCTACCATAAATTCTAATCAATCTATTTTCCAACAACTTTTTCTTGAATTACAATCTATTATTAGGGACCACACTTCCCCCATTTACATTAGCCATATTCGAGCACATTCCAGCCTTCCCGGTCCTATGACTCATGGTAATGAACAAGCTGATAAGCTTGTTTCTTTTGCTACTCCTGAGGAACAACATGCTCTATTGCACAATAATGCTGGCCCCTTACACCAGATTTGGAAAATTCAATACCGCCAAGCTAAAGAAATCATTAATAACTGCTCTACTTGTAGACCCCTACATCTTTGACCCATTGCACAAGGTATCAATCCTCGAAGATTACAACCCAATAAATATGACAAACGGATGTAATTCATTGCCCTGAACTTTCTCCATCTTCTTTCTTACATGTCTGTATCAACACAAATTCTTCTTTTATCTGGGCCACACCTCTTCAAGGTGAGGCTACATGGCACGTTATAACTCACCTATTAGCTTGTTTTGCAGTAATGGAAACTCCTTGTTTTATAAAAACAGAGAATGGCCCTGCCTATATTTCTAGGCAATTTAAACAACTTTTACAATTATTTTCTATTAAACATATTACAGGTATTCCTTATAATCCACAAACACAGGACATAGTTGAACGAACATATCACACACTGAAACTACAAATAAAAAAAAACTAAAAAGGGGGGAATATACAGGAACATTTCTGTCTTCATAGATCTCAACACTATATACTCTCTAGCCCTATAACTATTGTTTATACACTCTATTTGTTCTAAATTTTTTAAACTAACCACAAGGAGATATCTTAACAAAAGCAGAAAAACATTCCGAGGAATTGAAGGACACTTCTCTTCCTCTGCCCATTTGGTATCAAGACGGGCTAACTAAACAATGGAAATCTGGGAAATTAATCTTACAGGGAAAGGGGTATGCTTGTATTTCTCCAGAGAGATCCAACGAAATCAATTGGCTCCCTCTTCGAAAGATCCGCCCCAGGAGAGCCCCTGGCATTCAAAATAGAGAAGAAATGACGAAATCCCTGGGAGGAAGAAATTCCAATACAGGCCATGGTGGCTCTAAAAATCTCCAAGAAGCACTGCCCTCGACATCATTGATATCATGATCTCCCTACTTGGGGGCAGATAAAAACCCTTACTAATCAAGCCGAAAATCTGGTTTCTCATCAAGGAATTCCTCAGAATCTGGAAAATATTTTTGTTGTTATGCTTGCTTTGCTTATTTTTGCTTCTCCCGCTCAAGCTGATTTGATTAATCATACTTATGGGGCCTATATGGGCTTCCCTGGTGGCTCAGAGGGTAAAGCGTCTGCCTGCAATGCAGAAGACCTGGGTTCGATCCCTGGGTCAGGAAGATGCCCTGGAGAAAGAAATGGCAACCCACTCAAGTACTTTTGCCTGGAAAACCCCATGGACAGAGAAGCCTCTCAGTTCAATTCAGTTCAGCCGCACAGTCCTGTCCGACTCTTTGCAACCCCATGAATCGTAGCACGCCAGGCCTCCCTGTCCATCACTATCTCCCAGAGTTCACTCAAACTCACGTCCATCGAGTCGGTGATGCCATCCAGCCATCTCATCCTCTAACCCCCCTTTATTGCAGGTTATAAAACAGACAGATAAAGGACCAGTCATATCCACCAATGACTCAGTACATATGCCTCCTCCTTGGAGTTTGGAAGGGCCCTCTCATTCTGAGGAAGAAAAAAAAACTAATTAAATTTCTCTAGGTTATGAAGTCCTTCCTCTATGCGTAGGTCCAGCAGAATTATGCATTAATGTTAGCCGACAAACATGGGCTTTCATCCTGCCTCCAAAAAAGAACTTTCACACATTGCTTGGACTGTTTACTACCCTTTCTTTCTATGAGAACCATGTTAACACTACTAAAACTCTAGAAAAAGGACAAAAATAATTATGCTAAGGGTTTACTTATAAGAACTTTAAATATACTCCTATTTATTGGGAAAGATGTCAAGCTAAATCAGGAAAATTAATGTTTTTGGCCAATTACACCATTGTTGATTGGGGACCCCATGGTATGTGGTTATCTAGGTGCTCAGATGATATTAACAGCACTGTATGTGATTATGCTACTCAAGTAGCATGGAAAGTTACCAAAACTATGATGGAACATTTCCATGACAAAGGGCTCCTTGGGTGGCTTGAAGGCGGAATGGCACCCCCTCACCCTTGAATCATCCTCGATAAATGGATTGGGCCTGAACAATGGGACATCTGGAAACTTGCTGCAAGCACCAAAGAACTTGGAACTTGGACTGGATATTTCACAGGGACCAGTCATAGTCATAGTAACTATTCCTTTCACTATAATCATTCATATTTCATACAAGCTTGTGTTCCCCTTCCCTTTGTTATAGCCATAGGGAACTTGCAATTTAATAAGACTTTACATTCTGTGACTTGTATAGATTGCAAATGGTATACTTGTCTTAATTCCTCTATTTCTCTGAAAAACAAATCCCTTTTGATTCTTCAATCTTTACATAATCTGTGGTTGTCGGTAGATCTCCAACGATCCTCTAGGAAGAGGGTCCCATGGCAGGACTTGCCTCCTGGCTACTCACTAAATTACTCCGGCAATCTAAACGATTCATTGGATGGTTAATTCTTGGCATTTTCGGATTAACAGCCATTTGCACCACTGCTGCTGTTGCAGGCATTGCTTTACAAGCCTCAATTCAAGCACAAAACTTTATTCAAAATTGGACCAAGGATGCTGATACTCTGTGGGCCACTCAGGCTCAGATAGATGAGGAAGTTCAAGATGAAATACAGGAACTAAAAACAGCCATCAAGTGGGTCAGAGATCAATTAATAGATTTATAAAAACAAGTAATAGTAAAATGTGATTGAAATTCTACTCAATTTTGTATTACCCCTGTTCGGTTCAACTATAGTGCCTATAACAGGGAACAAATCAAATTTCACTTGCAAGACATACATGATAATGCTTTCCTAAATGTACAGTTATTACAAAAGGAAATCTTGGAAACCTTCTCTAAAAGTCTGCCCTCTTCCAATAATTTGGAAACTTTAGCTGAACAGCTAGCTGATCAATTTTCTGGGCTTACTCATAGTATTGGGTCTGGTGCTATAACATTGATAGGTGTCCTGGTAATTATATTTGTTGTATACCAATGCCTTTCAACAAAAATTGTTCAAACTAAACAAACTCAATTAGGGCCTTTTTCACAAAAGTAATAAAAAAGGGGGAATTGTCAGGGAACGTTTAATTTTAAGGAATCCTATATGTTTATTTCTGTTTCTCAAGGGCCCTCTGTTCCTTATCAGTTCCTGGAAAACAGGAACGAGCAGAGCTGCACGCAGTTCTCAGGACTGAGGTCATGAGATGGGACACGTACATGGACTCCTTTTAGTAACCTTTTACTTTTCTGCAAAACTATTTGGTTGTGTTCTTATTTCCAAGACATGAATTGTCTTCTGGCCCTGTGACGATTGTTATTCCCCTCGTTACTATTGTTATGGCCCTATGACAACTGTTATTCCCTTATTTATTGTTGTTATGTGTCTGGTTTCAGTGTTTTTGCTCAAATTTATTTTTTGCCTGAAGCTTCCTTATATAACAATATATAAGCACATGCTGCCACGAATAAGGCACCCTTGTTTCACTTGAGACTTGGGTCCTCCACATCTTTCTTTTCGTTGCTTTCTCTTCGTAGACTGCTGTCCCCAGGTCCCAGTCCGTAAAGACTGTAACGCTATCAGAGACCCAAAAACCTCGAACTAAGACATTACTGGATGGTTTCCTGTCAGGGTTATGATTGGGGCAAAATTCAAAGGCAGTAGGAAATTCCAAGCATGAGGACCTACAGATAATATCTCCTTTCATGCTCAAAGTCAACTTGCTTCTCCACTGGGGCAGAAAATGCAAACAGAATATGTCAGATCTGGGGAGATCCTAGAGAACATATCTATTTGTTGTCTCCTCAGAATTCCCCTACCCCTTTCCCAGCAATTCCTGATTTCCATTTAAAGATTCATGTATTTCAAGGAAAACTCAATCCTATCTCTGTGCCTGATTCAGAGCAAGGATGACCCAAACTAAGGCAATGAATACATTTCACCAGGCTACTGCGATGGATAAGGAGCTGGTCCAATCAGGACAACTTGCAGAATGGCTGTTGGGAATTCAGGGGAAACCCATTCTTCTCTTTCCTAATACATGAAGTACCATGTAGTCCTGAGATTTCTGGCCACCATCTTGAGATCAGTCTCAGGATGAAATTGCTATCAAAAACCAGATCCCTGGTGACACTATTGAGACATTAAATCAAACCTTATCTGAAGCCACCCCCACTTCTGGAATTTTCCACTTCACTATCCAATGTATTTCCTTTTGTTTTAAGCCAATTTGAATTTGAGGAGCAGGTGGTGGGGGTGGGGGTGGGGGTTGTTTACAACCTAAAGCCTCCTAAGTGATGCAATCAGTGGAATTATCCAGTGCTTTCTTCTCATTTTACAAATGAGGCTTATGGGGAACTGACACACACAAGGTCAAATAGATGCATAGTTGATGGTTTGGTACTAGAAGATTAATTTCCTAACTCCTAGTCTGTTCTTTGCTCATAAACTTCTCTGCCCACAAAATTACATGTTGTTTTTATTTAGTTGCTAAGTCATGTCCAACTCTTTGCAGCCCTATACCTGTAGCCCACCAGCCTCCTCTGTCCATGGGATGTGTGTGTGTATGTGTATATAAGCAGTATGTATAGGGAATATGATTTGGGCAGCTCTGTGACTAATCCAGCTTCACCTATCTTTTCCTTTTTCTTCTTTATCTTTGTACCTCTCACATTCTCTCTCTCCTTCCCTTCTCCCTTCCTTCCTTTCATCCCTCATTATTTGTCATGTCACCCTTATTTGAAAGGAGAAAATCCTCTGTCTGTTTCAGCTAAGCATGTGGCCTAAGCTCAGGCCTAGTGGTTGCTATGGAAATACTCAGAGAAAATACCTGAAAAGAGATATCAAAGTGAAAAAATGATGTTTTCTCCAAGTAAGAAACATAGAGATGAAATGAATTACCTTACAAAGCCATGTACTACCTGTCACTGAAGTATAAACCAGAAAGCTTGCATTTTCTAACCAAATGTTTGGATTTTGTGATCAGATCAGTCACTCAGTTGTGTCCAACTCTTTGCGACCCCATGAATCACAGCACACCAGGCCTCCCTGTCCATCACCAACTCCTGGAGTTCACTCAGACTCACGTCCATCGAGTCAGTGATGCCATCCAGCCATCTCATGCTCTGTCGTGCCCTTCTCCTCCTGCCCCCAATCCCTCCCAGCATCAGAGTCTTTTCCAATGAGTCAACTCTTCGCATGAGGTGGCCAAAGTACTGGAGTTTCAGCTTTAGCATCATTCCTTCCAAAGAAATCCCAGGGCTGATCTCCTTCAGAATGGACTGGTTGGATCTCCTTGCAGTCCAAGGGACTCTCAAGAGTCTTCTCCAACACCACAGTTCAAAAGCATCAATTCTTTGGCGCTCAGCCTTCTTCACAGTCCAACTCTCACATCCATACATGACCACAGGAAAAACCATAGCCTTGACTAGACGGACCTTTGTTGGCAAAGTAATGTCTCTGCTTTTGAATATGCTATCTAGGTTGGTCATAACTTTCCTTCCAAGGAGTAAGTGTCTAGTGTTAGCAAAATGCCTGCATCCCAGTGCTCTGCTTCCTGAAGACCCAAAGACTAGTCCATGGTCTTGTTCTTTTTTATAATGAAGCATTTCCCTTTGGTAACTTATCTTCCCCCTTATTTTCAGAAAAATAACAACCTTCCCTATTTCCTAAAAACACTTAAATATAAACTATTTATTCATTTAAAAAATTATCAATTCATTTATTCAAGAGATTTGTTGGTCACCTGCTATGTGACAGGTACTGCTAGGTCTTGGAGATCCAATGGTGAGCAAGACACAAATCATTTTTAAACAAAAATTAAATTCCTGATAATGTCTGACCTGTAGAGAGAAGAAAGCAAATGAACAGTAGTGTTAACCACAGTTTCTTTTCTTAAAAAAAAAAAAAGTTCTGAAGTAAATGTGAAAGTTGTTAACATTTGGAAAATTTTAGTTGTTGATTACATGGGTACTTGTTATGTTTTTCTTTATTATTTCTTCTATTTTTTCAATTAAAAAACAGTCTGTAAGCATAAATAAAAGGCACGCTAATAGGACATCAGACTAAAGTGTGCCAAGGATAGAGGTGGGGGGAAATTGGGGGGCCAGTGAGTTTTGATTGTTCTTTCAAGATATCTGGCATATAAGAGAGGAGAAAGAGAGGGTAGAAGAAAAATGAGGGTCAAGTCATTTTCTCCCTATTGGGAAAGACTTGAGCAATTTCAAATGCTAATGGGAAGGACCTGATTGAGAGGGAGGGTTTGAATATGCAACAGACAGATGGGGAAATTGTTCCAAAAAGGATAGAGTGTGAGGATTCAAAGCGCAGAGAGAGAGGCCAGTGTTAGAATGGACAGCTTGCCTCTCTTTCCACATCAGAAAGCAAGGTTCTGATGCGGTTAAGTTTGTGGTCTTCGTGGTTAAAAATTGAGGATGCTCTGGTTGATGGTTCCATAAGGTGCATGCACACACATACACACACACATAATCTAAAACTTTAGAAAGATCAGAAGTTCATTGTGGGGACTGGCTTACTTAGCTCTTCATTGCTAAGCTGAGCAGAATGCCATCTTACTACTGAAATCCAGGTTCACTTGACTTCTGCCCACCCTAGGAGTGCTAACTGCTGCTATTAACTTCTCACTGTCAAAAGAGCCCAGAGTTTTTTTTTTTTCTTCTCATCTTTCCAATAGCTGTCTTGATTCAGGACTTCTTCATCCTTTAAGTAGATTATTTCAACAGCTTCCTAATTGACCTTCCTGTCCCAATCCAGTTTCCACACTGAAATAAAAATTCTTTTGCTAAAACATAATTATATTAAAAGAACTTCTGTGGCTAAAACTGCTCCATAGCTTTTCACTTATTTTGAGATGAAGGCCCGTCTCCTACAGCCAACACACAAGATGCTTTATAACCTGGACCTGGTCTGACCCTGGTCTTTCCTCCATGTACACTCATTCTCTAAACTACTAAAATGCTTACAGTTCCTCCGTTTCACCACGCCCTCTCTTGTCTGTGGGCTTTTACGCTAGTTGTCTCCTCTGTCCAGTTCATTTACTTCCACTGCCTAACTTTCACCTGGATAACTGCTAATTTATTCCTCAGGTCTCCTCTTAGATGTCATTTTTCCAGAAACCTCTGCTGACACCCCAGAGCTGGAGCGGCTGCTTCTTAACAGGACATCAAAGTCATCCTGGCTACATCTGTCACAGCATTCATCTGTTTCCATCTCACTTTGGATCATATCCGTATTTTAAGACAAAATCTTTGTTAAGTTTACCACTATATCCCCAACATTTTGCACAAAGTCTGGCTTATAAAATAAACATTTAAAAATTATTTGTCAGTTAAATGAAAGAGAAGTGAATGAATGGACTTTTTACAGAAGGTAAAATTGTCACTCAGGATGAGCAAAGGCCCTACCTGAACTCCTCCCCAAGTAAGTGAATAGTAAATCTGAATCTTGAGTTCTCCCTTCCCCTCCTTTCTCCTCTCCTCTTCCCTCTTTCTTTCTACTCCCTCCCCTTCTCATTCTCTCTTACCTTGAAAGATTTTACCCACATGACCAGCCATCCATATGATGATGATTCACAATGACGATGATGTGTATTTTCAGCCTATGGCTCTTTTCAGGGCTCCAAAGTCACATCCAGAAGTCTAGTCAACATTTCCTTTTGAAGGGATTATGGAGATTTCAAGCTTAACACCATTAAACTAATTTCAGCTTTACTTTCAAAACTTTATTGAGTCTGATTGGCCCAATAAGGAACAGGCAACTATTCTTGTTCCCAAACAGTATGTTATATACCAGGCAGGGATGAGCACAGAATGATAGGAGCAAGGAGGGAAAGTTTCTCAATTATGCCAAGGTCAGATATGACCTCCTAAAGAAATGATATAGAAGAGGAATATTTTTAACACAGCTAACTCTCAGCATTACTCCTCCATCTTTGGATTCAGAAAGTCCTTTGGTCAATTATCAGCATTGTCTCCTCTTTGGTTGGCAGATGTCCCTGACTTTGAATATAAACATCTGACATTCTAATTTAGACTCCTCCACAAGAGCTGGACTGCCATCCTGCCTTGGCGCCCAGCTCAGTTCCTCTGTTGCAAGTCCTGACTCCAAAATTCTGTGTGATAATAAAATACAAGATCATAGTTTTGAAATAGAGTGTGCATCTGGTGTGGACTGTTGTTTTGGTTTAATTAGGACTTGCTGTTTCCTGAACTCCTATAATTTCACTTGATGAATTGTATTAGTTACTTGCTCTGCAGACTTTGTGGAGAAGGCAATGGCACCCCACTCCAGTACTCTTGCCTGGACAATCCTATGGACGGAGGAGCCTGGTAGGCTGCAGTCCATGGGGTTGCTAAGAGTTGGACACAACTGAGCGTCTTCACTTTCACTTTTCATTTTCATGCACTGGAGAAGGAAATGGCAACCCACTCCAGTTTCTTGCCTGGAGAACCCCAGGGACAGGGGAACCTGGTGGACTGCCGTCTATGGGGTCACACAGAGTCAGGCATGACTAAAGCAACTTAGCAGCAGCAGCAGACTTTGAACATGAGGCATTTATCAGGGGAAATGACTCCTTCTTTCCCCTTTAGAAGTTAACTTTTGGTGCATTTAGACAAGTAACTGTGTCTGTTTGTTTGGTTATTATCTATCTCTAGGATTACAAATATCCGATATTTGCTGCTCTGTAGGAAGATGGGCCTGGCTCTGACATGCATTCAGCACATTCTAATGTGCTCCTATGTGTACAGTACAATGGGAGTTATGAAAACAGGTGAAATACTCTTACTCTTCTAAGAATTCTCAAACCAGTTCAAGAGAACAGACCCACTAATAAGTTAACTAACAGTTTAAGGCAGACCAAGATAAGAGACATAATAGATGTAATTATCCCTGTCATTTGTTTATCCTGGCTCAGTTTACAAAGAAATTCCATGAACGTCACAGCATTTGATCCTCACAAGGGCTCTAGGAGATAGGCGTTGTTTTCCTCAATTTAGAGTCACAGATAACCAAGGCTCAGAGAGATTAAATGTCTTTCCCATGTTCTGAAGGCTAATCATTGACACATGAATCTTTTGATCCAGTGGAGCACAATGGAAGGACAGAAGAAAGAGAGAACAACTTAAGTCAAAACAGTAAGAGAAAGTCTTATGGAGAAGGTATGATCTAAGTTGAGTTTCTACTGTCTGGAATAGAAGTAAAAGGGAAAGAAATTCCAAAGAGGAGAAACTTTTAAGTAAAGAGATCTGTGGAAGTGGGAAAATAGAAAGCAATCTGAGTAGCTAAGACATTCCACCAAAACTAATGGAACAAAACAGTTTTCTGGTGGTTCAGTGGTTACCACTCTGCTCTTCCAATGCAGGGGGCTCAGATTTGATCCCAGGTATGGGACCTACTTCAGTGAAGTTCTACTTCTACTTCTGCTTTATTGACTACACCAAAGCCTTTGACTCTGTGGGTCACAACAAACTGTGGAAAATTCTTCAAGAGGTGGGAATACCGACCACCTGACCTGCCTCCTGAGAAATCTGTATGCGGGTCAAGAAGCAACAGTTAGAACTGGACATGGAACAACAGACTGGTTCCAAATAGGAAAAGAAATGCATCAAGGCTGTATATTGTCACCCTGCTTATTTAACTTATATGCAGAGTACATCATGTGAAATGCTGGGCTGGATGAAGCACAAGCTGGAATCAAGATTGCCAAGAGAAATATCAATAACCTCAGATATGCAGATGACACCACTCCTATGGCAGAAAGTGAAGAAGAACTAAAGAGCCTCTTGATGAAAGTGAAAGAGGAGACTGGAAAAGTTGGCTTAAAACTCAACATTCAGAAAACTAAGATCATGGCATTTGGTCCCATCACTTCATGGCAAATAGATGGGGAAACAATGGAAAGAGTAAGAGACTTTATTTGGGGGGGGTTCCAAAATCACTGCAGGTGGTGACTGCAGCAATGAAATTAAAAGATGCTTGCTCCATGGAAGAAAAGCTATGACCAGCCTAAATGGCATATTAAAAAGCAGACTTTACTTTGCCAACAAAGGTCCATCTAGTCAAAGCTATGGTTTTTCCCGTAGTCTTGTATAGATGTGGGAGTTGGACTATAACGAAAGCTGAGCACCGAAGAATTGACGCTTTTGTAATGTGATGTTGGAGAAGACTGTTGAGAGTCCTTTGGACTGCAAAGAGATCAAACCAGTCCATCCTTAAGGAAATCAGTCCTGAATATTGATTGGAAGGACTGATGCTGAAGCTGAAACTCCAATACTTTTGCCACCTGATGCGAAGAAATGACTCATTAGAAAAGACCCTGGTTGGATGGCATCACCGACTCAATGCACATGAGTTTGAGTCAGCTCTGGGAGTTAATGGCGGACAAGGAGGCCTGGCGTGCTGCAGTTCATGGGGTCACAAAGAGGCAGACACGACTGAGTGACTAAACTCAACTGAACTGGGACCTAAGATCCTGACAGGGCCAAAAAAAAAAAAAAAGCCATGTAAAATTAATGGAACAAATATAAATTGGATATCATATTAATTACTTGACATAAACTCAAAAGAAAAATGTTATTACCCTGAAGGATTATGTAGGTTGAGGGGAAACATAAACACAAAACAAGTAAGATTAATATAAGAAAATACCTACATAGTAGTCCTACTGGGAAGTACACATAATATAGGAACAGGGCTTTCATTTTTACTTGTATTTTAGTTTATTGTTACATTGACTGCAGGGAGGGTGGTTTTTAAAGAAATGCGTGAAGATTAAATTGCACTAAAGAAATCAATGTTTTAGGAGATACTAGGCATTATGGCAACCCACTCCAGTGTTCTTGCCTGGAGAATCCCGGGGACGGCAGGGCCTGGTGGGCTGCCGTTTATGAGGTCGCACAGAGTCAGACACGACTGAAGCAACTTAGCAGCAGCAGTAGCAGCAGACATTAATGGGTCTGGAGAATGAGAAAATAGGTAGAAGCTCTGAGTAAGCAGGGCTGCCGGCCAGCCTCAGCACGCACAGCAAGTGTTTACCGGGTGCACGCGGGAGCGAGCAGTAGTGCGGTCTAGCAATGCTTATTGGCCTTGAGAAGGGATTGATGGATTTAAGGAAAATAAGGGGAACTTTGCCTGTGAGGTGCTGAGCTGTGCTGACTCACCCACCTAGAAACAAAGGGAGGAGAGAAACTGGAGGAAGATAGCTCTGGAGACCAGGTGGGCAGAAATGTAGCACGTGTGTATTAACTGAGTCTGATGTGTTCTTGGTCAGGCACTGGCAGGCAGAGAAACTTGACTTCATTCAATCCTTTTATCACATTTTGAAATAGATCAAAAATGGGTCATAACATGTTTTGCAGGTGGTAAACAGTCTCAGAGAGTTAAATAAGTTCTCAAAGTTACATCATTAGGCTGCAGCAGAGCCGGCAAATTCACAAAATTTGGGGGAATTAAAAGAAATGCCGTGATCAGATGTGGAAGACTGCGTATGTGCATGTGAATGTGTGTAGATGCGGCAGTAACTAGAGGACTATATTTAGCTGAAGAAGGCTTGTATTTTGTTTTAAAAATGAAAGATAATGAAAGCGCATTTGTGTTCTGGTGAGAATTACCAAAGGACGGTTAAAGATTGATGATGGGGACAGTAGGAAAGCTAAGGAGCCAAGTTCTGTTGAAGACCCAAGGGGTGGAGTCAGAGCACAAATGGGGACAAAGGAGGACATTTCTTCCATCTCAGAGAAGAGAACAAGGTGACAGTTGGGGAAATGCAGGCACGACACGGTGGCAATTCCAGTGTCTGCCTTTATCAAGGTCTGTCCTTGTTTTTCAGTCTGTTTGCCACCAATTAACCTTTTCGTGTACTTGTTTTCACAGCTTTATCGAGATATACTTAACATACAATAACTGGTAGGTATTTAAAGTGTATAATTTGATAAACTTTGACTTATATATACATCTCTGAAACCATCAACCCAAGCAAGACAATGAACATAACCATCAGCAGCTGAGCTGTTGTGTGTCCCTTTGTAATTTCTCCTTCCAGCAAAGATGGTTTTGTTTCCTTGCTTAATCTATATACTTCTAATTTCCTTTGATTGCTTTATTGCATTAGCAAATATATCCATTACTATGTTGAAAAGGAGTGATGAGGGGGCATATCCTACACTTGCACATGATTTTAGTGGGAAAGCTTCAAGTTTGTCACCATCAAGTATGATGTTTAGCTGTAGGGTTTTCTGTAGAGAGTTTGATTAAGTTGAGAAAGTTTCCTGTATTCCTAGTACACTGAGAGTTTTTATCACAATTAGGTATTGAATTTTGAATTTTATAAGTGCTTTCTCAGCATCTGCTAATATGATCCTGTGATTTTCTGTTATAGTCTGTTGATTCAGTGGGCTACATTAACTGATTTTTGAATATTGAACCTGGATTAAATCACACTTGGTTGTATCATATAATTATTTTTATACTTATTTGGATTCAGGATGTTTTCTTCACCTTCAAAGATATGCCTTACTGTTGTTTTGGCATTTATTCTCTTTACAGTTCTTTGAGCTTCCCAAGTCTGTGGTTTGGTGTCCAACATTAATTTGGGAAAAAATTTTGAATATTTCTTCAGTTCCTTTTTCTGTTTCTTCTCTTTCTGATATTACCATTTTATCTATGTTATTCCTTTGGGAGTTGTCACACAGTCCTTGGATATTCTTTCTGTGTTCTTTAGTTTCCAAATATTTGGGAATTTCTGCATATCTTTCTGTTACTGGTTTTGATTTAATTCATTTGTAGTCAGAGTACGGGGCTTCCCAGATGGTGCTAGTGGTAAAGATTCCACCTGCCAGTGCTGGAGATGCAAGAGACTCAGGTTCGATCCCTGGGTTTCGAAGATCCCCTGGAGTAGGAAATGACAACCACTCCACTGTTCTTGCCTGGAAAATTCCATGGACAGAGGAATCTAGCAGGTTACAGTACTTGGGACCACAAAGAGTAGGATATAACTGAGTCAGAATATACATTTTGTAAGATTTCAATCCCTGGAAATAAGCCTAAATTTGTTTTATGGAGCAGAATATGGTGTATTTTGGTAAATATGCCATTGCATCTGGAAAAAAAATGTGTAGTCTGCTGTTGTTAGGTGGGATTTGTGAACGTCAATTAAATCAGGTTGGTTGATAGTGCTGTTCAAGTCTTCATATCCTTACTGATATTCAGCCCAATTATTCCACCAGTTATAGACATACCTCACTTTGTTTCACTTTGCATTATTGTTCTTTGCAGATATGGTGTTTTTTTACAAGTTGCAGATTTGAAGCAACCCTATGCTGAGCACGTCTATCAGCACCATTTTTCGCAACATCATTTCCTCACTTCGTTTGTGTCTCTGCATCACATTTTTGCAATCCTCACAAAGTTTTTTTTTTAAATATTTTTGTTATTTGTGTCATGGTGATCCATAATTAGTTGTCTTTGATGTTACTGTTATAATTGTTTTGGGGGCACCATGAATTATGCCCATATGAGAGTGGACTTCATTGAAAATGTTGTGTGTCCTGAATGCTTCACTGACCTGCCTTTCACCCTCCTCCCTCCTCCTTAGGCCTTACCATTCCCTGAGACATAACAATATTAAAATTACACCTATTAATAACCCTGTGGTGGTCTCTAAGTAGTCAAGTGAAAGAAAGAGTCGCATATCTCTGACTTTAAATCAGAAGCTAGAAATAAACTTAGTGAGGAAGGCATATTGAAAGCTGAAAGAGAACAGAAACTGAGCCTCTTGCACCAAACAGCCAGGTTGTGAATGCAAAGGAAAAGCCCTTGAAGGAAATTAAAAGTTCTATTCCAGTGAATACACAAACAATAAGAAAGCAAAACAGAATTTTTTTGCTGATGAAAGTTTTAGTGGTCTTGACAGAAGATCAAAGAAGCCATAACATTCCCTTAAGTCAAAGTCTAATCCAGAATAAAGCCCCAACTCTCTTCAATTCTAAAAAGGCCACGATTGATGAGAAAGCCTCAGAAGAAAAGTTTGAAGCTAGCAAAGATTGGCTTATGAGGTTTAAGAAAAGAATCTGCTTCTATAACATAAAAGTGAAAAGTGAAGCATCAGGTGTGAATGTAGAAGCTCCAGCAAGTTATTCAGAAGATCTAGCTAAGATAATGGAGGTGGCTACAGTCAAGAGTAGGCTTCCCAGGTGGGTGGGAAGAATCAGTGATAAAGAATCTGCCTGCCATACTGGAGATGCGGGTTCAGTCCCTAAGTCGAGGGGATCCCCTGGAGAAGAGAATGGCAACCCACTTCAGCATTCTTGCCAAGGAAGTCCCATGGACAGAGGATCCTGGTGGATTACAATCCATGGGATTGCAAAGAGTAGGACACAATTTAGCTACTAAACAACAACACACACTAAGCAACACTGTTTCAATGTAGAACAGCCTTCTATTGGAAGAACATGTCATCAAGGACTTTGATAGCTACAGAAGTCAATGCCCAGCTTCAAACTTAAAGGACACACTGATTCTCTTGCTGGGAGGTAATGTAACTATTAACTTTAAGTTGAAGCCAATGCTCATTTGTTGTTGTTCAGTCACCAAGTTGTGTCCGACTCTTTGCAACCCTATGGACTGCAGCACGCCAGGCTTCCCTGTACCTCACCATCTCCCAGAGTTTTACCATTCTGAAAATCCTAAGGTCCTTAAGAATTATGCTAAATCTACTTGGCCTGTGTTCTATAAATGGAACCACAAAGCCTGAATAAAAGCACATCTCTTTACAATATGGTTTACTGAATATTTTAAGCCTATTGTTGACACCTACTGCTCAGAAAAAAAAGATTCCTTTCAACATAGTACAGCTTACTGACAATGCACCTGGTCATTCAAGAGCTCTGAAGGAGATGGACAATGAGGTTACATGCCTACTAACACAACATCCATTCTGCAGCCCATGGATCAAGGAGTAACTTCAATTTTCAAATGTTCATATTTAACAAATACATTTTGTCACTCTATAGCTGTCATAGATAGGGATTCTTCTGTTGGATCTAGACAGAGTAAACTGAAAATCTTCTGGAAAGGATTCACGATTGTAGATGCCATTCAGAACACTCATGCTCTGTGACAACCTAGAGGGGTGGGATGGGGTGAGAGGTGGGAGGGAGATTCAAGGAGGAGACATATGTATACTTATGGTTGATTTATACTGATGTATGCAAGAAACCAACACAATATTGTAATTATCCTTCAATCAAAAATAAATTAAGAAAGAATGGTAGTGGATAGAAAATGCTAGTAGAAAAATATGAAAACAAAAAAAAATTCAATATAATTTTAGATGCCACCAAAATAATGAAACTGGAATTTTATAAAATCACCATGTATTAGTGAGATAAAAATGCACTGTCATATGCAACTAATTGTCTTGGTTATTTGATGTATTAATAAAAAACTCTTTAGATAAAAATGAAAAAAATAACCCTCATGATTCATGGGAAGCAGTGAACAGGAACAGTAGTGCAGAAGAAGTTGATTCCAACCCTCATAAATGAGGTTAAGGGATTCAAGACTTCAATGGAGAAAGCAACTGCAGAAGTTATGGAAATATCAAGAAAACTAAAATTATAAGTGGAGTCTGAAGATGTAATTTGCTGCGATCTCATGATAAAACTTAAACAAATGAGGAGTTGCTTCTTCTAGTTAAGCAAAGAAAGTGGTTCCTTGAGATGGAAACTACTCCTAGTGATGATGCTGCCAAGACTGTTGAAATGACAACTAAGTATTTAGACTATTACATAATCTTAATGAGTAAAGCAGTGGTATAGTTTTAGAGGATTGATTCTAATTTTGAAAGAAGTTCTTCTGTAGGCAAAATGCCATCAAACAGCATTGCTACAAAATAGTTCATGCGAGGAAGAGTTAATAGATGCAGAAAGCTTCATTGCTCTCTTATTTTTAGAAATTACCATAGCCACCCAAGCCTTCAGCAACCAAAATTCTCATCAGTCAGCAGTCATCAACACTGAAGAAAGACCCTCTACCAGCAAAAAGATTATGATGCACTGAAGGCTTAGATGTTTGTTAGAACACATAGCAATAAAGTATTCTTTAATTAAGGTATATAACATTATTTTTCAGACATAATGCTATTCATACTTAATATTCTACAGTATGATATAAACATAACATTTTTGATGATTTGAGAGAATAGCATTGAAACATGCACATTACCTTTTGTAAAATAAATGACCAGTGCAAATTCAATGCATGAAACAGGGCACCCAAAGCCAGGGCTCTGGGACAACTCAGAGGGATAGTGTGGGAAGGGATGTGGGAAGGAAGTTCAGGATGGGGGACACATATATACCCTTGGCCAATTCATGTTGATGTATGGCAAAAACCATCACAATATTGTAAAGTAATTATTCTTCAATTAAAATAAATTAAAATAAGTTTTAAAAGTAAATACATAGAGAATCAAAAAATGTTTATATACACTAGGAAACTAAAGAATCTGTGACTTGCTTTATTGCAATATTTATTTATTGCAAAAATTCAGAGCCAAACCAGCGTATCACCAAGGTATGCTTATACTGAGAGAGGGATGTTGAAAAGTTTTCTCTGACATCTAATTTGCCTTATGTTAATATACCACCCTAGTGCTTTTATTTTTTAGCATTTTGTAAGATATCTCTTTGTACATCTTTTTTACTTTTAACTTATTTATGTCTTTATATCTAAAGTGAATTTCTTACGGAAAGCATATATTCCAATCTTGTTTTGTAGTATAATCTAACAATTTCTACTTCTTAATCGTGTCTAGCTTATTAACATTTAATGTGATTATTGACATGGATGAGATGGTTATTGACAGAGGAGGAGATGGTTGAATGGCATCACTGCCTCTATGGGCATGAGTTTGAGTAAGCTCTGGGAGTTGATGATGGACAGGGAAGCCTGGTGTACTGCAATCCATGGGGTTGCAAAGATTCAAACACAACTGAGTGACTGAACCAAACTGAACTAATTGACAAGGATGGTTCTAATTCCAACAGAATGATGTTTTATTTACTTTTTTGTCAGGCTTTTTCCCCTTTTCTCTCTTTTTCTACGTTCTTTTGATTAATTTTTATGGTTCTATTTTTTCTCATTTTTTGGCTTATTAGCTATAACTAATTGTTCTTTTTTTAGCTGGTTGCTTTAGGGGGTTGGGCTTCCCTGGTGGCTTGGATGGTAAAGAATCTGCCTATAATGCAGGAGACCCAAGTTCAATCCCTGGGTTGGGAAGACCCCCTGAAGAAGAAAATGGCAACCCATTCCAGTATTCTTGCCTGAAAAATTCCATGGACAGAGGAGATTGGTGGGGTTCTCTGTCTGTGAGTCCATGGGGTAGCAAAGAGTTGGACACAACTGAGTGACTTTCATTCATTCACTCACTCACTCACTTTGCTGCTGCTGCTGCTGCTAAGTCACTTCAGTCGTGTCCGACTCTGTGTGACCCCACAGATGGCAGCCCACCAGGCTCCCCCATCCCCGGGATTCTCCAGGCAAAAACACTGGAGTGGGTTGCCATTTCCTTCTCCAGTGCATGAAAGGGAAAAGTGAAAGTGAAGTCGCTCGGTCGTGTCGGACTCTTAGTGACCCCATGGACTGCAGCCTACCAGGCTCCTCCGTCCATGGGATTTTCCAGGCAAGAGTACTAGAGTGGGGTGCCATTGCCTTCTCTGTCACTCACTTTAAGGGGGCTATAATATATATATTTAAATTTTCAAAGTAAACTTTTAAGTAATATTATACCATTTCATGTAGAGTCTTAAAAGTGAAAAAATATTGCTACTTCTCTTCCCATTCTTTGTTCTATTTTTATTTTATACAATAAAATTTGTTTTACTGTCTTTACATTGTTTCCAAATGGCAGTCTGCTCTCCTTATATTTGCTTTCTCTGAATATAATATACCCTTATATCCCCCCTACCCTCCTGCCTGGCAGTTTCTACATTTTTCTGCGTATCACTGATATGAACAATTTGATTACAAAGCACAAAGGGAAATCAGGAATACCTAACCAGAGGCAGGGCATGATGTAACCCACATGTGACATAAAGAAATCCACAGTGGTCATGCAGAAATGAGATAAACGTCAGCATAGATTTGGAATGAAATCTGGCATGAGACTAAGGAGAAGGAAAATAGAAAAAGGATAATGGAGAAGATTTTTCCTCTCCAAAACACAGAAATGTTTCAGTTCTCTGTTATATCCAAAGGGTAACCATGGGAGATTCATCATATATCAGGCTGAATTTTAATTTTACTTAGAGAGTAACTTTTTAGTAATCCATGTGTTAAAAATATAATTAAGAGATCAGTATTTATTTCCCAGAAGTTGTGAATTACCCTAGAGTATTCCCTGAACTCTTATCTCTGAGAATCTATCAATTTATGAAGATATACATAAAAAATATTTCTTAGGGTGACTTAAAGGATTTTGAAAATTGATATAAGCTGATATTGCAAGTGTATTTCAAGAGAGTAGGATTGCAGATATCTTATTTCAAAGATAGGACTTTCATTTTAGCCCTGCTAACATTCTATTTATATAACCTTGAGAAAGTCACTTAACCACTGAAGGCTTAATTTCTTCAACTATAAAATGAATGTAATAAAATTACTGTTCCTTATCCAACTGATTGGAGTATTGCAAGGATCAGATAGCACAATGCTTATGAAAATATTCTGTCAACTATAAAAGACTATACAAATATTAATTTTAATTATTCATAAAAATTTAATGTAGCTTAAGGTGAAGTGAAGGTTCATGAATCTACCGACTTCACAGCATGCCACAGATTATAACAAAAATAAAATAGAAAAAATTAAATCAGGACAAGAAAGGATTGAGTTCACCTGATTTTAGATAGTAACCTATGTAAACCACTCCTCAAATGAGTTTTGTCTTTGAGTTGCCAATGTTAGAGTAACCCATTTCTAGTGAGATTGGAGGAAAGACAAGAGAAAAACTACTCTTCTTAAATAGTATGATTTATTCCTAGTCCCCAAATTATGACAGGAAGTTGGTTGACTATGCAACCCACACACAGAAAACAGCAGTGTTCACTCAAGCCAAGAAGGAAGTGAATTTTTTTATTTGTCTAAGCCAGCAATACTATCGCAATGAGGCACACTATATATAAAAGTTTGACACCTAGTGGATATATTAGGCATAAAATCTAAAGTCATGAACTAAAGTAAGGCTTTATGAATGCCAAGGAGTTAGGAAGAAGATCCACCTTGAAGTAATACCAGCATAGCATTTTCTTTGTACACTGAAAAAGCCTTCAAGAAACTCTTGGTGAGACTGACAAATTTTTCTGTAGTTCTCTCTTAGTACTGTCTGCATGGCCAATTTAAAAATATGCCCATTCTTGAGGTTTCCCTGGTGGCTCAGTGGTAAACAATCTGCCTGCCAATGTGGAAGGAGTGGGTTTCATCCCTGGTCCAGGAAGATCCTGCATGCCATGGAGCAACTAAGCCCAAGAACCACAACTATTGAGCCCACCAACAGCAACTACAGAAGCCCGTGCACTCTAGAGTCCATGCTCTGCAACAAGAGAAGCCACTACAATGAGAAGCCCGCACACCGCAACTAAGACTAGCCCCTGCTCTCCACAACCAGAGAGAAGCCACACGTCAGTGAAGACCTGGCATGGCCATAAATAAATAATATTCCCATTCTTGAAAATTCTTCATATAAGTTGCCCCAATCAGAAAGTTTCCCGATTCTTCTTGCAAATTCCAGTCACCATCCACCTACCACCTGACTCCTATTGAAGCAGGATGTTCATCAGTCAGAAGAATATAGGATTAGGGCAGATCTTTTCATTTATTCATTCATTCATTACTTGGCATTTTTCATGTTCTGCACACCAATCACTGTTCTATTCACATATTAACTCACTTAGTGTTTAATTATTTAATCAACATGATCACATTTGTTGAGTTTATACTGAGCTCTTACAATATATCAGATCCTATGCTTGTTAAATAGTCCTTCCCTCAAGGAACTCACAGTAAACTAGCTGAAGCAGAAATATAACACAGTGTGTTATAATGATCTGTCCAAGACCAGTGATTAAATATGCAGAGAGAAGTAGAGAGTCATGGAGAAGCGATACTTAATCTCAGAAATGTAAATGGAGGGAGTGTCAAAGACAGTTTCATAAGGAAAGTGTCACCTGAGTGCTGAGCCTTATGTATGAGCCAGTCAGTGGAGAAGGTAGGGCTGAGGGAGGGGAGAATGAGTCTGTAGAGTGGAATGGGGTTGAGCTGATAGTGAAGAGAATGTTACATGCAGAGGGGAAAGCAGAAACAAATGCACAGAATCAATAAGCCATATGTGATGTGTGGAAGCCACAATTAGCTGGAAGATACAGACAGAGGCAGAGTGCAAGCGATGAGGCTGAAGGTATGGACAGGGCTGAATGAAGGAACTTAGTCCTTGACATGTGTCAAAAATGAAAGTCCACTGAAGAATAGGGGGATAAGAGTTCAGATTTGTATTTTACATAGTAAACATAATTTAGATAGTCTGGTTGATAGAGCATACATGACTGGAAAGGTACAACCCATTAGGACATCTGTTGATGTTGTTTTAGTCATGTCCGAATCTTTTGCAACCCTGTAGACTATAGCCCACCAGGCTCCTCTGTCCGTGGGATTTTCCAGGCAAGAATCCTGGAGTGGGTTGCCATTTCCTCTCCAGGAGATCTTCTTGACCCAAAGGTCAAACCCAAGTCTCCTGCATTAGCAGGCAGATTCGTCACCACTGAGCCACCATGGAAGCTCTAGGAAATCTGTACTATTTAGAATAAATATAAACCCAACAAATGACTCTATTGTCAGTGTAATAAACTACTCTACAGCTTTCTATAGTGAACTTGAGTATACACATAGTGAATCAACTATACCAAGGAAATCTTAACTATTTTTTAGTCTTCATTAAACTTTAAAATTGAAGGGAGCCACAAGTATGCCCATTTCTGGTTGAAGACTAAAGAGAATGGGAAAGCGTCAGACCTTCTCCCTCCTACTCTTGACTTGGCCATCGACTAGCTGTGAGTCATTGAAACCAGACTCAAGTTCCTCAACCACAAAATAAATGGATTGGTGCTCAAGTGGTATTTAAACTCGAAAGTTCTGTGAAGCAATTTTCATTCTTTTTTAGAATTTTCTTAGTCTTCAAAGGGAATTGGAAACAGATATATAAGTACCTTTATATAGCTTATCTTTCAGTGTTTGTGAGACAAGTGGTGTGAATATGTATGATAATTAAACCTCACAGATCTGCAACATGAACATTGAAGATTTAAACACACATACGGTACTCATATTAAATAGTACATAATACATTTCTGTATATGCCAGGATACTAAACTATCTCGAATACCCTTATGTGCCAACATAGTGAGTCAAATCTAATTTTTTAACTTAATTTTTAAAAATTCCTTCTTTACTTATCCTTGAAAGATGCTCTGATTGAATTTATAATTTGGAAAAAAGCAAAAACTAGCCGAAGGCTTTAATCAAGGGGAAAAATTCAAGTATTTTAATCAAAGTTACATTAACATTTAAATTGTCAATAATGATCATTTTTGAATGTGCTATTGGGATAGAAAACCAGCGGTCATTCCTTATAACTTGACAATGTGTTTCCACAACATACCTAATTTTTATCATGATAAGTTTCATAGCAGGTAGTAAAAGGATGTACTTTGCTGAAAACCATTAATAATGCTGGATAAGCCAGTAAATGATTATCCTGCATATACTCAAACGTAAACAAGACCCTGATTTATGATCTGGAGTGTTCCTTCTCTTTCAGGGTATTCATGAGGGGCCTCTACTTGTTTTATCTGGGAACCACACCATCTACAATGGTTCATTTTTATGGTCTTTGATTTCAGCTCAGCTGATTAGATCTACCATCTACCACTCAAATCATTAATGATGTACAATCATAAAATGTACACAATGAATGACTAACCATGGCATTGTCCTGTGATCAGGGATGTGATGCCTTGCCAATAACTGGGTATATATGCTCATCTTATGAATGAAAATTGAATTATTTAATCACCAGTTATCTAGGCTGTCCATCTGTTTAAAACAAAGTCATAATTATTTATTTCCTTCTCCAAGTGTCAACTCAGACTTTAGTTTTTCTTGAACAGCATGATTGTATGTGCATATATGTGAACGGAAACACACACTGTATGAGAAGAGTGCAAACTGTGTAAGAAGCCCATGACGGGAAACAACCAAGTAACATGGATCTAGAAGCGGGTATAAGCGGTCATAAGACTGCCAGCAGCTGGCAGAAAGTTAAGGGGAAATGCCTGCCTGGGAAAAGAGAATGCCTTGGGCAAACATCAAAGCACTGCTTCTGAGAGGGGCAATTTTTATATTGCTGTTGGCAGGGATGAACACTCATTCAAATCATTCAAAGGCCCTACAAAAAAGGTTTGGCATATTCTGCGCTTGGCAGGAGCCAGTTGGGACTATGGTATTTATTCCCTTCCAACCCTTGAAACTTACATGACGCCTCCCTGTCTCCAATCTCAGACTGACAGCTTGGGGTGGTCGTGTTCAGGCCTCTGTGACAAGAGCAGACTGCAGGGGTTTTGTATTTGGTGGAGCAAGGCAGCAATCCACTGCAGAAACACAATGGAGACCGAGACAGACAGGCTGCCTTTAGCTGAAAAGTTTCTGGAGCACTGAACTGCTGTGTTCGGTGGTCTTTCAAATGGGGTGCCTGCATCCCAGGGACAAAAGTGATCCATTAGGACACAGGATGAAATTATTAGGATGTGTCATATTTACATAAATTTACATTTATTTTGCTTTGTGTATATTTTATGATATACGGTATATCAGTACAAGTGTGTATGTATTATAAATACATACATTTGTGTATTTATGTATTTAGTAACTTCAGTTATATTCAACTCTTTGCAACCCCATGGACTGTAGCCCACCAGGCTCCTCTGTCCATGGGATTCTCCAGGCAAGAATACTGGAGTGAGTATCCATGCCGTCCTCCAGAGGATCTTCCCAATCCAGGGATTGAACTCCTGCCTCCTGCATCTCCTGTATTGCAGGCAGATTCTTTACCCACTGAACCAATTTAATGGGAGGACAATTTAAAACATTTTTTGTTAATAGGGACGCACAGTCAAATACTTTTGCATATCACTGAAGTTGTTTCTCTGGCTACTGCATGCATTTATTGACAAGGGTCTTTCTTTGCCTCTGAAAGAGTGCCCTAAATTCCATAGTTGTTTTTGGCTACTCTTTCTCATTGTTATTAATTGTCTCTTTGAAAAAATATCACCTGTATCTGTAGGTAGTCTGTAATCGGTCCCTGTGTTTCTAAGAGTGAACACTTCAAATATTTAATTTTTAAAAATATAGAAGAAGGTACAATTTATCTGAGGCTTTTGACCAGTTGGAGGGATATTAGGAATTTGTAGGGGATATGATGAATGATTAGGTATTTCAAGTTGCAGTATGGCTTAGGCTATTATAAGGGGCTTTATTTTATCTATATGTGCTGTGAATATAAAATTGAGAATAAAATAAGATTGTGTATGAATAAAGTGTTTTGGGTAGTCCTCAAAATAAAAAAGTAAACAGTGAAAATATAAAATAAAATAAACAGCCAAAGCACACAAACATAAAACCCTCATGAATCAGTGCTATTACTGGCAGAAGTAACACTCAGGACAATATATCAGTCATCTATTTTTTTAAATTATTAAACAGAATAATGTTTCACTGTGATTCAGTTCTATTTTTATCTGCATTGTTAGCTCCAAATATCTCTATTTCTGTGTGCTAGATCCTGCTCCACTTTCCCCCAAAGGAAAGTAGAGTCCTATAACCGGAAAATATCCTAATCAATGTCTTTATATAAAATTGGAAAGGAGTGGAAAATAATATAAAAAAAAACACAAAATAAAAGCAGTGAAGTAAAATGTAATAAAACTGTAATGAAATGACAAGATTACACTTTTCCCTTTTTTAAAAAAATCTTTCCTTTTAGTTGTTTATTTGCTCCAATTGTCTTAGAAACAAGGGTTTAGCATTTGGATTCTCAGAGGGTCTGATTCTTTTTTTCTTTTTTAAAAAAATTAATTTTTTTTTATAGAACAATAATTGTTTTATAGAATTTTGCTGTTTTCTGCCAAAACTCAACATGAATCAGCCATGGGTATACACATATCCCCTCCCTTTTGAACCTCCCTCCCATCTCCCTCCCCATCCCACCCCTCAAGGTTGAAACAGAGCTCCTGTTTGAGTTTCCTGAACTGTACAACAATAAATGCTGGAGAGAGTGTGGAGAAAAGGGAATGCTCTTACACTATTGGTGGGAATATAAATTGATACAGCCACTATGGAAGATGGTGTGGAGACTCCTTAAAAAACTAGGAATAAAACCACCATATGACTCAGCAATCCCACCACTAGGCATATACCCTGAGGAAACCAAAATTGAAGAAGACACATGTATCTCATTATTCATTCCCTTAACATTTTTTGAACATATATCATGTTAGTTTAGCCAAATATTTGAATCAAGTAAAATTGAGATCTTTGAGGTACTAACTGTGGTATTCTGATGGTCAGTATATCAGTTTAGTTCAGTTCAGCCTCTCAGTCGTGTCTGACTCTTTGCGACCCCATGAATCTCAGCACACCAGGCCTCCCTGTCCATCACCAACTCCTGGAGTTTACCCAAACTCATGTCCATTGAGTCAGTGATGCCATCCAGCCGTCTCATCCTCTGTCGTCCCCTTCTCCTCCTGCCCCCAATCCCTCCCAGCATCAGAGTCTTTTCCAGTGAGTCAACTCTTTGCATGAGGTGGCCAAAGTATTGGAGTTTCAGCTTCAGCATCATTCCCTCCAAAGAAATCCCAGGGCTGATCTCCTTCAGAATGGACTGGTTGGATCTCCTTGCAGTCCAAGGGACTCTCAAGAGTCTTCTCCAACACCACAATTCAAAAACATCAATTCTATGGCGCTCAGCTTTCTTCACAGTCCAACTCTCACATCCATACATGACCACAGGAAAAACCATAGCCTTGACTAGATGGACCTTTATTGGCAAAGAAATGTCTCTGCTTTTTAATATACTGTCTAGGTTGGTCATAACTTTCCTTCTAAGGAGTAAGTGTCTTTTAATTTTATGGCTGCAGTCACCATCTGCAGTGATTTTGGAGCCCAGAAAAATAAAGTCAGCCACTGTTTCCCCATCTATTTCCCATGAAGTGATGTGACCAGATGCAGGATCTTAGTTTTCTGAATGTTGAGCTTTGAGCCAACTTTTTCACTCTCCTCTTTCATTTTAACCTACACGTAAATTTAACTCCAGCAATGGGAAAACATTCCTTACAGTGACTAGGTCATTGCAATATTCTATGTAAAGTGAAAGTGAAAGTAGAGTCACTCAGTCGTGTCTGACTCTTTGCGACCCCGTGGACTGTAGCCTACAACGCTCTGTCCATGGGATTTTCAAGGCAAGAGTACTGAAGTGGGTTGCCATTTCCTTCTCCAGGAGATCTTCCCAACCCAGGGATTGAACCTGGGTCTCCTGCATTGTAGGCAGATGCTTTACCATCTGAGCCATCAGGGAAGATGGCTGGTGGCTGGTGGATTCTATGTAAACCTACATCTAAAGATCTTGTAAGCGATACTTATGCTTTCTGGAGAATATCCAAGTCTCTTGTTCCAAGAATACTCATTGTAAAAGACCCTGATGCTGGGAAAGATAGAAGGCAGGAGAAGGGGAAGACAGAGGACAAGATAGTTGAATGGCATCACTGACTCAATGGACATGAGTTTGAGCAAACTCAGGGAGATAGTGAAGGACAGGGAAGCCTGGCGTGCTGCAGTCCATGGGGTCACAGAGTGAGACACGACTAAGAGACTGAACAACAACAACTTGCTCATCTGTTTATTGAGATTTCTTCTGGAAATGAAACCAGAAACTAGTTGATTTTAGAAATGGGGAAGGTGACTAGCTTTCATCTCGTGTAACTGTGCTGAGCACCAGCCTGTTGGCAGAGCTGATCTGCTGTATATGAGACACAGGAGTATGTTGAGGAGGCTCTGAAAATTTTCTTATGGTTGTCTACTCAACATCTTGTATGTCACCGTGTGTATTAACTGCTCAGTCACTAACGGAGCAGGTTGCTTTGCAACCCTGTGGACTGTAGCCTGCCAGGCTCCTCTGTCCATAGACTCCTCCAGTCATCTTCATCCAGTCTCCAGTGGATTGCCATTTCTTTCCCCAGGGGATCTTCCTGACCCAGGGATCGAACCTGGGTCACCTGCCTTGGCAGGCAGATTCTTTATTTTCTGAGCCACCAGGGAAGCCTAATAGATATCTCCACCTCCATGTCTGAAGAGGAGCATCCAATCTTCCCTTCTCCCTAATCCCAAACCTGCTATACCCACAATCTTCTTCATTTCAGTGTTAAGAATTCTCCTTCCAGTTGAGTGAACCAAAACCCTGGAGTCATCCTTGTCTCCTCTTTGCCTTTCACACTTAAATAACACACCAGGCAGCCTTGCAGATTAACTTTCCACCCATGCCATTACTAGGTACCTTCACAGCTTTGGAAAGTAACACAGTTAGAAATATGAGATCCAGAGAAGATGAATATTTATTGATCAGTTACCATAACGCTGGTTCCAATGCTAGGCCTTTGTTATTTTCCCCAGAGTTTAATCCCAAAAAAATCCTGTGAGGTGGGGTTAGCATCATTATACCCATGAAGACATAAATGCTTATCTGATCATATATGGCAGAATCAGGGCTGAAACCCAGAGAATTGACTCTAACTCTAAAGTTCCGGAATATCCTGTCATATTCTCACTTGTGAACCACCAACACAGGTGGGCTTTGATGCCTCAAAGGCCCTCAGGCGGGGCTCCTGGCCAGTCTGATAGAACAAAGTTAATACAGATCATTTATTAGTCAGCAGCCTCAGGGGCTGCCTGGATCAGACAGGTACTTTCCTGTTACAAGACTTAATTGACTGGATACCATCTCTCCCTTCTATTCCACACTGAACGTGGAACCCACCCACTTCCATTCACAAGTTGACAATCATTCACTTCGACTGCTCAGAATATATCTGCCTGCCTTAGGGCTTTAAGTTTCCCAAAGTTAACTGAGGATCGATAACATTAATTACTACATGGAGAAATGTGTCTGTACAAGAAGTTCAGTAATACCAATGAACACAGGACAACAGATGAAAACAGTGAGATAAATGAATAAGACAATTTAATTATATTGCTTATATAATTACTGCTTTAATTATATTGTTATTATACAAATTATATGAATATCTTAATTGAATTAATAAACCAACTATCTAGCAAGACTCAGAGATAATGTCATTTAAGATATTTGGAGCAGAGCATGTATTTACTTTTATGTTATTTTGCTGTATTTCTGTTTTTTTAGAAAGGGAAGGGAATAGTTACCGAAAAAGGAGAAAGCATGGGACTACCTGAAGCATTTAGAAGCAGGTGATGAGTTCTAAGGGGCTTCCCAGGTGGCTTTAGTGCTAAAGAACTCGTCTGCCAATGCAAGAGATATAAGAGACATTAGTTCAATCCTTGGGTCAGGAAGATCCCCTGGAGCAGGGCATGCAACCCACTCCAGTATCCTTGCCTGGAGAATCCCATGGACAGAGGAGCCTGGTGGGCTACAGCCCATAGGGTCACACAGAGTCAGACATGACTGAAGCGACTTAGCACACACTCACGATAAGTTCTAAGAATCTTAACCTCCCAAAGAAGGGTTCAGGAAAAAAATTCCTCAAAAAAAACCCAATAACAATAAAAATTTTAAAATATGCCCTCATAGAGATTTAATCTAGTTGAGACGAAGAGAAAGATTAAGTATGAAAAGAGGATAGAAGTGCCGATGGGCATTGCATCTAAGTCAGCATGTGAAAATTTAGAAAACTCCTAAATTGTCTTCTGCATAAAAATGTGGTAATTTCTTGTTTTTCCTGACAATGTTCACTTTGTTTGGATGTTTAGATTTATCATCATTCCAGTGTCCTCAGAGAGAGGTAAAAACTTGAGAATGGAAAAGGAATGAGGATCTATTTTTACAACTTATCCATCTACAGTACAGTCTTCATTCGCTTCCTTCCTCAAAACTGCAGTTAAGGAAGTTACCCAATCTCACAGAATTTAATAAAATGGCAGAGCCAATATTCACTTTCCAGCCTTATGCCATTTTGTAACTTTGCCTACACCACGCTGATTTTTTAGGAGTGTTCCTGTGATTTTATGCTTTCTTCTAACAATAACTGAGTAAGAAAGAAGAGTTGAAAAACATTCTCTCTTTAATTTAGCAAAAGCCTTAAATTATCTTGACACAAGTGTGCTTACTACTTACATTGCCCACGCCGTCTAGGTTACAGTGGTCAGAATTTCTGTCAGCATTCATGTTGACAGGAAGGGAGCAGAGAATAAATCATTAACACCATCTTCAACGTTCCGGCTGCTGCGGTGACACTTTCTCAGAATCTCACCTGCCTCTGTGTCCCCCACTGTTCTGTTTTCCAGTCCATAAATAATGCAAATGCAGTCTTCTTCATGAACTTTAGAAACAGATTGTAAATATCACTTCATCTCCTTGAAGATAGACACCTGGTTGCTAAGGGCCCCTTGGAAAACTCAGTGAATGATCCCTATGATGCCTTAGCTTATTTCTGTGCTTTATGGACACAAGACAAAAGAGTACATGTTGTCTATTCTCTTTGTTTAGGCAGCTAGGCATGAATAAGTGATGGTCCTGTCATCATCATAATGATAAAATAAATAGTCTGAGGTCTGACATGTGAGCTCCCATAGGAATATCCAAGAATGTGGGGACAGGTGACTGGGGAGAGTGGAATGGGCAGAAGAGAATCAAAGAGATTGAGGTCAGGTAATGAAAGAAGTGCCTTGACTGGCTCAGAGCCTGAAGACATATCACCTTTCTATGCATAACAAAGAACCCAAACAATTCTGCTGGTGAACATGTCCTACAACTCTGTGACCAATGTCTCAAGATACACAGAGGTGTTCCTGCTAATTGATGTTGTTGATTAGTCACTTTTGTTGCTAAGTCACATCTGACTCTTTTGGGACCCCATGGACCCGCTGGGCTCCTCTGTCCATGGGATTTCCCAGGCAGGAATACTGGAGTGGGTTGCCATTTCCTTCTCCAGGGGATCTTCCTGACCCAGGGACCAAACCCATGCCTCCTGTGTCTCCTGCATTGGCAGGCAGATTCTTTATCACTGGGTCACCATGCAAGAAACAGACTACAACCTTGAGATCAAGGAAAAGGAGAAAATTATGACTTATTCATGTTAGAATGGAAATACTAAGAAGGCAAGCCTAGTTGTAATAGCTGATGGATAAAGAACCTAAATAGTGGTCCTTTGGCAGGAGAGAGCAAGTCCCTGAATTCTCTGACCTTCATGGTTGACATAACAACAGAGAGAATAAGTGACCTCAGGCTGGGTGCAGTACCAGATGCCAGCGGCGCAGACAAAACACCCCTTCAGTGATTCAGGGGGCAGAGTTCTACTGTACACCATGCTCAGTGACAGTCTTTCTGGAGACTCACAAACCCTGTCTTTGTCTTCCCTAGGCAGAATACATCAGCTCCATCTGGCTGCTCTCCTGGAGTCTAATTCTCTGGCACTCACCTGCTGTACTAGTTTCCTATAACAAAGTACTACATACTAGGTAGCTTAAACAACAGAAATTGAAAGACTTGTGGTTCTGGAACCCTGAAATCAAGGTGTTGGCAAGGTTGCTTCCTTCTTAGGGTCATGAATATGAAAGTGTTAGTCGCTCAGTCATGTCTGACTATTTGCGACCATATGGACTGTAGCCCGCCAGGCTTCTCTGTCCATGGAATTCTCCAGGCAAGAATACTGGAGTGGTTTGCCATTCCCTTCTCCAGGGGATCTTCCTGACTCAAGGATTGAACTCAGACCTCCTGCATTACAGACAGAATCTTTACCATCTGAGCTACAACAAAAGCCCTAGGGGCATGAGCTGCTGCTGCTGCTAAGTCGCATCAGTTGTGTCCAACTCTGTGTGATCCCATAGACGGCAGCCCACCAGGCTCCCCAATACCTGGGATTCTCCAGGCAAGAGTGGGTTGCCAGTTCCTTCTCCAATGAGTGCAAGTGAAAGTCGCTCAGTCGTGTCCGACTCTCAGCGATCCCATGGACTGCAGCCTCCACCCATGGGATTGTGACCTTGCTCAAGCTACTTAACTTTTTAGAGCCTTTTTTCCTTTATCTGTTAAATGGACATGAGAATACATGGTTTTCCATGTTTGCAATAAGGATTATGAATTTCATACTTTAAAATAGGTAATGATATCATATGTTGATATGTAATATATAGTCACTAATAGAGTTATTATGTATATGGAATCTCTGACAGTGTTATTACGGATGCTGGAGGATGGCCTAGGTCAGTGGTTTTCAGCTTTGGGTGTACCAGAGTTAATGAATTTTTTAATTCAAATGCCTAGTCTATTAAATAAGGATATCCAGAAGAAATACCTACTTAAAGCATTAAAAATTCCATGTGTAAGTATATAATAATATGTCTATAGAATTCTTAGTGATTATGGCAAGAATACACAGAAGAACTGTACAAAAAAGATCTTCATGACCCAGATAATCACAATGGTGTGATCACTGACCTAGAGCCAGACATCCTGGAGTGTGAAGTCAAGTGGGCCTTAGAAAGCATCACTACAAACAAAGCTAGTGGAGGTGATGGAATACCAGTTGAGCTATTCCAAATTCTGAAAGATGATGCTGTGAAAGTGCTGCACTCAATATGCCAGCAAATTTGGAAAACTCAGCAGTGGCCACAGGACTGGAAAAGGTCAGTTTTCATTCCAATTCCAAAGAAAGGCAATGCCAAAGAATGCCCAAACTACCGCACAATTGCACGCATCTCACATACTAGTAAAGTAATGTTCAAAATTCTCCAAGCCAGACTTCAGCAATACGTGAACCGTGAACTTCCTGATGTTCAAGCTGGTTTTAGAAAAGGCAGAGGGACCAGAGATCAAATTGCCAACATCTGCTGGATCATAGAAAAAGCAAGAGAGTTCCAGAAAAACATCTATTTCTGCTTTATTGACTATGCCAAAGCCTTTGACTGTGTGGATCACAATAAACTGGAAAATTCTGAAAGAGATGGGAATACCAGACCACCTGATCTGCCTCTTGAGAAACCTGTATGCTGGTCAGGAAGCAACAGTTAGAACTGGACATGGAACAACAGACTGGTTCCAAATAGGAAAAGGAGTTCATCAAGGCTGTATACTGTCACCCTGTTTATTTAACTTATATGCAGAGTACATCATGAGAAACGCTGGACTGGAAGAAACACAAGCTGGAATCAAGATTGCTGGGAGAAATATCAATAACCTCAGAGATGCAGATGACACCACCCTTATGGCAGAAAGTGAAGAGGAACTCAAAAGCCTCTTGATGAAAGTGAAAGTGGAGAGTGAAAAAGTTGGCTTAAAGCTCAACATTCAGAAAACGAAGATCATGGCATCTGGTCCCATCACTTCATGGGAAATAGATGGGGAAACAGTGGAAACAGTGTCAGACTTTCTTTTTCTGGGCTCCAAAATCACTGCAGATGGTGACTGCAGTCATGAAATTAAAAGACGCTTACTCCTTGGAAGGAAAGTTATGACCAATCTAGATAGCATATTCAAAAGCAGAGACATTACTTTGCCAACAAAGGTTCGTCTAGTCAAGGCTGTGGTTTTTCCTGTGGTCATGTATGGATGTGAGAGTTGGACTGTGAAGAAGGCTGAGCGCCAAAGAATTGATTCTTTTGAACTGTGGTGTTGGAGAAGACTCCTGGGAGTCCCTTGGACTGCAAGGAGATCCAACCAGTCCATTCTGAAGGAGATCAGCCCTGGGATTTCTTTGGAAGGAATGATACTGAAGCTGAAACTCCAGTACTTTGGCCACCTCATGTGAAGAGTTGATTCATTGGAAAAGACTCTGATGCTGGGACGGATTGGGGGCAGGAGGAGAAGGGGACGACAGAGGATGAGATGGCTGGATGGCATCACTGACTTGATGGATGTGAGTCTGAGTGAACTCCGGGAGTTGGTGATGAACAGGGAGGCCTGGTGTGCTGCGATTCATGGGATCGCAAAGAGTTGGACATGACTGAGCAACTGATCTGATCTTATCTGATGCTTCATATATGGGGCTTCCTCAGTGGCTCAGTGGTAAAGAATCTGCTTGCAATACAGAAGATGCAGGAGACACTGGTTTGATCCCTGGATCATGAAGATCCCCTGGAAGAGGGCATGGCAACCCACTCAAGTATTCTTGCCTGGAGAATCCCATGGACAGAGGAGCCTGGTGGGCTATAGTCTATGGGATTGCAGAATTGGATAGGACTGAGTGACTGAGCATGTATGCATGCATGCATGCTTCATATATATATATATATATATATACACACACATATTTAGAGAGAATGTGTCAATGTAAATTTATTTAAATCTACTTTTAATCACTTTTATAACTGAAGTGAAATTAAAATCACATTTGTCAAATGAGTTAGGATATATTCATTTTGGTTGCCAAGCAACTTTTAAATTTTAGAAACTAAGAAGCTTCAGATGAAAATATTTAGCAGACTGATGAAAATTATTCAGTATGGTAGTATCAGTACATGGACCAGTAATCTAGGAAATACTGGTACTTTCCAAACCATTCACTCTAATCATAAGAGACCTGAATGCCTTTCATTTCTCCTTTTCTTTATTTTCTACACCGCTATGATCTGAATGCTTGTGTCCCTTGTCTAATTCATAGGTTGAATTCGAATCCTTTCGGTGATGGTATCAGGAGGGAGGGCTTTCCAGACGACTCAGCAGGAAAAGAACCCACCTGCCAATACAGGTGACACGGGTTTGATCTTTGGGTCAGGAAAATCCTCTGAGGAAGAAAATGGCAACTCACTCCAGTATTCTTGCCTAAAAAATTCCAGAGGAGCCTGGTGAGCTACAGTCCATGGGGTCACAAGGAGCTGGACATGACTGAGTGACTAAACAACAACAATTAGGAAGCGGGGCCTTTGGGAGAGGATTCCCTCATGTGGGAAGAACTCTCCTAAATGGGATTAGTGTTCTTTAAAGGAGGCTCCAGAGAGATCCCTTGCCCCTTCCGCCATGTGACTATGCAACCGAGAAGGGAGCCCTCACCCAATCACAATGACACTCTGATCTCAGACTCCCAACTGAGGGACAAAATTCTGTTGTTTAAAAGCTACCCAGTCTGTCCTATTTTGTGCTAGCAGCCAGAATGCCCTAAGACATACGTCATCTTCCTACCATCTTCTGGTTCACTTTCAACAAGGAGACCACACCTCCTCTGAAGTCATTTCATTGTCTCTGAGTGACAACGGTTCACATCAGGAGACCAGAGTATGAACCTAGGAACGAGTGTAATCTATTTTGAGTATCCCAATGGCAGATATACTTGCAATGCAATCTTTGGTTATGGAAATTCTTCTGTGGATATAGTCAATTTAATGGAGCCAAGATTTGGGTTGAATTCAGCCTTCAGTCCCAGTATCTTCTCCATAACAGATTGAGGATTCAAGTTTCCCATATTCACCCTGACTGAGAAAACTCAACCACTCTGACTCTGACAATAAACAGAGTATTGGACTGTCTACATGGTAAGATTGGAAGAGCATGTGATGAAAAGTCCAGCCAGAGATACCCAATCCACTGGCCTGCCAAGTGGTTGATATTTCCACTTAAGGATTGCTTTGAGTTGAGGATTAAAGATGCTCAGAAATATGCAAACATATTATTTGGGAGGAGTTAATATTGTAAACCATTATCAACTGTCAATTCCTTAGAATGAATTAGTTTATTGTGCTTTTTAAAAAATTAAATTTATTTATTTTTAATTGAAGGATAATTGTTTTTCAATATTGTGTTAGTTTCTGCCAAACATCAACATGAATCAGCCATAGGTATACCTATTGTGCTTCTTAATCAGTTGACTTATAAAGATTAAAATAGTGAATAGAAAACCATGAGGGTCAGTGGGGGGATATAACATGAGATATATTGGGACTTCCCTGGTGGTGCAGTGGTTAAGAATCTGCCTGCCAAAGCAACAGACACAGGACTGATCTCTGGTCTGGGAAGATTCCACAAACAGTGGGGCAACTAAGCAACTAAGCCCGTGCACCACTACTGAGCCCACATTCTAGGGCCCACACACCACAATCACTGAGCCTATTCAGCTAGAGCCTGTGCTCTGCAACAAGAGAAGCCTCCTGAATGAGAAGTCTGCACACCTCAAGGAATAGTAGCTCCCACTCGTCGCAGAGAAAGCCTGTGCAAAGTAATGAAGACCCAGTGAAGGCAAAAATAAATTTATAAAATTCTAAAAGATATGATATACTCTTCTGCTTTTTTTGTAAGAAAAGAAGAACAATGGCATTCATGTATGTATTACAATGAGCTTGGGAGGTAAGTTTCATTGTCCATTGATGTGTTGGGCTTAATTAGGAAGTTCCATGATACAGCATTAAAAGAGGTAAGTTTAGGATGCTTATTGCCGGCATCACTTATAAGCAGGCTGATGGTGAATGAACAAGCTATTTGAATGGAAGTGCCATAATAGAAAGGTATCCAACTCCTAGCTACTGGAAGGGTGCTTCTCACTATCACAGGGGTGAGACACCAGATGGTAGGGCTAACAGTAGAGAGTTTTAGAGTGACATTCTCTTCTAAAAAGCCTTCAAAGGCTATCTTCTACCTCCTTGATGACAACTAAGCTCCTCTGGCTTGCATAAATGGCCTTCCATGATAGATGTCTGCTGACTTCTCTGACTTCAGTCCTCAGGACACGTACTCAGGACTTCAGCAACACTAATCTGCCATCCCTTGCCACCCTGTGCTCTTTCCCTCTCTTCTGCTTGTCTAACTAAAGTTCATCCTTTAAGAGCGAATTTGAATGTCGTTTCTTTTGATGAAGCGTTTCCTGACTCTCCCAGTTCCAAGAGCCCCTTCTTCCTCCTTGTATAAATCTCCATGTCTATCTTTTATTATGGACTTCCCAGGTGGCGCTAGTGGTAAAGAACCTGTCTGCCAATGCAGGCGATGTAAGAGAAGCAGGTTTGATCCCTGAGTCAGGAAGATCTCCTGGAGGAGGGCATGGCAACCCACTCCAGTATCCTTGCCTGGAGAATCCCATGGACAGAGGAGCCTGGTGGACTACAGTCCATCGGATCACAAAGAGTCAGACACAACTGAGCACATACGTGCATACACACACACACACACATTCAGTCAACAGCAGATTCTTTCCTAGAAAAATTACTAAAAGCTGTTTTCCATCAAAAAGTAGAATAAACAAAAAACAAGGAAGGGCAATGACTTCAAATCCAAAAAGCAAGATACAACATAGGAAAAAAAAAAAAAAGGACATTTTTAGAATAATGATGAAGAGAAAGCCCAAGAAAACAATTTTTTATCACACTAGTGAACATTCAGTGCAGGTAGGAGCAAGGGGGTAGAAAGCTTAAAAGGTGATATCTTCACCAAAAATGAAAAAAAAATACATAGATTTTGTGATATACTTGACCACAATGAGAGGAGTCTTACAGATTTTATAGAGTTTGAAACTGAACCAGCAATAGGACACTGAAAACTAAGCAAATAACCACAAAAGTGATGACTAATTCCACTAATATAGAAAAACTGGATGAGAAATACCATGCAATGACTCCATGTAGCCCAGCTGTGAAGTCTAGTACTATAATCATAACAATGTAAGTCCTGAATATTAGTATAACCGAATTTGTGACATAAATATATTTGGAATAGGGAGAAAAGAAAGTGTAAGTGTGTAAAGGGGACAGAGAGTAAGTGAGTTAACTCATTTCTTTTTTTATTTAACTTTTTTTTGTTGTGGACCATTTTTAAGGTTTTTACTGAATTTGCTACCATATTGTTTCTGTTTTATATTTTTTAGTTTTTTGGCTTTAAGGCATGTGGGATTTTAGCTCCCCAACCAGGGATTAAACCCCCTAAAATGGAAGACGAGTTCTTAACCACTGGACTGCCAGGGAAGTCCCTAAATCTTCATTTCTATTGTAGGATGTCAATATTAATAAGTAAAATTGAAAAATCTAGAAATAGCAATGCAAATATTTCTATAGCAAGATGGAGGGAAATAGAAAAAGGAGCTAAAATGATTAGAAATCAGTGGGGCAAGGTGGATCTGAAAGATGCTGTTTTTCATTATAAACCTCATAGCCCTGTCTGAATTTTTAGACTGTGCACATGTATTATTTTGACATGAGTTAAAAATCAATTAAAATTTGTGAAACAAGTTAAATCCATAAGAATATTAAGAAGCTTTGATGCAAGTTTTTTTCAATATCAATTTGGCCATGATCATGTAGAAATTCAAATCTAATTATATATTTGCTTGCTGAGTCACTTCAGTCATGTTCCACTCTATGGACTGTATCCCACCAAGCTCCTTTGTCCATGGGATTCTCCAGGCAAGAATACAAGAGTGGGTTGCCATGCCCTCTTTCAGGGGCTCTTCCTGACCCAGTGATTATATATTTGGGACACATCTAATTTTCTTTCTTTGGTTTTTAAGAGAAATCATAAATTGTGATCCTTCTCCCTTTGCCTATTGAGATGCTATTGATGGTTCTAGTAAATACTTAGCTTGGGAAAGAAGAACATCAAAGCTTTCCTCTTGGCAGGCATTAGGATATGAATCATCGACATAGGAGCAGAATGTTCTGAGCTAACCCCAACCTCTCGACTAGCATTTAGCATTCACTGATGCCATCAACAGTACTGAAATGACTGTAACCAAGAGATTACGTTAACCCAGGGCAAAACTGAAGAGTATTTGGAAAGCTTTAATTAGGTTTATTGATTAAAGACAACAAGATTTCCACCTCTTCCATTAGTCCACTTTCTCAAAGTACATCTGATGAAGGGCTGTTATGAAAAAAACTCACTTTCTCACATTTGCAAGAAGTCTTTCCTAAGTTTCATATACTCTTTATGGGAAGTATCAAATCTTGGGAAGGCTCAAAAAATAGTATGCCATTAATGGTAATATTCTATCAAGCTAATTTTCAGGAAAACTAGGAGAATGGGGCATTAACTCTGATGCACATTTATGTATAAAACAAGTAGACATTGTCATAGAATGGGGACTTCAGGTCACAAATGAAGAGAAAGAAAAGCATTCAGGGGAGACTGAAGGAAATTAAATGGGTGAAGGAAAGGGTTATATACCCTAGGGAAGAGAGAAGTAACAGACTTAGGAAAACAAAAGAGAAATGAAGGGGGTATGTGGGAGAGATTCAGGATGAAACCTGCACAGCATATGTGGTCATGTCTTTTTTGTGTTATATAACAACTCAACCATTTTTTCTGACTTGCTGTCCCTTTGTCTGGGGCCAACTAGACCAGGGTCCTCCTATTTCATTCCAGATCCTGATCTCCTTAACAATTGCCAGAAAACTCCTTGTTATGGTCCTCCTAGGATGTTTATTCTACCTGGCCTGGGACCACAGGACTCAGATGCCCAGGCCAATGAGCCTTCAGCTTCACCTATTTGATATATAAGAGGATCTAGCCTTTCTTTTATTCTCACTGTAGGAGAAAAGAGGGAGAAAATATCACAAACTCTGGTCCCTTTAGAATGACCCCTTGTACCTAATGGGCATTCCTGACGTATGTGCAGTAGGTCCATGTATGGAGGCAGAGAGGTTATAAGCATAGATGCGGGTGGGTGAGATATGCTCTGGTAGGTGGATGTATGTCCATGTGTGTGTGTTTCTTCCTCTACATGTATGTGTCTCTAACTTCTGAATAGTCCTCTGATATCTGGTGATCCTTGGCTGTGAGTTCATACATAAGGGCGAGGCTCTAAAAATCCAGCTGGGAGCTCTCTTTACATAGGTAAGCATCTGAGCCAGTGAGCCTCACTCACAAGGTGGTCAGCCTGGCACACAACTGTTTCTCTGTGAGATCCAGTGGTACCCAAATATATCTGTGCCCTTATCCTGAACCTGTGATGCTAGTGGTAAAGTATCCAACTGCCAATGCAGGAGATGCACTAGACACAAGTTCAATCCCTGAGTCAGGAAGATATCCTGGATTATGGAGTGGCAACCCACTCCACTACTCTTGCCTGGAAAACTCCTTGGACAGAGAAGTCTGGCGGGCAAGAGTCCATGGAGTGCAGAGTCAGACACAACTGAGCACACGCAGCACAATCCTGACCTGTGAATATATTAGGTTACAAACAAAGAGGAATTAAGGTTGCAGGTGGAATTAAGGAATCAGTTAACCTTAAATTAGGGAGATTATCCTGGACCATCCGGGTGGGCCCAGTGTAATCACAAGTGTACTTAAAAGTGGAGGAGGGGAATTGGAAGAGAGAACCATCAGAAAGCAGCATTAAAAGGACTTAGTCTGATGCTGCTGGCTCTGAAGACAGAAGCGAACACAAGATAAGCAAAGTGGGGAGCCTTAGAAGCAGGAAGAGGCAAGGAAACATATTATCCTTTTGGTCTCCCCAAATGGCCAACACTTTGAGTTTAGCCCAGTGAGACCCTTTGTGAATTTCTAGCTTCCAGAATTGTAAGATAATAATTTTTATCTTTAACTGATTCATTTGTGGTGATTTGTTACAGGAGCTGTAGGAAACGAATCCACTCCTAGCAACAGTATAGTAGTGATGGGAGTATATGTACTCATTTTCTTTTGCCCAGAAGATTCTCCAGAGAGGAGAGAAAATAATCCTGACTTCTTGAAGTCTGGGAACAAAGCAGGGGATCTTCACATTTAGTCTGCAAACTTTCCTCCAAGCTCCATGTTTCATATAGCATTGTATCCCTCCTTGGCTTCCAGGATATTTGCAGTCACTCCTGTTTTCAGCCCCACTTGATACACTCTTTTTTTCAAAGGCAACTAGTATTCCCAATCCTGAGCTTTTATAGGGAGTTGACGCGACCGAGTGACTGAACTGAACTAAACTGATGGAATAACTCAGTTTGCCTGTTGTTAGCTTTCCTCCCATCCCCTCCAATTTGGAAAGTTTTGTTTTATTTCGTCAAACCAGTTATCATTCATTAATCCACTATCTAACATCTGAATCTGTATAGATGTTTCTAATGTGCTGCTACTATCCCCACAGGTTTACAGGTTTTTACATTTTATACCCATTTAATGGGATTTAAGAAAGGAAAAGAGACAAATGAGTCATTCAATTCATTATGCTTAACTGAAATTATTTTACCTATTTTTAAGTTTTTTTATAGATTAGAAACCCAAGACAATGAGTGACTAAGCAATTTGGGATGTTTTAGAACAAATCCTGATTGACTTCCAAGTCTGTATTCACATGAACTCATAGCCTGAAGCAGTTGGTGTCTGAAAAGCAATTGAAGCTGAACCTCCCAGATTGACCCATAGCAGGTCTGTGGTATCTTTATATGCATAGGGGTTACGCAAAGATACCTTGACTTGTTTAAAATGCATTTTATTAAATTACCAGGTTTGCCCAGATATGAATCATACTTCCCAACACCTCCCCCCACTTTTCACTGAGGGTGCTTCAAATTGCAGGTTCATGTCAATGGAATATGAGCAGAAATGAGGTGTGTTATCTCTAGGCCAAAGAGGTTAAGAAGCAGGTTGACCTTCTCCATCCTCTGTTTTCCCCCACCTGACTGTTGGAGGCTAATGAGTAACTTTAATGTGAACTAGAGACAAATTTTTATGGTAATAAGCCACTGGTAATGTTTAGCTTGTTTGTTACAGTAGCTACTGTTAGTTTAACTATCACATCTGTGCTTATGCAAAGCAAAGTGCAGATCTGGTATAGGGCAACATGTTTTCAGAGGAAGGAGTACCTTTTTGGTTCTCACAAAGTGTCCTTCTGCTAGCCAAGGTGTACAACTTTGGGTTGCATCTCTTCAAAGATAAGTTATTTGGGGAATTCCCTGGTGGCCCAGTGGTAAACAATCTGCCTGGCAATGCAGGAGAAGTGGGTTCAATCCCTGATCCAAGAAGATCCCACAGGCACCTGGACAACTAAGTCTGTGTGCCACGACTCCTGAGCCTGCGCTCCAGAGCCCACCAGCTGCAACTCCTGAGCTCATGAGCCACAACTACCGAAGCCTGTGAGGCTAGAGCTCATGCTCTGCAACAAGGGAACCATCGCAATGAGAAGCTGCCTGAGCAGCAACAAAGACCTAGCACAATCAAAAATATAATAAATATTAAAAAAAAAATGGGATAGTTTGCCAATGCACAAAGAAGATATATAAGTGAATGGCGGTCCTATAGAAATTAACCATCAGTTGTTCTACATGAATGAGAAAGCTCAGTAAGTATGGATAGAAAACCTGCATTAAGTCTCTGTCCTTTGGGTGTATCACCCATAGATATATACATATGATATACATAGATACATATATGTATCTGCAAATACATATAGATAAAGAAACTGGATAATCTAGAAGAGTGCAATGTTCCAGAAGTGGATTTGATCATAAGACAAGTCAGTGATTTTTGAAAAATGATATAAAATCTTGGCTCTCAGTGTGAGAAAGTGAGATTCCTTTCCTTGTTTAAAAGCTAGCTCTCTGATAAAATACACGAGGGACAGGAAATGAATCTGGTCACAAACCAAAAGCTAAATTTTTCAGCCTGATGTAATTCTTCCAGGAAAAGTACAATGCCATGGGGAGATAGGGAATGGCTAGACAGATAATTCAATTAGCCCTTTGCAAACTGGGTTTGTTTACACATTTTAAGCTAAAAATTATCTTTAATGTCTCCTTCCCCCTCTCATCCAAAAATGTGGCTGCTGGACATGTGGCCAAAACACATTTTCATATGGTCCTTCATTTAGTTGTGAATCAGCATCTTAGATGCTCAGTGTGCTCAGTCGTGTCCAACTCTTTGTGACCCCATGGACTGTAACCCACCAGGCTCTTCTGTCCATGGGATTTCCCAGGCAAGAATATTGGATTAGGTTTCCATTTCCTTCTCTAGGGGATCTTCCCTGCTCAGGGATCGAATCTGTATCTCCTGCATTGGCAGGCAAATTCTTTACCACTGAGCCATCAAGGAAGCCTGGATGCCCAGTGGCTACTTAGAAATCACTATAACTTAGAAGAAGACTATAAAGAGAAGGAGGAGGAAAGAAGGAAAAACTAAAGAGAAGGAGGATGAAACAATGATTCTTAGATGAACTCACCCAAGGTTTCCTTGAATACCCTGCCTGAGAGTATAGACCCATGGGGTTCTTGCATCTGTATTCCAGGGCCTGAGCGCTCCATCACTGAAAGGATCCAAGCAGATGGGGAGTCCCTTTTTCAAAGTTAATACTCTTTAGAGGATGAAACTAGAGGAAGTGATTGGTAAGGCCTCTTCCAAATCTAAGACTCAATGACAAAATTAAATGGCCACCAACATGTCTTCTATATCTGGAGGCCAAAAGAGACAACCCACAGGAAGATGGTGAGTGCCATATGCTATGGAGGATGGAGGAGTTCTTATTCAATGTAGAATTCGCCTACTAGAGAGGCACAAACAGTTCTTTGATTTGAAGCAGTAATTACTTCCTTGGCTTGCCCACATTAGGCTATCAGCTTTTGAGCTCTGTTGCTGCTGTGCCATTGTTAGAATCAAATTACTAAAAAGGTCAGCATCATTAATACGTGGTTTGTGAAGAATGAAAATGACAGACAAAATGTCTGTGAGCATCTAGAGCCTTGAATCAACAGCTTTACCCTTGTTTCTTTCTTTTACTGCTGTTATCATTTGCCCCCAAAGTTTACAGGTCAAGATCATAAGCCTAAAACCACCTATGGAAACTTACTAATCATATGGTCACCTAAGCACCTTACATGTTTTATCTGACCTGGACAGAAGATACTCCCTGAGACTCTTTACACCCAAATATAAACTCCTTGATGGTAGAGACCCTGCTTCTCTGAATTTCAGATGGAAGTTACCTTGGGACAGTCATAAATATATGAGTATGGATTAACTAACTATTTTTAAAACTTACACAAAGGTAGAAATAGAGTATGAAATAAGAGCCCACTGGAGAAGTTCTGGAACTTAAGATGAAGACTTCAAGAGGAAGTGAGTAATCTGAGTCTTGATCCCAGCTAAACTACTGCTACTCTATATGACTTTAGATCCGTCACTTTACCTAGAGTCCACTAGATTTTATTTCTTGGGGAATGGAAATTACTTTCTCTTTGATGTAACAAGAGAGAATTGAAATATGTATTTGTTTCATAATTAGTATTCAGGAATTTTTTCTCCACATGAGACCCATTAACTATGTTTGACATCAGTTTTTGTTTAGAGATTCAATTATTTCAGGACAATAGGCAAGTGGTAATTCTTAAGATGGCTAAAAAACTATAGCTTACACATCAAAAGACCTGACTTTTAGTCTCATGTAACTTGATTTGTGACTTTGGATAAGTTGTTTGCTTAATCATTTGCCTACTTTTTAATTTACCTCTCTAGGCTTCAGTTTTCTTACCTTAAAATGAGAGTAACAGAGTGTGTGATTTCCAGAGTCCCTTTCAACTTTAAAATCCTATGATTCCAAAGGAGATCGTGTATATGTAGGGTCATGTCCTTGTCCTTCACTCTCTCCCAGGGTTTGCTCAGATTCATGTCCATTGAGTTGGTAATGATATCTAACCATCTCATCCTCTGCTTTCCCTTCTTCTTTTGCTTCAATCCTTCCCAGCATCAGGGTCTTTTGCAATGAATTAGCTCTTTGCATCAGGTGGTCAAAGTACTGGAGGTTCAGCATCAGTCCTTCCAAAGAATATTCAGAGTTGATTTCCTTTAGGAATGACTGGTTTGATCTCCTTGCAGTCCAAGGGAATCTCAAGAGTCTTCTCAAGCTCCCCCAATTCAAAAGCATCAATTCTTAGGTGCTCAGCCTTCGTTATGGTCCAACTCTCACATCCATACATGACTACTGGAAAAACCATAGCTTTGAATATCAAACCCATGTCTCCTATGTCTCTGGCATTGCAGGTAGATTCTTTACCACTGAGCCATTGGGGAAGCCAAGATTCAAGAATAGTCTATATTAATGTATTGTGTTCCAGAACCTAAGTGTTGCTTGGGAAAGGAAAGTTAAACTCCTAGCTTCAGTTTTGCCCAGAGTGGCCTTGGTTCTCAACTTACTTTGAAAATGTAAAACAGACATTACTCATCGTGAAAATTATTTCTTTGGAATAGAGAAAACCATGAATAACATGTTATAATAAAGAAATCCTTAATACTAAAAAATAATTACTAGTAATTAAAGTCACTACTGTAATTCCCATTTAGTAATAAAGCAGAGAACCAAGTCTTAAAAAGTTATTATAAAGGGACCAAAGGCAGAGAACTTCATCTCTTCACTTTCATATGAATTTACTAAAATATTGGGCTCTTTCCCAGAAATTTTGCATTAGTCTATCTGTTCCTCAAGATCTGTATGAAATAACATTTCTTAATAAAACCATTTATCTCTTGAACAAGATACATTCTCTTTCCTATATTCAGTTAAATAAGCATTTATGGAGGGCTTATTCTAAATCCAGCCCTGGGCTTAATACTGTAAGAACTGAACACATTTCTAATTACCTTATGTTCTGAAATATTCACAGCATTGTTTACACCAATACCTAATATTTTCTTTATACTTAAGGCATATATTATGTTCTAATTTGATTAGGGTATACTTGTTTTCCTGGCACAATTCTTTGAACATAATAGGTGCTCAATAAACATTTAGAGAACCATAATAGAGGCAGTAATTTATCCCAATTGTAGACTATTAAGCAGTGAAAATAAATAATATTATCTCTAAGATTATAATGTGATTGAATGAGAACATAAAATCTGTTCTATCAAAATGCAGTTACATAAGATGTTTGGGGACAATGTTTGTTGCATACATCTCCATTACTAATGTGAATAAATACTCATATCTCTTTTAAACTACACTTAGGTTAATTCAGGCAAAATAGCAAACCAGTTCACAAACTAATCCTCTAGCATTAGCCACAGCACTGCACAGTGAATCGAATATTCTCAAGACATCTGAGGATTAGAGACACTAAGAGCAACCTTGTAAATCCTCACTCTTGCCTGTGCGTTAAAAAAAAAAAAAAGAACAAAAACTGGTGGCTCAGATGGTGAAGAGTCTGCTATGCAGGAGATACGGGTTCAATCCCTGAGTTGGGAAGATCCCCTGGAGAAGGAAATGGCAACCCACTCCGGTATTCTTGCTTGAAGAATTTCATGGAGAGAGGAGCCTGGTGAGCTTCAGACCATGAGGTTGCAGAAGAGTCGGACATGACTGAATGATTAACACTTTCAATTTCAAGCATAGGCAGTGGTATGGGAGGACCTGGGATGACCGTCAACAAGATACAAACGAATAGCTGAGTGTTAACTCTTTGAAAGTGTTTAGCTAAGAAAAACATTTTAGTAATGGTGAAAGTGGGCACCCTTGTCTTGTTTCTGACTTTAGAGGAAATGTACGAGACAGCAAAAGAGACACTGATGTATAGATCAGTCTTATGGACTCTGTGGGAGAGGGAGAGGGTGGGGAGATTTGGGAGAATGGCATTGAAACATGTATAATATCATGTATGAAATGAGTCACCAGTCCAGGTTCGATGCATGATACTGGATGCTTGGGGCTGTTGCACTGGGACGATCCAGAGGGAGGGTATGGGGAGGGAGGAGGGAGGAGTGTTCAGGATGGGGAACACAGGTATACCTGTGGCGGATTCATTCTGATATTTGGCAAAACTAATACAATATTGTAAAGTTTAAAAATAAAATTAAATTAAAAAAAATAAACTCAAGAAAAACATTTTACCCTACTTGCAAACTAAAATTAACCCGCCTGCCACATTTTCATAGATGCGAGAGTATTGATATTTTCCCACCCTGGGAGAATTGAGATTTGGTGTATCAGGTGACAATTACAGTTTCAGTAAGCTGCATTAGAGGAGAGGAGCCCTGCACTCTTCACCTGGATCTTTTCTAATATGCAATAAGCATCTCTGATCTTTGCCTCAGAGGGAGACACTATCTCTATCTTCCAGGGTGTTTACAAATGTACTGGAAAAGGTAGGCTGGACATAGGAACCTGAAAGACTCGTGTCTCATGAGAGAAATGTCTTCCAACACATGGGTCTTATCTTAGAGTGACAGATATATGAATGAATTAATGATGAATTACTAATTGGTGATATGGACGAGAAAATCTATGGCCATAAAGATTGAGAAGGAAGCCTATTTTCAGGAACTTTGTTAAGAAAGGCTTTTAGGAGAAGGCAGCATTGGAAATCAACCTTGAATATTCATTCAAAGGCCAGGCTGAAGCTTCAACATTTTGGCCAACTGATGTGAAGAATTGACTCTTTGGAAAATACTCTGATGCTGGGGAAGATTGAGGGTGAAAGGAGAAGGGGACCACAGAGGATGAGATGGATGGATGGCATCACCAACTCAATGGACCCAAATTTGAGATAGTGAAGGAGAAGAAAGACTGGTGTGCCGCAGCCCATGGGATCACAAAGAGTTGGACACAGCTTAGGGACTGAACAACGGCAACAAAACATTTAAGCAGAGATATAAACAGATTGAGGAACAGAGCTGTGTAAATATGTGTACCCTGAGCATTCTAGGCTGAAAGAACAAGCAGCGTTAAGGCCAAATGCTGGAGGATAACGTTCAGTTTATTTGAGAAACAGCAAGAAATCCAGGATAGTGAGAGCAAAAGGATGAGTGGTAGCCCATGAAGTTAGGAAGTGAGTCTGGAAACAAATCATATACCAAGGGAAGAATTTTCTTTAGATTTTACATTTGAAAGGCTGCAATTTGGCAAATGAATGAACAAATGGATAACTTTCCCTCATTTCCCTGAATCGAGTGGTCATTAAAAAGCTATTGAATGGAGAGAGGTTGACAAATCTCCACCCTAAACCATGGCCAGTCCAGGAAGGATCAGAGCCTCAAGAAGAAAGACAAAAAGTGGCAGCAGCAAAGCTAAGAGGCAATGGACCAAGCACCTGGGAGTGTCGAGTGGGAAGGCACATACGGAAAGCTGGCTCAGGATCTTGAACTGGGTTTAACCTAAATGGAAAGTGAAAGTGTTAGTCCCTCAGTAGTATCTGACTTTTTGCAACCCCATGGACTGTAGCCCACCAGGCTTCTCTGTTCATGGGATTTTCCAGGCAAGAATACTGGCTGCAACTGCTGCTAAGTCACGTCAGTCGTGTCTGACTCTGTGAGACCCCATAGACAGCAGCCTACCAGGCTCCGCCATCGCTGGGCTTCTCCAGGCAAGAATACTGGAGTGGGGTGCTATTGCCTTCTCCATGGGATCTTCCTGACCCAGGGATAGAACCCAGATCTCCCACATTGCAGGCAGATTCTTTATCATCTGAGCCACCAGAGAAGTCTAGATGGAAGGAGGCCCCCTGTTCTTGAAGAGGAGCACGCAACCAAGATAGAGCGAGGTAACTGCTTCTCCACCCTTCTCTCTCCGTTTACATAGTCTTTCTGTTTTCCCGCTCACTCCCTGTCTCTTCCGCAGTTTTCATACACACATTTTTCTCTTCCTATCATCTTCTATTTCATTCCCTTTGTCTTGATCTCCTCTCCTTATAGTCCCATTTTCTCAGATCTCTTGTCTTCCTGCCCTTTGATTTCCCCTTTCGGTACATGAAAACCTCTTTTCTCTCTCTCCTTATCTCTGGAGCTCCCCCCTGATTTTGGAAAGCCTGTTTTACCTTTTTTTTTCTTTCTGAAATCCTGTGGCTGGTGCATCTCTCACCAGTTAAAGAGACAGTGAGTAGAAGGAAGACCCCCTCCCTCCTCCATCTCTTCAGTTCAGTTCAGTTCAGTCGCTCAATCATGTCCAACTCTTTGCGACCCCATGAATCTCAGCACGCCAGGCCTCCCTGTCCATCTCCAACTACCGGAGTTTACCCAAACTCATGTCCATCAAGTCGGTGATGCCATCCAGCCATTTCATCCTCTGTCGTCCCCTTCTCCTCCTTCCCCCAATCCCTCCCAGCATCAGAGTCTTTTCCAATGAGTCAACTCTTCGCATGAGGTGGCCAAAGTACTGGAGTTTCAGCTTTAGCATCATTCCTTCCAAAGAAATCCCAGGGCTGATGTCCTTCAGAATGGACTGGTTGGATCTCCTTGCAGTCCAAGGGACTCTCAAGAGTCTTCTCCAACACCACAGTTCAAAAGCATCAATTCTTCGGCGCTCAGCCTTCTTCACAGTCCAACTCTCACATCCATACATGACCACAGGAAAAACCATAGCCTTGACTAGACGGACCTTTGTTGGCAAAGTAATGTCTCTGCTTTTCAATATGGTATCTAGGTTGGTCATAACTTTTCTTCCAAGGAGTAAGCAGGTATGGGTAAATTGTCCTTCCTTTCTCAGGCTGGGTTCAGAACGTGGTACCTACAGGGTGATGGTAGAAGGGAAGAAACGGTTCCACCTCAGCAACACCGTAGTGGAAAAGGCCCATTGCCCCCGTCCCCATGGTAAGGGTTACACCAGCATTTATGCACAGTCTCTGGTACATGGTAGGTGCTTTACAATGTTTGTGAATTTGTGAATATACTATTATAATTATCATCACTATCTTGGAGTATTTGGCATGAATTTTTACATCTAAATTAGGCAGCATCTTGAAACTTGTTTTTCTTTTATGGGCTCAAGGAGAAAAGTTGTTTTGTTTTTTTTTTACAAGCAGTGATTGCCATGGCAGCTTGAAAACTAGTTTCTGTGTTCTAACCATCAAACCATAGAATTTGTAATAGACAGGCTATAAGCAGCATAATCTCAGATGACATTTCTAGATAAAAACAACGAAGTTAAGCATCGGGAGATCCAAAACAAGTGGCAAGTCAGTCTTCATCTCCAAAGCTTGGCTGCAATGAATTCTCGTTTTTTCTCTGACTCCCTTGATAATTTTAAACTCACATTCCAGCTCACCCCTTTCTTCCCACTGGTGTTATCACGTGTCCTTAGGCCTATCACTGGAACTGGCAAATTGTGGTCAGAACTATTCCTTCATTCATCAAACACCTTTTGAAGACCTTCTAGGTGCCAAGGATTGTGCTGGGTGCTGGCACTCAGACCTGCTGTGCACTCTCAGGGAACCAAAGTCAAATGGAGGGAGAATTATTCACAAATCAGCAGAGTTCAGGGTTGCAGTCCTGTGATGAGGACACTCCTGCTGGTGTGAGAAGGGCCCAGCAGAGGGGCGATCAGTTGTTCATGAAAGTGAGGCTTAGGGTTGGGAAGGGAGTCAGAAACCTTTTTACATGTTATGTAACACTTTGTAAGCTGTATCTTAAGTGGGGGTTGTTTTCTAGGTGGGATATTTGCAAAGACTCACAGATGGGCAAGACTTGGCCTCATTAGAGAGTGTCAAGTGATTCAGGAGTGGAGGATATAAGAGAAGCTAATGGGGAGATGGGCCTGGGAAGAGATGAGGCTATAGAATTAATCAGGTGGGGGATCATCTCTGCAAATTTCCAAAAAGGAATTACATAATGCTCTCTTTCTAGAAGAACTTAGCAAGTACATTCCCTGTCTTTCTTATTTTGTGTCAATGAACTTTTGAAGACTGAGTCAACATCTCTGTTGAAGCACTGTCCATACATATACATACAATTACATACATATTAGGCATATGTGTACACAGATGCACATGTACACACATGTAAATATAAACCTGCCCACAGCTCTCCCCCACCCAAATCTTATAGGAAGCCAGTAGATAGACGGATTCCAACACAAGGATTTCTAAAGTTTGCTAAAGTTTTTTTCATTATTAAAGTTCACATACTTTTGATTATATAAAGTGGAAAAGGAAGAAAGAAAAATATAAATATATTCAGATATCCCTGGTTGTTCTTATTCTTTTACTTCCTTCTAGGCTTTTTTTCCTATGCACAAGTTTTATTTGTTTATTTGTCAACCTAACTGTAAGTCTGAATCATTTTTAGACTGTAAAGAAGTAAATTGTTTAATAAGATTTCACTTCAAGTAGATAGTCCCAAAGGTTATCCAACAATAATTATTGATTTCCTATTTTGTGTCAGGAGCTGTGCTAAGTGCTATAATAGAGTAGTAAACAACAGGCACAGCGATGGTCCATGCAGGTTACCATGGAGATATGAAGGTCTGGAAATAAAAAGGGTGTCATGTGGAGAAGCAAAGACCGACTAAACTTTCAGTTCTCTCAGCAACAACATCCCACTACCACCCACTCTGGCCCCTTGTCTTCGTAGTTATGAAGTCACCGAAAGCTCCCATTAGGAGGGCCTTTGAGCTCTTGTAGTCCAAATAATAGTGCCTGTCGGTAGAAACACACAGGACATGTGTAGGGATGGCATTCCCCCCCTTGATTTCTAGACTTGTTGCCTTCTAAGCTACCCTTTCTCTGGCAGCCAATGCTCTTCTCTGTTACCTGTCTCCTGCTGCCATGGCAGCCCCACAAACAGGAAACTGGAGGCGGTGCTGCCAAAACCCTGGACCCCAGCAGGCTTCTTCCTTCCTGCCACAGGGGTGGTAAGATACAAGGGGAGCAGTCCCATGGGCTGAGCACACCATTGGTCATTTTTGTCTTAGAAAAACAAGGCCATCATTCCTCTTTCCCAGCAAAACACCCAGTCACTCCAGCATGGAAAAACAAACAAACAAGCTGAGCAGAGCCACTCACTTCTGAAGTTGAGAGAGCCAGCATCATGTATATGCAGAGTTGGTAGTTTCTAATCTTTCACTGCCAGCCACAAATATCTCCCCCCCGCAGGCAGCACAACATCTCAGACTGTACCTTTAGAAAGCCATCTCTGAGGTAAGAACTGCAGTTTCTCTAAATCCCATGCTAAAATGGACTAAACATTAGCTCCATGAAATCACCTCAAACAATTACTAGTTACCGATCCCATCAGGTAACATGCACTAGATTCCTTTGTAACCTGATAAGTATCACTATGAGACACTGGTTAGTCTAGTGTTAATGGATAAATTAAGGACTGGCCCAGGCAGCCCTGGGTGTGTTATCACCGTGGGGCCTCTGAGAAGCCAGAGACAGCAAGAGGATGCAGGAATCCTGAATGGTTTTGAAGGAAAATATTACAAAAGCAAACTTGACTTACTTTCCCATTTTTCACTGTACACACCTTGCTACATCAAGGTTATTCTCACAGTAATCACTCATCCTATGAACTTTAGAGTCCATTTGGACAATCACATTTCTCAGTTGACTATACTGTCTCTCAACTATAAATGTCTCTGAAGCTAGGAAATTGCTTTAACTCTAGTTAAACATTATATAACACATGCATACTTAGAATGTGCAAGCCATAAACTGTATGGCAAAGTGTGGGAGAAAGAAGAACTTTGGACTTGGAGCCTCTGTAAATGAGTTTGAGTCATTTCTATTGGTGTGACCTTGACTAAGCACTGCTTCTCTGGATTGAAATATCATTCAACAAATTGTGCATTATTGGAATCGCCTATATAAAATATTCCTTAGCTCTCTTTACTTCCAGGCCCAGGCAGAATAAGTTCACTCGTTCTTCTACAGTCTTCCTGTACTTTGTACAAATTTGTTTCATGGAGATGCAGTTACATACATCATGTTTATCCCCCTCCCTAAACGATGATTCCTTTAGAACTCGACTTCAATCACCCATGGACTACCCAGTATCTGACTCACAGTCATACTCAATAAATATTCATCATACTTACCTGTCTGGTCTGCAAAATAGAGCCATAACGAACACTTCATATGGGCTCCTTGGTGGTTCAGAACAGTACTCAAGCAACTGCTTCAAAAACCATAAAACTCTGAGCAATTCTAAGGTATGGTCATTATTTGCAGGACAATATTATTTCTCAGAGGAGTACAATTCATGAAAATCAAGAAACCAAAGGAAATGAAGCAAGAAACAGTCCATGGTGATTAATTCTGGAGTCCAAGTAAGGGGCAATAGGGAAGGTGGAGGGAAGCGGAGGGTAGGAGACTTTAAGTTCTTACCTTATATCAATTTCTAATATTAGAAATGTGGATGATTTTTAATACTGATATGTTTTAGTGTTTTTTTCTAATTAGAAAAATAATTTACATGCAATATCAGTTAGTGTCTTCAATATTTACCTGAGGGGCCAATGAGCAGACTTCAAAAGGTTAACAGAAACTAAAGCTTGCTTTGCTGTTTACTACATTATTATTGACTGGGATTATATTTTTCTCTCTTTCATATTGCACTTTAAGCTTCCTAAGATGTTGTTTATTAATTTACTTTGTACTCACAGCAACTCTAATGTCATTAGGGTAATCATTTAATGAATAGAAAAACTATGACAGGAGAGATTTAATAAATTGCCCAAGATCCCAAACACAGTAGACAAGTCAAGACTAGAATTCAAGACACCCAAATCCAAGCCCTTTGCAGTTAATGAAATCCATGGGACAGCTCCTAAACACAATATTCTGTACCCTCTGTCCTTGGCAGAGACCCAGACTCCCAGAAAAGCTATTACCTACAGACAGATGGCTTCTGATATCTTATTTACTGCTACTCATTGAGTTCCAATCAGTGAATGATTTGGAAACAGCTTACCAGCTTGAATCTGGACCCTGCCACTAAATGAACTATGTGACTGATCAAAATCACTTAAACTTTCTGGAAGTCAGTATCCTTACCAAGTGGAAATGACACCACTCCTCACTCTCAGGGATCTTGTAAGCCCATAATGAGATAATGTATGTGAAATTGCTTTGTAAACTGTAAGGTCCTTGGTAAATGTCTGGTATGTTACTTGCTTACGAGTTTAGGAAGGTCACTTGGCAGAGGCATATATTCCCCTGGCCACCAAAAAGATAAGAAACTCTAACAGGAAAAGGATAAAGTCATTTCCAAGAGGAGGAAAAAAAGTATTCCCACTCAATGAGCCACCTGGGTCTGTAGTAATTAGATCCCAGTGTTCTTAAATATCTATTTCCTTTTCCCTCCTGGGACAGTGTTGTTTTCCCCTACCTGTCGCCCCAGCTGTGACCATCATTCAATCAGTTCAGCTATCAGAGCAAATAAACTTCACTCTCTGGGTCCTCAGCCTGAAGCCTCATGGTGGGATAACATGTGTTATAAATGCCTCTGTCCTTAATCATTGAAAGGGAAACCTAAAAATATTGAGTTTCCTATTAAGTTCAGTAAAATTCTTTTGGCTGGAGAATATAGACACCTGAAATCCTTCAGCGTGTTGGCTGAAAGTATATATTAGCTGGAACGTTGAATTCTGGTATACATATCAGAATTTGAGAATACCTGATATATATACATACATATATATACACACACACACACACACACACACACACACACACACATATATATATACACACACACACACACACATATATATATATATATACACTTGCCTCCGCCAAGTGACCTTCCTAAACTTGTAAGCAAATAACATACCAGATATTTACCAAGGACCTTACAGTTTACAAAACAATTTCACATACATTATCTCATTAGGGGCTTACAGGATCCCTGAGAGTGAGATGTGGTGTCATTTCCACTTGGTAAGGATACTGACTTCCAGAAAGTTTAAGTGATTTTGATCAGTCACATAGTTTATTTAGTGGCAGGGTCCAGATTCAAGCTGGTAAGCTGTTTCCAAATTATTCACTGATTGGAACTCAATGAGTAGCAGTAAATATATATATATATATATATATATGTGTGTGTGTGTGTGTGTGTGTGTGTGTGTATCAGAATATCTCTAGGCTATGTTGCATTTATACTCTACATCCGGAAGTGAAAGAACAAAGAGAAATGTATCTTGGAAAGGTACAATTCAGTGGTCAATGCAGCAAATCTGACCAAAGAATCTATCACAAAAAATGACAGACAACACAGAGTAATCAAACTAAATCCAGCTCTGCTGAAGGAATGGCTAAATGGGGGTGTTTAGACCGTTATATGCCTACACAATGAAAGCCATGTCTTGAAAACTGCCCCTTCTCCTCACCTTCAATTAGATTTCCTAATATTGATCTTCTAACTTAGAAAGTATCTCAAATAATTGTTCTAATAACTTGTCCACTGATAGAAAATTCTGTTCCTCCTAATCTGATCCTAATTCTTCCTTTTTATTTTCTTACTTCTCTGTATTATCTGAGACCTCTGGTTCAGTAACGGATAGAAACAACAGTGGGTATCTCAGATGTATTTCTGACTTTAGAGGAACTGATTCGAGGTTTTAAGTGTTGTGTTCACTGTGCATGTTTGTTAGATTCTCCTAATCAAGTTAAGGAACTTTTTCTCTTACAGTTTGCTAAGTGTTGTATGTAACCACAAAGAGTGGTTTATTTTTTTTATCAAATGACTTCTCTGCATCGGTTGAATTTCTTTTTTTCTTTTTTTGAATTTCTTTTTTTACCCTTCATTTTCATTTATTTTTAATATAAATTTATTTAATTGGAGGCTAGTTACTTTACAATATTGTATTGGTTTTGCCATATATTGACATTAATCAGCCACGGGTATACATGTGTTCCCCATCCTGAACCCCCCACCTCACCTCCCTCCCCATCCCATCCCTTTGGGTCATCCCTGTGCACCAGTCCTGAGCACCCTGTATCATTCATTGAACCTGGACTGGCTTATCTGATTTTTCTTCATGAATCTGTTAATATGGCAAACTACACTGCAGATTTCTTAATGTTACTATATCCCTGAACTTCTGGAATAAACACTTCTTTGATCATGATATATTTTTAAAATAATAATAAATGAGTAGGTTCAGTTTCCTTATGTTTTATGAAATTTGCATTTATGTTTACTGTTAAGAGTTTGCTGTTAATGGTACCTTCTAGGATTGTTATTGTCTTCAAAGTTAGGATAGCTACATGAATCAACTTGGGAAATTTTCTCTTGCTTCCTTTCCTATGGAAAAGTGCTTACGGGATAAAGAGTATAGGTTAAATTCTCTCTTTGATGGGCAATGTGCCCCATACACCTTTATAAATCAAGCTTGTAAATACTAAGAAAAAATATATATATTTTTACAATTGTTATTTGCTTGATCTTATATTTATCAGTTTAATTTTTGTAATAGGAAATGACTATTTGTTTGCCTGGTGAATTATTCTTTTAATTATCAAGAACTAACACTTCTTATAACTATTAATGGTTGTATCTTAAAAGTTACATTTGATATTAATAATACAACATCAGTTTTCTTTTTCCTTGATACATCTTTTATTTAAAACTTCTATCAGTTCTTATTAATTATATGAATAATGTATTCTTATAATTTAATTTGAAATTCCTTACCTTTTATCAGTAATTTTAACCAGTTTATGATTATTAAACATCTGGATTTATTTCTATATTTTTTGGTGCACTTTCTGAGTTCTATGCTGTTTATCAGCTTTTAAATTTCTTCTTTTACTATATACTATCAAAAACTTCCCCCTTAATTAATCTATACTTTTCGATATATATGTCCTTCTTTAACATGGATATGTTAATAAAGTCCAACTTTAAATAGTATCTCTTCTTGACAAAAAAGCACTTTAGAATGCTGTAACTCCAACTCCCCCCACATTTTCATGTTATTCTACGTTAGTCTCACCTTGTTTTTAAACTTCCCCAAATGATCTTTTTTGTTCTTGTTTATAGTTATTTTGATTTAACTGCACACTTACTAATTCTCTACTTTCTATTGTTTTTTGTTTCTCAAACCTTCACTCTGGAATAATTTTCATTTTTGTGAAGTCCACCTCTTAGTAATTTCTTTCAGTGAATATTATTAGTAAGCTCAGTCTTTTGTACGCAAATAATTTTATCATACCTTTCAATGACAACTTAGTTTAATATTTTGAAGATATTATTCCCTTTTACTCTGGTTTCCATTGCTACTAATGTAGACTATGACATTAGTTTTCCTTGTGGATAATATGTCTTTTCTCTTTTGTACCTTATAAAATGTATTTGTTCCTATCTTTTTATTCTGCAGTTTCACTATGAAATTCATCCTCCTTGGGATTGCTTGTGCAATTCTAGTATGAGGACTCATATCTTTCTTCAGTTAAGAAAAATCGAAGTGAGTATCATTTTTAACACTGTCTAATGTCCATTTTTTCTAACATTGTATAGTCAATATTCTCATCTAATGTCCATATCACTTAATCTCTTTATAGTATGCCCATCTCCATCACTTTTCCTGAATTCTGAATTATCTACTCCAATCTACCTTCCTTTAGCTGCTGTAGACTGTTGCTGTTTAACTCATAATTTGAGACTTTAATCTAATTACTAAAGTTTTTCTTTCAAGAAATTATATTCTTTTTGCTTTTTCTTTCTTATGCTATTTTCTTCTTGTCTTCTGACTTATATCTCTTTTTTAATGTTCTAAAATGAATATTTAAGTACATTTATTTTCTAATTCTCTTTTTCCCAACTGATAATTTTCTATTCATGTTGTTGCTGAGTCTTTCTCAGGATTTGCTTGTGTTAATGGTGATTTTATTCCTAAGTTTATTTTTTACTAGAAGTAGTTTTTGGAAGGGGTTCTATTGTACTGATTAACAGAAGTGCACCTACAAAGCATTTTCACATTTGCTTCTGCCAGGGCCTTAGGACTTTTTTTTGGACCAGTTTTTGCTAATTTCTAAATCTGGGGTTCCTGCCAAACAAATGTAGGATAGAATTAGATTCTAGACAAATTCTTTTTATAATATGGAGATTCTGACTTTTATGGTTGACACATTTCCCATCCAGGGCTCCCATCCCATCTAGTTCTTAGTCAGGTCCTCAGATGAATACGTATAATTTTTCTAATCAGTCCCTCTTCCATAGAATGTATATACTTTCAAAAATATTAGCAGTAGGGACTCCTTTGCAATTGGTCATCTCAAACAGCTCTGGATCTCATAGACTATCCTCAGTGAACATGAGAAACGCAATATCCATCATCTAAAACTTATATCCAGGACCTTGAATCACTGTGGCTTCAGGGTATTACTCCTCCTCTTGACTTTGAGATTCTCTTTATTTCTGCAACCTATGAATTTCCCCCTTCTTTTGAGCTTAGCAGTATATTTAGCTTTTGTTGGCATATTTTATCTAAATATTCTATGTTTGGAGAATGAAGAAGTTCTTTCAGTTGAATTTCCATTTCAAAGCAGACTTCAGGAAGCACTCTATCTTGGTGTATTGCCTATAGGTTTTAAGTATATGCAAAGAAATATCTGCAGTACTCTTAAAACTGGGCCCCAATTACTCAAATCAATGGTGTAGCCTGAGTTGACAGTGTGAACTTCTGGTTGGCCCAGTGAACTTTGTTTCCAGTCCCTATTGCAAAGCTGACTTGATGTCTTAAAAGCTTTTTCCCTTACGATCATGAGATATCTCAAAGTTTCTGAATTTTCATTTTGAAAGCCCATGGGTTTTTATGTAGACCTTTGATAATGATGTCATCAATATTACTTACTGTGTGATTCTGAAAAATTCATGTAAGTCCTCCGAAGAAAAAAATATCTACTTTGTAGAGTTGTTATGAAATGGATATATTTAGCACATAAGAAGATGTTCCCTTTCAACTTGTATAAATATTTATAGAGCATATGCTCTGAGAAGGCCTATATTTATGATACTCCAAATTTTTAATATTTTGGACCAGCTGTTGATTTTATGTCACTGGATTTGAGTTGTTAGATTTAACAAATAAAAATACAGGACACTAAAGTAAATTTAAATTAAATTTGAATTTCTGATAAACACTAAATAAATTTTTAGTGTAAGACTGGCCCATGCAATATTTAACGGATGTAGTGTTTATCACACCCTTATACTAAAAGATTACTCATTGTTTAACTGAAATGCAAATTTAATTGAGCATCCTGCATTTTATCTGGCAACCTTATACTGAATCTATGTTTTCTAATTTGAACAATAATGGTCATTTGTGAGAGATCTGTCACACATGTGTTTTAATTTTGCCAGTGTCCTATCTTAAACAAGAAAGCTAAGCTCAGCTATATGTTCATGTAGAATCCTTATTCAAGGCAGAAGGGATCTTTAAATCAAATGGTTCATTCCTGAAATTAAATTTCAGACATCATTTTTGTTTCATCTGTCCTTCCTTGGGATTTAATCAGCCATATTTGCAGTGACATCAGTAGAATACGGGATTTTCAGACATTCTATAATTTAGCTGATTTTAAAGAAAGATGACTGAGTCCTCAGCACACGGTAAGTTAAGAAGTGAGTATTCAGAGAACATTTTCGTGTCTGCGTTTCTGGCTGCTCTATGGCCTCTGATGGTTACAGGTTTTAAGTCCCAGCTATGTGACTCACTGGCTGGAGAGCCCTGGAAAAATAATTTTTTCTTCCAAGGGTCTGTTTCCCATCAGAACACCTATGGGTAATCATCCCCACCCACTTCAGGGACTGGGGTACTGTGAAGCAGGACAGCATTGTACATACAATAGACAGTTCTCCAGGGCCACAACTGCAACATCAAAGATTTCCAAAACACAAAGAAAGCAGAACTGGGACATATGCCAGAAGAGGTGAATTGAATTTGTGCCCTCTCAGAGAACACTGAAGCAGTCCCTCTTGGGCTGGAAAAGGGGCTCCTCTGTCAGACTGTTCATTAAGATCGCCACGCGATAGGCGCCCCTCCCCCACTCCCTACCCCAGGCTCTACCCTCTTCAGTCTTTTTCTCTCTGGTGTCTGTACCTTGTTCTGGAAAGCGCCACTTTAAGCACAAGGCCAGAGGAGTGTTGCTGTGTTCCCACAAACAAGGCAAACAGGCGTTTCCCTATAGATTTTTCCATTTCTAGTGTATACGTCACCAAGATCCCTGTAGAGTTGTTACCCATTACCAGAAACAAATTAAATGGCTAGGAAGTGAGAGTCAGCTGAGAGAAAACCATTTACTACTTGCTCTGTTCCTCTCTATTTTCTTACTCTCAGTAACTTGAACATATCAATACCAAACTTCCTCTTAAAACTGAATACAGCTCCAGTAGAGAAACCATGGTCCTCAGAGAAAAGCAATAGAGCTGGATAAAGGAGGAAAAGAGAGGAGAAAGGAACACACTTCTCTGTGAAATTTCTATTTTAGAGACTAAAATGAATTTGCATAGAGCTACCTCATTTTTATGTAGCAGATTTATTCTTCAAGGCTGGAAATACAGAAATGCTTAGGAAACTGGCTTGCAGCTCACTGACTGCTGTTAAAATTGGAGCACTGCAGATTCTTCATTTTCACCTTCGTTTACAGTGGCTTCTGACACCTTCACATTTCTCTACCTTGGAATTTAAAGTGAATCTCAATAAAATCAAGATTCCTTTAATAGTGAGACTACTCATCATTTTCGTCTTTCAATCTCCCAACATTTTTTCCATTCCTAAAGGCAGCTGTCCAAAGTGGGAAAAAGAAACTTGGAACAGATTACTTAGCCATTCTGTGCCTGCCAGTCCCCTATGCATGGGAGAATAACACTGTGTCCCTGTACATTAGGTTCTTCAGTTACATGCTTTCCTGGCATGTCATATTTCCCCTTTCATCACAGCCACCACTCTTGTAATGAGTAGATTGATACACGTATTTCTGGTAAACTGTAAATTCTTTGAGAGAAGGGCCTGTGTTTGTATCTGTCTCTGTAATCACAGTATCCCTCACACCTAGCACAATGCCTGACACATAGTACATAGTAATTAAATGTAGCTATTATCAATAGTTGCCTAGGGATGACAAACACAGTTGCTTTGTTATTCACCATATTTGTGTTCTATAAAATCTCTGTAGGCAATGCATTACTGAATACTGAACCATTGCTCTGAGGGTAAATACAGGATTAGGTTCCTGCAAGCCTCTGCTCACAACATTTTTGTCAACTGATCAATACATAACATTTAAAAAATATTTTAAATATACAATTTAGGTAGAAACCAACACAATATTGTAAAGCAATTATCCTTCAATTAAAAATAAATTTTTTTTGGTATTTAATATATGTTTATTAAACATATAGTATATTTGTTGTTTAATTTCTTTTTTTTATATGTTATGTGTATTTTCTTAATTTTATTTTATTTTTAAACTTTACATAATTGTATTAGTTTTGCCAAATATCAAATACAATTTATTTATTTATTATTGGTATCATAGGGGCTTCCTAGGTGGCGCTAGTGGTAAAGAACCTTCCTGCCAATGCAAGAGACTTAAGAGATACAGATTCAATCCCTGGGTTGGAAAGATCCCTTGGAAGAAGGCATGGCAACCCACTCCAGTATTCTTGCCTGGGGAATCCATATAGACAGAGGAGCCCGGCAGACTACAGTCCACAGGGTCAGAGTTGGATATGACAGAAGCAACTTAGCACACAACCTTGTTTTATATGCATTTTTGTTTAAAGATGTCTCATTTAATACACTTTGTTGATTAACTAACATTGAATTCATGGCCAACAGCATTGTAACTCCTGCCTATACAACCTTACCCAACACAAGTATGTCCTCTGTAATGCACCTTACAATTGTCTAGCACTTAGGCATATTAAATAGCACTTCAACCCTATGCCTAGGGTCATTTTAAACAGTGAAACCTTCAACAAAAGGCACACACACACACAAAATCTGGCACTAAATAGACTGCAAAAATTACAAGTTTAGAGTACGAAAGCTGAAATAAGAAGGTGGAGTGTTGCTTTATTTGCATATGTGTGTCAAAAGACTTAATTTTTTTTTTTTTTTTGCTCTGATGTGTCCATGAATGATTGCAAAAGCATCACAGGTGTTGGAATAAATTCTAGCGAGTGAATTTGAAAACACAGAATTCATTAACAATAAAAATCAACTGTACTTGGCAAAACTTCAGCCTGTGCTTCATCATCATGCTAAGCCTAAAGCAGACTTTGTTAAATTAACAAAACATTTCATCATTCATTCATTCATTCAAACTTCAAGCCATTTACTTGAATTCTCTGAGCCTTAGTTTTCTTATCTGAAAAATGGGTATTAATAGAACTTACCTAAAAGAGGTGCTGGAAGATTAATTAAGAAACTCTTAGAGGATGTGATGTATAATGTGGTGACTGCTTCCCTGATAGCTCAGTTGGTAAAGAATCTGCCTGCAATGCAGGAGACCCTGGTTCTATTTCTGAGTTGGGAAGATCCCCTGAAGGAGGGAAAGGCTACCCACTCCAGTATTCTGGCCCAAAGAATTCCATGGACTGTAGAGTCTATGGGGTTGCAAGGAGTCGGACACAACTGAGAGACTTTCAATTTCATAGTTGATAACACTGTATTGTATAATTAAAATTTTGATGGATACATTAAATAACCCAATGAAGGCAATCTTTTATAATGTATCAAATCATCATATTGCACAAATTAAATATCTTACAATTTAATGTGTCAGTTATACCTCAATAAAACTAGAGAAAAATAAAATATAAAATAATGAAAAATAAAGAAACAGCATATTAATCAACACATCAAGAGTGCTCAATAAATATAAACTGAAGTGACCTCTTCTGATATATCTTACAAATTGAAAGGGCATTTCTGGACTACTGTGCTACTTTAAATTCTACCAAGTCTAATCCTGAAGTCTCACAGAATTTTTATTCTTTCTGATTCTCTTTGCCTCTAAATTTTATGTTTTTCTTAGGCTGGAAACACAGATAAGAAAACTTTTTTTAAATGTATATTTATGTCTGCCTTTGCCTGGAGTCAAAATATCCCAGGCCCCATGATCTGCCATAAACAGAAGCTGCTGAAGTTGCATCTTTTCCTTCTTTCCCTACAACCATCTGAACTGGGCCTAGAAACAGAAGTTTCAGAACTAAAATTGCAGAGCAAATTCCTCCTCCTAAGATAGCTCAAACCTGAGAGATCTAGCATGCTCCTACCTTAGCCGCTTCTTATTTTCCTTGGCTGTGTAAAGACATGAGAGCTGAGCCCAGGGCTAAGAAGTGAATAACATGATAGTTTGATGACAGCAGCATAGATATCTGTCTCTTGAAGAATCCTAATACATAATCTAGCTTCATTTTCTCCACATGCTAGGTAGATCCTCTCTGAGGCCTTGTATTTATTATACAACCAGGTATTCTTGGCTGGATTCCACTGAGACTGATACTTGGAATTAAATGAGCCACAACTGGGTAAGTCCAGATTTTGCCCCATAATATTTTCTAGCATAACTAAAAACAAAACACCAAACAGTAGACACAAAGATGGTAAAGGAAACAGGAGAGAGTGCTGTTTTTAATGTCTGAATAGCAAACTGAGTTTTTGTACCAAGTTTGTGTTAGTCATTCAGTTTTGTCTGACTCTTTGTGACCCTATGGACTATAGCCCTCAAGATTTCTCTGTCCATGGAATTCTCCAGGCAAGAATACTAGAGTGAGTGTTCCTTTCTCCAGGGGATCCTCCTGATCCAGGGATCTAACCTGCATCTCCCGCATTACAGGCAGAGTTTTTTTACCATCTGAGCCACCAGGGAGGCCCAAGAGATGATGTGGTAGGAGGAGAGTCTTTTTGGACACCTTGAATGCCCTATTTTCATCTGCTCATGCTTCAGTTGGCCTTTTTAATAAAATAAGGATACATTTTGAATTATTAACTACATTTCCATGTTATTTGAAAAATTAATATGAAGAGTTAAGCTCTTTTGCTAAAATTTAGTATGATTTAAAACTTGACCTCTCTAAGTCTCAATTTCCCTTCAAATAAGGCAAAGTATAGATTATCTCTAATACTGTGTCAGTTCTAATATGTCACAAGATGAAGTTTATGACTCTATGGTTTATTGGATGTCAGAAATTAAAGATTAGATGGGCTGACTGCTGCAAGCCAATCTTCTAGTCCTGTCAGCTCTGTCTCCATAACGTTTCTCAGATCCAACTCCCTCTTTCCACTTATAACATCCATCCTCAGTTCATAAGTCAGTCTTCCCCTCTTTTCAATTCTAGTCCACACACTTTTACCAGAACTATCTTCCTTATACTCAGCTTTTTAAAAAAAATTTTATTGGGGTTGCTTTAAAATGTTGTATTAGTTTCTACTATATAGCAAACTGAGATCAAATCCGTCAGTCCTCATGGAAATCAACCCCGAATATTCATTGGAAGGGCTGTTGCTGAAGCTGAAGCTCTAGTACTTTGGTCACCTGATGTGAAGAGCCCACTCACTGGAAAAGACCCTGATGCTGGGAAAGATTGAAGGTAAAAGGAGAAGGGGGCAACAGAGGATGAGATGGTTACATAGCGTCACCAACTCAATGGACATGAATTTGAGCAAATTTGGGGAGATAGTGGAGGAAAGAGGAGCCTGGCATGCTGTAGTCCATGGGGCTGCAAAGAGTCGGACACTACTTAGTGACTGAACAATAGAAACAAAGTGAATCAGCTGTACACTTATGTATTTCACGTCTTTTTAGGATTTCCCTCCCATTTAGGTCACACAGAGCACTGACTAGTGTTCCCCGCTCTGTACAGTTGGTTCTCACTTGTTATCTGCTTTATACATAGTAGTGTATATATGTCATTCCTAATCTCCCAATTCATCCCTCCTCCCTCTCCTCCCTTGATGTCCATACATTTGTTCTCCATGTCTGTATCCCTATTTCTGCTTTGCAAATAGGTTTGCCTTTGATCATATCATTCCCTTGATCACAGACATTCAGTGACTTCCTACCATCTACAGGATAAATTCCAAACCATTCAGTCCAGCCTTCCACAGGCTGGCCTCTAATTATGCAATTCATCTCCTCCTCTCCACCTAGTAAATTCATCTGAGATTACTCTGTATTTCTCAAATAATGCCCTTCATCCTTCTGCTTTGGACCCCAGTTTAAGTTTTAGCTTTTATATGAAAGGTTTTCTCCTCCCTTGCTAATCTTCTCTAGCACTTATTTATTTATTAAACTCCTGCATTTCCTTCAAGGTCCATTTATATCTTAAATCTTTCAAGAAGCCTTCTCAGATTCACAGAGAAAGAAAGAATCCTCTCTCTCATAAAGCATGTTTGTAACCATAATTTAGCACTCATTACAGAATTGTCTCAAAGTTAGTTAGATGTGTTAGTCATTTTAATTGGCTGATGAAATCTTGAAGTCAGAAACCATGTACTTTTCACCCCCTGAATCCCCAGTGGCTCCAGCATTGAGCTTTGCACATGGTGATCAATAGTTGTTTTTAAAAAGTGGATTCAATTGATTTTTCTCCAGGCTGAAAGGAGGCAGTATAAAGCAGAGATTCCCCCAAACCACATGCCTCTTAGCTATTCATCCAACTGATCACCTTTCAACACAGCCAAGGATGCTAGGAAGCCTGGGCCTCTGACTTGGCCCCACCTGACCCCAGCGGCTTTCCTACTCTCAGGACAGGAGCAGAATGGTTGACATGCTTTGGAAACTAAGACCTGCCCTTTGTAAAGCATGAAATCAAATGGTAAGTCCCTTCCTTATTGAAAATTCTTGCTAAACCAGTTCTTTCTGGTTGCACTTAATCCTTTCACTTCAAGAGGAGTAAGCTCAGAGAATCAATGTTGACCATTCACAACCTCCTCCCTCTAGCCTTCACTTGATTGGGACAGAAGTGGCAACCCAGGCCTCTCTGGATAAGCTCAACCTTCTGAGCTCAGGGTCTCTGGAGTACACTCGCCAGTAGGAAGGAAAAAGACTTCCCTTAAAGACTTCAGGCAGAGCCCCCTGAGGAGGAGCAACCAAATATTCTTGTCTAATCCCTACTACTTTGAACATTTTGAGATATTCAAGATATTTGTGGTGTAGGTCTGTTTTATCCCTCACATGGTAAGACTATGGGGATGTGGAATGAGTTGGGGAAGCAGTAAAGGTACATATAAATAAGATTGGCAGGAGATGCTTCAAGATGGCCAAGTATATCACAAGAGATGCCTCTGGTTAATAAGAAATTGTCTCCAAAATACTCTCATTTGAATGTACAAAAGTGAGGAGATTTTCAGATAAAGCAATGAAGACCTCAGGTGCGGCTTGTGGAATTCATTTCCAGCTGGGAGGTTACCTAAGAAGCTGTGTAGAGAAAGTTTTCAGCCCATCATTGCAGGTGTTTTTCTCAAGAATACAAGGCAGCATGAGAAAGGACAGCAATCCTCTCTATAAAGCACATGCAAACCTCAAGTATTCTCAGAATTCCTCAGCCTGTTGCCTGATAGCTTCTTCTTACAGATTCCCGCTTTCATCAGTGCTCAAAAATGGACAGAGTACACAAAATATCCCATATGATGACAGTGAATCAACACCAATAGCTCCTTCAAAAAGATCACCTCCTTCAAAAAGATTACTGCCTTCAAAAAAACTGAAACTTTTTTGACAAGGTCCAAATCTTGCTACTGAGAAACATGGCTCAATGTTTCTGTGATCTTTAATAAATAAAATTAAATAAGGGGATGGGTCAAATTGCTTCCTTAAGACACAGCTAGTCATAGATGCAGACAATAACACTAGAATGTGAACATGTAGATTACAAGGTTCTTTAAAGGTCCAGGCAAGTTCTTTAAACTTTCGTATGCCACGGACCCTTTGGTAATCTGGAAACCCTACAGAACCTCTTCTCAGAATAATGGTTTTAAATGAATAAAATAAAACATAATTTGCTACAAAGAAAAGCAATTTAAATACTGTTCTCAAAATAATAAACATTTAAATTTGTAGTATGAATGATTATGAGCTTCCCTGGTAGCTCAGTTGGTCAAGAATCCATCTGCAATGCAGGAGACCCTGGTTCAATTCCTGGGTCAGGAAGATCCACTGGAGAAGGGATAGGCTAACCACTCCAGTATTCTTGACTTTCTCTTGTGGCTTAGCTGGTAAAGAATCCGCCTGCAATGCGGGAGACCTCGGTTCGATCCCTGGGTTGGGAAGATCCCCTGGAGAAGGGAAAGGCTACCCAACCCACTTCAGTAGTCTGGCCTGGAGAATTCCATGGACTGTATAGTCCATGGGGGTCACAAAGAGTCGGACACAACTGAGTGACTTTCACTTGCACGAATGATTATATATATATACTTTATTAACTTACAATAAGAAGACTGGATTGTACAATGTATCTAACAACTAACATAATTTCAAAGTAGTGATGAGTATGCACAAAGTTTGGATAATTCATTAACAATGGTAATGTGAAGGAATGTCTAGTGGCAACTTATGGTTTGTTATTTTTAATTATAATGGAACAAAAATAATGAATCTTAGAAGTTAGTGAAAGTAATGGTATAATTTTTTTTTCCATTCAATTTCATGGAGCCAAGGTTAAGAATCCTAGTCTAAATGTGTGGGAGAGTCATTCGTACACTCCAGTGTACTTCAGAAGAGTCTGGAGGCTGGGATATGCTTCAGAAATTTAGACACTAAAATAAAGCTGTGTTTGCAATCCACAGTCTATAAAATGCACATGCAATATTCTTAAGGGGTAAAAAGAATACTCAGGAATCTAAAAAAAATGATATAAATGAAATTACTTACAAAACAGGAACAGAGTCACAAATGTAGAAAACAAACTTATGGTTACCAGTGGGAGAAAGGGAGCGGAGGAATAACCTGGGAGACTGGGACTGACATATACACACAACGCTATATGTAAAAAAGTAACCAATAGGGATCTACTGTGGGCTTCCCAGGTGGCTTAATGGTAAAGAATCCACCTGCCAATAGAGGAGACACAGGAAGGTCAGGAAGATCCCCTGGAGGAGGAAATGGCAACCCAGGCCAGTAGTCTTGCCTGGAAAATTCCATGGACAGAGGAGCATGGTGGGCTACCATGCGGTTACGAAGAGTCATACACGACTGAGAGACTGAGCACCAGGACCTACTCTATAACACAGGGAACTCTACTCAGTACTCTGTAATGGCGTATGTGGGAAAAGAGGGGATATATGTGTATGGATAACTGACTCACTTTGCTATGCAGCAGAAGCTACCACAACATTGTGATGGTGGTTTAGTTGCTAAGTCATGTCCGACTCTTGCAAACCCAGAGACTGTAGCCCACCAGGCTCCTCTGTCCATGGGATTCTCCAGGCAAGAATACTGAAATAGTCTGCCATTTCCTTCTCCAGGGGATCTTCCCAACCTGGGGATCGAACCCAGGTTTCCTGCACTGCAGGCAGATTCTTTACCAACTGAGCTGCCAGGGAAGCCTGGTATACAATGTTGTAAATCAACTATATTGCAATAAAAATTGAAAACAAAACAAATTTCATGGTAAGAATGGGGCCAAACATGAGACCAATAAAATATAAGTGAATAGATTAAAAAGAGAGCACTCTGATATTGTAAATGCAATTTATACAATTTCTGGAATGTGAGAAAAGGTCAACAGACTGAACAAAAGCTGTTATTTGATGCCAACATTGTCTGTGGTAAGTTAAACATGGAAAGAGTGGCACCTCTTTATGCATGTTCCTTTCCTGTGGCTCAGGCGGTAAAGCATCTGTCTACAATGTGGGAGACCTGGGTTCAATCCCTGGGTCGGGAAGATTCCCCTGGAGAAGGAAATGGCAATCCACTCCAGTACTATTCCATGGAAAATCCCATGGACAGAAGAGCCTGATAGGCTACAGTCCATGGGGTCGAAAAGAGTCGGACACTACTGAGCAACTTCATTTTCACTTTCACTTTCCTGAAGAGGGAGGAAATTAGCCCCCATCCTTGTTGTCTGGAGTAATCATTATTAAGATCTTCCCCAAAAAGTTGCAGAGGGGAGGGAAATATCTTAACATATTCCTTATTCTCCTTTCTAACAGGGCTTACCGCATTTGATGTAAACATTAATCCTGATCTCTATCCCACCCTGGAAATGTATGAACACTATAGGAATCCTTAAAATAAAGGATGGAAAATTCACTTTCTCTCATATGGTCTGAATAATATGCTTGAAATTTCAGTTCCTTTGAACAACGGAAAATTGCTTGAATATTTAAACATGCATTTGTTCTTGGGAAACAAAATGTTCAGCTCTAGTGGTTGCCACGGCAACTGCCAAGGCTAAAAATACAAAACCCACCATAAGAAGAAAAAGTATGTACCAAGGGGGAAAGGAGAGAGAAAATGGGACATCTCCCAAAGGAAGATGGTGGGCAGGAAGCAACCTGTAAAGACAAGGAAGGAGGTTGGTTTTGTGGTAAATCTTTTTGGGGGTGGGGGGCAATGTGCTTGGTAGAAACCCACACCCCCCAACCCCACCATAAAGCATTTTTCATCCTCTCTCCTACTTCCTCACACCTCCCCCTCATAAAAATTGTACAAAAGTAAAAATCCCCCTCTTCTAAAAATCACGCTGACTGTGGGCAGTCCACCACTCTGAGGACCATCCTGGTTAACATTATAGATATAGCTGGGAGGGGGTGGAATTCCTGCTAGCCCATCACCAAAGCTCATCTTCCTCCTGTGGCTTCTTCCTCTGGTTTGGTCTGGTCTTCATTGCTTCTCCTTCTAAATGGAGAATAAATGAGTGGTTTGCCCTCCTGTCCCAGTCAAGAAGGCTTCTTCTCTGTCTCACATATACATCCTAGCCGTTCCTACCTCTAAGCTTTGGCTCATGTTGTCCTTCCACTTGGAAATATGTGCCTCGCCCTTCAGTCTATTTAATTCCTTATCTATATCTGGTTTGTTTTCAATAGCACCTCCTTCCTGCAGCTTCCTGCAGCTACTCTTGCTCTCACTGGGTTCTCCTTTCTCTGAAATGCTGTTTCAAGAAGAGCTGGCACCACACAATTTTGTATGTGCGTGTTCATTTATCCTGTCTAGATTTCAGGCTCTGGGGAATGGGATCTTGTAGTAAACTTCTATTCCCAAACGGCACCCAAAGCACACTTGTTGACAAAATCTGCTTCGCTGCTGTGGGAGAGGGAAGGCAAGGCTGCATAATGGGGTAGCATTTGCCTCTGGAAATCTGCACTTCAGGGCATTGGGATGTACCTGTCATCATAATCTCAAACGGTACTTGAAGACTGACTCTATGTGACTCTACATGAGAACTTCTAGCCAACAGCAATACCCCTCAAGCCTGCACAGTTTCACAGACTACATCCCACTGCTGCTTTTCTCTAAGGTATATCACGAAGTTATGTGGTCAGTCATGTCTGACTCTTTGAGACCCCATGGACTGTAGCCCACCAGGCTCCTCCGTCTGTGGGATTTTCCAGGCAAGACTGCTGGAGTGGGGTGCCATTTCCTTCTCCAGGGGATCTTCCTGACCCAGGAATCAAACCCATGTCTCCTGTGTCTCCTGCATTGCAGGTGGATTCTTTACTCGCTAAGCAAAGGTATAGCATAGTGGAAAGAACTGATTTAATAATAAAATTAAGTGCACTGAGGCATTTTAGATCATGAATCTACAATGTAGTAGAAAGACTAAGGGTTTGGAACCAGAAGAGTAAGTTACAAGTCCCAGGCTCACCTTGACTCCCCAACTGACAATAAGACACAGACTCTGAAAAACACCTGGATACCCCCTTCCTCATTTCAACAAAAGGGTTTTTATATTGCTATCCTCTTCCTATGGCTACTGTGAGGATCAAACCAGATGAAAGTGTATGTTAAAGTGCCTTAAAAACCATACAGCCTGTTGTGAACTCCCCTGGTGGTCCAGTGGTTAAGAATCCACCTGCCAAGGCAGGGGACACAAGTTGGATTCCTGGTCCAGGAAGATTCCACGTGCCTCAGAGCAGCTAAGCCCGTGCACCACAACTACTGAGCCCATGCCACAGTGTCTGTGTTCTGCTGCAAGAGAAGCTGCTGCTTTGAGAAGCCCATGTACACAACTGGAGAGTAGCCCCCACTTGCCACAACTAGAGGAACACTTGCTCAGCAGCAAAGACCCAGAGAAGCCAAAACTAAATAGATAATTTTTTAAATTTTTAAATAAAATTAAAAGTACAGCCTTTTGTGTAAATCATAGGTATCACTATGACTTACTGCCATCCAGCAAGTAAAAGCCAAAATGTATTCTTCCTAATTGCCCAAATTTATTTGAATTCCTATTTTCTTGAAGTTCAGGTTCAATTTACAAATTCTCTTAACTCCTATTAAGTTAACTGGGCTAATATGCATGGTTCAATTCATCACAGGTATCATTCCAGGCAGTCATGGTCATATCTTTGAAATTCAACATTTATCTTTCAAATAACCATATATAATATAATGATGTTTTAGATTTGTATAGCATCTCTCTGAGCTTCCCTGGTAGCTCAGCTGGTAAAGAATCCGCCTGCAATACAGGAGACCTAGTTCGATTCCTGGGTCAGAAAGATCCCCTGGAGAAGGGATAGGCTACCCTCTCCATATTCTTGGGCTTCCCTGGTGGCTCAGACAGTAACGAATCCACCTGCAACGCAGGAGACCTGTGTTCAATCCCCAGGTTGGGAAGATCCCCTGGAAGAGGACATAGCAACTCACTCCAGTATTCTTGCCTGGAGAATCCCCATGGACAAAGAAACCTGGCGGGCTACAGTCCATGAGGTCACAGTCAGACATGACTGAGCAACTAAAAGTAGCCCAGCCCAGTCCAGGATCTCTCTAGGTATAAATACCCTTATATCCACACTCAGTGAAGAAAAACTGCGCCACTCACTGATAAACAGTAACTCCCACCTGTCCCTTTCATCTCCTGCCTTTGTGGTTGAGGAGAGTGAGTAATACTCCAGGGAGGTTGGAGCTAGACCTGAAAGCAATTGAATATGGAAGAAATAATCTATGAAGACAAGGACTAATCTGAAGGAAATCATACAGTAACCCCTCCTGCCTTCATCCCCCTTCTAGCCTTTTCAGCTGAAACCAAGGAACGTGTTTTACAGAGGCAGGATGAGACTACACCCGAAAGGCTGCCCCAGAACATAGTGTCATCTTCCCTGCTGAGCCAAACACATAGCATACATATCACGTACGTGCTTCCCAGTGATGAGAGCTCCCACTCAACACTGAGAAGGCCTCTGAGAGAGCAGCCAGGGCACACTGTATGGCCCATAATGCAAAGCACAACTCCAGGAAGAAGGGCATGCCACCCTGAGATTCAGCAGCCTCTTGGGGCTACTTGGCGTTCTGCTGGCAAATCAGTTTCATCTACAAGATTCTTTAACTCCTTCAGACCACAGTGGACTTGTGTGTGGGGACTTTTGTTCATATCATCCCTTGAAAAAGGGGAGACCACCATGCTTAGCATGCTTGCTCTGCTTGCACCTATAGAATATGCATAATGATGTTCAATCAGCAGTCGAAGAATTCACTTAAAACATCCTACACAAATGGCCTCAAATAGTCCAGGCTCTGTCTCCAAGAGTCTAACTCTTACCTAGATCCTGAAGAGAATCTGAATTAATTTTTCTTTATGCTAATTCTCATAATGCCCCTGGGGTGTTGGATGACTCAGATATCTCAGATATAAGCCTGCTCAATTCAGTCATGGTAAAAATTTTATTTTCTCATTTATACTTTTTAATGATTTGACAAGTATTTATTGAGGGCTGACATGATCCAAAACCAGCCTTGTGTTGGTGACAACACAGTAATTAGTGTTCAAACCTAGGGAAATGTTAGTAGGGATTGGAAGTGGGTCATAATGCCAGAAATTAGCAATTAAGAGGGTCAGTTAGTCCATATTTTTGTGGGGAAGATTTTGTATTCTATAAGTAAACAAGCTTGGATTTGGCACCTGTCATTTACTCTCTGTGTAATTTTGAGCAAATAATATACTTCTCTGAACACAGTGTCCTCATCTGTAAAACGAAGGTGATTATAGCACCTCCCAGGTGTTATGCCTGCCAATGCAGGAGGCATAACAGACATGGGTTTGACCCCTGGGTCAGGAAGATCCCCTGGAGGAGGGCATGAGAACCAACTCCAGTATTCTTGCCTGGAGAATTCCATGGACAGAGGAGGCTTGTGGGCTACAGTCTGTAGGGTCACAGAGAGTTGGACACGACTGAAATGACTTAGTGTGCACACACGCATAGCACTTTAGAGGCTTGTTATGGAAGGTTAAAGCACATAATGCGTATAAAGCACTTAGCTCAGAGCCTGGTAGACAGGAGGGACTCAATAAATATTGATAAACAATACATATCACTGGATCCTAGTTATTTTTATTTTATTCACCTTATTCCATAAATATTTGTTTATTATGTGGCAGGAACTGGGTTAAGGACTTAGCATGAAAAGATGAATAAGCTGTGGTTCTAGCTTCTAAGTAGCTTGATTTTGAGTGTGCTCAGTAAGGAGGCTATTAACCTAAAAAGACAACTGCAATATTGCACAGGAAGAGATACAATGGAGGTCAGTGAAGATTAATAGCCACAGTCCAGTCTGGAGCGACAGAGAAGTTTCCTGGAAGACTTAGTGAGATAAATTTTGAAGAATGGTGGTGGGGTGGGGGGTGTTATCTGGATAAAGATGTGTGTGGGAGCAGAGATAAGGAAAAGTTATTTCAGACAAAGAGAACAGAAAAAGCAAAGACACAAAGTTATGAAAGTTTTGGGAGGGAAATTAAAATATTTACCTTATTATGGTCCAGGTTAGAGTCAGGAAGCAAAAGTAAATGGGGGTGTAAATGTTAGTGCACTTAGTTCAGGGGAGACTTATAGACTGAGACAAGGAGGCTGGGCTTTATCTTAATAGGTATTTGAAAGGTGAGTGTGTTGTGCATTAGTCTCTCAGTCGTGTCCGACTCTTTGTGACTTCATGGACTGTAGTCCACCAAGCTCCTCTGTCCGTGGAATTCTCCAGGCAAGAATACTGGAGTGGGCTGCCATTCCCTTCTTCAGGAGATCTTCCCAACCCAGGGATCGAAACTGGGTCTCCTAAAGTGTAGGTGGATTCTTTACTGTCCGAGCCACCAGGGAAGCCCATCTAAAAGGTAAGAACATGGCTAAATTTACATTTTAGGTAGATTATCTGCGTAAAAACTGGAAAATCTACTCAAAGGGACAAGAGTTGAAAGCCATTTCAGTGACAATACTAAAAGCACTCTTTGAAGAACCACTTCAAAACCAAGCAGGATAAGCACACACACGCATACAGACACGGAGAGAAGGCATACCATATTAAACTCTTCAAAAGTGGAGGTTAAGAGAAAGTCTTCAAAGCAGCCAGAAAATGAAAAGAATAATTTTTAAGAAGCAACCCATTATTTGTTGACTTGGCAACAAAAATAATGGGTGGCACATTTCAAACACTGAAAGAAAGTAACTGCTAATCTAGAGCCCTATGCCCAGGGAATACCATCCTTCAAGAAGGAAGATGAAATAAAAGACATTAGGATTCATCTCCTATGTCACTTCCGAGTCTCAGATTATTTATGGCCAGGGGATATGTATTAAAAATATGTACCAAATAAGTTTTTGGAATAAAGAAATATAGTCCCGGATATAGGTGTGCAAATGCAAAAAAGAATTCAGAGGTATTCAAAAGGGAAGTATGTGGGTGAAAATAAATACTGACTATATTAAACAATAAATATTATGTCTTGTAGAGTTTTAAGAAATATATATATATATAAATAAAGCCATGACATCAATAACAAAGAGGGAAAGGTTAAAAATTGTTAAAGTATTCTAAGTTCTTTGAATTCTCAGAGAAGTAGTAAAACTACAAACTTATATTAGTCATACGTGTTTATTGTAATCTCTATGGTAACCACCAAAATAATATTTTTAAAAATGTATAGCAACATTAGGAAGGAAAACTGGAAGTGATAAAAATGCTTGATTAATTCAAAAGAAAGCAAAAGAAAAAAAAAGAATTAGAGAGCACATAATAAGTAATAAAACAGAAAATACACACTAAGATGAAAGATTTTGCCTTACATTACAAAATGTATACAGATTTTTATTGATGTATAATTCACATACATTACATTAATTTCATATGTACAACATAACGACTTGTATACAACATATACAACATGACTTGGTATTTGTGTATACATAACAAAATGATTATCACAATAAATCTACTTAACATCAGTCACCATATTTAGTTACAACTTTTTTCCCTGGTGGCTCAGACGATAAAGAATCTGCCTGTAATGCAGGAGACCCAGGTTCAGTCCCCTAAAGAAGGGCATGGTAACTCAGTCCAGTATTCTTGCCTGGAGAATCCCATGGACAGAGGAGCCTGGCGAGTCACAGTACATGGGTCACAAGGAGTTGGACATAACTGAGCAACTAACACACACACACCGTCTTATCAACTTTCAAATATACAATACAGTATACCTCATTATAGTTACCTTACATCTCTGTGAATTATTTATTTTATAACTGGAAGTTTGTACCTTTTTACTCCTTTCACCCATTTCACAACTAACCAAAATACTGACACCTAATCATAGAACACTCCCCAGTCACAACATACCACACCATTACTAAAAGCTTATTTACATCATTTACTTTTATCCATTATACCATGTTCACCTTTCAAAAAAAGAATACAAATCATACCAAAACCAAAAACACAGTTTGAATAATCTGAATAAACATCAGATATGACAGGAATGTTGGAATTATCAGATCAAAAAAAATTTTAAGCTATGATTATCATGCTAAGAGCCTTAATGGAACAAGTATACAATATGCAAAACAGATAATGTGAGCAAGAGATGGACATTTTGAGAAAGAATAAAAAAGAAATGCTAGAGATAAAAAACACCATAACAGAAATGAAGAATATCTTTGATGGGCTGAGAAAAATCTGATAAAAACTTCCCTAGACTGAAAAGCAAAGAAAATAAAACACTGAAAAATAGAGCAGGATATCTAAGAACTACAGAACAACTACAAATGGTATAATATATATGCAATAGGAAGACCCAATTGAGAATAAAGAAAGAAAGAAAAAGGAATATTTGAAACAATAATGACAGAAAGTTCCCCCCAAATTAATGTTGAACACTGAATCACAGATGCAGAAAGTTAAAGAACATCAAGCAAGGTAAATGCTCTAACCCACACCCCCTGCCCTGCAAAATCCACCTTGGCATCATATCATATTCAAACTTCAGAAAATTAGAGATAATTTTGGTTTCTCCTCAGAAACCATGCAAGCAAGAAGAATGTTCAGTGAAATATTTAAAGTGTTGAGAGAAAAAAAGCTGCTGCTGCTAAGTCACTTCAGTTGTGTCCTACTCTGTGCGACCCCATAGACGGCAGCCCACCAGGCTCCCCCATCCCTGGGATTCTCCAGGCAAGAACACTGGAGTGGGTTGCCATTTCCTTCTCCAGTGCGTGAAAGTGAAAAGTGAAAGTGAAGTCGCTCAGTCGTGTCCGACTCTTAGCAACCCCCTGGACTGCAGCCTATGGACTGCAGCCTGTCAGGCTCCTCCGTCCATGGGATTTTCCAAACAAGATTACTGGAGTGGGGTGCCATTGCCTTCTCCGAGAAAAAAAGCACCAACATAGAATTCTGAACTCTGCAAAATTTTCCTTCAAAAGTGAAGAGGACTTTTGTGTTTCCATATGAATTGTGAAATTTTCTGTTCTAGTTCTATGAAAAATGCTATTGGTAATTTGATAGAATCACATTGAATGTGTAAAACTACCATCATCAAGACAGGATGGTACTGGCACAAAAATAGAAATACAGACCGATGGAGCAAGATAGAAAGGCCAGAAATAAACCCAGGCACCTACGGGTACCTTATTTTTGACAAAGGAAGCAGGATTATACAATGGGGCAAAGACAGCCTCTTCAATAAATGGTGCTGGGAAAACTGGACAGCTACATGTAAAAGAATGAAATTAGAATACTTCCTAACACCATACAGAAAGATAAACTCAAAATGGATTAAAGACCTGAATGTAAGACCAGCAACTATTAAACGCTTAGAGGAAAACATAGGCAGAACACTTGATGAGATAAATCAAAGCAAGATCCTCTATGACTCACCACCTAGAGTAATGGAAATAAAAGCAGAAGTAAACAAGTAGGACCTGATTAAACTTAAAAGCTTTTGCACAGCAAATGAAACTATAAGCAGGGTGAAAGGACAATCCTCAGAATGGGAGAAAATAATAGCAAATGAAACAACTGACAAAGGATTAATTTCCAAAATATATAAGCAGCTCATACAACTCAATGCCAGAAAAACAAACAACGCAATCAGAAAGTGGGGAAAAGACCTAAACAGACATTTTTCCAAAGAAGACATACAGATGGCTAACAAACACATGAAAAGATGCTCAACATCGCTCATTATTAGAGAAATGCAAAGCAAAACTACAATGAGATATCACCTCATATTGGTCAGAATGGCCATCATCAAAAAGTCTACAAAGATAAATGCTGGAGAGGGTGTGGAGAAAAGGGAACGCTCTTGCACTGTTGGTGGGAATGTAAATTGATACAGCCACTATGGAAGATGGTATGGAGATTCCTTAAAAACTGGGAATAAAACCACTATATGGCCCAGCACACCCACTCCTAGGCATATACCCTGAGGAAACCAAAATTGAAAAAGACACATGTATCCCATTGTTCACTGCAGCACTATTTACAATAGCTAGAACAAGGAAGCAACCTAGATGTCCACCAAGACATGAATGGATAAAGAAGTTGTGGTATCTATACACAATGGAATATTACTCAGCCATAAAAAGGAATGCATTTGAGTCAGTTCTAATGAGGTGGATGAACTTAGAGCCTATTATACAGACTGAAGTAAGTCAGAAAGAGAAAAATAAATATCATATTCTAATGCATATATACAGAATCTAGAAAAATGGTACTGAAGAATTTATTTGCAGGGTAGCAGTGGAGAAACAGATATAGAGAATAGACTTATGGACATGGGGAGACGGGAGGAGAGGGTGAGATGTAGAGAGAGTAACATGGAAACATACACTACCATTGTAAAATAGATAGCCAACAAGAATTTGCTGTGTGTCTCAGGAAACTCAAACAGGGTCTCTATATCAACCTAGAGGGGTGGGATGCGGAGGGAGATGGGTGGGAGGTTCAAAAGGAAGGGGATATATGTTGATTCATGTTGAGGTTTGACAGAAAACAACAAAATTTTGTAAAGCAATTCCTTCAATTGAAAAATAAATAAATTTTTTAAAGTGAAGGGGAAATAACTGTCTCAGACAAGCAAAACTCAAGGGTATTTGTTGCCAGTGGACTTGTCTCTCAAGAAATGTTAAAGAAGTTCTTCAGACAAAAAATTAAATAGATCATAAAGGAAGGACAAACATTGGAAAACTGAAAGCCTAATTTAGAAAAAAAAATTTTTATCTTTCTTATTCTTAATTGTAACAGATAATAGTTTGTTCAAAATAACAACATAGTATTAAATTATGTATATTTATATGTAGGTTAGGGTTTCCCTGGTAGCTCAGCTGGTAAAGAATCTGCCTGCAATGCAGAAGACCCTGGTTCAATTCCTGGATAGGGAAGATAACCTGGAGAAGGGATAGGCTACCCATGCCAGTGTTCTTAGGCTTCCTGGTGGCTCTGATGGTAAACAATCTGCCTGCAAGGCAGGAGACCTGCATTTGATCCCTAAATTGGGAAGATCCCCTGGAGGAGGGCATGGCAATCCACTCCAATACTCTTGCCTGGAGAATCCCCATGGACAGAGGAGCCTGGCGGGTTGCAGTCCACGGGGTCGTAAAGAGTCGGACACAACCGAGCAACTAAGCACAGCACAGCACAGCACATATGTAAGTTAAAGGAACGACAGCAATGATACAAGGATGGGAGGGAAGAATAAGAACTATGCTGTTATAAGACACTTGTACTATCCATAAATGGTAGTGTCATTTGAAAGCGGACTTGGATTTCTTATAAATGTATTTTGCAAACTCTAGGATAATCACTAACAGTATAAAAATAGGCTAAGAAATAAAAGAAAATGGAATCCTATAAAATACAGAATTAAAAACACAAAAGGAAAAAAGTGTGAAAGACAAAAATAGAAACAAAGAATAAGGGCAACAGAAAATGCTAACAATTATAATAGATATTAATCCAACTGTATTGATAAGATATAAAATCAAGAATATTATGGATGCATTTCTAAAACATATATACATTAGCATGTACAAGCTAGGAAGGAAATGCTGTATAGCACAGGAAGTTCAGCTTGGTGCTCTGTGATGACCTAGAGGGGTGGCATGAAGCAGGGAGGAGACATATGTATACATATAGCTGATTCATTTTGTTGTACAGCAGACAATAACACAACATTGTAAAGCAATTACACTGCAATAATAAAATAAAATTTAAAAAAGTAAAAATCAAACTCTTTAAAAAGCTATTTAAAATTTAATCATTTAAATAGGTAAAAATCATTTTTAGTTCATGAGCCATATAAGATCAGGTAACAGGGCAAGCTGGTTCACAATCATTTGCTGCCCCCTGCCATGGTGCTCACGGAGGTGATCATGGCAATTCAGGATGGAAGGAGCCTGGGGCTCAGAATGATAGTGTGGAACAGAGTTTCTCTACCCACAGCTGACTGCACTTCCCATAAGTGAGAAGCAAACTATTACACTGATCCCCTAAAATTTAGATGTCATTCATTATAGCAGTTAGTCAATCCTGACTGATAAAAAGAAGGGAGTAACTTGGAAGAGGAAGGTATACACTGAAAGAAGCTTTAATATTTGCCAGGTACCATACTAGATGCTTTATAGGGATTATTACATTTCACTTATATAAAACTTAGAGGTAGTTTCTATTATCATATGCATTTTACCAATGAAGAGAATGAGAGCGTAAGTGAATTAATTGTTCAAGTCATAGAGCTAAAGAGTGGTGAACTTGGACTCAAACCTAACCTGCTGTGGCTCTGAATCTTGCTCTCTTTAACATTCACACTATGCTACCTCCCAGAAATATAGGACAATGTGCTGTGCAGGGCTGAATTCTGTTTACTTAATTATTTATCTACTCACTCATAATTCATAACTTGTCTAGGTTCAAGAATGACATAGGTTTTTGTTATGGAGTAGAATGTAAACAAACTGACCCAAAGTTCTAATTAAGAAGCTAATATATGGTTGCAAACCCTGGAGAAAATGCCTCCCAGAATCTAATTGTTGCTAAAATAACTACAAGAGATCTTTGAGCAGTAAAATTCCACACATTAAAGTCCCATAAACCTCTCTCAGGTTCTTCTTTCTCTCCTCCTTCCCATGGGTATAACAACTGTGGTCATCTGGTTTCAAAACCCAAGGGAGCATGTTTGCAGGTGAGTGAGGGTCTACAAAAACTTGCCATGCTATCCGTGGAGGACCATATAGGTGACAGAGGACCAAAAGAGGACACAAAGACCGAAAAAAGACCAGTGTGGGCTGTGATGGAGGTGCCCCAGGCAGCTGTCCTGCGTTCCACCCGAAGCTCTGCAGCCCCCTTGCACCCTCAGGCCGGCTGCCAGGTCAGGGCCTTTGAGACAACCTGCCCAGGTAGGTATTTCTTTGCAGGGTTGAAGACCTTCATCTGCCCCTCAGGGTGCATTTGTGTCCTGCCTTCTGTGGAAACCTGTCCCCACCCCAGCCCTTCCTGAGGCAGCTCTGACCCTGGAAACAGCTCTCAGCGCACTTTCACTTTCCCATGGGCAACGGTGAGGGGGATGGGGGAGGCGGTGTTATAAACCAGCCTCTGTGGCCTTGCTGCAGACCCTTCTGGGTATCTATGTGTCTGTCTGATTCCAGTGTTTTCTACAAGCCTGCATTTCAAGTTTTGTCATTTTGCTTGGACTCTGTTATATTGTTGAATAGCACTTTTATTAAAAGACCATTCTGACATATACCTACGGCTGACTCATACTGATACATAGCAGAAACTAACAGTATTGTAAAGCAATTATCCTCCAATTAAAAATAAATTTTAAAAGAAAAGGAAAAAAAATCACACTGGACCATCTCGCTATAAAGTGTAGAATCACAAATTAAAAAAAAAAAAAAAAAGACCATTCTGAATACTTTAAAAAATACAAAATGTTCACTTGCCTACATCTAAACTCAGGGGCAAATGTCTCCATGCACAGCAGTAGCTCCTGAGCTACTATTATAGCTTCTTAATATCAGGAAAGGTATCATAATCGATGTCCATAATGAAGCTTGATCAGTTAGAAAATGTAAAAACATTTGTGACTATTCTAATGTTAGAAAAATATGTATTTTATCGAATATTCCATCAATAGTATCAATTTAAAACTAGGATTATACTTCTATAAAGATACTAATTACCTGGAAAATTCATGTAGATGATACTTTTCACTCCTCCAAATGTGCAGAAAATAAGAAATTATGAGGAAGAATAGATACTTACTTGTGGCAAACTCTGAAACTAAAATTTGGTGAGATGTCCTGGGAATGTTGCAAACATTAAAATTCAGGGGGAATGTATACAAAACACAGCCTATACTCTTGTATTTTTTAATGTAGTATTGATACATAAGGAACCTATCTGCCAGTTCAGGAAACACAAGAGATGTGGGTTCAATCCCTGGGTTGAGAAGATCCCCTGGAGAAGGAAATGGCAACCCACTCAAGTATTCTTGCCTGGAAAATCCCATAGACAGAGGAGCCTGGGTGGCTACAATCCATGGGGTCACAAAGAATTGGACACAACTGAACCCATGCACACACATGCCTACACTGATATATAAATGTCTCAATCCAACTATCTTGATTATTCATTTTTCCAAAATAAATTTAGATGTCAACTATCCAAATACTTTGGGTAAAGGTATTCTGTGGAAAATTGTGGCAAGAAATTATTTCTCAGGTTTATATCCACCCAATAATTGGTATCTGTAGATCCAACATAAAGGATGAAAGATGTGAATTCATGAGTCCTCACATAGGTGGCATTTCAGATTCCTCTGTTATGTTCAAATCCCTAGGACATATGTACCATGCATCAACTGTCACACTGTCTCCTGCCTTATAGTTATAATCCTAATGGGAAAGAGAAGGAATGGCCTAGTGGGCTTGCTTTAAACAGAATTTTTAAAGGCTGGAATTATTTAAAGCACAATACTAACAACATTTATGGTAAAGAATACCCCTGAGTAGTGTAAAGAGTCAAGGTAATATAAATAAAAGCAGCTAAGAGGAAATCCTGGATGACTTTTTTCAACCAGCATTAGCAAATCTCTCCTCTTAAAGCCTCAGTGTTCTTCTCTATAAAAGGATTGGATTTGATATGTAAACCTCTATGGTCCCTTACAGCTCTGATATACTAATAATTCTCTTAATGACGTTAAGTATCCCTTAAATGTCACTGTTAGTTTTGATAGCTCTAGAAGACATTGCTGTGGCTATTCAGTCACTAAGTCATGTCCAGCTCTTTGCAACCCCATGGAATGCAGCACACCAGGCTCCCCTGTCCTTCACTATCTCCCAGAGTTTGCTCAAACTCATGTCCATTGAGTTGGTGATGCCATCCAAGCATCTCATCCCTCATTGCCCCCTCTCCTTCTGCCTTCAAATCTTTCCCAGCATCAGGGTCTTTTCCAGTGAGTCAGATCTTCATATCAGGTGGCCAAAGTATTGGAGCTTCAGCTTCAGCATCATTTCTTCCAATGAATATTCAGGACTGATTTCCTTTAGGATGACTGGTTGGATCTTCTTGCAGTCCAAGGAACTCTCAAAAGTCTCCAGCACCACAACTCAAAAGCATCAATTCTTCTGTGTTCAGCTTTCTTTATGGTCCAATTCTCACATTTGTGCATAACTACTGGAAAAGCCATTGCTTTGGCTAACATACCCCCTGTTTATTAAACTGCATAGAAATTGTGACTTCCAAAATAAATCCATTATCTATATTTTAATTTATTTTTGTGTTTGGAATTTCCACTCAGTTTCTATCAATTGAATCATTAAATCTTGGGAGTCCAAGAAATCTTAAATATTATCCAATCTCTGTTTATTGAAATAAGGAGCTTGGGGTTTAGGAATCTGCCCAGGTTCACACTTAATGGCACAGTAGGGCTAGAACCAGGCTTACTGACCACTAATGCTACATAGAACTTTCTCCAGCCTGTGATTCTATCTCCTTGCAGTATATTTCACACAATGTCTATATTAAAATTACAGGAAATGTCAAAAGTCCACAAGCTTCTGGAGTCAATATTAGAAGCAGGGGAGACGATTTATGGAGAAGTAAGAGTTCTTTGAAAAAGTTAATAAAACATTGTTTAAGAGGTTAAGTGCCTCCAGGGATAAGAATCTGGTCTCCTTTGCCTACACAGAACTCAATGAAAACTGAGTGTTATGTGTAAATATATTTTTGTTGAAGTTTTTTCTTTGAGATTGAGGGAGGGCACACTGATTTAAATAAAATGAGAACTGACCTCAGCTGACCCAAAACTTTTGCCCAGGGCATAAAACAAAGCCCCAATCAAACTCTACTCATGGTTCAGAGAAAGGGCAGTGAAGGGGAAGGCAAGTGAGGTTGGTGACTGAGAAATAAAAACATTTGTCTGATTCTCCTCTTCCTGACCAGAATTCCTGCTGCCAGCTTGTCATCAGAAAGGCTGTTTATACAGACATCCCAGCCTGGCTACAAAAAAAGTAGGAGTCAACTCATCAGACTATTTACTTGGTTCCTAAAGAATAATTTGGTGAAGCTTTTGAATTTCTGGCTTCTTAAGTAAACAATTTCTCCTGCGTCAAGAAGGCGTGTCTTGAATGGAAAAGGTTTGTGCCTCTTTCCCAGGGAGGCGGAGCCTGAAAAAGTTATTCAGTATTCAAGTGTACCAAAGATTAGAAGCAGGAGTCCCAGAAAGCCAAGGCCAGTCATTGCGTGGGTCACTGTGTAGACAGGCCTCTCAGGTCTGATAAGATGGGTATTGGAAGTTGATCAGCATGTATAAGAACCAGAGTGAGAACACAAACCTGATCCCAAGAGCTAAGGACAGAGCCTGATGCTCCCTCACAGAAACTCAAGAAAAATTAAGATTAATTCATGATGGAAAATATAGAAAAAGTTTGGAAGAACTGCTTTTGTATTTTAAATTTATGCCATCAAACTCTTAGGCTCTGCCCCAATCATTACCCAGAGACAGCAGCAGGGACAGAAGATTCGGTTGAACAGACCGATGCTTGATCTAATATGTCATATACCATATTTCATAGGGCTTCCCCCATGGCTCAGTGGGTAAAGAATCTGCCTGCAATGCAGGAGACACAGGAGACACGGGTTTGATCCCTGGGTCGGGAAGATCCCCTGGAGGAGGAAGTGGCAAACCACTCCAGTATTCTTGCCTGGAAAATCCCATCGACAGAGAAGCCTAGCAGGCTACAGTCCATGGGCTTGCAGAGTCACACACAACTGAGCAACTGAGCACATATACCTGCACACACATATTCCATATTTCATATGAAATGCAGGTTACCATTTGAAGGACAAAAATTAATGATTTGGGCCAAACATGTTTAGGGGCAGCAGTCATCAGACACTGACTTTGCTTAATCCACTTAAAATACAATTCTCATAACCCCAAGCAGCACAGTGAGCAGCTGAAAGCGTGGCCCCAGCCAGTGTGAAGGAAATATCTCCCAGGTCCTGGAGACATTCAGTTCTCCCTTCCCACTGGGATGGCTGGTCTTCATGGAAGTGATTTGCATCTTGGGAGAGAAAAAGTAAACATGAAAAGTTCTGGCTTAGGGAGAAAAGGAAACAGGTACTGCAGACATTGAAAAAAGCTGTATTCCCCACTGGCCTCCATCCCATACAATAATAATAACAATGGCTAATTTTATTATAGCTAGTAGATTAAACATTTACTGTGAGCACAGTCCTTACAGAAAATCACAGAGAAAAGTTAATCTGGTTATGAATATGTGTTGAGCACTGATTCTGTTCCAGGAATGTTGCAGGCAGAAGATTGAATAATGTTTGGCACTGCCGTTGAGAAGCTCATGATCTGGTGACCAGGAGATACAAATGGTAGTGAGGCTTGAGCCTTGAGGACAGCAGATGTGCTTTCTCTAAAAACATGGAATCCACAGGGAAGTTTGAGACCAACCCTGTGAAATTTACCCCTGTAGCTTCATGGGGGAAATGGGACTAGTGGAGCAAGAATTATTTAAAAGGCGCCTACTAAGTTCTAGGCAGGAATTAGGTAAGTGAAGTGCAATTTTGAGTTCTCTGTCTTCACGGTCTCACTTAATCCTTAGAACAAACCTCAGAGGTTGTTATGTTGCTGTTGTTTAGATGATAATTTGTGTCCAAATCTTTTGTGACCCTATGGACTGTAGCCCACTAGGCTCTTCTGTCCATGGAATTTCCCAGGCAAGAATACTGGAGTGGGTTGCCATTTCCTCCTCCAGGGGATCTTCCTGACCCAGTCTTCAAACCTGCATCACCTGCGCTGGCAGGCGGATTCCTCACCATTGAGCTATATGGGAAGCCCTCCTCAGAAGTAGACATGGTTGTATCAATTTTACTGAGTCTTTTTTATAAGTCTTCACAGCTCATTTTGTACTTCTCAGATGAAACTGGTGGTAAAAAAAAAAATCTGCCTCCCAATGCAGGAGATGTAAGAAACACAGGTTAGATCCCTGGGTCAGGAAGATCCCCTGGAGGAGGAAATGGCAACCCACTCCAGTATTCTTGTCTGGAAAATCCCATAGACAGAGGAGCCTTGTGGGCTACAGTCCATGGGGCCACAAAGAGACCGACACAACTGAGTGACTGAGCACACATAGTTTATTTTAATATAACATGCAAGATTTATTGTCTCCGGTAGCACAAAGGTGTTACATATAGAGACTCACCCAACCCTTTTAAGCAGATACCACTATAGGATCCATTTTGCAGAAAAGAAAGCTGAGGCATGGGGTGGGAGATAAGCTAAGAGCTTTCCTAAGGTTATGGTTATGCAGCTGGTAAAGAGCACATGTGAAACTGGAATCTAGATAGAGCCTGACTCCCAACCTCATAACCAGTCATTGCAAGCCTGAGATGCCAATCTTAGACCAGAATCTGCTGATTTCAAAACCTTTTTTTTTTTTACACAGCACATTTGGTCTCTGCAAAATATATATTTATTTAATTAAAGCAATTTCAGTTTAAAATGACAAAAAACTTTTAACAAAAAAAGGGAATGTACTGTAAATAGTGAGACCCCCACTACAGATTATGTTGAGGCAGAGGCTAGATAATTACAAGACATTGTGGAAGGAAGCCAAACATTATAACAGAGGACTGAGAAATTAAACTAAATAATTCTAAAATTACTTGAAATCCATGAGTCCACGGTAGAATATCACAAGTGACCCTTAATGAGTCAGAACTTCAATTTTGTTTCCATGTGGTTTTCCATCAACCAACTTGGAATCTTTGTAATTTCAAAATAACACCCTAAAACTATGTGAAAATTCTTTCCCAAACACTTACAGTATTTATTTCAATAACAAGTTTCATGGTAGGGTTGGGCTCATGGGAAAGCAAGAGACCTTTGTTCTGAACTTGAAATCTTCTCCTTCTCTCTCTCACCCACTAAGTCCTGGTACCTGAATGTGATTGTCATTTCTATTGATACTTCCTTCCCACTAGCCGTGGCCTTTATCCTTCTTCCTCACAGAATGCTTCTTTTGTTCAGGGGCCACCAAAGCCATGGTTTAAGTCAAACAAGTTAATTCCAATTCCCTTGGAAAGTGATTAGTTTAGGGGCTGGCATGTGACACATTTTGGGCTAAAGAGATGTCAGGGGAAATTTGTGGTGAAGATCCAGGAAGGGTTTTTTTACTCCTAAAAGGAACACGAGTTTAGTAGTTTCATTTTCTGCCTCTGGATGTTTTCTCTTACAATAAATGAGCCATCTGGTACCATCAGGAGAGTCAAACCAAATTTCTATAGATGACAGAGTAGAAAGATGAATGGATAATAGTTCCTCAGTGACATCACTGTACTGCTGAATTAACCAGCTTTGGAACTCTTCTATTTCTGGATTTCACTTTAAGAGAGAATAAACACTTTATTGTTTACTTGTTTATGTCATTTTTTAAAGCTTTTTTTGTCTTGAAGCTGAAAGCATCCTAACTGATAAATTACCACATTTATTCATAAGGTTTAAAGCATTGCATCTCTATGAAACTCATCATTGAACCCTATTGAAGAATCATTTCTCAGAGGAGACTATAAAATCACAAATTAATAACTAAAAATGATTAAAAATAATAAAATCATCATCATCATTATTGTTAAGCATCAGGAAAGGCATAGGTTTTGAAATAAAATAGATGGAAGTTTAAAATCCAGCTTTTCATCTTGCCAGTTTGGTCATCTTGGAAAAATTATTTAATCTCTCCTATACTGACATTTCTTATCTTAGAGGGAAGTGATGAAACAGCATTTGGCAAAGTTGTATGAAATGTGATAAAACACATAAAGAATTTCAAGCCAGTAATTGGTAGTTCTGTCTATTGTTCTCAATTTTCTCACTTATTAAATTGGTATAATAAAACTTAGTTCATATAGTATATGTGAGGATTAAGAAAATGATTGTACATAATACACTTTAATCCATAATCCATTTTACACACTTTATATAGATCTTCCCTATAGCTCAAATGGTAAAGAATCTGCCAGCAACAGAGGAGACCCAGGTTTGATCCCTGGGTCAGGAAGATCCTCTGGAGAAGGGAATGGCAGTCCACTCCAGTATTCTTGCCTGGAGAATCCCATGAACAGAGGAGCGTGGCGGGCTACAGTCCATGGGATCACAAAGAATCAGACATGGCTAAGCGACTAACACTACTACTATGACAGTCTTTGAGGGGTAGAGAATGGAATGATCAAATTGACCATGAATTAAATGAGGGCATTGCTGTCTGTTGAAAGGTTTGGGAGACACCAAAGAATGCTCACACTACCGCACAATTGCACTCATCTCACACGCTAGTAAAGTAATACTCAAAATTCTTCAAGCCAGGCTTCAGCAATATGTGAACTGTGAACTTCCAGATGCTCAAGCTGGTTTTAGAAAAGGCAGAGGGACCAGAGATCAAATTGGCAACATCCTCTGGATCATGGAAAAAGCAAGAGAGTTACAGAAAAACATTTATTTCTGCTCTATTGACTATGCCAAAGCCTTTGACTGTGTGGGTCACAATAAACTGTGGAAAATTCTGAAAGAGATGGGAATACCAGACCACCTGACCTGCCTCTTGAGAAGTCTGGATGAAAGTCAGGAAGCAACAGTTAGAACTGGACATGGAACAACAGACTGGTTCCAAATAGGAAAAGGAGTACGTCAAGGCTGTGTATTGTCACCCTGCTTATTTAACTTATATGCAGAGTACATCATGAGAAATGCTGGGCTGGAAGAAACACAAGCTGGAATCAAGATTGCCGGGAGACATATCAATAACCTCAAATATGCAGATGATACCACCCTTATGGCAGAAAGTGAAGAGGAACTAAAAAGCCTCTTGATGAAAGTGAAAGTGGAGAGTGAAAAAGTTGGCTTAAAGCTCAACATTCAGAAAACGAAGATCATGGCATCTGGTCCTATCACTTCATGGGAAATAGATGGGGAAACAGTGGAAACAGTGTCAGACTTTATTTTTGGGGGCTCCAAAATCACTGCAAATGGTGACTGCAGCCATGAAATTAAAAGACGCTTGCTCTTTGGAAGAAGAGTATGACCAACGTAGATAGCATATTGAAAAGCAGAGACATTACTCTGCCAACAAAGGTCCGTCTAGTCAAGGCTATGGTTTTTCCAGTTGTCATGTAGGGATGTGAGAGTTGGACTGTGAAGAAGGCTGAGCGCCAAAGAATTGATGCTTTTGAACTGTGGTGTTGGAGAAGACTCTTGAGAGTCCCTTGGACTGCATGGAGATCCAACCAGTCCATTCTGAAGGAGATCAGCCCTGGGATTTCTTTGGAAGGAATGATGCTGAAGCTGAAACTCCAGTACTTTGGCCACCTCATGCAAAGAGTTGACTCATTGGAAAAGACTCTGATGCTGGGAGGGATTGGGGGCAGGAGGAGAAGGGGACGACAGAGGATGAGATGGCTGGATTGCATCACTGACTCGATGGACGTGAGTCTCAGTGAACTCCAGGAGTTGGTGATGGACAGGGAGGCCTGGCGTGCTGTGATTCATGGAGTCACAAAGAATTGGACATGACTGAGTGACTGAACTGAACTGAACTGGATGGAGCTTTGAACAGTAGAAGAGGTACACCACAGGAGGGCAGAGGGCCCCCAAACATTTACCCTCCTCAATGTTTGGCCCAGGGCTAGCTCTCCCTAGAACTAGAAAACAGAAAGTGAAAATCATATCATAGACCTCTAGAGCCATCAAAACTGTCCAGGTGGACTATCAAAAGGACATTTCTTGTTTGTTGATTTTTTGATGTTGGTCATTCTAACCTGTGTGAGGGGATACCTCATTGGAGTTTTGATTTGCATTTCTCTAATAATTAGTGATGTTCAACATCTTTCATGTGCTTCTTAGTCATCTGTATGTCTTCTTTGGAGAAATGTCTGTTCAGATCTTCCGCTTACTGTTTCGTTGGGTTGTTTGTTCGATATTGAGCTGCATGAGCTGTTTGTATGTTTTGGAGATTAATCTGTTGCTGGTAGCTTCATTTGCAAATATTTTCTCCCTTTCTGTGGGTTTTATTTTCATTTTGTCGATGGTTTCCTTTGTTGTGCAAAAGCTTTTAAAAATCTACAAAGAATAAATGCTGGGAAGGTTAGTGGGAATGTAAATTGGTACAGTCACTATGGAGAACAGTATGGAGCATCCTTAAAAAACTAAAAATACTGCTAAATATGATCCAACATCCCACTCCTGGGCGTAAATCCAGAGAAAACCACAATTTGAAAGGAAACATGTACTCCCAATGTTCACTGTAGCACTATTTAAAGGAGCCAGGACATGGAAGCAATCTAAATGTCCATTGATAGAGGAATGGATAAAGAAGATGTGGTACATATAGACCATGGAATATTACTCAGCCACAGAAGAGAATGAAATAATGCCATTTCCAACAACATGGAGGGACCTAGAGATTCTCATACTGAGTGAAGTAAGTCAGAGAAAGGCAAATATTAAATGACATTGCATATATGTGGGATCTAAAAAAAAGCATTCAAATGAACCTATTTATAAAACATAAACTGAGTCACAGATATCAAAACAAACTTATGGTTACCAAGGGGGTAATAGAGGAAGGATAAATTAGGAAATTGGAATTGACATATTCACACTACTATATATATAAAAGATAATTCATCAAACCTATAGCACAGGGTTTTTATTTATAGCACAGGGAGGTCTATTTGGTGCTGTGTAATGATATGGGTTTCCCTGGTGGCTCAGCAGTAAAGAATCCACCTGCCAATGAAGGAAACACAGGTTCCATCCCTGGGTCAGGAAGATCCCTTGGAGAAGGGACTAGCAACGCATTCTAGTATTTTATCTGGGAAATCCCATGGATAGAGGAGCCTGCGGGCTGTGGGGAGCTACAGTTCATGGGGGCACAAAGGAGCCAGATATCACTGAGCAACTAAACTGTACAGCAGAAACTAACACAACATTGCAAATCAACCATACTACAATTAAAAAAAATAACTTAAAAAAAGATCATTTCTTTAATATATCTTTGGCTCTTTCTTACTGGTTCTCCTCTCTGTCTGTTTCTCTCTGTCCCTCTGTCTGCCTCTTTCCATCTCCCTCTCTCACATTAAATGCCTACTCCACTCTTAGACGTTCAATGAATTTTAAGAGTTTTGAAGAACTTCTTCAAAGGTATATCACTAAAAAAATAATAATAAGGTTGATTAACTTAACTTTGGCCTCAAATCAGATCCAAGTAGGCTTTTCCAAACAATGCTGGCATTTGTGATCCCACTGCACAAATACCAGGAAGTACACTGAGCAAGGAGTCCTAGTTTCAGCTAAGCAGTTGACTTGCAGTGGCACTTAGATTACCACTGTCATCATTTTGTTGCTTACAAAACAAAAGCGAGCACATTAAGTCCTTTCTCTGAGGTCAGAATCACCACTTGGCTCCTTTATGACCATTCAATCACATTAGTCTTTTTAGTCTCTGTAACAATGTAAATCTCTCTGTTTGGCTACCATATTGTATAAACATCTCCCTATGAATAGTTCTGCCACACTTGGATGACCTAGCACAGGTTATCTTAATGACTTCCTCTTCATTCTTTAGTATACAGTTAAAGTATTGGGTTCACCCTGCAGAGGGGGAGTTCTGAACTATGTAATGTGGAATGAACTGATATGGCCACTTCTAGAAGTGGCCACAAAAACAGTTCTCCACCTTCCCTGTTTCTTTTCTCATTTGTTGGTGGAGCTGAAAGATCCAAGGGCAGACTGAGAGGTCCTGGAATGTGGTAGAGCCACATATGGAAGCAGTCTGCTATGTTAACTCTCTACCCGCTATTCATCACCCAGCTCTACCACCTCTCACTGGATTACAATTTAGTAAGAAATAAATTTTTGTGTTTTTAAACCACTGAAATTAGGGGGTAATTTAGTATACATGTAATCCGCTATGATGGTACAACCTAACTATAAAAACTCTTTTTAGACATCAAGTACATCTTATCTTCCTTGAAAAAATAAGGCAGATTACAGGGCTCAGTTGGATTCTTTGGGTTCCCCGAAATGGTCACAATATTTAAAGATATAAAAACAAAAAGCTGGAAGTAAAAACAAGTTTGCTGCTTTTTTTTTTCCTTTTCTTTGTTTGGTTTTGTTTTTTCTTTTTTTGGTTGCACCATGTAGTTTGAAGGATCCTAGTTCCCAGACCACAGATTGAACCCAGGCCACGGCAGTGAAGGTGTCAAATACTAACTATTGGACCACCAGAAAATTCCCAATGCAAGCTTTCCTAAGTAAAAACTATTTGTTTTTAATGCCAATTTTTCTCTGCAATTGACAGTACATACAATCTGGGAGCATGCCATGAAAGACTAGAAGGCCATATTGCCTCTGCGACTATCTGCTAACACAAATAACTTCAATGAGAATCCTAAGAATATTGACTGTCTTATGGATCTAAGAGTTGGAATGGTTTTTAGAGGCTTTTTCATCCAGGACTATCATGATTCAGCTGAAAAAACTGAGGATCAGAGATGTTCAAATCATTCCATGAGCTAGTGTATGAACTGAGGCTACTTGTCTGACTCCAGGTTCTTTCTTTTGCATCAAAAATTTTACAGGGTAGCTGCTTGTTTTGCATATAATAAGCTAAATTTAATTTTGAAAATATTAAGAGAAAAGATGCTACATGAATGTTGATTGGAATTGAGAAGGCTAAACAAGGAAATAAAGTAAGATCAGCTGCTATGAATTATACCATAGAGCAACTCCAGAAGCATGGAGATGTTTTTGGATAGGAAAGTAAACCCAAGAATGCTAAATGTGTTTTAAACTTAAGGAGATCATTTGTCATTGACCTTCTCACTCTAAAATACCACACTGAAAGGAGAAATTAGGTTCTAAAACCAATCGTTATTTTGAGAATGGTGGTGTGTTACACTGGGTCAACGCCAAATTGTTCAGAAAGCAGGATGACAACTGTATTCCACTCTGATAAAAACCATCACATCATTTTGTGTTCTGCCTAATCTTAATTATCTTCCTATAGAGATGTTTTAAAATTCAGGACAAGAAGAATGTGGAAAAGCTTGACCCAGAGAAAGTAATTATATATTTAGGGTACTGTAAGATCTTAATAAAAATTTAATAAGTACAGATTATCTGTTGCATTTATCCATTTATTTAACAAACATTACAAATTGCCTATTTTATACCAGGTCCTGGTCTAGGCACTTGAAATATAAAGATAAATAAATACGCTCATTTGCTATTCATTGCTCAGAAGTCAGGGAGCCAGAAAACTAAGACAAAATAAGATGGGTGTCACTAGTGCTCGTAAGAGAGCTCCAGCCATGTCTAGCTATATTAGCTAAGGATTCTAGAGGACCATGTGAGGCTTTCACTAGTTTTCAAAAGATGGGTAATATTGACCAATTAAATAAGGAGAAAGGCATTCCTTGCAGAAAACAAATAGTCCATGTCAAAGCTTTAGAGCATGATAAGATCAAGAAACTATAATAAATTTATTCTTTTTTCAAGTGTGTATTTTTGGTGAATATTTGGGGAAAGGTATAGGAATGTACCATTCTCCACTTACTTTACTGTAAGTGATAAAAAACTAACACAAAATCATTTAAGGAAAGACAAGAATTTATCCATTCATATAAGTGAGAATTCCAAAGACAGATTTGAAGAATGGCTAGATTTAGAAGGTCAGTGTCATCAGACTCAGTGTCTGTCTCCCCACTTCTTAGGTCTTTTTTCCATTTCGTTGACCCATTTTCAGCAGGCTGTCTACTTGACGAGACTCGCAGCTTCAGCCTTGTTATCCATACAGCTAACAATCTTAATAAAATAAATAAATAAGCGTCTCTATCCCAGTAGTTCAAACAAGTCTTGAAATTTCATCTCATTATCCTGGCTTGACTCATGTGTGCATTCCTGAAACACTCACTGCCTGCCCTGGTAACACAAAGCTTAGTCCTAACACCCTGGCTGCCCCCTCCAATTCTCCGTATTTGTCTCTGAATCTCAGTCTAGCCTATATTGAAGCTATCATTAGTTTTGCCTTGTAGTATAGAATTAAAACCCATCAGACCCATTTAAGAAAAAATATAACTGGAGTTTTTCCTGAAGCCATACACAAAATATTAAACCAACATTAAAAAAAAAAAAAAGACTAACTTCTTAGAAGAAAATGTAAATCTTTGTAACCTCTAGTTGGGCAAAACCTTAGATATGAAACCAAAAGCAAAAATGACAAGAAAACACAGGTAGATTTGGTTTCATCAAAATGAAAATGTTTTGTTACAGAAGACACCATCCAGAAAATGAAAGACAGCCATAGAATGGGAAAAATATTTGAAAATATGTGTCTATCTGATAAGTAAGTTATATTTAGAACACATACAAGACTCTTACCCCACCCCCCTTGTAAAAGATGAAAACCCGATTAAAACATGCCCAATGAATTTGAATAGACATTTCTCCAGAGAAGATTTACATATGACCAATAAGTTCATGAAGAGATGCTCAATGTGATTAACCATTAAGGAAATGCAAACCAAAATCATAAAATACCACTGCACATTCCCTAGAATGATTACGACAAACAAGAGCAAGTGTTGGTGAGAATATGTAGAAATCGGAACCCTTGTGCATGGTATAAAGGTACAGTGCTGTAGCCACTTTGGGAAACAGTTTGACGGCTCTTCAAAAGTTCAACTTAAAGGTATCATGTATTATACATGGTGAGTGACAGTCGCTCAGTTGTGTCTGACTCTTTGCAACCCCATGGACTATAGAATCCAAGGAATTCTCCAGGCCATAATACTGGAGTGGGGAGCCTTTCCCTTCTCCAGGGCATCTTCTCAACCCCAGAATTGAACCAGGGTCTTCTGCATTGCAGGTGGATTTTTTTCCAACTGAGCTATGAAGGACAGTTATACAATCTAGCAAATCCACTTATAGGCATATACCCCAAATAATTTAAAACAGATACTCAAGCAAATACATATACACTCATTTTCATAGCAGCAGTATTCACAATAGCCAAAAAGAGGAAATAACCTGAATGTTCATCAACTAATGAACAGATACATAAAAAGTGGTATATCCAAAAAAAGAATAATTATTTGACAATAAAAACGAATGAATACTGACCATTCTTCAACATGGTAGCATGCTAGCATTGAAAACATTATGCTAAGGGAAAGAAACCAGTCACAAAAGTCCACATGTTTTGTGATTCCATTTATGTGAAATGTCCATAATAGGCAAATCTATAGAGACAAAAAGTAGATTGGCATTTGCCAGGACCGGGGAAAGGTGATATGGAGAATAACTGCTAAAGAATGTTGAGTTTCTTTTGGGGAATGAAAACATAAAATCAGATTGTGGTGGTGGGTGCACAACTTTGTCAATATATTAGAACCATTAAATTAAACAATTTAAATGAGAGAATTGTAGGGTATGTAGATTATATCTCAAAACTGTTTATAGAAACATATTATTGGCAAGAGATGTGAGTAGACATTTCTCCAAAGAAGATATCCAAATGGCCAACAAGCATAAGAGAAAGTGGTTAACAGCATTGGCCATTAAGGGAATGCAAATCAAAACTGCAATGAGATATAGATATAATAATAATTTTTAAAAAGAAAAGTGTTGGCAATAATGTGGAGAAATCAGAGACCTTGTACACTGCTGGTAGGAATGCAAAATATAGCCATTTTAGAAAATAGTTTGGAAGTTCCTCAAAAAAGTTAAACATGGAATAACCATGTGACCAGCAACCCCACTCCTAGGACTGTACTCAAGAGAAATGAAAATATATGTCCATACAGAAACTTGTATACAAATGTCTATAGCGGAACTATTCATAATAGACAAATGATGGAAAACCTCAAATGCCTATAAAGAGATGACTGGATAAATGAATTGTGGCATACATATGCAATAGAATATTATAAAGAAATGAAGTAGTCTAAAAAAAGAAATGAAGTATTTAAACATGCCACACATTGGATGAAAACATTATGTTAAGTGAAAGAAGCCAAATCAAAGTTAATGTATTGTATGATTTCTTTTTGTATGAAATAAATATGCAGAATAGGCAAATCCATGGAAACTGGAGGCAGATTAGTGGATGGCAAATGGGGAATGATTACTTAATGGATAAAGGGTATACTTCTGAGATGATGAAGAAGTTTTGGAACTAGAGAGAAACGGTGGTTTCATAAAATTCTGACTGCACTAATTGCCCCTGAATTGTGCACTTTAAAATATATAGTGAATTTTACATGATCTAAAATTCATTTGGATTTTTCAGAAATACATTAGACTTAATGCATAACACAAATCTAATCTTTTCCTTCAGGAGTCTCCCCATAGACAACAGGATGAAAATCCCAAGTACTTATTTTGGCATTTAAGGACCTTTACAACTTGTCCTAAATTTATATCCAGTCTCCCCACCCCCACTATCCATCACTTCTTCCAAGTCCTTTACTCTCCCGTCACACTGAACAGTAGCTCAATATTGCCCAAACATGTGGTTTTTTCATAATTCTGCTTTAAAGCACTCATTCATAAGTGTTCTCCCTGGTTCTCTTTCATTTGCTGTTCTCCCTGGTTACACTATGAGCATCTCAAAGGTAGGGATAACATCCGATTCATCTCTGCATTTCCAGATCTCACCCTGAGTCTGGTCTTTGCTGCTGCTACTGCTAAGTCACTTCAGTCATGTCCGACTCTGTGCGACCCCATAGACAGCAGCCACCAGGCTCCCCCGTCCCTGGGATTCTCCAGGCAAGAACACTGGAGTGGGTTGTCATTTCCTTCTCCAATACATGAAAGTGAAAAGTGAAAGTGAAGTCACTCAGTCACGTCCGACTCTTAGCGACCCCATGGACTGCAGCCTACCAGGCTCCTCCATCCATGGGATTTTCCAGGCAAGAGTACTGGAGTGGGGTGCCATCGCCTTCTCCGAGTCTGGTCTTTAGTGGGCACTTAATAAATATTTGTTGAATTGAATTGAATGTGTTTGGAAACCCCAGAGGGAATCCTCCAGAATTCTTCAGAGATTGTAAATGTTCCGAGAAGAGGTGAAATGAGGCTGTACCTTAGAATTAGAAATTAACCTATTTTGTTAAGAATCTATTAGGATGGATACATAGTGTCTTTCATTTGCCTTTGGTGAAATACCAGAAAAAAAAAGAATGCTTAAATGTCCTAAATACTCTAAAGGTTTACGTTATTTTAAATTAGGGGTTGGAAATACGGAATTTAGAAAGATGGTAACAATAACCCTGTGTACGAGACAGCAAAAGAGACACTGATGTATAGATCAGTCTTATGGTCTCTGTGGGAGAGGGAGAGGGTGGGGAGATTTGGGAGAATGGCATTGAAACATGTATAATATCATGTATGAAACGAGTCACCAGTCCAGGTTCGATGCACGATACTGGATGCTTGGGGCTGGTGCACTGGGACGACCCAGAGGGAGGATATGGGGAGGGAGGAGGGAGGAGGGTTCAGGATGGGGAACACAGGTATACCTGTCGCGGATTCATTTTGATATTTGGCAAAACTAATACAATATTGTAAAGTTTAAAAATAAAATAAAATTTAAAAAAATAAATTAGGGGTTGGGAGGAAAAAATAGAAAGTAGGTGGTATGATAGAAAATTTTGTAATGTTGCTTTGAAGGAAACGATGAGATGAATCAAACACCCCTAGGTTTTTCTTGGACCTGCGTTCAATACAGGGAGGTAAGAGGAAGGGGAGATGTTAGACAAATGGGAAACAGATTTCAATCAGCCTCCTCCTAGGTTGTGCCATGATCTGGAACAATCTATCCACAACAGAGCTAAGGTGCTATACCATGTATGCTGCTGCTGCTGCTGCTAAGTCACTTCAGTCGTGTCCGACTCTGTGCAACCCCACAGACGGCAGCCCACCAGGCTCCTCCATCCCTGGGATTCTCCAGGCAAGAATACCGGTGTGGATACCATGTATATGGTGGCTGGAACTGGGCTGAGAGATTGAAAACACCGCCTCAATGAGGTCCCCCTCTATTTATTTATCTTTATTTATGACCTCATTTCAGAGAAGGCAATGGCACCCCACTCCAGTACTCTTGCCTGGAAAATCCCATGGATGGAGGAGCCTGGTAGGCTGCAGTCCATGGGGTCGCTAAGAGTCGGATATGACTGAGCAACTTCACTTTCACTTTTCACTTTCATGCATTGGAGAAGGAAATGGCTACCCACTCCAGTGTTCTTGCCTGGAGAATCCCAGGGATGGAGGAGCCTGGTGGGCTGCCGTCTGTGGGGTCGCACAGAGTCGGACACGACTGAAGTGATGTAGCATAGCATAGCATAGCATGACCTCATTTATAAATGAGGTCCCCCTTTATTTATCATATTACCAAACGATTATCCAGTGCTTCTCCTGATAGAACCATCCAAACTACGCAGTATCTAAAGTCACATACTCAATGAGCAAAGGGTGTTTAGAATCAATAACAATAACAGCAATGATGATAACATAATATTAAATACGTTTATGTGTCAGCTTTCCTGTTGAGGGTAAAATGGAAATCAGTAATACACAATTTTTAACTGCAAAAGCTCTAAGTTTACTGGGATAGACAAAAAGTTTACCTCAATGCTGTGTCATTACCGACTTAGGCCTGAAGTGCTGCTGAACTCTCATGCCTCAGTAGTCTTATCTGTGAAATGGGGATCAGAGTGCTAAGCTGTCTGGTGCAGCAACACTCATTTAAAGAGAGAATTAAAGGAGATGGGGCCTGAGGAGCAGACTGTTCTCCTCCCCAGAAAGCTACAACAGTTGCTCTGAGGCATGAGAGGAAAAATCCACTGGAGCACTGCTGGAGGGCAGGGATGTGCATCTAATTTATCTCTGTATCTCCAGCAACACCTAACAGATGGTAGATGTTCAAATCTAAGAGTGAGTCTAACTGAAGCAAGTAAAATACGTTGTGCTTCAAGGACTCTTACTAAACATTAGATCTGCCAATGGCAGCAGACACACAAGCTTTCCCTTGCTTGCACCCCACCAAAAAATGTGACCCACCAAAAAATGTGACCCCCAACTTAAAGGTAGGGAGTCGACAGAAATAGAAAGTGGTAGGCTGAAGCTCTGTGAGTGTGTGTGTGCTCAGTCACTCAGTCGTATCTGACCCTTTGAGACCTCATGGACTGTATAGCCCACCAGGCTCCTCTGTCCATGGGATTCTCCAAGCAAGAATACTAAAGTGGGTTGCCATTCCCTTCTCCAGGGGATCTTCCTGACCCAGGGATTAAAGCCATGTCTCTTGTGTCTCTTGCATTGGCAGGTAGATTCTTTACCACTGCACCACCGGGGAAACGCTCGAAGCTCTCTACTGATAATTTTTTTTACAGCAACAGAAATGTTGATTCCTAGTAAAATAATTCCTCAGCACACCATACACAGACACAGAAAAATGATCAGAAACATTACCCACCAATTCTTCTGAAACAAGTTTCTCAGAGTGGGGTGGTTCTGAAAGTCAAATCCCAGCCCCATGAGGGAAATGTGCAAGAGTTAGTCACATAGCCTCACTTCCTGATATTTTTCAAGACAATTCAAGTTTCAGACACTACTTCCCAGTAAAGATGGTCACCAGATGTTCAACCCTGAAGTGAGGTTTAGCAAATGGGCCAATCTGATGTCCCTGTTGAAAAAAGAGATAGGAAGATATCCAGTTCTCAAAAGTTGAAGACCTCCATCAGATAACTCTGATGAAGACTTGATGGAAAGATATGCAGAAAATTCACTCCTGGCAGAACCTGATACTGTCTACTTCCATGAGGATTTACGTGCTAAAGCCCTTACAGGCAGCACAAGTAAGCCAGGCTGGAAGGTACAGAGATGAGAAGATTCTTTGGCTCTTAACCTGAGAACATGCTAGAGCAAGCCATCCCCACATTCCAGGTCTGGTCCTGGATACTATCATGATTTAGGGCTAGCAGAGGCATGGAAAGTTGAACCCAAGGAAAATTGTTTTGATGGGTCTTAAAGTGAATAAAGACAAATTTACTCCAGAAAAAAATGATAATTTGTACAATTATCAGAAAGTTCCAGTATTTGGGAACATGGTTTAATTGTCTCCTAGGCCAACCCATGTCCTTGAAGGATGATGTGAGGTGGTGGGCTTTGAACTGTCCCTCCCATTTAGAAGGACACCCACAGTCATCATAGCTCAGTATCTCTACTTACCCAGGGGTCACACAGCATTATTAATAGGAGAAACTCTTTCCCCTTGGTTTTTTTACCTCTGGTATGATGAGGGTGAAATTCTAACAAAGAGAATTACTTGACTGTAATATGGCTGTGGCCATATGCTCCTCTTTAAAAAGCAAATATTCATGGAAAAACAATATGCAAATCACTTAACCCCTTACAAATTCTCTTCTTAGCTGCTTCTCTCACTGCAGAAAATACTGAGTCAATAGGAGTCAGAGTGGCACCCAAAGTGAGGAAGGGATAACAAATCTAAAAGGGAAGAAGATGCTTACAAAACGTGTAAAAAATATTAGCACAAAGAGAGCAAATGTAAGATCTGAAAAGTCTGTGGATATTTTCAGCTGTGCAATCAAATCTGACTGATATTTTATACAGAACTTGTTACAGTAGTATATAATGACAGTTTTTACTCATTTAAAGCAACTCTATTTTAGGACCTGTGATAGGCAGGTTTCTAAGGTTATACACAATGACCCTCATCCTGGTATAATCCCCTCCCCTTGAGAGTGATGGGAATCTGAGAATAGATGAGATGTCACTCCCCTGATTCTATTACTATGGCAAAAGGATCTTGCAATTATTACCAAATTGGAAAATGATTTAATATTATCCTGGGAGAGGCTGACCCAGTCAGATGAGCCTTTAAAAATATGGTGTCTTCCCTGACTGTGTGTGTATTAGCTGCTCAGTTGTGTTCGACCTTTTGCGACCCCATGGACTACAGTCCACCAGGCTCCTCTGTCCGTGAAATTCTCCAGGCAACAATACTGGAGTGGGTTACCATTTCCTTCTCTAGGGGATCTTCCCGACCCAGGAATGGAACCCTGGTCTCCTGTATTACCATCTGAGCCACCAGGGAAGCTCATAACTGGCTTTGATGAAAGAAAGCCAACAGTCATGTTGTGAGCTACTTACAGAGAAGGGTGGGGGTCTCTAGGAGCTGAGAGTGACCAACAGCAAGCAAGAAAACATTGCCTCAGTCATATAATAACGTGGAACGGAATCTTCCAGCAACCCGAATGAACTTGGAATAGGACCTCCCAGGTGAGAACTGCAAGCTCAGCCGACAACTTGATTACAGTCTATTAAGCCTGAGCTGAGGATCCAGTAATACTGTCCAAACACCTCACCCACGGACACTGAGATAGTAAATACATTTTGCTTCAGCTGCAAAGTCTGTAGTAATTTGTTGCACAGCAATAGGAAACTAAAATAGGACCAATATTGTCAAATTCTGCACAGTGGCTGATTTTTGCTGAGAACTACAAGTATGCTGAGATAGAAATTTCCATGAAAAGACAGTTTTTAATTGTCTGGGTAGCCAAAGAATCCAAGTACTTAAACTTTATTCAAAAGCAATGAAACATTGACTTTTCTCACTCTGAAAACTCAAAAATAGCTGAACAGATTTTCTTTAGAACTTTCCAAAAATAAAGATTTTCTTCTGGGCTGAAATCAGTCTGGGAAATGTTAATCTGAAAGGAACAAGAAGTTTAAGTGGTGTAAATAGCTCACAATGGGCTGCATAATTCTGACCTAGTGGGGTTCTGGAGAAAATTGCTCATTGTTTAGAGCAACAGAAATGTTTGATCACTGTACTTGCAGGCAAGGTACCAGAAGAAGCCATATGTTTGGTCGTATCCTAGGCATTTAAAGAGTAGACTTAGGGCCAAAGATAGAGCCAGGACTAAGGGATCTTCCTTTCGTCCTTACTAAATGCAATTCCAAAATACACTTATGCATCCAGAAGGGATTTTGTAATGGTGCACAGTTCTTATTTATAACTTTAAACAAGATTATGATTAATTCAAAAGAACAAGATACACTTTTTAACACTCTTCAGAAAGGAAATCAGTTAACCATTGCAGGACCATATTTCCTTGTCTCTAAAACGTATGTTTGGTCTAATCTCCAAGATTCTTTCCAGCTCTGTGATTCTGTTACAAGATTCCCCCATCATTTTATATATCCAGTTTGTCCATGTTGTTACATGAGGCTGAATAAGAAAAGCATCCTGTACATTGGAAGCACTCAACAAATGGAAATTCTTTCCAATTAAGTATTAAATCAATGCTGACTACTGCTTCAGTTAGTGTTACAAAACCTTCCTTCATGAGTCTGATTTTCCAAAGCTTTTCATCACCTTTCCAAAGCATTCCACTTGACTTCTCTTTAATTATGGAGCAATTAAAGACAAAAATCAATCCTTTAAAAAGAATTAGGCTATAATAAAAGAATTCTGAAGAGAGTCTTTTTTTAATTTGTTATTTTGTATTAGAGTATAGACATTTAATAATGTTTTGAGGGTTTCAGGTGGACAGCAAAGGGACTTACCCATACATATGCCTGTATCCATTCTTAACCTTAACCTCCACTTACATATTCCATTCACTGTTGCTTGTAAGTTTTGGTACTGTATTGATTCCTGTGCTAGATGTCTCTGCCTGGATGCCTTATCTGCTCTTCAAACTCAACTTACCCCAAATTAAATACATTATTTTTCTTCCCCAATCAGCCTTTCCCTGTGAGATTTCCCAGTTTCCATGGCGTGCCACTGTCTAAGCTACTCAAAGTATTTGAATCATCTTTTTTTTTCCCTTCCTTCTCTGTCATGCTTCTTACCTATATGCGCAAAATCCTCCTGACTTTTCCTTTCATTCAAAATAATTAACATTTTAATTTCTAAAAAATGTGTTGAAACCATACCTGTCCAAGTCACTGGGAAAGTGTTGTACACATTTTCCTTTTCATTCTCACTACTTCCACTCTAACTTGAGTGCCTTATTCTGGAGGGGTTGCACAGCCCTTTGCCATCTCTCCTCTTCAGTTCATCTTACAAAATTCTGCCAGGCTTATATTCCTGGAAATCTTCATTGTCCATATTCCTTCATTCATTCAAACCACCACTGTACCTGTATTCCTTATACACTAAAACCCAAATGCCTTTAGGTTCTTTCCCCAGGTCCTTGCCAGTCTCACCATGACTTGGAGCTGAGTTGGAAGACTGGAGTTGCTTCCTTTTTCATTTTATTCATTTATTTATGGTCTTAGTCACCAGACATGGGGTCTTTGTTGCATCATGCAGGATTTCTTCTTGTGGCATGTGGGATCTTAGTTCCTCAACCAGGAATCACACCTGCATCCCTGAATTGCAAGATGGATTCTTAACCACTGGACCACCAGGGAGGTCCCTGGAGTTCTTATCTTGATTCTGCATCAGAGCAGGTCATTTGGTTCTCTGAACCTCAGCTTTCTCTGTTGTAAAATTAGTGGAGTTATTCTAATGCCCTAACATAGATGATGTGAACCCAACAATTATTTGCAAAGCACATACATAGCATTTCACATAAAACACACTTTAAGGAGTTGATGATTTTTCTCCAACTATTTTCCTTTACCCATTTCACAAATATAACTGTTCTGCTTATTTTAAAAGTATAGTTCAATTAGGTCATACTCGTTTATTCTGATTTTTATTTCCATTGCTCTAGGAGGGCAGAGGACCTAAACAGACATTTCTCCAGAGAAGACACGCAGATGGTTAATAAACACATGAAAAGATGTTTAACATTGCTCATTATTAGAGAAATGCAAATCAAAACTACAATGAGATATCACCTCTTGCCAGTCAGAATGGCCATCATCAAAAAGTCTACAAACCATATATGCTGGAAAGAATGTGGAGAAAAGGGAACCCTCTTGAACTGTTGGTGGCAATCAAAAATTAATACAGCCACTATGGAGAAGAGTACAGAGATTTATTAAAAAACTAGGAATAAAACTACCATATGACCCAGCAATCCTACTCCTAGGCATATACCCTGAGGAAATCAAAATCGAAAGAGACACATGTATAACATTGTTCACTGAAGCACTATTTACACTAGCTAGAACATGGAAGCAACCTATATGTCCATCGACAAATGAATGGATAAAGAACTTGTGGTATACATATACAATGGAATATTACTCAGCCATAAAAAGGAATGCATTTGAGTCAGTTTTAATGAGGTGGATGAACCTAGAACCTATTTTACAGAGTGAAGTGAGTCAGAAAGAGAAAGAAAAATACCATATTATACACATATATACGGAATCTAGAAAAATGGTACTGAAGAATTTATTTACAGGGCAACAGTGGAGAAAGACACATAGAGAACAGATTTATGAACATGGGGAGAGGGGAGGGGAGGGTGAGATGTATGGAAAGAGTAACATGGAAAATTTCATTACCATATGTAAAATAGATAGCCAATGGGAATTTGCTGTATGGCTCAGGAAAATCAAACAGGGGCTCTGTATAAACCTAGAGGGGTGGGATGGGGAGGGAGATGGGAGGGAGGTTCAAAAGGGAGGAGATATATGTATACCTATGGCTGATTCATGTTGAGGTTTGACAGAAAACAGCAAAATTCTGTAAAGCAATTATCCTTCAAAAAATTAATTAATTAAAAAAAAAAAACTAGGAAAAAACTACCATATGACACAGCAATCCTACTTTTGGGTATATACCATGAGGAAATCATAATTGAAAAAGACACATGTACCCCAGTGTTCATTGCAGCACTATTTACAATAACTAGGATATGGAATACACAGAAGAACTGTACAAAAAAGATCTTCACAACCCAGATAATCATGATGGTGTGATCACTCACCTAGAGCCAGACATCCTGAAATGTGAAGTCAAGTGGGCCTTAGGAAGCATCACTACAAACAAAGCTAGTGGAGGTGATGGAATTCCAGTTGAGCTATTTCAAATCCTGGAAGATGATGCAGTGAAAGTGCTGTACTCAATATGCCAGGAAATTTGGAAAACTCAGCAGTGGCCACAGGAATGTAAAAGGTCAACTTTCATTCCAATCCCAAAGAAAGGAAATGCCAAAGAATGCTCAAACTATCACACAATTGCACTTATCTCACACACTAGTACAGTAATGCTTAAAATACTTCAAGCCAGACTTCAGCAATACGTGAACCATGAACTTCCAGATGTTCAAGCTGGCTTTAGAAAAGGCACAGGAACCAGAGATCAAATTGCCAACATCTGCTGGATTATCAAAAAAGCCAGAGTTCCAGAAAAACATCTATTTCTGCTTTATTGACTATACCAAAGCCTTTGACTGTGTGGATCACAATAAACTGTGGAAAATTCTGAAAGAGATGGGAATACCAGACCACCTGACCTGCCTCGTGAGAAACCTGTATGCAGGTCAGGAAGCAACAGTTAGAACTGGACATGGAACAACAGACTGGTTCCAAATAGGAAAAGGAGTATGTCAAGGCTGTATATTGTCACCCTGCTCATTTAACTTACATGCAGAGTACATCATGAGAAATGCTGGGCTGGAGGAAGCACAAGCTGGAATCAAGATTTCTGGGAGAAATATCAATAACCTCAGATATGCAGATGACACCACCTTTATGGCAGAAAATGAAGAAGAAGTAAAGAGCCTCTTGATGAAAGTGAAAGAGGAGAATGAAAAAGTTGGCTTAAAGCTCAATAGTCAGAAAACTAAGATCATGGTATCCTGTCCCATCACTTCATGGGAAATAGATGAGGAAACAGTGGAAACAGTGGCTGACTTTATTTTTCTGGGCTCCAAAATCACTACAGATGGTGATTGCAGCCATGAAATTAAAAGATGCTTACTCCTTGGAAGGAAAGTTATGACCAACCTAGCAGCATATTAAAAAAGAGAGACATTACTTTGTCAACAAAGGTCCATCTAGTCAGGCTATGGTTTTTTCAGTGGTCATGTATGGATGTGAGAGTTGGACTGTGAAGAAAGCTAAGCACCAAAGAATTGATGCTTTTGAACTGTGGTGTTGGAGAAGACTCTTGAGAGTCCCTTGAACTGCAAGGAGATCCAACCAATCTATCCTAAAGGAGATCAGTCCTGGGTGTTCACCAGAAATTGATGTTGAAGGTGAAACTCTAATACTTTGGCCACTTGATGCGAAGAGCTGACTCATTTGAAAAGACCCTGATGGTGGGAAAGATTGAGGGCAGGAGGAGAAGGGGACGACAAGATGGGATGGTTGGATGGCATCACTAACCCAATGGACATGGATTTGGGTGGACTCCTGGAGTTGGTGATGGACAGGAAGGCCTGGCATGCTGTGGTTCATGGGGTCACAAAGAGTTGGACACGACTCAACGACTGAACTGAACTGAACTGAGGACATGGAAGCAACCTAGATGTCCATCAACAGATGAATGGATAAAGAAGCCGTGGTATGTATATACAGTGGAATATTACTCAGTCATAAAAAGGAATGAATTTGAATCAGTGCTAATGAGGTAGATGAACCTAGAGCCTACTATACACAGTGAAGTAAGTCAGAAAGGGAAAAACAAATATTGTATATTAACACATATATATGGAATCTAGAAAGATGGTAATGATGAACGTAATTTCAGAGCAGCTAGGGAGATGCAGACATAGAGAATAGACTTGTAGACACAGGGAAGGAGGGAAGGAGAGGGTAGGATGAATGGAGAGAGTAGTACAGTAACATATATACTAACATATAAAAAATAGATTGCCAGTGAGAATTTGCTGTATGACTCAGAAAACTCAAACCAGGGCTCTGTGACAACCTTGATGGGGTGGGAGGTGTGAGGGAGTTTCCAGAGGGAGAGTATATATGTATATCTATGGCTTATTCACCTTGTTATATGGCAGAAGTCAACACAATATTGTAAAGCAATTATCCTGTAATTAAAAATAAACATTTTTAAAGTACATTATAAGCATTCTTTTTCTGCCTATGTGCTTACTCTGATCTCTCCAAATAGATTTATGTTTCTTTCCTTTTCTTCTTCTTCAGTTGGACTGTTTGCTTAAAGTCAAAATAAATTTCATCTCCTCTGGACTCTCCCCTAATGCACTGAATCTATAATCACAGTCCTTATATCCTTTGACACTTTGAATTTCTAAAGTCTGCACCACTCATTTGGCACTTAGTTTTTGATAACCTTAGACCACATCTTTTTCTGTATTCCTTGGATCTCCAATAAAAATATAAATTATTTGAAAGCAGGGACATTTTTGCCAGCCCAATGCCCTGTTCAGGCAGACATTCTCTAAACATTATTGCTGTGGATGACAATGACAACAGCATCTCAATTATGAAGCATAATCATTCTTAGGTAAATTGGAGATTCACAATGTCAATACGTTGAAACTCTTCATGCATTGTTAATTTCATACTGGCAATTACAGTTCACAATTGTTCACAGGGCACTTCACAATTGTTCATCAGTTTTTGTCAAGATAGTCTCAAGAGATGGATGATAAAAAGCATTTGCTGCCATTTTTTTCTAAATTGAGCAAAGCAAAATATTTTTATGAGATATACTGAGAATTTTCAGTATATTAATTAACATGAGGAAGCAAAATAAATTATTTTTCTTGGTCCCTTATACCAATAGCAATACTGCCCCAGCAATTTTTCCCATAGAAAAGCAAATAGTGACTTATTTAATTGAACTTCTGGTAGTCCTTAAAGACTGGAGAGGTTCTAGCCTTCTATGCAAACTGAAACTTCTTACTTTAATGCCCCCCAAAATACATATATTTTTAGTGTCTCTTTGATGCCGTATTTGTTTTTATTGATTGATTTTTGTGATAAAAATAATGTAAATTAAACTCAAAGGAACTTCCCTGGTGGGCCAGATGGTAGAATCTGCCTGCAATGCAAGAGACCTGAGTTCAATCCCTGGGTTAGGAAGATTCCCTGGTGAACAGAATGGCAACCTGCTCCAATATTCTTGCCTGGAAAATTCCATGGACAGAGGAGCCTGGTGGGCAGCAGTCCATGGGGTCACAAAGAATAAGTCATGGCTTAGCAACTAACACTTACAGAAGGAATGAAATAATGATGAACAGAAAACAAATAAAAATAGAAAATAGACAAATAGATAAAGACAATAGTCATTAAAACTGATAAATCTCTAGCCAAACTGATCAGGAAGCAAAACAGATAGTTTGATATCAACAAGAGAGCAAATATCACTATAGTTCCTATAGACATTAAAAGAATAGTAAGGAAATATAAACAGCTTTATGACAATAAATTTAATGACTTAGATTAAATGGAAAAAAATTCCTTTAAAAATTCAAACAACCCCAATATCACTCAAAAAGAACAACAAGAAATATAACATAAACAGCTTTTTAACTATGAAGGAAATTGAATTTATGATTAAAAATCCTTCCCCAAAGAAAACTCCAGGCCCAGAAGAGTTCAAGGATTAATTCTACAAAACATTTATTGAAGAAATAATGTTTATTTTTCATAAACTGTTACAGAAAATCAAAAGAACACATCTCAACCCCTTTTAACAAGCAAATGCTGTGTGCTGTACTTAGTCGCTCAGCTATGTCCAACTCTTTGGGACCACATGGACTGTAGCTCGCCAGGCTCCTCTATCTGTGGGGATTCTTCAGGCAAGAATACTGGAGTGGGTTGTCATTTCCTCCTCCAGGGGATCTTCCCAACTCAGGGATCTAACTCAAGTTTCCTGCATTGCAGGCAGACTTTTTACAATCTGAGTTACCAGGGAAGCCCAACAAGCTAATACTGCTCCCCAAATCAAAACCAGAAAATAAACTATGGGGGAGAAAGTAAACACCACTGATTGATATACCTCATATGCATGCTAAGTTGCTTCAGTCATGTCCAACTCTTTGTGACCCCATAGACTATAGCCTGCCAGGCTCCTCTGTCCATTACATAGATGAAAAAATTCTTAGCAACCTTTTAGAAAGTCAAATTTGAAATCATATTAAAAAAGATTATACATCATGAAAAATGGGATTTTGTGGTCACTTTGATAGTCATAAAGTAATCAGAGTAATTTACTATGTTCATCGATTAAAAAAGAAAAGTCAAATAAATAATCACCTCAATAGTTGAAGAAAAAGCATTTGATATTCAATACCCACACAGGATAAAAACTCTTAGAAAACAAATAGAAAGAAGCTTCCTCACAATTCTATTCACCATTGCAACAAAAAGAATAAAATACTTAGGAATAAATCTACCTAAAGAAACAAAAGACCTATATATAGAAAACTATAAAACACTGATGAAAGAAATCAAAGAGGACCCTAATAGATGGAGAAATATACCATGTTCATGTATCAGAAGAATCAATATAGTGAAAATGAGTATACTACCCAAAGCAATCTATAGATTCAATGCAATCAAGCTACCAATGGTATTTTTCATAGAACTAGAACAAATAATTTTACAATTTGTATGGAAATACAAAAAACCTTGAATAGGCAAAGTAATCTTGAGAAAGAAGAAGGGAACTGGAGGAATCAACCTGCCTGACTTCAGGCTATACTACAAAGCCACAGTCATCAAGACAGTATGGTACTGGTACAAAGACAGAAATATAGATCAATGTAACAAAATAAAAAGCCCAGAGATAAATCCATGCACCTATGGACACCTTATCTTTCACAAAGGAGGCAAGAATATCCAATGGAAAAAGACAATCCCTTTAACAAGCAGTGCTGGGAAAACTGGTCAACTGCCTGTAAAAAAATGAAACTAGAACACTTTCTAACACCATACACAAAAATAAACTCAAAATGGATTAAAGATCTAAACGTAAGACCAGAAACTATAAAACTCCTAGAGGAAAATACAGGCAAAACACTCTCTGACATAAATCACAGCAGGATCCTCTATGACTCACCTCACACAGTAATGGAAATAAAAGCAAAAATAAACAAATGGGACCTAATCAAACTTAAAAGCTTTTGTGCAATGAAGGAAACTATAAGCAAGGTGAAAAGACAGCCTTCAGAATGGGAGAAAATAATAGCAAATGAAGCAACTGACAAAGAATTAATCTCAAAAATATACAAGCAGCTCCTGCAGCTCAATTACAGAAAAATAAACGACCCAATCAAAATTTGGGCCAAAGAACTAAACAAACATTTCTCCAAAGAAGACATACAGATGGATAACAAACACATGAAAAGATGCTCAACATCACTCATTATCAGAGAAATGCAAATCAAAACCACAATGAGGTACCATCTAATGCCAGACAGAATGGCCTCTATCAAAAAGTCTACAAACAATAAATGATGGAGAGGGTGCAGAGAAAAGGGAGCCCTCTTACACTGTTGGTGGGAATGCAAACTAGTACAGCCACTATGGAGAAAATTGTGGAGATTCCTTAAAAAACTGGAAATAGAACTCCCATATGACAGAGCAATCCCACTGCTGTGCCTACACACGAAGGAAACCAGAATTGAAAGAGACATGTACCCCAGTGTTCATCACAGCACTGTTTACAATAGCTAGGACATGGAAGCAACCTAGATGTCCAATGGCAGATGAATGGTTAAGAAAGCTGTGATACATAAACACAATGAAATATTACTCAGCTATTAAAAAGAATGCATTTGAATCAGTTCTAATGAGGTGGATGAAACTGGAGCCTATTATACATAGTGAAGTAAATCAGAAAGAAAAATACCAATACAGTATATTAATGCATATATATGGAATTTAGAAAGATGGCAACAATGTTCCTATATACAAGAGAGACACAGATATAAAAAACAGACTTTGGACTCTGTGGGAGAAGGCGACAGTGGGATAATTTGAGAAAATAGCATTGAAACATGTATATTATCATATGTGAAACAGATTGCCAGTTCAGGTTCGATGCATGAGACAGGGTGCTCAGGCTGGTGCACTGGGATGACCCTGAGAGATGGGATGGGGAGGAAGGTGGGAGGGGGGCGGTTCAGGATGTGGGGAACACATGTACATCCATGACTGATTTATGTGAATGTATGGCAAAGACCACTACAATATTGCAAAGTAATTAGCCTCCAATTAAAATAAATAAATCAAATTTTTTTAAAAAGATGCTTCCCCAGCGTGATAAAAAGACAACTACAAAAATTCTTATTCCACTCCACATACAAAAATTAACTTGAAATGTGTCTTAGATCTAAAGGTAAACATAAGAGCTAAACTATAAAAGTTCTACAAGCATAGAAAGAGGAAAATCTTGGTAATTTAGACTTAGGCAAAGATTTCTAAAATAGAACACAAAGAAATACAAACTATAAGAAAAAAAATGGACTTCATCAAAATTTAAATTTTTTCTCTTCAAAAAACACTACTCATAAATGAAAAGTTACAGACTGGGAAAAATATTTGCAAAACACATGTCCAGTAAATAACCTAGAATATATAAAGAACACTAACAACAATAAGAAGAGAATAACCCAGTGAATGGCAGGGGGATGAAATTTTAATAGACTTCACCAAAGAAGATATACAGATTGTATCATGCATGTATGCTCAGTCATGTCCAACTTTTTGTAACCCTATGGGCTATAGTCCACCAGGCTCCTCTGTCCAGAGGATTTCGCAGGCAAGAACACTGGAGTGGGTTGCCATTTCCTCCTCCAGGGTATCTTCCCAACGCAGGGATCCAACCCATGTCTCCTATGTCTCCTGCATTGGCAGGTGGATTCCTTACCACTGAGCCTCCTGGGAAGTCCCATAACAGATTGTACAGAAGTACACAAAAAAACAAATGCTTAACATCATTCGCTTGTTTTTGGTCACTCAGTGGTGTAGGACTCTTTGTTGCATCTGACTCTTTTTCCACCACATGGACTGTAGCCTGCTAGGCTCCTCTGTCCATGAGATTTTTGGGGGCAAGATTACTGGAGTGGGTTGCCATCATTACTCATCAGGAAAACATGACTAAAACCACACTGAAGGACTTCCCTCACCACCCAGTGTTTAAGACTTTGGTTTCCACTGCAGGGGATGAGGGTTCAATCCCCGATCAGGGAGTTAAGATCCCACATGTCTCACAGCCAAAAAATCAAAACATAAAACAGAAACAATACTGTAACAAATTCAATAAAGACGTTAAAAATAGTCACATCAAAAAAAAATCTTAAAGAAAAGAGCACACTGAGTTACCATTTGAACCTACTAGAATGGCTAAAATTAAAACAATTAACAGTTCCAAGTATGGGTAAGGATATGGAACAACTGGAGCTTTCACACATTACAAAAGGAACAGCCACTTTGAAAAAGATTTTGGCAGTTCCCTACAAAGTTAACATTTATCAAATAATCTACTGATTCCATCCCTGCATATCTACCCTAGAAAAATGAAAATATGTCCACGCAAACACTTGTTTACAAACATTTATAGCGGCTTTATCCATGATGTAAGAAACATGAAACCATGCAAGTATCCAATAACTGGTGAATGAAAAAACAAATTTTAATTTGTCTGTACAATGCACTACCACTCAACGATACAAAAATACAAAATACTGATACATCTAACAACATAGAAGAATTGCAGTAGTATTATTCTAGACACAGAAACCTGTACAGTATAGGATTCTGTTTACATAAAATGTTAGAAAAGGTAAAACCAAATAGGCACAGAAAGCAGATAGTGGGCAGGGAGTTAAAGGAAGGGAATACAAAGGGGCACAAGGAAATGTTTTAGGGTGACTGAAATATTCTGCATGTTTTATTTTAATATAAATTTATTTATTTTAATTGGAGGCTAATTACTTTACAATATTGTATTGGTTTTTCCATACATCAACATGAATCTGCCACGGGTATACACGTGTTCCCCATCCTGAACCCCCTTCCACCTCCCTCCCCATACCATCCCTCTGGGTCATCCCAGTGCACCAGCCCCAAGCATCCTGTATCATGCATCGAACCTGGACTGGGGATTCATTTCATATATTATATTATACATGCTTCAATTCCATTCTCCCAAATCATCCCACCCTCTCCCTCTCCCACAGAGTCCAAAAGACTGTTCAATACATCTGTGTCTCTTTTGCTGTGTTCTGCATCTTGATTGTGGGGGTGGTTGCATGGAGATAAACATTTGTTAAATCTCATGGAATTGTACATTTAAAATAGTGAAATCTATTGTAGGTAAACTATATCTCAATGAAGCTTCTAAAAATAACATATTCTGATTACATGTAATTGTGTTGTATTTCTCTCCTTATAGATACTTTTCTCTATATGATTTCAAAAACTAAAAAATATGTAAGCTGTATTTTCTAGTTTCCAACTTAATCTCAAATAACAAGCATTCCCCATGTTACTAAAACCTTTGGACACATTTAGTTCCTGCATGATATCCCATTTATCAATATGCCACCTTGATCATTCCCCTATTGGTGAGGATTTAAGATTGTTTTCAATTTTTTTTTCTATACTAATATTCTGATATACAGGGCTTCCCTGGTGGCTCAGTGGTTTGGAAGCTACCTGGAGATCCAGGATCCAGATCTCTGGATCCTCTGGAAGAAGGTGTGGCAACACACTCCAGTATTTTTGCCTGGGAAATCCTATGCACAGGGGAGCCTGGTGGGTCCAGTGCATATAGAGTGGGACACAACTCAGTAACTAAACAACAACAACAAATTCTGATATCTTTGTGTGTGTGTTCTTGTATGTTTTCCCTGATAACAGATTTTTCAAAGATGAAATTTCAAGGTCAAAATATAAGAACATTTTAAGGATCTGAAATTCACTATTAAATTGGTTTCCAGGAAAACTGCACTGATTTAATTCTCACTAGTAGTATATGTAAGGACCAGTTGTACTGCACTCCTGCTGGAATTGAATGTTATTTTGAATTATTATTTGAAGTATTTGCTTAAATCTTGCTCTTCAGCTTGATACTGGTTTGGAATTCTTTCCTGTACTTTTGTTCATATAGAGTCAGTCCATATTATTCACCCACCTGGATTCCATCCATTCCCAAGGATTTGAGACATTTGCAGACCATGTGGCACTGTGAGGATCTCCTCTGAGATCATCTTCCTGATATTCCAGAGCCTGAGTCTTACTGTCTCCATTTCTTGCCTCTATCTGATAGTTATCCCCTAATGTGTTTTTGAGTCCTCAATGTTTATATCATTTCCAGTGCCTAAGACTTTAACATAGCATACCTTAGCTATTATATACAGCATCTATTTTCCTGTGAAGTAGGTCAGCAATATGGTATAATTCATTTTCCATGTAGCACAGTTGTGATTTGTTCTCATTCCTATTTACCACCATATCCTCATCCTTCCCCTTAGTTCTCTTCTCATCTCTCCCACCTGGTACCTCTTTCCCAATTATTAATACAAGCAATGATTGAATAATAGAGAAATGAAGATGATGCAAAAGAGAGCGGAGTCTTATCCTTTCAGTGGCTAGGCTGGGTCAAATTTCAGCCCATCTTCTCAGTTCCTTCCCTGCTGGACTCAGTGTTCCCTTCCCCTTGCTCCAGGTCAGTCCTGTGCAGGTCCTGAGTTAATAATGACCTCTTCAGGCTCAGTTCCACTAGGCTCCAACTGGTTCTAGAATTGCTTTGAGGAAGAAAAACTTTTTATTTCTGGCTCAACCTGTGAAACTAAGCTTGGGTATCACCGCCTCTGAATTACAACTCCCAGAATGGTTTGATACCCTTCCTTCCTGTGTGTTCCAGGGGTACCTCTGCTTACCCATATCATTAAACATATCCTACATTACAACTGCCCAATTAAAAGGCAATGCACCCCACTAGACATGGGAGTTCCAGGAGGTCAGGGACTAGCTCTTTCATCTATGTAATCCTGGTAATTTTCACACAGTCCCCAGATCTCAGTGCAAGACTTCTATTTCCACTCCTGACTTTCAGCAGCCTTCTCTTCACACAGCAACCATTTTGATCTTTTAAAACACAATCATTCTTTTTCTTTAATTTATTAATTTTCCAAGTTAAGTGGTTGGTGTCTACCTTCCTACGGTGGCTACCAGTGTATCACTTCTTATTTTGGCTGATTGTGATTCTCTATATGTTCTTAGTTTTGGTTTGTATCATTATGAACCCACAGACTTTAACAATATATTCAATATAAGTCTGTTAATTATGGTTGATATTGTTTTTGATTCTCAAATTGCTCCATGTTATACCAGTGGAAGCTCCCTCAAACTAGCTCCTACAAGAAACTAGATCTTTGTGACACAGCCCCACCCCCTTTTTTTGATAGATTCTCTGCTTATTGACACCACAAAACTTATTGTCATCTTACTTATCTCCAATCTCAGACTTGGAATCAGCTGTTTCTCCACAAAGCCCTAGTTCCTTTCTGGGTATAATGTTACTTACATGCCACAACCTGGACATTATGGATGTTTCTTGTCACTGGTTTGTGATTGCTTCTAGAATATTAGAGTGGGCAGAAGCAGGGATCACGCATTTATCTTACCTGTCCTGTATACAGGTTATGTCCTGTATCCAACCAGTCCATTCTAAAGGAGATCAGCCCTGGGATTTCTTTGGAAGGAATGATGCTAAAACTGAAACTCCAGTACTTTGGCCACCTCATACGAAGAGTTGACTCATTGGAAAAGACTCTGATGCTGGGAGGGGTTGGGGGTAGGAGGAGAAGGGGACGACAGAGGATGAGATGGCTGGATTGCATCACTGACTCGATGGACATGAGTCTGAGTGAACTCTGGGAGTTGGTGATGGACAGGGAGGCCTGGCATGCTGCGATTCATGGGGTCGCAAAGAGTCGGACACGACTGAGCAACTGATCTGGTCTGATCTGATCTGTCCTGTATGACTACATTTCAGAATAATCAAAAAAGCCCTGGTTAATGAAACATGTTTTTCCTTTCGAGAATTGTAAGTTACTAAATGTATAAGGATTAATAAAATTGAAACATCACCATTTACAGTGACTAATGAAGTAACTGATTCAGGTAGTGAACCTCAACAGATGCTAAAGCCATTAGGAGAGGATGATAGGGACCTTCACTGTGGAAGGACCAGGCTACTCTATGTGAACCCACTGATCAATGTTAGCATGTCTTAAATGAGACAACCAGACATTACGTACTGCATGTAATGTACTGTAATGCAATATTACTGCGTGATATAATACAATAAGAAATACACAGTACCCCTTATGAAATATTCTTGCCCAAAAATGTTAAACCTGAATTTAATCAAGATTTAGGTCTAACCTTTAGTTTTCAGGGAAGGAGAAGAACATAGAGACAAATTCGGGATTTGGTACAATTTACAGCACAACTAACATAATTTATTCAACAAGTCAAAGACCAGGAAAAAAAAAAAAAAGCAGGAGGACTGGAATCCTTTGCAAATTAAAAGAAAAGTTAAAAGCATTATAATAAAATGTTGCAATAATTGAACCTCATTTGAGTCCTGAGTCAAATAAATCCATGTAAAATTCTTTGTTGAAACAGTTGGGGAAATGTTGAAGTACAGTTGGAATTAGACGTTACTAATGAATTTTTATTAATTTTGTCAGGCATGATAACAGAACTGTGGTTATGTAAGAAACTATCCCTTTTGAAAGGAATATATAAGCACAGGGAACTCTACTTAATACTCTGTAGTAGCCTATATGGGAAAAGAATCTAAGTAAGAAGGGATGTATGTATATGTATAACTGAGTCACTTTGCTGCACACGTGAGACTAATACAGCACCATATATCATTTTAAAAATTACAATGTTTGCATGATGAAAAAAAAATCATAATAGAAAGGTCAAAAGACAGGAAAAAAAAAAGATACTCTTTTAATCCAAACTCCTAATCTGGGATTAACATATACACACTACTATCTATAAAACAGAATCAACAAGGACCTACTGTATAGCACACGGAATTCAACTCAATATTTCATAATAACCAATATGGAAAAAAAAAGTGAGAAAGAATAGATGTATGTATATGTATGAATATGTATACACTTTGCTGTACACCAGAGACTAACACAACTTTGTAAATTAACAACACTCTAATATAAAATAACACTTTAAAAAATTTAATAAATAAAAGTAATATATATATGGAAATATTTACAGTTAATATGACATGATATGGATATGGATTTGTGCTTTAATGCACAAAAGCAAAAACAAAGAAAGGAAAGAAAGAATAAAAAAGGGAAGAAGGAAAGGGAAAGAAGAAGGAGGGGGGGAGAAAAACAGGTAAAAATATTGATTAATGAATATTAAGATGGGTTCTCAGGCTGCTACTGCTAAGTTGCTTCAGTCGTGTCTGACTCCGTGCAGCCCTATAGACGGCAGCTCATGAGATTCCTCCGTCCCTGGGATTTTCCAGGCAAGAACACTGGAGTGGGTTGCCATTTCCTTCTCCAATGCATAAAAGTGAAAAGTGAAAGTGAAGATGCTCAGTTGTGTCCAACTCTTAGCCACCCCATGGACTGCAGCCTACCAGGCTCCTCCGTCCATGGGATTTTCCGGGCAGGAGTACTGGAGTGGGTTGCCAGTGCCTTCTCTGGGGTTCTCAGGAGGGGTATTCAAATTATTCTCTCTACTTTGGTGCATGTTTCACATTTTACTTTTAAAAGTTTTAAACACATAATATACTAGATCATTCTCCTACTTAATTTTCCAACCAAACATGATTATTATATGAGTGTGTCTATTGGAAAGGGTGGGCAGATATAAAGGCGTTCAGACATGTATTTAAAAAACAAAGAGAAAATCATTCATGGTCACATTGTCCAACAAAAACCAGCATAGTCACTGGGGTCTATTCTCACCTGGGCTTCCCTCACATTCACACCAGTGATGGTTATTATTTTATTCTATCAGTTTAAATGGCCCAACCTTGACGTTTTAAGTGGCATTACTTTCATAACCAGAAAGACAATCCTCTCATAGGTTTATTGCCTATTTATATTTATTCTTTTATAAATTACCTATTTTGAGGGGTTTGCTGTCTATATTACAAACCTGTTTTTCTGCAGTCGCATAGTTGCATAGATATTTGCACAGACCATGTGATGTAACCATTAATGGTAAAAGGAGAAGGAGCCACTGAAGTTTGGCAGCTCTGAAGATTCCAGTGCCCTGCATGTCAAGACCCAGCCCAGCCTCCTTGATTCTCCAGGCAACTGTGTTTCACAGTCCAGAGAGCATCATTCACCTAAAGACAATGTGCTACTCTATTCAGAAAGTATAAATAGAAAACTGCTTCTAGAGTCCCAGATTTTCTTGGCTGCAAATATTTGTAGGAGATAAAATATAAAACAAGACTGGCAAGGAGGAGAAATTTAAAATATAGATTACATTTTGATGAAAATTATAAAGAGCATGTGACAAACCACCATTTTGTTACTAAAAGACACTGCTCCTTCTATTCAAGGAATAATCGTTTCAGAAGGGTGGTTAGAGTACAAAGAAATTGTGATCAGGTATCACGACTTCAGCTAAGCATGGCAGGATCCTTTGCTGCTCTGAGTTTTATTGTTTAGACATCTCTTCCATGCTTTTATATTTGTTCTCTTTGTTTTCCATTCTGTGATCGCTTTCTGTCCTTGCCTCCAAAACTCCACTCTTAAAACCATTCAGTGTAAAAGAGTTTCCTCTTCACCACTCCTTTTTCTCTTGGATCTTTCTGTGTTGACTGCTGGAAGTCAAGATTCAAGGAAAATCAAGGGCTTTCAAGAAACTGTGATGCATTTGTGTGAGGCTGTGGCAGGTAGAGAATAGACAAATATTGAGGAGTCAATGGATGAAGAGAAAAAAAAAAGGTCAGCATCCAAGTGCTTGAAAGAAATTGGCACAGGAAAACAGAGTTGGGAGAAGCAAGGGTAATGGAGAGAAAGCAAGAAAGACAAAGTGTATTGAGCATCTACTCTGTGACATATCACTTATTGACATGATCTCATTTCATCCTTGTAAAGACAGGCATGTTACCCATATTGCACAGAGTAGGAAATGGCAACTTAGCAAGGCTAAATAAGTGCTAAAAGTCACACAGCTTGTGCATGTTGTTAGCAAGATTCAATACCAGCTGTATCTGGCCTTTAAGGCCATGGCCTTCCTAAAATTACACTCACTCTGAAAGAATAGAAAGGGAATACGGGTCATGGAGAAACAATGGATTCTAAGATATCAATGAAGTCATGAAAGTGGCATTTCTTCAAAGATACATAAGAGCTTCATAGAATTATCTTGAACTCTTACCATTTTCCTTGAAAAATCATGATAACAAGGTCATCCAGACTATACAAATGGCAAACTCGGGCACATCTTAAGTAAGATCTGCTCTGGTGTCCAGGATACGGATTTAATTTAATTCCATAAGACTTGATTTCCAGAAAGGTCATTGTCTGGGGGGAAAAAAAGAGGAAAAATAGGAAGTAGGGTGTGTATATGGGGTGTATAGCACCTGAGAGAGTTTGTGCTGAAAAGGAATTTAAACTTGGGCAGGTGTTATTGGTTTTATCTGAATTGCCCTCTTACATCTGCCTGGAGAACCCCTGTTGATCCTGAAAAGCCCCACTCAACTATTACCTGCTCATGGCGCCTGAGTTAATCAATTCCTTCTTTATATAATTTCTGTATCTTTTCCCTTGAGGCTCATCCGGTGTAGTTATGTCATTCTCCACCTTTTTTATCTATGGAGTTGTAGGGAAAGAGCAATTAGCCAAGATGGCAGTAGTCAGGCTCTCCAGCCCCACTCCCTCTCACTCCTGCCTGACAGTGCTCTCGCCCCCATCCCACATTCTGTAAACAGTGACTTTGCATGGTTATATAACAGCTAAGATCATTTATAGCACCACACACATGCACCGTGCCTATACAAGCACAACCTGAAAAGCCCTTGCCTGAGATTTGGCAGTGTCAACCATTAGAGAATAAAGCATGTCTGCCTTGCTGTTGTGAAACAGCTCTTCACATCTTCCAGCTTCTTCCCATCTGCTTCCTAGCTCATGCCTTACCTTCCCTGGATTCAGGGAACAGCAAGACAGGAGTCTTCTCACTTCCTGATACAAGAATGACATTACAGTCATTGATATCTTACAGTCTCTTCTCCAGAAGTCCTACATCATCCTGTGTTTATTTTATGCCCATAAGGAAAACCCAGCTCATCTCTAATCTGTACAGCCTCTCTTTCTGTCTGTAATCCTTTCAGCTTTTCATTTTAATACACATTCTTCCACCTCAATGAGCCCTCCAGTCCTTGCTTAGATTCTGTAACTTAAAACTTTCACCACTCTTTAACCAATACTCTCAACTCCCATGCCAATTTGTGAATCCATTGCACCTGCCCCCAAAATCATACTCCTGGATCAATTCAACCACTCATCTCCCTGACATACCTGAGTTGTTAAGTACTAGAGAGAAAGGTCATACACCTGTGCAGATTAGTGACAATACAAATTCATTCTTTTAAATCTTAATTCCATTCTGAGAGTTTAAATTGTAATGACTTTAAACAATGATTTATTTTTATCCCTCATGGTTATGTAGGTTGGCTGGCTCAGTTGGATGATTCTTGCTCAAGGCCTCCCGCGCAGGTGTTACTATGTGGTAGCTGTAGCTGAAGTCATCTGAAGGTTCATATGGGCTCAACAGCCTAAATAACTGAATCATATGGCCAGTTATTGGTAGGACATTCAGCTAAAACTGTCTTCTGGAGCTTCTTCATGTTGTCTTTCAATGTGACTTGGATTTATCACAGTATGGCAGATGGGTTCAAAGAACATCCCAAGAGGAATATTCCTTGAGGCCTGGATGCAAGATGTTAAGACTTTTTATGACCTTAGAAATGTCATGGTTTTATGTCTAACTTATTTTATTGGTCAATCAAGAACTTAAGGCCAGCCCAAATTCAAGGGTGGGGAAAGTTGACTTTAATCTCCTGATATGGAAGTGGCACATAGATGCAAGGAAGGAAGGAGCTCATGATGGCCATCTTTATACACAACCTAATTTGGAATGACACACAGCCTTAAATAATGCATTAAAATGTGTTCCTATTCAAGACCTATATTTTTCTTCAATTTGGACATTTCACTCTCAAGAAGTATTTCCACTTGTGGAGTAAACAGGATTATGTGAAAAGACAACTATCAGTGAAGTACCTAGCAGGTCATCAGTTCTATAAAAGTTTGAACCAGAAGGCTAAAATCAGATTAGGAAATGATTTGTATATTTCCATTATTTCATTCCTAAGTGGCCCTTATAGTATGAATATTTGAGAAATGATAATGTAAGCTCTTCCATTCTCATTTTTTCTCTTTAATTCCTTTGACTTTGCAATTCTGTCATTTTGATCTGTAAGATTTATCTCAGAAAACAAGTTTCTTTTAGAATGTTAATTCCTGGGGAATAGGACTCTATATATCAGATCAGATCAGATCAGATCAGTCGCTCAATCGTGTCCGACTCTTTGTGACCCCATGAATCCCAGCATGCCAGGTCTCCCTGTCCATCACCAACTCCCGGAGTTCACTCAGACTCACGTCCATCGCGTCAGTGATGCCATCCAGCCATCTCATCCTCTGTCGTCCCCTTCTCCTCCTGCCCCCAATCCCTCCCAGCATCAGAGTCTTTTCCAATGAGTCAACTCTTCGCATGAGGTGGCCAAAGTACTGGAGTTTCAGTTTTAGCATCATTCCTTCCAAAGAAATCCCAGGGCTGATCTCCTTCAGAATGGACTGGTTGGATCTCCTTGCAGTCCAAGGGACTCTCAAGAGTCTTCTCCAACACCACAGTTCAAAAGCATCAATTCTTCAGTGCTCAGCCTTCTTCACAGTCCAACTCTCACATCCATACATGACCACAGGAAAAACCATAGCCTTGACTAGATGGACCTTTGTTAGCAAAGTAATATCTCTGACCTGCCTCTTGAGAAGCCTATATGCAGGTCAGGAAGCAACAGTTAGAACTGGACATGGAACAACAGACTGGTTCCAAATAGGAAAAGGAGTATGTCAAGGCTGTATACATCACCCTGCTTATTTAACTTATATGCAGAGTACATCATGTGAAACACTGGACTGGAAGAAACACAAGCTGGAATCAAGATTGTTGGGAGAAATATCAATAACCTCAGATATTCAGATGACACCACCCTTATGGAAGAAAGTGAAGAGGAACTAAAATCCCCTTGATGAACATGAAAAAGGAGAGTGAAAAAGTTGGCTTAAAGCTCAACATTCAGAAAACGAAGATCATGGCATCTGGTCCCATCACTTCATGGCAAATATATGGGGAAACAGTGTCAGACTTTATTTTTCTGGGCTCCAAAATCACTGCAGATGGTTATTGCAGCCATGAAATTAAAAGACACTTACTCCTTAGAAGGAAAGTTATGATCAACCTAGATAGTATATTGAAAAGCAGAGTTATTACTTTGCCAACAAAGGTCCATCTAGTCACGCCATCTAAGTTACTGATGATAAAATCTTGATTTTAAAATATACAAGGGCAAAAACAAAAACAAATCCTGAATTTCTCCTTAGCTAGTCAAGTTTGAAAGACATAGATTATGCATGAATATTAACTGGTCTAGTTAGAAGAAATCAACTATGACAAAAATGAGAATGTTAACTAACTAACAAAGACTCTAAACTAAAGCCTAGAGAGTCTACATAATACTTTTTTGGGTATTACATACATTATATAGATTATATATATTATGTCGTGCTAGTGGTAAAGAATCTGGTTGCCAACATAGGCAATGTGGGTTCGATCCATGGGTTGGGAAGATCCCTAATATCGGGAAGTGGCAACCCACTGCAGTAGAGTTGCCTTGGAAATCCCATAGACAGAGGAGCCTGGTGATCTACAGTCCATGGGGTTACAAAGAGTTGGACATGACTGAGCACACACATATCTTATATATTATATAGACCATATGTTATAAAAATTACATGTATTATATAGAATCTGCATACTTTCCATAGGGAGATCATTTTTGTGATATTAGAGTCACTTGGAAAATAATATTTTACAAGCAAATTATTTTATGATTGGTATGTGTGAGCAGGAAGAAGGAGATATTGATGTTATACTTGGACAGATCAAACCAGTCAATGCTAAAGGAAATCAGTCCTGAATATTCACTGGAAGGACTGATGCTGAAGCTGAAGCTCCAATACTTTGGCCAGTCTGATGTGAAGAACTGACTCATTGCGAAACACCCTGAGGCTGGGAAAGATTGAAGGCAGGAGGAGAGGGGACAGGGGATGAGATGATTGGATGACATCACCAATTCTACGGACATGAGTTTGAGTTGGTGATGGACAGGGAAACCTGGCATGCTGCAGTCCATGGGGTCACAAAGAGTCAGACACGACTGAGCAACTGAACTGAACTGCTTCATAATGAAGGTATTAGAGCTTTATTTTCTGTCATTATCCTCAGCTGATGAACAGCATGACCCCAATCGGACACCATATACTCAGGAGCATTGTAAAGTGCTTCTAGACTTGAAAATGGTCCCACACAACTCATTCAATTGGACAGCTTGTACTTTAAGCTCAAAAAGTTTAAGAAGGAGAATATAGCTTCCTTGTGACAAATTGATGGAAGCAACTGATGCCAAGAAATCCAAGACCCAACTGACACATGAAATTTTTAATAGCATTTTTTATAAGAAATTTTTCTTTTATTTATTCATTTTTGGCTGTGCTGGGTCTGCATTGCTGCACAGGCTACTCTCTAGTTGCAGTGCGGGCTTCTCACTGTGGTGGCTTCTCTTGCTGCGGAGCACAGGCTCTAGGTGTGGGAGCTTCAGTACTTAGGGTTCCCAGGCTGTAGGGTACAGGCTCAATAGTTGCAGCACATGGGCTTAGTTGCTTCGTGGTATGTGTATCTTCCCAGATCAGATATCGAATCCATGTCTCCTGAATTTGCAGCCAGATTCTTTACCACTGAGCCACCAGGGAAGCTCTAGCCCTATTTTCTGTAGAGACCACAATGTCAGCAAATAGATTAAAGGCAAGCACATTCCTGTGAAGGTATCAAACTTACCCTCTTCAGAGTGATCTCTGTAAAATGAATTTGATAAAAGCAAGACTCTAATGAGTTTGGTTATTACCTTTACTGTCACTGAACAAAAATCACTCACATAAAGGAAAACTGAACAGAATTGAAAAAATTTTAGTCCGTTTACTGTGACTCACCTACATAACTCCGTATTTCTTTAGAGCCTAGAAATTCTGAGTTTAATTCAAGACCTCTGTAACTGCATTGCCTACACTTAACTAAATTATTCATTTTTCTCCAGCTGCACTGTGTTCTTCATGTCATTCTATCCTCCTAGCCCCCAACTCCTCTCTATTTATCTGGGTCCCATTCAACCTTCAAAGAATGTTCAGTCTTCCACTTACCCCTACAGAATGGCCTCTAACCTTCTCCAACAACTTTACCATTGAGTGATTATTCCCTCCTCTGCCTCCGAGTAACCACAACAACTCATGAAACTCAGTCACTGAGCAGGAGGTACCTCGTAGAATATGGATCTTGGCTTAAACTTCTGAGATGACCACTGCTTTATAATTTCCAGCTCAACTCTAAGGGCATGCCCACTGGGACTGTGAGAATCTGATTACACTATGGAAGCAGAAATCACACAGCAGTTGCACCTTCTATGCTACCAAACCCACTCTGCTTTTCTGGCATGTTGCTAGAAAAATATATTTTGTCTGGCAAACTGCCAACCCTTTGTCTAGAGAGAAGATAAATGAAGGTTTTAGTTACCCATCTTTCATCATTTCTAGTTTTTGTTAAACCCATTATTATACAGAACCAAAATTGAGTCCTTAAAATGCTAGCGTACTTAACATGGCTGTTCTCAAGCCTGAATTGTTTTACCATTAACTAGAGTCATATAAGAAGACTCATTTTAGACCATAAGATCCTAGAACTAGAAGGGAAGTTAGAAATGTCTGATTCCAAATCTTTATTTTAATACAAGAGGAAATCAGGGCTCAGAAAGGATTTAAAATTTACCCCAAATCGCAAAGGGATGTGGTGCTGGAACCAGGACTCAGGTGCAGGGCTCCTACTTCTCGTCTACCATTCTCCCTTTGTACTTTCATGTCTCCTTCCACCTAGAGAATTCCTCTGAAAAATGGATTTCCATTCTTTTACTTTAAGAGAGGACAGCCTCAATGGAAACAATCTTGAAGTTATATCATTTCCTGAGAAATCATTCCCGTTTTCTTGGCTCCACCAGAGGTCCTGACAAAGATCACAAAGGAATCCTGGAGGTAATATGATGAAGTAAAGACCAGAGACCCTGGAGTCAGACAACACTGTGCAGCTCTGCACACTCCTCCTTGGGATCAAATGAATTAAATGTGATAATGCAAAGAATCTTTTACATACAGAAGATCAATAAATGACAGTTTGCCTTCCCTTCCCCAACATCAGAAACAATTGTGTTAATCAAATGAGAAAACCAGCAGGACATCAAACTTCTGGAATTGAAAAATAATAATGGTGATTTAAAATAAAATGTTCTGTTTTTAAATAAATGTACATAAATAGTGTACTTCCCTGGTGGCTCAGATGGTAAAACATCTGCCTACAATGTGGAAGACCCGGGTTCAATCCCTGGGTTGGGAAGATCTCCTGGAGAAGGAAATGGCAACCCACTCCAGTATTCTTGCCTGGAAAAGCCCATGGACAGAGAAACCTGGTAGGCTAGTCCATGGGGTCGCAAAGAGTCAGACACAACTGAGCGACTTCACTTTCACTTTCACAAAAATAATATAAAAAATTGGAAAATCTAGCTTGGAGACATGTTTATTCTCTTCGGGCACTAGTCTTTTGCTTATTACACTGTAAATTGAGAACAGGCAAATGTTTCACCATGGGCACAGCTGTATACGATGGATATAGATTTTTCAATGCCTGAATTTCCATTAGAGTTTACATTTCGGGACTTAATGCCTGAGAGAGCAGACTAATACATTATATTATTTGTGAGTTCACTTTTTAAAGGTGAGTTTACAAGATATAAAATGAGATTTAGAAGCTAAGAGAATAAAGAGACTTAGAGCAAGAAAGTTGTGACTCTGCAGCCCCATATGATCCTGATTAAACTGACATTTTTTTTGAATTTCTAACCTATCCTCTTCTTTCTCTCCACTGACAAGAAAACCATTTCTACAGGAAAACTTTAAAGTATCGGTTCTTTGTTTGTATAGTAATTAGACTATAAAGACAAAACCACAGACTTCTTGTAAGCAAAAGAAAATACTAAGTTTTCAAACATGGAGAAATGGAAATAAGAGTAATTTTAAGTATCTACTTTGTACCATCTATTCTACTAGGTAATTTTGAATGTGATTTCTGAGCCATGACCATTGCATGGCAATATTATTAACCTGTTTCAAGATGAGATGCATAAAGATTGGTTGACTCACTCAAGATCATGTGGAAGGTAAAGAGTGAAGTTATGAATCTTACCTACCACTATAAAGCCCTACCTTCTTTACAAGAGGCAAGGGAAATGCATTTAGATTTAGAGTAAAAAATGGGGTTTAGGATCCAGGTCTTCACTTATAAGCATTTAGAGTCAAGACATACCACTTTCTGGTGTTTAATTTCTTAACCTATAAAATGAGAATAGTAGCACCTGCCTCACAGGGTGTTGTGATCTGTGGAAGTGGTTTTTAAGCTGCCATGCATATGTGTTCAGTTGCTCAGTCATGTCTAACTCTCTTTCAACCCTATGGATGGTAGCCCATCATGCTCCTCTGTCCTTGGGATTTCAGAGGCAAGAATACTAGAGTGCATTGCCATTTCCTCCTCTAGGGGATCTTCCCGACCCAGGAATCAAACTCATGTCTCCTACATCTGCATTAGCAGGCAGATTCTTTACCACTGAGCCACTCGTGAAGCTTGTTAAGCTGCCGAAAGCTGTCAAAGCAGAGGTGTCTGAATGGTGTTAATGCTTTCCCTTGCTGCAGTCAGCTATCATCTTCCACCTGCCTCTCAGAACTGACACAAGGAGTCATTAGACACTGGATGTCAAAATCAACGTAAGCCTATGCAGCTCATGAAAGGATGAATTACCAACATTCTTGGGAGTTCTATAGAGCTCGAGCACTAAATAAAATAGTTCTCAAACATTTGGTTTCTCCAAGGTAACTAGGGTAGCTTTTCAGAGTTTCAGAAGCCCAGAGAGAATCTTCAGACTTTAGTTTAGGAAATGAAGATCCTTGAGGATATAAGAGAGCAGAGTCTCTAGTCAAATATACCCCATTAGATTTGTAAGGAACCATGGAGATTTTGAAGAGTCAAACTTTCATTTTGCAGATGAGAAAGTGAAAATTAGATACACAGCTAAGCAATTTCAGAGTTGGAACTAGAACTCCAGGTCACCTGACTCTGAATCTGTGTTCTTTTTCTACTGCATTAATTGTTCTTCTAAATTCAAACTTAAGAAGGGCATGGACAAGAAAGTTAAGAACAAAGTATTAATTATTAAGCCTACAAGTGCAGATCTAGATGGGTTTACAATTATTGTGTGACCTTAGGAAAGTTGCTTCATATTTGTGTATCAGTCTTCATCTATAAAATGAGTTATAATAATACCAACTTCAGAGGTTATTGTGAGGATGATACATGAATGGTTCCTAGCATAGCGTTCTTACTATGCCGGTAACTGCCCAACTTTTGTTGGTTATTATATAACCACCAATACTGTCCATGCCATAAAACTCATGACTACCTGTGCATCCCCTTTATAGGGCAACTCCCAAACAAGCAGGGAGCTTATCAGTATGCAGCCTGGATGGAACTTGGACAGACCTGTTGGTGGTCACTTTGCTTATTTCTGTTTTATCCAGAGTTTGCAGCAATCATGATCTGAAAGTATGAAGCTAGATTTGGCGGGTTCTTGGGGTTCTCAAGGCAAGAATACTGAAGTGGTTTACCATTCCCTTCTCCAGTGGATCACATTTTTGTCAGAACTCTCCACCATAACCCGTCCATCTTAGATGGCCATACATGGCACCCAAGAACCCCATGAACAGTGTGAAAAGGGAAAAAGATAGGACACTGAAAAATGAACTCCCCAGGTCAGTACATGCCCAATATGCTACTGGAGATCAGTGGAGAAATAACTCCAAAAGAATGAAGTGACGGAGCCAAAGCAAAAACACCCAGTTGAGGATGTGACTGGGGATAGAAGTAAAGTCTGATGCTGTAAAGAACTATATTGAATAGGAACCTGGAATGTTAGGTCCATGAATCAAGGCAAATTGGAAGTGGTTAAACAGGAGATGGCAAGAGTGAACATCGACACTTTAGGAATCATGAATCAAAATGGACTGGAATGGGTGGATTTAACTCAGATGACCATTATATCTACTACTGTGGGCAAGAATCCCTTAGAAGAAATGGAGTGGGCATCATAGTCAAGAAAAGAGTCCAAAATGCAGTACTTGAATGCAATCTCAAAAACGACAGAATGTTCTGTTTGTTTCCAAGGCAAACCATTCAATATCACAGCTTTCCAAGTCTATGTCCCAACCAGTAATGCTGAAGAAGCTAAAGTTGAACAGTTCTATGAAGACCTACAAGACCTTCTAGAACTAACATCCATAAAATATATCCTGTTGGGGTCCTTTAATGTACCAGAACCTGGTGGTCCAGAGTCAGTGATAAAAAGGTGAAAGAGAGAGCCGGAGGGAGGGAGAGAGAGAAAGAAAGACAGACAAGGGGACCCAAGCTCTGATGCAGCAAAGGTATTTTATTAACAGAAATGCAGGCTTATATATCTTTAGTAAGATGATTACTCAGCTATTACACAGGATGAAATTTTATCAATAGCCACAATGTGGTGCTGGAGAAGACTCTTGAGAGTCCCTTGGACTGCAAGAAGGTCCAACCAGTCCATTCTAAAGGAGATCAGTCCTGGGTGTTCTTTGGAAGGAATGATGCTGAAGCTGAAACTCCAGTACTTTGGCCACCTCATGCAAAGAGTTGACTCATTGGAAAAGACTCTGATGCTGGGAGGGATTGGGTGTAGGAGGAGAAAAGGACGACAGAGGATGAGATGGTTGGATGGCATCACTGACTCGATGGACATGAATTTGAGTGAACTCTTGGAGTTGGTGATGTACAGGGAGGCCTGGTGTGCTGTGATTCATGGGGTCGCAAAGAGTTGGACATGACTGGTGACTGAACTGAACTGAATACATACAAGGTCACTGACGCTGAAGAGAGTCACTGAAGGGAGTTACTGAAAGGAATCCAAGCAGATACCATTTCTCATGATCTCAGTCCTGAAAGCCGCGTGCAGTTCTACTCATTCTCAGAATAGGAACTGATAAGGAACAGAGAATTTATGAGAAACAGCACGTAGGAATCTTTCTGTTAAACATTCCCTGACAATAATAGGGGACTGGAATGCAAAAGTAGGAAGTCAAGACATACCTGGAGTACCAGGAAAATTTGACCTTGGAGTACAAAACAAAGCAGGTCAAAGGCTAACAGAGTTTTGCCAAGAGAATGCACTGGTCATAGGAAACACCTTCTTCCAACAATACAAGAGAAGACAGATGGTCAATACCAAAATCAGATTGATTCTGTTTTTTGCACCCAAAGATGGAAAAGCTCTATATAGTAAGCAAAAACAAGACTGGGAGCTGACTGTGGCTCAGATCATGAACTCCTTATTGCCAAATTCAGACTTAAATTTAAGAAAGTAGGGAAAACCACTAGACCACTCAGGTATGACCTAAATCAAATCCCTTATGATTATACGGTGGAAGTGAGAAATAGATTCAAGGGATTAGATCTGATAGACAGAGTGCATGAAGAACTATGGACGGAGGTTCATGACTGTACTTAAGGCAGTGATCAAGACCATCTCCAAGAAAAAGAAAAGCAAAAAGGTAAAATGGTTGTCTGAGGAGGACTTACAAATAGCTGAAAAAATAAAAGAAGCAAAAGGCAAAGGAGAAAAGGAAAGATATACTCATTTGAATGCAGAGTACCAAAGAATAGCAAGGACAGAAAAGAAAGCCTTCCTCAGTGATAAATGCAAAGAAATAGAGGAAAACAATAGAATTGGAAAGACTTGAAATCTCTTCAAGAAAATTAGAGATAAGGGAACATTTCATGTAAAGATGGGCACAGTTCACTTCCGTTCAGTTCAGTCATTCAGTCGTGTCCAACTCTTTGTGACCCCATGAATCACAGCACACCAGGCCTCCGTGTCCATCACCAACTCCCAGAGTTCTCACAAACCCACATCCATTGAGTCAGTGATGCCATCCAGCCATCTCATCCTCTGTCGTCCCCTTCTCCTCCTGTCCCCAATCACTCCCAGCATCAGAGTTTTACCAACGAGTCAACTCTTCGCATGAGGTGGCCAAAGTACTGGAGTTTCAGCTTCAGCATCATTCCTTCCAAAGAACACCCAGGACTAATCTCCGTTAGAATGGACTGGTTGGATCTCCCTGCAGGCCAAGGGACTCTCAAGAGTCTTCTCCAACACCACAGTTCAAAAGCATCAATTCTTTGGCGCTCAGCTTTCTTCACAGTCCAACTCTCACATCCATATATGACTACTGGAAAAACCATAGCCTTGACTAGATGGACCTTTGTTGGCAAAATAATGTATCTGCTTTTGAATATGCTATCTAGGTTGATCATAACTTTCCTTCCAAGGAGTAAGCGTCTTTTTATTTCATGGCTGCAATCACCATCTGCAGTGATTTTGGAGCCCCCCAAAAAATGTCTGACACTGTTTCCGCATCTAATTGCCATGAAGTGATGGGACCAGATGCCATGATCTTCGTTTTCTGAATGTTGAGCTTTAAGCCGACCTAATCACTCTCCTCTTTCACTTTCCTCAAGAGGCTTTTTAGTTCCTCTTCACTTTCTGCCATAAGGGTGGTGTCATCTGCATATCTGAGGTTATTGATATTTCTCCCAGAAATCTTGATTCCAGCTTGTGCTTCCTCCAGCCCAGCGTTTCTCATGATGTACTCTGCATATAAGTTAAATAAGCAGGGTGACAATATACAGCCTTGACATACCCTTTTCCTATTTGGAACCAGTCTGTTGTTCCATGTCCAGTTCTGTTGCTTCCTGACCTGCATACAGGTTGCTCAAGAGGCAGGTCAGGGGGTCTGGTATTCCCATCTCTTGAAGAATTTTCCACAGTTTATTGTGATCCACACAGTCAAAGGCTTTGGCGTAGTCAATAAAGAAGAAATAGATGTTTTTCTGGAACTTGCTTTTTCGATGATCCAGCAGATGTTGGCAATTTGATCTCTGGTTCCTCTGCCTTTTCTAAATCCAGCTTGAATATCTGGAAGTTCACAGTTCACGTATTGCTGAAGCCTGGTTTGGAGAATTTTGAGCATTACTTTACTAGCTTGTGATATGAGTGCAATTTTGCAGTACTTTGAGCATTCTTTGGCATGGCCTTTCTTTGGGATTGGGATGAAAACTGACCTTTTCCAGTCCTGTGGCCACTGCTGAGTTTTCCAAATTTGCTGGCATATTGAATGCAGCACTTTCACAGCATCATCTTTCAGAATTTGAAATAGCTCGACTGGAACTCCATCACCTCCACCAGCTTTGTTTGTAGTGATGCTTTCTAAGGTCCACTTGATTTCACATTCCAGGATGTCTGGCTCTAGGTGAGTGATCACACCATCGTGATGATCTGGGTCATGAAGATCTTTTTTGTACAGTTCTTCTGTGTATTCTTGCCACCTCTTCTTAATATCTTCTGCTTCTGTTAGGTCCATACCATTTCTATCCTTTATTGAGCCCATCTTTGCATGAAATGTTCACTTGGTACCTCTAATTTAAAGATGGAGAAGCTCTATACAGTCAGCAAAAACAAGACTGGGAGCTGACTGTGGCTCAGATCATGAACCCCTATTGCCAAATTCAGACTTAAATTGAAGAAAGTAGGGGAAACCACTAGACCATTCAGGTTTCACCTAAATCAAATCCCTTATGATTATTCAGTGGAAGTGAGAAATAGATTTAAGGGACTAAATCTGATAGATAGAGTGCCTGATGAACTATGGTCAGAGGTTCATGACATTGTACAGGAGACAAGGATCAAGACCATCCCCATGGAAAAGAAATGCAAAAAAGCAAAATGGCTGTCTGGGGAGGCCTTACAAATAGCTGTGAAAAGAAGAGAAGTGAAAAGCAAAGGAGAAAAGGAAAGATATAAGCATCTGAATGCAGAGTTCCAAAGAATAGCAAGAAGAGATAAGAAAGCCTTCCTCCGTGATCATTGCAAAGAAATAGAGGAAAACAACAGAACATGAAAGACTAGAGATCTCTTCAAGAAAGATGGGCAAAATTAAGGACAAAAATGTATGGACCTACCAGAAGCAGAAGTTATGACCAACCTAGATAGCATATTCAAAAGCAGAGACATTACTTTGCCAACAAAGGTCCGTCTAGTCAAGGCTATGGTTTTTCCTGCGGTCATGTATGGATGTGAGAGTTGGACTGTGAAGAAGGCTGAGCGCCGAAGAATTGATGCTTTTGAACTGTGGTGTTGGAGAAGACTCTTAAGAGTCCCTTGGACTACAAGGAGATCCAACCAGTCCATTCTGAAGGAGATCAGCCCTGGGATTTCTTTGGAGGGAATAATGCTAAAGCTGAAATTCCAGTACTTTGGCCACCTCATGGGAAGAGTTGACTCATTGGAAAAGACTCTGATGCTGGGAGGGATTGGGGGCAGGAGGAGAAGGGGACGACATAGGATGAGATGGCTGGATGGCATCACTGACTCAATGGATGTGAGTGAGTGAACTCCGGGAGTTGGTGATGGACAGGGAAGCCTGGCGTGCTGAGATTCATGGGGCCGTGAAGAGTCGGACACAACTGAGTGACTGAACTGAACTGAACAGAAGCAGAAGATATTAAGAAGAGGTGGAAAGAACACAAAGAAAACTATACAAAAAAGATCTTAATGACTTAGATAACCACGGTGGTGTGATCACTCAGCTAGAGCCAGACATCCTGGAATGTGAAGTCAAGTGGACCTTAGAAAGCATCACTACGAACAAAGCTAGTGGAGGTGATGGAATTTCAGTTGAGCTATTTCAAATCCTGAAAGATGATGCTGTGAAAGTGCTGCACTCAATATGCCAGCAAATTTGGAAAACTGAACAGTGGCCACAGGACTGGAAAGTGTCCATTTTCATTCCAATCCCAAAGAAAGGCAGTGCCAAAGAATGTTCAAATTACCACACAATTGCACTCATCTCATACGCTAGTAAAGTAATGCTCAAAAATCTCCAAGCCAGGCTTTAACAGTACATGAACTATGAACTTCCAGATGTTCAAGGTGGATTTAGAAAAGGCAGGGGAACCAAAGGTCAAATTGCCCACATCCGTTGGATCATCAAAAACACAAGAGAGTTCCAGAAAAACATCTACTTCTGCTTTATTGACTACCCCAAAGCCTTTGACTGTGCAGATCACAACAAACTACAGAGAATTCTGAGATGCGTATATCAAACCACTTGACCTGCCTCCTGAGAAATGTGTATGGAGGTCAAGAAGCAACAGTTAGAACTGGACATGGAACAACAGACTGGTTCCAAATCAGGAAAGATTTATGTCAAGGCTGTATATTGTCACCTTGCTTATTTAACTTATATGCACAATACATTATGTGAAATGCCAGGTTGGGTGAAACACAAGCTGGAATCAAGATTCTCAGGAGAAATATCAATAACCTCAGATATGCAATGACACCACCCTTATAGCAGAAAGCAAAGAAGAACTAAAGAGCCTCTTGATGAAAATGAAAGTGGAGAGTGAAAAAGTTGGTTTAAAATTCAACATTCAGATAATTAAGACCATGGCATCTAGTCCCATCACTTTTGGCATACAAATGGGAAAATAATGGAAACAGTGACAGGCTTTATTTTGGGGGGCTCCAAAATCACAGCAGATGGTGACTGAGGCCATGCAATTAAAAGACTCTTGCTCCTTGGAAGAAAAGGTATGACCAACCTAGACAGCATATTAAAAAGCGGAGACATTACTTTGCCAACAAACGTCCATCTAGTCAAAGCTATGGTTTTTCTAGTAGTCATGTATGGATGTGAGAGTTGGACTATAAAGAAAGCTGAGCACTGAGGAATAGATGCTTTTCAACTGTGGTGTTGGGGAAGACTCTTGAGAGTCCCTTGGACTGCAAGTAGATCCACCCTGTCAATTCTAAAAGAAATCAGTCCTGAATATTCATTTGAAGGACTGATTCTGAAGCTGAAACTCTAATTCTTTGGCCACCTGATGCGAAGAACTGACTCACTGGAAAAGACCCTGATGCTGGGAAAGATTGAAGGCAGGAGGAGAAGGGGATGACAGAGGATGAGATGGTTGGATGGCATCACCGAATCAATGGACATGAGTTAGAGCAAACTCTGGGAATTGGTTATGGACAGGGAAGCCTGGCATGCTGCTGTCCACGTGATCACAAAGAGTTGGACATGACCGAGCAACTGAACTGAACTGAGAGGAGCTAAAGCACTTACTCTGAGCATTTGAGCCTGAGTCCTTGTTTTTATAGATTTTTTCACCTACAAATGGAATATGGTATCTATTTTTTTAACTTGGTGGTACTCAAAGCTGTCAACTTTGATATAAAATTGTATCAGGAAGTATTCATTTCTATAGAAATGTAAAGCAGAGAGCAGAAATAATGGTGGTTTCCTCCTTGTGCTAATAAGCCACAGTCTCTCACTTAGGTGGCTTTTTGCTTCCTTTCTCACACTCAGCAGCTGGGGGATTTGGTGTCAAGAATAATGAGGTAACATTCTGCTAATCACATCTGATCTCATGGCCTTGAAGTTGAGTGTTTGCTCACCTCTAACAAAGAAAAAAGCAGTCCTTTTTTAAGAACGTGAGATCCTTTCTAAATAAATTACGAAAGTCTTGTCAATAGCCTGCTTGTTCTTTTCACATAGGAGCATAGACTTGGGATTATCTTAAAGGTATGCCAGTCAGCTATCTGCTCTGTGTACTATCCTAATAACTTACCCTTTGATTTCATGTTTCTTTCAAAAGCGTCAAAGCACTAGGCAAATATCAGTCATCAAACTGGTTTGCTGATATCCTGCTACATTTAGCCTTTTTTTTTTTTCTTTTTTGGTGCAGTTGCAGCTATTCTCAGGGCTATGACCCATGTGAACTGTGAGGGCTCTGGGCAGAAGTACTGCATTCCGGTTTTCAGTGGGCAATTCAAGGACTCCAGGGCTGCTTTTCTGGCTGCCTACACCATTTATTATTTTCTCTGCCATTGCCTCCTTCCATTGCCATGGTTTCCTCATAGTTGTCTTAGAGTAGGTGCCCATCTACATTTCTGCTGGGAGCTTTAGTATAAGGACCTGAAATGTGCAGCTCATGAGGCAGCATTGGGTAGGTGTGTTGGTATCTAACTAGCTGAATACAGTTTTTTAGGTTCAACCTGAAGAACCTGTGGCCAGGGTTAATCCTCCCCACCCCCTAAGTGTGTTCCACCAAGCCCATACTCTTCTCCCAGTCCTTGAATTCATCCTTGATGTGGATGCATGAGTTAAAAGCAGCAATCCTGTGAGGTACACTCATTGTCACATTTCAGATGTATTTACCTTCCCTTTCCTCTCCTCCCCCATTCAATCACCTACTTCACATCCCCACGAATCCCAGGAGCTTTTTCTGGGCAGTAGCTGGGGAGAAATGAGGTCGCTGCAAGGTGCCAACATGGCCCTCTTCCAATGGTTTTAGCATCAAAAGGTAACAAAAAACCCTAGTTGGAGACTAACCAGTTATTTATCCTCTCCACATGCGTGGTAAGTGTTCTCAGCTGATCATTCTTTCTTCCATGTAACTAAATGAGAATTGGTGGGTCTAGGAGCTGAAGTGACGGACTGACTTCAAACAGAAGTAGACTGAGCTACAATGCATCAAAGTGCTAATATTTAATCTATTAAAAACAAATACTTGACATACCACAGGTGAAATACACCTTGCTTAGTCTTTTTCTCCCCCTTCCTATTTGCCAATATTTCATTACCACAAGCTTTTCCTAACTCAAAAGATAGTCTTGACTATGGTTTGGTTTTCACTAAGGAAAGTACATTATGATAAAATTTACCCAAAATGAATATCATAAACACAACTTGCAGAATATCACTTTATGGGGCCACCCCTGAGATCATAACCAGTGAGGTAAATGTGAGCCTAAGATAGTTATCTATCTCTTTCCAGCTAAAATTGAGTGACACAACTTCACTGACAATCACAAACAGGTGCCCTGAGGACCCTCACCCACACTGTCTAATAGAAGGGTAGCTGTTTTTTATTAATGAATCTGCAGGAATATCAGCTGATTCAGTGGGTTTTTTGTTTGTTTGTTTGTTTGTGGGGGGTTTTTAAGACTTTCTTTGCAAATAACTTTTTTCCAATGAGGTATATAACTTCCATATACAAAAATGGATTTCAGTTCCTTAAAAAGACAGACTTCTTCCCTGAAAAAGACCAAGATACCCAAAGGGAAGAATTAGTTCTCTTCTAGCTTATGAGTAGTTCTGTCATATGTGGTCAGTGAGACAAGGTGTAGAATGGTGGACATGCCACTAGTAAGATTTTGGAGCAGATCCACTTCACCCCCTGCCATCTGTCCAGTAAAGAATCAATAATATGGATCCAGAAAAAGAAAAGCTGAGACTACACTGGCACTGACCTTCAGTATTCACTCCTTATGCTGTTTCCAAGGAATTACATAACTTAAACTTGTCAGCCACAAATGATAATATAAAATATTTTTTAAAGCATTGTGTGGATTAGGAAATTCCTTTAAATATGTTATCCTACTCATTCCTCATGAGAACCCAGTGAACTAAGATTTCTTACCCCCTTTTTGCAATGAAAAGATTGGTTCCAAGCAAGTAAGTGACTCAGCATGAGTCTCTAGTTAGTCAATGATCCATGATGAACCAAGGAATCTTTAGAATGTTCTGCTGCCAAAGAAAACTATGAAGACTGATTGGTACAGTGGTTCTTGCCAAAAATTTTAAAATAAAAAATAAAAATGTGATAATTCTGACTCTTTTTTTGTACGTGCTCCCCATACATTAAATATGTTATTTAACCAATGATCTCAACTGCCTCTCAACAGCAGAAAGTTAACCTTTCTACAGAATCTATTTCAGCATTTCATGAATTCAGATCTCACATCAAAATATCACTTGATAAATTATCTCATCTAGCACATCCTCATTTTCCCTTCCATAGATGTAAATTAACATGTTAATCATCATTAACATTTATTTGAGTATTTGTTATTTACACGACACTGTGCTGAGAGCTGTTTGCCTGGATGACCTTGTTTCACACTTAACACAGCCTTTTGAGGCAGGTCTGGCTACTTATGCCATTTTCTAGATAATGAATATGAAGCTTCAGAAAAGTAAAGACTTGCCCAAGGTTTCATAGTTAACAAAGAGGTTTGGCCAGAAATCAAACTAAGGCACTCCAGGGGCCACCAGTGCCTATGCTCTTAAAGTCGAAAGTCCCCTCCCCACGTGACAGGACTCCATGAAAAATAATGGCAGCCTTTGGAGTCAATGCATTCTAAGATTCTGTGTGCAATTACTGACTAAGGGTTCTGAGCATAGAACACTGTGCCCTTTGCATTTCAGTTAGAATGACAATTTTCAGTACACTTCGCAGAGATTTAGAATACCACTGAAATTGCTTCTGAAGTGATTCACTATTCATATTCAAAGAAAGACTCACCCTTGGTTAGACAGATACAACATGCTACTTATCAGTGAGAGAGATAGAATAGCAAGTATCCTTCGAGAGTCTCTCCACTGCTCAGCCTGCTGATCCAAGCTCTAGATTTGTGAGATTCGGAAGAGCGATCAGCCAGCACAGAATAAAGAAAGCTAAGTGGTCTATATAGGGATTATATGCACAAGTCTGGCTTCATCAGGATGCACATTAATTAGCTAAGCAAACTGGCCCAAACTGCATCGACATCAAGTTTATGCGCAAAGAGAAAACAGTTACCCAGCAACTCTTACAATGGAGAGGAAGGTGCTGTTCGTCTGCACATTCTACTATATTGTTTGCCAAATAACATATCAGATTGCCCCAGTATTCAAAGAAGGTCCCCACTGAATGCTAGCAGCACAGGAGAGAGTCTCGAAAAGAGCCGCCTTGACATCCTGGATCTTGGACCCTCCTTCAGCATTCACTGCTGGGGCCACTGCCAAAAGCACTTTGGATCCTGGGCTGAAAGGAAAAGACAAAGGGCAAGAATTCTGACATGATTTTAAAGAAATTATCCAGCTGGGTAGATTTTCAGTTGAGTTGAAGGACGTAGGCCCCAGTTTTAGACAATCTTCTTAACTGTGCTCTTTTCAAAACCTAGAAGTTAAAAATAAACCTTTTAAAAAAAAAAACCACCATCATTTACACAAATAGCTTATTTCAATGTGGCTATTGTTTGCCTCCACCAAAGGGCACAAAGCAATTACTTAGAGGGATAATTATGGGGATTGGAGGGACTGAAGACCTGAGCCTTCCTGAAAGCCTTCCACCTCCAAATCCACTCTCTGCTAGAACCTAAGCCTTCTGCCTATAATCACCAAACTCACAAAATGAGCATGACCGGGCCAATGTCATGTTGGAGATAACTGAAGAACACATCAACAACAGAATGAGGTAGATTCTGATTTGTATTTACATAACTGCTTTTTTTTTTTTTTTAAGGTACCATAAACCACTGAGGAATAAGATGCTATGCATCCACTGAAAACAGGGAATGGAACTCTGATGTGATAAAGTACATTGTTCTTGGTGCAAAGTTTGGATTGAGTTGGAATCCCAGCTGTTGATACCACCTGTGCCTGGTCACTACTGAGTTCTGAGCCTGTGGCTCCCATCTGCCAAACTCCATTTGTAAGATGGAGTTTCTATAAGGATGAACTAGGGTAACATAAGAGGTACATGGGAGAGCTCTAACACCATCTTTTGTACCTAAATGTAAATAATTTAGGTGGCCCAGTTACAAGGGGAAATGCAGGCAACTGAGTCAGATTTATAATGCTGCATGCAAAAAAAAAAAAAAATAGCAACTCCTTAATTAGGTAAACCTTGATGTCCTACTATTATAAGCATTACAAGACATGTACTTGCTTAAAGAAGATAAACAAGAAGATAAAAAAATAAGTGTATTTTATAAGATAACTGTTCTGATAAACCCAGACTGTAGACTAGACAAGGAAAATCTATAAAAATGCCAGAATGATTTTACTGAATTACCACAGAAAACCAAAACAATTCAGATAAATGTAGCAACAATTTCAAGGCGGCTTCAGGATACAAATACTATGCCTTAGGCAAGTTACTAAAATCCAGTCCTGCTTTGCTTTATGGGCTTGAAAAAAAAAATGTGTGATGTGAATCTCTTTACAATTGATATTTTCTGTCTTTCTGGGGAACTTTCTCCAAAAATAACATTATGTTAAATCTTTTCATGCAAATGATCAGCCTTATTTTATCTTTTGTATAAATATAGATCTTCGAGTATCTCTTCTGTTCCCAACTACTGATGCCATCCCTGGTTACTCAGAAATCCCAAGAACAGAAAGGGACATCGGTGTGAGCCAGGGTCCTGGGTTGCAGCCCTGTGGAGTGTTAGACTGTCAGACAGACCTATGTTTGAGTCCTGGCTCTGACATTTCTGATGTGTGTGGGCTGTGAAAAGTTGGACAAGTTACTTAACCAACATAAGTCTCAGCTTCTTCATTTGTAAAAACGGGGATAATATTTCAGACCTCATACTTCATAACCGAGATGACAGAATGCCTGTTAAGCACTGAGACCAATGACCATCGAGAAAAGTCTGCTCTTCTTGTCATACAGAGTGAAGTAAGTCATAAAGAGAAAAACAAATATAGTATTCTCCAGGGGATCTTCCTGACCGTGGAAGGCAGACTCTTTACTGTTCAAGCCACCAGAAAAGCCCTAATACATGTATATGGAATCTAGAAAAATGGTACTGATAAACCTGTTTGCAGGGTAGGAATAGAGGCACAGACATGGAGAACGGACTTGTGAACACAGTGTGGGGAGGAGAGGGTGGGACGAATTAAGAGGGTAGCATTGAAATGCATGCATTTCCTTGTGCAGAACAGATACAGTGGAAAGGCGCTGTATAACACAGGGAGCTCAGCCAGGTGCTGTGTGACACACAGAAGGGTTGGATGGGAGGGAGGCTCAATGGGGAGGGGATACATACATATGTATACATATATACTCGTGGCTGAGTCATATTGTTGTATGACAGAAACCAATTTAATATTGTAAAACAACTAACGCCCAATTAAAAATATATTAAAAAAAAAACATCTACTGGCTCTTGTCATCTTCCCCATCCTGGTCAGCACAGAGACCAAGAGGGAGCTGTTTACATTACAGCCTGGTGCGTCTAACCCTTGTATTTCGTTCTTGACAAAGAGCAAGAAGATAGGTTGAGGGTGAGAGTGTGAGAAGCAGGGGGGAACATTCTTAGGGTGGAAGTATCAGCACAAGTTAAGAGCCAGAGACATGAGAGAGTCCTGAGATCATTAGTGTTGCTGGAGAGTAAAGTGGGAGATGCATGAGGGGGGGAAGTATGGTGGGATGTCTGCAGAGGGCAGGGGTCAAGTTACGACAGCCAAGTACACCCTTTCAAGTGTCTGTGTTTGGGATAGAATTTCTCTCCAAGAACAGGCAGCGTGCATTGGGTCAGAAGTCTTCTGTGCTCTCATATCATTCAGGAACATGAGAATGTGGACTGACAAGACGAAGAGGACCACCCAACAATTATGATTTCAGGAAAGTAACATTTATCCTTGGTTACAAACAAGAAAAGGGAATTTGTGGCATTTGTTCTTTTCTGCCTGGTATTAGTTGATTTGGGTAGTAAGCCTTAACACTGCCTTAAATGAAAACTGTGCCCTCTGATTTTCTAAAATTGCAAGGTAAGTATTTAAGAAAGATAAAGACAGCGGTTTTGTTCTTTTTGTTTTGTTTTGTTCTGAGCTTAACCTTAAGGGTGGAAAAATAAATCTTCCTTCACATCTCCACACCCACACAGAACCCTGGGTTCCTCCTGTTAACGGGGCCGTGCTAATCTGTGTTCTCGTTGCAGGATGCAGCACTACGTGATCACCCGTAACTTCACACTGAGGAGTTGTGTTTCAGACGTGGCTCTTGGATATCTGGAGAATAAAAGCAACTCACAGTCCAAAGCAGGATCTCCAATTACTGAGAATGAGCACACCATGCTGAGAGAGGGGGGAAGGCAGGAGGCTTGTGGGTGCCAATCTGTAAGCAGCTCCAAGGCCATGAGATTTCTCATCGCCTCCTCGCCTCTTCCTCCTCCATCTCCTGTCCCTACTTCTCCTCTACCATCTCAAGCCCTTGTTCCATCACATGGTTAAAGGAGCAGCTACAAAACAGGAACAGTCAAATCCTTGTGGAATTAATTTGGGAAAAACTTACATAGTTTTGGTCTTTAAGAAATTTTCTCAAGGACTCAAAAATATCTCACAAGTCCCCTCTCTCCCTGTGGCAAACAGGTGGGAGCAGGTGACAGGCTGGCATCTGACACATAGTAAGCACCTACCACAAGGCTCTGAGTCCTGTTCTCTCTGCTTTGTGTAGATATCTTCATTGAACCACCTCTGCAACCCTCAACTATGATCACGATCATTTTATGGATGAGAAAACTGAGGCACAGAAAAGAAAGAGGCTTCCCAGGTCTCACAGCTTAAATGTAGAACCAAGATTTAAACCTTGACAGTCTGTCACTGGAACCCCCAAACTTACCACTGCATTATAAAACCTCCCAGCAGAAATACATCCATGAAATCTCCTAAATCTAGAAAATAGACCAAATCTTATCAAAGCCTCTTGAATGCATGTTATTCAAATAGATAAAAGTGGTTTACTATATCTTCCAGGATTCTTATTGAAACTCACCCTGGTAATTTATAAAATGTTCAAAATAGACATGAGAGATAAGAACCGGTGCCTGTTTGTGTGATGTGGTTACTGTTCTTGTATACTGGTGCTCCAGCCCTCAATGTCTGAACTACTGAACCATTGCACGTGTTAACCTTGACCTTCCAGCCACTTTGTTCCTGACCCACCATACTCCTCATTCTAATGCACTCTGCCCTGCTGACAAACATGTCCTCGTGTACTAAGTCACGATGTGAAATAATCTTTTGTCCCTATTTTTTCAGCAAACAGATGAATATCAACTGCAGCATAATGCCCATGAGAGTGTTTGAGATTTAGTGCAGGAAGGTTCTAAAGTGAGTGTCACAGGATCGTATGACACAGCACTGTTTCCAGGGCACTCAGCATGTCACCTTGCCCTGTAGAGCTGGGAATGCAGAAACAAAGGCCTCTAGTCTCATTTCCATTTGTAAGAAGACTAGTGTTGCTAGGGAAACAAAAGCTAAGTTTCCTATTAAATTTACTTCCCACTTATACGTCACACCCCCACATCCCCCAGCCTGAGTGAAACATAATGAACAAAGAAAACTACAGGTCTTTTATCAAAATGTCCCAGATCATGAATTTTCTGGGTAAATATAATCCACAGGAGGACAGATCTAGACGAATCTCATCATAAAAATGATTCAGCTATATCCAGATTTTAGTATGTGGTGGGAAAAACCATATAAGGTGATGTGCTATCTGCATTTCTCTAACCAGAGAAGCATGTGACCCAGAAATTGAACTTAATTCTTTACTGTGGTCACAGTCATGACCTAGAAATCTCAAAGGATATATGTGTAAGTCAACAACAGAAGAGAGAAAGAGAGTATTGGAATGAATGTGGTAAGGGAGGAGGTCAGAATGGTGAAGTGGAGAGGTGGGAAACTGGAGAGGAAGAAACCAGCTCAGCCAAGACTTTCCATAGGGAGTTGACTAGTTGACCCACATTGTAAAACCAATGGAGGAAATAAGTTGAAGGCTGAGTAAAACTAAACTGATGTCAAGAGATGATCTGGAGAAGGGATATAAAAGTCACTTGGATGAGGCTGGGTCTACACAAGTATGAGCTCCTCCTCTCTTTGCCAAAATGCTGCCATCTTAAGAGAAAAAAAACAAGCAAGCTCTCTGCTGATTGCTCAGATGTGAGCATGTGCACACCCCCAGTGGCTTACTAAATCCTAGTCTCAATTCATTACCAGTCCCAAGCATCTGTGAAGGCATACATGTTTCTCAAATCACCACTCAAATACCTTTTCTCAGGGACATCTACCCCAATTCTGCAGACTAGATTCAATCTATGTTAGACTCTCTCAAAGCCTCGCTGGCATTTTCTCATCACTCACAGGAAGAAATTACATAGCCCTGTGATTCTTTGTTCTGTTTTTCTTTTACAAAACTGCAAGCTCCTTGAGTGTAAAAAGCATGTTTGTTTCTGCTTAGCATTATTTTCCCTGTTCCTACATAGAGCTAAGCACATAGTAGATGTTTAACTTATCTTGTTTAATGAATGAATCAGAAGGTAAATAAATCAACTTCATGGGGAATAAAGACAGCAAGCCTGTGAGGCCAGCAGGAACCCACAGACTCACAAGTCAACTTCTGTCTCAACTTCCTTCCCAAGGAAACATACACTCCCAGACAGCACTACTCCGAAGGTGAACCAGACAAAATCTGGTTCTGTGATGAGTTTTGTTTTTTTTTTTTAAATCACAGCCTTATCTTCCAAATACAGTGTCAGGGCTTGGCTTTTCTTGTATTATCATTGGAGGCTTTCAAAATGAGAATCTGAGTAACTTCTTAGTGTCTTTGGTATACTGACTTCAGCCAAGGATCACTTGTATTTCCTCAGACCGGAAAGATTTGGGTCTCATGAGTAAATAGCCTCTTGGATCAGACGCAAAAATCATCACAACAGTACTTGGCAATTTCCTAGCAGCTTACAACAGTTGTCTCTGCCAGCAAGGGAGATAGGATACAGTTTCTTCATCTTCCCAAAGATTCTATAAATAATGTTCCTGTTGGAAACAAATGGCCAGAAGCAGAGAATAGTGACTACTAAAGTTCTTCTGCAACTTCAGAAGAATTAAGAATTACATCCACCCTTCCCAGTTCAGTTCAGTCGCTCAGTCGTGTCTGACTCTTTGCGACCCCATGAATCGCAGCAGGTTCAATGGTAAAGAATCTGCCTGCTAATGCAGGAGATGCAGTAGACCCAGTTTGATCCCTGGGTTGGGAAGACCCTCTGGAGAAGGAAATGGCAACTCACTCCAGTATTCTCCAGTATTCTTGCCTGGGAACTCCCATGGAGAGGAGCCTGGCCAGCTATAGTCCATGGGGTCACAAAGAGACACGACTAAACACACACACACACACACACACACACCCCAGACAGGAAACAGCAGACCTTGTATTCAAGACCCATTACATAAGCTGTTTGAGTCACATTATATTTATTCAAAAGCTGTTTTCATTTATGCCTTGACATTTGTAATATTAAAGGAAGGTGAGGGAAGCATCAGGAAAGAAAGGCTCCAGAGCAGCAGGTCCCCAACCTTTTTGGCACCAAGGACTAGTTTTGGGGAAAACAATTTTTCCATGGACCAGGGGTGGGGGATGGTTTCTGGATGACTCAAGCACGTTAAATTTATTATGTACTTTATTTCTATTATTATTACATCAGTTCCAGCTCAGATTTTCAGTACTAGATCCCAAAGTTTGGGACCCCTGCTCTAGAAGATACCACAGAATACCCAAAAGCAAATGTATTAGACTATACTAATAACTGCGTCTTCACCAATATCAGGAAAAGGGACATGAAGAAAGGACTGCTCTCATGGATTCAGAAGCTATTGGAGCTTTCCAAAGTAGAGAATTTCCTTAGAAGAAGCAGAAGGAAGGTTACGGAATAGAGGAAACCAGACTTGAATATGTATAGTATTGAATAGAAGAAACCAGAGTTGAATTTATATAGTCAAAGCTATAGTTTTTTCCAGTAGTCATGTATGGATGTGAGAGTTGGACCATAAAGAGGCCTGGACACTGAAGAATTGATGCTTTTGGGCTGTGAGGTTGGAGAAGACTCTAGAGAGTCCCTTGGACTGCAAGGAGATCAAACCAGTCAATTCTAAAGGAAATAAATCCTGAATATTCATTAGAAGAACTTATGCTGAAGCTCCAATACTTTGGCCACCTGATGCAAAGAGTTGATTCATTGGAAAAGACCCTGATGCTTGGAAAGATTGGAAACAGATGGAGAAGGGGATGACAGAGGATGAGATGGTTGGATGGCATCACTGACTCAATGGACTTTGAGCAAATTCCAGGGGATGGTGAAGGGCAGGGAAGCCTGTGCTGCAGTCCATGGAGTCACAAAAAGTCAGACATGACTGAGAGACTGAACAATAACAGACTTGAATACTGGTTTGGTCATGGAGTTGTGTGACCTTGAACAAGTTACTCCTTCTCCTTCTAGCACCATTTCAAGGTTAAAATTAATATGTAGAGAGATCCCGAACTGGTGTCTGGCACATAGGAAGTTCAATCATCAAACTTTTCTGAATTTCCCTCCTCACTTCTCCATTTTTCCTTATCTCTGTCACTATCCTGGATCACACCATGTATCTTATCTTCTGCTTTTTTTTCATGTAGCCTGCTGAGCCTGTGGTATCATTTTTTTGGTTTTAACTATCTATGAGAGCTGAGAAATGGAATATTTCCTGCCACATCAGTAAACAAAGGATGTCACTGTTGCCAGCGATTGCACACCAACAGTAGTAAGCTGGGAACTTCCTGAGGGAACTCAGGAAGGAAAGAATACCTGCCGTCTAGCAGCCATCAGACTGCAGCCACTCCCTACAATGAAATCTGAGGAAACTCATGATGTGAAAACAAGGATACTGGCCCCAGATAGCTGGGGTGCATATCAAAAAAAAATGATTTCAGTGAGCCCAGACTCTTGCATCTTCCCATACATGAAAAAATGCTAAATTCCTTAACTTGGGATATCTGGTTTTCTTTAATTTACAATAATTTTTTGACATCCAGACTACCTGCCTTTTGTTGCAAAATTTGTATATAACCTGGTTCTTCCCCTCACCTCCTCAGAGCAGTTATCTCAGGATGACTTGAGACACTGTTTCCCAACCTTGAAGTTGTAAAAATTTCCACCAAATAAAACATCACTCTCAACATTTAGGTTGTGTGGTGGTGTGGTGGGTTTTTTTTTTTTTTTTTTCAGTTGATACAGTAATGACTTAAATTGCATATTAACTGTATTTTTATGATTCTGTAGAATGAGTGAGCAAGAGCAAAAATGAGGAAGCTAGAAGGAAAGACAATGAGAGAGCAAATGAGGGCAAATTTGAGACAGAAACCATATTTGATTATGAGCATTTATCAGAGGTTCTGCCTGGTGCCTCTAAGGCTCAGGGACATGTGATGATCAGGAATAAATACAACTGGAGTGGAACTCAGACATCTGCTTTCCTCTGGGCCTCTCTTTGTGTTTGTTCTCATTTTTCTTTCACTGCCCACTCTGTTCCTCCAGATTTAATCCTTCTCCTTTGTGTTGCCAGCCTTTGGGCCTGCCCTAACCCTGCCCTCTTCCATGATCAGCTTGATAGCTTTGGTCCCTGGCTTCCATGCTTTTGCTCATCCTCAGTCTAGTAAGGAGTGATGCTCATATGTTCTTTGGCTCCTTCTGAGTCCAGGATTTCCTCTGCAGTCTCCTCATTTTGGCTTTCAATATCTTCCCTCTCCATCCTTCCTCAAAAGTTTTCCTAAATTCAAGACTGTCCCAGCTAGTTCTTGACCACCATACTTCATGGCTCTAGTTCTGTCTCCTGACTGACATAGTCATTTTTCCCATCTCCTTGAATCAAGAAGACCAGGAAAATCTCTTGTTAGTGATATTTTCACACCACAAAGCTACCTCTACCCCACCATAAGCTTGACTAAATGGAAACCTTGAACTAGACATTGTACGGGCTGTCAAGATATTAAGACCTCGGCTCCTTCCATTGAGGGACTTACTTACCTATGATTAGATATAATTGCTGATATAAAAAAAAACTGGCTACATATAAGCCCTATACTGAACATAATAATATTGTATAATAGTGTTTATCTGGGAATGAAAACACCAGAAAGATTTAATAATAAAGTTGTTCTAAATATAGATTGTTTTTATGATCACCCAGTTTCAAAGTTACACCAATATAATGAATAAAATGACTTACTAAAGCACAGTGCATAGAGAAAATAGGATCTGCTTAGCCAAGAATGGCCAGTCAGTGATTCCATACAGACTGGACCTGCTTGATACAGACTGAATAATGCAGAATGTAAGGTATAACTACAAGGATATAAATCTCATTTGCAATTGATAAATTGATAGTTCCTTATTGTTTGCATACTTCAAGAATAGCAACTGTTCTAAAGCATTGAATTTCAAGTAAAACACACACACACATAAAATGTGCTAAAGCATTTTTTCAATCATTATATTTTACAGTTAAATATTTAAATTTTCAAAATTATTAAAAACAAATCAAATTGTTAACATCTTGAATAATGGTATTTTTAATAATGTAAATAAACAAGGGCTATATTGAATAAAAGAAAGCCATATTATTCAAATAGCTGAACGGGTAAATTAAGAAAGCACATTAATCTTGTGTAGTAGGTATCTGTAGAAAAGCAGTATTCATAGAGTGCCTGGCATCTGTTGAGAGTTTTAAAAAGGAATGCTTAATCAAAAATTGGAGAAGGGAATGGCAACCCACCCCACTCCAGTATTTTTGCCTGGAGAATTCCATGGACAGAGAAGCCTGGCAGACTACAGTCTATAGGGTCGCAAAGAGTTGGACACAACTGAGCAGCTAACACAACAATCAGAAATGCAATAACCTCGACTGGGATCACAGCTTGAATGGCTCAGGATTTCTCCTTTTTGTATTCTAACTAAAAGCCACTGTAATGAATAAAAGTAAAGCCAGACCATTTCTCTGGTGCCTGTGTTTATCCTCCTAGTTAAAACTTTTTTTCTAAAAAAAATGTATTATCTCACATTCTGTACTTATTTTTTTAATTTCTAGGAAAGGGTGTAGAAGTATTCTTACTTTTTTCTTGGTACTTGTCATACCCCCTTTGTGATTATGGTATAAATAAGCAAAAGTATGTTATCTTTTCTTTATTTTTGAAACAGACTTGCATAATTAATTAGACTTTAATGCAAAAGAGCCAAACACTGTGGGAAGGAACATTCAGATTTGAAGTATCTTTCAGGGGACTCAGATGTTTAGAATTTCACAGAAGCATCTGGGATTTTTCATAGCCAGAAGATGATGTCAAAGATGAATGGTGTTCAAATATTTTGTTTAAACCTTGGAATCATGAGGCATCAAGTCAAATCATACAGACATGGACAAAACATAAAAACAACTCAAAGAGCTATTGTGATCAAAAGAAAGGATAGATGGCGTGGGGCTGTAGGTAACTCTACCCTCATCCTCCCTAATAGCCCTGGAGGCACTTCCAAAATGACCCTGGGGCTCCAGGGAGCACAAAGTGAAAGCCTCGGCTCATTATGGGATGCAAATTTTTATAGTCATGGAAGGTACACAATTAAGAGAAAACAAAAGAAGATATTACAAAGTCATAAAACACATAAAATATATAAGCTCCAGGGACATTTATTTTAGAATTGGGCTTGATATAGTGGAAGCAGTAAACACGAGATTGAGAAAATCTCTTACTATTCTCTGATCCCAAGATTATATTCTGTTATTCTGCCAGAGGCTCTGAAGTCAACTAAAATAGTCACAGTGAGGCAGAATATTGTGCAACTTATCTCTAGATGTTATAGGTCAGTTCACCCTTCCCAGCCCCCTAAGTCTAGTCCCAGAAAAGCATTAGAATACTTTTCATGTAACTCTCAAACAAATATTTAAGGAAGACCTATTATGTTTGGGACTTCTCTGGGGGCTCAGACAGTCAAAGAATCCACCTGCAAGGTAGGAGACCTGGGTTTGATCCCTGGGTCAGGAATATTCCCTGGAGAAGGTAATGGCTACCCACTCCAATATTCTTGCCTGAGAATTCCATGGATAGAGGAGCCTGGTGGGTTACAGTCCATGAGGTTACAAAGAGTTGGACATGACGGAGCAACTCACCCTTAGTATGTTTTAGGCACGTGGACTACAAAGGTAGACAAGACAGACGAGTTTCATACTCCCATGAAAACTACATTCTAGTGAGGGATACAGAAAAACATGGACTAACTAAACAAAAAGAATTTCAGAGAGTGAAAGGAGCTATGAAGACATAGTGCATAGCAGAAAAGAGATAAAGGGATGGTTACATCCTTAGGGCCTCCTCTTCTAAGCCTGTTCTCTGTGCTCCTGCTCATGAAGGAACTTCTTTGAATTGTTTTTCTCTCTTTGTATTTTGTATAAGATGGACCTGGGGTTATCTCCCTTTCAGAAGAGAATTCTTTACCCTGGGAAGATCTAAAAGAAGGTATTAAGCACTGCTATATTTTAAATGGATACCCAGTAAGGACCTACTGTATAGCACCTGGAACTGTGCTCAATGTTATACGGCAGCCTGGATGGAAGGAGAGTTTTGGGGAAAATGGATACATGTATGTATACCTGGGTCCCTTCACTGTTCACCTGAAACTACCACAACATTGTTAATCAGCTATACCCCAATACAAAATTAAAAATTTTTTAAATAAAAACTGATGGTGTTAAGGCAGTTATCCCCTTGACTTTAGGAAGAAACTCATAGCACTGAAGCATATACATTACCGTTTGTAAAGGGAGCTCAACCCAGTGTTCTGTGACAACCTAGAGGGGTGGGATGGGGTGGAAGGTGGGAGGGTTATTCAAGAGGGAGGGGACATAGGTATACCTATGGCTGATTCATGTTGATGTGTGGCAGAAACCAACACAACTTTGTAAAGCAATTATCCTCCAACTAAAAATAAATACATTTATTCCCCTTCACTTCTGTATTTTTCCTACTGCTTTGTTTCTCCTCAACAAAATGGTGAAAAATCTATGGTCAAGATTAGGGGTTGGGTCCAGGAAAAGGAGAAACATGAGGCTACTTGTTAAATATATCCTCTTGGAGAGGAATAAAAGGACCCCAACTGACCTCTCTAAAGTAAGAGTCATACTTCTGCAATTTTTCATTGATTAACTCTCTGTACAACTCTCTGTGAACATATGAAAATTATAGACTCCTGGTAGAGACCTTCAGAGTTCAGGATCTGCAAAGTGTTCCTCTTTTCTATCATGAAGATATTAATTCATGTTGTTACTTCTTTTCTTAAAGTGTTACTGGCAGGAGCAGCAAACTCAAGTGTTAGGTATTACACTTGCACAGGTTCTTCCAAACTCTTGAGAGAGGTCCAAGCAATATGGTTCCATATTATAAAATTTATAAAAGTACTATATTTTTCTGTCATTTCCCCAAATTATGCTTCAGGCTCCCAAAACCCATGTCTGTCCCTGAGTATTATTCAACATAGAGGGCTTATCCATCTAAGGTGCCAAGTAGGTTACAAGAGCTCAGTATCCACTTGTTATAGTAAAAATAAGATTCAATTTTACTCTATTGCACTTAAATACAGACTTCTCTCAGAAGTTTTTATTGTAAAAATAACAGAATAATACAGTTTTTAATCAGTCAAAAATGACATTTTAATAGTGATTACACTTTTTCAAATTATATGCATGGCCCCCAAAACACTTGTATGCCTTCTGGTGATGGAGAGGATAAGAATTAGTCTTTTCGATCAATGCATGAGACGATATAGTTTAGGTGAAGTTAGTTCGTTAAGGATTATCATAAGCAGAGCACTTAGTGAACAGACTGCGTTTAAATCATCAGTCCATTGTGTACTGCTCAGTGGATATGAGTTCCCTGAGTGCTCTCAGAACCATCACCACATACTCTGAGCATTTATTTCTATCTTTAAGGATAGTTGCTGATGAAAAGAGACATTCAAGATGGGACAGTCACTTTAAGAAAATATACACACAGATTCTCACAATCAAATTAATACCATTTTAAGAAACAAAACACTGAAGGGCTATTTGATAACTAATTTGAAACTTGACTACATTAACAGCAACATGAGTGGTGGCTTTTTAAGTAATTTTTCCATTTGATATTTCTGGCCATTATATTCAATGACCTTCTTGCAAAGATACATGATATCACAAGCTAATGAAGAGAGGCAATCCTGAGTAATCTGGGCAGGAATGAGTGAGTCCAGGCCCCATTCATGAAGTAATTCATAAACGTACCTGCTGGGGTGTGTTTTCTGCCTTCAGTAAATATTGGCATGCTCTTCCTCTCCATTGCAAGAGGAAGATTTATTGGAGTCCATGTTTTATTCTTATTCTGTGGCTTTTTTGTTTATAGAATCAAAACAGATATGAGTCACGGGGATTTCTAGTTAAACCTGAGCTGCCAGTGGATAATAGAATTAAATAAAGTATTTAATACAAGGAAGAGGAAAAAATAAGAAACGAATCAACCAGTGCTTCAAGCACAAGAACCAGGAAGGAAAATTTAGCATTTTATGAACTAGAATCTGGGGTGGGAAGAAGCTTCTATTCCCATAATAGAAGACATTCACAGAGTGATGTGGTGACTGATTCTAACCAAGATTCTAAAATCTTGGTAGGTGGTAATTAATGTCTAACACCTGGGATAAGTATTCAAAAATTTGGTCAGATATAAAGCTTGTCCTCTGTAAAAAGTCATGTAGTAAATAATTTAAGCTTTGGGGGATCGCTTCTGTCACAAATACTAAATTCTGCTGTGGTAGCAAAAAAGCAGCAGAAATTACATAAAAGATTGGCATGGTTGTTTTTCAATAAAACTTTATAAAAATAGTCCACAAGTATTCAATGGAACCTAAAACTAGTAGCTAAAATTTGATAATGAATGAGATATTTACATAATCTTACAATGTACTCCCACAAAATACATACACATGCTTAATATGTAATTATTAACTTCATAGTAGAGATGCCTAGAAGACACGTTATCAGCCAAGTGGTAAGATTAGCATCACATGTCATCTGAAATAATACAATGTGAACACAGCATCGTTTCTATAATATTCCTGCCAGAGATGCAAAACATGAATCTAATTATGAGAAAACAAGAGAGAAACTCAAATAGAAGGATAGTCTTCAGAGTAACTGATTTGGACTCAAACACGTCATGTCATAAAGGAAGAAAAACCTGAGGAAATAGTCTAGATCAAAAGAGACGAAAGAGATATTGTCAAGTAAATACAATGCATCATTCTTGATTGGATCCCAGACCTTAAAAAGGACATTATTGGGATAATTGGCAAAGTTTGAATAGAGTCAATGAATTGCATGGTATCAACACCAACATGAATTTCCTGGTTTTCATGGTTATATACTGTGGTTATTTGCTATACTAAGTCACTTCAGTCGTGTCCAACTCTGTGTGACCCCATAGACGGCAGCTCACCAGGCTCTGCCGTCCCTGGGATTCTCCAGGCAAGAACACTGGAGTGGGTTGCCATTTCCTTCTCCAATGCATGAGAGTGAAAAGTGAAAGTGAAGTCGCTCAGTCGTGTCCAATTCTTAGCGACTCCATGGATTGCAGCCTAACAGGCTCCTCCGTCCATGGGATTTTCCAAGCAAGAGTACTGGAGTGGGGTGCCATTGCCTTCTCCGACTGTGGTTATTTAGGAGTGTTTTTAGAAAATACACATTGAAGCATTAAGGAGTAATGGACATCATATCTTTAACTTACTTTTGAATGGTTGAAAACAACTGTGTATAAAGTTAGGGAGTTAGAGAATGATAAATAAACGTGACAAAGTATTAATATTTCAAGTATCTGAGGAGAAAGTATAAAAGAATTCTTCACAGCATTTTTACCATTTTTCTATAAGCTTGAAAGTATTAAGAATACAAAAATAAAAATGACTATCAAAAATCAGCTAAAAGCAGGAGAAAAACACCCAAATCTCTAGGAATACATAAAAGGATTTTAAAACAATGAGAGGCTGGTGTTACCTATTCATACACTAGGCAGAACATCAATTCGTCATAAATTTCCAGCTAAATTTGAACAGAAGCTTAACTTCCAACAACATGTAATTCAATTAAGGAAAAAACACTGAGCTTAGTCAAATAGAAAATTCTTATGAAATCATGGTTTGTACTTCAATACACCTCAAAACAATTCCATCAGTGTTGGAGTTGCACCCTTAAAATTTAAGAATGGGTCATAAAAGCAGCATATTACTGTGATAGTGCATGTGTTACTAATGGCCTAGAGCTGCCACCAGGTTTAAATCTAAACCAAGAAAATTGTACCTTCAGTTCAGTTCAGTTCAGTCGCTCAGTCATGTCTGACTCTTTGCGACCCCATGAATCCCAGCACACCAGGCCTCCCTGTCTATCACCAACTCCCGGAGTTCACTCAGACTCACGTCCATCGAGTCAGTGATGCCATCCAGCCATCTCATCCTCTGTCATCCTCTTCTCCTCCTGCCCCCAATCCCTCCCAGCATCAGAGTCTTTTCCAATGAGTCAACTCTTCGAAGGAGGTGGCCAAAGTACTGGAGTTTCAGCTTTAGCATCATTCCTTCCAAAGAAATCCCAGGACTCATCTCCTTCAGAATGGACTGGTTGGATCTCCTTGCAGTCCAAGGGACTCTCAAGAGTCTTCTGCAACACCACAGTTCAAAAACATCAATTCTTCAGTGCTCAGCCTTCTTCACAGTCCAACTCTCACATCCATACATGACCACAGGAAAAACCATAGCTTTAACTAGACGAACCTTTGCTGGCAAAGTAATGTCTCTGCTTTTGAATATGCTATCTAGGTTGGTCATAACTTTCCTTCCAAGGAGTAAGCGTCTTTTAATTTCATGGCTGAAGTCACCATCTACAATGATTTTGGAGCCCCAAAAAATAAAGTCTGACACTGTTTCCACTGTTTCCCCATCTATTTCCCATGAAGTGATGGGACCAGATGTCATGATCTTCATTTTCTGAATGTTGAGCTTTAAGCCAACTTTTTCACTCTCCACTTTGACCTTCATCAAGAGGCTTTTTAGTTCCTCTTCACTTTCTGCCATAAGGCTGGTGTCATCTGCATATCTGAGGTTACTGATATTTCTCCCGGAAATCTTGATTCCAGCTTGTGTTTCTTCCAGCCCAGCATTTCTCATGATGTACTCTGCATATAAGTTAAATAAACAGGGTGACAATATACAGCCTTGACGTACTCCTTTTTCTATTCGGAACCAGTCTGTTGTTCCATGTCCAGTTCTAACTGTTGCTTCCTGACCTGCATACAGATTTCTCAAGAGGCAGGTCAGGTGGTCTGGTATTCCCATCTCTTTCAGAATTTTCCACAGTTTATTGTGATCCACACAGTCAAAGGCTTTGGCATAGTCAATAAAGCAGAAAGAGATGTTTTTCTGGAACTCTCTTGCTTTTTCCATGATCCAGTGGATGTTGGCAATTTGATCTCTGGTTCCTCTGCCTTTTCTGAAACCAGCTTGAACATCAGGAAGTTCACGGTTCACGTATTTCTGAAGCCTGGCTTGGAGAATTTTGAGCATTACTTTACTAGTGTGTGAGATGAGTGCAATTGTGCAGTGGTTTGAGTATTCTTTGGCATTGCCTTTCTTTGGGATGGGAATGAAAACTGACCTTTTCCAGTCCTTAGAATGGGGTTAATCTAGGTATTACTGATCACTGGATTTGTGCAATTGACAGAACCCCTCCTTAGGTAAAAAAGAATACAAAGTTATAAATAAAAATTAAGTACAAAATTATGAATAAAAAATAGGTACAATAGTGACTGTTAAGAAAGAGGAAATTATGACAAAGTACACATTTTTAAAAGTTGAAAAAACTAATTTTAAAAAGATTATATTTTTATTAATTAGATGCTTGGCATGACTTCATGTATTTCCCTTGATACTGTAGCTATGTATTTTTTGATCACCTTTCCATGACAAAATTCTGTGATAACACAGGCTATACAGAAATAGGCAGGGGCGTTATGCTAGTGAGGAGCCCTGACTCCTAGGTCATTAGCTACAAATAAGTCCACTTTTGCCTCAAAATAAGATGCTTCTCAGATGTCACCATGCATCCAGAGACGACTAAAAGCTGATGAAGGACTAGATAAACACAGAAGGCCAGCGGCTTCTTTGGGTAGGGTCCCAGTGCCAGGATGATTAAAAAAAAAAAAAAGCAAGCAGGTGTGGAAAAACTACAGAACAGACTTGAGCTAAAGTCCTACTAAAGGTATAAAGTGAGAAAGCTAAATCTAGAGCAGAAGCAAGAAGGTCAAGAGTGAAAGCAGGTAGAACTTAGAGTATTCCTAAATACCAAAAACAAAACAAGACTGTGTTAACCTCAGTTAAAGTCCACGTAGCTAACGCTTTCCTCTCCCGACTCCTTAAAGGGTTCCAGGAACACAGCTGGAAAGCACCCACCATATCAGGAGTAGTTGAAAGAATGCATCTGTTTAATTAGAAAAGACAAAGCTAAAGAGTTAGAAATCCTGAAAGATGATGCTGTGAAAGTGCTGCACTCAATATGCCAGCAAATTTGGAAAACTCAGCAGTGGCCACAGGACTGGAAAAGGTCAGTTTTCATTCCAATCCCAAAGAAAGGCAATGCCAAAGAATGCTCAAACTACTGCACAATTGCACTCATCTCACAAGCTAGTAAAGTAATGCTCAAAATTCTCCAAGCCAGGCTTAGCAATATGTGAACCATGAACTTCCAGATGTTCAAGCTGGTTTTAGAAAAGGCAGAGGAACCAGAGATCAAATGCCAACATCCACTGGATCATGGAAAAAGCAAGAGAGTTCCAGAAAAACATTTCTTTTTGCTTTATTGACTATGCCAAAGCCTTTGACTGTGTGGATCACAATAAACAGTGGAAAATTCTGAAAGAGATGGGAATACCAGACCACCTGACCTGCCTCTTGAGAAATCTGTATGCAGGTCAGGAAGCAACAGTTAGAACTTAACATGGAACAACAGACTGGTTCCAAATAGGAAAAGGAGTACGTCAAGGCTGTATATTGCCACCCTGCTTATTTAACTTATATGCAGAGTACATCATAAGAAATGCTGGGCTGGAAGAAGCACAAGCTAGAATCAAGATTGCCAGGAGAAATATCAATAACCTCAGAGATGCAGATGACACCAGCCTTATGGCAGAAAGTGAAGAGGAACTAAAAAGCTTCTTGATGAAGGTGAAAGAGGAGAGTGAAAAAGTTGGCTTAAAACTCAACATTCAGAAAATGAAGATCATGACATCTGGTCCCATCACTTCATGGGAAATAGATGGGGAAACAGTGGAAATAGTGTCAGACTTTATTTTTGGGGGCTCCAAAATCATTGTAGATGGTGACTTCAGCCATGAAATTAAAAGACGCTTACTCCTTGGAAGGAAAGTTATGACCAACCTAGATAGCATATTCAAAAGCAGAGACATTACTTTACCAACAAAGGTTCATCTAGTCAAAGCTATGATTTTTCCTGTGGTTATGTATGGATGTGAGAGTTGGACTGTGAAGAAGGCTGAGCACTGAAGAATTGATGCTTTTGAACTGTGGTGTTGGAGAAAATTCTTGAGAGTCCCTTGGACTGCAAGGAGATCCAACCAGTCCATTCTGAAGGAGATGAGTCCTGGGATTTCTTTGGAAGGAATTATGCTGAAGCTGAAACTCCAGTACTTTGGCCACCTCATACGAAGAGTTGACTCATTGGAAAAGACCTTGATGCTGGGAGGGATTGAGGGCAGGAGGAGAAGGGGACGACAGAGGATGAGATGGCTGGATGACATCACTGACTCGATGGATGTGAGTCTGAGTGAACTCCGGGAGTTGGTGATGGACAGGGAGGCCTGGTGTGCTGTGATTCATGGGGTCGCAAAGAGTCGGACACGACTGAGTGACTGAACTGACCTGAACTGAACTGAAAGAGTTAGAACCATCCTCACATTAAAGAGCTGCAGCCATGCAGAACAGGGAGCAAATTTATTCCATATGATTCCATGTGTAAAACTAAGACCAACATGTAGAATTTATAAGAGGCAGATTCTGAGCACTGAAAGCATGGCCTTCTCTAGAATTTTTGCCTCTGTTACCTGAAATAGCACTTGGAACTTTCTAAATTATCAATGATACTGGTATCATAAAAATCAATAAAAATAAAAAAGAACTTCTCAGAAATTACTGTAGTTCAGTTGTGGAATGGAAGCTAGTGATCCCTTCTGAGATTAGGTATTTTATCAGAGGTTTGACTATAATGACAATCTTATACATAATTTGAACAGTGTATAGTACTTATTCAGTTTTATCTTACACATATCATTACATTTAATTCTCACAAACACTCTATGAAAGAGGTTGTATTATTAATTCCATTTCATAGATGAGGTAACTGAGACACACAGTTCATATACCTTGCCCAAAGTCATATATTAGACAAATGTTTAAGCCAGGATTTGAACAAAACGGACCTGATTCTAGAACCTTTGTCTCAAACACCATACTTTTCATCTGGCAGAGAGGAGTTAGAATAAAACCCAGTAAAAGTCACAAAGGTTGTAGTCTTGGAATAAAGTTGGAAAGCATAAAAAAGCAATGCATGTGTGCTAAGTCGCTTACAGTCACATCCAACCTTTTCCAACACTGTGGACTATAGTCTGCCAGGCTCCTCTGTCCACGGGATTCTCCAGGCAAGAATACTCAGAGTAGGTTGCTATTCCCTTCTCCATGGGATCTTCCCAACCCAGGAACTGAACTCACATCTCCCATAGCTCCTACAATGAGGCAGATTCTTTACCACTGAGTCACCGGGGAAGCCCATTTTAAAAAAGTCACTGTCCACATCCATTTCTTTACGTACAGTCTACATATTATTGGAATGAGAGTTATCTCAAGAACCTGCTGGCACCAGATGATTTAGTATTTCATTGAATCCCATCATTATAAAATGAGATAGACCCTAGAGATCTAGCTGGCTACCTCTTTTTATTTTGTGTCGTAGTAATATTTCCTTTCTGTTAATCCATCAAAACCAAATTTTAGCTGTTCACGCTTGCTAAATAAAACAAAATAAATATGGCTTGTAGCAAGTTTGGTCATATGATGCTAAATACTTTTAAAAAACTAAGTGTTCTTTTTATATACCCTACAAGTCTCAGATCATGCTGGATATTAGGTCAATTTTTGTTGATATCAGATCATCCACTTTATTTTTGGTTAGTTTGATCTCTATGTTAAGCCTGTTAGCCCTATTAAACAAAGTGCTTATTAAGTACCACAACACAAGATGTAAGACACTAGATGTATTATATGAAATAATAAATCCTTTTTGACAGTATTAAAAATACTAAATAAAAACTAAAATCTGTTTTTTTTTTTAATTTGTGGTACTCTTCCAGATTTTCAACATTATCCAAAAGTAAAATTAACTTTCTTTCTTCAGTTTGCAGCAAGAACTTCGAAAGTTCAGAAACCCCAGCTCAGCCACCTTTAGAAATGCTCACTCAGCCTCGGCCACATGCCAAGCAATCTTCTGTTTATTTCACTGCAGCTAATTCAAAGTCATGAGAGTGACACAGATGATGAAGTGCAAGAGCTGGTGATGTGCGCAGTGGAGCAGTCAGACTGAGTACATGGGCAGAGAAGAAAAATCACTCCAAGGGGTCCAGAGTCAGTAATTATACTGTTAAGGAAATGTACAAAGAGGCAGATGTCTTAGATAACGGGACGCATTTGTTAGCTAGGAAATGCTATTTCAAATGAAGATATGTAAATGTATAGTTCTGAGATTTCTAAGGAGTCTCAGGAAACACAATGTAATATTGGCTCCCAGGAAAAGGAATAAAGGTAGAAACAATTCCTGTTCAACTACTGAATATCATGGCTTCCCAGGTCGTTTAGTAGTAAAGAATCCACTTGCTAATGCAGGAGACACAGGTTCCATTCCTGGGTAGGGAAGATCCCCTGGAGAAGGAAATGGCAACCCACTCCAGTATTCTTGCCTGAGAAATCCCACTAACAGAGGAGCCTGGTGGGCTATAGTCCATGAGGTCATAAAACAGCAGGACACAACTGAGTAACTAAACAATATCCAGGTAGCATAGACAATATCACACACTTCAACGTTATGATCTAATTTCATCCTCCCAAAGTCAAAGGTCACTAAAGAGTAAGTGGCAAAAGGAACGAAATGGGGTCATTCGTAGCGAAGTGGATGGATCTAGTGTTTGTCATACAGAGTGAAGTAAGTCAGAAAGAGGAAAATATACATTAACACATATATATGGAATCTAGAAAAATGGTACTGATGGACACATTTGCAGGGCAAGAATAGAGATGCAGATGTAGAGAACAGAGTTGTGGATATGCAGGGTGGGGAAGGAAGCAGAGGGTGAGAAGAGGGAGATTAGGATTGACACATATACACTACCACATGTAAAAGAGATAGCTAGTGGGAAGCTGCTGTAAAGCACAGGAAGCTCAGCTCAGTGCTGTTTGATGACCTAGATGGGTGGGATGAGGGTGGGGTGGAAGGGAGGGAGGTCCAAGAGCGAAGGAATAGATGTATGTATACAGCTGATTCACTTCATTGTACAGTGGAAACTAACACACCATTGTATTAATAAAGCAGTTATATTCCAATTAAAAAAAAAAAAGTAAGTGGCAGCTACAATTCGAACTCAGTTCTTCATGATTCCAAATCCATGCTCATCCTACTATATTAACTTGTTTAATATGGCTTCCCTTATGGCTCAGCCGGTAAAGAGTCTGCCTGCAATGCAAGAGAAACAAGAGGCACAGGTTTGATCCCTGGGTCGGGAAGATCCCCTGGAGGAGTAAATGGCAACCCACTCCAGTATGCTCGCCTGGAAAATCCCATTGTATTGCTGACCCTGTTCCTGATGCCAATTATCTTGTTGTTCACACTGTCCACACTGTTTGCCGCACCCACCATAGGCAAAGCAGGAGCTAAGAAGCTGGAAGAAGACGCCGAGGAGCCATAGGAACTGCAGACGCATTTATTCTCTCCTGGCTGGCACAGCAGCCATAGCAGCAGCTGCTGCTGCTGCTGCTAAGTCGCTTCAGTTGTGTCCGACTCTGTGTGACCCCACTGACAGCAGCCCATCAGGCTCCCCTGTCCCTGGGATTGTGCAGGCAAGAATACTGGAGTGGGTTGCCATTTCCTTTTCCAGCCGTAACAGCAGACATGCTATATGCTCTCCTCTCCTGACTGACCCACTGGAGCCATTGGACACAGCCATGATGCAGCGGTAATGCTGTCACTTTTGAATGGAGCTCATATATGTGCACAGCACAAAGTAGCTCGTGACTAAGCTAGTACCCCGTGATGCTCATGTGCGGCGCTATAAATCTCAGCTGTTACATAATCATCATTTACAAAATTTGGGGCAAATGAACCTGAACACATCATCTTGGCTAATTTTCTTTCTCCCCACACCCACAGACAGAGGAGCCTGGTGGGCTATAGGCCACAGGGTCGCAAAGAGTTGGACATATATGATGGGTCTTAGCACAATAGCCCAATATATTGAGTAATACGTTGACAAATTTGCCTTTAATAAGGCATTCTGAGTTTTCTTCCCAGAGTCTAATGCTGCACCAGATACGTGGTATGTTGTATGAGGTTACACAGCCAAATCAATCTGTGGACGTGTTAAAGAATAAGTGTTTAATGGGACTGTCAGCAATTGCTTGGTGGTACCAGACCGGCAAGTCCATGGACTTTTCGAGAAGAAAACTCTGGGCAACCCATATTTTCAATCTGGAAATGGTGGAGACAGCACTTAGATCTCGTCAACTGCACTGTAGTGCTTACCTTGCAGATTGAGATGGGGGCCTTACCCACATGATTCATGGGCTGAAGCCTGCATATGTCAGGATGCATAAATTTCTTATGAAAGAACCAAACAAGGAAATGCAACCTCAGCAAAGAACCTGAAGAAGACATGGAGACAGAAATAAGGGGAGAAGGTGAAAGAGAAGAGTGAAAAAGTTGGCTTAAAACTCAACATTCAGAAAATGAAGATCATGGCATCTGGTCCCATCACTTCATGGCAAATAGATGGGGAAACAGTGGAAACAGTGTCAGATTTTATATTTTTGGGCTCCAAAATCACTGCAGATGCTGACTACAACCATGAAATTAAAAGATGCTTATTCCTTGGAAGAAAAGTTATGACCAACATAGATAGCATATTGAAAAGCAGAAACATTACTTTGCCAACAAAGGTCCGTCTAGTCAAGGCTATGGTTTTTCCAGTGGTCATGTATGGATGTGAGAGTTGGACTGTGAAGAAAGCTGAGTGCCGAAGAATTGATGCTTTTGAACTATGGTGTGGGAGAAAACTCTTGTGAATCCCCTGGACTGCAAGGAGATCCAACCAGTCCATTCTGAAGGAGATCAGTCCTGGGATTTCTTTGGAAGGAATGATGCTAAAGCTGCAACTCCAGTACTTTGGCCACCTCATGCAAAGAGTTGAGTCATTGGAAAAGACTCTGATGCTGTGAGGGATTGGGGGCAGGAGGAGAAGGGGATGACAGAGGATGAGATGGCTGGATGGCATCACTGACTCGATGGATGTGAGTCTGAGTGAACTCCGGGAGTTGGTAATGGACAGGGAGGCCTGGCGTGCTGTGATTCATGGGGTTGCAAAGAATCGGACACAACTGAGCGACTGAAATGAACTGAACTGAACTGAGGACTGCTACAGAAAGCCAGGTTTAGGTAATAAAACTTCTGATGAAAGAAGGGTGAGGGATGTGGATACTTGACCGCTAAGGGGAAACAGAAATTACCAATGAAAAGTGACTCCAAATGTGCACACCAGCTATCTTAGAAGTTAAAGAGATTCAGAGTTCTAGCCTCTCCCATCCTGAAAATGAAATGAGGACCAGCAATTCAATGCTACAGAGATCTGTATTTTAGCCCCTAGAAGAAACAACTAAAAACTGGATTCAACTGAAAATGGAATGAGTTGTGTGGGGTGGTAGGAAGATTCTTATTAATGGAGATGCCATCCAACTCAGTAAACACATGCCTACATGCTCAGTCAGGTCTGACTTTTTGAGACCGCATGGACTATAGCCCACCAGGCTCCCCTTCAGTGGAATTCTCCAAGCAAGAATACTGGAGCGGGTGGCCATTTCCTTCTCTAGGGGATCTTCCTAACCCAGGGGTTGAGCCCGAGTCTCTAGCATGTCCTGCATTGGCAGGTGGACTCTTTACCACTGTGCCACCTGGGAAACACACAGTTAAACACACACACATGCAACACACTTCTGGGAAAAGTTACCATTGTCATGGATGCTATGAAGATATGTAATTCACATGTTCTGTGATTTTCCCTCGTGCCTCCCATTTTTCTCTGTTATAGCAAAAGATCTGAAACATTTGCTTCATGTTCTGAAAACTCTCTTTCCTGACTTTTTCTCTGTTTAGTAGATGCCTCATTACCGTCCACAGTAACTGCCCCAACTTGGATCCAATCATGCTTTTTTTCCCCTAATTACCCTATTTGGACATGTCATTGTTCCCATATTTATCACTCTATATTACTTCACCCTGTAGCATTAGGTCAATGGCTCCATGTCAAATGTAACCTATGAGTTTTTTTAATATAACTTTTATTTGTTTATTTACTTTTGGTTGTTCTAGGTCTCCGTTGCTGCACGGGCTTTTCTGTAGTTGTGAGTGGGGGCTACAGTCTGTTTTGGTGCTCAGACTTCTCATTGTGCTGGCTTCTCTTGTTGTGGGGCATGGTCTCTAGGGCACACAGGCTTCAGCAGTTGCATCACATAGGCTCAGTAATTGTGGCTCCCAGGTTCTAGTTGGGCTCAATAGTTGGGGCACGAAGGCTCAGTTGCTCTTCAATGAGTGGGACCTTCCCGAATCAGGGATCAAACCCATTTCTCCTACATTGGCAGGCATATTCTTATCCACTGAGCCACAAGGGAAGCCCAATCTATGATATTCATTGGGTTCTATCAGTGGAAGAGCAGAATACAAAGATCAAAAGCTAGAAGAGAGATTATGATGAAGTAGCCTCCTTGCCAATTATGCATTGTTCTGTTTAAATCAATATTTCCCCCATCTTTCAATTTACACATTCTCAAGCCATAGAAAATTTTTCTTTGCTTTTCAGATCCATTTTAAGTTCATTGCATTAGTATTCTCAGGCTAGCTCATCTGGCTTCCATTATTGTTCCTGGCAGTTGATTTTTGTTGCATTACCACTTTTGTATTCAAGGAACCATGGAATTACAGAGCTGGAAGACAGCCTAAAAATCATTCACATGAAATACCTCATTTTATAGATAGAAAACTAAAGCTTCTTAGAAGTGATATGATTTGCCCAAGGTCATAGGATTAGCAGCAGAACTGTAATCACTCTTTCGATGGTATCATCCTGACTTCCCTGTCATAGGAAAATTGCCCATTTTCCTAATAATAATTGCTAATGACAAATGGCCTGCCCTGACACTTGCCATCTGACCATTCCTGTTACTGAATCCCCAGGCAGCCAGGCTCTGATTATCTGAGTAATTTATCTCTTAAAAACTATGGTAGGAAAAAACAGTCTTTTCTTTGTCAATCATTCCTTCTGGTTTAAAGATCATTATATAGAGATACAAGTTCAATAATAAATCCAGTTATATTTACCTTTGGCAGTATACTAATATTGAGGTATGTGCATGTATGATAAAAGAGGAGAGGACTTTAAACAAAACAGTCATATGAGCCAAAATCAAGTGAAATAAATAATATTAATTCTAAGAAGAAGGAATTTTTTCTTGTCCTGTATGATGATTAAAGATATATGAGGTTGTTTATTTAAAACATAGTATAAATTCAAGCAAAATCTATCCGTTTTCTAAATCTGAAGCAAAACAAAACTGGGATTTCACAAATATCAGACCAATCCATGCCATGCATCCGTGTCTCTCGTTTTGTTTGAACTCCTAATCAGCACTAAATTGCTACAGATGGCACAAATAATGTCACCCTACAAACATTAGTTCATCTCGAAATCCATCGGCCCACAGTCCATCTGGTGGTAAAAAAAAGAAACCGACATTTACTGAGAACCAACTATGTGTTAAACTCTTTCACGTGTGTTGTGTTAATGCCCATGATGGTCTTGAGAGGTAGATATTGTTATTCCATTTGCCTTTAAGAGATGATGGAACTGAGATCATACACCTTAAAAATGGTAAAGCCAGAACTTAAATATAGATCTGGTTAATCTGTTTTCCTCTGCATCGGATTGCCCACTCCCAAAAGACCACCAATATACCACAGGATATTCATTTAGCTGGTGTGTCATCCATTAGCAAATGAAACAAAAGAAGGAAAGGACTCTGTGGATACCGAGAAGAATGTCCAAGTGGTTCAGCAGTCTGTGCGAGAAGAAGCATCTGCCAGGCGTGGAGGAGAGAGGTCAAGTGGCCCGCTCAAGTGAAGCAGCAAGATAGAGGCTGAGCCAAGGTCCTTTTGTTGGTCTTCACCTTGAGCCTGGGCAGAACACCAACACCATCACACATGTTTTACATAAGTGCCATTTTTAGGATCAAGGAGCAAGATAGGTAATTGTGGATTTGAAAGAATGGATATGAGTATCCATCAATGCCCTGGATTCACTACATCAGTGATCAGTGATGAGGGCATAACCATGACTCCCAAAACTTTTCTTATAAATAAGAGGTATTATTTATGACAGCAAAATCTTACACTATCCCAGTCCAAATGTCACTTAGCACACCTGGTGTACTAAGGGATTATAGCACTCAGAAACTGTTATTTTTAAAAATGAAGATTATTTTTGAGGGAGTATCACCTGTAGGGTTATAGAAATGCTGACAGCCAGCCTTCTTCTCCTTGCCAAGTTTACCCAGATTCATAGATTCAGAGTTGGAAGGGCTTGTACATGTTTTCCTTATTTTCTTCCTTCCTTTACATTCTCTTTACTTTTTTATTTCTTCCTTTCCTCAGTTTTAATTTTTTTAAGTGTTTACTGTGTGGTGGGTGGTGAATAAACTCAAAGAAGAAAGGGAATCTACCAGAGAGGAGCTAGGGAGATGGGATACAATTATATAAGTAAATAGCTAGTATTTGCATGGTGTGTGCCTGCTAAGTCACTTCAGTCATGTCTGACTCTTTGTGACCATATGGGCTGTAGCCCACCAGGCTCCTCTGTCCATGGGATTCTCCAGGCAAGAGTACTGGAGTGGGTTGCCATGCCTCCTCCAGGGCATTTTCCAGACCCTAGGGATTGAACCACGTCTCTCACGTCTGCAGTATTGGCAGACGGATTCTTTACCATTAGCACCACCTGAGAAGCTCATTTGTATGGTGGTTCCTATATCCGTATGTTAGGTCTTCTTTGACTCTTTTCATATTTGCCCCTTTCTCTCAAATCCTATTATCCCTTCATTTCTTTTTGATTTTTAAATATTTCTACTTTTTCACCTTCAGCTTTTCTAGTGTCATTATATGTTGGTTTTAGCCACTCTTGTGTTCTTTCTGGTTTAGTTTTCATTTCCAAATGATTTTTACATTTCAAGTTCTTTCCTAAGTTCTGTAGTCACATTTCTGAGTTAATCTAATTTTCATTTAGTCTATAAAAATGCAAATCAGGACAGTTGTTGCTCCTAATGAGTAGTAGAGTTTTGACTGGGAAGAATAAAGAAACTTTTTGAGGTGGTAGAAATATTCTGTTTTTTGAGTTTGGCTATAAGAGTGTGGCCATTTGTCAAAATTTATTGAGCCTATATACTTGAGACTTGGGTGTTTATTATCTCATAGGTTTTATTTCAATAAAGTACACACACACACACAGATGTATGTATTAGTTTTAGGAAAAGAGCTTGGCAAAAATCACTCAGGGATGATACTGGCAGTGTGTTTCCTCAGTACAAGTCATCTGAGCTACACTTCTAATGTTACTTGCCTTTAAGGATTAGAAACCTGAAGATATTGAATGGGGCTTCCATGGAGCTTAGCTAATACCATAGCATCTGGAGCATCAGTGGAAATGTTCTTTGAGGATTTATTGGTTAGAGGTGCAGAAAGTCCAGTGCCCCTTATTAACTCTTTCATGGGGCTCTTTTCAATTGCCCAATGAAAAATTTTATGGAAATTTTATGGAAACTGGTCAGCCCTGATCATCAGAACATCTCTTTTTCATGTGAATATTCTGATTCTGGCCCCCATTGTGAAGAATAGTCTCTTCCCATGGGTTTAAAAAAGCTTTACTGGGATCCTTGCTCTATCAGTGGCTTTTAGTATTGTGATTTCAGCTAGGCAAACCCACCTATTACATATTACAGTACCAGAAGCTGAGGTACCGGGTGGAGTCCTAGGGATCCAAGGTCCATGATACTTACTCTCTAGTTGGTTCTACCAGTTGGATAGATCTTTGCAATCTTGAGTAGATGCTTGAGTTGAGAAGTCCAGCTACTTTTTTTCACAGGCTCTTTGTCTATCCACTAGACCCACAGATATCTCAGCTGTTTCTCACACTGCCAGCAAGTTACAGAGAAGTTGTAAGACATGCTTGGGAGATAGAGATAGACAGTGAAGAGATAATAGTGAAGCTGAAATGCCCAACTCATCCTGGTATAAGCAGGACTTTCTCAGTTTTCACACTGAAAATTTTGCATCCCAAGAACATCCTCCTACTAGGTAAAACAAATGATTGTTCACCCCAGGTGGCATCCTTTGGGGCTACTGATACTCTAGGAATTGGGACTCCCAATGCTGGATCCTCTCATTAAGCATAGCATCATTGACCTTTTTGTCTGATTATAAAAGTAATACAAACTGTAGAAAATGTTTAAGGAAGAAAAATCACCAATAATATTGCCCTTATACTACATAAACAGTTTTGCACTGTGCTTTTTCATTTAGCAATATATCATGAAAATTCCTCTTATTTCTAAATGTACATCAGAACATGTTTTTTTTTAATATAGTGTAATTTTAACCATTCCTCTTTGGTTGAAATTGATTTTATTTTTCCCCCCTCTAGTTCCTTTCTACTTTAAATAAATGCTCTGATCAATATCCTTGTATGCCAATCTTCTCCGTAATGGTTGTGCATTATCTTTTGACACTCACCTTGAATCTGCCTTCTTCTTTTAGGATAACCAACTGTTGTGATATGCCCTGTTCTGAGGCATTTCCTAGGATGCTGGACTTTCAGTGCAAAAACTGGGATAGTCCTAGGAGCATCAGGACAGTTGGTCATAATACCTTTATCTATCTTTGAAGCTATAGGCATCTGTATAGATTCAGTATTAAGGCATACTAATGGCTTCTAGTTCTGAGCTTAATATCAGGGACTCCATGTTATCTAGAGCAGTGGCCTTTGCACCATGTCCAGAGAAGTAACAGAGCTCTGGGGGGACCAGAGATGGAGGAGCTGGTGCAAATGGGAAGTGTGGATAAGGATCAAGCAGGCAGAATCCCAGGATCACAACTTTTGTTTCAACCTCAGAAGCTCTACTTTTGGTCATTTTACACAAACATTATCTCTGGCCTTCCCAAGAGTCTTGCCAAGTGGGTATTCTCAATCATCATCCAAAAAATTTAGGCTCAGAGAGGTCAAGTGACGGCAGAACCCTATCAAGTAAAACTTCTAGGATTAAAGACTAGGTCTCCTGAAATGCAAAGCTAGAGGTTTTCCATTATCGAGTGAAACCTGGCTGGAGAATAACATGCTGCCTCACTCCATCCTGGATTGGGAGATAGAGTGCTCTGGTGTTTCAGGAACACGATTGATTGTCCTCTAGTTCAATATCTCGGCATTCAGTCTCCCCTGGGGGAGAGAATCAAGTGACAAAGTGTAAGCTCTTCAGGAGTCTTGGTAACTTACAATAGCACCCTACAGCCTGGGACTCTGTCCAGTTGGAAGGCAGAGACACCTCAAGAATTCATCAGAGTGAAATTGAGCCAAACTATTTTATTTAAGTTTGGTCTCTTGGCTTTGTGGGTCACACCCGAGTCCAGGGTTGTCAAGGAGAAATATCACATGGTGTGGTGATGGAAAAGGAAAAATCTAGGGCAGAGTGGAGGTTGGCCTTATAAAAAGTGATTATGGGAAAACCAATAGAAGGTCCAAAAGCAGTAGAAGGTCCAGGTGTGAGGCACAAAGGGAGCGTAATAGAATCATTTGTTGAATTTTAGAAACTAACCACATCCAAGTACCCTGGGTTACAGGCAACATAGAGCCTTAGCAAGAGGTCAAACCAGACAGTGGCAACATTCTATGTAGATTTGTCCATGCATAGAAACCAGCCTCAAGCTGGAGCTATGGGAGCCATCCAACCCCAAAGCAAGGACTAGTATGAGCAAGGATAATATGCAGGGCCCGAGTGAGTTTGCCAGTGCTCAAGGATAAAATGGAAACCATCCACAAAAACTCAGATATGTGAGTGAGGCTAATGCAGAAAGCCATATGCAATGGCTGTGTAAGGGCTCACATACCTTCCCTGACTAACCACACAGAGCCAGGGGCTGGGTGTCAGCCTTGTAGAGGCAACAGAGGTTGCAGAAATCTTGGCAAGGCCACTTGAGTCTCAGTCTTAGAGTAAGATTTCATTTACCAGACAGTGCTGAAGGAGACAAGAAGCAAAGGAAAGGGGTGGCGTATGTGTTTAATAAAGAACTGGAATCTGTTCTGTGCGGATTGGCTCAGATGCCAAGGTGGGGACTGTTACATAGAAGGAGCCTGATCATGGTGGTCATCAAAGATGCAGCTCCAACTGCTGGATCTGTGGTCACTATTTGTCCAGTTAAGATCCAGACTCCAGGGCTTCCCTGGTGGCTCAGTGGTAAAGAATCTGCCTGCTAATGCAGGAGACGTGGGTTCCATCCCTGACCTGGGAAGATCCCACATGTCATGGAGCAACTAAATTCGTGGGCCAAACTGTTGAGCCTGCACTCTAGAGTCCGGGAGCCACAACTACTGAGTTCACGTGTCACAACTACTGAAGCCCCAGTGCTCTAGAGCCCAAGCTCCGCAGCAAGAGAAGCCACCACAGTGAGAAGCCTGCGCATCGCAACTATAGAATAGCCCCTACTCTCGGCAACTAGAGGAAAGCCTGTGCAGCAATGAAGCTGTGAAGACTCATCACAGCCAAAAATAAAATAAAGTAAATTATAAAGAAAAAGATCCGTACTTCAGGCTAACTCACTTCTTTGTTAATGATGTTTAAATTACAAAAAGAAGTTCCTAAAGTGAAAAAATAAGAGTTCGTCTTTTCCATAATCTTACTCCACTTATGTAACCAATAACATCAATTTGGTGTATACACTTCCACATATTTCTCCATCTATTTTAACAAAAATGCCCCTGTATACATTGCATTCTGCAATTTAATTTTCTCATTTAATATACCAGAGACACCTTTTCTATTCATATATATATAGCTAATTTATGATTTCTAATTGAGACATTCATTTTCATGGTTTTGATAGTAATAACACACATAGTTTTCCCAACTGGCTTCCCTGATAGCTCAGTTGGTAAAGAATCCACCTGCAATGCAGGAGACCCCAGTTCAATTCCTGGATCGGGAAGATCCACTGGACAAGGCAGGCTACCCAACTTCAGTATTCTTGGGCTTCCCTTGTGGCTCAGCTGGTTAAGAATCTCCCTGCAATGCAGGAGACCTAGGTTTGATCCCTGGGCTGGGGAGAGCCCCTGGAGAAGAGAAAGGCTACCCACTCCAGTATTCTGGCCTGGAGAATTCCATGGACTGTGTAGTTCCTGGGGTCACAAAGAGTCTGACTTGACTGAGTGACTTTCACTTTCACTTTAACTCTACCACATTAGCATTTGTCCGTCCTTTTGCATCCGTTTGGCAGGGCCTCTGCAAAACAGTAAAATATCTGATTCCTCACCTGCATCGTTTAAAAAAATAATGATGGATCTGAATAACAAAGAATGCAATCTAAGCGGAGGGAAGAGGAAGCAGGGAAAGGAGGTAGAAGAGACACAATACAGGGGCTCCAGGTATTTTCGTAGACATATTTATTGGACTTAGGGGTGGTTTCTTGTAGTGGAAAACACATGAATCTGAGGGGAATCAGAAGTCCTGAATTCGGGTTTCTTGTTGTCACTAGCATTATCTCTGTTGACCTCAAATCTCATCTCATTACCTATGGAAAGAGACTGAGTTAGATGATGCCTATGGATTCTTAAATTCTGTGGATTACTAAATGCAGATTAAAATTTAGGTGTTAGAGGTATGTTAGAGGTGTGTGTGTGTGTGTGTATGCAAATGTGCATGTCCAGGCTATGAAAAAGAAAAAGTAAAGAAGAATGAAAATCTAGAAGTATTAAAGAGAAACAGTAACAAAGAGCACGAACTTAACATTTTTCATATTCTGAATTTGAGACTCCAGTTCTTATATAATCAATATGTTTAATGCTCAGAGAAAATGAATCTCTAGATATCAATTTTCATATTGCAATGCAAGCAATAAATATTATGTGCCTTTTAAAAAATCTGTTGGCCAAAACAAACAAACAAAAAAATCTGTTGGCCAGACTGCTAAGAGACAGGTAACAATACTTGTATTTGAATATTGTCAGACTCGGAGATTTTTTTCTCCAAGTTTTTGGGAACTGAGAGGATTTAAGAAGAAGCAATGAGGAATCTGCTTTTAGCATCCTGTTTAAATCATTCCAATAGAAGAATAAGTTTAATGAAGACAAGTTTAGGTGAAAAGGAGATTATCACTGGATCCTTCAAGAGTGTTCTGAATGAAGTTTCACTGGAACAAAAAGTTGAGATGTCAGAAAAAAACACATTTTATTTTTTCAAATCCATTATCTGCAAAACCATTGTTCTTAATCAGTGCTGCTACATTCCTTTGACTGTCATACTGAAGGATTGTGTTTTTATTTGATTAATTTTTTTCTTTCAAATAATATATGAGAAATAGTGGGTTGAGAAACTTAGAACCAGTGATGATATTGGTTAAAAGCTTGCAAGAATTTTACTGTTTATTACATTTCTAGATTAGGTTGCACACTTCACTGAAGGACTGTTGTTTAATTGCCAAGTTGTGTCCAACTCTTTGCAACCCCATGGACTGTAGCCCACCAGTCTCTCCTGTCTGTGGGATTTCCCAGGCAAGAATATTGGAGCCAGTTGCCATTTCCTTCTACAGGGGAACTTCCTGAACCAGGAATCAAACCTGCATCTCCTGCATTGGCAGGCAGATTCTATACCACAGAGCCATCAGGAAGCCCATACTGAACAACTAGCTTTTCAGTTCAGTTCAGTCACTCAGTTGTGTCCAACTCTTCATGACCCCATGGACGGTAGCACGCCAAGCCTCCCTGTCTATCACCAACTCCTGGAGCTTACTCAAACTCATGTCCATGGAGTTGGTTATGTCAGCCAATCATCTCACCCTCTGTCATCCCCTTCTCCTCCCACCTTCAATCTTTCCCAGCATCAGGGTCTTTTCCAGTGAGTCAGTTCTCTGCATCAGGTGGCCAAAGTATTGGAGTTTCAGCTTCAACATCAGTCCTTCCGATGAATATAAAGGAATGATTTCCTTTAGGGTTGACTCGTTGGATCTCCTTGCAGTCCAAGGGACTCTCAAGAGTCTTCTTCAATACCACAGTACAAAAGCATCAGTTCTTTGGCACTCAGCTTTCTTTAGAGTCCAACTCTCACATCCATACATGACTACTCGAAAAACCATAGCTTAGACTAGATGGACCTTTGTTGGCAAAGTAATGTCTCTGCTTTTTAGTATGCTTTTCCTCCAAGGTGGATATAGCTTTTCCTCCAAGGAGCAAGTGTCTTTCAATTTCATGATTTTGGAGCCCCCAAGAATAAAGTCTGTCACTGTTTCCATTATTTTCCCATCTGTTTGCCATGAAGTGATGGGGCTGGATTCCATGATCTTAGTTTTATGAATGTTGAGCTTTAAGCCAGCTTTTTCTCTCTCCTCTTCCACTTTCATCAAGAGGCTCTTCAGCTCCTCTTCACTTTCTGCCATAAGGGAGGTATCATCTGCATATCTGAGGTTATTGATATTTCTCCTGGCAATCTTGATTCCAGCTGGTGCTTCTTTGAGCCCAGTGTTTCTCATATATACTCTGCATACAAGTTAAACAAGCAGGGTGACAATATACAGCCTTGACGTACTCCTTTCCCAATTTGGAACCAGTCTGTTGTTTCATGTCCAGTTCTAACTGTTGCTTCTTGACCTCCATACAGATTTCTCAGGAGGCAGGTCAGGTGGTGTGGTATTCCCATCTGTTAGAATTTTCCACGGTTTGTTGTGGCCCACACAGTCAAAGGCTTTGGCGTAGTCAATAAAGCAGAAGTAGATGTTTTTCTGGAACTCTCTTGCTTTTTCAATGATCCAGTGGATGTTGGCAGTTTGATCTCTGGTTCCTTTGCCTTTTCTAAATCCAGCTTGTACATCTGCAAGTTCATAGTTCACATACTGTTGAAGCCTGGCTTGGAGAATTTTGAGCATTACTATGTTAGCATATGAGATGAGTACAATTGTGTGGTAGTTTGAGCATTCTTTGGCATTGCCTTTCTTTGGGATTGGAATGAAAACAGATCTTTTCCAGTCCGGTGGCCACTGTTGAATTTTCCAAATTTGCTGGCATATTGACTGCAGCACTTTCACAGCATCATCTTTTAGGATTTGAAAGAGCTCAACTGGAATTCCATCACCTCCACTAGCTTTGTTCATAATGATGCTTCCTAAGGCCCACTTGACTTCACATTCCAGGATATCTGGCTCTAGGTGAGTGATCACACCATCGTGGTTATCTGGGTTGTGAAGATCTTTTTTGTATGGTTCTTCTGTGTGTTCTTGCTACCTCTTCTTAACATCTTTTGCTTCTGTTAGGTCCATACCATTTCTGTCCTTTATTGTGCCCATCTTTGCATGAAATATTCCCTTGGTATTTCTAATTTTCTTGAAGAGATCTCTAGTCTTTCCCATTCTATTATTTTCCTCTATTTCTTTGCCTTGATCACTGAGGAAATTTCTTATCTCTCCTTCCTTTAGCATAAATGTACTCCAGAAGCATCAGTCCAGCTGTTTCCCCACCTTATTTCCCTCTTACAGTACCACTCATCTCCATACACATTTACTTACTTTCTCCTCTCTCTCTCTTCTTTCCTGCGGTCATTCTCTTCTTCCTTCATTCATCATTTCCTCCTCTCATTCATTCATTCCATTGAATCAATGATTCCTGAAGGGAACCCCTGGTATATCCCAGGCCCTGTGTATGGCACTGAGGATGCCATAGTGGGTGCATGTGATTCCTGCCTTCTAGGAGTCCCCACCCTCATCCTGACCTCTGCTTCACCCTTTTATTTTTATCTTGGCTTTTGTTTTCCTTTCTCTCCACCTCTTTGTCTAAGTTCAGCAGACTCTTGTTCTCTTCTTCAAGCCCTTCATCTGTTCTTAAAACCCCCATAAGTTTGTAACAGGAACAAACACCAGTTTATTGTTGCTTTGGGTATCAGATTCTGGTTGCTGCTGTAACAAACTGTGGCAAACAGTGGCTTAAACACATGTATTATCTAACAGTTCTGGATGTCAGGATCTGATACAGGTCTCACTGGGCTAAAATCAAGTTGTCAACAGGACCTACTGTACAGCACTTGGAACTCTGCTCAATGTTAGGTGGCAGTCTGGATGGGAGGGGAGTTGGGAGAGAATGGATACATGTACATGTACGGCTGAGTCCCTTTGCTGTTCACCTGAAACTATCACAACATTAATTGGCTTTACCCAAACACAAAATAAAAAATTAAAAGAAATTCAAGGTGTCAGAAGAGCTTTGTTCCTCTCTTGAGGCTCTGGGGGGATAACGCATGTCCTTGCCTTTACCAGTTTCTAAAGGTTGCTCACATTCCTTGACTTGTGACTCCTTCTCCATCTTCAAAGCCAGTAATATCACATCAAGACCTTCTCACATTCAATCACTCACTATCTTTTCTGTCTTCCTCTTCCACCATTTAACAACGCTTGTGAGAGATGGCACCCCACTCCAGTACTCTTACCTGGAAAATCCCATGGACAGAGGAGCCTGGTAGGCTGCAGTCCATGGGGTTGATGAGGGTCAGACACGACTGAGCAACTTCACTTTTCACTTTCATGCATTGGAGAAGGAAATGGCAACCCACTCCAGTGTTTTTGCCTGGTGAATCCCAGGAATGGGGGAGCCTGGTGGCTGCCATCTATGGGGTCACACAGAGTCAGACAAGACTGAAGTAACTTAGCAGCAGCAGCAGCGATAACATTAAGCACACCAAGGTAATCCAAAATAATCACCTTATTTTTAGTTCAGTTCAGTTCAGTCTCTCAGTCCTGTCTGACTCTTTGTGACCCCATGAATCGCAGCACACCAGGCCTCCCTGTCCATCAACAACTTGTGGAGTTCACTCAAACTCATGTCCATCAATTCAGTGAATGCCATCCAGCCATCTCACCCTCTGTCATCCCCTTTTCCTCCTGCCCCCAATCCCTCCCAGCATCAGAGTCTTTTACAATGAGTCAACCCTTCGCATGAGGTGGCCAAAGTATTGGAGTTTCAACTTCAACATCAGTCCTTCCAATGAACACCCAGGACTGATCTACTTTAGGATGGACTGGTTGGGTCTCCTTGCACTCCAAAGGACTCTCAAGAGTCTTCTCTAACACCACAGTTCAAAAGCATCAATTCTTCAGCACTCAGCTATCTTCACAGTCCAACTCTCACATCCATACATGACCACTGGAAAAACCAAAGCCTTGACTAGACGGACCTTTGTTGGCAAAGTAATGTCTCTGCTTTTGAATATGCTATCTAGGTTGGTTGTAACTTTCCTTCCAATAAGTAAATGTCTTTTAATTTTATGGCTGCAATCACCATCTGCAGTGATTTTGGAGCCCCAAAAAATAAAGTCTGACACTGCTTCCACTGTTTCCCCATCTACTTCCCATGAAGTGATGGGACCAGATGCCATGATCTTCGTTTTCTGAATGTAGAGCTTTAAGCCAACGTTATCATTCTCCTCTTTCACTTTCATCAAGAGGCTCTTTAGCTCCTCTTCACTTTCTGCCATAAGGGTGGTGTCATCTGCATATCTGAGGTTATTGATATTTCTCCCGGCAATCTTGATTCCAGCTTGTGCTTCTTCCAGCCCAGCGTTTCTCATGATGTACTCTGCATATAAGTTAAATAAGCAGGGTGACAATATACAGCCTTGAAGTGTTCCTTTTCCTATTTGGAATCAGTCTGTTGTTCCATGTCCAGTTCTAATTGTTGCTTCCTGACCTGCATATAGGTTTCTCAAGAGCCAGGTCAGATGGTCTGGTATTTCCATCTCTTTCAGAATTTTCCACAGTTTATTGTGATCCACACAGTCAAAGGCTTTGGCATAGTCAATAAAGCAGAAAGAGATGTTTTTCTGGAACTCCCTTGCTTTTTCCATGATCCAGCAGATGTTGGCAATTTGATCTCTGGTTCCTCTACCTTTTCTAAAACCAGCTTGAACATCTGGAAGTTCACAGTTCACATATTGCTAAAGCCTGGCTTGGAGAATTTTGAGCATTACTTTACTAGTGTGTGAGATGAGTGCAATTGTGTGGTAGTGTGAGCATTCTTTGGCATTGCCTTTCTTTGGGATTGGAATGAAAACTGACATTTTCCAGTCCTGTGGCCACTTGCTGAGTTTTCCAAATTTGCTGGCATATTGAATGCAGCACTTTCACAGCATCATCTTTCAGGATTTGAAAGAGCTAAACTGGAATTCCATCACCTCCACTAGCTTTGTTCATAGTGATGCTTTCTAAAGCCCTCTTGACTTCACATTCCAGGATGTCTGGCTCTAGATCAGTGATCACACCATCATGATTATCTTGGTTATGAAGATCTTTTTTGTACAGTTCTTCTGTGTATTCTTGCCACCTCTTCTTAATATCTTCTGCTTCTGTTAGGTCCATAGCATTTCTGTCCTTTATCGAGCCCATCTTTGCATGAAATGTTCCCTTGGTATCTCTAATTTTCTTGAAGAGATCTCTAGTCTTTCCCATTCTGTTGTTTTCTTCTATTTCTTTGCATTGATCACTGAAGAAGGCTTTCTTATCTCTTTTTGCTATTCTTTGGAACTCTGCATTCAGATGCTTATATCTTTCCTTTTCTCCTTTGCTTTTTGCTTCTCTTCTTTTCACAGCTATTTGTAAGGCATCTCCAGACAGCCATTTTGCTTTTTTGCATTTCTTTCCCATGGGGATGATCTTGATCCCTGTCTCCTGTACAATGTCATGAACCTCAGTTCACAGTTCATTAGGCACTCTATCTATCAGATCTAGGCCCTTAAATCTATTTCTCACTTCCACTGTATAATCATAAGGGATTTGATTAGGTCATACCTGAATTGTCTAGTAGTTTTCCCTACTTTCTTCAATTTCAGTCTGAATTTGGCAATAAGGAGTTCATGATCTGAGCCACAGTCAGCTCCTGGTCTTGTTTTTGCTGACTGTATAGAGCATCTCCATCTTTGGCTGCAAAGGATATAATCAATCTGATTTTGGTGTTGACCATCTGGTGATGTCCATGTATAGAGTCTTCTCTTGTGTTGTTGGAAGAGGGTGTTTGCTATAACCAGTGCATTTTCTTGGCAAAACTCTATTAGTCTTTGCCCTGCTTCATTCCGTATTCCAAGGCCAAATTTGCCTGTTACTCCAGGTGTTTCTTGACTTCCTACTTTTGCATTCCAGTCCCCTTTAATGAAAAGGACATCTTTTTTGGGTGATAGTTCTAAAAGGTCTTGTAGGTCTTCATAGAACCATTCAACTTCAGCTTCTTCGGCGTTACTGGTTGGGGCATAGGCTTGGATTACTCCTTATTTTAAGGTCAGCTATTTAGCAACTTTGAGTCAACCTGTAACCTTGATTGCCTTAAGCCATGTGACCTAACATATTCAGGGGTTACAGGAATTAAACTGAAGTGAAGTGAAAGTCACTCAGTCCTGTCCTACTACCCCATGAACTGTAGCCTGCCAGCCTCCTCTATCCATGGAATTCTCCAGGCCAGAATACTGGAGTGGGTAGCCATAGCCTTCTCCAGGGGATATTCCCAACCCAGGGATCAACCCAGGTCTCCCACATTGCAGGCAGATTCTTTACCTTCTGAGCCACCAGGAAAGCCCAGGGGTTACAGGGATTAGGATGTGGCATTTAGAGGTCGGGGCTTCCCTTGTGGCTCAGCTAGTAAACAATCCACCTGCAATGTAGGAGACCTGGGTTTGATCTCTGGGTTGGTAAGATCCCTTGAAGAAGGGAAAGTATACCCACTCCAGTATTCTGGCCTGGAAAATTCCATGGACTGTATAGAGCATGGGGTTGCAAGGAGTTGCACATGACTGAATGATCTTCACTTTCACTTTCATTTAGAGGTGGGGGTGGGAGAACATCAATCTACCTACCATACCTCACCCTCACCCTAGGAGTGTTTTCAATAGTCCTAGGTATTGAAACTTTGACAGGCATCAAAATTTTCAGCTACCAGCTGAAACCTGCCAGAACTTCTGATCTTGGTCAAAGGAAAAGAGTCTATGAAGTAGCCGGGGTAGGGGTTTGTGGGTGGGTGGCAGGGGGTGGCGGGTGAGGATTAAAGGATTAAAGGTTCATCTGAAAGGCACACAAACTTTGGAGTCAGACAAGTCTAAGATTAAAACCCTGATTCTGCCATTTTAGAGTGCTGTATCACTTAGAGTGGGAAACCCACTTTAATTCCCCCAAGTCTCCATTTCCTGACCATTAAGTGAAGGTTATCTCAGCTCAGTTCAGTCGCTTAGTTGTGTCAGACTCTTTGCAACCCCATGAATGGCAGCACTCCAGGCCTCCCTGTCCATCACCAACTCCTGGAGTTCACCCAGAATTACGACCATCGAGTCAGTGATGCCATCCAGCCATCTCATCCTCTGTAGTCCCCTTCTCCTCCTGCCCCCAATCCCTCCCAGCATCAGAGTCTTTTCCAATGAGTCAACTCTTCACATGAGGTGGCCAAAGTACTGGAGTTTCAGCTTTAGCATCATTCCTTCCAAAGAAATCCCAGGACTGATCTCCTTCAGAATGGACTGGTTGAATCTCCTTGCAGTCCAAGGGACTCTCAAGAGTCTTCTCCAACATCACAGTTCAAAGCATCAATTCTTCAGCACTCAGCTATCTTCACAGTCCAACTCTCACATCCACACATGACCACTGGAAAAACCAAAGCCTTGACTAGACAAACTTTTGTTGGCAAAGTAATGTCTCTGCTTTTGAATATGCTATCTATGTTGGTCATAAGTTTCCTTCCAAGAAGTAAGCGTCTTTTAATTTCATGGCTGCAGTCACCATCTGCAGTGATTTTGGAGCCCCCAAAAATAAAGTCTGACACTGTTTCCACTGTTTCCCCATCTATTTCCCATGAAGTGATGGAACCGGATGCCATAATCTTTGTTTTCCGAATGTTGAGCTTTAAGCCAGCTTTTTCATTCTCCACTTTCATCAAGAGGCTTTTTAGTTCCTCTTCACTTTCTGCCATAAGGGTGGTGTCATCTGCATATCTGAGGTTATCGATATTTCTCCTGGCAATCTTGATTCCAGCTTGCACTTCTTCCAGTCCAGCATTTCTCATGATGTACTCTGCATATAAGTTAAATAAGCAAGGTGACAATATACAGCCTTGACGTATTCCTTTTCCTATTTGGAACCAGTCTGTTGTTCCATGTCCAGTTCTAACTGTTGCTTCCTGACCTGCATATAGGTTTCTCAAGAGCCAGGTCAGGTGGTCTGGTATTTCCATCTCTTTCAGAATTTTCCACAGTTTATTGTGATCCACACAGTCAAAGGCTTTGGCATAGTCAATAAAGCAGAAAGAGATGTTTTTCTGGAACTCCCTTGCTTTTTCCATGATCCAGCAGATGTTGGCAATTTGATCTCTGGTTCCTCTGCCTTTTCTAAAACCAGCTTGAACATCAGGAAGTTCACGGTTCACATATTGCTAAAGCCTGGCTTGGAGAATTTTGAGCATTACTTTACTAGTGTGTGAGATGAGTGCAATTGTGTGGTAGTTTGAGCATTCTTTGGCATTGCCTTTCTTTGGGATTGGAATGAAAACTGACATTTTCCAGTCCTGTGGCCACTTGCTGAGTTTTCCAAATTTGCTGGCATATTGAATGCAGCACTTTCACAGCATCATCTTTCAGGATTTGAAAGAGCTAAACTGGAATTCCATCACTTCCACTAGCTTTGTTCATAGTGATGCTTTCTAAGGCCCACTTGACTTCACATTCCAGGATGTCTGGCTCTAGATCAGTGATCACACCATCGTGATTATCCGGGTCCTGAAGATCTTCCTTGTACAATTCTTCTGTGTATTCTTGCCACCTCTTCTTAATATCTTCTGCTTCTGTTAGGTCCATACCATTTCTGTCCTTTATCGAGCCCATCTTTGCATGAAATGTTCCCTTGGTATCTCTAATTTTCTTGAAGAGATCTCTAGTCTTTCCCATTCTGTTGTTTTCTTCTATTTCTTTGCATTGATCGCTGAAGAAGGCTTTCTTTTTTTTTTTTTTTTTCTGCTCTGATTGCTGTGGCCAAAACTTCCAAAACTATGTTGAATAGTAATGGTGAAAGTGGAAGAAGGCTTTCTTATCTCTTCTTGCTATTCTTTGGAACTCTGCATTCAGATGCTTATATCTTTCCTTTTCTCCTTTGCTTTTTGCTTCTCTTCTTTTCACAGCTATTTGTAAGGCGTCTCCAGATAGCCATTTTGCTTTTTGCATTTCTTTCCCATGGGGATGGTCTTGATCCCTGTCTCCTGTACAATGTCACAAACCTCATTCCATAGTTCATCAGGCACTCTATCTATCAGATCTAGGCCCTTAAATCTATTTCTCACTTCCACTGTATAATCATAATGGATTTGATTAGGTCATACCTGAATGATCTAGTGGTTTTCCCCACTTTCTTCAATTTCAGTCTGAATTTGGCAATAAGGAGTTCATGATCTGAGCCACTCTCAGCTCCTGGTCTTGTTTTTGTTGACTGTATAGAGCTTCTCCATCTTTGGCTGCAAAGAATATAATCAATCTGATTTTGGTGTTGACCATCTGGTGATGTCCATGTATAGAGTCTTCTCTTGTGTTGTTGGAAGAGGGTGTTTGTTATGACCAGTGCATTTTCTTGGCAAAACTCTATTAGTCTTTGCCCTGCTTCATTCCGTATTCCAAGGCCAAATTTGCCTGTTACTCCAAGTGTTTCTTGACTTCCTACTTTTGCACTCCAGTCCCCTTTAATGAAAAGAACATCTTTTTTGGGTGTTAGTTCTAAAAGGTCTTGTAGGTCTTCATAGAACCGTTCAACTTCAGCTTCTTCAGCGTTACTGGTTGGGGCATAGACTTGGATTATTGTGATATTGAATGGTTTGCCTTGGAAACGAACAGAGATCATTCTGTCATTTTTGAGATTGCATCCAAGTACTGCATTTCGGACTCTTTTGTTGACCATGATGGCTACTCTATTTCTTCTGAGGGATTCCTGCCCACAGTAGTAGATACAATGGTCAACTGAGTTAAATTCACCCATTCCAGTCCATTTCAGTTTGCTGATTCCTAGAATGTCAACATTCACTCTTGCCATCTCTTGTTTGACCACTTCCAATTTGCCTTGATTCATGGACCTGACATTCCAGGTTCCTATGCAATATTGCTCTTTACAGCATTGGACCTTGCTTCTATCACCAGTCACATCCACAGCTGGGTATTCTTTTTGCTTTGGCTCCATCCCTTCATTCTTTCTGGAGTTATTTCTCCACCGATCTCCAGTAGCATATTGGGCACCTACCGACCTGGGGAGTTCCTCTTTCAGTATCTTATCATTTTGCTTTTTCATACTGTTCATGGGGTTCTCAAGGCAAGAATACTGAAGTGGTTTGCCATTCCCTTCTCCAGTGGACCACATTCTGTCAGTAGTAGGTTATCTACTTTACAGGAATTTTCAAATAGTTAAACTGAGATAATCTAATCCTAGAAAAAGGGTTTGGATCATAGATGCTCAATGGGTGTTCGTTTCCTTTGTCTACTTCATCACTCCCCATCATAGAGGTAGACCACCTTACCTGACAGCCACTTACATTAATGCTTAATCGACCAACCAGGATTCATTGAGGACCTAATTTATTCATAGCATTCTGGGAGATCCTAGAATGGGATATGCCACCATACCTTCTTCAAAAAGACACCAATAGGGTTAGGGAATCTATGTGAACATAGGATTAAATAATAATAACAGAAGATATGAGTGTATCACTGCTGAAGTCATAAAGTGGAAGTGTGGTAGTCACTCAGTCATGTCTGACTTTTTGTGATCCCATGGACTGTAGCCTGCCAGGCTCTGTCCATGGAATTCTCCAGGCAAGAATACTGGAGTGGGTTGCCATTTCCTTTTCCTGGAAAAGGGAATAAAACTCACCCTGATTAATTGCCCTGTGACTGGTACTGCCATTCAGGAAGTAGAGTTCTGCAGACTTGAAATGAAATGGGATGATTTCACAGAGGGAAAGGATTTGAGCAGGCTTTGGAAAAGAAGGGTTGGATTTAGACAACCTGTGAAGAGAGAGAGCTGCAGTTTATTCTGAGCAAACCCTTGAGATTCTTCCCCCAGCGACCTTCAAAAGACCTTGTTTTCTCTCAGGGAAGTGCTCAGCTCAAGGCAGGCTAAGTCAGCCAGAAGAACACCACCAGTAAACACTGCTGTCTCCCACCTCCTCCTCTCTGACAGCCTACCTCTTTGCCAGGCTTTCTCTCCTCCTTCCCGTATCTCAACATGATACAAAACAGCCTTTCTTTTTTAACTGAGATTATTTAGAAGCAGTGCCCCATAATTACAGTAATCTTATCTCCTTTGAATTCACCAGAATTATTCCTTTTCTTTATATCAGCACCATGGCTACATGACAGGCATTATTGGTAAGCTTTGTGTAATGGTGCAATGTTGTTTTTTTAAAGTGACATCTGCTCAAATAGACTAATGTTCTAATCGGCCTGACTCATTTGGTGGGAGCACGTCCAACAGACCAATGTGAATGGGTGGGGGTGGAGGATGCAGGAAGCAGGAAGCATTTAGAAGGATATTTCTTCAGTTTTTTAAATCAAGATTATGACTATTTCATTTCGTACAGAAGAGCAGTGGATATTCATTGTAGCAGTGGTCATGTCTAGTAATCAAACGGATCATGTCTCAGGATGGGTGAAGATGGTCATGCTTCTCATTTTGATTACCCTGATGATTCTCAGCCACACTTTCTTGTCCCCCACGACCTGGAGTTTCATCAGTTCATTTCCTTTCCTACTGTGCTCTCCTCAAATGAACCTCTTTGAGAGTCTGTTGGTGTATCTTTCTGCTTTCAAAATCTGGGATTTCCTATGTCTGGTGGTCTTCCTCTCTTTGGAATCCTTCTTCCAAGGGCACTCAGCAGCATGTGGTCTCTGTCCACTTACTTATTACTCAGTCCATTTGCTGAGGGATCCTGTGTGCTAGGCCTCAGGGACACAAGGGTGGGTAAGTCAGAACTCTGTCCCCAGAGAGCTCATGGTTTTGTCGAGCCATGACCAATGGGAGCTCCAGGATACCAAAAGACTGAAGCCAAAAGCAGAGCATCAGAGAGGGGGTGACATTGAGTAGGAGGCAAAATGTTCATCTCTGCTTACAAACTTCCAACATCTCTCTGTAACTGTTTCATAACATCCTCACTTTCCTGCCTGGGTTTCTAGGTCCTGCATAATCTACTCCCACCAGATATACCCACCCCATCTCTCTCCCTACCATCACAAATCATCTGCTCCTGATGGATTAGTCTGAAAAAAAAAATTGTACACTCTCTTATTTGTAACTCTGGGTCTTCGCTCACATTTTCTGTCTAAAATAAACTCTCTACCGTCACCTCTACTAATAACATCAGCAACAATTCTCAAATCCATGTCACCATCAGAGATCAACTCACTTCCCAATTCTTTGTGAAACTTCTTCCAACAACACCAAGCATTTTATGGCTTTTTCTTAACTCACATAGTACTTAAGATATAAGTACAATTTTGATAACATGTGTAAAAATAATAGCTAAAAAATTACAATGCACAATGCAAATATGAAATATTGCTGTTATCTTTAACTGGTAGTAGAGCTTTTTATGCCTTCACCAACAGTAGCTGTATTTCTTTACACAAGTTGGTTCTTTAGCTGTAATATAAAAAAAAAAAAAAAAACCTATCTTGACATAATAGGTTTGTTGTAAAGATTAATTAGTTATGTTGACATGCTATAAGATGTCTGACTTGTGGTAGGCAGTTCTTGATGGAATGATGATAGTAGTAAGCATGTTGATTTTTTCTCAGACAGGATTAGTGTTTTTCCTTGTTCCTTTATTTTTCAGAAGGCTAGGATTGATGTGCATTTGAGGATGGGAGAAGCAGAAAATTTGTATTATGAAAGAAAGGTTATTGTAAGGATAAAATTAAACATCCTTCAGAGCTTTGCATCTTTCATTTCAAAATTCAGAGAAGAATTAAAATATTGTAATGGTGATGACTCCCCATTTCCCATGTCACCACTTCTGGCAAGGATTCAATGGTTTGACCCTGACACTCCCTTAGAGACTAAGGGATCATTGTTCTCTAGTGGACAATGTTTATTAGAATTGAAGGCATGCACCAGCTGAGGGAAGTAGAGATAAAGGAAGGGGCAGGGTGGCAGCTGCCCTTTCTGGAAGGTAGTGACTTTCTGACCTTTAGAATTCAAAGGTTCTCCAGTACAGTGCCTGGATGCCGAGCCATCAGCACAGAACAGTGTTTGTAAACTGGAGTGATTGCACCCACAGTCCCTCACCTCCACTCCACTAAGACACGTTTCACAATATCTGGAGACATTTTTGGTCATCATAACTGACAAGGATGGGCATTCTATGGCATCTAGTGGATAGAGGCCAGGCAAGTAGCTAAACATCCTAAAATAACTAGACAGCATCCCAATAAGCCATAATTCCCAAAGATACAGGCACCTCATTATTCACTGCCACCCTATTTACAAGACATGAAAGCAGCCTAAATGCTCGTCAACAAAGGATAAAGAAGATGTGGTACATATATACAATGGAATATTACTCAGTCATAAAAGAAGAATGAAATTGTGCCGTTTGCAGAGATGTGGATGGACATAGAGACTGTCACACAGAGTAAGTAAGTTAGAAAGAGAAAAATAAATACCGACTATTAATGCATATTTGTGGAATCTAGAAAAATGGTACAGATGAACCTATTTGCAAAGCAGAGAGAGAGACACAGATGTAGAGAACAAATGTAAGGACACTTGGGGGGAAGAAAGAGGTGGGATGAATTAGGAGACTGGTACTGACATATACACACTGCTGCTGCTGCTGCATCGCTTCAGTCGTGTCCGACTCTGTGCGACCCCATAGATACAGAGAGAAGCACACTCCACAGACAGTGTGAGCCATTGCAAAGGGCGAATGTGGCTGTGAAATGTAGCGTGGTGGCTAGTTTTTATAGGCTGGGCAATTTCATATGTTAATGAGTTGGAGGATTATCCCAACTATTTTGGGGAAGGGACAGAGATTTCCAGGATTTGGGCCACCGCCTACTCCTTGGTCTTTTAACAGTGCCTTGGCACTGACTCGATGGACATGAGTCTCAGTGGGCTCCGGGAGTTGGTGATGGACAGGGAGGCCTGGCATGCTGCAGTTCATGGGATCACAAAGAGTCGGACACGACTGAGCAACTGATCTGATCTGATCTGATCTGGAACTGTCATGGCATCTCTGGGTCTGTCATTTCACTTGCTGATTGAGGATCAAGGTCTAGTCTTGCCTGCCATCTTGGTCCCATTTACTTCCAATTGGTCTGTGTTGTGTCCTTCGGCTATGTCATTCTTTTAAAAATTATGCCCTGCCCCTTTCCCTCCTGTTACAATAGTACCATGGCAACATCATGGTTTAGGGACATCTTTTGGGCATGTGAAAATTTATGGAGCCTCTCAAATCAACTTGCCTGAGCAGATATTTGTTTCATCCCTATCTTCAAAAGTTTCAGTCATTAATAACAGTATCAGTAGAGAAAGGAGAAAAAAAAAAAAAATGACAAGGATTCCCTGGTGGCTCAGTGGCAAAGAATGTGCCTCACCAATGCAGGAGACAAAGATTCAAATCCTGATCTGGGAAGATCCCACATGCGTTGGAGCAACTAAACCCATGCACCACAACTATTGAGCCTATGAGCTAGAGCCCAGGAGCCACAACCATTGAAGTCTGCGAGTCATAGAGCCTGTGCTCCGCAACAAGAGAAGCCACTCCAATGAGAAGCCTGTGTGCCACAACAAGGGAAGTAGTCCTTTTTGCTGCAACTAGAGAAAAGTCCACACAGCAACAAAGACCCGGAACAGCCAAAAATTAATCAGTTAATTGATTTTTAAAAATACAAAATGACAAAAGGAATAGTGTTTCTCCAATTTTAGGATGGCAATGAAACCACCTGGAGCACTTGTTAAAACAGATTCCTGGACCCTAGACTCAGAGATTCTGATTCAGTATATCTGGGGTGAGGCCTGTGATTCTGCATTTCTAACATGCTCCCAGGTAATGCTGATGCTGCTGGTCCAGCCACTACACTTCCAGTACCATTACTGTAGAATATAATGTCCAAAGGATAGAGAAATTTGATGAAAACTGTCCAGTTGTCTTATACAAAGATGTGGAGGCTTTTAAAAATTACAGGGTTAAACATGTAAGAAGGTTAGTCACATTCCTGCAGTAGAAGGATCCAATAGGAAAAAAAAACAGAAATTGAGTGGCTTGAATAAAAGATCTATATGACTAGTTTAATGGGGGATTCTTGAGCTTGCAAAGATCTTACAAAGATCTGGGAGTGCTGGGGAGAATGGCTGCCAGTCTGCAGTCAGCTTATCCACCAGCCAGCTCAGCTAAACAAACGGAGAGGCACTCTTACAATTTTGCAACTGCCTTGGTCCCTGCTGAGGAGCATGCCCCGGTTGGGGGTGGGGTGAGACTTGGGGACACTTTAGACCCCCTTCCAATCCATCACAAACAGATAATATAATATAAGCTAAAAAAAAAAAAAAAGAGAGAGAGAGAGAGGGAATGGTCTCACATTTGAGCACAGTTTCGATGCAAGTCTCCTAGCCAACCCTTCTCCAACTACGTTACTATCCGGAGTACTTCCTACACAGAAATACTGATGCTCCACTGCCTAGGAGCGTGGGTTAAAATCTCCTCTCTTCCCAAACCCCCACCCCCCACAATAATCTAATCCACTTCTGTGAAGTATGTGTGAGATTTCACACAGACAGCAGGGCAGAATAAGTGATCTGGAAATAAATTATTGGCTGTCTAAACATAGACACTGAATTTAGATATTGACAGAGCTGAACACAAAACTTCCTTCCTCCTCCTTTCTTTTCCTAGTTCTTCTCCTTCCTCCTTTATTTTTCATTCTCTGCGCATTTCCAACTCCCACCCTCCATCTCCACCCCTTTCAACAATCAGTGGGCTTTTTTGCAGGCTTTAAGTTCATCCTGAGCACATCCCTCTCTTCTGGACTAAATTGGCAGAACTCAAAGATGCGGACAGCACTTTCCTTTCATAACTGGGTCTCTGCTGGGCCTTTTCTCTTAATTAACCTGATTGGCCTGTAAGGATCGGGTCATCTGTGCCCAAGGGGCCCCTTCACACAGTCTCTGGGTCTGAGTGACCCAATCAGAGGATTCGGACCAGGGACTGGCTTCCTGGCCTGCTTTATCTGTAAGCCAGCTTCCTGGAATCTTTCTACCTGTTCCAAGATTGAGACTGCACAGTGACAAGCTTGCACATCATGCGTAAAGATGGATCGTTCCTCCTCAATTGTCCCAGAGTAAAACTTTCTAAAGTGTTTATTTTGAGAGTTTTCAGGCCTTATCTCCACTTCTTCAAAAAACAAAACCCATCACAGAAAATCTTATCTCTAACTTAGAATCTGGGAATTCTGAGGTCAGTTTTCTAAAATTTCTCTCTTTCTTGTCATACGATCTATCTGCCAAACATACTGTCATACTTCTGGGCCCAGAGCTCTAGAATCATCTGGAGATGTCCCTGGGATTGCTGAGGCAGTTGGGTGGCTCTTCCTCTCTCTCTCTCTCTCACTCCACCTCAGTCCCCAGTCTCTTCTCCACGTGGCCTCTCCACATGTGCTCTCCACATGGGCTCTGCAGCAGAAAAGCCAGGCTTCTTACACGATGGTGAATGATTTCCAAAAGTGAGCGTTCCAAGAGAGAAAAAGCAGAGGCTTCAAGTCCTTTTGGGCTTACCAGGTGATCAGCTAGTAAAGAATCCGCCTGCAATGCAGGAGACCTGGGTTCGATCCCTGGGTTGGGAAGATTCCCTGGAGAAAGGTATGGTTACCCACTCCAGTATTCCATCCTGAAGAATTCCATGGGCTGTATAGTCCATGGAGTCACAAAGAGTTGGACACAACTGAGCGACTGTCACGTTCAAGTCCTCTTAATGATCAGGCCTAGAACTGGAGCAGAGTCACTTCTGCCTCCTCCTCTTGGTTAAGAGGCAGCCAGCCCAGATTCCATGTGGGAGGGGGTTACACAAGAGCATCCAGTGTCAGGAGGTATGGGTAACTGGGGGACCCTCCTTTGAGACTAGCTATCATAGCTGGAGATACCACGATGCTAAAATCTCCAACTCTGATGAAGACTGTGAATGGTCATTGATGTCTGTGCTCTCTTCATCTTCCTTGGGCACACTGCAAGACTCAACTTTCCAGCCTCCTTTGAAATTAGGTGTGGCTCCATCAACGAGCTTGTTGCAATAGAATACATGTGGAAGTGCTTATTTCCAGGCCTGGGCTACCTGAATGTCCCATTAGGTTTAGGATCCATTAATGGTTCCTGCCTGTACCAATCTTGACTAGGAAGATTGCAAAATGATGGATTTCCAACTCCAAAGTTTCCTCCAGACAGAGCTCAGCCTTTCTGTAGGCAAGAACCCTCCCTTCTCATCCACTGATTTATTTGTTTACCTACCTATTGATTATCATATGATTTTCTTATTGTCTTTAATTATTTTAATGTTTAAATTATCCCAGATTTGGTCAATGAGAGCCCCTTCAAGTAGGATCCTGTGTCTTTTGTGTGTGTTTTAGCTTCCTTAATTTCTAACATAACAAAATATCTCATTTTCTATCTACCCTATCCTAGCCCTGGGATTTGCCATTTCTCTGAGGAGACTTGATTCCTTTTATTGGGAAATAGTGTTAAGAAACCAAGATGAACTAATTACTATGAGTGTTGTCAGGGGTGATTTTGCTTCTAGATCCTTGCTGTGGATAAAGCTATAAAATATATGAATAATTATATACACACACATACAAACATGTACACAAATGCATATACAGTATATTTATGCATACATAAACATAGTTTAGAAATAATGAGTTCACACAGACAATATTAAATGCAGTCCATCCCAAAAGATTTTTTCTTACCTGTTCCCATTCCATACATGTGCCTTCTCCATAGTGAGATATCTGTACCCCAACAAAATATATATATTTACTCATTTCCTTAATCCTAGAATACATCTGAAGTAGATTCTGAATTTCTTCAAAATACTCTCAGGTTCATATATTTCAGTTTGCTCTCAATGGTTGGGTTTTTTCCCTTCTCATTTCTGCTGATTTAACTAATGTATATTTTATACACAGTCTGCCCCCTGTATCTACAGTTTCCACATTCATGGATTCAAACAACCACAGATTGAAAACCCAAAAAAAACACCACAAAGTTCCAAAAAGCAAAACTTGGATTTGCCACATGCTGGCAACTATTAACACAGCATTTACATTGTATTTATAACTATTTCTATAGCTTTACATTGTTTTAGGTATCATTAAGTAATCTGATGTTGTTCAGTGGCTAAGTTGTGTCTGACTCTTTGAGACCTCATGGACTGCAGCTCGCCAGGCTTCCCTTGACTTTCACTACCTCCTGGCATTTGTTCAGATTCATGTCTATTGAGCTCCTTATCTAGAGACAATTTAAATTCCACAGAAGGATGTACACAGGTTGTATGAAAATACTACACTATTTTATATAAAGCACTTGAGCATCCATGGATTTTGATATCTGCAGCATGGCCCTGGAGCCAATCTGCTGTGGATACTAAGGGACAATTGTATATATTTTAAATATGCAGTACATAAACATGCTTCCAAAAGGCAAAAATAAACAGAAAGGTATTTTTATTCTCTAAGAATAATTTGTGTGCAACTCCCTTCCATATCCTTTCTACCTCATTTCCCTTCCAACATCCCTTGCAGGTAGCCAGCTTTATTGTTTTCTGGCTTATTCTTCTCATGTTTCTTCTTGTAAAAATAAACAACTATGTGCATAAATTTTTTTTTAATTTCCTCATCTTTTTTACACAAAGGGCAATATACTATATTTATGTGCTCTTCTGTACTTTACCTTTCTGTCACTTAACACTGTCTCCTGGTAATCACTGCTCAATACTTTCACAGAGACTTTTCTTATGTCACTATTTTTAAACAACCATGTAGCATTCTATTTTGGGAATGTACAATTGTTTATTCAATTTCCTATTCTTGGACATTTAGGTAGTTCCAAAAGTACAGTATAAACAATGCTGCAATAAATAACCTTTAACACAAATAACAATATATTTTATTGTTAGAAGTATATCCTCAAGGTAGAGATCCTAGGGTCAAAGGATAAACATCAACATTTACAATTCACATCTGTTTTGTAACGTTTTACATTTTCATCAGCAATGTATGAAAACGTCTCTTTCTCCAGCCTCACTAATATAATTTGTAAAGCTAATGAACTTTTGCCACTTTTGATGGATAGAAAATAGCATCTCATCTATAGACAGTGTGTAATTTTTCTCAGAGTGAAAAGACACAACTCACAAAAGAAACAGGAATACCATCTAAGTGAACTAGAACTCACAAGGAGACTATTACAATTCTTAACTAAAAGATGTTGACTTAGGCTGGGGTGTGAATTTAGAACTGGCCATATCTGAGCCATACTTCTTTGAAAGCTCAGACCTATACATAGCATAATTTGCCCATTGGCAAGCCCATCCATGTGCCTCAAATGGGGTTGTTTCTTTCTACAACTACACTCTCAAATTTCTAATGATGTTTTCATTTAATTCTTTAAAATCTATAATCAGTTCAGTTTAGTCGCTCAGTCGTGTCCAGCTCTTTGTGACCCCACGGACTGCAGCAAACCAGGCCTCCCTGTCCTTCACCAGCTCCTGGATCTTGCTCAAACTCATGTCCATTGAGTCGACAATGCCTATAATATTTTAACCTTATTGCCTGATTGATATGGAAAAGTTTAATATTCCATAGAGATTGATTTATTACCCAATTGATTCAATTGTGCATCGGCCACTTGACTCCATAGAATTCTTTCTAAATATTGCTCCTCTCTGGAAGGACCACATTTTGCATAGATAGTTAAGTGTCATTGTATTCTGCATCTATTTCCTACATATTTCTAGCTCTACAGTCATAGCTTCCAATATCATTATATGATGTATAACACTTCAGTCCGCCTTTCAAGTCTTCTCCCCCACTTTTCTCACAGAGCTGATACTCTGTGTCAGGGGTTTTCAGTTGCTTTTATGGTATAAAACTGTTTCAAATGAAATTCACTATATATGAAAGATGTGTCCATGGGATAGACCAGAAAGTGTTCATTTGTTGCATTGAAGATTTCAAAAGGATATTCCTTTATTTTGAACCCTCCCAATATTCATAAAGCTGAATGTGAATTGCCAGATAAATAGAACAATGGAGCTCTAATGATGAATATGAAAGTTTGAATTCAGGGGTTATGAATGACATTTGTATTTTTATATCAGCCTCAGTATAATTTTGTTTTTAACAGCATCCCTTGCAATCTTAGGCTATGCTTCAATTACATGGATCCAAAAGCTCTAAAGAGGAGTAATATCTAATAATAGTAAGCAACTGCAATGGCACACAAGCACGGCTGAGAGGAGCTACCCACGTCCAAGGTCGGGGACAGCGGCCGGGAGGAGCTACCCCCACCTGAGGCCTGGGGGGCGGCCGAGAAGAGCAACCCCATGTCCAAGGAGTGGTGGCTGAGTGGCACAGGAGGGCATACAGGAGCTACTCCACATTCAAGGTCAGGACCGTGCTGGGGAGATACCCCTCCTCCAAGGTAAGGAGCAGCGGCTGCGCTTTGCTGGAGCAGCTGTGAAGAGATACCCCACGTCCAAGGTAAAAGAAACCCAAGTAAGGCAGTAGGTGTGGCAAGAGGGCATTAGAGGGCAGACACACTGAAACCATATTCACAGAAAACTAGTCAATTTAATCACACTAGGACCACAGCCTTGTCTAACTCAATGAATCTAAGCCATGCCCTATAAGGCCATCCAAAATGGGCAGGTCATGGTGGAGAGGTCTGACAGAATGTGGTCCACTGGAGAAGGGAATGGCAAACCACTTCAGTATTCTTGCCTTGAGAACCCCATGAACAGTATTAAAAGGCAAAATGATAAGATACTGAAAGAGGAACTCCCCAGGTCAGTAGGTGCCCAATATGCTACTGGAGATCAGTGGAGAAATAACTCCAGAAAGAATGAACGGATGGAGCCAAAGGAAAACAATACCCAGTTGTGGATGTGACTGGTGATAGAAGCAAGGTCCGATGCTGTGAAGAGCAATATTGCATAGGAATCTGGAATGTTAGGTGAGTGAACGTTGACATTCTAGAAATCAGTGAACTAAAATGGACTGGAATGGGTGAATTTAACTCAGATGACCATTGTATCTACTACTGCGAGCAGGAATCCCTTAAAAGAAATGGAGTAGCCATCATGGTCAACAAAAGAGTCCGAAATGCAGTACTTGGATGCAATCTCAAAAATGACAGAATGATCTCTGTTTGTTTCCAAGGCAACCATTCAATATCACAGTAGTCCAAGTCTATGCCCCAACCAGTAACGCTGATGAAGCTGAAGTTGAATGGTTCTATGAAGACCTACAAGACCTTTTAGAACTAACACCCCAAAAAGATGTCCTTTTCATTATAGGGGACTGGAATGCAAAAGTAGGAAGTCAAGAAACATCTGGAGTAACAGGCAAATTTAGCCTTGGAATACGGAATGAAGCAGAGCAAAGACTAATAGAGTTTTGCCAAGAAAATGCACTGGTCATAGCAAGCACCCTCTTCCAACAACACAAGAGAAGACTCTACACATGGACATCACCAGATGGTCAACACCGAAATCAGACTAATTATATTCTTTGCAGCCAAAGATGGAGAAGCTCTATACAGTCAGCAAAAACAAGACTGGGAGCTGACTGTGGCTCAGATCATGAGCTCTTTATTGCCAAATTCAGACTTAAATTGAGAAAGTAGGGAAAACCACTAGACCACTCAGGTATGACCTAAATCAAATCCCTTATGATTATACAGTAGAAGTGAGAAATAGATTTAAGGGCCTAGATCTGATAGATAGAGTGCCTGATGAACTATGGACTGAGGTTCATGACATTGTACAGGAGACAGGGATCAAGACCATCCCCATGGAAAAGAAATGCAAAAAAGCAAAATGGCTGTCTGGGGAGGCCTTACAAATAGCTGTGAAAAGAAGAGAAGCGAAAAGCAAAGGAGAAAGGAAAGATATAAACATCTGAATGCAGAGTTCCAAAGAATAGCAAGAAGAGATAAGAAAGCCTTCCTCAGTGATCAATGCAAAGAAATCGAAGAAAACAACAGGATGGGGAAGACTAGAGGTCTCTTCAAGAAAATTAGAGATACCAAGATAACATTTCATGCAAAGATGGGCTCGATAAAGGACAGAAATGGTATGGACCTAACAGAAGCAGAAGATATTAAGAAGAGGTGGCAAGAATACACAGAAGAACTGTACAAAAAAGATCTTCATGACCAAGATAATCACGATGATGTGATCACTGACCTAGAGCCAGACATCCTGGAATGTGAAGTCAAGTGGGCTTTAGAGAGCATCACTACGAACAAAGCTAGTGGAGGTGATGGAATTCCAGTTTAGCTATTTCAAATCCTGAAAGGTGATGCTGTGAAAGTGCTGCACGCAATATGCCAGCAAATTTGGAAAACTCAGCAGTGGCCACAGGACTGGAAAAGGTCAGTTTTCATTCCAATCCCAAAGAAAGGCAATGCCAAAGAATGCTCAAATTACCACACAATTGCACTCATGTCACATGCTAGTAAGTAATGCTCAAAATTCTCCAAGCCAGGCTTCAGCAATACGTGAACCGTGAACTTCCTGATGTTCAAGCTGGTTTTAGAAAAGGCAGAGGAACAAGAGATCAAATGCCATCATCTGCTGGATCATGGAAAAAGCAAGAGAGTTCCAGAAAAACATCTATTTTTGCTTTATTGACTATGCCAAAGCCTTTGACTGTGTGGATCACAATGAACTGTGGAAAATTCTGAAAGAGATGGGAATACCAGACCACCTGGCCTGCCTCTTGGGAAACTTATATGCAGGTCAGGAAGCAACAGTTAGAACTTAACATGGAACAACAGACTGGTTCCAAATAGGAAAAAGAGTACGTCAAGGCTGTATATTGTCACCCTGTTTATTTAACTTATATGCAGAGCACATCATGAGAAATGCTGGGCTGGAAGAAACACAAGCTGGAATCAAGATTGCTGGGAGAAATATCAATAACCTCAGATATGCAGATGACACCACCCTTATGGCAGAAAGTGAAGAGGAACTAAAAAGCCTCTTGATGAAGGTGAAAGAGGAGAGTGAAAAAGTTGGCTTAAAGCTTAACATTCAGAAAACTAAGATCATGGCATCTGATCCCATCACTTCGTGAGAAATAGCTGGGGAAACAGTGGAAGCAGTATCAGACTTCATTTTTTTGGGCTCCAAAAGCACTGCGGATGTTGACTGCAGCAATGAAATTAAAAGACGCTTACTCCTTGGAAATAAAGTTATGACCAACCTAGAAAGCATATTCAAAAGCAGAGACATTACTTTGCCAACAAAGGTCCGTCTAGTCAAGGCTATGATTTTTCCATTAGTCATGTGTGGACGTGAGAGTTGGACTGTGAAGAACACTGAGCACCAAAGAATTGATGCTTGTGAAATGTGGTGTTGGAGAAGACTCTTGAGAGTCCCTTGGACTGCAAGGAAATCCAACCAGTCCATTCTGAAGGGGATCAGCCCTGGGTGTTCTTTGGAGGGAATGATGCTAAAGCTGAACCTCCAGTACTTTGGCCACCTCATGGGAAGAGTTGACCCATTGTGAAAAGCCTCTGATGCTGGGAGGGATTGGGGGCAGGAGGAAAATGGGACGACAGAGGATGAGATGGCTGGATGGCATACCGACTCGATGGATGTGAGTTTGAGTGAGCTCCATGAGTTGGTGATGGACAGGGAGGCCTGGCGTGCTGCAATTCATGGGGTCACAAAGAGTCACACACGACTGAGCAACTGAACTGAACTGATAACTGAACTGAACTTCTTATCATGAATATAAAAGTCAAACAAGTCCAGCATAAAATATTGAATAAAAGCATAAATTATAACATTTGATTCCAGTGCAATATGCTGCTTATTAGCTTGTTATTAAACCATTGGTTATGTTTCTTTGACAAGACTATGTGGCATATATGGATATGCCTGAACCTTCCCTGTCATTGAATAGAGCACTCAGACACTGCAGCAAGTAGCTCATGTGGGCAGACACCAACTGGTCTGAGTTACAAAAATTTACAAATGATGTAAAGATATAGCCAGCAAGATCACAGAGTTATTGAGGAAAGGAACACTTACTTTCATATTCTCATAGAACTTAGCATGGTAAATCTACTTGCTGTTTTTGCATTACCCTGGAATTTTTTTCTAGTATCTGTGATTAGTATCCACAAAAGATTTCAAGTTTCTTGCCTGCAGAAACTCCGTGTGCATATGCCTGTGTGTGAGTGTACATGTATGTGTTATCTCTGCCGCTCTTGCTTTGTACTATGGCTCACCTTCCTCTACCAGCATGCTGAGCCAATAGGATTATGGTGAGGCTACTAGGATGGAATATTCTCTTAGGATTCTCTTCTTTCTCATCTTTCTCAACAAGATTCATGGTCCCAACCTTTCTGCAGAAGTTCTGCTTCTCCAATCTGGTCAAGTGCTCAGCTAATCTTTAATGAAAAGGGTAGGATTCCTGTGATGTACATTACATAAAGATAAGACAAAGAAATTAAGTAAATGATAGTGGACATTTTATTTAACTTTATCTGGAGCATTTGGGTAACTTATTCCAAAAGACTGTTTTAATGACTAAATATGTTATTATATATAACTTTATATCAGTTCAGTTCAGTTCAGTCGCTCAGTCGTGTCCAACTCTTTGCAACCCCATGAATCGCAGCACGCCAGGCCTCCCTGTCCATCACCAACTCCCGGAGTTCACTCAGACTCACGTCCATCGAGTCGGTGATGCCATCCAGCCAACTCATCCTCTGTTGTCCCCTTCTCCTCCTGCCCCCAATCCCTCCCAGCATCAGAGTCTTTTCCAATGAGTCAACTCTTCCCATGAGGTGGCCAAAGTACTGGAGTTTCAGCTTTAACATCATTCCTTCCAAAGAAATCCCAGGGCTGATCTCCTTCAGAATGGACTGGTTGGATCTCCTTGTAGTCCAAGGGACTCTCAAGAGTCTTCTCTAACACCACAGTTCAAAAGCATCAATTCTTTGGCGCTCAGCCTTCTTCACAGTCCAACTCTTACATCTATACATGACCATAGGAAAAACCATAGCCTTGACTAGACGGACCTTTGTTGGCAAAGTAATGTCTCTGCTTTTGAATATGCCATTTTATTTAACTTTATCTGGAGCATTTGGTAACTTATTCCAAAAGACTGTTTTAATGACTAAATATGTTATTATATATAACTTTACATATTTATGTATAAATACTTAGAATAGTGCCTGGCAAGTAGAAAGTCCAGAATATGTTAGGTATTATTAATGTGTATTGAATGCCTACTATGTGACCAGTGCTTTACTGGGTCCTTCAATACATGGTCTCATTTACCTAAAGTGTATCCTACCCACCAGGACTCAGATTCTCACAAGTGCACAATACTGAAACTAATACTTGCTTAATTAAGATTTACTGAACATACAAGTGAATTGAATGAAGAATGCAACTGTTACTTGTAGATCTTCTCTCATTCTCTTTGCTTTCTACACCTTAGATCTGGATGGTATGAAAGGACAGGTCAAGGCTTATTTTTGCTTCTTTGAGTGCAAGGTTTTGGAGGTTCTGACCATGTGCTTTGTCTCATGGTCAACATTCAACCATTCACGGTGGTGCTTGTTTCACTTCCAATACAGCACCCACGCCTTGCATATGCTGTTTACTCTCCTAGAAGCAGCCTGAAACACTAAAGCAGATGCTCTGTGTATGGCTTCACCTAACTGTGCCAGAGTTTCAGCTTTCAGATTGGAAATAAAATAAAAGTGTGTGCAAGGTTGGCAGGTGGGAGTGAGGCAGAGATGGGGAAGGAGAAAGAGGCAGGGAGAAGGGAGAATTCTGGGCTAGTTCTGAAGAGACAGGGCTTTATAAGAACTCACCAACATAAAGAATTGAACAGAAGGTAGCCAAAACTAGGCTGCCTGCAAATGCCAAATAATAAGAATCCTTTATCAGGAACACTAGGAACCCTTTCAGGAGAGAAGCATAAAGAATTCCAGGAAGCACATTTTCAAAGCCTGTTTCCTAGGCAGCCGAAGCCACCCACCTTCCCTCGAACAAATGGAGCCAAATTCAGTTCTCAAATGTGCCATTTGCCTTGCCTTTCAAAACACTCCTGAGAGTTCATCTGGTATCTTTTGCTTTCTGAAAGCAGCCTGTAAGAGAAGGGTTTGATACAGCTATCTGGTCATTGGAAACCTTGTAATTCCAAGTCTTGTTTCCCAAATGCCCCACCTCAGCCTTTGACCGCCTCTGTAGCAGTCTCTAGCTGAGCTGTCACTCCAGAGAATGTGAAATAGAGCATCACAGCTGATTTCTCTTGCAGTTCTTTGAAGTTCTTGGGAAGGAATTGAGCCAATCATCTATCTCTGGTTTCTGGGGCCCTATGTGTACCTTTAAAACTGGCTTTAGATGGAATATGAAATCAGGAGACAGATTTGGGGGAGGGAAGAGAGTCTGCTTAAATAAATTACAGTATGTCAATGTGACAAAATAACCCATTAAGAAGCATGTTGTATGACAGTAACTTAATTATATGGGGAAAAGTTCAAGGATAAATTATTAAATGGGAAACAATCAAATTTCAGAATAGATCATTCCAGTAAAGTAAAAATGCATGTACCTAGAAGGAAAAGTACTGAAATATTAACCGTGGCGGCATCTGGATAATAGAATTGTGAGAAACTTTTAATTCCTTCTTTGGTTTTCTTTGCTTTCAAATTTTCTATGGTGAACACATTAAATTTTAATCACAAAATGTATATTAATATAAATATAGATCTAATAAAGGTATAGTATAAAGTATAAAATCGATCTAATAAAGGAATATAATGTACTAATTGGGTGATAGTGTCAGGTTACAACCATAGCCTTGTTCATCTCACATCTTTCATCTCTTCACTGCCAACTCTTATATCTCAACTTTATAAGTTAGCATGCTATTATACATTGTCACAGCTCTCTGGATGGTTCTTTGAGAGCATACCCTGTTTCTCCAGGATTATGACTTATTTTTCTCTTGCACACAAACTCCCACCTTGAACTAATAGGCATAGAACCATAAGCACAGCAAGTATAATATTGAATGGTCCAGTCTGGCAGGACCAGTCAATGTGAGGATGGAGAGTATATTAAGAGGTGTTAAGAAAAAGATGAGTCAAATGACCCAAGATGAGGACAGAAACGTGGATAAGCAATTGTTTCCACTGCTAACTTTGTACTTCCTGTGAGGGAAGTGAAGGGAAGCAAGGGGATCTTCCCAACCACATTTTAATTTGAAAGAAAGTCTCTCTTCCAGACACATAAACACACACACAGAGCCTGTTTCTCATTAGGACCCTTCACAGCCAACATAGAATGTGGTAGTGCTCAATAAATACTCCTTGAATGTACAAAAAAACAATCCCACTCTCCATTGTATTGTATCATCACAACCAGAGGTGACTGTGGGTGGCCAGGGTGGAGAGGACAGACCACCCAAGTAAAACTCAACACAGGGTCTCCTAGCTTCCCAGGCAGCCTGGCAGGGAGCACTCCTCAGCAAGCATGCCCCCAAATACACCATCCTTTCCTGCCGGGACTAGAGTGCCTTGTGGGATAGAAGCTGTGAGCAAAGTTTAGAGCAAGCCTGGCAAACTGGCAATCCACCAGCCAGATGTAATTTTTGTTTTGGTTTGTTTTGACTTTGACTTTTTCATAGTGTTTTGCAAACTTGATTGCAGAGGCTTTATTTTTGATGGCATGGAGCAGGTGTGCCCCACGTGACCCTGTCCCACCTCTTCCTGGTCTTCTTTCTGGCAGTTTCTCTAATTTACATAACCCCCAAATTTTTAGGGTTTGTAACCTCTGCTTGGAAGGAAGCTTTGGGGAATACTTACTCTAATACTGTAGAGAAGATGATAAAAGTATTAATTATAGTAGCAAACATCCAGATCCATACTTACTCTGTACAAGATTCTATCCTAAGGGCTTTACAGACATGTATTATCTAACATTCAAAGCAGGCTGAAGTCAACACTGTAGGACTTTGTTCAGATCTCCTTAGGCCCCTCTTACTGGTCTGAGGTTTTCCTCCCCCAGCTTCTAATATGTGCAAGCCTCTAAATTGGGCACTTAAAACTCTTTTTCAGAAGACTAGCATAAGCTGCTGGAGCTTGGTAATTTACATTCTCCCCCACCTCTTCCTGGCAATGACCACTTGGCACTAAGATCACTAGCACTCCAGAGCTCTACAGCAGGACCAGGCTGAAGCTTTGCTTTGAAATTCAGCTTTCCCTGGTCTCTTCCACTTCCCCACCACCTTTGAGTAATCTTATCCTACATGTGAAGAAAGTGAAGCCCAGAGTCACTTGCCCTAGTGCACAAAATGGCAAGTTGCAGAACCTAGAGCTATCTGACCTTCCTCGGGAAAAAAAAAAGTTAAAAAAAAATGCCCAAACCCTTCCTTTATATACTTGACTTATCCAGTTGAGCCAGCCTGTCCCTCTTTTCATCTCTCTTTGCTTCCCTTCTTTCCATCTAAAGCCTCTTTACTTGAGAAAACTGTGGATATAGAAAAGGATTGTATTGAGGAATAAGTTATATTGATAGAAGTCTGTGATGGTAGATGTTTCATTCTACACAACCAACAAAACTGCTCTGCCATGTCACCATATTGATCCAAAAAAAAGCATTTTGCAGTTTCAGTTCAGTTCAGTCGCTCAGTCGTGTCCGACTCTTTGCGACCCCTTGAATCGCAGCACGCCAGGCCTCCCTGTCCACCACCAACTCCCAGAGTTCAACCAGACACACGTCCATTGAGTCAGTGATGCCATCCAGCCATCTCATTCTCTGTCGTCCCCTTTTCCTCCTGCCCCCAATCCCTCCCAGCATCAGAGTCTTTTCCAATGAGTCAACTCTTCACATGAGGTGGCCAAAGTACTGGAGTTTCAGCTTTAGCATCATTCCCTCCAAAGAAATCCCAGGGCTGATATCCCTCAGAATAGACTGGCTGGATCTCCTTGCGGTTTAGCTAGATGCTTTGGTATTATTTCAATATATCTGGACCAAATAATTGTATAAAATCTGAGTCATATACTCATAGATTCAACACATATTTACTGAGATCTGGCTCAAATGGTAAAGAATCTGCCTACAATGTGGGAGACCCCAGTTGGATCCCTGGGTTGGTAAGATGTCTCTGGAGAAGGAAATGGCTACCACTCCAGTATTGCCTGGAGAATTCCATGGACAGAGGAGCCTAGCTAGCTACAGTCCATGGGGTCGCAGAGAGTCAGACACGACTGAGTGACTACACTTACCCTATGCTAAGCCCTATGGTAGGACTCCAGCAGGGATGTCATTAGGAACAAAACAAGCTTTCACAAAGTGGTGCCATGGAGAAGTTATTCCTTGAGGCAGCGGTGGTGAAGACACAGTCACTGCTTTCCATAAGGGTATGTGAAGTAGGCTCTCACCTTTGTCAGGCTCTGTGATAATAGCTAGAGGAGGTTCTCTGCAGGTGGTGGTGCAGGTCTGTCCCTTGAGTTGCATCAACCTCCGTGCTCTAATATCATTCTTAAACCTCACACAAAAGCGTAGGCACATCAAATGAGAACAAACCATGGCCATGCTCCCCTGTAACCTCTTTAAGTTAATTACTTATTTTCTACGTTTAACTTGGACACTTATTGAGGTAGACAGAAGTGTGAGCCCAATACAATTAGCCCAAATCCCCAAAGCCAAAGACTCCATTAGGGAATCACAATAAAACTGAGAAATGGTCTGGTTTCTCCTGTGCTACAATTTACTTCAGGTGCTTTGAGTATTTCGGTGTGTTTGTTTGTTTCTCAATGTAATAATACATCTTGGATCCTTCATAGTTGTTCTTGATATTTTAAACAAGGAGACAATACAATTGAATAATAGTAATACTTTAAAAAAAACTATCATTTTCAAGGTATTTTACTATGGCATATGCATTCTTATTTAAATAGTGATTACTTAGAAATCCACACAATATAATTTAATTTTTAAATTTTTCTCTTTAAAAATACAGAAAAACATGCTATTGTCATGATTCTGTAGATGAGAAAACTGAAGTTTAGAGTTTTTAAGTTACTTGTCTAAATTCAAACAGTTCTCCGCAAAGCTAGGGTTTGATAATTTTATTTGAATGGATCTTTTCATTTGCTATCACTTTTCTTACTTTCATATGTATCCCAGAGGGTATTTTCTCTATTGTTTATTTTCCATTTTATTTTGCTTCAATTAAAAAAAAATCAAAGAAAATCTACTTTGTTACTTTCTTAATATGTAATATTACCTTGAAATTCATTTATAAGGAGCATAACATTTTAGTATTTTCTACTCTGCTTCCATAATTGAACAATTATAGAAAATGGCCCTCTGTTTCTATTTTATTGGTCAATAAGTTATTTTCATAATTAATTCTTTTGGCACTTTGGCTGAATTAGTTAAAACATTATGTTGAATCAATATTATGGTTGAAATTTCTAGTTGGCATTTTAACTCAATCTCTTCATTATAAATAGTAATAACATAATAATATTTGTATATTGGTAGTTTAATATTCCAGAGAATGCAATGGCACCCCACTCCAGTACTCTTGCCTGGAAAATCCCATGGACAGAGGAGCCTGGTAGGCTGCAGTCCATGGGGTCACGAAGAGTCGGACACGACTGAGCGACTTCACTTTCACTTTTCACTTTCATGCATTGGAGAAGGAAATGGCAACCCACTCCAGTGTTCTTGCCTGGAGAATCCCAGGGACGGGGGAGCCTGATGGGCTGCCGTCTATGGGGTCACACAGAGTCGGACATGACTGAAGCGACTTAGCAGCAGTAGCAGCAGCAGTTTAATATTCAGTTTAAAAGAAAAGTATTTCTTTAAACATAGTTTGTAAGCTCTTTGGAGGCCAAAAACATGTTTCTTTGGTTTCACGGATTTAAGCACAGTGCCTGGCATAGTGTAGGCATGACCTTTAGGGCATCAAAATCCAGAGTGGAAAAAAGATAAACAATGAATGAAGTGCAGAGGCTGGTGTGGAAAACTAAGGGAACAACAAAGAAAATCAGATTAAAAAGGCTTGGTTGAGATCAAGGTTAAAATTACTAACTTTGAAAGCAAAATTCTGTACTTTAATTTCATAGCCTTACAGCCTTCCCTTTGTTTGTGCTTCCCTCCTAGATCAAAGAGTCTCCAGTGCTCCAGGGTTTATGACTATTCATGAATAACATTGATAGAGAAGCTATAGGTGAAGTGCCAGTATCTACTCAGCTTCACATCAACGTTTAAATAACCCCTTCCCTACAGAGTTGCATTGCTGTCAATAAATGTTAGGATAGATCTATTAGCCACAACAATATGGGTTGTTGGTGATGTTTAAATAAACTCAATTATGAAGAATGAGGATTGGTGCTTCTTAATACTATTTTTGTGTAGGAGTCCTCTAAGTTCTTTATGAACAATGAGCCCTCTCTTTCGTTCAAAAAGAAAAAAGAAGGCATGCTTTTACATATACCCCTTCTTGTTTTCAAATTTTCTTGGCTCTCTCCCTCCCTGATGGACCCATGGAGTTCAAATCTATAGACCCAGGGTAAACATTTCTGGTCTAGATCATTTCTAAGGCCCCTTCTAGATCCAATAGTCTATTTGAGCTGACATAGTTGTATTCAGATATTAACACTGCCATGTTTTAGATGTATGACTTGGGTTAAGTTTCGTAACATCTCTGACCTCCTCAAACTTCATTGTAATTGTAAGGAATAAAAGAAATATTCACTATTGTGTGTAAAAATCCTGACCTGTCCCCCTTCACCTTTGTCACAGAACAAACAATAGCCCTCTTCCCAAAGATGTCCATACTCTAATCCTGGCTTCTATAAATATATTAAATAATTGAGCAAAAGAGACTTAGCAGATAGGGTTATAGGCTTTTAAGACAGGGAGATTATCCTGAATTTCTGATAGGTCCAATCTAATCACTTGGGTCTTAAAAGCAAAGAAATTTCTGCAGCTGGAATAGTAGAGATGCAGTGGAAAAAGACATAGGAGAGGGAACAGAGGGGAGGTAACTAATGAGGAGCATCAGGACTCAATCAGCATTGGTGACTTTGAAGATGAAGAGGGAGCCAGGGAATGCAGGCAGTCTCTAGAAGCTGAGAACAATCATTGGTCCATAGTCAACAAGGAAGCGGACCTTTACCCTACAACTGAGAAAAACTGGATTCTACCAACAATCTGACAGGTTCTGGAAGTAGGTCCTCCCCCAGAGCCTCTAGTAAGGATTGCAGCTCTCCTAACTTCTTGATCTTGGCATCATGAAACTCAGAGCAGAGCCCAGCCAAGTGCCTAGACTTTTGACCTATAAAACTGGGAAATAGTAAATATGTGTGGTCTTAACCCACTAAGTTTGATCTAATTTGATTGTCCAGTAATAGAAAACAAATATTATCTCATTCCCTTAGTCTCATGACAACCTCCTCTGAAAAAGTCAGTTAATTGCACCCTAAACAGGTTCAATCTCTGGGTCAAGAAGATCCCCTGGAATAGGAAATGGAATCCCACTCTAGTATTCTTGCCTGGAGAATCCCATGGACAGAGGAGTCTGGCAGGCTACAGTCCATGGGGTTGCAAAGAGTCAGACATGACTGAGCAACCGTGCACGCATGCAAAAAGTGAATTTACACTGAGATGTTGCTGTTCCTAGGTTTTGGGGGGTTTTTAACCTCTAATTATACTAATTCCTCTGCTTATCAGTGAAGGAGTACAGGTGGCAACAATCAGGAGCAAGAAAGTGTTTTGAAAACGTGTTTTTCTCCTAGCATTTGTGAAATTATACTACAGAGGAAGCCACAGGTCCAGTCAGACTTTTTACAAGGGGGGCTCCATAGACACTGGTCAGGATCTGCCTGCGTGGATTCCTCAGAAGCGCCCTGCCCTCCCTACCAGAATGATACTGCTCTCATTCCTGGACCTCCTCTAACTCTCATTTGACTGTTTTCATCAGCCTTAGATTGCCTTCTCCATCTGTGCTGGTGAGGGGATCCCTCCAGCGATGTGATCTCAAACTACTTGGTTTCCACTTGTGAATGATGTCTGTTGGAAAGTCTGGGAACAGCTGGATGAGGACGTACAGAACTCCCAGTAAATACTCTCTCTGATGTGTCTCCTGAGCTACCTTGGAATTCCTCAGTTTCACAATTACTGAGAGTCGATGCTGCAGTAGGATTTTATCGAGTTGCTTCTTTGAAGGGAGTGAGCTTCATCTTCTAGACACCCAACCTTCCTGTATGGGTAATTAAATTTTACTGTCCATTTGTTTCCACCTGAAACCAGATGATTTGGCTTGACCCATGCGATGCAGATATCTGACATGAAGGATGCACCCACATGGTTTGGATGGTCCCACATGGCTGAAAAGTCAAGTCATAAATGAGTGGACACCAAATGAGATATACACCAGAGAGTGCATAGGTGACCTAGGGCTCATCAAAAAATGTCATCACAGGAATGGTGCTGTCAGTGGTATGATGTGAATTACTAACCATGTTTACTGGAATTTTGAAGTAACACGGAAAAGGAAATTTGAGTCTTTCCAGTTTTTGTAGCCATTGGTCAAAAAGACTCAAACCAAAACATGGGACAGTGTTTTCACTGTGTGTACTTCAGATTTCCTAGATAACAGGTGCAGAGCATCTCTTTCTCATTCTCAGGGCATTAGCCTGGCATTTCATGCTGGCTGCATTTCCATTGGCTTCTTTGATCTCTTATTGTTCAATATGCCCTTGTGCTCAACATTTCCCATAATTGCAGCTAGAGCTTCCTCTTTTCTGCCTTTCTTACCCTGATTACAAAGCATTAGATTGTCTGGATTATAAATCCAAATTCAATTCATGCAACAACTTAGAATGCAATTTCCCTTTCATTAAAATCTCCTGTGTGAAGTTTTCTTAATATTTATGCTTTAGAAATGTGCATTGAAATTTAGGTGTTGTGGACACAGCTATTTGTCTCAAATTTCTATTCAGGGATTTGTCTCAAATCTCTATTCATGGGGGTTAAAGGACCCTCAGACAGAGAGAAAAGAGGACAGAAAGCCAACTTTGGAATAAAAAATTCTGGATTTAATCCCCTGACCACCCTGTACTAGCCTTAAGTAACTATGAAATTTCTCTTTGAGTATCTTTAACTTTAAAATTGAGAAAAGGGGACAGGAGGGATAAATTGGGAATTTGGGATCAACAGATACTATTATATATAAAATACATGAGCAATAAGAACCTACCGTATAGCACTGGGAGCTATATTCAATATCTTGTAATAACCTATAATGGAAAAAATCTGAAAAAGAATAGATATATCTATATGTGTAAATTAATCTCTGTGCTATACACCTGAAACATTGTAAATCAAGTATAATTCAATTTTTTTAAAGAGTTTAAAAAATGAGGAGTCATCAGACCTATTTGTTGTAAAGATTCACTGGCAGTCTCTGGTCAGACAATGGCCTCCAAGCCGTCTGGACCTCTTGCATCATGTCTTTCCTATCCTATCTTTTACCTTTCTACCCCTGCTTCTTCTGCTCCAGTCACTTTGTTCTACTACTCGTTCTTCAAACACACCCAGCATTCTTTCCCAAGGACATTCTCACTCTATTCTGTCTCCTTACAAAGTTCTGTCCCAGATAACCACATGGTTTCCTTCCCCATGTCCTTGGGCAAGCTGCTGAAATCAGAGACTATCCCAACTACATCCCAATAGCAACATCCTACGGCCAGCCCTGGACCATTGAACCATGACACTTCTATCCTCTTGATTACTTACTGTAGATCCATAGAACTTATCACCCCCTGACATGTTACTTACTTGTTTATTTTGCATATCGTTTGTCCCACCCACTAACCCCATGGAGGGTTGGGGTTGACCACTTTAAAAAAATTTTTATTGGAGTATAGTTGCTTTACAATGCTATCTTAGTTTCTACTGTACAGCAAAGTGAATCAGCTATTCATATACATATATCCCCTCTTTTTCGGATTTCCTTCCCATCTTTGTCATCACAAAGTTCCCTGTGTTGTGCAGTAGGTTCTCTTTAGTTATCTATTTTAAACACAATATACATAGTATATATGTCAATCCCAGTCTTCCAATTCATCCCACCCACTCCCCATTTCCCTGTTCCACTTTATTCACTACTTTATGTGCATCAATTAGAAATATGCCTGAAACATTCATAAACACAAACGCTGAAAGAATGAGGGGACTTATGTAAACTGCTAATGTCTAGCACAAGAAGGAACCATAAACTATAGATAAACACAGTATATCTGAGGAGTAGTTGTGGAAAAGAAAGGCTTTCTGGTTTTCTTGGTGTTGAAAACTTGAACTTATTTCACTTGGTGACTTCAAATTTAAACGTACTTTACTCTCCATCTTGGAGAAGAAGGGATATCTTGGATCTGGAAGACCATACTTTAATCACCTTAGAAGTAGCTGCACTGACGGGCCACTCTAGACTGGTTCTGTGATCCAAAGTCCTGATTCCTCACCAAAAGAGGTCAGGAATCAGTTTTTAATACACTGTTCATCACAAGACAGGAAGTTGGAGGGGAAAGGAATATTTAGCTCTCTGGAGAAGTTGTCAGTCCCATATAGTATTAATAGAAATAGCATGGATTTGGGCACCACAAGATTGGTATTCAGCTGCTGATTCTACTACTTAACAGTTGAGGAAAAGAGTGATATACAATTCCTGAGTCTTAGGATCTCTTCATTCTGAATGGTGGTAAGAATAGATATTATCTCACAACGTTTCTGTTTCATGTGCATGTCACATTAATGAGAAATGAGGCCGTGTATACATGAAAGTGCTTTGTAGACTATTCATCAGTAAATACGGATTGGTGGTAGTTATTATTGTTTAGTAGGAACTGTAGGCTCTGCGATTTCTCTTGACCTCAAAAAAAAAAAAAAATGCCACTTAGTCATTTGTACAAGATTTTGACTTTGAGGTGTTAAGTTATGTTTTGCAAATTTCTTCCCATTCTGTGACTTTCTTTGCTTTGAGTTTTGATAGCTGTCTAGCACATTTACTTTTATATCCAGATAGTGCTTTTCTTCAGGAAACTCAAGAGACTTTGTAGACAATTATTTATTCATTCTTGCATTCTGAGAGATAATCTTGAAAAATGGAGAGCAGCAGGCTCAGGAAAGCCAAGCCAATTTCTCTTCCAAGCATTGACTCCCATTTTTATGGGTCTGTGGAAGGAGGGTTTTGTGCCCTCTTATCTGACCCATTCCCATCTCTACAGGAGTCTACATCAAGATTTCATCCAAGACATGTGGGAAAGAGAAAGGAGCTTTTGCAGAGTTTTTTTGGTAGAACCCATAGTAGAGAGGAGGGCTTCCCAGGCAGTTCAGTGGTAAAGAATCTGCCTGTCATACAGGAGATGTAGGAGACATGGGTTCAATCCTTGGATCAAGAAGATGCCCTGGAGTAGGAAATGGCAACCCACTCCAGTATTCTTGCCTGGAAAATTCCATGGACAGAGAGGAGCCTGGGGGTTTACCGTCCACAGGATCACAAAGAGTTCTAACATGACTGAGTGACTGAGCTCATAGGTATAGTAGAGAGGAAGTGAGGTGGTTCAGCTCCTGTGGGCCTTTCCAGACAAGGCCTTGGAATCTCTTGTCCTGAAGGCTCATCCATGCCACTGTACCGGATTACCTCATAGCTAAGGTATTCACTTAGGTTCTTGGATAACAGGAGGGTCCACTCTGGTCTCCAGGAGACTTTTAGTCATCCCGAAGATCAGGAAAGTAGAAATCTTCTCAAAGAAGCTCCTGATGAAACTGAATTGACTAAAGCCCTCACTATTCCCCAGGTGTGCAGATTTAGGCAGGGTCTTACTTGGATTCTCTAAGCTAAATTGTCTCATCTTTCTCAAATTACAAAACTATTCTTTTAATTGTGTCTTTTTATTGGATGCTGAGTTAACCAGAAGAGACTATGGAAACATGATGCTTCACCCTTTCTGAGCTGGTGTGTGAGACCCAGAAACAGATTGATGGGAAAATGCTTCCTGAAAAAGGCTCAGAAAATCTGGCCCTTGTGTGTTTGTATTTTTTTTTTTCCTAAAATTAGAACTGTTTCCTTTAGAGAAACCCAAAATTCAGAAAGGACAAGAGACATGAGGAAGCAAATACTTCCTATAAATGCTGGCTTGCGTTTTCCCATAAACATTTGCTTTTGTTCTCTTCTGCTCTTCTTTAACCTTGGCTTTCATCCACCAAGTAGACAGGAGTATGGGCTTTATCAAGGGTTCCAGTGGCCAGAGGAACAACAGAGGTTCTATCCCTGGGAATGTCAGTATCCTTGGATGTCATTTAATCTCTCAGGCTGTTCTTCTAGGCCTTTGAATTGAACACGCTATTGACTTCATGTAAATTATAGAACTGATGAGAGGACATGATTTGTAACCCATACGTACGCGGGAGTCACACTGTCTTTAAACTCTCAAGTACAATTTCCTCAAAAATCCCTATTACTTGAGGGGAGAAACTCATTTTCTTACCTGGTCTTTCTTAGAATTCTTGTATTTCTTGGAGAAATTTTCTCCTAGTCAATCTGACTTTGGATTTCTGCTTTCATCAAATGACTTCATTTTACTGATCATCTGACCACCCCACACACTAAATGGCTTTTCTATATTATCTCCTACTGTGTGAGGCAGTACCTCAATTACTTCCAGAAAACCACCAGCCCAAGTCTGTGTGTTTGTATGAGACTTCCAATGAAGTCGAAAAAAGGAAGGCTTTCAAATGGCAGCACTGCAAAAAGTAGCACCATAAAAAATAGACACCAGAGTTCTTAAGTCCCCTGGCTAATCTTCCTCCAGAAATTCCCCACTGGTCTCCACAGCCGTGTTTCTCAGCCTCTATCTTGCTCTCTCCAAACTTTTTCCATCTATCTGATTACATCAACCACAGATTACTGCTCACTTCCTGTGCACACGTGTTCTGCTATCAGCTTTGGCTTCATCTTCCTCTCCAGGATGGTTATCTACTCCAGAGAAGTGTTATACGGTTTGCCAGGAGGTTAAAGTGACTGCTACCATTTATGATTTCTAATAACACTGCTTATATTCTATCGCGTCATATTTGAAAACTCTGTTTTTTCACAAGAATTTATTTCTCAATGAGTTCTTATTAGAGTAAAATGTGATAGCCAACACAAGCTTCTTCAGAAATTTTTATCAGTTACTATTCTACACATCTGAATCTCAACAACCAACTTTCAAAAAAATAATTGCAAAACATTGCAGAATTCTGGAGTAGTTTATGGAGTTGACATGTTCATGGGAGAAAGGTATAGGAGGGGACCTTAAAAGGAGGAGACCTTATAGGGAAGATGGGACCAATACCTTTCTAAATATTCTCCCCTTCTATTTTCCTTTTCTCTTGCAATCCATTCTTTGCAGAGCAGCTGAAGTGGTCTTGCTGCTGCTGCTGCTGCTAAGTCGCTTCAGTCGTGTCCGACTCTGTGTGACCCCAGAGACAGCAGCCCACCAGGCTCCCCTATCCCTGGGATTCTCCAGGCAAGAACACTGGAGTGGGTTGCCATTTCCTTCTCCAGAAGTGGTCTTGGATACATGCAAATCAAACCATGTCATTCTCTTGCTTAAAAGTCTTAATTGGTTTCCAATGTACTTAGGTGTCAGTCTCCCCTCTTACAATTCTCCAGCCATGAAGTCATCTCAGTTCCTCAAACAGGCTAACATCTTTCCCACATCAGTCCCTTTGCCATCACCACTCCCTCCCCACGCCTGGAACAGAATTGCCCCTGTCTTAGCATAGCTGGATCCTTCTCTTCTTTCCCATCTCAGCTTCACTGTCACTTCCACCCGAAGGCACTTCCATCCACACAGATGCTCTTGACTTTTCTTGGCTCATTTTCCCCATCATGTCCCTTGCCACAATCTGTGATTACTTATTGCTTGATTGTGTGTTCTTTTCTATCTGCACCACTATTCGGGAAGCTGAAAACTTCTTCAGTAAGAGGATAAATAGTAAATAATTCAGGTTTGTGCCATACAGTATTTCTTGCAACTACTCTGCTGCGGTGGTGTAAAAGCAGCTATAGAAAATAAACAGATTAGTGTGGTGTGTTCCAATAAAACTATTGATGGCCACTAGAATTTGAATTTAGTGTAATTTGCATGTCAAGACAAATTACTCTTCCTTTGATTTTTATTACGTTTTTAAATGTAAAAACTATTCTTACAGGTTGTACAAAAAAAGATGACAAGATGAATTTGGCCCACAGACCATAGCTTTTGGATGCAGCAATTGATTGCAAGTTCTATGAGGACAGCAATACATTTATTTTATTCACCATTGAATCACTAACACCTAGAGTGCAATTGTTGGTACATAGCAAGCGGCCAAGAAATGACTTACTAAACAAATGGGACAGTGATGCCAAGATCAAAGCAAAAGACTTAATGGGAGGAAGGCCAAAGGAAGACAAAGGGAAGGGAAGACATAATGCTGAAACTTATGAACAACGAAAATCATCTAGTAAAAATTGAATATAGGCCACTAAATATTGTGCCCAAATATCAATGCCCAACGAGTCAGGGTTCTCCAGAGAAACAGAGCCAATAGGAGATGTGTGTATATATACATATATATTATACTTAATATATAATTTAATCAACATAATACAATATGTAAATAAGTAACTTTTATTAATAATTAATATTTCATTAATATATTAGTGTAATGTGTGTGTGTATGTTAGTTGCTCAGTCATGTCCAACTCTTTGTGACCTCATGGACTGTAGCCTGCCAAGCTCCCCTGTCCATGGAATTTTCTAGACAAGAATACTGGAGTGGGTTGCCATTTCCCACTCCAGGGAATCTTTCCAACCCAGGGATCAAACGTGGGTCTCCTGCATTGCCGGCAGATTCTTTACCATCTGAGCCACCAGGGAGTCTTACATATAAGTTTAATATATAATCCCTTTAACAAATCTCCAGATACTATATATAAAATATATATAGTATTTATAATATACATATATATATTTTATATATGGAGATATATTAAAGAAATTGGCTCACCTGGTTATGGAGGCTGAGAAGTCCGTGATTGGCTGTCTGTAAACTGTAGAACCAAGAAAAGTGGTATCATTCGATCTAAGTCCAAAGGCTTGAGAATGGAGTGACTCCCAATCTGAGTCTGAAAGCCTGAGAATTAGGAGCATCAGTGTTGGAGGGCAGGAGAAGATGAATATCTCAGCTGAAGCAGAGAGAACAAGTTCACCCTTTCTCTATCTTTTGGTTCTATTCAGGCCCTCAGCGTGTTGGACGGCGCCCACCGGTATTGCTGAGGATGATCTTCATTACTCGCTCTGCTGCTGCTGCTGCTGCTGCTGCTGCTAAGTCACTTCAGTCGTGTCCGACTCTGTGCGACCCCATAGACGGCAGCCCACCAGGCTCCCCCATCCCTGGGATTCTCCAGGCAAGAACACTGGAGTGGGTTGTACTGATTACTAATTCAAATGCTAATCTCTTCCAGAGACAGTCTTACAGACATACCCAGAAACAGTGATCTTTTTAAAACCCACTATCTGGACATCCCTTAGCCCAGTCAAGTTGATACCTATTAATAAAATTAACCATCACACCCAGATAGGTGCTCTCCTAGGCAATTTATCATTCCTCCAGCATTATTCTGAGAGTTCAGCAGAGTCAAAGGAGAGTTCAGCATACATAAGAAATCCCTCTGATGTAAGAGTATATAATGGGAATGTAAATTCATTACATTTATGGTTTTGAACTGGAAAAGATTTGGTTCATTAGTGATAGTAAGAACTCTTAGTATATAAGACCCACTGGGTCCTTTAAGATTTGGGTAGTCTTAGTATTGTGAGCGGAGAAGGCAATAGCAACCCACTCTGGTACTCTTGCCTGGAAAATCCTGGTAGGCTTCAGTCCATGGGGTCACTAAGAGTCGGACACAACTGAGCGACTTCACTTTCACTTTTCACTTTCATGCATTGGAGAAGGAAATGGCAACTCACTCCAGTATTCTTGCCTGGAGAATCCCAGGGATGGGGGAGCCTGGTGGGCTGCCATCTATGGGGTCACACAGAGTCAGACACGACTGAAGCGACTTAGCAGCAGCAGCAGTATTATGAGAAAAATTTTAAGAGTTTAGCCATGAAAAGACAATAGTTCAAGATGATTAAATAAGTTATTGATTCAAAAATGTGAATAATTTAAGATCTGTTTTCCAAAATAACTACCAATTTTCAATTCAAACAGCAGTGAGAACAGTCATATCAGTGCCATTTGGCAGAATTTGTAAGTGTTTGTGTGGGTGCATGCTTTATCCTGACTAATTTAATAGGCAAAGAAAATTTAATTTCTGCTTCTCTGTTTCAAAGTTGACTTTTCCATCTATTTTTTTTTATCACTTTCTATCTGTTCATCATGCTTTTGGCTTGTCTGTCTCTTGGGGCTTGTTGATTTGTATAAGGCTTTTATATTCTTAGTATTTAGTAGAACTTTTAAGTTCCTGACCTCATGTTATGAAAGGTACTTCCCTTAGAGAAAGGATTCTTCACCTGAACGCTGTCAGGTTTGGGAACAAAAGTAGTAAAATGTGGAAGAGTGGTGTTTGAAGTCAAATGGGTAAAAAAAAAATTTAATTTTTTTTCCTTCAATATTAGCAGTACCTTGGCGTTGCCACCAGTAGAAATCATAGGTATTTTATATCATATTGCATATATCAAAATGTGATTCTTCATGCCAAAATTATAGTAGTTATTAGGTCTGTAACTAGATCATGATATTTAATGGAATAATTAAGAAGGATGTATTTTACTTAACCACAAAAATTGTTTAAAAAATTGTTAAATATTTTTGTAATTTCATTTCAGTACAACTGGTTTCCTTTGTAATTCTATGTATTTTATTAATTGAATTTAAAACATTATTCTGAAAAACGAGTCCAGAGCCTTCACCAGACTGCGAATGTGGTCCATGGCACCAAAAGCTTAAAACTTGCTGCCCTGAAGTAACACTCATGGCTTCTTTCCATTCCCTGACTCATCTGACTTATATGGAGTTAGAGAAGGAACAAAACATTTTCAACTCGTCTGTCTCTCTGATCTGCCTACTCTCTGCAATAAACTGACCAAGAAAAGCTTTGCCCCTGGGGAGGTCTGCAGGCATCCTGTTCTGTCTATGACAAAGCAAGAAACTTTATTTCTGGGGTAAAGTATTAGGAAACCTGCTACAGACTCAAAAGTAAACTATAGGCTATAGTCTATTTTATCACCAATAAAGCGATCTGTATCAGTATAATTTCTGTGTCTACTCATAAACTGGTTCCAAACTTGAAAGGGAAAGAAAGGAATATTAACTGTGAAGGGAATTAATTAAGAAAGGGAAAGAAAAGAATATAATTAAATAATTATAACACCTCAATATTTTTTCAAATGCTATTTCAAATCTATCTCTCATTTTTCTTAATACAGAAGTTTTTATTTTTTTGAAAGTGAAAGTTGCTCAGTCATGTCCGACTCTTTGCAACCCCATGGACGATACAGTCCATGGAATTCTCCAGGCCAGAATACTGGAGTGGGTAGCCTTTCTCTTCTCCAGGGCATTTTCCGAATCCTGGGATCGAACCCAGGTCTCCTGCATTACAGGTGGATTCTTTACCAGCTGAGCCACCAGGGAAACCCTTTTTTTTTTTTTAAGTCAAATCAGTTAATCTTTTCCTTTGTAATTCCATACATTGCCTTAAGCCTAGAAAATCCTTTCTTTGTATCAAACAAACAGTGCTCTATGTTTTCTTGTTTTTAAGATATCGCTTTCTTACTTTAGGATATTAATTAATCTGGAATTTATGTTATTGTATACTATGAGATGATAGCTCACTAAATGGATTTTCTTTTCAAACTTCAAGTAGCTAAACAATTATATATATATATATATACAGCTAAAAATTATATATGTATACATATATTTGTGTATATCTGAATCATTTTGCTGTATACCTAAAACTAACACATCATAAATCAACTACATATCAATAAAAAATTATCAAATGATAACTTGATAATTATCAAAAGGATTATTTTTTAAATTATTTTTATTTGTTGATTATCCTTAATTCTTCCCTGATCATACTACAGATATTTGTTACATGCCTATTGTGTACAAGGCCCAGTGCTTTGCACCTTGAATTCAACAGAGAACAAGAGTCAGTTCCCACTCCTCTGATTTTCAGCACCATCCTTTATATATTATATATTAAACTCTTATTGAATTCAAGTTCTCATGGAGGGGAAGACAGAGGGGGGCATTACCTTGGCAAAATGGTCCACAAGGCCAAGGAGACTGAGGTCAGACGTCTTGGATGAAAGATAGTTTCGTTATTTCCTACCCTTCTCCACTGCAGTAACCAGGGTTGAGTGTAACTTTCTGGGGCAGGGATACAGTCAGTTATTAAGAGGAATGGTCAGTTGGCACTAATTTAGGGCCCAAGAAAAGCCATCGCAGGGGAAAGGAATAAAACTGAGACCAGGCGGGACTGGCATCCACATCAGATTACTTGACTTGAAGTAGGATCAGAGTGATTGTATTGAGGTGAGAGAATTGTAGGTCCTATCACTGGAAGGACTGATGCTAAAGCTGAAACTCCAATACTTTGCCCACCTCATGCGAAGAGTTGACTCATTGGAAAAGACCCTGATGCTGGGAGGGATTGGGGGCAGGAGGAGAAGGGGACGACAGAGGATGAGATGGTTGGATGGCATCACCGACTCAATGGATGTGAGTTTGAGTGAACTCCAGGAGTTGGTGATGGACAGGGAGGCCTGGTGTGCTGCAATTCATGGGGTCGCAAAGAGTCAGACACAACTGAGCGACTGAACTGAACTGAACTGATGAGGGCTATAGGACTTACATTGGGGATATCGTTCACAAACAAATGACATCTGTTCCTGGTATCATGGGTGGGAAAGACAAAGAATGATCCATCAGAATCAAAGATGGAGAAGGGGTGTAAACAGGGGTAAGGTCTTAGGCAGACTCCTACACTCCTGAGTGTGTCCGTTAACAACAGAATCTGCTGCCAACTTTGATCATTCATCTGGATGTTCCCACAGGACTCATATCAGAGGGGGAACAGTAGAGGTAGTCACTGACATTCTGCAGTGACCCTTCATGCCACATGGACCTACTCGTGAGGAGCTTTGTATAGCGGCCAGCTCATCCATGCGCCATCTCTCAAGTACCTGAGAAGAAACCAAAGTCAGAGTCTCCTGTCTCCTGCTTTTCCCCATGATCATAACCCTGCAATGCCCGGCCCCATACCTCTCCCTGCAGACACAAGCTTGCTCAGAGTCCCACCTAAGTCCTGTCTCATGGGCCTCTGCCCTCAAGTGTGACACACACTGAGAATCACACAATATCTGTCACCACAGCTTCTCTCAGAGTTCCAGTTCAGCCTTTCTCCACTGTCTTTCTTTGTGTCCTCCAACCCCTGGTCTGCTCTTCTCTGGGCACAGGGCCAGTCCCAATCACTGAAACTCATGACTCCTTTGTGTTCTGTATTAATCAAATGACCTCCATTCAGCACAGTCAGCTTCCTTTCATCTACTTTTTAATGTTTGCATCTTGCTTCTGTCACCCATTTTATTTTTTGAGAGTTCTCAGTGTGCATGTCTTTAAGCTGAGAATGACTTCTGAGGCTGGGAAATGTATTGCCAACTATGGAAGAGTCCTGAAAATAAATTCAGGGCAACAATCTGGTATCTTGTAATAGGGACCCCAGAGGAGGGCAAATGTTGCCCTCTCTGGATTTCCCCAGATGTTTGGCAGGTAGGTCCCACCTGGAGGAAAGACCTTTCTGGAAGCACTTCTTGATCGAGTTGTCTCTTGTCTGGCAGGAGCTTTTGGCATGTTTGTGCATCTACTGTAGGTATGGAGGGGAGGGGAAGGATAGGGAAGCCCCATCCTTTAACCACTTACTTCTCAACACTTAACACCTGGCATCTACTCTACACTGTTTGCCTGCCTCCTCCGCTTTGCAAGTGGACAGATCTCTGCCAATGTTTCATGCAACTGGAGTTGTTTTTTTTCCAAAGTGAAAAACCTCCAATCTCAGTGCTCTCAGTAAACAATCAAAACTATGCCAATCTTTCTCATCATCCAGGAATCCCCTGGCTTTGATCTCTTCACACACAGCTTCCTCATCCCTACCAGGTGGTTGTTAAGCCCCAAATGTCACTACTGAACACTCCTTCCCTCATCCACTCTGGGCAGTCTCATTCATTCCTGCTCACCTCAATTAAGAAGGGCCAGCAAAAGATGAGCACTTTGTTCCTGCCATAGCAACAGGTACAAGACAAACAGGGACCTGGAGCGGAGTTTCAGTGCAAAGCCAGTCTTTTGCCTCCAGATATTTGTTGAAGGCAGACCCTGCCACCTCTGACTTCTCAGCCTCTAGTATAGACCTGGCATTCATAAGGCACAAAAATGTGAACAGGGATTGTACCTATCACTTTGAACTTTTTTGATACCATAGTACATGTTCTGAGTACTAGGCTGTTGAAACCGCATTGACTAACTGGATGTCAAATGAGAAAGACTAGGAATAGAAATGGCCTAGGGGTCATGTAATATGGTATAATATGGAGAAGGCTGAAGTCTGATTTAGCATACAGTGACCCAATTTGGGAACAGGGAATTTTAAATGGAACACGACAGTTGTTTTCAAAGACTTGAGAATGGCCATATGGAGGGAGTTCAATTTTATTTTAGATCGTTCCCAGTATGTGGGGGAGGAGAGAAATAGGACCAATAGGTAAAAGTTATAGGGAAGTAATTTTTAGCTCAATATAAAAATAGCACTTTGCTAACAATTTGAGTGGTTCAAATTGGTTCAAATTGTATTATGGATTAGTGAGTCCCACCACTGGAGATATTCAAATAGGCAATAAATCTTCTACTCTAAATAAATCTACAGATTCTGGGGAATTCCCTGATGGTCCATTGGTTAGGACTTGGTGCTCTCACTGCAGGGGTGTAGGGGCCTAGGTTCAATCCCTGGTCAGGGTACTAAGATCCTGCAAGCTGGACAGTACAGCCAAAAAAAAAGTTTCTACATTGGGTGCTATAATGGAGCAGATGATTTCTAAAATTCTAATTTCTTATGATCATCATATCAAAGAAAAGGAAAAATTGGAAGGTGAAATTCAGTAAAGTTACCTATTTGTTGATCCTCCATGACATGCTATGATATTGCAATTAGTGGGTCAGGTGCTGGACAGAGTTAGGGAACCACCAAGAATAAGATGAGATTTCTGGGTTCGTTCAGTCATTCATCCATTCATGTGAAAATAAATGGAACTGTAAACAAGAAATAAATGGTAAAGGAGTCAGTGTCATTAATTCTACCTGGGTAGGTTGGCAAGGACTCCACAGTTGAAATTACACTCCATGTGCTCAGTCACTCAGTCGTCTTCAACTCTTTGCAACCCTGTGGACTGTAACCTGCCAGGCAGGCTCCTCCATCCGTGGAATTTCCCAGGGAAAGATACTGGAATGGGTTACCACTTCCTCCTCCTGGGGATCTTCCTGACCCAGGAATCAGACCTGAGTCTCCTGTGTCTCTTGAGTTCCAGGCAGATTCTTTACTGCTGAGCCGTCGGGGAAGCCCCGTGACACTCCATGGAAGAGGTTTTTAGAGGGATGAATACTCCCCAGGGAAGCCATTCTAGAGACATGGGTTTCCCATGCCAGGCACCAAAAAAGACCAGAAAGGTCTTGTTCTATGTGCAGACACACATTCTCACATGAACAGAAAATGCCAGCATGAGACATATAGACCCATCATTGGTAACTTAGGTCACACAGCAAAACTGGACCATCAGCAAAAATATGTCATGGTGGCATAAAGAGACATGGCCCCATAAATAATAAACGGATTTCTCAAATAAGGGCCTGCCGTGGGCTTCCCTTGTGGCTCAACTGGTCAAGACTCTGCCTGCAGTGCAGGGGACCTGGGTTCGATCCCTGGTTTGGGAAGATCCCCTGAAGAAGGGAAAGGCTGCCCACTCCAGTATTCTGGTCTGGAGAATTCCATGGACTGTATAGACCATGGGGTCGCAATGAGTCGGACACGACTGAGCGACTTTCATTTCACTTCACTTCACTTCAAAGAGAGAGCAGGGTTTCTGGGCAGTCTTCCACATCATCTCTCCCCCAGCACCCTGTTTCAACTTCTCTAAGGATTGAGTCTTCTTTCTTCTTTTTTTTTTAAATTTTATTTTATTTTTAAACTTTACATAATTGTATTAGTTTTGCCAAATATCAAAATGAATCCATCACAGGTATACATGTGCTCCCCATCCTGAACCCTCCTCCCTCCTCCCTCCCCATACCATCCCTCTGGGTCATCCCAGTGCACTCAGATCTCCTTGATGAGACATGATGAGGACAAAAACCTTTCTTTTTTTCCATTTCAATCACCATGTAATGGATGAGGTGAGGAGCCTAAGGAGAGGACATCTGAAAAGAGATTCTATTGTTACAAGAAGAACTTAAAATATTTCATAGGATATTATAGGCCAGTGCCCATGAAGTCAAGTAGGTCTGGCTTATACTGCTGCTGCTGCTGCTAAGTCGCTTCAGTTGTGTCTGACTCTGTGCGACCCCATAGACGGCAGCCCATCAGGCTCCCCCGTCCCTGGGATTCTCCAGGCAAGAACACTGGAGTGGGTTGCCATTTCCTTCTCCAATGCATGAAAGTGAAAAGTGAAAGTGAACTCGCTCAGTCGTGTCCGACTCTAGTGACCCCATGGACTGCAGCCTACCAGGCTCCTCTGTCCATGGGATTTTCCAGGCAAAAGTACTGGAGTGGAATGCCATTGCCTTCTCCGTGGCTTATACTACCTCTGTATTAATTCGTTTAGGTCTTCTGTGGTTGTTTTTACTTTTATCAATACTTTATATCTTGCCTTAGGAAGGCCTCAAGTAAATTGTATTTTCCACTCAACCTCACATGCAATTATCAAGCATCTGCTATGCATAATTCCACCATGCTTTGTCTATGCTTCTCCCCTGTCACTCAGTCATTCATTCACTACTTCTTGGTTAAACCACATACCACTTGTCAAGCACTGCTTAAGACTGAGACAAAATCCCCATCTCCCACGGGAATTTCTCTTCCGTGCTCCCTGCCCCCATCACCTTTCTCAGCCCCCAGCCCTGAGCACAATACAGAACACATCTTTTATAATTGCATTCTCCAAGTGGGGCTGCTTTTTGAGTTGCCCACTCTGGATAAAACTTTGACTATAATTCTCAGTTAGAGCTCAACAGATTCAGAAAGTTATTTATAACTCTATCTGAAGGGTGTCTTACCTAAGGACTTTATGGAAACAGTAACTGAGGATGGTTGGACTTCTTAATAACATATTATACTTTATAGAAAATTAAATTCTGGTCTCTGCTTTCATAATTGCTGCAATTTCCTAGTTGAAGTGTCCTCATCAATTGATTTCTAAAAATACTTCTCTTCCCTCAACTCTACTGAAGGCCAGCCTCCACTGAACAATGAGGCAGAAATGACTTATCTGACTGCTTCCTGTCTCTTTCTGGGACTCTGACTGCTCTCTCAATGCCTCTGTGTCTCAGTTGCTCATCTGTAAAATAACTTAATAATAGTAACTACCTCACAGGACTAGAGAGATGATCAAATGAATCTAACTTGCTTTAAACTGGAATTAGAGTGCTTTAAAGGAGAAACAAGTTTAATAAGTGTTTGCTAATGTTTACTGTGTTGTTGCACCTTTTGCCCTTCCCCTATGGTTTATGGTTTTACTATTTCAAATCCAAAAGACACAAACTTTAGTATTTGACTATAGTAGATACCCAATAAATAACACATAGAAGTCATTAACAAATGTGTACATGAAGCACGAGTCCTGTCCTCCAAAAGGTCACAGTCTGTAGGAGAATCAGACACATACTCAACCTACTACAGTAAGAGTCGATCTGTAAAAGACCGTAGGACAGTGGTATGAGATGCTAAGGGAGGCGATTACTTCCTCCTGGAAAGATTAAAGGAAATAACAGAAAGGAGAGTTGGCAGTGAGATCAGTTCTAAAATCTGTATTGTCTAACTCCCTACTGGGGTATCTCACTTGCGGGACCATATTTGTTTAATCTCTATTCAGAAAAGATAATGAATCCCACATGGGGAAAGGGAGGCCGAGAAAGGATTTCTTCATTTCCTAATGAGTGAGACCAGAACTTCAAACCTGTAGGTATCACACAGCTCATTTCCCCCCCAAACCCCATAGCTATTCAAACTTGCCCCAACTTTCGAGAATGCAAATGATGAGCATCTGTTATTACTGAAGCATGACTATAAGAGCATCACCCTGTTTCCAGGCCACCAAAGTAACCTTTAAAACTACATCTTATGCTCTTCCTCATTAAACCCTAACACAAGTCATAGTCTTATTCCATTCCCAGTCATGTTTAAAGTTCCCTCTTAGTTGATGCCTCCCAGAGCTCTCACTCTTCAAGTACCACATACCTCTTTATCCCGCTGTTACAGAGAGGAAATGAAAGTGCCCATGTCTAGGGGTCATATCAGGGGGATAGTTGATGACTATGGACGCTCGCTGGGTTAAGTATGCAATGTATGCCTGAAGGGTGGAACTTCCATACAAAACAAGTTTTCAGGAACTAGCAGAAAACACCACCTCCAATTCATGTCAGATCAGTGGCTCAGTCACGTCCAGCTCTTTGTAACCCCATAGACTGCAGCACTCCAGGCTTCCCTGTCTATCACCAACTCCCAGAGCCTGCTCAAACTCATGTCCATCGAGTCGGTTTTGCCATCCAACCATTTCATCCTCTGTCATCCCCTTCTCCTCCTGCCTTCAATCTTTCCCAGCATCAGGGTCTTTTCCACCGAGTCAGTTCTTTGCATCAGGTGGCCAAAGTATTGGAGTTTCAGCTTCAGCATCAGTCCTTCCAATGACTATTCAGAACTGATTTCCTTTAGGATTGTCCAACTCATGTAGGACAAGATTATTTTGGTTAGGATATAGTTTACACCCAACCAGTTGTCAAAAGTACATATGCTGCTGCTGCTGCTAAGTTGCTTCAGTCATGTCTGACTCTGTGCGACCCTATAGACGGCAGCCCACCAGGCTCCCCTGTCCCTGGGATTCTCCAGACAAGAACACTGGAGTGGGTTGCCATTTCCTTCTCCAATGCATGAAAGTGAAAAGTGAAAGTGGGGTCACCCAGTTGTGTCTGACTCTTAGCGACTCCATGGACTGCAGCCCACCAGGCTCCTCCATCCATGGGATTTTCCAGGCAAGAGTACTAGAGTGGGGAGCCATTGCCTTCTCCAAAAGTACATATAAGTAACCATTAAAGAAAAGTAAGAAAAGCAGTGAATCCCATTCATTGGTTCGTGAAGCAGTCACCAGTGTGCTGTAGAAAACCACCCAGGGAACTTGGAACAAATACAGATTTCTGGATCCACTACCTCCAAAGATTCAGATTCAGAGCATCCAGAAATCAGTATGCTTAACAAGACTCCAAAGACATTCTTCTGTGTGGGTAGGTTTCATAGCTTCCAGACCAGTGACATCTGTGCACAGTCACTAAGGCAGTCATGGCCAAGGTGAATTCATCAGCCTCCCCTGGGCCTAGTGATGAGATGGACAGTCTATAATTTCTCCAGAGCCTCAGCTGCAAACCACACAGCAGTGACCAGAGAAGGGAGCCTGTGTGTGTTTATTTGCAGGCAGCATGCCACACTATCAGATTGTTTTCAGCAGATTGCTCTCACAGCCTGGAAGGTCACGACAATTTTCTTTGATCTGACACAAGATTTTTATTGCTGCTTTTCAAAGAGCCAAACAAAAGTTGCAAAGGCACAGAGTAAATATGTGTTACCAGAGGTGTGAATGAAGAAATATTTCCTAGCTAGAGTGTGATGAGTATCCAGAGTTCAAGGAGTTTTTGAAGGGCATAACTTAGAAGAGCCTGTGATTCGGATTCCTCCTCCAAATGACCTTCTGTGTTGAAATTTTTTCATTGTCCTCCCATCTTATTCACTCCAAGATGGTAACATAAGGAGGCAGGCAGGCTAAAGATGAAGCATTGTTGTGGGGAACTTCTGTATCTGTGGCTCCATAAATATAGAGGGAAATAGGTAGAGTCTCTACATCCTTTTTTTCTAGGGCTGCCTCCTTCCCCTTTGTAGGGCATGTTCGCACTGGAGACCCAAAATAATAAGTGTACTGAAAGGTACAAGGGTGGAGAAGCAGAGCAGTTTACTGGGGGAAAGGAACTGTGAAGGCAAGGCGTATAGCTTTCAGTTTTAAGTATGGTAGCCTTAATCAAAATGTGACTTTCAGCAAAGACTCCAAAAGATAAGAATATGAAGCTTGCAGATATTGGAGGAAAGCTGTTCTAGGTAGAAGAAACCACAAGTGCAAAAGCCTGAGACGCCAAACTTGAGAACAAGGATCCTAAGGCAGTTAGAATGGAGTGAGGGGAAGAGAAAGGAAGAGAAAATGATATCTGTGCAGCAATGGGTTTGGGCAAGGAGCAGATCATGGAGAGCATCACAGTACAGTCCACGGACTCTAATCCTCATTGGGCAGGTGTTTACCACAGGTTTAGCATAATTTATGCTTCAAATAGATCACTCTGACTGCTGTATTAAGAACAGACTTAAGGGAAGCAAGGACAAAAACAGGGAGACTAGTTAGGGGCTACTGAAACAACCCTAGTGAGACATGCTGACAGCGGCAGCGGTGAAAAGCGGTGGAGTTCCGGATATATTCTGAAATTAGAATTAGTAATGTTTTCTGATAAATTAGAAGTGAGGTATGAGCAAAAAAAAAAGAGGAGTTAAGGATGAATCTTGGTCTTAGAACTAGATGGAAGAATTTCCCATTATCTTAAATGAAAAAGACACGGAGAGACAGATTTGGGAAGAAGTATCAGGAGCTAGGGCTTCCCTGGTGGCTCAGTAGTAAAGAATATGCCTACCAGTACAGGAGACATGGGTTCAGTCCCTGGGTCAGGAAGATTCCCTGAAGAAGGAAATGGCAGCCCACTCCAGTGTTCTTGCCTGGAGAATCCCATGGTCAGAGGAATATGGCAGGCTACAGTCCATGGGATCACAAAGAGTCAGACACAACTGAGCGACTAAACCAACAACAATTGTGTTTTACAAACAACAATAACAACAATCAAGAACTGAGTGACATACATGTTAACTTTGAGATGACTATTAGATATCCAAGTGGAGATACAGAAAATGCAGACTGATATGTACAGCCAGCACTCAAACTATTGCATAGTAAGCAACAAATATTAGCTCTTATTATGAAGATTTGAGAATTCAAGTTCTTCACCCTTTTATTATGTTTCCATACACTGTGGATACTATTCAAGAAACGTCACTTGAAAATAAGTTCAATCCCCACGTCTTTCCCACGGTCACTACATTAGTTCAAGTTCATGATCTCTTAAACAATTTCCTCCTAACTAGTTCCCATATCTTCCCCTTCCCATCCACTCTCACAGTTTTCAAAAACTTCAAAGCATTTCTCTACTCTTTGCACTCTCCTGTACAGAAGCTTTCAAATATGCCCCATGCTTAATAAATAAAAGGAAAGATGGCTTCACCTAGGCATTCAAAATCCTCCATAAATTGGCAGTAAACTTCCTTGCAGTATTCTTTCTACTTTTGTGTATGTTTGGAAAACGTTGTAATAAAAGTTTAAAACAAATGTATGAGAGAGATTAAATTATTAATTCTAAAGAACACAGTCCTAGAGAAGAAGCACAGAGAATGACTTTGGAACATAGGAAGTGGTTTTTTTGAAGCTGAAGAAAACCAACAAAAGAGATGTGAAAAGACTGCTAAAGGGCAGAGGAGGGAAGTGAGAGAAAGCAAGACCTCAAGACTCTCAGCAAAGGAAAGGCAAAGCTGTCTCCCTACAGTAGAAAAGAAAAAAACAAACAAACAGGAAATTGGGGTTGGTGTTGAGGTGGAAAAAATTTGACACAGCCATTCACATCACCAGAGAGACCATTGGTGGAAAATCAGCACATACTCAGAAAACACCAAGGGCCTGGGAGAAGCTAGGTTGCATGGTTTTATAGACGATCTCACCCAGATACAAGACATCTGCATTGTCTCTGGGGGTTTCAGTACTCTGACAAAGAGGTACATTATTTGGGGATTTTGGAACTTGTCAAACCCAGTTAGAAGTAGTTTCCTTATTCTTTGTTCATATATTTGTTTTTATAATAAAGAGATGTTTATTATCTCTTGGATAAAACCATACAGATGGCTTTACCTTTTACCAGCGCCCAAGGCAGGTTCTGCCCACGGTACATTATTAATCCCCAAAGATCACAATACTCCTCCCAACCTAGCATGTATAATAATAATAAGTACCAAGCCTCCTTATCCTCTAAATAGGCCGGTTCTTACCAGCATAGTTCCTGGTGGGTGTAACCTCACCAATACATTTTTCCCCCATAACTCCTAGGATAATTGATAACAATATTAAGTCCTTGGTTCCTATTCCTGCTTTCTTATCTAGATTGGTCTCTTAAGCAAAAAAATAGCTGCCAATAAATGTTCCTTTTGTCCAAATCTCCTTTTGGACAGTAGGTGATTTTTTTCTGCCTCTCACAGTGTCCTTTGAATTCTTTTTTTCTCCCCAGACACTTTAAAACCCCATTACAATCCCTTGCCACAAACCTTTAGAATTCACAGAAATGGTGCCCCAAACACCAGATATAAATTTCTTCCAAGCTTTGCATGATTACAGTTGGCTAAGAGATACTCACACTACAGAGGTCTTCACTATACAGAGAAATTAGCAAGTCAATCTTAGTTATCCTTAAGAAGGACCTTGTGGTGTGGAGAGAGGCACCTAGCCTGACTCTTCTTGGGGAAGGAAGAGGTAACAGAATAACAAATTAAGATATACTGGCACCGGATTACTTAAGGACCTGGTTCATAGCCATCCAGAGAAACTGCAACTTCCTTGCTGTTCATGGGCTCAAAGAACTCTATCATCATGGAAATTTCCTGCATTTATGGAAAATCTCCAGGAAGGCAGAATGGCAAAATCCTATCTGTGCTGGCCTGAAGGATATTGTTCTATCTGAAAATGCTGAATTTGCTAATTAAATACTGGGTGTAAATTAGATTCCCAGGGAACAATTTAACATATAAGAGGAAAAAAAAAACCTGCTCTTCACATGATATTGGATCTATAAAAGATTTTGCATTGAGCCTAGCACATAGCAAGTGCTCAAAACTACTAGGCTTCCAGCAAACTGAATTTGGTGAATAAAAGTAGGCAGGCATGGAACTCCTGAGATTCTAATAATGTTCTGTTTCTTGACTTAGGTTCTGGTTACACAGGTGTGTTCAGCCTGTAAAAAATCATTGACTTGTTTATGTATGATCTCTATACTTTTCCCTATTCCAATATTTTTCGTGGGTTTCTTTACCAAATAAGTGCAGGAAGAAAGAAGGAGTCCTATTTTCTATGATAACAGTAGCTTATATTTATCCTTTATAACACATAATTTAAATTACACAATTATTTATGGAAGTTGTGTGATTATTTGTTTAGCATCCATCTCTCCTGCTGGATTGTATATATCAAGAACCAGAAGTTCTGTCCTTTTTTTCATCATTATGTTTCTAGCATCGAGCAAGATGTCTAGTCCATAGTAGATGCTCAACAAACATTTGTTGAATGAGTGTTCTGATTAATGATTAAATCTGAAATCTAACATTAATTTTAGTTGGATTAAAAGTTAGATGATATCTTGGATAAGACATACACCTGTGTCCCTGCTGCATAAGCAATAAATGAGACAGAAAAAAAATTTTTTTAAGGTGGCTCTCCATTTCTTTATTGTGTAAATTGCTGAAAATAAAGGTTGGACTGCTTTGTTCTTATTTTTATGGTATACAGTTTTTCATCTTAGCAGCGGTTGCTACATTGCTTTCCCTCATTTTAAGTATATTAGTGAATCTTCACATTTATATGTAATAAACTTTTATGATAAGGTCACAAAAGACCCATGGGAAGAATAAATATAAAAGTCAAAACCTGACATTTTAATAACAATAAAAAATACAAAGAAACAGCCTATGCCTAGGGGAGAAAAAGTACCCAGTAAGCACCAAATGAAGAGAGGAGAAAGACATTATGTCAGAAGAGGCAGAAGCAAGGGAAGATGAAGGCATTTTAACAAGAGTTTCAAAGAGCTGAGAGAAAAATTATGTCTTTACTTGACTGGATGTGAATGTGGAGAGAGAGGACCAAAGGGGTCCATTTAGAAAGACATTGTGGTTGCTGTTTTTCAGTCTCAAAGTCATATCCGACTCTTTGTGACCTGATGGACTGCAGGACTCCAGGCTCGTCTGTCCTCCACTATCACCCAGAGTTTGTTCAAGTTCACATCCATTGAGAAAGGTGATGTCACCCAACCATCTCATCCTCTGTCGTCTCCTTAATCTTTCCCAGCATCAGGGTCTTTTCCAATGAGTCAGTTCTTTGCATCAGATGGCCAAAGTATTGCAGCTTCAGCTTCAGCATCAGTCCTTTCAATGAATATTTAGGGTTGATTTCCTTTAGGATTGACTGATTTGATTTCCTTGCAGTCCAAGGGATTCTCAAGAGTCCTCTCCACCATCACAATTCTAAAGCTTCCATTCTTCAGTGCTTAGTCTTCTTTAGGCACTAACTCTCACATCTATACATAACTACTGGAAAAACTAGCTTTGACTATATGGATCTTTGTCAGGAAAATGATGTCTCTGCTTTTTAATATAAACACAAGCCCAGGTGAAAATCTGGCAAAAGACAAGGCTTGAGGCAGAGAGTCTGCTTTAAGATCCCCTCCTTTTCCATTTCAGGACATCCCACCAGCAACCTCACCTACCACCAAATGCCCACTGTCCGCAGCTGCTGGCTGTCTGCCCTAACCTCCCTAATTAACCCCTCATCCCTAGGTAATGGGCTTACCTGGTGGCTCAGACCGTAAAGTATCCATCTGCAATGCAGGAGACACACATTTGATCCATGGGTCAGAAAGATCCCCTGGAGAAGGGAATGGCTACCTACTCCAGTATTCTTGCCTGGGAAATCCCATGGCCAGAGGATCCTGGTGGACTACAGTCCATGGGTCGCAAAGAGTTGGACATGACACAGCAACTAACACTTTCACTTTTCCCTAGATAATAGCTCTTATTCCTGGCATTTTTTTCTCCTCATAAAACCTCTGTTAAAACAGAATAGTCCTATGTCTATGCCAAGATTCAAGTTCTTTTTCCATTTTAAAAATTCTTTCATAATGTTCTTTTAACATTAAAAATTTTTTAAATCAAAACTTTATTGAGATGTAATTCACATACCATGTAATTCACCCATTTACACTGCATATTTCAGTTGTTTTTTACTATAGACACAGAGTTGGGTAATCATCACAATCACTTAATCCTCATGTCAGAAACAAACTCTGTACCCATTAACAGTCTTTCTCATTTCTCCCCAACCCCTAAGCTGAAGCAACCACTAATCTACTTTCTGTCTCTGTAGATTTGCCTGTTATGAACACTTTATGTAAATGATACTCTATGATATGTGGTCTTTTTTTGTCAGGCCTTTTTTACCCCTGGTGGCTCAGAGGTTAAAGCGTCTGCCTGCAATGCGGGAGACTTGGGTTCGATACCTGGGTCGGAAAGATCCCCTGGAGAAGGAAATGGCAACCCACTCCAGTATTCTTGCCTGGAGAATCCCATGGACAGAGGAGCCTGGTGGGCTACAGTCCACGGGGTCGCAAAGAGTCAGACACGACTGAGCGACTTCACTTTTACTTTCATAATATATGTGAGGTTCATCTGCCTTGTAAAATGTATCAGTACTTCATTCCTTTTTATTGCCAAAGAATATTCCATTGAGTGAATATATCTCATTTATTCATCCATTCATTATTCTGCTTTTATTTTTGTCCCATTCATTATCTCCACTTTTTTACTTATGAATAATGCTGCTATGAACATTTGCATTGTTCTTTCATAGAAGTTAGATGTAGAAGGAAGTTTAGCAGTTAGTGGTCTAATCTCCATTCAACTCTTCAGTCACATGATACAGCAAGAAACAAATGTAAAAAGGATGTGAGAGCATAAGACTGAACCCTGTTTTCTGCACCTATAACTACACAATTGACCACTTAGTGAACTCAGACATATGCCCTCACTATCTCAGTTCTAAATAGCTTCTTATTTCACCTTCTATTTAAGTTCTCAGTTGAACCTGCCTGAAACGATGGTTTTCTTCTGGTATTATTAATATCTCTAGAAATAGGCTCCTTGCACAGGCTTCCTCAGACTTCAGCACATTCACTCAAATCCAACATCTAATAAAAATGACCTTTCGACACTGAAGTACAAGTGATGTTGGTACTGCTCCTTTTATCAATCTGATGTTCATCTCTATCTTTGTTCCTTAGCATTTTTATTTAGTCATGCACTGCTTCACACTGCTCAAATGAGAAAATGTTCTTTCTCCATCTCCTCAAGAAATCCAAGATTTCTCTGTTGTTAGTGGCATTTGAAAGCTATGTTAATCTGTAGCAACCCAAGGTTTCCCTGTTTTACATTAATCTATTGGCTAGTGTTAGTCTGAGATCCTTTCTCAGCTTTTCAGGTTAAAAATGTTTTTTAAAAAGCTGATTTTTAAACCTAAACTCTCTTTGAGATCTCTTACCCACTAGGGGGTTTCCAGTGCCCTGACTATCTAAATCAGTGTTCTGCAAACTGGTGTATTCATTCATATACATAAAGAGTTTTCAGGAAGCACATATTACGTTTTCAGTGCACAGTTTTAGCAGGATCGATTTCTAAGTCTTTAATTTCTGTTTAAACTCGTTCCTCATTGACAAGGGTGAGAAGACGGCTGCTCAAGCTGAGTTTTCCTAGACTGCTAATTATCCCTGTCCAACTTCACAAAAGAAAAACTCACCTCTCATCCATCCTAAACTTACTTCAATACATTGCCCAGAGTGTTAAAAAAAAAAACCTCCAGGACACTAAAAATATGACAATTAAATATTGTGTTGTGATAAGAAAGTGAGTGTCTCTAATGAACTAGGGAAAAGAACAGTCACAAATCAGGTGGTTTTCAATTCTTTGATTTCTACAACACTGAAGATATTGATGGATCATTAAGAATTATTTTTAGTGAATAAGAAATATTGATTGCTATTGATATAATCCTCCTTTCTGTTACATCCACCTACTTATGAATGCAGTTTCTCAAATTTTTTACCTATAAAAAATAAGAACAGGACTTCCCTGGTGATCTAGTGGTTAAGAATCTGCCTACCAATGCAGGAGACACGGGTTTGATCCCTATTCGGGGAAGATTCCACATGCTAGAGGGCAACCAAGCCCCTGCACCACGACTACTGAAGCCTGCGCACCTACAGGCCGAGCTCCACAACAGCAGAAGCCGCTGCAATGAGTAGCCCGTGCACCGCAGTGAAGAGTGGCCCCCACTCTCTGCACCAAGGAAAGCCCACACACAGCAACGAAGACCCAGCACAGCCAAAAATAAACAAGTCTTAAAAAAAAATGTAGCTTACACAGGCAGTAAGTGATACCCATCCAAGAATATAGAAATAAATTGAGAAAATAAAATAACCTCATCTGTTTTATCAAGATATGCATTTGTAATTCTATTGAATATTTATCGAGATGTGTAATATATTTGCATTGTGTCAACCAATTCTATAGTAGAGAATTACTATAGAGAATAATAATCAGTTTAATATAGACTTTCAACACCTAGACCTTATGCTGGTACATAAAACAAAAATTTTTAAATTTATTTTAAGAAAGAAAATTATGACAATAATTGAAATATTTGACTAGTAATATTATTTTATATTTAGATAGAATTCTGTGGGAGTAGTAATTTTTTATTTCAAGAAAAAAACTAAAAATTCCTGACCATTAGAAATGTTCATGCAATTTTTTAATATTTAATCACTATAATATAAAAATTCAAATGAGTGTGGTGGAAAGGATGACATAATAACTTTGTATTTCCTGAGATTTTTCCTTTATTAAAAACATGTTTTGTTTTACTTAATTGAGAATAATTATAATAGCTACTTTAAAATTATTGTCTATTAGTTCTAACATCTGTTTAATCTCAGGATGTGGATGTGAGAGTTGGACTGTGAAGAAAGCTGAGCACAGAAGAATGATGCTTTTGAACTGTGGTGTTGGAGAAGACTCTTGAGAGTCCCTTGGACTGCAAGGAGATCCAACCAGTCCATTCAAAAGGAGATCAGTCCTGGGTGTTCTTTGGAAGGAATGATGCTAAGGCTGAAACTCCAGTACTTTGGCCACCTCATGTGAAGAGTTGACTCATTGGAAAAGACTCTGATGCTGGGAGGGATTGGGGGCAGGAGGAGAAGGGGACGACAGAGGATGAGATGGCTGGACGGCATCACCTACTCGATGGACATGAGTCTGAGTGAACTCTGGGATTTGGTGATGGACAGGGAGGCCTGGCAGGCTGCGACTCACGGGGTTGCAAAGATTCAGACACGACTGAGTGACTGAACTGAACTGATGCTCTGCTTCATGTTCTTTTCTTTTGAGAATATGCTTTATTCACTTGGTCCTTCGTGTGAAATGTAACTTGGAATTCTATGCTGAACATTACGATAGATTCTGTTATTTTTCTCCAAAGAGAAAATTCATTTTAGCAGGTTTTTTTCTGGGCTGGGCTTGAATTGCAAACTCCATTTTTTTTATTTCACCTCTGCTCTCTTTTCAGAACTTTTTTGTGTTTAAGCTGGCTACTTTGAGTCTGCTCTGCCCATGTGTAGTTCAGGAGTCAGTCAGAGATGTGGGTAGACAGCATTTGGGGGTCCACTCTCTGGTTCTTTTCCTTAGAGGCTGTACCTACTCTCTTTAGTATTTATAGTTTCCTAACTTCAGTTTTCTTATTCTCAGACCTGAAAGACTGTACGTTTTATCACAAGTGCTGTTGCCACATGCAGACTGTACTTAGTCCCAAGCTAAACGCCACAGAGACAGAAATTTATTTATATATAGTCTTCCTTCTCCAAACAAATATGAACTTCCCACCAGTCTCAGTATACTTCTGCTTGTTTTCCAGTACCTTCACATCGTGGGGTTTTTTGGTTGTTTGTTTTAGTGTTGGGTCCAGATTTTGCAGCTATTTTCTATATGGATGGAAGTTAAGTGGTCATCCAGTAAGGTTTTAGTCATCATACCTTAAACCAGAATCCAATTCTGTTTTAAAATATCGATTAGCATTTATAATAAGCTAGGAATGAAATCCTTTACCATTATTTAAACTAATGAAAAACTCTAGACATCAACCTTATCATGTAAAAGGATGTTGTTGTTTTTTCCAAGGCTGTTACATCAGAAACCTCTTGTGTACAAGTTCAGATCGTCTCAGCCTCCCTTGCCTCTTGCTCTCACCACCACTGTGGCCACCGGCTCTGCTTAGGTTCTGGCCAATTTCATGCAGTTGAAACCTGACAGTGCCTCATCTCTGCCTATGCCTAGTGCCTCTTGCCTTCCATCCTGTTGATCAACAGGAGCCCACACATGCATGACCCAGAGTTTGGGGAAGTTAAGACTCTGTGGGTAAAACTTGGACAGATTTTATAGGTGGAATGCAGTGAATAAAGTTTCTTTCTCCCCCAAGAATAACTATCCTAGGTTGCAATTATCTAGCTTTGCAGAGCCAGTCCACAGAATCAAGCAGGTAGGTTCTTAGTAAATGGCAACTTGATAATGCATTGTTGTGTTGGCTTTCCCTCTTTTCCTAGTTCATACCCTTTTCTCTCACTCTTTTTCCCCCAGGATGGCATGTAATACAGAGGTTGCATGGAAGCTTTGTTTCCTGGATTAGTCAAATCAAGAAAGAAGTAGATGAATCTCACCTTTAGTCCTGAGGGCAGAGATTCAATTATCTGCTCATCATATATGATTGCTGGTCTTCTCAGCCCTCCTGTAACTCTAACTTACAGCAAATGTCACTAACCTAGCCTTACCCTGCTCTGAAAACTCACACAAGTTTCAATGATTCACTTTGCTCATCTGGAGAGATTTTATATCTGTTCTATGACTTTGGAAGAAACATAACATCTTCTAGGTCCAGAGCTACTAGAAGGAATACATCCTAAAGACATAGCAGGGCCTTGAAACCTGACTTTTCAGTCTTTCTTTTTTCTCCTTTTCAAAAAAATGTTCCCCTTCTGTCTTATTTGTAGGACAAAGAATAAAGCCTCTGTGGTAAATGTACAGAAAAAGGAAGTTGGCATTCAAACTCCGCATGTTCCATCAGACGAGCTCTTTTTAATACCTTAGCAATTTCCTGCTGGTGGTCATGTGAGTTTCAATAGCTACATTCAGCTATCTTGTTGACGGGACAAACAGCAGGACCAGAGCCAATGAGTGAACAATGAAGAGAAGGAATTGTACTCCAGTATAAGGAAGAACTTTCTAATAATTGGTGCAGTTAAGCAAGCAGAGCAGAGAGACTGACTGCCTATGGGATGGAAGAGCCACACAGAGAGGTTGTATAAGTACCTGTTTGAAATACTTTCGGGCAGTGATACTCAAGCTTGAGCCCCCAGAGTTTCTGATTTAATTATTTGCAGTAACTTGAGAATTTGCATTTCTAACAAGTGTCCGGAGAAGGCAATGGCACCCCACTCCAGTACTTTTGCCTGGAAAATCCCCTGGGCAGAGGAGCCTGGTAGGCTGCAGTCCATGGGTCGCTAAGAGTCCGACACGACTGAACGACTTCACTTTCACTTTTCACTTTCACGCATTGGAGAAGGAAATGGCAACCCACTCCAGTGTTCTTGCCTGGAAAATCCCAGGGACAGGGAAGCCTGGTGGGCTGCCGTCTCTGAGGTCACGACTGAAGCGACTTAGCAGCAGCAGCACCAAGTGTCCAGGTAATTCTAAGAATGCTGGCTTCAGGACCATCCTTTGAGAACTACTGTAAGGATATTCTGATTAGATAACCCCTAAACTGATATGCAGGACAGTGTAGCAGTTAAGGGCACAAGCTTTAAAATCAGATTAGACCTAGGTTTGAATTTCAGTTCATCTATATTCTAGCTATGGGTGTTTAAGCAGGTTACTAACCCTGCTTCCTCTTCTGTATACAGGCACATCCCATTTTATTTTGCTTCATTTTATTACATCTCACATATATTCTGTGGTTGACAAACTGAAGGTTTGCATTTAATAGCAACCCTGGCTAAAACAAGTCTATTGGTGCTACTTTTCCAATAGCACTTGCTCACTTCATGTTTCTGTGTTACATTTTGGTAAGTCTCACATTATGTCAGTCTTTTACGTTATTATTATATTTGTTATGGTGATCTTTGATGTTACTATTGTAATTGTTAGGGGTCACCACAAAACGTGCCACTATTAGACAGCCAATTTAATGGATAAACGTGTGTGCCTTCTGACTGTTCCAATCAGTAGACTTCCCTTGTCTCTCTCCCCCTTCTAGGGCCTTCCTATTCCCTAAGACACAACAGTATTAAAATTAGGCCAATGAATAACCCTACCATGGCCTCTAAGGATTCAAGTGAAAGAAGAGCCATACATCTCTCACTTTAGATCAAAAGCTAGAAGTGCTTAAGCTTAATGAGGAAGACATGTCAAAAGCTGAGATAGACCGAGAGCTAGGTCTCCTGTGCCAATTAGCCAAGTTGTGAAAGCAAAAGGAAAGTTCTTGAAGGAAATTAAAAGTGCTACTCCAGTGAGCACACAAATGATAAGAAAATGAAACAGCCCTGTAACTGCTATGGAGAAAATTTTAGTGTTCTGGATATAAGATTGAACCAGCCACAACATTCCCTTAAGCCAAAGTCTAATACAGAGCAAGGCCCCAACTCTCTTCAATTCTATGAAGGTTGAGAGAGGCAAAGAAGGAAAGTCTAAAGCTAGCAGAGGTTGGTTGAAGGAAAGCAGGGTAACCATGAGGATTAAGGAAAGAAGCTATCTTCATAATATAAAAATGCTAGGTTAAAGCAGCAAGTGTTGATGTAGAAGCTGCAACAAGTTATCCAGAAGATGCAGCTAACATAATTAATGAAGATGGCTCAACAGACAACAGACTTTCAGTGTAGATGAATCAGCTTTCTGTTGGAAGAAGATGCCATCTAGGACTTTCATAGATGGAAAAAAGTCAGTGCTTGGCTTCAGAGTTTCTAAGCACAGGCTGACTCTATTGTTAGAAGCTAAAGAAGTTGGTGACTTTAAGTTGAAGTCAATGCTCACTTACCATTCTGAAAATCCTAGGGCCCTTAAGAATTATGCTCAATCTTCTTTGCCTGTTAGTATGGTTAGTATAATGAAACCACAAAACCTGGATGACAGTACATGTGTTTACAACATGGTTTGCTGAATATTTTAGGCCTCCTTATTAAGACTTGAAGTGCCAATACTTTGGCCACCTGATGCAAAGAACTGACTCGGAAAACAGCCTGATGCTGGGAAAGATGGAAGGCAACAGGAGAAGAAGGCAGCAGAGGATGAGGTGTTTAGACAGCATCATTGACTCAATGGGCATGAATTAGAGCAAATGCCATGAGATAGTGAAAGACAGGGAAGCCTGGCATGCTGCATGTGATCACAAAGAGATGGACATGACTTAGTGACTGAACTACAACAACACTGAGATTCCAAGTATTACTGCTCATTGACAGTGCACCTTGTCACCCAAGAGCTCTGATGGAGATGTACAATGAAATTAATCTTCTTCATGCCTGCTAACACAACATCCATTCTGCAGCCCATGGGTCAAGGAGTCATTTCAACCTTCAATTCTTAGTATTTAAGAAATACATCTTGTAAGGCAATCAGTTCAGTTCAGTTCAGTCGCTCAGTCATGTCCGACTCTTTGCAACCCCATGAATCACAGCACACCAGGCCTCCCTGTCCATCACCATCTCCCGGAGTTCACTCAGACTCACATCCATCGAGTCAGTGATGCCATCCAGCCATCTCATCCTCTGTCATCCCCTTCTCCTCCTGCCCCCAATCCCTCCCAGCATCAGAGTCTTTTCCAATGAGTCAACTCTTCGCATGAGGTGGCCAAAGTACTGGAGTTTCAGCTTCAGCATCATTCCTTCCAAAGAAATCCCAGGGCTGATCTCCTTTAGAATGGACTGGTTGGATCTCCTTGCAGTCCAAAGGACCCTCAAGAGTCTTCTCCAACACCACAGTTCAAAAGCATCAATTCTTCGGCACTCAGCCGTCTTCACAGTCCAACTCTCACATCCATACATGACTACTGGAAAAACCATAGCCTTGACTAAACAGATCTTTGTTGGCAAAGTAATGTCTCTGCTTTTCAATATACTATCTAGGTTGGTCATAACTTTTCTTCCAAGGAGTAAGCATCTTTTAATTTCATGGCTGCAGTCACTATCTGCAGTGATTTTGGAGCCCAAAAAATAAAGTCTGACACTGTTTCTACTGTTTCCCCATCTATTTCCCATGAAGTGATGGGACCAGATGCCATGATCTTTGTTTTCTGAATATTGAGCTTTAAGCCAACTTTTTCACTCTCCTCTTTCACTTTCATCAAGAGGCTTTTTAGTTCCTCTTCACTTCCTGCCATAAGGGTGGTGTCATCTGCATATCTGAGGTTATTGATATTTCTCCTGGCAATCTTGATTCCAGCTTGTGTTTCTTCCAGTCCAGAGTTTCTCATGATGTACTCTGCATAGAAGTTAAATAAGCAGGGTGACAATATACAGCCTTGATGTACTCCTTTTCCTATTTGGAACCAGTCTTTTGTTCCATGTCCAGTTCTAACTGTTGCTTCCTGACCTGCATACAGGTTTCTCAAGAGGCTGGTCAGGTGGTCTGGTATTCCCATCCCATCTCTTTCAGAATTTTCCACAGTTTATTGTGATCCACATAGTCAAAGGCTTTGGCATAGTCAATAAAACAGAAATAGATGTTTTTCTGGAACTCTCTTGCTTTTTCAATGATCCAGCAGGTGTTGGCAATTTGATCTCTGGTTCCTCTGCCTTTTCTAAAACCAGCTTGAACATCAGGAAGTTCACGGTTCACGTATTGCTGAAGCCTGGCTTGGAGAATTTTGAGCATTACTTTACTAGTGTGTGAGATGAGTGCAATTGTGCAGTAGTTTGAGCATTCTTTGGCATTGCCTTTCTTTGGGAATATAAGGTAATGTAAGGCAATAGCTGCCATAAATAAGGATTCTTCTGATGGATCTGAGAGAAGTCAATTGAAAACCTTCCAGAAAGGGTTCACCATTCTAGATGTCATTAAGAAAATTCATGATACATGGGAAAAGGTCAAAATATCAACAGAAACAGAAGTTTGGAAGAAGCTGATTCCAGCCCTCATGAATGACTATGAGGGGTTCAACACTTCACTGGAGGAAGTAAGTGCAGATGTGGTAGAAACAGTAAGAGAAGTGGAATGAGAAGTGGAGCTTGAAGCTGTAACTGAACTGTTGCAATTTCATAATAAAACTTTAACAGATGAGGAACTGCTTCAGATGAGCAAAGAAGGTGGTTTCTTGAGGTGAAAGCTGTTCTGGTGAAGATGCTGTGAAGACTACTGAAATGACAGAAGGGATTTAGAAAACTACATAAACAGTTGATAAAGGAGCAAGAGGTCTTAGGAATGGTGACTCTAATTTTGAAAGATGTTCTATGGGGAGTCAAATGCTATCAAGTAACATTGATACTACAGAGAAATCATTTGTGAAGAGTCAGTCAATGTATCAAAAATCACTGTTGGTTTATTTTAAGATATTGCCACACCCACCCTAACCTTCAGCAACCACCACCCTGATCAGTCAGCAGCCATCAATATTGAGGCAAAAGACCCTCCACCAATAAAACAACTATGACTCAGCAAAGGCTCAGATGATGGTTAGCATTCTTTAGCAATAAAGCATTTTTAAATAAGGTGTGTACATTGATTTTCTTAGATGTAATCCTATTGCACACTTAGCAGACTTCAGTATGGTATAAACATAACTTCTATATGCACTGGCAAACCAAAAAAATTTATGTGATGTACTTTTTTGCAATATTCCCCTTATTGAGAATGTCTAGAGCCAAACCCACAGTATCTCTGATGTATCCTTCTGATTGGAAAATTGACAGGACTCACCTCACTTGTTAATTGTAGGGAAAAAAATATATCAAAAGCAAGGTAATATCCATTAATATCCTTTGTTACCTGCAGGAGCCATAATATGCCCTCCTATCTGACTATCATCACTCTAGGAATAAATCCCTTTCCTTTTCAGGATAAGGACACCCATTTTCAGAGCAGAGCCAACCAGCCACAGGAATAATCTATACACACCACATGTCAGGAAAGTTCACTGGACCCCATTTATCTTCCCAGGAATACTACTATATCAGCATGTAAATATCACCTCAATTAAACTGACATTTGGGGGGAAATGGCTTCCCCTGTGCTAACAAAAACAGTCACCTGTCTACTCAGGAAAGTCAATATTGACCACTACAGGGAAATCACTGTAACCACATGAGATTTTCTAACACGAAAAGCAAAGTGCTATTTAGGATACCACACATAAACTAAATTTTCCTTTGAAGAGAACAATCCAATGAAATCATTCCCCTTTTGATATCACTGGACATTCCAGGTAGTGGGACTCTAAAAGCATCTCTGCTGACTGTAAAGGAAAACCTCCCCAAATGGAATCGTTCAATCATATCCTTCAAATGCATTTGCCCACTGAATGACCACGCCAGCCTCTCGAAGCAGAAAAAATGAATTTGTCATTTACTCCCCACACTGGTCTCTCATCAATAAAGGGCAGACAGTCCCCTATAGACCACAAACAGCCATTTGACTTTCCCTCTGGGCTTCGTAACAAAAGCATTTGGATGGGTGAGGCCTCAAGGGAGAAAGAAAACAAAAATAGAAAGCAAAAAAAAAAAAAAAAAAGCTGGCTCTGAAAGAAATAAGATCACCGAACAACTACAAGCTAACTCTTGTCCCCACAGTTTATTGCTGAAGCACACAAATTGGAATTCCCCTCTGCCCTGAACCCTCCCCATTCCCATGGGGTTCAGGCAGCTGAGGGAAGCCCTTGCCAAGACAGTATCTCTATGGAGATGGAGAAGATTCTGGGAACTATGAATGCCCGAGAGAGATTCCTACTCCTTGTGAAGGCAGTTCAGCCAAGAACAGGGAAAGCTGGCATCCACTTAGCTGACACTGAGGACGAACCATTTGTCAAACAAGATGACAGACACCTGGGTTCAGAAACCCACACTCGGCTCTGCCTTCAGGAAAGCTAGTCGTAGATGAAGCACATTTGGTTCTTAGGGGTGGGGCATTGTGTGTCTTTTTAGGAGAAGGTACAGAGAAGCCTGAGAGGAGGCCTGCAGGGCTCTCCTACTGATTTCCACACAATAAGAATGAGAATAGAGGGAACAAGCACCCCAGTTTCCCACACCCCCCAGAACCTTGGAGCACAGCAGCTATCCAGAGCATCCCCTTTAGGTGGCGTCTATGAGGAAGTGAGTGAAGCCCCCCCACATCGAGAAACAGTATGAACAAGGTAAGCAGATCAGGGCCTTTTTATAAAGGGGTCCCCAACCTCCAGGATCTACTGCCTGATGCTCTGAGGAGCTGATGTAATAATAATAGAAATAAAATGCACAATAAATGTAATGCACTTGAATCATGCTGAAACCATCCTCACCCACCTCCCCGACCCGACTCCCCCACCGATCCACAAAAAAAATCATCTTCCACGAAACTGGTTCCTGGTACCAAAAATGTTAGACTGTTTTTTTATAACCTGTGGGTATTTCCACTTCCCAAAGTGGAACTTGGAGGTCAGGATGGCAGAATATAGTATCTTACATTTGTTTAACACTGAGGATTTTACAAAAAGCCTCCATATCCAACTGAAGAAATGTTTATGACACATCTAACAAATGTCAAGCGGTGGACCAGGCACTGCCAGAGCTATTACTTTGTTGTAATTTTGATGCCCACCCTGTTAGCTAGTTATTATTGTCAGAAAGTGAATCAGAGAAATCATGAGTTTGGTCCCAATTCAAATGTCTAAAGAGTATCAGTGGAATGAAATTTGGTGTTAAATCTATTACATCTCCTATGTTCAATATGTTGCCTCCAAGCCATTTGGCCACGGGCAACCTCAGAGGGGAACATTTCTGAGTCACATACTGCAAGTTAAAGAGGCAGTGAGAGGAATCCACATTAACTAAGCATCGTGTGTGCTGAGCCCTTTCATATACTACCTGTATTGTATAACTACCTGTATACCCATAGGCTGAATTATGTCCCCATTAAATTTGTATGTTAACTTCAAGAATACCTCAGAATGTGACTGTATTTGGAGATAGGGCTTTTACCAAGGTAATTAAGGTAAAATGAGGTCTAATGGTGCACTCTAATACGACACAACTGATGTCCTTATGGGCCTCCCTGTTGGCTCAGTCAGTAAAGAAAGAGCAAGTCGCTCAGTCGTGTCCAACTCTTTGTGACCCCATGGACAGTAACCCACAGGCTCCTCTGTCCGTGGAATTTTCCAGGCAAGCATACTAGAGTGGGTGGCCATCTCACACTCTAGGGGATCTTCCCAACCCAGGGATCAAATCCAAGTCTCTTGTATCTCCTGCATTGGCAAGCAGATTCTTTATCATTGTGCCACAGGGAAGCTGCTATTTTCTGTATGTGATAGTAATCATGTCATTTGCAGCAACATGGATGGGCCTGGAGATAATTATACTAAGTGAAGTAAACCAAACAAAGACAGATATCATACAATATTGCTTATAAGTGGAATATAAAACAAAAATACCCCACATTACAAATGAACTTATATATAAAAAGAAATAGACCCACAAAATAAAAGCAAAAACTTAGAGTTACTAAAGGGGAAAGGGAGGAGGGACAGATACATCATAAGTTTGGGATTAACATATAAATACTATGATATATAAGATAGATAACCAACAAGGACCTACTGTATAGCATAGGGAACTGTACTAAATGTTTTGTAATAACCTATGAGGGAAAAAGATCTGAAAAAAATATGTATGTATAACTGAATTATGTTTCTGTATGCCTGAAACTACCACAACATTGTAAATCAACTATGCTACGACTTAAAAACATTTTAATTAAATAAAAAGAAGTTAGGATACAAACTGATGAAGATGTAACCATCTTCAATCCAAGGAGAGAGGTCTCCAGAAATGAACTTTATTGCCACCCTGATCCCAGATTTCTAGCCTCCAGAGCTATGGGGAAAGTGTCTGCTGTTTAAGCCACCAAGTCTGTGGTGTTTTGTCTCAGCAGCCCTGTTAAACCAATACACTGTCCCCATTTTATTTTTATAATATTTCTGTAAATGTGGGTATAATATCCACTTTTAAGGTGATGAATCAAAGGCCTAAAAAGGTAAAGTTACTTTACAGAAGCCACACAACCAGCAGTGGTGGAGAAAAAAAAATCTATCTGATTCTAACTTCTCTTTTTCATTTCCACCTAGCCCATCAGGCCACACTCGATTCTACCTTGAAACTTCCTCTGTGCCCTGTTTCAAAACACCAGGCTTGAAATTCCCATGAAGATGAAAATATTAATGGAGAGCATCCCATAGAAACCTGTGCCTGGGATGTCAAAGGCACAAGACTGGTCAGGGCTACTGGAGTCTGATGACGTATAAATAACACCACAGTATTTGTCAAAAAGCCAGGAGACCAACTTCCTACTTTGAACCACAAGGCTTTTAAGCCCAAGGAAATTCTCACACTTTTCTTTCAGCAGAGAAGAATTTATCACATTTTCTGGGTTCAGAGGACACAAAGACTGATAATGGATTTTCAGCTGGAAAATCTCCCAAAGAACTCTTTACGTGTCTATCTGCTACCTTGTCAACATTAGTGGAGCGGGTAAAAATGCTTCGTTTGCGGACTACAGGATTCAAATGTGCCAAACAAAACAAGGCTTTTTTTACTATTCTGTGATTCAACTCCTATTTCATGCACCACTTCTGCCTTTTGGCAGAAACCCCAATCTAGTCCCTTGAGGAAAAAACCATAGGTTCTTCAAGTTTAAAGAGTCGTTTCCACATACCCCACTGCCATCTTCCTTACCGCTCAGAGAAGGTGTCTATCCTGCCGTCATTCTATCATGAGCACCTGGTTCTCACTGACACTTGCTGGAAAATCTCAGACTCCATCTGGTTTTCCAGTCCTTGGTCCACAAGGAGCCTTTCTGTTTTCCTTCCTCCAGATTTCAAGGTACACAGGCCATCACTCAGCACATATGAGCCCCTCATCAATGTCACAAAGGATTTCAGTGCTGGACAGGCCTGGGAATGGACCAGCCAGGAGGGAGGAGACTGGAACGCAGCATCAGGCCCATCAGCGGTGATGCTGTGCAAGACCCCTCTCCTCCTTTCTCTCCCTCCCTGCAGAGGCTTGGCGGCCATCTTCCACAGCAAAAGGTGACCTTGACTCTCTGACTCCCAGGCCTTGATACCACCTCAGCCCAGAGAGAGAAGGCCAACACGGAGCCCTTTTTCAGGGAGACTGGCCTTGCCTCTGAAGTTTCTTGCTCCCCATCTCACCCCCTTCTCTTCTGAGCTAGTCTCCAGGCCAGGGCCAGGACCCCTAGTGGCTCAATGCTTCCCTTAACAGTCTGTTGTGTTTGAGCAGATTATTAAGTGATTGACTCTTGCAAACCAAAACCTCGGCTTTTAAGACAACTGTTTCTGCTTTAAGTTTCAAGAATTTCTAAGGCTCTGATTTCTTGCCTCAAAAAAATGAGCATAATTATACCTGCTTTTACAGGGAATTTATTACAAGAATTGTTGTTTAGTTGCTAAGTTGTGTCTGACTCTTTTGCAACCCCATGGACTGTGGCCCACCAGGCTCCTCTGTCCATGGAATTTCTTAGACAGGAATACTGGAGTGGGTTGCCATTTCCTCCTACAGGGGAATCTTCCCAACCCAGGCATAGGACCTATGTCTTCTTCATTATAAGAATGAAGTGAGCCCATTTTGGAACACAAAGGCCAAGAATTTGATTCTCTGCTGCCTGTACTTTGGGAAGTCCCTGCCCAATATAACCACCTTACTGAATGAAGGGAAGGTAAATCCAGGCATAGTAAGGAATTGTAAAGGGGGAAAAATGCTCAGGTATTTTATTCTACATCTTACCACTACCATATTGTATTATAACATTTTAAAATATAATATCATATATATAATTATTGTAATATCACATATGCTGTGCTTAGTCACTTCATTGTGTCTGACTCTTTGTGACCTCCCTGGACTGTAGCCCACCAGGCACCTCTGTCCATGGGGATCCTCCAGGCAAGAATACTGGAATGAGTTGCCATTCCCTCCTTCAAGGGATCTTCCCAACCCAGGGATCGAACCTAGGTTTCCAGCATTGCGGGTGGATTCTTTACTGTCTGAGCCACCAGGGAAGCCCAAGAATACTGGAATGGGTAGCTTATCCCTTCTCCAGGGGACTTTCCTGACTCAGGAATTGAACCAGGGCCTCCTGCATTGCAGGCAGATTCTTTACCAGCTGATGAGCTACCAAGGATGCCCTTAATATCACATACTATATCTTATGTATTATACTTCTCTGTCATTCATGAATGGAAGAATATTTCCAGCCCTGTTTTTCCTGCTAGACTAGACACCTCCAAAGAGAAAAAAACCTTCCTTTAACAGAGTTACATACTTCACCCAGAAACACACACAGCTCTCTCCTTCACTTCATTCAGGTTTCTGTCAAAATGTCAGTCATCCTGTCTCTCAAACAGCACAACCCACACTCATCACCCACTTTCTCTCATCCTCCTTTATTTTTCTTCATTTCTCTTATCGCCTGACATGCATTGCACAGGTGTTTTTTTCTTATATGTATCTACCCCACACACCTAAAATGTAAGCTCTGTGAAAGCATGGACTTTGCTCAATGTCTTATTTCCAATGACTAGAACATTTCCTGCACATAATAGATACTCAGTAAGTATTAGTGACAGGGAACGAAGGAGGGGACTAAATGGACTGGCTGACACCCTGCATCCCTTGCATCTCAAATGCTACATGCAAAGGCTCTAGCTCAAGAGAACCCACAGTCTTTTTTTTTTCCTACTTTCTTGTACCTATTTTTTCTTTTTATTTTTTTTAATTGAAGTATAGTTTATCTACAATGTGGTGTTAGTTTCAGGTTTACAGAAAAGTGATTCAGCTATACATACATATGTATCTATTTTTTTTAACATTCTTTTCTCTCGTAGGCTGTTATAAAATACGGAATATAGTTCTCTGTGCCAAACAGCAGGTTCTTGTTGGTCATCTGTTTTATACATATTAGTGTGTATATCCCGCAGAGTCTGGAGAGAATGCTTCCTGGAGTTCATCTTCTGCCTTCTTTCAGCAACCAAAGCCCATGTCTTCCTTTGTGTGTCTGCTACTCCCGCTGACTCAGGACAGTTCTCGAAACACTGCTGTCCCCAGACCGGCTTCCTCAGAGCTGTGTGCCCTTCCAGGAGGGCCCTGTGTCCCCCATTGCCTGCTATGGCCAGTTGGTAGGGTCACCCTAGAGCCACATTTCTCTACTCGGCATCCTGGAATCACGTGGAAAGAAAGGGCTGATGGGGAGGGACTGTGGTCACCCAGGACGGCAGCACTTCACTTCCTTCAGGTCTTGCCATCTGCGTGTTTGTCCAGAGCTGGAGGAAGTAAAGCCACTACCACCCAGGACAGCCCATCACCTGCCAAGAGGCAGTGCCTGCACGCCCTCCCTCTGCTACTACTGCACGTCTTCCATCTTCTATTCACCCCCTAGTAGCACCCCTTTTTACTAGGTGTGCTTCACCTCCCCAGAATGACCTTCTCAAATCTCAACCCGGCCAACTTTTGCTCGTTTTCAGGACGCCACACAGATGTGGCATCCCCTAGACACCCACCCCCTCCTCAATCTGGGTTATTCCTCCACCTTGCCAGGATCCCTGTGTTCTGCTCCATCAGTATTTATTACTCAGCACTCTAGTGGTTCAAACCGTAAAGAATCTGCCTGCGATGTGAGAGATCTGGGTTCGATCCCTGGGTTGGGAAGATCCCCTGGAGGCGGGCATGGCAACCCACTCCAGTATCCTTGCCCTGGGGAGTCCCATGAACAGAGGAGCCTGGCGGGCTACAGTCCATGGGGTCGCAAGGAGTTGGACATGACTGAGAGACTAAGCACTGTCCACTGTGATTTAATCTACCTCCTCCCATCTGAGCAAGCCTACTGAAAACAAAAGTTCTATCCTAATTTGTTTGTACCTTCTATCCCTCACCAGAGTCAGACACACCGCGAAAGAGTGAAATTTTTGCTCACTCATACATTCATTCTCTCAATATTGAATCAGGCATGGTACTTGGTACTGAAGGCAACAGCTCAGAGACAAATGAGATCTCTGTCCTCAAGGAATCTGTATCTTAATGAGAGAGACAGATAATAAACATGTAGACAAATACTTGTAGATCAGGAGTAAGATCATAAAGAAAATAAGCAAGGTACTTTAGTCAACATGAACAGAGGTATCCAGCTTTAGGAAGAGGAATCAGAGGTGGCACAGGAGAAGGAATGAATGAAAGGATGGATGGGTGGTGAGATTACACTAGCTGAGATCAGGAAGCACTGGTCACTAAAGGCCCCTCTATCTTGGGAGAGTCTCTGAAACCTCAGAATCTGGCCAACAGAGGAGGCTAAAGCCTGACACTGTACAGAGGTGACAGTGCAAATTAATTTACCCAGAGCTCCCCTTTCCAGTTGCTTATCATTGAGGTTAGAGAGAAGACTATGGTCAATGCTGCCAGAATGAAATGCAACTATTCCTGAGAGACCAGTATTGAAGCCCCGAGGCTGGCCTTGGGGACACCATTAAAAAGAGCTGTGGAGCTCACAGCGGAGCCCAGGACATACAAGTGTAAACACTTGGTGATGACACCCTAGGAGACCAGTCACAGGGGTGTGTGCTGAGGAAGCAGGAGCGGAGGAGAGGCAGGCCACTGCTACAGGGGTGGGGAGGGTGAACAGCAGAGCAGACAGGGAGGGTTTCTGGGATCTACTCTGAGTGGGCCTTGATGGGACAGTGAACAAAACGGGGAGAGAGCAGGGATGTGTCCAGCAGGGAAAAAGGCCAGCAAGCTTAAACTTGGAGTGAGGGGTGTTGAGGAGTGACCAGTGGTGTGGCAGAAGAGGACAGCTCTGCTAAAGGGGGCTGAGGCCAAACTGGAATGCGTAGAGCTCCCCTGTGAGTCTAGAAGGCAGCTCACAAAGGATGGAGAAACACATTCAGCATATACAGAGGCTTCCCTGGTGGCTCAGTGGTAAAGAATCCACCTGCCAATGCAGGAGACATGGGTTGGATCCTTGATCCAGGAAGATCCTACAGGCTTCAAAGACAGAGACCGTATTCCACAACCACTGAGCCTGTGCTCTAGAGCCTGGGAGCCATTAACTACTAAGCCCAAGCTACTGCTACTAAAGCCCATGCATCCTAGAACTGCTGCTGCTGCTGCTAAGTCGCTTCATTCGTGTCTGACTCTGTGAGACCCCATAGGCGGCCTCCTACCAGGCTCCTCTGTCCCTGGGATTCTCCAGGCAAGAACACTTGAGTGGGCTGCCATTTCCTTCTCCGATGCATGAAAGTGAAAAGTGAAAGTGAGGTCGCCCAGTCGTGTCTTACTCTTAGCGACCCCATGGACTGCAGCCTACCAGGCTCCTCCATCCATGGGATTTTCCAGGCAAGAGTACCGGAGTGGGTTGCCATTGCCTTCTCCAATCCTAGAGCTAGTTCTCTGAAATAAGAGAAGCCACTGGAAGGAGAGGCCTGTGCACTGCAACTGGAGAGGAGCCCCTGCTCACAGCAACTAGAAGAAAGCTCACACAGCAACAAAGACTCAGCACAGCCAAAAATAAATAAGTAAAATTATTTTAAAAAATTCAGATACAGCCTCTAGAAGAAGAGCCCAATAGAATTCCCTGCCCTAGAAGGTGAGAGCAGAATGGCTGGGCATGCCTTCTCACAGTGGGTATTCTAGCCTTAAGGAATACAACCCTCTGGAGGAGATACCTGGGAATCCAGAGAAAGGCAAGCAAGAACTAGGGTTGTTTTTTGGCTCATCCAGACCAACAAGCGAGGAGAGTCTTCCTGAGTTCCTGCCTCAGGTGCTGCTAAACTACTGAGACAGGGTTGCTGGGGAGCTTCATCCTGGAAAGGAGGGCTTCTCAATGGTGGCCCTCTCCCCGAGGCGCTGTCCTGTCCTGTGGGGCTTATGGAACACGTCCTGTCAGCAACAGGTGCATGGGACAGCCAGATGCAGTGCTCTTGTCACCAATGGCACTTCCTGGGCCTCCAAAGAACCCAGCCCACACCCAACAGAGGTGGCAACTGGGTTCTCTGGTAAAAGGAGAAAGGGCCCCTGGTTTTCCTTCCAGCTATTCTGGACCTCCTCATAAAAGACTCCAAAATGCCAGGCCTACGGCCACCCTGAGTGGGAAATGAATGCAGGCATATGGCAGACATAAGACTATTTCCTAATAATAAGTATCGATAATAGCCAACACACAGTCAGTGCCTACTCTGGGCCAGCGAGTACTTATACATGTAAGTGTAAGTGCTTCTATACCAGCTTGTTGGTTTATATTGAACAAATCAGACCAACTTTGATTTTCAGTCTCACCCAAGGCACCGTGCACCTGACACTCAGGTGAAATCCCACCTTCTGGGCCTCTGTGTGTGAGGAACACCTGGAGAAAGCCTCCACTGCCCTATTTTTAAGGTCCTGCATCTTTAAGATGTGTTCACTGCTTTCTTATCAAGTCCTGGGCTTCCCTGGTGGTCTAGTGGTTAAGAATCCACCTGCCAATGCAGGGGAAATGGGCTCAATCCCCAGTCCAGGAAGATCCCACATGCCTTGGAGCAAATAAGCCCATGCACCACAACTATTGAGCCTGTGCTCTAGAGCCCAGGAGCCATAACTGCTGAGCCCATGTGTCACAATTACTGAAGCCCATGTGCCTAGAGCCCGTACTCAGCAACAAGAGAAGTCACCACAATGAGAAGCCTGCTCATTGCACCCAGAGAGTGGCCCCCACTTCACCACAGCTAGAGAAAGCCCTCACACAGCAAATGAAGACCCAGCACTGCTGAAACTAAATAAATAAACCTTAAAAAAAAAAAGCACACTAACACGATATTTTAAATCAACTATCGTCCAATACGTTAAGAAACAATTTATTTTAAGTCTGAAAAACCACCATTCAAGCTCCTCCTGGCAGATGAAACGAGCTCCAGTGGTCTTGTATGGAGAAGTGGAGGGGTTGGTGGTGGGGGTGGTGTTCAACTGTACACACCTGATTCTCAGTTGCTCATCAGCTCACCCACACACAGAGATCACCAGGAAGATGGAGCAGCTGTGCACAAGGGCACCCTGCCCTGCCCTGCCCTGCCCAGCACTGAGGGATCCTTGATCTACTCCCTTATAGAATTTCCTGTGCCATAATTCTGCACCCTCCCCCACAACCCCATGCCCTACAACTATACATGTCCTCCCAGTCCAGTCTCAGTCTGTCTCTGGCCTCCCTGAGCTGTCATCTCTGATCAGAACTGTGCTCTCTGTGACCTGGAGCTCCCCGGCCTCTAGCACCACTTTGGAAGCAGCTGGGTGGGGGCCAGGAGTACCATGGGTAGAAGCAAGAGAGAGAGAAGATAAAACACAGAAAGAAGAAAGAGACAAAAATGACACAGAGAGAAGCAGACAGAAGGAAAGAGAAGAGGAAGAGGAAAATGCCTGGGCAGTGGAAAGATGAAGAGGATCGTGAGCTGAGGAGGCCCAGTGCCCTGCTGGGCGCTGAGGCTAGGCCAGGACCAGAAGGCAAAGGTGGGATGGAGAAAGATGGTTGTCAAGAAGAGACAATTCCAAGTATCTGTACTTATCCTGGCCCAGTGGGTCTCAAATTTTTAGCGTGAATAAAAATCACTTGGGATGTTTGTTAAACCATAGATTCCTATTCCAGAGTTCTGATTCCTTACACCTGGGTGGCATCCTGGAGCTCTGTTTTGTTGGTTTTCTGTTTTAACAAGCGGCCTGGTGGCTTCTAACAAAGATGTTGGGAAATACTGACAGTTTTTTTTAGGAGGGCACCTTGTGGCACAGCAGACTTGGATGCAGCTACCCTCAGATCTGACATTTTACATGCTTGGCTTTGGAACTCACCTGCCTTGGAGACTGCCTGCAAATGTTGGGCTCCAGTGGGGGCTGATTCTGCAGAGCTCTGTGAGGCCCACAAATGCTCCCCAAGTGACAGGACTCGCATCTGTGCTGCGGAAGATTAAGTGAGACAACCTTCAAGGACCCTTTCACCTGGAAAATGCTTCTAGTTTCCTGAAATGTGATGCCCTTCTGGGTGTAGCTAGGAAAGGAAAGGAAGTGTTAGTTGCTCAAAAGGAAAGAATTAGTCACTCAGTCATGTCCAAGTCTGTGACCTCATGGACTGTAGCTCGCCAGGTTCCGCGACTGTGGAATTCTCCAAGCAAGAATATTGCAGTGTGTTGCTATTTCCTCCTCCAGGGGATCTTCCTCATCCAGGGATCAAGCCTGGATCTCCCACATTGCAGGTAGATTCCTTATCATCTGAGCCACCAGGGGTCTAGCTAGACAGTCTGTATTCAGAGACCAAAAACTTGCACCCAATTCCTTCCTTCTCAGTCATGCATGTTAGATGGTAGAAGTGTTTTGCTTGTTTAAAGACACATTTTAAGAACTAATTTTGTGCTTTATGACCTCCTTGAAAGTTGATGCCAAATGTTAGATTCTATGTGTAATATTTTACCCACCTTATTCCTCACAAAAAGTGTTATTTTTGCTTTAAAGTGTATGTAAAATACAAAAGTCAAGATCAAAGTGTCAGGAGGTTCAGTTTCTTCTAAAGTCTCCCTCCTCGGCTTGCAGATGGCCACCTCTGGAAGGCCACCTTCACATGGCCTTTCCTCTGTGCTGCACCCCTGGTATCCTCCTGCATGTTCAAATCTCATCTCATAAGCACACCAGTCAGACTGGATTACGTGCGTTCTTGCTAAGTTGCTTCAGTTGAGTTCAACCCTTTTTGCAACCCTATGGACTGTAGCCTGCCAGGCTCTGTTGTCCAAGCAAGAATACTGGAGCAGGTTGCCATGCCCTTCTCTGGGGGAATCTTCCCAACCCAGGGATCAAACTTGGGTCTCTTATGTCTCCTGTACTGGCAGGTGGGTTCTTTACCACTAGCACCACCAGGGAAGCCCCCTGACTAGAGTAGGGCCCCCCTCAAAGGCCTTATGTTTATTTAATCACTTCTTTAAAAGCCCCATCTCCAAATAGAATTGCATTCCAAATACTTCCAAATAAAGGGCTTCAATGTATGAATTTCAAGGGGATAAAATTCAGCCCCAAACATTCCAATTACCTCAATCACAAAAGCTTAAAGTAGGTTGGACACCTGACCCAAAGGCAGACAGCACATAGGTTAGCCAGCAGGCCATCAAGTGGCTTGATATGAAAACTCTGTCCAGTGATGAATAATGGTGATTACATAGAAAAATCATATTCCTTCCAGAGAACTTGGAATGGACAATATAAAACAGAAGGTTGAACACAGGAAGATGTGCTGAACTGTCGATGGTATAATGTACATCCCCAGGCCTGGCCCTTCCATTTGTCCCATGCCCTGGTGTTCAGCACAGTGTTTGAGATAAACTCATTCAGTCTAGCTTTGGAATAAGATTGCTTCTCCCAGAAACTTTTTTCTTCAGGCCTCATCTCCTGAGCACCTCATTCCTTGCTTCTAGTTTAAAGAGCTCCCGCAGCTACCTTCAAAAACGGCTTTTATTTGCAGGCACTGAGGAGACCAAGAGTAACTGCAGAAACAAGGCTTAATGTTCTCTAGTGAGATGAAAGCTCCAGTTGATATTCAAGTTATTCTTGCTGTGGTACAAACAACCTCAAACTTAGAGCAAAAACAAGATAAAATCATCTGATTATACCTGTGTATTCTATCAGAATTCAGAATTCAGAAGCAAGGAGCTTATCTCCATGCAGCAGTGTCTGGACTCTCAGCAGGGAAGACTCAAACAATCAGAATCTTCTGAAGATTCACTCACATGTCTTGCAGCTGATGCTGGCTGTTGGCTGGGACCTCAGCTGGGTTAGTTGGCTGGAATAGCTATCCTGGCTTCTCCATGTGGCTTCTTGGGCTTCAGTGCAAAGTGCCTGGGTTTTAAGAATAAGATCCCAAGAGAACAAGGCAGCATACTATATCACCACGTGTGATCTAGCCTCATTTCCTCTGTGGTCATGCTGCTGCTAAGTCACTTCAGTTGTGTCCGACTCTGTGCGACCCCATAGACGGCAGCCCACCAGGCTCCCCCGTCCCTGGGATTCTCCAGGCAAGAACACTGGAGTGGGTTGCCATTTCCTTCTCCAATGCATGAAAGTGAAAAGGGAAAGTGAAGTCACTCAGTCGTGTCCCACCCTCAGTGACCCCATGGACTCCCACCTTCCAGGCTCCTCCAGCCATGGGATTTTCCAGGCAAGAGTACTGTGGTCATAAGTCTGCCCAAATTCAAGGAAAGGGGACATTGGGACTTCTCTGCAGGTCTGGTAGCTAGGACTCTGCGCTTCCCAGGCAGGTGGCATGGGTTGAATTCCTGGTCAGGTAACTAAGATCCCACATGCTGCACATCATGGCCAAAAAAAAAAGACCCTGTAGCAGACCCTGTGGTCTCCCTGTGGCAGACCCTGCCACAATGGAAGAAATGTCAAGATCACATTGCAGGAAGACAAATATTGTTGTGGTCATCGTTGGAAAATACAGTCCTCACAGCACATCTTCAGGCCACAGTGCTTCACACCCTTTCCACCTGCAAAATATACTAAAACCCTCTCCCAAGACCACCATGTCCCAGCCCATCATGCCACTGGCTCAAGTCATTTCAGTCAGATCCAGGGGTGTATGAATTCCCCAAGTGCAGCAATTTAGGCTCCGCTTCTCCAGTCTAAATACCAGAAAATTCACTTGAGCCCCTACACAATCAATATACAATTGATTGGGGCACAGTGTGGACACAGCTGTTCAAAAAGGGAGAAAACAGGAGGCACACAGCAATTGCAGGTCTGTAAGCCATCCTCAACACCGGCTGGGCACGGGGGGTCAGTTTTTGATGAGAGTTCAGCTCTGCTGCTTTGTTCTCTGGCACTTAGCTCTTCTCTTGGGTTCTTGGTTCTGCCCTGTAAGTCACCACACCTTTGCTTGCTATAAGAATGGCCTGAGTTGGCAGCTGAGTAGTTTTCTCAACCAGCTCCCTGTCTGTAGTGGTTGAGAGGTCCAAAGGTCACCTTTCATTTCATTCTGTTTCTGTCGCTTTCAATCCAAGCTGGTACAATTCTTTTTAAAACTCTGTGAACTTTCGGGATTCCAAAAGTACAACTTACTCCATTAAACAAAAAGCCACAGCCACAAATCCCTTGCAGATAGGCCTTTCTTGACCCTCAGCTCCCCATGAAGCTGCCATGGGGCAACACCCTTATGACTGTTTTAAGTCATGTTGTTAAACAGAGAAAAACCCAAGATTCTAAGAACTTCTCTGCAGTGAGGGTTCTTGGAAGAGGAGTAAGGTGGGAAAGTTGAGCCCACGTTTTCATTCAAACTCAAAAACCACAAGGAGGGCTGGAAGTACTACTCCTGTGAGCATAAGGCAAAGTCAAGCCCTCTTTGAAAGAAAGTTTCACCAAGTTAGACCATAGGGCTCTCTTATCCTTAAGCTCAAGTAGATGAATGACCAAGCACACAAGAAGCCATGCCACTAGTGAGGAAGGATGTAGACACCCATGAATTACAATTGGAATGGTCATATGAAGACAATAGTATTGTTATGAATAAAATATGTATTGAAATATTGGCTCCAATGACAGATGAGTATACAAGAATACACCAGCCATGAACAATTTTGAACTATCATTCCACAAGTTGCTTAATCATTAAAAACAGGAAAAAATATCTCTAAATGGAGAAATGTGATGGATACCAAGTTTACAGCCTTGATAATGGAGCTGCCTGACATCTATGCCTCCTGATATGATTATTGAGAAAGATACAATCTTGCATATGCAGCACTCCTGCCCCCTCCTCAAATTTCTGAATCTAAGCATGAGGGAAAAAATAGGTAAATTCAAATTGAGGGATATTTTACAAAGCAACTGGCTTGAACTCTTCAGAATTATCAAGATGATAAGAGAAGTTTTAAATCCAGAAACTGATCTACATTAAAACAAACAAATAACCCAGGACAACTAATAGAATGAATGATTCTTGATTCTATCCTGGATTGAAAAAATAATAAAAACATTTTTCTTCTAGTTTTATTAAGATAAAACTGACGTATGGCACTGTATAAATTTAAGGTATACAGCATAATGATTTGACTTATGTACACCATGAAATGATTATCACAGTAATCATGGTCAACATTCATCATTTCACACAGATACAAAATTAAAGAAATTTTTTCTTGTGTTGAAAACTCAGGATTTACACTCTTAACAAATTACAGCAGTAAGTTACATAATGAAATATAATGAAAGTTGTACATTGCATCCTTAGTACTGATTTATCTTATAACTTGAAGTCTGTACCTTTTGACTGCCTTCATCCAATTTCCCTTCTCTCCACACCTCACTTATGGTAACCACAAGTATGATCTCTTTTGCTATGAGTTTGTTTGCTTCTGAAACATAACTGACTTATACCACTATGTTAGTTCCTATTACACAAAATGATGAATTGGTATTTCTGTACATTTCAAAATGATCACCACAATAAGACTAGCTATGATATGTCATCATACAAAAATACCACATAGTTGTTAATTATATTCCCCACACTGTACATTTCCTAGCCATGACTCATGTATTTTGCAATTGGAAGTTTGCGCTTCTTAAGCTCTCTCCACTTTTTCTTCCCTTGTCCCCACTGCCCTTCCCTCTGGCAGCCACCTGTTTGTTCTCTGTATCTAGAACTCTGTTTCTGTTTCGTTATGTTTGTTCATTTGTTTTGTTTTTTTTATATTCTATATATAAGTGAAATGATACAATATCGATCTTTCTCTGACTTATTTCACTTAGTGTAATAACTCCTAGGTCCAACCATGTTGGCAAAAATGGCAAGATTGAGCTTTTTATGGCTGAGTAATATTCCATTGTGTGTATATGTATATATATATATATATATGTAGATATATCTGGGCTTCCCTGGTGGCTCAAATGGTAAAGAATCTGCCTGCAATGCAGGAGAACTGGGTTCAATCCCTGGGTTGGGAATATTACCTGGAGGAGGGCGTGGCAACCGGCTCCTATATTCTTGCCTGGAGAATCCCCATGAACAGAGAAGCCACAGTCCATGGGGTCACAAAAAGACACAACTGAGCGACTAAGCATGTATAGATATATCCACCACATCTTTACCCATTCTTCATCTGTTGATGGGTACTTAGGATATCTTGGATATTGTAAATATAAGTACAATGAATATAGGGGTGCATGTATCTTTTCTAAATATTGAGACATCTGAGGACATTTCAACTTGGTTCATATATTAGATATTATGTTTTCAATATTAGATTTCCTAAATGTGATACTTTCACTGTTGCTATATAGGAGAATCTCCTTGTTTTTAGAAGACATGTTAAGATATTTAGAATAATAGTAATTGAATTCTCTGTGAAAAACTTTTAAATGGCTTGCCAAAGGAAAAAAATATATTGTGTAGATATGCATATTTGTGGAAAGAAAAATAAAGTAAATGTGGCAAAAGGTTAATTAGTAAATCTAGATAAAGGATAAATGGCCACTCATTGTACTATTCCTACAAATTTTCTGTAGGTTTGAATTTTTTTATAAAAAGGTTGAGGAAAATATTCACAACTATAAAGAATGAGTAACATGTACCATGTTAATTATTCACATCAACACTCCCCCAAATATGTTAGGGCATCCTTTCTGCAGGCTGAAGCAAAGCTTTTTACTATCCATTTTTGGCAAGGCTCAGCAGGATGAGTTAACTTTCCCAAGGTCACAAAGAAAAGTGTTAAATAAAGTGTCAAATAAGCATAAACCAGAAAACCAAAGATTTGGACACACTTGAAGTTCCAAAATTCTCCTACTCACATGAAAATATCTCTTTCATCTCTGACTAAATAAGAAAATTCAAATAAGGGATTCTGCTCCTTTCTTTATCATTAACTAATGTGTTCTCTGAAAGTCGCTCAGTTGTGTCTGACTTTTTGTGACCCTATGGACTGTAACCTGCCAGGCTCTTCTGTCCATGAGATTCTCCAGGCAAGAATACTGGAGTGGGTTGCCATTCCCTTCTCCAGTGGATCCTCCCAACCCAGGAATCAAAACTGGGTCTCCTTCACTGCAGGCATATTCATAGATTAAAAGATGAGTTCAGGAAGAGAACATATAAAAATGTATTAATTAAATGAAATGAGGTATGCTAAGATAATGGGATTTAAGTTGACATTCTCTGGCATTTCTCTTTCATTCTTTTTATGGTTAGGCAGGAGCAAGAAGAGAGGTTAGCACTGCTGTGAATAACCAGCAGCCATCAACCACCCACTTAGGGGATCACCAGAGCAGGACACTGCTCAGATTTCAGTGTCCCTTGGGACACATTTTCCCTTCCTTCATTTATCGCCTGCAGGCATTGATATCATCTCATGGAAACCCCAGCAATCTGGCACTGTGCGTCTCTGGTCAGCTCAGCTCCTTTGAACCTGATCTCATGACTATAGCAGGTTTCATTGTGACTTGAAAGCCCGGGGGAGAGTAGACTAGGGAGGTGGCCTTAGTAAGACACTAGGGAGCAAAAGTGTTGAATAGTTCTGTTGAATTAAAACAAAAAATCTCTGCACAGGCATGGCCTTGAGAAACAGGACTGTTAGATAATTTTATTTTATTCCCCTGCCTCTCTCTCAAGTGAACCAAATACAATCCCCATTTTGTCTTCCTAGAGTCAGGGCTCAGGTTTGAGCTGTCCTCTTCTTGTTTTTCTTAGAGTTGATCACCTTCAAGTTCTGCTTTAACAACTCATGGCGTATGTGGGATTTTACATGTGATACATTAAACAGCAGTTTTAGAAAGTCTGTTTTCCAGTTAGCCTAAATGGTTTGTTGTGGAAGAGATGCCAACTGTCCTAGGGAACAGAGGCTGTGTGTGCTAAGATTGTTTAACTCCAAGGATTTGAAAAAGTTTACCATCATCAGAATAAAGATTTCAATGAACTCCAGAACTATTGATACTAGATACACTCCCTCCTCATGGATCAAGCTGCAGGGGAAGAGCAAAGAACCCGGAATCAGATAGGCGGCACCTGCACTTGATTATCTCACCAATGAGAAAGAGACGACTCATGGTAACTCAATCTACGTTTTATTTCTCAGTCCTTCGAGTTCTTGCTCAGTTACCAACTGCCTGGCTCCTGAGATATTGACAAGACTCCTCGCAAAGGAAAACTACATTGCAGGGAGCACAGTGGTACAGTAAATGCTAACAGAGGACCTGAGAAGGTGAAAGGACAGAGCAATCTGACTGACGAGAGAGTGTGGGATTTCGTATGGCCAATCTGGGGATAGATTATGCAGAGATAATTCTGCTTCTGCCTCAGGGGAAAATTTAGACACAAGATTGACAGAAAGGAATGATATGGTTAGTCTACTCGCCTCTCCTGACTTCCATCCCTGCACGGTCATTCCTCTGGTAGCAAAAGAGCTAAAACTAAGTCATAACTACTGTCCTGAAGGGACTTGAACACTCAGTGAATGGCAGAGTCAAGCTCTGCTTAAGGTCTGCTCTTTCTTCATCAAGTCAGAGTAAGAAGAAAAATATACTAAAGGTTATTGTCTTTACTATTACATCTCAATTCTACAAATAACTTTATTTGGATCTCCTACAGTGTGCCAGGTAGGCCAGGAGATACAGAAATAAATGATGCACTTCATTTCTGTCCAGTTGCTCAGAGATGCCTGCATGAAAGCAAGGCAATACATCAATAAAAAAGGAGAGACAGACAATCCAGAAAATATAATAGATATGAAGCAGCATCACAGCAAGTGTGGGAAGAAGGACAGTCCATATCCAGGAACTAGAGAAAGAACATTCCCACAGTGATGGGAGAGAAAGATCTGAGGGTGAATAATTACGCAGTGCAGTGTACAGCAAGGTCACCAGTGTTTTAATGGAACCACTTTGAACCATGATGGATCTGACTTCATAGTCTCAGAAGCTTCCAAAGTGGATGGCTGACATTAAGGAAGGAAGAAAGAAGAGATAATTTAGAATCATTAGATTGAGGATTTGTGGGGTGGGGAGGGAGTACTTAATTATAGTTGGAGTTGTTGCTTAGTTGCTGAGTCATGTCCAACTCTTTTGCAACCCCATGGACTGTAGCCCACCAGGCTCCTCTGTCCATGGGATTTCCCAGACAAGAATACTGGAGTGGATTGCCATTTCCTTCTCCAATGGATCTTCCCTACCCAGAGACAAAACCTGGGACAGGGGGATTCTTTACCACTGTAAAGCCATGGTTAGAAGTTATCTTAAAATAAGTCATGCTTTCTAAGTATATTCTTCTTAAGCTTGGTGATTATTACTTTGAAGTTAACATTTTAAATAAAAATGCCACTGTTTTTTGAAATACAACTCATTGTTCACATACAGGATAAGGCAACGAGAGTTTTTGTTTTTAAGAGGTAAACTTTTTATTTTACAACAATGTGTAATTTACAGAGAACTTGGAAAAATAATGCAGAGATCCCCAGATAGCCTATACTGTTTCCTATAATGTTAATATCATACATTAACCAATGTTTTTACATTATTATTAACTAAAGTCTGTGTTTTATTCAGATTTCCTCTATTTTTTTATCTAAGGGAGTTATTTATTCCCAAAGTAAAAGCATAAGATCAAACCTGGAAAATGAACTAAAGAAATACAAACATCTGGGTCAAATGCCTTCTGTCACTAGATTTTCTCATTTAACCACAATTCAGTAAGGCTTCTAAGCCTGAGTTGTGTATTGAACCTAAACTATTTGTACCAAAGTCCTGCAAATCTGCTGGGCCATCAAGGGTTGTTTTTGCTTAAGGATCACAAAGGCTTTGACCACTGGTCACAATTATGTTAGCTCTAAAGCTGTTTACTATCATTAGAATTAAGGATTCCCCAGGTGGCTCAGTGGTAAAGAATCTGCCTGTCAAAGCAGGAGACACAGGAAACTTGAGTTCAATCCCTGGGTAGGGAAGGTCCCTTGGAGAAGGAAATGGCACCCCACTCCAGTATTCTTGCTTGGAGAATCTCATGGACAGAGGAAGTTGGTGGGCTACAGTCCATGGGGTCACAAAAGAGTTGGAAACAACTGAGGGACTGAGCACACATGCATCACTAGAATTAAGGCACCAGAATTGGATAAACTATCAGTATTAGAAAAATTCCCTTATGTTTCAAGCTATGGAGGAAAAGCAAAGACCTGGAGTTAGAAAGGCAGCCCCTGCCCTTGATTATCTCAGCCGTGAGAAAGTCTACTCATGGTAACTCAGTTTAAGTATTTTTTTCTCACTCCTTTGACATCTTTCTCAGTCCCAGACTGCCAGTTAGCTCAGTAACTATTAGTTCCTTCCAGGCATCCTAAAGGGTCTTTGCTCATTTTAGTTTAATCATTTTAGTTCAGTTTTAACATCAGCCAATGTCTGGCAACAACAAAAAATTTAACAGAAGTACAAAATAAACTCCCTGCTGAGAGCAAATTCTTCTCTTTTCTTCCTCAGATTTTCTAAGTATCAGAAGATCTTTTTAAAAAGTAGAATATTGAGTGTTCAGTGAATGATTATGGCCTGGCAAATTCCATCTCTGGCATCTGCACAACCATAGTTAGTTATTGGTATCTAGTCAGGAGTTCATCTACTACTGAGCAGATTAGATTTTAAAAGTTGTTAATAAGTCCATTTGTACATAAGTCTATAGTGAGGGTACCTAGTAACTATCGTGCATACAGTGGAGCCCAACTTCCTGGGTTCAAATCCCAGCTCTGCTATTTATTACCTGCAACCTGGCGATACAAACTCTCTGTGCCTCAGTTTTTTTTTTATGTTTAAGATGGGGGAGGGAACGATAATATCTCCTTGATGTGAGAATTAAATTCATTCACACACGTACCTGACACAAAAAGTATTCAAAAATCACCAATACTATTAGTAAGCTATACAAACAAATTTCTCCAGAGAACTGTAGATATTGATGGCTTCAGTTCCAACTCTTTTAGACCTCTTAAAAAGATGTTATTTTATCTTTATGTTCACTGCATATAAAATTTATTTTTTTGCATATAAAATTTATAAGAGACTAGGTCTTCAACAACTATGAACATTTTCATAAATTTCTCTAAGTTAGGATACTTATGTCTGAACAATGAAAGTATCCTTTTCATAAAATTCATGGCTGTAATATCAAAGTGGTATTGGATACTACAGTTTTTTTAGCTCACTCTTTTTGTTTTGCTTTGCCTTTCAAAACAGCAAAACCCAGCAAATGCAGCTTAAGTCATGATTGACCGCAAAACTATAATAGCTACAGGTGACTGCCAACAACACCTGTTGGTGGTGGCAGAGCTTATATGCACAGCTTTTTGTCTATAAAATTAATGTTTAAAGGTCATACATAGAGGATGTTCTTTACTAAAATAGATTAAAAACACATATTCATCTAAAAAAAATGTAAACTCTGTGTATCAGTGTCCAGAGGAGTCCGTGGCATAGATATAAAATAAATAGCTATTGCTGAATGAGTGAATGACAGGTACTTTGGTGAATACTCTTTGTATATCATCTCTTAAAGCAAACAAAGAAAGGGTAGGATAATTATCTGCTCTCTGTAGATAAGAAAGGGTCTTCCCCGGTGGTGCAGTGGTAAAGAATCTGCCTGCAATGAAGAAGACATGGGTTCAATCCCTGTGTTGGAAAGATTGCCTGGAGGAGGAAATGGAAAACCACTCCAGTATGCTTGCCTGGAAAATTCCATGGACAGAGGGGCATGGCAGGCTCTAGCCGATGGGGTTGCAAAAAAGTCGGACATGACTGAGCACAAGCACACATAGATAAGGAAACCCAAACTCAGACTGGTTAGATAATCTAAACACCCAGCTATCCAGTTCTAAAAGCTTCCTTCTTCACAACTCCATACAATAGGGTGAAAAGGTAATCACTCATCTGAGTGTTGTGATGAAAACCTGAGAGATGGACAAAGGTCAGATAGCAAAGCTCACCTGAGTGGAACTCTGAGTGGTAATTCCAGGAGCCATCCCCCAGTTCATGAAGGACAAGCACAAGACACCTGACAAGCACAAGACACATCTGAGCCGAAGGGGGAGACCCCCAGTGTGCCAACTAGTCCAAGATGAGATCTGGGAGGACTGATAGGAGAGAGGGGAGCCTGGCAGACTCCCAAGATTCACTTGTAGAGGGACAATTCTTTCCATTGGGTTTGTTTTTTCATTAATTAATGGCTTCTTCATTTTCCTGATGATAATAGAAATAGATTCTCATTTTTTTAAAATTTCAGGCTAGTCAGACATTTTTAAAATGTAAAAATATTCTTTAATCCCACCACATGGATTTAATATTGTGCCATATAACCTTCCAGATGTTTTTCTCTGTGTGATTATATACACTTTTTTTAACGCACAAAGCAGGACCCCTTTTGAAAGCCTGAGGCTGCACCCTACAGACCTGCCCCTGTTTGTCCTGATAGCACAACAAATGTTCACACCTGATTTCTGACACTTAGCTTCACTGTTCATTTGTGAAATGAGAAGATCATCATAGTCTACCCCCCCACCCCCGCTTTTATTTAAAACAAAAGTACCTATATCCTTTGGCCTTTAGGGGATTTAGGGGATGTTTTCCCTTTCAAAATTAAGGTGCACAATTCTTACTACAGTCCTATCCTGCTGATATCGACATAGAAATGACTTAAAAGTGAAGCTAAACAATGACTGCTTATCATTTCAAATTGTCTTTTTAAATACTCACCTGAAAACAGAAGCCCATGACTTATTAAAGGCATGCTGATGGAGCCCCAGTGTAAAATTTTAGCTGTTGGAGATCCGTCTGGTCTTCATCTCTGAGTATAGGGCTTTATATAGTATTCAGTATAAATCACACCAGTCTCTGGATAAGTAAATTGTGATTTTTTTCCCCTTTGTTGAAATAAACATGCTTATTGTTTTTCTATGGTTGTCTTCTTTAATTACAGTGTTTCACTGAACCACAACACATGGCTCTTATAAATGTGTTACCATGCCCAGGGGAGGAAGGGTAAAGCCAGTCAAGGAAGCCAACCAGCTCTAGCAAGAAGGCAGTTCCAGGAGCAGCATATTGGCCTAAGAGAACAAGAGGTGAGCAACCTGTTGTATATGACATCTGATTTCCAAAAAGTGGAACACTTTCTACATTCAGACTGTTCCATCCACATCCAGCTGACTTGTACCTTTAAGTTGGTGTAAAATAATAATGTAGTGATGAGCATCAGCAGAGCCAAGAAGTACAATGGTAGTAAGTGTGGTCAATGTTCAGCAGATGTTGGATATGATGATGGTGATGAACTAATTTTCCTCCTCTTGTTTTCATTGGGTGTCATATGTACCCAGTACTACAGAGAACACAAAGAGAAAGTTCCTGACGTGTACTGAGCATTGTCAAATATTGGGTCAAGTCCTTTACTTACATTGAATGATTTAATCCTGACAACAACTCTACACAAATTCTTAAGCTTTTCTTATTCCCATTTTTCAGATAAGAAAACAGATTTAGATGAAATTTTTCCAGTGTCACAACACCTGAATAGTTCTTTCTCTAGAGAAAAAAAGAAAAAGGGTGCATATATATTTGTTGAGTACCTCACTAGCTACGTACTCATCTAATGTAACATATGGCAACCAAATATATTCTCATCTAAACCTTTATGATAGCCAATGTTGGTGAGGGTGTGCAGAGTCATTCTCATACAATTGCTGCTGCTGCTGCTGCTGCTGCTAAGTCGCTTCAGTCGTGTCCGACTCTGTGCGACCCCATAGACGGCAGCCACCAGGCTCCCCCGTCCCTGGGATTCTCCAGGCAAGAACACTGGAGTGGGTTGCCATTCCCTTCTCCAATGCATGAAAGTGAAAAGGGAAAGTGAAGTCGCTCAGTCGTGTCCGACTCTTAGCAACCCCATGAACTGCAGCCTACCAGTCTCCTCCATCCATGGGATTTTCCAGGCAAGAGTACTGGAGTGGGGTGCCATTGCCTTCTCCCATACAATTGCTAATAACTATCAAAAACATGTCTATGCTTTTTAACCCAAACAGCTTTGATTATAGGAATATACCTTACATGTTTATTGGAGCAAATGTGTCATGATGAAAGTACCATGAAATCTTTACAATATTTACTTTGTTCATAATATCAAAAGGTGATACCAAAACAAAAGGCTTTTTACATGGAACTAAGGGCTTCCCTGGTGGCTCAGCTGGTAAAAAATCCACCTGCAATATGGGAGACCTGTGTTCAATCCCTGGGTTAGGAAGACCCCCTGGAGAAAGGAACGGCTACCCACACCAGTAACCTGGCCTGGAGAATTCCATGGATACAGTCCATGGGGTTGAAAAAGAGTTCAACATGACTGAGCAACTTTCATTTTATGAAACTAATCAAAGTATACTATACAAATAATAAAATACCATATAGCCTTTTAAAGAATGTGGTAGATAGATAAAAGTATCCAAGACACATATTTTGACTGGAATTGCAATCATGTATCAGCTCTAGGTTCAAAGGACAGAAAAATCCATATGAACAGACACAACCAAGATTGCCTGTGAAGGAAAATGAAACTTGATTTGTGTCTCAACTTAAAAAATGGAATGATTTTGGCCAGGTGAGGAAAAGAGGAAGGACCAGGGAAGGCTGTTTTATAGTGGAAAGAACCCTGGTTTTAGAGTTAAAAACCCTGGTTTTGGAGTGCAAATCATCTCCGGTCTGAATCAGGGTGTCCCAGAGCTTGTACATGAAAGTACCAAGATTTTCAGAGAAAAGGTGCATTCCCCAGGAGAATACAAGGTGGCTACTGGGAAGAGAAATTTCTTTGGAAGTCTCAAGTTTCCTACCTTTGACTTTGGCTAATGGACATTATGTTGTTTCATTGAAACTGAAAAATTAGGAATGTTGGACCAAATTGAAGAGAGCTGGTACAGCATATCAGATTCAGTGTGCAATTTCTCTTTTCTTTCTTAGAGACATGGTTTCTCAATAACACAAGCTCCCATAATTATATGGACAAAAATAATGGAAAGTGAAAACCAAGAACCTAGAGTTGTGTTAGCAGCTAGTGGAACTTATTTGTCAAAGCTCGTGATTCTTATTTCTTTTTACTTGTTTATACGTGTTTTTACAAGGCGACTGATTTTTTAAGAAGTGAACGTTGATGGTAGGAGGGCTATATATTCCTCAGGAAGGGCCACTAATTTGCTGGTTTATATTCGGATTCTGTATAAAACATCATTTGAAAAATAAATTCATGCCTCAAAAAGAAAAGGATTAAAAATCACAGCTTTAGATACCAGTTAATAATCTTTAGGCAAGATATCTACACCATGAGCAGTTAACAATAAATGGTACTATCTGGGTTCATTTGAGTCATTTATGACTCTGAAAGAGCTTCACGCCCCTCTCACCAGATATAACTGAGAGTGAAAAGTATGTAGTGCAGATTTACAGCAACCAATGAACCATTGTTACTAATAAACACAGTTTACTAGTAAAGAACTGTCTTAAGTAAAAATTCTTACTAAAATGCAAAAATAGCCTCATTAAGTCTACATCTAGGAGAGAAGCCTGGGGAAATAGAATGAACAGAGAGCACTGGGAAGAGAACGGGCTCTAGAATCAGACAGGTTTGAGTATGACCAGCTATGGGACCTTAGTCCAGTTACATAAACATTCAACACAGTTTTTTCAACCACAAGACATATGTCTATTATAAGCATTTTCCATTTTATATATATATATAGAGAGAGAGAGAGAGTGCCTGAGACAGGAATTATGGTGCCATTAAAAAAAAAATAGTGGTTATTATTAGACGAGTCACTTAACTTTGAGCCTAGTTTTCTTATTTAGAAAAATGAATAATGATTCCTATGGGAGAATATGTATGTAAAGAATTTCTGAGCTTTAAAATTCTCTAAAGATTTAAGTTTATTATAATAATCAGAAGAAATTATATAAAGACATGAGGCATTAACTAATACATGGGTTATATAAAACTGTATGATTTCTATCTCTGAAAATATGGTAAGCTAAATAACATATAAATCTTCCCAACAAAAACCCTTAAAATTGCTGGATTAGATATGGCATGCCTCTCAAATGTATGGCTGAACTTGCATGGAAATAAGGGAATTCCCCAGGGAGTGCTCAAGAGAAGTGTGTTCTGAGGATAACTTTCATTCTCTTTACCCATGGAAAAACATGAGAACAGGACACAGTTTCTTGAAACTCACAAGGTAAAGAAATGAATCCAAGACCTCTGCATAAAATCAGGAACACTGAAAAATCCTCAGTGAAGGGGAACAAGGAAAATGTCTGCCCACTGACAAAGGGTGCATAGAATAGTACTTGATATATTCTCCAGGACTCTTTGGAAAAAAGTGTCCTCTGAGAATTCACAACCCCAACCTGCCCTCATGTGGATTAGAGGTTCATGTTTACACTATCTGTATAGTCTCAGAAACCCCAAGAGAAGAAAGGAACATAAGATGACCCTAGGGCATGAACAAAATAAAATTTTAGCAATGGCCAAAATAAATCATTCTGGAGGGGCAGATATACAACACAGCTTCCACAGGCAACCCATAGACAAAGCCAAGTTGAACATGAGCTCAAAAGTAAAAACTATAAAGAACATGAGTGACTAAGCCACCATGAGCAAGAGTCAGCAAAAACAAAAAGCTCAGTCTGATTCCTAAGAATTCAGATAATACAATTATTGGTTAAATTATAAGAATGTGTTTATAAATTAATAAATTAAGGATGTTAAACATTTAAAACATGAAAAAATAAGATAGCTATCAAGAAGTAAGAATTTTTGGAAAAATTTAACTCCTAGAAGGGAAAAATGTTGTGATTAAATTTTTTTTTTTTTACTTTTTTAAATTAATTAATTTATTTTGATTAGAGGATAATTACTTTACAATATTGTGATAGTTTTTGCCATACATTAACATGAATCAGCCACAGGTATACATGTGTCCCCGATCTTGAACCCCCTCCCACCTCCCTCCCCATCCCACCCCTCAGGGTTGTCCCTGTGCACCAGCTTTGAATGCCCTGTTTCATGTATCAAACTTGGACTGTTGATCTATTTCACATATGGTAATATACATGTTTCAATGATATTCTCCCAAATCATCCCACCCTCGCCTTCTCCCACAGAGTCCAAGGCTCCAGTTTTATCCACCTCATGGCAAATAGATGGGGAAATAGTGGAAACAGTGGCTGACTTTACTTTTCTGGGCTCCAAAATCACTGCAGATGGTGACTGCAGCCATGAAATTAAAAGACACTTACTCCTTGAGAAGGAAAGTTATGACCAACCTAGATAGCATAATAAAAAGCAGAGACATTGCTTTGTCAACAAAGGTCCATCTAGTCAAGGCTACGGTTTTTCCAGTAGTCATGTTTGGATGTGAGAGTTGGACTATAAAGAAAGCTGAGCACCGAAGAATTGATGCCTTTGAACTGTGGTGTTGGAGAAGACTCTTGGGAGTCCCTTGGACCGCAAGGAGATCCAACCAGTCCATCCTAAAGGAGATCAGCCCTGGGTGTTCATTGGAAGGACTGATGCTGAAGCTGAAACTCCAATACTTTGGCCACCTCATGAGAAGAGCTGACTCATTTGAGAAGACCCTGATGCTGGGAAAGATTGAGGGCAGGAGGAAAAGGGGATGACAGAGGATGAGATGGTTGGATGGCATCTCATGGACATGAATTTGGATGGACTCCAGGAGTTGGTGATGGACAGGAAGGCCTGGCGTGCTGCACTTCATGGGGTTGCAAAGAGTCAGACATGACTGAGTGACTGAACTGAACTGAACTTATCATTAGAAATAATTCAAATGCATTCCTTCTAATAACTGAGTAATATTCCATTGTGTATATGTACCACAGCTTTCTTATCCATTTGTCTGCCAATGGACATCTAGGTTTGTTCCATGTCCTAGCTATTGTAAACAGTGCTGTGATGAACATTAGGGTACACATGTCTCTTTCAATTCTGGTGTCCTCAGTGTGTATGCCCAGCAGTGGGATTGCTCTTTCATATGGGAGTTCTATTTCCAGTTTTTAAAGGAATTTACACAGTGTTCTTCATAGTGGCTGTACTAGTTTGCATTCCCACCAACAGTGTAAGAGGGTTTCCTTTTCTCTGCACCCTCTCCAGAATTTAGACTTTTTGACAGAAGCCATTCTTACTGTCATGAGATGGTACCTCATGGTGGTTTTGATTTACATTTCTCATAATGAATGATGTTGAGCATCTTTTCATGTGTTTTTTAGCCATCTGTATGTCTTCTTTGGAGAAATGTCCATTTAGTTCATTGGCCCATTTTTTGATTGGGTCGTTTATTTTTCTGGAATTGAGCTGCATGAGCTGCTTGTATATTTTGGAGATTAATTCTTTGTCAGTTGCTTCATTTGCTATTATTTTGTCCCATTCTGAAGGCTGTTTTTTCACCTTGCTTGTAGTTTCCTTCATTCTGCAAAAGCTTTTAAGTTTAATTAGATCCCATTTGTTTATTTTTGCTTTTATTTCCATTACTCTGCAAGGTGGGTCATAAAGGATTTTGCTGTGATTTATGTCAGAGAGTGTTTTGCCTATGTTTTCCTCTAGGAGTTTTATAGTTTCTGGTCTTACATTTAGATCTTTAATCCATTTTGAGTTTACTTTTGTGTATGGTGTTAGAAAATGTTCTAGTTTCATTCTTTTACAGGTGGCTGACCAGTTTTCCCAGCACCACTTGTTAAAGAGATTGTCTTTTCGCCACTGTATATTCTTGCCTCCTTTGTCAAAGATAAGGTGTCCATAGGTGCATGGGTTTATCTGTCAGTACCATATTGTCTTGACAACTGTAGCTTTGTAGTATAGTCTGAAGTCATGCACATTGATTCCTCCAGTTCCATCCTTCTTTCTCAAGATTGCTTTGGCTATTCGAGGTTTTTTGTATTCATACAAATATCCATACAAATTGTGAAATTATTTGTTCTAGTGCTGTGAAAAATACCGTTGGTAGCTTGATAGGGATTGCATTGAATCTAAAGATTGCTTTGGGTAGTATACTCATTTTCACTATATTGATTCTTCCAATCCATGAACTTGGTATATTTCTCCATCTATTTGTGTCATTTTTTATTTCTTTCATCAGTGTTTTATAGCTTTCTATATATAGGTCTTTTGTTTCATTAGGTTGATTTATTCCTAAGTATTTTATTCTTTTCATCACAATGGTGAATGGAATTGCTTCCTTAAATTCTCTTTCTGTTTTTTCATTGTTAGTGTACAGGAATGCAAGGGATTTCTGCATATCAATTTTATATCCTGCAATTTTACTATATTCATTGATTAGCTCTAGTAATTTTCTCTTAAGTCTTTAGGGTTTTCCATGTAGAGGATCATGTCATCTGCAAACAGTAAGAGTTTTATTTCTTCTTTTCCAATCTGGATTCCTTTTATTTCTTTTTCTTCTCTGAATGCTGTGGCTAAAACACCCAAAACTATGTTGAATAGTAATGGTAAGAGTGGGCATCCTTGTCTTGTTCCTGACTTTAGGAGAAATGCTTTCAATGTTTCACCATTCCAGGTAATGTTTGCTGTGGGTTTATCATATATGGCTTTTATTGCATTGAGGTATGTTCCTTCTATGCCTGCTTTCTGGAGGCTTTTTAAAATCATAAACAGATGCTGAATTTTGTCAAAGTGTTTCTCTTCATCTATTGAGATAATCATATGGTTTTTACCTTTCAATTTATTAATGTGGTTTATTGCATTGATTTGTGAATATTGAAGAATCCTTGCATCCCTGGGATAAAGCCCACTTTGTCATGATTATGATATTTTTAATATGTTGTTGGATTCTGTTTGCTAGATTTTATTAAGGATTTTTGCATCTATGTTCATCAGTGATGTTGGCCTGTAGGTTTTCTTTTTTTGTGGCATCTTTGGTTTTGGTATTGGAGTGATAGAGGCCTCATAGAATTGGTTTGGCAATTTACCTTCATTTGAAATTTTCTGGAAGAGTTTGAGTAGGATAGGCATTAGCTGTTCTCTAAATTTTTGGTAGAATTTACCTGTGAAGCCATCTGGTCCTGGGCTTTTGTTTGTTGGAAGGTCTTTTTATTACAGTTTCGATTTCCATGCTTGTGGTGATGTGATTAAATTTAAAGCTAAAATAAAGAGCAGATTAAATACATCTGTGGGAAGAATAAGTCAACCAAAATAGAGCTGAAGAAAAAAAATTCATAATTCAGAACAGAGAAAGAACTTAAAAATATGAAAGAGAAGGAAAATGTCATAATACTAGAATGTGAAGGTTTGGAATGTTTCTGATAAGAGAAGGACAGGGAGAATGGGGAAGACAACATCTAATAGATAATGGCCAAGGATTTTTCCCTGGTGAAAAGCAAGAATCCTCTGATTCTGGATACAAAAGAATACCAAAGAGGAGAAAGAAAAATTGCTTTATAAATTTTACTTAGGTTTTATTATGTTTTGGGCATGAGAGTCCTATATAGCTAAGTCATAACTAGAAATAAAAGTTAGTTGTTATTCTTTAAAATGTGAACTTCAAGTATTAGCAGGTTACAACATGGAAAGATTTATGAAGAAAGAAACACCTTTTCACCATCCTTCAAAGCACGCATATCAGCAGCCATATATTCTTCCAACTCTGTTTTCATTCATTCATTCATTGAACATATAAGCCATTGAGGCCCTAATCAGTGCCAAGCACTGTTTTAGGAACTGAAAACATACAAGTGAACAAGGCAGACAAAGTCCCTGCTTTTTCAAAGCTTTTATTGTCTTCTACTCTTTGAAAGAGACAGTAAATAAATAAATGCAGAAGACAAATTCAGAGAGCAGCAAGTGCACTAAAGACAATAAAATGGGATAAAAAATTGAGTTCCAAGGGTTGAGGAGCTGGTGATATGCTACTTTGGTTGCAGTGTTGAGGGAAACTTCCCCCAAGGAGGTAAAGATAGGCTGAGGTCTGAACTCTGAAAAGGAGTTGGCAGTTTCTGGAGGAGGGGACAGCAAGTTCAAAGGCTGAAGGCTTCAATAAACCTGTTTCTGTTTAGGGAACAAGAAGCCCAGATGACTGCATCTCAGAGCTCAGGGACATGTGAGTGGTATGAGCTCAGGGAGAGGCAGGGACAGTTCATGCAGCTTTGTAGGCCATGCAACAGGTCTATATGTTATTCACTGTGCTATTGGAAGCCATTCGTGTATTTTAAAGCAGTGACTGATGGAACCTGATTTAAGTTTGTAGATGATACTTTAGCAGCTTAGTAGAGTGGGCCAAAAGAGAAACCAGGGATCAATCCTTATCGGAGTTTCAACCTTCATTGGAATCATCTAGCAGAGATGGTCGCAAAGAGTCAGACATGACTAAGCGACTAAGTACAGCACAGCACAGCAGAGATGGTAGAAGTTGGGTCAGGGTGGCAGCAGTGAAGTTGGGGAGAAGCAGACACATTTAGGTTATATCTTGGAGGTAGACACAACTCAACTTGCTGATGGATTGAATACAGGGAGAGAGGAAACGAGAGGAACCAAAAATAACGCCTTGATTCTCAAGATTTGGGGCTTATTCACTTCAGTGCTTTCAATTTTTCCCTGCTTTCACTCTTTCCCAGCATCAGAGTCTTTTCCAATGAGTCAGTTCTTCACATCAGGTGGCCAAAGTATTGGAGCTTCAGCTTCAGCATCAGTCTTTCCCATGAGTATTCAGGGTTGCTTTCCTTTAGGATTGACTAGTTGATCTCCAAGCTGTCCAAAAGTGAAAGTGAAGTTGCTCAATTGTGTCTAATTCTTTGCGAAACCCATGGACTATAGCCTACCAGGCTCTTCCATCCATGGGATTTTTCAGGCAAGAACACTGGAGTGGGTTGCCTTTCCTTCTCTAGGAGATTTTCTCAACCGAGGGATTGAACCCGGATCTCCCACATTGTAGGCAGACGCTTTACTGTCTGAGCCACCAGGGAAGTCCTATGCTGTCCAAGGGACTCTCAAAAGTCTTCTCCAGCACCACAGTTTGAAGGCATCAATTCTTCAGCACCTTTTTTATTGTCCAGCCTTCAAAGATTGAAGGCAGGGGGAGAAGGGAATGATAGAGGATGAGATGGTTGAGTGGCATCACTGACTCAATAGACATGAGTCTGAGCAAATTTGGAGATGGTGAAGGACTAGGAAGCCTGGTGTGCTGCAGTCTAAGGAGTTGTAAAGAGTCAGACACAACTGAACAACTGAATAACATTTTAGTGCATGGTAGAATCAATTCCTTGATATGGAGGGAAAATGGGAGGAAAAAACAGGTTAAGTAGAAAAGTTAAGGTGCCGAAGAAAAGCTTAAAATGTTTATAAAACAACCTAGTAGATAGATCAAAAACACAATTGGATATACTGCTCTGGAGATCAATGGCATGGCCAGACAGTTAAAAACACAGAGAAGATATTTAAAGATCCAAACTAGTAAGATTACTAAGGAGAAGGTGTTGATAAAGAAGAGATGGGGAGGGTGGAAAGAAGGGAACTAAAGGGTGAAAGTGAGAAAATAGAGGGAAGAAAAGGGATAGGAGGTTAATATTTAGAGGTCTAATGAAAGGAATGGGAGTGGGTCCAGTGAAAAAGAATGGCCATGTTCAGGGAGAAAACTCAGTCAATAAATTTACTGAAAGCAAAGGAAGAGAGTTTGTCGAGAATGAAGGACAACTGTGTAGGAAGCTGCCAAAGGGTCAAATAAAATAAGGATAAACAAACTTTCCTTGTCGTCCAGTGGCTAAGAATCCACCTTGCAATACAAGGGACACAGGTTCAATCCCTGGTTTTCAGGAAATTAAGATCCCATATGCCATGGGGCAGCGAAACATGTGTACCGCAACTACTGAGTCTATGCACCACAAGGAAAGATCCTGTGTGCTGCAACTAAAACCCAACACAGCCAAATGAACATTTTTTTTTTTTTTAAGAATAGAGGAGTGATTATTGCATTTGGCAGGATAAAGGGTACTGGTGACCTTGACAAGGGCAATTCCAGTCCAGTAGGGAAGATGAAGCTTTATTGGAGCTGGTTAAGGAGATACAAGGAGGTGAGGAAATGGACACAGGAATTAAAGTCAGGTTTTTTTTTTCTGATGTCTTAACCAAAAGTATATAGGTGGTATATGAGATACACATTTAAAATGGAAAATAGAATTTTCATTTTGATATGGTCACAGCCCCGTGAAAGGAAAACATTCCACACTAAAGACAGATCAAGAGTGGTTGTAGTAGTCATTTCCTGAGGAAGCAGAGCAGCAAAGAGAGGTTGGTGCTTGATAAGAATGAGGATGCTGTATACACCGTGGGAAGGAAAGGTGGAGGATGGGTACAGATGAAAGTGGGAAGAAGGACATTCCTGTCGGATTGCTTTGTGTACGACCATGAACTCCTGCACCTCTCAGACCAAGGTTGAGAGCTGAACCTCACTGGTCCAGTTTCTCCTTTTCATTTCACTGCTGGCCCTGAGGGTTAACCGTCCACTTACTGAGTGGGTATCCTTTGGTAATGGAATAAGATAAAAATTGCTAACAAAACTGCAAGCAATCAGATGGTCACACATCAGGCTCTGTTCCAGGCTCTTGAGAGCAAAGTCCATAGACGTGCTAATGAACTGGATAGAGGGAGAGAGAAAATGGGAAGAATCAAGGTTAATGCCTGCATCAGTGTATAGCGATGACAGAAAAAAAAAGTTGTTCCCATGAGCTTTCATTCTAGTGAGAGGAGAGAGGGATACGTTCCGTTAGTTTCAGGTATATAGCACAGAGTTACACACATGTAAGTTATAAATTATAAAATTATAATTAAAAATATAAATTTGTGTTATAAATATATAAGTATAATTACATATTTGTAAAAGTATATATTTATGTATATATGTGTGTTTAGATTCTTTTCCATTATATGTTATTACAATACATTGAGTATAGTTCCCTGTGTGATGTAGTGAGTCCCTATTGGTTATCTATTTTATATATAGTAGTGTGTATATGTTAATCCCAACTCCTAATTTATCCCTCCACCCTCTCTTTGCCCATTTGTGATCTTAAGTTTGTTTTCTATGTTTGTATATAAGTGTCATTTTTAGATTTTTGTGTCCTTTTTTTAGATTCCACATATAAAAGATATAATATTTGTCTTTGGCTTACTTCATTTAGTATGATAATTTGTAGGTCCATCCATGTTGCTACAAATGGAATTATTTCATTCTTTTAATGGCTGAGTAGTATTCCATTATATAAATTTGTCATATCTTCTTTACTGATTCACAGACATTTAGGTTGCATCCATGTCCAGACTCTTATAAGTGGTGCCGCAGTGAACGCTGGGGTATATGTGTATTTTCCAATTATACTTTTCTCTAGATACATGCCCAGGAATGGGATTGCTGAATCTCAATTTTTAGCTTTTTAAAGAACCTCCAGACTGTTTTCCATAGTAGCTGTACCAATTTACATTTCCACCAACAGTGTAGGAGGGTTCCCTTTTCTAAACACCCTCTCCAGCATTTATTGTTTGTAGACTTTTTGATGACTGTTTGAGGGTTTTGAGCAGAGAAATGATCTGTTCACTAAGTTGGGGCCCCAGGAGAAGATGAGGGTTTGCAAGCCAGAGAAAGAGAACCATGTGTCTCATTGTGAGAATTTTGAAGTTCAGGGATCAGTGCAATATCCAAGTGAAAATGCTCAGGTACTCCATGTTCCAAACACTATTTCACAGAGCTACAGGGGCTGATCTTTCTAAAAGGCAAATCTGATCAAGGAACTTTCCTGTTTCCAAACCTCTGCCGTGCTTCCCATTACCTACAGAGTAAGACCATATGCCTTTAACAAGACAGAATCAGTCCCTCACAATCTAGCTCTGGCCTATATTTGCAGGTCTCTTCCCTCCATTCCTTCCCTGGCACACTTTTCCCTCTGCCCGTAATGCCCCTCTCTAACTCCTCATCCTCACAGCCTAGATCTATTTAATAATAACTTCCATGAAACCCCTGCACCCTCTCCCTGGGTCTCCCTTGGCCTCTGAGGCAAAATTAACCTGTTGGTTCATAGTTCTGAGAGGCAGGCAGGGTCTATGGTGCAATGACCATGGGCTTTAGAATTTGATTAACCTGGGTTAAAACCCAAGCACTTGCTTATTGTATATAACTTTAAGCATGTTACTTAATTTTCTACACTCAGTTTCTTATGAAGGTGGTGGTAGATTAGTTGCTAAGTCGTGTCTGACTCTTGTGACCCCATGGACGGTAGCCCACCAGGCTCCTCTGTCCATGGGATGTTCCAGGCAAGAATACTGGAGTAGGTTGCCTACTCCAGGGGATCTTCCCAACCCAAGGATCGAACTGGAGTCTCCTGCATTGCAGGAGGATTCTTTACTGACTGAGCCACCGGGAAAGTCCCATGTAACTTTAAACATGTTATTTAATTTTTCTACACTCAGTTTCTTATAAAGGTATTAATATCTGTTTTATAGGGTTGGTGTCAAGCTTACAGGAGATAAGTGTGTTCTCAGCCATGTCCGACTCATTGCAACACCGTGGACTCTAGCCCTTCTGTCTGTGGGATTCTCCAGGTAAGAATACTGGAATGGGTTGCCATTTCCTTCTCCAGGAGATAACAAGTAAATCACTTAATATAGGAACGGGCACACAATAGATATTGAAAAAGTATTATTCCACTCTAGACCTCAGGTTCCTCCGGGGCAGAAAACATGTTTTATTTATATTTTGTACATCCCATCATCAACTGGTTCCTGACACGCAAAAGGTACTTGACAGACATTAACCTGATTGGACAGACCCTGTCTTCTCAGAAACATTTTTTTCTTAAAGGTGCAGCATCTTAGAGGCCTGAAGGTTAGGGTAGTGATTCTAAAGCAGACTGTGGCACGTACATCCCCATGGGGCTCGTATCAAGCCAGTCACATCCCCTCAGCAGCTGCAGGGGCCCTTGTTGTTTGTCTCTGGGAACACTCAGCCATCCTCTCCATGAACATTTTTCTCATTTCTCTTTGGAACTTCTATCACGGTGTGCCACTTCTCTTTTCCCTCTCAGCTGTTCTCCCACTCCTCGCCCTATTTGTTCTGTCTTCCTCCACCCCCTTTCCACCACACACCATATGGCTCTTCCTTGGTTGCCCTGAGTTCAGGCTTGCTAGCCTCCACAAGTTTTCCCAGAGCAACCTGGGCCCTCTGGATCAGTTGACTAGCCCCTCCTGCTAGCAGCCCTGCTCTGAAGTTTATGTAAATGTCAATGCCATCCCTAAGGAGACTCACAACACTGAGAGAGCTCACTTCTGGGAACTCACTTTGCCAGTTACCTTTGATGAGCCAAGAGAGGGTGGAGCAGGTGGTGATCTTCCAAACACAACAAGGTCATGTGTCTCATCCTAGAATATTGAGAAGCTTGTAGGGCAGATACAGGAAAAGGCCTTTTTACTCATTTTTTTTTCAACTTCCTCCAGGATCAATCAAATGAGGCCGCCCCAGTGCAGTGGATCAAGCATGGACTCTAGAGTCAAGTGGACACATGTTTGTGTCCCTGCTCGGCATCTTCCAAGTAGTAACTTACATGTGTTTCTTTTTTTTAATTTAATTTAATATTTAGTTAGCTAGTTATTTGGCTGCACTGGGTCATCATTGTGGTGTGTGGGCTTCTCAGTGAAGTGGGTTCTCTTGTTGAAGAGCCTCGGCTTTAGGTGCATATCTTTAATAGCTGTGGTGCACGGGCTTATTTGCCCTACCGCTTCAAGTTGTGGTACACAGGCTTAGTTGTCTCCATGGCATGTGGGATCTTCCCAGACCAGGGATTAAACCCCTTCCCCTGCACTGGCAGCATGGATTCTTAACCTCTGGACCATGAAGGACGTGATACATGAGTTTCTTAAATTCCCTAAACCTTCCTATAGCTCAGATGGTAAAGAATCTGCTTGCAATGCAGGAGACCTGAGTTTGATTCCTGGGTCTGGAAGATTCTCTGGAGAAAGGAATGGCAATCCACTCCAGTACTCTTGCCTGGAGAATCACACAGACAGAGGAGCCTGGCGGGCTACAGTCCATGGGATTGCAAAGAGTCGGACACGACTGAGCAACTGACAGTACTACTACAAGTTTCTTCATTTGTAAAACTGAGATTCCAATATCTATTACTCAGTGTTGTTAGTTGATACCATGTGCATCATGTATCGATGCATGACAAATCAGCTCAAAAGTTAGTGGCTTAAAACAGCAATATCTGGTAGTCTAGTGGGTTTTGCAGGTAAGGAACTTAAGAAGTGGCCAAGCTGGGCTATTCTCACTTGAGGTCTCTCACAAGATTGCAATCAGTCGATGGTCAGAGCTGGAGTCATTTTGAAGGCTTCCTTATTCACATGTCTGGTGCCAGGGCTGGGAAGACAATCAGCAGAGGGTCTGGAGCTTCTGGGGCTCCCCCAGTATCTCCTCCCACCACCAGGGCCCTCCCCACGTGGCCCTCCTGCACACCTGTATTTCTTACATGGTAGATCAGGGCTCTAAAGGCACGTGTCCTGAGAGAGAAACAGGTGCATCTGTAGCAAGTTTTACTAATCTGGCCTTGAAAGTCACATAGCATCACTTCCCACTGCCTTCTCTTCACTAGAAGTGAGCGGCCACTGCCAACCATCATCAACAGGAGATGAATTAGACCCCTCTTCCTTTGGAAGGAGTGTCAACAATTGTGGATATGCTTCAAAAAACACTGCAGCATATGAAATGCTTGATCTTCAATAAATGGTGGCAAGTTTTATTTTGTTTTTATTGAAGTATAGTTGATTTACAGTATTTTGTTAATTTCAGGTATACAGCATAGTGATTCAGGGGGATTTTGTAGATTATATTCCATAATAGGTTATTATAAGATATTACACATAATTCCTTATGCTACACAGTAAATCTTTGTTGCTTATCTATTTTACATGTAGTAGCCTGTATTTGTTAATCCCATATTCCTAATTTGTCCCTCCCACCTTTCCATAATCAGAAATTTGTTTTCTATGCCTGTGAGCCTATTTCTGTTTTGCATGTACTTTCATTTGTATTTTTTTAGGTTCCATATATAAGTGATATTATACAGTATTTGTCTTCTCTGACTTATTTCACAAAGTATAATATTTCCTAACCATCTCATCCTCTGACACCCTCCTCTTTCTGCCCTCAATCTTTCCCAGGATCAGGGACTTTCCCAGTGAGCAGACTGTTCACATCAGGTGACCAAAATACTGGAGCTTCAGCTTCAGCATCAGTCCTTCCAATGAGTATTCAGGGTTGATTTCCCTTAAGATTGTCTGGTTTGATCTCCATGCTGTCCAAAGGGCTTTCAGGAATTTTCTCCAGCACCACTGATGCAATGGACATAAATTTGGGCAAACTGCAGGAGATGGTGAGGGACAGAGAGGCCTGGCATGCTGCAGTCGATGGGGTCACAAAGACTTAGACACAACTGGGCAACTGAACACCATAATATTCTCTAAATCCATCTATGTCACTGCAAATGGCAATTTTTTTTCTTATGGCTGAGCAATATTCTATTACATATACCTATATGTATATACATGAGAAACGTTGGGTTAGAAGAAGCACAAGCTGGAATCAAGATTGCTGGGAGAAATATCAATAACCTCAGATATGCAGATGGCTAGTGGCTCAGATGGTAAAGCATCTGCCTACAATGCGGGAGACCTGGGTTCAATCCCTGGGTCGGGAAGATCTTCTGGAGAAGTAAATGGCAACCTACTTCAGTATTTTTGCCTGGAAAATCCCATGGATCGAGGAGCCTGGTAGGCAACAGTCCATGGGGTCGCAAAGAGTCAGACACGACTGAGCAAATTCACTAACTCACTCACTCACTCATGCAGATGGCACTACCCTTATGGCAGAAAGGGAAGAGGAACTAAAAAGCCTCTTGATGAAAGTGAAAGAGGAGAGTGAAGACGTTGGCTTAAAGTTCAACATTCAGAAAATGAAGATCATGGCATCTGGTCCCATCACTTCATGGGAAATAGATGGGGAAACAGTGGAAACAGTGTCAGACTTTATTTTGGGGGGCTCCAAAATCACTGCAGATGGTGATTGCAGCCATGAAATTAAAAGACGCTTACTCCTTGAAAGGAAAGTTATGACCAACCTAGATAGCATATTGAAAAGCAGAGACATTACTTTGCCAAAAAAGGTCCGTCTAGTCAAGGCTATGGTTTTTCCAGTGGTCATGTATGGATGCAAGTTGGACTGTGAAGAAAGCTGAGTGCTGAAGAATTGATGCTTTTCAACTGTGGTGCTGGAGAAGACTCTTGAGAGTCCCTTGGACTGCAAGGAGATCCAACCAGTCCATTGTAAAGGAAATCAGTCCTGGATGTTCATTGGAAGGACTGATGTTGAAGATGAAACTCTAATACTTTGGCCACCTCATGCAAAGAGTTGACTCATTAGAAAAGACTCTGATGCTGGGAGGGATTGGGGGCAGGAGGAGAAGGGGATGACAGAGAATGAGATGGCTGGATGGCATCACCGACTCGATGGACATGAGTTTGAGTAAACTCCGGGAGTTGGTGATGGACAGGGAGGCCTGGCGTGCTGCCATTCATGGGGTCGCAGAGAGTTGGACACGACTGAGCAACTGAAATGAACTGAACTGAACTGTATATGTATATGTATAAATACTCACACACATATACATACACACACATTTCATCTTAAGTCAATCGTCTGTTGTTGGGTACTTGGGTTGTTTTCATGTCTCGGTTATTGTAAATAGTGATGCTATGAATATCGGGGTGCACATGTCATTTCAATTAGATCTTTCATTTTTTCTGGATATGTACCTGGGAGTGTGATTGCTCCCAGGTACATATGGTATCTCTATTTTTAGTTTTCTAAAGAACATCCATACTGTTCTCCATAGTGGCCACACCAGTTACATTCCCACCAACAGTAGGAGGGTTCCCTTTTCTCCACAACCTCTCCAGCATTTAATATGTACAGACTTTCTGATGATCTCCATTTTGACTGGTGTGAGGAGATACATCATTGTGGTTTTGATTTGCATTTCTCTATTATGTAGTGATGCTGAGCATCTTTTCATGTGTCTGTTGGCCATCATAGTTCTTCTTTGGAAAAATGTCTACCAAGGTCTTGTGCCCATTTTGTGATTGGATCCCTTGTTTTTTTCGATAATGAGATGCGTGAGCTGTTTGTATATTTTGGATATATTTGTCACAGCTTTTGTAAATATTTCCTCCTATTATAAGGTTGTATTTTTGCTTTATTAATACTAGTGGCTTCCTTTGCCTTTTCATCTTACTTACCTTCCTCTATCTGTATGAATTTAGGAAAAGCAGTTAAGCACTGTGGTTTCGAAGGCGTGTTTTTAGGTGGCAGCGTATCTGTGTAGACTGTGTGTGTTCTGTGTCTTTGGTGCAAGGGCTGGTTTCAGTGCGGATGCCAGCCACATCCTTCCTCAGGATATGCTGGCTGTTATGTCCTTTGTACAAGGTATGATTGGTGTGGGGGGACCTAAAACCTGTGCACAGTGTGCGAGGGGAATCCCTCCCTGCTCTGTAGCATCGCTGTCCTGTCAGGGGCAGAGCTGCTCCCCAGTTGTCGATGTAGAAGCCCTGAGAGTCAGGCTTAAGCAGGCTCTGTTTCCCTTGAGCATGTGCCTTCTCCAAAGGTAGTAGTTGCTGAAGCAAGTCAAGCTTGTGCACTCACAGAGGACCTGTATTAGGCGTTCATGGTTCTGCGAAGAAGTAGCCCAAGGGTGTGTGCTTTCTCCTGTGGTGTTAGTCCTAGATCTAGTGTGAGGCTGTGGTGTGGAGTAGGCTGAGGCTGGGGGCACAGGGCATTGTGGCTTCAGGAATTGGGGTGGGGTGCCACCGGTGCAAGGCTCTCTCCATCCTGGGGGTTTGCAAACTAGCACAAGTGCACACTTCATGAGCAGAGTCTAGGTTCTCCAGCCATTCTGCCTGTCCCAGCAGTTCTAGCAACCATGGGGGCTTGTCTCCCACTTTGTGTCCAATTCTTTGCAACCCGGTGAACCGTAGCCTGCCAGGACTCCACTATCCATGGGATTATCCAGGCAAGAATACTGGACTGGGTTGCCATGTCCTCCTCCAGGGGATCTTCCCAGCCCGAGGATCAACCCTTAAGTTCAAGTCTTATGTTTCCTGCGTTGGCAGGTGGGTTCTTAACTAGTAGCACCACCTGGGAAGCCCCATCAGCTGAGAACACTTTTTCCTTTTACTGGATAGAACCTTTATTATTTCAGAAATAAGCATCCTGAAGTAAGGTAGTTAAAACAGTTATTTCTGGATTACTATAATAAATATTTGTCAATACACCAGGTATCTCAATAAACATATGCATTTCATTCATAAAAACTTCCAAAAATAATTCTTCTGGGTCAAATAAATTTACAAATGGTGCAAGATCATGGTCTATGGAAAAGGAAGATTCTGCTGGGGGAAACTCTAATGAAGCATTGTCTTCATTATATTTTTGATAGCTGACAACCTTTAACTTTGGGCTTCCCTGGTAGCTCAGCTGGTAAAGAATCCGCAGGTAAAGCAGGAGACCCTGGTTCAATTCCTGGGTTGAGAAGGTCCCCTGGAGAAGGGATCAGCTACCCACTGCAGTATTTTTGGGCTTCCCGGGTGGCTCAGATGATAAAGAATTCGCCTGCAATGCAGGAGATTTGGATTCAATCCCTGGGTTGGGAAGATGCCCTGAAGGAGGGATGGAACCCACTTCGGTACTCTTGCCTGGAGAATCCCCATGGACACAGACAAGCCTGGTGGACTACAGTCCATAGGGTCAGACAGGGCAGAGTGACTAAGCACAGCATAGCAACCTTCGACTTCATTTTCCCCTACTTTGGTTAATGTAATTGGAGAGGTAAGGTATCTGAAGGAGCAGATGGAACAGAACCAAAGAATTCAAGAGGTTCTTAAACCCAGAAAAAGAAAGGCCAGCCTGTCACAGACACAGAGAGAGCCGAGGAAGCAAAGGTCACGCACAGACAGTCGGGCAGTGGGGGGCTGGCACAGAGGGCCTGCAAACAACCTGTAATAATAACTCAGGGGCTTCCCCACAACCTTTCCTCCAGGGTGTGGAAGCCGCCCACTCTGTGTTGACTAGTGTTCTGAGAATTTGTTGGGTAACTGACGAGGAAGACAACATTGTGCTGTTGTCATCAGTCTTACTGGCCAGGCCATGGGTGGGGTGCTAAGGGGGTGGACCACAGTTCTGTCCCAGGCCACAAGAACATGGCCTGTCCTAGACCTTCCACCCAGGCCCACAGTTCTTCTCACGAGAAAAAATGACCTGGGTTCTGCCACGAGGCTCATGAGCGCTTGCACAGCATCTCGTACAGTGTGCCATCCTTAGAGCCACACCCCACGTCTTCCAGTAGCTCCTTCTTTGGGTGCCTTCTGAGATTCCATGGGTTTCCAAGGTCCCATCTTCATTTGTTCCTCTCATTTTCTATCATCTCAACTCGCAAAGCACTTGCATCTCTCCTACTATGGAATGGCCTTCAAAGTATTCCCAATTTGCTCTCTTCAAAGTCAGTCACTCAAAAAATATTTATGAAGCCTATACTATGTGCCAGACACAGTAGAAGGCATTGAGGATCCAACAGAGAACAGGAGAAGCAAGCTTTTTGGATTCCCTGAGCTGATATTCTAGGAGGCTTTCACAAAAGAAGAGGATGGCTTTAGATGGAAGGGATACAGAAAGGACTAACCCAAAATGATGTCAGTGATTTGCCCTTTCACATCTGATTGAAGGGGCAGCCTGTCAGGGTGGGTGAGGCACAGTGGAAGTGAGACCCTGTCCCTGACAATGAGCAGTGGCCTGGGGCAAATCTTGATTTAATGACTCAAGACTTTCAGGAGTCACCTGTATAGCCTGGGAATTCACCTGCACAAACCTCATCCCAGGCAGGAATGTGGTCTGTGCGAGGCTTGTGTCACCATCACTTGCCTAGAATCTCTAAGCTGAGGCCTGAGGGGAAGGGAAAGTTGCCAAATCTCCCCCCAATACTTCCTCTTCCTTCAACCTCTTCCATTTTTGCAATAACAATCCCATGGGCCTTTGCAGGTTCTGTCTACATACACCTCTGGAAGAAGGTGCTCTGTTCCCATCATATGAAATACATTGCCGGGGGTCAGTGCAGCATTAATTCACATTGAAAATTTGCAGGGTAGGAGAAATTAAATAATTTAATCGGTAAGTAGGCAAACTATTAATGTTGTGTGCAAAAAAGATATTAGGAAACACTGAGAATTTCAGATGAATTTCAAAGTTAAAGACATAAGAGGTCAAATAAATTTCAGCTTTTTGGTTGCAGATTTAGGATTTACTTCCCAATCCTGTAGGGGGTTTGAACTTCCTCCCCTCAGTCCTACATTGTGGACTGGTTTGAAAAGCTCTACTATGAGGCCACCCTCTGAGGCTCCTTGACCTTTGGGATAGCTTCTCCCAAACCTGCTCCAAGCAGAAAGGGAAATGTGGACAGCAGCTTCATTCAGCGGCAAGCAGGCTCTTTTGTCTTTTTAGCATTTATTTATGTATTTATGGCCACACTGAGTCTTCATTGGTGTGCACAAGGTTTCTCTAGTTGCAGTAAGTGAGGGCTACCCTTCACTGCAGTGAGCTAGCTTCTCATGGCAGTAGCTTCTCTTGTGGAGCACAAGCTCTAGCGGGCCCAGGTTCAGTAGTTGGGCACACAGGCTTAACTACTTTGGTAGCATGTGGGATCTTCTCAGACCAGGGATAAAACCCATGTCCCCTGCATTGGCAGATAGATTCTTAAGCCACTGGACCACTGGGGAAGCCCAGCAGGCTTTTGTAACAGCAAACCCAACCAGAAGGGGCTCCGAGCAACAGGACAAATTATTCTGTTACCATGAGACCTTCCAAAGCAGAGAAGTCCCAAGGTTACATGAATGAGCAGCTTCAAGATGTTACCAAAGACCCACATTCCTTCCATTTTCTCTCTACCAGCTTGTAGGTATTTCTGCTCATGGTATCCAGATAACTGCTACACTTTCAAGCTCTGTAAACTCACACAGTGACATGAGGAGGCAGGAAAAGAGGGAGCATGCCTACCTTACATTCCCCTCAACTTCTTTTCAATTTGGTTGCACAGCTCTTCATTGTGGTGCACAGGGTTTCTCTGGTTGCGGGGTGCAGGACTTCTCTAGGGGCCTGAGCTTCTCTTGTTGTGGTACGAGGGCTTCTCTTGATGCAGGGCAGGTGTTCTGGAGCGTGTGGGCTCAGGAGTTGTTATGTGGGATTTTAGCTCCCTGACCAGGGATCAAACTCACATCCCCTGAATTGGAAGGCACATTCTTAACCCCTGGACCCACCAGGGAAGTTCTTTGCATCCCTTTTACAAAGCAAGAAAAACTTTCCTTGTAGGGAAAGTTTTAGCAGATTTCCTCAGTTTAGATAAAAAGAATGGAATTACTATGATTGGATTATCTAATCCATATTCTCTCCCCTCCTGTGGCTATGCAGGGCCCTGTCTTCCTCTGAAAAGTGTGGGCATCAATACCTGAACCAAATCAGGAGGCAAGGCAGAGCACAGCTAGCTTGCGGATGCCAGCAGAGGGGTAGTCAACAGTGTGGGTAACTCAGCACTCCCATCTTCCTCATCCCCCATTGCAGATAGCCCTGAGGGGAAAGTGGGTGATTAATTGGGGGAAAATAAATGTCAAGCGGCTTTCTATTCCTGAGATAAAACAGTTTCATTACATTTGGAGTTTAATCATACAATTTAAGCAACACTTCGTCAGGCAAGTCCATCAGGCTGCTTTCCAAACTTAGAAAGTTTTGTCAACTTGGAAGAAAGGAAAAAGCCAAGGTGAATGGAAGCCTGACCTCTCTCCATGGAGCAGATTATGGATGTGTCTACCTACTGAGGGTCTTTGGCACTCGCATGGATGACAGAGTCATTCAGAATTACAATCAGAAGCATAGTACATGAAAGCTGGATTTACTGGTCATCTACTCTCCTATATAGGGCTTCCATGGTGGCTCAGTGGTAAAGGATCTACCTGCAATGCCAAAGACCCAGGTTCAATCCCTGGGTCGGGAAGATCCCCTGAAGAAGAAATGGCAACCCATTCCAGTATTGTTGCCTGGAGAATTCCACAGTTCATGGGATTGCAAAGAGTCGGACACAACTGAGTGATTGAGCACTCACTCTCAAAGTGAGAGTTACACATCTCATTGCACAGATAAGCCAGTGGAAGAGCAGACTGGGAAAGGGCTTGCCCAAGGTCAGACAGTGAAGTGTCAGAGGCAAGAAGGGAGCCTGGTATGTGGTCCACCTGTTTTCACAAAACCTCTTAGCTCCCACTCAGGCCAACCTAACCAATGAGCCTTCTTACAATTCAATAAATACTTGCAAATAACCAGAGTCCCATGGTACCACACACCATAAGAATAGAAGGACAAGAGGGAGTGATAGGAGGAAGGGAACTGAAGGTGACCTTCCTGAAGTACAAACCTTCCTCAAAACATACAGCAAGTGGGCATATCTCATCTCAGTTTGAATAAAACCGGAGTCAGTTCATCTTCTGTAGCTCCTATGGATAAGATGCAGGACACTAGAGGAAGAAAAGTAATAAAAAGAGCATTTATGATGCTGTTAAAATTAGATGTGATGCCAGATTGTAACAGATGAATGTGGGTTTAAGTAGGAGAAAGAGAAAAGGCCTTTGTTCCTGGCTCACATGCTCCACTGACATAGACAGAGCTGCCGGGATATCACTCAGGCTCTAGGAACTTCCTTTTAGAGATCCTACCTTGCATCAAATTAAGTATATTAAGATGCACCCTTATCACACACTAAACAAATGATATATAACTCTGTTTCAGTTAAGTTCTATTGAAGTTGACTAATTGAAAGAAACATTTTGTAGACATTTACTTGAACATTCCTTCCCTTTTTTTCAATATAACAGTTTTCATGTTTCAAAGGTATGTTTTTTTCCACGTCTCATGTCTCAAATAGTTTAATAGAACTTTGGGAACTTCTAAGCACTAGGCTCTAGACCTATAGCATCAGATGGATGAAATGTGAAACTGCGGCTCTTTAGACCCCTGGCCTCCACGCGACAGCTGGTGGTACCTGAGCTGGGGGAGGCAGCGGCTGTGCTCACTACTGACCTCAGTGCTCTGTGTAATAGGATTAATTCTTATCTGTGTAGTACCTCCAGCCTCATTCAGATCTTTCATGTATTTTATTTCACTTTTTCCTCTTCAACAGCCTAGTGTATGGACCCTAAATGAATTCTACTGATCAGGAAACTTTGGTTCAAAGGCGTTAACTTGTTCAGCATCATACTACTAGTATGTGAAGGAACCCAGATTCAAAGAGAGGTCTTAACACTCAACTGTGTGCTTTGAGTCACAGTTTGAAGTCCTTGTTAACAGCCATCTCCTGAGTTTTCTACCTCATGACCAGGAAAGGGAAAAGCTAGTTGGCCTTACTTGTCCTGGAATCTAGAACCAGTAAGAGTGAAAGACATCATTGGTTGGAATTTATCAATTGATGAAACGTGTTCATTTGAATTTCTTGCCTGGAGAATCCCAGGGATGGCGGAGCCTGGTGGGCTGTGTCTATGGGGTCACACAGAGTCGGACACGACTGAAGCGACTTAGCAGTAGCAGCAGTTCATTTGAATAAGATCAAATGTCTTTATTCATTTTTTACTGTACTTGCTCTTCATTGCTACATGGACTTTTCTGTATTTGTGGAGGGCGGGGGCTACTCTCTAGTTACATTATGCAAACTTCTCATCGCTTCTCGTGCTGTGTAGCACGGGCTCTGGGCAAACGGGCTGTCGGAGTTGCAGCACACTGGCTCAGTAGCTGCAGCTACCAGGCTCTAGAGCACAGGCTCAATGTGGTGAACAGGCTTAGCTGCCCCAAGGCTTTTGCGATCTTCCTGGATCAGGGACTGAACCTGTGTCTCCTGCATTGCTAGATGGATACTTTACTGCTGAGCCACCAAGGAAGCCCCTCCAAATGTCTTACTTGAGGTGACAGGCCCAGACTCTGAATTCTACTGTGCCAGCATACAACCTCAGTGGCATTTAAGCCTTAACACCCAAGTTTTCTCTACACAAGCTCTGTGCATCCTGTTTTTCTTCCTAACCCCTGGTTGGTATCAAAAAGGGCCAATTTGACACTGGAGACAGGCCCCCATCCCTATGATAAATCTAAAGTGACTGCTCCCCTTGGTCTTTCAAAGTTTGGGAAATGATATGACAGGCAGGATCCCTGATGTTTCAACAAGTTTTCCATCAAAGGCAAAGGTGTAGGATGAGTAGGGGAAAGACATCCTGGCTAGCTACTCTATTCCAGATGTTTGGAATAATCCTGTGGGAAGAAATAACAGCATGTGAGAAGAATCTTAGCATTCTCACTTACCTGTTTGCTTGGCTTGTTGTTGCTGTTGTTTAACTTATCTATTTTAATTGGAGGACAATTATTTTACAGTATTGTGATGATTTTTGCCATTCATCAAATGAATCAACCACAGGGATACATGTGTCCCCCTCCTTCTGAACCCCCTCCCATCTCCCTCCCCACCTCACCCCTCTGGGTTGTCCCAGAGCACCGGCTTTGGGTGCCCTGCTTCATGCATCGGACTTGCTCTGGTCATCTATTTTACAAATGGTAATATACATGTTTCAATGCTATTCTCTCAAATCATCCCACCCTTGCCTCCTCCAACTGAGTCTAAAAGTCTGTTCTTTACATCTGTGTCTCCTTTGCTGCCCTGCCTGCAGGATTGTCAGTACCGTCTTTCTAAATTTCATATATATGTGTTGCTGTTGTTTAGTCACTAAGTCGTGTCCAACTCTTTTCTACCCCATGGACTGTAGCCCACCAGGCTCCTCTGTCCACGGGGTTTTCCAGGCAAGAATACTGGAGCAGATTGCCATTTCCTCCTCCAGGGGATCTCCCAGACCCCGGGATCCAAACTCACATCTGCCCTGCAGGGGGATTCTTTACCACTGAGCCACCTGGGGAGCCCATTTGCTTTGCTAAGCCTCACTAATGATTTGTTAGCTTCTCCTCCAAGTCCTTATCCCTCTACCACTTTGAATTCTGTGTTGTGAGATGTCAACTAGACACCCAGAATGGAGGTTATGCACTTTGGGGCTCATTATTACGGGACTGTTCTGATGCCCTCTTTCTACCACCCGTACTATAATAACTTTAAAGTCCTCGAGGATTGTGACCAATTATTGCAGCCATCACAGTACCTACCATAGTGCTAAGCAAGGGATAATTGCTCAATAAATATGGCTTTATTTTGACCCTGTCTCACTCAGGCCATATCACTAGAGGAAGTTCAGTGCAAAATGAGTCATACCTGAAGATGCCACAATTATTCCATTCAGAACTTCCTCTTAAAGCTTTCTTTCTTCAAGTTCTTCTTTGAAGACCATCCAGTGCTAATACTGGAATTGTCAGCACCACACGTGACAGCATAATTTACAGTCAGGCACAGCTCTTTCTAAAGCTCAGAGGTTCCAGAGGGAACCAGATACTCTTCCCTCATCACTCTCCCCTCGACCATCCTCCCCTCTGCTCTAGAAGTGATGTGACATAGTTTCTGAGAAGGAGGAATTGTCATTATATGTTGCCTTCCTATGACTTCTCACTGCACTTGGAATAACATGCAAAATTCTTTCCAGGGTTCCTGCCCTCTGTTTCATTCTCACTTCCTCATTCTCTCCTTCCCTTCAATGTCCCAGCCATAGAACCCATCTTAATTAACTTCCTCAACACTTATGTCTCTCTTTACCACAGTGTCTCAAAGGAAAGTGTTTCCTGAGCCTGGAAGATTCTCCAGGACTGATTCCTTGGGCCTCAGGTTTTGCTTTAAATGTGATCTCCTCCCTTGACCACAAAAGTATGGTAGGTTTGCCCTCTACCCATTGTCTCTGTTGTATTATCTATATCCTTTGCAGCACTTACTTTAATTTATAATTGAATATTTTGTTGCTGCCAGTGGACTGCAAACCCCTAAGAGCATAGACCATGTTAGTCTTATTCCTCTCTATGTCTCTAGTGCCTGGCTCAGAGCTTCACACCAAGCAGGGGCTCACTAAACACTTGTTAAAGAAAGAAAGCAAGGAAGAGAGAGAGAGAGAAAGGAAGAAAGGAGGAAAGGAAAGAAGGAAAGGATAGATTCTTTGAGAGAAATTTATCCTTTTCTTTCTGAATCTCCCTCAATTTGTCCATCTCAGGCCCTTCCAGAAAGCTGAGGAACATTTTCTTCTAATCAGAAGACTCTAGAAATATCTGCTGCTACTGCTAAGTCACTTCAGTCATGTCCGACTCTGTACAACCCCATAGACAGCAGCCCACCAGGCTCTCCCGTCCCTGGGATTCTCCAGGCAAGAACACTGGAGTGGGTTGCCATTTCCTTCTCCAACACATGAAAGTGAAAAGTGAAAGTGAAGTTGCTCAGTCATATGCGACTCTTCTCGACCCCCTGGACTGCAGCCTACCAGGCTCCTCCGTCCATGGGATTTTCCAGGCAAGAATACTGGAGTGGGTTGCCATCTAGAGATGTAGATAAGTTAGTTTTTGGGGGGGTGTGTGTGTGGTGATGTAGGAGTAGGGAGTTAATTTGTTTCTCCCAGCAGCAGGTATGCAATTTACCAGGAATGAAGAGAAATGTACAGCATGCAGGTTGGGCATCATGCTGAATTCAAGAGTCCAGTTCCTAGGGCCAAAATAGATCCCTACAGCCTAAAGGCTCATTTTAGAGCTGTCCATGGTTTAGTAGGTGACAGACTGAAACCTCTAGCAAATGTAGGTCATATGCTACAATTTTCTTCTCTACTCACAGAAGACTTCTGTACTCCAAATACGTAGGGGTTCTTTCCCACACTAAGTGACTCTCCAACACTAGCCTGGTATCCTATAATTTAACTCAATTCTGAGACTATCTACCTAGCTGCTGCTGCTGCTAAGTCACTTCAGTCGTGTCTGACTCTGTGCAACCCCATAGACGGCAGCCCATTAGGTTCCTCTGTCCCTGGGATTCTCCAGGCAAGAACACTGGAGTGGGTTGCCATTTCCTTCTCCAATGCATGAAAGTGAAAAGTGAAAGTGAAGTCACTCAGTCGTGCCCAACTCTTAGAGAGAGCATCAAATCTCACTGATTAGGGGCTCAACCCACATGACTGCACCCACTTCAGATGCCAGGCCCAAGTCCAGGTTATTACCTCGACTCTAACTGATCTATCCACCCCCAACCCTAGGTTTGATAATTTACTAGAATAACTGACTGAATTCAGGAAAACATTTACAATTTCTGACATTATAATATGAAGAGATGCAGGAATAGGTCCAGAAGGATTCCCAGCACAGGAGTGTCTATCCTCTGGGAGTCTGGTTTGTGCCACACTCCCTGAATGTGGATTCATTTTTGGTCACCAACCTGGAAGCTCTCTGAATCTCACGCTTAGGGGTTTTTATGGAGGCTTCATTATATAGATATATAGATAGATAGATATAATGGATATATATAGATATAGATATAGATATAGATATAATGGATTAAATCATTGGCCACTGGTGACTGATTCAACGTCCAGACCCCCTCCTCTTTGCAGAGGTGGAGAAGGGGCTAAAAGTTCCAACCTTCTAATCAGGTGGTTGGTTCTCCTTACAGCCATCCCCTATGAGTGCCAACATCTGTTGGAATATAAAGAAAGCAAGGAAATTCCAGAAAAACATCTACTTCTGCTTCATTGACTATGCTAAAGCCTTTGACTGTGTGGATCAAACTATGGAAAATTCTTAAAGAGATGGGAATACCAGACCACCTTACCTGTCTCTTGAGAAACCTGTATGCAGGTCAAGAAGCAACAGTTAGAACTTACATGGAAAAACAGACTGATTCCAATTGGGAAAGGAGTACATTAAGGCTGTATATTGTCACTCTGCTTATTTAACTTAAATGCAGAGTACATCATGCAAAATGCAGGGCTGGATGTAGCACAAGCCAAAATCAGGATTTCGAGGAGAAATATCAATAACCTCAGATACGCAGATGATACCACCCTAATGGCCAAAAGCAAAGAGGGACTAAAGAGCCTCTTGATGAAAGTGAAAGAGGAGAGTGAAAAAGCTGGCTTAAAACTCAACATTCAAAAAGCTAAGTGATAGGACTGGATGCCATCATTTCATGACAAATAGATGAGGAAGAAATGTAATAGTGACAGATTTTATCTTCTTGGGCTCCAAAATCATTGTGGACAGTGACTGCAGCCATGAAATTAAAAGACCTTTGCTCCTTAGAAGAAAAGCTATGACAAACCTAGACTGTGTATTGAAATGCAGAGACATCACTATGCCAGCAAAGGTCCATACAGTCAAAGCTACGATTTTTCCAGTAGTCATGTATAGATGTGAGAGCTGGACCGTAAAGAAAGCTGAGCACTGAAGAATTGGTGCTTTGGAATTACGGTGCTGGAGAAGATTCTTGAGAGTCCCTTAGACAGCAAAGAGATCAAACCAGTCAATCCTAAAGGAAATCAGACCTGAATATTCATGGGAAGGACTGAAACTGAAGCTCCAATATTTTGGCCACCTAATGCAAAGAGTCAACTCATTGGAAAAGACCCTGATGCTGGAAAAGATTGAGGGCAAGAGGAGAGGGTGACAGAAGATGAGACGGTTGGATGGCATCACCAACTCAATGGACATGAGTTTGAGCAAACTCTGGGAGATAGTGAAGGACAGGGAAGCCTGGTGTGCTGCAGTCATGGGGTCACAAAGAGTGGGACACAACTGAGCGACTGAACAGCAACAAATGAGTGGTTATCTAGGGGCTTTCCCAAAACTCATCTCATTAACAAATTCAGCTGTGTTTGAAAAATCCTTGTTGTGAATATTAAACACTCTTTTTTTCACCTTTATGACTCTCATCACTTGGGAAATTCCAAGGGTTTTAGGAACTCTGCCAGGAAAGGGGATGAAGACTGAACATATATTTATTATTATAAATCACAATATCGCAGCCACCTCTAGATAAAACTGATAATTGATTGTGTTATTTTTAAAAGATGATGTAAGGTCAGGAGGGATGTATTGAGTCAGTAAAGAGAGGAAGACAATGCAGACCGACATCTGCCTTCCCAAAACTTCTGTCTACCCAAGGTCCATGGGAGGCTGAGCTAGATGTAGGATGCCAAGCAGCCCTCCTATCATTCGTTGGCTGGTGCTGATGGCTTTAATTAGACTACATACTTAGGGAGATTTACCCCCTGGTTCAATTGTAATTTTCCATGAGATTCTAACTCCAGGCATCCCAGAACCAAATGTCCTCAATAAACCTCAGTTCAGCTGACTGCATGTGCATGGAAGAAAGCTCTGCTGCAGTTTTCTTTCCTGAGTTCTCTGTTTTCCATAGTGGCAGGCCCGGCTGTGGGCCGGTGACATCCCTGGGGCTCTGTGGTTCCAGCAGTGCTGGGGGAACGTGCAGGCAATCTAAGCAGCTACTCACTCACTCATGCTCAGTCATGTCTGCCTCTTTGGACTGTAGCCCGCTAGGCTCCTCTGTCCTTGGGATTTCCAGGCAAGAATACTGGAGTGGGTTGCCATTTCTTTCTCCAGGGATGCAACTCTTGTCTCCTGTGGCTCCTGCATTGGCAGGCAGATTCTTTACCAGTGAGCCACCAGGGCAGCTCTCTAACCTACTAACAATCCCAGGGTGGGATAGCAGTCCACTTGCAACCATGTCTCCTCTGCCTTAAGATCCTAGTTTTCCCATATCTAAATCTATTACAGGTAAAACTGATAAATTGCTAGATTCTTCATCGATCTTGGGAAAGTTACTGACCCTGCCTCAGTCTTTTTGTCTCTAAAATGGGGATAATGTTAATTCTTCACAGGATTAACCAATAAATAAATGAGCTATTATGTGGAAATCACATAGAAATGCATAATAATAATTATTGTTGTTTTGTCACTAACTCATGTCTGACTCTTTTGGGACCCCATGGACTGTAGCCCACCATGCTCCTCTATCTACAGGATTTCCCAGGCAAGAATCCAGGGGATCTTCTCATCCCAGGGACTGAACCCGCATCTCCTGCATTGCAGGCCACTTCTTTATCACTGGGCCACCAGGGCTTCCCATAATAATAACTGAGGCTTCATAAATGGTAGCCAATATGACTAACAGTACTGTACCATTACTACTGTACATTAGCTCCTGGAAGAGAAGGAACTAACCTTATTCATTCCTAGGTCCCAGGGGCCTGACTCAGTACTCAGCACACTGAAATGCTCATGCGGCATTGAATTCAACCTCCCTAGCACTTACTATCTGCACCATTCCAATGCTTGCTCTTCACCTAATGTTTGCTCTTTCACTGTGAAAATTATATATTCCAATCTGTGGTTTCCTGGAAGTACAGGATTTCTCATTTATTAATATCTTTGTATGCCTCATACCATCTGGCTCATATAGTAGGGGTGCCTGATAACTATTTTTAAAATTTTTATTGAAATGTAATTGGTTTATGATGTTTCAGGTGTGCAGCACAGTGATTCAGTTATATATAGTTTTTCAGATTCTTTTTTCTATTTTCAATGTTTTTTATTGTGGTAAAAGTCACAAAATACAAAGCATTCTATTTTAACCATATTTAACTGTATAGGTCAGTGGTACTAAGGACATTCACATTGTTGTGAACCTCTCACCATCATCTGCCTCCCCAATTTTTTATCTTCCTAAACCGAAATTCTGTCCTCATTAAACACTAACTCCTCACTCCCCTTCTCCTGCCCACCCCCAACCCCTGGCATCTAGCAATGTACTTTCTGACTCTATGAGTTTGACTATTCTAGGTATCTCGTATAAGTGGAATCAAACAGTATTTGTCTGCACCTGCTATATGTTGGAATGCTTTTAAGGTTAACTCAATAGGGTTAATATAATATGTCCTGAAAACAGATTGTACCTTCTTTTTTCCCCTGTGCTAGCGTAGTTTCTCATTAGTTATCTATTTTATACATGGTAAAGTATATATGTCAAACCTACTGTATATAAAATAGATAACTTATCAGATTCTTTTTCATTATAGGTTATTACAAGATACTGAATATATTTCTATGTGCTATATAGTAGGTCTTTCTTGGTTATCTATTTTACATGTAGTAGTATATATGTTTTAATCCCAAACTCCTAATTCAACTCATTTAACTCCTGATTTATCTCAGTGTGTGTGTGTGTGTGTGTGTGTGTGTGTGTACCACATCTTCTCTATCCATTCATCTGTGAATGGACATTTAGGTTGCTTCCTTGTCTTGACTTTTGTTAATAGCGTTGCTATGAAAATAGGGGTGCATGTGTCTTTTGAATTATGTTTTTCTCCAGATAAATACCCAGGAGTGGGATTGCAGGATCATATAGTAGCTCTAGTTTTAGCTTTTAAGGAACCTCCATACTGTTTCCATAGTGACTGCACCAACTTACATTCCCGCCACCAGTGTAGGAGGGTTCACTTTTTTCCATACCCTCTCCAGCATTTATTACTTGTAGACTTTTTGATGATGGCCATTCTGACTAATGTGATCAAACTCATTGTAGTTTTGATTTGCATTTCTCCAATAATTAGCAATGTTAGGCAGCTTTTCATGTGCCTTTTGTCTATCTGTGTGTCTTCTTTGAAGAACTGATAAATCTTCACAGACTTAAAATGCTGCATTTCTTAATCCTGATAACAAGGAAATCATGTGGGATACTTGCAAGAGCAGCTGGTATGCATGCATTTACACTCCAGTGATGACATAACTTATGAGTGGGAAGAGATGTTCAAACCACCAGAGCACTAAGATTAAGGCCAACAGGCAAGAGGGGGCGGGGGGTGGTTACCTAAATACCGGACTGTACATTACGCTGTATGTTCCTTGGAGGCAAGGAACATTTTTCCTTCTTTCTCACATACTTCACAAAGTGCCTGACCTGTATCATGCACTCAATGAATGTCAGTTAAATTGACAAATGTATTCACACTTAAAACTCCAACTTAGGAAGCTCCCATTGCTCCCTCCCATTGTCCGATGTATGCTTATTAGCCTGGCCCTTCACCGAGCTACAGAGCTCCTGTCCCATTCCATCTCCACTGCCACATAATCTCCATCCCTCTCTAGATCCTCACCTGAGTCTCAGCTTGGCAAGAGGAGGGTCACATTTTGAAATCGTGTTTGTGCAAAATTAGCCACAAGCAGTTATGCCCACTTGGCTGGAATCTCTTCTTGGTATACAGAAAGGTATCGACAATGAGTTCTGCCTCCTCTCATATAGGAGAAAACCTTTCTTTGCTACTTCTTGATTGTATTCTCTTTTCGAACCAGTTCAGCCTTAGGAATTAGTTTTCCTACCAGTATCAGGTCTTTGAAGAGTATTAGCAGATTCTCTGCCTTAGCAGACAGACCAGCCAGAACTGCCAAACATAGCTCCCTCCGTTTTCATCATCTTTGACAGAGGAAGGAGATGTTTGCCTTGACTTGCCCAACATCCTCTTTTGAAACAAAGACTGGACAGCAAAGGATAGAAGCTCTAATTACAACAGACTAAAAGCAAACAAGGATGTTGATTATTTCACATCACGTGTGAAGTCTGGACAGTTTCAGAGTGGGCCAATTCATTGACATAGAAACATCATAGATCTAGCTTGGCTTTTTTGCAACTTCCCCCCACAGTTCTAAGATCTGCAATAGGTCAGGCCTTATATGCTGTCAAAAATCTTCAGACACAGAAAGAGAGAATGTCCCAATCCTGGTCCCACCATCTGATATCCTCCTTGTCTCACTGAGCAGCCCAATCCACCCATGCTTAAACAATCATTATTCAAAGTGTGCATGAGTGCATGCTCAGTAGCTCAGTCACGTCTGACTCTTGCAACCCCATGGACTGTATGTAGCCTGCCAGGCTCCTCTGTCCATGGAATTTTCCAGGCAAGAATACTAGAGAGGGTTGCCATTTCCTCCTCCAGGGAATTTTCTGGGCCCAGGGATTGAACCTGTGTCTCTTGCAGATGCAGGAGGATTCTTTCACTACTGAGCCTGAGGCCGCCACAGCTGGCCTAGACCAATGACGTCCCACCCTCAGTGATTAGGTAGTCTAAGTTCCTAAAAAGAATACAACCCTTAAGGATGGCAACCAAAACCAGAGGTTGATAGCAAAGTAGAAAAAAGGAAACAGCTCCCTGGCAGGCAACCAACTGTGTCTGCGACAGAGAAGTTTGGTCCCTTGACCTCTCTGAAGGAAATGAGTAAAATTACCCTCATTTTAAGCCGGGGGAAATCAAACCTCTGTAAGACAAGGATTCTGCTTACTCAGAGCTGCAATCTGGTTGAAGAGATAAAGGCTTCTCAAAGCATTAACTCAGACTGGCTCCATCATCATCTTTGTGGGATGAAACAGTAACAAAGCCCGTTGAAATCTTCTAGTATGCAAATAAAAAAGTAGGATCACCATCGCAAAGAAAACAAAGTCTTCTTGTAGGCCACGCTGAGTCACACATGTGCGTACACACACCCGATTCCAGATAAATGTTGATAGGTCCCACATAGGATCTCATTGATAAGATGGCTCATTATGTTGACCTCCCAAACAAAGAATAAATCACAGTGATCTGTGAAACTGACCAAATTGCCCAAATGGCGTCCTGTTGTCGCACTGGCACCTATCTTCTCAAAGCTGCAAAACCGCCAGATTCCAGACCTCCGGATACGTGACCATCCCTTCAGAGAGTTATTCATCAGCGGGATGTAAGAAGGACTCCATTAGAAAGGGAAGACGCTGGTTCTCCTTAAGGGCCAGTCACCCTCTTTCGCCCTTTAATAAATTTCCCTTTTCTTGCCTGACTGCCCGGCTCGCTCTCTTTTTCTCTTCACTCGCCTTACGTTCTGGTGCAGAAACCCGGGAGAGGAGATCCACCGCAAGTGGTTGGGCTTCTCTCACGAATCCACCTCCGGTGGTCCCCTCCCTTGGACCTTGCAGAGAAACTGAGACGAGCTCCGGGGCGGGACTCTCCACACACGGGCCCACATTTCATCCATCAGCTACAAGGGTGAGTGAAATCCCATTCCCTCGGATCCTCTCTCTCTCGCCTCATTTCCAAGTCCTAGCGCTAAGCAGGAGAATCCCCACAGCCCACGCCCCTCGGCCTTGAGCCCGTCTGACTTTGAGATAGGGGTCGCCCATTTCAAAGCAGACTATTATTACTCTCTGAGAAAGTCCTTAGAACACGGACGCCTTTTCTCTCCGACCTTTCTCCTCGCTTTCTCTCGCCCTTGTCTAACCTCCCTATTTGACCACAATGGGAAATTCTCAATCCCAGCTCTCAAAATCTACTCCTCTTGAATGCCTTCTCTAAAACCTAAAAGCTTTGGGCTTCCAAGGGGAGATAAGACCAAAAAGACTTCTTTAGTATTCTAACACTCTCTGGCCGCAATACAGACTTGATAAGCTGGTCCCAATGGCCAAAAAACGGAACTCTCGATTATGGTTCTCTATGGGAACTCGATAACTTCTGCCGCCGCAAAGGCAAGTGGTTGAAAATCCCTTATGTTCAGGCTTTCTTCGCTCTCCGCTCTCGACCCTCTCTCTGTGAATCCTGTTCTACCTCTCAAATACTCTCAGCCCACTCTGGGCCACATCCTCCTAATACAATTTCTCCGGATCCCTGTTCAGACTATTCTTCTTCCTTTGACCCTTCCGCCCACAGCCCACCCGCTATCTCTCCCAATCCCCTTGCAGCTGCTCCAGATCCAGTTCCACAACCTCCACTTTACGCCCCTCTCCTCCCTCCCTCCTTCTCAAGCACACTGTCCTACATGGCTCCAAGCATCCATCAACCAACAAAGAAAGGAAGCCACCTGGGCCCTGCTTCAAATGCAGCAAAGAGGATCGCTGGGCCTACTCATGCCTGTAGCCAAGGCCTCCTCCAGGTCCAACTCCCAGCTGTGGCATAAAGGGATATTGGAAAGTTGACTGCCCAAATCCCCCTCCAGGGATCTGGACATCCCCTTCTGGCCCCGAGCAGGAATCCTCTGACCCAGCTCTGCCCAGCCTCCTTGGACTCGCCACTGAAGACTGAAGATGCCCAGGGCCCCAGTCCCCGACTCTCATCACCTCTACAGAGCCCAGGGTAACTCTTACAGTGGCAGGGAAGCCGGTCTCCTTTCTCGTTGACACAGGGGCCACTTAGTCTGCTATGCCTGCCTACTCCGGAAAAACCAAGGTGTCTCAGGTCTCTGTTATGAGGGTTGACAGTTTAATATCTACGCCACGATAACCAAGCCTCTAACTTGCACACTTCAGGATACCCCCATTTTCCCATTCTTTTCTCATACTCCCAAAATGCCCCACTCCTATTCTTGGGAGACACCTTCTCTCAAAATTCAAAGCCTCTATTACTATCCCAAGCCCACCCTCTGATCTAGCCTGGTTACTGCTCCTTAATACCCTCCACTTCTGAGTTTCCTCTACAACAGTAGGCTCCTTTCTGTTTCTCCAGACAAAACTCTATAAACAGTTCTTACCCCCAACTAGGAACCATACTGCCACACCTCTGTAATCACACTTCACATCACTCCTTCCCTTCAGGCGGATCTGTCTATCATGTCTCAGAAACTGTAGGACATTCTCTTCCTTTCTCAGGGAGACTCCCTTCTGCATATAGAGTAAATACTCCCTTTGTAGGGGCTACGCTGGTGAGTTCACTGTCAGTTTCGGAGACCTCGAACAAATTCCCAGAAAGACTCGAGTTGCTATCGATTTCAGCTATTGTCTTCTTATTCCTGGAGTATTTTTCTTATGAGGAACCACTATTAATTTATGTCTTCCCACTAACTGGACAGGAACATGCACCCTGGTATATATAGTCCCAGATATTTCTATTGTTCCTAACAATCAGACCCTTCCTATCCCTCTAACTCATAACTAACCCAGACAGGCAATTCAATTCATTCCTCTATTAGTCAGTTTTAGGAATAGTGGCTTGGATTGGAACAGGGACCACAGAACTCACAACTTCTTTGAATTACTATCAAAGACTTTCTATAGACCTCACTGACAGCCTAGAAGAAATAGCTAACAGCCTTATCACTATCCAAAACCAGCTAGATTCCCTGGCAGCCATGGTCCTCCAAAACAGAAGAGGATTAGACCTCCTCACAGCAGAAAAAGGAGGCCTATGCCTATTTTTGGAGAAAGGCTGCTGTTTCTCCACCAATAAATCATGCATTGTAAAGGAAGCAACAAGAAATCTGACAAACAGGGCCTCGAGAATATGCCAGGACGTCAGTAATTCATGGGAAAACTGGTTAAGCAATTGGAATTGGATGCTCTGGGTCCTATCTCTTTAAGGCCCTCTCCTTCTATTTACCCTTATTCTAACTTTCAGCCCATGTTTAATGTGTCTTTTTTTCAAAATTTCTTAAGGATCCTTTATAAGCCTTCACCAACCGAACTATCCACGAGCTACTTCTAACTCACTCAGATTATCAAAAACTTTGACCCCACACAAATCCCCTTGACCCACATTCCAGCCTTTTCTTTTCTTACCCCCACAACACCACTGTCCCAAGAAGCAGTTACAGAAGATTGACCTTCGGCCCTTATCCTAAATCAAAAAAGCTGAAATGATAGGGCCCACATGGGGTCTCATTGAGAAGATGGCTCATTATGTCAAACTCGAAAAGAATAAAATCACAGTGATCTGTGAGACTGACCAAATTGCCCAAATGGCATGCTGTTTTCTCACTGGCACCTATCGTCTCAAAGCTGCAAGATCACCAGATTCCAGACCACCAGCTACATGACCATCCCTTCAAAGAACTTTTCACTGGTGGGGTATATAAGAAGGACTCCTTCAGAAAGGGAGGACGCTGGTTCTCCCTAAGGGCCAGTCACCCTCTCTTTTCCCTCTAATAAATTTCCCATTTCTTGCCTGACTGCCAGGCTTGCTCTTTTTCTCTCTGCACTCATCTTAAAAATGTCAAGACTGGAACACTGATATTTGGCCTTGGTTTCAGTCTCTCTTACAAAATTGATCAATGCCTTTCTCTGAAGAATACCATGCTTTTTTTCATGGTCAAAAAATACAGCTCACAACTTTTCTGGAGACTCTTCTGTGGGTTTTACAAAGGTTCTTTGGGAAAATTTTGAAATTTTCTAGTCCTTATGGAAAGAAAAAGTAGCTCTACAAACTGAAATAGGTCAAGTAAACATTTGATTCTGAAGATGTGACTGGGAGTTTTCCTCTCAAAGATTTATATTAAGTATTAAATGTGATGATCAAGTTGCTCATTATTCATTCACTTGACTTTAGGTTGGCCAGTCTCTCTCCTATTCATACTCTCCAAAATCTGGCAGGATCACAGGTGCTGAAATTTCAAGACCCAATTTTGGAATTCTCAGAAAGGCCAAAGGAGAGCAAAAGACACAGCCTCTGACAGCCTCCTCCTTCCCCGGAAATCCTTCCCATTGAGTCCTTCCTCTCTCCACAGCAGGACTTCCCCAGCTGCTGGGCGCTCCACCCGCGATAAATGCAAATCAACACAGATTCCTCAACAGTGAACAACCAGAATGCCCACATTATGAAATCTCTTCCTTCTCTGACTCTGCTTCTCTCCAGAGAGGGCCAGAGCATGCCCTGGGCTCAGATCACAGAAGCAGATTTACTCTGGAACAGCCTCAAAAAGAAGAAATGAGTCATGAAGCCACAGAGTGAAGTTACACAGAAAACTCCCCTGAGGAAACATCCAGGCATTATTAGAGGGCAGACCAACTACCTAAAGCATGGTGATCTCTGCTGTGCCTTGTCTAAGAGAAGGAGGCTCCTACCTGTCAGAAAGAGCTGGCTCAAAGCAGAGGAGTGAACCAAGTAAACTTTCAGGAGGACTAAGTTTCAAATGTTCCTGCCAGACAGGATTATATGTCCTCAAGCCGGTGTCTTTCTCCTGTGGCCCTTCATATCAGCTGTGAGTGCCCTTTCTCAGGGAGCAGTGAAAACACTGATCCGCAGTTAGGAACTGGGGATTAAGATGAAGCAAGAGGGAGAGTATCACACAGTATTTAAAAATTAAGCAAACTACCAAGGTTAAAATTCCTGCTTCACAATTTACTAACTACATGTCTGAGTGCATTCCTGCATGCATGCATGCTAAGTCGCTTCAGTCGTGTCACTTTTTGTGACCCCTTGGTGGACTGTAGCCCACCAAGCTCCTCTGTCCATGGGATTCTCCAGGCAAGAATACTGGAGTGGATTACTATGGCCTCCTTCAGGGGATCTTCCCGACCTAGGGATTGAACCTGCATCTCCTGCATTGGCAGGGGAGGTCTTTACCACTAGCACCACCTGGAAAGCCTGAGTGCATTCTTTAGTTCAGTCCAGTTCAGTCGCTCACTTGTGTCCGATTGTTTGGACACCATGGACTGCAGTACACCAGGCTTCTCTGTCCATCACCAACTCCTGGGGCTTGCTCAAACTCATGTCCATCGAGTCAGTGACACCATCCAACCATCTCATCCTCTGTCATCCCCTTTTCCTTCCACCTTTGATCTTGCCAAGCATCAGGGTCTTTTCCAAAGAGTCAGTTCTTTGCATCAGGTGGCCAAAGTATTGGGGTTTCAGCTTCACCATCAGTCCTTCCAATAAATATTCAGGGCTGATTTCCTTTAGGATTGAGTGTGTTCTTTTCTCTAGCCTAATATTCACTGACCTGTAAAATGGGAATAATAGTAATATATTGCAGGAAAGGGGACCTTTTCCAGGGCTCAAGAGTCGACCCTTGTCTAACACTTGGAAGTGAATTGTCCAAGGAGATACACATGCTGGCAAAGCAAGAGACTTTATTGAGACGGGACATCCAGGCAGAGAGCAGGAGGGCAAGGGAACCCAGGAGAACTGCTCTGCCCTGCGGCTCAGTCTCAGGTTTTATGGTGATGGAATTAGTTTTCAGGTGGTCTCTGGCCAATCATTCTGACTCTGGGTCCTTCCTGGTGGTACCACATCGCTCAGCCAAGATAGATTCCAGCGAGAAAGATTCTGGGAGATTGGTAGAACCTATGGACTGGCACTTCCTCTTTCCTTTTGACCTTTCCTGAATTATTCCAGTTGATCTTGGCTCATTAGTTCCATGTTCTTTACCAGGACCTCCTGTCATAAGATAACTCACATAAATGGTTACTGTGGTGCCTGGCCAGGGTGGGCAGTTTTGGTCAGTGGTTCCCCTCATAGCTACATCATCGAAGTGTTAGGTGGAATAAGGTAATAAAGCTGCCAGAGTATCAGCTGTATAAGAGATGTGGGTAACAATAGCAACTGCAGCAACAGTGTAGGTGGCTGTTAATAACTGGATGACCAAGCAGAAGAATACAGCATTGTGAGACCTGTGACACAGGGCTTAGCTCTGCGTTTCTGTGTGGTAGAGAGAAGGAAGCAGAGATGCCAGTGAGGAAGCTCGAGGCCAGATCAGAGGTCCCTCTGGGGTGGAGGAATGTAGGGTGGAGCCAGAATGAGACAAAAACTAGCGATAGAGGGGGAGGTTGTGAAAAAACAACCTCATGGTTCTGGAGTTTCCCTCCTTGCTTAGCAAAGCTAAGTACCTTAACAGAAGTGAACCAACGCTTCTCCCATTAGAAGCAGTCAAGTTACTTCACCTCAGAAGCAATCTTCCCCAGGAACTATTACACTTGGCATCACAACAACAAAAGCACCTCAGACACACCCGGGGCAGCAGCCCAAGGCACACAGCTCTGCTACAGGGGGACAGCCTGCTATTGGAAATGTAGACTCAAAAGTAGGAGCCCCTCTGAGTTAGGTCAACAACACAGAGTCCTTCCAGCCCAGTACCTTCTGGAAAGATGCTTGCTGGCCAGCCTGGCGTCAGTGGTGTGGCTAGTTGCCCCTCAGACTGAAAGTCTGTTCTCACCAGGAGAATAGACTTAACCACTTCTATCTTGGGAAAGAGAGTGCCAGAAAAGTCAAGAGAAAAGTGGGGAAGGATGTTTTTCTTCCATTAACAAAATACTCAGGCCCTAATGTCTATAATAGTTAGCCATCAGTAAAAAGATGGTTATTCAATAAAATATTATAGTGAAAAATCATTTATTAGGTGGAAATATTCAAATTTGAACTTCATTACAAACTTCCATAAAAACATTTTCTCAATGGATTGAGAATTTGTGTTTATAAAGAAAAAGAAAAAGCAGCTGCAGTAGCAAAAGTAAAGTAAACAAGGCAGAAGGAAATACCAGAATGCATTTAATTTATCTTAGGGTAGAGCTGCTACAAGTATGGCCTCAAATCCTATGGTACATCTCCTTTGAAGACCACCTGAACCCAGGCAGGCTTGAGACTGCCTTCACTGATAGAGCAGTTGACATAGTCCAGGGCTGTGTCATTAAAGACCTTAGAGTTGTTTGCTCGAATGCTCCCTTTTGGAGCCTTGAGCTGCCATGGTAAGAATTCAAACAACTCCAATGCTGCCATGTCAGAAAGTCCATATGAAAGGACTTGGGGACAGTTCCTGTTGAGCACAGCTTTCCAGCCATCCCCCAAGACTCCAGACATGTGGGTGACACCATCTTGGATCCTCTTAATCAGCCAGTTGATGAGCACTGAATGACTACTGTGAATATAGCTAGAGCAGAAAAATCACCACTGGGCCTGCCCAAATCACTGACCTACAAAATATGATAAAATATAATATAATGAAATGGTTATTATTTTAAGTTATTAAATTTTGGTGTCATTAGTTATGCAGCAGTAGATGAATGTGTAGAGAAGGACCTTCTAAGCATGAAAGCTTGTTTTGTTGTTATTTAGTCACTGACTCATATCCAACTGTTTTGTGTCCCTATGGACTGTGGTCTGCCAGGTTCCTCTGTCTGTGGGATTTCCCAGGTAAGAATACTGAATGAGTTCCCATTTCCTTCTCCAGGGGGTCTTCCCGACTCAGGGATTTAACCGTCCTCTTCTACATGCTATGCTATGCTATGCTAAGTCACTTCAGTCGTGTCCGACTCTGTGTGACCCCATAGACGGTAGCCTACCAGGCTCCCCCGTCCCTGGGATTCTCCAGGCAAGAACACTGGAGTGGGTTGCTATTTCCTTCTCCAATGCATGAAAGTGAAAAGTGAAAGTGAAGTCGCTCAGTCGTGTCCCACTCTTAGCGATCCCATGGACTGTAGTCTACCAGGATCCTCCGTCCATGGGAGTTTCTAGGCAAGAGTACTGGAGCGAGGTGCCATTGCCTTCTCCGCCTCTTCTACATAGGCAGGTTCTTTAACCACTGAGCTACCAGGGAAGCCCTGAAAGTGTGGTAGGAATAAAGAAAAGAAAGGGAGGTTAAAAAAAAAAAGAACAGCAGATTTGAAATTGTAAACTATTCTGTGTCAATTACCATCATATACAAAATTAAAAGGCAACAGCAAACTGGGAAAACAGCCTTGTAACACTTCTGACAGATCTTTAAGAAGAAAATTGCAGTAGGAAAAAATATGCAGATAACAAAAAGAAGTTATCTAAAAAAAAGTTTAAAGATAGAAGAGAAGAGGTGTTTAGCACAATTAGTAATAAAATGAATGCAAATTAAATGACAGTAAAACACCTTTTTTGCCTTCAACCTCAAAAAGACTTCATTAAATGATAATAGCCAATGCCTGCAAGACTAGAGTGAAGCAAGAATTTTCCAGTACTTGTGGTGAGAATGTAAATTGGTAGTCTTTCAGGAGAACAAGCTGATGATATGAATCAAAAACCTCAAATGCCCTTTGCTCAAGTATTTCAACTTCTAAGAATTAAAGAGACATATAGTCAAGCATTCTCACCACAGAACCATTTATAATAAAGAGAAATAATAAACACTAAAACATTCCAACAGTAAGAGAATTATTGCTGTTTCAAATAATTGAATACAATGGAGTTATCAAAAAGCATACTTTCCAAAATATTCAATGGCAGGGGAATACATTTATGATTGACTTAAACTGAAGAGGAAAATGTAATTAAAAGCATACAAAAAATAAGAGCTGTAACTTTATTTACATAGAAGGATGAATAGACAGATAAAATATATCAAATGGGAATACACAAAAATATTAACAGGGGATCCAGAAGATCCCCTGGATGAAGGGTTTAGGGAGATATTATTCTCTCTTTTTCCTTGTCTGAATTTTTCTAATTTTCCAACACAGAACTGTACCAATTTTATAATCAGAAAAATGTTCTTTTAAATAGGTAATTAAAGAAAAAATTCTGAAGTAGTTACTTCTAGCAAACTTGAACACAGGAACTTTCAAGTATGAAGAACCTTTTCAGAATCCAGGGGCTCCTCCTCCAGAAGCTTGCTATGGTTTGTGTTTTGGAGAGGCCTGATACCAGACCATGCCCCATGGATACCCAAACTCCAAAGTTATCTATCATCTCTCCCCCTGTCCCACCTCCCCTTCCTACTGAAATGGGAGGGAAGGGGGCAAGGCACAAGATTTAAAAGAATGACACAGTCACAGGACACGACAAACTAGTCACAACCAACTAGGTCCAAGATGGCAGACAATTTGACTTCCAGTGGATCTTGAGCCTTATTATACACTCATTGTAAGAAATTAGCATAAGCAATGTTATACACTTACCAGTGCCATGACAGTTCCAAGCATGACCAGCAAAGATCAGAAAGTGGGCAATTCCTATAAATTCCCACCCTTTCCCTGAAATAGTTGGAATAATCCTCCCTGTCATTAGCCTATGAAATTCATCAGTTCAGTTCAGTTCAGTCTCTCAGTCATGTCTAACTCTTTGCGACCCCAAAGACTGCAGCACGCCAGGCCTCCCTGTCCATCACCAATTCCTGGAGCTTGCTCAAACTCATGTCCATCGAGTCAGTGATGCCATCCAACCATCTCATCCTCTGACATCCCCTTCTCCTACTGCCTTTAATCTTTCCCAGCATCAGGGTCTTTTCAAATGAATCAGTTCTTTGCATCAGGTGGCCAAAGTTTTGGAGTTTCAGCTTCAGCACCAGTCCTTCCAATGAATATTCTGGACTGATTTCCTTTAGGATTGACTGGTTTGATCTCCTTGCTGTCCAAGGAACTCTCAAGAGTCTTCTCCAATACCACAGTACAAAAGCATCAGTTCTTCAGTGCTCAGCTTTCTTTATGGTCCAACTCTCACATCCATACATGACTACTGGAAAAACCATAGCTTTGACTAGATGGACCTTTGTTGGCAAGGTAATGTCTCTGCTTTTTAATATGCTGCCTAGGTTGGACATAGCTTTTCTTCCAAGGAGCAAGCGTCTTTTGATTTCATGGCTGCACTCACCATCTGCAGTGACTTTGGAGCCCAAGAAAATAAAGTCTATCAGCCCCCAGAAAAGTCTACAGTCTGTAGCCAAAGCATAGAAAAGGGCAGCCAACAACACAAAAAACATTTAGACACTAACTGCCCTGCTGCAGCCAAATATCATTGAATAGAACTATGGCCCACCCCGGCCCAAAGCAGCAAATCTGAGTAGGGAACCTCAACTTCCACCATCGTGAAGTTGTAATGAAGTGCACCACCCAGCCCACTGTGGTGGTGTCAGAGATGGCCAAGTAGAAAGCCAGGACTTCCTGCCACTGGTAGGCAGCCCTAAACCACCCCTCCCCCCAAGTGGGGAATCTACCCAGCAGTAATGAGGCATACCTCCCAGAGGGGAGATGTCAGAGGAGACCTAGGGGAGAATGGGAAATTTTCACCACCACGCAGTGCCCATGAAGACACCCCACTACTGGAACTCAGATTCCCAATAGCAGTAATAAGGAGCTTCCCTAACCCCCACACTTGAGTGTTAATGGGGACCGAGTGGTGAACCTGGCTTTCCACCCTGCCTGAATATAATAGAGTGGCAGCTTCACTTCCCCTGTCAGATTGGTGTCAGCCAAGATCCACTAAAAAAAGTAGGTTCAAATAAGATCCAGAGCCTCAGAACACAATACAAAAAGCTTACATTTCAATAAAAAATCACTGATCATCCCCAAAACCAGGAGGATCTTAAACTGAATGCAAAAAGATATTCAACAGATGCCAACACTAAGATGACAGAGATATTAGACTTAACTGACAAAGATTTTAAAGCAGCCAATGATGAAATTGCTTCAATAGCAATTGTGAATGTGGTTGAAACATTTTTTTTTTTAATAGGAGGCCTCAGCAAAGAAGTAGGAGTTATATAAAAGAACTAAATGGAAATTTCAGAATAGAAAAATACAGTAATCAAAATAAGATCTCAGTATATGGGCTCATATATATTCTCTATTGCTGATGTGATAAATTATCACAACTTAGTAGCTTAAAACAATACCAACCTATTTCTTATAGTTCTGGATGTTAGAATTCCAAAGTGGGTCTCACTGGCTAAAACCAAAGTGTATCAAACCTGTATTACTTTATTGAGACTCCAGTGGGGAGTCTGTTTCCTTGCCTTTTCCAGCTTCTCAAGGCTGCCCTCATTCCTTGACTTGTAAATCCTTTCCGTCTTCAAAGCCAGCAATGTCCGTTGAATCTTTCTCATATCACATTACTCAGACATTGAGTATGCCTGCCTTTCTCTTGCACCTATAAAGATCCTTGAGGTTATAGTGGGCCCACTGGAAGAATCCAGTATAATCTCCCCATCTCAAGGTCTTTCATCACATTGGTTACCTTTTTGTCAACTGAGGTAACATAGTCACAAGTTTTAGGGATTAGGAAATGGTAATCTTTGAGGGGGCATTCTGCCCACCACAATCTGCTCCCAAATATTCATGCCCATCCCACATACAAAATTCATTCACCACATCCTAATGCTGTCAAAAGTTTTCATAGATTACTGCCTCAACTCAAAATCCACACCATCTAAGTCACTTTAAATAGGTATGAGAAAGACTGATTATAATCCAGCCTAGGGCAGAATTCCTCTGCATACATGAACTCATAAACTAGAAAACAAGTTATCAGCTCCTAAAATGCAGTGACTGACAGGCATAGAAAAGCAGCTATAGACATTCCCATTCAAAAGAGAAACTGGGACAGGAAAAACAGTTATCAGTCCCAAGCAATTTTGAAATCCAGCTGGGCAAATTTCATTTGGTTTCAAGGCTTCTGTGGCTCAAGGCTCCATTTTCTATATACAAAGTTTCACCCTTGAAGTTAACCTTTCTTTCTTCTGAAAGGTAGCACTTATTTACAGCTGAATAGTTTAATCCTATATTATATCTGTAGAATTGGAGGGTGGGGGGGTGGTTGTCTAACAGCTCTATAACTGTTAAAAAAAAATGAATTAGCACATAATAAAAAATTGTCCAAGCTCAAATGCTATCACTGGAGAATTGTCACAAACATTTAAAGACGAATTAATACCTATTCTATACAATCTCTTGCTAAAGATAGAGGAGGAGGAGGGAACATCTCTTAATTCATTTTCTAAAGCTGCTGCTGCTAAGTCACTTCAGTCGTGTCTGACTCTGTGTGACCCCTGAGACAGCAGCCCAATAGGCTCCTCCATCCCTGGGATTCTCCAGGCAAGAACACTGGAGTGGGTTGCCATTTCCTTCTCCAATGCATAAAAGTGAAAAGTGAAAGTGAAAGTGAAGTCGCTCAGTCGTGTCTGACTCCTAGCGACCCCATGGACTGCAGCCTACCAGACTCCTCCATCCATGGGATTCTCCAGGCAAGAGTACTGGAGTGGGGTGCCACTGCCTTCACCCTTTCTAAAGCTAGTGTTACCCTAATACCAAAACTATAGACAGTACAAAAATAAATAAATAAATAAAACTACAGACAAATATCAAATATGCCTCATAAATATAAATGTAAAACTTCTTAACAAAATATTAACAAATAGAATTAAGTAATATAAAAGAACTCTAAAGTATGACCAAGTGGGGTTCATTCCAGAGATACAAGCCTGGTTCATTATTTGATAATCAATGATATCCATCGTATTAACAGGTTAAAAAGAAAGATCATATTAATTGATGCAAAAGATGTATTTGGCAAAGTAAGTTCAACACTCATTTTTGACAAAAACTCTCAGAAAAATAGCAATAGAAAGGAATTTCCTCAGCTTGGTAAAAGACTCTCTGTACAAAATTACAATAACATTATTCCTGATAGTGAAAGACTGAAAGCTTTCCCCCTAAGATCAGGATCAAGAAAGGATGTTCATTCTCACCACATTTATGCACCAATGTGTGGAACATTCTAGCCAGTGCAATCAGGCAGAGAAAAAAAGAAAAGAAAAAGAAAGAAAGGAAAAATGAAATATATAAACTTACTTAGATTTGAAAGGAAGAGCTAAAACTATCTCTTTTAGCAGATGACATGATTGCCATAGAAAATTCCAAGGAGTCTGCTGCTGCTGCTGCTGCTGCTAAGTCACTTCAGTCGTGTCCAACTCTGTGTGACCCCATAGACGGCAGCCCACCATGCTCCCCCGTCCCTGGGATTCTCCAGGCAAGAACACTGGAGTGGGTTGCCATTTCCTTCTCCAATGCATGAAAGTGAAAAGTGAAAATCAAGTCGCTCAGTCGTGTCCGACTTTTCATGACCCCATGGACTGCAGCCTACCAGGCTCCCCGTCCATGGGATTTTCCAGGCAAGAGTACTGGAGTGGGGTGCCATTGCCTTCTCCATCCAAGGAGTCTACTAAGACAAAAAACTGTTCATCAGTGAGTTCAACAAGGCCTCAAGATTCAATATAAACATTTTAAAAAATCAATTGTATTTCAATATACTAGCAATGGACATGTGGACTCTGAAATTAAAAATACAGTATCATTTAAAATTGTTCAAAAAAAAAAGAAGTACTTAGGTGTAAATTTTGCAAAGCATGTATAGGACTTGTATGCTTAAAAGTATTTAATGCTGATGGAAGATATCAAAGAAGACGTATATAAATGCAGTTGGCAAAGGGATAAACACACAGATTAGATGAACAGAATGAAGAATTCAGAATTCAGAACTAGACCCATAGAAATAACTTTTTGATAAGGATGCAGAAGCAACTCAGTGGAGGAAAGATACCTTTCAACAAATGATGCTGGAGTTCTTGGACTAAAAGTAGCTCAAAATGGATCACAGATTTAAATGTAAATGTAAAACTATAAAATGATTTAAAATCATAGAAAATATTTAGGATCTAACACTTGACAGAAAGTTCTTAAATTTGATAACAAAAGTGTGATTCATAAGAGGAAAACAATAAATTTACTTTATCAAAAAATATTTAATTGCTTTGCTATAGACCCTGTTCAAAAGCATCAATTCTTCGGTGTTCAGCCTTCTTCACAGTCCAACTCTCACACCCGTACATGACCACAAGAAAAACCATAGCCTTGACTAAACAAACCTTTGTTGGCAAAGTAATGTCTCTGCTTTTGAATATGCTATCTAGGTTGGTCATAACTTTCCTTCCAAGGAGTAAGCATCTTTTAATTTCATGGCTGCAGTCACCATCTACAGTGATTTTGGAGCCCCAAAAATAAAGTCTGGTGTTGGAGAAGGCTCTTGAGAGTCCCTTGGACTGCAAGGAGATCCAACCAGTCCATTCTGAAAGAGATCAGCCCTGGGATTTCTTTGGAGGGAATGAGCTAAAGCTGAAACTCCAGTACTTTGGCCACCTCATGCAAAGAGTTGACTCATTGGAAAAGAGTCTGATGCTGGGAGGATTGGGGGCAGGAGGAGAAAGGGATGACAGAGGATGAGATGGCTGGATGGCATCACTGACTCAATGGACATGAGTCTGAGTGAACTGTGGGAGTTGGTGATGGACAGGGAGGCTTGGTGTGCTGCGATTCATGGGGTCACAGAGTCAGACACGACTGAGTGAACTGAACTGAACTGATAGACCCTGTTAAGAGGATGAAAAGATAAGCTATACAGAGGGAGAAAATATTCACAATCACACATCTGACTAAGGACTAGTATTTAGAATGAAAAAAGAACTCTCAATACTCAGTTTAAAAAATCTAATTAGAAAATGGCCAAAAGATATGAATAGATTTGTTTTTTTAACATTTCATGCAATCTATTTTAAAACATGATTTTTTCTTAACATATTGCTAGAACAGTCTTATATGCATCAGTGTTCAGTCCCTTTTTTTCTTTTTTTATTGAAGTGTAGTTGATTTACAATGTTATATAAGTTTCAAGTCTACAGCAAAGTGATTCATATATATATATTAAATATATATAATATATATATTCTTTTTCAGATTCTTTTCCCTTTGTGTTATTATAAAATATTGAATAAAACCCCATTTTTTACAGTAGGTCCTTGTTGATTATCTATTTTATTTACAGTAGTGTGTATATGCTAGTCCCAGATGTCTAATTTATCCCCACTTCCCACACTTTCCCTTTTGGTGGCTATAGTTTGTTTTATATGTCTGTGAGTTTATTTCTGTTTTGTATATAAGTTCATTTGTATCATTTTTCCAGATTCTACATATGAGTGATATTTGTCTTTCTCTGATTTATTTCACTGAATAGGATAATCTTTAGGCCCATCCATATTGCTGAAAATGGCATTATTTTATTCTTTATCATGGCTGAATCATATTCTTGTGTGTGTGTGTGTATGTGTGTGTGTGTATCATATCTTCTTTATGCATTCACCTGTCAATGAATATTTAGGCTGCTTCCATATCTTGGCTTTTGTAAATAGTGCTGCTATGAACACATATGGTCATGTATGGATGTGAGAGTTGGACTGTGAAGAAGGCTAAGTGCCAAAGAATTGATGCTTTTGAACTGTGGTGTTGGAGAAGACTCTTGAGAGTCCCTTGGACTGCAAGGAGATCCAACCAGTCCATTCTGAAGGACATCAGCCCTGGGATTTCTTTGGAAGGAATGATGCTAAAGCTGAAACTCCAGTACTTTGGCCACCTCATGCGAAGAGTTGACTCATTGGAAAAGACTCTGATGCTGGGAGGGATTGAGGGAAAGAGGAGAAGGGGACGACAGAGGATGAGATGGCTGGATGACATCACTGACTCGATGGACATGAGTCTGAGTGAACTGTGGGAGTTAGTGATGGACAGGGAGGCCTGGCATGCTGCAATTCATGGGGTCGCAAAGAGTCGGACACGACTGAGCGACTGATCTGATCTGATCTGATGAACACTGAATGAACACTATCTTTTTAAATTAAAGTTCCTTTCTTTTTCAGATCTATCACCAGGAGTCAGATTGCTGGATTATATGGTAATTCTATTTTTATTTTTTTAAGGAAACTCCTTACTGGTTTTCATAGTGGCTATACCAATTTACCGGAGAAGGCAATGACACCCCACTCCAGTACTCTTGCCTGGAAAATCTCACGGACGGAGGAGCTGGTGGGCTTCAGTCCATGGGGTCGCTCAGAGTTGGACATGACTGAGTAATTTCACTTCACTTTTCACTTTCATGCATTGGAGAAGGAAATGGCAACCCACTCCAGTGTTCTTGCCTGGAGAATCCCAGGGAAGGGGAGCCTGGTGGGCTGCCATCTATGGGGTCTCACAGAGTCAGACATGACTGAAGCGACTTAACAGCAGCAGCAGCAGCATACCAATTTACATTCCCGACAGCAGTATGTAACAGTTCCCTTTTCTCCACATCCTCTCCAGTATTTATTATTTGTAGACTTTTTGATAATGGCCATGCTAATCAGTGTGAGGTGATACCTCATTGTAGTTTTGATTTGCATTTTTCTAATAATTAGCAATATTGAGCACCTTTTCATATGTCTGTTGGTCAACTGTAGGTCATGAACAGGTTTTTCACCAAAGAGGATGTACAGATGATAAATAAGTACATGGAAAGATGTTCAACATCGTTAGCCACCAGGAAAGTGCAATTTAAAACCATAAGGAGATATCACTACAAACCCATCAGGATGACTAAAGTAAAAAATAGTGACAACACCATATGTTGGTAAAGGTGTGGGAAACTGGGTCACTCATGCAATGCGAATATCAAATGCTAAAGGCACTCTGGTATACAGTTTGGCAGTTCCTAAAAAACTAAACATGGGACTACCATATGACCCATAATTGGATTCTTGGGCATTTACTGCAAAGAAATGAAGACCTGTGTTCACACAAAAAAGCTGTACAAAAGGATTTGTTCATAGAGGCACCAAACTAGAAATCACCCAAATATCCTTCAATGAGTGGTTAAACCACACTTCACTGAATACTACTCAGCAACAAAAAGAAACAAAATATTCATACATGCAACAGTCTGGATAAATCTCCAGATAATCATGCTGAATGAAAAAAGTCAGTCCCCTAATACTGTGGAGAAGGACATGGCAACCCGCTCCAGTGTTCTTGCCTGGAGAATCCCAGGGATGGGGGAGCCTGGTGGGCTGCCGTCTATGGGGTTGCACAGAGTCGGACACGACTGAAGTGACTTAGCAGCAGCAGCAAATACTGTGTTACTTGATTTATCTAACATTCTATAAAAGTCAAAATTACAGAAACGGAGGACAGATTTGTGGTTGCCAAAGGTTAAGGAGGTGATGGGTGTGGGAAGGAAGCATTGTTATTGTTGTTTCGTCTCTCTCAGTTGTGTCCAACTCTTTGCAACTCCATGGACTTCAGCACGCCAGGTTCCTCTGTCCTTCTCTATCTCCTGGAGTTTGCTCAAACTCATGTCCATTGAGTCAGTGATGCTATCCAAATATCCCATATTCTGCCACCCTCTTCTCCTTTTGCCTTCAATCTTGCCCAGCATCTGTTTTCTCCAGTAAGCTGAGTCCTTTCTAATGAATCAGCTCTTCACATCAGATGGCCAAAGTATTGGACATTCAGCTTTAGCAACAGTCCTTCCAATGAATATTAAGGGTTGATTTCCTTTAGGATTGACTGGCTTGATCTCCTTACAGTCCAAGGGACTCTCAAGAGTCTTCTCCAGCACCACAATTCAAAAGCATCAATTCTTTGGTGCTCAGCCATCCTTATGGTCCAACTCTTACATCCATACATGACTACTGGAAGAACCATAGCTTTGACTATACAAATGAAAGTAAAAATGTTAGTCACTCAGTCATGTCCAACTCTTTGCGACCTCATGGGCTCTAACCCGCCCCACTTCTCTGTCAATGGGATTCTCTAGGCAAGAATACTGGAGTGGGTTGCCAGTCCCTTCTCCAGGAGGTCTTCCCAACCCAGGAATTGAACCAACTGTAGGCGGATTCTTTACCATCTGAGCTACCAAGACTATACAGATACGTGGCTGTAAAAGGACAATATGAGAAGATGTTCTACATATAGACTCTAGCAGTATCAATCTGGGTTGTAATATTGCAAAATGTTAACCACCGGGGCAGGGAAAGAAAATGGGTAAAAAGATACTAGGGATCTCTGTGTTATTTCTTACAACTGCACATGAACCTATAATTATTTCAAAATAAAAAGTTGAATTTTTGAAAAAGATTTTAGTGTAACTTCACATAAAAATTGGCATGTGGCTAAAATGGGGAGCTGATGTGAAGTAAGCTGCAGCTCAAGCTTGGGCATGCACTTAACAGGCCACCGTAGTCCCCGCCACTGCCTATCATCTCCCAATCACCTACTCAGGATTCTCTGCTATGTATTATCTAGCCCGCCCTGCTCATTTTCTTACATCCAGTAAGAGCCATGTAGGGCATTACTTTCCCACTTTTATTAACTCAGACTCCTGACATCAGCAAAGCAGGGTAGGAACAAAGTTCAGTCATGCTGAGATATTAACTCATGGAAATTTCTTCGTTCTTTACATCTCGTGTCTGAAAACTGTGCCTGAGAAATGATACCATAGAGTGGAAACCCTTGAAAGTCAGACAGACCTAAGTTAAAATCAGGGCTTTCCCAGCTGACCTTGAGCACATGACTTGAAGTTTCAGATTCTCCCTTATAAACTGGCAACAATAATACGTAACTCCACCTAAAACACCTACTACCACAGCATAGGGGCTCCTTAATATGTCCCCCCAATAGCAACAGGATGCCCCTTATTTTCGTATTATTTCTGATTCCTCCTAGTAAACAACAGCCTCTGTTAAAAGAGGTTGTTTCCCTCTGGAGCTATATACATTTATATTTATATAAAGTATATATATGTACTGCTAACTGGGAACTTCTGTGTCACTTTGCTTAGCACCTTTCTCAAACTATCGCACCATCCTCACAGTAATCCTGCAAAACAGGTGCTTACTTATATTAAGTCCATCTTGCAAATGAAGAATTTGAGGCATAGAATTATTTGGTGACTTAAGTTTTTGCCAATAAATCTGCCTCTAGAATCTGTGCTTTTAGCTAGCTTTTCCACTGCTAGCTAAAAGCTGTGTCCAGCTTGGCAGTGTCCAGCTTGGCAGTGTTTGGCAGAGGGAGGTTTGTCTCCAGGGTCTCCCCAGGGACTAACTCTTTGGGGTGATCTTGCCTGTTACAAAGGTAAGGCTGACAATGATATAGTCCTGGTTAGCTTCAGTTTACAGCCTCAGAAAGACTTAGAATCCCTCTCTCTTTCACCCTCCTGCCCTGACACACGATATTTGTTAGGATGAATCTCTGATGCAGGTACCTGCAGGCTGCAATGTGTTGGGAGGTTTTCAGATTCCAATCGCCAAGCACAGGGTGTTATTATCAAGGACATTTTCCTACAGCAGCATTATTGGCATCTCTTTCACAATCCAATGATCTTTTATTGGCACGAACATATATTGGCCAAGAGAAGGGGACAAAAAACACACAAAATGGGCTGAGTGAAATACCAGCTCTCCCCTGAGGATGGGCTGCTGGCTGAGCTGCTCAAATCTTGTCACTCACCGGAGATGAAGAGACTCAAGAACAACAGGACACTCCCTGGCTTTTGACAGAGTGTCCAGGAGCTTCCCAGGATACGAAACTCGAGAAGTGCCTTAGGCTTATTTCTCAATGGTTGGGACTCTTCAGTAACACAAAGCTGGATTTGATTCCTGGCTGCCCCAATTCTCAGCTATGTCAACTTGGCCAAGGTTCTTAATCTCTCTCGCTAAGCCTCAGTTTTCCATTTTGTAAAATGGACATAATAATCATAGTAATCATAATCATAGCCTTCAAAGGAAATATATGAGGTGATAGGAAAAGAGCTTATACACAGTAAGCCTTCAATAAACGTTAGTATAATCACATTAATGGTGAAATTTGTGATAAGCCAGAAAGAAATAATAGCCATCAGTATTATTAAAAATGATAGGATTTATAATAGGTCAGGAAAATTAGTTAGTCATTATCAGCAAAAAAAGTCAGAGGAAAAAAATGACAAAACCTCAAAAGAGTGTCCCAGGGGAAGCTTTCTTCCCACAAAAGTTGCATTTGTCAGAAATTCTCTGCCTTTGCATGTTTTAAAATTGAAACCTGTTTTCCTATTAGATAATAATTCCAGAAATGTTCTCTGTTCAATTTTGATAAATTTAATCTTTTCTTTAAATAATGTTCTAGCTTCGTCTATTTTTATCTTTGTGACCTTGGGCAACATTGTTTACCTCTTTATCAATTTTCCTATCTATAATAGTAAGTTCTGGAATCACTTGAGATAATGCACATGTAAGTGCTTTGCAAAAGTAGAAACCTCCCCCTTCTCCAAAGAAGTGGCTTCCCTCGTAGTTCAGTTGGTAAAGAATCTGCCTGCAATGCAGGAGACCCAGGTTCAATCCCTGTGTTGGGAAGATCCCCTGGAGAAGGAAATGGCAACCCACTCCAGTATTCTTGCCTGGAGAAATTCTCCATAGAAATGCGGAGTTATAATGACTCCAGTGTTACCCCCAACCATGCTCTTAAGACATTTGTGGGGACTTCCCTCATGGTCCAATTTTTAAGTCTTCTCCTTTCAGTACAGGCAGTGTGGGTTCAATCCCTGGTCATGGAGCTAAGATCCAAATGCCTCCTGGCTAGAAAACCAAAACATAAAACAGAAGCAATATTTGAACAAATTCAATAAAGACTTTTAAAAAACAGTCCACATTAAAAAAATGTTTAAAAAAAAAAGACTTTTGTGAAGTATACTTTCAGTTAGAAAATAACAACCATTTAATTTGTTCTAAAAGTTTGAATTTTGTGTAGCAAATTATCTTCATAGAAGGCAAAACTTTGGAGAAAACTATGAGGTACAAGCTTTTAATGTGAAGAAGTTTTAGCAGTTTCATAAGTTAAAGTTCCTACCCTAAGACCTAGGAATTCCACTCCTAGCTATTTGAGAAAACTAAAAAGAATTATCTACAAACAGCCTTATATAAAAGTGTTCATAGCAGATTTACTTATAATAACGAAAGTTGGAAGTGCTCCATATGTTTGTCAGCAGAAAAATGAATAAGCAAGGTCTGTGTAGTCATACTTACCAATTAAAAAAGTAACAAACTACTGATACATGAAACAACACAGAAAAGTTACATAAATAGTATGCAGAATGAAAGCGTATGATTCCACTCATATGAAATTCTAGAACCTACAGTGCTGTAAATCAGATCACTGTTTGCTTCTTAGGGGGTAAAGAGAGTTGACTGGGAAGAAGTAAGAGGAAATGCTCTAGTAAGATTAAAATATCCTGTGTCAAATTGCCAACATCCGCTGGATCATGGAAAAAGCAAGAGAGTTCCAGAAAAACATCTATTTCTGTTTTATTGACTCTGCCAAAGCCTTTGACTGTGTGGATCACAATAAACTGTGGAAAATTCTGAAAGAGATGGGAATACCAGACCACCTGACCTGCCTCTTGAGAAATCTGTATGCAGGTCAGGAAGCAACAGTTAGAATTGAACATGCAACAACAGACAGAACTGGACATGGAACAACAGACTGGTTCCAAATAGGAAAAGGAGTACGTCAAGGCTGTATATTATCACCCTGCTTGTTTAACTTATATGCAGAGTACATCATGAGAAACGCTGGACTGGAAGAAACACAAGCCGGAATCAAGATTGCCAGGAGAAATATCAATAACCTCAGATATGCAGATGACACCACCCTTATGGCAGAAAGCCTCTTGATGAAAGTGAAAGTGGAGAGTGAAAAAGTTGGCTTAAGGCTCAACATTCAGAAAACGAAGATCATGGCATCCGGTCCCATCACTTCATGGGAAATAGATGGGGAAACAGTGGAAACAATGTCAGACTTTACTTTTGGGGCTCCAAAATCACAGCAGATAGTGACTGCAGCCGTGAAATTAAAAGACGCTTACTCCTTGGAAGGAAAGTTATGACCAACCTAGATAGCATATATTCAAAAGCAGAGACATTACTTTGCCAACAAAGGTCCATCTAGTCAAGGCTATGGTTTTTCCTGTGGTCATGTATGGATGTGAGAGTTGGACTATGAAGAAGGCTGAGCGCTGAAGAATTGATGCTTTTGAACTGTGGTGTTGGAGAAGACTCCTGAGAGTCCCTTGGACTTCAAGGAGATCCAACCAGTCCATTCTGAAGGAGATCAGCCCTGGGATTTCTTTGGAGGGAATGATGCTGAAGCTGAAACTCTAATACTTTGGCCACCTCATGCAAAGAGTTGACTCATTGGAAAAGACTCTGATGCTGGGAGGGATTGGGGGCAGGAGGAGAAGGGGACGACAGAGGAGGAGATGGCTGGATGGCATCACTGACTTGATGGGCGTGAGTCTGAGTGAACTCCGGGAGATGATGATGGACAGGGAGGCCTGGCGTGCTGAGATTCATGGGGTTGCAAAGAGTCAGACATGACTGAGTGACTGAACTGAACTGAACTGAACTGATACACTGATCATAATTGGCAATAGCTACACTTTAAATTTGACCACTTCACTGTATTCAATTATATCCCAGTAAATCAAACAAACTTTAAAAGATAATGCTGAGGGAAATTTTGGGAGATGTAAATGCTCTAAAACTGGATTGTGGTGGTGGTTGCAACCGTATGCATTTATTAAAAATAACTAGCTGGTAGAGCCACTACAGAGAACAGAAGGAAGGCCCCTTAAGAAGCTAAAGTAGAGCTACTATGTGATCCAGCAATCCCACTCCTGGGCATTTATCCAGAGAAAAACATGATCCAAAAGGATATACATACCCCAATGTTTGTTGCAGCACCGTTTACAATAGCCAAGACTTGGAGGCAACCTAAATGTCCATTGACAGAGAATTGGATATAAAAGATATGGTACATATGTACAATGGAATATTGTTGTTGTTTACTCCCTCAGTCGTGCCCAACTCTTTTGCAAACTCATGGACTACATGCCACCAGGTACCTCTGTCCAGGGGATTTCCTAGGCAAGAATACTGGAGTGGTTTTCATCTCCTTCTCCAGAGGATCTTCCTGACCCAGGGATGAAACATGACTCTCCTGCACTGCAGGCAGATTCTTTAACCCTGAGTCATCAGGGAAGCCCATGATGGAATATTATTCAGTATTAAAAATAAAGAAATAATGCCATTTGCAGCAACTAAGATGAACCTAGAGATTTTCATACTCAGTCAAGTCAGACAATGAAAGAGAAATACCATATAATTTTGCTTGTATGCATAAAAGAAAGAAATGATACAATGAAATTATATATAAAATAAAAACAAACTCACGAATTTGTAGTATGAACTTATGGTTACCAGAGAGGAAGGGTAGATGGAAGGGATTGTTGGCGAGTTTGGGACTGACATGTACATACTGCTATAAAATGGATAATCAGGAAGGATCTACTCTATAGCACAGGGAACTCTGCTTAATATTATGTAACAACCTAAGTGGAAAAAGAATTTGAAAAAACATATATACATGTATATGTATACCTGAATCACTTTTCTGTACGCCTGAAACTATCATAACATTGTTAATCGACTATCAGTTCAGTTCAGTTCAGTCGCTCAGTCATGTCCGACTCTTTGCAACCCCATGAATCACAGCACGCCAGGCCTCCCTGTCCATCACCAACTCCCACAGTTCACTCAGACTCACGTCCATTGAGTCAGTGATGCCATCCAGCCATCTCCTCCTCTGTCATCTCTTTCTCCTCCTGCTCCCAATCCCTCCCAGCATCAGAGGTTTTTCCAATGAGTCAACTCTTCGCATGAGGTGGCCAAAGTACTGGAGTTTCAGCTTCAGCATCATTCCTTCCAAAGAACACCCAGGACTGATCTCCTTTAGAATGGACTGGTTGGATCTCCTTGCAGCCCAAGGGACTCTCAAGAGTCTTCTCCAACACCACAGTTCAAAAGCATCAATTCTTCAGCGCTCAGCCTTCTTCATAGTCCAACTCTCACATCCATACATGACCACAGGAAAAACCATAGCCTTGACTAGACGGACCTTTGTTGGCAAACTAATGTCTCTGCTTTTGAATATGCTATCTAGGTTGGTCATAACTTTCCTTTCAAGGAGTAAGTGTCTTTTAATTTCATGGCTGCAGTCACCATCTGCAGTGATTTTGGAGCCCAAAAAATAAAGTCTGACACTGTTTCCACTGTTTCCCCATCTATTTCCCATGAAGTGATGGGAACAGATGCCATGATCTTCATTTTCTGAATGTTGAGCTTTAAGCCAACTTTTTCACTCTCCATTTTCACTTTCATCAAGAGGCTTTTTAGTTCCTCTTCCCTTTCTGCCATAAGGGTGGTGTCATCTGCATATCTGAGGTTACTGATATTTCTCCCAGCAATCTTGATTCCAGCTTGTGTTTCTTCCAGTCCATCATGAATACAGAGTTTTGTGTTTCTTCCAGTCCATCATGAGTACATGAGCATTTCTCATGATGTACTCTGCATAGAAGTTAAATAAGCAGGGTGAGAATATACAGCCTTGACGAACTCCTTTTCCTATTTGGAACCAGTCTGTTCTTCCATGTCCAGTTCTAACTGTTGCTTCCTGACCTGCATACAGGTTTCTCAAGATGCAGGTCAGGTGGTCTGGTATTCCCATCTCTTTCAGAATTTTCCACAGTTTATTGTGATCCACACAGTCAAAGGCTTTGGCCTAGTCAATAAAGCAGAAATAGATGTTTTTCTGGAACTCTCTTGCTTTTTCCATGATCCAGCAGATGTTGGCAATTTGATCTCTGGTTCCTCTGCCTTTTCTAAAACCAGCTTGAACATCTGGAAGTTCACGGTTCACATATTGCTGAAGCCTGGCTTGGAGAATTTTGAGCATTACTTTACTAGCGTGTGAGACGAGTGCAATTGTGCGGTAGTTCGAGCATTCTTTGGCATTGCCTTTTTTTGGGATTGGAATGAAAACTGACCTTTTCCAGTCCTGTGGCCACTACTGAGTTTTCCAAATTTGCTGGCATATTGAGTGCAGCACTTTCACAGCATCATCTTTCAGGATTTGAAATAGCTCAACTGGAATTCCATCACCTCCACTAGCTTTGTTCATAGTGATGCTTTCTAAGGCCCACTTGACTTCACATTCCAGGATGTCTGGCTCTAGGTGAGTGATCACACCATCGTGATGATCTGGGTCATGAAGATCTTTTTTGTACAGTTCTTCTGTGTGTTCTTGCCATCTCTTCTTAATATCTTCTGCTTCTGTTAGGTCCATACCATTTCTGTCCTTTATCGAGCCCATCCTTGCATAAAATGTTCCCTTGGTATCTCTAATTTTCTTGAAGAGATCTCTAATTGACTATACTCCAATATAAAATCAAAAGTTTACAAAAAAGAATAAAGGAAACTTGCAAAACAGAAAACAATAAATAAAAATCATTAAAGTGTTCATTTATAATGATAAAATTTTATAGTATGTCATTATACCTCAATAAACTGTTGATTAAAAAGATAATGCACTCAGTATTGAAGTACTAACTGATGCAACAAAATAAGAAAAGGAAATACAGGTATATAGATGGGGGGAAGAAGAAATAAAATAGTGTTTGCTTACAGATGACACGGTCATCCGTGTGTGAAATCCAAAATTATTAATAAGAAATAAACAGTCCTGGAACTAATAAGTGATTATAGCAAGATGGCAGGATACAGAGTTAATATGCAAGTCAATCCTATATACCAGCTATGAAAAAATGAAATTTGTAATTACAAACACAATACCATTAACATTCTCATCCCAAAAAATAAAATACTGAGGTATAAATTTAACAAAATACATACAAGATCTATATGAGGAAAACCACAAAATCCTGATGAAAGAAATCAAAGAACATGATAATTACATATTCCATGTTCATGGATAGGATGACTCATTATTGTCAACATGTCAGTTCTTCCAAAATTCATCTGTAGATTCAACGTAATACTAATCAAAATTGCAGCAAGTTATTTTGTGTATATCTATAAAATAAGTCTAAAGTGTGTATAAAAGGACAAGAAACCCAGAATAATCAACACGGTATTGAAGAACAAAATTCAAGGACTGAAGCTACCTGACTTTAAGACCTACAATAAAGTTACAGTAATCAAGACAGAGTGTTATTGATGGAATAATAGACCAATTGAACAAATAGAGAGCCTATAAATAGACCCAAGTAAATAGAGTCCACTTTTCTTTGACAAAGGAACATAGGCAATGCAACGGAGCAAAGATAGTCTTTCAACAAATGGTGCTGGAACAACTGGACATCCATATGCAAAAAAAAAAAAAATCGAGACAAAGATATTACACCCTCCCAGAAATTAACTCAGAATGAAAGTAGACCCAAAGATAAAACTCCTGGAAAATAACATGGGAGAAGACCTGGGTGACCTTGGTTGTAATGGTAAAGTTTTGCATACAACACCAAAGGCATGATCCATGAAAAAAACAAATGACAATTGGATTTCACTAAAATAAAAAAAATACTTCTGCTCTACAGAAGACAGCATTAAGAAAATGAAATGAGAACATCAGTTTATATCAGTTATAACAAATACATGGCTCTGGTGGGGAATGTTGATAATGTTGGCTAGTGTGTTGGGAGAAGGAGTATATAGCTGTTGTTGAATTGTTGCTGATTAGTCACTAAGTCGTGTCCTACTCTTTTATGACCCCATGGACTATAGCCTGCCAGGCTCTTCTGTCCATGGGATTTCCCAGCCAAGAATACTGGAGTGGGTTGCCATTTCCTTCTCCAGGAGATCTTCTTGATTCAGGGATCAAAACTGCGTCTTCTGCATTGCAGGTGGGTTCTTTACCACTGAGCCACTACCTTTCTCTTAATTTTGCTGTGAACCTAAAACTTCTCTAAAAAAATAATAACTTAAAAAAGATAATACATATGGCTATTGGGGTACAGAGAAAAATAATTTCAGATTTCTGGGTACAACTTTTCTTCAGAGCAATTTAATGATGTATATCATGAGCCTTAAAGTAAGGATGCCCTCTGGCCAAGCAATTCCATTTTAGATATTTACCCTGAAAAAATAATTGAAGATACCTACAAAGATTTAAAGATACATACTGAACTGAAGTGTCATTCATAATAGTTAAAAACTGGAAGCATCTTAATGTCTACCAGAGCACATGACTGAAATGTGTATGAATGTGTATACAAACAGTAGTTATTACGATAATGTCATAAATTAATATTGATCAACATAGAAAGCTTTTCACAACATATTAATAGAAAAAGCAAGTTGAAGAAAATATGCAGACAAGAGCATAATTAGTATTATTATGCAGTACTTTTAGTAGTATGCAATAACAGTATTATATAAAGAGTTCTGTAAGGGTCAACAACAAGGTGATAAGGATAGGTATTCTTTGTGGTAGGATTATGGGGAAAGCTTTCTACTCTTTCACAATAATTACATGTGCCTTTCACAAAAATATATGTTTATATATTAATATATATTTCAAAATCTTTAAAGTGAGTTAATAATGGGAAAAGAGATCATCAGGAACATGGTACATATATGGTACATGTGATAAATATGGAATTGTTAACGAGTTCTGAAAATCTGGTGCACGCTACCTTATGCAATGAGTGTGTATAAATTGGGTTGCACTTTCCATTATGCTAACAGAAGAAAAAGCTGCAAGAAAGGTAAGGAATCACTTGATTGTGTGAATAACAATTGCCACATATTTCTGTCTTGGAAGTGCACATCATTTTAATTTTTAGTATTGCTTAAAACAGAAAATACCCAAATCATTATTCCTTTGGAATATCCTGGTCAAATTATTTATCACAATCATTTTAAGAAAGCCCTAGGTCAGTGCTGTGTTTTTACTTTCCTGATTTATATACAGGGTGCGACCACTTTCTCAGCTGTCCTGGGGACAGCTCCAAAGGGAAGAGTTCACAGGCTTAGGGAATTTGGTTCGTTTCTAGAATAGCTGAAACTTGTCTACATAAACAGGCAGATTTCATCTGCCTCTAACAGACCCTGATCAGGAAACAAAGCAATCTCCCTAACCAAGAGAAAAACAAAGAAAACAAGTACATCTGGGGAAATCGACCATTCAGAATATTTCTTTATGGAGACGTTAAGAATGAAAAGTGCACTGTTCTCCAGACAGCCTGACCTCTAGGTGCAGATCAGCTCAGCCTGGTGCTGTCCCCATTTCAAGACAGAAGGAAGCTGAAACTCTGAAAGGACAACTTGCCCAGTTATGCCAAAAATCAGTGGTGAGGCTACGATTAGAATTGTCTCCCAAGTGCCAGGGGCTCTAATGGGTAAAGCAGACAATGGGGTGTGATGAAAAGACTAGTTGAGAAGTCAGAAAACCTGAGTTTCAGACTTGGCTTTGTCAGTTAGCCATGTGTCCTTAGGCAGCTACCTACCCTTTCAAGGACTGTGCCTCTTTATAACATGAGATGGTTCTCCTAGAAAATACATCAGGGTTCCTCTGTACTTTCCTACTGGTATAGTGGATAAGAATCTGTCTGCCAATGTAGGGGACACCGGTTCGATCTCTGGTCTGGGAAGATTCCATGTGCCGTGCAGCAACTAAGCTCTTGTGCCACAGTTGAAGCCTGCCGCCTAGAGCTGTACTCCACAGCAAGAGAAGCCACCGCAGTGAGAAGCGCGTGCACCGCAACTAGAGAGTAGCCCCTGGTCACCGTAACTAGAGAAAGCCCGCAGGCAGCAATGAAGACCCAGTGCAGCCACAAATAAAAAAATAGATAAACATAGTAGTATGTACATATCAAAAAAATTTTAAAAAGAAAGAAAATATATGAGAGTTCCTTGAAATCAAGATATCCTAGTTTCTAAGGAACTCACCCCTCCCCTTCCTCTAAGGAGGATTAAGGAGATTTAGTCCTTCAGGCTATTCTTGCCCCTCTATCCTCCCCCAGTCCACGGTTCTCTTGGGCACACCTGTCCTGTGATCACCAAGCTCTACAAGGTCAGGAAGATCCTCTCTGGGCTGCCTAAGCAGGTGCTGAAATGTTTACCCTGTTGCTGCTACCATTAGCTGCTGCTGCTGCTGCTAAGTTGCTTCAGTCGTGTCCGACTCTGCGACCCCATAGACGGCAGCCCAACAGGCTCCCCTGTCCCTGGGATTCTCCAGGCAAGAACACTGGAGTGGGCTGCCATTTCCTTCTCCATACCATTAGCTAGAGACATGCTAATTTCTTTTCTTTTTTTTTTTTTTGTTTTTGCCTAACTAGATTAACAAGGCACACATAGGTCTGTAGATAAAGCGCCATTGAATATACTTTGCAGAATAAATAAAAGTTTAATTTTCTTTAAATAGACATCAAGTGCTTGAGGATGTGTGAAACCCATAAGAGTGATTTCCTTGGGCAGCCTGCCTCTCCCAGGAGAAGGGGCTGCCTGAGTCTTGACCCAGAGAAGAAGACAAGTATTGGCACAGGGAGAGAGGGTTCTGCTACATTCAGCTAAACCCAAGTGAAAAGAGAGACAGAATGAACTAGGTTGTGCCATTAATCATTTCTCAAGTTCAGTTATCCTTATTGGTGTGACAAGGTAGACACATTGCCAAAGTCAATACAGGAGGCCTGTGTGCCTAAGGCAGGCTTTCGTGCTAATGGGGATTTTAATGTCAGACATTCTGTTCTGTGAATGTTTTCTAACATCCTTCTTGGCCTCCGGCTGCCATGTGTTGTGGTTATAATCTTGCTATTGAAGCTCAGAGGAATTAAGTTTGGGGTCCTCAAACCAAACTTATGGAAAGAGTCTTCTCTTCTGAAACCCTTTTATACTAATGAAAAACCTTGTGAACTTTTATTTATTTAGTTTTAATATATAGTACACTACAATAAGGACTTCCCAGGTGGGTGCTAGTGGTAAAGAACCTGCCACTGCCGAAGACTTGAGAGATGGGTGTTCAGTCCCTGGGTCTGGAAGATCCCCTGGAGGAGGGCATGGCAACCCACTCCAGTATTCTTGCCTGGAGAATCCCATGGACAGAAGAGCCTGGTGGGCTACAGTCCATGGGGTTGCAAAGAGTTGGACGTGACTGAAGCAACTGAGCACACACACACACACAATAATAATAAAAACAGACACGTAGTTTCAGGTAGGATATTATTAAAATAGCTCACTTCCTAGGCAGGTTTTTAAAATAAAATTCACCACCAAGAAAACTATCTAAAATTTCCTTATCAAAAAATCTTGCTGTAATGTTTACAATTCTGGTAAACACCTAATTAAGTTGTTAAAGTCTAGATTCATCCAGCAAAGCACCTCCATCCTTAGGAAAAATGGGGATAGGGCTGTTTTGGGATTGGACAAGGTTTGATCTCATGATTTTAGTGACACAGACGTGCACTAGGTACTTATCACCCAGAGCCCAGCCTGAACTGTCAGGCTGAGAAGCACAGCAACAGATAAAATATAAATTACAGACAATAGTCAAAATCAGATCATGAGTAGATTGTGATTATGGCCAGAAAATATGGGATAATGGCTAAGCTTAATGTTTAAACAAATATTTATTTTAAAGGAGGTGAAAGGTGGAGATATAGCATATGTTTCAGATACAGCACATTTATGGCACAAGCTGCCATTCAGGGTACATGACCTATGGCACATTGCCTTCACCTCATGGCTGCTGCTGCTAAGTCACTTCAGTCGTGTCCGACTCTGTGTGACCCCATGGATGGCAGCCCACCAGGCTCCCCCATCCCTGGGATTCTCCAGGCAAGAACACTGGAGTGGGTTGCCATTTCCTTCTCCAATGCATGAAAGTGAAAAGTGAAAGTGAAGTCACTCAGTCATGTCTGACTCTTAGCGACCCCATGGACTTCAACCTACCAGACTCCTCCGTCCATGGGATTTTCCAGGCAAGAGTACTGGAGTGGGGTGCCATTGCCTTCTCTGTCACCTCATGGCAGCATGCACTAACTATATTATGGGGCTATCATTTTTTGTGAGCTGCCTGTACTAAATGACTGACTGAATGCATTCATTCAAAAGCTAGAATATTTAAACTGCAAGGAATCTACAAAATCAGCTAGTACGATCCCTCTCATTTTACAAAAACTGAGATCTAGTTACTTTCATTTGCATATTTTGCTTAAGGTCAACATTTAACAAGTAAGGTGATACTAGAATTCAGGTCTCTTGACTCTTGGAACAGTTAATGTTCCATTATCCCAGAGTCCTATTGCACACTTGGCATCTGTACTTTGCCCTTGACATATTCATATAAAAGTTAAAACTTAAGTGTACAAAGAGGCCAATGTTCACCAGCAATAAATTAACCGATAGGTAGATTTTTTCACTTCTTCTAAAAATTTACTTGTTCATTTCAGCAGTCTTTATTAGGTTATTGGTTGGTTTAGTTGGTTAAAAATACCTTGCAATTTACTGTAAAGACCAAGGGCATAATAAAAGCCTTCTTTATTTTGTAAGTTTAAAAGCATTCCCAGAGAAAGGTCATTGTTATTTTTATCACTAACATAATCACAACATCTAGTTATATGAAAAATATATATACATGTGTGTGTTTATATATATATATATATATTTGTGTGTATATACATATATATACATATATATGTTTGTATGTGTGTATATATATATACATGGGCTTCCCTTGTGGCTCAGCTGATAAAGAATCTGCCTGCAATGCAGGAGACCTGGGTTTGATCCCTGGGTTGGGAAATTCTCCTCGAAAAGGGAAAGGCTACCCACTCTAGTATTCTGGTCTGGAGAATTCCATGGACTCTATAGTCAATGGAGTTGCTAAGAGTCAGACACAACTGAGCGACTTTCATATATATATATATATATAAATACCTTCTAAATATTTGAGTGGGTTTTCAAAAGTTACACCTTTCAGGAATTAGAGGGTGGGACGAATGGATATAGTGACATGGAAGCATATACACTACCATGTGTAAAATAAACAATGGAAATTTGCTGTATGACTCAGGGAGCTCAAACTCCCTGTAACAACCTAGAGAGGTGGGAAAGGGTGGAAGGTGGGAGGGAGGTTAATAAAGGAGGGGACACAAGTATACCTATGGCTGACTAATGTTGATGCATGGCAGAGGCCAACACAATACTCCAAAGCAATTTTCCTTCAATTAAAAATAAGAAAGTTTAGGGGCAAAAAAACATAGTTACGTTTTTCAAAGCAACTCAGCACAACTGGTGAGAGTGGAGTACAGGGACAGGTTTGTCAGAGAGTAAACGACATAACCAAACCAGTTGTGAACTTTCCGGCCCCCAGTCAAAGGCCTTGGAGAATTAACAAGTTCCCTGAGGCAGGATCTTAAATATCTATGTACACTCCAAGTGTTCTTATGTTCAAGATCTTTACTTATTTTAAAGATGTCAAAATTAAGTACTGGGATAAAATGAAGGACTAGGATTAATCAGTTAAGATCTCCATTCGTAAACCATTGGGGAGCTAGCATCCAAAGAATAGCATGTCATACTTTGATCAGGGAAATTAAAATGTTATCCCAAGAGATTCTATTTGTAAAACATTTTCCAAATTGAATTCCAGTTGCAGAAATATTTTTGGCAAGTCAACAGCAGGGGGCTGAGAGCCGGGCTATGCCAGTTCTGCCAACCCCAGCAACGAGGGATGGAAAATATGGCTTAAGGAGGAGAAGCAAGAACTGATTAGCCTGACCCCACATGAAGAAGGGCAGACGGTTGCTAGACATCTGGTTTTAGCTGCTGGTCACCCTGTCTGTTCCCTAGACTCTAAGGTACAGAGAGTTGCTACACTGAAGACTGCATTTTAAAGATACAGGTGGCTGAGGGAGAGGGAGAAAAAAGTTTTGGGTCTTGAGATCTTGTGTTAGCCAGTCTCTAAAGTCCAGTAAATCTGATGCATTTACTACACCTGAAGTGCAGTGGAAATAGGACCCTGGACCAAATAGAGCTGTCCTAAAGTCTGCACTGGAGCCAGCCTGGTTCTCCTGCTAAACCTTGGCATTGCTATAAGCTGACCCTGTACTCAGGGCCAGGTCTTGGTGTTCTGTGAAAAAGAATCCATTTCACACATGAGTAGGGCAGGCTACTCTGTGACATGATGCAGTCAGATCAAAACAAGAACACAGTGATCGTGTCTCAGCAGACAAAAACGTGATCACTGTCCAAACCTTCAAAATGACTCAGTGTCCCCTATCCTGACTAACATGCATGGCTGCTATTTCTTTACCAATTATATCTTTAACCTCGCTCTAGTCCACTTCCTCAATCACAGAATTAACTCTGCTTCCAGGCAGCATTCCTTTCAGAGCAAAGCCCTGCCTCTTTAAACCCTACCCAAATTCACCTAACAGAAGCAAGCCCAAATCCTTTCCTAAGTCCTCTTTTTTTTTTTTTTTTTCCTTTTTTGTAATTACACTGGAATCTGACTTTTAAAAAAGTTGAAGTATAGTTGATTTACAATGTTGTGTTAGTTATTTTAAGATATTGACTATATTAATAGTCCCTTGTGCTATACAGTAGGTATTTGTTATTTATCTATTTTATGTATAATAGTGTATATCTGCTAATCCCAAACCCCTAATTTATGTTTCCCGTTCCTGCTTTAGTAACTGTTTGTTTTCTATGTCTATGTGTCTGTTTCTGTTTTATAAATAGGTTCATTTGTATCATTTTTAAGATTCCCCATACAAGTGATATGATATTTGTCTTTCTCTGCCAAGCTTACTTTACTTGGTATGATCATCTCCAGGTACACCCATGTTGTTGCATCCTAAGTCCTTTCTAACACCTTCTTACTGACATGCTCTATGGTTGCCCATGGTGAGAGTCTCCCTCTTTGCAAAGAGCAATAAATGCAAGTTGTTCAGCTACAAGTGAGCTTTGCTGGTCGTCAACTGAAAGACCAAGTAGCAATAGTGTTTATTCTGTGTCGAGCAGCGTGCTGACTTCTGGGCCTACAACTCTGAACAAGGCATCTTATCCTGGCTTCAGGAAGCTCACAATCCGATGGAGAAGACAAGGAGCAGCAGGCAGAGACTCTAACCTCCAGAGTGAGGAGTCAAACAAAATTCAACAGAATACCAAGTTAACCCTGGTGGCCCAGAGGTTAAAGCGTCTGCCTCTAATGCGGGAGACCTGGATTCGATCCCTGGGTCAGGAAGATCCTCTGGAGAAGGAAATGGCAACCCACTCCAGTGTTCTTGCCTGGAGAATCCCATGGACGGAGGAGCCTGGTGGGCTACAGTGGACAGGGTCGTAAAAAGTCGGACATGACTGAGCGACTTAACTTTCAACTTTCAAGATTGGAGAAGGAAATGGCAACCCACTCCAGTGTTCTTGCCTGGAGAATCCCAGGGACGAGGAGCCTGGTGGGCTTCCATCTATGGGGGTTGCACAGAGTCGGACACGACTGAAGCAACTTAGCAGCACCAGCAGCAAGGTATGGGGCTTTCCTGGTGGTTCAGATGGTAAAGAATCTGCCTGCAATGCAGGAGACTTAGGTGGTATAATACTGAGAACGTAAAAGAAAAAACTCCCTCAAGGTCAAATTTATTCATTATTAGCAAGAAGATAATGGTTGCAGATCTTCCAGTTCCATCAAGTTCAAGCTAGAGTTACTATATTTATAAATGTATTAGCAAATGTTAAAATACCAAAGAAGTACAGAATCTACTCAAGTGACAAGCAAGAATAGGAGCTGAAGACTTCTTGGGTGAAGAAAGAATTAGATGAAGTGGCCAGTGGCCTAGGAGACTGAACTCTTTGGTGTAAAAACATACAACTTTATAACCATTTATATAAAACCCATCATGATCATGCATAAGTCCAGTTCAATTTAGTCACTCAGTCACATCCAACTGTTTGTGATCCCATGAACTGCAGCATGCCAGGTTTCCCGGTCCATCACCAACTCCCAGAGCTTGCTCAAGCTCATGTCCATCGAGTCGGTGACGCCATCCAACCATCTCATCCTCTGTCATCCCCTTCTCCTCCTGCCTTCAATCTTTCCCAGCATCAGGGTCTTTTCCAATGAGTCAGTTCTTCACATCAGATGGCCAAAGTATTGGAGTTTCAGCTTCAGCATCAGTCCTTCCAATGAATAGTCAGGACTAGTTTCCTTTAGGATGGACTGGTTTGATCTTGCAGTTCAAAAACATCAATTCTTTGGTGCTCAACTTTCTTTACGGTCCAACTCTCACTTCCATATATGACTACTGGGAAGTCCGTGTCCTAGCCAAAACTCTGCTTCTAAGTAACTGGGAGGATGTTCCTTGAGGGAGGATGTGTGGTTCTTAACACCAAGAACAGTGAAAAGTTCGTATGGAAAGATACAAGAGAACCAGACCATAGTATTGATAATTATGTATGTAGAAATAAATTGTGTATAGATACTTGTTGAGCATGAGCATGACTGGTAAGTTTTAAAAGAATTGCGCCTATTAGAGGCATAGCCTTGAAATGCCAATTTAAAATACTTGATAAGTGAGTGATGTGGAGTTTTATGTTTTAAATTGAAAGTTGAATTCAAAAAAAAAAAAAAAGAAAGTTGAATTCTTATTAAATTTACTGAAACATGTAAGAGAAATTTAGGGCCCTATAACCAGGTGGCACAGTGGTAAAGAATCCACCTGCCAAGCAGGAGATGCAGGTTCAATCCCTGGGTCAGTAAGATTCCCTGGAGAAGGGAATGTCTACCCACTCCAGTATTCTTGCCTGGAGAATTCCATGGACAGGGGAGCCTGGAGGGCTACAATCCATGGTGTTGCAAGAGTTGAACACAATTTAGGGACTAAACAACAACAGTTATAAATTAAGAGGTTAAAATGTATATAAACATTGAAGTACTCCAGAAAGTTTTGTTAATTAAAATATGTATATTATATGTATATATATTTCATAAGGTCTATGAGTGTTCTTGCCTGGAGAATCCCTGGTGGGCTGCCATCTATGGGGTCGCACAGAGTCGGATACGACTGAAGTGACTTAGCAGCAGCAGCAGCAGCAGCAGCATGAGGATAAGAAATGCAGAGCAGGGTTGACAAACTAAATATGTGTGTATATGTATAGATATATAACTAGTAACCACTTAAATGTTTAAAGATAATCAACTATATTCATAGACCCTTTAGAAGTGATTGCTAAACTCTGCTAGACCAAAAAATAAAATAATTACATGTATAAGCTAAGCTAAAAAAACCTGTTTTTTTAATTTTAACTTTAATAAGTGGAATATTAACATTTAACATAAAGAGTAAATCTTTGTGGGATTTTTTGTTTGTTTAAATTTATTTTTTAGTAATGTGTAGATCATTTACAACGTTGTATTCATTTCCGATGTGCAACAAAGTGACTCATATACATATATATTCTTTTTTATATTCTTTCCCATTATGGTTTATCCAGGATATTGAATACAGTTCTCTGCTATACATTCAGTTCAGTTCAGTTGCTCAGTCGTGTCCGACTCTTTGCAACCCCATGAATCACAGCATGCCAGGCCTCCCTGTCCATCACCAACTCCCAGAGTTCACTCAGACTCACGTCCATCGAGTCAGTGATGCCATCCAGCCATCTCATCCTCTGTCATCCCTTTCTCCTCCTGCCCCCAATCCCTCCCAGCATCAGAGTCTTTTCCAATGAGTCAACTCTTCGCATGAGGTAGCCAAATTACTGGAGTTTCAGCTTTAGCATCATTCCTTCCAAAGATATCCCAGGGCTGATCTCCTTCAGAATGGACTGGTTGGAACTCCTTGCAGTCCAAGGGACTCTCAAAAGTCTTCTCCAACACCACAGCTCAAAATCATCAATTCTTCGGCACTCGGCTTTCTTCACAGTCCAACTCTCACATCCATACATGACCACCGGAAAAACCATAGCCTTGACTAAATGGAACTTTGTTTGCAAAGTAATGTCTCTGCTTTTCAATATGCTATCTAGGTTGGTCATAACTTTTCTTCCAAGGAGTAAGCGTCTTTTAATTTCATGGCTGCAGTCACCATCTGCAGTGATTTTGGAGCCCCAAAAATAAAGTCTGACACTGTTTCCACTGTTTCCCCATCTATTTCCCATGAAGTGATGGGACCAGATGCCATGATCTTTGTTTTCTGAATGTTGAGTTTTAAGCCAACTTTTTCACTCTCCTCTTTCACTTTCATCAAGAGGCTTTTTAGTTCCTCTTCCCTTTCTGCCATAAGGGTGGTGTCATCTGCACATCTGAGGTTATTGATGTTTCTCCCAGCAATCTTAATTCCAGCTTGTGTTTCTTCCCGCCCAGCGTTTCTCATGGTGTACTTTGTATATAAGTTAAATAAGCAGGGTGACAATATACAGCCTTGACGTACTCCTTTTCCTATTTGGAACCAGTCTGTTGTTTCATGTCCAGTTCAAACTGTTGCTTCCTGACCTGCATACAGGTTTCTCAAGAGGCAGGTCAGGTGGTCTGGTATTCCCATCTCTTTCAGAATTTTCCACAGTTTATTGTGATCCACACAGTCAGAGGCATTGGCAGAGTCAATAAAGCAGAAATAGATGTTTTTCTGGAACTCTCTTGCTTTTTCCATGATCCAGCAAATGTTGGCAATTTGATCTCTGGTTCCTCTGCCTTTTCTAAAACCAGCTTGAACAACTGGAAGTTCGCGGTTCACGTATTGCTGAAGCCTGGCTTGGAGAATTTTGAGCATTACTTTACTAGCGTGTGAGATGAGTGCAATTGTGCAGTAGTTTGAGCACTCTTTGGCATTGCCTTTCTTTGGGATTGGAATGAAAACTGACCTTTTCCAGTCCTGTGGCCACTGCTGAGTTTTCCAAATTTGCTGGCATATTGAGTGCAACACTTTCACAGCATCATCTTTCAGGATTTGAAATAGCTCAACTGGAATTCCATCACCTCCACTAGCTTTGTTCGTAGTGATGCTTTCTAAGGCCCACTCAGCCTCAGAGCACTGATCGCTACACATGAAGTACCTAACATGGTGCTGGGAGCCAGAAGGTCCAGCAAACCTTTCCTTTCTTCTTCAGAGTGTCCCTTATTTAAATTCTTTTTGCTTTGGGGGTCAGAGCCTATTTGTAAATCAAATATTTAAACTTTCCTGGGGCTCAGCCCCTGAACTTCCAAACTACCAACCCCTTCATCCAAGGGCCCCTGCAGCCTAAACAGACCAAAGGCAAGAAGCTCATCTATTGCTTAAGCCTGAGGTCCAGGGCTGCAGGAACTGGCATGGTTTGTTTATAAAGACCCCTGAAACCCTGGTGGAGGATGGTCTTTGTCTCTCAGGGGTGCCATGGGGACTGCTGGCTGGGTTAGTAGACACTCTGCAGAGAATGGCTCTTTTAAAAAAGAAAACAGACCCTATTTTCCAAAGGTCAAAGTGGTAGAGAGGTAATAGTAAGAGGCAGGGAAACAGAAGGCTTATGAGGGTCAGAAATGGGGACTAGGGTTGACAAACTCTGACTAAAGAAGAAAGGGGACAGAAATGACCCCAGGATGAAGAAGTCTGAGAGCCATTCCATCCCACCCCAGAGGTTAGGCCTCCTCCAGAAGAGGTTGGCTTCACACATATAAATGATTTTATACAAAGAATGGTAGATTCAATTTCATAGGCTATAGCTTTCAAATGACTTTAAGCAACATCACACACCTCATGGAGCAGACGCATGTCTCAGGGGCAATTATCCAGAAGCATTCCCTCTAAAGGTCCTAGGGAGGCTAAAATGGGCTCCATTTGAAGAACCATCTCCATCAGTATGGGCAGACCTCGGTGTGTGGTCCTTTTTGTCTGAGATGATCAGGACGTGTAAGCCTCTCGCTCCTGGGGATGCCGTCTGGGATTGTCTGGTGGCTTTCTGGCTGTGAGGGTTTTGGACATTACCCCCGATTTTCGTGGAAAAACTAGTCCTCGTGTTTCATGTCAAGAATAGTTGAACCAAACTGCCTTTGACATCCTAGAGTTATGTGCTCACTCAGAGTGTTGGCATTTGCCCAGTGCCAACAGCAAGGGTTCCAGGAGTTACATGAGCCACTAGGGCCATCCCATCTACCATCTGTCACTGGCTTATCATGCCACCTTGGGTCACTGACTTCCCCACTCTGTGTCATCTGTGAAATACGCATAATAGCAGGTCACAGCCTTCTGTCCCTCCCCTCTCCTCTCCTGCTGATACTCACTTTCCCTCCCTCCCACCCTTTGTTCCTCTCCTTCTTCCTCCTCCTCCTTTGCCATCCCCTGCCCCCTTCTCTCTCCCCTGCCCCTTGTCACCCCCCTTGTCTCCCTCTTCCCTTCCCTCTGCCCCACAGAAGAAGATAATGTGTCTGTAAAGCGCTTTGAGTTCCTTGGAGATAGAGTCTATAAATATAAGCTGTTATCATTGTTACCATGGAAATGTTCACAGAGAACCATACTTCATTCCTGCATTTGCTGAATATAATTCTGCCTCCTCGCCCTGCTGGCTTCTTGAGGCTATTAAACAACCAATGGTTTTACAAAGCACTGTAGCCAGGTAGAGAGTAGGGACTCAGGGTAGAACTTGTTAGCTACCCAACTGTTTTTCATGTCAATTTTCAGAAACTAGGTTTCTGTCTAAAATAGAGGAGAGTACAAGACTGGCCAGAGTCAGCTATTAGTCCAAGGATGCAAATTAGGACGGTATAGGTATGCCACATGACCAATGACCCTGATCTATAGCAAGGTCCAGCCCAGGGAGAATTCCAGTGGGCTTCAGAAATAATATTCCACCCATTTCCTAAATTCTCTTTGATGCCTGACTCCTCAACTTTAGAACCATGGCTGGCAAAATGTTGGGGTACAGAGAGTTAAGAGTTTCTACCTTTCCGCCAGGCTGTGTCTTCTTCATTACAGTCTCTGCAGGGCCTAGTACAGTGCCCGGAGTACAGTGCCTGGCACAATGCTGATGCTGGACAGAGGTTTGTAAAAGAAATGAGTAAGTGCATTTAGTACAACACAGTTGCAGGTGTTGCTGAGTGAAGCATATGCATTTTGGCTCAGTCCCAAAATCCCAGAGCACATCAGTTCTTGAAGCTGCAAGTCTGCTTTCTCTATTCCCTACTCCCATCAGTTAGAGCAATGATGCTGCTTCATAGGTGGTCTGGGGAAAGTCGCTTTCTATCCAAAACCCTGACATGGCAGAGTTTAGAATCCTAGTTGTTAACCAAACAACTGGGAAAGGTCTTGTGCAAAATGTAAGGGTGTGCAAACGATGGAAAAGGTCATTGGTCCTTTCAGGTGTGCTTTGATCCAAGGGGAAGTTTGACAGGTCTCAGATAAGCAAAGGTAGAGAAATGGGATGGGCTTTGGAATCAGACAAATCAGAATTCCATGCATAAACCCTGCCACTTACCAACTTCCCTGAGCCTCAGTACTCTCATCTGTAAAATCCGAATAATAGCTTTTATCTCACAGTTTTGAGGTGATGGTGAAATGAAATAAGTCAATGATTAATACATGTTCATTCCATCCCACTAATTTAGCAAAAGGCATAAAGAACACAGTTTGGTTTTGGAGGGACTGGGTTAGTGATTTTATTTTTTAAAGTGAAGTGTAGTTAATTTACAATGTTGCACTAATTTCAAGTGTACCACAAAAAGTGATTCACTTACACAACACACACACACACACACACACACACACACACACGTATTCTATTCTTTTTTAGATTGTTTTCCATTATAGGTTACTACAAGATGCTGAGTATAGTTCCCTGTGCTGTAAGGAGGTCCTTGTTGTTTACCTATCCTATATATGCTGCTGCTGCTGCTAAGTCGCTTCAGTCATGTCCAACTCTGTGCGACCCCATAGATGGAAGCCCACCAGGCTCCCCCGTCCCTGGGATTCTCCAGGCAAGAACACTGGAGTGGATTGCCATTTCCTCCTCCAATGCATGAAAGTGAAAAGTGAAAAGTGTAAGTGAAGTCGCTCAGTTGTGTCCGACTCTTCATGACCCCATGGACTGCAGCCCACCAGGCTCCTCCGGCCATGGGATTTTCCAGGCAAGACTACTAGAGTGGGTTGCCATTGCCTTCTCCAATCCTATATATAGTAGTGTGTATTTATTAATCCCAAACTCTTAATTTATCCCTCTCCCACTTTCCCCTTTGGTAACCATAAATTTGCTATATCTGTGAGTCTATTTCTGTTTTGTAAATAAATTCATTTGTATCATTTTTTTTTAGATTCTATGTATAAGTGATATCACATGATATTTGTCTTTCTCTGTCTGACTCCAATTAATATGACAATCCCTAGGTCTGTCCATGTTGCTGCAAATGACATTATTTCATTCTTTTTATGGATGAGTAATAATATTCCATTGTATGCGTGTGTATACCTGCATGTATACACATATACGTATACCACATCTTCATCTATTCATCTGTCAGTGGACGTTTAGGTTATTTTCATGTCTTGGCTATTGTGAACAGTGCTGCTTTGAACATTAGGGTGCATGTATCTTTTCAAATTACAGTTTTCTCTAGATATATGCCCAGGATTGCTAGATCATATGGTGACTCTATTTTTAATTTTTTAAGGAACCTCCAGACTGTTTTCCATAGTTACTGCACCAATTTACATTCCCACCAACAGTGTAAGAGGATTCCCTTTTCTCCACACTCTGTCTAGCATTTATTTGTAGACTCTTTGATGATAGCCGTTCTGACCAGTGTGAAGTGATACCTCATTGTGTCTTTGATTTGCATGTCTCTAATAATGAGCAATATTGAATACCTTTTCATGTGCCTGTTGGCTATCTATTAAGGTTAAAGACCTCACGAATGTTTCAGATATCAGCAAAATGGGAGCAAGTGATAGCTCTGCCTTTGAGAAAGGGGGTGGGGAACTTATAGGAAAAGAAAAAAAAGAGAGCTCAAGGACACATAGGGAGCCAGGCAGTACTGCTATGTAATTTGCATGGTTCGGTGCAAAATCAAAATGCAGGCCCACTAGATAAAAATTAAAGAATTTAGAGAGGGTGAGAGTAGAGCATTACTTGTTCACCTGCGTGGGTTACACACACCTGCATGGGCTTACACAGCCACAAAGCCAGCCAGGGAGCCTGAGGTGCAGGGGAACTTGCCATTACAGTTCCCAGCCTTGTCGAGCAACAGTGTCATCCTGTTACCCAAACACTGATTCTGTCATCACTGTAGGCCTAATTCAATCAAGACACTGGAATGTTTTGTTTCCTACAAAATGTTTGAATACACTGAATTCATATTTCATATTCTAAGCTAAACCTCAGCTCTTAGTAAAGGTCATTTCAGGAGGGAAAAGCTCATAAAAACAACTAAACTCTTAAAGGAGTGATTAATGATTGTATAAAATGTGATCCAAGGTTCAGATTGCTCCTGTATTCTCATTCACAGAGGCACAGGGGCAAGGCCAAATGACAAAGCATATACAAAACATTCACTATTTATTCATTTGCTATTTAATAATGCTATATACAAGTCAAGGCACTCGGCCATGTAAGGGAAAAAGAAAAAGAGATTGTCTTCAGTCCAAAAATGAGAATGTTGGGCTTGCTAATGTCCAAAGTTACTTTCAGTTCTAACATTTTAGGACTCCTTGATAAAGATATGGGGCCTACCTTTAAGAAAAAAGTCTCGTACAATAGTGAAAATCGAAGTTGCTCTGTATAGAAAGCTTTTACATGGAGTATTTAAAATCTATTATTTATATTCATACGTATGTACTTCCTGTTCATACATAGGGTTTTCATATGGTCTTTCATATCAGTTTTTATTGAGCCCTTCAAACAGTGGGACCATTGTATTTTTTTTTTTTTCCCAAAAAATCTGGTTGTAAACTAAGTCACAGAGAAGAAAACAGATTTTCCTGGAGTCAAATAGTAAGACTGCGGCAGAACCTAGCCACCTCTTGATAAATTATGAATTCACTCCAAGCAGTCCCCATTCTCCCTCCACCCTCCATCCATGGATAAAGAACACCATCAAAATGGACCATCTTCCTTCCCTTGTTGCCAAGGAACAAGGAAGACTCATGGAAGACTCTTTGCATAAAGCTGCTGAAGCCTATTTTGAGTGCAGACTTTAAAAACCAGGCGAACCTCATTCAGATTCTGGGCTCTACCACTTATCAGTTATTAGCGTTAATCATTCAAAGGCTCAGCTTTCTCATAAGTTAAAATATTAATTCTTATTCAGTTTATTTGAGAATTGAAAGCATCTCACAGTGCCTGGCACATAATGACTGTCCATCTCATGTTGAGCCCACTCCCTACCCTTTCATCTTCCTTTCTACCTATAAAGCCTTTCATGAACAGAGTGTCTTGGGACTGCAGTTGTCCCATTATTTCCCTAAGACTCAGGAACCCTAGAAGAACAAACTACCCAGAGACAGAACCAAGAAACCCGGAGAAATGAGGCCAAAGACAGGTGTTGCCCTGATTAAGTCTAAACATTGACTTTGTTTTCAATCTTGAATGTGCAAAATCCCATTGAATGTTTCTTTCGCTTCTCCTCAGTGTATTATAACCCATCACTAGACACCTGACTGTGCAATCCCAGCACTTAATTTTGTCCAGATATTTGTACATCAAACAGTCAACTTTGAAAGGACTGGAGAAGGAAACAAGGTTGTGAGAGAAGAGAGCCAAGAATTCTACCTATTTCTTCCAGGAAATGGAAGCTCAGAATGGATCCAAGTGTTGGTGAGTTGTTAATCAGTGGACTCATCAACCCTTGGGCTTCCCTGGTGACAGTAAAGAATCCTCCCTCAATGCAGGAGACCTGGGCTCGAACCCTGGGTTGGGAAGATCCCCTGGAGAAGGGCATGGCAGCCCACTCTTGTTTTCTTGCCTGGAGAATCCCCATGGACAGAGGAGCCTGGTGGGCTACAACCCATGGAGTTGCAGAGTTGGACATGACTGAACGACTAAGCAGAGCATGTCAACCATTTAAATGAGAGATTAAAACTAAAGGCAGGGATTTCCCTGGTGGCTCCGTGGTAAAGAATCTGCCTGCCAACGCAGGAGACACGGGTTCGGGAACATTGCACATGCTGTAGAGTAACTAGGACCCTGTGCCAGGACTACTGAGCCTGTGCTGTAGAGCCCAGGAGCCGCAAGTACTGAGCCCACGCACGGCACCTACGGAAGCCTGTGCATCCTAGAGCCCCTGCTCCGCAAGAAGTGAAGCCACCGCAGTGAGCACCCTGTGCCCCACAACTAGAGAGTGGTTCCCACTCAGAGACTAGAGCAAAAGCCTGCGCAGCAGTGAAGATCCTGCACAGCCAACAGTAATAATAATAAATAAGCAAAGTTACTTTAGAAACTAAAGGAAGAAAAAGACGCTATTTCTCTCACCCAACTATTATCCTGAAATGAGGACAGGGAGATATTGCCATAACAGGCCAGAAGGCCTGGGCTTCGGTTTTATTTGCAGGCCAACAAAAACCCCTAATGTACTGAAACTAATATCCCAATGGGCCTAAAGTCTCCCCATTACTAGAGATGCACATTTAATGATAAGCACAGAGTTCCAAGGAAGCTCTAGTGCATATGCACACAGCAGAACACAGAAATGTGAAGGATAGACACAGGATATGGGAATTCTGATGGCAGAGAGCCCACTGGCAAAAAATGCAGGAAGAGAATGAAAACTGCCAAAGACAAGTAAATGCAGTTTTGCCTGGGCTCAGAGCCCCTGAAGGAGGCCATGAAGAGTGTTAGGACAGGTCGGAACTATTTGCAGGAGATGCCCTTACCCTGTCTCCCCTGACGGCCCTTCTGGTGGTCAGAGCTGCCCAGTACTTTCACCTGGTGCTTGCGCTTAGTGCTCTCGCTCAGCCCACCGCTTGTTGTCACATTATGGTTAATTTTTTTTCTTGAAATGAAGCACTGCTTTATTAATTTGTAAGAAAGATGTCTACTAGATATCCAAGTCTTAACTATAATTTTTATGTCTATCATCCACTCAGGTAAAAATGACTTTCTATTTAAAAAGTGGCTAGTTGACCCCACAACACAATGACACAAATAATTTAGGGCCCCCATTATATTTTCATCTGCTACAGAAATGCATTGTGTATATTTCTCCTTTCATTACATAGAATAAAAAAATTAATATTCAAGGAATGAGACTTAGAAAATTACTTTTACTCATTCCTCAAAGATGCAATTAAATGAAACAATTTTTTTTACTGTGTTTATCTAGTTGTGAAAAAAATTACTGTTTAGTACAGTTTTATACTATGGTTTGATTTGTTTTAAGGCATCACAATTTTTCCCAATATTGGTTTTACACCATCAATGAAAATATCAACACAGTAAAAAGGAAAATAATGTATTTTATTTTTTATTTGTTTTACTCTTTATTGAGTTATAATTGATATATAAATTTCAGGTATACAACATAGTCATTCACAATTTCAGAGGTTATCCTCCATTTCTAGCTATACAATATTGGTCTTATCCCCTATGCTACACAATATATGCTTTGTTTTATAACCTAAAGGTTTGTACCACTTAGTCCCCTATCCCTATATTGCCCCACCCTCTTCCCTCTGCTACCCACTGGTAACCACTAGATTGTTCTCTATATTTGTGAGTTTGCTTCTTTTATGCTACATTCACTGGTTTATTTTTCATATTCCACATATAAGTGATATCATACAGTATTTATCTTTCTGTTTTATCTTTAAACAGGTAGATATCTTTATCTAATATTATCTTTCTGTTTCTGACTTGTTTCACTTAACATAGTGTCCTCCAAGTCCATCAATGTTTATGCAATGGCAAATTTTCATATTCATATATATATATCTATAAATACTTTACACTTTATCCATCATGTTGATGAGTACTTAGGTTGTTCCCATATCTTGGCTATTGCAAACTATGCTATTATGTCATACTGTGTTTCATTTAACCTTCGCTAAGATCTGAGAGATTTACGGGAGGCTGTTCTAATCTGGAGAATTTGGTAAAAATCATCTCAAGCTAGCTCAAGAAAGGGAGGCTCTAAAAGAAATCTCATAGGACTCCAAGGAGAATCTGCACAAAACAGTGGGGTCCCATGAGAAGGGAAACTGAGACACCGATGAGAATGCTGACAGAGGCCGTTAACCCTCTCCCAGGATTATTGTTGATCTCCTTCTCCTCTCCTTCCCCTCCTCCTCCACTTTCTTCTCTTCTCCTTCTTAATATAGAACCCTCTGTGCTTTATGTGGGTGCATGGCTGCAGTCACGCACTACAGTTCCCAGTCTGCCTTGCACCTGGGTGCAACTTTGCGAGTAATGGGGTATAAATGCAAGTGAGATGTATAAATTTGGCATCCTCTTCTTAAAGCCAAAGACACTTGTCCATGATTTTCTCCTTGCAATAAGATGTAATGCAGAGTTGGAATTGATTCAGCGTTAGTCATGCAAAGAAGGACTACACCATCAAGGAGGCCAGAGTAACAGGATGGAAGAACAAGGGTCATTTGATAACTTCATGCAAGAGGACCACCTTGCCAGCCTGGATCATTTACTTCCAGGCTGTCAGAGAAGGAAGAAATAATTATCGTTTTCTTTGACCACTTTTTTGTTTGGGTCCCTGTGACAGTGGTTTGGCTCGTATCTTAACTAGAACAAGAGTTGAAAGCTAGCCCATAGTGGGATCTTCCTTTGAGTCAAGGTCACTGGTCTACTCCAGCACTGTCTTAATCAGCTCAGGCTGCTGTAACAAAATACCATAAACTAAGTGGTTTAAACAACAGATATTTATTTTCTTGCAGTTTTAGAAGCTGGAGATCTAAGATCAGGGTACCAGCATGGTTGGGTAATTAGTGAGGGCCCTTTTTTCTGGCTTGCAGATCATCTTGTATCTTTGCATGGCTGACAAAGAGAACTCTGGTGCCTCCTTCTAATAATAGCATTAATTCCATCTTGGAGCTCCACCCTCACTACCTCATCTAAACCTAATTACCTCCCAAAGGCTCCATCATCATCATATTGGCGTTAGGGCTCCAACATAGGAATTTGAGGGAAACCCAAACATTCAGCCAATAATAGGCACCACAGTAAAAGTGCAGCTGTTTCAGAAGTCCTTGTAGCACACATCCACAGATCAGGTAGTAAGGAGAGTCAGCTGAATAAGCATTTGAACTCATAATCTGTCACTCAGCTTAGCTTCCTGAAGGTTCAATGTTTGGAAGGTATTAATTCTGTAAGCATCATATTCTAAAATCTACACTGGATTATATGTTCTAGATGCAAATCATCTGTTCTCATATTACTTCTGATCATAGCATGGGAGGGTTTTATACATGCCAGTGGTTCTGGTTCTCAAACTTTAGCACGTGTCACAGTCACCCAAAGGGTTTATTCAAACAGGTTCTGGCCCCACCCCCAGAATTTCTGAGTCAGTAGGTCTGGAGTGTGGCCTGAGAATTTACATTTCTAGCAAGTTCCCAGGTGCTGCCGATGCTGCTGGTCTGGACATCACACTTTGAGATCCACTGATACACATCACCCACCATGGTCCTACTTGTGTATAGAAAACATACATAACAAAAAGCAAAAACAAAAGAAAAAAAAAAAAGAAAACACACAGCTGTTGCTGGCATACTACAGTTTTAAAGCCAGATGCTCATAGAAATACTATACACCATGCTATTTTAGAATATTCAAAATGCAAGGATGCATTTCTTTCTGGTCTGTGACTTGGTAAGTAAACAAATACGCTATTCATTCAACACATATGAACAGGTGCTCATTCTGTGTCAGGCTCTAGGAGCCAGCAGTGACAAAGCAGACAAGCATGCCTGCCCCTGCAGAGATTAACTTGAATGGGAAGAGCTATCATTTGTTGAATTTCTGTAATGTCCAAAGCCCCTTACATTGATGATCTCTAATTCCCACAAAGACAAAATATAGGTGTCATTATTCCCATCTTCAAGATGAGAAGGTTGAGCCCCATATAATTAACTTGCAGCATCAGATGGCTGTCTCCAAAACCCATGTACTTTCCATAACACCACAATGAAATATATTTGGCTAGCACTACAAAGGGACTTTTAGCAGAAATACTCTATATTTTGTCAGCAGAGGATTTCTTTTTCACTACTAGGACCTAGACAGATCTCTGAAGGATTGGGGACCTTCAAGTAGAAGATCACAAGAACTGGATGGGAATATTATGGACTGCAAGGAAGAGATCACTCTCATAACTCTTGACTACAACCTGCTGTCTGGATCATCTGCAGGTAACTTACCTGTGGGGCCACAATAAAGTTTTTTGGGTTCAGAAGTTTACTTTGAATAGCAACTATACATTAAAACTAGCAGTTAAAATAGGGGATCCTTCCTTCCTCATTCATTTATTCAAGAAGTATTTCTTGAAACCTCTGTGTATCAGGCACTATGCTAGGAACTGTGGAGAACTAGATGTAAGATTTTGTTTCTGTTCTCAAGGAGGTGGCAATGTGAATATAGTGACTTCTTCCTAGTCCTCCTCTGGCTGCTACATTTGGGGTTCTCTTTGGGATAGTCATTTTTGTCTTATGTTTTATGGTTTGAACTTTTTCTCTTCATTCATAATCCCAATTAATACATCCATTTGTACTGTTATTTTCAGTGGAACTCTCTACATAGGAGTTGGGTATTTGGTGAGACAATATAATGATTTATATTTTTAAAGAGAAATGACAGTGATTATCGAAAATATTGGGGAAATATTAGAAAGAGGAAGCAAGTCCTGAGGCGATGAGAAAAAAGAAAAACATCCTTGGAAGCTAAAGAATCTATGATCCTTAAAAGATAGGAATATACCCTCAAATACAGAGAGTCTTCAGAGAGGAAGAAGAAATCTTTGTAGTGAAGTAAAAAGAGCAACAAGGTGGGCAAAAAAAAAAGATAAGAACACTTAGGAGAACACTTCCTTTAAAGGGTTTTCCCTACCTTTGTTGAATTGTATGTTTGGACTTCACTGAGTGTGACTGGTCATGTCAACTTTAGGGCGTAGTACAGCTCAATTATTTTTCTAAGAAAACAGAATTAAAACTTTATCAGCTCATTGGTTTTGATGTCCTTAATAGAAAAATACAGTGTAAGTCTTAATAAGTTCAAAGACTTGAACTCAGACCCAGGGTTCCACAGAGGTTGGTTTGGATGTCCTCAATAGATGAATACAGTGTATGTCTTAATAAGTTTAAAGACTTGAAATCAGACCCAGGGTTCCACAGAGATCTCAGTTCTTTATTCAGTACACTGTGTCACCACTTCATCTGGGGATGTGGGCTTGGAGATGTTGGGGGAGAAGACAGCAAGTTACTCATAACAGCCACATCTGTGCTTTTACTTTTTTTGGCCCCAGCACACAGCATGTGGGATAAGTTCCCTGACCAGGAATCAAACCCACACCTCCTGCAATGGAAGCATGGAGTCTTAACCACTGGATCACCAAGAAAGTCCCTATTTTTATTTCTTAAAAAGCCCTCAGTGCAAAAGTGTTACAGTGAACACACATTGTTTTATTTCCACATAGCCTTCACCTAAGCACAGCAATCAACTGTCTCTAAATTTTCTAGGATGTCTTCAAATCTCAAAGAGCTAACTTGTCTTATAGGTTTCTTCATCAAGTTTAAGCACATTGAGAATTCCTGAATATAACAGTCTCATCCTAGAGGCACATTCCTGTGCCTAGAATGGGGGTCTTAATAATACCCAGCTGTGCTATCTTCCTAATCTTCTCATAGGTGAAAGTGAAAGTGCTAGTCACCCAGTCGTGTCCAAGTCTTTGTGACCCCATGGACTGTAGCCCACCAGGCTCCTCTGTCCATGGAGTTCTCCAGGCAGGAATACTGGAGTGGGTTGCCATTTCCTTCTCCAGGGGATCTTCCCAAGCCAGGGATCAAACATGGTTCTCCCTCACTGCAGGCAGACTCTTTACCCACTGAGCCACCAGGGAAGGCCTTTCTCACAGGTAGGGCTGCTCAATCATCTTGGCTCTTTGAACAGTTACCTGGGAATCTTGTTCACATGCAGAGTCCCAGGCCTGATCCAGATAATGATTCAAGAGGAGGATGGGGACGAGCCCAGGAATGTGCCCTTTAAAGGAGTCAACCAGGTAAATCTGATGCAGGGGATTCATGGTCAACATGTTGAGAAAATCTGTGAAATTGTATTAGGGTTTGAGACAAATGTGCAGGGGGACCTCGTTATTCAGCTAAATTTATAGAGTGTATACATATGTGTCCATCTGTGCTAGGTAGAGGGGATACCATGGTGGACCAAGGCTGTTCCTATGAAACTTAAGCAAGTAAACAATCACACAAATGAATGTAGAACTACTTCCGTGACAAATGACACAAAGAAGACTTACATGGTGCCATATGAAAAGCTGTGACTAAGACATTTTCCCTAGTTCCAGATGTCAGGGAAGTCTTCTCCTGGAAGCTCTGTAGGTGTTACCTAGCCAAAAGGGGAGAGATGAACATTCCAGGCACAGAGAGACTAGCATGTGTAAAAACCTTGTGGTAAGAGGAAGACTGGAGAGTCTGAGGAGCTGCCAGAAGTTACCAGGGGACTGAATAACATGTAGTCCAATGTTGGCCAACCCCAATCAAGACTTCAAAACTCTAACATTCCATCCTTTTGGAAGGCTGATGAGATTGAAGAATTATTCATTTGCTGGAAGTGGCCCTTAATTTGCAACTAAATGTGAGCTGCTCTAAGACCTTGTCCATTAATAGGCTAAAACTGGGAGGGCAGCTGGCATCCTGGGTCAGATAAATCACACATCCTCAGCCACCGTAACTTGTACTAAGACTAGGCAATAGCTGTCTAAATCCCACAAGCCCCCAGAGAGGCTGGAGGAGATTGAATCCAATGTTGCCTTAGGAAGTAGAGAAAGATGGTGGGCAGAATATCAACAAATCAGCACTCATCAGCTATCTATCTATACATACATACACACACACATAGATATATATTGCTTCAGTTGTGTCCAACTCTTTGCGACCCCATAGTCTATAGTCTCCCAGGCTTTTCTGTCCATGGGATTCTCCAGGCAAGAATACTGGAGTGGGTTACCATTTCCTATTCCAGGATATATATATATATGAATACCAGACCACCTGACCTGCCTCTTGAGAAACCTGTATGCAGGTCAGGAAGCAACAGTTAGAACTGGACATGGAACAACGACTGGTTCCAAATAGGAAAAGGAGAATGTCAAGGCTGTGTATTGTCACCCTGCTTATTTAACTGATATGCAGAGTACATCATGAGAAATGCTGGGCTGGAAGAAGCACAAGCTGGAATCAAGATTGCCGGGAGAAATATCAATAACCTCAGATACGCAGATAACACCACACTTATGGCAGAAAGTGAAGAGGAACTAAAGAGCCTCTTGATGAAAGTGAAAGAGGAGAGTGAAAAAGTTGGCCTAAAGCTCAACTTTCAGGAAACTAAAATCATGGCATCTGGTCCCATCACTTCATGGGAAATAGATGGGGAAACAGTGGAAACAGTGTCAGACTTTATTTTTGGGAGCTCCAAAATCACTGAAGATGGTAATCGCAGCCATGAAATTAAAAGACGCTTACTCCTTGGAAGGAAAGTTATGACCAACCTAGATAGCATATTCAAAAGCAGAGACATTACTTTGCCAACAAAGGTCCATCTAGTCAAGGCTATGGTTTTTCCAGTAGTCATATATGGATGTGAGAGTTGGACTGTGAAGAAAGCTGAGCGCCGAAGAATTGATGCTTTTGAACTATGGTGTTGGAGAAGACTCTGGAGAGAGTCCCTTGGACTGCAAGGAGATCCAACCAGCCCATTCTAAAGGAGATCAGTACTGGGTGTTCTTTGGAAGGAATGATGCTAAAGCTGAAACTCCAGTACTTTGGCCACCTCATGCAAAGAGTTGACTCATTGGAAAAGACTCTGATGCTGGGAGGGATTGGGGGCAGGAGGAGAAGGGGATGACAGAGGATGAGATGGCTGGATGGCATCACTGATGGATGGACATGAGTCTGAGTGAACTCCTGGAGTTGGTGATGGACAGGGAGGCCTGGTGTGCTGCAATTCATGGGGTCGCAAAGAGTCGGACACGACTGAGTGACTGAACTGAACTGATCCTTCCTATGTGTCTCTTGCTATATATATATATATATATAGTGCCATGAGCATGATCTGTGACTCTGCCCTATTGGCTAGTGTTGGTTTGCTGATATTCTGCCCACCATCATATTCACATGTGTGTGTGTGCGTATCTGTTTTCTGCACGCTCTTTTTGAGATCTTTTCTAGCTCTGCTCCCCTGTTTCTTCCAGAGCCACTTTCTGTGATCCAAGTGGCCTGGACTTTTCTTACGGTTTGCTCTTACAATGGCTCGTCTGTCTTACCACAAAAGAACTGATATTCTCATTGGACAACATAGATAATGGTACCCCTCCCAGGATTTGTATTTTGAAAAAGGCCTGGAAAATAATAACTCAGAAGAGCAAATCAATATATGTCAAATTTCTCAGCATTGTTGTGGTAGACACAAGGATAGACCCTATAATTTTTAGCTGGGCCCACAGTGCCCAAAATATACACTGTATTTCTCGTCATTCCTTATATCATAGTGTTGCCCTGAGGCCAAGTTCTGATCAACGAGATGGGAGCAGACATGTTGGGTTACAGTTTCTGGATGGATGTTTTCATAAAGGGAAGTTAGCACTTAGATCTTTCCTCTTTTTCTTTGTCCTTTCTTCCAGCCTGGCTGTAATGACTGCCATCCTAGGCACCACCTTGGACCACAGAAGAAGGATAATAAAACAGGTAAGCTGGAAGCGGCTCAACTCTCTAGGGATGTAATGGAATACAGCCATCTTCCATTCCTGGACCATTTTCCTCTGGACTCGTGAGAGGGAAATAAATCCTATGTGGTTGAAGCCATTGTTATTTTGGGTTTCAGTTACTCACAGCCAAACCTAACTCTAACTGATGAAACCTTCATGGAGATTTGTCTTTCTTTTTTTCTTTCTTTTTTAATGGAAGAACCCCGTAAATTTTCTTCTTGGAGTTCCCTCAAATGTAGGCAACAACCTTCCCCATCGGCATGTGTGGCTGCTTCTTCAGGTCAACCCAAAGTGAATTATAAGATGGAAAATGGACACGGACTCGGGGCATGAAGCCTTGGTCTGAAGCCAGTTCAGCCACAGGCTGTCCCACCATTTTCTCTCACCAGCTTCTGCTTCCTCATCTGAAAATAACCTCTAAGTTTTCTTACAATTCTGATCATTTCTAAGACCAGGCATGCTAGGCTTCCCCCAAGTCTTATACCCACTCTGCCAGGCAATGAAAATTGTTATTAGGATAAAGAGTTGTCATCTCACTAACAACAGATTGTGTTTTTAAAGTCTTTTATTACTTGTTTGGAACTTGCAACACAATTTTCCAGAGGTCCATAATATACATGAAGGTTAGGGTCTCAAGCAAACTCCAAGAAGGTGTTTAATCAACTTGCAGTTCAACTATAGTGCTGAGAGAGTCAAGGAACCAAAACAGCATGTAAAATATTGGTGTGGGGGGAAAAGGTGCTCAATTTCAAACTGGAGGAGGGGACAGAAACCTCTTTTCCTCTACCCGTGGCAAAGAAGGGAAAACCCTCGTCCTCAGCCCTGTATTCTGGTGAAGGGAATAATCACCTCCCAAGTAATAGCACTTCCCTTTCACATCCAGATTCCTATAAAGCTAAGAAAAATGGGAGTTTCATCAGGTGTCAAATATGACACCTATGAGACTGCCACCTGGTTTTCTTCAGTCTAATTCTGACTTCATCTGAAAACCTTGTCCTGTAGATAAAAGAAAGGCCATTTTCTGGGCATGTCCCAGTTCCCTTAAGCAGACATTATGCAGAACCCCTGGGACAGGTAGAGAGAGGAAGGGTGCTCTCTTTTAAGGAAATGATGCTTTTATGACCAAGTCTGACTTCTCTGGTTGATTGCATGGTTGCAGAGCCTGGCCATCATCCGGTTCAACCAAGAGAGCTTAGTGAGGGCGAAGCAGTGAGAGGAAGACCTGATTTCATACACTGCATAGACGCGGGAGTATCTTTTTCTTCCTATCCTGATGAATGTCAGAGTGTTGAGAAGGGAGTCACAGTTCTCTGGTGGACTCTGATCTGCTCCGCTCTGTTTTTTTTTAAACTGGTCAATATTATTATATGTAAATGACACCTCACTAAAGCTTAAAAGTAATAATGAAAAGAAAATGAAAACAAAACAAAGCAAACAAAAAACCCTAGAAAATGGTAAGAAATCTAGAATAGCTATATTATAAGCAAAAGGAGATCTTTCCAAGAACCCCCTCCCAGAGGACCTCCCCTTCCCTTAGAAAGGGCAATCCACACCCTGTACCGCTAAGTCTCATCTTTTCTCTATTGAAAAGCAATCTTTGTCCAGGGTGTTCCCTCCATCTACGCTGACTGAACATAGCCTGCATTTCCATGCACTTGCACGAGCTTCCCCTCTGTCTGCCAAAGCCTTCCCCTCATTCCCTCTCTTGTCCAGATGCCACTGTCTGCAGGAAGTCTTCCCAGCTCTCAGGACGCCACCCTCCTGTGTTCCCTCTCTCCTAGCACCTTGGCATACATCATGGTGTCCCCACATGAGAGACTAAGCTCCTTGACCACATTGACTCTGGTGACCAGCAAAGTGACCCCGCACACAGTAAGGTTCTTGATGGTCAATGAATGCGTGACTGTTCCTTCTTCTCTGCTCCTTCTCACAGGGTTGTTGGAACCCTGCTCAGGGCCAAAAGGGGTATCTCTCTTCTCTAAACTCCTATTGTCCCTCTTATTTGTGGTCTTAACCGTGGAACATAATTATTTACTACCCTGCATTGTTGTCTGCTCATTCCTGTGTGTCTGGCCTCACTGATTCCATTGAATGCTGCTAAAAGGTCAAGACATCTCTGTGGGGGAGAAAAGTGCTCAGTTTCAAACTGTGATTTCCCTTGGATTCTAAGGCAACAGACCATGTACATGGTAAGCAATCGATGAATGACTGACGGATAAGAATATGAACCCAAAATCGGCTTCTTTCAATTGTGACCCAAGGAAGATTTACAGTATCTTGGATAGCTTTTGACATTAAAACAAACAAATAAACAAAAAAGCTTTATACGACTCCACCCATGTGGTGTCATGAGCTATGCTTACACTTTGTATATGTAAAGTTTCTGTATGCAACTTCCAAAGAGGCAGTTAGGCCTAGGGGTTCAGAGCATGGGTTCTGGAGCCAGGTTGCCTGGGCCTGAAAGTAGCCTTCCTTCTTGCTAGCCTTAGGCATCTAAACTTATGATAGACTTATTTGTTTCATCTGTAAAATTAATTGATAATAACTGAACTGATAATAATCAGTTCAGTTCAGTCACTCAGGGTCTGACTCTTTGTACCACACGGACTGCAGCACACTAGGCTTCCCTGTCCATCACCAACTCCCAAAGCTTGCTCAAACTCATGTCCATCAAGTAGGTGATGCCATCCAACCATCTCATCCTCTGTCATCCCCTTCTCCTCTTGCCTTCAATCTTTCCCAGCATCAGGGTCTTTTCCAATGAGTCAGTTCTTTGCATCAGGTGGCCAACATACTGGAGTTTCAGCTTCAGCATCAGTTCTTCCAATGAATATTCAGGATTCATTCACTTTAGGATGGACTGGTTGGATCTCCTTGCTGTCCAAGGGACTCTCAAGGGTCTTCTCCAAAACCACAGTTCAAAAACATCAATTCTTTGGTGCTCAGCTTTCTTTATAGTCTAACTCTCACATCCATACATGGCTACTGGAGAAACCATAGCTTTGAGATAGACTTTTGTTGGCAAAGTAATGTCTCTGCTTTTTAATATGCTGTCTAGGTTGGATATAGCTTTTCTTCCAGGGAGCAAGCATCTTTCAATTTCATGGCTGTAGTCATCATCTGCAGTGATTTTAGAGCCCAAGAAAATAAAGTGTATCACTGTTTCCATTGTTTCCCCATGTATATGCCATGAAGTGATGGTACCAGATGCCATGATCTTAGTTTTATGAATACTGAGTTTTAAGCCAATGTTTTCACTCTCCTCTTTCACTTTCATCAAGAGGCTTTTTAGTTCTTCTTTGCTTTCTGCCATTAAGGGTGGTGCAATCTGCATATCTGAGGTTATTGATATTTCTCCTAGCAATCTTGATTCCAGCTTGTGCTTCATTTTGCATGATGTACATTTTGCATGATGTACTCTGCATGTAAGTTAAATAAGCAGAGTGACAATATACAACCTTGACAAATTCCTTTCCCTATTTGGAACCAGTCTTTGTTCTATGTCTGGTTCTAACTGTTGCTTCTTGACCTGCATCCAGATTTCTCAAGAGGCAACTCAGGTGGTCTGGTATTACCATTTCTTTAAGAATTTTCCACAGTTTGTTGTGATCCATACAGTTAGTTAAAGGCTTTGGGGTAGTCAATAAAGCAGAAGTAGATGTTTTTTCTGGAACTCTCTTGCTTTTCTGACGATCTAACAGATGTTAGCAGTTTGATCTCTGGTTCCTCTGCCTTTTCTGAATCCAGCTTGAACATCTGGAAGTTCACAGTTCACATACTGTTGAAGCCTGGCTTGGAGAATTTTGAGTATTACTTTGCTAGCATGTGAAATTAAAAGACGCTTGCTCCTAGGAAGGAAAGTTATGACCAACCTAGATAGCATATTCAAAAGCAGAGACATTACTTTGCCAACAAAGGTCCATCTAGTCAAGGCTATGGTTTTTCCTGTGGTCATGTATGGATGTGAGAGTTGGACTGTGAAGAAGACTGAGCTCCGAAGAATTGATGCTTTTGAACTATGGTGTTGGAGAAGACTCTGGAGAGAGTCCCTTGGACTGCAAGGAGATCCAACCAGTCCATTCTGAAGGAGATCAGCCCTGGGATTTCTTTGGAGGGAATGATGCTGAAGCTGAAACTCCAGTACTTTGGCCACCTCATGTGAAGAGTTGACTCATTGGAAAAGACTCTGATGCTGGGAGGGATTGGGGGCAAGAGGAGAAGGGGACGACAGAGGATGAGATGGCTGGATGGCATCACTGACTCGATGGACATGAGTCTCAGTGAACTCCGGGAGTTGGTGATGGACAGGGAGGCCTGGCATGCTGTGATTCATGGGGTCGCAAAGAGTCGGACACGACTGAACGACTGAACTGAACTGAACTGAACTGAGCATGTGAAGTGAGTGCAGTGTGTGGTAGTTTGAACATTCTTTGGCATTGCCTTTCTTTAAGATTGGAATGAAAACTGACCTTTTCCAGTCCTGTGCCACTGATGAGTTTTGCAAATTTGCTGGCATATTGAGTGCAGCACTTTTAAGAGCATCATCTGTGAAGGTTTTAAATAGCTCAACAGGAATTCTATCACCTCCACTAGCTTTGTTCATGGTGATGCTTCCTAAGGCCCACTTGACTTTGCATTCCAGGATGTCTGGTCCTACATGAGTTATCACACCATCGTGGTTATCTGGGTCATGAAGATCTTTTTTGTACAGTTCTTCTGTGTATTCTTGCCACCTCTTCTTAATATCTTCTGCTTCTGTTAGGTCCATACCATTTCTGTCCTTTATTGTGCCCATCTTTGCATGAAATGTTCCCTTGGTAGCTCTAATTTTCTTGAAGAGATCTCTAGTCTTTCCTATTCTATTGTTTCCCTCTATTTCTTTGCATTGTCGCTGGGGAAGCCTTTCTTATCTGTATGTGCTATTCTTTGGAACTCTGCATTCAAATGGGTATATCTTTCCTTTTCTTCTTTGTCTTTCACTTCTCTTCTTTTCTCAGCTATTTGTAAGGCCTCCTCAGACAACCATTTTGCTTTTTTGCATTTCTTTTCCATGGGGATGGTCTTGATCCCTGTCTCCTGTACAATGTCATGAACCTCCGTCCATACTTCATCAGGCACTCTATCTATAAGATCTAGTCCCTTAAATCTATTTCTCACTTCCACTGCATAATCATAAGGGTCATACCTGAATGGTCATACCTGATGTAGGTCATACCAGAATGGTCTAGTGGTTTTCCTTACTTTCTTCAATTTAAGCCTGAATTTGGCAATAAGGAGTTCAAGATCTGAACCACAGTCAACTCCCAGTCTTGTTTTTGCTGACTATATAGAGCTTCTGCATTTTTGGCTGCAAAGAACATAATCAATCTGATTTCAGTGTTGACCATCTGGTGATGTCCATGTGTAGAGCCTTCTCCTGTGTTGTTGGAAAATGGTGTTTGCTATGACCAGTGCATTCTCTTGGCAAAACTCTGTTAGCCTTTGACCTGCTTCATTTTGTACTCCAAGGCCAAATTTGCCTGTTACTCCAGGTATCTCTTGACTTACTACTTTTGCTTTCCAGTCCCCTATAATGAAAAGGATATCTTGTTTGGGTGTTAGTTCTAGAAGGTCTTGTAGTTCTTCATAGAACCATTCAACTTCAGCTTCTTCAGCATGACTGATTGGTGCATAGACTTAGATTACTGTGATATTGAATGTCTTACTCAAGGAAAATATGAGCCACACCATGTAGGGCCACCAAAGATGAATGGGTCATGGCGGAGAGTTCTGACAAAATGTGGTCCGCTGGTGAAGGCAATGGTAAACCACTTTAGTATTCTTACCTTGAAAACCCCATGTACAGAATGAAAAGGCAAAAATATATGACACTGAAAGATGAACTCTCCAGGGCAGGAAGTGCCCAATCTTCATGACCCAGATAATCACGATGGTGTGATTCCTCACCTAGGGCACTCCACAGGAGAAGAGTGAAGAAATAACACCAGAAAGAATGAAGACATGGGGCCAAACAATGCCCAGTTGTGGATGTGACTGGTGATGGAAGTAAAGTTTGATGCTGTAAAGAACAATATTGCACAGGAACCTGGAATGTTAGGTCCATGAATCAAGGCAAATTGAAAGTGGTCAAACAGGAGATGGCAAGAGTGAACATGGACATTTTAGGAATCGGTGAACTAAAAGGGACTGGAATGGGTGAATTTAACTCAGATGACCATTATATGGGCAAGAATCCCTTAGAAGAAATGGAGTAGCCATCATAGTCAACAAGAGTCCAAAATGCAGTACTTGGATGCAATCTCAAAAACAACAGAATGATGTCTATTCATTTCCAAGATAATAATAATAGGAATGTATTAGTCATGGCTCTTCAGAGAAACAGAACGAATAGGATATATAGAGATAGATATATCTATAAGAGGAAATTTATTATAGGAATTGTCTCATGCTGTTATGGAGGCAGAGAAGTCCCATAATTTGCCATCTGCAAGTGGAAAACCAGAAAGGCCAGGGGTAATTCAACCTGAATCCAAAGGCCTGACAATCAGGCAGCTGATGGTTTAAGTCCTGGTCTGTTTCTGAAAACCCTAGAATCCAGAGCAGCAGTGTCTGAGGGTTGGAGGAAATGGGTGTCCCTCTCAAGTTGAGAGTAGGAATTTGCCATTCCTCTGCTTTTTTGTTCTACTTAGGCTGTCAACGTGCTAGATGATGATGTCCACCTGCTTTGGTGAGGGTGATGCCCTTTACTTAGTCTACTGATTCAAATGCTGCTGCTTCAGTCGTGTCTGACTGTGTGACCCCATAGAAGGCAGCCCACCAGGCTCCCCCTCCCCTGGGATTCTCCAGGCAAGAACACTGGAGTGGGTTGCCATTTCCTTCTCCAATGCATGAAAGTGAAAAGTGAAAGTGAAGTCGCTCAGTCGTGTCTGACTCCTAGCAACCCCATGGACTGCAGCCTACCAGGCTCCTCCGTCCATGGGATTTTCCAGGCAAGAGGACTGGAGTGGGGTGCCATTGCCTTCTCTGATTCAAATTCTAGTCTCTTTCAAAGATACCCTCAGGGACACAGCCAGAATAATGTTTTATCAGCCATCTGGGCATCCTTTAGTCCTGTCACTTTGACACATAAAAGTGATCATCTCAGGATCTACCTCCTTAAGTTGTTAAACAGGAATATAAAGTAGGTAATAAACAGGCAATACAAAGGCTTCCCTGGTGGCTCAGTTGGTAGAGTCTGCCTGCAACGTGGGAGACCTGGGTTCAATTCCTGGGTCCAGAAGATCCCCTTGAGAAGGGAATGGTTACCCACTCTAGTATTTTTGCCTGGAGAATTCCATGGACAGAGGAGCCTGGTGGGCTACACAGTCCATGGGGTCACAAAGAGTTGGACACACCTGAGTGACTAATGCTAAACATCAAGTAGAAAACAGAAAAGAAAAGTGATCATATTGAATACTTGGCATAGTATTTGGCTTATTGTGCTTGATAACTGCAGTTATTATTGGCCAGTGTAGCTGCTAATATGATGCCAGAAGGTTTATACAGAACAAGAGCTCTTGGGAAAGCCAGGGCTCAGTGATCCTGGTCGTCATTCCACTCACTCGTGTGTTACTGTGAGGAAAGACACAACAATAACTTTTGGAACCAGGAAGTCAAGCACCCTGGCAGGTAGTGTCATGTCCTGTGACTGTATATAAGGCCATCTGATACTTAGGATACATTTCAAAAACTTCAGCAAAGGGGGTCTACCCTTCAGTGAGATCAGTGGGAGCAATGCCATGTAGATGGTAGGTATGAAAGACTAAATGTTATCATTTATTAATCCCCCAAAACAAGCTGTCAGCTAGCTATGGTAGATACTGCAAAAGCCCATTTGCCTAAAGGATTTGCTCCTTGAGAGTATAAAAGTGTTCTCATTACTTGGTGTAGAAATGAATATTAATTTAATTGTAATCCAGTTTATGCAAAAAAAAAAAAAAAAAAAAGCATTTTCCTACCTTCCAGCTCCTCCTCAAAGTACAAGAGATGCAAAACTCGTTTTTCATGTCTCTCTTTTGGTTTGATCCCTGCACGGACGCCACGGGAAAACGTAATCTTTCTAAAATGATGTGGAAAGATACAGTACCTCAGGGAGCAGAAAATCTGGCAAATTTTATACAGGGTATAAAGGTTCATTGTTCTACACGTTTGTTTGCCTACCTGTCTGCCTGCCTACTTGAGTGTGTGTGTCTGTCTCATGCCAGCCAGCAGCTCGATAGCCATTTCAATCAGCAGAAGCCACATGAGGTGGGGGCTACTTAGGCCAGGACAGTCAATGCTAAGGTTTCCCCAAAAATCTCTGACCTGTGAAAATGGGGTCTGTCCCAGCTTGACTCCCATACCTGGATTAAGACTGAGAGGAAAGTAAGCCTTCGCCAGTCAGCAACGGGAACTGCAGCTGCAGCACCACAAGAAATGCAGGACCATAAAGATCTGCGGCAATTGACCTGCCTACGGGCCACAGCTGGGCAAAAGGGGCCTCCAAGGAAGTCAGAGCGTGGTGAGAAAGCCCACAGTACACCACTGAGTCGCTTCAGTGGGGATGCCAGATTAAAGATCTCCAGACCCTGGCCCACCATCTGCCCAGAACAGTCCCTTCAAGCCCAGTGTTGGTGGCCCTTTGCCCGGAGCCTGGGGACAGGCGTCCCCCTGCCCTGACTGCTCCACGTGTAGCCATTTTCCTTGAGCTAGACTTCAGGGGGTGGGGGTGTCTCTGTTCTCTGCCAGAGCTTTTTCTAAAACATTTATTAGACGTCAGTGCTAAAGAGGTTTAGCTCAAGCAGACCCTGAAGGCACAGTGTTGGAAGGATCATCCTTGATGAACAAACCGATAGTGTCCTGATCACAATCCGAAATCATCACCACTAGACTCTGTACTCCTTGGAACCAGGGTACTTCTTAAAGGATGTCAACAAGTGGGAAACTGCAGCGGAAAGGAGTTAGTACAACGAGGAGGTCAGAAACCAGCTCGCACATGTGCTGAAGAAACTGGGGAGTTTTTTTTCACTTTGAAAGGCATGTATGTATGTAGAACTGACACACTGGACATGCACCTGACTTGAATCCTGTTCTTTCAAGAAAGAACCAGGATTGGCAGAAGTTACCAGGAACTAGGTTTTAGTTCAGTGTTTCCCAACAGTGGAATGCTCCCCTGCAAGGAAGGGAGGACACAGCCCCTGGCTAGCTGACCTTGTCTCCAGGAGATGGGAGTTTGGACTCAAGGACTTCTGGCATTATTGTTAGAAGCACTGGACGCAGTGAATTCATCCATGGTGAGTCCCCATTACTTTCAGGCCCTCAGTTAAGGAGCAGAAAAGAAGTTGAAAATTAAGCAGACCCTCTCAACCCTGGAAGACTTCAGGTAAGTGGTCCAGCAAGGAAAGGATCGTGACATGCCTCCAGATTCTTGTCTCATCTACACCTGTCCCTGAGACCAGCAAGACCAGGCCTATCCCGTCTGCCAATACAGGAGATATAAGAGATGCCAGTTCGATCCCTGTTTGGGAAGAGGCCCTGTAGGAAGAAATGGCAAGCCACTCCAGTGTTCTTGCCTGGGAAATCCCACGGAGAGAGGAGCCTGGCGGGCTACAGCCCCTGGGGTCACAAAGAGTCAGACACGTCTGAGTGACTGAGCACGTACACACTGACAGGGGAATGATGCAGTGGGACCTCTGGTCACTGAGCCGAGCCTCAGAGGGGTGTCCACTTGCCTCCTTTTAAGTAGATGGAAAATACAGGCAAGGGATTTTAGTTTCTAAAGCCTAGGATGCACTGACTGGCACCAGATATTTTTCCAAGGTAAAGGCAAAATTCCACCTCTTGCCCCACACTGGGGAAGTACAAAGGACAGGTAAACTCTGAAACCTGTAAAGGGCAGTCTGGCAGTGCATGCCTCCAGACCTTCTTTTCTTACTGCCCACCACATCAGGCATATTTGTGAAAACCATACACCTCTGTGGTCCTGCCATAGCAAACAAACAGAACCACGTGCCCTGTGTCTTCTCTCTACTCTGGTCACATCCACCATCCACATACCTAACAGCAACTCTGCAAAGGACAGGGGGCAGTGGAGACAAAGCAAGGAAGTCTCCCCACACCACACACACACTTTCCGGACTGTTTCCCAAAACAGGATCACAGAAAGCAACTTTTGGAAGTCTGTCTGCCAGGGCCTGGTGACCAAGGTGACACATAGGTAACTTGTCAGTTCCACTGATGACAGGAATACCACTTTCCCAAATAGACCTTCCAAAAAAAAAAAGTTCTTTTTCCATTATTTTCTTATTATGTCCTCACCCAGGATAAGAATTCCAATTCCAGTGAAACAGCAAAGGGTCAGAATGACTTTAAATGAAAGGAATGGAGGGATATTTCTATATGTCCCCACTCAGGGCCTCTGGCTTCTTGCAGAAACCAGAACTTTTCCACAGAATGTTTTTCTGTCCAATACGCGGGGTCCCTAGTGAGGCACAAAATGATGTCCTGTGGACCTCTCAGGCCACAGTGATGGATGGGTAGGGTGCTCAGTGTGGGGCCAGGTACACTGTGTGAGGTGTTGGGCAGGCACCCGCCCATGTTCCTACCACTATGAACAGCCTAGAGACCTTGCCCAGCCCTCCTCTCTCCCAGTTCTTGGGCTCCACTATGGAGCAGTGTATTCTGTCTGCTTCCCACTGCAAACAGAGACTGCCATTGAGCCATTTTCCTCCACACTGCACACAGTTTCTGCTGCCAAGATGTCACCGTGCAACACACTCCCTCACCCCCTCCTCTCTGGGGCTGGCCGAACAGAACCCTGCTGTCCCTGAGCACGTGCGTGAACGTGGGATCAGCAGCCCAGCCCTCCCCAGCCCTCTGCAGAGCGGACCGCATGTGTTTGCCCAAGGGGTTCAGAGAGAGGACAGCTTGGGGGTGGTTCTATTTTTCAGATCTGGATCAGCTCACGCCGCCTGCCAAGCTGCACCTTCTCTTTTGTGGGCAGGTAAACCTCCATGTGAGCCTCTCTGATCTTGAGCAAAGTAGCTGGCAGCCTGGGGTTGACCTGTTCCGCCTCTTGTTCCAGCCCGGCTTCTGACTGGTCCATCAGGCTGCTAGACAAGGCTGCACTGTCCTTTTACCTTGGGGCCCCTTCTCTGCTGCAGGGTACATTCTGCTTCAATCTGCATCTCCTTGTTTCCTGAGTTAGACCCGTCATCCTCCTTGCTTGGACAGAGGTCCCTAACCTCCCTCCCCTCTTTCCTGCCATCCTTGCTCTAGGCTTCCCCTCTCTCCACCCCACTACCCCTCACACCCCCCGCCCCCACCCCCGACACACACACGGAGCTCCAATCTTGGGCAGAACCAACCACAGTCCTCCATAGCCATTCCAATTCCCTAGCACGTGTAGAAAAACAGATGAAAACATTGTCCTTTTCACCCTGAGCCTTTAACCTGGGCAGAAGAATTCTGTTCTCCTTTCTGCACAGAAACACCAGAGCTCCCTAGGCATGGACTGAACAGCCTCCTGGGCACCCCGTGGCGCACACCTCCTCCAGCCCTACCCTGAGCCACAAGCTCCATCTGCCAGAAGCGCCCCTCCCTCTAGAGAACCACTCACTGTCCGCTTTCAACCTGCTGCCACAGCACCCTTCTCTGAAGGGGCCTCAGTACGCAAGCCCAGCCCAGCACAGCCCAAAGGGACATGGTGTGCTCGAGTTATTCATTACTCAAGTTAGAGGAGGTCACAGAGCAGGAAGCACTGGAAAGCAAGGGGAAAGGTGGCCTAGAGGGTGGGGAATTAGTCAGGGTGACCTTCTCAGGGAATTCAGAGCCCTGGCAGGAGGGGCTATCACAGTGGGAAGGTCCAGGCAGTAGCTTCAAGGTTAGACAAGGTCAAATGGAAACAGCTAATTATAATTAAGCTGGTTGCTCAATAGCTCTTGTTATGTACCAGGCAACTGGGCTTAGGGCTTTCCCACATCTCCCATTTAATCCTTGCAACACTGTATCACTCCAATTTTACAACTGAGAGAACTGGCCCTGGCAAGAACAAGGGACTTGCTCAAGGTCACACAGCTGAAGCTGGGTGAATGCAGGTCTGTCTTGCCCTTCACCAGGTTGCTCTTTTTGGTGACATGGTTCAGTCAGTCGCTCAGTTGTGTGTGACTCTTTGTGACCCCATGGACTGTAGCCCACCAGGCTCCTCTGTCCATGGAATTCTCCAGAAAAGAATACTGGAGTGGGTTGCCATTTCCTTCTTCAGAGGATCTTCCCAACCCAGGGATTGAACCCATGTCTCGTGCATTTGGGGCAGATTCTTTTCCATCTGAGCCAGCAGGGAAGTCCAACATGGTTAGATGAGTGAAACAATTCTAGACATTCTAGAATGGAAGGTGAAGTTTGAATCTGGTTCTCATAGAGCTGAGATCATGCTTTCCAGTGGCAATACCAGGTTTGGGTAGAAATACAGAGGTTCCTATAAACCAGGGGGAGGTTGATTTAGAATGAGATGCTGCTATGAAGGCATGACCCTCAAAGCTTGTCAGAACCTGGCAAGAGTTTACCTGCAGGGGAAAGAGAATGAACAAAGCTGGGGAGGTAAAGTTTGAGGGGAGTTTATCCTCCCCTAAAGATAGCAGGGAAGAAGTACCTAAAGGCCAACAGAAAAAGCTCATCCTTGCTGGACACAGGATCAGGCCAATTGGCAATTGCCACAACTCTAGAGAGTAAGGTAGAATACCTCTTTTTTAAGGAGAAAATGAGGGTTCTAATTAAAAACCTGGCAATGTGAGCCTTTCTCTGCATACTTTGTTGTACTACATACTTCTACTGGAAAAGAGAGAGAGAGGTAGAGTGATGGAGGGAGTGGTGGGTAAAGGGAGTTTGCACAAAGGAGGGCTCCGCACTCTCTCACTCAAATCCCCATCCCTTCCCATTTCATCTTTCCCTCCACTCATCCTCTTTCACTGATTTTGCCCACAGGTTTTTCCTGGTTCTGCACATAGCAGGTACTCCATAAACGCATGCCCTTCCCAGTGACCTGTCCCGCTGGCAAGTCCTCCATGAGGTAACTTCTGCTGGGAGGGCATCATGGCCACATGTGCAGCTTCTTTCTGTAGTTCTACCACCAGCTTGGGGCTTTTCCAACACAAACACGGCAGGGGCAAAGCAGGGGGCAGCTTCCTTTCTCCGCAGAGCAGTTCTCAAAGTTGCCCTTGACCCAGGCCTACATGCAGCAGCCCCTCTGGGGCTGGGTGGATGGATGGCTGCTTCTGCATTTCAGGAATTTTCAGGTTTGCCCAGGTCATGTAGGTGGGCCTTGGGAAGGATTCTGTTGACACTACATCAATGCAAGCTTGTCCTTAGAGCTGCCAGGTTGACCTTGGTGACAAAAAGGTGACCCCAAGGAGCATCGCACTACATCAATGCAAGCTTGTCCTTAGACCTGCCAGGTTGACCTTGGTGACAAAAAGGTGACCCCAAGGAGCATCCCCCTGTATGGCTTTCTAAGTATGGGGATGGGAAATCTCCTTTCCCAGGATGGGCTAGGTTGCCCCCTGGGGATGGGGCTTCTCTGCCCTGACTGCAGAGGCTCCCCTGCTGATTTCTGCTGTGTCACTGCCTTGAGAAGGACATGTGAAACTGCTCAGGGGCTTAGCAGAGGGAGATGAAACCAAGAAGTCTGGCTTTTCACGTGAGGCACAGGGGGTAAAGGAGGGGAAGGAATAATAGGTGCCAAGGGTTGCCTTGCAACTTCTCGCCGTTTGAACTGGACTTCCCTGAGCCTTTTAGGCCTTCGGTATTTTATAGGACAAAGTGGTCTTTTTGTGACCCCCCAGAACTGAACTGAAGGGAGCACAAAACCATGTCCGTGACAGTACCAGGCACCGATTTGGCGCCAAGGAGAGTCCTGGGTGGCTGGGTCACCTGCAGATTTTGTCGCCCAGGTCTAGACCGGTGTGAGCCGCCAGCCAGGCAGTACGACTGGTTTCCGAGGGAACAACCCACTGGGGTCTGACCGGTCGGTCTCCTACACCATCTCATCCCTTCCCAACCCCGGATCCGGGCTGCCGCCCTGGGTGGGTTTGGCAATTGTCCAGCTTGAGGTGGTTCAGGCCGCCCACAAGGAGCACAGTGAGGCAGTCAGGAGCCGGGGCGGCCGACTGGGCTGGCCTGGAAGGAGAGGGACGGGCCGGAACTGCAACCGCAGCGGCGGGGAGCGCGGAGCCGGCGGCAGGTGCAGGAGCCGGGAGGCGGGGCGGAGCGGGGCAGAGTCCCCGACTCTCAGGCGTCCGGGAGTGACCTTCCCCGACCCAGCCAGGGCCTAGGAGGGGTGGGACCGGCGGCGGAGGGAGGCCGGGGACCCCGAGCGCCTGCCGGGCGCCGGGCGACGCAGGTGCAGAGCAGCTCAGTACGGAAGGGCGGGTCTGTGCCCAGCCCGGATCGAGGAGGGGGCTGCGCGGGGTTGCGGGCTCGCCGTTTCCCCGCCCCGGCTCCAGCCCGCCCCTCGCGCCTCCGCCGCCGCGCTGTTCCTTTGTGCCAGCCCCGCGCCCGCCCCTTCGGGCCGCAGGCCCCGCCCCGCGCGGTATATAGTAAAGGTAGGGCTCCCCCAGCCAATTTCTCGACTCGTGGCGGACGGCAGTCGTTTGTTCGTCCTTCCTTCTGACTTTCTCCTGTCCCTGTCTGTTTCTGCAGAGGTCATAGGAGGTGGGGGCCGTACAGGCGTCCCTGGTGGCTGCGGGAGCCGTATCTGCGGGCCCCGAACTCCCTCCCCCGCGCCCACCTCCAAAGGGCAAGAGGAGCGCGTGGCGGACCAAAGAGAGCCCGCGAGCGGCCGCGCGCCCACCAATAGGTGCGGGCTCGGAGCCGCCCAGCGTGCGCGGTCCCTCCCTCCTCCCTCCGCCCCCGCCCCCGCCGCCGCCGCCTACCCCTCCTGCCGCTCCTGACTCTGCTTCTCCGCCGCGCGTCTGGCACTCAGAGAGCCGCAGCGCCAGCGGCGGGTGCAGCCAGCGGAGAGCCAGGCCGGGAACACCGAGCGGCAGCCCGGGAGGACGCGAGGGCGCACGCCGCAGTCACCCATCTTCAGTCCCTGCGGCAGCTGCTGACCCGCCACCATGGCCCGCGGAAAAGCCAAGGAGGAGGGCAGCTGGAAGAAATTTATCTGGAACTCGGAGAAGAAGGAGTTTTTGGGCAGGACCGGTGGCAGCTGGTGTAAGTACGGGGTCCGCAGCTCTTGCCCCCCTAGCGCCTTGTGTTTCCGGGTAGGCGCATCCCCCGCGCAGGCTCTGCGGACCGCTCGGCGCTCTCCGCGCTGGCGAGGGCGCAGCGGGCTCGGGTGGTGAGCGCTGGCCCGGGCTTGTCATCCCTGTGCGGAATGCAGAGTCCCCGGGATAGGCGCGGGCGGGGATGGGAGCTCGCCAGGTAGAGCGTTATGTGGATTGTGGCGGTCTCGGTCAGTTGTAGACTATCTGAGCATCACTGGAGCCCTTCCGTCCGGGGAACGGTACGGCGGTGGGAGAGTTGATCTGTCTCTCCCTTACAGTCGTGTCCCAAGTCCTTAAAAATGAAATTTGAGGCTCTGAGAGAACCGCAGGAAGGAAATCGGATCGAATGCAGGAGAGTTTGTGTATTATAGCACCTATCTTCTAGTCTAAATATGTACTTCAGAAGGCGGGGGTGGGGGGCGGCGGTGACAGAATCCATACACTGCAGTATTTCGTAGCGAGACCTAGAATCTCGCCACCGATGACCTACCCTGGAGTCATCACAGCCCAGAAACAGCCCTGGAAGCTCTGTGTCAGGACTCCGTTTCTGAGCCTTGGCCCGCAAACATGGCAAAGTCGGTTTGTTTTCAGGGTCTACAGAGAGAGGCAGAATCGGTGCCTGGGTGTAAGAAATAAATAGCATAAAGGCAGAAACAGGTCATCTTACAAGATTTTGAGTACCCTGTTGCTTGGCTGGATAGATTTTTTTTTTTTTTTTTTTTCCGTTGCAAATTAGATACCTTACTTGTCTTCTACCTCTCTACACGGGAAGGGTGACTTTTTTTTTTTTTTTTGGTAAGGTCATTTTGAAGGGCAGAGTTGTAGGCAAATCTGAATATGAGTCGTGACTGCGGAAGAGAGAAGGAAGGAGGGAGGGAACTCCCCCCTCCTGCATCACTGCCCCCTCCTTCTCTAATATCATCATCACCATCACCAACACCACTAGCCCGGCCACTGCAACCACTGAGGGAGCCCTGGGTAGGTGCTGATGTGATTCTTCTGATTGGAAGGCTCTGTGAGCATCGGCAGGAGAATGAGTCAGGGAAATAGCGCTTGGCTGACATTTTGAAATGGAAGAACCTGGAACGTACGATTCTTGTAGAGGGGAAAAAAAAAGCAGCCTGTAATGGGTCTCTCTTGATTGAAAAGTAAAGGGTTAATAATGCATCACACTTCAAGGTTAGTCAAGGTGAAATCTTATCCCATACCAGCATAGGTATCCTGAGCATGTTGAATGCACGTCTTTAAGGCGATGGCTTACAGCTTGTATTTTATATTTTATTTTGGGAAGACTGTATTCTTCAGTGGGGTTACTGCCATAGTTTCTCATGCAGAATGATAGCTGTCTGTGTTTTCTTAACGTGGAAGGGAAGGCCTGGAGAATTCAGGGTGTTTGTGGAATGAACAGCTCCCAGCCTGGGCCATCTCCCAGCGACTCTTGGTAACTTGAGTGAGGTCTGAGGGGTGCGCTGCAGGATGGGCCCCCTTCTCCCAGATTCACTGGAGGTTCCTACCACGATGATCTGACCACAGCTTCGGCAGGGGCTAGGGGCTGCATGGATTCTAGGCATATTGTAAAATTGGCCCTCTAGAGTTTTCCCCTCTCATAAAACATCTTTCTTTCCTCATTCCAATTCCAGAATAATATTTGTTTTAGAGGGTAAGGCAGTATGGAGCGACTTGTTCTGTAAACTGACAGGACCTCCATATGAGAGAGAGAGAAAGCGTGTGTGTGTTGGTGTTTGTGTCTTGATACTACCTACAGCGGTGTCGATACACTGATTCATGAATGCAGACGTGAGTACTGATGCTTATGGTTCATCTTTCCTTCCATTTTCCAAGGTGCAGATGAGGTGCTGGGCTAAGAAATCCAGTTTTTCTTTTGCAGTAGTATGTCTACTCCTTTCTGGCCATATAGGAAATGACAGCGTCTCTCATAGACAGAGAAGGCGGCAGCAGCCGTGTCTTCCTGTGGAGAAAATGCCACCTTTCCAGTCCTGGGCCCAACATGGATGCCCTTGAGACCAGGGCAGGTTGCCCTTGGTTCAGTTCTGCTTGTAGGTAGATTTTCACCAAGATGGACGCAAGAGCCTTGCCTGTCACCTGCTGGAGAGAGCGCAGCACGCAAATCGCCCAGTGCTGTCTACCTTTTTGTTAAGTTAATACAGGTGTTGGTAGGTGTATATGTTGACCGCTGGGCCCAGATGCCATTTTCCCTTCTGCATATGACCTTTTGAAGGGTACTCTTTTTTTTTTTAATTGGAATTATTCTATATTACTTATATGTTTTTTTTTAAAGGAAGAACTATTTTTTCAAAAGGAAAAAAAAGTGTCTAAAGTGTACCCTCTGCGCCACCCTGTCAGGTTGGTACAATATACCTGGTTTTTCTTTTCGAGCCAGCATGTTGGCACCAGTGCCTACGCCCCACCACACCTGCCTTGCCCACTGGAAGCAAGTGACCTCACAGCACCGACGGTGGAGACTGTGCTCAGTAACACCTCAGCACAAAAGTGGAGAACCCCTCAATTCCCGGAGGGTACAGTGTTGGGCAGATAGGGGAGGCTGTATGTCCTGAAATTGAATCAGTGTGCTTGCAAAATGAGTTGTTTTCCCCCAGTCATACTTGTATTTTAAATCAAATCGTAGCCTCAATTCTGTACCTCCTCCTGTCATTAGAATCGGGTATCTGGAGCCCCAGAAATGAGTGTTAAACGTTTCCGTGGTTAGGCTATAAGCGCCTAGGGTGGGGGCAGCAGAGAACCGCGTTGACCATGTTACACCAGCTCCTGCACCTCTTAGGAGCGTTCACTGGAAAATTTTTCCAGATCTCTTGACGTCACAGCCTTGCCATTTGCCTACTGCTGCCTGGATACAGAATGCAGCACTTAACTCTTGTCCTGCGGGGAGGCATGGATTGAGCTGGGCAGCTGTAGTTCTGGATTGTACAGTCTTTTCATTTCTTCTTATCTTGGCGTGGGTCTTTGCCCATTTCCTTCTTTTCCTTTTTTTTTTTTTTTAAATGGAGGAGAAAAAGGATTATGGTGAAGCATTTTTCGTATGGTTTTATGTGGATTTTGCTTGTTTTAACAACTCTAGAGTATCATTTCCCCTGAACTATTTATCGCTGATAGAAAAGTTGAGCTTTGAAGTATACACAGAAGGCAAACCTGGCTAATTCTAGCCACAGTGAACCCACTCCCTCCTGACCTCCTTCACACACATACACACACACTTCAATAATACTTTTGTTCTATTTCTTTTTCCCAAGGACCCCAGCTTTTACTGCAGGAATCTGAGCATTTTGAGAAGTAACTTAAGGCCCCTTTGTGCAGTCATGTTTCAGACTTGATAACCCCGTTCCCACTGCTGCCTTCACACTGAGTGTTTGGCTGGCACAGGGCTGCCCGGCGATGCCTAGTACAGCCTGTTACTATGCGGCTAATCTGGGAGATAATCCCTGTAAACTGGTAACTGATACCTTCATTCCAGTCCATGGGCTTCAAGGTTTGTTTTTTGGGTTTTTCTTTTTGGTTTTTGGTGTTTTTTTTTTTATTTTGGCTTTTGCAGCTATTTCAGCTTCCATTCTGTTATCCTGTGAACTATGGGAAGAAGAGAAGTCAGTTTTATCAGTCCTTAATCTGAGTCCAGTCAGAAGATGAAATAAAAATTTCTACTTGCCATTTTACCATAGCAGTTCCTTCTTTTTTCTTTTGTCCCCCCTTGTTTGGTGCCCCAAAAGGAAAGAGGGTATACTTGGTCAAGAGAGCTTCACCAGCTTGCTCAGCATTCATCACTCTTTCTCAGCATAAAAACTCATGGGCATTCGAATGTTTGGAGAAGCATCAGGGCCTGGATTGTAGTGTTGGAATGTCAAGGGATAAGCAAGCAAAGGAAACATCATTCTCTAAGGGAGTATATTGTCATATTTGAAAGGCATTGCATAAGCACACAAACACAGCTCTAGGTTTTATTGATGATCTTCATGACTGTTCTTTTTTTAAATTTAGAGAATAAAAGTATTTCCTAAAGAATATTAGTTCTCGTTGAATATTCATCATACCCTTAACCATCCTGCAACACAGATACATTATAATGGAGGGCTCCCTGTCCCCCTGTTTTTGCCCCACAGTCTGGGAGTCTGGGAGTGAGGTGCAGACTCTTGATCAAGATTGGGAAAGGAGACTCGGAAGACACAGCTTAGAGGGGAAGCCAGGAAGGAAATCCAGTCATCTCCGGCAAGGTTCGCCCTGCATTCTGAGCACAGGACTGCTTCATAGCCTTTTTTATTTCTGTCTGTTCTCCTTGCAGTTAAGATCCTTCTATTCTACGTAATTTTTTATGGCTGCCTGGCGGGCATCTTCATCGGAACCATCCAAGTGATGCTGCTCACCATCAGTGAATTTAAGCCCACATATCAGGACCGAGTGGCCCCACCAGGTAAAATGAATGTAAATATGTTCAGTTTTCTTCTGGAAGTAAAAGAAGGGTCACTTTCGCAACTGATATAACACTTTTGCCAACAATAGTTGTATTTTCTGAGCACATTCTTCTGAACATTTGTCTGACATGTGGTTGCAAAGCCAGCCTGGGAAGAAAAAATGGGGACTGTGTCTCTTGCAGCCAGCTCTCCTACCTGCATTGCAGGCAATGCTGCTGGGGTTGCAGACATCTTTCCCAGCTCTGCTGGGAGGGAAAAGAGCCCTGGTCCTTTATCCAGTCTGGTGCTCACCTGCTCTGTGACTCTGACCGGAGCCTTGCTCTCATTGTCCCTCACACCCAAGGGGTTGGTTAGTGGGCTTGTTATGGGGCCTTTCCAGCTCACACACATTTTTCACTTGCTTGAGGGGACTATGACTCAGATAAATCCTTTAAAAAACCACTTTGGCTCTCGTTTTTAAAGGTTAATTTATTTTTAGGGATGATGAGACGCCCTGAAATGGCCACCAACTCCCAGGGAGGGGAGTCCTGACTTCAGGAGTCCATTCTTTCACCTGTTCTTGACGGGCAGCTTGACCTTCAACAAGGCACACTCTCTTCACTCCAATATTTATGTCTGTTTGTTTAGTAGGCATCTTATTTACTGGCTTTCTGGGCCCCCTTTGCAGGTTAAGTAGCTGTCTCCTTTAGCTCTGAAAACTTGGGGCCACAAAGAGCTTATCATGGAGAAGTGCAGGCTGCCACATGAGAGCCCTGCTGTGACGTGAATGCAGTCACTGTAGAGTGACCTGCCCTGTAGGCATGTGTATCCTCGGCGGTCACTAAACCCCGGGGAGTCCCACGGCCCTTTTGCCTGACACTGACACAAGGACGAGACCGCAGAGCCAGCACACTCGATTATTCTGTTAGTGATTGTACTGTCTGGCTGGTCTAAAAGTCATTGTCAGGAGGCCTCGAGAGAGGAAATGTTGCATAACTTCCAGGTTCTCACATGGTCAGTGACCTTGAGGCTGCCACCAGGGGTGGCGGTGACGTGTCCCGTCTCCACTTTCCCCGGGCAACGGTTTACTAACAGCTGTATTGAGGTGACAGTCTCGAGGCTGTCTTCATGGGACTGAGTGGCCTTGATCAAGTGTGGCTGCCAGTCACAAGCTTGTCATGTCCACCTCCTCCTTGGGCCTGAGAAGGACTCTCAGAAGAAAGTCTTCAGAATATGGAGCTGGAAAACACTCCTTGTTAGCCCCAAGTCAAATAGTCCTCTACTGTCAGAAAAATCCTAAATATTTACAGATAAATTTAGATCTAGGGGATTTGGGAAATGACAAAAAGAGAACATGTAAGTATATAAAATGACTTAAACCTGCTAAATAATTCACAGTTTATGACAACTGTTTCCTCAAAGAGGTGGGTCTGTGGAAAGGTTGAGGTGAGAATTCTGGTTTGTACAGAGAAATGTAGGATCTTAAGTAAACATGTTGGACACTGGCTTTTGTGACAGTCAAGCATGGTGTGTCTTTTAACATTCATGTCTGCTTCAGCTTTTATGGTAGCATTAGCAGTCATAATTCTAAATCTTTGTAGACTTCCTTTTTTTTTTTTTGCCATTTAAAAGCTAATTTTCAATCATGATGCCATTTTCTAACAATTCTTATACTCAAGGTGACAACAAAGTCAAGCATTTTCTTTAATTTCCTAAAGAAAATTTCCAGTTTAAAAACTGGCCCTTGAGTATTTAACCTTTGTGGAGTCAATCCGTAATAAAATTAAAAGTATTCTTCATGGTCTCTTCAGAAAGGGAAGTTTCACTTTCAAAAAGAAATAGTCAAAGAGCCAGCCCTTTGAAGTAAGGGCTTACAAATGACCTTGCATTTCCCTCCCTCCCCTTCCTTCCAGCCCCTTCCTAAAAGACGTGTTCTGAGTACCTATATTTAGTGTCCTCACAGCAGTTGGACTGACCTGACAAACAGTCACTTCTCCAGAGGAATGCCGGTGGCTCATCTTGGAAATATGCATTCCTGTCCTTCGGTCTGAGTCACAGGAAGAGTCCTCCTCAGCCCTCCATCCCACCCCCTTTCACACCCCCCCAAGTTCTTTGCCGTTTCGCTGTCTCTCCTTTTCCTCACCCATCATCTTGCCAGTAGAGGCTAGGCCAAGCTTCCTTTTACAAACCTCAGCTTTTCAAGGGACATAACATTCATTTGAAAGTGGTAGTGGCCTTTGAGCGAGGTGGCCGGGTCGGCAGGACACTCGCTGCTGAGAATCGAGAAGCACAGCCTGTGGACTCTCCCTGAGTGCTCTGAAGGACCCTCCCGGGCTCTCTTTAACACATCTTAAGAATTTATATTTTTGGTAGGCAATAACTATTTCTCAGGCCACAGACTGATGGACTGTATAGAAACACTGGCAAAATTTTTGACTTCAAATTAATATATTTAAGCCTCTGTTTTCATGACCGTTAAAGGGGGGAAAGTGTATATTTAAGTCAAATGAACTTAGTGAGTGTGAAAGAGGTGGTCTGTTATTTAAAGATGTAAAGACTTATTAATGCTATTATTAACTGAACTTGAGTCATGAAGACAAACCTGACCAGACTGAGGTTTGACTGCCCGTTTCACACTGGAATACCTTGGCATCAGATCTCTTCTAAATAACATGTGTGAATGTGGCCAAATTAAGCAGCGGCAATTGTACAGAACATTTGCGTCTATTTGTCTATAATACTGGACAAGCTGCGGGGCTAAACACAAAAGTCTCAGGGCAAGGAATAAATCTTTAAACAGGAGAAAAATGTAGAAAAAAATAGATAACGTACAGTTTCTTGCCCTGACCAGTTGTGGCCATAGGTGGTTATAATATTCCTTACAAAGTCGTGTTGCTGTGTGATATTGAAACAGAAGTGCCTACTCAGCCTGGAAGGCAAGGGCTGCTGAGATTTTATGTTGAAACATATTAATTTGCTATTTTGGTGGGTCAAAAAATGGTTACCTGTTGGCAGTTGCATGTTGCGTAACCTAAACGTGAGAACAGTTCCTGAGGTCGCAAGCCATGACACATAAGTTCCCAATAAAACGGACCTGAAAAGGATAAGCAGGGGCTGTGGAACTGGACACAATCCCACCATTCCACACAGTACTTAACCTCACTAAGCCTCAGTTTTCTTATCTATAAAATAGGGATTAAGGATTAAAAAAGATACTACATATATATAAAGTGAATAGTACTTTAGAGTCACAAACCTCATGGCACTAGGTAAATGGTAGCTGTTAACAGGTACCTCTATTTTGTATAGCCCTGTCATTTCACTGGAAGCAGAGTGTCTTCTTTTTGGATATTGAATTTAGTATTTCCAGCCTTTGGATAATATAACATGGATGTTTTGTACACTTAGATTTTCATTGGTCAGGAAGATCCCCTGGAGAAGGGAATGGCAACCCACTCCAGTATTCCTGCCTGGGAAATCCCATGGACAGAGAAGCCTGATGGAGTCCATGAGGTCACAAAGAGTCGGGTAGGACTTAACAACTAAGCAACAACAATAGGGTCTTAGCTTTCCATGGAGAGTGGGAGAATCTGGGTTAGGAAACATGTTTAAGAAAAATGGTTAAGTACATTTAAGTGGCATCGTGGTGGTCCTACCCTCTCCCTCTAAAATACCCCCACTTTTGGGTTCACCCCTGCCAAGCTTTCCTCCCTGGGGGACCCTCTTAAGAAGATCCTCAGCAGTGGTCAGTGGCATCTCTTCTCACAGGTTAAGGGTGTTGGGTCTGGAGAGAGACGCAGTTGTCAGCGTGCAGGAGAGAGCAGCAGGCACACCCACGTGCCCACATGCACATGCACACTCACTGTGCCTGCCCCTGGTTTGACCCTGCGCTTTTTGCTGCCTGGCCAGTGGTGTGAGGGAGAAGTCTCCCCTTCCATCCCTCGTCCATCCCTCGTCCACCCCGCCCTGCACGCACAGAGCCACAGGGGCATGAAACGAAGGTCACCGTGTGTTAGTCAGGGGGTCTGGGAGATCCCCAGCCGCCTTGCTTCCTGGTGAGCAGGTGTGGATGTGTGCTCTTCCTCTTAAGTTATGGGCAGGTTTTTGTTTTGTTTTGATGTAAAGATGGCTCAGTGTAGGAAGTGATTTAAGTGAAGTCACTCAGTCGTGTCCGACTCTTTGCGACCCCATGGATTGTAGCCCACCAGGCTCCTCCATCCATGGGATTTTCCAGGCAAGAATACTGGAGTGGGTTTCCATTTCCTTCTCCAGGAGATTTTCCCAACCCAGGGATCGATCCCAGGTCTCCTGCATTGTAGGCAGACGCTTTACCATCTGAGCCACCAGGGAAGTACAGGATAGGAAGAATTCATTTTAAAGGGCTCATATTTTCAGTGAGATGGTAGCCAGCATTGAGGCAGGGGAACAGGGTGGGCAGAGACCAGCAGACCACACTGCCACCACCAGCAGGCTCCACTTGACCTTGATTGGGAAACATCTTGTCAAGGCATTGGAATTCCAGTCTCACTGTAATGCCAGTGATTTCTTGAGAAGTCATTACGTCAGTCTCAGAATTCCCTTTTTTTTCTTTCCAAACTATTATCACACTGTATTTAGTCTCTCTCACTTAAATTTCAAAAGGGGGAATTGGACATATCTGGCTTCCTTATACTTTGGGGGAATTGTTACTTCAGAGTGCCAGCAAGGTGTTTTTCTGCCATTCCGTTAGATTCTGTTGATCTGTGAGCTTATATGATAAACAGCTGATGCCCTCCAGCCCCACCTGGCACTCAGTTCCCCCACCTGCCTCTCCTCCCTTCCCCCCATGGGTTCTGCCAGCCTGCTCCCAGAGTCTGAGGCTATGGATGAGTTGGTATTGGTGGCGCTAAGGTTTCCAGGGGCACCTACCCAGACTTGTAGTTTGGTAAAGGGTTGAGGACAGCAAACTCCAGGGTCCCTTCGTCAGTGAGCCTGGCTCTTACACCTTCACAATTCACCCACCCAGGGTGCTTTTTCTTCTAGTCTAAAGATAAAGGTATGAGTAATCATGTCAGCTCAGGTGCACAGGAAGCCTACTGATTAACTTAAAAGCATTCTTGGAGTCACAGAAAAAAATGTGTCTTACTTCATATGCTCATTTTAGATGACTGAGCAGAGCAAAGACCTCTGGTGAATAGAACCAGGTAACAAATTTCACGCAGAGGTGGAGATGGGAGTGGGGAGATGAATCTGAAGCTTCATGTCGGGCTTTTCTGCCGCTCTCTTTTGGGGAAGGTGGTGGTAGAAACGACATCAACCTTCAGCCTCCATTTCTACCTCCCTGTCTATGGTGAAATACGATGGGTTGCACTTGCTATCTGTGCTTGTTCTTTGCTCTCATTCTAGTAATCTCCAGACCTCATGGCTCATCTGACAGACAAGATGAGAGAAGCTGGGAAGACGAAGGGGAAATGGGAGGGTATTGCCTAGTGGCTTCCAGCCAGCAAAGTATCTTTCCCCACATAACATGCATGAGTAGACATCATCAGATATCCTGTGCAATGCGGCGTCTTATTTTAGGATATTGGTCACTTAGCAAATTTTGTATCTAAAATCAAAATACTGTGTGTGCTTGTTCATCAGTTTGGCCTTGGATTAAAAAAAAGCATCATTAATATGGTAGATTTGATTATTTATAGTTTTCCATTATAAAACTGATTATTATTTATTTTACTGAGAACAAGCATAATAATGAGCTATACAAGATATTAAAGCTATGTCCCTGTGAAATTCCATGTGTGTCTAAGATCAGATCAGATCAGTCGCTCAGTCGTGTCTGACTCTTTGCGACTCTATAAATTGCAGCTCGCCAGGCCTCCCTGTCCATCACCAACTCCCGGAGTTCACTGAGACTCATGTCTATCGAGTCAGCGATGCCATCCAGCCATCTCATCCTCTGTCGTCCCCTTCTCCTCCTGCCCCCAATCCCTCCCAGCATCAGAGTCTTTTCCAATGAGTCAACTCTTCACATGAGGTGGCCAAAGTACTGGAGTTTTAGCTTTAGCATCACTCCTTCCAAAGAAATCCCAGGGCTGATCTCTTTCAGAATGGACTGGTTGGATCTCCTTGCAGTCCAAGGGACTCTCAAGAGTCTTCTCCAACACTAAGATAGAGCCTAAGATAGTCTAAGATAGAGCTGTTGAATTAAATATCAGTAGTTCTCTCTGCTCACCTGAAGATGATTATACAAATATAGGAAAAAAAAAAAATCTGATGGTATAGGGTAATTCCATAAATGGAGAAGAGCCTTCAACCAATGTGCATGCCATTTAACTTAGGAGAAAAGATTTCCATACAGTGAGGGTTACTGAACACCCAAATAGGCTGTAGAGAGAGTCCAGCTACCCATCTTTCTAAGACTTTTCAAAGAGAGCAGCTTCTTGAGATTCTTGCGGGTTGGGGAAGGTGGAGACGTGAACCTGCCCAGAGGCAGGGGGGTTGATTTCAGCTGATCCCAGGCCACAGTCGAAAGCGAATCAGAGGCAGAAGGTGAGGTTTAGGCGACTGGTTTCCAGAAAGTACAGTGGCACCTTTTCTCCTGTGCCCTCATTGTATTTTTGTAAGGTAAATTGATATTAATCCTGCATAGGTAACATAAAAATTAAAAGCAACAATCAAAACCCATAAATAACCTAGTGGCATTTGAAGGGGGAATACGTGTGAGTGTGTGTGTGTGCGCGCGCACGTGCATGTGTGTGTGTGCACTCAGTAGTGTCCAGCTCTTTGTGACTCCATGCACTGTACTCCACCATGCTCCTCTATCCGTGGATTGTTCCAGGCAAGAATACTGGAGTGGGTGGCCATTTCCTCCTCCAGGGGGTCTTCCTGACTCAGGGATCAAACCCGCATCTCCTGCCTATCCTGCCTTGGCAGGCAGGTTTTTTACCACTGAGCCACCAGGGAAGCCCATGTATGTGTGTATTTATGTGTACCTAGATTTGTATGACTATGTGTATAAAACCACGTTCCCAGTTTTTTCTTTGAATGGAAAATTACTTTTCTACTTGGAATGTTCAGGAGACTAGTGTGTATGTAGTATGTGCAAGGCTACCTTTATAAGCACTTTTTTGTCTTCTGGAGGTTTCTGTGAAAAGTGATTCCTATTTAGGGTATTTGGCCTAGTAATTTATTGGTTGTAATAAATGACAGGCACAAGCAGCTGTACTTTGGAATTCCCTTTGAGTAACCTTGCAAGGTTAAAATGAATGCATTCTAGTTTAAATACTTCAAACTCGTAAGTAGATGGAGAAATTATAAGCTTGCTACATTATAAACCTAATTAGAAGCAAAATACTTTTCTTAATAAACAGTCTTTCTTTTCTCTTTCCTTTCCCTTCCTCTTTTACTTTCCCCTGACCCCTCCTGCTGTGAACCCTACTAAAGTTCATGGTGATGTGTTTTCCTTATTTGTTTCTCAAGAAATGGGGAACCAAGAAGAGGTCAATGTAATTCAAATGGGGAACCAAGAGGTCAATGTAATTCAAAGTCAAGTGTAAAGCCAAAAGTTTTTTTTTTTTTAATTAAACTTCAAATCTTATGTGAAGTTGACATACTAATTAAAAACCAAATATTAAAGCTTCACATATCCAGATTCTCATTTCAGTCCTTTCAGGTGACTCTATTTGATAATAGTCTGTAATTTACAGCAAATGATTAGTTGAGGGCTAAGCTGTCCAGAGCTTAGTGTGGTTCATGTAGGTTCAAGTTCAGAAGACTGGAGAAGCAGAAGGTTAGGTCTGTTTCCTAGAATATAATTTGAAACTGCAAGTCAGTGATTGGGTGTTCTGCTGTCTTTGGCCTCTGAGAGTTACTACTGCAAACAAAGCTTGTCCTTATCCAGAGCTATAACTAACAATTGTAAGGAGTGAGCATTGTGGAGAGGGACAGCTGAAGGGATTTGTGGAGTCCTTGGAGAGGGTCATGGTTGAGAAATTTGCTTATGGACTCAAGATGACTCTTTGCGATCCTATCACTTGTAGCCCACCAGGCTCCTCTGTCCATGGAATTCTCCAGACCAGAATACTGGAGCGGGTAGCTGTTTCCTTCTCCAGGGGATATTCCCGACCCAGGGATCGAACCCAGGTCTCCCTCATTGCAGGCAGATTCTTTACCATCTGAGCCACCAGGAAGCCCCAAGAAAATAAAGAAGTTGCCAAATCCAGTTCTATCCCTTTTTATCCCAGACTAATGGAAAATTAGTCTGATAATATAAATGGTTTAAAGGATTTAGATACCAGGTCAAGGGTCCTTCATCTTCTTCTTTTGAGTATCTAATTGCTTTAGAGAAATTATTAGGAATTTTCCTAATGGTTTAGAGAAAATCTCATCAGAGAACTCTCCTAATTAACATTATTCAGAACAGAACAGTCCAGGGGATTGCTCTCTGATAGCTTCCAGGAAGAGAAATTTTCAGGTTAGCAGATTCTAGACAAAGAGAAGAGGCAAAGGTGGTAGGTGAGAGAGTGAGGGGCCTTCCAGAAATATGAGGAAGGGGAGCTGAAGAACACACCAAGGAGGCGAGAGCCACACTTGACTCTGGGGTGGCCTCCTGGATCTTTGTGTATTATATATGTGTGTGCTCCCATAGGTTAGGGTTTAGAGAGAGAAACTGATTGCATGACCTCAACCCAAATGGTTCATGCTTTTCTGGAAGGAACATTTAGATCAGAAGTTGAGTATCTTAAAAGGATAGTCACGAAGGCTTATATTAGTTATACCTTCTACGATTGTGCAGACTCCAGAGGGGAAGTTTCACCTATAGAAGAGAGCGAGACGTGGTTGCACTCCCCGGGGGTTGGTCTGTCGTTCCTGGGCTCCATCTGCCAACTTTGGCCCAAGGTCTTATCCAGCTGGGCAACTCAAAGGATGGCAAGACCCAAAGCTTACCTGTCCACTTCACCTCTTACATCCTTGGTTTCATCAGTGATGTTTCTCCGTGCAGAACACAGAGATTCTCCAAGTGTATTTGATCTACATGACTCTCATATGGTAACATACAGGCTTGATCATAAGCCAAGCTCTCTGAAGGATTTGGGCTCTTGGAACTTGGTGGATACAAGACCCGTGGTGTATAACTCTTTTCTGAGCCAGTGGTGCCATTGTGCATGTAATAATAATATCTGTATTTTCATTAATCAGATGACTAATGGCAGTGTTTCTGATAAGAATTGCTGGTGTGCAGACTCGATCACTAGCTCTGCATGATGTTGTAGGAGTGAGGGGAACCAGGTTTGCTAAAGTAATTGTGGTGATAGAAATGGATTCGCCTTGGATGCTATCAAGGTGGTCTACTCTGTCCCAGTACATTATTAAAAAAAAAAACCGGGGTCTGGTACAAGTCTCTGGATAGGCATGAATTTGGTTTTCACCAGAGCTCTCAGGCTGCTGAAGAACTCACTAGCCATGCCCTTTTGGTAGTAAAGAGCCAGAGCACTGAGTGAAAGGAGCTAATGCTTTGGGGTCTCACACGTGTCACCTGGTCTGTTTAATAGTGGGGACCCTGCACTCGGCATTGAGAGGGAAAGGACAGCTCTCTGCAGAACCCCACCTCCTCTTCTTGCTCTCCTTCCTTCTCTGGGAGAACCAGAGAAGTACATCACTTGTACTCGTACACACATACCACCTGGGAGGTAGCATAGCCAGGGAAGAGAGATGCAGACGCAGCCGGAAAGTGCAAGGCAGACTGCTGGGGAGGAGAGCTGAAGCTGGGCCAGAGGGAACGCTGACCGGGTGACCCTCCCCTCGCCATTCAGATGCCACCATGTTTGCTCTCAACGTGACCTTTCGAACTGTTGGGTGAGATGCCCCAAATCTCACACCGGCTCACGGACGTTGTTAGTGTTTTGTGTTTTGCTGTGTCACCGCTCTGCAGAGAGACCGCGACTGCCGTGACTGACTCACCATGCTGATGTCCTTGCAGTCAGCCAGCCGGTTCTTCCCCACCTCTTTCCTTCCTCGGCTTCTGACGGTTGGTCTCCTCTCTCTCGTCTGTCCACTGCTCTCCCGCCCCTCTCTTGCCCAAGCCTGGAAACACTGTTGAACCCTGTGCACGTATGTTAGTCTGTTTCTGCCCACCCCCGTGCAGGCACACGGAGTACCTGACACCTTCAGCGGCTTTTGCCTGAGCTCTGCTCGCCCTGTGCACTGCCTTTCTCAGTGGCCCCCCCACCCGACCCCGGAGACCAGTGAAGGTCCCTGAGGCTCTTCTGTTCCCTCCTGACTCCAGGATTAGGAGAACGTCCCCTCCGGCCGAGTCCTGTGAAACCTCTAGCTCTGGGCCTGCCTCTGCTCTTCCCCAGGTCCAGGGAAGTCACCTTGACTTAGATGTCTTGTTTACAATGCAAACCAGCAACGACCCTCCCTCCTAGACTTTCTGTATTTCAGCAGGAGGTGCCCTGCCAACTGCTCTAGCTCAGGCAGGCAGTCCCAGTGGCAGTCTGTTTGTTTGTGTATATTTGCATGTAGGTCTCTATCGTCTTTATCATGTGGCCTTTTTTTGTACAATAAATAATCACAATGCCCATTTTCTAAGTTAATAATGTGTCAACAGAAAAACATTTTTTAGAGTATATTTAAATTGCTTAAGTCATATGATTTTCTATGGTTTGTGAACATCATAAAAAAATGTTTTAATTGTAGTAACCTTTGTTTTTAATGGAAGAGTCTTTTCCTGCTTCTTCCCTTTTAGACTCATTTTTATCACCATTGACACTCCCCCTACCCCCAGAAATTCTTCAGGTTCTTCATTTTCCTTTCTGAGATGTCACTCGTAGCTTGTCTTGGGCACCCTCTCTGCCTGGCTGCAGACCCTCACGTTCCGTCTTCATCATTTCCATGCCTCTAGGTAACTGCAGGCACAGAAGAACTTACCCATTCAGCCCTGAGCTCTCCCCAGCCTCATTATTTAATTACTTTTGAAGCGCAAAGCCATCGTTAATGATGAGGAAAAATAACGGGTCATTTAGCCCAGACCCTACTGAAACCTGGTCTGAAGCCTCACAAATGGTGCTGCTAAATGGGCTTCCCTTGTAGCTCAGTTGGTAACGAATCTGCCTGCAGAGAGATGCAGGAGAACATGATTCGATTCCTGGATCGGGAAGATCCCCTGGAAAAGGAAGTGTCAGTCCACTCCAGAGAATCCCATGGACAGAGGAACCTGGCAGACTATAGTCCATTGGGTTGCAAGAGTCAGACACGACTTAGTGACTAAACCACCAAATGGTTACTACCCTCTGGTCATCACTTCTGCTTTAATGAGGTCATTGAGTCAGGACTGCCACACCCAGGTTCTCATCCTCTACAGCAGTAGTTCTCAAACCAAGAGTGCTTAAGGATCTCTTCAAGCTTGGTAAGCAGAGATTCCCACATTGCACCCTTGGAGATGGGGAGTTGGCAGGTCCCCAGCAGAGCTGGGAAGGCTGCACATTTAATAAGCCTCGAAGTGAGAGCAATGGAGGTTACCCTGAAAGACTGTGATGATGAGGCTTCTTCTGTGCTCAACACCAAGAGGGCAAGTCTGGGACTGGGGATTCATATAGGGTTGCTAGATTAACAAATAAAAATACAGGCTGCCCAGTTAAATGTGAACTTCAGGTAAACCATGAATAATTTTTTATGTATGTCCCCAGTTTTACGTAAGACATACTTGTGTAAAACATTATTCATGGTTTATCTGCAATTAAAGTATAACTGTGCATTTTATATTTTATCTGCAGCCCTAGAATAGAATGCTGTTGTGACTGACTGTCCAGTCGCTGTCTGAGACAGTGCTGTGTAGCTCTGCTCAAATGTTTATCTAGGAAGTCATGTCAATGGCAGAGGCTTTTAGAAGTTAAAGAATCTAAGAAGTCTGTTAAAGAGTGGAAATCCAAGGTATACATACTTTGGTTTTTACCCTGTCTGGCACTTGCTCAGAATGTTTGGAATGGAAAGCTGGAGAAGCACATAAATTCCGTATTCCTCCAGTTTAGGTTAAAAGATTCATATGTCTCTGTTGAGTAGTCTTAAGTCTGCAGTTTTCAGTGGTCATAAGTTCATTGATTAAAAGGAATATGGAGGAAGACCTCTGTGCTCAGTCTTATGTGCAGTTAGGGAAGGAAGAATCATCTGCATGAGATACTGGCTTGCAATGCATTTTTTTTTTTTTTTAACTTGGGCACAGAGGAAGACTGGAAAGAGAACAGGCTTTAGAGTACAGTATGCCTGGGTTGGAATTCTGGTTCCACCACTTCCTCTGTGACTGTGGGCCAGGTACTTAAGCTTTCTGTGCAAGAAGTGTCTCATTCATAAAACAGAGGTATGTCTATCATGAAATGTTGCTGGGGAACTTATATGATATCTGATCTTAAGACACAATCATTGGTACTTATGTACTTAACCTAAATGCCAGAGAAAGGATTTCACACAAGAGAGAATTTAACCCAGTTTTTTAAATTTTTGGCTGCACACTGCAGAATTGAACCTACAGCCCCTGCATTGGAAGGTGGAGTCTTAACCACTGGACCCACTGGGGAAGTCTCAAAAGCCTTTCTTTTTAGCTAGAAGGCATTAGCAAAATATGTTTTACATGTGAAGAGTCTGCTTCTGCATATTTTGGTGGACTCATGGTTTCTTTTTAGCCAGAATGCATTAGCAAAGTATGTTTTACACGTGGAGAGTCTGCAGTATCATGGTTGATTGCCTTCCCACTCATGATTTTCTCTGTTTTTCTAACTTTCTACCTGGTCTAGGATTAACACAGATTCCTCAGATCCAAAAGACTGAAATTGCCTTTCGTCCTAACGATCCCAAGAGCTATATGACATATGTGGATAACATAGATAATTTCCTGAAGAAGTACAGAGATTCGGCCCAGAAGGATGATATGGTTTTCGAAGATTGTGGCAGTAAGTAGACATGTTTTGGATTATTGTGATTGGTTAATTCTGATCTCCTGTTTCTATTTGGTATTTAATGATTGAAAGATCCTCCTAAAGTATTTAAAAGATTAACTCTGACTATATTGAGAGGAACTGTTTTGTTTTGTTTTTTAAAGCAGAAAGACTTTATGGGTTAGGCTTGGATACAGTGAAACTGTATAGCTGCAAATGGTACTTTAACCCCTACTTGAAAGGTGTGTTTTGAACACTGTCAGGCATCTCTATTCACTGATCAGACTCAAAGACCATACTACAATTCTGATCCTCCTATATACATTGGTTTTGAGAAACACAATTGCTTATATTTCCAGATTTCTGCCCCGCTCCCTCCCCCCAATCCCCTGGCCCCTACAGAAGAGTTCATAGGACCTTCTCTCACCCAAATGACCCTTTGGTGTGATCAGCTATAACCACACTGAACTGATGGAAGAGGGTTTATGGTCAGGGTATATTTTAGAAACCCTGGCCAGGATGGATAATGAAATACATCTTGGGCAGCTAAGCATCTGGATAAGGGAATGACTGATGAACGTAAAGAATAGCTCTTAGTTTCATTAAGCCATTGACACAAACACATCCTCCCCCTTGCTCCCTGGAGTATGAATTTCCTAGCTTTGTTATCATACCTATCACAAATAAGATGCTTCTGTGAGTTACTTGGTGATAATCAGTTTTTCTAATTCCATTCAACTCCAGTTCTTTATATGGCAGATGGTTGTGTAATATGGGGTAAATTGTCATTTTAAGTTATTTTGAAAGGATTTAGTAATTTAAAAGAAACATCTTCATGAAATTTTTCTCATTTGAATTTAAATGAGATTTTCATCTTACTTTGTAATAATTAAATGGCCTATATGATAGAGTGAATCACTTTTCAGGAGATGGACTGAACTGAGGTACTTTATTATTGGAAGGGAAAATAGTTAATTTGTGGACTTAAAAATACATACACATACATAGTTTATGGTATTTGCATCAATTTCCTGCAGAATGCTTTAACTTTGAATTTTATTTTCATTTATTTTTTCCTAAGGCTTTCAATTTAAAATACACAGCTATAAATTTTCCCCATCAAACAAATGCTAATAAGAACTGTGTTAAAAGGCAAAAACTCAAAAAAATTTTTTTCAAAGCCTGAATGGTGGTTGAAAAGGAAAAACAATTCTTTCCTGTTCACTTTTTACTGTTTAGCATGTTCATTAGCAGCATAGCTCTAAGAAATCCCAGTAAAGAAACTTCTAGTTCTGAAAATTACTGGCAGTCCTTTTAATTTGTGTTCTAATTATAACATCCCCATTATTGAGCTCAGCTGATGCTGACCGGTGCAAACAATGCTACTCATGAAGAGAGATCCAGTTTCCTTTCAGTCTTCTAAACAGCAGAGTCATCCATTATTTAAAGGAAGAGAAATATTGCTAGAGAGCAGACATCATGTGCGTGCTCATCAAGCTCTATCGAGTACTATGATGTTTTGGTGTGAGGTCAGGTACTGGCTGGTGCTTTTGGTAAAAAGACCTTTTTAAGGTCAGTGGAGAGATGAGAGATGGCTTGCTGGGAATCTTTCCTTAATTCAGGCGATACAGTAAGTGCAGGATAGCCCTGTCTGAGAATCAGTCATTGTGACAGGAAGAGAGCCCTGTCCTATATCAGTAACGCTCAGGGAATTGTCAGTACAATGTGCAAATGGCATTTGCATTTTCAGATGTGCCCAGCGAACTCAAAGATCGAGGAGAATTGAACAACGAACAAGGAGAGCGAAAAGTCTGCAGGTTCAAGCTTGAATGGCTGGGAAATTGCTCTGGAATAAATGATGAAACTTACGGCTACAAAGATGGCAAACCATGTGTCATTATAAAGCTCAACCGAGTTCTGGGCTTCAAACCTAAGGCAAGTAATATTTTAAATCACAGAATTTCAATGAGCCATTCACACTTAAATGTAGTTCTTAATTGGTATGAGAAGAAGAGACTATAATGAGTTTTTAAAGGGTCCTCAGTGACAGTTTTAAAGCCCCATTAGTAGAGTAACATTGAAAACCTCTGTAGCCATCTTGAAATTCTTAGAGTTAGGTCATTAATCTTATTTCCTAAAGTTAGAGAAGTCCTATGTGGCAGAGTCAAATTCTGACATCAGTCCGGTGGCCCTGTTCTGCATTTCTATAATGTAATTGTATAAATTCTTTAAAAGTAAAAAGAGAAACAGGTATCTCTTAAGTTTAAAACCTACCTGCCTGTACAGTCAGACTCTGATCTTGGTACTCTAGGGGCCACAGTATACAGTATATATTTCCCGCTGCTGGGCATACACACCGAGGAAACCAGAATTGAAAGAGACACGTGTACCCCAATGTTCATCACAGCACTGTTTATAATAGCCATGACATGGAAGCAACCTAGATGTCCATCAGCAGACGAATGGATAAAAAAGCTGTGGTACATATACACAATGGAGTATTACTCAGCCATTAGAAAGAATACATTTGAATCAATTCTAATGAGGTGGATGAAACTGGAGCCTATTATACAGAGTGAAGTAAGCCAGAAAGAAAAACACCAATACAGTATACTAACACATATATATGGAATTTAGAAAGATGGTAACGATAACCCTGTATGCGAGACAGCGAAAGAGACACAGATGTATAGAACACTCTTTTGGACTCTGTGGGAGAGGGAGAAGGTGGGATGTTTTGGGAGAATGGCATTCAAACATGTATAATATCATATATGAAATGAATCACCAGTCCAGGTTTGATGCAGGATACAGGATGCTTGGGGCTGGTGCACTGGGATGACCCAGAGGGATGGTACAGGGAGGGAAGTGGGAAGGGGGTTCAAGATGGGGAACACATGTACACCCATGGTGGGTTCATGTTGATGTATGGCAAAACCAATACAATATTGTAAAGTAATTAGCCTCCAATTAAAATAAATAAACTTATATTAAAAAAAAGTATCTGGTAATTTGAAAAAAATGATCTGATCATCAGAAATAAACTTTGTTCTTATTGAACAAAGATTTCATTGCAAAATTAGTTGAATACTAGGTTGAACTTTTATAACAATGCCATTGGTTTTTGCCATTATTGCAACCCCTAAAAGGTAAGTATTCCTGGAGATCACCAAAAAATGGCAAGTTGCCTCTATTTAGTGCGATGATAGTAATTCTTTAGAAGGAAAAATTGTATTGGTGTTACCTCTGCTTTTATACAATTGCTAAGTTTATTCTCTCCCCCAGATCATGAATTTAAAAATGCCATCCTTTTCTCTTAAGCATGCATTCTTCCATAAGGTTTCTTGCATTTGCGCATATGAATATCACCATTAAAAGGGTAGTTTTGGTTCTGATAGGAATTGACTGCAATATACAGAGTTATATGAACAAACTTACTTCCTTCTGGAATCTGGCTCTTTTGTTCATCAACTTTCTGTTACATGCTATTTTTTTCCCCACAATGTTACCCATGAATAATATTTTTTAAAAGTCAATGTAGAGATGAAAAGTTTTATTACCATAACCGAAGGATGTAACAAAACCCCCTCACTGCCACAGGAGGAAAAAATAGATGAGTGGGTAGATGGCTGGCTGATTTGATGGATTGCCCACAGAAATGTATCGCTCAACAGAATTTTAAATCTTCTTTTCACTTAGACTAGGATGGTGGTGGTTTAGTCACTCAGCCGTGACCAACTCTCTGCGACCCCATGGACTGTAGCCTGCCAGGCTCCTCTATGGGATTTCCCAGGCAAGAATACTGGACTGGGTTGCCATTTCCTTCTCCAGGGGATCTTCCTGACCCAGGGATCAAACTCAGGTCTCCTGCATTGCAGGTAGATTTTTTTTTACTGATTGAGCCCCAGGGAAGTCTGGACTAGGATATAATAGAAGAAAAAGGGTGAGAGCCGTTACATCACACACAGAGTTGATGTTCATATTGCTAGGAAGCTCTTCACCAAGATAAACCAGCTACTTAGCAGTGAAAGGAATTGGTGCAGTGTGTCCCAAGGACTAATCGTGATCTTTGCTCTTCGAATCTTTTTGGTAATTTTGGTATTTTCTCTTTATAGATGCTGAATGATATTTGTCCCCTACAGAGGCAGTACTTCTAGTCTGTTATGATTCACATCTCTCTGCATATTTATATTCTGTTAAAGTTATGAATTCAGCTACTCGTACTTTTCAGTCTCCCCCGCAAGGCCCCCTGCTTTGGACTCCCCTTGGTTACCCATCACCACTTTCTGACTAGCACCCCATCCCAAATCCCAAACTCTTTTGTTGTTGCAATTATAGAGATTGTAGGACTCCACGTCTTACTTCATGTACCTGATTCCTCCTCCCTAAAGACAGAGTCCAGTACCTACTTTGTTAGTAAACATTTTCTCGACATATTTTAAAGATAAGTCTATTGCTGGCAGAAAGTTCCAAGAGAGTTAAATCTAGATGATCATCTTTTTGTATTCCAAAACAATAGTACCAAAAGGCCCTTACTGATACAGAAAATTGTCCCTTTTATCTAATTCTGATTAGACTGTTTACGTCTCATGTCAAGACTCGTGCTCTGCTGATGTGAGTAGGCAAGTGGCTGTGTTCCAGGGAGTAGACGTTCCTCACTCGTCTTATGAGGTGGATTTGAGCCAGGGATGTAGGAGGGCAGGCCCTGGGTATTTCACTTCAGCCGTAACTTTCAAAGTGTACTGTGGGTCCCTTCAGTGGATTCTCCCCTTTACGAGACTTTAGGGCAGCGCCACCTTTATCTGTTTTATATGCTGGAATTTCCTAACAAAATTGGGACTTAAATGACAGTGCCTCTACTGGAGATTTAAAAAAGGAAAGCTTACTTGAAGAAGGCATGCTTAAAGGAGAAGGATGGCATTATTTATTCATGGCTCGGGAGGAAAGCCCAGTTTTATAAAAACAGAAATGTCAACCCACCTTTCCATCTAATTTTAATCTTAGCAAATGAGAAGAGAGGATTATTTCTGAGTTGGCTCTTATTTTTCAGTGTTCTTGAATAGAGCACATAATGGGTTACCATTAGAAGTTCCATTTAGAACAAAAGTTGAGCATTTATTTTCAAGAAATTTAATGACCTTTCCTAGATTGGTTAGGGCAGTCATTCATTCTGCTGTCCTCAAGTGTTTGGTTATTATTTCAGCTGACAAAAGTGTACTTGTTTGGGCTACAAGTTTTAGTTTTCTTTTTCAGAAATAAAAAAAAATTATTTACAGACTTACTGACCAACATGGGTTTTATTTTTAGCCTCCCAAGAATGAGTCCTTGGAGACTTACCCAGTGATGAAGTATAATCCGTATGTCCTGCCTGTTCAGTGCACTGGCAAGGTAAGATCTGAGTTACTGAGGGTAGGTGGGGGAGAGGGGAGAATAAATGAGATGGTTTTAAATTAGAGGTAAAATTTTAACTTGGAAATAAGAAACACTGCTTCCAGGAATTAGTCTCAGCCAATTGAGTTGTAGGTGAAAGTGAAGTCGCTCAGTCGTGTCCGACTCTTTGCGACCCCATGGACTGTAGCCTACCAGGCTCCTCTGTCCATGGGATTTTCCAGGCAATAGTCCTGGAGTGGATTGCCATTTCCTTCTCCAGGGGATCTTCCCAACCCAGGGATCGAACCCGGGTCTCCCGCATTGTAGACAGACGCTTTACCATCTGAGCCACCAGGGAAGTCAACGCTGGGTAAAACTTAACAAAACCATAAGATGTAACAAGAATAAAACTGTCAGTTTCTCCACTGGAACAAGAAACAAATTTAATCATTTGGGATACTGGTTTAAAGATCTGAGAGGTGAATTAGCCCATACAAATGTTTCTGAAGCCTATATGTTGTGTTAAAAACTTGAGGCCAACATTTTTTTTCCAACTGACAATTTTACACTGAAAAGTTGTTTGTTTTTTTTTAAAAAAAATAAAAATATGAAGGTAACCATCAATGTGTATTTCCTTTAAGTAGAATAAAAGAATCTCCAAAAGGTCCAATTTTATGTTAGCACCAAGAAAGGAAATGGACACAAGAAAATGCAAGGCACATAGTTAAACTTTGAGAGAGAATGTCATTGAGAATATCCACTGGACCCATACTGAAGAGTTTCTGACTTTCAGTGTTGGCTCTATTTCTAGAAGGTTGTGTTAGCTTGAAGAAATGCTTAATTGGCCTCTGCTGCAGCTTCCCGTTTGTACAATGAGCACAGTCTCCTTCGAGGACCATTTCTCAAGGCTGCTATGGATTAGGCTGCATATGTGTCAAATATAGTATATGTTAGGTGTGGCACATCCTCCAGTGGTTAATGTTCCCCTCCTCCCGGAGGAGTTTGAGCTGGCATCTTAGAGGATGACTGATGGTGTTCTAGGAGACAGCTTTGTGGGACTGACAGTCTCATTTGTGTGTGAGTACAAATAGTGATTCCCAGGATGTGAGCCATTAAAATCTCATTCCCTCTCTGGTTTTTTAGCGAGACGAAGATAAGGAGAAAGTTGGAAGCATAGAGTACTTTGGACTGGGCGGCTACCCTGGTTTCCCTCTGCAGTATTATCCCTACTACGGCAAGCTTCTGCAGCCCAAGTACCTGCAGCCTCTCCTGGCTGTGCAGTTCACCAACCTCACCATGGACACTGAAATCCGCATAGAGTGTAAGGCGTATGGTGAGAACATTGGGTACAGTGAGAAAGACCGTTTTCAGGGACGCTTTGATGTAAAAATTGAAGTTAAGAGCTGATCACAAGCACACATCTTTCCCACTAGCCATTTAAAAAAGTTTAAAAAAAGATACAAAAACCTACTAGTCTTGAACAAACTGTCATACGTATGGGACCTACACTTAATCTATATGCTTTACACTAGCTTTCTGCATTTAATAGGTTAGAATGTAAATTTAAAGTGTAGCAATAGCAACAAAATATTTATTCTACTGTAAATGATGAAAAAAATAAAAATTGAGCCTTGGGACGTGCCCATTTTTACTGTAAATTATGATTCCATGACTGACCTGTAGTAAGCAGTGTTTCTGCCCCTAAGTATTGCTGCCTTGTGTATTTCATTTAGTGTACAGTACTCTAGGTGCACACTCTGGTCATTTTTCAAGCCATGTTTTATCGTATCCGTTTTCTACTCTATGTGAGCAAGGTTTGCTGTCCAAGGTGTAAATATTCAATGGGAATAAAACTGGCATGGTACTTTTTTTTTTTTCCTCTTTGGGTTTGGCTCTTTCAGATGTAACGGCCCATCGATGAGCATTTTTAACACACTCCATAGTCTTTTCCTGTGGTGTTAGGTCTTCTTTTTTTTTTTTTCCTGGGTCTGGGTGGGGGGTGGGGTGGGCTGTCATGGGGGAACTGCCCTTTAAATTTTAAGTGACACTATGGAAACACACAGAGGTGATGGGTTGTGTTGTGCTTTGTACTGAATGCCGTCCTGACTTCCCTCTCCCCGTCCTCCAGTCCGTTCTGAAACTGTGGGTGAGATCTGGAGCGCCCATCACTTTGGCTAGTGATAGGGCCGATTAATTTGCTTTGTACATTTTCTTTCACTTTCCTTTTTTCCTTTCTCTGGAGGCATCACATGCTGGTGCTGTGTCTTTATGAATGTTTTAACCATTTTCATGGTGGAAGAATTTTATATTTATGCAGTTGTACAATTTTATTTTTTTCTGCAAGAAAAAGTGTAATGTATGAAATAAACCAAAGTCACTTGTTTGAAAATAAATCTTTATTTTGGACTTTATAAAAAGCAATGCAGTACCCCATAGACTGATGTTGACTGTTGTCTACAGTGCAAAATCCATGTTCTAACATATGTCATAATTGCCAGGAGTACAGTGCTCTTGTTGATCTTGTATTCAGTCAGGTTAAAACAACGGACAATAAAAGAATGAACACATTCCTCATGTGCGTGATTCACTCTTGTCTAAATGCCCCAACCTGTGACTGCTTTACTTTCTACACTGCTAGTTATCCAAGATCTTGAAGAAATACTGAACCTGAAAGACAAAAATGTGATTTCATTAGTTCCTATGGAAGTTTGGCCTTTTCCATCCAACAGAAGCCAAGAGCTGGGTCAGGACTCTGGACATTGGACATCAAGGTGCACACCCTTTCCTGTGAGACAACCAGGTTAACTTGTGGCAGAGACTCAATGAAGTTTTAAAGTTCAAGTTTAGAAATATTTTGCATTGATACTTAGTTTAGAAAACATGAAATTTTGGTTCCTGCTAGTGCTTCACAAGATATTGCTGTTCAAAAAAAGTCAAGGTTGCTATTGCTTCAGTTTAAAAAAAAGTGACACTAGCAATCAAAAAATGGACAGAAAATGTATATAGATGTTTCCCCAAAGAAAATGTACAGATGAGCAATAGGCACATGAAAAGATGCTCAGCATCACTAATTATTAGAGAAATGCAAATCAAAACTACAATAAGGTACCATCACATACCAGTCAGAATGGCCATCTTTAAGTCTACAAAAAAATAAATGCTGGAGTATGTGTGGAGAAAAGGGAACTCTATTACTCTGTTGGTTGGAATGTTCATTGGTGCAGCTACTGTGGAGATCAGTATGGAGGTTTCTCAAAAAACTAAAAGCTACTATATGATCCAGCAGTCCCACTCCTGGGACTACATCCTGACGAAACTATAATTTGAAAAGACACATGCACCCATATGTTCATAGCAGCACTGTTCACAACAGCCAAGACATGGAAGCAACCTAAATGTCCTTCAAGAGATGAATGAAAAAGAGGATATGGTGTATATACACACACATACACAGTGGAATATTACTCAGCCATAAAAGGAACTTAATGCCATTTGCAGCAACATGGATGGACCCAGAGATTATCATACTATGCAAGTCAAAGACAAATACATCATTTATATGTGGAATCTAAAATAGAACATAACTTACCTATGAAACAGACTCACAGGGAACAGACTTGTGGTTGCTAAGGGGTGATGGAGCAGGGGCGGGATGGATTGGGAGTTGAGATTATCAGCTGCAAACTATTGTATATAGTATGGATAAATAACAAGTTCCTAATGTATAGTACAGGGAACTATACCCAATATCCTGTGATAAACCATAATGGGAAAGAATATGAAAAATAATAAAACTGAAAAAACTAGCATGTGCCAAAAAAAGTTGAGGTTCAATAAATTAAGGTTTATACCCTGGTTTTCAGTTCATGGTTTGGCCTAAGTCCTTGTTTAAGTGAAAGTGAAAGAAAGTGCAAGTTGCTCAGTTGTGTCCGACTCTTGGTGACCCCATGGACTATACAGTCCATGGAATTCTCCAGGCCAGAATACTGGAGTGGGTAGCCTTTCCCTTCTCCAGGGGATCTTCCCAACTCAGGGGTAGAACCCAGGTATCCTGCATTGCAGGCAGATTCTTTACCAGCTGAACCATAAGGGAAGCCCAAGAATACTGGAGTGGGTAGCCCATCCCTTCTCCAGCAGATCTTCCCAATTCAGGAATTGAACTGGGGTCTCCTGCATTGCAGGCGGATTCTTTGCCAACTGAGCTATCAGGGAAGCCCGAGTCCTTATTTAGCCATATATTTAAAAATTAGCCTTAGAGTGAAAGAAAGTGAAAATTAGCTTTCAGAAAAATATTCTCTAGGTATAACTGAGCTGAAGATTTAAGTATCACTTAACCTGCATGGGAAATACCCAAACTAAAGTCTTGACTTCGTGTTTTAGAAAGTAGAAATCTTTCACAAAGCCTGTGCAGCCACAGCTCACACCAACCCTTCCTGCCTTCAGGCTGGTCCTGAGAAATCCTTTGGTACGAAGCTGGGCTCCCCTCTTACAGAGAGACAGACCGAGAGGCCCATGGCCATTTCTGCGACAGTACAGCTTGTTCAGAAATATCAGCAAAAGCTTAAATTCCCACCTTATCGTCCCATTTTTATTATCCTGCCAGTCTGCTTCTCCTGTTTATTCTTTAAAAATACTACCTGAGACTTTGCTATCGCTAGAGCAGCAAATCATGTGATGGCAAATGAATACCAGAGGAAAAATGACTCCATTTTTTAAAAATGTAGCCAAGGGAATAGTGGGACACGGCACAGCTGCCTAGATGCCAAGGTTTAAGGGGCCCTCCTTAACAACTGACGAGATTCTGCAGCATCCATAAGCGGACAACATCCTTCATAAAGCTGGGTTTCTCAAAACGCACCCCCCATATACACTGAAATAGAAGGTATTTTATATTTTTAACAGAGGATGGTCTGTCTGGATGACACTGAGTCTTAAATGTGTGATGTGTATGAACAAGAAGGGGAGAATGGCTCTACGTCTGAGGAAAGGGGAGTATTTATTCAAATGGGAAAGTAGTTTGTATTTCTGAGACTGTTCTCAGGTCTCAAGCCCCTGCTTTGATACGAACCTTGTGCCTTCTGTTGTAAGATGCTGTATGTTCGTGTATATGTCTGCATGTGCCCCCATGCATGTATGTGTGTGTGCAGAGATGCCTATTCCTTCCTTCACGATTCTATGCAAATCTTGCCTCCCTGTAATCTCTCCAGATGGTGCTAACCCATTCCCTAGCCACGAGAGTGGTTCAATCTCCAATGGGAGACTGGGAGCATGGTTAGTGTTGACTCCGTGGATATTTGCTGGTGCCAAGTACTCTCCTAACTGCTACAGAAAGACCCACGAGTGACCCTTTGCAGCTCAGATTCTAGTATTGATACTGAAGTGCTTGCTTATTTCTGGAACTCTTGTTTCTATACATTTATCATGAATTTCTCACCTTGTATTATTAGGTGACACATTTCTTGGGTATAGGGACAGTGCCTTCTACTTTTGGGGGTTTTCTTATATCCTGGACAGGGTTTTCATGTAAGTCCAGTAAATCAAATATTGAATTCCTCACCACAAAATATAAAAGGACTGAGTTTTTTCAAAGGCATTGTTTCTCAAATGTGTGCTGAGTAACACTTGGAATCAAAAGGACTGGAAGTTACTGAATAGAGGAAAAGGGATTCTCTTTTTTTTCTTTCTTTCCTTTTTTTTTTTCAATCCATCATATTCCCTGAAGGAAAGTTTCAATGTGGTACTAGTATGACTTCAACCCAGGTTAATCCCCTTTCAAATAAAGGGAGAGAGGCCTGGGGCTCAGAACCTTTGGCAAGCAATATCATCTAGCCAGAATTTAATAACTTTTGCTTTCATTGTATTTATTATCTTCAATTAAAGTACAAGTAATACTAGTTTCCCACCTAATGGCAAATAAATATTTCCATAATGGAAATCAATGTATTCAAGTATCACAGTGAATGTACTTAAAAATAGTAAATATAATTTAAGGTGGTATTCAGATCATCTAAAACCCATGAAGGTAAAAAAAAGGCCAACTAGAACACATGAACTTTTGCCCTAAAATACAGCGTTAACAGAAGCCAAGGTTTTCAGTTCTGTACCTGTTTGGGCAAAATCTAATTTTAATCTGTTGTTTTAGAACAATAGCATGCCCTGTCTGCTCAGGCTGCACTTATTACCAGAGGGAACCGCTCCAACTCCAAGTTAAAAACATTATCAGCAATCAGAGACGAAAATCCAGTTATTAAAATCCTTCAAAGTCCAGTGAAAGCTCAAACTCCTGGCTTTTTAAAGGATTAGTAACACCTCAATATCAGTTTATATTTGGTCCATGGAGGAGAACTAAATGAGGTTACTTAGAAAATCCATGATTAAGGACAGAGGGCAACATAATCCAGAGGGAAACTATCCAAGGAGCACTTAAGAACAGTTGTAATCAAGTGAATAAAAAACACTCTTGGTTTCAAATTCAGAGAAAATGTGACTCTCTCTTCTCTTCTTTAAGAGGGAACTAGCATTAACCAGTCATGTTATCTGCCATCTTCTAGGCCTTCTAGACAGGAAAAGATGACCAGGTAATAGATTTAAACCTGTTATTCTCCCAGCTGAAGCTTGTGATCAGCCATAGCCTACCCAATGTGAAACCAGGAGGACTGGACCAAAGGCAGATTATCTTGGTTCATATTTTAATTCTGTATTTTTCTCCTAGAAACTGTCAGCATTGGTCTGTTGTGAGAGATTAAGTCTCTCTTGAAGGTACTGATTCTTACTAACTACAGAATCCAACTATTTTATTTAGCCATACATGAGTCCCACACCCTAAGAAAAGGCCCATATTGAATAAAACTGTGACTTACTATCTCCAGTTTGCTTTACCACAAAACCTTTTAAAAACAGGGATTTCATTAAATTGGCACTCTTACTGGCAGTCTGTGAAGTGCTACCTTTTCCAAGGAATTGCTCATCTTCCTCCATGTTGGCCCTATATAGGCCAGGTTGGAGGAGGTACTGAGTGATTTGAAACCAACCTATTTATTTATCCACAACATCTGATAAACTCCACAGTAGATTGATCCTTTGGTTTAAGTGCTTCAGGGTTCAAACATTTCATTTCTCTGTAAGGAGGCTATTTAGTGCCCATGACTTGTTATAGGAATTTATGGTTACTAAATTAGCAAGTGTTGGAGGAGCATGGAACAGTCCTATAGCAATGGGCTATTCCTTTAGAGAAGGAGCAGGGGTTCTAAAACGACCAATGGGTGAGGATCAGGCCTTGGGAAAGTGCTGATTATTCAGCATTGGAACCTCTGGGGGGCAAGGGAACAGAATACAGCTTATAGGCCCTTTGGGGTTGTTGAAACACAGCAGGCGGAGTGCATGCTGATGGAAACCTTGGCCTAGCACTGACCTTCTTTTCTTACTTACAAATTTCTCCCAAGCTACCTACTATGTGCCCAGCACTGATTATGAACTCAGGGAGGGAAGGATTCAGGCAGATAAGACCCCTGATCTTATGAAACTATAGCTTTACACTATACACATTTAAATGCCTTAAATGGCCTAAACTATTCTCACTTATACTTGATTCCTTTCTCTCCCCTGTCATTCATTCATTTAACATATTGAGCACACCCCAGTCATGATAATTCAGTGAAGGGTGAGACCTGGTCCTCAGAAAGCTTATAGCCTGGAAAGAGGAAAACCCATGTAATCAAATAAAATCACAATTCTGTGCTAAGATATAAGGGGGGATAATTAACTGCCAGTGGAAACACAAAATATTTCATAAAGTGGTTAACATCCGAGTCTTCGGGATGAGTTGGAAGCAACACAGATGAAGAAAGAAAAAATTTTAGCTGACTATACAATTGCTATGCCAAAGCCAATCTTCATTAGTAAGATTAACTTGAGGATTTGGTCTCTCTTTATCACTGTTAGATTTAAATAAGAACAATACCTTACATTTATTAACTACTTCACAGTATACAGTCTAACTTCATATATAAGCTGTCTCCTTCACACTAGCTCTGTGGTCTTATTTCGAGACAGAGCAGCATCCTGAGACTCAGAAGTGTATGACAATCCCTACATAGTAATCTGGTAAGCTGGGGACTTGCTCAGTTGGCAAGGATGGAACTTGACTCTATCTTCCAAGTCTAAGCTACACTGGTGCTGTGACCTCCCTTGGAGTAGTCCCTGCATTTGCTGATGACTGTATATAGATTACTGCAGATTCTGTAAGAAAGTACAGTAGTTCAAACAAATGCATACTTTCTGTAATTGCTTCAAGTGTAGACTCAACAAACGCTTGCAGAGAGTGTTTTGTCTTTGCCCTGAGTACAGTTCAGTTCAGTTGCTCAGTCGTGTCCGACTCTTTTCGACCCCATGAATCGCAGCACGCCAGGCCTCCCTGTCCATCACCAACTCCCGCAGTTCACTCAGACTCACATCCATAGAGTTGGTGATGCCATCCAGCCATCTCATCCTCTGTCGTCCCCTTCTCCTCCTGCCCCCAATCCCTCCCAGCATCAGAGTCTTTTCCAATGAGTCAACTCTTAGCATGAGGTGGCCAAGGTATTGGAGTTTCAGCTTTAGCATCATTCCTTCCAAAGAACACCCAGGGCTGATCTCCTTTAGAATGGACTGGTTGGATCTCCTTGCAGTCCAAGAGACTCTCAAGAGTCTTCTCCAACACCACAGTTCAAAAGCATCAATTCTTCAGCACTCAGCTTTCTTCACAGTCCAACTCTCACATCCATACATGACTACTGGAAAAACCATAGCCTTGACTAGACAGACCTTTGTTGGCAAAGTAATGTCTCTGCTTTTGAATATGCTATCTATGTTGGTCATAAGTTTCCTTCCAAGGAGTAAGCGTCTTTTAATTTCATGGCTGCAGTCACCATCTGCACTGATTTTGGAGCCCAAAAAAATAAAGTCTGACACTATTTCCACTGTCTCCCCATCTATTTCCCATGAAGTGATGGGTCCAGATGCCATGATCTTCGTTATCTGAATGTTGAGCTTTAAGCCAACTTTTTCACTCTCCATTTTCACTTTCATCAAGAGGCTTTTTAGTTCCTCTTCACTTTCTGCCATAAGGGTGGTGTCATCTGCATATCTGAGGTTATTGATATTTCTCCCAGCAATCTTAATTCCAGCTTGTGCTTCTTCCAGCCCAATGTTTCTCATGATGTACTCTGCATATAAGTTAAATAAGCAGGGTGACAGTATACAGCCTTGATGTACTCCTTTTCCTATTTGGAACCAGTCTGTTGTTCCATGTCCAGTTCTAAGTGTTGCTTCCTGACCTGCATATAGGTTTCTCAAGAGGCAGGTCAGGTGGTCTGGTATTCCCATCTCTTTCAGAATTTTCCACAGTTTATTGTGATCCACACAGTCAAAGGCTTTGGCATAGTCAATAAAGCAGAAATAGATGTTTTTCTGGAACTCTCTTGCTTTTTCCATGATGCAGCAGATGCTGGCAATTTGATCTCTGGTTCCTCTGCCTTTTCTAAAACCAGCTTGAACATCTGGAATTTCACAGTTCACATATTACTGAAGCCTGGCTTGGAGAATTTTGAGCATTACTTACTAGCGTGTGAGATGAGTGCAATTGTGCAGTCGTTTGAGCATTCTTTGGCATTGCCTTTCTTTGGGATTGGAATGGAAGCTGACCTTTTCCAGTCCTGTGGCCTCTGCTGAGTTTTCCAAATTTGCTAGCATATTGAGTGCAGCACTTTCACAGCATCATCTTCAGGATTTGAAATAGCTCAACTGGAATTCCATCACCTCCACTAGCTTTGTTTATAGTGATTCTTTCTAAGGCCCACTTGACTTCACATTCCAGGATGTCTGGCTCTAAGTGAGTGATCACACCATCGTGATGATCTGGGTCGTGAAGATCTTTTTTGTACAGTTCTTCTGTGTATTCTTGCCATCTCTTCTTAATATCTTCTGCTTCTGTTAGGTCCATACCATTTCTGTCCTTTATCGAGCCCATCGTTGGCATGAAATGTTCCCTTGGTATCAGCAAAAATGTGTCTTAATGCTAGTGATTCCCAGTTCACCAGTCCTCCAGGGGAACTTCTAGTATATGGAGCAAGCATGAAATTTCCTTGCATGTTTTATTAGCTCTGGCTTTGTATCAGAGTCTAGTGCAGCTCACTGCTCCTGACACCTGGGCTCTACTACAGACGACAGAATCAGACACTTCTTGGAGGTGGAGCACGGGTGTCTATTTTCCAATGATTCCTAATGTTGATAAGGGAAAGGCTCCTTTGAGAAGGGAAAGGCTACCCACTCCAGTATTCTGGCCTGGAGAATTCCATGGACGGTATAGTCCATGGGATCACAAAGAGTTGGACACAAGTGAGAGACTTTCACTTCACACACACTTAATGTTGACTGAGCAACAAAAATGCCTGTGGAGTTTTGTTTTTTTCCCTCCTTTCTTTTAAAGCAAAGTATAGGTATGCTCGAACATTTACAGAATTTACCTATCCTTCTATCATGGGAGTTCAGCACCAAATTTAAATACGTGTTCCTGTGCCATTATACTAAGTAGATTTTCAGATAACATCTAATCAATCTGAATTTGATTGAGGTACAATTTTGTTGGTGTTCCAATGATAAATTGATTTTTAAATATGTCAGCTTATTTAGAAGGAAAACAAATTTCAACTCCCTGGGGACCCTTACAGCGTGTAACCTGTTCTGACACACAGGGCCATATGCTTAGAGGGGCCTGCATGTGTGAGTGCTAAGTCGCTTCAGTTGTGTCCAACTCTTTGCAACCTTATGGGCTGTAGTTTGCCAGGCTCCTCTGTCCATGGGATTCTCCCAGGCAAGAATGCTGGAGTGGTTGCCATGCTCTCCTCCAGGGGATCTTCCTGACCCAGGACGGAACCCTCATCTTATGTCTCCTGCGTTGGCAGATGGGTTCTTTACTACTAGAGCCACCTGGGGAGCCCTAGAGGGGCCTATGCCTGGTTTAATGCTCCACTGTCTCTCTCTTGAAATTCTTTTTTGAACCAGGGCCCCTGTATTTCCATCCTGCAACAGTTCTTGGAGTCACAGGCTTCTGTGTTAGGGCTACTTCAGCCTGGTTTTCCTATTGGCTGAGTAGAAAATGTGGTTGAAAAGGCTGCTTGTAAAATGGGCAATGGACAGATCCATGATGAGAGTTGGGTCAGAGAAGGTGCAGGTTGAGGCCGGCTATGGAAGATAAGAGTCATCAGACTTTTCAGGACAGGAACAGAAGCCGGGATGTCAGGCGCAGCCCTGAGGCAGGGGCGAGGGGAAGAGGACCTGGGCTGTGGGGACAGCTGGAGGAGGCTACCAGCAGCCCTTCACGTGTAAGCCTGAATCCTTTCTGAACTCTGCCTTGCTCCCTCTCTCCCTCTTTGTCTTCCCTCTACAAGTCACTGCTTGTTTTCAGCTCCACAGATGTGGAGTTCAGAAGTAAACATTTGTAAGGAAAAAGGTGGTGGGGAAAGGATATCTAGAGTTCTCCTGACAGATGGGCTCAGAGGAAACATTCTTGCCTTGAGAAAAAGGATGAAAAATCTGTCCTTGCTTACAATTCCACTGGCCAAAAATTTCATGAGGTTTTTCTCCATAAGATGGTACAGAAACACCCGAATGAACTTTTTGGTGAACCCAATAGCTACAGAGCCTATAAAGTTCTTGGACTGCAGAGGCACCCCCTCAAATCTATTTATAGGCTACAAAATAAAGAAGTTGAACCAACATCGTCATTAAGAGTTATCTCCTTCACATGTTTATCTTCTCCAATGCTTCAGAAGCCATATTTGGCCTCTTTTCCATCCCCCTTTAACCGGAGTTCAGTTGATTCACAGTGCTGTGCTAGTTTCAGGCGTATATAAGATAGATAACTAATAAGGACCTACTGTGCAGCACAGGGAATGCTACTCAATAATCTGTAATAACCTATATGGGAAAAGAATCTTAAGAATTGATATATGTATAACTGATTTACTTTGCTATACAGCTGAAGTCTTTGAAGACAAAATGAAAAGTTCACAATTAAATGACTAGACATTTCAGTGATTCTGTAAACCCAGTGTTCTCCAAGTTCTCTTATAAAGACCTCTTGATTCTTATGCTGCCACCCACTAATGAGAACAACCGTCTTTTTAAAGCTAGAAGAATATTATACCTCAGCCCAGAATAGAGTGGTGTTAACCTTTCTCTTTACAGGAAACAGACACCCTTTCCCCGCCCCCCCCCCCCCCGCCCCCAATATATGTAAAGATACAGGTGTCCTTTCTAGAAATTCATTCTAAAATTGTGTTTTGTGACTCATTCCTATCTGGCCTCTTCTGCCCTGAAGGTGGTTTTGGTTGCTGCTAGCCCTTCCCCCGGAGAAGGCAATGGCACCCCACTCCAGTACTCTTGCCTGGAAAATCCCATGGACAGAGGAGCCTGGTGGGCTGCAGTCCATGGGGTCGATAAGAGTTGGAGACGACTGAGCGACTTCACTTTCCCTTTTCACTTTCATGCATTGGAGAAGGAAATGGCAACCCCCTCCAGTGTTCTTGCCTGGAGAATCCCAGGGACGGGGGAGCCTGGTGGGCTGCCGTCTATGGGGTCGCACAGAGTCGGACACGACTGAAGCGACTTAGCAGCAGCAGCAGCCCTTCCCCAGTCCCTCAAAGTATCTAAAAATACGAATTGGTGTTTGTCACTTCTGTTCGCTTCTCCCCACGCCCAGTGATTTAAAAAGTACTCTCTGATAGTCACCATATCTCAGGGTGAGTCATGTATAATTTTTCAATATTTACATTTAAAATTTTATCAATATTCACTCTTAAAAAAATGGAATCCTTGTTATATATCAAATGCTTATCTTTTATGTATCTTTTATATATGATACCTTATCTTGGTTAAACCTAACAACTGAAATAGATGCATTAGTCCCACTTTTTCAGTTGATGAGACTGGGGATTTTAGACCTAACAACTTGCCTGAGAACACAGGACTCAGTTGAGCCCCTGGGGCTCTGCTTATTCTGATTAAGAGCTCAAGGTTGGGATGGAGCCTGCCAGAGGGGGTCTGATTCCTAGCCTTGCCATTTCCTGGATGGATGACCTTGGGTAAGTCACTTAACTTCTTGTTTCTCATATTCCACATCTCTAATATAATAATATCATCACATGAGGGTTGTTGTAAAGATAAAATGAGTTAATATATGGAAAGCATTTAAAAGAATACCCAGAATATAGTAAATATACCATAATAACTATCATTATTGCTTCTCCAACATTCCCACAATGCTGTGATCTGTCTTGCTATACATCAGTAAAGCCTTGGGTTTCTGAGCAATTTCTTCATGCTCTGAGAGCCAAAACTGCCAGGATAATTCCAGCTTATTGGGGACATGCATGCATGCGTGTGCATGCTCCATGACTTCAGTCATGTCCAACTCTTTGCGACCCTATGAACTGTAGCCCACCAGGCTCCTCTGTCCGTGGGAATACTGGAGTGGGTTGCCATGCCCTCCTCCAGGGGATCTTCCAGACCCAGGGATGGAATCCACATCTCTTATGTCTCCTGCACTGGCAGGTGGGTTCTTTAGCACTAGAACCACCTTATCAGGGGACAACCTACTTAATTAACCAGGTCATGAATGACAAGGGCAGACTAAGGATCATTGCAGACAAAGACAGTAAAGAGACACAGAACCAAATACAACATGTAATCCTTGAGTGGATGCTGGACTAGAAACATTTTTTCTTTTACAGAAAATATCTGTGGGTGAAACTGTAACAGGAGGGAAAGGGGCAGGGCACAACTTCTGAAAGAATGACATAGCCCAAGGACACAACATAAATGGATTAGAATCAAATGGGTCCAAGATGGCAGACAAGATCTTTGACTAGAACTTGATCCTCAATCAACAAGCTAAATGACACATCCCGAAGTGCCATGACAGTTCCAATGCACTGTCAAAAGAAGCAGCAGTGGGAGGTAGCCCAAATCCTGGAAATCTCCATCCCTTCCCCCAAATAGGGGGAGGAGTAATAATCCTCCCACTCATTAGCATATGAAATTACCCAGCCTATAAAAACTAACTTTTCATGCAAAGATGAGCACAATAAAGGACAGAAATGGTATGGACCTAACAGAAGCAGAAGATACTAAGAAGAGGTGGCAAGAATACCCAGAAGAACTTATAAAAAAGATCTTCATGACTCAGATAACCATGATGGTGTGATCACTCACCAAGAGCCAGACATCCTGGAATGTGAAGTCAAGTGGGCCTTAGAAAGAATCACTATAAACAAAGCTAGTGGAGGTGATGGAATTCCAGTTGAGCTATTTCAAATCCTGAAGATGATGCTGTGAAAGTGCTGCACTCAATATGCCAGCAAATTTGGAAAACTCAACAGTGGCCACAGGACTGGAAAAGGTCAGTTTTCATTCCAATCCCAAAGAAAGGCAATGCCAAAGAATGCTCTAACTACCGCACAATTGCACTCATCTCACACGCTAGTAAATAATGCTCAAAATTCTCCAAGCCAGGCTTCAGCAATATGTGAACTGTGAACTTCCAGATGTTCAAGCTGGTTTTAGAAAAGGCAGAGGAACCAGAGATCAAATTGCCAGCATTTGCTGGTTCATCAAAAAAGCAAGAGAGTTCCAGAAAAACATCTATTTCTGCTTTATTGACTATGCCAAATCCTTTGACGGTGTGGATCACAACAAACTGTGGACAATTCTGAAAGGGATGGAATGCCAGACCATCTTAACTGCTTCCTGAGAAATCGGTACACAAGTCAAGAAGCAACAGTTAAACCAGACATGGAACAACAGACTGGTTCCAAATTGGGAAAGGAGTATGTCAAGGCTGTACACTGTCACCATCCTTATTCAACTTATATGCAGAATACATCATGAGAAATGCCAGACTGGATGAAGCACAAGCTGGAATCAAGACTGCTGTGAAAAGAAGGGAAGTGAAAAGCTAAGGAGAAAAGGAAAGATATACCCATTTGAATGCAGAGTTCCAAAGAACAGCAGGGAGAGATAAGAAAGCTTTCCTCAGCGATCAATACAAAGAAATAGAGGAAAACAACAGAATGGGAAAGACTAGAGATCTCTTCAAGAAAATTAGAGATACCAAGGGAACATTTCATGCAAAGGTGGACTCCATAAAGGACAGAAATGGTAGGGACCTAACAGGAGCAGAAGATACTAAGAAGAAGTGGCAAGAATACACAGAAGAATGTACAAAAAAGATCTTCACAACCCAGATAATCACGATGGTATGATCACTCACCTAGAGCCAGAAATCCTGGCATGTGAAGTCAAGTGGGCCTTAGGAAGCATCACTATGAACAAAGCTAGTGGAGGTGATCAAATTCCAGTTGAGCTATTTCAAATCCTGAAAGATGATGCTGTGAAAGTGCCACACTCATTATGCCAGCAAATTTGGAAAACTCAGCAGAGGCCACAGGACTGGAAAAGGTCAGCTTCCATTCCAATCCCAAAGAAAAGCAATGCCAAAGAATGCTCAAACTACCACACAATAGCAGTCATCTCACATGCTAGTAAAGTAATGCTCAAAATTCTCCAAGCCAGGCTTCAGCAATATGTGAACTGTGAACTTCCTGATGTTCAAGCTGGTTTTAGAAAAGGCAGACAAACCAGAGATCAAATTGCCAACATCAGCTGGATCATTGAAAAAGCAAGAGAGTTCCAGAAAAACATCTATTTCTGCTTTATTGACTATGCCAAATCCTTTGACGGTGTGGATCACAATAAACTGTGGAAAATTCTGAAAGAGAGGGGAATACCAGACCACCTGACCTGCATCTTGAGAAACCTATATGCAGGTCAGGAAGCAACAGTTAGATCTGGACATGGAACAACAGACTGCTTCCAAATAGGGAAAGGAGTATGTCAAGGCTGTATATTGTCACCCTACTTATTTAACTTTATATGCAGAGTACATCATAAGAAACGCTGGGCTGGAGGAAGCACAAGCTGGAATCAAGATTGCTAGGAGAAATATCAGTAACCTCAGATATGCAGATGACACCACCCTTATGGCAGAAAGTGAAGAAGAACTAAAGAGCCTCTTGATGAAAGTGAAAGAGGAGAGTGAAAAAGTTGGCTTAAAGCTCAACATTCAGATAACAAAGATCATGGCATCTGGTCCCATCACTTCATGGCAAATAGATGGGGAAATAGTGGAAACAGTGGCTGATTTTATTTTACTGGGCTCCAAAATCACTGCGGATGGTGACTGCAGCCCTGAAATTAAAAGACGCTTACTCCTTGGAAGGAAAGTTATGACCAACCTAGATAGCATATTCAAAAGCAGAGACATTACTTTGCCAACAAAGGTCCATCTAGTCAAGGCTATGGTTTTTCCAGTGGACTCAATGGACGTTAGTTTGAGTGAACTCCGGGAGTTGGTGATGGACAGGGAGGCCTGGTGTGCTGCAATTCATGGGGTTGCAAAGGGTTGGACATGACTGAGCGACTGAACTGAACTGAACTGAAGTCCCCAATGCAAAATAAAATGTTCAAAAGAAAAAAAAAAAAATGAAGAATGGTATAGCTCAAGGGCAGAACATAAATTGATTAGAACCAACTAGATTCAAGATGGATGACTCAGCTTCCACTTGTCCTTCAGCCTCATTTTATACTCATTGTAGCACATCAGCATGCTAAACAACACACCCCAGGCACTATGAGTTCAAAAAGTAGCTGGTGGCCCAATTCCTGGAAATCCCCACCCCTTCCCAAAATAAAAACACTGCCCTGTACCCTGTGCTTCTTTTGGCTTTCAAGATGGCCCACACTCTCTCTCTGGAGTGTGTTTCCTCCCTGAATAAACCTTCTTTCACGTTACAATAGCTCTTGAATTCTTTCCTGCATGAAGCGAACAACCCACACTTGGCAGCCATCCCAGGGACTTGGACGTGACCTGGGATGTGACCTCATCCTCTTGCACTCCCTTCTCTTTCATGCATTAATATTAGACTGTTTATTTCTACTCATTAATATTTTGATCATTTTATTTCAAAATAATTTTAGACTTATTTTAAAAATTACAAAGCAATAATACCTTTTACTTGTAAACCCTTTACCTGCATTCCACAAATGTTAAAATTTGTCATATTAATCATTCTCTCTCTTCTTTCATCTTGTGTATGTGTATATTAATTTCTCACATATATGTGTGTGTGTCTTGAGAGTCCCTTGGACTGCAAGGAGATCCAACCAGTCCATTCTGAAGGAGATCAGCCCTGGGATTTCTTTGGAAGGAATGATGCTAAAGCTGAAACTCCAGTACTTTGGCCACCTCATGCGAAGAGTTGACTCATTGGAAAAGACTCTGATGCTAGGAGGGATTGGGGGCAGGAGGAGAAGGGGACAACAGAGGATGAGATGGCTGGATGGCATCACTGACTCGATGGACGTGAGTCTGAGTGAACTCCGGGAGTTGGTGATAGACAGGGAGGCCTGGCGTGCTGCGATTCATGGGGTTGAAAAGAGTCGGACACGACTGAGAGACTGAACTGAACTGACTGATGTATGTGTGTGTGTGTGTGTGTGTGTGTGTGTGTGTGTGTGTGTATGACAGTAAATTGCAATTATGATTCCCTTTTATCTTTCAATATTTCAGTGTATATTTCCTCACACACAGATATTCTCTTCCTTCACCAAAGAACAATGATGAGAAATCCAGAAATTAATACAGTACTACTATGTACAGAAATTTAAATTTTAACCATTTTGAAATCGTTTTGAAATCTTAGACTGGGACTTGAACCCATGTGACTAAGACTCTAACCCAGCCAAAACCCTCGGTACCCAGTTTCAGGACCTAATGAATCTCAGGTTCTTGGTATCTCATTGCGGAAAGAATTCAGTGAGAGACAAAGTGATAAGTAACAAATGGATTTATTCAGATTCAGAGAGAAGCACACTCCACAGAAAGACTGTAGGCCATCGCAAAGGGTGAGTGTGGCCATGAAATGTGGCATGGTTAGTTTTTTTCAGTTCAGTTCAGTTGCTCAGTTGTGTCTGACTCTTTGTGACCTCATGGACTGCAGCACGCCGGGCTTCCCTGTCCGGGAGTTCGTGATGACCAACTCCTGAACCTTGCTGAAACTCATGTGCATTGAGTCAGTGATGCCATCCAACCATCTCATCCTCTGTCGTCCCCGTCTCCTCCTGCCTTCAATCTTTCCCAGCATCAGGGTCTTTTCCAGTGAGTCAGTTTTTCACATCAGGTGGCCAAAGTATTGGAGTTTCACCTTCAGCATCAGTCCTCCCAATGATAGTCAGGACTGATTTCCTTTAGGATGGACTGGGTGGATCTCCTTGCAGTCCAAGGGACCCTCAAGAGTCTTCTCCAACACCGCAGTTCAAAAGCATCAGTTCTTCGGCATTCAGCTTTCTTTATGGTCCAACTCTAACACCATACATGACTACTGGAAAAACCATAGCTTTGACTAGATGGACCTTTGTTGGCAAAGTAATGCCTCTGCTATGCTGTCTCTGTTGGTCATAGCTTTTCTCCCAAGGATCAGTTCAGTTCAGTTCAGTCGCTCAGTCGTGTCCGACTCTTTGTAACCCGTGAACTGCAGCATGCCAGGCCTCCCTGTCCATCACCAACTCCCGAACCTTGCTCAAACTCATGTGCATTGAGTCGGTGATGCCATCCAACCATCTCATCCCCTGTTGTCCCCTTCTCCTCCTGCCCTCAATCTTTCCCAGCATCAGGGTCTTTTCCAATGAGTCAACTCTTTGCATGAGGTGGCCAAAGTACTGGAGTTTCAGCTTCAGCATCAGTCCTTCCAATGAACACCCAAGACTGATCTCCTTTAGGATGGACTGGTTGGATCTCCTTGCAGTCCAAGGGACTCTCAGGATTCTTCTCCAACACCACAGTTCAAAAGCATCAATTCTTCGGCACTCAGCTTTCTTTATAGTCCAACTCTCACATCCATATATGACCACTGGAAAAACCATAGCCTTGACTAAACAGACCTTTGTTGGCAAAGTAATGTCTCTGCTTTTGAATATGCTATCTAGGTTGGTCATAACTTTCCTTCCAAGGAGTAAGCGTCTTTTAATTTCATGGCTGCAGTCACCATCCGCAGTGATTTTGGAGCCCAAAAAAGTAAAGTCTGACAGTTTCCACTGTTTCCCCATCTATTTCCCATGAAGTGGTGGGTCCAGATGCCATGATCTTCATTTTCTGAATGTTGAGCTTTAAACCAGCTTTTTCACTCTCCTCTTTCACTTTCATCAAGAGGCTCTTTAGTTCTTCTTCACTTTTTGCCATAAGGGTGGTGTCATCTGCATATCTGAAGTTATTGATATTTCTCCCAGCAATCTTGATTCCAGCTTGTGCTTCTTCCAGCCCAGGTTTCTCAGGATGTACTTTGTATATAAGTTAAATAAGCAAGGTGACAATATACAGCCTTGACATACTCCTTTTCCTATTTGGAAGCAGTCTGTTGTTCCATGTCCAGTTCTAACCGTTGTTTCCTGACCTGCATATAGGTTTCTCAAGAGGCAGGTCAGGTGGTCTGGTATTCCCATCTCTTTCAGAAGCTGCTTAATGATCTTATGACAGTTCCAGGTGAAGCGTGAAGGGACACAGTCATACATATATGTGTATCCATTCTCCCCCAGTGGGCTTCCCTGGTGGCTTACATGGTAAAGAATCTGCCTGCAATGCAGACCTGGGTTCATGCCTTGGGTCAGGAAGATCCCCTGGTGAAGGAAAAGGCAACCCTCTCCAGTATTCTTACTTGGGAAATCCCAAAGACAGAAGAGCCTGGTGGGCTACAGTCTATGGGGTTACAAAGAGTTGGACAAGACTGAGAGACTAACATTTTCACTTTCTTTATTGTCCCCTAAAGCCCTCTTCCAAACCAGGCTGTCACATAACACTGAGCAGAGTTCCATGTCCTATACAATAGGTCCTTGTTGGTATAAGGGATGTCATACAATATTTCTCCTTCCTATCTGGCTATGTCATTCTTTTAATACTTCCCTGGTGGCTCAGACGATAAAACGTCTGTCTACAATGCGGGATACCTGGGTTTGAGCCCTGCGTTGGGAAGATCCCTGGAGAAGGAAATGGCAATCCACTCCAGTACTATTGCCTGGAAAATCCCATGGACAGAGGAGCCTGGAAGGCTACAGTCTACAGGGTCGCAAAGAGTTGGACATGACTGAGCGACTTTCCATGTCATTCTTTTAAAGGCTGTGTCCTGCCACCTTCCTGTCTTAGTATAGTAAAAGAGTACTGAATTCAGAGTTGGAAGAACTGAGTTTAATTCTAGCCATTATTTCCTTATGTTCTTCAGAAAGTAATATAAATTCTTTCAGACTGTTTCTAATCTAAAAATTGAGACTAATAAGATCTACTTCATTGGGAAAAATGTGTATATGCTGAATATGTATAAATCCATGGCTGAATTTATAAAGTTGCAGTGCTGTGTACAAATCATAAATGTTACTAAGCAGTTCAGCATGGACTCTGCTACAGGTCAGTTTCAGTGAGGCTCAGGGCTCACTTGGGAATATCAGGCAAGCAGGGGAGAAAACACAGGTGAACTTTCCATTTCATGTTAGAAATTCATTTTTGCTCACTCCCTACAGAAGAAAAGGTTTTTGATAGGGAACATAGTCTATACTGAAACTGAAAGTTGCTAAGTCATGTCCGACTGTTTGCAAGCCCATGGACTGCAACCCACCAGGCTCCTGTGTCCATAGGGTTTCCTAGGTAAGGATACAAGAGTGGGTTTTCATTTCCTTCTTCAGGAGATCTTCCTAACCCAGGGATTGAACCTGGGTCTCCTGCATCACAGGCAGATTCTTTATAATCAAAGCCACCAGGGAAGCCCACAAAAATGTAAATATGATGATCAATTGTTAAGATGAATTATTTTCCATCTGGCAATAGATCAGGATCATCCTTTAGCATTTAAAAAAGAAATGGATGGTTGGATTCCATTCCACGGGAGTCTGATTCATTAGGTGTCAGGAAGATCCTGGGCATATGCACATCAAATAACTCCACAGACATTTCTGATGTTAACTGGGATTACCAATCGCTGTCCTGGATAGAGAGTTAGTAAAAGTAGGTGACCTAGAAATCAGGGCTGGAACCATGCCTATCTGATACTGCCTAAGTGATCAGAAATCTCCCAGTTTACTTGGCATTTGCTAGTACACTGGAGGTCCTTGACATGGATAATATGCCCAGAGATGGGCAATAAAGGAGACAGTGAACTTTGACAGGGTCATCTTGAGTATTCATGAGAAAGAAATGAAGCAGCCTCACAGACAGGTCTATAACAACACACAGTGACTCAGGAAAAGGACTTTAGAGTGTGTTCTGATGCTCCCCTATAGGCTTGGGCCCAAGGGGCAATGCTGTTTGGGAGTCTTTCTCTGCAGCTGACCTCATAATGGATACTGAAAATTCAAGCCCATGGAATTACAGTACCCTTAAGAAAAACCAAACCCACAGGTACTTGTTTCTTGGGAAGTTCTTATTGCTATTCTTCACATACATTTCAGTTTGAAAAGCTCCAAAAGGAAAATGATCAAATTAGAAAACAGCAATTAAAATTATTTAGAAGATAGGGCACCATTTTTACAAAGACATATTAGAAAAATTTTAAAGTGCTTAAATCAGATCAAAGCAGACAGAATATATAATAAATAATGATGGAATAGTTGGGATGGACTTTTCTACTTAATTCACAAAGAATTTGAGAGGGCAAATGTTGAAATAATCTAAGAAATGTTGAGATAATTTAAGATTTAAGGAGAAAAGAACTCCTTATATTCAAAGATTTAAAGGGTCAAATGGCTAGAACGCAATCTTTTGAAGGGCAAATTGGAGATATTGAAGGAATACTTTTAATTTTTGATAACAATGTTATAAAAAGCAGTTACCGTACTTTTTCTATAAACTTTCCTGCTACTACTGCAAAAGTTATTCTGGGCTAAATACATTCCAGTGAAATTTCAAGCTTCTTATTATATATGTAAAGAGCTTGTTGCATAGTTTCTGGGAAAGATAAATTGAGACAATGGCCTTGAGCTGAGGTGGCCAGTGCTCCGGGTGGGTAGATAGTGGCCTGGAGACGGCTGCACAAGGAGAATGAGATGAGTTGCCAGCTAATGCTGAGAAGACAGGGAGGCTCCCCTCTCCACCTGTGCTCCAGCCAACGCCACTGTCACTGCCCAAAGCAGCCTCTGAACCTCACAGATCTTCCCTAGCTCAAAGGCTCCCTGGCTCCTGTTTCCCATTGTATTACATCAGACTTCTTGGTGTGGCTTTCATATAGCCCAACATTACAACCCTCTAAAACCAGCTTGCTTCTGGCTCCAGTCACTCTCCCTCTCCTGATGCTCAAGGGCAGAGAAAGGACTTTACTGCTTGAAAAGTCCTTTCTTTTATTCTTTCAGGGCAAAGGATGCCCCTTTTAATTCTTTTCTATAGGTCAGAGCTCTTTACATGTAGTGGGCTATAGATGATAATTAAATATCTGTATTATGTTCTCTATTTCTCTTCTTATCACCCAATCTTTTTCAAAGTTGGCTACAGATTAAAAAGAAGCTTTTTACCTAAATAGACATTTCTCCAGAGAAGACATACAAATGGCCAAGATGCACAAGAAAAGATGTTCAACATCACTAATTATTAGAGAAATGCAAATCAAAACTATACTGGTTGGAATGGCCATCATAAAATCAACAAATAAATGCTGCAGAGGGTGTGGAGGAGAAAAGGGAACCCTCCTACACTGTTGGTGGGAATGCAAGTTGGTGCAGCCAATGGAAAACAGCATGGAGGTTCCTCAAAAAACTAAAACCAGAGTTGCCATCCAGCAATCCCACACCTGGGCATATATCCTGAGAAAACCATAATTCAAAACTATACATGTATCCCTATATTCACAGCAACACTATTCACAACAGCCAAGATATGGAAACAACCTAAATGTCCACTGACAGATGAATGGAGGAAGAAAATATAGTGTGTAAACCACACACATACAATGGCATACTACTCAGTCATAATAAAGAATGAAATAATACCATTTTCAACAATAGGAATGGACCTGGAGATTATCATACTAAGTGAAGTAAGTCAGAAGGAGAAAGACAAACACCATATGATATCATTGATATAAGAAATCTAAATATGACACAAAAGAACTTATCAATGAGACAGCAACAGACTTACAGACATAGAGAGCAGACTTGTGGATGCCAGGGGGAGAGAGGATGTGAGAGTTTGGCATTAGCAGATGAAAACTATCATATCTAGGATGGATAAATAACAAGCTCTTATTACAGTAGAGAACAGAAAACTATATTCAGTATCCTGTGATAAAGCATAATGGAAAAGAATCTGAAAAAGAATGTGTATACATATGCATAACTGAACCACTTTGCTATATACCAGAAACTCACACAACATTGTAAATCAACTATACTTCAGTAGAATACATTTAAAAAAAAAGCTTCTTACACAATCTCCATCACTGACTTCTGCCAATCATGCTGATACAAAAACACTGACATTCATGGACAGAACGGAAAGCGCTCTGTCTCTAGGCCAGCAAAGACCATGGCTGGTTTGCAGTGAACAATTTGGGGCCGTAAAGAACTGGAGAGGATTTCAGGAGGATAAGAAATGAGTGACTATATTTCTATCAAAAAGGGAGAGTAAATAGGCTTCCACAAAGAGGAGATTATGACAGAGATATGCTTCAGACAAGTCCTTTTAATATCATGAATCAATCTTAATCTCATTTTCAAACAAGAATATCAATGTCCCATAAATACTCCAAAAGTTCTTTAAGTTTCCAGAATAGTATAAAACAATGAATCATGTAAAGCTTATCAGTTTTAAAGATTTAATTCAGAGTTGCTTAGTTCTTATTCTAAGCCTTATTTTGAATGGTATAACCTGGCCTTGGTCTCATCAAAAACCTCGATATTTTATTTAATGTTTCATTTTCTCTTAAATTGCTTAAAACAGAACAGTGATGTCAAAGGCTTAAACAGAATCCAATCAATTAAAATATAGGTGACTTCCTGTTAGCATATTCCTCTGGGGCTATTTTCAAGAATAATGTTGATAGATTGTGTTTTAAAACAGAGAGGTTTTCTATGGATTCTGTCTCTGGGAACTTTACAGTAGAGAAAGCTGACAGTGTTTCAAGATAAAGCAGTAGTAACAGCAGTAAGAACACTGAAAATAATGTGGTGAAGACTGCCACTGCCCACCCAGGACTCATTTTCCCTTCCTCCTGCATAAAGAGGATTTTGATTTTGTTGGTGGATCAGTTCAGTTCAGTCGCTCAGTCATGTCCGACTCAAAGACTCCATGAATTGCAGCACACCAGGCCTCCCTGTCCATCACCAACTCCGGCAGTTCACTCAGACTCATGTCCATCGAGTAGATGATGGCATCCAGCCATCTCATCCTCTGTCGTCCCCTTCTCCTCCTGCCCCCAATCCCCCCAGCATCAGAGTCTTTTCCAATGAGTCAACTCTTCGCATGAGGTGGCCAAAGTACTGGAGTTTCAGCTTTAGCATCAGTCCTTCTAAAGACCACCTAGGACTGATCTCCTTTAGAATGGACTGGTTGGATCTCCTTGCCGTCCAATGGACTCTCAAGAGTCTTCTCCAACACCATAACCAAGTATATAACTTCTGTTACAGGTGGTGGGGAGGGAAGGATGATGACTCATTTCTGACTAATATCATATAAGCAAAAGTGTTGGGTAGGGCTTACGGAAAGCTCCTTAAAAGCAGGCACACTCATCTGGCAGTATCCTGTTGCTCTTTGCCCTTTAGTTCTTTCTGCTGGAATGAGCACACGATGCCAGAGACAGAGTAGCCGCCTTGGAACTAAGGGGCAATCACAAGGGAAAGGATAAGAGCATTGCAGAGATCTGGGGGCTGAATTCCAGAGCTGCTAAACCAAAGCCTATCGTGGCCTGCCTCCTCTTGTTTCACAATAAGAAAACCTCTACTTTTTTGTTGTATTTTTGGCACATCTGTTTCTAGCAGCCAAATTCTTAATGGATATAAATAACAGTAATAACTACAATAACACTGATGATAACAACAGCACTGTTCTACTAAATGCTCTGCATTATTTCATTTAATACTTACTGATCTATGATTATTATCTCTGTGTGACAATTGAGGTTTGGACCCCCATAGCCAGCTAAGAAGCAGAGTTAGGATTTGAGTCCTGGCAATCTAATTTTACTGAAGAAGGAAATGGCAACCCACTCCATGATTCTTGCCTGGAAAATCCCATGGACAGAGGAGCTTGGCGGGCTACAGTCCAAGGGGGTTGCAAAGAGTTGGATATGAGCAAGTGGGCCATAATCTGCCAACCCTTATTAAAGCATTCTATGTCTAAATAGCACACATCTCTAGCTGGCAACATACATCATTTTCGATGAGTATATTCATAAACAGCAAAATCATACTGATCATACAGCAGAGAAGATATTTTGTCACAAGTTGTATCTGCCATGTGGGAGGCCTTCATATTTTGTGCCCAAAAATCTAGTTAAAAATAATTTTAAGGGACTTCCCTGGTGGTCCAGTGGTTAAGACTCCATGCTTGCAAGCAGGGGGCAAGGGTTTGATCCCTGGTCAGGGGACTAAAATCCCTCATGCCATGCAGTATGGCCAAAAAATTTTTTTTAATTAAAAATAGATTAAAATATAATTTAACATTTCTTGGTACTTAACAAATGCCAAAGATTATACTAATTGAACCCCAATAGAATACAAATTCACCTTATTATTGGTGAATTATGCTTTTCTTTTTTACATGACTTCCTCCCTCCCTCCATTCTTTCTTCAGATTCAAGAAAATTTTCTGACTCAGAGAAGCAGCCAAAACCTCACTTCAACTTTGGTCACTGCACAAAACTATATCAACCATAGCAGCTTAGAGAGAGCAGGCAGAGAGTCCGGTACCAGTGCAACTGATGTTCTATTTCTTACTTGATACTCAAAGCTTCACAGGTTCTTATCACAGCAGTGATTATAAGGAAAAGGTCTTATTTGCTTTCTACAAAGATTAAATATATTGCATTTGCGTAAGTTCTTTTCACTGATACGTTATCCAAAAAAAACAATCCTTGTTTTTGAAAAAAGCGTTAAAGTGTTTCAAAACTATTTCTTCATTTAGTTCTGTATTGATAAATCACTCAATATTTACTATGAAGTGAATGCCTTCTTTCCCTCAGTCCTCTTCTTTAGCAAACCCCGGGTGTAGCTAGTCTCTAAGGATGGCCTTTATGAGTTGCACCATCCAGTATTCGTAGCCTTGGGTATCTGCCTCTACACTGATATAGGCTGGCCTGGGATTCACTTTGACGAGAGATGTTAAGATGAATGAACGTGATGTACTGGAAAGTTTATGTGATGGAAGGGATGTTGTGCCAGTTCTTGATCTAAGCCTTAAGAAGGCCTAGCTGCTTCTGCTTTTGGCAGTCCTAAGCTGCCACATAAGGAGTCTTTCTGCTGGACATGTGACCATGTGGAGAAGCAGCAGCTCTGAGTCGACTTGGAGAAAAAGGAGTGTTCAGCTGTCCGATCCAAGCTCTCTGTGGTTCTCCACCAAACGTCAGAGATGTGAAAAAGCTCTCTTGAACATTCTGGCCCAGCTGAACCCCTATGTGACTGCAGCTCCAGCCAGCATCACAGGAAACAAATAATCCACCAAAAGAACAGAAAACCACAGAATTGAGAGAGAGAAAATGATTATTATTATTTTTTTTAGCCACTAAGTTTTGGGGTCGTTTATAGCACAGCAATAGATAATTGAAACACTCTGAAATAATAAAAAAGAATATATGAATTTGTTTCTTTGCTGGGAATCATTGCAGTGAATACTCAAACCATACAGACTTCTACCTGGAGTTAGTAAAAAAGAAAAAAAAATTTAGTTTTTTTTCTTTCCTGAAAAAAGCTTATTGACCTGGTCTTGACTTGGCCCACAGGAACACAAAGTGAAAAACAAGATCTTCAGAATAGGGTAACTTGGGGATTATCTAGAAGACAAGTGATCAATCAACACATTAGTGTTCTACAGAGAGAAGCAAATGGGTGCCATGGAAAAATCATCGGTGTTGGAGTCAGATGTAGATCTGGGTTCGCCTTCTGGCATTTCTGTTTCCTTGCTATGAGATCTTGAGCAAATCATTTAGTATCACCAAATCTCAGTTTCCTAAGCTCCCAAGTGAGAATACTGGCTGCTGCTGCTGCTAAGTCACTTCAGTCGTGTCCAACTCTGTGCGACTCCATAGACAGCAGCCCACCAGACTCCCCCGCCCCTGGGATTCTCCAGGCAAGAACACTGGAGTGGGTTGCCATTTCCTTCTCCAATGCAGGAAAGTGAAAAGTGAAAGTGAAGTCGCTCAGTTGTGTCCAACTCTGTGCGACCCCATGGACTGCAGCCTACCAGGCTCCTCCGTCCATGGGATTTTCCAGGCAAGAGTACTGGAGTGGGGTGCCATTGCCTTCTCCGGGGACTACTGGCAGTTCCCACCTTTTAGGACTGTTTTAAGGTTTTAATTAGATAAATGTACGTAAAATGCCTAGCACAGTTTTGCTACATAACAGGTATTCAGAAAATCTTATTTTGTTGCCCTTATAGAGGTATCATGATGAGATCTTGGCTGAATTGAAGGCCTAAGTCTGGGAGCATGCCTCTCTCCCACCATAGTTCCTATGATTGCCTTCCAAGGGATGGCAAGAACTGAATCCTCCGTCTGACCAACAAGTATTGTGATGTCCATCTTGGGCTACTGTTACTGGCTGAACTGTGTTGCCCCCACGTTCACATGTCTCTTAGTTATCTCAGAATGTGACTGTATTTGGAGAAGGATCTTTAAACTGGTGATTAAATTAAACGGGTGGTTAGGGTGGTGAAAATGAAAGTGAAGTTGCTCAGTCGTGTCCAACTCTTTGCGACCCCATGGACTGTATTCTACCAGGCTCCTCTGTCCATGGGATTTTCCAGGCAATAGTACTGGAGTGGATTGCCATTTCCTTCTCCAGGGGATCTTCCCAAACCAGGTATTGAACCCATGTCTCCCATATTGTAGACACTGGTCTGAGCCACCAGGGGGTGGATCCTAATCCAATCCTTGTAAGAAGAAGAGATTAGGGCCCAAACACACACAGAAGAAAGACTGTGTGAAAACCAGAAGATAGCCTAGATGGGGTCACTAGGCTGGGGATGGGGAGGGAGATGGGAGGGAGTTTCAAAAGGGAGGGGATATATGTATACCTCTGGTTGACTCATGTTGAGGTTTGACAGAAAACAGCAAAATTCTGTAAAGCAATTATCCTTCAATAAAAATAAATTAATTAAAAAATAAATAAAACTGAAAAAAAAAAGAAGACAGCCATCTACCAAGCAAGGAGTGAAGGCCTTGGAAGAAACCAAGGCTACTGAGACCTTCATCTCAAACTTCTAGCCTCCAGAAATGTGAGGACATAAATTTTTATTGGTTAAACCACCCAGTCCGTGGCACTTTGTATGGCAGACATGGTAAACTAGCTACTCTGAAAATGATAAAGGTACCTAAGGCACATGAAACAAGCTAATAAATCACTGGTTACAAAGGGAGTGGAATGGAATGCAGTAGAAGGAGATGGGAGAAACGAAAAGAGAATGGAGAGAGGCCTTGCTATGGGTTGTGATGTCATTTGGGATCTGCCTAAGTCCATGCCTGAGCCTGGCAGGTAAAAGGTTCACCTAAGGATACAGAACAGCCAAAAGAAAATAACATCTCTATACCAAATGCAGAAAGAGAAAAAACTCTGACCCTTGGGACCCTCTTCCTCTAGAAAAGTATTAAAACAGCTTACAGTACAAGTAAAAAGGGGAAACGCTCTTCCAATTTGAGCCTCTTTCACTCTTGGAAATGACATTTGTGGTGTCAACATTCAATGAGAGCTATTCAGAATTTGGCACTTTTAATTCATGTGAGAATGCCAATTCCACTGAGAAAGGAAGATATTAGAGCTATACTTAATATAGAGTGCAAATATTGCACTGGAGTAGGTTAGAGATAAAAATGTCAATTATATGTAAAATTAAATACCACCTTCTTGAATCATTCATCTTGGCATCATGGAAAATTTCCCAGCCTTCTCCAAGAGTGTCAGATTTGGTAACATTAATTCATAAATGGCCTGATTCCTGAGTGAGTCACCAGTGACTAAAATACTTTGAATAAATGTTCCACTTATTTAAATTGTCCAGTCAAAACCACAATTTACTGAATTCTCTGCGGTGGTTTATATTTTTTAAAGACTTATAGTTACCACTTGCATCCTCTCAATGCTCCTGTGCTACTGACACACAAGAAGCTGAGTAGACATGATTAACAGGATGCTGACTGGGCACCCCCGTGTCTTAAAAGTCAACAAAAACAGACTGATTAAATAGGTAGCCGTGGTGATTATATTAAAAAATAGAGCTTACTCCCATGAGCAGATGATCCTGGGTTTCAAGGCAGGACCTTATTGCATCTTTATCTCTGGAAATTCTAAAATAACTTCTTTTAGTGAACAAAGGACATTACAATGAAACTTGAAATTATGGGAGAGTATGAGAATAGAGCTTAAATTTAACAAAACCAAACCATAAAAATCTAAGATTTTACTGTAACCTCTTTTAAAACTGAAATTCTTCAGATCAGATGGAAACTTAATACCTGGTTTAAAATGTAGTGCTAAATATAAACCAAAGATTTAAGGACTATGAAGCTGCCATTAAAGATATACCCTTCCAAATTAGTCCTGACGGCTGTTAGAGTCATAAAATATTCAGAAGAAAGTTACTAATCCATGTCATTATATAATTTTAATTAATTTAATGATTCTTTTATTTGTTCCTTAGTGGAGGGAATTTTCTGAGTCCTTTAGTGACACTGTGGAATTTACTTTGCTTCTAATCTGTAAACTAACATACAAAATAATAAATAAAAAATAGTGAAGAACCTTGCCAAGGTTCTTCCCTTTTGCTTATGCCCAGATCCACTCATTTTTTAAAATTATTTATTTTATTTTCGGCTCCCCTGGGTCCTCACTGCTGCTCGCGGGCTTTCTCTAGTTGTGGCGAGTAGAAGCTACTCTCCAGTTGCGGTGCCCGAGTTTCTCCTTGCGGTGGCTTCTCTTATTGCAGACCATGTGCTCTAGAGGGTGTGGGCTTCAGAGGTTGGGGCACGTGGGTGTAGCTGACACTCCCGGCACGTGAGATCTTCCTGGACCAGGGACTGAACTGGTGTCCTTGGTATTGAAAAGCAGATTCTTAAGCACTGGGCCTCCAGGGAAGCCCCTAGATTTATTCATTTAAATGTGAGACAACATTTTTAAGTTGGAGATACTGAATGTAATGTCTGAACATGTTAGAAAAAAGTGCCCCATAGGCCAGCATGATAGGTTCTGCATGACTAAAATATCATATACTTGAATGAGGAAAACTAATATGTATTCATCTCAGTGGAATGATATTAGTCATAAAAGCTCTAGCTGTAAAATGCTTATTACTTGATTTTCTACCATTTCCAAAGGATTAATGATAATATATATTCTACTTTGAACAGAAAAAATTCTTTGCTTCATTTCCTTTAACTTATCAATTGTTTTTATCTTTCTTTTAAAAACTGTATCCTCATTTGGATGATATTGGAAAGGCATGGACTAAAAATAAACATTTCTTAAGCTTAGGCTTTATTTAAAATATTGCTGACCTGAAACTGTTAGGCTGTTATCAATGCCCAGTGATATTTTGTGGTACAGACACTAAGTAACAAAGCTAACTTCTATGATCTATTATCTGGCATTCATTATTCTGCCATTAAATATTACCAGGGTTTTAGTATTGGGACATTACAGGAATTTTTACTCAGATGTGGTATGTAGAGAAGTCTGACTCATAAAGAAAATCCTTGTTTTCATTTATTTTTTAATCAGTAGATCATGCTTCATTAGTCCAGCAATCAACTCAGAATTCTTGGTAGTGCTCCCAAGATTAAATCACAACACGGAGTTATGGGAGTAGAGGCAGTTCTGCTGAAAGTGGCCAAGTTACAGAGGGCTTGACCTACTATCAAGAGAATGCCATATAAATCCATGCTGTGAAAACTTTCACACTTTTCCTGTTTAAAGTATATTCATGATTTCTACTATACTTCCTATAGTTGTCAGTAACCAGACAGCACTTTTTTTTTTCTTTTTAATGAGACACTGGATGCAAAATGTTCCTTCCACAAAGGTTCCAAATTTTTCATAATCTTTTGCTAAGAGGCCAGTGAAGTTGCTCAGTTGTGTCTGACTCTTTGCAATCCCACAGACTGTAGCCTACCAGGTTCCTCCATCCATGGAATTTTCCAGGCAAGAGTACTGGAGTGGGCTGCCATGTCCTTCTCTAGGGGATCTTCCTGACCCAGGGATCAAACCCAGGTCTCCCACATTGTAGGCAAACACCTTACTGTCTAGCCACCAGTTTTGTACTTATGCCTCTGAACAGAGAAAACTATCCACCTACAAAGGCTTTGAGGCAGATTGTATAAACCTGCACTGAGGTATTCTACCTGAAATAAACTATTCTGTTTGTGAGATTCTAAACCTAAAACCCAAATTAAATGTTCTCTATCTTCTGTCACTTACCTTTTTAAATATATTTTTCATACCTGAACCCTACTACAAGGACATTTTCACTCCAACCAAAATGCTTATCCATGTTTCTTTGAACTTATACATCTTTTCTTCCACGACTTTATTTGAAATACTCCCTCTTTGTAGAATACCCAGCTTTTATTACCTTCTTTTAATGTCTATCCAAGTCTCACCTCCATTTAAGACTTTTCCTAAATATGGTTTGTGGTCCCTCAAGTACTTCTATCTTCTGATTTTCATTTATATTATGATGGGAATATATTTTAAGAATTAAGAACATGATATAACTAGTATAGAATATTGTTTCATGTGTATGGATTCGTCTGTTTTATCTTTGGACCCTTCAAACACAGGTAGGTCAACATGCACTTGTTAGTAGTAACGACAAAAGGAATTTCAGAATGTGATATTCAGGCTTACATTTGCAAAGTAGGCTTAAACAAAGCCTAATGTTAATTTAAACTTCTACCTTAGAAACTAGGGGAAAAAAAGAGCGAATTAAATCCAAATTAAGCAGAAGAAATAATAAAAACTAGAGCACAAATCAATAAAATTTAAAAGATGTCATCAATAGGTAAAATCAATAAAACAAAAAGGCCCTAAAAAAGACCAATAAAATCCATAAGCTTCTTGCCAACCTAATAAAGGGAAAAAAAGGAAAGAAAATTATTAATATTACAAATGAAAGAGGGGATATCACTACAGATCCTTTGGAAATTAAAAGGATAATAAAGGATATTATGAAATAAATACTCTATGTCCCCAAAGCTGCTAACCTAGGTGAAATTGACTAATTCCTTGAAAGACACAAAAGAAGTACACCATCTGAATAGGCCTATATCTATTAATAACATTGAATCAATCATTAATAACCTTCCAAAACAGAAAGCACTAGGCCCAGATTGGTGAATTCTACCAAACACATAAGATTATACTAATTCTCTACAATCTCTTATAGAAGAGAGAAGCAGAAGGAGCACTTCCCAAGTCATTTTTTGAGACCAGCATTGCTCTAATAATAAAACCAGAAAGACACTACATAAAAACTGCATAACAATATCTCTAATGAACACAGATGCAAACATCTTCAACAAAATATTAGCAAAAAAAGTCCAACAATATATAAAAATAATTAGACATTACCATGAAGTGAGATTATCCTAGTATGTAAGGCTGTATTAACATTTAAAAATCAGTGAATGAAATCTATTGCATCAACAGGCTGAAAAAGAAAAATCATATGCTCATTGATGTGATTCTTAGGAAAAGCATTTGATAAAATCCCACACACTCTTAGCAAACAAGGAACAGAGGGAACTTCCTCAACTTAATAAAGACTATCTACTGAAAAAACAAATAAAAGCCTACAGCTAATGTCATACTTAAAAGTGAGAAACTCAAAGCTTTCCCACTAAGACTGGAAAAAAGGCAAGGATTTCCTCTCTCAATACTGTTTTTCAACATTGCACTGGAATTCCTAGCTAATGCAATCAGTAAAAAAAAAAAAGGGAAATAAAAGGTAGACAGATTGGGAAAGAAAAATAAAACTGCCTTTGTTCATAAATGACATGAGAAACTGAAATAAATGAACAAAAAACGTCTGGAGCTAATAAGCAATTATTGCAACTTTTCAGGTTATAAGGTTAATTTGCAAAAGTAAGTAACTTTTCTATACCAGCAACGAACAAGATAAATTTGAAACTAAAAATACAATACCACTTATATTTTGACCAAAAAATAATACTTAGGTATAAATCTAATGAAATATATTAAAGATGTATATGCTGCTGCTGCTGCATCACTTCAGTCGTGTCCGACTCTGTGTGACCTATCTGAGGAAATCTATAAAACTCTGACAAAAGAAATCAAGAACTAATTCCTTGAAAGAAGGATATGCAGAAGATATATACCAACTATAAAGCAACAGTAACCCAGAAAGTTTAGTACTGATGAAAGAAATAGATCAATGAAACAGAACAGAGAGCCCAGAAATAGACCCATATAAATACAGTCCACTGAACACTGATGTAGGAATGAAGGAAATACAATGTCTTTTCAACAGATGGTGTGTATCACTGAAGATACAACGGTGGCATATCAGCATGGAAAAAGATGTTTCATATCACATTTTGTGGATGTCAACAAACTGATTCGAAAGTTTGTATGTAGAAGCAAAAGACTCAGAATAGCCAATACAACACTGAAGAAGAACAACAAAGTTGGACTGACGCTGCCAGACTTCAAGACCTAGTACAGTAACAGTAATCAAGACAGTGTGCAATTGATGGAAAAACAGACAAAAAGATCAGTAAAACAAAACACGAGCATAGGAGAGGAGCCACAGGCCTGCATAAACACAGTCAATCACTCCTTGACAAAGGAGCAAAGGCAATGCAATGGAGCAAAAGTAGCCTTTGTTTTTTTTTGGCTGTGCCACACAGCTTGTGGGATCTTATTGATAACTCCCTAACCAGGGATGGAACCCGGACTATGGCCATGAAAGCCCTAAGTCCTAACTGCTAGACTGACAGGGAATTCCCAAAGATGGCCTTTTTAACAACTGTTGCTCAACTACTGGACACTCATGCATGCTAAGGCACTCAGTCATGTCCGATGCTTTACGACTCTATGGACTATAGCCTGCCGGGCTCTTCTGTCCATGGAGATTCTCCAGGCAAGAATACAGGAGTGAGTTGCCATGCCCTCCTCCAGGGGGATCAAACCCATGTCTCATGTCTCCTGAATTGGCAGGCGGGTTCTTTACCACTAGTGCCATCTGGGAAGCCTAACTACTGGACAGCCACATGCAAAATAAAAATGAATCTAGACACAGGTCTTACATCCTTCACAAAAATTAACTCAAAATGGATTACAGACCTAAATGCAAAACACAAAACTATAAAACTCCTAGAAGATGGCATGAGAGAAAATATAGGTCACCTTGAGCATAGAGGTGATTTTTTAAATACAACACCAAAGGCATAATCCATGGAAAGAATAATTTGATAAACTGAATTACATTAAAATCTCTGCTCTGAGATGACACTGTCGAAAGAATGAGAAGCCACAAACTGGGATAAAATAATGACAAAAACACAAGTGACAAAGGACTGTTACATGAAATATACAAAAAACTTTAAAAACTCAACAATAAGGAAACAAACAAGGGACTTCCCTGGTGGTCTAGTGGTTAAGAATCTGCCTTCCAATGCACATGATGTGGGTTCAATCCCTGGTTGGGGAACTAAGATCCCATATGCTGGAAAAGATAAAACTATGGAGATAGTGAAAACATCAGTGATTGCCAGGGGCTGGGGAGAAGGAAAGATGAACAGACATAGCACGGTGGATTTTTAATGTGGTCAAACTACCCTGTATGATACTGTAATGGTGGCTGCGTGTCACTATGCATGTGTTCAAACCATAGAATGTATAGCGACAAAGGCGAACTCTAATTTAACCTGCAGATTTGGGGTGATAAGGATGTGTCAATTGTTGTGGGGTCACCAATTTTAATAAATGTACCACTCTGGGCCAGGGATGCTGATAGTGGGGAGGCAGTCCATGCGTCAGGGGAGGGGATATTTCAGAAATCCCTGTACCTCCTCCCGCCTCATTGTGCTGTGAACCTAAAACTGCTCTAAAACTAGTCTATTAAACAACAAAACAACAAAAACCAAAACCATAATGTTCATAATGCTAGATCATTAACTCCATATATAGCAGCACTGATCTATTAAATTATATGCAATTTTGTTTTGTCAGTTGTCACGTTAGGTGTAATTGTTTCATCTTCTTGGAATGTTAGCTCCATAAGGTCAGGAAGCATACCTGACATTCATTCCCTAGGGATATGTCTAAAGGCAAATACATATATCTTTTAGTGAAGGAATTACATTTAAAGTTCTTAAATAAAATATGATGCAACGAAATAGTACAATGTAGAAAGTTTTCTGGATTTTAGAAGTGAACTGAAGTCACTCAGTCATGTCTGACTCTTTGCAACTCCATGGACTGTAGCCTACCAGGCTCCTCCGTCCATGAGATTTTCCAGGCAAGAGTACTGGAGTGGGTTGCCATTTCCTTCTCCAGAGGATCTTCCTGACCCAGGAATCAAACCCGGGTCTCCCGCATTGTAGGCAGATGCTATCCCATCTGAGCCACCAGAGAAATCCTCTGGATTTTAGAAGGGGGCAACAGAGGATGAGATGGTTGGATGTTGTCAATGACTCAATGGACATGAGTTTGAGCAAACTCAAGGAGATAGCGAAGGACAGGGAAGCCTAGTGTACTACAGTCCATGGGGTTGCAAAGAGCTGGACATAGTGACTGAACAACAACAACAACAAAATAATATATCTTTTAGCAAAGGAATTACATGTAAAGTCCTAAATAAAATATAATGCAAAGAAATAATACAATGTAGAAAGCTTTCTGGATTTTAAATGTAGTTAAGCAGGTATCTAAGAAATATTTCTTAAATAAATAAATGAAGGAATAAACATCATTTTAGGGCATGCCAGCTTGAGTAGTAACTGCTCTCAGGCTCTACAGCACAGGCTCTGTAGTTGTGGCACAGGGGTTTTAGTTGCCCAAGGCCTGTGGAATCTTCCCAGCCCTGAACATTTAAATTTCAGACTCTTATACTGATTCTGAAGATAAGCATCCTTCTTATCTAAGTGTGATTGACTGGAAAACATAAAATAGAGAATGAAATAAAAATAGTTAAAGAGAAATTTATGCTATAGACTAAATACAGGAGAAATACAAACTTTCCCTTTTAACTTTTCATTTTATACTGGAGTATAGCTGATTAACAATGTTGTGATAGTTTTAGGTGAACAGCAAAGGGACTCAGCCATACATATACATGTATTCATTCTCCCTCAAACTGCCCCCTCCATCCAGGCTGCCACAGAACATTAAGCAGAGTCCCATGTACTATACAGCAGGTCCTTCTTGGTTATCATTTTAAATATAACCCTTTGCTTGTCTTTCAAAAGACAAGTCAGATGTTTAAACTAGCTACTCTTCTCGGTAGTTCAGTTAATTGCAAAAGTACTGTAAGTGCTATTCCTGTCTGTCACTTCTGATTAAATCTTCCTTAAGTAAAAAACAGTACAATCTAAGACTCTCTAGGTGAAAGGGGGTGTTTGAAAAACAGGTGTCCCTGCATCAGAAAAACCAGGGAACTCTGTAACTGACCTACCATTTTGTGGGTTTGTTCTCATCCTAAAATAGTGATGGAAAGAACAACACAGATGTTTTGTTATTAGGGTTTCTGGGTGCCAAAAGCTTATCAGAATAGAAGGAAATGAATGGGGAAAATAAATAAAAGAGAGGAGAAAAATGAAAATAATGGTGGTGAGAGCAATGCACTACTGCTATAATTACACTCCTTCATTAGCTTAGAAAATAATTTCAAAATGGTTGTACCACTGACAGTTTGTTATAGGAAAAGAAGATTTAGTTTCTGTCTAGGCACCCAATAAAATCAATCAGCTGTTTATACATAAATGCTGCAAAGCTTATGGTGTCACAGAAGAGTTAACTGAATTGAGTCCTGTTGTTTAAATTCAGTAATTATGTTAACTGAATCAGAAAACACAAAGAAATTTGCTTTATTATCTACTGCTATCTTGCCAGGGAGAAAAATCGATCTTATAAATAATGGGTTCACAACATAGATGAAGATTTACATTTAATTGCATCCCTGGTATATCCCCTAAGAATAGAAGCAAATCAACCTCTTAAAGTTAATAGAAATTTACAAGTAAATTATGTATTATAACTAAGTGATACCTATACTCCTGCTACTAATATACCAACAGCACCAAAACCAACAATAACTATTATTTATGTGGCATCTGCTTGTATGCCATACTCTGGGCTCTGTTGTAGCAGATACCTAGATTGGGTCTCAATTTCTATTTTATCCTCCTTCTATTTGGTAACTGCTGTTATTGTCTTGGTGTTTAGTCACTAAATGCTAAAGGACATAAATCCTGAATATTCACTGGAAGGACTGATGCTGAAGCTGAAGCTCCAATACTTTGGCCACCTGATGCGAAGAACCAACTCACTGGAAAAGACCCTGATGATGGGAAAGATTGAAGGCAGGAGGAGAAGGGGACAACAAAGGATGAGATGATTGGATGGCATCACTGACTCAATGGACAGGAGTCTGAGCAAGCTTCGGGAGATGAAGGACAGGAAAGCCTGGTGTGTTGCAGTCCATGGGGTCACAAAGAGTCAGACATGACTGAGCGACTGAACAACACTAAGTCGCATCCGACTCTGCAACCCCATGGACTGTAGCCCACCAGGCTCCTCTGTTCATGGAATTTCCCTGGCAAGAATACTGGAGTGTGTTGCCATTTCCTTCTCCAGGGGATTTTCCTGACCCAGGGATTGAACCTGCGTCTCCTGCATTTGCAGGTGGATTCTTTACGGCTCAGCTACCAGGGGAGCTTGGTAACTAGAAAGCTACAAACTACATTTCCCAAACTCCCTTACATCTTAGATTCTTGTTATAAACTAGGCTCCACAAATCTGGGGCATTCATGGGAAATTTGGAAGAGAGAGGCAAACAAAGACTGTCTTCTTATTGCTCTGATGCTGGCAAGCATGTTCAGGGAGTGTCCGCAGTGGCTGGACTCAAACTTGCAGCCTGGTGTCATCAGGTTCACAGCTGTGAGATGGCAGTTACGTCAGCAGTTGTGGTTGAGGTGGCATCAGGAGCAGCTACCTGACTCCATTTCACAGTTAGTGTTGTTCAGTTGCTCAATTATATCTGCCTGTGACCCCGTAGGCTGTAGCCGCCAGGTTCCTCTATCCTCCACTATCTCCTAGCATCTACTCAAATTCATGTCCATTGAATTCGTAATGCCACCTAACCACCGCGTCCTGTGCTGCCCCCTTCTAGTAATTGCCCTCTGCTCTTCCCCAGTAGCTCACTGGACACCTTCCAAGGGAGACTCATCTTCTAATGTCATATCTTTTTTGCCTTTTCACACTCTTCATGAAGTTTTCCATGCACAAATACTGGAGTGGTTTGCCATTCCCTCCTCCAATGGACCACGTTTTGTCAGAACTCTTCACTATCACCCATCTATCTTGGGTGGCCCTGCACAGCATGGATCATAGTTTCATTGGGTTATACAAGTTCCTTCGCCATGACAATGCTGTGATACGTGAAGGGGTACAACTGCAGTAGTGTGAAGTCAGTGACCTGTGGCATCCTCTTCCTTCCCTTGATTTCCTCTATATTAAACCCTTTTTTCTTGAAACACCATGATTTGTTTGTTTTCTGTACTGAACTCTGATGACACAGTCCGTTTTTTTTGTATATGGTCTCATTCAATGCTTACTCTGAAATGTCACTATTTCTATTCAACAAATGGGGAAAATGAGCCTGAGAAAAGTAATTTTTTCCTAAGTCACAAAGTTGGTAGGTGAAGAAGTTGGGGATTTGAATTCAGATCACCCAAGTCCAGAGGCTGTGCTCAGAAGCACTATACTCCTCAGCCTGTCTCAGATTCGTGTTCAACTTTAAACGTTTGATTTACCTTTGAACGCAAGTTCAAATCAAGTAAAAAGCTTCCTGAAAGCTCAGCTAATTTCTCTTTCTACTCATCACTTCTGTATGCTTACAGACTTTGGACTGACTTAGAAATGCTGGTCTTGCAATATTTTCGGCTTAGTCAGAATAAAGTAAGAGGTCTGCTCTCCTGGGAAGTCAAAGCAAGCTTCAAGTTTTAGTAAAATGATGTTTGAGATCTTAGAGAAATAAATTTTTACCAGTCATTGAAAAAACATGAAATGCATTTCTGTTCATAACTAAGGAAAGAAAAAAAAGCACCTGCAATCTTGATCATTATAATAACCAATGACCTAATCACAAAGAATATAAAGATAGTATGTATATTAGAAAAACCTAGCATTACTGGTTAGGAGACTAATGTTCTATATGCACTGAGCTATGGAATCTCAACCTTCCCTTGTAGCTCAGTCAGTAAAGAATCTGCCTGTAATGCAGGAGACCTGGGTTGGAGTCCTGGGTTGGGAAGATTCTCTGAGGAAGGAAATGGCAACCCACTCCAGTATTCTTGCCTGGAGAATCCCATGGACAGAGGAGCCTGGCAGACTACAGTCTGTGGGGTTGCAAGAGTCAGACATGAGTTAGCGACTAAACTACTATGGAATCTCAGTGTATATAGTCACTTCCTTCTTCAGGCTACACACTTTTCATTGGTAAAAACAAGGGGGTTAGACTGGAATTTGACTTCCTCAAAATCTGTGAAATGTCAGTGCACAGAAAGGGTTTACAGCGGGACTTTCGATCTTTGTCACCTTACAGCACATATAGAAAAGGCTAATTCTTGTGTGACACACTGAAGTCACAGCAGGAAGCCATTCAGAATCGAAGGAACTGCTCTGAGGCCTCTGAGGATCAATTTCTCAACTCATCTGTGGGGAAGTCTGAACTTAGAGAACCACCGGTTCATCCTCATCAGTTTCCACATGGAGAAACTAAAGCAAATTTACAACAACCCAATAAGTTACAGTAAAGTATATGGTATCAATGTATTATCAATTATGATACTTGTATATTATTTAATAAGTTTTCCCCAATTTGTTCCCCTTCAGTTTATTTTCTACACAGCAGCCAGGAACTTTCTTAAAACATACAGATTTGATCATGTCAGTGCCCACTTTCCCTTTCATTGTTCTTCAGATAAAGACCCATGTTCTTTATCACAATAAGAGAGCCCACTGGGCCCTGCATGTTCCAACCTCTGTTTCTCCAGGGTCATCTCATGCTATTCTCCCCACTGTACTTTATATTCCTTTTTTCGTCTCCTAAAACAGCCCAAGCACTTTCCTGCATCAGAGACTTAGAGTCTGGAGTCTCTTACTTTCTTCCCCAGCTGACACTTAACTCATTTCCACAGTTCTCAGTTCAAATATCATTTCCTCCAGAAAACCTTCCCTAACCCCCTTCTACATCAGGTTCCCCTACTATTTCTCATCTTTTCTTTCACTGCACAGCACTGATAACTTTATGAGCCTGTTCATCTCTTTCGTGATTATCTGATTAATGCTTGCTGTCCTCATTAGACTCTGAGCTCTGAAAAGGGACAGTGTGTGTTTTGGTCCTCACTGTCTCCTCAGAGCCAACCAAAGCATCATAGGGCCACTTAACAAATAATTGTTACCAAGACCTGACACTCTCATTGGAGAAGGATGAAAAAGTTTTCATGATGCCAGGACAAATGATTCAAGAATATGTTTCAATTAGATATTCATTTAATGAATGAATGTATGGTTTTGCTCAGGCTATAAGTAGGAGTCTTCCTGGCAACTGTAAGCTTTGAACTGATAAGGTTTTGTTCATCAAATTTCTTATGATGTAAAATACAGATATGGTGATACTTATTCTAATTAATGAACAGTATGTCCTTGCATGTCCTGGTGGCATACACATGAATATTTGCATGCTTTCAGTACAAATATTCTTAATTTTTGGATTATGGAATACACTGATATCTAATAAAAGCTTTGGATACTTTTTTCAAGAAAATGAATAATTCACATTTTTTACAAATAATGTGAAAATAATTCACAAACAATCCTAGGCAGTCAGTCCATAGACTATCCCTATGAATAAATTTCAACACCTAAATACAGCATAAAATAATTATTTGATTTGATCCTTAGATACCTTTCCAAGCTCACCTGCCATTTTCTAATACTATTTAAAATTCTAATATATCACAATTAGTATGGTTTCCCAGCATACACATCATTTCCCTTCCTAGGATGCCATCCTCATTTTTTCTTTCTAACATATCCTCCAATACTTGGATCAAAGCTTTTATCTTCCAGGGGCCTCCCCTGACTCATCTGCTGGGAAATAGGCTTCTCACAGGGGCTTTCATGACACCTGGTAAAAATCAGCATCCTAGCATTTACTTCCTGATATTAAATTACAGTCTTTCCTGAAGGACATTAAATTTTTTGAGTGTAGGGACCGTGTCTGAAGCCGCTCAACCCTCTGCACCCGTGTTTGGAACAGTGAACAATACAAATAGGTCTTCAATACTTGTATGTTCATTTGAACTGTTGAAGAACCAAAATTAACAATGGAAGACGAGTCAAGAGTACCCATAAATAATATTCCTCCATTGAGAGGACAAATTGGAATACTAACAAATAAACAGAACATCTACAGTGTATGTGCTGTGCGTAGTCACTCAGTCATGTCTGACTCTTTGCAACCCCATGGACTGTAGCCCATTGGGCTCCTTTCTCCATGGGGATTCTCCAGGCAAGAATACTGGAGTGGGTTGCCATGTCCTTCTCCTTCTATAATGTATAATCATCAACAAAGGCTGTTAACACAAAAGACACATAACAAAATTATTTGATCACAGAAAAATTAGTCTAAGCTATCAGCATCAGTATGGGTGTCTATCACAGAAATAACCAGGAGAACAACAGATTCTTTATTAAGATAGTTTGAAGGTAATATTCAGAAAATGTATCATTATGATGCCTTCATCAAAAGGTTCAATACCAGGCTACTGCTGTATAATGTTTTACAGTTCTTACTGTCCCATGAATAGTAAGCAGCAGATTTCTGTTCTTGGGTGGTAATTGTACAGTAACAAAAAAGTTAATGTGCAACAGTAAAAAGGAGAACTTTGCACAGAGAGTTATGTACACTGATATTCCAAACAAATTATTTTTGCTGTTTTAAACCTGGGTTACTCATTTACCCAGCAGATTATGAAATTCCACAGTTGATACCAAAAGGGACCAGTAGTTATCACTGGGAGGATGACCATTCATGACACAATAGACCATAAGCATAACGTAGACTGTGATGGGGAAGGATCCAATGAGATGGCCAATTCACACATCTTCATTTCACTGACTCTGGAACTCCTCTCTTATGCCAGGTTCATTTATTGGCTGTCATTAGTCAGTTATTGCAGCACAATGAGGGGTGGAGGCAAGGGACAGGTGCATTATCAGAAGATTCCACGGAAGGACTATCTTTTAAGCCCTGCATCCCTGCTGAGAATTGATCTGCTGATTTCCTCTCTCAGCCTCATTCCAGCCACCCCCACCTCCCACCCTGCCACACACTCCATTCAAATTGCGAGAATGAGAGCTATATCACCAATGGAATAGATTAAGTTTTGTGTACAAAATTCCAGGAGCATTTTGTAATGCCAAAAAAAAAAAAAAAGACTGAAAACCACCAAACAAGAGGGTGCTTACAAAAAAGATGGAAGCCGTCATGTTTGCTGAATTAAAAAAAAAAAATAAGAGACTGAATTATGTAGGAAGAAAACATTTAAAGCCCTTAAAACAAAACGCATCCAGCACAGTTGTGGACACACAGTGCAAAATATGAGCGATATGAACTAAAGTGGGGTAAAATGGGAGAGTATGGCTGAGACAGGGAGAAGAGGGAAGAAGAAAGCAGAGAGAGGAGACAGTACTTAGTATTATTGAGAGGAAAAAAAAAAAAAAAACCCAATGCTGCACATTTGTCTCAAATAATAAATTGGTGGTTTTTCAAACAATTGGCCATATTTTCTAAGGCAGACTTCCTAATGTATATCCATGTTATGAGATAGAAATTTGGACGATGCAATGCTGGGAGGGCACCTACACAGGCATTCTGTAGAAATTAAGCAAAAACAAACATGCGCAGCAACAATCACATGTGAATTTACCAAGACTTCTGCCAAAGCCCTGCTGACAATGTAAGTAGCTTACTGGTTGTGCTATTTATTTGAGGAATAAGTAATTTTATACTTTTCATCTAAAACTGAGGGGGACAACTTTATGAATAAAATTATAAAGATAAAACATAAGTAAATGTCCAATCATCCTAATTATTGACGGAGGCCAAATATTTTCTTCCCAGCTTAATTTTCTGCTCTTACCCACTATCCTATTGAGAACTCTATAGAAGTAATACTTGCTACATTTAAGATTATAATACAATGGTGGTGAAGGCAGAAAGTGTAAATTCTGTACCCAGACTGCCTGGATTCAACTTCCATTCTGCTGTGTTCTAGCTGTACAACTTTGGGAAAGTTGCTTAACCCTCCCGTGCTTCAGTTACTCATCCGCAAATGAGGGAATAATAGTAACTTCATTGAGAGATACATAAGTTAAAGCATGTAACACAGTTAGAACAACGCTTGGCACGTGGTAAGTACTCCCTAAAGCTAGTTAATACTGCTGCCACCCAAATACATACAAATACAAAAGTAATCAGCAAATGACACAAAGGAGTTGATCCAAATAAATTTCATAACACAGCTATCTTTTAAAATGAGTCACATACATGACTGTACTGAGTTCTTAACTATAATATATGACATAAAGATTTGTCCAAGGTAAGATTTATTTTTTTAAAGTAACTATAGTGGTTTGGATTTCATCTATACATGCATTAAGAAAAGACTGTGTGACTTTGCTGTGGACAAGATACTTTGAAGACACTGTCTAGTTGCTACCTTTGTGGGTAAAGGAATGTTCAGGTTAAAGAAGAGAAAATAACTCCCATTATCATTCTTTCACAGAAAATTGCAGAATTATCACAGGAAAACTTACACGAAATTAGTGTCTATGTGATAGGGAAGGTATTTGATTGAAGATTAAAGTCTTGTCAAGTTTCTTTAGAAGCTTTCTGTCACCTGCAAAATCTCAATGTACTTGTTCTGGAAAACATTTAGGCCTAAAATTTTCTTTCGGTTAGATTATTTCTGTTTCCTCTCTTATTAAAATAAAAATGTCCATAACTATATAATGGGTAAAGAACAGTAGTGGGTTTAGCAACTTTTACTCTGACACTAAACTGGGAGTAGTAGTAATATTTTATGAATGAAAAAGAAGATCAATTTGATTAGGTCAACAATGTTTTAGGCTCCTTTCTAGGCACTCTCTAAGGACCTTCAATTAGTCAACTGAGAGTTACTTATTAACTCAGACCATGCTTAGTCATTGGCTAAAAAAATGAAGGATCGTGTAGACCAAAGACAAGAGGTCAGGGTCAAACTGCAGAGAGCAAAGGGCAATGAATGGATGGTTACACCTTCCTCCTCATTCTTTCAGAGTCAGGGAAATGAGGCAAGCAGGTAGCCTTCGGAGGTACTAATGTGAATGCAATATCAGGTGTGCTAGTGAAGAAAGTCAGACACGACTGAGCGACTTCACTTTCACTTTTCACTTTCATGCACTGGAGAAGGAAATGGCACCCCACTCCAGTGTTCTTGCCTGGAGAATCCCAGGGACGGCGGAGCCTGGTGGGCTGCCGTCCATGGGGTCGCACAGAGTCAGACATGACTAAAGTGACTTAGCAGTAGCAATAGCAGTGAAGAGACATAAGCATCCCCAGTTAAAAAAGTGTGCTTTGTCTGCCTCCCTTGAGATCAGGATCAGAGCCATGAACCCCCGTGAGTGCTGGGTTTGGTACCTTTTTTCTTTACAGGATGACTATACACATAGCAGACACCATCCCAATGCAGTTCTGATGCTATTCTGGAAGGTTTTTTGTTGTTGTTGTTTTGTTTTTTACTTTAGCATTACTGAAATAAGAGCACCAGTGAGCATATCTGTTTATTAGTTTTTAGTAATATTTAACTCAGAGAGGCTAAATATTAGTTTAGTTCCACATTTTAATTCCACATTTCTATCACTAGAGGATTATACTTGATGATAATATAACCTCATCAAATCTAGAGTATATAATTCTGGGATGAGTCCATCTTTTAACTTCTAGTTTGTGACTTTGGGTCCCTTCATAATTCTTAATCACCTTCATTTGATCATAAACTATTTATTTTAAGCCCACAAGTATTTTTTATACTTTATAAGAAAATGGCTAAGAAAAACAAACTTAAGAGCAAGAGAACAATTCATTCCACTTGGATACTTATCACCTAAAAAGAAAAATGTCATTTGGTGAACAGGTTGGGTTGCACTTAGTGGGCAAATGGTTACTGGTCTCTCTCTGCATTACAAGTGCCCTTGCCAACCTCTTCACTTCTCCATTCTGGTAAGTGACCAAGAATTGACCATACCCACTTTGCCAACATAAGTGAAGATCATCGTGGTGAAGCGCTACAAACTAGAGACAAGCACCACTCAGTGGGAACGGAAGGAACTTTTTGTTTTACTTGTTTTTAATAAAGAATTGGAAGGCTAAAGTTTTGCTTGTCTAGATAAAATGTGTATTTTTACTCCCTCACTATTAGCTCATCTAGCTTTGGCCTCTCAAACCTCAGCTGAAAAAAGAATCATCCATGAGTTTCATCTTACTGCTAGTGATAGAAAACAGAGTTTATACAATTAGACAAGAAGCTGGAAAACAAAAAACCAAGAGGACCAGGTTTAGTTGCTATGGCACTGAGGTTAGCTAGCACTTAGGCACTGACTTGGATTGCCTGCAAAGGAATATAATCTGATACTCAGACTTTATTTTTTTGGACTCCAAAATCACTGCAGATGGTGACTGCAGCCATGAAATTAAAAGACGCTTACTCCTTGGAAGGAAAGTTATGACCAACCTAGATAGCATATTGAAAAGCAGAGACATTACTTTGCCAACAAAGTTCCATCTAGTCAAGGCTATGGTTTTTCCAGTGGTCATGTATGGATGTGAGAGTTGTACTGTGAAGAAAGCTGAGCGCCAAAGAATCGATGCTTTTGAACTGTGGTATTGGAGAAGACTCTTGAGAGTCCCTTGGACTGCAAGGAGATCCAACCAGTCCATTCTAAAGGAGATCAGTCCTGGGTGTTCTTTGGAAGGAAGGATGCTACAGCTGAAACTCCAATACTTTGGGCACCTCATGCGAAGAGCTGACTCACTGGAAAAGACTCTTGATGCTGGGAGGGATTGGGGGCAGGAAGAGAAGGGGACGACAGAGGATGAGATAGCTGGATGGCATCACTGACTCGATGGACGTGAGTCTGAGTGAACTGCGGGAGTTGGTGATAGACAGGGAGGCCTGGCATGCTGCGATTCATGGGGTTGCAAAGAGTTGGACACGACTGAGTGACTGAACTGAACTGAACTGAACTCAGTCATAAAGGGCTACACTAAAAAATAAAGGCTTCTCTTATTAATATTTAAAAACATATTTAAAACCAGGTATATATATGCTTTGTATTTGGTGAAAATAGAATTAAGTGGTTTCTGATAGTGAAACTATACTTAGAGCTTTAATTTAACTGGGGATATTATTTGTGAAAGAGCCTAACAGGCCTGACACTTAATGGGCACAATATAAAATTTATAGCTTTCCCATTGACTCTGATATATTTATTTTCCAATAGTCAAATGTAATGGTAAAGATTATTATAATAATGATACATATAATAACAACTATTGTTATCTTTATTGAATATTTCCTATCTTATTGATTTATGTATATTAACTAATTTATTTCTTATAACTACCCTTGGAGATGTGTCATTATGTTCATCTTAAAGGTGAGGAGACTGACGCACAAGATTTTAAGCAACTTGATTAAATAGCTAGTAAGTGGCAGAGCAGCGGAATTTAAAGAATAGATCATTAGAAAAGACCCTGATACTGGGAAAGATTGAAGGCAGGAAGAGAAGGGGACGACAGAGGATAAGATGGTTGGATGGCATCACTGACTCAATGGACATGAGTTTGAGCAATCTCCAGAAGTTGGTGATGGACAGGGAAGCCTAGCCTGCTGCAGTCCATGGGGTCACAAAGAGTTGGACACAACTGAGCAATTGAACTGAACTGATGTGTGTGTGTGTGTTTAACAATTACTGTGCTATACATCTGAAACTAACACAACATTGTAAATCAACTATACTTCAGTTAAACAAACAAATATTTTAGACTGCTAAGTCCTTAAGACTTCTTACTAGATGCTTAAAGTATGCGTTTCCATTACTCCTATTCAGTTCAGTTCAGTTCAGTCGCTCAGTCATGTCTGACTCTTTGCGACCCCATGAATCGCAGCACGCCAGGCCTCCCTGTCCATCACCAACTCCCCAGTTCACTCAGACTCATGTCCATCGAGTCAGTGATGCCATCCAGCCATCTCATCCTCTGTTGTCCCCTTCTCCTCCTGCCCCCAATCCCTCCCAGCATCAGAGTCTTTTCCAATGAGTCAGCTCTCGCATGAGGTGCCCAAAGTATTGGAGTTTCAGCTTTAGCATCCTTCCTTCCAAAGAAATCCCAGGGCTGATCTCCTTCAGAATGGACTGGTTGGATCTCCTTGCAGTCCAAGGGACTCTCAAGAGTCTTCTCCAACACCACAGTTCAAAAGCATCAATTCTTCGGCGCTCAGCCTTCTTCACAGTCCAACTCTCACATCCATACATGACCACAGGAAAAACCATAGCCTTGACTAGATGGACGTTTGTTGGCAAAATAATGTCTCTGCTTTTCAATATGCTATCTAGGTTAGCCATAACTTTTCTTCCAAGGAGTAAGCGTCTTTTAATTTCATGGCTGCAGTCACCATCTGCAGTGATTTTATATATTATCTATTCATGTAAACTCTGCTGCCTGGTTAAAGTTTGACCTACTTTGCCAGGTCATTGCCCTATTTAAAAACCTTTGACTGCTTCCAGCTTTCTAGAGACTAAGTAGCCACTTTGTGTCATATCAGCAAGCTGCCACCCCCGAAATATGGAAATGATAGTTATTTTTACGTCCACATCTATATCATCACACTTGAGCCTAAGTATTGTGAGTGGAGAGAAGTGAGACAGAGAAAGTCAAACATTGTATGATATCACTTTTATGTGAAATCTTTAAGACAAACAAAAAAAAGGGTACAGATGAACTTATCCACAAAACAGAAATAGATATACAGATATAGAAAACAAATTTACGGTCACCAAGAGGTAAGGGTGGGGAGGGATAAATTGGGAGATTGGGATTGACATATATATACTACTGTATAAATTACATAACTAATAGAACCTACTGTATAGCACAGAAAACTGTACTCAATACTCTGTAATGGCCTATAAGGGAAAAGAATCTAAAAAAGAATGGATATATGTATAACTGATACACTTTGCTGTACACTTGAATCTCACACAACATTGTAAATCAACTATACTCCAATAAAAATTTAAAAATAAAAAAAGACTAAACCTTTCCATCCAATTAGAAAGGCTTTTTGTTCTTTGTTTCTGTATCTACAGAAAATGCAACCACATTTTGCCTGTACCTGTAGCAGATTGCTTCCACCACTGTGCCCTTGGTATGTCATAACAATAAAGGGAGTTCTGAGAAAAGCTGTGCTGTGCTGTGATAAGTCACTTCAGCCATGTTCGACTCTTTGTGACCCCATGGACTATAGCCTGTGAGGCTCCTCTGTCTACTGGATTCTCCAGGCAAGAACACTGGAGCGGGTTGCTGTGCACTCCTCCAGGGAATCTTCTCGGCCCAGGGATCGAACACACAGCTCTCTTACATCTCCTGCATTGGCAGGTTTGTTCTTTACCACTGGCACCACCTGGGAAGCCCTTTGAGTAAAGCTAAATTTATCCAACTGAAGAGACAGGCCATTATTCTGTGACTTAATGTTGTTGGCAATTAAATATCCTTTCAAAACAAAATGATGGTGATGATGAAAAACAATTTTTTAAAAAAAATCTTCATTTGGTGAATATTTAAAGTTGATTGTTAGACCTATCCTCAATTCAGGCTTTGTTGCTACTCATTGCTTGGTGTACTTTTTCAAATGTCCCTAAGTCTATGAAATCCCATGTCTGAGAAGAATTAACCAAGACAACAACTTGACTTAGAGTAAGAGCATGCAGTCATTTGGCCTAGGGCAGTGGTTCTCAAAGTGTGGGCATGAGATGGCATGATGGCATCAGGGTTAACTGGAAACTCTTTAGAAGTGCAAACCTACTGAATCAGAAGCTCTGGAGAGGAGACCAGTCATCTCTGTGTTTAAAAAGGCCTCCAGTGGATTCTGCTGCTGATAAAGGTTGCAGACTTTATCAGAGTTGACTGAACTTTCCAACTAGGTAGGGAAGATGAGAAAGTGCTGAGACAAAATATCTGGAGGTTTTTAAATGCCCCTCTAAGGTCATTTTTTTAGTCCAATAATTCTTCAGCTATTTTGTATGGATTTGCCATGGTTATTGGCTAATCAATCTTTACAAAAAGAATTGAGATTTATTTCCTAGAGTCTACAGTGGATGTTTTTATAAGTGCCTATTCAAAATGGGATGTTGGTGGGGCGGTTAGTTGCTCAGTTGTGTCCAACTCTTGCAATCCCATAGAGTATGGCCCGCCAGGCTCCTCTGTCCACAGGATTTCCCAGGCAAGAATACTGTAGTGGGTAGCCATTCCATTTCCCAAGGGATCTTCACGACCCAGGGATTGAACTGAGTCTTCTTGCACTGCATTGCACACAGATTCTTTACCATCTGAGCCACCAGAGAAGCCCCAAGGTAGGATAAATGATACTAAATATAGACCATAAGTGATCAGGCTTGTTACTTCTCAGGGTGAGAAAACAGTTGATCTAAGAAAGTTGGAGCTGAAGCTGTAATTGAGTGACTGAAGGACCTAGGGACCTGTGAACTCCCTTTATGTAATGTCATTTCAGTCATTAGAACAACTGCATAGTTATTATAGTATTAATGTCTATAGAGATTTACATGATGTAAACAGGTATTGTGACTGTTTACGATAAATTATGCCAGCATTCCACTACTGTCTTGAATAGAAAATTAAAGTCCCACCTAAGCTAAATGAGGGAAATACTAGAGATCGCTGATCCCTGAGAGAGTGTGAAACTGAGGTGAAAGTAATCAAAGTCACCCAGCAAGGAACATGAGCTCTACATGCGGCAGGATACAGAGGGAACCTGAACTTGTTCCTTATAGATTCTTTTATCAGAGAAAATAACCAATTCTGATGAAATAATAACTAGACCATAAACAATTACAATTTGATAGCCTAATGCTTCTTATGGTTTCAGAATTTTTTAAGATTAATGTAGAAACTTTTTAAGTATTATGTTTGAGAAGGAAGAAAACTCGATGCAAACTATCAGCTCTCCACACACACATATTTCAGGTTTGACCTATATACACAGTCAGCAATAAAGGATGCTGGCAGCAGTAGACTTTTCTGACAATTGGTAAGTGGAGGGAATAGTGGGATGTGGCCTTGACAGTGGGGCTCACCCTCATCAGGCTGTGCCTTTTCAACCATGTGAAGACAGAAAGAGGGATGGAGGTGCACTGACCCCATTCATGATACATTCCCCCACATCCTGGCTGTGTTGACTCAATAGACGTTGGATAAAAGTGTGCTGTATGCTATGCTAGGCAGGATCTAGAGACAAAAGCCTATGAGAGATCAGGGCCCTCCAGGCACCTACACAACTACAGGGTAGAAGGACAAGATGTGACTTGGTTCCTGGCACACCTTGAGCCTCATGCCCAGGCTAATTTGTGAGTGCAGATGTGAAGGGTCTGAGGAGAACTGTTTTCAGCTGTAAGCGATCTGAGGCCTCTGTCCTTGTTAGCCTTAGCATGAATCAGTGCTTACACATACACACACATGCAGGCTTCTAGTTACTCCCTGGGAGGGCATTATGGCAGCCTCGACATTGAGCCTTCCCCCCAAATCCAGGCCCTCAATCAGGTCATGGCTGCCTCACTTCCTGAGAACCCAAAGATTCCCCCAGAGACTGGGATTTCCGTGGAAGTACAACAACCCTTCGCTGCAGCTGCATCCATTGACAGAGGCTATGTTGTTATTGTTTAGTCACTGAGTCGTGTCCGACTCTGTGACCCCCTGGACTGTAACCCACCAGGCTCCTCTGTCCATGGGATTTCCCAGGCAAGAATACTGGAGTGGGTTGATATCACCTTCTCCAGGGGATCTTCTTGACCCAGGGATCAAACCTGCATGTCCTGCTTTGGCAGGCAGATTCCTTGCCACTGAGTCACCTGGGAAATAGATAAGGCTATAGAAAGAAAAGAAAGTGAAGTTGCTCAGTCGTGTCCAACTCTTTGCGACCCCATGGACTATAGCCTACCAGGCTCCTCAGTCCATGGAATTTTCCAGGCAAGAGTACAGGAGTGGGTTGCCATTTCCTTCTCCAGGGGATCTTCCCAACCCAGGGATCGAACCCGGATCTCCCGCACTGCGGGCAGACGCTTTACCGTCTGAGCCACCAGGGCAGAGATTAAGTGAAAGAAAGTGAAGTTGCTCAGAGATAAGGCTATAGATCACCTCAAATTTCAGAGGTTGTTCCTATTTCTGAGTCTCACTGAGTTTTCAAAGCAAATTAACCCCTTTGATGACCTACCCGCAGGGTCTAGGTTTCTCTCAAAAGGAGGATCATGACCAACTTTTTCCAAAGAGTTTGAAGGGCAGTGGTTTCCAAATGTTCATTTAATTATTAACTACATCAAAATCACCTACAACATAAGAAAAATGCATTTACAGGAAATGGATCCAAGACCCACTTACCCAGAACCTTCTAAGATGGAGCTCCTAGTGCATGTGGTTTTAAAAATTCCACAGGTGATTTTGATGCGCCATGAGCTGGGAACCATTGCACTAGGGCAGTGGGTCTCAGCCTTTAGGGGAATCACCAGGAGGGCCTGTTAAAGTATAGGTTCCTGGGCTTGATCTCCAGAATTTCTGAGTCAGCAGGTCTACACTGGGGCTGGAGAATTTAAGTCCCACTAAGTTCTCAAGTGAGGGAGATGCTGCTGGTCAGAGATGAAGCTTGAGAACTACTGTACTAGGGGAGGGCAGGGGCCAAGTCTACTGGAGACCTGTTCCCTGGCTGAATACCCCTATTACCCTGTTGGCCTCCTATGGCAGACACTGCTCTTCACCCCCTCCCTTTATGCATTCTGGCCAAAACTTGATTTTTCTGGAGGTAGTAATGCTCTCAACTAATAGAACTACATTGATCAGCTTCCCTTGAAGAAGGGGGTGGCTGTGGGACTAAATTCCAGCAAACAAATCTTAAGCAGAAGTTGTTGGGTGGGGCTTCTGGAAAAGCATATTAAAGCTGGTGGGGAGGAGGGTGATGGCTAAGCTGGCATTTTCCACCTTTTGCCCCTTGCTTTTCCTCTTTTTCAAGCCTAGAACACAGAAGTGATGGTTGTAGTTCCCACAATATCAAGACAAGAAAGCTCCCTGACAATTTAACATAGTAACATTTCTGCAGCAGTGTGAACAGTCACATTAAGTAGGTTATATGAAAATTATACCTGCAGGTTCCACACACATGGGGTATGAAGTGTGGACTACATTTTATATAGGGGGCTTGACCATCCACAGATTTTGGCATCCACAGGGGTCCTGGAAACAACCCACACGGATATCGACAGAAAGGGAAAAGGGAAAGTTGCTCAGTTATGTCTGACTCTTTGTGACCCCATGGACTATACAGGCCATGGAATTCTCCAGGCCAGAATACTGGAGTGGGTAGCCTTTCCCTTCTCCAGGGGATCTTCCCAAACCAGGGATCGAACCCAGGTCTCCAACACTGCAGGCAGATTCTTTACCAGCTGACACAAGGGAAGCCCAAGAATACTGGAGTGGGTAGTGAAGTGAGATCCCTTCTCCAGAGATCTTCCTGACCCAGGAATCCACCCAGGGTCTCCTGCATTGCAGGTGGATTCTTTACCAACTGAGCTATCAGGGAAGCCCTAAAAAGTAGTGAAGACAAAAGTTGCTCAGTTGTGTCCGACTCTTTGCAACTCCATGAACTATACAGTCAATAGAATTCTCCAGGCCAGAATACTGGAGTGGGTAGCTGTTCCCTTCTCCAGGGGATCTTCCCAACCCAGGGATCGAACCCAGGTAGGATGTCATATATAAGACCAGGTTAGGCTCTGCCATCAAACTTACAAAAAAAACTTTGGTCTCAGAAATGCTGGTATCACAAAGACGGTAGTTTCTGTACCAGCATCTTCGCTTGGAGCTAATCTTGTTTCATTCCCTCAGGTTATCTGTCATATCTGCCACCGTCTCTGTGGTTGTCACTTCTACACTCCGCACCCAACCCCCACCCCCAAAAAAAAAATCTTTTGAAGCTCTTGCTTGTGGCTATTTCCACTGTCGTGGCCATTCAGGCTAGCAGAATCTGTCCCTGAATTATCTTAATAGCCTTCTCCCTTGGGGGTCTGTCTCCCTCCTGATTGATTTCCCCAACTCCGCTTTGATTTGCTCTCTATGCTGCAGCCAGAGTGGCCCCTATGACACAGAAATGATTGTGCTAATCCCCTGCGTAAAACATATATTTGGATTTCTGTTGCCCTCTGGATAAAGTTCAGATGTCTTAATAGGACGTTACAAGCCCCTTGCTGATTTTTCAACCCTTATCTCTTGTCATTTTCCACGTCAAGGTCAAAGCCCCTGCCTTACTAAACTATTTTTAGATCTCTTAGAGAAAGCTATTTGCTCTTGTCTTTGTACAAGTTGTTTCCTCTTGGACGATATACTAGTAAAAATCGTAACTCTTCCTTCAAGATAGAAACTAAAGCTAAATTATGAGTGTTAGTGTGTGCAGAGGCCTACACTAACCACAGCCAAAAACTCCAGGCCTGTCCAATCATCTTATTCACCCTCCACCTATGTCTATTTCTGGTTAATGCTTGATTCTTTTTCTTCTAGAATGTACTAGAAGGAGCAATGAGGAAATAACTACCAAATGACAACCAAATTCAGACTTGTGTTGATTGACTATTCATACATACAATGAAATATTTAATGTATTTCTTAAATTTTCATTTTATAGCTACAGAAGTGATATAACCAAGAGATAGAACATTTGGAAAAAAAAAAAAAACAGAGAAAAGATCCATATTTTAATCATTCTATAAAACAATTCTATAAAACAATTACTATGATTATTGTCTCCTAGAAGGTAAGCTCCCTGAGGGCAAGAGCTACACTTACCCTATTCACTGCTGTGTCCCCAGTGCTGTGTTTCAGTTTTGTTAAAAATGTAAATATCATTTCTATACATCATTTTGGTGTACAGAATTCAAGATTCAAACATATTTGAATTTTCTACCATACCCCTATTAGTCAAATTTGAGAATTTCAATTATAATACACTTTACAATAAAATGTTGAAGATAATCAGAGAAAGATGGACCTGGGAACAGACTACAGTAGTAAAGGAAAGGCAGAGGAATATACTTTTTCAATAAAGCTTTGAGAGAGATAAAGAAAGCAAGGAGAAAATCAAACTGATGCTCAGAAGTATTTGTATCATCAATGACATGGCTATGAGGAGGAGTAACTGAAGGCAGGGGAGACACAAAGCAAAAAGAGTCACAGAGCAAAAAGGCATCATGCATTTTCATGGACAGAGAGTCAACAGATGACACTGCATACAGAATATATGCCATATCATCAAATAAAAATGTCAGTATCTGGTATGGACTGTAGGTAGAAGCCATCTAGAGTTTCTGAGGAGCAAAGGAATGAATGGATCAATTAAATAGCAATCTGTCCTTATTATCGTCAAAGGTGTCAAGGTCATAAAAGTCAAGGAAAATCTGAGAACTCTTCTAGAATGTAAGAAACTAAAGAGAAAACTAAATTCAATGCAAGATTCTGACCTGAACACTTTCCATTTATTATTTACTGGATCCATTTATTATTGAGTGGAAAACTCAGAGTTTGAAGATTCCATAGAAGCAATGTATCAACATTAATTTCCTAATGTAGATGCTTGTGATATGGTTATGATACATCATTTTGGAGAAAAGGAGGAGAGGAAACATATACCCATTTGAATGCAAAGTTCCAAAGAATAGCAAGGAAACATAAGAAAGCCTTCCTCAGTGATCAATGCAAAGAAATAGAGGAAAACAACAGAATGGGAAAGACTAGAAATCTTTTCAAGAAAATTAGAGATACCAGGGGAATATTTCATGCAAAGATGGGCTCAATAAAGGAGAGAAATGGTATGGACCTATAAGAAGCAGAAGATATTAAGAAGAGGTGGCAAGAATACACAGAAGAATTATACAAAAAAGATCTTCATGACCCAGATAACCATGATAGTGTGATCACTCACATAGAGCCAGACATCCTGGAATGTGAAGTCAAGTGGGCCTTAGGAAGCATCACTATGAACAAAGCTAGTGGAGGTAATGGAATTCCAGTTGAGTTATTTCAAACCCTAAAAGATGATGCTGTGAAAGGGCTGCACTTAATATGCCAGCAAATCTGGAAAACTCGGCAGTGGCCACAGGACTGGAAAAGGTCAGTTTTCATTCCAATCCCAAAGAAAGTGAAAATGAAAGTCACTCAGTCATGTCCGACTCTTTGTGACCCCATGGACTCTACAGTCCATAGAATTCTCTAGGCCGGAATACTGGAGTGGGTAGCCTTTCCCTTCTCCAGGGGATCTTCCCAACCCAGGGATTGAACCCATGTCTCCCACATTGCAGGCAGATTCTTTACCAGCTGAGCCACAAGGGAAGCCCAAAGAAAGGCATTGCCAAAGAATGTTCAAATTATTGCACAATTGCACTCATCTCACACGCTAGCAAAGTAATGCTCAAAATTATCCAAGCCAGGCTTCAACAGTATGTGAACTGTGAACTTACAGATGTTCAAGCTGGATTTAGAAAAGGCACAAGAACCAGAGATCAAATTGCCAACATATGCTGGATCATCGAAAAAGCAAGAGAGTTTCAGAAAAACATCTACTTTATTCTTTACACCAAAGCTTTTGACTGTGTGGATCACAACAAACTGTAGAAAATTCTTTAAGAGATGGGAATACCAGACCACCTTACCTGCCTCCTGAGAAATCTGTATGCAGGTCAAGAACCAACAGTTAGAACTGGACATGGAACAACAGACTGGTTCCAAATAGGGAAAGGAGTTCGTCAAGGCTGTATATTGTTACCCTGCTTATTTAACTTATATGCAGAGTATATCATGCGAAATGCTGGGCAGATGAAGCAGAAGTTGGAATCAAGACTGCTGGGAAAAATATCAATAACCTCAGATATGCAGATAAGGCCACCCTTATGGCAGAAAGCAAAGAAGAACTAAAGAGCCTCTTGATGAAAGTGAAAGAAGAGAGTGAAAAAGCTGGCTTAAAACTCAACATTCAGAAAACTAAGATCATGGCATTCAGTCCCATCACTTCATGGCAAATAGATGGGGAAACAACGGAAACAGTGAGAGACTTTATTTTGGGGGGCTCCAAAATCACTTCAGATGGTGACTACGGCCATGAAATTAAAAGATGCTTGATCCTTGGAAGAAAAGCTATGATCAAACTAGACAGCATATTAAAAAATAGAGACATTACTTTGCCAACAAAGGTCCATCTAATCAAAGCTATCGTTTTTCCAGTAGTCCTGTATGGATGTGAGAGTTGGACTCTAAAGAAAGCTGAGCACTGAAGAACTGATGCTTTTGAACTGTGGTGTTGGAGAAGGGACTCCAACAAGACAGTCCCTTGGACTGCAAGGAGATCAAACCAGTCAATCCTAAAGGAAATCAGTCCTGACTATCATTGGAAGGACTGATGCTGAAGCTGAAACTCCAATACTTTGGCCACCTGATGTGAAGAGCTGACTCATTTGAAAAGACCCTGATCCTGGGGAAGATTGAGGGCAGGAGGAGAAGGGGACAACAGAGGATGAGATGGTTGGATGGCATCACTGAGTAGATGGATGTGGGTTTGGGTGGACTCCAGGAGTTGGTGATGGACAGGGAAGCCTGGTGTCCTGCAGTCCATACGGCAACAAAGAGTTGGACATGACTGAACGACTGATCTGAACTGATATGGTTATGTAGGAAAATATTCCTTTATGTTAAAAAATACACACTAAAATATTCAGAAAAATGGGGAATTATATTGGCAACTTAATCCCAGACATTTATTTTTTAAAAACTTTGTATACTAAGCTTGAAATTACTTTTTAAAAAAATTAGAATCTTGAAAGTTGGGTCTTGACATCAGTACTCTAAAAACTGCCCAGGTGATCCTAACATACAACCAAGGCTAGAAACCACTACTGTAGAGTCTTTATTATCAACATTAAAGAAAAAAGGTTAGAGATTAGTACATTAACTATAATTTATTTAACCAAAGTCTTTCATCTTTTCTTTAAAAACTGACTTAGCAAAGAGTTTCGCTAGGCCAGACAAGACAGAATCTCTTCCCTACAAGTACCAAGTCTCACTGGGAATAATCTATAAGCAAAATAAGTGCTGAAATAATATAATTGCTATCATTTGTTCAATAAGTAACATGTGTTAGATACTATGCTATCTGATAGGTCAGATACTGCTATTATCTTCCTTTCATTGTGCCTAGGAATCCTAGGCACAATGAATTGAATAATTTTCCCTAGACTCTAGGGCCTAGAGCACAGATCTATGTTGACTCTTGACCACACTAATGTATTAGAGGAAAGGAAAGTGCTATGAAAACACACAGATGGACCTTTACTGCAGACTACAGGTATCAAGGAAGCTTAATCAGAGGAAGAACATCGATGTATCTTTAGATATGTACTCTATTTTCAATTTAATTACCAAAAATACTTCTTTTTATTTTATTATTATTATTTGCCACACTACTTGCAGGACCTTAGTTCCCTGACCAGGGATTGAACCCAGGCCCTAGTAGTGAAAGAACCTAGTCCTAAACACTGGGCAACCAGAGAGTTCCCTCATATCACTTTCTAAAAAAATTTCTTTAAACTTTTAATTTTGTATTGGGGTATAGCCAATTAACAATACTGTGATAGTTTCAGGCGAATGGCAAAGGGACTCTGCCATACATAAACATTCTCCCCCAAGCTCCTCTCCCATCTGGGCTGTCACATAACAGTGAGCAGAGTTCCATGTACCACAAATACTTCTTAAATGAACTTCCCATTTAGGAGTTGTGCTGCTATCTCTCCCCTTTGGTGTGATTCTAAGTAGAATTCTGGGACAAAGTATATGAAAAAATCCCATGGCTTTCAATACCCACTACCACATAGCTGTCATCAGCAATATGAGGGTATCAATATTACTGTAGCCTTACCAGAAGTGGGCACTGATACTTTAAAACTTCTTTGCCACTAGTAGAAAACTACTATTTCTTTATTACAAGTTAAGCTAAACATTTTCCATTAATGTTTTCTTTAAAGCATAAGTTTAATATCTTTATAATTACTACCAATAGTCTCTGTGCATGGCACCAGCAAAATAACATCTTACAATGTCTCATACTAAAATGAGGCTGTCGTTTTTCCCTATAACCACAAAACTGGCTGTGTCACAATAGCAGCATTCAATGACATCAGATTTTTACACTCTCGCTAAGATCCTTGACCTCTAAGACTTACTGTAAACTCAATGAGGATAGAAAAAAATGTCTTGTTTGATTTTGAAATCCTATTTCAACGTCAGCAAGTTAAAACGCACTCGATAATTCTTTGCTGTAAGAATAACTAAATAAGATAATGGATGGTGACAAAATATAAATTGACACCATATTTTCTGAGCTCCTCACACGTGACACAAATAAATTTAGCTCAGTAAACATCACATGAGAAAAAGGAGAAGTAGGTTGTTCCTTCTTTCCATATAACTAGGGCACCCGTGATTCCAGTGTGCCAATGACAGTTCTTATTTATACCTTTTGTTCTCACACCCTATCTGCTGAATTCTGGATTGGGCAACACATTTTATGGTCATTCTACATCAAAAGGATATTCCTTTCATGAATAGTAGATCTAAGTGCAAAGGAAAGGTCCTGTCCAGGGAGCTTGTCTTTGTGTCACTTTGAATTTCACTTTAAAAACCTATAAGCAGATAATTCTTTGGGCCTCATGGGTTTTTTTTTTCCCCCTTAAATAATATTTTACCACTTAAAGCTAAGTTACAATCTGCAAATAGTTAATTGCTAACTAACAGAATATCCCCTGATGGTATTAGCATTCTTTATTCCATTTTGTTGATAAGACAAGTGACAAATGGAAAGAAAAAGTGACTTATTCCAGGGCACATCAAGTATGAATTATCAGCAAGGTGAAAGGAGGCTATTGGAGCTCCACTCTCTGGTTTTTGATTAATTCTCTGAACCACACAGCCATTAATCTGCAATTAGATCTCCTGTGTAGTTTGGTTTGAGATTTTAATCAGTAAATGGCTTTGTAAACTGCAGGCCGTAATAACCTATTTCAAATTGTATGAGCAAAATCACAAGCATACCTTGGATATTTTTTAATGGGCATAAAATTCATGGTTAATAATATTTCAGTTTCACTGAACAACAGTCTGAATTCAAGCCTAATTTATGGTTCCTAAATTATCAGAAGGCAAAAGGAATATTTATAAAATAGGTGAAGTATAGAATAAATAGTTAATACTTTGGGTAATTAAAAATAAAATTGTTACATTTTTACATTTCAGAAGTATGTATGTCTACATTTCATTCCACAGTGCAGTTTGGATAAGATTTTAGCAGATTAACATCCCAAATTATAACAGTCTTAATGGAGTTAGCAAAGTCATTCTTTATAGCAACTAAAATGAAAACTAATAGAAATAAATGTAATACACTATGTCTAAGACCCATATATAAAAGAGGCATATCATATATGCATTTGATGAACTATTATTATACTTTTGTCACATCCAGATTAATTTATAAACATATTAATTTATAAACATAAACATTAATTTATAAACATATAAGTCAGTCAAGGTCCTATTGGTATCTTGTGAGGATGGGATAAGAAACTGGTAAACTCATGTAAAGTTCATTCAGAGGAATAAGTTTCAGAGAATAAACAAGAAAATGTTTTAAAAGTATGAATAAACTATAACAATAAAAAACAGTATTCTTCTGGCACAGACCAATGGAATAAAATGCAAGGTTAAGAAACAGGCACAGGTGCATAAAGTATTCAATAAATGAAAAATAACAATGAAAAACAGAAGGATTTAAAAAGCAATGTTGTGACAGCTGACTTGATCCATACCTCACATCATTCAGCAAATAAATTCCAGGTGAGATGCATATCTCAGTGTAAGAAAGCAAAAACAAAATGTTTGGGAAGGCTTTTCTACATATGACTTCAAAGATAAAAAGACTGATAGATTTGATATAAAACATAACACTTACTGAAATAAATATGTATTAAGGATAGCAATCAGTCTTCTGCCGTTCATGCTATAATCACTTAAATTCATCATTTGTCTTTTAATTCCATTTAGCCCCTTGACACAAAAAAAAACCTTTTAAACTATAAGAAGTTAAAAATACCAATCTCTTCTTTAAGGTCTCTTTCCTTTAGCTGTAAAATGATTTTCTTAACCCCAAACCAGAACAATTTTCATTCATCTTCTTGTAATTTTTTTCATTGTTTCTTATGTTAATTAAACAAATGAGAAGTTAAAATACAGCTTTGTCGTCTATTATTTGTTTGATTTGAGGATGTTAATTAACTTCTCTGACATGATAATGTCGGCCTGTTAGAGTTACTGTTAAGATTAAAATACTTCCTATAAAACATTTATCATATTTATTACAGAACCTATTTCAAACAGCATCCTACAACTTGGTCTTAATGCTGCAGTCTGAAGTTATCAGATGGCCAAAGAGCATTGTAATCCAAGAGTACTAAAAGGTTCCTTTTACACTAGAACCACTGAGATTATTTATGAGCTTGAAATATAAATAGGATATTTACCCTTCTTCATCTTACCTCTAATAGACCATCTTCTGGCAGATCCGTACAGTGAACAGCATTCTGGATCTTAGTTTTACCAAAGATTGCTCGGAGGGTTCCAGGGCGTAAATGTCGGGCAATTTCCTGTTAAAAACACATACACATATAGATTAAAGTCAGTCATGTAGTGTTAATTAAAAGGAAAAAAACCACCAGCTATATGAAACACCTGAATTATTCATTAATGAGATACATGTATATGTTACTGGTAATGATTTTTCCTAGAAACAACACGAATGCATGAAAACTGAGCAATGAACATTCTCACAGTTGACTCACAAAACTTTCACCTGGCCCAATGTAACATCCACTGTAATCTATGTTGAAGGCAACAACAATTACATCTCTTATCAACAGATTACAGGAATCACATAAAATATGAACCCAGTTCATTATTGTGAGAGACTTGTATTTTATAAAGACAATAGAGATCCTAACGACTTAATTTAAAATGAAGTAGTCTGACAGCATTGATTTCAAAAGGTTTTTTTTAAAATGTAACAGTTGTATCAGTTTAGTGCTACCTCACACTTAGGGGAAAAAAGTTACAAATAACTCATACAATTGTGGGTAAAAGAAATGAGGTTAAAAAAACTGAAGACATAGGAATATCAGTGATATACTTAATAGTCTTTGTTTTTCTAAGTTAAAGATTTTCTAAAATCCTATTTTAATTTTGAAATATATTGTACATGCAAAAAAGGCATTGACGCCACATGAATATTTAGGAATAATAATGAAACAAATGCCTGTGTACATGCCATTGAGCAGAATTAAAATAATATTAAAATAACTTCCAAGGCCCCCTGTGCTGTCTCCATCCAGAGGTTACCATTATTACCCTGTTATTTTTTCAAGGCATTGTTTTTCATACTTGTCCATGTAAATATGTGTAGCTGTAACTCATTTTTGTTACCATATATATTCCAATGTATGACTGTTAAGCAGCTAAATTGTACCCGACTGTTTTACAACCCCATGGACTGTAGCCTGCCAGGCTCCTCTGTCCATGGGATTTTCCAGGCAAGAATACTGGAGTGGGTTGCCATTCCCTTCTCCAGGGAATCTTCCCAATCCAGCAACTAAACCCATGTCTCCTGAATTTGCAGGTTGTTTCTTTACCTCTGAGCCACCAGGGAAGCCCCCAGTGTAGGACAGAACATAGTTTATCTATTTTCCTGATGACTGACATTCAGTTAATCTCTCTCTCCCACCTCTCTCTGTATCCTCCCACCTCTCTCTCTAGCTCACACATACACATACATGTATGCACACACAAACAATTCTGCTACAAGCCTTTTGGTACATGGTGCATATGTGCAGTTTTTCTGTAATCTTAGGAAATATACATACTCAGGTTCCCTAAGTCCTGTCAAACTACTTTCTTAAATAGCTGAAACAATTTGCCCTCAGTCATCATTGCATACAAGAGTTAAGGAGTTTTACTGCAAAGGGGAAAGAAATGGAGCAGTACTGGAGAGAGAGGTGGGATAAAGAGACAGTTTTTTTTTTTTTTGACAGAGAGAGACGGGATGTGACTTTTAAAGTTGGAGAAATAATAGTATGGTTTTATGGTGATAGGAACAACCCAACAAAGGGGAAAACTGATGAAGCAGAAGGGAGAAGAAAGAGTTGTTGGAGAGATGGAAGCAAGCGACTAAGTAGAGAAGTTGGCCTTATCTAAGAGCACGAAGCATTCATCCTAAACATCAAGACAGTACACAGGCCCAGTTATAGCTGTGGGTTTATGTGGTAGCTGGAACTTAGGGAAGTTCTTTCTCTACTTTAAGTTTTACTGAGGTATAACTTACACATGATAACATGCATTGGTTTTCACTGTACTGCCCCATGAATTCTGTCAAATGTATATACTCAGCAACTCTCATCTTAAACAGAATATAGAACATTTCTAAAGTTCCTTCTAGATACTTTTTTTTGACTCATTTTGACTATTTTCAAGTGAAAAAAGTCAGCAAGATTGTCACCAACTGAGAGGAACTCTGGGGAGGAAGTTTTGGGGATCTGAGGAGAGAAAAGAAAGCATGAGATAACATTTAAGAGGGGAGAAAAGTGAATGAACTAGAAAAATGGATGTGACTCAGGCACTAAGGGCCCTCTTGAGGTCAGTGATCACAAAAGACAGATTATTCAGAACAGCTGTGTGTTCTCCAGTCATGGACACAGGCAAAGGTGAGGCAGAAAGTTGAACTTAATGAGGGCTGGGGTTTTATCAAAACAACACGAGAGAGGGGTGAGGGAGGCTCAGGGTGTATGTAAGAAAATGATGATAATGATGGACAAAATTTTTTTTAATTGAGGAAGAAAGTAAAGTGGGGGAGGACAAGGAAAAGGGTGAGACACAATGAAAAGGTAGATCAGTGCATCAGAGCTCCTAGTGGGATGGGATGATTTATGGAAATCTGTGTGTTAGAAGAAATGAGCTGGAAAGTTAAGAGACTGGATATTTGAAATTGGAATTACTGGGGGTGGGCAGAGATGGGGTTATAAAGATTTATAATGACAAATTTTAAGGTATAACCATGCTGAGGTCAGGTGGAAAGAAAGAAGGTTGAAAGAAAGGAGGACAACAGCTGGAGAGGCCAAGGTATGGAATGGACTGTGCTGTGCTGTGCTGTGCTGAGTCGCTCAGTCGTGTCTGACTCTTTGCCACCCCATGGACTGTAGCCCACCAGGCTCCTCTGTCCATGGGGATTCTCTAGGCAAGAATACTGGAGTGGGCTGTCATGTCCTTCTCTAGGGGATCTTCCCAACCCAAGGATCAAACCCAGGTCTCCCGCATTACAGGTGGATTCTTTACTGTCTGTGTCACCAGGGAAGCCCTAAGGAATAGATTACCTGTATGAGTATGCAAATCACCAAGAATTATGACAGGCGTAGGGTATGGTGCTGGGATGCTGAGCAGCGTTCACAGCTGTGATTTCATCACTTCAGCACATTTTAAAGGCATGCATTTAATTACTTAAGTCATAGTTTCAAGGTTTCTATCAAATGTCAGTTACAAATGTTATCAAGTTGAAGAAAAACATTTGATCAACTAGGAGATAAGGATGACTTTATATTTTATTTCATATTCAATTATTTTCATTCCGTTCCTCATAATTGTCTGGGAATGAAGTACCTGATATTAAACACCTACTCTACTTATGTGGTGGTAAGCTGCCATTCTGTGAAATACAATGTACTTTGGAAAATTACGAAAGGTGAATGAAAGGTGAATACTTCTTTTCTTTTCCTTACTGTTTCAGATTAGGGGAAAAACTTTGAAGTGACTCACTCTGAAATATCACTTTCACGTAGGTGTCTGCTACGTGCACAGCACTTGAACTCTGGAGAGACTGGTGTGTTGGAGGGATGTTGTACTGTGGTCAGAGAGTGCAGTTTCTTTGGTCTTCTTTTGAAAGGTTTGTCAGATTTTCTTTGTGTCCTAATGCAGAGTCCATTTTAGTGACGGTCTCATGGATAGTGGGGGCTCCCCAGGTGGTGCAGTGGTAAAGAACCCATCTGCCAAAGCAGGAGACAAGGGTTCAGTCTCTGGGTTGGGAGGATCCCCTGGAGTAGGAAATGGCAACGCACTCCAGTATCCTTGCCTGGAGAATCCTATGGACAGAGGAGCCTGGTAGGCTACAGTCCACAGGGTCACAGAGAGACGCATGTACACACACATGAGTAGTGGAAAAGAATATTGTCATAGGTTGCATTCTCTGAGATACCAACTCTGAGGTGGACATTTGCATGCAGGAAGTTTATTGGGGAGTAGCCTTAGGATCTATACTTGTGGGGAAGTGAGGAAAACAAGACTGGGCAGAGGGAGAAGTTGAAGTTCAATGCAGTAATAGCAGTTGCCCCAGGTAATCCTACAAGGAGCTCTGGAGCTTCAGAGTTGTCCTCAACTGACACAAACGGGTCAGACTTTTATTTCTCCAAATTGACAAGTCACTGGACAGAGGCCACTCCAAGGAAGGGGGCATGTCTTTGGACAGATGGCTTTTCTTCAGCAGACAGCAGTCTCTGGAGAGGGACTTACTGTATTACTGTCAGCTGCTAACACTCCCAGCAGCTGGGGACTGTGCATTTCAGTCCTGAAGGGCAGATGGGGATCTGAGCAGCCCTCCATGGCATCTACTAATTACAAACATACAAACATACACCCACACAGACAGGCACACATGCACATGTATATATAATGCATGTGTATATACAGCATGTATGACAAAACACATGTGGACTATTGAAATCTGATTACCATTCCTTTTAGGTAATTTTTTTCTCTTTTCTGGAAGGTTTTGAATTATCTCTTTATCTAGGCATTGGCCATTTACTGGTCATTCTCCTCCATACTCAATAGTCCAATCTAATTTGAAGATACATATTTTCAGTTTATTATTTCTTTTATTGTTTTCTCTCCTCCATTTTATTTCTTCCTTTTTTTTAACCAGCCATTTCCATGTAACAGATATTGAAACTGATGATTCTATCTTGCCTCTATCTTTTTATATTCTCCATCTAATTGTCTATTTGTGTTATATTCTGGGAGAATTCCTCCATTTGACCTGTCAGCTCAATAATCTGCTTTTAAACTGGGTCCACTGCAGAATTCTACTCATTTTCTAAGTATTTTTAACATTTCAAAAATTATATTTTAAGTTTTCTGTATCTGTAATGATTTTTATGGATCCAATATTCTTTTTCTGGGGATGCCAACTATATTAAAGACTCTTGTTAGCTCCAGTAGTTTGCTTGCCTTAGGTGTTGATTACGTTTGTTGTATTTGGTGTCTTCTTTATGATATGAATTAACTGCAAATGGGTGGAACTCCTGACTCTTTATCTTTGGAATTCTCTATTTACCTGTCACAGAGGGCAGGGACATACCAACATATTATAAGGTATGCTCATTGCTTTTCTTAAGGATGCAGGGTTTCTCATTTTTCCCGGGTGTCACTAGCTACCTACCCATCACATTACCTCTAGCTGCTGCTGCTAAGCTGCTAAGTCGCTTCAGTCGTGTCCGACTCTGTGCGACCCCATAGACGGCAGCCCACCAGGCCCTGCTGTCCCTGGGATTCTCCAGGCAAGAACACTGGAGTGGGTTGCCATTTCCTCCTCCAATGTCTTCTACCTCTAGCTAAAGCCCCATATTCATGGTCTTGGGCTGTGGCTAAAAGCATCAGCTGTCTTCCACTCAGCATAAGCAAGCAAAGGGGAAATGGCTGGTGGACTCTGCTGCTCTTCATGCAGCCTCCTCACCCATCACCCTACTAATGAATGGCTCAAGGCCCCTCCTGGGCATCGTGTCCACATCATCTGACATACAGTCAGATGCCCTGCCCCTTCTGAGTAGGCCTCTCCTGCGTGCTTTAGAGTAGGCTTCTCCTTAACAGTCCAATCCTACCCGCTTTTGTCTTTCGAAGTTGATGGCCTGCTCAAGTTAAGCACTCTCTTGTTTTCCAGCTTGGCTGGAGATTTCCTCTTTTAAATAAAACAAGGTAAAATACATCTCCCATAGTTTCTGAGGATTGGAAAGGGAGGGAAAGATGGGTATATATTTGTTATCTGCCACACTGATGAAAAACTCATCTTACTGACATTTCCATTTCTCCAAACCTAGTAAGTTACCTTTAATTCACACTAGCTACTATCATTTTATGTGTAAAACACAGACATTAGTATGCTACTCACTTGCTATGACCTAATGTCTCAGCTTGTTAGTGTGTCATTCATATTCCTCCACATTCTGCCTAAATCTATCCTTTAGGCCTCACACACACCTTCCCTGAAACCTAAAATCCCAACAACATAATTTCCTCTATAAAACTAACTTGAATTCCTCCCAGAGTAATCTTTCCATTCCCACTGCTCGTACAGGAATCTATGTTCCTACTGTATATCCCTGACTTGCGATCATAGTTTTTCTGTGTGCCTATTTCAGTAAGTTTCCATTAGACTCCCCTTTGACACAACATAAGACTTGCTTAGTATTCTAGGCCTTATTTATGAAAGGTGGAATTTGAACATTAGTCGCACAGTTGTGTCGGACTCTGTGATCACACGGACTGTAACTTGCCTGGCTCCTCTGTCCATAGAATTCTCCAGGCAAGCCTACTGTAGTGGGTTGCCATTTCCTTCTCCAGAGGATCTTCCTGACCAAGGGATCAAACTGGGGTCTCCTGCATTGCAGGCAGATTCTTCAACAACTGAGCCACTAGGGATGAACACACAGCAAGTGTTTGCTAAATATTTCTGACTGACATAAAATGCCAGCACTGCTATTCAAAAAGCCAGTAAAGCAGCAGAATGAAGGATAAGGACTGTGGAGAAAGGCTCTCTGGATTTGAAATTTGCTTCTGTCACTTACGAGTGGTGTGGCCATGCCATGTGGCTTAACCTTTCTGCCTATTGTAATGTTCTCCTTTGTAAAATATCGATTAAAAACAGGACTTAACTACAATGTTGTTGTGATAATTAGAGTAAGTAGAAGTATTTTAGAGCAGTTAATGGAGAAGGTGATGGCACCCCACTCCAGTAGTCTTGCCTGGAAAATCCCATGGACGGAGGAGCCTGGTAGGCTGAAGTCCATGGGGTCACTAGGAGTCGGACACGACTGAGCGACTTCACTTTCATGCATTGGAGAAGGAAATGGCAACCCACTCCAGTGTTCTTGCCTGGAGAATCCCAGGGACGGGGGAGCCTGGTGGGCTGCCGTCTATGGGGTCGCACAGAGTCGGACACGACTGAAGTGACTTAGCAGCAGAGCAGTTAAAGACTCTGCCTGCAGTGTGGGAGACTGTTTGATCCCTCGGTTGGGACAATCCCCAAGGGAAGGGAATGGCAACCCACTCCAGTATTCTTGCCTAGAGAATCCCATGTATGGAGGAGCCTGGTAGATTACAGTCCATGTGGTTCATATCTGTTGTTCAAATTTAGACTTTCGTTTTGGATCAGTTTTTTTTTTTTAAAGGTAATACATTTATGTTAGATTTGACCATTGTAAAATATCAAATATGCCCTATAAGAGTAAAAAATATTGAAATGTTTAAAGTGAAAGCCTAGAAAACTCCTCCATTGATCATTTCCCCCCTCATTTCCTGAGAGACATTCCCTAATCATTCCCAATAGATCCATGTTCCTCACGCTCCTTGTATTGTATGGTGAAAACCCTCCTACCATGCAGTTCCACTCCCATAATGAAGCAGAGAGGAGTACCAGGTAAATAAAAGCAACAGAAGTATCAACATGCAATTTAAATTTAACAGGTAAATTTTAAGTTATCACAATATTATAAGTGAGGGATTATGCTGAGAAAGTAAGACTCTTTAAAGAGGACTGTTTATTTGCACTTAGAAGTCTTTCAAACTGTACTGAATTTCTGGCATATTCATCCCCCACCACAACCTTGCCTTCTCAGCTCCATCAAGTCAAATGCTTGAACAGCTCATTTTAAGTACTAAAAATTCTATTCAGGTAACCCTGTGAGTGGGAGGAAGAAATATGGTTTAAAGAATGACCTTTAAATCAAAGACATGGGGGAAAAAATGTACTAAGTAGAATGGTAATACAATACTGAAAACAAAGAAGAGGAGGTTTACATAATTATTCTATTACTGCGTGGATTATAAAGAATATTATTGTCTATTCAATAATAGGTCTATCAGACTGACAAAGTATGTGTGGACAAAGAAAACAAACTGCTTCCCTAGAAAGCTAATCTGTTTCAGTTCTCCCTGATACAGAAGAGATACACAAGAACGAAAATCACCTTCCACTTAAAAAATGAATTAAATCTGGAAGAGATTTGTAAAATTCACTGATTATGGAAGTTTTAAGAACAACAACTTTGTGACCAACTCTAGAATACAGTTTGGAGAAGGAAATTGCAACCCACTCCATATTCTTGCCTAGAGAATCTTGTGGACAGCGGAGCCCGGTGGGCTGCCATTTATGGGGTTGCACAGAGTCAGACATGACTGAAGCGACTTAGCAGCAGCAGCAGCAGCTAGAATACAGTCATAAAATGAGTGACATATGGTGCATAATCACAGCTAGTCATTAGCCTAATTAGGGGAAAATTTTAAGTAAAAGGAAAAAAATTCTTGGCTTAATCTCTTGGGTAAACTTAATCTATAGGTTATCCTTAATCTATAGGATAACCATGTTAGTAGTGCTATAGATAAGAGGATAAATCTTAACAGAGGAACTAGCATGGCTCCAATCTTAGCAATCCTAAAAGAGTTGTGAAACAAAAGAAATGTTACAACCACTGCCATCATTTATAGACAACAAGGGTAACAGAATTTAATATCAAAGGCCAATGAAACAACCACTATAATTAAAACAGCAAACACTCAAGTTTCTAGCCATTACTGGTGCTCTTCGGCAGAGTCCTATAATATTAAAAAGTACATGCTAAGCCCTCTTCTTGACTCCTCTGATACTCCAAATATATCTTACCAAACCTTAACCACCAAACATTTTTCCCATTTCCATGCAACTTTGTATTAACTAATGCAGTTACAGTTTCACATTCCTGGGAGATGACCAATACCAGGCTAATTCACAACTAAACAAGTTACCGAAACACCAAAAGGAATCAGAAATAGGAAAGGAAATCAGAGAAGAGATCCAAAAGCTACTTTCTATAAGTCTAAGGATCCTTCTAGAAAAAATAATTGCAAAACTAAACACATCTACTTATATATTAGTCTCAATGAATGAGCCATTGGAGAATTTACAGTAAATACTCTCATTAGCTCTAGAGACCACATGAATTATTTATATAAGAGGAATCATTACCTCTGACAAGCTTCACAGCTCCCTTTTAATTAAATAGAAATTAGCTATAATGTAAATTTATAGAACCTGAAGAGGGTCATCATTAAGTGTAATTTCAGGTGAACCATTTAGACAATTCAATCCTATCTTCTCCACCAGGCTCCAACAGACCACAGGTCACAGTAGTCACTGCCTCCAACTGAGCTTTTGCTACTGCAGTCAATAGTAGGCACTGGCTGACATAAGGTCTCGTTTGACACAGGTATTTTTTTATATGTAAAATGATTTGGTTCTCCTGGTTCTCCTTTTTTAAAATTGTTGGACAAATCTTTTTGTTTGCTTTTATGTGACTTGCTTTGTATTTCAGCAAAACGCACAAGGACTTGTTTGTACGTAAAGTCTGAGAACATAAACATTAATATAGAGGAAACAAACTCCTTTTCAGTAAATATTTTTCTATTTCTTTTCTGTTTTTCCCAAAAATTACATTATAGGAGATTTAACCTTTGAAGTACAGGCTTTACCTGGCCAACACTATGGATCTGATTCCAGACCACTGCAACAAAGTGAGTACTGCAATAAAGTGAGTCACACAAGTTTTTTGGTTTCCCGGTGCATATGTTATGTTTGCAATACACTTTAGTCTATTAGGTGTGCAATAGCATTATATCTTGGAGAAGGCAATGGCACCCCACTCCAGTACTCTCGCCTGGAAAATCCCATGGACGGAGGAGCCTGGTGGACTGCAGTCCATGGGGTCGCACAGAGTCAGACATGACCAAGTGACTTCACTTTGACTTTTCCTTTCATACATTGGAGAAGGAAATGGCAGCCCACTCCAGTGTTCTTGCCTGGAGAATCCCAGGGACGGGGGAGCCTGGTGGGCTGCCGTCTATGGGGTCGCACAGAGTCGGACACGACTGAAGCGACTTAGCAGCAGCAGCAGCATTATATCTTAAAAAATGAACATACCTTAATTAAAAAATAACCTATTGCTAAAAAATGCTTGGCTTTCCCAGGTAGCACTAGTGGTAAAGAAGCCACCTGCCAGTGCAGGAGACGTGAGACACGGGTCTTATCCCTGGATTGGGAAGTTACCCTGGAGGAAGGCATGGCAACCCACTCTGGTATTCTTGTCTGAAGAATCCGCATGGACAGAGGAGCCTGGAGGGCTACAGTCCATAGGGTCACAAAGAATTGGACACAACAGAACCAACTTAGTTATTATTAGTTAAAAAATGCTAACCACCATCTGAGCCTTCAGTAATAGCAGCATCGAAGATCACTGGTCACAGATCACTACGACAAATATAAACAATAATGAAAAAGTACAAAATATTGTGAGATCTGCCAAAATATGACACAGACATGAAGTGAGCGAGCACTATTGGAAAAATAGTGTTGACAGACTTGCTTGTGGCAGGGTTGCTACAAACCTTCCATTTGTTAAAAACAAACACACAAACAAAAGACCCCATGGTATTAGTGAAGCCTGATTAAGCGGAACAATAAAACAAAGTAAGCCTGTATAGACACATCACTACCGAGACACTTGAGGGGCATTCTCAATCTCTCCCCCATGGAAAAAAAGTGTTGTGCACAGTCTACTACACCCTGATAAAATAACTGCTGCTCAAACTTCTTTCCTAAAGAGACCTGCAGCTCAATAAAGTAATGGAGCTATATAAATAAAGTAATGAAGGAATAAAGTAATGAAATAGCTAAGACCCATTCTGGCATCTCTGACAACTGAGTCACTGCCACATTCTGCCATTACAAATGCTGAAATGTGGCCCTTAGCAGTCTATTTTCTATCTTCACTCTGCCACCATATTCTCATTGATTTCTATACTATTGATTTCTTCCTGGTTCATCCACTGCTCTTAATAAATATATTCACCACAAAATAGTCAGAGTGGGCTCTATAAAACATAAGTCAAGTTATACCATTTTCCTGCCTCACATCCTCTGATGCTTTTCTTAAGAGAACAATCCACAAATTTGAACATAAGCTATACGGTCCTGCATGATCGAATATCTGCTTACCTCTCTACCCTCACCTGAAATAGTCTCGTCACATCAACCTCTTCCAATTTTTCAAAGCCACCAAGCTCTTCCCTGCTTCAAGCATGAAAACACATACTATTCCCTTTGCTTATTCTGGCTCAGAAATTCTTCTCCCTTTTCTTATGTTCTTTACAAATAGTTCAGAAAAAGCAATGTAAATCAGCTGTGGTGGATTCTACAGAGTGGCTCTTTCAACTCCTCATTCTATCCCCCTTCTAGGTGAAAGTCAGAAATGTAAAAACTACCTTCATGGTGCAAGTTATGTCATGCTAGTCAGATCTAGAAGGCAAAACTGAGCAAAGCCCATCTTCCACTGATAATGTCACTGGCAGACAAAGCCGGTGGTGGAAGAAATGCATGTTTGGAGGCATTCGTGGTGGCCAGACTCACTGTCTGAGTGACCAGATTCCTAGAAATGAGAGCCAGTGATGGTGGCAGCAGTGGAGGCAGCAGCAGCAGCCACTTCTGCTTCTAGATGCAGGAATGCCCTTACACTCAACAGCTCCAATGGAAGCTCCTGATATCGGGTTATGCAGCCCTTCTAATGCTTGTAAACGTCTACTTTTTCCCTGTATCAAATCCCTTTTTAAAGAATACCATGGCTGGTCTGTTTCCTGCTCTGAACTTTCAATGATACTTTGATGTTCCACCTCTCTTCCTCATCTCTACACAAAAGGACAATCTCTGCTGCTACTTAGTAAGTAGGGCTTCCCAGGTGGCTCAGTGGTAAAGAGTCACCTGGCAATTCAGGAGACACAGGTTCAATCCCTGGGTCAGGAAGATATGGAGAAAGAAATGGCAACCCTCTCCAGTATTCTTGTCTGAGAAACCCCATGGACAGAGGAGTCTGGTGGGCTACAGTCCATGGGGGTACAAAAGTCCAACAAGACTTAGCGACCAAACCACTTAGTAAGTACATTCTTGCCATCTGGCTTTCACCACCACTCTCTTGAAATTACTCTTTCAAAAGTCACCTGAAATAATCAGTATTCTTGCTGAAATCTCTTATATAGCAGCACAGTGAGAAAAGTGCTAGTATGGGTACACCTGAGTTTATAAAGTAGGACAGAGAGTTTATTAAAGGCTTAGGTTCAGCAATGCTGCTGCTGCCGAGTCGCTTCAGTCGTGTCCAACTCTGTGCGATCCCATAGACGGCAGCCCACCAGGCTCCCCCATCCCTGGGATTCTCCAGGCAAGAATACTGGAGTGGGTTGCCATTTCCTTCTCCAATGCATGAAAGTGAAAAATGAAAGTGAAGTCTCTCAGTCGTGTCCGACTCTTAGCGACCCCATGGACTTCAGCCCACCAGGCTCCTCCGTCCATGGGATTTTCCAGGTAAGAGTACTGGAGTGGGTTGCCAGTGCCTTCTCCACCAGCAATGCTAGGTTGAATTAAATGAGATAATGCCCATACAATGTCTAATACTGTCTGACCAAATTGTAGGCACACAGAAGTAGATAAACTCATCTTCATATTAAAGTTATAACTAACCATGTGGCACTCACATAGTCTTTTCATTTTAAAAAGCAGGTAGTATTTTATGTGAATCTCACAACCTCCTACTGTATTGACAATGCAAATAGTTTTCACCTTTTGTAGATATGGATAATTTGGTTTAATGGACCATCTTAGACTTTCCATCCAGCACTAAAGAAAGAGTGTATTCAAAGGTCCAACCACTTTGGGAAAACTCTTATCAAAATTTTAATTTCCTAACTGCCCCATGTCCACTATAATTCCCTTTAAAGTCACTATGAGCAGCTAAGATTCCATACTGAGGTTAGCACTTAAAAATCATCTAAATGCCTCCCGCAGTTACCAAGAGCGGCACAATCTAATAGATATAATAGCATGAGCCACATTAAAAAGTAAAACAAGAGTAGTTAATTTTAATAATAAAGAAAGCTGAGAGCTGAAAAATTGATGCTTTTGAACTGTAGTGTTGGAGAAGACTCTTGAGAGTCCCTTGGACTGCAAGGAGATCCAACCAGTCCATCCTAAAGGAAATCAGTCCTGAATATTCATTGGAAGGACTGATGCTAAAGCTGAAACTCCAATACTTTGGGCACCTGATGCGAAGAACTGACTCATTGGGAAAGACCCTGATGCTAGGAAAGATTAAAGGCGGGAGGAGAAGGGGACGATAGAGGATGAGATGGTTGGATGGCATCAGCGACTCAATGGACATGAGTTTGAGTAAACTCTGGGAGTTAGTGATAGACAGGGAGGCCTGGTGTGCTGCAGTCCATGGGCTTGAAAAGAGTTGGACATGAATGAGTGACTGAACTGAACTGAATACAATTTATTTAACCCTATATATCTAAAATATAATTCCAGTGAATAATTAATATAAAAATTATGAATGAGCTATTTTACATTATTATTTCATACTAAATATTCAAAGTCCTGGGTGTACCTCAGATGTACAACACATCTCAATTTGAACCAGTCATCCTTTAAGTGCTTGAGTGCTACAAGGGCACAGTGGCCACCATGTGGATAACATAGACCTAGAGACTGGCAGCTCTCTTCTTTCACCCAGTGTACTTCTTGGCAACATTCTACTTAAAAGCTGAGCCCAAACTGCTAATATCTATAGTATCAAGGAGACTTTCAGTTGAGTTCAGTTCAGTCACTCAGTCGTGTCCGACTCTTTGCGACCCCATGAATCGCAGCATGCCAGGCCTCCCTGTCCATCACCAACTCCCAGAGTTCACTCAGACTCACATCCATCGAGTCAGTGATGCCATCCAGCCATCTCATCCTCTGTCGTCCCCTTCTCCTCCTGCCCCCAATCCCTCCCAGCATCAGAGTCTATTCCAATGAGTCCACTCTTCACATGAGGTGGCCAAAGTACTGGAGTTTCAGCTTTAGCATCAATCCTTCCAAAGAAATCCCAGGGCTGATGTCCTTCAGAATGGACTGGTTGGATCTCCTTGCAGTCCAAGGGACTCTCAAGAGTCTTCTCCAACACCACAGTTCAAAAGCATCAATGCTTCGGCGCTCAGCCTTCTTCACAGTCCAACTCTCACATCCATACATGACCACAGGAAAAACCATAGCCTTGACTATACGGACCTTTGTTGGCAAAGTAATGTCTCTGCTTTTGAATATGCTATCTAGGTTGGTCATAACTTTTCTTCCCAGGAGTAAGCGTCTTTTAATTTCATGGCTGCAGTCACCATCTGCAGTGATTTTGGAGCCCAAAAAAATAAAATCTGACACTGTTTCCACTGTTTCCCCATCTATTTCCCAAGAAGTGATGGGACCAGATGCCACTGGACCAAAACCTCTAGGGCAATCTAGCCATGCTTCTCATATTTCCATCATAGGCTATAATCTTATCTTATCTCATCTTATCTATTTATCTATCTATCATGTTTGTTGCCCACTTTTCTTCTACAAGTGACATTACAAATGTACACCATTATCCTCATGCCCCTATCCTTAGCTACATCTGTTCTCTCAGCAGACAACTTTGTTTCCTGCTTCACAGAGAAAATTGAGACTATCCAGAATCATCTCCTTAAATTTCCTCTACCCAGTTACTTATATTTGTATACTCTCCTTTATTATTTACTGTAAAAGGAAGAAGAAGTATGTCTTTTCCTTTTACTAATTAACCCTCCCATCTCTTGGCCACTCTAAGTTAGGAAATTTGTTTCATTATAATTCTATTTCTCTTGTATTTAATATTTTCAATATTTCTCTTTCCTGCATCCTACAGAAAAGCTCAAGTCTCCCATCACACACACACAAATACACAACTTTAATTACTCTCCCATCTCTTCCCTTCCTTTTTAATAAGTCTTAATAATTTCTGGAAGAAAAGCTATGACCAAATTAGACATCATATTAAAAAGCAGACACATTACTTTGCCAACAAAAGTCCATCTAGTCCAAGCTATGATTTTTCCAGTACTCATGTATGGATGTGCGAGTCAGACTATAAAGAAAGCTGAGTGCCGAAGAAATGATGCTTTAGAACTGTGGTGTTGGAGAAGACTCTTGAGAGTCCCTTTGACTGCATGGAGATCCAACCAGTCCACCCTAAAGGAAATCAGTCCTGAATATTCATTGGAAGGACTGATGCTGAAGCTGAAACTCCAATACTTTGGGCACCTGATGCGAAGACCTGACTCAGTTGAAAAGACCCTTATGCTGGGAAAGATTGAGGGCAGGAGGAGAAGCGGACAACAGAGGATGAGATGGTTGGATGGCATCACTGACTCAATGCACATGAGTTTGGGCAAGCTCTAGAAGTTGGTGATGGACAGGGAAGCCTGGCATGCTGCAGTCCACTGGGTTGCAAAGAGTCGGACACGACTGAGCAACTAAACTGAACTGAATAATCTCTATTCCCTTTATACTCTTTGCTTTGGCAAAGGACACCAATTATTTTCTAATTGGTCACAGAATCTCTCCATATGTGACTTCTCTCCATTCCCTTATTCCTGAAGCTCTCCCTTCACTTAGTCCATGTGGCAGCCAGTCCAGGTTCTCCTTATGACTCCTCAGCCCTCTTTGTTTACACATTCCTCCTGTCCAGAGTTCCTCTTTGTTCTCTTATCTGTTGGCTCTCCCTGGGCGATCTCATTCATTACTAATCATGTCTCTTCAGAGGACTCTTTAATCCCTAAATTTAGCCCAGTCCTCTTTTCTAAATTCCAAACTGGAATATACAACTGCCTAACAAACATCACTTGGTTATCCCACAGGACTCATGTTCAATTTGTCCAAAGCTAATCTCAGTATCTCCTCCCATCCCAAATCCTCCTCCTCCTCAATTCCCTCTCTTCATGAACAGCACTACCACTCAACCAAGGTTCTAGAACAAAACTTGGGAGTCATCCTCAGACTCTTCTCTCTGTTCCTCTTGGGTCCCATATCCAACCCAGTCAATGACACAGATTCATTTCTTTAACAAAGCATCCTTTCCTTAACGTTTGCAGTTAACCCCAATTGTCATAGTTCACCCTCTCATCTTGTTTAGAACACTGGGTCTCCTAATAAGCCAGCGTGCCTCTACCATCAAAAATGTATTCCATTTATTTGTTCACACATCTGTTTTACTTTTGTAATCTGTAAACTCTGTAAGGACAAGGACTATGACCTTTCTATATCCAACACATAGGAAATGTTCATAAAAGAATCATTAAGTAACAGTCATTATAATTTAATGTAAGAGAGAACATATAAATGAAATGACTAACATGACCAAATTTATACACTTCATTAACCTGGTTAATGACAGACAGTGAAACTATGCCTCTAGGTTATCAGTATTCCAGCCCACTTTGGCTAAATTACCCTCTTCAGAAGTGCCTGTTTTAAGGAACACTGAAGCAAATCCTTTTGGAATCCAAGTAATCATCACTTAATTTATCTATTTTGTGAACCGACAGTTTTGTATATCAGATTTTCTCAAACTAGGGCACACGTGTCTGAGAATGGAGTCCAAAAACTCTAAGTACTGATCCCCAAAGCTCTCAAAATACTTGCTCTGTGACTTTGATTGAAGAGAATATCCCCGTTTTATCACAGATATGAGACATCTTGCAGTGGATCCAAATGAGATGGGAGCAATCCACCAAAGGAGCATTGCATTTATAAGTGCAAGATCATAAGTGACTTCTCCAGTGGGGATATAAAGACATGCCTAATTCCCTGAAGAAATACTGAATCTTAGGGTGAATATACACAGTGTAGAAAACACCAATTCACTCTAAACATTAGAGTTCTTACTACAGTAGATGATCTTTCATCTTATTTGCTTAAATTCTCTTACCTATTTTTAAAATATATACTCCTCTATTGCTCTATAATGCAATAATTCACATTTTAAAATATGATCTTGAGGCAAGATTCTCATTTAAAACAGAAAGAATAAACTCTGTTTACCACAATTGCAAAATCAACATTATTATTTTTTGGTTATATTTTTAAAAACCACTAATTTGTATACAGAATATACTGAATTATTGTATTAATGGGAATATTTCCTAAATAAGAATACCCTTTTACCTAAATAATTCAGATTTAAATTCTTGCCCTCTAAGGTATCTTGTTTTCCCTCCCCAAGGCTTTTATTATTAAAAAATACTTTTTTTTTTCTCATCTTCAGTCTTTAACTATAATAGCTTTTTAAAAAATAAATTTTTTTCTTTAGGCATTACATTCTAAAAGGTAATTTTATCCTCCCCCCAAATTCATTTTCTCTTCCTAGGATTTTTGTAAACATTACCTTGAAATACATAATTTACTTCTCTCTTTTTTAAATTTCCTCATTCTCTTCTCTTTTCTCTGCCAAAGCAATGCTCAGAATGTATTATAGAAATTTTATTTTCTCTTATACTGCTGGAATAAAGCAATCTTTTTTTAACCTTGAACTTTAGTCTATGTAGTTAAGTATTTTAGAAAACCACAGAAAAAAATAATTTCTATCATTGTATAGTAATTGGAATAAATGTTAGTAATCTTCAACCTTGATCTTCTGCTGGCACCTCAAACACACATCCCAAAATAATTATCTTCCACTATTTCTCCAACCCCCACACCCTGCCTGATGCCAATGCACTTTCTCTTTGGTTTCTAGTGGCATCACTATTTTCCCAAAAGTTCATGCTAGATAATTCAGATCTATTTCTAACAATTTCATGTTATCCACAACCATTGGTCACTACCTAATTTGTTAATCTCATTTGTTAACCTGTCCCTTTATTTATTCAACAATTATTTATACCTGTAATATGTGAAGTACTGGAGCTAAAGTATGGAAATAGAGACGTCAAGGCTGTATATTGTCACCCTGCTTATTTAACTTATATGCAGAGTACATCATGAGAAATGCTGGGCTGGATGAAGCACAAGCTGGAATCAAGATTGCCAGGAGAAATATCAATAACCTCAGATACACAGATGACACCACCCTTACGATAGAACGAGAAGAAGACCTAAAGAGCCTCTTGATGAAAGTGAAAGAGGAGAGTGAAAAAGATGGCTTAAAACTCAACATTCAGAAAATTAAGATCATGGCATCTAGTCCCATCACTTCATGGCAAATAGATGGGGAAACAATGGAAATAGTGACAGATTTTATTTTGGGGGGACTCCAAAATCACTGCAGATGGTGACTGCAGACATGAAATTAAAAGACACTTGCTCCTGGGAAGAGACGTTATGACCAACCGAGATAGCATATTAAAAAGCAGAGACATTACTTTGCAAATAAAGGTCCATCTAGTCAGAGCTATGGTTTTTCCAGTAGTCATGTGTGGATGTGAGAGTTGGACTATAAAGAAAGCTAAGTGCTGAAGAATTGATGCTTCTGAACTGTGGTGTTGGAGAACACCCTTGAGAGTCCCTTGGACTGCAAGGAGATCCAGTCAATCCTAAAGGAAAGCAGTCCTGAATATTCATTGGAAGGACTGATGCTAAAGCTGAAAATCCAATACTTTGGCCACTTGATGTGAAGAGCTGACTCATATGAAAAGACCCTGATGGTGGGAAAGATTGAAGACAGGAGGAGAAGGGGACGACAGAGGATGATGTGGTTGGATGGCATCACTGACTCAATGGACATGAATTTGAGTAAACTCTGGGAGTTGGCGATGGACAGGGAAGCCTGGCATGCTGCAGTCCATGGGGTTGCAAAGAGTCAGACGTGTCTTAGTGACTGAACTGAACTGAAGACCTTTTTATTCTAAGAGGTCACAGTTTTAAAAGAAGTCAGGCAGGTAATAAACAAGTAGTGATGTGCTAAGAATTGTTTAACAACCAGCTCTCAAAAAACACACAACAACAACAACAAAAAACTGATCTATATTGTTAGTGCATTTTCATGTTGTAAATATTCCCACCAGGAGAGAACAGGGAGTTGGGAAGTGATGCTAACAACTGGATCTTTGCAAGCTGGAGCAAATGACTCAAACACACCACTATAAAAGCCCTCACAGTATGACAGATTTTCCCCTGACTCAGACACCTTTGACAGCCCCCACTCCATCCAAAGTAAGTTCTAAGGAATGGTAATTCAGGTTGCTTCCACTCTGCCCTGAGGTAGACTTTTAGTTTCATCACTTCATATAATCTACATGATGTATGTTTAGAAAATATTTAGAAGTGAAAAAGGTAACAAAAGAGACACAAATATTTGTGCATGGACCCAGGATATAAAAGAGGATATATATATTTGCCATAACAGTAAAGAGTTCCTTTGAATATTCTCTAGCAATTTCCTTTAATTAAGTGTTCAAAAATCATATACCATGATTTATAAAATAAATTTAAAAAATATTTAAAAATGGACTTCTCTTGTGGCTCAGCTGGTAAAGAATCTGCCTGCAATGAGGGAGACGTGGGTTTGATCCCTGGGTTTGGATGATCCCCTGGAGATGGGAAAGGCTACCCACTTCAGTATTCTGGCCTGGAGAATTTCATGGACTGTATAGTCCATGGGATCGCAAAGATTCAGACACGACTGAGTGACTTTCACTTTCACTTCACTTTTCACAAAATAAACATATTCCTAAAAATGTGTAAAAAATAAAAATGCACCAACAAACTGAATTTCCAAAGGTGTGAAGATGAAGTCTGGGCAAAATAGATGGGAAGCCAACCAGAATTTACACTGGAGCATCTCAATAAAATTAGAATATTTCTACTGCATGAGAAAAGAGTCGTGACCAGGTCCACTATTGCTTTTAGCCAACAGTTTAAACACCAACACTTTGCACCAGGTGCAAAGTGAAACTGGGAGGACTTGTACAAATAACAAAATGGCACCACAGACTGGACCCCAGGGTCCAGACATCATTTTGCATCTTTTTTTGAAGAAGTTTCCTGAGAACCCACAGGATGGGGATCTGAATACTATACTGCTCTGTGGGTTTGGATATGTGTAATATATTTCCTAAATCAAATCCCTTATGATTATACAGTGGAAGTGAGAAATAGATTTAAGGGACTAGATCTGATAGATAGAGTGCCTGATGAACTATGGAATGAGGTTCATGACATTGTACAGGAGACAGGGATCAAGACCATTCCCATGGAAAAGAAATGCAAAAAAGCAAAATGGCTGTCTGGGGAGGCCTTACAAATAGCTGTGAAAAGAAGAGAAGCGAAAAGCAAAGGAGAAAAGGAAAGATATAAACATCTGAACAAAGAATTCCAAAGAATAGCAAGAAGAGATAAGATAGCCTTCTTCAGCGATCAATGCAAAGAAATAGAGGAAAACAACAGAATGGGAAAGACTAGAGATCTCTTCAAGAAAATCAGAGATACCAAAGGAACATTTCATGAAAAGATGGGCTTGATAAAGGACAGAATTGGTATGGACCTAACAGAAGCAGAAGATATTAAGAAGAGGTGGCAAGAATACACAGAATTGTACAAAAAAGATCTTCATGACCCAGATAATCATGATGGTGTGATCACTGACCTAGAGCCAGACATCCTAGAATGTGAAGTCAAGTGGGCCTTAGAAAGCATCCCTATGAACAAAGCTAGTGGAGGTGATGGAATTCCAGTTGAGCTATTCCAAATCCTGAAAGGTGATGCTGTGAAAGTGCTGCACTCAATATGCCAGCAAATTTGGAAAACTCAGCAGTGGCCACAGGACTGGAAAAGGTCAGTTTTCATTCCAATCCCAAAGAAAGGCAATGCCAAAGAATGCTCTAACTACCGCACAATTGCACTCATCTCACACTCTAGTAAAGTAATACTCAAAATTCTCCAAGCCAAGCTTCAGCAATATGTGAACTGTGAACTTCCTGATGTTCAAGGTAGTTTTAGAAAAGGCAGAGGAACCAGAGATCAAATTGCCAACATCCGCTGGATCATGGAAAAAGCAAGAGAGTTCCAGAAAAACATCTATTTCTGCTTTATTGACTATGCCAAATCCTTTGACTGTGTGGATCACAAGAAACTGTGGAAAATTCTGAAAGAGATGGGAATACCAGACCACCTGATCTGCCTCTTGAGAAATTTGTATGCAGGTCAGGAAGCAACAGTTAGAACTGGACATGGAACAACAGACTGGTTCCAAATAGGAAAAGGAGTACATCAAGGCTGTATATTATCACCCTGCTTATTTAACTTATATGCAGAGTACATCATGAGAAACACTGGGCTGGAAGAAACACAAGCTGGAATCAAGATTGCCGGGAGAAATACCAATAACCTCAGATATGCAGATGACACCACCCTTATGGCAGAAAGTGAAGAGGAACTAAAAAGCCTCTTGATGAAAGTGAAAATGGAGAGTGAAAAAGTTGGCTTAAAGCTCAACATTCAGAAAACGAAGATCACGGCATCCGGTCCCATCACTTCAAGGGAAATAGATGGAGAATCAGTGGAAACAGTGTCAGACTTTATTTTTCTGGGCTCCCAAATCACTGCAGATGGTGACTGCAGCCATGAAATTAAAAGACGCTTACTCCTTGGAAGGAAAGTTACGACCAACCAAATAGCATATTCAAAAGCAGAGACATTACTTTGCCAACAAAGGTCCGTCTAGTCAAGGCTATGGTTTTTCCTGTGGTCATGTATGGATGTGAGAGTTGGACTGTGAAGAAGGCTGAGCGCCGAAGAATTGATGCTTTTGAACTGTGGTGTTGGAGAAGACTCTTGAGAGTCCCTTGGACTGCAAGGAGATCTAACCAGTCCATTCTGAAGGATATCAGCCCTGGGTGTTCTTTGGAGGGAATGATGCTAAAGCTGAAGCTCCAGTACTTTGGCCACCTCATGCGAAGACTTGACTCATTGGAAAAGACTCTGATGCTGGGAGGGATTGGGGGCAAGAAGAGAAGGGGACGACAGAGGATGAGATGGCTGGATGGCATCACTGACTCAATGGACGTGAGTCTCAGTGAACTCCGGGAGTTGGTGATGGACAGGGAGGCCTGGCGTGCTGCAATTCATGGGGTCGCAAAGAGTCGGACACGACTGAGTGACTGATTTGATCTGATCTGAATATATTTCTTACCTATTTCAAAGTTTTTATTGATGCCATATCCTATTTGGTGAGTGAATTCATTCAAATATCTAAAGGAGCATTTTGTAACAAGTTCTCTTTGAGGAGTATATTAGAATAAAACAAGATTCAAGGACAAATGTTTGATGGGTACTTTATTGAGAGTTTTTGTTTTGTTTTGTTTGAATGTGTATGTTTTTATCTCAGGCAAGGATAAGTATTTCATCACACCTGTTTTAAAAAAAAATATTTCATACTAACACTACATAGACATGCTTCATACTATAGGGTTTTGGTAACTTGATTCTTCCAATAATTGCCATGCAACACACAACTGGAACTGGAAATGAATCCAGGCCCTGCCTGTGGATACGGCCCGGGCCTGCCTCATTATGGCTTTCCCTCCATTCAAGTGAATGTCCATGTTATTCTCCTTAATCTCCGCAAGTAGTGCACCTGGCTTGGCTAAGAGGAAAAGCACACCCTCTCTGTACTTGCCCGGGGACACAGAATAACCACATTCCAGAGATTTTCCAGGGACTTTAACCTTGATCTTTGTGCCACTCAATATTACCAAATATTGATTTAATAAAATGTATAGAGATTGCTTCAAGGAAATAGAAACAACATACCGTTCCTTTTAAAGCTCTGTCTCTGCACTGCACTACCTCTTGTTTAGGACTAGAGATCATACTGATTTCTCATACAATTGTTGCCCACTGGTTGATACCACCAGCTTCTTAATAAGAATAGCCTATGAAACCTGCTGCCATTGAAGACATTGAGTGCTAGATCACATAGGGCCTTCTTCCAGGATCCATGAAAGAATTTCCTCTTAGGCATCAGGAAAAGTTAGGATTTTGAGAAAACAAGTTTGTTTATGCCATGGACACTGCTAGTCATACAGCTTGATAGTGCGGAAGTCTAAAACAGCACGTACATTGTGGCCTTTGTGTAAAAGTACAGGATTTCATGGCGTGCGTTCTACCACGCGTGAGAAAATGGCATGTTTTCTCATCTCCTCACTCATTTTAATTTGTCTTACCATCTTGCATAGTGTTGTTTCTAATCTACCTTAAATAATAACTGGAAAAAAGGAAATTTAAATAAACAAATAAATAAATGTATTAATGGCAATGTTGTAAGCTTTTTAAAAGATATATAAAGTTAGCCTATAATAAAATATCTGCTTATATACAATTGCAACTATTATATGGATATGTAAGTGCAGACATTCTTGTTGCAGGCACTCAAACAATGAATATTTTAAAATCACAGAACTTCTATCCATGTGCTAAATATCTTACTTTCTGAAAGATTTATTTACTTTTATAAAACTAAACTCATAAAGTCCTTGCATGATCATCGCTCTATTTATTTAACAACCTGTATCAAAAGCAGTCCCATATTTACATGAATGCTGTGATACATCAGTGCATGCCATTCAGCGATTTTCAAAATATATTTAAAAATATTTGATTCTGCTTTTAAAATATGATAAAAAGCTGGTTGTGAAAGGCAACAAATAGTATATATACAGTCTCAATCTCTCAAATGTGACAAGACCGTAACAAAACTAGACAGTGAATGCTGGTAAGTCAAGTTGATGAATGTCGCTCACTATAATGCATGTAATGCCTACTGTTTACTATCTCCTTGGGTTAATTAGTATTCTGAATAGTACATAACTCTTATATATATTGATGCACTTTATGAACCAAAAAAAATCCTGCTATTCAAAGAAAATACAAAGGAAACCATGTAATCATTTAAGTCATAGTCTATTATGCTACCACTGTGGCTTTAGAAAGGACAAAACAAATTATAAATGAATACCTTTTGTCCTCTGACCCAGTAATTTCACCTGTAGGAATTTATTCAAAGGTAATAATAAAAATAATAAATAAAATATTAAAATAAAATAATAAAATTAGAAAATAATAAAAACCTGTGAAGTATTTATTTATAAATCTGATCCTTGCAGTGTCCTTGACATAAAAATAAATCAACAGTAGAAGAATTGTTACCTAATACATATGCTGGAATACTATGCAATTCTTAATAATCAGGTTAAGGAAGTGACTTAATGACATTAGAAGAGATCACAACATATTTTTAATTAAATAAGGAAGCTACAAAATTGTAAATACTGCATGACCTTAATTTTACTTTTATAATAATATGCTGAGAAAAGAAGAGAAGCAAAAGATAAAGGAGAAAAGGAAAGATATACCCATTTGAATGCAGAGTTCCAAAGAACAGCAAGGAAACATAAGAAAGCCTTCCTCAGTGATCAATGCAAAGAAATAGAGGAAAACAATAGAATGGGAAAGACTAGAGATTTCTTCAAGAAAATTAGAGATACCAAGGGAACATTTCATGCAAAGATGGGCTCAATAAAGGACAGAAATGGTATGGACTTAACAGAAGCAGAAGATATTAAGAAGAGGTGGCAAGAAAACACAGAAGAACTATACAAAAAAGATCTTCATGACCCAGATAACCACGATGGTATGATCACTCACCTAGAGCCAGACATCCTGGAATGTGAAGTCAAGTGGGCCTTAGGAAGCATCATTATGAACAAAGCTAGTGGAGGTGAAGGAATTCCAGTTGAGCTATTTCAAATCCTAAAAGATGATGCTGTGAAAATGCTATACTCAATATACCAGCAAATTTGGAAAACTCAGCAGTGGCCACAGGACTGGAAAAGGGCAGTTTAATCCCAATCCCAAAGAAGGCAAGGTCAAAGAACGTTCAAACTACTGCACAATTGTACTCATCTCACATGCTAGCAAGTAATGCTCAAAATTCTCCAAGCCAGGCTTCAACAGTATGTGAACTGTGAATACAGTTGTTCCAGATGTTCAAGCTGGATTCAGAAATTCCAGATGTTCAAGCTGGATTCAGAAAAGTCAGAGGAACCAGAGATCAAACTGCCAACGTATGTTGGATCAAAGAAAAAGCAAAAGAGTTTCAGAAAAACATCTGCTTTATTGACTATGCCAAAGTGTTTGGCTGTGAGGATCACAAGAAACTGTGGAAATTTCTTCAAAAGATGGGAATACCAGACCACCTTACCTGCCTCCTGAGAAATCTGTATGCAGGTCAAGAAGCAACAGTTAGAACTTGACATGGAACAACAGACTGTTTCCAAATCAGGAAAGGAGTATGTCAAGGTGGTGTATCATCAGCCTGCTTATTTAACTTATATGCAGAATACATCATGCAAAATGCCAGGCTGGCTGAAGCACAAGCTGGAATCAAGGTTTCTGGGAGAAATATCAATAACCTCAGATACACAGATGGCACCACCCTTACGATAGAAAGAGAAGAAGACCTAAAGAGCCTCTTGATGAAAGTGAAAGAGGAGAGTGAAAAAGTTGGCTTAAAACTCAACATTCAGAAAATTAAGATCATGGCATCTAGTCCCATCACTTCATGGCAAACAGATGGGGAAACAATGGAAACAGTGTCAGATTTTATTTTGGGAGGACTCCAAAATCACTGCAGATGGTGACTGCAGACATGAAATTAAAAGAAGCTTACTTCTGGGAAGAAAGGCTATGACCAACCTAGACAGCATATTAAAGAGCAGAGACATTATTTTGCCAACAAAGTCTATCTAGTCAAAGCTATGGTTTTTTCAGTAGTCATGTATGGATGTGAGAGTTGGACTATAAAGAAAGCTGAGTGCTGAAGAATTGATGCTTTTGAACTGTGGTGTTGGAGAAGACCCTTGAGAGTCCCTTGGACTGCAAGGAGATCCAACCAGTCAATCCTGAAGGAAATCAGTCCTGAATATTCACTGGAAGGACTGATGCTAAAACTGAAACTCCAATACTTTGGGTACCTGATGCGAAGAAGTGACTCATTGGAAAGACCCTGATGCTGGAAAAGATTGAAGGCAGGAGGAGAAGGGGAAAACAGAGAATGAGATGGTTGGATGGCATCACTGACTCGATGGACATGAACTTGAGCAAGCGCCAGGAGTTGGTGATGGACAGGGAAGCCTGGGGTGCTGCAGCCCATGGGGTTGCAAAGAGTCAGACATGACTGCAACTGAACTGAATATACGTAAATATGGTTTGAGACCAAAAGGCATTTATTTCTGAAAAGTAGAAAAACTGACAGGCAACGTTTAACAGGAAGATTCCTACGTGTTGTTTCTCATAAATCCTCTGTTCCTTATCAGTTCCTGGCAACAGGAACGAGTGGAACAGCATGCCGCTCCCAGGACTGAGGTCATAGGATGAAACACACGCATGAATCTCCTTCAGGAAACATTCTCCTTACGACAATACTGCTTAGTCTCGATCCTCTTTCTTGAGATATGGGTTGTCTCCTGACCTTATGACCGTTGTTAATCCCTTGTTCCCTTGACAACGGTTGCTGTACCTTTGGTTTTCTGATCTTTATCATTGTTGAAAGAAATTCCTTGTACAACAGCCTATATATACTCACAGAAAGATCATTAAAGCACCCCTGCTCCACCAGAGGCTTGGGTCCCATGTCTTTCTCTCTCTCTCTCTCCCCCTCCGGCTAATTCTCTGGAGTATGGAAACCCGCCAAGCTCATTCTCCTGCCCGGGCTTTCGAGACATCCTCGAGAGGGCGCCCTGTGCCTTTGTGAATGGTGCAAGCCATGTTCTAGGGTTTTACTGGTTCTCTGCATAAACCAGAGAACATTAGCTTCATTCTCTCTTTCACTTTCTTATTGTCGACTCCAGACCACCAGATTCCGGTCCATTAAAGGACTGCAACAATAGCAATTTTTAAATTTTTGTAAGTTGGCTCGTGGTTCTTTTATATAATTTTCCTTACTTTGATTTCTTTGGGGGGTAGGGGTAATAAACATGAACTACTTTAGAAATTCAGGAAAAAATGATAAAAAGTACATCAAAAAGTGATTCATTTCACTAGTTGCAGAACAGAAATGTCTTCAGTTTTAGTGTGCCTGATTTGAGGACTTATAGTGAAGTAGATTTGGGACATGGGGAGAGAGGCAATACAAAAAATTATAGACCATGAAAATTATAGGCCACTCATACCAAATAACATCTGGCACTGACATTTCACAGGAAGGATGCAAGTTAACTATTTCTACCAAAATAATCTGAATAATGAGTCCTATTTGGATACTTTAATACTGGCAATCAAAGTTTGAAGTGCACATAATCTGTTAAATTACTGTGTTCTCTATTTGGGGAAACAAGGGAAATCAACAATGGACTCTGTGGTAATGAACATGAGTTTCTCTGTTGCAATTACAGCCTCAGGACCCAGTCATTGCTTGTTGATAATTCTTAATGGTCCACTTTTGAATTCCATCAGAAAAGGGAAGAAAATTTTTTTATAAATTGAGAATAAGTTTATGCATAATTCTTGACCCTGAAATGTGATACCCACAGGATTTGAGTCTATCAGGAAAACTGTAGGTGCTCCTCAAAGCTAGAGGTCCCAAGTAAGAGCAAAAGTTAGAAAAAGACTGGATAACTCAGATGATTGGACATGTGTTAGGATGGCCCTTGCTCTTAAGCAAGCCTAAGTCAAGTGAAGCCAGAAGTAGAAAGTATACACATATAACCTCAACCAGTGTGATATTTATTTATTAAAATGAGCAAGCTAAAGTCCATTCCTATTCATCAGAGAAATTAGAAAAAAAAACAAAAAACTCCTGTAAAATGCCTGTATCATTCATTGTGTAGACAATGAGTAACACAGGAGTTCAAAGGAAATCAAATGTAACTCAAGGTTGGAGCACTCTGTAGTGTCTTAAAGGAAAAACAGTACCTAGAAAAGAAGGGAAAAGTGAATATGGTATATGCAACCCAACTTGGATAAATTTCCTCTCTAGCAGTTTTGTAAGTGTGACATAACTAGAGCTCTGACTGAGGACTGAGTAGCATCAGGAGAGAAATGGTTAGCAGCCCCTGGGTCTTGTCCAAAATGTCTGTAAGATATTTACTTCATTAGACATTTGGCCCACATCAAAAGGTTCTGGAAATTTGGTTCTACTCAGAATGCATATTTGGTTCTTGCCAAATGGTTTTGCACAGGAAAAACAGCAAGGACCTTTTGGCATGGATCAAATGCCCTATGGATATTTTGGACAGGACCAAATGTCCTGCAAAGACAGAAACTATTAAGTCTGAACAACTTATAGCAACTAGAAAACAGCATACTAACCAGGTAGCAAAGCTTCAGAAGATAACAGAGTGAGGAATCCTGAGAGATCACATTTATTTATTCTGAAATGTATAATTAACCCTCTCTGAGTGAGAACAAGTTTTTTTTTTTCTTTTTAATCCATTTCTATTTTACTTTTTACATTAAATGTCTTATATTTGAGTTTTACTTAAAATGTAGGGGAAGGTCTTTCTGAAAAAATTCTAACGCCCTACTGAAAAGATTCTATTGCAAACTACAGAATCCTTTTAGGATACACATAGTGAATTCCTAAATTTACTGTGAGCTAACATTTTCATTATATTTTAACTGCTTTCAAAAAGATTCTGGTATACTTACTACGGAGGAGCAATGATTATTGTTTTGCTCTCCAGTGTCACCGATCAAAAATCACAATACAAAGGTTGTCTGTGTGCTTATTTTAAGGATCCCTGAAGTCCCTTTCTTTGGCCATGCAAGTGGGAGGACTGTCTCACACAGATATAAATAAAACGCTTTACTAACAACATCCTGAGAACACCATGGCTCAGTACTATTCACGCCAAATGTAACTGATCCTGGGCTCAAGCTTGGGGCTGGTGTCAGTGGCTTTTACCTATTGAGAACTTTGCAAGGTGGCAGGCTCTTATATGTCCCCAAATGGTAATTTCCCAGGGACTTTAGAAGGTTTAAAAATATTTTCCTTCCATCTCAACACAAAGACTACTGTCTTTAAGTAATACCACTAGCAGTTGACATTTGAAACTAACAAGCAGCACATGTGCATGAGGGTGATAAGACCTGGCACATGCTGCTGTGGCCTCCTGGGATTTTAGAACACTACCAGCTCCAGCTGGCAGCCGTGACGCACGGCCCAGTGTGCACTGCTTTGGGGAAACTCGAGCCCCGCCCTCTGACTGTGACGGGGACGTGTCTGATTGCAATATGGTTATTTTTGAAGACATGTGAAACAAATGATCTCCTATATGAATTTAAAAAAAAAAATGGAAAGAAAAAAAAGAGGTAAAATGTTAAGCTAAGAGATCTTAATGGGAACAGTATTATCTGGTGGAAAACAGTTAAAGCAGCCAAAGGGAGAATAAAGGACCATTCAGTTCAGTTCAGTTCAGTTGCTCAGTTGTGTCCAACTCTTTGCGACCCCATGAATCGCAGCACGCCAGGCCTCCCTGTTCATCACCAACTCCCGGAGTTTAGGAGGAATATTTTTTTAAATTAAAAAGGAAAATCAATGAGAGAAATGAGACTAAAAGGGAAAATTTCTTGTGAGGATCATTCAGAAAAACGTACTGGAGAAAGGTACTGATATGGGGAAGGGGAAATGAAAACCAGTTAAATGTTAAAATTACAGAAAGGAAAAGAGAAGGGAAAAGGGAAGGGAAGGAAAAAGAAAGGGAAGGAAAGAAAGAAAATAAAGAAGGAAAGAAACAAAAAGAAAGAAAGAAAGAAAGGCGTAATGGTCCATTATGAAAGAAAAAATATAGCTACCAAATTTCCCCAATCCCAAGATGGCACCTATGGAATAAAAGGCAAGGGATGAGAAGCTGGAGGTGGAAGAAGAGGGGTGGACACAGTACTTTACCATGATAGAAGATGCTAGGGCCAGAGGAGCAAGGAAAGCCAAAAACCTCCCAGGGAAAACAAAATTCAAAATGCTAGAAGAGTCAGGAAAAGTACCAAACCCAAAAGGATACATAGGTAAGCATCTTCAAAACAGCTAAAATTTTATGAGTGACAGTTTCATGATGGGTAACTGAAATGAACTACAGTATCAGAAAGCTAATTTTTAGACTGATGTCTACAAAGAGATCACTCTCACCTTCAAAATATCTCTTGTTAATATTGTCACAGACAGAAACCACACTGAAGAGGTTAGAGACTGACTCAGCAAGAGAATTATATTCTTAGGTGCTTTGTGGATCTTCAAAATGTTTCCTGCACTTTATGCAATTATAATTTGGAGAAAAAATGTTACTGAGATTTTTTCAATCACTAAAAAAATTTCAAGATGGAACCAGGCAAAAAAAGAGTTCAAATCCAGACTTCGTCTTTGATAGGAAAATGTCCTTTCAGGAAAAAAAATTAAAAGATATTTTTTAAAGTTTGTAAATAAGTCTCTCTGAGCCTTGATTTCATTCTTCATCTATAAAACGGGCACCAGAAAATCTACTGTTAAAGACACTGAGCATAAAGCAAGTAAACATAAGGCTTCTGGGTCAAAGACTAGATATAGTAGCCACAAAAAATAGTTCATGAAATACGTGTTTAGGCAATAGAAAGTGAAATGTACTAATATTTTATCCTCCACTAACATTCGTCTTTTGGGGGGAAAAAGTACAATGAGTACCTACTATGTGCCAGACACTCTTCCTGATATATTGGTGAGAAAATAATACAAAAAATTCCTTCCTTCCTAGACTTTATATGCCACTGGGGGAAAAAAAATGTGTTCAATAAATGATATAGTATGTTTAGAACCTAAAACTTATTACAGAAAAAAGTAAAATAAAATAGGGTAGAATAAGCAATTGACCTCTTTTATGTGAGACATTCAAGTACAAGCACTCCTCAGCACAACTAACTGATGTAAGGAAGAACCAATCTGGATCCTCCAAATAAAGTTTTGATGTTTGATACATGGATGGCACTCTGTTATTGTTATCCAAAAGCTTAAATAAGCTACGTTTGCTCCAAGAATCTTACCTTGAAATATTGTAACAACTGTATTCCATTTTCATATTATTCTTAATATCAAAGAATAATAGAAAACCTCTTTTGCCAATCTGAAGAAAATGAAAACACTAATTCAAAAAGATATATGCACTGTAATGTTCATAGCAGCATTATTTATAATAGTCAAGATACGGTAGCAACCTAAGTGTTTATCAACAGATGAATGGATAAAGATGTGTACACACACACACAGACACACACACAATAGAATATTAACCATAAAAAGAATGAAATGTTGCCATTTGCAACAACATGGATGGACCTGGAGGGTATTACACTTAGTGAGGTAAATCAGAGAAAGAAAGACAAAGACTATATGCTTTTATTTATATGTGGAATATAAAAAATAAAACAAATAAATGAATGTACCAAAACAGAAAGAGATTCACAGATACAGAAAACAAACGAGTGGCTACCGTGAAAAGAGGAAAGCAGGAAGGGGCAACACAGAGGTAGGGAATTAAGAGATATGAACGACTATATATATAGTAAATAGGCCACAAAGACATTAGCACAGGGAATAGAGTCAATATTTCATAATACCTTAAATGGAGTACAACCATATACATACTGAATCACTATGTTACATAGCTGAAACTAATATTATAAATTAACTATACTTTAATTAAAGTAATTAATTTAAAAAATAAGTAAAACATTTCTTATTTCAGCCATTTCTTTTGACCTCACAGCAAAAGTACTGATTAAGGCCATGTTCATTTTAAGTCTTCAGAGGCTGTCCTTAAGGCATTCCCCATATCCCTGTGGTCTTATTTTACCTATTTTCCCTTGCCTGTTTGGCCATTAGAACAAAAACTCTGCAAAGACAGGGATTTTTTTATTTTTTTTTTTTCACTGCAGTATCCGTTGGCCTAGTATTGCCTGACATGTAAGAAGTTCTTGGTGCATGGCTGAATGAATGAAAGGAAGTAATTAAGAATTGTTTTTAGAAAGGAACCACCATTTAGGAAATCATTAAGATACTTCCATAATTAATAAAAGGCCTGGAATTCAGAGATTAGACATTTGTGGTTTCAAGTACTTAAAATACTGAAGGTGTGTGACATATAATAAAACACTGCAGAGGCTTGTGAATGGGAGCAAATCACTTATCAAGGGAGCTGCCCAGCTTCTGACATAAATAAATGGTTGTTTTATCATTTTCTACTCATGACTGAGCACAGCTGTATGCGGCAAGTTATTTGCTAGAGTAGTGCAAGAACTACTTCCCTAGGTCAGGAAGATTCCCCTGGAGAAGGAAATGGCAACTCACTCCAGTATTCTTGTCTGGAAAATACCATGGACAGAAGAGCCTGGTGGGCTACACCCCATGGAGTCTCAAAGAGTTGGACACAAATGAACAACTAACAGTACAAGAACTGGAGAGTCAAGATCTCAGGATGTAGCCCTCTTACTTCAAAGAAGTAATTTTAATATAATAAAATTCTGATCCCTAATCTAACAATGCAGAGCAGCCTGGTGAAGTGGTCAGAGTATAGAAATGGCTTAAACTGAGTGAGTGACCTGGACAGGTCACTGCATTGTCCATGCAGTTTCCTCACAGATAAAAAGGGAAAGACAGTAACATCAGTAAATAACAGTACCTATATCTCACCAAATTATTTTTAGGACCAAGTGAAGTAATGTATATTTAATTGCTTTAAAAACTGAAAAAGAATTTTGGAAAAAGATATTCTCAAAATATAAGCTATGGTTAATATTCAGAAATATTCCAGGTTTATGCAAGACTTGGAATTATATTCTTATTTATATTTAAGAATGTAATTCTGAATGAATTCTTACTTTTCATGTCGGTTAACTCTATCATTATGATGATAAAATTGCTTATTTTCAAAAATTTTACAAAACAAACAAATCTTACATACACCTTCCTGGATGTCAACATTCTTTAAAACATTCTTTTCTTTTAAAGAATGTCACTCATCAGTGTTTTATAGTTTTCTATATATGGGTCTTTAGTTTCTTTAGGTAGATATTTTCTAAGTATTTTATTCTTTTCGTTGCAATGGTGAATGGCATTGTTTCCTTAATTTCTCTTTCTATTTTCTCATTATTAGTGTATAGGAATGCAAGGGATTTCTGTGTGTTGATTTTATATCCTGCAACTTTACTATATTCACTGATTAGATCTAGTAATTTTCTGGTGGAGTCTTTAGGGTTTTCTATGTAGAGGATCATGTCATCTGCAAACAGTGAGAGTTTTACTTCTTCTTTTCCAATTTGGATTCCTTTTATTTCTTTTTCTGCTCTGATTGCTGTGGACAGAACTTGCAAAACTATGCTGAATAGTAGTGGTGAGAGTGGGCACCCTTGTCTTGTTCCTGACTTTAGGGGAAATGCTTTCAATTTTTCACCATTGAGGATAATGTTTGCTGTGGGTTTGTCATATATAGCTTTTATTATGTTGAGGTATGTTCCTTCTATTCCTGCTTTCTGGAGAGTTTTTATCATAAATGGATGTTGAATTTTATCAAAGGCTTTCTCTGGTATACACGTGTACCTATAGTGGATTCATGTTGATATATGGCAAAACCAATACAATATTGTAAAGTTTAAAAATAAAAAAAAGGCTTTCTCTGCATCTATTGAGATAATCATATGGCTTTTATTTTTCAATTTGTTAATGTGGTGTATTACATTGATTGATTTGCAGATATTGAAGATTCCTTGCATCCCTGGGATAAAGCACACTTGGTCATGGTGTATGATCTTTTTGATGTGTTGTTGGATTCTGATTGCTAGAATTTTACTAAGGATTTTTGCATCTATGTTCATCAGTGATATTGGCCTGTAGGTTTTTTTGTGTGTGGCATCTTTGTCAGATTTTGGTATTAGGGTGATGATGGCCTCATAGAATGAGTTTGGAAGTTACCTTCCTCTGCAATTTTCTGGAAGAGTTTGAGTAGGATAGGTGTCAGCTCTTCTCTAAATTTTTGGTAGAATTCAGCTGTGAAGCCATCTGGACCTGGGCTTTTATTTGCTGGAACATTTCTGATTACAGTTTCAATTTCCATGCTTGTGATGGGTCTGTTAAGATTTTCTATTTCTTCCTGGTTCAGTTTTAAAAAGCTGTACTTTTCTAAGAATTTGTCCATTTCTTCCACGTTTTCCATTTTATTGGCATATAATTGCTGACAGTAGACCTATATATAGAAAACTATAAAACACTGGTGAAAGAAATCAAAGAGGACACTAATAGATGGAGAAATATACCATGTTCATGGATTGGAAGAATCAATATAGTGAAAATGAGTATACTACCCAAAGCAATTTATAGATTCAATGCAATCCCTATCAAGCTACCAACAGTATTCTTCACAGAGCTAGAACAAATAATTTCACAATTTGTATGGAAATACAAAAAACCTCGAATAGCCAAAGCGATCTTGAGAAAGAAAAATGGAACTGGAGGAATCAACCTACCTGACTTCAGGCTCTACTACAAAGCCACAGTTATCAAGACAGTATGGTACTGGCACAAAGACAGAAATATAGATCAATGGAACAAAATAGAAAGCCCAGAGATAAATCCACGCACATATGGACAGCTTATCTTTGACAAAGGAGGCAAGAATATACAGTGGATTAAAGACAATCTCTTTAACAAGTGGTGCTGGGAAATCTGGTCAACCACTTGTAAAAGAATGAAACTAGAACACTTTCTAACACCATATACAAAAATAAACTCAAAATGGATTAAAGATCTCAACGTAAGACCAGAAACTATAAAACTCCTAGAGGAGAACATAGGCAAAACACTCTCTGACATACATCACAGCAGGATCCTCTATGACCCACCTCCCAGAATATTGGAAATAAAAGCAAAAATAAACAAATGGGACCTAATTAAACTTAAAAGCTTCTGCACATCAAAGGAAACTATTAGCAAGGTGAAAAGACAGCCTTCATTCATTCTTTAAAAGAAAGAAAAGACAGAGAAACCATAAAATGTTTCAAAATCAAATCAAATGTATGTCTGGCAGAAGGACAGACACTACAGATCAATGGGAGAGCCCGGCAATAAACCCATATGTCTACTGTCAACTGATTTCCAACAAGGACGCCAAAACCATTCAATGCGGAAACAACAGTCTTTTCAACAAATGATGCTAAGAGAACTAAATAGCCACATACAAAAGAATGAAGTTTGATACTTACCGTCACACCAAATACATATTTTTAACTATTGATAAAAACAAAGACCTAAGAGTAAAAACTAAAACTGTAAAAATTTTAGAAGACAACATAGGGGTAAAACCTTCATGACCATGGATGTGGCAAAAAGGATTTAAAAATACATCAAAAGCACAAGCAAGAAAAGAAAAAAATACATAAACTGGACTTTGCTAAAATTAAAAACTTTTGTGCTTCAAAGGACACCATCAAGACAGTAAAATGACAATCAACAGAATGGGAAAAAATGTTTGCAAGTTATATGTCTGATTGGGGACTTTATCTAGAATATACAAAGAACTCTTATAACTCAATAATAAAAAGACAAAAGACCCAGTTTAAAACAGATAAAAGAACTAAATAGATAATTTCTCCAAGGAAGATACATACATGGATAATAAGTATATGAAAAAATACTTGATATCATTAGTCAACAGAGAAATGCAAATCAAAACCAATGGCATAGTTAACATCAAAAAATCAGATAACAAGTATTGATGAGAATGTGGAGAAACCAAGGCTTTAGTATACTGTGCAGAGCCTGGTGGACTGCCGTCCATGGGTGGTACAGAGTCGGACATGACTGAAGTGACTTAGCAGCAGCAGCAGCAGCAGTAATGTCGAATGGTGCAGTCACTTTGAACAGTCTGGCAGATCTTCAAACACAGAGTTACCGTATGACCCAGCAGTACTCATCCCAGGCATATACCCAAGAGAACGTCCTCACAAAAATTTGTACACAGTGTTTACAGTAGCATTATTCATAATGACCAGGGAAGGGAAACAACCCAAATGTTCATCAAGTGACGAACGGATAAAGTAATGTGGTATAGATTCTAAATGAATATTATTCAGTCAGAAAAAGAAAGTTCCAAATACATGGTACAACAGGGATGAACCTTGAAAACACTGTGCTATAGGAAAGAAGACAGTCACAATAGACTACGTATTACAAGGTTCGCTTCATGTGAAACGTCCAGAGCAGGCGAATCTACAGAGGGGAGGAGAAGATCAGTGGTTGCTCAGGACTGAGGCATAGGAAGGGAATAGCATAAGGTATGGGGTTTATTTTTGAGGTGATATTCTAAATGTTCAAAATAGACTGTGGTAATGGTTGCACATATGTGTAAATATACTAAAAACTACTGGACTGTACATTTTAAAACAGGTAAGTTGAATTGTATGTGAAACTATATCTCAATAGTGCTGTTAAAAAAGCAAATGTATATAATTTAGTTTTTACAAACTACACAAAAAGATTTTTTCCTCTCCCCCTCTCTCTCTTTTTTCAATCTCTCTAAAAATTAATTTACCATACAGCCTATCTGGGTTATTACTGTTTCTAAAGATGTCTTTTCATTGTCTTTGTTTTGATTATGCAAAGTGTGACAGATAATAGCAATTAAAAATTGCTAAATATAAATATTTAAAGCTAAATAATCCATTTATTTTCTTCCGTATTTCTCAAACATAATGCCATTGCAGTCTTTAAATCTTGGCCAGTATCATACAGTAAGGGTGCAGAATATGATTGAGTAGCAATAATCATAATAATCTCCCTAACTCTGATGACAATAATAATGCTATCTATTAATAATGTCAATTAAGTGTTCACTATGCTAGGGAGTTTACAGGAATAATTTCATTTATACTTTACAATAATAATCCCAAGAGGTAGATATCATTATCCCAATTTCACAGGTGAAGAAACTAAAATTTTGAGAGGTTACCTACCTGGACCAAGAGCACCTGGTGTATGTGGAATGTGCATTCAGATAACAAAACTCAAGATCTTAACCACCTTGATACACTTCTTGGATAATATTGTATACACAAATAAAAATCATGTAACAACATTTCTGAGAGTTTCAGTTTTTAAAACTGCAAATTATGTCCCCAAGCCATGTACAGGAAAAGATCTAATTCACCAAAAGTTCAACAAAAATAAAAATTTCACAGTTGGAAGGAGCACCATAAATCATTTAGTTTGATGACAACTTCACAGGAGTAATAAAACTGAGGATTTGGGGACTTTTGTTTAATGCTTACAAAATAAGGTAATCTCAATAGTGATGCTTTTCCTATGGTTAAGACTGATTTAAAACTCATTATTCATTCACTTATTCATTAAGCCATTTTTCATCTCAGTCAACAACTGTATATTAAATGTCAGCTACATGCTAGGTTACAGATCCTAGAAAGTCAAAGAAGAATATGACAGTTCTAGTTCTCAAGGAGCTCACAGTCTGGGAGGGAAGTGGTTTTAAGCAATACATGTGAACTAGTATCCGTAACATAATGTGATAAGCAACACTGAATATACATGGTAGGGAGTTATGAGTCTGTTGGAAAGGTTAGGGAAAACTTCACCAAGAAAATCATTAGAGATAAATTGTTCTTTTCCAGGAAGAGGGTGGAGAAATTTAACATGGAATGGTCAGAAATTGCAAGTACTAATATATATACTTTAGAACCGATTGGAACAAAGCCACTGAAAGTGGGAAATTGTTATTAGCATGTCTCTTTATTCTGATGTTCTGACATCTGGGCTTTACAGACCCTGGAAAGTCCAAGCAATCCATAGCATCCCCCCCCAAACTCCCACCCCACACACACCCTCTCCTCCTCTATCAGGCATATGTACTCCTGGCCAATATTTCCCTGCCCATATTACCCTAGGGCCAGGTACCAGATAACTTAGAACAGCCCCCTACACCCCAAAATTCGCTAAAGTTATTAAAACCAGCAATCCTAAGCCTGCTTACCTGTCCTTCCACAGAAGTCACAATAGACTTGCCCATACTCCCTGCTGCCACCCCACTTCTCGACTAACTCTGGTGCTTTCCCCCACGGCTCTGTGTGGGATAGCACGCCCCTTCCTCTTCAGAACTGCAAATACCTTTCCAGTAGCAACCTGTCTCCTGATCTGCAGACTTTACCATTCATGAGTAATGATAAAACCTACATTTTAAAACAGAGATACGGTAAGTTCTACTTCATAACTAGAAAGGGCTAAGATAGTATATGGCCTTGTCTGTACTGAGGTATTTTAAACTACTCAGCAAACACTGGAAGCAAAAGAATGGTTTCAAGAAGGAGCATACTATGATGAGAATTAAAAAAGAAAATTACTCAGGTAGCAGTGTGCTTACTGAAGTGGAGGGAATTCATTCTGAATGTAAGGAAACTAGGTAGAAAATTACTGTGTAAAATAGGAAGTGGAGAAAATCTCTAGACCTTTTTTTCTGTTCCTGCACTGTTTAATCTATTCCCCCCACACAGAAACTAGAGATACTGTCAAAACACGTCAGGTCATGTCCTCTGCTCAGACTTGTCAATGGGCCTCTATTTTACTCAGCATAAAAGCCAAAGTCCTTTCAGTGGCATGCAGTGCTCCAACACAGACTTTCTTCCCATCCCTTCCCATCGCCTGCTGTGCTCCCCATGGTCATTCTGCTCCAGCCACACTGTGCCCCTAGCTTCTTCAAGCACACCAGGCACTGCAACTCTGAAAGTTGCTATTCCCTTGACTGAGATCACTAGATGACTCTTACCTTCTTCAAGTCTATATTCAATGTCCATTCCCCCACTTCTATTTCCTTCCCTGCTTGATTTTTCTCCCATAGCACATACTATCATTGGCCATACTTAACATTTTACTTATTTATTCTGCTCATGGCTTAACTGGTGGCTCAGACAGTAGAGAATCTGGATTCAACACAGGATACCTGGGTTCAGTCCCTGGGTTGAGAAGATCCCCTGCAGAAAAAATGGCTACCCACTCTAGTATTCTTGCCTGGAGAATTCCATGGACAGAGAAACTTGGTGGGCTACAGTCCACCAAAGAATGCAAAGAGTCAGACACAACTGAGCAACTTTCATTTTTCATTCTGTTCATGATCTGTCTCCCTCCATCAGTCTGTCATCTCTACAAGGACAGGGTTCATTGCCTGTTCTGGTCATTGCTGTATCTCCATAATCTGCTCAGTACATAATGGGTACCCCACAAATAGCTGCTGAATGAATGAATGAATTAATCTAAATATCTATATAGAAGTTAGTGCGAGTGTTAAGAGAATGAACAGTAAGAATGGGTTATAAGTCTTAAAAGTTCTCATAAGGAAGAAGAGAATTCATGGTGGGAAAAGGAATAAAATGGAAGAAGCTGCCTTGGGTACCCTTTGTCTTCTAACTCCAGGTCTTATGGTTTATCCTTATTTAACCCTGAATATCTTCTTCTAAAACAATAGTTCTTCATTTTTGTCTTATGCTTGGGTCCTCTTTTGGCAGCCTGATGAAATCTAAAAACCATTCTCAGAGCAATGTTTTTAAATGCATAAAACATATAGGATACAAAGGGAAGTATTTTGAAATACAATTATCAAAGTATTTTAGGCTGTAATATAAAAATATAACTTGCATCTTCACTAAGATCTAGCAGCTGATCTAATAACTCCTATATTTTTAAAATGGCAATGGCTGTAAATAATATTTTACAACCTCTACAACTGTAATGTGACACAAAAATACCTGTCATTTCTAATGATTGCAAAGTCAAGGTATAGCTACTACAGCGGTTTACTGCTTGTATTCCCAGGAATTCTTTCATTCAGAGATTAGTGAAAGTAAGTACATGACTTCTTGTTTCGCATCCAAGTTCAGACTCCTGATTCTGTTCCCCAAAACCTCAGGGGTCTATAGAAAACAGGATAAGAATTCCTCCTCTAGGATCAATCTCAGGCAATATTCAAAGGGGAAGGAGAGGATCAAAACTGAGTACCCTTCAATACATACAGTGGAATACTACTCAGCCATAAGAAATAACGAAATGATGCCATTTGCAGCAATATGGATGGATCTAGAAATTACTATAGTAAGTCAGAAAGACAAATTACCATATGATATCACTTATATGTGGAATCTAAAATCAATGCATTTATCTATGAAACAGAAACAGACTCACATAGAGAACAGACTTGCAGTTGCCAAGGCGAGGGGGAGAATGGGGGAAGGATGGACTGGGAGCTAGGGGTTAGCAGATGAAAACTACTGGAAAAAAACATTTTTCCAGGGAACTATACTCATTATCCTGGGATAAACCATAATGGCAAAGAATATGAAAAGAAATGTGTATATACATATATAAACTGAATCACTTTGCTGTACAGCAGAAATTCACACTACATTGTAAATCAACTATACTTAAGTAAACTTTAAAATAAAATAGAAACTAAGTACCTTTCTGTTCCCTCAGCATCAGAAAGTGGAAGACAAAAAACAAACAGAAGTGAAACAAAACTATTTTTCAAAATTCCTTTAACTGTAGATAATCTTTTTCATTTAATACTTAGAGACTAGACCTAAAAACGCAAGTATTTCTGAATGTTAGAATATCAAGATGAATGAATTTCACTAATAGGACAAATGGTTACTTTCTAACATTGATGAGAAATTCAAAAGCACAGAAGACTCAAAATCAGTGCACAGATCCATGGCAGGGAGAAGGGAGTATGCTGGGATGAGTCAATAGGAAGAAAGAAGATAAATTTTGAAATTTAGATTTATACCACCCTGTTTAATTTTCTCTCTTCCCTAAAAAGTAAAAGCTATGTTTCAAAATTCTTTATGTTCTCTTCACAGTCCCTGAAGGCAGCTTAGCAAGAATTATGGTTTGGAATTCTTCTTATCCTGATTGCCATCTCTAGCTTTTGGCAACAAAGTTGGAAAATACTTCATACCAGATGCCCTTTTTGGAGATTCACAATTCATGTTAGCATTCAAAATATTCTAGAGTCCTATAATAGACAAATTTGCTTAACATCATTTAATCCAGTATTTCTCAACCTTTTTGCTTGTTTTCTTCCCAGTTGTTAGAAATGTATTAATTTTTTCTTCCAGTTTTATTGGGATATAACGAACATGTAGCACTGTACAAGTTTAAGGTGGTCAGCATAATGGATTTGACTTATATCTGGAAACTAATACCACAATAAGGTTAGTGACATTCGGTCTTCTCATGTAGATACAAAATTTTTTAAAAAATAGAAAAAAATTCTTTTTCCTTGTGAAAACTCAGGATTCATGCTCTTAACCTTGATACCTAACTTACAGCAGTGTTAGCTATATTTATCATGTTGTACATTACATTCCTAGTACTTATTTATCTTATAACTGGAAGCTCGGACCTTTTGAATACCTTTATCCTAATCCTCTTCTCATACGTCCTGCCTCTTATAACCACAAATGTGATCTATTTTTCTATGAATTTGTTTTTAAAGAATAATTCACCTGCAATACTAAGTTAGTTCCTGGTATACAGCATAGTGATTCAATATTTCTATACATTTCAAAATGATCACCATAGTGAGGCTAGTTACCATGTCATCCTACAAAGATATTTCATAATTACTGACTATAGTCACACGGTGCATTTTATACCCATGACTCATTCATTTTGTAACTAGAAATCTGTACCTCTTAATCTCCTTCACCTATTTCTGTCTTCCCCCAACCCCGTTCTCCCCTCTGGCAACCACCTGTTTGTTCTCTCTCTCTATGGCTGTTTTGCTGTGTTTGTCCATTTGGTGTGCTTTTTCAGATTCCATATATGAGTGAAATCATACAGCATGTGTCTTTTTCTGCCTGATTTCACTTAGCACAACACCCTTTAGGTCCACCCATGACTTAGCACAACACATTCTAGGCCCACTCATGTTGTTGCAAATGGCAAGATTTCTTTTCTTCTTTTTAAAGGCTACTATTACATAGCGTATATGGTCCATATCCATTCACCTATTGATGAACATTTAAGGTTGCTTCAGTATCTTGACTATTGTAAATAATGCCATTCTGAACACGGGGTGCATGGATATATCTTTTCAAATTAGTGTTTTGGTATTTTTCAATTTATTTGATCACAAACTTTTTTCCATTTGATACATATATCTATCATAGCCACTAGAAGACTTTATTGCAGTTACTGGTTGTGCAGGGACTGCCTTCTACAAGGACACAAGTTCCTTTGGCTCAGGGAAAATGTGTTGTTCATCTTTTCATTGTCGATCTAGACACCTAGATGGTATGTAAACGTTGCTTGATGGCTGGTGGGTTGACTATTTGAATCACAAATCAGAGAGATAAAAAGAAATGCTTTGAGCCAAGTTCACTGTCTATACTACCTCTACAACTTGAAAGGAGCCTTCAGAAGCCTGATGAAGTGAGGTTAACAGCAGGAAAGGAAAACAAAGGATAAATGGCTGTTATCAGTAAACTTTTCCCTGAAAGTTTACATGCACAGTTAAACTAAAGTAACAGTACTATCCTAGTTAGGAAAAGGAAGACATATTTCTATTCTAATCATTTCCACAGCTTTGAAATTAGAGATTATGTCATTGATGATTTAATCAGCACCTCATTTGCATTTCATGCAAGATTAAATGTGACATCTCAGGAAGTGTCACATTTCCTAGCAGTACATTATGGTAATTAATAGGAAGGCTTAAAGGCCAAAACCGGGATCAATCCCAAAGCATTTATAAATGTAACCTTTAATGGCTTGGATCATATTTATAGGAGATAATAAATTAGTAAATATTCACAGAGTTACAGGGTTAAGAAAAAAAAGCATTAGTAGTTGTATTTCAACTCTTTAAGATTTTAAAGAATTTTTTTTCACAGTCTATTTGTTTTTGGATCCTAATTAACTAATTCCACCCACTTCTGAATCCCCAATGCAGAACTAACAAGAAAATAGCATATGCTGATTACAGCAGGATAATACATAGCATTTTTGTTTTTACAAAACCTGATTACCAAAAAAAGTCAAAATTAAAATTAACATTGAAGGAGCTGAATAAGGGTCCATTATGACCAGGCTACTTTCTTTAAGTAGGCAATAACTTTACCGAGGGATTCCAAATACTCAAAAAGCTGATAGATGCCCAAATAACACTGTTTAAACTCAAGACTGAATGCTTTCTTTCTATTCCTATCTCTAACTTTTGAGAGTAGAAGTTATTTTCGTGTACCTAAAATTTAAACTGATACCTCAGGAAGAACATTTAAATAATGAATATGGTTAAATAGGCTTTGGTGTTTTAATGTTTTTGTATCTCTTCTAAATAGTGATTCAGATATGTATATACACATCAGGTGCTGTACACCTGAAACTAACACAACATTGTTAATGAACTATAAAATTTAAAAATAAATAGAGACCCTTCTATCACAAATTTGTTTATAGTAAACTACCTAACTCTTCCTGCCCATATCCAAATCATCAAGTTCCACAAGTTCTCCTTTCCAACACTATATTCAAAATCTCCCACTGTCACCATCTAATGTTGGTTATGAGTCCAGGGTCTAAAATTTTCCAATATGAATTATTTTATCCTGCTCCAAACAGTTTTCCACATGGTAGTCAGAATGGTATTTTAAAATGCAAATTTGATCATATTGACCCCTTACTTAAGCTTTTCCATAGAATTTCCCATTGTACTTGAATAGGCACAAACTAGCTAATGTGGCCTTTAGAACCTGCCTAAACTGTCTCTTCAGTCACTCTGTAGGCAACCCTCCTCTTCACACTCTAAGCATGAGTCAAACTGAACTTCCCTGAATTCCTAGAATATGCAAGATTCTCCCCAGATTTAGGGCCACCACATGTGGCTGTTCACTATCCTTCAAATTTGGATAAATGAGAATCTTTCAGGAATCTCTCTACTTTGACTAAGCTTTCTATTATATAGCTCTTGCACAAGGATCACACTCTGTTACAGTTTTTGACACAGTTCTAATAGATACTCATATAGTCAACTGCTTAATAACCATATTCCTCACTAGACTATCAGCTCCACATTGACAAAGCTAACATCTATCATCCCACTACTAAATACCACTCACATACACAGTGTATACTATAATTTTAGTTAAATGAAGCCAAGTAAAATGCCAATCCAACAAAAATGTAGGTAAAAGGTAAAAATCTCTTTAAGTGAAATTTATTTCTAGTATACTCTAAGTCTGATGTGAACAGCCGACTCATTGGAAAAGACCTTGATGCTGGGAAAGATTGAAGGCAAAAGGAGAAGAGAGTAATGGAGATTGAGATGGTTGGATGGCATTACCAACTCAATGGACATGAACTTGGGCAAACTCTAGGAGATGGTGAGGGACAGGGAAGCCTGGTGTGCTGCAGTCCATGGGGTCACAAAGAGTCGGACATAACTTGGTGACTGAACAACAGCAACGACATACCCTAAGTCTATTCCACATTCAATCTCTAGGAGTTTTTTTCACAATGAATACTTTCCTGTATTCTCCATGCCACTAGAAGATAGATATTAATAGATAGATCTATATCTATAAAACACAACTATACTGTGTATAAGTTTGCCTTTTTGTTTAAGATTCCACATATAAGTGAGATTATATGGTATTTGTCTTTTTCTGACTTCTTTCATTTAGCATAACGCCCTCAAAGTCCCTCCGTTTTGTCATAAATGATAGGATTTCCTTCTTTTTATGCCTGAATAATATTCCATTGTGTCCACATACCACATTTTCTTTATCCATTAATAAAGGGGCATTTAGACTATTTCCACATCTTCAGTTCAGTTCACTCACTCAGGCGTGTCTGACTCTTTGTGACCTCATGGACTGCAGCATGCCAGGCTTCCCTGTCCATCACTAACACCCAGAGCTTACACAAACTCATGCCTATCACATCAGTGACACCATCCAACCATTTCATCCTCTGTCGTCCCCTTTTCCTCCCACCTTCAATCTTTCCTAGCATCAGGGTCTTTTCCATGAGTCGGTTCTTCACAGAAGATGGCCAAGGTATTGGAGTTTCAGCTTCAGCATCAGTCCTTCCAGAGAATATTTAGGACTGCTTTCCTTCAGGATTGACTGATTGGATCTCCATGCAGTCCAAGGGACTCTCAAGAGTCTTCTCTAACACCACAGTTCAAAAGCATCAGTTCTTCGGGACTCAGCTTTTCTTATAGTCCAACTCTCACATCCATACATAATTACTGGAAAGACCATAGCATTGACTAGATGGACCTTTGTTGGTAAAGTAATGTCTCTGCTTTTTAATATGCTGTCTAGGCTGGTCATGATCTTAGTTTTCTGACTGTTGAGCTTTAGGCCAGCTTTTTCACTCTCCTCATTCACTTTCATCAAGAGGCTTTTTAGTTCCTCTTCACTTGCTGCCATAAAGGTGGTGTCATCTGCATATCTGAGGTTATTGATATTTCTCCCAGCAATCTTGATTCCAGTTTGTGCTTCTTCCAGCCCAGCGTTTCTCATGATGTACTCTGCACAGAAGTTAAATAAGCAGGGTGATAATATACAGCCTTGACGTACTCCTTTCCCTATTTGGAACCAGTCTATTGTTTCATGTCCAGTTCTAACTGTTGCTTGCTGACCTGCATATAGGTTTCTCAAGAGGCAGGTCAGGTGGTCTGGTATTCCCATCTCTTTCAGAATTTCCCACAGTTTATTGTGATCCACACAGTCAAAGGCTTTGGCATAGCCAATAAAGCAGAAATAGATGTTTTTCTGGAACTCTCTTGCTTTTGTCATGATCCAGCAGATGTCGGCAATTTGATCTCTGGTTTGTCTGCCTTTTCTAAAACCAGCTTGAACATCTGGAAGTTCACAGTTTATGTACTGCTGAAGCCTGGCTTGGAGAATTTTGAGCATTACTTTACTAGCGTGTGAGATGAGTGCAACTGTGCAGTAGTTTGAGCATTCTTTGGCATTGTCTTTCTTTGGGATTGGAATGAAAACTGACCTTTCCCAGTCCTGTGGCCACTGCTGAGTTTTCCAAATTTGCTGGCATATTGAGTGCAGCATTTTCACAGCATCATCTTTCAGGATTTTAAATGGCTCAACTGGAATTCCATCACCTCCACTAGCTTTGTTCGTAGTAATGCTTTCTAAGGCCCACTTGACTTCACATTCCAGGATATCTGGCTCTAGGTGAGTGATCACACCATTGTGATTATCTGGGTTGTGAAGATCTTTTTTGTACAGTTCTTCTGTGTATTCTTGCCATCTCTTCTTAATATCTTCTGCTTCTGTTAAGTCCATACCATTTCTGTCCTTTATTGAGCCCATCTTTGCATGAAATGTTCCCTTGGTATCTCTAATTTTCTTGAAGAGATCTCTAGTCTTTCCCATTCTGTTGTTTTCCTCTATTTCTTTGCATTGATCTCTGAAGAAGACTTTCTTATCTCTTCTTGATATTCTTTGGAACTCTGCATTCAGATGCTTATATCTTTCCTTTTCTCCTTTGCTTTTCGCTTCTCTTCTTTTCGCAGCTATTTTAAGGCCTCCTCAGACAGCCATTTTGCTTTTTGCATTTCTTTTCCATGGGGATGATCTTGATCCCTGTCTCCTGAACAATGTCACAAACCGCCATCCATAGTTCATCAGGCACTCCATCTATCAGATCTAGTCCCTTAAATCTATTTCTCCCTTCCACTCTATAATCATAAGGGATTTGATTTAGGTCATACCTGAATGATCTAGTAGTTTTCCCTACTTTCTTCAATTTAAGTCTGAATTTGGCAATAAGGAGTTCATGATCTGAGCCACAGTCAGCTCCTGGTCTTATTTTTACTGACTGTATAGAGCTTCTCCATCTTTGGCTGCAAAGAATACAATCAATCTGATTTCGGTGTTGACCATCTGGCGATGTCCATGTATAGAGTCTTCTCTTGTGTTGTTGGAACAAGGTGTTTGCTATGAACAGTGCATTCTCTTGGCAAAAAGTAGTTGGGGAAACAGTGGAAACAGTGTCAGACTTTATTTTTGGGGGATCCAAAATCACTGCAGATGGTGATTGCAGCCGTGAAATTAAAAGACGCTTACTCCTTAGAAGGAAAGTTATGACCAACCTAGATAGCATATTCAAAAGCAGAGACATTACTTTGCCAACAAAGGTCTGTCTAGTCAAGGCTATGGTTTTTCCAGTGGTCATGTATGGATGTGAGAGTTGGACTGTGAAGAAAGCTGAGCACTCCAGAATTGATGCTTTTGAACTGCGGTGTTGGAGAAGACTCTTGAGAGTCCCTTGGACTGCAAGGACATCCAACCAGTCTATTCTAAAGGAGATCAGTCCTGGGTGTTCTTTGGAAGGAATGATGCTAAAGCTGAAACTCCAGTACTTTGGCCACATCATGTGAAGAGCTGACTCACTGGAAAAGACTCTGATGCTGAGAGGGATTGGGGGCAGGAGGAGAAGGGGATGACAGAGGATGAGATGGCTAGATGGCATCACTGACTCAATGGATGTGAGTCTGAGTGAACTCCGGGAGTTGGTGATAGACAAGGAGGCCTGGCATGCTGCGATTCATCAGGTTGCAAAGAGTCAGACACGACTGAGTGACTGAACTGAACTGAACTCAAAGAATTATCAGCAGAGTGGAGGCCAATGTGGTTTATCAAAATTTCAAAAACCTGGCCATGGATCTTCTAATGCAACTATGTTCATAAAAACATATGAGGGACTTCCCTGGTGGTCCAGTGGCTAAAACTCTGTGCTCCCAATGCAGAGGACCTGGGTTAGGGAACTAGATCCCATACCCCATAACTCAGACCAGGCACAGTCAAATAAATAGTAAAAAAAAAAAAAAAAAACACCACACACATGAGAAGATTCAATACCATAAAGTTCTTTGCCATCACTGAACCAGACATGTTATGTTTATGGATCTTTCCCTACGAGGAACCTCCTACTTAATGTTGTAGGCTTTGGAATTAGAGTTCAAATCTGGGAGTTCAAGTCTTTCACTTAATTTCAAGTCTTTCACCTAATGTGTGACATTAGGCCAGACACTGACTCTCAGGACCCCAGTTTCCTCATCTGTATGTTGGAATAAATCATAATATTCTCATGGGATTGCTGGGAGAATTAAATTATTAAATGGATTTTAGCACAGCAGGAAGGCAATGGCACCCCACTCCAATACTCTTGCCTGGAAAATCCCATGGACAGGGGAGCCTGGTAGGCTGCAGTCCAAGGGGTCTGGAAGAATTGGACATGACTGAGGGGCTTCCCTTTCACTTTTCACTTTCATGCATTGGAGAAGGAAATGGCAACCCACTCCAGTGTTCTTGCCTGGAGAATCCCAGGGATGGGGGAGTCTGTTGGGCTGCCATTTATGGGGTCACACAGAGTCGGACACGAATGCGTGACTTAGCAGCTTAGCAGCAGCACAGGGCTTAACAAATATAAATGCTTAATAAACACTGGATAGTATCTATCACTACCTGTTGCCTTTAGAAAGTCATACCTGTTTAAATGGCTCAATTAAAGATTTTAAGTATAGCAAAACTGGCGATTTCAGATCTTCTAATAAAGGAACTAGACCGATATATGGTATAAAGAAAACATATTTCTAATAACTGAGGGAACTTGCTAGTATCAATGCATGTAATATTGCTGTTCCCAAAAAGGAATTTTATTTTATGAGTCTCTTCATTTACTTAGGTGAATCAGCAAAGAAAGAAATGGAGGCTCAATCAAAAGTAACTTATAAGACCTTCAGGTTGCTAAAGGGTCACCTATAGGAGATGAGAATGAAAATGATATAAAGGACACAAGAGGTTAAAAGCCGCAAATACAGAAATTATGAAATAATAAAAATAGCAAGGAAAGTAAGCTAAAAACAATATATAAACAATAAACATCTAAAAATAATTACATAGTTTATAAAACTATAGGATCTAGCACAAAAACCTAGAGGGCTAAAAAGATAGAGTAGGTAATAACATACATTTTTTAGATTCCTTGTACTCATAGAAACAAAGCAAGTCATCTACACCAGTGCAGTCTAAGAGAACTTTCTGTGAGAAAACAAACATTCTATAGTCTAGGCTATCCAATATGGAGGCCCTAAGCACATGTGGTTATTAATAACTTGAAGTGTGGTAGTGTAACTGAGTAAAATTTTCACTTTTATTTAATTATCATTAAATGTAAATAGCCACCCATGGCTAGTTGATAACTACTATACTGGACAACACAGCTGTAGACAGAAGCAGCTTCCACAACCTATCTTCAGGGCTCAAAGGAGACCCCTTCCTCAACTGCAGCCCTTTATTAACTGTGGCCCCTTGGCAGCCTTCACATATTTCTATCTAATGAGCAAAAGGAAACTTGAGAGCACCACCACAAACTTGGGGTTGAAATTATTTTCCTTCTTCAGTCTTTGATTCATCTAGAAGAGGGAAAAGTCTTCCACATGTACTCTACATGATACAACATGGACCCTAAAGAAATCTTGTAGCAGAAGAAAAACCATGTTAAAATGACTCAGTGTTATGTCTAGGGCTCCTCACTCTCCCTGTCTAACCCTTTAGAGGTCAACGACATTTCTGTTGTGCTTTCATAGTGCCATCTGGTGACTATCTTAGCTATTCATACTTACTACTTTTTTAAGCTTTTATTTATTATCTATTTAAATTTTGACTGAGCTGAATCTTTGCTGCTACACCCCGGCTTTCTCTAATTGCGGTGCATGGGCTTCCTTGAGGTGGCTTTCTCTTGTTGCAGAGAATGGGCTCTAGGGCGTGTGAGCTTCAGTAGCTGTCGCGCCTGGGCTTAGTTGTCCCACAGCATGTGGGATCTTCCTGGACAAGGATCGAACCCATGTCCCCTGCATTGGCAGGTGAGTTCTTAACCACTGGACCACCAGGGAAGTCCTCATTTATACTTTTTAAATGTCTGCTTTATTTGTGGCCTAACCCATCCCCACAGAAAACTGCTTGAGATCAGATACTATATTATTCGTGAGTGTATTCCCAATGTACATTCCAATGCATTTTAAATATTAATTAATATTTGTTATAAGAATAAATTGAATATACTATGTTTTCTCAAAATCTTTCATTCTTTCCTCAATGCATTTATAGCCTGGCTTTCACTCTCATTATTCCATCGTAATTACTTTTACCACTTTCATCAGGCTTCCCAACACACCAAGTTGGATACTTTTCAAACTCTCCTCTCTCCACTCCAAAGGTCCGTATGTACCAAAATGAAATTCAACATTTCCTCTCAAATTGGTTTCTCTTCCTATATTTACTAGTTTAATTAATAGTTCTACATACAATCCAAGCTGCCTAAGATAAAATAATTTTTTAAAGCTAGGCATCATCTTTGATATTTCTTCGTGTATCATGCTCAACTGATACCAAGCACTGTGGATTCTACAGCCCTCTTTAGCATCTTTTAATCTGCCCTCTCTGCTCTGACTACAGTGCTACTACCTTAGGTTAGCCCTTCACCACTTCTTATCTACATTTTCATAGGATGTAAAATAAGGAAATAAAAAATAGGAACCTCACTTAAATACAGTTGGGAAACAGAAGAGGGAGCTCTCATGCCCTTTGAGGATGACAGAGCCCAAAAGGCAGAAAGACTCTTCCTCATTCCTGGCAAGGATTCAGGATTAATGAAAGGATTAATGAAAAGCCATGGACTCTTTGCTTACTATTGCCCTCCCACCTTCCTTTTCCGCTCTTTAAATGTATTCTCTTTCCTTTGCCACGTGGGGATCTGCACATGGCTTACCTTGGTTGCAGACTCAAAACTATAATTTTCTGCTGATCCTGAATAAAACTGTCTTTGCTAGAGAGACAGCTGGCAGTCTATTTGTTCCAGGTCAACAAGGACCTTCTCTCTGCTTTTAATCAAGCTGCTCTACAATGGGTCTTCTATACTACCATAATAATAACTTCTCTAAAAATGCAAAAATGATTACATACTTGCTCTGCTGAAAACTCACTAACTCCTCCCCCTTTCTCATCTCTAGGCCTCTGGAATGAAATCCCAACTCTTTAGCATAACTTACAAAGCCTTTTCTAATGTGGCCCTTGCCTAACGCCCACTGCATGGTCTAAAGAAACATGCAGTTAGAACTCTTAAAAGTACCTGAGAGAAACAAGCACAAGGGGATTAAAACAATGCATTATAATACTTTACTGTTTGTATTTTGAGCCAGTGTAGCACTCCAATCTCAGTTAGACTATGGGAGAAGGTCCTTTATTCATAAGTAAGGTCTGCTGGAATGGCCTAGATTTGCACTATTCAATATGGTAGCCAGTAGCCACATATGTCTATTAAGTATATGATATGTGCCTAGTTCAAATTGAGATGTGCTCTTAGTATAAAATATATGAAAAATTTTAAAGACAATAAAAAAGAACAGGTGTAGCTTCTTACCCAAGATCCAGACTTCTGAAGGAAGTAATAGTGAAGGCAGAAGGAAGGAGCCTTGATCTTCTATTAGAAGTCAGTTCAAATCATGATATCAAACCTACTGTGATAAACAGGATCTCTTCTTTGCCTAGGTAAAGTTCATTGTCTTTAAATCACTACAACAGTCTACAAGATCTACCCCAGTTCTTATCTCACTGACTTTATCTCCCACCTACTCATTCCCCCAAGTTCTAGGATTACCCCAAGCAACCTCCTCTCCTAGAGCTTATACCTTGGCTGTTCCCTCTGCCTATGACATTCTCCACATAGCAATAGGCATGTCTGGCTCTTTTCTCTTCCTTCTTTCATCCTTGTCTTATGACTCCAATTTAAAGCAGAATTCTGTGTATATATCCTTGCTCCAGTTCCCTTTTCTTGCTTCATTTTTATCCATGTGAAATACTGTGTACTCTATTTTTTATTGGGCTATTTTCTGTCTTCAACAAATGTAACCCCGGTGCTTTGTGAGAAGACTACATGAGCTCTCTCTGTATCACAGACACACACACACAGTTGTTTTGTACACTGATGTACCCTTAGTACCAAGAATAGTCCATGGGACCCAGTAGGCATTCAATTATTCATGGATGAATGAATGAAAGAAAAGTATCTAAGAATTTCCATCAGTCAGCTTCTCTTTCCTCAGTCACCTTCCTGGGACCTGACTGCAAAACAGGAAATTTTTTTTAAGACAAAAATAATTCATGCTGACAGAGTATGAGATGGTTGGATGGGATCCCTGACTCGATGGACATGAATTTGAGGGAGCTCCAGGAATGTTGATGTACAGGGAAGCCTGACATCCTGCAGTCCATGGGGTTGAAGAGAGTCAAACACAACTGAGCTACTGAACTGAACTGAACTGAATTGAATGCATTGCTTTTTTTATTTTTTATATTTTTTAAAATTTATTTATTTTAATTGGAGGCTAATTCAGGAGGAGCTACCCCACGTCCGAGCTCAGAGGCGTCAGCCGAGAGTCCCAGGCTGCGACCACACAGGAGCGGTGGAGAGGAGCTACCCTACGTCTGAAGTCAGGGGCAGTGGCCGGGAGGAGCTACCTGCCGCCCGAGGCCAGGGGCGGTGGCCTGCAGGAGCAACCCCACGTCCAAGGAGCGGTGGCTGTGCGGGCAAAGGAGGGCCAGAGGAGCTACTCCATGTTCAGGTGAGGAGTGGCAGCGATGAGGAGATACCCCTCGTTCAAGGTAAGGAGCAGCAGCTGCGCTTTACTGGAGCAGCCGTCAAGAGATACCCGCCATTCAAGGTAACAGAAACCCAAAGAAGATGGTAGGTGTTGCAAGAGGGCATCAGAGGGCAAACACACTGAAACCATAATTACAGAAAACTAGTCAATCTAATCACACGGACCACAGCCTTGTCTAACTCAATGAAGCTAAGCCATGCTGTGTGGGGCCACCCAAGACGGGCGGGTCACGGTGGAGACGTCTGACAGAATGTGGTCCACTGCAGAAGGGAATGGCAAACCACTTCAGTATTCTTGCCTTGAAAACCCCATGAACAGTATGAAAAGGCAAAATGATAGGATACTGAAAGAGGAACTCCCCAGGTCGGAGGTGCCCAATATGCTACTGGAGATCAGTGGAGAAATAACTCCAGAAAGAATGAAGGGATAGAACCAAAGCAAAACAATACCCAGTTGTGGATGTGACTGGTGATAGAAGCAAGGTCCGATGCTGTAAAGAGCAATATTGCATAGGAACCTGGAATGTCAGCTCCATGAATCAAAGCAAATTGGAAGTGGTGAAACAGGAGATGGCAAGAGTGAATGTCGACATTCTACGAATCAGCGAACTAAAATGGACTGGAATGGGTGAACTTAACCCAGATGACCATTATATCTACTACTGCGGGCAGGAATCCCTCAGGAGAAATGGAGTAGCCATCATGGTCAAGAAAAGAGTCCGAAATGCAGTACTTGGATGCAATCTCAAAAACGACAGAATGATCTCTGTTCGTTTCCACGGCAAACCATTCAATATTACAGTAATCCAAGTCTATGCCCCAACCAGTAATGCTGAAGAAGCTGAAGTTGAACGGTTCTATGAAGACCTACAAGACCTTTTAGAACTAACACCCAAAAAAGATGTCCTTTTCATTATAGGGGACTGGAATGCAAAAGTAGGAAGTCAAGAAACACCTAGGGTAACAGGCAAATTTGGCCTTGGAATACGGAATGAAGCAGGGCAAAGGCTAATAGAGTTTTTCCAAGAGAACGCACTGGTCATAGCAAACACCGTCTTCCAACAACACAAGAGAAGACTCTACACTTGGACATCACCAGATGGTCAACACTGAAATAAGATTGATTATATTCTTTGCAGCCAAAGATGGAGAAGCTCTATACAGTCAGCAAAAAAAAGACCAGGAGCTGACTGTGGCTTAGATCATGAACTCCTTATTGCCAAATTCAGACTTAAATTGAAGAAAGTAGGGAAAACCACTACACCATTCAGGTATGACCTAAATCAAATCCTTTATGATTATACAGTGGAAGTGAGAAATAGATTTAAGGGCCAAGATCTGATAGATAGAGTGCCTGATGAATTATGGACGGAGGTTTGTGACATTGTTCAGGAGACAGGAATCAAGACCATCCCCATGGAAAAGAAATGCAAAAAAGCAAAATGGCTGTCTGGGGAGCCCTTACAAATAGCTATGAAAAGAAGAGAAGCAAAAAGCAAATGAGCAAAGGAAAGACATAAGCATCTGAATGCAGAGTTTCAAAGAATATCAAGAAGACATAAGAAAGCCTTCCTCAGCAATCAATGCAAAGAAATGGAGGAAAACAACAGAATGGGAAAGACTAGAGATCTCTTCAAGAAAATTAGAGATACCAAGGGAACATTTCATGCAAAGATGGGCTCAATAAAGGACAGAAATGGTATGGACCTAACAGAAGCAGAAGATATTAAGAAGAGGTGGCAAGAATACACAGAAGAACTGTACAAAAAAGATCTTCATGACCAAGATAATCATGATGGTGTGATCACTCACCTAGAGCCAGACATCCTGGAATGTGAAGTCAAGTGGGCTTTAGAAAGCATCATTATGAGCAAAGCTAGTGGAGGTGATGGAATTCCAGTTGAGCTATTTCAAATCCTGAAAGATGATGCTGTGAAAGTGCTGCACTCAATATGCCAGCACATCAGGAAAACTCAGCAGTGGCCACAGAACTAGAAAAGGTCAGTTTTCATGCCAATCCCAAAGAAAGGCTATGCCAAAGAATGCTCAAACTACTGCACAATTGCACTCATCTCACATGCTAGTAAAGTAATGCTCAAAGTTCTCCAAGTCAGGCTTCAGCAATACGTGAACCGTGAACTTCCAGATGTCCAAGCTGGTTTTAGAAATGGCAGAGGAACCAGAGATTAAACTGCCAACATCCGCTGGATCATGGAAAAAGAAAGAGAGTTCCAGAAAAGCATCTATTTCTGCTCTATTGACTATACCAAAGCCTTTGACTGTGTGGATCACAATAAACTGTGGAAAATTCTGAAAGAGATGGGAATACCAGACGACCTGACCTGCCTCTTGAGAAACCTGTATGCAGGTCAAGAAGCAACAGTTAGAACTGAACATGGAACAACAGACTGGTTCCAAATAGGAAAAGGAGTATGTCAAGGCTGTATATTGTCACCCTGCTTATTTAACTTCTATGCAGAGTACATCATGAGAAACACTGGGCTGGAAGAAGCACAAGCTGGAATCAAGATTGCTGGGAGCAATATCAATAACCGCAGATGAGACCACCCTTATGGCAGCAAGTGAAGAGGAACTAAAAAGCCACTTGATGAAAGTGAAAGTGGAGAGTGAAAAAGTTGGTTTAAAGCTCAACATTCAGAAAACGAAGATAATGGCATCTGGTCCCATTACTTCATGGGAAATAGATGGGGAAACAGTGTCAGACTTTATCTTTTTGGGCTCCAAAATCACTGCAGATGGTGACTGCAGCCATGAAATTAAAAGACGCCTACTCCTTGGAAGGAAAGTTATGACCAACCTAGATAGCATATTCAAAAGCAGAGACATTACTTTGCCAACAAAGGTCCGTCTAGTCAAGGCTATGGTTTTTCCAGTGGTCATGTATGGATGTGACAGTTGGACTGTGAAGAAGGCTGAGTACCCAAGAATTGATGCTTTTGAACTATGGTATTGGAGAAGACTCTTGAGAATCCCTTGGACTGCAAGGACATCCAACCAGTCCATTCTAATGGAGATCAGTCCTGGGTGTTCTTTGGAAGGAATGATGCTGAAGCTGAAACTCCAGTACTTTGGCCACCTCATGCGAAGAGCTGACTCACTGGAAAAGACTCTGATGCTGGGAGGGATTGGGGGCAGGAGGAGAAGGGGATGACAGAGGATCAGATGGCTAGATTGCATCACTGACTTGATGGACGTGAGTTCGAGTGAACTCTGGGAGTTGGTGATGGACAGGGAGGCCTGGCGTACTGAAATTCATGGGGTTGCAGAGTCAGACATGACTGAGCGACTGAACTGAACTGAACTGAATTACTTTACAATACTGTAGTGGTTTTTGCCATACATTGACATGAATCAGCCATGGGTTTACATGTGTCCCCATCCTGAATCCCCCCACCCCCCACTTCCTTCCGAATCCCATCCCTCTGGGTCATCCCACACCTGCCCTTTTAAAAGGAGAAAAAAAAAGGGAAAACCTTGGAAGTGATAATGTATTCTCTGAGAGTAGTAATTTGCATGTCAATGTGACTGAATTTGCCAAATCTGATTAGAGACTTTTTTGTGTTAAGAAAAAGAGGAAGCCTAAGCCCAACAAAGCTAGTAGAAGTGATGAAATTCTAGGTGAGCTATTTCAAATTCTAAAAGATGATGCTGTGAAAGTGCTGCACTCAATATGCCAGCAAATCTGGAAAACTCAGCAGTGGCCACAGGACTGGAAAAGGTCAGTTTTCATTCCAATCCCAAAGAAAGGCAATGCCAAAGAATGCTCAAAGCAGCACACAACTGCACTCACCTCATATTACTAAAGTAATGCTCAAAATTCTCCACGCCAGGCTTCAACAGTACATGAACCAGGAAATTCCAGATGTTCAAGCTGGTTGTAGAAAAGGCAGAGGAACCAGAGATCAAATTGCCAACATCCACTGGATCACTGAAAAAGCAAGGAAGTTCCAGAAAAGCATCTACTTCTGTTTTGTTGACTATGCCACAGCCTTTGACTCTGTGTATCACAGTGAACTGTGGAAAATTCTTAAAGAAATGGGAATACCAGACCACCTGAACTGCCTCCTGAGAAATATGTATGGAGGTCAAGCAGCAACAGTTAGAACTGGACATGGAACAACACACTGGATCCAAATCGGGAAAGGAGTACATCAAGGCTGTATACTGTCACCATGCTTATTTAACTTATATGCAGAGTACATCATGAGAAATGCTGGGCTGGAAGAAGCAGAAGCTGGAATCAAGATTTCTGGGAGAAATATCAATAACCTCAGATATGCAGATGACACCACCCTTATGGCAGAAAGTGAAGAGGAACTAAAAAGCCTCTTGATGAAAGTGAAAGAGGAGAGTGAAAAAGTTGGCTTAAATCTCAACATTCAAAAAACTAAGATCACTGCATCTGGTCCATCACTTCATGGCAAACAGATGGGTAAAGCATAGAACCAGTGACAGATTTTGTTTTGGGAGGCTCCAAAATCACTGCAGATGGTGACTGCAGCAATGAAATTAAAAGATGGTTGCTCCTTGGAAGGAAAGCTATGAAAAACCTAGACAGTGTAGTAAAAAGCAGAGACATTAGTTTACTGACAAAGGGCTGCGTAATCAAAGCTATGGTTTTCCAGTAGTCATGTATGGATGTGAGAGGTGGACCATAAAGAAGGCGGAGAACCAAAGAATTGATACTTTTGAACTGTGGTGTTGGAAAAGACTCTTGGGAGCCACCTGGACTGCAAAGGAGATCAAACCAGTGAATCCTGAAGGAAATCAGCCCTGAATATTCATTGGAAGGACTGATGCTGAAACTCCAATACTTTGGCCACCTGATGAGAAAAGCCAACTCATTAGATAAGACCCTGATGCTGGGAAATATTAAAGGTAGGAAGAGAAGGGGATGACAGAGGATGAGATGGTTGTGTGGCATCACTCACTCAATGGAAATAAGTTTGAACAAACTCTGGGAGATAGTGAAGGAATTCAAAGCCTGGCATGCTACAGTCCATGGAGTTGCAAAGAGTCAGATACAACTTAGTGACTCAACAACAACAACAATAACAAAGACACACAGAGCAAACTGGTGGTTGCCAGAAGGGGTGGAAGTTGCATGAAATAAGTGAAGAGGATTAAGAGGTACAAAACTTCACTTACATAATAAATAATCATGATGATGTAGAAGGAATAGATATACAATCATAAGGGACAGATCAAAAATAATACAATTATTTTAGATGGGGACAGATGGTTATTACATTTAACATGGTGATAATTTCATAATACATGCAAATGTCAGTGATTACACACAATGATTAATGATGTCATAATGTGTAAAACAACTATATTCCAGTATTTTAAAAAAGCATTGAGTATGGCTATGGAGGAAAACTGAGAAAATTTATAGTTGAGCTCTGAGGCCAGGTGTTGGGTGAATCCTTCACATGGATGTTACGGTAAGTGTTGGGATGAAGAAGAATATAAGCAGGATTTCCAAGTTTTCAGTTAATAAAGGAATGTGACCAGAAACTCAACAGATCATAGAACCAACAACTTTCAAGCATTTCTCTCCCAAGTTTCAACAACTTGCCGCACATTCATGATAAAAGAGCTGCCTTTTAAAATATGATACTTCTACTTTGATCATGAAATCAACCACTGGATAACAGGTAGAATATCCCTCTGAAAAATAAAATGAATGCAAAACTTCATTAAAATGTAAAGAACTACTTTTACTTTCTGTATATGAAAATGACACAACAGAATCTGGTGATGGGGTTAAAGGTTTCAAAGGAAGAAAGCAGATAAGGATAATTCAGATTCCCTGAAATAAGACCATTTACATAAAATATTTAACAAAGACATTTTTCATAAAAGAAAGCATACCTATGTTAGGTTATTTTTGCTTGTCATACTTACCAGTCCAAGGACAAATATATTCTGCATGATTTTTCCAGACAATTTACTACTTCTTTGGTGACTCTTTCAGGTTGCTAATGGCTCAGCAGGAAAACTGCCAAGCTACTCAACAGTGAAATTCTTCAACAGGTGCAATGAAAACCTCTTCCAGAGGCATATCTGGAACAGATTTCCTGCCTAAGTGAATGTATTTCTGCAGGTGATTGTGTGGTGAGTGAATACTTCTTGAATTGCAAAGAAATCTGTTGTGATAATTTTACCACTCTATGTAGCAGCGACTGACATTTCCCAAGTATGCTTATCAGTAGAAGATGTAAATACACCAAAATATGTATATATTTTAATAGATTATTTAAATGTACTCTTATTCATCCACATATTGCATTTATCAAACTTTAATTTCTTTTGTTTACTTTTTGTCCTCTCCCTCTTGAACCCTCCTCCCATCTCCCACCCCATCCCAATTTGTTACTTTTATATGGCAAATAAATATAAGTGGAAAGTCTAATACTTCCCCACACAATGAATTGTCTTATGCACCACCCTCTCTCTGGAGACCACTTCTGGACAGACTGGAAGAAATTCCATTCATATATGTTTTCTTCAAGCTATGAGACCATAGAGAGGCAGAATCTCTGCCAACAGCAAATATCAATGATGAAATAAATCAATATACAACACCTAAGAGTTGACCCTTGGACAACAAGGATTTCCACTGCTCACATCCACTAATACACAGATTTTTCTCAATAGTAAATGTCTGTCTAGTTAAAGCTATGGTTTTTCCAGTAGTCATGTATGGATGTGAGAGTTGGACTACAAAGAAAGCTGAACACTGAAGAACTGATGCTTTTGAACTGTGGTGTTGGAGAAGACTCTTGAGAGTCCCTTGGACTGCAAGGAGATCCAATCAGTCAATGCTAAAGGAAATCAGTCCTGAATATTCATTGGAAGGACTGATACTAAAGCTGAAACTCCAAAACTCTGGCCACCGGATGAGAAGAACTGACTCATTTGAAAAGACCCTGATGCTGGGAAAGATTGAAGGTGGGAGGAGAAAGGAATGACAGAAGATGAGATGGTTGGATGGCATCACTGATGCTATGGACATGAGTTTGAGTAGGCTCCGGGAGGTGGTGATGGACAGAGAAGCCTGGCGTGCCACAGTCCATGGGGTCACAAAGAGTTGGACATGACTGAGTGACTGAACTGGTAGTACTAGACAACTTGCAGTTGGTTGAATCCCTGCAATCAGAACATGGATATAGAGGAATCACAGATATGGAGGGCTGACTATACGTTAAACACGGATTTTTGACTGCTTGGGGGGTTGGTGCCCCTCCACTCATTGTTTAAAGGTCAGCTGTATAGTCATAAACTGATCTAATGGTCACTGTTATGCTGAATCTTCTTTTGAATCAACTTGAAAAGTAGTTCTATATTTTAGAAAAGAATAAAGAAAAAAAGGATCTACTTTGTAGATAAAATATATTTAAATAATGAATTACTACCAGTTCTTAATATAGCCAGTCTATTCATTAATTCATCAAATATTAATTCCATGGTCATTATGTACCTGGCATTCTTCCAAGTACTAATTAGATTGACATGTATTATAACCAAGGTTCTCACTTCATATATGGGAATTACTAAGCAGTGAAGAAATATGTAAATTATTTTAACATAATACATGAATAGATTAGGGCTTCCTGGTGGCTCAGACAGTAAAGATACTGCCTGAAATGCAGGTGACCTGGGTATGATCCCTAGATTGGGAAGATCCCCTACAGAAAGGAATAGCTACCCACTCCAGTATTTCAATATGTCAGCAAATTTAGAAAACTCAGCAGTGGCCACAGAACTGGAAGAGGTGAGTTTTCATTCCAATCCCAAACAAGGGCAGTGCCCAAGACTGTTCAAACTACCAGGCAGTTGCACTCATTCCCCATGTTAGTAAGGTTATGCTCAAAATCCTTCAAGCTAAGTTTCAATAGTATGGGAAGCGAGAATTTCCAGATGTACAGGCTGGATTTAGAAAAGGCAGAGGAACCAGAGATCAAATTGCTAACATTTGCTGGATCATAGAGAAAACAAGGGAATTTCAGAAAAAAAACATCTACTTCTGCCTCACTGACTACACCTTTGACTGTGTGGATCACAACAAACTGTGGGAAATTCTTAAAGAGATGGGAATACCAAACCACCTTACCTGCCTCCTGAGAAACCTGTATGCAGATCAAGAAGCAACAGTTAGAAACAGACATGGAACAGGCTGGTTCCAAATTGGGAAAGGAGTACGTCAAGGCTGTATACTGTCACCCTGCTTACTTAACGTATATGCAGAGTATATCATGTGAAATGCTGGGTAAATGAATCATAAGCTGGAATCAAGATTGGTGGGAGAGAAATCAACAACTTCATATTTGCATATGATACCACTTTAATGGCAGAAAGTGAAGAGAAACTAAAGAGCCTCTTGATGAGAGTGAAAGAGGAGAATGAAAACCTGGCTTGAAACTCAATACTCAAAAAACTAAGATCATAGCATCTGGTCCATCACTTCATGGCAAATAGAAGGGTAAACAGTAGAAGTAGTAACAGATTTTATTTTCTTGGGCTCCAAAATCACTGCAGACAGTGACTGCAGCCATGAAATTACAACATGCTTATTCCTTGGAAGGAAAGCTATGATAAACCTAGACAGTGTATTAGAAAGCAAAGACATTCACTTTATAGACAAAGGTTCATATAGTCAAAGCTATGGTTTTTCATGTACAGATGTGAGAGCTGGACAAGAAATATGGCTAAGCACCAAAGAATTGATAATTTCAAATCATGCTGCTGGAGGGCTTTCAAATCATGCTGCTGGAGAAGACTTTTGAGAGTCCATTGGACTGCAAGGAGACCAAACAAGTCAATCTTACAGGAATTCAACCCTGAATGTTCATTGGAAGGACTGATGCTGAAGTACCAATACTTCACCACCTGATGTGAAGAGCCAATTCATGGGAAAAGACCCTGATGCTGAGAAAGATTGAGGGCAGGAGGAGAAGAGGGTGGCAGAGAAAAATGGTGAGATAGCATCACCGACTCAATGGGACATGAATTTGAGCAAACTTCAGGAGATACTGAAGGACCGGGAAGCCTGGTGTACTACAGTCCAGTTCAGGGGGTCGCAAACAGACAGACAGGACTTAGCAACTGAATAACAACAACAATCAACAGATTGGCACACCTAATGGCTTAAAGTAAGACGGCTATTTAATTATCAAGTCTACCTCCTAGAACTAGACCATTAAATTCCTCAAAGACTGGAAAGGTGGGAGGAAAGGGAGGAAAAGAAAGGAAGAAGGATAAAATGAACTAACTTCTGAGACCAAACTGAAAAAGCTATTTTACTGTTCATAAAGCTTGACTATAATGACTAATGGTATTTCTTCTGACTTGAAATAATCATCAATATTCATCAAAAGCATATGGTCTTGAATAGGGAACTAAATTCAATATTTTGTAATAACCTATAAGGGAAAAGAATCTAAAAAAGAATAGGTACTTATATGTGTAAACAACTGAATTACTTTGATGTATATCCAGAACTAACAAGACATTGTAAATCATCTATATTTCCTTAAAATTAAAAAAACAGGGTTTACCAGTACTGAAGGGAGAACGCTTTCATCCCCACCATGGCTGAGCTAATCCAGAAGAAGCTACAGTGAGAAGTGGAGAAATATCAACAGCTGCAGAAGGACTTGAGTAAATCCGTGTCAGGGAGGCAGAAACTAGAGGTACAACTAACAGAAAATAATATCATGAAGGAGGAACTGGCTCTGCTGGATGGGTCCAATGTGGTGTTTAAACTTCTGGGGCCCATACTGGTCAAACAGGAGCTGGGGGAATCTCGGGCCACAGTGGGTAAAAGGCTGGACTACATCACAGCTGAGATTAAGTGATATGAATCCCAGCTCCGGGATCTAGAGCGGCAGTCAGAACAACAGAGGGAGACCTTTGCTCAGCTGCAACAGGAGTTTCAGACTGCCCAGGCAGCAAAGGCAGGGCTCCTGGGAAGGCCTGGCACTGTCCTGGGGGTGGGGGAGGGGAAGAAATGAGGCAGCTCTAGCGTCTATACTGTAGCTAATAAAATGTAAAAATACCTGGCGTTTTCTGACCCCCCCCAAAAAAAATTTTAAACATCCACCAATCAAATTTTTAAAAAGCATATGGTCCCACTTGAAATCCTATACCTACACTTAGAACATGATGTAGGACCCTGAAAGTCCAGAGGAGAAATCAGTCCTAAGTCAGCCCCAACTCCTCATTTAGTTTTATGATAAAATAAAATATATTTTTCTTATAATAAAAGTCTTAGAGAAAAACTGTAAAATATAGGAAAGTAGAATTGACTATTATTATAATCCTACCTCCCAAAGACAGCCACTGTTAACATTTTGTATGTTAGATTAGTATCAAAATCTAAAATCCCTGTGGTACAACTTTATATAATGCAATAAATGCCAAAGAATGTTCAAACTATACAAAAAAGATCTTAATGACTCAGATAACCATGATGGTGTGATCACTCACCTAGAGCCAGACATCCTGGAATGTGAAGTCAAGCAGGTCTTAGGAAGCATCACTATGAACAAAGCTAGTGGAGGTGATGGAATTCCAGTTGAGCTATTTCAAATCCTAAAAGATGATGCTGTCAAAGTGCTGCACTCAATATGCCAGCAAATTTTAAAGACTCAGCAGTGGCCACAGGACTGGAAAAGGTCAGTCTTCGATCCGATCCCAAAGAAAGGCAATGCTAAATAATGTTCAAACTACCACACAATTGCACTGATCTTACATGTTATCAAAGTAATGCTCAAAATTTGAGGAAAGTAATGCTCAAAGTAATGCCAGGCTTCAACAGTATGTGAACCGAGATCTTCTAGATATTCAAGCTGGATTTAGAAAAGGCAGAGAAACCAGAGATCAAACTGCCAACATCCGATGGATTATAGAAAAAGCTAGAGAGTTCCAGAAAAACATCTATTTCTGCTTTATTGACTACGCCAAAGCCTTTGACTGTGTGGATCACAACAGACTGGAATATTCTTAAAGAGATGGGAATACCAGACCACCTTACCTGCCTCCTGAGAAATCTGTATGCAGATCAAGAAGCAACAGTTAGAACCAGACATGGAACAATGGACTAGTTCCAAATTGGGAAAGGAGTACATCAAGGCTGCATATTATCACCCTGCTTATTTAACTTGTATGCAGAGTACACCATGTGAAATGCCATTTCATCATGTGAAATGCCATAGTACATCATGTGAAATGCCAAACAAGCTGGAATCAAGATTGCAGGGAGAAATATTAATAACCTGAGATATGCAGATGACACCACCCTTATCGCAGAAAGCAAAGAGGAACTAAAGCGCCTCTTGATGAAAGTGAAAGAGGAGAATAAAGAAGTTGGCTTAAAACTCAACATTCAGAAAACTAAGATCATGGCATCCGGTCCCATCGCTTCATGGCCAATAGATGGGGAAACAATGGAAACAGTAACAGACTTTATTTTCTTGGGCTCCAAAATCACTACAGATGGTGACTACGGCCATGAAATTAAAAGACACTTGCTACTTGGAAGAAAAGCTATGACAAATCTAGACATCATATTAAAAAACAGAGACATTACTTTGCCAATAAAGGTCTGTCTAGTCAAAGCTATGGTTTTTCCAGTAGTCATGTATGGATGTGAGAGCTGGACCATAAAGAAAGCTGAGCACTGAAGAACTGATGCTTTTGAACTATGATGTCAGAGGAGACTCTTGAGAATCCCTTGAAATGCAAGGAGATCCAACTGGTCAATCCTAAAGGAAATCAGTCCTGATTATTCATTGGAAGGACTGATGCTGAAGCTGAAGCTGAAGCTGAAGCTACAATACCTTGGCCACCTGATGCGAAGAACTGACTCATTGGAAAAGACCATGATGCTGGGAAAGATTGAAAGTGGGAGAAGAAAGGGACAACATGGGATGAGATGGTTGGATGTCATTACCGACTTGATGGATATGAGTTTGAGCAAACTCCGGGAGTTGGTGATGGACATGGAGGCCTGACGTGCTGCAGTCCATGGGATCGAAAAGAGTTAGACACAACAAGTGACTGAACTGAACTCATCATACAGGGTTCATAAAAAACTACAATAAAAAAATTAAGTGGGGTAGTTCCAGCTATGCTTTAACGATGCAATTTGGACTCTGAAAGAGATTATGAGTTGCTTAACGAAAGACAGCTTGCTTTAGACATCTTTATTATGGCTTGGCCATGTGACAAAGCAGTAAACCTTGTACATACTGTTCAATCCATAAGTGTTCACTGAATATTTAGAAAGAAACGGAATCAGCAAATTTTTATATTCAGGACTCTTCCTTCTATGATCACTCACCTGCTTACTTCCCAACTCTTCCCCAGCAACTTTATTTCTGATTCACTGCCCTTTACTTCAGCAAAAGCAGTGTTGTTTTATGAATTCATACCTTTATTATTTCCCACCTTCTCCACTTAACTAAGTTCTACTCATTCCTCACAATTTAGCTCAGCTGTCATGTTCTTGAAGAAGTCTCGCCTGACTCCATCATCCATCCCCAGACTAAGCTAAATGGTATAATTCTGGACTGCCAGAGTACCCAATGGGCTTCCCTGGTGGCTCAGACAGTATAGAATCCGCCTGCAATGTGGGAGACCTGGGTTCGATCCCTGCGTCAGAAAGATCCATTGGAGGAGGGCATGGCAACCCACTCCAGTATTCTTGCCTAGAGAATCTCTATGGACAGATGAACCTGGAAGGCTATGGTCCGTGGGATTGCAAAGAGTCGGACACGACTGAGTGACTAAGCTAGCACTTAGCACCCACTATAAGTATCCAATAATGCAGTTGCCACAAAACATAGAAACTAACCACTTAAATATCTGTGCCCACTCATAGACTGTAAGCTCTTTAAAGCTTCTGTCTTTATAGTCACAAATACTAGCACAGATTCAACAAGTATTTATTGAATGAATGAAAGAATGAGCAAACTCATCTCATTCCTTTTTGCCTTAATTTTTCTCTCTTTAACTTACCTATGTTTGGTCAGCTGGTCACCCACAATTTTAACTATCTTAAAAAAACAAATGAACAAAATCCTCTTTGGCCAAACAGAAATCAAAAATTAAAATGACCCTGAGTTCTACTTATTCATATAGCCAAAAAGTATTCCTTCCTAATATTTTACAATTAATATTCAATAACTACTTAACATCACCACCACTTTCTCCTAATGTCCTCTAAAGCAGAATCACATTTTAATATTCACTCTTTCACAATCACACATATTATTTATTTCTACTCTTCTTTCTCCTTGAAAAGATATAGAGTAACTCTTTCTCTACTGATGCCATCACATCTGTACTTTTCCATTTCTAGAGCCCCTGCCTTTAATCTCTTCCAGTTCAGTTTGCTCTAGTTGCATCAAAGGAATAATTTAGTATATTGAAACTACATATAAGGAATTTCTGTTTATTATTATTCAGTATTCTAATTACACAGAATCCACAATTTTTAGCCAGTCTTTTAAAGATATGCATCACACCTTCATCTCTACCAGTATTCTCGTTTCCTCTAAAAAAAAAAAAAAAAAATTATTTCCTTGTGTTTCCAGGTATGCATTTCCCATTGAAGCCAAGCAAATGTTCTTGATGTATATCATAGTAAATCTGCAAATTCCTGCATGGTTACCTTTGTATATTGAGCTTTCAAGCTTTCCCTATTGTCTTTGTACCTTGATTCATTTTTTAAATTTAAATTAATTTTTATTGGAGTATAGTCATTTTGCAATGTTGTGTTAGTTTCTGCTATACAGCAAAGTGATCAACTATACATATACGTATATCCAGTCTTTTTTTACATAACCTTCCCATGTAGATCACCACAGAGCATTACGTAGAAAACCCTGCACTGTACAGTAAGTTTTCATTAATTAATCATTTTATAAAAAGTAGTGTATATATGTCAATCCCAATCTCCCAATACATCCCTCCCCCACTACACCCCTTGGTATTCATGGTTGTTTTCTACACTTATGACTCTATTTCCTCTTTGCTAATAAGTTCATCTGCTCCACTTTTCCAGATACCACATACAAATGATATTGTATAGTATTTGTTTTTCTCTCCTGAGTTACTTCATTCTTGATGACAATCTCTGGGCCCATCTATGTCACTACAAATGGCATTATTTCATTCCTTTTCATGGCTGAGTAATAAACCACTTTGTCAATTCCTCTGTTGATGGACATTTAGGTTGCTTCCACGTTGTGGCTATTGTAAACAATGCTGCAATGAAAGCTGAGGTGCATGCATCCTTTCAAATTATGGTTTTTCTCCAGCTATATGCCAGGAGTAGAACTGCTGGATTATATGGTAGATCCAGTTTTAAAAGGAGCCTCCATACTGTTCTCCATAGTGGTGGTAACACCGACAGTTTAAGAGGGTTCCTTTTTCTTCACTGGAGAAGGAAATGGCAACCCACTCCAGGACTCTCGCCTGAAACACTCCATGGACTGTCGCCTACATGGACTGTCGCCTGAGGAGTCTGGTAGGCGACAGACAGTCCATGGAGTCGCAAAGAGTCGGACACGACTGAATGACTTCACGACTTCACGACGACTTTTTCTTCACACCTTATCCACTTGGTAGATTTTTTTGAAGATGGCCATTCTGACTGGTGTAAGATGATACTTTGTTGTAGCATTGATTTGCATTTCTCTAATAATTAGTGATGTTGAGCATGTCTTCATGTGCTTTTTTGGCCATCTGTCTTTTTCGGGTAAATTTCTATGTATACATTCTGATCAGTTTTTGATTGAGTTATTTGTTTTTTGATATTGAGGTGCATGAGCTGCTTGTACATTTTGAAGATTAATCCCTTATCAATCACTTCATTTGTAAATATTTTCTCTCATTTTGAAGGCCATCTTTTCATTTTGTTTATGATTTCCTTTGCTGTGCAAAATCTTGCAAACTTAACTAGGTCTCATCTGTTTACTTTTGTTATTATTTTCATTACTCTAGGTGGTGAACAAAAACATCTCTCTACATTTCTCCTCCTTCTTAATTACCTTCAGGAATATTAATTGCTCCCTTAACAAACAACCTTTTAACATTTGTATTGTACCTGAACTGACACTATATTGCTCTGTAAGTTTTTGGGAAGAACTTTATGTGTGCACTTCTGGATTACTGTTCTCCCTTACAGGGTTTAATCCAGCATCACACTCTGTCATATAAGTTGGCTTTTTAATTTAAGTTGGCTAATTTATAGGTGGCCCTAGAGGTAAAAAACCCACCTGCCAATGCAGGAGACACAGGAGATGTGGATTCGATCCTTGGATCAAGAAGATCCCCTGGAGGAGGGTATGGAAACCCACTCCAGTATTCTTGCCTGGAAAATCCCATGGACAAAGGAGCCTCATGGGCTACAGTCCATAGGGTCACCAAGAGTCGGGCACCACTGAAGAGACTTAGCATGCACCAGTAATTTACTATCTTACATTTAAGGGGACTCAGTAAATGCAATTGCACTGACTGACTGTTCTTCAATAAACTTTACAAATGATAGTGAAATAAACAGTAAATTTAAATTATAGTTAGTGTTTAAAATCAGTAAACACTATATAACCCTCCTATAACCCTACTTATCTTAGAATATTTGCATAAAGCTTTTGCATATGTATTCAATTGTTATTTCTGCTTTTAAACCTCATCCCCACTTCATACTTCATTCCTTTTACTACTAAACGCCCATGTAATGAAACCTGAAGGAAACTGAAGGGCATACCAGAGAATATCACTTTTCACTTAAGTCTCACTGCTCATAATTATTTACACATCTGGTATGAAGCCATCATATCAATATTCTACACATTGAAAGCTTTATTTATGGCCCTTGGTGGCTCAGATGGTAAAGAATCTGCCTGCAGTGCAGGACACCTGAGTTTGATCCCTGGGTCAAGGAGATTCCTTGGAGAAGGGAATGTACCCACTCCAGTATTCTTGCCTGGAGAATTCCATGGACATAGGAGGCTGGTGGGCTATAGTCCATGGAGTCTCAAACAGTCAGATACAACTGAGTGACTAACACTTTGACTTTCACATCAAAGGATAATTAATACGTTCAGTTGAGTTCAGTACAGTCGCTCAGTCGTGTCTGACTCTTTGCGACCCCATGAATCACAGCACACCAGGCCTCCCTGTCCATCACCAACTCCCGCAGTTCACTCAAACTCATGTGCATCGAGTCAGTGATGCCATCCAGCCATCTCATCCTCTGTCGTCCCCTTCTCCTCCTGCCCCCAATCCCTCCCAGCATCAGGGTCTTTTCCAATAAGTCAACTTCGCATGAGGTGGCCAAAGTATTGGAGTTTCAGCCTCAGCATCAGTCCCTCCAATGAATACCCAGGACTGGTCTCCTTTAGGATGGACTGGTTGGATCTCCTTGCAGTCCAAGGGACTCGCAAGAGTCTTTTCCAGCACCACAGTTCAAAAGCATCAATTCTTCAGCACTCAGCTTTCTTCACAGTCCAACTCTTACATCCATACATGACCACTTTCTATCACAGAGCTTAACAAATTTACTTATACAATTTAGCAACAAGAAACAGTAAAAGAAAATGCCACAGTAAATGTTTCTGCCCATATATTGTCACTAGGTTAATAAAAAAATTCACTTTTAGGGGAATACTATCTAAGAAGTAAATAACATAAAATGCTATTTTGAATAAAACTTTGTGTCCATATATTCATTTTGTATTATTTCCTTTAAAGAACAAACTAAAGGTATCAAAAACCCATTAAGATATTTAGTTAATGGATAAAACAGACTTGATCAATATATTAAACAAAAACTTACAGGATCAGCAGGTCCACAGAATTCTCGAAATGTCATTGTAGGATTAGTTTGTTGAATCTCCATTGCTACACAAGGCCCAGAATACATTTCTGTCACCATTTCCTATAATATATAAATAAGATAATATTAACAAATGAGTAGAATTTAATAATCTTTTGCTTCTCTTCTATTAATTGCACTACTATTCTACTGGACTCAAAATGTTAAAGTTATCTTTGATTTCTTCTCCACCTGTACCCTCTATGCCAAGCAGTTCCCACATTTTGTCTATTTTTCCTATAAAAATGTGTTTTAGATATGTTCCCTTGTCTCCATTCCTACCATTATCATACTAATGCTTTATTACTTGATACGTTCACTATTTGAAATTATCTTCTAGTACATATTTCTTTTAAAAGGCTCTCTCCTCTCAAACACAATACTATCAAATGAACATTTTAAAAGATATATTTTCCAAACTGTTTCTCCCAAAGAAACTTATAAAAATCATAATGAGTTTCAGCAATGAGGAATAATAGGCATCAGATTCATTTTCTCACATTAAACATCTAGAAACTAAAAGCAATAAACAAATATTGTTTTCAGACACTGAACAATAGACAGCACAGTACCATGATCCTCAAGAGACGGAAAATGAATGGGATCAGCTGAACAACTGCCCATCTTACTGCCTGAAGGCTTCTAGACAGTGAAACAGGTATAGGAAACACAAAAGAGCCCAACATTCTCACTGAATAGAACAAATCGAGACTGGAGTTTAGGGAGGCTGATGAGGCTACGATTTGCCGAACAGAATACTAGAGGAAGTGGGAGAGCAACAAGAGAGTAAGTCTCAGGGATCTGCAGAGAAGTTTTTGAGTCTTAGACTGTAGGTTGAGTCTGTGTATATATAGAGGATACTACCGAAGGCTGAGAAAAGAACTCCCAGACAGCAGTAAATGAAACAGTTCATAAATACAGTACAAGACTGGGAAGAATCTGTACTCCCATGAGCTGGAGTAGAAGCCCCTATATGATATACAGAGCATCATGTAGAGACCTTAGAATGGTATTATACTCTAGTTGTTATTGTTCAGTCTCTAAGGGTATACAATACCTTGTGACCACATGAACTGCAGGACACCAGGCTTCTTTGCCCATCACTATCTCCCTGCATAGCCTCAAACTCATATCCATTGAGTCAGTGATGCCATTCAACCATTTCATCCTCTGTTGTCCCCTCCTCCTCCTCCCTCCATCTTTCCCAGCATCAGGATCTTTTCTAATGAGTCGGCTCTTTGCATCAGGTGGCCAAAGTATTGGAGATTAAGCATCAGTCCTCCCAATGATATTCAGGATTGATTTCCTTTAGGATTGACTAGCTGGATCTCCCTGCATTCCAAGGGAATCTCAAGAGTCTTCTCCAACACCACAGTTCAAAAGCATCAATTCTTTGGTACTCATCCTTCTTTATGGTTCACCTCTCATATCCATACATGGAAAAACCATAGTTTTGACTAGACAGACCTTTGTCAGCAAAGTAATGTCTCTGCGTTTTAAAACACTGTTTAGGTTTGACATAGCTATTTTTCCAAGGAGCAAGCATCTTTTAATTTCATGGCTGCAGTCACCATCTGCAGTGACTTTGGAGTCCAAGAAAATGAAATCTGACACTGTTTCCACATTTTCCCCATCTATTTGTCATGAAGTGATAGGACCAGATGCATGCTCTTAGGTTTTTGAATGCTGAGTTTGAAGCCAGCTTTTCACTCTCCTCTTTCACATTCATCAAGAGGCTCCTTAGCTCCTCTTCATTTTCTGTCGTTAAAATATACCACAGTAGTTGGCCTAAACTTGCCTTATGTATGGAACACTCTGTATCTATCCTATGAAAGCTTAAAAGCATGTCTCAGAAGTGTCAAACTGATCCCAAGTAACTTGTCCAAGGGCCAGAACAAAATCAAACATTTTTTAAAGGAATACAGCGACACCATGTAACAGTTGAAATTTCGCAACACCAGTACATAACAAAAATTGCCAGGAATACAAAGAAGTAGGAAAATATAAACTATCACCAGACCCAAACTCAAGAGACACAAACCCAGCAATGACAGAAATGATGGATGTAATTACACAAGAAGTTTTAAAAGTCACTATAAATAGGTTCTACATGCTCAAATTATAGAAGAAAACATGTACATAATACATAGCAAAAAAAGATATTAAAAAGATACAAACAAAACTTCTAGACATGAAAACTACATCTGAATTTAGATCAATGAATTTGAAGGCATGCAACATAAACCATTAAAAAGCAAGCATGGAAAGAAAGAAGAGTGAAGAAAAACTTTTAAATTTTTAAAAAAGACTATGGGACACATCAAGCAGTGTAATTGGAGCCTCAAAAAAAGAAAGGATGATGAACAGAAATGTATTTTGAGAATTAATCGCTAAAAAGTTTTTAAATTTGATGAAACTTATAAACCTACAGATATAACAAAATCTAAGGAGAAAAAGTGGAAAGAAAAATAAAGTAGGGCACATCATAATCAGATTGGCTATAAAACAAGAACAACAATAACAAAAAACGCAGCAAAAAATACTGAAACAACAACAAAAACTGTAGAAACATCAAAAAAAAGAACAAAGATAAGGATTAAAACAACAACTTTTGTCAAATTCTATAATCAGTTGAGAAAATATTTGGAAAACATTTTTTGAAATGAATGAAAAATAAAGGCTTTTTCAGAGTATAGGTATTTAACCTCTTTGGTTAAGTTTATTCATAGGTATTTTACTCTCTATGACCCAATTTCAAATGGGGATTGCTTTCTAACTTTATCTTTCTGATAGTTCATTTTAGTGTAAAGGAAACCAATAGATTTCTATATGTTAACTTCGTATCCTGCAACTTTACTGAATTCACTTAATTCTAATAGTTGTTTTTGTTTTTTTTTTTTTGTGGAGACTTTAGGATATTCTCTATATAATACCACTTGTTGCTTAGTTGCTAAGTTGTGTCTCACTCTTTTGTGACCCCATAGACTGCAGATCACTGGTCTCATCTGCCCACCGGAATTTCCCAGGCAAAAAAAATACAATGGGTAAGCATTTCCTTCTCCATGGGATCTTTCCAACCCAGGGATCATACCTGCATCTACTGCATTGGCAGGTGGATTCTTTAACTCTGAGCTTCCAGAGTAGCATATAATACCATTGTTGCTAAGTCACTTCAGTCATGTCCGACTCTGTTCGATCCCACAGACAGCAGCCCAACAGGCTCCCCCGTCCCTGGGATTCTCCAGGCAAGAACACTGGAGTGGGTTGCCATTTCCTTCTAGAATGCATGAAAGTGAAAAGTGAAAGTCAAGTCGCTCAGTCATGTCCAACTCTTAGCGACCCCATGGACTGCAGCCTGCCAGGCTCCTCCGCCCATGGGCTTTTCCAGGCAAGAGTACTGGAGTGGGGTGCCATTGCCTTCTCCGTATAATACCATATCATTTGCAAATAGTGACAGTTTTACTTCTTCCTCACAATTTGAATGCCTCTTATTTCTTTGACTTCTCTGATTACTATGGCAAAGACTTCTAATACTGTGTTAAATAGAAGCAGGGAGAGTTGGCATCCTTGTCTTGGAAGTAAAAGACCTATACTACGTAAATTATAGAATACTGATGAAGGAAACTGAAGACGATGCAAAGATATCCTGTGTTCTTGGATTGGAGAAAGTTATATTGTGAAATGGCTATACTATCCAAAGCAATCTACAGATTTAATGCAATCTCTATCAAAATATCCATGACATTTTTCACAGAAGTCAAACAAATAATCCTAAAATTTATATGGAACTACAAAGGACCCTGAATTGCCACAGCAATCTTGAGGGGGAAAAATGCTGGAGGTATCATGCTCCCTGACTTTAGACTACATAGGAAAGCTACAGTAGTCAAAACAACATGGTACTGGTACAAAGACAGACACATAGATGAAGCGAACAGAACAGATGGCCCAAAATAAACCCACACACTTATGACCACTCTACAACAAAGAAGGCAAGAATATACAATGGGAAAAGGCAGTCCCTTTAACAAATGATGCTGGGAAAACTGAACAGCTAAATGTAAAAGTGAAATTAGAACATTTTCTTATGCTGTACAAAAAATATACTCAAGATAGATTAAAGATCTAAATGTAAGACCTGAATCAAAAAAAAAATTACTTCTACAAGAAAATACAGACAGAAAACTCTTCAACATAAATTGCAGCATTATTTTTTTTTTTTTGGATCAGTCTCTTAGGCAAAAGAAATAATAGCAAAAATAAACAAATGGGAACTATTAAACATAAAAAGTTTTATACAGCAAAGGAAACCATCAACAAAATGAAAAGACAACATACTGAATGGGAGAAAAAAACTGTAAATGCTATGACTGATAAAGAGTTAATATTAAAAATAAAGAGCTCATAGAACTCAATGTCAAAAAACAAAAAACTCCATTAAAAACTGTGGAGGGCTGAATAGACATTTTTCCAAAGAAGACATACAGATGGCCAAAATCTCTCAGATTTTGTCTGATTAAGTCTTTCTTTTTTGATTGAAAGATCACTGACTTACAATATTAGCTTCAGGTGTACAACACAGTGATTCAATATTTTTATAGATTGCATTCCATTTACAGTTATTATAAAATAATGGCAATATCCTCCTGATAGTTTATCCTTTATATCACTAATCAGAGAAATGCAAATAAAAGCACAATGAGATATCACACCTGCTAAAACAGCTACCATCAAAACGTCTACAAATAACAAATGCTGGCAAGGATGTGCAGAAACGGGAACCCTAGTACATTGTTGGTGAGAATATAATTGGTGCAGCCCCCATGGAAAACAGTATGGAGGTTCCTCAGAAAAAGTAAAAACAGAACTACCATATGATCCAGCAACTCCACTGCTGGATATATATCTGAAGAAAATAAAAACACTAATTCAAAAAGATATATGCCTGTGGTGGATTCATTTTGATATTTGGCAAAACTAATACAATTATGTAAAGTTTAAAAATAAAATAAAATTTAAAAAAATAAATAAAATAAAATGGAAAAAAAAAAGATATATGCATTCCAATAGCGGCATTATTTTCAAGAGCCAATATATGGAAGCAATCTAAGTATCCAACAACAGGTGAATGAATAATGAAGATGTGATTTATACATACAATGGAATACTACTCAGTAATAAAAAAAAGAACAAAATTCTACCATTGGCAACAATGTGGATAAACCTAGAGTGTAGTATTCTTAGTGAAGCCAGAGAAAGACAAATATTCTGTATGTTACCACTTATATGTGAAATCTTTAAAAAAAAATGTGTATTACAAAACAGAAATGGACTCACAGATATAGAGAACAAACAAATGGTGACCAGTAAGGAGAAGAAAGGGAGTAGGGGCAAGACAGGGGTACAGGGTTAAAAGATACAAACTATCAAGTATAAAATAAGCAGCAAGGATAAACCTGTCAGGGGAATATTGCCATTATTTTGTAATAACTGTAAATGGAATATAATCTATAAAAATATTGAATCACTGTGTTGTACACCTGAAACTAATACAATATTGTAAGTCAATGATCTTTCAATCAAAAGAGAAAGACTTTTTCACACAAACAAAATCTGAGAGAATTCACCACCACCAGCCCTATACCATAGAAAATGTTAAAGGAAGTTCTTCAGACAGAATAAAAATGCCAGACAAAAATATAGAGCCACACAAAACAATGGTAAATATGTGGGTAAATATAAAACATTCACAGGAATTAAAAAAGGAAATTTAATTGATTATTTAAGGCAAAAATATTAACAATGTATCATAAAGCTTTTAACATATAAATGTAAAATGTACAACAGCAGCATGCAGAGGAAGAGGGAGGAGATAGACATATACTGTTTATGGTTCTTAACTGTATATGTGAAGTAACATGGTCAAAAAAAAAGTGCCTCTCACTGAAAGATTCAGTGAATGGAAGATTTCAGACAGAACTGAAAATGAGTATAAAGACTTGAAGGAAGAAGTACAGCTGGGGTGTATGAAGATCAGTAAAGAGCTATGATGTCAGGAGCTGCCTGAGGCCACAGGAAAGCAGTTAAGAGATGAGGCCCAGGGGACTTCCCTGCTTGTCCAGTGGTTAAGACTGCCTTCCAAAGCAGGGTGTGTGAGTTCAGTCCTAGTCCGGGAGCTAAGATTCCACATGCCTTGTGGCCAGAAAACAGAAACAATGTTGTAACAAATTCAGTAAAGACTTTAGAAACAGTCCATATTAGAAAAGAAAAGAAAAAGGATAAGGTCAGATCATGGTAGGCCATGTAAACCATGTTAATGACTTTGGAAGGTTTAAAATACCCAATGCCAAAGTAAAATAAAGGCAATTTATTACAGAGCAGTACTTAAATTTTAATCAGAACTCAATCATCATGTCTACTAAAAATGCCAGAAGTTAAAAAAGGGAGAGGACTTCATAATTTATATGGTAAACAGATCCCTACTCATTAGAACCCCTAAATTATGCCCCTGAAGTTACTTCACTAATTCACAAAGGTCATATGAAATTGATTCTTATGGATAATTATGTTCAGGAGGATCTTCTGTCTCATGATATGAAGTACTGGCTACACATAAATGTCAAGAGCCTAAATCCTCAGTTGGGGCAGAAGGAATGAGTATGTTATCCAAAAAGAGAAGTGCCAATTTTGTCCACCTTTCTTTTATGTGTGTGAGAGTCTCTCTCTCTTTCAGTGTTAAATACTATTAAAATGATAAACAGAGGGCTATACAAAACACAAAGAATACGTTGAAAAAAGAAGTGCATCAAAAACATAAAATGATCCTTAAAAACTGAACTTGAGAATTCTGTTAATAGATGAACAGAATTAAGAGAATTAACAGAATTCTCAAACCTAGGTTTTTACTTAATTAAAAATTATCAAACAAAAAAGTACTTGTTTCCTCCCTTAATAGCCCATTGATTAATGTCCTTAAGTAGTTGAAATGGAGCATCTGATTTAATATTCATCCTCACCAGGACATAAGCTCCAAGAATGCAGGCAGCGTGCATTTCTGGCTCCCTGGTATCCAACATATTGTCTGGCCCACAAGCAGTAATATATGTGTGGCAAATAATTGGATCCTGATAACACTATAAGATAGTAATTATTACCTTTTCATGATTGCAAATGCTGAAGCAGCAAATTTAAGTGTAAATGATCAACATGGAATCTACTATAAAGAATGTCAGCTATAATAATAATAATAATAAAAGTAGTAATAATAAAAACAGCTGATATTTACTAAAGCAACAATCTCAGTAATATGTGAGATTGCTTTACATGATTTATTTCATTTAATAACCACAATAATTTTATAAAGTAATAATAACATTGTTTCAATTTTATATACGGGTAAACTAGGGCTTAAAAAAGGTAAGTAATTTCTATGGTCACTTAACTGGTGGGTTTGGTATCTGAACCTAGCATCTGACTCGACAGTCAAAAAAGGAAGGAACCTGAGGTAAGGAAGCTGTAAGCAGCTGCAATGAAATTTGGGAGCTAGGAAAATTCTACAATTTGAAGCAAGTGATATAAGAAAACCTAGAACTAGAGTAGAATTATATATATATACACACACATATACACACACACACACATATATATTTAGTACAACAGTGTCAGTGACACTGTATTATTTCCCAGTATGTATCCAGGGGTTCTCAACTCTAGGATCTGATACCTGCTGATCTAAGGTGGAGCTAATGTAATAATAATAGAAATAAACTGCACAATAAGTGTAATGCACTTGATTCATCCCCAAACCATCCCTCCATCCCTTTCCCCAGGATCCATGGAAAAACTGTCTTCCACGAAACTGATCCATAGAGCCAAAAAGTTTAAGGACTGCTGACATATTCTACATTTGAGAGGATCATTTCACATCCTGACATTAAGAAAACTTTAAGTTTAAAATAATAAAATGGATGGAACCACTAATATGACCTTATATATCTTCTTTTATAAGTAAGAATCTGAAGACAAAGAGGTCAAAGCATTATACTAACAAAGTCAGTAAGAATCAGATCACCTGTTTTTTAGTTCCTTTAGATTATGTTGCCTCTTAAGATTATTTTTACAGGGCCTACTTTATAGCAGTATATAAAGCTCCTAAAATTAAGGGGCTTCCCTGGTGGCTCAAACAGTAAAGAATCTGCCTGAAACACAGGAAAGCTGGGTATGATCCCTGAGTTGGGAAGATTCCCCTGCAGAAGGGAATGGCAACCCACATCAGCATTGCTGCCTGAAGAATTTCATGGACAGAGGAGCCTGAGGGGCTAGAGTCCATGGGGTCACAGAGTCGGACACAACTGAGTGACTAACACTTTCACTTTTTCAAAATTAAGAGGCATCCAGTATGCAGCATTGTACCTTTTCCTTGAACTTAAAATTTGAGTCCTAAATATTAACTGTCATGAGAAACAAGACACCCAAGAGAAATAAAACAATCACAATAGCAAGTGAGATCCAGGGTTTGCTATCTGATTCTCATGATCAAAAATTACCCAAGGAAAGATACCACAAACATATGCATTTCTAGTATGTGAATACAGACCATCACACAACTTGCTCTGAATGAAATAGTCAGAGTGAGAATGAAATAGTCAGAATGAATGAGACAAGAACTTTTAAAGAATCAGACTATAAATCACTCATAAGAATATTATTTATTTCAATAAGCTATTACTGGGATAAAAACACTCTTACTTCCCTTTGGGGAAAATTTTTCAAGGAAATAACTTTTCGTAGCTTCAGTAAAATTTCGTATCATATAAATATAGTAACATCTCAAAGATACCTGGATATTGATATATTCTGGCTCATATTATATGAGCCAGTGCATTCTCCCATTAACAGACTGTTATAAACCAACCATTTGAAATATATGTTTTAAGCTGAATAAGCCATTTTAAGCTGAATAAAAATTATAACCATTACTAAAAATTACTCACAAGACTAAAGACTAATAATTAGTCTGAAATAAAGTGGTTTTTCCCTTCCATAGAGTCCCTCTGTTCTTTCTCCTAAGTAGGTTCTTTTATTAATATTACAAGATTTAATTAATAATTATAGATGATATCTTACTGAGAAGATTAAACAGAAGAAAGTACATCAACACCAATCATTCTGAGCTGTTTTGACATTAAAGTATAATATTGCTACTGGCATTCAAATTCCTGATTTCTCAGGAAAAATGACACATTCACCCAGTGATACATTTATCTTAATCTCCAGAATCCTGAGTTCAAAAAATTCCAAGAGTAAATATATACTATATAAAAATTGCATGTATGGCATTTATAAAACACAGCATATAATGTTGTACACATGAAACTGATATATAATGTTATAAACCAATGTTACCTCAACAACAAGTAAATTTTAAAAGAGAAGTTTTTTTTTTTTTGTTTACCAACAGGAAATATGACCTACTTCAGATGTATATAAAACATTAATGTTCACCAATTCAATTCTATCTGCTGTTGTAGGAGAATATAACTCAGGATCAAAGTGAGATAAATATCCATGAGTCTCTCTATCTTATAAACAGTAAAACTACAATATAATGTGCATTAACAAAGGTAGTTGCTTTTAATTATATATTTAAAAGTTAATGTAACACATAAAAGAAGGGAAATGTAAAAAAGAAAGATTTTTAAAATGGAAAACAGTTGTCACTGGTTGAATAAATGATGTTAAGAACACACTTTAAAATTTCTTCCATTCAAAAAAAGAAAAGCCAGAAAGAAAAACACCAATACAGTACACTAATGCATATATATGGAATTTAGAAAGATGGTAACAATAACCCTGTATACAAGACAGCAAAAGAGACACTGATGTATAGAACAGTCTTTTGGACTCTGTGGGAGAGGGAGAGGGTGGGATGATTTGGGAGAATGGCATTGAAACATGTATAATATCATATATGAAACGAGTCGCCAGTCCAAGTTGGATGCACGATACTGGATGCTTGGGGCTGGTGCACTGGGATGACCCAGAGGGATGGTATGGGGAGGGAGGTGGGAGGAGGGTTCAGGATGGGGAACACATGTATACCTGTGGTGGATTCATCTTGATATATGGCAAAACCAATACAATATTGTAAAGTTAAAAAATAAAATAAAATTTAAAAAAAGAAAAGACTTAACTCTAAAATGAAGAAGCTGATAAGATTAAAGTTTGAAAAGCTGTAACAATAGGAAAAGCACTTTGGTTCCTCTCAAGAAGGGTAGAACACTACCAGTATGCTAAATGCAAAATATAAGATTTCATCATCAGTCTTTACTATGTATGGCTAAACAGGAGAAAGGCTCAGGCCAGCTCTTGGACCAGTGCCTTTTTCCTTTCCTAAAGCAGGTTGAGGACTTCCCTGTTGGCTCAGTGCTAAAGAATCCACTTGTCAATGCAGAAGATACGGGTTCAATCCCTGATGCAGGAAGAGCCCACACACCGCAGAACAACTAAGCCTATGCCCCACAGCTACCTGCAGCTATTAAAGCCCCTATACCCTAGAGCCCGTGCTTCCCAGCAAAAGAAGCCACCACTACGAGAAGCCTGCGTACCGCAACCAGAGAACAGCCCCGACTCTTGGCAACTTGAGGAAAAAAACCGTGCACCAATGAAGTCCTAGCACAGCCAAATATAAAGAAATAAATGTTAAAAAAAATTAGAAATAAATTTTTTAAAAACTAGGTAAAAAGGAAAGGGTGTAGAGAGATGAGGAGAGGGGAATCTAGTCTCACTGTCAGGGTGAACTTTACACAAAAAGAAAAAAGAGCAAAATGCCCTATAAAGCAATAAGTGTGATGAGACAGTCCACCAGCACAAATGTATCTAATCTGATAAAAGGGGAAGGAAACTAGCTTTGATTAAATATCTGTCATGTGTTATTTTAAGGAACAACACTTGGTTTATTTGAATACAGTCTTGTTTTCAAGAATGAATTTCACTGCTCTCTAAACAGTTCCCCTTAAGTCTTACTATTATTCACTCTCCACTGTATTTTCTGCATTTGTATCATTAAATAGACTATGCTATGAAATAACTGCTGTGCAACTACATCAAGAACTATTTGCTCTCAACTTTTTAAAGCATTTTCAACAGTCTTCTATCTTGAGAATATTATCTCCATGTGCTGTGCTTAGTCGCTCAGTTGTTTTGGACTCTTTGTGACCCCATAGGCTGTAGCCCACTTGGGCTACAGGCTCCTCTGTCCATGGGGATTCTCCAGGCAAGAATACTAGAGTGGGTTGCCATGCCCTCCACCAGGGGATAGCCCCAACCCAGGGATTGAACTCAGGTCTCCCACATTGCAGGCAGATTCTTTACCATTTGGGCCACAAGGGGGAAGCCTATCAAAATGTGTCAGTATCATATTATACATGTTTTAATGCCATTCTCCCAAATCATGCCCCCCCTCCCTCTCCCACAGAGTCCATATAAGAAACGAATCGCCAGTCCAGGTTCGATGCAGGATACAGGAAGCTTGGGGCTGGTGCACTGGGATGACCCAGAGGGATGGTATGGGGATGGAAGTGGGAGGGGGTTCAGGATGGGGAACACGTGTACACTCGTGGCGGATGCATGTTGATGTATGGCAAAACCAATACAATATTGTAAAGTAAAAAAAATAATAATAATAAAAAAAATTTTTTTAATGTGTCAATATCTCAGCAAAGTGATTTTTGGATTTCTGTATATTTTTATTCCATAAATGAAACAGTATCATATTTTAAAAATTGAACCACTGGCTCTCAGGGATAAAAATACTCCAGTCATTGGTATGATCAGTTGTCAACTGGCAGAACTGTCAATACTTCAAGGAATACTTTCATGATTATAAATTATACTGAGATCTACAAAATCTGAGATATACAAGTTTTCAATACCAATACTTTACATTTACTTCAGTACTTACATTATACTCAGACACTACTCCTTTATAAACTTCATAAAACTCTTCAACATTAATCCGATCCATGTTAAACTGTATTTAAAAAAAAAGAAAAACATAAGTCAACCAAAAAAATAGAATGAATCACACTTAGCACTCAATATTTATGTTCTCTTAGACATATTTTCTTTAAAATTTAAACCCTGAAGAAATTAGTCTTTGAAGAAGTGTTAAAGTTCAGTCCATCAATAATAAATTATTGTTTATCAAAAATAAGAATTTACTTGTAACATTTATCGAGTACTTAATATATCAAGCATTGTTCCAGGTGCTGTTCATGTACCATCTTATTTAATTATAACAATAGCCCTATAATATAAGTAATGTTAACAGCTCCAATTTACAAATGAGGTGAAGACTCAGTGGGGTAATATAACCTTCACTACTTGGTATTCCATCTCAAACTGTCTGATCCCACTGATCGGGCTCTCAACTACTGCAATCTATCTTATTGAAAAAAAAAAAAACCTCATTCTTCATACAAAAAAGACATAGGCACAATGTAATTTTGTTTATCAATAGATCAGTGGCAAAAGAAAGCAACATTACCAAAGAAAATTTCTTCAAATTTTGTAGAGGGGCCTGGAAATAATACTCTTATCCTCCCAGGCATTCAGAAAAAGCCCTTGTTAGTCTGGCTCATAATAAAGCACTGATACCATTCATCTGAAAATCCTACTATTCTTCAGAAAGAATTGTCAGAGTATGCTAGTAAGGTAAAGCTACAATGACTCATTCTTATCCAGGCTGGATTCAAACTTAAAAATAAAATTTCATTAAGTTCTAGAGTTTCAAGAACCAAAACTTTCAATATTTAAAAACTAGACACAGACTTTTGTTTTCCTCCCTACTTTGTCCTTTTATTGTTGCCAGGATTGAAGATCACGGAGCTTCTCCCTACCCAGACAACAGTTCAAACTATTTATTTTCATAGTTCAGTTCAGTGCAGTCACTCAGTTGTGTCCGACTCTTTGTGACCCCATGGACTGCAGCACAGCAGGCTTCCCTGTCCATCACCAACTCCAAGAGCTTGCTCAAACTCATGTCCATCGCGTCAGTGATGCCATCCAACCATCTCATCCGCTGTTGTCCCCTTTTCCTCCTGCCTTCAATCTTTCCCAGCATCAGGGTCTTTTCAAATGAGTCACTTCTTCGCATCAGGTGGCCAAAGTATTGGAGCTTCAGCTTTAGCATCAGTCCTCCCAATGAATATTCAGGACTGATTTCCTTCAGGATTGACTGGTTGGATCTCCTTGCAGTCCAAGGGACTCTCAAGAGTCTTCTCCAGGACCACAGTTCAAAAGCATCGATTCTTCAGCACTCAGCTTTCTTTATAGTCCAACTCTCACATTCATACATGACTACTGGAAAAACCATAGCTTTGACTGCTATGGACCTTTGATAGCAAAGTAATGTCTCTGCTTTTTAATATGCTATCTAGGTTGGTCACAGCTTTTCTTCCAAGGAGCAAACGTCTTTTAATTTCATGTCTGCAGTCACCATCTGCAATGATTTTGGAGCCCCCCAAAATAAAGTTTCCATTGTTTCCCCGTCTGTTTGCCATGAAGTGATGGGACCGGATGCCATGATCTTAGTTTTTTGAATGTTGAGCTTTAAGCCAACTTTTTCACTCTCCTCTTTCACTTTCATCAAAGGTGGTGTCATCTGCATATCTTGAGGTTACTGATATTTCTCCTAGCAATTTTGATTCCAAATTGTACTTCATCCAGCCTGGCATTTCACATGATGTACTCTGCATAGGCAACACAGCTATTACAGGGAGGGAACTTGTTTGATTTCAATATCTTATTCAATATTCATATAACTTTTTATATTACTAATATTATAAAATAATAACAGGGTGAAAAGTGAAAGTAGTAGTTGCTCAGTCTTGTCTGACTCCTTTCAACCCCATGAACTATAGCCTGCCAGGCTCCTCTGTCCATGGAATTCTCCAGGCAAGAATACTGGAGTGGGTTGCCATTCTCTTCTCCCAGGGATCTTCCCAACCCAGGCATCAAACTCTGTCCTCCTGCATTGCAGGTGGTTTCTTTACCATCTGAGCAACCAGGAAAGCCCAAATAACAAGGTATAATTTATTAAATATTTGGTAATTTGAACTGGAAATTCTTCAAAGTATTGTGTAGCTTTAATTTATTTAGTGCACAAAATAAACCATAGCAGCAAATAATGTTATCATTCCCTAGTTGAGAAAATTGAAGATAAGAATGGTTAAAATCTGGCCAAGTTTATAACCTAGAAAGTAGAAGATCCATGATTCAGAAATAGGGTTTACTGATTTCAAAAATCACAATGATTCTGATTGCCATTAAACTACCATGCCTCCCCCATAAATTCAATTAATCTTTTTTAAAACAAATTATTCTTTCTTTTCCACTGAGCACTTAATATGGGCAATCACTATGCTAGGCTGTAAGCCTAGAGTTAGATTAATGTTTAATTCTAAAATGTTCACACTGATTACTACTTAAGCAGGCTTAGATCCCATAATCCTGTGGCTGACTACATCACCAAGCTAATACTTTGAGAACGCTGTTGCTATCAATTTCATTACAGTCCTGGGCAAGACTCTTCAAATATTAAATTTCTCATTTGTCTCCAAGCTGTGCCTGATAACTTTGCAAACTAGCTGATACATCTAATCTTTTCTCATTTTATGAGCATTCCCACCAATCTGGGATACAAAACAGGCAGAACCCCAGACAGTGCCCTGACCTCTGATCTGGGCTGATGCAGACTTCATAGAAATCAAAAGGAGTTCCTTTCCAGAGAAAGAGAAAATAAACTGGTATGAAAATTCTTTCCGGAACTGGTAATTCACTACCATAACAACACAAACTTGCTGTTTTTCAAAAACTGTAAAATGCAAATTATTAATTGGATTCCTATAATAATTGTACCAATTTATCTGTCAAATGCAATGATAAGTGTACCACAAAGACACAGAAGAGCTCTAGAGAAGTTAATATTGTTTCTTCAGTGAAGGGTTTCCTGGAAATGTGTCAGCAGGGCGATTTTGAATGATTGTGGACTCCGGAGGCTTACTGGTGTGACTGCCAAGAGAGGGGCTGAAATGTGCTAACTCTAAAGATCCTGAGAGAAAGTCCAGAAACCAGCAAAGGTCCTGGTCAGGGAAAAAGCCAAATTGATTCTCTTCTTAGTCACAAATCCAGACAACAAAATTTCATTATAAGTACTTAGCTTAAAACTATTTCTTGTTTGGAGGAATTAAATGCATTGTTTCAGTGTGCATTTACTTTGCAACTAAAGTTCCAGGAATTATATAAATCTGCTTTATAAGCTTAAATTAGATGTACCATTGGACAGTTAGCTCTCTGTGAGAGATTATACTGGTAAAATCATTTCAAAAATATTTTTTACTAAAAGTTATCATGTTCAACATATCTTTTTGCTTTTAATGTGTTGAGTTCACAAGTGCACAGAGAAAATTCAATGTAAAACGTATTAAAGCATACTGTGTAAAAAACACACACACACACACAGTTCATCAGTAAGTTAATGACTCTTGCAAACTACCTACCATCTGCATAGCTGAGATTTCAAAACCTGCATCTCGGATAGTCATCAGGATCTTTCCCAGAAGTCCTGAAAATACAGAACAAATAAGTGCAAAAATACAAAATTTCTAAGGCATTTTAGCTTTATAGAAATGCAAATTTTCTATATCAAAGTATTTTGCTTAAACACTTGGGCTTCCCTGTTGGCTCAGACAGTAAAGAATCTACCTGCAATGCAGGAGACCCAGGTTTGATCCCTTGGTTGGGAAGATCCCCTGTAGAAGGGGGAATACTCCAGTATTCTCACCTGGAGAATCCCATGGACAGAGAAGCCTAATGGGCTGCAATCCACAGGGTCACAAAGACTTGGACAAGATCGAGCAACTAACACTTGCTTACACTATGTAAGAGTGAATCACACAAACCTGCCCAGGAAATCTAGGCCTCTAATACTGTGACCCCATTTGATTCAGTAACCCCATTTGATTTTGCAATCCCAAATGTTTAGTAAAGTGCTTCAGGAATATTGACAATCACTTTTTTCAGTTTTGAAAACTATTTTTTAAATTTATTTTTAATTGGAGGATAACTGCTTTACAATGTGGTGTTGGTTTCTGCCATTCAACAACGTGAACCAGGCATAAGTATTCATATATCACCTCCCTCTTGAACCTCTCTCCCAGTCCTGCCCCCAGCCTATCCCTCTAACTACAGCACCTTGTTGAGCTGTGTTATGAAGAAACTTCCCACCAGTTATCTGTTTTACACCTGGTAAGGTATATGTTGCAATGCTACTCTCTCATTTCATCCCACCTTCGCCCTCCCCCACTGTGTCTACAAGTCTGTTCTCCTCAAAACCAATCTTGAAGACTATGCAAAAAACTTTTAAGAACCTGAAGTCTAGGGATATTAAAAACTACAAAAATCAAAGAGTTAAACTAATATTATAAAAAGATGTGATATTAAAGTACCAGATATGGAAGGAGTCCAAAAGAACTCAAAGGCAGAGAAACGTCAAATTAAAAATGAAGAGGAGAACAGAAGCTTCAGTGGGAAACGAAGGCAGGAAGTAGCTCTTTAAGGTTATAGACAGATGGGATTATATAGGGACAAAGGTATAAAAAGAGACAAGGCATAAAGCTGGGGAAAATGTGAACCTGTGTACACAATAGTGCCTGTGGGTGTGCTCAGACATTTCAGTGTGTGCCTTCAGACTCTTTGCGATCCCATGGACTATAGCTTGCCAGGCTCCTCTGTCCATGGGATTTCCCAGGCAAGAATACTGGAGTGGGTTGCCATTTCCTTCTCCAGGGGATCTTCTGGACCCAGGGATTGAACCCAGGTCTACTGCTTGGCAGGTGGATTCCCAGGTCACTGGTGCCACCCGGGAAGTCCATATACAATAGTAAGAGGTCAAAAAAGAAAAAAGCTAAAAAGGAAAAGAGATTTAACCCAAATTTATAAAGGCCTTGGATGTCAACATGAAGAATTTGGTCTTTATGCCACAAATAGCAATTTTTATAATGGTGGTTTCAGACTCTGAAGGTCTAGAACTGATTTTTCAGATTCCATTCCTGCTGCTCTTGCTAAGTCGCTTCAGTTGTGTCCAACTCTGTGCGACCCCATAGATGGCAGCCCACCAGGCTCCCCCGTCCTTGGGATTCTCCAGGCAAGAACACTGGAGTGGGTTGCCATTGCCTTCTCCAAGGCATGGAAGTGAAAAGTGAAAGTCAAGTCTCTCAGTCGTGTCCGACTCTTCGCGACCCCATGGACTGCAGCCTACCAGGCTCCTCTGCCCATGGGATTTTCCAGGCAAGAGTACTGGAGTGGGGTGCCATTGCCTTCTCCATTAGTCTCCTATAAAAATCTAAGTTTCTTTTTTTCAAGTGAACTGAAATTCTTTTTCTCTCTTTCACACATTACACACACAAACACACTCCCTATTCTGGATCATCTTGATGCTTACCTAATGATCCCAAATAACTAGTATCAGTAACAAATAAGTAGTATCAGTGCCTGAATGTGTATTTTTATTTATTATCTTACTGCTGCCAAATAGGCTATTTTAATCACAGCTGGCTGAGGCATGAAAAAACAAGCAAACAAAAAAGACAAGGACAGATCTATTTCTAAAAAGATACATTAATACCAACTGAAGGCCAAATGATACAATAGCATGCTGTAGAAAGAAAGCTTTCTCAGAAGTTTCAAGAGTACACTAGGTCCCTGCCAAATGCAGAATACTCAGCGCCATATTCATGTTGAACTTACTGATTTTCCACAAACATCTTTTGTCACATTAACGTTAACCTAAATTTTATCGATTTTATAGTTTTGTTTGTAATGAATCTGTAAACTGTTTTAGTTATACAGCTGTATGTGCAAAAGTTTACATTTATTTGTATATGTGGACATACTTAAGTTACATTATAATTAAAATAATTTATATCAACACTGAGAATCCAGTGAGAAAAATCTTCCTTCATAAGAAACACAGCCAAAAGAAATGAATCACTGAAAATGTGAACAGGAGAATATAGGAAGATTATTAATGTAATAATAATGGGTGAGCTGGTCTGAAGAAAAGAATAAGAGACAGAAAGAATAGTAAAGGCTGTTGACATCATCTATTCTGCTGATTAGACTTGCATGGTAGAAGTAAAGAAATAAAGAAGTAATGAATATAAGATATTTCAAAAAAAAAAAGTAATAAGACTAAAGTGAACATAGAGCATGAAGATGAAAGAATAAAGGATTTGAGACTAAGTGACCAGAAGAATGATAGCACTTTTAAGATGAAAACAAAGCTATGAAACTGAATTAAGAACAAAGATACTGAATTAATTTGTACACAGAAACAGAATTTTAGAGCAGAACACTGAGAAGACAGTATATCCAATGGCAGAAAAAATCATCAAGGAATGAATGAATGAACTCCCTTTATTAAATTGGTAATGTGGGGTCTTCCAATAGATAGACATATAATGAGGCACAGAGAGGTTAGAGTTGAAGTGATGAGAAGAGAGCAGTATTTGTTTGATAAAAATAAGGGGAAAAACAAAAAAAGAGAGAGAGAGAGTGATGAGAGGAATGAGTTTTGAGAAAATACGTGAAGTGTGGGGACTGAAGAATGAATTCTTCAAATGAATAAAGACATGTAAAAGGACATTTGCAAGAGAATCAAGAAGAAAAATATCACAGTAGTAGTATAATATGAAAAGGAAAGGAAAATTCTTGGAATATAGGGATCTTTAAGAATGAAAGGAAATTAAGCACCCTGGAAATTAAGATAAATCCGCTGGCTTAAGCAAGATGGTATGACGATATTAAAGAAAGTCGTATCAACAGAGGGTTAGGAAAGAGAAGTTTTGCATGTACATGCTCAGTCATATCCGCCCCTTTTTGAGACCACATGGACTGTAGCTCACCAGACTCCTCTGTCCATGGGTATTTCAGGCAATGATACTGGAGTGGGTTGCCATTCCCTTTTCTAAGGATCTTCCCAACCCAAGAATTGAACCTGTGTCTCCAGCATCTCCTACATTGACAGGCGGATCTTTTACCACTGAGTCACCTGGGAAGCCCCAACCTATTAGTAATCTGTATCAAATAGTCAGATGACATTTGACATTGGACACAGGAGTGATAACCAAAATTTCAAGACTTTTATCAATAGGAAAAATATAGGTAAGAAAAGAAGAAAGTAAATTAATTGTTGGGAACTTAGCCCTTTCACAGGAAGTTATTCCATTTAATCCTTACAGCAATACGCTAAAACGGGGATTACCATTCGACTACAGAAGGAGACTATATGAAGATTTGGAGAAGATAAATAAAATTTGCTTAACATCACAAAACTACCGGGTCTCCATATCAGTCTTTCTGCCAGTTTTAATAGGAAAAAAGGAATGTATGGAAGCCTGATATGTGAAACTCACTAGACAATGTGACTTCCTGAGGCAAGTGCCATGTTCATTCTAAGACTCATGGTATCTCAGCCATTAAAAAGAATACATTTGAATCAGTTCTAATGAGGTGGATGAAACTGGAGCCTATTATACAGAGTGAAGTAAGCCAGAAGGAAAAACACCAATACAGTATACTAATGCATATATATGGAATTTAGAAAGATGGAAACAATAACCCTGTGTACGAGACAGCAAAAGAGACACTGATGTATAGAACAGTCTTTTGGACTCTGTGGGAGAGGGAGAGGGTGGGAAGATTTGGGAGAATGGCATTGAAATACATATAATATCATATATGGAACGAGTTGCCAGTCCAGGTTCAATGCACGATACTGGATGCTTTGGTGCACTGGGACGACCCAGAGGGATGGTATGGGGAGGGAGGAGGGTTCAGGATGGGGAACACATGTATACCTGTGGCGGATTCATTTCAATATTTGGCAAAACCAATACAATATTGTAAAGTTTAAAAACAAAATAAAATTTAAAAAAATAAAATGAAAATAAGACTCATGGTATCTCTAGTGACACTGGCGTCACTAGGCTAGCATGGATGTAGCAGGTGGCTGACAAAGATTGCTCACTGAATAACAAAGTTAATAAAAGAAATAGCCAGAAGAAAGAAACAATCATAGCTCTCGGCCTGATGCGAGTCTGAGAAACTCTAAGACTCTTCAGAGCACAGTTAGAAAACACCAGAAAATTGTAAAGGAGTAATTAAAATTAGAGAAGGGAAAAAAATTTTTTTTTAATTTTTGGTTTAACAATTCAAGAAAAAAAAGTTCATGGTGACTTCATGCCACATACAAACATTAATTCTAATGAATTCAAGGTAAATGTAAAAAAAATAAAATAAACAAAATTGCCTGGGAAACATCTAGATGATTATTCTCTTCTCATGATATAAGTAGCCTTTTGAAAAGGAGAGAAAGAGGTTGGCTGAAAGCTTCAATTCCAGCTCTGAACAGAATCACCCTCCTCCAACATGAAATCTTCTTTCATCTCTCTTTCCACATATTTATTCCTTTCTACCTTGGTCCATTTTTTCCTCTCACTCTCACCATCAGACCACCTTCTAACTCTTTCCCCAGTGTCTTTTGAAACCCTGAAATATTTTGAACAGTCTTTACATCTTCAGTCTCAGCTACCCACCACAAGCTCTTCTTACTCAGAATTAATCTTCATTTTTCACTTACCTACAATCATAACAGGTTAAAGGTTTGCCTCCTCTTTTCCCTTGCTATGATTTAAGTTTTTGTGTACTATCTAAGCTCATATGTTGAAATATTAATGCCCAATGTGATGATAGGGGCCTTCTCTGGTGGCTGCGGGTTCAATCCCTGGGTTAGGAAGATCCCCTGGAGAAGAAATGGCAACGCACTCTTGCCTGGGAAATCCCTTGGACAGGGGATTTGGACAGGAATCTGGCAGCCCACAGTCCACAGGATCACAAAGAATCAGACTCGACTTAGTGACTAAACAACAATGGATGGTAGGAGGAGGTTGTGCCTTTGGGAGGTGCTTAAGTCATGAGGTCGGAGCCCTCATAAATGAGATTAGTAAAGGTCGAGATTTTAGATGCATTAGTAAATCAAGATCCAATTATGATATCTATAAGAAAGCAAGTTTAAATATGAAGACACAGGTAGGCTGAAAATAAATGGATGGAAAAAGATATACCATGCAAACAATAAGTATAAGAAAGCTGGAGTGGTCATATTAATTTTAAATAAAGTAGAATTTATGAAAGGTGTATTATACAGATAAATGTCCTAAGATAAATGTCTGTATTCAAACACAGAACTTTAGACAGACAGCTGAAAGAAAGTGGATATTCATGACAAAAAGAGCATACAGCAAATGTATGGAGAAGTAAAATAGCAAGGTTCTTTTGGGAAAGGGGAAATGAGACAGGAGAGAGCATAGCAGAGGTGGCAGAAGACACTGGTAGAAGGACTCTTGGACCTTATACAGAGGTTTGAATGTCATCCTATAGGCCAAAAGTTCCCCAAACTTTTTGGTTTCATGGACCTCTTCTTAGAAATTATTAAAAATTCTAAAACACTTTTATGTACTAGGTTATATTGATAAATATTTGCTGTATTTTAAATTAAAACAGTAAATTTTAAAATATTTATTAATTTAAATATAACAAAAATTCTTTATATTTTAACATAAATACAATTTTTATGAGAAAAATGACTTTTCCAAAACAATAAAAAATTAGGGAGGAGAGATAGTTTCATGTTTTAAAAAATCTCTAATTTCTAATTTAACGAAAAGCAGCTGCCTTCTCACATCTGCTTCAACTTTCAGTCTGCTGCTCTGTGTTGTTTGCTTAAAATATGTAGATTTGGGTAGAAAATGTAGTATTTTAATAGTCTAATAAAATTTTATATATTCTTCTTTCTTTGACAAGAAGTAGTTTCTTAAAAGCTCACTGCAACATATAATTTCAAACTTCTACCAATGAACGTTTTTTAACCTTGTTACACTAAAATCCACTGGTCTATCTTAAACTCTGTATTAATCTTCTATCCTTGCATGATTTTGTAACATTATACACATTGTTTGGAAAATTCTATTATGCAGATCTTCCAAATGCTGACTCTACTACACAACATCGAAAACTTGTCAAATACCAATTTCATCAGAATAGTCTAAGTATTGGGAAGCTGTTCAAGATGGTGCATACAGTTTTCCAAACTCTTAACTCTAATTTTCACTTGTAATTTTATCTTCTTTTGGATTTTTATCTTGAGCAACAATTATTTCCAGTTATCACTTCTTTTAAATGACAGGCTTATTTTAAAGAAAATGCCAAATAGCCTTATCTGAATAACCATAGATGGTCATTCTTTCAAGTAAAAATGGTACAACAGCTGTATATGTATTTCTCCTAAAGATAACATTACATTTCAATATGGATCAAAACTGCTTTATGCATACTTCCCATTTCTTCACACAGAATATTATAAATATTTTGACTTGAGGGTCAAAACTTAAGTTAATAATTTTAACTGTTTCATCAAGGATATTCTTAAGTGAAAGCGGCTTTTTAAATTTTTCTGCAAACACAAGATGGTTAAAAATATATTGACCACTGGTACAGTCTGCTACCACTATCCTGATCTTTGCTGAGGTGCCAGCAGTTTTACACACCATTGCTTCTGCACCATGGGTCCAAATGTCAACACATTTTAAAACGCAAATAAATGCTTCGTACTTATGAGATTTGGTCTCGAGGATACCTGAAAAGATCTTATTTATAATAATAAAGAAAAATTTTACATGATTACATAAGAATCCTGATGTCAATATGAAAGTCGTATTTATTTATTTTGTTTGTTTGGTTTTTTTTTTTATGAAAGTCATATTTAGTCCTATGCATTCACCAATACAAAGAGAAATATACAATCTAGTATAAATCTATAAATCACATTAAACTATGCCCTGTAGGTCATATTTACACATTGAACAGAATAACTCTATTCACAGATAAACCAATAAAAATTATAGTCCAAGCAGCCCTGACACTGTGCCAAGAACAGTCAGACATGAGTTCAAGGGTACTGCTTTTTTTAATATTCAGTTGGTTATGCGCAGAGGCATGATAAAGAGGCATTTAAGAAAACTGTTCTGTGTTTAACAGCTTGAAACGACAATCAATAACCTTATGTCCTTTACTTTGTTCTAGACAGAAAATGTTCAGCTGACTAAACAAATGACAATAACTATGTAAATAAGGTAACAAACAACAAAAAAGGTACAACTGCATGCTCCACAGCAAACATGTTCAAAAGGGTCAAACAAAGCAGGTGCTTATTTGGCTGGTGTTTGCACAGTTAACTTGTTTTTTAATAATTTGCTTATAACTCCATGAATGCTACCTAAATGTTTTGAATGTCAAATCGCCTCTCCATCTCCACTCCTCCTCAGTTCATATCCTGGTATCTTTCATCTGAACTGTTCTAAAGCCTTTTTAATAAGCAGCCACCCTCCATCCAGTCATCAACAATACATCTATTACTTCATCTTTCTAAAAAGGCTTGCTTCTCCTGGGTTTAGGAGCTTCCTACCCTCTCTTAGGAAAACTAAACCATTTGACTGGAAAGGGAATTGCCATCTTCTTACATGACCCTATAACCACAAGCTTCAGCCAGCGGTCAAGAAGTGGAGGCCAGACCTAAACAAGGTCAATCATAGCACTCAGCCGGCTGGGCCAAACCCAGGAATGGGCCGAGAATTGGTACAATTCAGAGTACCTTCCCTGACCCAATCAGACTTCTGCCCTGGAATTTCTCAGCTAGAGTCAGGGGAAAAACAACTCTTTCCACTATGCTTCTAAGTATATGAGACTCTCATTGCTGGCAACCCAACCTCTCTCCCAAAGTGCTATTAAAAGCTAATCTGCAAGCATTAAACTGAGTCAAAAGCCAGAGAGAACAAAGATACTGAGCAAGTCTCCCTAAGCCAAACTCAGCCCCTTATCTACTTCCAGCACTATCCTTAAATGAGACAAATAGGAAATTCAAGTTGGGTTTCTGTCAGCTGTACTAACAGTGTCTTCATCAAGCCCCCTTTTTATATGAGGTGATACACTGTAGCCTGAGGGAAAAAAGGCTATAGCCGGGTGATAAAGAAGAAACAGTACATTTTGAAAGCTGCAGTACTCTGATGTGTGCTTTCTAATAAAAAAATTAAAGTCAGCAAATATCTTAGAAAAAAATCATAAGCATAGGCACATAATCAAAAACTGAAATTTGAAGATTCCCCTTCTGTCTACTAGGGCTTCCCCAGTAGCTCAGACGGTAAAGAATCTGCCTGCTTATAAGAGACCTGGGTTCTATCCCTGGGTTGGGAACCTGGAGAAGGGAAGGGCAACTCACTCCAGTATTCTTGCTTGAAGAATTCCATGGACAGAGAAGCCTGGTGGGCTACAGTCCATGGGGGTTGCAAAGAGCAGACACGACTGAGCAACTACCACTTCTGTCTATAAAGTTCATAAATGATCATGGTTGGAGAGTGTAAGAAAAGTAACTAATGATAAATATTCAGGTACACTGAAGTCCAAACAGTATTTTTAGAAATAGTAGACTTAACTATTTAAAAAAAAAAAAAACAGATTGGAACCAAATAAGGGAAATAAAATTGCAAGGAAACTGAATAAAACAGGCACTTTAACACCAATTGGTATCAATAAAATAAAAAGGACAGTAAAGATTTTCATTCAATTTAAATCATATAACACAACATGGTTTGCATCATTTGGAAGAAAATAAGGGCATCAGGATTATATGATCCAGGATGGATGCATAAGTGTCACATAAAGTACCCCAGGGGCTTCCCAGGTAGCTCAGTAGTAAAGAAATTTCCTGCTAATGCAGGAGATGCAGGTTTGATCTCTGGGTTGGGAAGATCTCCTTGAGTAGGGAATGTCAGCCCACTCCAGTATTCTTGCCTGGGAAATCCCATGGACAGAGGAGTCTGGTGAGCTACAGTCCATGCTGTCGCAAAAAGATTTGGACACAACTGAGCTCAAACTGAGCGCACACTAGGGACCCTAGGTCACCAAGGCAAGTATAATGAGGTCCTAATATAATGTTTTAAGACTTTTAGGGGCATGAAAGCAGCAACATGATGAGAGTCTTCAGGACTGAGACAAGCTTCTCCCAACAGTTACAATGAAAACATGGCTTGAATTCAAAATGGAAATAAACGTGGGGTTTTTTCCCCCAGTTTTAAATAAATACATAAATTGAAATACAGTATACATTTTTGAGAATCTGTTGTTTCTCCCTCCAATCTGTACCTGGTCAGGGTAAATAAATCACTGTTAACAGACCTGCCTTCGTTTGGTTCTGTTATCTGCTATCACCCCTGCAAAAATGGGCTCTTAGACTGAAAGGCACCCCTTATGTGTTTCATTAGGATTATATTGCTCATAATAACCTACAGTTGAAATGAGTTGTTCTATCTGTACAGCTGCCAAAGAGGAGTAAACGTGCGGCACACAGAGAGGACGGTTATCGGCAATGACGACACATGAGATATTTGGCCAGGGACCAAGTGTGTCAATTTGCTCTCCAGGCCACAGATGTAAGGGCTGGTGAACACTTCAGTCTGAAGAGCCATCTCCTTTGCCTATATCAATCTAACCTCTCTACAGTCTCAGTTTCTTTCCTCGTCTGTAAAAGGGGGTAATACCTACCTCACAGGGTTGTCACAATGATTAAATGTGTCTGAATATGTAAAATTCTTAGAACAGCCAGTGGCAAACAACAGCATTATTAGGTAATGTAAGCAGCAGTAGAGACTTCCTGGTGGCTCAATCAGACATGACTGAGCATCTAGCAGCAGCAGGGTAGTAGTAGTTGTATAGTCGCTAAGTTGTGTCCGACTCTTTGCGACCCCATGAACTGTAGCCCACCAGGCTCCTCTGTCCATGGGATTTCCCAAGCAAGAATACTGGAGTGGGTTGCCATTTCCTACTCCAGGGCATCTTACCAATCCAGGGATCAAACCCATATCTCCTGCATTGGCAGGTGGATTCTTTACCACTGAGCCACCAGGAAAGCCCCAGTAGAGTAGTACTAGAGCCAATAATCACCTCAGTGTGTTAGGATACACATCTGGGCTTATACAATTAGCATGAATTTAATTTTCAGCAGTACTGTTAAAATGCAAACATTCTGTTAAACTGGACATGGAACAGCAGACTGGTTCCAAATTGGGAAAGGAGTGTGTCAAGGCTGTATATTGTCACCCTGCTTATTTAACTTATATGCAGAGTACATTATGTGAAATGCTGGACTGGATGAAGCACAAGCTGGAATCAAGACTGCCAGAAGAGATATCCATAACCTCAGTTATGCAGATGACACCACCCTTATTGCAGAAAGTGAAGAACTAAAGAGCCTCTTGCTGAAAGTGAGAGTGAAAAAGTTGTTTTAAAACAACATTCAGAAAACTAAGATCATGGCACATGGTCCCATCACTTCAAGGCAAATAGATGGGGAAACAATGCAAATAGTGACATTTTCTTGGACTCCAAAATCACTGCAGATGGTGACTGCAGCCATGAAATTAAAAGAAAGATTAAAAGCTCCTTGGAAGAAAAGCTATGACCAACCTAGACAGCATATTAGAAAGCAGAGACATTACTTTGCCAACAAAGGTCTGTCTAATCAAAGCTATGGTTTTTCCAGTAGTCATGTATGGATGTGAGAGTTGGACTATAAAGAAAGCTGAGTGCCAAAGAACCGACGCTTTTGAACTATGGTGTTGGAGAAGACTCTTGAGAGTCCCTTGGACTGTAAGGAGATCTAACCATTCAATCCTAAAGGAAATCAGTCCTGAATATTCATCTGAAGGACTCATGCTGAAGGTGAAACTCCAATACTTTGACCATCTGATGCAAAGAACTGACTCACTGGAAAAGACCCTGATGCTGGGAGATTGAAGTGGGGAGGAGAAGGGGACAACAGAGGATGATATAGTTGGATAGCATCACTGACTCGATGGCCATGAGTTTGAGCAGGCTCTGGGAGTTGGTGATGGACAGGGAAGCCTGGCGTGCTGCAGTCCATGGGGTCATAAAGAGTTGGACATAACTGAGCAACTGAACTGAGCTGAGCCACAAGGGAAGCCCCAGTAGAGTAGTACTAGAGCTAATAATCATCCCAGTGTGTTAGGATACACAGCTGGGCTAATACAACTAGCGTGAAGTTAATTTTCAGCAGTACTGTTAAAATGCAAACATTTTATATGTTCTATTTGACAGGAGACTATTCTGTCACAGACACATCTCCAGGAGACTAATGCTAATGGTCACGTCACAGTGAATGAGATTGATGCAGTGACTGTGAGAAGCAGATAATAGGGTCAGCTCTATACCCAGCTAGAGCCACAATAGGGCCTGGCAACCCCACTGGTTCTCAGAAGGAAAGCCACTGCTGTCTAAGCCAGTCATGCCTGGCAAGCACCATGATAAATATGGGAGGAAGTCTGAGCAAGAAAAGAGGGAAGAAGAGGGTCCTTACACTTGACAAAGCAAGGCCTCTCTCTCTGACTAGGAACTCCTAGAAATATATGAGGTGAACTGTGTAAAGAGCTTGAGTTCTGTCTTAGTAGATGAGTATGTATATTAGTGAAACAACTTCTATAGGTTCATAAAGAATATGTACAGCTTTAAGTAGAATTTGAAACAAACTTTTGCCTATAAAAACCTCTGCAAGGGGAAAAAAGACAACACTTTATATTTACATCAAATTTTTGAAATAAAAAATCATAAAACAAAATGGCAAATGTAGGATAAGTCAATTTATAACTCCCCATTTAAAGATAGTCTCTATTTTATAGATGGTACCATATTATGTATTTTGTCTATTTTACAGATAACCAATAAGGACCTACTATATTGCACAGCAACTCTACTCAGCACTCTGTAATGGCCTATACGGGAAAAGAATCTAAAAATGAGTGGACATATACATAACTGATTCACTCTGCTGTACATGTGAAACTAACAGAACACTGTAAGTCAACTACACTCTAATTAAAACTTTAAAAAGCAGCAGCCAGCCTGTTGTACAAGACAATTCATCACAATTTAGATGCTATGCTCCACAATCCTTACACTAAATAGGGGTGGTGAGAAATAAAAATGGAAGCTAAAGAAGTGTCAAAAAAGAATCTTGCATTGTATTTGAGCTGAGACCTGTGAAACATCAGGGTGAGACCTATGAAACAGAAGTTTTAATACTGATACAGCCAAGAATGCATGAACTAACAAAACTGATTTATAAATAGATATCATGTTTAATACTAATAATCAATTTAAAGCAAAATGAAAGAATTTGATTTCTTTTCAATTTTAAATCTTTTATTTCATTAGAAAATAGGTCTGTTTTATCCTTAAAATGTGATTAGTGTAAAGCAAACTACACTAATCATTAAGAGTTTGAGTTTAATTTTCAATGCCAAAATACAAAAGAAATAACAAACATTACTGAATTCAAGAGCAAGAATTTAGTACTAATCATAGCAAACATACATAACAAATCAACTGAGGCATAAAAGCCAGGTGCAAAAGCTTTCTGTTTCTTAGGCAGCAATATGTCACTAGGCAAGACCACTTCACTGATAATCTTCCAGTAATTCTTAATCAGATCAAAAGATAAATCCATAGATCAGCCTGGCTTCAAATGTCTGTTATGATATTTTGCTGGCTAGTAAGCAAAAATATTGTAGCATCACATGACATCAATTGCAGATGAGAGTTTGAATTCAGCAGAATTATTAAACTGAGAGCTGGCAACTTACGTCTTAGAGGATCTCAAATTCATTAGCTGATCATAAAGTTCATTCCAGTAGCAAGAAGACTTATAAAATACAGACCTAATTCATCGAAAAGCATTTCTGATTCTCCACTTCTACTACACACCCACAACTAAAATACACACTTCCTTACCAATGTCCTAACAACTGTAATCTGAAATTCCTTACAAGGCAATAAAAAGAGTAACCAATATAAGTTTACAGATGCACCCACAATATGGTAACTCAGTATATTAAAATTCATCACAATGTAATTGAGTAGAAAATAGTAAAGGCGGGTTCTACACCAACATTAGAGCAACAGAGAAGACCCATCGGATCTAAAAATCTCCAGGGAAAGGCCATCAAGAACCCCTCCTTATTGGGAAAAAAGGATGGACTCAGTATAGCAAAGGAAGCCAAGAACAATCAGCATCAGCAGGGTTGAAATAAGATTACAATTTTAAAACATGGACAGTCCAAGAAAAACAAAGCAGGGTACCAAGCTGACAGGGCAAAAACTGAAAATTCTGTAGTATTAGGCAAACAGACCATCAGAAGTCCAAAGTTAATACCAGGTTACCACGGAAAACAAGTCTATCACATAATCACAAAGCAATGCTACATTTTTAAACTACAGGATACTACTGCCAGCTTCCAGGCAGTGGGAGATTCTTTCTAATCTTGAAAGAAACCTATAGAATCATTTCACAGAACGGCAAAGAAAATGGCCAATAAACACTTGAAAGGAAAAAAAAAGAAAGAAAGAAAGAAACCAGTCCCTCTTCTGAAGGGTTGGAGAAAGCACAAGTCCCACCGGAAGTAGACATCACGTTTCTAGGAGATTTTCATGAATATGGTTGTACATGTGCTATACATGTTATAGGGGCTTCCCTGGTGGTAGTGCTGTTCAGTTGCTAAGACATGTCCGACTCTTTGCAACCCCATGGACCGCAGCATGCCAGACTTCCCTGTCTTTCACTATCTTCAAGAGTTTCTTCAAACTCATGTCCATTGAGTGGATGATGTCATCCAACCATTTCATTTTTCTGTTGCCCCCTTCTCCTCATGCCCTCTATCTTTTCCACCATCAGTGTCTTTTCCAGTGAGTCAGCTCTTCACATCAGGTGGCCAAAGTATTGGAGCTTCAGCTTCAGCATCAGTCCTTCCAATAAACATTCAGGGTCGATTTCCTTTAGGATTGACTGGTTTGATCTCCTTGCTGTCCAAGGGCCTCTAAAGAGTCTTCTCCAACACCACAGTTTGAAAGCATCAATTCTTCACTGCTCAGCCTTCTTTATGGTCCAACCCTCACATCCATACATGACTACTGGAAAAACCCTAGCTTTGACTATATGGACCTTTGTCAGCAAAGTGATGTCTCTGCTTTTTAATACACTGTTTAGGTCGGTCATAGCTTTTCTTCCAAGGAGCAAGTGTCTTTTAAAGAACTTGCGTACCAATGCAGGAGACACAAGTTCGATCCCTGAATTGGGAAGATCGCATGGAGAAGGAAATGGCAACCCATTTCAGTATTCTTGCCTGGGAAACCCCATGGATAGAGAAGCATGGTGGGCTACAGTCCATGGGGTTGCAGGAGAGTTGGACACAACTTAGTGACTACATTATAACTTACCAATAGAAATTTGTTAGTTTTATAAGCAAGCACCAGAAAAGCCTGAAAAGGTAATTCAAAACCATGGGTCCATTAACTCTAAAATGAACAAAACCAAGTACAATTCTTTTCCCTTCCATAAAATTAGTTATGTTGTTTTGTGTTCTATTTTTACAACATATAAAGAAAAGGACTCTTGAAGCTTGTCTTTGCACAATTTTTAAAAATACGAACATTTATTTTCTTTATTCCAGTTATCCAAAGTCACCATTAAGGTGGAAACAAACTTAGACATCTTATTACAAAAACACTGCTTCTTTTGTTGACCTTAAATGACTCTATCTAATTTCCCCAGTTGGCAAGATTACATTGCTATTCATAGATAGGCTTAGAAGTAGACATAATGCCACAAATTATTTAACTCTTGCTCCTCATCTGTTGGAAGCATAGTTTATATGCACTGGGTATGGGCCTCCATTTTTGGTTTATTTTCCAGCATGTCCTTATGTAGGGGGCAGTTTTGCTGACCATTATTTCTCAAAATGTGGTCCCTGCATCAGCAGCATTAGCCTGACTTGGAAATTTCAGAAATGAAGACATACTGAGTCAAACACTCTAAAGGTATGGCCCAGGAATCTCAAAATAGAGATTAACAATCCAGATCCAGTTATCCAGATGCTCACTAAAGTTTGAAAACTATGATTGGGAGCAAAAGATCTGAGGACAAGAGAGCATCACGATTACCACTCTCCTGGCCATGAAAAAGGCGAAGATGATCTGAAAAGCCTATGACTTTAATCTCTAGTCCACTTCTTCCTTAATCCCATTACTCCATACCTACATCATCTTAAAAAACAAGTCAAACACGTCTTAAATTCTTAAGTTCTGAATTTTGGGTCTTAATTTCCCCTACCCCTTTTTATACAATTTTTAAAGATATGCCTCACTGGAAAACAAGCAAAATGGAAGTAAGAGGGGTACATGGTGAAAGTAAATCTCCTTTCCACCCCAGATTCTCAGTCCTTCCTCTTAGAGGAAATTACTGTAATTAAGACTTTACATATTCTTCTAGAAATACTAAACGTACATACAAATACACATACATATATTTTTTGTTTGTTTGTTTTTAAGGAAATCAGAACATACTATACCATCTACTGGTTCCCTGGTGGCTTAGATGGTAAAGAATTTGCCTGCAATGTGGGAGACTCGGATTTGATCCTTGGGCTGGGAGGATCCCCTGGAGAAAGGAATGGCTACCCACGCCAGTATTCTTGCCTGGAGAATTCCATGGATAGAGGAGTCTGGGAGGCTACAGTCCATAGGATAGTGAAGAGTCAGACAAGACTGAGCGACTACAGCTTCACTTTTAATGCCATCTACTCTTTGCATTGCCCAGTTTCTAAATATTTACTGTAAAATATAAAAAGTACATGTTTTAGGCAAAATATGTAAGAGTTTAATAATTTTAAAGTGAACATCTGTGTTCAGAAAAAATCATAACACTCAGTTATTTATATGTATATATATATATCTATATATATAACTGAATAATTTTGCTGTATACCAGAAACTAGCAAAACACTGTAAGTAAACTACATTTCAATAATGAAAAAAGACCCTTAAGATTATCCTAAAGAGACACTGCAGAGTGTTCCTTTGATAACTACGCTCTTCTGTAATGACACCATGAAAATGGCTGAGGAGAAATAACTTCCCATTTGGCACACACAAGCCACTGTATGACAACACAGAGATGTAGTTGATGTAAGGTGGTGACAGGGTACAAATGAACTAACCACCGAAACAAGTGAGAACCTTGAACCACAAGCTTTCTAGAGTAGGAAGGTTGTGTGAATATGCAGAAAAGCAGTGTACCATTTATTAAACAATGCAAAAAGTAATGACACAGATCATATCTTCCAGCACTTCTCATAAGTATCAACTGCTCTCGTCTTTTAACACATCATTTGGAAACCCAAGCTCTCTAGACTTCTGTAAGGTACCATCCCTTCTTTAGATGTATGCCTTTTTTCTTCCTCATAAGAATCAATTCTAATTAAATTGTAAGAATTTCCTCATTTATAATCTGTCATGGAACATGAGTCATCTTTTAAAGCCTTACCACACAAGATCATGCTACCATGGCTTTTCATTTTTAAAATATCTCCTGATAAAGTAACATGATGTGGCCCAAATCCCTGGGCCCCAGCTCCGGAGAGATGGGTCCTGCTCCTGGGTTAGTGGAAGGAAGCTGACCAAAGAACAAGACCAAAGCCTAAGTAGAAGAAAGTTGTCTTCCTCTGTCATTGTGCAATTACAGGGGCATTGCTGCAGAGGAGGAATAAGAAGGATACACAATCAATCAGTACCGGAAATCCCTCCAAAGGAGAAGAATGGGAACACACTGTCTTTGCAAACTCTTTGAGATATGTTTTCCTCAAGTCTAGACCATTGCTGGGCTTCCCAGGTGGCGCTAGTGGTAAAAGAACCTGCCTGCCAATGCCAATGCAGCAGACTTAAGAGATGCAGGTTTGATCTCTGAGTTGGGAAGATCTCCTGAAGAAGAAAAAGGCAACCCACTCCAATACTCTTGCTTGGAAAATCCCATGGACAGAGGAGCCTGGCAGGCTGTAGTCCATGGGGTTGCAAAGAGTCAGATGCAACTGGTGAGGCAACTTAGCACTCACAGCACAGAACATTTCTAACTATGTTCAGCATTACTTAATGACATTTCTAAAATTACATGGTCCTCTAACAGACATGAACATGAAAAATAAACAAGGGGAGTAATATTTTGTCAAAACTCAGCATCTATTCTTGCATGGATCCTGTTCCTCCTTAAATACTCTGTGAATACCTAGAAAACATGTAGTCACAGCTATGGATTTTCCAGCAGTCATGTATGGATGTGAGAGCTGGACTATAAGGAAAGCTGAGCACTGAAGAATTGATGCTTTTGAGTTTTGGTGTTGGAGAAGACTCTTGAGAATCCCTTGGACAGCAAGGAGATCCAACCAGTCAATCCTAAAGGAAATCAGTCCTGAAAATTCACTGAAAGGACTGATGCTGAATACTTTGGCCACCTGATGAGAAGAACTGACTCATTTGAAAAGACCCTGATGCTGGGAAAGATTGAAGGCAGGAGGAGAAGGGGACGATAGAGGATGAGATGGTTGGATGGCATCACCAACTCAACGGACATGAGTTTGAGCAAGTTCTGGGAGTTGGTGATGGACAGGGTAGCCTGGTGTGCTGCAGTCCTTGGGGTCGCAAAGAGTCGGACACGACTTAGTGACTGAACTGAACTGAACAGGTCAACAGGTGGATAATCTCAAAGTCATATGTGTCATGTTGCCTCAGTAACATCATTCCCTGAATGGTAACTCTTAAATTCTAACATATAAAAAGGTGAAAAAAAGGAATGGGAAAATGAAGTTTCCTCAAACAAAATAATTCTCCTGCCAATAAATATCATTTCCTTCAGTAATATATATACAGGTTGTCCTATGAGACTTAGTGTAGTAACTTAGAAATATAAATGCTAGAAATGTATAATAAAATATGATTTGAAAGTTATATAGATTTCTTTTTAAATATTTACCAAAACATAAACTGTATTCAAGCTACAAAACATGGAATAAATGTAAAAGAAATTTAAATTAATTTTATAAATGGTATTATTTGTTGCATTTATAATTCTAAAGTTATCAAAGCTTAAAATTACACTAAGACTTCCGAGAGATCTTAGAAGCCACTTTCCTTAATGTTATACTTCTTCCAGTGCTCTTTCAATAAAAACAGGTTTCTTTCTAATCTCACTAGCGAGTAATGCCTAGCTAGACACGGGTCAAACTTTTCTGTTATTTTTATTAAACAACTGCTAAACAGACATTATTGAGAATAACGCTATGAGAAGCTACCTTGGTAAAGCAGAGTGCCATGGATACTCAAATTTTCCATCACTCCAAGAAATTCTCACCAAGTTAAAACCGAGAACAGGGGACTACCTCTGTGGAGTCATATGCATTACTGAAAACTAAAAGGTAACTCTTCCTTAACCTTCTTCGTGGTTGTTATTAACCTGCCACAGAAAACAAGCTTCAAATCTTCCACTTGGTATAAAATAAATGGCAACTCACTCCAGTATTCTTGCCTGGAAAATTCCATGGACAGAGGAGCCTGGCAGGCTACAGTCCATGGGGTCACAAAAAGTCAGACATGACTGATCAACTAAACAACCAAAAAGTAGCCTCTGATACAGGTAGATTACCAGAGGAAATACAGGATGTTCCTTGTGCTCAAAATTTATGATAAATGGTTCTCAAACTGGACATCAGATGTTCATCAGGATGACCTGGGAAAACTTTTATTTTTTCTTTTTTATTTAATTTTTTTAACTTTACAATATTGTATTGGTTTTGCCATATATCAAAATGAATCCACCACAAGTATACATGTGTTCCCCATCCTGAACCCTCCTCCCTCCTCCCTCCCCATACCATCCCTCTGGGTCGTCCCAGTGCACCAGCCCCAAGCATCCAGTATCGTGCATCGAACCTGGACTGGTGACTCGTTTCATACATGATATTATACATGTTTCAATGCCATTCTCCCAAATCTTCCCACCCTCTCCCTCTCCCACAGAGTCCAAAAGACTGTTCTATACATTAGTGTCTCTTTTGCTGTCTCGTATACAGGGTTATTGTTACCAGCTTTCTAAATTCCATATATATGCATTAGTATACTGTATTGGTGTTTTTCTTTCTGGCTTACTTCACTCAGGATGACCTGGGGAAACTTCTAAAAAATATATTTGTTTATCGCTAATTGGAGGATAATTGCTTTACAATGTTGTGTTGGTTTCTGCCATACACCAACATGAATCAGCCGTAGGTATACATATACGCCATCCCTACTGAACCTCTCTCCCACCTCTGACCCCTCTAGGTTAGGAGAGACTTTTCAAATACTTATTTCTGGCCTCCAGTCCAGACTTACTAAATTCTGAAGTTAGGGCCCAGAAATATGCATTTTAAAAGTCCCCCAAATGGTTCTGGTTCACTGAAAAGCTTGAGAAGCACTGTCTAGCACATCTCCATGGTTTCAGGTTCAAGTACCAAATGCCAACCATGTACAAACTTTATAGCACTTGAGGGAAACTGCGACACTGGCAGTCCCCAGTGAACCATGATCCCTGGTATTCACCAGTTCAGTTCAGTTACTCAGTTGTGTCCGACTCTTTGCGACCCCATGGACTTCAGTACGCCAGGCTTCCCTGTCCATCACCAAATCCCAGAGCTTGCTCAAACTCATGTCCATCCTCTGTCATCCCCTTCTCCTCCTGCCCTCAATCTTTCCCAGCATCAGGGTCTTTTCTGATGAGTCAGTTCTTTGCATCAGGTGGCCAAAGTATTGGAGTTTCAGTTTCAGCATCAGTCCTTCCAATGAATACTCAGGGCTGATTTCCTTTAGGATTGACTGGTTGGATCTCCTTGCAGTCCAAGGGACTCTCAAGAGTCTTCTCCAATACCACAGTTCAAAAGCATCAATTCTTCAGCACTCAGCTTTCTTTATGGTCCAACTCTCACATCCATACATGATTACTGGAAAAACCACAGCTTTGACTAGACAGATCTTTGTTGGCAAAGTAACGTCTCTGCTTTTTAATAAGCTGTCTATGTTGGTCATGGTTTTTCTTCCAAGAAGCAAGCATCTTTTAATTTCATGGCTGCAGTCACCATCTACAGTGATTTTGAAGCTCTAGAAAATAAAGTCTGTCACTGTTTGCATTATTTCCCATCTATTTGCCATGAAGTGATGGGTCCAGATGCCATGATCTTAGTTTTTTGAATGTTGAGTTTTAAGCCAGTTTTTTCACGCTTCTCTTTCACTTTCATCAAGAGGCTCTTAGTTCCTCTTCACTTTCTGTCATAAGGGTGGTGTCATCTGCATATCTGAGGTTATTGATATTTCTCCTGGCAATCCTGATTCCAGCTTGTGCTTCATCCAGCCTGGCATTTCTCATGATGCACTCTGCATAGAAGTTAAATAAGCAGGGTGACAATATACAGCCTTGACGTACTCCTTTCCCAATTTGGAACCACTCCATTGTTTCATCTTCAGTTCTAACTGTTGCTTCTCGACCTGCATACAGATTTCTTAGGAGGCACGTAAGGAGGTCTGGTATTCCCATCTCTAAAAATTTTCCACAGTTTGTTGTGATTCACGTAGTCAAAGGCTTCAGCGAAGTCAATGAAGCAGAAATAGATGTATTTCAGGAACTCTCTTGCTTTTTCTATGATCCAACGGATGTTGGCAATTTGATCTCTGGTTCCTCTGCCTTTTCTAAATCCAGCTTGAACATCTGGAAGTTCTCGGTTTACATACTGGTATTCATGCCTTTGTGTAATTCCCTCTCATACTGATTTGGCCACATGACTAGAGTTAGCCATTGGGACAGTAAGGCATGATGGAGGCAGAGGCTTGTTGAGCTCCTGCACATTGAGGACTGCCTTCAATACTCTTTTTGGAAGCCAGCAACCATGCCATAATGAAGCTTAGGACAGACTACTGAATGGTAAGGAAGTGAAAAAGTGTTAGTTGCTCAGTCGTGACTGACTCTTTGTGACCCTATGGACTCTAGCCCACCAAGGTTCCTCTGTCCATGGGATTCTCCAGGCAATAATACTGGAGTGGGTTACCATTTACTTCTCCAAGGGATCTTCCTGACCCAGGGGTCGAACCCAGGTCTCCTGCATTGCAGATAGGCTCTTTAGCATGTGAGCCACCAGGGAAGCTGAATGGTAAGATGCCACATGGAAGTAGTCTTGGAAGGATGAAAAACAATCTTGTACATTCCAGCTCCAGCACAGTTCCGAGCTGCATGAAGCCACTAAGCAACCTCATGTATAGTACAAAAAAATTGCCAACTGAGCCCAGGTGAAATAATAAATCATTTTTAAGGAACTAATTTGGGGATGGTTGTTACAAAGTGATAAAACATAACTGATTCAGGTTTTTCAAAAAATGTGTTACGTGATATGATCTCTAAAGCTACTACTACTAATAGTCAACACTTCATTGTATACTTACTAGGCAAACTATTCCAAGTGCATCACATGTATTAACTTATTCATGAAGTAGGTTCTGTCATCTTCACTTTGCAGAACAAAAAAATAAATAAAGCTTTAGAGACGTTAAGAAATGTCTTCAAGGCCACATAATCAGTGTCAAGCCATAGAATTATAACAGTCATTCCAAACATTATATACTATGATCATTCTTGCCAGATAGAGTTATTAGGATTTTCACTGAGCTCTCTGCCATTCTTTTATCTATATTCTTATTTCTTCTAATTCACACATTTGAGTATAGATATTTCACTTGCACTACATATCACTAGGTTCTGAAGAGAGTCTAAGATTCCTCATGCACACATTGCAGTTGGTAGGTGCTAGTGCTTTGGCTGCCTAGCAACAGATGTTTCTTTATTCCAGTCAGGTGTAAAGACCAAGCCCTGACTTTCAACAATAAAAGATACAGTGACTTTTCAAACCCTATAATCATAAAGGCACACAATTAGGCCTGGAATAAATCTATTCAATCCTCCTGCTTTCACATAGTAACATGCAAATAATCAAAACCACTCATCCTCTAAAACTCTCCCAAGAGACATCAGCCAGGACCAAGTTTATCCACTAAGGAGGACTTCTTGACTCTAAGAGTTTGACATTATTAATGCCAAAAATGTACAATTAGAATGTGTGCATTTTATATTATATAAGTTATACATCAATAAAGCTACTTAAAATTTAAAAAGGAGAACACTTTCACACCAATAAATTGGAAGATGGGAAAAGAAGATCTCAGTGGTTGCGTAAACCATTCTAAAGTCTGTCTTTGGAAAAATTTGGAGTGAATAAGCTCAAATTTTATTAATATGATTTATTAGAGCTAAGTACTAAAGATGCTGAAAATTAAGTAGAAATTTAAATTTTAAGATCCTAAATTTAATTTAAAATTTAAATTTTAAGATGCTAAAATTTAAGTAGAACCAATTTAAAAATATGGGCTTCCCTGGTGGCCCAATGGTAAAGAATCCACCTGCCAAAAAGAAAACACGGGTTCAATCCCTGGTCTGGGAAGATCCCTGAAGAAGGAAATGGAAACCCACTCCAGTATTCTTGCCTGGAGAATTCCATGGACAGAGGAGCCTGGTGAGCTACAGTCCATGGGGCTGCAAAAGAGTTGAACACGTGAGTTGGACACAACTTAGCTACTGAACAAATGAATTAAAAAATATATACTCTATATCAGAGGTCAGTAAACTTTTTCTGTAAAAGGTAAGACAGTTAATATTTTAGGCATTTCAGGATTTACTAGTATCTGTCACAACTACTCAATCATACTAATGTAGCAATAAAAGCAGCCATAGACAATACATAAATGAATGAGTATGGCTGTGTTCCAATAAACTTTATTTTAAAAAAAAATTTATTTGGCTGTGCCAGGTGTTAGTTGTGGCACATGGGATCTTCCATCTTTGTTGTAGCCTCTGGGATACTGGAGAAGGCAATGGCACCCCACTCCAGTACTCTTGCCTGGAAAATCCTATGGACGGAGGAGCCTGGTAGGCTGCAGTCCATGGGGTCGCTAAGAGTCGGACACGACTGAGCATCTTCACTTTCACTTTTCACTTTCATGCATTGGAGAAGGAAATGGCAACCCACTCCAGTGTTCTTGCCTGGAGAATCCCAGGGACGGGGGAGCCTGGTGGGCTGCTGTCTATGGGGTCGCACAGAGTCGGACACGACTGAAGCGACTTAGCAGCAGCAGCAGTAGCAGCTGGGATATCTAGTTGCGGATTGTGGGGTCTATTTCCCTCACCAGGGATTGAACCCAGGCTCCCTGCTTTGGGAGCACAGAATCCTAACCATTGGACCACCAAGGGAGTCCCAAATAAAACTTTATTTATAAACTCAGGTAGCTGGTCCAACTTAGCCCAATGGCTGTAGTCTGCGGATCCCCTCTCTAGGGCTTTCAAATTGGCAGATAAACAATAAAGAAAGAGGGAAATAAAGAAAAATTTATCCATCTAACAGAAGGTGGAAAGAGGTGGGGGGTTAAAGAGCAGAGAGAAAAAATGAAAAAAACATCTTAAGCATGATAAAAAAAGGAATCCAAATCAGTTATCACAATAAATGGCAATGAGTTAAATTCAACTATTTTAACACTGCTAGACTGGATTGAAAAAGCAAAAAAATTTTAAATAGGAATGAAATAAAATTCAGTTATAATGATTATAAGATATATAACGAAAAGGCTAAAAATTAGAAAAATATATGCCTCTTTTAAGGTAAACAACAAAAAACAATTATTGGAACTAAAGTAAGATACTACATTAGGAATAAAAAGATAATCACACACACAAAAAAGCCTCAAGATAAACAAAGCAGTCCAAATTGAAAGGAGAAATGACAAATTCATAATAATAGATAATTTTAACATGGAAGAATTTAACAAAGTTTTTTTCAGAAGCTGATTTTCAAGCAGTTCAAAAAAGTACAATTTGGGGCAACCAAGTTTGAATTAATAACTACTTATATATAAAGAGAAAACAATGCAGCAACATCCTTCTTTCAAACACACATTGGAATTTTTTAAATGAGTCACTAGTTAAGTCACAAAGGACAACAACAAATTTCAAAGAAACAAACATCACAGAGACCACATTCTCGGACAATAGTCAGATACTGAAGACTCCTAAGTAACACATTCCCTGGTGATGCAGACGGTAAAGAATCTGCCTGCAATGCTGGAGACCGGGGTTCAATCCCTGGGTTGGGAAGATCCCCTGGAGAAAGGAATGGCAACCCACTCCAGTATTCCTGCCTGGAGAATCCCTTGGACAGAGAAGCCTGGTGGGCTACACAGCCCATGGGGTCATAAAGAGTTGGACACAACTGAGCAAGTAACATTTTATTTCACTTTCTTCTCTTAAAAGGTACAATGAGGAGTACAAAATATTTTTTAAAGTATGACAATGAAACAAATAGTGTTCCTATAATCAGAGTTTGTAATACAGTAGAGGTAAAAATGATCACTCAAAAATTAATACATATTATGTATTATAGCTATATATGTATCTACATGTATACACATATAAGTACACAATATATAATAGCAAACCATGCTAAGCGCCATAAAGGGAAAGCAGAGTGCGCCAAGAGAACATGTCATTTGGGGTTTCCCTGAGAAAATGACATTTTGGGGTGTGGGAGAAGGAGGAAGGGATGCCCCTCCCAGGGAAAGGAAAATAGTAGAAAGGCCCTGAGGAGAAAAGGAACAAGGGAGTGGTTCTGGAGTGCAGGAGCAAGGGGCAGAGTAACCTGAAATACATGAAAATAAATTACACCTAGGAAAAGACTTCAACTTTAAAAACAGGATAAAACAAAATAAGAACTGAGTAATACTCCACTGTATAGATGTACCACATCTTCTTTATACCCTCCTCTGCTGATGGACATTTAAGTTGCTTCCACATCCTGGATATTGTACATTGTGCTGCAATGAACATTGGAGTACATGTATCTTTTGGAATTATGGTTTCCTCTGGGTATATGCCCAGGAGTAGGATTTCTCAGTCAAATGGTAGTCCTATTTTTAGTGTTTTAAGCAACCTCCATACTGTTCTCCATAGTGGTTGTATCAATTTACATTCCTACCAATAACTATAGGAGGGTTCCCTTTTCTTCTCACCCTCTCCAGCATTTACTGTTTGCAGATTTTTTTTTTTTTTAATAATGGCCATTCTGATAAGTATGTGGTAATACCTCATTGTAGTTTTAATTTGCATTTCTCTAATAACCAGTGATAGTGATGCTGAGCATCTTTTCATGTATTTGTTGGCCATCTGTATGTCTTCTCTGTCATTTTTTGTTTGGATTCTTTTTTTGATACTGAGCTGCTTGAGTATTTTGGAGATTAATTCCTTGTCAGTTGCTTCATTTGCAAATATCTCCTCCCAATCTGAGGGCTGTTTTTTAATCTTATTTATGGTTTCTTTTGCTGTGCCAGACATCCTGGAATGTGAAGTCAAGTGGGCTTCAGAAAGCATCACTATGAACAAAGCTAGTGGAGGTGATGGAATTCCAGTTGCGCTATTTCAAATCCTGAAAGATGATACTGTTAAAGTGCTGTACTCAATATGCCAGCAAATTTGGAAAACTCAGCAGTGGCCACAGGACTGGAAAGGGTCAGTTTTCATTCCAATCCCAAAGAAAGGTAATGCCAAAGAATGCTCAAACTACTGCACAATTGCACTCATCTCACATGCTAGTAAAGTAATGCTCAAAATTCTCCAAGCCAGGCTTCAGCAATACGTGAACCGTGAACTTCCAGATGTTCAAGGTAGTTTTAGAAAAGGCAGAGGAACCAGAAATCAAAGTGCCAACATCTGCTGGATCATGGAAAAAGCAAGAGAGTTCCAGAAAAACATCTATTTCTGCTTTATTGACTATGCCAAAGCCTTTGACTGTGTGGATTACAATAAACTGTGGAAAATTCTGAAAGAGATGGGAATACCAGACCACCTGACCTGCCTCTTGAGAAACCTGTATGCAGGTCAGGAAGCAACAGTTAGAACTGGACATGGAACAACAGACTGGTTCCAAATAGGAAAAGGAAGACATCAAGGCTGTATACTGTCACCCTGCTTATTTAACTTATATGCAGAGTACATCATGAGAAACACTGGGCTGGAAGAAACACAAGCTGGAATCAAGATTGCCAGGAAAAATATCAATAACCTCAGATATGCAGATGACACCACCCTTATGGCAGAAAGTGAAGAGGAGCTCAAAAGCGTCTTGATGAAAGTGAAAGTGGAGAGTGAAAAAGTTGGCTTAAAGCTCAACAGTCAGAAAACGAAGATCATGGCATCTGGTCCCATCACTTCATGGGAAATAGATGGCGAAAGAGTGGAAACAGTGTTAGACTTTATTTTGGGGGGCTCCACAATCACTACAGATGGTGACTGCAGCCATGAAATTAAAAGACACTTACTCCTTGGAAGAAAAGTTATGACCCACCTAGATAGCATATTCAAAAGCAGAGACATTACTTTGCCAACAAAGGTCCATCTAGTCAAGGCTACGGTTTTTCCAGTGGCCATGTATGGATGTGAGAGTTGGACTGTGAAGAAAGCTGAGCACTGAAGAATTGATGCTTTTGAACTGTGGTGTTGGAGAAGACTCTTGAGAGTCCCTTGGACTGCAAGGAGATCCAACCAGCCTATTCTAAAGGAGATCAGTCCTGGGTGTTCATTGGAAGGACTGATGCTAAAGCTGAAACTCCAATACCTTGGCTACCTCATGCGAAGAGTTGACTCGTTGGAAAAGACTCTGATGCTGGGAGGGATTGGGAGCAGGAGGAGAAGGGGACAACAGAGGATGAGATGGCTGGATGGCATCACTGACTCGATGGACGTGAGTCTGAGTGAACTCCGGGAGTTGGTGATGGACAGGGAGGCCTGGTGTGCTACGATTCATGGGGTCACAAAGAGTTGGTCACGACTGAGTGACTGAACTGAACTGAACTTGCTGTGCCAAAAGCTTTTAAATTTAATTAGGTCCTATTTGTTTATTTTTGTTTTTCTTTTCACTACTCTAGGAGGTGGGTCAAAAAAGATCTTGCTGCCAATTTATGTCAAAGAATGTTTTCCATGTTTTCCTCTAAGAGTTTTACAGCATCCAGCCTTACATAGAGGCAATAGAATATTACTCAGGCATAAAAAGAAACAAAATTGTGCCATCTGCAGAGACATGGATGGACCTAGGGACTGTCATACAGTCTGAAGTCAGAAAGAGAAAAACAAGCATCATATAATATCACCTATATGTGGAATCTAGAAAAATGGTACAGATGAACTTAGTTACAAAGCATAAATAGAGACACAGATATAGAGAATAAACATATGTATACCAAGGGTCAGGGGTGGGGTGGTGAGATTAATTGGGAAATCGGGATTGACATATATACACTATGCATAAAATAGACAACTAATGAGAACCCACTGTATAACACAGGGAACTCTATTCAGTGTTCTGTGGTGACCTCATGGGAAAGAAATATAAAAAAGAGGGGATATATATATATGAATAACTAATTGTCTTTGCTCCATCAGAAACTAATACAACTTGTAAGACAACTCTGTGTGTGTAAAGGTCACTCAGTCATGTCCAACTCTTTATGACCCCATGGCTATACGGTCCATGGAATTCTCTAGGCCAGAGTTCTGCAGTGGGTAGCCTTTTCTTTCTCCAGGGGATCTTCCCTACTCAAGGATCAAACCAGGGTCTCCTGCGTTACAGGCGGATTCTTTACCAACTGAGTTATCAGGGAAGCCTAAGGCAACTATACTCCAATAAAAATTGATTTTAAAATGAAAATAAAAACAGTTAAAAAGAACAATGATTGTTGTAATCAAATTAAACATCTTTAGAAATATAAAAAGCATTATTCCCATTTAACTGAAAAATTTTAAGAAACTATTCTAAATTTACAGTTTTTAAGAACTTGTTATTCATCTCTTACGGAGAAGGCAATGGCACCCCACTCCAGTACTCATGCCTGGCAAATCCCATGGATGGAGGAGTCTGGTAGGCTGCAGTCTATGGGGTCACTAAGAGTAGGACACGACTGAGCAACTTCACTTTCACTTTTCACTTTCACACATTGGAGAAGGAAATGGCAACCCACTCCAGTGTTCTTGCCTGGAGAATCCCAGGAATGGGGGAGCCTGGTGGTTGCTGTCTATGGGGTCGCACAGAGTCGGACACGACTGAAGTGACTTAGCAGCAGCATTCATCTCTTAACCATTACCTTGACCAGAACAGCATTCATTTCTCCAAGTTCCATCTTAAACTATAAGTATTTTCCACCCAATTAAGTTTTTTAAAACTATGTTTAAGATATTCAGATTACCCTTCATACCTATTAGAAATGGCTTTCCACAATTAGTTGATCTCAATATTCATGGAGTACCACAAATATCACAAATAATTCCAGCTGTGGAATCAAAGAGCCCTGGATTTCAAGTTATAACCTACCCCTTTCTAATTCTTAGATTCCACATCGGTAAAATGGGGTTAATAATCAAACTTGATGATGGGGATTTATAGGGTCTAAGTGATAACCCATGTAGATGCAGGACCGTATAATGTGATAAAAAGAAGACAAATTTGGTTCAAATCCCAACCCTACCACCTAAGAGTTGTAGGACTTTTGGCAAGTTATTAACATCTCACTGCCTAGGTTTCTTCCTCTGTGGCATGCATTTCAAATAATACCTAGCCTCACAGTTTTAAGAATTAAATAATTCATGTAAAGTACTTATCATTCCATAAACATGAACTACAATTAGTGTTAATAATAAAAACTATTATTGTTCTATACTTAATTTCTAACAGTCTCATTAACAAGATTTGAGGAGACTTTCTTCTCTGCCCTCACTCAAGACATTACAACTGACAATCCTAGGGGCTCTCATTTCCTTCTAAAGGGTATTATGTTGGAACATATTAGCAGGCAAATTTCACTATTTCTAAAAGGTTTTCAGTAGGACCATTAAAAGCAATCCTTCTTGAAGACTGGGATTCTTTAGTAGGAACTAACAGAACTCTTGAGATTCCTTATAAGTGAAAGATTGATGACTTCATTGAAAGTCCCCATAATTTACCAATTCATTAGATATTTTCAATACCTTAATTTTGTGCTTCAAAAATGCATGCTAAGCTCCATACAAAGTCAGAGTATTATATATACAACAGTTCAACGAACCTATTGTACATTCCCTTCAACTGTTTGCTCCTTCAGATAGGATAAAACAATCATAAAACTCTAAAACTGTGAGTTTTAGAGTTTAAAACTCTAACTCCTAGCAAAGCTGGGCCCACTACAAGAATTTTTATTGAAACTGAGATTAACAATGTTATATCCAATCCTTTTATTTATACTTAACATATAATACTACATTAGTTTCAGGTGTACACTGATTCCACACTCCGAAATGATCACCGCATTAAGACGAGTTATCATCCGTCACCATGCAAAGCTGTTACAGGGTTACTGACTCGTCGATGTGTGCATTACATCCTCCTGACCTATTTATTTTATAAATGTGTACCTTTTAATCCCCTTCACCTATTTTGTCCACCTCCCCAAACCCCTCTCCCTCTGGCAACCACCAGCTTATTCTTGGACTCTGTGAGCCTGTATCTGCTTTGTTTGTTCATTTGTTGTTCATTTTTTATATTCCTCATATAAGTGAAATCATATGTAAATCCAGTCTCTCTATACCAAAAACTGTCATGCCTCTTCCATAGTATTCCAGATGCTGAATTACTTGAAGGAAATCCAACACACAAAAAGCTGGGAACTTAACCAAATTCAATCAGCCGAAATTCAGGGGGGCGCTTGTTAGGTAGTAAGTTAGTTTTTAGAGCCAAAACACAACAGTGAGCTACACAATATACTTTTCTTTCATAAGAATTTTCTACACAGTTTCACAGAATAATGTCTATTCTGTTCTTAAACTATCCTAACTTATTTTACTGAGGAGGAACATACAATCAGAGAGGACAATGTTATGAAAAATGCAGCAAATTGTTTAATGCAGTAATCTGTTAAAAGAAAGGAAAATTTCCAACAAAACTTCAGGGTTCTAATATATCAAAAAGCCTAATGTCTTGACCATTTCAAGTGCAAAAGCAGCTCTCCCATATTTGGTTAACATCTCCTGCCCAATACCAACAGTAATGGACAATCGGAATAGGTAATTGCTGATAGCTGCCAAAACAACTAGATGGAAGCACTAATCCTACTTTATGGGCTTAAGTTTAGACTTTAAAAAAATAAAGTATTTTGTTCCTCAAACAATAAAGGGATTTTCTTTCTGGGGATGACGGATGTTGGATTTTGTTAGTATTTTAAACTATTGTTTTGTCTCTAAGGTGTCATTCACCTTTACTTAAAAAGTAAAAGATAGTAACAGTAGTAGTGGTAGTAGGAATATAGTAGTAATCATAATAGTAATAATGGCACCCCACTCTAGTACTCTTGCCTGGAAACTCCCATGGACAGAGGAGCCTGGTAGGCTGTAGTCCGTGGGGTCACGAAGAATCGGACACGACTGAACGACTTAGCTTTCACTTTTCACTTTCATGCTTTGGAGAAGGAAATGGCAACCCACTCCAGTGTTCTTGCCTGGAGAATCCCAGGGATGGGGAAGCCTGGTGGGCTGCCGTCTATGGGGTCGTACAGAGTCCGACACGACTGAAGCGACTTAGCAGCAGCAGCAGCATAATAGTAATAATGCCTAACACATACAGCACTTTAAGTTCTGGGCACTGTTTAGGACATTAATCTCTACATTTAATCACTTAATTAATCATTTAGTCATGTAACCATTACATTAAGTGCACTTAAACCTTACCACTACCTTGTGAAGAAGGGATACTATTATTCCCATTTTATAGATGAAAAAACAAGGTACAAAGAGGTTAAGTAATTTATCCAGTATTCCCATGGCTAGTAAGTAGCAGAGCCAGAATACAAATCTACACAGCCTGATTTCAGAGTAAAAATAATTTATTTTATCGATGGCATTAAACTAACTATATGTAAATAATACTAAGGACATCAAGACAAACACATTGCATAATTTATAAATTAGAAAACAAAACAAGAAAATTCACCTTGTTTTTCTTCCCTTTTAAATCCTAAGTCCCAAATAACAAAATATATTTCAATCTACTTAGGTAAAAAGACTACAATACCCCAAATTTCCACCATTTGTTCCACAAATTAAGCTTTTTTTCTCTAGTTCTTTTATAAGTTAGAAGTGAATCACTGCATCCATATAGATTAACTAGAATACTAAGAACCAAGGCCGCCTACATCCACATGACTTTATCATTTGTGCCAAGAAATTACTGCCTACAAAGATAAAACTGTAAATCAGTAAATAACTTCACTGTTTAGCTCAAGAACCTCCCAAAAGTCCAGTTATCTCAACAACAGACTATTCAAACTGTTTCTTTTTCACAATATTCCTTCAATAGGGCAAATAACTCAAACAGTTGTATACTTTTAAGACTTGGTTAAGATTCTTGCCTCAATGTTTCTACTAATTCTAAACTATTATATCACAAATTTTACCCCATTTCAATCATATCACTGCACTGACAGACCTATCCTAAATCTCTCAGGGTCACACCTGAAATTCTACACTATCTGCCCATGACCTCTCCATTGTAAGGTCCACTAAGTGTGATCTCCTTACTGTAGTAAGCAATAAACTCAGTTTTGCTTAATCAACAAGCCTTTTTGGCCTTCTTTGGGGCAGTGGACAGTCAACAAAAGATAATATTCTGTTATTCCATTTCAGCTGCTCTCTTAACAACTCCTTTTTTTAAAAAATCTCTTCTTAGAGACCACAGGTAAAATTAAACGCACCAGGAAATCGGATCATTATAGAAAAAGAAACATAAACCAGCCAGTGGAAGGGGGCCAAGTAAATCTAATAATAAACTCAACATGAGACCTGAAACTATATATATATATATATATAGTCACAGCTTAAGCTGAATTGGGTTAGTTATGCATTTCACAATGGTTTAAAAATCCCTAAAATTGAAATTTATAAATAAAAAATGCCTTCATATATCAAAGTTTAAATAAAATATTCTGCCATCTCATTAGATTCAACAAAAATTTTTTATTTGAACTCATATGCCTCTACTTTCATGTATCAAATATGAGTATACGAAATAGTTTAAATCTTTAAAAAATAAAAATGATTTAAACCCATATAATACTTAGAATACAAAAATTTTTTAAATCCATTCATTCATCTATTATTTATTTAGTACAAATAAATAGTATCTACTTAGTATTTATTTAAACATCTATTATTTAGTATATTGCAGTTTTTTAAAGATGACCTTTTAAATTATACCCCATCTCATTTCCAAAAGGATTTGGGATGGCTGACAAAAACACATTGAACAACTAAAACAAACACATGAAGAAAAATAAAGGAAAAAAAAATTGCAAACTCTTTCACACACATACACACAAACACACACATATGAAAGAACTGTTTCAGATACTCAGAACCAAAAGAAGTTTCTAGCTTTCTCAGGAAGGGCATACTGCAGATCTGATAGACATTGCTTTAAATTAGAAGTGCTGTTTAAGTGAATTCAGTTAATCACAGTATGTGGCTGGGAGAAGAGAAAGCAGATTAAAAGTCAGGGAATCAAGATCAGTAATAGGATAAGCATGAGCAGGAACCCAAGGAACACCTTTTAGAAATGCACAAAGAGAAAGACAAATGTAAACTCAGATTTTGCCCTCATATTACATGACTTTTATTCATGTGCCTTCAAAAAAGTGAATGGAAATATTAAAACTATATTTTAATTTCAACATATAACCTATATCAAGAAAACAAATATTAACAAATTCAGCTATTAGCAGAATGTATTGGCTATATTGTATTTAACACAGTACTTACCTTCGCTGACAGCATGGGGCTTAACAATGCAACAAGTAGTACAATTAGTAAATTTAGCAGTGTTTGCTGGCCCACACACTCCACTGGAAGGAAAAAATAACTCCATTTCCTAAAGACACAGAGAAATGACTTTGGCACATGTAATTTTGTTATACATCTGTAAAACAACTCAGGAAATGTGCATCAGAGACTACTATCTGGGTACCTCAGAGAGGAGCTAAAGTAGAGGGTATAGGGGAAGTGACTGTCCCAGGGAGGCCCCATAGGGTCCTACCCAAATACAATCTCTTTTACTCCTAAGCTAATTATATGAGAAGGGAAGAACAAAGCAATCACTTTTAAAGTTTCACAATATAAATTCTTTCCTGAATTTCCTAAAAATTTTTACAAAGACTAACTGATGAACTGAACCTTGTTCTAAGTCTTAAAAAAGAACATATAAAGAAGTATTAAAGCAATGACAATATGTACTATTCTGTCCCAGGAATAAAACTGAGAATGTCTTAACATTTTGAATATTGGATGTAATCAATATAAGGTTTCCTATTTTATCCAAAGTATCAGTTTATGAGACACAGGTTCAATTCAAAGCTTTTCATTAAAATGTCTAAAATGCCGTTAAAAATTAGGAAATCTTTACAGAAACAGATGAGTATTCAAGAATCAGAGCTACAGTTAGTTAAAATTAATTTACTATATATGTATATAAATAGTACTAGTTGAAAGTCAAATCACATGAACCTTATTTTATAGCCAGATACATGTTGTGCTATTTGCTTTGCACATAATTCATTAAAAGGACAACCCAGCAATTTGAATTGGCCATGAAGATGGCCACACTAACCATTTTTTCAGACGTGCGCTTCTCTGCCACTAAGCTTTTACTACTATTATCTCCACCATTTGCTATAAAGCCAGCTGTCCTCAAAGAACCATGCTAATGTGTAAAGGATCACTTCAAAGATCACTTCCTCCAGGAGGCCTTTACTGATGCTGCCAATCATCAGTACCCTATACTTCTCCAAGGTTGTGGTTATTTTGGTAATTGCCCCCCAAAATAACTAACTTGCATAGCCTTGTAGGTGCTTCAGCCTCTAAAACAAAGAGCTCAAAGTAAATACTCACTTTCACTAAATTTAAAAATTGAAAGATAATAGGATGTGTTACGGTACCACACTGGTATGCAGTTTAAAACAACCACTTGGGGGACCTCCCTGGTGGTCCAGAGGTTAAGACTGCACTCCCAGTGCAGGGGTGCAGGTCTGATTGCTCACTGAGGAGCTAAGATATAAAATGCCTTACGGTGCGGCCAGAAAAACAAAAAAACAATCTGAGGAACTGTTCAAATAGTAGCATATATACTTGAGTGATTCCAGCATTAATGACTCTTTAGAATTAAAATGTTCCATTCCTTAGACAAGTATCTTTCTATTGTATTAATGCCTTTGCTTATTACTCTTCTTGATGAGTATCACCAAGTACTGCTTGCAGAGCTGTACTAGATGCTTTGATAACATATTCTCAGAGAATATGTATGGTACAGGTGAAAATACCTATGGTACAGGTGAAAACTCCAATACCTACAGGGTCTTGGTAGGTAGTGAATGAATGAATGAAGTAAACCCAGTGTGACAAGAAGCTATGGTAGAGGACTGCAAACTGTAAGGACAGGGCCCTTCTACAGCTCCTCTTCTCTTCTTCCTTTGCAACAAAACTTCTCAAGAAAGATGTCTTCATTCTGTCTTCTCTTCCATTCCCTCTTAAACTTACAACTAATTAGGCTTTCACTCTGTGGAAGTTTACTCATGAAAATCCCCAGCCACCTCCACGTTGCCATGTACCCTGGTTAATTCTCAGACCTCACCTTACCTGACCCAACAGCATTTGACACAATTGATCCCTTCATCCTGGAATGCTTTCATTACTTGGTTTCTCCCCACCTCATTAGTCACTTCTTCTCAGTCTCCTTTAATGATTTTCTCCTATCTAGCAGACCCCTAAGTGCTCATGAGGGGTCTAGTACTATCTATTGTCACTATTCTATTGCCACTGTCTTGCTGAGGTCCTTGAGTCCCATGGCTTTCAACGCTCTCTGTATTCTGATGGTTCCCTACACTTTAACCTCCAGCTCAACTTCTGCCCTAAACTACACATCCATATTGACATTTCAGATTTAAAACATCCAAAACAGAACTTCTCATTTCCACTGTCTCCCATTAATCTGTTCAATCCCACCTTTTTCCTTATACTTCAATTGCACAAGCCAAAAATAAACAACAACAAGAAACTAGCAATTCCTGATTCTTCTCCACCTGTCCCATATATCAGGAAACCCTTCAAAATATATCCAGAATCCATCCACTACCTCCACATCTATCACTCTGGTCCATGCCACATGCCAACCAACTCTCCCTTTTAACAACTTCACTAACCACCTGACTGACCTCCCATTCCAACTTTTCCCACAACACACGTCCCTCCACCCTAACTGGTCCATTATTAACAGTAGTAAAAATGAAACTTAGAAAAATCGTGTCACTCCTCTGCACAGTGCCCTCCAACATCTCCTGTCTTATTCCCAATAAATTTCAAAGTCCCAGATGTCCTACAAGGCCTTATGTGACCTGGTCCCTTGCTACACCTGACCTAATCTTCAACCTATTTCCATGAAGCTATTTCTGCCCCAGCATCACTGGCCTCACCTCCTCACTGTTCCTTGAACACAGCAAATATCCTACCTCAGAATCTTTACATGTATTGTTCCCTTTCTTCCCGGAACACTTTCCCCCGGACATTTGCATGGCTTTCTCCTTCATTTCCTTCTGATCTCTGCTCAAACCAGAGACTGTAAGGACTTTCTGAATATACTAGATTTAACAGCATTCTAGAGACTTCCCTGGTGGTCCAGTGGTTAAGAATCTACCTTCCAACGCAGGGGGATGTGCGTTTGATCCCTGGTCGGGGAACCAAGATCTCACGTGCTAAGGGGCAACTACGCCTGTGCGCTGCCACTGCTGGGTCTCCTGCCACAGCTAGAAAGCCTGGGCACTTTAACAAAATATCCCGCACACCTCAGCTAAGACCGGACACAGCCAAAACTAAAATAATTTTTTTTTAAAATAGTATTCCACACCTCCACTCCACATATGATCCTTCTGACTCTGGTCTTTTTCTGTGGCCTTCTCCTGGTTTATTTGCCTCAGAGCACTTATCAGTAGACATCAGAGTTATAGATCTGTTTATTTATTATCTGACATTAGAAGAGCTGTAAGCTCCATGAGAAGCAGGACTTTGCCTTGTTCACAATAGCTTCTCAATAAACATTTTGGAATGATTGAAATTCAGAAGCAGTTTATTTAACATATGAAGAATTTTTATTTATCTACCCTGAACAAATGAGAAAAAAAGACATTCAGAAGGCTTAAGGAACAAGCCCTTACGAGTTAATACATGGCAAAGTCATGTTTCAAAATCTAGTCATACTAACTCCAAAGTCCTGAACTTTTTCTATAATATCACTTCTCTTTCAGATGTAAAAAGCAATGCTAGAATGTTCCAACTCTAGTTTAACCAATTATTTGACGAATTATTTTTGTCCCAACCTCTTTTTTGCTCAGTTTAAAAAAATAAAAACCCAAGTTTTTCAAGTACTCATTTATATATGAATAAATATGTATTTAAGGCAAAAATATAAAGATTGCCACTTAAATATATCTTGGTGAAAGTGAGATTCTATGCCTTTGCTTTCTCTTTCTCCTTGGGCTGACTGCCATATCTGTCTCACCTATTAATTCAGCTAATATTTGCAAGAACCCTGTTACTAGATCATGGTTATATGGCAAGTAATTTAGAGACTTCAAACAACAAATATACTGATAATGTCAAACAAAAGAATTCATATTCATTTGTGATTTCAGCTGCTTTAAACATTCTGCATAAAGCTTTCCTCTTTCTGAGGTTCTTTGCTATTACTTTAAGTCTTTTATATGTCTCTAAATGACCTAGCAGGGAAGGACAAAGATATGTAACTTTCCCAAAAAATAAAACTCAGACTCAATTTGATCAGCTTTAAGTATACAGTTTTTTGTACTGTATTTTATACAAATTGTTAAGTATATACTTATATCATTTCATAAATTTCACCCTGATAAGACTCCATGTGAAATCTCCTAAAACATTTGACTAATCTATACCCATATCCTTAATCATCATGATAAAATACATTAATAAATGGTTGCCAGTTACAGGTGTCTCTGAAAATTTCACACAGTCATTTTAAATATCGTTTTTGTAAAGGACTCAATTTAAGACATTTAAAAAAAATTACCGAAATCTACATATTCTAATGTCAAATATGAAATCTGTTCTCAGAAAATAAACCAAGATATTGATGAAATATGAAGTCACATGATCAGTGCGCCCTTATTACAAACATGAAAAGAATTAGAACCTAACAAAACATCCAAAGGTAAGGAAATGCTGAAGTAAAAATGCTTTATCCATGCAGGAGAATATTCCACAGCCATCAAAACTTAAGGGCTTCCTCAGTGGCTCGGCACTAAAAGAATCCACCTACAATGCAGGAGAAGAGGGTTCAGTCCCTGGGTTGGGGAGATCCCCTGGAGAAGGAAATGGCAACCCATTCCAGTATTCTTGCCTGGAGAATCCCATGGATAGAGGAGCCTGGCGGCTACTGACCATGGGGTTGCAAAGAGTCAGACATGACTGAGCAACTAACACTTTCACTTTCATATCATAAAACTTGCTAGTATTATTCCACTTTGTATATGACCAGACTAAAAACCATCTTAAATTAGCTGAGAAACTTCTCAGAATGCTAAGAGTTAACTTGCATTTCATTAATTCAACATCAGTATAAACCCAGTGGAGTAATACCTTATTTATATAAATTTAAAATGAGAATTATTAATAGAAAAACTTTCATAAACACTAGCTACATGTAGAAAAAAGAAGGATGTTGAGCTTGAAAATATGGTGTCAAGTCTGAGTCAAAGAAAGAATATGTCTTTTTGAATATTCACTTTCCATAAAGTGGTATTCTTACAGGAATAATTCATTTACTGATAAGCCTCAGTGATTTAAGTCTTTGGAACAAAACAAGACAACAAGTATTTTAACTGGAGAAACTTATTCAGAGGATGACCAGGTTGCCAGTTCTCAAAGGACACATATCATTGAAACACTGTTTCAATTTGGTCACTCAGTCTTGTCCCACTCTTTGCGACCCCATGGACTGCAGCACACCAAGCTTCCCTATCCATCACCAACTCCCAGAGCTTGCTCAAACTCATGTCTGTTTAATTACAAGCAAAAGGTCAAAGGTTTCTTCTACTATTAGATCAGCTGCATAAATCTACCTTAAGTCAGCTGTGACAAAATGCTTTACTCTGACATCAAACATTTAGCAAAACCAAAACAAATTAAAATAGTTTAAAAACACCTTACTCTGGCAGCACAAGCGAAAGAATCAGGGCCATGAGCTGCATTCTTTATGCCATCTGTTCCAAAGAGGGCTCTAATGCTTTCAGGAGCATCTGCACGTGCCAGTCCAGAGTTCGCAGGTCCAAGAAGTCTCTTCCATTCACATACAGCATCATCTCGTAAAATCTCCATGGCAATTATAGGTCCACTTGTAATAAACTGGATCAGCTCACTGTGAAACAGGTGAAAGATTGATTTGCTTCATTTCTGTATTAACCAAGGCATCTCTCTTAACAAAGAAATATTACCATGTGAGTATTTAATCACATAGCTATAAATATGAATATTATTGTCTCAGAACTATTGGACATAGTGAATTTTACATGGATAAGGTAAAGTTTTTATAAACTGAGTGTGCTGCAGTAGCCTGAGTCACTACAAATCACTATTGTCAAACCAATTACTGTTAGCAGAAGCATCAATATTTCAGTGAACTAAGACTATTTCATTGATTTAAAATGCATATTGTTGATCTATATTGCTTTTTGCATTGTTCTGAAAGGTACAGAAGAATCTTCTTATTTTAACATATTTAACATGGTAGTCAAATAAAATCTCAATAGACAAAGTGATGAGTGATGTCTTGGAATATATTTGTAGTAAGAATCCAATAATTTCTGTGTAGATTTATTAGAATTCAAAGAATGACAATGAATTTTCAGTCACTAAGCACTGAGTTGGTCAAGTGACATACAAGACATTAAACTAGAAGCTGTAATAATACAAATATATACAAAGACTATAATGAAGAATAATTTCCAAGAGAATTATGGATGCCTATTCTACACAAGGTTTGGGAATATTTTGATAATGCTTTGTTTAAAATAACCTATAACATAATGATTTTCTTATGTAAAACTTGAATAAAACACTATTATGTACAGGACACCAACTAGAATGTTTTCCATAGCTTGGCTAATCCTTCATTATTAGAAAAGTAAGCACTTCTCCTTTGTCAACAGTAATGAGGTACACCATATTCACTTAACTTTAAATACAACCCAAATATTTAGAATATAGATTCACTTTCTAACATAGTTGTTGATATATTTCAAACAGCAAAATGTGTATCAAACAATTTATTTAACACAAGGGTTCTACGAACAATGTTTTACATACACTGAGAATACCATTAATAGTTTAAAACACAAATAGATACTCAACATAAATGTAATTATTACTCTTTTTATTCTACTGAAATCTAAAAAGAAAGCTATGCTCCTCATAATTTAAGCAGTTCATGCCATTTGCTTCTGATTAACGTTTAGCATATTTATTTAAAAAAGAATTTTCACCTAGTAAAAGGAGAGGGGGAAAAACATACCAATTCTTAGAAAAAAAGCTCTCTGCAGTTGTAAGATGTTGCCAAGGACTTTTTTTAAGATATTTTTATTTTATTTATTTGCCCCACTGGGTCTTAGCAGTGACATGCAGGATCTTTAGCTGAGGCATGTGAACTCTAGTTGTGGCATATGGGATCTAGTTCCCTGGCCAGGGACTGAACCTGGGCCCCCTGCATTGGGACTGCGGAGTCTTAGCCACTGCACCACCGGGAAGTCCCTGCTAAGGACTTTTTGACAAATTATTCTCAGGTAACAGATTTCTGAATTGTGAAATTATAACTCTTTAGTTTTCCACAATATCCTCCATTATACAACATGAGCCTTGAATTCAGTACCTACTTTAAAAAGGGCCTTGACTGATGGTCTATATGAAAATCTGTTGCTTCTTTCCTATAAAATAATCAAAATGACAAAAGTTAACAATTATGTAAGGAAATTAACTTATATTAATAAAATAGTGAAATTCTCTATTTGATCCTTATGAGAATTAAGGACTTTTCACCAAATATTCTGCTCAAATGCCCCCTCTTTTCAAATTTTTGCTAGTATGCATATCTTTGTTAGGATATAAAATTAAAATGAATAAAAGAGGCAATATTTACTGTTCATGTTCAAGTCTACTATCTTCCTTTTCACTAGCATCTTTATCATTCTAAAAACAACGTTTAACATATGACCAATAAGAATTACTGTTTTTTAAAGTTCACGTAAGTTGAACATCAAAAAATATGTAATCTTTATCAATGAAAAGAAAAATATTAATTATTGCAAAGATATTTACAAAATTCAAAAGTTTTTACTTTCTTCTATAGGCTTTAACTTGAGAGCTTAGGCTAAATAGTCAAAATTTTCTTTCTTATATAGATTGCTCCAAAAGAAAGGCTATGGACTTGTGCTTTTAAAGACTGCTTTACAAATTATGCACATCAATGTACTCTTACTAGTTATTACTGTATTAAAAACTAATGCTTGAACTTACATCCCCCCAAAAAGGGATAATATAGATATATTCAGAAATCTGAATTTATCAGTGGCAATCAGGATTTACTTTTTAAGTTTATAGTCCCACGACCATGGAGAAAATAAATAGGATAATGGAATTTTACACATATTGAAAAAGTTATTTAGACTTTTCAGCTAATCAAATCAAGTGTCTCAAACGCATACAGTTTTCTCAAAGGCTTGAAACAGTTCATAGTATGTGACAAACATATGTCAACATCAATTTTTTAAAATAGCAAAGTATCCTCTAACAAAGGATTAAACTTTCAGGCTTGACAATTTAGTATGCAATGCATTAAGATTTTATATGTTAGTTGATCAACCATGTCCGACTCTGCGAACCCATGGACTGTAGCCCACCAGGCTTCTTTATCCATGGAATTCTCCAGTCAAGAATACTGGAGTAGGTAGTCATTGCCTTCTCCACGGGATCTTCCCAACCAAGGGATCAAACCCAGGTCTCCTGCATTGCAGGCCGATTCTTTTCAAGCCACCAGGGGCTTGATGTGATGCTTTAAGCTCTTATGGGCCCATTAAAAAATAAATTCATATAATGAATTCATATAGTAATTCATATATCAGGATATATTTTTATTCAAACAAAATGTACTAAAATATTCTCTTTGGCCATGAAGAGATTATGAAAGTATACTACGCAAGTATAGAAAAGAAAATTTGACCCAAGACATAGAAGGGGAAGAAAACTTATTCTTCTAGAGACTATTATATGCCAATGTTAAATTTTATTATTCCCCACAACAATATATTGAAATAGGTATGATCATCTTCATTTTACATTTAAAAATAATGTAGTTCAGCATGATTACATAATTTATCCAGATCAAAATGCTACTTAGTAAAGGAATAAGGAGGAGATGTGAACCCAAATTTCTGATTGCTTATGACCTTTCTATTACCAACTTCAGAAAAATAAAAATAAAAACTCTAGTGGGTAAGCAGAAGAATTCACAAAACTGATATGGATAATCTGTATTGCATTCTAAAATGAGGTAAAAACTCTGAAAAATTCAAGTGGGGAGTATTTTAGAAGAGTTAGCAGCGAGACTACTAATCTGACCAATTCTACAGAACTACTAAGAAAACAAAATCATCTTTAACATTAATGAAAACTATTAATTACTGAAAGTATTTTGTTTTCTTCTAACATGTCCCTGACTCCACAGTTACTTCCATTCAAAATCTATCACTGAAACCAAAATGAGTTCATGAATTTTTTTCTCATCACTTGTATTTAATTCCTCCCTTAAAAGGCTTAGATGGAGAGAAACAAGTGCATGACCACCTACAGAAGTCTTTTCTGTTCTTGTTTTGTTATGTTTTCTTGTGTTTTCATAACATTCTCACAATGATCTATTAATTATTTTATGGAATATTTACTTAGTGTCTACTTTGAATCAGGCCCTGATCTGAGAACTAGAAGTACAGTTAAATGGAACCCAGCTGCTGCTTTTCAGATACCGTCATGAGGGAGGAGCCGACGTTTGAGCAAATAAGTTTTGAGAAGATTTAAGCTTTGGGAGACACTTCTCTGTGGGTCTCTTGCCTTCCTAACACATCTTATTGTGTACGCCAAGAATGCAAGGCCCCAACTACTCTTTATCCTAGCCATTTCTTAGAGTTATGTTTATAGTGAGTGACTTTGAGGGATGAGGTCATGTCTCCTTAGTACAAAGAGCAGACTTGTTTACAGCTTGCTAATGAAACAGTGGGTAACCTGAGTTCAACCCTCCTCAGCTGTGATGCAATCAACTGTGTGTGCAACATCCACCCAGGCCCATCTCATATTATTCTCACAGGACATGAAGGCAATGGGAACCAAGAGAAACATGATGTTCATGCTGCTAATTGAACCTAATGAAGCCCTGTGTCCCTGGCTCAGAAGTCTCATGTCTTCTGCTAGCATCCCTGAGAGAGTAACACACTAACTTATTAACTTTTAAGTTAGGTAAAATCCAAGACTTGACAGTAATATTAATAGAGATGTATGAGGTGCTATGAACAATTTAAACAGCTATTAAGTTTTTTGGGGCAGCTTTATTGTGGGAAATTTGATGCCAGATTACACCTCCAATGTTTGATATAGACATAAAAAAGTTCAATGTCACTAACACTATTCAAAGTCATCTCTCAGAATTCAGCCCCACTGCCTGCTGTAAGGGCTAGCATCTTCAATACAAACAGAAACAGGACAAATCTAACTATGCTCATAAGGATCATGACCTCTGTTTCCACTAAGTAATGACAGCACTGGTAAGTACTATACTGCCACCACTAATAGCTAACACCTATATGCGCATACTGTGTGCAACAATTTTTCAAAGCATTTTACTTTTATTAAGCTCACATAACCCTCATAACAACTTTACAGTATTGGTGATATTATAACCTCCATTTAGCAGATGAAGAAACTGAAACAGAAGTAAGTTGTGCAGAGCCACAACCTAATCTGGGTCTAGATTCTGAGCTCTGAAATAGATGTCTGCCTTTCTAGAATATATTTAAGCTGAGAGATCTTACATAGGGGAAAATTTCAAATTGTCTTTTTTTGGGGTAAAATTGAGCATGTTTTGTTAACGTTTCTAGGGAGCAGACTTTTCAATATTGAATTTCTACTGCTATCCATTTTCCCTGTTCTCATAGAGACAAAAAAGCAACTGTCCCATGGGACAGAGAGCCAGGAACAGCAGTGAGAAGACACCTAACCAAACAAACATAAATCACTGGAGTAAGTAACAAAACTGCTGGGTCCAGCCCTGCCTAACAACTACACTAATCCCCTTACCTTACAGTAAGTCTAACTCTCACTAAATAACTTAGAAAGTATCTGGTCAAATAAAATGGCTTGCTTTTCAGAACAGTAAATAGGTATGTCTACCAATCACATATAATATGTTGGGAGGAATGAAAACATTTCCAAACTAAAACATTTCCAAACACATCACTTTTGAAATCTCAACAGTAAGAGTTCCTTGTCAAATATGAATAATCTAATATTCATTTCTTCTATAATTTCTATACAATGTGTTATATAAAAAATTACAGATATGAAACACTGATGGGGTTATGAAAGAAAATAAAGAATTAATGTCTAATAAATAGTTAATAGTTATTAGTATAACCTGACAATTCCTACTTGCTTAGAGTTCAATCATGATTTACACATCTGATTACCTGTTGTCTTATATTTTCTCATTCTAATAAGGTTACTAATTTATTCTTTGTCATTCTGTGGAAGTTTTTAAACAACAACATGAAAGATAATTTTTTTAAAAAAAGGAACCAGACATTATATAACTGAAAATGATCAAAAAATTTACCTTGATAGCGTCATCATTTTGAGTTTGGTTAGAGTAAATCCAGCTTTGTTTATTATTTCAATTATTTCTCCAGCTTTTGATACTGCATCTGGTTTAATCAGGGCTAATGTTCTGTAAGGAAATACATTTAAAAATAAAAATAGTTCAGCAGTTTTTACTTATAATACTTAATCAGAGGTGGTTTCCATTAAAATCCTAGCTCAAAGTAAATTATAAAAACAAATGTACTAATAATCTCTTAAAAACTTATACAATACTATTCTCTCAAATCATCCCACCCTTGCCTTCTCCCACAAAATCTGAAAGTCTGTTCTTTATATGTGTCTTTTTTGCTGTCTCGCATATAGGGTCACTGTTACCGTCTTTCTAATTTCCATATATTTGTGTTAACATTCCGTATTGGTGTTTTCCTTTCTGACTTACTTCACTCTGTATAGTGAAGTCGCTCAGTTGTGTCCGACTCTTTGCAACCCCATGGACTGTAGCCTACCAGGCTCCTCCCTCCATGGGATTCTCCAGGCAAGAGTACTGGACAGTACTCTTGAGTGGGTTGCCATTGCCTTCTCCAGGAGATCTTCCCGACCCAGGGATCAAACTTGGGTCTCCTGCATTCCGGGCAGATGCTTTAACCTCTGAGCCACCACTCTGTATAAAAGGCTCCAATTCACTCTGTATAATTAGCCTCCAATTAAAATATATAAATAAATAAAAACTTATTCAATGTAAGTTTACTGTTTTCCCCAAGGAAATAAAAATTAGTACCCAATCTATAAAAAGAGTAATAAAAGGTTGCTAAGTCACTTCAGTCATGTCCAACTCTGTGAGACCCCAGAGACGGCAGCCCACCAGGCTCTTCCGTCCCTGGGACTCTCCAGGCAAGAACACTGGAGTGGGTTGCCATTTCCTTCTCCAATGCATGAGAGTGAAAAGTGAAAGTGAAGTCACTCAGTCGTGTCCGACTCCCAGCGACCCCATGGACTGCAGCCTTCCAGGCTCCTCCATCCATGGATTTTCCAGGCAAGAGTACTGGAGTGGGGTGCCATTGCCTTCTCCGAATAAAAGGTTAGAGGGGGAAAAAAGTTAAGACTGTGATTTTAAATATGCCCACATAAGAAAACATAAGTGTTTAAAAACACTTCTATTTCTTAACATTTTATAAAAGATAACAATTTTCTAAAAAGTAGCATTAAACATATTATCACCTTGATTTCTGGTCTCTTAAACTTTAACATGTGTATGCCATGCAGTCAGTTCATCATTGATTTGGAAATTATTCTAAATTCTTCTGTTTATTCATAGCATGAATCACGTACAAAGAAATAAATGTCCCCCCACCTGACAACGTCTATGACTAGCAAACACCCTGCTAACATTTCTTTTCACTATGTGTTTAATTGGAGGATAGTTGCTTTACAATGTTGTGTTGGTTTCTGCCATTCAACAACATGAATCAGTCATAAGTATACTATGTCCCCTCCCTCTTGAACCTCCCTTTCATCCCCTACCCATCCCACCCCTCTAGGTTGTCACAGAACACCAGGTTGAGCTCCCTCTGTCATAGAGCAAATTCACTCAGTTCAGTTGAGTCGCTCAGTCGTGTCTAACTCTTTGTGATCCCGTGAATCACAGCACGCCAGGCCTCCCTGTCCATCACCAACTCCTGGAGTTCACTCAGACTCACATCCATCGAGTCAGTGATGCCATCCAGCCATCTCATCCTCTGTCGTCGCCTTCTCCTCCTGCCCCCAATCCCTCTCAGCATCAGAGTCTTTTCCAATGAGTCAACTCTTCGCATGAGGTGGCCCAAGTACTGGAGTTTCAGCTTTGGCATCATTCCTTCCAAAGAAATCCCAGGGCTGATATCCTTCAGAATGAACTGGCTGGATCTCCTTGCAGTCCAAGAGACTCTCAAGAGTCTTCTCCAACACCACAGTTCAAAAGCATCAATTCTTCGGCGCTCAGCCTTCTTCACAGTCCAACTCTCACATCCATACATGACTACTGGAAAAACCATAGCCTTGACTACACGGACCTTTGTTGGCAAAGTAATGTCTCTGCTTTTGAATATGCCATCTAGGTTGGTCATAACTTTCCTTCCAAGGAGTAAGCGTCTTTTAATTTCATGGCTGCAGTCACCATCTGCAGTGATTTTGGAGCCCAAAAAATAAAGTCTGACACTTTTCCACTGTTTCCCCATCTATTTCCCACGAAGTGATGGGACCGGATGCACTAGCTATCTATCTGACTTACGGTAGTGCATATGTTTCAATGTCACTCTCTCAATTCGCCCCACCCCTCCACCTTGCCCCGTTGTGTCCACAAGTCTGTCTCAATGTCTGGGTCTCTACTGCTGCCCTGGAAAACAGGTTCATCAGCACCATTTTTCTAGATTCCATACATTTGTGTTAATAAACAATATTTGTCTTTCTCTTTCTGATTTACTTCACTCTGTATAATAGGCTCTGGGTTCATCCACCTCACTAGAACCGACTCAAATCACATTTTCTTTCTAAGAGGATACATCAGAGCTATGCATTTTCCCCTCCGAAGCCACAGAATGAATATATTTTTGGAGTTGGAGAGCACCTTAGTTTCCTGATTTTACTAACAAGGAAATGAAACCCAGAGAGGTTACTCTCCAAAGGTCACACAGCAGGTGTATGGCATTTTCAGGACAAAACACCAGCTCACACTGAAGAAAGAATTCATAGGGTCTGGACTCCATCTTAGGCCACCTTTCCAATGGACTCTGAACTCTGTGTTTAGTGCCTGTGAAAACAACAGAAGGATAAGACCCCCTCCAGACAGGGGAACCTTGAAGATCGTATCTAGGTTACTCATCGCCTAAAAGAAAACATACACTAATCACCTCTTCCTCCAGACAGCCCATAAATTTTTCTGTATCAATCAGAGTGTAACCTCGGGTTTCTTGATTACTGGCTAACTGTTTGACTGTTTAAACACATGAGCACATAGCACATGAATGATGGGGTTATTGGGATTGTATTTTCCTTGGTTTATGTAAGTCTCAAGGAATTTGGAGTGGCAGGTTCAGACATGTACACATGGGGTATAAAAGATGTTCACAAATGCTGGTTGGGGTCCTTGGCTAAGAGGAGACTCTGCCTTGGGCCCCCCGGTGTAATAAACTGCACTCCACTATCTGCATTGTCCTTTTGAGTGAGTTTGTTTCCCGGAACGCATGGCTACAACAACATGACTCCTGGGTGGTCTGTGCTCCTTCCACACCACAAATAAAGTTACTATTAATATATAAAAAAGAACATAATCACAAATCCTCAAGATTAATACTTGTACATATAAGGTAAAATCAGATTAGTTGGAGTAATTCAGCTTATATGACACACAAAATAAGATTAAAAATTGCTGCCACTTTCCTTTTATTTTCAGTTGTTCTGATATGTTGGTATTAATTCAAGGAATCTATAAAAAGAGAATGTTTGGCTTTTTCATAGTCGATTTTTTTTCCCCCAATGAGACAAACTTAGCTAAGAATATAATCATAAAAATATCCTTAGTGTTGGATATAACTTATGTGTGTGTTAGTCGCTTAGTTGTCTCTGACTCTGCAGCCCCATGGACTGCAGCCTGCTTGGCTCCTCTGTCCATGGAACCCTAAAACTTATGGCTGGCTTTTAAAACTTTTAAACAACAAAAGCTGTTCATTGTAGTCTGATAGAGCTTGTCATAAATGGACTACCTTTTATTTTGAAGCAAGTGAGTCTCATAGCATTTTACAAGGCTTCATTGAAGATACAATTAAAATTGTCACTTCTTAGCTCAATTGTTTAAATATTATAAGGCCAAACTAACCCATGATTGTTTATACTAAGCTCTAGAAATGTCTTCAGGAACCAAAGCTCTTAAAGAAAATATAAAACATATCGGCAGTGAACAAGAAGCAATGTGAAAAGTTTTGCAGTTTAGTTTAAAATGCAGTTTCATTTTCTCTTTAAATGCCTACAGGAGACAAAGCATTGATTCAGTCAGTTCAGTTCAAGGGAATGCACTGGTCATAGCAAACCCCTTTTCAAACAACACAAGAGACAACTCTACATATGGACATCACCAGATGGTAAATACTGAAATCAGACTGATTTTATTCTTTGCAGTCAAAGGTGGAGAAGCTCTACACAGTCAGCAAAAACAAGACCTGGAGCTGACTGTGGATCAAATCATGATCTCCTTATTGCCAAATTCAGACTTAACAAAATAGGGAAACCCACTAGACCATTCAGGTATGACCTAAATCAAATCCCTTACGATTATACAGTGGAAGTGACAAACAGATTCAAGGGATTAGATCTGATAGACAGAGTGCTTGAAGAATCATGGCCAGAAGTTCGTGACATTGTAGAGGAGGCAGTGATGAAGACCATCCCCAAGAAAAAGAAATGCAAAAAGGCAAAATGGCTGCCTGAGGAGGCTTTACAAATAGCTGAGAAAAGAAGAGAAATGAAAGGCAAAGGAGAAAAGGAAAGATATACCCATTTGAATGCAGAGTTGCAAAGAATAGCAAGGAGAGATAAGAAAGCCTTCCTCAGTGATCAATGCAAAGAAATAGAGGAAAACAACAGAATGGGAAAGACCAGAAACCTTTTCAAGAATATTAGAGATACCAAGGGAACATTTCATGCAAAGATGGACTCAATAAAGGACAGAAATGGTATAGACCTAACAGAAGCAGAAGATCTTAAGAAGAGGTGGCAAGAATACACAGAAAAACTGTACAAAAAAGATCTTCATAACCCAGATAACCACAATGGTGTGATCACACACCTAGAGACAGACATCCTGGATTGTGAAGTCAAGTGGGCCTTAGGAAGCATTACTACGAACAAAGCTAGTGGAGGTGATGGGATTCCAATTGAGCTGTTTCAAATCCTACAAGATGATACTGTGAAAGTGCTGCACTCAATATGCCAGCAAATTTGGAAACCTCAGCAGTGGCCACAGGACTGAAAAGGTCAGTTTTCATTCCAATCCCAAAGAAAGGCAATGCCAAGGAATGCTCAAACTACTGTACAATCATGTCTTCACTGTTTAATTATTCAATAGATAATAGTTAAACTTATTTTGGAGGGAAAGTAAGATAGGCATCAGGAATCATATATATTATTTAAAAGTGAAGATAGCACACAAAAAAAGGGCCACAAAAATATATTAATAGTGCCATTGTTACCTGTTGTTTAGTTGCTCAGTCGTGTCCAACTCTTTTCGACCCCATGGACTGTAGCCTGCCAGGCTCCTCTGTCCATGGGATTTCCCAGGCAAGAACACTGGAGTGGGTTGCCATTCCCTTCTCAAGGGATCTTCCTGACCCAGTAATGGAACTTGTGTTTTCTGCTTGCTGATAACAAACCACCCCAAAATGTATTCCCTTAAAAATACAGTTTCTCAAGATCTTCTAGATCAGCTGTGGAGTGGTTTCAGCTGGGATGGGTCACAAAGCTGAGGCAGTGAGGCTTCTCTTTCCTTGAGGCCTCAAGAGCTGGAGCAGGCAAGGAGATGGATTCTCCCCTTCTGCTGCTGCTGCTAAGTCGCTTCCGTTGTGTCTGACTTTGTGCAACCCTATAGACGGCAACCCACCAGGCTCCCCCGTCCCTGGGATTCTCCAGGCAAAAACACTGGAGTGGGTTGCCATTTCCTTCTCCAATGCATGAAAGTGAAAAGTGAAAGTGAAGTCGCTCAGTCATGCCTGACTCTTAGGGACCCCATGGACTGCAGCGTACCAGGCTCCTCCATCCATGGGATTTTCCAGGCAAGAGTACTGGAGTGGGTTGCCATTGCCTTCTCCGGATTCTACCTTAAAGCCTCCACAAAGCAATGCAGCCTTGCCTGCCAACACCTTGATCTTAGACTGATGACATTTGTGCTGGACTTCTCATCTACAAAACTAAGATAATAAATTCATACTATTTAAGCAACTGACTTTGTAGTAATTTGTTATGTCTTCAATAAAAGACTCAGAGGAAAAAAACTGAAGAAGAATAAACACCACCAACAAAAAAATGACATGAAAAAAAAAATGAAAAAACAGGAAAGCAGTAAAATGTAGACATATGTACAAAAATGCAAGTACAACATATGTATATATACATATATTAGTCTTCAGTTCAGTTTAGTTGAGTTGCTCAGTCGTGTCCGAATTTTTGTGACCCCATGGTCCCCAGGACACCAGGCCTCCCTGTCCATAACCAACTCCCAGAGTTTACGCAAACTTATGTCCATTGAGTCAGTGATGCCATCCAACCATCTAATCTTCTGTCGTCCCCTTCTCCTCTGCCTTCCATCTTTCCCAGCATCAGGGTCTTTTGAAATGAGTCAGCTCTTCACATCAGGTGGCCAAAGTATTGGAGTTTTAGTCTCAACATCAGTCCTTCCAATGAGTACTCAGGACTGATCTCCTTAAGGATGGACTGGTTGGATCTCCTTAGAGTCCAAGGGACTCTCAAGAGTCTTCTACAACACCATAGTTCAAAAGCATCAATTCTTTGGCATTCAGCTTTCTTCACAGTCCAGCTCTCACATCCATACATGACTACTAGAAAAACCATAGCCTTGACTAGACAGACCTTTGTTGGCAAAGTAATGTCTCTGCTTTTGAATATGCTGTCTAGGTTGGTCATAACTTTCCTTCCAAGGAGTAAGTGTCTTTTAATTTCATGGCTGCAGTCACCATCTGCAGTGATTTTGGAGCCCAAAAAATAGTCAGCCACTGTTTCCATTGTTTCCCCATCTATTTGCCATGAAGTGACGGGACCAGATGCCATGATCTTAGTTTTCTGAATGTTGAGCTTTAAGCCAACTTTTCCACTCTCCTCTTTCACTTTCATCAAGAGGCTTTTTAGTTCCTCTTCACTTTCTGCCATAAGGGTGGTGTCATCTGCATATCTGAGGTTATTGATATTTCTCCCGGCAATCTTGATTCCAGCTTGTGCTTCATCCAGCCCAGCATTTCTCATGGTGTACTTTGCATATAAGTTGAATAAGCAGGGTGACAATATACAGCCTTGACGTACTCCTTTTCCTATTTGGAACCAGTCTGTTGTTCCATGTCCAGTTCTAACTGTTGCTTCCTGACTTTCATCCAGACTTCTCAAGAGGCAGGTCAGGTGGTCTGGTATTCCCATCTCTTGAAGAATTCCTCAGAGTTTATTGTGATCCACACAGTCAAAGGCTTTGGCATAGTCAATAAAGCAGAAATAGATGTTTTTCTGGAACTCTCTTGCTTTTGTCATGATCCAGTGGATGTTGGCAATTTGATCTCTGGTTCCTCTGCCTTTTCTAAAACCAGCTTGAACATCTGGAAGTTTACAGTTCACGTACTGCTGAAGCCTGGCTTGGAGAATTTTGAGCATTACTTTGCTAGCGTGTGAGATGAGTGCAATTGTGCAGTAGTCTGAACATTCTTTGGTATTGCCTTTCTTTGGGATTGGAATGAAAACTGACCTTTTCAGTCCTGTGGCCACTGCTGAGTTTTCCAAATTTGCTGGCATATTGAGTGCAGCACTTTCACAGCATCATCTTGTAGGATTTGAAACAGTTCAACTGGAATCCCATATCCTCCACTAGCTTTGTTTGCAGTAATGCTTCCTAAGGCCCACTTGACTTCACAATCCAGGATGTCTGTCTCTAGGTCAGTGATCACACCATCGTGATTATCTGGGTCGTGAAGATCTTTTTAAATAAGTTCTTCTGTGTATTCTTGCCACCTCTTCTTAATATCTTCTACTTCTGTTAGGTCTATACCATTCCTGTCCTTTATTGTGCTCATCTTTGCAGAAAATATTCCCTTGGTATCTCTAATTTTCTGGAAGAGATATCTAGTCTTTCCTATTCTATTGTTTTCCTTTATTTCTTTGCATTGATCACTGAGGAAAGCTTTCTTATCTCTCCTTGCTATTCTTTGCAACTCTGCATTCAAATGGATATATCTTTCCTTTTCTCCTTTGCTTTTCGCGTCTATTCTTTCACAGCTATTTGTAAGGCCTCCTCAGACAGCCATTTTGCTTTTTTGCATTTATTTTTCTTGGGAATGGTCTTGATCCCTATCTCCTGTACAGTGTCATGAACCTCCATCCATAGTTCATCAGGCACTCTGTCTTACACTAGTCTTACCAGTGAAAATTTAGAGGTTTTCAGGCAGAATGTTTTTTAAGGAGCTACATTCTGTTTATAAGAGATATATCTAATATATAACTTAACAAACCTGAAAGTAAAGTGATGATAAAAAGATATCAACAAAAAATTTATTATCAATCAAACCTATTCTTGAGAAAGACAGTTAAGGCTCCCCCTCCTTGGCTGTGGTCTCCTTCTATCTTCTAAGCCAACAATGGAGATGAGGTCCTTCTCACACAGGCATCACTCTGGTTCTCTGCAGCCAGTTAAGGTTCTCTGGTTTTATGGACTCCTGTGATTACACTGCGCCTATGGGGATGATCCAGAATAATTTCCCCAGCTCAAGGCCTGTAATCTTAATCAAATCTACAATGATTCTTTGCCATGTAAGGTTGTTAGGCTGCACCCACAGGCCTGTAAGCCTTGTAGCTAGTTTCCAGGCCTCAAGACAGAAGAAAGAGCCAGAGAAACCAAAAGAGATCTCAGGGGTTTAATGCATGAGGGGCACTTACATGCCTGAAGCAGGGTTCTAGAGCAACACCTCACCGTGTGGGGCAGACAGTTGGATGCTGCTGCTGCTAAGTCATTTCTGCTGATGCTGCTGCTGCTGCTAAGTCGCTTCAGTTGTATCCGACTCTGTGCGACCCCATAGACGGCAGCCCAACAGGCTCCCTCATCCCTGGGATTCTCCAGGCAAGAACACTGGAGTGGGTTGCCATTTCCTTCTCCAATGCATGAAAGTGAAAAGTGAAAGGGAAGTCGCTCAGTCGTGTCCGACTCTTAGCGACCCCATGGACTGCAGCCTACCAGGCTCCTCCATCCATAGGATTTTCCAGGCAAGAGTACCTTGCTACAGTGGGCAGGATGTAGCAAAGTCCTGGCTACTCAGGGCAGAGAGAAGCTACTATTTACAGGGGGAATTGACATCAGGTGGGTTCACCAGTTACCAAGGGCTAATTAACCCCTATAATTAAGAGAACTGAATCGCCCGCCGTGTGAGTGAAATAGGCAGGAAGAAAATCTCAACCACTCTCAGAGGTGGCTTATACTAGACAGCCTAAACCAGTACTTTACTTTGATTAACATCTGGCACCTACATCAGTGCTCCATCAGTTAAAAATTAGGAGGAGAATGAGACTAACTGAACCCAAGAGATGACACGAAGACTGTATGATGTGTTTACATCTGAACAGTAAAACTATAAAGCATCAATTCATTGCTTAGTCACTCAGTCATGTCTGACTCTCTGTGGACCCATGGACTGCAGCCTGCCAGGCTCATCTGTGCATGGAATTTTCCAGGCAAGAATACTGGAACAGATTGATATTTCCTACTCCAGGGGATCTTCCCAACCCAGGGAATGAACTCGAATCTCTTGGGTCTCCTGCATCGGCACGCAGATTCTTTACCACTAGTGCCACAGGGAAGCCCACCAATTCATTTTTACCACACAAAATGTAAATCAAATACTCTTTAAAAAAAAGAGAAAAATATTTAAAAAGACAAAAATGGAAACAAAACAATTTAAAAAATCAAATACTCTGACTCATTGACAACTAATAACATTTATCCATTTGATTTGAGGAGCTTTATAAAGGGAACAAGTTACAAATTAGCTAAGGGAGTAGATCTTTCATTAAGTTCTCTTACGACAAAAGAAAAATCAACGTAAAAAATAATAAGAGGGAGGGAGGGAAGTTTTGAAGGTGATAAATAAATTTACAACCTTGATTGTGGTAATTGTTTCACACGTTTTACTTATCTCCAAACTCCAAAGATGTGTTAAATATTTACAGTTTTTTGTTTGTCCATTATACCTCAATACAGAGATTTTGAAAAAGAGAATAGAAATGTGAATCAAATGTCAGATTTCAACAGTTAAGAGGAATTCGAAAGCTGAGGCTAGTTTGTGAGCTAAATTGAATTACATAGAACAGAATTATCTTGATAAGTGCCTCAAAATTAGCAGATAGGCATCACAGAAATACTCCTCCCTCTCCAAGAGGCTTTACTCCAGAAAGAAAGGAGTTGAGTATGATTAACATAATAAGGATGTAATTAGTTCATAAATTCTCCTTGACACTATATAAAACTGAGAGCTAGGCTAAGTTACAATTACTACATAGAAGATATTTCCATGGGACCATGATAGACATGCATGTATTTCTCCATACGCCTACATCTTTGGTCATTTAAATGAAACAATGTATTTTTTAAAAAACTCTAATTCTGAAGAAGCTTATTTAAGTCACCCAAATGGCTGCTGGATTTAACCCCCTTGCAGTTAGGAAAGAATCAGAAGACAAAATGGCAAAATAATTTTAGTCAGTAAAAATATAATACAGCACATATTTTAATTAATTATATTTATAAAGCCCAAATATTTAAAATCTGCCTTCATATTCTTCTACTCCTATTTTTAAATCAGTCCATTCACTAATATTTACCAACATATGAATTAGAGGTTTAATAGAAAGAGAATGAGTTTTAAAGTCAAACACGACAAGATTTACTTGTTTCCCCTTTCTGTGCAGCTGTGTGACTATGGCCAAGTTACTGAACTATTCTATAAAAGGGAAACAACAACATTCACTGTAGAAAAATCAGACTTTATACACAATATCTAATAATTGCTATAGAGTTTACTTTGCTATATATACAATATATAATATATACAATAATTACTATAGATATGCTGCTGCTAAGTCACTGCAGTCGTGTCTGACTCTGTGCAACCCCATAGACGGCAGCCCACCAGGCTCCCCCATCCCTGGGATTCTCCAGGCAAGAACACTGGAGTGGGTTGCCATTTCCTTCTCCAATGCATGAAAGTGAAAAGTGAGAGTGAAGATGTTCAGTCGTGCCCGACTCTTCGAGACCCCATGGACCGCAGCCTACCAGGCTCCTCCATCCATGGGATTCTCCTGGCAAGAGAACTGGAGTGGGTTGCCATTGCCTTCTCCATACTACAGATATAATAATTTATATATATTTATAATAATTGCTATAGATTTTACTTTGATTGGGTTTTATATATATACATATATATATATATATATATGCTATAGATTTTACTTTGATTGGGTCATACTATTAACCCTGTCTCCCTCATTTACCTATTTTTGCTAGTTTAAATGAAAACTTGAAGTAGTTGTGAACTGAGATGCCTACCACAGTGATTGGCATATAGCATGTGCTCAGAAACTTTAAGTTATAAATATTTATTTCTTGTAAATAAAGGAATTGTGGTTGATGCTTCCTTAACCCCACAGACTTTTATTAGTAGATCTCATAATAATGAGATTCTTATTTATCTAACATTCTATCTTCTTTTTTTTTTTTTCCTATTTCGAGTTGTCCTGGGAATCTTTGGTTTTTCTTTTTTATGAATCATTCACCATCTCACTGATCCATCACCACCTGTGTACTAATACCACACTGAGCATCAAAGCACCTCTAGAATCATAAAGAGTTTTTTAAAAATCACAGAAAGAATATTACTATGAGGAGACTCAGATGTTAGGTAATCAGCTATTATTTGGGTGGCAAACCTCAAAAAATAGTTTGATAGATTTTTTTTTTCCTGTAGAATTAAATAGTTTTTTGAGCTTTTTATACAGATAGCCTTAACTTCTGGAGAAGGCAATGGCACCCCACTCCAATACTCTTGCCTGGAAAATCCCATGGATGGAGGGGCTGGTAGGCTGCAGTCCATGGGGTCGCTAAGAGTCGGGCACGACTGAGCGACTTCCCTTTCACTTTTTACTTTCATGCATTGGAGAAGGAAATGGCAACCCACTCCAGTGTTCTTGCCTGGAGAATCCCAGGGACAGGGGAGCCTGGTGGCTGCCGTCTGTGGGATCACACAGAGTCGGACACAACTGAAGTGACTTAACAGCAGCAGCAGCCTTAACTTCCACCAGTGATCCCTATTCTTCACTACTGCAATAATCACTCCACAGATACAAAGAATCCCTCAAGTCAGATTAAGAGCATATAATATAAGCCACAGAAACTAGAGCCTGGAAAGATGACCAAAGAATGAAAATTCCATTTCAATACAGTTCAAGCTAGACTCAGAAAGCTGCAAACTCATAAATGCAGAGATTAAAACTTACAATGTCATTTTAGTAATGTTTTCTGGATAGCCTAATTTTCAGCTATAATTCCAACTTGTTTTTGTCTCTCTTCTAAATCAAAACTGAGGAAAAGTCAGAATGACAAATGTAGCTTTGACAAACAATGAAGAAAGAAGACCAGCGACACACCATGCTATACTTTTTCCATGTCACAGGAAGAGCAACACACAATGGCAGGGAGAGGAGAAGGCAGGGAAGCAGCCAGCCAGAAGCTCTTCCTCCAGACACAACTATTTTCAAAGATGTACTGTTTATTCAATAAATTTTGTGGGGCAGCTCCTGTGAATACTTCATTGTTTGAGGCACAATACAATGGACTTTGGGGAGGCAGTTGTGATCCCAAAATGGATTAAATTTCTTTGTATCACAGTGTTTTTGTACATTTGTTTCTTTTTAAAATAAATATTCTATCTTCAATTGATCAGTCAGTATTTATCAGATATCTATGAATATACTCAAAAAGAGACAATTTATATTAAAAGCAATCTTTGGTGCTGGAGAAGACTCTTACAGTTCTTTGGACTGCAAGGAGATCAAACCAGTCCATCCTAAAGGAAATCAGTCCTGAATATTCACTGGAAGGACTGATGCTGAAGCTGAAGATCCAATACTTTGGCCACCTGATGTGAAGAGCCAACTAATTGAAAAAGACCTGATGCTGGGAAAGATTGAGGGCAGGAGGAGAAGGGGGTGACAGAGGATGAGATGGTTGGACGGCATCACTGACTCAATGGCCATGAGTTTGAGCAAACTCCAGGAGATAGTGAAGGATAAGGGAGCCTGGCATGCTGCAGTCCATGGAGTCACAAAGAGTTGAACAAGACTTAGCGACTTAGTCAGCAATACAAAAACATCTTTGTCAATTAGATCAATGGTCATCATTTGAAAATGGGGGGAATAAAAAAAAGGAAAGAGTAGATAACAAATTTTAAATTGTTATTCAATGATTCGTTTACCTAACACAGATAAGGTGCTTGTAATGTGTGAGGAGATGTGCCAGGTGCCACAGGAGACAAAAATCTGAATTGAGACAGAAAGAAGACAACCATTTTGCAGGTCTTACTCATTCTCCTGTGATTAAATCCTCCCATTCCTGATTCATACAGACACTGGACTTTAATCTTGCCTCTACTCTGCGATCTTCAGCAAGTTACCTAACATCTCTAAGCCTCAACTTCTCCATCTAACAGAGTGGAATTAATAATAATAGTATTAGCCTTTGTATTTAGGTTGTTGTGGGGCTTAAACAAATGATGCATAGAAATCATTTTAACACAATGTCTGATATAAAAACAGCTAACAGATATTAATACTCTCTTCTGAGTTTCCATTTAGCTTATGGCACTCACTACTTTTGCCCCACAAACCAAGACTTAAAGTCTCAGCTCCCAGTTAGAAGAATGATGAGGGTGTATATAAAAGATTTGCACTTTTCCCTCCAGAAAATAATCACAGTCTAAGACCATGGGTATCACTTTATTATCTAAGTGAGGAAAAAATTACAGAATCTGCTCCACAGAATTCTAAAAATGTCCTAACACTGAATTGGATCACTGAAAAATACTTATACTATAAAAAACACAAGATAGAAATAAGAAATTCGAATTTGGTACCAAGACAGACATAATGTTCTAAGAATTTAAAAAAAGATTACATAATAATTTTCTTACTTTTCTTTCTTACTGCCCAGTTGACGAGCTGTGTATTGATCTCCATAGTCAAGCAGCACCAGTTGTCGAGAAAAGATGTTCACTTTGTTGCCTATAAATAAATCTTCCAGATGAAGGTCTTCATATTTTGTCCGCTTTAAAAAGGTGCGATGATTCTTTACATCATGCTGGAATCAAAAACAATACAATAAAACAAATCATTGTCAGTAGGAAATGTTAACCTTATTATAAACTAGAAATAAAGTTATTAATTCTGTATTATTAAACATAAGTTACATCAGTTCAGTTCAGTTCAGTTCAGTCGCTCAGTCGTGACCGACTCTTTGCGACCCCATGAATCACAGCATGCCAGGCCTCCCTGTCCATCACCAACTCCCGGAGTTCATTCAAACTCATGTCCATTGAGTCAGTGATGCCATCCAGCCATCTCATCCTCTGTCGTCCCCTTCTCCTCCTGCCCCCAATCCCTCCCAGCATCAGAGTCTTTTCCAATGAGTCAACTCTTCGCATGAAGTAGCCAAGGTACTGGAGTTTCAGCCTTAGCATCAGTCCTTCCAATGAACACCCAGGACTGATCTCCTTCAGAATGGACTGGTTGGATCTCCTTGCAGTCCAAGGGACTCTCAAGAGTCTTCTCCAACACCACAGTTCAAAAGCATCAATTCTTTGGCGCTCAGCTTTCTTCACAGTCCAACTCTCACATCCATACATGACCACTGGAAAAACCACAGCTTTGACAAGACGGACCTTTGTTGTTTCATTTTTGCTACAAGTACAAGTAATAATTTCTTTGATAACATGCATTTCCTAGCCTAATCCAGTAATAACATAAAAATTACAAATTTGATACTTTTAAATCCTGAATAGAAATTTTTGTTTATTTCCAAATCATGGTAGCAAATTAGTGCCTCCAAGATGCCAAATTTCTCCTTTCTTGCCTACACAAAATCCCAATACCAGATAGGTCAGCCTGCAAAAGGGACTGTCAGGAAAGGGACACAAAGAAATAAGCAGGATCTCTTGGCTCAGTCTTCTACAATCTGACTTTTTGTAGTGATAACAGCATTCAATAATACTGACATTTATGACTGTGATAATCTTTATCTACAACCACTTGACTATTGATTAATACAAAACATGAATAACCCTACTTCAGTTTTCTAACTGAAAAAACAATTTCTATTAAAAAAATAAAGGTACAAAGTATCTTCTTGTAATGGAATTATAATGCCAACAAATTTTTTGATTTCCCAAATAATAATGTATTTTTTTCTTTCAGTTTTGTTGAGATATGATTAATATATGAGTTTAAGGAACATGGCATAATGATTTGACTCACATAAATCATGAAGAGATGACCACAAAAATTCCATGAACATTCATCATCTCACATAGACACAACTAGAAAAAAAGGCAATCCTATTCCTCCCCCAATCCCACCTTTACTCCGTTTGCCAACTTTTAAGCAAAGAAAGGCTCGTTTACCATTTCAACAGATCCATCGCCGGGGTAAAATAAAAGCTCATAACGTCGAAATAGTGAAGCATTTGGATCAAACCACTCTGCGATGAAAACGAATCTCTCACTATGATTCTGCAAAGAAAGAAGAATTTTAACAATAACATACAAAATATAAGCCCTCTTGAAAAAATCCTATGAGTTGAAAGAATGACCAAATATTTGCAATGAACAAATCTGCTATTATAATACTTATTAATAACTGAATAATTCTGGTTTTCAACAATATGACAGCTATCAACACATCCTTAGAAATATTTCCTCTAATTTCTTATTAAATACCCTTTGATATCTCAGAGTTGATTTATGAACTTAATACTTCACAGCCACCCAATCATCCTGGGTAAACTGACACTTTTTTAGAACATGAGCTCCTTATCTGACAACTGTTATAATTCAGTACCTCTCCATAAAGTTCTAATTGTTCTAAGTTTAAGATTCCAGCAGTATTAGAATATTGTTGTCATTCAGATTATAGCAAGCATCTTTTCTCTCCTTAGTAATTTCACATGATAGTATCTTTTTATAGAAATAGTGGGAGAATGTGTTAGTCTAGGTCCCCCGAGAAGTAGACAAGATGCCAAGACAGGATTAAACATTCAAGAATCTTATTCCTGTAGGAGAAATTCTGAATGGAAATTCCTAACAGAGAAAATAGGGAGGGATCCAGAGAAAGCAGACAGACCACAATACAGAGTTGACCCTGAGTTGAAGGAGAGAGAGAAGGAAGTTTGGGGGGAACCCTCCTGAATTGCTCTAAAGTCTAAGGAAGGTTCAGCAAGACATCAGGCAGTGCTCAAGCCAGAGAGCCCTCAGAGAGTTCCCTGACTTCCGGTGATGGGTGGGCCTGTTTTAGTATCTCTGCTTCTCTCAGCCAAGGGCTGGGAACCCCTGGAAAACAGGTCCTAAACACAAAAGCAGAAGTAGATTTCAGAGCACAGGAACTAAGGCCCTTTGGTCACTTAAGCTCCCTCTAGATGAAGATCTGTGAGGTGTATACAATGAAACATAAGTCAAAGATGGCCCTCTTTCCTTGACTATTAGGCAGAATTTCCCATCACACGCTATAATAGCTTAGCCCCTAAAGGTCCTTCATCACAATAAGCAAATGAGGAAGGAAGAAAGGAATCTAAGGGTTTTGTTACTAACTCTAGATTTAGCATCTGATTCTCTGGTTAGTGTATATAGATGAGTTTCTTTTATATTGATAATTCACTTATAAATTCTAATAATAGTATGTCTAGCTATATTTATGATCATATTCATAAGCTATAATAGAGGCACTTTTTAAGACACTATTTTATTTTTCCCGAAATCACCCAAAAAGACACATTTAAATAATGTGTAGTAGTCAAGAGAAACAAAAAGATAAGAGATACACTATTGTCTTAATACAAGTCTTTCGTTATTTTTCATATTAATCCTTATAAATACAGCATTTTATTTTTATTTTTTAATATGACTGCTTAAAATTTAGGTTTCATTGTGTATTCTAGTATTATACTCTCCTTTTAATACAAAATTTAAATAGTAGTAGTTTATCAAAAACCTTACTATCTATATTAAAATATCCATTTGTTCAAAAGCATTATTGAAATATTGCCTTCATTAAAATAGGTAAAATTATGAAATAAAAGAAATGATGAGACATGTAATTGAAGGTGAGGCAAATAAAAAACCAGTGAGACTTGGTAGTTCCATTTATCCAGGCAGCCTTAACCACAAAATCACACTCTTTAATTCTATACCAGATGGTAGAATTTTTCATGATTCATTATTCAGAAAACAGCTTTAATACAAAGAAAGTAAACTGAGGAAGTACTGTTTCTGGCTAATAATGCAGCTTACGGCATATGACTGCTGCTTTCCAAGAACAACCAGAAAAGTGGGATAAAAAAAGAAAAAAAAAAAAAAGGATCTATCTGATGACATTGGAGAGCACCTAAGACAGCCAGATTTGATAATCTAAGATTCAGAAAGAAAGGAAGCTCACTGAGGTGAGCACAGTACTTTTTATGCTGCTTTTACCTGACGACATGTGCTGAGACTCAAGTCAAGCTGGACAAGAGATGAAGAAGCCCAAGAAGCTGACAGAGGAAGGCCGTCTAGAGGCAGAGATTTTTGACAAGGTCATGGGGATAAGTAGACAGATATTGGAATCTGAGCCTACCAAACCAGCCGAAACTGGAGGCGCAAGGATCCTAGAGAAAATGAAATCTTAGAGAAGGGAGCTCAAGCCTGTGTTTGTCCAACGGAGCTTTCAGTAGCCTTTCTGTTGTGGCTCCTGGAACATCACACTCCAGGAGCATGGGTAAACTAAGGTAAACTAATACTAACAAAATTTGAAACAAGTTTTGTATTCACGCAATGCTTAGCCCTTAATCATGCTGAAGTGACACTTCCTCTATTTTAGCTGCCTGAATCTCCAGAAATGGAAATACAGGTTTTCCTATGCAATGTCAAGCTTTCAAAGATAAACTACGAGATCTACCAAAAAAGAAGACCAACAGGAAAAAAGAAATAATAGAAATCCATGAATACCCTAGTTATCAGACAAAATTTTCAAAATAAGTATGAAAAATATATGTAAAGGTTAATAATTTCACCAGAGAACCAGAATCTACTTTTTTAATCAATCAGAAATTAAAGAATGAAAAGCAATTGCACACAGCATTCTATAACTAAGAAAATTACCCTTCAAAAGGTGAAGGTGAAATAGATATTTTCAGACAAGTAAAAACAGAAAATTTATTGCCACTGGAAATTCTGAAAGAAAATGGTTCAAGATGATTCAAGAAATAGAAGGAAACCATTGTTCCCAAAAACAATGGAAATATAAGTATGTGGGTAAATCTAAATAAATAATGCATATATAAAATTACAATAATGTCTTGTGGTATATAAATAAGTAGAACTTGAATGCAGGTCAATAAGAATATAAAGAGAGTGAGGGGAAGACAATATTCTTTAAATCATGTGACACAAAAAAACAGTATCTCCTATATCAGCTACTCAATCTTTTCTCAAATTCCAATGAACATCAGTGAAGAGAATATCTCTTAAGATAATAGGCACACAAACTGGAGATATTCTGTTCAATTTTTTACACTCTGTTCTGTTAGAATGACTTTTCTTCATCTCCTAGTGCCCAGACAACAGGAAAACAATTCTCAAAATATTTAATAAATCAGTGCCATTCAAACTTTAAGACACTAATAATAACCATTAATCATGACAATAACAATAATAATTTTTAGAATACCTACTAAGTAGCTGGTTCTTTACATACATGATCTCTTTGCATTCTCATGACAGACAATGTAGGTTGACAGAATCAGGGATACTATTTCATGGACAAGAATAGTAAAGCCCAGATAATTTGAACACTGGTCCAAGGTTATATAACAAAAAATGAGTAAGTCAGCACTCAAACTTTTGTTTGAAGACAAAACCCATATTTTGTCCCATTAAACTGCACACCTACATAAAATGATACAAAAGTCAGTGTTAAAGGAAGTACTCATTCACTGGGCCTAAACTATGGTGAACTGAAGTATTTAACTACTCATCTATGTAAAGTTAAATAATTCTATTTCAAGGTCAATTTTGTAACATTTAACAATCATGTAGGAGAAAGGGAATAGATTATTATAAAATAGGATAAGGAAACCAAGTTGTTCCCTGTGACATCAAACATACTTAACAAAATATCTCATTTCAATTACATCCCAATTCCAGAATCTTAAGAAATCAAGTCAGTGAGGTGTGCCCTTATAAAATACCAAAAAAACCCTTAAATATAGAACTACATTTTAAAACCCGTATAACATTCATATGGAAATGCAAGAGACCCAACATAGCTAAAACAGTTTCAAAAATGAAAAACAAAGTTGGAAGACACATTTTCTATTTTCAAAACGTACTGCAAAGCTACAGTAATCAAGACAGTATACTACTGGTACAGAATAGATACAGGTTAATCTAACAGGAGAGAGTCCAGAAACAAGCTCATACATATCTGACCAGCTGATTTCCATCAAGGGCACCAAGCCCATTCAAATGGGGAAAGATCAGTCTTTCAACTAATAGTACAGAGACCACTGGGTATCACAGACCAAAAAAATGACACTGTATCCCTACCTCACTCTACATACAAAAATTAACTCAAAATGGGTCACAGACTAAACACCAAGAGCCAAGCTAGAAAAACTGTTGGAAGGAAACATTTGTGACTTTGGGTTAGGCAATGGTTTCTTAGATAAGACACCAAAAGCACAAATGATCCAAAAAAACAGAACAGCAAAAACACAGATAATCTGCACTCTGAATCATCAAGGGAGCAAAATGACAAGCCACCCAATTGGAGAAAACACTCACAAATTACGTTATCTGATCAGGGAGGGTCTAGCATCCAGAATGTACCAAGAATTTTAACTACTCAATAATAAAAGACAACCCAGTTACAAAATGGACAAAGGATCTGAGTAGACATTTTCCCAAAGAAGATATCAGAAGATACACAAAGAGCCAATAAACCTATGAAAAGATGCTCAATACCACTAGCTGTTAGGGAAATGGAAATCAAAACTGCAATGAGATAGTACCTCTCACACACCTAAATGGCTATAATAAGAAAGATATACAATAACAAATGTTCGTGAGGATGTAGAGAAAATGAAACATATATTTTGCTGGTAGAAATGTAAAATGATGCAGTTACTCTGAAAAACAATTTGGCAATTCTTCAAAATGTCTACCTGCAATGTGGGAGACCTGGGTTTGATCCCCGGGTTGGGAAGATCCCCTGGAAGAGGGCATGGCAACCCACTCCAGTATTCTTGCCTGGAGAATCCCCATGGACAGAGGAGCCTGGTGGGCTACAGTCTATGGGGTCTCAAAGAGTTGGACACAACTAAGCACAGCACAGCAGCAAAATGTTAAACACAGAGTTATATATGACCCAGCAATTCCACTCCTGGATACAAACCCAAGAGAAATGAAATATAGCATATACCTATACAAAACCTCTTGAAGCCTTGACATACACAGTTTCACAATAGCACCTACATACAAAGAAAAAAATATATCATAATCTTTCAAAAAATTAGCTCATTCCTTCACCTATAACTGTGATTTGCCTCAATGAGACTGTTAAAAAACTATATATGAATAATGGAACTTCTATTATAGAAGAAGAAAGTAACAAGCAAGTACTGTTTCTTCTATGAAAAAAGGTTTATCATGCCAAGTAAAAATTATATCCAAATTTGATTTAACCTTAACCTTTGCAGTAGAAAACGGTTATTTCCTAGAGTCAAAAGATGTCTAGAGATGTAACAGTGATACATCTGGACTTGGCAGAGAGCAATGACACATGTTAACATCCCATTCAGGCTGGCCTTTCAACTAGTTGCCTCATACATAACCACACACACACGAGCACACATACCCCCACACACACAAGCACACACCCACAACCCACACACCTAAACACCTTACATTTAAAATTTTAAGAATTTTATTTTCAGCTAAGTAGAACCAAATCTAGCAAAGAACTCAATTCCTTTTTTTCACTGATGTCAGGGCTGAGTATCATTGTGTTCAAACTCTTCATTTTATGGATAAAGAAACTGAGGCAAGCAAATATATATTACACCCATAAAGTCACAGACCTAGTTGATGACTGAGCTAAAACTGGAACCTCCAGTCACTATGACTCAGATATTTCCATAATACTGAGCTTCCGGGGCCTACTCAAGAAGGAGAAACTAACACTTTAGTCACACACAGGGACACCTCCAGTTTTCTGTCAGATCTTCAGATGAGAATGTCACTGCCTGGATAATCACAGGGACAACAAAGATTTCCGTTTCTGTCAGAAATACCATCATGCAGAATATTTAAAAAGTATGCTCTAGCACAGAAAGACTTTTCCTTAAAGATGCCGAATCATTTTCCTTCTTCTGACATTTCAAATATAACTTATACATAATAAAACACTTTTATTGTTCATACACAATAAAGCATTCAAGCACACTTTGTTTCAACTTTGTAAATAACCACCAAGATGTCATCAAACTTTTCAAATGTTATAAGCAGACACCCACATAATGAGGTTCAGAACATGTGTGTGCTTGCTCAGTCGCTCAGTTGTGCCCTCCTCTGCGACCCCATGGGCTGTATGTAGCCCGCCAGGCTCTTCTGTCCGTGGTATTTCCCAAGCAAGAATATTGGAGTAGGTCCTTCTCCAGGGGACCTTCCCAACCCAGGAATCAAACCTGGGTTTATAAAAATCAATGTAAACAATTATGTATCAGATAGGCAATGGCACCCCACTCCAGTACTCTTGCCTGGAAAATCCCATGGATGGAGGAGCCTGGAAGGCTGCAGTCCATGGGGTCGCTGAGGGTCTGATACGACTGAGCAACTTCACTTTCACTTTTCACTTTAATGCATTGGAGAAGGAAATGGCAACCCACTCCAGTGTTCTTGCCTGGAGAATCCCAGGGATGGAGGAGCCTGGTGGACTGCCGTTTATGGGGTCACACAGAGTCGGACACTACTGAAGTGACTTAGCAGCAGCATACAATACAAAAAAGATTGGGAAAATTAACATTAAAAGTTTAAGATTTACTTTTCTTCTACTCTTTTGTATTTTTATATAAAAACATATTAAAAGCTTAAAAAAACTTTATATAAAAAGTACCAAAAAATAAATTTTCTATAAAAATCTTCTTTTAAAAGATATAAGAACATTTAAAAATATTTTACATTGTAGAACTTGTAGTGAGCAGACAATTGGATACAGCATTTTTTATTTTATCTTAAACTTACCCCTCCTCTCCCCTTATAAAACAGAAAGATAGATGCAATTGGGAGAGGAATGTTTTGAAGCAAAATGCATTCTTAAGTAGCAGTGGAATAGAGAGAAAGTAGAAGAGGACAAATCCCCAACACAAAAGCATTTCAGAAAGAGGTAGCAACAAGTTCTAAAACCATGATTTCAGAACTAAGAAAAAGGAAAATCATTCAGATTTGTATAAGAAAAGGCTATTAGTGTTATACAGGGCTCAGTACAAAGCAGAGTCATATGTGGAAGTTTCTATATATTATATTAAAATTTTGGTTTGACTTTCAGTTAATGTAAGCATTAGCCATAATAAAAACAAGTGGTGTGTTTAGAGTATGGTCCTGGAGTTAAACAATCTATAACTAACTAGCTCCTAACTTCGATACGCTCAGTCTCCAAATAAAGTTAATGTGAGCACATTTGTGAAAGGGACTGCTACACAATGTGGAAAACTGAAAAGGTCTTTTGTTAGAGCCAAAAGGCACTGGCTAATGTTCAACAGCAAACAAAACAATCAATTTTTATACTGTCAATAAATCAGAATGATTAAAGATCAGAAGCAAATTAGCAAAATTAAAGATGAGAATTTCAGGATGAAATGATCACTTTTTAATCTCAGAGCATTACCAACATCTACAATTCTTAGAAGATTTAAAATTACAGCTTAGATTTTAGGAGAAACTGACACCGGGTTCTGCAAGTGAGCATTCACTTGAAGGGCTGTATGAGAGTGTGTTCAATCTCACGTCTGCAGTTCAAACAGTGTACTTCAGGTTTTTTTTGAATTAATAAAATGCTTACAACTGTCAAAGTGACTTGCTTCAACCTATTTATATCTTTCTTTATATGACAAACATAGACAGTGTATTAAAAAGTAGAGACATCACTTTGCTGACAAAGTTCCACATAATCAAAGCTACGATTTTTCCAGTCATCATGTACAAATGTGAGAGTTGGACCATAAAGAAAACTGAGCACCAAATTGATGCTTTTGAACTGTGGTGTAGAGTCCCTTGAACTGCAAGGAGATCAAACTGTTGCAGGAAGGCGTACCCTTCTAGGGCCCGAAACTGGGCTCTTGTCCAACACTCGGAAATGAATTGTCCGAGGAGACACATGTGCTGACAAAGCAAGAGATTTTATTGGGAAAGGTTCTCCTGGGTTCCCTTACCCTACTGCTCTCCACCCGGGTGCCCTTTCCCAATAAAATCTCTTGCTTTGTCAGCACATGTGTCTCCTCTGACAATTCATTTCCGAGTGTTAGATAAGAGCCCAGTTTCAGGCCCTGGAAGGGGTCAGTCTTCCTGCAACAAAACCAGTCAATTCTAAAGGAAATCAACCCTGAATATTCATTGGAAGGACTGATGCTGAAGTTGAAGCTCCAATACTTTAGCCACCTGATGTGAAGAGCCAACTCAGTGGAAAAGCCCCTGAGGCTTGGAAAGACTGAAGGCAGGAGGAAAAGGGGATGGCGTCACCAACTCAATGGACTCAATGAGTTTGAGCAAACTCCTGGAGATACTGAAGGACAAGGAAGCCTGGCATGCTGCAGTCCATAGGATTGCAAAGGGTCAGACACAACTTAGCAACTAAACAACAAATACAAATTTACCACAATTTCAGCATAGGCCTCACCACTTACATGCTGAAAAGGAGAAGGCAAGGCCACTACACCTTATTATGTCATCTGATTTCCATCCATCAATTCACGCATTCAACAGATTGAGCACTTACCACCTTCTGTATACTATGCTAGGTACTCGGATATGACATGACAATGATGATTAGAAACAACCATCAACCTTGCCTTCATAGACCTTATTATCTAGCAGAGAATAGCCAATCAATCACACAAATACCTTTTTAACAAAAAAGAAGGAAAAGAATCTATTGTGTTACTCTTATTTGTAAGAACTTAGAACTAGAACTCCTGGCTCTAAATTCACTATTCTACTACACTACAATAACTCAGTTAAGTAGGTCATTTAATTTTTCTCTCATCTTACTCAAAACCCATTTTATACTGTTTATATAACTACTCATCAGAATGTGCTGTAAAGCACTTTACAACTTTTATTTTTAATTTCCCTTTGACGGTATGCATTTTTTAAATGAAAAACCTTAGATTATTTTTCTAAACTTATTTTGTAACGCCTTCTAAAAAAGGAAAATGTCATTTTAAAATGCACCATATGAAAATTCCTGTCTATTCAAATGACATTCTGGAATGAATCATCTCCCAGTGCAGTCATTTTTTTAAAATAGTAGGATTATACCATGTACATGCTGATTACTTAGGTAAGTTTCTTCCATTAATTTTGAAAACATTTTTCCTTCTCTCAATTCCTTTTTTTAAAAAAAAGGTTATCAACAGTAGAAATAATAATGTTCTTTTATAAAACAGGTACAATTTTAAAAACATACATATGTTGATTAAAGTATGGTAATGAATGAATTTGCATAAATGCTGGAAGAAAGGACAGGATTAACATAGATGAGTTAGCCTCATTCTGGCCTTTGTTATTACCTGAACGTTTTCTTCCACCAAATTCAGGGATTGGAGCATTCTCTTCACTGCCCATATCTCCTGTACTCACAGTTAGTTATGTCCTCATTATCAGGCTTTCCAATGCAAAAGTACTTTCACATATTCCTAAAGCACCAGCCTCCCTTTCTTTCACTTCCTTCCTTATCCATTGCAGATTCCTTGATTTGTCATTTCAATCACACTCCTAACAGTTCTTTCCATTGCACCATTTGGCCAACTCAACTCTAAATGAAATTAACTACTATGCTTTCTTTGTGCTTGCAGTGGAGTTTACAACTTTGTAATTTATTAATATATTTAGGTCTGTGATCCATTTTGAGTTAATTTTGTAAAGGATATAAGCTTTGTGTCTAGTCATTCATTTTGAATGGTATATATATCAAAGAGTGAGTGAGCATTCAGGCCTTCCTAAAAATTAGTCTTCATCAATGATAATATAAACATTTTCACATTGCATCAAACATACATTACTGAGTAGAATATAAAATTCACATACTTTGTAAGATTGAAATAGCTGATTTTAAAGGAATTTCAACCAATGCTGGAATTCCAGGTGATGTGACATTTGAAGGTCAACTAAGCCTTTGGAGGGGTTTCCAGGTGGCTCAGTGGTAAAGAACCAGCCTCTCAAGTAGGAGGTGTGGTTCAATCCCTGGGTCAGGAAGATCCCCTGGAGAAGAAAATGGCAACCCACTCCAGTATTCTGGCCTGGAGAATCCCATGGACAGAGGAGCCTGGCAAGCTACAGGCCACGGGGTCGCAAAGAATTGGACAGGACTTAGTGACTAAACAATTACAAGCCTTTGGAAAATCAAATTATACCACACCTCTCTGTCACTGCTTGAAGGAAGGCTCAGCCCTAAATGGATCATGTGAAACTAACAATGTTTTCCATGCATATGTGCTTTTAGGAAGAGATGGCAAGAATACACAGAAGAACTGTACAAAAAAGATCTTCACGACCCAGATAATCATGATGGTGTGATCACTCACCTAGAGCCAGACATCCTGGAATGTGAAGTCAAGTGGGCCTTAGAAAGCATCACTATGAACAAAGCTAGTGGAGGTGATGGAATTCCAGTTGAGCTACTCCAAATCCTGAAAGATGATGCTGTGAAAGTGCTGCACTCACTATGCCAGCAAATTTAGAAAACTCAGCAGTGGCCACAGGACTGGAAAAGGTCAGTTTTCATTCCAATCCCAAAGAAAGGCAATGCCAAAGAATGCTCAAACTACCACACAATTGCACTCATCTCACACGCTAGTAAAGTAATGCTCAAAATTCTCCAAGACAGGCTTCAGCAATATGTGAACCGTGAACTTCCTGATGTTCAATCTGGTTTTAGAAAAGGCAGAGGAACCAGAGATCAAATTGCCAACATCCGCTGGATCATGACAAAAGCAAGAAAGTTCCAGAAAAACATCTATTTCTGCTTTATTGACTATACCAAAGCCTTTGACTGTGTGGATCACAATAAACTGTGGGAAATTCTGAAAGAGATGGGAATACCAGACCACCTGACCTGCCTCTTGAGAAACCTATATGCAGGTCAGGAAGCAACAGTTAGAACTGGACATGGAACAACAGACTGGTTCCAAATAGGAAAAGGAGTTCGTCAAGGCTGTATACTGTTAACCCTGTTTATTTAATTTATATGCAGAGTATATCATGAGAAACGCTGGACTGGAAGAAACACAAGCTGGAATCAAGATTGCCAGGAAAAATATCAATAACCTCAGATATGCAGATGACACCACCCTTATGGCAGAAAGTGAAGAGGAACTCAAAAGCGTCTTGATGAAAGTGAAAGTGGAGAGTGAAAAAGTTGGCTTAAAGCTCAACATTCAGAAAACGAAGATCATGGCATCCGGTCCCATCACTTCATGGGAAATAGATGGGGCAACAGTGGAAACAGTGTCAGACTTTATTTTTCTGGGCTCCAAAATCACTACAGATGGTGACTGCAGCCATGAAATTAAAAGACGCTTACTCCTTGGAAGGAAAGTTATGACCAACCTAGATAGCATATTCAAAAGCAGAGACATTACTTTGCCAACAAAGGTTCGTCTAGTCAAGGGCTATGGTTTTTCCCGTGGTCATGTATGGATGTGAGAGTTGGACTGTGAAGAAGGCTGAGCGCCGAAGAATTGATGCTTTTGAACTGTGGTGTTGGAGAAGACTCTTGAGAGTCTCTTGGACTGCAAGCAGATCCAACCAGTCCATTCTGAAAGAGATCAGCCCTGGGATTTCTTTGGAAGGAATGATGCTAAAGCTGAAACTCCAGTACTTTGGCTATCTCATGTGAAGAGTTGACTCATTGGAAAAGACTCTGATGCTGGGAGGGATTGGGAGCAAGAGGAGAAGGGGACAACAGAGGATGAGATGGCTGGATGGCATCACTGACTCGATGGACGTGAGTCTGAGTGAACTCTGGGAGCTGGTGATGGACAGGGAGGCCTGGCGTGCTGCGATTCACGGGGTCGCAAAGAGTCGGACACAACTGAGCCACTGATCTGATCTGATGTGCTTTTAAAAATCCCTTAGTTCAAGAGTAAGTTTATTAAGCTTGTGCCAAAAATATAATTGTACTTTTGCCTCATACACTTCAATATTGGTGGTTGGTGGTGGCTTAGTCACTAACTTGTGTCTGATTCTTGCACCCCATGGACTGTATCCCACCAGGCTCTTCTGTCCATGGGATTCGCCAGGCAGGAATAGCAGAGTGGGTTGCCATTTCTTTCTCCAGGGGATCTTTCCCACCCAGGAATCAAACCCAGGTCTCCTGCATTGCAGGCAGATTCTTTACTGACTGAGCCACGAGGGAATCCCACACGTCAATATTACTGGTCAGAAAAAACCATTCCAGAAATATTGCCATTGGCAACAACATGGATGGACCTATTATACTAAGTGAAGTAAGTTAAACAAAGGCAAATATTATGATATCACTTATCTGTGGAATCTAAAAAATAATACAAATGTTATCTATTTGCAAAACAGAAACATACAAAGAAAACAAATGATTACCAAATAGGGAGGCGGGCAAGGGATAAATGAGAAGTAGGAAATTAACAGATATACATTACTATATATAAAACAGATAAACAACAAGGATTTCCTATGTAGCACAGGGAATAAATCTGAAAATATATGTATGTATGCATTCTTGGCTGTACACCTGAAACTAACACAGTATTGTTATTATAAATCTATTATACTTCAATTTAAAAAAAAACATTCCATTTCTGATGACACTATAGCAGTCAATCAACAAACACTGACTGGACCTGGCACTACCAGTATTGCTCAGTGCAGTGTTGTTGCTCGTCATTCAGCTGCTCAGTCATATGCACCTCTTTGCAACCTCATGGAGTGCAGCACGCCAGCCTTCCCTGTCCTTCACCATCTCCTGGAGTTTGCTCAAACCCATGTCCATTGAGTCGGTGGTGCCATCCAACCACCTCATCCTCTGTCGTCCGCTTCTCCTCCTGCCTTCAACCTTTCCCAGCATCAGAGTCTTTTTCAATGAGTCGGCTCTTCACAACAGGTGGCCAAAGTACTGGAGCTTCAACTTCAGCATCAGTCCTTCCAATGAATATTCAGGGTTGATTTCCTTTAGGATTGACTGATTTTACCTTCTTGCAGTCCAAGGGACTCTCAAGAGTCTTCTCCAACACTCTTGCTGGTAGTAGCTTCAGCAAATGACATGGCTCTGAGCTGTGTTGCTTGAAAAGAAAATCCAGGAAACTGAAAAGCTTTCTTTTGGGGTCAGATGGAAAACACTTCAGGATAGCTAAGAACACAGGCTCTAGAGTCAGACAGACCTGGGGTTGGTGACACAGACAAGACAAACCTCTTGAGCTTCAGGTTCACTCCCTGCAACATGGGAATAGTAATAGTACTTTCCTTAGAGAGTAGTTATGTGGATTAGATGACTAGTGTATACAAAGCCCTAGGATTTCTGTTACTTAGGTCTTATTGCAGTGATGGTGGCTTGTTGGGACACCTGTGACTTGTGAGCTACACTGCACACAAGTATTTCTTCACTGGCCTTTCTCTGATATTCAAGAAGGGGCTCTTTGAATTAGTGACACTGCAGCCTGCAAAGGAACAAATCCTAGTAAATAGTTTTTTAAAGGTTTTTGCAGAAGAAAAAAAATCAGTGGGAAGGAAGAAGTTTGTGACAAAGAGAAAACTATGAATGTGACTAAAATTTTATTATGAAAAGAAGAGCTACTGAACATATATAGCTATTTCTGCAATAAGTTAATTTTTTACGAAGGGCATGTAGCAAATCAGAGTCAGTACAAATTTTTGCCTTTTAAGGAGCTCAGACAAAATTATGGCTCTGTTTTTATCAATACTAAATCGAGTACCAATTTTCTTCTTAAATTTTATGATGTCATCTCTTACATGTTAATCATTAGTATTATAACTCAAACTTCTCAAAGGAAAGGTACCACTGGAAAAAAATCACAAATTACATGAATAAATGCAAAATTACTGCTGCAATTTGTAGATATAAAAACATAAATAATGTGCCTTGGTTTGGCATGGAAACACTGAGATAATAGAAAATCATAAGAAAACATTCACATTCTATAGCTAATATAATATATAAAGTCATAATAGACATTATACTTACTAGCAAACTGTATGTTCAAAGGAGCAGGTGTCATATCTTACCATTGAACTACTCTAAGATTCAAAATTAACTATGTGCCCAGTTACCAAGACCAAGAAGAAATCTAAGGAGCTACATGAATGTTTATGAGATAGGAGTAAAATCTGAAGACTCTCCCTCCAATTCCACAAAGCAAAGAAGAGATGTTCTATATTTTACTTAAAAGAGAGAAATAGGTACTTATAAGAAAGCATGCCAGTCCAAGGCTTCTCTGGTATCTAAAATAAAGCACACAAAAATAAAATAAAATAAAATAAAGCACAGAAAATTATTTTCAAATAAGTTATCTAAATCTTCATTTTATAGTTCAACAGTGAAATAAAATGTCTACTTAAGGCAACTTTTCACATAATTTTTTACTCCTGATAGCAAAGCCTGGGACAAAGGCAGGCTTTCTTTCATTTGAAAAAGAAAATCACACTCATTATCTGATCCCACATCAATTATAAATTAAGAAGAAACAATAAAATATTAATATGGATAGAAATGTTCTTCCCCCATACATAAGCATTTGGGTTTATGAGTTCATGGGTATATATGCATTTAAGTGTATATTAAGTGAAGATGAATATTTCTGAATAATACATGAAAATAGTACAAAATTATCTTTACTGCTTTTTACAAATAAACTACAAGGTTTCTGAAGAGCAGTTCTGATTTTAAATTGCTCCACTGGGGTAGAGCTCCTTAACAAGTATGTTATTCTTCCAGGGACCCTTTCTTTATTCTCATAAGGCCTCAAGGGGATACTGGAAAAATAAGGTATCAGCCCAGTACATACCAACACAAATATCACCACCTTTAAACACTTAAAATGCTTACAAAGAAGAAAAGGAAGGAAGGAAGATGGTGCCATTATTGTACTGGGTTTTTTTTTAGGGTACCAACAATCATTATCTTGCATAAATCAGGGGGATCCACTGTTTACCTTTGATTACTTGTACTTATGACTCTTTTTGGCATCTGGTCCCATCACTTCATGGAAAATAGATGGGAAAACAGTGGAAACAGTGTCAGACTTTATTTTGGGGGGCTCCAAAATCACTGCAGATGGTGATTGCAGCCATGAAATTAAAAGACACTTACTCCTTAGAAGGAAAGTTATGACCAACCTAGATAGCATATTCAAAAGCAGAGACATTACTTTGCCAACAAAGGTCTGTCTAGTCAAGGCTATGGTTTTTCCAGTGGTCATGTATGGATGTAAGAGTCAGACTGTGAAGAAAGCTGAGTGCCAAAGAATTGATGCTTTTGAACTGTGGTGTTGGAGAAGACCCTTGGACTGCAAGGAGATCCAACCAGTCCATTCTAAAGGAGATCAGTCCTGGGTGTTCATTGGAAGGACTGATGCTAAAGCTGAAACTCCAATACTTTGGCCACCTCATGTGAAGAGTTGACTCATTGGAAAAGACTCTGATGCTGGGAGGGATTGGGGGCAGGAGGAGAAGGGGACGACAGAGGATGAGATGGCTGGATGGCATCACCGACTCGTTGGACGTGAGTTTGAGTGAACTCTGGGAGTTGGTGATGGACAGGGAACCCTGGCATGCCTCAATTCACGGGGTCGCAAAAAGTTGGATACGACTGAGCGACTGAACTGAACTGAACTGAACTGATAGAGAGCAAACTGCTAGTCAGAGCCAGTGCTGGAATTCAAAGATTTGTCTGATGCCAAAAACTGATGCTTATTTTCAGATATTGAAAGCACTGAATCAAGACATATAACAAAATCAGGAGTTCTGGATCAGCCAGAAGAGCAGCAGAGATGGGAGGCAGTGAGGAAGGTAGTCTGTCTAAAAGGCACATCTGAACACAAAAGTGGGCTGCAATAATAAATCAGAGGAGATGACTACAATGAAAACTCTGGCCTCAATCCAAGGAAAAACAGGAGGCATTCCAAGTTACAGAAGGATTCTGTCAAGGTTACTGAGGCCTCTCAAATGTTTCTGGCAGTTGTATTTAAAATGTGTTATAGGAGATCATGGAGAAGGAGTTACTTGAGGTCAACACAAGACTCCAAGGGAATGAAAATCAGTTCATGGAACAGAAAAACACAATAGAAGAGAAAATACTGCAGTGCAACAGTGATCGGATGTAGTGGTGTGGATTCAGAGACACAGAAGATGCTTGTCTGGAAATGTCTTTATCTCACCTCCACTATTTTGAGGGGTAACTTTGCTAGTTATACAATTTGATAGTGGAGAACTAACAGTTATTCAGGAATGCATCTCGAAGAACAATACTTTGGTGTCTTCTACCCCAAAACAGTAACTGAAGACTATCCCAAATAACTTCAGTTATTCAAAGAAATGCATCTTTTGAAACATAAAGATATTAGGTACCAAGCATCTACTATATGTCTGAAACACAATACTGTACATCTAGTTTCTGAAATTGTGAAAGATAAGATTTTTAAATGGCCGCTACTTATGTATTTTACAATTACAGAACTGCAAAGGGTCATTGTTAAGAGAGAAATACTAATTGAGACTCATCGAAGAACAAAATAGTATATTGGGCAAAGAGGATAGGAGTAGAAAATGTTTACAAAGTTGAATAAATAAGACTGTTGAACGACTTTAGAGTCTAAATGAGAAAAGCACAGTTATTAAAGTTATTTTTTAAAAATCATAGAAAGTATATGTAATACAGGAAAAATTACTTATTATTATACAATATAATTTTTCCATACGTTAAAATCCCATTACACTAGTGGCTTTCATATTTTTGACTACTACAGTAATAACTTCAGATTATGACCCAATATTACACATATTAACACATGTAAATATGTTACTGATAAATGTCACAGAGCAATATTTATCCTTACTATACACTGTGTACTAAGATATTTTTTCTTTTCATTTTATTTAACTTTTATTTTATATTGGAGTATGGTTGATTAACAGTGCTGTGTTAGTTTTGGGTGTATAGCAAAGTGATTCAGTTATACATATATAAAGAGCCATTCTTTTTCAACTTACTAAGCTATTTCTTACTCCAGTCTTTTTTTTTTTTTTAACACATTAATGGAGTCCCACTAAACTGACTTTATTTATTTATTTTAAACTTTACAATCGAAATGAATCTGCCACAGGTATACATGTGTTCCCCATCCTGAACCCTCCTCCCTCCTCCCTCCGCATACCATCCCTCTGGGTCATCCCAGTGCAGCAGCCCCAAGCATCCAGTATCGTGCATCGAACCTGGACTGGTGACTCATTCCATATATGATATTATACGTATTTCAATGCCATTCTACCAAATCATCCCACCCTCTCCCTCTCCCACAGAGTCCAAAAGACTGTTCTATACATCAGTGTCTCTTTTGCTGTCTTGTATATAGGGTTATTGTTATCATCTTTCTAAATTCCATATATATGCATTAGTGTACTGTATTGGTGTTTTTCTTTCTGGCTTACTTCACTCTGTATAATAGGCTCCAGTTTCATCCACCTCATTAGAACTGATTCAAATGTATTCTTTTTAATGGCTGAGTAATACTCCATTGTGTATATGTACCACTGCTTTCTCATCCATTCATCTGCTGATGGACATCTAGGTTGCTTCCATGTCCTGGCTATTATAAACAGTGCTGCGATGAACATTGGGGTACACGTGTCTCTTTCCCTTCTGGTTTCCTCAGTGTGTATGCCCAGCAGTGGGAATGCTGGATCATAAGGCAGTTCTATTTCCAGTTTTTTAAGGAATCTCCACACTGTTCTCCATAGTGGCTGTACTAGTTTGCATTCCCACCAACAGTGTAAGAGGGTTCCCTTTTCTCCACATCCTCTCCAGCATTTATTGCTTATAGACTTTTGGATCGCAGCCATTCTGACTGGCGTGAAATGGTACCTCATAGTGGTTTTGATTTGCATTTCTCTGATAATGAGTGATGTTGAGCATCTTTTCATGTGTTTGTTAGCCATCTGTATGTCTTCTTTGGAGAAATGTCTATTTAGTTCTTTGGCCCATTTTTTGATTGGGTCATTTATTTTTCTGGAGTTGAGCTGTAGGAGTTGCTTGTATATTTTTGAGATTAGTTGTTTGTCAGTTGCTTCATTTGCTATTATTTTCTCCCATTCTGAAGGCTGTCTTTTCACCTTGCTTATAGTTTCCTTTGTTGTGCAGAAGCTGACTTTACAACTTAACAAATATAGCCAAAAATCTTTGAAAAACACTGTTATTACCTCCCATGCTCCCTTCACATACTCTCCTTTGCTCTCAGGCTCACCACCCTCAAAAAGACAAAAAAATGGTTTTCCTTACTGAAACCAAGCAATATATCAGTCATTAAAATAAATGTGCTGAACTGAAAACCGACTAGAAAGGGGAAACAATCATACATTCACACTGGCTACTGACTCATCCATGCACAGACAGAGTAGCAGCTCAAAATGAGGAGGAAATTACAACTCTATGGTTCAGTAAGGTTATAAGTGAACAACCCATGATGCTATGGGGCCTGGGCTGCGTGGCACAAATAATCAAACTGCTTAAAGTTCTCATAGAAAGATGAAGCAAAAAAGAATCAGTGTTTCTGAAATAAATTATCTGAAACAGAGTCCAGTGAAAGTGCCATATGACACTTCACTAGGCCTAAATAATTACATTCTAGCTAACAAGAATTATCACTTCTGCAGAACTAGTTTAATAGCTAAAGAAAAGAAAGAAAGTCATTCAGTCATGTCCGACTCTCTGTGACCCTATGGACTGTAGCCCACCAGGCTCCTCTGTCCATGGGATTTTCCACGGAAGAATATTGGAGTGGGTTGCCACTTCCTTCTCCAGGGGATCTTCCCGACCCAAGTATCCAACTTGGGTCTCCTGAATTGCATCTGAGCTGCCAGGGAATCCCCTTAAAAGCTAAACACCAAATTTAAAATGTGCATTATTTAAATATTTATTGTACAAATTATTTGAACTTATGGATCATAACTCAATGCCACTTAGAAGTTTTATCTCTTCCAGCAAACAATGAAGTCCTTGGCAATTTTTTTTAAATGTATCAAATTGCTGCAAGTTTTGTTACCATAGTTCTCATTACATTTTCCCACTTGCGCAAGAATTAAGAGTGAACTTTTGCGCTTCCCTCATTTTCCATGGCATCTCACAATACAGCCATGGTCTGTTAATCAATACAAGTTTAACAAAACATTCTCATTACTATTTTAAAAAATACTTTAGTTAACTGTAGGGAACTAGGAAATTTTGGCTAAAGTTTTAAACTACTAGTTCTCTTCTTAACTGGACAGCAGTAAGCACCCTCTGTTGTATTTTGTTTTATTACTAACAGAAGCAGAAGGTATTAAGAGGTGACAAGAATACACAGAAGAACTATACAAAAAAGATCTTCACAACCAAGATAATCACGATGGTGTGATCACTCACCTACAGCCAGACATCCTGGATGTGAAGTCAAGTGGGCCTTAGGAAGCATTACTATGAACAAAGCTAGTGGAAGTGATGGAATTCCAGTTGAGCTATTTCAAATCCTAAAAGATGATGCTGTGAAAGTGCTACATTCAATATGCCAGCAAATTTGGAAAACTCAGCAGTGGTCACAGGACTGGAAAAGGTCAGTTTTCATTCCAGTCCCAAAGAAAGGCAATGGCAAAGAATGTTCAAACTACTGCACAATTGCACTCATCTTACACACTAGCAAAGTAATGTTCAAAATTCTACCAGGCAGGCTTCAACAGTATGTGAACTATGAACTTCCAGATGTTCAAGCTGCATTTAGAAAAGGCAGAGGAAACAGAGATCAAATTGCCAACATCTACTGGATCATTGAAAAGACAAAGAGAATTCGAGAAAAATATCTATTTCTGCTTTACTGACTATGCCAAAGCCTTTGACTGTGTGGATCACAACAAACTATGGAAAATTCTTAAAGAGATGGGAATACCAGACCACCTGACCTGCCTCCTGAGAAATCTGTATGCAGGACAAGAAGCAACATTTAGAACCGGACATGGAAAAACAGACTGGTTCCAAATCTGGAAAGGAGTATGTCAAGGTTGTATACTGTCACCCTGCTTATTTAATTTATATGCAGAGTACATAATGAGAAACACTAGGCTGGATGAAGCACAAGCTGGAATCAAGATTGCCGGGAGAAATATCAATAACCTCAGATATGCAGATGACACCACCCTTATGGCAGAAAGTGAAGAATTAAAGAGCCTCTTGATGAAAAGTGAAAGAGGAGAGTAAAAAAGTTGGCTTAAAACTCAACATTCAGAAAACTAAGATCATGGCACCTAGCTCCGTCACTTCATGGCAAATAGATGGGGAAACAATGGAAACAGTGACAGACTTTATTTTGGGGGGCTCCAAAATCACCACAGATGGTAATTACAGCCATGAAATTAAAAGACGCTTACTCCTTGGAAGAAAAGCTACGACCAAAAAAAAAAAAAAGAAAAGAAAAGCTACGACCAACCTAGACAGCATATTCAAAAGCAGAGACATTACTTTGCCAACAAAGGTCCGTCTAGTCAAAGCTATGGTTTTTCCAGTAGTCATGTATGGATGTGGGAGTTGGACTATAAAGAAAGCTGAGTGCTGAAGATTTGATGATGCCTTTGAACTGTGGTATTGGAGAAGACTCTTGAGAGTCCCTTGGACTGCAAGGAGATCCAACCAGTCCATCCTAAAGGAGATCAGTCTTGAGTGTTCATTGGAAGGACTGATGTTGAAGCTGAAACTCCAATACTTTGGCCACATGATGCAAAGAGCTGACTCATTGGAAAAGACCCTGATGCTAGGAAAGATTGAAGGCAGTAGGAGAAGGGGATGACATAGGATGAGATGGTTGTATGGCATCACTGACTCAATGGTCATGAGTGTGAGTATATTCCGGGAGTTGATGATGGACAGGGAGGCCTGATGTGCTGCAGTCCACAGGGTCGCAAAGAGTCGGACACAACTGAGCAACTGAACTGAACCACTTAATATAGGAAATGTTTCAGATCTAAGAAATGCAAAACTGTCTACCCCTTTTGCCTTACTCTAGTCCTTTTACCTTCATCTTCTTTTCTACTCTTCCAAATTTCAAAGCATTTAATTTTGGCACAAACTAAACTATCTTTAATTGAATCCTCCCTTTATTGAGTGAAATCTGTTTTTTTTTAAAAAAGAGAGAATAAGATCTGTCTCACAAAGATTTGCCAAAATAAAAGCCCACCCACTCAGGAAAACGGTAAGCCTTCTAGTTAGCTACACTCTGTAGTTACCAATGAACTACAGAGTTGTAATTTCCTTTTCCTTTTAAGGAACCTTGCAACCACCTATACAAAGATGGATCAACAGCCTAGCACAAACTGTTACCTGAGTTGGGGAAACTAGTTCTTACCCATCATCCCATCCCAGGAAGAAGTGACTGGCTCCTTCTGGATAATGAATATAGATAAACACAGGCAGACTGTAAAATTGTAAGTAAATAACTGGCCCATTTAGTTTTTCTGGGACCAAAAAAGGATCACACTTTAAATTCTAAAGGTGAACTAATTCAGTTTCTAAATGCTGAAATACACCCTTAAATTCTCTGCAGACCTGGATCAATGGGAGGCACCATGTATCTTATTTTTTATGGTACTTCTCCTAAGCTTTTGAACACTCTCAGTTCCTTCAAAACCCTCACATATATTCTTTTCAAAACACAATTTAAATTCCACCTGCTTGGCAAAAATCTCCATGAGCCTCCCAAATGAAAGACATTTTTCAATACTCTGAAATCCCCTTGCGTTTTATCTGACCCTTTGAAGCACATTTACAGTTGTCTACATACAGTTTATCTATCTACTATAATGTAAATCCCTGAGGACAAAGGAAGGGTATCATTCATCTTTATATCCCCAAAGTACATATCCTAGGGCCTTTTACAAGTTGGCATTCAGTCAATAATTGGTCAGTACTTCAATCCTGGACTCATATAAGAACCAGTTCCTACTGAAAACTGTTTATAAAATACCTAGCACAACACAACCCGGGCAGGTTTTTTTATATGCCCATCTGTTGCTGTTAAGATTACAAAAAAAATTGTTGTATTTCTATATCTTACTACTTTACTTCTACTTTTAATAAACTTTACCCTGCATATCTACTAATTGCTTGTCACTAATATATTTACAAGTTTTTAAAAGTACATCAGCCAAATCATATATATATTTTTTGCACTCAAATAAACATGCGTTTAATTAGTCACTATATAAACAAACTAATAATTTCTAAACACCTACGAGGCTGAGGTAAACACACTCAAGCCTTTAAAAACACCAGTGATTGGGAGAGGAGAAGAAAAGACATACCACCAGATACTGTACTTAATTCCTCGTGTCTGATTACTATTAAGAAGTTCAACATCAGATTTTCTGTTTTTAATAATAAAACAAAAGGCTGATAAAATACGTTGACAGTGTAGGTTGCTTTCACACACATGATCTTCAGCAGGCTCTGTACAGACTGAATTGATAGAGAGAATAAGAACCCTTCTAGACTCAGTCCTAGGTTCTAGGTGGGAGAAGGGGGGATATACAGAAGTCAAAATAACAATCCTCATAATCAGGTGCTTTGCAAGCATCCTAAATGGGCAAATAAAAACCAGTACACATGAAAAAAAAAAAGCTAGAAAACTACACAAATAATTTAGAAATAAGCCAAGTGCTGTGATAAGCCAAAACTACAGGCATTTGAAGAAGAGCAGTTTATATGATCATCATGACAAAGCCACAGAGAGCTGAGCTGGGAATAAGCTTGGGTGTTATTGGTGGCCTGGGAGGATGGAGCTTGTACAAGGACACAGAAGGTTCAACAAATGATACGTTTACATTTTAAAAACCAAATGAAAGTAGTGGATCATTGAGATAGTGAACATTCTGAATAGAGACATAAGATCATAAGGCTAAAATTAAAATAAGAGTCATCTGAATAGGGATATGCTCTGTTGAGGAGGAGCCTTATTGCCAGTACCTAGAAAAGTATCTGGCAAAAGAAGGGGCTCAATAAATGTTTTCCAATATAATAACTGGATGTACAGATGGATGGATAAGAGCACAAACAGTCTAAATCAGAGAGACTGATTGGGAGACGAATCAAATGTCTTAATTCAGGCCTAAAAGTGGTAACAGTTAAGAATGAAGAGGAAGTGATGAATATGAGACAATTTTAAGTAAGTAGTAATAAATTCATGACAGAAAGGGAAGAGATACGGGAATAAAACACAGAGATGGATCAAAGCTTTTTCAAAGTTTCCAAAGTGAATGGAAGAATGCAGGGATCTTTTCAAAGGTAAACGTAATAAGATTACATTTAGGCCAATAGATTTTTGAAATGAAGACAGAACTTTTAATTGTTATAGTAATTAATAATTTGGAGCTACAAGATTAGGCAGATTCTTTACAAGCTGAGCTACCAGGAAAGCCCAGAAGTACAGAACTGATGATTTAAAATCCTCCCCTCCATAAAAAATGTATTAGAATAGATAAAAGCTAGCAATTTCATGAAAAATTCCCAAAGGAAACATATCTTCCAAAAAATCATTTTTATCGTCATCAACAAAGCAATAACATGACTCTAATTTATTATCAGTATTATTATTGTAGCTGCTAACACTTAGTGAGCCTTTATTGTGTATTATGCACCACAGTGATTTATATATATTATTGCATTTTATCCTTACAGTGATTCTAGAAGATTGTTATGATTGTACCCACCTTCCAGAATAGGAAACTGGGACACAGAGTAGTTAAATAACCACATTTAAGTGCCAGAAGCAGAACTTAAATCTAAGTTTGATAATATTCTAGGCCAAATATTCTCTAAGATCCTAGATAGAATTAAAAAAAAAAAAAAACTCAACATTGCTTTTCCTATTTTTAAAAAATCTTAATCTATGAAGGTTTCTATTACTGTTTTACAACATATGTAATGTATTAACACAGAGGTGTATAAATTACAACTAAGCACTCTTTTATGAGGGAGAGACAGTCTATTTTTTTCTAGTAGGAATGGGAGATCAAAACAATTTATATATATATATATATATATATATATATACACACACATACATATATATGTTTTATATGTGTGTGTACATATGTTATATGTGTACATGTGTGTACATATATGTTATATATATATATGTACATATATATACATACACACACACACCCTTTCCTGTCTACCTTTGTTTCCTACAAGAATTCAGTATCAAAAGTTTTATCTTCTTTTTTCTTTAAAAAGAGACCACTTAAATGCCCAGAAGAATTAAAAGTGGGGTCTTGAAGATATATATATATCTTCACACACACACACACACACACACACCCATGTTCACAGCAGCATTATTCACAATAGCTAAAATATGGAAGCAATCCAGCGTCCATTAATGGGTGAATGAATAAACAAAAATGTGATATATACATACAAGGGAATATTATTCGGCTTTAAAAAGGAAGGAAATTCTGACACTTGCCACAACATGGATGAAACTTGAGGACATTATACTAAATAAAATAAACCAGTCACGAAAAGATAAATACTGCATGATTTCATTTACGTGAGGTACTTAAAGAGTAGTCAAAACTATAGTTGCCAAGGCCTGGGGAGAGGGAAATAGGAGTCATTGTTTATAGGTTACAGAGTTTCAGTGTTACAAGATGACAAGAATTATGGAGATGGATGGTTGGTTGCACAACATTATAAGTGCATTTAATACCACTGAATTGTACACTTAAAAATAGTTAAGATGATAAATTTTATGTTGTGTGTATTTTGTCACAGTAGTTTTTATTTTTTGTCTGGCTATTGATTGTGAAAACTGATAAACATGTTTTATTATTGTGGGAAAAAAAAAAGGAAGAAAAAAGAAAAAAACAGACCACAGATGCTCAAATTCTCTATTTACACATTCATTTATTTTAAAAGCATTTATTAACTGCTTCTCTTGTGCCAAACTCTGGTGGTACATTCAGTGATTTCTAAGAAACAATCCCTGATTTTAAGGAGGTCAGTAAGGAAGTCAGTGATGTAAAACCCAAATATATAAACAAATCATTCTAAGTTAATATTCCAAGAACAATAATAGTGATAGTCAAAAGCTAGCACTTTCTATTAGGTACTTGTTATGTGCTAAGTAAACACTTTTACCCGAACAATGTTAGGAGAGAGATGGATTATTATCTGTACTTGAAAGAAAATAAAACTGATTCGGATAGGTTAAAAAACACTCTCAAGGGGACCCGGCTTAGAAACATGTGAACCCAGGCAGGTTGATTCCAGAACCCATGCTTCTAACCACGCTCCCCAGAGTGGCAGAAAGGGGGTCTGAGGGAAACAGGACCACGCAGCCTACACATACTACTCTGTTTGCTAGGTCCCCAATACCCAAAGCCAAACTCTTTCATTTTCATTGCCTATTGAAACAAATCACATATTAAAAAACAACACAACAACAATAAAAATCAGGCCATACTCGTCAGACTTGTAATTCTAACATTTCGCTGAAAAATGTATATTGCATTCTACAATGCTATATTTCAGAAAACATGGCAACAAAACACTTTTGTTTATACAAAAGTGCTCCCCTGCTTAAATCAAACTGAAATGGATTTGTAGAATTCAACGTGAACAATAGTCTTAAACCAGAAATCTGATTTTTCAGAAGTTGCATACTTAAGATTCAGTAACTGGTCACCATCTATTTTAACCCAAATATCTGCTTCTATGTGATCTCAAAGGCATCCTGAAGTAAACTATATAGATGGTAAAATTTACCATTCAACAGGCTTCTAAAGTTTAATCTAAGTCTCCATGTACCTCCATCCACCCTGAATGACTCAAAATAGAAATCAACAGTACATGAGAACCTGCCACATCAAGCCAGCTGCTTTCAGTGAGGATTCGTGAAAAGTGGTTCCAAAGAACTTCACTTGGTCTCGAACATTCTGAGAACATAGTGGATCCTTAAATATTTATTACCTGACTAGTAGGCACATAAACATAGCAATTCCTATGGCTCTACTTAGATGCCACGGTGGTAAGTACAGTAGAAATGAAAAGTCAATGACCAAAAGGTTTCTATTTTCCCATTACCATGGACTAGACTTTAGGCAATACCTTGTTTTGTACTAAATCTTTACCAGTTTTCCTCCAGCGCTTCTTTCAAAGATCAAGCATTCTTTTACACAGAGTTGTGTCAAATACTAACCTTAACTTTAATGTGGCCAAAACTACTTTCAAACCTGTCCAGATTGTTCTCAGAGGGCTATTGCTTCCTGATAAATCCACCATGAAAGGCAAACAGAAGGTTAGTTCAAGTGAAAAGGGTCTTCGTGTAGAGAATCTGATTTGCTAAGTCTAGCTTAGTAGTTCTCATGAATAAAGTCAGACAAGCAAGTAACATTAGGAGGAAAAGTTTGGCGAACTATTAAATTTAGTTATTTTCCTATTCCATGAAAATTCTTTAAGAATTAAGTAAAAATGCTGTAATCATCTTTTAAAAATGTCAGTTTAAGGCCAATTATCTTCTCCCTTTATGAAAAAGAGAATGTTCAACATGAGGATTCTACATATTTCCAAGATTTAGTTTTCCTTTTTAAAAGAGTCATTTGAGAAAATATCTCAGGAGTAGAATGCATTCTTTTCTTTAACAGAAAAAAAATACCAGGGGAAACCTTCTCTCTGAAAAGCAAGGCTGAAAGAATACACAATTATTGTAAAGTCTTTCCAGATCAATCCTAGCCAACTGATATTTCTATATACTTGGAACTTGATTTTCACCAACTTCCAGAGATCAAGGGAACATATATAAATTAAGTGACTTGGCAAGAGTTTTGTGACTTGCAAAGTAGCAGAGTTTAACAAAACCTTTGTTTCCTGATAGGCAAATTGATGCTTCCACAGTAGAACACTGGGCTGTCATCTGGCAGGTTTGTACAACACATAATCTCTCCATAACAAAATTCTGAGCTTCTGAAGGATAGAAACTGCACCATTTATTGCTTTTGAGACTACAGAGTGATTTTGCTAGTTTTGGGACCCTTAAAAAAAAAGTCAGACATATGCTACCAAAATAAAGATTGAAGGGAGTAAATAAATGTGTTCAGGACAAGATCTTGATAAATGGCAAAAGTTCACCCTTCAAGATTAAAAACAAAACCCAACACCCATTTGTCTGCATGTCTGTTTATTCCTATTTCCAGAAAAATTCCAAAAGACATTTTTTTCTTACTTTTTCAAATAAGTATGGTTTTCCTAACTGGCACCTTAAAAAACATACTTGATGAAAGATTAAGGGACTCCAGGATAAGAGTTATCCATAAAGGATCTCTTGTCAATAATTATCTGAACCACAATACTCAAAAAGGCAAATGGATCTGAACCAAAAAAGAAATATTAGGTCTAACTATAATGGCAAGAGACTATTAAAGCAACTACACACTATTTACCTAATAGTCAATTAGAAAATTTATTCCATTCTTGGGCTAGAAATCATTTCATAACACAGAAAATTAGAATATAAATGGTATCTGTACATTTTTGGATCCAAAGAGCTGTTGCTAAGGTCATAACAAGTATAGCAGGCCTAATCTTATCATGCCTTTATCCCACAGCCACTGCACCACTGGGCCTGGAAGTGAATGTGCTAACCAGTCTCCATGTGTCCCTCCAGACCTTCACTCTGCTCTTTTTTAACCTGTGCTGAGTTGAGCCAGCCAACTAGCATGTGCTTTACCAAATGACTCTCTTGTCTCTGGACTTTTTATAAGAGTCTGGCCAGTGGGAGGCAGTGACTAAAGATCAAAGAAAGAAAATGAAGATTTTTATACTCCTAACTTTCTCCCTCTTCCAGACGGCATTGGTCAGTTGCTCCCCTCTACTAAAGGCCACAGCTCCTGTCATTCCATCCTTCCATGACAGCTCTTCCCTGGTAGCTCTCTCCTTTAGCCCTGGGGACAGCCCTATAGGTAGTACTGGCTCCCTGCAGCTAATAGCCCCTCCTTATACTGAACCATTTCCCCTTAATTCTACCCATACCTCTATAATTATTCTCTTCAGTAAACTTTTCAGTTATCCCAATTGAATATAGAATATCTATGTCTGGTAGGACCTAGAATGATACATTGGGATAGAGGTACTTCTTGCTTCACATTGCCAATTCCAGATAACTTTACCGCGGGTGGGGGAGGGGACCTTTGGTTACTTATGCTTTTGTTGTCATATCTAAGAAGGTTTTGCCTAACCCAAGGTCACATATATTTATCCCTGTATTTTCTTCTAAGAGCTTTATAGTTTTAGCTCTTCGTTTAGGTCTATAATTCACTTTGATTGCTTTTCATTTCGAGTCTAAATGTATCTTTCTTAATATGGATATCCAATTGTCCCAGTACCATTTGTGAGTATTTGTGTGAATTCTTTCTTCATTTAATTGCATTGGCATTTTTGTTGAAAATCAATTTACCATAAAAGGTTTATTTCTGGATTCTCAATCCCGTTCCACTGATCTCTGTGTCTAGCCTTACACTAGCACTACACTGTCCTGATTACTGTGTCTTTAAGGTTTGAAATCAGGAAGTCTAAAGCTTCCAGTTTTAGTCATTTAAAACTGTGTTGACTGTTCTGAGTTCTTCACATTTCCATATCAACTTAGGATCAGCTTGTCAATTTCTACAAAAATGTCTGCTAGAATTTTGATAGGGACTACACTGAATCTATTTACTTTCAGGTTTGTTTTTTAAATCTATTTACTTCATAGAAAACTGCCAGTAAAATTATAGATTCTTCCAATCCATGAACACGGAATGTCACCACTCACTTAGATCTTAAATCTTACAATTTTACTCAGCAATGTTTTGTAGTATTCAGTGTACATCCTGTACTGCTGTTAAAAAAAAATGTCTAAGTATTTATTCTTTTGATGCTATGGGAAATGGAACTTATTTCTTAATTTCCTCTTTAGATAATCCATTGTAATACAAAGAAATAGTTGATTTTTGTATATTGGTCTTGTACATTGGTCTCATATTCTGCAACCTTACTGAACATATTAGTTACAAAAGTGTTTTGGTATTGCGGTAGGTGGGTGGTAGACTCGGGATTTTCTACATATATGGTTATATCATCTATGAATAAAGGCAGTTTTAATTCTTCCTATCCAATCTGGATGCCTCTTTATCCCTTTTTCTCTCGCCTGACTGCAAATGACTAAAACTTCTTTTACAATATCATATAAAACTGGTGAAAGCAGACATCACCCTCTCTTATTACCTATCTTAGGAAAAAAGCATCAACATTTTCACCATTAAGTATGTTGTTAGCTATAGGTTTTCTGTGAATCTCCTGAGTCAGGGTGAAGGAGTTTCCTTCTCCTCTTAATTTGTTGAGAAGTTTTGTTATGGATGGTACTGGATTTTGTAAAAGTGTTTTCCTGACTTCTGATGATCATGTGGATTTTGTCTTTTATTAATAAGGTGAATTATACTAATTAATCTAAATTTTCAGATACAATATCAACCTGGCATTCTTGGCATAAATCCCACTGGGTTAGTTTGTATAATCCCTTCCGTATGTTGCTGGATTCAGTTTACTAATATTTTGTTGAGGATCTGTACACATACGTTCACAAGGAATACTGGCAGTTCTCTTTTCTCATAATGTCTCCCTCTGGCTTCGGTACAAGGGTAATAGTGGCGTCACTGGATGGGTTGGGAAGTACTTCCTCTTCTATTTTCCTGAAAGGTGGGTATTAATTATTCTTTAAATGTTTGATATAATTCACCAGAGAAATCATCTCGGCCTGAATTTTTCTTTGTAGAAAGTTTTTTTTTTATCACTAATTCAATTGCTTTGCCTGGTATAGGTCTATTCAGATGTTCTCCATCTTTTTGAGTCTGTTTTAGTAATTCTATCTTTCAAGAACTTCACTCGGTTCACCCAAGTTGTCTAATTTGATGGCATAAAGTTGTTCATAGTATTTCACTATAATTCCTTTAATTTATGGAGGGTCAGTAGAGATACCTTCTCTTTCATTCCTAATTTTGGAAATTTATATCAATACCTTTGGTCTTCTTTTATTAGTCCGTCTAACCAAAGTATTATCTGTGTTAATCATTTCAAAGAAACAATTTTTGGTTTCATTCATTTTCTCTGTTGTTCCTCAGTTTCCTATTTTATTGATTTCCACTCTAAACTTCATTTCCATCCTCTTTCCTGTCTTAGGTTGAGTTTGCTCTTATTTTTGTTTGTTTTCTTATTTCTTAAGGTAGAAACTTAAGTTACTAACTTGTAACTTCTTTTCCAGCATTTGCATTTCCCCTTGATTTCTTAATGTTCAAGTACCTTGGGTCTTGGTCTTCGAACATCTTGTTTCTATCTATATTCATTCTCCTAATGATATTGTTTGGTCTCACGACTTTAAAATACATCCATATACAGACAGCTCTCAGGGTAGACCTCTTCCAAATTTCAGGGTCATGTAAGCAACTGCCTCTTACCTTAGATATTAAATAAGTATCTCTAATTGAATGGGCTCCAAATTAAACCCCTGTTCCAGCCCCTCACCAAACTTGCTTCTCATCAGTCTTCCATGTCTCTATTAACAGCAACTCAGTCCTTACCATTGCTTAGGCAGTAACCCAAGGGTAATCTTTAACTCCATCCCTGACTCACTCTTTCTCTGAAACCTCAGATCCATCAGGAAATCCTGTTAGCTCTAACTACAAAGGATATACACTGAATCACTCCACTACCTCCATTGCAATCACTCTGCTCCAAGCCATCATACTCTCACTTAGATTACACCTAATAAATGGTCTACTTCCATTCTTGACCACTGCCCTTCACCACATTCTATTCTATTTTTCTATTCTCTAAAAAGCAGTCAGAGATCCTGTAAAAATATAAGTTGAACAACCTCACCCCTCCTCTTAAAACCTGCAGACTCAAACACTTCCTATTTCTATCAGAATAAAATCAACCCACTTTCAATGACCTGCAAACCTGGCCTCCAGTTACCTATCTGATTTCATCTCCCACAACTATCACTCTTGCTTACGGTGTCAGAGCCACACTATTACTTGAACACATGGCATTCCCTACCTAAGAGCCTCTCTATTGGCTGCCCTATTTCCTGGAATACTTTCTCTCCAGCGTCTGCTTGGCGTATCATTTCTCACTCTCCTGTCTTTGCTCAGCCATCATCTTCTCGGGTAGACTGACCCTGGCCACTTCCCTGTCAATTACATTCACCATCATTACTAGCATTCCCAGTGTTCATCACCCTGACCATTTTTTCCCTATAGCATGTAACACCTTCAAATATTATGCATATTATACTTAATATGTTGATTATTTATTAGAAATCTCCCTCAACAGAATTTAAGACCTCTTAGGGCAGGAACTGTTGTCTGTGTTGTTCACAGATGTAGTCCAAGGGACTAAGTATATGCATGGCATATAATGCTATGCTATGCTAAGTCACTTCAGTCATGTCCGACTCTGTGTGACCCCAGAGATGGCAGCACACCAGGCTCCCCCATCCCTGGGATTCTCCAGGCAAGAACACTGGAGTGGGTTGCCATTTCCCTCTCCAATATGGCATATAATAGGTGTTATTAAATATTCGTTGAAAGAACAAATTTAAAAAACAGAACTTATCCACTGGCCATTATCAAATAAAAACTATTCATGCCTGAAAAGCTGAATTTATTTATTCCTCCATTCATTCAACAAATACTCAGTTTCTTCTCTTTGCCAGGCACTGCGACAGACAATAGGGATATTCAAAACTGACAAGGCCCTGTTGACATGGAGCTTGCTCACCAACTTTCTGTCTCTCCTTGTAGCATGTTTTTAAAAATGGTGTGGTTCCTGCAACAATAAGTGTTATAAAGACAAGACAATGCATAAGTAAATGTGTTAATGATTCGAGACACAGCGCTAAGGAATCTTCCTTCAACTAGAATATAAAGCAAAGCCCTCTATGAGGAGATGTCATTTGAAGTAAAACCAGGATAAGAAATAACCCATTCTTGCAGAAGTCTGGGGGAGAAATATTCCAGAAAGACAAAAAGTATAAAGCCTCAATGGGAAGATGAGGCTTGCTGAATTCATGGGGTAGAAAAGTCAGTAATGATCTGAAGGTGGTGGGAGAGGGGCAGATAAGGTGGGAGGGCATCCTGCCACTATTGTGGAGGCCCTAAAACCACTGTGACCCTTTGAGCAATTTAGACACATCCTAGAATGTTATTTTTATATCACCTTCTCTCTCCTGTGCTCCCTCTTCTATCTTCTACTCTTTTCTCCTCTAGGGAAAATGCCAATGGCACTGAGTGCCAAGCCTGTTCCTTAGCAGACCTGGTGCTTTTACACAAATCAGAAAAAGTTGTGTTTTCCTTGGAACATTTTCTCTCATCTATTAGAAAAATAAACGTATCTGCAATTCACTCATAGTTGTAGAGTGCACCATGCACAGAAGACTGCAGTGGCCCTGGCTACAGAGACAGAGAAGTGTTGCTCTTCACAAACCAAACTGGTTCCATGTTTCCTCTGTTTCAAATACCGAATGCTACAGATGCTAAACATACATGTAGCTTTGCAAACATCGTAATTATTACTATTGAGCATTAAGTACAGTTGGCTACTGATTCTGTTAGCTTTATCCTCATGTGGAAAGGAATGAGTCTGAGTATTTTGGAGTATCAATCATTGGAGAAAATACTACATGCATGTTCAAGTGATGCAGATTCAAAGGGCTATAAGCAAAATGTACTTCTATAAAAGTGGCAAAAGTCTTGACTCTATCAGCAAGTGTTAGACGTACTGATCATCAGAGAGTCTATCTGAAGAGATACATATTAGGATAATCCTCCCTACTGTTTGGAAAAGTTTTTGCCTACATTATTTCACGTGACTGCTGCGTTATTTTCATTTAAATTTAGTAGTTTACTGTTTGGGGCTTCTTTTAAACAAGACAAAGGATATTTTGGTGGAGTAACAGATTCTTCAAAGAAGCCACTTTCTATTTTAATCCCCAAGAAAGCCCTTCTTTTCATCATCTAGGTTTCAGTTTCCTAATTTATGAAAAGGAAAAGTGTGCGCCTTCATGAGAAATAATCCGTGATACTGTGTTCTTTCCAGATGAATGGCATTCATATACCATATCAATAAAATTAAAATTAATGAGCAACTAATAATATCCATAAAACTATCATTCCCCCAAAAAATGTATCCAGTGATGAAGGAGCGCCACCTAATGCTCAATGTGGATTTCAACATATCCAGACCACACAGCCATTTGACAAACACCCCTCAGTCGGAGCCCTGTAATTCTATATTAAATTATGGTCATTTTGCAGAGGCCATAACTATCAAAATATGAATTATGACTTTTTGAAGAAAATTTGTATCATGCATATGCTCTAGAAATTGAGTTTTCAAAAAGGAAGAGTCTTCACTTCAATCTATAGTTACGAAAAAAAAGAGGAAGAAATTTATTCCTAAAAAATTTAAACACCATGACCCCAGTTGCAGCAGACGAAAAAGAGTTCAGGTTTCCAGGCTAAACAGGTTCAAATCAGGGCCCAGCCACTCAACAGCAGTATAACTGTGGGTGTCTTTTAACACTGAGACTGTTTCCCTCCGTGAAAAGAACTTAATTTATAGTAGGCCTAAAATAAATGATTGATACTCGTTACTAAGAAAAGGTTTCCCATTTTGATTTATAAGTTAATAAGTTAACTTAGTTTTTACTAGATCCCCTTTCAGTCATCAGGGCTTTAAGAAATCTTTTAATGAAAAGACAATACATGCCAGGTCAACAATTTCATTTCTAATTCCTTCCATAAAAAGGACCTAATCTGAGCTCTTTCTTGATACTTTCCCCAACTAGTCCCAAGTAGATTTAAAGCATATTTTTTCAGTCACTGAAGAAATGATCATGTTCAAACAACAACTCTTATGAAAGAAGAAAAACATCCACTGAATTCTCTTCATTTGCCTTCTAACATCTAATACATTACATTCACGTGTGCTCAGTCATATCTGACTCTTTGAAATCCCATGAATTGTAGCCTGCCAGGCTTTTCTGTCCATGGAATTTCCCAGGCAAGAATACTGAAGTGGGTTGCCATTTCCTGTTCCAGGGAATTTTAAAAATTATTGTTTGGAATTGTTTAAAATCCCATTATGTGACATACGGGGTTTTAAACAATTCAAAACAATAATTATTTTAAATCCTGTTAAACAATTTCAAGAACATCTTTCTCATGACATGAAAAAAAGGAAGGGATTAATCTGGTATGTGTGTGTATATGTGTTTGTAAAAGAATTTTTTTTTTAACCTTTGGATTAATATCATCAAACTTTATTAATCTACCTTTGCAGTTCTCCAAAATTAAGTCTCTTTTGAGCCTAATCCTCCTTCCCTTTCATATTACAGATTTATTGTTTGTAGAAGTGACAATTTAGTTGCAACAGATAGGAACAGTCTCATGACAGCTCAGTGTATTAATTAGGAAGGTCTTTAAAGCACAGCATTACTGAGGACCTTCATGGACCAGGCCTAGGAATGTCAAGCAGCATAGTAAATAAACCTTACTCTCCAGGACCTCACTCTCCTCAGCACATTACTGATCCTCTGAGAGCCAGAAGGCAGATTACAGAGGTAAATTCCCAATACATGTCTTTGAACCCAATACATGTCTTTGAAAGTGGACGGAGCCCCTTCTCCACCAGCACTGTCATCCCAGCAGACCAGACCTTCAGGAAGGAGCAATGGGGACCATGGAAACGGCAGGAAGAGTAGGCAAGTCAGAGATGTGGCTACTTCTCTCTCTCTCTCTCTCTCTCTCTCTCTCTCTCTCTCTCTCATGGCCTTGGAGATTTCTCTCTTTTCTCTCCTGGATTGTAGATGTCTGTCCCTCTCCCCCTCTCTGGGTCCTGGATTTCTTTCTCTCCCTCTCTATCTCTTCACTTTGGATAGCTTTCTTTCCTAGGGAAATAAAAAGGATATTTAGGAAAATGAAGAATGCAAAAGGATATAAGTCAAATAGTGTAAAAAAGGATCATAAAACAGAACTGAAGCTGCTATCCTAATACTTACTGATATGGTATTAACTAAATAAGGCTTGTAATTCCTTCCCTTATTTAAGAAATTAGAGGACTTTCTTGGTGGTCCAGTGTTAAGAATCTGCCTGCCAACGCAGGGGACATGGGTTCAATCCTGGTCCGGAAAGATTCGCATGCCCCGAGGGTAACTAAGCCCATGCACCACAACTACTGAGCCTCCAGGCCTAGAGCCTGTGCTCCCCAAGCGAGGCCACCAGGTGAAAAGGTTGTGCCCATGACTAGTGAATCGTCCCCACGTGCTGCACCTAGAGAAAGCAGCCATGAAGACCCGGAGTAGAGAAAAGTAAACAAATATTTAAAAAAACAGAAATTAGAACTAAAGCAGCATGGAGTCAGTCACATCTACATCCGGACGTGCATACAACATCTAGACAGGAGCACAGTGTGGCAGCAAGAAGAGCTTGCTGAGCAAGAAATCATGTGCACCTCTGAGTACTTCCTAACTTGAGGTTCCTCATCTACAAAATTTGGATGTAAGACTGGATCAGTGGTTCACAAGCATTTTACTTTGTTTTCACCAAAACTTACAGTAATGACTATAATTTCCACCAAAACCAATACACACACACACACACACACCCCCTACAACTGAAGAAAAGTTCTATCAAACAATTCTTATCCTCAGAATGTGCAATGTACTGGTATGTCACACTTTTGTAAAAGCGAATCACTATTCAGTTTAGAGTTCACAATTCACCAAAAGGCCTCAACCTCAGTTTCAGAAACAAAAGTCTCTTTCAGCTCTAAGGGTTTATGATTTCATACCATAGCCTGATCTGGCCTCAGGCTACCTCTCAACATTTCTGCTCTTTTCTCCTTCGCCATCTCTGCTCCAATCTTACTGGCCTTCTTGCTCATCCTTGCAGGCTCCCACCTCAGAATCTTTACCCTTGGTATGCCCTCTGTCTCTTCTGCTCCACTGCTAGGATTACCAGGGTTCTCTAAGTATCACTGCATTCAGCTCTCTGCTAAATGTTAGCAAGCGAGATAAGCTTCCCTGACCACCCACTAAATACCAGTAGAAAGAATACTACTTTCTCCACTCCTTTTCCATAATCTAATTTTTCAGAGCACTTATCAATAATTAACATTACATTACATGTTTTTTTTTTAAATTGTGTGACTCCCCATCCCCAAATTTTAGCTCTATGAGGGCACGACTTTGCCAGACATTGCTACATCCAGGGTGCCTAGAACACTATCTGGCAAATAATAGGAACTTAAAAGTCATTGTTGAATGAGTTAATGAATCTAGAGTTCTCTCTTAGAATAAAACAGCCTACCTTATGGCTCAGCTGATAAAGAATCTGCCTGCAGTGTGGGAGACCTGGGTTCGATCCTGGATTGGGAAGACCCCCTGGAGAAGAGAACAGCTATCCACTCCAGTATTCTGGCCTGAAGAATTCCATGGGGTCGCAAAGAGTCTAACATGACTTAGCGACTTTCACTTCACTGTCTTGAGTTTGTTCAAATCCATGTCCATTGACTCGGTGATGCTATCTAACCATCTTATCCTCTGCTGTCTCTTTCTCCTTTTGCCTTCAATCTACCAAAGGGACTCAAAGGGAAATTCAGTGGAAAGTTAACTTTTCTTCTTTTCTACTATCTTTGCAGAGCATTCTTCTTCTTCTTTGAATGTCTGTACTTCTCTGCTCTCTACAGATTTTGATCTTCCTCCTCACACACAATTTCTACTTCTAAAGGACACTGAATTAGTTTAGACTTTTAAATGCCTTAAACAATGGAAAACATTCTATAAACATCAGGCACTATCATTATTAAAATTGCAGCTGTGCAATTCTTTATCAGGAGCAGATAAAGAATCTACCTGCAATGCAGGAGACCCAGGTTCAATCCTTTGATCAGGAAGAGCCCATAGAGAAGGAAATGGCAACCCACTCCAGTATTCTTGCTCGGGAAATCCCATAGACAGAAGAGCCTGACAGTCTATAGTCCATGGGATCACAAGATTCAGACATGACTTAGTGACTAAACCACCAAGGTGAAAAAAGGTAAAGAAGAGGAGGGGAACCAGAGTAACTGGAGGTGCTACTCTAGGTCGGGTAGACGAGGAAAGCTTCTCCCATGAGATGTAAAGGTAAATAATCTTGTTTCTAATTGATACTCCTACATACTGATTGGTCTCTCCTCTCTTCCTATGTTCAGTAGGTCTCTATCTCAACACCTGTCAATAACAACAAAAGTAATAAAAACAGCTAACATGTATTGGAAGCTTACAATGCATAGAGCATTAAGCTAAGCACTTTCTCTCTTTTAATCATAACAGTATCCCTATGAGGGAGCTAGTATTATTATCATGTTCATATTACAAATGAGAAAATTGAATTCTTCTTAATATTACAATGTTACCGTATATCATGTTTCTCTCCTTCCTGCCTTCCTTCTTCCTCCAAGACAGTGAGCTCCTTAAGAGAGAGATCTGGTCTAATTCATCTTTGTATCTCACATTTACAGCAGGGAGCAGGAACCCAACAGTAGGGCAGAAGGCTGAGTTCAAGAGGCTCTGCTCCACTTCTATATAACTATAACTAGGAAATTCTGAGAAAAAGAGGGCTTCCCAGGTGACACTAGTGGTAAAGGAGCCCATCTCCGGGTTCAGTTCCTGAGTTGGGAAGATCCCCTGGAGAAGGGAATGGCAACCCACTCCAGTATTCTTGCCTGAAGAATCCCATAGCCCTGGTGGGCTACGGTCTATAGCGTCCCAAAGAATCAGACCCAATTGAAGCAGCCTCTCAAGCATGTACTGAGGAAAATTGAGCATGTTATTATAGGATCCATTCTCCCTTTGGAGATTAAATTTTTAATTATTTAATTATGAAAAATACTCAAATATCTAAGATGTACAAATATTCACCTTTCAGAGATTTGGGTACACACAGTAACACTCAAGAAACTGCTTAAAGAGCAAGATGGTTTACTAAAAATGATAGACCCATACTTGCCACTAGATGGAGAGATTTCCCATTTTTCCAAAGCCCTATTTCTGAGCCTCTGTAGCAAGAAACCAGAGAAGGAAATGGCAACCCACTCCCAGTGTTCTTGCCTGGAGAATCTCAGGGACGGGGGAGCCTGGTGGGCTGCCGTCTGTGGGGTCCCACAGAGTTTGACACAACTGAAGCGACGTAGCAGCAGCAGCAGCAGCAGTCGCAAGAAAAAGATTAGACCTGAAAAGGGCTCCTACATATAGTTTCACAATCAAATCACTGCATAGTAAAATTTCAAGACTACCAGTAATAAAAGTAAATGTTCCCAGCTAATCCATTTAAGTTGGACAGAAATTTATGGATCTCAAGATCTAATATTTGCTAAATACATATCATTCATGCTTAGCTGTCTCTTTCCCAAAAGTTTGTTGTTGTTTAGTTCCAAAGTTGTGTCTGACTCTTTTGCAACCACATGGACTGTAAACCACCAGGCCCCTCTGTCGATGGGATTTCCCACGCAAGAATGCTGGAATGTGTTGCCATTTCCTACTCCAGGGGATCTTCCTGACCCAGGGATGGAACTCCTGTCTCCATGTCTTCTGCACTGCAGGGGGATTCTTTACCACTGAGCCACCAGGGAAGCCCCAAAAGTACATAAGAGCTATGAAACTGGCTTCAAGAACTATACCTGCCATCTCCCATCCCCTCCCTTTACCCTGACCTTTTACTATTTCCTTAGGAAAATGAATCTCTAACAAGTAATTGAGGAAGATGCAATTTAATATGTAAAAGGAAAAATTTTAAATATCCACAAAATTGAACAGTAACACCACAAAGCATGCCTTTGTACTATATCAAGTTAGAGGTTAAGAGAAATAGACACACTGGCACACTGCTGTGTGTGTGTTAGTTGCTCAGTCATGCCTGACTCTTTTGCAACCCCATGGACTGTTGCCCTCCAGGTTCCTCTGTCCATGATATTCTCCAGGCAAGAATACTGGAGTGGGTAGCTATTCCTTTCTCCAGGGGATCTTCCCAACCCAGAGATCAAACCTGGGTCTGCTGCATTGCATGCAGATTCTTTACCATCTGAGCCACCACAGAAGCCCATGGCACACTGCTTATAGAGTACAAATGGGTACTATTTGGAATTATCTTCTCTATTCTCTGTATCCAGAGAAGGCAATGGCAACCCACTCCAGTACTCTTGCCTGGAAAATCCCATGGACGGAGGAGCCTGGTAGGCTGCAGTCCATGAGGTCGTTAAGAGTCAGACGCCACTGAGTGACTTCACTTTCACTTTTCACTTTCATGCATTGGAGAAGGCAACGGCAACCCACTCCAGTGTTCTTGCCTGGAGAATCCCAGGGACGGGGGAGCCTGGTGGGCTGCCATCTATGGGGTCGCACAGAGTCGGACACGACTGAAGTGACTTACAGTACAGTACAGTATTCTCTGTATACACAAAAGTAAATAAATTGATGACTCTACTATATTCTTTAGCATATCTTAAACAGAATGTATGGGAGACAACCTTAACTACAGTTGCCTATCTCTGCTTCATAAGATAAAGGTGGTTCTAAAATCTGAAACCTGAACCCAGTTCTGCTACTAGAAGCTACAACAGTAACAAACCAGATGTAGATAATTTAATTGCAATGACCAGGAAGCCACACCAGGAAACAAGCTCCATCCTCAGCTGCTTATAGCAACCATCAGCTTTGATAGAGTACAGATGCCTGTGGCCAGACTGAACAGAGAAAGGACATCTGTTCTTTTTCTAAAGGCCTACTCTTTCTCATAAAGGATTGATAGCAACTGACGTAAGAGAAAGATTTGGATGCAGAAACTTGAAACTTCTACTTTAATCAATTTTATGCTTTCACTAAATTCAGAGTTTTTCCTGCCACACAATAAGATTGTCACTAGTTCAAAGGAGGAAGGAAAAATCTGCATCCCTTGAGATTTCAACTATCTTGCCATTTATAGTGTGTATTGCTCAAAGTATATTATATCTTGAACTTTGTGGATCATGATGTACAGCAAGAAATATATTCTACATCATAATCCAGTACACACAACATGCATAGAATTTTTTTTAAAGTTTCATGAAAGCGACCCTTACATGCAATAAATACACTTAAAGTCTACTTCATGTGTCTTCTTTTTTAATGTTGGCTATATACCACGAATTAATTTCATGACCCAGTAATGGGTTACAACTATAGTTCGCAAAACACTGCTAAACCTCGTTCTTGTGGTTTACCCTTTGCCTACCTCTCTACTGGAATCTCATGCTTTTCTCTACCGTACTCCCCCCACACCGCTTCAGAATCTAATTTCTATTCTTTGTTCACATTAAACCTTAAGGTCAGAGCTCAAAGCTCTTTTGATCTTGTTGTTGGTACAGTCTAGAATCTTCCCTCAGATCACTGCACCTTAATATTCAGACTTCAAGACAAAAGTCACTTCCTCAGAGGAGCCTTCACTGACCACCCAATCTGAAACAGCCACCACACACACCTCCAGCCAGCACAGAGAGTGCAGGGAGGAGTTCACTGCTCTTAGGGTTGTTGGAAAATCTGAATGGCAGGCACCAAAAAACAGTACTTTGCAAATGTCACTTTTCATCTCCTTATGATACTGTACAGGCTTCCCTGGTGGCTCAATGATAAAAAATTCAACTGCATGCAGGAGACGTGGGTTCAATTCCTGGGTCAGGAAAATTCCCTGGAAAAGGAAATGGCAACCCACTCCAGTATTCTTGCTTGGGAAATCCCATGGACAGAGTAGTCTGGTGGGCTACTGAGCCCATGGGGTCGCAAGGAGCTGGACACAACTGAGTGTCTAAGCACATACTTCAGTTGTCACAGAAAAGCTAAATAAAATAAATTTTGAGGAGAAATTAGTGGATTTGGCACTTAAAAGGCCATTCACAATTTAAGCAGAACAACTTCATGATATCAACAGCCTCAGATATGCAGATGATACCACCCTAGTGACAGAAAGCAAAGAGGAACTAAAGAGCCTCTTGATGAAGGTGAAAGAGGAGAGTGAAAAAGTTGGTGTAAAATTCAACATTCAAAACTAAGCTTGTGGCATCCAGTCCCATCACTTCATGGCAAATAGATGGGGAAAAAGTGAAAAAAGTGGCAGATTTTATTTTCTTGGGCTCCAAAATCACTAGAGGGGACAACAGCCACAGAATTAAAACATGCTTGCTCCTTTGAAGAAAAGCTATAACAAACCTAGACAACACATTAAGAAGCAGAGGCATCACTTTGCTAACAAAGGTTCATATTGCCAAAGCTATGGTTTTTCCCGTAGTCATGTATAAATGTGAGAGTTGAACCATAAAGAAGGCTGAATGTCGAAGAATTGATGCTTTTGAACTGTGGTGCTGGAGAAGACTCATGAGAACCCCTTGGACTGCAAGGAGATCAGACCAATCAATCCTAAAGGAAATCAGTCCTGAATATTCATTGGAAGGACTGATGCTTAGCTGAAGCTCCAATACTTTGGCCACTTGATGCAAAGAGCCAACTCACTGGAAAAGACCCTCATGCTGGGAAAGATTAAGGGCAGCAGAAGTGGGTGACAGAGGATGAGATGGTCGGATGGCATCACTGACTCAATAAGCATGAGTCTGAGTAAACTCAGGGAGACACTGAAGGACAGGGAAGCCTGGCGTGCTGCAGTCCATGGGGTTGCAGAGTCAGACATGACTTAGTGACTGAACAACTTCACGAAGCTGTTAGAGAGGAATTCAGACAACAGAGTTTTGAGGATGCAAGTGAACAAGCAGAATCTGCTAAAAAAGGAAGCACTATGCTTTCCAGCAGCTTACTGATAGGTGGGGAGAATAGATAAACACAAGATGGGAAATGGGCTTTTGTTTTATTTCATTTTCTTGAGATGTATGACTCAGACACTGAGGAGAAGGAAAGGGAGAGGAAGAGGCTGAAAGTACAGGAAAGGAGAATGATAACCCGAAGCAAAAGTCCTGTAATGAGTGGGAAGGAATAAGATTTAGAGCAAAAATGAAAGCATTATCCTTCAACATTTGTTTCTATAAACTAGAAACAAAAGACCCAATGATGGGTAAAAAGAAATATCAATATATAGGTTGGAGACTTGGGGTTAAAGAAATTGACCGTTAGACTCTGTCATCTGGTTGTAATGGAGGGAAAGGGGACAGGGTTTTTAAAAGTGAAGGTTTGGAAAGGGATCCGAAGGAGGAGGGGAGACAGACCGGGGTAATAAAATGGGTTGCTGAGTAGTAGTGGAGAAGGAAAGGGTAGTGGGAGAGTCTCTGATGTTAAGTTCATAACTAAATTCATCTGACAATGCACATCCTTCTATCCTCCAGTTCCTTACTTGTAAATGTTTAAAATATTTAGCGATTAAGTGAATACACTAGAACCCTGGTGTTTTCAAACGTGTGACTGAATTAAAATCATCTATAGGCTTTTAAAAATTCAAATATGGAGCCCTATTCTTATTTATTCAGAATTTCTAGGGATGAAGCTCTAGCAAGTGAATTTTCTATAAATGATCTCCAAGTGATCTTGAGGGACATTCTTGTTAAAAAGCACAGAACTAGAAGGTAATCAACTGGCTAGAAGAGAACTAATGCAAAATACAGTTATTACTAAATGGCCCTTAGACAGGGTATGCGACAGTGGCTGACCATTCAAGAAAGCAAAGACTTCAGAATATAAGGATATTAAGATCAGTAACGAGAAAGTAGGGCTTCCCAGGTTGCGCTACTGTTAGAAGAACCTGCCTGCCAATGCAGGAGACTCGAGAGACATGGATTCGATCCCTGGGTGGGGAAGATCCCCTAGAAAAGGAAATAGCAACCCAGATCCAGTATTCTTGCCTGGGACATTCCAGGGAAATCCCATGGACAGAGGAGCCTGGCAGGCTACATACAGTCCTTGGGGTCACTGAAGAGTCAGACACGACTGAGCGCGTACAGACACACAGACACACAGACACACACACACACACACCAATGAGAAAGTAACATACACATCACAACATAGTGTTAAATGAAGCGCGTTAAGGTGAAGCTGAGAGCTTGGAGGAAAAAAATGATTAAAACTAAAAACATTTTACACGTCTGTTCGAAACAGTGTCTCACCTCAAACTGTTAGACTCAGTGTCTTACCCCTAAACTTTCTGTCACATTACTCTCAAGGCTTAGCAGTACAAAAGTGGGGTTCATGGTGCTACAAAAAAAAACAGGAAAAACAAGAAAACTGCAGGGACGGCGCCTGGAAAGGGAGAAAAAGAAAACGCGGTAATGAGAGAAGGGACGCGAACTCCTTTCAGGGCCCAGAAGCCCCAGGACTTGGGACGCGACGTACACCCGACCCCGGAGCCTTTCTTCTGGCCTCGCCTAGCACTCACCATAGCCTCAGGGATCTTAGCACAAGGAAACAGCTATCTTCTCAACAGGAAGGAACCAAAACCAACGCCGGGTTACTCCGGCAACAAAGCCCCGCCTACTGCCGGACTCCAGCCGGGCCGCCAGTGGCCCGCCCCTTCGTCTCTATTGGCTAAGAGTAAACGCACCTCCGCCCACTCTGTCGACAGTCGCCTAGGGTGACGGAACACCGCCTACCTCTTTCCCCTATCGTCACTTCCGTGTGGTGGACAGGTGACCGGAAGTTGAAGCTACTACGTGGCTAAGGCCCAAATAATCTACATTTTTTAATAGGAGTTTATCCAGTTTTCACTTACTCAAGTCTTACACTATATGTTCTATGTTACTTAAGTTTAAATGCATCGCAGAGTGAGTTGACATTTTTCTTTTGGAAAATTTTCCGGAAACGAAACCCTGAGTAATCGGAAGCGATTATTTGTGAACCAGAAGTTTGATGTCACCAAGGCCTGGGCGGATCGGCTTCAGAATGCTAGAGGAGTGCCTGTCGTTAAACCAGTGAGATCTGGACGAAGAATCTGTAAAGTGAGGCCCCCTGCAGTAGGAAGAGTAAGAATCTGAGAGGTAAGTCCCAGAACGGACTTGTGTAACTAAGAGGGAATTTTGGAAAGGGACGGCGGCACGAGTTGAAGTTTGGGTGTTGAGCCGCTTTGGATTTAGGGAAAGGTTGCCTGTTGTTCCAGAAAGGCTTGTACCGCCTTTAAGGCCATCCATACATTTCTGAAAGCATATACTATGCCATTTTAATTTTATTACCAAGAAATGTAAATTAAGCTATGAATTTTTTTTGTCGCTTGTCAAACATTTGAAGAGAAGCTCCTCTGTGATGTATTTAATGAACAGTGGGTGGTGGTGGTGGTGGTGGTGGTGGTGGTGGTGGTGTTAGAAGCTCAGTCGTGTCCAACTCTTTGCGATCCCATGGACTGTAACTCGCCAGGCTCCTCTGTCCATGGAATTCTCCAGGCAAGAATACTGCCATTCCCTTCTCCAGGATTTAGTGAACAAAATAGTGTCAATGAAGTCTTGTGAGGACTTAATTAGTTTAAATTAATTGCTTTTAAATTCCTGGTGTCCATCAGTGATACAAAAGCCCCTATATTAACTACAGTACTATTTCTGAGCTAAATTTAAGGACACACATATGATCATTTAGATTCTACTGGTGGTAATTTACAGTAAACAGTGAAATTTGAAAGTAAGCTACCCCTAATTTTTTTTAAGATATTTGGTAGCCATAACTATATTACCTTGTGAAAAGGGGCTTTAAGGGGCACTTCCAAATGCAAGTTTACTAAATGCAGCAGCAAGTAGAATATCATAATATTAAAATTACAGGGACTTGGTGAATGTGTTTATATGATACTGTTTTAATTTTTTCATTTTATACATTTTTAGGTTTTTCAGTAGAAGTCTTGGGGTACATTTTCATTGGTGAAAAACAATGACTACTCTTGAAAGCTTAGAAACCAAAGGTAAGTATTCTTCTTTTGGTGATAATTATTTTTAAAACATGAAATTTCTGACAATAAGATGAAGGAATGTTTCAGCCAGGGAACCAAACCCCAAAGAGCCCTTGGGAATCATCTGTGCTTCATATCTCTTCATGTTTGTTTTTTAATACAGTGTTTACACTTCAGCACTTCAGATATATGATTGAATATTAACATTGTTCGGTAGTATTTACTAGATGGCTACTGCTGTTAAACAGTAGTGAGAGCAAATGTTTTAGAGCTATGTTCTCTGTCCACTAGAAGATCAAGATTTAAGTAAATAAGAGCATACCTTTTTAAAGATTTAGGTAGACAGACAAACAACTGGCAGATATAGAATACCTTTTTCTTATTGCATTGGTTAGGGATACTGAAAGAATCACAAACTGGTGACTTAAACAACAGAAGTTTATTGTCTCAAAATTTTGAAATCTAGTAGTCCAAGATCTGGGCTTCCCTGGTAGCTCAGCTGGTAAAGAATCGCCTGCAGTGCAGGAGACCCTCATTTGATTCCTGGGTTGGGAAGATCCCCTGGAGAAAGGATAGGCTACCCATTCCAATATTCTCATGCTTCCCTGGTGGCTCAGACGGTGAAAAATCTGCCCATAATGCAGGAGACCTGGGTTCGATCCCTGGGTTGGGAAGATCCCCTGGAGGAGGGTATGGCAACCCACTCCAGTATTCTTGCCTGGAGAATCCCCATAGACAGAGGAGCCTGGTGGGCTACACTCCATGGGGTAGCAGAGAGTCAGAAACGACTCAGCAACTAACTACAGCACAGCACAGTCCAAGATCATGGGCTTCTCTGGTGGCTCAGTGGTAGAGAATCTGCCTACCAATGCAGGAGACTCGGGTTTGATCCCTGGGTTGAGAAGATTCCCTTGGAGTAGGAAAAGGCAACCCACACATATTCTTTCCTGGAGAATCCCATGGACAGAGGAGCTTGGTGGGCTACAATCCATGGGGTCACCAAAGAGTTGGACATGATTTAGTGACTAAGCATAAACAACAACAAAGTCCAAGATGAGTGTGTTGGCAGAGCCATGCTGCCTCTGTAGGCAGTAGAGAAGGATCTATTCTAGGCCTCTCCCCTAGTTTCTGGTGGCTTGCTGGGAATTTCTTGTATTGCGTGTCTTGTAGACACATCATCATGATCTCTGCATTTTTGTTCATGTGGCATTTTCCCTGTGTATGTGTGTCTCTGTGTCCAAATTTATCCTTTTTTTATAAGGACATCAATCATATTGGATTAGAAATGCATACCTCTGTATGATTTCATCTTAACTAATTACATCTGCAGAGACTCTATTCCCAAATAACGTCATGTTCTGAGGTGTGGGACAACATTATGAATATTTGGAGTGGGACACAATTCAACTCAGAGTACTTGCTAACTACATTAGTTAGTTTTTAGTCCTGCTTTGCTTGTCCTTTGTAGAGCATTTCATGCTATTGCTCATTCCCACTTTTTGAAATTCTTTCTATGATTTGCATGAGTTCATCTTATTTTCCATTTACTCTGTGGCCCTTCACTGTCCAACACAGTAGTGACATGTGGCTATTTGAATTTAAATTAATATTTTCTTAAAAATTAAAACATTTTAGGTTTTCGGGTTTTTTTGAGGTTTTCAGTCACACTGGCCACATTTAAGTGCTCAGTGATCACTTGTGACTGGTGGCTATTGTATTAGAAAGTGCAGATATAGAGCATTTTCATCATTGTAGAAAGTCTTGTTGGACACCACTGCTGTAGCTATAGTTTTTTGTGTTTTTTTTAATTTGGCCGTGTTGGGTTTTCATTGCTTTGCATCAGCTTTCTCTAGTTGCAGTGAGCAGGGGCTACTCTTTGTTGCAGGGCAGGGGCTTCTCATTCCCGTGGCCTCTCTCGTTGTAGAGCATAGGTTCTAGGCTCACAGGCTTCGGTAGGTGTGGTGCTCAGGCTCCCTAGCTGCCACCTGTGGATTCCAGGCTGTGCCGGCTCTAGAGCACAGGCTCAGTAGTTGTGATGCATAGGCTTAGTTGGTCTGGGATGTGTGGAATCTTCCCAGACCTGGGATCCAACCCGTGTCCCCTGCTTTGACAGCCAGATTCTTACTTGCCACTGTTCCACCTGGTACGGCCTATAGTTTCTTTTTAATCCTCCTCTTCTTCTGGTTTACCTTTTAAATATTAATGTTTCTGAGCCCTCTTTCTCTTCTGCTTTCACTGCTTTAATACTTATGACTTCCAAATCTATAGCTTAGATCTCTTCTCTTGTGATTCAGACCCATACAGCCTACTGTCTACCGTCTTCACTTAGACATAGATTAAGTCTTAGCATGTCCCAAAGTGAGCACCTCTTGTTTGAGGTTATTCTTGGGTGGAGTGAGTTATGGAGAAACTGTTTTCTTTTTTTGAGGTGGGGAGAGGGGAGGGCCAGGCGGGGTGGAGTGAGATGAGAAACTATTCTCTAGAAGTCACTTTTGCAGCAAGCAGATCTCCAACAGCAAACTCTTTAAAGGGGGTTTAAATGTGTTTAGGAAGTGAAGATCATGCTAATAAATGTTTAATTGAATTCAATTCAGCTGTGTGTAACAGCATTTCAGAGTCACCAGAGGCTTTTTATAGTATTAGAATAAGCAAATTAGAAACTGAAATGAAAGTAACAAGCTGGGGATTAATGGGAAAAAGAGCAGTTAAATCGTAACTAATATGAAAGCAGTTAGCGGTGATTCTTGGCAAAAAGAAAAGTTATATATGACATTATCATTAGTAATTAAAAGTCACTGCAAGGCCTCTGTGAAATTATTATTTGTTGTTACGTGTTTGTAATGAGGATTAGAGTTATAAAGCACTTTCACATACATTGTTTCATTTGATCTTAATTTTACAGTGAAGTAGATAATTCAGCTATTAGTCCTAATCCTATGTAATATCATGATAACTGTTGTTAGTGAAGAAGAGTAACTTGTATCGCGTGGCCTGAGAAAGGGTGAACTTATCATGGCTGATGTTTGTTGGTTGCTTGCATTTCCTATTACTGCCTCAGAAAAGAAGCAGGATTGGCTTAAGGAGACAGAACTTTCTCTCAGTGGACATTTGAGCAGTAGCCATCATGAGAGGGATGTGTCCTTGCTGCTAGGGCTGTTATTGAAAGGGAAACATTTCAGTAAATAGGAACAACTAGAAAATTAGAATTCAAATCCAAACCTTTTTCGGAGAGTGAAGTTGAAATTAAAAGTAAAGGGATTAAAGTCAGACAATTTAGTCTGACCTTCAGATAGGAAGGTCTGAGATGTTCAGATACTTTTAACTCCATAAATAGTCTAACTTTTAAGTCTAGGTCTGTAAAATAACAGTTGTTAGGTGAAAAAGGACTCCATGGGTAGATAAATTTGGGAAATGCTGGATTAAAGGAGAGATTATACTATAGGACCCCTCAGAGCCTCTAATATATTAATGTACATTGTGCAACTCCAAAGAGGTATAGTATGCAGCACTGCCCACACTTATTTGACCAGGGAACTCTATTTGCGGAGCCTGTGACAAAAGGAATGTTTGGATTCCATGTCAGTACATGTGCGCCTAACTCTTTAAATTCACTGCCTATAGTATATTTTTCTAATTAAATGGTAACCAAACTTTATTAGGTGATATTGGTAACATTTAAAATAATATTAATTTAAAATCACCAAGTGATGATCCCTAATAACTGTTTTAGAGCTGAACTGCATATGATCTGAAAAATTTGTCAGATTATAAATGAGTACAGATTTTTTGTAATGGGAAAATATTCAGCAATTTTTAAATAATTATTGGATGTTGAAATGAAATCTTCTAGGTGATGTGTTAATATTAACATTGATGAACTTCAAAACATGTATTCCCCTTTTCTGCACCAAGTACCTTTAAAGTAAGTTGGTGATACAAACATTAGGAGGCAGTCCCTTCCCTAAGGATCTCTCAGCAATTTCATCTACAAGAGAAAAATACTCTTGTGTTTGCATTATTCTGAAAGCACTGTAGGATATAGGGGTTGTGGGGGTCGCGGGGGTGGGGGTGTGTGCAAGTTAAATGGTTTGCCCAAGGTCATATAATAAGTGGCAGTAGAGACTTAAGTTTTTGACTCAGAGTCCAGTGTTATTTCCCTTATACGATCCTGCTGAGTTTGAGTATCTGTCTTCATAGATTTAGTTTTATGAAAAAAGGAGAAATGTCTTTTTAATAACAAACTATAAAATGATGTTCTTTTGTTGCCAAAAACTTGGCCTCTGTTCACCAGTGCCGAATAGAAACGTGACAACAGAGCTTTGGAGGAGGAGCAAAGAGTAGCTTTGTTATTGGGTTGGCCAAGAGGTTCATTCAGGTTTTCCAATAAGATGTTACAAAACCCAAGGAGCCTTTTGGGCAACCCAGTACTTTGCCAAGCAACGAGGGCCACAGCAGGCTAATGCTGTCTAGACTGTCCCTTTCCTGAGGGATGGCAAGGGGTCTTAGAGTTTCAGAGTGGAAAATAGGGTTGTAGATAAGGATCAGGGCTGACGCTGTCTTAAATTATTCTTTCCTCATGGAGACATTAATTAAGATCATTAGCAATGGCATCAGGTGGTTCCAGAACTGATTCTGATGGTCCTCAAGGTTATCGTTGTATGACCTCCTTTCTGGAATGAAGAATGCTCACAAAGGACAGGAGCATTTTCTTGACATCAGGTGCTTTCTAGACATCATGTGCTTTGTACAGCTTTAGCGAGAGGGTAGTCATTCTCGGGGTGCAGTTAGACAAGAGAGAGAGAGAGAACAAAACATCTGTAGGAGACAGGGTGAATGGGCAGAAAGAATAAGGGCTGTAACATAATAATGTGGGTGTCTCAACTAGTTTCTGCTACAGCAAATTTGCCTCAGTATTTTAGAGCAAGGGTTGGCAAATTAGGGATCTTAGGCCTTCTGAGAATATTTGCAGTCAGTTTGATAATAGGGAACACTAACTTTGAATCCCACTTAAGCCTAGTGTTTATCCCAAATAAAAGGGCTTCCCAGGTGCCTGCCAGTGCAGGAAATGCCAGAGCTGAGGGTTCGATCTCTAGGTCGGGAGATCCCCTGGAGTAGGGCATGGCACACTCCAGTATTCTTGCCTAGAAAATACCATGGGCAGAGGAGCCTGATGGCTACAGTCCATGGGGCTGCAAAGAGTTGGACATGACTGAGCATGCATGCAAACGCACATCACAAATAAAAAGAACTGTTCTTTTCATTATTAGATCTATATTACAAAAAAAACACTTTTATTGTTATTATAATTTGAGTTTCATCATTAAAATTTTGGTTTTTTTCTTCATATATAAATGCCTATATAATATCCTTAATTTTGCCTCATGGTCCACAAACCCTAAAATATTTATTATCTGACCTTCAATGGAAAAAGTTTGCCAACCCCTACTGTAGAATATTTGTTCTTTCCCTGCATGTCACCAATTTGGGAGAAAGGCAGAAAGAATGAGCCGTAAACCTTAGATATGTTTTCATTCTTTAATAAGTGATCACAAGTAGAAATTACTATTGATGAATAATTGAAGAATCGTTTTGTTGGTTCCCTTTAAAGAATGGAAAGGGGTTATTTTACTCAAACATTGCCCATAATTACAGAGCTTGTACAGTAGGTCGTTGTCCTTCCACCAGACCGAAGGTAATTGCTCTTGAATATGCCCTGGGTTGGACCTAGTGCATATGTAATAAAGGCTTCAATGTGTGTCACAGGAAAAACAGAATTATGAAAGTAAGTTACCAGGTGAGAAAACACAAAGCCTTGGCTCCCCAACCTGTCTCCTTGCCTGTGCACATTAGCTAGAAGTATAGATGTTACAAAGAGGGAGCTGCCATGTGATACACGGTACAGCTTTGGTTCTCACAAATGCTTGAGTAAGTAGAACAGTTTAAATAAAGTGTAAACTGAGTTTGAACAAAGTTGATTAAATTTCGTGATTGGAGTTTTATAACATATTTTGTTTGAAAAGAGATTTCTGTTAAGTACCCATTAATGTTTCTTTGGCTTTTAAATGTAGCATTAACCATTTTATGTTTTGTTCTTGAATCTTCATTACCTAAAATTCCAACCTAACAATGTTATGACTTGCTTAGAAATCATATTTAGTTTTATTTCTTCAGGTTCAGAGGGCCTGAATGGTATAGTTCTAGTGTGTCTTTTTGTGGTCTTTTAAATTACTACTCTGTAGTTAATTCGTGGTTCTATATTACTTCTTAAATGCCAGAATGTCTGAGTGACAAGATTAAATTTGCACTAAGTACAGTTAGACAAACTTAAAACCAGGTTTTGAGAGCATGGGAATAGGCCTTTATTTTTAAAACTGTTCATTTTTGGGAATTGTCCTCCATGCTAATATGCATGAATTAAGTACAAAACCCTTTCGCTTTCTGAAGTATTCCTTTTTTCATCTTTTTGAAAGTAGAATCAGTCCTAAAGCCCAAATATCTTAGTTAACACTTAATACAGAAATGACAGATACTTTATTCTACTATAAAATATTTTATTAAATAGAACACCTTAATTATAGCTCAGACGTCATTCTACCTCTTGTCTAATGAACATAACTTGGGATTCCCTGTCCATTACTACATACTCACGAAAAACTCTACAAAAATCTGTTAAATGAAAAAATAGTTCTGGAGTATGGTGATATAACTTTGTAGAACTTTAGTGTAAGAGAAAAGAAGGCAGAATTATGTTTTATCATATTAATTAAGCTTTTTCTCCCCTTGATGATAAACTCTGAAGTTTATCCTTATCACCACTATTACGTGTGCTCATCCTTTTTCCCTTGTTACCATGCATTAATCGTTCCTCAGAGTCTTAGGTACAAGGCATTTTACCAAGAATACAAGGGTAAACACAGGACACACAGTCCCGCCCTCATCGGACTTATATCCCATTGGAAGGCAAAAACAGTGTATTTCTAATTACACTGAACAAAATGTCAGTTAACTGTTGTGATAAATGGTAAAAAGCAAGGCATGGTCTTTGCTGTTGAAGCATATAATCTTGGAAGACTATAGAGAAAGGCTTCCCTTCGAAAGTTTGAACTGAGATTTGAAAGGTGAGTCGGGAGGAGGAAGTTAGGAAGAATATTCCAATAAAAAATGTTTGCAGAGGAAGAGGAAGGAGTCTACTCCTACTGAGACACTAAGAGAAAACAAATAAGGCTGTAACTTAGGATCTGAGGGAGTGAACGGCATAAAGTTGAGACCCAGGAGTTGAGCAGGGGACTAGATCACCGAGGGCCAGGTAGGCCATGGTGAGGATCTTGGTCTTTATTCTGAGAGTAATGGGAAATCATTCAAGGGTCCAATCTGCCTTTTTTTTTTAAGCTTGCTATAACTGTTATATAAACTCTGTGGGCTTTTGCAACCTAACAGGGCTGTTAAGAGAGGCAATAAGTTTAGGCTGATAAGGTGCAATAGTTTTGGTTTGTGGGAAGGCCCAAAAGTCTGCCTGCAACACAGGAGACCCGGGTTCAATCCCTGAGTCAGGAAGATCCTCTGGAGAAGGGAATGGCTACTCATTCCAGTATTCTTGCCTAGAGAATTTCATGGACAGAGGAGCCTAGTGAGGTATAGTCCATGGGGTCGCAGAGTTGGACATGACCAAGGGACTACACTTTCCCAGACCCATTAACATCTTAGCTCTGGATTCATATTTGGACTGAAATCCTAGTTTGACACTGATGATTTGGACAAGCTATTTAACCTTTCATTGCCTCTGTTTCTGTCTGCAAAATGGGTTCTATTATGCAAAGTCATGAGACTTGTAAAACCAAATGATACTGATGCATCTGAAGAACTTAGTAGAACTGAGTCCTTGGCACATAGTGAAGTGAATAAAAGCTATTCCTAGGTTTTGGCCTCAATTTTCTCAAATGTATTCTGGACTTGTAAAATGGCAAGGAATCTCACTTGTTGCTCAGAGGAATGTTAGTGAATTTACTAATTCAGGAATTCCGTGTCAGTTAGGTGTCATTCTAGCCATCTCGTCGAGGCTTGCAACATTTCCCATCCTCACAGATTCTCAATTCTTTCTAAGCTCTAAACCACGTATTTTCTTGAATCAATTAGTGAAAGTAGCCTTTTCTTGGAGAAAGGTGACTCAGTGAAGCTTCTTACACTGCGTGATTTGAGATAAGGTAAAATAGAAAAGAAACAAACTGTTCTTTGACTGGAGCAATGGTGGTACAGTAGTGAGCGTAGCTGCCTTCCAAAGGTTATCTGAACTAAGGATGACTAGTCAGGTTGGCTTATATGAGAGGAGATCATTTATTTCAATTGAGCAAATTAGTAGGCATGAGCATCAATGTATTAAGTGTTTCAGAGGAAGGGGGATGGGAGCTATCATTTATCTGCATTTACTTCTGTGCAAGACAGTTTCTACACTTGAAGGGGCAGTGTGTACAGTAGTCAAGGCCCTAACCCTAACCCCAGTGAAGGACAGGGAAGCCTGGCATGCTGCAGTCCAAGGGGTCACAAAGAATCGGATATGACTGAGCGACTGAATAACAATGATGATAATACCCTCTACTTACTAGCTGGGTGGTGTGACTGTGGGCAAGTTCCTGGACCTCTTTGTGCCTCATTTTCTTCATCTGTAAAGGAGAGCTAATTACACCTACCTCAAAGGGTGATTTTAAGAATAAAATACTTATATGTAAAGTATTTAGAATAGTGTTTGACATGTGCTAAGTCTTTATAAACGTTGGTTATTTGTTACCATTCTTTCATTGAAGACACAGGTAACCCTAGATGTACTGTTAAATCCATTTCGTGGAGGCTAAAACTGAAGCTCAGATAATTTGCAGGGTTTTGTACAGGATTATACAGGAAGCAATGGTAGAAATGGAACTAAGAACCAGATCTGGCTAATCCCAGAGTCCATGGCATTTCTATAATGTCCTGCTCCTTCCATTTGTTTAGGGCATGGTGCCTGGCCACAGAGTGTTTATCATACTTATTGGGGAAGTGAGATTTAGCATATAATAAAACCCATAAATGATAATCATGGATCATGATTAAGATTCACACTGAGTGTTGAGATAGTTAAGTAGCACAGGCATTCAGAGTATAGGCTAAAAGTTGGAAATTTTTAATGCAGAGTAGAGTTTAAGCTGGCTTCTTAAAGGGATAAGTTAGAATCACAGTAAATGGTGGAAGAAGCCATCTAAAAGAATAAGAAATAGCGGAAACAGAGGCCTGATTAGAAGCCTAGGAGAGAGAGTAGTCCAGTTGGATAGTTTGTGAACCATTCTTTGCTAAGAGTTCACAAACAGGTGAGTCTGTTCTGAGATAGACACTTTCAAATAGGTATGTACATAGCCTACATTTATTTTTATTATTTAAGATTATTGAGTGTCCACAATGTGCCAGGCATTTGATCTTACTACAGCCTTTCTTATCACAACCTTGTAGCATATTTATTACATATTTGTTACTATCTCCACTTTTCAGATTAGGAACTTGAGATTCATAGAGAGTTACATTATTTACCTAGGATTATACTAGGAAGTGGGCTTCCCCGGTGGCTCAGCAGTAAGGAATCTGCCTGCAATGCAGAAGACACAGGAAACATGGGTTCGATCCCTGGATCAGAAAGATCCCCTGGAGGAGGGCATGGCAACCCACTCCAGTATTCTTGCTTAGAGAATCCCATGGACAGAGGAGTGTGGTGGGCTATAGTTCATAGGGTCACAAAGAATTGGACACGACTGAAGCGACTGAGCACAGCACAGCACAGCATACTAGGAAGTAGAAGTGGGAACCAAATAACTTGATTCCAACTCTCTTGCAGTTTCCACCAAGAGAGAAACCATTTACTTAAGGAAGGTTTGAACCTATAAGACTTCGTTCATCCTTTGTTGACACAGGATTGTTTTGAAATTTAATTTTTATTTGAAAAAAATTTTTTTTTCAGTGCCAGGAATTCTGAATGTAGGGTAAAGTATATCTTGGCATTTCCTGGCATTTCTTTTCAGCAAATAGCTTGTTTTGTTTTCCATCCTACAGCCATCCTTACTCCATCCCCAATCCGAGGAGCAGGAGATGGAATGGAAACTGAGGAGCCACCTAAATCTATTGAAGTTACTCCTGGAATCCAACCTATAACGCATCACATCCTTCAGAGTCCACGAAAGAAAGCAGTCCCATCAGAGAGCCCAGGAGTTCTTCAGCTAGGGAAGATTCTCGCTGAAAAAGCTGTGGAAGTCGAAGCTGTAAGAATTTTAGTTCCCAAAGCTGCTATAACCCATAATATCCCCTACAAAAATGCAAAGGTTAAGTCTCTGGGACATCATAAAGGAGAACTCCTTGGACAGCCAGAGGGAGTCATAGAACCCAGAAAGGAACTGTCTGAGGTAAAGAATACATTGGAAAAGCTCAAGAACTCTGAAAGGAGGTTGCTGCAGGACAAAGAAGGCCTTTCAAACCAGCTCAGAGTACAGTCAGAGGTAAGAACAGCCTTAATAGCTTTAATGACAATGGCTATGAACATAGAATGAACACAGAAAATATTATAAATATAGAATAAAATATATTTCCTCTTGGAATGTTGTTCATTATAACTTGTCATTACTCCAAAATGCTTCCTCTTAAATTTCCCGTTCTGTTAGTGCCTCTATTAGAATTAGTTTATGTTGGGAACTTATATTCTAAACATGGTTGAAGATGACATGTAAGGTACTTTGGACAATGTGCGGTACTTTGGACATTGTACAAGACCACCTGTAAGTTATTAAGGAGGTTACAGTTAAGAACTCACAGGCCAGAGATGAACCAAATCGACTAGTCAGTAATCCTTGCTTTAAGAATCCATAAATTCCAAGGATTTTTTCTATGTATAGATAATAGTTAGAATAAAGAAAATTGTGGAATAAGTATTGGTATCTTCATTGTAAATTGGAAATGACCTATATTGCTTGATTTACTGTCTTTAAACTTTTGCTGTTGTTGTTCAGTCACTAAGCTGTATCCAACTCTTTGCAACCCCATGAACTGCAACACGCCAGGCTTCCCTGTCCTTCACTGTCTCCCGGAGTTTATGCAAACTCATGTCCATTGAGTTGGTGATGCCATCTGACCATCTCTTCCTCTGTTGCCCCCTTCTCCTGCCCTCAATCTTTCCCCGCATCAGGGTGTTTTCCAATGAGTTGGCTCTTCACATCAGGTGACTGACAGAGAAACAAAGTGAGGAGTGGTAAGGCAATATTTGCTAAAATGTAAAGTGTAAAGGCTATTAAAAAAAAAGTTCATAGTCTTTAATCTTTACATCTTAGTAAATATTGCCTTAGCACTGCCCACTTTGTTTCTGTTAGATTATACATCTTTGTTCTAGAGGTTAGTCTTTATAAGTGACACCATGGTTACTGATTCTTATCCAAATATGTTTCTAATGTATTTAATAATATATTTTAAATAACTAATTTGAAATTACAAAACTAGTACATATTTGTAAACATCTTAGAAAATACAGAAAAAACAATGAAAATAGTATCACCTATAAATACCATCCAGCTGTAAGTGCATAATTATACATATTGAGTTCATTTTTGCCTTGTAATTTACTTTTTTTAGTTAATATTTTCCCACGTCTCAAGATATCCTATTAAAATATCATTATTAATAGCAACAGTGTTTTTCAGTAACTATACCACATGCCAATACCTTTTATTGGACATTTGTTTTAATTTTGTTTCATTTTTTATAACAGTGTGAAGAACATGATTATAGACATCTTGAATAGCTTTCTTTGCTTAAATTCTTAAAAATCCTAGGGCACAAAGAAACCAATTTTTAAATGTTGAAAAAGATTTATAAAACACTGTCATACTTTTTAGCAAAATTTATTGGTTCAGTTTTTTAAATTTTTTCCTTTAAGTGTTGATGAGAGGCAGTTTGTAATTATTATGATAATGATTTGTACTCTTAAGAGGCTCAAATTATAACTGCATGGACTGTAGATTAATAGAGATATAGACATGGTATGTATATATTATGAAACTTAACTTGTTTGATATCACTTTTTGATATGCACTTGTAGCAATGGCGGTCCAAATTACATATGAAACACAGTTTCTCTTCTGTTCATTTTGCTACATTGAACTCACTGGCATTACTTTGAGCTTGTATTGGTCATGATTTCTTCCAGGTCAATCGTGAGTTAAAAAAGCTGCTGGTGGCTTCTGTTGGGGATGACCTTCAGTATCACTTTGAACGTGTAGCCCGTGAGAAAAATCAGCTTATTTTAGAAAATGAAGCCCTGGGTCGAAACATCGCTCAGCTTTCTGAACAGTTAGAACGGATGTCAATACAGTGTGATGTGTGGCGAAGTAAATTCCTCGCAAGCAGGTATTTTCTATTTTATTTCCTAGTTTTTGCTCTGCCAGATTTGTTGACCCTCCTAATGCAAAAAAAAAAAAAAGTGTAGTGTGAAAATTTCTGACTGAGATGGTCAGATTACCTCATACATAATTTAAGAGATGGACTCTCCCTCCTCTGGATGGTCATACAGTAAATAGTAACTCATTTCCTACTTTTTGCTCTGTCAGATTTGTTGACCCTTCTAATGCAAAAAAAACTGGATTGTAGTGTGAAAATTTGACTGAGATTGTCAAATTAACTCATACATGATTTAAGAGATGGACTCGCCCTCCTCTGGATGGTCATACAGTCTCCCTAAATGGAAAAGTGCTAGCATAAAGCTACTCCCTCATTCCAGATTCTGAGTTACTCTTCTGTAGTGGAAATCACTCTAACTACAATGTTTAAGATCAGAACAAAACTAAACTCAGACAGCTAATAAATATTTAAATTTTTAAAAGAAGATTTTTCCCCACATTCTAAAAACTCACATATCATTGCCACTGCATAATGTCTTATTTTGTCTCTCAGACTCTGTTCTCATTGCTCATTTAGCTACATCATAATAGAGCTTCCCAACCTTTTTCTCTTTATACACAAATAGAAAGCGATAATCTGCATGGCATACCGGACGAGGCTACCTCTCCAGTAGAGGTGAGAACCTTAGGCCCTTATAACCCCCAGACGCATGAATACACTGGTAGTTGGGAAGGTCTCTTATATGTTACTATTTTCTATTCATCCCCTCCTTCCAACTTTGAGTTACTGGAGAACAGAATGTGGGTGTTACCCATCTGAGTATTTTCAGTGTTTAGCTCAGTGCTTCCCATATAATATGTTTAATAACATTGATTTAAGAGGTTTCTCACAAACACCAAAGGTTTCCAGTCTGTACCTTAAGAACCACTGATTGTAATGAATATATTTTTAGAAAGTTATTTCTTCATGTCTTAATATCGGTGATACTTTCTAATAATTGATTACTCTGTTAAAATCCTTAATTTGTTTTCTAATTGTACTAATAAAGGATGTATTTGGAGAAATGAATTTACTGTTTATTGGCTTAGAATGAATAAGTTAATTTTTACTGAACAGCTTAAGAAGCAAATCATGCATGCATTTTATAGATTACTACAATATGTAATTTATTAAACATTCTGATCAATGTTAACAGTAATACTTTGAGGGCAATAATAGTGAAACCAAACTTTATTTATATTTTAGTTGATTTAATCTTTTAACATCAGAACTGTTTTCATTTTAAGGAATTCAGTGGTTACTGTGGTCTGAGACTTTAATTTTAGTTGTAAGATTTTTTCAACTGAATAAAAATACTTTAAAATTTTGCTTCAGTTCTATCACTAGAGAATTGTTAAACACATTTTGCTACATCCAATCAGAAAACATGAAGCTTGTTTTTTTTTTTTTTAAACAAAAAGGGAACGAAATGGCTCTATGTATGCTAATACGAAAAAAATCATCAAGGTAAATTATTAGGTGAAAAAGTGAACTACAAAAAAGTTTGTATCAAATAATTCCTTTTTGTAAATAAAATTAATATATTTTTATACATACTTTTATGCTGATATACATATAAGTTATTTTTTCCTATAAAAATATATTGGTTACTTTATTGATTACTGATTATAAAAGGAGGGGCCTGACTGCTGGACAAGAGGACTTAGTTTTCCTTTTATATAAACCTTTCTATATTTAATGTTTTTCTAATGACAGGTAATGAGTGGTAGAAAAATAACTCTTGTTTTTCTCTAAAGTTTTCTCTATTTGAGAATAATTAATGTTATTTTTCTTCCAAAATTTGGTTAATCTAGAGTAAGACTGAAGTACATTCCAAAGTCACTATACAGGAAAGTTCAAACATTGTTTTCTTTGTCATTTTGTAAACAGATATTTTAATTGAGTCCCTTTAATGAGTTCTAAACTCATAAACATTTTAAATGTTATGCTTTTGAACTGTGGTATTGGAGAAGATTCTTGAGAGTCCCTTGGACTGCAAGGAGATCCAACCAGTCCATCCTAAAGGAGATCAGTCCTGGGTGTTCATTGGAAGGACTGATGTTGAAGCTGAAACTCCAGTACTTTGGCCATCTGATGCGAAGAGCTGACTCATTTGAAAAGACCCTGATGCTGGGCAAGATTGAAGGCAGAAGGAGAAGGGGACAACAGAGGATGAGATGGTTGGATGGCATCACCGACTCGATGGACATGGGTTTGGGTGGACTCCGGGAGTTGGTGATGGACAGGGAGGCCTGGCGTGCTGCGGTTCACGGGGTTGCAAACAGTCGGATACCACTGAGCGACTGAACTGACTAAACTGAAGTGAAGGTTTAAAAACTGAGAAGTAATTTGACAGTCGTAAATCTTTTTGTAAGTTGTTAAAAATGATAATCACTGAGGTAGTATATTAACTTTTTAACACTGTCTGAGAATTTATATGCAAGATTTTTATCTTTTCCAGGGTTATGGCAGATGAGTTAACGAACTCCAGAGCAGTTCTGCAGCGTCAGAACCGTGATGCACAGAGCGCTATACAAGATCTCCTGAGTGAACGGGAACAGTTTCGTCAGGAAATGATAGCTACACAGAAGTATGGCACTTGTTTACATTCTGAGCCCTTCTACTTTCTCCTGCAATTTTTGTTATAGTTCTTTCGTATTTCTACATTTATTAATTCACTGAGCATATACTTTGAGTAGCATTTTAAAATAGCTGCCCAGGGAAAGGAGGAAGAATGAAAAAAGCAGAAGACATGCTTCTTATATTCTTAATGGGGGAGAGATTAGTTATATCTATAGTGGAAGAAATTTTTGCATTTAAAAGTACTTTTTGGTTACAGTTATAGCAGTTTTGTAGTTTTTGGTAGAAGCCAAAAAGTATACCGGTCTTTACTTTGGAGGGAGATCTTTTTGAGAACTATTCTACAGTATGAGAGCTTACTTTCATATCCATATGCACCAGAACTGTCAAAATTGAGACTCTTCCTTAAAAGCACTTTATACTTTTATATAATTGATTTCTTACAAATTAAATAAAATTCAAGAGAAAATTATAGGGGACATTAGAAGAATGAAAATATATCAAAATATCAGATTTTGTGGGAGGCAACTAAAGCAGTGTTTAGAGGGAATTAATAAAGCTATAGCTTTAAATGCTTATTATAGAAAAGGAAAAAAGGTCTCATCAATAAGCTAAGCTTCCTTTTTAAGAAATACAAAGAGCAAATTAAGCAGAAGGAAAGAAAGGATGAGAGCAGAAATAAATGAAATAGAAAACCAAACACTGGTTCTTTGAAAGGATAAAGTTACAAAACCTCCAGGCAGTACAATCAGGGGGAAAAAAAAAAAAAGATACACAGCATGAGAAGGAAAGGGGATACTACAGAGTCTATAGTCATAAGATAATAGGGGATGTTATGAACAACTCTTTTCCAATCAGTTCAACAGCTTACATGGACAATCTACTTAAAAGACTCAGACTACTAGAATACTCAAGAACAGATAACCTGAATAGCCCTGACCTATTAAAGCAATTTACTTTGTAGTTAAAAATCTTCTAATAAACTCCAGGCCTACGTGAATCAAGTGGTAAATACTAACAAACATCTAAGGAAGAAATAAAACCAAATTTATACAACTTTACTAGAAAATAAAAGAACAGTTTCTACCTTATTTTTTGTGGCCAGCATCATCTTGATACCAAACTATACAGAGGCATTACAAGAAAACTGCAGGCCAATATCTATCTATAATGACTATAGATGCAAAAATCCTTAATGGAATTTTAGTGATTCAAATCCAACAATATATAAAAAGCTTTATACATCATGGCCATGGAGGTTTTACCCCAAGAATTATAGGTTGCTTTATCATTTAAAAATCAACCAATGAAATACAAAAAATTATCATATATATACATACATACATGCACACATATAATGTATATATACACACACACATATGCATACACATACATATATATATACACACATACCATATAAGCATCTCAATAAATGCACAAATTAAATAAGTAGTTCTATAATACTGAGTATATTATATTTTACCTGTACTAAAATAAGAGAACCAAAAAGGTACTTTTTGCCTCTCATAACCATAAAATCAGTTTAGGTGGTTTTTGTAATCTGACTTATTTTACCAGACTTCCTGGTTTATTGAACTCTTGAGAGAAAGAGGAGAAAGAAACTATATGATTTCAGAAACATGTTTCTCAGCATTCTTGCTTTTTATATTTTATCCTCTTACTAATGTTCAGTGCTGTGTGTTGCTGCAGGTTGCTGGAGGAGCTCTTGGTCTCTTTGCAGTGGGGAAGGGAGCAAACTTACTACCCTAGCGGGCAACCTCACAGCACGGCAGAACTAGCATTAACAAATCACAAGTTGGCAAAAGCAGTAAATTCTCATCTTCTGGGAAATGTTGGCACTAATGGTCAAAAAAAGGTTCCATCAACAGTTGAATTCTGCAGTACTCCAGCAGAAAAAATGGCTGAAACGGTAAAATATTTCTCTTTCATGATCTGTATAACCTCTAAGACTGTCCTCTTACATGTTATAATGAAAAGTGCTTGGCACTGGGAGTTAGGAAATATGGAATCAAAATTTCTCATGCTAATGAGCTAGTAATCTTGGAGGAAATTATTTCCTCCTCTGAGCTTAATTTTCTCAAACTCTATTAGTATACTCTTGAGGAGAAAAAAGTGTAATTGTTTTTAAAGATGGCCACTCCTATCTTAGTTCAGCTGCTTGCCCTCTTGGTTTCTGTACCCATCCAACTCGTACCTCAGATTCAGTAGATGACTTTGGTTCCTCATTCACAGAACAAAAAGATGGTAGAGGCAGAAAACTCCCTCCAGGTCCCAGCTGCTATGTATCTCGAAGCCTAGCTATGTGGCCTCCAACCTTACATATATTTCTGTTACTGGAAAAGTGTCTCTTTGGCTCTCCAAAGCATAGCATATTCCCCCAGGCTCATCAGGCCTCCCACTAACAGGTACTTCTTCTGTTGACTCTTTTTACTTAAGAACATGTCCAAGTGTCTTCCATCTAAAAAGAAAACTGTTCCCTCTATCTTAAGTTCTCTACATATGGTCTTATCACCTTCCCTTCACAACCAAAACTCTGGAACAAGCAGTTCATATTTATTTCTACTTACATACCTCCCTTCCTCAACTCCCGCCATTGCTTATCTCAGTAGAATTCCAGCTCCACTGTCCTGAAAAAGGACTCTCATTAAGGCCATGAGTATTTAAGTACTTTGTCACATTTTACTTGAACTCCCTCAGTTTCTGAAGCCGTCATACTCTCCCAATTCTTTGCTACTGCTGTGACTGTTCGTTCTCAGCATTTGGTGGGGGGAAGGGGAATCCTCTTCCTGTGCCCACTCTTGAGCCTTTCCTCACGTAGTTGACTTTCTGTATCATCTCGGGATTATCATTAGCTAATCCCCATAGCATTATGCTTGTGACTTCTTCAGCTGAGACTTTTTTTTCTAGAATAAGATACATACCCAGCTGGACATCTCCATTAGCTCGTCCCATAGACAGCTAAAAACAGAACAACCTCTTGCCTTTGTATTTGTATTACCATTCTAGGGGGAAAAAAAAAAGTAAAAGAAAAATAACCTGTTTCTTCTGTATTTCCTAGCTTAGCGAACTGTACCTACTACATTGGATGTTTTGAGGATTCCATAAAACAATACATATAAAGCCTGTAGCCATTTGCAGTATAGGTAATTTCTCAATAAATAGTAGCTATCATTTTTTATATCCTTCATCCCCTAAACCTGTTGCCTTTATGAGTCCTGTCAGTTTCTTCTAATTTATTCCCTCTGCCAAGTTTAGACACCTGATTGCCAGGCTAGACTGTACAGTAGCCTCCTAACCAGTATCCCTCCCTTGCTTTTTTACTTACCTGCAGCCATCCTCTGCTGCCAGACTGTTCTTTCAAAAATGTCAGTCCCATCATCTTGGTACTCATGTTCAGAGGACTCCCAGTCTCCCTCGTTACTGAATCTGAATTATTTCATATTGTATAGAAGGCCTTTCATTAATCATTATTCCAGCTCCCCTTCCCTTGGAGCATTTCCCAGGTGTGCCCACCCCCTGCACTTCACATCCCAGCTGTGTTAACCACTTTCATTCCACAGACGGGCCACTGTACCTCACGCCTCTGTACATACTTCCCTCTGCCTAGACTGCCTCCCAACAATCTCTCTCCTTGCCCAACCACTACACTGCCTTTAAGAATCAGCCTTCCCTGATTCCTTCAGGCAAACCTAGATTTTCCTTCCTCTAGGCTTGCAGTTCATCTTGTACATAAATCTAGTATAGCTCTTTATCATGGTTCATTGCAGTTTGATTCTCCACCTCCCAAACTGTAAGCTCTTCAAAGATGGGCACTATGTTTCCTCGAGTCTGGCATAATCCTCTATACATAGTAGGTGTTCAGCTATTTACTGAATGAATCAGTCCCTGAAACTAAACATTATCCAAAATTGTTTCTCCTTTTCTATTCTTTTTGTTGGGAAATTGTGTTGCTGCCCACTCAGTTGCTGCCAGTAGCATCTGGTATAACTAACTGCTTCTGATATCTTGAAACACTCTCTTCCCGTGGCTGATGTAACCTTACCCGCTCTCTTTTCTCTTTTCTCTGACCATTCTGTTTCACCACACGATGGTGGGTAGCCTCAGGGCTTGTTCTTGGTTTACATCCTCTTCCTCCAGTCCTTTATCCACCACATTGTCTCACGGAACAAAACTGACGGTCCTCCTTCCTCAGTGTCTCTTAGACCTTTCAGCCACATTGCTTCAAGATCAACCTTTCTTAGCTTAATTATTGCATTAAACTCCCTTTCTCTCTTATTCCCATTGTCTGCTTTGGTTCCCACCCCTTCTCTCATCCACCAGCTGTGTACAGAGTGATCTCTCTGAAAGACACCCAGCTTAAAATCTTGATCACTTTCAGGCTAAAATCTGGAAACCTTTTATGCTATTGGTATCTCAGTCTCCTTTAACTTTAATTCATTTGCCATTTTGTTTCTAAAGATACATAATGTAATTACAAATATAGAGAATAGGGGTACCTTTCTTATTTCCCCTTCTCAATTTATAAGCAGCTTTAAGATAAGCCCTTTATCTCTGTCCTTTAGCATCTAACCAAGCTCCATAAAAACAGAAGAATATCAAAAACTAAATTGAAGAAGCAATAATCCTGTAGAAAAACAGAGGTATGGAAATGAAATGGTAGCTCTTAAATGATGCCAGGACATTTTTTAATTAGTTGTGGCCCCTTGGGTACATTGGTAACTTAGAAGGAAAAAATCCCGTTGGACAATATGAGAGCTAGGGAAACAGACACCTTGAGCCATTTCTGAAAGCTGTTTCAATAAGCCTTACATAGAAGAGAAAGCTCCTTTCCTCACTGCTTTTCCCAGTTCCTTTCTAATTCCACTGCCAATCTCCTTTGCACAGTAACTCATACTCATCATAATGATGATGGTTGTCACTGTTTAGTTGCTAAGTTACGTCCAATTCTTTGCGACCCTATGGACTGTAGCCCCCAAGGCTCCTCTGTCCATGACATTTCCCAGACAAGAATATTGGAGTAGGTTGCCATTTCCTTCTTTAGGGGATCTTCCTGACCCAGGGATCAAACCCATATCTCCTGCATTGTAGGCAGATTCTTTACTGCTAGGCCACCAGGGAAGCCCTATGAAGATGGTTAGGAGAATATGAAAATGAGAAACAGGAGCTATGAGCCAGCCATGTTATCCTTGCCCTTAACCAGAGAATTTTTTTCAAACCAAGATTTCCTCCAGTTGTGGGTCTCAGAAAATGGAATAGAAAATTTAGAGCAGAAGAATTGAGAGTGTATGATGTCCATGAATCCAAGAAACAAAAACATGATCTTTAGCATAATACTGCATGTAAATTAGAAAAAAAAGAAATGAAAAGCCATTGATTTGACAAGTAAATAATCAAAAACTTTGAAATACATGTCAGTAGAAGAATAAAGGTAGAATTCCAGTTTCAAGCAGTTCAATGAAGGCCTGAAGGAGAAAGGTAATAAGTATATTTTGATTAAGGATAAAAATGAGTATCACTTATGGTAAAATAGATATAACTGTATCAATTTATTTTCTTCTATATTTTCATCAATACGCATGAGAACATTTCTTTATTTTTAAAAATACGTAACCTAGGTAATATAACAACTAGACATCATCGTTAAATTTAGAGCTTTTTGAGAAAAAGTGTAAGTTCTCGAGTCAAATTCATCATTCAGATCTTACTTTTTATGGTAGTTCCCTATTAATGAAATAGAACGTATGAGTAGTTACATATTAGTAAGCCAAGGACTTTTGTAGTCCCTGTTGTATATATGACATTACCTCTTATTTTCCTTAGGTTCTACGCATTTTGGATCCAGTTACATGTACCGAAAGCTCACCTGATAATCCATTTTCTGAGTCTTCACCAACCACCTTACTTGCTACAAAGAAAAATATTGGACGATTTCATCCCTATACAAGATATGAAAATATAACTTTCAATTGCTGCAATCACTGCCAGGGAGAACTTATTGCCCTTTAACAATCAGTCTGGTGGAGGCACACTACAGGCACTTGTTTTTACCCAAGAGTCATTATTATTTGGGAGCTGGGGGTCTTTGGATGCTAGAAGTATTATCTCTTTCTATTTAAATAATATATATCCCCAAAGATGTTCCATGTACTGGACTCCAGATTACCCTTTCTTAATAAATACCTCAGGGTAAAGAAAAAAAATGAAACTGTGTAGATATATATAAGTAGACAATACTTCCCAGGCATGTTAAGATGGTTTTCCTAAAGGACTAGATTCTATACCTTTGTTTCAGGCCCTAATTTATTATTTATCTTGCTATATATTTTACATAAACAGATTTAATTTCTGAACTCTAAAGCAAGGATTGGCAAACTGTAGCCTTGGGTCATATGCAGCCATACCTATTCATTTACTGTTGTCTATGGTTATGCTACAATAGCAGCATTGAGTAGATACAACAGGGTTTATATAACTAGCAAAGCCTGAAATATTTATTATCTGACTCTTTACAGAAAAAGTTTTCTGACCCTCACTCTAACACAAAAGTAGCTGCAACGGTTGGGGAGAGAATGGGGTAGGAGTCCTTTCTCTTTTTGGTGATTTTGGAGCAGAGTACAAAAGAGTCTTATGGAAACAACAGGTGGAGGAACTATTTTAAGAATAAATGCTAAATGTTAAAAAAAATTTAAATATTTTACAGCCACATTAAACAAATGCTTGAGCAAAATCATTGTTCTTATTTTGGTTTTATGCAGGGGATTCTGTATTTTAAATGGATATAACTGATCTACAGAAGAAACTTAACTGTTGAGCTCAGTTTGGCAATTGCAGCACAATAGGAATATCCAATTTGATACTTATGAAATATGGCAGAGAAAGTAAGATCTTTGGAAAACATCGCTCAAGCTCAAAAATGCAGTTCATCAATTGATTTTTACTATGTAATGTGTTATTATTTATTTATGATGGGCCATCATAAAACACCTTTTTAGAGGCCTGGAAAAATGTCCACAAAAATGTTGATAACAAATTACCCTAATGGGTTTCTTTACCTATCAGTAAAGAAATCCTCAAAAGACAAATCTGATCAAGTAACAATATATTTTAATGTCAACTTAAAGATTTTTTTTTTTTTGGTCTGATTCATCTGAGTTGTAGTTTCAAGTGGGTGGCAATAAATTTCTTTACCTGCTTTAGTTTGAATATTGATTTTTTCTTCCCTCCAGAATGATGTGCTTCAATTCAAGTCTTCATCTAGTTTATACTATTTACAACTTACTCTTCAGTCTTTCTTTTAAGTTTACAGAGCATAAAACTTAGAAGAAAACATAGAGGAAAAGCTTCATGACAGTGGATTTGGTAATGATTTCTTGGCTATGACACGAGAAGTACAGGCAACAAAAGAAAAAAATGGATGGATTAAACCTCATCAAAATTAAAACTTTCTGCATACCAAAAGAAACACTCAACAAAATGAAAAGGCATCCTGCAAAATGAAGGAAAATATTCACAAGTCATGTATCAAGTGTCTACTGATGAGAATAAATGAAGGGCTGCAAGTCAACAACCAAAAAAAAAAAAAAATCCAGTTTAAAAAAAATGGGCCAAGTAATAGACATTTCTCTAAAAGAGATATACAAATGGCCAATAAGGACATCAAAAGATGCTCAGCATCACTAATTATTAAGTAAATTCAAATTGCTATCACTTCATACCCAGAATGGCTACTACCAATAAAGCAAAATAACAAGTGTTGGCAAAGATGTGGAGAAACTGGAACCCTTGTGCCTTGCTGGTGGGTATGCATACAACTGCCGTATGATCCAGGAATTCCACCTCGAGGTAGATACCCAGAAAAATTGAAAGCAGGGACTCAAAAGGATATTTGTATACCAATGTTCATAGCAGCATTATTCACAATAGCCAACAAATAGTAGCACGTGTCCTTTGATGGATGAATACATAAACAAAATGTATATACATGCAATGGAATATTCAGCTTAGAAGGGTAAATTCTGATGCTACAGCATAGATGAACCTTTAAAACTCCATATTGAGATCCGACACAGAAGGACAAATAGTGTATGATTCTACTTATATGAGGTACCTGAAATGATTAATAGAAATAACAAGTAGAATAGTGGTTACCTGGGGTTAAGGGAAAGCAGAATGGAGAGTTTTTGTTTGCTAGGTACAGAGTTTCAGTTCGGGAGGATGAAAAATCATGAAGACAAAGGGGTATGGTTAAATACATATGAATGTATTTAATGACACTGAATTATACATTTTTTAAAATGGTCAAAATGATAAATCTTAGGTTATATATATTTTACCACAATAAAAAAAAATTCTATACATATAATCACAAACTAGTGGCACACTTTGCAACTGTTGGTTAAAGCATGTCAGTAATAACAATAGCTCGATAACAAGTTAATCGAGTTATTAACTTGTTCCTTGTTATGAAGGAACAGACTTCATATTAACAACCTAAATACTATACCTTAAGGAACTAGAAAAAGAAAAGCAAACAACCCAAAGCTAACAGAAGGAAGACTGAAATTAGAGTGGAAAGAAAATAGAAAAATAGAGAATGAAAATCAAAAGCTGGTTCTGTGAAAAGATCCACAAAATTGGCAAACCTATAACCAGAGTGACAAAAAAAGTTGTAAATACCTAAACTCAGAAATGAGTGGGGGGACATTAGCAATCTCATTTAAATAAAGGAATAATTATATACCAACAAATAACCTGGATGAAATAGACAAATTCTTAGAAACACAATTTACCAAAACTGACTCAAGGAGAAATGGAAAATATGAAAAGGCTTATGTATGAATGTGCTTAGTCACTCAGTTGTATCCAACTCTTTGGGACTCTATGGACCATAGCCCGCCAGGCTCCTCAGTCCACGCGGATTCTGCAGGCAAAAAAACGAGTGGGTTGCCATGCCCTCCTCCAGGGGATCTTCCCAACCCAGGCATTGAACCCAGGTCTTCTGCATTGCAAGTGGATTCTTTAGCATCTGAGTCACCAGGATAAAGGCTTATAATGAGAGATGACATCAATAATCAAAAACCTCCCAACAGCAAGAGCTATGGATGTTGGATGATAGTGATGTGTAAATGTAGGTTCATTAATTGCAACAAATGAACCACCTTGTGGGAGATGTTGACGCTAGGGGAGATTTTAAGGAGAGAGGAAGCAGGAGTTACATGGGAACTCTGTACTTTCTGCTCAGTTTCTCTATGAACCTAAAACTGCTCTAAAAAACAAACTGTACTAAGAAACAAAAACTCCCAACAAAGAAAAGTCCAGGGCCAGATGGTTTCACTGGTGACTTCTGCCAAAAATTTAGAGAGTTAATAGCAATCCTCCCAAAAAAATAAAAACAGAGGGAATACTTCATTCTATGAGGCCAGCATTACCTTGATACCAAAGCCAGACAAAGATCCCCCAAGAAAAGAATATTACCCAAAAATCTCTTAAAAATACAGATGAAAATTCCTCACATAATACTAGCAAACCAAATGGAATATCATAGAAAAGGGGATTTATATACCACCAAGAGGTATTTGTCTCAGGAATGCAGGGTGCTTCAATATTAAGAAAGTCAACCAATGTAACATATCACATGAATAGAACAAAGGAGAAAAAACCCATTATCATTTCACTTGACACAAAAAGTATTTAGTAAAATCCAACACATTTTCATGATAAAAGCACTCAAAAAAAAAAAAAATGTAATGGAAGAATAGAAAGTACAGGAGAGAAATAGGAATAGAACTTCTTCAACTTTATAAAGGACATTTATGGAAAACTCACAGCTAACATCAGGCATGTGTGCATGCTATGTTGCTTCATGTCCAACTCTGTGTGACCCTATGGTCTGTAGCCCACCAGGTTCCTCTGCTTGTGGGATTCTCCAGGCAAGACTACTGGAGTGGGTTGCCATGCCTTCCTCCAGGGAGTCTTCCTGACCCAGGGATCAAACCTGCATCTCTTATGACCCCTGTATTGGCAGGCGGGTTATCACTAGTGCCACCTGGGAAGGCCCAGCTAACACCATACTTAAGGCTAAAAGACTAAAAGCTTTCCTTCTAAGATCAAGAACAAGATAAGGATGCCCAGGCAGAGTGGAGTAGCAGTCGGAGATGTTCTGTTCTGAGGAGCAGCCAGTGGTGTGATGGTGCAAGCCAGGGACCATTTACACCTGAGACGGACTATGGAAAAGCAAGTACTGGAGGTGGAAGTCCAAGTCAAACGTAGAAGGACAGCCTCACGGAGCAACCAGAAGTGTCACCTGTACCTGAGGTAATCTCAGCAGCAGCAGCAAGTACCTGTGGTTGATTTCCAGGCAGAACTGAAACGAGCTTTCTTAGCTGAGACACCAAGAAATGGTTAAAGCAGTACTGGAACACCTGGGTGGCTGATTCCAAAAGAAACAATCAAACAAAACTGCCTTCTCTTAGGTCTTAAGGATCCCAAATCTTTCCTGTGGGCATTGGATTTGGTGGAATAGCAATCATGACTGTGGGAAGGAGCAGCAAGGTGCTGCAGCACACATACCATAGGATAGAATATATCCTGCAAGATGGCCGGATCTTCATTGGTACGTTTAAGGCTTTTGACAAACATATGAACTTCACCCTCTATGACTGTGATAAGTTCAGGAGGATTAAGCCAACGGATGTGAAACAGCCCCAGCATGAAGAAAAGTGAGTTTGGGGTCAAGTGTTGCTCTGTGGGGAAACTTGGTTTCCATGACTCTGGAGGGAACGATACTGGCATTGCTCTGGTACCTCTTGCTGGAGCTGCAGGAGGCCCTGGGGTTGGCAGAGCAGTTAGCAGAGATGTTCCAGCTGGTGTTCCAATTCCCTAGGCCCCTGCTGGAACAGCAGGCTCTGTCCAAGGGATTGAGGGGTCATCCCAACAGGTAGTGACCCCACAAGGAGGAGGCACAGTAGCAGCTGCTGCTCCTGCCAGCAATGCTTGAACCCCAAGTAGTATCCACGAGGATGGGGGACTGCCCCCGCCACCATCAGTTGACCAAGCAACCCCACCTCCAGGAATTATGGCTCCTTCACCTGGTATGAAACCACCATGGGCCCACCACTTCCTTCCTCCTACTCAAGAGATATCAACAGGCATGCCCCCTCCAGGAATGAGGACCCCTTCACCAGGAATAAAAGATTCACCTCCTCCAAGAAAGCATCCACTAAGACCTGAGGGTACTACTGATCCTTCTGAGTCACTTTTTTTCGGCAATGAGTCTTGAGAAATATGTGGAGTGTTTGTGAACTTTTGTCTCCTCTGCTGCATTAATGAAAGTGAAAGTGTTAGTCACTCAGTGGTGTCCGACTCTTTGCAACCCCATGGACTGTACCCTGCCATGCTCCTCTGTCCATGGGATTCTCCAGGCAAGAATACTGGAGTGGGTTGCCACTCCCTTCTCCAGGGGAACCTTCCGATCCAGGGATTAAGCCCTAGTCGCCTGCATTGCAGGCAGATTCTTTACCATGTGAGCCACCAGGGAAGCACTGCTACATTAAGATAAACTAATAGACACATGTGGAAAAAAAATGATGTCCACTTTCACTACTACTACTCCACATTATACTAGAAGTCTTAGCCAGAGGAATCAGTCAAGGAAGATAAATTAAAGGCATCCCATTTGGAATGGAAAAATTAAAACTATCTCTATTTGCAGATGATACCTAGCCTACATGGGCATCCCTGGTGGCTCAGCCATAAAGAATCTGCGTGCAATCCAAGAGATGTGGGTTCGATCCTTGGGTCAGGAAGATCCCCTGGAGAAGTAAATGGCTACACACTCCAGTATTCTTGCCTGGGAAATTCCATGGACAGAGGAGCCTAGTGGGCTACCATCCATGCGGTCACAAGAATCAGACATGACTTAGCAACTAAACACCACCACCACCATCTATCCTATACAGAGAAAATTCAAAAAATTTTCACCAAAAATTTAGTACTAATAAACAAATTCAGCCATGTTTCAGGGTACAACATCAATAATCACAAATCTGTTTGTGTTTCAAGTATAGAACACATAAAGAAAATTAAGAAAACAATTCCATTTGCAATAGAATCCAAAAAATAAATATCTATGAATAAATTTAATACAGCAAGTGAAAGACTTATACACTGAAAACTATAAAACATTGCTGCACTAAATGAAAAGACATGCTGTGTTTATGGGTTAGAAGACAGTCTCATGATGGAGAAGGAAATGGCAACCCACTCCAGTACTCTTGCCTAGAAAATTCCATGGATGGAGGAGCCTGGTAGGCTACAGTCCATGGGGTCGCAAAGAGTCGGACACGACTGAGCAACTTCATTTTCTTTCTTTCCATAGTTTCTTTTGGAGAAGGGAGTGGCAACCCACTCCAGTGTTCTTGCCTGGAGAATCCCATGGACAGAGGGGCCTGGTGGGCCACAGTCTATGGGGCTGCAAAGAGTCGGACATGACTAAGCAACTAACACACACACACACAGTCTCATGAAGACGGCAATGCTACCTAAAGCAAATGACAGATTCACTGCAATCCTTATGAAAATTTCAGCAGCCCATTTTGTAAAACTGTTGTGGAATACTTAAATGTCAAATTGGTTCTTATCATTAAAAATAAACTTTAAACAACACAAGACTAGTTATAATGAAAAGTTAAACTGCCTGGTATACACTCAAAGTGCTGTAATAAGCAGAGAAAGGATTGAATAATTCTGTTCTCTAATTTAGGGTCAAGTGATTAAGGTACAAATATCCAGTTGTTAAGAACCCTGTCTTCTGAAGCTTTTAAAGAACTCCTACAGCAATTCTCCACTCTCCATCACACTTGTATGTTTGCCTTTGTCCTCCACTCCTCAAGTGCTCTTACACACATCAAAGATACTGTTTCCCCACACATGGAATTACAAATGTCTACCAAGGTATGTAAGCTTTATAGTAACACTGAAAGAAAGAATTCTGCAACCATACAAATCTCAGAATCTGTGAGCAAACTGCTCAACTCTATAGTTTCTTCATCTGCAAAACAAGAATGACTAATAGAGTTGTTATAAGATCAAATTATTTATGTAAAGCATTTACAACAATACCAGGCACATTATGAACTCTCAATAAGAGCTGTATGATTCTGTATAACATACCCAAAATAGTTATATATATATATATATATATATATATTTTTTTTTTTTAAAGAACAAGTGGAAGTATGCCTAACCTATTGCTTATCTTGCTACAGCTATTCAAAACTGACATAATTAGGACTGTGTATCAGGCCTTGATCCAGATTTGTTTAAGAGGTCACTTCTCCTGCCTTATGAAATGTTCTACTGCAGTTTTTTTTTAAATGATAATAGGAACTAAGAATAGGTACCTGTCCCTTTTTTGTGTTTGTTTCAGCTAGAAATGTTAAAATAACTTAGAAGTAAAGGAATGTAGAGTTCATTTGTTCAATTTTTTACATGGACTAAGATGGTATAACACATTACAATGCTGCAAGATAAGAAATTTATTTTGCTCTTCTATTAAAGGAAATAAGACAAATTCACCATCAACACCACCAAAAGATAAGTAGCACTTCCATAATTTAGAGTATAACCAAAGCACACAGGCCATAAGAAATGATATCCAAAATTTTGAGGACAGCAGCTTCCAAATGAAGATTTAATAAATACCTTCAGTTGTAATGATCAGTAAAACGGAAAGATTTGGCTTCTGACATATTATATAGGTGGCACTGTAACTGTTTAGACCGCTTTGCTTCTAGTCGGAGCTGTCTAGCTCTTTCTTTGACAGCTTGTTGCTCTGCTAATTTTTCTATCTGTTTTCTTCTTAGCCATCTGTAGAGAGAGACATAATCAGATCTGGTATCAGCCTGAATATATCTTCACACTTTACATTTATTACTATAGACAATTATAGGAAATTGGACTTCTTTATACTGAAATGCTCTGCTCAACACAAATTAGTATTAACTGAAAATTTTCATTCTTATACCAAAGGCTCACACTAGGAAAGCATGGTAACATTTACAATCAAATATTTGAATTAAGTTTGTCTTATAATGAAACTGCCAACTAAAAAACTTTTTAAAGTGATTTAGAAACTATTTTACATGTGGAATACATAGGTCATATGTAAAATGATTTTTAAATCTTTTTTAAAATATGATTTTCTAAACAACTAAGTATTTGACTGGTTCCATATAATTTATTTAGCAGTATGCAGAAATGCTGCCTTGCTATTCTTGGTAGAGAAATCATAGAATTCCTGCTTTTCAGTGAATAAAATAATTCCTCCTTAAAATAGAAAAATAAGCCTTAGAAGAAAAATATCAACATTCTAACAAATTTAAGTCTATAAAGCTTGCTTAGGTTAAATAACATTAAAAATAACTATATATATTACATCTCTGGTATGAAAGTGCATATGTGGTGTGTGCATGTGTGTATATGTTTTGAGAAATAAATCCAAACAACTATATGATTGCACTAGCATAAAAGAGACTTAAGAAACCTCCCATCCAATGTTGGGTGGTCCTGAATTGGATAGTAGTTTGAGCAAATTAAATGCAGTCCCTTAGGGGTCAACTGGGAAGGGAAAGGAAAGAAAGAGGCAAAGAAACTAAGAAAGAGGAAGATAGCAGAAAAGAAAGAAATGAACTTCAAACAATGGACTAAATTTCCACTCCCTTTCCCAAGTCTTGCTGGCAAACTTATGAAGCCAGATCTGTTTCCTCAGAATAAGCCAGGTATTACACTCTTACCCAGGCAACTGAAAGGAGACTGGGTTTGCCTTCAATTACCAAAACAGGTGTCTAAATCCCCTTTTCATCTGTTCTGTACAGATCTTCTTCCTCTTTACAGAAAAAATACTTACTGGTTAAGTGCAACTCTTTATTCAGTTTTCTGAGGACTAAGTAGGAGAAGCTGTAACCAATCTTTGGCCCACTTCTCCAAGCAATGAACAAATCAATCAATCAATGGGAGGCTATCAAAAGTTATCACACTGGTGCCATTAAGAAATAGTTTTAGTATTAAAACATATCTTGAAAGAATGGTATAGATATTATGCAAAGTATGGAGTTAAATTTAAAACTGTGGCTTTAAAACTATAGGTATATAATGTAAGGGATTAATTTTTTTTTAAGTTTTATTGACTATATAATTTTCTAAATTGCCCACGAGGAGGAGGGGAAACGCCCTTCCTTTGACTTACTGTTTAAAGGCCCTGTCACGGCCTTCTGTTCCTTTAAGGAAGACTAAGCACTCCTCTTGCTTTCGCAGTTCTTCTGTCTTTCTTTCTTTCAATTGTTCTTCATGCTTTTTTTTAAGCCATAATCGAAAAGCTTGCTGTGGATCTCTGTTTTCCTGCTGTTCGCAAAAGTAAGTTTTGCTTAATTTAAAGAAATGAAAACTACTTTTTAAGGCCCTGCCAATAGGACCCTGTAAGAATACATGTCCTATTCACCAGCTGTTCATAATAATACCAGTCTCATTACTTGCACTCTTAGCATCCAAACCAAATATATGACCTCTGAATCAACACTCACTGCCCTCTGGCTTCTTTCAAAAGTCTTACTGAGGTAATCAATAAATGGAGAATGTCAAGATGTAGTGATTGGCAAACTTTTCAAAACTGAGCCCTTTGACAAATAAAATAATTTTGCACACCGACACAAGCATATAAAGTCAGTATGAGTGAGGTATTGGTATCAATTACTGAAGTAAGCTCCATGGAAGCTCCAATGGAATTGAAAACCAATGACCCAACATTTGTGTTATTCAACCTTTCTTTTAAATTCTTCTTTCATTTTTAACAGCATCTGCCAAGCCCATCTCCAAAAATGCAATTATTACTATGGAGCATGGCAATGAGGATTTTCAACCATAAGAATTTTTTCATAAGGATAATTGCCATGAGGATTTTGTCATAAGAATGGGCTAGTGGGAATAGCTTATTGTATGGTTCTTCAAACTTTATGATGGATACTATCCTCAAGGAGTTTTCAAAAGCTGAAAGAGCTCTTATTTGGGAGAGTAAAGAGAGCAAAGGGAAAGATTTTGCAGCTCTTCAGCCTTGGAAAAAGCATGACTCATTATATGGATGCCTGGCTAGAATACAAAAGGAAAAGATGCATTCATTTAATCCTTTTGCTACATCTGAGTTCTGTGACAGAGAGCTCCTACACCTTGCATTTTCCTTTATCTGTAGCCTATACTGCCAAGTATGCTCCAGTCTAATTTATATAATTTATATAACCTAGAATCTTTGGTGTATAATGCAGAAGTTTGTGAAGAGGTCCTATGGACCTACAAGACCATTGCTGAACACCTGAAAGTTTGAGAGTATCTGGAGATTACTAAAAAGTGTTCAATCTGCAACTATAGATTAAAAGAGTTAGGAATGCAGGGTCAGACAGGATTGATGGGTATCACTCACTGATGGGTATTCATTCAAGAGATATTTACAGAGCATCTACTACATACAGTATCTACCTATACAGAGCTACTAGGATGCATCAAAGGTGGGGGGGGGGGCAGTGGGGAAACAAGGCTCCCTTTCTCATACATTCTATACCTGCACTGTATGATACAGTAGCCACTAGTCACAAGTAACTACTTAAATAAAATTAGAGATTCAGTATCTCGGTCACATTAGCTACATTTTAAGTACTTAACAATCAAATTATGGCTAGTGGCCACTTTACTGGACAGTGTAGATACAGTGTTACCATCATCACAGAAAATTGTATTGGGCAGTGTTGTTCAAGATAAGATGAAATATAGGATTGATTGACTGTTATGTCAGGTTCAAAAGAAAAGTATGGTAAGGAAAGACAGTAATAATGGGAGATGTGAGGAGAAAGGAATAAACTCCTAGGAACATAGTATCTACCAAGGCTGAATCAGGAAGAACTGAAAATGTGAACAGGTTGATTACTAGTAATGAAACTGAATCAATAATCAAAAATCTCCCCCAAAACAAAAGTCCAAGACTAGATGGCCTCCAGAAAATCTAAAGAAGAATTAATACCGATCATTCTCAAACTCTTCCAATAAACAGGAGAGGACACTTCCAATCCATTTTAAGAGGCCTGAATTACTGTGATACCAAAGCCAGACAAAGACAATACAAGAAAACAAAATTAGAGGCTGATATGCTTGATGAATTCTTTAAATGTAAAAATACTCAACAAACTATCAGAAAAGCTAATTCAGCAGTATATTAAAAAAGATCATACATCAATGATCAAGTGGGATTTTACAGAGATGCTGCTGCTGCTGCTGCTGCTGCTGCTAAGTTGCGTCAGTCGTGTCCGACTCTGTGCAACCCCAGAGACGGGAGCCCACCAGGCTCCCCTGTCCCTTAGATTCTCCAGGCAAGAACACTGGATTGGGTGGCCATTTCCTTCTCCAATGCATGAAAGTGAAAAGTGAAAGTGAAGTCGCTCAGTCATGTCCAACTCTTAGCCCATGGACTGCAGCCTACCAGGCTCCTCCATTCATGGGATTTTCCAGGCAAGAGTACTGGAGTGGGCTGCCACTGCCTTCTCCAACAGAGATGCTAGGATGGTTCAAATCTACAAATCAGTGTTATACACATTAACGAAGTGAAAGATAAAAATCATATGATGATCTAAATAGATGCATAAAAAGCATTTGACAAAATATATATTTTCATGATAAAAACTCTCAAAAATTGGGTATAGAGAGAATATACCTCAATATAATGAAGACTATATATCACAAGTCCACAGCTAACATCATACTATCAGGGGCAAGACAAGAATCCCCATTCTCACTACTTTTATTCAACACATACTTGAAGATCCAGCTGGAGCAATCAGACAAGAAAAAGAAATAAAAGGCATTTGAATTAGAAAGAAAGAAGTGAAATTGCTCTATTTGCACATTACATATTATTATTATATACAAAAACCCTAGAGACTTCACCCCTCCCCACAAAAAAAAAAGAATAAACCATTCAGTAAAGCTGCAGGATACAAAATCAATATATAAAAATCAACTGTGTTTCAATACACTAAAAACAAACTATCTGAAAGAGAATTAACAAGGCCTTGTAAAATAGCATGAAAAAAGAATGAAATAGGTACCTAGGAATAAATTTAACCAAGGAGGTGAAAGACTATATGCTGAAAGCAAAAAGACATTGATGAAAGACACTGAAGATACAAATGAATGGAAAGATACTCCATGACCATGGACTAGAAAAATTAATACTGTCAAAATGTCCATACTATCTAAAAATTGTCCATGCAATCTAAAACTCATTACATAAAAGTTCCAATGGAATTTTTCACAAAATTGAAAAAAACTCCTAAAATCTGTATAAGATCCAAACCTCCAATGTAATCCTGAGAAAGAACAACAAAGCTGGAAGCATCTCACTTCCTGATTTTTATCTATATTATAAAGCTGAAGCAATCAAATAGTATATTAATAGTACTGGCATGAGAATAGACACAGATCAATGGAAGAGAATAGAGAGCACAGAAATCAACCCATGCATATACTGTCAATTATTTTCAACAAAGAAACCAACAATAACAATGAGGAAGGAACAGTCTCTTCAATAAATGGAATTGGGAAAACTGAATTGCTACACGTAAAAACTACCTCATTTCCTTTTCTCTTAATATACTGGATAGAACTACCAGAATAAAATTATTTATTATAGAAGGGAGGCTTACCTGTCTCTGACTTTAATGGGTATACCTATAGTATTTCCTAAGATAGTATTTATCCTGTAATCCACATTTTACTAGAAAAAATTAAAAATAAATGCTAGTAAATATGAGTATATACTTTTTCTATATCTTTTAATGTAGACAAATTCTTTTTATTTACCTATTTTGTACTAAATATATTAATAGATTTGTTATTATTGGTCCATAATTTCCTTCCTAAAATAAACTGTATTTGGTTATAGCATGCTATTATTTTACTATACAGTTTGAGTCAAATTTCTCAATATTTTCTCTTTTAGTTCATGGTTTCAGGTTTACTACCTGAAAAGATACTGTCCATCCCAAGATTATAAAAGCTAAATTTCTATAAATAGCATAATAAATAATGTAAAAGTACATCATTTTGTTAGTCAAGGAAAACATATTTACAGACATAATAGACAAGGATTAAAATCTGTACTGCGGGCAATCCAAGAGACCCTGGTTCAAATACTGGGTCAGAAAGACCCCTGGAGAAGGGATAGGCTATCCACTCCAGTATTCTTGGGCTTCCCTGGTGGCTCAGTTGGTAAAGAATCCACCTGCAATGCAGGAGGACCTGGATTCCATCCCTGGGTCGGGAAGATCCCCTGGAGGAGGGCATGGCAACCCACTCCAGTTTTTTTCCTGGAGAATCCCCATGGACAGAGGAGCCTGATGGGCTAGAGTCCACGAGGTCGCAAAGAGTCGGACATGACTGAGAAACTAAGCACAAGAAAAATAAAACTAATAAAAAAGAAAAGACTACAAATAGGAAATTCACAGAAAACACATCCTCATATACACTCATATATATTAATAATTTGAAAAAAATAAGAAAATAAACTACATACAGTGTTAGACAGGATATATTAAACATTCACTCTTACATACTGCTGGAGGGACTAAAAATTAATACAAACTTTTAGGAGGCTAACTTTGCATATTTAACCACAACTTTCATTCTGGACATCCAATAAGTCATAAATTTCCAAGAAACCCTCTTATAGAATATTGATGTTCTCCTATAGAATTTACGTGTTCACAACAGCCCTGTTAATTAATAGAGAAATATTAGAATCAATCTAAATATCTACAAGTGAGGAATGGTTTAATAAGTTACATCTGAAAGTAGAATATCATGGAGCTATTTGAAAAGAGATCTAAATGCAATCATCTAAAAATACATCCTTGATGAATAAGTGAAAAAACCCAACCACGTAATACATTTTTAGCAGATAAACATGTAAATAAAAATAAAAGCTATAAGGATTTGCAGCACACTGTTAAAAGCAGTTACCACTAGGAGATGAGCCTGGAAGGGGTTAGGATTGAATCGTCAATTTTTAGTTTATATACTACTAAGTCACTTCAGTCGTGTCTGACTCTATGCGACCCCATAGACGGCAGCCCACCAGGCTCCACTCTTCGTGGGATTCTCCAGGCAAGAACACTGGAATGGGTTGCCATTTCCTTCTCCAATGCATGAAAGGGAAAAGTGAAAATGAAGCCGCTCAGTCGTGTCCGACCCTCAGCGACCCCATGGACTGCAGCCTACCAGGCTCCTCCGTCCATAGGATTTTTCAGGCAAGAGTACTGGAGTGGGGTGCCATTGCCTTCTCCTTTAGTTTATATACATTTTTTAAATAGTAGGGATATAGATGATTTTTTTTTTACTTTCTTATGGGGTTTTTGTATATTTCAAATTTTTTAAAAAATTAAATAATATGATGGCTTCGTTAGTTTTCACATAAGATTCCTATACATCTACTCTTAAGTGAGACCAATCTGTAGAGATTTTGTGTACATTGTCCTATTTAAATATCAAAGTTACATATCTTGAAAAAAATTAATTGGTAGCTTTCCTTTTTTCTGTGCTTTAACTGTTTGAATAAAATAAGAATTATTTCATTTTTACAAGGCTTCTTAGAATTTAATTATGTAATAAAGTTATCTGCATGTTGCATCTTTTGCAAGGGTAGTTCTTGGACCATTTTTTCTACTTATTCTTTAGGCTTTTAGTCTGATAGTCAGACTCCCTTCTGTAAATAAATCCAGCTTTCATATATGTATGAACTTATTCTTCATGAAGAAGGACTACTTACTCTACTGTTCATGTCTTCAATCTGCTTTGCTCGCTGAATTCTCCTCATTTCTAGGACCTGCTCTCTCTTCTTTTGCAACCATGCTTTAAATACCATGTCATTTTCTTTTTTCTTTTCTTTTTCTTCTTCTATTTTCTTTTGATCTTCCTGGGGGAAAGAATATCCAAACACACTAATGAAAAATTAATAAAATTATATATGTTATCAAAGTAGAGAGAGATATTTTGATGTCTAACATTAGAATTCCCTCTAAAAATTTCCATCTGTAAATTGGGCCTCCCTAAAGAAAACAGGGCCTCCAATTTTCTTAGGGGAGAAAAAGGAAGACTTCAGATAAATTGCAGAGGTAAAGTCTATAATTACATAAATCTACACTATGCAACATGCTGTTCAAGAATTTCTTGGATCTCTCCTTTGCTTCCTAGTTTATTCTTGGTATTTAACTCCTCAAAAACCACAGCTATGCAAAAGACTGCCCCAAACACACACACACACACACTCTCTCTCTCTCTCTCTCTCACTCTACAAGCATGAATATGGTGTCTACAGAAGCACTATAAATGCCTTAAACATTTTTAGACTATTGTTAAATTTGTTAATTGTGACACATGACATTGTGATTATGAAACCAGTGCTATTATCATTTTCTTTTTGAAGTATACAATCATCTCTGAAGTGTACAAGTGAGCAATGATTGGTTGTCTAGGACTTGCTTTGAAAAAAACTTCCGCCAAAAAAGGAAGAGATGAAGCAAATAAGCCAAAATCTCAATGACTCTTGAATCTGGGTAATGGAGACATAAGGGTTAACTGTACCTTCATATGTGTTGGAGATTTTTTATCATAATGTTTAAAAACATTTTCAACTAGTGTATATCCATAAAGTAACATTTTTGCTATCATAAAAATATTTAAACAGTTAACTATAAGAACAAAATGAATTTCTTTAACTGAATTATTAAAGTGATGTTATAAAAGAGAGTTACTTAAACTTTAAGGGAGGTATTTACTTAAACCAGTTATGAAGAGCTATAAAACAGTAACTGGGAGCAATGCAGCAAGTCTTAGTGGAAATATCACCATGGTAGAAGTTAAGAGATCTGAGTAACAATCATACTGCCATCATACTATGTTAATTCAGGCAAACCCTTTAACTCAGTATTCTCATCTATAATATGAAGTTGTATTAACAAGCTCATAAGTCTCTTTCAATACTAAAATTTTAGCATGGAAATAAACTGAATGATAGAATCCATGCTGAAACTGTTTTCAAATAATGAATTCAGAGTTCTTTCCATGTGTTTTGACAGTATACCAAGCCCTTTTTGATCGAACAAAATGCAGAAGGAAAAATTCTATACAATTAACAGCATAAAATGTCTTTTTAAAAACTTGTATACCATTTTCTAAGCCCTTATAATGGAGCTTACATAATATGTGAATTTACTAAGTATTACATTTTATATTTATTTTAGCTCCCTTTTACCAAAGGATTTGGGATGCCTTGCATGAATAATTGTAGGACAATTATTTTTCCAGACAGGACATCTGGATTAAACAGATGATATTAGCCAAAGCACAGACACTGCAGCTGCCAAAGAGAACCGTGAGATGATGCACTTAGTGTAGAGAGATGGAGTAGAGCAGCCCTATTTGCCCCTAGGAAATATTTTGCAGGGCATCAAAAAGGAAAGCCTTCTCCTGAAACCAGCTGAAAATATTTTAAAGTCTTAGCACTTAATTGAGCTAGTACATAACCAAAGTGAAATTTAGTTATGAGGATCCTGACATGAGAAAGTATATCCCAAAAAAGTGTGTGACACCCAAAAAGAGAGGATCAAAAGAAAAACGAACTATCCATTAGTCATACCCATTAAAGATTACCATTAGTTCATTAGTGAAAAAGACACTGACATTATATAAAACCTCATATATAATTTCTACAGAAATATATACAGAAGCACACATGTAAACATGTGTGTGTGTATGCAGCAAACAAGTAGTTCAGTTAGTCTCAACAAATTCTTTTATATTACCATGCAGTTCTGAGTTAACAGATCCTTTTATGTACCTATTATATACCTGAACCAAGGAAGCTGAGTCTAATAAGAGTTCAGATTTCAGTAGCCAACTAAGCTAAATTTTACTTAGTATGCACCCTTTCAGATTTCCTGCCTAAAAGTGTGCTATAGGTTACAACATGTTCTTAGTAACTTCATTTCTTAATCTTTTTCTGCTAATTTGAGTTCCTGATTTAAATGCCAGAAATTTCCATTGATCATTTCCTACATAAGTGGAAAATATACCACTTCTCAACTTCTCAATGGAGAAGGCAATGGCACCCCACTCCAGTACTCTTGCCTGGAAAATCCCATGGATGGAGGAGCCTGGTGGGCTGCAGTCCATGGGGGTCACTGAGAGTCGGACACGACTGAGCGTCTTCACTTTCACTTTTCACTTTCATGCATTGGAGAAAGCAATGGCAACCCACTCCACTGTTCTTGCCTGGAGAATCCCAGGGACGGGGTATCCTGGTGGGCTGCCGTCTATGGGGTCGCACAGAGTCGGACACGACTGAAGCGACTTAGCAGCAGCAGCAACTTCTCAACATGACAGGAAAACTGGGATTTCTACTTTGCTACAAACACGTCATGGGACTTTGGTAAAGTTATTTAAATTTTCTGGACTAGTTTTTCACCTATGAAATAATCTTTAAGGTTTCTTCTTATGTTCTATTAACTGTGATTCTTTTGCCGTTAGGTATTTTCAGGTAGACATTTTATGTGGTTCAGCTTAATGCTATCTGGTATTCAGTAAAACAGAGAATCAGGGCACTGATTTATGTAGTTCAGAGAAAATTCCCATTTTAGTACTTAGAAGTTTCAATTATAAAACACTTTTATTCTCTTTAGGAGCAACCCCCCCTCAAAATAATAATTTTGGATTCTGTAGGGCATCTTGGAGACATTTCAGTTAGGTTATTAGGCTCTATTCTTAAATTAAAACGAAAATCCCTGAAATCAAGAAAATGTAGTGTTGATAACAATCTATAAGAGGAACAGAAAAGAGTTTTATTCCAGCCACACTAAGGACTATTGCCCAGGAGACACAAATTCAAGAAGCATCTGGGTTGTGTTCCACGGCATTACAAAATAAGGGAGGCATATATATAGGCAAAAAATGCAAATCACAGAGTTGTTTGTCAGGATTAGGATTGAAGCTAGCAAAAAATAATGGTGCTTCTTAAGCAAGGATTGGCTGGTATCTGAAATGGTTAAATAACTACAAGGGGAGACCTTGAGACCATCAGGTTGAAGCTGGCAGATGGTATTTTGAAGAGGTCTGGTGATATACTTGAGTTTGACGCAGTTCAGAAAATTCAGGTTCTCGGTGATACAGGAACACATCTGAAACCATATCCACAATGGCCACCCAGCTCCATTCTGGATGCCTGAACCACAGTTTTTTATCTTGTCAGAACAAAGAACATGAAATATCAAACATGACAGGGGTACATTCCTTCAAGGTTTCAAGAGAGACAGATTAACATGTACACAGTAATTCAGTATGGCCTTGGTGTCTGGGAAGGGGCCCTCATCTTCAAAGGAGAACCAGCATGAGTGTCATGGGAAGGTGGGGAGCATTTATCCTATCTTCAAGGAGGCATTCTAAACAATCTGGTAAGTATAGTTTTTTTTTTTCCCCCAATGGTGAAAGCAGAGGGGCTGTTCAAATAGCAGGCTGTCCTAGTCAGCATAAGAGGCTTCCCAGGCAGTGCACAACGTTCAAGACAAACCATGTATAAGCCAGGATTCCCCGTACCTCAATATGTGAAAATTTCTTCCATCCAGTAGTCCTGGAAGATGCATGAAATATACACACACACATACACACACACCAGAGAATTATAATCTAATTCCTTTGTTGCCTTCTAAACCCCAACAAATTTGTGCCTTCATTTTGTCCATCTGACATCTGATTTTCTCCTATCTCATATCAAAATTGGGCTTTCCTGATAGCTCAGCTGGTAAAGAATCCACCTGCAATGCAGGAAACCCTAGTTTGGGGGTTGGGAAAATCCCCTAGAGAAGGGACAGGCTACCCACTCCAGTATTCATAGGCTTCCCTGGTGGCTCCGATGGTAAAGAATCCACCTGCAATGTGGGAGACCTGGGTTTGATTCCTGGGTTGGGAAGATGCCCTGGAGGAGGGCATGGCAACCCACACCAGTATTCTTGCCTGGAGAATCCCCATGGACAGAGGAGCCTGGCAGCCTACAGCCCAGGGGGTCACAAAGAGTCAAACACAACTGAGCGATGAAGCACAGCACAGCATATCGAGATTATTTTCAGGAGTCACTTAACTTCTCTGAGCCTCACCTTTAAAAGGAAAGGATCAGATGAAACCATCGCTGAGATCTCCTCTAGCTCTAACACAAGTCATTTATTACTATGCTTTTGTGATCTTCACAAGAAAGGACCAGGGTAATCAGGGTGCTTGTTCCGTAAAAACAGATTGTTAACACTTAACCATTTAATTTAACAACAGGAAAAAACAAGCAAGTGCATGTATCCAAACATTTGAAGAACCATGTCAATTCTTACTGAATTTATAAAACATAGAAACATATTCTACTTTCAATATAATGCCCACTTGTGCTCTCACCTCTTTCTTCAGCTTTTCTCTCTTTTGTTCTAGTCGTTTTTTCAGTTCTTTCTGTCGAGGAGAGAGACAGAATGTTGAGGTCGCTGGAGACACATCTGCAGACTGGGTCCTCTGGTTAGATTTTCCGTTCCCCTTACTTCGATCTGAGTTGACAGCAGAGCTTGGGTAAGTCTTGGGGTTGGGTGGTGGCTGAGGGATGTAAGTCAGTGGCTCTTCTGTTGATGAGGGAGCAAGAGCATGTACTTTGGCTACTGGCTCTTCTTTATTGACTCCACTGACAGACGAATTGGGAGATCTGGGTGACAACTGCTGAGGTTCACCTTCTGTACTATTAGCATTATTAATGGGAGGCAAAACCCCCTGACTCTTAATGTCTTGTAAATTCACAAGTTCAAACTTTCCATCTCTCTCCATTAGGATTTTCCTATCCTTGTTTTCTTCACAATTTCCATCAGTAAGTGACAGGATCACATTTTCTTGTCCAAATTCATTGGAAATACATAACTGTGACAGTTTTCCAGACACATTACTTTCATTTTCAAAATAATTTTTGTAAGTATCACTGTCTTCCAGAGGAGGAACTTCTAAATCAACTAATTTGTCCTTGAATTTAAGTTTGCGTTCCCTTTTATCATTCACTGGTTCTTGATTTTGTAGAAGTCTGTTGGCTTGTATAATTTTCTCCATAATATATCTCCTTAATTCCTCATCCTCTTCCTCCTCCAGGTCTTGATGGTCTTCTAGTTTGGATTCTTGCAAAGAGTTTTCACTATCTGAATCTGATACGGGGTCCAAAGGTTGAATACTTGGTACAGAAATAAAGTCATTTCTTCTCAGTGAAACCTCATCCTTCAAAGATTTATCAGGATCAGAAAGCTGCTTGGTATGTTCTATTTCTGTTTCATTCTCTTTTAAGTCTTGGTTAATATTCTCTTCATTCCCACAAGCCATCTAGAAAAAGAGAGATAAGATTCATTTTCAGTAAAAATTGAGACTCTTTGTCCATTCATATGCAGACAATCCAAAATGGATGTTCATACTCATAATTTATTTTATGAATGGGAAAAGTTACATGCTTCCTGCTCATATTATCACTCATAGTTTTATAATTCATATTTTACTTCCCCAAGGAAAAAAGCAAAAAAATTGGGGAAAAATTTAAATCTGAATTTGATGTTGCTAAGTACTAGAGTGATTACTTTTTTTAAAGATTCCATGCCAATGTATAAAAATGTAACTACAAACAGTACAATATTATTATCCCTCCCTCTATAAAATGTTCCTCCTTTTACATTTTCAGAAGAATATACTTTTAAATGTTTTCTCCTTGTAATATTTGTACTTTTTCAAAAAGATATCTTTCTCCCCAGGACCATTACAAGGTCACAGCCTTTGGTCAAGTCATCATTCGGAGTTTCCTATGATCTTTTCAAATTATCACTGCTGCTATTTTCTGCATGATCTATACCCAAATTCCAAGTCACTTTTTACCTCTGGATCAGATTTTCCTTCCTCAATTATCTTCAGAGGCTCCAGTAATCTATGTTAAACACCATTATATAACTTGGTCTTACTTTTTTTAAAAAATTTAATCCCACATGAACCATGAACCAGTATTTTCACAAAACCCTATTCCACATCTATTAAGTAATGGCTACTATGTCCTGCTGTCATCAAGCCCTTTAAAATTCCCTTCCTCTTTTACTAACTTAGTCACCAATTCTAAGAGCCTCTTCTTCCTAACCTGGACAACACTGCTGTAAGTCCAATAAGCAAATCAACGTGGCCTCCTAAAATGACTACCAAGTAACTAAAATTAAACTAAGATCTCTGCAGTGTAATTGTTCTTTTTAGCCTTATTTTATTCTCTGGTTCATTTCTACAGTATCTGTTTTCAAATTCTCCTTTAGCTTTTACTTCTTTTTAAAATCCACTACAATAAAATCTTCCCCTAACCCTCACCCCTGTTTCTCTGTCATCCATTTTTTCCTACCAGCCTCAAAGGAAAAAGTGATTTTAATAATCCACTGAAATGACCAAGATTCATTAGAGCACTGTGTTTTAACCACTGCTGTATCCACAGCACCTAGAACCACCTCTGACACCATGGCCAAGTGATCATTACTTTTCAATGAATGAATAAGCAATAAGGCAATGAATTATCATTATAATTTCTCTAATTCTTTAACCCTGTGCTGTGGATCTCATACCCTGCTAGTCATGAGACCTTGGTTCGGCATTATTGCTTTGGTATCTCTTCCTCTGGGCTTCCCTGGTGGCTCAGACGGTAAAGAATCGCCTGCAGTGTGACAGACCTGGGTTTGATCCCGGGTTGGGAAGATCCCTTGGAGAAGGGAATGGCTACCCACTCCAGTATTCTGGCCTGGAGAATTCCATGGTCAGAGGAGCCTGGCGGGCTACAGTTCATGGAGTCGCAAAGAAGAGGATACGACTGAGCGACTTTCACTTTTCTTTCATCTCCTCCTCTACTCATTCTGATTATTTTTCTGTTAAAGATGCATAAAACCAGCATGTAAAAGCCATCTTAGAAAAGTCTTCACTTCTTACTCTGTTGCCTTTTCCAAATGTTATCTATCTCATCTGTCTTCTCCACTGCATAAGAAAGCAAGATAGAACCAAGAGAGAGTTGTGATAACAAAACCTTCAGCCTTCATCTCCTTGTAGTCTTTTCCTTAACCCTCTTCAAACTGGCTCCTGCTGTAAATACTTTGATCAACATCCCTCTCAAGTCACCTGTCTTATCCCAGTCTTGGTCCTTTTCTTCATTACTTCCCTATTTAGTGACACTAATTATATTATGTATAATAGTTATATATTTTAATAAAATTATATATAATTAGTGTCAGTAGGAGCTTCTCTGGTGGCTCAGATGGTAAAGACAATTCCCTGGAGAAGGGAATGGCTACCCACTCCAGTATCCTTGCCTGGAGAATTCCATGAACAGAGGAGTCTGGCGGGCTGCAGACACAACTGGGCGAATAACACTTTTACTTTCTTTCATTTTTCAGTGTCAATACGTATGCATATATATATACTCATATAGTATAGATATACATACACACTGTATATAAGTAAAAAGAGACGAACCTTCTATAATTCAGAAACTGATTCATTTTCCTAGATAGCCCTACTGCATGTCTGATAAATAGTATAGAATCATGATTAATGGATCCACTTTTTTCTACATATATTCCTGTGTCTCAGTCTTTGACCCTTTATTTTTTTCTGTATAGTCATTCCCCTAAAATTCACTCTTAACGTTTCAAATATTAGCTGAAAGACCATGTTTTTGAGGATTTGCTTTATTTTTTATGTATATTGAAAGTAAATCCCCTGATTTTACCTAAGTTCACATAAAGTAGACATTAGTTGTATTTGCTTTTTACTTCTGATGCAATAAATTGTGTTACTGAATTATATAAATTATAATTTTATTTTTAATTATAATTTTAGCTTTAAGTGCTAATTTAATCACTGTTCTCTAATTAACCCTATGCTTTATGACACAACATTTAAACTCTATATGCTTCAATTTTTTCATGTCTAAAATAGGAATAATGCTACTCGTTCTATGTATATCAAAGAAATTTTGTGAGGTTTAAATGAGATAATACATGTGAAAACAACTCAAGAACTACAAAACACTTGTTAATATGATTACTACGAATGCTGCTGGCAATTTATATGTACCTCCATTATGCTGGCACCGCTTTTTTCTTTTTCATTAATCAACCACTCCAGGTCCTTTTCAAAGTCATCTTCATATTCTCCACTGTCTTTTGAATCAGTATCTTTATTTTCATTCATTTTCTGTTTGTTAAAGAATAATGCTGTAAGATTAAAAGAGATAAGGTGTTACGTCATGTTCACTTTAGGGGCAGTATGGAGTATGAAGATTAATGCTTCTTCTTCTAAGTCACTTCAGTCGTATCTGACTCTGTGCAACCCCATAGATGGCAGCCCACCAGGCTCTGCCGTCCCTGGGATTCTCCAGGCAAGAACACTGCAGTGGGTTGCCATTTCCTTCTCCAAGATTAATGCTAAAGGTAAGCTAATTAACACATAGAAACACAAATTATGGGATGTTCAGAATAAACATATCAGTATATCCTAAAATAGAGACTTACAAAGGCCAGACATTTTCTAGGTATTTGTTCAGTTCAGTTCAGTCGCTCAGTCCTGTCCGACTCTTTGCGACCCCATGAATCGCAGCACGCCAGGCCTCCCTGTCCATCACCAACTCCCGGAGTTCACTCAACCTCACGTCCATTGAGTCAGTGATGCCATCCAGCCATCTCATTCTCTGTCGTCCCCTTCTCCTCCTGCCCCCAATCCCTCCCAGCATCAGAGTCTTTTCCAATGAGTCAACTCTTCGCATGAGGTGGCCAAAGTACTGGAGTTTCAGCTTTAGCATCATTCCTTCCAAAGAAATCCCAGGGCTGTCTCCTTCAGAATGGACTGGCTGGATCTCCTTGCAGTCCAAGGGACTCTCAAGAGTCTTCTCCAACACCACAGTTTAAAAGCATCAATTCTTCGGCACTCAGCTTTCTTCACAGTCCAACTCTCACATCCATACATGACCACAGGAAAAACCATAGCCTTGACTAGACGGACCTTTGTTGGCAAAGTAATGTCTCTGCTTTTCAATATGCTGTCTAGGTTGGTCATAACTTTTCTTCCAAGGAGTAAGCGTCTTTTAATTTCATGGCTGCAGTCACCATCTGCAGTGATTTTGGAGCCCAAAAAAATAAAGTCTGACACTGTTTCCACTGTTTTCCCATCTATTTCCCATGAAGTGATGGGTCCAGATGCCATGATCTTCGTTTTCTAGGTATACCACTCCTAATAACCATTGCATCTCCCCCCAATTCCTGACAGCCTAATATACAAGGAGATTTAATAAGGCAGATATAAGAAGACTATCTGAGTATCAGAGAAGGATTTTCCACATCCCCTGCCAATCATTAAAACTCCTTGTCCAGGTCTGAGCCAATGAATCAGCTTTTTAGTCTTACTCACACACATTTTCTTATATTCAAATTAAAATGATTATACTAATTGTGATCCTCAGTTTCTCAATCCTTCTGGTAATTTATTCAGTGTAATTATAATTTCTGATCTGAGAGGTTTTTTTTTAACTATGTAACAATTGACTCTTAGTTATGGTAAAAGCTAATTTCCACAGAAGTCAAACTGCTGTCAAATTCTAAATAAAATATTTTTTTATATAAAAAACAAACTGTAATGCCTACTACTATCTGGAAGGCAGTGACAATAAATAAGAATGTCAGGTGAAAGTTAATACATGTTTGTGAAAATGGTGTATAAATTTTAGTCATTTTTAAGAAAACAAACCATACAGTTATCTGAAAATTGAGGTCAGTTCCAAGCCCTAATTATTGGCCCATAATTTTTCAAATGAAAGATGCATGTCAATCTTTACCTATAACATGTCTTTGTGTGTGTGAGCATACTATATATGTATGTGAATATACATTACAATGTTAACAAACCTATTTGTTGAACACCTACAACATGTCTCTAAAAATTATAAAATATGCTCTTGAGCCCTGATACAGAAGACAAATGTAAGTCAAATACATACATTCCAAATGTAGACAAAACATAAATTGAAAATGCAGGTAAGTGGAACAAAGGTATAAAGGACTGTGGAAGGAAGAATTAAAAAGCAACTAAGTTTAAAATTGGAAATATCAAGGAAAGTTGAGATGTGTTTTGAATATTGATATGAGAGTTCATCATCTACTCCAGACAAGAGAACAGTCTGAAAAAGAACAAACATAAAAGTACATGGAATTTCCCAATATGACCTGAACATAAATGTGCCCCTGGAAAAGGTTCTAAAAGGAGACAGAAGGGGTCAGTTTGATGTCATATTATCTTTTCAAAAAGAAAAAGCTTGAGGGAAAATTGTTTATGTATATCTAATTGTCATGAAATAGCCAGAGGTAGAAATATACAGCAATAATCTGCATACTTTCTGCTACTGACTTAAAACAAAAAGAGCAATGCTCTGTAAATACACTTAGAATTTTAGGTCCAATTTCAAAGAACTGTAGAAATATGATTCGCAGGACCCCAAACACCTGGGACCCTGTTTCTATACCTGCCTTTTCTTGCTCTAACACCAAGATTAAGTTACCTAAAAACTTGTCTGGAACTAGAAAGTACAGATGTCAAGAACATGTGAAATCTAGGCATATTTTTAAAGATATAAAATGAGAGGTATTATGTTTGATTTGATAAATATCTACAAGCTTTTTGTGGCCATTAGCTTCACTTCTTCCAAAAAGTTTGACCAGACCACCTAACCAGGTACCAATTTTACTAAAGCAAGATTTCTATTTTTTCCATCAAATGATAATGAAAGCATGTGGGAGGCCATCTTTCCACTAGCTGTACCAGCACTAGCTAAAAGAAGAGATAAGGGTTTTCAGTACTATGTGCGATATAAGTTAAAAGAATGAGACAATTCAAAAAGACACAGGCACCCCAATGTTCACAGCAGCACTCTTTACAATAGCCAAGACATGGAAGTAATCTCAGTATCCATCAAGAGATGAATGGATAGAGAAGATGTGGTACATATATACAGTGGAATACTACTCAGCCACAAAAACTAAGAATGAAATAAAGCCATTTGCAGCAACATGGATGGATCTACAGATTATCTTACTAAGTGAAGTAAAGCAGAAAGAGAAAGAAACACCATATGATATCACCTATATGTGTAATCTAAAGTATGACACAAATGAACTTATTTACAAAACAGAAACATACTCATAGACGCAGAAAACAAACATATGGTTTCTAAAAGGGAAAGGGGGTGGGAGATAATTAACGAAGAGTCTTGGATTAGCAGATACATACTGCTATATATAAAACAGACAAACAAGAAGGCCCTACTGCATAGCACAAAGAACTATATTCAATATCCTGTGACAAACTAGAATGAAAAAGAATATAAATAAGTGTGTGTGTATTTATGTGTTTGTGTATGTGTGTGTGTGTGTGTGTGTATCAGCTTGCTGTAACCAGAAACTAATACAACACTGTAAATCAAGAATACTTCAATAAAATATACTTCAATTTAAAAAATTATGAGAACAAAAACATAAATGGGCTCCAAGACTGAGACTTGGCTAAAGAACAGATAACATAAAGCTCTGTATCCAGTTTTCTACAGTTTAGAGAACAAAAGAAACTGGAACACATTCAGAGGTTGGTAAACCAGGGGAAAAGGGGATAAAGGACAAGGAGAAGGGACAAAGGCAGGTTATGAGAATAAAATGCCTTAAAGTCAGATTCTGAGGACTACTTGAAAACCCTAGGAATGTCAGCCTAAAGAAGAGAAATCCCCTAAAGAAGAGTCATGACAACTGCTTTACAATATTTAAATAGTCATTCTGTGAAGAAGGGTTGGACTTGCATAATTTCAAACATTAAGACCAGTACCAAGGACTAAAAACTCAGGAGCAAATTTTGGCATAATTTACAGTTTCAAACTTGTCCTGAAGTGAGCTGCATTCTCTGTTGATCAAATGTTTATACATAGCTCTGAAGCTGATCATAGCATGTTTTAAAGGGAGACTGAAGCTTTACAAAAAGAGGTGAGCTAGATGACCCTTAAGGTTTATTTTAACCTTTATTATAACATGCAAATTAGCAAAAAACTGCCAACTTATGAAATTCAAGAGAATGTTCAAACAAATGTAGAGTACCATGGTAATGCTTAGTCTAAAATAAATGATCTCAAACTGGGGCTCTGTAATAACCTAGAGGGGTAGGAATGGGCAGGAGGTGGGAGGGAGATTTGAGAGGGAGGGGATATATGTACACCTATAGTTAATTCATACTGATGTATGACAGAAATCAAACCAATATTGTAAACCAATCATCAATGAAAAACAAATATTTTTAAAAGTCAAAAATAAAATAAATGATCATTGTCTGAATAACTAAATTCAAGACTTAAAATTCTATTTCACTTAAATGTCACCTTTACCCTGCAGAGTTCTTAATATTACTTCCCCTTAACGCTCAAGACAAAGTTAGTTTTAGGTACACTAAATATTAATTATTCAACCACATAATTATAATTTATTTCTACTGTATTAGTTGGACTGTAATTCCTTCTATTTATTTATTTTCAGCTAAAAAATAGGAAATAGACTTTCTTAAAAGAGTCAAAGTAATGCTTCAATAATTCATAAATCAGAGGTTGAGAGCACTAATATTTTGAAGTGATCTGAAGAAAACAAATCGGTATTCCAGAATGAGTTTATCACTGCCTGAGCTTCCCTGGTCACTCAGTGATAAAAGAATCCACCTGCCAATGCAGGAGACTCGGGTTTGATCCTTGGACTAGGAAGATCTGCTGGAGGAGGAAATGACAATTCATTTCAGTTTTCTCACCTGGGAAATCCTTATGGACAGAGGAGGCATGAAGGCTGTAGTCCACTGGGTTGCAAACACAACTTAGAGACTAAACAACAAGCCACAAGACAGGCTAAATCACGCAAGCTGTTGTGTTTCTGTACCTAACCATTCAAAGTAAGGGTGTCATGAATGATGTAGATAGAATAGACTAAAACTCACTGTAACCCAAAACACATAAATAAAACTTTTTCACAGTCACAAATGCCTTAGGATAATATGCTTCATTTTCTGATCAGAAATCTGGAAATTTATTATTTCAAGATGTTTACGTTACATAACTGTTAGAATAAGAATTCTACCGAACTCAACAGTGCTTTCCCTTAGTTTTATTAAAACATTGTCTCAACTGTAAATAAATGGTTGCCTGAAAACTTTAGTAAATACATATTATTATTTACAAAGTATCTCACAACCATGTGAAAACTCAAATTCAAAACTAAAACACAGAATCATCAAAATAAATAAAAATCAAATAATTATAAATTAAACTTTTAGGTTATTATGAAATTAAACTATTATGCCATAATTCAAAAGAAAAAAACCATAGTTGAAGTGACTCAGGGAAGTAAATGAAGTTCATCAAACAAGAAGTGCCATTCCTTCCCTATAACTTCAAAAAAGCCATGGCTGGTTCCCAAGTAAACAAAGAACATATATCATAAACTCGCGTTACCAAGTCCCTTAAGCCTTTTTCAAATGCGTCACAGGATAATCAGTCCCCTTCACTTCTTTTAATCTTCATCCCCACGGTACTGGCCATATGGTACACAGTAAACATTCTGGAACAAAAATACATCTCACACAAACTGAATCATATTCAGTTTCATACACAAACTAACACATATTCCTTATGAGTTTCACGCATTCAATGTGTATCATCAGCAAAATTCTATATACCTGTTTTAGGCCAGAACAACCCTCTTAATAGGGAACTATTAACTATTAAGCAAGAGACAGAAATTAATTCCCTCCTCCTATGTGTCTGCTAAATCCCATGTGGGTATGTGACTGCAGATCTTTTACTGTGAGTCTAAGTCCATGTGTTAGTCGCTCAGTGGTGTCCAACTCTTGGCCACCCCATGGACTGTAGCCCTCCACGCTCCTCTGTCTGGTAGAATTCTCCAACCAAGAATAAAGCAATGAGTAGCCACTCCCTCTCCTGGGGATCTTCCCAACCCAGGGATGAAACTGGGGTCTCCTTAACTGCAGGCAGATTCTTCACCGTCTGAGCCACCAGGGAAGCCCAACTCGGTCCACAAATACACACAATTTTGATACTTTCTTTCAGGATTCAAAAACTAAATCATACTTTAATTTATTGACTCCTGTCTTACACTATTTTAGGCTCAAAATCTAAGAAAATGGGAGGAACGTCAAATAGAACTTCTTTATCATATTAAATAAGTAGTTAAGCAAAACCGAACCCATAATAACATCTTGAGGCCATATGGCCCATTCTTACTTCTACATCCTGCCAAGACTGTGATCCCATGAGTATACTTTTTAAGTCATAATAATCTGTCACATAGTATGATGATAAGTAATACTTTACAAACATCTGTGGTAATTTTCATTTCTATACAGGGTCCCAAGGTACCACCAACTAACTCAATGTCTTAGCCTCTTCATGGAAACTAACATTTCAAGAGTGACTTTTTTCTCTCCCAGGGATGAGGCGAAAGAATATGACAAAAATTAGAAATGAAGCTACCCTCCAAGGGGCTTCCCTCAAACAAAGCTCAACAAGGCGAAACTGCCAGGCTTCCGGGCCAGAGCCAAGCTCTGTGGACCCCAGACTCAGAGGATGAGGCGCCAACACAAAGTCTCACTCGCTTCTCTACCCACCTTTCCTCCCAGCTGTCCCAGAATATTACCCCTTTACCCTCCCTCCCTCCGTAGATATCTCTGCATCATCCTTCCCTTAGCTCCCTCTATATCCCCTCTTGCCTGTGTAAGACGCAGCGGCTGGAGTCACAAAGATGGCCGGGGGCGTGCGCCTCTCCTCGTTTTAAGCTCTGACAATGAGGCAGGGGAAACCCCGGCACCTGAGCCGCAGCGGCCAGGACCCGGCTGCCATGGCAACGGCGCGTCTCCCTGTCCTTCATCCGGGCCTCTCAGTATGTGGGCGCAGTGGGCCTGCGCAGGCGCAAAACATAGCCGAAGAACACCTGTCTCTACAGGCGCTCCTCAAGGTGCTGGCAAACGTCGTGTGTGGCTGCGGTTTCCGGGGAAACGACCAAGAAATTCACGCCTCATCCGCAACTTTCACAGGTGTTAGTAAGAATTGGGGGAAGGTTATTCTTGGTTATGAATTTTCCTAGGTTTTAGCTGTCTCTTGAGGGGTATGTATTCTATTAAGTTCTAGAAGTATACTGCTGCTGCTGCTAAGTCGCGTCAGTCGTGTCCGACTCTGTGCGGCCCCACAGACGGCAGCCCACCAGGCTTCCCCGTCCCTGGGATTCTCCAGGCAAGAACACTGGAGTGGGTTGCCATTTCCTTCTCCAATGCATGAAAGTGAAAAGTGAAAAGTGAAGTCGCTCAGTCGTGTCCGACTCTTAGCGACCCCATGGACTGCACCCTACCAGGCTCCTCCGTCCATGGGATTTTCCAGGCAAGAGTACTGGAGTGGGTCGCCAGTGACTCCTCCGCTAGAAGTATACTGCTGTATGTTATTTTCTTCACTGTTAATGTCCAGAAGTGGTTTCACTTGTTGATAAGCACGTTAATTAGTTACCAGTTTTTTGACCCTAAGATTCCCCATCCATTCAAAACCAAACATTTACAACTACAGATTATCATACTAAGTGAAATAAGTCAGAAAGAGAAAGGCAAATACCACGATATCACATATATGTGGGATCTAAAATATGGCGCAAATGGACATACCTATAAAACAGAAACAGACCCACAGAATTAGAGAACAGGCCCCTGGTTGGCAAGGGGGAGTGGAGTCGGGGAGGAAAGGATTGGGAGTTTAGGATTAGCAGATGTAAACTATTACATAGAGGATGGATAATAAGATCCTAATGTATAGCACAGGAAACTATATTCAATTTCCTGTGATAAACCATAAGTGAAAAACAATATTCAAAACGAGTACATCCATATGTGTATTACTTTGCTGTACACAAGAGATTGGCACAACACTGTAAATCAATTATATTTCAATGAAAAATTAAAACCTCCATTGTCCAAGAGAAAGGTCAGAGGAAATAGGATGTTTGTTTCCACTTTCAAGCAGGTTAAAACGGTCATCTAGAATTTTCCAGATCCTTAAACGTCCTCCTTAAAGGTCATCTTTATGTATAAGAAAGGAGCAAGATGATTTTTAGATTGAGGTGACAAATGGCAAGATTTAAGGATTTGTCCATTCCCTGCCAGAAGTAACACAGAGAAAAGTGAAAATATTTCCTCAGTACAATACATTCAGATTATTGTTTTTTATTATTAGGATTTCTGTCATTTGGTATAACGGACAGCATCTTTTCTCCAAAGAGGAGCAATATAAAATTGAACTTTTAAGTATTCTCCAAACTGTACAGTAGACTAAGTTAAAAAAAAAATTAAGATGAATTGCAATAGTAAGTGCACCTCCTAGCTACAGTGTAGAATGTATGGTTGTAATAACCTAATGTTTCTTCTGCTGCAGGACTTTGGTCTTAAGCCAAACACTTGAAAAAGACAAAAAAAAAATATATAAAATAATCAACTGTTGAAAGTCAAAGGAATTTTAGTCAGATCTTTAGTGAACATGGAATTACTTCCTAAGCTAAAGTGGACCTTTTAGGTTTCTGAATTCCTAGTCAAATGTTTTTCCCACTGACCCTCCTAAATATTTTAAATCTTTTTGCAAGTATTAGTACCATTGTTCATAATAGACAAAAAGCAGAAACAACCCAAATAGCCAACAAATGATGAGTGGACAAATTGAGTATAGTATATCTATACCATGGAATATTTCAGCAATAAAAAGGAATGAAGTACTGATAAACACTACAACATAATGCACCTTGAAAATGTTACCGAATTGGTCATTCGTACCCGTGCTGAGAGAGTAGATCATCAGTGCTAGCACCAAAAAAATAAAAGTAACTATGGGAAGTAATAGGTATTTAATTAAGTTGACTATTGTAATCATTTATATTTATAAATTATATATACTCACATTAGATACATTAAAATTGTATAACTAAACTATATATAATTGTTATTTGTGAATTATACCTTAGTGAAGCTGAAAAAATAAAGTCCTCTTTTCTCTTCTCTTGGATGTGAGCCCCCTTGCACTATCAATGACTGTACAAGGAAGGAGAATTTAGGAAATATAAGAACAGAGTAGTTTAGGTAAAGCCTGGTACAAAAAAAAAGACATTTTCTGCTATCCAGGGCCTTTCATTTAGATGGACTCTAATGCTATTCAAAGTCTGAAAATGTTAAATGTCAATAAATGTATTTTAGTTATAGGGAGCAGAAATGTGTGTTTGAAATTAGTGACGCATCGAAGACAAAGGGATTTTACAAATAGAGATCACTGTATATATGCATAGGGCCATGTGTTTTTCCTCTTGACTGGTTAATTTAGTACTAATTATAACTATAAATTTTGAATGCTCGTTCTGAAAAAAGATCCAAGAAATAGATAAAACTCCAGTTTTCTGTCTTTATTCATTACACATGCTATAGGAGAAAACTACACAATATGAAGAAGAGACCAAAGTAGAGTAACAGTCTCTTTCAATAAATAAAAACTTTGAAGGAATGCTTTGACTTAGAAAAGTCAGTATTTATTTAAGTAACTAAGAAGAGCTTAAATAGGTGCCAAGAATTAAGAAGATATGACTAACATATGTTCTATAAAACTGATCAAAGAAATATATTTTATAGATAATATTCAGATTCTGCATAGAGTCACAATATTCTAAATCATGTCAACAAATAATTATTCATTACTTATATGGAAGACACTATTCTAATACTTGGAATATATCAATGAATTATACATGTATTATATGTTATAGTCAGAGTTCCACCTACCTCAGATCCTTGAAACCAGTTGCCAAAAAGAAAAGTGCAAACATCTCAGAGTCCTTTGCCTTACTTTATTCTAATAAGTTCAGATCTCTGAGTTCCCAGCCCAGAAATTAGAATGTTATCATTTGACAGGAAAGGAAAAAGAAGAGGTGAAATATTTGGCATTTTTCTGAGTTTTGTACATATGCATTCCATTTTTAAGGCTCATTTATTTATAGAACACAGAAGCTTTATAATACTAATGTTTAACATACATGTATTTAAAATCAACACCTTAACATCTAGGTCTTTTGTAAATTTTAAAAACTATTTTATAATATAGGGAATACTTGTTTTAGGAACTCAAAAACTCATTGCCTTCATAGAGCTCACATTCTAATAGGGAGAAAAGACAATAAATAACAAATATACTAAATAAGTAAATCATATTTGTGTTAGAAAGTGAAAAATGATATATAAAGCATAAAGCAAAAAAGAGAATTATAAGTGTGGGGCTAGGTTGTAGTAATAGGTTGGCTATTTCAAAAGATGTATTCAAGTTAAGCCTTAATGAAGTGACATTTGATGCTTTTAATATAATTACACACATATTTGATGTATAATATCTATGAATTATATATGTATATTACATATCAGATATCTGATATAGTTATAATAAAAATAGAGCAACTGCCAAAATAAATCAAGACATTATTTCTGTAAAGGGCTATTAGGGTGTGTCAAACTAAAGGCTGGAGGGCCTGAATTTGCTTATGACTCTTAGCATCAGGACAATCCCATTTTCAGGTTGTATGCCAGCAATAAGTACGTTCCTTAAACACAAAAGTTACTTACACTATAATTATTTTTGTTTGTTCGGCAGATTTGTTGGGCACTTGTTTCACGTGTTCACCCCTTCTGAGTGTATGCGCAGCCCCCAGTACGCAGAAGTCTTAAGGAACCTCCTGCTGTGAGGCTCCAGCTTACTCAGTGTGTGATTTATTTTTGTTGTTTTAGTTGCTCAGTGGTGTCCAATTCTTTTGTGACCCCATGGACTGTAGCCCACAAGGCTCCTCTGTCATGGAATTCTCCAGGCAAGAATACTGGAGTGGGTTGCCATTTCCTTCTCCAGGGCATCTTCCTAAGCCAGGGATCAAACCCACATCTCCTGCAATGGCAGGCAGATTCTTTACCACTAAGCTACCTAGGAGGCCCAAAAAACTATATTCCAATAAGTTTTGTTTTTTTTTTTAAAGAAATCGTTTATGTTCCTCAAGAAAAACCTATCGTCCTGGCATTTATCTTTAAAATAATTTCTTTGGTGGGATTTTTAGTAGGAGTAGTCAGTGAGGAAAGGGACAAGTCAAGGTATAAACAGGTTCTTTATGGCTGTTCAGATTTTCTTGAGAATAACAATGTTTTAAAACTATAAAACAATGACTCAATTCTTCCAGCTTTTTCTCTTCACCTATACCTGGTGTAGGTTTCTCTTCACCTATACCTGCTATAACCCTTACGGCAGAAAGTGAAGAGGAACTAAAAAGCCTCTTGATGAAAGTGAAAGAGGAGAGTGAAAAAGTTGGCTTAAAGCTCAACATTCAGAAAACGAAGATCATGGCATCCGGTCCCATCCCTTCAGGGCAAATAGATGGGGAAACAGTGGAAACAGTGTCAGACTATTTTTTGGGGCTCCAAAATCACTGCAGATCGTGATTGCAGCCATGAAATTAAAAGACGCTTACTCCTTGGAAGGAAAGTTATGACCAACCTAGATAGCATATTCAAAAGCAGAGACATTAGTTTGCCAACAAAGGTCTGTCTAGTCAAGGCTATGGTTTTTCCAGTGGTCACGTATGGATGTGAGAGTTGGACTGTGAAGAAGGCTGAGTGCCGAAGAATTGATGCTTTTGAACTGTGGTGTTGGAGAAGACTCTTTCAAGTCCCTTGGACTGCAAAGAGATCCAACCAATCCATCCTAAAGGAGATCGGTCCTGGGTGTTCATTGGAAGGACTGATGCTGAAGCTGAAACTCCAGTACTTTGGCCACCTCATGCGAAGAGTTGACTTGTTGGAAAAGACCCTGATGCTGGGAGGGATTGGGGGGCAGGAGAAGGGGACGACCGAGGATGAGATGGCTGGATGGCATCACTGACTCGAAGGACGTGAGGTTGAGTGAACTCTGGGGGTTGGTGATGGACAGGGAGGCCTGGCATGCTGCGATTCATGGGGTCACAAAAAGTCGGACACGACTGAGCAACTGAACTGAACTGATACCTGGTGAATGTCTCCTGCTTTAAAGTGACAATCTAATAGCAATGTAGGCTATCTCTATTTCTTCTCTGGGATTGGCAATATTGTTAAAGCTCATTATAAAACTTGGATGTGCAAAAGTACCTTTGCCATTAACTGGGAATGAACTCATCTTGTTTTCTGAATAGATGCAAATAGTAAATGACTCCCAAGAACATACATAGCCACACCTAGAGGTTCATGTCAGCAAGCAAATGTAAATCAGATCATACCCCTCTCTGACTTTCCAGTGCTATTAGAATAATATTCAAATTCTTTACCTTACTTCCCAGGTTCTGAATAATTGGGCCCCTTCTTACTCCTATAACCTCATCCCCTACCACTTTGCTGCTCATTCATGATACACCAAGCTCCCTGTTCATCTCTCTGTTCCTCAAACATGGGAACCTCTTTTCCATTTTTGCTGTTTCCTCTGCCTGGAATGCTCTTCCTCGCATATTTGCATTGCTAACTCCTTTTCATCATTTATGTAAGAGTGGACATCCTTGCCTTGTTCTTGATTTTAGGGGGAAAAGTGTCCCAATTTCTCACCATTTTGTATGATGTTAAGTGTAGCTTTTCTATAAATGTTCTTTATCAAGTTGAGGGAATTCCCCTCTATTCTTAGTTTACTGAAAATTTTTATTTTAGTTTTGTGTTTAAACATGAATGGCTGTTGGATTTTTCACTTTCCATTAGAGTTCTTAACATAGTGACCATAGTTAAAGGCCCAGTCTGCTAACTCCAGTTAGCAGTTAACGCTCTCAAGCTGGGCCTAGTCCTGTTGCTTTGTTTTTTCAAACTGTGCTTTTTCTTGCCTTTTATCATGACTTGTTGAAAACTAGACATGATATATCAGCTAATAGGGACTGAGGTAAATAGGCTTTTAGTGTGAGATTTTATGTCAATATGACTAGAATATAACTGGGCTGTGTGTAGTGTTTCTGGTAGCTACAGGTGCCGTGAGATTCAAATTCCTCTAGTGTCCTTTTTCTCTCTAGTTTTTGGGCTAAGAACTCCTCAAAGGCACTCTGTGTCTTCTGTATCCTTCAGTTGTAATTCACTGTTATTATTATTCCAGTTGAAATTCACTGGGATTTCCAGGGAGCACTCTGTCCAAGTGCTCAATCTGTAAATACTGTTCTTGAGCTCAAGATCTACTTCCGTCAACACTCCCAGAACGTGGCAGATAGGTCCTCCCAAGATTTTTGGCATCCTGCAAGGAATGATGGTCAAGTCATGCCATTTGTTAAGAGTAAGAAGTTGGTGGTGGTGTGGGCAGAAGATGAACTGTATCAAACAGATGAATAAGTTTAGAGGTTTTCAATAAGTATTAGTTGGGCAGGACTGAGCACAGCAAAGCAGCATACTGATTACCAAACACATTTGAAATGTCCGGCAGCCCACCCACCCCCTTAGCAGTCCTTCACCTGGGTTTCCCTCACGCGGGGGTTTGGGGTTGTGGTTTTCAGAGGAGGACTTTCAGAAAACTGTCAAGTGCGGCACACAGCCTGGTCTTTCCAAAGCCCTACCTCCCTCTCCCACGGTGGCAGCGGCGTTGGAGCACCGTTTCTAAAAGAGAGTGCGAAAACTTGGCATGGGGCGCAGCCCACGGGCAGGCGGCAGGCTGTAAAGGGCAGGCGCTCAGGGCTCAGTAAGAGAGAGCAAGAAAGTGCGCACGCTCCGCCCGCCGCAGGCCCGCCTCCAGTCTAGAGCTGGAGGGGTGAGGAGCGCGGGGGGCCATGTGGAGGAGGAACTGAGAAATCCCTTCTTGGATTTTCTGCAACTTTGTTTTACCCTATCCTGGCAACTCGTACCGCGGTGCTCCTACCCCACAGTCACTCAGCCAGCCATTCCGACAGAGCCCCTGGGCCCACCCACCCTACAGCGGCTGTGCCCTGCCTGGCATCCTTCCACCCTGGAAGTCAGGCTTTTGAGTCAGGACTGCATCTTCCCATCCCCTCATTCTTCCCCCTGGGGTCTTATCCTTACAGACCCGCTGGCATGCAGGGGTGGAAATGACGGTTAGTTTGCAGTGTAGGGTGGGAATCAGAATCCTGTCCCGAATAATTACAGTACTGTGATGGTTTCCACCATACAGCAACATGGATCAGCAAAGTTTAGGGGCAACTTTAATAAAATCTCACTAAAGTGAAAACAAAAATACTTTCCCGGCTTCTCCACTTCAAAGACATGTGACCTTGGATAGGTTATTTACACTTTCTAAGCTACCATTCCAGAATGTTCATAACCACAAGTCAGTCTTGTTTTTTCCCCGCTGCTGTGGATCATAAACGCCTTCCTCACGGACTAGGCCTTCCTAGTGGCCCCAAAATAGCAGTCCACCTAGCAATTTTAGGTAGTATCTTCCCAGAAATTTTAGGTAGTATCTTCCACTGCTGCCAGATTAAATTTCTAAAGACAAGCTTAATCATTACTCCCTGATTCTTTCTGCAAGTAATGAACATTAGAAAATGGCCCCCTGTCCTGCTCTCTATATTCCTTGCTGATTGTGCACCCACACTTTCTGACTTTCATACCTTTACTTATGCCTCTTTCTCCACTATAGTCCGTTCCTCTTTCTAAATTTCCTTTAAGATTCTGACCATGCTGCATGACTAACCTTTCAAATGCCACCTCCTTCAGGAAGTCATACATTATTTCCCCAGTGGACTTGTAGTTTTTGAGATCCAAGCCTCTTTAAATCATTATGATACCTGACACACTAACTTGTGTTGCAGTTGGGGCTCTCTGTTATGCTTGCTATCAATACTTATCTTTTCTTATCACACATTTTAAGTTCTTTGATATCCGGAGTCACGACGGTTTTGTTGTATCCGGAGAACTTTCTAAAACATAAATTAAAAATAAGAGGGAGTGTTTCTAAATAACAATTTTACCTCAAATTATACTTTCTTATTTCAAATGAAACAGATTACATATTTATAACTTGCTATGTAAACACATGAATTTAAAAAGCAGTACCATTTAAAACCTAACAGCTTTAATAGTATCTCACAAAATATATTCCAGAATTTTTCTTACAAAATTTTGTATTACTAGAAATTATTTTAATAACCTGCAATTCAATAACATTTGGTAATAACAGAAATCAAATAGGGCATCTAAAGCCCTTAGAACATTATTCAGCACAGTCATAAATAGTAAACACTATCTAATGATGAGCTATCATTATTGATATAATTCATCTAGTTAAATGTTGTTGTTGTTCAGTCCCTCGGTTGTATCTGACCTTTTGTAACTCCATGGACTGCCCCACACCAGGCTTCCCTGTTCTTTACCATCTCCCAGAGTGTGTTCAAACTCATGTCCATTGAGTCAGTGATACCATCCAACCATCTCGTCCTCTGTTGTCCCCTTCTCCTCCTGCCTTCAATCTTTCCCAGCATCAGGGTCTTTTCTAATGAGTTGGCTCTTTGCATCAGGTGGCCAAAGTATTGGACATTTAGCTTCAGCATCAGTCCTTATAATGAATATTCAGAATGATTTCCTTTAGGATTGACTGGTTTGATCTCCTTGCATTCCAAGGGACTCTCAAAGTCTTCTCCAAGACCACAGTTCAAAACCATCAATTCTTTGGCACTCAGCCTTCTTTATGGTACAACTCTCACATTCATACATGATTACTGGAAAAACCATAGGTTTGACTAGACAGACTTTTGTCAGCAAAGTAATGTCTCTGCTTTTTAATATGCTGTCTGTCATAACTTTTCTTCCAAGGAGAAAGTGTCTTTTAATTTTGTAGCTGCAGTCACCATCTGTGGTGTTTTTGGAGTCCACGAAAATAAGTCTGTCACTGTTTCCCCATCTATTTCCCATGAAGTGATGGGACCAGATGCCATGATCTTAGTTTTCTGAATGTTGAGTTTTAAGCCAACTTTTCCACTCTCCTCTCTTACTTTCACCAAGAGGCTCTTTAGTTCCCCTTCACTTTCTGCCATAAGGGTGGTGCATCTGCATATGTGAGGTTATTGATATATCTCCTGGCAATCTTGATTCCAGCTTGTGCTTCATCCAGCCCAGCGTTTCTCATGATGTACTCTGCATATAATTTAAATAAGCAGGATGACAATATAAAGCCTTGACATACTCCTTTCCCAATGTGGAACCAGTCCATTGTTCCATGTCTGGTTCTAACTGTTGCTTCTTGACCTGCATATAGGTTTCGAAGGAGGCAGGTAAGGTGGTCTAGTATTCCCATCTCTTTAAGAATGGCTTTAGTGTAGACAATGAAGCAGGAGTATATGTTTATCTGGAATTCTCTTGCTTTTTCTATGATCCAACAGATGTTGGCAATTTAATCTCTGGTTCCTCTGCCTTTTCTAATTCCAGCTTGAACATCTGGAAGTTCTCAGTTGATGTACTGTTGAAGCCTGGCTTGGAGAATTTTGAGCATTACTTTGCTAGCATGCGAAATGAGTGCAATTGTGTGGTAGTTTAAGCATTCTTTGGCATTGCCTTTCTTTGGGATTGGAATGAAAACTGATTCCAATGATATGGAATTCCAGCTGAGCTATTTCAAATCCTAAAAGATGATCTGTTAAAGTGCTACACTAAATACACCAGCAAATACAGAAAAGTCAGTAGTGGCTCCAGGTCTGGAAAAGATGAGTTTTCCAGTCCCAAAGAAGGGCAATGTCAAAGTAATTAAATAAAACTTGACCAAAAAATGAGAGTGTTTAAAAGCCTCCTATCATTTTTATTTTGAAACATTCCAAAAGAACTTTCATTTGAGAGTACAATTTTGAGATTGATTGTTGTTCAGCCACTAGATCGTGTCTGACACTTTGTGTCCCCATGGACTGCAGCACATCAGACTGCCCTGTCTACCATCTCCTGGAGCTTGCTCAAACTAATGTCAGTTGAGTCGGTGATGCCCTCCAACCACTTCATCCTCTGTTACTCCCTTCTCCTGCCCTCAATCTTTCCCAGCATCAGAGTCTTTTCCAATGGTCGGCTCATTTGAGACTGACAGCTAAAACTAATTGTTAATAGAAAATGAGGGGGAAGGGAACTGATTTCTCACGTGACAGGTGCTTTCACAAATGTTCTTTCATTTCTTCACGACAGTCTCATGAGGTAAGTATCATCCCCACTTACTGATAAGGAAACTGAAGCTCAGGACTTCCCTGGTGGTCCAGTGGCTAAGGCTCCACGCTCTCAATGAAGGGGGCCCAGGTTCAACCCCTGATCAGGGAACTAGATCTCACATGCCACAACTAAGAATTGGCATACTGATCCCATATGATGCAACTCAAGTTCCTGCATGCCAGAACAAAGACCAGACACAGCCAAGTGAGTAAAAAGAAATATTAAAAAAAAATAAACTGAAGCTCCAGAGTAACTTCCCTAATGAATCAGAGCTTTGAATGGCAAACTCAGCATTCTGAAGCCCCTTCTATCAGCATTACTTAATGAAAAAAGTAGAATTAGTACTACCACAGGATGCTTTTTCCAGAATCAAGAGAGATGTTCACAAATCCCTTTCCAAACTAAAACGTGTTATATAAATGTAAAGTACTAATTACACATGCATGCCTGCTCAGTTGCTCAGTCCTGCATGTCTGACTGTTTGTTGACCCCATGAACTGCAGCCTGCCAGGCTCCTCTGTCCATGGAATTTTCCAGATGAGAATACTGCAGTGAGTTGCCATTTCTTTCTCCAGGGGACCTTCCCAACCCAGGGAAGATCTTCCTGTGTCTCTTCCATCTCCTATATTCGTAGGTGGGTTTGTTGCCACTGTGCCATCTGGGAAGCCCTAGGATTCCATAAGAAGTAAGACAAATAGGTATCCAATTTCTATCATTTGAGCACAATGCCCTGAATAAAGCATCCAGTGGACTAGACATCACTGACAGGCATTTTAATCTTAATGCTTTACTTTGATGTACTTTTTGAAAAATAGCGTTTATTTAGCTTTGGTACTGGCAGGTGGTTACGTTGAATCCATCACATATCATTTGTATAATTCAGTGTTCATGGGGCACAAACACAAGATGTGTTTTGCAACAAAAGACAAAAATAAGGCGTGGTTCCTGCTCAGATACATAAGATGTGCTATAAGGACAGAAAACTTTAAAAAGTTTTTTGCATGAAAAATTTCCAAGTCTTTGGTGATAATCAATAAAAATGCCTTAATGAAGGCTTTGCAATGGGAACTAATGTGAAAGTACACATTCAAATACTATTAGAAAAGACTGGTTTGGTTTGTCCGCTAAAATGAACCAAGCAATTCTCAAGAAGATGGCAAGAAGATGCTTCCGTGGGTACCAGAACATTTGGGGCTATAACCAAAAGGCTATGATTTTTTCAAAACAAGATGGCACCTTCTACCTTTGATTCAATTTCATTTCATTTATCTGAAAAATTCAGTTAACACTGAAGGGAACGTTGGCCTTTTTAGTTTCTAAATGGGAGAATGCTTTTAAAAATATAAGAGGTACCAACATGAAGACCAAGAAAAGTAAGTAGAACAATGCGGTGCTAGAAAAAAAATTGGGAAAACAACAGAAATGAGAGGGAAGAGTCAAAGGTAAAGACCAGCGCTTCCCTGGTGGTCCAGTGGTTAAGACTCCACCTGCCAATGCAGGGGCCATGGATCCAGCCCCTCGTCCAGGAAGACCCCACATGCTGAGGGACAGCTAAGCCGCACGTCACAGCCACTAAGCCCATGCCTGAGAGACGGCAAGCCACAACTGCTGAGGCCTGCAGGCTCTAGGGCCCGTGCTCTCCACAACTAGAGAAAGCCTGCATGTAGCAACAAAGACATAAATATTTTAAACAAGGAAAAATATACTGCAAAATATTTATTTAATAAAAAATAATTGTATAATCTATACAGTATTGAATAAAAAGTACAACAAATTATTTGCACTTCTTTCCAAAACCGCATACAGTACAACTTGCAAATTGGGTTCAGCATTCTACAAATAGTACCACACACACCAAGATAGGAACTTATTATTGTCTTAAGTAAAGGCTCTGATTGTATAAAACCAACTGTGACTTAAATTCCAGGGAAATACTGCTTTAGTTACATGAATAGTTTGATTGTGCCACAGTCTATTTTATTAAAAAAATTAAATTCCTCAAACACCATTTTTCTACTTGTTTCTGAGTACACATTCCCTATGTAGCAAAATAAAACGATGACAAAATACAAAATTAGAGGCTGATGTTTATGATATCGCTTCCTTTTTCCTTCCTTAGCTAGTGCTCTTCTCCTTTCTTTTACTCAGAAAGGAGGGTGACTAGAAAATGACTTATTCTTATCCTCATTAATTTGCTTCTAGAATTCTTGCTTACATAAATGAATAAGTCAGTTTTGGAATCTTGACATTACTATTCAGTATTTACCTACGTCATTCTAAAAAAGTTGACCTAGCTTTTTTTTTTTTTTAAGATAAGGCAACAAAATTGGCTTTAAAATAGTTATCATGTCTCACATATGCTAGCAGTCACTTGGTAGACTAATCTCCCACTTAAATGTACACAGAATAACATTTTTCAAGTAACTTGGAATCAATAGCAATTCTTATTTTAAGCAGATTATTTAAGAAGATGCACCTTTATAAACAAAGGCAAATTTAATATACAAAATGCAGGAACCAAGTCCATCCTACGTCCTGTCCCACCAAAATAAAGAGGCTCAGTTTGTGAAAAAGACCTTGGAATAATCCAACAATTAATGACACCTTTATCTTGGATAAGAAGGACAAACAGTATAAATGCCATAAAGGGAGATGAAGTTATTTTAAGAAGACTTTCCCATTTTATTTTGGAGATCTGCAGATACAAAATGGACTAGTTATGCCTTTAGCCCACTTAGTAACTTTTCATCATAGATTTAATAGTCCTTCATACCGAAGAATACAAGACAAGTAAACCTACCTTAAGTTTTCCATTAGGTCACTTATATTATTAGTAGGCCTCAAAACTTGCCTTATTTTTTAACTAAATTAGCTTCTCTGGGAAGCATATGAATAATGTAAAAATATACTTCTAAGAAATCAACACAAATACACAACAGTCAAGATGGGCACTGAGAGTATTTACACAATGAATTTTTAAAGATAACTCAGAATTAACACATATTCTTTATAGAACACCAAACCAGGGCAAATGTTGTCATCTGTAGAAACAAACGCACATGAGTAACACAGACATGAGAACTAAGTTGAACAGAGGCAGATGCTGTTAGAACACTATTTCGATTCTGACTGTAACATCCTGTGGCCCGTGAAGCCCTGGTCCCAACAGGCCAAGCATCTGGCTAATCAGACACAGAAGTAGAATACTTGACCTATGAAACACCAGACTCACTTGTGAGCATGTGTACATTACCATGTGCTGCCTAATTGCTCTTGATTCTTGGTTTTCAAAAGCAAGTTCACTTTTGAAGCAGGAAAAACAGATTCTTAAATTGGCTCTCATAAGTATTCCAGGAAGTACACTTCATTTCTCAACTGTATTGTTACTCTGGGAAGACAAGGTATAGTCAACTGGATGCTTTGAAGCCATGAAATGCATACTCATAAATATGTGTCTACACTTTAAAAAATTAAATACAGCCGGTTACAGCCGTTGTGCAGAATTCTTGCAATATGAAGCTCTTTTGCAGTATGTTATGAGGGGGTCTCTTGAGAACTTGATTCTGGATCTTCTTGCTTTCTATATTTCTTCATAATACTGACTGTACCATTAGCCAGGAAAACCACAGCGATGAGTGCAAAGTAACCAGCGTAGATGAAGAACTAAAGAGGGGGGAAGAAGTAATTTACAGAATTATCCACTGGAAGGTCAGCTCTTTTATTACATATATGTGAACAGACTCTATAATTAAAGATATGTTCAGTTTCTCAATACAATTTCAAAAAACATTGTGCTTACACAATGTGCCAGGCACTGAGGATACAGAGAGGCAGGACAGCATGGTAACACTGCATCCTGACTGCCAATCCTGACTACCCACTTACCAGCTGTATGGCCTGGATGGAGAGACTCAGTGTCTGAGCCTCCACTTCATTTACAACCCATTTTGTAATTCATAATATATCCTAATTACAGTTGTTGGGAAGGAATATGATTCTGTATGTAAATGTTTATTAACACAATGCTAATACTGTTAATATTATTGGTTTTCATTTTTGTTGCTGTTATAACTGAATCCTGGTCTCTACCCTCAAACCGACTAACTCAAGCTGATACGAGGCTAAGTTCTGAAGATCAAGAATTCCCACTCTTTCCCAGAAGAGGGCAGCAGAAGGTCAACTATATTCCATTGTAAGATAACTTTTTATAAGAATCTTCTCTAAGCCATCTTTTAATGTGATTATATGATTTATCAATATCATCATTTTCTTATTAAAATAACTTACTAAATACTGATAAGCTGGTTCATGGATCCAGTAAGTGTGCCGCTCTAACCCTCTGCGTGCATGCTAAGTTGCTTCAGTCGTGTCTGACCCTTCGCAACCCCATGGATTGTAGCGCACCAGGCTCCTCTGTTCATGGGGTTCTCTGGGCAAGAACACTGGAGTGGATTGCAGATTCCTTCTCCAGGGGATCTGACCCAGGGATCGAACTCACTTAACTCTCCTGCACTGGCAGGCAGGTTCTTTACCACTAGCACCACCTGGGAAGCCTAACCCTCTGAGCCAAGTCTTTTAAATTTGGACACATTTTCCTATAGGAAATCGGTTAATTAATCATGGCAGTCATGAGTTTGACCGCAGCCCACAAAATTATTATTCCATACATTTAAACCCACCGCTTCTATAGCCAGATGACAAGCACTTATTCTCCTACCCTCCATCCCAAATGAAAGCACTTAACCCTTGAGAGGTCTTCCCAACGTTTTTATTGCAGGCAGTAACTGGGAAACACATAAGTAATAATTACTTAAAAGACAATAATAAGCTCCCATTCCTCTGCTCTGTCCACCTTTCCCCCACCCTTTTCTGAGCCAGCATGATGCAGAGGTAGATGCCTAGGCTTTTGAGTCAGATGTTGCTTTGAATCCTGGTTCTGCCATACTATTATTGACCGTGACCTTAAACAACACCTCTCTCAAATTCATTTTCTTGACGTCTAATCATGATAGCAACCCTGCAAAATTCTATATAAAGTACCTGGCACACAGAAGGCACTCAGCACACATTATCTATTGTTTTTCTTTTAGATCTCCTCGGTAAAAACAAAGTTAATTACTGCTAACATGTCAGGTCTTTGTATTGTAGGAAAACTAATATGTAAGTGGGAAGAACAATGGAGATAGAGTCTTTTGAGCTGAGATGAGTTGGGGTAGGCACTTTTTGATTCAATCGCCCATTTTGCTAAAGTACATCCCAAGCCCTATTTACAACTCACAATGAATGAAGCCATATACAACCATACAATTCCAGAGTGAATAAACGTATCACACTGTCTCTGGGTGTTTGTGCAGGTGTTTTCTCAATAGGTCATATGTAATGCTAGTCATCAACAGCAAGTCATTACCTTGGTATCTGGGTGGGGGGTGTTTAAAGAAGGGAGGAGACTCAGAGAGCTCTCAAGTGAAGCAGGCATCTCAAACATGGGATACAGTACCTCTGGTGGATTCATTTCGATATTTGGCAAAACTAATACAATTATGTAAAGTTTAAAAATAAAATAAAATTTTAAAAAAAAATGGAGGGAAATAATGGGTGAAGAAGCAGAAGGTCTGGGTCCAGATGGAACCAACACTACCTCTCAGCTCCACACTCAGAAACATTCTAGGGCCTCATCAAAGAGATGATGGTCTTAGCATCCTCCTGATGGAAAGGAACTAAGGGTGGGGGATAACTGAAGGAAGGAAAGAACACTTTTACTTTCGATTTTCTATCTGTCTATATTGTTTGAATTTGTTTCCCTGAAGCATGCTCCACTTCTGTTACCCTGATCAACCCATAACATCTTCAGTACTGAAACAGACCTTACCTGAGTGGTAATTTCCAAGCCAAGGCCACTGGCATCTACCACAATTAGAGTGAGCAGAGTCTGCAGTGCTAGGGCAATGAAGGTATTTACACCAAACACTAAGGCATAGCGCTCCATGCTGAGGTTTGCAGCTATCTGAAAACTTAAAAAATAAAAAGAATGCATAGATAAGAATTACTTCAAGGATAGTTACATTTTTTATTCCAAATGTGAAGAGTAGCCCGTACTTTTCTACTGTCAATTCCCTTCCCAACCAAGTGAAGAATATTCTTTTGCTAAATGATGTAAACCTCATGCAAATGTCTGAAAACATCAGAAACATGAACAAGGAAGTAAATGAAACTTGCCTAAATGCTTCCTCAAAAGAAAAACTGATAATGCACTTATGGTATAATACTTCCTCCCATTTGCCCTTGAACCAGAAAATTTAATTTGTAAAGAAACCAAAAGTTAATCCTGTTACAGCTCTTCCTAATGCTTCTTTGAATCGTAATACATACGTTGCTATTGTGATGAGTAACATGTAGATGATTCTGAAGACAACGTAGGATGCGTAGCACACCCAAATGTTACCCACAGTGTCCATGATATACACTGCAGCAGCAATCAGGAGAGAGAAGAGAGACAGTGTCAATTCTCCCCAAGTGGACCAGGATATTTTTATGTAACCAACTGCAAACACTGCAACAGCACCTACAAAACAAAAACAGAAAAGTCATTACTCATTTTGCTGCTGCTGCTGCTGCTGCTAAGTCGCTTCAGTCGTGTCCAACTCTGTGCGACCCCACAGACGGCAGCCCACCAGGCTCCCCGTCCCTGGGATTCCCCAGGCAAGAACACTGGAGTGGGTTGCCATTTCCTTCTCCAATGCATGAAAATGAAAAGTGAAAGTGAAGTTCAGTCGTATCCGACTCTTCGCGACCCCATGGACTGCAGCCCACCAGGCTCCTCTGTCCATAGGATTTTCCAGGCAAGAGTACTGGAGTGGGGTGCCATTGCCTTCCCCAACTCATTTTGCTAAACAAGTACTATTTCACTAAATGAAAATTCACCTTAGGTTATGACATTTTAAGCTCTTTAAATTTATAACCAGGATAGTTCAAGATTATGGAGGCCCTTGAAAGTTAGGCAGAGATTTTTGGACCTGATGGAATAAATAGTATGAGGCCATGGAGAGATGATGAGAGACTGAATTAGGGCAGTGGATAATGAGATGGAAAAGGAGGACATAGAACCAGGGGTGCTGCTAAGGGAAAGCTACTGAAGTAGATGCAGAGGCAAGAGTCAAAAAGAACCATCCTGGCTGTAGCTTGGCAACATGGCAGGATGGTTCATCTCTCCTCCCATCTGAGGGGCAGTTTATCACGTGGTCAAATGACGATGATGAGGATAATGAGAGCTAAATGGTATGGAGTGCTTTCTAAGTGCTGGTCAGAGATAAAAGTGTTCACAGAAGTCCTTTATGATCTTCTAAGACCTATGAGGTGGATCAACAGATTAGAAAGGAACGATAGATGCTAATGGCCAAAGACAGGCTCTGAGTTCAAACCTGGACTTTACCACTGACCATCTATATGACCTTGGGCAAGTGATGAACATGTCTTTCAACAGCTTCCTTAATTGGAAAATGGGGGTAATAACTGAAACAAAGGAATTCTGTGAGGATGGTGTTAATAAACATAAAGTCTTTAGAACAGCACCTGCAACACAACATATACTAGCTACTGTTGTTAGAAAGTACTGAACAGTGCTGCTCGAAGATTCACACATGGCCAAAGCACGCAGTAAATCAGACATAAAGGAAACTTGGGTAAGAAAACAATTTACAGGATCCTTATGTTAGGTTTCCCAAAGGTTATAAAGAATTCAAGCATGATACAGGATGCTCGGGGCTGGTGCACTGGGATGACCCAGAGGGATGGTATGGGGAGGGAGGTGGGAGGGGGGGTTCAGGATGGGGAACACATGTACACCTGTGGCAGATTCATGTCAAGGTATGGCAAAACCAATACAATATTATAAAGTAATTAGCCTCCAATTAAAATAAATTTATATTAAAAAAAAAAAAATTCAGGTTAGTTAGTCATAGTCCTCCCTGAACATACACTTTTGAACTGTCATCCTAAATGATAAAATTAGAGCTCAAAGTAAAACCATTCTTTGAGGTTACTTCAAATTTGAGAGGGGAGAAAAACTCTGATCATGTTCAACTAAACTACCAGAGGACTCTCCCCACCCAACCTGCCCTACCACCCAGTACTGCTTACCCAGTAAGGTTGAAACGGCCTCCACACCGCCATTATAGATAGCAGCATGGCGGGAAGGCATCACCTGCTCCCACAGGCCCTGTGCGTAGTTCACGACTTGAAAATAGCCACAGGTGGAGAGGGCCCACCACACAGACCAGCAGAGCAGAGGGCGAGAGGAGTAGCACACCAGGAAGTCATTCCACAGGACCTTCAGCACGAGGAGACGGTCTGGCTTGGATTCCTACCCAGAAAAAGGGAAGAAAGCAACTGGACAGAAAGCTGTGTAGACTCAATTTTCTATTCAGCAGACTTTTTTCTGTTTCCTCGGGAAAACCAACTGCTTCTTTCATATATGTTGTTCAATTGCTTAGTTGTGTCCAACTCTTTGCAACCCTATGGATTACAGCATGCCAGGCTTCCCTGTCCTTCACTACCTCCCTGAGTCTGCTCAAACTCATGTCCGTATATGTTTGTGTGTGTGTGTGTGTGTGTGTGTGTGTGTATGAACTTCATAGCAATTACATTTATTCCCTCTTGGGGGAAAAATATATTTTGCTTTAAATGTTCTATATACATTAGTACCTCCAGCAAATGATACGTTGTTTACAAAACGAAGGTATAAAGATGGTCAGAGACTGCACATGTCAGTCAAAGGGAGATGACATTCCACATCTTCCCACACAGAGGCAAGCAGCATTAAGAATAAACAACAATTAGTAATCCCAGTAGGCTATGTGCATGGGGTGGCAAAGAGTCAGACATGACTGAAGTGACTTAGCATCCACCAGTAAGTCACTGTTCAGGTAGAGTTCATGAATAAGAACCTATTATATTCACTGAAAGAATGGTTAAAACAGAAGTCTTAGGAAAAAATAAACCAAAATATTAGCAGCAGTTCTCTCTGGGTGAGGGGTTAATCAATGATTTTAATTTTCTCCTTTATGTTTTTTTCCCCAGTATGTACAGGAAATGTTACTATAATAATGAGGTAACAAAGCTATTATGCATGTAACTGAGTCAATCAAAACATGACTGAGCTATGTTCCATTATCCCTGGACTATATCAAGAAGTCAATGTGAGAGTCCAGACACCATATTCAAATATGCAATACAGTATTACTAACTACAGTCACCATGTTGTACATTACATCCCCACAACTTATTTATAACTAGAACTCAGTACCTTTCGACTCCTCTTTACCCATTTCGTTTTTTTCCATACAAACTTCTGGGCCAACTCCAATCATATCAAAGGTCAATCTATCAAAAGTTCCCATTAAGTTTGGAACCTTGCTCAGAACATAGGAAATTTTGCAGCTAACACAGGAAGGCAAAATGAGAGAATCCAGAGACCAAGAGGAAGCTACCTATGAAGCAGCATTCAAGAGGAAGGATGTGTGACAGAGGCATGTTACAGACTATTTACATGGGTGGCAGCAGCATGGTTCAACCCGCTAGCTGGCCGGCGGCCATGTGTTGCACACGCTGCTGCTGCTGCTCAGTCTCGTCAGTTGTGTCAACCTCTCTGCAACCCTAGGTACTGTAGCCTGCCAGGCTCCCCTGCCCATGGGATTTTCTCAGCAAGAATACTGGAACAGGCATTAGGGTTGTCATCCCCTCCTCTAGGGGGCCTTCCTGACCCAGGAATAGAACCCGAATCCCCTGTGTCTCCTGCATTATAGGCGGATCCTTTACCAGAGCCACCAGGGAAGCCAGTCTTGAACATGAAACTTCCTTTATTTTAAAAAATTCAGGTATAACTGACCTTTGATATTGTATTAGTTTTGGGTGTATAACAAAATGATTCTGTATTTATACACATTGTGAAATGATCACCACAATAAGTATAGTCAACATCTATCACCATATATAGCTGTAATTTTTTTCTCGTGATGAGAATTTTAAGATCTAGCAACTTTCAAATAAACAATACAGTATTACTTACTATAATCACCATGCTGTACCTACATCCTCACAACTTAGTCACAACTGGGACTTAGAACACTTTGACCCCGCTTTCTTTACCCATTTGTTTATATCCCCTAGCCCCTGCCTCTGGCGACCACCAATCTATTCTCTGTATTTATGAGCTTGAGGTTTTTTTGTTTTGTTTTTCGTTTCCAAATATAAATGAGATCATATGGTATTGGGTTGGCCAAAGGTTTGTTCAGATTTTTTCCATACAAACTTTTTGCCCAACCCAATATTTTTGTGAGTCTTACTTCACTTAGCATCCATCCAAGTCCATCCACGTTGTTGCAAATAGCAAGACCTCATTTGTTTTTCTGTGGCTGTATAATGTTCCCATGTGTATATATATGTGCTGCTGCTGCTAAGTCGATTCAGTCGTGTCTGACTCTGTGAGACCCCTGAGACCACAGCCCACCAGGCTCCCCCGTCCCTGGGATTCTCCAGGCAAGAACACTGGAGTGGGTTGCCATTTCCTTCTCCAATGCATGAAAGTGAAAAGTGAAGTCGCTCAGTCGTCTCCGAGTCTTCGCGACCCCATGGACTGCACCCCACCAGGCTCCTTGGTCCATGGGATTTTCCAGGCAAGAGTACTGGAGTGGGGTGCCATTGCCTTCTCCATATATATGTGAGTATATCACATTTTCTTTACCCATTCATCCACTGTTGGACACTTAGGTTGTATTCACATCTTGGCTATTATAAATAGTGCTGCAATGAACTGGTAGGTGTATCTTTTTGAGTTAGTGTTTCCATTTTCTTTGGGTATGTAGTCAGGAGTAGAACTGTTGGATCTTGTGGTGGCTCGAGTTTTTAATTTTTTGAGGAACTTCCACACAGTTTTTCATAGTGACAGCACCAATTTACATTTCTACCAACAGTGCAAAAAGGATTCCTTTTCTCCATACCCACACATTTCTTATTTTTTTGAAAATAGCCATCCTAACAGGTGTGAGGTGATAGCTCCTTGTGGTTTTGCTTTGCATTCCCCTGATTAGTGATTTAAGCATTTTTTACATGTACCTGCTGACCATCCAAACATCTTTGGAAAAATGTCTATTCAGATCTTCTGCTCATTTTTAAATTGGATTCTTTTTTTTTTTTTTTGCTCTTGAGTTGTATGAGTTCCTTATGTATTTTGGATATGAACCACTTATCAAACATGATTTGCAGATATTTTCTCCCATTCAATAGTTTGTCATTTGGTTGATGTTTTTCTTTGGCATGCAGAAGCTTTTAGTTTGATGCTGTCCCACTTATTTTTTTTGCTTTTGTTATCAAATTAAAAAAAAAAAATTCATTGCCAAGACAGATATCAAGTTTACCACCTATGTTTTCTTCTAAGCATTTTTATGGTTTCAGGTTTTATATTCAACTCTAAGCCATTTTATGTTAATTTCTGTGTAGCCCCTTCTCTTTAAACAGAACCTTTTAATAGTTAAGTGTTTACAATATCAAGTTAAATAATTACTCTTTTCTTAGCTCAGTTGTATATGCAAAAGGAAATTTGTCTATAATCAAACAAGGATGGAAATTTTTGAGAATAAGTCTTCTGTTAAGTGCTTTTGAAGGACATAATTCTAACTCTTGCTATCAACAGTGAACAATTTTTTTTTAATGATGAAAGGAAGACTATCACTATTTCCTCAGCTATTGATATTTCACTATCCAAAATAGTAAAAATGTATACAATGAGGGACAGATAAAAGTACACCTGGTTTCAAGGGAAAGGAACCAAATACATATCATGGAAGAATGTTTGAGACAGACTTTGGGAGACACAGAATACAGCAATACTGATGAACAACATGCAAAGGAAACAAGAACAAAAGGACAGAAGGCACTTTTGAGGTGTGTTTATGAAGCAGCAATGACAGAGTTCTCTTCCAACAGAAAAGGCTTCTGGGACACACTTTCCTGCTCTGGCCTGCTGTGCACTTATCTTATCCTAGGAATATTCATTCTTGCCTCAGTCTGGTATCTCATAGAGCCCTAGTTCATAAGCCTGAAAGTGAAGCATTGGAAACCTGTTAAGAGTTGGTGCAGAGATCTGCCTTTGGCTACTCTTTTTCAGGAGGGATGACACCTATCTGAGTTTCAGGGGATTTAAGAGGAAAAGGGAGAGGATACGGCGGCCAGGAGGAGCTACCCCACGTCCGAGGTCAGGGGCGGCAGCCGAGAGGAGCTACCCCGTGTCCAAGGTCAGGGATGGCGGCCGAGAGTGCCGGACTGTGACAGCACAGGAGCAGCCGAGAGGAGCCACCCCACGTCCGAGGTCCGGGGCAGCGGCCAGGAGAGCAACCCCACGCCCGAGGCCAGGGGCGGCGGCTGAGACAAGCAACCCCACGTCCGAGGAGCGGTGGCTGCACGGGCGCAGGAGGGCCTAGAGGAGCTATTCCACATTCAAGGTCAGAAGGGGTGGCGATGAGCAGATACCCCTTGTCCAAGGTAAGAAGCAGTGGCTGCACTTTGCTGGAGCAGCCGTGAAGAGATACCCCACGTCCAAGTAGGAGAAACCCAAGTAAGACAGTAGGTGTTGCAAGAGAGCATCACAGGGCAGACACACCGAAACCATACTCACAGAAAACTAGTCAATCTAATCACACTAGGACCACAGCCTTGTCTAACTGAATGAAACTAAGCCATGCCCGTGGGGCAACCCAAGACACGCGGGTCATGGTGGAGAGATGTGACAGAATGTGGTCCACTGGAGAAGGGAATGGCAAACCACTTCAGTATTCTTGCCTTGAGAACCCCATGAACAGTATGAAAAGGCAAAATGATAGGATACTGAAAGAGGAACTCCCCAGGTCAGTAGGGGCCCAATATGCTACTGGAGATCAGTGGAGAAATAACTCCAGAAAGAATGAAGGGATGGAGCCAAAGCAAAAACAATACCCAACTGGGGATGTGACTGGTGATAGAAGCAAGGTCTGATGCTGTATAAAGCATTATTGCATAGGAACCTGGAATGTCAGGTCCATGAATCAAGGCAAATTGGAAGTGGTCACACAGGAGATGGCAAGAGTGAACGTCGACATTCTAGGAATCAGCGAACTCAAATGGACTGGAATGGGTGAATTTAACTCAGATGACCATTATATCTACTACTGCGGGCAGGAATCCCTTAGAAGAAATGGAGTAGCCATCATGGTCAACAAAAGAGTCCGAAATGCAGTACTTGGATGCAATCTCATAAACGACAGAATGATCTCTGTTCGTTTCCAAGGCAAACCATTCAATATCACAGTAATCCAAGTCTATGCCCCAACCAGTAACGCTGAAGAAGCTGAAGTTGAACGGTTCTCTGAAGACCTACAAGACCTTTTAGAACTAACACCCAAAAAAGATGTCCTTTTCATTATAGGGGACTGGAATGCAAAAGTAGGAAGTTAAGAAACACCTGGAGTAACAGGCAAATTTGGCCTTGGAATACAGAATGAAGCAGGGCAAAGACTAATAGAGTTTTGCCAAGAGAACGCACTGGTCATAGCAAACACCCTCTTCCAACAACACAAGAGAAGACTCTACACACGGACATCACGAAATCAGATTGATTATGTTCTTTGCAGCCAAAGATGGAGAAGCTCTACACAGTCAACAAAAACAAGACCAGGAGCTGACTGTGGCTCAGATCATGAACTCCTTATTACCAAATTCAGACTTAAATTGAAGAAAGTATGGAAAACAACTAGACCATTCAGGTATGACCTAAATCAAATCCCTTATGATTATACAGTGGAAGTGAGAAATAGATTTAAGGGCCTAGATCTGATAGATAGAGTGCCTGATGAACTATGGAAGGAGGTTCATGACATTGTACAGGAGACAGGGATCAAGACCATCCCCATGGAAAAGAAATGCAGAAAAGCAAAATGGCTGTCTGGGGAGGCCTTACAAATAGCTGTGAAAAGAAGAGAAGTGAAAAGCAAAGGAGAAAAGGAAAAATATAAGCATCTGAATGCAGAGTTCCAAAGAATAGCAAGAAGAGATAAGAAAGCCTTCTTCAGAGATCAATGCAAAGAAATAGAGGAAAACAACAGAACAGGAAAGACTAGAGATCTCTTCAAGAAAATTAGAGATACCAAGGGAACATTTCATGCAAAGATGGGCTCGATAAAGGACAGAAATGGTATGGACCTAACAGAAGCAGAAGATATTAAGAAGAGGTGGCAGGAATACACAGAAGAACTGTACAAAAAAGATCTTCACGACCCAGATAATCACAATGGTGTGATCACTCACCTAGAGCCAGACATCCTGGAATGTGAAGTCCAGTGGGCCTTAGAAAGCATCACTACGAACAAAGCTAGTGGAGGTGATGGAATTCCAGTTGAGCTATTTCAAATCCTGAAAGATGATGCTGTGAAAGTGCTGCACTCAATATGCCAGCAAATTTGGAAAACTCAGCAGTGGCCACAGAACTGGAAAAAGTCAGTTTTCATTCCAATTCCAAAGAAAGGCAATGCCAAAGAATGCTCACACTACCGCACAATTGCACTCATCTCACACGCTAGTAAAGTGATGCTCAAAATTCTCCAAGCCAGGCTTCAGCAATATGTGAACCATGAACTTCCAGATGTCCAAGCTAGTTTTAGAAAAGACAGAGGAACCAGAGATCAAATTGACAACATCCGCTGGATCATGAAAAAAGCAAGAGAGTTCCAGAAAAACATCTATTTCTGCTTTACTGACTATGCCAAAGCCTTTGACTGTGTGGATCACAATAAACTGTGGAAAATTCTGAAAGAGATGGGAATACCAGACCACCTGACCTGCCTCTTGAGAAACCTATATGCAGGTCAGGAAGCAACAGTTTGAACTGGACATGGAACAACAGACTGGTTCCAAATAGGAAAAGGAGTACGTCAAGGTTGTATACTGTCACCCTACTTATTTAACTTATATGCAGAGTACATCATGAGAAACGCTGGGCTGGAAGAAGCACAAGCTGGAATTAAGATTGCTAGAAGAAATATCAATAACCTCAGATATGCAGATGACACACCCTTATGGCAGAAAGTGAAGAGGAACTCAAAAGCCTCTTGATGAAAGTGAAAGTGGAGAGTGAAAAAGTTGGCTTAAAGCTCAACATTCAGAAAACGAAGATCACGGCATCTGGTCCCATCACTTCATGGGAAATAGATGGGGAAACAGTGGAAACAGTGTCAGACTTTATTCTTCTGGGCTCCAAAATCACTGCAGATGATGACTGCAGCCATGAAATTAAAAGACGCTTACTCCTTGGAAGAAAAGTTATGACCAACCTAGATAGCATATTCAAAAGCAGAGACATTACTTTGTCAACAAAGGTCCATCTAGTCAAGACTATGGTTTTTCCAGTGGTCATGTATGGATGTGAGAGTTGGACTGTGAAGAAAGCTGAGCGCCAAAGAATTGATGCTTTTGAACTGTGGTGTTGGAGAAGACTCTTGAGAGTCTTGTATGTTACTTATTGCTTCTCCCTTGCTGATTTTAATATTCTTTCTTTGTGTTTAGTCTTTGTTAGTTTGATTAATATGTGTCCTGGTGTGTTTTTCCTTGGGTTTATCCTGTTTGGAACTCTGTGCCTCTTGGACTTGATTGACTATTTCCTTTTCCGTGTGGGGAAATTTTCAACTATAGACCTTCAAAAATTTTCTCATACCCTTTCTTTTTCTCTTCTTCTTCTGGAACCCCATAATTCGAATGTTGGTGCATTTGATATTGTCCCAGAGGTCTCTCAGACTATCCTCAGTTCTTTTCATTCTTTTTACTTTATTCTGCTCTTCAGAAGTTATTTCCACCATTTTATATTCCAGCTCACTGATTCATTTTTCTGCTTCAGATATTCTGCTATTGATGCCTTCTAGGGTATTTTTAATTTGAATAATTGTGCTGTTTGTCTCTGTATGTATATTCTTTAATTCCTCTAGGTCTTTGTTAATTCATTCTTGCATTTTCTCCATTCTGTTTTCTACATTTTTGATCTTTACCATCACTATGGGCTTCCCTGATAGCTCAGTTGGTAAAGAATCCACCTGCAATGCAGGAGGCTGCTGCTAAGTCACTTCAGTTGTGTCTGACTCTGTGCGACCCCATGGACTGCAGCCTACCAGGCTCCTCCGTCCATGGGATTTTCTAGGCAAAAGTACTGGAGTGGGGTGCCATTGCCTTCTCCAGTTCAATTCCTGGATCGAGATGATCCACTGGAGAAGGGATAGGCTACCCACTTCAGTATTCTTGGGCTCCCCTTGTGGCTAAGCTGGTAAAGAATCTGCCTGCAATGTAGGAGACCTGGCTTCAATCCGTGGGTTGGGAAGATCCGTTGGAAAAGGGAATGGCTACCCACTCCAGTATTCTGGCCTGGAGAATTCCACGGACTATACAGTCCATGGGGTCACAAAGAGTCAGACATGACTGACTGACTTTCACATTCACTATCACTATTCTGAATTCTTTTTCAGGTAGTTTGCCTATTTCCTCTTCATTTATTTGGATTTCTGTGTTTCTAGTTTGTTCCTTCATTTGTGCAATATTTCTCTGCCTTCTCGTTTTTTATTTAAATGTATTGTGTTTAAGGTCTCCTTTTCCCAGGATTCGAGGTTGAATTCTTTCTTCCTTTTGGTTTCTGCCCTCCTAAGTTTGGCCCAGTGGTTTGTGTAAGCTTTGTATAGGATGAGATTTGTGCTGAGTTTTTTGTTGTTGTTGTTTTGTTTTTCCTCTGATGGGCAAGGCTGAGTGAGGTGGTAATCCTGTCTGCTGATGGTTCAGTTTGTACTTTTGTTTTGTTTGTTATTTGGATGAGGTGTCCTGCACAGGGTGCTACTGGTGGTTGGGTGATGCCAGGTCTTATATTCTGGTGGTTTCCTCTGTGTGAGTTCTCACTATTTGATACCCTCTAGGGTTAGTTCTCCAATACTCTTGCCTGGAAAATCCCATGGATGGAGGAGCCTGGTGTGCTGCAGTCCACGGGGTCGCTAAGAGTTGGACACGACTGAAGTGACTTAGCAGCAGCAGCAGCAGCAGGGTTAGTACTCTGGTAGTCTAGGTTCTTGGAGTCAGTGCCCCCACTCCAAAGGCTCAGGGCTTGATCTCTGGTCAGGAACAAAGATTCCACAACTGGTTTGTTACGGCCTTAAATGAGATTAAAACAAATACCTCAAAACAAGAAACCAAAGATTAACCCCAGACAAATGGCATTTACAAAATCAGAGGTGACGGCCAAGAGGAGCTACCCTGCGACCGAGGTCAGGGGCGGCAGCCGGGAGGACCAACCCCACGTCCAAGGAGCAGTGGCTGCGTGGGCGAAGGAGGGCCTAAAGGCGCTATCCCACGTTCAAGGTCAGGAAGGGCGGAGGTGAGGAGATAGTCCTCGTCCAAAGTAAGGAGCAGCGGCTGCACTTTGCTGGAGCAGCTGTGAAGAGATACCCAACGTCCAAGGTAAGAGAAACCCAAAGAACAGTTGGTGTTGCAAGTAGGTGTTGCAAGAGAGCATCACAGGGCAGACACACCGAAACCATACTCACAGAAAACTAGTCAATCTAATCACACTAGGACCACAGCCTTGTCTAACTGAATGAAACTAAGCCATGCCCGTGGGGCAACCCAAGACACGCGGGTCATGGTGGAGAGATGTGACAGAATGTGGTCCACTGGAGAAGGGAATGGCAAACCACTTCAGTATTCTTGCCTTGAGAACCCCATGAACAGTATGAAAAGGCAAAATGATAGGATACTGAAAGAGGAACTCCCCAGGTCAGTAGGGGCCCAATATGCTACTGGAGATCAGTGGAGAAATAACTCCAGAAAGAATGAAGGGATGGAGCCAAAGCAAAAACAATACCCAACTGGGGATGTGACTGGTGATAGAAGCAAGGTCTGATGCTGTATAAAGCATTATTGCATAGGAACCTGGAATGTCAGGTCCATGAATCAAGGCAAATTGGAAGTGGTCACACAGGAGATGGCAAGAGTGAACGTCGACATTCTAGGAATCAGCGAACTCAAATGGACTGGAATGGGTGAATTTAACTCAGATGACCATTATATCTACTACTGCGGGCAGGAATCCCTTAGAAGAAATGGAGTAGCCATCATGGTCAACAAAAGAGTCCGAAATGCAGTACTTGGATGCAATCTCATAAACGACAGAATGATCTCTGTTCGTTTCCAAGGCAAACCATTCAATATCACAGTAATCCAAGTCTATGCCCCAACCAGTAACGCTGAAGAAGCTGAAGTTGAACGGTTCTCTGAAGACCTACAAGACCTTTTAGAACTAACACCCAAAAAAGATGTCCTTTTCATTATAGGGGACTGGAATGCAAAAGTAGGAAGTTAAGAAACACCTGGAGTAACAGGCAAATTTGGCCTTGGAATACAGAATGAAGCAGGGCAAAGACTAATAGAGTTTTGCCAAGAGAACGCACTGGTCATAGCAAACACCCTCTTCCAACAACACAAGAGAAGACTCTACACACGGACATCACGAAATCAGATTGATTATGTTCTTTGCAGCCAAAGATGGAGAAGCTCTACACAGTCAACAAAAACAAGACCAGGAGCTGACTGTGGCTCAGATCATGAACTCCTTATTACCAAATTCAGACTTAAATTGAAGAAAGTATGGAAAACAACTAGACCATTCAGGTATGACCTAAATCAAATCCCTTATGATTATACAGTGGAAGTGAGAAATAGATTTAAGGGCCTAGATCTGATAGATAGAGTGCCTGATGAACTATGGAAGGAGGTTCATGACATTGTACAGGAGACAGGGATCAAGACCATCCCCATGGAAAAGAAATGCAGAAAAGCAAAATGGCTGTCTGGGGAGGCCTTACAAATAGCTGTGAAAAGAAGAGAAGTGAAAAGCAAAGGAGAAAAGGAAAAATATAAGCATCTGAATGCAGAGTTCCAAAGAATAGCAAGAAGAGATAAGAAAGCCTTCTTCAGAGATCAATGCAAAGAAATAGAGGAAAACAACAGAACAGGAAAGACTAGAGATCTCTTCAAGAAAATTAGAGATACCAAGGGAACATTTCATGCAAAGATGGGCTCGATAAAGGACAGAAATGGTATGGACCTAACAGAAGCAGAAGATATTAAGAAGAGGTGGCAGGAATACACAGAAGAACTGTACAAAAAAGATCTTCACGACCCAGATAATCACAATGGTGTGATCACTCACCTAGAGCCAGACATCCTGGAATGTGAAGTCCAGTGGGCCTTAGAAAGCATCACTACGAACAAAGCTAGTGGAGGTGATGGAATTCCAGTTGAGCTATTTCAAATCCTGAAAGATGATGCTGTGAAAGTGCTGCACTCAATATGCCAGCAAATTTGGAAAACTCAGCAGTGGCCACAGAACTGGAAAAAGTCAGTTTTCATTCCAATTCCAAAGAAAGGCAATGCCAAAGAATGCTCACACTACCGCACAATTGCACTCATCTCACACGCTAGTAAAGTGATGCTCAAAATTCTCCAAGCCAGGCTTCAGCAATATGTGAACCATGAACTTCCAGATGTCCAAGCTAGTTTTAGAAAAGACAGAGGAACCAGAGATCAAATTGACAACATCCGCTGGATCATGAAAAAAGCAAGAGAGTTCCAGAAAAACATCTATTTCTGCTTTACTGACTATGCCAAAGCCTTTGACTGTGTGGATCACAATAAACTGTGGAAAATTCTGAAAGAGATGGGAATACCAGACCACCTGACCTGCCTCTTGAGAAACCTATATGCAGGTCAGGAAGCAACAGTTTGAACTGGACATGGAACAACAGACTGGTTCCAAATAGGAAAAGGAGTACGTCAAGGTTGTATACTGTCACCCTACTTATTTAACTTATATGCAGAGTACATCATGAGAAACGCTGGGCTGGAAGAAGCACAAGCTGGAATTAAGATTGCTAGAAGAAATATCAATAACCTCAGATATGCAGATGACACACCCTTATGGCAGAAAGTGAAGAGGAACTCAAAAGCCTCTTGATGAAAGTGAAAGTGGAGAGTGAAAAGTTGGCTTAAAGCTCAACATTCAGAAAACGAAGATCACGGCATCTGGTCCCATCACTTCATGGGAAATAGATGGGGAAACAGTGGAAACAGTGTCAGACTTTATTCTTCTGGGCTCCAAAATCACTGCAGATGATGACTGCAGCCATGAAATTAAAAGACGCTTACTCCTTGGAAGAAAAGTTATGACCAACCTAGATAGCATATTCAAAAGCAGAGACATTACTTTGTCAACAAAGGTCCATCTAGTCAAGACTATGGTTTTTCCAGTGGTCATGTATGGATGTGAGAGTTGGACTGTGAAGAAAGCTGAGCGCCAAAGAATTGATGCTTTTGAACTGTGGTGTTGGAGAAGACTCTTGAGAGTCTTGTATGTTACTTATTGCTTCTCCCTTGCTGATTTTAATATTCTTTCTTTGTGTTTAGTCTTTGTTAGTTTGATTAATATGTGTCCTGGTGTGTTTTTCCTTGGGTTTATCCTGTTTGGAACTCTGTGCCTCTTGGACTTGATTGACTATTTCCTTTTCCGTGTGGGGAAATTTTCAACTATAGACCTTCAAAAATTTTCTCATACCCTTTCTTTTTCTCTTCTTCTTCTGGAACCCCATAATTCGAATGTTGGTGCATTTGATATTGTCCCAGAGGTCTCTCAGACTATCCTCAGTTCTTTTCATTCTTTTTACTTTATTCTGCTCTTCAGAAGTTATTTCCACCATTTTATATTCCAGCTCACTGATTCATTTTTCTGCTTCAGATATTCTGCTATTGATGCCTTCTAGGGTATTTTTAATTTGAATAATTGTGCTGTTTGTCTCTGTATGTATATTCTTTAATTCCTCTAGGTCTTTGTTAATTCATTCTTGCATTTTCTCCATTCTGTTTTCTACATTTTTGATCTTTACCATCACTATGGGCTTCCCTGATAGCTCAGTTGGTAAAGAATCCACCTGCAATGCAGGAGGCTGCTGCTAAGTCACTTCAGTTGTGTCTGACTCTGTGCGACCCCATGGACTGCAGCCTACCAGGCTCCTCCGTCCATGGGATTTTCTAGGCAAAAGTACTGGAGTGGGGTGCCATTGCCTTCTCCAGTTCAATTCCTGGATCGAGATGATCCACTGGAGAAGGGATAGGCTACCCACTTCAGTATTCTTGGGCTCCCCTTGTGGCTAAGCTGGTAAAGAATCTGCCTGCAATGTAGGAGACCTGGCTTCAATCCGTGGGTTGGGAAGATCCGTTGGAAAAGGGAATGGCTACCCACTCCAGTATTCTGGCCTGGAGAATTCCACGGACTATACAGTCCATGGGGTCACAAAGAGTCAGACATGACTGACTGACTTTCACATTCACTATCACTATTCTGAATTCTTTTTCAGGTAGTTTGCCTATTTCCTCTTCATTTATTTGGATTTCTGTGTTTCTAGTTTGTTCCTTCATTTGTGCAATATTTCTCTGCCTTCTCGTTTTTTATTTAAATGTATTGTGTTTAAGGTCTCCTTTTCCCAGGATTCGAGGTTGAATTCTTTCTTCCTTTTGGTTTCTGCCCTCCTAAGTTTGGCCCAGTGGTTTGTGTAAGCTTTGTATAGGATGAGATTTGTGCTGAGTTTTTTGTTGTTGTTGTTTTGTTTTTCCTCTGATGGGCAAGGCTGAGTGAGGTGGTAATCCTGTCTGCTGATGGTTCAGTTTGTACTTTTGTTTTGTTTGTTATTTGGATGAGGTGTCCTGCACAGGGTGCTACTGGTGGTTGGGTGATGCCAGGTCTTATATTCTGGTGGTTTCCTCTGTGTGAGTTCTCACTATTTGATACCCTCTAGGGTTAGTTCTCCAATACTCTTGCCTGGAAAATCCCATGGATGGAGGAGCCTGGTGTGCTGCAGTCCACGGGGTCGCTAAGAGTTGGACACGACTGAAGTGACTTAGCAGCAGCAGCAGCAGCAGGGTTAGTACTCTGGTAGTCTAGGTTCTTGGAGTCAGTGCCCCCACTCCAAAGGCTCAGGGCTTGATCTCTGGTCAGGAACAAAGATTCCACAACTGGTTTGTTACGGCCTTAAATGAGATTAAAACAAATACCTCAAAACAAGAAACCAAAGATTAACCCCAGACAAATGGCATTTACAAAATCAGAGGTGACGGCCAAGAGGAGCTACCCTGCGACCGAGGTCAGGGGCGGCAGCCGGGAGGACCAACCCCACGTCCAAGGAGCAGTGGCTGCGTGGGCGAAGGAGGGCCTAAAGGCGCTATCCCACGTTCAAGGTCAGGAAGGGCGGAGGTGAGGAGATAGTCCTCGTCCAAAGTAAGGAGCAGCGGCTGCACTTTGCTGGAGCAGCTGTGAAGAGATACCCAACGTCCAAGGTAAGAGAAACCCAAAGAACAGTTGGTGTTGCAAGTAGGTGTTGCAAGAGAGCATCACAGGGCAGACACACCGAAACCATACTCACAGAAAACTAGTCAATCTAATCACACTAGGACCACAGCCTTGTCTAACTGAATGAAACTAAGCCATGCCCGTGGGGCAACCCAAGACACGCGGGTCATGGTGGAGAGATGTGACAGAATGTGGTCCACTGGAGAAGGGAATGGCAAACCACTTCAGTATTCTTGCCTTGAGAACCCCATGAACAGTATGAAAAGGCAAAATGATAGGATACTGAAAGAGGAACTCCCCAGGTCAGTAGGGGCCCAATATGCTACTGGAGATCAGTGGAGAAATAACTCCAGAAAGAATGAAGGGATGGAGCCAAAGCAAAAACAATACCCAACTGGGGATGTGACTGGTGATAGAAGCAAGGTCTGATGCTGTATAAAGCATTATTGCATAGGAACCTGGAATGTCAGGTCCATGAATCAAGGCAAATTGGAAGTGGTCACACAGGAGATGGCAAGAGTGAACGTCGACATTCTAGGAATCAGCGAACTCAAATGGACTGGAATGGGTGAATTTAACTCAGATGACCATTATATCTACTACTGCGGGCAGGAATCCCTTAGAAGAAATGGAGTAGCCATCATGGTCAACAAAAGAGTCCGAAATGCAGTACTTGGATGCAATCTCATAAACGACAGAATGATCTCTGTTCGTTTCCAAGGCAAACCATTCAATATCACAGTAATCCAAGTCTATGCCCCAACCAGTAACGCTGAAGAAGCTGAAGTTGAACGGTTCTCTGAAGACCTACAAGACCTTTTAGAACTAACACCCAAAAAAGATGTCCTTTTCATTATAGGGGACTGGAATGCAAAAGTAGGAAGTTAAGAAACACCTGGAGTAACAGGCAAATTTGGCCTTGGAATACAGAATGAAGCAGGGCAAAGACTAATAGAGTTTTGCCAAGAGAACGCACTGGTCATAGCAAACACCCTCTTCCAACAACACAAGAGAAGACTCTACACACGGACATCACGAAATCAGATTGATTATGTTCTTTGCAGCCAAAGATGGAGAAGCTCTACACAGTCAACAAAAACAAGACCAGGAGCTGACTGTGGCTCAGATCATGAACTCCTTATTACCAAATTCAGACTTAAATTGAAGAAAGTATGGAAAACAACTAGACCATTCAGGTATGACCTAAATCAAATCCCTTATGATTATACAGTGGAAGTGAGAAATAGATTTAAGGGCCTAGATCTGATAGATAGAGTGCCTGATGAACTATGGAAGGAGGTTCATGACATTGTACAGGAGACAGGGATCAAGACCATCCCCATGGAAAAGAAATGCAGAAAAGCAAAATGGCTGTCTGGGGAGGCCTTACAAATAGCTGTGAAAAGAAGAGAAGTGAAAAGCAAAGGAGAAAAGGAAAAATATAAGCATCTGAATGCAGAGTTCCAAAGAATAGCAAGAAGAGATAAGAAAGCCTTCTTCAGAGATCAATGCAAAGAAATAGAGGAAAACAACAGAACAGGAAAGACTAGAGATCTCTTCAAGAAAATTAGAGATACCAAGGGAACATTTCATGCAAAGATGGGCTCGATAAAGGACAGAAATGGTATGGACCTAACAGAAGCAGAAGATATTAAGAAGAGGTGGCAGGAATACACAGAAGAACTGTACAAAAAAGATCTTCACGACCCAGATAATCACAATGGTGTGATCACTCACCTAGAGCCAGACATCCTGGAATGTGAAGTCCAGTGGGCCTTAGAAAGCATCACTACGAACAAAGCTAGTGGAGGTGATGGAATTCCAGTTGAGCTATTTCAAATCCTGAAAGATGATGCTGTGAAAGTGCTGCACTCAATATGCCAGCAAATTTGGAAAACTCAGCAGTGGCCACAGAACTGGAAAAAGTCAGTTTTCATTCCAATTCCAAAGAAAGGCAATGCCAAAGAATGCTCACACTACCGCACAATTGCACTCATCTCACACGCTAGTAAAGTGATGCTCAAAATTCTCCAAGCCAGGCTTCAGCAATATGTGAACCATGAACTTCCAGATGTCCAAGCTAGTTTTAGAAAAGACAGAGGAACCAGAGATCAAATTGACAACATCCGCTGGATCATGAAAAAAGCAAGAGAGTTCCAGAAAAACATCTATTTCTGCTTTACTGACTATGCCAAAGCCTTTGACTGTGTGGATCACAATAAACTGTGGAAAATTCTGAAAGAGATGGGAATACCAGACCACCTGACCTGCCTCTTGAGAAACCTATATGCAGGTCAGGAAGCAACAGTTTGAACTGGACATGGAACAACAGACTGGTTCCAAATAGGAAAAGGAGTACGTCAAGGTTGTATACTGTCACCCTACTTATTTAACTTATATGCAGAGTACATCATGAGAAACGCTGGGCTGGAAGAAGCACAAGCTGGAATTAAGATTGCTAGAAGAAATATCAATAACCTCAGATATGCAGATGACACACCCTTATGGCAGAAAGTGAAGAGGAACTCAAAAGCCTCTTGATGAAAGTGAAAGTGGAGAGTGAAAAAGTTGGCTTAAAGCTCAACATTCAGAAAACGAAGATCACGGCATCTGGTCCCATCACTTCATGGGAAATAGATGGGGAAACAGTGGAAACAGTGTCAGACTTTATTCTTCTGGGCTCCAAAATCACTGCAGATGATGACTGCAGCCATGAAATTAAAAGACGCTTACTCCTTGGAAGAAAAGTTATGACCAACCTAGATAGCATATTCAAAAGCAGAGACATTACTTTGTCAACAAAGGTCCATCTAGTCAAGACTATGGTTTTTCCAGTGGTCATGTATGGATGTGAGAGTTGGACTGTGAAGAAAGCTGAGCGCCAAAGAATTGATGCTTTTGAACTGTGGTGTTGGAGAAGACTCTTGAGAGTCTTGTATGTTACTTATTGCTTCTCCCTTGCTGATTTTAATATTCTTTCTTTGTGTTTAGTCTTTGTTAGTTTGATTAATATGTGTCCTGGTGTGTTTTTCCTTGGGTTTATCCTGTTTGGAACTCTGTGCCTCTTGGACTTGATTGACTATTTCCTTTTCCGTGTGGGGAAATTTTCAACTATAGACCTTCAAAAATTTTCTCATACCCTTTCTTTTTCTCTTCTTCTTCTGGAACCCCATAATTCGAATGTTGGTGCATTTGATATTGTCCCAGAGGTCTCTCAGACTATCCTCAGTTCTTTTCATTCTTTTTACTTTATTCTGCTCTTCAGAAGTTATTTCCACCATTTTATATTCCAGCTCACTGATTCATTTTTCTGCTTCAGATATTCTGCTATTGATGCCTTCTAGGGTATTTTTAATTTGAATAATTGTGCTGTTTGTCTCTGTATGTATATTCTTTAATTCCTCTAGGTCTTTGTTAATTCATTCTTGCATTTTCTCCATTCTGTTTTCTACATTTTTGATCTTTACCATCACTATGGGCTTCCCTGATAGCTCAGTTGGTAAAGAATCCACCTGCAATGCAGGAGGCTGCTGCTAAGTCACTTCAGTTGTGTCTGACTCTGTGCGACCCCATGGACTGCAGCCTACCAGGCTCCTCCGTCCATGGGATTTTCTAGGCAAAAGTACTGGAGTGGGGTGCCATTGCCTTCTCCAGTTCAATTCCTGGATCGAGATGATCCACTGGAGAAGGGATAGGCTACCCACTTCAGTATTCTTGGGCTCCCCTTGTGGCTAAGCTGGTAAAGAATCTGCCTGCAATGTAGGAGACCTGGCTTCAATCCGTGGGTTGGGAAGATCCGTTGGAAAAGGGAATGGCTACCCACTCCAGTATTCTGGCCTGGAGAATTCCACGGACTATACAGTCCATGGGGTCACAAAGAGTCAGACATGACTGACTGACTTTCACATTCACTATCACTATTCTGAATTCTTTTTCAGGTAGTTTGCCTATTTCCTCTTCATTTATTTGGATTTCTGTGTTTCTAGTTTGTTCCTTCATTTGTGCAATATTTCTCTGCCTTCTCGTTTTTTATTTAAATGTATTGTGTTTAAGGTCTCCTTTTCCCAGGATTCGAGGTTGAATTCTTTCTTCCTTTTGGTTTCTGCCCTCCTAAGTTTGGCCCAGTGGTTTGTGTAAGCTTTGTATAGGATGAGATTTGTGCTGAGTTTTTTGTTGTTGTTGTTTTGTTTTTCCTCTGATGGGCAAGGCTGAGTGAGGTGGTAATCCTGTCTGCTGATGGTTCAGTTTGTACTTTTGTTTTGTTTGTTATTTGGATGAGGTGTCCTGCACAGGGTGCTACTGGTGGTTGGGTGATGCCAGGTCTTATATTCTGGTGGTTTCCTCTGTGTGAGTTCTCACTATTTGATACCCTCTAGGGTTAGTTCTCCAATACTCTTGCCTGGAAAATCCCATGGATGGAGGAGCCTGGTGTGCTGCAGTCCACGGGGTCGCTAAGAGTTGGACACGACTGAAGTGACTTAGCAGCAGCAGCAGCAGCAGGGTTAGTACTCTGGTAGTCTAGGTTCTTGGAGTCAGTGCCCCCACTCCAAAGGCTCAGGGCTTGATCTCTGGTCAGGAACAAAGATTCCACAACTGGTTTGTTACGGCCTTAAATGAGATTAAAACAAATACCTCAAAACAAGAAACCAAAGATTAACCCCAGACAAATGGCATTTACAAAATCAGAGGTGACGGCCAAGAGGAGCTACCCTGCGACCGAGGTCAGGGGCGGCAGCCGGGAGGACCAACCCCACGTCCAAGGAGCAGTGGCTGCGTGGGCGAAGGAGGGCCTAAAGGCGCTATCCCACGTTCAAGGTCAGGAAGGGCGGAGGTGAGGAGATAGTCCTCGTCCAAAGTAAGGAGCAGCGGCTGCACTTTGCTGGAGCAGCTGTGAAGAGATACCCAACGTCCAAGGTAAGAGAAACCCAAAGAACAGTTGGTGTTGCAAGTAGGTGTTGCAAGAGAGCATCACAGGGCAGACACACCGAAACCATACTCACAGAAAACTAGTCAATCTAATCACACTAGGACCACAGCCTTGTCTAACTGAATGAAACTAAGCCATGCCCGTGGGGCAACCCAAGACACGCGGGTCATGGTGGAGAGATGTGACAGAATGTGGTCCACTGGAGAAGGGAATGGCAAACCACTTCAGTATTCTTGCCTTGAGAACCCCATGAACAGTATGAAAAGGCAAAATGATAGGATACTGAAAGAGGAACTCCCCAGGTCAGTAGGGGCCCAATATGCTACTGGAGATCAGTGGAGAAATAACTCCAGAAAGAATGAAGGGATGGAGCCAAAGCAAAAACAATACCCAACTGGGGATGTGACTGGTGATAGAAGCAAGGTCTGATGCTGTATAAAGCATTATTGCATAGGAACCTGGAATGTCAGGTCCATGAATCAAGGCAAATTGGAAGTGGTCACACAGGAGATGGCAAGAGTGAACGTCGACATTCTAGGAATCAGCGAACTCAAATGGACTGGAATGGGTGAATTTAACTCAGATGACCATTATATCTACTACTGCGGGCAGGAATCCCTTAGAAGAAATGGAGTAGCCATCATGGTCAACAAAAGAGTCCGAAATGCAGTACTTGGATGCAATCTCATAAACGACAGAATGATCTCTGTTCGTTTCCAAGGCAAACCATTCAATATCACAGTAATCCAAGTCTATGCCCCAACCAGTAACGCTGAAGAAGCTGAAGTTGAACGGTTCTCTGAAGACCTACAAGACCTTTTAGAACTAACACCCAAAAAAGATGTCCTTTTCATTATAGGGGACTGGAATGCAAAAGTAGGAAGTTAAGAAACACCTGGAGTAACAGGCAAATTTGGCCTTGGAATACAGAATGAAGCAGGGCAAAGACTAATAGAGTTTTGCCAAGAGAACGCACTGGTCATAGCAAACACCCTCTTCCAACAACACAAGAGAAGACTCTACACACGGACATCACGAAATCAGATTGATTATGTTCTTTGCAGCCAAAGATGGAGAAGCTCTACACAGTCAACAAAAACAAGACCAGGAGCTGACTGTGGCTCAGATCATGAACTCCTTATTACCAAATTCAGACTTAAATTGAAGAAAGTATGGAAAACAACTAGACCATTCAGGTATGACCTAAATCAAATCCCTTATGATTATACAGTGGAAGTGAGAAATAGATTTAAGGGCCTAGATCTGATAGATAGAGTGCCTGATGAACTATGGAAGGAGGTTCATGACATTGTACAGGAGACAGGGATCAAGACCATCCCCATGGAAAAGAAATGCAGAAAAGCAAAATGGCTGTCTGGGGAGGCCTTACAAATAGCTGTGAAAAGAAGAGAAGTGAAAAGCAAAGGAGAAAAGGAAAAATATAAGCATCTGAATGCAGAGTTCCAAAGAATAGCAAGAAGAGATAAGAAAGCCTTCTTCAGAGATCAATGCAAAGAAATAGAGGAAAACAACAGAACAGGAAAGACTAGAGATCTCTTCAAGAAAATTAGAGATACCAAGGGAACATTTCATGCAAAGATGGGCTCGATAAAGGACAGAAATGGTATGGACCTAACAGAAGCAGAAGATATTAAGAAGAGGTGGCAGGAATACACAGAAGAACTGTACAAAAAAGATCTTCACGACCCAGATAATCACAATGGTGTGATCACTCACCTAGAGCCAGACATCCTGGAATGTGAAGTCCAGTGGGCCTTAGAAAGCATCACTACGAACAAAGCTAGTGGAGGTGATGGAATTCCAGTTGAGCTATTTCAAATCCTGAAAGATGATGCTGTGAAAGTGCTGCACTCAATATGCCAGCAAATTTGGAAAACTCAGCAGTGGCCACAGAACTGGAAAAAGTCAGTTTTCATTCCAATTCCAAAGAAAGGCAATGCCAAAGAATGCTCACACTACCGCACAATTGCACTCATCTCACACGCTAGTAAAGTGATGCTCAAAATTCTCCAAGCCAGGCTTCAGCAATATGTGAACCATGAACTTCCAGATGTCCAAGCTAGTTTTAGAAAAGACAGAGGAACCAGAGATCAAATTGACAACATCCGCTGGATCATGAAAAAAGCAAGAGAGTTCCAGAAAAACATCTATTTCTGCTTTACTGACTATGCCAAAGCCTTTGACTGTGTGGATCACAATAAACTGTGGAAAATTCTGAAAGAGATGGGAATACCAGACCACCTGACCTGCCTCTTGAGAAACCTATATGCAGGTCAGGAAGCAACAGTTTGAACTGGACATGGAACAACAGACTGGTTCCAAATAGGAAAAGGAGTACGTCAAGGTTGTATACTGTCACCCTACTTATTTAACTTATATGCAGAGTACATCATGAGAAACGCTGGGCTGGAAGAAGCACAAGCTGGAATTAAGATTGCTAGAAGAAATATCAATAACCTCAGATATGCAGATGACACACCCTTATGGCAGAAAGTGAAGAGGAACTCAAAAGCCTCTTGATGAAAGTGAAAGTGGAGAGTGAAAAAGTTGGCTTAAAGCTCAACATTCAGAAAACGAAGATCACGGCATCTGGTCCCATCACTTCATGGGAAATAGATGGGGAAACAGTGGAAACAGTGTCAGACTTTATTCTTCTGGGCTCCAAAATCACTGCAGATGATGACTGCAGCCATGAAATTAAAAGACGCTTACTCCTTGGAAGAAAAGTTATGACCAACCTAGATAGCATATTCAAAAGCAGAGACATTACTTTGTCAACAAAGGTCCATCTAGTCAAGACTATGGTTTTTCCAGTGGTCATGTATGGATGTGAGAGTTGGACTGTGAAGAAAGCTGAGCGCCAAAGAATTGATGCTTTTGAACTGTGGTGTTGGAGAAGACTCTTGAGAGTCTTGTATGTTACTTATTGCTTCTCCCTTGCTGATTTTAATATTCTTTCTTTGTGTTTAGTCTTTGTTAGTTTGATTAATATGTGTCCTGGTGTGTTTTTCCTTGGGTTTATCCTGTTTGGAACTCTGTGCCTCTTGGACTTGATTGACTATTTCCTTTTCCGTGTGGGGAAATTTTCAACTATAGACCTTCAAAAATTTTCTCATACCCTTTCTTTTTCTCTTCTTCTTCTGGAACCCCATAATTCGAATGTTGGTGCATTTGATATTGTCCCAGAGGTCTCTCAGACTATCCTCAGTTCTTTTCATTCTTTTTACTTTATTCTGCTCTTCAGAAGTTATTTCCACCATTTTATATTCCAGCTCACTGATTCATTTTTCTGCTTCAGATATTCTGCTATTGATGCCTTCTAGGGTATTTTTAATTTGAATAATTGTGCTGTTTGTCTCTGTATGTATATTCTTTAATTCCTCTAGGTCTTTGTTAATTCATTCTTGCATTTTCTCCATTCTGTTTTCTACATTTTTGATCTTTACCATCACTATGGGCTTCCCTGATAGCTCAGTTGGTAAAGAATCCACCTGCAATGCAGGAGGCTGCTGCTAAGTCACTTCAGTTGTGTCTGACTCTGTGCGACCCCATGGACTGCAGCCTACCAGGCTCCTCCGTCCATGGGATTTTCTAGGCAAAAGTACTGGAGTGGGGTGCCATTGCCTTCTCCAGTTCAATTCCTGGATCGAGATGATCCACTGGAGAAGGGATAGGCTACCCACTTCAGTATTCTTGGGCTCCCCTTGTGGCTAAGCTGGTAAAGAATCTGCCTGCAATGTAGGAGACCTGGCTTCAATCCGTGGGTTGGGAAGATCCGTTGGAAAAGGGAATGGCTACCCACTCCAGTATTCTGGCCTGGAGAATTCCACGGACTATACAGTCCATGGGGTCACAAAGAGTCAGACATGACTGACTGACTTTCACATTCACTATCACTATTCTGAATTCTTTTTCAGGTAGTTTGCCTATTTCCTCTTCATTTATTTGGATTTCTGTGTTTCTAGTTTGTTCCTTCATTTGTGCAATATTTCTCTGCCTTCTCGTTTTTTATTTAAATGTATTGTGTTTAAGGTCTCCTTTTCCCAGGATTCGAGGTTGAATTCTTTCTTCCTTTTGGTTTCTGCCCTCCTAAGTTTGGCCCAGTGGTTTGTGTAAGCTTTGTATAGGATGAGATTTGTGCTGAGTTTTTTGTTGTTGTTGTTTTGTTTTTCCTCTGATGGGCAAGGCTGAGTGAGGTGGTAATCCTGTCTGCTGATGGTTCAGTTTGTACTTTTGTTTTGTTTGTTATTTGGATGAGGTGTCCTGCACAGGGTGCTACTGGTGGTTGGGTGATGCCAGGTCTTATATTCTGGTGGTTTCCTCTGTGTGAGTTCTCACTATTTGATACCCTCTAGGGTTAGTTCTCCAATACTCTTGCCTGGAAAATCCCATGGATGGAGGAGCCTGGTGTGCTGCAGTCCACGGGGTCGCTAAGAGTTGGACACGACTGAAGTGACTTAGCAGCAGCAGCAGCAGCAGGGTTAGTACTCTGGTAGTCTAGGTTCTTGGAGTCAGTGCCCCCACTCCAAAGGCTCAGGGCTTGATCTCTGGTCAGGAACAAAGATTCCACAACTGGTTTGTTACGGCCTTAAATGAGATTAAAACAAATACCTCAAAACAAGAAACCAAAGATTAACCCCAGACAAATGGCATTTACAAAATCAGAGGTGACGGCCAAGAGGAGCTACCCTGCGACCGAGGTCAGGGGCGGCAGCCGGGAGGACCAACCCCACGTCCAAGGAGCAGTGGCTGCGTGGGCGAAGGAGGGCCTAAAGGCGCTATCCCACGTTCAAGGTCAGGAAGGGCGGAGGTGAGGAGATAGTCCTCGTCCAAAGTAAGGAGCAGCGGCTGCACTTTGCTGGAGCAGCTGTGAAGAGATACCCAACGTCCAAGGTAAGAGAAACCCAAAGAACAGTTGGTGTTGCAAGTAGGTGTTGCAAGAGAGCATCACAGGGCAGACACACCGAAACCATACTCACAGAAAACTAGTCAATCTAATCACACTAGGACCACAGCCTTGTCTAACTGAATGAAACTAAGCCATGCCCGTGGGGCAACCCAAGACACGCGGGTCATGGTGGAGAGATGTGACAGAATGTGGTCCACTGGAGAAGGGAATGGCAAACCACTTCAGTATTCTTGCCTTGAGAACCCCATGAACAGTATGAAAAGGCAAAATGATAGGATACTGAAAGAGGAACTCCCCAGGTCAGTAGGGGCCCAATATGCTACTGGAGATCAGTGGAGAAATAACTCCAGAAAGAATGAAGGGATGGAGCCAAAGCAAAAACAATACCCAACTGGGGATGTGACTGGTGATAGAAGCAAGGTCTGATGCTGTATAAAGCATTATTGCATAGGAACCTGGAATGTCAGGTCCATGAATCAAGGCAAATTGGAAGTGGTCACACAGGAGATGGCAAGAGTGAACGTCGACATTCTAGGAATCAGCGAACTCAAATGGACTGGAATGGGTGAATTTAACTCAGATGACCATTATATCTACTACTGCGGGCAGGAATCCCTTAGAAGAAATGGAGTAGCCATCATGGTCAACAAAAGAGTCCGAAATGCAGTACTTGGATGCAATCTCATAAACGACAGAATGATCTCTGTTCGTTTCCAAGGCAAACCATTCAATATCACAGTAATCCAAGTCTATGCCCCAACCAGTAACGCTGAAGAAGCTGAAGTTGAACGGTTCTCTGAAGACCTACAAGACCTTTTAGAACTAACACCCAAAAAAGATGTCCTTTTCATTATAGGGGACTGGAATGCAAAAGTAGGAAGTTAAGAAACACCTGGAGTAACAGGCAAATTTGGCCTTGGAATACAGAATGAAGCAGGGCAAAGACTAATAGAGTTTTGCCAAGAGAACGCACTGGTCATAGCAAACACCCTCTTCCAACAACACAAGAGAAGACTCTACACACGGACATCACGAAATCAGATTGATTATGTTCTTTGCAGCCAAAGATGGAGAAGCTCTACACAGTCAACAAAAACAAGACCAGGAGCTGACTGTGGCTCAGATCATGAACTCCTTATTACCAAATTCAGACTTAAATTGAAGAAAGTATGGAAAACAACTAGACCATTCAGGTATGACCTAAATCAAATCCCTTATGATTATACAGTGGAAGTGAGAAATAGATTTAAGGGCCTAGATCTGATAGATAGAGTGCCTGATGAACTATGGAAGGAGGTTCATGACATTGTACAGGAGACAGGGATCAAGACCATCCCCATGGAAAAGAAATGCAGAAAAGCAAAATGGCTGTCTGGGGAGGCCTTACAAATAGCTGTGAAAAGAAGAGAAGTGAAAAGCAAAGGAGAAAAGGAAAAATATAAGCATCTGAATGCAGAGTTCCAAAGAATAGCAAGAAGAGATAAGAAAGCCTTCTTCAGAGATCAATGCAAAGAAATAGAGGAAAACAACAGAACAGGAAAGACTAGAGATCTCTTCAAGAAAATTAGAGATACCAAGGGAACATTTCATGCAAAGATGGGCTCGATAAAGGACAGAAATGGTATGGACCTAACAGAAGCAGAAGATATTAAGAAGAGGTGGCAGGAATACACAGAAGAACTGTACAAAAAAGATCTTCACGACCCAGATAATCACAATGGTGTGATCACTCACCTAGAGCCAGACATCCTGGAATGTGAAGTCCAGTGGGCCTTAGAAAGCATCACTACGAACAAAGCTAGTGGAGGTGATGGAATTCCAGTTGAGCTATTTCAAATCCTGAAAGATGATGCTGTGAAAGTGCTGCACTCAATATGCCAGCAAATTTGGAAAACTCAGCAGTGGCCACAGAACTGGAAAAAGTCAGTTTTCATTCCAATTCCAAAGAAAGGCAATGCCAAAGAATGCTCACACTACCGCACAATTGCACTCATCTCACACGCTAGTAAAGTGATGCTCAAAATTCTCCAAGCCAGGCTTCAGCAATATGTGAACCATGAACTTCCAGATGTCCAAGCTAGTTTTAGAAAAGACAGAGGAACCAGAGATCAAATTGACAACATCCGCTGGATCATGAAAAAAGCAAGAGAGTTCCAGAAAAACATCTATTTCTGCTTTACTGACTATGCCAAAGCCTTTGACTGTGTGGATCACAATAAACTGTGGAAAATTCTGAAAGAGATGGGAATACCAGACCACCTGACCTGCCTCTTGAGAAACCTATATGCAGGTCAGGAAGCAACAGTTTGAACTGGACATGGAACAACAGACTGGTTCCAAATAGGAAAAGGAGTACGTCAAGGTTGTATACTGTCACCCTACTTATTTAACTTATATGCAGAGTACATCATGAGAAACGCTGGGCTGGAAGAAGCACAAGCTGGAATTAAGATTGCTAGAAGAAATATCAATAACCTCAGATATGCAGATGACACACCCTTATGGCAGAAAGTGAAGAGGAACTCAAAAGCCTCTTGATGAAAGTGAAAGTGGAGAGTGAAAAAGTTGGCTTAAAGCTCAACATTCAGAAAACGAAGATCACGGCATCTGGTCCCATCACTTCATGGGAAATAGATGGGGAAACAGTGGAAACAGTGTCAGACTTTATTCTTCTGGGCTCCAAAATCACTGCAGATGATGACTGCAGCCATGAAATTAAAAGACGCTTACTCCTTGGAAGAAAAGTTATGACCAACCTAGATAGCATATTCAAAAGCAGAGACATTACTTTGTCAACAAAGGTCCATCTAGTCAAGACTATGGTTTTTCCAGTGGTCATGTATGGATGTGAGAGTTGGACTGTGAAGAAAGCTGAGCGCCAAAGAATTGATGCTTTTGAACTGTGGTGTTGGAGAAGACTCTTGAGAGTCTTGTATGTTACTTATTGCTTCTCCCTTGCTGATTTTAATATTCTTTCTTTGTGTTTAGTCTTTGTTAGTTTGATTAATATGTGTCCTGGTGTGTTTTTCCTTGGGTTTATCCTGTTTGGAACTCTGTGCCTCTTGGACTTGATTGACTATTTCCTTTTCCGTGTGGGGAAATTTTCAACTATAGACCTTCAAAAATTTTCTCATACCCTTTCTTTTTCTCTTCTTCTTCTGGAACCCCATAATTCGAATGTTGGTGCATTTGATATTGTCCCAGAGGTCTCTCAGACTATCCTCAGTTCTTTTCATTCTTTTTACTTTATTCTGCTCTTCAGAAGTTATTTCCACCATTTTATATTCCAGCTCACTGATTCATTTTTCTGCTTCAGATATTCTGCTATTGATGCCTTCTAGGGTATTTTTAATTTGAATAATTGTGCTGTTTGTCTCTGTATGTATATTCTTTAATTCCTCTAGGTCTTTGTTAATTCATTCTTGCATTTTCTCCATTCTGTTTTCTACATTTTTGATCTTTACCATCACTATGGGCTTCCCTGATAGCTCAGTTGGTAAAGAATCCACCTGCAATGCAGGAGGCTGCTGCTAAGTCACTTCAGTTGTGTCTGACTCTGTGCGACCCCATGGACTGCAGCCTACCAGGCTCCTCCGTCCATGGGATTTTCTAGGCAAAAGTACTGGAGTGGGGTGCCATTGCCTTCTCCAGTTCAATTCCTGGATCGAGATGATCCACTGGAGAAGGGATAGGCTACCCACTTCAGTATTCTTGGGCTCCCCTTGTGGCTAAGCTGGTAAAGAATCTGCCTGCAATGTAGGAGACCTGGCTTCAATCCGTGGGTTGGGAAGATCCGTTGGAAAAGGGAATGGCTACCCACTCCAGTATTCTGGCCTGGAGAATTCCACGGACTATACAGTCCATGGGGTCACAAAGAGTCAGACATGACTGACTGACTTTCACATTCACTATCACTATTCTGAATTCTTTTTCAGGTAGTTTGCCTATTTCCTCTTCATTTATTTGGATTTCTGTGTTTCTAGTTTGTTCCTTCATTTGTGCAATATTTCTCTGCCTTCTCGTTTTTTATTTAAATGTATTGTGTTTAAGGTCTCCTTTTCCCAGGATTCGAGGTTGAATTCTTTCTTCCTTTTGGTTTCTGCCCTCCTAAGTTTGGCCCAGTGGTTTGTGTAAGCTTTGTATAGGATGAGATTTGTGCTGAGTTTTTTGTTGTTGTTGTTTTGTTTTTCCTCTGATGGGCAAGGCTGAGTGAGGTGGTAATCCTGTCTGCTGATGGTTCAGTTTGTACTTTTGTTTTGTTTGTTATTTGGATGAGGTGTCCTGCACAGGGTGCTACTGGTGGTTGGGTGATGCCAGGTCTTATATTCTGGTGGTTTCCTCTGTGTGAGTTCTCACTATTTGATACCCTCTAGGGTTAGTTCTCCAATACTCTTGCCTGGAAAATCCCATGGATGGAGGAGCCTGGTGTGCTGCAGTCCACGGGGTCGCTAAGAGTTGGACACGACTGAAGTGACTTAGCAGCAGCAGCAGCAGCAGGGTTAGTACTCTGGTAGTCTAGGTTCTTGGAGTCAGTGCCCCCACTCCAAAGGCTCAGGGCTTGATCTCTGGTCAGGAACAAAGATTCCACAACTGGTTTGTTACGGCCTTAAATGAGATTAAAACAAATACCTCAAAACAAGAAACCAAAGATTAACCCCAGACAAATGGCATTTACAAAATCAGAGGTGACGGCCAAGAGGAGCTACCCTGCGACCGAGGTCAGGGGCGGCAGCCGGGAGGACCAACCCCACGTCCAAGGAGCAGTGGCTGCGTGGGCGAAGGAGGGCCTAAAGGCGCTATCCCACGTTCAAGGTCAGGAAGGGCGGAGGTGAGGAGATAGTCCTCGTCCAAAGTAAGGAGCAGCGGCTGCACTTTGCTGGAGCAGCTGTGAAGAGATACCCAACGTCCAAGGTAAGAGAAACCCAAAGAACAGTTGGTGTTGCAAGTAGGTGTTGCAAGAGAGCATCACAGGGCAGACACACCGAAACCATACTCACAGAAAACTAGTCAATCTAATCACACTAGGACCACAGCCTTGTCTAACTGAATGAAACTAAGCCATGCCCGTGGGGCAACCCAAGACACGCGGGTCATGGTGGAGAGATGTGACAGAATGTGGTCCACTGGAGAAGGGAATGGCAAACCACTTCAGTATTCTTGCCTTGAGAACCCCATGAACAGTATGAAAAGGCAAAATGATAGGATACTGAAAGAGGAACTCCCCAGGTCAGTAGGGGCCCAATATGCTACTGGAGATCAGTGGAGAAATAACTCCAGAAAGAATGAAGGGATGGAGCCAAAGCAAAAACAATACCCAACTGGGGATGTGACTGGTGATAGAAGCAAGGTCTGATGCTGTATAAAGCATTATTGCATAGGAACCTGGAATGTCAGGTCCATGAATCAAGGCAAATTGGAAGTGGTCACACAGGAGATGGCAAGAGTGAACGTCGACATTCTAGGAATCAGCGAACTCAAATGGACTGGAATGGGTGAATTTAACTCAGATGACCATTATATCTACTACTGCGGGCAGGAATCCCTTAGAAGAAATGGAGTAGCCATCATGGTCAACAAAAGAGTCCGAAATGCAGTACTTGGATGCAATCTCATAAACGACAGAATGATCTCTGTTCGTTTCCAAGGCAAACCATTCAATATCACAGTAATCCAAGTCTATGCCCCAACCAGTAACGCTGAAGAAGCTGAAGTTGAACGGTTCTCTGAAGACCTACAAGACCTTTTAGAACTAACACCCAAAAAAGATGTCCTTTTCATTATAGGGGACTGGAATGCAAAAGTAGGAAGTTAAGAAACACCTGGAGTAACAGGCAAATTTGGCCTTGGAATACAGAATGAAGCAGGGCAAAGACTAATAGAGTTTTGCCAAGAGAACGCACTGGTCATAGCAAACACCCTCTTCCAACAACACAAGAGAAGACTCTACACACGGACATCACGAAATCAGATTGATTATGTTCTTTGCAGCCAAAGATGGAGAAGCTCTACACAGTCAACAAAAACAAGACCAGGAGCTGACTGTGGCTCAGATCATGAACTCCTTATTACCAAATTCAGACTTAAATTGAAGAAAGTATGGAAAACAACTAGACCATTCAGGTATGACCTAAATCAAATCCCTTATGATTATACAGTGGAAGTGAGAAATAGATTTAAGGGCCTAGATCTGATAGATAGAGTGCCTGATGAACTATGGAAGGAGGTTCATGACATTGTACAGGAGACAGGGATCAAGACCATCCCCATGGAAAAGAAATGCAGAAAAGCAAAATGGCTGTCTGGGGAGGCCTTACAAATAGCTGTGAAAAGAAGAGAAGTGAAAAGCAAAGGAGAAAAGGAAAAATATAAGCATCTGAATGCAGAGTTCCAAAGAATAGCAAGAAGAGATAAGAAAGCCTTCTTCAGAGATCAATGCAAAGAAATAGAGGAAAACAACAGAACAGGAAAGACTAGAGATCTCTTCAAGAAAATTAGAGATACCAAGGGAACATTTCATGCAAAGATGGGCTCGATAAAGGACAGAAATGGTATGGACCTAACAGAAGCAGAAGATATTAAGAAGAGGTGGCAGGAATACACAGAAGAACTGTACAAAAAAGATCTTCACGACCCAGATAATCACAATGGTGTGATCACTCACCTAGAGCCAGACATCCTGGAATGTGAAGTCCAGTGGGCCTTAGAAAGCATCACTACGAACAAAGCTAGTGGAGGTGATGGAATTCCAGTTGAGCTATTTCAAATCCTGAAAGATGATGCTGTGAAAGTGCTGCACTCAATATGCCAGCAAATTTGGAAAACTCAGCAGTGGCCACAGAACTGGAAAAAGTCAGTTTTCATTCCAATTCCAAAGAAAGGCAATGCCAAAGAATGCTCACACTACCGCACAATTGCACTCATCTCACACGCTAGTAAAGTGATGCTCAAAATTCTCCAAGCCAGGCTTCAGCAATATGTGAACCATGAACTTCCAGATGTCCAAGCTAGTTTTAGAAAAGACAGAGGAACCAGAGATCAAATTGACAACATCCGCTGGATCATGAAAAAAGCAAGAGAGTTCCAGAAAAACATCTATTTCTGCTTTACTGACTATGCCAAAGCCTTTGACTGTGTGGATCACAATAAACTGTGGAAAATTCTGAAAGAGATGGGAATACCAGACCACCTGACCTGCCTCTTGAGAAACCTATATGCAGGTCAGGAAGCAACAGTTTGAACTGGACATGGAACAACAGACTGGTTCCAAATAGGAAAAGGAGTACGTCAAGGTTGTATACTGTCACCCTACTTATTTAACTTATATGCAGAGTACATCATGAGAAACGCTGGGCTGGAAGAAGCACAAGCTGGAATTAAGATTGCTAGAAGAAATATCAATAACCTCAGATATGCAGATGACACACCCTTATGGCAGAAAGTGAAGAGGAACTCAAAAGCCTCTTGATGAAAGTGAAAGTGGAGAGTGAAAAAGTTGGCTTAAAGCTCAACATTCAGAAAACGAAGATCACGGCATCTGGTCCCATCACTTCATGGGAAATAGATGGGGAAACAGTGGAAACAGTGTCAGACTTTATTCTTCTGGGCTCCAAAATCACTGCAGATGATGACTGCAGCCATGAAATTAAAAGACGCTTACTCCTTGGAAGAAAAGTTATGACCAACCTAGATAGCATATTCAAAAGCAGAGACATTACTTTGTCAACAAAGGTCCATCTAGTCAAGACTATGGTTTTTCCAGTGGTCATGTATGGATGTGAGAGTTGGACTGTGAAGAAAGCTGAGCGCCAAAGAATTGATGCTTTTGAACTGTGGTGTTGGAGAAGACTCTTGAGAGTCTTGTATGTTACTTATTGCTTCTCCCTTGCTGATTTTAATATTCTTTCTTTGTGTTTAGTCTTTGTTAGTTTGATTAATATGTGTCCTGGTGTGTTTTTCCTTGGGTTTATCCTGTTTGGAACTCTGTGCCTCTTGGACTTGATTGACTATTTCCTTTTCCGTGTGGGGAAATTTTCAACTATAGACCTTCAAAAATTTTCTCATACCCTTTCTTTTTCTCTTCTTCTTCTGGAACCCCATAATTCGAATGTTGGTGCATTTGATATTGTCCCAGAGGTCTCTCAGACTATCCTCAGTTCTTTTCATTCTTTTTACTTTATTCTGCTCTTCAGAAGTTATTTCCACCATTTTATATTCCAGCTCACTGATTCATTTTTCTGCTTCAGATATTCTGCTATTGATGCCTTCTAGGGTATTTTTAATTTGAATAATTGTGCTGTTTGTCTCTGTATGTATATTCTTTAATTCCTCTAGGTCTTTGTTAATTCATTCTTGCATTTTCTCCATTCTGTTTTCTACATTTTTGATCTTTACCATCACTATGGGCTTCCCTGATAGCTCAGTTGGTAAAGAATCCACCTGCAATGCAGGAGGCTGCTGCTAAGTCACTTCAGTTGTGTCTGACTCTGTGCGACCCCATGGACTGCAGCCTACCAGGCTCCTCCGTCCATGGGATTTTCTAGGCAAAAGTACTGGAGTGGGGTGCCATTGCCTTCTCCAGTTCAATTCCTGGATCGAGATGATCCACTGGAGAAGGGATAGGCTACCCACTTCAGTATTCTTGGGCTCCCCTTGTGGCTAAGCTGGTAAAGAATCTGCCTGCAATGTAGGAGACCTGGCTTCAATCCGTGGGTTGGGAAGATCCGTTGGAAAAGGGAATGGCTACCCACTCCAGTATTCTGGCCTGGAGAATTCCACGGACTATACAGTCCATGGGGTCACAAAGAGTCAGACATGACTGACTGACTTTCACATTCACTATCACTATTCTGAATTCTTTTTCAGGTAGTTTGCCTATTTCCTCTTCATTTATTTGGATTTCTGTGTTTCTAGTTTGTTCCTTCATTTGTGCAATATTTCTCTGCCTTCTCGTTTTTTATTTAAATGTATTGTGTTTAAGGTCTCCTTTTCCCAGGATTCGAGGTTGAATTCTTTCTTCCTTTTGGTTTCTGCCCTCCTAAGTTTGGCCCAGTGGTTTGTGTAAGCTTTGTATAGGATGAGATTTGTGCTGAGTTTTTTGTTGTTGTTGTTTTGTTTTTCCTCTGATGGGCAAGGCTGAGTGAGGTGGTAATCCTGTCTGCTGATGGTTCAGTTTGTACTTTTGTTTTGTTTGTTATTTGGATGAGGTGTCCTGCACAGGGTGCTACTGGTGGTTGGGTGATGCCAGGTCTTATATTCTGGTGGTTTCCTCTGTGTGAGTTCTCACTATTTGATACCCTCTAGGGTTAGTTCTCCAATACTCTTGCCTGGAAAATCCCATGGATGGAGGAGCCTGGTGTGCTGCAGTCCACGGGGTCGCTAAGAGTTGGACACGACTGAAGTGACTTAGCAGCAGCAGCAGCAGCAGGGTTAGTACTCTGGTAGTCTAGGTTCTTGGAGTCAGTGCCCCCACTCCAAAGGCTCAGGGCTTGATCTCTGGTCAGGAACAAAGATTCCACAACTGGTTTGTTACGGCCTTAAATGAGATTAAAACAAATACCTCAAAACAAGAAACCAAAGATTAACCCCAGACAAATGGCATTTACAAAATCAGAGGTGACGGCCAAGAGGAGCTACCCTGCGACCGAGGTCAGGGGCGGCAGCCGGGAGGACCAACCCCACGTCCAAGGAGCAGTGGCTGCGTGGGCGAAGGAGGGCCTAAAGGCGCTATCCCACGTTCAAGGTCAGGAAGGGCGGAGGTGAGGAGATAGTCCTCGTCCAAAGTAAGGAGCAGCGGCTGCACTTTGCTGGAGCAGCTGTGAAGAGATACCCAACGTCCAAGGTAAGAGAAACCCAAAGAACAGTTGGTGTTGCAAGTAGGTGTTGCAAGAGAGCATCACAGGGCAGACACACCGAAACCATACTCACAGAAAACTAGTCAATCTAATCACACTAGGACCACAGCCTTGTCTAACTGAATGAAACTAAGCCATGCCCGTGGGGCAACCCAAGACACGCGGGTCATGGTGGAGAGATGTGACAGAATGTGGTCCACTGGAGAAGGGAATGGCAAACCACTTCAGTATTCTTGCCTTGAGAACCCCATGAACAGTATGAAAAGGCAAAATGATAGGATACTGAAAGAGGAACTCCCCAGGTCAGTAGGGGCCCAATATGCTACTGGAGATCAGTGGAGAAATAACTCCAGAAAGAATGAAGGGATGGAGCCAAAGCAAAAACAATACCCAACTGGGGATGTGACTGGTGATAGAAGCAAGGTCTGATGCTGTATAAAGCATTATTGCATAGGAACCTGGAATGTCAGGTCCATGAATCAAGGCAAATTGGAAGTGGTCACACAGGAGATGGCAAGAGTGAACGTCGACATTCTAGGAATCAGCGAACTCAAATGGACTGGAATGGGTGAATTTAACTCAGATGACCATTATATCTACTACTGCGGGCAGGAATCCCTTAGAAGAAATGGAGTAGCCATCATGGTCAACAAAAGAGTCCGAAATGCAGTACTTGGATGCAATCTCAAAAACGACAGAATGATCTCTGTTCGTTTCCAAGGCAAACCATTCAATATCACAGTAATCCAAGTCTATGCCCCAACCAGTAACGCTGAAGAAGCTGAAGTTGAACGGTTCTCTGAAGACCTACAAGACCTTTTAGAACTAACACCCAAAAAAGATGTCCTTTTCATTATAGGGGACTGGAATGCAAAAGTAGGAAGTCAAGAAACACCTGGAGTAACAAGCAAATTTGGCCTTGGAATACGGAATGAAGCAGGGCAAAGACTAATCGAGTTTTGCTAAGACAATGCACTGGTCATAACAAACACCCTCTTCCAACAACACAAGAGAAGACTCTACACACGGACATCACCAGATGGTCAACACCGAAATCAGATTGATTATGTTCTTTGCAGCCAAAGATGGAGAAGCTCTACACAGTCAACAAAAACAAGACCAGGAGCTGACTGTGGCTCAGATCATGAACTCCTTATTACCAAATTCAGACTTAAATTAAAGAAAGTAGGGAAAATCACTAGACCATTCAGGTATGACCTAAATCAAATCCCTTATGATTATACAGTGGAAGTGAGAAATAGATTTAAGGGCCTAGATCTGATAGATAGAGTGCCTGATGAACTATGGAAGGAGGTTCATGACATTGTACAGGAGACAGGGATCAAGACCATCCCCATGGAAAAGAAATGCAGAAAAGCAAAATGGCTGTCTGGGGAGGCCTTACAAATAGCTGTGAAAAGAAGAGAAGGAAAAGCAAAGGAGAAAAGGAAAAATATAAGCATCTGAATGCAGAGTTCCAAAGAATAGCAAGAAGAGATAAGAAAGCCTTCCTCAGCGACCAATGCAAATAGAGGAAAACAGAATGGGAAAGACTAGAGATCTCTTCAAGAAAATTAGAGATACCAAGGGAACATTTCATGCAAAGATGGGCTTAGTAAAGGACAGAAATGGTATGGACCTAACAGAAGCAGAAGATATTAAGAAGAGGTGGCAGGAATACACAGAAGAACTGTACAAAAAAGATCTTCACGACCCAGATAATCACAATGGTGTGATCACTCACCTAGAGCCAGACATCCTGGAATGTGAAGTCCAGTGGGCCTTAGAAAGCATCACTACGAACAAAGCTAGTGGAGGTGATGGAATTCCAGTTGAGCTATTTTAAATCCTGAAAGATGAGGCTGTGAAAGTGCTGCACTCAATATGCCAGCAAATTTGGAAAACTCAGCAGTGGGCACAGAACTAGAAAAAGTCAGTTTTCATTCCAATCCCAAAGAAAGGCAATGCCAAAGAATGCTCACACTACCACACGATTGCACTCATCTCACACGCTAGTAAAGTAATGCTCAAAATTCTCGAAGCCAGGCTTCAGCAATACGTGAACCGTGAACTTCCAGATGTTCAAGCTGGTTTTAGAAAGGGCAGAGGAACCAGAGATCAAATTGCCAACATCCGCTGGATCATGGAAAAAGCAAGAGAGTTCCAGAAAAACATCTATTTCTGCTTTATTGACTATGCCAAAGCCTTTGACTGTGTGGATCACAATAAACTGTGGAAAATTCTGAAAGAGATGGGAATACCAGACCACCTGATCTGCCTCTTGAGAAATCTATGGTTTTATTTCCACCTCTGCATGTGGGAAGTCCACTGGGGTTTGCTCCTGAGGCTGCCCTGGACGACTTGGGTCTGCCCCAGTGAGGGCCAGATGTGGAGGTGGTGTAGCTCCTTGGGTCACAGGGGTTCTGGCAGCACCAGGTACTCAGAGGAGCTGGTGGCTATGGCAGCAGAAAATATAGTGCTCTAGAAGGGTATGGCAACCAGTATTGGTCAACACACTCCAGTATTCTTGGCTGGAGAACCCCCTGACAGAGAAGCCTGGCAGGCCACAGTACACAGGGTTGCAAAGAACTGGACACGACTGAAGCAACCCGGCATGCACAGACGCCAGACCTTTTTTGCCTGTAGCAGCTCTGCCCCAGTGAGGGTTGAGTGTGAAGGTGGCACAATTGCTTGGGTTGCGGGGACCTTGCGCGGCGCCATGTGCAGGGATACGGACTGCCTCAGCCATAGGAGTTAGGGCCCTACCAGAGTCTTTTTTCAAGCCTCTGGTAGCTGGCGATCAGGAGGCCTCTTTGGCAAGTCTTTCTCCATAGCTCCGCCTGTTCAGGCACTTAGAGGGCTCCTCTGCCTGTGTTTGGTGTGTCAGGCACATAGTGGGACCCCCCCTGGCTGGGGTCCTACTCTGTACATTGGCGCATCAGTCATTTAAAGCAGCACCCTGGGTGGGGTCCTGCTCTGTAGTTCAGTGTGTCAGGCATTTGATGGGCCAAGCTCTCTATCGTTTCAGCTGCAGATGCTGGCATGTGGAGAGAAAGAGGCTATGGTGATGGCTCCACCCCTACGCATGACTCAGCAGTACTACCTTGATTCCATGGCTGCCTGACTTTCCTTCACAGGCATTTCCCACCACAATCTCCTTCGCATCTCCTTGGTCTGTCTCTCCACAGTCAACAGCAGCCCTCGCCCTGGGATTGCTCCACAATCCCTAAGCTCCAGCTCCTATCTGCTGTGCCTTCTAGGGTACCTGCATCCCTGCCAGGGGTATGTATGGCTGTGGCAAGGCCTGTCTGATTCTCATTCCATATGTGTGTGTGTGTGTGTTAGTTGCTCAGTCGTGTCCGATTCTTTGCGACTCCATGGACTATAGCCCGCCAGGCTCCTCTGCCCATGGAATTTTACAGGCAAGGATACTTGAGTGGGTTGCTATCTTCTTCTCCAGGGGATCTTCCCAACCAGGGATTGAACCCGGGTCTCCTGCACTGCAAGCAGATGCTTTACCATCTGAGCTACTAGGGAAGTCCTCACTCCATTTAGGCTGCCACAGATCAGCTGTTTCACTCCCAACCTTAAATGTTTCACCTCTGACTCAGACAACTGCCCCTTTGTGGGGATAGGACCCCTGCTTCAGTGCCCCCACCCACTGAGGGCAGGTCCAGTCCTACTAACGCTCCTGCTTTTCTACCCTAGTTCCTTCATCCTACTAAGTTCTGTGTGGTTTTATATACTCTTTTCCGTGGGTCAGGTCCTTCTGTCCACTCTCAGCTGGTGGTCTGCATGCACTTCTGTGTCTAAGGGTGTATTCCTGATGTATCCATGGAGAGAGATGTACTCTGTGTCCACCCTACTTCTCTGCCATCTTGTCTCTCTGACACGTTTATCACAGAGTTTTAGTAACAGTAATTTTAATAAGAATGAGATAATGAATCTGAGGTTTGGGGCACAGTATCTGGTACCCACATCAAAATATATGGGAGCTAAGATGATCAATCAGCAGCATACCTGTCTACACTCAGATGAGAAAAATTCCCAAATCTTAGGTTTTTTTTAACTGTAAAATGGAAATTAATGCTTACTTCAACAGGTTATTGCCTAGATAAGTATTATTCAGTATGTAACAAGTGCTCAGTAAATGTTGGTTTCCTTTATCTTCTGTTTATCATGACTTACTAATGCAATCAACAAATAGTCCCTCAGTCAGTCAGTCCAGTCGCTCAGTCGTGTCCGACTCTTTGTGACCCCATGAACCGCAGCATTCCCTGTCCATCACAACTCCCAGAGTCCACCCAAACTCATGTCCACTGAGTTGGTGATGCCATCCAACCATCTCATCCTCTGTCATCCCCTTCTCCTCCTACCCTCAATCTTTCCCAGCATCAGAGTCTTTTCCAATGAGTCAGCTCTTCGCATCAGGTGCCAAAGTATTCGAGTTTCAGTTTCAACATCAGTCCTTCCAATGAACATCCAGGACTGATCTCCTTTAGGATGGACTGGTTGGATCTCCTTGCAGTCCAAGGGACTTGAAAGAGTCTTCTCCAACACCACAGTTTAAAAGCATCAATTCTTTGGCATTCATCTTTCTTTATAGTCCAACTCTCACATCCATACATGACTACAGGAAAAACCATAGCTTTGACTAGACGGACCTTTGTGGACAAAGTAACGTCTCTGCTTTTTAATATACTGTCTAGGTTGGTCATAACTTTCCTTCCAAGGAGTTAAATGTCTTTTAATTTCATGGCTGAAATCACCATCTGTGGTGATTTTGGAGCCCAAAAAAATAAAGTCAGCTGAGTGCCCACAATCTGTCTGGCAATGTTCTAGACACTAGTGACACAACAGGAAAGTTCCTGAAATTTACACTGGAGTAAGGGAGATAGATGATAAATATACACATACAAGAGACCGTACAGTAGGAATACTATAGAAAGACAGTAAACAGGGAATGGGCTAGCAAGCGACTTTGGTATGGAAAAGTAATGATTGCTAAGAATGTTAAATGGCTTTTTAAAAGCGGATGTCTGAGTTGAGACCTGAGTGACATAAAAGAACCAGCCATGAAAATCAGAGCGAAAAGCAGTCCTGACTGAGAGAACCTCCTGAATGAAATTCTGAGGTGAGAAAAGCTTGATGTGTTTCAGCCCAATTAAGAGATAAGGTCAGAGGGGTTGGCAATGAGCCAAACTGTATGAGGTCTTATAGGCCATGATGAGAACTTTGGATTTTCTTCTACATACAATAGAAAAATGTGGACGAAGATAATTAGGGTTTAATGCCTAAACTATGAAGATTTAAGACAAGGGCTGACGATTGCAATTAAATTACTTCTATGGTATTAATTATGTATCCCTACATATATGGGCTGGACAAAAAGACATTGTTCATGGTATGTGTGGGAAGCAGAAGAAAAATGACAGAGTACCTTCACGTCAACCAGCTCACAAAACACAGGATTCTAGAGTCACAGAAAGCTTCATGAGCATCTGGCTTAACATTCTCTACATTTAGGGACAGCCTAATTCAGTTAAAGAAAAATAATTTGTGAATTAGCTCAAAATTCTCCAAGCCAGGCTTCAGCAATACGTGAACCGTGAACTTCCTGATGTTCAAGCTGGTTTTAGAAAGGGCAGAGGAACCAGAGATCAAATTGCCAACATCCGCTGGATCATGGAAAAAGCAAGAGAGTTCCAGAAAAACATCTATTTCTGCTTTATTGACTATGCCAAAGCCTTTGACTGTGTGGATCACAATAAACTGTGGAAAATTCTGAAAGAGACGGGAATACCAGACCACCTGATCTGCCTCTTGAGAAACCTGTATGCAGGTCAGGAAGCAACAGTTAGAACTGGACATGGAACAACAGACTGGTTCCAAATAGGAAAAGGAGTACGTCAAGGCTGTATATTGTCACCCTGCTTATTTAACTTATATGCAGAGTACATCATGAGAAACGCTGGACTGGAAGAAACACAAGCTGGAATCAAGATTGCCGGGAGAAATATCAATAACCTCAGATATGCAGATGACACCACCCTAATGGCAGAAAGTGAAGAGGAACTCAAAAGCCTCTTGATGAAAGTGAAAGTGGAGAGTGAAAAAGTTGGCTTAAAGCTCAACATTCAGAAAATGAAGATCATGGCATCCGGTCCCATCACTTCATGGGAAATAGATGGGGAAACAGTGGAAACAGTGTCAGACTTTATTTTTGGGGGCTCCAAAATCACTGCAGATGGTGACTGCAGCCATGAAATTAAAAGACGCTTACTCCTTGGAAGGAAAGTTATGACCAACCTAGATAGCATATTCAAAGGCAGAGACATTAGTTTGCCAACAAAGGTCTGTCTAGTCAAGGCTATGGTTTTTCCTGTGGTCATGTATGGATGTGAGAGTTAGACTGTGAGGAAGGCTGAGCACCAAAGAATTGATGCTTTTGAACTGTGGTGTTGGAGAAGACTCTTTCAAGTCCCTTGGACTGCAAGGAGATCCAACCAGTCCATTCTGAAGGAGATCAGCCCTGGGATTTCTTTGGAAGGAATGATGCTAAAGCTGAAACTCCAGTACTTTGGCCACCTCATGCAAAGAGTTGACTCATTGGAAAAGACTCTGATGCTGGGAGGGATTGGGGGCAGGAGGAGAAGGGGACGACAGAGGATGAAATGGCTGGATGGCATCACTGACTTGATGGACTTGAGGTGAGTGAACTCCGGGAATTTGTGCTGCGATTCATGGGGTCACAAAGAGTCGGACACGACTGAGCAACTGAACTGACTGAACTGACTGACCAGTACCAGATCCTCATAGCTATTTTTATAGGGCCCAGAATACCAGGGATAACTAATTCAAAGGGAAAATGAAAAATTATTTATAGCCCCACAAATAAATATCTTGGTGAAGGTACAAATCTGTTCTTGATTATTCATATCTAATGATAAAGATAATAATAAAAATTACAATGTATTGATTACCTACTTACAAATACTAACTTGAAAGCTCTAGTGGATTTATTTAATACTTGAAATAGCCCTATGAGGTAGGTATATGAACAAAGGAACTAACAGCCACAGAGAATTAAGAAACCTGCCCAAGATCACCCTGCTGCTAAGTACCAGTACTACAGACTGCCTTTCTTCCTCAAAATCTGCTACACTGTGCTGCAACAGATAATACTGAGTATACACTGAAAATATTTATTTTGCTTCTGTCACTGTTTTACAGAACTCAAACACACATGCACACACAGCACACACATACACACAGAATGCTTCCTAACAGTAAAATGTGTCAGTCTGCAAATAAAAGTATTGCTGTATTAATAGTTCCCAATCCTTATCTCTAAAATGAAAAGGTGATATGATCTAAAGTCCCTTTAACATGCTCTAATTGTTCTATGACTTGTGGTTAGAATCACTTCTAACTCTAAAATTTTATAATTCTTCAGCATGTCAAGTACTGACATCTTGCATATCTACAAATAATAAATATCAAGGTGGTCTAGGACATAATTTTTTAAACCTTAGATTTCAAGTGACTGCTGCTGCTGCTAAGTCGCTTCAGTCATGTCCGACTCTTTGTGACCCTATGGACTGTAGCCTGCCAGGCTCCTCTGTTCATAGGATTCTCCAGGCAAGAATAGTGCAGTGAGTTGCCATTTCCTTCTCCAAGGGATCTTCCTGACCCAGGGATTGAACCCACGTCTCTTACACTTTCTGCACTGGCATACAGGTTCTTTACCACCTAGCACCACCTGGGATGCTAGTCATTAGTAGGTAATAAAATCAATTTAGTGAGCAGTGATCACATTATAAAAAACAAATGGAATGTCAGACAACCATTGTGCTGTAAAACTTTTGTTTCATGGATGACTTTGAAGGGTTCAAGACTTTTGTGGAGGAAGTAACTGCAGATGTGGTGGAAATAGCAAGAAAACTATAATTAGAAAAGAAACCTTAAGTTGTAAATGAACTGCTGAAATTTCATAATAAACTTAAATGGATAAAAGCTACTTCAATGGACAAGCAAAGAAAGTGGTTTCTTGAGATGGAATCTACTCCTGGTAAAGATGCTGTGAAGACTGCTGACGTGACAACAAGGGATCTAGAATATTACATACACTTAGTTCATAAAGCAGGGTTTAAGAGGATTGCCTCCAATTTTCAAAGAAGTTCTACTAGGAGTAAAATGCTACTGAACAGCATTGGTGCTGCAGAGAAATCATTCCCAAAGGAAGTCTATCAAGTGGGAAACTTCACTGTTGTCTTACTTTAAGAAATTGCCACAGTGACCTCTACCTTCAGCAACCACCACCTTGATCAGTCAGTAGCCATCAACATTAAGGCAAGACCCTCCACCAGCAAAAGATTACAACTCACCAAAGGTGCAGATGATGGTTGGCATTTTTTTAGCAATAATGTAATTTAAAATTTAGGCATCTATATTTTTTACACATAATGCCCTTGCACACTTAAAAGACTACAGTATAGTGTAAAAATAACTTTTATATGCACTATGAAACCAAAAAAATTGTGTGACTTTGTTTTATTATGTGATATTTGCTTTATTTCAGTGGTCTGGAACCAAACCTGCAGTATCTTTGAGTTATGACCACACTGCACATAATTTTCAGCAGAGAAGAGGAAGATAAGCTCCTATTCCTAAATACTTTGGACTTCATTTCTGGAAGTAGACATTCATGATTTACTGGAGTCATTTCACCTATTCATTTAGACAACATGTTCTGAGGGGCTTTCTTTATATACCAAGTTCTGAAGATAGAAAGTTGAAGAAGAGATAGACGTTGCTGTGGCTTCTAAGATATCTCCAATATGAGCAATATGTTGAATCAGTTTGACCTGAGAGGTTATTCACTCCAGAGGAGCCTGGTGGGCTATATAGTTCATAGGGTCACAAAGAGTTAGACACAACTGAGCAATTAACACACACTCCAAAGGAAAATACATTTTTCATCCCTCATACAAATCAATGTTATCTTGAATGAATAAATGGAACCAATGAAGCAATTTGAGATAAAACCAGAATCCAAATGAACTGCTGGGTCTCCATCTGTTTTTTTACCACTGGTCTAGCCCCAGAGTAGCAACCACAGGCTCTGAAGGCTGAGCTTACCTGCTCCTCCACCGGTGGCTCCTCCCGATTTAGAGGGATTTTTGATTCAACGTCCTCCCACTGCGGACGGTGGTTAGAAGCTGCGGTGTCAGTAGCAACGCCACCATTTTGTATCTTGATGCCATTTGTCCCCTGGCAGGAGGGAGGAACGTGATGAAAGAAAAGGCTCTTCTGTGGCATAGGCAGAAACCAGGCCACAGCGAAGGCCACAGAAACACAGGTGAGAGAGATGACATTCAGGCTGAACAGGGACCAGGATGCCACTGAGACGAGGATCTGCCCCAGGACAGAGCCCACTGTGAAGCCCACCAATGTGGCACTTCGACAGTAGCTCGTGACTTTCTGGTACATGCTCAGGTCTACCACACTGTAGATGTAGGAGTAGTAGGCAATTTCAGTGGCAGTGGCGATGCCATAGAAGAATTCCAAGAACTGAATGGCCAGCAGTCCCTGGGCATACAGCAGCATGAACCACGTAACAATAAGGCTGAGTCCCTGGAGCAGAACGACAGGCTTATAGCGGAGGTAGTCTGTGGCAAGGAACACAGGAAACAGCAGCACCAGGTAAGAGTAAGTCCATACTGGATATATTTCATTGAAGACCTGGTAGAAAAAGGATAAAACCCTGTTAGTGACCTCAAACAAACTGGAATATTCATTAATAATTTATTCTTATAAAACAATCTACCATAACCTCAAAGATCTCATTCTTAGCAAACAAAGAAATCTCATCAACAATTCTGAGAATTGTTTGGAATTCACTTCCCTGTTTCCATCCCATCACCTCTTCCTAATATCTTCCCTATTCATCGAGGCCTAGTTCAATGCCTTCCTCATCCTGGAAGACTTGGCTACAGTTGATGGTATTTGTAACCCAACATCCAAAGCTCTCTTGACACTGCTTTCTATGTGTCACTCTCTTCAATTACCTCATAGCACTGCTTGTTAACCATGGTTACACATCTCCCAAGGAGCTTTAAAAATTTTGGAAGCCTAGCCACAGGCATTTTTTCAAAACTTCCCAGGAGATTTTAACATGAGCCAGAGTTTAGAACCACTGCTGGAGAAGGCAATGGCAACCCACTCCAGCACTTTTGCCTGGAAAATCCCATGGACGGAGGAGCCTGGTAGGCTGCAGTCCATGGGGTCGATAAGAGTCGGACATGACTGAGCGACTTCACTTTCACTTTTCACTTTCAGGCATTGGAGAAGGAAATGGCAACCCACTCCAGTGTTCCTGCCTGGAGAATCCCAGGGACAGGGAAGCCTGGTGGGCTGCCGTCTATGGGGTCGCACAGAGTTGGACACGACTGAAGCGACTTAGCAGCAGCAGCAGCAGCTTTACAGGTTCTTTCAGGGTGGACTTTACTTTCATTTGCACAGCCTGCATACTGTTTAGAAGATACTTGGCTGAATAAATGCTTTGGAAACAAACCAATGTTTTGGAATCATCATCAGTTCTTACTTTCAGCCACAGAATGGGGAACATAGATCCTACAGATTGATTAGGTTTTTCTGTTATTAAGTTTCACTTCTTTGGGGTAACAGGAATAGATCAAGAAAGCAACTCTGTCCTACAGTCTTAACAGCGTAACAATCTATGGATGAAGCATCATAAGCAACTCTGGTGCCTTTCTTTTTGCGTATCTATGATATGGAAATGGAAAAAAAAGGAAGGTTTTGTTTCCTTTTTCATTAATTTTTCACTGGAAGACAGTAGAAATAATTATTAAACCAAAAAGACCCCCGCTGGAAGTTTAGTTCCATCATTCACTGAATGATTTTAAGTTGATTTTTTTTAAGTTCCCTTTAGCCATCTCCATCATCAGTAAAAGAGAAGGAAAACCTATGCCACAGGGTTGTTTGTTGCAAGGGCTAAATGAGAAAATACATGTAAGTCACTTACTCCACCATCTTTTCATAGGTCTAAAGACTTAAGGACTGAAGCTAAAACACAGACCACTTGAGACAATATGCATTAAATTAATTGATTTAAGACTCCATTCTTCAAATAAGAATCATTGCAGGTAGGAGACGTTTTACTCTTCTCACACCTACCCCAGAGCCTAGCAAATTCCTGGGGGCTTAATAATAAGTCAGTTTCTAAGTGATCATTAAGTTCAGATTGGTGACCTCAGTTTTTAAGTGCTTTCTGAAAGGTAGTCCTGCTAACAGGCTAAATACTTTGTGATGGAGCGATATAACCCTCTACTTTTTTTTAATTCTCATGTATACCTCAGTTCACCCAAGTGTAACATGGACTAATCATTTTAAAGTTTTAGAGGAACAATATAGTAAAAAATCATTATAAAATATTTGCCAATGTAGAGAACAACTATAAAAGGAAAACATAATCTGAGATACATTTTAGACTTGATTTCTGATTGGCTGAGCATCAAAAGTGATTCATCTATGGAGATTACTCAGCCACAAAAAGGAATGAAGTCAGCTGAACTGAGGTGGAGGAAACTAGAATTTGTTATATGGAGTGAAATAAGTCAGAAAGAGGAAAACCAACATTGTATATTAATGCATATATATGGAATCTAGAAAAAGAGTACTGATGAACCTACTTTCAGGGCAGAAGCAGAGATGCAGAAGTAGAGAACACACTTGTGGAAAGAAGAGCAGGGGAAGGAGAGGGTGGGATGAACTGAGCGAGTATCACTGAAACATATACACTACCATGTGTAAAACAGCTAGTGGGAAGTTGCTGTGCAACACAGGGAGCTCAGACCAGTGGTCTGTGATGACCCCAAGGGGTGGGGTGGGGTGGGATGGGAGGGAGGTTCAAGAGGGAGTGAATATATGTATACTTACGGCTGACTCACCGTGTTGTATGGCAGAAACCAACACACATTGTAAAGCAATTATCCTCCAATTAACAGTAAATTTGAAAAAAATGGAAAAAAAAAGTGATTGATCTAATAGCCTCACCTTCATGAATTCTGGTCTAATTTCTGTTTCTAAATCATTTAGCAACCTCCATTTACCAGGAAACTTTCTTGTGACTGAACGTATACATAAAAGAACAACATAAAAGAATAACTGAGAACGGCAGAAATGATTCCAATTCACAAGTGTAGAAATTTTAGCAAACGAGGAACAAAGTGCACTTGGCTGACACAGCACAGGGTCAGACACTTCTCAGTAGAAAAGCAGAGCAGAGAAGGGCAAGCTTGAGATTAAAGTCCTGAAGCGTGAAGGCGTCCCTACAGACTTTGCACAGGTGTGTTCCATTAGCAAATTTCCACTTCTTTTCAGCCTATAGTTTTAGATATTCTCCCATAGTTTTCTTAGGTGTGAAACTGCCTCCTCTGGTTGACTCTGCATGTTTCTCCACCTTCACATTTTCCTAACACAATACCACAGAGCTGTTAACCATCACAACTTCCTTTAAAAAATACCTTTCTTCTGAACTCCATCTTTGTTCTGCAGTGCACTCCATGGGAGGTTCACTGATTCTTCACTCCAGTAATACTGTCCGTACTCTTACGTGTTATATACCTTTCAGTACTAGCTGTCCCCAAAAGCTACCAAGTTTTTATTATATACATCTCGTCCTTTCAATTACCAATTTAAAGTGTTTATACTTATGAGTCTAATTCCACTCCTAATACAAAAACCACAATTTAGATAATGAAGATGAGGAAGAGCAATGCCAAGCAGAAACAAAAATAAGGCAAGCAGGGGGGAAAAGACCAGATGTGTTCTCTTTAAGTTATTCTAAATAAGAAATCAGAATTTACTCCTAGGAGAGACATCAACCCAAGTAGATGGCCTCTTCCACAGTATTGTCAGCAGTATAACAGAGCATCTGTTACACACTATGCTAATCACCTCACCTGTATGATCTCATTTCATCCAAACAAGGCTAAGAGGTAATTGCTTTTATCATCTCTATCTTACAACCAAAGTAACTAGGCCTTAAGTGAATTGCCCAAAGTTATCCCACCAAGTCACTGGCAGAGGGAGAACCTGACTGGATATTCTGAATCTACCACATTCAAACGCCCCATTTCTTCAATCAGAAAACTGCTTTTGATTATCTACGATGTCCCCCCCTTACTTCTAATGCCGACAGCACCTTTTCCAACCTGTATAGGGGTGCTTTTATGGGGCTTTCAAGAAGAAAGAAGACCAAACAACCTACAGAGCTTAGCCACTGGGTCTCCAAAAGAGCATCCCTTCTCAGGATAGTTAGGGAGTCTGAGATGGACATGTACACACTGCTATATTTAAAATGGATAATCAACAAGGACCTACTGTAAAGCACAGAGAACTCTTGCCCAATGCTCTGTGGCAGCCTGGATGGGAGGCGGGTTTAGAGGAGAATGGATATGTGTATATGCATGGCTGAGTCCCTTTGCTGTTCACCTCAAACTATCACAACACTTTAATCAGCTGTACCCCAACGCAAAATAAAAAGCTAAGAGTAAAAAAAAGAAGATCCCTTCTCTCTCAGTGGCTCCAAGGAGAAGCCGTGGTACCAGGAAATAACTTCTTTGATGGATACTTTCCCTTCAGGAAACTTCCTACATGCAAAAATGTACAGATTACAGAGATTACTTTCTATCTCATTGCCCATACTTGGACAATACCCTCTTATCTCAGGTAACATCTGCCATTCGAGAAAAGGGAATTGATTTTATTCTAAAGTGTCTTTCACAGATCTTTGGATCAGAGCTTGTTTGTGCTTTCTTCTGAGACACAAACAGTTAAGGAAAAACATGTTTAATTCTGCTTTCCTCGATGTGTATGCCCAGCATAAACTAAATAAATAAATATTTAAAAAAAATTTAAATTAAAAAAAAAAAGGAGGGAATATATGTATACCTATGGCTGATTCATGTTGAGGTTTGACAGAAAACAACAAAATTCTGTAAAGCAATTATCCCTCAATAAAAAATAAATACATTTAAAAAAAATGTTTAGTTTTAAACTCTAATTTAGCTTTAGACTTTTACAATCAAGTTTCATTTAGACTACTAGTTAATAAGCACTTACAATACTATTTCCAAACCATATGAAGATTACAAAAACAGACAGACAAAAAAAGAATAAAACGAAGCCTCAGTTCTCCAGGAGTTCTGAACCTAGTGAAGAATACATACACACAAATTACTGATAAGGGAGAATAGGAAATACGGGGTTGCTTCTTTGAACTGGACCTTGAAGGATGAGAAAATCAGAGGCCAACAGAAAGATATCAAGAGTTCTGTAGAAGATTATCCCAAGCAGAGATCACATCTTTCAGTACAAGCCAGTAGATGAGAGAATGGATATGCTGGATTTATGACTATAAGATTAACATGGATGGAGTTTGAGCACATATTAATAGAAGGCAAGAGGAAGAAGAATGGAGTAGGAGATAAGGATGTTAACAAGTAAGAGCCAAATTCTGTAAGGCTCTGAATAGTAGGTACAGTAGTTTTAATATATTAAATCAAATGCTTTAAAAACATCAAAGGGACTTCTCTGGTGGTCCAGTGGCTAAGACTCCACGCTCCCTACATGGGGGGCCCAGGTTCAATCCCTGGTCAAGGAAACCACATGCCACAACTAAGACCCATTGCAGCCAAATAAATAAAATAGCCCACCAGGCTCTTCTATCTGGGATTTTCCAGTCAAGAATACTGGAGTGGGTTGCCATTTCCTCCTCCAGGGGATGTTCCCCATCCAGGGATGGACCCCCCATCTCCTGCACTGGCAGGCGGACTCTTTACTGCTGAGCCACTGGCAAAGCCCCAAAGAACAGTACTGAATGTCAAATCCCATGCTGAAAAAGGTGAAAGGATAAAAAGGGTTTTGGTGGTAAAGAGCTCTATTTTATTAAAAGTTGGCTTTTAACTACTGAAATACAAATTTTAACCTATCTAAAATTTATAAAGTGATACAGGTTAACGGTTTTCCTGTAATCTAAGGAAGAAATCCTTTGAGAATGGAAAGAGGAAATTCTGTCCTTTTTCTCCTCCTTTTGTTTTTGGACCTGGTTAACAATAGCTCTATCTAAGATGATCACATTTATCCCTTCTAAAGTCTCCTGGAGGAAATATAAAATTCAACACAAATATTACTAACCATGATTTGACATTCATTTTCCTAAAAAAAAAAAAAAATCATATAATATTAAATAAATAACTGTCCAGAGGTGAAAAACAAGCACTCAGGAAGGAGAACAAGTTGTGCTATTTATTTCAGTTATTAGAGATTTTAAAAATCTAGGATTCCGGAGAGGCTGGACAGAGCTATACTGTGCCTGACCAACAGAACAGAATCAGCCACAATTCTGAGGTTCTCGGAGACAAACGACATCCTTTTCCAGACCTCTGGATTTCTCTTCAAACCCCGCCCTCTTCCTCCACTAATCTGCAGCGACAGAAGCATGCTCTGTTTTCGTTACACATTCAGCAAATTTTTCCTGGGCCTGGCACCCCTGCTTTATTGCACTACACCCCGCCCCCAACATATTTCATTCGCCCTAGGAAGATTTCTGATAATCAGGGCACATGATGGCACGTCACACAGCAATTCTGCCCAGGGCACTTGTATAAAGCAGACTGGCTTTCAAATAGCAACACTGGAAGCATGTTTCTCCTCCCTGTGCCTCTCTTTCAGGCAAGGTGCAGATCACATGGCAGGTCACATGAAACTTTAATTGTGAATAGCTCAAAAGTAGTGTCATTTCTGCTTCAGAGGTCAGGCCTCAGATTCAGTGTTGTTTGGGGGTGTTCTATTAATAGAATCATTCTATTTAAGGAAGTCATGTTCCTTCTTCTAGAATCATTCTGTTCACAGGAGTTGGCCCTTTCCACTTCATTACTGTTTTTAACCAATATTCTAATTCAAACAGGTAATGAGTAACTGTTACAGTTCCTTGTGGAGCAGTCCATAAGACTGAGAAATAAAGCTGAAGTTGGGTAAAAGTTAATGCTACTTGCTAGCTGCAAGGCAATATGAGAAACTCAAATGAAATCCTCAACCCAGGGTTCAAGGCCAGAATTTCAATTCCCTTGTTAAATGCCCTTGAAAATGGAAGAGCAATGCAACAACAAATTGGAACATAAGTAATTACATCCTGCTCTGACCTGTTATGCAGGGGTATTCAAAAGAGGTGACCAGTAATCACTGTGAAGGGAGTAAGATTTAAATAGGAGGACTTCACTGGGAGCAGCTGGGGCAGGGAGGCAGGGTGAGAGGAGTGGACACTGCAAAAAAGGGACAGCTAACATCTGCACTCAGCTTTCACCCTTTGTGGTGTTCTAGAAAGGAATACCAGATCTCAGCTTCCATGCTTTGTAGTATCCAAGGAAGAGGATGCTGAATCTGCTTTCTTTGGGTTGTATGGGAGTAACTTCAATTGAATTCCTTTTCCAGTTAAGGTCTTTCTTTTTCAAACAACAGGTGTTGAGATTGACATACACTTATGAAGAGTTGAGCATATTTTTATTTTATTTTATTTTTAAACTTTACACAATTGTATTAGTTTTGCCAAATATCAAAATGAATCCTCCACAGGTATACATGTGTTCCCCATCCTGAACCCTCCTCCCTCCTCACTCCTCCCTCCCCATACACACAACGCACTTCTAAAGTACTTACAAATTCTCCTAGGGAAAATCAATCACCAAGAAGTTCTTGATCATGGACTATGTAATCTCAATTACTCTGAACATCGCGGGCAGAACAGGAGCAAAACTAACATCCGTGAGGCAACAATTTACAATGCACGAAAAACTATAATTAAATGACAACTGTGTGATACCATCTAAATATCTACTTTTATCACAGAGAGGTGGGGGGGGGGAGCAGTGAGGCGTATCCTTGGACACAGTCTCACCCAATAAAAATCAAGATGACGGTTCTTGTTCTGTACACTTCTTACTTGAGCACGATCATCCGTCAAGGGTAAACAATGTAAAGAAGGGGAAGAAGAAGGTGCAGCAGGTAGAGGGGAGGATCCTTTCAGAAAGTAGGAGTCACTCGGCATGTGGCTCCTTACTTTACGGCAGCAAATATTTATTTAAACCTCTCCCCCGCCCCCAAGATGGGTCAGTTGGAGCAGAGTGGGGCTACTGCAACATCAACACATCGCCTGAAGCACACGTGCACTGGGGCTCCCAAACCCCGAACCACGCTCCGAGTCCTTCACCTAAGACCTGCCCTTCCAATCCGACCAAGGACAGAAACACAGCGTGAATTAAGGCAGCGCCCAACACGGAGCCGCCTTCCAACTGGGGAAAGTCAGCAATCTCTGGCCAGAATGCCTCCCCGCGGCTCGAGCGTCTTTCTCCCTCCGCCTTTCCTCACCTGCGTCCCCTCCGACCCGCTCTCAACTATTTCCTCACATCTCGGCCGGTCCGCGCCCCGCGCCGGCCAAGCCACCGCCAGCCAGCCGCGCTTACCTCCCTCTCGGTCAGGTTCTTGTCCGGCCCCAGCAGGTAAGGCGTCAGGAAGGGCTCGGACGGCCTGAGGCTGGCGAAGAAACCATAGGCGCAGAGCAGCGCGGTGGGCAAGAACCAGCACTCGCGTGGGACCCGAGCTGTGCGCAGGAGCATGGTGGCCGCCGCCGCCCGCCGGGACACCGGGCCGGGCACGACCATCCGGGGGGCGGGGACACGGCCCCTTCCTTCTTTTTCTTCCTGCCAACTAGAGTGAGGCTGAAGCTCTGCCCCTAGCGCAGGCACCTGCAATTGCAAGTGGCGCCTCCTCCCGGCAGGGGCAGGCAGTTCTGGGATACCCGCTTCCCACCGCAGCTCGTCCCAGGCTTTCCCAGCGTCCGGAGGCACACGTGCCGCAGCCCTCCAGCCGCGCCGCCGAAAACTAGCCACGCCCTCCGCCACCGCCTACCTGCCTAGAACCAATTGGAGAGGACGCCGGGCAGTGGCTTCTCTCCCATTGGTCGGTGGCTCACAAGATGCGAACCCGCGTAGGCGGTGGCGGCGAGTGCGTGACCGCTGACGTCCTCTGGCTCAGGAGCAGAGAACGTGTAGGACTCTGGTGAGAACGCGGGGATGAGAGGCCCGGGAGCGCACTGCTTAAGCGGAAAGCCCTCCGCCCACGCTGGAGGTTGGCTAGTGCATTCGCGGTGTTGCAGCTCACAGGTCACGAGTGCTCGGCGTGGGCCTCATCCCCAGCAGGAGGAGCGTACTGTATCACAGTTAGCTTCTCATTCTTAACCACGGTCCCTCTTAGAACGTCCGTTCAGATTCTCTTTCCCAGGTGGCCAGCACCAAAGATTTAACCTTGGGACGGGGGAATGCTCTGCCTTTCTTCCAGTAGATTTCCGGCTCTTAAACTGTATTCATCTGCAGTAAAAAAAAAAAAGAAGCCCGGTGTCTAAGCGTTCTGAGGCTTTGACCAAGAGCCTGAGCAGGAAAAAGCAGATAAAATACTGAGAAAAGAATGAAAGAGCCAGACACTTAAAGAGAAAGATGTTCTGGAGTCCTGATTTGAAAGCGCTTTGGCTTTATTTTGTTACAATTTGTAAGCGGAATACAATGAAAGCAAACATAGCTGTAAGTATACCCAGTGTTTAAAAGATAAAGGGGAAATCCCGAATCATTATAGCAATCACGAATTATGATCCGTCTCTTTATTTAAAAAACCACAACAGAGGTCTTGGCATAGTTTTCAAGGACAAAGCGTGTCAAGAATCCGCAATGCTTTCTTTCATTTCTCTAAGCCTTTTTCTGCCTGACTCAGCTTGACTGTATCCCAGTCCTCCTACTGCAGACCAGCTGCACCATTTAAAGCAATTTTCCCTATGCTGTATTTACAGAGTAACAGATCCTACCAGAAACTCAGAGAAAACATTTTTAACTCTGTTTTGCATAATATATGTTAGACCTATCTAGCCCAGTTTTCCTCCTGAGTCAGCAAATGACAATTTCTGCAAAAAGAATACTTTTTGCAATAGCCATAAAAGTAACTCTACTAAATGAAACAACATACTAGTAAAGGGAAAGGAGATTTGTTTCTAAAACTGCACAAGTGAATGCACCAAAGTACGTGAGTCAATCGGTTGCTGAAGAAATGCAGTTGTTGTTATACATCTATCGGTCGTGATAGCCAATGTTTAAGTCACTCAGTTGTGTCTGACTCCTTGTAACCCCATGGTATGTAGCCTACCAGGCTCCTCAGCCCATGGGATTTTCAAGGCAAGAATACTGGAGTGGGTTGTCATTTCCTTCTCCAGGAGATCTTCCTGATGCAGGGATTGAACCCCGGTCTCCCACATTGTAGGCAGATGCTTTACCAGCTGAGCCACCAAGGAAGTCATACATCTATCTATGGGTCTCAAAGTGTGGTCCAGGAAGCCCTAGGGAACCTTGGCATCATTCCAGAATTCCACAGGGTCAAACTACTTTTGTAATAATACTAAGATTTTATTTCCTTTTGCACTCTGAAGACTACATGATGTGTGATGTCATTGTCACTCAATAGGCCAAGAGAATATGTTTGTATATTTTTCTGTTTAAAAACTTTCCAGATTTAATTCTAATATGGCAACTATCAGCAGGTATACATTTGTGCTCTGTGTTCTAAGTCGCTTCAGTCATGACCAGCTCTTTGTGACGTTATGGACTGTACCCCTCCAGGCTCTTCTGTCCATGGGATTCTCCAGGCAAGAATACTGGAGTGGATTGCCATGCCCTCCTTCCAGGGATTTTCCCTACCCAAGGAGGGAACCCTCCTCTCTTATGTCTCTTGCATTGCTGCTGCTGCTGCTGCTAAGTCGCTTCAGTCGTGTCCAACTCTGTGCGACCCCATAGACGGCAGCTCACCAGGCTCCCCCATCCCTGGGATTCCCCAGGCAAGCACACTGGAGTGGGTTGCCATTTCCTTCTCCAATGCAGGAAAGTGAAAAGTGAAAGTGAAGTTGCTCAGTCGTGTCCGACCCTCAGCGACCCCATGGACTGCAACCTACCAGGCTCCTCTGTCCACGGGATTTTCCAGGCAAGAGTACTGGAGTGGGGTGCCATCGCCTTCTTGCATTAGCAGGCAGCTTCTTTACTGCTAGTGCCACCTGGGAAGCCTATCAGTAGGTATAACCCACAAAGTTAGTCTTTCAGTTCAGTTCAGTCACTCAGTCGTATCCGACTTTTTGCGACCCCATGAACCACAGCACGCCAGGCCTCCCTGTCCATCACCAACCCCTGGAGTTCACCCAAACCCATGTCCATCGAGTCGATGATGCCATCCAACCACCTCATCCTCTGTTGTCCCCTTCTCTTCCTGCCCTCAATCTTTCCCAGCATCAGGGTCTTTTCCAGTGAGTCAGCTCTTCGCATCAGGTGGCCAAAGTATTGGAGTTTCAGCCTCAAAATCAGTCTTTCCAATAAACACCCAGACTGATCTCCTTTAGGATGGACTGGTTGGATTTCCTTGCAGTCCAAGGGACTCTCAAGAGTCTTCTCCAACACCACAGTTCAAAAGCATCAATTCCTCGGTGCTCAGCTTGCTTTATAGTCCAACTCTCACATCCGTACATGACCGCTGGAAAAACTATAGCCTTGACTAGATGGACCTTTGTTGGCAAAGTAATGTCTCTGCTTTTCAATAGCTGTCTAGGTTAGTCTTTAGAAACTTCAGTAATAGGCAGCTTGAGGCCAAAAAAGTAAGAACTACATAATACAATTATCTAGTCCCCTAAATTCTAGCCACAGTATCTGCCTTTCATTTTGATTACAGAGGGAACATCAGTGGTCCACTTGGCAATTGCTTCACATTTACATTCAGTGCTTTAGTAGAAGAGAAAGAAAGAGAAAAACAACTGAGAGGCTTCAGAAGGAGAAGCCCACCTGTTAAGAACAGCTTTCCATCCCTTCCCTGAGTCTTGGAGACCTGAGTTGTGTTCATCTGTAAATCATTAGTCCTGAAATTTTTCCTTGGTGTAAATCACTTAGGCAATGTTGGGCATTAACAAATAATTGTTCTTGAATTAGTAGAAACTGTTTCATTATTTTTCTCTAAGAGATCATGACAGAATTGTAAGAATGATCCCCAGCAAGCTTGCCCTTGTATAAGCCACACCCCTTTGAGTGGCGGGTGGAACCAGTGAAGTTAACCAGACAATACAACTGTTACGTTGTATGGCCCACCTGAGATTATCCAGGTGGGCCCAGTCTAATCACAGGCGCCCTTTAAAAGCAGAGACTTGTCTCCTGTTTGAAGTAAGAGAAAGATATGCCACACTGTTTTTGGGGGGGGTTATGTGCCACGGCACTCTGTGGCAGTTGAGACTGACTCTTGGCTGACAGCCAGTAAGGAACTGGGGATTTCAGTCCCACAATCAGGAGGAACTGAATCTGGCTAAAAACAAGCCTGAAAATGAATTCTTTCTCTGAGCTTCCAGATGAGAACCCAGCCAACACCTTAATTTCTTCCTGTCAAGCTTGAAGTAGAGAAACCACCCAAGACCCCTAGAATTCTGATCTACAGAACTGTGAGCTATATTGTTATTTTAATTTTGTTAAGCTGCTAAATTTGTAGTGATTTGTTTTATAGCACTAGTAAACTAATACAGAGGTAAATAGAATACATTTTTTAAATTGAGGTAATGTTCACGTAATCAAGATGACCCAGTAACTGTACTTAAGTGTACAACTCTGGTATTAGTACATTCACAGTGTTGGGCAACCATCACCTCTATCTAGTTCTAAGACATTTCACCACCTCAAAGGAAACTTGTACCCCCTAAGTATCACTCCCTATTCTTCCCTCCCCCTAGCCCTTACAAATACTAATATGCTTTCTGTCTATGGATTTAACTGTTCTGGATGTTTCACATAAAAGGAATCATACAATATGTGAGTTTTGGTTTCTGCTTTTCTTCATTTGGGGCTTCCATGGTGGCTCAGACGGTAAAGCGTCTGCCTGTAATGCAGGAGACTCAGGTTCGATCCCTGGGTTGGAAAGATCCCCTGGAGAAGGAAATGGCAATCCACTCCAGTATTCTTGCCTGGGAAATCCCATGGATGGAGGAGCCTGGTAGGATACAGTCCATGTGATTGCAAAGAGTCGGACACGACTGAGCCACTTCATTTCCTTCATTTAGCGTAAGATTTTCAAGGTTCATTGACACATGAATCATGTATCAGTACTCCATTCTTTTCATAGCTGAAAAATACTCCGCTTTATGTATATAACACATTGTTTATCCATTCATCGACTGATAGGCTTTTGGGTTGTTTCCCTTTTTCTGGCCATGTGAATAGTGCTGCTATGAACATTTATGTGTAAGTGTTTGAATACCTGGTTTTAATTCTTTTGGGTATTTAGGAATGAAATTGCCAGATCACCGAATGATTCTATGTTCAACTGTTTAAGGAATGACCAGACTGTTTTCCTCAGACCCTATACCATTTAACATTCCCACTAGCAATGTGGGAGGATCCCAATTACTCCACATCTTTGGCCAGCACTTGTTATTTTCTTTCTTTCAAATATCCATTCTAGGGGTGTGAAATGGTGTCTCATGACTGTGATTTGCATTTCCCTAATATGACTAGTGATATTGAGCATCTTTTCATGTGTCTGTTAGCTATTTGTATAGCTTCTTTGGAGCAAGGTCAATTCAAATCTTTTACCTTCTTTATAATTGGATTGTTTATCTTTTAGTTCTTGAGTCTAAGAGGTTTTTAAAAATATATTCTGAAAAGCAGAGCCTTGTAAGATATGATATGCAAATCTTTTGCTCATTCTGTTGATATAAATAGAATATTGAGAGACATTTTTTCTCTATTCAGATGGTCTCCAACTTCATAATGGGTCAGCTTAATGGTTTTTCAACTTTGTGATGGCATTCTGTAGAAGTCGTACTTGGAATTTTGAATTTTTAGCTTTTCTGCAGCTAGTGTTGGCTCCCCTGGTGGCTCAGTGGTAAAGAGTATGCCTACCAAGCAGGAGACGGGGGTTCAAACCCTGAGTCAGGAAGATCCCCTGGAGAAGGAAATGACAACCCACTCCAGTATTCTTGCTTGGGAAATCCCATGCACAGAGGAGCCTGGTGGACTACAGTCCATGGGGTCGCAAAGAGTCAGACACAATTTAGCGACTGAACAAGAACAAGGGGCTCACATGGTGTGGTTCTCTCTTGTGATGCTGCTGCAGCCAGAGCCCCAAGTCAGCCAGGTACTAATGAGGGTAACTAACCAACACACTTACAGCCATTCCATACCCAGACAACCATTCTGTTTTTCATTTTCAGTAAGCATTTAATAAATTATATGAGATATTCAACACTTTTATTATAAAATAGGCCTTGTGTTAAATGATTTTGCCCAATTGTAGGATAAAATCAGTGTTCTGAACATGTTTAAGGTTGGCTAGGCTAAGCCATAATGTTTGGTAGATGTATTAAATGCATTTTTAACTTAAGATATTTTCAACTTACAATAGGTTTATTGAGATGTCCCCATTGTGCAAGCTAGAAAGATCTATATATGAGAGAATGGGGGACTGTGTGTTTTGCAAAAGTAGAATTATATTATGTACCCTTTTGAATCTTGCTTTTTCTCAGGAATAATTCATGGAAAACATTCCATGTAATAAGGTTAAGCTTTAATTCTTTCTAATATTCCATTGTGTGGGTGTACTAAAATTTATTCAACTATTCCCTTTTATGATCATTTACTCTGTTTTTAGATTTTTTTGGTCACTGCCCAACAGTGCTGCAATTAACATCCTTGTACAATATGTGTTTGTATATTTTTTCATTTTATGGAATTTAGTCCTAGGAATAGGATAACTCCTAAATCAAAATTACATATTTTTAGTAGACATTGTTCAGTCACTTTCTATAAAAGCTATAATAACTTACAATTTTAGTAGGTGCATATGAGAGTATTCTTTTTGACTTGGGTGCTTGCCAACAACAGGTGTAATCAGGCTTTAAAATTTTTGCTAGTCTGATTGGTGAAAATCATTGGTTCTCAGTCTTTATTGATTTTGCCCCACCCCCACCCCAGGACATTTGGCAGAGTCTGGAGATATTTTTGATTGTCAGTCAAGGTTGAGGGTTGGTGCTACTAGCTTATAGTGGGCAGAGACAAGGATTCTGCCAAAATCCTAGAATACTCAAGGCAGCCCCCACAACAAAAAGTTATCCAGCCTACAATGCCAACTGTACCAAGACTGAGAAACCCCGGTATAAAGTGATGCCACATTTTGTCTTCAATCTGAAAATCTTTACGGATGAATTTAAGTGCCTTTCCAAATGTGTGTCAGGTATTTGGATTTACTTTTCTGTAAATTACCTATTCGTGTACTTTGTTCATTTTTCTTTTGGTTGTTTATTCCTCTTGTCAATTTATGAGAGTGTGTCATTTGATAAGGGCTTTATTTGTCCTCTCATTGAAGATATTGTTTTTTAAAAGTATTTCTTATTGACTTGACGTAAAACGAGTTGTGAACCAATGGTCAGACATATTATGACCTTGGTTGGAGAAGGCGATGGCACCCCACTCCAGTACTCTTGCCTAAAAAATCCCGTGGACGGAGGAGCCTGGTAGGCTGCATTCCATGAGGTCGCTAAGAGTCAGACACGACTGAGCGACTTCACTTTCACTTTTCACTTTCATGCATTGGAGAAGGAAATGGCAACCCACTCCAGTGTTCTTGCCTGGAGAATCCCAGGGACAGCGGTGCCTGGTGGACTGCCATCTATGGGGTTGCACAGAGTTGGACACGACTGAAGCGACTTAGCAGCAGCAGCAGCAGCAGCAGCAGGAAAATAACATCATAAAAATGTCCCTTTTGCCCAAGTTAATTTATAACCTTAATGCAATTACAGTTAGAATCCAAACTATTCAATTAAGAATCCAAAACTATTTTGAAGTTCATGTAAAATAATAAATGTACAGGAATAGCTAGTAAAATTTTGTAAAAGGCTAGTAAGGGGGTACTTGCCTAAACAGATATCAGAACATACTTTAAAGGTTCTAGAAGCAGATCAATTTGGTAATATAATTGAAATAGAGAAATACATAAGTGAAATAGACTAGGAAATCCAGAAATAGGATTTATTATGTGTGAAAATTTAATTGATAATTATTTTCTTCCATTAAATGAAAAAAAGATAAATAATTTAACAAATTTTACCAGCAAAACTGTTGATTCATATGAAAGAAATTAGAGTTGAGGCAATTTTATACCATATGTAAAAATGAATTTCAGATATAGACATTATTTAAATTTAATAATAATCCTCCCCTCAAATCTATGAAGGCTGCATGTATAGGCAATAAGGAAGCCCCTTAAGAATATAAATGCACTAGTATAAAAAATAAACCACAAAAAATAGAAAGGGAATGATAAAATGATTTTACTTATTAACCTGACCTTATTGAGGAGATTGTTGGACCAAAAACAGAAACCTTTTTATCTTAATCTTCTGTTTCTCTGGCACAGTATCTGACTATCTGACTACTTGAAGGAGCCTGATGAATCTTGGTGAATGAATGGCCCTCTATAGATTACTAATTCGAATCCCTTAGTGACCCATTTAAAAACCCTCAAGGATAGCCTCCTAGCAAGTAGGGATCTACAAAGCATGAGCGAGTCAAACATATATAACCTATGGTGTGGCATATAGAACTTTAGAGCAAAAGCAAGGATTATATCAGCCTGCCTATTATATTACCTTCCAGAGGAAGACTCCAGATTACAGGGAAATTAAGAGATGTGATGTGATGAAATTGGAAACATGCCTGCTGACCCAATTTTTACTTTGTTCTACAATAGAAATAATGATGTACTTCAGAAAAACATAATCATAGACTACTAATTTTGGAAATAATATCAAAACTGAGGCCAAAAAATGTAAATCAGTCTACCAAGATCACTAAGAGAATTAGCAGCAAACTCAAAACGGTCTTTGGTTGTGCAGGCTAACTGTCCAATGTTAATCCTCCTTGCCAGGTAGCCTTTTATGTTCTCTATTATTTAATATTTCCTTACTTTTCAATATAATGTACCATAAATCAGTTCTTCTTGAAAGCAGGGTGTTGAAATGCCTTTCAAATGTATGTTCTCCAACTTATATTCTTACTTCATTCTTTTAAGTATGATATGTACAAATAGACATTTTCCTCGGTTTATAAGTGGGAAAACTGAGTGACAGGGAATCTCAGTCCTTCCGAGTCATGTTTATTCCAACAGGAGTTTATTAAGAGTCTACTGTCGGGCTTCCCTGATGGTTCAGTGGTGAAGAATCCACCTGCCAATGCAGGAGACACGGATTCAATCCCTAACCCAGGAAGATCCCCCGTCCTGCGGGGTCACTAAACTCATGCACCACAACTACTGAAGCCTGCACTCTGGAACCCAGGAACTGCAACTGCCGAGCCCACGTGCCACAGCTGCTGAGGCCTGCGTGCCTAGAGCCCGTGCTGCACGACAGGAGAAGCCACTGCAGTGACCAGCCCACACACCGCAACTAGAGAGTGGCCCCCGCTCACCACACTATAGAAAAGCCCATGCAGCGACAAAGACCCAACACAGCCAAAAATAAATAAGCTTTTTTCTTTTTTAAAAAAGTGCCTCTTGTCCAAGCATTGTCCTTGGTGCCATAAAAAATAATCATAAAACAATCCCAATCTTGAAGTGTCATATGATGGATCAGCAGTGAATCATCAAGCCCTACTCCAGGCCGTGCCCTTGAAATACCTGTAAGCTGATGACCTATGTCACAAACAGAACCATGTTGTGTCCTGACAATAATCATAGACTGAATGACTATGCTGTGCTATCCAGTAAAATGTCAGCTCAGCCCACAAGTGCCTCTTCTGCCTGTTTCTTACATACTTGACCCAGAATTTTGTATACAGTCATCAAGACATCACCTTACAGCTCAGCCATGCCTTGGAGCAGCCCTTCCATAGGGCTGCCTACTCATCAGCCAGTTCTGTCTGTGTGGGCAGGAATGTGCTACCACACAGGTGAGGCACTGCCACATGAGCAAGGCCCTTTGGGATAGTGCTTGGGGTTTGCCCAGTATATCCTTGGTGAAAACATGCCCCCCTCCTCACTCTTCCTGTCTTCTGATACCCTTTGAGATCCAAACTGAAACACCTCCCTCACTCACTAATCTTAAATTCTTTGCTGTGTGAAAAGTTAGTACACCCTCTGAGTTATGGTTAACAACAGGTTAACCATAACTCAGATTATTAAAGCACCATTTTCATCCTCTGGCTTGCATTTATTTGACTGTAGTTTTCTTGTCTCTAGTCTCTCCCTAGCAAGGTCGGTTTCCCTACTACAGTCAGAATAATCTTCCTGGAATCAATTATTACCCTTGTCCTTAACTCTGTTTAAGAATTTTGAGTGTTTACTGAATAAAGCCCAAAATTCTTATTTTTGACTTTTGCTGACTTTCCTAGTCTCACTCCTCACTGCTGGCCCTGCACTCCTATGTTCAATTACAAGTGGCTCACCAGTTTCTCAAGATGCTGCTCAGATATCGGATCTCCTCCATCACTACAACTCTAGTCCAAGCCATGACCATTTCTTCTGAGATACTATACTAGACTTCTAGCTTGTTTTCCTGACCTTGGTCTTCCCCAAATTGTAGTGTGTTTGCAGCAGCAGCCACAGTGATATTCCTAAGTCTATATCAAGTCGTACCATTTTTCAACTCAAACCCCTCCAGTATTTTCCCATTCCACCTGGAATTAAATCCTAAGTTTTTACCATGGCCTGGAAAGCCCTGCCTGATTTGGTCACTCCACTTCAGTATACTTCTGTTCTCATCTCCTGTGACTCTCTAACTTCCCGCTCAGGGCCAGCCACACTGGCTTCCTCATTGTTCCATATATGTACTGAGCATGCTCCCACCTCAGGACCCTTGCACTTGCTGTGCCCTCTGCCTGAAACAGCCTCTTTCTAGATACTTGTGTGGTGCCCTCTCTCTCTACTTTCAGCTTTCTTCCTGATTATCACCTTATCCTACTTAAAACAGCATGTATCTCATCCTGACACCTCTCTATCCCTCCACCCTGATTTACTCATCCCCATTTGTAGTATTATGTAATTGTTTGCTTGCATATTTTCTGGAGCCCTAGAATGAGAGCTCCATAAAAGAAGTGACTTTTTGTTTGTTGCACTACAACATTGCCTGGCAACAGTAGGATTGCAATTAATATTTGTTGAATGAATGAACGAATGAATTATTAAAATTTCAGTTTCTCTCGGCACACTTCCCTAACACTCCAGGTTACTTGTTTTATTCTCTGTAGCATTGGAGCTATGTATATACCTCTATTATAGCTATCATATTTTTATCATGACTTTTTACCTCTTACTCCTTACTAGTCTATAAAATCCTCAAAGATAGATGTCTTACTTATCTATGTATAATTCCTGGTACCCAGCACTAATTTGGTGCAAATGTATAGGGTTAATGAAGGTGGGAGAAGCAGGATGATACAGCTATATTGGAGATTCTAGGGTGCAAATCTATTAATCCCATCTTATGGAGGCTACACTGGGACTAAATACTAGCATTTACTTTAATATAAATGCCCAAGGTAAAAAAATGTGGAAACAGTCTCCTTCCAGTCTACCATTATATCCCAAATCTGTCTTCCTAAGAACTTTTGGCTTTTGTCGGCTCTCCAAAAATGGCTTGGATGGTTACACCTGAAGCCTTGAAAACAAATTAATATGTAAGAGTTCTGACATGAAGGTCATGTTACAAATACCAGTCACCTGTGGAATTCAATCAGCAAAATGAAATTGATGGTCTTAGGAATGAGAATGTTATCTATCACCCAGCTGACTGGCATGAGTCTGTGGACCTCATACACTCTAGGAGCCAATCTAAGGATACGATTTACTGTTGTAGCAAGCAGCACTGTTTAAGGAGTTGGAAATCCTGAGTTTTCATTCAGGTTTTTCTATCAGCAGGGTTCATGACTTTGGATTAGTGGCTGCACCTGACACATCTTAGATGAGGACTGGGACTGGATGAACCACAAAAGCTTTTCCAAGCTGTAAAAATCTATTAATTGATTCAGCCAGGAGGTTGTACCCAAGTGGCTGTACCCAGTGGGATAAACCGAGTCTGGGAAAGGAATGTATTATCTCTCAACATCGATGACTTTGCATAGGGAGGTATAATGACAGAATCTGACACTTGGCAGAGCTTGGAGACAGGCCTCAAATCCCATTTTCCCTCCTGTTTCTACATAACTGCCTTCCCCAACTTTATGGCAGCTGGACTCCCACCAAGATGGAAGAGGAAGAGTGAGGGGAGGGGTGGGATGCCCCTCTGGCAGGGTTTAAGCAATATGTGTAGCTGAGAAGAGCTTAATGAGACTGCAAACCTGTCAGTATTGTGGTGGTGTCTTAGCTCTGCTCTTGGGTTTTTCTCTGAGAATTAGGATTAATGTGGCCCAGTGTGCAGGGTGTGCCCTTTGGAAGTTCCCATGGGGTTCCAGAGATTGCGAGAGGCACAGTGGGAGCAGACAGTCACTTGTGAAGTGGCAACCTTGAAAGTCTCCTCTGTGACTCAGCTGAAGAGCCTCTTCGCATCAGACAGACCACACAGAATGAATTTCACCTGAGGCCAGAGCGGCCTAGCCTATTTAACGAAGCTATGTGGTGAAATAATTTACTTTCTGATATACTTTTATCTTTTTAAAAGAATGCATAGAACATTTAAGAAAAAATGTTATCAGTCCTGTTTTATGAAAGCATGTAGCCTCTTAGGGCAACCTCCAAAAACAACATTCACCATCACATATGAGTGAGTCATAAGTTAGGAAATCCTGAATGAGCTGAAATAAGGGTGTGTTGGTTTCTCTCACCTAATATTCATCATGACAACATACTTGACCAAGGAATAGATAAAATGCTTTATAAGCTTCTCACGGCTGTGGAGTCAGTCCATATCTATGAAAATGTTTCTGATGTGTCACTCACTCTCCTCTCTGCCTCTCAACAGTGTATAAACACATGCAAACACACAATCACACACACTTTCTCTCCTCTCATTTATATATTCTCCATGTGGTTTGGTGAGGTATTTTAAAGTACTCTCTAATGGCAAAGGGCTCAAAATATTTTATGTAAAGTCTACCCAGACAGAAGAGATTACTCTTAATCTGAATACTAGTTCAGGATTTCCTGTCCAGATTTTCTCCTATCCCTGAACCCTTCCTATTCTGAGGCCAAGGATTCTTGGCTGGAATCCTTACTAACAGAGAGAGGACATTGTCAGTTATCAGTAAGCAATCCAAGTACAGGGAAGATGACAGCTCAAACCACAGGTATTTCTGTTAGGCCCTGGCCATGTCCTGCCTGGTAAATGATTTCTGTGATCAGAAACTGAATGTGGTCTTTATCTTTGTATTCCATGTGTTTATTCTGGTGTTTTGAGCATAGGAGTTGTACCATAGATGCTTGTTGGTGGACTAGACCTCACAAGTTACATTTCCAATCTTCATTAATACTTTTGTACTGTGTATATACAAGTATTATAACATCACATATAGCTGAATCAGTTTATGCTTATGGCCCACTTCCTCTTTTTTGATGTAAACATCTATTTTGATCTCAGACAAAGCCACTGTTGGAGTCTGTTAAGAACCATAAGATCAAAAAGGGCTATTTCTGCATTGGCATTTGAATGCCTTTTCAGGAGAATAATTCATTCATGCTGTTACCTATAACTAGGACCAATTTACATTTCTGACCTCACCTCCCAAGTTCTCTACCTGCAATCTAGAACAGAAGCTCTTGAAAGACAAGAGAGGACCCACAGATTCAGGATATTGTGTCTGGAGATTGACCGAGAACTCTGTGCCTTAATACTTTATTCTGGCAGGGGATGGTTTGGTGGAGAGTGTTTTGATGCTCCCAGCAGTGAGGATAGGGGCTTCATACAGGATAGAGAAATGCACGAAACTTGTGAGCAGCTGGTCGTTCTGATCCCTTACCTCTCCACTCCTACCCTACCTGAAATCTGGTAGGGTTATCAGATCAAATCACCTGGCTTATTACATGAAGAGGGTGGAGGTGAATTGCATCAGACAGCCTTTGAGTGTAGGGCCCAGCCCTCACTGCATATTTTGGCAACCTTGCCCAAGGTACTGTCCCCTTCTCTAAAGCTCAGTTTTCCCAAGTAAAATGTAAATAGTAATACCTACTTCTTAGAGTGGCTGGGAGGGTGAAATAAGGTTAGATATGTAAATGCTTTGCACAGTGCTTGGCACAGAATTGATCAAAAAATTGAGATCTTTTATTTTCTAAGTACCATTGTGGTTCAGCTTCCAAATACTTAGGAGAGACCTGGGCACATAGTGGAAGCTCTTTGAAAGCTTGTTCAGGCCCAGATGCAGATTACATTTTCTAATTTAGCTTTTATTTATTCTATAAGAGGTTGGAGTATATTTTGTGAGCTGAGGAAAAAAGAGTCAGAGTTTTAAAACATCTTAATTTTTTTGAGGTATAATTTTCATCCAGTAAAAATCATCCATTTTTAACCCACAAGGACTGTATAGCACAGGGGACTCTGCTCAGTTATGTGGCAACCTGGACAGGAATGGAGTTTGGAGGAGAATGGATACATGTATATGTATGACTGAGTCCCTTTGCTCTGCACTTTAAACTATCACAGCATTATTAATTGGCTACACCCCAAAACAAAATTAAAAGTGTTTTTAAAAATCATCCATTTAAAATGTATTGTTCAATAAGATTTGACATATATAATCTTATAATCACCACTGTGAGATTCAGAGGTTTTTGAAAGAGGCATCTGAGGTGGAGGACTTGCTGGGTCTAAAACTGAAATGCAAGGTTGACTAAAAAAAAGGGAGCATTTTTTCCTCCTCAGAGAAGGAGGTAGGGTGGATAGAAATGGAAAAAAAAAAAAAAAAAATAGGCAGTGGTAGAAGAGGAAACAGGGCTTCCCGGGTGACCCAGGGAAGTAAAGAATCCACCTGCCAACCAGGAGACCGAGGTTCGATTCCCGGGTCAGGAAGATCCTCTGTTAAAGGAAATGGCAGCCCACTCCAATCTTATTCCTGGGAAATCCCACAGACAGAGGGGCCTGGCAGGCTAGAGTCCACGGGGTTGCAAAGAGTTGGATAAAATTTAGTGACTAAACAGCAGAAGTGGGAATGACATTGAAAGCACTGCCTAATGTTATCTGTGTCTCCTGTGCAGAAGGAGGCTAGGTATGTGTTGAGATAAAGGTGAACAGGAATGCGACAGGTTCTACTGCAGAGTCTGGAAGTTTTGAAATCACCTACGTGGGGAGTAACTGACAAGGGACTTGTACGGAGGTGGCCCAGCTCAGCAAGTCTGACTGTGAGAATCAGCCTGCAGTGGCCATGGAGAATGCAGGGCTGGACTAATCCAAGGTTGGGGATTTCTCAGGGCATGGAGACAAGGGGTAGAGAAGATGAGATTGTTCTGAGGGTTGTAAGTAAGGCTGATGAACGGTGGTGCATGCTGGTTGGAGAAGGAAGAGAAGCAGTGAGGGATCTGAGACGCAGGAGATAGTGGAGGGGTTGAGAACTGGAGGCCTCGATGGAATCTAATATTTGGTGGGGTAGAAGTTTACAAGATCCAGAAGGGGTTTCTGGCTGGCTGGGTCAGACATTCCACAGGAGGACCTGTTCTGAGAGATTCAGGTTCAGGTTATGTGCACAGGAGTTAGCTGAGGAAGTAGAGTGGAATCAAAGTTATCTGGTAACAATTGGCAGAAGACACACACACAAAAAAATTGCTGTGAGAATTGGACTGTGAAGAAAGCTGAGTGCCGAAGAATTGATGCTTTTGAACTGTGGTGTCGGAGAAGACTCTTGAGAGTCCCTTGGACTGCAAGGAGATCCAACCAACCATTCTAAAGGAGATCAGTCCTGGGTGTTCTTTGGAAGGAATGATGATAAAGCTGAAACTCCAGTACTTTGGCCACCTCATGCGAAGAGTTGACTCATTGGAAAAGACTCTGATGCTGGGAGGGATTGGGGGCAGGAGGAGAAGGGGACGACAGAGGATGAGATGGCAGATGGCATCACCGACTCGATGGACGTGAGTTTGAGTGAACTCCGGAAGTTGGTGATGGACAGGGAGGCCTGGCATGCTGCGATTCATGGGGTTGCAAAGAGTCAGACACGACTGAGCGACTGAACTGAACTGAAGTGCTTTTAGAAAGCACTAGCAGTGCTTCCTGGAAGAACTTTTCCCCGGAGACTTTGGGAGTATGATACATTGTACATTGTACCCTAACACCTGTACTCCCAAAGGCTTTTACCACTCTATTGCTACCACCCACTTATATGAATACCTGCAATTGCATTATAAATTAGTCTTTCTCTGAATATCCTTGCTCTGTTAATACAGCAGCCAGAGTCTTTTAAAGCCTAATTCACATCTTACCACTTTTCTGTTCAAAATTCCCAAGTAATTTCCCACCTTACTCAGCAAAGATGTCCAAGGACCTTCTAGACCTACATGCCATGACCTCCGTACCCCCACCTCCTTGCTCATTTGGCTTCAGTTCCATTGGTTTCCTTGCTATTCCTGGCCACCCCTTGCGTGCTTTTACTGCAGAATATTTGCGCTCATTGTTCTTTCTGCCTGCTAATTCCCCCCGCCCCAGCCATATGTCTGTGTTTACTTCTTAACCTCCTTTTGGTCTTTGCTTTAATTTCACTTCACTCTAGGGCCTTACCTGGCCACCCTATTTCATATTGATCTTTCCCCTTCTACAAACACCTTGTTCACTCCTCTGATTTATTTTTCCCTTAGGACTTATTGTCTGCCATCCTGTATGTTTTTCTTATTGTTTATTGCCTTCTCCTTCCACATGAGCGTAGCCACCATTAGAGTAGTGATTTTGTCTGTTTTGTTCTCTTTGGTACTTAGAACAGTGCTTGTGACTTTAATATGAATTAACTGAACAGATTTGCTCCTAAGAGATTCAGTTTTCATTGAATGCAAGCTTAGATAGACAGAGGAGAAAGAAACATGATTAAAAGGTCTTTTTCTCTGGAGAAAGCTAAGAGAGAAAATGAAAAAAAGAAGAGACTAAAAAGCTACTGTTTATTACCAGATCCTTTATAGTCCAAAGTCAGATCAAAGGTCAGAGAAAGAAAATAAGGGAGTAGGATAAGATTTTAAAAAATCAACTGGAAGCTTTGCATTCTAAGGATATAGTCTAGGAAAAGCCTATAGTTGAATTTAAAATCCCTCCACATCTATACCAATTTAGATGGTAAGAAACATTATTAGAAAGTATATTTTTTAAAAGTGTAATATTAGGTTTAAGTGGCCAGTACTTTATTACTTTTTTATAGTATCAGTTTTTTACTGCTGCTGAACAAATTAACACAAATTTAGTGGATTAAAACAACAAAATTCTGTTATCATATAGTTCATATCAGAAGTCCAAAATGAATGTTACTGGGCCAGAATCAAGGTATTGGCAGGGCTTACTTCCTTATGGAGTCTCTAGGGGAGAATCAATTTCCTTAGTTGGCCAGTACTTTAAATGGGGCTAAACATAGGCTGACAAGATGCTCTTGGTAAAGTAGATGATAAAAATGTTTACTTTGAATGAAGTTTTCTTAATATGAAAAAGGGAAAGATACATTTTGTGAATTCTGAAAAAAAAATAAGGTGAATAAAGTGTTAGGGAAACAGAGTATGTGTTGGAGAGGAAAATGAGGGAAGGTAGTTAAATATAAACCTGGGTTTATTTGCACAGCTTTGATCTTGATACATGGCACCCTCTTAAAACAAATACCTCTCCAGGGAGCTCGTGACATATTTGTTTCAAAATCTAGGCTATAGTCCAAATGATTTCAAATTCTAGGAGAAATTGTTGCTTTTGAATCCACTGTACTGAGTGTTAATATAACACATCAGAAAATACTGTCAGCTATTAAGAAGAGGTCAATATATAATTACTCAAACCAGGCCTTAATAACTAGAAATTTATAAATAAGTCTGTTAGTCTTTGAATCAGAGAAGGCAATGGCACCCAACTCCAGTACTCTTGCCTGGAAAATCCCATGGGCAGAGGAGCCTGGTAGGCTGCAGTCCATGGGGTCGCTGAGGGTCGGACATGGCTGAGCGACTTCACTTTCACTTTTCACTTTCCTGCATTGGAGAAGGAAATGGCAACCCACTCCAGTGTTCTTTCCTGGAGAATCCCAGGGACGGTGGAGCCTGGTGGGCTGCCGTCTATGGGGTCACACAGAGTCGGACATGACTGAAGTGACTTAGCAGCAGCAGCAGTCTTTGAATTCTAGAAATGATTAACAAATAAACATTTGTTTAACTGAATTGGAAGACTCTAAACAGGATCTGTTCTTTTTCAAGAAAGGCTATTATTAGAAATGCTTAATCTGTACTAAATAGATTATGTCTATACTTACGTTTGAATGTTGATGTGTTTGCCATAGGTATTCTGTGAGCTGGATGAAGGTGTTCTACTACCAGAATCGAATGGTGCTCTAGTCCAAATTATAGGAAAAAAATTAGACCAGTGCAAATAATTTTCCCAGTTTACAGTTTTTCTCCCATTAACTTTAACTTAATTTCAGTGTCAAAAAAGGTGCTCTTTAGGACATTTTTCAGGGACACTGAGTTGTATAGCTGATAAGTCTTTTCTTTTTACATTGGCTATTTACAGACTTCATGGTACACCCAAGCACCACCCATAGCAAAGTGAATGGCTTTATGGTATGCATTCTTATACTGTTGATGATTATACCTCTGTTTTTGCTTTCTTTCCTACTTCTAACATATGCTATCTAGTAGTATTTTATGTTTTGCTGCTGCTGCTGCTAAGTTGCTTCAGTCGTGTCTGACTCTGTGCGACCCCATAGACAGCAGCCCACCAGGCTCCCCCGTCCCTGGGATTCTCCAGGCAAGAACACTGGAGTGGGTTGCCATTTTCTTCTCCAATGCATGAAAGTGAAAAGTGAAAGTGAAGTTGCTCAATCCTGTCCGACTCTTAGTGACCCACGGACCTCAGCCTACCAGGCTCCTCTGCCCATGGGATTTTCCAGGCAAGAGTACTGGAGTGGGGTGCCATTGCCTTCTCCGATTTTATGTTTTAAGCAGTCATAAATCTTTTGGAAGAACAAGACGAGAGATATATAAGTCCATTCATATGTATATAAAATTATGTTTTATATAATATATATGTTTTATGCAAAATATATTATATATACATTTATATATATACAAATTATGTTTAGTCATTTGAATTTTATTTTTTTGCTAAGAGCATGGTGCTGTCCAATTATGTTGCCTCCTGAACAAGTATGAGGATCTTTGATTTAGTATATTAGCTGATTGGAGGGGAGAGAAGATTCTTTATAATGTCTGGAAGATATCAAACTATACATTCATCACTAGCTGATAAATTTTAAAAGACCTATTTGGTTCATTACAGAAAAGTATAGTCTTCTGCGGGGAGCTGCCCGTGAGAACGGGGTCCTTTGCCTGAAGGACACAGCTCTGGGAGCTGCCTCAGTCCTTGAGGGTTTGCTTGCAAACATAGCTCTCTGTCCCACCACCCCAGAGATTAGGCGATTATTTACTGCAGACACCTGGAGTTCTGTGCAAACTTCTCACGCACAGGGAAATGTTATCTGGTGTAAGAAATAATAACAGGGTGCCATTCCCATGCTCTCAAAATTTCTTGTGACTTTTTGTAAGATGTATAGGTCAACCAAGAAAAATGCTAACTGTCTTGTCTTTCTCACGCTCTACTGTATAAATATAAGATGCTGAATAAAGTCGGGGTCAGACTGCGTCCCTTCGTGGAGATGTGTCTGAACCTCTCGACCCTATCTTTGTTGTAGTCTCTTGCTGTAGTTTTCTTTCTCAGCCTCGCCGTGCACGTTCTCGGGACCTGATCGACTTTGCTGGCTGGCACTGGCAGTCTTCATAATACATACTACAATCTAACCATTCTATGGAGAAGGCAATGGCACCCCACTCCATTACTCTTGCCTGGAAAATCCCATTGATGGAGGACCCTGGTAGGCTGCAGTCCATGGGATCACTAAGAGTCAGACACAACTGAGCGATTTCACTTTAACTTTTCACTTTCATGCATTGGAGAAGGAAATGGCAACCCACTCCAGTGCTCTTGCCTGGAGAATCCCAGGGACGGGGTATCCTGGTGGGCTGCTGTCTATGGGGTCGCACAGAGTCGGACACGACTGAAGCGACTTAGCAGCAGTAACCATTCTATGAGCTGACTGACAATTCTTCCTAGTTTAGCCTCTGGCACAACTTATTAACAACTCCCTTTTTCAAGCCTTCTTCACTGACAACCAATTCATTTTTTTTTTCTTGTAAATTTTTACTTAGTTCTGTTTTTAAAATTACTATGGATAATTTACAGTAATTTTAAGCCCCATAACAAGCCTGTGGACTCAAGATGTAAACTACTCTTAAATGGTCTCTATCTCTGTGAAGAGCATAATTAGGTCAGTTAAGTCCACAGATGAAAGTCAACTCAAGCTGTTAAATTCTTTATTTAATTAAGGATAATTAAGGCTTGACCTCTGTGTGAATGGGCTTGCCTGGTGACTCAGATGGTAAAGAATCTGCCTGCAGTGTGGGAGACCCAGGTTCGATCTCTGGGTTGGGAAGATCACCTGGAGAAGGGCATAGCAACCCACTCCAGTATTCTTGTCTAGAGAATCCCACGGACTGAGGAGCTGGGCAGACTACAGTCCATGGGGTTGCTGAGTTGGACACAACTGAGCAACTAACACTTTCACTTTTCTTTCTGTGAGAATGTCTTCGGAACTCTGGCTAGGAATAGCTGAAGCAGAGAGTCATTTTATTTGCCGTGTCCTACTGCTTTTACTGCCGCTAGTTCATAAGCCCATAAGAATTTGGGAGAATTAAGCATTCAGAATTTCCCATAAAATAACTCTCTATTAGAAAAACAAAAACAAAAAACCCTGCACAATAAAAACAGTGGCTTGGAACCCTCAGATATTTTAAACCATGTATTAATTAGTCCAGCTGCCTTAAGGTATATGTCAATTATAGAACCAAAACCCACTGCCCCACGACTTGCTCCTTTTTGACCCCTCTAGAGAAATAAATGGTGAAATATTCATGGCTCTTTGGAGGATCCAAACTATTTGACGAATGCCTTTTCCCAGAGTTTTGCCAAACGGTCCTGAACTCAAAATAGGGTGGTTATTCAAAGTTATTCTAAAAAGAGACATGCAGTTTGTAATTTCTTTTAAGAATCTGAAAAACCCTGGAGAATTAATTCCATATTTTCCCCTGGCCCTTGCATATTTGTGATACACTCATGGCCCCTCTTTTCTAATTCTCAATTAAAATAATCCATCATGTTTTGGATGTTATCTGTTAGTTTCCTCTTCCGAGTCATGATTCTACTGCAAGTCATTTAACTCCTTTCAATAGCAACCAGTGATGATAAAGCAAGCAGTAGACTATGTTATGTCAGTGAAAAAAGTGCTACATAGCAAAGGTTGTGATTTTATCTCAATGACTTCAAACTTTAAACTTAAAAATATGGACATGGTTTTATTTCAAAATAAGAGGGGTTTCAATATTTCTATATAGCATCAGAAATAACCCAAACATCTCACTGATCCCCAAATGAGTATATTTCAAATCAATTAATAGTCCTTATTAATCAATATTCATGTCTACCTGTCTGGGGGGATAGAGCAAACATTATAATTTCCATTTTATGAAAGAGAAACTAGACTGAAAAAGAAGTTGGGTATCTGATCATCTGGTTTCTGGTTTCAGCTCTGACATAAAGCATAGCATCAGGCAGGTTGTCAAAACTTTGTGGCCTTAATTTTTTTCATACATAGGATGACAAAGCTTGACCTCATGCTTTATTCTCATCTCTTCCCCTATCACTCCTATTATTTTCTTGCCCCTATTATACTTTGGTAGATTGGAAGAGATCCTGCCCATTCCTAGAGGGACCTAGGAATAGCTACATAATTTGTGGGGCCCATTGCAAAATGAAACTGTGAGATTCCTTGTTAAAAAATTGTTAAGAAAAAAAAGTATTAAGAATTTCAAGAGGGTGACCCCAGAGTGTTAAACTAAACACAGGGCCCTTCTGGACATGGAGACTCTTTGTAACTGAACAGATCATTTTACACCCGGAGGCTGGTCCTGAAGAGACCAAAGGAAATTTTCCTTCTCATTTTGACACAGTCTTTTGCTCTTAGTGCTTCCCTGATGGCTCAGATAGTAAAGAGACTGCCTGCAATGCAAAAGACCCAGGTTAGATCTCTGGGTTGGGAAGATCCCCTAGAGGAGGAACTGGCAACCCACTCCAGTATTCTTACCTGGAGAATCCAATGGACAGAGGAGCCTATTGGGCTACGGTCCTGGGGTCACAAACAGCTGGACATGACTGAGCAATTAACACTTTCACTTTTGCTCTTAACAGAATGAAAGCAAGAGAAATTTTGGTGGAACAGTGACATGAATCATGAAAGAGAAGCAATAATCCCATTATTAGAAAGACAGTGTTTTAGACTGACCAAGGTGGCGAGATGGGGGCTCCAGACTCTCCTTCCTCCCACAGATTCACTGAATAAACAATTTCACATGGGTCCATTTCCCTTGAGAGAAATCTAGAAAAAAATTGAGTGACTCCTACACATTGGGTCACTGAGAAAATACCCACATCAAAATGGGTAGGAAGGGCTGAGAAACACATTCACTGCAGAGCCCAGCCCCAGCATAGTGCCTTTCAACCAGGAGAGACGCTCCGCCTCTCTCCAATTCTCAGTTCTCCCTGTGAGCTCTCTTCCTGAGAAGGTTTGCATCACACACCTAGTGCCCAACTTTTGCAACTGCCACCTAAGGAATAGGAATGCCCAGATCACCTAGCTGAGAGAGTCAGTGGAGCTCAGCATTTCCCAGGTCCCACAGGATCTTAGCAAACAGAGAAGGAGTGGTTAAAGGGGTCATGAACACTCCCTGCGGTGACATCCCAGGGTCAGTGCAAAGGGAGCAGTCAGAACCTCCCGTCTCCCATTTTCTGCCAGAAGGGGTTTCACTGCATACTTCTCCAGCTGCTGCTTGAGGGTCCAGCTTCTAATCAGCCTGGATATCGATGCTATCTGGGATCCCAAAAGCCTAAAACAGCTGGTGGGTATTTCCCCGACATTCTTACTCTGGCTCACAACAACAACAAAAACCAAGTCAGCAGCTTCTCCCTTGAAATTTGTGCCCCAACTTTGGAAACTGCCACTTGAGAAGTGTGTCCTCAAATCACATGGCTCTGATATCTAACAGGGCTGGACAGTCAGAGTCCCATAGGACCATAATAAAATTTAAAGAGCAGTTTTCTAACAGGCAGGCAAGCACTTTTTGCCTCTATTCCCTCTCAAGGCCCAGTGCAGAGAGAACAGGCAAAAACATTCTTCCTAGTTTCTTCCTAGGAGGGATTTGGGTGTATACTTTCTCAGATGCTATTTGAGGTTCTGGCTTCTAATCAGCCTGCCTGTGGAAGCTGACTGGGGTCCTCCCAGGAGCCTAAAAGAGCTGGTAGGCATGTCCTCTGCTGTCTCACCAAGTCTCCAGCTTCTCCCTGGAAGAAACATACCCACCCATGTAGCACACCAAATATTATGGCTGCTCCATGAGGGACTGGCTGCCAAGGCAACGAGCTCTGGGTACTGATTTGGCTTGGCAATTATGAGTCCCCCAGGACCAAGAAAATGAAGTGGGTGCACAGATACTACAAGAGACAATTCTCTCTAGCTCAGCAGAGTAAGTAGGCAAAAACACCCATTTCCAGGTTTCTCCCTGATAGTTCTATACTGCATGTCTAATGTCTTGACTTTCTTAGTTGTTGCTTGAAAGTCATGCTTCCAATTATCCTCCATCAATGAAAGTGAAAGAGGAGATTGAAAAAATTGGCTTAAAATTCAACATTCAGAAAACTAAGATCATGGCATCTGGTCCCATCACTTCATGGCAAATAGATGGGGAAACAATGGAAAGAGTGAGAGACTTTATTTTGGGGGGCTCCAAAATCACTGCAGATGGTGACTGCAGCCATGAAATTAAAAGACGCTTGCTCCTTGGAAGAAAAGCTATGACTAACCTAGAAAGCATATTAAAAAGCAGAGACATTACTTTGCTAACAAACGTCTGTCTAGTCAAAGCTATGGTTTTTCCAGTAGTCATGTGTGGTTGTGAGAGTTGGACTATAAAGAAAGCTGAGCTCCGAAGGATTGATGCTTTTGAACTGTGGTGTTGGTGAAGACTCTTGAGAGTTCTTGGATTGTAAGGAGATCCAGCCAGTCCATCCTAAAGAAAATCAGACCTGAAAATTCAATGGAAGGACTGATGTTGAAGATGAAACTCCCAATACTTTGGCCACCCGATGCAGAGACCTGATGCTGGGGAAGATTGAAGGCGAGAGGAGAAGGGGACAACAGAGGATGAGATGGTTGAATGGCATCACTGACTCGATGGGCATGAGTTTGAGTAAGCTCCGGGAGTTGGTGATGGGTAGGGAAGCGTGGCATGCTGCAGTCCGTGGGGGTCGCAAAGAATCGGACACAGCTGAGCGACTCAACTGAGTTGAACTGAGAGCTGATAGGTAACACAGTTAATAGTCCTCTAGGACCCTAAACAGCCATGTGGGCACTTCCCACTGCCATTGGGACAATGACAGGTCTTAGCGCCCGGCAATCTACTGGGAGCACTAGGAACAAAGAAAGTGGCTTGGTCAATCACAAAAGTTTAAGAGGCAACCAGGACCTCAGGCTAGGCTGACTCATGAGGTTCATGTCCTACAGGAGGCAGTCTGTCAAGACTGGAGAGGTGGCTGTTTTATCTGATACACAGAAACAAATGCAAAGAATCAAGAAAAAGGAATAAGTGAGAAAATATATTCCAAACAGAAGAACAAGATAAATATCCAGAAACTGACCAGATAGCATCACAGTTAGATTCTACCACATTAGAATTAATACCAGTCCTTATCAAATCCTTCCCAAAAATTGAAGAAAGAACATTCCGAACTTATATTATAAGGCAAACATTACACTTATATTGAAACCAGATGAGGATACAAAAGAAAATTAGAGGCTAATATCCTTGATGAACATAGATACAAAAATGCTCACCAAAATTTTCATAAACTTAACAGTACAGTAAAAGGATCATATGCTATGATCATGTGGGATTTATCCCTGGTTCAACATTTGCAAATCAAAATATGATATACCACATTCAAAAATTAAAGATAAAAATCATATCTCAATAGATGCATAAAAAGTATTTGACAAAATTCAATATACCTTCATGATAAAACGGATCCCCTGGTGGCTCAGACAGTAAAGAATCTGCCTTCAATTCAGGAGACCGAGATTCAGTCTCTGGGTCAGGATGATTCCCCGAAGAAGGAAATGGCAATCCACTTGGGTTTTCTTGCCTGGAGAATTCCATGGCCAGAGGAGCCTGGTGGGCTACAGTTCACGGGGTCACAAAAAGTTGGACATGACTAAGCAACTTTCACATTCATGATAAAAACTCTCAAGTTAGGTATAGATGAAATGCACCCCAGCATAATAAGACCATATCTGACAAGCCCACAACTAACGTACTCAATGGTAAAAAACTGAAAGCTTTTCCCAAAGATCAGAAACAAGAAAAGGATGCCTATGTTCACCATTTCTGTTCAACACGTGGAAGTTATAGCTGGAGCAATTATGCAAGGAAAAAAGAGGCATTCAAATCTGAAAGAAAGAAGTAAAATTATTTGCAGATGATATTATATTTAGAAAATCCTAAAGGCTCGACTAAAAAGCCATTGGAATTAGTAAGTAAGTTTAATAAAATTACAGGATACAAGATCATTATACAAAAACTAATTGCATTTCTATACACTGACCTGTTCTCTGTACAACGATCTACTGAAAAGAGAAATTAAGAAAGAAAGCAATCCCACCTATAACAGAATCAAAAATAAAATAAAATATTTAGGAATAAACTCACTCAAGTAAGTAAAAGATCTGTACACTGGAAAGTATAAAACATTCAGAAAAGAAATTAAAGACACAATTAAATTGAAAGATATTTTCTATCATGGATTGTAAGAATGTATATTGTTAAAATGTTCATACTATGCAAAGCAATCTACACATTCAGTGCAATTCCTCTCAAAATTCCAATGGCTTTTTTTCACAGAAATATAAAAAGCAATCCTAAAATTTCTACAGATCCACAAAAGCCAATGAATTGCTATAGCAATCTTGAACACAAAGAGCAGAGGTGGAGGCATCCCACTTCCTGATTTCAGCTATGTCATAAAGCTGTAGTAATCAAAACAGTGGGTGCTTCCCAGGTGGCTCAGTGGTAAAGAATATGCCTGCCAACACACGAACCACAGAAGACATGGGTTTGATCCCTGGGTTGGGAAGATCCCCTGGAGGAGGGAATGGCAACTCACTCCAGCATTTTTGCTGGGATAATCCCATGGACAGAGGAGTCTGGCCAGCTGTAGTCCATGGGGTCGCAAAGAGTTGGACATGACCTAGCAACTGAGCATACGTACACACACAAGCAAAACAGTATGAAATTGGCATAAAGACAGACACATAGACCAATGGAATAGAATTAAAGCCAAGACAAACCCATGAATATATATGGTCAATTAATTTTTGACAAAGGCACCAAAAATATCCAATGGGGAAAGGATAGTCTCTTTAATAAATGGTGTGAAAACTTGATATCCACATGCAAAGGAATGAAATTGGACCTCTATTTTACACCATACACAAAAATCAATTTAACATGTATTAAAGACTTTAATGTTAGACCTGAAATCATGAAACTTCTAAAATAAAATACATAGGATAGCTCCTTGACATTTATCTTGGTAATGACTTTTTTAGATATGACAGCCAAAGCACAGGCAGCTAAAGCAAAAGTAAACAAATGGAATTTACAAAACTAAAAGTTCTGTACAGCAAAGGAAACCATCAACAAAGTGCAAAAGAAATCTATGAAACAGGAGAAAAGGTTTACAAACCACACAATCAACAAGAGATTAATATCCTAAATATTTACAGAACTCATAGAACTCAAGAGCAAGAACACCAAATAACTGAATTTAAAAATAGGCAAAGACCTGAATAGTCCTTTTTCAAAGATGACATGTAGATGGTCAATGGGTATATTAAAAGATACTCAGTGTCACTAATCACCATGAAAATGCATCTCAAAACCATAATAAGGTATCACCTTATACCTATTAAAGTGACTATTATCAAAAAGATAAGAAATAACAAGTGTTGGTGAGGATGTAGAGAAAGGGAACCCTTATACACTGTTGGTAGGAATGTAAATTGGTATAGCCACTATGGAAAACAGTATGGAGATTCCTCAAAAAATTGGAAACAGAACTACCATATGATTCAGCAACCCCACTTCTGAGTATATGTCCAAAGGAAAGAAAACCACTAGCTTGAAGACAGAGTTGCACTTCCATGTTCATTACAGCATTTTCACAAAATCTAAGATATAGGAATAATCTAAGTATCTATAGATGGATGAATGGAAAAAGGAAGTGTGGTCTGTATTCACAATGGGGTATTATTCAGCTATAAAAAGAATAAAATCTTATCATTTGTGACAACATGGATGAATCTGGAGGGTATCATTCTAAGTGAAATAAGCTAGACAGAGAAAGACAAGCACTGCAAGGTATTACTTCATGTGAAACCCTTTAAAAAAGGCAAGCTTATATAAATAAGGAGTAGAATGGTGGTTGCCAGGAGCTTGCTGGTAGAGGAAATAGAAAGAGGATGATAAAAGGTACAAATTTACTGTTCTGTTCAGTTCAGTTCAGTCGCTCAGTCGTGTCTGACTCTTTGCAACCCCATGAATCACAGCACGCCAGGCCTCCCTGTCCATCACCAACTCCCGGAGTTCCTCAGACTCACGTCCATCGAGTCAGTGATGCCATCCAGCCATCTCATCCTCTATCATCCCCTTCTCCTCCTGCCCCCAATCCCTCCCAGCATCAGATTCTTTTCCAATGAGTCAACTCTTCTCATGAGGTGGCCAAAGTACTGGAGTTTCAGCCTTAGCATCATTCCTTCCAAAGAAATCCCAGGGCTGATCTCCTTCAGAATGGACTGGTTGGATCTCCTTGCAGTCCAAGGGACTCTCAAGAGTTTTCTCCAACACCACAGTTCAAAAGCATCAATTCTGCGGTGCTCAGCTTTCTTCACAGTCCAACTTTCACATTCATACATGACCACTGGAAAAACCATAGCCTTGACTAGATGGACCTTTGTTGGCAAAGTAATATCTCTGCTTTTCAATATGCTATCTAGGTTGGTTATCGCAGCCATGAAATTAAAAGACGCTTACTCCTTGGAAGAAAAGTTATGACCAACCTAGATAGCATATTGAAAATTTACTGTTAAGATGATTAAATTCTGAGGACCATCAAAATAGCATGGTGACTACAGTCAATAACATTGTGTTGTATAACTGAAATTTGCTAAGATGGATCATCGAAAAAGCAAGAGCGTTCAAGAAAAACATCTATTTCTGCTTTATTGACTATGCCAAAGCCTTTGACTGTGTGGATCACAATAAACTGTGGAAAATTCTGAAAGAGATGGGAATACCAGACCACCTGACCTGCCTCTTGAGAAACCTATATGCAGGTCAGGAAGCAACAGTTAGAACTGGACATGGAACAACAGACTGGTTCCAAATAGGAAAAGGAGTACGTCAAGGCTGTATATTGTCACCCTCCTTATTTAACTTATATGCAGAGTACATCGTGAGAAATGCTGGGCTGGAAGAAACACAAGCTGGAATCAAGATTGCCAGAAGAAATATCAATAACCTCAGATATGCAGATGACACCACCCTTATGGCAGGAAGTGAAGAGGAACTCAAAAGCCTCTTGATGAAAATGAAAGAGGAGAGTGAAAAAGTTGGCCTAAAGCTCAACATTCAGAAAACTAAGATCATGGCATCTGGTCCTGTCATTTCATGGGAAATAGATGGGGAAACAGTGGAAACAGTGTCAGACTTTATTTTTTGGGGCTCCAAAATCACTGCAGATGGTGACTGCAGCCATGAAATTGAAGGAAACTTACTCCTTGGAAGGAAAGTTATGACCAACCTAGATAGCATATTCAAAAGCAGAGACATTACTTTGCCAACAAAGTCCATCTAGTCAAGGCTATGGTTTTTCCAGTGGTCACGTATGGATGTGAGGGTTGGACTGTGAAGAAAGCTGAGCACCGAAGAATTGATGCTTTTGAACTGTGGTGCAAAGAAGTGTGAAGACTCTTTCAAGTCCCTTGGACTGCAAGGAGATCCAACCAGTCCATTCTAAAGGAGACCAGTCCTGGGTATTCATTGGAAGCACTGATGCTGAGGCTGAAACTCCAATACTCTGGCCACCTCATGCGAAGAGCTGACTCATTGAAAAAGACTCTGATGCTGGGAGGGATTGGGGGCAGGAGGAGAAGTGACAACAGAGGATGAGATGGCTGGATGGCATCACCGACTCTATTGACATGAGTTTGGGTGAACTCTGGGAATTGGTGATGGATAGGGAGGCCTGGCGTGTTGCAATTCATGGGGTCGCAAAGAGTCGGACACGACTGAGCAACTGAACTGAACTGAACTGAAGATTAGATCTTCAGTATTCTCATTGAAAAAAGAAAAAGTAACTGTGAGGTGGTGGGGATGTTAATTAACTTGGTGGTGGGAATCCTTTTACAATGCACACATATATCAAACCAACATATATACTTTAAATATATTTCTGTTTTTATTTTTCAATTGTGCCTCAAAAATGAACATTTTTAAACATAAAAAAAGAAAGTCAATGTTTTGTGGATGTTTGAAGCTTTTGAATACATTCATAATGCTCACCCCACTCAGAGGGGCAATAGGTAACTCTGAGAATTAGTATCTGAAGAGGCTCCCAATGACTTACATCTCCTAGAAACAGCTTTGTGTCGTGACATCCTACATTGAGTCTAGACTGGCCTGTGACTTATGTGAATGAGTAGAATACAGCAGTAGTGAGGCTGTGCCAGTTCTGGGCTTGGCTTTCAAAGGACTGGCAGTTTCTGCTTCCTACCTCTTGACCTCTTGCTTTTGGGAGCCCCTATCATGGTGTAAGAAGTCTAGCTCAAGTGTGGGAGGCACCAAGTGGACAGACCATGTGGATAAGCCATGTAATGAGAGAATCTGAAACTACTTGGAGAGGGATAAAGGACCAGCTGTCCCAACACTGAGTTCAGTCTCCAGATGACTAGAGATCCCCAAATGAAGTTAACTGTGCCCAGTCAGCCTACAGAATCAGGAGCAATAATAAATCTGTGGCTGTTTTAAGCACTAAGTTTTGGGGTGGCTTGTTCCACTAAAATAGATTGCCTCACCAGTGATTCTCTCTCATGTGACTTAGAGGCTACCAAAAGATTACCCAGTCTCACAGTATCTGTAAAACTGTGAGATGCCAAGTTCCCAAGAAAGGGAGTGCTTGAAAGGGGAAGGGAGAGGAGGAGGAGGAAGGGAGAAGTAGAGGCTGGGGCCATAAGGAGAAGGGCACTGAGAGAGAATTTCAGCTGTTTGCCTGGAGCTGGGTCTAGCAGGAACAGCTGCATTTGGGCCAAGAATTCTGATGATCTGTTTGACGGGTATTTGCCTTCCTGTAGGGGAGCGTATGTTTGAAACAGTGTGCCATGTATTTAATAGTACCAGCTAGAATGCAATGAAGGTTACACGTTCAGCCATCCCATATTTATTTTAGATCTGTCCTACTAATGATCCCTAACCCTGAACATCAATGTACGAAATCAGTCCCAAGGGAATCCAGGCCAGCATCACAAGTCTGGCGGGACCACTGAAAATATGTTTACTTATATCTTTACTCCTGGAGGGTCAGAACAATCATTGGCATGTCAGTAAGACAGGGCATTTTAAATACTTGTTCTTTCATGCAGTATGATTTTTTTTTTTCTCCATTGTCAAGCAAAACATTTAGAAATACTGTTTTTTCCCTATACTCTTAAATCATAGCTCTTTTAAGGGAAAAGGTAGGAATGAAAGTTATCTGGGTTTATGAGTGGTTTAAGGAAGTAATACTTCTTTTATTAATGTGTATAGCATTTAAGAAAACTATAATGATGAATGTTAATCATATGAATATTACTTATATATAGAATTTTTAATCAGTGGAAGAGAAGCCTTTTCTTCTTGGTTCTTGGTGTTTTCCTATCTATATTCAAATTAATGCAGAAATAATAGTCATCATCTTACTTAGTGGTTATCAGGAGTTATATCATAAAGGTTTTGCATATAAAATTTTATTCTCTAATAGAAAAAAGAGAAATAATGGAAATTTTTTTATACTTAAAATAGCTACAAAATGCATTGCCCACTCTAAGTGGTTTGATATCTTTGAGTCCCTCCTATCTTTTAAAATATTCAATTCTAGTACATATCACAGCCAAAGAGTTCCAAGCGAAGTGCAATACTCTGATTCCATGTTTTAGGAATGATGCGTATAAACCTGGAGATGATTGGTGGGTTGAAAAAGTTCTTCACATGTCCTCTGACATTATTATTTCCTTCAAAAACCTGAAAGCAAAATATGAGAAACTCTTTAATGATGGCATAATGGGTATGGAAATCTTATAACTGAAACTAACATAATATTGTACATTAACTGTATTTCAGTTAAAAAAATGTTAACAGGTAATTTTTTGTCTTTTTTAGTTCAAACTGTGGATCTCAATGAACACATACAACTTATCACAAAGATGATCCTCAATTAATTATGAAATCTCACTCCAGACATACCTCTTTAGGGATATCACCTCTCCACTGATCTGAGTTGAAATAGGAAAAAATAAAGAAATCTGATATGGTGCTGTGAAGCAGCCACAAAAACATCTCCACCTTTAGCCCCTTTTGAGTTATGTGACTTTGAGCAAATTACTTATAGACTTTGATTCTCCGTTTTTTCCTCATTGGTAAAATGGAGATAATAGATTTTACCTAGTAGAAGTTGTTGTGAAGATTTTAAGAGCATGTCAACATATGACAAGTGTTTATTAAGTGCCAGATAATAAGCATAAAAATGCATGGTTGCATTTTATTTTAAATGTTAGTAATAGCTAATGATTATGGTTAGTTACTACTAACATTTAAAATAAAACACAATCGTGCATTTTTATGTGTTAATATCCTTTCTGTCATATGCCCTACATCCTCAACTAAACTGTGTTTGAGGTGTGCTTTTGTCATTCTCAGAAAGCTCCCCAAGATTTACACACATCAGAGACTGAGTCACTATTTGTTTATAAAAATGATGTTTACCCTACTATGAGAACATCCTGATACAGTGAGAAATAAACCAAACAAACCAGGGGTTTAGAGAGAGAAAGAGAGATTCAAACCCATTAACTAAGATAAGGGCCGGGTCCATGATGAGCATCCAGTAAACATCCATCCCCTACTCCTGTGCTCCCCCTCGTACTGGTTCAGCCCAGTTCCCACTCCTAGAATATTCAGCTCATCTCCTTAGCTTTGCCTCTAGTAAGATTTTAAATCCACATAGCTAGGAATTTAAGAGTGTGATGGAGTAGTGCATCTTGCAAGAAATTAATCTCCTCGTGGGGAAGGATAACAATTGTTTTCTGCTTAGTAACAGTGGCACAGAAAGGCATATGGCCATAGGTATTTGATCAGCCATAAATAACAAATATACCTAAGCTAATGCTAATATGGTAGGTTGTCTAGACCCCTGTTATAGATTGTACGTTTGTGTCCTTCCAAAATTCATGTCTTCAAACCCTCATCCTCAATGAGATGATATTAGCAGGTGGGGCCTTTGGAAGGTGATTAGGACTAGGGATGGGGGTAGGGCCTTCATGGCATCTCCCTCTGCGTGTGCACACACCAAGGAAGGCCATAGGAGGGCACAACAAGGAAGACTGCCCTCACCAAGAACCTGCCCGTGGTGGCACCCTGAGCTAGGATTCTAGCCTCCAGAACTGTGTGAAATAAGTGCTTTTTGTTTGTCGCCCAGGCTGTGGTAACTCATTACACAGCCCAAGCAGGCTGAGAGGACTCTTTCTTTCACCATCTTCCTCAATCAGAGACAGTTAAACTTCACACCATCCCCTGTTGTTCTCGTGATTTTGTAGGTGACTCAGTCAAAACAGAAAGATAGTATACACGGTCCCTGTCCCAAGACCAGGTCCAGGACTTAGAAGACTTAAAGAGGGATGCACATCAATGCACACTTATCAAATACAAGAGCTATTTGCAAATCTGAGGTACTGTTCTCATCACAGCAGTTTTCAAACTGTTTTCTTTTTGCCAAGATCTCCCTGTACCTTGTCCACCATTGAGGATTTCTCCCTGTAAGGTTTCCAGTCCGTTCCCTGGTCACTGTAGTGGATGGTGTAGCTCTTCACATACATTTCAGAGGACAGAGACTTGCATCCTTGTGTTACAATCGCAGTTATCTTCTTGATTTTGAGCAGATCAATTTGTAACCACTGATTGTTGTTGTTTGCCTATGAAAATGATTAGAACAATGGCTAAGACAGAGGTTAAAACCTTTGCTTTTTTTAGATCAAGATATTCAGAAATGCGTTGAGGTCAAAGTATTTCTTTTCTGTCTCATCCCTGAGAATTCCCTTTCTCCTAGAATCCTCCCCTGTTCCTTCTCATTTATCATCGGCATGTACTTCCGGAATATTTTACACATTGTACAACAGTTATTTGTTTATGTGTATTCCTTACTCTTTGAGGGCAGGGACTTAGCTTTGTTTCCAGGTACTTAACACAATGTATGGCACACAGATGGTGCTCAAAAAATATTTTATCCGAGGAAAAAAATCAATTGCTAAATTATCTAAATATTTTTCTCCTAAGCAAGTTGGTTTAAAATACTATGATGGTATAGTATAAAATGCATTGCAGTATACATTAAGTGCAAATACTGTTTGATTCCCCTTATACAAGATACCTAGAATGGTCAAAGTCATAGTCAGAAAGTATATTGATAGGTGCCAGGGGCCATAAGGTGAGGAGGGGTGGGGAAGAGAAATAGGGAGTTAGTGTTTAATGGGGACAGAATTTCAGTCTAAGAAGGTGAAAAATTTGGGAGACGAATGATGGTGAGAGTTGCACAACAATGTGAATGTACTTAGTTCACTGAACTGTACAGTTAAATATGGCTTAAAATAGTACGCTTTATATTATGTGACTTTTACCACAATGAAAAGAAGAGAATTAAATACTATGATGATATTATTGAAGTTATCTGGGAAAGAACTAGATAGTCTACTCTCTCTTACTTATTTTAGAAAAGCTCCAGTTTTCTTTCCATTGCTAATGTCAAATAGAAAAGGTCCAATTTCTTCTTTTCCGATAGTTCAAGTAAACATGTTATTTGAGAGACTTGATAAAGCTACACCCAGGGCTGCACATGTCATGGTAGTTGTCTTGTCTCTGGCCTAAACAAAATGCCTAATCACATGTTTGGCATTAAGTGCTTGGAGAAAGAGGATCAGAAAGACTAATTAGGTTTTGGAATAACTTGAGATTAATTTTCATCTTTGGGAGATTTATCCTGGCCCATAGTCTCATTTGGGCTTCCCTAGGAGCTCAGTGGTAAAGAATCCACCTGACAATGTGGAAGACACAGGTTCGATCCCTGGGTCAGGAATATCCCCTGGAGAAGGAAATTGCAACCCACTCCAGTGTTCTTGCCTGGGGAATCCCATGGACAGAGGAGCCTGGTGGGCTGCAATCCATGGGGTCTCAAAGAGTCAGACACGACTTAATGACTAAACAACAATGTAGTCTTGTTCAATTCTACATGAAATAACCAATGTATATTTTCTCAACGTCACTCATATATACATGGCTGTATGTATATAAACATACGCTACAATCACGTTACTGTATTTTTAAAGCAAATTAATTAAATATACTCTATTAGATAATTTGGGTTAATTTAACACCCTGTAGTGACATCTACTGGTGTTTTAGTGTGTCTTCAAGGTTGTGTGAATGATACAGAATGCATATAGGTAACTAGAAGATTTTTATAGGTGTATATCTTTTTGTCTCTACCATAAAAGAGATAGAGACACTTGTGCACATACCTGCACATGCCTGGTTTAGACTTTCAGCCTCTCTAAAGAAGGTCTATAAAAGACATTTTATACTAATTGAAGGTTAAGTGAAACAAACAGTTCTGACCTAAAATTCCCTGGTTGCCTTGCATGGCATGTGGGATCTTAGTTCCCTAACCAGAGATCAAACCCATGCATCTGCAGATAAAGTATGGAGTGCTTATTACTGGATTTCCAGGGAATGATAATTATGTTTTATTATCTTATTTATATTATATGGCTTTTCTGGTAGCTCAGCTGGTAAAGAATCTGCCTGCATTGCAGGAGACCCTGGTTCGATTCCTGGGTCAGGAAGATCTGCTGGAGAAGGGATAGGCTACCCACTCCAGTATTCTTGGTTTCCCTTGTGACTTAGCTGGTAAAGAATCTGCCTGCAATATGGAAGACCTGGGTTTGATCCCTGGGTTGGGAAGATCCCCTGGAGTAAGGGAACAGCTACCCACTCCAGTGTTCTGGCCTGGAGAATTGCACATGGCGTCGCAGAGTCGGACACGACACTATTTATATTATAGAAATTAAAAAAAAATGTTATACAACACTGTCACTTTTATTACTTTAATTTCTGTGGGTCTCAGTTTTCCCCTTTTGCAAAATTGCAAAATGAGTACTTGGGTTGCTTCAGATGGTACAAAGACCACAGATCTGTTTATTTGGAAAGTGAGATTCCTGATTCAGCCACCAGGCTAAACTAAAATTATTTAATTTCCTTTGTGTTTAGACTTGGCTACAATCCACAGAGTCACAGACTACAGTCCATAGAGTCACAGAGTTGGACACGACTGAAGCGACTTAGCACGGATGCATGTGTTTAGACTTAAAAGAAAAATCTGGACCAGATGCTTTGTAAAAACCCCTTGCCTTTCTAATTTTCTGTGAGTCTATGGTAGTTGAGAAATGAATTTCAGGGCACAGACATTGGTCCCCGAGACTATCCAAATGGAGTCTGTGCTAAGTCTCTTCAGTATGTCTGACTCTTTGTGACTCTATGGACTATAGCCCACCAGGCTCCTCTATCCATGAGATTCTCCAGGCAAGAATCCTGCAGTGGGTTGCCACGCCCTCCTCCGGGGGATCTTCCCAACCCAGGGATCAAACTTCCATCTCTTATGTCTCCTGCATTGGCAGGTGGATTCTTTACCACTAGCACCACCTAGGAAGCCCTAAGATGGGGTCCAAACTCTTGTTTACTCTGCTTGCACAATACAACTCCCTTTTCCTTTCTGGTGGCCTAATTTAAGATTAGGACGCAGGATGCTATAGAGAGTCCAGGGAATTGGAGTGTAGCTTTCTTAAGAGAGGGGCTTCCCTGAGCTATCAATTGATAGCTCAGTTGATAAAGAATCTGCCTACAATGCAGGAGACCCCAGTTCAATTCCTGGGTCAGGAAGATCCACTGGAAAAGGGATAGGCTACCCACTCCGGTGTTCTTGGGCTTCCCTTGTGGCTCAGCTGGTAAAGAATCTTCCTGCAATGCAGGAGACCTGAGTTCGATCCCTGGGTTGGAAAGATCCCCTGGAGAAGGGAAAGGGCTCCAGTATTCTTGCCTGGAGAATTCCATGGACTGTATAGTCCATGGGGTCACAAACAGTTGGACACGACTGAGTGACTTTCACTTCCTTAAGAGAGAGCGTTAGGTGGATAGAAAATAGGGAACTTGGCTTACGTTGATTGACTGGACTGTTTTGATTTCTTATGGCATTCTGATTTTCCAGATCAGTTGAAGAATGAAATAAATATGAGTCAATATTAATAGTTACCGTAGAACTAAGTTACCTTAATTACTCAATGGGCTAACATCTAGGGCAATATAACTCTCTGTGAGATGTTTATAAAACTTAGATCACAGATTTTAAAACCTGGTTTGGCATCATTTTATGATGTCACCAATACAAAGGAGTGTTACAGAGTTCTGAAAAAACAGGAACAAAAAAATTTAAATGACACTCTTAATAAAATAAAGGATAGTGCTAGATTGTGGAGGGAACCAAAGAAGAGAAGATGGTACAAATCTAAATCATTTACTGATAATGTAAGTTGTCTCAATCAGGAGCTGGCAAAATACAGCCCAAGGCCCAGTCTGGCCTACTGCCTGTTTTTGTAAATAAAGTTTTATTGGAACACAGCCATGCTCATTCATTTACATATTGCTGATGACTGCTTCCTGCAACAGTGGTAGAGTTGAGTAACTATGACAGAGAATGTATGGCTCACAAAGCCTAAAATATTATCTGGCCCTCTGCAGAAAAGTTTTGCCCGCCCCTAGAAATGGCAACCCACTCCAGTGTTCTTGCCTGGAGAATCCCAGGGATGGCAGAGCCTGGTGGGCTGCTGTCTATGGGGTCGCACAGAGTCGGACACGACTGAAGCGACTTAGCAGCAGCAGCAGCAGTCTAAATCAAGACCACAGAGATGGTAACTTCTCTCTGAGCTAAAACTGTCCAGACAACACACATCCTAGTTTTCAGACATAGGATCATACTCTGTAGAAACAAGGGAGGATCTTCTGGCTTCCCAGGTTCCCATGTTCCCTGGAGTGAGGGCCTATGCCTTCTTCAGAGAGACTGAGAGAACTCCATTCACAGGGGACAGTTCACCTTAGCTTGCCAGGCATTTACACGGCCCTGGGCATTAAGACGTGCAAGGAAGGGTTCCCAGTAATTTCCCCACCAAGACGTTTTAAACGAGGAAGCGGTGATTTGCTTGTTTTCTATCTTTCCACTTTCCATACCCAGCGGTGTGGAGCATCCTGTCAAGAGAAAAGTAATGTGATTATTTACACACCACTGGTACTCCTTGTATGGTATTTTGTACTTCAGTGAAGACAAATAATATTACTGCTAAGTAACAACAAAACAACCATCACAGCAATGTTTTCAGTCTATACATGTATTACTTAATGCTCTTAAATAGCTCCATTTTACAAATGAAAAAACAAGCACAGCAAGGAAAAGAAACTTGACTAAAGTAACACTGCTAAAAGAATCAGAAACTAGATTTGAGCCCAGGCAGTCTGACATCAAATGCCATGTTCTAAACATCTAAACTCATTTCTCTCCTTCAGAGAGTCATGGAAACGTTGGTCTCTGCTTTCAGGTAGACAATATTCCTAAACATCCATGTATATAAGTGAAAGTGAAAGTGTTAGTTGCTCAGTCATGTGCTACCCTTTACCCCATTGACTGTAGCCTGCCAGGCTCCTCTGTCCATGGGATTCTCCAGGCAAAAATACTGCAGTGGCTAACCATTCCCTTCTCCAGGAAATCTCAACCCAGAGATCAAACCCTGGTCTCCTACATTGCAAGCTGTTTCTTTACCATCCGAGCCACCCGGGAAGCCCCTATGTATATAAAGTGTCACAGAGACAAGACACTTTGTTCTTGCTAGTAAGTCATGTAGACATTTTCTTGAAGTGATACCTTACTTTCTCCAGGAAAAAAGAGGCTTAAAAGAAGAATGTCTGTCATAGATACTAATTATAAACATCAAGAAAGTGAAGAGATTTTAAAATTAATGCTTCTTGTATAGAAAATGGAGGTTTTAAATAGACTAGCATTGTTGAATGCCACATTTTAGGGTAGCTTGACTCTATGACCTGAACAAATGACCAGTTAACATCATATACCATAAGGAAAGAAAAAAAAAAAATGACTCAAAGAGCTGTTTCAGGGCTTCCACATGGCTCAGTAGCAAAGAATCTGCCTCCAATGCAGGAGATGTGGGTTTGATCCCTGGGTTGGGAAGATCCCCCTGGAGGGGGAAATGGAAATCCACTCCAGTATTCTTGCCTGGAAAATTCCATGGACCAAGGAGCCTGATGGGCTGCAGTTCATGAGGTCGCAAAGAGTCAGACACAACTGAGCATGCACACGCTATGCTATGGAGCTGTTTCAAATTTTCCTGCTTATATAAAATTTGCATTTTATGTGGAGGATATTATATACCATGGCTATCTGGACATGGGTAAAATGCCCTTTCCATATCCCTCATGAATATCAAGAGTTTATTGTATTATTATCTGCTTTGATAAGAAACTGATTCCAAGATTCAGTTACTTTCTCCACTGCGAGCTGTGCTTTTATCCTATACCTGAGAGAAGGTGCTGTACCTTCCCAGCAGGTGTGCCGCAGCAAGTTTTAGGTATGTTTGTATATTGATCTCCCTCCTCCCTCAGCCCTTGAGCAACTTGGTGGTGCCTGGATCAGCCAAGCCCAGGGTGGTCTGCTTCATTCTTTTACTGCGGACTGTGAGACCGAGGTTATATTCTATATATGCTTTGAAGTAAAAAATGTTGGAAAGTACTTTAAGAGAGAAGAATAGTTGATGAGAACCTTAAACATCTTATTATATATAGAAGAATTTTATTATTGCCATTTATGATTGCCTAGATTTATATATACCACAGGTCACATTACATCCCCTGAAAAACAGAAACTTACTTAGAAAAGGCTTGGGTACCTACATAGAATGTGAAACAGAACACAGAGTTCAATCAAGGTTTCAGGAAGTTGGGAAGCAGATTTAGTTCTCAAAAACAATTATTGACTACCTAATATATGCCAGTCAGAGAAGGCAATGGCACCCCACTCCAGTACTCTTGCCTGGAAAATCCCATGGATGGAGCAGCCTGGTAGGCTGCAGTCCATGGGGTCGCTAAGAGTCGGACACGACTGAGCAACTTCACTTTCACTTTTCACTTTCATGCATTGGAGAAGGAAATGGAATCGACTTAGCGTTGGAGAAGGAAACTGAAGCGACTTAGCAGCAGCAGCAGCAGCAGCAATATATGCCAGTAATGTTGCAAGACACTTTTATTATATTAAAGTCTGAGTGACCTGGTTGGAAGGCTTTTAGAAGGGTCAGACCCGGTTTGACTCTCAATTCTTATTGGAAATGGGCTGGTGGAGGTCATGCTTTGCTAAGGTCCTTCTTTGGAGGGTCAGAGCAGTGTCCATATGGTCCAAACATTGTTCAGAGAGATGGTGCCTGCCCTCTGGCTGCTAGAACCAGTCTCAGTCTAGATCATTCCTTGAATGGTACCTGTGTTTCACAGAGGTTTTTCTAGGAGCCTTAGTAATTGGAGAAAACTAAAAATTCTACTCATTCTCCCATATGCCCCAAATCTTGACTCGATGAATAGCAGCGAAAAAAATGTCCATGGGGTCACAAAGAGTTGGACACGACTGAGAGACTGAACTGAACTGAGCAAGAAAATAATGCATCTGTGTTCCTTACCATTAACCTCACAACCTTGCAGCTCCAATCGAAGGGCAGGTTTGTTATAGGATCCAGTTGGAGAGATCCTAATGTATCTAGCCACAACAGGTGGGTCAATCTGATTCTCCTTTATTGTAGAAGCATCTGAATTGCCACCAAAATACTAGAGGAAAAGAGGAAAATTTAGTTATGTAACAATTCTCTATAAAGTGATTTTATAATAAAATTTTCATCCAATTTAATGTTGTAATATTACGTTTTCAGGTAGCCTGAGTCAAATTAATTTGGTCTTAAAAGATAATTGGGAATACTTCCACTTCAGGAAGATAGTATAGATGAATTTTGCCCTGTTCCTCCTGCTGAGTACAACTGAAAACATAGAAAGACTCTGAAAGGTGGAGAAGAGAAGGCAGGCTGGCTAGGGTTCTCAGGACCCAAGGAACAACACGGTGTCAGTCCCCTGGGTTTTCTTTTTACCTCATATACAGACTTATAAGTAAGGGAGCCGGGAATCAGGAGCCACCAATAGGTACAGGCAAACAAACAAAAACAGAATAAACAGCGAAAGCATTTTTTCTCTGGCCTCAGGACTGGAAAAGGCAGTCTAGCAAGACTGAAAACTTGGAGGCAACAATTGTTCTACTATAAGCCAAACACCATAGGCTAGAAAACAGTGTCCCCTTCCCTATCAACAGCTGCAAAGGCCAGATGGGGAACCTAGACTCCCATGCTCATGAAACTGTAACGAGGCACCCCAACACTGTCACTGGAGTCCTGGCAGAGAAAACAAAATAGAGACCCTGGATTTCCATCTCTTCTATCTTATAATAAGGCTTTCCCTCTTGTGGTGTCAGTGGAGACCATTCCATCCCTACCTATTTGCAAGGAGGAGAGGGGTCCCAGCTCACGCGTCAACAGAGGAGGCCAAGTGGAGAATGGACTGTGACCTCTACCTGGCAGTAAAGAGGCTGTGTCCCATCCCCCTTCCCTGGCAGAACAGTGTCAGAAAGAGCCAAGGAAAATCACAGATAAGAGCAGATATCAGTAGCATTGTAAACAGAAAAGCAACAGCTAAGAGCAATCAAACAAAGGGCCAGTTCTTTAAAAAGATTAAAGAAAATTGGCAAATCTGAAGTAAGACTGATAAAGCGAAAAAGAGAAGAGATTCATGTTACCAATATCATAAATGAAATAGTCAATATCACTACAGACCCTACACAAATCAAAAGGACAGTAAGGGAATAATACAAGTAATCTGTACATGTATATTTAACAACTTAGAAGAAATGACTCAATTGACTGAGAAAACACAAACTATCCCAATTCACCCAAAATGAAATAGATAATCTGAATAACATGTAACTATTTAAAAAAATGAATTTGTAATTTAAAAAGTCCCAGAAAAGAAATCTCCAGGTCCATGTGGCTTTTACTGATGAATTATACCAAAAGTTTAAAGAATTAACGTCCATACTAGATAATCTCTTCCAGAAAATAGAAGAGCATGCTACCTAATTTATGTTATGAAGCTAGTATTATTCTCACATTAAAACAAAAGGACAGTAGAAACAAAACTATACACAGATAACCCTCACAAACATAGATGCAAAAATCTTTAAGCTTTAAGAGAGTACACAAATTAATCTTTAATTTGTGTACTCTCTGCAATACTGATTGCTAAGATTCACAATTTAAGGTTTTCATGATCTATTCTAAGGTTATAGTGCAAATGATTTATTATAAGAAATAGCTAAATGATGACATAGAAGATAGTAAAATAGTAAACGATTTACAGAAAAAAAATGAAACTGATTCAAGGTTATCAGTATAATAATGGTGGACTGATCCTTGTATTCAGATAGCTTTCTTTGGAGAGAGGAGCATGGGAGGAGGGGAAGGATTGGGCTTGGAATAACTGGGTCATTGGGAATAACCCTGGCTGAGCCTTTGGAAGATCCAGCAGGGGGACATCACGCCTCAGGCGTGACAGCAAAAAAAAAAAAAAAGAAAGAAAGAAAGAAAGAAATGTGAGAATCATACTGCCTCAGAGCATTGCTGGTATTAACACTATTTCCTTCACTTGGGGCTTCCTTCAGTTACACTGAACTAAAGAACAAAATGAAATGTGAGAGTAAAATCGAAAATTGGTGGCCAAATTTTAGCATGGGCTCTTTAAGACACACAACCAGATATTCTGCTGTATATCATTTGCCAATCTGAGAAGTTTGGATACTTAGTTTGATGAAAAAGAGATTTTTCTTGCAAGTTTTATGGAGTTTTGAAATTTCAGAAGTTAAGGGTTGTTTTTTTTTTTTAGTTTATAATATACAGACACATCACTTTACCACTTTTCTTCATAAAACACTAAAAATGCCATCTGTATTTATAACACCCAAAAGGTATTTTTTAAAAAGATATAGTAACCCTAGGCTTGGGGAGAAACAGTGGTGCCCACAGACCATCACATTCCTTGTGCTGTTCCCTTTGAAGATCCGCCAGTTTTTCCGATCCAAGCTGTAAGCCACACAGAACTCGGTGGTGTAGTAGGGCTTCAGGTAGTGTTTGGCGCCCTGGGTCTGGATCCCCGTGAGCAGGACTTCCTTTTGCATGTCTACCTGCAATGTAGCAAAGCCACTGAGCAGCACTATCCTTGTCAACAAGTCACACACACACTGCCTGAGGTCAATGCACAGCTAACTTTCCTTAGAACAAAATAACAGCAAACAAACTAATAAAATGGCTAGGTGCAACCCATATTTGAACACAGGATACCTGAATTTGAATCCAAACTCAACCAGAAACTAGTTGAGTGTGACATTGGGAAGTTAGTTAATCCCTCCGTGCCTCAGTTTTTTTCATCTATAAAACTGGATATTGCTAGACTAACCGGGAGTTGGTGATGGACAGGGAGGCCTGGCGTGATGCGATTCATGGGGTCGCAAAGAGTCGGACACGACTGAGCGACTGAACTGAACTGAACCTCACAGGTTTTGAGTATGTAAAGTACTTAGAATGCTGCCTAGCACCTAGTAATTGCCATTTCCCTTAACAACATTGCAAGAACAACAAGAAGAAATTATTAAACCACTGTCATTTTTTATTACAATAGTAGTAACTATTATCAGGTTGGGCCTTCCCAGGTGGCTCAGGCAAGGCAGGAGCCACAAGTTCAATCCCTGGGTCGGGAAGACCCCTAGAGGAGGAAATGGCAAACCACTCCAGTATTCTTGCCTGGAGAATCCCATGGACAGAGGAGCCTGGTGGGCTACAGTCCATGGGGTTGCAAAGAGTTGGACATGACTGAGCATGCATGCATTATCAGGTTAGTAAGACATACCTGGATCCAAGGTTCAGGGTTAAATTCTGTTGAAAGTTTTTCTGCGATCCAAGCATTGTATGATCCACCATTGTTTAACCTTGCTAATTTGGGTTCCCAATAACCTAAATACAAAGGAAGAAAATAATTTATTCAGAATTAAAACAAAATGAACATCCAGCTAGCAATTTCTCAAGTGAATTTAGTCCCAGTGGAAAATCAGATTTCTACAGGAACATCTGTTTTAGTTAGGAAACCAGGCAATGGAAATGGGCCTCAGCTACTAAGTTAGTCCCTGATGATGAGATCTTGGTTTCAGGCCTGTGCTTGGACAGCTGTCAACCACCACCCACCCCCTTTTCTTAAATATAGATCATGTTTATTTTTTCTCAGTTATGCTGATGTGGTTTCTGCTGAGTGTGCCTGCATAACAGAAAGATATGGGGCAGATTTATGGGAGCCTCATGATCCTTTCCCCCTGGAGGAGGAAATGGCAACCTACTCCAGTATTCTCCAGTCCATGGAGAATCCCATGGATAGAGAAAGGGCTACAGTCCATAGGGACGCAAAGAGTTGGACATGACTGAACAGACTTAGCTTGTACACATGCATGATCCTTTACATTTGACCTCTTGATCTTGACAAGAGTTTGAAGGCAAAGAGAGGAAATTGAGGAGTTTGTGATGCACAGTGGGTGAACAAAAAATTTCTTGAATAGATGAATGGTTGACACAGCAAAGGGGTCTACAAAGGTCCGTGTAGTCAAGGCTATGGTTTTTCCTGTGGTCATGTATGGACGTGGGAGTTGGACTGTGAGGAAGGCTGAGTGCTGAAGAATTGATGCTTTTGAACTGTGGTGTTGGAGAAGACTCTTCAGAGTCCCTTGGACTGCAAGGAGCTCCAACCAGTCCATTCTGAAGGAGATCAGCCCTGGGATTTCTTTGGAAAGAATGATGCTAAAGCTGAAACTCCAGTACTTTGGCCACCTCATGCGAAGAGCTGACTCATTGGAAAAGACTCTGATGCTGGGAGGGATTGGGGGCAGGAGGAGAAGGGGACAACAGAGGATGAGATGGCTGGATGGCATCACTGACTTGATGGACGTGAGTCTGGGTCAATTCCGGGAGTTGGTGATGGACAGGGAGGCCTGGCATACTGCGATTCATGGGGTTGCAAAGAGTTGGACACAACTGAGCGACTGAACTGAACTGAACTGAACTGAATGGGAACTATATTATGTTGCCTGTAAGACCCTGTGGTTCCGGCTGGAATATTACACAGTTTAGTCCCATTGACACCTTTACATTCTATAAAAAAATCAGTGATGAGTAAATTCTGCTTAGAAAATACACGTAACAAAGTAAAAGTTCCATGGCTAGAGATTATATCTCTGGGGGGTCAGTAATTAGATATTTTACTGCTGTTTTACTATCAAAATGTGGTAGAAAAAAGCCTTGAGAGGAGCAATGACCCATGGAGGCAGGGTCATCATGTATGGTTTTGCAGGCTGTATACAACACAACTGTAGGAGGTCCCTTTCACAGGCTATGATGCTACTACTTACCCCAAAACTCAGAAGCCTGGATCTGTGAGTCAGCTATCAGGCCAGTGCTTAGTCCCATTGGCATCTTACATTCTATAAGAAATAGAACAATGAATAAACTTTGCTTAGAAAGCACATATAACAAAGTAAAAATCTCCATGGCTAAAGATATACCTCTTCTGGGTCAGTAATTAGTTGTTTTCACCTATCTGTGTGGCAGCTCACTTAAATATGTCTGATCATAAAATCATAAATGCACTGGCAAGACTGATACTTAATAGAAATGAAAATTAATGACACCTTAGTGGAAAACAACTTATCTAGAAGTGCAAATAGTTTTTAAATTGATTTCCATATTTTTGTATCTTAAAATAAGCCATTTTACAATATTAAGTACCCTTTATAAGACTGTGTTCTCAAAAGTTGACCTGAAAGTTACAATGTTATTTATGTCCTGAACAAAGAAGGGAATGCTAGCCACTAAGCTATTTGGATGTTGACACAGTGCTTGGTACTCAACAGGTGCTTAATAAGTGCTGGCTGGCTGGATTAGTGGATGGACAGATGGAAACTGTGTTTCTTGAATACCAAAATGCCAAGTTCAGTGACTATCTTGGTCAAAGCTGAATTCCTGGTATCTTTCCCTTCCTCTACTCTAGAAGTCTGGAGAATTTCTCTTATGCGCTTTCCCGTGGTTCACAAATCATGGAGGAGGATGCTTTATTTCGCTTCAGCAAATGAGAGAAATGCCTTTGGTTTGAACCATTTAGTTTAAGATTCCTAGCAGACTGATGTTTGCAATCAGACTCTAGGTCGAAATAAAAGCAATTACTGCTACAGATCATGCTTCTGTTGTGTCAGAGTTCTCAGAGTTGAATATTTCCAACCTAAAACTTGGTGATATTCTAGGAACAGGTACTCTCCTGCTAAAACAAAAAAATAATGTGGCTCTTGGATGATACCTCTGTCTACAATGAGAAATGATGTCTGCATCCCTGCTCTCTGAATTTCTCCAACTTCCGTGTCTAGGAGCCACCAGCCAGGTTTTGATGCCTTCATTTCAAGAGTTTTAAATGAACCTAAAATAAAAGACAACATTACATACCCAAAGATTAACAGGCTAACACTGGTTGACTCCTACCAAAGAATCCTAAAATCTCTGCATGGCAAGTGATTTAGAATATAACTTGAGTTAGCCATTTCTCTTTAGGCAGTATTACAGGTGTATCAAAACAAACAACAACACACACACACATTCACTAAAAACAAATTGCCCTGGGACCTTAAAAAATCTCCAATACCCCTTACAAAAAGAAATGTTTCATTTATATAAATATCATGTTACAAGTTAACCCATACATAATGCAGCTTATCAAAGCAACTTTGAATGATAGTCATTGGGCCTCACAAATCTTGTACATGTTTCCTTCTCTTCATTTTTCTAGTTTTTCTTTTTTATATGAGAAAATTAAAATAAAACATCCTTCCCCCATGTTTCATATTTTCTATGAAGTTTACATTTTAGATAGAAGTGTACAAACATTGTTTCAGAAAAGCACTGAAAAAATGAAATTTCTGAAACCTCTGATTATTCATTCTGGTATTTAACATTTCCTACCACTAGTTAATACTTATATTCTATTGACTATGATCTGTGACCATTTCCTAGATTGTGAATAAAAATTAATAGCTGATGGCCATCCTCCTCAGACACACTAAAAAAAGATCTCCAGCCTTCTACTCTCTAATGCAGGTGTTAGGTGTAAAGATTTAAGTGGGCCAGTTCCCTGACCCACTTCTCCCAGGCTAGTGGAAGGGATAATTGATCTGGTAATACTTGGTGAGAAGTTAGGGGTGAGCCTGACCTAACCCTTTCTTTCTGTCCCTGATTTTAATAGAGTGGCTTTTGATAGCTTTGTTAATGAGAAACTGGTGTGTTGCATACAAACAGAACCCCTTTTCCCCGTGTGTGAGAGTGCTGTTGCTCCAGTCGTTCTTTCTGTAGTGTCCTATTAGGGTGTGTCAAACTAAAGTCTGGAGGGCGTGAGTTTGCTTCTGACCTTTAGCAGCAGGACAATCCCATTTTCAGGTCATATGCCAGCAATAAGTACGTTCCTTAAACACAAAAAGTTACTTACACTATAATTATTTTTGTTTGTTCGGCAGATTTGTTCGGCTCTTGTTTCACATGTTCAACCCTTCTGAGTGTATGCGCAGCCCCCAATAGGCAGAAGTCTCAAGGAACCTCCTGCTGTGAAGCTCTAGCTTACTCAGTGTGTGATTTGTTTTGTTGTTTTAGTTGCTCAGTGGTGTCCAATTCTTTTGTGACCCCATGGACTATAGCCCACAAGGCTCCTCTGTCATGGAATTCTCCAGGCAAGAATACTGGAGTGGGTTGCCATGCCCTCCTCCAGGGGATCTTCCCAACCCAGGGATCAAACCCATGTATCCTGCATTGGTAGGTGGGTTCTTTACCCCTTGTGCCGCCTGAGGAGCCTCTCTTCCCCCATCCTTAACCACATCCAGCCTGTTTGGACTAGTGTGCCTACTTCTGAGGCTGATTCACACACCAACTTCCCCACTCAAAATCCTATCAAGGAGTTGCCTTGACTAGCTTCTCAGATATCATTTGTGGAAGGTAGGCTGCTTATTAAAAATGCAGACTGCTGGGCTCCTGCCCAAGTTCTACCAGATCAAAGTCTCTGAGAGCAAAATCTCTCTTTAAAGCATCTGCATTTTAACCAGCTTTGTAAGTTTTTATTATGCCCAGTACAGTTTGAGGATCAATGGCATCAAACACACTCCTACTCACACACCTACAAGCAATTCACTGGGACATAAAAATCCTTTTTGATGGTTCTAGTTTGTTTAAACCTAGTCATTATTTTGCATATGAAAAGATTTAAATACCTTTATTATTCTTTGGCTTTTATAATCATTTAAAAATATATTCTTCACTTCATAAGTCAGTTTAAGATTCAGATTTCGACAGCCCAAAGATATCAGGGTGATAAGACTGAGGAGTAGAATTCAAGAACGCTGAAATCCTGGTTAGTCTCTGATTTCTGCCCAACAGAATGTTTTAGATGCCTGATCCTTGTGGGATTCATTTTGTAATCTGCTTAAGACCTGGCCCACATGACACATAATGGCTTGGAAGAACCTGCGCTAGACATAGCATCTCTGTAGAACCAAGCCGGTCTGCAGATTTAGTCTGTGCTGTGCTGCAAACAGTGGAGACACTGGCTGAGTCTTCTGTACTCTGCATGCACTTTTGGATTATAGCTTTGCGCAGGATCCAAGTCAGAGCCTATGCCTGACCGCTTTTGAAAGTGAAAAGTGAAAGTGAAGTTGCTCAGTGGTGTCTGACTCTGCGACCCCGTGGACTGTAGCCTACCAGGCTTCTCCGTCCATGGGATTCTCCAGGCAAGAATACTGGAGTGGGTTACCATTTCCTTCTCCAGGGGATCTTCCCTACCCAGGGATCGAACCTGGGTCTCCCGCATTGGAGGCAGACGGTTTAACCTCTGAGCCTCCAGGGAAGCCAATGCACAAGGAAGAGATGCACAAAGAGGGAATGGGAAAGAGTTACAGATGCTAAGTTACAGCCTTGCCATTTGGTACTGAGACCTCTTTTCATCGCCAAGAATTTTACCAGGCAGAAGGGGCCAGACCCCTAACTGGTGCTGTTGAGTGCCGTTTTCTAGCAAGGTCTGGCCATGAAAGTGAACCACGTGAATGTCTCGGGAGCCGCCTAAGTTCAGCAGGTGCAACCTCACCCACTCTTGCTCGTACATTCTCAAGCCAGGCAAGTTGTAGATCATCCCATTGATGGCTGAAAGGACAGAAAGTTGCAGTCAATTAGAAATCTGTGTCTACCAGGAGAGAGGCTGGTAAGGAAATATAGGGCCTCCCACTCACCACCCATCTTCTTTATTACTTGCATGCCTACCCACCCCACAACCCTGCCCAGGCATAGTAAGGGACCTCCTACAGTTCCTAATATCAGTGAGAGACTGAAACAGAACCACTTCTCCTCCTCATACCAGCCTGTGGCAGAAGTGTGGGTGAGTCCCCTTTCCAAGCAGTTTATCACTCTTTCCCTCAAATTTACATGTTTCCTGTTCTGTGCTTTATCCATTTATTCTTTACATTTATAATATGAATTTTCCTGGGCTACTTAAAAGATAAGGACTAATATGGGCAGATAAGTAAACTAGTCTTTAGAGAAAAGAGGGTAAGTAAGGGGATATGCAGTGTATCACCTAAGGCCTCCGAAATTCAGAGAGAGTTCCAGGCAAAGTTAGGGAGTTGCACTTCATCTTTGTTGGACCCCAAAACCTTAGAGATTCATGTTTATCCTCTCATTTGTCTGAGTGCTCCTCTGCCCCTTTCCCAGCTGGGATGTCCAGGGTTCTCAGACTTTATCAACTCTCCCCTTACTGAAGTGTGTATGTTTTTAAACATCTGGTAAACCTGGTCATCTTAAAAAAGAATACGTATAAAATTTTAATGATAACGCTTAGGGCCACCTTGCACTTAATTGGGACTGAAGTGAGGGAAGTTTTGGTGGTGGTGGTATCTGTTGTTGCTTATTCTTCTAAAGGGTAAAGGAACTATTATGGAATTTCTGGAACCAAGCAAATGAATTTTTGGAGGGAGAAGAGTTGAGATCATTTTGGCCCCCTTAAAATTATATCAGGTATGGGAGCACCTGTCTATATCTTCATAACATCAGCCTCCCCTCCTCATCTTGGTTTCTGTGAATAGATCTAAGAATAAAGGTTATCTCCAGCAGTTATTAGGTCAAATCATTACATCAGGATAGAGAAGAAAAGATGCTCAAAGCAGCAAGTGCTCAATAAACATTTGCTGAATTTAGCTGAGTGATAGAATTCATTCATTGATTTATTAATTCAACACATATTTACTTAGTGCATACAGCAGAGGCCAGGCATAGGTGGTCTGCTTATCAAATACCCTGGTAAGTTCGACAGTGGAAGATTACCAAATTATAGCAATTTAGATGACATTACATTTAAAACTAAAATTAAACAGGGTGCATTTTAGTCTTTCCTTGAATAATCAGAAGCAGGGCCGCGAGAGTATTCAGCAGGTAAAGGACATAGCCACGAGACAGCCTGTCTGCTTCTGCAGTCTGCGCTTTCCCACTGTGTTCAGAGGTTTTCAGAGGCTGTGCTTCCTACCTTGAGACCAAGCACCTTGGGCTGAAAGGCCTAGAGATGGTAGGAGAAAAGAAAAGAAAGCTCTGCCTGGAGTCTCTTGGTCAGCTCTCAATCAACGCTATTCTAGACTGCATAATAGAATTTTTTAACCTTGTGTGATAAGCAGCGTCCAGAGGGTGGGGTTTTGGAGCAGATTGTAAATCATATTGTTTTCTTACAGATGAGATCAGACTGAATTCTACAATTGTAGAAGTTTAATTAGGAAAAATAAGCTTAAAAGGGGTAGCCTGAGTATGTAAATAGGGTGGGAGAGGGAGCATAGACCAGCTTAGCCTTGATGACTGGCTGGGAGAGGTGGCAGTGAATTGAATATTGCTTATAATGTCTTTTTTTTTTTTTTTTTTAATTCTTGAAGCAATAGCAACTTTCTTCTTTCCTATTACATTGACTGACCCATCACCCAAAGCATAGGACCTTCCTTGATCAGAAATCTCATAGCAATCACCTCTATTCATCAAACTCTGAAAATGGGATCTTAATTTGTTTTCTAATTCCTAAATTCTTTAGAAATTTAGGATTTCTAAATCCTAATTACTTAAGATATGGTTGTTCACCGTATCCTAAATTCTGCCTTTCCCTAAAACTGTAATTCCACTGCCAATTTACTGACTAAATTCCCAAATGGATTTCAGAGTAGATATACTTTTCCCTCTTACCCCACCCAAATGCTGTCTTGGCATTCTTCTTTCATTACCTGGCTACCCAGTTTCCTAAATCACTTTCTTCTCATATTCTTTGAGTTCCACCTGTGAACTGCTGAGAGTTACAAATATGACAGTCATTCTTATTTTGGAAGTATGTGTGGGCGATCACTTCCACATAAATAATTGATCCTTTAGAGATCAAGAAACAGATTTATGAACTGTTTAATTGCAGAATAATACTAATTCCTTTCCAATTTATGTTACCAGTTGAAGCCCAGTGGCTTTTGGTTGGTTGGTTTGGGTTTGTTTTGCAGCAGCCTTGTGTGCTATCTTTCAGATTTTGCTGCTCTCTTTCACCTACACTGCCACCTGCCAGGTGACATCAGCCTCCTAGACATTTAAGGATCTGGTTTTAGTTAGAGCTCCTGTTTCCACAGAAGCATCTTATGCCTGATTTTGAGAAGACCTGTGGGCAGGAATCACTGTCACCCAGTAAGTTGGTTCGGAGATGAGATCAAAGTCAGAGGAAAATACCATGAAACTCATGGGAGTTTTTTACTTCTGAGGATGCACGTCTCCAAGACCTTGTGGGCTTCTTGTCATAATACCAGCTCTTCTTTTCATCAAAGACCATAAAAAGCAGGACAAATTCTCTCATGTCCACAGGCATGTTGGTCTCCTTATCAAGTGTCCCTTTTCGGCAGATCAGAAGAGGCCCTATCAAGCCTGAATGGATGTCTTTTTCCTGGAAGACAGTAAGAGCAGACAGCACACATTCATGGTTTCTCAAGATTTTCTTTGCTCTTCTGACAATCACTGATCCTATTGAAAAGGAGACCTTCTCAGAGGCTCTCAATTTGAAGATTACAAATGAATTACAGCTTAATAAACCTGGATATTTATTGTCTTCATTCTGTGATGCTAATATTGCCTTCCTCTGATTAATCCCTTATTTCAACATGGTAGTAATGATAATTATGGTGATGATAATGATAGGGATACTATTATAAATACTATTTATTGAGAATCTGTTAGGTTAAATATTTTCCCTGTAGTATCTTATTTAATTCTGACAGCAATCCTATATGGTAAAAAATAAATTCATTGATTGAACAAATATTACCAAGTGCCTACTCCACATGCTATGTACTGTTACCTCATTTTTAACTCTGGGAACTGTGGCTGAGAGAGATCAAGTAACTTTCCTAGGGCTACACAGTAAGAGATAGGATAGAAATTGAAATCTATGACTATGCTCTCTCTACCACCATCAAAATGGGGGAATCTTGAATTTATAGTTCTTTTATTTTAAAAAAAGAAAAAGCAGGAGAAAGCTAATACTTGTTCAAGGAAATTGCAGATAAACATCTTCCTCTGTAAAGCAGTCACTCCAACTGGGGCTAACCATTTAAGTAATCCTTCCTCCTTTCCACTTCTCACTGTCTTCTGAAGATCTGCATGCAGAGTCCCTGGTTTTGGTAGCAGTTGACTGTGGACCCTGATCCTTACACATGCCTCATGGAAAGCAGGACAGATATTTACTAGGAAATCGTGACATTCCATTTGATGGACTCAACTTAGGGGAACGACAAAAATTTTCAATGGCTATGCTTACTGGGTTCACTGCTGAGTAGTAGGCCCAAGCCCGACAGGCAGATCCAGGGTTTTCTGGCCCGGATCGCGTAGTGGCGTGCCATACATAGGTGTAAGTTTTATTGGGCTGAATAGCATTGTCCTCCTTAAACCATTCAGGAGAGTCATCTTCATAAGTCTTTCCTTCTGATGATTTTTCATAGGAAAGCCCATGGGCATGAAGAGAATATGGTCTGGATGCTAAATTTTTAAAACGAACCTAAAAAGAAAGGAATGATTCACAAATGTGTTTAAGCTTAATAAAGCCCAACCCCCAAAATGTCAGCATTATGGGCTAAACTGGATGGCTATTCAGTTGAATCTAAGATATATTGAATGCTTAGAATCGCAAAGTAATTTTTGTGTATTATTTAATCTAATTTTACAACCATCCAATGAGATAGGGCCCATGTAGTTTTCTCCAGAAACACCAAAACAGGTTTGTTTTTAGGCTCAAAGATTATCTACAAATGAAATGATAAAGATAGGCACTACAGATCTGAAAATGAATGAGGCTTTGGGCTTCCCTGGTGGCTCAGACGGTAAAGTGTCTGCCCGCAATGCGGGAGACCCGGGTTTGATTCCTGGGTCAGGAAGATCCCCTGGAGAAAGAAATGGCAATCCGCTCCAGCACTCTTGCCTGGAAAATCCCATGGACAGAGGAGCCTGAAGGCTACAGTCCATGGGGTCTCAAAGAGACGGACATGACTGATCGACTTCACTTTCTTTCTTTTCTTTTGGTTTTACTCACAATAAGATTTCAATCTACTGGTGTAAAGAGATATGTACATGTGAATTCCAGTTAAAAATCTGGAGACAAAAGGTACTGTAAACAAAGTATGGATGGGATTTGGTGGGAATGCCTGGGAGGAGTAATTCAGTTGAATGTTTAGGAGAGGTTGAGAGAATTATAGTTTCTTCAGAGAGATGGAATTGGCCCATGTAGAATGAACAGGAACTTGGCAGGGGAAGAAATAAAATTGTGAGATCATTTCTTTTTTTTTCTTGAAGAGTGGCAAGTAGGTTGGTAAGAAGTCTTGAAAAGAAATGTAGTTATTTGTTAATTTTAGAAAATAAGTAAGTCACCTATAGCTTTCTTGCCACTTCCATCTCTACAGCCCTCTGGTGCTTGTGGAAATTCCTCTGATGATCTTATCAATGCTCGAAAGATAACTTACTTGGATAACATCATCCACTTCAGCTCTAATGACTGGACCAAGTATGCCAAGATGCTCTTCATACTCCCCCTGAGGATCAAGTTTGGTAAAAGTGCTATCAAGGTACTTTCGGAAAACTACTTTCTTGTATACGGTGTCCTCTGGAACATAGTCAGCATCATCACTGAAATGAAAGTAATAGCATTTGTTTAAAGGAACAAATTAAAGACCATTCAAAGAATTGAGGAAATTCTCTGTTTCTGAACATAGCATCTAGTGTAAAGAAGATATTTGAAAATATTTGATGAACAAATGAATTAAAATATAAGGGACTAAAATCATAAGCCAGTAAATATCATTCAGCTCCCATCTCATGTATTGTTTCTAAGCATATCCTCCTATGACCCTTTAGACTGGATCAAATCTCTCTCTAACATTCCCTAAATTTCTACATAGTTACTGTAGTATATATAGTAAATCCCTGTTGTATTCTTATAGGGTTTCTATAGTATATATAGTAAATTATATATTATTTATTTGTGAGATTACCTATTAAAATCTGACTCTACCATTAGAGTGAAAGCCCCATGAGATCAGGGACTGTGCTTAGCTTGCTTATAATTTTTATTTCCAGTGCCTAGCAAGGTACCTGGCAAATAGTAAGCAGATACTTATTTTATGTATTAATGAATAAGGCTTCCCAGGTGGCTCAGCAGTAAAGAATCTGCCTGCCAATGCAGGAGAAGGGGTTGGATCCCTGGGTTGGGAAGATCCCCTGGAGGAGGAAATGGCAACCCACTCCAGTATTCTTGCCTGGAAAATCCCATGGACAGAGGAACCTGGTGGGCTACAGTCCATGGGGTCACAAAGAGTCAGGCACAACTTAGCTACTGAACAGCAACAACTGCAATTAATGAATGACAAATATAATCAGATATCAACATAGCAGATTTTAATTTTAAAAGTAGAGAAAGTCATGCAATGGAATAGTGCCAGGGTTTGGGACAGGCAGATGATAATGGTCAGTTGATTTAGAGGGTCACCTCTGTAAAGGCCACTAGATGGGTGGGTGCTTTATATTCTGAAAGTAGCCACTCTCCCCACATTTGCTTTTGCTAAATCACATTATTCTGCATGTGGTTCACCAGCTCAGTCTGGGACTAGAGAATATCAAATTTTCCTACTAAATCTTAAATTTCCCTAGAGTCTGGGTGGTTTAGTCGTTAAGTTGTGTCCAACTCTTGCGACCCCATGGATAGAGCAGCTTGACAGGCTACAGTCCATGGGATTCTCCAGACAAGAGTACTGGAATGGGTTGTCATTTCCTTTTCCAAGAATCTGGGAAACAAGCCAGAAGCTCACCATGAATCTCATAGTATTTGTTATACAATACAAGCCATCGTTAGAGAATCCCATTCTGCCTTCTTTCTAGTCTTGCTATACTAGTAATCCCATTCTTCCAAACTCTAAGCATGGTATACAGTCCCCTAGAACACACATGAATGTGTGTGCTAAGTCATGTCAGTCATGTCTGACTCTTTGTGACCCCATGGACTGTGGCTGGCCAGGCTCCTCTGTCCATGGGATTCTTCCAGGCGACACACATGGGGTTTTGAAGGAACTGGTTTCATCTCTTTACACTCTAGAAAACCTTACTCCCTCAGGAACTTGCTTAGCAATCCCCAGACAAACTAGTTATTCTCATATAGTAAAGGGTGTTACATTTAAATAGGAAGTCACAGGAGAAAGTCTCTTAAACTCACAGAGTTTTCATGTGGAAATGTCAGGCACCAAATTAATGAAATAATTTCTCTGAATCACACCATGTGTGGTGTTTGCTTACTCTAGTTGCACTTTGATTTTAATTTATTAGGGTAACAACTAGCTTTTGTGAAAGCTATGGGCTATATTTGGACAGTATAAATATGGCCATCAGCTACCATGTCATCAGTTATCCCCAAGAGTTTGTAGTTGCTTCTTGTACCCCTTTCTCTTCTTTTTCTATATTGTCATCCCAGAATATAGAACCCAGTCCAATGTGGTTTTCCACACTTGAGCAAATTAAAATGAAAACTAACTTTAAAAAATGCATGTCAAGCCATTAAAAACTCTCTGTTGTAAGTCAATCCACTTACAAAATTGCATCAACTCCTTCAACTCTATGGTTGAAAAGTGGCTAGAACCCTAAAATGTTAGAGCCGAAGCAGATCTTGGGGCCCACTTGGTATAACTCCTTGTTAAAAAGACTGCAAATATCCCAATCAACTAGGAGTGGCTTAAAACTTTTGAAGGGTTTCTTACTGCTCTTTGAAAAACATCAAAATTCTTCCCAGGGCCCACAAAGCCTAGTAATATCTTATCTCTACAGAGCTAGCCAAACACTTTCTTAGCACACATGCTCATCTTGAGCTCCAGCTACAGAGGCCTTCAGTCTCAGGGCTTCCTCCTTCCCCAGGGCCTTCATCATGCTGTTCTCTCTGTCTAGAATGCTCTCCCCTCTCCACCTCCTGTTCATTTTCAGGTCTCAACTCAAACATCACTTTTTCAGTCAGACTTGCTACTTCTCATATCACCATCGATCACTTTTCCTTATTGGTCTTCATCATGGTTATTTTTTTTACATTTATTTATATGAGCACTTGGTTCATATCTACCTGCCCGACTAGACACAATGTGTCTAGTGAGAGCAGGAGTCATGTGCGTTTATATTCTCTTTTATTGTCTCAGCACTTAGCACAATGCCTAGGAGAGAATAAGCCCTCGTTAAGGAGTTATTGGACTTCCCAGGTGGCACTAGTGGTAAAGAACCTGCTCGTCATGTAGGAGACATAAGAGATGCAAGTTCAATTCCTGGGTCGGGGAGATCCCATGGAGGAGAGCATGGCAACCCACCCCAGTATTCTGGCCTAGGGAATTCCATGGAGAGAGGAGCCTAGTGGGCTACAGTCCATGGGGTCACAAAGAATCAGACACGACTGAACACACACACACACACACACACACACACACACACACAGACTTATTAACTGAGTGATGCTATGCTGCTGCTAAGTCACTTCAGTCGTGTCCGACTCTGTGTGACCCCATAGATGGCAGCCCACCAGGCTCCCCTGTCCCTGGGATTCTCCAGGCAAGAACACTGGAGTGGGTGAGTGATGCTATAAACCAAGTTAAAATAAAAGTTCCAATCAAGATGAATCATAATCTAATGAATGGCTCAATCGAGGGTATAAACTTGCTTTTTGCTTCTAAGCTACTTTATACCCTTGACCTCTGCAACTGGAATCACATGGAATTTGACTTAATCTTCACCAAGATGGTATATACTTCATACTGATCAGTAAACAATTAAAAAATGTTTTTGTTAAGTAATGGCAAAAGGAGATTTCTACATCACAAATTTAGATGTGAAGCCAACTTCAGTGAAATCATATTGATTATCCTATAGCTATTGATAAGTCACTTCCCAGGTGGTGCTAGTGGTAAAGAATCTGCCTACCAAAGCAGGAGACACAGGAGATGCAGTTTCAATCCCTAGGTGAGGAAGATCTCTGGAGGAAGAAATGGCAACCCACTCCAGTATTCTGCCTAGGAAATCCCATGAACAGAGGAGCCTGGAAAACTATAGTCTATGGGATCACAAAGAGTCAGACATGACTTAGCAACTAAACAACAACAACATTGATAGATTGGGCTCTGCACTGGAGCAAGAAGGAGTAGGAACATCTTTGATGAGAAAAGAAGAGAGAGGAGGATGCTGATTTAAATACACCATATCAAAGACTTCTCACAGTGATGGCTCTTGTGTTGTCCAGATGTCACCTGAAGTAGAAAAGCTTATCTTGGAATTGACAATGGAAAAGAGTATAAGCCAAGTTGCACTATATAGGGGAACTAAGTTATCTTAGAGTGATTTGTCCAAAATCATCTTCTTAGACTGTTATAATTACTTTTTTTAGCATTAGTGCAAAAAATGAAAATATAAGAACTGGTCAAACCTTTGCACAAATTTTGAATAATCCCAGGATATTTCTTCAGCTGCAATGTAATAATATTTTCTGTTTCCAGTGTTGCTGCGGAGGTACCATGCTGCAATGTTGTCAGGATTTCTGGAGGAGTTGATATCTGTCCTAAGATCAGTTTGGTAAGGGTCATTATAGGCTACAAACTCAAATTCACCATAGTCTTCTTCACTGCTCTCTTCCTTCTGCCTTGGAATAATTTCAATATAATCTCCATCATCTCTACTGAGGCCTACTACAACCAGCGGATTAAATTCTTCTGGTTTAAAAGTGTTATTTAGTGTAGAGTCTGGTGGAGGAGATGGCATCTGACCAATATCTGCATTAGGGAAAGTCTGACCAAATTCTGGAAGAGGCAATGACTGACTTGATTCAGAAGTGTGGGATGTCTGATTAAGATCTAGAGGAGGTGATGTCTGCTTGAGATCAAGCTGGCTGAGGTCTGGAGAGAGAGACTCCAGGCTGAGGTCTGGAGAGAGGGGTGTCTGGCCAAGATCTGGAGAGAGAGACTCCTGGCTGAGGTCTGGGGAAAGGGCTGTCTGGCCAAGGTCTGGGGAGAGAGACTCCTGGCCAAGGTCTGGAGAGAGGGACGTCTGGCCAAGGTCCGGAGAGAGAGACTCCTGGCTGGGGTCTGGGGAAAGGGCTGTCTGGCCAAGGTCTGGGGAGAGAGACTCCTGGCCAAGGTCTGGAGAGAGGGACGTCTGGCCAAGGTCTGGAGAGAGAGACTCCTGGCTGGGGTCTGGGGAAAGGGCTGTCTGGCCAAGGTCTGGGGAGAGAGACTCCTGGCTGAGGTCTGGAGAGAGGGACGTCTGGCCAAGGTCTGGAGAGAGAGACTCCTGGCTGGGGTCTGGGGAAAGGGCTGTCTGGCCAAGGTCTGGGGAGAGAGACTCCTGGCTGAGGTCTGGAGAGAGGGACGCCTGGCCAAGGTCTGGAGAGAGAGACTCCTGGCTGGGGTCTGGGGAAAGGGCTGTCTGGCCAAGGTCTGGGGAGAGAGACTCCTGGCCAAGGTCTGGAGAGAGGGACGTCTGGCCAAGGTCTGGAGAGAGAGACTCCTGGCTGGGGTCTGGGGAAAGGGCCATCTGGCCAAGGTCTGGGGAGATGGATGGTTGACTGAGGTCTAGAGAGGTAGCTGTCTGCCAGACTTCGAGTTCCAAGGAAGGGAAAATTTGACTCACATCAGTAGGGATGGCCCTGTTTCTTAGGTCATAGTTGGGTATCTGGCTGGGCTGTGTGGGAGGAGATCTGTTACTGGGGGCTGTAGTAGAATGTGTTGGATCAGGAGATCTGTTACTGGGGGCTGTAGTAGAATGTGTTGGATCAGAGTCTTGAATAGGGAATATTTGATAGTGTTCCTCTGGGCTCACTGTCGGATAAAGATCTGGAGGGGAGCTAGTCTGACTGGTGGTGTCATTTGGTGAGGTCTGGTCATGGTCAGGAAGTGAGGCTGCAAGGCTAAGATTCATAGAGGGGAATGTCTGATTGAGGTCTATGGAAAGAGATGTTTCATTGGACGCATGGAGTAACAATGAATGATTATGTCTTCTGTCTGAAAATGAGGCATTGACCTCTCCTCTCAGAGGATGAAAACTCCTTGGAGATAGAGGAACATGGTATGCAGGCTTCTCTTCCTTTTTCTTTCTTCGTGTCCTAATTAACGGAAGGCCTTCCTTCAATCTACTATTTCTTCTATCCTGTCTGTCTTGTAGAGGTTTACGTCTAGTTACCAAAAATGTTGGGTGGCCCCTCTGCTTTCCATGACTGTTTTTGAAAGGGATGTTTTCTCCCCAAGTCCTTGAGTCATTCTGGGGGCTGTTTGGCAACTTATTAACAGTCTTGTTTTCATTAGCATCTTGGATTATTTCATAACTGCCTTTCTCAGAAACCAAATGCCATTCTCCATTCAGAATCTTATATGGATCCTTTTGTTGTAAGAGTAACAGGTCACTGGGAATGTCCTCCCAGGGCCCCATTCTGGAAGAAGAAGAGTTGTCTTGGCTTAAACGTGTCCTGGTTTTATGTGCTGGGAATCGCGTCTGGGAGAACTTATGCTTTGCTGCTTGGCCTCTTCCTACCTGGAATCTTTGATGTTTGGCAGGTTTTCGATTTTTGAATCCTGTGCCAAATGGAAGTAGGCTTATCCCTGTGACATCTGAGAGTGGACGATCTTCTCTAGGGTCTTCAGAATAAGGGCTGGAATGCTCTGCCATGGGAGGGTTGAGAGCTGAGTTCTTATCTAAGCCAGCGTGTTCCAGGGGGGAACCAGCTGCAGGGGCTTCCAGGTGCAGAAGAGTTTTCAGAGATTCTGCAAAGTTGTTGGCAATAAGCCTGCTAACATGACTTGGGGAAGAAGAATTTGAACCAAGAGATCTGTTGGCACTTGGAGGAATGAATTCAGAGTCTTTCTCCAGAGCTAGGGCGGTAAGATTGAGCTCATCTTTCTCCTGATTCAGTGATGAATTTCTGAATGACCTAAGACCTAGTATTAAAGCCAGTTCATCCTGGTAATCAGAGTCAGCATCATTTTCATCTTCGATTTCTGAAGAATCATGAATTTTCTTTGTAGTCATGGCTGTAGATCCTGAAGGTTCATATATAATCTCATAGGAGTCATCATCATCATTCCGGATACACTTAGCATCCCTGAACCTCAGCCGTAGTTTTTTGCTTCTTGGATTGGAATTCATGGTGGTTAACATCCAAGTTCCTACAAAAAAGAAACAAACAGAATAGAGAACTCTGAGGACAGAAAAAGATATTAAAAACTCTATGGTCCATTGTAGCAGATAATTTCCAGTGAACTTTCATCAGGGATACTGTGGTCTGTGGACCATAACTGATCTGTGAACTGCTGGTTACTGTTCCACAGTGACATAAGGAATGAAATCGAGAGGAAAGAGTATAGGAAACCTTTTTGCAATCTGACATTTCCATGACATCCAGCCATGTGATCAGTACATTGATCTTATTTGACAGAATATGGACCCAAAGTATTGGTGGGTGCAAATTAGGGAGAAAAAACTTTCAGCACAAATAGTTTGAGAATCCCTGTTTTAGAATATATTCAAAAAGAGATGAATCAAGAATGAAATGTGCATGTATGCTAAGTCACTTCAGTCATGTCCGACTCTGTGCGACCCTATGGACTATAGCCTGCCAGGTTCCTCTGTCCACGGAATTCTTCAGGCAAGAATACTGGAGTGGGTTACCATGCCCTTCTCCAGGGGGATCTTCCCAACTCAGGGATCAAATCCAGGTCTCTTATGTCTCCTGCATTGGCAGGTGGGTTCTTTACCACTGAGCTACCTGGGAAGCCCAAGAATGAAATGGTCTGAATATCAAAGCTCTTGTGAGTTGCACATTTTGTTAGAGAGCTGAAGTTAGGTGAAAGATGATGAAATAAGAAACATCTTATTGTTTCTTTTGTTTCTATTGTTTCCCAAGAAATAAGAAACATCTAGGTATTTCTAAGGAATAAATAATTCAAGTGGATCCAAGACAATATTGAATCTCTTTGAAATGGTATGTGATTTCCTGGCAAGTCTTCCATAGATATAACATGTTGATTGTCTACTGAGTCCTAGGCATTTGGCACATATTGCAATGACATTCACTTAGCCCAGAGAAGGATAAATGAAATGCACATAAAAGGACTGGACCCATTTGAGTAATCAATTCTCCCAACAGAAATCATGAATAGTATTGAAAGGAAAGCCCACCAGGAATCAGAGAGAGAAGCCCAGGAAGCGTGGTAGTCTGAAGAGCTGCAGCAGACCAGGCAGAGCAGAGGATCCCCTCTAAATATCCAAGTCTTACCAACGTTATCCATTGTGACAGTCACGGATTCCCCCTGCATGGGGAAAAGGGTCAAGGTGTCCTCATGCCTCTTTCCATAGATGAATGAGTGCCCAGTGAAGTGAATGGTCAAAATGTCATTCTGGGTTCCCACACTGCAGAAGTGCCACTGGACAGTGTCATCAAAGCAGAACCCTAGTATGGGTATACTCTCAGGCACATAGCCGTTAATAGCTGTAAGAGTGAAATCTGTTAAAACATCAGGCCTATACCAACAAGAGGAAATGTGGCTAATGATAACCCAATGATACTCTGGTTGTGTCTTAGTGATTATATGGGATAAGCTTTACCAGATTGAACATCAAACACAGACTTTTCAAATGAGAACTTATTCTTTAAAGTTAGCCAAGGGAGAAAGGTCAGGATAAAAACAAAGCCTTCATTCACATTGATTTATTCATTCGTTAAGTGTATATTTTATACTCTAGGTCTGCTTTCAAAGATATTCTGAGAGTCAACTTAGAATATTATCTAGAGTAATTTTACCTGGAGAAAAAGCATAACATAAGAAAGTCAAATTCTTAAAGCATTAGTTATTGAATACAAGTAATTATCCCTAAAAACGAAGTCTATTTAGCATATTTTTCAGTTTTTATTGCTCCATCTTAGCATTTATATAATCTCTAGTTTGCACTCAGCTATCAAGTTCAGACATTTTCATTCTCTTTCAATGGGATACATTTTTAGGCAGTATCAGTATTTACTTATATACTAAGCATGTTAATAAAATCACAGATGATTTCTATGAGGGCAGGGTCTATGTCTGCCAGGGTTACCACAATAACCCTCATCCTAGTATAATGCCTGGCACTAGTGAGCACTTAAATACTTATCACACAGCTGACCTAATGTATTTTTACTTTGTACCTGATTCTGGAAGCTTTTCTAAATGATCTATAGCTGCACTAATGTGGTAGCCACTAGCCACTAGTGACTATTGGGCACTTGAAATATGGATAATCTGGATTCGGATGTGCTGTGAGTATAAAGTACACACTGGATTTCCAAGACTTAGCAAGAAATAAAGTAAATCTCTTTAATTTTAATATTGAGTATATGTTTAAATAATACTTGCAATATATTAAATAAAACATATTACTAAAACAAACTTCACCTTTCTCTCTTTAATGTTAATATGTCTACTAGAAAATTTTAAATTGTATTTATGGCTCATATATAATTTCAAATGGACAGCACTGGTCTAGAACTATGACAGGTTTGCTGCCAAAATAAAATTAAGCAAAAAAAGCTGAGGCTGACTCCCTGTTCAGAGTTATTTTCCTGGTAACTGCCAGTTCTAATAATCGTCAACTGTCAGTCATCTGCAATTATATGAACAGACTGTGGAGAAATTGTCCTCCTTTCTGTGATTACTTATGAGAGAAAATGAGTACAGTAACTCCCAGCTCTGAGGAAAGGGACCCTGACCCTTGGGGAGAAGTTTGCTTCCAGCTGGCTCAGTGAAATTTCTCCCAGACTTCCCATAGCAGTGGCTTTGAGCACGGACTTTAAAATTACAGAAAAGCCTGCTGAATCCTGACTCAGATTATTCTTTCTGTTCTGTACTTCTTACTGCTCACTTCAAACCTCTTCATGGATTGGCTTTCTAAGACTCTTGGCTCCCTGTTTGCATTTTGCTTAGTTTGATTTGAGTCTAGCTTTAGATCATTTACCTTGTTTCTGCCCTGGGCATAAAGACTATTCACCTTGCACCCAGTCTAAAATCCTCAGATACCTTTGACCAAGGCCTCTTCCCTTAGCTACCCCCACCCTTCACCCTGTTCTTCCCTGCTCAGAGCATGTGTTCATGCACATGTGCTCACACAAACCACACACACACCCAGACACACACACACACATGTATTGGAAGCAGGAAACCAACAGGGTGTCTAAGGATAACAAGCATTGACCTCTTGCTGTAAAAAGAGTTCTTTATCACCCAGTAATTTCATCACCAAATTCCTGGACTGGAAGTGAGACTAAGAGGTGAGTGGATTCTAATTCACACCTCTGCCTCTTGATACAGTCACACTTCAGCCACAGGAATAAAAAACTGATGGACAAAAAGAGGCCTCCGACTTACTACTCATGATGTTTGACTCATAAAACTTGGGGTCATCACGTTTCACCTTCTCAGGATTTTCACAAAACTTGTAGATGTTGTCCTCAATGTACCAGCTCTTGTTCTCGTCAAACACGGCAAACACAGCCTGCTGCTCAATGTCTGCTGCCCTCTGGAGGATAAAAGTGCTGTGTGCAGTGATTAGCATCCTGGCCTAAGGATTACCTACAACACTGAGTTCTCAGAAACTAAAGGCACACAGGTCTCGGGGCCCGAGGAGCCACAAATTCAGACATCTGTGAACCCACTGTGAACAAAGCCCTTGTGAGAGTTACTTTTACCAGGTGATGTCTCACTGAGCCCTGAAACAGCTCTGTAAAAATTTTAGGAAGGAATAATACTGTTTTGATGAAAGGAAAAAATTAAGAGAAACTAAGTGACTTGCTTATCATGTAGCCAGTATGGACAGATCTGGAATTTGAAACAAACAAAAAGTACTGTTATAGTAGTGTAGACTTGTCTTCTCCAATAGAGTCCATATAAGACTTATCTAAGAAATAAATAAGACAATAAAGTAACTAAAGGAATAAGGCTTGTTACATTCACGCTAAAAAGGGACTACAAATATTTTCTGTTCTTCAGACGCAAAAGCCCCGTTATTTACCAATGAGAACTACTCTATTCCCATCAGAAGTTCTCAATTTCTGAAAGGTTACTTCAGGGACAAAATACCTGTATGCCTCGTCTATCCAAGGATCTGCTCTTACAAATTAGAAGAAGCCCTATCAGTCCAGAAGCAAGGTCCCTTGTGATGTCCACATTACTGTAGTATGGTCTTGTTAAGCACTGAGCATCATTTTCTGTGGGTTCATCAGATTCTAGGATGTTCCACTTATAAGTGTAGGTTTCCCCTGGTCGAACTGCTCTGATCATGGTGTTGCTGCCTAAAAAAAAGTATATTTAAAACTGGTTTTGATTTTCAAAATTATTTCATGGAAAAAATAAGTAAAAAATGAATGAGTAATTTAAAATAATTGAGCTCTCAATAGAATCAGTGTTGAGAAAGGGATATTCTCTTTATATTAAACTCCATTTGATAGAACTTTGAATTGGTGTTGCTGTTTAGTCTCTAAGTCATATGTGACTCTTTTACGACCCTATAGACTGTAGCCCACCAGGCTCTTCCGACCATGGGATTTTCCAGGCAAGAATACTGGAGTTGGCTGCCATTTCCTCCTCCAGTGGATTTTCCTGACCCAGGGATTGAACCTGTGTCTCCTGAGGCTCCTGCATTGGCAGGCATATTCTTTACACTGAGCCTCCTGGGAGATGTCCAGAACTCTGGATCAGTCAGTTCAGTCGCTCAGTCGTGTCCAACTCTTTGCAACCCCATGAATCACAGCATGCCAGGCCTCCCTGTCCATCACCAGCTCCCGGAGTTTACTCAAACTCCTGTTCATCGAGTCGGTGATGCCATCCCGCCATCTCATCCTCTGTTGTCCCCTTCTCCTCCTGCCCCCAATCCCTCCTAGCATCAGGGTCATTTCTAATGAATCAACTCTTCACATGAGGTGGCCAAAGTGTTGGAGTTTCAGCATCAGTCCTTCCAATGAATACCCAGGACTGATCTCCTTTAGGATGGACTGGTGGGATCTCCTTGCAGTCCAAGGGACTCTCAAGAGTCTTCTCCAACACCACAGTTCAAAAGCATCAATTCTTCGGCGCTCAGCTTTCTTTATAGTCCAACTCTCATATCCATATATGACCACTGGAAAAACCATAGCCTTGACTAGATGAACCTTTGTGGACAAGGTAACATCTCTGCTTTTGAATATGCTATCTAGGTTGGTCATAACTTTCCTTCCAAGGAGTAGGCGTCTTTTAAATTCATGGCTGCAATCATCAGCTGCAGTGATTTTGGAGCCATAAAAAATAAAGCCTGACACTCTTTGCACTGTTTCCCCACCTATTTCCCATGAAGTGATGGGACCAGATGCCATGATCTTAGTTTTCTGAATGTTGAGCTTTAAGCTAACTTTTTCACTCTCCTCTTTCACTTTCATCAAGAGGCTTTTTAGTTCCTCTTCATTTTCTGCCATAAGGATGGTGTGATTTGCATATCTGAGGTTATTGATACTTCTCCGGGCAATCTTGATTCCAGCTTGTGCTTCTTCCAGCCCAGTACTCTGCATATAAGTCAAATAAGCAGGGTGACAATATACAGCCTTGATGTACTCCTTTTCCTATTTGGAACCAGTCTGTTGTTCCATGTCCAGTTCTAACTGTTGCTTCCTGACCTGCATATAGGTTTCTCAAGAGGCAGGTCAGGTGGTCTGGTATTCCCATCTCTTTCAGAATTTTCCACATTTTATTCTGGATAGCTTGTAGCTATTAGATATTGGTCCACTTGAGGCCTCTTATTACACTAACAAAGGACACCATACTTTGTAGTCATCAGAATAAACAAACTCCCTGAAGTAAGCAGTGTTTGGTTGTGATTCTGAGGATACCCCTACATGTATATTGGGGGCTTCCCAGGCGGCACTAGGGGTAAAGAACCTGCCTGTCAATGCAGGAGACACAGGAGACGCGGGTTCCATCCCTGGGTCGGGAAGATCACCTGGAGGAGGGCATGACAACCCACTCCAGTATTTTTGCCTGGAGCATCCCATGGACAGAGGGGCCTGGAAGGCTATAGTCATTAGGGTCACAAAGAGTCAGACACTGAAGCAACTTAGCACACACACTACATGTATACCATCTGACGGTACAAGTTATACTAACAGGCAAGAAGGACAGTGGGACAATATGACAGTCTCTCAGAGGTCAGTATTTCATTCAGTAGACGTGAAAGATTCAAACCTGAGGTTGAGGAAGAGTTTACTTCATTGTCATAAGGAGAGAATGTCACACCGTGAGGGTAAATGCTGTAGGAGCGGCTGGCCATATTTTTGAACACGATCTACAAAATTAATTCAAATCCATTATTTCAGGATTTAAGGTCAATCATGAAAATAGACAATGCTAGCTTTGCGTATTTACTTGTTGCATGGTGCGTATGTGTGTTTGTGTCTTTATGTGAATGCAAACTAATAACTGTGTATGTGAGGGGCAACCTCTTCCCATCACCCGACAGATGCATTTGAGAGAGTTCCACTTACATAGTAAGGTGGAAAATGGAAAGAGAAGTTTGATTTTAGAAGTGACGTTTTCCTCACAGTACATCACCCTCTCCAAGTTGAGCCCCATCTCCCTTTCTCTCTCCTTTTGGCTTGGACCACATCTGCCTTTGAATCTGCTCCTTCCCTTCTCCAGTCTGCCAGATCTCCCAAACCCTTGTCCTTGATGCCATCTTCTTATTTTTTTTTAATATTTATTCATTATTTACATGGCTGCACCAGGTCTTAGATGGGGCCTGTAGGATCTTCAATCTTCTAGGCATTTAGTCTTATAACTGCAGCATTCAAACTCTTAGTTGTGGCACATGGACTCTAGTTCCCTGACCAGGGATTGAACCCGGGTCCTCTGCACTGGAAGTGCAGAGTCATAGCTACTGGACTACCAGGGAAGTCCCTCACAAAACATCTTCTTGACAGGGCATAGCAAATAGCCAGATTTTGAATTTCCAATGAGGCATCTTTATACTTTCTAAGAGCACCTAAAAGGGATCAGAAATGAGGGAAGGAAGAGAGAAACAGGAGAAAGGTGGTTTTCTGCCCTTTGGTTATTTATTTTTTAATGAACAGAATTGGCTTTGTCTGCAAGATATCCTCTTAGTTCATTTCCATGAAGAGATGAAGGAAGCAGCTTCATCACACAGGAGTCCTAATTAGCCTCCTTAATCTAAAAAAACAACATTAATCTTATCTTCTACTTGGTTGCTTGCTAAAGCATTCGGGTCATCTTTAATCTGCAGATTATGTTCATCCTAGAATCTAGCCAAGGATTGCAACTTTTAATTCTCTGATGTCTAGTTCTTACCAAAAGATAAGGTGATGACATGATACAATATGTAAAGAAACCAGCCTGAGGAACACTCAGTGTTCCTGACACATATCAAAATTTACTTTCATCAGAGACCAGTCATCAGAGAACTACATGCTTAGACCACATTGATGAATTGTTTTCATTCAATTTGGTTATGCTCTCAGCTATAATGAGAAACATTTTAAAAATCTATGCAACTTTTAGGAAGTGGAAGAAGATGGCCAAGGAGTAAGCAGGGAGATCACCTGCCCCCCCAACAAATATATCAAAAACTCATGAAAATATGGAACAACTCCTACAGAGTAACCTCTAAATGATAGCAGAAGACCCCGAGGCCTCCAAAAAGAAATCAAACCAATATTGTAAAGAATCATCAATCAATTAAAAATAAATATAATTAAATAAAAAGCCATGCAGCTTTTACATTTATCATACCAGTTGTAGATAGGTCAAGGATTGCATCTACCACATCACACAGCACGCTCTTTTTAAGCATCCATAGGCTAACTTTCTCTAAGTCTCAATAACAGGGGAAATTGTACTTCTTTTATGACTATTGTGAATCTTGCCTGACCTATTTACCTGTTTATTTTGGCTGCTAGAAAGCCTAGGACAAAATTTGCAGACATTATAGGAGCATATGGTATGTGTTTCATCATACTTATCCTTGGCTTTATTTTCTTTGTCCCCACATTATCCTTCACCCCAGTTACATCGGCTCCTTGGTTTATTCCTTTATAATCTGATCAACTATTTTAGATGATTTGTACTATGAGATAGGCTATAATAAACGCAAATACGAAAAAGATTTAAAACCACATTTGAATTCAAAATTACATGGACACGTTAAAAAAAATAAACAACCAGTACTTATCATCTGTTTTTCACTATTCAAGTTCTTCCATGATTCTGTATTTCTGTTACTTACTTTCAGTGTGTCTCTGACCTGGGCTCTGATAATAGGGCCCAAGATCCCATCTCCTTCACTACTGGGATCCTCCAGGCGTTTGGTGAAGGAGTCATCTTGGTACTGTTTGTAGACAACCTTCTTATAATGTTTTCCAATTCGGTTTGAGAAATTATCCAAATGCAGAGATCTGTATTTTCTTAAAGTGAAATAAAGTTTAAAAGATTAAATATTTTTCTCAAGTAGAGACCCCAGTAGGATGGGAGTCTATGTTTAGAAGTTCTGTTCTTGAATTAGATAAAATGCTAGTTTTCTTGGGGGGGCAGGGAGGAAAACCTTAATGTGATTTGCAAAGTCCTGATATCTTCTCTCTAGTTGGAAAACTGGAAACCTCTGATCTGTCTCCTCCACCACTGATGAAGTCATAATCTTGGTTAGAAGCAGCTACTTACATCTTCCTATCTCTCCGGTTTCTAGAGTAGCTATCTCTGAAAGGTCTACCTGGATGAAAGGATAAGATACACTATGAATTGTTCTTAAGTATCACTTAATTTATAGTATCCTGTTGGCTTTCCTAAGGGCTCCCATGATGGCTAAGAATTTCAGTGGTAAAGAATCTGCCTGCCAATGAAGGGGGTGTGGATTTGATGCCTGGGTTGGGAAGATCCCCTGGAGAGAAATGGCAACCCACTCCAGTATTCTTGTCTGGAAAATTCCACGGTCAGAGAAGCCTGATGGACTACAGTCCATAGGGTTGCAAAAGAGTCAGACACAACTTAGTGACTAAAACAACAAGCAATTGGCTTTCCAGGTATTTCTCCATCTCTAAAAGAACACATTCCCACTCTGGGAAGTTTCTACTGTCTTTATTAAACATAGTTCTGTACTGTTGGGCTATCCCTTCTACTATCCACCCAGTCCTGGTGCCAACTGAAAACCAACTGCCTTCACCTGTCTTCTGTAGCTACTGCAATAAATGATTTAGGGGAGATAACATGAACTACTTTCCCCCTTGGTCCTTTATATTGCCTTTGTTTGTAAAAGCAGAGTTCCATAATAGAGTTTATGCATTTTATGGATTTATTATATACAATAAAAAGCACTGATTGCTGCTACAGAGCAATCTGGATTTTTTTTTTCTTAACCCCACTTCCCTAACCCTTCCTGCCTTTCCTAAATACTCATTTGTATTCAGTTCAAGTAGATAATTCCAGAGCATCTTTATGCAAATATGACTTGCAGATATAACTATTCTTTTCCTCTCATGCCTCTAACAAAAAGCAGCTATTTGCATATTCTGTACCATACCTTGAATTTTTTGTTGCATTTTCTGACTTTATTGAAATATAACTGAGAAATGTATGTATCTGAGATTTACAACATAATGATTTGTATATGAGTACATGAGATTACCGCAATCAAGCTAATAACCACTCTGTCACCTCACCTAGTTGCTTATTTTTTTAATTTTGATAACACTTAAGATCTACTGTCTTAACAAATTTCAAGAATATAATACAATGTTCTTAGCTATGGTGTTACTAACTTTAGTTAATATACTATGCTCTATATTAGGTCTCCAGATCTCATTCATTTTAAAACTGAAAACTGGTATACTTTGATCAACTTCTCCCATTCCCCCTACCCTCTCAGCCCCTGGCAACCACCACTATACTCTCTGCTTCTATGAGCTCAACTTTAGATTCCGCATACGTCATTCTGTGTCTGGAATGTTTCACTTAGCCTAATGTCCTGCAGGTTCATCCATATTATTGCACATGGCAGGATTTCCTTCTTTTTTAAGGCTGAATACTATGCAATTATTACACGTATAATTGTAACATACATACACATATATATCTCCACTGATAGGCACTTAGGTTGTTTCCACGTTTAAGCTATCATGATTAGCACTTGCAGTGGACATGGGAGTATAGGCATCTCTTTGGTAGGATATACTACATTTCCTTTGGATATATACCCAGAAGTGAGATTGCAGAATCATACAGTAATTCTATTTTTAATTTTTTGAGGAAGTTCCTTACTGTTTTCCACAAGTAAAAGTGTTAGTCACTCAGTTGTGTCTGACTCTTTACAACCCCATGGACTTTCAGGTTCTTCTGTCCATGGGGATTCTCCAGGCAAGAATACTGGAGTGGGTTGCCATTCCCTTCTCCAGGGGGTCTTCTTGACCCAGGGATTGAACCTAGGTCTCCTGCATTGCAGGCAGTTTCTTTACCGTCTGAGCCACCAGGGAAGCCTGTTTTCCATAAAGGCTGCACCAATTTATATTTTCATCAGCAGTGTACAAGGACTCCCTTTTCTCTGTGCCCTCGTCAACACTTGTTACCTCTTTTGCGTGCTAGTCATCCTCACAGGTGTGAGGTGATATCTCATCAAGGATATGATTTTTCCTTGATGATTAGTGATGCTGGACACCTTTTCATATACCTATTGGCCATTTGTATGTTTTCTGTAGGGAAAATGTCAGTTTAAATCCTGTGCCCATTTTTTAATCAGGCTGTTTTCATTTGTTTATTTTGCCATTGAATTACATGAGTTCCTTTTATAGTGTGGAAAAACCTGAATAAACTTTTTGGCCAACCCAGTATTTTGGCTATTAACCTGTTATCAGATACATGGTTTGCTGATATTTTCTCCCATTCTGTAGGTTACCTTTTCATTTTGTTGTTTGTTTTGCAGAAGTTTTTCAGTTTGATGTAGCTCTGCTTGTTTATTTTTGCTTTTGTTACCCTATGCTTTTGGTGTCATAGTCAAAAAAATCATTGCTGAGACCAATGTGAAAGAGCTTCTTTGTTTTGTTTTCTTCCAGGAGTTTTATGGTTTCAGATATTACATTTAAGTTTTTAATTTATTTTTACTTAGCTTTTGTATATGTTGTATGTAATAAGCTAAGGGTATAATTTTATTCTTTTGCATGTGGATATCCAGTTTTCCCACCATTATTTATTGAAGAGACTATCCTTTCCCCATTGTGTATGCTTAGTGACCTTGTCAAAGATTAATTGACTATACATGCATATATTTATTCTGAGTCCTTGCTTCTGTTCATTTGGTCTATGTGTCTGTTTTTATGACATGATTATGCTGTTTGATAACTATAGCTTTGTGATATAGTTTGAAATCAGGAGGTGTGATCATAGTTTATGATAATGTCAATGTGGTATTGAATTCAGCTTACTAATATTTTGATAACTTGGCATTTATGTTCATCAAGGATATTGGCCTGTAATTCTTTTCTTATAATGTCCTTATCTAGCTTTGGTATAAGAGTAATGCTGTCCTTGTAAAATAAGTTTGGAAGTGTTCCCTACTCTTTAATATTTGGGAAGAGTTTGAGGATTCATGTATGATATACTTGTGAAGCCATCTGGTTCTGGGCTTCTTTTATTTCAAGGTTTTTGATTACTGATTCGATCTTCTTACTTGTTGATCTGTTCAGGTTTTCTGTTTCTTTTTGATTCAGTCTTGGTGGAGTGCATATTTCTAGGACCGTTTTCCCTTTCTGCTACTTATCCAATTTATTGGTATATATTGTTTGTAGTAGTCTCTTGTGTTCCTTTGTATTTTTGTGGTATCCCCTTGGTGGGGGATACAAGTAGGGGAATCTGCTGTTCTACTATCTTGTTCCCTCGACTTATTAATTAAAAAATATCTCTTGGAGAACTTTTGTATTAGTAGAGAGAGAATGTTTGCCTCCTTTTTAAAACAGACGCCTAGTATTGTGTGAATATACTCATACATTCCTATTGAGGGACATTATAGGCTGTTTCAGGGCTTCCCTGGTATCTCAGATGGTAAAGAATCTGCCTGCAATGCAGGAGACCCAGGTTCAATCCCTGGGTCTGGAAGATTCCCTGGAGGAGGAAATGGAAACCCACTCCAGTATTCTTGCCTGGGAAATCCCATGGAAGGAGGATCTTGGTGGGCTACAGTCCATGGGGTCACAAAGAGTCAGACACGACTGAGCAACTTTCACTTGCATAGGTTGTTTCCAAGCCTTTGCTACTACTAACAATGCAGCTGTGAACATCCAGTACATACTTCATTTCACCTGTAAGCAAATATATGAATCTATATAGTAAATTCCCAGAGTGGGATTGCTGGGTCAAAAGATATATGCATTTGTAATTTTAATACATGCTGCCAAATTATCTTCTAGAATGGTTTTCCAGTTCACTCTTTCACCAGTAATACATGATAGAGCTTGTTTCCTACAGTCTTGCTACTAGATTATATCATCTGAACTTGTGAGTCTGATAATAGGTGAAAAATAGTATTCCACAGAAGTTTGTTAATAATTTGCATATCTCTCTTGAGTGAGCTTGAGTGTTTTTCAAGTGTTTAAGAGCTATTTGAATTTCTAATTTTCTTAATCCAGCTTTCCCATTTCCTAATCTCTAAAATAAATAAGAGCTGTTTCTAATTGTGGAGTTAAAGCTCTTAGAAAGGTTTACCACACTGCTTGGCAATAGGAAGCATTCAACAAGTGGTAGCTGCTATTATTATTGTTGTTGTTCCTATGACTATAGTTATTATCATGCTGAGTTCTCTTGGTGAGTATGGAGTAATTTCAGATTGACTTGAAAATGAAATCCAATACACGTATTTCCTTGAAAGCTGTCAACTCATGACATTTCACCCTATGGATCTAGGACTCTATGAATCTAGGACCCTATAGACCATGTCATGAACATTTGCACAGTAGTAAGAACCCCTCCAAACTCACTTGTCCATGTTTGCTGGTATTATAGGTGCATAGTCCCAAATGACTTCCTCTGCAGCAATGAAGTATTCCCATCTCTTAATGTGCCGCCTCTGGTCTCGAGTTAGTTTCTTAGGATTTCTGGTTTTCTTTGCACAGTTTTTAATGTCTATGTAAGCCTGCATCCCAGCTGAGTTAGAACGTAAGGGAAATGGAAGAATTTGAGAGAAGACATTAAGGCTGATAGAAATGCAAATCTTTTAAATAAATTTGTGGAAGTTTTCAGTAATAACAGTGAATATAGTACTTAGAAAACTTTTGAATATTTTGGTTTGAAACTATTTTAGTACAGTGAGGAAGGCAAGAATAAAAAGCAAAGGAAAGAGAGAGGATGGGTTAGGGGGAAAAAATTGGAAAGGTTTTCTTTGTACTTCTCAAGGGAGAAAAATTTTGTGTAATTTCCAGACTCTTAAAACTTTATGACTTAGATCTTGTCAATTTCTCATTTTTCCTATCATCTGTTTGTAAAATTAAGATAATATTAATACTAATATATACTGTATGAAATTGTAAAAAGACAAAAGTACTTAAACTCAGTAATGTTAGTTTTATTATTTCATTGTTATTTGGGACTCTATCTTCTAGGAATATTGTGACAATTCATTACTTCAAATATAATTTTGACCACTCAGTTTGAACAAAAACTGAAATGATCCCAGAAGTGTCTCTTTTTTGTATGTCTTGCTTTTATACACATTATTTTGGTAACACAATGATTTCCTATAGTGATATTTACTATTATGTACAGAAATCTTTCTCCTAACAGTTTTAAAGCAACAATGTGCAATAGAGCATTATTTTGTTTACCTGACAGCATATAACAACCTAAGTTGATTTTTTTTCCCACCAGAATTCACTGATGTCCTTTAAAATCCTCAGCTGGTTAGATTCTGTTTTTTCCAGTCAATACACATCCACTGAGTTCCTCTGTGGGCAAGGCTTTGTGCTCGTCTTGTTATGAAAGACAATCTTTTCATGTTAAAACTTTTTCACTGTCTATAACTTGGTCTTTCTATAAATTTACAGAAGTTTGACTGGCTCCAACATCTACTTCTTTTCCTTTAGCTGCATATTGAATACCCCAAGAAAGAATATCTGCAGATATGTTTTTGTTTCCTTCCTCTTTTCTCCTTTCAAGGAAGTAGAGATCTTGTTGGCTTTTGCATCATTTTTAAAAATATTTGTCAATTTTTCTACTTCCTCCATCCCCAACTAACAAGTTATAAGTCTAAGAGCAAAGTATCTAAATTTTGTTTTTGAGGACCAAGAAATGTTATGTCTGGAGCGTGGGCAGCTTGTAAGGAGAATGAGAGAGTTAGTGCCTAGGTAGGAAGAAAGAAGGATCCTACATTCATAAGCAAGACTTGTGGAGGAATTTCTTGCCTTGAAAATGTCTGGGGATGAGAGAAGCTATGGTCCACCTTCCCTCAGGGCTCACGGTCATGTTTGCGGTTGTGGACGTGGCGCTGACGAGAGTGATGGCTGAGATCTTATGATGGTTCTGCTCCAGGACCTGACCATTGAAATGGATGGAGAACACTTCTGGCCCAGAGCTCATTCCAATCAGATGCCAACTGATGTGGTCATGGGCACAGACTGTTATATCTGAGGGAGAGATGGGGGCCAACACAGGTCATCAGCAGTCTGTGATAAAAGAATTCACTCACCAGATACATTTTGAGCACCTGCTTTGCATCAGGCCTTATGCAAGATTCTGGGGGTATAAACACTCCCACTATGGTACCTTCCCTAGAAAAGCAGACATCTGAGTCATGAGCAAACAAGTAGTCACAACTCATTGCAATAAGTGGTACTAAGAGCCCAGAGATGGGGGATGTTAGCTCAGAAACACAGGGACTGCTAAGATCCAAAGAGAGAGGCAAGTAGGTGACCAACACTTCTGGTTTACCAAGAACAGAGGGGTCCCAGAATACAGAACTTTCAATTTTAGAATTGAGAAAGCCCTGGGCAAGCCTGAGTAGTTGGTCACTCTACAACCAACCTGGGCTCAGCTGGAGTTGCCAGAGCCTCTAATAGGGCTGAGTTTAAGGGCCAAACCTCCAATAGGTCTGAGTTTTGGGGTCAAGTTTAAGTGAAGATACTTTAAGGAGTTTATACTGTTTCTTTGGTCTTCCAAGGTGGTGCTAGTAGTGGTAAAGAACCCGCCTGACAATGCAGGAGATGTAAGGGATGGAGGTTTGATCCTTGGGTTGGGAAGATCCTCTGGAGCAGGGCACTTGCCTGGGAAATCCCATGGACAGAGGAGCCTGGTGGGCTACAGTCCATGGGGTCATAAAGAGTCAGACATGACTGAAGTGGTTTAGCATGCATGCACTGTTTCTTTACCCACTGATTGATTATTTTAATGACAAGGCAATGAGTTACTCTGTGTGTTATAGGACCTCCTTAATATGCAGCGGGTAAGTCCTCATTATACTGGGTCACTGGGAGCGTTTCATGGATGGAGTAATGAGAACTGAGGACAAAAGCTGTTTGGCTCCTTCTTTGCTCCCACAGTGACCGTGAAAATGCTAATCTGCTCTGCAGGAGATTCCAACCTTGGCTTCTATCCTTGGCTTGGGTTTTAAATTTCAGATCTATAATCACTTGATATTAGATTGTGGGGCCATGATTCAGTCCCTCACACAAAGAGGGAATGAGGGCTTGTCTGTTTTAGACCATTGTAACAAGACCATTTCCTGGTATCATGGGTAAGAACAAGAAGCTGGAAGGTAGGAGGATTTGGTGGAAGAATTTATCTATCTCAAATCAATGCTTATATTGGTTTGAGCCTTATATACATCTGTGCTGGCATTTATCATAGTTTTTCAATTTATACTGCTCCATAAGGCAGTTTAACAAGCATTAACTTTTCTGTTTCTACTAATGACATTTCCCTATGTCGCCCTTCTTAACCCCAACTACTCTTTTTCAACTATAAGTTCTTAAATTCTATGCCCACATAGAGTTATTAATTGCTATTTTTTTCATATGGGTTACTTTGGCTTCTTCTCTGCATTTGCACAGACAATTTACTCTGCCAGGACACATACAGTTTCTCTTTTGACCACTCCCCTTAAGGCCCATAGTACTAGATGCGCTATGTTATCTGTAAAAAAACATTCTTGAGTACCCTCTGCACCAGGATAGATGATTAACCCATTTTTGTAAGAAAGTACATTGAGACAGTTAACTGCCAAAAAAACACAATAAGGTAGAGAAGTGAGCAAGGTGTGAGGTCAGATGTGCTCAGTTAACTAAAGTTTTTAAACTCTGAATCAAAACCCAGAGTCATGTGAGTATAAAGCCCTGACTGGGAAGATGGAATCAAATGAAAGGGAACACAATTTAAAAGCAATATCCAGACCTCAACTCTTTTTTTTTTTTTTTTTAAGGCAAGACCATAAAACTTTATTTTTTTTTTTTCTTTTTTTTAATTTCAGATATACACATGCTCCCCATCCTGAACCCTCCGCCCTCCCCCCTCCCCATACCATCCCCCTGGGCCTTCCCAGCGAGTTTCATTTTTAGTAAGAGAAGCCATTTGTGATTTTCAGATACAGAAAATAGCTTCTGAGAAGCTTAGTGCTTTGAAGCATAGTTTGTTTAATAAAGTAATATGTTCACTTCTCCCATTTTTCCTCCACAGGATCTTTGATTCTAGGTCATTTCTATCAGAGAGAAGCAGAGGTGGTTTAGATGGGGGTCAGTTTTTTTTCTCTTAACAATAGTTATAATTTTGCTTTTTCACAAGAGTCGAAATACAAATGAAGAGAAAAATATCCCACGTCATTGAATATTACTCATTCATCGTCTTTTGCAATGCTGGTAGCATTTTCATATACTGGATATTTCTCCTGGTCTCCTAGTCATCTTCACTGTAAATGTCTTCATTGCATTCTTCCTGCTGACCTTTCCTGCTAGGGATTGACCTTGAATTCTGTCCTCTAAGGCTTCCTCTCTGGAGGAAGGTATGGTCACCGTGCAGCAGGAACCACACAATTCACTGAAGACCAAGCTGATATCCTGGAGGTCTTCTTGGAAATGCAGGTGAAACCTGCTCAGAGCATGATATCTAGTAAGATCACATGATTCTCTTAGCTTCTAATTTGTCTGTTGTACTTGCTAGTTTTTTGTTGTTGTTTTTTGTTTTTATATAGGATGATAAAATCTTGAGAACTACTAAACTAGATTACATTACCTTTCAGATCAGAAGTTAAAAAAAAAATAGTATAGTCAACTTCCCTAGGGCCTTAGGGAAACAATGGGACCAATGCTTCAACTAGTTTTTCAACACAGCCTGTGTATTACCTGGCATCGTCCCATTCACATAGCCATTGACTGTGTACATTAAGGATGATGTCTGGTTCCAGCTTTTACTTTCATCAAACACAGCAAACATCAGTACATGTTGCTTCTCAAACATTTTCTGAGTTCCATCCTCGGTTAGGGTGCCTATGAAAAAAGACATAGTTTTAATAACATCCAAGTTAGAAGACTCTAGCTATTCCTAGATGGCAGTGTTTTAGATAAGCAGCCAATCACACCGATATCTACTGTAAGACATTCTTATAAAAAATAGCATCTATCAAGTAATAATGATTGAATGCTTATTAAAATCCTGATATCACCTTTTCCCTCTGACATCTGATAGCCTTGAGGAATGGGACTTTAAAGGTAAATTTGATCTGACACATAGAGAAAACATTTGATGACTGTCAAGACTTTATTAAAGTAGCCATTTCTTTCAGTGTCAATAAGTCAATATATAGGTCCCATAGCTCATCTGGTAAAAGCATCACACTCTAAGTTTAATAGAGCCATCTTGCTAGTATCTGTAATGAGAAATAGAGAATTGGTTGAGAGGGTCAAGATTAATCTATTCTCATGAGGGGAAAAAATGCAGCTGATAATAAAATGAAATAAGAGACTTTTATAAGTTGAAAATCTTTTTCAGTGTCATCACAGTATCTTCTGTATACCAGGCAATGAAAATATGTATTTGTGTAGTGAATAAATGAATTAGGAACGTTATGTAGGTTTGGTATGTGTATTTGGATAGACAGGTGGTGAATCCATCATATGGCTTCCCACAGTGAAATTCGTTGTGGTTGTTTATTTTAATAAAAGATGGGATAAATTCTTTGGGGTAAAATAATCCAAGCTTACTCCTTAAGAAGCCCAGCCAATGAAATTTCTTATAAAGTCAATTGAGTGTGTTTGAAATCTACCACCCAAAGTGTTCAGCTTGTTTACAAGAAAGAAACTTAGAGTTTTGTGTATTTATAGACCAAATTACCAACCCAAACCTCAGGTATATTATTCGAAATTCTTTCCAAGGACTCTCAGCAGAGTATGTAGGCTGCTGTATACTTTCAAAAAGACTTGGCCTTGAGGTAAATGTTACAGATCATATGGGCATGGCAGCAGAACATACTCTCAGACAAAGATTTACTTGGGAGAGACTCCCAGGACCAAGATGAAGGAAGGATTGAAGAAAGAGAAGATTCCACCCTTCAAACATCAGTGTCAAACAATGATCTGGTTTCTGCACCCTTCTCTTAATTTATGAAAAGATCGCAAGGTACTTTCAAACCTCATTTCATGACAGTGCTCCTTACCAGTCCAACATCTTTGTTGGCATTGAATTTTTTTTACCTTTCTTACAAATAAGCAGAGGTCCAATCAGTCCAGAGTTGAAGTCCTCCACCAGATTTACATAGGAGTAATAGATGTGTGTGAGGCATGGAGGGTCATCGTGGGTGGGCCCACTGTCCTCACTGATAATCCACTCATAGGTATATTCTTGGCCCGGAGCTACAGCATCATCCATCTTCTCCATGGGGAGTGTGTGGTCAGAGTAAGACGCACCTGGAAAAGTAAAAGCCATGAGAACATCTGAAGAGTTTCTGAGACTTTTTCACTACTCTTAAATCTGCAGGACCATAAGCTTTCAATGAAGATGTTTGTGCCTTTCTATAGTAAACCTTCATTATGTGGAAAGATTCACTTAGATCCACTTCTGTGTCTGTATAATTATGAAAACTCTGAGTCTATGGTGATCTGAAGTGAATAAGAAATGTTACTATACATTATTTAAAGGTTAGCAAGTTAATTTTCCAGTGTGTCTAAATAATTATTGTTTAAATTTAATCAAAGAAGTAAGTAACCTTTGATCAGGAAATCATCAGAGAATATGAGGATGGGCTGTATCTTCTCTATGATACTTGACAAGACAGCCAATATTTTTAAAATCCTTAAATTTTTTATTGAAGTATAGTTGATTTATAATGCTATATTAGTTTCTGGTGAATAAAAAAATGATTCTGTTACATATGTATATCTTTTTAAATATTATTTTCCATTATAGTTTATTAAGGATATTAAAAATAGTTATCTGTGCTATACAGTAGGACCTTGTTGTCATAATAATTTTATATATAGTAGTTTGTATCTGCTAACCCCAAACTCCTAATTGATTGTTCTCCCACTCCCTTTCCCCTTGGGTTACCATAAGCTTGTTTTATATGTCTGTGAGGCTGTTTCTATTTTGTAAAAATGTTCATTTGCATCATATTTTAGATTTTCACCTAAAAGTGATATCATATTTGTCTTTCTCTGTTTGACTTACTTCACTTAGTATGATAATCTCTAGGTTCATCCATGTTTCTACTGATGACCTTATTTCATTCTTTTTTATGGCTGAGTAGTATTCCATATGCTACTTACTGGAGATCAGTGGAGAAATAACTCCAGAAAGAACAAAGGGATGGAGCCAAAGCAAAAACAATACCCAGCTGTGGATGTGACTGGTGATAGAAGCAAGGTCCAATGCTGTAAACAGCAATATTGCATAGGAACCTGGAATTTTAGCTCCATGAATCAAGGGAAATTGGAAGTGGTCAAACAGGAGATGTCAAGAGTGAATGTTGACATTCTGTGAATCAGCGAACTAAAATGGACTTGAGTGGGTGCATTTAACTCAGATGACCATTGTATCTACTACTGTGGGCAGGAATCCCTTAGAAGAAATGGAGTAGCCATCATGATCAATAAGAGTCCAAAATGCAGTACTTGGATGCAATCTCAAAAATGACAGAATGATCTCTGTTCGTTTCCAAGGCAAACCATTCAATATCACAGTAATCCAAGTCTATGCCCCAACCAGTAACGCTGAAGAAGCTGAAGTTGAACAGTTCTATGAAGACCTACAAGACCTTTTAGAACTAACACCCAAAACAGATGTCCTTTTCATTATAGGGGACTGGAATGCAAAAGTAGGAAGTTAAGAAACACGTGGGGTAACAGGCAAATTTGGCCTTGGAATACAGAATGAAGCAGGGCAAAGGCTAACAGAGTTTTGCCAAGAGAAGGCACTGGTCATAGCAAACACCCTCTTCCAACAACACAAGAGAAGACTCTACACATGGACATCACCAGATGGTCAACACCGAAATCAGATTGATTATGTTCTTTGCAGCCAAAGATGGAGAAGCTCTATACAGTCAGCAAAAACAAGACCAGGAGCTGACTGTGGCTCAGATCATGAACTCCTTATTGCCAAATTCAGACTGAAATTGAAGAAAGTAGGGAAAACCACTAGACCATTCAGGTATGACCTAAATCAAATCTCTTATGATTATACACTGAAAGTGAGAAATAGATTTAAGGAACTAGATCTGATAGACAGGGTGCCTGATGAACTAGGGACGGAGGTTTGTGACATTGTACAGGAGACAGGGATCAAGACCATCCCCATGGAAAAGAAATGCAAAAAAACAAAATGGCTGTCTGGGGAGGCCTTACAAATAGCTGTGAAAATAAGAGAAGCAAAAAGCAAAGGAGAAAAGGAAAGATATAAGCATCTGAATGCAGAGTTCCAAAGAATAGCAAGCAGAGATAAGGTCTTCCTCAGCGATCAATGTAAAGAAATAGAGGAAAACAACAGAATGGGAAAGACTAGAGATCTCTTCAAGAAAATTAGAGATACCAAGGGAACATTTCATGCAAAGATGGGCTTGATAAAGGACAGATATGATATGGACCTAACAGAAGCAGTAGATATTAAGAAGAGGTGGCAAGAATACACAGAAGAACTGTACAAAAAAGATCTTCATGACCCAGATAATCATGATGGTGTGATCACTCACCTAGAAACAGACATTCTGGAATGTGAAGTCAAGTGGGCCTTAGAAAGCATCACTATGAACAAAGCTAGTGGAGGTGATGGAATTCCAGTTGAGCTATTTCAAATCTTCAAAGATGATGCTGTGAAAGTGCTGCACTCAATATGCCAGCAAATTTGGAAAACTCAGCAGTGGCCATAGGACTGGAAAAGGTCAGTTTTCATTCCAATCCCAAAGAAAGGCAATGCCAAAGAATGCTCAAACTACCACACAATTGCACTCATCTCACACGCTAGTAAAGTAATGCTCAAAATTCTCCAAGCCAGGCTTCAGCAATACGTGAACCATGAACTTCCAAATGTTCAAGCTGGTTTTAGAAAAGGCAGAGGAACCAGAGATCAAATTGCCAACATCTGCTGGATCATAGAAAAAGCAAGAGAGTTCCAGAAAAACATCTATTTCTGCTTTATTGACTATGCCAAAGCCTTTGACTGTGTGGATCACAATAAACTGTGGACAATTCTGAAAGAGATGGGAATACCAGACCACCTGACCTGCCTCTTGAGAAACCTTTATGCAGGTCAGGAAGCAACAGTTAGAACTGGACATGGAACAACAGACTGGTTCCAAATAGGAAAAGGAGTTCATCAAGGCTGTATATTGTCACCCTGCTTGTTTAACTTATATGCAGAGTACATCATGAGAAAAGCTGGGCTGGAAGAAGCACAAACTGGAATCAAGATTGCTGTGATAAATATCAATAACCTCAGATATGCAGATGCCACCACCCTTATGGCAGAAAGTGAAGAGGAACAAAAAAGCCTCTTAATGAAAGTGAAAGAGAAGAGTGAAAAAGTGGGCTTAAAGCTCAACATTCAGAAAACGAAGATCATGGCATCCAGTCCCATCAATTCATGGGAAATAGATGGGGAAACAGTGGAAACAGTGTCAGACTTTATTTTGGGGGGCTCCAAAATCACTGCAGATGGTGACTGCAGCCATGAAATTAAAAGATGCTTACTCCTTGGAAGGAAAGTTATGACCAACCTAGACAGCATATTGAAAAGCAGAGACATTACTTTGCTAACAAAGGTCTGTCTAGTCAAGGCTGTGGTTTTTCCAGTGGTCATGTATGGATATGAGAGTTGGACTGTGAAGAAAGCTGAGTGCTGAACAATTGATGCTTTTGAACTGTGGTGTTGGAGAAGACTCTTGAGAGTCCCTTGGACTGCAAGGAGATCCAACCAGTCCATTCTGAAGGAGATCAGCCCTGGGTGTACTTTGGAAGGACTGATGCTAAAGGTGAAACTTCAATACTTTGGCCACCTCATGCGAAGAGTTGACTTATTGGAAAAGACTCAGATGCTGGGAGGGATTAGGGGCAGGAGGAGAAGGGGACGACAGAGGATTAGATGGCTGGATGGCATCACCAACTCGATGGACATGAGTTTGGGTGAACTCCGGGAGTTGGTGATGGACAGGGAGGCCAGGTGTGCTGTGATTCATGGGGTTGCTAATAGTCGGACATGACTTAGTGACTGAACTGAGCTGAACTGAGTATTCCATTGTATGTATGTATAGATAGATAGATGTACATATACCACATCTTTATCCACTCTGTCAGTGGACAGTTAGATTGCTTCCATGGCTTGGGTATTGCAAATAGTGCCTCTATGAATATTAAGGTACATGTATCTTTTCAAATTAGAGTTTTATCTGGATGTATGTCCAAAATAGGATTGCTGTATCATATGGCAACTCTATTTTTAGTTTTCTGAGGAACCTTTGTTCTGTGTTTCATAGTGGCTGCACCAGTCTACACTTCCACCAACAGTGTAAGTGGGTTCCCTTTTCTCTAAACCCTCTCTAGCATTTGTTAGTTATAAACTTTTTGATAATGGCCACTTTGACCTGGGTGAGGTGATAGCTCATTGTAGTTTTGATTTGCATTTCTCTGATAATGAGTGATGTTGAGCACCTTTTCATGTACCTGTTGGCCACTTGTACATTTTCTTTGGGAAACTGTCTGTTTAGGTCTGCCCAATTTTTTGACTTTTTTTTTTTTTTTTTGTCATTGAGTTGTATGAGCTGTCTATACATTTTGGAGATTGCATATATTTTTGCAAATATTTTCTCCCAGTCCATAAGTAAGAATATTCAGTCACCTGTTAGCATGGGTTCTAAGTACATTCACATCTACTTATATACTGTTTCACTCTGTTTCATGTCTTCTTTCCGATTGATGCCACTCTGAGCCCTTTATCACATCTCTACCATCTGATTATCGCAATTCTTTCCCCAGAGTCTCAGAGTCTAGCAGTCAAGTTGTTCTTGTGATTATGAAATGTATCTACCCTCTGAAGTTTACATGCTTTACTTCAGTCCTTTGTGTACCTAGAAGGCCCACCAGTAAGACCTTCATGTGTTCAGCTTTCCATACTGGTGGGAAATGGGGGAGGATATAGAAATGGTCTTCCTTTTTGAAGAAAGGAAACTGTGATGCTCAAGAGTAAAAGCAGAGCAGAGGGTTGGGTGGCGTTTTCAGCAACAAAAGGAAGATGTGGCTAGAGATGGAGCAAGTGAGGACAGGAAGGGCAGAGGTCGATGTTCGACAGCAAGAGGGAAGAGCAGTTTCTTCTGAGGAATTCCTCATTTAATTAGGTAAGAGTTTCACATCATCGACTGGTACCAGAATTTCTCTTTGGGATTCAGTTATCTTTGTTTAGTAAAACAGTCAATAAATTCCCTAAGGTGGAAGGTAAGACCATTAGAGTGTAAATATGAGTAGAAATTAAGGATCAGAGAAAAGGGCTAAAATGTTTAACATGATGGAGCAAAAGGCCAGTGGAAACTACTGTAACTGAAATGACTGGGAAAACAAATGGTTAATTTCTTTTCTTCCCCTCCCCCTTTCCTGTTCCTTTTCTTCTCCTCTTTATTCCTCCCCCCTTCTCTCTCTCCCTCACCCTTTCATCATCTTTACTGAGATATAAATGACAAACAATGCAATTCACCAATTTTAAGTACAATATTTGCTAAATTTGGATAAATATGTACAGTTCTATAGCTACCATCACTATGGAGGTCCGGAACAATTCCATCACCCCAAGAAGTTTCCATGTACATTTGTAGTCAATACCTTCCCCTACTCTCTGCACACAGGCAACTGCTGATTTGCTTTCTGTCTCTATGTTTTGCTTTCCTGTGTTCTCATGTAAATGGAATAATGCATCCATTTTGTTTGATTTAATTAGTTACTGTGATATACTTTCCATCCTTTACTTTTTATCTATCTTTGTTTTCAAAGTGGATTTCTTGAGTTCAGCATCAAGTTGGGTGTTGCTTTCAATTCAGTCTTAAAAGCTACCTCTTAGTTGTAGTGTTCTTCCCATTTGCTTTTAATATAATTATTGATATGCTTAGGTTTAAATCTACCATCCTGCTATTGTTTTCTATTTGTCCATCTGGCTTTTGTTCATTATTTTCTGTTCTTTCCTACTTTCTTTTGGATTAATTGAGTATTTTTAACATTTCCTTTTTACCTCCACTTTTGGCTTTTTAGCTTTACTTTATTCGCAGTGCCCTTCAGTTCACAGCATACAACTTATCATAGTCTACCTTCAAGTAATACTATAGCATTTTGCTTACATTACAAGAAACTTGCAATAGTATATTTCCATTTTTGTCCTCCCAGCCTTGTGCTGCTTGTCACCTCCATTTCACTTCTACATATATAATATACCCCATAATAAATTGTCATTATTCTTTGCTCAAATTTAGATAATCAATTATCAATTAAAAACAAGAAAAAATTTTCTCTATACTTATCCATTTCTGGAACTTTTATTCCTTCTTGTGCCTCCAAGAATCTCTCTGATACAACCTTTTTCTGACTAAAGCACTTCCTTTAACTTTTTTTTCCTCTGGTTTGCTAATGAGAAATTGTTTCTGCTTTCTTTGTCTAAAACAGTCTTTATGTTGCCTTCATTTTAAAGGATATTTTTACTTGGTATAGAACACCAAGTGGACAGACCATCCCCATCAGCCCTTATCCAGTACTTTAAAGATATCTCTGTCTTCCCTGGTGGCTCAGATGGTAAAGAATCTGCCTACAATGTGGGAGACTCCAGTTGGATCCCTGGGTTAGGAAGATCCCCTGAAGAAGGAAATGGCAACCCATTCCAGTATCCTTGCCAGGAAAACTCCATGGACAGAGGAGTCTGGCAGGCTACAGTCCATGGGGTTGCAGAGTCAGGCATGACTGAGTGGCACACATACAACTATCTTCTGGCTTGCATTGTTTCTAATGATATGTGCTACGATTCTATTTTTGTCCATCCATGACATTTTCCCTCTATTTTGAACATTTTTTCTTCATCACTGGTTTTCATTTGATTATGATATGCCTTGTGCTTTTATTTATATTTCTTCTTGCTTTTGTCAACCTCCCTGAATTTGTAAGATTATGGTTTTCATCACAGATAGTCAACACTGAAATCAGATTGATTATATTCTTTGCAGCCAAAGATGGAGAAGCTCTATACAGTCAGCAAAACAAGACCAGGAGCTGACTGTGGCTCAGACCATGAACTCCTTATTGCCAAATTCAAACTTAAATTGAAGAAAGTAGGGAAAACCACTAGACCATTCAGGTATGACCTAAATCAAATCTCTTATGATTATGCAGTGGAAGTGAGAAATAGATTTAAGGGCCTAGATCTGATAGATAGAGTGCCTGATGAGCTATGGAATGAGGTTTGTGACATTGTACATGAGACAGGGATCAAGACCATCCCCATGGAAAAGAAATGCAAAAAAGCAAAATGGCTGTCTGGGGAGGCCTTACAAATAGCTGTGAAAAGAAGAGAAGCGAAAAACAAAGGAGAAAAGGAAAGATATAAACATCTGAATGCAGAGTTCCAAGGAATAGCAAGAAGAGATAAAAAAAAGCCTTCTTCAGTGATCAATGCAAAGAAATAGAGGAAAACAACAGAATGGGAAAGACTAGAGATCTCTTCAAGAAAATCAGAGATACCAAGGGAACATTTCATGCAAAGATGGGCTTGATAAAGGACAGAAATGGTATGGACCTAACAGAAGCAGTAGATATTAAGAAGAGGTGGCAAGAATACACAGAAGAACTGTACAAAAAAGATCTTCATGACCCTGATAATCATGATGGTGTGATCACTCACCTAGAGCCAGACATCTTGGAATGTGAAGTCAAGTGGGCCTTAGAAAGCATCACTATGAACAAAGCTAGTGGAGGTGATAGAATTCCAGTTGAGCTATTCCAAATCCTGAAAGATGATGCTGTGAACGTGCTGCACTCAATATGCCAGCAAATTTGGAAAACTCAGCAGTGGCCACAGGACTGGAAAAGGTCAGTTTTCATTCCAATCCCAAAGAAAAGCAATACCAAAGAATGCTCAAACTACCACACAATTGCACTCATCTCACACGCTAGTAAAGTAATGCTCAAAATTCTCCAAGCCAGGCTTCAGCAATATGTGAACTGTGAACTTCCTGATGTTCAAGCTGGTTTTAGGAAAGGCAGAGGAACCAGAGATCAAATTGCCAACATCCGCTGGATCATGGAAAAAGCAAGAGAGTTCCAGAAAAACATCTATTTCTGCTTTATTGACTATGCCAAAGCCTTTGACTGTGTGGATCACAATAAATTGTGGGAAATTCTGAAAGAGATGGGAATACCAGACCACTTGATCTGCCTCTTGAGAAACCTGTATCCAGGTCAGGAAGCAGCAGTTAGAACTGGACATGGAACAACAGACTGGTTCCAAATAGGAAAAGGAGTTCGTCAAGGCTGTATATTGTCACCCTGTTTATTTAACTTACATGCAGAGTACATCATGAGAAACGCTGGGCTGGAAGAAACACAAGCTGGTATCAAGATTGCTGTGATAAATATCAATAACCTCAGAGATGCAGATGACACCACCCTTATGGCAGAAAGTGAAGAGGAACTCAAAAGCCTCTTGATGAAAGTGAAAGTGGAGAGTGAAAAAGTGGGCTTAAAGCTCAACATTCAGAAAACGAAGATCATGGCATCCGGTCCCATCTCTTCATGGGAAATAGATGGGGAAACAGTGGAAACAGTGTCAGACTTTATTTTCTTGAGTTCCAAAATCACTGCAGATGGTGACTGCAGCCATGAAATTAAAAGACGCTTACTCCTTGGAAGGAAAGTTATGACCAACCTAGACAGCATATTCAAAAGCAGAGACATTACTTTGCCAACAAAGGTTCGTCTAGTCAAGGCTATGGTTTTTCCTGTGGTCGTGTATGGATGTGAGAGTTGGACTGTGAAGAAGGCTGAGTGCCGAAGAATTAATGCTTTTAAACTGTGTTGTTGGAGAAGACTCTTGAGAGTCCCTTGGACTGTAAGGAGATCCCACCAGTCCATTCTGAAGGAGATCAGCCCTGGGATTTCTTTGGAAGGAATGATGCTAAAGCTGAAACTCCAGTACTTTGGCCACCTCATGCGAAGAGTTGACTCATTGGAAAGGACTCTGATGCTGGGAGGGATTGGGGGCAGGAGGAGAAGCAGACAACAGAGGATGAGACGGCTGGATGGCATCACTGACTCGATGGACGTGAGTCTGAGGAAATCTGGGAGTTGGTGATGGACAGGGAGGCCTGGCATGCTGCGATTCATGGGGTCGCAAAGAGTCGGACACGACTGAGCGACTGATCTGATCTGAGGTTGGTCATAACTTTTCTTCCAAGGAGTTAGCGTGTTTTAATTTCATGGCTGCAGTCACCATCTGCAGTGATTTTTGGAGCCCCCCAAAATAAAGTCTGTCACTGTTTCCATTGTTTCCCCATCTATTTGCAATGAAGGGATGGGACTAGATGCCATGCTCCTAGCTTTCTGAAGGTTGAGCTTTAAGCCAACTTTTTCACTCTCCTCTTTCACTTTCATCAAGAGGCTCTTTAGTTCTTTGCTTTCTGCCATAAGGGTGGTGTCATCTGCATATCTGAGGTTATTGATATTTCTCCTGGCAATCTTGATTCCAGCTTGTACTTCTTCCAGCCCAGCGTTTCTCTAGATGTACTCTGCATATAAGTCAAATAAGCAGGGTGACAATATACAGCCTTGCCGTACTCCTTTTCCTATTTGGAACCAGTCTGTTGTTCCATGTCCAGTTCTAACTGTTGCTTTCTGACCTGCATACAAATTTCTCAAGAGGCAGATCAGGTGGTCTGGTATTCCCATCTCTTTCAGAATTGTCCACAGTTTATTGTGATCCACACAGTCAAAGGCTTTGGCATAGTCAATAAAGCAGAAAAAGATGTTTTTCTGGAACTCTCTTGCTTTTTCGATAATCCAGTGGATGTTGGCAATTTGATCTCTGGTTCCTCTGCCTTTTCTAAAACCAGCTTGAACATCTGGAAGTTCATGATTCCTGTACTGTTGAAGTCTGGCTTGGAGAATTTTGAGCATTACTTTACTAGCATGTGAAATGAGTGCAATTGTGCAGTAGTTTGAGCATTCTTGGCCTTGCCTTTCTTTGGGATTGGAATGAAAACTGACCTTTTCCAGTCCATTGTCCAATTTCTGTTCCCGCTGGTGATTCTACCCAATACCCATTTATTAGGAAGTCTTTTTACTTTTGATAGTGGGAACATACACTATTCCTGATCCTGTGTGTGGTCTAGGGATTGTTCTGTTTTTTTCTCTTTAGTAATATTTTCCTTACCCTTAATATTTTCCTCTTGTGCATATTAGTGTAATAGCTGAAGACTTGAGAGGACCGTTCACTGGATTCTCACGAGTACTTTCTCTGTGTCTACACCATTCTCTCTAGTACTCTGCACTACAAATCATAAGTTCCAATCACTATAAAGTCTAAATCAAGTAAAGTTTGTTTCTTCAATTCACAGAGAATGCTGGGCTCTATTTCATTTCACCCTCATTGTGCTATGCCCTGGAGACTGTCTCCAGGCAGAGGGCCATCTCATTCTCTTGTGGACCATTCTCTCACAGTGTCTCTTGTTCAATATCTGAAAACTGTTCTTTCATCTGTTTTGCCTACCTGTCTGTTAAGCAAAAGGATAAATCTGTTCCCTCGTGTCCAGGAACTGGAGTCTGAGATGCTGCATTTCTATAAGAAATATTTTATGTTATCTTAGTATCAGCTCCCCTTGTTTAACTGCACATCATCAGGAAAATATATTCCACTCAGAAACACTCGTGTGAATTGGCATGGTATCAGCATATATTTGGGCTCTCCAGATGGGTGTGGCAAACAGCATCTGCACTCATCAGCAGTGGGACATTCAGCTGCTGCAGGAGCATGTACTGCTGTACCACATGAGGTTCTAAGCATGGAAATCATAAGACAGAAGAGCTGAGTAGTTATATCTAGATTTACTGACCCGCTCTCCACAGGACACCATTCAGTGTATGAAAGACAATGCAACCAAATGAAATAATATTATAGTCACGATTTCATTTGCCTTAGAGATAAGAAATAAAGATATACTTTAATACCCTCAGAAGCCTCCAGTTTATTGTTGATGATTAAGCTTATGTCATAGGGGGAAAAAAAAAGACTAGTTGTGGATGGACCATAAAGTCTATTGAAGACAGGAAACTGAATCAGTTACTATAAGCTCAACACAAATCCAACTGTATCAACTCATTCCATCAAACTTTAAAGGGTTTTGTCTTATCCACAGGATAAAGACTAAATGTGTTGCTATGGCTGCTGAAATCATTCATCAGTTTACCCAGTCCGCCTACCCAGTATCATCTCCCTTTATACCTCTATGTTGTCCATATTTTATAATCCATAGCAATGTACTATCTCTAAAATATACTCCAAGTTTGCACTCTTCTCTGTGTCTCTCTACAGCCATCACTGTAGGACAAGTCTAGACTTGAGAACTAGCCTGTTAACTGGTCATTGGGATTCTGGCATAAGAGGAACCCCACAATCTATTTCCCAGCCTGTAGACAGAAGGATCCCTTAAAACCGCAGATCTTTCTTTGCCATGTTCCTGCTTAAAATCCTGACAGTGACCTCTTATTTCTCAAAATCCCTAACAGCAACCACAGGTCCATTTATCATCTAGCCCTTTTTTCTCTCCATTCTCAACATGTGTGACTTTTCTCCTTGTTCACTGCGTATCAGTCACACTTGGACCATGTGACTGGTCTTTTAGTTTCCCAGACATGCCAAATTGTGGCCAAGCTCAGGATCTTTGCAGATATTATTTCCTTTGCCTAGAATGTTCTTCCTCCCTTTCTTTCTTTGGGTAAATGTGTGCTCATCCTTCAGATGTCAGCTTAAATGTAAGCTTGCTTCTTCCTTGATTTCTGATTATACTGTGTCTTTTTTTTTCTTTTATAGCACTCATCACAATTTATAATTAAATATGTGTATAATTATATGATTAATTTCTTCCTGCTAGATAATAATTAACTGTACCATGCACATTTCTATCACTAGAATATGAACAATTCAAAGACAGGTGCTGGATTATACTTCTTTTAGTATCTCTGATGCTTTTACAGTACCTGGCATGGAGAAGGTGCTCAATGAACGTATTGAACTCTTAAGATTTAAGGTTCCTATGGGCTAGAAGCAAGATCATCAAGTCTAAGCTCATGTGTATATCTGTTAGAATTGCGTGGTGTTAAACCAAATCAGATATCAACTTTAACTATATGGAGATACTGTGTAAGAATCTGGATTGCTTGTTTGTGTTAAAGAATATACACTTCCTGGTAGCTCAGCTGGTAAAGAATCCACCTGCAATGCAGAAGACCCCAGTTTGATTCATGGGTCAGGAAGATCCACTGGAGAAGGGATAGGATTCCCATTCCAGTATTCTTGGGCTTCCCTGGTGGCTCAGCCAGTAAAGAATCCACCTGCAATGTGGGAGACCTGAGTTTTATCCCTGGGTTGGGAAGATCCCTGGAGAAGGGATAACAACAACAAATAAAAGCTAGAGATCAAGGTGACACTGGGCCAAATTTCTGCATAGAATTTGGCTGGATCTGAGTCCTGGCTGCCCCCTGCAGTTGGACACTGGCTATCTGATCACCAGTCTCTACTGGACTCAGATTTTCATTGAATTTCCTTCCTGGCTGCTGTTGGCATCTATGTTTGTGACCCTTGTGCTAGTGAAAAGCTTAACATAGGACTCTTGTATCTTCCCCGCCCCCACAGAGGATATCCTTTTGACACTGATAACCAATATTTAATAGGTTGAACTTACATTCTGTTGATAAAAAGGATGTGAGTGTTAAAATTATCAAGAGCTGAGAAATGTTAAAAGCTGAAATAGCTTCCTGTGAATAATCATATTATTCCAGCCTAAACCCAAAAGAAAAAAAGAGTTTATGGGGAAGAGTCTCTACTAATAAACACAATGAACTACCTCTGGAAAGTTGCAAAACAGCTTTGGTAACAGAGCACAACCAGGACTGATAAGGAGATTTGCCATCTCAGGTCAAACCTTGTCTATTGACCGGAATTTGCATGGCAAGTTGTTGACTGACGCTATGTTGAATCAAGCATGATGACCCTTATTCAATGCTTAATGCTTTGTGACTTCATGAGGTGAAAAAATGAAGTTTCTGGACATAATGCTTCCACTGTTCCAACTGTGATTCTACTGTATGAATTTCTCTAGTAGAAAATGGCATTCATAAGCTCTCAAAAGGATAAAATGTGATATTCTTTGTAGGGTGAGAGAGAACTTTTGAAGTTTTTCCTTCCTTTCTCTGGATAAACATATGTTCAAACTTCAGATATCAACCTATATTTCAGCTTATTCATTCCATGATATCTGATATATATAATTTCACAAATACTTAATTAAAATTGATGATACTATAATTAAAATACTTGTGAAATTATATGATTAATGGTATCATCTCCCTGCTAGGTTATGGGAGAAAATACATGAGTTTAGGAGCTAGACTTGAAATTTCTTGGTTGCACCACTTGCTGTCTGAATTTGGGGAAATTGCAGCCTCAGTGTTCTCATTCATAACTTAAGACAATGTAATCATTTTCTTGCAGTGATAGTTCATTGTTTATGGGTTCTGAGGACTGAAAAATACATGCAAAATATCTGGCACTTAACCAGTGTTATGGCAACCTGTGCTAATATTTTCGTATTTTGGTTATGTCCTTTCTCAGCTGTTTTTTTTTTTTTTTAATTGGAGGATAACTGCTTTACAATATTGTGTTGGATGCTGCTGTATGTGAATCAGTCATAATTATACATATATGCTCTCCCTCTTGAGCCTCTCATCCCACTCCTAGGCATTTTTAAAATTGACATTGCCTCTTCCGTTTTTGAAGAAATGAACTTCATACTTCTGATACAATTTATCTTGTGTTCTTAAAGTCTCTTAATATATTAATCACAGCAAATTTAGTAAGTTTCAGAGCAAGCAGAAAATAACATGTAGTCGTTACTTTCTAATCTGGTCCTCAGTTTCTCAGTTTAGTTCAGTGATGATTGTTATCACAATCATCTATGTCCCAGGCTCTGGGTTAGGTGCCAGGGCACAAATATAAAGAAGATAGCTTGAGACCCTGAGGGAGCTCACAGCTTAGTTAATAGCAGACTACAAGCAAGTGCCCTGATTGTGTTGGATTTCATTTCTAGGTTTCTTCTAGGGCCACTTCAATGGAGAAGCCATGATCAGAACACCATGATCAGATCAGTTCATCTCTAATGAGACCAATCATATAATTATATAAGAATCACTGAAGAAGTTCCAACACATGCTAGATAGAGCAGTATAACTGATTATCCAACAATATCAAACTTAAAACTAACACAATATTGTAAAGTTTAAGAATAATATTAAATTAAAAAAAAGAAAAGAACAACAACAACAAAAAATGGTCAGGGTTTCATATCTAAGTTTATTTGAACACATGGTGGTTTTTAATGTCTGCCTTGTTGACCAGAGTAAATTACTGAAAATTTCAGATTCACTTGTTAGTTAAACACAGGATAAATTTCAAGTAACTAAATGAAAAATTACAAGGTGAAATATGGGCATCTTGAAACAAATCTGCATATAGGAATAGATCCTGTAATTAAACTGAGTGAGGATTACTAATGTGATAGTTTGGGGATAATTTTTCACTGCTTTAATTCTTTTCACTTTAAAGTATTTTATTTTACTTTTCATCTAGAATAAAACAAGCAAGTTGTATCTTTGATTTTTGTAAGGTATATAACATGACATATGAAATAGAAATGGCTATATAAAGGAAGCATTTATGAAATATATTTTTTGCAAATCTGACTTTGTAATCAAAATAAAAAGTTTAAAACTCTTAACCAAAAGGAGGAGAACTATCCAGCAAAGACTATTAGGCTAGAGGACAAAAAGTCCTTGTTCAGCTTCCTGCTAGAATAAATTCTTTACACAAGGGTGACCTTTTATTTTATAGTTCTCAATTCTGTTCATTTCCTGCTCTGTCTATAGTCAGCTTTGTGATTACACTTGTCATGATGAACTAATTATTTGCCCAGAGATTCTCAGGGTTTTTTTTCCAAATGTAAAATAGTGCGTACAAGCTTTGGAAAAGTGAAGTTACATAAAGGGCCACTTTGGTCACCCACTAAGGAGCTTTTCCTCTCCATTTAATAAACTCAGTGAACTGTCTGGTGTGCCCTTAAATATTCAGAACATTTTTTTAGAGACTATAACTTAGGCACTGAGCAAATTCGAGTGCTGATGTTGTGTAAAGAGCCTAGTTTCATTGCTCAGGGCCTGCAAGGCTTTTGAAGAAGAAAGACTTGCACACTTGTCACATTTTTTAGACTTATGAGAATTATTATCAATATATTAGCCCTTACAATTTGTTTCAGATATTTACTATATACTCAAAGAAGCATCTGTAGGAGGCCAAAATATCCAGAGCAAAGTGGAAAATGTAATTGACTGCATGATGTCAAGCATTGGAATGTTTTGGAAAAATTGAGAGGACTAAGTTTTCACATAGAGAATTTGGCAACACTTAGATGCAAAGAACAATTTCTGGTGGAAAAGTTATTTACTTGTTTATGTATTATTTGGGGAATTAGCTTACCAGCAGATAGCTGAATATTATAGAACTCATTTTGTTGTGTAGTATTCACAGTGCAACTCCCACATTTAAATTGTGAGAATATAAGTCAAAGAATATAAGTCAAAGGCTTCCCTTGTGGCTCAGACGGTAAAGCGTCTGCCTACAGTGCGGGAGACCTGGGTTCGATCCCTGGGTTGCGAAGTTCCCCTGGAGAAAGAAAGGGCAACTCACTCCAGTATTCTTGCCTGGAGAATCCCATGGACAGAGGAGGCTGGCAGGCTACAGTCCTTGGGGTTGCGAAGAGTCAGACACGACTGAGCGACTTCACTTTCACTTTCAAGTCAAAGAATAATATTAATATTCCCTCAGAAACAAACTGTTAAAGGGAACTGTCTGAAACAGCTTCAGAAATCTTACTGGACAACAAAATTTGCTCAAGCGTGTAGCACTGTGATCAAACGGTTCAGCACGTACTAGCTACAGAGTTTCTGATATTTTAGCCTCAGATTGAAATTCTTTTAGTGATAAAAAGTTTAAAATCAGGTACAGTTGCAGATATTAATATTTTATTTACTAGTTTAAAAACATATTCCTATCAAATGCATTTCTAAAAGAAATGTTCTTGTAAGTATTTTTATAAATCACAATTTGTCCTGTCAAAAGAGCTGCCCATCCTTGCCCTACGTAACATTGTACACCTGTGGAGGGCGTGCAACTGGAAGTAAGTTGAAAACACCATGCTACAACTTGGCGTACAGTAACGTCTTTCCTGACCTGGACTCATATTTCCAGTCATCTCCTAACTAAAGCATAGTCTAGAATTTAAAAAAGCAACAAAGTTCCTGGACAACCAAAATAAATGTAACAAAATCCATGAATGAAAGCTCAGGGTCTTTATCTATGACAATACCATAGATAATGGGCTTCCCTTGTGGCTCAGCTGGTAAAGAATCCGCCTACAATGTGGGAGACCTGGGTTCGATCCCTGGGTTGGGAGGATCCCCTGGAGAAGGGAAAGGCTACCCACTCCAGTATTCTGGCCTGGAGAATTCCATGGACTGTACAGTCCATGGGGTGCCAAAGAGTCAGATACAACTGAGTGACTTTCATTCACCATAGACAACGTAGATCTTCATTTCGAGTCTGTTTACTCTTAGACTACACACAATTCTAACATTTGTGAATATTTGTAAAATCTCATAGTAGATTGTAAGTAATGGTTTAGGAAGGGATTAGAATTTTACTCCTCATCTTCTGTTTTTAAAAAGTCTGGGAAAGTATAACATTTAGAAAGAGTTCTATCCAAAGTGATTTTAAAAAGTATCTTAACACTTAAAGTAAACCTCAAACTATCTGGAAAATGTTATTACTCAAAACAATTCATTCCTTATGTACTCTGGATAACTGAAGTTTTCTGTGCAATTTTAGTTCCTTTTGTCATCTGAATTCTATTGTAGAATTTTATTTCATTTGCGTAGAAATAAAATGATGAGTACTATGTGCCAAAAACTTGACATATACTGTGACTAATCCTTGCAATAACTTTAGTTGGGAGGAATTGCTACCTCATTTTATAGAAATAAAACTGAGGCTTAGTGATAAAGTCAATTGCCTAGTCAAATTTAGGGTTCAAATCCAGGGGTCATTCTGGCTCTAAAGCCAGAATTCTTTCCATGGCTATCTTTTTCTTCTAGCTGATGTCAGTAGGTCTCCAAATCTTTGGTGGGGCTCAAGGATTAATTTCCAGATAAAGAAGATTGCTGTCTAGGTTGGGTCATTCACTGGTTAGCCCAAGCAGCCACAAAGACTGTTTGAGTCTTCTCTTAAGCCTTTATATTGTTTCAACCTCCCAACCATTCATCTCTCAAGTATCTACCTCTGAGATAAGGGAATCTGGATTCTCTTGTAGTTGACTCAGCATATGGTTAATTTATTTCCACTCCTGAAAAAATAGTACAAACCATAGAAGGAGGCTATAAGACATAGGGTAAGTGTCAGACATGAAAAAGGAGATGTTTTATTCTAACAGAGGACACAATAAAATGAATAGAAGGCTTGCCTTTTTATTTTTCACCACAAAGGACAGATCAATCTTTTAGTCTGTTCACTAGATTTGTATCTCATCTCCAAGATAAAATTGGACTTTGTCCATTAATCTGTGTTTACCTTTCTCAGATTCATGAAACCAGGGGCAATAACCAAGTGACCAGTGGAAGTGGTGGGAACATTTTAAAACAACTGCTCATAAATTATTCTGGCAGGAGGGGAGTGCAGGGACAAGTAAACAGTAAAGGAAGAGGGATAATGTTGCAAGGTTCATTCTCTGTGCAAACAGCTTAAGTGGAGTACAAAGTCTGTAACACTTAACTCCTCCAACATCTGAAATAGAACCTGCCTGGAACCTTTTGGAGAAGGCAATGGCAACCCACTCCAGCACTCTTGCCTGGAAAATCCCATGGACAGAGGAGCCTGGTAGGCTGCAGTCCATGGGGTTGCTAAGAGTTGGATACGACTGAGCATCTTCACTTTCACTTTTCACTTTCATGCATTGGAGAAGGAAATGGCAACCCACTCCAGTGTTCTTGCCTGGAGAATCCCAGGGATGGGGGAGCCTGGTGGGCTGCCCTCTGTGGGGTCGCACAGAGTCGGACACAACTGAAGCGACTTAGCAGCAGTAGCAGCAGCAGGAACCTTTTGAGGGTTCTCCCCTTGTGCATGGCATTGCCGAATTCCTGATGCAGTCATCTGGAATACTTATAAGTAGTTGAAATTCTTCTTCACTATGTCATTATGCCATTACATGCTACCTCACCCAGAGTTTTGCAAAGTGGCAAGATGCCTGAAATTTCAGTTAATGCTTCATTGTTTTTCCTCAAGCCAAAGATGAAGTGATAATGCTAATGGTCCTGGGGAGGTTAGTTCATTGACATTATCAGTCATGAGTTGTCAGGATGAGTTTGATAGCAATTTACATAGGAAATAATAAATAAAAAGTCACTTTCTAATCCATATGTGCTGTGTGCTTAGTCACTCAGTCCTGTCTGACTCTTTGTGACCCCACAGACTGTAGCCTGCCCGGCTCCTCTGTCCATGGAGATTATCCAGGCAAGAATACTGGAGTGAATTTCCATGCCCTCTTCCAGAGGATCTTCCCAACCCAGGGATTGAACCCAGGTCTTGCACATTGCAGGCAGATTCTTTGCCATCTGAGTCACCAGGGAAGCCCAAGAATACTGGAGTTGGTAGCCTATCCCTTCTCCAGGGGATCTTTCTGACCCAGGGATCAAACCAGGTCCCCAGCATTGCGGGCAGATTCTTTACCCTCTGAGTCACCAGGGAAGCCCTCTAACCATATACTGTCAGGTAAATATTAAATTATTTGAACATATTTCAAATAACATTTTTAATCTAGATAAAATTGACATTATAACATTATAATTTAAAGACATTTTAATTGAATTACTTTTATCATCATAAAATTATCAAGTGCTTATTATTTGTTAATATTTATCAAGTGCTTATTTTATATACAGGGCTTCCCAGGTGGCCTGGAGAAGGAAATGGCAACCCACTCCAGTATTCTTGCCTGGAAAATCCCATAGATGGAGGACTCTGGCAACCTACAGTCCATGGGTTCTCAAAGAGCTGGACAGGACTGAGCAACTTCACTTTATTTCACTTTCCCAGGTGACGCCAGTGGTAAAGAACCTGCGTGCCAATGTCCAGCCCCTGGGTGGGGAAGGTCCCCTGGAGGAGCGCATGGCAATCCACTCAGAATTCTTGCCTGGAGAATATGCAAGGCATTGTTCTGATATTTCTTGACCACAAACCTATATGAGATAGATATGATTACAATCCCCATTTTACAGATGAGAAAGACGAGGCACCAAGAGGTAGAGTTACTTGCCAAAAGTCACCCAGCTAATAAATGTCTGAGCCAAAATTTGTATGGGGTATCTAGTTCCAGACCTACATTGTAAACCACTCTCCTACTTAGTTCTTCTCTTCAAAGGTATAATGGCTGGCATACATGGGGAAAAGAATTGTGAATCATGAAAAGTTAAAATTTATTTTTAAATGGTGTTATACGAACATCTATTGTAGTATGGGTAATTTTCTTAAATCAGTCGCTAACAGAACTCTACTCTGCTTATTGTGGTCTGAACATCAGCGTAATGGAAATAATCAGAATAATATCAACAATAGGTACTTACCATTCTGTAGCTGATGTGGTCCCTTTAATCTCCACCATATCCATGATCTTCACCATCACTGTCACCATTTACTGGGGACTTACCAGGTTCCAGGGAACCATATTTAGTACATTACCTAAATGATCTCATTTGTTCCTCAAAGCTATCTTATGGAATAGGTATAACTATTCCAATTTTATAGATGAGAAAACTGAAGCTCAGAGATGCTATACTCATAGAATCAGAAATTGTAAAGCTGGAATTCGAACCTAAGTATGCTTTTAAAGTTTATGTTCTTAACCACTTCAGTATGTCCAAAATTTCAATACTACATCTATTACCATCATCACCACTGAATATCACTTATTAGATGCCACCTATGTGCCAGGGTAGCCCTGTGTTTGACTAGTCCTATGTCACTGTTTCAAACTATGGCTCATGGACCAAATCCAGCCAGCTGCCTGTTTTTTGTAAATAAAATTTTACTGGGACACAGCCATGAGCATCCATTTACATATTGTCTGTGGCTGCTTTTGTACTAAATGGTAGATTTGAGTATTTGCAAGATAGATTCTATGACTCTCAAAGCCCAAAGTATTTACTGGCTCTTCACAAAAAAGTTTTTGAACCCCTGCCTTAACCCATCTTGCAATATTATTATTCTCATTTTGCAGAGGAACATATTGGAGTTCATAAAGATTAGATAACCTGCCCATCCAACTATTCAAAAACAAGAACATAGCAAAAAAACTGAGGTCTAGATGACTCCAGAAGGTTTTCACTTTCTCCTCTGAAATCTACAAAGGCACAATTTTTATTATTACCAGTTATAGGAAAGGAGATTTCTCTTAACTTAATTAACAATATGGTTCAAAATGTTTGACACTGGTGGTAAAAGAGTTGTACATTTTCCCATGTCAGAGGGATATGATGTTAAATTCCTCTTACCTTCTGAGAATTTACTGTACTTAATTCCTTGAGCATGGATGCTTAAGGGCTTGTGTGCTTTATTCTTAAAATGAACTTTCATGATGTCTCCAACTTCAGCATACAAAGTAGGCCCAAGAAGTCCTATGAAAACAAGGATTTAAAATATGTCTGTATTCAGGATTACTAAGACAGAGCTGCTCGGAGAAGGCAATGGCACCCTACTCCAGTACTCTTGCCTGAAAAATCCCATGGATGGAGGAGCCTGGTAGGCTGCAGTCCATGGGGTCACGAAGAGTCGGATACGACTGAGCGACTTCCCTTTCACTTTTCTCTTTCATGCATTGGAGAAGAAAATGGCAACCCACTCCAGTGTTCTTGCCTGGAGAATCCCGGGGACGGGGGAGCCTGGTGGGCTGCCGTCTATGGGGTCGCACAGAGTCGGACATGACTGAAGCAACTTAGCAGCAGCAGCAGCAAGACAGAGCTGCTAAGCAAGAAAAACATGCAGAAAACCCCACAGGTGATTGCTGTCATTCCTCTCAGTCTTGAGGTTGATGAGCTTATCTTCAATCTAGAAGGCTTTCCCAGCTCATTACCTTTGTATTCCATGCAGGCAGATAAGGAAAGGAAGGTGGAAATACCTGGCTTGGGCCCAAAGCCAGTTAAGGAAATAGAAGAAATAGTTCTGATCATGTCCACCCCATTCTGATTCACTGTCATTCCTGGAGAGACTGCCATCTTGGGTCAAGAAAGGGTGAGGTGAGAGAAGGCGACTGGCTACTTCAGATCTCTCTGCGATGGGAGACCTCAGAGACCTAAATGAAGTCAGGGAGCAGAACTGACCATTCTGTGGCCCTGAGGCAAGTTCAGAGTCCTGAGGCAGGAGTGAGCTTGATGTATCCAAAGAACAGACCATCAGTGTGGCCAGAGTGAGAAAAGTTAGGGTCACCCCCTATGGGCCATGGTAGGGACTTTGGATTTTCTTCTAAGTGAAATGGAAAATCACTGAGCTTTGTGCAGCAGAGAGACATGGTCTCATATGTTTTAAAGTTAATTCTACATGTACACACTGCTATATTTAAAATGGATAACCAACAAAGACCTACTGTATAGCACAGGCAACTCTGCTCAATATTATGTGGCAGCCTGGGTGGGAGGGGAGTTTGGGGGAGAACGAATACACATTTATGTACGGCTGAGTCCTTTTGCTGTCCACTTGAAACTATCGCAACATTGTTAATTCACTATACCCCAATACAAAATAAAAAGTTTTTTTTTTTTTAAAGTTCATCCTAAAAAAAAAAAATCACAAGAAAGATTTGTCCTAGCTGCTGGGTAGAAAATATTCTGTGTAGTGACAACAGCAGACACAGACCAGGTGGTATAGACTGGAGATAACGCTGTGTTGGGCCAGCATGTGCAGCAGTGAAGCAGGGAGAAGAGGTTAGACTCTGGGCATTTTGACAGTAGAGGCAGCACATTTGCTGAGGGGTTAGATGTAGCCATTGAGAGAGAGAAGGCAAGGGTGATCCTCAGGGTTTTGATCTAAACAACTGGATAAGTAATGTTAGCAGTTACTTTGATGGGGAGCACAGCAGGGACAGCAGATTGAGGTGCAGAAATCAACAGTGAGGCTTCACTTACTACATGCCAGGTGCTGTGCTAGGTCCTGGAGACACATGGATAAATAAGCGACTGTCCTTGTCCTTAAGGAGCTCACAGGCTCATTTGGAGATAGACATATGGTAGGAGCTACTGCTGAGATATGGGCAAAATGCTACAGGAGCAGAAAGGATGAAGGACCAACTCTGTCTGTGGAGTTAGGGCAAGAGTTGATATTTGACTCAGCTTTCTGAAGAATCATATGTTACAGTTTCCCAGAGTGTAATCCTTAGATGCTTCTGCATCAAGAATCAGTGACGGTTGAACTAAAAGGCAGATTTCTCAAGTAAGTACTCTCTCAGCCCCAGTGAACCTGAGTCTGTCTGGAGGTGGGGTCTGGGAATCTGCATTTTAGAGGTGTGCTCCTGAATGATTCTGATGTCCTTCAAAGCTTGAAGACTTGTTGCCAAAAGCCCTTTTTCAGACAGTTGACCATTCTCACTTCCAGGCCATCCATAAGCTCTCATGGGGTTGGCTTCTGCCCATTAGGAATCACAGGAGCAGGAGAAGGAAGTTACAGTAGTCATGGAATTCAACTAGCATTTGTTTGCCATGGAGATAATTGTAATTGTCCCTCTTGATATATTTGAGCACTCTAAGTCTTTACATTAAACCTTCCAGCATATCTTTAAGGTTGTTATTAAGATACTTATTTTACAGATGAAGAAACTGAACCTCAGAGAATTTAAATATCAAGCCCAATAGTATATAGCTAATTAGAGGCATAGCTATAATTTAACCTTAAATCTGTCTGACTCTAAATGCTAAGCTTTTAACCACCTCTTTTTATTGCACCTTGTAGTTATTCATTCTTTTAAGAAATATTGAGTGCTCACATTATCCTAGGTGTCAGAATTGGAATGGTGAGTAGAACAGATGTACCCCCTGCCTTCAAAGATAATAGAAGGCAAGACAGATTTTAACAAATGGGTCACACAAATATTTAATTGCAAACTGTGGTTCATATTATGAAAGAAAAGAAAAGGATTCTCTGCAGGGCATTTGACAGGGGCTTCTAGGCAATTCTTAGAGGCAGGAAGGGGATCAGAGTTGGAAAATGCTTCCCTGAGGAAGTGAGGTATGAAGATATAAATGTTGTTACTTTCTCAAGGCCCTGTTTTCTGAAGACTGTTCTGTCTTACCCTTTCCTTGTGCTCTTTCTCATGCCCTTAAGACAGATATCTTGGCTGACACGTCAGCCTCGATAGGTGGTGTTCTGCACGCAGAACAAACTTTCTTATCTTCAAAGCCTTACTATATGACTCCCTTGTCCAAAAAGAGGACTTTATAAATATACACTCAGCATTTTTTCGGAGAATTGCTCTTTCATGAGCTGTCCCTACACTGTCTCTTATAATCCTGTGTGGTTGTGAAAATTAATTCAATATGACACCACCACAGTGAGACTTTAACTGAAGCCCAAAGGCAAGGCAAAGAGATGGACAAGAGCAGTCCAGGGAGTGGGACTAGCATGTACAAAGGCACTGAGGTGCCAGCACACTTGGCCTATTCAGAGAACTGGCAGATAGCCGTGGGAAGGCAGAGCTTTGGAGGTAAGAGAGAAAGGCAGAAAGTGAAGCCAAAGGCATGATCAGAGGTCTCATCACACAGGGCCTTAAAGACCTCTCAGAGTTTTGCCTCTTAACCTAATAGTATCTGGAAGCAGGGGTGCAACATGGACCAGTGACCAGCTGCATTTGTGAGAAACCAGAGTGAAGGCTGAGAGATGTTGGTAACTTAGTTCAAGGTTAGGACAATGGAGATGATAAGGAGAGAACATTTTAGAGAGCTGTTTAGATCACACTGTCAGGACTTGATGGGTTGCATGTAGAGTAGGGGGTGAGGGAGGTCAAGTGGCCATGGATGGCTGCTGAGGTTCTGGTTTGGAGGGCTGGGTGGATGAGAGGGCCATTTCCTGAAATGGAGGACATTGTGGCAGAGTTTTGTTGTGGGGTGGTGTGTAGTAGGCAGGATAATGCCCTCCCACCTTCTAATCCCTGGGACCTGTAAATATGCTATCTTATATGGCAGAATAGATTCTGTGGGTGTGATTAAGTTAAGGAAGTTGAGATGGGGAGCATTTCTTGGATTATCCAGGTGGGCCCAATGTAATCACAAAGGTCCTCAGAAAAGGGAAGCAGGAGTATCTGAGTTAACAACTAGAAGATGCTACCTGCTGGCTTTGAAGAAGGAAGGGGCCATGAGCCCATGGATGCAGGTAGCTTCTATCAGTAGTAACAGGAAAAGGCAAGGAAATAATTCTCCCCAGAAGCCTCTGGAAGGAACAGAGTTCTTCAAACACCTTGATTTTAACTCAGTGAAACTCATTTGGACTTCTGGCCTCAAGAATTTTGAGATAACAAATTTGTGTTGTTTTAAACCACTAAGTTTATGGTAATTTGTTACAGCAATGATAGGAAACTCATTTTCCCTTAGCAATGAGAGAATGTGATCTTTGAGACAGTCGTCCTATGTTTCCACCCACTGTTGTCTTATTCCACTCCCTGAGCTCCAAGTCCTAGAGTTTACACTGACCTTGTGAGAAGCTTTTTGTTTGAGTTTTTATGTTAGTTCTGCATAGGACCATGGAGTCCATAGAGCTGAATCCTCATCTGAGAGATGGTTACAAAGCCTGGGAAGCGGATGGAAAGAGTGGCGTGTCCAAGGTCAGTCAGTGATTGGGTGGCATTGCTGGGACTAGAACTCAGGTCTCTAGACTCTTGAACCAAAGCTTTCTTTTACCGCCTTCTGCAGGGCAGGGCAGCTCCCTCACTTTCCTGGAATAGTCCCCATGTCTGCACTGGTTTTCACTCCTGGCCATAGCTGACTCCACTGACTGACCCCTCTCTTCTGGCTGATACCCTCAGACCTAGCTCCCAACAGAAGCCCCCACTGGCTACTCCCACCTGCCCAGAATGCCCATAAGCCAAGTCAGGTGCTGACTGCTGTCACATGGTCCACTTCAATTTGTTACCATGGATGCCTTGCTCGGTTGATTTGTTTGTTGGCATCACATGGCTGCACATGCCCGATGCCCAGAATAAGTCTTCTAAGTAATTTAACCTCTTACTGCAATGAGTGGTTAGCAATATTTGTTTAGCCTCCCTATTTGCTTCTTCAGAATTAAAGCAAAACAAAGGGGTATTTTTACAAATGCAAACCAAATACCTTCATGCATGGAGGCAAACAGCAAACACGGCTGAATGTTGTTTGAGCTGCCATTTAGATCCTCCATAAACCAGATGGCCTAAGACCGTTTCTGCCTTTTCTTTGGTGCCCAATGTCAAATTGGGGGAAAGAGTGGCCTGTCTTGAGATTGCAGGATGGTAGCACAGCCTGTACCCAATTTTATGCAGTTTTGGAATGAAAACTGCAGGAGGTAAGCTAACACAATCCTGTGCTCTCAGGTGAATAATGTGTTGCAGAACACAGGGAAGCCCATTGTTGCTGCTGCTGCTAAGTCACCTCAGTCGTGTCCGACTCTGTGCAACCCTATAGTTGGCAGCCCACCAGGCTCCCCTGTCCCTGGGATTCTCCATGCAAGAACACTGGAGTGGGTTGCAATTTCCTTATCCAGAGGATCTTCCTGAACCAGGAATTGAACCTGGGTCTCCCACAGGGTAGGCAGACTCTGTACCATCTGAGCATATGTGAATTATCAACTAGGGGACCTAACTGGAGGACGTCATCTCCTAATGGCCTTTATCAGTCCTGTGAACTATGTTACCATATTCACCACATTTGAGATCCCAGAAACCCATTCATCCTACTTTCCTTAACTGAAAAAGAGTTGAGGAAAAGAGAAGAAATTTTTCTTTAAAAATTATAGCTATTATGCATATCGCACTAAATAAAAAAGAGATGGGAAGGATAGATGCAAAAAAAAATCAGCCATATACAGTTCCTTTAAACGAATTTCAGGACCCAGCAAATAATCATTTGCTAAAGTTCATTTGTGCTTGTTAAACTAGACCATAAGCTCCACGAAGGCAGGGGATGCATTTGTCTTGTCCACCATGACATCCATAGTGCCTATTTCAATGCCCAGCCCACAGTAGGTGCTCTTTAATAGTTTGCTAGATGAATGAATAAAAATTTGAACGCTTAAAAGTTGTGTTTAGCTTTTTAAAATCAATATTAAAAACAGTTGTCTTCATAGGCATGTGACCCATGAAATTGCACAGGGCCCCATACTCAGGAGGGCCCCCAGCTTGGCTTAATGCTTTGTTGTCACTGTTTTGAAACTCTCGACACTATGAATAAGAGCCCTACAAATTATGTAGTCACACTGGTTAAAAACAACAAAGACACATTACTATAAATATCACTAAATGTATATTTTAGATATATGTGAATATCAAATTAGCCATAGAGTTTTATCTTCAAAATTTAAAAATATATTTCAGGCTTACCTGAAGTTCTGGATTGTGGTTTTTCTTTCTGAAAATATGCTTCATACTCCCTGTAGACAATTTTCTTAAAGGAGGTTTCAAAAGGTTTCGAACTGGAAATAAGATACATTTGAAAGGCTTATATGACATCTACTCACAGTACAACAAAATAGATCTCTCATGTCCTCAAACCTTTACTAGAAATAACAGTATTTTTAAACTGCATTTCAGAAACCCCAGTCTTATAAATATGAATGGTAAGTGAAGTTAATAAAATAATTATTGATGTCTTCAAGAATATTCTATTGTGATAACCATTCTTCCACAAATTTAGCTTGCATTAACCAACCCTATTACTCAGATCAAATTTCTAAAAAAGAACCCAAACTTTAGGCTTATATTTTAAATGATTAAAGATATGGCCAAATTCCTTATGAATAAATATGTGAGCTGCTTTTCAACTCATCATTCATATACAGTTTTAAGCTGCTGGTGTTAGTTGCTCAGTCATGTCTGACTCTTTGTGACCCCATGGACTGTAGCCCCGGAGAAGGCAATGGAACCCCACTCCAGTACTCTTGCCTGGAAAATCCCATGGATGGAGGAGCCTGTTAGGCTGCAGTCCATGGGGTCGAGAAGAGTTGGACGCGACTGAGCGACTTCACTTTCACTTTTCACTTTCCTGCATTGGAGAAGGAAATGGCAACCTACTCCAGTGTTCTTGCCTAAAGAATCCCAGGGACAGGGGAGCCTGGTGGGCTGCCGTCTCTGGGGTCGCACAGAGTCGGACACGACTGAAGCGACTTAGCAGCAGCAACAGCAGGACTGTAGCCCAGCAGGCTCCTCTGTCCATGGAATTCTCTAGACAAAAGTACTGGAGTGGTTTGCCATTTTCTTCTCCAGGATTCTTCTCAACCCAGGGATTGAACCTGCATATCCTGCATTGCAGGCAGATTGTGTACCGCCTGAGCCACCAAGGAAGCCCAAGCTGCTGGGGAACTGTCAAAAACTGTTGATTTAATGGACTCTTCTTGCTCAGAAGTTGAAGATGGCTAATGGAGTCAAAGCCCTGGGATTCATATAGGAAACAAATGAATAACAAATCTAAGTTTAAGTAACTTGCCTGAGGAGAAACAGTTGATAATGGCAAAACCAAGATTCAAAAACTACTGTCCGGTCATCCTTGGTATCTGTGGGGGTTGGTTCCACAACACCCCTGTGCCAGCTCTAAACCCTTTGTAGGTATCAGTTTATTTAAAACTGCAGATGTTCAAGTCCCTTCTATAAGAGTACAGTTAGCCGGCTGTATCTTCAGCTTTCATATCCACAGATGCACAGGGCCAATTGTTTCCATGGTTAAGAATTCAGAGAGGAAAGCAGGGAGAGTACTGGGATAATTTCCATCCTTTCCTTCTATGTCTCTAAAGATGGGCACGTCATTCCCATCCTTGTCTTAAACTCAAAGTTAAAGGTAAAAGGAAAGATAATAGTAGTAGTGTTAGTTGCTCAGCCATCTCTGACTTTTTGCAACCCCATGGACTGCAGCTCACCAGGCTCCTCTGTCCATCTGATTCTCCAGTCAAGAATACTGGAGTGGATAGCTGTTGCCTGCTCCAGGGGATTTTTCCAACCCAGGGATCAAACCCAGATCTCCTGCATTGCAGGCAGATTCTTTACCATCTGAGCCACGAGGGGAGCCCAAAAGGAAAGATAATTGGGGACAATTTCTTACAGATATGTAAACCAGTTGCCCATATTGGCTTTGATATGCTTCCTAATCCAGAGAGTGGCCCAGTATAATTAGGTCATAACAGAGAAAGATACTAATCACATTTGCTTTGATGTTTATGTAGCACAGAGGCTAAGAGAACTGGTTGTATGTACAGAGTGTCTGGGTTTGAATCCTGTATCTACCCCTTGTTACCTATATAACCTTGAAAAGTTTATTTAATCCATTTTTGCCTCTGTTTCTGTAATTGTGAGCTGGGACCAACAGTAAAATCTCCTTCAAGGATTATTACAAATTTTAAATAAACTGATACCTACAAAGGGTTTAGAGCCTGCACATTGTAAATATTCAATGCATTTTAGCTAGTAATATCTTAAAAGTGTAATTAAAGTTGATTTTTCACTTTCAAGTTTCCCCAGCAAGCAGAAAAATCTGTAATTTTAGTAGTTTTCATAATTTTAAAATGTGGGATACAAGAACTGTGTTAATATTTGAATGCAGAATTAAAAGAGGCACGTGTAAGTATTTTTGGAAAGGCCAGCTATAGAAGGTGGTAGGTTCTCAGTCACTGGAAGCATTCAAGTAGAAACTAGACAATTATTTACTAATTGCTTTGAGTGCTTTGAGTTTGGGAAAAAGTAGGAAGTTAAAACATGCAAGTTGAAAATTAATTAAATGACCTCTTAAGAGTTCATAGAGCCCAAGAACCCTAGGATTGTATATGTTAGTGTCCATAATGTGGAGGTCCTTTTTCTTGGAAGGGTGCAATTGAAACGTGTTTCCTGTCCCTAACCATAGATCTTTAAATACAGGAGTACAGGTGACAGTATAAAATCTTTACTATGAAAAATCAGTCTTTTATGTAGAGTAATTTTAATAGAGGTGTGCTTCCTAATATGTTTCCCTGTGTATATTGTGTGTGCATACTGAGGTATATTTATTTTTAATTTGAACAACTGAATTGCTATTGGAAAATAATCAGTCTGAGCAGAAAGTTAAAGATGAATTCAAACAATATGCATGATGAGTTTTCCATTTATGAGAATTCTTTAAAGATGATTTATTCATAATAAAATCATATAAAGCTTAAACCCTTGAGAGAACAATGTACATCTATTTTTTTCAATATCTGTTACTATATGCATGCAAGTGATTGAACATATTTCCTTAGGGAAATTTTCAAAAATATTCACTTTTGCTCAAGAGCAAGAATAAAAGATCTATTTCACCACTAAAAGGCACTGCCCTGACAATATTACATGAAATAAGGAAAGATCTTCGCTTGGTGCTAAAATACACTTTAGGAAAGGATGGATGTTGATTTCTTTATAGTGAGTATCATTAGCTCTCGATGTAGGACAATTTAAAACAAGTTAGTTTAAGCAGCCAGATATACAGGTTTAATTTTTCACGTAGATGTACTAGACCAACACAATACTGTAAAGCAATTATCTTTCAATTAAAAATAAATAAATTTTTAAAAAAGAAGTACTAGAAAGAAATGACATGATTTGAGGTTTGAAAATAGCGACAGTTCATCTGGATTATCACTGCTTGGTTTTGACTCAATAATTGATAACAGAGGAGTAACTGTTCCCAGAATTCTGGAAACTCAATCACAGAGTGAGAGGATAGGATGACCAATCACGGCTTCTTTTGAGAACTCACCAGGTAAATCAGGGTGTTGCCCTATGTGATTCTGCCTTCAATATTCAACTTGTTATTCTCGTTGTTAATTGCAGAAGAAAGAACTCCCAAGTATAAGCAAGCATAAGCATGACATAGGAAAGCCAGCATCCAAGCTAGTGTTCTACCCATGAGCAGGAAAATAGATGTTGGAAAGACTGCTATTTCCTTTGGGGTTTTTGTTAGTATCGGCTCTCTAAGGGTGAGGGTGTGACCTAGATTATCACCTTGAAATACAATATTTTAAATGATTTTTTTTAAGAGGGACTTACTACTACAAGACCAAGCTGACACACCCTCCGAAATAATCCAGTTACAGAGAAAAGATTTTGAAAGGGTTAATGTTATGCACTAAAAGGCTTAAAACATCACAATACTTTCCTGGCAGATTGCTTTGGTTTCGAAATTGTAAAAGAGGAACACATCTTTCACAATCATTTAAACTGTGATGTTAAGTTAAAAAAAAATCTTAGTTACACTAAGAGGTTTACTATTCAGAGAAATACTAAGTAGAACCTGTGATTTGTTTAATTTCTGGGAAATCTTATTTCTAATCTTTCAGTTAGGAAAAGAGTTTGCAACTCAGATACAGTTTTATTATTTGACCCTTGTCTTAGTTACATAAGCCTTTTAATAGTGACTCTTATCAAAATAGCCAGAGTAGACCATATCCCAGGGACTGATAAAGAATGAGAGAAGAATGAGAGTCATGTGAAACAGGAAAAAAGATAAAAGAAAAACAATGTTGCATTTTTATGAATTGATGATTTGAAAGTCATTTATAAGAAGGCAACAAAAGTTTGGCAGTTGTTACTCAATAATCTGCTTATAATAAAGTTACAAGGTACACATCTTTAGTTTTAGAAGATGAAGCTAAGTGGATATAAAATAAATAGTATGTACCTAGAAGTTGTGTCTGACTCTTTGTGACCTGATGAACTATAGTCCACCAGGCTCCTCTGTCCATGGGATTTCCCAAGCAAGAATACTGGAGTGGGGTGCCATTTCCTTCTTCAGAGGATTTTCCTGACCCAGGCATTGAAACCAAGTCTCCTGCACTGCGCAAGATTCTTCACCATCTGAGCCACCAGGGAAGCCCTTCCTAAAAATACTAAACTACTAAATATCTGGAATAGGAGTTTGCAACAAGGGCTAACGAAGAGGTAGGTGCCTGGTGCTTTTGAATCAATCAATATATTAAACCAACAAGCAATGATACTAACAAAATTATATCAACAACAAACTCTTGAAAGCAGTATCTAGCCAAACAATATTTTCTGTAACCTTAGAATATTACACTGTATTATTAGAGGCAAAATGAGCATCCACCAATTTTATTCATTAAACCCTCCTATTAATTATATTTACCTATCTGAAGTTAAACACACACACACACACAGAAATGGAATTGCAAAAGGAATGTTCTCTAAAAGAAATAGATTATTCTTCCCGGAGAAACCCATCCAGACACCCCACCTGCCTTACCTGAGGTGTGTGGACTCGGGGCGGTAGTTCCATCTGATGCTCTGAGCAGCTACGTAGAACTGCCTTAGCTTTGCTGCTTCAGCCCCTAGGTTCCCCCAGCCTGCCCAGCTGCTGCCTAGGACCACGAGGACCCAGAAACCAGGGCAAGCGAGGAACATGGTTCCTTTCCTTCTCTTGCCTGCCGCCACCACCCCGGGGGTGGGTTAGGGCTGCCTCTGCGAGGCTGTCCGCGGGCCGGGCTGCAGTGAGCTCCCAGAGGCTGCGGGTGGCAGTGTCCTCCTCCTTGTCAACTCCCCCAGGCGCCGCTGATGGCTATAGCCCGGACTGTCCCCACCTCCTCAGACCTTTCTAGGCTGAGGGTTGGCTGGGTCACTGCCCCAGATGACGGAGGTATTAGGAAGAGCCAGCGAGTTAGTGACTGTTTTACCACGGGTGAAGGAAATGCGGTGATAGGAGGTTCTAGCGGCCAGGGCAGTACTCAGGGATTCATGAGAGGGGGTAAAACTGTTTCCCACACTTCCATCTGCTCAGCCCACTGCCCAGGAACCCCTCACCAGCCCTAGCCAACAAAAAAGCTGCCTGGGGCAGAGTTCACACTTGCCAGACCGTCTGCACTTCCCATCGTGGTGGGACCCAAAATCCTTAACCACACTACTCTCCTTCTGATCTGAGGAAGAGGGCATTATGCCCTGTTGCTGGGCACAGAAATACTATATTTTCAGGTGGTGAGGAAGCAAGGGGGTGATCACATGAATGGGGCCTGATGGCCTGGCTCACTTTACTAACTTCTACCCATGTACAGTTCTGTCTTGACTCAATATTGTGTTAGTTTCAGCTGTACAGCAAAGTGATACATATATGGGTTTCCCAGGTGGTTCAGCGGTTGAGTCCGTCTGCCAATGCAGGAGACACAGGTTCAATCCCTGGGTGGGGAAGATCCCCTGGAGAAGGGAAATGGCAACCCACTCTAGTAGCTAATTTCCATGCCTGGAAAATTCCATAGACAGAGGAGCCTGGCAGGCTACAGTCCATAGGGTCACAAAGAGTCAGATACAAGTTAGTGACTAAACAACAGCATAAATGTATATAATCTTTTTTAGATTCTTTTCCATTATAGGTTGTTATAAACTGTTGAGTATGGCTCCCTGTGCTATACAGTAGGTCCTTGTTGTTTATCTATTTTATACAGAGTTAGTGTATATATTTTAATCCCAAATTCCTAATTTATCCCTCCCGTCTCCCCCTTTGGTATTCATTAAGTTTGATTTCTGGGTCTGGGAGTCTGTTTCTGTTTTGTAAATAAGTTCCTTTGTGCCATTTTCTTTAAGATTCCGCATGTAAGTGATATCATCTGCCATCTGTCTTTGTCTGTTGCACAGTTCCGTCTTGATAAGGGCCTGTGGCCACCTAAGGCAGAGACAAAAGAGAGGGCTTAAAGAGTTTCACTGGGAGAATCAGACCAGATCTCAATCCCACTTACTTGCTGTATTCTCTTGGATAAGTTACACAACCTCTCTGATCTCAGTTTTGACATCAGGAGAATAAGGATGATAATAATAATTTTCCCCAATAGGGTGGTTGGGAGGATAAAGGAACACTGTGTAGTTGATTACTATGATTATATCTTTTCTGTCCCCAGGGCTCCTTACGTATTTCAGAGGATCTGGCTGGTTCTCATGGCTTTAAGATATGATTTTGCTATGTATAGAGAATCTGAGAATTATCTTGTCTGAAGCATCATTATGATTTATCTTGGGCTCCCTGAATCTACTTGCCTCCAAGCTTCTGTCTATGACTTGTCTCAGGGGCTTCCCTGGTGGCTCAGTGGTAAAAAAAAATCTGCCTGTCAATGCAGGAGACATGGGTTCAATCTCTGGGTCAGGAAGATCCCCTGGAGAAGGAAATGGCAACCCACTCCAGTATTCTTGCCTGGAAAGTCCCATGGGCAGAGGATTTGTCGCAACAGTTCTCAATAAATTGTTATCTAGCATCTCACATGGGATCTCCATGATGTCAGGCTCCTTAGCAACCTCTGTCTTTGCTTCTTGGCTGACATTATTTGATTTACTAAGAATGCCATTCTCTTACTCTTCACTGTCCACTCTGTAAATTCCAATCAGAGTCTCACCTATCTCCTTGATTCTGGGACAAACTGACTTTTCCATTTTATGAATTCCTACCACACTCTTCAAATAACATACTTATTACTCTTGGTCAGTTTGTATTGGTGTCTCTTGTGTCCCCAATTACATTATCAGCTATTGAAGAACAGGAACAGTGCCATTTCCTTTTTCATTTATAATATCAGTGCTTTACAAAGCTGGTAAGCCATCAGAATTCCATTGGGGGAGATTTTTACAAAATATAGATTCTGAGTCAGGACACAGGGCTGACAATCATTCTCCTATAATACTGAGCCTAAGTAAGTGTTAGTCGCTCAGTTGTGGCTGACTCTGCCACCCCATGGACTGCAGTCCACCAGGCTCCTCTGTCCATGAGATTTTCCAGACAATGATACTGGAGTGGGTTGCCATTTCCTTCTCCAGGGATCTTCCCGACCCAGGGATCGGACCCAGGCCTCCTGCACTGCAGGCAGATTCTTTACCAACTGAGCTATAAGGGAAGCCCTAATACTGAGCCTAGTGATCAGCATAAAGTGAGCAGTCAGAGGTGCTGTGGGCACTTTCATGTGAGTGAAGCTTTTTATTTATTTATTTTATTTTATTTTTTAACTTTAAAATATTGTATTGGTTTTGCCATATATCAACATGAATCCGCCACAGGTATACATGCATTCCCCATCCTGAACCCTCCTCCCTCCTCCCTTCCTATACCATCCCTCTGGGTCGTCCCAATGCACCAGCCCCAAGCATCCAGTATCGTGCATAGAACCTGGACTGGTGACTCATTTCATATATGATATTATACACGTTTCAATGCCATTCTCCCAAATCGTCCCACCCTCTCCCTCTCCCACAGAGTCCAAAAGACTCTAGAACAGTGACACCTTTTAAAAGCAGTGTGTCCCTAAATCTCGAGGTTACTACCAAAATTCTTGCAAAACCTTGTAACCTTTAGTTAGACTGTTTCACCATTTTTATTTGCGTGTTTTATTTGCATTTTATTTGCATGTTTACCTAGTCCGTGTGACATGTTCATTGCCTCGCTTTTCACAGAAAGGACAGCTATATTGTTTGGCTCTGTATTTTTTGTATCAGTTTCAGATAAGTACTGTGTAACTTTTAATAACGTATTTATTAAATATGTGAATCAAATAAAACACATTCAGGCGATGAAGACTTTTCTGCTTCTCTAATTTTCTTCTTGTGTGTTTAGGGTGGTGGTAAGATACATATTTGCCGACTCTAGTCTCGAGTTTGTAATTGGGACAACCGTGATTGTATATTACATTAATGTCAACAAAGTGATGGATACAGACTTTATTCAGCAAAATACCAAACACTAGAACATGGCATTTAGGGAATCCTTTTAACTAGACATTCAAGGATTGGTCTCTGGGTCCTCTGGGGGAGAGTGACGGCGGAGGGACGGTCTACAGTGACGTGTACCTTCCTGTCTGGAGCACCAGTCTTCTGTGGCCTCTGCAGCCTCTGGTGCCATCCAGAGGCCTCTCTTGGAGCTTCAAGGAAGTCCAGAAGGCTTCACCAACAGCAAGCACTGAAGACCCAGGAAATCCTATAGAAATTCCCTCAAGTCAGAGACACCTCCTGCCTTCCAACAAAGTAGAGGAGAACCTCCTCCAGTCCCAAAATAAAGAGGCATTTTTATTTTTCCAGTCTGGTCTTCTGGTGAGTCAGATGCTCTGGACTCTAGCTAATTAGTACCGCAAGTGACAGCTAGGCCAAAGCCCACAGAACACTGCAGAAAGACTCAGTCCCAGCTTCTGAGGCTTGTGTTGGAGGAAGAGGAAATGGAGCAGGAAGGGGTGGTGGGTGGAGAATTGGGGCTTGTGGTCCAGTCCGTCTGCTCTGGTGCAGAACTAATCTAAAGGAAATTCCATGTCCTTTATTCACAAGTATTTACAGAAAACGGCAGCAAATACTCAACAGTTATAATCAAGTCTTTTCGGGAAAGCTGATGTTCAAAAATAGGATCCTGTGGGGATTGGACGAGGTCACCAAGACAAAGACAGGTCTCTGAAAATGACAGCGAGAATTAAAATTATTGTATTTTCCTGAAAAATATCAAAGAAAGCTCTCATCATATGTACCCTCTAAGGCTTTGTATAATCTTTTTCTAGATTCCAGATATTCTGTTATCTAGGCTATTTAGGAAACTTAACCACTCACTGAGCTTTTTGGAAGAAAGAAGGTATTATCATATATGGCATATATGATATTATATGATAATATAACATTATAATATATGATAATATCATATTATTTTTGATAATTATATGATAATATCATATTATTTTTGTTTTCCCAGCAGGTTGCATAGGGAACTGGCTCCATAAAGTTTGTAAAATTTTTCTAGTTGTCATGATTTCTGGTGATCAAGCAAGGCTACAGTATGAGTACCATCTAGCAGCCAGTAATGGGAATGTCATACATCCTGAAATAAGTTACATCTAATTAGAACACTTATATCCTGGAGTAAATGGAAATCCTCCTATATGCTCACCATCTATTGTACTCTTCTGCTGTGCCTGTCTCCCACTGCCAACACAATTTCCTGCATAGTTTGAACTCTAATATATGCTTAAAGCGTAACTCCTCATTATATAAAGAAAAGGCAAGCTTTATAGTCTTTTTTTTCCTACTGTCTGTTTCCTTCAAAAATACATCTGTAGGCAACTTACCTTAAGGGCTTGGGTCAAACGCAGCATTTGTAAAAACTCCGTATGTTCCTAGGTGGCTAAAGAACAGAAACACAAAGGTGAACTTGCCATATGATGCTTTGTCCTTGACCCCAGTCCTTCACAAAGTTCATCCAGAGACCATGAAATACCACCCAGCCCTGAAATTCTCTGACTTTAGAGGGAAAGAAGAGTAAAAATCAAAGAGATTTTCAAGATCCCAATCAACTGTTCTGGGTAATTTTCTTTGTGCTTCATACCCAAGTTATTGTTGATACTTTAGGTACTGAATACCTGCTCTGACCCCTGTTGTAGCCTCTTCCTGGTGAGAGGAAATCCTTTTAAAATTCTACCCTTAATACTTGATCATACGGCAATACTTTTCAAAGAATGGTAGTACTGCTCCCTATAGCAATTTTTAAAAATTTTCATAATGAGCAAGACTTATTATTGACATTTAGGCAGGGACTAAGGATGCTGGATGTCCTAAAATGCCCAAGGCACAAAAGAATTGTCTTATACACTCCACACAACTTTAGAAAAGCTACTCAACATTCCTGGAGGTGAAAAATCTCTGAGCCTAGAACTGAACAGCTTTACATATAAATGTTAAGTTTTCTGTGTGTATCTTTTAAAACACAATTACCATCTGAATTAAGAGAAGATAATAACAGGTTTTCCAACTCTTCGCCAGAATAATTCATCATTTTAAAAAATCAGGTTGGTGTTGACAACACTTCGGATACTGTTTGACTCACTAATAGACTATTCCTGCCAGCTGACCTTTCTGACTGTTGCCTTCATCGTGATTCTACCTGAAGGTACAAGTATCTGATGGATGATGACTTCATAGCATTGCTAGTGTGGTGCCCCAGTTCCAGTGTGTTATTTCTATGTCACTTTCCCTTGTATCTTGTATTTCTCCCTTATATTATCATTAGGGCACTTAGTGATTTTTTAAAAATATTATGTATTGCTGGGACATATTACTGGTAAATTTTGCTTCAGAATTAGTCTAGGGGACATTGCCAAAGACTGTTTCATAAAAGGCGTGTCTGTATAGTCATTCTGACATACTCATACAGTGAATTAATAATTCACAGAGTGAATTAAAAAGTCAAACTAGAAAAACTTAACCATAAAACATTTCCATCTTACCTTTGAGGGTTCAAGGGGCTTTTTCCATCATCTGAAATAAGCAAGAAGACACAGACAATTGGTTTAAAAGAAAAAAAATGAGATGAAGGGGAAAGGTCATCAGCGATAGGGTTATTGAGGTAAGTCAGCAGACTGATTTCCAGGCAGGCTTATTATAAGGGACTTATTGGGAACAATCCCTCCCTGAGAGGTGGGACCTGTTTTAGGCTAAATTAAACATTCAGCAGTATGCAACTCCAGAGTCCACTCATCTTTCTTCTCTTCTCTTTCTCTAACAACCTGTCCTCCTACGTCGGTCCCTGACTTCATCCCCTTGGCTACTCTTGGTGTCGTTGAGACCATCGGTTCTCAAAACCCATTTCTTTGGCACCTGAGACCCTCTGCATTTGCATTCTGTCCATACTCTCTTAATCATTATTTGGTGGTGGTTTAGTCATTAAGTTGTGTCCGACTCTTGCAACCCCATTTACTGTAGCCTGTTAGACTGGGGTTTTCCAGGCAAGAATACTGGAGTGGGTTGCTGTTTCTTTCTCCAAGGGATCTTCCTGACCCAGGAATCCAACCTGGGTCTCCTGCATTGCAGGCAGATTCTTTACCAACTGAGCTTGGGCAAGCTAATTGCATAAACAAACCCAAACATAACAGTGGGTGTTTTCCTTCCCTGATCATATACACTATCGGGGGCCTCCTGTCATAATCCAGACACTGAACTCTGATTGTGGACACTTTAAACATGGCAGCATGTCTGTCAATCATCCCATGGGTAGATACAAAGGGGAAAGCATCTCATGCCTGAATGCATTTAGAAAATATTAGGTGAAATGAAAAAGAACAAGTGTATTTATTACAGGGCATGATTGAGCTTTTGGTGTGATAATGAGGGTGCACTTTGAATTTGCAGGAGAGGGATGTAAAGTATTCAGGCTTTTCCTAGTATTTGAACTTGGAATCCTAGAAAGTTTAAAATCAAAGTGGGACAGATTAGAACATTCCATCCCCACAAATGAATTTTTTATTATATAGATATTAGAGGATGGGTGGTGGCTGATCCCTCTCCATAGTTTAGAGGGTTCACTGGAAATATCTCAAAACTAAAGAAAGAATTTGGGGAAGATGCAGGAACAGGATTCTTACACGGTGATGGAGATTGGGATCAGGGTCTTAGGAGCTCTTGCCTCTGCCTTCTGGATTAGGTTAAGCAGGCACAGATGTTGCGTGGAGGGACTGGTTGTAGATTTTTGGTCTTTAAGCAGAGTTACTGTTTATCTGTTGTCCTATTCACTCACTCACAGGAGAGTATATTAAGGAACTTTGGAAAATCAGCCTAATGCAATGGTGGCTTTGTGAAAGGAGAGAGCATGAGAATAGGGAACAAGGGGTTCTTCTGAGCAGTGAAGAATAGGTGTTGAAATTTCAATTCCAGGAGAGTGCTGGCAAGTACTTTTAACATAGCCACTTTCTGTCCCTGGATTTGAGCATTCCTGACCCCTTTGATACCCCCAGTTTGATGAGGAGAGATGGGCAGCCTCATTAGCTTATTTGAAGAGGCTTGTTTATGTCAGAAAGAGACAAATACCATATTATATCACTTAAATGTGAAATCTAAAATATCGCACAAATGAACTTATCTACAAAACAGACTCACAGACATAGAAAACAGACTTGTGATTGCCAAGGGGGAGGATGGGAGGATAAGGGATGAACTGGGAATTTGGGGTTGGTAGCTGCCGACTATTACATATAAATGAATAAACAATGTCCTACTGTATAGAATGGGGAACTGTATCCAGTCTCCTGGGATAAGCCATAATGGAAAAGGATATTTAAATAAGAATGTATGTATGTGTAAAAATGAGTCACTTAGCTGTATAGATTGGCACAATATTGTACATCAACTTAAAAAAAAGAAGAGGCTTCTCCACTTAGGGACAGGCTGAGCATCTCAGGCAGACAATGAAAGGATGTTTGAACTCTTAAGGGAGGGTTCTCTTTTTTTATTCCTAGGCTACAGCTATCTTTTGATGAACAATCCGAGAAACACAGTTTCCCTTATAGAAAATCTTCATCCATTTGGGTCACTTTCTTGCCTCAATCCTGAATTAGCTCTACAAGTTTTCATGAGCACATACACATCTCTTAGCTTTCATACCAAGTCATTACTAAAGCAGCAGCTCTTTTACACTTCCTGCTTTGTTTTTCACTTCCTCCACTAGCTTTTTTTTTTTTTTTTCCCCAATTCAGGTGCAATAAACTCTTGAACATAGCATTTTCCCAGGTATTTTGCCCTTTTAGGTCTTGTCACATGCTATTATCTCTGCTGTAGCTCTATTTTGATTTTTTCCTTTGGCAAAATCCATCCCTCTTATTCTTCAAAGTTAAACTTAAAAGAGCCTTTTCTGCCCTATCAGTCTGGGTGGGACCCTTCTATTTTGTATTCCAGGAGTGGTCAGGTAGCATTTTTGCCCTAATGCACTTGATACACTTCAGTATTAGCATTGATTTAACTTGAAGTCGCCTACTGAATTATACATTCCTTACTATCAAGGACCATCATTCTGGGTTACACTACCTAATCAGTTGACCAATAAATGGCTATTGTGTGAAAGAATGAATGAATGAAGTATAACTCCTTTCTAGTTAGTTTTGGCAATAACCAAGGTTACCTGGACCAGAAGCCCCCAAGTGTCAGTATGCACACTGGCCTCATAAAATCTTAGTAGGTGGAGTTGGGGTGGGGAGGAACTTTTGAAAATTTCAGATTTCCAGGCCCATGTCCAGATTTCCATTATATGAGGATCTGTGTTTTATTTTTTCCCCCTAAATTTGACTCTGATGGGAGTTGGTTCTCAGGACCACTTAACTTGGCTTTATTTTCTTTTAATTCAAATGTTTTCAGACATGAACTACTGAAGTTGTGGTTTCACTGCCTTGCCCCAAATCACATGAAAGAAGAAAATAAGGAGAATACCGTTTCCAATTTACCTTTTTGTCTGCAACGCCTTCTTAGCAGAGCCAGGAGAATTGAACCCGTCACTAAGCCTGTTGTACCAGCTGCTGCTCCACCAACATAAGTCAGGGTTTCCTGGATAGTCAGTGGCCCTGCTGTAAAACAAAAACACACACGTGTGAGACATAAGAAGTGTTTCGTGCAGAAGACCATCATTCCCCCAGAAGGGCCCCAACAACGCTAAGGTGTGAGATCAAATAAGTCCTCCAAGGTCCTGGCAGTGCTAACAACCCAGCACAAAAAGCCTGGAAGTTGCAAATCACTCCAACAGAATGGGACACAAGCAGGACTTGATTTTCTTCCTAATGCTTAAATATCAAACATAATTTCTAAGGAGTCAAGGTACAGACTCAATAAATGGAATTAGATGATTAAATGGCAGTTTGGACAAACACAATAAACTGGGTAATTTGAGGGGGAAGGTAATTGAAGATTCATTTTTATGACAAAGAGTAGTTACAACAAGCCACTAGAGGGGAAAAAACATGGAAGGGGATGAAATAAACCTTACAAGCAGAGCTTGATTAAGGAAGACATAGGGTATTATTTGGGGGAGGTATATGGTAAACAAAGGTCTGCTGAGATAATGAATTAGGATTCTTCATTAAATAACCTTCTGTTTAAAACATCTTGAAACTTCAAGATATATTAGGTTGGCCAAGAAGTTCATTTGGGTATTTCTGTAAGATCTTATGGAAAAACCCAGCTGGACTTGTTGGCCAATCCAATACTATACAAAGATTATAAGGAAATGAGAGGATTCATTTCACAAATTGGAGCTTTGAAAACGTAGTGGTGATTGTTTACACAGAGTCACTAAATTTGATTCCCACTGCGCTGCATAAGATTCAGAGATTCTGTTTGATTCATTGTGAAACAATTCTTAAACTCAGGGGAAACCCAGTGATAGAAAGTGAGACCACTGTTAAGAAACACACAGAGGAGAAAAACTGATTTCATTATTTTCCGTATCAAAGTGACTTCCTAACCTGTATGAGACACATACCTTGACAGGTTGGCATGGTCGTTGACCACTGACCATTCTCTTGGCATACTGTTCTTTCTGAGCCATTAAGTAATTGACCCTCCGGGCAATGGAAGCTGCAGGTTGATCCATAGCTGAAATTTCCCCAAGGGTTGGAGCAGTTCATCACTATTGGCTCAGTAACAGGTAGCTTGGAGCATTTGACAGCTGCAGAAGAAAAAGGAATGTAGGAAAAGCGAACATACAGAATGAACATAAAAGATTATGATTTCATATGAAACATAGCTAGGGTTGCCAGTAGATGTGGTGGAATACAAAAGATCAGAAAGGACATGAGCTATTTTTGATATTCCCACAAGTTCTTCCAACATCAAATGTACTGAGATATACACTCAAAGAAGGATAGCTGAAGAACTAAGGAGGGCAGAAAGTGGCGATTCAGTAAATAAACTTCCAGTGGATTGATCAGTCTTGCCCACAAAAATACTATTTACAGAATTTTGCTTCTCAAAAATATTGTTGTCCTAAATATTATTATTACTACCACTGGCATCTAACTGCCATGTCAGCACATGTTTCTTGAGATAACAATTGTTCAGCATACCTGGCCTCTGAAAGTTTGAAAGAAGTAGAGACCACCATTCTCTTTAAACTGTTTTTCAGGGCATTTCAGGATATTCTCCCAGATTTGTGTACAGAAAACGAAATTTAACTCAAATTTAACTCAACTCAGGAGACTGAATTTAACAAATATTGTTGGGCAATACTGACATTTGCAAAACACTGTTCTGTGCTTCATAGGGAATACAATGATGGAAGAGGCACACTGCTTCATGCATAGGGTATAGGTCTTCAAGAGGTAACATTCATAATTTATCTTTTTAATTGGGTTCCAGTTATGAAATATGCAATGTTTACAAGGCCACATCATTAATAGAATTGTACCTTGTAACTCACAATTCATATAGCTGGTTTCATGTTCAGCATGCTTGTGGCTCTAACACATTTTGTCATTTCCATGTGTTTCCTCCTTTAGGAGTACCAGGGCATTAGCTTGCGATGTAAGGAAGGGGAAACATGATATGCCTGTTGCTCATTACTTCTAATTGGGATTGCTGTGGGTTTCATGGAGGAGCTGACCCTTGAAGTGGTCACTGGCATTGGGTAGGATTTCGACAGGCATGGACAATGCCTAGCATGCTAGGAGACAGCATCGGAGCTGCCTGCTGTTTCGCCTCACCTCTGCACGTGGGAGCTGCTGCCGTCCATTGTCTGGAAGGTCTGCACTGGAGAGCACTATCTCCCAGGAGTGTGAATCCAGCTTTGCATCCAAAGTGGCAAGTGGTATTCAAACCAAAGTTCCTCACATGATGCTGACAGGACATTGTTCCCTGCTTCGGAGCGATGAGGGTTGGGCATTGCACCCCTGGAGCAGGAGCTGATACTGTGTCCACTGTGAAAAGAAAATGTTTCAATTTACAGAGCTCCCAACTAAGAGGAACACAACAGAGTTAAGACTGACATACAGTAACTGTCTTCTGGTCCTTTCATAATCAGGGAGGTTCTAGCAATAGCTCCTTAAGGAAGTTAAGGAAAACTATTAAAATCAGGTATGGAAAACCAGGGGCTTCCCTGGTGGCTCAGCGGTAAAGAATCTGCCTGCAATGCAGGAGATACGGGTTCATCCCTGGTGCGGGAAGATCCCCTGGAGAACGAAATGGCATCCACTCCAGTATTCTTGCATGCAAATTCCCATGAACAGAGGAACCTGGCAGGCTACAATCCATGAGGTCACAAAAGAGTCAGACACAACCTAGCAACTAAACCATCCACCACCATAGAAAACCAGATGAAAACAATTATCTAAAATTATCCTTGAAGAGATGATTACCCTGGCCAGAAGAAGAATTTGGGGAGAGGATGTCAATGTTACTTATAATAAGAAGAAAACAAAACCAAAAAAAAAAAAAAAAAACCAGAATAATGGGTGTAGAAATATGAAAATTCAGCAAAATATGCGTAGACCAATTGCTTGCCCATTGCTGCTCTATTGGGAGGTGTTCATTATCTTCAGGCCAGAGGTCAACATGAAATGTGAGGTGAGGAAGATGCCACTGGCTCTGTCATTAACTTGCCACGTGGCAGAGAGATGACAACTGACCTCTCCCCACTTCAGTTCCTTGATTTGAAACATTTGACCAGTAACTCCACCCCTAGTGTTCAGCTGGTGATGAAGAAATGGAAACCATTCAATGGACCCAACAAAGCTCTTTGAGAAAAAGAGGCCAAAATTATGAAAGAAAATTTGTGCTTAAAAATTAGTATATCTTTTATTCACAAATATGAAAAAATCCTGCCTTTCCTTATATGTCTTTTAAATCCATAGGCTATGTTTCCTGTATCCCAATAGATAACCCACTTCATGACAGAAGTGAAACTTTCACAATCATAATAATATTATGTGTACCTGTCACATAGTAAGAGTGTTTGTAAGTATTTGTTATTTTTGTTGAGAAAATTTCTAGAAGAAGAGCTGTCTTGCAAGGATACAAGACATGTATCTTTTACATTTGCAGGTTGGTGGGGGTGCTATCCATCTCCCGGAAGTTGTGCACTCAACATGGTTGGACCCCTCCAGCTTCAAGCCCTTGTTACAGGAGAAATGGCAGATTGAGCCAACAATGAATTCTCCATGAGTGTCAGGACAGTCCAGGCTTCCCTGCTCAGGGGCAGATAGTTCTGGACACTTGATGGCTGGAGAACCAAATCAAGAATGTCACAATCTCCAAATTGATCTGGAAACCCTGTTTTGCACCAAATTAATTCATTCACGTTTTCAACAAATTGCACTACCACTGTCTCCAGTGTTTTGCTAGGTAGCAGACATTTCACAACAAACACAAGTCATGAAGTGCAGAGGGCAGGGGAAAGGATGGTGGGTTTGCAAAGAGGAGTATAGGGAGAAATTCTGAAAATGAAGGAGTCAAGGGTTTAAGCAGTCAGACTCAAGAATTCACCATTTCATCCTCTTTTCTCTAAACTTTTTGCTTCAGAGACCTCGTGGCCTCCCTGAGTCTCACCATCGTCTTTGTATAAGGGCAGCCCAAGGTTTCATTTCTGTCCTTCCTTCTGCCTGAAACTCCTTCCGGTTAGATATCCTGCTATCTCCACAAATTCAGCACATCTACACCTGCAATGATCATGTTATGTTCTAAACTACTATTCCTTCCATTTGGATCCCCAGGCCTTCTTTTTTTAGAAAGCCACAGTTTCATAGCACAGGTAAGTGCAAAACCTCCTGGTCAAGCTAGGATATTCCCCGGGAATTCCCTTAACTGACCTCATGTGTTCTTGCCTCTGGGCCTTGACTCCAACTACCCTAAATTTCTTTCCATTTTCATTGAATAAAATCCCAGCCATCCTCTGGGATCCAATCAGACAACAGCCTTTCCAAAGCCTCTTCTGATCACTGCAACTTGAAGTCTTCTCCTCTAAACACATTAGTGTTTTTGTTTGAACTCTCATGCTATCATATCACATGTCAACTCTTCCCTCGTCTCCTGGATGGAAAGCTCCTAAACCTGAGAATCATAAATCTTTGTGTCTCCCACAATCACACTGCAGGATCTCAAGAGGTGGTATTCAACAACCATATGCCAAGTGTATGAGTAAATGAATTTACTATTTCCCTCAAAAACTATTTTTATAAATTTATTGAAGTTACATATTTATCTTAGGATCATGTCTTTCTCTCAGTGACATTCTCTGACATGAGACTATTATTTATCTACAAATATTGGGTTATTGGAGCTTTCCTGGTAGCTCAGCTGGTAAAGAATCTGCCTGCGATGCACCCCGGCTTGATTCCTGAGTAGGGAAGATCCCCTAGAGAAGGGATAGGCTACCCACTCCAGTATTCTTGGGCTTCCCTGATGGCTCAACTGGAAAAATATCCACCTGCAATGCCAGAGGCCTGGGTTCAATCCCTGGGTTGGGAAGATCCCCTGGAGAAGGAAACGGCTACCCACTCCAATATTCTGACCTGGAGAATTCTGTGGACTGTAGAGTCCATGGGGTCGCAAAGAGTTGAACATGACTGAGTGACTTTCACTCATGTTGGGTTATTCCAAATTAAGTGACTGTTCTTTCTTTAAATCCAAGGCTATCTGAATGCAATGCCTTGGTCAGATAAAGCTCATTTTGCTTAGCTGTTTTGCTTTTTTAAAAAAAACCTCTCGAAGCCCTGTGCAACGCCTCATGGAAAAGTATTGGTTTTTACATGCTGGCCCACATTTTTTTGGAGTGGGCTGTTCACTGAAGGACTGTGGATCCTGATTGTGTGAAACCATTCAGATAGCCAAAGTAGCATACTTAATTTCAGTTTAGAACTATGAAATTGTTGAGTAATTAATGAATCCATGCCTGGCAGATCAATTCTGTTTATCAAACATTTATTATCTATTGGTATAAGTCATAGAGTTTAAATCATTTATGAACATTTTTCCTCAAATAGCTTTTTCATAATTTCCCAGAAAATACATAATGTCAGCTATACCCCAGGCAACAGTGCCTAACGCAGAGTAGAGGGGTCTAAAAATATTTGTCAAAAGAATGAACGTTAGTAAGCACAATTTAATTTGGATGCATTCTGACAAGTGTTTTTACATGATATGAAAAGAAACAAGAGGAGTTCCTGTTTTTAAAAATTGACTTAAGTGACCCCTAGCATACAAAGAGAATTCCACAGCATTAAATCTACTTGGGGGATATGCTTTGGTCTCAGTTCTATGAGTCTTTTTCTGCCAAGGTTATAAACACAGCCTTTTGTGTCTAGGAAAGTTTCTGAACCCTCTTCTGTAAACATAAACCTTGTCAAATCAAAGGCCCCTAAGAAGGATTTGACTAACTTGCGCAAGAAAGCCTGTTTTCCGGTCTGAGGGGCAGACTTGATGAGGTATGTGGAAGCCCATTCCAGATCTGGCAAGTGGTGGGCACTCAGCAATGGGGGCTGAATTAAATTTAGGAAGTTGGTGGAGTGAGGGGGCCTAGTGCAGAGGTAGAGGATGAGATTTTTACCAAGAGATGACCTCTCTGGGTAACAACAAAAAGTAGTCATATTCTTGAGCCTACTCTAAAACTTTATTAAAAACTGACTTATTACAAGAAGAATAGGAAACGGATAAGGGCTGGTTTTATTACCATATTTAATGCTCTATTTTCATGGACTTCAAAGCAATGCTGTCTATTGAAACGGTCTTCATTGATGTTTTCTTTGGTGATGTACGGGAACATGATGGCATGTGAATTCATGAATTAGTGGGTTCACAGACATGCTGTCATCAACTGATAAAATATTGCTTTATATTATTTTAATTTTAATGAATTCTTTGTCTCTGTGTATTATTATTTTTTTTTTAGCTTGAGTCAAATGTGGTTTTGTCATGAAATTTTTGGAAAGAAAAAATAGTGTACATAATAAATTTCATTGAGTTGGTGGTTCTGAACTCAAACTTTGAAAATAAAGACTGGCAATCTTCACGGAGTCAGATAAAGGTTGGAGGAGTGGAGAAATGAAACAGAGACATGAGCCAGGCCAGAGCTTAGAGGGCACCAGTCTACTGTATTTTAGATCTTGGATGAGCTGGGGTGTGGCAGAAGCACAGAGCTAGGATTGGGACTCAAAACCAGGACCCATACCTCCCCATCAAGGTGAGGTTGGTCATTAGGTGTCAGGTCCAGCAGTTGAACAGGGTCTCCAGAGAGTCAATGACAACGTGATTGAGGGAACAGTCATCGTATCAGGATAGTGGCCCAACAGCCAGGAATGTCGGGGACAGAGCAGCCAGATGGGAGCAACTCAATACCGCTTATGCTCAGGGAAAAGAATTCAGGTCCTAAAGGCAAGGGGGAAGATTAGGAAATGCAGGTGGGGCTCAAGTCCTAGAGGGCCCAGGAAACTGGCATTCTAACAGAAAGGGAAACATCTGTGGACTTACTCAGAAAAATGGAGCCCCACTTTGCACCATGAAACAAGAGACAGTGCTCCACTTGCCACATCGCCCCTGTGTACTTGGTAGCCCTCAATCCCCTCTGATAGAGTCCAGGACTCTGCAGAGTACCATGTGAGAATCAGAGTTCACTGCTGAAAGTTTCAAAATTCATGGACTCAGGCATATGGGAAAAGAAGAGGAACTCTCTGCCTAAATCTAGAGCCTAAATTTGGAGAATGAGATAGAAACACAGGTCCAAAGCCAGAGCTAACTATCAGGTTCAGACCAGGTTGGCAGTTCCAAAGCCCATAGCTCACGAAAGCTGCTGCCCACGGTCAAGTTTGGTTTTAGACACTGGGCAGGGCCAGGCCTGAAATGCCACCTCTTGTGGAGAAAAGGAGGTGGAAAAGAGTCAGGAGGAATGGGGGCTTCAGAGATTACAGATTTAACAACCATGTTGACTGCAGTGTATGATTTAAAACTTTCATGAGAAAAACAAAAACAAAAAACTTCAGTGAGGTATTTCTTATATCTCAGGGTTTGTTTTTTTTTTTTAATTTTTTAGCCTTAAAACAGAATGTGGAAAAATAGAACTCGTGATAAATGCCTATGGAATAAACAAATGAGTGATTGAAAAATCTGTGATGAAGCACAAGCCCTGAAGATATCAGCTATCAAAGTCCTAGATTTCTTGGATGGCTTGTAGTGGTTTGTTGTTGTTTTTTTTTTTTTTGACAATAGATGATAGCATTTTAGACTTCCCAGGCGGTACAGTGGTAAAGAATCTGCCTGCCAACGCAGGAGACGCAAGATATATACATTAGATCCCTGGGTTGGGAAGATCTCTTGGAGGAGGAAATGGCAACCCACTCCAGTATTCTTGCCTGGAAAATTCCGTGGACAGAGACCCATGGACAAAGGAGCCTAGCAGCCTACACTCCATGGAGTTACAAAGAGTCGGACAAGACAGCACACATGCGCGCACAGCAGCCTTTTATGTACTTTAGCCTACAGGATCCTTGTCCAGGGGGAAAGCCTCAGAGGTGTCCTGTCCACTCCTCTCCTTTTGGAGTTGAGAATATCAGGGTGTGACATGATCTTCTGTGTGACTCCATAACTTCAGGGAAGAGCAATACAAGTCTATGGATATTAATCTAGTGCTCATCCCACAAGAAGGAATAAGAAAGAATAAGTATTTAGCTCTTTTCACTAATAGATTTCTAAAAACATATTCACTCACTTGATCACTCATCTAAAGTTCATTTTAAAACAACTGCTACTGCAGTTGCTGCTGCAACTAGACAAGAGCAGTGAAATTTATGAATGACTATCACTGCAGATGGTGACTGCAGCCATGAAATTAAAAGACGCTTGCTCCTTAGAAGAAAAGTTATGACCAGCCTAGACAGCATATTAAAAAGTATAGACATTACTTTGCCAACAAAGGTCCATCTAGTCAAAGCTATGATTTTTCCAGTAGTCATGTATGGATGTGAGAGTTGGACCATAAAGAAGACTGAGTGCCAAAGAATGGATGCGTTTGAACTGTGGTGTTGGAGAAGGCTCTTGAGAGTTCCTTGGATTGCAAGGAGATCCAACGTGTTAATCCTAAAGGAAATCAGTCCCGAATATTCATTGGAAGGACTGATGTTGAAGCTGAAACTCCAATACTTTGGCCACCTGATGCGAAGAACTGATTTATTTGCAAAGACCCTGATGCTGGGAAAGATTGAAGGCAGGAGGAGAAGGGGACGGCAGAGGATGAGATGGGTGGATGGCATCACTGACGCGATAGACATGAGTTTGGTAGGCTCTCGGACCTGGTGATGGACAGGCTTGGACCTGGTGATGGACAGGGAAGCCTGGTATGCGGCAGTATGTGGGGTCTCAAAGAGTCGGAATGGACTGAGCGACTGAGCTGAATTGAGCTGAGCTGACCTGGGGTTTAGAAACTGGCCACTGGGTGGCAGTGTAGTGCAGTGGTAAAAGCTCTAGTCCTCTAATCAGGCTAGACCTGGGTTTGAATCCTAACTGCACACTTTGTAGCTAAGATGTAGCACACACATCTTTGCCAGCTATTTATCTTCTCAAGCCTCCACTTCTTCATCTTTAAAACAGGGATAATGATAACCATGTTAAGGATTGTGTGTATTGAATGCAAAAATGCAAATATAATAGCTGGTACTTAAGCAAACAATAAAAGTTAGCTATTATTGCTGGTTTTATTATTCCTGACTGTAGTACATGGAATAATAGAACAAAAGAACCAAAAAAATGGTGACTTTTTTTTCCTTTGAGAATATTGCTTTTATTCTGGGTTTCATATGTTACAGGTAAAAAAATACTATATACTTGCTTATTCCTGCAACTTAAATTGTGTAATGACTGTTTTTTTTTAATTTATTTATTTTTAATCGGAAGATAATTGTTTTACAATATTGTGTTGGTTTCTGCCACACAACACGAATCAGCCATAGGTATACGTATGTCCCCTCCCTATTGAGCCTCCCTCCTGTCTACCACCCCATCCTAGCCCTCTAGGTTGTCACAGAGCAAAATGATGATGTTTGAAAGAGCTATAAATGAATCAGTTTGCAAACTTCTACTTTAGAGTACACTATCTTTGGTGGCTCAGATGGTAAAGAATCTGTCTGCAATGCAGAAGACCTGGGTTCAAGCCCTTGGTTGGGAAGATCCCCTGGAAAAGGGAACAGCTACCCACTTCAGTATTCTTGATGGGAGAATCCCCATAGACAGAGGAGCCTGGCAGACTACAGTCCATGCAGTCACAAAGGGTCAGACGCAACTGAGCGATTAACAGTTTCACTTTCATATACCAGATATGTGTCAGCCAGATGTTTCAGGGGAATCATAGCTAAGATCTGGCCATTGCCTTTGAGGATCCACTAATTCATTGTCAATAAGGCTTGAGCTTGAATAAATTTAACCAGCAAATGAGAAGATTCAGTTCAACAGATACTTGTCACACACCTACATTTTTTCCTGTCTAGCTGCTGCAGGACATGCAAAGGTGAAGTTGGCGCAGTTCCTGCCCTCAGGGAGCTTGTAATCCATATGGAACTGGAGCAAGGAGGGGCTATATACAAATCCTTAGACTGTGAGATCCTCGAGGGGCTGGGATGAAATCACACCCACCCCTGAGATAAGCTCAGTGTCTGGGGCTTAGCAATGCTCAGTGAAGGAGGGTGTGGGAATGAATAAGAGTGTAGTAGGAGAATTCTTTATAATGAAGTAAAAGTCCCAGTGACATAGCTGAGCTTCATCACTAATAGTATGAATTTCCATAAATTACCTAATCTCTGAGCCTCTATTTTCTCATCCATAAAATGGTGATAGTATTGCCTGTCCTCTTTATTTCAGGATTGTGATAAACATCAAACGTCACAATGACACTGAAATACATTATGGAACTATGAAATGGTTAAAGTTATTGTTACAAGAATATTCGAGGGGGGAAGCTTTTGGTCTAGATTGTTATGCCTTGAAGAGAAGCCTTTCTTTAGCTTGAGATTTTCATGAATTCCTGATGATGATGCTCCATTCTATACTGTTACCTGAGAAGCCACAAGAAAGGATAAACCCATGGTCCTACCTTCTTCACACGTTGGTGGGGAGCCCGTCCAGTGTCCAGATGGAGTACAGTCCAGTCTTTCTGGTCCGGATAAAGAGAATCCCTCATGACATGTGAACCAGCATGTGGACTCATAACTGGAACCTCCAAGAGGTTGGACACAAGTCTTTTCTCCATTCTGAGGGTTTGGCAGAGCTGCGCAGGTAACAGCTAGTGTGGGCATAGCCAAGGAGGAGAGAGGAGATTGTTTTAGAACACAGCCACTTAAATCAGTGTGTGTGTGTATGTGTGTGTCCTTAACAGACCAGTGCAGTACTGGATTAGACGATTGTTTAAATTTCATGGTACCAGTCACCAGTTAGACGTCCTGAATGTGTGAAACGGCAGCTGACAGTGGGTTGGTATTCTGAAACGCTTACCCCTAAAGGGATTTAAAAGAGCTTTAGAGGTGATTTAAAAGGATGCTGGCACTTTGTTGGGAAAGATGGTGATGGTGATGCAATTCGTGTTAATTACCCCTGGATGGGAGTGGGAGTGACTGCTCCCTTGACACTTTCTTCAGAGGTAGACCCAATAACCTTGCCAGAAAACAATGACAAGTGATTGGAAATAGGGAAATGGAGTAAAATACTTTCTCCCCTTCCAAAAGTTCCTTCCCCCAACCAAGTGATGACCTCTGGGTCCAAAACCTGCCTCTGTTACTCACTAGCAGTGCATCTCTGGACAGTAAACATACTGAACCTCAGTTGCTTCATCGATGAAATGGGAAAAATAACAATCTTTGCTTTGCAGAGAACCTCAAATTTATTATTATATAAAATAATAAGTTAACAAAATCCTAGGCAAAAATTAAATTAAAAAATCATGACACAAAGTAGGCAAGTAATGTAACTGGCCATCTGCAAATGCTCTTTCCACCAGTCTCATCCTACAGTGACCAGCAGCAAATGACTCTGCCTGTCTACTTACAAAAACTGGTCAACAAGATATCACAGTTCTTTGCCACAGTTTATCCCTGTGGAGTTTGTGGTGCTAGAGGATTTGATTTGGTTGGAGATCATGCTCTGTGACTTTAACCTCTCTGAATTTCCGTATGTTTATTCACCTTTAAAATGTGGATAATAGCATTACATAGTTCTCAGGATTTTTATAAGGTTCAAAAGTGAAAACACTATGTATGCAAATGTTAATGGCTGTCAAGATATCCCTCAGCCAATTAATGAAATAAAACTCAATGAAACACACTGGCTTTTTTTAAAAAAAAGGATACATGGTTTAGGGTGTTTCTTCTTCATTGTTTGGCCTGATTGGGTCATGTGTGGCTTTAGACCAGAGACAGTGGTGGTGTGGATGAACCAGGGCTGTCTTTCAGCCACAGATTTGAACTGCCTGAAGCTTTGTGAGCATTTTCTGTACCTGTCTCTTCCCTTCTTCCCTTCTTCTCTCCAGCTACATCCCCCATCTCATCCATTTGTCCAAAGACCTGGTATTTTCCACCACTTGAAAAGTCTTTCTGTGTTCAGTGTGGGGGTGAGGAGAGGGGAGAGGAGACAAGTCAAGAAGCCTATGAACCATAAGGACAAATGTGGTGCCATGAGTGTGGTGCCATGAGTCTGTTGGCAGCTCCTTTGTGACTTTGCCTTCTGATAGCTGGGGTGGGAAGGTGGGTGAGGGGGTGTGGCATTGGAAAAGGAAACTGATAACACATTTTGGGGCACATTACAACAGCTAGTAGGTTGCAAGCCTCATGGTACCTTCCTGCCCAGACCACATTTGGGTATTTCACATGATGCTCGCTCAGCAGCAAGAGGAGAAAGTTCAGTCAGAGTAAACAAAGAACTAAAAGCGGAAGGGAACTAGAAGGTCACAGGAAGCCGTGGTGAGTGTCAGCCTCCCTCCTGTGAAACACCCACAGGCAGGCTGGTATGGGGCAATGAACTGTAATCTGTGCCCTGCACAGCCCAAGGCTGTCCGGAAAGGTGCTGTGCTCTGGAACGCCCTCAGGGACTCCCGAGTTCTTCCCCACAGTCCTGTGGACTTTGTAGTGCATCCAGGCTTCAGCGTAGCCAGAGTGAGAGCTGAGGGGCCAAGGTCATAATCCTAAGCCTGGTCTCTGCAGACCCAGCTCGGAAGGTGGGCTCAGCCCTACCCCCAGGGCTTGCCAGGCTCCCTTGTGTCTGGGGGTAAAGACCATGCAGTTCTGTTGAGTTGGTCAGCCCCTTTGTTCATTCATTTGTTCACTCTGTGTTGCCCTAACTTAATAGTAGTGTGCGTGTGTGTGTGCTTATGTGTGACCTGAATAGCAAGTGGTTTCCTTTTTATTAAAAACACGTATCTGTCTGCTTTTACTCATGTTGAAAGTGGGCACAAAGTGAAAAGCAAAGGCAAACAATGCAGAATTGTCTAGTATTTTACCTATCTGATTTTATTATTAAGCTTATATATGCCTCATAAAAATACTAATTGTGTGGAGGGGAAAGTGGGAAAACATTGGAGGAATTTATACAATAAGGGAGAAACATAACCAGTGTCTACTTTAGGGTGGGATATTTTGGGGACAGTATGTAAGATTTTTTTGTTTATTTTTCTAGAGCTTTTATAAATACAAATGTTATCTTTTAAAGGTAGGGTTTGCCATAAATATAAGTAAATAATTGGGTAGAAAAAGGAATGGGGAGTATAAAAAGTATACATCTATCTTTCAATTTCCAAACCCAGATGATCAGAACCAGTTCTATTTCACTCAATAACTGGCTTTATTTTATATCAAGTGAAATGCAGATATAGATGACTCTAGTGAATAGGTACTTTTTTTCTTCTGAGAATCCTGTGACTTTGCATATGTAGATTAGTTTCTTTCTGTTTTCATCACTCTTCACTTTTACTCTAAGCGGGTTTCTCCAATCTTATTTGCAGCCGGGCACCTGTAAATGCTGCCCCTCCCATTCTCCTATTAAACCCATGCGTTACCTGCCATCCCACCACTATACTCTGTGTTTCCTAGGACTGAAGTGCCAGATTAGTCTTGGAACAACATCCTGGGACTATCTTTTCCCCTGGCTTTGTTTCCAGAGACTATCTTTAGCGAAGTGAGAACAGTGAACCTACTCCATGGTAGGGGCCTTCAGCCCACTCCCCTGTCCTGCTGTTGGACATCCCGTCGCTTGTGGTATCTGCCAGCTGCTCAAGGCCTCTGCACATGGGATCCCCATGTGACCTGATAATCAGGGCTTCCTTATGATAGTGTTTATTCATTTTCTAGTCCATTTCAAGCTTCTGTCTCCTAGACAGTCACCACCTTTTAAATACAGCTTTTTGAAATAACTCTACAATTTGTTTCCAAGACACTGGAAAGAGTTCATCCTACCTTGGCATTCTGGAAAAGGAGCATCCCAGTTCCCCGTATCCAGGCATTGCAGCACACTTGCTCCCACCAGGAATGAACCTTCATCGCAGGTGAAGCTACAGGTCGACTGGTACCTAAAGTCGCCAAAGGGATGCGAGCAGTTCACCCGGGCCTTAGTTGAGGTCGGAAGATCCTGGCACTGCAATGCTAAGGAGGGAGGAAGCAGGGAGTGAGGAAGGAGTAATACACAAGTACTCATTGATTCCCACCCCTTAACTCTTTCTAATGCCAACAAGAGGGATCTCTGAATTGGGCGTGTTTAACCAGGAGGATGAGAAAAGTATCATATAGTCACAATGCCAGTTGAATGACTTAATGAGGAAATGCTGAGTCATTGTTAAGCATTTGATAATATGCATCCATAGTTTTAAAAATATCGTAATTTTGGACCCAAGAATTGATGCTAAGTATGTAATAAGATGCATATCAAAAATCAGTTTGGAGAAATTTTATATCATTTGTGAGAGCAAAGTACTGAAAACAAACATAAATACCACTAAATTTTTATCATTTATCATAAGTGAAAGTCACTCAGTCATGTCCGACTCTTTGTGACCCTATGAACTATACAGTCCATGGAATTCTCCAGACCAGAATACTGGAGTGGGTAGCCTTTCCCTTCTCCAGGGGATCTTCCCAACCCAGGGATCAAACCCAGGTCTCCCGCATTGCAGGTGGATTCTTTACCAGCTAAGCCACCAGAGAAGCCCTTTTTTATCATATGTGAGAGCAAAATATTGAAAACAAACATAACTGCCACTAATTAGAGGCTGAAAATTAACTATGGTAGAGCCATGAAAGGAATATGATCTATTGTACCTTGAAAAGATATGAGAGGTGTCTCAAAGTACAATGTTAGGTGAAAAAGCAGAATATAAATTATATGTACACTATGATCTCAGTCATATGAAGTATATGGCTTTAAATGGAGAGAACACCTGTAGTTTATATATAAGTCTTTTCTCATCTTTAAAATGGGAGCAATACTTTTAATGACCTCATGGAGTTAGACTAAAATGTTCAATAAATATTATATATTGCTATTATTACTAATAGTAGTAGCAGCATCCAGCAGTATATCAGTAGTAGTCATAGTCTTAAAATCATTATAGCTATGCATCAGATGCTGACCTAGCCTGTCAGAGTGGAGAACGCTAGGAAGGCCTATCAAGGGAGTTACTGAGAACATGTATCTGGATGCTTAGGAGAATAAGCCAGTTTTCTATTACCTGCCTGCAGACAAGACTGGCTCCAGTGACCCCTTAAGAACCTCTCCCTTTTAAGCATGTCGCAGTGCTCTTCTCTCAGACAATAGATCCCATTCCCCTCCCTAAGCCTCCCCATCACGGTACTGATCTAGTCCTCTACTGCCTCACTTTTTTTTTTTCTTTCTCCATTTTTTAACTGTAGTAAAATACATATTGCATAAAGCCTATCTTTTACCAGTGAACCATTTCTAAGTGTACAGTCCAGTGGTATTAAGTATATTCATAGTTTTGTGCAACCATCAACACCATCCATCTCCAAAACATTCTTCATCTCCCACTGAAACTCTGTATTCATTGAACAGTAACTACCTACACCCACTCCCTCCAGTCCCCAGCAACAACCATTTTAATACTTTTTGTCTCATTGATTTTGACTACTCTAAGTACCTCCCATATGTGGAATCATTGAGTACTTGTCTTTTGGTGACTGGCTTACTACCCTCAGCTTAATGTCCTTGAATTCATCCATGTTGTAGCATATGTCAGAAAAGCGAAAGTGTTAGTCGCTCAGCGTGTCCGACTCTTTGCGACCCCATGGACTGCAGCCCGCCAGGCTCCTCTGTCCATGAGATTCTCCAGGCAAGAATTCTGGAGTGGGCTGCCATTCCCTTCTCCAGGGCATCCCTACCCAAGGATTGAACCTGAGTCTCCTGCATTGCAGGCAGATTCTTTACCATCTAAACTACCAGGGAAACCAGAGTCTCCTCCCGTTTTAAGGCTGAATAATATTCCATTGTATGGATACATCACATTTTTCCTCATCGGTTCATCTGTGTGGGACACTTGGGTTTCTTCCATATTTTAACTATTATGAACAGTGCTGCTATGAACATGGATGTATACATCTCTCTTTGAGACCCTGCTTTCAAACCACTGCCTCATTTTAAAATCAGGGTATACTTTGACCCAGGAGATTCACATAAACTGCTTGGGATCTCACATAAGATGCTATTAATAGTATTTCACTTCTGGGACATAAATTCTGTGTGGAGTTCCCCCTTGTAAAAGAAAATAATCCTAGTGGCTTCCCTATTTTGTTCTTCAAGAGCAAAATATTGAGAACAGGAGCTATCTAAAGGAGATGATTTTGTAAAATCAGATCAGAGACATATGATTTACAAAGTAATGTTATTATCATTTTTACCTACATTTATGAAGCTCATGCAGTTTTAAGCTTGCATTTACACACTTTAATCCACAACCACTGGTGAGGTGGGTAGGTAAGGCAAATATTAGTACCTTTACTTTGCAGGTGACACTGAGTTTCAGGGAGACCAAGAGCTTGTTGTCAGGACAGGACAGAACTGGACTAAGTCTTGTCATTACTCTTGCCCTGTACCATGCTGTTCCTCATGTGTCATCGCTCTGTCTCAACCCCCTGTCCTTCATGCTAACTCACCACATCTGTGTCAGTCAGTGTAGCTCTCACCTTGCATTTCAGGATGCTGTAATGAACATGTCCCTAAGACTGCCTTCACACACTACTTCATCCTGAGTGCCCAGCGCAAAGGGTCTGGCACAGGATAGATTCTCAGTGAATGTTTGAGCAATAACTGAATGACAGAACTAAATGTAGATGCCGATGCCTCTAATAAGCCGAAAGGCACGGAAGCAACATTATGATGTCACAGTATACTTTGACAGACTGGGGCTGGCGCTGTCCACTCTTCCATATCAGCACATCGAACGGTGTCAGCTCCTCTCACTGTGAAACCCTCAGCACAATGAAAGCTACAGCTGGTGTTGTACTGAAATGCTCTCAAAGACGGGGAGCAATCCATGCTTCCATGGACAGGACTCTCCAGGGGCTCACAGGCAATGGCTAAATGGAAATAGTGATTGTCAGACACTGGGTGGTGGAAGGGCTCAACTCCTTTGCAGAAGAGCCCCTCAAGAGATCATGCATCTTTTTGACTCACATTGTCAGTATATTCAGAACCCCAAATTGTCCTTTTTCCAAATGGGGAATCTTCCTGGAGCACCTTCCCTTCCTCTCCCCTTTGCCTGGATTTCTCACCTGCCCTTCAAGTCTCAGCTTACACTACACTTTGCTTAAGAAACCTTCCCTGCCCATCCCAGCTCAGGGTAGAACCCCTTCCAGCATGCTCCCACAGCCCCTGTGCTTGAGCTGTTCATGCCGTATTATAACTCTGCCCCTTAGACTGCAGTCTCTTTGTGGCTGATGTCAGTCATCCAGAATTGTATCTGAGAGCCTGACAGTGTTTGGGACATTGAAGGTACTCTTTAAATATTCATTGAAAATATTTGTGAAAATTGGATCTGTACAGAGGAGATATAGCCAGACTGAACTTTTAAGGAAAAAGCGAAAACAACATAGTTTATTGTTGACACTCTAATACCCAGCCCAATAAAAGGATTCTAAATGAGCCTTGTTTCTGGAACACAGGATGTCATCCTAAACAGGCTTCGGTTGCCAAGTGAGTGTGCAGCCCAAGGTCAGTTCCTGAGCATAATTAAGCCCCAAGTGACCTCAGTTCTGAAAAAGGCTGATTTCCTCATGCTCTTCCTTGACAAAGCATTTCATCTCCAGAATATTCCTGGAGTTTTTCAGAATACAAAGACTGCACACAGTGACCTTAGACCTCTAGGTTTTACAGAATCAGGGTATTTAAGTTCCAAAAATCCTCTAGCGTTTCTCTCTCACTTTGCAGATTAAAAGTGAGGTTTATAAATTTTAAGTGACATCCCTAAGGTCTCACATGTAGACAGTAATAGAGCTGGGCTTATAATTCAGGTCTTCCAGGAATTCACTTATCCAATATTTAATTTCTTGCTATGCTATTCCCCATTTTTGCTTGATAAGATGCAGTTGGTGTGAGGTGTGAGGCAGTTGCACAGAACGCAGTTTTGTGGTATTAGATACCTGCCTCGGATTGTATCACAGCCTCTCTTTGATCCTTTGTCACAGTGTTCCTTTGATCCTTTGTCAAAGACTGCCACCAGGGACTGTGATGAGCAATCTGTCTGTGTGTCCTGATAGCCACTGTTCTGACTCTGTCTGAAGTATAGCAAGGACACTGACCCACTGCTTCTGGACACCAGTGAGGCAGGCAGGGAAAAAAGAGGCAGAAACAAAGGCTTTCTGCGAGAACTTTATACATACTATTTAATTGTATACTTTTTATATGTTTCATCCTTATTAAAGCTCCTTGAAATTCATAGTTCATTTCACAGAAGCTCCTTGCAATTCATAGCTCATTTTACAGAGGAGAAAACCATCCCTCCTGGGGGCTGAACAACCCATTTCAGGATCAGAGCCTGGAAAAGATCATACTGATATTAAAAGCCCTTGATCTTCCCCACTGTGTCAAGACTCCTTGCCTAAATAGACAGCATGAACTTATACTACCCAGTGGACTGGGGGCTATTGGTGAAAACATCCTACCCTTGAAGGCTGGCAAGGGTGGGGTTCCCCAGCCAGGGCCAAGGCAGCAGTTTGCCCCTCACTCGATGGCAAGGTTTGCATTCAAATTTGCAGCTAGAGCCACTGCAAGGGAAACAAGGGGATGGACACAGTCCAGGATTCCCTTGGTAGGGGCTTCCAGGAACTCACACTGCATAGCTGGCCAGAATCAACAAGGCCATAGAGAAAGGTACTGAGGAAGGAGAAGAACCATGCTCACAGCTGGGAGAGCAATGGTGAAACCACCTCTGGAAATCTAAGTGGAGCTAGGAATCTGTAAGGGTCAGGAGATCCTAATGACGTTTGTCCAGATTTGTAGAACCAAGCTTCGGGAGGACCTAAATCTCTTTAAAATAAAAGTTTCTTTCAAGACTCCTTTATCAAATGTCCTCTATCCCCTTTACTGCTAGAAACCTCTCCTGGTAGGTCTTCTAGCATCTACTTACAGATGGAGATGTTACCATTCCATCTTAGGTGAAATTTATGAATGAGGTCATTCTGAAATTACTTGAGGGCAGTGAGTTTTGGGGAGAGGAGGACTTCTAAATTTTGTTTACAGTCAATAGTAAAATCAGCCTCTTGTTCTTCTAGAGCCTGACACTCCTTTCCTATCCCAGATGAACCCAATCTAGCTCTGTGTGTGTGTGTGTGTGTGTGTGTGCATGTGTTAGTCGCTCAGTCATGTTGCTTGACATGACTGAATTGCTTGACTCTTTGCGATGCCATGGACTGTAGCCCGCCAGGTTCCTCTTTCCATGAAATTTTCTAGGCAAGAATACTGGAGTGGGTAGCTTCTCCCTTCTCCAGGGGATCTTCCAAACCCAGGGATCAAACCCGGGTCTCCTGCACTGCAAGTGGATTCTTTACTATCTGAGCCACCAGGGAAGCCCCCAGTCTAGCTGAATGGTAGGTAAAAGGAGAGTCAAGTTGTGATTCAGGGTGGTTTCATCTGTGCTCCCAGCAAGAACCAGATGCAGTGGACATTATACATCCCCAACCTCCTGGAACTCACCTTTACACACCGGAGTTGGGGCTGTCCACACCCCCAAGGCTGTGCAGTGCACTACTTCTGGCCCAACTAATTCGAATCCCTCTTCGCAGCTGAAGCTGCAGCTGGACTGGTGCTGGAATGCTTCCGCGGACTGGACACAGCTCATGCTTCCTTGCTCCGGAGACTTCAGAGCCGGGCACTGGACAGCTAAAAAACAACCACAGAGCAATAGCATGAGGCCTGGTGTCATGCCCAGCACCTTGGAAACCTTAGGATGCTGCAGCAGCTATGTGTGTGTGTCTGTGTGTCTGTGTGCATGCACTCAGTCATGTCCAACTCTTTGTGACCCCATGGATGCTCCTCTGTCCAAGGAATTTTCCAGGCAAGAATACTGGAGCAGGATGCCATTTCCTATGCCAAGAGACCTTCCCAACCCAGGGGTCGAAACTGTTGTGTCTTTTTCATCTTCCGCATTGGCTGGCAGGTTCTTTAACCACAGTACCACCTGGGAAGCCAGCAATAGCTGCTACATCTTCCCAAAGCATTAGGCAAGGTGCTGAACTTGGTTGGTAAAATGGTACTTTCAGTAGCTGTTCGGAAAGACCCAAACATCCTTGCTTTGTTTCCTTTTTAAAGAAGCAAGGTGAAATTCTCAAATTAATAATACCCAACCCCCGAGTCATTATCGCACTCTGTTCACTTTGCAATGAACAAAGGGAGAGGGACCTTTTTGTAATGCTTTTGCATGAGGATCAAGAATTAAACTCCCTCACTCCTCAGATGAAAATGAAAACTAGTGTTACTCTGGTTGATGGGCAGTAGTAATAAGCACAATGTCCCATTTAGTGTAGATCTTCTTGGTTTTCAAATGGAGAAAGCCTCTTGTCCCCTCTGAAATTCTAGTTGTCAATGAGAATGGAAAAGAATTGGGTGTACATACCTACACACTGTGGGGGTGAATTCGTCCAGATTCCAGAAGCCAAACACTCCAGCTCACTGGGTCCGTTCAGCGCATAGCCTTCAGCGCAGTGGAAGCTGCAGTGTGAGTTGAAAGAGAAGTTTCCAAGAGGGTGGCTGCAGTTCATGTGCACATGTTGAGGAAGATCAAACTCGCCGCACTCTCTGACTGTAAGGACAAAATATTGATTTCTTTCTTTGCACACTGAAAAAAAATGTCAGGTTTGCTAAAAGCTGAAACTATTTGTATAACCCATCTGAATCAATCTCCCTGGGCTTCTAACCTAACCTGTTCATCTTTACTCTGTTCCTTTGTATTGATTTGTTTTGTTTGTTTAGTCGCTCAGTCATGTTCGACTCTTTTGCAACCCCATGAACTATATTCTGCCAGGCTCCTCTGTTCATGGAATTTTCCAGGCAAGAATACTGGAGTGGGCTGCCATTTCCTTCCTGACCCAGGGATTGAACCCACATCTCCTGCATTGGCAGGTGGATTCTTTACCACTGAGCCACCTGGGAAGCTCTTGTATTGGTTGCATCCTGGGAAATGATCATACTTTCACTGGTGTTTATTTCCAGCAAACAAAATTAGCCTGAAAGAGTTCTCTTTGTTTTACTGCCCTTACATTTTCCCTTTTAAATTTTGAAATTTTAGGAGGACGTGTTCACTCTAAAAATAAAGTGGTTTAACCCTGAGTGTGTGATTGGCCAGTTTGAGTGGGGCAGACTGACAGATGGTAAAGAGAGGACCTAGGACTAGCCTGTACCCTCTGGAGAGGCTCCAACATGACGATTTGCTTCCTGGCATCACCTCTAGCACAAGACCATGGACCACGTTGCTATCAACAAAATAGCTGGCTCACCATATTCACACTCCGGTCCATAGAATCCAGGGTAACAGGAGCAGGTGTAGTTCCCAATGGTCTCAATGCACTCTCCTTGCTTGCTGCAGGACATGTCCTGGCAGGAGGCTGCGTGGATACAGAAGGGTCAGAATCACAGGCATTCTTAAGAGGTACAAAGAAAAGCTGGTTTCTTATTCCAAGTCTTAGCCCCACTTGAGTAACCTCGAGCTAGCCAGACAACAGAAAACCACAGCATCCCCTGGAGAGCCAGCCTGTTCCCTGTGAAGTGTGCCGTAGGAGCCTGCTGGAGCATTGCTTGGCTTCTATTTTTAAAATTTTTGACTAGAGGATAGTTGCTTTACAATGTTGTGTTGGTTTCTGCCATACAGCAGTGTGAATGAGCCATACGTATACATGTGTCCCCTCCCTCCTGAGCCTCCCTCCCATGCCCCACCACCCCACCCCATCCCACTCCTCTAGGTTGTTATAGAGCACTGGGCTGAGCTCCCTGTGTTATACAGCAACTTCCCACCAGCTATCTATTTTACATATGGTAATGTGTATGTTTCAGTGCTACTCTCTCAATTTGTGCCCCCCCACCCCCACTGTATCCACAAGTCTGCGTCTCTATTCCTGCCCTTACTGGTTCATCAGTACTGCCTGACTTCTGTTTTAGGCTGTATTTAATGTGGCCTAAAGAGGGGTTGCCATTTGGGGACACAGAGGGACAAATGGAGCTACCAGTACATGGGTAGACAGAGAAGCTCCTCTGTGTGGTACAAAATAGGCTGTGGCTCTTAACCAATCACATTCATAAAGTCGTATTATTATGGAAGCTCCTATGACAGATATCACAGCATGGAGGTTAGGAACTAGATGAGGGGTGGCAGGGGTCACACTTACATAATCACCCCCTTCTATTATGTGACCTCAAGCAAGTTCCTTCTTTGAGTCCAACCTGTCTGAAGTTAGGGCCAAAGCCTTTCCACTTTTTGCCTGTGTTAAGTCTATGCCCAGGACCACATGGCAGAGGAGTTGAATGAGATGTTTAAGACCTACTCATTATCAAAGACAAATGACCTTGTAGGGAGCTGTGTCATAGGTCTGAATATATGAGATTTAGGTGGTACAGAGCATGACTGGCCTGCCAGGCCCTCCTCCCTAAGTCTATGCCACTTGGATGACAGAATAGAGAAGGACAGAGTTTCCTTCCTGCAAGAGACTCTTTGAGGGCGTAGGCACTGCGCACCTGTGGTGGATTCGTATTAGAAACGATACTACAAAAGCAATGAGTGTCAGTGTTGATGAGGTCATAGCTGTCTCCTAGAGACAAGGCCAAATTCTCTCTCAAACTATACATTCTCTTATTCTAGGGCCCAGTGATACTGAAAAGCTATGGACATAAATTTTAGGACACCAAGACTTCCTGAGCATCTATTTTGGCCATTATAAATTATAAGGGTGGACCGAATGATACTAAAATTTCCTTCTGGCTTCAAAAGGCCAGTTTTTTCTAATCCTGATCTTATATTCTTCAAGATGCTCAATAATGCTGCTTGACTGACAGTTCACTCTTTGTTCCCATGCCCCTGACTTTGAGACTCAATGTTATTGACTCAGGGGCTATATTAATGAACCAGGGAAAGCATTTGTTTAAAAAACAGGTAGATTTTAGAGTCGAGAAGCCCCTACCTCTATAGCAGAGTGCTCGCTTTCTTTTCCAGCAGGGCTCATCATTCCACTTGCCAGGGGCTGACAGACTCTTGATGTAGATCTCCACACAGTCCTGGTTGTTCCTCTTATTGTTAGGCTCATTGTCAGCCCAGTTCTCAGCCTCCTCAGTGAGAGTCTTGTTGGTTCCCACCCAGGTCCATTTATTGTTGATCTTTCGAATACCAATCCAGTAGTAAGAGTTGTAGTAAGGTATGGTCTCGTTGAGATAAGCAATCTCGTTTTTATTCTGGATGGCCACTAAATCCGTGTAGTACTTCTGACAGAATGCCCGGGAATAATTCCATGAATATGTTTTATTGCTGTAGTGGTAGGTCCATGCTGATACTTCTTTCTGGTTTATTACCTCTAAGTAAAGGAGAGTGAGAATCAAGTTAGCATCACTAATGAGAAAGAGGTTGTGAGCGTAAGTTACTTCTATATAGTCAGACAAGTCTGACTAGAAGAGAAATACCAAAAGCATGATCCTTTTATGTCTAATCTAGTTGTTTTTAGGAAAAAGAATGGTTTCCATCTTTTAGTTAAAAGTATTGATACACTTTAAGTCAGAATAAGAAAATGTGCTCTTCTAGACTTGTGAGCACAGTGGGGGAAGGAGAGGGTGGGACAAATTGAGAGAGTAGCATTGAAACGTATTCATTTGTATGTGTAAAATAGATTGCTAGTGAAGTTTCTGTATAACACAGGGAGTTCAGCTCAGTGCTCTCTGATGATGTAGAGGGGTGGGAGTGGAGGGGTGGTAAGGAGGTTCAAGCCAGGGGAGGATATATATATATTTATAGCTGATTCAGCAGAGAAGGCAATGGCACCCCACTCCAGTACTCTTGCCTGGGAAATCCTATGGACGGAGGAGCCTGGTAGGCTGCAGTCCATGGGGTCGCTAAGAGTCGGACCCGACTGAGCGACTTCCCTTTCACTTTTCACTTTCATGCATTGGAGAAGGAAATGGCAACCCACTCCAGTGTTCTTGCCTGGAGAATCCCAGGGACAGCAGAGCCTGGTGGGCTGCTGTCTATGGGGTTGCACAGAGTTGGACCCGACTGAAGAGACTTAGCAGCAGCAGCAGCACATTGTTGAATGGCAGAAACCAATACAACATTGTAAAGCAACTATCCTCCAATTAAAAATAAATTTTAAAAAAAGAATAAGAAAGTGTCCTCTCCTAAGGATCTTTGGTATTAATATTAAAGATTTGGAATCACAAAGTACTGGCATTGAAAGGGATCTTTTTTTTTTTTTTTTAAACTTTACATAATTATATTAGTTTTGCCAAATATCAAAATGAATCCGCCACAGGTATACATGTGTTCCCCATCCTGAACCCTCCTCCCTCCTCCCTCCCCATACCATCCCTCTGGGTCATCCCAGTGCACTAGCCCCAAGCATCTTAGGGGCCTTCTAACCTTCTCCTTTTAGAAATGGAGGAGATGTTAAATACTTTGCCCAAGCCCAAATTAAAGTGAAAGTGAAGTCACTCAGTCATGTCCGACTCTTCGCGACCCCATGGACTGTAGCCTACCAGACTCTTCCATCCATGGGATTTTCCAGGCAAGAGTACTGGAGTGGGGTGCCATTTAAATGACATGTCAAATGTCTTGATGCCTGCCTCATTATCTACAGGTACTACCTCTTCATGTGGAAAATAAGATGCTTTATGATCTGGAGCCTACCTGCTAGTCCAGCCTCATCACCCACCATATTTACTTTTCTTTAGCAAAACCAGAAGTCACCCACTTCCATGCCTTTGCACATGCTCTTCTTCTCCTCTGGCTCCCCTTTTCTGCTTAGGCTTGGTAAACTCTTCCTCCACCTACTTTCCATGACTGCTCCAGGGGGGCTTGGTGTTCCTCCTTCCAGGCACCCTGTCTCTATCTGCACCTCCCTTACTGCCAGGTGTTGCAACATTGTTTGTATGACATGGGCCACACCTGCTAGATTGCGAATCCTAATGGGGGTCTCTTTTTACCTCTGGATTCTTAACACCAAGCAAAGAGCTTGGCACTAATCAGGCATTCCCTGCATACTTGTTGAGTAAAAGCACCAGGTTTGTGCCAGAGGCTCATCGTATCTCCTGGGTTGCAATCTTACACTCATCCCACCTCTCCAGGCTGTTTCCCTTTGATAAATTACTCTACTTCCTCCATCTCTGCTTACTCACTTGTTAAAATAGCACTTAAAACAGGCCTTTAAAAGGAATGTTTATGAAATCAAATGAAATAAAGAATGTGCCCTTCAAAAGTATAAAGGGCATTAGGACACAAAGTAGTGTTAACCTAGCCAGTGGGAGCTCACCCCCACCAGAAGAAGCCAGTTCCCAAGTGAAGAGGTGCAATCAGGCCTGGAAATGGCTCTTTTTCCTGTTTATGAGGCCTTGCTCCTAATCAACCCTTTCCTCAGCTACCCACATGAGAGTCGGTTCTGTTTGCCTTCCCTCATAGGCACCTCTATGGCATTGTTTCACTATAAGACTTTATTCTGATATCACCAGGGCTAGATTCTGATTTGCATTGAATTTTACCTTCAGAATCCCCTTCTTCAGTAATAAAATTAAAACTTTTATAACTGCATTGGTTTAAAGATGAACATATTAGTATTGCACATGAAAACATTTTCTTTGACCTAGAAGAAAATAATTTCTAAAGAAATTACAGCATTTTTGTGGCTCTCTAAAGGTAATGCAGGCCTGTGTCTATTGAGTCTAATGCATAAATTGGCCCTAGGTGTATTTTTGTATGTTTTCCCTGAAGCCTTTTCTACCAATATGGTGGTTTTGGGTGTATTTCCCCCCGTCCAGGAATCTGGGCTTGGACAGTTTTCCCATGCCTCACAACTGGCTACCATCCTTAACTTTGCCCATTTGGAGAAGTTACCCTCATCTCTGAGGACCAAGTGAAAGGTTAGCATAAGGTTTACCGAAGATCAGGACACTGAAGCAAAGGAGTTGGACAGTTCTGAAGACTGCTCTCTGAAATCTCCAGTTCCAGATGGCTTTTGGGCAGCTGGCCTGAAACAAGAAAACTGCCTTTTAGTGTCCATGTGCAATCAATGTGGCCAACCACTTCTACTTAGTAATCATGGTCTTGAGTGACCTGTCTGTTTCCATTAGGGGGTGGCTCAAGCCTTCTGCTCTATTTTTATTTCTCGCTACTCTGCTTAAGTCCTCCCCTAGGTGAACATTGCATCAAGGCTTAGAACAGACTTAATTTCTTCATTCATTCAACAAATATTTATTGAGTAACAACTTGGTGCCACTAGTATTTTCTTTTATGATGCATTTTGTAGCATTATGTTAAAAATGCTATCATTATTATTACGCAATAATCTCCCTTTAAAAACTGGTATGCCACACTCAAGAATAATAGGAAGTCTCACAAAACCTCCCTGATCCATGCAGTTGTCTGGCCTGCACTTTGACGCACAGAACATCAATTAGTCATGCTGCACTATGCCATCTATTCTGTATTATTGATCTATGTTTTCTTCCTTTACTATTTTAATATATGTCTATAATATTATTCAATGCTTAATGCATGTATGTAGACATATATAATTTTTATTAATAAATGAATAATAAACTATTTGCCTTGAATCTATAGCAAGGATGACTTCTCATAAGCTCCCTTATGTTGGGATTTCATCAAATCTATTAACATGTTTAAAGTGTTTTTGACTGTGTGGATCACAACAAACTGTGGAAAATTCTTAAAAAGATGTGAATACCAGACCACCTGACCTGCCTCCTGAGAAATCTGTACGCAGGTCAAGAAGTAACAGTTAGAACCAGACATGGAACAACAGACTGGTTCCAAATAGAGAAAGGGGAATGTTAATGCTGTATATTGTCACCCTGCTTATTTAACTTATATATAAAGTACATCACACAAAATGCCAGGCTGGATGAAGCACAGGCTGGAATCAAGATTGCTGGGGGAAATGTCAATAACCACACATATGCAGATGATACCACCCTTATGGCAGAAAGCAAAGAAGAACTAAAGAGTCTCTTGATGAAAGTAAAAGAAGAGAGTGAAAAAGTTGGTTTAAAACTCAACATTCAGAAAACTAAGATCATGGCCTCTGGTCCCATCACTTCATGGGAAATAGATGGGGAAACAGTGGAAACAAGTGACAGACTTTATTTTTGGGGGCTCCAAAATCACTGAAGATGGTGACTGAAGCTATGAAATTAAAAGATGCTTGCTCCTTGGAAGAAAAGCTATGACCAACCTAGACAGCATATTAAAAAGCAGAGACGTTACTTTACCAGCAAAGGTCCACCTAGTCAAAGCTATGGTTTTTCCAGTAGTCACGTATGGATGTAAGAGTTGGATCATAAAGAAAGCTGAGCACCAAAGAATTGATGCTTTTGAACTGTGATGTTCAAGAAGACTCTTGAGAGTCCCTTGGACTACAAGGAGATCCAATCAGTCCATCCTAAAGGAGATCAGTCCTGAATATTCATTGGAAGGACTGATGCTGAAGCTGAAACTCCAATACTTTGGCCACCTGATGCAAAGAACCGACTCACTGGAAAAGACTCTGATGCTGGGAAAGATTGAAGACAGGAGGAGAAGAGGACGACAGAGGATGGGATGGCTGGATGGCATCACCGATGCAATGGACATGAGTTTGAGTGAACTCCAGGAGTTGGTGATGGACAGGGAAGCCTGGCATGCTGCAGTCCATGGGGTCGCAAAGAGTCGGACATGGCTGACTGACTGAACTGAATGAACTGAACTGAAAGTGTTTTTAGACAAATAAGTTCTGGAGATGCTCACCCAGCATCCTCATGTTACACATGAGAATACTGATGGTTGGTAGAGTTGAAAGCAACACATTGAAAATGACAGAAGAAGAGCCCAACTTTGAAACAAGAACTTTTGCCACTCTGCTTTTTTACTTTTCTAAATCTCTAGGTTTTCAAACCCACCCTGCATTGCTGTTGTAGATGATGGAATATGTGACATGCCTGAGCCTAGTTTCCACATCTGTGCTCATCCAGAGCCACCCCAGCAAAACCACAAACATAAAAATCATGTATTTGTTTTCTACTGATGCCATGTTGCTCTTCCAGCCAGATCGCTACCTGAAACCCTTCCTAGATAGAAATTCTCAATTGCCACAGTTGGGCTCCAGAGATGGATGATATAGGGTCTATAGGGGTAAGTGGTGGTTGTGGTAGTAGCGTGTGTGTGTGTGTGTGTGCATGTGCACACAGTGTATATGTACTGTTGACTCCAGACAGACCAGATAGTGTGGGGCATGTAAACACAAATCAGTGCAAATCTTCCAGACAGCGGAGTTATCTTTGTATAAGAAGCCTGGCACTTTTCTATCTAGATTTTCTGAATATTGGCTTTGATAAGCAGGCATGTTTTGTGTTCTTACTAGAATGCTAATCAACTGGCCGCTGCAGGACCTATTATCAAACGTTGAGAGTATCATAATGTTATGATTTATGGTGCTGTTTCTTTGCATAGGAAGTATGGCGATAATCCCCTTGCTGCTTCGGCTGCTAAGTTGCTTCAGTTGTGTCTGACTCTGTGCGACCCCATAGATGGCAGCCCACCAGGCTCCGCCATCCCTGGGATTCTCCAGGCAAGAACACTGGAGTGGGTTGCCATTTCCTTCTCCAATGCATGAGAGTGAAAAGTGAAAGGGAAGTCGCTCAGTCGTGTCCAACTCTTAGCGACCCCATGGACTGCAGCCTACCAGGCTCCTCTGTCCAGGGGATTTTCCAGGCAAGAGTACTGGAGTGGGGTGCCATTGCCTTCTCTGGATAATCCCCTTAGTAGGAACTTAATCCCACAGAGTTCTCTGTGGATTATATTGTATCACCAGTTATTGTTATACCACTTTCAATTCAGTACCCAACGAGTGTCATGCCACGTGCTATAGCAGCAATCTTCAAACCAGAATGAGCCTGGCTTCCCAAGGAGTACATAAGCAGGGAGAATTTAATTAAATCTCTGTTCAGATTCCCAACTTTATCTTCAACATGTACACTTCCCTAAAACCAATCTGCCTACAAATGTATTTACTTCTTCTATTTACAAAAGAAATCACACCTTTTGTAACCTAACTCTTATTAATCATTAAGCCTGGTCTCTGTATGTAAAAAACATCTGGTATGCCAAACAGAAACCACCCAAAGTATTGGTGTAGATCTGACAACTTGAATGCTTCAAATGATAGTGAAACAAATCCTTTTCATGTCAAGGAGTTTTCCATTTCTCTCTTTTCATTAACTTGATTGGGACATGAAACTTGGAAGGAGTTCAAAGAATTGAGAGACATCATTATAAGAAGCTTCCATTTCCATTTACTTATTCAAATGAATAAAGGTCCTTAATGTTTAATAAAATCCTTACAAAATGAAATATAGGAATAGAATTGATGGTGAACTTGTTTGATTACATCAATAAATAATATTCACACAAGGTTACGTGGATAGGGAAAAAGCCCCTCTCCTTATATAGAGATGTGTCTTCAATACCATTTTAAATATGGAAGTTTAAGTTACTTATTAAAACTTACAGTATTGTTTATGCTATTTTTAAATTGTGTACTAAAAGTAATTGTCATGCTAACTTGATCAAAAAGGAAAACATTTAACACAGATTTATGATTTCATAAAATTGAATCTTTTACATTTCAACTTAATTATATTTTTATTTATATAAAAATATATGATATAGTTATCAATAAAATAAGCTTAAAATGTATTAGGTTAAAATTCTGTACAGGAAATGAAATAGAAATAGGTATTAAAGAAGAGACAACAAAAAAGAAAAAATATTAACTTCCCTATTATTAGGAACTAGTTTTTTTTTTTTTTTTTTAAGTGTTATCAGATCACGGTGGTATTTTATTCCATTGGATAAACTCTAGGAAATGATGTAACATTTATTGTGAAAGGCCAATTTTTAGAATTCACTGGAAATTCCATCTTTTATTTTAAAACTTATGATTAAAAATTTAGCTCTCCACTTAGAAGGGTTCAAGAGGTTATATAATTTTCCAGGATTTTGATGGGGGGCAAAGACAGAAGCAAAAATATTGCTGGTGAACAGCACAGTAATGTAGCTAATGAGATTCAATATTTGCCTTTGAATCTGCTGGCTTTCTCCCAGGTAGACCAGAGGATCGTAGTGTTTATCATCTAGGGGGTGGTCTTCCTGTGCCCTGAGAAAGTGGTTTTCTTCCTGTGGAGAGTATTTCTACAGGTTTCTCTGGCTTTGGGGCCAGCTCAAGGAAGAGTGTTGGAATAGTGAGCCAGTGAGGCTCCTACCCCCATCTGCATTTCCAAGTCCACCCACTGTCCCAGCAGAACCATTTTATGTCTTAAGTTGTTTGCGTAAACTTTTCAATATGGTTTGGTTTAGCAAAATAGGGACAGAGAGAGAGAAAGAGAGTGTGTGCTGGTTTTAAACTTTCTAAGATTTTAGAGGACTGGCAATTGCTTCTGTTAAGACACAAGACCTGAGAAAGGAAAATGCAAGTCATTGTGTGTCTCCTGCTTTAATCTGACCATCCTTTTCTGTTTTCTAAAATCACGATTATACCAAGAATCACCTCTCATTCTATAAGAGCGGCAGCAGACTGTAAAGATGACTACCAAGTCAATTAAGCATTTCTCCAGCATTCTATAGCAGGTCTGGGACTACCGTCACTGCCTACCACTGAGACTCAGTGAGTTCAGATGACCTGCAGATGCTTGCTCACTGGAATATATGTTGGCTTAGCACAGTGATTCTTTTTTTCCTCCTAAATTTAATTTTTATTTTATCTTGGAATATAGTTGATATATAATATTGTGTTAGTTTCAAGTGTACAGCAAAGTGATTCAATTATGGATATACATATATCCCTTCTTTTGCAGATTCTTTTCCCATATAGGTCATTACGGAGTACTGAGTAGAGTTCCCTGCGCTATACAATAGGTCTTTGTTGGTTATCCTTTTTATATGTATAAAGCACAGTGATTCCTATTCTCACAGAACTCATGAACTCCTTTGAAAGTCTGATAAAAGCCATAATCAGGATTCTTTTTTAAAAATTGCGCACTTAAAATTTTTCGGACAATTTCAGAAGGCTCATGGACTCCGAGAGCAAATCTCTATGTTAACTGTAAGACGGCTTCTTGACTCATTGGCAACTGACAAGCATTTGGTGTGTGGGTGTGGAAGATTAATGATGCTTAAAAGCCTTCCTTTCAGCAATAATTTTCCTCTGAAACTTCCTTGGGGTGAGGAAGCGTTCTCACATTTGTCCCTACTTTCATTGTTACCGTTAGGACAAGGCAGCACCAGATCTAGGATGGTGAAGAGTTAAGGGCTCTGTCTTGGTGTCTGTGACCAAACAAGCGCTGAAACACCAGGAAATACCTCCTGAGGAGAAGCCGTGTGCTCTGTTCATTTTTATTTTAATATTCTTTGGCAGCCTACATCAAACCGGAAGTCACTGGGAAGGAGTCTGAGACAGGGTTATTGGAATAACATCCTGTGCCTGTGTAAACCTTCATGAAAGCTGCTTTCCACTGTGCTTGTCTTTAATTTTACTTTCCAAAAAGTTAAAAGTGAGTGTGGGGTAAAGAGAGAGGCAGAGACAAAGTAGAAGGGGCAGGAAGTGTTTCTTTCCCCTCGACCTTTGCATAGAGCTTTCAGATCCCAGTAGTAATCCCATGTCTGCCAGCATGCCGGGGGGCTGACAAAGTTGGCAGGAAAGGCACCGCAGAAAGGTGATTCTGTTCTCCTGCCTATGTTGTAGACCACAGCCTTGCACTTTAGAGGCAGAACCTTCAGTGTCTCTCCCTAGACCCCCTGTCTTCTGCTTAGGTCCTGTCTGATTCTTCTCCTTCCTCTACATTTCAGTTTTATTAATTTCCTTGCCTCCTCTTTCTCCCTCCTAGTCCCACCAGTCCCACCAGTGGTGAAGTGCTGACTTCACCACTGACATCCCAGTGACCAAACCTGATGCAGTCTTTCCATCATTATCTACTTTGACCATTCTGTAGCAATAAATATTACTACTTCCTTTTGCTTAAAATGCTTCCCTGGTTCTTCTCTTGCTTCTATTCTGACATCTTGAGGGATTGATCTCAGTCTTTTCCTGAATCAACGTCAACTCTGCCTTCACTTGCAGAGACAGAGATTAACCTGGGCTCCTGCCTCCAGGACCCTCTTCTCATCAATCTTCTGCTTTCCTGAGGCCTCCTTATGGTCATCTGCATGTCAGTGGCTCTCCATCAGCATCTCCACCCCTGACTTTCCTCCTGAGCATGAAGTCTGCAATCCAAATGCAGAAGAAACCTATTTGCACTCAGCTGGAGGGAGCAGCTGGCAGAGCCATCTTAGGACAAGGGCTATGACTTACATCTGAACCCCAGCCATAGTAGAGAACAGATGCTTACTGCCTAATAAATGTGTTACAGAGGGCCTCCCTGGTGGCTCAGTGGTAAAGAATCTGCCTGCCAATTCAGGGATTGAACACAAGTTCAATCCCTGGTCTAGGAAGATCCCACATGCCACGGAGCAACTAAACCTGTGTGCTGCAACTATCGAGCCTGTGCTCTAGAGCCTGGGAACCACGACAAGGTGAGTCACCACAATGAGAACCTGTGCACTGCAGCAAAGAGTAGCCCGCTCTCCCCCATCTGCTCTCTGCAACTAGAGAAAAACCTGCACAACAACGAAGACCCAGCACAACCATAAATAAATAAATAGTATGTTACAGATGAATAAATGAACAAATAAGTGAAAAATAGCAAGGGGATGACTGAAAGTAAAATGGAAGCATGCTGAATGGAAAAATGTTGGGAAAACGTGATAATTAGAATTAAGTACAATAGGGTTACAGCAGTGATTGTATCAAATTTATAAGTGTATTGTATGGAAGGTGGGAGGGAGGTTCAAGAGAGAGGGGACATATGTACACCTATTGGCTAATTCATATTGATATATGGCAGAAATCAAACCAATATTGGAAAGAAGTCCTCCTTCAATTAAAAAAAAAAAAAAACTGGTGAGAGAGAGTATAAGAAGGCTGTACAAAAAATATGGTCTAGGCACTTTGTCTCATTCTCTTGGAGTGTGAGAGAAACAAGGGCGTGATGGCTCACGTCCCATGTGAGAGAACAGAGGAGCAGGACTCACTCACTGAACTCCATGTGGGTGGCTGTGGGGCCAGCTCAAGGAGGTGTGTTGGGACAGTGGCCAGTGGAGGAGAGGTAGAGAAATCAGGACCTACCATAGCTGGTGTGTCTCAAGAAAGCCTGGAGAACCATCAGATAGCAGCAGCTCTTAGAAGAGGAAGAGGAGATGGCAAACTCCATGTAAATTTCTGGAGTGGGTGTGTCCCTTTGAAAGACCCCCGCACCAAACAGGGCTCATATAAAGTATGCATGTTCTTATTATTAACAGTATCCCTGACCCAAGCCCCACAACCTACTTGCCCACAAAGACCTTCAAGTCCTCCATCAAGTAGGAACAGGGAAGGAAGACCAAAGATCCTTTCACATCAATCTGCCATCAAACCCCATGGACTTTACCTTCTGATGAGATACCTGGCCATTCTCCAGATTTCCATTTTACTGCTGCCGCACTAATTCAGACATTATCACTTCTTTCCCGGACCAAAGAAATCATCTTCCCCTTGATCTTTTCTTCTCAAGTTTACCCATCTCCAGTTCTTTATCTCTAATGCCATCAGAATATTCTAACACAAAATCTGATCATATTGTTTCACTACTTAAAGTCCATCAGCTGTTTCTATTCCCTGAATAATACATACCAACTTCTTAAGATGACACTTCGAGGCTCTTCAAGATGAGGCTTCTTATTTATCTAGTCTCATCTCCTGCCATTACTCAATTACCCCTCTTGTCCGCCACAATTCTACCATACATTTATAACAAGAAATCTTGTACTTTTCAGAATACACTGTATGTTCCCTATGTTCTTTTTATGCCCAGAGCACCCTCTCCCTCTGTGGGTGCCTAGCTCTAGTACAGCAGGAATTTCCTCCTTAAAGGAGCCTTCTCCATACTAACCTCTTCCTCCCCACACCAAGATAGGCATGTCCTTGTATTGCCTGTGTTCTTTCCCACTACTTATTTCAATAACTATCGATTTATTAAGTGCCTACAATGTGTCGGGTACTGTTCCAGGCAATGGCATTAAAATGATTAAAAAGATACAGTTCCTGTCCTCATGAAATGTACATTCTATGGAAGACAGACAATGAAACAAACACCAACACATATACAACAGTACTGAACAAGTAAACATAAAAATCAGAAGCTAGTGATAAGGGGTAGTTAGAGAATTAAAGCCAGGTTATGTGATAGAGTGACGGGGTAGTGATAATAGACAGGAGGGAGGTCAGGGAAGACCTCTCTAAAAAGGTGACATTTAGACTGAGAGCAGAATGACCAGAAGAAAGCAGAGAGAAACAGGAGGAAGAGCATTAAAGATAGAAGGAAATGCTAATACAAAGGCTTTAAAGTGGAAGGAAAGTTTGGCGTGTTCAAAGGACAGGAAGAAAGCAGTGCAGCTGGAATGGAATGAACAAGGGGAAGCAAAGGATGAAATGATGCTGGGGACAGATCACTCTGGGCTTTGGGAACCAAAACAAGGAGATGAAATGTTTGTTCTAAGTGCAAGTCAAGTGGGGCAGCAAGCAGATTTTAAGAGAGGGAGTGATGTAGTCTGATTGCTGCTGAAAATTGGGAAGTCCTGGGGGTTAGTTGAAAAGGAGTTGGTTCATGGCCAAATCGTGTGAGTCAGAAATACTGGTTGCAGAAGGAATCCAAGTGCCAGGGTTTTGAACAGAGAAGCATCCTGAGTAGATGATGTTTCTGTCTCTCTCTTTTTAAAAATTTGTGGTAATAATCTGTAGACTTTCAAATTCAAAATGTAATAAGTCTGTGCTCAGTCTCTGAGTCATGTTTGACTCTTTGTGACCCCATGGACTTCAGCCCACCAGGCTCCTCTGTCCCTGGGATTTCCCAGGATTTCCATGGGATTTCCCTTCTCCAGCAAGTCTACAGGTGATTTTAAACAAATTATTTCTCTTCAACATTTATTTACATGTATTTCTAGCATACTGCTAGGTACATGGCAGGGTACCAAATGAATATTTGCAAATGTTGGGTATTATAATATCTACAGAATCAGTTTGTTTTGTCTTAGAAATTTCCTATGGGAAGGAAAGAAAATTAAAGAGGGTCAATAGGAATGCAAAGGCGGTAGGAAGAAGTGAGAGTCATTGAGGAGATAGAATTATGAAACTTCTTGGTGGCAGAGTCGAGATTTTCTAGGTAGTACAGCTGATCATATAGTTTCCCTTAAGTTTCTGGGTGGTGGTGGTAATATAGCATAGCTTTTAGTGGCCCAGCCTAAAGGCAGAAAATGAAACAGTGAAACAAAGAGATCTAAAAACCAAATAACCAATAGAAATAAAGACAGGAAGGAACCCAGGACATCAAAACTAAGAATCAAAGCATATGTATATATTTAAATCAGCCTCCTGATCACCATTATATAGGGTAAAATATTAATATTAAAAATAAAGTAGCATACTTAAAAGATTTTAAGTCATCTGGACCATCACTGAACTATATCTCTAAAATACAAAAGATTCATTTTGTGTATTTGACTTTATAAAATTTCTATTTTGCTTTTCAATCAGAGAAATGAATTACTTAGAAGACAATGTAATAAATGCCATTTATGAAACACCATATGCTATCCTTTAGGGTCAGGTCTAGTGTCTTTTCCCAAGGCTGCCTGTTGAATAGTAGGTCACTTTGATTTTGGGGGGTTTGATTAATAAGTTTCCACTTACAAAATTCTGAAGCTGAACTTTCTAAGACCTAGCAGCCAGCCCAGGAGAATGTGAACCATTTAATTATATTTTGAAAAATAGCTAATGAAAGGAAGAGTAAGAACTAGAATTAACAGACCTAAAATGGTTAAAAGGCATAGACGAAAGTGAACCCAGACCTCCTCTTTAGCCCACTGATACCCTAACGCTGGCATAATTTAACTATTAGTTCCCCATTTAGAGCTCCCACATTCTGAGATCCATCTGGTTGAAAATGCACCAGCTGATAAACCTTAATATGTTTCCTCATGTCCTAGGGTTAATTGAAACCATTCTGAACTTGAAGTTGAATTTACATGCAGAGTTTGGGGTTCCCGAATCCCAAGAGACAAATGTGCTCTAGGGCAAAGGAAGAGGTCTTGTCTTTGGAATATTTAAAACAATTCCAGGGCTGGAGTTCTTAGCACTTCATTGCAGAGTCCCAGCCTAGTTCCAAGAAGCCAATGGAGAAACTTTTGAGCTTAAAACGCAGGAGGTGAAAGGGTGGGGTTCTTAGACATGGAAGTCTGGGGACCCCCTGCAGTTATCCATAAAGCTCAATGTTTATGTGGATGTCTGGCATTTCATCTGGGAAAGGATTTGCACCTTTCTTCAGAATCTCAAAGAACTCCATGATTCAGTCTGTTAACATTCCTCTAAAAGGAGGATCCCAGGGAGAATAGATGGAAGAAAGAAATAACTGTTTATTCATTTAAGTTGACCAATTCAGGAAAAATATGCAAGAGATAAAGAGATAAAAGAAATCTACATTCTTACATCACTGGAGTTCACATTCAGGACAGACTCAAACTCCTTCCTCTTCTTTTCATCATCCTCTTATCCCTATTCAACCCAACCTGGAAAATCCTCACTAAAGTGTTTGAAAATTGTTCTATCGTAAAACAAAGAAATGGGGGTAAAGTGAATATAAGCACTACTTTCTTCTGGTATTCCATAGAAAGGGGCTCAAAAACAGGGACAGTCTGCTTCCTCTCTCGCCACAGACTAAAAGATTTTAGATCCTAGGACTGTATGAGATACACCTCATAAGTCAAGGGTAAAACTGTGTGTTTGTGTCTTATTTAATGAGTTCAAGAATGCCCTTTTCCTTGGATCTTTCCTGGATTTCAGATCCTTCTCTTTCTCATAACAATGATTGCTAACTTCTACTAACCCACAACTATGTGCCAGGCTCAGACCTACTTGTTTTTCAGCTTATTTAATTCCCAAAGTGATGCTACAAAGTTAAGTACTATTATTCTGTCCATTTTACAGATGAGAAAAGTGAGGCACTAGCAGGACTGAGAGTTGTGGCAGAAACAGAAACTGTGTGGCTAGTCCACATCAGTCCCAGCAGACTCCTAGGGTACAGAGAAAGAAATGGGAGAGCTGGGATGAGAAACCATTTGACTGTAGTCTTATACCAGGGTATTTGCTCAGCCTTGCGTTCAACCCAGACAGAAGAGCAGTCCTGGAGAAGAGTTGAGGGTTAACCAGAATTTGCTCCAAGAGAGTCCCTGTAAGCGCTGCTAAGAAAGACAGTAGCTGTGGAGCAAGACGACAGAAATTCAGATCCAGACCACATCCAGTCCAACAGTGCACCTTAGGTCAAACACCTAGCCTCTCTGGAAGGCACAGCAGCTTCATTTGTAACATGGGCATAGCAACTCAAAAGGATGCTGGGAGGATCAAAGCGGGCAGCAGGTTTCGAAATTCTTACAAACTCCATGGGGCTACTCAATATAAAAATCCATAACTACTGCTATTCCACATTTTAGGAATCCTTATCTGCCTGCCTCAATCCCAAACCTCTTCCATCCAACCACTTCCCATAGCAAAAAGAAATGAACTTACCATCTCTCTTGTGACACGGCTGGCTTTCTGCTGTCTGTCCGGCCCAGACTTCTTATAATCTCGCAGCCACCCCTCAGCTGTCAGGCTGTTTAGAAAAGCACTTCCTATTCACTTTCCTGAAAGTCACCACAGCCCTTCCCACGAAGTTAGAATGTTGATAATATGGGAGCAATGTTGGCAACTTAGAAATAACAGTCACTGAGGAAGGGGGAGGGAGGTGGGGTACAGACTTCCCTGGGAGGTGGTCTGAAGACAGACAGGGGCAAGTGTGAATCACTCCTGGACATTCCAGGGTGGGTAGTGCAGGAATCATACCCACGTTCCCCAGTGGTCAAGTTTCCTTGATATGATCTATGATAAGTTACTCCAATTTAAGGCCATATATCGGAAAACACACTTGGTCTTAATCATTAATGTAAATTTTCCAGTTACTGTAAAATCTCAGTGAATGTTTTCTATTCCAGCAGCTTTCTGAGCAAAAATAGTTACAAAAAAAAATTAGGTGGGAAAGGGAAAGCCACTGAGGGTTTTCTGGCATCTGGAGGGATTGTTAGAGTTTTGGAGTGAGATATAAAACAGACATGGGTAATTATTAGAAGGGAACTTCTGCTTCTTAAATTAGAAAAAAAAATGTGAAAATGGTTAGTGTTGGGAAAGTAAAAGTCTGTGTAGCACAGTGGTTAAGACTTGGGCTCTTTGAGTCAACTACCTGAGACCCCTCTTGGCTCCATGTGTGGCTGTCCTCCAGGCAAAAATGCTTAAACTCTCTATGCCTCTTTTTTTTTTTTTTTTAACTGTGAAATAGAATGGTAATAGAACTTACCTTACAGAGTTATTATGTGATTAAATGAGTTGATATGTGGAATGCTTGAAACAATAACTAGCCCACAGTTGGCACTCAATGAATATAGGCTATTATTACTTTTCAGATATGCCATCAGACAGCAAAACCAAGTATCAAGTGTTTAGTGTCAAGTCAGAAAACCATAACTCCAGTTTATCCCTTCGGAATTCAGTTGTGCAGTAGTGGGTGTTATTTTTGATTCACTACATGATTATTACAGCTTGTAAGTAGGCATCTCATAGACTGATTGAAAGTGGAATAAAATGGAAAAATCTGGAAGTCCAAAGATAAAGATGATTTAAGGACCTTGGAGCTGCATTTGAACTTAGGAGTTTGGAATGAAGAGGAAAGGATTAACACATGGTAGAAATAGAAAGCCTAGTAAAGGAGGCAGTGATGGAGGGATGGAAGCAGGGGAACAAGGGATGTTGAGAGATAGGAAAGCACAGGGATCTTTGAGCAGCGTGATGCAAGGGTTCAGAGCCAGACTGCCTGGCTCCATCACCGACAATCTGTGTGACCTGTGGAGGTATTTTCCTCCTGTGACTCAGTTCCCTCAACTATACTAACAAATAAGGATAAGTCACCAGTCATCATCACCACGTGGAATTGTTTGGACAGTTAAATGGATTTACACTTGAAGTGCTCAAAACAATACCTGGCACAGTGCAAGTGCAGTGGATGCGTTCACTTTTTTTTTTTCCTAAGACTTGCCTTGCCTTCCTCCTATTCTTATTTTTACACTCTAGACTCTCTTTTTGACATTGCTTCATTTAAAAACATTTCTCAGATGAATATGAGGGAAGGCACTAGATAAACTCTAGGTTCTATCAACAATATGTTTTAAGTGGGATAATGTTAAATTGTAAGGAGTGTGAGGGAAGTAGAAAAGAATTCCAAGGAATAGGAATGAAAGGAAAATACCATTGACTGTTTAAAAGCTGTTCAAACTGAAACCATTTGCTTGAATGCTCTAGTCTAGGAGAAAAATCTATATTGTTTCTAATTAGGTGGCCACTAAAAACATGATGATTCCAATATAATCTGATTAATAGTATTTATTCTATGTTCCATACATGTTTTCTCATCTTGTATTGTACTAAAAATTCCCAAAGGATGACACCTCTTTTTATATTAGTCTTGCTTCTCCTGTAGTATCCAGCAGAGAGCAATCAGACACCCAACAAATACTTGTTGATTCATTGATTAGATTTATGACTCTGGGTAGACACAATAAAAGTGTCTCCTTCATCTTCCTCTCTGATTTCTGTTTATATTATTTCAGTGATTCATTTATATACACAATAAATAGCTGAACTTTCCTGGTGGCACAGTGGATAAGAATTTGCCTGCCAATACAGGAGACACAGGTTCAATCCCTGATCTGAGGAGATTCCACATGTGCTGGGGTCCAGCCCCAGCAGGATCCAGGGGTACCCTCAGGATGACAGCATCAGCGATAAGGAAAGTAAAAAAGGGGGAGAGAAAGAGGCTTGATCTTCCTTGGTTTACACAGAAAGCCAATAAAGCTCCTGGCATGGAACTTGCTCTGTTCACGGAGGCCGTAGGCGCCCTCTCAGTGGGGTGAGGATGCAGGATGCCCCCTCCCTGGTGAAGATGCAGGGTGCCTTCCTGATCGGGTCTTAGAAGCCCAGGCAAAAAAGTGAATTCAGAGAGCCCCTGTGCCTCAAGGAGTCATCCTGAAAGAAGAACAGAGGGAGAAAGAAAGAAAAGGAAAGAAAGAATGACATGGGGAGACTAAGCTTCGGTGAGCGAGGCCCATAACTTTATTTTCAAAAGGAACTTTTATACCTTGACTTGTACATAGAAGGAAATGAAAGATGCAAAGTCATGCAGAATCAGCCCAAACATTACATCTGTTTTGTCTTTATCAAAACCAGGATTTTTTCAGCATACCTTTCCCATAAACAATGTTGTGTACATTATCTTCTGGCTTTGGAGGCCTGTGGACATTTTATGACCCTTTTTTGATAAAGGCTGCTCAACCGGAAAACTTATTTTCCCTTAAAGTGTTTTTTCTTTATATTTCTAATCTATGTCAGCCTCAGAAAGTGCTAAACAGAGTTATATTCTCATGGAGCAAAGGCGCAGTGAGTTACAACAAAGAAAGAACCAATTAGCTCAAAAGTCTGATGTGGTTAATTCCAAGGCTGCTACTTGTTTTTCTTACATTCCAACTATGTTAACCAATGCACTCCCAGGTTCACAGTGGATAAGAGATATGGAAACTTGGCAGCAAGCATTGGCTCAACAATGAAATCTTACACCAGCACTACTCTAATAGTTTTTAACTCTTTGAAAGGCTCTATATTTTTAGAATGTTTTAGGCTTCCCATGTCTCTCACAGTTGGGAGGCTGTGAACAATCACATGGGTAGCTGCAAGAGTCTGGATAAACCTGTCAGGCAAGCTAGAAAGCCATCAGAGGGATTTGAATTGAAACACTCCTATCAAGCCCAGGAGACTTATTAACTAAAGCCCTAAGTTGACTTTTTCCAGAGAAAGGTGGTCGGGGATAACCCCCCTGTTAATGTCAGAAGAGTTGGTGAAAGGCACAAAATAGTAAGACAGACAGATTCTGGTTTTGGGGTAGATGGTCGAGCAGATCCAGGGGGTCCCTCGAGTTCTGATCCGCCTTGCTCGTCAGATCTCTTCCACATGACCTTGTCATGGGTGGGGTCTCCCGTGGTGGCTCCCGGCACACATGCTGCCGAGCAACTAAGCCTGTGTTCCACAACTATTGAGCCTGCACTCTAGAGACTGTGCTCTGAAACAAGAGAAACTGCTACAATGAGTGCGTGCACTGAAAGGAAGAGTAGACCTTGCTTGCCACAAATAGAGAAAGCCTGTGCAAAGTAACAAAGACCCAGCATAGCCATTAAAAAAAAAAAAAAAAAAAAAAACCTCAAATCCTGGATACATCAGGACTATACCTTAAGACACAGAAGTGCATGCAGGACACCGGCTGAGAGCAGACAGGAATACCTGACCAGCAGAAAAAAGAATATATAGACCCATGCAAAACTCGAGATCAAGCCCTGAGCCTTTGGAGCGGGAGCACTGACTCCAAGACCCTAGACTACCATAGAACTAACCCTAGGGAGTATCAAATAGTGAGAATTCACACAAAGGAAACCTCTTGAATACAAGACGTGGCAACACCCAACCACCAATAGCACCCTGTGCAGGACACTACATCTAAACAACAAACAAACCAAAATACACGCCCAATCATCAGCAGACAGGATTAGCATCTCACTCACCTTGCCCATCACAGGAAAAACAAACAGAAACAGAAAAGCTCAGCACAAATCTCACCCTAGACAACGCTTACACAAACCACTGGACCAACCTTAGAGGGCAGAAACTAAAATGAAGAATGAATTCAGCCTTGAAGCCTGGAAATAGGAGACCTCAAATACAATAAGTTAAAAAAAAAAAAAAGTGAAAAGGCAGAGAAATACTACACAAATGAAGGAACAAATCAGAAACACAGAAGTCCAAATAAATGAAGAGGAAATAGACAAACTACCTGAAAAAGAATTCAGGATAATGATAGTAAAGATCATCAAAAACCTTGAAAACAAAATGGGGAAAATGCAAGAATCAATTAAAAAGACAAAAAGAATTAAAGAATAAACATACAGAGACACATAACACAATTACAGAAATTAAAAATACTCTAGAAGGAATCAATAGCAGAATATCTGAAGCAGAAGAATGAATAATTGAGCTGGAAGATAAAATGGTGGAAATAACTTCTGAAGAGCAGAATAAAGTAAAATGAATAAAGTAAAAAGAACTGAGAATAGTCTCAGAGACCTCTGGGACAATATCAAAGGCACCAATATTCAAATTATAGGAGTCCAGAAGAAGATGAGAAAAAGAAAGGGAATGAGAAAATATTTGCAGAGATTATAGTTGAAAATTTCCCCAATTTGGAAAAGGAAATAGTCATTCAAGTCCAAGAGGCACAGAGTTCCGTACAGGGTAAGCCCAAGGAGAAACACACCAAGACACATACTGATCAAACTAACAAAGACTAAATACAAAGAAAGAATATTAAAATCAGCAAGGGAGAAGCAACAAGTAACATTCAAGGGAAATCCCATACACTTAACAGGTGATCTTTCAGCAGAAACTCTGCAGGCCAGAAGGGAATGACAGGATCTATTTAAAGTACTGAAAGGCAAAAATCTACAACCAAGATTACTGTACCTGGCAAAGACCTCATTCAAAATTGATGGAGAAATCAATCAATTTTGTTTCTCAGATGAGCAAAAGTTAAGAGAATTCAGTACCACCAAACCAGCTTTACCACAAATGTTAAAGGGACTTATATAGTCAAGAAACACAAGAGAAGAAAACAGATCTACAAAATCAACCCCAAACAATGAAGAAAATGGGATAGGAACAGATATGTCAATAATTACTTTAAATGTAAATGGCCTAAGTGCTTCAACCAAAAGACACAGACTGGCTGAATGGATACAAAAATAAGACCCATATATACGCTGTCTACAAGAAACCCTGACTTCAGACCTCAAGACACATATAGACTGAAAGTGAGAGGATGGAAAAAGATATTCCATGAAAATGGGAAGCAAAAGAAAGCTGGAATAGCAATCCTCATATCAGACAAAATAGACCTTAAAATAAAGAATATAATAAGAGTAAGGAAGGGCACTACATAATGATCAAGGAATCAATCCAAGAGGAAGACACAACAATTGTAAATGTCTGTGCACCCAACATAGGAGCACCTCAATACATAAGACAAACACTAACAGACAAAAAAGGAGAAGTTGACAGTAACACCATTATAGTAGGAGACTTTGACACTCCACTCACACCAATGGACATATCATCAAAACAGAAAATTAATAAGGAAACACAAGTCTTAAATGATACATTAGATGAGATGGATCTCATCGACATCTTCAGGACATTCCATCCAAATGCAGGAGAATACACCTTCTTCTCAAGTGCACATGGAACATTCTCCAGGATAGACCACATCTTGGGGTCACAAATCAAGCCTCAATAAATTTAAGAAAATTGAAATCATATCAAGCATCTTCTCCAACCACAACGCTATGAGACTAGATATAAATTACAAGAAAAAAAAAACCGTAAGAAACACAAACACATAGAGATTAAACAACATGTTTCTAAATAACCAACAGGTTACTGAAGAAATCAAAAGGGAAATAAAAAAATTTCTAGAAACAAATGACAATGAAAACACAACTCAAAACCTAAGGGATGCAGGAAAACAGTTTTAAGAGGAAAGTTTATAGCAATACAATTCTACCTCAAGAAATAAGAAAAACATGGAATAGACAACCTAACTTTACATCTAAAACAACTGGAAAAAGAGGAACAAAAAACCCCTGAAATTAGCAAAGGAAAGAAATCATAAAGATCTGAGCAGAAATAAATGAAAAAGAAATGAAAGAAGCAATAGTAAAGATTAATGAAACTAAAAGCTGGTTCTTTGAGAAGATAAACAAAATTGATAAAGCTTTATCCAGACTCATCAAGAAAAAGAGAGAAGAATCAAATCAACAAAATTAGAAATGAAAAAGGAGAAGTTACAACAGACAATGCAGAAATACAAAGGATTATAAGAGATTATTATGAACAACTATATGATAATAAAATGGATAACCTGGAAGAAATGGACATATTATTAGAAAAGTTCAATCTTCCAAGACTGAACCAGGAAGAAATAGAAATTATGAACAACCCAATTACACATACTGAAACTGAAGCTGTGATCAAAAATCTCCCAAAAACCAAAATCACAGGACCAGATGGCTTCACAGGAGAATTCTATCAAACATTTAGAGAAGAGCTAATGCCTATCCTTCTAAAACTCTTTCAAAAAAGTGCAGAGGAAGGAACACTTCTAAACTCAATCTATGAGGCCACCATCACTCCAATATCAAAACCAAAGAAAACCCCCAAAAAGAAAACTACAGGCCAATATCACTGATGAACATAGATGCAAAAATCCTCAACTAAATTTTAGCAAACAGAATTCAGCAACACATCAAAAAGTTCATACACTATGATCAAGTTGGGTTTATTCCAGGAATGCAAGGATTTTTCAATATAAGCAAATCAATCAATGTGATATACCATATTAACAAATTGAAAGGTAAAAACCATATGATAATCTCAATAGATGCAGAAAAAGCCTTTGACAAAATTCAGCACCCATTTATGATTAAAACTCTTCAAAAAATGGACATAGAAAGAACCTACCTCAACACAGTAAAAGCCATATATGATAAGCCTACAGCAAACATTATTCTGAATGGTGAGAAACTGAATGCATTCCCCCTAAGATTAGGAACAAGACGAGGGTGTCCACTTTCACCACTGTTATTCGACATAGTTCTGGAAATCCTAGCTATAACCATCAGAGAAGAAAAAGACATAAAAGGAATCCATATTGGAAAAGAAGAAGTATGCTCTCACTGTTTGCAGATGACATGATATTGCCCATAGAAAACCCTAAAGATAGTATCAGAAAATTACTATGGCTAATCAGTGAATTTGGCCACCTCATGCGAAGAGTTGACTCATTGGAAAAGACTCTGATGCTGGGAGGGATTGGGGGCAGGAGGAGAAGGGGATGACAAAGGATGAGATGGCTGGATGGCATCACTGACTTGATGGACGTGAGTCTGAGTGAACTCTGGGAATTGGTGATGGACAGGGAGGCCTGGCATGCTGCGATTCATGGGGTCACAAAAAGTTGGACACTACTGAGCGACTAAACTGAACTGAATCAGTGAGTTTAGCAAAGTCACAGGATACAAGATCAACACACAGAAATCACTTGTATTTCTATATACTAACAATGAAAAATCAGAAAGCAATGTTAAGAAATCAATCCCATTCTTCACTGCAACAAAAAGAATTGAATATCAAGGAATAAATTTACCTAAGGACACAAAAGAACTGTACACAGAAAATTATAAGACACCAATGAAAGAAATAAAAGACAACATAAACAGATGGAGAGATATTCCATGTTCCTGGGTAGGAAGAATCAATATTGTTAAAATGACTATACTACCAAATGCAATCTACAGATTCAATGCGATCCCTATCAAATTACCAAAGGCATTTTTCACAGAACTAGAACAAAAAAAATTCACAAATCATATGGAAACACAAAAGACCCTGAATAGCCAAAGCAGTCCTGAGAAAGAAGAATGGAGCTGGAGGAATCAACCCTCCTGACTTCAGATTATACTACAAAGTTACAGTCATCAAGACAGTATGGTACTGGCACAAATACAGAAATATACACCAATAGAACAAGATAGAAAGGCCAGAAATAAACCCATGAACCTATGGATACCTTCTTTTTGACAAGGGAGGCAAGAATATACAATGGGGCAAAGACAGCCTTTTCAATAAATGGTGCTGGGAAAACTGGACAGCTACATGTAAAAGAATGAAATTAGAACAGTTCTTAACACCATACACAAGCTAAACTCAAAATGGATTAAAGACCTAAATGTAAGACCAGAAACTATAAAACTCTTAGAGGAAAACATAGGCAGAACACTTGATGACATAAATCAAAGCAAGATCCTCTAGGACCCACCTCCTAGAGTAGTAGAAATAAAAACAGAAGTAAACAAATGGGACCTGATTAAACTTAAAAGCTTTTTCACAGCAAAGGAAACTATAAGCAAGGTGAAAAGACAACCCTCAGAGTGGGAGAAAACAATAGCAAATGAAACAACTGACAAAGGATTAATTTCCAAAATATACAAGCAGCTCATACAACTCAATGCCAGAAAAACAAACAACCCAATCAAAGAGTGGGAAGATGATCTAAACAGACATTTCTCCAAAGAAGACATACAGATGGCTAACAAACATATGAAAAGATGCTGAACATTTTTCATTATTAAAGAAATGCAAATCAAAACAACAATGAGATATTGCCTCACACCGGTCAGAATGGCCATCATTAAAAAGTCTACAAACAGTAAATGCTGGAGAGGGTGTGGAGAAAAGGGAATGCTTTTGCACTGTTGGTGGGAATATAAATTGATACAGCCATTATGGAAGACAGTATGGAGATTCCTTTAAAAACTAGAAATAAAACCACCATATGACCCAGCAGTCCCGCTCCCAGGCATATACCCGGAGGAAACAAGGGTTGAAAAAGACACATGTATCCCATTGTTCATTGCAGCACTATTTACAATAGCTAGAACATGGAAGCAACCTAGATGTCCATCGACAGATGAATGGATAAAGAAGTTGTGGTACATATATACAATGGGATATTACTCAGCCATAAAAAGGAATGCATTTGAGTCAGTTCTGATGAGGTGGATGAACCTAGAACCTATTATACAGAGTGAAGTGAGTCAGAAAGAGAAAGAATAATATCATATTCTAATGCACATATATAGAATCTAGAAAAATGGTTCTGAAGAATTTATCTACAGGGCAGCAATGGAGAAACAGACAGAGAAAATAGACTTGTGGACATGGGGAGGGGAGGGGAGAGGGTGAGATATATGGAAAGAGTAACATGGAAACTTACATAGCCATATGTAAAATAGATAGCCAATGGGAATTTGCTGTATGGCTCAGGAAACTCAAACAGGGGCTCTGTATCAACCTAGAGGGGTGGGATGAGGAGGGAGATGGGAGGGAGTTTCAAAAGGGAGGGGATATATGTATACCTATGGCTGATTCATGTTGAGATTTGACAGAAAACAACAAAATTCTATAAAGCAATTATCCTTCAATAAAAAATAAATTTTTTTAAAAGGGAGGGGGTATATGTATCCCTGTGGCTGATTCATGTTGATGTTGACAGAAAACAACAAAATTCTGTAAAGCAATTATCATTCATTAAAAAAATATATAAAACTAAAAAAGTTAAAAGGCTCAAATCCAAGAGTTCCAATGAATTTATTTAAAAAGAAAGAAAGAACGAAATGTTTATGCTCCTTCAAGGCTTCAGGCATTGTGCTAACACTAGGGTTTCAGTAATGAGTAGAGTGCTCATGGAACAAAGTTGTTTTCCTTGGGTGGTGGGCATTAAATATTAGATTAAAATCACACAGTTAATGAAGGAAGAAAAAAAAGTATGATGTGGAAAGAACATTCTGGGCCAGTTGAGGCTTGGAGCAGCCTGGGCGCTACCAGAGAAGCACAGTGGCTGGACGGTGGTGAAGGAGGCTGGGGACTTAGGGAGCACCTAGACCATGTCAGATCTCACAGGCCATGTTAAAGCTGTGTCATCATGTGTAGCATCTGTTATTGGGTCAAGCAGAAGACAGTTAATTCCTCAGGGAAGTTCCACCTGCACAGCTAGTCCTCTGCACAGAGAAGGGTCCTTTCTACAGAATAGTCCATAGGATGACAAGTTAGAACTTCAAAAAAAACATATAACTTTTCCCTCTTTTGGTTAATATAATACATGTTTGTTGTAAAGAAAAGCATGGAGAAGGGAAAATATCATCCAAAATACTGTCACCAGTGGAACTGGAATCACATTGTGTATTTGGCACAGTGCTTTTTTTCATTTGATAATATATCATACTCTTTTTTGATGTAATATTTTTTTCTCTAGTTACAACTGGAAAAAAAAAAAAAAAACCTACATGTCTGTTACTCCCCTGATGGCTGGCACAGTCATGGACAAAGATGTTATCTCTCCCCACATAGTTTTCGAAAGATATCTGACACACATTTCATGAACTGCTAACTCTTCCTGCTGAAGTTCTATTTAAATTGGTCTGTGGTATTCTAAGTATTTCGTGTCTCTATCTTGCTCTCCAGTTTTTGAAAGGGAAGGAAAGGCAAAGGAATCAGTCATCTGGGCAAAGGTCTCAAACAGCAAACATGAACATTCATAAAACTGTCTACCCACATAATCTTAAATATAAGTCAGAGTCTCAGGACACACTCCACATTGCCCTATTTACACCTACTTAGCCCCATCCAGGGTTTCATTTATTTGTTCTATGCATTTTTATAGGGTCTATTCTGTGCTATCATCTAAGCTACTCTCTGGAGACATACAGATAAATAAGATACAGTCCTGGACTTCTCTGGTGATCCAGTGGTTAGTAATCCTCCTGCCAATGTGGGGAGTATGGATTTGATCATTGGTCCAGGAAGATTCCACATACCAAGGGCCAGCTAAGCCCATGTACCACAAGAGAAGCCATTGCAATGAGAAGCCCATGCTTTGAAACTATAAAATTGCTGCTCACCATAACTAGAGAAAGCCCACACACAGCAACAAAGACCCAGAGCAGCCAAAAAAAAAAAAAAAAAGCCGTATTGTAAAAAAAAAAAAAAATTGCAGTCTTGGTCCTGATGGAACTCAAAGACCAAGTGAAGAGACAAATATAGGAATTTAATTGTAACGATATGGAGGAGACTGTGTATACACATGTGCGAATCCCACAAAAGGATATCTACCTCAGTCTGACGGTGGCAGTGGCCAGGTAATTGGAAAGGATGCTTAGAGAAGGTGACCCTTGAGCTGAGTAAAATAAGTCAGATTCTTTTGTGCAAGCTCAGTGGTTGGACATGCATGCACAAGAATACTCTAAACTCAGCAGATGAACTAGGAAGTGGTTTTTGTATTAAAAGTATTTTTATCCTTCGAGGAGCATATGTGTCTGGGGCCCTTTGATTACCAGAAGGCTGTGATAACCACAGAAGGGTTATCACCCTACAGTTGAACACTAAAAACACAATTAAATGAGTGACCTTTTTGTACATGAATACCATGGATAGTGTCTCAAAGTCACTGAGGAAGTGAAACAAAGATATTGTTACATTTTTAGTTACTATTATGGAGCCCCTGTTTTAAAGCCTATATATCATTCAATTCCCATAACAGTCTTCTTGGTTAGTTCCATCTGAACAGCTGGCTCATCTACTCAGAGATTATTATGATATACATTTTGTTAAAAAGTAAATTGCAACTTGGAGGATTATAGCATGCCAGAGCTGATAAATGAAGAAGAGGGGGTTCAAACTCAAGTTTAGCTGAAATGACCATACTAAAATGTGGGTTTTCCATTAAATTCATTAAAAAGCACTTTCTGGAAAAAGAAGAAGTGGTCCTTCTGACCCCCTTCTCTTGATTTTCTGGTGAATATTCCATGCATGAACTCTGGTAATTTAAGATGAATCACGAGTGAAACTAAATCAAGCTACTTCTTGTATCAAGACTAATAACAGCTTCACACATTCTCCAGATTGATTTCCCCCTACAATATTCTAGAGGCAAGAGCACCAAACACAGAATAAAAATACAAATTTAGCATTCAAAATACCACCTCTAGTTCAGAAAAGTACTCCTTCCAGTTAGTTAAGCTTTTTATTTAAGGATTAAGCAATTTGTGCAGTCAGGCCTCTAAGACCAATATCCAACTATGTAATAGCATTCCCATCAACAACCATTTATTGAATGTCTGTTACATGTAGAACATTGTTCTAGGACTTGGGACTTCACAAAGTTATGACACTTGGTCTGCTAAGTCTGCATGGAACACTGCCTCTAGGACCTTTCAATCTAGTTGGAGATATAAGCCAGATGCAAATAAAGGAGAAAAGCCTAAATGAAAGAATGCATGCCCAGGAGGATAATTAGGGCCACCAGGGTTCAGGAGAGAGCAGCTGTGAGCTAGGGCGCATGAAGGGTACAGAACTGGAGGTGCATCTTGTGGTTTCTGCTCCCAACCCACAAGTCAAGGCGAGGTCAGCCTCACGTGGCTCACACAAACAGACAGCTTGTTCTATCACATTTGACTCTGAACAACTGCAAAGTATTAATTCATGTTACATGTGTAATTTACCATTGGCTCTTGGTATCTATGGTCCTTCCACATTCGGTTGGGGATTCAGCCAACAGTCCATGTAACACTGTAGTATTTACTACTGAAAAATATCTGCATATAAGAGGATCCAGCCAGTTCAAATCTATATTATTCAAGGGTCAAGTGTATTTCTTAAAGTGCTAATATTTATTGGGTTTTAGAAATTTAACAACTTCAGATTAAGAAGAGAAGAATTGCAGGGGAGAAATGTATTCTACACTTCCAACACAGACAAACACACACACATATGTACACACACTGTACATACACTTTTTTTTTTAATTAAAGAGTGTTATTTTTAACTATGGGAGCTTCCCACATGGCTTAGTGGTAAAGAATCTGCATGCCAATGCAGGAGACTTAGAAGACATGGGTTCCATCCCTGAATCGGGAAGATCCCTTAGCCAGGGAAATAATAACCCACTCCAGTATTGTTGCCTGGAGGATCTGATAGTCAGAGGAACCTGTTGGGTTACAGTCCATAGGGTCACAAAGAGTCAGACACAACTGAAGTGAATGAGCACACATATACACATATTTTTTTACTGTAATGAATGTATGAATCTGGTGAATATACAAGTTTTCCTTTTTCTTTATTGCTTGCCCCTATTATAAGTTCCTAAAGTCAGATTCAAATGTATGTCCTTCTTTGAGACCCTAGACTTGCACTGGCAGGAAGAGTCTGAACACTATTAAGGGGCTAGTATCAGGCCAATTTTAGCTTAGGACTGAGTCCATGGAGACTGAATGAGGGAAACCCTAGGGGCCAGTGACTGGGGAGTCCAGGACCAAATCCTGAAGGAGATCAGGAGCCAAAACCCTGAGGCTACAAACAGCATCAAGGCTAAACAGTAGGTGAGGAGGCCAAGGGAGACCGGGCAGACAGACTAGAATGCAAGAGAGGAGCCTACCGTCTTTCTTGGTTGGCTTAAGTCCAGGAAGGTCAGAATAGTCAGGAAGGTCAACGAAGGTTAACACCCTCTGCTTCACTCTAAAAGGAAAGTTTCACAAAGGATTTGGAGAACGGGAGTGATTCTGGTTTGGCGTCAGCAGTAACTCTTCAAGTACTTGAAGGACTGCTGTGTGGAAAAGGATCTATATTTTCTGTGACACCTGATGTGGTAGGCATGGGACCAGCACACAGCTAAAGGCTGTACAGGCAGCGGCAGGCTCTGTAAGAAAAGCAAGGCTGTGGCCTTTCATCTGAGTGCCAGGTACTCTGGGCAACCACAAGTACCTCCTCTGCTGGTTGGGCCTGAACCCCACTCTCCCTCAGAAGACTGTGCGTTTCTCCAGTGCAGGCACTGTGTCTTAGTCACTTTTGTAACCTCTGGCTCTTAGTGTACTTACTAAAAACCTATTCAAGTCACATCAGATTCCTGGCATCTGAGAAGTCTTCTCTCTCAGCCAGCCATCTATTCAGAGCAGTGATACTGTCTTTGCCTGTAACACTCAATGCTCTTCCATAGCCCTGGTTGGACTGGCACCCTCTCCACAGCCTGCATTAGCCCATAGCCCACAGAATGTTCTTGCATTCAGAACCATGAACCCCTTGTCCTCTTCCACCACACGCTTTTCAGTTGAACAAAAATATATAGAATTGAAGGAAGCACTAGGTCTTTTTTCTTTAACAGATAGATTGTGTGTGTGTGTTCAGGTGCTCAGTTGTGTCTGACTCTTTGTGAGCCTGTGGACTGCAACACACTGGTATTGTGGGAAATGACTCCCTGAACAGTGTCTCTGCTCTGAAACTGGGGCTCAGAAGAGCCTGCTTGTGCAGTCTGACCAAGCGAGTTCTTACACAGAGGGTGTAGAGTTCCCAGGCATAATTAGAACAAAGGCAGCTTTAATTGTGGCTTCCACTGGCCTGAGGGTCCCTGAGTGAGTCCTACAAGGATAGGTAATTTTGAATTATGCTTCAAAATTATTTGCATGTAAATTTAAAAATTGCTTCCTTTCCTTGTGAATATCTTTGTTATAAAAATGTGTAATTTACTGAAATACATGTAAATTCTGGCCATGGCATTAAACAATAGATTATCATAACATAGAGAAATGGGAAAATGGCAGCTGTATAAAATCACTTAGCTGGAAGTAATCAAATCAAGTCCAAATTTTTAATCTTCAAATAATTCCATGTTCCTGGCTCCTAATAAAAGGGAATTGTCTTACCAAGAGTTATAATAGTCTCCTAGGGATTTGCTCTCCTTTAACAATAAAGAGACAGGAAAAGGTGTCATTTGAGGTTTTAATTTGGCTGACTCATTCATGAGTAAACTATGTGTACCAAGTGTTCTCTTTCTATAGCTAAAGTTTGTTGTTTTACTCTGTTATTACAGTAAAATTATGATTTTTAGCTCTTCTGTCAATGTAATTAATAAAACTTTCTGCAGGAAGTCTTTTGCTGAAATGAAAATATAAAAGTAATATATTCTCTTATAAAGGATCCCTACCCATACAGAAAGTTTAAAAGAAAAGTGAAAATCATCCATTATATCACCTCACCCAAAGATAACCACTATTAACTTGGTAGGCTTTCAGAATTTTTTTAATTCATATATTCAGAAAAATTTTTTCAACAAAACTATATTACAGTTTTATTTTTATATTTTGGTTCTTAAAACTAAACCATATATTAAGGACATCTTTTCTTATTAATAAATATATACCTACATCAGCCTTCATAAGGGCTGCATAATATTCCATTATATAATATGCCATAACTTATTTAAAATATCCCATATTGATAAAAATCTTGCTATCATAAATAATACTGCAAAACATTGTAGGATATTTATCTTTGCCTATATCTGTCCTATAATTTCTCTAGGAAAATTACTAGAAGTGGATTTACTAGGGCAAAACCTATGTGCATTTAAAATATTGACAGAAACTATTTCATAATTCTCCAGATAAAAATATAAATTTGACTTCTATCACCAGTAGGGTATGAAAGTGTTCATTTCTTCAGTTTTGCTCTAATGCTCACTTTATCAATTTTATAACTTAAGAAACTTGGCCAAACTGATAAATAACTACCAATTTAAGAAACTTCACCAAACTGATAAATAACTGCAACAAAAATCTCATTTTTCTAATTTTTATGAAAAATTTTAAAATTTTCTAAATTTTATGAATTTTTCTCATTTTTTAAATTTTAATTTTAGATTACTAGAGAGTTTATCTAATCTGTAGTATTTTGAGACTATAACACAAAAAACTGGGACACTTTCCACTTAACAAGCTTGGGGACTTTGGTACAGTCACTGGCAGTGAGGTGTGAATGGTGGCAGTCTCAACAGAGGTGAAAAACGACAGAAACCATAGATGTCCAAGACGTAAACATGAACTGCTCCGTGGGTTTTTGGCTGCTGCTTTCGTAGTTATTCAGTTCTTGCCCATTTTTAAAAGATTATCTTATTTCTGGGGACTGCATTGTTAGACTTAACGAGGAGAATTCAGATCAACATGTGAACCTGAATAATAAAAAAAAAACCAAAACTCCATAAATACTCTGGAATACTTGGCACCCAAATATCTTGGTTATCAAAATGAGTCACTGAACAAAATACATATTAACTCCAGCTGTGACATTAAACAATACATCAAAATATAATAAAGAACTGGAAAAACAGCAACTATATGAAGTCACTTAGCTGAAAGGAATCACATCAAGTCTGAGTTTTTGAGGCTCAAATAATTCTATGGATTCTGGCCCTTGATAAGATGGAATTGTTTTTCTCAGAGATTTCTCAGAGGTTATGAGATGATGGGGACCCTGCATAACTCTAAATGAAACATTGGGGTCCTACTACTGCAAGGCAAGGGACGGAGTGGTTCTTTCTGAACAAAGTGGTCTGCTGGTAATCACTAAACGCCTTTTAGGTCGAATCCATTTTTTTCCAGTCTACTTTACTCAGAATGTCGAGCTTTCAGTAGTTGGTTTTTAATAAATATCTGAGTTGTGTGGCCTTGGGCAAGTGGCTTATATTCCCTTAGTTCAACTTTCCTTATGTGAACTATCTAAACAATGAAGAGGTTGCATAGTGTACCATGACCAATTGGGATTTGCCCCAGGAAGGCAAAATTGTTTTAACATTAGAAAATCAGTTATGTAATTCTCCATATTAAGAGAGTAAAGAAGAAAAGCATGTAAACTTCTCAATATACACAAAAAATGTTCAGTGAAATTCAACATCCATTTATTTAAAAACAATTAGAATGTTAGGAAACTTCTGTAATGTAATAAGTGTTATCTAAAAGAAAATCTTTAATAAGCATTATACTGAGTAGTGAAACACTGTAAATGTTCCCTGTAAGATCAGTAGTCAGACAAGATCCCACTGTTTCCACTATTCAGTATTGCACTAGATGTCTTAGACGAGAAATAAAAAACAAAGATTACTCTAATTTCATTCTTTTACATGTAGCTGTCCAGTTTTTACAGTACCACTTACTGAAGACACTGTCTTTTCATCATTGTATATTCTTGCCTCTTATTTGGCAGATTGACCATAAATACATGGGATTCTTTCTGGGCTCTCTGTTCTGTCCCATTGATCTATGTGACTTTTTCTGTCAGTGCCATACTGTTTTGATTACTAGAGTTTTGTATTATAGTGTGAAGTCAGGAAGCATGATTCCTCAGGCTCTATTCTTCTTTCTCAAAAATCTTTTGGCTATTCAGAGTCTTTTTTGTTTCCATACAAATTTTAAAGTTAGTTCTGTGAAAAATGTCATTGGTCTTTTGGTAGGGATTGCACTGAATGTAGATTGTCTTGAATAATAAGGTCTTTTGGCAATATTAATTCTCCCTATCCAAGAACATGGTATATCTTTCCATCTGTTTGTATTATCTTAAGTTTCTTTCATCAGTGTCTTGCAGTTAACCAAGTATAGACCTTTTACCTCCTCAGGTAGGTTTATTCCTAGATATTGTATTCTTTTTGACCCAATGGTAAATGAGATTGTTTTCTTAATTTCTTTTCCTGAGAGTTTGTTGTTAGTGTATAGAAATGTAGATTTCTATATATTAATTTAAAAATTTTTTTCTTGAAGGATAATTGCTTTACAGAATTTCGTTGGTTTCTGTCAAACCTCAATATGAATCAGCCATAGGTATATATTTATCCTCTCTCTTTTGAACCTCCACCCATCTCCCTCCCCATCCCACCCCTCTAGGTTGATTCAGAGCCCTGTTTGAGTTTCCTGAGCCATACAGCAAATTCCCGTTGGCTATCTATTTTACATATGGTAATGTAAGTTTCCATGTTACTGTTTCCATACATCTCACCCTCTCCTCCCCTCTCCCCATGTCCATAAGTCTATTTTCTCTGTCTGTTTCTCTACTGAGCTCTGTAAATAAGTTCTTCAGTAACACTCTTCTAGATTCCGTATATATGTGTTAGAATATGATATTATTCTTTCTCTTTCTGATTCACTTCACTCTGTATAACAAGTTCTAGGTTCATCCACCTCATCAGAACTGACTCAAATGCATTCCTTTTTATGGCTGAGTAATATTCCATTGTGCATATGTACAACAACTTCTTTATCCATTCCATCTGTTGATGGATATCTAGGTTGTGTCCATGTTCTAGCTATTGTAAACAGTGCTGCAGTGAACAATGGGATATATGTGTCTTTTTCAACCCTGGTTTCCTCAGGGTATATGCCTAGGAGTGGGATTGCTGGGTCATATGGTAGTTTTATTCCTAGTTTTTAAGGAATCTCCATACCATCTTCCATAGTGGCTGTATCAATTTACATTCCCACCAACAGTGCAAGAGCACTCCCTCTTCTCCATACCCTCTCAAGAATTTATTGTTTGTAGACATTTTGATGATGGCCATTCTGACCACTGTGAGGTGATATCTCATTGTGGTTTTTATTTGCATTTCTCTAATAATGAATAATGTTCAGCATCTTTTCATGTGTTTGTTAGCCATCTGTATGTCTGTTTAGGTCTTTTCCCCACTTTTTGATTGGATTGTTTGTTTTCCTGGTATTGATTTGTATGAGCTGCTTGTACATTTTGGAAATTAATCCTCTGTCAGTTGCTTCAGTTGCTATTATTTTCTCCCATTCTGAGGGTTGTCTTTTCATCTTCCTTATACTTTCCTTTACTGTACAAAAGCTTTTAAGTTGAATGAGGTCCCAGTTGTTTACTTTTATTTCTATTTCTGCTACTCTAGGAGGTGGGCCCTAGAGGATCTTGCTTTGATTTATGTCATCAAGTGTTCTGCCTATGTTTTCTCTGAGAGTTTTATATTTTCTGGTCTTACACTTAGGTCTTTAATCCATTTTGAGTTTATCTTTGTGTATGGTGTTAGGAAGTGTTCTAATTTCATTCTTTTACATATAGCTCCACCCGTTATCCCAGCACCATTTATTGAAGAGCCTGTCTTAGCCCCATTGTATATTCTTGCCTCCTTTGTCAAAAATAAGTCACCCATAGGTTCATGGGTTTATTTCTGTCTTTTCTATCTTGTTCCATTGGTGCATATTTTTATATTTGTTCCAGTACCATACTGGCTTGATGACTGTAGCTTTGTAGTATAATCTGAAGTCAGGAGGGTTGATTCCTCCAGCTCCATTCTTCTTTCTTAGGACTGCTTTGGTTATTCAGGGTCTTTTGTGTTTCCATATAAATTGCGAAATTTTTTTGTTCTAGTTCTGTGAAAAATGCCTTTGGTAATTTGATAGGGATTGCACTGAATCTGTAGATTGCATTTGGTAGTATAGGCATTTTCACAATATTGATTCTTCCTACCCAGGAACATGGAATATCTCTCCATCTGTTTATGTCATCTTTGATTCTTTCATTGGTGTCTTATCATTTTCTGTGTACAGTTCTTTTGTGTCCTTAGGTAAGTTTATTCCTAGATATTTAATTCTTTTTGTTGCAATGGTGAATGCAATTGATTCCTTAATTTCTCTTTCTGATTTTTCATTGTTAGTGTATAGAAATGCAAGTGATTTGTGTATATTGATTTTGTATCCTGAGACTTTGCTAAATTCTCTGATTAGCCCTAGGAATTTTCTGATGCTATCTTTAGGGTTTTCTATGGGCAGTATCATGTCATCTGCAAACAGTGAGAGCTTTACTTCTTTTCTGATCTGCATTCCTTTGCTTTCTTTTTCTTCTCTGATTGCTGAGCTAGGATTTCCAGAACTATGTTGAATAATAGTGGTAAAAGTGGACACCCTATTCTTGTTCCTAATATTAGGGGGAATGCATTCTGTTTCTCACCATTGAGAATAATGTTTGCTATAGGATTATCATAGTAGGCCTTTACTATATTGAGGTAGGTTCCTTCTATGCCCATTTTTCGAAGAATTTTAATCATAAATGGGTGCTGAATTTTGTCAAAGGCTTTTTCTGCATCTATTGAGATGTTCATATGGTTTTTATCTTTCAATTTCATAATATGGTGTATCACATTGATTGATTTGTGTATATTGAAGAATTCTTGCATCTCTGGAATAAACCCAACTTGATCATGGTGTATGAGCTTTTTGATGTGTTGCTGAATTCTGTTTGCTAAAATTTTGTTGAGGACTTTTGCATCTATGTTCATCAGAGACATTGGCCTGTAGTTGTGTGTGTGTGTGTGTGTGTTGTCTTTGTCTGGTTTGGTATCAGGGTGATGGTGGCCTCATAGAATGAGTTTAGAAGTATTCCTTCCTCTGCAATTTTTTGAAAGAGTTTTAGAAGGATAGGCATTAGCTCTTCTCTAAATGTTTGATAGAATTCTCCTGTGAAGCCATCTGGTCCTGTGATTTTGGTTTTTGGGAGATTTTTAATCAAAGCTTCAATTTCAGTACTTGTAGTTGGCTTGTTCATAATTTCTATTTCTTCCTTGTTCAGTCTTGGAAGTTTGAACTTTTATAAGAATCTATCCATTTCCTCCAGGTTATCTATTTTATTGCCATATAGTTGTTCATAATAATCTCTTATAATCCTTTATATTTCTGCATTGTCTGTTGTAACCTCTCCTTTTTCATTTCTAATTCTGTCGATTTGATTCTTCTCTCTGTTTTTCTTGATAAATCTGGATAAAGGTTAATCAATTTTATCTTTTCAAAGAACCAGCTTTTAGTTTTATTAATCTTTACTATTGCTTATTTCATTTCTTTTTCATTTATTTCTGCTCAGATCTTTATGATTTCTTTCCTTCTGCTAATTTGGGGGCTTTTTTGTTCTTTTTCCAGTTGTTTTAGGTGTAAAGTTAGGTTGTCTATTCGATGTTTTTCTTGTTTCTTGAGGTAGGATTGTATTGCTATAAATTTTCCTCTTAAAACTGTTTTCCTGCATCCCTTAGATTTTGAGTTGTGTTTTCATTGTCATTTGTTTCTAGAATTTTTTTATTTCTTCAGTAAACTGATGGTTATTTGGAAACATGTTGTTTAATCACCACATGTTTGTGTTTCTTACAATATTTTTCTTGTAATTGATATCTAGTCTTATGGCGTTGTGGTTGGAGAAGATGCTTGATATGATTTCAATTTTCTTAAATTTACTGAGGTTTGATTTGTGACCCCAAGATGTGGTCTGTCCTGGAGAATGTTCCATGTGCACTTGAGAAGAAGGTGTATTCTCCTGCATTTGGATGGAATGTCCTGAAGATGTTGATGAGATCCATCTCATCTAATGTATCATTTAAGACTTGTGTTTCCTTATTAATTTTCTGTTTTGATGATCTGTCCATTGGTGTGAGTGGAGTGTCAAAGTCTCCTACTATAATTGTGTTACTGTCAACTTCTCCTTTTTTGTCTGTTAGTGTTTGTCTTATGTATTGAGGTGCTCCTATGTTGGGTGCACAGACATTTACAATTGTTGTGTCTACCTCTTGGAATGATCTCTTGATTATTATGTACTGTCCTTCCTTATCTCTTGTAATCTTCTTTATTTTAAGGTCTATTTTGTCTGATATGAGGATTGCTACTCCAGCTTTCTTTTGCTTCCCATTTTCATGGAATATCTTTTTCCATCCTCTCACTTTCAGTCTATATGTGTCTTGAGGTCTGAAGTGGGTTTCTTGTAGATAGCATGTATATGGGTCTTGTTTTTGTATCCGCTCAGCCAGTCTGTGTCTTTTGGTTGAAGCATTTAGTCCATTTACATTTAAAGTAATTATTGACATATCTGTTCCTATTGCCATTTTATTCATTGTTTGGGGTTGATTTTGTAGATCTGTTTTCTTCTCTTGTGTTTCTTGACTATAGAAGTCCCTTTCACATTTGTGGTAAAGCTGGTTTGGTGGTACTGAATTCTCTTAACTTTTGCTCATCTGAGAAACAAAATTGATTGATTTCTCCATCAATTTTGAATGAGGTCTTTGACAGGTACAGTAATCTTGGTTGTAGATTTTTGCCTTTCAGTACTTTAAATAGATCCTGTCATTCCCTTCTGGCCTGCAGAGTTTCTGCTGAAAGATCACCTGTTAAGTGTATGGGATTTCCCTTGAATGTTACTTGTTGCTTCTCCCTTGCTGATTTTAATATTCTTTCTTTGTATCTAGTATTTGTTAGTTTGATTAGTATGTGTCTTGGTGTGTTTCTCCTTGGGCTTACCCTGTATGGGACTCTGTGCCTCTTAGACTTGATTGACTATTTCCTTTTCCAAATTGGGGAAATTTTCAACTATAATCTCTTCAAATATTTTCTCATTCCCTTTCTTTTTCTCATCTTCTTCTGGACTCCTATAATTTGAATATTGGTGCCTTTGATATTGTCCCAGAGGTCTCTGAGACTATTCTCAGTTCTTTTTACTTTATTCATTTTACTTTATTCTGCTCTTCAGAAGTTATTTCCACCATTTTATCTTCCAGCTCAATTATTCATTCTTCTGCTTTAGATATTCTGCTATTGATTCCTTCTAGAGTATTTTTAATTTCAGTAATTGTATTATGTAATTGTGTTATCTGCTTTAGATATTCTGCTATTGATTCCTTCTAGAGTATTTTTAATTTCAGTAATATGTGTTATGTACATAAACACAATGTATGTTTATTCTTTAATTCTTTTTGTCTTTTTTAATTGATTCTTGCATTTTCTCCATTTTGTTTTCAAGGTTTTTGATGATCTTTACTATCATTATTCTGAATTCTTTTTCTGGTAGTTTGCCTATTTCCTCTTCATTTATTTGAACTTCTGTGTTTCTGATTTGTTCCTTCATTTGTGTAGTATTTCTCTGCCTTTTCACTTTTTTCTTTTTTTTAATTATTGTATTTGAGGTCTCCTATTCCCAAGCTTCAAGGTTGAATTCTTTCTTCCTTTTAGTTTCTGCCCTCTAAGGTTGGCCCAGTGGTTTGTGTAAGCATTGTCTAGGGTGAGATTTGTGCTGAGCTTTTCTGTTTCTGTTTGTTTGTTTTTCCTCTGATGGGCAAGACTGAGTGAGATGGTAATCCTGTCTGCTGATGATTGGGTGTGTATTTTTTTGCTTGTTGTTTAGATGAGGCATCCTGCACAGGGTGCTACTGGTTGGGTGATGCCGGGTCTTTTTTTTACAGTGGCTTCCTTTGTGTGAATTCTCACTATTTGATACTACCTGGGGTGAATTCTCTGGGAGTCTAGGATCTTGGAGTCAGTGCTCCCACTCCAAAGGCTCTGGGCTTGATTTCTGGTCAGAAATGAAGATTCCACAAGTGGTTTATTATGGCATTAAGTGAGATTAAAACAGATATCAAAAACAAGAAACCAAAGGTGAACCCCAAACAAATGACAGTTACAAAATCAGGTAAATAATAATTAAAATAATGCTGCTGCTGCTAAGTCACTTCAGTCGTGTCCAACTCTGTGTGACCCCATAGAGGGCAGCCCACCAGGCTCCTCCATCCCCAGGATTCTTCCAGAAAGAACACTGGAGTGGGTTGCCATTTCCTTCTCCAGTGCATGAAAGAAAACTGAAAGTGAAGTCGCTCAGTCGTGTCTGACTCTTTGTGACCTTATGGACTGTAGCCTACCAGGCTCCTCCATCCATGGGATTTTCCAGGCAAGAGTACTGGAGTGGGTTGCCATTTCCTTCTCCAATTAAAATAATGGAACTTACACATATACATATACACCCATGAGCAAAGTCAAACAGTCCAACAAAAATAAAATACAGTAGGTTGAGCTGGTGAACAAAGAAAACCAAAAATGATATCTATCAGAACAAAACTAACTAAAGCGCAAACTGGAAAACAAAACTAAAGCAAGGTGCCAATTGGGAAGTAAAGAAATGAAAATAAAACTTGTAAATATGTTAAGAGGAAAGGAAAGAAAGAATAGATATGAAAATTTAAATAGAGGTAGATAAGGAAGTACTGCACTTTGGACTCTTTTGTTGCCATGATGGCTACTCCATTTCTTCTAAGGGATTCCTGCCCACAGTAGTAGATATAATGGTCCTCTGAGTTAAATTCACCCATTCCAGTCCATTTTAGTTCACTGATTCCTAGAATGTCGATGTTCACTCTTGCCATCTCCTATCCCTGCTTATTTAACTTATATGCAGAGTACATCATGAGAAACGCTGAGCTGGAAGAAGCACAAGCTGGAATCAAGATTGCTGGGAGAAATATCAGTAACCTCAGATATGCAGATGACACCACCCTTATGGCAGAAAGTGAAGAGGAACTCAAAAGCCTCTTGATGAAAGTGAAAGAGGAGAGTGAAAAAGTTGGCTTAAAGCTCAACATTCAGAAAACTAAGATCATGGCATCTGGTCCCATCACTTCATGGCAAATAGATGGGGAAACAGTAGAAACAGTGTCAGACTTTACTTTGTGGGGCTCCAAAATCACTGCAGATGGTGACCGCAGCCATGAAATTAAAAGATGTTTACTCCTTGGAAGGAAAGTTATCACCAACCTAGATAGCATATTCAAAAGCAGAGACATTACTCTGCCAACAAAGATCCATCTAGTCAAGGCGATGGTTTTCCCGTGGTCATGTATGGATGTGAAAGTTGGACTGTGAAGAAAGCTGAGCACCGAAGAGTTGATGCTTTTGAACTGTGGTGTTGGAGAAGACTCTTGAGAGTCCCTTGGACTGCAAGGACATCCAACCAGTCCATTCTAAAGGAGATCAGTCCTGGGTGTTCTTTGGAAGGACTGATGCTAAAGTTGAAACTCCAGTACTTTGGCCACCTCATGCAAAGAGTTGACTCATTGGAAAAGACTGATGCTGGGAGGGATTGGGGGCCGGAGGAGAAGGGGATGACAGAGGATGAGATGGCTGGATGGCATCACTCGTTGGACATGAGTTTGAGTAAACTCCAGGAGTTGGTGATGGACAGGGAGGCCTGGTGTGCTGTGATTCATGGGGTTGCAAAGAGTTGGACACTACTGCAACTGAACTGAACTGAAGATAAGGAAGATTTATATACATTAAAGATTAACTGCAAGGAGAAAAGAACCATAAGAAAAGCAAACAGAGGAATAAATGTAGAAAAAATAGTAATAGGTTTTAAAAAAAAGGAAAGAAGGGGGGGGGGAGGAAAACTCCACAGAACTGCAAAAGCCCAACATAGAGGCAGAGGTTTATAACAACATGTGACAGGAGGAAAAAAAATGTGACTGAGAAAAAATATCTCAAAAGTTTAATTAGATTTAATAGTGCCAACAAAATTGACAACTACAACAGAGGGAGGAAAAGGGGGTGGGGAAGAAAAATATCCAAAATAATCTACAGAACAAGTCAAAGCATAAGAATAATAAATGTTTTTCTTGAGTCATTGCTGTTAGAGTCCTTTCCCTTGCTGGGAGTCAAGTCCACCTCACCTCCCTAGGATGCCCTCCAACACTGTGCTGGTGGTCTCTGTACCTGCTGTGGGAACAGCTCAGATTCTAATCTGGTCCTACTCCTGTGTGCTCTTGCCTCCACATACAACTATCAGAACTAGTGTGTTTTCCTTTGTGGGAGCTCACGATGTGCTTTTATATATTCCATAAACACAGTCTGCCTAGTTGATAGTGTGGATTGAATCTGCAGCCTGAATAGCTTGTGGGAAGGTTTTGGGTCTTCTTCCTTAGCCACACTGCCCCTGGGTTTCAAGTGTGGTTTTATTTCCACCTCTGCATGTGGGTAGTCCACTGGGGTTTGCTCCTGAGGCTGCCCTGGAGGATTTGGGTCTGCCCCTGTGAGGGCCAGATGTGGAGGTGGTGCATCTGCTTGGGTCGCAGGGGTTCTGGTAGCACCAGGTACTCAGGGGAGTTGGCAGCTAGGGCAGCAGGAACTATAGTGCTCTAGAAGGGTATGGCAACCAGTATTTGCCAATACACTCCAGTATTCTTGCCTGGAGAACCCCCTCCCTGACAGAGAAGCCTGGCAGGCCACAGTCTACAGGGTCTCAAAGAGTCAGATACTACCGAAGTGACCCTGTGAGTATAGATGCAAGACTTTTTTTGCCTGTGGCATCTCTGCCCTAGTGAGGATTGAGCTTGAAAGTGGCACAGCTGCTTGACTTGCCAGGACCCTGGCAGCGCCAAGTGTGCAGGGACACAGACTGCCTCCGCCGCAGGAGTTATGGCTTTATCAGAGTCTTTTTTCAACCCTCTTGTAGCTGGTGATAAGAAGGTCTCTTTGGCCAATCTTTCTCCATAGCTCCACCTGTTCAGGCACTTAGAAGGCTCCCTTGCCTGGGGTCCTTTCTCTGTTGTTCAGTGTGTCAGACACTTAAAGGGGCACCCTGGGTGGGGTCCTACTTTGTAGTTCAGTACATCAGTCACTTAAAGAAGCACCCTTTCAGGGCAGACACTTGAAGGGCACCCTGGGTCAGACACTTAAAGGGCACCCTGGGTGGGGTCCTACTCTGTAGTTCAGTGCGGTCAGGCGTTTGATGGGCCAGTCTCTCTATTATTTGGCTGCGGATGCTGGTGTGTGGAGACAGAGAGACTGTGGTGATGGCTCCACCCACTACGTGTGACTCAGCAATATTGCCTTGCTTCCATGGCTGCCTAACTTTCCTCTACAGGCATTTCCCACCACAATCTCCTCCCTCACATCCCCTCTATCCATCTCTCCACAGTCAACAGCAGCCCTTGCCCTGGGATTGCTCCACAATCCCTAAACTCCAGCTCCCAGCTGCTGTGCTTTCCAGGGGACCTGTGTCCCTATATGGGGTATGTATAGATGCGACAAGTACTGTCTGATTCTCATTCCATTTAGGCTGCCACAGATCAGCTGTTTCACTTTCAGCCTTAAATGTTTCTCCTCTGACTCAGACAATCGCCCCAGTGTTGGGATTGGACCCCTGCTTCAGTTCCCCCACCAGTGGAGGGCAGGTCCAATCCTACTAACACTTCTGTTTTCCCCCTACTTCCTTCATCCTACTGAGTTTTGCATGATTCTATATATTCTTTTCCACTCATCAGGTACTCCTGTCTGCTCTCATCTGGTATTCTGCATGCACTTCTGTGTCTGCAGGTGTATTCCTGTATTCCATGTATCCGTGAAGAGAGATGTATTCCACGTTCAACTGCTCCTCTGCCATCTTCTTCTCTCTTCTTTATATTAATTTTGTATCCTACAACTTTACTGAATTCATTTGTAAGCTCTAATAGTTTTCTGGGGCATCTTTAGAATTTTCTATGTGTAGTATCAAATCATCTGCAAATAGTGACGATTTTACTTCTTTTCCAATTAGAATTCCATTTCTTTCTTTTTCTTCTCTGATTTCTATAGCTAGGACTTCCAATACTGCCTTGAATAAAAATGGCAAGAGTGAACATCCTAGTCTTATTCCTGATCTTAAAGGAAATGCCTTTAACTTTTCACCATTGAGTATCTTAACTGTGGGTTTCTCATGCATGGCCTTTATCTTGTTGAAGTATGTTCTCTCTATACCCACTTTCTGGGCACTTTTTATCATAAATGGATGCTTAATTTTATCAAAAGCATTTTCTTTATCTATTGAGGTGATCATATGATTGCTATTCTTCAGTTTGTTAATGTGATCTGCTATTTGCAACAATGTCAATGGACTTGGAGGGTATGGTGCGAAGTGAAGTCAGGCAAAGAAAGACAGATACTGTATGATATCACTTACATGTGGAATACTCAAAAAGTACAATAAAATAGTGAATGTAACAAAAAAGACACAGACTCACAGATATAAAAAACAAATTAGTGTTTACCAGTGGGGAGAGCAAAGAGGGGAGGGACAACATGGAGCTAGGGGGTTAAAAGTACAAACTACGCTATTGCTAAGTCACTTCAGTGGTTTCCGACTCTGTGCGACCCCAAAGACGGCAGCCCACCAGGCTCCCTTGTCCCTGGGATTCTCCAGGCAAGAACACTGGAGTGGGTTGCCATTTCCTTCTCCAATGCATGAAAGTGAAAAGCGAAGGTGAAGTTGCTCAGTCGTGTCTGACTCTTAGTGACCCCACGGATTGCAGCCTAACAGGCTCCTCCATCCATGGGATTTTTCAGGCAAGAGTACTGGAGTGGGGTGCCATTGCCTTCTCCGAAAGTACAAACTACTAGGTACCAAATAACTTGCAAGGATATATTGTACAACACAGGAAATATAGGCAATATTTTATAATTATAAATGGAGTATAATCTTTAAAATTTGTGAGTCAATATATAATCACTATAATTATATAATATTGTACATTAACTATAGTTTTAAAAAAGACAGGGAATAAAAGGAAAAAAAGATATAAGGACTGGAGAGTGAGAAACAAAATCATCTTTATTTGCAAATGATATAATTGAGTAGAAAACCTCAGTGAAATTACAGATAAGTTATTAGGACTAATGACAATTTTAAGAGGTGACTCAATAATCAAATAATATACAAAGTTAAGCTGAAATTCTAAGCATCAACACAAAGAACCAGAAAATGTGATGTTTTTCTAAAAAGGCTTTACAATATTATAAAAATTTTGGATATCTAGGAATAAACCTAACAAAAGATGTGTGGAGCCTTATAGCAAAAATTTATAAAGCTTTATTGACAAAATTACAGAAAACACAAAGGTATATTTATGAATCATAAAATATAAATACTCCTAAAATTAATCTAATCCTATATAACTCTAATTTTAATAAAAATCTCAGTGGATTTTTTTGTTATATATATTTTTTTATTTTTATAGTTATTAACTTAACAACTGTTTACTGATCACCTAGTCCTTGCCAGATGCTGTACTAGGCGTGATAGAATATAGCAATGAGCATGATGTATCCTTATCTTTATGGACCATCGTCTAGAGGGAAAAACTGACTTAAAATGAGCCAACATTAGTATGTGATATTGATTATAGGCTGTGTGCATGACATTTTGCTGATGATAAAATTGAAGCTTAAGCACATCAGTTGCCTTGTTCAGGATTGTAGAGCTGATACCAGACCCTCTTCTCAAATCAAAGTCATGAAGTCTGACTTCAAAGATCCAGTTCTCCTCATGCCACCATACAGGTTTCCAAGATCCCTTTTGGCCAAAAGTTCAGCCACTGCATATTCTTCTGTATATCTTTATGGAGCCACAGATGCTTCTGAAACATCCACAGAGTATACATGACCTGGACACAAAGCTGCGTAAGGTAAGAGTTGCAGCAGTGACAAAGTGCGTGCAGCGTTCACTATGCCGGCGCCACTGGGCTCTGTGTTTAGACATAGTTGGCAGCTGCCAGGATGTGATTTCAAGGATGTTTCTCTAAAAGCTCTCTTTCCTGGATTATCTCAGTTTTTGAAAAATTCCACAATTAGAGAGTCAGGCTCCAGGATTTCTAGGAAGATTGTGCAATAAGGGAAAATGTCAGCAACCTTCTTGTCTCCAATGCTGTTACTTTAGTGGGGCTTTTTTTTTTTTTTTTTTTTCCAGTGACTATGGTAATAATGACACAAAGGCTCAACCTTATATCATAACTAAGATTTTTCCACAGCCTGGCTTCATCTCCTGTAACTTGCCTAACCTTAGTACCCAAATGCATTGTGAAGGGAACATCCTTGCATAACCATGCTTCAGAAATGGGATCTGAGACCTGTTCCCCCAGTCCTAATGAATGAAACCCTACAACTCACCTGGCTGGAGTCCTGGGCTACTACCCCATCTCACCTTCTGCCTTGACCTTGCTGTAGGAAGCTTCAGTAGGTAATTTAAGGCAAGTGCTTAAAATTCTCTTTTCAGGTTTCTGAATGACAGTGAACACCAATAAGTCAAACTGATGGAGACTAAATAGGAAGGAGAAGAAATGCTTCTAATAAATAGGAATCAAGCCAAGAGCTGAGAAAAGCCTTTCTCTAGAGACTGTTTTAATTCATAAACCTGAAAAATCAGGAGATTATTTTAAACAACTGGTTGTTTATTATGTCCAGTGAGATAAAAAGAGAATATGGCATCAGGGACAGGTGTGAGAAAAAAACAAGCTCAGCAATATGTGGTGGAGCAAAGAAAATAATGGCTGTAAACTGTAAAACTGTAAAAAGCAGAATTGTTACTGCAGAAAAGCAAATCCAAAGGGCAATGTCTATGTTGTAATGATCAAGAACTTGTCTCTTCAATCAGACGGGTTTGGCTTTAATTCAATTGCAATTTGGCTTTAATTGAATTACAATTCTGCCACTTGTCAGCTGTATGACCTTCCGAAATTTATTAGAGCTCCACACATCATTCATAAAATAACAATAATGGAGGATTAAATAAGATAATGCATTTAGAGTGCTTCATGTAGTACCCAGCACATAGCAAATGCTCGAAAAACTAATGCCTATTATTATTTTTATTCTAACTGGTAAAGTTGACATTTATTCTTTGGATTTAGGCATTCAGGATCCACTGCTCAAATGCTAATATCCCTGGGAAAGGTAGGTATTATTATTATTGTTGAGCATCTGCTTTGTATAAGGCAAGTTTATCAAATAACTAACTAAAAAAGAGGAAGAAACACCAGTATTTTGAAGACCTGTACCAGGCAGCCTGGGACTCCCACCAGGTGAGCTGCAGGGTTTCATTAGCCTGGAGTAGGGATACCAGGGTAAGGTGTGTTTCCCTGATGTGACCATGGTAACATCAGGTCAAGGGAGATACAGGAAGAACACCAGTTTTCTGGCTCTTCCCATGACCATGCACGTGACTGACCTCACCATTGTGGAAGAATGCTGATGGTATTAGCAGACCACACTCTTTCGTGTGGAATTACAAATTTTTTTCCCATCGCCTATAGAAGATTCATAGTCTCACTAGGGTTTCCCTTATATTACTAGGTTTGCCAACTCATATTCCCCTCCTTGGTGCTGGTGGTTTAGTCACTTAGTCGTGTCTGACTCTTGTGACTCCATGGACTGTAGCCTGCCAGGCTCCTCTGTCCATGAGATTCTCCAGGCAAGAATACTGGAGTGGGTTGCCATTTCCTTCTCCAATCCTTCTCCTTAGGAGGTACTTAACCTCCAAGTATCTCTGACAGAAAGACACAATTTCCCAGGAAAGGTCATAGCATGGTCTGGGAAAATTGCCTTATTCATACTAGCTCTAAGATCCCAACTGGGTTGATAAGTGATGGAGAAATAGTGGGAAATGACTGAGTTAAGTCATTTTTAGGTGGTGTGTATCTACTGATAAAGAAGAGGGTCATGATCCCAGGCATCTCAGTGAGCAATAGGAGACTGCAGATGATGATAAGGAGACTGGGGCAGGACTAGAAGCCAATTTAAACCACGTCACACCTGGGCCTGGTTCCAACTTTCTTTGGAGCAGCGAGATGGCAGCATCTTTTCCTGTCTTCAAGTACCTAGGGACTTAAACAGGAAGTTAGTTACACTGGCCTGGCAATCTTGGATGACAAAGAGTGGATTTGCTGTGTTTTCCACACAATGTTGTATTTCCCCTGCTAACATCTCCCATTGTGGAAAACTCCAAACAAATGAAAATTAACGGGAATCCAACATTTTCCTTCCTATAGTGAAAAGTTTCCTTAATAAACTCCTTTAGGAAACTCTATGTCAAGGGGTTAGGGAATTGGAGAAAGACAGCCTGAACACCACTGCAAAATTATTTTTAGCTCTATGTGTTGAAAATGAATATATAACGAAAAACTGTTGTGCACACAACAGGTTGCCTATAAAGCAATGATGATAAGCAATCTGTACACCACAATATGGATGAGTCTCATAGATGAAATGCTGAGTGAAAGAAACCAACTGAAAAAGAGAACATAGTGAAAGATCCTATAGATAGAAATAAAAATCATGTTGGACCAATATGTGCTGTTAGAAGTTGGGAGAGGGCTTACCTTGAGGAGGTTACATTTGACTCTTAAGAGGTAATGAAGGGAAGATGCTCGGGTCTGGTAATGATGTTTCTTGATCTGGGTGCTAACTACACGGATGTGTTCAGTTGGTGAAAATTCACCAAGCGGTATATTCTTGGGTGTGCGTGTGTGCTAAGTTGCTTCAGTGGTGTCCTGAAGCAACCCTATGGGCTGGGGCCTGCCAGGCTCCTCTGTCCATGGGATTCTCCAGGAGGGTTGCTGTGCCCTCCTTGGTACATTCTTGACATGTATCCATTGTCATGTGTATTTTATACTTTGAAAAAGTTCAAACAGTAATTAGCAGTCAAAACTACCTACGTTAGCCTCAGCATTCTGGCTTGATCATGGTTTCATCTTTCTAAAAGAGAAACCATCAATCACTTTAAGAATGGGCAAATTTAGGGGGATATCAGAAGAGGAAATTTTCAGAATTTAGGTTTATTGGATCATTTATTGAGTCATTAGGTTTATAGGTTTATTTTCCACAGATTATAGCAACATAGGCGTATTCCTCTATGCCAGCCCTTAAGTAATCAGAGCACTTTGTCTTTTTCTTCTGAAAAACAACCTCTGTTTCTATTACCTGAAAAAGCATTTAACCACAATTGGTAGACAGGTAAGGGCTTCCCTGGTAGCTTAGCTAGTAAAGAATCCTGGTAACTCAGCTGGTAAAGAATCCACCTGCAATGTGGGAGACCTGGGTTCAATCCCTGGGTTGGGAAGAAACCCTGGAGAAGGGAAAGGCTACCCACTTCAGTGTTCTGGCCTGAAGAATTCCATGTATAGTTCATGGGTTCACAGATTCAGACATGACTGAGCAATTTTCACTTCTGAATGGTTACAAGGCTTTGGCTTTTCCTTGTAACAAACCTCCCATGAAGATAGGTGTTTACTGCTGTTTATCTTATTCAATCTAAATCAAACTTTTTGAATTAAAAAATTTGAGTGTAATGTGAGATCTTCTGAAGCCAGAGGACTCATTCAATATTTAGTTGAAAAATTTAGTGGTTTTTATGTATTTTCACACAGAGGTGAATCATGGAAAAGTTTTTTCATTGTGAATTTTTTTCCCCCTTGGACATCAGGTTCTCCCCACTACTGCCCCCCAAAGCCCCACTGAAGGATAATTTCTTAATCAAAACCCAGTTTTTATAGTATTTTCCCAAGATTAAAAGGGTACTAGCATTTTTTATAATGATAAAATTAATAGATGATTCTTTTTTTTTAAATTATATATTACAAAAAATCACAATAATAAAAATTTTAAAGTTGCTTGAACTCCTAGAAAATAGTGGTTAAGAATTTGATATAAAATAAATATGCATACATATTCCTAAAATTCTTTCCCTTAAAAATGCATGTATGGATTTTAATAAAAAGTGAGGGTCTAATGCCATTTGAATAAAAATAAATACATTATGTGCTTTCACACCATGCCTTTCATTTATACCCTTTATTATAGCAGTCATAAAATAGTGATTTACATCATCATTAGTGTTGCTGGTAGTTAAGTGCCCCTTAGAGCTAGACTCCCTGGTTGTTACTCCCACATCTGTCATTGACCAGAAATGTCATCGTGGACAAATTATTCTTGCGCCTCAGCTTCTTCATCTGTAAAACAGAAAAGTAATATATACCTCACAGAATTAGTGTGAGTGTACCAAGGGAATATTTCATGCAAAGATGGGCTTAATAAAGGACAGAAATGGTATGGACCTAAAAGAAGCAGAAGATATTAAAAAGAGATGGCAAGAATACACAGAAGAACTGTACAAAAAAGATCTTCATGACCCAGGGAATCGCAGTGGTGTGATCACTCTCCTAGAGTCAGACATCCTGGAATGTGAAGTCAAGTGGGCCTTAGAAAGCATCACTACAAACAAAGCTAGTGGAGGTGATGCAATTCCTGTTGAGCTATTTCAAATCCTGAAAGATGATGCTGTGAAAGTGCTGCACTCAATATGCCAGCAAATTTGGAAAACTCAGCAGTGGCCACAGGACTGGAAAAGGTCAGTTTTCATTCCAATCCCAAAGAAAGGCAATGTCAAAGAATGCTCAAACTACTGCACAGTTGCACTCATCTCACACGCTAGTAAAGTGATGCTCAAAATTCTCCAAGCCAGGCTTCAACAGTATGTGAACCATGAACTTCCAGATGTTCAAGCTGGTATTAGAGAAGGCAGAGGAACCAGAGATCACATTGTCAACATCCAGTTGATCATCAAAAAAAAAAAAAAAAAAACAAGAGAGTTCCAGAAAAACATCTATTTCTGCTTTATTGACTCTGCCAAAGCCTTTGACTGTGTGGATCACAATAAACTGTGGAAAATTCTGAAAGAGATGGGAATACCAGACCACCTGACCTGCCTCTTGAGAAATCTGTATGCAGGTCAGGAAGCAACAGTTAGAACTGGATATGGAACAATAAATTGGTTCCACATAGGAAAAGGAGTGCATCAAGGCTGTATATTGTCACCCTGTTTATTTAACTTACATGCAGAGTACATCATGAGAAACGCTGGGCTGGAAGAAGCACAAGCTGGAATCAAGACTGCCAGGAGAAATATCAATAACCTCAGATATGCAGATGCCACCACCCTTATGGCAGAAAGTGAAGAGGAACTAAAAGCCTCTTGATGAAAGTGAAAGAGGAGAGTGAAAAAGTTGGCTTAAAGCTCAACATTCAGAAAACGAAGATCATGGCATCCGGTCCCATCACTTCATGGCAAATAGATGGGGAAACAGTGGAAACAGTGTCAGACTTTATTTTCTTGGGCTCCAAAATCACTACAGATGGTGAATGCAGCCATGAAATTAAAAGACGCTTACTCCTTGGAAGGAAAGTTACGACGAACCTAGACAGCATATTCAAAATCAGAGACATTACTTTGCCAACAAAGGTCCATCTAGTCCAGGCTATGGTTTTTCCAATAGTCATGTATGGATGTGAGAGTTGGTCTATAAAGAAAGCTGAGCGCTGAAGAATTGATGCTTTTGGACTGTGGTGTTGGAGAAGACTCTTGAGAGTCCCTTGGACTGCAAGGAGATCCAACCAGCCCATCCTAAAGGAATTCAGTCCTGAATGTTCATTGGAAGAACTGATGTTGAAGCTGAAACTCCAATACTTTGGCCACCTGATGCGAAGAGCTGACTCATTTGAAAAGACCCTGATGCTCAGAAAGATTGAAGGCGGGAGGAGAAGGGGATGACAGAGGATGAGATGGCTGGATGGCATCACCGACTCAGTGGGCATGAGTTTGAGTAAACTCTGGGAGTTGGTGATGGACAGGGAGGCCTGGCGTCCTGTGGTCAATGGGGTCGCAAAGAGTGGGACATGACTGAGCAACTGAACTTAACTGAACTGAAAACACATAGAACAAGGTATGTCACATATGAAACCCAAATGTATTAGCTGTTGACTTCTTTGCCTAATATTTCCTTTTCAAAAAGCTCCATGCATGCATGGACAACGTTGGTCTTGTTTCCCATTTTATCCTTAGCCTGGTACACCTAATGTGTGTCAATAATTCTTTACTGATATTTTTAATAGCATTCAATAAGCATCTGCTGAATGGATGAAGGATTACCCATTTACTGCCAAGATATTCAATATTCATAGAGTAGTGGGGAAAGCCCACATTTTAGAATCAAACAGATTTCAAAACCTTATTTCTGCATCCTTAACTATTGACTTTCTTACAGGGAGAGAGGGGTCGACATAATAAGCTTTACTAAAATCACTGCAGATGGTGATTGCAGCTATGAAATTAAAAGACGCTTACTCTTTGGAAGGAAAGTTATGACCAACCTAGACAGCATATTAAAAAGCAGAGACATTACTTTGCCAACAAAGGTCCATCTAGTTGAGGCTATGGTTTTTCCAGTGGTCATATATGGATGTGAGAGTTGGACTGTGAAGAAAGCTGAGTGCCAAAGAATTGATGCTTTTGAACTCTTGAGAGTCCCTTGGACTGCAAGGAGATCCAACCAGTCCATTCTAAAGGAGATCAGTCCTGGGTGTTCATTTGAAGGACTGATGCTGAAGCTGAAACTCCAATACTTTGGGCACCTGATGCAAAGAGCTGACTCATTTGAAAAGACCCTGATGCGAGGAAAGATTGAGGGCAGGAGGAGAAGGGGAAGACAGAGTATGAGATGGTTGGATGGCATCACCGACTCGATGGACATGGGTTTGGGTGGACTCTGGGAGTTGGTGATGGACAGGGAAGCCTGATATGCTGCAGTTCATGGGGTCTCAAAGAGTCAGACACAACGGAGTGACTGAACTGAACAGAACTGAACCCTGACTTCCCACTTGTAAAATGGAGATAGTAATTTCTTCTTGCAACATTGCTACGTGGATCTGAGACAATTGTGTTAACTTATCAACAAAGAGTAACTATTTCTTGTACAAATATCACATTTTAGTGTCCAAAGTATTACACTGCCTATAACCCAAAGGGGCACAATTCATGTTGAATATGTCGGAAATGGTGTTCTCTGGAATATGCACTGCAGGAGGTATCATAATATACTTTACAGTTGATAAGAATAACAAAATGGCCCTGTATTAGAGTTTCTCAGGGTAAGATATTTTGGGTGTCCAACAGCAATCCCACTGCTGGGCATATACCCCCAGGAAACCAGAACTGAAAAAGACCTATGTAGCCCAATGTTCATTGTAGCACTATTTACATTAGCTAGGACATGGAAACAACCTTGATGTCAAATCTGCAGATAAATGGATAAGGAAGTTGTGGTACATATACATGTGAAATATTACTGAGCTACAAAAAGGAACCCATTTAAGTCAGTTCTAATGAGGTAGATGAAACTGGAGACTATTATACAGAGTGAAGTAAGTCAGAAAGAGAAAGACAAATACTGCATATTAATGTGTATACATGGAATTTAGAAAGATGGTACCAACGATCCTACTTGTAGGGCAGCAAAGGAGACGTAGATATAAAGAACAGACTTTTGGACTCAGTGGGAGAAGGCAAGCGTGGGATGATTTGAGAGAATAGCATTGAAACATATACATTACCATATGTAAAACAGACGACTAGTGAAAGTTTGACGCATGAAGCAAGGCACTCAAAGCTGGTGCTCTGGGACAACCCAAGGGGTGAGGTGGAAAGAGAGGTGTGGGGGGTAGGGGTTCAGACTAGGAGAGACACATGTATACCTGTGGCCGATTCATGTTGATGTAAGGCAAAAGCTATCACAGTATTATAAAATAATTATCTTCCAATTAAATTAAAAAAATTTAAAAACCCACAATTTACGGTTAACATTAGCTTCAGAGACCTTCTCTGACTATATATGCCCGCAATGCGGGAGACCCGGGTTCAATTCCTGGATCAGGAAGATCCCCTGGAGAAGGAAATGGCAATCCATTCTAGCACTCTTGCCTGGAAAATCCCATGGACGGAGGAGCCTGATAGGCTACAGTCCATGGGGTCCCAAAGAGTCGGACATGACTGAGCCACTTCACTTCACTTCAGAGACCATCTGAAGGTGATATTTTCATTTCCATGGAAAATAAAGACATAGCTATAAATTCAGGTATACATGCATGCTCATTCGTGTCCAACTCTTTGCAACCCATGAACCAAAGCCCACCAGACTCCTCTGTCCTTGGTATTTTCCCAGCAAGAATATTGGGGCAGGTTGCCATTTCCTCCTCCTCAAGGGGATCTTCCTGACCCAGGGATAGAACCTGCCTCTCCTGCTCTGGCAGGTGGGTTCTTTACCACTGAGCCGCAAGGGAAGCCCAGGACCTGGGGTTAAGTTCAAACCCTTTAAATTCCAAGTTCACTATTTTCTAAAACCCAATAAATACAGAGACATTTAACACTCTGTAACAGAGAACAAAGGGGGGAAAAAAAAAAAAGCTGAATAGGGGTTTCCCTGGTGGCTCAGTGGTAAAGAATCCACCTAATAATGCAGGATTCAGGAGTTCGATCCCTGATCTGGAAAGATCCCCCATGCAGTGGAGCAACTAAGCTGGCGAGCAGCAACTACTCAAGCCTGCATGCCCAGAGCCCATGCTCTACAAGAGAAGCCACCACAGTGAGAAGCAACTGGAGTTCAGTTCAGTTCAGTCGCTCAGTTGTGTCCGACTCTTTGCGACCCCATGAATCACAGCACACCAGGCCTCCCTGTCCATCACCAACCCCCAGAGTTCACTCAAATTCATGTCCATTGAGTCGGTAATGCCATCCAGCCATCTCATTCTTTGTCGTCCCCTTCTCCTCCTGCCCCCAATCCCTCCCAGCATTAGACTCTTTTCCAATGAGTCAACTCTTCGCATGAGGTGGCCAAAGTATTGGAGTTTCAGCTTTAGCATCAGTCCTTCCAAAGAACACCCAGGACTGATCTCCTTTAGAATGGACTGGTTGGATCTTCTGGCAGTCCAAGGGACTCTCATGAGTCTTCTCCAAAACCACAGTTCAAAAGCAGTTCAAAATTTTTCGGTGCTCAGCTTTCTTCATAGTCCAACTCTCACATCCATACATGACCACTGGGAAAACCATAGCATTGACTAGATGGATCTTTGTTGACAAAGTAATGTCTCTGATTTTTAATATGCTATCTAGGTTGGTCATAACTTTCCCTCCAAGGAGTAAGCGTCTTTTAATTTCATGGCTGCAGTCACCATCTGCAGTGATTTTGAAGCCCAGAAAAATAAAGTCTGACACTGTTTCCACTGTTTCCCCATCTATTTCCCATGAAGTGATGGGACCGGATGCCATGATCTTAGTTTTCTGAATGTTGAGCTTTAGGCCAACTTTTTCACTCTCCCCTTTCACTTTCATCAAGAGGCTTTTTAGTTCCTCTTCACTTTCTGCCATAAGGGTGGTGGCATCTGCATATCTGAGGTTATTGATAATTCTCCAGGCAATCTTGATTCCAGCTTGTGCTTCTTCCAGCCCAGCGTTTCTCATGATGTACTCTGCATATAAGTTAAATAAGCAGGGTGACAATATACAGCCTTGATGTACTCCTTTTCCTATTTGGAACCAGTCTGTCGTTCCATGTCCAGTTCTAACTGTTGCTTCCTGACCTGCATACAGGTTTCTCAAAAGGCAGGTCAGGTGGTCTGGTATTCCCATCTCTTTCAGAATTTTCCACAGTTTATTGTGATCCACACAGGCAAAGGCTTTGGCATGTCAATAAAGCAGAAATAGATGTTTTTCTGGAACTCTCTTGCTTTTTCCATGATCCAGCAGATGTTGGCAATTTAATCTCTGGTTCCTCTGCCTTTTCTAAAACCAGCTTGAACATCTGGAAGTTCACAGTTCACATATTGTTGAAGCCTGGCTTGGAGAATTTTGAGCATTATTTTAGTAGCGTGTGAGATGAGTGCAATTGTGCGGTAGTTTGAGCATTCTTTGGCATTGCCTTTCTTTGGGATTGGAATGAAAACTGACCTTTTCCAGTCCTGTGGCCACGGCTGAGGTTTCCAAATTTGCTGGCATATTGAGTGCAGCACTTTCACAGCATCATCTTTCAGGATTTGGAACAGCTCAACTGGAATTCCATCACCTCCACTAGCTTTGTTCATAGTGATGCTTTCTAAGGCCCACTTGGCTTCACATTCCAGAATATCTGGCTCTAGATGAGTGATCACACCATCGTGATTATCTGGGTCCTGAAGATCTTTTTTGTACAGTTCTTCTGTGTATTCTTGCCATCTCTTCTTAATATCTTCTGCTTCTTTTAGGTCCATACCATTTCTGTCCTTTATCGAGCCCATCTTTGCATGAAATGTTCACTTGATATCTCTAATTTTCTCAAAGAGATCTCTAATCTTCCCCATTCTGTTGTTTTCCTCTATTTCTTTGCATTGGTCGCTGAGGAAGGCTTTCTTATCTCTTCTCGGTATTCTTTGGAACTCTGCATTCAGATGCTTATATCTTTCCTTTTCTCCTTTGCTTTTCACTTCTCTTCCTTCCACAGCTATTTGTAAAGGCCTCCCCAGACAGCCATTTTGCTTTTTTGCATTTCTTTTCCATGGGGATGGTCTTGATCCCTGTCTCCTGAAAATGTCATGAACCTCCGTCCATAGTTCATCATGCACTCTATCTATCAGATCTAGTCCCTTAAATCTCTTTCTCACTTCCACTGTGTAATCATAAGGGATTTGACTAGGTCCTACCTGAATGGTCTAGTGGTTTTCCCTACTTTCTTCAATTTCAGTCTGAATTTGGCAATAAGGAGTTCATGATCTAAGCCACAGTCAGCTCCCGGTCTTGTTTTTGCTGATTGTATAGAGCTTCTCCATCTTTGGCTGCAAAGAATATAATCAGTCTGATTTTGGTGTTGACCATCTGGTGATGTCCATGTGTAGAGTCTTCTCTTGTGTTGTTGGAAGAAGGTGTTTGCTATGACCAGTGCGTTCTCTTGGCAAAACTCTATTAGCCTTTGCCCTGTTTCATTCAGTACTCCAAGGCCAAATTTGCCTGTTACCCCAGGTGTTTCTTGACTTCCTACTTTTGCATTCCAGTCCCCTATAATGAAAAGGACATCTTTTTTGGGTGTTAGTTCTAAAAGGTCTTGTAGGTCTTCAGAGAACCGTTCAACTCCAGCTTCTTCAGTGTTACTGGTTGGGGCATAGACTTGGATTACTGTAATATTGAATGGTTTGCCTTGGAAATGAACAGAGATCATTCTGTCGTTTTTGAGATTGCATCCAAGTACTGCATTTCAGACTCTTTTGTTGACCATGATGGCTACTCCATTTCTTCTAAAGGATTCCTGCCCACAATAGTACATATAATGGTCATCTAAGTTAAATTCACCCATTCCAGTCCATTTTAGTTAGCTGATTCCTAGAATATCGACGTTCACTCTTACCATCTCCTGTTTGACCACTTCCAATTTGCCTTGATTCATGGACCTAACATTCCAGGTTCCTATGCAATATTGCTCTTTACAGCATTGGACCTTGCTTCTATCACCAGTCACATCCACAACTGGATACTGTTTTTGCTTTGGCTCCATCCCTTCATTCTTTCTGGAGTATTTCTCCACTGATCTCCAGTAGCATATTGGGTACCTACCGACCTGGGGTACCAACATCTTTCAGTATCCTATCATTTTGCCTTTTCATACTGTTCATGGGGTTCTCAAGGCAAGAATACTGAAGTGGTTTGCCATTCCCTTCTCCAGTGGACCACATTCTTTCAGACCTCTCCACCATGACCCACCTGTCTTGGGTGGCCCCACATGGCATGGCTTAGTTGCATTGAGTTAGACAAGGCTGTGGTACATGTGAGTAGATTGACTAGTTTTCTGTAATTATGGTTTAAGTGTGTCTGCCCTCTGATGCCCTCTCACAACACCTACCATCTTACTTGGGTTTCTCTTACCTTGGACGAGGGGTATGTCTTCACTGCCACCCCTCCTGACCTTGAACGTGGAGCAGCTCCTCTCGGCCCTCCTGCGCCAGAGAGTAGCCCCCATTTGCCACAAGTAGAGAAAAGCCTGTGCAGCAATGAATAGGTTGTCCAGCACAGCCAAAAATAAATTAATTTTTAAAATTATTTTAAATCCCACATTTGTCTTTTTAAAAATCAAAATGAATAAAGTAGTGTCAATGTTTGTGCTAACTGCTGGTTTATCATTTAACATCGATCAGATGCTCCAGAGCAAAAGAACATCAACTCAATTCTACACCCCCATCTCTGTCCTGCATCCTGGGGTAGATTCTGTTCAACTGATATCCGCAGTCAGGACAGAGTCTCAGAATACAAAGAGAATCTCCTCTTTAATCAGATGAATAGGATATTTGGCAATAACAAGCTGCTTCTGAGGAAAAGTGAGTTTCTTGGCATGTTCCTTGTCAGTATTACAAAGCTGAAAGTTAAATTTCTCTTCACTTATAGCAGCACACCCTGTTGCCTCAACATCTTGGTCATTTGCCTCTGCTATTGTTGCTGGGGGGGTGGGGGGCATGAATCAGGACTTCAGCCCCCAGGTTTTCCCAGGACTTTCTTACAGGCAAAATCTAAAACTGAGGAGTAGTCACAGGCTGACACACAAAAGGGCCAGCCTGGGGGCTGGAGAGCACTTGCTCAGGGAGTCCTCAGCAGAGCCCCAGGAATTCCATTTCAATAGAGCAGGAAGGGGAAGTGGTGGCCTATAACCTCAGGGAATATTTCCAGATGACCCACCCAAAGTTTCTCCTGCTTTGAGGAAGTGGCTTAGCCCAGAACAGCACCACCCATGAGAGAAATGCAAATCCTAACTAGGAGAAGCAGACCCTTACTAGGGTGGGAATAATTCAGGGTCATCACCAGATGCTGTTACAATTTTTAAAAGCACTCAAGTGTTGGCAAGAATAAATGATCTTGGGTTAACTGTAACTACAATATTGGCTTCCTCTGTGTCGAAGTTTCAGTTCCCCCAAAGAACAGAAATATACTGAGGTTACAACAAGAGGAATTTAAGCAAGATATAAAGGAGAGCTTCCTGAATACTAGTTTAATTACATTTGGAACTTTTTTTTTTTTTTCCCAGAGAAGAACTGTTCAGAGTCCTTCCTGAAGAAGGAATGTTAGAATGATGTTGTAGTTAACCAGACCTCTGCAAGGATTGGATCTGTTAAGTAGTTAGAATAGGAAACAAGAGTCCAAAATGGCGGAAGCTAAAAGACAAGGAAGGGAAAAGCCTGCAAAAATAGAACAAACGAAGATCAAAGAAAGGTCTGAGGACCAGAGTGAGGACTTCAGGTAGAACAAACAGCACTCCTGGCTGGCCCAATTTGCATAGGGCAGACCCAGGGGGAGGAAAAAACATATAAAAGGAGGAGCCAAAGCGCTCTCTCTTTCTCTCTTCCCCGCATGTGTGCGCTCTTTCTCTCCACCCACCCCCCACGTGCCTGCGCTGTTTCTCTTTCTCTCTCTCTCTCCCCCACGCGCTGGGGCACTCTTCCTGTCTTTGGGTCGACATGCCCTCACACCTGGAGGATGGATTCTCCTGCCATTTTCTAAATAAAATAGAGCTGTAACATTGACTTGTCTAAGAGCTATAACACGGTTTGTCCAAGACCCGAGAGCTGTGATGTGCTGATAGCTTTAATGTCCGTCGCTCCAAATCTTTGTTGTGATGAGACAGAACCAAGGAGCATACACTCGCTTGACAGATCCATGCTAATATGTACTCTGTTATTCCTGTAATCAGGACTTTTCTGATGGCTCAGTGGTAAAAAATTTGAATGTGATGCAGGAGACCACCTGCAGTTCAGGAGCTGTGGGTTCCTTCTCCAGGGATCTTCCCCACACAGGGACTTTCAATGAATATCCAGGACTGATTTTCTTTAGGATTGACTGCTTTGATCTCCTTGCTGTCCGAGGAGAATCTCCACGGGATTCTCAAGAGTCTTCTCCAGCATCACAGTTCAAAAGCATCAATTCTTCAGCACTCAGCCTTCTTTATAGTCCAACTCTCATATCCATACATGACTACTGGAAAAACCATAGCTTTGACTGGCCAGACCTTTGTCAGCAAAGTGATGTCTCTACTTTTTAATACACTGTCTAAGTTTGTCATGGAGAAGGCAATGGCACCCCACTCCAGTACTTTTACTTGGAAAATCCCATGGACAGAGGAGCCTGTTAGGTTGCAGTCCATGGGGTCACTAAGAGTCGGACACGACTGAGCGACTTCACTTTCACTTTTCACTTTCCTGCATTGGAGAAGGAAATGGCAACCCACTCCAGTGTTCTTGCCTGGAGAATCCCAGGGATGGGGGAGCCTGGTGGGCTGCCGTCTATGGGGTCGCACAGAGTCGGACACGACTGAAGTGACTTAGCATAGGTTTCTTCCATCTTTTAATTTCATGGCTGCAGTCACCATCTGCAGTGATTTTGGAACCCAAGAAAATGAAATCTGACAATGTTTCCACTTTTTCCCCATCTATTTGCCATGAAGTGATGGGACCAGCTGCCATGATCTTAGTTTTCTGAATGTTGAGCTTTAAGCCAACTTTTTCACTCTCCTCTTTCACTTTTATCAAGAGGCTGTTTAGTTCCTCTTCACTTTCTGTCTTAAGGGTGGTGTCATCGCATATCTGAAGTTACCAATATTTTTCCCAGCAGTCTTGATTCCAGCCTGTGCTTCATCTAGTCCAGCATTTATCATGATATACTCTACATATAGGCTAAATAAGCAGGGTGACAATATACAGCCTTGACGTACTCCTTTCCCAATTTTGAACTAGTCAGTTGTTCCATATCCAGTTCTATTCATCTGGTTTTTAAATCAAGGATATTTGGGGGATAGCTCTTCTTGTCATCTCCCTAGAAAAGGTTGAATATATTTGGAAAAAGTCTGATTTTTTTTTTTAATTGATAGAACACACCTGTAAAACTATCTGAGCCTGATATTTACTTTGTGGGAAAAGTTTTAACTCCAGATTCAAATTCTTTATTGATTGTAGGAGACCATTCAGGTTTTTTAATTCTTTAGGAGTAAATAGAAACTCTGGCAAGTATATTTTTTCCAGCAAATTTGTTAGGCTCTTACAAAATATATTTTTATTATTGAGTGGTTTAGTGTCACAAAGAAAATCATCCTTGATGCCACTATATATATATATATCTTTTTGCTACTCCTAATTTTATGTATTTGTACCATTTTTCTTTTTTCTTTCTTTCTTTTTTTTTTTTTGCTTGATCAGTTTGTCTACTTTTGGATCCTCTTTGTTTCTCTACTTCAATGCTGTGAAAGTGCCGCACTCAATATGCCAGCAAATTTGGGAAACTCAGCAGTGGCCACGGGACTCGAAAAGGTCAGTTTTTATTCCAGTCCCAAAGAAAAGCAATGTCAAAGAATGTTCAAACTATGGCACAGTTTCACTCATCTCCCACACTAGCAAAGTAATGCTCAAAATTCTTCAAGCTAGGCTTCAAAGGTACGTGAACTGAGAGCTTCAGATGTTCAAGCTGGATTTAGAAAAGCCAGAGGAACCAGAGATCAAGTTGCCAACATCCATTGGATCATAGAAAAAGCAAGAGAGTTCCAGAAAAATATCTACATCTGCTTTATTGACTATGCTAAAGCCTTTAACTATGTGGATCACAACAAACTGTGGAAAATTCTTAAAGAGATGGGAATGCCAGTCCACCTTACCTGCCTCCTGAGAAATCTAAATGCAGGTCAAGAAGCTACAGTTAGAACCAGACATGGAACAACATTGTTCACATGTTGCATTCAGGAATGAAAAGCTGCCACCACCAAAACAACCCCTAACCCATGACAAGGGACAGGAAAATTTTTAAGATAAGTAATGAGATTTTCACTTTCCTTTGGCCTTAGTCTTGTCTATCTAGTGACATTTGACATTTCATGATATGCAGCCTTCCCTGTGTGACTCTGAAAGGTTTCAATGGAACTATGGTTTATTCCTAGACAGTATATTAAAAGGCCGAGACATTACTTTGCTTACAAAGGTCTGCATAGTCAAAGCTGTGATTTTTCCAGTAGTCATGTATAGATGTGAGAGTTGGACCATAAAGAAGGCTGAGGGCTAAAGAATTGATACTTTTTGAACTGTTGGAGAACTCTTGAGAGTCCCTTGGACTGTAAGGAGATCCAACCAGTCAATCCCAAAGGAAATCAGTCCTCCTGAATGTTCACTGGAAGGACTGATGCTGAAGCTGAAGCTCCAATACTTTGGCCACCTGATGTGAAGAGCCGACTGATTAGAAAAGACCCTGATGCTGGGAAAGATTGACCTCAGGGGAGAAGAGGATGACAGAGGATGAGATGGTTAGATGGCATCACTGACTCAATGGACATGAGTTTGAGCCAGCTCTGGGAGATGGTGAGGGACAGGGAAGCCTGGTGTGTTGCAATCCACGGGGTCGAAAAGAGTTGGACACAACTGAGTGACTGAATAGCAATAACAAAGGTTTACTCAACATCTTGGTATGAAGCTTGTTCCAAGTATCAGATCAAGTTGTAGTGTGTCCAATACAAACAGTTCCAACAGCAAAAGTAGTCATGATGGTGATATTAGCAGAATAACAGATTCTTTTCTTTAAGTTTATCATTTTAAACTTATTTTACTTGCATCCAATTATCTTATGTGGCATCCAAATCAAAATTGGGGAAAAAAAAACTTTCTTTTCTTAGGAATCCTCTAAGGCTGAAGGTGAGACCCTTCAGATTCAGACTCAGTGTTGGCAGAAACTTGAGCAGTAGTAATATGTAATGAGGCTGCCATGCATAAAAAACAATGCAGGGAAGTTAGTTTTCTTTGCTCCTGCGAGGGTGTGACAAGGAAAAAGAGAAAGGTAATGAAGACAGAGAAGAATGAAAACAGAAAAGTTGTGAGAAGCAAGAACTCTGTAGGAGCATCCCAGCCTGTTAAGATCAATATGAATATTAAATGGTATGATTCCCCCAGCATTACACAAACCTGTAATCATGCTGGGGCTTCCCTGGTGGCTCATATGGTGAAGAATCCACTTGCAATGAGGGAGACCCAGTTTCAATCCCTATGTTGGGAAGATCCCCTGAAGAAGGAAATGGCAACCCACTCCAGTATTCTTGCCTGGAGAATCCCATGGATTCTGGAGCCTGGTGGGCTATAGTCAATGGAGTAGCAGAATCAGACACGACTGAGTGACTCTCACTGTCACTGTCACTGCAAACATTCTACTGCTAGAACCATATTCAGGTTGCTTTGAAGGAGGGGTTTAAGGTGAAGGGGCTACTTCCTTAGTTTGGGAAAACAGCAGTTATGAAAAAATAGCCACAAAAAGCAAAGCTGGATCAAATATTTTGGCAGGGACTTCACTGGCAGTCTAGTTGTTGAGACTTCATCTTCCAATGCAGGGGATTCATGTTTGACTCCTGGTTGGTGAGCTAAGATCTCACATGCCTCGTGGCCAAAAATCCAAAACATAAAATGGGAGCAATTTGAAACAAATTAAATAAAGACTTTTTAATTTGATGGCCCACATTTAAAAAATCTTTTAAAAAATTACTTTGGCAGAAGCAAAATATTTAGAAGAAAATTAGTACCATGGTAAACATGAAAATTAAGGGAATTTTGAGAAGTTTCAGAGAGGGTTTTGGGCTTCCACAATAAGTATTTTAATGCATTGTATAATCTATTAATGATAATCCATAAAATCCATTAATAATTGGGATTTTCAGGGGCAGAGAGACCCTACTTGACAACTGGGTTACACTCCTCATAGAATTTAGTCCTCGGCCACAGCTTTTATTATGACTATTTCAAATTTTAGGAAACTGAGACTCAAAGATGTTAAATAACTTTAGTCCACACGACTAGTGTCTGTTTAACAGGTAAGGAAAGGTGATATTAAAAAGAGCTGTGTGGGACTTTGCTGCTGGTCCAGTGGTTAAGAATCCACCTGCCAATGCAGGGAACATGAGTTCAGTCTCTGGTCCTGGAAGATCCCACATGCCATGGTGCAACTAAGCCCATGCACCACAACTACTGAAGCCCACGAGCCCTAGAGCCTGTGCTCCACAATAAGAGAAGCCACTTCAATGAGAAGCCTGCACATCGCAACAAGAGTAGCCCCTACTCACCCCAACTAAAGAAAGCCCATGCTCAGCAGTGAAGACCCAGCACAACCAAAAATAAATACATATATATTTTTAAAAAAATAGCTGTGTGTGACAAGGACTTAATTTCCAAAATATACAAATAGCTCAAACAACTCAATACCAAAAACAAACAACACAATTTTAAAAATGGACAGAAGACCTAAATAGACATTTCTCCAAAGACATACCGATGTCTAATAGCCACCTGAAAAGATGCTCAACACTACTAATTATCAGAGAAATACAAATCAAAACTACAATGAGGTATCTCCCCATACCAGTCAGAAGGGCCATCACTAAAAAGTCCACAAACAATAAATGCTGGAGATGGTGTGAAGAACCGGAACACCCCTCCACTGTTGGTGGGAATGTAAATCGGTGCAGTCACTATGGAAAACAGAATGGAGGTTCCTTAAAAACACTAAAAATAGAAGTACCATATGATCCTGAGCATACATCCAGAGAAAACTCTAATTTGAAAAGATACATGCACCCCAGAGTTCATAGAAGTACTATTTACAATAGCCAAGGCATCAACCTGAATGTACATTGACAGAATGGACAAAGAAGATGTGATATATATATATATATATACACACACATATATACTCAGTAGAATATTACTCAGCCACGAAAAGAATGAAATAATGCCATTTGCAGCAACATGGATAGAACTAGAGATTATATTAAGTAAAGTAAATCAGGCAGAGAAAGACAAATATCATATATCACTTACACATGAAATTTAAAGTATGATACAAATGGATTTATTTACAAAACAGAAACAGACTCACAGACACAGAAGACAAAGGGGGAAGGATAAATTAGGTTTTTGGGATTAGCAGATACAAACTACTATATAAAAAATAAACAACAAGGTCCTACTGTATAGCACAGGGAGCTATATTCAATATCTTATAATGAAAAAGAATATATATACATACATATATATGTATAACTGAATCACTTGGCTGTACAGCAGAAACTAACACATTTAAAATAAATAATATAAAAAATAACACATTAAACTAACATTTAAAATAAATAAAATAAATTTTAAAATAAATAAAAGGAGCTATGTGTCCAATGTTGAAGAAAAAAGGTAATAAAAATTACTTAAAATAGATTTAATTTGAAGTACTAATGCTGAGCTGCTTGGGTAGGCTGAAAGAATGTGGCCATTACCCAGTTCATGCCAAAATCACCCAAGAAAGTGACCTTGAGAGGCCAGGCTGTGTCTCTTTATCTCAGCATCCTTAGAACACACCCCTATATATGGAGGATGACAGATGCTCAAAGTGGTTGCTTTTTTAATTTTAGTTACACGGGCATGTTTAGGGTAAAGAGCAGCCAGCAGCATAAGACTGTGGTCTTTAGTTAACTGATAAATGTCTACTGAAAAGTCACTATTGTAAAAAATGTTACCAGGGGCCAAGTCCTGCCCTGAGGAACCCAGCATCTGGAGGGGAGGGAGAAGAACATCTCTAACTGCTTGTGGAGGCAGTGTGAACTCTGGCATGCCAAGTGTGCAAGCCCAGAGGTACTGCAGTCCAGAAGAGAGAGGGGCCACTTGACAAAGGGCAGCAGAATTTACAGATAAAATAAATCTTGAGTGAGGTCTAGTTAGGAACCAGAAGGTGAGTTAACTATCTAAGACATAGATATGGAAGTCAGGGATATCAGACAGGCATACGGGCTTAGCAGAGAATCAGCAATGAATAGGCACAGAATATCTTTAAACTCCAGACTAACACATGTGAAGTTTACTTGGTAGTTTCTGGGAAAGCTTGAGCAAGAGAGGATAGAATTACAGTGATATTCTGGGAAGATTAGCGCTCCTAGGGGTTAAGGAGTGGAAAGAAACGGAAGCAGGGAGACAGGTCAATAGATGTAATCACTCAAGCCTGATAATGAGGGTGGAGCCAGGAAGATTCCAAAGTGAAACAGAATTAGATTTTGGTCTCCGACTAGCTGGGGTCCAGGGACAGAAAGGGAAATGCAAGGGAGTATAACAAAGCATTCAGAAAAGAAAGACACAAAGACGCTGGTTAAAAATGGTTTATGCAAATATTCTTTTTTTTTTCAAAGATCTTGTAGGAAAGTCCCTCCTTTGTTATATTTCCTCTACATGAACATTTCTCCTTTATTCTTAATTTAGGACTAAGTCAAGGATATGACAAAATGACTTTGGATTCACTACGACAAGTGGTGGAGTCTGAGAATGGAAAAAGTCCCCAGACTAAAGAGCTCTTAGAGAGAGAGAGACGTGGGTTTGAATCAATTCTGAACCCTTAAGGGAAGTGAAGTCACTCCGTCGTGCCCAACTCTTTGCGACCCCATGTACTGTAGCCTGCCAAGCTCCTCCATCCATGGGATTTTTCCAGGCAAGAATACTAGAGTGGGTTGCCATTTCCTTCTCCAAGGGATCTTCCTAACCCAGGGATCAAAACCAGGTCTCCTTCATTCCAGGCAGACTCTTTACCCTCTAAGCCCCCAGGGAATCCTTAATTGAAATCAATCTGTGTTTAGTTTCCACAAAGCAGTTTTGACAGAAACCCTCTTGCAGACTGGCCTCCTGTCTTGGTGTGCTGGGACCTGTCCATTGGGTTCACCTTTGATTACATGGTCAGTTTCACATGGATTTAGAGTTAACAAGCAGGAGGCAAGTTTGATGATACACATGAGACATGCACAGTTGTGCTAATTACTTCTGAAGCACTGTGTGAATGTTCTCGAGAAATCAGTATATCTTTAGAAAGCGTATACCTGAGGAGTAGTTTCCAAACTTTTTTGTTATGAGGAACATTCGTTAATGTTTAAAAACTGCAGGATGGTGGTTATTTTCACTATCCACTAATTGAAAAAAATACAGATGTATATATGGATGTAAAAAATAAAGGTTCCTTACTCAGAAGGAATTTAAGGCCCAGAAGTTAGAAACTACTGTTTGTTCCTACACAGCAATGTGTTTAAAGAGCCCAGCTTTATAGATATCAGGCCTCTCATCTTCATCAAAGAGTATATTCAACCACAGTCCTCATGCAAAAACACCTATGTATGATTTCATGGACCTGTATAGAATACAATTAATCAGTTCTATTACACATGGAACATGTATAGAAATAGATCATAGAATACAAAGCAAGTGTTAATAAGTTTTGAAAAATCAGAATTATACAGAAAAAAAGTCTTTTCAAAGTTAAGAAGACAAACTTTTAAAATCCCAGTATGCTTAATAATGTGAAAGTATTTAAACAACTCTTAAGTCAAAAAAATCTCAAAGAGAATTTTGAATTATTATTAATTGAATAATATTTAAGATACTACATATTGATATTTCTGGGTATAGCAAAAGAAATGTCAAGGAAATTTTATCATTTTATTGTTTATTTATTTGTTTTTTTTAAATCTTGAATGCATTTTATTTATATATATATATATATTTTTTTTACTTTACAATATTGTATTGGTTCTGCCACACATCAACATGAATCTGCCACGGGCGTACACGTGTTCCCCATCCTGAACCCCCCTCCCACTTTCCTCTCTGTTCTCTCCCTCCGGGTCATCCCAGTGCACCAGCCCCAAGGATCCTGTATCGAACCTGGACTGGCAATTCATTTCTTATATGATATTATACATGTTTCCATGCCATTCCCCCAAATCATCCTACCCTCTCCCTCTCTCACAGAGTCCAAAAGACTGTTCTGTACATCTGTGTCTCTTTTGCTGTCTCGCATACAGGGTTATTGTTACCATCTTTCTAAATTCCATATATATGCGTTAGTATACTGTATTGGTGTTTTTCTTTCCGGCTTACTTCACTCTGCATAATAGGCTCCAGTTTCATCCACCTCATTAGAACTGATTCAAATGTATTCTTTTTAATGGCTGAGTAATACTCCATTGTGTATATGTACCACTGCTTTCTTATCCATTCATCTGCTGATGGACATATAGGTTGCTTCCATGTCCTGGCTATTATAAACAGTGCTGCAATGAACATTGGGGTACATGGGTCTCTTTCAATTCTGGTTTCCTCAGTGTGTATGCCCAGCAGTGGGATTGCTGGGTCATAAGACAGTTCTATTTCCAGTTTTTTAAGGAATCTCCACACTGTTCTCCATAGTGGCTGTACTAGTTTGCATTCCCACCAACAGTGTAAGAGGGTTCCCTTTTCTCCACACCCTCTCCAGCATTTATTGCTTATAGACTTTTGGATAGCAGTCATTGTGACTGGTGTGAACTAATCTCAAAAAAATACAAGCAACTGCAGCTAAATTCCAGAAAAATAAATGACCCAATCAAAAAATGAGCCAAAGAACTAAACAGACATTTCTCCAAAGAAGACATACAGATGGCTAACAAACACATGAAAAGATGCTCAACATCACTCATTATCAGAGAAATGCAAATCAAAACCACAATGAGGTACCATTTCACACCAGTCAGAATGACTGCTATCCAAAAGTCTATTGTTTATTTTAGAAAAGTAAAATGACAAAAATTAAACACTTAAGAGTTAGAGGGAAAAAAATATATTCAATAGAATAAACCATAAGAAAGTAAAAAAGGAAAATAATAAATTTGAGAAAAAATTAACATATAGAAAAAAGAACAATAGAGAATCAGTTCAGTTCAGCTGCTCAGTCATGTCCAAGTCTTTGCAACCCCATGGACTGCAGCACACCAGCCTTCCCTGTCCCTTACCAACTCCCGGAGCTCACTCAAACTCATGTCTTTCGAGTCAGTGATGCCATCCAACCATCTCGTCCTCTGTCATCCCATTCTCCTCCTGCCTTCAGTCTTTCCCAGCATCAAGGTCTTTTCCAATGAGTCAGTTCTTCATATCAGGTTGCCAAAGTATTGGAGCTTCAGCATCAGTCCTTCCAGTGAACATTCAGGACTGATTTCCTTTGGGATTGACTGGTTGGATCTCCTTGCAGTCCAAGGAACTCTCAAGAGTCTTCTCCAACACCACAATTCAAAAAGCATCAATTCTTCAGCCCTCAGTCTTCTTTATGGTCCAACTCTCACATCTATACATAAGAATAACTAAAGAGCCTCTTGATGAAAGTGAAAGAGGAGAGTGAAAAAGTTGGCTTAAAGCTCAACATTCAGAAAACTAAGATCATGGCTTCCTTCCCATCACTTCATGGCAAATAGATGGGGAAACAGTGGATGACTTTATTTTGGGGGGCTTGGAAATCACTGCAGATGGTGATTGCAGCCATGAAATTAAAAGACGCTTACTCCTTGGAAGGAAAGTTATGACCAACCTAGACAGCATATTAAAAAGCAGACACATTAAAGTCCGTCTAGTCAAGGCTATGGTTTTTCCTGTGATCGTGTATGGATGTGAGAGTTGGACTATAAGGAAAGCTGAGTGCCGAAGAATTGATGCTTTTGAACTGTGGTGTTGGAGAAGACTCTTGAGAGTCCCTTGGACTGCAAGGAGATCCAACCAGTCCTTCCTAAAGGAGATCAGTCCTGGATGTTCATTGGAAGGACTGATGTTGAAGCTGAAACTCCAATACTTTGGCCACCTAATGCAAAGAGCTGACTCATTTGAAAAGACCCTGATGCTGGGAAAGATTGAGGGCAGAAGGAAAAGGGGACGACAGAGGATGAGATGGCTGGATGGCATCACCGACTCAATGGACATGAGTTTGGGTAAACTCCGGGAGCTGGTGATGGACAGGAAGGCCTGGCATGCTGCGGTTCATGGGGTTGCAAAGAGTCAGACACGATTGAGAGACTGAACTGGAACTGGAATTGGAAAAACCACAGCTTTGACTATACGAACATTTGTCGGCAAAGTAATGTCTTCGCTTTTTAATACACTGTCTAGGAATAAACCTTAGTTCCATTGAAACCTTTCAGAGTCACACAGGGAAGGCTCTTTATCATGAAATACCAAATGTCACTAGATAGACGAGACTATGGGCAAAGGAAAGTGAAAATCTCATTACTTACCCTAAAAATTTTCGTATCCCTTGTCGTGGGTTAGGGGTTGTTTTGGTGGTGATTCTTTCCTGAATGCAACATGTGAACAGAAGGAAGAACCAAATTGCTAGAGTCAAGAGAAGGGTAATTGCAGAACTTTGCACAAAAAGGGAAGTAAAGAGTTGAGTCAGCTGGCAGAGAATAGGAACCTTGATGGGGAAGAACATAGATGTCTAGAGGATAACTTTATTAATTTTCCACAGTATGACTTCAATATAAAACCTTTTCCTTGCTTCATCTCTTTCTCATTAACTTATTATGGAGTTAGGTCTGTTTCAGATGTGTGACAAAGAACACAGCACAGTCTTAGGGAGGCCAAGGGGTGGTGGGTAACACTCAGGGGACAGATTTATCAGAGCTAAAGTCATAAGATTAAACCTTAGTTTAATAAAATATTTCTTGAGGAAACTAAAATAGTATAGCACAGGTCCTCCAAGCTGTGGCAAACAAATCCAGAGGAATGGATCATTCTATGTACCTTGGATTCTATCAGTTTCATGAAGGCTGGTATTCTGGGTTATGGGAGAAATGGGTTATTTCATTTAATCTGGAGCATAACTGTGTGAGGAAGATGATGATATCCCTATTTCAAACTAAATCTGAAATTCAGTGAGGTTAATGACTTACAGGGTCACCCAATAGAGGTAGAGACCGGATCCCAACCAAGAGGGTCTGTTCTCCAACCCATCCCCTCCCATCTGACCCCAGCAAAGGCACAGGAAGTAGAGCTGACCTGTGGGGAAAATCTGAGCACTGGGTTGTGAGTGGGGCACAAGTGAAGGATCCCCTCTGGTTTCTAATCTCAGGAGAAGTCCTCAGATCTGCTTGTGTTCAAGCCCTTGCCTAAGGCCAGAATCCTACACTACTGAATGCATGTAAGACAAGATTTGGGTGGGAAAAAAAGTCTACATTTAAGGTTCAGTTCACAGAGCAATTTCATACCCAATCAGTGCAATAACCCTGTGAGGTAAGCAAGGCATACTTCATTCTTATGACTAAGTCTTAGGGAGGTTAAACCCAAGGTCTTTGAGGAATTTATTTTGTGAATCTTTATTTATGAATCTTCATGAAATGTCATGTGACATAATTCCTAAGATCATATAGTAGCCTCAGGGCTTAAACATAGGACTGTGTTTTTAAGTCTATATATCTTACCCCTAAGTAGCCACCTCTACTTGTGTTCTTTGATCTTGATATCTTAGTTGAATAAGCTCTTGCAATCAGGACTGCCCTGTGAGTCTGTGCAGGCTGTACTCTGCACAACTTTGAAGGATTTATTCTAAGCTACATGAATGTGAATGGCACATCCTCAATCTATGGTGCACATCATGGAGAATTGTTTGCAACAGCCCTGACATAATACAGAATCTGAGGTGGGTTTGACAAAGGAAAATGTAATCATTATGAAAAAACGATTCTCATAACGTGTACAAGTTTGTATGAAAGTTGTATAGGCCATGGTGCAAGGAGTATTTCCAATGAGTTTTTACACAGGAGCCCATTCTCTTATAAGAATTAAGCCCTTGACATTAGATGAGTATCTGTATGGGTCATAACATGCCATGGAGAAAGAGTTTGCTGCAACTGATTTTCACAGTACACTGTATTCTCTTTCTGATTTATTTGAATGCACATTTACTAAGCATCAAGTTATGAATTAGACATTCCAGGGACGTGGCACAGTGTCTGCCTAAAAGGGGGTTAGAAATTCCCTGGGGAGAAAACACACTTAGGATTTAATTTAAAAAATAACAAACCAGGTAAGATTTTATTTTAAAAAATTATATTTAAGTACAAAAAATGCATGTTACTAATCTTGCAGTAGGAGGCCAGGAAGGGGAGATTTCCAGTTTGGACTAGTTAAGGATTAGTTATGAAAACAGTGGCAAGGGTGGGGGATGCCTGAGATGAATCAGAAAGAGTAGATAGAATCAAGGCGGATACGTGAAGAGGATTGAGGGTGAGGAAGAAGGGACATTTCAACCATGAGTCAAGACATCTCTTTCCACTTGCTTTAGCTCTTCTGTATGACATCAAAGAGATGCCTGCAGCTGCCATTCTAGTGATGAGTGGTCATAAGAGAAACATCTGGATGGGGCTAATAAAAAAGAAACACTAAAACCCCAATCCAAATATAATTTAAAAAATAAAACCAACAGTGCAGGCTTTTTCTTCTCTTCTTTTGTTTGGTGCTCATGAGCTGCTATATGTGGAAATGAGCCAACTGAGGAGAGATGGCTGAAGAAGGCAGGCGACTGGAGGAGTTAAATGGGACGGCATCTAATTATAGAGGCTAATTATACTTGCTACTGCTGCTAAGTCGCTTCAGTCGTGTCTGACTCTGTGCGACCCCAGAGACCACAGCCCACCAGGCTCCCCTGTCCCTGGGATTCTCCAGGCAAGAACACTGGAGTGGGTTGCCATTTCCTTCTCCAATGCATGAAAGTGAAAACTGAAAGTGAAGTTGCTCAGTCATGTCCGACTCTTAGCGACCCCATGGACTGCAGCCCACCAGGCTCCTCCGTCCATGGGATTTTCCAGACAAGAGTACTGGAGTGAGGTGCCATTGCCTTCTCTGATAGAGGCTGGGGCTACACTGCAAATAGGACTTTTCCTAGTTGGAGCAGATCCCCAGTACCACTTGAGCTGGAAAGCAAGGATAACATCATTTTATGAATTGCCCCCACAGTACACTGGAAGGACTAGGGAGATAAAGTGTGTTCTGTAACAAAAGTGAGCCTATAGTTGCATATGTATCAAATTTTCACTATATTTAAAAGTATATGTCATCAGGTAGAGCATGGAATTGAAGCTGGAAGCCAGAATCAAGAGAGAGAATGAAATCAGTGCATTTACATTCCATAGTAATCCTTTTTTCCCGTGGTCTTGGTAGTCCATGGAAAAAAAGAATGAAAGGCTGAGCTATTAAACTCCCTGCTGCAGGCTGAAAGTTGAGGGATGGGAGATGTAGCAAAGCGGGAACAGAAGGAGCAGCTGGTCATGTTGAAAACTCTTCAGATATGCTGGGAGAGACACACTTCCTCTTCAGTGTAGAAGATGCCACCAGCAAAACTTCATGAGGGGATTTGAAGGATCCACTGACACTTTCATATCCGAAGAATTTTCTTTCAGAGCAGGTTGTTTAATATGCATCAACCATGCTGAATGAAAAATCAGAGAAAATAAACTCAGAAACTGGAAAAACTGCAAAACTTAAAGTGTTGGTGGTAAAGATAAATTGTCACTAAAGGTCAGAAGTAAAGGAACTCCATATTTCAGATGAGTTACAAGATGCAAGACATTTAATGAGGCACAGGAACGAGAAGTCAACCCCAAAGCCACGCTTCTCACCATTTCAGGTGCTTACCACCCAGACATGGTGCTAAAACACAGACCCTGTTCAGGTCTGGGGGGACCGAGATTCTGCATTTCTAACAAGTTCTTGGGTAATGCTCAAAGCAGCCAGACCTCAGAACCCACACGGAGAGAAATTTCGACAATACAGACTTTGTCTTCAGATCTAATGAATATGAAGGGCATTTTGATAGAATTTGAACAGTGGAAAAGTCAGAAACGTAGAATAAGACATATTTCAATGGAAAGAAAAATCAGAGAGAATCAAAACTCATGAAAGGTAGTACAATAGTGATTCTGAGGTCCTGATGCTGGTGGGATATGATTTGAGGAGGTGATTAGTTTTGTGAGAAAAAAAATTGACACTTGTGTACGTGTGAAACAATTGTCTTATTCTTGGAAAGAACAAGGGAGAACCAAATAGGGTATATCTTAATAACACCCTTCAAAAGAAGAACCAGATTCCGAGACTCTGCTCTCATGATGAACTGCCAGGGTAAACCACAGTTCAGCAGCTGCAAGCACGCTTGCCAATTACAGAGATAAAAATGTTTCTGAAAACAAAATTTCACGTATTCCCCCCCCACCCCAACCCCCCACCTCTGAGGTTGGCATCGTATCTTCCTGTGTATCTTGGGTGTAGCTTTTACCAGGCAGAATTTAGACACTAGAAACCAAATGAGGTGATAAACAGAGCCAGTTTGCAGAAGAGTCAAAATAACCCAGCAAGAATTGAAACCACAAATGCCCTAAGAGTCAGTCATTCACCAACCAAATGCTAATAGGGATTGGCACAAAGGACTATGCAGGTCAGTTCAAGGACTTAAAACTGATATGTGGTGTTGTGTGTGATAGTGTTCACTTCACCTTTGGCTTGTTTTAGAAACACATCCTACCTCTGCCACCCCACCCTTCCTCAGTGTCATCACAAAATGGTTTCAGTGCAAAAAACTTACAACACTGGGGGAGGAGGGTATCTGGGACTTATTGTGTTGGTCATAAAGTTCGCTTAGGTTTTTCCGTAAGACCTTATGGAAAAACCCAAACGAACTTTTGGCCAACCCAATACAACTCCAACCTGGGTGTCAAGAGACCTGAGTTCTAGAAGCACAGATGTTAAGATCTTCGGATCATGATGGGTGACCTAGATCATGGTCTTTAGATCTAGATGGGTGCAAATCTCAGCTCTGCCATTTATTCAGTGACCTCAGGTAGTTAAGTTCATTGGCCCACCACTTTAAAGTGGAAATATTAATAGTACCTACATTCACAGGCTTGTAGGCAATCTTTAATGATGTAAGACATGTAAGACACTCAGAACAATGCACAGCATGGAATTAATGGTTGATAAATGTCTGTTATTATTGTAACTAACTCTGTCACTAATTCAGGCACTGTAAGAAAGATATTTAATAAAAAGGGAAATAAAAAATTCTAGAAACAAATGACAATGAAAACATGATGACCCAAAGCCTCTGGAATGCAGCAAAAGCAGTTCTAAGGGGGAAGTTTATAGCAATACAACCCTACCTCAAGAAACAAACAACAACAACAACAACAAAAATGTCAAACAGACAACCTAACTTAACACCTAAAACAACTGGATAAAGAACAAAGAAACCCCAAAGTTAGTAGAAGGACAGAAATCATAAAGATCAGAGCAGAAATAAATGAAAAAGAAAGTTAATTAGCTCAATTATCAAGAGAGTATGAACATCAAAATCCTTTCCATAACTAAAATTCTATGATTGTATGGTCACTCCGGGAGTTGGTGATGGACAGGGAGGCCTGGCATGCTGCGATTCATGGGGTTGCAAAGAGTCGGACACGAGTGAGCGACTGAACTGAACTGAACTGATGATCACTTTGGCCAATAATTTTGAAACATCCCAAGGCATCTGGGCAAATAATTCTTCTCTGCTAGGTCCTTCTGGAATGTCTGGTAAAGCATTCAAGACCTGTGTTGATGGAGCAAACCTTTCCTTCCAACTTCTGTTCACTGCTCCTGTTCACAGCCCATACTGCGGGCTCCAGGTAGCTCTACTCACTGGCCCTTGAAGGTGCTTTCAGAGTCCCAGGACCATGCCATCTACATCAGTTCCTCTCCAGACTGCCTTCCCTGCTTTCTGTCCATACCCCTAAATCCTATCTATCGTTCAAAAACTAACCCAGGTTCCAGCTTCTCTATAAGGTTTTCTGCAATCACCATACTTCTGTATTGAAGAAGTCTTGTCTTCAATATACAGTTAATTGACTATTACCACATTCTGCCTTCATTCTTCTGATTTTTTTCCCCCTATATTTGTTAACTTTCTCAACCCACTCCAGTATTTTTGCCTGGAGAGTTCGATGAACAGAGGAACCTGGCAAGCTACAGTACATGGGGTGGCAAAGTCAGACACGACTGAGCTGTCACTCCTTTGCGTTTCAACTGGATAATAAACTCCCTGAGGTCATGCATAAGGATTTACTCCTCTTGGTACCTCAGTCAAACCTAGTATTTCCCCAACACACAGGTGTTTTAATAAACAGCTATTGATTGGTTTGTTGTAAAAACCTGTGAAGCACTTAATAAGGCAATTAGCTTAATATGGAACTTCACTTGATGCTAATACTCTTTCTGCCAGCATCTCTTTCTGCCCCTCAAAGATATCTGAAAAATTGATCTGCTTCCATCTAGTGGCAATTAAAACACAGGTAGTTCCTGTGGCCAGAAAAGACTTTCACTCAGTGGGAGTGAGCATGAAAAAAATCTTTCTATCTTGTGGATTTCCTGCCCACAGAGAGGTCAGCCTAGAGAAGGGTCAAGGGCTCCCATCTACATTATCTAATGGGAGACAGGGAGGGCAATAAAAGAAACTTCATGGACCCTATGTCCCCATCCAGTTACCCCTCCTGACTCTCTCATCTCCTTCCAGCCAAGTTTTATAAAAGAGATGATGTATATATTCTGCCTCTACATTTTCATCCCCACTGATTCCTCAATCCCTGGCTATAGGACTTGCGTCATGAGCTCAACATTGAAAACAATTTCCCCACTGATACCCTTATATTATATCTAGTAGAAACTTACTGGTTCTCCTTGCAGTATTTGAAATCATTTTCATTTCCTGCTTTCCTTAGGATCATGACCGCATACTCTCCTCATTTTTCTTCTACCTTTCTGGCAACCTCTCCCTGTTCTCCTTTACCTTAGCTGACATGTTGATATTGACCTTCCTCTGGCTCCTATCCTCTCTCCCACATCCTCTTCCATCTCACACTGTACATATTCCCTTCCATTCTCACACTGTACATACTCCTTTGGTGACTACGTGTTCCTAAGATATGGTTACCTCCTATAATGTGAGGACCTCCAGATCCATTTCTTCTGCCCCAGGGTAGCCCCTTTGGGGCAGATAGAACCAATGGACTGTGGTTGAACCACAGACACCTAAACCTTAACAGGTACAAAACTGAACTTGTGATCATCACCTCCAAAACTTCTCATTCTTTTGTGTACCCATCTCAGTAAATAATAAAACAGAGATGGTAACCATCCACCAGATCCCAGATCAGAACCATGGCAACTTATTTGAGTCTTCTCTCTCTCTCTTAGTTAATAATCATAGTCAGTTGCTTCTACCACCAGTTATCTCACAAACTCATCCTCATTGCTATTGCCCTAGACAGGCATCATTGGCTTTAACCTAATAACTTCAAATGCCTCCAAAACAGTTCTTTGCCCTCAGACTCACTCAACTCCCATGTTTACAAACTTTTATGGATAGTGATCCTCCCAAGATGCAAATTCAGCATGACATTCACCTGCTTCAACCCCTGTTAGTAACAAGTCAATGACCTCAGGATTAAGTCCATACTCCTTTGTATGGCTTATAAATTACTTTATAATAGCCTCTGTTGCCTTCTGTCTCCCCAGGTTTTCTTTTGTACCCTAAGCTACAGCTCAGTAAACTACCAAGAACTTCTCAATAACAATCTGTGGTTCGTAGGGTGGTTGCCTGAACAAGAAACCAGCCTCCTCAGGGACCATCTTGCTTCATTTCCTCCAGCATTTGAAAAGGAGCCCAGTTGTCTGGCTGGGCACCTAGTCTGTCACCAAAGTCTCATCTTTGTTGTTCGTTTGACTTATACTTTCCTTCCTAAAATTTCAAAGCAAGTCATCAAACCCTGAAACTGAGAAATGTTTTGTTGTCTTCATTTCTGCCAGGTGGGGCCTTGTATTTTCATGTGTGTGTTTTTGCAATTGAAGAAATCTGAGATTCAAGGCCAAATCAAACAACTTCCCCTTCTTTGGGGGAAGCTGTAGGTAGAATTAATGCTCCCCACCTTTCCCACATTTCTGAGGTCAGTGCTTATCAGAGGTCTTTTACCCTCTTGTGCTAGGTGCTGTAGGCTCAGGGTCTGGAATTATACCATTTTCTTAGAACCTGGGATTCATTAGTTTTTCAATAAATAAATCCTTGTTGACGTGATTGTTCACTGAATACTATATTTACCATTGCCCTCATGTTCAGTTGGGATAAGAAGAAAAAAACCATAATGCTTCCAATCCGCAAAGAAAATTCTGAAGCAATCAGAAAAGGCTGTCTTTACATAAACTGTCACTTCTTAATAGGTTATTACTTGTTCATTCATTCAGCTCCACTAGCACTGAAAAACCTGACAGCTATTAAGGAAGGTTAGCAGATTTATTACTTCGTCTGGAAACTTCATTTGGATGAGATCCCATGTAAATAACTGTGTGCTTGCGTGCTCAGTTGCTCAGTCATATCCAACTCTTTGCAAAGCCACAGACTGCAGTCCATCCGGCTCCTCTATGTTAGTCTTCAGACAAGAATACTAGAATGGGTTGCCATTTCCTCCTCCAGCGGCTCTTCCTTACCCAGGGACCAAACCCACGTCTCTTGCGTCCACGTCTCTCACATTGGCAAGAGCATTCATTATCACTGAGCCACCTGTGAAACCCATGTGAATAACTACTAAGGAGTTAATGTTTCTAGCTATAACAGGAAGTATCTTACAGAGGTAGAGAACAGATCAACAGATGTAGAAACTTCTTTCTGATCAAACTTACCTTCTCCGAGACTTTTTGCCTAAAAATAGAAGAGAAAAATGGTATCAGCAGAAATAGGCAATTTCACTATTTTTCACTTAGAAGAGAAGGGAGATTCCCTGTCTCAAAACAGTTTTTTGAAGAGTCTTATGTTAGGTGGACCTCATCGGTATCTAAGGGGATTTGAGGTCCTGGCTTAATGTTCTCATTTGAGCTTTGGTAGTTACTCATTCGGAACAGACCCATTAATGCAGATGCTTCTTAGAGCACCATTTCATCCTTGGTGCTGCTCATAAAGACAGAAGGCTAGTCTGAACTGTCTGATGATCAAGGCCCCATGTACCCATTCTTGTGTTTACCCATTCTGATCTGCCATCTCATCCTACCTACACAGTTTTCCCTAAGAAAGACAGCTGCAAATACTGTAAGAATATGTATCGTTACACCTCATGTCATCTTCTCTGTGAGAATATGCAAGAGAAATTTCACTCAGGTCTCAGTAGTACGAACTACATACCTCATCTGTGTAACCATTGTGTTCTTATCTTACAAACATACTGAATAGCATTACTGCTTATGTGTCCTTCTTTGGCTGGCTGCAGGAAAACAGGTGTATCTGAAACCTCTTTGTCCCTGGCTCTGACTTATTTGTGGTATTCTAAACCTTGACCTCCTTTTTCTTATTTTTAAACTAATTTTAATTTGCTGTGTTGAATGCATTTGAGAAATTATCTTACATTCTTTTTGAAAAAAGTAGAGTATAAATAAGTGAATGAAACTGCAGGGTTAGGCTCCAGAGGAGACAAAAGCAAAAAATGCTTTTTGAGGAGGAAAAATATCACTAGGAGGCAATGTATTTCTGTGGCTGTTAAGCTGGAGCATGATGAAATCTGGGTCCAGGTCCCTTTTTGCCAACTTAAGTGTGTCTTTGAATAACTACTTATTCTCTCTAAGTTACCATTTATCTGTGAAAGAGGCCGATAATTGTTTTCCTCACTGAGTTGATAAAATGTACTCAAAATATTTAAGCCAGGGCCTACAGCATAGACAGTGCTCAATTCTTGTTTTAAACTTTTAATTAATTCTTCCAAAATTTAGCCTGCCAGTGACATGAGCCAAAAGCATTTGAGCAGGGAGAAATAAATGAGTGAATTTCAGATTCTGTTCATTTTCATACAAATATATTTTTCTCTCATGAACAATGAAACACATAACAATACATGAGCAAGAAGCTGTTCCTATTGAGAGAGTTTCTTTTTCAAGAAAAAGGGAACTAAGGGGCATCTGTTCAGTTTTGTGCCCAGTTCTCAGCCTGTGTGTTGGTTCGGGTGGAAATTTCTTCTGGGGGGGGCGGGGGTGGGCGGAGGAGGAGAAAAATAGAGCCTCATTAATCTGAAGACCAGTGGTTTTAAGGGGCATATTTTGATGGAAGTCTGATCTCTGACCCTGGCCCCTGCTGATATGGAATTTTAGAGATATGGCCTAAAACAGCATTGCCTCAGTTTCTTCATTTACTGAATAGGGCCAGTGATGCTGACTAATCAGAATTTGATGATGCTAGGAGAAAAAATATATATATTTCTAGACAAGCGCATACACAGGGAAGCATGTTTCTGGAGCCCACCCTTACTCCTTTCTTAGGAAAAAAAATAAAGGAGCTGAAGTCTGGATATTAAGAAAACTCAGGCAGGGGCCAAAGTACAGGTTCAGAAGATCTATCTGACGACAGTATAGGGGTCAAGACTCTGGTCATTTTATTGGCTACTCTGCTCAAAATATTCACTTGTCCCTTTTTTGCAGCTTTCAGAACCCCGAAAGCCTATATACAATTCTCAGATTGATGAATACTGGATGCAGGCAGATTTATTGGCTTTGATGTTTCTTCTTAAACAGGCATCAGCTCTATTGTATTAGAAAAGCTCTAGGGGCTTAACCTGGAAATCTATCCATCATTTCTAATCATTGTCTCTAGAGGAAAAACATTTCTTTTTCCAAGAACTAACAGCTAAAAATTTTTAGAAGATAAAGTCCCTTGAGAGTTAGCGATATCAGAAGGCATTTCACCAATGAGGACGACTGAGTGTGAGACTAAAGATGCCCTGACTTCCCTACAAAGTCAGTGATCTCACAGGGCTTCTGTTTGCTTATGCTTTTCGTTGGCATAACTGTAACTAGCCTAACTGCCCGTTATCTATTTCCTGTTTGCCCCACACTGATTCCCACAGTGGGGGCACGAAGTTTTCAAGGTATCAGTTTGAGATCTTGTACAGAAATGACTCCAAGGTTAAAAAAAAAAAAAAATTAAAAACAACCCCACTGCTTTTCTCACCACTGGTTAGAACACAGCCTTAGGTAGAACCTGCCTCCTGCACCCCACTACTAAATACACACTTCAATTCTGTTTTTTTTTTATTCCACTAGCACTTATTGAAATATGTAGTCATTTGGGAATATCTCCTTCCTAAGGAAACTTCCAGCCCCACTGTCCTTAGTGGTTATTTAAATAATAGCCCTCTTATCCCAGAGGGCAGAGCTTAACTACCCCATCTCTTCTCTACCACCTCATTTCTGCCAATGTCACCCAAGGAAGGAGGAAAGAAAGGATGTTTGTGAGACTGGCTTTCAGTCTTAAGGGAAAGGATAATCAACAGTAGGAGAAAAATCTCATTCTTCTCTTGCCTTAGGTAATATTTAAGTAAATATCATAGTACTATAAGATGATGGGATACAGTCTCAGCTGAAGTTGCAAAAGCAGGAGCAGAGACCCTTTAACTGCTCAGGACTCTTCACTTTACAGTTAATGAAGTTCTTGCACATCAGGAGCACCCCCTTCCATTATGTTTCTGGGTTGGTTATAAAACTGATCTAGTACCCTTGGTCTGGGCTTCCCAGGTGGTGCTAGTGGTAAAGAACCCACCTGTCAATGCAGGGGATGCAGGAAATGCAGGTTTGATCCCTGAGTTGGGAAGGTCCCCCAGATAAGGGCATGGCAACCCACTCCAGTATTCTTGCCTGGAGAATCCAATGGACAGAGGAGCCTGGCGGGCTACAGTCCATGGGGTCACAAGGAGTCAGACACGACTGAAGCAACTTAGCACGCAGGAACCCTTAGTCTTCAATTTTGAATGAAAGATCAGATCATACCAGAGGACCACTAGGGATTGGCAGATAATATTCCTGCAATTTCCAGTGAGAATGGGTGGTGTAGCAGTCTTTACATACTATATTCATGGAATATAATATATACTAATTAATTTGATGGAAGTGAAATTAAAATGTCACTCAATTGACCCCATAGAGGTAACACAGAGAAGTTGGTTAGCTATTGTTCTGAGGTCCTTGATGGCCCGTGAAGTTGAAGCAAGGTTATCTTTAAATCTGCCTAATGTCTATACTCGTCATAATCTTGAATGTTTCTGCCTGATGACTTTGGCCAAATGTGTGAGCACATACCCAAGGCTTGCCTGACTATGGCCCTATAACCAGCAGGTTGGTTCCACTTGAGGATTTGGACACACTCAGAAGGACAGTGAGGGGAATGATGCTTCTATTCTTCAGTGATGGTGTTTTGCCTACTATGCTAAGCAACAGACACTAACTTCTTGAGGCAGTCCTCCTTATTATCTTTTCTTTTCCAGTCCAGAGTGGAGGGGAAGCGTAAGTATGGGGTGCATTTGGTTAAACCTGTGACCTTGGTGAATAGACACAGGGAAGAAAATGTGGGGATTTCCCTAAGGGACAATGCAACAACTCCCACACATTAGGAGCCAGACAGGTGTCTGACTCTTGACAAAGTTACGTATTTGGGAGCAGTGCTTTGAAAACATTGCGTGCATGCTCAGTCGTGTCCGACTCTTTGCAACTGCATGCACTGTATCCCATCAGGCTCCTCTGTCCATGAGATTTTCCAGGCAAGAATACTGGAGTGCATTGCCATTGCCTACTTCAGGGGATCTTCCCTATCTAGAGATCAAACCTGCATCTGCTCCATCTTTGGTGGATTCTTTACCACTGCGCCACCTGGGAAACCCTATGGGACATTAAATTCACTTCCTAGTAGAATTGCACTGAAATCAAAAGCATGTGGGCTCTTATAGGACCAGATCACACATTCCTTTTTTTTAAGAATTAAATAATAGCAAAGAACCATTACAATTTCTCATTTGTCTGTTAATACCCTAGCAAGACGTTCAGGTAGTAACAGGTGCTTGAAGATAGTAGGCATTTTAAAAAGACTTGTCAGATGAAAAGAAAAAATTAGCCAACTTATCGTAATGAAAGTGTATACTGGGCTGCTTCATGCATATCTAGGGACTGATGTTTATAGAACCCAGAACTTGGTATTCTGTTTTAGTCAAAGCTCTCATACTTAATTTTCTGTGATTTTGCACGTTTTCTTCCACTTGAAAGTTGCATTATTTTTACATGAAGGTAAACTCACGTACTTTTTCTTTTTAATCTCCTTGCCAGCCAAATGATAAATGCCAACCCAGAGAATGCAGTAACCATAACTGCCACCGGGATGAAGAGGGGGTTATAATCACTCTCTTCATTTATTGAGATAGTCCTGTTTATTTCTGAAAGAGAAATCAGTAAAACATTTAGATGAGGCCACAAGCATTATTTCCTTAGTGCCTTTTCAAAACATTAAACTTTCTTCCTCCTTACATCTTCTAATAATTGTCCATTTGACACTATTAGACAAATGAGGAAACTGGCCTAGGAAAACCCATGATGAGTGTATCGCAGAAGCAAAGACTAAACTAGCTTTTCTGGCTCAATGCCTATAGAATCTCAATCCTCAGATTTGTGAGTCATAGAATTCCTGGGAGATGTACCTAAATATTTTGGTAAAAAGTGGTCATCATTGTATTTAGCTCCATGATCTTGTTCACTGCCTAGGACTCAAACATAGAGAGGAACTAAAAAGTCTAGTATGACTACAGAAAAAATAAAAGCCAGTGATCTGAACCAGGTAACTTTTCAATCAAAGCAAAGTGTTAAGGCTTTGAAGCAGCTGTGCAAACACAGGCACATAAAATTACATGCCAAGGACTTGCACTAATTTGTCTTTCAAATGCTGTAGTCCTACCATTTCCCTCTACTTTCTTCACAAATAAATAAAAGGATACATCTATATATCCTCTCATAAGGGTGAACTAAGTTTATGTGGGGAACTTTATTGAAAAAATACTGATATAAAAAAATTTATCTTCTGATACCACCAGTTGAAGAAGGCACAGTAAGTTTCATCCCCGCACCCAAATGTATAATGGAAAGGAGGTGCAATTCCCAGAGGGTTGTACCTATGGACTGTAGGAGGTTAAGGAGGCAGACACTAGCCCAGCCCTTAAAGGTAATGCCCCATAAGCCTGATGTACAGTCCTCCTCTAAAGACCCCATGCCACCTCCCCAGCTCCCTACCCCACTTCCTGGCCCCAGACCACAGAGAGATCAGCTTCTCTGTGAGCTTCTACAGATCCTGCCACTTAAGGACTGCTGCCATGGGATGAATTGGGAGAGTAGCACTGACATATTTACACTACCACGTGTGAATAGATAGCTAGTGGGAAGCTGCTGTATAGCATAGGGAGCTTAGCTCAGTGCTCCGTGATGACCTAGAGGGTGGGATGGGGGTGGTTCAAGGGAGGCTGAGAGGGAGGGCATATGTGTATACTTAGAGCTGATTCATGTTGTTGTACAGCAGAAGCTAACACAACATTGTAAAACATTTACACTCCAATAAAAATAGAGCCTTTAAAAAAGACAAAAATAAAGAGTTCTTTCATTGGTGTAGTCTTGGGGCAGACGTGGGTAACTATTCTGTCAAATGCTAATTGAACATGGATTAATATAGCACCTATTGCCAGGCGCTGTGTCAGGTGGAGGGTATACAGAGATGAGGAAGACACAGTTCTTCTTATGCACAGACAGATTTGGGAGGAATCAATCTTGTGATCATGGAGAAGTATCCATTACTTTGGGAATTAGGTGATCATCGGTGACTTTTGTGGAGACATTTTAGTAGACTAACAGAGAAGTGAGATTGTACTGGAATAGAAAAATGGATAAGAAATAAGTCAGTAGAGACAGTGAGTTTAGATGTTAAGGGAGGAGGAGTTGAGAACTGGCTGGAAAAAAAAAGCAATCACTGTCATTGAAGGAAGAGGAAAGAGCAGCCAAGGATTTTATGGTAAATCAATGTGTATGAATTTATTTTTAAGCTACATATGTCTTAGCAACAAAACTTAAAAGTTTAATTTTTTTCCCACCATCTGCTTATTCATCAAATACCTCTTTAAGTCTTGAACATATTGGACCAGACTTACTCACTTTGACATCTTGGACTAGGGCTGGACCAATTTCCAGACAATCCACAGATAGTTTTTTTCTCCCCAATTAACTCAGCTTCTTCTGAACAACTGAAGGTGCATGTGGAGGAAAAGCCAAAGTCGACAAGGGGGTGATTACAGTCCATGGTTCCCAAATCGGGTTCTGTTAGAGGCTCACATTGAATCACTTCAATGAAAAAGAAAAAAAAAATCAGTATTTCTGAGCAGAGACCCTCTGTGAGGAACAGCCTTTAGCCAAACTGCCTAACTTAACTGGGGAACCATTGACATGAATCTGCTGCTGCTGCTGCTGCTGTTAAGTTGCGTCAGTCGTGTCCAACTCTGTGCGACCCCATAGACAGCAGCCCAACAGGTTCCTCTCCCTGTCCCTGGGATTCTCCAGGCAAGAACACTGGAGTGGGTTGCCATTTCTTTCTCCAATGCATGAAAGTGAAAAGTGAAAGTGAAGTCGCTCAGTCGTGTCCCAATCTTAGTGACCCCGTGGACTGCAGCCTACCAGGCTCCTCCGTCCATGGGATTTTCCAGGCGAGAGTACTGGAGTGGGGTGCCATTGCCTTCTCCGGACATGAATCTAGACGTTTCTAATTTCTAGAAATTACTTCTGATGATGCTTCCAGGCTTTCTTGTCTTGAGAATGATGGAGAGTGGTGAGTCAGAGGTAGAATGAGGAGAACCCAGAACGCCCATGGTGGGAGGGGAGCAGTGGGATTGGGGAGAGGAGGGGAGAGCTGGCTGTTCCATGTTGCTTCCCCAGCCCTGGTAACTCTCTAGCTCTTCTAGAAGCACCATGCTACGTGGCCTTGGCCTCAAGAGCTCTTACGGTGCGTTATCAACGAAGACAGAGAATTTCCTGCCTTTTACCTATTCTAACATCAACCCAAGAAGTTTTGAAAAACACCCCCATTCTCTGAAGCAAGTCCCTCAAATTTTGTGAAATTTAGCAGGTTGGTCAGTTAGTTCTGATTTCAAAAATGATTGAATAGTGCTTTTGGGAATTAAACCACTTAAACTAGTGAGTCAAAAGCATAAAGGTTGAATATGTAACCAAAACTTCACAAGTTTAGATACCACCAGTTTTTTTCCCCTAAAGAGATGATCTTGACAGTAAATAAGGGAAAAAAAAAAAAAAACCCACCATGTTTCAAATGAAAAAAAAAAAAATCAAGAGATTGTATGTTTGTTTTTCACAGAATTTCGTATTGTCCTGAGAGTTCATGGAGGAGGAAAGGTAAAACATAATTCTAAGAATAAACCAAATAAAACAATCAATAAAGACCTCTAACCCCACCACCCTGCAATAAGGAAATTGTTTGGTGTCAAGTGGGACACCACACAGAGAAGGCAATGGCACCCCACTCCAGTACTCTTGCCTGGCAAATCCCATGGACAGAGGAGCCTGATCGCTGCAGTCCATGGGGTCGCACAGAGTCAGACATGACTGAGCGACTTCACTTTCACTTTTCACTTTCCTGCATTGAAGAAGGAAATGGCAACCCACTCCAGTGTTTTTGCCTGGAGAATCCCAGGGACAGGGGAGCCTGGTGGGCTGCGGTCTCTGGGGTCGCACAGAGTTGGACACGACTGAAGCGACTTAGCAGCAGCAGCAGCAGCAGCAGGACCACATAAAATCAGTGTTATTGAAAGGGGAGAACAACCAAAATTCAACAGCAGTTCAGCAAGACTGATTATTCCATAGCAATGAGAAAAAATAAAAATAAAATTAAAAATACAGTATAACCACACTGTTCTGCTGAAAATTATATGTGCATATATATATATATATATATATATATATATATAGTGACGTAGTCACTGAGATAGTTGGTTGTTATTTTTTGTTTGTGGTTTTTCTTTTAAATTAGAAAAAATAACACCTTTGAAAAGTATCATGGTAAAATCTAAGTTAGGTTAAATTATGTTTCAAAAGAGGATATAGAATTCTTAGTAAGGCTCCACCACATTTTCTTGGTTTATAAATCCAGGATTCCCACGATAAAGCCTCTGGTACGAACATAGGCTCACCTCGACAGGTTGGTTCTGGAGATGACCAATTTCCAAATGGTGCACAAGTGGCTTCTTCAACCCCAATCATGTCTGTTCCCTTGGAGCAGTTGAAGGCACACTGCGACATGAAGCTGAAGTTCCCCAAAGGGTGAGTGCAGGCCATGGTACCCAGCTTTGGGGCCTCCAAAGGCACACATTGAGTCACTTCAATGAGAAAAGAAACAACACTCAACAGAGTTAAGAGGACCTGATGACCGGGTTTGAATCTTAGCTCTGATACTTGATAACCAAGTGTCTTTAAGCAAGGTGATTTAATCCTTCCAGCTTTAGGTTCTTTATCTATAAAAGAGGAATAATGATAAATGTATTGACTTCTCAGAGTTTGGTACTTAAATAATTTAATGCAAGTCAAGGATTTAAAGTCTGGTTCAGGGGAAGCTTTTAATGAAATATTAGCTAATCTGCGTGTAAACAATCTTATTATCTTTGGCATTACCTGGACAAAGAACTTTCAAACATAGACACGTTTAAGTGGGAATGACCAGCTCAGTTTGGAAACAGTTGCCACATTAGAGACCCTAAGTATGCTAGAGTGTTGGAAGTAGGAGGTTCAGAGAAAGACTGGGTATCCATAACTGTCTTCTTTACAATGGGAGAAGATAAAAGCTTTCAGTTCAGTTCAATTCAGTTCAGTCCCTCAGTTGTGTCCGACTCTTTGCGGACACATGAATTGCAGCACGCCAGGCCTCCCTGTCCATCATCAACTCCCAGAGTTCACTCAGACTCACGTCCATAGAGTCAGTGATGCCATCCAGCCATCTCATTCTTTGTCATCCCCTTCTCCTCCTGCCCCCAATCCCTCCCAGCATCAGGGTCTTTTCCAATGAGTCAACTCTTTGCATGAGGTGGCCAAAGTATTAGAGTTGCAGCTTCAGCATCAGTCCTTCCAATGAACACCCAGGACTGATCTCCTTTAGAAGGACTGGTTGGATCTCCTTGCAGTCCAAGGGACTCTCAAGAGTCTTCTCCAACACCACAGTTTAAAAGCATCAATTCTTCGGCGCTCAGCTTTCTTCACAGTCCAACTCTCACATCCATATATGACCACTGGAAAAACCATAGTCTTGACTAGATGGACCTTTGTTGGCAAAGTAATGTCTCTGCTTTTGAATATGCTATCTAGGTTGGTCATAACTTTCCTTCCAAGGAGTAAGCGTCTTTTAATTTCATGGCTGCATTCACCATCTGCAGTGATTTTGGAGCCCCAAAAAATAAAGTCTGACACTGTTTCCACTGTTTCCCCATCTATTTCCCATGAAATGACAGGACCAGATGCCATGATCTTAGTTTTCTGAATGTTGAGCTTTAGGCCAACTTTTTCACTCTCCTCTTTCATTTTCATCAAGAGGCTTTTGAGTTCCTCTTCACTTTCTGCCACAAGGGTGGTGGAATCTGCATATCTGAGGTTATTGATATTTCTTCTGGCAATCTTGATTCCAGATTGTGTTTCTTCCAGTCCAGCGTTTCTCGTGATGTACTCTGCATATAAGTTAAATAAGCAGGGTGACAGTATACAGCCTTGACATTCTCCTTTTCCTATTTGGAACCAGTCTGTCATTCCATGTCCAGTTCTAACTGTTGCTTCCTGACCTACATATAGGTTTCTCAAGAGGCAGGTCAGGTGGTCTGGTATTCCCATCTCTTTCAGAATTTTCCACAGTTTATTGTGATCCACACAGTCGAAGGCTTTGGCATAGTCAATAAAGCAGAAATAGATGTTTTCCTGGAACTCTCTTGCTTTTTCCATGATCCAGCAGATGTTGGCAATTTGATCTCTGGTTCCTCTGCCTTTTCTAAAACCAGCTTGAACATCAGGAAGTTCACGGTTCACATATTGCTGAAGCCTGGCTTGGAGAATTTTGAGCATCACTTTACTAGTGTGTGAGATGAGTGCAATTGTGCAGTAGTTTGAGCATTCTTTGGCATTGCCTTTCTTTGGAATTGGAATGAAAACTGACCTTTTCCAGTCCCGTGGCCACTGCTGAGTTTTCCAAATTTGCTGGCATATTGAGTGCAGCACTTTCACAGCATCATCTTTCAGGATTTGAAATAGCTCCACTGGAATTCCATCACTTCCACTAGCTTTGTTCGTAGTGATGCTTTCTAAGGCCCACTTGACTTCACATTCCAGGATGTCTGGCTCTAGGTGAGTGATCACACCATCGTGATTATCTGGGTCATGAAGATCTTTTTTGTATAGTTCTTCTGTGTATTCTTGCCACCTCTTCTTAATATCTTCTGCTTCTGTTAGGTCCATACCATTTCTGTCCTTTATCAAGCCCATCTTTGCATGAAATATTCCCTTGGTATCTCTATTTTCTTGAAGAAATCTCTAGTCTTTCCCATTCTGTTGTTTTCCTCTATTTCTTTGCACTGATAGCTGAGGAAGGCTTTCTTATATCTCCTTGCTATTCTTTGGAACTCTGCATTCAGATGCTTATATCTTTCCTTTTCTCCTTTGCTTTTTGCTTCTCTTCTTTTCACAGCTATTTGTAAGGCATCTCCAGACAGTCATTTTGCTTTTTTGCATTTCTTTTCCATGGGGATGGTCTTGATCCTGTCTCCTGTACAATGTCATGAACCTCCATCCATAGTTCATCAAGTACTCTATCAGATCTAGTCCCTTAAATCTATTTCTCACTTCCACTGTAATAAGGGATTTGATTTAGGTCATACCTGAATGGTCTAGTGGTTTTCCTTATTTTCTTCATTTTCAGTCTGAATTTGGCAATAAGGAGTTCATGATCTGAGCCACAGTCAGCTCCCAGTCTTGTTTTTGCTGACTGTATAGAGCTTCTCCATCTTTGGCTGCAAAGAATATAATCAATCTGATTTCGATGTTGACCATCTGGTGATGTCCATGTGTAGAGTCTTCTCTTGTGTTGTTGGAAGAGGGTGTTTGCTATGACCAGTGCCTTCTCTTGGCAAAACTCTATTAGTCTTTGCCCTGCTTCATTCCATACTCCAAGGCCAAATTTGCCTGTTACTCCAGGTGTTTCTTGACATTCTAATTTTGCATTCCAGTCCTCTATAATGAAAAGGACATCTTTTTTAGGTCTTAGTTCTAAAAGGTCTTGTAGATCTTCATAGAACTGTTCAATTTCGGCTTCTTCAGCATTACTGGTGGGGCATAGGCTTTAGGAAGCATCTAAGCCTGGATTCTGTCTTCACTATCTCTAGCTCAGTTCCAGAACTTTAGTTCTTCTGATTTTGACAGTCCTCTGCAGAAAGTATGTCTACTTCCTTTCTCTGACCAGTGGCATAATAGATTAAATTAAGATTTGGAATTCAGTCTTCATGTTTTAAGTCCTGCCACATCATTTAGGCAAATATTGAAACTCTTGTGTCTTATTCCTTATCAAATGTGAGCCATCATTTTAACCTTGTTCTTAAGAGATCAATGAAGAATTGAAGGATGAATTCAAGAAATTAGAAGAATTTTAATATTTTCCATCTACAGTACAAGTCCAAATGAAAGTCACTTATGTTGTCCAATTCAGTTCATGCCCACAAGCAGGTGCCTAAGTCTCAATCTTACAGATACAGTGATAAATAAAATACTGACTGATCTCAAGTTGCTGTCAGTTTGCTGAGGCATACAGACAACTAAATGGATGATTTCAACAAATGTCAGATAAATAAGAAACAAATATGTGGAGCTATTGGAACACAGAATAGGGATGCTTAGCCTGTCTTGGCATCCAAATAAAACTTCCAGAAAGAAATGGTCCCTGAACTGTTATCTTCCAGTTGAATAGGTATTTTATCCATGTGCAAAATGTGGAAGCCATGAGCACATCAATGAGCTATAAAGAAATATGGTAAGTGTGGAAGACTACAAGCATTTTGATGTTAAAACTAGAAGGAAAGAGGAGGCAGGGGATGATGTGAGATGAGATTAGATAGAAAGACAGGTGCTAAGGCAAAAGGCCCCTATCTTTTCATCAATTTAATGAGTATCTACTATATATCAAGCATTATTCTATGCCTTGAGGATTTCAAAGTTCAAATTTCATCCTATAGGACAAATGATAGGTAGAAATTAAACGGTGGGTGGCCACATATGTGTGATGTTTACTTGATTTTTTAAATTTATCAGACTGCCTATAGTATGAATAATATATTTGAGGGGAGCTAATTTAAAGATGTGGAACTCAGCTCAGAAATTATTGCAAGAATCTAGGAGGAAGATAATGAAGGCAATAGTGTAGAGTTAACAAGAAGACAAGTTGGAGAAACATTAAGTTATAAAAATGAGTAGTGTGTTACTTTGCATAAATGTAGGAGGAGGTGAGAGAGTTTTATACCAGGGTACCCATATAAATGGTGGTACCACACACTGAGATAAGGAATACAAAAAGGAAAGCTGGCTGGGGAAAATTGATTTTTCAATATTTGGGGCATCACAAAGATTATGCTTAGCATATTTGGAGTTCAGGGCTGGAAACAGATTTGTCTGTCCAAAGCTCACATAGGTGTGTGCTTCCGCAGAAGTTTCTAGGTTTGACCAAAGGGGACATGTAAAGTGAGAAGAGCAATGGATGAAAGATGGAAGATAAGAAATAACAATAAATATATGGGCTTGAGTAAGTGCCCATGAAGAAACCCAAGGAGAAACAATCATAGGTAGAAAAAAAACCAGGGAAGAGTTTTATGATGGAAACCAAGACAGAAAAAAAAAAAAAAGAATAAAATGTTCAAAAAGGAGTGAAATAGGCATGCTGATGATAAAATAATTTTTAAAAATTTAGAAATGGAGTGAGTATAAAGTATTGGATAGAAGTCAGGGCTTAGGAATTGAGTGAAATGAGCCAGAGCTGTTCCAGTCGGTTGATCATTTAAATTTGTTTGGCTTTAATTCCTTATTCATTGCAAACACTGCTCTTTTCTTATTATAATTTTCTATTTTATTCACCAGATACTTCAAATGTAGTTTTGAAACTCCACCAATATCAATCAAAGGACTTGAAGTTTTCTTTCAGTAGTGAGTTGACTAGGTCAAAGACTCTATGTCTTTCAATCTATGTATTCTTTCCTTTCTGTTTCTACCACCACAACTCAGAATGATTTCAGTGGACTCCTAATGATGCTCTCCATCATCTCATCTTCTCTCTTTTTTGTTCTCCGGTCCATCTTATGCACTGCTTCTAAGATAATTGCCCTAAATGCTGGTGTTCAGATACTAAGTGGTTTCTCACTATCAAATAAAGGCTAGAGACTTTTATTAGGCAGTTTTCAGTCTTCACAGGCTTCCTCCAGCATATCTGGCTTTCCATCAGATTAAATTATAAGCATGTGTAATTTCCACTGTGTGCATGCTCAGTTACTAAGTCATATTTGACTCTCTACGACCCCATGGACTCTAGCCTGCCAGGCTCCCCTGTCCATGGGATTTCCCAGAGAAGAATACAGGAGTGCGTTGCCATTTTCTCTTCCAGGGTATCAAACCCTCGTCTCATTTCCTGCATTGGCAGGCAGATTCTCTACTGCTGAGCCATCAGGGAAACCCATAATTTCCACTAGTTAACTGTAAATCCTTTAAGGTAAGAATCTGTAATAGATTTATCCTCATCCCCTAAAATGCCAGCCAATGTATTGAATTTATTATTATATTTTCTGACAGATACTATATATCATTATGTGAATTTTTCTTTTTGTCTTGCCTTTGTCATGATCTTGAGGATAATGTAAAACATAAGATGGGTGACTCAGCCTCCTAATGATAAACGGTATTGTTTCTTTCAGATTCAGAGTTCTAATGAATCCAACAAGCTCACTAGCTTATCCATTTCTTAACAGCCGGAATCTATCAGGTCTGATTCATTATTGTAATCCTTACAGCTTTTATTCCAATGCCAATGCTCTTGTGGCACTCAAAAGGACTTGTTGAGAAGTGAATTGAAACTTCATGCTGACTTATGAAATCTTTACGGAAAAGTAACAATATTGTGCAAGCATGGCCTACTGATCAAAACTTCTCATTTCTCAGAATGGCTAGTATCATTTTCCCCCAACCAACTTCCATAAACTATAATACTTTACATAGGAAGAAACAAAGAAACAGAAGCAGCTTACCGAATTGACACTCGGGCCCGTAGTACCCCAAGTCACAGTTGCAGGTGTAATTATTGATGACTTCCACACATTGTCCACGGCCGCTGCATGACCAGGGTTTACAAGAAGCTTTAAAGGGGTCAGAAATTATTTTTAGATGGATACTTTTTTAGTACTCCTAGTCATTTCTTTAGATATAAACAACTTTTTGGCTGTGACTATTTTAACAAACAGGGAAAAGTATATTTGTACATTCATACCATTTTTGCATAAAAACCATATCCTAAAATTTTTACTTATACAATATAGTCGTCATACAGCCATAGACATTTGTTTTTAGAATGAACTTACTGAAGCTGATACTCTATAACATTTAGGGGAAACAGTGATATACATTGAAACTCTTAAAATTTCTTTTTGTTTTGTTTTTGATGCAGTAAGTGGATTAAATGATAACCTGACCCCAATCACTTCTGTAGTATGCTTGACAATCCCTTTCATTATAGAAAGTACTGAACAAAAATTAGAGAGTCTGAACTTACTGAATTAGTACGCACATGCGTGCTCAGTAGTATTCAACTCTGTCACCCTACGGACTCTAGCCCATGAGGCTCTTCTGTCCATGGAATTTTCCAGGCAAGAATACTGGAGTGGGTTGCCATTACCTACTCCAGGGGATCTTCTCGACCCAAGGATTGAACCCAAGTCTCCTGTGTATTCTCCATTGGCAGGCAGATTCTTTACCACTGAACCTCCTGGGAAGAAGCCCTGCTAAATTGGTAGAGAGTCCAAGTGAACAAGAGATTGAATGAATGTTTCACTGTTAAAAATAACTTGGAAAAATACTGATTATTTTTGAACTGTCACCATTGTCTCTACAGAAATTTTCACATACCACAGATAATGAAATACTGCAAAGTTTCATTACATAGAATTCTATAAGATTAGGACTCCCCAGATGACTCAGTGGTAAAGAATCTACCTGCCAATGCAAGAGATGCCAGAGACGAGGGTTCGATCCTTGGGTCAGGAAGATCCCTTGGAGGAGGAAATGGTAACCACTCCAATATTCTTGCTTGGATAAGCCCATGGACAGAGGAACCTAATGGGCTATATAGTCCATAGGGTCACAAAGAATGGGACATGACTGAACACTATAAGATTAGGCCAAAAATGAAACATGTAGCATCAAGTCGCCTACTTCATGAGGGAGGAAACAAGTGATGTGAGCATCAGCTCTTGGCCCTCTGCTTCCGCTTCCCTGCCTTATTATCAGGGACACTCACTGTCTAGCTCTTCCTCTTTACTTTCCACATGGATTTGTCATCTTAATGTAAACTGATTCAGGCATAAGGATTTTGGGCATAGGGCCTAGTCTCACCCACCAAAAATGCTTAGAAGTGACATGATTCAAGCTTGTTTAGAGGACTGGCCTATTTCAGAATGCCCTAGCAGCTGCTCTGTGGTCCCAGGTTCCCATGGGGTTAGCGCGTCCGTTCCCAGCACTCTGCCCTCCCTGAGCAGTGCAGCAGTCTGGTCGGTCCCTACCTGTGTAGCAGAGGGCTGTCTTTGCTTTGTGGCAGGCATCATCATTCCATTTCCCCGAGTCTTTGTTCCTCTTGATATAGATTTCCACACAGTCCTCCTTACTCTTCCTGTTGTTGGGCTCCCCTGCACCCCAGTTCTTTGCTTCTTCAGTGAGAGATTTGTTGGTTCCCACCCAAGTCCACACCCCTTCTACTTTCCGGATTCCAATCCAGTAGTAAGAACGGCTGAAGGGAAGTGTCTTATTCAGGTATTCGATCTCTCCCTTGTTTTGTATGGCAACTAAATCTGTGTAATTTTCCCTGCAGAACGCTCTAGCCTTTTCCCAGGGCATGGGTCTTTTAGAATAATGGTAAGTCCAGCAATCGGTGCCATGATGAGCAAAGAAATCTGAAAGACATCAGTGTGAATTGTGTAGCTGCATGGTTATAGCTGAAAAGACCCTAGAACTAATCCAAGCTGAGCCTGACATTTAGAGACGAGGAAGCTGACACCTCAGAAGGGTAAGTTACCTGCTTGAGGCCTTGGAGTTAGTCATCTGCATATCTGAAGTAGAACCTAGAACTTCTAGTCCTAATCACTTTTCAACATAATATGGAATACTTTTGCTCATAGTTCTATTTTAGATGAATTTGGTGGCTTTCTAGATTTATTTTCATAAACTAGTTTTTTCTCAAAAATTATTTCCAGTAAAATTTAACCAACATATTTTAGAAATTCATATTTCTTAGTGGCTCTCGGTCATTTAATTTAATTATAATATATATGACTCTAAAATTTACTGCCCACTCTTTTATTCTGGGATAATTTCCTAAAGACCAGTATTTATGTTCCTAAAGGAGAAATAAAATAAGAACAGAAATAATGGGACACTTTGAAGTAATCTCTTTTATATAAAAAAGATAATGTTTTACCATAAAAGAGCTGCTTCTGACAGTCCAAGCCTTATATACAAAATAGAAAAAGGACAATTTACAAAACCAGATGAGGTAGGATTATGAAACTGATTTTAGATTTTGTTACACACACAAAGATACTCAACTGATGGTGTTTAATAATCACATGGGTGCTTCAAATATGAGGGCTTTGAAGAAATCAAAACAAACACATAATTACACAATGACACTATAATAATACATGCCATTCTAAGCATGGTATGATCTAAGTGAAATGCTATTATAGCATAAGGTTAAAGTTTTCACAGCCATCACCATTTGCTGAGTTTTCACTGTGTAGGGCAAATACTATGGAGAAATACCAAAGAAAACACAGATTCAATTTTTACAGTTTTCTAAGGACTCTGAGCAAGGAATAACAGATGCAAAGAATACATAATTAATCTTGATCAAATTAAACATATATAAAATGTACAGAGAACTGGGAAACAGTTATGATTAAGGAATAATGTCATAAAATAAACCCTGCAGCAAAGGTTGGGTCAAGGCTAGGAGTTCTCTGGGGAAGGAAATATTAAACATGAAAGGAAGAAAAGAGATGTTTGCAGAAAGGGTAAAATTAGCAGCTATCTACCTAATACTTTTACCTGCCACTTTTACCTATGTACACTCAGTAGATATGTACCCAAAACTGACCATATGTTTTTAAAAAAGCTTAGCAATTTATAAAAATCATAACATACCACAACAGAGCATAATCCAGACCCACAGTTTAAAGACATTCCATAAGTCCCTCTGAGCATTTTGACATTTCCATGGACATAGCTGCAAATAGAATACAAAATTTTACTCAGATTTATACTCTAAATCACCATTTTACAGGTACCTTGAAGAAGTACTTATAACTTTCTCAAAGTTCAAAGTATAACACATATGCCTACTAACCTTGTCTGAGGTAAGAGATTTCTCAGACATGGGTGAACAGATAGAATTAAATTTGCCTCAAAACTGGTGTATAGTTGATTTTTTTTTTCTCCTATTTTAGCCTCAAGTTGCTATTGCTGCTGTTCTGATTTTTTTTTTTCTATATTTCAGTAACTTTTTGCATCTACTTATCTGCTGAGCTGTCAGATAAAGCTATGTGATAGTACATATATTTTTAAAGTGTTCTTTGGTCCTTAATTGGAGAAGAAAATGGCAACCCACTCCAGTATTCTTGCCTGGAGAATCCCATGGACAGAGGAGCCTGGCAGGCTGCAGTCCATGGGGTTGCAAAGAGTTGCACACGATTGAGCAGCTAACACTTACTTACTTAGTCCTTAATGAACTATTAGTGTCTAGATTTAATATTAAAATCTCACACTTAACTATGATGGGTCAGTACTCCAAATTCCTAAAAGAATTAGGTAACCAAACAGACACTACTGAAAGAAAGGAGTTCATTTTTTCTCAACTAAACAGAAATACATTTTGAGCAACTCAAGTGACAAGACCATAAAGTTTCTTCACACCTTTACATCATATTTTCTGAAATGTTTCAATTCTCAGATAGTGCCAGTGTTCAGTCACAAGAGTGCTAATTTCCGCAAGATAGTGGTACTTCTTCAGGAACCCTCAGTAGAGACAAGTCAAGGAGAAGAAATCAGCACACGTGAGAAGAGAGATTCTAGGAACACTTTTTAATTTAGACTCAGCAATTTTAGTTTTGGCTTTTTTAAACCAAAAAGTAAATGGGCTGCTTCTTGTCCTTTGCCACCTGCCTCTGCATCCCAAGACGAGGTTCTGTCTGAGCATCTGGACATATTTTAGGCTGAAAAGCTTACCATGGCTTTGCTCCGTCCTTTCGTAGCCCTTCAGCCTCTCAGCTCAGCACCACAGGTCTCTGGATCCTTGCCCAAGGCTGGGTGTGCAGGGAGACTGCGCTCACTGTCCCCAGAAAGGCTTACTTTCTTTCATATCTCTAACCAAGGCTCACACCCTCCCCTTCCCCTTCTTCCTCCCCTTACCCCACCTCTCTGCACCTCTTTCTCCACCCCTTTCCTAGTCTGCACTCTAACACCAGCCCTAAGAGAAAAAGAACTGCTGACCCAAGACATGAGTGCTGGATTTTCCCTTCTTCCCTCCTTTGCTCCTTCCCTCTTTCCTTTCTCCCTTCCTTCCAACCTTCTTCTCCCCCTTCTTCTTCCTCTCCTCCTCCTTTCTCTGTCTCTCTCTCCTTTCTTTTTATAAGCATTAGACTAGCTCCTGGCTATCCATGGTAGAGAGCCCTGATAGTTTCAAGCACCACACACTCAAAACATTATTATTATTTTGGCCAGATTTATAGTCTCAAACCTCAGCGTTTGTGTGCTCAATTGTATCCGACTCTTTTCGACCCCATGGACTGTAGCCCGCTAGGCTCCTCTGTCCATGGAATTTTACCAGCAAGCATGTCCTTGCATTGGCAGATGGATTCTTTACCCCTGAGCTACTACATGCGGTGAAGTGAGTGAAGTCGCTCAGTCGTGTCCGACTCTGCGACCCCATGGACTGTAGCCTATCACGCTCCTTCGTTCATGAGATTTTCCAGGCAAGGGGAGTACTGCAGTGGGTTGCCATTTCCTTCTCCAGAGGATCTTCCCAACCGCGGAGGCCCTGTTAAACTCCAGTAGAGCTAACCCAACAGACTGGATTAATGGTAGCTCTTTCTCCTCCCTCTTTCCTTGCTCACCCCCTAGTGGACGTTCTTATTAATGGCACCTCCTGAAGATAGGCGACTCTAGCTTTTTGCCCCGGAGAAGGCAATGGCACCCCACTCCAGTACTCTTGCTTGGAAAATCCCATGGACGGAGAAGCCTGGTGGGTTGCAGTCCATGGGATCGCGAAGAGTCGGACACGACTGAGCGACTTCACTTTCACTTTTCACTCTCATGCATTGGAGAAGGAAATGGCAACCCACTCCAGTGTTCTTGCCTGGAGAATCCCAGGGACGAGGGAGCCTGGTGGGCTTCCGTCTATGGGGTCGCACAGAGTCGGACACGACTGAAGCGACTTAGCAGCAGCAGCAGCAGCTTTTTGCCCTAGCAGGTATCAGGGCCTACAGGTACCTTTGTATTTCTAGACCTAAGATGTAAAGGAGATAGACTGAATATAAAATTAGGACCCATATGGTGGAAAGCAATGTAAAGGAAGAGTTACTGACATAGTCAGATTAACATTTTTAAAAAGACAGTACAAAAATTGTGTAGCGCTCAACACTCCATATTTATCACCTTATTTAACCTTTATAAAGCTTAATATCACTGCTCTCCAATAATTATATTAATATATTACTTCTTTAATATTGTAATTATATTAAATAGTACTGCTTAAAAATTATTATATTTAAGCAGTAATATTAAAACAATAATCCAGTAATTATATTAAATATTACTGCTCTCCAGTGAATGTAATTATTATCCTCAATTTTAAAAGTCTCAGAGAGGTTAAAAAAGTTGCTTTAGTCACAACGGTAGTAAGAGACAGGGCTGGGGTTTTGAACCAGGGTCAGTCAGTTCTGGAAACCATGCTGTTGATAGTTAAGCTGCAATTCTGGAAGGAACCCAGAAGACATGTTGAAGTGGGAACCAACCTGGGAGCTAAGAAGACCAAGAAGTGCCAGTGCTCCTGCTATATATACCCCAAAGACATGTCTAGACCTGCGTTTCTAAGTCCTTCCTTTTAATTCTCTCAACCCTTGTCCATCCAACCAGGCTTCCAACCACACACATCCCCAGACACTGCTCTTGCCAAGGTCCTTCACTTCACTGAAGCCAAAAGCCAGTTATCTGTCCTTATCTTATTTGATCAATCAGCTCTGGGATTTCACTTCCCTAGTGACTCAGCAGTAAAGAATCCACCTGCCAATGGAGGAAACTCAGGTTTGATCCCAGATTTGGGAAGATCCGCTGGAGGAGGAAATGGCAAGCCATTCCAATATTCTTACCTGGGAAGTCCCATGGACAGAGGACCCTGGTGTGCTACAGTTCATGGGGTCGCAGAGTCAGACGTGACTGACCAATGGTGCACACGTGCACGCCTGAGTTTCCTCCTGCTTCCCTGACTAGTCCTTCTCTACTTCATTTGTTGATTCTCCCTCATCTCTCCAACCACCAGACCTTTGGAGTGCTCCACTGCTCACTGCTTTCTCTCTTCTTATTTACCTTCATGGACTTGACAACACAATCCAATCTCTACACTTTGATGACCAGCTAGATGCTGATGACTTTCAAATTTATATTTCCAGCCAGGCCATCCTTGTGCCCTAGGAATGTTCTCCATTCCTAACCAAATGCCTCCTTGATATTGCCATTTAGTTCCTCAATAAGCCTCTCAAATTGTGCATGTACTGAATTGAACTTCTGAACTTCCTCCATACCTGGTGGGTTCTTCCCACAGCCTTTCCCATTTCAGTAAATTATAACCCCATCCTTCCAATTACTTAAGCCAAAGCTTTGGAGTTAACTGGGACACCTCTCTTTGTCTCACAACTCATATCCAATATGTCACCATCTTTTGTCTTTCTCATGAAAATATTTTCAGCATTCAATCACTTCTATTTTATTATGAATCCAAACCATCATCATCTCTCACCTATATTATTGTTGCAAAAGCCTCCCATCTGGACTCCATTTTTCTGCTCTTTTCCTCTTATGGCCTGTTTTCAACAAAATAGTTTAAGTGATTCAGTTAAAATGAGTTTCATTCAGGGGCCCATCTGGAAACAAAGCTGGCCCCAGATGAGTGAATTCTTCCCCCACTGAAGAGCCTTTAATGGAGGGGCCACTTGCAACAGGTAAACAACAAGGTTAAGGAAACAAGCAAGAGAAAATGAGTATCCGGAGCCTGGCAATACAGGAAGCTATTGCATCCTTGGGACTGAAAACTCAAGGAGAAGACATAGTGTATCAGTGAGGACTGGGACCCTGGGGAGAAGTCCCCCATCAGAAGATGTAGTAGAGGAAGGAGGCAGCTGCTTCCCGAAATAGCACCAAAAAGGGAAAAGAGTGAGTACGAAATAACCTGACCACTCTCTCTTCTCATTTTCTGGTCTCCTTTTGTTGTTGTTTAGTCATTCAATTATGTCCAACTCTTTGCAAACCCATGGACTGTAGCCCACCAGGCTCTTCTGTCCATGGAAAATTCTCCAGGCAAGAAAAGTAGAGTGGGTTGCCAGTTCTTTCTCCAAGGGATCTTCCCCAACCCAGGGATTGAACCTTCATCTCCTCCATTGACAGGTGGGTTCTTTACCACTGAGCCACCAGGGAAGCCACTGCATTGCCTCTTAATCCTACCTTATGGAATCTCTAGGATATTACCTAGTTCCTTTATTTCTAGCCATCAGCTTTCTCTTTATTTCCATTTTATGCTGTACTGTTGCCAAATATATTTTGCTGCATAACTGGATTTAAAATTTTTGCCTTCTGAGACAACTCATTCCATTTGTGAAAAGCAGTCCTGCTTCTTAGGATGAGCCCAAATCTGCTTTCGTTCATCCATTTATTTATTCATTCATTCAATAAGTATTTGTTGAGTATCTACCATGTTTCAGGAATAGGCCAGGTTCTAAGATTATAGCAATGAATAAGGTAATAAGTTCCTACTCCTAAGAAACATAGAATCTAGTGGGGAAGACAGATGTTAAACAAATAATTATTTAATACCAATCAAAGAAAAGAAGAATATGGGCTATGAGAACATTAAAGAGGGGACCTGGTCTAAGGCGTCAATTGTCATGAAGGGAAATTTAAGCAGAGAACCTGAAAGATGAGGAGGAATCAGGGACACAAAGAGTAGGGGCTTTCTAGATGGGGAAGGGGAGTAACTGCAGACAGAAGAAGCTAATGTCTCCAAGGCAGGCAGAAAAACTTCTCCATTGTGGATGGAGTACAATTCCTGAAGTGCTGGTGTGAAATGTGGTTGGGAAGTGAGCAAAGACTAGATTTGTGTGCTGGTTGTGTCAATGACTTGAAACCATAGTGCATCTTAACAGCCAACTGAGAACCTAGAAACTAATGAGTTTGTGGGGATTTTATCAAGTAGTCCAGGGGTGGTAATAAAGACCCATTCTGAGGGCTCTCAGTGGGAATCAGTTGATGAAAGTTATTAAAATAGCTATTGATAGGATTTTGCACTATTGGGAGATCAAGGAAAAGAAAACATCTCCTTGATTTTAGACTTTAATCTTATAAACCAGCAGCCTGACTACATATGTGCATAACTGAAGAGAGCAATATTTTAATTTCTTTTGGCTTAGAATCTTTTGGGAGAAGGCAGTTAAAGTTTTAAGGTACAAACTATATTTTTTCGAACTGAAAGAGGACCATGAGCTCTTCCTGTTTAGGTAGATTTTTGTGTTCTTTCGTTAAAAACTTCTTTTCTAATCTTTTAATCTGCTGACACCAAGAATTGTTCCACTTTGCACTACTGTATGCGTTCTACTTGTCTATGTCCGTTTGACTTGGGTATCTTCTGAATACATTTAATTTGTTCAGTCTTCTCTTTGGGGGAACCTGGGAAAGCTAATATTCCTGCTTCCTCTGCATTTCTAGCTGATGTCTCAAGTGTGTATCCATTTCAGTCCTACATGAAAACATCCCTAATTAGCAGGATCTATACTGGTTTTCGCCTTTTCTTTAACTTTAGTACTTTGAGCTAAGAAGAAGTATAGAATCAAAGTGAAAAAAACTTTAGCCTGTACCAATGTTATAGCCTTTTATTTTTTTTTTTTTTTTAAGTCTGGCTAACCAAGCCAAACATTAAACCCTGTTTTCTTAGGAATTTCAGATATTCCAATTCTTTGATAACAATGAGATTCACAAGGTGGTTTTTAGCTGGGTACACACAAGGCATTTTGCGTTGACACTATTTTAGCAAAGAGAAGGCACACGTTCTCTGTAGGAAAAACTACTGTCTCTAACCCTGGAGAATAACTGAGTCTGGAGGATAAAACAAGGTGAATTGGTTGACTTGAGTAACCTAGAATTGAAGCTAGCATGATGCACAGACTCCAGAAGTCTTTGTTTCATCGTGCTTAATGATTGTTTTTAGATTATTAATATTTTTCCAACAACTGTACAGTCTTGAAGCCAAAACCCATATGTATACTATTTCATACACACTAGGGTGGTGATAATCAAAATGACAGGCAATAACAAGTATTGAAAAGAATGTAGAGAAATAGGAACCTTCACACATTGCAGATGGGATTGTGAAAGGGTACTGCCCTTTTGGGAAACAATTTGGCAATTCCACAAAACGTGAAGCATTAAGTTACCATATGACCCAATAATTCCTCTTCTGGGTATATGACCAAGACAACTGAAAATATAAGTCTACTCTAAAACTTGAACATGAATGTTCATAGCAGTGTTAGTCACTATAGTCAAGAAGCAGAAACAATCCAAATGTCCATCATTTGATGAATGGAAAAAGAACATGAAGCATATTCAAACAGTAGAGTATTATTCAGTAATGAAAAGGAATGGAGTACTGATACATGATAGAAAAAAATGGCCGAATCTTGAAAGTTCAGTTCAGTTCAGTTGCTCAGTCGTGTCCGACTCTTTGCGACCCCATGAATTGCAGCACGCCAGGCCTCCCTGTCCATCACCAACTCCCGGAGTTCACCCAAACTCATATCCATCAAGTCAGTGATGCCATCCAGCCATCTCATCCTCTGTCGTCCCCTTCTCCTCCTGCCCCCAATCCCTCCCAGCATCAGGGTCTTTTCCAATGAGTCAACTCTTCGCATAAGGTGGCCAAAGTATTGGAGTTTCAGCTTTAGCATCATTCCTTCCAAAGAAATCCCAGTCTGAAGGACTGATCTCCTTCAGAATGGACTGGCTGGATCTCCTCACAGTCCAAGGGACTCTCAAGAGTCTTCTCCAACACCACAGTTCAAAAGCATCAATTCTTCAGCGCTCAGCTTTCTTCACAGTCCAACTTTCACATCCATACACGACCACTGGAAAAACCATAGCCTTGACTAGATGGACCTTTGTTGGCAAAGTAATGTCTCTGCTTTTGAATATGCTATCTAGGTTGGTCATAACTTTCCTTCCAAGGAGAGAGCGTCTTTTAATTTCATGGCTGCAATCACCATCTGCAGTGATTTTGGAGCCCAAAAAATATTATGCTAAACACAAGATGCTGGACATAACAGGCCACATATTGTAGGATGATTCTATTTTTATGAAATGTCCAGAAAGGTAAATTTATAGAAGGAAAAAGTAGGTAAGTAGTTATCAGGGACTGGGAAAGATGGAGAGTGACTATTGTTGGGTCCTGTGTTTCTTTTGAGGGGTGATAGAAATGTTCCAGAATTAGATAGCAGTGATGGTCACAGGATCTTGTGAATATACCGAAATCCATTGGATTTTATATTTATAAACAGTGAATTTTATGGTATGTGATTTTTACCTAAGTAAAATAGATTTTTAAGAGCCATTACACAGGATAAATATAAACATGTTTATTATCAAACTTTACAGAGCCATGTTACGTACAATAGCTGTGATTGTAGACATTTGTTGTTCAGTCACTAAGTTATGTCCGACTGTTTTACAACCCCATGAACTATATATAGCCCAGCAGGCTTATCTGTCCATGGGATTCTCCGTGCAAGAATTCTAGAGTGGGTTGCCATTTGCTTTTCCAGGGGATCTTCCTATCTCAGGGATCGAACCCACATCTCCTGCTTGGGAGATGGATTCTTTACCACTGAGCCACCTGGTAAAGCCCAGGTATGACATTAGCTTAATAAATACGTACATAAAACATTTAAAATAATAACTTAAAATACTTGTACTGAATTAAGACTTAAGGCATTTATACTATATTCAATGCAAGCAAAAAAGAACACAACCTCTAAAAGCACTTTAGTGCTTAGTCGCTCAGTCGTGTCTGACTCTGACCCCATGGACTGTAGCCCGCCAGGCTCCTCTGTCTATGGGATTTCCCAGGCAAGAATACTGGAGTGGGTTGCCATTTCCTTCTCCAAGGAATCTTCCCTACAAAGGTATTGAACCCACGTCTCTTGCATCTCCTGCAGTGGAGGCAGATTCTTTACCACTGTGCCACCTGGGAAGGTAAAAATACTTTAAAAAACACTGAATCCCACAAGGATCAAAGTGACTGAGACTGTACTTGCTGTGCTAAATAGAATTTTCACTATTAACAACTTTTCACATGTCATCACCCTGTGGCATGAAACTTTTGTCATTTTCCCCCGTCTATTAATAGAATATCTACAACCAATTAGTTTCCTCTAAATTCTTGACAATTACTCATCCCCATAACAGCAACTACAGAGTCAGCAGCTGAAACACCATGAGGGACAAAAGAAAGAAACAGTGCCACTAAATATTGTATTACCCCCACAAGATTTCAAAGTGAGTGAAGGGTGAGTTAGGAAAGGAATCCTGAGATTCTAGAGCCTTAGTCTCTTTGCTTTTGCATGGACAAGAATATCCTTCCCTTCCAGTAGCCATCCTTCCCTTCCAGAGCCAGCACTGGAAAGGAGAGAATTGAGTCTTTTTTGGTGGCAGACTGGACTTGTTCGTTGGATTTTGTCCACTGAAGTCCTCATGGGTACCATGGCCCCACCTGTAAATGTAGCCGGTGGATGCAGTAGGAGAGAAGAGCTGGAGACCCAAGCAGACCTCTCTGTCTCTGCCATCTTCAGGGTATTGCTCTAGTTCCCTAATTTGCTTGTGCTCCTGCAATGAGAGTACATGACATCAGGATCCTTAATATTTTGCATACTAACAGCAACAACAAAATTCCCCTTCTAGCACAGACAGCTGTGTGTACTCTCACGAGGCTAGTCCAAATATGAACAGCAAATAGGAACGCTATCCTATTCAGTTGGGATAGTGAAACGATTCTGTACGATACTGTAATGATGGATACATGTCATTATATATTTGTCAAAACCCACAGAATGTACAGAACCAGGACTGAACCCTAATGTAAACTTTGGGATTTAGTTAATAATGATGTATCAAAACTGGCCCATCAATTTTAACAAAATACCATACTAATGTAAGATGTCAATGATAGAGGAAATCAGAGGGTATGAGGGAGGTATGTTGGAACTCTGTTCTTTCTACTGATTTTTTTCTGTAAACCTAAAACTGCATACATAAAAATGTCTATTAATTTAAAAAAAATCTATTCAGAGGCAACTTGAACCTTCCAAATTCTCACAAAGCAAAGCAGAGTGTTTTTAAGAATACAGATTTTAGAGCCAGACCGCCTGAGTATGATTCCTGACTATATAACTTAATAGTTTTGAGGTTTTAGGCATTACTCAACTTCCCTGTGCCTCATTTTCTTCATATATATAATAATAAATACAATAGCCCTTATCTCATAGAATTCCTAGCTTAGAGTGGTTCCTAGACTATAGTAAGTGCCATAGAATGGTTAACTATCATTATTATCATTAATGTTCATAAATGAAATGATTCATTGAAGGCAAGATTCTTGTTCCTTTCTTCTCCTACAAAAAGAAAAGAAACAACTTTCCATAAAATAACACCAAGGTGGTGATATCCCCCCTAGAAACTAGCAGGTTTGGAGGGTTCAAGAAACAGTAGAATATGTGGAGAAGATGTCTTTTTTCAAAACCATATGTGATTTTCAAATCTTACCTGATTCCTTTGGACTTAAATTAACTTGGAAGGTGTTGAGTAGCATCCATTGGATTTCAGGCTTGAGCAGCTGCTGTGGAACACATGAGAACACCAAGGTAAAGCACTGGTTTCCAACATGAAGAGAAAAATGTGTAAAATGTTCAAGGGCATGCTTTACAATTAGGTTGGTACAAAAGTATTTGTAGTTTCAGACTGTGAATTTTAAATCATAACTAGGCTTCAAACACATCGTTAGCAATCAAAATAGGAACGTTACAATCAACACGTTTTTACCAATGAGAAATAACTTGCTCTATCCCTGTAGCATAAACATGTGTGCTTTGGTATTCAGTGAACTCTTGGCAAGGATTTTCTGCCTCAGGCTGGTTGTAGAAGCATTTTCCCTGCAAAAAGTTGTAAAGCTGCTTAACGAAGTGCTAGTTGGTTGGCAAGAGGTCAGCTGAATATGGTGAATGAGGCAAAACTTCATAGCCCAATGTGTTCAACTTTTGTAAGCGTTGGTTGTGTGCTGTGTGGCCCAGCATCGTGGAGAAGAACTGGGCCCGTTCTGTTGACTAATGCTGGCTGCAGACGTTGCAGTTTTGAATGCGTCTCATCAATTTGCTGAGTATACTTCTCAGATGTAATGGTTTCACTGGGATTCAGAAAGTTGTAGTGGATCAGACAGGCAGCAGACCACCAAACAGTGACCATGACCTTTTTTTGTGCAAGTTTGGCTTTTGGAAGTGCTTTGGAGCTTCTTCCTTGGTCCAGCCACTGAGCTGGTTGTCATATAAAATCCACTTTTCATTGCATGTCACAATCTGATTGAGAAATGGTTTGTTGTTGCTGTGTAGAATAAGAGAAGGCAACAGTTCAAATTGATGTGTTTTTTTGATTTGTGGTCAGCTCACTTATTGAGCCTTTTCACCTTTCCAATTTGCTTCAAATGCCAAATGACCATAGAATGGTCGACATTGAGTTCTTTGGCAGCTTCTCATGTAGTTAGTTGTTAGAGGATCAGCTTTGGTGACACTGTCAATTGGTCATTGTCAACTTCCGATGGCAGGCCACTATGCTCCTCATCTTCAAGGCTGCCTTCTTTGCAAAACGTCTTGAACCACCACCGCACTGTGCGTTCATTAGCAGTTTCTGGGCCAAATGTGTTGATGTTGCAAGTTGTCTCCGTTGCTTTACAACCCATTTTGAACTTGAATTAAAAAATTGCTTTAATTTGAGTTTTGCCTAACATCATTTCTGTAGTCCAAAATAGCAAGTTTGATGCATGAAGCAGGGCACTCAAAGCTGGTGCTCTGAATAGGGGGATTCAGAATGGGGGGACACATGTGCATCTGTGGGTGATTCATGTTGATATATGGCAAAAACCACCACAATATTGTAGAGAAATTATCCTCTAATTAAAATAAATTAATTAATTTTTAAAAAAAGAGCAAATAGCAACAGAGTAGGAAACTATTGCTCTTCATTATAAATAAATAAATAAATAGCAAGTAATGCCATTAGCAGGGCTTTCCTAGGGGGCACTAGTGGTAAAGAACCTGTCTGTCAATGCAGGAGACATAAGAGACTCAGGTTCGATCCCTGGGTTGGAAATATCCCCTCCAGTATTTTTGCCTGGAGAATCCCACGGATAGAGGAGCCTGGTGGACTATTGTCCATAGGGTTCCAAAGAGTCAGACACAATTGTGCTGACTTAACACACACAACGTCATTAGCAAAAACACATAAATGAGAGAAATGTGAGAAATGTGCATTAAAATAATGTATAACATAACCACATTTATTTAAGAATGTATTCCAATATCAAACAGCAAATTTCAACAGTGCAAAACCGCAATTACTTTTGCACCAACCTAAATTCAAGAATGCAGCTTACCTGGCAGGAGAAAATTTTTTTGCTGCAAGAGAAAGAGAACTATTAATTTGGGCTAAGTGACTTTCAAGGACATTTTAAATCCTGAAGCAATATGACTCTATTTATCAGGGATTGCAAACTCAAGGCCTTCAAGGCCCCTATAATTATCAGAACACAAACATATCTTGGTGACAACAGGGCAGGGTGAATGCAAAGTGTACATTCATGCAAAGAGGACAGCAGCTTCCTAAGGCAGGCAGATAGTCTATAGACTCCACCTGCCAAGTCTGTGTGTCTTCCAGTTGGTCATGAGAAATCTCAAATCAGATTTGATATGAAATTTCCTATTTCATAAATGTCAGAGTTTAGTTCAAAAAAATTTAAAGACTCTGTAGGTCAAACAGATCAAGAGTGTGGTGAGATGTGTTTGCATATTCTCTGTGTGTGCTTAGTTGCTCCATCATATCCAACTGTTTGTGACCCTGTGGACTGTGGCCCACCAGGCTCCTCTATCTATGATTTTTTCCTGGCAAGAATAGTGCATATTTCCTGAGATGCTCCCAAATTTAAGCCTGTATCCCAAATACAATTTTTGGAAACATTTTCTTCATTTTCCCAGGAACACTAATTATGGCAGCCTCAGTGCAGCAACTCCTCGGACCACAGAGTTCAAAGTGAATAGCACCCCCTGGAGCTGTACAATGTTAGCACACTAACGTTTGTATTAAAACTCTTTTCCTAAGATTTCTGCTTATTTATCCTGCAGTTTATTCATGTTTATCATTAAATGACTAGTGATTTGATTCTGATTACATTTTAATCTATGAGAGACAATATGACTCATCAATGAGAAAAAAATTTTTTTTCAAAAAACCTTTTTGGAGTACATTCATAAATGCCCTCACCTTTCTTCTGAAGGCGTTTCAGAAGCCAGAAGAGAAATGATGGTATTGTCACAAGGGAGACTCCAGCAGTAGAAAGTCCAACTGCCAAGGGAGTTTGGGACACAGTGGGAGCTAAGGAAACAGGGGGTAGACAGTCATGAGAAGAAATTAAATTTAAAGTCTTCCTGTTCTGTCCATTTGCCCTTTTCTTTGTACACTGGTTATAATGTGCAAAGAAGAAGAGTCATCTAGTCCAATACATGAGGCAGAGACATGGTACTAAAGGCCTTTGAGATCAGCCCAAACCTCTCTGTGAGCTTATCTCCCAGCACAGTCAGACAGAGCTCTAACTTGCCAAGCTTTTACAGCACACCTTGGTTAACCTCTGTCTCTCTTTCTCTCTTTTTCACTCATTTTCCTTTCCCCTCCAATTTCTCCCACTAGCTCTCCTTTCTCCAATTATCAAAATTCCATCAGCATGTCACTCCTGTTTTCTCTCTTCCCTATAGAATGAAATATCCATCCCTCAAATGTTAACCTGGGTAACCTTTCTGACCTTCCTGGTTTGGATATACTGGATAGTTCATTATTGTAGCCAGATAGCTTCCTTTCTTTGCTCGCTTTCTTCTCTCTGATTCCCCCGCCCCAGACAACCACCATCACTCAGTGCTTCACCTTCACAGGTTGGCAGCATCCCAGACCAGTGTCCTGTAGCACCGCAGGTCAGCACTACAGAGCCATTGAGTGTCCATCTTTCAGGACATGCAAACGTACACTCAGTGCCAAGCACGGGCTCCCCAGTGCAGTTCATGTTGAGCTTTCCAGAAACGTCCAAACGTGAACATCGTACCACTGAAAATGAGAGCATATGGGTAGCAGTTAAGAAAAATCGCCTGGAAGACTTCTGAAACTGACAGAAAGTCACCAATAAGCTTAAGTACTACATAGTTTTCAGCATGTAGGAAATTAGAATCAAGTCCTTTGGGGCAATCTGCAAAGCAGATAAATTGTATGTGGCTGCCTCTTCATTGGGCTTCCCTAGTGACTCGGTTGGTAAAGAAACTGCCCTCAGTGCAGGAGATCCAGGTTCAATCCCCAGGTCAGGAAGATCCCCTGGAGAAGGAAAAGGCAACCCACTCCAGTACTCTTGCCTGGAGAATTCCATGGACAGAGGAGCAAGGCAGGCTTCAGTCCATGGGATTGCAAAGAGTCAGACACAATTGTGCCTCTTCAGTCCCTGGACAAATGGGAAAACGGCTGTTGTTTTTTTTTTTTAATTCCAGTGCCTCTGTTGATAATGGTACTAGACAGCCTTTTACAGGACCAATGGCTCCTGAGCTCTGTTCTGACATGTGATGAAGTTAGGGTCAGGAGAAATATTTTAGGTAGCCAGAGAGCAACTTATGAGTCTTGAGTACTTACAGATGAGGCCAAAAAGAAAGGAAGATAAGAAGGCAGCCACATCAAATTTATCTGCTTTACAGTTTGGTTTTTGTCTTGTGGTTTTTTGCAACTAGAAATAACTCTGTGCTGTATTTGGCTACAAAAATGTTAGTACCTGATGGTGAACCTTGCTTGTTTTCAGTATCCTCGCTCTTGCTTTATTAAACTAAATTTTAGTGCTTATGTATGTTTTAAGGCTGTCCCTTTAGCTGAGACCATACTTGAAATGTTTTCCTCACTGCTAGTTATAAACAGTTTCAGAAGAAGGGCATGACAAGAGTTTTAGAGTCAAATCATAAGGAGAAGGGGGTGGCAGAGGATGAGTTGGTTAGATAGCATCACCAACTCAATGGACATGAATTTGAGCAAACTCCGGGAGATAGTGAAGGACAGGGAAGCCTGGAGTACTGCAGTCCATGGGGTCTCAAAGAGTCAGACACAACTTAGCAGCTGAACAACAACAGCAACAACATGTTCTCATAATTCTATTTTGTAAATTTTCTAATGTGATTTCCCTTTAGATTAAGCTTTCTGCTTACTGATGCCAGTTTATAAAGTTATACATATTTATATATTTGCGTATGTGCTCAGTTGTGTCAGACTCTTTGCAATCCTATGGACTGTAGCCCCTTGGTGACTCAACAATAAAGAATCCACCTGCCAGTGCCAGAGCCCAGGAGATGTGGGTTCAGTCCCTAGGTTTGGAAGATCCCCAGGAGGAGGGCATGGCAACCCACCTCAGTATTCTTGCCTGGGAAATCCCATGGACAGAAGAGCCTGGTGGGCTACAGTCCGTGGAGTTGCAAAGTTATATTAGCCCAGGACAATTAAAAAACCAGCAAAGCATCCACTCTTATTCCACACAGTCCTTTCCCTGGACAAGCATGAGTTCTTTTATATGCATCTCAAAAACATAAGATGATTGTTGCCCATCAGATCTGGTTATTATAGTTAATGTAGGCAGCTGGTTTCATTTTAAGTGCCCACATGTGCAGACTGCTGTTCTTTGAGAAAGGAGACTCTCAGGCTTACCTTCACAAACTGGGACCCGCTGTGTCCATTGTCCCTGGGCAGTGCATTCAACCTGGGTTGGCCCCTGCAACGTGAAGCCCTCTGCACAGGTGAAGTGGCAGGATGACTTGAAGGCAAAGTCTCCAACCACGGAGTGGCTACAGTTCACAGTGCCGTTCTGAGGATGGCTGATGGCTGCACAGCTTACAGCTGCAACACATGTCCCAGTTTATATTAACAGATCAGACTTGCCCATTTGGAGAATAGGTTGAGATGTTACAGTAAATCTTGATGCGGAGCCACCTTACCTTTACATGTTGGCTGCTTGTTGTCCCAAATCCCAGAGGAGGTACACTGTAGGTGCTGGGGTCCAGTAAGTTTATATCCTTCCTGACACTCAAACGTACAGGTGGTGTTCCATGGGAGGCTTCCATGGTTTGGGGAACAGTTTACAACTCCATTGTCCAGATTTGACAAAGCATCACACTTAACCACTAAGGATTTGAAAGAACACCATGAAATTTTAAAGAAGAGTGAGATATTCACTTCTTATTGAACTGGAGTTTATAACACAGTAAGGAAACTACCTTCAGAGAGTAGAACTCAAAGCCCGAGGTTAACTTCTGAGGACATGCACACCCACAATAAAGTTGTTATGTTTTTTTCTTGATATTTTCATCCTCTCTAATTGACTTTGACTATGCTAAGTAGTTCCTGATCGTTTTACCTGGCTTATTTTACAACAGGCAAAAACAAAGGAAAATAGCAGATTCTAGATCAGGATTTATGACTAGTTGTGATTAAAAAAAACAAATCCCAGCATACACAGAACATTCATTTATTTTAGCCCAGCAAGACCTGGAGAATGGAGAAGGAAATGGCAACCCACTCCAGTATTCTTGCCTGGGAAATCCCACAGACAGAGGAGCTACAGTCCATGGGGTCACAAAAGAGTCGGACATGACTTGGCAACTAAACAATAAGACCTGGAGGAAAGAGTTTTTCTGTCTTTGACCTAGGAAGATAAAACAGAGAAAAGGATATACTGAGGGTACTTGGTTATCATGATCTTCAATGGTCCAATTGCATGGATGAAATTAAACAGAGAAAGGAGAGAGGAAGTCATTCAGATTTTGAGGGGGCAGTTCCACAGTTCGGTGTTCCCTTACATATCATGAGAGCCTCAGAAACACTCATGTCAAATACAGGATCAAAATTTTTCTCAAAGCCAGCTGGTACCGTATTGGGCCTATATTCACTGGCTGAGAGAACAAGTTGAATCAGAACTTGTTTAATTAGGATAAGTTTAGAAGGAACTTTCCCTGAAGTGCTGAAAATGGCACAGTGAAATGAAGTGGTTCAGTCATGTCTGACTCTTTGCGATCCTATGGACTATAGCCTACAAAGCTCCTCTGTCCATGGAATTTTCCAAGCAAGAGTACTGGAGTGGGTTGCCATTTCCTTCTCCAGGGATCTTCCCCACCCAGGGATCAAACCTGGGTCTCCTGCATTGCAGGCGGATGCTTTACCGTCTGAGCCACCAGGGAACCAAGGGGGTGAGAGATGAATTGGAGAATGCTCTATGCTTTCTGAGAGAGACTTACCATTGCATTTTGGGAGAGGAGTGCTCCATTCTCCAGAGGACATGCACCGAGTGGCCTCTATGCTGCTTGGGAGGTAGCCCTCTGCACAGCTGATGGAGCAGGAAGAGTTGTAGGTGAATTTCCCCAAAGGGTTGCAAACCAGATGTCCATGCTCAGGATGTTTCTGTGCTGGACAGGTCACAACTGAAAAAGGAAAACAAATCAGTTCTGTTCCTCTCTCACCCTGTAGCATGTGGGAAGAACCCTGGAAACCAGAACTACTATTTATCAAACGTCAGGCACCAGGCTTCCCAGGAGGCACTAGTGGTAAAGAACCTGCCTGCCAATGCAGGAGACAAAAGAGACCTGGGTTCCATCCCTGGGTTGGGAAGTTCCCCCGGAGGAAGACACAGCAACCCATTCCAGTGTTCTTGCCTGGAGAACCCCATGGACAGAGGAACCTGGCAGGCTACAGTCCATGGAGTCGCAGAGAGTCGTACATGGCTAAAGGGATTCGGCAAAGAACAGGCACCATGAAAATGTGTCTGCATTTGTTCACATCATCCAAACCATAAGCCTATGAAGTTGGTACTCTACTGTCCTTGTTTTACAATGAGAAACCTGGGACTTGAGAGTTTTCCTCCCTGTTGTCAAGGTGCCATAACTACTAAGTGGTGGATCTGGGATTCAAACGCAGGAGAATCTGATTTCACAGCTTCAGCTCTTAACCTCCTTCTGACTCCATATGCTCCGGGGAAGGCAAAGCATGCAGACCTGACACCAAAACCAGCTGGGACATAAAATGCTCCTACAATCTCAAGTGAAGGAAAAGCTGAGACCACGCCTTACCTTGCTCACATTTGAGGCCCTTGAAGCCAGGGTGGCACTGACAAGTGTAGTTGTTGATGGTCTCTACACATTCACCATGGCTGCCGCAGGGTGTGGGGTTACAGGCAGCTGTGGAAAAGACAATCCGCGATAACTATTGTTGTTATGCTTCAATGGAGTTTCTTTGAATTTAGGATCAATGATGTGTAACAGGGATGTCACCAATGATACAGAGTGTCAGAGATTTTAATGGAGGTGCTTGATGAAATGCCCAAGCTGAGTTTTAAGCTCAAAAATTTCAAACCCTGATGTTAATATCAGAGGTAGAGCTGTAACTGGCACCCGAAATAGAAAATTCACTTTATCACAAATTCTAAAGAGAATTATCCTACTGCAAATAAATAACAAGTAACTAAAAAGTGTGTTATACGTGTGCATACACACTATATATAAGTATGTGGCGGTTTAGTCGCTAAGTCATGTCTGACTCTTTGAGACTCCATGGACTGTAGCCTGCCAGGCTCCTCTGTCCATGGGATTCTCTAGGCAAGAATACTCGAGTGGGTTGCCATTTCCTTCTCCAGGGGATCTTTCGCACCCAGAGATTGAACCTGAGTCTCCTGCATTGCAGGTGGTTTCTTTACCAACTGAGTCACTGGGGAAGCCTATATTTATATATACATATATGCATATATTTAGGTCTATACTTATATATGGCTTCCCTGGTGGCTCAGTAGGTAAAGAATCTGCCTGCAATGCAAGAGACTCAGGTTCAATCCCTGGATGGGGAAGACCCCTGGAGGAGGAAATGGCAACCCACTCCAGTATTCTTGCCTGGGAAATCCCATGAACAGAGAAGTCTTGTGGGCTACAGTCCATGGGGCACAAGAGTCAGACACAACTTAGCAACTAAATCACCACCATACATAAATAAATACATTCTTAACTACATTCACACAAAGAAACAAAAAGAGGCAAATTTCAGGTGTTTAAACATTTCAAATAGAATGTTTAAAAACCGTATCTTTATAGAACATAAAATCCACGCAATAGAGATTAGTTTTTGTATACAGTCAACAATCTGTCAAGATGCTCACACACAACATCTCCCTCCCACTGCTGCCACAGACTCCCTACCTTTGTAACACAAGGCGAGTTTCTGTTTGGTGCATTTCTCATCATTCCACTTGCCTGAGTCTTTTTCTCTCTTAATATAGATCTCTACACAGTCCTCGTCACTTTGCTTATTGTTTGGTTCACCTGGAGCCCAGTTTGTGGCTTCTTTGGTCAAGGACTTATTGGTCCCTATCCAGGTCCATGTACCGTTGATCTTTCTGATTCCAATCCAGTAGTAACTTGGTGAATAGCTGAATGTGGAGTTCAGGTATTCAATCTCTTCCTGGTTTTGAATTGCAACTAGAGCTGTGTAAGTTTTCCGGCAATAATCTCTGGCCTCCTCAAAAGTCATGATTTCCGTGGATGCATGGTAAGACCAGGTTCTACTTTCTTTAAACAGGAGAAGCACTAAGGGGGGAAACATGAAAGGAATGGGAAAGTTTAGCCCTGCTGTGGTTTGAGTCTGTTATCTGAATCTTTTGTTGTCATATTTTTGGCATCTAGTGGCCTTTGTGTGCATGCTGCTCAGAGGCTTCAGTCGTGTCTGACTCTTTGCGGCCCCATGGACGTAGCCCGCCAGTCTCCTGTCCATGAGATTCTCCAGGCAAGAATACCGGAGTGGGTTGCCATGCGCTTCTCCAGGGGATCTTCCTGACCCAGGGATCGAATCCACGTCTCCTGCATTGCAGGTGGATTCTTTATTGCTGAACCACCAGGGAAGTCCCCTAGTGGCCTTTGGGATGATTCAATTGTTTTTCCAAAGTAAGAATTTCTTGGAAAAACTTTTTCCAAAGTAAAAATGGGTACGAATGGAGACACTACCATCTACTGCGTTTCTCTTTTGTAATTGACCTTCCACTTGGTGCTTACCCACTATAACCTATCAATACACCTACCTAATAGTAGAATAATAGAATAACTAAGCTTTTTTGAGCACTAAATATGCACCATCAAGCACTGTCTGAGGCACTTTACATGAGCCATGATATTGAATCCTCAAAAGGCCTCTGGGAAATAGATTACTTTTGATCACTCTTTATACCTAAGGGATCTGAGACACAAAGAGGTAAATGGCTCCTAGCCCAGGGCACAACACATTATGAGGAGGAGCCCAGGATGCTGCTAAACAACCTACATTACACTTGGAAGCCCACCCCAAGGAAGACTTATCTGGTCCAAAATGCCAGTAGTGCTAAGGATAAGAAATTTTAGTCTATCAACTGACATTGACTTACCGAAAGTGAGAGCAGAGAGATACTGTGACACAATCATGACTTCAAGAGTTCTTTTGATCCAAAGATTAGACTTGAAAATGCTTTTCTGGGGGGGAGGGAGGGAGGTACAAAATTAATTATAGAATGAACTCCCAGGCTACCAGATACCCAGATCATTCTACAATGATGTGTAAAGTGGCATCATAAGATGTTTAGATTAAAGGATTATAATCTTTTGCCACAAGGTTTATTTCAAAGAAGTTTGCCCAAAGGAATAAATACAGAAGTTAAGATTTTCATCATTTCAGTCAAAAAGAAAAGCCAGGTTTTAAGCAGTCTGAATACAATAAGAGCTTGCACAGATCTTCTATGGAAGGAGTTTTGCATATCTGTTCATATTCATGATCTGTGCTTCATGGTCAAGACTGCTCTTGTAAAGATTTCTTGCACTTACTGTTCAGTATTAGATTCCTTCCGTGTTGCTGCTGCTTCTGTGTTGTGCCACTCCTGCAGGTTTGACGTGAAGTCAGCCAAGAACAGTGGAGCCCTGCTCCTGCTGGAACCATTCTTTATAAGATGCTCGCTTCCTGTGAGTAATACAAAGATATGTCCAATCCCAGTAAAGAGGAATTCCCAGCAATTCCACAGTGCTAAAAATTACAAGGATTCATTACAAAATGAATTCTCCTTTTTAATGTGCCTTTTTATTTTAGATGAATTCTATTAATATGACACAAATGCACGGTTTTAATTCTATTAACATAAAATCCATGTCTTTAGAAAGTTTTAAAACGTGGCTTATTAGCAGTCCCTTTCCTGAAATTGTGGTAGTAATCAGAATTTTATCAACTGAAGTGAACTAAGAATAGTTTTGTCATCTATGGGCTATTACTCTTGATTTTCTTACTACATACCAGTCAATAATGGGTTTTCTCTTTCTCACCTTCCAACTCAACTCATTTTAAGGTACACTGTCTCACAGAGGTAATGTTAATCATGAAAAAATGTTAATCCTCAGATTCTATGCATAGTTTTGACTAAATTACTAGAAATAGTATCTCCCGCTTACATGTCTGAAATAATTCCTTGTTTCTTAAATATAAGAAAAATGAGAAACAGATATTCCATCTGGAAAGTGTTCATGATTTATTCAGTGAGAAAATAAAGATGAAAACTATACATATTTGTATTTAATTGAACCAAATTTGGTTTGAAAAAATTTAAATGTGAATTGCAAAAAAAAAAAAAAAAAAATTTTTTTTTTAAATGTATCAAAATGTCAACAGTAATTTCTAGAGGACAGAATTTAGGGGTTATTTTTATAAGCTTCATGACTATTTTCAGCATTTTGCAGTTTTTGCAATGACCCTCTATTACTTTTTTAGTAAAATGAACACAGTTTAAAGATTTCTGTATCAAATATAACTATATATATATAGTTATCACCTTCATATATGTATATATAATATCACTGATTCCTGCTCTTTATATTGGCATTTCTTTGGGGGGATTATATACAATATAATCACCATTCCCCATCTCTGCATCCCATCTAATTCAAATGGTAGCGACAGTAAATGGGAATCTTTTAATTTCCATATTCTGTAGAGATCAAGTGAAGCTAATATTCTATAGTTACAGCTTTTAAAAATAAGACAGCTAACAATGTACTCTCAGCAGACATGAAGTAGTCATGAGGGGATTGAGGGGGATATAACAGGTTTGTTTCTCGCACTACTTGTTAGTGCCCTGGTTCTGTGTACATAAAGACCCAAACCAAACAGAAAAAGAGAAGAAAAATTCCAATAAATACAACTGACTTAAAAAGTAAATGTATAATCCAGTTAGCTAATTTAATTCTTAAATATGCCCAAATTTAACAGAGAATATATACCATCCACCCTCCCACTGTCCTATATTTTCCAGATATTAGCATTATTTTAACTTTTTATCAAACTTTACTTTTGTAAATGTGGTTGCTGTTGCTCAGTAAATGTGGAAAGTAATCAGCCACAAGTGTTTGTTTAGATTTTAGAGAAAGATGTGAAGCTGGGTTAATATTAATATTGTTAATCTATATGTATATTAATTTTCAATAAGTTGTGAACACATGATTTGTCACTTAAAAATGTGTACTGTAGGCAGATCTTTATCTGACACAATAATAAAGTACCTAATAATTATTTTGAAAATAGTAGTTAGTCATAACAGCCCAAGATAACTACATTTACTATTATGATTTTTTCATAACTAAATTAAGTTTGTCTTTTTCCTTTCTCATTAGTTCACAAATATCTAAAAATACCTCCAATGGTGGTACAGTCCCTATTTCATTGACTATATATGTCCTGGATGCCCCAGTTATGATCTGTAACATATATTGAACCTTCATCTTGTGCCAGGCCCTGTTCTAAGTTTTTTACATATTCATCTACATATGTATTTAATTCTTACAATAGCCTATGAAATAGGTGCTCTTATGATCCCCACAACACAGATGAAGAAATGAGGAACCAAGGATTTTACGGGTCTCAACTAAAAGCACAGAGCTAAGGAGTTGAAACCTGGGCAGTCAGTCTCTGGAGCCAGCTTCCTTAACTGCTATATTCCAGTCTGTGGTTTCTCTTGTTATTTTGCCCCACAATGAGCCTCCCTATTCTTCCCAAGTCTCCAGTCTTCCCTTGCCCTCTTTTTCCCAAGCCTCCACTCTCTTTCTTCTTCCCAAGAGCAGTGTGATAGTCCCAGCTCTCCCTCAGAGTGGCTGTGTCCTGCGTTCTGAGACATGAAGGCAGGAAGGGAACTAGGGGGCAGTAAGCAGTAGACAGAAGATATAGTGAAAGTAGACTCTAGGTTCTCCGCTGTGGTGGGAAAGTGGATGAAGAGACAAGCAAGGCAGGCTGAGCTACACCAGGGAAAGTTTTGATCCCTGTATCACACTTTCCAGGAGATCCTGATTTTAAAGCAGATTCTCTCTATGGCTAAAGGGTGCAGGGACATACCCCAATACCAAAAAAGAGACATATGAAAAATAAGGAATAGAAGCGACTGTGAGTAAAGGTAACTTATTGTTATTACCACCAGAAGTATAATATTCCAAACTCACTCACCCTTACAGTTATCCTGCATTCTCCCAGAATATTTTCCACACGCCTGTCATCTGAGGTTGGGACCACAAATCAAGTACCTGGCCACTAAGAGTGGAGGGGCTTTCTTTTGACTGTAGAGTTGCTGAAAGAGGCCATAGACAGACCTCATTTGCCTCTCATAGAGAGATGCCAGCATAGTGAGGGCCAGGAGTGGGTTGACAGCTGGACTGTAGCTTCTTCACCTGCTTTTTTTGTATCAGAATCTGATGAGGGGGGCACCCTCACTTGGAGGATAGAAGAATGAGTTGAAGAGGAAATCAGGTGAGCACTGAACAGCTGGGGGTGTTGAACATTATCTCCCCTTCCCCAAATGAACCTAATGCCCCCACATAGCAGGCTGATTAGAGGTGCCTCGAGGCCACATGGAATCTCCCAAGCTCAGAAGATGCAGCTGGCTATCCCTGGATAGCTCCATTTTCAACGCTGGCCTCATATGGACACCCCCTCACAATCTCCAGCTTGAGGAGGCCAGGAGAAAAGGAAAGAAGATAATCCAAACACGGGCACCCCTCGGGCTCCATCCACCACCAGGGCTATTTTGTCTGAGGTGCCGCCCTTCCTGGCGTCATCATCAGTTTCCTGAAAGTGCCCTGCCTGGCGTCTCCACATCCTGTCATGGGGCACCAAGGACTTTAAACATTTTTGCTGCTGCCCCCAGGCAAACTCATTCTTATCTTCATGGTGAAGGGACATCCCTGAGGAAGTGAGGGAGAGCTGGAAAGAGGATGTCAAGGTTCCCAAGGCAAATGTTACAGTTTTACTCAAGGCCATCCAGTTCATCTTCCATAGCGAGGGACAATAAAAGCTATGGACAGGAGATTGTTGGGTTGAATGGGAAGTAGCATGGGCCGTAAGTACACATGGCAAGACCACCTGTTAAAGTGTGAATTTAGCTTTGGTTCCTCAGTTCCCTCAGCTGAAAGGAACTATGACCCATGGGCAGTAGCCTTCCTGAGGTTCTGGGTTCCCTCACCTCTGGGCAGTGTTGCAAGATGCTTCTTTTTGAAAGCCTTGGTAACTTGCCCCCAGATTTGACTCTGCTAACATCTAAAGTACTTCTGTAGAGTCTAAGGTAGGGAGTGCGTGTGTGCAAAGTTGTTTCAGTCGTGTCCAGTTCTTTGCGACCCTTTGGACTATAGCTCACCAGGCTTCCCTGCCCTTGGGATTCTCCAGGCAAGAATACTGGAGTGGGTTTCCATGCCCTCCTCCAAGGGATCTTCCCGACCCAGGGATCGAACCTGGGTTCGATGTCACCTGCTTTGGCAGGCAGGTTCTTTACCACTAGTGCCACCTGGGAAGCCCAAGGTAGGGAGGGGAAATCCTAATAAAGATTCAATCCTACTTGGGGTATACAAATATGATATTTCTTGCACACTCAAAATTGTGAAGTTAAATTAATCAACAGTGCTCCATCATGGTGTAGAATGGCATTTCTTGCATGACTTAAACATGAGTATATTTGATAGAAAATGAGTCTGGTTCCCTCTAAATTCATTCTGCAGAAAGGCATGTTCACTTTTTTGGGATGTGTAGCCATCTCAAAACACCTGGGTCAGGTGGGAGCCTTGGGCTCTCAATCTGCACTCCCAATCCTAGGGAGAAGTGGAGTTTTCAGACCTCTCATATGAAGAAGACTCACCTGAGCAGCTCATTTAAAATGTGTATGTGGGGTTTCGCTGGTGGGTCAGTGGTAAAGACCTCTCCTGCCAATGCAAGAGACAGGGGTTTGGTCCCTGCTCTGGGAAGATCCCATGTGCCACTGAGCAGCTGAGCCTGTGTACCACAACTACCGGGGCTGTGCTCTAGGACCTGGGAGCTGCTACTGTTGAGCCCACATGCTGCAACTACTGAAGCCTGCACACCTAGAGCCTGTGCTCTGCAACAAGAGAAATCACCTCAATGAGAAGCCAATGCACCATAACCAGAGAGAAGCTCCACTCATCACAGCTAGAGAAAGCCTGAATGCAGCAATGAAGACCCAGTGCAACAACAACAACAACAACAAAACTAATGTCTTTTAAAAAATAAAATGTGTGTCTTGGGCTTCCCTGGTGGTCCAGTGGTTAAAAGTCTGCCTTACAATACTGGACACGTGGGTTCAATCCCTAGACTGGGAAGATCCCACATGCCATGGAGCAGCTAAGCTTGTGTACCGCAACTATTGAAGCCTGCAACCCTAGCAACCAGAGCTGGTGCTCTGCAACAAGAGAAACCATGGCAGAGAGAAGCCCGTACACTGAAACTAGAGAGTAGCCTCCACTCACCGCAACTAGAGAAAGCCCAGGAGCAGCAATGAACACCCAGGGCAACCAAAAAATAAATAAGCAAAATAAAATAAAGTGCTTTATCTTCAAGCCCAACACTTAGAGACTCTGACTCAGTAGGTCTAGGGTTGGGACCAGGAATCTGTAGTTTAAATGAATATTCAGGTGATTCTGATACAAATCCCCCAGTTCTACCACACTTTGAGATATGTTGGTCCAGGATCACCTGATTTGGGAAAGAATACCAAGAAGACCCTGTGGCTGGTGCTCAGCTCTCAGTAGAATTTTGACCCAAATGTCAGTACAGTTACTGACACCCTCTCTACTGGAAGACTAGAGGCACCATTGGTAACAGTGCTGGTCAAATACAGAAAATAAGTAGGATGAGTTGTTGTTTTGATTTCTCATACATGTAAAGTAATTTTTTTAAATTTTTAATTGGAAGATAATTGCATGATAATGTTGTGTTGGTTTTTGCCATACAATAGCATTAATCAGCCATAAGTATATATGTATCCCCTCTCTCTTAAACCTCCCTCCTACCCCTCACCCCATCCCACCCCTCTAGATTGTCACAGAGCACGGGGTTGAGCTCTCTGTGTTATACAGCAACTTTCCACTAGCTATCTATTTTACATATGGTAATGTATATGTTTCAACGCTACTCTCTCCATTTCCCCTGCTGTGTCTACAAGTCTGTTCTCTATGTCTGCTTCTGCCCTACAAATAAACTACTTAGGAGTAAACCTACCTAAGGAGACAAAAAAAACCTGTATACAGAAAACTATAAGACACTCATGAAACAAATCAAAGATGACATAAACAGATGGAGAGATATATCATGTTCTTGGGTTGGAAGAATCAATATTGTAAAAATGACTATACTACTTAAAGGTATATACAGATTCAGTGCAATCCCTATCAAATTACCAATGGCATTTTTCACAGAACTTGAACAAAACATTTCACAATTTGCATGGAAACACAAAAGACCCCAAATAGCCAAAGCAATATTGAGAAAGAAAAAAGGAGCTGGAGGAATCAACCTTGCTGACTTCAAACTATACTACAAAGCTATAGTCATCAAGACAGTATGTTACTGGCACAAAAACAGAAATATTGACCAATGGAACAAGATACAAAACTGAGAGATAAACCCATGCACCTATGGGCACCTTATCTTTGACAAAGGAGGCAAGCGTATACAATGGAGAATAGACAGTCTCTTCAGTAAGTGGTGCTGGACAGCTATGTGTAAAAGAATGAAATTAGAACACTTCTTAACACCATACACAAAAGTAAAATCAAAATGGAATAAAGACCTAAATGTAAGGCCAGAAACTATAAAACTCTTAGAGGAAAACATAGGCAGAACACTCTGACATAAACCACAGCAAGATCTTCTATGACCCGTCTCCTAGAGTAATAGAAATAAAAATAAACAAATGGGACCTTATTAAAGTTAAAAGCTTTTGCACAGCAAAGGAAACCATAAACAAGATGAAAAAACAACCCGCAGAATGGAAGAAAATAATTGCAAGTGAAGAAACTGACAAAGGATTAAGCTCCAGAATATATAAGCAGCTCATGCAGTTCAATATTAGGAAAACAAACTGCCCCATCAAAAAATGGGCAGAAGACCTAAACAGACATTTCTCCAAAGAAGTAAATGGTTTTTAACCAAAGAAAGCAAGTTGCTTTAAAGAAGTACCATAAGTATGTATATATTTATTCTCCTTTCTCCTCTGATTCAAGAGGACTCGGTAATTCCACTAATTTCCCTTTTTAAACTTCTAACATGATTCTGAGATTTCAATTCTAATGTGTTTCCTTGCGTCCTGCTTGGCAGCACCTTATCTTTTTATTGTTCAGTCGCTAAGTCATGTCCAAATCTTTGCAGCCTCATGAACTGCAGCACACCACGTCCTTCACTATCTCCTGGAGTTTGCTCAAACTCATGTCTGTTAAGTCGGTGATGCCATCCAACCATCTCATCCTCTGTCATCCCCTTCTCCTCCTGCCCTCAATCTTTCCCAGCAATAGGGTCTTTTCCAGTGACCCTTCAGTTCTTCGCATCAGGTGGCCAAAGTATTAGAGTTTCAACTTCAGCATTAGTCCTTCCAATTTAGGGTTGATCTCCTTTAAGATTGACTGGTTTGATCTCCTTGCAGTCCAAGGGACTCTCAAGAGTCTTCTCCAGCACCACAATTTGAAAGCATCAGTTCTTGGCTCTCAGCCTTCGTTGTGGTCCAACTGTCACATACATGACACTGAAAAAACCATAGCTTTAAATATGTGAACCTTTGTCTCCAAAGTGATGTCTCATACACTATCTAGGTTTGTCATAGTTTTCCTTCCAAGGAACAAGCGTCTTTTAATTTCATGGCTGCAGTCACCATTGACAGGGATTTGGGAGCCCAAATAAATAAAATTGGTCACTGTTTCCCTTTCTGTTTTCCATGGAGTTATGGGACCAGATGCCATGAACTTAGTTTTAAGTTTAATGTTGAGTTTTAAGCCAGCTTTTTCACTCTCCTCTTTCACCCTCATCAAGAGGCTCTTAAGTTCCTCTTCTTGTTCTTGATGATACCATTAGAGTGGTATCATCTGCATATCTGAGGTTGCTTATAGTTCTCCCAGCAGTCTTGAAGCTCCATTTTCTGTTTCAGAATCTAAGAAATAACTAACGGGAATATCTTCAAAATGAGCCAAGCCCAGTGAGTTCCCAAAGCAGAAGAAATACGGGCAGATGGGCTGATAGATTGGCAGAATCCTTCCTGAATGTAGCCAGGCTGTTTGCCATCTGTCATTAAGAAAGAAGGGAAAATCCTCCTGGATTTTAGAAAACTTTCTTTGCTTGTTTTCCTTGGCCATTGTGCTGCTGGTTTTGTAATCAGAAATTTCCTAAATGATTATTATTAGCTTTGCTCTCAGAGCCCTACATCAGGAGAAAAACCTGGCTTTGTCACTTTTGGAATAAAAAGATCGACTCTGTTTCCCTTGTATATTGTTATAATTTTTGAGCATGTGAACGTACTACAAAAAAAAAAAAAAAAAGAAAAGAAAAAACCATCTGCTGTTTTACACCATCACTGTGACTTGGAGCAAGCTTCTTGTCCTATTTAAGTCTCAGATCTCTCATCTAGAATTAAAGGTGTTTGACCCCAGTCCCTGCCAGCTGTAATATATTATGATATAACATAAATACAGGAAGAAACTCTAAATCCGAGTGTTCCTCATTTTTCCTTGCTGTGATGTTTATAGCTAATGATTAATAATGATATCATGTACTATTGGCATACATGTGTGCCTAGTGTGTGCCAAGCACTTTACCTGCATTACTTCATGCAAATTTCACAAAATGAAAAGTAGATATTATTAATTCCATTTACAGAGGATGAAACACAGACCTCAAAAAGTTAAGTAACCAGTCTGTTTTTTCAGCTAATATGTGGTCAAGCAGGGAATCTAATCCATGTCTTTATTATTCCAAAGCCCATCTTTGTGTTGATTCCATGCCTGCTCAGATTGAAACCTTAGAAGGAAAATATACTTTAGTTTTTGCATTAAAAAAATGTTATAGCAACTTCCTTGGCTTCCTGTACCTCCAACCAGCCCTGTAAGTTCAGTGTCTTAGATTGAGTTCCTTCTGAAGCAGACCCGGCCACAAGCGTGTAGGTGTAAGTCAATTATTTTCAAGGTGATCCCAGGAAGTACTAGTAGGGGAGTGAGAAAGTGAGACAAGCAAAGGAAGGAATCTAGTAAAGGGTGCGCTAATCAGCAGGTAACCACTGTGGAAACCAGGATTCAGCCCCACTAGAGTACTGGGAGATATCTCAGAGTATTCTCAAGGAAGGGCAAGGGAGCTGAGGGATGTACCTATTAATTCCAGTCATCATTGGCTAGAGGCTGATCCTAGTGGGAGGGAGGGCATGGTTAATTCTCCTGCTCTTCCAAGTGGATTCCTGAGGCCAGAGAGAGACCTCCACAAAGAGATGCAGGTGCTTGTGGTTGGAAATGACATGATTTGACCTGGGTTTTTAAAGGATGGTCTATAAACTGTGAAAGTTAAGTGAAGTTACTCAGTCGTGCCTGACTCTTTGCAACCCCATGGACTGTAGCCTACCAGGATCCTCCCTCCATGGGATTCTCCAAGCAAGAGTACTGGAGTGGGTTGCCATTTCCTTCTCCAGGGGATCTTCCCGACCCAGGGATCGAACATGGGTCTCCCGCATTCCAGGCAGACGCTTTAACCTCTGAGCCACTAGGGAAGTGAACATAATAGGCATGTTAGTTTTCTATCACTGCTTTAACAGAATACTACAAATCTAGTGGGTGAAAACAACCCCAATTGATTATTTCATTGTTTCTGTAGGGCAAAAGTATGGGATGCTCTGCTCTGGGTTTCACATTGCCAAAGTCATGAAGTCAGCCAGTTGGACTTTTCTTGGGGGAGTCTGGGGAAAATATACTTCCAAGATCATCCAACTTGTTGGTAGAATCTAGTTCCTTGTGGTTGTCAGACTGGGATCCCCATTTTCTTCTGGCTGTCAGGAGTCATTTTCAGCTGCTGCTACTAAGTCACTCCAGTCATGTCTGACTCTATGCGACCCCAGAGACTAGTGGCAATTTGCATTCCTTGGTTTATGGCTCTCTTCACTGTCCAAAATGGCAATTTGTCCTCCTCTCTTCAAATCTCTCCGACTTCCCCTTCTGCTTCATCACTTGTTGGCCTACAACTTCTGCCACATTTCTCTGCCTTACTCTTCTGCCACCACTTTACTACTAAGGGTTCATGTGATTACACTGGGCTCACTCAAATTATCCAGGATAATCTCCCTATTTTAAGGTCAATACATTAATAACTGAATTCCATCTGCAAAATCCCTTCCTGACAGTACCTAGATTTGATTGGATAATCAAAATATTTGATTAGATAATCAAAGAGGAGAAGGGAATTTTTGGGGATGGAAGAGAACATCTTTATCATTTTGCCTATCAGAATAGGGACTTGGTCACAGGGATGCAGTACAGGAACCAGGTAAATGGCTAGCCTAAATTAGTGCTGCTGTGCTAAGGCCAATTCTGTTGTGATGTTTTCTCCTCTATAGTAAGTTCCCTATATACGAATAAGTTCCATTCTGAGAGCATGTTCATTAAGTCCAATTTGTTTGAAAGTCAACAAAGTTAGCCAAAGTACCCAACTAACACAGTTGCCTATCTAGTACTGTATTGTAACATGTTTATAATACTTTTCATACAACTAATACAAAAAAAAAACACTAAAAATAAAGAAAACATTTTAAATTTTATTTTAACTTTGAAAAGTACAGTAGTACCAGCTACATTGAGTGAGTGAGTGAGTGAAGTCGCTCAGTCGGGTCTGACTCTTTGTGACCCCGTGGACTGTAGCTCCCCAGGCTCCTCCGTCCATGGGATTCTCCAGGCAAGAATACTGGAGTGGGTTGCCATTTCCTTCTCCAGGGAACATTACCAGCTACATTACCACTGCTTTTACACTTGCTTCTGGAATTGCTGAGCTTGAAATAATAAAGATACTGTACTACTGTACTCGATACATTACTGTACAGTAAAAGACACAAACGTGCAACCACTTATAGAGGATGCACACACTTGACAGTGTACACCATACACATGAACTAACTTACATGATTGGTCATGAGAATACACTCTGAATCTTTGAAAGTTCTCATGTAGGGGACTTACTGTACTTAGAACTGGGACTAATTCCCTGAATCCAAGAATGTTACAGACCTTGAAGTGGGGATTAAATACACATAGAGATTTATAGCCTGTAGAATCCAGGACTGGCTCACCTCAGACCAAACAACTAAGAGGAAGGGAGCACAGCCCCAACCATCAGCAGACAAATGGATTAAAGATTTACTGAGCATAGCCCTTCCCACCAGACCAAGACCCAGTTTTCCCCACAGCCAATCTCTCCCATCAGGAAGCTTGCACAAGCCTCTTATCCTCATCCATCAGAGGGCAGACAGAAGAAACAAGAACTACAGCCTCCAGAACAAAAACCACAATCACAGAAAGCCAACCAATATGATCATAGGGTTCATAGCCCTGTCGTGGCGAAGGTGCTTACATAACTCACTGAAGCTATGAGACGTGTGGTGCAGAGCCAGTGAAGACAGATGGGTCATGGTGGAGAGTTCTGACAAAAAGTGGTCCACTGGAGAAGGGAATGACAAACCACTCCAGTATTCTTGCCTCAAGAACCCCATAAACAGTACGAAAAGGCAAAAAGATATGACAAGGGAAGATTAGTCCCCCAGGTCTGTAGATATCCAATATGCCACTCAGAAAGAGCAGAGAAATAGCTCCAGAAAGAATAAAGAGGCTGGGCCCAAATGGAAATGATGCTCATTTGTGGATGTGTCTGGTGGTGAAAGTAAAGTCCAATGCTATAAAGAACAATATTGTGTAGGAACTGGAATGTTAGGTCCATGAATCGAGGTAAATTGGACATGGTCAAGCAGGAGATGGCAAGAGTGAATATCTACATTTTAGGTATCAGGGAGCTAAAATGGATGGGAATGGATCAGATTACCATTATATCTACTACTTGTAGATTCTTGTGGGCAAGAATTCCTTAAGAGAAATGGAGTAGCTCTCATAGTCAACAAGAGTCCGAAATGCAGTAATTGGGTGCAATCTCAAAAATGACAGAATGATCTGTTTGATTCCAAGGCAAACCATTCAATGTCACAGTAATCGAAGTCTATGCCCCCAACCACTAATGCCAAAGAAGCTGAGGTTGAATAGTTGTATGAAGACATATAAGACCTTCTAGAACTAACACCAAAAAATTATGTTCTTTTCATCATAAGGAATTAGAATGCAAATATAGGAAGTCAGGAGATACCTGTAGTAGCAGGCAAGTTTGGCCTTGGAGTACAAAATGAAGCAAGGCAAAGTCTAACAGAGTTTTGCCAAGAGAATGCACTGGTCATAGCAAACACCCTCTTCCAACAACATAAGAGACCACTCTACACATGGACATCACCAGATGGACATCTGATGGAAATCAGATTGTGGAGGTGAAACAATCAACAGTTACTTATTAAATGAATAAATGAAGTCACTTGAAACATGTAAAACATTTGTTAATGTGTCCTACTCATGAGTTTTAGAAAAGTTGGCATCCTAATAAAAATGCATGTGCTATTCTGTCCACTTTAATTTTTTGTGATTGTAAAAACAGAAAAGCATCTGGGAAAAGCTGTCAGCCTCAGTGTCTCCTAAAAACAAAATGAGTGCTTCAGTGAGAGGGTTGCTGAGCCTCACCCACATGCCTCACCATGCTGAGAGCCCTGTGGGTAGTCAGATCACAGGAGATCAGAGGGCACCCTTCCAGGGGCATAGTTCCACACTGAAAATAATTAGGCTCAAATATTAGATGCATGGGGCTTCCCTGGTAGCTCAGCTCTTAAAGAATCTGCCTGCAATGCAGGAGACCCTGGTTCAATTCCTGGGTCGGGAAGTTCCCCTGGAGAAGGGATAGGCTACCCACTCCAATATTCTTGGGCTTCTCTGGTGGCTCAGATGGTAAAGAATCTGCCTGCAATGTGGGAGACCTGGGTTTGATCCCTGGGTTGGGAAGATCCCCTAGAGGAGGGCATGGAAACCCATTCCAGTATTCTTGCCTGGAGAATCCTCATGGACAGAGGAGCCTGGCAGGCTACAGTTCAAGGGATCACAAAGAGACTTGAATGTATGGACTAAGCTCAGCACAGCACAGCATTAGATGCACAGCTAAAATGTTTTTTTATATTTAAAGGCATAAAGAAGATTGCTCAATAAAGAATGACTCTGATTTATAGCATCTGCAAACCCTCTTTAATACTTTATTTATTTTTTGCCACACATTTGGGACTCTGATTTATAGCATCTGCAAACCCTCTTTAATACTTTATTTATTTTTTGCCACACATTTGGACTTATGGGGATCTTAGTTCATTGACCAGGAATTGAACATGGGTCCTTGGCAGTAAGAGTGGGCAGTCTTAACCACTGGACCACTAGGTAATTCCCTGAAACCATCTTTGAAATATCTTAATCCAACTAATTATTAATCCAATTTATCCAACTAATTATAGGAGGGCTAGCACAAAAGTTGGAAACCATTTTTTTTTTTTTTTTAAGGAAACCAATCTTTGGACATCTAGAAAAAAGAGTCTTGATCTGGAAACCCCACCTGAGTCAACCATCCTGACATTGCCTCTGTGTGTCTTGTCTACACACAATAGTCATCTATGTAAAACACAGGAATCAGGGTAATCAACCACATTCCTTTCATCTAAATTGCCAGTGTTATAGGTTGAAAAGTTAGTGCTTGTGTGGGGCAGAGCATCTGTAGTTATGAAATGATAAACCTGACAATGAGGAGTTTGCATGCATTATTCAGGAAAGAAACTGAAAGAAGATTTAGGGTTGACTTTCAAAATGGAATTTCCTTGCTCTCTGGGTGTTGGCTTCCTTGGCCTTTGATGGTTAGAAGTTCATTTTGTTGTTCAACAATGTTGATTTTGGAGAGAAAATAGCGTTTGAAAACCCAGAGGTCATTTTCTAGAGACTGTTACAGGAATACAGAGGGCAGTTTCATGAAGCCGGCAAGGCTTCATCTCGGCTTCTAATAGATAGGAAGAGAGGAAGAGATGAACAATACATTTTTAAGAAGTTCAGCTTTATTTCCTAAAAAGATGCCTCCAGTCAGTCTGGCTAAAGGTAATTGGCATGGGAACATCTTTATGATTCTAAAAAGTAGAATGTTTTCCTTAATTAAGAAAGTCTTGTGTGACTCGGGGAAAATGAAACAGTTTCTCAGATATGAGTGGACCATAATCCCCACTAAAAAGACCCAAATAAGGGCAGTTGTCTGGAGTATCAGAAATGAGTCATATTCAGAAAACTGAAGCAAAACCATAAATTTTTTGCATTTTCTTTGTCTAACAGATAATTTTTTGTTTATAAAATATAATTTTATCTTTGCTACTCTGCTGTCATATAAGGCATAACATCTTCACAAAACTCTTTTGGATCTACCGTCAATGATTAGCAACACACAATAGTGGTCCAACTCTCTAAACAATAATCACTAGACACACAGGATGCCCTCTCACATGCACAAATCTGCATGGAAAAGTACTACATTTTTGACTCAGACTTGTGTACTGTGGCTTATTTCCCCTTTCTAGTGTATTAAGAAATGACATGCAGTCCAATTTGCCAAAAGCAGTGCTTGTATTTTGACATCAACAGGTTACTTCTATTACATGGTGAAGTGAATACCAGTACTTCAAAAGCAGCAGGTGTAAGTGAAGTGAATTTTTATTGGGAAGAGAAGTTGTCAACTTAAATAGCAGCAAATGAAGAGCGTATAAGGAAACTCTCTGTTGTCATAGATACACCAGACCTCCATCATATGTGACACAGGAGGCATTTCAGTTTGTGATCCCCAGCCCAGAAATGTTGAATGATTTTCCATTCAATCTGATGCTTTTGGATTCCTACCAGTAAGGAATACATTAAGAATATGGAAAGCTGCTTACTGAAAGGAAACCCTTGAAGAAAAGTAAGAGATGACATATAGAAATTAAGAAGCTATGGGGACTTACCTGGTGGTCCAGTGGCTAAGACTTCATGTTCCCAGTGCAGGGAATCTGGGTTCAATCCCTGGTCAGGTAACTAGATACTGCTGCTGCTGAGTCACTTCAGTCGTGTCTGACTCTGTGTGACCCCATAGACGGCAGCCCACCAGGCTCCCCCGTCCCTGGGATTCTCCAGGTAAAAACACTGGAGTGGGTTGCCATTTCCTTCTCCAATGCATGAAAGTGAAAAGCGAAAGTGAAGTCGCTCAGTCGTGTCGGACTCTTCATGACCCCATGGACTGCAGCCTACCAGGCTCCTCCGTCCATGGGATTTTCCAGGCAAGAGTATTGGAGTGGGGTGCCATTGCCTTCTCCACATTAAAAAGCTAAAATTTGGTAAATCCAACCTTAGCAAGTTTGGTGCAGATATGGAACATTGGAAACTCCTGTCTCACTGGTAGGAGTACAAATTGGCTCAAGCAGTTTGAATTTGACAGTACTTAAATTATAGGGGAAAAAATCACCTTCGTTCAGGCAAGTGTTATGAATGGACGTATTACTACTGGCTAAAGATACTATTCAGTAAAGAGAAGGAGGTATTTATACAGTTTTAAGGTAACAGCCTAAAGATAACTTATTCATTACAGATGGGGAGAGGTGCCTTTACACAGAGGAAATCTGACAGATACCGCCTTAAGTCTACTGATCAAACTTAATGTCACCAATAAGGCATCAAATTGAATCATGTGTCTCTTTATATGATATCATGCTTAGGAAAGATACAAATTATCAATGTGATACTCTTCTGTGTTGGGCAGTACTCAAGGTAAAGAAGACCTTTATTACTTACTTTATTACTGTTGGTTTTAATCCATTTTGAGGATCTCAGATTCTGTATTTTCTTGTCAGTTTAGTAATTCATTTAAGAAAAAGGCTTTTACATTCCATTCAGTATCTTGGTTGTTTTAACGTGGAGAGTCTTTCAAAGTTTCTAACTCATCAAATTACCAGGACTGGGAAACAGGATGGTTTCTTTTGAAAATATCTAACTCTGCACTTACTTTTGTGTGTCACTTAGATTCATAGAGCCCTTTTGCCTAATAATGCAGCACCATGTGGGAAGGGCTATAAAAAAAAAAAAAAAAAAAAAACCCTTTTATTCAATAATATGGCTCTTGAGAACTTATTCTAAGGAAATAATTTAGTAGCAACAAAACACTTGGCACAAATCGTAATTTGATTTGGACAACCAAATACTGGAAACAACCTAAATGCCCATTGGGGAAATCATTTACTCTGCAACCAATAAAACACTCATTATGAAGACTGTGATAACACAGATGATGGTTCTGATGATAAATTTTAAAAGTGAACATAAAATTTGCTTATAGGCCAATCACAACTTCTAGAAAAACATGTGCACATAAGATTAAGATGGTACTGTGAAATGGAATTTTTCCTGCGATAGCAGTAAACAAGGATGTCACAGTCTTCATTGGGATTCCAGCCTCCTAAAGGTACATTTCTGAGCCCAGGAAGAACAATGCCGCTATCCAGCAGCTATCCAGCAGCCACCAGTTATCCCCCACGGTAAGTAGTAAGCGCTGAGGAGCTGGGTGTGGGAGTGAGCAGGATGTGAGAAAGCGCAAAGGCAGCCATCAGGCCACATCCGAATTTCTCATTTACAGTAAGGGGTGGTGGATGTGGCGGATGACTACCTCTTGTGTTTTTCACGTCCCTCCAGCTCCTCAAGCTGCCGTTAGCGTGAGGTGGTTGTTAATATAATCATACATAATGGCCTGCCTCGGGGAATCCTGCCCCCTTCCCTGACATTTTTAAAAATTTTATTTTTTAATTGAAGGATTATTGCTTTACAGAATTTTGTTGTTTTCTGTCAAACCTCAACATGAATCTATATAACTTCCTTTGTTCAGCTCAGTTCAGTTCAGTTCAGTTCAGTCGCTCAGTCGTGTCCGACTCTTTGAAACCCCATGAATCACAGATGCCAGGCCTCCCTGTCCATCACCAACTCCCGGAATTCACTCAGACTCAAGTCCATTAAGTCAGTGATGCCATCCAGCCATCTCATCCTCTGTCGTCCCCTTCTCCTACTGCCCCCAATCCCTCCCAGCATCAGAGTCAGCTCTTCACATGAGGTGGCCAAAGTACTGGAGTTTCAGCTTCAGCATCATTCCCTCCAAAGAAATCCCAGGGCTGATCTCCTTCAGAATGGACTGGTTGGATCTCCTTGCAGTCCAAGGGACTCTCGAGAGTCTTCTCCAACACCACAGTTCAAAAGCATCAATTCTTTGGTGCTCAGCCTTCTTCACAGTTCAACTCTCACATCCATACATGACCACAGGAAAAACCATAGCCTTGACTAGACGGACCTTTGTTGGCAAAGTAATGTCTCTGCTTTTGAATATGCTATCTAGGTTGGTCATAACTTTCCTTCCAAGGAGAGAGCGTCTTTTAATTTCATGGCTGCAGTCACCATCTGCAGTGATTTTGGAGCCCAAGAAAATAAAGTCTGACACTGTTTCCACTGTTTCCCCATCTATTTCCCATGAAGTGATGGGACCGATGCCATGATCTTCATTTTCTGAATGTTGAGCTTTAAGCCAACTTTTTCACTCTCCTCTTTCACTTTCATCAAGAGGCTTTTTAGTTCTTCTTCACTTTCTGCCATAAGGGTGGTGTCATCTGCATATCTGAGGTTATTGATATTTCTCCCGGCAATCTTGATTCCAGCTTGTGCTTCTTCCAACCCAGTGTTTCTCATGATGTACTCTGCATATAAGTTAAATAAACAGGGTGACAATATACAGCCTTGACTTACTCCTTTTCCTATTTGGAACCAGTCTGTTGTTTCATGCCCAGTTCTAACTGTTGCTTCCTGACCTGCATACAGATTTCTCAAAAGGCAGGTCAGGTGGTCTGGTATTCCCATCTCTTTCAGAATTTTCCACAGTTGATTATGATCCACACAGTCAAAGGCTTTGGCATAGTCAATAAAGCAGAAATAGATGTTTTTCTGGAACTCTCTTGCTTTTTCCATGATCCAGCGGATGTTGGCAATTTGACCTCTGGTTCCTCTGCCTTTTCTAAAACCAGCTTAAACATCAGGAAGTTCACAGTTCACGTATTGCTGAAGCCTGGCTTGGAGAATTTTGAGCATTACTAGTGTGTGAGATGAGTGCAATTGTGCGGTAGTTTGAGCATTCTTTGGCATTGCCTTTCTTTGGGATTGGAATGAAAACTGACCTTTTCCAGTCCTGTGGCCACTGCTGAGTTTTCCAAATGTGCTGGCATATTGAGTGCAGCACTTTCACAGCATCATCTTTCAGGATTTGAAATAGCTCAACTGGAATTGCATCACCTCCACTAGCTTTGTTCGTAGTGATGCTTTCTAAGGCCCACTTGACTTCACATTCCAGGATATCTGGCTCTAGGTTAGTGATCACACCATCGTGATTATCTGGGTCGTGAAGATCTCTTTTGTACAGTTCTTCTGTATATTCTTGCCACCTCTTCTTAATATCTTCTGCTTCTGTTAGGTCCATACCATTTCTATCCTTTATCAAGCCCATCTTTGCATGAAATGTTCCCTTGGTATCTCTAATTTTCTTGAAGAGATCTCTAATCTTTCCCATTTTGTTGTTTTCCTCTATTTCTTTGCATTGATTGCTGAAGAAGGCTTTCTTATCTCTTCTTGCTATTCTTTGGAACTCTGCATTCAGATGCTTATATTTTTCCTTTTCTCCTTTGCTTTTCGCTTCTCTTCTTTTCACAGCTATTTGTAAGGCCTCCCCAAACAGCCATTTTGCTTTTCTGCATTTCTTTTCCATGATGATGGTCTTGATCACTGTCTCCTGTACAATGTCACGAACCTCATTCCATATTTCATCAGGCACTCTATCTATCAGATCTAAACCCTTAAATCTATTTCTCACTTCCACTGTATAATCATAAGGGATTTGATTTAGGTCATACCTGAATGGTCTAGTGGTTTTCCCTACTTTCTTCAATTTAAGTCTGAATTTGGTAATAAGGAGTTCATGATCTGAGCCAGTCAGCTCCCGGTCTTGTTTTTGTTGACTGTATAAAGCTTCTCCATCTTTGGCTGCAAAGAACATAATCAATCTGATTTCGGTGTTGACCATCTGGTGATGTCCATGTGTAGAGTCTTCTCTTGTGTTGTTTGGAAGAGGGTGTTTGCTTTGACCAGTGCATTTTCTTGGCAAAACTATTAGTCTTTGCCCTGCTTCATTCTGTATTCCAAGGCCAAATTTGCCTGTTACTCCAGGTGTTTCTTCACTTCCTACTTTTGCATTCCAGTCCCCTATAATGAAAAGAACATCTTTTTTGGTTTTAGATCTAAAAGGGAACCCTGCCCCCCTCACCTGACATTTTTAAAAATTTTATTTATTTTTTAATTGAAGGATTATTGCTTTACAGAATTTTGTTGTTTTCTGTCAAACCTCAACATGAATCTAAATAACTTCCTTTGTTCAGCTCACAGGGAGATAATCTGACCCTGCCCATCTGTGAATGGCTGCCAGAATGAAAAGATTAACACATTCCTTCCCTGAGGTTGGCCATTCCAGGAGATATTTGCAAGATAATGGCCTTCACTTCCTAAGATCCTCCCTCTCTCTGTTCTACAAAGGAACCTGGCATTCAGGCCCCAACACAATGGTTATTTTGAGACATTAGTCTGCCATCTTCTCAGTCAGCTGGCTTTCCAAATGCGGTTATCTCAACGCCTTGCCTCAACACCTTGTCTCTTGGATTCACTGGCCTGTCATGTGGCAAGCAAAGGGAACTTGGACTAGTAACAGAATGAAAGTAGAGGAAACGAAAACACGTTTACTCTTAGCTATTCACTGTGCTGTTTAATCGGCCTTTAGTCTTTCTCGTCAGCTCAAGCTAGGATGTGGGTCTGAGTTTAAGTCCTTGTTTGGCCACTTAGAAAGTGACCCTGGGCAAGATACTTGTATTCTTTAAGCCTCCATTTCTTCATTTGTAAAACAGGGATATTAATGTACACCCCACTTGTCTTGCAAGTGTTTTGCAAGGCCTCTAACCTAAACATAGTTAAGTCACTATTATCTTTATGTTGGTAAACTATTCTGAGATATGATAACAAAAATGTTTGGTATAATTCCACTGGGATATTCCAAGTTCAAAAGATGGAATTAAAAGGCCTTATCCTTAAAAAGTGACTTCCTTCCTACTTTTGCATCCCCATTCATCACCACCAAGCCCTCATGAAATGGCAAGTTTTGCATGGTTAAAAATAAATCTTTTTGAGTATTTGACATCCACATATTCAAACCATATTTTGAAAAACTTGCTATATTTGTCCTGTCCCTATAGAAATCAGGGAGATATTATAGAAGAGAGAGAGGACTGCACATTTTTTTCAGCAAGTATTGCATCTTTTACAGAATGTCCCAACATCAATTCCTGTGAGAGAGATTAGTAGCCAAGGATTAATGGCTATAAAGAGTACTAAGATGTGGATGAATGGGGCAGTCAAAATGGAGCTCCTTGTGTGAGAACAAATGGATGCTCTAAATAAAAAGATAGGAGGTTGTGAAAAATTGGTGGGTGTAAAAATTGTTGCAATGGATTCTGGGGGAAACTTTGTCAATAGTTATCAGACTTTTACCAATTGACCCAGCAATTCCATTTCTTTCTTCAGAAATATTCATGTAGATAAACATATAATAAGTTGTTCATTGCAGTAATAACAACAAAAAGAAAAAAAAATCAGAAACAACCTAAATGGTAGTACATATAGGTCATCAAAATACTATACCACCATTAAAAATGTTAATGTAGGCATACATTTTTGGTGAATTTGGCTTAGGTCTTCAGCAACTGACTTTTTAACATTGCTCACAGAATTGGACTTCGCTGCTTAAGTCTCTGACCTCACATGGCCAACACAAGGTTTGTCTAGCAGGGGCAATGCCTTATACCATATATCACTGAGTAGGACACAAATTCTCTACGGACAAGCAAATCCCAAAGAGAAGAGAGGGAGGGACTGAAACACTGTGGGGTCAACTCCTTCTCATGATCTCTCCAATAAGAGAAGATGGACAGTTGCTGGAAAAATTTCTCTAGTGAACATCTCATCACAATAGCCCTTTGCCTGAGTCTCTAGTGTTGCACTCATTTCATGCCCTCTCAAGTATAATATTTATTTCATCTACTTTCTGCAACAGTTAGCACAGTGGCTGATACAAGAAAAATAAAAGGCTCAGTAACAGCTGGGTGAGTTAACTAATAGCACCACTGAAAATGAGAATAGCAGACCTCATAGAGTGAGCCAAGTATTGACATCATCCTGAAAGCTGATTTAGTATATGAAGATAGCAGTTATTTAGAATGTAAGGAATGCGGGTTATGGTCAGTAAGAAAATATCTTTGTATTGTCTTTGTTGTTGTTGTTTAGTTGCTAAGCATGTCCTACTCTTTTGCAACCCCTTGGACTGTAGCCCTCCAGGCTCCTCTGTTCATGAGATTTCCCAGGCAAGAATACTAGAGTGGGTTTCCATTTCATCTAGGGGATTTTCCCAACCCAGAGACCAAGCCTGAATCTCCTGCATTGGCAGGTGGATTCTTTACCACTGAACCACGAGGGAAGCCCTTTGTATTATCTTACCCAACCACATTATCGGTTCCACATGTCACTGAGGCTTTTTTCTTTTTCTTTCTTCTGTTTTTCGCTGTTGTATGCAATCTTTCTGTTCTTCAGACTGTGTAATTCTTGTTCAGCTAACTTCAAGTTCATTCATTCTATTTGGTCATCTCCAATCTACTGTTAAGTCCAGTCAGTGAATTTAAAAATTTTAGACATGTTGTTTTCTAGTTCTAGAACACCCATACTTTCTTGTAGTTTCCATTTCTCTGTGGAGATTTCCTATTTGTTTGTTAATTATGATCATGTTTTCCTCTACAGTATTGAAAATAATTATAATAGCTAACCTAAAATCTTTGTCTCAGTTTCCAACACCTGAGTTATTTTGGAAACAGTCTCTATTACACTGCCTTTTTTTAAAAAAGTATAGATCATATATTCTGGTTTATTCATATGTACAATAATTTTTTGGTGCTACCTGAACATTTTGAACTGTTCATTGTGAAAAATAAGTTCAACTGGATTCCTTGAGGGGTATGGAATATTTTTTTCTATTAGGCAGGCAACTCAATCAAACTCACACTCCAAACTCACTGCTTCATAATGGGCAGCAGCATAAATCTTTGTTCAATTGTTTGAACCTTAGTCATATGCTTGACATCTGCCATTCACACAGTAGTTCATGAGTAGCTAGAGATGTGGGGACATTATATACAGAATTTGGGACTCCATTTCTCTGGATTTCTGCTTTTCTAGAATTTTTCCTTCTAGTTGTTATGGTTGCCCTAAACTTTGCCTTCTGATTCTTCAGGTCAGTAAGATTTTAGATTTCCTATCTAAGTTTTAGCCTTGTTTGAAGCAAAAAGTTGACAAAAATGGGAACATTTTTTATCTCGGTGCTATTCCCTTCCTCCAAGTATAGATGACACTCCTCCCCACCCGGATGTCTACCTGCTTTGGGTTGCTCTCCAGAGTCCAGAATTTATGGTTGTAAATAAATTCTTCAACTCTTGAAGAACTGAGTTGAAAGGACTACTTCTCCATAATTGGAAGTTTGAATCCTCCTAGATATAACTGGACTTTAAATAGTGTTCTTCTTTGGAAAGGACTTATAGCTACTTCATGTGTACCTTCTTAGTTTCTGTTTTTCTCAGCCATAAACTTATTTCCTAGTTTCTTAGTCAGGTATCTTTCTGCTTGAAGGTTCAGTGATTGTTATCAAATGTCCTCTGTATCGTTAAATATAATTCCCTTCACTTTGTATTTATAAAAAGGAATATGTATTTTTGTTTATTAGAGAAGACAGTATGCATGCATGTGTGCATGCTAAGTTGCTTCAGTCATGTCTGACTCTTTGCAACCCTATGGACTGCAGCCCGCCAGGCTCCTCTGTCCATGGGATTCTCCAGGCAAGAATACTAGAATGGGTTGCCCAACCAGGAATTGAACTGGAAGATGTCTCTTATATAAGTCTCCTGCACTGGCAAGCAGGTTCCTAAAGACAGTATGCTGCTGCTAAGTTGCTTCAGTCGTGTCCAACTCTGTGCGACCCCATAGACGGCAGCCCACCAGGCTCCCCTGTCCCTGGGATTCTCCAGGCAAGAGTACTGGAGTGGGGTGCCATTGCCTTCTCCAAAGACAGTATAGTATAATTTAAAAAAGTACTTGGTCTTCTCAGCCAGGGAATAAAGGTTAGCATCTCAGGTTCTCACTTATTAACTGAAGGACCTTGACAAACTCATTTATTCTGGACAAGTAACAGTTTTCTAATTTGTAGGACAAAGTTCAGTTCAGTTCAGTTCAGTTCATTCGCTCAGTTGTGTCTGACTCTTTGTGACCCCATGAACCACAGAACGTCAGGCCTCCCTGTCCATCACCAACTCCCGGAGCCTACCCAAACTCATGTTCATTGAGTCGGTGATGCCATCCAACCATCTCATCCTCTGTCGTCCCCTTCTCCTCCTGCCCTCAATCTTTCCCAGCATCAGGGTCTTTTCAAATGAGTCAGCTCTTCTCATCAGGTGGCCAAGTATTGGAGCTTCAGCTTCAACATCAGTCCTTCCAATGAATACCCAGGACTGATCTCCTTTAGGATGGACTGGGTGGATCTCCTTGCAGTCCAAAGGACTCTCAAGAGTCTTCTCCAACACCACAGTTCAAAAGCATCAATTCTTTGGTGCTCAGCTTTCTTTATAGTCTAAATCTCACATCCATACATGACTACTGGAAAAACCATAGCCTTGACTAGATGGACCTTTGTTGGCAAAGTAATGTCTCTGCTTTTCAATATGCTGTCTAGGTTGGTCATAACTTTCCTTCCAAGAAATAAGTATCTTTTAATTTTATGGCTGCAGTCACCATCTGCAGTGATTTTGGAGCCCCCACAAAAAGTTAATAGCATCTATTTTAGGATAAGAGATAGCTTACATAGATTGGCCTGGTGTCTGACACAAAACAGGTGCTCAGAAAATAGTAGCAATGGCATTTTTAAAGATAGGCTTCATTTTTAGAGTACTTTTAGGCTCATAGGAAAACTGAGCTCAATGTACAGAGCTTCCATATAACTCCTTACCACTTCCCATGCACAACCTACCCCATCATCCATAGGCCCCATCACTCTAGGGTACATTTTTTACAATTGATGAACCTACGTTGACAAATCATTGTATCACTGTCACCCAAAGTTCAAAATATACCTTAGGGTTCACTGTTGGTGCCATACATTCTGTGGGTTTGGACGAATTTCTAATGATATGTATCCACCATTGTGATGTTATACAGAATAGTTTCACTGCCCTAAAGAGCCTCTGTGTCTCCAAACCTGTGGCAACCAATAATCTTTTTTTTTGTCTCCATAGTTTAACCTTTTCTAGAATTTCGTATAGTTGGAATCATATAATACGTAATCTTGAAAGATGGTTTCTTTCACTTAGTAATATATATTCAAGTTTTTTTCATATCTTTTCATGGTTTGATAGTGCATTTTTCTTTAGTACTTTCTACTTTCTGAGTGTACCATAGTTTGTTTATCCATTCACCTACTGAGGGAAACATTGATCATTTTCAGGTTTTGACAAATGTGAATAAAGCTGCTATAAACATCTGTGTGCAGGTTTTTATGTGGACATAAGTTTTCAATTTATTTGAATAAATACCAACAAACAAGATTGTTGGATCATATGATAAGGGTATATTTAGTTCTGTAAGGAACTGCCAAACTGCCTTTCAAAATAGCTGTATAGTTTTGTACTTCCATTAGCAATGAGAAAGTTCGTGTAACTCCACGTCCTCACCAGCATTTGGTTTTGTCACTTTGAGTATTATATTTTATGTAATTTTCCCTAGTTTTTCCTTGTTCAAGGAAGATAACAGAGAAAGAATATATAATGCTATCTTTTATTTGTAGTCCATCAATTAATGAGATGTTCTCATCACAGCTGATATTACTAACTCTGATCCTGTTCTCCCACTACCAGCACCACCCCTGCTGATGATGTATACAGGAAAGAAAGGAAGTTTTCCTATGTCTCAGGCTTGCATTGGTTGTGTCATTCTTAGGCTCCCTGTAAGTGAAGCATGACTTTTGCTTCGATTAAATGAAATATTGCTCTGCGTTATTACCAAACTATTTGAAGTGTCATATCTCCTGAATTAAATCATAAGCTCTTGTAGAGCAAAACTTGTATTTATGGATGCTAGTGTCACACCATAGCACATATCATATGTCCTTACGTATTGTTACATGAATTGATTCTTTCTAAATTAAAGGTAACTCCCACAGTAGTTCATATACATCATTAATTCCTCATCTGACACCCAGACCCTCATCTGTGGGAAGTGAATTGAATCAGCATAGGAGTTAGAGATGGATGACCATGTACCACAGTTATGGTTGTTGGAGAGTCTCCTATGTCATCAGTTGCCTCCCAGGCCTTCTCTTCTTGTGGACAATATGTGGCACAAGAGAAAATTCAGCAGATAAATTTGCTCAACGCACAAATTCTTTGTCACCTCTTACAGTTCACAAATGAAAGAACATCCAATGCCTTGTAAATTGTCTGATATATAAAAGGCACTAAATAAATGTTTGTTGAAAAAATACATAAATGAATGAATGAGTTCTTACCTTTAGATAATTTAACAGGCACAGTAGTGGACCTCCGCAAATGCTCAAACTCAAATTCTTGGTATTTGTCTGTTGCATGAAATGGCAAGAGAGAATTTCCTGATGTAATGAAGGGTATGGACCTCGAGATTGTGAGATTATTCTGGATTACCTATGTGGGCCCAGTCTAATCACATGAGATCTTAAAGGCAGAAAACATGGCCTGGCTAAGTTATAAAAGGATGAGATAGAGGGGAAAAGAGAAGAGAGTCAAAGTGAGAGAATGAGTTTACCCACCATTGCTGGCTTTGAAGATGGAGGAAGGGAGCCACAAACCTAGGAAAGTGAATAGCCTTGAGAAACTGGAAAAAGCGCTGAGTTGATGGCAAGTAAAAAATCAGGAACCTTAGCTAAAGCACAAGGAGCTGAATTCTATCAACAGCTCGAATGAGCAGGGAAGTGGATCTTCCCCTAGAACCTTCAGAAAGGAATGCAGCCCTGTGACACCTTGATTTTAGCCAGGAGAGACCTGTCAGACTTCTGACCTACAAGACTATAAGATAATACATTTATGATCATTTATTACTGCATCAATGGAAAGTTAACACAGAAAGACTTAAGCGAGAGTGAGTGAGCTCTTCCCTGAAAATTTTGCAGGTGTCTGGGCCTACGCCAGACAAACTTCTCAGAAGATTAGCTGATTGTGCAGCCAACTATTATGTCTAGTTCTCCAGCTTCACTTTCTTAGGCTCACTGTATGTCCAGTATATCCACAGGAAAGTCAAACCTGGATGCTGAGTAGCTGGGAAGAAAAGATGGATTGGAAATGAGTTGTGCTCCAAGCAAGAAGACAAGAGGTAGGATCCCGGCTTCTTTCTCATGTCTAAGGCTGCAATCTTATGAATGTTTTCCCTTTGCAGCTGTTGGTGACAGTCCAGTAACGTGATGGGACCTGGTTATTACAGTAATAATGGCTCTGGCGTCCAAGGACTCCAATGTCCCATAGGACTCATTGAACAAAACTGGCTGGAAATGAGCTTAAATGGGGAATTTCCTGAACATATTCCCCACTGTTACAAAGCTGCGTTGGCTTCCTCACCTACAATTATGCCAAGCAGTCACACTACACAGTCTCTAGGGACACGATATTACTAATTGCTTTCAATATAAGCAGTTTCTTAATAGACATTTATACTAAATGCAAAAGAGATGATGGCTTTTTCACCAGAAGTGGAATTGGCTACCCAACTGGAAAAGAAGACAGGAAGAGGGTAACATAGGAGACTCTCCACCAATCATAACTGTGGTGTGTGTGTTCTGGCCACAGTTGGTATTGCTAACTCTGATCCTCGTCTCCCACCTCAAGAAGACAAGGAAAGGATCATCTCCAAGAAATGGACAGTAATCCCCACTAAGTGTATCGGCACCTGACTCTTCATTGTACATTTCTTTATTTTACTTCTCAGCACTGACAGGGCCTTTATTTCAGAATGTCAATTTGATGAGTGTTAAGTCATGTCTCTGAGAATTTGATCTAAGGATAATTTGTTCTTTGGACAAAGAAGACATAGTTTGGAGCCTGGGGTCATGTGGTTGACCTAACTAGGTAAGAATAGTTAGTAACGGCAGTGAGGTATGACTCAAATTCTGTCAAATGGCCAGAGTATTGACCAGAAACAAGTGTTCTCTGGCTCATCTCACAACTTGAAAATTTCTTCAAAAATTTTAAATGTAGATATTTAGTTCCTGAGCCATCAAGGCACAATTATTATTAATATTAGCTAAATTCCTTGGTGACTTTTACACATTATTATGGGCTCCCTTGTAGCTCAGTCTGTAAAGAATCTGCCTGCAATGCAGGAGACCCAGGTTCAATTCCTGGGTCAGGAAGATCCCCTGGAGAAGGAAATGACAATCCACTCCAGTATTCTTGCCTGGAGAATCCCACGGATAGAGGAGCCTGGCAGGCTACAGTCCATGGGGTCACAAGAGTCAGACACAACTTAGCAACTAAACCACCACCACATATTATTATAACTGACAGAGGATCTAAGCCAGCAAACTGGGCCACATATGATTGTTTGACAGTCTCCACACTGCTAAAATACTTGTTTCATAAATATAGTAGAATTTATTTGCAGTTTTGACCCAGATAGAAGTCTAGAGCTCTTCCCAGAATAAATCTGTGTTTTCCAGTTTGCTACTATACAGAGGGTTTTAAATTCACTTGGCAATTTAGACCTATTTATATGTGACCAGTGAGTCTATTTCACTTCTCCATACCATAAGCATTAATATACCTACCAACTCTAAAATACCTGTGCTTAATTTGACAAGGAAGTACCCCAAGGTAGGATATCATTATGTTAATGCTTAGATAGTTATAATTATTGGTAGATAATAATGATCTGTCTTCTCTGTTTGAAAGACAAGAGTTAAAACGGGCCTATCCAAGTTTTGGATTTAATGTGGAAATAGATGAGAAAGAGGACTCCAAGGTGGCTTTCAGTGTCTACATTGGGTAGTAAATGGTTATGTTAGTGAAGACCGGAAATTAAAAGAGGATTACTGGTATGTAAGGGAAGATAATGAACTCACATTTTAACATGCTGAGCTTGAGGATGGGAGATATCCAAGGCAATTTGCCCAATAAGCAGTTGGAATCAAAGGTCTGGAGCTTAAGAGAGAAGCATAGCCTAGAGGTGGGAGGATTGTAAAATGGTATAGATGCTCTGGAAAATAGTTTGGCAGTTTCTTAAACTAAACATGTACTTACCATACAACTCAGGAATTAAAGCATTTATCCCAGGGTTGGGGGGAAACATGTTTACACAAGAACTTGTAATTGAATATTTTTAGAAGCTTTATTCATTAAAAACTGGAAGCAATCCAATGTCCTTTAATGAGTATGGTTAACCACATTTGGTATATCCATTCAATATATACCATGGACTATTTACTCAGCCATTAAAAAAAAAAGAATGAAATTTTGCCATTTGTAACAATATGGACGGACTTGGAGGGTATTACACTTAGTGAAACAAGTCAGATAAAGACAAATGTTATATCTTATTATTATATATATTATATAAGATATATTATATCTTATTATTTATATGTGAAATCTAAAAACAAGTGAATGGATACAATAAAACAGAAACAGAAGCAGCTTCATTTGTAATAGCCCCTTAACAGGAAGCAAACCAAATGTCCATCAATAAGTGAATGCATAAACAAATTGTTGTTATGCATAAAATGAAAGGTGGCTCAGAGGTTAAAGCATCTGCCTGCAATGCGGGAGACCTGGGTTCAATTCCTGGGTCAGAAAGATCCCCTAGAGAAGGAAATGGCAACCCACTCCAGTATTCTTGCCTGGACAATCCCATGGACGGAGGAGCCTGGTAGGCTACAGTCCATGGGATCACAAAGAGTCGAACACGACTGAGTGACTTCACTTCACTTCATAAAATGAAATGCTACTCAGCAATAAAAATAATTAAATTATTGATAGACACAGCAAGGATGGATCTAAAAACAATAATGTGAAATGAATAAAGTTAGATGAGAAAGAATATATACTGTATGGTTGCATTAACATGAAACTCTAGAAAATGAAAACTAATCTATAGTGAGAAAAAGCAAAACAATTGTTGTCTAGGTGGGGATGGGGGTGAGAGTTACAGAATTTTTGAGGTGGAAGGATGGATTAAAAAGGTAGCCTAAGAAACTTTGGGATGATGGGTTTGCTTATGATCTTATTTGTGATGGGGTTTCATGGCTGTATACATATGTGAAAATTCACCAAATTGCAGACTTTAAAACATTCTGTTTGCCATATATCTATTCTTCACCAAAGCTGTTGGAAGGAAGGGAGGAGTGGAGGAAATTCCCAATCTTAAAGATCTTAGAGTCTTGATTTAGAATTGTTGAAGGACATTGAGACTTGGTGCATACAAAGAATATAGGGAGAGGAGTCCACAAAGAGCACTAGAAGCTCAGCAACTTTAATCTTTTAAGGAAAGGACTTATGGCACCTTCCTAACGTGTGGCATCACCACCACTGGTGGCTATCCTTCGCCTCTGAATACTCTTTTCCAAGCCACTTGCCTAATCTAAGCCTTCCCTTTATACCTTATGAGAGATTCCAAACTAGTTTCTTTACCTCCAGTTTCTCCTCCTTCTAATAGATCCTGTATTCCATGACAAGATAAGTTTTTTTTCTTAAATTGAATTTGCAGTATATTACTTGTACAGTGACAGATTTTTAACATTTTCCTACTATCTACAGGCAAAAGACTTTGACCCCTTAGGTGGGGCAACAGAGCTCTCCCTAAGCAGACCTCAAGCTGACTTTGTGGCAATAATTCCTCTGCAGTACTTGTCTACTCACTGGCCCTGTGCTTCTTGCTTACATCTGCTCTGTCACAGTTTCTAGGGAAATGTCCTTTCTTCATCTTGGTTACTCAACTGCATTCAACCTCCAAAGCCATATTCTTACCCTGTCTCCTACAAAGCTTTCCCTGACTACGTCAGCCCACTGTGATTTTTACCTATTCTGAACTTCAGGATATTCTTTTGACTATTTTTTAAAATTTATTTTTAATTGGAGGATAATTGCTTTGCAATATTGTGTTGGTTTCTGCCATATATCAACATGGATCAGCCATAGGTATGTCCCCTCCTTTTGACTCTGTAATTCATATTTACTCACAGATGATCTTATGATGGGCTTCCCAGGTGGAGCTACTGGTAAAGAACCCACGTGGCAGTGCAGGTAGATGTAACAGATGTGGGTTTGATCCTTGGGTTGGAAAGATCCCCTGGAGAAGAAAATGGCAACCCACTCCAGTATTTTTGCCTGGAGAATCCCATGGACTGACAACCTGGTGGGCTACAGTTCATGGAGTCTCAAGAGTCGGTCACGACGTATTAACTAAACCACCACCAAGTTTTGTGATAGGAGAAGCTTTAGTGAACAGAACAGGGGTAACAATCCAAATCCTTTCTGGGATTTGTAGAAAGACACTTATGAGATTCGAGTGAACTTATATATATGATGATATTTGCTTGTTTTTTCCTCCTCAGCTGTCTGCCCTGAAAAAATGTTTTCTTACAAATGGAAAATTCCCATTAAGTTCAAAGGATGTTTCCAAGTTTAAATTAATCACAAGTCTAATTTTGACTTAGAAATGTACTCATGAAACTTGATAATTAGAGCCCAATTCCCGAAAACGCCCATTCCTTAGAAAACAAGCAGTGAAAAGCAAAGGGGCCCAAGGGCAGAGGGGTAAAGAATTAAAAGTCATCAGTTTTCATAGGAAACACCTTGCTTAACCTAACCTTCAAAACTTTTATTACTATATTAGTCACTACAACTGCTTTCTGATTGCTATGGTAATAGGTTATTTGAAACAAGCCTTCCTTAAGAATTGTCACACCAATTTAAACAAGATGAAGAGACAGAGGAATACCCAGCAGATAAAGGAACAGGATAAATGCCCACCAAACCAAACAAAAGAGGAAGAGATAGGGAATCTACCTGATAAAGAATTCCAAATAATGATAGTGAAACTGATCCAAAATCTTGAAATTAAAATGGAATCACAGATAAATAGCCTGGAGACAAGGATTGAGAAGATGCAAGAAAGGTTTAACAAGGACCTAGAAGAAATAAAAAAGAGTCAATATATAATGAATAATGCAATAAATGAAATTAAAAACACTCTGGAGCCAACGAATAGTAGAATAACAGAGGCAGAAGATAGGATTAGTGAATTAGAAGATAGAATGGTAGAAATAAATGAATCAGAGAGGATAAAAGAAAAACGAATTAAAAGAAATGAGGACAATCTCAGAGACCTCCAGGACAATATTAAACGCTACAACATTCGAATCATAGGGGTTCCAGAAGAAGAAGACAAAAAGAAAGACCATGAGAAAATACTTGAGGAGATAATAGTTGAAAACTTCCCTAAAATGGGGAAGGAAATAATCACCCAAGTCCAAGAAACCCAGAGAGTCCCAAACAGGATAAACCCAAGGCGAAACACCCCAAGACACATATTAATCAAATTAACAAAGATCAAACACAAAGAACAAATATTAAAAGCAGCAAGGGAAAAACAACAAGTAACACACAAGGGAATTCCCATAAGGATAACAGCTGATCTTTCAATAGAAACTCTTCAAGCCAGGAGGGAATGGCAAGACATACTTAAAATGATGAAAGAAAATAACCTACAGCCCAGATTATTGTACCCAGCAAGGATCTCATTCAAGCATGAAGGAGAAATCAAAAGCTTTTCAGACAAGCAAAAGCTGAGAGAATTCTGCACCACCAAACCAGCTCTCCAACAAATACTAAAGGATATTCTCTAGACAGGAAACACAAAAATGGTGTATAAACTCGAACCCAAAACAATAAAGTAAATGGCAACGGGATCATACTTATCAGTAATTACCTTAAACGTAAATGGGTTGAATGCCCCAACCAAAAGACAAAGACTGGCTGAATGGATACAAAAACAAGACCCCTACATATGTTGTCTACAAGAGACCCACCTCAAAACAGGGGACACATACAGACTGAAAGTGAAGGGCTGGAAAAAGATTTTCCATGCAAATTGGGACCAAAAGAAAGCAGGAGTCACAATACTCATATCAGATAAATTAGACTTTAAAACAAAGGCTGTGAAAAGAGACAAAGAAGGTCACTACATAATGATCAAAGGATCAATCCAAGAAGAAGATATAACAATTATAAATATATATCCACCCAACATGGGAGCACCGCAGTATGTAAGACAAATCCTAACAAGTATGAAAGGAGAAATTAACAATAACACAATAATAGTGGGAGACTTTAATACCCCACTCACACTTATGGATAGATCAACTAAACAGAAAATTAACAAGGAAAAAAAAAACAAAAACAAAAACATGTATCTATAAAGCTCACTAAAGCAAAGCACAGTAAAATGAGGTATGGCAATAAAAGGCGTTAAATTTATCAAATAAAAAAAATAATAAAGTGCTGAAAAATTAAAGCTGTCAATTCTGTAATAGATATTCATTGAAAGTATCTATTGAAATGGGGGTGAAAACACCTTCAGAGAAATGAAAGCTAAGGAAGCATGCACGAGCTATAAAAAATGATAAAGTCCTTTATGAATGATGATAATATCAAAACAAAACTGGGAAATACAGGAAGGAGTAAAGAGCACTACGAACAGTCAATACATGGATAAACATTAGAAACTATTCTCTTTTCTTAATTTCTTCATGGTAAACTATCAACATTATATTGTGAAATTTTTCAGAAAAAAAAAAAGAATATGGTATGACATAGTTCTGTCTTAGATATTATGCAAGTGGGATGAATACTGAAAATAACTAAAGTACCTCATGGTACATATTTTCAAAAAAAAAAGAAGACCGTGGTGAGAATTTTTCTCTCTCTCTCTGACAGGGGGAGAGGTGAGACAGTAGAGGGGAGAAGTACTTTGTGGGATTAAGGAATATAAATAGTATAAATAATATATGATATATGCACTATTATTATACCCATTTCATAAAAAATAAATAAATAAAATAAAATGAGAAATGAAAAAAAAAAAAGAATTGTCACACCATAGTCTCAGTGAGAACCCCCAACATTTTTCTTGTTATTGGCATTTGTGGAAACATCCACAGTTCCAAGAAGACAAGGAGACCTCTGAACTTTCTAAATGAGGACTTCAAACTTTCTGGTCTGAATAGGAAGCTGTTTGGGAAGATTATCTATCAACCACCAACACAGAGGAACTGAACCCCAAGCTAAGAGTTAAAAGTTTAAGTAGAAGTGAGTCAGGCAAAGATGAATACAGAGTGGGGAGAGAATCCAAAGAAAGAATAGCACAGCTGCAACTCCGGAAGTGGTGAGTAGTGACAGTACCTACCAAAGCTAAGGAGAGTTCGGAGCATCTGAGCAGTGACTGCTAAGGCTGGATAAGGAAGCAGGGTCTCCCACATTGTAGGCAGACGCTTTACCGGCTGAGCCATTGCTGAACCTTATCCTAAATGCACTAGGGAGCAGCTAAAGAGTCTTGTAGCCAGTTGTTCAACAAATATTGACTGAGAGCCTTTTACGTACAGGCATCCTCCTAAACACTGAGGATATAACAATGAATAGGATGCATAAAGTTCCAGATTCCTGACATTCCAGAGAGGGAGAGGAAGACAATAAATAAGGAAACATATAATTGAACAAGGTGATTTCAGACAATGGTTTCTATTGTCCAAGGCTATGGCCAGAGAGAAAGTAAAGGAAGGAAAGGTACTTCACTTTGGATAGTCTCTCTGAGAAGGGAACCACATTTGAACTGAGACCCAAAGGATACCAAGAATGTGCAAAGATGTGGGAAACACGTTTAGAGCGAATAATAAGGGTAAATACCCTGAGGTGGGAGCTAGCTTGGTCTCTGCTCAACAAACAAAAAAGTCAGTGTGCCTTTAGTGTAGTCAGTTAGGAAGGAAAAAGTGGTATATGCTGAGGCTAGAATTATAAAGAGTCCTTTATAGGTCATGATAAGAAAATTAGATTTTATTCCAAGGGCATCTGAAACCATTAGAGGTTTTAAGCTAGGATGGATGGGATATTTGATTTATATTTTTAAAAGATAATTATGGAGAATTAATAATGAAGAGGCAGGTGTAAAATAAATTAGGGTCTATTTTTAGAATTATAGTAGTGGAAATAAATGAAAGTGGAACAAATTTAAGACTTATTTTAGAGGTAAAGTTAATACAATTGATTTATAAATCATTAATAGGAGTAGGGAAAAGGAAGAAATTGATAATGATTCCTAGGTTTATGCCTGAGAAACTGAATAAATGGGAGCTATGAATTGAGATACGGAAGTTGGGAAAGAGAATAGGGATCACAAGCTTTGTTTTGCTACATTAATATTGAAAGCCTATAAATATTCAAGTGGAGATTTTAAGCAAGCAGGTGCTTGCCCATGAGCTGAGTTTAGATAAAAGGTAAGGGACAAAGGCAATAACTTGAGGCTCATTGGTGTATGCAAGGCATTTAAAGGCATAAGAGTAGATGAGGTACTTACTCTGAATAGATGAAGATAAAGAAGTGATGAAAGCCTGGAACTCTGGGATGCATTTAGATGGTTATCAGAGGAATAGAAACTGGCAAAGGAGATTGAGACTGTGCAGGCAATGGAGTGGAGCATAAAATTGGGAAAGTGTAGCAACATAGATATAATGGTCATCTAAATTCACCCATTCCAGTCCATTTTAGTTCGCTGATATTCCAGATGTTCAAGCTGGTTTTAGAAAAGGCAGAGGAACCAGAGATCAAATTGCCAACATCCGCTGGATCATGGAAAAAGCAAGAGAGTTCTGGAAAAACATCTATTTCTGCTTTATTGACTATGCCAAAGCCTTTGACTGTGTGGATCACAATAAACTGTGGAAAATTCTGAAAGAGATGGGAATACCAGACCACCTGACCTGTCTCTTTGAGAAACCTATATGCAGGTCAGGAGGCAACAGTTAGAACTGGACATGGAACAACAGACTGGTTCCAAATAGGAAAAGGAGTATGTCAAGGCTGTATATTGTCACCCTGCTTATTTAACTTATATGCAGAGTACATCATGAGAAATGCTGGGCTGGAAGAAGCACAAACTGGAATCAAGATTGCCAGAAGAAATGTCAATAACCTCAGATATGCAGATGACACCACCCTTATGGCAGAAAGTGAAGAGGAACTAAAGAGCCTCTTGATGAAAGTGAAAGTGGAGAGTGAAAAAGTTGGCTTAAAGCTCAACATTCAGAAAACGAAGATCATGGCATCCGGTCCCATCCCTTCAGGGCAAATAGATGGGGAAACAGTGGAAACAGTGTCAGACTTTATTTTGGGGGGCTCCAAAATCACTACAGATGGTGATTGCAGCCGTGAAATTAAAAGACACTTGCTCCTTGGAAGGAAAGTTATGACCAACCTAGATAACATATTCAAAAGCAGAGACATTACTTTGCCAACAAACGTCCGTCTAATCAAGGCTATGGTTTTTCCAGTAGTCATGTATGGATGTGAGAGTTGGACTGTGAAGAAAGCTGAGCGTCGAAGAATTGATACTTCTGAACTGGTTGTGTTGGAGAAGACTCTTGAGAGTCCCTTGGACTGTGAGGAGATCCAACCAGTCCATTCTAAAGGAGATCAGTCCTATGTATTCTTTGGAAGGAATGATGCTAAAGCTGAAACTCCAGTACTTTGGCCACCTCATGTGAAGAGTTGACTCATTGGAAAAGACCCTGATGCTGGGAGGGATTGGGGGCAGGAGGAGAAGGGGACGACAGAGGATGAGATGGCTGGATGGCATCACCAACTTGATGGACGTGAGTTTGAGTGAACTCTGGGAGTTGGTGATGGACAGGGAGGCCTGACATGCTGCAATTCATGGAGTCGCAAAGAGTCGGACACAACTGAGCAACTGAACTGAACTGAGCATCAGTTCAGGCTGTGGTCAACCCCTGAGCTGATGAGTAACGTAAGGACAGAAAAGTGACCACCACTGGATTTGGAAATATGGAGTAATGAGCTATTTGTGTAGAGTGATGAGTACATGCAAGCTAAGTCACTTCAGTCATGTCCAACTCGTGTTGAGACTCTATGGACCATGGCCCACCAGGCTCCACTGTCCATGCAATTCTCCAGGCAAGAATACTGGAGCAGGTTGCCATATTCTCTTACATGGTATCATTCCCAACCCAGAGATCAAACCCACATCTCTTATGTATCCTGCATTGGCAGTTGGGCTCTTTACCTCTAATGGCACCTGGGAGGCCTGTAGAGTGGTGAGACAGAAGCTCAACTAGAAGAGCTTGAGGAAATAGGAAAAATGAGGCAATATAACATGTGAGTGTAAATATTTTGGAGACATTTTTCTGTAAAAAGGAAGAGTAAGATGGAGTCTTAGCATGGCTTGTCTTTCCATGGGAAATGTAAACAGTTTGAGACCGGGAATAGTATTTTATTATTCTTTTTATACTTCTATCCTGGGTTTCCTTGGTGGCTCAGATGGTGAGGAATTCACTTGCAATGCAGGAGACCCAGGTTTGATCCCTGGGTTGGGAAGATCCCCTGGAGAAGGGAATGGCTACCCTCTCCAGTATTCTTACCTGGAGAATCCCATGGATAGAGGAGCTGGTGGGCTACAGTCCATGGGGTTGCTGAGTCAGACACAACTGAACCAACACATCCTACTTAGCATACAACTATACTCCTAAGTCGGAGAAGGCAATGGCACCCCACCCAGTACTCTTGCCTGGAAAATCCCAGGGACGGGGAGCCTAGTGGGCTGCCATCTATGGGGTCGCACAGTCGGACACAACTGAAGTGACTTGCAGCAGCAGCAGCAGACTATATCCTGCTGGGCTCCTCTGTCCATAGGACTTCCCAGGCAAGAATACTGGACTGGGTTGCCATTCCCTTCTTCAAGTGATCTTCCCAACCCAGGTATTAAACCTGTGTCTTCTGCATTGGCAGGCAGATTCTTTACCACTGAGCCACCAGGAAAGCCCTCCATAGAAAATTAGATGCAATTATTTGCTTAGAATTTCAAAAAGTGATCATTGATACTAGCATGTTTCTTGTGGAAAAGTTTTGGTGTTTCATTGGTTGTGGTTAGTATCTTGCAAAATTGCTTCCTGTTCAAGATAAAAAGCTGAAAGCCTCATTTGGATAGCCCCAAGGTTCCCAGGGGTCCTTAGGACAAATTGTTTCCAAAACTCTGACAGTAATAAGAAAATCGTTGATATACTTGACCGGTCTAAACAATGGAAAGACAATTCTCAAAGAAAATTTGTTTTAAGACACTTTCCATAGCAATCAGACAGTAGTCCTCAGTGACTAACATGGTCAGACAAAGGCTGTTAGCTGTTTGCCCCAACCTCTTGGCTTGCTGTATCTTACTTTTCCTAAAATTGTTTCTGAAATTGTCAAATCCATGAACTTACTAGGGGTTAACTAGGCTCTGGGGAATTACATACATGCAGGAAACTTACAGTGGACGTATTTATATGCCATGGGGATAACTAATAGGAAAAAGTTTGAACTGAAAATAAGAGTTTTTTATTTGCAAATTGGTTCCCTTTCTCAGAGCAACTACTGGGGAAATTGTCACGCAATAAAAATGAATCTTTGGAGTTCCCCTTTCCTTTTTTTATATGTGCTTTTTCCGTTCATAGGCACCAGATGTATTGTGTTCTCTGAATCTTACCTTCACAGAAAAAGAATAAAGTGATTTGACAAAATAATTTACAAGGAAGTACTGTTGTTCCAATGTAATTGTATTTTCAGAGATCCCAAGGAGAAGTGATAACCTAAGTGTCCATCAACAATGAATGAATAAAGAAAATGTGGTACACACACACACACACACACACAGGAATACTACACAGCCATGAAAAAAAATTGAAATCCTGCTATTTGAGACAACATAGATAAACTATGAAGGCATTATGCTGAATAAAATAAGTGAGGCAGAGACAAATGCTGTATGATCTCACTTATATGTGGAATCTTAAAAAAAAAAAAAATCTCATAGAAAAAAGTTTGTGATTACCAGAGGCAAGAGTTTGGGGAGGGGGGAGGTTGGAGAATTGGATGAAGGTGGTCAAAAGTTACAAACATCCATTTTATACACGGAAAACAAATAAGTATGGGGGATGGAATGTACAACACGATGGCATAGTTAACACTGCTCTACAGGATATTTAAAAGTTGCCAAGAAAGCAAATCCTGAAGGTTCTCACCACAAGGGGAAAAATATATATATATACTTTTTCTTTTCTTTCCTTTTTCTCCATATTTATATGAGATGATGGGTGTTAACTAAACTTGTGGTAATCATTCACAATGTATGTGAGTCAAGTCATTATGCTTGACTTGAGATCTGTATACCCTAAACTTACACTGTGCTGTATGTTAAGTATATCTCAATAAAACTGGCAGAAGAGGGTGACTTTTCCTGCAGTCCAGTGATTAAGATCCTGTGTGTCCATTGTGGGAGGCATGGGTTCAATCCCTGGTCAGGGAATTAAGATACCACATGCTGCACGGCACAGCCAAAATATAAAAATTATCCAGCTAAAAAACTGATAGAAGAAATAAAATTTAAAAAGAGAGAAAGAGAAGGGAACCCAGGTGGTCATAATGAGGTGTGTGTTAAGTCACTTCAGTTGTGTCCAACTCTGTGCGACCCCATGGACTGTATGTAGCCCGTCAGGTTCCTCTGTCCATGAGGTTGTCCAAGAGAAGGAGGAGATTCTCGAGGCAAGAATACTGGAGTGGGTTGCCATTCCCTTCTCTAGGGGATCTTCCCAATCCAGGACCAAACCCGTGTCTCTTGTGTCTCCTGCACTGGCAGGCAGGTCTACCACTAGCACCACCTTGTACATCCATGATGGGGTAAGTAACCTTTGATAATGAAAGATCGCTTTAGGAGGAATAGTTATAGCAGTGTTCTAGAGACAGCATGGAAATGGTAGTTTTGGCTAAATTAAGGAGAGTCTTGAATGCAGACTAAGAGATTTAAACTTCACTCTTGAGATAATAAAGAGTTACTGAAAATTTTTGAGTAAAGAAGTGATCAAATAAAACACTGACCCATTTCTCAAGCACTCAGGCCTTTCTCCAGAAGAAGGGGGAGGCTACTCTTGGAATAATCAAAGACACCAAAGTAAGTTCTCAAAATTTCTCCTGGAAAGTCTCCCGTGGTAACCCCAAGACATCCTGGTCCTCTTTTCTATACACGAGGCTCTTATGGTTCTGCTGCTGCTGCTGCTAAGTCACTTCAGTCGTGTCCGACTCCGTGCGACCCCATAGACGGCAGCACACCAGGCTCCCTGTCCCTGGGATTCTCCAGGCAAGAACACTGGAGTGGGTTGCCATTTCCTTCTCCAATGCATGAAAGTGAAAAGTCAAAGTGAAGTCGCTCAGTCGTGTCCAACCCTCAGAGACCCCATGGATTGCAGCCCACCAGGCTCCTCCGTCCATGGGATTTTCCAGGCAAGAGTACTGGAGTGGGTTGCCATTTCCTTCTGCAGGGGATCTTCCCAACACAGGAATCAAACCCGGGTCTCCCACATTGTGGGCAGCCGCTTTACTGTTGAGGCAGAGAAAATTATGATAGTAGAATATTAGGAGATTATGCTGAACTCCTGGTGTGTCTTATGCTATGGGAAATCAATCAATAATTAATTTCTTTGTTATGCTGTAGATTTTAAAAAATCGAATGCAAATATATGGTCTAATATTTTCTTCCTTTCTCATTACAATTAGGATATTTTATGCCCACTTTGGAGACCACAGTATTTGAAAATGGTACCATTAAAGATGGTAATGAGGAAGAAATTAAACTGGTGTGCTATGAAAACTATCATTATAATCTGGTGTTATGATTTGAATGGATTCAGTTCAGTTCAGTTCAGTACAGTCGCTCAGTCGTGTCCGACTCTTTGCAACCCCATGAATCGCAGCATGCCAGGCCTCCCTGTCCATCACCAACTCCCAGAGTTCACTCAGACTCACATCCATCGAGTCAGTGATGCCATCCAGCCATCTCATCCTCTGTCGTCCCCTTCTCCTCCTGCCCCTAATCCCTCCCAGCATCAGAGTCTTTTCCAATGAGTCAACTCTTCGCATGAGGTGGCCATAGTACTGGAGTTTCAGCTTTAGCATCATTCCTTCCAAAGAAATCCCAGGACTGATCTCCTTCAGAATGGACTGCTTGGATCTCCTTGCAGTCCAAGGGACTCTCAAGAGTCTTCTCCAACACCACAGTTCAAAAGCATCAGTTCTTCGATGCTCAGCTTTCTTCACAGTCCAACTCTCATATCCATACATGACCACTGGAAAAACCATAGCCTTGACTAGACGGACCTTTGTTGGCAAAGTAATGTCTCTGCTTTTGAATATGCTATCTAGGTTGGTCATAACTTTCCTTCCAAGGAGTAAGTGTCTTTTAATTTCATGGCTGCAATCACCATTTGCAGTGATTTTGGAGCCCCAAAAAATAAAGTCTGACACTGTTTCCACTGTTTCCCCATCTATTTCCCATGAAGTAGTGGGACCGGATGCCATGATCTTCATTTTCTGAATGCTGAGCTTTAAGCCAACTTTTTCACTCTCCTCTTTCACTTTCATCAAGAGGCTTTTGAGTTCCTCTTCACTTTCTGCCATAAGGGTGGTGTCATCTGCATATCTGAGGTTATTGATATTTCTCCTGGCAATCTTGATTCCAGCTTGTGTTTCTTCCAATCCAGCGTTTCTCATGATGTACTCTCCATATAAATAAGCAGGGTGACCTACAAGACTGTCTCAATTTTGAAATTAGAAGTAAAAAAAAGAAAGGCAGGATTTCCTAACTCTGTGACCCATCTTCCAACCTCTATTTCTGTGTGAAAAATTACCAAGTCACCATCAGATGATTAACATTTTGAAATACCCATCTTTTCTCATTTCTGTCCACTTTCTCCCTAATATACGCCATTACAGGCAGACGGTCTTACTCTAGAACTCAAAAAGAAACTCTGTCAGACATCTTCACAGTGGCCTATATGCAAAGGAATCTAAGAAGAACTCAATGAATGTATATGTATAACTGATTCACTTTGATGTACAGCAGAAACTAACACCACATAGTAAATCAACTATACTCCAATACAATTTTTTAAAAGAAAAAAGGAAAAGAAACCTGCACAGTGTGTGTGATGAAAGAGGTTCACTAGTTGTGTTATTATTTCTACCCCACACTGGAAGCTCCCTAAAACACAGAACATATTACTTTATATTCCGTTGTCAAGCTCAGTGTCTGACATATGATAAGAATAGGTGCATTTTGCTTGATTCCTGGGTGTAGGTTTTTAAAAAGACTGAACTCAGAAGTTAATAGTGATTTATTGAGTGGTTTTTTCCATTGTGACTTACTCCACAAAAGTATAAGGTTAAGGATAGTGCTACAGGGTTGGTATAAACGATCATATCTTTAGCATTCAAATCAGGAGAGTTTGAGAATGCTAGAATGTTAAACCAGATGAGACACTGGGGCAGTGGGTGTGGACCCAGGACTGTGTCAGGGCCACTGGGATGTGTGGTCATTCTAGGTTTGAAGCTCAGCAGTATTGTCCCATAAAACCAAATCTTCAATGGGGATGAAATGCTAGGGGTATAGCCAGGTCACTTGGGGCTGCCATAAAATGCTTTTCCTTGGCCTCTTATCATAATCACGTGACTTTGTTCCTTCATTGTCTTTTCTGCTGTGAGTCACCAGGAATCCCACCTCTACTCACTTGTTTAAAAGTTCAGCTATTGTGCAAATTCCAAGAAATCTCTTGACTTCCTAATTGGTCTTTTTCCTTGGGTTCCACCATTTTAACTTTCCCCAAACCCTTTCTGGTTTCCTACATTTTAGTTGATATAACTCCATATTTGTCTCTCTATGGGCTTCCCTGGTGGCTTAGATGGTTAAGAATCCGCATGCAGTGCAGGAGACTGGGATTCGATCCATGGGTCAGGAAGATACCCTGGAGAAGGGAATGGCTACCCACTCCAGTTCTGGTATAGAGAATCCCATGAACAGAGGAGCCTGGCGGGCTACAGTCCCACCAAAGAGTCAGATACAACTGAGCTACTAAGCACACAAGTCCTCATTTCTCTCTGCCATTCCTCATTTCTGTCCTTTCCCTCCTACCCTCCCAGTTTTGGGTGTTTGTTTTGCTTTCATACATCTCTCTTCTTCTGAGGCTCGAATCCTGTCGGTTATCTATTGTCCTGTTTCCTGTTAGTTAATCTCTGACCTTTCACAAATTAACTTTGACAAAGTCTCTTGATTAACAAAGGAAATACACAAGTCATAGTAAAGGGGGCACACTGAAGTCACATATACTTGGGGACTTGTTTATTCTTCACACCACTTCTGGAAAGATCCAGAAGAAATGGAGTATACCTGGAAGTGTTTGGTTACCAGAGAAGCGAAGAGTAAACTTTTATTACAAATATTACATATCTTTAACAGAAATTATTAACAATAGAAATAACATATCTTTTCTTTTCTACATAACAGTGAGTGCTTGATGAATTCTTGTTGGCATGAGAATGCATTTAGGCTTTAGAATAGAACAGAATTCTATTGTATTTCCAAATATTGGACAAAACTAACCACGAAGGGACTGGCACCAAGGAGGGGCTCAATTCTTCCTATTACTGAAACACAGCAGGACCCTATAGTCCTTCCCCCCATGTCCTCTGCCTGTCCTTTGTCTATGGAAAACTTTAGTCAAAGAATAAGTTTAGTCAGAGAAATGAGCACATTCACAAACAAAGGAAAACAGTCACAGGAGATCAAATAATAAGTACTCATTAAGTATAATCAAAGATGTTTTGTTCCTTCTCAAGGGCTATACATAATATTCTGAGCCATATCCTTTCAGCAGTCTTATAGACACTGAAAGGCTCATCAGATGGAGAAATTGAATACATGAAGATCAGGCTGTAGCCGTGTTGTAGGCTGCCACAGTTATGAGTGAAAGCGTGAAAGTAAAAGTCGTTCAGTTGTCTCCGACTCTTTGCGACCCCATGGACTATACAGTCCATGGAATTCTCCAGGCCAGAATACTGGAGTGGGTAGCCTTTCCCTTCTCCAGGGGATCTTCCCAACCCAGAGATCAAACCAGGTCTCCGACATTGCAGGTGGATTCTTCACCAGCTGAGCCACAAGGGAAGCCCAAAAATACCGGAGTGGGTAGCCTATTTCTTTTCCAGTGGATCTTCCCAACCCAGGAATTGAACCGGGTCTCCTGCATTGCAGGTGGATTCTTTACCAACTGAATTATGGGGAATTGGCTTCAAAGACATGGAGACAAACCAGCCCTGGAACTGAAGATTGCTGCTGCTGCTGCTAAGTCGATTCAGTTGTGTCCGACTCTGTTCGACCCCATAGACAGTAGCCCACCATACTCCCCCGTCCCTGGGATTCTCCAGGCAAGAACACTGGAGTGGGTTGCCAGTGCCCTCTCCAATGCATGAAAGTGAAAAGTGAAAGTGAAGTCGCTCAGTTGTGTCCGACTCTAGCGACCCCATGGACTGCAGCCTAGCAGGCTCCTCAGTCCATGGGATTTTCTAGGCAAAACTACTGGAGTGGGGTGCCATTGCCTTCTCCGGGAACTGAAGATTAACTGTACCTAAAACAACTAGATGACCCTGGTCAGACCACTGATGACCAATCTGAAGATGACTGTCAGAGCTGACTGTACTGTTTCTGCTGTGGCCCCCTTCCTCAGCCTATAAAAGCGCTCACCCCCTGTTTGTCAGGATGGTAGTCGACCTTTGGACAGATACCCACCCTCCCAAGTTCACTGGTGGGCACCGGGCAACCTTCCCATTTCTGAGGTCTACTGCTATTTGGGCTTTCTCTCCAGTTGGTTCAGATGTGTATATGATGTTGAGACTGTTTAGGGGCACGAGGTGCTATTAGGGCATTTTGCCAGTTGATTCTGATGTGTGTTTGATGTTGAGGACCATTGGTGGGCACTGACTGCTATTTGGGCATTTTTGCCAATTGGTTCTGACATCCATCTACCACTGAGGACTGTTTGTGAGCATTGAGTGTCATTTGGGACTTTTGCCAATTGGTTCTGATATCTGACTACCGTTGAGGATCATTTGTGTTGGAGAAGTGTTTGTTTGGGACTCCGTACCAGTCACCACTGGAGAGGGTTTATGACAGCTCTGTTGTTTGATGTGTGACTGGATATTCCATTTGTGTGATTGACAGTATTGTTGCCTATGTAAAATGAGAAAATCAGGTTCAATTCATTAAGAAAAAGTCAAGCTATAAAACTATGACTATAGAAAAAGAAAGATGATTTTTTTCTGAACAATGTATGGCAACAGTATTCCTTAGACTCCAGAGAAAACTGGTTAAGATGAAACTCTTTTGAAATTCCAAAACTTGTTCTTTTTGCATATGCAGTTAGAGAAACCTGGCTTGATAAAATGGTTTTTTTCAGACACTAAGGAAATGAATATGCCTAGGAGAAAATTTGAAGTTAGTTTTTATCATGTCCTTGAAATACAAACACAGACCACTTTGCCTGGGACTCTAACCTTGGGTTAAATAGTAAAAGTTTAAGCCAAGGGAAACAAAAGGGAAGCTTTTTAACATTGAGAGTATAAATTCAACTATTCTGACTATTATTAATAAACTGATAAAGTTTATTCACAATGCCTAATTTATGAAATGTAGAAAGATGAAGCAATGATATCTCTGTTTGTCTGAATGTCTATATGTCTGAATATGTGTTTTTGTCTTTGGATAATATTGCTGAGGTTAATTTGTAAATGAGATCAATTTAATTGGCTTAAAAAATAAGTGCTTACAAATCCAACAAATCTAAATGTATCTACTTTTGTCTTGCAAGACCAAGAAGGAAACTAAAAATGTTTGGGTTTATAAACACATACCCTGTACCACATTTAAGAGAAATTTTGATATGAAAAATGTATGTTTTTAGAGGTTATAGAATATGTTCTTGAATTTTCCAATCAGAAAATGCTGGTATAACATTTCAATCACTTGTTTCTTGGTTTTGTTAAGGTTTTCCAGGGTTAAAACTTGTGATGTGTATAAATGATAAGGGAAGCGTTTCAGTGTGTAAAGCAAGTAGGATATGTGTGTTTTCAGTGAAGAGAAGGTATAAAGAATGGAAATATTTTTGTTGAGGAAAAATGATAATAATTTTATCCTACAGTTGTTTGTTTCTGGATGGGGAAATACAGGACAAATTTGTTTGAATCCATAAAATGGTAAAAGATTTGTGGAAAAGGAACTTTGAGAAAAGAATTTTGTACATTGTCAGGATACACACTGAGGAAACCAGAAGGGAAAGAGACATGTGTACCCCAATGTTCATCGCAGCACTGTTTATAATAGCCAGGACATGGAAGCAACCTAGATGTCCGTCAGCAGATGAATGGATAAGAAAGCTGTGGTACATATACACAATGGAGTATTACTCAGCCATTAAAAAGAATACATTTGAATCAGTTCTAATGAGGTGGATGAAACTGGAGCCTATTATACAGAGTGAAGTAAGCCAGAAAGAAAAACACCAATACAGTATACTAATGCATATATATGGAATTTAAAAGATGGTAACAATAACCCTGTGTACGAGACAGCAAAAGAGACACTGATGTATAGAACAGTCTTATGGACTCTGTGGGAGAGGGGGAGGGTGGGAAGATATGGGAGAATGGCATTGAAACATGTATAATATCATGTATGAAACGAGTCGCCAGTCCAGGTTCGATGCACAATACTGGATGCTTGGGGCTGGTGCACTGGGACAACCCAGAGGGAGGGTATGGGGAGGGAGGAGGGAGGAGGGTTCAGGATGGGGAACACAGGTATACCTGTGGCGGATTCATTTCGATATTTGGCAAAACTAATACAATATTGTAAAGTTTAAAAATAAAATAAAAAAATTTAAAAAAAGATTTTGGAAAAATTGTTGAGTAAAGTTGTCACAGAGTATAACTTCTCACAATGTGTAGCACTGATGGCTTTAAGTTCACTGCTTAAAGCACATGTCCAATGTTTGTGTGACAACTGGGTATAAATGATAAAATGCATGGCTTATAAAGTGTTTCCCTATGAATATACCTCAGAGCCTGTCCATGATACCTGATTAGTTTTCCCCTAATGTGGACAACTAGGCAGATACATAAACATAAAGGAGGTCTAGAACCGAGGGACATGGATAGACCCAGAGCGGACTACTGAGCCACCCTGGCAACGCTGGAAAAATATACTGCTACTGCAAAGTCCCTTCAGTTGTGTCTGACTCTGTGCAACCCTGTAGCCAGCAGCCCACGAGGCTCCCCTGTCCCTGGGATTCTCCAGGCAAGAACACTGGAGTGAGTTGCCATTTCCTTCTCCAGTGCATGAAAGTGAAAAGTGAAAGTGAGGTTGCCCAGTCATGTCCGACTCTTAGCGACCCCATGGACTGCAGCCTACTAGGTTCCTCCATCCATGGGATTTTCCAGGCAAGAGTACTGGAGTGGGGTGCCATTGCCTTCTCCAAAAAATATACTGATTATCAACAATTTCTATGGAAAGATTTACAGTTGAAAAGTGTAAATGATGAAAGAGATTTTCACATGTTGAGGTATGGGGAAATCATTCTGGCTTATACATGACTTACTTTGAACTTTAGGCTAACCAAAACAGCCTGTTTGTGGCCTATTAAACGTATATTGTGTAACTTCCACGGTGGCTTAGACGGTTAAGTGTTTGTCTACAATGTGGGAGAACCAGGTTTGATCCCTGGGTCAGGAAGATCCCCTGGAGAAGGAAGTGGCAATCCACTCCAGTACTATTGCCTGGAAAATCCCATGGACAGAAGAGCCTGGTAGGCTACAGTCCATGGGGTCGCAAAGAGTTGGACATGGCTGAGCAACTTCACTTTTACTTTCAAACGTATATTGTACATTTGCTTTAACCATTTAGAAAAATAGATTCAGAGAACAATACAAAGATGCATTTTGATTATTATCCTCATTGTAATATGTCTAGTAATTTTCAAATGTTTGTCCAGGTACTATGACAAAGTAATGTTCCCTTTCTTGCTCTGTGTCTCCACAAGATTGAGGAGTATCAAAGAAAAGGGGGGACTGAACCAGAGCAGCGCCCCCCCCCCCCCGCCACCCCCGATACTTCCTCCCATGTCCTCTGCCTGCCTTTTGTCTATGGAAAACTTCAGTCAAAAAATAACTTTAATCAGAGAAATGAGCACATTCACAGACAGAGGAAAACAGCCAAAGGAGACCAAATAATAATAATGTACTCATTAAGCATCTCAAGGACCTTTAGTTCCTTCTCAAGGGGTACAGATAATATTCTGAACCATATCCTGTGAGCTGTCTGATAGATACCAAAAGGCCCACTAGCAGGAGAAGTTGATTACATGATAACCAGGCTGTAGCCATGAGGCAAGCTGCCCACTTATGAGAACTGACCTCAAAGAAATGGAAAAAACCCAACCCTGGAACTGAAGATTAATTGTACCTAAGATAACCAGGGGTTTCCCCAATGGCTCAGTGGGTAAAGAATTTGCCTGCCATGCAGGATATCCAGGAGACATGGGGCTTGATCCCTGGGTTGGGAAGATCCCCTGGAGAAGGAAATGGTAACCTTCTCCAGTATTCTTGCCTGGAAAACCCCATGGACAGAGGAGCCTGGCTGACTACAGTCAATAGGGTCACAAAGAGTTGGATACAACTAAGCACGCAGGAACGACATTGCAAAATAACCAAGATGGTGCTGGTCAGATCACCAGTGACCAATTTGAAGACAACTGTCAGAGCTGACTGTACTGTTTCTGCATATAGCCCCCTCCCTCAGCCTATAAAAGCTCTCACCTTCTCCTTGTCAGCGGGGTGGGAAGCGAGTCAGCCTTTGGACAGATGTCCGCCCTCCCCTCCCAGTTGCTGGCACCTGAAATGAAGCAAATTTTCCTTTCCACCAACCTGGCCTGTTTATTGACTTTTGGGCAGTGAGCAGCTGCACCCCACACCTTTTGGTAACATTACTATAATACTCCTGAGAGGCCAAAACACCACGTGCATATTTATGTGTGATCAAACAGTGGGCCCATCCAAGATGTCTTTTTTTTAAAATTGAAGTATAATTGATATACATTATCTTAGTTTCAGATGCACAACATAATGACTCGATATTTGTATATATTATCACAATCAGTCTAGTTACCATCTGTAACATACAAGGTTACAAATTTTTTCTTCTGAAGATAACTTAAAAGATTTATTTTTTATTTATTATTCAAATTTGAAGCGCAATATTATTGACTACAGTCATCATTGCTGTACGTTACATTCCCATGATTTATTTATAACTGGAAGTTTGTACCTCTTGATCCCCTTCACCCACTTCTCCCACCCCCTCAACCCCCTTCCCCTCTGACAAACTTTTCTCTGTATCTATGAGTTTTGTTTGTCTCCTTTTTCAGATTAACAATGAACTATCAGAAGCAGAAGTTAAGAAAATAATCTCATTCACAATTCCATCCACAAGAATGAAATATCTGGGAATAAATTTAACCAAAATGCCTCATTAGACCAATTATGGTAGAGCAATTCACATTCAGGGTCTGACATTTGGCTTTGTCCTTTATTTTTAAGGAATCAGGTAAAATGTTTATATGGTGATAATAGAAGTTAGGAAACCAAAATTATCAAGACATAAAGGTATCTAGTGATTTTGACTCTAAGGTTATATCTCTTTCTGCTGAATTACAACATTATGGGATACAGGGCAGAAGAGTTTCTGAAGTATTTGGGGGGAAGTTTATAGAATAAGATATTTTTCTTACTCTGAGAAAATGAAAAATGTTTAAAATAAATTTAACATTAAAATATTTAATGTTTAAAATAAAAGCCTGAACCAAGTCCCTGTTAAAGGTACTAAAATGTCAGCACATTAGAAACGTGTGCCACTCTTCTGAGAAAAGGTTTCTCTGAGCTATTTTCCTTAGTAGAGAGACTTTTTATGGTTCTTATTGTAAAAATCTTGGAGAAGCTTGAAAACAACAAAGCAGACAGGAAGCAGAGTTCAATTTCTGGAAAGCTAAGGGAAGAAAAGCATATCACTGAAAATGTAGCTCCTTCTGAAGATTCTTTAAACACAGAGGTGGGGAAGCAATGATTAAAAAACAAAACTGGCATAGGGATAGGCTAACGAGAATGTGGTGTGCCAGTGACTAACTGGTCTGTTTTGAGTTTCTAGGGCTTTATTCTACCTTTTTTTTTTTTTTTCTGGCCGTGCCAGGTCTTCATTGTGGCACACAGGTTTTAGAGATGAAAATGCAAGGGCATTCTAGTGTTGCAGCATTCTTGTCGTATTTGCCCCAGGGCATGTGGGATATCCATTCCCGAAAAGGGATCCAACCACGTCCCCTGCATTGGAAGGCAGATTCTCGACCACTGGGCCATTAGGGAAGTCCCCTATTCTACTTTTTTATACAAAATCTTTCCTAAAAAATGCTCCCCAGCCCAAACACTTTTTCAGGCTGTTAAAAACAAGTTCAGAGTCAAGTTTATAGCAAGAAATGATTAGCCTAGAACAGCAAAGACCTACAAGAATTTTGAGTTCTAGAAAATTTTAGACACACCTAAAGAATGCTGTCAAGTCTTGGCCTTGTCTACCTCAGATTTCCATTAACTGAATGAGGACGATACATTTTTCTGTTTATCTCTTTGACTAATTTTCTCACAGTGGGTGGCTTTGTTCTTGGCAGGTTCTGAGGCATTGATTTCTCTGTAGATGTGAAATATGATCAGGCTGGTTGAATGATTGCTGTTCATTGTATTGGGACCAGGAGTTGAATCTCGCTGGTGGGGACCTGCTGAATTTTAGAGAAGGCTGAGAAAATTGCTAGAGCTACACTCACGCTATATGGCTAACTGGATATGCTGTGTTAGGAGGCTTTCAGAATCGTGCAGCTGCTATGCAGCTGAGCCCTCCAGAGAACCTTAAGACTCCTGGATGGGGTGATATGGACAGGTTTCAGTCACTGTCTGCCTTCATTGCTCATGTTGGCAACCTCTGCTGCAGTGTCCAGTGTGCAGCGGGAGATCACATGCGAATACTTGTCTCAGCAGCTCATCCCCTAGTTCAATCATTTCTTGTGAGTTCACCTGCTGCACAGTTAGATCCCTAAGACCTTAATGCCATCAAACTGTGCTGGTTGCCCCTGACAGAAAGGCTGTAAATCACCTTGAGAAAAGAAAAGAAAAGCACTGTCTCTGATAGTTTCTCACTTCCTGTATTTTGTGGATGTTATCTGATTCTCTTGGTGTTCATCAGTTTATTGCCCATTTTCCAATCCTTTATGAGTCAGAAAGTTGTGGAAGTTTGTAAGGCTAAAGTGCAGGGCCACTAAGAAGTGTAAAGGGGCACATGGAGCTGAAAACAGCCCTATTCCACTTGCCAGTTCTGTTCTCAACCTGAGGCTGAATCTGCCTGGAGGGCATGCGAAGTCGCTTCAGTTTTATCCAACTGCTTGTGACCCTATGGACTGTAGCCTGCCAGGCTCCTCTGTCCATGGGATTTTCCAACCAAGAATACTGGAGTGAGTCGCCATGCCCTCCTCTAGGGGGTCCTTCCAACCCAGGGGTCAAACCTGTGTCTGTTATGTCTCCTGCATTGGCACCCAGCTTCTTTACCATTCGCACTATCTGGGAAGCCTGCCTGGAGGGTAGAGTGTCTTTTTGTTTACACAAAGGCACCACAGCATGCAGCATGGCCCAAAGCACTTTGGGTTCCATGACACCCAGTACATCCGATTCTACTGCAAAGGCTTATGCTGCTGCTGCTAAGTCGCTTCAGTCGTGTCCGACTCTTTGCAACCCCATAGATGGCAGCCCACCAGGCTTCGCCATCCCTGGGATTCTCCAGGCAAGAACACTGGAGTGGGTTGCCATTTCCTTCTCCAATACATGAAAGTGAAAAGTTAAAGCAAAGTCGCTCAGTCGTGTACGACTCTTTGTGACCCCATGGACTGCAGCCCACCAGGCTCCTCCATCCATGGGATTTTCCAGGCAAGAGTACTGGAGTCGGGTGCCATTGACACACTGCCAAAGGCAAGCCTTCACATTGACTTTTTCCATCCCATGAATATATACCATGGAAAAAGAGGCAGCATCCTCTTTGTTGCATTTTTAAAGATCATAATAACCCTCTTGGCCACTTACCCTGTTCTATAAGGGATAAGAGTTGTCCTTTTTGGATGCTTTGGCATTGCGGAGCATGAAGGATGAAGAATGCATCTTGGAAATCTGTTGCTAAAAACTCAGTCACATGCCGGCTGTGTTCTGCCTTCAAACTTCCCGTTTTTCAGATTGCCTGTGCCCTTAGCTCTCTTTCCACTGTTCCACAGAGGCTCCCTGCCAGTAGCTCAGAAACTGAGGAGGGTGGGGATGTGGGTGTCTCCATGCAGACCCGGAACTGACACACTGCCTTTAAAAACGTTTAGGTTACTAAGCTGTTTGTTATTATTGTAACTTTTACTGTTTCTTTCAAATCAAGTTATTACTCCTCCTGGAAAAGCGCTTTGACAACTTCCTGTATAGAGGATGAAGTTACTTTCAAAGGTTATCTGAGTTCACTTTTAATCCCTTAAGAAAACAGCAATCGGCATTGTAAGAGACTAACTATGATAAACGTACTGTGGCTTCCCCCACTAGAAGTTACATCCCAGAGCTGCAAAAAATGGAGTCTTTTATAGCACAGAGAACTTTCTCTGCTGGGCTGCACTCAAGTTATGATGGTAATTTTGAATTGCACTTTTACCCAAAGAAAAAATTTAATATCAGCAAATTCAGTGCAACCATAACACAGAATGAGAAGTTCAGGAAATTCTGGCTGAAGTGTAAGCAAAGAATCAAGGTTATGTTGTCACATAGGTTTCTTTTTATTTCTTTTTATTCAAATAGCTATTCATTAAGCTCTTATTTAACTTATATGCAGAGTACATCATGAGAAATGCTTGCCTGGAAGAAGCACAAGCTGGAATTAAGATTGCTGGGAGAAATATCAATAACCTCAGATATGCAGATGACACCACCCTTATGGCAGAAAGTGAAGAGGAACTAAAAAGCCTCTTGATGAAAGCAGAAGAGGAGAGTGAAATGTTGGCTTAAAGCTCAACATTCAGAAAACTAAGATCATGGCATCCGGTCCCATCACTTCATGGGAAATAGATGGGGAAACAGTGGAAACAGTGTCAGACTTTATTTTTCTGGGCTCCAAAATCACTGCAGATGGTGATTGCAGCCATGAAATTAAAACATGCTTACTCCTTGGAAGGAAAGTTATGACCAACCTAGATAGCATATTCAAAAGCAGAGACATTACTTTGCCAACAAAGATCTGTCTAGTTAAGGCTATGGTTTTTCCAGTGGTCATGTATGGATGTGAGAGTTGGACTGTGAAGAAAGCTGAGCACAAAAGAGTTGATGCTTTTGAACTGTGGTGTTGGAGAAGACTCTTGCGAGTCCCTTGGACTGCAAGGAGATCCAACCAGTCCATTCTAAAGGAGATCAGTCCTGGGTGTTCTTTGGAAGGACTGATGCTAACGCTGAAACCTCAATACTTTGGCCACCTCATGTGAAGAGTTGACTCATTGGAAAAGACTCTGATGCTGGGAGGGATTGGGGACAGGAGGAGAAGGGGACGACAGAGGATGAGATGGCAGGATGGCATCACCTACTCAATGGACGTGAGTCTGAGTGAACTCCGGGAGTTGGTGATGGAAAGGGAGGCCTGGCGTGCTGCAATTCATGGGGTCACAAAGAGTCAGACACGACTGAGCGACTGAACTGAACTGAGCTGAACTGAAGTTCTAATAAAACCTGAATAAAACACTATGGATGGTACTAAGAAGTACCCGCTAGCTGAGCAGCTGACCTCATCTGACCCATCTCCCCTGAGGATAGAACAGCACACGCGTCATTGGTGACTGCATTTGACAAAGGCAGTGTGTCATCTCCCGGTCTGCAGGGAGAAAGCCTCCTCCCCAACCCTCCCCAATTTCTGAGCTACTGGCAGGGAGCCTCTGTGGAGCAGTGGAAAGGGAGCTAAGGGCACAGGCAATCTGACAAATGGGAAGTTTATTTTGTCAACAAAGGTCCTTCTAGTCAAGGCTATGGTTTTTTCAGTGGTCATGTATGGATGTGAGAGTTGGACTATAAAGAAAGCTGAGTGCCAAAGAATTGATGCTTTTGAACTGTGGTGTTGGAGAAGACTCTTGAGAGTCCCTTGGACTGCAAGGAGATCCAACCAGTCCATCCTAAAGGAGATCAGTCCTGGGTGTTCATTGGAAGGACTGATGTTGAAGCTGAAACTCCAATACTTTGGCCACCTGATGCAAAGAGCTGACTCATTTGAAAAGACCCTGATGCTGGAAAGATTGAGGGCAGGAGAAGGGGATAACAGAGGATGAGGTGGTTGGATGGGATCACCAACTCAATGGACATGGGTTTGGGTGGACTCTGGGAGTTGGTGATGGACAGAGAGGCCTGGCGTGCTGCGGTTCATGGGGTCGCAGAGTCGGACATGACTGAGCGACTGAACTGAACTGAACTGAAGGCAGAACACATCTTGCATGTGACTGAGTTTTTAGAAACAGATTTCCAACATGCATTCTTCTTCATCCTTAATGCTCTGTAATGCCAAAGCAGTCAAAAAGAAAAAGAAAAAGACAACTTAGAAATAAGGTGAAGTAGGGGGCAGGGCTGTGGAGGGAGAGAATGGCCTTGGGCAGTGAAAGTTCTTCAATCTATTTATTTCTCCAAGTTCTGAACTGGGATTTGTAAACTGTAAAGTCTCAAACCCAATTTTTAACAAAAGTGAAAAAGGCTTCCTATTTGATTGAGAAAACAGGGTGACTAAATACTACGAGAATTCATGAGCATAATAATTTCCATTTATCCATAGTAATCATGTTGAAGGAACCATGATAAAGGCTCAGTACTAAGTTGCTGGGTTGTTTTTGTGTGTGTGTGGTAAAGTACAGCATTTATTGTAAGGCACAAATACAAGAATGGGTGGTTCATGCTCTGAAACTCCAAACTCCCTGAAAGGTTCCCAATATTCACAATGATTTTTAAAAAGAATTCTCTTAGAGAGATACTACTACAAACCCTGCTCTCTAGTTGGGAAAACTGAATTTTAACCCAAGTATTGAACTCCAAAACTCATTGTCTTGACATATTAATAGATGCTTCTTTAAATGATTCAACTATTTACATGACAAAGTGTACTATGCTATGCATTCTTCTCTTGGATTTATATCCATACTTTTATCTCCAGTCTCTTTTGCTGCCAGCTATCTTAGGTAGATGTGTTCCTGATCAGCGGTCACCTCCAGAATTATCTTTAATGCCCAGGATTATCTAGTTCCCAGGACTGGGCTTCTGTTTTGACTCCTGCTGTTTTCACTAGGCCTGCTTCCCTTGGGGCTGAAATTGTTCCCTGAGCCCCTATACAGGGCTGTGTCTCTTCTACTTCTGGAGAAGCCTCCTGGATGACATCTCTTTGGGTGTCTAATTCATCACAGAGAACTGAGAGATACCTGTTTGTCTCAAAATCATTGATGCTGACCATTGTCATGGGACTCTCATCTAATGCTTTGTACCTCCTCAAATAGCCAAACCTGCTGTCAGGGCTATTCTGCCTTATCTAGTAGGTGGGTCTGGAATTGTAGCTGTGACATTGACAGTAACCATATCTTAAGTACAAACATATTACTACTACATACTTTCTCACCAGCTATACCTGTGCATTTACCTGAAGGAACACAAATTATTTGTTTATAAATGACTTTCTTCATATTATAGGTTTATACATATATATATGCACACACATATATACACATGATAAATGCATTAGGGGTTTATGTTTCAGTTTAGTTCAGTCACTCAGTTGTCTCTGACTCTGCGATCCCACAGACTGCAGCATACCAGGCTTCCCTGTCCATCACCAACTCCCGGAGCTTGCTCAGACTCATGTCCATTGAGTCAGTGATGCCATCCAAGCATCTCATCCTCTGTCGTCCCCTTCTCCTCCTGCCTTCAATCTTTCCCAGCATCAGGGTGTTTACCAATGAGTCAGTTCTTTGCATCAGGTGGCCAAAGTATGGGAGCTTAGGCATCAGTCCTTCCAATGAATATTCAGGACTGATTTCCTTTAGGATGGACTGGTTAGATCTCCTTGCAGTCCAAGGGACTCTCAAGAGTCTTCTCCAACACCACAGTTCAAAAGTATAATTCTTCGGCGCTCAGCTTTCTTTATAGTCCAACTCTCACATCCATACATGACTACTGGAAAAATTATGACTACAAAAAAAATTCTTTTAATGATGTATGTAAATAAGTTGGGGCTTCCCAGGTGGCACTAGTGGTAAAGAATCCACCTGCCAAAGCAGAAGACATTAAAGGATGCAGATTCTAGCCCTGGGTTGGGAAGATCCTCTGGAGAATAAAATAAAAATACAGCCCATTTGTGTTCTTGCCTGGAAAATCACATGGACAGAGGACCCTGGCAGGCTACGGTCCAGGAGGTTGTAAAGAGTTGGACATGACTGAAGTGACTAAGCATGCATGTAAATAAGTTTAACTGTGGCTTTCATTTCAGAATAATAAAAGGGTCCTAAAATATTTGGCATTGTAAGGCACGGTTAAGAGCACTGGGGTGGTGAAGAGTAAATCTTCACCACCTTTTAAAAAAAGACTTTAGTTCAGATTCAGGTTCTGAATATGAGGACTGTGATAAGGATCAAATTACCTTCTTGAGTCTCAACTTATCTATAAAATGGAGACAGTAATTATAATTCAGGGCTGTTATGAATATTAAATGTCAGTGTATGTAAATCCCTTCTACCCTGCATATAGTAAATGCTGAAAACTGTTAGCTATTATGATCATTATTAAAATATGGATGATATATACCTTGTAAGATTATAAAAATTCAGCAACAAGTAGACAAACTGCCTAATTAACAGACATTGTGACTATCACATCTCATTGAATCCAGGTTGTACCATTATTTTAGTTACCTCCAAGAAAGACAATAAAGACTGCCAGTGGCACAATAGTTATAGATAGTAAGGTTGAAAAATGAAATGTTAGTCACTCAGTCGTAGACGACGCTTTGTTACCCCAAGGACTGTAGCCCGCCAGGCTCATCTACCCATGGAATTCTCCAGGTAAGAACATTGAAGTGGATTGCCATTCCCTTTTCCAGGGATCTTTCCGACCCAGAAATTTAACCTGGATCTCTAGCATTGCAGTTATAAATAGTAAGGTATAGATTCCAATTTCAGGTACGTTAAGTGTGAAAAATTTTGCATTAAAATAAAAAATACTTTATCTCTTCTTCTCTTCCCTATTACTTAAAGAATGAAGAATCTTTACTCCTTAGAGTCTGAAATTGTGTTTCCTATTCTTTTTCCTACCAAGACCCTAGGATCTCCTACTTACTTGGCTACAAAAGGGCTACAAGCACTGTAAGCTTTCTGTATCACTTTTATACTATCATGATTCCTTTATCTATTCCATCTCAGTGTGAATTCAACTGCTCAGCATTTTGATTCTTGTTATATAAGATAAATGAATATTTTAAAAGCCCAAACCTCTTCCTAGTTACTTAACACCTCTGATCTAGTATTTAGGTTCAGAACCATTCAGTAATGCATATGTACACCTTTGGGCTTTCCAGATGGCTCTAGTTGTAAAGAACTCACCTGCCAATGCAGGAAAGGTAAGAGATGGGGGTTCCATCCCTGGGTCAGGAAGATCCCCTGAAGGAGGGCCTGGCAACCCACTCCAGGATTCTTGCCTGGAAAACCTCATGGACAGAGGAGTCTTGCAGGCTAGTTTATGGGGTCACAAAGAGTTGGACATGACTGAAGCAACTTAGCACACATGCATGCCTTTTAAGTGAAAAGCATGGTGATTGACCAGGCACTCCATGGGAACAGAAACTGACAAAGCCTGCGAAGAAATTCGAATGTGAAGTAAGAAATGGCAAATTTATGTGCTAAAGGTGGTAGAAAGGTTAAATAGAATGAAAGTGAAGAGTAGAAAACTTTCTCACAAAATTACTTCCTAGGAAATCTCTTCAAATGCTCAGAAACACTGTTCTCTCAGTCTCACCAACAAGTAAAGTGTTAATATAGTTGGTCTCTTATTTGGCTAAACAAAATTAAACAAACATAATAATTTCAGAAATAATAGAAATCAGAAATCATTCAAAATAAGGTTTTAGTTATTCCGTTTATTTCACTTAGGACGCTCAGTGGACATTAAGTGGGGTACTTAAAAGTCATTTCAATTAGGCATCTCTTTAGTCCTTCATCGATTATTTCAAGTGTTCTAGTCTCAAATACATTCCTTTCTTCTACAAACTTCTGAAAGAGATGAGTACCTCCACCCACACCAAAATAATGTACTTTGCTGGCCAAAAGCACCTGCCCATTTTTATCTAACAATCTAAGGAATGTTTGGTGCAAAGGAACATAATAATCTGGATTGTAAATCGTTTCTGAAGTAAGAATGAGATCATATTTTTCAAAGAGTTTTTCACTGCTCAGTATAAGCTTACAAAACTCAGACCACTCCCCTGAAAAGAAGCGGCATTTACATAGCTGTTGTGCTACTGTTGATCTCCTGAGTCTTTTCACATCTGGTTCATTTACATCATTTTCTTCATCTTCCAAAGTCAAGTTGGCCACTACATTAGGTAAGGTTACTTCATCAATCACCACACTGTTATAATCTTGAAAATGAATTTCTTTGGCACCTCCCTTGAGTGCCATTATACCCAGCAACCCTGATCCACAACCGAGATCCAACACTTTTTTCCCAGCAAATTTCACTTTGGCCTTTGTCAAATATGCCATGAGGTCAAAGGTACACTCCCAGATTTTCAAGCCTCCTTCATAAACACCTGAAATCAGGTCAGAGTGAGAAGAAAAGCTTTTTGAAATGATATTTTCTCCAGGGAAGTTCTCTTTCAACAAGGTGGTTTTCATTATTGATATGTTAACGTGTTGGAGACCTGGTAATGTTTCTGTGACTTTATTTTCTAACACTGTCTTTAAATCTTTAGGCACAGCATGCTCTTTGGCAACTTTCAAGCAGGGCTTTTCCTCATGTGGTTCCAAGTTACTTGAACTGTTAGCTGCACCAAATGAGCTGTCTGGGTCTTGAGAGGGAGCCTCATTTCTCTCTGACTTATGTTCCCACAAATGGTCCTGCAGCAAGTCAGATTGTTCTGTGGAACATTTTTTGTCTCTGTGTGTACCTTTTTGTCTTTCTGAGACTAAAGACTCTTTTGAAGAATGTAGGGCCAAAGCTCCATCTCCAAGAGGTGTTAATTCATCTTCCAGATGGTCTTCTATAGTGAAATTAAATTGAAAAGTCATTCTCTCATAAAATGCACACAAACGTTAAACTTCAAGGAAGCTTCTTCAACTTCTGGATAAAACTGATGACACACATATAAACCTGCCTCAATTAATTATTCTGTTAGTTTTGCTGAAGGTCTATTTCTCTTTAGCTGCATATACAGTTATAAATATTCAGAGCTATTTCCAAATGACTTTCAAGAGGTCTTTGCTCTTCTTTCAGTGCAGCTCTAGAGAAAAAAAAAGAAAATTGTTATTAAGAAGCAAAGTGACACATTTCATTTAAATTTAATACTAAACATTCCACCCTCCCCCACGAACAGCTTTTCTATGAAAGCTGTGGAGAGAGAGGGAGACAGATTTGGAAACACACACAGCCTTCAGGGTTCAAAAGCTGAAGATAATAAACTCTAAAAACAAACAAAAGAACAGCAGCAGCAGCAACAATTAAAAACAATACAGTCTGAAATTCTCGAGCAGAAAATGATCAGCTTAGCGATTGTCACGACCCTGCCCAAACATATAATATTTACCTCTTAAACTGCCAGAATCTCTTCAGTCTGTTACCGTTTCATGTAACAGGACTTCAAGATTGAATCTTGCTGAATGAGCATCCCTTTAAAAACATGCACAGCTATGCTGATGTGTGTAAATTCACCCAAATGACCTAACTACAAACACTTAGCCGAGATCAGCAGCCCTAAGTGTACGGAGTGAGGTAACTCTGGAGTAATTAGTAAAGATTAGCTTGACACAAAATAAGGGTACTGAACCGTGTGGAGAGGCCTGTAGAAAATGGAAGCAACTTAATCAAGAGGGTCTTCTCTGTATCTACTGTGCTAGACACTTAATATATACCATCAGTTCAATCTGCACACCAATTCTGACAGGTGGGTCTCTAGCCCCATTACACAAGATATAAAGTAGGGTCAACATATTAAGTGGGTAGGTCGGCGCCTGTTTCTATCCCACTTCACCGCGGGACTTGTCATTCCTGGCCGCATGCCTAGGTCAAACCCAACCCCAGATGTGCAACCAAAAAGCCCCACGGGATGGAAGGTTGTAAATCTGGGGACTCTCGGCCCTCACCTCCCCCACAGCGTCTCAAAGCAACGTTGACAGTTATCCAAACTTGGAGATGCTCACCGCCCGACAGACTCCCTACTCACCTCGCGGAGAACGCCGGCCAGACTCGCCAGACCGGAAACGTGCACCAGTGAATCGAGTCCTCCCCAGGCCAGACAAGCCCGGCTTTCTTCCCAGTCGTGCGGGGCCCGGGCTCACCAAGGAAAGCGGCGCCCTTCTTCTCTATGGTCTTGGTTCGCAAGGCCTGCCGGGACGGTGGGAGTTTCCGGTCTTGGTTCTGGCGGGAGTGTTTTGAAGCTTTGGTGCTGGGCGAAAGCATGTCTCAGGAACGCGCTGTCCCGGAGAGCGCGGTTCCACTGGAAGAAATAAGTAGCTGGCCGGAGGAACTATGCCGCCGGGAATTGCCGTCTGTCCTGCCTCGGCTCCTTATATCCTTTACTGTCATTTCCACCTGGAGAGGGCTGTGGGGCCGGTCTCCAACTTTCTGTCTCATCTAACCGGCTTTTGGGCCTTGCTGGGTCCATGCGGCTTCAACCTTCTCCGCTCTCTGTTGACAGCGAGATGAGTAAGCGAGGAAATGAAGGGCGAGCGAGAGCCGTGGGTGCTGAGGCCAAAGTCACGCTTGGCTTTGGCATTCGGAGGGCTCTCGGGTGTTCTTACAATGGTTTTCGGCAGTGGATATGGCGTTTTCTTCCACTCCTCTGAGCCTTCAGGTTGCTCTGTATGTGCAGTTAAGTGTCATTACTTTTGCTTGGTGGAGAGCGGGGGAGACAGGAACTTAGCCTTGAGCTGTAAGGTGAGCCGACTCTGGATGAAGTAGAGGAGAGCGAGATACTCCGAGCGCTCATCTCTAAAATGGGCGGTGATAGTGAATACCTTCCTCCACTATTTTGAGAATCGAATTAAAGGACGTAGTTCTGCCATGCTGCCAGGTCTGTAAAAGATGTTAAGCAAATTCAAATGTTATTCCCGTCCGGTTTTCAAACTTCTTGGTTTATTGCTGGTGAGAAGTTGCTTCGTTTACTAATTGGCTTTCATGTGCTGCGTTTGAGGTACTTAATGACTCTTTTGTTCAGGTGCAGACCGTTTAGTAGTTGAATCCCTTTTTGGTTGTAAATGTATGTGGAGGCCTAGCCCTTCGTGTGGGGGAAGGCAATGGCACCCCACTCCAGTACTCTTGCCTGGAAAATCCCATGGATGGAGGAGCCTGGTAGGCTGCAGTCCATGGGGTCGCTAAGAGTCGGACGCCACTGAGCGACTTCCCTTTCACTTTTCACTTTCATGCATTGGAGAAGGAAATGGCAACCCACTCCAGTGTTCTTCTTGCCTGGAGAATCCCAGGGACGGGGGAGCCTGGTGGGCTGCCATCTATGGGGTCTCACAGAGTCAGACACGACTGAAGTGACTTAGCAGCAGCAGCAGCCCTTCACGTTAAAGGGTAGCTTTTTTTTTTTTTTTAACAGCTTTGAGCACAGAAAACTTAAAACTGCACTCAAAAACAAGGCCTTCACTTGAGAAATTCTGAACACTGCACAAATAATTTTTTACAGATAAAGCCAAATGTAGGTATTACTGTCACAAAGAAATCCCACTTCAGTGCCAAAGCCCTTTCTTAGTTGTTGTGCAGATACGGAATTTCTGTCCTAAAAGATTTTTGATTTCTGCAGCTAATAGCCATCCTTATCCTCAAAAACTTTTATAATGTACATAATACACAGCAGGCCGGGTGTTAGGCTTAGGGGGAACAAAGAGCATGGTTCCTCTCCCCCCCGTCCCCCCCCCTCAAGCTTATAGGGGATTTCAGTAATTGAAAGTAAAAATTTTTATTCCCACCCCCCCCCCCCAAAAAGTCAACATTCCCTCCTGGTTTTCATCTCAAACTTAAAATTCAAAAGAACCATAACCTGTTCTTTTGATGAAATTTTAAGTTTCATCTCAAAATTTGAAAGAACCTAAACCCCTAGGCTTCTTAAACGGTTTCACAAGCCAAAACCTTTAATCAAGTTCTTTCATTTCTGCCCTCAGACTGTATTTTGAATCCATCATCCCCATTTCCTGCCACTGCTCCAAACCCCCATAACCTCTCATCTGGGCTGTAGTTAATAGTTCTTTTGCTTCTACTCATGTCCTTTTATAGTCTCCCCCAAAAAAGTTCATATTGAGAAACATGTCATTTCCTTTTTAAGGCACCCCTTACCACAAAGGCTTCTTAACAAATTAGGAATAAAATCTAAACTTTTACTTTCAGGTCTCCTCATGTTCTAAGCCTTGTCCTCTCCTACTTAGCTCACTACATTCTAACCAGAGATACATGAAGGTCACCTACCTTAGGATCTTCATGTTTGTTGATGTTCCATGTAGCTCTTCTCCCAGTCTTTGGTAGGTCTCATTATTCAGGTTTCAGCTCATATGTCACCTACTCAGGTAAGCCGTTTTCAGAGCCCTCAGTTTTAGGTGGTTTCCCCAAACCCAGTCAGTAATACTTACCACATTGCTCTGTTCAGTTTTCTAAAGAGCAGTCAGATCGTTAATAGAAATTATGTTGTTTACTTTGTTTCCTTTTAGCTTTTCCTCACTATACTGTAAAGTTCATAAAGGCAGGAATTTTGTTTTCACTGCATTGTCTCCAGCACTTAGAATAGTTCCTGGCATATAGTAAGCATTCAGTGAAGGGCTAAAAAATTTTGTCATGTTTTAAAATGGCCTGAAGTCTCATTATATAATTTTGTTTTTCAGCTTTTGGTTTTACTACAGCACTTTTAACAAATGAAAGATATTTTCTATAAATCCACAGTTCTGTCACCCAAACGTTATTATTTTTATTGTTTGCATTTTACATGTTATTTTTCAGTCTTTGCCTGCATGTCTGCATAATCATAACTGAAGTTTAAATTTTGGAAGAGGTTAAATTTTTTTTTTACCTTTCCTAAAATTTATACATGAGGCAGATTCTGCCCAGTTTGAACTAAATTAGTTCTACTGAACTAAAATGAGTTAGTGACCATGCCTCATTTTGATTGCTGCTGTAAGATATGTAGTTGCAAAGTAAGATTTCAGAAAAAGAATGACTTCTTATATTACTGTGATGGGGTTGTGTTTTTTTAATTTTTCTGATTGACACATGCTTTAATAATTCTTATATTATTTTTACAGTAAAAACTTTCTAACAATTATTCTTAATGGTTTGAAAGTGTATAGTTTATAATGTGATTACTGTTAACTTTTACAGTGCATATAGGATAGTTTATTATCATGTATTTGTAAGCTCCTATTTGCAGAAGAGTTTCAGTCTGATAAGGTGCTAAGATAGATATGCTAATAACATGAAAAGAAAGTAGAAAATGATTGGTGACAGGTGTAGATACAGTACTATAGAAGTGCTAAGGAGAAATAAATTTGTTTCAGAAACCATGGATTATTATGGACTGTTTCTCATCTGTCAGAAATATGTCATAATTACATATAGTTCGAAGAGATAAGTTTATCCTAGAGCATTTTGAAAATACTTCCTTAAAGTATTTTCATTCTATAGTTTGTTAGCTTAATAAGCATTACTTTTTTAAAAGCAAAATTAAGCCAGTAATTTGAGTCTCATCTTAGTCTCTTATTATCATTGCTTAAACTTCAAGAAAGGTCTTTTGAAACACTGTTCTCAGTAGTGAATATTTTACTCAGTTCAGTTGCTCAGTCGTGTCCGACTCTTTGCGACCCATGGACTGTAGTACGCCAGGCCTCTCTGTCCATCCACAACAACTGAAGTTTACTCAAACTCATGTCCATTGAGTCAGTGATGCTATCTAACCATCTCATTCTCTGTCATCCCCTTCTCCTCCCACCTTCAATCTTACCCAGCATCAGGGTCTTTTCAAATGAGTTAGCTCTTCATATCAGGTGGCCATACTTTGGAGTTTCAGCTTCAATATCAGTCCTTCCAGTGAACATTCAGGACTGATTTCCTTTAGGATGGCCTGGTTGGATCTCCTTGCAGTCCAAGGGACTCTCAAGAGTCTTCTCCAACACCACCAGTTCAAAAGCATCAATTCTTTGGCACTCAGCTTTCTTTATAGTCCAACTTTCACGTCCATACATGACTACTGGAAAAAACATAGCCTTGACTAGACAGACCTTGTTGGAAAAGTAATGTCTCTGCTTTTTAATGTGCTGTCTAGGTTGGTCATAACTTTTCCTTCCAAGGAGTAAGCGTCTTTTAATTTCATGGCTGCAGTCACCATCTGCAGTAATTTTGGAGCCCTCAAAAATAAAGTCTGTCACTTGTTTCCACTGTTTCTCCATCTATTTGCCATGAAGTGATGGGACCAGATGCCATGATCTTAATTTTCTGCATCTTGAGCTTTAAGCCAACTTTTTCACTCTCCTCTTTCACTTTCATCAAGAGGCTCTTTAGTTCTTCACTTTCTGCCATAAGGGTGGTGTCATCTGCATATCTGAGGTTATTGATATTTCTCCTGGCAGTCTTGATTCCAGCTTGTGCTTCTTCAGCCCAGCGTTTGTCATGATGTACTCTGCATATAAGTTAAATAAGCAGGGTGACAATATACAGCCTTGACTTACTCCTTTTCCCATTTGGAATCAGTCTGTTGTTCCATGTCCAGTTCTAACTGTTGCTTCCTGACCTGCATACAGATTTCTCAAGAGGCAGATCAGGTGGTCTGGTATTCCCATCTCTTTCAGAATTTTCCACAGTTGATTGTGATCCACACAGTCAAAGGCTTTGGCATAGTCAATAAAGCAGAAATAGATGTTTTTCTGTTTCTCTCTTGCTTTTTCCATGATCCAGCAGATGTTGGCAATTTGATCTCTGGTTCCTTTTCTAAAACCAGCTTGAACATCAGGAAGTTCACGGTTCACATATTGTTTAAGCCTGGCTTGGAGAATTTTGAGCATTACTTTACTAGTATGTGAGATGAGTGCAATAGTGCAGTAGTTTGAGCATTCTTTGACTTTGTCTTTCTTAGAGATTGGAATAAAAACTGACCTTTTCCAGTCCCGTGGCCACTGCTGAGTTTTCCAAATTTGCTGGCATATTGAGTGCAGCACTTTCACAGCATCATCTTTCAGGATTTGAAATTGCTCAACTGGAATTCCATCACCTCCACTAGCTTTGTTCATAGTGATGCTTCCTAAGTCCCACTTGACTTCACATTCCAGGATGTCTGGCTCTAGGTGACTGATCACACCATCGTGATTATCTGGGTCATGAAAATCTTTTTGTACAGTTCTGTGTATTCTTACCACCTCTTCTTAATATCTTCTGCTTCTGTTAGGTCCATACCATTTCTGTCCTTTATTGAACTCATCTTTGCATGAGATATTCCCTTGGTATCTTTAATTTTCTTGAAGAGATCTCTAGTCTTTCCCATTCTATTGTTTTCTAATATTTCTTTGCACTGATCACTGGGGTAGGTTTTCTTATTGCTCCTCGCTGTTTGGAACTCTGCATTCAGATGCTTATATCTTTCCTTTTCTCCTTTGCTTTTCTCTTCTCTTCTTTTCACAGCTATTTGTAATGCCTCCTCAGACAGCCATTTTGTTTTTTTGCATTTCTTTTTCTTGGTGATGTTCTTGATCCCTGTCTCCTGCACAATGTCATGAACCTCCGTCCATAGTTCATCAGGTACTCTTGTCTATCAAATCTAGTCCCTTAAATCTGTTTCTCACTTCCACTGTATAATTGTTAGGGATTTGATTTAGGTCACCTGAATGGTCTAGTGGTCACCTGAATGGTCTAGTGGTTTTCCCTACTTTCTTCAATTTAAGTCTGAATTTGGCAATAAGGAGTTCATGATCTGAGCCACAATCAGCTCCCGGTCTTGTTTTTGCTGACTGTATAGAGCTTCTCCGTCTTTGCTTGCAAAGAATATAATCAGTCTGATTTCAGTGTTGACCATCTGGTGATGTCCATGTGTAGAGGCTTCTCTTGTGTTGTTGGAAGAGGGTGTTTACTATGACCAGTGCATTCTCTTGGCAGAACTCTCTTAACCTTTGTCCTACTTCATTCTGTACTCCAAGGCCAAATTTGCCTATTACTCCAGGTGTTTCTTGACTTCCTACTTTTGCATTCCAGTCCCTATAATGAAAAGGACATCTTTTTTGTGTGTTAATTCTGGAAGGTCTTGTAGGTCTTCATAGAACCATTCAACTTCAGCTTCTTCAGCGTTACTGGTCGGGGCATAGACTTGGATTACTGTGATATTGAACATCTTAATACTATAATACTAGTTCTCCCTTAATTTTTTTACTCTATGTATCAGCATTCTGACAATTGGATTGAGCATATTCGTAAGTAAAATTGTCTTAATTGTATGATTGCTTTGATGTCATTAAAGCTTAAGTCCCACATCTCAATACAGTTTCATATTCCTTTTCAATTCCTTATTCTTCCTGTTGTATGGTTACAACTTTTGTTATCTTCAGTTAGTTAAAATGACCAATTACCTCAAATTATAGTACTTAAAAAGTTTTAAATTTCAGTCTGCATAGATACCAAAAGTGTTCTATTTGATAACGTGTGATAAGCACAATGTACATTTTAAATATTAGTTGTTAAGCTGGTTAGACCTATAAAAAACATAATTTGCAGTCTACTGAATAACCTTCAACCTCTTTATTTGTGTAGTGTTAGTTAGGAAATACTTTGTAAGCTACAAAAAGCTGCTTGTTTAGGCATGACTAATTTGTTATTTGGAAAAGTTGACTTTAACCTCATCTGTCTTCATTACTCTTACTTGATGTTATTTACTTATTTACTTAGAAAAAGAGGTAGAGAATTAAGACTATCCTTTCTAGTTTCCCCATATATTTTGAGTTCTTTCTATTTACGTTTCACTTGATTGTGGAATTTGCTTACAATCTTGAACCTATGTGCTGCATATGGGCATATGGAGTCTAATTTTTTTTAAGTAACAGTTATTTTTTTATCCTGAGGTTAAGAGTTATGCACATTCAGTATAGAAAATTTGTTAACATGCAGAAAAACAGAATAATAAAACAATTATGAATCTGAAATATTTCAGATTTTGGCTTAAGACATCCTCATCTTGATTCTGTATATTCCTGCTAGCTTATCTGTGTATTATTCTTTGTATATACATGTTTATATATATATATATTAAAATTAGAATTATACCATTTGAAACTCTCTTCATTTTAGCTTAAAGTATTGTGGACATTTTATCATTGTTTTACATAATCTCTAACAAATGTTTTAATGATCACAGATCCTATTCAGTAGATGTACTTCATCCATTAACTAATCCTCAATTACTGAACATATAGGTTGGGTTTTTTTTTTTTTTAATTTTGCTATTATTTCAGGTTATTTAATTGTTAATAGTTTCTCCACATAGACTATGGCATTTTGAAACTGTTCAAAGCTTTTGGTTGGTAGTACTTAAATATGCTTGCATTGGGAATGGATAGTAATCTTTGTTGGCTGATGTGACTTAATATTGTTAGAAAATATATTACTATTTTCTTTTATAGAAATTCTGAAAATTATTGTGGAAATGTTTTTACCTCATATGAACCACCTGACATTGGAACAGACTTTCTTTTCACAAGTGCTGCCAAAGGTATAGTACTACTATCTTAATTAATCTACATGTTATCAAGGCTAGTAAAATGTATCCTCAGTTTTAGGCCATTTATTCTTAATTTCTTAATGTATCACATGCTTGAAATACAAATAAAACAGTTAAAAATGATTTCATGTGAGAATATAATGGTGTTAGTATGATTGTTAGGTGAATAAACAACTTATGTTTTTGGAGAGTATGGATTTTTTACTAATTGAATTTTTATTATTTGTAGTTAATTTTAAATACTCTTGTTATTTTTAAAGCTATTCATTGAAAATTGGGATGGATGATGAAGTTAATTAAGTCTCTTTTTGTATCTTTTCTATACAGTTTATTAATAATTGTTAAATTTCATTGTCTGGAAAAATGAAGCTAGAATTTATCAAAGCAGCCTTAGAATAAAAATGGCTGGAATATTGGTAAAATCAAGTAAATTAAGAGGAAGCATCAAATTCACCACTGCATTGCTACTTTTTAGATATATGTGGTATACCTTTTCTCTGAAAAGCAGAGTCATTACTTTTTTTTTTATTATGAGAACTAAAGGTACTTTGCTGACAAAATGAGATATTTTTGTGTGATAACTTATCTCTTATTAGAATGGACTTCTAAGTGTAGCTTTGAAGCAAATAGTTATCAAAACTCCTTTTACTCATTCACTCAGTTCTCTAAAAAGATTCTTAAAATTTGTTCTTGATACCAAAAAAGGTCCAGCTAACCTATGGATGAAAAGGAGATGTTGAGTGTTAACAGGCCTAAGGGAAACAGTATCCTCTTTAATTATAGTGTGTTGTCAACTATGATTATTCTTGTAGTGTAGTGTTTAGGCCACTTAACTTGTTTAGATTTTAATTTGGCTAACTTTTCAGACAAAAACACTTAGTTCTGAGGTTATGTACTGTGTCTCTAATCTAGGAATGGTATTTTGAGCTGGTCAAAAATGGAAACTGGATAAAAAACAAGTAAATAGGTAATTCAACACAGATTCATTACCACTACCAGAAAATATCCTTTTAATGTTCACATGGATGTTCATTGGTTAAGATCATCATCTTTTATTTAAGTGTAAGAGTAGCACTTTTGTTACAACACCAAAAAGTGAACTTTGAGTGATTTCTTTATGGATATTATTACAGAAATGGAAGACATCAATTTTTGTTGAAGACTTTGTATTTTTCAAAGAGATTATATTGCAGAAACACTATACAAAAAATACTATACACACACACACATTATTAACTGTATTAGGTACAGTTATTATACTGGACAATATCCTGTGGCTATTAATAATGCAAAATCAAGTCAATTTTTTTCTTGAACGGTGTGTCTTTCTTTTCTAGTGACTTCTATTACTGCTGTTTATGACCTGCTTTGTTTTCACAGACTGTGAGATTATTTGATGACATGATGTATGAGTTAACCAGTCAAGCAGGAGAACTGTCAAGCCAAAATTTAGAAATCCAGAGCACTCTAAGAAATATTTTACAAGTATGTCAAGTATATTAGGAAGGGGGGTGGGGCAGAACTTCAAGAATGTGAGAATTTTTATACTAATATTAGCTGTATACTGTTTATATAATGGCCCAATGCTAGAATTAAATTTATAGAATTAAAGATAGGAAGATATTGCAAAAGGCATAAATGAATTTTTATAAAATTTTGTGCTTAATAAACATCTAAACTTGTATAAGTTTAGACAAGTAATAAACTAGTGTAAAACAAATATAATCAAGATATCATGCCCTATCTATAATTCCAAGGCATATGTGTAGAACACCTGCCATATACTTTGATGTGTGGGTTAGTATGCCAACTTCTTTTTTTTAACCAAATGTATAGCCAGTTTTAATATTTGTAATTCTGATAGACTAAAGTTATGTGTAAGGGGGAACAGAGGGTCCGTTTTGTTCATTGCTATATCCCTAGTATACTAGTTCAGTTCAGTTTAGTCGCTCAGTCGTGACTGATGCACAGAAAATACGTTCTGAGTGAAACTTCTTTCCTTATTTCCAGACAATGGTACAGCTATTAGGAGCTCTTACTGGATGCGTTCAGCATGTCTGTGCCACTCAGGAATCCGTCATTCTAGAAAATATTCATAGTCTTCCCTCCTCAGTCCTACATGTAATCAAAAGTACATTTGTACATTGTAAGGTGAGTAATGGGTCTAAGTACACTTTAAATGGCCTAGAATCCATGAGCAAAGGGCCTGAATTGGTAGTGTTTATGTTTGTTCATGGGAGAAGGCAATGGCACCCCACTCCAGTACTGTTGCCCGGAAAATCCCATGGATGGAGGAGCCTGGTAGGCTGCAGTCCATGGGGTCACTAAGAGTCAGACACGACTGAGCAACTTCACTTTCACTTTCCACTTCCATGCATTGGAGAAGGAAATGGCAACTCACTCCAGTGTTCTTGCCTGGAAAATCCCATGGACGGAGGAGCCTGGTAGGCTGCAGTCCATGGGGTCGCACAGAGTCAGACATGACTGAAGCGACTTGGCAGCAGCATGTTTGTTCATAAGCTTACATTTATCCTGTATTATTGCAATGGGTTTTTCCACAGAGCAAACAGCATGTATGTAAATATTTGTTTCAAAATAAGTAGTTGTAGAGAAATCTTACAAAGGGGGCGCTTGCAGTTTCCTTGTTGTTGTCTTATTCTGTTTCCTCTTGATAAGGAAAGAAGTGATAAGGATTCATGTTGAGTCACAGGGATCCTGAAATAGTTCTGTCGTGGCATTGGTGACTCAGGTGAATTCCTTAACAATTAGTTGCCTATAAAAGGACCTTGACCTTTATTTAGTCCTGTGGCAGCTTTAAAGCAGAAAAGCTGGCCTAGGATTTGTGGGTCACAGGCAATTTTGATAATGCTGTTTGTTGGATAATGCTGTTGTTGGGTGATAATGCTGTTTGTTGTTACCTAATCCTTCTCTTTGGTGATAGGGTACTAAAATGTCATGCCATGGACCTAGTGTTATTAATCTTCTTTTTTGTTCTATATTTGTAAGATCTTAGAAGTCAGAGGTTGTATTTTATACATGCCTGCATCTCTCAAAGTACACTATATATGATGAAAGTTCATTAAGCATTTCTTTAATGAATATGTCATTCAGTAAAAATATTAAATTTATAAGCTCTGATAGAATGAGTTAAAATAAATTTGGCTCCTGAGCCTTCTCTGATTTGCTTTTTTCCTCTCGTTATTTTTTTGTGATCAGAATAGTGAATCTGTCTATTCTGGGCGTCTACACCTAGTCGCAGACCTTCTGCAGGCTCTTTTTAAGGAAGCCTATTCTCTTCAGAAGCAGCTCATGGAACTGCTGGATATGGTGTGCATGAACCCTTTAATAGATGAGCATGATGATATTTTGAATATGGTAGTAGGTGAGTGAGGAAAACTTACTACTTGGTATGTGATGTATATTGACTATAAACCATGCATCAACTAAATTACTGAACCCAATCATTGTTTCTAATTAGCGATTCATGATATTAAATTTATAAAAAAATTTAAATCCTACCCAATAAACTTTTAATCTTTTCAATTTTTAGATTTTGTAAAGTTGATATTTGATGCATTAACAGATTTATATATTTGGTGATTTTCCCTACTTTTTCTTCAATTTAAGTCTGAATTTGTCAATAAGGAGTTCATGATCTGAGCCACAGTCATCTCCTGGTCTTGTTTTTGCTGACTGTATAGAGGTTGTCCATCTTTGGTTGCAAAGAATATAATCAGTCTGATTTTGGTATTGACCATCTGGTGATGTCCGCTGCTTTATTGACTACACCAAAGCCTTTGACTGTGTGGATCACAACAAACTGTGGAAAATTCTTCAAGAGATGGGAATACCAGACAACCTCACCTGCCTCCTGAGAAATCTGTATGCAGGTCAAGAAGCAACAGTTAGAAATGGACATGGAACAACAGAGTCATTCCAAATAGGAAAAGGAGTATGTCAAGGCTGTATATTGTCACCTTGCTTATTTAACTTATATGCAGAGTACATGATGTGAAATGCTGGGATGGATGAAGCACAAGCTGGAATGAAGATTGCTGGGAGAAATATCATAACCTCAGACATGGAGATGACACCACCCTTATGGCAGACAGTGAAGAACTAAAGAGCCTCTTGATGAAGGTGAAAGAGGAGAGTGAAAAAGTTGGCCTAAAGCTCAACATTTAGAAAACTAAGATCGTGGCATCTGGTCCCATCACTTCATGGGAAATAGATGAGGAAAAAATGGAAACAGTGAGAGACTTTATTTTCTTGGGCTCCAAAATCACTGCAGAAGGTGATTGCAGCCATGAAATTAAAAGACGCTTACTCCTTGGAAGGGAAGCTATGATTAACCTAGACAGCATATTAAAAAGCAGAGACATTACTTTCCCAACAAAGGTCTGTCTAGTGAAAGCTATGGTTTTTCCAGTAGTCATGTATGGATGTGAGAGTTGGACTATAAAGAAAGCTGAGCACCAAAGAGTTGATGCTTTTGAACTGTGGTGTTGGAGAAGACTCTCTAGAGTCTCTTGGACTTCAAGGAGATCTAAGCAGTCCATCCTAAAGGAAATTAGTCCTGAATATTCATTGGAAGGACTGATGCTGAAGCTGAAACTACAATATGCTGGCCACCTGATTTGAAGAGCTGACTCATTTGAAAAGACACTGATGCTGGGAAAGATTGAATGCGGGAGGAGAAGGGGACGACAGAGGATGAGATGGTTGGATGGCATCACTGACTCAGTGGACATGAGTTTGAGTAAGCTCCAGGAGTTGGTGATGGACTGTGCTGCAGTCCATGGGGTTGCAAAGAGTCAGAGACAACTGAGCAACTGAACTGAACTGATATATTTAGTTAATGTTCAAAGTAGGTTGTTTCTCCACAGTGATTAGCAAAGAAAGCTGTGCAACCTTGTACCTTCTAAAGCAGTAGCTTTCAGAATTTTTAAGCTATAAATTCTTAGTAAGAAAGTTTTCATTCCTTCCTGAAACACATAAATACATGTGTATGTGTATGTTTGTGCATGTGTATGTATATACTACATTTATTTATTGTATGTGAAATAATGTACTCTATTATAGTCTATTTTATTTTTAAAAAGTGCTGATTGCTCCTTCATTCATTTCATCACTTGCCAAATGCATCATGACCCAGAGTTTAAGAAACAATACTCCATAAAGGCAAAGTTTGCATTCATAACTTCAGCATAAGGAGAGTAAGTTGGTTTTGTACAGTATTATAAGGTACCTTTTGCTCTGTAAAAACCACCCCAAAATCTGTTATATTGAAGCAACTACTAGGGAGTTCCTTGGGGGTCCAGTGGTTAGGACTTGGGGCTCTCATTGCCGGGGCCTGTGTTCAGTCCCTGGTGAGGGACTGAAAATCCTGCAAGCTGAGTGGCATAGCCCAAAAAAAATGAGAAGAAAAATAAAGCAATTACTGTTTCATTTATTCACAGTTCTGAGTATTTTTAGGCTGGGCTGAGGTGGGACAAGATTTCTCTGCTTCACAGGGTGTAACTGGCTCACCTGGGTGTTTGTGGCCATTGACCTTACTCATGAGTGGTTGTGAGCAGAGGGAGGAATAATGTGCTGAGTCAGCCATGTGTACCCCATCATCCAGCAGGTTAGCCTGGGATCAGCTACCTGCTGATAGCTTCAGGGGTTGTCAGAGCAGCAAGAGAGGGCAAGCCCCAGTAGTCAGGCACTTTAAAGTCTTTGCTTGCCTCACGTTTATTTTTGTCCTGTTGACCAAAGTAAGTTATATGGCCATGCCTGGGGTCTGTGGAAGGGAACTGCCCAAGCTCATGAACACAGATAGGGGGTTTATTGTGCTTACTTTTACAAATTATCTACTACAGGCAGAGTAGAAACCTTAATAAGTACTGTACAAATTTGTTTTGATTCTTCTTTGTTAGGTTTTCTTTCCTTAGGAATATATCATTTTTTATTAGAATCTCTGCAGAATATTTCAGTTATAATAGGGCACAAATTTTATTCCACTGAACATTTTTCATTTTATTTAGGTCATAGAGTAGCTATAAGCATCAAACTTAATTTTCCATATTTTATAAAAACTCTAAATCAAAAGTGTGACACTTTATTTTGATGTAATTTTTTAAAACTATATTACTTATTTTAACAAATGTTAAGATCATTCATTAGATATTTTTAAACTCACTCCATATAATATTTCAATGTCCTAAGAGTTCTGTTCTCTTTCCTTGTAGTTATTCATTCATTGTTGGATATCTGCTCTGTTATTTCCAGTATGGACCATGCATTTCATGCCAATACTTGGAAATTTATAATTAAGTAAGTTTTTGTTTTGTTTTTACTTTTTGTAATACATTTTCTATATCCAAAGTCTTAATTATTTGTAATTTTCTTAGATTGCATTTAAAACATTTTGTATGGGTTTGTGTAATATTTACTGACACTGCTCTCTGATAATCCAGATATTGTACATGTAACTCCCAAACTAAATCTTACTTCTTTATCCTGCCATCTCTAAAATTAAAAAAAAGTTCTACTCAGTTAGCTAGTATATCTGAAATAATAGGGCATGGGTCTTAACCACTTGCCTGCTGCTGCTGCTAAGTCACTTCAGTCGTGTCCGACTCTGTGCAACCCCACAGACTGCAGCCCACCAGGCTCCCCTGTCCCTGGGATGCTCCAGGCAAGAGCATCCAGGCAACACTGGAGTAGGTTGCCATTTCCTTCTCCAATGCATGAAAGTGAAAAGTAAAAGTGAAGTTGCTCAGTCGTGTCCGACCTTCAGCAGCCCCATGGACTTCAGCCTACCAGGCTCCTCCGTCCGTGGGATTTTCCAGGCAAGAGTACTGGAGTGGGGTGCCATCGCCTTCTCTGTGCCTACTGCTGCTAGTGTTTAACTATCAACTATCCTTTTTCCAGGCTTAGGTAAGTTAATAATTAAGCTGAATACAGTCCCCTCATTATATGCTTTTGAGTTGTTTAAGTTTAATTCCATTTATAATTTTAACTAGAATGTTGTATGAAGTTGCTAGTGTCCATAGCATTCATCACATTCTTGAGGGTGGAGGGAGTATAGTTGAGATATAAAAATGGTTAAGAACCTCTACTTTATACATATGCATAAAACATTAAAGATCAGTGTAATACTTTCAGGTCTTGGGTGCTTTTCTTGCACCAGGTTATTACATTGCCAACAAGTAATAAATAGTGCAGTGGTTAAAAGTGTCAACTCACAGCCATGCTGCATATACTTGAATCTTTTCTGAAATCATTTATCCTTTGGAAGTCTTAGGCAAGTTAGTTAACTTCTCTGAGCCTTAGTTTGCTCATCTGAAAATGGAAGTTATAACAAAAGTACCTTCTTTATGGGGGTACAGTGAGAATTAATTGAGTTTATCAGTTTGAAGTGCTTGGAACTCTGCAAGGCTAGTGAAGTACTCAGTGCGTTAGTCATACTGCTGTCACCATCAGGGCTTCCCAGGTGGTACAGTAGTAAAGAATCCGCCTGCCAGTGCAGGAGAGACAGGTTTGATCCCTGGTCTAGGAAGATCCTCTGGAGAAGGAAATGGCAACCCACCCAAGTGTTCTTGCCTGGAGAATCCCACGGATAGAGGAGGCTGGTGGGCTACAGTCCATAGAGTCGCAAAGAGTCAGACACGATTGAGCAACTGAGCACATACACCATCACCATCAAATATCGTCTACTCTTGCCCACTTCTGATTCATTTTCTATTCTTCATTCAGACTGATCTGCTTCTAAAAATGTCAATCAAATCATATCACTCTACTGTTTAAAATCCATCCAAGTTAGAGTAGATGTCTCTGTTGTAGCACTCTGAACTTCACATTAGCATTTGTCACAGCTGCAATCCATCAATTATTCTTACATTATTTAGTCTTCTCTTTTGTGTTGGACCAGAAATTCCATACAGACAGGGCAGAGATTGTGTCTTTTCATTCACTCCTCTATCTCCAGGCCCTCACAGACTCCAGTGTATAGTAAGGGTTCAATTAATATTTTATAAGGAGAAATTAAAAATTAGCAACTTAAACTAATATGACAACTTCAGAGGTAAAGTCAGCATGTCTTAATTATGCCATGTCTATTATAAATGATGCATTTTGATTTTTTATATGTTCCATCAAATCATATTTTATCGTCCTAAGTTACTTGATGTGTTACTTGTGGTGATTATATTTTCTTTTTATTCATTTAGGCAGAGCCTTAAGCACCAGTCGGTTATAAAGAGTCAGCTGAAACACAAAGATATAATTACTAGTTTGTGTGAAGACATTCTTTTCTCCTTCCATTCTTGTTTACAGTTAGCTGAGCAGATGATACAGTCAGATGCACAGGTAAAAATATGGGCTGACAGCACTGTGAACAGTAGCTCCTTCTCCTTTGACAGTTATTACTAAATCTATGGATCGATTTACCAAAATGGGTTTTAATTTGTTTTGTTTTTGTTTTCAACCTGTGAGATTATTTGTAGCCCAATATTACTTTTCACCCAGAATGTTACATTGGACTCCTGTAACTCCTCTACTTTCATTCTCTCTACAGTCAGTCTGTCCCTGCCTTTTTAAATACTCACTGGTTGGTCAAGACATTCTCCTCAGAATCCTTTCAGTCTTTTCTACTCTTACACAGAAGTCTAATTCCTTATTGCTACTTTTATTTAAGGTTGTCTTGAAATAGCCACAGTGAACCTTTTCTTCACCAATCCATTGCAACTTGTAGAGAAGCAGTATACAGATGTGTGAATGTGTGTGTATCTGTCAGTCTTCTAAACTTGGCTTATACTTATATATTTATATTGATTTCAAAAAATTATAGTGTTGGCATCAGTTTTATAAAACATTGTATTCTGAAAATTTGTAATATGCTTATTAGGAATTACAGTTTATTTTTCTATAACTATTATACATAGTCTGTTCTCAGACTAGCTCTTTAAAGTTTAACTCATAATAGTCCTAAATTATAGAACTAACCGTACTCATGACTTAACATTTATAACTAATAATTTCAGTGTGTTGTTATTTTTAAGTTGCTAAGTTGTATTCACCGTTTTGTGACACCATGGACTGTAGCACTCCCCACCCTTCACTGTCTCCTGGAGTTTGCTCAGCTTCATGTCCACTGAGTTGGTGATGCCATCCAACCATCTCATCCTTTGTTGTCCTCTTTTCCTCCTGCCCTCAATCTTTCCCAGTATCAGGGTCTTGTCCAATGAAGTGACTCTTTGCATCATGTGGCCAAAGTATTGGAGCTTCAGCATCAGTCCTTCCAGTGAATATTCAGGGTTGATTTCCTTTAGGGTTGAGTAGTTTTATCTCCTTGTTGTTCAATGGACTCTCAAGAGCCTTCTCCAACGCCACAGTTCAAAAGCATCACTTCTTCAGTCCTCAGGCTTCTTTATGGTCCAACTCTCACATCCATACATAACTACAGGAGAAACCATAGCTTTGACCATATGAACCTTTGTCAGCAAAGTGATGTCTTTGTTTTTTGATACACTGTCTAGGTTTGTCATAGCTTTCCTTCCAGAGAGCAAGCATCTTTTAGTTTCATGGCTTCAGTAACTGTCCACAGTGATTTAGGAACACAATAAGATAAAATCTATCACTGTTTCCCTAACTATTTGCCATGAAGTGATGGGACTAGCCAGGCTTCAGCAATACATGAACTGTGAACTTCCAGATGTTCAAGCTGGTTTTAGAAAAGGTAGAGAAACCAGAGATCAAATTGCCAACATCTGCTGGATCATTGGAAAAGCAAGAAAGTTCCAGAAAAACATCTATTTCTGCTCTATTGACTATGCCAACCCTTTGACTGTGTGGATCACAATAAACTGTGGAAAATTCTGAAAGAGATGGGAATACCAGACCACCTAACCTACCTCTTGAGAAGCCTATATGCAGGTCAGGAAGCAACAGTTAGAACTGGACATGGAACAACCGACTGGTTCCAAATTGGGAAAGGAGTACATCAAGCCTGTATATTGTCACCCTGCTTATTTAACTTATATGCAAAGTACATCATGAGAAACGCTGGGCTGGAAGAAACACAAGCTGGAATCAAGATTACTGGGAGAAATATCAATAACCTCAGATATGCAGATGACACCACCCTTATGGAAGAAAGTGAAGAAGAACTAAAGAGTCTTTTGATGAGGGTGAAAGAGGAGAGTGAAAAAAGTTGTCTAAAGGCTCAACATTCAGAAAACTAAGATCATGGCATCCGGTCCTATCATTTCATGGCAAATAGATGGAGAAACAGTGGCTGACTTTATTTTCTTGGGCTCCAAAATCACTGCAGATGGTGATTACAGCCATGAAATTAAAAGACACTTACTCCTTGGAAGGAAAGTTATGACCAACCTAGACTGCATATTGAAAAGCAGAGACATTGCTTTGTCAACAAAGGTCTGTCCAGTCAAGGCTATGGTTTTTCCAATAGTCATGTATGGACATGAGAGTTGGACTATAAAGAAAGCTGAGTGCCAAAGAATTGATGCTTTTGAACTGTGGTGTTGGAGAAGACTCTTGAGAGTCCCTTGGACTGCAAGGAGATCCAACCAGTCTATCCTAAAGGAGATTAGTCCTGGGTATTCATTGGAAGGACTGATGTTGAAACTGAAATACTTTGGCCACCTGATGCAAAGAGCTGACTTTGAAAAGATCCTGATGGTGGGAAAGATTGAGGGCAGGAGGAAAAGGGGACGACAGAGGATGAGATGGTTGGATGGCATCACCGACTCAGTGGACATGAGTTTGGGTAAACTCTGGGAGTTGGTGATGGACAGGGAGGCCTGGTCTGCTGCAGTTCATGGGGTCGCAAAGAGTTGGACACGACTGAGCAATTGAACTGATGGGACTAGATGCCATGATCTTAGTTTTTTGAATGTTGAGTTTTAAGCCTGCTTTTTCACTTTCCTTTTTCACTTTCATCAAGAGGCTCTTTAGTTCCTCTTTGCCTTCTGCCATTAGAGTGCTATGAGGTTGATATCTTTCCTGGCAATCTTGACTCCAACTTGTGATTCATCCAGCCTGGCATTTCACATGGTGTACTCTGCATAGAAGTTAAATTTTCAATGGTAAATGAATTAAATATTTTTCCATAGGTTAACAATAACATCTCTTCCTGTCGTAGACCTGTGAATGGATACAGGAAATTCCTTTGTCCGTTGCTCTTTGCCCAGCAACTGTGGGGGTGGGCATGTGAGGATTCATTCAGTTCCTAAAACTGGTCACAACTTCTAGGGCCGGGATGATCTGGAAAGAGAGACCTAGAGGAGGGTGGGAAGTTTGAAAAGGGCTTCTGAAATTGGTAAGAGGGAGTGAGGAGTAGCTTTAGGAAGAGGCAAACCCTTTCCTTCTTGCTTCTCTTCTTTTTATCTATCCTCCCCTCCCATCCCTTTTTTCCTTTTCTGTCCCCACTTCCTTCTTTTACCCTTTCTGATTCCCCTCACCTTGCTGAAAGGAGAAGGTATTTGCTTAACTATCAGTGGCAGAAAGGATGCTCCCTTCTCCTCCTTTATCCTGTACATTTATATCCTCCACTGCAGCCTCCTCTTTTCCCAGTTTCTATCTTGCTTATCTTGACTCCACAGATCCCCCAGTTAGTATTTATTCAGAGAGTAAGATTAGACAGATTCCTTGGAGAGAAGTGAGGTGGAGAAAGCCGAAGCCACCGTATAGTCTATTGTGGAAGAGGAAAGAGAGCTCCTGAGGGTACCTGATCAGGATGGCTGTTTGTACATAAGGTATATAAGTTCAGTGCATATAAACTCCTTGTATATGAAAATCAGAGAATTGTAAACTTTCCTAAATGTCCAAGTAGATTTTCATGTTTTTCCTTACTTGTTTTTATTTATTTGGGATTCATAAGAGTAACTAGCACTATTTACTGCTGTCCATTGCCTGAAATGGAGCTTTGAAAAAATCTCTATAGTTTCTCCATTCTTAAGTCTAAATTTTAAATAGCAATGCCCTCTGCTGTTTGCTATTGATATTTATTGAGGAATCAAACTTTCATTAAACTCTTCCAAGCAGTTTTTTCACCTTGTTTTTAAAAACATCAGAAGGAAACCACTAGATTTCATAGGTAATACGCTGTTTATGGAAGCATATAGATGTATGAGTTCCTGAATTACATAGTTGAGGCTGCTATATAACAAATGATCACAAATGACTGCAAATCACGTGGCAGATTTATTCACTCGCAGTTCTAGAGGATAGATCTCTGAACAAGCAGGACCTTGTTCACTTGCAGACTCTGTGGGAGAGTCCGCTGCATCCTCTCTTTTAGTTTCTGGCGTCACTGGCATTCCTGGATTTGCATCTGTACAGCTTCAGTCTCTGCTGCCATCATCACAAGGTATTCTCTCTTTGTCCCTTCACATTATCTTCATAATAAGGACACCAGTCATGTTAGATTAAATGTACATCCTACTCCAGTATGACCTCATCTTAACTGATTACATCTGCAATGTCCCTACTTCCAAATAAAGTCACATCCTGGGGTTTTGGGCATTAGGACTTCAACCTGTCTTTTTAGGAGACACAGTTCAACCCATGACAGCTCCTATAATGGATGTTTTCTCTCTTAAGTCTTGAACATGGTTTCAAAATCAACTATTATGTATAGACTTTGTAACAAGCTTTTTCATCACCAGTAATTTAGACAGGGAAAATTTATTTGTAAGGCTCTTAGATATAAATTTGTACTATAATTCCTATTTTTACTAATGTAATGCTTATAGAAAGTTACATTCAGAAAAACTCATTTTAAAATCTGTTGCCTATAGTTGGATTTATTGCTCACTACATTTAGACTTTATCAGTATTTTTCTTTTATCAGTACTTTAAAGAAAGGAAGAATGGCTCAATATTTTGAAACATTAAACACATAGCACACATTTAAAAATAATAGGATTATACAAATTGTTTTGCAGCTTGATTTTTTACTGAATCTATCTTGAGGCTTTCTGTATCCCTGAGGGTATATCTACCCAATTCCTTTTAATAGCTTTATGCCACTACTGTTTATGAATATACCTTGGCTTTATTTAACCATTCTCCAATTAATGGAGAATGGTTCATTTCAATTTTCACGACATAGAAAGGATACATTGCATACCTATGCTGGTATTTCAATAGAATATATTTCCAGAAGTGGAATTGCTACTGGGTCAAGGAGTTTTAATGCTCAAGCTTTTAATAATAATAATAGTAATGCAAAGAGGGTGTTATTTTATGCTCCCATAAATGTTAAAATGTTTATTACTACACTTCCATGTCAACACTGGAATATTATCTGTCTTTTAAATCTTTGCTAATCAAATAGTCACCTGTCCTCCAGCTTCAAAAGATATGTAATTAGGTTGTAATTTGGAGGTTTTCAATATTACTTATTGGAAATTTTGTAGTTTCTTTTCTACAACCTGCCTTCTCATGTCTTCTATTTGTTTTCTTTTATAGCTCATTCTTTTATGGGTTTGTAAGATCTTTTTCTTACAGTCCGTGGAGTCACAAAAAGTCAGACATGACTTAGTGACTGAACAACAACAGAGACCTTTTTCTTTTGACCATTTACTGATCCCCATATAGCAAGGGACAGTTACGATATTAAAGTTTGTTTCACTGTCAGATCAATCAAATATCACCTCTTTTGCTGTTTTAGATTATTTTCAGTAATACAGACTAATTTTTTGAAATATCTCTATAATCATTGGGTGTGTTTTGTATTGCTTCTAACAGTAATTCAGAGAACAATTATTTTCTCATGGAAAATGTTGCCACTCTGTGTTTATTAAGAGAGATTTTTAGAAAATCCTGTCTCATATACAGTTTTAGCTAATTTCATGTTCTTTTCATATTTATTATGCTTTCTTATTTTTTTTTTTTGAAACAGGATAATGCAGACTACAGATTATTTCAGAAAACACTCAAATTGTGTCGTTTCTTTGCCAACTCCCTTTTGCACTATACTAAGGTAAAGCTTATTTTTTTTATAATGCATGAATGTGAAATCTACAATACATTGTAAGTTATCCTGTTTTTTAATTCCTGCCAGAAACAATCTCTTGAAGTTATTTTGTCGAGTATATTTTGTAGGGTTTTTGGTTTAATATTGTTTCTTAAATATTGAGCATCTGTTATATCGTTTAGGTTGCTACCATCATATTGTTACTAGTTTTATTCAATTTTCTGAAAAATTTATTTTTAAGTGTAAACAATTATTTCTAGAGGCACAGATCAGTTTTTTTTCTTTTTTTTTTTTAAAGATAATTCAGTTTATCTTTACTATTGATAAATTATTTCTAAAGTAGGTTGTTAAAGTTTAAATGTTAAAGTTTAAATATTAAAGTTTAAATGTTCAAGCTGTATAATAATTTTAAGACCTGTGTGTTTTGGAGTTGTCAGGGTAGCATAGTGATAGTTGAAGATATATGAACAGAATAGGTAAGTTGTCAAGGAAGATTATTTAGAGAGAAGAGCAGGGGATACTTAACAGCAGCCAGTGAAAGAAATAGCATTAATGTTAGTAATTTAAAAACTATTGTTCATGTTGAATTTGTTTTTACCCTTGTCTTCCTCCTTTTTTGACAAAAAGAGAAGGATCTTCAGTGACTGTTTATTAGTCAAAATTCCATGACAGATACACTGACTTCTGACACACTTGCCATCCTGGTTAGTGTGCTGAGTTTGTCCTCTGGGCCACAACCACTTACCGTGATTGATTGCTCTGACACTGGGTTCCCTGCAGTTTGCAGTGTATGTATTTCAGTGGCAGGGGTTCATGACAGGGAGGTCCTAGCTCCAGTGGTACTTTTGGGTAGTTACCCATCTGATATTTGCTGATATGTAGGAGGTAAAATGTGCCTAATTATACTGAAGAAGCTAAAAGTTGATCAGTTCTATGAAGACTTAGAAGATGTCCTAGAACTAACACACAAAAAAAGATGTCCTCTTCATTGTAAGGGATTGGAATGCTAAAGTAGAAAGTTAAGAGATACTTTGGGTAACAGGCAAGTTTGGCCTTGGAGTACAAGTGAAGCAGGGCAAAGGCTAACAGAATTATGCCAAGAGAATGCACTGGTCATAGCAAACACTCTTTTTCAACAGCACAAGAGGCAGCTTTACACACGGACATCACCAAATGACCAAGACTGAAATTTGATTGAAAACGTTCTTTGTAGCCAAAGATGGAGAAGCTGGATACAGTCAGCAAAAACAAGACCTGGAGCTGCCTGTGGCTCAGATCACCAGCTCCTCGTAGCAAAATTCAGGCTTAAACTAAAGAAAGTGGGGGAAACCACTGGGCCAGTCAGGGATGACTTAAATCAAATCCCCTATGAATATACAGTGGAGGTGACAAATAGATTCAGGGGATCAGATCTAGTAAAAAGAGTGCCTGAAGAACTATGGACAGAAGTCCGTAATATTATACAGGAGGCAACGAACAAAACCATCCCAAAGAAAAAACAATGCAAGAAGGCAATATGTTTGTCTAAGGATGCTTTCAAATAGCTGAGGAAAGAAGAGAAGCAAAAAGCAAAGGTGAAAGGGAAAGGTACACCCATGTAACTGTAGAATTCTGGAAAATAGCAAGGGGAGACCTGAAGGCCTTCTTCAATGGACACTGCAAAGAAGTAGAGGGAAACAGCAGAAAGGTTAAGACTAGAGACCTCTTCAAGAAAATTGGAAATATCAAAGGAACATGTTGTCCAAAGATGGGCACAAAAGGATGGAAACGATAAAGACCTATTAGAAGCAGAAGAGATCAAGAAGAGACTGAAAGAATACACAGTAGAACTGTACAGAAAAGACCTTAATGACCTGGATAACCATGACAGTGTAGTCTCTTACTCAGAGCCAGACATTCTGGAGTGTAAAGTCAAGTGGGCCGTAGGAAGCACTGCTGCCATTAAAGCTAGTAGAAAGATGGAATTCCAGCAGAGCTATTTAAAATCCTAAAAGATGATGCTATTAAAGTGCTGCACTCAGTATGTCAGCAGATTTGAAAAACCCAGCAGTGGCCACAGGACTGGAAAAGGTCAGTTCTCATCTCAATTCCCAAGAAGGGCAGAAGTAAAGAATGTTCAAACCACTGGACAATTGCACTCATCTCCCATGCTAGTAAGGTTATGCTCAAAATCCTCCAAGCTAGGCTTCGATGTTATATGAACTTAGAACTTCCAGATGTTCAGGCTGGGTTTAGAAAAGGCAGAGGAACCAGAGATCAAATTGCCAACATTTGCTGAATCATAGAGAAAGCAAGGGAATTCCAAAGAAACATCTACCTCTGTTTCATTGACTACATTAAAGCCTTTGACTGTGGATCATAACAAACTAGAAAACTCTTAAAGAGATGGGAATACCAGACCATTTTACCTGTCTCCTGAGAAACCTTTTTGCGGGTCAAAAAGCAACAGTTAGAACCTTGTATGGAACAACTGACTGGTTCAGTATTGAGAAAGGAGTACGACAGTGCTGTTTATTGTCACCCTGTTTGTTTAACTTATGTGCAGAGCACATCATGTGAAATGCTGGGTGGGATGAGTTACAAGCTGGAATCAAGCTTGCTGGGAGAGATAGCAACAACCTCACCTTTGCAGATGGTACCATTCTAATGGCAGAAAGCAAAGAGGAACTAAAGAGCCTCTTGATGCCGGTGAAGGAGGGGAATGAAAAAGCCAGCTTAAAACTGAATATTAAAAAAACTAAGATCATGTCATCTGGCCCCATCACTTCATGGCAAATAGAAGGGGAAAAGGTGGAAGCAGTGACGTATTTCCTCTTCTTGGGCTCTAAAATCACTGTGGATGGTGACTGCAGGCATGAAATTAGAAGACGATGGCTTCTTGGCAGAAAAGCTATGACAAACCTACACAGTGTGTTAAAAGCAAAGATAACATTTTGCTGACAAAGGTCCATATAGTCAAACCTATGGTCTTTGCAAAGAGACAGAGCCAAACCAAAAACAACACCCAGTTACTTTGCCAACAAAGGTCCGTCTAGTCAAGGCTATGGTTTTTCCAGTAGTCACTTATGGATGTGAGAGTTGGACTGTAAAGAAAGCTGAGTGCCGAAGAATTGATGCTTTTGAACTGTGGTGTTGGAGAAGACTCTTGCGAGTCCCTTGGACTGCAAGGACATCCAACCAGTCCATCCTAAAGGAAATCAGTCCTGAGTGTTCATTGGAAGGAATGATGTTGAAACTGAAACTCCAATTCTTTGGCCACCTCATGTGAAGAACTGACTCATTTGAAAAGACCCTGATGGTGGGAAAGATTGAAGGTGGGAGAAGAAGGGGAGGATGATATGGTTGGATGGCATCACTGACTCAATGAACATGAGTTTGGGTAAACTCCGGGAGTTGGTGATGGACAGGGAGGCCTGGTGTGCTGCAGTCTGTGGGGTCGCAAAGAGTCGGACACGACTGAGCAACAGAACTGAACTGATGGTCTTTCCAGTAGTCATGTACAGATGTGAGAGCTGGACAATAAAGAAGGCAGAATGCCGAAGAATTGATGCTTTCGAATTGTGGCGCTGGAGAAGATTCTTGAAAGTTCCTTGGAAAGCAAGGAGACCAAACTTAAAGGAAATCAACCCTGAATATTCACTGGAAGTACTGATGTAGCTTCACGCTGAGGCTCCAATACTTTGGCCACCTGATGCAAACAGCTGACTCATTGGAAAATACATTGATGCTGGGAAGGATTAAAGGCAGAAGGAGAAGAGGGCAACAGAGGATGAGATTGGTGGCATCACCAATTCAATGGACATGATCTTTGGTAAACTCTGGGAAGTGGTGTGGGACAGGGAAGCCTGGTGTGCTGCAGTTGATGGGGTCACGAAGAGTTGGACGTGACTTGGGAACTGAACAACAACAACATACCCTTTTAAAATTAGTTCTTTTCTTACAGGGGAAGTTTTAAAATAATTATCAGTTTGTTTTCTATATCCTATGATAACAATTAAAATTATTTCTTTGACATTCTAAGATATAGCATAGTCATAATGGATAAAGCTGTCAGAGCTGTACTTGAATCCCAACCTTACTCTTTTTTTGCCATGTGACTTAGTTTATTTGATAGTTAGCTTCAGCCTTTCTAGTCTATAAAATCGGGACAATAATATGTCATTCAGTTCAGTTCAGTCCAGTTCACTCAGTCGTGTCCGACTCTTTGTGACTTCATGAATTGCAGCACGCCAGGCCTCCCTGTCCATCACCATCTCCCGGAGTTCACTCACACTCACGTCCATCGAGTTGGTGATGCCATCCAGCCATCTCATCCTCTGTCGTCCCCTTCTCCTCCTGCCCCCAATCCCTCCCAGCATCAGAGTCTTTTCCAATGAGTCTACTCTTCACATGAGGTTGCCAAAGTACTGGAGTTTCAGCTTTAGCATCATTCCTTCCAAAGAAATCCCAGGGCTGATCTCCTTTAGAATGGACTGGTTGGATCTCCTTGCAGTTCAAGGGACTCTGAAGAGTCTTCTCCAACACCACAGTTCAAAAGAATATGTCATTTTATTTTTTGAAAAGTGAAAGTCTCTCAGTTGTGTCTGACTCTTTGTGACCCCATGGGCTGTAACCCACCAGGCTCCTTTATCCATGGAATTTCCCAGGCAAGAGTACTGGAGCAGGTTGCCATTTTTTTCTCCAGGGGATCTTCCTGACCCAGGGATTGAACCCAGGTCTCCTACATTGCAGGCAGATTCTTTATTGTCTGTGCCACCAGAGAACCCCCAAAAGGTTAGTTGGTCAGTCATGTCTGACAGTTTGTGCCCCAGGGACTGTAGCCCACCAGGCTCCTCTGTCCATGGAATTCTCCAGGCAAAAATACTGGAGTGGGTAGCCATTCCCTTTTCTAGGGGATCTTCCCGACCCAGGAATTGAATTTGGGTCTCCTTTATTGCAGGCAGATTCTTCACTGTCTTAGAGAACTAAAGTAATGTTTGTAAAGTCATTACATATCTACTGAGCACTTGGACATGTTCATTAAATGATAGCTACTAATTGTGGTTGTGTTGATTGTTAACAGTAAAGAATTTTAGGCGCTTAGCCTCATTCTCCTTTTTATTTTCATGCAAGAAAAGTTGTTTTCCCTATGTAGCACATGTAGGATTTTATTTTATTTTGCATGCTTCTGATGAAAAAATATATATATTAGCAAAGCATATTGTGTACAAGGAAGTGAGGAGAGTTGCTTTATTTTTAGGAGTTTCTTCCTTTCCTCTCTGATTCTTGCTGTACGTTGCACCAGCTTTATCTTCAGATATACAGGTAAGAAGAATGCTGTATGACCATTAACATGTAATAGAGCCATTTAAGCCATGCAGCCCTTTAGTGTATGTCATTTAGAAATCAAGTATCACGTGTCATTTAGAAATCAAGTATCAATGTATGGCAAAAACCACTACAATATTGTAAAGTAATTAGCCTTCAATTAAAAAAAAAAAGCAAGTATCAGTAATTTTTCTTAATGTTTTAGTGTATTTTTATATGCTTGCTTAAAAGTAATTAATGGAGATGGAAGCTTTTCAAGAATAGATTCCATATGAGTTTTATTTATGTTTATATTCTAACTAGTATTTTATACCCAAGTGATGAATAATTGGTCTGATAATAAATACGAGACGCAAAAAAAGAGGTTATGTTTACATGTATATATTTTGTATCAGCATACTGTTTTTTATCTTAATTTTTATTTTACTTCTATGAGATTTAAGTCAAGTAGTACTTGACTCCATCTTAGAAAAAAACGAGTTACAGAAAGTGCATCATAATTTAGATAAGGGCCGAATGACATCTAAAATTGATGGTAACCTCAGAAGAACCCTTGATTTGACACTAAAGGACTCTCAGCTAATTCATCAGCAATCCTCTTATGTTTCCTTAATCCATTTAGTCTCCTAGACAGCTTTTCATATCTCTTCTTCTTCAAACATCTTAAATGTCCAGTACCATCTCCCCAGTTCTGGTTGTCAGTGTCCTCCCTCTGTGTTACTTAGAAAGATGGAAGCAATATAAAGAGAACTTCCACATTCTTCTTCTGACACATCTATTATTCTGCCTGTATCTCGGCCCACGTATTTCCTTGTTCCCAAGAGTGAACTGACTGTGCGCCTGAGGCCAGCCACTATTTCTGCATTGGATTTCACCCTCTCACATGCTCAGGGACCTCACTATCACAGTTGTTCCTTTTCCTTCTTAGATCATCAGTCCTCCCTGCCTTCTGGATCATTCTCATGAGTATACAGCATGCTGTTCCTCCCATCTTAAGAATAACATAAAGCAGTCTCAGCTCTGCATCCTCCTGCGAATAAGCACCTTCCCCTTATTCTACATTTGTTACAATAAGACTCCTAAAAACAATTGTCTATATCACTGTCTTTTTTGAAGCTATTCCAATCAAACTTTCCATTCTAACACTTCACCAGAACAGCTCTTGTTAAGGTCATCAGTGACCTCCATGTTGCTATGTATAATGGACAATTTTAGGCCTTGTCTTATGTAATCTCTCAGCAGTGCATAACCCTATCGTTTAGACTCTATTCTGTCGGCTTCCATGCCACCTCCCTTCTCAGCAGGTTCCTCCTCGTCTTTCCAGCTACTTCAAGTTGGATGTGCCCCAGCACTGAGTCTTCAGGCTTCTCTCTTCTCTGTAGTCATTTAGTCTCAAGACTTTAAATGTATATCTCTTCCCTTTAATGTCTAACCATCAATTAGGACTGATTCCAACCCCTGTCTTCTGACCCTCCTCACCACCCCCCACCAGGCTTCCTCATTTCAGTTTAAGTAATAACTTGGTTTTGCAGATTGACCAAGCCAAAAAACCTTGCTGTCATCTTTGATGTTTCTCTGCTCTCTTATGCCTCATCTAGTCTGTATTCTAGAGGCGAGTTCTGTCCGTATAACCTTCAGAATAAATATGTATATATGCAGTATATAGAAAAGGGTTTTCTATTTCATAGTTAATGTTCCCATTTAGTTTAGTTTATATTTTCCAATTTCTCTGTCTCCGTTTTTCTTTTTTGATGTTCTTATTCAAGCCTTTATCAAGTGTAGTAAAAAAGCTTTTGTAATACATATATATAAATAGTGTGTATAATATATATATTTTAGAAAACTTACGAAGTTTTGCCTAACTAAAAAGTTTATGACATTTTGTTTCCACTTGTTTGATTTAGTATGAATAGAATGCTAGATTTCTAATATTAAAAAATGGATATGCAACAAGCAACAAAGTTTTACTGTATAGCACAGGGAACTATAGTCAATATCTTGTAATAACCTATAATGGAAAATAGCCTGAAAAATAATATATGTGTATATATATGTGTATAACTGAATCACCTGCTGTGTACCTGAAACATTATAAGTTGAGTGTACTTCAGTAAAATACATAAAAGTGAAAGTGAAGTTGCTCAGTCATGTCCGACTCTTTGCGATCCCATGGACTGTAGCCTACCAGGCTCCTCCATCCATGGGATTTTCCAGGCAAGAGTGCTGGAGTGGGGTGCCATTTCCTTCTCCAAATGTCAAGTGTTTATCTTGAGGACTTCCTTTGAAATGCTGTCATCCCCAGGGTATTTGCATTTTCTGTCAAGTTTGCCATAGTTAAAATTAACACTGCAAAATATACTGACTATGTATCTCATTTCACATAAGTTTTGATGAAGCTTAGTTTAAACTGCAGTTACTGAGACATTTTCTCTGAAAGTCTTTGAATCTTCCTTCAGTGTTAGTATAGTTTGTTCTTGTAAAGCTCTTGCTTCCAGGCATTAATTCATTGTCAGTTTATCCTTCTACCTATTTGAAAACAACTTTCAATAGAAGTAATTAATCCAGAATTTATCAGAAGTATCTTTATTATATATATTTTTACTAGTTATTTGGTTCATATTTTTATAACTTTTTTTGAGAATATCATTGTCAATGTATTAAAATGCATCAAAATAATACTAACATTTTCTCTAAGATTATAAACTTTTAGTTTTGTAGAATTATAGCCATGTAATTCAGAGGTTCTTCAAACAATTTTGGTATCAATTCAGTACTCTGAGTTTTGTTTTATAAAACACATGCTACTTAATTTTTAAATATATTTTCACTTCTAGAAGACCATCATTTTGCCGTACTTAGCCTCTGGCCAAAATTAGAAGGTAGCTATTAAGTGAATGCAGAGAAGGCAATGGCATCCCACTCCAGTACTCTTGCCTAGAAAATCCCATGGACAGAGGAGCCTGGTAGGCTGTGGTCCATGGGGTTGCTAAGAATCAGACATGACTGAGTGACTTCACTTTCACTTTTCACTTTCATGCATTGGAGAAGGAAATAGCAACCCACTCCAGTGTTCTTGCCTGGAGAATCCCAGGGATGGGGGAGCCTGGTGGGCTGCCGTCTATGGGGTCATACAGAGTCGGACACGACTGAAGAGACTTAGCGGCAGCAGCAGTATTAAGTGAATGAGTTTTTTCCCTTCCTTTCCAGTAAGTTTCCTCCAAGCCTGTATGCTGCTGGGATTTCTAAAGCACAGCAGGAGGAGATAGCCAGTACTTTCCTGGTTACACTGAGTCCACTCATCAGTCAGCTTCTCACATTCCAGCCTTTTGTGGATGTGGTTTTGGACAGTAAATTAGGTAAGCTTCAAAACACATTTAATGTTAAAACATCTCTTACTAATTACAATGTGTTAGACACATGGTAATTTTTCCTTACATAGTCATCCTTTTTTTAAGTTTTAAAATTTTTCTTTAAAGTTTCTTCTACTTGCTTTTCTTGGAGTATATTTCTAACTTTAAAAAAAAATTATAATTTTTTAATATAGCAATCAAAGTTATATAAAAATAGAGTATGCTTTTACCAATTTGCTATAACTTAATTAATGTGTTTTTACCACGTGAAGAGCTGCCTTGTGAACTACAGCTTCCCCAGTGTCTGCTGCTGGTTGTCATTATGGATGAGCTGTCCTCTCGGCCTGAGGATGTGCAGGCCCTGTGGTGCACAGAGAGCCAAGTCTCAGAGGCTACAGCCAGGTAACAGACATGGTTTTGTTTATCTCCCATCATATTACGATGGTTTAGAATGCACTGTTGTTTGCAATGACCTCAAAATTAAATTCTTTGTTGTATCACATATTCTAATTAATAGTTACTATGTAGACCTCATACACATTGCTACTTAATAAAAATATAAAATACACAAATCTATGACAGGTGCTGAAAATATTTTAATTTTGTTCACTCTTTTAAAAGGTATTGCCTAATAGTGTTATAAACATTGAATGTAGTAGAGATGTAGTTGATAACATTTAAAGATGAGCTCTGATAAATAGAATGCTTAGACACTATAAGGTATCCCCTGGGAAATCTCCCTTGTGTTCATTCTTCTTGCCAATATCAGGCTCTAGTTCCTACACCCTGGCTGTTGCTGTGTTCTAGTTTTTTATCCTTTCCTTTAGTGGCATCCTATGTACCACTGTTAGGTTAGTCTTCCTAACCCCCAGCTTTGTGAGCTTGCAATTCTCCTGCTCAGTAACTGAAGCATAATGTCCCATGTCCTCAGCTTTGCGTTTAAAACCTGCTGTTGTCGTCATTAACTTTTGCTCCTTATCCTGTCTCTCTTTCTACACATATACCTTGCTTCTGTCAGACTGGTGATTCCTGTCTGCCTTTTACTCAGGCTTTCTCATCTTTACCTATTATATTTTGCTTATTTTTAATTTATTTTTAAACCCTCTATGAAGAATTCTTAAACCATTTCAATCTTAAAATGACCCCTCTCTGTATAATAGGGCCTATTTTTCATTTTATATATGATACCTAGTTTAGCTATTTAAGTTTCAGATTCCTTGATGAATTTTGTCTCAGACTTTGTATAGTTCTGTATTTTGTTAATCACTTGGTAAATGATAAAAGATGTATAGGAAAATTCTCCTTTAAGGGATTTCTCTAACTGTATTTTATTTTTATGGATACATGAATGCATATTCACATATATTGGAAACTGTTACTGATATATACATCTTGAGACATTTGGCTTTGCTAAAATACCAGTGTTACTACACCCACTAATTGTTAAATGTTAATAACGTTGGGTTCAATGTTCTCAATTTCCCTGCAGGGTGTCTCTACTCAAAGCCATTTTCTCCAGTTTTGAGCAGTGTTCTGGTGAACTCTCTCTTCCTGTTCATTTACAGGGAGTAAAGAGTAAAGGGCAAGCCGAGGTTGCTGTCACCTTGTATCAACATGTTTGCATTCATCTGTGTACATTTATTGCTTCCCTTCATCCCTCACTGTTCCCTGAACTGGTATGTTTGTCACTTGCAGGGCTAAGCTGAGATTACTTTTGCTTTCTTTTCATTGAGACTGTGAATCAGATATAGAAGAAAGTGTGGGGATAATAACTGTGTATGTATTTATTTACATGGGGTATCGTTGGGTTAGGAGCCTGGCAGGCTGTAGTCCGTAGGGTCATATAGAATCGGACGTGACTGAAGCGACTTAGCACAGCACAGCACGTAGTTGTTTACGGGCTTCCCAGGTGGTGCCCACGGTAAAGAACCTGCCTGCCAGTGCGGGAGAGGCAAGAGATGAGGTTCAATCTCTGGGTCAGGAAGATCCCCTGGAGACAGGAATGGCAACCTGCTCCAGTATTCTTGCCTGGAAAATTCCGTGGACAGAGGAGCCTGGTGAGCTACTGTCCATGGGATCACAAAGAGTTGAACATGACTGGGCACTACTACTTGCTTTACAACATTTGGTTAGTTTCTGCTGTACAATGAAGTGAATCAGCTATATGTATGCATATATCCCCTCCCTCTATTAACTCCGCCGCCACCCCATCCTCGCCATCTAGGTCACCACAGAGCACTGACGAGTTCCCATCACTACAGCAGGTTCCCACTAGCAGTTTTACATGGCAGTGCACATCCGCCAATCCCAGTCTCCCTATTCATCCACCCACCTCCACCCCGACTGCCCTCCCTGAGTATAGGTCTGTACATCTGCATCTCTGTTCCTGCCCTGCAAATAGATTCATCTTACTGTTTTTCTAGATTCCACATATATGTGATGATATTTGATTTTTTTTTTTTCTGACTTACTTCACTCTGTATGGCAGACTCTAGGCCCACCCATGTCTCCACAAATGACCCATATTATCTTATCCATATGTATCTGTATCCCTGTCATCTTTGTCCATTCATCTGTTCATGGACATTTAGGTTGCTTCCATGTCCTTGCTATTGTAAATAGTGCTGTAATAAATGTTGGGGTGCATGTGTCTTCAAAAAATAGAAAACCTAAAGAGAATTCTCTAAAGAAGACACACACATGGGCAAGAAACACATGAAAGGATGCTCAGCATCACTAATTATTAGAGAAATGCAGATCAAAACTACAGTGAGGTATCCCCTCACACCAATCAGAATGGCAATAATCAAAAAAAATATACAAACAATAAATGCTGCAGAGGGTGTGGGGGAAAGGGAACTCGCTTGCACTGTTGATGGAGATGTAAATTGATACAGCCACTATAGAGGTTCCTTAAAAAACTAAAAATAGAACTACCATATGACTCAGAAATGTGTATTTATTTTTGACTGTCATTCTCTCAGCTTGCACATTTTATGTTTTAATTCAGTTGGGTCTTAGGAAATGGTAATTTTAAGAGTCCTCTGGAATGCAGATGTAATCTTTAGCTAAAATACTTCAGAAAACATTTGGGGTGGAAAGGTATGCAAAGACAGTGTAAGAAGAAGAAAAATGGGTCTATGATTTCACCTAATTCAGTTTCTTAAAAAGAAACAGAGAATAGCAGAATGTAGTACCAAGTCTCCTACAGATCCTAGGCTTAATGTGTTTGCTTTTTTAAAACTAGAATTGTTTTGGTTTTTAAAAAAATTTTGGCTGCACCATGCAGCACACAGGACCTTAATTCCCCAACCAGAGATCGAACCCATAACCCCTACAGTGGAAGCATGGGTTTTTAACCACTGGACCACCAGGGAAGTCCCTTTTTACTGGAATTGGATTAGAAAAGACACTGATAAAATTCTAGGAAAAAAATTCTTAAAATTTATTTAAAAATCAGTATCATTTATGATATTATAAATGGGTAATATTCAGCACATATTAAATATTGTCTTTGAATAGGTTAAGACAGAAACGGAAGTATAGGCATGTGTATTATATATATTGTTTTAGAGACTTCAGCCTACATAGAGGATTTTTGTGGAGCCTAGTGACTGAGTTACCACATTGACAATCACTTTGCATCTCCGTAGCCCAGTCCAATGCTGAACATGTAGGTACTCAATAAATGTTGAGGGGATGGCAACGTGGATTCTTTCAGACACTAGAAAGTAGAACTTTCTTATTGAGGATCTGTTGGGTTTTTTTGGATTGTGATAGTATTTTGTTGTTTTGAGAAATGTTATATTAATGATAATTTATCATAAAAATTTGTTTTTCATTAGGACACTGCTCTGTTGAATGCTGTTCTTAGTGCTAATATGATCACCTCTTTGCTGGCTATGGACGCATGGTGCTTCCTTGCTCGGTACAACATGCTTTTTAAAATTTAGGGGTTGATTTACTGTAGTGATTGATAGTAAATGACTTTATACTTGTAAGTTTATAGAAAATTAAATCTTGATAATCCCATAACAGCCCCCCAAAATGATTTGATTTCACATCACAGCACTGAATTAGGTACTGAGTTCCCTCTTTCCTTTCTTTGGCTCAGATCAATAGAACCTATAGCTTAGGTCGTTTTGTATGTTGTGATATTCCTTTGCCATGGAAATAACTGCAGTTTAGAATATTTAGTGCTTTATGGTAGTTCATCTTGCTTTTCTGAATAATTGTATAAATAATTGTATGAAGATTGCCTTCTGTTTCTATCACAGATATGGGACTGCTGAACTCTGTGCTCATCATGTGACCATAATGGCCCATCTGGTAAGTAGAATTATAAAGCCTAAAACATTCAACTTCCCATGCATTTCCTTTGGGGATATGATAATCTTAAAGAATGTGAATATCAAAAGGAGAAATAGCATGTTAGCTAAATGATTTTGATAGTAAATTAGTTTCTTTGCTCAGCATTAATGCTGATGCTGGGCTTCCGTGGTAGCTCAGATGGTAGAGAATCAGCTTGCAATGCAGGAGACCCAGTTTCAGTCCCTGGGTTGGGAAGATCTTCTGGAGAAGAGAAAGGTGACCCACTCCAGTATTCTTGCCTGGAGAATTCCATGGACAGAGGAGCCTGGCAGGCTGCAGTCCATGGGGTCGCAAAGAGTCAGAGACGACCAAGTGACTTCACACTTTCACTTTCAATGTTGATGCTATTGAGAAAGACATATTAGAAAGATCGTTTCACTGGGGAAATTGTCTCATATTTTCAAATTTTTATGGAGTTTCATTGATCTGGGGAAGAAAAATTAGGTTGTTTGAGGATAAATGTAAAATTGAATACAAAGTAGAGAATAGGAGTTAGCCTTAATGTGAATGACCCAGAGTTGTTCTTACTCTCGCCTCCTTCCTCCCTCTCCCGAGCCCCTCTTTCCTGCCCCAGCCCCGTCTCTAAAATGACTTAGACATTCTGACTCTTGATTTTGATGTATATCTTTCTGAGAAGGACTAAATGTGATAGTAATTGATACCTTTTGGGTAAAGAAGTAATGTGAATAGATACAAAGAGAAAATTAATGATGACTCATGTTAATCTTTTCAGTGTTAATCTTCTTTTGCTTTTAAATCTCAACATGTTTATGTTCCATATAAGATGGGCATGACTGGTTTGTTTTGTTTTTAGTCTCTGGATTTTGATAAGATTTTATGTGGGCCGTGTGTGTTTTGTTTTTTGATTCATATATTTCTTGGTTTACCCTGTAAGGATATTGTAGACTAGATTCACTGAGGTGCATGATAACCAGGCAGCTGACATCTATGTCTGCATGGCTAATGGTCTGGAGTGCTTACCCAATTTTTTTTCTAAATCCTCATCACATCTTGCACAAAACTGACTTTTATGTTATTTGTATCATAACTACTTTAAATAAAAGCTCTCCTAGCACATTATGATAGGAATTTTAAATTCTTTTAATGACGCTTCCATCTTACAGTTATATTCACCTCTGCGCTTTTGTGCTTAGACTTAAAAAAATTTCACAAGTTATCTTTCAGTAGGGGGATTAACATATCAAGTTATAATCAAAATGGTAATTAGAAATTCAAAAGTATTGTTTTTAAATATATCACAATTGTTTCCATATTACAAAAGTAATCTAGGTTCATGGAAGAGAAAAAATTAGAGGAAAGTGCCAAATCAAAAATTAAAATTCCATGTTATTTTCCAGAAAGAGCTGTTGTTAATATTTTGGCATATAAAAGTTTGTAAAAGCTATGATTTTAAGTCTTTGATCTCTGCTCTCTCTCCTGTCTTTTCCCAGATAAAATCTTGCCCTGGAGAATGTTATCAGCTCACCAACCTATCAGTACTATTGAGGCGTCTCTTCTTCTTCATGGCCCCACCCCAACAGGCAAGGATATCTTTGTCACTGTTTTTGAGCAGCTGCTGAGAATTGGATTCAGATACTTTTGAAGGCTTTTTCACTCCCATTTATTCTGCATGTAAATGTTAACATCTGAATGTAAATTTTTAATGTATTGATTACATTGCTTATTGCTTTTAGGTGGATTTAGATTTTGATGTTAAAGAAAAGCCAAAGCTATACAGGAGTTAAAGTGATAAAAACAGATCTTATTCAGAGCTGTTGCAATAGGAGAGAAGAGATTTCAGTGTAGAACTGGGCTCAGTTCTGAATACAGCATAGACTAGTGTGAATCTAGGGTCAAGAAGCAGGGTAGGAGTCTTGTGGATAAAAATTCCTAAAAGGAAACATCAGAGGTAAGGGGGTCATCCTGGCTTGACCAGATTCTTGCTGAACACAGACCAGGATGATCAGATACTAAGGTTGAGGGATTCTTTCTAAATTTAGTTATGATTCTTGCTAAAATTGGATAATGCAAGACCCAGAAAAGATGGATACAAGCCCAGGGTCAAAGTCTTCTCAAGAAGAGAGCTAAGAAGAGCTTGACTTAAGATTGGTCAAGGAGAGAGTCCTTGTCAGTGTCTTTACTGCAAGTTACAGATAATCATTCTAACTCTGTCTTCTGAGAGAACAAGATGGCGGAGGAGTAGGTGGAGGTTGAGTACATCTAACTCTGTCTTCTTTCTTCTTATTTCTCATACATTTAAGATACTTGGAATGAAATGGTTCTGTATCCCCTGTCCCTTTAACTTATTTTGAAGAGCTAGAATATTACTTAAGCTCTAAATGAAAATGATATCTTTATCTTTTTCAAAGTAAACAAGTTGAATTTTCTGGGGAAAATTGGAAGTATGATGAGCCCTAGATGTTTGCCATTGTGAGGAAGACAAGCTCTGTGTGACAGAGGAGATTCTCCAGTTACAGGAACCTTGGTAGCCTGGTATAGTCCCTTGGATTAGTCACTTTGGAGCTCTTATGAACTTTTTATAAAATACAGGTCCTGGAACCTGTTCCAGGACCTAAGCCTGTGAATAGAATGGGTATGGAGTGGTGGCTGTTGGGTGAGGCTCAGTAACTTGTTTTTGTTCTTATTAAATTCCTACATGATTCTGACATGGATATAAGCTGGGGAAACACTAGGTTAGTGAAGTGGGTTAAAGGCCTTGGTGTGAATCCTGGCTTAATATGACCTTGGGCAAGTCATTGTTTCTGAAACTGTTTGCCTGCCTACAAAGTGACAGAAATGTGTAACTATTTTGGAAAACTTCATAAGGATTTAGAGATAATATATGTGAAATACTTAGCATAGTGCTGAGTTTAGAGGGTACTCAGTAAAGGCTGAGTTATTTCTGACCAGAGTATTTACCCCAAGTCCATGCCTGCTTTCCTGCCAAGAGAGGATGGCAGGGTAGCGAGGAGCCACACTGACCTTCTGGCCCTCTTCCTTAGGTGTCTCCAAGGCAGAAAAGCACAGCAGGCCCACCTCATCACCCTCCAGAAAACATGTTAGGGTTGCTGTTCATGCCTCTAAAACTCCTGAAGAGTTGTCTGCTCCAAGTGCAATTTTAATACCTTCCACTCCCCTATCAAAGGTCATACTCTTGGTTCCTGGTATATGGTTCTTCCTAGAAGCCCTGTTTAACTGGCAGGCCCTTCCTGAAGAAGTGGGATTTGGAAGAGATCCTCGATTTTCTCACTTTATAGGAATAAAATTCTTTTCCCAGAGTTGAGAAATTTTAACTTTTAGGATAATACAACTCAGAATGAATTAGCCCCAAGTGAGTTCTAGCAGGTTTGTTATAACAAACTCTAGTGTATGTTTAGAGATCTCTTATATACTTCTCAGTTTATTCTGAAATTTACTAATTGCAACTATCAGATATGAAGTTATGGATAAATGAGGGGTTACTTGTAACATTTTCCTTCATTTATCAAATACTGATTTTTCCTGCTGTGTTCAAGTTACTGTATAACACTTAAAATTAAGGGAGAAACCTGAATTTGAATTCCTGTTCTGAGAGCGCTTGGGAGAATTAGTTAATCCTAGAATTGAAATATTATTACTTAGACGGCAGTTGTGAGACTCAAGGAGATAAGAGTGTATATATGCATCAGGTAAGCATTTAACAAGTGTTAGTTCTTCTATCATGTCATGTCATGTCAGCTCTTTTTCCTTTTCTCTTAAGACATGATCCAGCATCTTAAAGGAAGCAGCAGGGAAGCCTGTATTTTTTTCAGACTATACTATGGACCAGGTTTTGTAGTAGGCACTTTAATTCTTTTAATCCTTACCTCAGCCTTGTGGGATAGATATGTTATCATGTCCATTTTACAGATGAAGATTCAATAACTCAGGATAATTAAAGACCTTCTCCAAGCTCACACATAATAAGTGACTGAGCTAGGATTCAGATAAGATCTGATTTGCTTCCAAGTCTGTGCTCTTTGCATGGCTCCCGTATTGTTTTTAGCTGGTTTTCATGCAGCTGCTTCAGAGCCCTCCTCTGTGGGATGTTGCCTCTGCCTCCTTATGCCCTTTTACCCTAGGAAATATGCTTTTTTATTTCCTGAGGTTACCTGGGGGGAAAGGATATTAGTATGGTCTGGTTGAAGCACATTGGCAGCTGTGCTACCATTTTCATGTAAAGGAAAGATTACTTAATATATTTGCATTTTAAGCCCACTGGTGTATTTTTCTCTCAGTGTTAAGGAGGGAAGTCATGTGCTCTGCACATTAGATCCCCTTATATTTCACTCCTTGTGAACTGTCAGCACTAGCAGTTTTAAATCTTGCAAACTGTGTTGAGGCCAAGGTTTTCAAACCCATAATAGTAAATAAATAAATCAGTCTTGGTATGTAACAGATCTTGGCAACTCCTACCTATGTTGTCCAGGGTGTTATTACTTATAGTTCTATTTTGGAAAGGGAAATCATTCACTCACTGGACTTTATTATAAAGAAAGGTCTTGTTTGAATTGATGTTAGTTGGCACAATTCTCTTGGCTTTCCTGATGTAGTTTGGTTTCAAGAGTAAAGCTGCCTGTTGTAATAGATGCATAGCTCAAGAAGGGATCCATTTTTCTGGCTTTATCAGCTGTCCCAGAAGATAGCTATGTAATTTCTCCCTTGTGTTGACAGCTAAGTATTTTCTCCAAACAAATAAAATTCAAATATAAATATGATATATAATGTAGAAGAGTTTCTCTGTCAGATTTAATATAGTGGTGTGTTTTTTCTTTTCTCATTTTTGATGTAAGAAAATTTTTTTTCTGTCATTCAGCAAGTAGATTTTGGATATTATAAATTGAATTCTTCTTCTTAAAAATTACATCAATATTCCTAGAGTATACCTTAATTAGTAATTAAGTACACCATTGCTTTTGCAGTTTTTCCACCAGAAACTGACTTAACAGTTTAACTCTTTCTTAAAATAACTTTTGCCATTTTTATCTAGTCCGTTAACGTGGCATTTTAACAATACTGTTTTTCTGTTAACCTGGCAAACACTTTGAATTATTTCAGTGGTAGAATTGTTTTGCCAACCATACTGTTCTGAACACTTGCGAATGAGTTTCATATGTTGTCTAAAGTAGAGCAGAGCTGGATAGCCCATTGGAAAACTGAACCTGTGACCTTTGCTTCTCTGTGATAGCTAAGTAGTAAGCCACAAAGGTTGGTTAAATCAATCTTGTTGGTGTATTTTTGAATATTACTTTGGATTTAGCTGTACAAGTTGTTGAGTACACTGATTCTTAGGGAAAAATAGACTTATTGGGTAGAAGCATTTAAAATAGCTGACATGACTAATAATGAAATACATTATTTAATATTTCTTAATGCATTTATATCGTGTTGCACTTAATCTGTTTTTTCAATTTGGAAACAAATGCAAAAACAAAAATAACTAAAATGCATGTTCATTTAGGCTACATTGATCTGGTACCTTGTGATACTGTTATGCAGTTAAGAACTATTATTTTTTGTCATACCACCCACACAACATGTGGGAACCTTAGTTCTCCTTCCAGGGATCCAACCTGCACCCCCTGCACTGGAAGTGCAGAATCAGAGACTTAACCATTGGACCACCAGGGGAAATCCCAAGAACTTTAAAAAAATATTAAATATGGAAGCTAATACTTAGCTTTGGTGTATCAGTTCACTAGACTGTCTGTTACTCTTGTTTTTTTAACAATTAATTTCAGGTGGAGTTTATCCAGAAATTTCCCCCAAAAGAAACAGAAAATCTGCTTCTGTGGCAGTATATTTCCTTTCAGGCATTACCTGCTGAGCTTAGGAAACAAACTGCACTTGAGGTCACCAGAGCAGGTACTGCATGGTGTATGAAGTGGCTAGGCAGTAACCGCACGCTAGAAGAACTTGAGTCTCTGGTAAGTGCATTATGATGGCCTTGATTCGTTCTGTAGCTGTTTATGAAGCTGCTTTAGTTACTGGGGATGTGTTGTTAAAAAGACACAGTTTGTGCCCTCAGAATCTAGCAAGAGTTTCATATTTCTACACTGTAAGAGTCTGTGAGAAATGTGCTATTATCTTGATTGATGTAAATATGAGAGGGGAGGGTGGAACAACACGAAACACATTATGAAATACTTTATTTGTAGTATATTTGCTGACATATTTCTAGATTTGGTAGAGAAGATTCTTCTTTTTGTACAACCCTCATTTTATGCAAATCTCTTCTGAGTCTTTATATACCTTTCTATTTAGAATGCGCCCTCTTAAAATAATGAAATAAAAAAGAAGTTGATCTATAAGTCAAAATACAATTTTAGAAACTGAATATAGTACATGTTGTTTGGTGTTTATTTGCACATTCTTTGATTCATCATTCACTCAGCATATTTTGAGTGTTTATATGTGCCAAGCTCTGTTTTAGGCATTGGAGATAAAAATATATCAAAGAACAAAACCAACAAAAATTCCTGCTCTCATGGACTTACATTCTTTAGCTGTGGACAAAGAAGTAACACACCCACACGTGTGTATATATATATATATATATATATATGTAAAACTTAGATACATATATCAGTTTGTGATAAGAGACAAATCAAGCAAGGATGGGCACAGAGCATTCAAAGGGGTGAGGGCTTATTTGCAATTTTAAATTGAATTCAGGGTTTTCTTGAGACTTATATTTCTAAACTGAGTGTAAATGTTCCGATACTCTATTACATAGTGGCATTTGACCTTAATCATAAAGATAATTTAAAACATTTACATATATTGAAAGGAAATATTTCTATGTGCCTTTATTGGTGAGATTGTTCAGGTTTTGTATTCATTATACACAAATTTCTATAGTAAAGACAAAAACTTTTGTATTAGATAAAATAAAAGCACCTATTTTCTAAAATTCAACGGCTTTACTCTATGACCAAAACCAGATCAGCAAGTTATTTAATGTTTATTGTAAAAGGAAATAAGTTAATCATAAGTTAAAAGCTGTGTGGTGATTACATAAAATTAAGTGTGGTTGTTGAAGTATAATGGATGAAGGGCAAAATTACTGATTGTTACCACACGCCAACCAACCCCATTCCTGGCCAGAGAGACAGACATTTGATATATCATTAAGAGTGAATCCAGGAAAAATTATCTTTTGTTTTAAATTCTAAATAGTGTACTTAGGTACTATATTTGTTTATTGAAGGCAGTGTTGCTAAAAAATTTTAAAGATTAATTATACAACAACAGCAACAATAATTTAGTAAACTTTAAAAGGTTGCTAAGTACATAATGTGAAAAAAATTTAGTTGATAAATAGTATGAATTAGCTTGACCGTATTATAGGCCATTTGTATCAAATCTATTTTTTAAAATATGATGCAGTTTCCATTTTGTTAAATTTTCAACCTAAAAGGAAAAAAAATTTTTTTAGGAAAATGAAGCTAATGTTTCTGTGTATAAGGAAAGTAGTTTTAACAAAATATACTGGTTGGCCAAAAATTTGAGTGTTTCTATAAATACATCTTATTTGGCTAACATAATACATGTATTAAGACATCGCTGAAAAGATGGCTTTGGGTCTTAGAAATACACTTCTAGTGTTTTTATGAAGAGTTAGAGGTAACTCAAAACCTACAGGTAATTGGGTTCCAGCTCCTTTAAACTGATGTCTGCACTCAGGTCCTTTCCCTGTCTCTTGCCTTTAGAACACAGTGCTCTCTGCTCTGCTTGTTGTATGTAATTCTTCTGGTGAAGCTCTGGATTTGGGGCAGCAAACTGCAATTAAGGAAGTTGGAAGTCAGCTTTCAATTCTTTTAAATGTTAAACTGGTAAGGAAGGCAACTATAATCATTTTGCTGAAGAACAAATAAAATACTGAAAAAGAGAATGAAATTTCCATACAGAGTAAAATGTATGTAATTACTTTAGGTTCTTGGTAGCACTTGTGATTAGAACTTAAAAATACCTACTTTTACTCTTTCAGCCAGTTCTATTTAAGTTGATAGAATTATATTAATAAAACTAGAAAGTAGTGAAGTGACAGTGACAGTCTAGCTACTATTTTCAACTCTTACTGTTTTTTCTTCTTTGTTTGCTATGGCCTGTTTCTGTGATTCTGGAGTTCTTTTATAAAATCTTTTGAGCACTGGGAGAGTGGTCTGGCTTAATAGTAGAAGGGGCAAGTAAATGGATGTGGTTAACTTGTATTCCTCTTCTCCATAAAAGCCAAAATCAGGCTAGAATTAGAATGATATATGTCCCACAGATCATTGTAATTTAAAAATCATATTTAGTTAAATATCTAACTATGACATTGATAAGTTGAAATACTGGCCTCTGGGTGTCCCAGTCAGTGGAAGCTGAAGGCAACATTAATGTTTGTGAAATAACAGAAATGGTTTTGCAGATGATATTTTATCATTAAAGTTTATGTATATGGTTAGATTTCACTGTTGCAGCATTTTAGCTTCAAGTGCTTTCCCCTAATCCTCATTAAATTATTCAATAAATATTCACTGAGGATCTTTCTTGGTGATAAAGCTTATAATATCATAATAGAAGCAAGAGTTCTGGAGAGGAGAATGGAATTTTAAGAAGACTAAGGAATAAGCAAGCTTTTTCTGTGACAGATAAAAATAATGAGATGCCCATCTGAATTAAATCTGGGTTTAGAACATGGCTATACTTTTTCCTGTGTGTCTAGAGGAAATTACTTAACCTCTCTACCCTTTTCTTAGTAGTAAAGTGAGGGTAATAATACCTGCTTCAGAGTTATAAGGAATAAGTGAAGTAATAAATATAAAGTGCTTAGCATATTTCCTGGAATATAATAAATGTGAATGTTGCTAGTCTTATGTAATGGAAAATTTTCACCAAAATTATTTTGTGCTTCTTATTTAAGGTAATAGGTCAACCTTATGTTCAGCAGACACTCAGTCTTTTACTTCCACTGCTGGGATTTTTCATTCAAACTTTAGATCCTCAGCTAGTAAGTCAGGTAAGAATAGTGGGCAAGCTATCTATTCTCTTATCTCTTTGATACTGAATAGTCAGACCTGTTTCATTGTTGCTGGTAACTGCTTAGGAAACCCTGAGGTTAGGAGTCAGTTCACCTGGGAACCCTGCCTTTATAGCATTTTCAAAGGTATGCCAGAAGCTGTTGTTGAAGTTGCATTAGTCACTCAGTCCTGTCCAATTCTTCGGGACCCCATGGACTGTAGGCCACCAGGCTCCTCTGTCCATGGGATTCTCTAGGCGAGAACACTGGAGTGGGTTGCTATTCCTTCTCTAGGGGATCTTCCCAACCCAGGGATCGAACCTTGGTCTCCTGCATTGCAGGTAGATTCTTTACCATCTAAGCCACTAGGGAAGCTATGCAATAAAACCAACATGGACTTGAGGATAATCCTCATTTTGTTTGAAGAAATAAAATGAGGAGCACTACTGAATTCTTCCGCTGGTCCCTAGCTTGCATGGCTGGACCTGGCAGAACCAGGGCCACTGGGGGATCCTCGTGGTGTTGCCTCAGGTATGCCTTGCTTTGGGTGGTTCTAAGTGATGGAGAGAGGGAAAAGGGGAGAAGGCCTTCATCTTACCTGAAGTGATTTGAGGATCTGGAATGAGTTCATACTAGACAGACCCAATCCCCTAATTGTTGGTTTAAGCTTACTGTCACTTAAGAAAACTATTCCGAGGTAAAGCCAGTCCTTCCTATTTAGGAAGCAACGCAGCAGCAACAGCAGCAGCATATTGCAGAGAGTGAGACTAGCAACACCTTGTTTTTAGTAGCTCTGGTTTTGGTTGTGTATATGAAGAACTTAGCATTAAAAAATGTTTACTAATTAGGCATATTTTTAGTTACTATATATGTTTTACAGAGAATGTAGTAAAATAACTGACTCAAATATGTTGATTCTGAAGATTCTAATCTTTTTTGAAAAATACTGATAGTTTTGATGTAATTGTACCTATTTTTAAAAAATCCAAATAACTAACATTTAATATTTTCAACATAAGTAAATTATTCATTGAGACACTGCTTCCATAGAAGACTATTTCAGTGTCCTTTACACCAGGCAAACTTTGGCCTCCTGACTAGGTTCTGCTCTCCTGTTTTCATCAGAAGCGCTAAGGAAGATTTTTTACATTTTTAAAGGTTTGTTAAAATATCTATATATATATATGTATGCAACAAGGAACAAACCCAAAATATTTACCCTCTGGCCCTTTACAGAAAGTTTGCCAATCCGTGTTTAAAGAATGAACTTCTCCTTCTAGAATTTAAAATGCAAAATAATTTTTAAAGATTTAAAGGAAGAACACTAGCATATTGTTTTTCAGAAACACATGAATTTTTAATTTTTTATTTCAATGGTTGGTAAGACTAATATTGTGGTAGTAACTGAATGAGTGATTTTATTGTTTTATTCAAATTCCACCTGTGAAGTGTAGGCTTTGTAGAATCTTTGACTGTCCTGGGTTTGGTTTGGTTTCCCGTCCTGCATACCCATCAAAATCTTAGTCGTGTCTCTACAAAGCACTTGTTTTATAACTGCTTGTAACTATTCTTTGATCTTTGCATCTTTGGTTATACTTTGCAGGTTATAACTTTGCAGACCTCACTGCTTAAATTAGAGCCTCCTGACCATGTTCGATTGGCATTTCTGGATTTTCTCTCTTCTCTGGGAAAACTTTTTATACCTCAAACTATCCAGGTAATACTCTCTTAATCCTGTTGTTCCCATGTTAACAAAATCTCTCATAATTACTGAGGGATTTTCAGGCTTTAATTTCTGGAATTCTATGGATTGCTGACAAATGAAAATTGGAGAAAAACTATTTTGTGAAGAGAGGGTTACTGTCTTAGTATAACTCAAGTCATGGTTGAGTTATATATATAAAATATATGTTGACATACAAATAATTTATAGAACTGGCTACAGTAAGATTTATGATAGTTGGGTTCTAGCATACAAAGTTCCTAAGGAAGGAAAGTATGTCTTCTAGGGAACAATGTATAGTGAGGAAATTGGGTGATTTATCAGTTATTCTCTTGGTTTCTATATCCATTAAAGGGAGCCTATTTGTTTCTTTAGAAGATATTTTTGAAAATTTTGCGAAGTATATATAGTTGACAAATAAATACGTATTTATAAAACTGTAAAGGCCTGGTGATACACTTCTACTGAATCTTAAGACATACTTCACAGCAAAAACAAGTCTTCCTCCTAAATTGAGTTCTTCCTTCCTTATTACTGTGGTCAAGACAATTCTAGACACTTGACATTTTCCCCCTACTTCTAGGTCATACTGAAGATTTCAGTGCTGAGAACTTGTTATGTAAGTGGGGCAAAAATATGATGAATGTTTTCTCAGTACATGTTAAATAATTAAAACCTTGAAACCAAAACTTGAACTGGTTAGTTTGTAAAGGGCTCTCTTGTTCAAAGGTAGACAATACCATACTGTTGCTTTCCATCACGTAAAGTTGTGTTTCTTGAGGTAAGTGTAGAGTTGACAGCTTCTTTTCAACTCTCTGGATAGAAGTATTCAAAGATACTTGCATTTGAGCTATCTTTTTAGCATAAAATGAATGTAAATGTATTCTGAAATTCTGCTTCATCAGTGCCATAGCCATGGACCCTGCTGGGCCCAGAACCTACGGAGCAAATGTTTAATAAAAGCAGAAATTACTTTACCTATTCTCAGAGTGAAGTTAAGATCTAAAGAAATTTGGGGGAATTCATCAGCATATGAGAGGCATTTAACCCATGTGATATTAATTCATTTATTCCATTCAAGAAAAAGTTGAGTTCTTGTTATATGTCAGGTGCTATTTTGATCGCTGGGGATTCAGTATTCAGTAAATCAAACTAATAAATACCCTCAGCCTGTTGAGAAGCAACAGAGTACTAAAGTGGGGATATATGAAAAGGACTAAATTGGTGGTGAGTGCTATGGAGAGAAATAAAGCAAGAGAAGGGGAAGAAAGAAGGTATATGTGGGAGTAGAGTCTGAAATCAGACTTGGTCACTGGAGTCCTCACCGTAGTGACATGTGGGTAACACCTGACGCTGAGGGAGCAAACCAGGCAGGTGCCTGAGGAGGCATCTCCAGAACAGGGGAAATGGAAGCGAACACCCCCCAGCTGGAAGCACATCGGAAGGAGAGCTAACACAAAGGCAGTGGGGCTTAGAGCAAAGGAGGGACACAATTGAACACGTTTTATTGTGTTCCCTGAGACAGAATTAAGGAAAACTGATAAGGAATGTACTCTGCTGAGGTTCTCCTCTAATAAGGTTTGGTTTTCTTTGTAGGACAGAATTCTGCCCAGCCTGTCTTCTGTTTTTGCTTCACTGCTAGCTGACAGGAACTGGCTACTGGAACAACATTCCTTGGAGGCATTTACTCAGTTTGCTGAGGTAATTAATTAGAAGGCCAGTCTATCACAATGATTTCTAAAACATTTTCTGATATTGCAAAATATTCCAAAAACATGTATAGAGCTGCTTTTTGTATCTTAGCCATAAAATTTCTGGAGGAGATATTGCTAGCCTTCTGTTTTACAGGATCTAAAAATGAAGTCCAGAGAAGGGAAGTGATTTTCCTAAGGTCCTCAGTAGTAATGATCAGAACAGGCATTCAGACTAGGTGTCCTAATTCAGATGCTATTTGGGGTTGAATGATAATATATTTCATCTCCACCTTTCACGGGAGCTAAGTTGATGAACACAGACCTGTTAGCTCAGCTCTGTAGAGAAGGCGACCCTGCCCTGGGCTGCTTTTACTCTTAGCTGCCGTTGTACAGTCCTGCCCTTCATCACAATGGGACCCAAAAATGTTGGGATGACTGGGCAGAAATCGTTACAGCTCACAACTTTATACTTGTGCACCCTCAAATAACTATGAGCTTATTATTTTTTGAGTGATTTTTCTTTTAAAGTTGCATTTTTAATTAAAGTAGCTCTTAAAACTTGTGTACTTCTTTTTGCAGGTTATTAAAATGTACTGAAATTAGTTTTTTATCAATCTTTTAATAGGGAACTACTCATGAAGAGATAGTTCCACAATGTCTCAGTTCTGAAGAAACAAAGAAAAAAGTTGTATCCTTTTTGGAGAAGGTATTTTATTTGTATAGCATCCAAGTAGCAGAACACATTTTGTTATGTTACTTTTTAAAAATTATTGCCAGGTTGAATATCCTGTTAGCTTATTAAGCAGTTGGGACCTCACTGCAGGTCAGAAGTGAAACACTTGGGTCACTCTGGCTGTAGTCTGGGATACTGCAGCATTGATCATCCAGGCCCAGAGAAAAAGAATGTGGATCCCTCACCAGTAACTCACCATCATTAGACTCACATGTGGAATTGTAGGCCCAAGAGGGTCATATTCACCACCATAATCCAATCAGGACTTTTCCAAATAGTGGCTCCCATATTTTGTGTGAGCTTTGAAACTTACATGGGGACAGTGGTAGGATGTAAGTTAAAGGTTAACCGAAACACTAATAGAACAGTTAAACCACAAATTTAGAATACTAGGATAAAGTGAATTATGCTTAAGTACTTAATTTTCTTAAGAATATCTCATTGAAGTGGGCTATGTCTCTTTTTTGTATATATGCATATATTATATATAAGCTGGATGTAAGCAAGGGTGTGTACATGTTAAGCTGGATGTAAGTAAGGGTGTGTACATGTTTCTTTTAAAAATTTCTCACCCTGTTCAGTAAAGGCTAGCAGATAATCTTTTTTTTTTTTTTCTCTGTAGGGAAGGCGTACACTGTAAAATATTTTTACCCAAATCACACTGAGAATAATTTTTACAGATGAGTCCAACTTACTTCCAGAATTTGCATAGTTCACAAGCTGAGCCTTGTAGTTAAACATTCAGCATTTAATACACACAGGTCTTTTCACTGAGTATCACACCATTTTGATAACGAGTTGAGAGTGCTAATGTTGGTATTTACTTGGTTCTTCATGATCTCTGGCAGACGGGGTTTGTAGATGAAACTACAGCTGCGAGACTGGAACGTATCAAACAGGAAAAAGGTACTTTCTGGGAGCCTTTTGCTAAAGTTACTCAAGAAGAAACAAAGATGTCATCTTTACAGGTATGGACTGCTCTTCAGTGTGGATCAAGCTTTAATAAAAAATGTGCTTTATTACTTACAACAGTAGAACAGAAACTAGCATGGTTCTTTGCCTCGTACAGAATAGACATGTGAAATTGTTTTATGGTAGTTGCTCTTTTAAAAATCACATTTCTTCTTTCTGGAAGGCTGACAACACAGAGAACAGAGGTGGGACTCCAAAAAATGTTTTAAACATCATACTGAATATACTTTTAATATAACTTTAAACTATTTGCAATAACCTTTGGAAAAGTTATGTCTTTGTACCAGTGATGCTACAAATGCAGTAGTTTCTGAACCACAGAAGAAAACTGATTCACATACCTTCTTAAGTGTTTAGTTTGATCCTTTGCTTCATTCATCACAGTCCAGAAATTATATCTATCATAAGGCAGAAATCTGACATTTCTAAGGATACTCAAAATTGTTTGAGCACTAATAGTATATTTGGAATGGCAATCCATAATGGTAAATATAAGTTACAACTCTTAAAAACCCAATAAGTGGTTTTCAAGACATGTTAACTTTTATGCCTTAAATCTACAAAGTTAAATATATCAGTAGTGTAAGTAAGCCCTAAAGAATTTATATATTACGACCATCTGTAGGAAGACAATGATTTTAAAAACTGTATGGCTCTAACCCTTCGTCCTCCTTCTGGTGCAGTGAAAGCATCATTATAAACTTAGCATTAAAAAGAAAAGGGCATTTTAAAAAATTCATACTTGGGGCTTTTTTGTAAGGACAGATTATATGGTTAAAGAACACTCACCTGAAGTCACTGGACAAGGCAGCACCTCTTCGTTTCCTCGGACCCTGAGCATCAGTTGTGGTAGCACCCTGAATCCCTGTTGCAAATCAACACTGCCTTCATGTCTCTCTCCAGATGAAGGCGGGGGTAAGGGTCTCCTGCCCTTGTGAGCCAAAGACTAGAATAAAATTTTCGTATAAAACTTGACAATTTTAGAATTTGTCCTTGTAAGCTTTAGTCCAAAAGTAAAGTTCTGTTTGGAACGGGGATTATGGCATTACATGTTTTTCTCATTTGCCAGCCTTGTGTGAAAAGAGCCCGTCACGAGCTCCCCTCAGAAGATGAGTACAGGTCAACACTGCAAGCGGCAACAGAAGCCTTGGAGGCGATCGAGTTACTACTCCAGAAGTCTCCTCCTCCAGACTGGCTCCTGATGGAAATGGAGACGCTTCAGGAAAGGATTGAAAAGCTAAAACGTCAGGTACTCTAAGGTGAAGAGTTAGTGGACTAGACCATTTTGTCAACTAGGTAAATGAGTTGAATATGATATTTTTGTTACCCTATAGTACATTTTGTAAATGAAAATATTGACATATCTGTACATGATCTAACACATAAAACTTTTATGAAGTTGAATCTAGTGAAAATAAGTCTTTATTTATGGACATTTAGAGAGCAGGATTGTGGGGGATATTTCTCATTAAGGACTTTGGTACAAGGTAATACAAGTGGAACAGTCGGTAACTGCCCAGGTCTCCACAGGGCCACTCACTCATATAGTACCTCTGTAAACAAATAAATAAGCTGCCTAAGGAAACCTTAGCAATTTAAAATCATTTATATACTTTATAGCTAAAAGTTTTTCAGTAAGTTGTATTCCATAATAGAGTTTACTCTTCTGACAAAGAAATGGCACAGAATTAAGCTAATCAGCTTAAATTTTTGTGTTTATTTTCTTTACTTCCAGAATTGCTCTGGAAGAAAGCAGTAAGTTCCACCTTTCCACAGCCACTTGCTCTTCACAGAAACTGGCCTCTGTCAGACGCACAGGCTCTTCCTCTGAGAAGGGCTGTGAACCTCTGCACTGCCCAGGGCTCTCCGCCAGCAAGCCAGGTCTCCTCTCACTTCCATTGGTAGACTGGATAAAGAGCTCCTGACATGAGAAAAACAGGATGCTTTGGGGCTTTCTCATCTGCAGTGCCTGCTTCTGAGGTATTAGTTTGATTTTTTTTGTTTGTTTTAAAGAAATCCTTTCTCCTGAAAAGTGACTTGCAGCCACTGTCACCAGCTGTTATCGTCCCAGTTCAGATCACCATCTTCCCCCCAGCCTGAAGACTCTCCCTGCAACGAAAGAGAGCAAATAAGGGCAACCTGCTGAAACAAGTCACATTCAGATTTGAAAGATCGGCAATTTAAAAGGGGCCCAACACGTGTCTTTCGACGCCAGAATACATTTCTTCATACATAATTTACTATAACAGAAACGTGAAAAGTAGGGTCACTTTGGTTCCGCTGTTACAAAATCACAGCATTAAAAAAAAACTTTCACAAGAACTATTTAACACTTAGCCCAAGCATTTCTATTAATACATTTTCCTGGGGAAGAAAAAAAGATACCATTGACAGGAACTGATTTTGTTCATTTTCTGATCACATTACTAAACCAGTTGTGGACATCAGTCTTCTATCACTGGGAAAGTGTATTTTTTTTTTCTTTATAAATGGGACAATATAACTGCTGCCTGTGAGAGGGAAATATGTAAACTAATAACACAATTTAATGATCCTCACCTCAGTAATTTCTGCTGCAGCGAATTTTGAGGAAAAGTGCATCACTGATGAGACATTATCCTTGTTGGGAACCACTGTTTCTGTCCTCAGTTCAGGCAAAATAAGAATAGCAGCTGAAGGCTTAATTTCTGGGATCATATCAGCAAACCAGTCCAACTCTGGGTCTTTCACTGGCTTCTTTTTTACCTGAATGGTAAACTCCTCTCCTAAACCCAGTTCTGATGGAACTTTAAGGCGCCTTTCTTGTGACAACACTTTCGGTGGCTTGGTTTGGTCTGGGTCATCCCTGCTTTGTGCAAGACTGGTCTTTGGGGGTAGGCTCGATTTTGAAGGCAAAGCAGGAGTGGCCTTTTGCTCCCCTGAGGTAACAGGTCTTGTGGGCATCATTCCACCTTCCAGATTTACTTCAGTATCTAAGCTGCCGGGCTCAAAGTCATCCCAAGGCTCTTCCTCTGCATTCAGGTTAGTGAGCGGGGATTGGGCCGCTGCGTGGGGATCTGCAGGACAAACCTCTGCGTTGACAGTTTTGTTCTCAGGCTCCTCAGGCTCACTCCAGTCAGGCCACTCCTCAGCCTTTTTAGAACTTGATGGGAAATTTTCACTGTCTCCTGAGGTAATTTTCACTTCGGAGATGCCATTGATGGGAAATTTGATAGGCTGAGAAAATTGATCATCTGTGGGGGGGATATGTATAAGAGTTATTCTCATAAAATGTTGGTTAAGACATGCAATATATTTAGGAGAAAGTAAACACTGAAGAAATGTATAGACCCAATTCCTTGGAAATAACCCATGTGTACTGAACTATGAGGTAGCCCAGCAGAACATAAACCAACAAAGATACAAGTTAAACAAATGTGATTTGATGGGCACATACCAAGCAACAATTAACTGGAGCACCTAATCCTTTACTAAATACTCAAACATACTATTTATCTATAACAAATACAAAAATGTTCTAGCCAGGTACTGATACCCTCAAGACGTTAATTATGTATACCTTGAGAAAGTGTTGTATGCTCAAGTAGGCTGCCTCACTTTAACATATCCTCATTTTAAATAGATTTTCATAAGCATAGTCAAGTCATGAAGTCCTTTGTAGTACGGTCTGACTGTGTGCTTAATTCCACAAACTTATTTAACCACAGAACTCCTCTTTCATGGTATACCTGATAACATCTTCCAGAACTATCATACTTTGATATAATTTGGGGAAAGTCCCCAAAGTAAAGTATCTGGTCCAAAAAAGAATGCAAGCAACGTCTCCACCAGTTACGAAGAAAACACAAGTATTTACCCTATAGTCCAGGGAAAAAAGATGCACCCAAGCTGACTACGTAATTGTAAATAATAAGAGAATTAAGTCTCAATAGTCCCAAAGTGCCCTTTAGTTTCAGAATTTTAATTACTCAGGAAAACATTCACCAAGCAGTGGAACAGCTGTATAAATTTAATAAATCTACCTGTCTGTAGAAAAGTACTGTAGTAATCTCGTGGTATGTGCTTCTTGCTGTTGATGGGCATGTTGCCAGAAAAACATTTAGGGAATATGCCAGGGGGGGCGTTCTTCAAGATTGGCAAGCTCTGACTGCGCTGGCTGCAGGTGACGTGCACAGGAGAATCTGAAGATAAATAAAAACTCCAAAAAATGAAAGAGTAGTAAATTGCTTCTTTTCCTATCACATGTTAGGTGAGCAACAGTTAAGAGGAGGGGTATATTTAACACAGATCAGAGATAACCTGCTGGGAGAGGACGTCTCCAAATATTTGGAGAGTCATACCTACTATGGAAGTGTCCACATGGTGGTAAACAAAGGATTCAAGCATTAGGTAAGCATTTGGAATACAGAGAGAAAACTAGGATACCTAGTTATAAAAGTTAACAGCCTTTAAAAACATCTCAGTGGTGATTTAAAACTGTACTTGATTCTACTTTCCTTTTAAGAATAAAGAGTACAAGCACACGGATATGAATGTACTTAATGCCACAAAACTGTACACTTTAAAATGTTTAAAATAGTAAATTTTATGTTATGGACATTTAACTCCCAGCTGGAAAAAGAAAAATGTTTTAAGAAAATGTAGTCTTTAGCACCTTTTAGAAAGTTCATACTTTTAAGAATGAGTACTGGTCAAAAGGATCCTAGCAAAATTTCTGACTACTTTATCTGCCTTAGGGAAATGAGGGGGTGGCCTGGGCTGAGTCATCACAGGCCACACCTCCCCTCCTCACCCCAGACTGATCTTTGCAAGCCCACCACCCTCTTGCGTATTTCTGCCACCATCCTCCCTCCCTGCTGAAACCTACTAATTTTTCTTACAAATTGTCCCCTTCTCTACATTGTCTTCCCTAACTCTTGTTCATGCAGACTTATTTCCCTCAGGTACATTTTTCATAAACCTTAGTATCAGCCTTCATTCTTAAGTCTGATCATGCAGGTAAACTATAAGAAGGAAAAAAAATCTAAGAGTACCTCCTTTACACATGCCCCTCACCCAGCAGCCCCTGTGCCCTATAGGACGAGGGCCTCTCTTTACCAGAGATCTGGGATACAAGCTGCCACCGGGGTCTCAGCCATCCTGGATGAGGAGTCTAACTTGGCAAGTCAGTGGGATTAAAGTTTTCATGAAAATCTATTTTAATAAAAACTTAACCGCTATTGATGCTTTGGTGCCCTTTTCTGTTTCCTATTCAGATTATAGAGTGATCCAAATGGAGAGTATGTAAAATATCTAGAATCAGAAAACCCCATCCAATAAATAAAGTTGTTGGGAGTGGGGACTTTTGTTAATTCAACATGTAAAGCTGTATAACTCTGAAGGATGATGGCCATGTTATGAAGCTCTAAATCTCTGATTCAGTTCTCAATGATAGTGAGTAGAGAGCATGGAAATGGTTATTAGTAAAAAAGAACTGCCAGACTTTTCTCTGCTGCTGCTGCTAAGTCGCTTCAGTCGTGTCCGACTCTGTGCGACCCCATAGACGGCAACCCACCAGGCTACCCCGTCCCTGGGATTCTCCAGGCAAGAACACTGGAGTGGGTTGCCATGGCCTTCTCCAGTGCATGAAAGGAAACGTGAAAGGGAAGTCGCTTAGTCGTGTTCGACTCTTCCCAACCCCATGGACTGCAGCCTACCAGGCTCCTCCACCCGTGGGATTTTCCAGGCAAGAGTACTGAAGTGGGTTGCCATTGCCTTCTCCGTCCTTATCTCAAAACTATGCATATCCTCTCCTATGGCCAGAAATTCCTCTAGTATGAAATATAAACCCTTCATCTGCTCTTGGTGTGCTCTGCTAAAAGAAAAACTGGTAACAATAGACCTCACTCAGTTTGGTGTGGATGTTTCATGGCTGAAGAGGTGGTGACAGTTTCTACATCACCTTCTTCAAGCTCCTCAGAGTCGCACTAACACTGACTTCCTCAAATTTTGAGGAAGTCAGTGTTGCTTTAAAAATTCTCTTGGCAGCAAAATTAGAGAAAAGTCTGGCAGTTCTTTTTTACTAATAACCATTTCCATGCTCTCTACTCACTATCATTGAGAACTGAATCAGAGATTTAGAGCTTCATAACATGGCCATCACCTTCAGGGTTATACAAAGGAGCAAAGAAGCAACGGCGCTGTCAATACAAAATTCTTATTCTTTTATAGCCTATAAAGACCAGAAATTACTGCTACTTCTCAGGTAATATTTCAATGGGAACATCAGAATTAAGGATTTTTTTCTCTCGATTTAAGTACCTAAAAATCAACAGCTTGTCACCTAACAGGCCATCAAAATCTAAAGAAATTAAAATTAAAACATTTGGTGTCACTAAGAGCTGCTATGGCCTTTTTGGAAACGGACACTATTAAGATGTAAAATATTCTGTATATCCTTTGACTCAGTAAGAAATTTAGAAAGGAGTGCAACAGCCATCAATAGCGAGGGAGGTCACTAAATGAATTATAGTCAATGAAATATTAGGCAGCTATCAGTAAAACAAATTATTAGGTAGTTATGTATTGACCTGGAGACAGGTCCCTGATTAGCTGTTAACATGAAAAAAATCAAGTTGTGGAACTGTGCATAGTATTTTTTTAAGAAATCCTATGTGTGTGTGTTAAAATACATTTGTGTTTGTGGGCTTACAAAAGGATGAAAGAATTCCCATTAAACCATTAAAATTGGTTACCTTAGATGCCCTAGAAGGAGGTGAAAAAGGGAAAGAAACTTTTTCCTTTTAATTCTCTATCATTTGAATATAATCTATCTGTGTTGCTTGTATAATGTTTAAAATCTAATAAAACAATAACACGACCTTTTAATCACTCTTACCTTCTGGGGAAAGGTCCACAGTTTTAGTAAAGCTTGGGGCAGTGCGTTTGAAGATCTTGGTTCTCTCTCCTCCCACAACCACCTCTGGTCCAAGCAGCGAGACCAACACTGCTAGGCTGTGAAGAGTAATGGCCACGATGGAGTCGCTGGTATCACGCAGGCCCAGTAAAACCTAGGAGTAAACTGGGTAGTAAGTGGACACAACCATGTTGCCTGTCTCTTCTGCCTTTCCCCCCAACCCCAACAAGTAGTTGGGTGCAATCAGACTGTGTTTTTTTTCAAGTGAACTTCATTTCTTAGATGTGTTCTAGGTCAGTAGCTCTCTATTTGTGGTCAAGGACCAATGTTTTCTCTTCCCAATCCAGCATACCCTGATACTTTTTTGAAGATACAATAAAAATGAAGTCAAATAAGTACATGAGAAATGTATTAGAAATAAGATTACTCTGTTAAGTTGCTATAAAAGTTTTTAGATTATGATGCCTGTCGGCTCTTGCCTCCAAGCCACCACCACAGATCCTCCCAAGGGCTCAGCCCTTTTCAGTCTACAGCACCAAGTATTCCCAGGTGGTCTTCCATTCAAGTACTAACTAGGCCCGACCCTGCTTAGCATCTGAGCTCAGATGAGATGGATGCATTCAGAGTGGTAAGGCTGTAGGCAGTTCCCCAAATTGTTGCCGAATCTGAATACTCCATCCAAAAGACAGTTGCTGAATGGATTAAAAAAAAAAAGACTCATCTGTATGACGCCATAAGAGGCTTCTCATGTAAGGACATAGATAGAAAGTGAAGGAACAGAAAAAGATGTTCCATGCACATGAAAACCAAAAGAAATCTAGGGAAGCTATACTTAAATCAGACAAGACAAACTAAAACAAAGAGTAATAAAAGAAGGCATGACATAATGATATATAAATCCAATATTTATAACATTTATAAATACTTATGCACCAAATATAGGAGCAGCTAAGTTAAAGCAAATACTGGTTGTTAGTTGCTCAGTCGTGTCTGACTCTGCAACCCCATGGACTAGCCTGCCAAGCTCCTCTGTCCATGGGATTCTCCAGGCAAGAATACTGGAGTGGGTTGCCATGCCCTTTTCCAGAGAATCTTCCTGATCCAGGGATTGAACACAGGTCTCCTGCATTGCAGGCAGATTCTTTACTGTCTGAGCTACATGGAAGTCCCTAAAACAAATATTAACAGGCCCTAAAGAGAGAAATAGAGCAATACATTAATAGCAGGGGACTTTAATATCCCATTTACATCAATGGATAGATCATCCAGACAGAAAGTAAGAAAATGTTGGCCTTAAATGACACATTAGATGGATTTAGATATACAAAGAACGTTTCATCCCAAAGGAACAGAACACACATTCTTCTCTAGGGCACACGGAACAGTCTCCAAGATGGGTTGTATGTCACATGACAAAACAAATCTTGATAAATTTAAGAAGACTGAAATCAAGTATCTTTTCTGACCCTAAGAGTATGAAATCAGAAATCAATTGTAAGAAGAAAACTGGAAAATTCAAAAATGGGGAGATTAAATAGTATGCTACTGAACAACCAATGACTCAATGGAGAAATCAAAAATATCTTGAGACGAAAATGGAAATAAAACATACCATCTATGCATGCATCGATGGGATGCAGCAAAAGCAGTTCTAAGAGGAACGTTCATACTAATAAATGCCTACCTGAGAAATAAAAATCCCACGCAAGTAATTCTACATCTCAAGAAGCTAAAAAAAGAAAGCTCAAAGTCAGTAGAAGGAAGGAAATAACAGAGCAAAAATAAATGCAATAGAAAAAAGAAATTCAATGAAACTAAGAGCAGATTCCAGTGGTCAGGTATAGATGTGAGAGTTGGACTGTGAAGAAAGCTGAGCGCCAAAGAATTGATGCTTTTGAACTGTGGTGTTGGAGAAGACTCTTGCGAGTCCCTTGGACTGCAAGGAGATCCAACCAGCCCATCCTAAAGTACATCAGTCATGGGTGTTCATTGGAAGGACTGATGCTGAAGGTGAAACTCCAATACTTTGGCCACCTGATGCGAAGAGCTGACTCATTTGAAAAAACCCTGATACTGGAAAAGATTGAGGGCAGGAGGAGAAGAGGACGACAGAGGATGAGATGGCTGGATGGCATCACCGACTCAATGGACATGGGTTTGGGTGAACTCTGGGAGTTGGTGATGGTCAGGGAGGCCTGCCGTGCTGCAGTTCATAGGCTCACAAAGAGTTGGACATGACTGAGCTACTGAACTGAAGAGCTGATTTATTCAAAAGATAAAATCGACAAATCTTTAGCAAGACTCACTGAGAGAGGACTCAAAATTGTAAATGAAAGGAGACGTTACAACTGGTACCACACAAAGGGTCATAAGAGATTACTATGAACAACCGTGATGCTGTTTAGTCCCTAAGTCATGTCCAGTTCTTTTGCAACCCCATGAACTACCCACCAGGCTCTACTGGCCATGGGATTTCCCAGGCAAGAATACTGAAGTGGGTTGCCATTTCCTTCTCCAGGGGATCTTCCCAATCTAGGGATCAAACCCACATCTTGTACACTGTCAGGTGGATTCCCTACCACTGAGCCAGCCACCTGGGAAGCCCCACTATGAACAATTAATGTACCAATAAATTTGAAAAACTAAAAGAAATGGATAAAGTCCTGGAAACATACAACCTATCAAGACTGAATCATAAAAAAGTAGAAAATCTGGACAGGTCAAGTAAGGAGACTGAATCAGTAACCAAAAACCTACCAACAAACAGAAGTCTAGGACAGATAGCTGCTCTGGTGAATTCTACCAAACATTTGAAGAATGAATACCAATTCTTCTCAAATTCTTCCAAAAAAACAGAAGAGGAGGGAAACTTCTTCTTCTTTAAAACTCCTTTTAAAAGGTTGACATTACCCTGACACAAAACCAGAGAAGGACACCACAAAAAAATTACAGGCCAAAATCCCTTCAAGAAAATTAGAGAAACCAAGGGAACATTTCATGCAAAGAGGGGCACAATAAAGGACTGAAAGTTATGGACCTAACAGAAGCTGAAGATATTAAGAAGAGGTGACAAGAATACACAGAAAAACTATACAAAATACATCTTCATGACCCAAATAACCATGATGGTGTGATCACTCACCTAGGTGAGCCAGACATCCTGGAATGTGAAGTCAAGTGGGCCTTAGGAAGCTTCACTATGAACAAAGCTAGTGGAGGTGATGGAATTCCAGTTGAGCTATTCCAAATCCTAAAAGATGATCCTGTGAAAGTGCTGCACTCAATATGCCAGCAAATTTGGAAAACTCAGCAGTGGCCACAGGACTGGAAAAGGGCAGTTTTCATTCCAATCCCAAAGAAAGGCAGTGCCAAAGAATGCTCAAACTACTGCACAATTGCACTCATCTCACACTAGCAAATTAATGCTCAAAATTCTTCAAGCCAGGCTTCGACAGTACGTGAACCGTGAACTTCCAGATGTTCGAGCTGGATTTAGAAAAGGCAAAGGAACCAGAGATCAAATTGCCAACACCTGTTGGATGACAGAAAAAGGAAGAGAGTTCCAGAAAAATATATACTTCTGCTTCATTGACCACGCCAAAGCCTTTGACTATGTGGATCACAACAAACTGTGGAAAATTCTTCAAGAATTGGGAATACCAGACCACCTGACCTGCCTCTTGAGAAATCTGTATGCACGTCAGGAAGCAACAGTTAGAACTGGACGTGGAACAACAGACTGGTTCCAAATCAGGAAAGGACTACAATCAAGGTTGTATATTGTCACCCTGCTTATTTAACTTATATACAGAGTACTTCATGTGAAATGCCGGGCTGGATGAAGCACAAGCTGGAATCAAGATTGCTGGGAGCAATATCAATAACCTCAGATATGCTGATGACACCACCCTTATGGCAGAAGTGAAGAAAAGAACCTCTTGATGAAAGTTAAAAAGGAGAGTGAAAAAGTTGGCTTAAAACTCAACATTCAGAAAACTAATTTCATGGCATCTGGTCCTATCACTTCATGGCAAATAGATGAGGAAACAATGGAAACAGTGTCAGACTTTATTTTTGGGGGCTCCAGAATTACTGCAGATGGTGACTACAGCCATGAAATTAAAAGACGCTAACTCTTTGGAAGAAAAGTTATGACCAACCTAAACAGCATTAAAAAGCAGAGACATTACTTTGCCAACAAAGGTCCATCTAGTCAAGGCTATGGTTTTTCCAGTGGTCATGTATATATGTGAGAGTTGGACTGTGAAGAAAGCTGAATGCCAAAGAATTGATGCTTTTGAACTGTGGTGTTGGAGAAGACTCTTGAGAGTCCCTTGGACTGCAAGGAGATCCAACCAGTCCATAAGGGAAATCAGTCCTGAATATTCACTGGAAGGACTGATGCTGGGAAAGATCAAAGGTGGGAGAAGGGGAAGACAGAGGATGAGATGGCTGGATGGCATCACCAGCTTGATGGACATGAGTTTGAGCAAGCTCTGGGAGTTGTTGATAGACAGGGAAGCCTGGCGTGCTGCAGTCCATGGGGTCCCAAAGAGTCGGACATGACTGAGCAACTGAACTGAACCAAATATTCCTGATGAATGTAAGATGCCAAAATCCTCAACAAAATTATAAAACAAATTCAACAATATATTAAAAGGATCATATACCACAATCAAGTGGAATTTTTTTCTAGTGATGCCAGGATGGTGGAACATCCACAAATCAACGTAATACACTACATTAACAAAACGAAGGATAAAAATCATATGATCATCTCAATGAACACAGAAAAAGTATCTGACAAGATTCAGCATCTATTTATGATAAAAACTCTCAACAAACTGGATATAGAGGAAACATACCTCAATATAATAAAGGCCATATACAACAAGCCTACACTTAACATTACACCAAAAAGCTGAAGGCCTTCCCTCTGAGATGAGGAACAAGCCAAGGATGCCCACTGTTGCCAACACAGTGTTGGAAACCCTAGCCATAGCAATTAAGCAAGGAAGAGGAGGAGGGGCAAGGACATTTAAATCAGAAAATAAGAAGTACTGTGAAACTATACACAATATACAAAAATTTGTAGCATTTCTATACACACTGGGTTGTCAGAAAAAGTAACCCCATTTATAATTGCATCAAAGAATAAAATTCATAAAAATAAATTTAACCAAGGAAGTGGAAGACCTCTACACTGAAAAGTACAGGGCACTGATGAACGAAACTGAAGAACATAAATAAATGGAAAGATATTCTGTATCATGGATTGGAAGAATTAATATTGTTAATAAACTGCCCATAGTTCCCTAAGCAATCTACAGACCCAAAGCAATCCCTATGAAAATTCCAATGACATTATTCACAGCACTAGAATAAACAATCCTAAAATTTGTATGAAACCACAAAAGACTCTGAATAGCCAAAGCAACCTTCAGAAAGAAGAACAAAGCTGGGAGCCTCACATTCCTTGCTTTCAAACCATATCACAAAGCTACAGTAAAATAGTATTGGCATAAAACAGACACATAGGTCAATGGAACAAAATAGCCTAGAAATAAACCTATACATATATGGTCAATTAATTTATGACAAAAATAGCCAAGAATACACAATGCAGACAGGACAGTCTATTCAATAAAGTGCTGAGAAAACTGGACAACTGTCTTATAACACATTAACTTAAAATGGATTAAGGACATAAACATAAGACCTGAAATGATAGAACTTCTAGAAAAAAACAGGCAGTAAGCTTTTTGACACAAGCCTTGGTGAGAGTTTTTGGATCTGACACCAAAAGCAAAGGTTACAAAATCCAAAACTAAGAAATGGGACTACATCAAACTAAACAGCTTCTGCGCAGCAAAGGAAACCATCAAAAAGTAAAAAGGTAATCTACTGGATGGGAGAAGATATGTGCGAATCATATATCTAATAAGGGGCTAACATTCAAAACATACAAAAACTCATACAGCTCAAAGGGAAAGACGATCTGACTAAAAACTAAGTTGAAGATATGAATAGATGTTTCCCCAAAGATGACATAAAGATGGTCATGAGGTACACGAAAAGATGCTCAACATCACTAAACATCAGGGAACTACAAATCAAACCACAATGAGCCAGCACTGCACGCCTGTTAGAGAGGGATGGCGAGGCTGTGGGGCGGAGGGAACCCTCGTGTGCTGCTGGGGGGAATTTTCATAATGGGTACAGCCACTATGGAAAACAGTACAGACGTTCATCAAGAAATTAAAAATGGGATGACCATACCATCCAGTGGTTCTACTTCTGGGTGTTTATTTGAGGAAAAACCTTACTAACTCAAAAAGGCATATGCACTCTCATATTCACTGCAGGATTATTTACATTAAAGTATCTATTGATGAATGAATGGATAAAGAAAATGCAGTATGCACACAGGAAGATTATTCAGCCATACAAAAAGAATAAAATATTGCCATTTCCAACAACCTGGATGGACCTGGAGGGCATTATGCTCTGCTAAGGGAAATAAATCAGACTCAGAAAGACAAATGCTCACTTACATGTGTGTGTGGTGGGGGAGGTGGGGTGGAGGACAAACAGAAAAAAACAACACAGATACAGAGAACAGATGAGTGGCTGCCAGGTGGAAGTGAGGAGGTAGAGGAAACAAAATGGGGCAAGAGGCATACACTACATTACAAAATAAAAAGGCCACGGAGATATAATGCACAGCAGAGTGACTATGGGTTATAATACTGTACTGCATATTTCAAAGTCACAAAGAATATTTTTTAAAGCTTCATCATGAGAAATTTCATAACTGTATGGTGACACATGGTTACTAAGCTTATTGTGATCATCTGCAATAAACATCAAATCATTCTCCTGTATACCTGAAACTACATGTCCATAATGTACCTCAATTTTAAAAAAAGATTTTAAATGTTAACTTTCTGTATCTGTACTCAGCTCAATGCAGCAGAATCATAACAAACAGTTCATGGACAGGCAATGTTCTGCAGAGCGCACTTGAAACACTCATCTAGGTCACTAAGAGCTGTGTCCTTCACCTCTTAGCTTAATACACAAGAACAGGACTGTGAAAACTTTTTTTATATCTGATGCATATAACACCTGTCCCAAACTGAGCCAATTATGATCTCTTTCCCAGTAATAAAAACTGGAATTTAGAGAAACTGGTTATCTCTGGTTTGCTTAAAGGGAGGACAGTAAACTTGGAAACTATGGGGCAACCATGCTTGGCCATGTGTATACCAAATAACAAAAGCTGGTCTTCAAAAGTCAAACGTGAATGGATGTAAAGAGAAAGGAAGGGAATGAAGACCATATGGCTGAATCCCAGCTGCACTTGATTTTCCTCTTAGGTAGACTGACGTCCTTTGATTAAAGTCTCTCTTTTGGGCTTTAGCCCATTTAAGTGGGTTTCAGTTACTTGCAACCAGAAGAACCTTGATTAAGACATTCACATGGAGCTATAAGGAGAGGTTTTGCTCTGAATTGGCAAACATGTATAGAAGACAGACAGAGGCAAAGCGTCTGCACCAGTCAGACACAAGGCCAGGACGACTGGACTGCCCGGTGGAGGGGGCATCATGGGTTCAGGAATCCGGGGTTCTGGTCCAGTCTCTGCTGGGAATTCTCAATGTGACTCAGCCAATTAATCGTTTCATTTTTCTGGTCCAGTTTCCTCATTTACCTAAGATAAAGGTTTCCAACAGGACTCAATAAAGAAGTATCAGGTCCAATGCTAACAAACCAGGCACTGTCTCAAAACACAGCTGTACAAGTAAACTAAATCATGGTTAGAATTCTGTCAGCTAATTATGGTAATCTTAAGAAATGACACAAGCCAAAAACCCAAGAATCACCCTCAAAACTCTCCCATCTAGTGAAAAACGGAGTCCTCCCCCTTTTACCCTTCACCACTGCCACCATGTTCCCCAGTCTTTGCCACCTCCTAGCAGGACTATTCTATAATGTCCTCATTGAGCCTCCTTGCTATATAGTCCGTCTTCCACACTGCCACCCAAGTGATCATTAGAAATCAGCTAAGTTATTCCTCCACAGGGGAAGTAACTCCACTCAGAGTTTTCACTGCTTTTCACGTGCTGAATACCTACTTGTTAACAGGTTGTTGCAGAAGTAATCACAGCTTTGCACTGTTGAACTTTTCCATTTGATACTGGAATATATTCTTAAATAAATGTGGTTATGTCACACATCATTTTGATGCACATTTCTTGCTTTATGTTTTTTGCTAATAATTATTACTTGGTGTTTATATGTATTTTAGACTATGGAAATGATGTTAGACACAAAAGCAAATTTGAGCGATTTATTCGAGTTCAAAATGGGTCAAGAAGCAAGACAACCCGCAACATCAACAAATGCATTTGGCCCAGGAAGTGCTAACGAATGTACAGTGCGGTGGTGGTTCAAGAAGTTCTGCACAGGAGACGAGTCTTGACGATGAGGAGCACAGCCAGCCTCAGGAAGCTGACAACAACGAACTGAGAGCGTCAATGACTGGTCCTCCTACAAGCACACAAGAAGTCACCCAAGAACTCAATGTCAATCACTCTACAGTCCTTCGGCATTTGAAGCAAATTGGAAAGGTGAAAAAGCTCGATAAGTGGGTGCCTCATGAGCTGACCGAAATCAAAAAAATTGTCATTTTGAAGTGTCATCTTCTCTTATCCTATCCAATAACAATGGCTCATTTCTCAGTTGGACTGTGATGTGCAATATAAAGTGGATTTTATATGACAACCAGTGAAGACCAGCTCAGTGGCTGGACTAAGTAGAAGCTCCAAAACACTTCCCAAAGTCAAACTTACACCAAAAAGGGGTCATGGTTACTGTTTGGTGGTCTGCTGCTAGTCTGACCCACGACAGCTTTCTGAATCCCAGCAAAATCATTACATCTGAGAAGTACGCTCAGCAAACTGATGAGATGCAGTGAAAACTTCAACACCTGCAGCTGGCACTGGTCAACAGCCTGGGCCTAATTCTCTGCAACAATGCTCCACCGCATGGCACACAATCAACGCTTCAAAAGCTGAATGAGTTGGGCCACAAAGTTTTGCCTCACCTGGCCTCTCACCAACCGACTACCACTTCTTTAAGCACCTCGGCAACGTTTTTGCAGAGAAAATATTTCCCCAACCAGTGGGACACAAAAATTGCTTTCCAAGAGTTCATAGAATCCTGAAGCACAGGTTTTTTTGCTACAGGAATTAACAAACTTATTTCTTACTGGCAAAAATGTGTTGACTGTAATGGTTCCTGTTTTTATTAACATAGATGTGTTTGAGGCTAGTTATAATGATTTAAAATTCAGAGTCCGAAATCACTATTACTTTTGCAAAAACCTAATACTGATCTCAGCTCAGTGCCAATTCTGAGACCTATGACAGGACCTCTGTTTCAGACTTAGAGTGCTTCGTTCCTCTTCTACATTCTCAGACACAAAACAGCTACAGGTAGAGTGGCAACTTCCGCTGCAGATGTAAACACAAAGTGCTATGCTGGAGCAACGAGGCTGTAAAGCCAGCCGTCAGTGAACCATGCCCCAGTACCCACAGCCCTGTAGAAACCCACCCACAGTGAACATGGCCTGACTTCTGTGACTCACTTCAATCAAGAGAATGTGACTGAAGTGATGCGGGCAGTTCCCAATCTATGCCTTAGGAAGGCTGCCTGGGCTCTGTGGTCACCTTGGGCAGCCAAGTACAAAGTCCACTGACCCTGCTGGGAAAATCATGTGGAGATGTCACTTGGGGAACAAGGGCCCTGAGATGTCCGGAGACTTTGTGGAGAGACAGCCCCAGATAAGTCTGGCTTTTCCGCCCTCCCCTCCGAGGTGCCAAGGAGCTGTGTGGATGTGTCCTGGGGCTCCAGATGACTGCTGCCTCCACTGACATCATGTGGAACAACAGAACCCACAAGCTGAGCTCAAGCAATCCAAAGAATTATGTGAATTAATAAAGTGTCGTGGGACTTCCCCGGTGGTCCAGTGATTAAGAATCCACTTTGCAAGACAGGGACACAGGTTTGATCTCTGGCTGGAGAACTAAGATCCCACATGCTGTGGGGCAACCAACAGTGTGCACCACAACTACAGAGCCCTCATGCTGCAACTGAGACCCAACGCAGCCGAATAAATCAAAAAGTAAATAAATAAAATGACTGTCGTTTTAATATACTAAGTAGTTTGGGGCGGTTTGCTACACAGATAACAAATATTCATTATCTTCCATCTTCTCACTTCTTGAAAGCAGGCAGAATGTTACACACCTCTGTGGCCCCAGTACTTAGGCACAAGAACCGGCCTAAAACCTGGCCTTATCATCTTTAAATAAATTAATCTCATAGCAAAACAGACAAAATCTTTCCAAATCTCATACTGAGTTGAACAGTGTCTCCTCAAAATTCATGCCCACCCAGAAAGTGACCTTAAATGAGGTCGTACTGTGTTAGAGTGGACCTTAAATTCAATGCCCAGTGTCCTTATAAAAAGGCCACGTGCCAACAAAAGCAGAAACTGAAGCAACACAGCGACAAGCCAAGAAACTCCAAAGGGCTACCAGAAGCTGGGAGGAGGGCAAGGGAGGACTCTCCCCCAGCGCCTTCAGAGGGGGCCCGGCGGACACCCTGACTGCGGATTTCTGGCCTCCAGAGATTTCTATTGTTTAAGCCACGCAGTTTGTGGTAATTCGTTCCATCAGTCACCAGTACAAACCCAGAGGCCCAGAGTGGGCAAAGGTAACAGGAGCCCTGATGGTGGATCAACGGGCTAAAACCACGGATAGGAACCATCTCCTTTCCTCTCAGCTATAGTCTAGTTACTTTATAGTAAGTTAATTATGACACGTGCAGTTTCTCTTCACAAAGCATCCCCCAAACGAATCTTGTTAGTTTTCCTCCAAAGAATTAGCAAGCAGAATTACAGGTTTCCGGTTATAAAGAAGCGAAGACTGACCAAGCTGGTATAACTGCTTTGCCTGGGTGACTGGCCTGGAAATGCAGTTTTCGCGTCCGCCCTTTGGGTTCTAGGAGGCTTCCACACTGAAACGCTGTCTCAGGCCTTCTCAGCTCTTATCCAAATGCCCCCAAGCCCCCTTTTCCTTCCAGCCCACCCCCCGGGTGACTCAGGGAACGCCCGCCCGCTGACCCGACCACGGCTACCTGGGGCAGGATGACCTTCTTCAGCTGCTCCTGCGTGAAGTGCTCCACGTAGGCCTCCAGGTGGGACAGCAGCACCACGCGCACGTGCTCCTCGTGCACCTCGAACAGCCGCAGCAGCACAGGGATCACCCGCGCCTGGAACAGGGCTGGGGAGAGGAGGCGCGGGGCTTCTCCGTGCGTGTTGTCTTCCCCGAGATCGGACAGGGAAAAAAAATCATCACTTCAGTGAAAGGAGCACGAAGCCTAGAACTTCACACACAATCTTAAGTACTCTTCGAGATTCTTATGTCCCAAACCAAAGGCAAGTGCTTCTCTGACCCCATATTACTCAAGGCTTAACTGTCTTAAGTACACTCCACCTTGTAGGAGTGTTTCTGATACACTCATCATACTTAACGTACTGCAAAGAAACCTTATGTTTTAACATAATTCTGAGTGGATAGCTCTCTGTATTAATACATTCATGTCTAATCAAGGAGAAATTTCATATACTAGATTCAACTGATATTATTGTTCCAATTTTTCCTGCAAAGCCAGGAAGCATTAAATGCTACAACAGGAGCTGGTCCTCTCTTCCAAGCAGTTAAGGAAGGTCCTTCAACAGAGACAGGCATCAGAACCATTTGGGGACCTTTGAGAATATGTATTCACCTGTCCTCCTTGTGTCCCAGACCTAGGGGGCCAGGCACAGGCAAATTTAGAAAAAGCTCCCCAGGTCATTCAGATCACCACACACTAAGCGCACACTGTTTAAATGGGGACGAATAATTCCCAAACTCTGTAACTACCAGGAATACTTTGGGGAAAAATTCACCTTTTTTAGGGCCGAGGAGATAAGGAAGAAAACTCTTAACAGCTACTGGCTCTGCAAACACCAGCTGGTTAAGCAGAAGAGGCACCAACCGTGAGGCTATTAATTCCTCTGACAGGCAGCTGACTCTGTCCAGCAGGAATCTGGGGGCAAAGAAGGAACGCCTGGGACACTGCAGCAGGTTACTTGCAGTTGAGACACGTGCAGCCTTAGCCCACATCATCGAAGTGATGCATCTGAAATGTGGCTAGGGAAACTGAACGGGTGGGTCCCCAGATATTTAAGAAAAACACAGAAGGCGTGAAACAACACCAGCTAGTCAGTACATATACAACCTCCAATCCAAGCTACGAAATTTTTTTCAACAAATTGCTCCTCATTAATAATAGCGAGAGTGCCCTCTTTACCCCCTAATAAGCCAGAGTCCTTTTAGTCAATAAAAGATATTTTCTCAAATTGAAAACACATGTGCGTGCTTAGTCGCTCAGTCATGTCCAACTCTTTGTGACCCCATGGACTGTAGCCCACCAGGCTCTTCAGTTCATGGAATTCTCCAGGCAAGAATACTGGAGTGGGTTGCCATTTCCTTCTCAAGGGGATCTTCCTGACCCAGGGATTGAACCCCGGTCTCCAGCATTGCAGGCAGATTCTTTACTTCCCACCAGGGAAGCCCATTTAAAACACACAGGATATTACGTTACTTAAAGTTTCTATGGTAAACAAAACACTGGCTTTTGTTATTAGAAGCTAAGTACAAGCACTTTGTTGAGAAATACACCGACATCAGGTATTAACAGTAATAACATGCCACCATACAATCACCCTGAGCAAGTATCTTGCCTCCTACCTAATCAGGAAACGGACCATACCAAGCTTTACCTCCTTCAAGCCCCTCAGCCACTATCCACAAACAGGTCCACGGCCAGAATAATTCCCACCTCTTTTCCAGGTACCAAGGATGTGAGGGATTCCTCTTATTTAAGGTCAGCGCCACAGGGCCATTGCTCCAACATTCGCTTCTACCCCAGGGCCACAGGCCAACAGCCCCCCAGCACGAGGGGGGCTTCAGTTCCTCCCTCACTCTCACCAGCTCCATTCTGTGAGTCCAAAGACATGCTCCCATCTTTTCCAGCCTTAAAAACAGCCTTACTTGACTCCCTTAGCAACTCGGTAGCAATTCCATTTTCCTCTCTAAGCTTTTCAGGAGGTTTTACCCAAAGTCCATGTTCTCACCTTCTGCTCACATTTCAATTCACAGCAGTTTGATTCTCTCTGCTGAAAAGGCTTTTTCTAAGACAAAGTTACAAAAGCTCTCTTGATGGCAAAGTGATTACTATCTTTCTCAAATTCTCTACCATTTGGAATACCAGCCCTCCTGTTTCTGAATCTCCCCTAATCACTTCTGCCTCACTTGTCAGCCACTCCCTCCCCACCAGCCCCCTGACAAGCTGGGTGCCCCAAGTCCTTTTCATGCTACCCACTTTCTCCGGGAAAATGTCAGTGACTACAGGCTAATGAACCTTAATACTCACCTCAAGCTCATCCTCATCAGACTTCTCTCCTGAGATGCAGACCCATCTGCCCAAAGGCCCATGTCCATCTCTACCTGGAGGCCCACAGCCACTTCCAACCAACACGGACACCAGGTCCTATGTCTTCCCTCCAATATTTTCCAGCTCGTTTAGTGATAATCACTAAGGCTTGCCAGTTTTTATGTTTTAGTATTTCTTATCTGTGTCTTCACTGTACCATCGCTGCCGTTACATGAGGCCTCCCATGGTCTGCCAACCAACCCAAATCTTACATGAAGTAAAGCTGTGCCCACTCCGTAGAAAACAGAGTAATCCACCCAAGGTGAGGGTCATCTGTCTCACAGCCTGTTTTCACTCCTTTGACAGCTTCAAAGCCTGAAGCCCACTGCTTACCAACAGAGTCAATACTCCTCTCGGCTATATCCGAGGGTGCCTGCCCTACCCGCTCCGGCAGGACTCAAGTCGTCAGTCCACACACAAGACCTACTGCATTTCGGCTTTGTGCACTGGTTCACACTGCCTCTCTGCCCAACAGCTTTTCTCTAACCTCCTCCTCCCTGCCCCGTCCTCTGTGTTCTCAGGACACCCCCTCAAGCTCCACTACTGTCTAAGGATTATCAGTCTGTATCTGTTTCCTTCACCAGAACCATACTTCCCAGGGTCTAGCAGAGAGCCTGACATAGAGGAAATGTCACTGAACTCTGTCTAAGAAACCCAATGACAGACTCGTCTTCTCTAGGACATCTGAAGTCATTACATGGACTTAATCCAAGTTACTACATTTTAAGGCCTGAATTTTCTGAACTTACTTGAAAAATTCAGTTTTTTCCTCTTCGCTCTTCAATGTTAAACTTTTCAAGAAATTTACAACTTCTAGAAAATCATTCCTAAATGCCAAAAAGGAAAAAAAAAAAATGCAGGACAACAGATTAAAGAAAGCACATTAAATATCAAAGCCATAACCGCAGACCATACAATACTACTACTCAACAAAGACACATCTCCCTTGACCACGTGGAAGATTCTACTGTAACTAAGTAGCTTAGAAGACAAGTGCTATAGGACAAGCCCATAAGGAATTTAATATTTTAAGAATATCAAAGAGATCCGTGAAAAGGATACATGCTTAACCACACACATGTGTGCATACACAAATGTGAACAAATGCTGTGGTTTTAATAAAATCATCATAATCATCCAAACATTTTGTTGTAATAGGATGTGGTTACATGAAATGTCCTCGGAGAAATGCTTTTACCATTACAGAGCAGTTGCTGATTCTCAAGTCTCCTCTGGGGAAGAAATAACTATTAAAGAGGGTTGCAGAAAGAGGCACTTCTGGTACAAGTCACAGGGATCTTCTCATTTCGCCTGTTTTAAGTTGTCTGGTCACTTTTCCAGCCAGGCAGGGAAGAGGGTGATAAGAGTAGGTGGTTTCCTGCAGGGCCTGGAGACAGTCCCAAAGCCAGCTCAGCTCCAAGCAAATGTGGCCCCTGGGAGGGAGGCTTTAGCAGCAGCCAGCAGCCCCCACCAGCAGGGCTGACCTCCTCTCCTGGGTCTCCACACTTCACCTTTGCACCTGTTTCCCTGCGGCTTGGCAGAAAGAGCGCAAACGCCTTGACCAGAGTGTAAAACCAGATGGCTCAGCTGCCTTGGCAGGAGCTTCGGCCCTGGCTCCTCCCCCTGCCCCTGGCTGGGCTTTCCCATCAGGGGCAACAATCCCCCCACATGTAACAATTTATCAAAGAGGGAGCTGGTGTGTGGTTCTGCCTTCCCTCTCCTGTTTTTGTTTTGTTCAATTAAGAAGGATAATTCAATTCAACTTTACAATGTTGTGTTGGTTTCTGCCAAACATCAACATGAATCAGCCATAGGTATACCTATGTCCCCTTCCTCTCCCCTCTGGTTCATCCACAAGTCATACTAAAGAACTCCTACCAAAAAAAAAAAAAAAAAGAACTCCTACCACACACAGTGATGAGAGAATCCATTTACTGTAAAGGATTCTTCTTTGCAGAGAGTCTATCAGTCTGAAACATCCCCCCCAAAAACACATGGAGATACCTTGGTTAAAGGACTCATAATGGGAAAGGTCTGAATAGCTCTTTTGGAACATAAGTAACAAAGCCACGTGACCACAAGGAAAATATCCCCTCTGCCGTGTTTAATGATATACCTCATCCTATCTTAGAGCCCCCTCCAGGGATAATATCAGCTCTCCCTTCACTCTGATTTCTCTCAGGCTTTCTGACTGCAAACACATAAGGATTTTTAGTTTCACAACCGACATGAGTTTGATTTTGCTAATAAAAGTTATCAATGAGGAGTTAACCTGTGCAGAAGTTCTGCAGACACGGAAATTTAAAAAACAAAGGACACATAATTAAAACTAACCTTGAAGAGAGAGGTTCAAAAATCTCTCTGAATCCAGCGACAGTATTGACAGCTATACTGTGCCCTCCCTCTAAATTGACTTCTTTGCTCTTCCATCACGAATTACTAAACAAAGAAAACAATCTTCTGCCTGCCTGAAGAAAAATAAGCTCATTTCCATGCCCATCCCCCACCAAAAAGTAAAATTCAACAATAACAAACTCGTATAAATAATACAATGTCAGCAAAACAGAGAGGCTGTGTTAACATTAAGTTCCTCAATTAACTTCTCCAACTCTACACCACTGGACACAGCCTAGCTTCTTCCCATTCACAGAAGTCCTAAGAAATCCAGCTATAATGTCTAGACCCAGGCGTCCACGGTGAAGGGTTTCTAGAACTTCCTATCTGTAAGAGGAACGTGAGAGGCAATGATCATGTCTCCCTCTACTTCCCACGTGGACATGACTCACTCTCTCCTAATACTGAAGGACAGCAGCAGCAGCAGCACAAGGGCCCGCATCGCCCGGTCCCCCGAACCCCACCGCAGGAGTGCGGCCCGCAGGAAGGCAGGCGGAGGCAGGCAGCACTCCGCGCCGGGCGCCTCACCTGAAGAAGTCATGGCACAGGAGGCTGCAGAGCGCTGGCCGGCAGTGCGGGCTGGGACTCAGCAGGGCTGAGCGCAAGGTCTGTTGAAAGCTGGAGAGAATATCCGCTGCAACTGAAACCCAGAGTGACAGTTAGTTCCCACTGCCTCCTCCCTCCTGTTAGGACCTCTACAGCTGGAGGCTGACGGGAACAAAAACCAACCTGGAAAAAGCCCAAACAGAGCCCTGGCTGGTGCTGAACAGCTCCCTGCCTGCCTGAAGTCAAACTCCTGGGCAGGTGGAGAAAATCATCCTGCCAACACATCTACCCCCCTGCTCCCCTTGGAGGCCCCCACCTTTCCTGACTGTCAGCTTAACTCAGCTCAGGCCTAGAGGAGGAAGCTTAGTAAGTGGCAGGTTTGAGGCCTTTTCAATCAAGTCTCCTAACCCTCAAAACACAGGAAGTTATTTGAAGGACTGTATTTCCTCTCAAGGATGGTACATAATTGCCACCGTGCTAGAAACAGTGAAGAGCAGTGAGTTCATCACCCACAAAGGATGTCCTGGAGCTTAATTCTCAAATGTTCAGGCTGGGACAGCTCAGAGCTGATGGCTGAATGGTGCTTGTAACTTCAGAGGATGGAATGAACCAGGCAGAAGAAACTGCGTTAGAACTGCACAAAGCTGCAGCAACATGAGATACAGGCTGGTAAAGGGACTTAATGTACAAAGACCCCAGTCCATGCAAAGGGTGGACACCTGAAGGCCCGGAGCGGGTGGAGGACAGTGAAGCGGGCTGTCAAGCATGCCGCCAGAGAGCTCAGAGAAGAACTATGTGCTCAGTAGCCTGGCCTTTAAGGGCCAACCAAAGAAAAAAGTAATGAGTAAATGAAATAATGGCAAAAAAAAAAAAAAAAAATCGAAAGGACTTTGAAAGAATCAAGATAAAGAAATGTTAATCTTAATTTAGAAATTAATTTAAAAAAACTCTGAATCTTATCCTCAGATCATTACATACACATCAATAGCACCATTCATTTATTTATAGGCTGGTTTGATAAGCAATAGTCTTTAGACCATAAATACAGTACCAATCAATAAGATCATAATATAAGATACCCAAAGCCATAGTTCCAAGTGCTTCCTACCTAAAATTCTTTTAACTGTTCAAAGTGAAGAAACCCAAAGTTTCTGCCCTCACTGCTATCACCATCTGCCCTGCACAAAGTTACTTGGTAAGCAACAGTTCCGTACCACGATCAAACGCCGCAGCATCCACCGTGGATGGCTGTCCCACTAATTCTGTGGATGCAGACAGCACAAGTCCAACTCACCCTGTTCACTTAAGACTGTGAGCAAACTTTCCACCAGTGTCCCAAAAGAATAGGCATCCCGGGCGTGTCCGTGGGACGCTGGCAGAGTCGTGAATTCTGGAGACTAAAAGCAGTAAAGACCATTACAACCAGAGGATCTGCTTTAGAAACCATTCCTAATCTTCTCTGAAGCACTTTCTCCCATTTTTGCATTTAGTGTATCCAAAATTAACTACACAGTATTACACACAATTTCTAAGCTCTTAAAACGATTAGTGAACAGAATTTATCAAAGATATTAATAATATTAAATAAGGAGCGGGGAAAGGCCATAATATATGTTTGTGGCTTTCAGAAATATTTCTGACTACAAACTAGAGTAAAAAAAATTGTCATCAGCATTATATGCACATATACGGGTAAGCACATAACAAAAACAGAAGTTTCAAACAACAGTTCTTAGTCTTGCGCCCCAAGATGTCCAGTGATACTTTCTATTTACTCCCTTATTTTTCTCCCTTAAAATGCCAGTCAGGACCCCTAAATTGATTCAAAACCTACAGATCGTTGGTTTGAAAGACACTAGTATGTACATACGGTACTGCTTTGAATAAACCTGACTTATTTCAAGTCCTAGGTTTATACTTAAGTTTATTTTTGAGTTTGTCTTTCCTGCAAAGCACACTAAATATGTCTTTGGGGATCAAAGTCTATAGTGGTTAAGGACAAATTTAGAAAGAACAAGTGCTTTTGAATTTATTGTTAAATATTATCTTTCTTTACCAGCACCATAATATTAATAATCACTCTTCCTCACATCTTGGAATCCCAACTAACGGCAGATAGGCAGATGACCAGCTCGGGTGAAGCACAGGAAGGTGCTGGACTCTTGTTTCCTCAACTCTCATGGCTTCCACAAAGGTACACAGGCTCACCATGAGATGGCTATGACGCCCCCACCCTGCTCACACCGAGGTACCTCTTATTTTTCAGCACTATCACAGGTGTCTACATGACCAAAATGTAAGCTGAGTTTCAAGAAAAAAGGCTCTCTGCTCTGATGACATGATCAGTCTCAGAAGCCTTCAAGGCCAGAGGAATCAGGAAGTGTCTATGACTTAGCAAAGAGGTGGGCAGAGGAAAGGTTTTTGTTTTGTTTTTAAGTTTCATACTCAGTTACACAAAGAAGCTTTCGTGACATCTGGAGTGTATCATCTTACCATCTCTTCAGGAGGAATAGATGCTGGGTCTCTTACTGACCGAATACTCTTCAGAAACTAAGAGAAATAAATTATGGAAAGTAATTCAAGCATATGTTTGGTGAACCAATCTCTTACATCAAGTTACAAAAGCAAAGAGCAATCAACACCAATGAAACCTTCAAAACAATGCTATAGGCTAAATACATAAATTAAAAATCTTCATCACTGAAAAATGTAGATACAGTGCCTGGTATGGCACAAGACTTAGTGGAAAATAAATATCAGTTCCCTTTCCTTTTCCTTTCAGCTGGTTTAACAGATACCCTCTGGTGTTCAGAGGCATCTCTATATCTGATTTATTTATAAGGAAATTAGAAATACTTCTTTCTCATCCTACATGAAAGTGAAAGTGAAAGTCACTCGGTCATGTCCAACTATTTGCGACCCCATGGACCATACAGTCCATGGAATTCTCCAGGCCAGAATACTGGAGTGGGTAGCTGTTCCCTTCTCCAGGGGATCTTCCCAACCCAGGGATGGAATCCAGGTCTCCCATATTGTGGGTAGATTCTTTACCAGCTGAGCCACCAGGGAAGACCACCCTTATCCTACGAAGATATTAACAAATAAAAGACTTCTCTAGCATAGGACAAATCTATCATTAATCTGCTCTCTGAGTCAAGTCAGTCATAAGCTGGTTGCCACATGAGATATGTGAGGACCTTATAAACTAGAGAGACAGAGCCAGCATCCACAGAACAACATTCATCTATTGATTCATCAGATTATTTCTCAAGAGCTTGTATGTTCCAAACGCCATCTAGGGCACCATGAATACGTATTGAATGCAATAAATCCCTGTCCCCGGCCAGGAGCTCACGACCTAAAATGTAAACTAAGAACTTCGATAACCTGCGCTGGTTGAGCACCTGGGAAGCCCAGGAGGAGGGCTACTCTTGTTGGGCAGGGGACACCTCAGGGAGGCCTTCACAAAGAGGAGACTTAGCCTGATCTAGACTTCGGCGAGACGTCAGCCTCATCTTACATCCTGCAGAGTCCAGGGGAAGAAAGGCGACAGAACGGCACACAAGGGAAAAAGCGGGTGAAGGAGGAGAACCCCGCTGGACTGCATGGAGCAGGATGCAACCAGCGTGGAGCTCAATAACCAAGTGGGACCCCGTGGTACAGAGTCTGGGATACACCCCGCAGAGGGAGTTACGCTGTTATACTGATTAGCTGGAAGCCGACTTCTGAGAAGAAAGGGATCAACGGGGACAGAAATAACAGAGGAATGTCTTCATGGTGGAAGGAGCATTTGAGCTGAGCCAGAGCCCTTGAAGGTACACATGCAACAAGGCCCCCATGAAACTGGCACATGAGGGAAGAGGGGAGTGAGGTGGAGCCAGGAAGTCAGGGAGCCCCCTCGTCAGTAAGGAAATCATGATGTGTGTGTTTGTGTGTGTGTGTTTGAAAAGGCTAAGTCTAGTGGCAACATGCAAAATTATGGAAATAAGAAACAAAACAGAGAACAGTAAGGCTGCTCAACTCCGGAGGGGAATTTGTAGACCTCTGTCAGACGAAATCATAAGGCAGAGCCCAGGCAGCAATACCGTGGCCCACAAGGAGTTAGGATGCACAGTCCCTGACACCAGCTCTTAGGACGTAACGTATGACTCTGGAGAACACGAACAAGTGCTCAACGAACATGTCTAATGGGCCTAATATGTGCCAGGCCTATTCCAGTGGATGGACAAAGATACATATACAACACTAGCACCCTCAAGAAGCTCAGCCACTGGTAAAGAAGGCAGACACACGGAGGCAATTCAACAGGAAACACTCAGTGGTAAAACCACGTGCGGGTTACTAGGGGCACAGGGGGCGGGCATTTCATGGAAAACCGACCGAGCCACTCTTCCATTCGCAAGATACCTTCGCTCTAAAATGAGAAAAGAATAGATGATGCCTAGCCCCTCTGGACAGTAAAAGCCTACAACCCTGTGAATGTGAGTACTGACAAAAAAGTCAAGTCTCCAAACCTCAGCTCATACTATTATTGAAGCACAGTCCCTAACCGCACACCAAAATGCTACCAGACTCTGAGTGACATGGAGGGCCTGGCACCTGGCTTACCTCTGGTGTGGCCTGAGCAACTTTGCAGACTGTTTCCATTCCTCCCAGCTTCCAGTGCCCATCTTCGCTCACAAACACAGATGACACGCAGACATTGTTGTGTGTGAGGTGTCCCTGGGAAAAAAGAACAGGAAGAAGACTGCCATTCCCATTTTCTGAGAAGTTTTAGAAAACTAAGAAGTCATCACCCCCCAAAAAAAACATTACGGCAAGCCTTCCTACCTGTGGCATAATAAACAGAACTACAACTTTAAGAAATGACAAATTCAATGAGCCAGCCTAAGCATTATGAGGTTAGGAAAAAAGGAAAAACACAATGGAAAGGCTTATCGCCCCCTGCCCAGTGTGGCAGGTTAATAAAGACACGAAAGCCACCACACAGACACTGTACATCCCCATCTCCATCAGAGTCGGGAGATACAGGTGTCCTTACAGGTAAATTTACAAGTCTTTTCAGCCTACGTCGTGTGCTTCAAACGCCTTTAAAGGAAAAGTTTATCTTTGCTCCCATAAGGTTATTGTATTAATTTTCTCCTCTAAATTCTTTCTCACCTACATTCTATCACGAACCCAGATCCACTTCACCTGAAATCTTGTCAGTAGGCATTAAAAAAATTCTGCCTGAAGAAGAGGAAAACGGAATGATAAGGACCACCAGAAATATCCCACAGACCACAGAAGAGCCAAATTTAAAACTATATAAAAGAAGAGCATAGTCAAATAAATGAAGGAAGAAGAAAACGAGAACGGGGGTGAAGTATGTTTTTTTCTCAAACCAGAAATTATGGCAGTAGATAAACGCACTTTAAATACTCTACCCATCAGATCCAATATGTACACATTTTATATATAAAACACTCCAAGGTATGTATATATTTTTTTAAAGGAAAGCTTGGAATAGTATTAGGGTGTGTTTCCGCTTGAGAAAAATAAAGGTGAATAAACACTTAGATATTTGCTTAGGACACACAAAGAGCATCTGTGGCCTAACACACTGACCACTGAGGTTGTCTATGGCAAGAAGCAGGGCCCTGGCTTCAAGGACAGGGACTTGTTTCCTTGTCTGCACTCTCATACTATTCAAACTTTTTAGTGAATTCAAACATTTTTCCAACAGAGAAAATATTCCACCACGGTGCAGCATTAATAATTCTACTTATGTGTATCTTAGAAATACTTTTAAGAGACAATAAATTCAAAGTGATATTTGGAGAGTCTATCTCCCATTAATAGAAAAAAACTTTTTAAAAACACATTAAGATGAGTCAAATGCAAGTGCTTCTAACCTGTAACTGGTGTTTTTTAATCTTGGGAGGCTGCCATAGGCCTTTATACCTCAGAATGTAAATCCCATTAAGAAACTACCACAAGTAAACAATACCATTTTATCCCCATAATAGTGAATACTGCCGTGATATTAAGGGGCTGCCTATCTTTGGCACCACCTACTTGAATGGCAAAGGGTGTGTAAAACTCTGCCTCTTTCTAAGAAATGATCATTTCTTTCATTAAAAAAAAAAAAAAATTCCTGAAAACAAATAGAAACATGGTCCACACCAGCACTGATGTTATTCAACTTTTATCTCATCCTAATAACAAATACCAGCTGTAGATACTTTTAGGTAAAGACTTATCCAAAACTAGAGACAGACTATCTAGTAAACTGAAATAAAGTTCTATAAACAACTACCCAGGGACAAAGAACTTGTTGCCTGCTCCACAAACCACTTGTCTGTCTATAGCATCTCATGTGCTGTTTTCCCTCAGGAAGCTTTCCGATGAGAATAGTAACTTATGATTTCTATAGATATCAAAATTCACAAGCACTACCCCATACATCAGCCTCCATCTCCCACTCCTGGTCTAAACGAAAGGCTGTGAGGCAGACTGTCCAGGTTACTTACTCGGTCATGAAGGAAGATAAGAGCCAGCAATATGTCATAGATCCCAGCACAGACCTCTGCAGAAGACAATGTTTCCAAAACCACTTCCAGAGGCTGCACTCGCTCAGTGACGAGATGAATGCCGTCTGCTTCCACAGTGCAAGATAAAAACCTTAGCAAGCACGGGTGACGAAGGGTCTTCAGGTGCTTTAAAAATACAAATAGAAAAGTCAGTAAAGTTAATGACTCCACGCTTTACCATCTGAGCCACCAGGGAAGCCCAAGATTAATTATAGTCTCATATATATTGTAATCAATTCAGAAAATGTATACTTAAATTCAAGGTCTTCTCCAGTTTCTTACCTCCCCCACCTAACCCCCAAGTTTCAAATAAGGCAAAGAAAATTCCATGACTTGTTCTGACAGTGTTTACTTAACCAGCATTTATATTACTCTAGAGAGACTTTCATTTCCATGAGTGTAAGCCCCCAAGAGCCCGGATTTCCAATGATTTTTGCTATAAACTCTGAACAAAGCACGGAAAACAACATGTGAGAACTCTGAAAAGTAAACAAGAGCATGTAGATTATGGACGGCAGTCACCCATGGGGTGAGTTTCCCGGTTTGGGGGATGTCCCTTCTCACAGCTGTGCGCTGAGGGCAGGCCCCAGGTGCAGAGCAGTGCAGCAAAGGTGGCTAGAACTCGAATGGAACCTCTGCCAGCTTTGTGGCCAGGAGAACCGAAGCAGGTTTGAGTCTGAGGAAGCTGTCCCAGAGGAGAGAGAGCCGAGGGAGGGAGAAGAAGAGGCCCCAGTTATCTGTATACCCACACAGGTCTCAGGCTAACCCCAGAACCAGTCACAGGACAGACCCAAATTAGTACAGCAAAGTTTTGAAAAATGAACTAAGGTTTGAACTACCATGCACAGGAAGGGCGAGAGCAGAGTAGTTTAAAAAAACAGGTGGGCAGGAAGCTTGAACCCAAGGGAACTGACCATCTGCAAATGAAAAACATCAACATTCTTCAGAGAATTATAACAGAACCAAGAGTCTATGCAACAGGGCATTCAAAATGTCCAGGATGCAATCCAAAATCACTCAGAAGATAAAGAATCATGAAAATGTGAAAAAACAGCCAACAAATACCCCAAGATTGACCAGACACTGGATACTAGAAATTATCAGAAGGAATCTGAAACAGCTATCACCACCATTCCCGCCTGGAGATAAAGGAAACAGTTATAAAATAAGTAGAAAGATAGAAGCTCCCAGAAGAGAAATGAATGTTACATAAAAGAACTAAATGGAAATTTTATAAATTAAAAATACTACAAATAAAAAAATACAATGGATGAACTTAATAACAGAATGATAATGACAGAGACAAGACTCAGTGAACTTAAAGTTGTTAACCAATCTAAAGAATGAAGAAGAAAAAGTAAAAGAAAAGGTCAGAGCTTCAGAAACCTGGGTGACAATAACAAAAAGTTTAATGCGCATAACTGGAGTTCTAAAAAAAAAGAAGAAAAAATAATTGGGACATAAAAAAATATAATGGCTGAAAACTCCCCAAATTTGGCCAAATACTTAAGTTTACAGATTTAAGAATGTCAGTGAATGCTAAATATGATAAATCAGAGAAAACTACACCTAAACACATTATGATCAAACTGCTGAAAACCAAAGATCAATTTAAAAATCTTAGAAGTAGCTAGAGCAAAACAACACAGGTGGAGAGATAAACTGAATGATACTAATTTCTCATAAGAAAACAGAATCCTAAAGATAAAGGGGAACTATCTTTAAAGCAATGAAACAAAAAAAATAATCAAACCTGAATTCTGTACCTAGCAAAAATACACTTCAGGAAAGACGGCAAATTAAAAGCATTTTTGATCAAGAAAACAGAAAAGTTGTTGCTAGATGATCTGCTCTACAAAAATGCTAAAGTTAGTTCAAGCTGAAAAGGAAACAACACCAAAGGGAAACCTGGATCTTCAGGATTGCAAGAAAAGCATCCGAAATAGTAAATATCAGGTTAAAGCTGAAGGTTCTATTTTTTCCCTCTTATTTAAAATATATAAGGCAATGGCACCCCACTCCAGTACTCTTGCCTGGCAAATCCCATGGACGGAGGAGCCTGGTAGGCTGCAGTCCATGGGGTCGCTAGGAGTCTGACACGACTAAGCGACTTCACTTTCACTTTTCACTTTCATGCATTGGAGAAGGCAATGGCAACCCACTCCACTGTTCTTGCCTGGAGAATCCCAGGGACAGAGGAGCCTGGTAGGAGGCCGTCTATGGGGTCACACAGAGTCGGACACGACTGAAGGGACTTAGCAGTAGCAGTATGTAGAGGAAGCACTGTAACACTCACCTGGTAAGGTTTTCCACGTGTGCGATGTACATGCATGCCTGTGTAGCTGTGCGCACATACAGTTAATATACATGTAACAAAAGGACAGCAGGGTTGGAGGCTGGAGACATCTATGTGATTCCAAGGCTTCTACATTTTATGTGACTGTGGTACAATGCTAACCATAATTAGTGGTTAGTACTAACTAACCACAGTTAATAACCATAACTAATTAAAAGTTAGTTATGTATACTGAAGTCCTCAGTGTAACTATTTTTAAAAAAATAAAGAAACATATAGCCCCCATTCAAGTTACATTAAAACAGAATACTAAAAATATTAAAATAATTCACAAGAAGGGGGAACAGAAGAACAAAAATCAGAAGGGGATGAAAAGAAAACAAATGATAAATAATTACATTAAATGTTAAAAAACTAAACACTCCAATTAAGAGTGGATAAAAAAGGAAGATCCAACTATATGCTGCCTATAGAAGACACACTTTAGACAAAAGACAGAGATAGGTAAATGAATAGAAAATAAATGAATTTGATGGAAAAGGATATCAGTAGGCAAAAGAAGGCTGACATGGATATATTCCTATCAGACAAAATATACTTCAAGACAAGAGTATGGCCAGAGATAAAATGGGACAATTACTTAAGAATAAAAGGGATAATTCATTAAAAAGACATAACTAATTATAAATGTGTATGCACATAAGAGCAGAAACTCAAGATACACATGAAGTAAAACTGGGAAAATGAAAGGGAAAAACAGACAATTTCACAATCATAGTATCAGAGTTGGAGATTTTAAAGCTCCTGTCTCAACAATCAACAGAAAAAAAAAAATCAATAGAACTAGCAGAAAATGAACTAAATAGATAAAAACTTAGAAAACCTGAATAATATCAACTACCTGAATCAAACTGAGATTTAGAAAACACTTTATCCAATTGCAGATACAAATTCTTTATTTGATGATCAGTTTTCTAGTTAATGAAAAGAGAAAAGCTTTAAAGATAGTTGAATATAATTAAGGGGATTAAATGTTTAAGTAAAAAGGCAAAAAATAAGAAAGCAAGATCAACAAAATTAAATTGTTTATCGTGGATCAGGGTACTAATCCATTCAAAACTGTTTTATGATCCAGCACATTATTCAACCATCTTTAAAACTTTTCTCTTTTCATTAACTAATGAGGTGTCCCAAGTGGCTTCATATTTGTTTAAATGAAGGAAGAAAGAATGGAATAGATCTTGCATGATTCTGAATAAGCACTTAATTCAGCAAAAACACTGTCACTCCTCTTTGGCACATGTAATTATGCATAAAATTATGCATAAATTCACAGGAAAGGTGAGCAGTTAAGAATGAAATAGAAATACTTCTTGATTTAAACTTCTGCTGTTTCAAAGAACAGACGGAATGACAAGATGTACTTGCTAAGTTTAACTAGGATATTTTCTCAATGAACATCAATTAAAGAGAAAAATGCTTTTGTTCTGGTGCAGAATAGTGACTGCTATTGAATGAGAGTTATCTGAAACCAAGTATCGATCACATCTCATTCACTCCACTAGGTACGAGGATTCTGAGTAAGAACTTTATATTATTAAATATGAGTAGTAGTAGATATTTTGCCGATCTATGCCCACACACAGATGTTAAGTGTGTGGTATCCCTACTATTCAGGAATCAGTTAGGACTCAGCCATTCAGAGAATTAATTCAAGCCTCAGGGGCTTGACTTTTCATTACCGTTCTACCTCGAACTTGCTACTTCACTTTGAAAACAACACAAAGTAGTTCTCAACTGTAGCTTAAATTCACTTGGAAGTTTTTAGACAGGGAGAAAGCTTTACTGTCACTCTGCTAAAGAACTACAACAAAATAACAAGATGCCTAAACCAGTGAGCAAGAATCTTCAGGGAGACATATTATTCCTCCTACCCCTAAAATTCAAATTGGAGAAAAAGAAGTCCATTCTCTTTAAATGTTCACTGCCTAGAGGCAGGGTCATAAACCAAGAATAAAATGCAGGAAGGTAAAGGGATAAAGAATTCTGTGCTGGAAAGCATGCTTTGGGGAACAGGAGATTCTGAAGAGGCACGTGGAAGTAATAGCTCTGGAGCTCAGACGAGGTTTTGACAGCTATTTAGAGACAAAAGGATGAGGCTCAGATGAGGTTTTGACAGCTATTTAGAGACAAAAGGATGAGAATGTGAAGTCTGAGAACTCCGGTGGGAACTAGCCGAGGGCCAGTGCCACCTGGTGACCCTAACACCCGGAGGGAGGGGTAACACTTCCAAGTTCTTCTCAGCGGGTGGTGCTTGGGAGCCTTGTAAGAGAACCAGACTTTGACCATGAGGGGAAGGAAATCATTTTTTTCAAAGCTGACGATACAGGGAAGTTGATTTACCAGAATGGGGTTATAAATAGCATAAAAAAGGCTGAGAGGGAGAGGAACAGAAAGAAAATGTCAGCATAAGGAAGAGCAGTAAAGCATTTCCCAAACGGAATTCAAGCTCCTTTAAGCACAGCAATCAGTCCTTCTATTTCTTTCTCATGCCCACACAATGTGGGTTCTCAAGTATGTTGACCAACAGCAGCGTGAACCCACCCTGGAATTACAGCATGCCTCCTAAGGCACTCCACAGAGCACCTACACAGCATCTAAATACCTATTCTGATGTGGCTGCCAGATAGAAAGACACTTAGGAACCATTCTTTGAGCCTGCACTCACCATGAGGCCCTAACTAAGCACTTACATTGTATTATAGCAAACCACAGAGTAACCAAGTTCTGACAGGATTTACCACCCCTTGCAGGCTATTGGTTAGAAATGAATCATAATCCCAGTGAGAAAATTATACTGCTGTATCAACAGCTAATGAATTCAGGATAAAATGAGAAGGTGTGATGGACTTGAAGTATTTCTGATACTGTTTTGTGGCCAAAGGTTATACCTGCATTTCATCTTACTTCAGAGGTTAAACAGTGTGCTGAGACTGCTGTTTTTTATTTACAACATGGTTAGAAGAGCATAATCCCTACCTAACAATGTTTGGCTAAGGAAACACTGCGTATCTGCTTGAAATGGTAATCCTACCATTGACAGCTATTAGAAATGTCAGTGGTAGGATTAGGAACCTGATCTCTAGAGAAAGGAAGCAAGTTAACGATGGTACTTCAATATTTCAGGTATCTAGGAAACCAAGTCTCTAAAACCTGTTGCAATCCCATTCGTTTCTCAAGTACTATGACCTTCATCTAAACTCCTTATAATTTTGTTGCCATTTCAAAATTTCTCAGATTCATGGTTCAGGTATTCAAAGCCACATGATAGCCCGAGGAACCTAAGGGACAAGTATGAACTACTAGAGAAGAGTCAGGGCTCCGAAGAGTATGTGTAGATAACATGGGCAGAAAAAAATATTCCTTCTCAAGTTTTGCAATTCCTACAGTGTGGAAGTCGTCAAATATTGCATGAGTTTTGCTTCTTCCCTTTAAACTTTTATGATTTGGGTTGTTCAACTTCCATGCTACATACACCATAAAGATTAACATAATTTAAAAAATCTATGGTCTTATAAATGATTATAAATTTCTAGTACCTCACTGCTGCTGCTGCTCTTCAGTCATGTCTGATTCTGTGCGACCCCACAGACGGCAGCCCACCAGGCTCCCCCGTCCCTGGGATTCTCCAGGTAAGAACACTGGAGTGGGGTGCCATTTCCTTCTCCAATGCATGAAAGTGAAAAGTGAAAGTGAAGTCGCTGTGTCCAACTCTTAGCAACCCCATGGACTGCAGCCTACCTAGTAATAGTCAATTGTTATTTTTAAAAAATGTGCAATCTTATTAGATGAAAATAATAGGAAGTATGTCAGATAGTAACTGCACCTAAGCAAAAGACAGGGAGGCAAGGCATTGTATCTTTTGTAAAATCACAATAAAAAAATATTATCAATTCCCAGATGGGCTGGAAAAGAGACAAATGTGTGGTCTTAACAAAAAGCACAATTACTTAGTGATACAACAGCCAGCTACACTTTTTATCAGAGCACATTAATGGAAAATGCATTCTGAGCAAAACATTTTCCTTAGGAACCATCTTACAACTGTTAATCTCAAGGCTGATCAGAGACATCAAATAATGAACTAGTGTGACAGACAAAATGCCTAAACTATATTCCTGCTGCTGCTGCTGCTGCTAAGTCATGTCAGTCGTGTCTGACTCTGTGAGACCCCATAGACGGCAGCCCACCAGGCTCCCCGTCCCTGGGATTCTCCAGGCAAGAACACTGGAGTGGGTTGCCAGTGCCCTCTCCAATGCATGAAAGTGAAGTCGCTCAGTCATGTCCTACTCTAGCGACCCCATGGACTTCAGCCTACCAGGCTCCTCCGTCCATGGGATTTTCCAGGCAAAAGTACTGGAGTGGGGTGCCATCACTATATTATAATATAGCCCTTTATAATCATGATCAAGGTATAAACCATTTAAACAGATCTATGAAATACAGGAGTGGGTTGCCATTGCAGGGGAGAAGGCAATGGCAACCCACTCCACTACTCTTGCCTGGAAAATCCCATGGATGGAGGAGCCTGGTAAGCTGCAGTCCATCTGGTCACAAAGAGTCAGACACGACTGAGCGACTTCACTTTCACTTTTCACTTTCATGCATTGGAGAAGGAAATGGCAACCCACTCCAGTGTTCTTGCCTGGAGCATCCCAGGGACGGGGGAACCTGGTGGGCTGCCATCTACGGGGTCGCACAGAGTCGGACATGACTGAAGAGACTTAGCAGCAGCAGCATGAAATACAGGCTTCCCTGGTGGCTCAGACAATGAAGAATCTCCCTGCAGTTCTGGAGACCCAGGTTTGATCCCTGAGTCAGAAAGATTCCCTGGAGAAGGAAACGGCAATCCACTCCAGTATTCTTGCCAGAAGAATTCCATGGACAGAGGAACCTGATGGGCTACCGTCCAAGGGGTCACAAAGAGTCAAACACTGAGTGACTAACACTTATGAAATATATATCAATGTTTCATTCTTATTGTTAGTACAAAGAGACTCAAGATAATACAGATCATAACGTCTAACAAAGACCATGAATCAATCTGAAAGGGCTTTCCTTTTTAGAACCTTCCTGAAGATAATCTGAATGCCTGAATACCCAAGGAAATGGCTGACTAGACAAATATCAGCTAATACTTTCCTTTTCTCTAATCTGAAAAGATACTTAGGGCTATTTTCTTGAATTATATTCCAAGGTGGAGTCATTTTTTCTAATGACAGCCCAACATCCCCTGAGAGCAGGTCAGCCAGCTCGCTGGCGCCCTTCACAGGAGCAGCGGTTAGGAGGCTTGAGGTGGGAGGAACTTCTTCGTAATAATAAAACTGAAGCTGCTGGGGGTTGATGCTCTAGGGTCCCTCAGCAAGAAGTAGGGCCCAGGTCACAGTCTTTCTGGGGCATCCCATCCCACATTCCAGTTTCACATTCTTTCCGGGAGCACCACAATGCCTCAGAAAAGGAAAACACACCAGTTACAGTTCCTAAAATATATAATTTCCAGATCTATCCCATCATCAGCACACCAATTAAAATGTTGTCTGTACTTATAGCATTTTTGCTATGCTAGAATTAAGTCCCTTTATCTTCTGTGAGCCATGTAAAATCCCCTCCCAAACTTTCTCGCTAAAAAAATAAAATACGATGAGAAGAGCTATTACGTTGAGTTGCATAAAGCTTTTGGCTAATCTGTGGTACTTGACCTCGTGATACAAGCTGGTGACGTTCCCATGAAGTAAGGACAACTGTATTTTCAAAGGCCATGAATGAAAATATTACTATGACCTACCCCTTTGGAACTTTATTAATTTCATGATTTTTTAAAATAGAAAACAAGAAGATAGTAAAAAGTACTAGCTATTAGGTAGTCACCTATGAAGGTACCTTGGCAGCTTTATTAACCTTATCTTCGTTTTCTCTCTTATACACAAAGACTGACGCGAGTTTGCCATCTTGCAATACAGCGGGGTAAACAGCAAGTCCGGAGGGTAAGGTGAACGGCGGCTCCTTCAGGGCATAGCTCTTCAAAGCGCTGTTCTCTGAGCCCATCCCTTATTCGGTGAGACAGGGGTGCTGCAGCTCCTTCTCAAAGCCAAGCAGACCTGAAAGCAAACAGGAAACATTTCCAAACGCTGAGTATCTGAGCCATGAGCCAGAGACAGCCAAGTAACCAGACCCAGGCACTCCGCTGCAGAAACTCCTACCACTGCCTACAATCCTCATCACCTAGGTCATGTGACAACAAAGACAGTCAAAGTTCAGCAAGTTACCTGCAAGGCTGGACAATGAACAAGTAATAGCTCTAGAAAAAAACGCACTGAACTAAACAGACACATGCAGTTACTGTCGTTCCCAACCCCCACTGCACACACGGAACCTCCACAGAGGAAAAGCGATCCAATACAGAATAAGGGCTCTCTGGCTCCCTAACCCACTTATATCCAGTCTCACAGAGGAAAGTGCTGCAAAACTTGATCATTCAAAAATGATAAACTTCTGGATGTCTAAAACAACTCACAATTATATGAAGAACACTACAAACTGGAAAATATTTCTAAAAATGTTGAAAAAGTTTGTATAAATCAAGAAAACATAAAACACCAGCAGAATAATGGGAAGGGAAACAGATAACTCATTGAACACAAATGACAACAAATAAAAGAAAAAATACAATCCCATGACTGCTCTCCGAAGTATGCTAAAAAGGGGAAAAAGCAAAACTGTATAATCCCAAACATTAAAAAGATGTGAGATTCTAGGAAATGCAAACTTTCTATAAGGACAGAAAACAGGTAAGTGGTTGCCTGGGGTGAGACTAGTTAGAGGAACCATGGGAGAGGACAGGAATACAACGGGGTGCAAGGAAACTTTGGAGGGAATGGATATATTCAGTATACCTTGACTATGATTATAGTGATGAGTGATTTACTGCTATAGCTACACACACACACACACACACACACTTGAAAGATGTATTAAGTATTAACAGGTTTGTTGTGGATGTCAGATCATGGATGATTCACATACATGAATGTGAATGTATGTGAATTCACATTCTGTGTTTGTCACAAACACAGACATACATTTGCCTGCACCTCCCAACTATTCCACAATAAGAGTATATCTTTCAAGGATTCAAACTCATGTGGTTACAACAGACAGTACATAGAGGTTCAGCAGTATTGGTGGAGTAGTAAAGGGCTTACTGTGTGTGCAGGCGCCTACTGTGACTGGGTTTACACTACGAAGGGAGCCACCATCACAAGGTCCCAACCAGAACTGCCACTTCAGAACTGCCAGGTCACACGATTTACCCATAAAGAGCCAAGAGCCTGAATATTTATGTGGAAATTTCTATATTTTTAAACATTGGCTACAACATTTTTAAACCTGTATAGGCCAAACAACACATGTCTGAAAAGTTTATGGCAGTCAGTTTTTAGTTCTGGCTTTACCATAACTTAAAAAATACAGGATAAAAAGAGTTCTTACTAACTCTGGCAGTGTGGGAAGCAAATTGAGAGCTCTAAGTAACAGCCAAAAATCTAAGTGGATCTTTAAAAAATTCACGTTAAAATCTTCATCCTTTGGGTAAATATAAACCCAAGAATCATTATACGTAGACCCTCTACTTGGGATTTTTTTTCCCCTACCTTGGTAAAGTTCCATTCAACACTTACTAGGTTATCAGAGTATGTAATACTACTTAAAACACATACCCCAACCAAAGAATTTCAAAGGGCTACAGACCTACATATAAACCTGAATAAGGATTATAACATGCATAAGGGCTAAAGTTATCTAAAATTGATGTTTTTTTAAAACCAAAGAATGTTTCTGAGGATAAGAACTAAGCTGGCTTTGTAACAAATCCACTGAGTTCCTACCTACCAATACTTTGAGCTCCAAACTCCAATACTTTGGCTACCTCATGACTCACTGGGAAAGACCCTGATGCTGGGAGGGACTGGGGGCAGGAGGAGAAGGGGACGACAGAGGATGAGATGGCTGGATGGCATCACTGACTCGATGGATGTGAGTCTGGGTGAACTCCGGGAGTTGGTGATGGACAGGGAGGCCTGGCGTGCTGCAATTCATGGGGTTGCAAAGAGTCGGACATGACTGAGCGACTGAACTGAAGAATTATGATAGAGGCAAAAAAAAAATAACCCCCCCAAACAAAAAAACACCCCAAATGACAACAAGAAACAGTATTAAAAAGTATCTCAACAACAGCTGACCCTTTAAAATCACAGGAAATTAGGGGCACCCATACCCTCTTGGTCAAAAACCTAAGTATAACTTTACAGCTGACCCTCCGTATCTGCAGTCCCACATCTGTGGATTCAACCAACAAAGGGGACCCGATCAACCACAGATCACGAAGTACTGCTCTAGGAAGATGTTAAAACTGGGTTTTATTTGGGTCCATGACCTAAAGAAATACCACCTGAAAATTGAAAGGAATGAACCCCTTCCTTGTGAGAACTCAAAAGGATGACATTTTATTAGTTTGAAAGCATGATTAATGTGGACAGCAGTCGACTAATACCACCCTGCAGCGCTTACAGTAGTTGGATTATAGCCTACTTTCAGTAAAAACTTCATTAGTTAGTGTTGATCACTCAGTGGAGTCCGACTCTTTGCCAGCCCATGGACTTGGCCCACCAGGTTCCTCTGTCCATAGAATTCTCCAGGCCAGAATACTGGAGTGGTTGCTATTTCCTTCCCATCCCAGGGATCGAACCCCATCTCCTGCATTGCAGGAAGATTAAATACCGTCTGAGCCACCAGGTAGGCCCTATTGAGAAATAAATATCAGGAAGGAAATAAAAAGATGCGCTGTTAACTGCAATTTGTATATGTCTTATAAGCAGTAGTTCTTAATTCGTAGCTTCACAATTCTGTATCCTAAGAGGCACAAAAACTATTGCTATAAACAACGCTTTAAAAATGACAATTCAGCTAAAATGGACTTACTGAAATGTAATACTGGTAAACAAGAACACCTGGACTTCCAAAATGCTCTTTTTTGTTTTGAAGAGTAAAGGGGAAAGCACCAGATCATTTAACTTTGAAATGAAAAAGTCACAAAAAGGCAGAAAAAGATATTCTAATATTAGCATAGGTATTTTTCAAAATTTACCACCTGGTGGCTCAGCTGGTAAAGAATCCGCTTGCCAAAGCAGGAGACCAAGAGACACAGACTCCATCTCTGGATCGGCAAGATCCCCTAGAGAAGGAAATGTCAACTCATTTCCAAGCTCCAGTATTCTTGTCTGGAAAATTCCATGGTCAAAGGAGCCTGGTGGGCTAGTCGATGGGGTCGCAGAGTTGGACACGTTTGATCTCTCCCGCGCGCACACAGACACTAAATTAAAATATTGGGTAGGCAGTTTCTGACTTGTATAGGTATCATCGTCTTCTCTTTAAAATGTTGTTCACCTATCTTCCTTCATCCTTTTATTTCCTTGGGCAGCACATCAAGTTTCTAGGCCACCTGTGGGATTAAAAGTCCTCGTCTATGTTACTGGGCAACTCATACACTAAACAAAGAAATGAGTGTTCTTTGGGGAACTCGCTCTCCTTCTCAAGTAATTGGGATGATCGTGATCTTAGCTCCCTCAACTTGGAAGTTCCAACAATAAGGTTTTACACTGAGAGTTCAAAGGACATCTGTTATTGACCGGTATTTTGTTATCAGGTGACAATATTACTTGAAGCCCTTTGATCTGTTTCACGCATACATTCCCTATAATGAACTCAGTCCAGCAATATATAATGAAGCCTTTGCGTACCTAAAGAACTAAGTATGACTTCAGCTAAGGCACGGGATGTTTTGGGGGTATGCGCACGGGTCCTTAAAAATAACAGTAACAGGGATTCCAAAATTCAGGATCCAACTGAGTATTCGCACGGTTACCTATATATGTTTCACCTTTATTCTAAACAAAATGCACGAACCAGAGACAGGAGCCAGCGGGGCCTCCGGGGCCCCGCACCGGTCTCCGAACGAGAATGAAGGCAGCATCCCAGGGCGGGCGCGAACCCATGCTCCCCCGGCTCGGCCCCAAGCGCCTGGCACCTTCTCGGCCCGCCGCGCACACTCGCCCTTCCGGGGGCCAGGGGGGCAGGCCGGGAGCGGTGGCTGGAGGTCGGCGGAGATCTGACCGCTACGCCTCGGGGTCGCTTAGAGGCCGGGGCGGCGATTCCACTTCGCTGGCCGCTCACCTTCCACACCTGCCCGCGAGGCCGGGCTCAGTGGCTCCCTTCCGGCGCCCCACCGGGCGGGGTTCGTCCGCGACGCCCAGATTTGCAGGGGGCCCGGCAGTGAGCACAGAGAGGCTGCGCGGAGGCGGCAAGCAGCTCTCAACCGGCAGCGGTGCCGCGCCGAGCTCGCCCCCGCGCGGGCCCCAAGCGCGGACCCGCGAGCGGGGCGCGCGCCCCCCGCCTCGCTCCCGGCCCGGGCCGGCCCCATCCCCGGCGGCCCAGACCTGCACTGACGCAGGACGCAGCCGGCGGCTCCCTGTTACCTGCGGGTGGGCGGTGGGGGAGGCGGCCAAGGGTCTTAGCTTCGGTCCCCTCTTCGCCCCGTGTTGACACCAACCACCCTCGCCTCCCCCGTGACGCACTGGCCTCTACCCCCACAATCTTCCGAGTCTGGTCTCTCCGGCACCATAGAGACGGGTCCGGAAGCCGGAAAGAATGCCGGCTTTCAGCCCTCCAACGCCACCACGAGGGCGAGAGCACCCGGAACCGAGATAGAGCGGCCGCGCAGGTGTTTCTCAGGCCGGTGCCATCTTGAGTGCGGGCGCCAGTGCGGGCCCGCGGCTCACTCTCTGGCCCTAGTCTCCTAGTTGGTCTGTGAAGATGTCTCCTCTCTTGGACTCTGACTTAAACGTGAAAGTCAGCCTTGATTTTAATTTTCAGCCATTTAACTGCACGTCTTAACTGGATTTCCGCCCTAATCAAAAATGGCCGCTGGTGGCCTCTAACAAATAGAAAAGGGGCGGGACGGAGAAGAGGCACACTCTGGAAATTGGAGAGGACTTTTAGGAGAGTGACGTGGCTAACCCCGCAGCTCTGATTGGCTGTGCTGCGTGAGCCGAAGTCCCAAGAATCCCTGGCTAAAGCTGGCAGAGGTGGAAGAGATTCCAGCTGAAGCCCTTTCAGACAGAGAATCTGAAGTTACGCTTAAATCAGCGGGGAGTGAAATTGGGATTATTAATAGTGTTTGTGGGTCCCTGGGTCAGGAAATCCCTAGGAGAAGGAAACGGCAACCCACTCCAGTATTCTTGCTTGGAAAATCTGTGGCCCATGGGATCGTTTAGAATCGGACACGACTGGGCGCGCGTGCACACACACATTATTAATATTGATCGGATCGGATCAGTCGCTCAGTCGTGTCCGACTCTGCGACCCCATGAATCGCAGCACGCCAGGCCTCCCTGTCCATCACCAGCTCCCGGAGTTTACTCAGACTCACGTCCATCGAGTCAGTGATGCCATCCAGCCATCTCATCCTCTGTCGTCCCCTTCTCCTCCTGCCCCCAATCCCTCCCAGCATCAGAGTCTTTTCCAATGAGTCAACTCTTCGCATGAGGTGGCCAAAGTACTGGAGTTTCAGCTTTAGCATCATTCCTTCCAAAGAAATCCCAGGGCTGATCTCCTTCAGAATGGATTGGTTGGATCTCCTTGCAGTCCAAGGGACTCTCAAGAGTCTTCTCCAACACCACAGTTCAAAAGCATCAATTCTTTGGCGCTCAACCTTCTTCACAGTCCAACTCTCACATCCATACATGACCACAGGAAAAACCATAGCCTTGACTAGACGAACCTTTGTTGGCAAAGTAATGTCTCTGCCTTTGAATATGCTATCTAGGTTGGTCATAATTTTCCTTCCAAGGAGTAAGCGTCTTTTAATTTCATGGCTGCAGTCACCATCTGTAGTGATTTTGGAGCCCAGAAAAATAAAGTCTGACACTGTTTCCACTGTTTCCCCATCTATTTCCCATGAAGTGATGGGACCGGATGCCATGATCTTCGTTTTCTGAATGTTGAGCTTTAAGCCAACTTTTTCACTCTCCACTTTCACTTTCATCAAGAGGCTTTTGAGTTCCTCTTCACTTTCTGCCATAAGGGTGGTGGCATCTGCATATCTGAGGTTATTGATATTTCTCCCAGCAATCTTGATTTCAGCTTGTGTTTCTTCCAGTCCAGCGTTTCTCATGATGTACTCTGCATGTAAGTTAAATAAACTCCTTTTCCTATTTGGAACCAGCCTGTTGTTCCATGTCCAGTTCTAACTGTTGCTTCCTGACCTGCATACAGATTTCTCAAGAGGCAGATCAGGTGGTCTGGTATTCCCATCTCTTTCAGAATTTTCCACAGTTTATTGATCCACACAGTCAAAGGCTTTGGCATAGTCAATAAAGCAGAAATAGATGTTTTTCTGGAACTCTCTTGCTTTTTCCATGATCCAGCGGATGTTGGCAATTTGATCTCTGGTTCTTCTGCCTTTTCTAAAACCAGCTTGAATATCAGGAAGTTCACGGTTCACGTATTGCTGAAGCCTGGCTTGGAGAATTTTGAGCATTACTTTACTAGCATGTGAGATGAGTGCAATTGTGTGGTAGTTTGAGCATTCTTTGGCATTGCCTTTCTTTGGGATTGGAATGAAAACTGACCTTTTCCAGTCCTGTGGCCACTGCTGAGTTTTCCAAATTTGCTGGCATATTGAGTGCAGCACTTTCACAGCATCATCTTTCAGGATTTGGAATAGCTCAACTGGAATTCCATCACCTCCAGTAGCTTTGTTCGTAGTGATGCTTTCTAAGGCCCACTTGACTTCACATTCCAGGATGTCTGGCTCTCGGTCAGTGATCACACCATCATGATTATCTGGGTCATGAAGATCTTTTTTGTACAGTTCTTCTGTATATTCTTGCCATCTCTTCTTAATATCTTCTGCTTCTGTTAGGTCCATACCATTTCTGTCCTTTATTGAGCCCATCTTTGCATGAAGTGTTCCCTTGGTATTTCTAATTTTCTTGAAGAGATCTCTAGTCTTTCCCATTCTGTTGTTTTCCTCTATTTCTTTGCATTGATCACTGAAGAAGGCTTTCTTATCTCTTCTTGCTATTCTTTGGAACTCTGCATTCAGATGTTTATATCTTTCCTTTTCTGCTTTGCTTTTCGCTTCTCTTCTTTTCACAGCTATTTGTAAGTCCTCCCCAGACAGCCATTTTGCTTAGTTTCTACTTAATAGGGTCTTGTGAAAATAAAGTGAGTAAACGTGATATTTTTTAGAACTAGTTGACTCAAACCCGGTGTATTTTCTCTACTATCTTACACATGATCTTAGTCATCGCTTCTATTTAATACTTTTATAACCTCACAGTTGACATAAATCATTCAATCACCTAAAAGTTTTAAATTCTTTCTGGCTTATTACAGTTTGGATAAGGACGCCACAGTTACTTCACCAGATTAAGTGAGTGAAAGCAAATAAAATGAATATTTATTAGAAAGTAGGCACAGTTAGTATTTAATTGTCTTATTAGCTGGTTGAAAGTGGTGCTCTCCGTCCTAGGTCAGCACTATGCTATAGAAATAGAACTTGAGCCACAAATGTATTATTAAGTTTTCTAGGAGCCACATCTGAAATAGTAAAAAAGAGGGGCTTCCCTGGCAGTCCAGTGATTTAAGGCTCTGACCTCCCACTTCAGGGGCATAGGTACATAGCCAGAAGATTGTGATTTAAACAATCACTCAATATAAAAAATTATTAATAAGATACTTTACATTTTTTGTACTGTCTTCAAAATCTGATGTGTATCTTTTACAATTTAAACTAGCCATATATAAATGTTCAAAATTCACATGTAGGTAGTGTGATCACACTATTGGAGGGTGCAGTTGTAGGTAGGTTTGACCACCAGCTTGTACTGACAAGTTGAGAAACAGACCCACAGGGCTGCGGAGGCAGGATTCCACTGTCAGCATCTGGCAACCGAAAATCTTGCAGACCAGTGGGAAAGCCAGAACCAACAGGGATGAAGCCTCAGATGGCATCTGAAAAGGTTGAGGACTAGAATTTTTAAACCCTGATTTATTAGGAATGGAGAGCATTGAGATTTCATCTCTAGTGTTCATCATGATAATTATTAAGCCATTATTTTTTCTGGTAAAAAGCCATTTCTGGCATTCACTATGATAATTAGCAAAATATCCAGTGTTATCAGAGATCAAGGTGACTAAATTATTTGTAGCTCCATCTCTGGAATGTGGCCTTTCTGGTATGATGCTAGCTAACTATTTCTGGAGAGTGGATTCATGGTTATTAGAATGCTAGCTGCTTCTAGGGCATAGCTTAAACCAAATAACCCACAAAGAATATTACACTGTCCTGAAGAAATTTAAAGTCAACCACAGACATTGTGCACCCATGTTGTAAGGAATATTGGCCTGCTTTGTAAACTGTAAACACTACACAAATGTTATAGAACTTACAAGCTTATGTTACAGACTATATGTATCCCACAGATATTTAAGACACACTTTTCTGAGCCATAAACTATGTTAACCAGTAAGAAAAGAAGATAACAGTCATTACAGAAAAGTGTGTTCTTTGAGGGGCCCAAATTAAACTTTTTAAGTGATTGAGGTAATGGTGCTAGGAATGTTACTTTTGTTTTTGATGTGCCTGCCCCAGCACCAACAAATAAGTTTCAAACTACTGTGTGAAGCTGGGTATGAGCCAAATGACTCTACGCTCCCTTGGTTACTCTTATGCTTTTCTGACGATTGCTCTTTGTTCATTTAGTTAGCCAACATATACTTTATAAATGCTCACTATATGCCAACCTCTGCTCTAGAGACTGGGGAAATATCCTGGCAAATAAAACAAGATAAATTTCCTATTTCTACAGACCTCAGATCCTGGAGGCGAGGTGTGGGGTAGGGGTGAGGAAAAGGGGAGAGAGACACAATAGTATATAATTGAATAATGATAAATCCTCTGAAAAAAATGAAACAAGGTAATAATAAAAGGGAGTTCCAGAAAAACATCTATTTCTGCTTTATTGACTATGCCAAAGCCTTTGACTGTGTGGATCACAATAAACTGTGGAAAATTCTGAAAGAGATGGGAATACCAGACCACCTGATCTGCCTCTTGAGAAATTTGTATGCAGGTCAGGAAGCAACAGTTAGAACTGGACATGGAACAACAGGCTGGTTCCAAATAGGAAAAGCAGTATGTCAAGGCTGTATATTGTCACCCTGCTTATTTAACTTATATGCAGAGTACATCATGAGAAACGCTGGGCTGGAAGAAGCACAAGCTGGAATCAAGATTGCTAGGAGAAATATCAATAACCTCAGATATGCAGATGCCACCACCCTTATGGCAGAAAGTGAAGAGGAACTCAAAAGCCTCTTGATGAAAGTGAAAGTGGAGAGTGAAAAAGTTGGCTTAAAGCTCAACATTCAGAAAATTAAGATCATGGCCTCTGGTCCTATCACTTCATGGGAAATAGATGGGGAAACAGTGGAAACAGTGTCAGACTTTATTTTTCTGGGCTCCAAAATCACTACAGATGGTGACTGCAGCCATGAAATTAAAAGACGCTTACTCCTTGGAAGGAAAGTTATGACCAACCTAGATAGCATATTCAAAGGCAGAGACATTACTTTGCCAACAAAGGTTCGTCTAGTCAAGGCTATGGTTTTTCCTGTGGTCATGTATGGATGTGAGAGTTGGACTGTGAAGAAGGTTGAGCGCCAAAGAATTGATGCTTTTGAACTGTGGTGTTGGAGAAGACTCTTGAGAGTCCCTTGGACTGCAAGGAGATCCAACCAGTCCATTCTGAAGGAGATCAGCCCTGGGATTTCTTTGGAAGGAATGATGCTAAAGCTGAAACTCCAGTACTTTGGCCACCTCATGCGAAGAGTTGACTCATTGGAAAAGACTCTGATGCTGGGAGGGATTGGGGGCAGGAGGAGAAGGGGACGACAGAGGATGAGATGGCTGGATGGCATCACTGACTCGATGGACATGAGTCTGAGTGAACTCCGGGAGCTGGTGATGGACAGGGAGGCCTGGCGTGCTGCGATTCATGGGGTCGCAAAGAGTTGGACACGACTGAGCGACTGATCTGATCTGATTGTTACTAAAGTTTATTAAAAAGTATGTTTTCTTTTACTCACCTCTGTTCTCTTCACCAATCCCTTGTATTATTTCATCTGCTTTTCTGTTCCAACTTCTACTTCTTTTTTTATTTACTTCTTTTTCCCATGGTATGGAGCAAATCAAGTCCATGAGGCATGAAGTCTTCATGCCTTCACCAGGGACATTCTGTGCAGGAAAGACCACACCAGTGTGTTCAAACAAGTGGACAGGAAAGATGCCTGTGTCATAAGAGTGCAGGGAATGGTACCACTGCTACTTCCCATCATTTAGATAATAGACAGGAGGGGAAGAGCAAGGGTTTATTTGCCTTTCTTACCTTCTCTAGAAAATAAGAAAGCAAGAAAATGCTAAAAGAATCAGGTAGGGATGTGCTGAAATCAGAGTAACCCTGAACCAAATAATAAGGGCATATTCATAACCAGAAATCAGATCAAGGAAGGGAAGTTAGGGAGTACAATAAAAATGTGATCACAGTAAGAGAGTTTTGGGAGAGATTAACCAAAACAGGACATGCCATGAGATTAAGCTCAGAACAAAAGCAGGGCTGAGGTGTGAGTCTGGTCAGGTCTCAGCACTGACTCACTGGTGCTCTGCTCCCCATGGTAGTAAACACATGTCTGCTCAAGTGGGTGTGTGCATTTGGAAATTTACTTTTCATTCTGAGCATTTTATTGCTGCCCAAAGAGGGACTGGAGTGATGAATGGATCAAGAATACGGGTCTATCCATAGGATGGAATATTATTTGACCATAGAAAGGAATAAAGTACAGACTCTCTCTGACTTCTGGTGGTTTGACTTATGATTTTTCAACTTCACAGTGGTGCTAGAGCAATATTCATTAAGCAGAAACTGTTACTTTGAATCTGAGCTTTTCCTCAGCTAGTGATGTGTGGTGTAATACTGTCATGATGCTGAGCAATGACAGCAGCCACAGCTCTCCATTAGCCCACACAACCATTCTGCACCCAAACAGCTATTCTTTTTCACTTTCAGTATAGTATTAAATTACATGATATATTCAACACTTTATAAAATAGGCTTTGTGTTAAATGATTTTGCCCAAAATTGTAGAGGAACTAAAGAGCCTCTTGCTGAGAGTGAAAAAAAGTGAAAAAGCTGGCTTAAAACTCAACATAAAAAAAACACACACACACAACAAGATCATGGCATCTGGTCCCATCACTTCATGGCAAATAGAAAGGGAAAAAGTGGAAGCAGTGACAGATTTTATTTTCTTGGGCTCCCTCCCAAATCACTGTGGATGGTGACTGCAACCGCGAAATTAAAAGATGCTAGCTCTTGGGAAGGAAAGCTATGACAAATCTAGTAGCATACTAAAAGGAAGAGATGTCACTTTGCCAATAAAAGTCCATGTAGTCTAAGCTATGGTTTTTCCCAGTAGTCATGTACAGATGTGAGAGCTGGACCATAAAGAAGGCCGAGCGCTAAAGAACTGATGCTTTCCAATTGTGGTGCTGGAGAAGACTCAGTTATCAATTAAAACAAAGCCCATGTAATGTGTGTGAACCTGAAGGACCATGGATATCATCTTCATCAAGTTGTTGTTCAGCATTTGTAACAAAAGTGAACTCTGTATTAATTGGTGCCTTGTGTCCTATTCTATGTTACTAAAAGTCAAGTAGGAGAAAAATTAAGTGGGGTTAGTCATAAAGACAACATTAGGAATGTTAAAAAACCAAACAAGTAGTCAGACTTAACTTCAGCGAGATAAGATTGATAGGTTTCTCTTCCATTTCCAAAGTATTTCACTGCTTTTCTGATTTGTGTGCAGGTTTGAGCTCCCTCTCCAAAAGACATGGGTCTCCTTTCCAAAATCACAGAATTAAGATGGATTTCTTCAGCCCAGGATTAGAAATCAATGAGCTGTGAAAGTTAAGATCACTGAGAAGTTTCAGCTCTTCCTTAACTGGAGTCTAGACCTTAATGGGCAGCTTCACATCCCATCTGGTGCAAACAATAACATCCGTGCTCTGTGGGTTCAACTTCACAGTCATGCCCTAGCCTGGTGGTGATGACAGTGACCTCAAGCAGACTTGAGACACCGGCAAACTGTGGATAAGGAGGAAAAAGAGCTGACTTCCTAAGAGGTGTTTATTCTGCTTTGAAGTAGCGGTTACCAACATCTAGATTCCAGATTCACTTACTTCAGTTCCCCAAACCACCAACCCAGCAAGATTAAGATTCCTGGAACAGGAAACAGTAGTGGAAATAAAGTATGTGCTAAACATTTCTTCTCAGGGTGGGAGGTGGGAGGCAGGTTCAAGAGGCAGGGGACATGCATGTATCTATGGCTGATTCATGTTGACTTGTGATAGAAACCAACAGAATATTGTAAATTATCCTTCAATTAAAAATAAATTAAAAAAACCAAAATACTTCTTCTCACAAGTTAATTAACTGCAGGGTTTCTATATTGAGCTGTCATGAGGATTAAGTACAAGTATTTCTTTTTACTGCAAAGTCCGATGTGTGGGAACTCTAGTCATAAAATATTTCTAAATGGCCTTGAGAGATCAAGATTTGTAGGAACTGATAATTTTGCTGAGAAACAAATTAAAGTATTTGCTCTACAGGGTGATATGTTATTCTTCTCTATTGTTCTTCATTTACTCATGAGTTCATGAGTAACTCATGAACTCGCAGTCTTCCTATACTTGTGTGGTGATAGATGTGAAGCAAAAGTGAAAGCTTGCTGCTGCTGCTAAGTCGCTTCAGTTGTGTCCAACTCTGTGTGACCCCATAGACGGGCAGCCCACCAGGCTCCGCCATCCCTGGGATTCTCCAGGCAAGAACACTGGAGTGGGTTGCCACTTCCTTCTCCAATGCAGGAAAGTGAAAAGTGAAAGTGAAGTTGCTCAGTCGTGTCCGACTCTTAGCAACCCCATGGACTGCAGCCTACCAGGCTCCTCCATCCATGGGATTTTCCAGGCAAGAGTACTGGAGTGGGTTGCCATTGCCTTCTCCAAAAGAAGGCTTAGTACCTGTAATTTGAAACATTTGTATAGGCTTTGATACATATATTGTTCTCTATACAATTTACATCAGTTATCAATTGCTATGTAACAAATCATCACAAATTTAGTAGCTTCAAAGAGCAACTATTTTTCTTTTTGCTCACCAATCTGTAAGGGTGTGGGCAGGGCTCGGCAGGACAGATCATCTTGGTTCGTGTGGTGTCTTCTGTGGGGGTTTGAGGGTGGGGAGGGCTGGAATCTTCTGAAGGCTTATTTACCTCTAGTTGTTAATCCTGCCTGTCTACAGGGACCTCAGGTGGGACCATCTCCATATGGCTGGGCCCCCTCACATCATGGCAGCTAGTTCCCAGAAAACAAGGCAGAAGTGAAAGTATTTTTATGACTTGGTCTAGGATGTTATGGCATCATTTTGGCTTAACCCTATTGGTTGAAAATCTGGTTCAAGGAGAAGGGACGTGGACTCCATTGCCAGATGGGAAGAGTGCCAGTATCACTCTGGGAGATGAGCAGGTTGGATGGGATCTGTTGGGGAGGTCATCACTGGAAAACACAATCGGCCACAGCAACCCAAAACTTAGAGGCTTGAAACAACATCAGTTTATCATTTCCAGGTTTTTGGTTGACTGGGTGGTCCTTCTTCTGGTCTCACTTACGTAACAGAATATTGGTGATGTGTCAGCAGGATTGGGGTCACTGCAGCTGAGAGAAACGGGACGTTTGGGCTTCTCTGTCTTTTCACAGCGTGGCAGTCTCAGGGAGCATTCTGCAAGGGCAAGGGCAGGAGCTACAAGCCTTCTGAGGTGCAGACCCCAGAACTCACATATCATTTCTGACACATTGAATTGGCCAGGGCGAGATACAAAGTTAGCCCAAATTCAAGAAGTGAAGAAACAGAGTCCATCTCATGATGAGGAGAGTGGAAAAATACCACGGACATCTTCTTTCAACCAGTACACATGGCCTTATGGCCACAATTATTTATATTCTGTCCACATGCAGAATATACTCAATTCCCGCCCCGCCCCGCCCCAAGTCATCTACCATTATGGCCTTAGGCTCTGGGTTGATGTGCAGGCCATCAAAATCATATTTGGGTGAGAATGAGGCTCCTGGGTGTGGTCTTCAGGTTCTCCTCTGTTACAGCTTTTTTTGGTTCAGAGATTTGTGAACTGAAAGAAGTTGCTTGACACCCCACCCCACTACCCCCACTCGGCATGCAGTGATGAGACAAGGATGGGACAACCACAGAGGACAATAAAGGGGGAGCTGTGGGAGCTGCTGGTTCACATCAAACCTGAAATCCTGCCGGGCATGTTTGCTCATTCCTTTTACTCTGGGGTCAGGGAATAGTCCTTAGTTAAGGCCTAGCTTTGCTACCAGAGAATCTTCTCTCTGGTGTTAGTTCAGCTGACCTATAGAAACTTCAAACCCCACACAAGACTCAGAAGAAGCAGTTTTTCACAGACTTCTCTACTGGTCCCACAATTACACAAAGTCTAATATTCCTGTAATAAATACCATATGCTATATCACTCAGAGTGTCTCTGTTTTTCTGATCAAACTCTGAATGGTACAAGATCAATTAAAAATAGCTGACTCCATCTGTCCCAGCATTTTCTTTAGTGGTATTACTCACTGTGGGCTTTGGATCTTGGATCTGAGGATGATCCCTGTAAGGTCAGGAAAAGAGCAGCAGTCAACAGTGTAATTTTGATGTAAGGAATTTCAGGGGACATAGACAAATTTATATCCTTAGAAAAACAACCAGTTTCTATCTAGTTGAACCTATGTGAGTTCAAAGGCCTCATGGGTCTGCTGTCTACAGCCATAACAGCAAAGCTTCTAATTATACTTTGGATCAGTTAAAACTCTGAACAATCCAGAATGATGGCTTAGATCCTGACTTGATTAAATAAGGAAAGGGCTAAATTATTACACTGACAAGCAGGTGGCAAGACAAACACTGGTCCTCTCCTATTCTGAGGGATGGCTCTGTGCCCTGAGATCAAAGGTGGGGCTTCTGATAAAAAGCAGCAGCCCTGGCAGCACTAGCAGAGGAAACACAAAGACTGCTTGTGGGTCAAGGAGAGCAGCACCACCACAGCCTGGCATTAGGTTAAATGCTAGGCTTCTTCCTTCCATCTGATCTGATGAGTCCCTTGTCAAAGGACTAAGCTAATCAGCACAATATGCTTAGCTCCAGGCCGTCTCAGTGCAGGCAGCACAGGAAGCCAAGCGGCTGGTGAGCTCTAACTAATGGACAAACCATATAGTCAAGCAGAGGAAAACAAAATGGCTAGATGATTAATGACAAACCACTGTGGGAAAAGGAACTATCACGTGCAATGGTGTTATGTGTAGATACTCAGTTGTTGAGGAAGAGGTTTCTAAATAACACAGAGGGTGTAACCTGAACCCTAAACTGAGACAATAGGAGTTCTATCCATCACTGATTCTTTTCATGGAAGTGTTAGGAAGGTAGGTTTAGACAACATTCTGAAAGGTGGGCACTTACCCTTATAAGTAACCGACGTACAAATTGGGATCTAAACTAGTGAAAGGTAATCAAATACACTCTAATTTGGTGTCCTAGCTTATCAGATAGTGTTAAGAGGTCCCAGGATTGTGTCCTTGGGGTTTCCCCAATGGCTCAGAAGTAAAGAATCCACCTGCAATGCAGGAGCTGCAGGTTCGATCCCTGGGTTGGGAAGATCCCCTGCTTGGGGGGCATGGAAACTCACTCCGGTATTCTTGCCTGGAGAATCTCATGGACAGAGGAGCCTGGAGGGCTAAAGTCCATAGGATCACAAAGAGATGGACATGACTGAAATGAGAGCACGCACACATGCAGGACTGTGTTCCTAGAATACTTTTCCCAGGGAACAAGGTAGATGGATTCTATAGGGCTTCTGATCAAAGTAAAAGCAGACAGTATTGATTTGCTGTCTTACATTTGTATTCAGGGACAATGACAATGTTTATGACCAGTTGTGTAAGCCAACCCCCATTTGTGATGACTGTTAGGATGTTTGGTTTTGTGTGTACTGAGTTGTGTTGTGAATATGTTTGCAGGTATTCAGGCTGATCCTTTTTGCTGTGGTTGCTTCAGGTGGAAGTAGAGTCCCTGTGTCCTGGTGCCTGAACTACATATAATAATTGTAGGAATACCAAAACATCAGCATCTGCGACATGTGCTGCAGTAAGTGATACTGATACAGGATCTACCAGCACAGGAATTTCATGCTAACAATTTCACTACTGCCCATATAATTTGGACATAACCTGTAACTTAGGTGAATGGACATGCATATGGCCATTTAAAACATGCTCAGTGTGGGAATTCCTGCATATTTACCAATAGTTGTTTAGTCGGTAAGTTGAGTCTGACTCTTGCAAACCCATGGACTGTAGCCCGCCAGGCTCCTTTATCCATGGGATTTTCCAGGCAAGAATACTGGAGTGGGTTGCCATTTCCTTCTCCAGGGGATCTTCCCAACCTAGGGATAGACCCTGCATCTCGTGCATTTGCAGGCGGATTCTTTACCACTGAGCCATCTGGGAAGCTCGTATTTACCAACTGGTTTCCTGTGAATCAGTGATTATAAATTCTAGCTGTACATTATAATCACCCAGAGGAACTTTTAAACCATAAGGATACTTTTAATCCATAATAAATGGATTATTATTTATTTATTATTTATTAAATAATAATAAAGATTATTATTTAATTGGCTTGAGTTGGAGTTTGGGTACCTGCATTTTTAAAAAAGCTCCTCAGGTAATTCTGTTGAATGCATACTAGTATAAAAAAAAATAGTACCCACCCTAGGAACTAATGTGATTGTTCTCAAGGTGTGGTCCTTGATTCAGAAGCACCATGATTATCTGGGGACTTTTGGAGATGCAAAATTTGGGGCCCAATCTTAGAACTACTCATCAGAAATACTGGGATATGGCCCAGAAATGTAGTCCAGGAAGTCCTCCAGGTGATACTCATGTAAGCTAATGTTTGAGAGCCACTGAACTGGTGAAATTATTTGATGGAGTTTGAGCAAGCTACTTCTACGAATGGGTGAGACAGACAATCATCTCAAGGATGAGCTGGGGCAGAACTCTGTAGTCTAACGTGACTATTTGCTCTTTTTGAGAAGAAATTTAATTATCCTAAGAAAATGCCTGATACACTTCCAGGAAAAATAAGATTTCTTCTGGAGTGTCACATTGTTGTTCACTAAACTAATACTTAAGCAGACATTCTTCTATCTCCCCCTCCTCCTTTTTACTCCTCTTTTTCTTTTTTTCTTCCCTTCCCTCTCATCAAATCACCCTCCTCCCTCCCCTATGCCATAAGAGATTCATGGTAGGAGCTTCTAAGACTGAGACCAGGAAGAGAGGGAATGTTTTCCCCTTAGTTACCTTTTTCAGTGTTCTTCATTCTTTTGTACAGATCCATATTTCATCTGGTATCATTTAAAAATCCTTCTGCCTGAGAAACCAGGACATTCTTGCTACTAGAGTGCTGCATTTACCAGCCAAAGAATGCCAAAAGTTGCTGGCAAAACCAGAAGTTTATATATATTTATTCAATCTCCTTGTGTACTTGACGATGAATATACAATTATAGATCAGCAGTTATTTTCTGTCAACTCATTGAAGATATTTTTCTACTGGCTATTTGCTTCCATAATTGTCAGCCTAATGATAGTATCGAATATCCTGCTGAGTTTTGTCTGTTTTTTGTTTTCCTCTTTGATATGCTGTAGTTTCATGCTGGCACATCTGTGTGTTTCCTATTTTCAGATTTGGAGTTCTTTCTCACTGCTCTGACCTGAATGTTTGTGCAATTGTACAATTTATATGTTGAAACCTAACCCTCCAGGTGGGTTGATGTTAGGAGGTGGAGTCACTGGAAGGTGCTTAGGATAGGACATAAGGGTGGAGCCCTCATGAATGGAATTAGTGCTCTTTTTTAAAAGAGTCTCTAGAGTCTCTCTCATCATGTAAAAATGACACAGTGAGTAGGTAATATCTATGAAACAGGAAGTGGCCCTTACTAGCCACCACACCAAATCTGCCAACACCACGATCTTGGACTTCCTGTGAGAAGGAAATGCTTGTTGATTATAACCCATACAGTCTGCAGTATTGTTTTAGTGATTTAAACAGCCTAAGACACTCATTTTGAAGATATATTCATCTTTTATATTAGAAAATTATCTCAAGTATTGCCTTATCCCCTCTTCTTCTAGAACTTTCCACCTATATTTGTGCCCCATAATTGCTTATATTTATATATCTTTATAACTCTGTGATGTATTCTAACCTAAAAAAAATCTAACTTTATTATCTTCCTCAGTTATGTCTAACTTGTTTATAACTCATCTACTGAACTTGAAATATCAAAAGTTTCTAGAACTTCTAGTTTTCCATTTGTCTTTTATTTCTTGCTCCTGTTTACATTACCCCTCTACTTCTTTAAATACTTTTACACATTTGAATATTCTTTGTATGAAAATTCCAACATGTGATGGGGGAAGGGTGCCTCATTTTATTGTTTCTGTTCTCTACTGTGACTTGTTTCCTCCTGTGCTTTGTAATCTTTCCACGTGAGTTCATGTTCAGTTGATCTTATTCTGTGAGAATCTTGTGAAACCTGGGTTGAAGGTATATTCCTCAAGAGGAGATTTGTGCCTGTTTCTGCCATGTGCTCCAGTGTTTCCAATACTATACAGATAGTGCAAATTTGAACTCCAATTTCAAAGATATTCAAACATGTTTGAATTTTCAGGGGAGATTTCTCTCTCTTCACAGATCGGCTTTTTATTCTTCCCCATGAGACCTTTCTCACTTAAGAATATCCATCTCCTTCACAAACCAAAAAAACAAACAAAAACCAAATAAAAACAGAACCTAAAAAAAGAAAAACCAAAACCAAAGAAATTGATTAAGTGTGGTATTTTTGGATTCTAAATATCATTAAAACCAAACAACTCTATGGAGCAGACTCCACTATCTTCTGCCACTTGATGTCAAAAGTCTAAGGGCAGTTAATTTTTTGGAAGGTATTTTGTCTTTCTTTTCAGGATTCTTATGCAATTTTAATTGATTTTTGTTAAAGAGCTTTCCCACAGTATGTCAAAATAGATGTCAATCAGTTCAGTTGCTCAGTCGTGTCCAGCTCTTTGCAAGCCCATGGACTGCAGCACGCCAGGTTTCCCTGTCCATCACCAACTCCCAGAGCTTGCTCAAACTCATGTCCATCAAGTTGGTGATGCCAACCATCTTATCCTCTGTCATCCCCCTCTCCTCTTGCCTTCAATCTTTCCCAGCATCAGGATCTTTACCAGTGAGTCAGTTCTTGGTATCAGGGGTCCATTTTAAAAAATGGTTCACATATTGCAGGGGTAAAAATCCTTTTTAGCTGAAAAATATCGTCTTCTATTATCTTTGGCTATTACTTCTTTTTACTTAAAAAAAAAAAACTCTTTTATTGGAAAATGACCCAGCCAAATGTTTGATGCTCTGCTTTTTAAGCTTCTACATTATTTTCTTACATATTATTTAATCTGTTATTTTCCTCTGTCATCTTAAGAGAGTTTATCAAATTTTCCTTCCCCATTGCTGATTTTTTTCAGTATTATTTAAAATTCTATTCTTTACTGTAGCTCTATTTCAAGTCTTTATCCCAAATAGTAGGGAGGTTCTGGTATACTCCAAAGAAAACATATATTGAAGTTTAATGTTATCTCTTCAATTTAGTAGGCTGTCATGTATCTGGCTAAAATGTGTATGTGGGATTTTAGATATCTGAGGAGACGCCAGTATTTTCCAAACTTTCACTGAGCCAGCAACAAAGACCCAAAAGAACACAACTCACCTCACTGAAAATGTCAATGTAGCTTCAATGACAGAATTTTGGAAAATTTGTCAATAAACAGGACAAACTGGCTGGATCTGGAAAAAATTCTTCAGGTACTACTTGGCAAAAAGTAGGAAGATCAATCTATATTTCTCTCTTATTCTTGGCTTCATGACCTAAAACATGTGAGGTCTTTAAAACCTTGAAGACCAGGCAGCTAGTAAAAAAATCTTTTAACAAGAAACAAAGACTTTGAAAATAGGACTTCAACTGGGTTGAAGAAAAGGCATTCTCTTTTCTGTGAGACCTTCTGACAATCTGGCTTAGTCTCTGAGTGCTAAAGTTTCTTGGCATATTCCTGGTGGCATGGAGCAAGCCCTGTCACACAAGGCCAAGTGGGAGCTTAGTGACTCAAAGCTCTGATCACAGCTACGTGACAGTAGCAAGTTATTTTGTGTGATGTACCTCACACCCATTCCTGAAATCTCTGTGAAGTCACGGTAGGACACGTGGCTTTAGTTCTACTGTGCTGTGCAGAATTAAGCAATAGGTGTGTTTCATTTATGGAAGGGGCAAACAAAGGGTGGAGCAGTTCTTCTCCTCCCCAGATCCTGAGTGAATGTAACGGTGGCTCTTCCATGGAGAGGGCAGCTGTGATATCAGGAAGATGACCAAGCTAGACGAAGCGGTGTGGACACAAGAGGAGTAAACAGAACGCAGGGAACCTGTTCTTGGCCCCATGTGAGGAAGCACTTTAGGAAACTCTGAGAAACAGCAGAAAACTCTTGAGAAGAAATAATTCCCAGCTATAAACCATGGCTTGAAGCCATGATAATTTAGTTCTTAAAGTAAATGTGACTTTTAATTTGTAGTCAAAATCTGGTAAGGCCAGGATGTCTGACTTACATATAAAGGGTATTTCTAAAAGTGCCCAAGGCAAAAAACTTTTGTTTTCTCAAGTATATAAGAATGCTAGATAGTCCTCCTTATTCCTCTAGTCAGTTTCCTTCATAAATAATGCAAAGGTAAATTAGTCCAGGCCTGAGTGGAAAGATCACAATTTCTAAATCTGTAGATTTCTAAAATAAAAATTACAAAAATATATACAGGGAGAATGAGCATGTGCATGTAAATGCTGGAGCCCACCCTCGAAGTGTTATGAATTGTTGTAAATATTCTTCCTAAATCAGTTTATAATAGTATGAGGGAAGTTAAGTTATAGAATGTTTGCTTTATCTCTCTAATAATATCACTTCATACTCATATTTATACTTTGTACATATGACAAGTAATAAGGCACGATACTTAGTAGTGAAGTTACTGCATTGGAAGCAAGTTATGTCACAGATAAATACATAAGTTTGGGAAAGTCAATTAATTTCTCTTAGCATGGTTTTTTCCAACTGAAAGGAGTTTGATAGGGTTGTTTCTAAGGCCCTTTCCAGTTTTACTATCCTATAGTTAAAATAGAAACCAAGACAAATAAATACATGGTTTTATAAACACAAAAATGAATAAATATCAATTATGTTGTGAGTTCAAAGACACAAATCATGTCTTAGATTCATTTATTCCCTAAGGAGCATCATATACTTTCTTATATGTAGCAGGTGGTAAGAAAATATCTGTTGACTATATTTTAAGTTTATATGTGATTGGTTTCACAAATAAGTAGATGGACTGAATTACTTCAAAGGCTCTTTCCAGTTCTACTAATTTATTCTTAAAATATGAATCAAGTCCAATAAATAGTATAGTAGACCAATGAGATTTTAAATTCTTGTCTTTGATCTATGAATTCACTTCAAAGCCTCATATAATTTCTTCCACAGCAGGTGTTCAAGGAAATATCTGTATATTGTATTTATTTTATTTGCTCTGTTTTTCAAGTAAGTTTTTCCATATTATAACATGAATGAATTACTTTCACAACTCATTATTATATCTTTCCACTTCTACCTATCTCGTAAAAACAAGTGAACAAATGGGAAATGGGTATGTAAGTGAGCAAAATATTTTGTTCTTTAGTTTTTGTCAATGAGACTTAGCTTTTCCATAATTTAGACTTCATGAATAATAAAATTAAAAAACCCAATACTAACCTAGTTTCATGTATACTAATATATGTTCTAGGTTTTCTATATTAAAATCAGAAAGACAAAATTAATTTGAATTAACTGCTGAAGAAACTCTACTCACAATGTAATTATAGCATATGTTCCACCATTAATCAAAAAATCATAGTTAATAACTTTGGGAAGCAACCTTTCAGGCACATGGCATGAAATAAAAAAGGTGATATTCTTTTTATAAATTTTAAAGGTAGCACTATCATGTGAAATACTCAAGAGTTTACAAGGGGGAAAAAAGGGGCAGGAAAAAAATAAAATTTATATGCACTCTATATAAGCATGTAACTCCTCATGAAACTCATTAAATAGAAACACATGATTTTTGCCAATTCATTTGTACTTTATGCTTCTTTTTAATAGAAATTAAGTTAGTCAATTAATGTACATAATGCAGTGTTTGTTTTCCAGTCTAGGTGCTTTTCAGCATTCACTTTTGAGTCTCATGGTAAATGGTACTCAGCATCGGGATGTGGTTTGATGAGTGAACAGGGTCAAGCATCAACTGTACTTAACATAGGACAGAAGGGGTTCAAGTTAACCTGCAGCTAACAACAGGGAAAATTAAAGAGAGACACAGACCTGCAAACAGTATCAACATGCATTATTAGGCCGAGATTCAAAGTTAACCCAACCCACACAGACGCCTTTTCAACTGAGAGCACACAAGGAGAGGGATGACTTTATCGAGATCCACAGCCATAGAAGTAAGGTTCATCAGGGCGGAATCCATAAGCTGTGGCAGGGCGTCCAAGAATGCCGACAGACTGGCCAAAGCCATCCATTCCAAGGCTAAAAAGAGAAAGAGGAAGAGTCAGTTATATTCTTCATCCCAATGCAGGTCAAGTAAGAGGCCTGGAGATTTACACCTCCGAAATTCTCTCTAGCAGCAAAATAACTTACGTGGCTGGCTATTATTATTTTTTCTTCTTTAAATTAGTACAGCCATAAAAATGTTTATTAATAACTGTTTAATTCTAATAACATGTTAAAAATGTTAAAAATCTCTGTCACCAGGCATCATTCAGGGCAAAGAGAAAGATCAGAAAAGTTTTAATAAATTACATTCATACATGGCTTATATGCCAGAATATGAAAATATTTTACATGTTAGCAAATATCAGTAATAGAATATGGAAATGCTAGGAAATGATAAAATTAAAACTAGTAGAGTTTTGCTATTTATAATAAGATCTCTATTCCATAGGACTAATCCACTATTAGTAAGGACATGCAATTGAGTTTTAGCAGTAATCTCTCACTCAGAACCAAATCATACAAGACTATGACTAAAGAAGATAAAGAATTTTTTAAAATTTGGAAGTTAGCCAGATTTGATATGCAAATTCTTCTTCTGACTCTTCAATGCAAAAAAAAAAAAAAAAGACTAAATAGTGCATGTTTTGAGTTATAGCAAGCTGATTATAACGGTAGATTGAAGTTACAAATGTAGATTGAAACATGGATAAACTATTACTTAAAAATTTTATCTAATAATAAATTTAGAACAAAAAGCACTTTTAAAGAGTCAGAGAATTATTAAACACTTAGCAAAATGACAAGATACTTATTTTGCCAGGCAAATGTGGCAGCTCTAACATGCTCATGCATAGCTCATGCAGTGAATGCCAGTGAGCTTATTTCCAAACAAAAGAAATTATTTATAATGCAGAAATGTAAGCTTTGAAAAATAAATATATTTAAATGATTTAAGACTGAGATTATGCTAAATGGAAAGACACTTTCCCCTTTATCAGCAAAATCTCAACGATTAAAAAATATATTCATATAGGCAGTAACTTCCTCTTACAACATAAGATTATAGGTTAAAACACTTTAGAAGTAACTATTAAAATGTTAAGGTTTTAAATAATTTGTGTGCATGTGTTGGATTAGGACTAAATACTAAAAATAAAGGGCATATGTTAATAATTTATGTGAATCTACCTTGCAGGGGAATGGGATTTCTGAAATACAAGGTTTATGTTAGAATCTGTAATGAAAGATCCTGGACAGATCAAACTTTTGGGCTCCTTCTATATCAAAAATTGTGTCTGTTATTTCTAAAAGCTGTTTGAAATTTTTAAGTCTGAATTTTATTTTGAAATGCCAAAATGTAAGTATGTCCTTCCCACTTTGGTCCCATGAAAAAAAAGATTAAATTTTCTGATAAAGGGAAATTATTACCCTAAGAGGTAGCTTTAAAGATGTTTTAGAAATTAATGGAGTCCATGACTAGACACATCTGTATCAGTTTAAAAACAGGAAAAGTTGGCCATTGAAAAATTTTCCCTTGAAGCACTAAGGCTAACAAATACTCATGTAACTAAACAACTCTCAATTACATAAAGGATGGCTATATAGCCTGTGGATTTTATTTTAGCTCCTTTCCTTTTTCATCTTTCAGCTACTTCCTCCTTACATTTTAAAGCATCTCTTCTGAAGCTAAATAGCAGGAGACTTAGGTAAAACTCGATTTAATTTTGTCTTTATCAGTCTAGCAGCTGTGGTGAGACTACTTTCAAGAACTTGGAAACAAGAGGCATATGATTGATCAGTGAATATATATGCAAAAGTGCCTTCAAAACAGAACATCTCACAACAGAACAATATGACCGCAATTCTATCTAAAACGTGATGATGATACTGAGAAGAGAGTCTGTCAGCCATGTTGGCACAGAATAAGGAGCTCTTCAGAGGCAACGCTGTAGTAGAACCAACCCAAGCAACTCCTTGGTGTGACTTATAACATCATCAGGTCTACATGACCATTTTCACAGGCTTGTCCTCATTGAAGAAGGGGCCTCAACAAAGGTTCTGAGTCTGAAGTTATTATATATTCAAACTGCAAAGCTATTTTTTATTTCTATGACCAATAAGCAAATGTCTAATTACTCTTTCCTCATATGACCTGCCAACAAGACATTAAGTTTATCTGCCTGATAATTATACTTTCATTGTAAATTGACAAATGGATATTGTTTTTATGTCAGTCACATTTTTTGATAAGAATTATGTATCCCCATGTCAGTGAAAGTAAGACCAAACCTTGAACATCAGAGTTTGAATTTCCAAGCCTGCAGCTTTACTGTGATAAACTTTTATTTATGCACTCAACCCAGTGACAACACACAAGCCGATTTTTTGAAGTTCCATAAATACCATTTGGGAAAATTTTTCAAATAAGAGAATTTGAAATCAACTCATAAAATGAGTTTTTCTAAAATTATCCATCATGATCGAATTGCTGTTTAAAGAATATCTGAAACATTGTAACCAGTTTGGGTGATAACTCTCATGTAAGTCCTACATCCTTTTATATTATGAAAGATCAATCATATCCCTACAATTAATATCTTCTAAGTAAAATTAACTCTGAAACAGAATAGTTTGATTCTTTAGTCACTTATTTGGTTCTAATATAGTGGGGAAGTTAGACTTCTGGGGATGCTAAAACCTGGAGATAGATATTCTTTTGGGACATGTGGATGCTTTATTTTCTCCCTTGGCATAAAGATGTAGCCTTGTTAATGCTGAATCTGGTTCAAAACCAGGAGAGCCTAATGTAAGTTTTCCGAATAGAAGCAGATAGATTATATAAATTCTGCTGGAAAGGGATAGACACATGAAAATAAAAGGAAGTGTCACAGCAAAAACTGTCTTTTCCTAATCCACTAAGACTTGACTTAAGAGTACACGGTATTAAAGCCACTTGCACGTCGTCACCAGGGCCCTTGCGAACCAAGAGAAACTACTGTGATACGCCGTACCTGCTTTTGCTCTATGTGACCAACCTGCTTCAGACGAGACTTCGTGTATTTGGCTGTTTATATTGGAATTTTACCCAAACTTGCATGTGTGTTTCTGTAAGTAGGTATTCTCTTCCTGGTACCCTAACCTACATAAAAAGCTGTGTGTTCCTTTAGATTAGAATATGCCACCACTAGACCACGTTTTCTTTACAAGACTGATTATGTGGTGTCATTTCACCTTTACTTAACCTCAACATCCAGATATCATATTTTAGACCTCTCAATTAGAAAAATACCAAACGCAAATACTGTTTCTTGAAAATATATAATTCTAAAGAAAATGGCTACTGTTTGCTGTGAAAAGACACCTAGGAAAGGTAAGACCCCCTCCAATTCATTTGCTATTAAGTTTCATGTCCCAAGAACAATGATTTTGGGGTACTTAGAAAAAATAGTAAGTTCTTCCTAAGTTAAAATATATATTTAAAGTTCAAATTAAAACCACACCTAGGTTTTATTTTTAAACAATCATTTAGAGATCTAATTAGCATTCAGCAAGCAAAAGACTAAATTTTCTGTAATATTTACAAGGCTTCAGAATAAATTTTCAACAGCATTCATTAGAATTCTAAACTTGAGATGATTCAGAGAGGGAGGAAAAAAAGAAATCCAGATATGACAAGTGATGCTTCACATGCAGCACATGACAAGGGGATGGCAGCCAGCAGGGAGTCCTAGGCACTCCGAGGCGCTGCTGAGACTTCTGTGCCAGAGAAGATGGCATTCCTGTAGAAACAGAAAAATCACCTACCTCTGGCTGTTTGTGAGGCTTAATTAGTGCGTATTTGTAAAGCACTTTGAAATCCTTGGGTGAAAAGTGCTGCATAAGTGAAAAGCATTATCATTATTTTATTAATGTTAGATAAAAGCAATGCAAGTTTTTTCTTCTTTGAAATTTCCACGTCAGCAAAACGAATGCAAAGCAAATCATGAATGTTAGTGGATACTGCAGGAAAAAAAAAGGATACACTCAAGTCAAGTTCTCTTTTCACAGACGCATAGTATCTTTGACTTGTAAACATTCTTAGAAATAATCTATTCTACCCTTTCATTCACAACACCTTTTACAGGGTCTATACAGTTCTTGTCATAACACTTCCATCATACTACACTGTCAAGGCAGTTCACCCCTTCTATAGATATATCAAACCATTAGAAAGTTCTTTATGATAGTGAGCTGAAATCTGGTTCTATTGGTCCTAGAATTACCTTCTCAAACCACACAAGAAGTCTAATTATTCTTTAATATGACTACTTTACAACTCTCATTTAATCAATCCTCATGACATGATCTCTAAAATCATTTGCTTTCTAAAGCATTTTGATTTTTTTTTTCCAGTATTTATCTTAAAATAAGCTGAAATGAAGGCAGTACTTATGTGGTCTGAAACCAGCATAGAACATAAAGATGAGATCCTGTTTCTGACTCTTCGCTAATATAGGCCCAAACTGTGTTGATCTTGAATGAAAATTTTAAGGTATCATTACTGCAATATGGCTTACATTGACTGTGTATGCGTACAACTGTGTGTAATATACACATGGACACACATGAAATTGATAACTTAAAACTACCATGTTTAATTTCATGTTTTTAGCTTGGGTCTTTGGGGATTCTGTTCTCCCTATGCTAAAATCTTTCATGACAATATATTTACAAGTAGGAAACAGTGATATATTAATTATCTATCTTTGTGATCTATAAGATAATACTGAAGGCTGGAATTCTTTTGGGATTGTCAAGTGAAAGGATTTAGCATTTTTTGGAGGAAACAGCTCCAGGATATTATAACACTGTATAAAATAATTTAGTAATAGTCTTCTAGAACAGCTCATTCTTTTTATTAATTACTCCAGTATACTGATCATAGAACCAAAGTCAGTATGTTTATCTTTCTTTCTAAGTAGACTGTAAATTTATCATCAGATAAATTTATATTTTCAGCTTAAGTATGATTTGTCACGGGAAGTTTATGTCTATGTCCTTTGTACATCCATCCATTCAAATAGTACATGAGTTTCTATAATGTGCTAAATATAGTGTTGAGAGTCAATGTTAAAAACAAAGGATGTGGTGCTTGGAAGGCAGTAAAATAAACAAGACATGGTCCCTGACCATGGATTGGCGGCAACTAACACGGAAACAAAATCTGATAATATGCTGTGTTACCCTAGTACATTTATAAATTACCACAGAGGAGAATAGGATCAAACATTTAATACAATGTGAGAATATACCAGAGGTTGTACAAATTGTTACAGGAGAATCTCAAGAACTACAAAGCCTTTATAGAAAGCACTTTGCCTTTTAATGTATCTGTCACTTCCTGACATAGTAATTTGTTGTAAGCACCATGAATGGTAAGAACTATCTTATCTATTGCCTTCCCACTAGCATCTAATATTATTTCTGACATGGATTGGATTTCAAAAAGCATTTGATTGCATGAATGGATGAATCTTAAAGGAAAAGCAGGATTTCACAAGTGGAAAGAGAAAATTCCTGGTAATGTGACAGCCTGAGCAAGAGAAAAGGCTGAAGAAGAGCAAACGATTTGCAATGGAAGCAGCAGCAGGAGATAAAAGGTAGAAAGAGGGAATTTTAAGACTGGATTTTGAAAGCTCTTCATATGCCACATGCGTGTGTCCATGCTAAGTCACTTCAGTTGTGTCTGACTCTTTGTGACCCTATGGATTATAGCCCTCCAGGTTCCTCTGTCCATGGGATTTTCCCAGCAAGTATACCAGAGTGGGTTTCCATGCCTTCCTCCAGGGGATCTTCCCAACTCAGGGACTGAACCTGTGTCTCTTACATCTCCGTATTGGCAGGCGTGTTCTTCACCACCAGCACCACCTGTGAAGCCCTCATATGCCACACTAAGAATCAAATACTTCTGGAGAATTGTCAGTGGTTTTTAAGAAGGGAAACAACTTACTTCTGTGTTTTAGAAAGATAACTGGGGTGACAAGCAGTTGAGAAGCAACAGCACAGGGCACATTTAAGAGAATATTAAGGCTGTCCATATGTGAAGTACCGTAAGTCTGTAGAGGCAATGGCAGAACTAACTATGATCAGATATGCTACATTTCATGACAAAAAGGTATCTTTTCTCTTTTGAAATGGATTTTTAAGCTATACCTTTACTATTTATTAACTGAGAATGAGGAGAAAGAATTTCAAAAATGGCCAAAAGTTTGAAGCTATAATTAACTGGAATGAAACATTTTTTACCCCTTTAATATGGGAATATGTTTCATCAAATAACTAAGAGGTTGTAGTACTCCATGTATTAATAGAAGAAATCAGACTGTAGAAGCAGTTTGTCTTTTTATTGAATAGGAAGAGTTGGGTTATTCTGGCACAGAGAAACATATTTTTTTCTGGAAAGTCATATATATAGCAACAAGAAAACTGTGGATTGAATGAGATAATGCCTATAAAACTATACCTAACACTTGTATGTTGTTGCTGTTGTCGTTCAGTCGGTAAGCCATGTTCGACTCTTGAGACCCAGTAGACTGTAGCCTGCCAGGCTTCTCTGTCCATGGGAATTCTCAGGCAAGAATACTAGAGTGGGTTGCCATTTCCTTCTCCAGGGATTTTCCCGACCCAGGGATCAAACTTGCGTCTCCTGCATTGGCAAGTGGATTCTTTACCACTGAGCCATCTTTGAATACAATACAAATGAGCCACATTTATATGCATTATAAATAATGATGCATTATTTAATCAAAATCTAAGTGTTTGCAATTTACAGGTCTACCACTAGATGGAGAGCTTGCTTTATCACTGAGTACCACTTTTACAAAGTTTGAAAGCAAGCTTCATCAAATTTAAGCTTCTCAGCATATTTAACATTGACAGAATGTGGTTTCCATTGCTTTTTCATATAATTTATATCTTCAATTTATATATTTGATATAATTTATATATATTTAAGCAGTTGAATTAAATAGGAATCTCTTATCATTCATTTATAAAAAGTTTGTGAATGAGGCGGCATATGAAAAGAACAGAAGATGCTGATTGTCCTGGACACTGAAAAATGTACTGCATTTATAATGTTAAAGTACTACTGTCACAGGAAAGCTTCTAAAATTATCATTTAACTTGTCAATAACACTTTGTTTCTATAAATGTATATACAGTAGATAGATATTTTAGGTTGCTCAAAGGTGTTACTTTTTGTTTTTGGCTTGAGCCTTTGTATTATTGAGAAAATGAGTAGAGTGAAGCAGTCTTTTAATGAGTTTCACCAATATATGTAATTTAGCTGACACTTTCCATTTAGTTTTCTTTTAATCTTTTATATGCATGATTATCACCTTTTCCTTTATTCTGATAAAATTAAATGGCTAGAGAATCTTCAAAAAATCATATTCTTTGTGAAATCAAACTAAGTAATAGTTTTCTCAAAATTAAGGGTAAATGACAGTAGGAGTGGGAGGTTGTATTTAATGTATAAATTTGGAACTACTAAAAATTTTTTTTGGAAAAGACACCTGTCAGTTCTAAGGGGAAAATACCACCTCAGGGGCAAATCCTTTCAATTTCAATTTAGTTACTCTACTCAGATGCTTCAGATAAAAACCAATTTGTACTAATGATAGAGAAAGCATGTGTAAAATAGTCATTGATTTATTTCAAATTCAAAGAAGTTCCATTTCATGGACACTCTCCTAATATCATTCAATTTATACTTATTATACATCTTAATTTGTTATTTAACCCATCTACAAGCCTAGTTTAATGATTATATTTTTCATGTGGAGATATTACAGTTGGTACTTTTTCATATTATATTATCTAGCCCTTTTTATTTTTAAAAAACTTTTTACAATCTCATTTAGATTCTTATATTAACTCCAGTTCTTGGGCACCCTAGGTCTTTTGCCATTGCTTCTGACATTTCTTCATGACAGTCTCTTTCTTCATGAGCTTCATAATTTTTTACTGTGTTCAACTTTAGGTTTTTTTGCTGTTTTTTGCCTGTCTGCTAGCTGTTGAGCTTGGGAACACTTCTACTGAGAGGTTCCATATTTATCATACATCAAGGTCCTGGGTTTCACTTTCCTGAAACCATTTGAAAGATAATTTCTTGACTTGGGGTTTCCTGAACTAGATGTATAGTATAAATTCTGACTCCACATGTTTGCATGGACCAAGTGTATGATTCCTCTCCCTCATGAGTGACTATCTTCCCCATCTAAGACCCTATCTAGGGTCTGAGGGCAGAAGACAAGTTTTAGTTACTTTTCTGGGCTGGTGAATTAAAATCATCTAGTCCTCTTTTCAACTGAAGAGAAAAAGGCAGCTTGTTGAAGTTCCAGGCTCTATATAGGGAATTTAGAATTCAGTTTTATCTTTCTATACCATGTAACCTATACCTAGTTCAATATTCTTGTGGTAGTTCTTTTGTGTGTGTCATGTAGGGTTATATTCTACCTTTTCTATATCTATATAGGAAGGGGTACCCAAGTCAGGTTAGTTTACCATCTTGCTGGAGTCCCTTCTACTTTACTCTTATTAATCTGCTTTGCACATCAAAGGAAACAATTTATAAGTCCTATATTTCTGTGACTCAAAACTGGCTTTCTTGAACAGAACAATGACTTGAAAGAAATGACTGGAGCTGACAAAAGATATTTTCTTTTCTCTTATCTGTAGCAGTGTTGTAGCGCTCTAATAGGTGCCTCATAGAAGTTGTCAGATGTGACTGTGATGCTGGAGTGAATTCTTACTGAAATCTATAATGGTCTCAAAAGTTCTATAGCAATCTTTTAATGAAAGTATATCATCTTGTAATCTTTAACTTGAATTTCTTCAATTTAGTACAAGGACTTCTTGAAATTAGCAGTTTTATAATATCAAGTAATGCCTCAGTTCATACCACCAAATGTTAAGGGAACTTGCTGAGCTGCTTAAGTAACCCCTAGGTCAATAAACTGAGTCATTAGCACCTCTTTTAAAGAATTGTTTGTCTGTTACTGGTTCAACATTTATATAATCTGTCATAATACTTTGGTTTTTTTAAGGTACAAAAATTACTGCTGTAGGCTTAAAGTAGAAAGTTTAAGTAGCGATGTTTTCACAGTGATAGTTTGACCATACTGTCTGGTATCGAGTGAGTTAAAGCCTGAACACCACAGCTAATTACTATATAATGCTAACCTTAGTTGCTGGTTCATTTTGAGACTCTTTAAAATATGAACTGTGTATTTTACCCCTATGCACTCTCTTAATGATTTGTTTTTTTAGACTGAAATCACTTCCAGCCATCAGTTAGGCTCTTGGTCTCTACATATGCACTTCTCTAAGCACAAATATTTCTTTTTCCTATTGGTCTGCCAGCTCTGTCAGAGCAAATTTCACTTTAAACTAAATGCTATGATACTTAAAACCTCTTGGATTACTCAGGCTGCTAGTGTGATCTATGACCTTCCAAGAATGACAGCTGAACTTTCCAATTTGCTTATACTGCTTGGGGAACTAAAAGCACATGCCAAAGAGAAAAATGTTTCTGATGTTGAACAGAGAGGAGAGTTCTTGTTGGAGGTGGGAGCAGGAGACTATTAAGTACTGAAAAATACTAATAAGAAATGAAAAGAAACTAAACATGCTGTAAAGTCTAAGAGCGCGAGCGTAATTCAAAAGTTAATGCTGGCATTAAAAACTTTTTAGTCCAGTTAAAATATGAATAATGACCTTCAGTAACTGAAATTTAAACACCAACCAGAATCTTAGGAAGATAATGCACTATCAAAATGAACAAGTTCAAGAGATGGAACCAAAATGACCACAAATACCACACCTAATGGGCTATATCAACTCCCCATCATTCTTTATAAAACACACAGAAACCCGACATCTAGATATAATTGAAGAGGTAAGGTAATATCATATCTAATATGCATGTTACCCCTACTGACATATCAGTCTCTTCTAAATTAAAAATTAATGTTATGCTTCTGGTAAAACCTGGTCTACAAAGTCCTTAAATAAATAATACAGTTTGGGAATATTTTTATACAGTTTTGAAACTTTTAACTTTCTTTTACTACCTTTCATAAGAGATACACAAATGTTAGTTGTAAAAAAAAAATCTTAAAAATCTTATCAAATATATGTTAATATAAAGTTTCCAATTTATGCCCTAGTCTACTTATTTATTTGTCTCAGTAATTTTTAGGCTAAGCAGCCTTCAAATTACCTTTGGCTAATAAAAATCAAGTGGTGATTGATAAAGACCTTTTTTCATAGCTAAATCAAATTAAATAATATTTTCCTAAAATTGAGGGCACAAATATGGATACTAGAAACTATATTTAAACAAATTAAAAGTGCATGTTTTTAACTTGATTCTAAATGAGTTTATAATATCAAATATACAACGAGCATTTCCTTACATTATCATGACATTCTGTTTTTTAATAAGAAGATTGATTTATTCTTTAAATTCTATAGTGCTTTACAATTTTCAAGTTTCATACACATGATTTCCCATGATCCAATAAAAACACCTTTGCCCCCACCCGCATCTTGCCCCTCCCCCTCCCCCTTCCCTCTGGTAACCACTAGTCTGTTCTCTATATCTGTGAGTCTGCATTTTTGTTTTATTCACTAGTTTGCCATATATTTTAGATTCTGCATAGAAGTGATATCATACAGTATTTACTTTTTTCTCTGTCTGACTTATTTCACTTAGCATAATTAAAACATATACTGGGCAGTGATATACAGGTATATTCAGCCACTAACTCAGTAGTTTCAGTAATCAATACAGGTCAGATAAATATTCAATAGTTATTTAGTGCCTTCTAGAGCACTTAATGGAGAAGGCAATGGCACCCCACTCCAGTACTCTTGCCTGGAAAATCCCATGGATGGAGGAGCCTGGTGGGCTGCAGTCCATGGGGTTGCTAAGAGTTGGACACGACTGAGCGACTTCCCTTTCACTTTTCACTTTCATGCACTGGAGAAGGAAATGGCAACCCACTCCGGTATTCTTGCCTGGAGAATCCCAGGGACGGGGGAGCCTGGTGGGCTGCCGTCTATGGGGTTGCACAGAGTCGGACATGACTGAAGTGACTTAGCAGTAGCAGAGCACTTAAGATCTCAGAACATTACATAATACACCAATATTGCATTTAGCACTAGAAGAACAGGTACCAAAGTAAATCTCTACTCAAATTTTATAAACTCTCTTGGTTCCCGAGAATGCATTTATTATATTATAGGTCTGTACAAAAGAAGGTAAATTCATTTTCTACTTAGGTCTAAGGCTAATTTTCAGTTGTCAAGATACAACCTGATTGAAACCATCCTGGTCAACCAGGTTGCAGTCTTGTGATGCTGAAACAAGGTATTTCTAATATTTTCTTCATAGGATGGGGCTAAGCACCTTTTGCAAGCACTGACAAGCAAATTCAGTGCAGACTGGAATGCAGAAGTATACAATTCTAAAGATTACTTTTCTGACTGTGTCCCCTTACTATATTTTAAATTGAAGTTATTATTTTCAAAGTGACATAAGGAAACACACTTTTTTTCTTTAATCACTGATGTAAATGGCATTTTTCTCCCTTGTGATTATGTTTACAAATTCAGCAAAACAAACTTAAGTATGAGCTTATCAACAACTCCTGCATTTTATTAAAGTTAGTGGGGTGCAATGACCTCAAAACCAGAATATCTGGATATGATTTATGTCTCTACTGATACAACTTGTTTCAGTCTTTATCTGTAACTTTCTTTGTCACGATTTTTCTTTTTTTGTGTGTGTGGTAAAATAATAATGGCTATCCCTTTTAACATCTCTCTGCCTTGAGATTATTGTATTTCCAAGTCTCTTACAAGAACAGTACAAAGACTCTTACAGCATGTATTTGGTGTTGTTATTGTTATGACATATGAAAATGATAGAGCCTTCCCTAAAAATACTTAAGAAATTCTGGCTCCTGCCATATAATCCAGACTGTTAAGAGATATTCTATCATACTTGGCATGCTTCTTACACATGCTTTCTGTTTGCCTTTACAGAGCTCTTACATAATTCATAAAGATTTATGCCAACACATAGGCAACTAATTGTTGTTGCACTAAAATAATGCCATGGCCAATCATATCTTTCTTTACCATAGTGAGACTGGACTGCTTATATAAATAAAATTATTCAATCAAAATCCTTCAGATGCTATGTCAAGATTGATGCAAATGATACAGCACCTTTAGGGATGAATAATATGGGGAAAGTCTCTTTACACGCTTTTTCATCTTATTTTATATTCTGGGAGTTTATTTTGAAAGTAGTAAATCAAGGATAAAGTTTTTCGTTATTCCACACAAATCATCACTTCCCACATCGCATAAATTCCTGTACTTAGGTTTACTGCTATAGTGTTGGCTTTTCTTTGAAAAGGGCACAAGGTTATAGAAGTGTTTAGGGTGGGTATTTTCATTCTGTGATGTTCGCTGTCTTGGGATTGTGCCAACCTGACAATATGGGATACATAAGCAAAGCTGGGCAACTATGAGGAGAATTCTTCAGAGAGATGGGAATGTACCATAAATTTTTGAGATCACAGGCAGTACAGGGTTTTAAGTAGTATTTCCAACGGGCACATAGGTATATCTCTATTAGTTATTTCAAGTATAAAGGACAAGGAAAGATTAAAAATTGATTTAAAATGATGATGGTGCCCACCTGCTGATGAAAAATACTACTTCCTTCCCCCAGATTTTAGAAGAAAAAGGCAAGATGCAACTGTAGGATACTGACATAGTTTCTGTTTTCCCTTAGATTATACAGAGAATGAGTTGAGCTATATTCACCCAATATTTATAAAGTCCTTAAAATCCAGAAATCCTAAAAAAATAAAACATTTTGAGACTTTTAAGAATTCCTGCTTTTTACTACCTCAAGAGATTTCAGCATGGAGTTTAAGCACCCATGTGAATACAGCTTTATGGGGTTTCTTGTATCAGTTTAAGTTACAGTTGTAATTTAAAAATTTACTTGCCTAACTATGATCATAGAAGCCTCCTCCCATCCTTTCACATTTGAGGGGCTCTAAATTAGCCACTTGAAATTGTCCACACAAATCTGGATTCCTTTTTAAGATTGCTTTGCCTTTTAAGTTCTGACAGGCCAATATAAAGGTGCTTTGTTTTTGGCTGGAAAAACCTGAAATGGAAAGATTTCTGAAAGAGTGGGATGTATCAACTTTAGATAAAGCTAAACAAAAAAGACTGGCTTAAAAATATATTAAAGTATGTTATATTATTTGATACAGAATGCAGACTTATGTCCACAAGAGATGATATTCAGAAAATCATTAACTATGCTCCTCTCTATATATCTATTCAAAAGACTATTTAAAGCCTTTAATTTTGACTATAAGCACAAGAAAGCATTTGTTGGTTATGCCTGTCTAGTCTGAAATACGTAGCTTTTATGTAAAAACCAACATAGACATACATAGATTTTTACGTTCACCAATAATTAATGATAAAAGTATAAAGTTTAGAAAAATACTAATCATTCTTTTCAAACACAAAAACAAAGCATCATTTAAAAATAGATTCTACAGCAGAGTGTCACATTTGTCTCTCTGAAGTAGATCTGAGTTATATTTAGTTGGCAGAGCCGCTGAATACTTAACGAGATTACCAAGTGATTTGGGCTACCACTGAAAAACTTCATATTGGCCTAAAATTCCTACAAGTAAATGAAGGGGGTGACGTAGGATGAGATGGCTGGATGGCATCACTACTCAATGGACATGAGTTTGAGCAAACTCTGAGAGCTAGTGAAGGACAGGAAACCTGGTGTGCTGTCGTCCATGGGTTCGCAGAGTTGGACATGACTTAGAGACTGAACAACAACAACAAAATCTACAGGATTATAGTTCATAGTTAATCCCCTTAATTCCAGAGTTCCCTTCCATAACCCTCAATGGAGGCTTACTGCCTTTTTTTAAAAATGAGAAAATCTAATGCATTTGAACAAATCTAAAACTCTTTCAATTAAAAATTTTCAGAATTCATCAACAGCTATGGTATCAGCATTAAAAAAAGATCAATGACTAAACTGTTTTCTCTCTTGTTTCCTTGGAAATATCTACCTAACCATACCTACCTCCTTCCTTCCCTATCTACCTTACTATGTAAAGTGAAAGCTTTCTACTGAGTAAATCTTTGCTCATGAGATAGGAGACATCAGAAAGCAAAATTTACATCAAGCTCTTTGACACAATATCTCTTCAAATCTCACTATTCAAATTATGTTTTGTAGGACACTGACATGTTTCTAAAGAGGCGTTCTGTTACATAGGTACAAAAAGCTGTTGTCTGAATCAGTCCCTCCAAAGTGCTTACTGTTATAATGAAGTAACTGAATTCTAGTGAATCATCAGACCATTAAAGAGCAGTATTATTAAACAGCCTATATAAAACTCAGGAGGTTGTATTTTAATAATAATGTAATTCTTTGCCAAATATTGCACTGCTTAGGTTAAAATGCAAAAATATTAATCTGTTTACTTATTTATCTAAGAAAATTCATCACAATATCTTTAAAAATTATTTTTATTTTTTCTGGTTTTGAAATATTATTGACATATAATATTGTCATTAGATTATCTTTTTTCTTCTGGAAGAAAATGTTAAAGGTATAATCTTTTGTGAACAGAAATAAGTTAACAAATAGCATGCTCTTAAAAAAGTGTCTATGATATTATGGTATTCTTCTCTAATGATTAATTGGTGTTGTCTAAAGATTAAGGACAAGTAAAAAATGTTTAAGACATTTATGTCATGGGGACACACACACACATTTAACCAAGGTGTGAGAACAATATAAACGTTGGCAGGAACATGTAGAAGACCACTGGTATATAAAAACTGACACTGTACTTAGTATTAATTATTTAATTATTTCAAAGCCTGATAATACTATTACTTTTAAAAATCTTTTTAAAGAGTGAAATAAAGAATAATAAATAGGATACTTTAAGTCATTTCAAAAAACTATATTTTAACCCTGAACTATGGATATCCTTTCTCAATGGGAAAAAGATTATTTCTTATTGATTTCTATCCTTTGAGCCCATCCAAGTGTTTCTAAATTAAAAAGGTTACTGAATAAAATAAATTTTAAATGTTAAAAATAAAACATTAAATGTACATTCTTACTTCTATTGTATTTTTATTCAATACTCTATAAAGTTATTTTCATTCATCATCACAGAAACTTTAAGTAAAAATTAAAAGTTTCTTTTGGAAATAAAATAATCTCCAATAGTATATAATCTGTACTTCTGATAAACTGATTATCAACAGGTCAACTAGATAAGACCCAATAATAAGAAAGTAACAAGATCAAAAAACCTTTTATTCATTTTAAGTATGTGGTAAAATTTGTTTCTACAAAACATAGGCTATTTGACAATGAAAACTAATATAAAACTTGTAATATTTGTTTAATAATACTGCTCTTTAATGGTCTGATGATACACTAGAATTCAGTTACTTCATTATAACAGTAAGCACTTTGGAGGGACTGATTCAGACAACAGCTTTTTGTACCTATGTAACAGAACGCCTCTTTAGAAACATGTCAGTGTCCTACAAAACATAATTTGAATAGTGAGATTTGAAGAGATATTGTGTCAAAGAGCTTGATGTAAATTTTGCTTTCTGATGTCTCCTATCTCATGAGCAAAGATTTACTCAGTAGAAAGCTTTCATTTTACATAGTAAGGTAGATAGGGAAGGAAGGAGGTAGGTATGGTTAGGTAGATATTTCCAAGGAAACAAGAGAGAAAACATTACAAGCTTCTTTTGACAATAATTTTTTAAAGCTAGAGAAAGCTTACATTCAGTATAGATGGTACTTTTCAGTATAGGTATATTCAACTGGATATGTGGTAGTGTAACACATGTGCACTAAGATTTTCTTAAGCATAACAGTCAAGGCAATCACCTTTATGTATACAAATTACTACAATTAAAAAGGCAGTTTTTTATGTTATGTAGGTTACTAAATTTTCCTATTTAGCTTAGGCTCCTACCAACAACTTTATATTACAAGCACATAATACTATATATACATCTTGATTATATATTTAATAAATATTACACATTGTGCATTTGAAATGATTTTATTTACATTTTAAAAAGATCACAGTGGTTACTCTGGGGAAAAAATGGATTGCAAGAGAAGGTAAATATGGAAGCAGGGAAGTCAGGAGGCTATTTTGAATGGTTTAGGTGACAGATGATGGTGGCGTGGACTAGGGTACTAACGGTGAATATGGAAAGAAAAGGCCAAGTTTGAGACAGTCTAGTAATGAAAACAACAGGACTCGTAGATGATTTGCACTGGAGATAGTGGTAATAGTGAAGAAAAGGGAGGAACCAGGGGAAACTCTAAAGTTTATGGCTTGAACTTTGGTTGACAGTGACATTTGCTGAAGTGGAAGATTAGAGCAGGCACCTATTTGCATGTGGGAAACCAAAAGTTAAGTCTCATGATTTTACTAAACATTCAATTCAGTATATTAAATAGAAGAGAGGTATCAGATAAAAATACAAGCCTTTAGATAGTATTAACATTTAATGACATGGGATCTGGATGAAACCCTCTATCTAGGTAGTGGGTGCAGTTACAGAAGAGGGCTCCCCTAAATGATAGGGATAGAGAACAGGGTCGAAGTTCTACAGTAACCAGCATTTAGTGGTGAAAAGGAAGTGGCTTATCGAGCAGAGAACACTGGGAAGGAATGGATAAGATCCTAGGAGGAAAGTTAAATGGGGTGCTTTGAAAGCTGAAAAAGGGCCAGTTTCAAAAAAGCAGGGCCTGGACATGTGTGTCAAACACTGCTGAGAGTTAAAGACGAGAACAGTCCATGGATTTGGCAATTTGAAGCTTATGAATGTTCTGGACAAAACTGGAGAAACAGAAGAGTGAATGGGAGTCTTTTGAGATGTACTGTACGAAGAGAAATGAGAAATGGGTAGAGGTTGGAATGTGATGTTGGGGCAAGGAGTTTAACTTTGGAGATTTCACACTGAGTTTATATGCAGACAGGAATGATTTAGTAGAAGGGAGAAGAATGATGACATGAAAGAAGACTTCAGGAAGGCAAGAAGGGATGGGGTTCCAAGTGAAATGAATCAACTGGACTTTGAAGAAAAAGGCACTTTCTTCACTGTAATAGAGGGAAGAGAGTGAGGTGGAGTAAAAGTAAGAATAGACACCTGGAGGTAAGGAGATAACCTTGGGCAAGCTGCTTAACTCAATAAGCTTTGGTTTTCCTAATGTCTCCTTCTCTGAGTTGTTGTGAAGATCAAATTAGACAAGGGATATAATAATAGCAATTAGCATACTGTCTGGCACTCAGTAAATATATTTCAATAAATGCCACATTATCATTAATCAGCATATCTCAAATTATAGACAGATTTGAAACAACTTTAGAGAATAACATTTTAAATAATACAATTAGAATAAAGACTAAGTCTGTATGGCATTGAAGCCTGCATGTTTCTGTTCCATTCTAGCAATTTCATTTAAAATTGAACTGGATGGTTTACGTTATAGAAATGAACTTTTTGGAGCAGTTTCACTTGTTTAAGATTTTTCTTTCATTTTTTAAAGACCAACAAAAACTTTAAAAAATTGTTTTGTGCAGGGATTTTCTGTGAACTTTCATGTCCAGAATTTTGAATGGGTTATGGACTGTCTGATGCAGATTTAAAAGTAGTGGAAAAACAAAGAAGAAAACTACTTAACAGCCCCCAATACCCTCAAATACAGAGTCTAAAAATTCTGCTTTAGTTTCCATCATTTTTTTCCCACATGCAAACTTTCATGTTATAGTCTAACTACACGTAGATAGGCTTATTTGGAAACACTAATTCTAAAAGCACAAGCTACAGTTTTGAAGTTCAACATTTCTACATTATATCAAATATCTTCTGAAAAGGCAAGGGTAGTGCTATACATCCTTTTCTCTTAAAATTTTCAAGCCATTCTTTTTTCTTACCCTTCTCCTCTTATTGGGGTAACTAACAGGCACTTTACCCAAAGTGTGTCCTCTGTTTTATCAGAAGATCTGACTCTACTTCCCCAATTTAGAATCTTATTCTGTGCTTCAACATATTTTTCAACTGTTGTTTTTATGACAGTTATATAAATCAATGAACTGGTATTACACACTGCTGATGAAAATAGAAATAATTTATTTTGTGAAAACAAGCGGCCATAACAGAAACTGACTTCATTGGTGAGAAACCAGAAGCAGATTTCTTTTATATATTTTAGAACATTTCATATTTATGTATAATGTGATCTATGTAAACATATAATATTAATAAAATATATTTATCAATGCCCATCATCTAAATTGGCATTCTAAAAGTGAATTTCTTGACAGAGATAAGTTCCAGCTACCAACCAGTAAATAAGTCAGTAATAAAGATAATAAGTTTAAGTGAAAAATAAATTTAGCAACATATATTAACTGAATCAAATGATTAATGCTTCAACTGGGGGGGTTTCATTGTAGCAAAAAATAAATGTGACTTTATTGTACTTCACTATGAAGATGTATATGTTTAACAATGTATAAGATTCAGTTTGCTTATATGTGATTTTGAATTTCCACTGATTTATTCAACAGATATTTATAGCATTTCCAGTATTTGTAAGGACCCATATAGTAAGATGGTTCGGTGGATACCTAAAATGATGTAAGAATAGCTCTTACAATGTAGAGGTCAAGTTTTTTGAAATCCTTTAAATACTATGAAATCTTCTCTGAAGTCAAAAGTGAAAAATAATGTTCTGACTTATTAAATAAACTCATTAAGTGCAAATTTATGTTGAAACTGAATATATAACATAATCCAAGAAATAAAAAAACTAGCTTCTTTATTTGAGGAGAAGGAGAGGTTTGAGCTTTCAAGAGCATTAAACTAGACCTAATTTGAACACTGATGGTAGTACATGTGCATGTGCAGTCACTCCCTCACCCTGCCCCTCCTCATATGCACACCTTTCTCCTCTCAGCTTATTAACATTCTAAATCTTTCTCCCAGGTTTGGCCTTGCAACCACTTACTTGATAAAACAGGTCACTCAGAAAGGAAGAACAACCAATAAAAGGAATTACAAAGACAACAAGATTAAACTGATTGCCCTGTTTTCATACACTGTAGCTGAAATCTGCAAATATGCAGTTGGCTGTGTTTTGGCATTTAACAGCATGCGATCAGTAAGGAGGAGGAAATTTTATTCTCATTAACGGTTGCAGATTTACTGCAGTGAAAAAGGGCTATGTAACTCGAGATGTGACAGTACAGAAAGATCAAAGCCTTGGACTGGAAACCAAATAAACCCTCTGGCTACTTCCTGCAAGGAAAATTCACTTTGGCAATGTAAAACAGAGCCCAGTTAAAAACTACTCTCAGTTTTATGAGCTGTCATAGCAGCTCAAGTGGTTTGGACCGGTTGAGTTTAGAACATTTTATTTCCTTGTTTTTGTCTTAGATACTTCTGTAAGCAGTTTTATAGACTTTAAAACACACACACACACAATAACAAATAAACAAAAAAAGAAACTCTTTTCTTTTGGTTGAAACTGAGAACGTAACCACTAAACTTATTAAAACAGGCAAGTCTTCATTTGCACATTCCTTTCTCATTTACTACAGTTTAATATTTTGCCATTAGATTTATTTGGCAATATACATTTACTTTAATAATTCATCTGTAATCTGTACAATCCCTATTCAAAATAAGTGCAAATCAGTTTACAGAACCCATATGGCTCATATCTGAGGGGTGAGCTATTTGTAATAGCACATCTGGAAGGTCTACGGGCAATATGGAGAATATGGGAATTAATTAACTTTACACTAAAAAACCTATAGGCTCTAAGTTTCATCTATTTTAAAAAATTATTTAAGAAAAAAAATTTGGTTCACGTTTCTAATACAGGGGCTTTCAAAACAATTAATCGTAAATACTTTAAATCACGTTGTTAAATCAATCAAAACACAGACAGGCTAGACAAACCGACCCCTAAGTTTAGGAGTAAGCTCAGATTCACTGGATTCAGACTTAAGGGAAATAAAAGATGACATGCTCTATTTTCCTTTCTCTTTTATTTTTCTGGAGGGGTGGTAGTGCTTATCAACCAAATTGCTTATAATTTAAAAATTCTCATTAGATTATAAATAAGCAAGTCTTTGTAATGTGTATCCTATTCTCTTAAAAAAATTCATTTAAAAAAAAAATAAGAGCATTTTATTGGTCAAATTTATCATAAAAGCAGTCATCCATGCTTAAGGGCTTTATCCTTTCTTTTTAAATTTATAACTCATTTCTGTATATCTGTACAGCCAACAAAAATGCTATTAATACATATTAAAATGAATGAACTTTAACACTGGATAATCACACTTAAATGGTGGTGATATAATTAAGTTCCTAGTCATGACTGGATGAACTCCCGTGTCATTTCTTCTGGTACAAAACTACACGGTAATTGATGTGTTAACATTTTTATAGGATCTAGTCATATTCAGATTACTTATTAAATTTATAGACTCAATTATACTGAAATTCTTCTCCTAAATGAAAGTCCCAATAAAGAGACAGCAAATTTGGTTTTCTTTGGGAGGATCTTTGGATTTTACACACAGCTAACATGCCTGCCTCCAAAACCCAAGCTCAGATCACCAGACTGAAAATTAACAAGAATTTGATGAGAGCAGTTCTGCAGCCAACTTCTCTTGCTTCTAAATTTCCAAAGGAAAGCAAATCACTTAAAATATTTTTTTCAAGTCAGTATAAATTTTCTAGGATAAAATATCTTCCCAGGTTTCCAGTATTTTAAGTCTTGATTTTTGGCTTGAATTTCTATATTTCAGTAAAGTTTACAATTTGCTAATGCTGATGTGTGATAATCTAATAAAATCTGGCCTTAAAAGTTATAGGCCCAATTTACTAATAAAACGTAATTCAATTTTCCTTGGGAAATGCAAATCATTAGTATCCAAGCAGTAGAACTGAATTGAATTCCTTTGCCTTTTTTAAGGTTAAAAAGTTTTCTCTATTAAAAAGGCTTAACAAAGAAGTCAACTAAGACTAATATATAAGGATTCACTTATAGGCATAATACAATAGCATCATGTATATAAACATTTACATTGGTTAATTAGCTAAATAAAAGATTTGCTGGAGACAATAATCCTTGTAGACTGAGATTATCCCACTCATTTCATCCTCATTTTTTGTTCAACTGGATTAATCTGTAGAGAACTTAATGAACTACTTAACACAGTTTAATGGTAGTGAACTAGTTACTTGATGTGTTAATAAATTTTAGCAATTTGTCTCCAAGAAATCTAAACACCAATTTTCAGTAAATCATATACAGTGTATTAATGCAAAATAAGTAAACAATATACTGTATTGTACAACAAAATCTACATATCTTACTCTGAATTTTAATAACATTTACTCTAAACTTTCTAAAGCATAGTTCACTGTTACACTAACATATCTGCTTGCCATTTGGAGGCAGTAATGGTGTAATACTAAGAATCTCTGAGCCTTAATTTCTACATTTGTTAAAACAGGGTCAATACTACTTTGCCCTATATACCTTACACACTGTTGATGATCAAACATGATGAAATAAATGTTAGCTTTTTTGTTGTTGTTTAGTTTAGTTGCTAAGTCGTATCCAACTCTTTTTGCAACCTCATGGACCGTAGCCCACCAGGCTTCTCTGTCCATGGGATTTCTTAGACAAGAATACTGGAGTTGCCATTTCTGTCTCCAGGGGAGCCTCCTGACCCAGGGATTGAGGTGAGTTCCTACCACTGAGCCTCCAGGGAAGCCCAAATGTTAGCTACATGCAAGTTATAAGTATTTGTATAATAAGATTTAGACAAAAAAAGTGCCTTAAATTTTATTCTTTGAAACTCTTAGAAGGCTCCTAAGACATTCCATCTTCTGAGATTAAAAAAAATAAATAACTGGCATAATTGTTGACAGTATTTAGAGAGAATAAAATGTAATGCGATTTAATGTAAGGACTGTGTTAGAGCAAGAGTCTCATGCTTAAGAAAACATTTGTTTGCACTGGTTTGCTTCTCTCATCAGAACTGTCACATAGCTATTGCCACTCTTGGTCTCCTGTTTTCACTATCCACTAATTAAACCATTTCATTACCTTAGATGGAATTTTACTTATCACAGAGTATTATTTCCTATAAATAGTTTTATTCACTTCAAGAAATTTTACCATGCATTTCTGATTGGTTAATAAAGATGGGAAGAACTTAAAATTATTTCTACTGGTTATACTTCGCTATAGCAATTATTACTGAGCCTGAAATAACATGTTTATATATGCTAAAATAATGTCATTTGGACAACTGAATATAATTATAATAAAAATTTGCACAAGTTTGGATATGTTTAGATCAAATCATACACCCTGAAAAGGAGTAACTTTTAAAAGTAAACAGGATATTGTCTTATTACCCAAGACCATGGTTTAGATTCTGTTGTATATGTTTTAATCATGATTTAACAAAATTCCATTTAAGCTGAAAAGCAATTCTTGCAAATATCCCAACTTCAATACAGCTAAGATCAAGTATTAGAAAACTTCACAATAATAACATTTATTCCACAATTAGGTAAGTGGATCTCACTACACTCAATGAATCTATTTTCTGTGACACACAATTATTTACTCAGTCTTTATCTCTGATTATTTCCTGAGGATAAATTCTTAGAAAAGAAATTACAGAGTTAGGGAATTTTAGGCTTCTGTTTTCTGTTACCAAATATAGTTCACTGAGGTTTTGTCCATTTAAATGCCCACAAGAGGTGTATCACAGAACCTCTTTGCTCCCATGTGTGGATATTAGCATTAAAAATTATTTTGCAACTGATAGGTGAAAATGGAGACTGGCTGCTTTATTTGTATTCACCATGACTGGAAAAATTACTAAAGTTAGAAGTTTTTTTAAAGACTTCATGAAGCATGTTCTCCTCTGAGAAACAGTTATAGGGAAAGAAATTAGGAACAAAAAAGTTACATACTTAATAAAGCAGTGATTTTAATGACTATCTTTAAAAGTTCTAATAAGTATTTCATAATAATTTATTTAGTTCTTAAAATGCTGCGGAGCAAATGGCTGGTCTCAATATCTATCAAAGAAAATATTTCTATGAGGTTCTTTTCATTTCTTTTGATCCTTCAATATAATTTCTATACTACTGCCACAGTAATGAAGGTCACTAAAACTTATACTAGGAGAACAAATGGAAGAGTTTGGTTTATCAATTAAAACTTTGTAGAGGACTTATCAAATAAGGGATTTTATAAGCATATTTAATTTTATCTCAATATATGATAATTTCTCAATTGCCAAATTAAGGGCTGTAATATAGATAATAATTTGATTTATCTTTTGTATAACTGCTTTAACATAATATCCTATTATGTAATTCAAGGAATAATACAAAGGGCTGCTGCTGCTAAGTCGCTTCAGTCGTGTCCGACTTCATGCGACCCTATAGACGGCAGCCCACCAGGCTCCCCGTCCTTGGGATTCTCCAGGCAAGAACACTGGAGTGGGTTGCCATTTCCTTCTCCAATGCATGAAAGTGAAAAGTGAAAGTGAAGTCGCTCAGTCGTGTCTGACTCTTCACAACCCCATGGACTGCAGCCTACCCGGCTCCTCCGTCCATGGGATTTTCCAGGCAAGAGTACTGGAGTGGGGTACCATCACCTTCTCCGAATACAAAGGGCAGTAAATATTAATACTACACAATGCCTTTTAGACAGGGAATACTGAATTTTAAGGTTGCTTTTCTCAAGTGAAATAACTGAGTTAAATAGTTGAGTATAATGAAGGTGACCTTATAGCTAAAGAATAAGTCAAAATTTTACATAGAGTTTCATAGGAAGGAAAAATTATACATTTACAAATTTTGATAAAAGATTACTACTTACATAGAAAGAAAATAATGTGTTAGTCCTATTTAGTACTTTTAAAAATTGTACAACATTTAAAATTGTGCAAATGACTAACATTTCAACAATGATTTAATGTTTTAAAGAAAATAAATGAGAAAACAGAATAAAATATATATATGTGAAACATATATATAATGAACAGAAAAGTTAATGGCCAAGTATTTTAAGAAAGAGGAAAAAAGAAGCAGGCACACACAGAGAAAATGAAAGTGTGAGAATCAGATGGCTCAGATAATTCACACATCTAGTTCATCTCTGACTTTAGTGAAACCATCAGTTAAGTGACATCATTGTGCCAACCACAAAGAAGAACTCCAGGCCCTCTGAAAAATATTTTTCAAAGCCCCAAGGAAATCCAAGCAGTCCCTGGAATTTTTTTCCAGTTTATGAAAATTGGATTCCTATAAAAGAAAAATGGACCATTTTTACTGCAACAAAAACTGATTTGTAAAAGCTGGAAACAGTTTAAAAATTCTCAACATGAGGTTCTTGTTAGTCTTGAAAAGTAAGAGTTATAATAAAAAAAAAAGGTTCAAAAATATGGTACAGATACATTGTATATAAGGGGGAAAAAAGCCAGTCTTACTCCTATTATTTTTAATTAGCTTCAATAGCAAGTTCCAATTTACTTTCTAATACCAGTTCAGGTTTTGGGAGCACAAGATTTACATCTGACCTTCTGAGAATGGCAACCCAATAGCTAATGCCTTGGAGCCCTAATATATTTTGCATTACCCCCTAAATGTTGGGAAATTCTGGTGGCAAGAGGTTCAAACTGATAGTGACACATGTCTAAAACTCGGGATTCGCTAACTGCCAGTATGTATTTTATCAAACACCAGGTCCCTCTTGTAGAATAGGATGGATGAGCTTAACAATTTTCACTGGTTTCCAATTAAACTGCCTTGCTATATTACACAAATGTAGACATTCATATTAAGAAGGGCACCCTGACTTGGATTTTAAGAAACATACAATTTGAACTGTTTAAATCAGTCTCTAAATTTGACTCAGTTTCCCCATTTTAACAGATTTATCACATTATGAAATGTGGTCATTTTAGAAAGAAATAATTTTTTTCTGAACAATTAAAAAAAAACTCTTATACAAATTAGAAATTTATTCTTTACCTTGCAGAAATTTGGGATCATATACTTCACCCGAACCCACTAAAACTGACATGTTAAAAACCCACAAAGACTGAAAAGTCACAAGTACTGGCTGAACAGCATGCCACTTGGCACTGTCATACTCTTTCATGTTCTCAAATCATTAAAAACATTTGTAATTATAAACATTCACATTTTATATATTATTTTAAAAATTATTACTATTCCAATTAACTTGACATTGCTTGTTAATCAAAGACATATGATGAACAGGGAATGAATTTTTAAGTCATGTGGACAATTTTCCTCATTTAAAGGAAAAAGAACCTCTCAAAATAGATAACATCTCCTGTTCTTAAAATCAGCTTTTTCAGTACTTAAAATTTAATCAAGATATTTTTCTTTCATAATTAACCCAAATTCTTCATGTTGTTCATTAAGTCTGTTTATTCTCATTTTAACAGTAGAGATGAAGAATAAGAGTTCAACATCTGTTTACATTTTTTTTTAAATCCCACTTTGCTTAAAATCAATTAAAATGAAATATTTCAAAAATATTATTTTAAGTCAATCATACTTGATCTAATAGGTTTTATATTTACCTATTAGATCTCAGAAACCTAAAGGTAGCCATTAGTTTAAAATTTCACATCTGGGACATTATGCATCTAAATTATCATGCCAAAATATGTGAATAATTGTGGAGCAATTTAAAATAAAATATTTGTAGAATTAAAAAACTAAGTCAGACTGAATCCATAGTTACTACAAAGAACAACATAGGAATTCCATTAGAAGACAATCCTAACCAACCAAAAATAATTGCATAACACAGTAAATGAGTCTACAGAAGATCAATAAAAAAATGTAGCAAAGAATAACTATGAGTTTTTGGCTATATTATAAGCTTTCTTTGTATCTCTGTTGATAAAATTTAGAGTCTCCTTTTATTTGATCTGTTACCTACAAAAAAACTAAGGAAATTCACTGTAAATTATTTCTTCTGGAAATTCAAAGAGAAAATGATATAGTTACTATATTTATGGCCTGAAAAATTAAAAAAGACAAGAGATGAAAGACTTAACTTTCTCAGGGGAAGTTCTTTTTAAAGGGAAATCTCAATTGGAAATGATTAAAATAAATAAGTATACCATTTTTTTTTAATTTGAAAAAATATATAGTCCACATGAAGTTTTATTAACTAATCCTTTAAGCCAATGTTACTGTCATGTGTCTTTTATGATGTGAAAGAAGCTACTTATGTTTTTTTAATGTTGAAAAAGAACTAAAGGTGCAAAAGTAAGAGAATTTTCCCAAAGTCTTTTTATAAAAAGAAACTTGTTAACAGAACTGAGGAATGAAATTCTGAAATCTTTGGACACAGTACAAAACTTAGTCAGTGAGTATAGCCATCTCTCAAAACATACAATCAGGTTCTTAAAAATCACATAACTATACAAAACATTAGGTCTTTCTCAAATAAGTAATGCATGGTTAGTTTGCTTTTTTTAAGCTGGAAGTATATGCAGGAGACACAAAAGCAATGTTTTGTCCATAGTGAAACATAAATGGCAGAAAAATTAATCTTAAATGCTATCAGCAAAAATCTTCAATATAAACACTGAGACTATATAGCAAAATAATTTCTTCCTTTTCGAATTATGTTTCAGAAAACATTTGTACAGTGAACTGTCATAAAATGGAACATACTAGTTATAATAATTAAATAGAATCTCTAATTATAACTAATACAGAGATATCAGAAGTAGTCAAAAGCCATATGCTTTCTGGTATTTAATCATGTTTAATTTTTTTTCCCTAAGGCAAGTAGTTTCTTACCATGACAATCCAGTGCACCGATGAAACAATTTCTAAAGTACTATTATTTACTTAAAGTTCACTAATGGCTACTGAACTACCCATAAGGATACTGCATTTCATAAAATACTCCTGTATTTTCCACTATGCTTTTAAATTTTGTCATGACCATCAGTGAATTGTGAAACCAATACAGTGGGTCACAATCTGCATTTCAAAAATAGAATAGACTAAAACAGAACATATCATTGTGAATTACATGCAGTAAGAGTAACTGCTATTTTAAGAATTTTACTACTGAATTAAAATGGTTAATCTAAAGTGATGATTCAAGAGTTATAACACACTGGTCATAACTGTATTTAAAAGAATTATTTTTAATTTAATTTTTTAACTTTTTTTTAACACCAAAAACATTTTGCATTGGGGTATAGCCAATTAACAATGTTGTGATAGTTTCAGGTGAACATGCAACTGTATTCTTAAACACACACTGTATTCTTATTCTCCAAACAGAAATATTTATGTTAATAAAATATGTAATTTTAGAAGAGAAAATTAAATCAATAATTTAAAGAAAAAAATAGTCTTAAGGGTAAAAAGACTACACCTATTCTTTGGACCATTTTAATGTGAAATTGCAATATCATCCTAAGTTAAAGTATTATACCTTAGTAATGATATGAAGGGAAAACTATTATTTACAGTTTCTGGCAAGATTTTAAAAATCTATGAGACCAGTAATGAAGCAGAATATCTGTTGGGGGAAACTTTATTATAATTGTACAACAGAGCTGGCATGCCAGGTTTTTTCCTTAAATATTTTATTTGAATGCCATGCAAGGAGGAAAAGTCCTTAATTTAATCAGAGCATCAACTTTTTAAAAACAATGGTGTCTGAATAATTGTTAAAATACATGTATTGTGTTCTTATTTTATAGGATTTGGAAAACATGAAATAACCTGCATCATTAATTTGTCAAAAGCACTGCCTATTTCAACAGACAGCTTATATTTTCCAAACTGAGGAAATATATATATATTTTTTTCTTAGAACTGTGATATCTTCATTTTTTACATGGAAAAATGTGACTTTGTAAGTTAATTTAAAATCAAACAAGCATGTTCTTGAAAATATTCAGGATTTGTTTTACTCTTTAATGGAAAAAGAAAAACGGGAAGTGATGAGAGAATTTTAGCTTTTTAAAATCAAGGGAAACACCATATACTAGATTTTTCTTGGAAGTCTATTTACCTGCCAGCAAATGAATGCTGCCCAACTACATCTCCATTTTGAAGGTGATAATCATTGAAGAAATCTGGACTCATGGCTCCTTCAGAGGCAACTAATCCATCTAGAAAGAAAATAGTAACTAATGAAACATCTTTGTAGGGAATAAAAAGGAAACTATTCTATTAAGTAACACAATAGAAAATAACCTGTATATTTAATCCAGAAGAAAAATGTTAGCATGATGTTCCATTCTCTCTGAGAGTGTGAATGAATAGCATACATACTTAAGTGTTCTGCACATTTATTAAGCATCTACTGTGTTGCAGTGGCTTCCCTGGTGGCTCAGTCAGTGAAGAGTCTGCCTGCAATGCAGGACATCAGGTTCAATCTTGGATAGGGAAGATCCCCTGGAGAAAGAAATGGCAATCCACCCCAGTATTCTTGCCTAGAAATTCCATGGACAGAGGAGCGTGGCAAGCCACAGTCCATGGGGTTGCAAACAGTCAGACACGATTGAGCGACTAAACCTACTAAACCTACCTATGTTGCAGTACTATTTTATTACACAGATGAATAAGACACGATCTCTACCTTCAAGGAGCTTATAGTTTTGTGGAAAGACAACAAAAGATAGGGGGTGAGAAAGGATAGAGAGGAACAATAAGCCTTTCAGGCTAAGAAAGAGAATGAGTAAGGAAATAGAACAGACAGTAAATAGCATGGTTTTGGTATAGAGCAACCCTCTAATATATTCCACATTCTATATGCGGGCAGCTTCATTTGTGTAGCATGAATAGGGAATTATATATTTCAAATAAGTTAATTTTTATATAAGCAATGCTTCACACAGACACACACACTTTGGTGTGTGTGTAATATAATTTTGTAATGTAAATACATTTTACATTTACTGTGTTTTTACAAAGTATACTGAATATAATTTAAAAATTTCTTGATAACTCAATCTTCATTATAAACATCAACCATAATATAGTAATGCCCTAGGTTATGAGATATATTGGACTATCTATACTAAATGGTTACACTACCATGCTTTTTAGTACTTATTTCTTTGCTTATAAAGTGCTCCTTTTCCTAAACCTAAGAATTTATTATTACTTCTTGCTGATTTTAGATACTGCTTTCCCATTTGCTCCAATCTAAGAATTCAGATAACCTATTTTTGATAGAATTATGTATAAGAATAAGAAGAATCTGAGGAAAAAGGATCTCAGTAATGGCTTCAGGGCTGTCCTATATGGCTCTTGTAATTACTACTTGAAAAGCTCCGAGACTTTCTAAAGTTTAAAGTATTCCAAGTTGGCAAGTGACCTCTAGGTAAATGTTGGCTAGGTTGTATCCACAACATTGTTTATAAATTTGGCACACAGTAAGCAAGCTATTTAGTAATGAGATGATCATTTTACACTTACCACATGCAATAATACTTTGCTAGGTCCTGTGGAAAAAATTAAAATACACAATTTCTGTTTTCAGGAGTTTTATGTTAAGTGAAATATAAAACAGACACTTACAATGCAATCAAATAATATATTTTATTAATAAATGATTATATAATAGGAAGGAATTTATGTGTCAAATGAGTGCTGGAGGTGAAAAAGCTATAGATGGATTACTGTGTTCTGCAGAGGTTAGAAGGTCCCAGTTGGGAAGGGAGGGAGGAAGAGGTGTAACTGATTTGAGTATCAATAGACAGTTTGGAATTAATGATAAAATCTGTTTAAGAGTAAGGGTGTTAAAAATCAAGTATATGGTCAAATTAATAGAGCTTGCAAATGAATAAGTAAAAATAATTTGTATTTCCATAACACTATCCATTTGCTATATGGATATATAGGCTTCCCTTGGGGCTGAGCTGGTAAACAATCCACCTGCAATGTGGGAGACCTGGGTTCGATCCCTGGGTTGAGAGATCCCCTGGAGAAGGGAAAGGCTACCCACTCCAGTATTCTGGCCTGGAGAATTCCATGGACTGTATAGTCCATGGGGTCACAAAGAGTCAGACATGACTGAGTGACTGTCACTATTTGCTGTATACCATATATTAAAGACTTGTATTGGTATTTAGTTGTTGAATTGTTAATCATACCTTTGGTATTTACCTTATTACTTTAGGAAATTTAAAATACTTAAGAGGAAGCTTAAAAGTGTGTAATATTTAGTCTAGTTTCTGTGCCCTCTAAAAGCTGAAAATTCTATAAACCAAAAGACCAGCTAAACACAAAAAAGTTACAAAAACAAAATTATGGGAATGCCAAGACACCACAGATTGAAAGTTAAGCAGCTAAAAAAATTATTTTCTATCCATCTAAGACTCTGTTAAGGTCTGGCTAAAATTAACAAGGTTAACACTGCAAAAATCAACAGGTTTCTCTGTTAAATTAAAACCAAATAATTACAGATCAGGTTTTATGAAATCTGCCAATTTTAGAGGAACAAAGCAAAGTAAAATGTCAAAATAAAATGTATACCACACGTTGAAAATGAATACAAAGATATTCAGCATGCCAGAGAATAAAAGATTCTAACACTCAGAAATATAACACTCAGATAAAAATACAACCAAATAAAAATACCTGAATTATACTTTACAAGTTTATATTACATGAAACATGATCTAGTGAGGTGAACCAGATGAGGAAGAAATTAAATGAAAAACTACTGTTAAATTCTCAACATCTTCATTTTGATTCAAAGTTCTCATTGTCGTCAAAGGGAAAAATGAGTAAAAAGGATAAATGGAATACAGGAAGCTACAAACAGGGATTTTATCAAACAGAGATGATACTGAAAAAAAACAAAAAACTTGAGTTTAAAGATTCAGCCAGAAATTTTTAAACCCAGAATATACCTAGTTTAATAAATTTTATAGGCCTAGAATACAGTTTAGTAATAAAATAAGCCTGATACTATGTGAATAAAAAAGGGTAAATTTATACTTCTGAACTTAATTTCTAATAATTTTAAGACACTGCAATTCATTCAATAAACTACACCTTGTACACTGTCCTTTAATGACTTGACAAAATTTAGGTAACTCTCATGTCTCATTGGAAAAGACTCTGATGCTGGGAGGGATTGGGGGCAGGAGGAAAAGGATATGACAAAGGATGAGATGGCTGGATGGCATCATCAACTCAATGGACATGAGTTTTGAGTGAACTCCGGGAGTTGGTGATGGACAGGGAAGCCTGGCGTGCTGCAATTCATGGGGTCGCAAAGAGTCGGACACGACTGAGCAATTGAACTGAACTGAACTGAATGTATGAGTAATCATTCTTCATTAGAATGAAGTATAGAAGTTAAATTATATCTTAAATCTTCAATACAAGCAGTTTAACTTCTTTGGAACTATCTGTTTCTCAGTATTCTGTATCCGAAATTAATAATTCTTTTATAGAAATACTGGAAAAGAATTATGCATTGTTGACTGAAATCATGTATTCAAATAAATTCAGGAGTGTCCTTCTCAGGCTTCTACTTTACCTCACTGGTTCAAAGATAGCAACAAGGAATCAAAGTCCATAGTCCATGGAGTCGCTAAGAGTTGGACATGACTTAGTGACTGAACAACAATGAGAATAGCAATACAGCTTTACAGATTATACTTCCTCTGTGGGTAAAAGTATTAAAGCAAACAGCAGCAATTTCATAATAGAAGGGAATTAGTAACTACAACCACAATTAATTTAGACTAAAAAAAAATAATGTAATTATAAAGATGTTAAATATATTCCTATTTCCTATAACAAAACAAAGATTCATTTTTAAAAAAATGGCAAGAAAGAAACATACGTTTTCACATATTTAACTGTTGGAAAATACAGAAGGCAATACTAATGACCAGGAAATTGTTGTTCAGTTGCTCAGTCATGTCTGACTTTTGCGACCCCATTGACTGCAGCACGCCAGGCTTCCCTGTCCTTCACCATCTCCCAGAGCTTGCTCAAACTCATGTCCATTGAGTTGGTGATACCATCTAATCATCTCATCCTCTGTCATCCCCGTCTCCTCCTGCCTTTAATCTTTCCCAGCATCAGGGTGTTCTTTAATGAGTTAGCTCTTCGCATCAGTATTGGAGCTTCAGCTTCAGCATCAGTCCTTCTAATGAATATTCGGGATTGATTTCCTTTAGGATTGACTGGTTGGATCTCCATACAGTCCAAGCGACTCTCAAGAGTCTTCTCCAACGCCACAGTTCAAAAGCATCAATTCTTCAGTGCTCAGCCTTCTTTATGGTCCAACTCTCACATCCATACATGACTACTGGGAAAACCATAGCTTTGACTAGATGGACCTTTTTCGCAAAGTAATATCTCTGCTTTTTAATATGCTGTCTAGGTTTGTCATAGCTTTTTTTCCCCAAGGAGCAAGAGTCTTAATTTCATGGCTTGTAGTCACCATCTGCAGTGATTTTGGAGCCCAGGAAAATAAAGTCTGTCACTGTTTCCATTGTTTCCCCTTCTATTTGCCATGAAGTGATGGGACCAGATGCCATGATCTTTGTTTTCTGAATGTTGAGTATTAAGCCAGCTTTTTCACTCTGCTCTTTCACCTTCATCAAGAGGCTCTTTAGTTCCTCTTCACTTTCTGTCATAAGGGTGGTGTCATCTGCATCTGAGATTATTGACTAGGAAGTAGCAAATACTATTTCATTTTTTAATAAAAGATAAGCCCAGGGTATTACTGGCCATTTAGCTTAACTTCTGTGGTTGAAAAACTACTAAAGTTGCCTTTATCAGAAGCAGCCCTAAGTTTCACGGAAACTCAGAGACAAATAAGATGGCTCAAGCATCTAAATAAATCTTTAGTATTACAAATTTCTGATGTTTCTGAAGATACAATTGTACATAATAAAAGATAAGAAACTACCACTATCTGGGTTTCCATGACACATATCAAGAATACCACAGAGATTCTTTTAGTTGATGAACTATTTATGAAAAATAAAGTAGATAAAGAGTACAGATGCCTTGATATGAGAACTATATCAATGTAATCCTTGCTGTCAAGTGTCTACCATATTCAGGCTACAGGTGTAAAAAAACAACCACCACGAGGTTATCCAATGATAACATTTCACTCCTCAAATGCTTCAATTTATTTTTCCATTAGCTGTGGCTGTTTCTAAATTTAGATATATAAAAAGATGTACAATTTAGATTTCTCACAAAGCTTAAACTGTAGATTTCAATTGTATCTCACAGAAAAATGTTATGATTTTCATTTTAAGAGGTTAATTTAAATGAATTGATTTTGGAAAAAAGGAATAATTTTTTAGAAATCTGTTCAGAAGCTAATGTATTGAAACAACAAAGTTAAATACTGAGGTGGTTAAAAGCTTTATTCGTTTTTGGAAACTGCTCATTGATTCACACTGAAAAGTAGCTATCAATTTTCAAAGCAAGAAACATGATTCTAAGAAATTCTGATTTCTATTATCAAAAAATTCATATCACATATATTTTACATTATTTTACTTCATGACGATCTCACTAGGTAAGGAACAGCTGCTTGCCATTACTGAACTAAGAAATTCTGGTTAGTTGAAATTAATGATCTACTCCATCTGGGCTGAAACACAAAGCAGATTTCATAACTACTGTTAAGTTCAGTTAGGAAGAAATCTATTTAATTTTGAAAGTAAAGTACCAACTTTCCAGGACTGAAGTACCTTAAATCAAATATAAAAATAATTCAGCCTTATGGGCAATATGCAGAGCATACAATTATGAAAACATATGAATGACTACATAGTAGGAAAAAAAAGGGAGCCATTTATTCAGATACAATTACTTTCAATGCCTTTTATTTCCAACCTACTACAGATCTTAGAAATCTTTCCTTCATCTCTTCAACTAAATGAGTTCAATAAAGTAATTAATATTGGCAATAGTACAACACATTAGAAGGCAGAATATGCAACAACTTAGGCTCTAAGTACAGAATCCCTGGACAAAGGAAGGATGGCACAATCAACAGGGGTATAATAAATGTAAGATTCATGTAAAAATTAAATTTTACCTTGAAAATACTAGCACAGTGTAGAATGAAAAAAACTATTGTTATAAACTGTCTACATCTTCCCAATCAGAGAATCAAATAAGGGTTACTATTTCAAAACTAAAGCAAGTGAAAGTCACTCAGTCATCATCTGACTCTTTGTGGCCTCATGGACTATACAGTCCATGAAATTTTCTAGGCCAGAATACTGGAGTGGGTAGCCTTTCTGTTCTTTAGGGGATCTTCCCAACCCAGGGATCAAACCCAGGTCTCCTGCATTGCAGACAGATTCTTTACCAGCTGAGCCACAAGGGAAGTCCAAGAACACTGGAGTGGGTAGCCTAACCTTTCTCCAGTGGATCTTCTTGACCCAGGAATTGGACCGGGGTCTCCTGCATTGCAGGCAGATTCTTTACCAACTGAGCTATGAGGGAAGCCCCAACTAAACCAAAACCATGGCAAAATGAGACTGTTAAAATTAAATACACTGGAAAATAAAACATAAATTAGTAAACTATATATTTAAATAAATACAGAATAGAGAAAAATACCACATTTTCAAACAGTAGTAAATCTTAAAGATGTCATTTTAAGTTATACATTCTAGAAAGTAATAAATTATGAGCAATTTTCCTTGTTTTAATTTTCCTTGTTACAGCCTTTTTAATGGAGATCACATCAAAGACTACCTTGGAAAAAAATAATGATGAGTTAATAGGTTTGCTTGGTGTGTACTGATATTATGTCTAAAATCATTAGCAGAAGACCATTTACATACTAAAAGAAGTGCTTATAAAGCTTGGGAATGAGCAAGGTGGCAGACAAAAAACACCTATAGCATACATTAAAAGTATTTATTTTTGTTTTGGTTATCATCTTACCTGAGCTGTAGAAAAGGTCAGGTCTCTCGAGAATATCTCCTTCATGGATATATGGCTCAATTCGATCATCACCATACAAGTACTGCTCACTCTCATCCATCTGACGACTTTCTACCATCTCCAGCCACTGAGAGTTATGCCAGCGAAACTTCTCACTCTGAATTTTCTTGGCCCATTCTTCATCATATTCCTATTGTAAACAAATAGTCAATTATTTTTTATAAGTTTATGAAGGAATTTCTTTGATACTCAGATAGCAGTAATTTTATCTTACAAGAAGAGAATTTGAGGGGGCTTTTGTTTCAGTTAGAAGAAACATTAAAATTACCTTTTTGGAATAATGTATACAATAATCAATAGAAATCAATTTATTACATATATTAAAGACATCTCTGTTTGGATTACCAATTGCTACTGCTGATGGCAAAAACTAGAAAAGTTCAAATTTCACAAATTCTTTATCTAAGTATCACTAGAATTTACGTAAGCAGTCTGACTTAAACTTCCAAATAGTTTTGTGACTATAATTATGTGGCACTAATGACAGGTGGTTAAGCATTAAAATTATATCTTTTGCTATATCTTTTTGTTTAGATAACATTTTCACTAGCCAAAAAAAAAAAAAAAGCAACATTAAAGTATTTCTCCTAAAAACTGAAATGGTTTACTACAAAAAAACAAATAGAATTTAATTCAATTCTGTTTCAACAACAGAATAATAATGTCTTATTTGGTCATAATTATTTCTTTAAATATCTCCTGTTTGGCAATGAACTCTTGAGGAGCAAAACAGTGGCTTATTCACTGTATCTGTAACATCTGTTCACAGAGAAGTTCATTGGTGGGTGTTTCTGAAGGACAAGTAGACAAGTTATAAATATTAGAAAAGCTACAGCTGAACCTATCTAGCTTCACCGGCTATGGCTACTTCTGACAAGTATATTCACTTAAAAATCACTGGACAGTACCATGGATTACTTGGAAAAAAGACTTCTGGTATTTCTTGTCATTCTAATCACAGGTTCCTTAGTATTAAATTCCTCTGTCATATCTTTAACACTTTTGTTTATACTTTTTTTTTTTTAAGTTGGAAAGGTTCCAGGCAATACTATTGTCCTCCAGTAGTTGAAATGATTACAATAACTTTAAATGCTGAGCAATTTTCATTCAAAGCTAAGTAAGGCTCAAATCAAAAACTGTCATCACAGAATAAATTTCTGGGATGTAAGAAGAAGTCTGAAATTTTATAATAAATGTAATTATTATTATCAAAATTTTTCTTGTTAAATTTGAAATTTCACATTATTGGTATATCTCTTAGCAGTGTCAGCTGTCATGCTGTGTGTTCTATAGTGCACAACTCTGAAACTTGTACCCCCACAGATCAGCATTCTGAAATCCCTACCCTCAGCTATCTTCTGTTTCTATCCTCAATGAATTTAGCTTAGTAATCATGGCAAAGTCATAGTTTCTTTATGTCTTAGATTCTAAATTTATAGATACTAATCATCTGGTATGGTATAACACAAGGAACATTGGATAAGAACCCAGGTCTTATCCTGGGTTCTCCTTCTAGGTTTGATACTAACAGAAGTATGCAACTTTGTAAAAATATTTCAGTATCTTTTGGTCTCAGACTCTTTAATTATAAATCAAATCTAATGTTTATTCAAGTCCTAATGTTCTTTAAATAAAAATCAATGATTAATACCATTACTTCATAAAGCTGTCGAAATAACTATCCATCTGCCAAACTGAAGAACAGCAGCAATATATGGAGTTCATCTTTTAAAAATTACATAGCAATTCTAAATGAATACATAGTATCAGAAATTAAAGAAATTCAACATGTATCAATTAAAACCAATTCCCTTTAACCCCTCTCCCCCAAATCTCTACTTTCCTCTTACACCACTACCTCTTCATCATCAGAAAATAACTCTGGGAACTCAGATGTCATAGCTCAAACACAGCCAAGAAATGTCATCCAAATTTATCAAGCTATTGTGGAAATACTCTAGAAAAATAGTTCTTTTGCTTCATTTTTGAAATGCTTCTTTTCACAAGGAGTGCACCCTAACATCCTTGCTATGGAACTTTAGTTTGTCTTGTATTTAAAAGTAAACATGCCTCATCTTTTATTTTCTTCTCTTCTCAGGTCGTGACATTATTATCTTAAGCACTAGTTTTCAAAAACTCTAAAGCATCACTAAAGACTTATGGCTTGATTTTAGGTGGAATGTGCCATCCTTTTTGAAGTCCTGTATCATTTTGTTTACTACTTAACCACTGAAACGTTATGAAGCCTTAACCAGCCTATTATCAGAGCCTGTTCACTATCAGGAAAACTCTTTTGTCACTGGCTTCCGTCACACCTTGTATCTGATTAACACACTATAGGGTAACATAGAACTACATAGATCTGCTTTGTGTTCTAATGTAACTGATGGAAAACAGATTTCTCTTTCTCCTTTAATGTGGCAGCCCCCTAATTGAGAATGTAATATGGTTTATTTAATACAATTCTTCGTACTAAATTAAAGCAGATCTAGAGTAATTGAGTTGCTCATTAAGGTTACGCTATTAGCTGCTAAAAAGATGCCTTTTATATGTTAGAAAATACTTCTTTCCAATGATATGTATACACAGATATACACGTAATAAAACACACATACATAATAGAGTTGTTGATTTTTATGCACATACTACCTACTTCTCAGTAGTACTGTCCCAAAAGTTGCCCTTTAGTCTTGACTATGGCATTCTCTAACCAGACCTCAAAGTAAAATTATCTCTTCAACTCTGTTTAAAGCACTGAGGAGGCTTATCTGTGTAATATCACTTCAAAGGCAAGGCAAGCAATCACTCAGTCGTGTCCGACTCTTTGCGATCCCATGGACTGTAGTCTACCAGGCTTCTCTTTCCATGGGATTTTGCAGGCAAGAGTACTGGAGTGGGTTGCTGTTTCCTTCTCTAGGGGATCTTCCTGACCCAGGGATCGAACCCAGGTCTCCTGCATTGCAGGCAGAAGCTTTACCCTCTGAGCCACGATGCCCAAAAGTAAAAGATATAACTAAAGGAAATTTATTTAAGTGAGAAACCATAACGTTTCTTTCATATTATACTTTTTTTTAAATCCAACTGCTGACAATTAAGAAACCAATATAGTAACATGCATAATACTGGCAGGGACTACACACACGTGCGTGTGTACGTGTGTGTGTGTGTGTGTGTGTGTGTATGAGGACGACATATCAATCCACTCCAGTATTCTTGCCTAGAGACTCCCATGGACAGAGGAACATGGCAGGCTACAGTCCACAGGGTTGCATAAGAGTTGGACACGACTGAAGTGACTTAGTATGCATGCATGCACACATACACATGTATGTATATATACACACAGATACACACACATGTAAATTCTAACTAGGAAAAACCATACATTTCTGCAATATAAAAAAGAACTCCAAAAGAAGACTAAACACTAAACCCAACTGGGTTTATCTCACAAAATCCAATTTGATTGTATGGAATTGAGAATACACAACAAACTTACAAATCTGAGAAATGAAAATTTGTGAAGGCTGTAAAACAAACAGGAATGAACTCCACCCACTCTGGAAAGAACATTTTAGAAGTTTCTGACAACTCACTCGAAAATCCCTGCTCTGTGCCCATCACCAACCTGCAAGCTAATTTAAAGTAAGTATTTTATTCATTTTACCAATTCCTATCCATTCCATGCCTTTGAAATCCTCTCCTGAAATAACCTGAGTTTTAAAGCTAACCCTATGAAAATTTCTCTATAGCTTTCCTTTTCAAGATGTTGTATGACATTTTCAGAAGTGGTTTTCCTTGCTGGAAGTTTATTAATAAACCCACCTTTCCCATCTGACACAGACTTGCCCTGATAATTTTTGTGGAGACTGTAACAAACAATTGATGTCTTAGAAGTTAATGCAAGCATACATTAGTTTATTTCCTTTCAATATGCCAGTCTTATTAGATATAATTGTTTCTATCCTAGAATGAAGAAGGCACCTTGTTTTCCTAGTTTGAAATAATTCCAGATTATTACAATACACACAATTTGCCAATGGTCAAAATTAAGAGTTATTAAAAGTAAAAGGCTGCCATTCAAAATCTCAGTGACATAAACCTCTGTTAGTATCAAACCACACGTAGCCTGTGGCTGGCTGGAAAGACAACAGACATCAGTCTTACCAGAGAACCTAGGCACATTCCCACAAACAACCTGTAGATACAATTTGCCATTAGTACAGAGGATCTATTGATAGGGCCATGTGGTAGTACTGCTCCTAAAAGGTCAGTTCGTGTCTAGACAACAGTATCCTGGTATCCAGATTGTAAATTTTTATATTCTAGAGACTTCATCGGAGAAGGCAATGGCACGGCACTCCAGTACTCTTGCCTGGAAAATCCCATGGACGGAGGAGCCTGGTGGGCTGCAGTCCATGGGGTCACTAAGAGTCGGACACGACTGAGCGACTTCACTTTCACTTTTCGCTGTCATGCATTGGAGAAGGAAATGGCAACCCACTCCAGTGTTCTTGCCTGGAGAATCCCAGGGACAGGGGAGCCTAGTGGGCTTCCGTCTATGGGGTCGCACAGAGTTGGACACGACTGAAGCGACTTAGCAGTAGAGATTTCATGTTGCCTTTAATTTTCAGCGTCAGCTTTAGTGTTTGGAACATAGTATGTGCTTACTAAACATGTATAAGATGGCTGACAACCCAGTAATGTCAGGGGAGGAAATCATTTATTAATTGGGGAGGAATTTGAGGTTCTCAAATACTTCAAAAAAGCTGAAGGAATACTGAGGTATAACAATCTAATTGGGTTTTCAGAAGCTCTCTATGTATAGAGGATTCTGTTCTTCCCTTGATAATTCCCAAGGCTTGGAAGAGAAAAGACAATTGTCAATTGCTGCATGATTGCTTTGGAAGACGAGAAAGCTAGGCTTCTCTCTCCTTGCTTCTCTTTTCCGTTCTGCAACTACCCCATTCCCAACCTCCCAAAGTTAAATGTAAGGCCTAGTCAGACTTGTGACAATTTGCTGATGAGACCACAGAGACTGCATCATCAATCACACAGTCCTCTATGATGGAGAAAGTACTATGAACATATATCTGTTTCAATTCACTAATTGAGGGCTTGGGCTTAAATACTGTATATTAAACACTTTACCACCTGTGTAAAATAACATTTGCATAACTTGGAGGACAAACACTTTGCTGCAGATGGCATATTTCCCTAAGGCTTGCATGGCATCTAATTTTTCTTAGTATTATTTCATGATGTTTGTCTTGAGTGCAAGAATTTTGTTTTCTTAAAGATAAATTGCCTTAAGCTACAAATACTCCTACTCTATTTTATTTTTTATTATTATAGACTATAGCTATGGTGAAAATACTCAAGAATCAAAATCTATAGATAAAAACGTCTTAAGAGATCATCTGCTTTCATTCTAGATAGGTTTCTAACAAACAATTTTAGAAAGTTGGTTATTTAGCTGTTATTAATGTTAATTGGACAAGACTTCATATTATCCCTTGACAGTCTATTCCCAGTGTTTCATCATCTTTGCTGTGTCTAATCAATGTTTCTCCTGTTTCAAATTAAGCCCATTCTCTCTTGTTTTACTCTTTAAAAAGATGTGGGACAAGCAAATAGCACCCTGAGTTGTGATCAGTAATTGAGTCTAAGCTCAAAAATCCAAAGAATGGCAGCAACGTCCCAGGTGAACCTGAGAAACTTTTAATGATGCATTAAAATGGCCCACTCCTCAAATTTCTCCCAAACAAGGAGGCCCAGTAAGCCGGGAAAAAACTTTGGTCTGAGGTTAGCTGATAAACTGAGTCTAAATTCAACTTAGTCAACATAGATTCAGAACATGGGTAACTGAACACATGAAGCACCTCTACACTAGCATAGGTAGTTCCCTATTTTTCTACACTGTACTAATCAAGATCTTTCAGTAAACTGTACTATTCAGTTAACTTCTTTGACATGAAGTCTTAAAATGCCAAATTGAGCCATTTGGCAAGACAATCCTAAAGTAAACTACAAATATAACTATGCCTGGCCAAAACATATATTCCAAATAACTTTCCATACTTAAAACCCAAACTGTGAACAGATTATCTTCCCAGACCATTTTAACAGTCAAAATGAACAGAAAATAATGTAAATGATTAACTGTACAGGTGGCTCAGATGGTAAAGAATCTGCCTGCAATGCAGGAGACCCAGGTTCAATCACTAGGTCAGCAAGATTGCCTAGAGAAGGAAATGGCAACCCACTCCAGCCTGAAGAATTCCATGGATAGAGGAGCCTGAGAGGCTAGATCACAAAGAGTGATCATGGGATCACAGTCTCGGACATGACTGAATGACTTTCATTTCACTAAGGAAAGGAAATGTTGATTCAGATTTTTAATCTATATATAAATGTCACAACTAGGATTGAATTTTGGTTGAGTTTGAACAAAACATATCAAGTGACCATCATGTGGTCAGATCAGATCAGATCAGATCAGTCGCTCAGTTGTGCCCGACTCTTTGCGACCCCATGAATCACAGCACGCCAGACCTCCCTGTCTATCACCAACTCCCGGAGTGCACTCAGACTCACGTCCATCGAGTCAGTGATGCCATCCAGCTATCTCATCCTCTGTCGCCCCCTTCTCCTCGTGCCTCCAATCCCTCCCAGCATCAGAGTCTTTACCAATGAGTCAACTCTTCGCAGGAGGTGGCCAAAGTACTGGAGTTTCAGCTTTAGCATCATTCCTTCCAAAGAAATCCCAGGGCTGATCTCCTTTAGAATGGACTGGCTGGATCTCCTTGCAGTTCAAGGGATTCTCAAGAGTCTTCTCCAACACCACAGTTCAAAAGCATCAATTCTTTGGTGCTCAGCCTTCTTCACAGTCCAACTCTCACATCCATACATGACCACAGGAAAAACCATAGCCTTGACTAGACGAACCTTTGTTGGCAAAGTAATGTCTCTGCTTTTGAATATGCTATCTAGGTTGGTCATTACTTTCCTTGTGGTAGATGCTTCATATATATTTTCTCTAATTTCTTTAATCTTCAGAAGTATCAATGTAAACTAGATCTTCAAAAAGTTAAATAAATTGCCTGAGATTATTCAGCAGGTGAGAGAACTAGAATCAGTTGTATTCTAAATGCAGTACTCTATAGGGTCAAGCTGCCACCTCATAAAGGTCAAAGGTTGAATCTAAGACCAGAATCCCTATTCAACTGAGGAAAAAAATGTTTCAAGAAGAAGTTGCTCCTCCTGGTACAGTTTCCTATTGACAAGCTAAAATTGAGCCAGGGCCTCGGATCCTATAGGTGTATAGTACAGAAAGGTAAAGCAACATTCTTCAAACAGAATATGGGATGTTTCCAAAGTCTGGTGTCCATCTACCCGCTGTATTGGACTTCTCTTCTAAGAAATCCAGCTATAACTATGACTCAGTTGATGCAGTAGCACAGGATAGGACTTCCAGATCACACTCATGATTAAAATGTGAATATCTTTAAATGGTCTCAGTTTAACAGCTTTGATATTTTTGAATAACGTTTTAGACTTTTAAGTTTTCCAAAGTATGAAATGAAACAATCTAAAATTGCTTGGCAGCATATTAAATACATACTTTATAAGTCTGATGTAGAGAGATTAAGTAAACCTTCATATTACTTGTTTCAATTTGTTTTATACTAACTCACATGATCAGATAGCATTTTAGGGAACTATATACATAGGTAGCTGATATATCACCAGTTTCATTTCACTGATTATTATTCTTGGATTTCCTCTTATTCACAAGACTTTTTATAAATGTAATAATCTAAAATAATTTTCTTTGTTGAGTTTACATTTTAACTCTGACCAAAATTTACAAGTCCTTGCAAGGAACGTAGGATCAACAAAGTAAAATGAAGACTAAAAATGTTCATTGGATTTCAAAACATGAAGGTCCAGATGACTTTTATAAGCACCATTTCAATGGAGTAATGGATGCAGAGGAAGAACTGGTAGAAAAGAGAAAGGGGAAGGTAGGAAAGATGGGGAAATGAAAAACTGGAGGAAGTAATATTTAGAGATTTTTTTCAAAATGTGGATTCTAGAGAGAAAGAGGGAGCTAGGACAGAAGATGCAGGGTGGGGAAAACTCCTACTTAAGATCAGAGACTTGAGCCCAGAGACTTGAGCCCAGAGCTTAGAAATACTGGGAATAAGAATTTTATCTTATAAGAAACATATTCATATTTTACAATAAATATTTTTATAAGACTAAGCTGGTATTTTGGAACTACCTACCACTAACTTACATTCTTAGCCAAACCTATCTAATACAAACATCTAAATGTATTTTTACTTTCCATCACTTCTTCTCAAAATAAGGTAATTTTAAAAGTATGATAAAGGCAATTCATAACAGACTGACATTTCTCTTCTTCTTGCTTAAGGTAAGATAATCAGATATAGAATTTTAGGAAGTTTCTTACTATTACACTATATACTTTATATACAACAATGACATTAGTGATCTCCTAGAAAATAGTACAAGAACCATGAAACTGTTCATAAACCCTGTGACCAGTGGCTTATGTGTTGAAACACCTTGGTTAAACAAAGGTTTAATACATAAAGCTTCTCTATTTTAATTTATATATCAAAGCTAAAATGTCACTGTACTGATTTAGTTTTAAACCAGTAAAGATACATTGGTCAAATCCAAAAATCAGATGATACCAAATAAACATGAATTTCTGAACTAAAATGTAGGAGACTGGCCAGAAAGTACCTGTTGATTATCTCATTTTGTAATGAAATCACTAGCAGAAATGCCAACCTAGAGGATTTCAAGGACGTTATTAATTGATTCTTTATAAACTTCTATTCTGATCCTTTTAAGGGGCTTCCTTGGTAGCTCAGCTGATAAAATCCGCCTGCAATGCAGGAGACCCCAGTTTGATCCCTGGGTTGGGAAGATCTGCTGGAGAAGGGATAGGCTACCCACTCCGGTATTCTTGGACTTCCCTGGTGGCTCAGCTGATAGTTTTGAAACACTTAAGTTGAAAACGACCGAGCAGGTTATATTCAAGAAATTTTTTACAGGGTCAGTCAAAATAAATAGTGTAAATAGAGTCCAAAGAAGGAACGAGATTGCCTATGTGTGTATGTTACAAGCGAAAAATATATTCAAAGAAAGGTAGTGTCTAGCACATCCCAGGTACAAGGGTCAAGTCTAGGTGGAAGGGCAGCACAAAGTCTGAAGAAAAGTCTGCAAAGTGAGCAAGTTTCTAATGCAGGACTCATTATCCCTCTGATCAAATTCTTAACAGTGACATATACTTTTAAAATTTCTAAAGTTATGAAAAACATTAAAATTTGGGGGTGTTTCATCATTCCAAACAGTTCTAACAGTTAGAATCAGACATGGCACAATGAACTGGTTCCAAATTGGGAAAGGAGTATTGCTGTATATTGTCATCTTGCTTATTGAACTTATATGCAGAGTACACCATGCAAAATGCCAGACTGGATAAAGCACAAGCTGGAATCAAGATTTCAGGGAGAAATATCAATAACCTCAGATATGCAGATGACACCACCTTTATGGCAGAAAGTGAAGAGGAACTAAAGAGCCTCTTGATGAAAGTGAAAGAGGAGAGTGAAAAAGCTGGCTTAAAACTCAACTTTCAAAAAACTAAGATCATGTCATCCAGTCCCATCACTTCATGGCAAACAGATGGGGAAACAATGGAAACAGTGACAGACTGTATTTTTCTGGGCTCCAAAATCACTACAGATGGTGACTGCAGCCACGAAATTAAAAGACTCTTGCTTCTTGGGAAAAAAAACTATGACAAACCTAGACAGCATATTAAAAAGCATAGACATTACTGACAAAGGTCTGTATAGTCAAAGCTATGGTTTTTCCAGTAGTCATGTATGGATATGAGAGTTGGGACCATAAAGAAAGCTGAACACCAAAGAATTGACACTTTTGAACTGTGGTGTTGGAGAAGACTCTTGAGAGTCCCTTGGACCAAGGAGATCAAACCAGTCCATCCTAAAGGAAGTCGGTCCTGAATATTCATTGGAAGGACTGATGCTGAAGCTCCAATACTCTGGCCACCTGATGTGAAGAACTGACTCATTGGAAAAGACCCTGATGCTGTGAAACACTGAAGGCAGGAGGAGAAAGGAACAACAGAGGATGAGATGGTTGGATGGCATCACCAACTGGATGGACATGAGTTTGAGCAAGCTCTGGGAATTGGCGATTGACAGGGAAGCCTGGCGTGCCACAGTCCATGGGGTCACATAGAGTCAGACATGACTGAGCGACTGAAGTGAACTAACATCATTCCAAAACAACTTGTAAAACAAGTCAATGTATACAACAAAATTTATCAAAGACTTAAAAAATACTTATGAATTGCTTTGGGTAGTATACTCATTTTCACTATATTGATTCTTCCAATCCATGAACATGGTATATTTCTCCATCTATTAGTGTCCTCTTTGATTTCTTTCACCAGTGTTTTATAGTTTTCTATATATAGGTCTTTAGTTTCTTTAGGTAGATATATTCCTAAGTATTTTATTCTTTCCGTTGCAATGGTGAATGGAATTGTTTCCTTAATTTCTCTTTCTGTTTTCTCATTATTAGTGTATAGGAATGCAAGGGATTTCTGTGTGTTGATTTTATATCCTGCAACTTTACTGTAGTCATTGATTATTTCTAGTAATTTTCTGGTGGACTCTTTAGGGTTTTCTATGTAGAGGATCATGTCATCTGCAAATAGTGAGAGTTTTACTTCTTCTTTTCCAATTTGGATTCCTTTTATTTCTTTTTCTGCTCTGATTGCTGTGGCCAAAACTTCCAAAACTATGTTGAATAGTAATGGTGAAAGTGGGCACCCTTGTCTTGTTCCTGACTTTAGAGGAAATGCTTTCAATTTTTCACCATTGAGGATAATGTTTGCTGTGGGTTTGTCATATATAGCTTTTATTATGTTGAGGTATGTTCCTTCTATTCCTGCTTTCTGGAGAGTTTTTATCATAAATGGATGTTGAATTTTGTCAAAGGCTTTCTCTGCATCTATTGAGATAATCATATGGTTTTTATTTTTCAATTTGTTAATGTGGTGTATTACATTGATTGATTTGCGGATATTGAAGAATCCTTGCATCCCTGGGATAAAGCCCACTTGATCATGGTGTATGATCTTTTTAATGTGTTGTTGGATTCTGATTGCTAGAATTTTGTTAAGGATTTTTGCATCTATGTTCATCAGTGATATTGGCCTGTAGTTTTCTTTTTTTGTGGGATCTTTGTCAGGTTTTGGTATTAGGGTGATGGTGGCCTCATAGAATGAGTTTGGAAGTTTACCTTCCTCTGCAATTTTCTGGAAGAGTTTGAGCAGGATAGGTGTTAGCTCTTCTCTAAATTTTTGGTAGAATTCAGCTGTGAAGCCGTCTGGACCGGGGCTTTTGTTTGCTGGAAGATTTTTGATTACAGTTTCAATTTCCATGCTTGTGATGGGTCTGTTAAGATTTTCTATTTCTTCCTGGTCCAGTTTTGGAAAGTTGTACTTTTCTAAGAATTTGTCCATTTCTTCCACGTTGTCCATTTTAATGGCATATAATTGTTGATAGTAGTCTCTTATGATTCTTTGTATTTCTGTGTTGTCTGTTGTGATCTCTCCATTTTCGTTTCTAATTTTGTTGATTTGATTTTTCTCCCTTTGTTTCTTGATGAGTCTGGCTAATGGTTTGTCAATTTTATTTATCCTTTCAAAGAACCAGCTTTTGGTTTTGTTGATTTTTGCTATGGTCTCTTTTGTTTCTTTTGCATTTATTTCTGCTCTAATTTTTAAGATTTCTTATTTATAGATTCAACGCAATCCCTATCAAGCTACCAACAGTATTCTTCACAGAGCTAGAACAAATAATTTCACAATTTGTATGGAAATACAAAAAACCTCGAATAGCCAAAGCAATCTTGAGAAAGAAGAATGGAACTGGAGGAATCAACCTACCTGACTTCAGGCTCTACTACAAAGCCACAGTTATCAAGACAGTATGGTACTGGCACAAAGACAGAAATATTGATCAATGGAATAAAATAGAAAGCCCAGAGATAAATCCACGCACATATGGACACCTTATCTTCGACAAAGGAGGCAAGAATATACAATGGATTAAAGACAATCTCTTTAACAAGTGGTGCTGGGAAATCTGGTCAACCACTTGTAAAAGAATGAAACTGGACCACTTTCTAACACCATACACAAAAATAAACTCAAAATGGATTAAAGATCTAAATGTAAGACCAGAAACTATAAAACTCCTAGAGGAGAACATAGGCAAAACACTCTCTGACATACATCACAGCAGGATCCTCTATGACCCACCTCCCAGAATATTGGAAATAAAAGCAAAAATAAACAAATGGGACCTAATTAACCTTAAAAGCTTCTGCACATCAAAGGAAACTATTAGCAAGGTGAAAAGACAGCCTTCAGAATGGGAGAAAATAATAGCAAATGAAGCAACCGACAAACAACTAATCTCAAAAATATACAAGCAACTCCTACAGCTCAACTCCAGAAAAATAAATGACCCAATCAAAAAATGGGCCAAAGAACTAAATAGACATTTCTCCAAAAAAGACATACAGATGGCTAACAAACACATGAAAAGATGCTCAACATCACTCATTATCAGAGAAATGCAAATCAAAACCACTATGAGGTACCATTTCACACCAGTCAGAATGGCTGCGATCCAAAAGTCTACAAATAATAAATGCTGGAGAGGGTGTGGAGAAAAGGGAACCCTCTTACACTGTTGGTGGGAATGCAAACTAGTACAGCCACTATGGAGAACAGTGTGGAGATTCCTTAAAAAACTGGAAATAGAACTGCCTTATGATCCAGCAACCCCACTGCTGGGCATACACACTGAGAAAACCAGAAGGGAAAGAGACACGTGTACCCCAATGTTCATCGCAGCACTGTTTATAATAGCCAGGACATGGAAGCAACCTAGATGTCCATCAGCAGATGAATGGATAAGAAAGCTGTGGTACATATACACAATGGAGTATTACTCAGCCATTAAAAAGAATACATTTGAATCAGTTCTAATGAGGTGGATGAAACTGGAGCCTATTATACAGAGTGAAGTAAGCCAGAAGGAAAAACATAAATACAGTATACTAACGCATATATATGGAATTTAGAAAAATGGTAACAATAACCCGGTGTACGAGACAGCAAAAGAGACACTGATGTATAGAACAGTCTTATGGACTCTGTGGGAGAGGGAGAGGGTGGGAAGATTTGGGAGAATGGCAATGAAACATGTAAAATATCATGTAGGAAACGAGTTGCCAGTCCAGGTTCGATGCACGATGCTGGATGCTTGGGGCTGGTGCACTGGGACGGCCCAGAGGGATGGTATGGGGAGGGAGGAGGGAGGAGGGTTCGGGATGGGGAACACATGTATACCTGTGGCGGATTCATTTTGATATTTGGCAAAACTAATACAATTATGTAAAGTTTAAAAATAAAATAAAATTAGAGAGAAAAAAAATTAAAAAAATAAAATAAAAGAACTCCAATGAGTACATGCAAAAAAAAAAAAAATACTTATGAGATTCTATTTTATTAAAAAAAAATTTAATGACCAAACTGTAAAGTTGATGGTGTTGAGTTTTGGCAAGACTGTCATCAACCCCTCTGCTTCTCTGCAATAATTTTTCTGGAAAACAAGTGATTCTGAGATGACATGTAGACCAGATATAAAACTTTGAATATGTATAAAATCTCTTTAAGTAAGCAACCCCTGCCCAAAAGTAGAAAGCCAAAGGTTTTAATAATGTTTAAACAATGAATTTAATGTGCAGAAGACCTAAATAGACATTTCTCTAAAGAAGACAAACAGATAGCCAATGGGCAAATGAAAAGATCCTCAACATCACTAATTATCAGAGAAATGCAAATCAAAACTACAATGAAGCACCACTTTACCCCAGTCAGAATGTTATCATTAAAAAAAATCTACAAATAACAAACGCTGGAGAGGGTGTGGAGAAAAGGGAATTCTCCTACACTGTTGGTGGGAATGTAAATTGGTGTAGTCACTATGGAGAACAGTATGAAGGTTTCTCAAAAAAGCAAAAATTGAGCTGCCATATAATCCAGCTACCCGACACCTGGGCATATATCTGGATAAAACTATTATTCAAAAGGATACATGCACCCCATATTCATAACAGCACTATTCACAATAGCCAAGACATGGAAATAACCTATCCATCCATTGACAGATGAATGGATAAAGATGTGGTACAAATATACACTGGAATACTGCTGCTGCTGCTGCTGGTTTGCTCAGTCATGTCTGATTCTTTGCGACCCTATGAACTGTAGCCTGCTAGGCTCCTCTGTCCATGGGGATTCTTCAGGCAAGAATACTGGAGTGGGTTGCCATGTCCTCCTCTAGGGGATCTTCCTGACCCAGGGATTGAACCCGCATCTCTTGTACCTCCTGCATTGGAAGGTGGGTTCTTTACCACTAGCACCACCTGGGAAGCCCCTAAGGGAATACTGTTGCTGCTGCTGCTAAGTCGCTTCAGTCGTGTCCGACTTTGTGCGACCCCAGAGACGGCAGCCCACCAGGCTCCCCGTCCCTGGGATTCTCCAGGCAAAAATACTGGAGTGGGTTGCCATGTCCTCCTCCAGTGCATGAAAGTGAAAAGTGAAAGTGAAGTCGTTCAGTCGTGTCCAACTCTTCGTAACCCCATGGACTGCAGCCTACCAGGCTCCTCCATCCATGGGATTTTCCAGGCAAAAGTACTGGAGTGGGGTGCCATTGTTACTCAACCATAAAAAATAAAATGTAATAAATAATGCTATTTGCAGCAACATGGATGGACTGAGATAATCATACTAAGTGAAGTCAGTAAAAAACAGAGAGACAAATATCATATGACACAACTTATTTGTGGAATCTAAACTATGACACAAATCAACTTATCTACAAAATAGTAATAGACTCTCAGACATAGAGAACAGACTTGTGGTTGTCAGAGGGTAGAGGGGTGGGAGAGGGATAAAGTGGGAGTTTGGGGTTAGCAGATGCAAACTAGTATACATTGAATGGATAAACAACAAGGTCCTACTGTATAGCACAGGGAATTATATTCAATATCTTATGATAAAACATAATGGAAAAGAATATAAAAAAGAATGCATGCATATATATCACTTTGCTGTACAGCAGAAATTAATGTAACAGTGTAAATCAACCATACTGCAATTAAAAAATGAATTTAGTACCACTTCATTTTCTGAGCTTTACCAAAATACAAACTTGTGCTAACTGTACACTGAAGGCAAAGTTCTAAACAGGTGTACAATGGCTCTTTCATTCCATAAAATAAAGACTATTATACTTTTGGTAGGAAGAAAAATTACTTACCGCTATAATATCTAATGTATTATCACAGACTTTTCGGATTTCATTATTTTTATCATGCATAAGATCTATGAGATATGCTGGAGCCTCTATGTAAAAAGTGGTTAAAGATATAAACTGATATTGAGGTTGTTCAATCATGTTAGAGAATTCTGCATTTCTCCAAATTCAAATATTAATCTGAAATCTAACTTTAAATTTTAAAACACAATCATTAATACAAAGTGACCAAAAAAATCTAATGTTTCATTTATTTGAAAAACAGGGATGATAAAGGAAAAAAATAAGATAAAAATGGGCAAGAAAATGAGCCAGTAAATCTTAGAATGTATAAGGTCATACTTTTGAAAACATGAAAATTATGAAAGTAACTAAAGAAGAAGCTCCCAAGCTGCATGGCTGTAAAACTTTCTTCATTGATTTGACCCTCCTAAAAGTTCAGAAAAATTAATTTCAAACAGAAACTCACATACAAAGTATTTCACACAATAAAGGAAAAGAATCACTGTCAATCAAGTCAACAACAACAAAAAATCACATATATGGATATGGTTATTATAAGGAAGAGAGAACATAAGATAATTTCACATAACTCTAGTATTTTTTAAAAAGAAAAGAATTTAAGAAAATAATATATATATATATACACATACACACACACACATACACACACACACACACACACACATATACATGAAAGAATAACAGGTATCAGAATTACAAAACTCAGAGAAGTAATTCAGGAAATAACTAAAAATCATTTCAGATATATTAAAACTAAGTTTATAGTAATACAAGAATAAATAAAAGCAGCAGATAAACTCTAAGTTAAATAGAAGGCAAAAAAGAAGAAAATTTGTAAAATTTAAAAAGATGAAAAGAGATGAAAAAGATTACAAAATGACAGATATTAAAGGTAGGCAAAGAGGATCCGACATAATAGGAATCCTAAAGACAATCATGGCAATAGAACAAAACAAATACTATAAACTACAACTCAAGAAAACTTTCCTAAAATTAGAAAAAAGACAAAGTACAAACACTGTATTCGCATACTTAGAAAAACCAAGCAAGGGTGATGAATACCAACTCAAATTCTAACAAAACTATAGTGGCTTAAAAAACAAAACAAAATCCAGAAACATCCTTTGGTCTTCCTGGCAGAAAGATCAAGTCACTTATAAGGGAAAGTAAAATAAATTGTCATTAGACTTTATGAAAGATAATTAGTAGACTATAGACTTCTAATTGGCAGCAATTAAAGGTGGAAAAATACCTTCAAACTGATGAGGGAAATAATGGGCAATCTAGAAATTTCATATTCTGCCAAATTATATTTAAAGATGACAAACTAGTTATTTTCAGATATAGATGCATTTTATTACTATAGATGTTCACTAAGCAGTATAAGAGAATGTAATCAATTAAGAAAAAAAATAAAAAATTTAAATATTGTTACAAAATGAAAAAAAAAAGAAAATCAATATAGAGAAACAGAGGAACTGAATTCAGGAAAAAATAGCAAATGATGAAATAAATGCATTAACATACTATGTGTGTTTACTAAGTGGCTTCAGTCGTGTTCCACTCTTTGTGACCCTATGAACTGTACCCTGCCAGGCTTCTCTGTCCATGGGATTCTCCAGGCAAGAATACTGGAGTGGGTTTAACATATCATAAATCCTAAATAAACACTGGCTTTTACAAAGCAATAATCAAAATAATAGTTAATTTTAAAATGTTATAAAAAGAAATGGAATGTATAAACAACAGTATGGGAAAAGGGAAGGATAAAGAAAGAAAACTCAAATCAAGATAGAAACCTCAATGAATCTAAAAGAGGCAGTAAAGAAAGTTATAATTTCCAACACCTAAAAATGTATCTTTTCTGAACATGTGAAGTGTCATTACTTATGATGAACACTGAAAGGATACGTGTTTCCTTGATTATGACATCTCTTGTGGCTTGATGGAAAACCATTTGGTAGAAGACATAAATTATCTGACAAACAAATTCATCATCTTCTTGTTGAGCTAAAAGGCAACAGAAAGCTTCAAATAAAAATACTAAGTTATACACAAAACTGAAAAACATTGAGGGGAAAAAGTGGGGAATGAGAAAAACCAAAGTTGAGAAGGAGACAGGTAAAGGACAGTTAGTTTAAATTATTTATAATATATGGCTGCCATACATCATTTATGTCTTAAATGTTTTTTCCTAAATTATAAGATGATCAGTCAAAAATTTCATAATTATTATTTTCAGAAGTTTTATTAATTTTGGTTGGTGTTAAACTAAATAGGTTATGACTTTGTAAAACAAAAATAAAAAATAAGACTTTCAAGAGAGAAATTATATCATCTCTGAGTCCAAACCAAACTATTTGAGACTGTTCATCTCAAAAGGCTGTATCTAGGAAGAACTGAGAAACAAGATAGGTTTAAGAGAATAGTAATAGTGCTTTAATAGTAATTTTTGCTATATTGACACCAAGTATAAAGAAATTCATTAAATTAACCTCTAAGTCTCTAATATGAGATGCCAATACTTACCACCACTTGTGGGGAGGTTTTTTTTTGGTCCCTCATAAAAATTCTTCAGATAATTTTAATTTGTAAAATAAATCTTGTTCTATTTTGTCTCTATAATGTTGCCCTCAGAGGACAAAAATGGCTCTTTAAAAAAAAAAAAAATCACACCCTCTAAATCCTAAGTTTCTGGTAGAAATTAGATTATTATAAACAGGTTTTTTCTTCATTGAATAATGTTAACAAAATTAAACTTCAATTATTGGCATGAAGCAATAAAGTAACTTTAGCTGCACTCTAATTAATTATACTAGTAAAAAGAATATTATGCATGCATACAAACTAAGAAATGTTTATTATCATAAGAAGATGACTTTAACAGAATATCAGATGACCACTGATTAATATTATTCATGGCAAAGGCAAATACTTATAGAAATACAATTTTTAGGTACTGGTTATGAAATTTGATTTACTAATAGTTTGACATCAACTCTTGGCAACAGTTCAGTGATATCTGTTAGACAAATATTTACAGGTCAGCAGAGCATCTAACTAGTTGGGTGAAATAAACTGTGATTCCTTCAAAGTCCAGCCATTCCAAATAATTTTCCTCACTAATTTACCAAAGTACCACTCAGACTATTTGGGTTAAATTTTTATTAATTACTCTGTTGGCATACAATGTTCCCTCACTTAACCCCAAAGGTTTTAATTTTGAAAATCCATTTATTTCCAAAAAATATTAGTATACAGCCTCTACCTGTGATAACATGTCAGAGAACATCAAAATATGGTAAAACACTGAGCTGGCTCTGTTACCTTATCTCTCAGTAATAATCAATGTGAGATAGCAATTTAAGGACCCAGGTCATTTTGTTTCAACTTTCTCCAGCTCACTACAAAATCCTCATTCTCATTATGACAACTACATTGTCTTTAGTTTCACCTCCCAATTACCTAGCCTTTCAATTACTTCTAACATGAAAACTCCTGGCTGTGAGAAGGGTGTTCCAAAGCAAATCCATATATATTACTTGTAGAAATACTTCAAGTATGGAGGCACTATCTCTAGATGACCATTAAAAACAATTATCTAAAAGAATTTACAAATCAAACTTTTCAAGATTTAGAAGAGAAAACTGGGCAAAAGAATAAATAGGCACCTCACTTTATCTGCCGTATATAACAGCCAGTAAACAAATAGGTACTAATTTCATTAATTATTGATAGTCCCTCACTCATGTCTGACTGTGACCCCATGGACAGTGTAGCTCACCAGGCTCCTCTGTCCATGGAATTCTCCAGGCAAGAATACTGGAGTGGGTATTTCCTTCTCCACATTAATTATCAGGAAGTACAAATTAAGATCACAATGCAGTATCACTATGGAGGCTACAATTAAAGAGGCTGGATGCTGAAATATGTTGGTGATGTAGACTAACTGGAACTTTTGTACATTGCTGCTGCTGCTAAGTCGCTTCAGTCGTGTCCGACTCTGTGCGACCCCAGAGACGGCAGCCCACCAGGCTCCCCGTCCCTGGGATTCTCCAGGCAAGAACACTGGAGTGGGTTGCCATTTCCTTCTCCAATGCATGAAAGCGAAAAGTGAAAGTGAAGTCGCTCAGTCGTGTCCGACTCTTAGCGACCCCATGGACTGCAGCCTACCAGGCTCCTCCGTCCGTGAGATTTTCCAGGCAAGAGTACTGGAGTGGGGTGCCATTGTCTTCTCCGAGTACATTGCTAGAGGGACTGAAAATTGGCACAACTACTTTGGAAAACAGACTGGCATTATTTTTAGTCAAATACATGCATATTCTCTTCTACTCCTAAGTCTGTGTCTAATAGAAATGAGTAAATATGTTCACTAAATGAAACATTTAAGAATGTTTATAGGAGCATTACTTATAAAAGCCCCTTTCTCTTAAAAAACAAATAGAAAACCCACCCTACTATGAACCAATAGTTAGAAAGGAAAAATTGTAGTATATTTATTTACAAAGCAATAAATGGAAACACTTCAGTACACAACAAAGATGAATCTCACAGTTATAATACAGGGCAAAATAAACTAGATTCTCTTTCTAAAAGGTTGAAAACTAAGCAAAATTCATCTATTGGTGATAAGAGGAAAAACAGAACCCCTCTGGAGAAGGTGGCAATGACTGGGACATGGCAGAAGAGGAATTTCTAGGGTGCTGGTAATAATTCATTTACTTACACAAGTGGGAATAACATGAGAACTCTCATTTTAAAAATTCACTGTTTTACATATACCTATAACTTGTGTGTTTTTCTTTATGTACACTTCAAAAAAAGACTATTAAAATAATATAAAATACATATATATCTGGTACAAGAAAGACTGAGATTAGAGAGTCTTTTTAAGCTTTCCATATTAGCATATTTAACTTCTACACTAATTAGCTACTTTTAATGTAAATCTGCTATGGGCCAAAGTGCATCCCTCCAAAATTCGTATGTTAAAAACAGCCCTAAACCCAAATGTGACTATATTCAGAGATAGGGCTAGAAGGAAGTAATTAAGGTTAAATGAGGTCATAAAGCTGGGGTCCTAATCCTATAAGATTAGTAACCTTATAAGAAGGGATACCAGAGCACTTGTGTATGCTTGTGCTTTCTCTTACTCCCTCTCTCCGCCCAACTCCTCCCACCATATGAGGATGTTAGGATATAAAAAGGTGGCCTTGTGCAAGCCAAGAAAAAAGACCTCACCAGGAATCAAATTGGCTGGCACCTCAATAGACTTCCCAACCTCCAGAAATATGAGAAAATGTATTTTGGTTGTTTAAGCTACCCAGTCTGTGATATTTTATTATGGCAGTCCGAGCAGACTAATAAAACAAGGTCCTAGAGAACTTGGCCCTAATAAAATATATTTAGAGTCAGACAAATTTTGTATGCAGTGGAAAATGATGAACCTGGGTCCTTAAGAGCAAAATAAAGTAAGGGGAAGACTATCTAGAACTCCTAGCCTATATTGTAATCCTAGCCAATGTGGCTAACTAAATTTATTTAAATTTTATTTAAAATCCAGGTTCTCAGTCCCAACAGCCACATTTCAAGTATTCAATAGCCACATGTATTGGACAGTGCAGATAGAGAACATTTTCTTCATTGTAGGAAGTTTAGAGGACAACACTATATATGGATCCAGGAGGGAATATGATGATTAGAATTAGCTTCCTAATAAATCTTTCTGATTAGAAATCGAGTTATTATAAAAAAGGGTTTGTGCAAGAAAAGAGATATAATTCAACCAAGACAAAGCTCAACAGAAAGAATAAATGGCAGAATATTTAGCTGTTCAAGGTTGATAAGTGCAGGGTAGTTATCTATAAAATTGGTCCTCAATCACTTTATAGGAACATTCTTAACCTTACAACCTAAAGCTATTTGGTATTATGCTATCTAATTCTAGTAAAAATAATTCATTTTGCTAACTATATAATTTAAGTGGCTATAAGATGAGCAATGCAACAAGATAATATATTATCACTGTAGATAATGGGTTTATATATTAGCATAAAAATAAGAAAAATTGTAATTTACCATTTAGCAACTCAATGAGTGCAGGGATTATCCCAGATTTGGCTAGCAACGCAGCACAAGAGTCATCCATAGATACAGTTCCAATCATTATAACCACTTCTAAAACAAGGTCATCTTCTGCAGCACCTAGTGAAGTGAACATCACAGAAAGTTTTCATTGAACTGTCCTGATACAAATCCTTTTATATTTCCAAGATTCTTATTCACAGAAAAGATACTGAAAGCTATTAAATCAGTTCTTATGAACCTTTAACATGTATACAAATTTGTCCTTTTCCCAAAGTTCCATGTTCAGAGAATTCCATTCCACAATGACAGTTCATGGTTTTTGGAGCAGTAGAGAAGTGGTATTGTATTTTCAATAAGTCTTTGAAAATATAAATGAATGACAGTGTAAACACAGAAAACAGAAGAGTCATTTCAATGCCTCAAAGAACTTTGTGTGTGCATGTGAACTCATGTAGGATGGTTATTTGGTAATTTTAAAAAGGCAGGATAAAAAAATAGTAAGGCAGAATAGGAAAGGGAAACTAATATTAAGAAAACATATTGTTAGGGAAAATAGTATATACATATAAGAGGAGAACTAGTGACTGCTTTTCTGGGAGAAAGAAATTAGAAGTAGGGCTAGAACTAGAGGCCTGGGAACGTAGTATAATAATGGTCACAAAATACTGCTCTAGCAGCTTTACCCACAAAAGAGAGAAATAATGATGATGCAGAAGTGAAATACTTAGCACAGACCTGGTTTTAGTTTATCCTTGAGGTATGGAACGAGCTTATACTCCTTAAGAACCAATTCCCAGTCTAAGTCTGGAATGGTCAAATTTGCAAGAGTTCCTAAACACTCAATCACAAACTCCTCCTCTTCATCATTAGAGATCTGAGCAGCAAGGTCCCCAACATAATCCTGAATAAAACAAAATTATAAATTTAAAATATTTCTACAAAGGAACTAATCTAATAATTTAATGCATAGGAAGATAAGTGTCAAATGTGATTCTCTTGTTGTAATTGTAGTTCTTTAATCACTCAATCGTGTCCGACTCTTTGCAACCCCATGGACTGCTAACTTGCTAAGGGAGTCTATAGTGAATTGGTTTAAGGCAAGAAAACTGGTGTGAGGTTGAAAAGGTTAGGGACAGGGATCATAAAACAAAAACGGTATTAAAACTTAGGTTGAAATCTCTAGGAGCTAAACCTCCAAGGAAGTTGATAACAAGAAGAACCAAATTGGGTCATGAATTAATATTTGACAAGAGTTAAGGAAGAGTTATATTTCCAAACACAGCACTTTAAAACTTCAGTTCCAGGCTATTTTAATAGACAGAAAGCCAAAGACAACACTTACAATAAATAAATTTTTAGTTGGTCCATCATGCTGGGAAATGTTCCTAATCATTTTCATCAGCAATGGATCCTTGAACTTCAGAGCCCTCTTCATGAGCATCTTCAGCCCGTTTCCTGATAATAACAGAGAAATTCCCCAATAAAATTAAGGTTCATTTAAATTTAATGATCTTTAAAATTTTCAGCTCTCAAGAAACCCAATTTACACACAGAAAATGCATAAATTTTATAGAATCTATTAATTTTAATAAATGTATGCCTCTATATAATTCATATATTATATCAAGACAGAATATTTCCATTCACTGCAGAAAGTTCCCTTGTGCTTAGCTGATCTCCCCAATACAATTACTTTTCTTCTTTTCTCCTCCTCATATTCCTCTTTTTTGTATTTTCTTTTTAAACACAGATTTTAAATGGCAACCCACTCCAGTGTTCTTGCCTGGAGAATCCCAGGGATGGCAGAGCCTGGTGAGCTGCCATCTATGGGGTTGCACAGTCGGACACGACTGAAGTGACTTAGCAGCAGCAGCAGCAGCAGAATATCACATAAATAGAAACACAGTATGTATATGAAGTGTGTACCACAAATTTGTAAAATATAAATACTTTTTGATCCATAAAAATAGTATTTCTAGGAATTTATCCTAAGAATATAAAAATGCAAACATGAAAGATTCAGAGAAAGAAAAATTACTGCAGTATTGTCTGTGAAAGAAAAGAAGTGGCACAAACTACCCAAACAGCAGATTAAACTATGGAAAATCCTTTAATAAGCTATTTTTTCAGCTACTGGCAATTACATTTTATAAAAGTATTTAATCACATGGAAAGGTATTCAGATATTATTAACTTTAAAAAACATGTCACCAAATATACAGAATCCCATTTTAATTTACAATATGCAGAAGCATTGTACCAGTTTCATCTTTGACTATCTCTGGATAGTGGAAATACTTTTTTTTATTTTTTCCTATTTGCTCATTTGTACTTTTTGATAATTTACATGTATACTTCTCAAATAAGTAAAAACTACTGACCAAACTCTGAAATACCAAAATGCATGACAAATCACTTTACGAAGATACTACAGAAACAAATAGCAAATACATTTGTACTGCAACATCTTACACTGTAACAGACTGCTTTACAAATAAAAAGTTTTGTTTCACCTAGAAAATATTTTTAAAAATCAAATTGCAATTAAGGGTAACTGACAAAACAGTTTATAAAATGTTACTAGAGAGAAAGTCTGCTCACAATGTAAGAATATTTATGAGTCTGACATTTAAGGATTTGAGCTATAATTTTTTAAATTATAGAAAGATGTAATTCACTTATTTACTTTAATTCTTAATTCTTTATTATCTATTTTTTATCATTTGCCATTGGCATATGATAAAGATTATCCATGAAGCTCAAAGGCACTAACCTTCACAGATAAGCTGTACATTCCTTTTGTTAGCAGCAAGATTAATGCAGAAAGAAATGAGTTCCAAGTCAATCCGTTCATCTGAACACTCAAAGAGCATCTTCATTAACTAGCAAGAAGCACAAGACATATTTCATTCAAAACACCCCCGAACACATGAAAAACACAGGTGTTATCATAGATTGTATGTTGGAAATAATACAATTACATTTTCAACATAGAGTAGGCTTTTACTACTGAATACCTTAGTGAACTATTAGATGCTCAGTATTAAATATATGCTTTCAAGTACAGTGGAGAATGTAAATGAAATATTAGATAAAGGCTTTGCTTTTAAGGATTTAAAATATCATGGGGAAGTAGAACACTCTGAGCAAAGAAAACAGCTTGTGCAAAGGTTATAAGGCAGGAAAAAATGTCATTCTTCTGAAAAACTGAAAGAAAGCAAACATGGTTGGAATGAGGGAAACAGTGATAAAAGAAGGTAAAAGCCAGAAAATGCCAGGTCTTGAAGTACATGTTAAGGATTTGGGGCTTCAGCCTAAGGAAAATGGGAAGATGTTAAAGGCTTCCAAATAAGGAAAGTGTCAGAATAAGATTTATGTTTCAAGAAGATATGACCAATGTAGAAAACAGATTGAAATAGTGTAAGAAAATGTGCTGCTGCTGCTGCTAAGTCGCTTCAGTTGTGTCTGACTCTGTGTGACCCCATAGACAGCCTCCCACCAGGCTCCCCCGTCCCTGGGATTCTCCAGGCAAGAACACTGGAGTGGGTTGCCGTTTCCTTTTCCAATGCATGAAAGTGAAGTCATTTGGTCGTGTCCGACTCTTAGCGACCCCATGGTCTGCAGCCTACCAGGGTCCTCCATCCATGGGATTTTCCAGGCAAGAGTAGTGGAGTGGGGTGATGTGCTAAGATCATCTAAAGGGCTAGCAGAAAAGTCCAGGTATGGTGATGGCTGCTCGGATAAGAGATAAAAAGGACAGCTCAGATATATTTAGTAAAGACAATCAAACAGGATTTAATAACTGACTGGATGTTGGCATTAAGGGAGAAGAAGAAACAAAGATGACTCCCAGGTTTATACCCTGAACGACATGAATGATGGTGCCAATGCTTACCCAAAGACAGAAATTAGAATAGGAGAAAACCTCAAAGGGAAGCCAGTAATTTTAGCTTTTGGATATGCTGAATTTAAGCTGCCTATGTGACAGTTTAGTGCTGATAGTCAATAAAAGTTATAAACACAATTTTATAAGACATGTTCAGACTGAACATATGATTTTAGGAATTGTCATTTATGGTTGATAACTGAACCTGCAAGGTCTGACCCAATCATCCGGGAATGTATATAAAGTAAGGAAAGAACTCTACTTAATAAGAGAAAGAAAGATGGGTCTGGGAAGCAACAGACAGAAAAAGAGGAAGGAAAGGATAGGCTACTTATGCCATTTAGCCATATCTACATTTGTCATGATAAAAGGTCATTGCCATATAATAAAGGAGAAATGACAAATCTTATGCCAGACTTTTGAGAAGCCAGTCTACTATTATTGGTAAATAGTAAATTAACTTAATGCATATTATATAAAGATATTTTTCTCTTAGTCAAACTGTTAACAATATATGGAAGTTAATCCTAAAATTTATAACCTAAAATTTTCTTATGTTTTATCTCGAGGCAATATCTTTAAGATCAACATGTCTTTGTTGATGGGTTAGACCTTATTCTGTTAAATCTTGTGGTTATTTTCTATGTTAGTTCCAAATAACTTCTAAGTTTCAAAAAGGATACATGGTCAACATATCATGTGTCTGTAAAAATTAATCTTACTTTTATATACTAGCAATGAATTAAAAACACAAATCCACTTACAGCTGCTCCAAAAAACACTCTGATATCATTCTAACAAAACAGTATATATACATGTGTGTACGTGCATGTGTGCTGTCACTTCAGTCTTCTCCCACTCTTTGTGACCCTACAGACTTCTCCCACTCTTTGTGACACTATGGAGCCCGCCAGGCTCCTCAGTCCATGGGATCCACCAGGCCAGAATATTAGCGTGGGTTGCCATGCTCTCCTCTGGGGATCTTCCTGACCTAGGGATCAAACCCTTGTCTCTTGCACTGCAGGTGAATTCTTCACAGCTAAGCCACTGGGGAAGCCCATATATGTAGGTATGTATGTATGTATGTGTGTGTGTGTATGTGTTTGTGTGTGTAAAATTCATTTATTTGCTGTGAACTACAAAAACACTATAGCTGGTAAATGGTTTGTATGTATTATGCCTTTTCTCACAGAGCACCTCTTTAACACAAATGTTGCTGCTAGTGGAATCTTTAATCACTAACACTTAATAATGTTGCAGAACAACAACAACAAAAATCTATGGCATAGATAAAACAACCTTAAATTACTGGATATACATTTAACAGATTTTGGTACCTATGTATTAACTATCAATTAAAATTATAAATTAATAAAAATGTAGATGACAGTACTGTAAATATATACAGTATGTTTTTCATACTATAATTAAAAACCTACTACATATAGATTCCTTTCAAACTTCTGATACAAGAAGCTTTTTAAAAATAACAAAAGTCTGTTTGTTACATTAAGGTAATGCTTAAACAAGGCAAACTATGTTGTTATTTACTTGAAATTAATCTTGTAGTATGAAACTTGGCCTTAAAAATGGCATTATCGGTGATTTGTTAGAAGCTGAGGGGTTTTGTTTTGCCTTGTTTTTGTAATTTCCATGTTAAGTTTTGTGATGAAATATTCAGGAGCTAGCTTTTTATTTTTTTATTTTTTTTTTTTTTAGGAGCTAGCTTTTTAAAAAATAATGATGGTTTAAAACCTTATCCAAATCCCCACATCCCCAAATCAAGACTAAATGTTAAAAAAACATATCATGATATAGAATTAGTTTTTCAGAGTAAGAGAGACACTTAAATTTTAATTAGAGCACTCACATTTTAAAATATTAATTTAGCTCAAACTCCATGTGCAACATTGTCTTTAATTTGATTGTTACAGCACTTCAAAAGAAAGTGTAATTGCTAACAACTAGGAAATATTAAAACTAGATTTGTTCTAACTATGTCCATTGTCATCTTTTACTAATTTAACAGGAAGGCACTAAAAGGGGTTCAGTCTTTGCAATGAAGAGGCAATAGTGTTCAATCAGACAAGTCCCATATTGAGTATCAGATACCAAAGACCCAGGACTGAAATCACTGTGTCTAGACTCTCTGGCACCTGACTTCACTTATTTACCAGTGACCAGAGGCCAACCCCCACAGCTCGCTATATTCACATACACCTCTACCACCATCACCCCCCTACCCAAACATCTTTGAATGATTATGGCAGAACTTTGCATGCCTCAGGAATCTCTTCTGACTGGCTACTCCCTAACTCTGCTGTTTGAAGTGATGCTCTGGTTTCTGAACTTCAGCAGATAATGGCAGGCAGGAGCAAAGGGGGCTGTCAGAAAGGACGTTTACCAGCATTCAGCTAAAAAGAGGCATGTAGATCAAAGAGGGGCCAAATAGGACAACTGTGGTGGAAAACATGTGGATTACTATGAAGATTCTTGCACACTGTTCTAGGGTAAAATATTAAATAACACCATGACATCATTACCTAAACATGTACTTTGGCCATTCTATTACCAATAAATACCTTTTATAAGCATCTGGATGGCATTTGCACCTATTTAAACAAAACATGCATCTCAGAGGTCTAAATAACAATGAACTGTTAATGTGTACTCTTAACTATTATTAGAATACAACCATTAACTCCTGGTTATCCCCAAGTATGCTCACCTGAAACAATTCACCCACTGAGACCATTAAGATCACATATGAAGAAAGACTTGCCCTGACCCCCAAATTTTATACAATACTGGAAGAGGAAAAAATTAGAATATATTGGATAATTAGAGGTAATAAAATACAAAAGAAGAAAAGCAACATAATAGTGGAAGAGATTATGAGGCGTGATGAATTTATAACACCTACTCTGAATGTTAAATAATTTACAAAAGTGAACTCTAATTATAGAGCATCTCAATCTAGTTCCACCAAAGTCCACCTCTTTAAGAATCAATAGAATAATTTTTCCCCAAAGTACCTATACAACCTCTTTAGGTTAATCTAGTTTATGAAATGCTATTCTATGAGCAGTGTTAAGACATTGTTTATTTGGACTAATAAAATTCTGAAGAAAATTTAAACAGTATAGTATAGGTTTCTTAAGTGTAAACACTTATTTAAATTGGACTTTGAGTGGTTCCAAAATAGTGAGAACTATTTACTAATGGCATCTTGTTTTAGTACAGTATTTCACAGTTTATAAAGTTTCTTTACATATATAGCTAATGTAATTAAAGAATATGACCATATCACCTATTCTTTTTGATTGCTTAAATGAAGATGAATGACAATTTAATCACCGCTTTCCTACTCTCAGGCTTCCTACGTGATTCAGCGGTAAAGAATCCGCCTGCCAATGCAGGGGATGCAGGTTTGATCTGTGGGTCTGATTCGTGGGTTGGGAAGATCCCTCAGAGGGAAATGGCAACCCACTCCAGTATTCTGCCTGGAGAATCCCACGGACCGAGGAGCCTGGCAGGCTACAGTCCATGGGGTTGCAAAGAGTTGGACATGACTGAGCAACTGAGTATGCAACATTCCTACTTTCGAAGTTATTTTAGGCTTGTCATTTGAAAAATTCATTTGTAATTCTTCACGATATTTACTACACAAAAATTAATGTGCATAATTTCAAAGTGAACAAAGTATTACATTAATTCTAACATATTCCAAAACCCAGATATATAGTTTTATTTAAGAAGAAGGTTAATCAGTTGCTGTCACAAATGAGTTTAAAGCTCTGCTAGTATTATAAACATTACTTTGAGTAGTCAATATTTCTGAAAAGAGTATCTTTTTAATTTCTGAAGGAAGCTTGGAAATTTCAACGTAATACCAAATTTTCTTTCTTTTATTTTACAATGTACTTTCATAATTGGCACTGGGTGGCAATTAAACCATGTCAGTTTTTCCCTAATATGTCAAAGTTGAGCCTTATAAAGTACAAGCTATAGCCTGGATAGCACTTTAGGAACAAACATATTCTAGAATATCATTTACTTTCTCAAACTATGGCTTCATACTAAAACATTTCAGGATGTCTACAACATAATAATTTGAAGACATACCTTCACTATTATTACTGGGGTTGAGCTTTTAAAAACAGAATATAATAAATTAAAACCCCCAAACAATGACCACTGAATGAATTTTTGAAGATTCTGTTCATGAAATACAGATCATAAATGTTCTGAAAATCCCTCTGCAGAAATGTCTGATGTTAGAAAATTATCTGGCAAGGAAATATGCATGAATATTGCTCTTGAAAAGGTATGGGACAATTTTCCTCAAAGTCTTCAACTACAATAATATTAATGTCTCAAAAGAAATCTAAACAGACTTTTATTTCTGATTATTTATTGAAAATAGTTTTATATGTTATGTTTGAGATTATAAACTCTATGGTATAGAGAGAAAGGTAACTCTGAATTAAACATTTAACAAAATAAGTTTTCCATGTCTTTTTAGTTTACATTTCTTTTATTTAATGTCATTCTCTTTAAAATCTAATCTGGATAAAAACAACCAATTTAGACAAAAATATTATTTTTTTTGTCACTGCTTTCCAATTTGTATCTTGTAGTCAATGAAGTTCTGACACTAAATGGGTTTGGAAAAGAATACCCTTTGAAATTGTGAAGGAAAACCTTTGGAACATATGGAGTGAGACTGTAGTAAATCACTTGTAATCTCCCTTTGACATGGCTACTCTTTTATTGAAAACTTGTTTGACCAAGAGTTTGATTACACTTTGCATCAGCTATAGTCTGACATGTGTTATCTCTATAAGAAGCCTTGCCATGTTAGATAAAATATGCAGTATATTTGAAGGATGTCTACTTTCTGTAAACAAGCATAATTAGTTTATCCCCTGATTTAAAAGCCTAAGAAGTTATCCTTGAGAGTTTATCAGCTTTTTAATTACATGTGGATAAAGTATTAAAATTTTGGACTAGCAAATTCAATTTTTAGAACTGTTTTATTAATTTGGGATGAATAGAAGGATTAATAAGAATTAATAAAAAGAAAAGTTATGGTCTTATTTTTTACTACATATTAATCATTTGTCAAAATAATACACATTTAATAACTTACATTAGGCTAATAAGGAATTACCTAGTAGGAGGCTTAAGAAGATTACTTTAATAAGCATAATTTACTATTCATATTCTTCTAAAGTATCTTTTAAAAGTGTTATATTTTTATTGTATATTATACATCCTACAAGTTTCCTTTTATTTATTTATTTATGTTGGCTGTGCTGGGTCTTTGTTGCTGCATGGTATTTTCTCTAGTTGTGGGCACTGGGGGTTACTCTCTAGTTGTGGTGTGCAGGCTTCTCCTTGGGGTGGCTTCTCCTGTGGAGCACAGGCTCTAGAGTGCATGAGCTTCAGTAGTTACAGAACACGAGCTCGCTCAGTAGTGTGCTTCCCAGACTCTAGAGACAGGCTCAACAGTTGTGGCACAAGGGCTTAGTTGCTCCAAGGCATGTGGGATCTTCCTGGATCAGGGATTGTACCCATGTCTGTTACATTGGCAGGCAGATTCTTTACCACTGACCCACCAGGGAATCCCTGTTTCTCTACTTTAGAAAGCCATATTATAAAAAATAATATTAAAAATCAGCCCAACTAGTATTCTGATCATCAGTTAGTAATCAAATTAGTAGAGCTCAGTTTAATAAAATTTAATGGCACAATAGTGACTTTGAATGTAAATTCTCTAAGAGTAAAATCACACACGTATGTGGTTCAGTGGTAAATAATCCGTCTGCCAATGCAGGACACATTTGTTCGACCCTGAGTCGAGAATATCTCCTGGAGAAGAAAATGGCAACCCACTTGAGTATTCTTGTCTGGAAATCTCATGGACAGAGGAGCCTAGCAGACTACAGTCCATGGGGTTGCAAAGAGTCAGAGATGACTTAGCGACCACCAACAACAATGAATCTCAACACTTACAGTCCATGAAAGAAAATCACTAAACTCTTTAAAGACAAATAAACCTAACATATGAAATATACCAAACAACTGAGTTATAGCAAAAATTTTTCTTGAGAAGAGTGCTATAAAAGAAAGTAAAAGTATTTTGATGCATTTTTTTCATCAGAGCATGCAAAGCATTTAAAACAGTCAACCACAAACAAAATTAAAGGGCAAATGACAAAGTTGGGAAATGTCTGTAATATGACAAGGAGTTAAAAGTTATTATATATATAGATCTTATGTATTAGTCCCAAAATATTGACATGCCAATGGAAAAATTATCAATAGAAATAAAAGATTTATAATATAATATCAATAAAAATGTGAAAAGTGTTCAACCTCACCAATATTCACAGAATGCAAATAAAAAAACCCCAGACATTCCATTTTTAGAGAAATGACAGTATCTAGTGTTGTTAAAAGTGAAATGATAGTTGGGAGAAATCAACTCATGTCTTCTTGGAAGGTAATTTGGCCATATTGTATCAAATACACAAAACACCTTTTGACTTAGTAATTCTACTTTTAGGAATTAAAACTAAGGAAAAAATAGAGATATGATTAAGCTTTTATATACTATGATTTTTATTCCACAGTATTTCATTTGCTTACATATGTTTATTTACATCAGTTTTTATGGGATAAACTAGAAAGTTATTTTCATTTTTATACTGTCTGTACTTTCAGACTGTATATAACAAATTTATATTATTTTTAGGAGGGAATTTTTAAAGAAAAAAGCTATTTGAAAAATCAAGAGAAGAAAGCAAAAAACACATTTTTAAAATGTGTTTTAAAAAAACACTTACACCACTCACCTGTGGTATGCAGTCAGTATACGCAAACATTGATTTAAAGCGGTCATCCATGCTTATGTGGTAAAGAACACACATTGCAATTTGCTTGTAGTTTTCATTGCCTGGAAATAAGACATCATGAATATGGTGAGATTTTATATTATGCTATGCCTTGCATGCAATGACCACAAATAAATTAATTTTTTGTATAACAAACTCAAATTAATGCATTAAAACTTTTAAACTACAGAATCAATAAAAATCCTTATACAAATTCTAATTTAGAAAATATGAGATTTTTCTAATTTAGAAAAACATGAAAATTTTGAGCTTCCTATTTCAATTTCCCTGCTTGCCAAAACTAGAGAAAAGCCTGCCCAGCCAGAAGACCTAGCACAGCCAAAAGTTAGCTGAGCAAGCTCCAGGAGTTGGTGATGGACAGGGAAGCCTGAGTGCTGCAAGGAGGGGCTGCAAGATACGACTGAGTGACTGAACTGGACTGATTTCAATTCCAAAGTCTGGAGTACACCAACTGTGAAATATCACTAAGTTCCAAGAAACCGCAGTATTTTACAAGGTATATTTTTGAAAAAAGTTAATCACAAACTGAAGAATTAATTGTTCGCAGCAGCCCACTAAAATGTAGATTTGGCCACTGGCCTCCCCATCCCTCCTGTTTTATCAAAATATATAATTAACACATTTCAGTGATAATGTACAATAAATATAGTAAACAAAACAGTTTATTTAATTTCTATGAATCAGAAACTTGAAAAAGAACGTAAATGACAAAAAGTAGAACAGTATTTGCAACATTAAAAAATATATGACTATTCAATACAATACTGTAATTAGCCTCCAATTAAAATAAATAAATTTATATTAAAATGAATAAATAAAACATTGATAGATGGAACAGAAAAAAAAATACATGACTATAAATTGCTAAAGGGTATAATATAGACTAACAAGCATAGTCTAAGGATTGTCTTAGAACTTCAAGGTAAGATTATTCTCATTTTATACACCTTGAAACTGAAAAAAGGAAAGTGAATGATATATCATAGATTTGAAAAATAAAATGGAACTTGAATATGTCATTTAATACTTCTACATGCTTTCATATACCATATTTTGAGGATCTTTATATGATCTCAAAGTCAGTTTCAAAACTTGAGCTAGAAAAGTTGTTTTGCTAAAAGTTTTATCCAAAAAATAATATTCTTTAAAAAAATTTTTGGCTATAAGTAAATCTTGGGAGATATTTGGAATTTAAAAAAAATCAAGTATGTACATAAATTTAATTAACATATCAAGAAAATTTTAAATATATTTTAACAAGGAAGATAATTTCAGCACCTTTATTCCTATGTCTACTATAGTACAAAATTACTAAAATACTTTGTTTTTTTAATAATACTAATTTATATTCTTACTGAATTTTTCAGATATTAGATATATCTTTGTAAGGTGGTAAGCAATTCTTAGAGGACAAAAACTTTGGTATTCTTACAGGCTTTGTATATGGAATTTTGTCAAAAGATATCTGCTGATTGATTCTACTTTTAATATTTAAGAAGCAAGGTGACTATAGTTAACAATTCTCTAGGCAAGAATACTAGACTGGGTTGCAATGCCCTTCTCCAGGGGACCTTTCCAACCCAAGGATTGAACCTGGGTCTTTTGTACTGCAGCAGATTCTTTACCGTCTGAGCCACCAGAGAAGCTGTTATAGTTAACAATACTGTATTGTATATTTGAAAGTTACTAAGAGAATATATCTTAAAAGTTCTCACAACCAGAAAAAAAGTATTGTGTGAGGTGATAAATGTGGTAACTAACCTTAACTTACCTTACAGTGGTATAGTTAACTAACCTTATATCTAAACTTAACATATTTTACAATATATATATATATATATCAAGTTATCACCTTAAACTTACAATTGTTACATTAATTAGATCTCAATAAAGCTGGAAAAAAACACAATGTTATGTTTAAAAAATCAGAGGCTAAAACTGAAAAAATAAGCACAAAGACGCCACTGGTTTTACAAGATCTTCAGATGGAATACAGAAGTGTTTTAAGTAAAATTTCCAAGGGTCTTTTACAGGTAAATTTAAGAAATATAGTGAGCCTCTCTGTACAATCTTGTTTTCCTGGAGCTTACTATGTTAGACAAAAATATATCACATGCTAAGAAAGAACAATGTGAATCTTCAAAACAATCAAATCAGTTTTGTTATCTTTATGTGTCAGATGGGGAACCTAACAGAGAAAAATACTTCCTACACAGCCATGTTAAGCAGCTGAGCAGGGCTTTAAGCACAGGTCTCTCTGACTCAAAAATCTTCACCAGAGGTCAAGTTATATACACCAAAGGTATATTACAATATCTCTCAAATAGTTTTGTATCATAAGGTGAAATGGTCTTTCAAGAGATATTATTAGCAGGTATAAAAGACTGACATATGCTGACATATGATAGGGTAAAGCACATTTTTAAAACAGAATTTTAAAAACTCAAGACTTTTGCATCTTTTTAAATGGTTTGGCTAGAGCCTATTTCCAGGGACTCTCAATATCAATGTAAAAATAACTTCTTGGCATAAAACAAAAACAGTAAAATATAGTATATGTTTGTCAAATGAATACATACTAGGTAAACACTTTCATCTTAACTAAAAACTATGAATTCACTATACTCAACCACTTGGAATATAATATATGCAGAACCTACATTTGGAGGAAAATATAATTAAAAAATTGTGAAATAACTCCAAGAAAGAGAAAAGTAGAGACTAACTGGGTATTCCCAACTTCATTATTCTGCTCTTGGGATGAAAGAAATCTAAACAGAAAAGACTTGGGTTTGCATGATATGCAGATTAAAAATGAAAAAATTCCAACTTTCTTCTCTAGAGAGGAAAAGTATCTTTTAGAGTTTTGGTCAGAGTATACATACTTTACAGTATTTAGCTTTTCTTCTGGGGCTGAGATATTTAAAAATCTTTTTAAGGAAGTTCCAACAGTAAACTCAATATTCTGAAGGCACAATCTCTTTCCTTGCTATTCCAGTTTCTTTCTGCATGCTGTTCAGCTGTGGGTAGGTTCTAGTCCTACTTAGTTTGTACAAAATATTATTTGAAGGTATTTTCTTTATGTAATGGATTCACTGATAAGTAGGATTCTACATCACACAACTTACTAAATAAATGGTAAAAGAAACAGAGGAATCAATATCCAAAATATTTTTTAACATCAAAGTAAATCATCAACATTAAAATTCAGAATGGCACTAAGAATGAAATATGGAGAAGTGAAGTTGCTCAGTCATGTGTGTGACTCTTTGTAATCCCATGGACTGTAGCCTAGCAGGCTCCTCCATCGGCGGCATTATACTGGAGTGGGTTGCCATTTCCTTCTCCAGGGGATCTTCCTGACCTGGGGATCGAATCCAGGTCTCCTGCACTGCAGGCAGACGCTTTACCCTCTGAGCCACCAGGGAAGCCATAGTAAATAAACAGTAAAAGAAACAGAGAACTCAATATCCAAAATAAAAGACTTTTTAATATCAAAGTAAATCATCAAACATTAAAATTCAGAGTAGCACTAAGAATGAAATAGGATGCTATTCTGTTTGAGAAGAGTTTGTCTACTGCTGGTATTAGTTAAAAGATACTAAACTGCAGTGTTCTCGTGGTACATCCATTCATGAAAGGTGAAAGGAAACAAAGATTCACCTTTAAGAGATCTGTGCCCCATAAAGAGGATAACAAGGAAGGTTTTCTAGAGCAAATTATATGTGTGTGAACATACGTATGTGTGTATATGTATTATATGTGATTGTGTACCTATATCTTTATCACTTACAAAGGACAACTCAGAAGAAAGGGTATGTGACATAATAGAAAGTCTACAGTCCTAAAATTACAGTCATTTTTAAAAAGTAGGGAACACATGTATACCTGTGGCGGATTCATTTTGATATTTGGCAAAACTAATACAATTATGTAAAGTTTAAAAATAAAATAAAATTGGAAGAATAAAAAAAATAAATAAATAAATAAATTATACTGCAAAAAATAAATAAATAAACTAACAAAAAATCCATACTAAAAAAAAAAAAAAAAAAAAAGTAGATGAATAACATATGCCAGAAACATCGCAGATACAATAGCTTAATAATACATTACTTTCTTTTTTAACACAGCAAAACCCTCTAGTTTCAAAAAGTGGGATGATTCATTGTGCAACTTGTTCTAACTCTGTTCTTCTGTGCTTGTTTTTTCTTTCTCCTCTCCCCATATTCATGGGACAGAGAAAGGTGAAAGCTCCTTGAGTTCTCCTATACCTAATTCTTCTTTATCTGTGATCTTCTATTTAAAAAAGTCTCTGAATATATCCCTAATTTCCCATAATCTTTACCTAAAATTATTATCATAATCCCAAAATGTGCTAAAATGAAAGGACTGAAGGGAATAGAAATTTAACGGATACAAGGCTATACCAAAAGATTGGTGGACAGCCAATGTTTACATAACTACAATTCTTTGAGAGAGGGGAAGACAAAATTAAGCAAACTTGATAGTTCCTATTGTATGTTAAGCATATATTTTCTCATTTAACCCTTAAAACTGAAGAGGTAGGTATTATCTTTGATTTTTAGAACTGGACATGGAACAACAGACTGGTTCCAAATAGGAAAAGGAGTACGTCAAGGCTGTATATTGTCACCCTGCTTATTTAACTTATATGCAGAGTACATCATGAGAAACGCTGGGCTGGAAGAAGCACAAGCTGGAATCAAGATTGCTGGGGAGAAATATCAGTAACTTCAGATATGCAAATGATACCACCCTCATGGCAGGAAGTGAAGAGGAACTAAAAAGTCTCTTGATGAAGGTGAAAGAGGAGAGTGAAAAAGTTGGCTTAAAACTCAACATTCAGAAAATGAAGATTATGGCATTTGGTCCCATCACTTCATGGAAAATAGATGGGGAAACAGTGGAAACAGTGTCAGACTTTATTTTTGGGGGTTCCAAAATCACTGAAGATGGCAACTGCAGCCATGAAATTAAAAGACGCTTACTCCTTGGAAGGAAAGTTATGACCAACCTAGACAGCATATTCAAAAGCAGAGACATTCCTTTGCCAACAAAGGTTCGTCTAGTCAAGGCTATGGTTTTTCCTGTGGTCATGTATGGATGTGAGAGTTGGACTATGAAGAAGGCTGAGCACCAAAGAATTGATGCTTTTGAACTGTGGTGCTGGAGAAGACTCTTGAGAGTCCCTTGGACTGCAAGGAGATCAAACTAGTCCATTCTGAAGGAGATCAGCCCTGGGATTTCTTTGGAAGGAATGATGCTAAAGCTGAAACTCCAGTACTTTGGCCACCTCATGTGAAGAGTTGACTCATTGGAAAAGACTCTGATGCTAGGAGGGATTGGGGTCAGGAGGAGAAGGGGACGACAGATGATGAGATGGCGGGATGGCATCACTGACTCGATAGACATGAGTCTGAGTGAACTCCGGGAATTGGTGATAGACAGTGAGGCCTGGTGTGCTTCGATTCATGGGGTTACAAAGAGTCGGACACAACTGAGTGACTGAACTGAATGGAATGACATTCATTAAGGTTATGAATCCTTCAAAAGGAAACAGCTATGAATCTGAGATTCAAACCTAGGTCTGACTATAAAGCCTGTGTGCATGTACTCTCTACTAAGTAGGCCTTCCAGGAAATAGCAGAAAGGGTGAAATAAAACCTAACAAACAGGAATTATTATCATTATTCCTTAGAGGCACAGTACAGAAAGGAAATGCAGTTAAGAAGGGACTCTATAGGATCTGGGGGTCTTGGGAAAAAAAAGGTAAGAAGATGATAGAAAAGGGGAAGAAGGGAGATGAAATGCAGAAAAGCAATCAGTTATTTATCAGAGTACTTGTGTCCAGATGCAACAGGTTCCAATGGGTGAAAGATCCTGACAGGGACAAATTACATTGTCTCCTGAGCAGTATGGGAGACTAGATCTATAGCCATTCTGAAACTCATTCTCACTGAATTGGACAAGAACGGCTATCAAGCCGAGCTTGATTTTATGAGAAAAACAAGGTGCTGAACGCTTAAAAGCTGAATAAAGTGGTAAATAGAGGCAGTATAATGCTGTGGTTCAAAGCCCAGGCCCTAGAGGCTGACTGCTTAGGTTCAATTTGTGGCTCTGCCACTTACTAGGGAAAATGGCCTTCTGAGTGTTATTTTCTGCGCTTCAGTTTCTTCATCTGTGAAACTGGAATAACAATTATATCTATCTCAAAGAGTTGGTATGCAAGGATTAGGTGAGAGAATCCTGGTAAAACAATTAGTACTGAGTCTGATACACAATAAAATGATTCAATAAATGTTATTACTTACTATTATTATGTTGAAAATAATGTTTTTGTTTTATCAACAGAACACTATTCTTGCATTTTCTTTTTAAATTTATTTTTAATTGAAGGATAATTACAATATTGTGTTGGTTTCTGCCATATCACGTTTTCCTAATATATATGATGTCTTTGTGGTTTTCTATCCTCAAGATTTGACTGTAGTTTAGAGATAATACAGGTTTAAGAAGCAGCCAAGATTGCTCTGAGATGGCTATACAGGGTTCACAGGTATATTCTAATGCCCCTGCAGCTGAGCCACTTGCTCCCAGTCACTTTCCTATAAAGCTCTGTTATACCCAAAGTACGGTCTTAGGAGAGTCATCTTTCGTCTCAAGGCTCCATTCAGTGACCCCTATCGGCTTCATCCGAACCCTTCATCAGCCTCTCGTTCTCACAGGGTTATAAACCCCTTAATCAGAAAAAAAAACTGGGAAAAGAAAATGATCAAAGGGATAACTGTCACCAGTATGTGTTCTTCCACCACCACTACCACAAACAAACTGTGAACCTCTCTTCCTTCTGTCTTGTAACAGAACTTAATTTCACTCCTAGAGTACGGAACAGCTGTGGAGGTGATGGGCTATAAGATGAAAGGATACAGAGAGAAAAAGTCTGAAAACACAAAAGACAAACCTCACAATTAACTATATTACTTCACTTATCTTTAAGTAGCATGCACCAGGCAAATAAAATGTATAGGAGTTTCCCATTTGTTTCAGCTGAGCACAACTAAACAATAGAAACTGAAATACAACCAGCACTACACCAGAGATATATTTTTTTTTCCCTTGAGGAAAGTGTGAAAGGGGGTGATGACAGATGTAAGGGACTACAATATTGTACCCAGAGATCTATATACCCAATTTGCTGATATGTCTTCTAGATTTTATCTGGGTAAAGGTTCCCTAGAATTCAATCAATTGATTTGCAAATAACTATAAAATTGATTTTCTTCTCATTTTGTATTTATTTAGGAAATGAAAAAAGATATAAAATGACACTTGTCCTTTTATTAAAAAATGATGCAAATATTTTATAAATGGTCTTGTTACCTATATATTACCTTGATGGTTCTAACTCTTCTTTTATTGTTACAAATCACGTATTTCCAATCTCCCCTAAAGAATTGCAAGATAGGAAGATTATAGTATATGAACCACAGGTATCTTACTCATTGAATCATAAATGACTATACAAATGATTGATTGCCTCATAAAAACACAGCCTATACCTTAATGGCATCTAGCAGATATCTGACAGCTACAGCAGAAGGCATTGGAGGAAAAAAGTGAATACCTGGAGGGAGAAGGTGTCTGGAAATAACCCGAATTCCTCTCTTCAAACACAGCTGCACACAGAAAGTAGAGGCTTTCTGGCAGCCAACGTGTATTATTAACTATTACTTAAAAACAAATTTAAAGATCACATAGCAATAAACAGCCATTAAGAGAGATTAAATGGTCCAAGTAAAATTAAGGCTTATCCTTAATAGTCTTCTTCACTCACTGGTAGAAAAAATGTGTTCTTAAAAAACAAATCCCCCCAAATTCTTGCATATCCTAAGGGAATCTGGGACTGGGAGTTACAATTTTCCCATAAGAACTCATGATTAAGAATCATAAACTCTAGCTAACCAAGTATGATTTCTCCACATCCTACAAATGGCAGACATTTCAAAAGGGTTCCTTTAAGACTTACAGACATCAATTATTCCCTAATGGTATCCCAAGTTAAAACAGTCTGCCAATAGTTGCTATGCTGGCATAGCACCAAAGGCGCTGTGAATTTTGAGCAGAGCAGTGAAAAGATTGAATATTTTGGGAACTAAGGTCCTTAACGACTAGAGGTGGCTTAGTCAGATCTGTTCAAGTAATAAGCACAGGATGAAAAAAAAAAAAAGGCCTAGTCATTATGATTCCTTTGGTATTTATGGTAATAAACATGAATCATGATGAACTCACTGGCTATTAAATGCAGAGGTCATAAGTACTTCGATAGGATTTCCACAGGAATTCACCGTTAATTAGCTGGATCATTATTTGAAAGCGTTACTGAATTATCTTAGCAGTTGTGCAGCCATTTGCCTCAAAATTGGTCATTCCCAGCTGAGGGCACTTAATGCCTTAACAAACTGGTCATTAACTCCAGCAACTGATTTTGTGGGAATTACTGCACTTATAATGTACATTCAAGATTTTTTTTTTCTTTTTAAAGAAATTTGCAGCTGTAGTTCAGCTGGAGCAGCTGAAGGAGGAAAAAAGTCCACTCTGGGTTGCGCTCACGACTGATTTTCTGCCAATTAAAGGGCAAACGCATGCTGATGGATTTTGAATTTTAAAATGTCTTCAGTTTTTTTCATCTCAAGTGATTAGTAAAAACACCATTTAGCTACTAATTTTGTAAGACACTTGGGATTTTCCATTCACAGTTCAGTCAAGCAGAAACATGAGTTCTGAACACCAGAACTCAAAGCCAAATTTCCGCTTCTGCAGTAGACCCAGCCCAACACTTTGTAAAAACAGAGTGAGAACACAAGTTATGGGCCACATTATTAGCCAGATTCTCATTTGCTTCTGCACTCCACGTCTTCGTTCAAAGCAGAAAACTGCCTTTGAAGTCACAAAAGGTCCATGAAAAGATAAGACAAGTGGGAATATGAACACCCCTTTATTAGAATAGAGCAGCATTAAGGTGATGAATTACCCTGGTAAGTCTATGTGAATACAGCATACTTCAAAATTCATAAGTGCCTTTAAATTTACGGTAGAGCTGGAGCCCTTAATGCTCTACCAAATATAGTGAAAAATGTCACAGGGAAAATCACCACTTAAAAGATAACTGCAACAATTATTGAACATATGTATTGACTATATTGAAATACACTAAAAAAATATATTGCAAGGATATTAGATGTTCTTTTGTACATGTTTCCATATCATTTTTTGTTTAACTTAATTAGAGCACATACTGCAGATACATAACCAGCATGACTAGATAGATAGCGTTAGTTAAAACTTGAATTTGGAGAGACCAATTTTTAAGATTGCAACTCTACTGGATAGTCTTCTCTTCTAGAATGGATTTATGCAGTCATTTCTAACAGAGATTTGATATTAATAGATAAAAGCCAAGAGTTTTTAACCATGAGTTGGGGAGGGATAACAGAATTTATAGGTTACAATGATCAGTACAAAAACAAGTGTAAAAATTATTTTGTGATACAATGGTTTATGGATGATTTTTGTGCCCAATTACTTAATTTAAAAATTGTACCCCAATGTTCATCGCAGCAATGTTTATAATAGCCAAGACGTGGAAGCAACCTAGATGTCCATCAGCAGATGAATGGATAAAGAAAGCTGTGGTACATATACACAATGGAGTATTACTCAGCCATTAAAAAGAATACATTTGAATCAGTTCTAATGAGGTGGATGAAACTGGAGCCTATTATACAGAGTGAAGTAAGCCAGAAGGAAAAACTTAAATACAGTATACTAACGCATATATATGGAATTTAGAAAGATGGTAACAATAACCCGGTGTACGAGACAGCAAAGAGACACTGATGTATAGAACAGTCTTATGGACTCTGTGGGAGAGGGAGAGGGTGGGAAGATGTGGGAGAATGGCAATGAAACATGTAAATATCATGTAGGAAACGAGTTGCCAGTCCAGGTTCGATGCATGATGCTGGATGCTTGGGGCTGGTGCACTGGGACGGCCAGAGGGATGGTATGGGGAGGGAGGAGGGAGGAGGGTTCGGGATGGGGAACACATGTATACCTGTGGAGGATTCATTTTGATGTTTGGCAAAACTAATACAATTATGTAAAGTTTAAAAATAAAATAAAATTGGAAGAAAAAAAAAAAAAAAAAAAAAAAAAATTGTAACAAAACTTAAATTGTAAATCTACCATTAAGCTTAATAGTTCTGTCACATTAAGACATATTCATGAAATAAGTACTCCAAAATTCAGCACTTTTGACATACTTCCACTCTTTTTTACTATGTGCTGTGCTGTGCTTAGTCACTCAGTCATGCCCAACTCTGAGACCTTTTATAACTTGCCAGGCTCCTCTGTCCATAGGATTTTTTAGGCAAGAATACTGGAGTGGTTTGCCATTTCCTCCTTCAGGGGATCTTCCCATCCCAGGGATCAAAACCCACATCCCCTGGGTCTTCTGCATTGCAGGCAGATTCTTTGCCAGCTGAGTCATTAGGGAAGCCCTTTCTTTTTAGTATGTACAACTGTACTTTTTGCCATGTGGTTTATTTTTAAAATATTTTCAACGTTTCAATTTTACCTTGTCTGCAGTATTCTTTTATCCAGAGGATACTACAATTTATTTATAATACACTACAAAATATGTATACTTATAGTACAAATGATAAGGTCCAAAATAAAGCCTTTAACAATGGCTGCTTTCAAGCCTATAGACTCACATCATTCAGTTATGTGCTTTGGTCAGCTTTTACCACCTAGAATTGGAGACACCCCAGGCAATATTCACACACGGAGTATTGGAACCAGCTGGTGATAGAGGAATCTTAAGAAAAAAGGCTTCTTGATTTAATTGGGAAAACAGGAGGAAGCATAAATTTTACTGCCATTAATAACTTCAAGCAATCTTGATATGACTCTACTTCACCCTGACAGCCAGACATGTGCTTTTTGTTAAAGTGTTTGCCACATCTGACCCCTATTGTTTGCTCACTTGATCAGGTAAGAAAATGTAGGTTTATTTACAGGATAAATGAGGCCTATTAAAATTGAGAAAGAGTGTAGTAGTCTATGAGGAGCTACGTACTGAAATAGATGTGTGAAATTCCATAACTGTTGTGTAATAAACAGGCCAAATAAAGTTATAAAAAAACAACTTTAAGTTTCTTAAAGAAATCATCATAAAGGCAACTTAGTATTTAAAAAATGAAAAATAGTTCCTATTGGAAAACCTTCTGACCATTTTGCTCTTTATAAACATGTCAGAAAAGGTTATTTATAAAATATTAATCTGTTTATAAAAACAAGCTTATTTCTTCATTTTATGATGCTTTATAAATTAAGTCATATTCATATATAATAAATAGTTAATTTAACTTTATGAGGGAATTTCAGGAGTGTTTAGAATTTAACTTTTTAAATTTTATCTTAAGGACATATGACAGAATGGTCAAAGAAAATAACCCTTAATTTTTAAGTGATCAAAGTTTAGAGTTTAACAGTATCTACTCTGGTGATCTCCAACAATAAGGAAAATCAGACTTGCTTCAACCGGAAGAAATCAAACATTTATCACTTAACTTTTGACCTGGTCTGACTCCCTACATGCTGATAAAATCTTTCTACAGCCTTGGAAAATGCCCTGAAACCCAGATTACCTAATTAATCCAGATCAAGATGAATCAGGTGCTATTCTTACTCTTAAAACCATTCTGGGTCTACTCACATAATGCAGAAAAATTTATACCCATTTACAACACCCTAGAAACTATTTTATCTTCAACTGAAGAGAATATGGTCTAACATTTGGATTCATTTTGAAATGATTCATGTGTAATTGTGAAACAGGCATGACAAAGTGCTACTGAATCTAGGAATCCTAATTTTTCTGCCATAACCAATAAAATTAGTTTCAGCAAATTAGCATAGATTCACGACTCTCAACTTTAAAGAAATCAAAAGGAAAGAAAAGAAATGGGATGACAGCTAAAAGGTAAAAGAGTGAAGAGTCAAGAAGAATCATTATTAAGATGGATGAAATGATAGCATAATTGTATTTGATGGGAATGATGTAATAGAGAGGGAAAGTTAATAATGTGGGACAGAGGAGAACTTCTGGAGCAAGAATCTTGAGTAGGAGAGAGAACAGAATAGGGAGGGAGTATGGCTTATGGTAAGAGTAGGGGCAAATTCATAATAATGGGAGAGAAGCAAAGTATAGACACAGATGCAGGCAGGAGGGTAAGTGTGGCAATAGAAACTCACAGAAATTCTCTTCTGCGCTTCTACTTTCTCAGTCAAACAGGAAGCAAAAGAATGTAATGAGATGAGGATAAGGTGCTGGATTTAGAAGAAGGTAGAGGAATGAAATTCTCACCTAAAAGAATGGGAGAATGACTAGACAAAGCAAACAGTATAACTGCTGGGCAGCATTAAAGGTCTAGTATTGATTATCTAGATGCTAGATTATCTAGATTATCTTTATGCGGCTGTCCCTCAGAGCTAGGGTCTTCTGTTTTCATCTTCTTATACTGTGATACATATCTCCAAACCTTCACAAAGCACCAAAGAAATTGGTAAAAATTTCTTACCAAGATGTGAGTGGATGAACACTTAGATATTCAAAGGGCAAGGTTAGAAGCAGCACAAGCTGGAATCAAGATTGCCAGGGGAAATATCAATAACCTCAGATATGCAGATGACACCACCCTTATGGCAGAAAGTGAAGAGGAACTAAAAAGCCTCTTGATGAAAATGAAAGAGGAGAGTGAAAAAGTTGGCTTAAAGCTCAACATTCAGAAAACGAAGATTATGGCATCCGGTCCTATCACTTCATGGAAAATAGATGGGGAAACAGTGGAAACAGTGTCAGACTTTATTTTGGGGGGCTCCAAAATCACTGCAGATGGTGACTGCAGCCATGAAATTAAAAGATGTTACTCTTTGGAAGGAAAGTTATGACCAACCTAGATAGCATATTCAAAAGCAGAGACATTACTTTGCCAACAAAGGTCCACCTAGTCAAGGCTATGGTTTTTCCAGTGGTCATGTGTGGATATGAAAGTTGGACTGTGAAGAAAGCTGAGTGCCAAAGAATTGATGCTTTTGAACTGTGGTGTTGGAGAAGACTCTTGAGAGTCCCTTGGATTGCAAGGACATTCAACCAGTCCATTCTAAAGGAGATCAGCCCTGGGTGTTCTTTGGAAGGACTGATGCTAAAGCTGAAACTCCAATCGTTTGGCCACCTCATGCGAAGAGTTGACTCATTGGAAAAGACTCTGATGCTGGGAGGGATTGGGGGCAGGAGGAGAAGGGGACGACAAAGGATGAGATGGCTGGATGGCATCACTGACTCGATGGACATGAGTCTGAGTGAACTCCAGGATTTGGTGGTGGACAGGGAGGCCTGGTGTGCTGCAATTCATGGGGTCGCAAAGAGTCGGACACAACTGAGCGACTGAACTGAACTCAAGTGTAAGAGAAAATCAAGAGTATCCTATGGGAATAGGGAGTGCTTGGGTCTTGCCTAGAAATCCAAATATAAGATTAAGAAAATGTATCTTGGCAAAACCAAACATGTCTTCCAGCTAGATTTAACCTGCTCGTTTGAGACTCCTGACATACTGTTACTATGAGGAGTGCTTGCATTTAATAGGAATTAAAAGCTTTAAAAGAATGCTCTAATTCACTGGTTTTAAACTATGTTTTGAGGATCCCCAAAGGGGATCCACGGGCTTCCCTGGTGGCTCAGAGGTTGAAGTGTCTGCCTCCAATGCGGGAGACCCGGATTCGATCCCTGAGTCAGGAAGATCCCCTGGAGAAGGAAATAGTAACCCACTCCAGTATTCCTGCCTGGAGAATCCCATGGACGGAGAAGCCTGGTAGGCTACAGTCCACAGGGTAGCAAAGAGTCGGACAGGACTAAGCAACTTTACTAACTAAAGGGGATCCACAATGTCACACCATTTTATATAACTATTAATATATTATTTTCACTTTTTTACTCTCATTATTTCATAAAAGGCTACATGACATAATATATATGACATACATGACATGATTTCACAATATATTATTGAGGGAGATATGAGAGCCAGATGTTTTCTGACTGTACAGAGTTTTTCAAAAGTAAAACTATGTCCACCCCTCTCAATAATTTCTGGAAAAGGGTTATTTTTCATAAAAATATTTACGTTAACATATAGCAGGTTATTTTAAAATAAATATGTAACATTTTATTTTTGAATATAATAAATATCCATAAACATAACTCCACATAAACCAAAAATAGTGGGGGTCCTTAATTATTTTTAAGAGTATAAAAATGTCCTAAGACCAAAAGTTTGAAATTTGATGCTCTAACCATTGAATTCCAGCAATCTCCTAATAACAGGGAACTTACAAAGTAGCAGAGAAAGTGTGGAAAGTGGCGACTGCCTGTAATTTACAGGTAGCTACCTAATCTGCCTAATCATTAGGTTGGTTGTGCTTATTCTATTTTTATTTTAACACATGCAAAAATTCATGTTTATAACATAAGACCTGTATATTTTGTAAGGTTTATTCCATTGAGTTTAATTGCCTTTGAAAATCAAGTTAAAAACTGAAAGGCTGACACGAAAATGAAGAACACTACTCATATTAAAATACACATCAATGTCATTCACAAAAGGGGAAAAACAGTGTAAATAAACTCAAAACTGTCCCAAAGAATTCATCAGTGAACTGTGGCAGTTTCTTAATGAAATCATTAAGCATGCACTCTGTAATACACTGCTTCTGTGATATTTAAGCTTTATGCACAAAGCAATGTCACGACAACTAGGCTCTTCTAAAGAATACATTTTAGTTGTATTTTTATGCTTGCTTCTATGCTAACATCATCCCCAAGCACATTAAACAGTACTCAGTGTATGAAGCAGCAAAACTATGGCATCTCTCAGGAGGTACAAAAACATTATTTGCCTGGTGCATCTGACAAAAAGCTATTAAAATTTAGCTTTTCAAGTTACTTCTGAAACACTATGAGTGCATTCTCTAGGGAACTGAAGAATACACTATGACAAGGAATTTCCTTGCCATTTCCCAACCCAGGATATTATGACATAAGGAAGTTCTCTTGAGACGTATCAATGTCAAATGGTTTAAGGACTTATGACAAGGGAATTCTTCTTTTAATGATATGATTCCTAGATGAGCCAAAAATCTTTAAACACTTTATAAAAGTTAACTCAATATCATAAGAAACTTGAACAAACAATTGTATAAGTAAAGCTAAACTTTGTAGGTCTAATTCAATTTGCATATAATTACAATTGATGAAACCATTGGCTATGATAGGTCTCCCACATGGTAATATAAAGTTACTAAGCATAAGAAACTACATCAAGTACAGGGATTAATAGAGCTGAAAAGACTATAAATTGATACTGAACTAAAGCGGAGATAAATTTAAGATCCTTATGAAATCTTAAGATATCAAAAAGTCAAATAAGTGAATAATTTTGGTGGTATTTAGGAAAATAAAATAAAGGAACTTAGATATAAATTTTTACACTCTTTGGATACTAGGTTTTCCAAGGACCCAAATAAAAGTTTTGAAATATTTTGCGAGATAATACCTTCTTTCTCTATGCCTAGGAAAAGATCAAAACTATCCAAGCAAATTGATTTCAGGATAAATCAACAAATAACAATTTAAATGATAATTTCTAAAATTCCTTATCAATCCCTTTATATGTCCCTGATGTCAAGGAAAAAGCTAAATTCAAAATTTCTAAATAAAATACTCATGTGATAAAACAGTACTAATAAAAATTTTTGGTTTTATTAAGAGCCTCACATGGTAAAAGAGCTGACCTATAGCACAATTTCTCCTTAACCTGTAATAGTTATTCAAATCACAAAACCTTCCACAAGTAGATATTTTTTCCCAGTTATTCAGCAATTCTCACAACAGCAGGGGTCGCAATGTACTAGTTAAATGTTTCAGGATCCAAAGGAAAGGGATTAAATGTTCATATAGTGCAGCTTTATTAGAGCCTGAAAGATTCATGATTCATTATTCTCTAGTTAAAATAATCTATTATTAAGTATATGAAGATTTTTCAGTTATGGGGTCCCCAAATAATAATAAACCTACTTAAAATCTTATAGCATTTCCAGTTGAAACAGCATCCTTTAAAAATCACTTCTGAAAAGTTCTACCAGATGTATAGCTTTACAAAAGTGCTTTTGCATTTTACCTCTTTAAAAAATTAAGTAATTTCTATATATAATGTTAAATTCAGTCATTTGTCAACTTGAACATATACCGAATAAAGAATTTACTTTTAATGAAGAAAGCAAACTGACCAGTCATATTATATTATATACTAAATGCTCTTTAATTCCTTCTTGATAACTACAGTGAAGAAAATGTAACTCAAGTTCTTCAAATACTTGATTTACAGAAGGTTTTTTCCTCTTTCCAAAAAAATTCCAATTCCATGGAATCATTCCAAGTGCCAGCCAAGGAGTAACCTAGAACAATGTAGATTATTTACTAACGTGTTGACTTTTAATTAACACATTAAAAATCTAAAAGAGACTGATATTTCTGAAGATTTGAAGGGAAAGAAGTCTGATCACTTTCCCTAGTTCAGTTGTCTAACTGAACATCGAATCAATCAGAGGACATAAAATCAATGATTAAGTCATAAGTAAAATTTAAAAAGAATAAAAAATATAAAATATACTGCATTGCACATAGAATTGGTAAATACTGCTTCATTAATATTTAAAAATTACATATTAAACAAAATGTGTAATATTTATTGCAAAACATAATGTATATTAATATACACACATATATACATACAAACATATACATACATGCACGTGGGTACTGGGTTGCAATGTAAAATATGATACTATATTCTGGGATAAAAGATATTTGAAAGGCACTGCTCAAGATGAATTATTTCTTATGCTTTTAAAATCTGTGCTCTCTATAATGCCAACTTCTATTTATACATAGGGCTGCTGCTGCTGCTGCTAAGTCGCATCAGTTGTGTCCGACTCTGCGTGACCCCATAGAGGGCAGCCCACTAGGCTCCTCTGTCCCTGGGATTCTCCAGGCAAGAATACTGGAGTGGGTTGCCATTTCCTTCTCCAATGCATGAAAGTGAAAAGTGAAAGTGAAGTCGCTCAGTAGTGTCCGACTCTTAGCAACCCCATGGACTGCAGCCTACCAGGTTCCTCCATCCATGGCATTTTCCAGGCAAGAGTACTGGAGTGGGATGCCATTGCCTTCTCCGCTTTATACATAGTAGTAGTGGCCAAAAATCTTGAAAACTCAATTGAGAAGTTTATTTTATTGTATTAGAAGTTAATGATTTAATTTTTCACACATATATACATTAACAAATGTAAAAATGACCATTTTATTAATCACTTATCAGGAAATCATTTTGTCTACACTACATATAATTTCTTTGAACACAGCAAAGAGCACAATCAAGCAAAACAGGTTCTTCACAGTCAAAAGAAATGTTACAAAGTCCATGCAATAAATGTTACTAGGAAGAGAAACATTTGGGCACTCATTTGGAATTCAGTTTTAACAAAATATAAATTTCAAGTAAGTTTAGTTGTTGGTTTCCAAGACCAAAGGAGATTAGCAATATATCATTAGAGGAAAGGAAAATTGCTGCCATGGAATTGCTGTTGGTACAGAAGAAATGAGAACTGACAGCCAAGGACAACAGAGGAAAATAGAAAAACTGTATAAAAAATTAAGAATACATGGCATTCTGGGGTCGTTTAGCAAGGCGGAATACTTGAGCTGTTAATATTTACAGCCCTGTATAATAAATTATCTTCAGAATTACAAATTCTAGTGAATGATAACAAAAACAGTAGGGAATACTTATACAGCACTTGGCCCAGGCACTCTGGCTCCAAAGCCCATGGTTTTAACCACATTATACTGCTTCTCAATAAAAGTTTAAATAACATTTATGTATTAAAGTAAATTTAAGGAAATATTTATGAAAAGAATGATATAATCAATTTTTCAATACAAAAGGATTACATTCTCTTAATGGTATAAGCCTGAAAAACAAACATCAATAAAGACCCACTTATGGATATCAATTATTTGTATTCTATGTATTTTTACAGTAATTTCACATATAATATTGCTAATATTCACCATACTATATCATTTAACCTTCCCTATTAATATGTATCACTATTATCTACATACTGGAGATGAGAAAACTGACATATGGGTTAAGTGATTTGTACAATATCACATAGCTAGTAACTGATGAAACTAACACTCAAAGTCATATAGTCTGGCTCCAGAATTCTAGCTTTTATTCTATGTGCTTTCTGCTACTGTAGTTGCTAGGTATGCTACACATGCTAATATTTGCAATAATGTCACAGGATGTACTTTCAAGAGATTCTGGTAATCCTGGAAACCCAGCTAACATTCAGGAAAATTTAAAAGTGTCTTTCAGGATCATTAGGTTACTTGTCCACCAGTGTTCCAGTTATAATCCTTTCAAGCATTTGCCCATCCCCTTAAAGTTCTACATGGCTATGTGATTTACTTTATCAATGAAAATGTGAACAAAAATGACATTTTTACCTCAAAATGGAAGCCTTTAAGTTTGCAATTTTCCATTTTCTCTGTTCTCCCTTCTATGGTACCATGGTGACCTGGAGGCTCTGTCAACTTGGGTCCTTGACTGATGCTAACTAACATGGACCACCACTTTCAACTTCCTTATACTAGATATAAACATGAGCAAAAGTAACTTTTTTCTATTTCAAGCTACTGAGAGCTTAGAGTTGTTTATTAATAATCATAATCTTGTCCTCCTGACTAATACATTTAATAAATGGGTTGTTTTTCTGGGATGTGATGGATAAAAGGGCCATTTTGGGGACTTTATAAAATAGAAACAATTTTAAAATTTACAAAATGGTTCTATTTAAAAAATTCATATTGAAATCAGTTACTTGGAATTTGGAACATTTTTCCCCCATAGGCTCAACTATATAAGCTTATTTAGCCTACAATTTAAATGAAAAAGAACTGAAAATAACAGTGCCATTAAATAATTAAATAAAAAGATGTGAAACAGTTGTTGGGTATTCTGAACACCTGTAGATATTTTGAAGCATTTTATAGACTATAAGTTGGAAGGCACTGTTCTCTAGTATATTTTAATTTCTCTTTAATATAAAAAGTACATTTTCTCCTTTTACTTGATCCTGGAACATCAGAAGATATTCTCTTTCTTTACTACACATGATTGCCACTGCTTCTAAGGCTTGTAAGTGGAATGCAAAGGAGGAACTAAAGAAAGTTATCAAGCAAAAAACATGAACATTTGAGAAAAAGAAAAGAAACCTGCTTATACTCAAATTTAATGACTTGTGAGCAATGAAAGAGAAAAAAAAGGGAAAAAAATACAGTATGACTAAATAGGAATGATTTTAGAGCCTATTTAGTAGTTCTCAGATAAATGAAAAGTTTTCATGAGTTTATAAATAAATATTGGTTCTTCACATGGCAAAATATCAAGCTGTAACCAACTTCCTCTTTGCTTTTAATATTTATTCAGATCACAGTAACTTTTCATATTATTTTTCAGCTTATTCTACAAGAAAAATTTTGTGTATACTTTTATGAGGAATGCTTTTTAGCCATCATCTTCTACTTACCCAGAAAGATAAGCCAAGAAGTTACCAAGGCAAGGTAACTGTAAACATCTCAACAGAATTATTTTGCTTTCAATCAGTTTTTACAGATTAGCCAAAAACAGAGGGGAAAACTTTTAAGATCATCAATTTCTAGCTATATAATGTAAGGTTAAAATAATACTAGCTCTTCACTCTCCCTAGTGTAGCAAAATCTGATGCCCTAGGAATTAACAATATTTCAAAGAAAATAATGAAGCAACACTTTGAAAGAATGAGTGAAAGGAAGTAAAAAGTTTTCAGTTGCTCTTCCTATTCATTTTCTTCATTTCTCTACTTCATGACAATTCCAAGGACTTCACTGCTTCTCAGTAACAGCCTAAACTTAACATGTTTTTTATGTCTTTGTTGAAAATAATCATATTTCTCTGACTGTTATATCTCATTTGGTGGTATCCTTTTTCCAGTTTCATTCATCTAATGGACAAGTTTTTCTTTTCTAATCTAGTAACTCTCCTGAATGCTAGACCTTTTTCTATCTGTTCATTAAACATCTTTGTTGAAGATATCTTTAACATGTCTGAAATGAAATCTATCACTGATACTCTCAAATTACTTCTTTTATACTTCTCTATTTCTGTTCCTAGCAGTAACATTCTAACAGTCATTGAGTGTTTATGAATAGTTTATCATTATCCATATCCAAACAGCAGCCATGTCACATTAAATTTACCTATGATATGTCTAAGCTATTACAAATCCTAAAATATGATGCTGTTTAAGTGCTGTACTCAATATGCCAGCAAATTTGGAAAACTGAGCTGTGGACACAGTACTGGAAAAGGTCAGCTTTCATTCCAATCCCAAAGAAGGGTAATGCCAAAGCATGTTCTAACTACCACACAACTGCACTCATTTCACATACTGGCAAGGTAAAGCTCAAAATCCTTCAAGCCAGGCTTCAACAGTATGTGAACAAAGGATTTCCAGATGTACAAGTTGGATTTAGAAAAGGCAGAGGAAGCAGAGATCAAATTGCCAATATCCATTGGGTCATAGAAAAAGCAAGAGAATTACAGAAAAACATCTACTTCTATTTCACTGAGTACACTAATGCCTTCGACTATGTGGATCACAACAAACTGTGGAAAATTCTTCAAGAGATAGGAATACCAGACCATCTTATCTGCCGCCTGAGAAACCTGCATGCAGGTCAAGAAGTATCACTCAGAAGTGGACATGGAACAACGAACGGGTTCAAAATGAGGAAAGGAGTAAGTCAAGACTGTATAGTGTCACCCTGCTTATTTAACTTCTAAGCAGAGTTGTTATTGTTCAACTGCTCAGTCACGTCTGACTTTTTGAGAGCCCATGGACTGCTTCATGCCAGGCTTCCCTGTCCTCACCATCTCCTGGAGCTTGCTCAAACTCATGTCCATTGAGTCAGTGATGCCATCCAATTATCTCGTCGTCTGTCATCCCCTTCTCCTCCTGCCTTCAATCTTTCCTAGCATCAGGGACTTTTCTAATGAGTCGGCTCTTTGCATCAGGTGGCCAAAGTATTGGAACTTCAGCTTCAGCATCTGTCCTTCTAATGAATATTCAGGGTTGACTTCCTTTAGGATTGACTGGTTTGATCTCCTTGCAGTCCAAGGGACCCTCAAGAGTCTTCTCCAACACCACAGCTCAAAAGCATCAATTCTTCAGCATTCAGGATTTTTTATGGTCCAACTCTCCCATCCATACATGACCACTGGGAAAACCATAGCTTTGACTATATGGACCTTTGTTGGCAAAATAATGTCTTTGTTTTTCAATCTGCTGTCTAGACTTGTCATAGCTTTTCTTCCAAGAAGCAAGCGTCTTTATATAAGTTCGTGGCTGCAGTCACCATCTGCTGTGATTCTGGAGCTAAAGAAAACAAAGCCTATCACTATTTCCCCATTTATTTGCCATGAAGTGATGGGACTGGATGTCAAGGTCTTTATTTTTTGAATGATGAGTTTTAATGCACCTTTTTCACTCTCCTCTTTCACCTCATCACCTTCGTTTTCTGCCTTAAGGGTGGTGTCATCTGCACATCTGAGGTTGTTGATATTTCTCTCGGCAGTCTTGATTCCAGCTTGTGCTTCATCCAGCCTGGTATTTCGTAAGATGTACTCTACATATTGAAAAAGCTGGTTTAAAACTCAACATTCAAAAAACTAAGACCTCGGCATCGGTTTCCAACACTTCATGGAAAATAGATGGGGAAACAACGGAAACAGTGATAGAGTTTTTCTCGGGCTCCAGAATCACTGCAGATGGTGACTGCAGCCATGAAATTATAAGATGCTTGCTCCTTGGAAGAAAAAATATGACAAACCTAGACAGCGTATTAAGAAACAGAGATATTAGTTTGCTAACAAAGGTCTTTATAATCAAAGCTATGGTTTTCCCAGTAGTCATGTGTAGATGAGACAGTCAAACCATAAAGAAGGTTGAGTGCCGAAGAATTGATGCTTTTGAACTGTAGTGCTGGAGAAGACTCTTGAGAATCCCTTAGACTGCAAGGAGATCAAACCAGTCAATCCTAAAGGAAATCAACCCTGAATATTCATTAGAAGGACTGATGCTGAAGTTCCAATACTTTGGCCACCTGTTGTGAAAGGCCAATTCATTAGAAAAGACCCTGATGCTGGGAAAGATTGAAGGCAGGAGAAGGGGATGACAGAGGATGAGATGGTTGGATGCTATCACTGACTCAATGGACATGAGTGAGCAAACTCCAGGAGATGGTGAAGGACAGGGAAGCCTGGCGTGCTGCAGTCCATGGAGGTTTCAAAGAGTAGGACACGACTGAATGACTGAAGATGAACAACGACGCTATGTCTCTTTACCCTCTTCTTCTGCCTTATACCTGACATATCACCTCTTCCCTAATTGAGGGTTTCTTTACTTGTCCTGCTACCATAACAGGCTATTGTTCTCATCTTTAGACTCTAGTTTTTGTGTATCCAGTAGAATGATGCCAGATTATTTTCCCTAGGGCAATACTCTGATTATGACCCAACTAGCTCAAAATCCTGTAATGATTACTATCATCAATTATATTAAGTATAACTCTTAGCACAGCCTTAAGCTTCATACTATTACATAAATGTATATGAACCCATTTTTTCAAAGTTATCTCCCACTATATTTTGAGTTACTGTTCCTCATATTTACCTGGCACCATCTATGCCTTTAGGTAATATTGACCATTTTATCTGAAATTCTTTCTACAGCCTCTATTCTTCCTTCCTTTGTAAATATCATCTTGTTAAAGTGATAAGTCTATCAATATCTGTCTCAAATGGAACTTTGTAATGAAGTAACAATATGGACACATTCTTTCTTTTAAATTTCAAAATGTCTATAGATTGAAAAATATTTTCTACAATGTTTAGCATTATGCTCTGCCCTAGTAGATTAGGAACATTTTAATGACTTAAACTGAATAAACATAAATATCACAGGGAAGTAAAAATAAATAATCTACCCTGTTTGTTAATAGTGATTTAATATCTGTAAGAAGGAAATTTGTGCTTATAGAAAGGTAAGTCAGCAACACTCATAGAATGTCCACTTTATATTAAATGATAACAATGATGATATTGGTAATAAAATGATTATAGCTAATATTTATTAAGAAAATACTATGTGTCAGATACCATTCTAAGCACCTTGCATGCAATAGCTCATTTAAGCTTCAAAATAAGTTTAAATTGGTTCTAATTATTATCCTCATTTTAGAGATGAGGAAACCAAATCAGAGTTTGGGTTAATTTGCCCAATGTAACATTCTTAAAAAGTATAAAGAGTAACAATTCTCAATCTCTTTAACAAGTGGTGCTGAGAAAACTTGTCAACCGCTTGTAAAAGAATGAAACTAGAACACTTTCTAACACCATACACAAAAATAAACTCAAAATGGATTAAAGATCTCAACGTAAGACCAGAAACTATAAAACTCCTAGAGAAGAACATACGCAAAACACTCTCTGACATACATCACAGCAGGATCCTCTATGACCCACCTCCCAGAATATTGGAAATAAAAGCAAAAATAAACAAATGGGACCTAATTAAACTTAAAAGCTTCTGCACAACAAAGGAAACTATTAGCAAGGTGAAAAGGCAGCCTTCAGAATGGGAGAAAATAACAGCAAATGAAGCAATGGACAAACAATTAATCTCAAAAATATACAAGCAACTCCTACAGCTCAACTCCAGAAAAATAAATGACCCAATCAAAAATTGGGCCAAAGAACTAAATAGACATTTCTCCAAAGAAGACATACAGATGGCTAACAAACACATGAAAAGATGCTCAACATCACTCATTATCAGAGAAATGCAAATCAAAACCACTATGAGGTACCATTTCACGCCAGTCAGAATGGCTGCGATCTATAAGTCTACAAGCAATAAATGCTGGAGAGGGTGTGGAGAAAAGGGAACTCTCTTACACTGTTGGTGGGAATGCAAACTAGTACAGCCACTATGGAGAACAGTGTGGAGATTCCTTAAAAAACTGGAAATAGAACTGCCTTATGACCCAGCAATCCCACTGCCGGGCATACACACTGAGGAAACCAGAAGGGAAAGAGACACGTGTACCCCAATGTTCATCGCAGCACTGTTTATAACAGCCAGGACATGGAAGCAACCTAGATGCCCATCAGCAGATGAATGGATAAGAAAGCTGTGGTACATATACACAATGGAGTATTACTCAGCCATTAAAAAGAATACATTTGAATCAGTTCTAATGAGATGATGAAACTGGAACCTATTATACAGAGTGAAGTAAGCCAGAAAGAAAAACACCAATATAGTATACTAACACATATATATGGAATTTAGAAAGATGGTAACAATAACCCTGTGTACGAGACAGCAAAAGAGACACTGATGTATAGATCAGTCTTATGGACTCTGTGGGAGAGGGAGAGGGTGGGAAGACTTGGGAGAATAGCAGTGAAACATGTATAATATCATGTATGAAACGAGTCGCCAGTCCAGGTTTGATGCACGATACTGGATGCTTGGGGCTGGTGCACTGGAACGACCCAGAGGGAGGGTATGGGGAGGGAGGAGGGAGGAGGGTTCAGGATGGGGAACCCAGGTATACCTGTGGCGGATTCATTTCGATATTTGGCAAAACTAATACAATATTGTAAAGTTTAAAAATAAAATAAAATTCAAAAAAATAAATTTATATTAAAAAAAAAAAAGTATAAAGAGTAACAATTCTAATAAGACAGTCTGACTCCAGAAATGAGCTCCAGGAGAGATTAAAGAAATATTTTTTGTATTGAATATCTTATATATGCCAAAATTTACTACTTGTTAATAAAATATGAAATGAGAATCCTATGAGTAATTTCCCAAAAATCTCATTTAAATCATTTGTTTCCTAGAAGTAAGTGGATTGGATACTGAACAAGCCAAAGAGACTATGAATTATCTCAGGACAAGGACTTTTATTCATCTTCATACATTAAGAATCTAACCTGATATTTGATACATAATTCTGCTGAATTTATGATAAAAAATGATCATATAAACTAAATTCGAGTCCCACCCATTATACTTTTAAAGTTTTCCTGTTTCCTCACTAAATGGTTGTATTGCTTTGGTTCCCCAAAAGCAGTTTTTGAAAGTGCTCCTCAATAGAGTTTCTTCTAAAATGCATAATCAAAGCTCTGTGCAATATTTGTGGAATGGCCAATGGATCAAATGTTTTTTGACTAACAGTCTGAAAGTTTTCCTTTTCTGAGAAAAAGAAAGTAAGAAATAAATTTCCTTAAAACTTTTTTTTCAAAGGGACTTGGAGAACTGAAATTTTAAATTATAGTGTTCCCTACCTACTTAATCATAGTTGACTTAATATAATTATACACAGTAGCTTATTATAGTAGTTAATAAATCCAACTTTGGCAGCGGATATACCTGAATTTGAATTTGGGCTTTGTCTTTTATCCACTGTAATCATGGGTAAAGATCTCAGATGAGGATTCCACAAGATAATGTATAAAGCACAAAGCAAAATAGCTGGCAAAGTAAACATTCAATAAATTTTACTTCCAGTGTTATAAAACAGTAATGATGAATTCAATGAGAAAGTAGATTCACAAATTTTAGACAACTAAGAATAAACTTAACTTTAAATCATTCCAACTATTTCACTACATAAAATATTTGAATATATGGAGAAAGCTAAAAACAAATGAAACTTCAGTGCTAAACAAAGAAACAGTTATAAAAGCTGAGTAAAGATTTGCTTTCTAGTTAAGAAAGGCAGTGGCATTCCAGGTGGAGGAAAAAGGCAGGTGGACAGGCACTTAGACATAAAAGAACTTTTGAGAGGATGGTAAGGAGATCAGTACGGACAAGGTATAAAGCATATGCTGGGGAGGAGCAGGTGCCTATAAAGACAGACGCTTAATAGACCAAAAAGGGTTTTTTAAATACTCTCCTAAGAAGCATTATATACTAAGAAGCATTATGTATGAGAAGCATTATGTCTGAGCACAAAAGCATTAACTCTTGAATCCACCTTTGCTATATAGGTATCTTGCTAAAAGCTAAAAGAAAATGATGTATAAATGGAATCCTCTAATATATTTTCTAACTAACACTATATAAAAATGACCTTTTGTACTTAATGACAAAAAGGCTCCATAAAGGCTTGTGTATTGGTAATGAGTATTTTAAAGGTATGGCAAAATGTAAGAACTCAGAGTATCTATCTACTTTAAAAAAATGCTTAAGAGAGGGTAATTTTTCCTTCTTGCTCCCATGGTAGTATATTTTCACTTTGGCTTCACTTTCACAGGGGTAAATAGAGTCAAACAGCTAAAAGTTTCTATTTCATTTCATTCTATACCACCATGGAAATCCTAGCACAGGTCTTTTTTCATTCATTCTTCTTAATAATAAAGTACCTAATCAAAGAACATATACATAACAATCTTTTCAGCAGACTTTTAAAGACAGACTTAGATTTTCCAGTGGTGTTGGAAATTCCAAGCAACACTATCAATTTTTAAAAAGCATACCTAAGAGTGCAGTAAGTTTGGGAAGCAGTCCAACTTGTACCATCTTATTCCTCAGTCCTGTGTCAAAGGACAGGTTTAGTAGAAGTCGGAGGGTGATATTTAGCAGATCTTCATGCTCACAAGGTATCATTTTTACCAGTTTTTCAACAATATCCATTTCCACCTATAGAAAATAATAATACAAATGCAGTCAGTCTCTATTATCCAATAAGACAAAAAAGATTACAAAGAATTATCTTTTCATTGTTTTCACCCTCATGAATATGTGTAAGTACTATGTGTTCATTACTCTCATTTTAATCTGTAAACTTCTCTGAAACCAAACTTTTGAGGAGAAAATACATATTTCCAGTTCATCCCTTCCTTCTCTTATTTCATAGCATCAACTGGACGACAAATTACTTTGTGTTCTTGAAAGCACATTATAAACTCCACCTCCTAAGTGCCAGAACCTGTCCTAGATTAAACAAGATTCTGTCTTGGCTTTTAAGGATTCCAGTCTAAAAACAGAGCAGAGAAATGAAACAAATAATTAAAATGCAATGTGATAAATGTGGAATGTACAAAGTACTCTAGAAACAATGTGGAAAGAACTACAAGCTACCTAGAAAACACTAAATTTGAAACAAAGGTTTAAATAATGAGTAATAATTTGCTGTCTGGTAAATATATTGATAGGGTTTCCCTGGCAGCTCTGTCTTAAAGAACTTGACTGCCAAGCAGGAGATGCAAGTTCGATCCCTGGGTCGGGTAGATCCCCCAGAGAAGGAAACAGCAACCCGCTCTGTATTCTTGCCTGGTAAATCTGATAGACAGAGAAGCCTAGTGGGGTTACAGTCCCTGCAGTCACAAAAGAGTTGCACAGGACTTAGCGGCTAAACAGCAGTAACAAAGACAATGATAATCTGTGTATCTGTGTGCTGAGTTGTCTCCTACTCTATATGACCCATGGAGGCTCCAATAATTTGGCCACCTGATGCGAAGAGCTGACTCATTTGAGACTCTGATGCTGGGAAAGATTGAAGGCGAGAGGAGAAGGGGATGACAGATGATGAGATGGCTGGATGGCATCACTGACTCAATAGACATGAGTTTGAGTAAACTCCAGGAGTTGGTGATGGACAGGGAGGCCTGGCGTGCTGCAGTCCATGGGGTCGCAAAGAGTTGGACATGACTGAGCGACTGAACTGAACTGAAAGCATCTATTTATACCATCCTTCTGATATCCCTAGTGCAAATTTTCAATGACCTCATAAAAATCACATTAATAACTGAGGCCTCAATATAATTTTTTCCTTTCATTCTATGCCAAGGAGTAAACAATTATTTTTAATGGGAATTGACAATCCAACAACAATTTTTCCTTCAGATGTGTATCTATATTCCATGGATACACTGCAGTCATATCCTAGAGCTCTGCATAAAGAAGTACAAGTTCATCTCCAAAGACTCTCTAACTTTGATTCTCCCTTTCTCCCAGCTTAATCTTCCAAGCAGACTGTGGGATTCAGTTGTTAACGTCACACAATAATTCCCACTTAGGCCAGTGACAAGTATTTGTCATGTTATACAGGACTGTAATTCTATTACTAGCTTCTATGGTTACAGTGAATAACTTCTTTTTCGGTTTATTTATTCATTCAACAAACGTTTCTTAACTGAGAAGGCATGTGGTTTTTACTCTAACTGTAAGAAAAACCCAAATACAAAATCACAACTTAAAAAGCAAAACAGCATTGGAGCTGAGGTTGCAGGGAAATCAATTGGTCTGAAATATAAGGAAAACAGCCATACCCAAGGAGATAAGGCTAATGAGCACTGGTTTATATGGAGCAGAGCACTGAAGAAAAAGAAGGCTACCACAGAATTCAGTAGGAACACTGAACAAAAAGTTAAACAAATAGCTTAGTTAAATGCCAAATGTGAAGCAGCCTGAGACTACAGAACTCTGAAGCTATAGATGCTCGGGAGTTTGCAACCACTTGCAAACTCTTTTCCAAGGACCTTATCAGAGGGTCACAAGAAATACTAGGGATAGGATAGAAGATGGTAGAAAACTTCCACACAGAGGCATGGGCCTAAGAAAGAGACATTACTGTTAAGGGGGAAAAGGCACAAAATCTTGTTCAGATCTTTTTTTTCCTATTTCCCCCCAAAAACAAAAGACTTAAGCTTCAGGGAAGTATGGCAAATCCTGTCACATCTGAAGCATTGGTGAAGACCCACTGCAGCAAGGGGAAGCAAACAGAAAAAAAAATCCTAAGGAAAGAAGTTGACAGTATGACTTAGGAAGCCCTACTGCTGAAAATCATGGACACAGGGCAAGCCTAAAACTAGCCTGAAACTAAATTAGAACAATGGAAAAAGTTTCTTCTCTCCCTCTCCCCACCCCTGGCACAAATTAACAAAGCCAAGTAACAAACAACAGCAGTATATGACCGAAGTTAAAATGAAGAGAAAGATTCTCTTTGAGGTACAGGCATACTGCAAAAGTCTGAAGTAGAGGGTGGAACATGAACACCTGAGAAAAATCCTCTGGCAATCAATATTCCACCAAAGACAAAATAGTGCTAGATAAATTTGAAGCTGATGGTGCCTGGAGGGCAACCAAACAGTTAAACTCCTGACAAAAATGACTTAAGTCCCAACATTAAAAACCTAAAAAGGTCTGACCATTTCCATACATAAATATCATTTATCTCACTCTCTACTAATCTACACATAGTATCCAGCTTTCAACAACAACAAAAAATTATGATACACAAAAGCGCAAGAAAATAACCCACTGATAAGATAAGGCCATCAACAAAACCAGATTCAGATATGACTTGTCTAATTACTAGACAGAGAATTTAAAATAACTATGATTAATATGTTAAAGACCCTACTGGAAAAGATGAAAACCACAAGTGAATGGACAGAGTATCTCACAGAAAAAATGACACCAAAAGAATTAAATTTTAAAACACATATGAAGGAAATCTTCAAAGGGCTCATTAGTAGACTTGTCATAGCTAATGCCAGAATAAGTAAACCTAGAGGTAGGCAGGTCAAAAAGCCACAAGTAAAAAATAAATTTAGCAATGTTTCAAGACATAAGAAGGTCAATCTACAAATTATATATCTATATTCTACCATTCAACAGCAGAAAACTGATACTTTCTTTTTTAACAACTGTCATCACAATGGTAAAACACAGGTAGAGATCTAACAAAATATGTGCAAAATATGTGTGCGTAAAACTACAAAATCATGAAAGAAATCAAGAAAGACCTAAAAAATGGAGTTATAATATGTTCATGGATTGGGGACTTCAATACGGTTAACACACTGTATCCTGCCAATAGACTCAATTCAGTCTCAATCAAGATTCCAAGATATTTTGTTTTCTTTAACAAAACAGACTACTTGATTCTAAATATATATAGAAAGATAAAGAATTTGAAGTAGCCAGAACGATTCTGAAAAACAGCAACAACTTTTGAGGCCTCACTCTACCTGATTTCAAGACTTATTACAAAAGCTACAGTAATCAAGACAAACATGCATCAGCAAAAGCGTAGAAACAGATTAATGGAACAGAAAACAGTCTAAAAATAAAATCACACTTACATGGGGCAGTTGATTTTCAACAACAGTACAAAGGCATTTCAATAAGGTACAAAGGCAATTTAGTGGAGAAAGGCCAGTCTCTTCAACAAATGGTGCAAGGGCAATTAGAAATCCATATTCAAAACACGGATGTTGATACATGTGTAAAATTATATCATATGTAAAATTAATATACAAAATTAATTAATCATATGTAAGCACCATATGTAAAATTAACTAAAAATCCATGGATCATAGACTAAAACAAAAGCAACACCACCAACACCACAAACTCTACAAAGCTTTTTGAAGAAAGTCCATGACCTTAAGTTAAGCAAAAATTTCTTAGATACAAATCCAAAATATAATCCATTGAAGTTTTTTTATATACTGGATTTCGTAACAATTAAAACCTTTGCTCCTCACAGGAAAATAAAAACATGAACCATAAAAGGGAGTAAATACTTATAAAACATAATTGATAAAAGACTTATATTCAAAATACAAAAACAAGGCTCAAAAATTAATAAGAAGATAAGCAACCCAAGGAATATATATCCTCTCTCTTCTTAAATTCATATTCTAGAATGACTTAGTCCCTTTTAAGCATATTGTATTTATACTAAAAAAACTCAATTTAAATAATTAATTGAAAGACTTTTTATGCAAACTAAATTTCCTTTAAAATACATAACCCCAAAAAGCAAGGTCAATATTAGTTCATTTCAACAGTAAAATGAACACTTTATTTAGATAAATAATAAAATATCACAAACAAATCAGTTATCCCTCCCTTCCATTCTTTTTAAATAAAATTGCCACAAGGCTTCATCTGTTATTAATATACTAAATAATATTTTTCTTTCAAAAAAGCCACAGTACACACTGGTTGTTATAGCAAACTTAATAAAGTAACTTGGAGAGCTTTTTTTTTTTTTAATTAATTAGTATTTCCATTGCACAGAATGAAATGTAAAATGTGCCAGGTAGGACAATCATGTAGTTAAACACTAGACACTATGTTGTTCTTAAATTCAAATTCTAGAATGACTTAGTCCCTTTTAAGCATATTGTATTTATATTAAAAATGAAAACTCATGTATACCTGTGGCAGATACATTTCGATGTTGGGCAAAACTAATACAATATTGTAAAGTTTAAAAATAAAATAAAACTAAAAAAAAAATGAAAACTCAATTTAAATCATTAATTGAAAGGTTTTTTATGCAAACTAAACACAGTCTTCTAATCATGTTTTTGATTGATAAAGCCCAATCCCCAAAGCTAAATTTAGTAATTTTATCTCAATAATGCCCTCTCAATTTGATGCTTCTAAAATGAAATTTAGTTAATTAGTACTTTTATTAAAAGTTCTATGCAAAGTGACAGCTTATCAAACACTTATGAGCAAATTTATTTCAGCATTTAAGTAATTATTTTTCAGTTCTGAAAGCCAACATTAAAAACTGCTTATACTTCATATCTTGCTAAAAATGTTATTTTAAAAAGCAACATAAAATGAATTTTGTCTTGGAGGCAGAGAGGAAGAGTAGGAAGCCAAATCCTGGAGATGTTTCCTTGAGCCTATTATTTAACCTCTCTAACTCTCTGCTACTTCATCTGTATAATTAAGAGTTAATCTACAAATGTAGACATAGATATTAGGTCTCGTTGAGCTCTAAGAATCCTGATTCTATATAATACGCTTAGGAAAAATGAATTCTTTTCCACAATGAAAGATGAAATGCACATCATGTACACTACAATTCCTGCCAATCAAACTATTCTTATGACTTTGGATGAATTACCTTTTCTGATCCTCAGTTTTGCCTCCCCAATAATTTGTGACATTTGATAAGATAATTTATATTGTAGCTTCTGAATCTATTATTTTACCAGAAAATAATTTTTCATTATGTTTCGGAGATCATCTTTTGACAGAATAAATACATAAGAAGAAGAGTATTATCTAAATACAAATATAAGCAATGCATAGTAGATACATACTTATGGCAAATCAATTTGAATTGTGCACACTTGTTAAAGGTGAACTTATTTCAAATACATAAATGGAAGAATATATTTCAACTTACAGCAAGGGGAAACAAATACTTAGCCACACTCTAACTATACTCAGGAATATATATTAATATATCACCATGTCATATTCTTCTAGAATATAAGATCAATGAAAACAAAAACATGTTTTAGATTAATTTAAGTAAATTCAATCCTAAAACAGTATCAGACACAGTGATCTTCAACAATCATCAAAACTAATGATGAAAATGATGCATACTAAATATTTTTGGGTAAAATAAAATTTCATGTATTTCAAGTATCAGAATTCAAGGCATTTAATAAACCTAATTAATCAGTCTCAGGTGTTCAAAGAGCACACCATGTCATTCAATAAGCATAAGTTATTTCCTAGCTCATTAGATTTTAAAAGAAGGGAAAAATACAGGTAAAAATACTATATATTTAGACTATCTGAAGGAGAATCCATTTATACTGATAATACACAGTCACCTAATGACTTGTAACAGCATATAGTTATAAAATTTCCAATCAAGTTAAAGCCAATGACCCAAGAGTTTCACTCCTAGAAATCTATCCTAAGAAAACAAACAGAATATAGACAAAAATGCATGTATAACTGTGTCCACTGAAGTCTTATTTATAATAGCTAAAAGTATAGCAACTTCAGCATCTGAAGGCAAGGTATGGTTATTGTATGACCTCTTTAACATAACATCATTCTTACAAAGACTCTTTAATGACATGGAAAAAAGCAGATAATTTTTATTCTGTCTTTATTTATTTACTTTTTTGTTGTGCTTTGTGGCATGTGGGATCTTAGGTTTCCCAACAAGGGACAGAACTGCACCCCTGCAGTGGAAGTGCAGAGTCCCAGCCACTGGACCACCAGAGAATTCCCTATTCCATCTTTACATATTTCTGTATTACATATACTTTTAAGCTGGAGAAATAATACATGATCACTTTGTACCATTTATCAAAAATAACTCCATCAATACAAGATGGCAAATGGGAACCTACTGTAGTGATACAAAAAGAAATGAAGATGGTACAAATAAAGAGGGCATTAACTAAAACAATGGGTCTGGGAACAGAATGAAAGGATAGCCTCAAGGGATCTATCAAGCAGAATCAACAGGCTGCAGCTACCAACTGGAACAATAAAGGAGGAGGAGGCTGGGCTAAACTATACTGCCACACACTAATACCAGAAATGCAGGAGAAAAAAGAGCTTAGGGGAAAATACTAGGGCCAGATGACTCTGAATCACAATCTAAAGTTAAAATTACTTTCTATATATAATGTTTAATATGGAAAGATTCATTCTGTATATTAGGAAAATATTTTATTCAGAAAATTTCAATTATCTGGATTATTAACTAATATGAAATATATTTCCTAATGAAGCTACTTAAGTGAATTACTGCTATTATAACTTTTTATTCAGAATTATCTTAATCGGGGGATAATATGTATACTTTTTATCAAAATATTCTAACTTGAAAATGGTGAACATGGACTGTTTCAACATAAGTTACCATGTCATTTTTATTCTCCATAAAAATGCTGAGTTTCTTCAAAAATGACACAACTAGAATAAGCAGCTCAAAATTGTCCCGATCAAGAGCCTTCACCAGCATGTGAACTATGTTCTTGTTCCTCATCTTCAGCTCTGTACGTGTATCCTCAGCAAGATTCAGAAGCAAATAAAGGGCAACTGGAAAAATAAAATAAATGAGAGTTAAATAACTGGCACGTCGAATCAACAATTTAATAAATCATTTCTACTCACTAAAGTGACAGATGTAGTTCTAAGAAGATAATGTTATCTTTAAAATTTTAACTAGCTATTCATTAGAAAATTATTAACATTGATATATATGCTATAATAAATAAAGCATATATATAATAATATTTTTATGATGTTGAGAAAGACACAATAACCAAAATAAGACTATGATTCCTACCTTTTTCAAGATAAACGTTTCATGGTAATCAAATGTCAATTAAAGGTACATAATAGAAAATAATAAAACAGGAAAATAGAGAAAAATAATTTTATACATGTGGAAAACAAGGTAAAATTTCAACACACAAGGGCTGCTGTGTTAAAAAAATGTACAGTATAGCCAGAGCTGAATTTAAGGATGTAAATGCTAAGTTGCTTCAGTCATGTCCAACTCTGTGACCCTATGGACTGTAGTCTGCCAGGTTCCTCTGTCCATGGGATTCTTTAGGCAAGAATACTGGAGTGGGTTGTCATGCCCTCCTCCAGGGAATCTTCCCAACCCAAGGACTGAACTAGCCTCTCTTACATGTCCTGCATTGGCAGGTGGGTTCCTTATCACTAGTGCCACCTGGAGAGCCTGAATTTAAGGATCTTACACCTATTTTTCATATTCATATGGGTCTTGCCCCAGTAGTATGGAATAATTAGTTTTAGACTAAATGCTGCTCATGTCCAAACTAACAAATCTTAAGAGCAAGATCAAAAAGGATTAAACTGTTTCCAAGTAATCTAATTATGCCTCAAAATAAAGCTCACAAATATTTATAGGAATAAAATAATATTCATCACCTAACAATGAAAATTTCACATAGTCCCGCCTCCAATCAAAGATTATTAACCATTCAAAAAAAGCAGGAGGGACTTCCCTGGTGGTCCAATGGCTAAGATTTGGAGCTCCTGTTCAATCCCTGGTCAGGGACATAGATCCTGAATGCCCCAACTATCATGTGAATCACAGCTAAGACCCAGCACAGTCAAATTAATTAATTACCTAATTACTTTTTAAAAAGCAAGAAAACACAATATATAAGGGGAAGAAAAATCATCCAGTTGAAAGTATCCCAGAACTGACACCACAGTTAGAATGATGGAACAGGAATATTAAAAGTCATATAACTGTATTTCAAATGTTCTAAAAGTTAAGTAGAGACATGGAAGATATATATAAAGTTAAATCAAATGTCTAGCAATGAAAACTGCAATACCTGAGATTTGTATACTAAATTGAATTAATGGTAGTTTAGAGACTGGAGAAGAAAAGATTACTGAAATTAAAGACAAAACTAAAAACTATTAAAAATTAAACACACAAAGAAAAACAACAGCAAAAATGTAAAGGTATCAGTGAACTATGGAACCAACTTCAAGTGACCTAATATAACTGTAATTGGAGTCCCTGATTAAATAATAATTGGTAATTTTTCAAATTTGATAAAAAATATAAATCCACATTCCCAATAAGGTCAGTGAAATCTAAGAATAAGAAACATGAAGAAAGCTACATCAAAGTGAAAGTGAAACTCACTCAGTCACGTCTGAGTGTGTCTTTGCGGCCCCATAGACTATGCAGTCCATGGAATTCTCCAGGCCAGAATACTGCAAGTGGGTAGCCTTTCTCTTCTCCAGGGGATCTTCCCAACCCAGGGATTGAACCCAGGTCTCCCACATTGCATGTGGATTCTTTACCAACTGAGCTATGAGGGAAGCCCAGCTACAATATAATTAAACTAGTCAATATAATTAAACTAGTCAAAACAAAAAAATGGCAAAAAGTATGTATGTGAATGCTCAGTTGCTGAGTTGTGTCTGACTCTTTGGCATTCCCCAGGCAAGAATCCTGGAGTGGGTTGCCATTTCCTTCTCCAGGGGATCTTTCAGACCCAGGAACTGAACCTACTTCTCTTGCATCTCTTGCATTGGCAGGTGGATTCTTTACCACTGAGCCACTTACATACCTATCAATAATTACTTTAAGTGCAAATGGACGAAAAGCTCCAATCAAGACATGCAGTGGCTGACTGGATACAAAAACAACCTATACATATGCTGCCTACAAGAGAATCAGTTCAGATCTAAAGCCACAAACTGACTGAAAGTGAGAGGATGGAAAAAGCTATTCCATGAAAATGCTAACAAAAAGAAAAATGGAGGAGCAACACTTATATCAGATAAATATACTTTAAGCCAAAGACTATAACTAGAAACAAAGGAGGACATGACATAATGATACACGGATCACTCCAACAATAAAATACAATTTTAAACACATATGCATATGGAAACACAAAGACCACAAACAGTCAAAACAATCTTGACAAAGCACAAAGTTGGAGACATTCCACTCTCTGATTCCAAACTATACTACAAAGTTACAGTAATCAGAACAGTATGGTATAGTACAAAAAATGGACACACAGATCAATGGAACAGAACACAGAGTGCAAGAATAATTGTCCATCTATGACAATGAAGGCAAGAATATACAAGTGCTAAAGATGGCTTTTTCAATAAATAGTATTAGGAAAACTAGACAGCTACATGTAAAAGAATCAAACTGGACTACTTTTTCACACCATATACATAAACTCAAAATAGCTTAAAGGCTTAAATATAAGACATGAAACCATAAAACTCCTAGAAGAAAACAAAGGCAAGATGCTCTATAACATCAACCTTAACAATAATTTTTTGAATATGTCTCTTCAGGCAAGGGAAACAAAAGTAAAAACAAACAAATTTGAATACAGCAAATTAAAAAGCTTTTACACACCATTGGATACTATTAACAAAATGAAAAGGCTGACTACTGAATGAGAGAAAATATTTGCAAATGACATATCTGATAAGAGGTTAATATCCAAAACATATAAAGAACTCACACAGCTAAATATAAAAAAATCAAGCTCAATTAAAAAATGGGCAGAGGATCTGAATAGAAAATTTTCAAAAAAACACATACAGATGGCCAACAGACACATGAAAAATGCTCAACATCACTAATCATCAAGCAAATTAAATCAATACTACACTGAGATAACACCTCACACCTGTCAGAATGGCTATTATCAAAAAGACAACAGATAAATGCTGGCAAGATGTGGACAAAAGTGAACCCTTGGTGTACTGCTGAAAGGAATATAAATTGGGTTCAGTCACTCTGGAAAACAATATGGTGTTCATCAAAAAGTTAAAAATAGACCTACAATATGATCCAGCAATCCTACTTCTGGGTATACATCCAAAGGAAATAAAACCATGATCTCAAAGACAGATTTGCACTTCATGTGTACTTCAGCATTATTTCTAACAGTTGAAATATGGAAGCGACCCTAGTGTCTATAGATAGATGAATGGATAGAGAAGATGAGAAATACACATTTATATAAAATATAATATATGCTTTTGAACTGTGCTGTTGGAGAAGACTTTTGAGAGTTCTCTGGACTGCAAGAAGTTCAAACCAGTCAATCCTAAAGGAAATGAGCCTGAATATTCATTGGAAGGACTGATGCTGAAGCTGAAACTCCAACACTTTGGCCACCTGATGCAAAGAGCTGACTCCTTGGAAAAGATGCTGATGCTGGGAAAGACTGAAGGCAGGAGGAGAAGGGGACGACAGAGGATGGGACGGCTGTATGGCATCATCAACTTGATGAACACTGAGTCTGAGCAAACTCAGCGAGTTGGTGATGGACAGGGAAGCCTGGCGTGCCGCAGTCCATGGGGTCGCAGAGAGTCAGACACGACTGAGCGACTGAACTGAACTGATAATATATATGAAATATATACTATTATTTACTTACATATGTTATACGTAACATATATATACAGAATAGGATATTATTTGTTAATAAAAAGGGATGATATTCTGATTATTTGAGTCAACAAAGATGGATCTTGAGGGCATCTTGCTAAGGAAAATAAGTCAGACAGAGGAAGACAAACACTGTAGGTTCTCACTTATATGCTTCTACATGGAATGTAAAAACTTTGACTTCACAAAAACAAGTAAACTGATGGTTACCAGAAGCTGTATTGTGGGAGAAATGGGGAGATGGTATTCAAAGAATACAAACTTTCAATTATAAGATGAATAAGTTCTGGGATCTAATATACAGCATGGTGACAGGTGAAGATACTGTATTGTATACTTGAATGGTGCTATGACAGTAGATGTTAACTGTTCTCACCAGAACAACAACAGAATGGTAATTATGTGAGATGAAGGATTTGTTAAACAATCTTATGTGGTGAACATTTTGGTATATATACTTGTATCAAACCATTACACTGTATATCTTAAACTTATACAATGTTTGTTATATGTCAAGTATATCTCAATAAAAACTGAGTGAAAAATCAATAGTCAGCTACAAAGCAGTAATTTCTTATAAATGATATAAGATTTTGCATCTTATCAATGGCTGAGAAATCATATTATTAAACTGTTAAACCTCTCAACAAACCCTAGAAAGATGAGACTATTTTTTATTAAAGAGATATATCTTGAAAAGTTTTACACCAGTTTCCTAAGAAAGCAACAAAATTGTCACCATATAAGAAACATATGGTAGGGTTTGAGAAACAAGATTCTTATTACTGAAAAGGCCACATATTGGATTAAAAACCCTTTATGATTAAAACAATTTCAAGAATGTAATTTATAGATTTAAGAACTGAATGGGGCCTTTCAGTGGAAAGATAGCAGAGTGAAATTTAAAACATTAATATCAATGCTAAAGACAAGATTTTGTAGCACAGTAAGATTCACTGAATTTTCAATTATTCTGACATTAGCTTTATTCATCTGACAAACATAAACTAAATGTACAGTAAGCACTCTGTTGCATTCTCATTGCTTAGGTATTCATACCTCGTAACAGCTGTTCCTGTTTTACCACAAGCCCCTGGTATTTTTTAAATGTTTTTTCATAATCTTTTCTCAAGGTTTGGTTTTCAGGGTCTTCATCAAGTAAACAAGTTAAGGATCATCCATATTCAATGAAGCAAAGTAAACCTACTGAAAAACACTATGAAAAACTATTAAATTTTATGTGCAATTTTATCCAGTTATTTTCTGCAACCAAGAGTTTAATTAAAATATTCTTCTCTGCACAATAATTGTGTTAGAATAGAACTTCTTAACCTAGGGTTCAAGGATGTGCTTGCAGACCTTGGGTAAACACATGTTTAGGCTTTGCCAAATACATAAATCCTCAAAAACTGTATGCATTTTACAAATATGCACAAGTCTCCAACTTTCACCAGATTAAAAACTGGGTCCATGAACCAAAAAGGTTACAGCCTTAAAGAATGGTTTATTTGATAAGGATAGTGAATTCTACTTCAGACAGATGTCTAGTATACTCAAAGGATATTGATTAGATCTAAAGCTTGTTAGCACCCTCTTCAGACTACATACAAAAATAAAATATACCAAAGCGAGAGAAAAACATTTTAAAATTATATCTTATAACCCCAAACAGTCCCCTGCACATCTGCAGAGATAACCAATTACTGCAGTATGACTTCAGGATCCCCAAGCATTCAAAAACATCCCCTTTGTTGAATGCTACTTGCATGACAACACAGTTTCCCCCTCAATTTTTGGAAATTTTAGGTACATTCAGCAAACTTGGGACTCAAGAAATTACCTATGGCCTCTAGGATTATTAAATTATCCACATGGGTTAAGTCAATACCAATCTAGATGTCAGAAACTTAGAGCACACACAGAAAATTTCTAAACCTGTGCAGATCCTAATTAAGAAAAGTCAAATCTCTGTGTGTGTGTGTGTGTGTGAGGGTGTATTTTTATAGTGACTTGGGGATCCCACCAAGGGGAGGTAAAAACATGAGATATTGGGCACAACAGAAACAATATTTTTATTTTTTAAAAGAGATCAATAAATTTGGGGTTCAAAAGAAACTGACTAATACAGCTTGTTCATCTGCAAAACATATCATATGAAGACAGATATGAGTAAGTCCGGGCCTTCAATTAAAAATTACAGTTGTAAAAAAAAAAAAAGAATTACAGTTGTAGGGGAAATATGATCAGTATCTTTAAATATAAGGAATGGGATATTGAAGAGAATATCCTTATTCTATATTGCTTCAGTATGCAAGACTAGAATCAAAGAATAGAAGCTATTGGGAAGTAGACTTTGGTACACTAGGCAAAAGAGTATTATAATGAGTAGAATGCCAAAACACAGAATGAGTTAAAGAATAAGCAGTGACATGTTAAAGAAGAGACTAACAATCCATTGGTAAGGAAGTTGCAGAAAAGATTCTTGGACTGAATTATAGGTTAAAACTGATAATTTTTCAAGGTTCCTTTCATGGGTTCTATGATTCTATAGGCATCTCAAATCTGTATGTATTTTTAAAAATAGTTTTTGCACTTAATTAGAAAAAATAGAATTTAAAACTATGTTCTTCACCAAAGTCACACTCATTCCAATCAAAGTCACCTTATTTCACAGAGAGAACTACATAGGCCAACAGTGGTGAGCCAGACTTCAGCTTACTAAATGGTCTTAGGGGACATAATAGCACAGCCACTTAGAAACTCACAAATTCAGTTATCCAGGACAACTATTATTTATTCCTCTAGCTTATCACCTAATCAAAGTTGTAAAAAAGATCAAAACTATATGTGAAAATATATTCATTCTGTTAATTTTAATCTTCATCTTAACCTTCAATACACTATTGCATTTTTCCAAGTAATGTGAGTGACAAAACAAAATCCCCTCTATTCAAAGCTCACAAGCAACAGCAGTGGGGTGAAATGTTGCTTCAAAGGATATCAGCTTTCTTCTTCTTAGAAAGTTCTTCTTGCCAAAGCTCATGTCTTTTTAATTCATGATCAATGATATTCATACACAGAGCTCCAATTTTATAGTGAGTGATAAGTCCATGAAACTGAGAAAAGCTTTAAAGAAGAGTTTTTAGTATGTATTTAAAGGAATACATTTTGAGGCTTCAGGAAATCTCTTTTGGATGAACACTGGTACAAACAATGTAAAATAGACTTTACATACATATTTTAATAAATGAACATACTCAGAGTATACTAGGAAGACTCAAAATTGTGAGATTACTTTAAATGTATTTTAAAATACAATCTTTACTTGAAATGAAATTATTTTTAAGTTAAAAATTGAACAAAATGCGTTTTTGCAACTAACCACCATTTTAAATATTTAGATATCCTCAAAATAAAATTTCAGACTACCACTGAACAAAACTAATAATATAACAGTACTATTATTGATGCCAGGAAATAAACTAGTTAAGTATTAACAATCAGGTTTTATATGTTTCCTAGGCACTTTACTCATCCAAGTACTTATTCAGTAAATACTTATTTGCTAATGCTGGCACATTTTTAGAACAGAGGCAAAAAATTCCCTAGAATTTCTGAAAAGTCAGAAACTTTTCACATTGCCTCAATAAGCATCCTTCTAAAGAATAAATGTCTATAAATGATATACATGAATACATAACAGGAACGCATCTGCAAACATATACAGTGGATATACACAAGCACAGCTGACCCTTGAATCATGCAGTGACTGGGGTGGTCAACTCTCTGCGTTATCAAAAATGTACATATAACTTATAGTGGGTTCTCCATATTGGTGGTTCTGCACAAATTCAACTAGTACCTTCATATAGTACGGTGGCACGTATTTAGTGAAAAAAACTACATACAAGTGGACCTGTGCAGTTCAACCCCATGTTGTTCAAGGGTCAACTGTATATAAAACAATAACACTTACTTGCACTTACTCTAGGTCAAGCTTTTTTCTAATATCTATCTGAAAAGGCTGCTACTATTACTTTCCAAAATTAGATGTGGAAACTGAGCATAGAAAGGTTAAGTAATCTAACCAAGACCACACAGCTAAAAACAGCAGGATTTGGATTCAAATTCAGAGAGTCTATTTCCAAAGCCCATAACTCTTAAACTTTATACCATTGTATTATCCTACTGCACATGCACATGCTTGGTGAATGCAGACTGAAAGAAAGACAGAACAACAAAGGGGACAGAGAATGGAAAATAGTTGAGAGGCAGAGCACTGTTAGACACACACAGAGACCGAGAAAACTAGTGATCTACTATTTAAAGCAATGACACAGACAGAGAGAGAAAGATACATCAGAACTTTTATTTCCTAATTTTTACACTTACCTGGAAAAGCAAAAGAAGATGTATATTATGTTTGTAGCTAACTCAACACTTTGTTTCCAGTCTTCCCTCAGGACTCTTGCTAATGCACCAAGGGCAGTATCTAAAGAAAAAGGGGATGTACAAAAATGATCACTCAGAATCAACTCTGATAGAAAGGGTAATTGGTTTTAAATGTCTACTTATCAATAAATTACAAAGCTAAGATAGAACTGGGACAAAAAGTAGGATGCTTCTTTCCAACACAGAAAGCTATTTTAAAAATTTAAATACTAAAACTCACAACATGCAACTTTAAGTCTATTATCATAAACAGAAAAATAAAATATAATTTAAACAAAGTAACAAAATAAGAGTACTATGAATGACAAGAAATAATGAAGAGAACCATTTATTTCTTAATTTTCATTTCTATTTGCAACTGCAGTGCCAGGTTTTTAAAATCTGATTTAATGTGTTTGTAAGAAAAAAAACTAGCTTAAGTCTAAAAAAAAAATGAGCAGTTTATAGCAAGATAGCACTAGCTTCACTGAAGCAAATTAATAATCAAACAAAACTTATAAACTGAAAAATAAGTCTAATATTTTAATGTCATGTTAAGCTAATGCTAACAGGCATAAATAGAGCAAAAAAATCTTCCCCAAAACTTCAGGCTAGACTGATAAACATCCCTGTTAGGCCTTTCGCTTTAAAATGGTAAATTAATGAATTGATTAATGAGAATTACTATACATTAAGTAAACATACAGTAATGCGACTACTTTCAAATTAGTATTGTTCATGACTGACTTAAAATCATTAAAAATTGAAACATCTGTGTCTTATATAGAGATCATAATTCAACTTTCTATAACAGGCATGCAGGATATATTGTGAACTGTATTATCAGTATTTATTATGCTGATAAAAGTAGTTTATTTGAGCTTTCTGGCCATTCACATTATGGAACAACAAGAATTCACTATATATTGTAATCCATTTAGTGAGGACTTTTTCTGCAAATTGAAAAATATCCTATAATAACATTTCATGGTATTATTCATATTCATACTCATATTTATATTCATATACCAGAGCACTGGTATAATACAGGCCTTGAACAAAATTATTCTGAAGTCAAATAAATAGATAATATGTAAAAGCTTTAAAAAGTCTTAATAAAGATCTGGTTTAGCTTTGTTTAATCATGTATTACCAAAGGCATTTCATCATTATTAATCCAGAGGATTCAGTACTTCTTAGAATATACTTTGGAAAATGATGTGCTATAATGTCATGAATTTAACATTTTTATTTACTGAGGAATAGAAAAATGTCTAAAAAAACCTACAGCTATGGGAATTATTTACAGGTAATGAAGAAATAAACCAGAAGAAAATAGAAAGCTTACAAAATATCAAAATTAACCCCAAATTAATTTATAAGTTGAATGTAATCATAATTAAAATTTCATTATGATTTTCTTAGAGAATACAATAAAGTGATCACTAAATAATATATAATAAAATGTATAAGACCAGCAACAACACTTTCAAAAAAAAAATTAACACACTGAAACATGTCTCCTACTTATTCTAAAACTCTAGTCAAAGTACAAAATAAAACATACCAAAAATAGAATGATATTGGAATGGAAATGATCAAATAGATAATAGAAAAGAAAATAGAGCATCAAAACACACCTATGAATATATCAGAGCAGTACCTGGCACAGAATAAGCTTTCAAGAAGTATCTACTGAATAAAAGAATGGCCAGCCTATATTAATAATAGAAAAGGCATTCCAAATCTTTGGGAAAAGAAGGAGTATTCAATAAGTACATTGGAATAACTGGCTATAAAACATGGAAAAAAAATAAAATTACACCTCTACCGCTCACTTTCAACAAAAATGAATTCCAGGGCCAAGCACTTCTGGAACAGTAGACTAAGGGCCTCCAAAAATCCACTTTAAGCAAATATAATACTGGTAAAACTTTTCAAAATCAACTTTTTTTAGATCTGGAAATCAAGTAGTTTTGTGACAATTCGAGAAGAATTTATCTGAGAAATAGGCTGACTTGGTAAAAACAGTGAACTCTGTGGCATTTCAACTTGCCCTAATTCCATCCCCTCCATGCAACTTTGTGGAAACTTTGAAAACCAAGAGCATCGTATTTGTGAAAAACAGTAGGCCAGTAGCAACTGGAGGAGAGAGAACAGCGTGGTCCTCCCCCAAGTCACACTCCGGTGAATTATCAATACCTGATACATCAGGACGCTTGCTGAAAAGCTCCATTTCTATGGGTTGGCTTTATTTAACCTGACTCAGAGATTGCTCTTACAAACAACCTTAGTACCAGGGCATTTGCTGAAAACTACTAGTAGCAACATTACAGCTACATGCAGCAGCCTAGCCAATTGGAATTAACAAGAGGCTGACCAAAACACTTAGAAAAGAAAAACTGGGAAATAAGATACTCACAGGTCTTTGAAAGCCTCCAACATACTCCTGGCACTCTAGCAGGTCAGGCATATGTGCAGGAATGGCCTCATGTCAGGGAAAGCCCTAAAAAAGCCTAATCTCTCATCTCTACCCAACCTTGACACAATATTCAAGCAGCAATTAAAGGCTAAGGTTTGTAAACTACTTGCTTGAGCGCTGAAGACATCCTCCTGCCCATACGTTCATACCCAGAGCCCTTCACCAAAGGTTAGGACACTAGGTTCCAGGCATTTAAATAAATCTTTATCAAATCATTATTCTGAAAGAGATGGGAATACCAGACCACCTGACCTGCCTCTTAAGAAATTTGTATGCAGGTCAGGAAGCAACAGTTAGAATTGGACATGGAACACAGACTGGTTCCAAATAGGAAAAGGAGTACGTCAAGGCTGTATATTATCACCCTGCTCATTTAACTTCTATGCAGAGTACCTCATGAGAAACGCTGGGCTGGAAGAAGCACAAGCTGGAATCAAGATTGCCGGGAGAAATATCAATAACTTCAGATATGCAGATGACACCACCCTTATGGCAGAAAGTGAAGAGGAACTAAAAAGCCTCTTGATGAAAGTGGAGAGTGAAAAAGTTGGCTTAAAGCTCAACATTCAGAAAATGAAGATCATGGCATCTGGTCCCATCACTTCATGGGAAATAGATGGGGAAAGAGTGGAAACAGTGTCAGACTTTATTTTGGGGGGCTCCAAAATCACTGCAGATGGTGACTGCAGCCATGAAATTAAAAGATGCTTACTCCTTGGAAGCAAAGTTATGACCAACCTAGATAGCATATTCAAAAGCAGAGACATTACTTGGCCAACAAAGGTTCGTCTAGTCAAGGCTATGGTTTTTCCTGTGGTCATGTATGCATGTGAGAGTTGGACTGTGAAGAAGGCTGAGCGCTGAAGAATTGATGCTTTTGAACTGTGGTGTTGGAGAAGACTCTTGAGAGTCCCTTGGACTGCAAGGAGATCCAACCAGTCCATTCTGAAGGAGATCAGCCCTGGGATTTCTTTGGAGGGAATGATGCTAAAGCTGAAACTCCAGTACTTTGGCCACCTCATGCGAAGAGTTGACTCATTGGAAAAGACTCTGATGCTGGGAGGGATTGGGGGCAGGAGGAGAAGGGGATGACAGAGGATGAGATGGCTGGATGGCATCACTGACTCGATGGATGTGAGTCTGAGTGAACTTCGGGTGTTGGTGATGGACAGGGAGGCCTGGCGTGCTGGGTTTCATGGGGTCGCGAAGAGTCGGACACGACTGAGCTACTGAACTGAACTGAAACTAACTGAGCAGAGGCTTCAGTGACTGCATGGACAAATAATACAGACTTTATAGAATCAATCCAGGAAAATCATTAAAAAAAAACAAACAGTAAAAATAACAAGCCCAGAAGGAAGTGGAATTCTGATTTCCAGAGTTGCTACAATATTATTTCAATAACAATAACAAAAATACAATACAAAGAACAAAGGACAGTATAGCCCAAACTCAAGGAATACAGCATTGAATACAAACAATCCAGGAGGAAGCTCACATTCTGAATGTATGAGTCAAAGATTTTAAGTCACTATAAATATATTTAAAGAACTAAAGGAAATCATGTCTGAAGAATTAAAGGAAATAACAAGAAGGTATAAGAATGTTGTCTCACCAGAGAATATCAATAAGGAGATACAAATAATACAAGATGAACCAAACAGAAATTCTGAAGTTGCAAAGTTCAACCTCTGAAATGAAGAAGTCATTACAAGGTCTTAACTACAGATGAGAATTAGAAAAAAAAAAAATCAACAAGTACAAAGGCAAGTTGATTAAGATTATCCAGTCTTGAACAGAAAGGAAAAAAAAATGAAAAATATTAAGAGAGCTTCAAAGCTCTATATGCTTTGAAGTCCTATATGACATCAACAAGCTTACTAACATGGGAGTCCCAAGAGAAAAGTATATACAGAGGAAAGAGCTGAATAAATACTTATGAAAATAATGGCCCAAACTTTCTAAATTTGATGAAAAACAATTTGCATATCCAAGAAGCTCCACAAACTCCAAGCAAGATCAGCTAAAAGATATCACCACTTAAACACATCGTAGGGCTTCCTTGGTGGCTCAGATGGTAAAGAATATGCCTGCAATGTAGAAGACTTGAGTTTGATCTTGAGGTCAGAAATATCCCTTGGAGAAGGGAATGGCTACCCACTCCAGTATTCTTGCCTGGAGAATTCCATGGACAGAGGAGCCTGGTGGGCTACAGTCCGTTGGATCACAAAGAGTCCATAGTCAAACTGGCAAAAGCAAAAGGCAAAGGAAACATTGAAAGTAGCAAGAGAAAATCAATTCAACACGTTCAAAGGGTCCCCAATAAGATTAACAGCTGGTTTCACATCAGAAACTACAGAGACATAAAGCCAGAGGGATGACATAGTCAAATTACTAAAACAAAACAAAACAAAAAACCTTTGAGAATTTGTTGTTAGCATTATGAGAAATACAAAAGAGATTCCATCAGGCTGAAGTACAAGGACATTAGAGTATAACTTAAATCCACACAGAGAAATAAAGAGCACCAGTAAAGGTAACTCTCTCTATCTAAAAGACATTATAAACATATTTTTAACTGTATCATTTTCTTCTGATTTTAAAATGCATACATCAATAATTATATTTCTTGATGACAGGCTGATAATATATACAGATGTAATATGTATGAATTAATAGTATAAAGATGTGGGGTGGAAATAGAAGTATACTGAAGAAAAGTTTTTATGGACTATTAAAATTATATTGGCATTAAGTTAAATTAGATTTTTAAAACTTAAGTTGGTATCTGTAATCCCAGGGTAATTACTAAGAAAGTTAATTCAGGAAAACATATAATAGTAAACTAATAACAAAAGAATTAAAATGGAATATAAGAAAATATTTCACATAAAAGAAGGCAGTCATGGAGAGACAGAAGATCAAAACAAGATAAACAGAAAACAAACAGAATGTTAGATGACAATCCTACTTTATGAGTAATTATTTTAACGGTAAATAGAATAAACATGCCAATCAAAAGGAAGATTATTCAAATGTATTAAACAATATGACCCAACTCTATATCCAATTTACAACAGAAACACTTCAAATTCAAATACACAAATAGGGTGACAGTTAAAGAATGGAAAAAGATAAGTCAAGGGGGAAAAAAGACAATAGACTGAAAGTAACTATTTCTAAGTACATAAAAGAAAAAGGATATATATCAATAGATGACACTTTAACAACATGGGTTTGAACTGCACACAGGTCCATTTATACTTGAACATGGATTTAAATTTATGTATGCATGTGTCCACCTGGGCAGTTCAAACTCATGTTGTTCAACGGTAACCTGTACATGACCCATGGTTGGTTGCATCCACAGATGTAGAAGAAATGGATATGGAGGACCAACTATGGGACTTGAATATCTGCAGATTTTGATATCTTTGGCAGGCCCTGGAATCAATCCCCCATGGATACTGAGGGATGACTGTATATATACATATATAAAAAATGGATGTATATTTATATGTAAATATACATATATTCACATGTATGTATAAATACAAACTCCACAGGGTAGGAATTCCAAAAGTCTAGTTGACATGAGAAAAACATTGAACTCATTAGAAATCAGGTAAATACAACTTAAACCCAAGAGATACTGTTTGTTAGCAACAACACAATGGCAAAAATGTTTAAGTGTTACAGCCTTCATATTCCATGGGTCTGGAAATACAGTGGCATAAACACTTTGGAGGACAATTCAACAATATCCCTAAGACATTACGACCTGTATTTCTGTATAACCTTTGTTTCTGTTTACACACTAAAAAACCCCCTGGTTTGTGTATATAAATAAGAACAAAGATGTTCACTGAAGTTTCCTATTGGAAAATTTGGAAATTTTAAGACCTAATTTAAAAATCTAATAACCATCAATAGGGGAATGGCTAAAGAATATGTATATAACTTCATAAAATACAATAATCAAAAGTAGTTCAAAACTAATTAACATTGTATGTAGCTATATGCTGCTGCTGCTGCTAAGTCGCTTCAGTCGTGACCAACTCTGTGTGACCCCATAGATGGCAGCCCACCAGGCTCCCCTGTCCCTGGGATTCTCCAGGCAAGGACACTGGAGTGGGTTGCCATTTCCTTCTCCAATGCATGAAAGTGAAAAAATAAAGTGAGGTCGCTCAGTCGTGTCCAACTCCTAGCGACCCTGCAGCCCACCAGGCCCCTCCGTCCATGGGATTTTCCAGGCAAGAGTAATGGAGTGGGGTGCTATCGTCTTCTCCAGTGGCTATATGCATGTAATCTCAAAACATTACTGCATGGAGAAAAAATTACCAATTAAGAAGTATGATATAATTAACATAAAAATTCACTCTATATTTTAACACAGGAAAAAATCCTCTACATATATATGTGTAAAAGTATGGAAAAGATCTGGAAGAATGAACTCCAAATTCCTAACAGATTATAGAGTAATGGTCAAAGGGTTTTTAACTGTAATACTCTAATTCCTTAAAAAGAATATATGAATATATGAGTTACACAATTTAGAAAATATTTAAAATGTACAAATTTCCTAACTGGAATATTGGTAATATCCTATGACTCTCTGGACAGATCCCAGGATATTTTATCCAAGCTAGAAAGTACTGACGTGCACTGAACCACCTCCATAAAAGGAGTTTGGCAATAGATAAAAAGGTATTATCATGTGATGGAAATCAGATCATAATGATATCTTCTATATTTTAATTTTGGCAAAAGTATAATCAGAAAATTATAATAATTCTATAGTAGTATAAATGAGAAAGAAGGTTTTAAGAGTATTGTATCTCCTTTTTCTTTATTACCTAGCACTTCTAGTGAAAAGAAAGCAAATACATGGCATCAAAGTCAAGCTAAATGAAATTTAAAAGAGTACTATTTTTGGCTGTGCTGTTTAAAAAAATATTGGAACTGTAATTGAATGAAAGCATACATGTGCAATTGTCAAAAGTCTGATTTTATATCCTAATTGAAAGAATAAAAAGTCTTCCAGAATACAAGAAAATAAACAGTACCATTAAGACTTTATTTTTCTTGTTTAAATTATTTGTCCATTCTCCAGAGAATATTTAAACATTATGCCCACATGTTAAGAAATTTGAGTAAGAAGGGAAGTAATAAAGAGCTGGAAAATAATTGCATTCCTAAGTTTGATATAAATAATTTTAGCTCACCTCTCTATTATAATAATTTAAAAATCATATTCACAATAATTTTTAACTTTAAATATTTATAGATATAAGTCTATAAATTCTACCATTCAGTAGTAGTTCTTCCAAGTTATCAGGATTTCGAGCAAGCTGTAGGATCAAAGCAGAACCCCGAACCTTGTCAGGAATATCTTCATATAATAACTCGATGTACTCATCCATGTCATTAATGTTAGCAACTTCATCAATCTGAAACAAAGGAAGAGGAAGGAAATACTCTAAAAGAACAGCAGCACTTAACAGAGTTGTCAAAGGAATGATAGTTTGTGATCAATATATTGCCCTTGACAATGAGACAAGTTTTCAAAGGACTCAGAGTAGCAATCTTTTTGTACATAGTAGCAATCTTTTTATACAGGGAGAGATTAGATCTTTGGGTGATGGAACTTCAATATGAAAATAGTCATAAACCATATGATAAAAACGGGATGTAAACAAACTCTAAAATTGGCCTATTTATATTAACAAAGTATCTTAAATGTAATGTAAAATAGTTTCTACCATAATATATTAAACACTATTTTAAAACACACTGCAATAAGAATAGCTAATACTTTTCACAACTTACCAAAATAAATTGTCTAAAAAACATACCCAATAATTTTTCCTTTATTAAATATTTATTTTCTATCTTTTTTGGGAACTTTAAGTTCAACCACTTCTAAAAATTCCACCCTTGTCTAATGTAACTGTATGAACTACTGATGGTAAAAGCATTACCTTACAATCAGTTCTCTATCATATAAAAATACAGTCTTACCTCCATTCCTTCAAAAGGAGGTGGATCTTTAGGCTTGCTTGACTTCTCTTTTTTTTCTGTAAAAAGATTTTGTTTTAATGAGAAGAACCAGGATTTTGGATTTCTGGCTAATTTTTATTTTCAGCAGCTGAGTTTAATTCTAGCTAAGCTGGGGATCTTAAAATGAATAATTTATGAGGTAATCTTTTTCCAATGTATAAAAAATGCTCATCTATAATACATTTGTTCTAATGAGGATATCCAGGAGAGTTTAATAAAATCTATACATAATCTCCAAGTTATGTTAGGTGGCAATTTAGCTTCCTCATTGTTTAACAGTTTAGGTATGTAAATAGCCAGATTTGTCAACAAGAAGCAAAAAGTCTATTTTGTTTTCTTTTTTTTTTCCTAATTCACATTTAAGGTGAGAACAGGAAAATCAAAAACTAATGAATTAGGTAATAAAAAGACTAAAATTAAAATTAACAAAGAAATTGGAAAAGAAATAACCTGGATAAAGTTAAGAGGCTAAAATACAGTTGCTGATTTTTTAAACAAAATTAGGTCCATAAATTAAAAGGCAAATGTTTAATATTTGTGCTAATTTAATCCTCACTTGCTCCCAAATGGATTAAAGAGGCATTAATAGTGCTGAACATAACTTTGAGTCATTTGTTATGTTGAATTATTTGACTAATAGCAGAACTTCGTATGCTAAACAGAAAATAAAAAAATGCTTCACTGATCTGATCTGGATCAAAAACCTAAGCAATGACTGTACATTAAAATAAGTTCAAGTAATATCAAATTTTTGATTCTAAAATTAGCAAATGCTTTACATATAACAGGAATTACTCCTGATTGTTTTTGGAGGAAGGTAGCCAGTCTAAACAAAGTTATGTTTTCTCAACAGCTAGATTTTTCCTCAAACAGATAATTTATTATGATAGTAGTTTTAATAAATAAAGAAAAAAAAGACTTATGGTAAAGAGTCATATAATCAAAAACTACTACAATTTTATTTTAACCACATTTAGGGCTAGGTTTCTGGCTTTGAAATAGTGAATATCAAGTAAAAAGAAAGAACATAGAATCATTTCTAAAAATAAATGATATATGCAATAGCATAGCATTTCATATATGTCTCCAAACATTAGTATCTATATAGAGAAACAATGATTTGAATTTATGATAATATGAAAATTTCCTCATATTACTCTAATTTCTGGGGAAGGAGGTAAGAAGACTGATTTACCCTGAAAACTCAGTGAAAGGGTTCTCATTAAAGATATTTTGTTATTTTATTACAAATGTCCTCAAAATTGTATTAATTTAGCATTAGGAAAGATTAATTTTAACTATATTGTACAACCTACAGTAAGAACACACACATCTTAAAAGCACAGTATTTACTTTTCTCATTTTGAACTTAACTTATTGAAGATATTATCTCTTATCATCCAGTAACACTGTTACAGAAATAGTCTATCATAAAGTAGTTAAAATGTTTAAATAATATTTTCCTTATAGCACTTATTAATAATTAATAGGTATACAGCTAAGTAGTTGGAGTGCCAGCTAAGCAGTTGGAAACAATCAAGTTCGAAATGTTTATTGTTGCTTTTAAATAAATTCACAGCTATTCAATTCATTCAACAAATATATATTGATCATATAATGTGTGCTATATATTGTATACAAGGCTAACTAATAAAAGTACATATTAGGCACAAGGTATTTTATTTGCTATGGATGGAGAGAAATTACTGCTTAATTTTTTTAAAGTGCAAATAAATTTTCTCTTTCATTTTTTCTACTTAATACAATCAAAACTGAAGTATAAGCTATGTCAAGGGTGCCATATCTAGAACTCAGGAATGATAAAAGAAAGATATACGTAAACTTAATAAGTGAATTGAAGCGAAAGTCGCTCAGTCATGTCCGACTCTTCATGACCCCATGGACTGTCCATTAATAAATACTATGAAACAGAATAAGTAACAACTGATTAATCTGAGATAACTTTCCATTTAAATACCTGTACTTTTGTTTTGAGCTTGGACATTGGAAAATGTCTTCTATAAAGAATCAATTACTTAGCTCTAATTTTAATGAATTTATTCTTTTATGAGGCAATTAAAGATAGAAGAATAGTAACAATAGAGATGTTTAGGAATGAAAAGGTAAGTTTTCCTAAGAAAGATTCACCAAACATACGCATATCACAAATATTTTAACACTTAAATACTTTAGTAATCCAAATTATCAATTAGTCGTCAATAAGAAATATAGAAAGTATAAATAAGTTGCTCAGGTGGAGAAAACAGGTTTCCAGGCCTCAATTCTCCTTTTATTATTCCAGAATATGAAAGATATTTGCTTTTTTATTCTTTATTTTATCATATGTGCGCACACGCACACACACACACACTCAGTATAAAATAGATCATTTTGTAAGCCTGGAATACTAGTATGTTTGTTTATTCTTTCATTCCCTTAGTCATAGCACTAACAACAACAACAACAAAAACCATCACCATTTAAATATCAAAAGTACAAACTATAGTCAAACAACTCTGGTTTTCTTTTGTTTTTTTCATTTTTTAATTAATTAATTTATTTTAATTAGAAGCTAATTACTTACAACATTGTGGTGGTTTTTGCTATTTTTTTGTTTGGAGGGAATTTCCTGGTAGCTCAGGGGTTAGGACATGGCCCTTTTGTTGCCAGTGAACTGAAGTGAAGTCGCTCAGTCATGTCCGACTCTTTGCGACCCCATGGACTGTAGCCTACCAGGCTCCCCTGTCCGTGAGATTTTCCAGGCAATAGTACTGGAGTGGATTGCCATTTCCTTCTCCAGGGGATCTTCCCAACCCAGGAATCGAACCCGGGTCTCCCGCATTGTAGACAGACATTTTACCGTCTGAGCCACCAGGGTTTTTGCTACGGTTTTGCGTTAAAAAGTTAGTTGTTCTTCTACTTACCTTTTCCTGACGTTGAATCACGGCGGTTCTGGAGATAGTACAACAGCTGTTCTACTTCATTTAGCTTTGAGGGATGAATGAGTTTACATTCCTCAACCACCTTCCGTGCCAGGGAAGTTATATCTGTGTTGGCATTAAGACTCTTAAGACGGATGCTGCAGGCAAATCAGAATTTTCCAACTCAGTTATTATTAAAGTAAGTAACAATTTAAACAATATTTCTTTTAAATAAATAATTTATAAAATATTTAAATGTACCTGACATAGTCTCTTTTAGTAACATATAATAAAGTATAAGATATAGCTAGACTTAGAAAAAAACGCAAAACAACGATTTTCCTCAAATTGGACAAATGAGATAACAAAAGGAATGGTAAAGTCTACATCTGACTCATCTAGGGAGGATAGCATATCCAGAGACCAGTTATAAAATAGTCTTTCTGATGTCATATATATATATTTATATCATATAAAGTTTTTAGTTATTATTAGATATGAAAATCCATAGTGACAAAAATAAATCATTTTCTTGACCATATTCACAGTCATAGTTTTCAGTTAAGGACAGAACACAATTTGATTATTCTGATGGAAATTATGCAGAAGGAAAAAAAAAGTAGGATGCATTTTAAGACTTATATGAGGAATGCTGAGGAACAAATGAATATAGTTATATTTGTTAGTATATTAAAAAAAAAAAACAGGTTCTTCCTCCTTTTTAATTTAGTCCAGGAGATTCACTGCAAGATGAACAAGAAAAGGTTGTTCAAAATCTGGAAACAATTGCCAATTTACATGGATTCATGACAACAAAGAAAGCTACAAGGACAAAAAATGAGGTTCAGGGTGAAGACTCAAACTGGTGGCAAAAGACTCTCGCAAGCATATGCACTCATGCAAGGCTTAGATTCAAAAAGAAAAACGTAAGAAAGTAGCCACAATGCTGAAATACTTCTTAATGAAGATCGCTAGTGAAGATGGCTTAGTGAAAAGGCAGAGGAACCAGAGATCAAATTGCCAACATCGGCTGGATCACTGAAAAAGCGAGAGTTCCAGAGAAACATCTACTTCTGCTTTACTGACTATGCTAAAGCCTTTGATGGTGTGGATCACAATAAAATGTGAAAAATTCTTCAAGAGATGGGAATACCAGACCACCTGACCTGCCTCCTGAGAAATCTGTAAACAGGTCAAGAAGCAAGTTAGAACTGGACATGGAACAACAGACTGGTTCCAAATCGGGAAAGGAGTATGTCAAAGCTGTATATTGTCACCCTGTTTATTTAACTTATATGCAGAGTACATCATGAGAAATGCTAGCCTGGATGAAGCACAAGCTGGAATCAATATTGCCAGGAGAAATACCAATAATTTCAGATATGCAGATGACACCACAGTTCCATTCAGTTCAGTAGCTCAGTTGTGTCCGACTCTTTGCGATCTCATGGACTGCAGCATGCCAGGCTTCCCTGTCTATTACCAACTCCCAAAGTTTACTCAAACTCATGTCCATTGAGTCAGTGATGCCATCCAACCATCTCATCCTCTGTTATCCCCTTCTCTTCCCTCCTTCAATCTTTCCCAGCTTCAGGGTCTTTTCAAATGAGTCAGTTCTTCGCATCAGGTAGCCAAAGTATTGGAGTTTCAGCTTCAGCAACAGTCCTTCCAATGAATATTCAGGACTGATACCACACTTATGGCACAAAGAGAAGAAGAACTAAAGAGCCTTTTGATGAAAGTGAAAGAGGAGAGTGAAGAAGTTGGTTTACAACTCAACATTCAGAAAACTAAGATCATGGCATCTGGTCCCATCACTTCATGGCAAATAGATGGGGAAACAATGGAAACAGTGAGAGACTTTATTTTGGGGGGCTCCAAAATCACTGCAGATGGTGACTGCAGCCATGAAATTAAAAAATGCTTGGTCCTTGGAAGACAGGTTATTCCCAAACTAGACAGCATATTCAAAAGCAGAGACATTACTTTGCCCACAAAGGTCCATCTAGTCAAAGCTATGGGTTTCCTAGTAGTCATGTATATATGTGACAATTGGACTATAAAGAAAGCTGAGCACTGAAGAATTGATGCTTTTTAACCATGGTGTTGGAGAAGACTCTTCAGAGTCCCTTGGACAGAAAGGAGATCAAACCAGTCCATCCTAAAGGAAATCAGTCCTGAATATTCATTGGAAAGACTGATGCTAAAGCTGAAACTCCAATACTTTGGCCACCTGATGTGAAGAACTGACTCATTGGAAAGACCCTGATGCTGGGAGAGATTGAAGGCAGGAGGAGAAGGGGATGACAGAGGACGAGATGGTTGGATGACATCCTTGACACAATGGACATGAGTTTGAGTAAACTCCAGGAGTTGGTGATGGACAGGGAAGCCTAGTGTGCTGCAGTCCACAGGGTCACATAGAGGTGGACATGACTGAGCGAATGAACTGAAGACAGCTAAGTCTGGGAGAAACTGAAGGTATTAGAGGCAATAGGGACGGAGACCTTAGAAAAAGAGGCGACAGGGACAGAGACCTTAGAAAAATGTCCTGCACTCAGCATCTTTGAAGTCATTATTCAGATACAGATGCTCTCTCCTGAAACAAGTCTAGTAAAGTGATTTGTATATTATTCCCAGTTATACAGTCATCCCCAAATCTGGTCCTTTTGGGATTCTATAAGCTACTGTACAGCTTTTAATACATTCCTTTTACGCTTGACTTTGCTGGAGAGGTTTCTATTGTCTGCAACAAGAATCCTAGCAGTACTCTGTCTGTTTATTTTAGTTTTTTCTCTAATTTATTTGGTTTTTTAACTTCCTACCTTTTAAGTCTTTTAAACTGCAGAATTCTTTTGTATAATTTTAGCTGCACATCAGAAAGTAGAAATATAAAGGAGAATTCATCCTGAGAAAAACTCTCAAAGGACCTCTCCATGTTTAATTTTAACAAGGAACTGGGAAATCTTGAGTTTCCATAAATCTGATTGAGAACAGGCACAACAGAAATTCTATAAATGTAATTTTGGAAATTTTCTTGCTAGTCTTTTTTAGAAGAGTTTTAGATTTACAGAAAAATAGTGCAGAAAGTAGAGTTACCATATATGTCCCCACCACCCTCCCTCAATACAGTTTCTTCTATTATCACCATCTTGTGATAACTTTGTCATAACTGATGAATCATTTTGATATACTATTAACTAAAGTATACAGTTACATTAGGGTTCGGTGTGTAGTGTATAGTTCTGTGGGCTTGAACAAATGCCTAATTTCATGTATCCATCATTAAAGTATCACACAAAATAGTTTCAACTACCCTAAAAATGCTCTGTGCTCCACATATTCTCCCCTTCCCACGCCATAACCCCTAACAACCTCTAATCTACTTTTACTTCAGTTTTGCCTTTTCTAGATGGTCATAGAGTTGGAATCATACAGTATATAACCTTTCCAGTCTGGCCTCTTTCATTTAGTAATATGCGTTTAGGTTCCTCTATGTCTTTTCATAGCTTGATGGTTGATTTCTTTTAGTGCTGAATAATACTTGACTATATGGATGCAAAACAGTTTGCTTACTCTTTTGCCTACTGAAGGATGTTTTGGTTGCTTCCAATTGTTGATAGTTATAAAGCTGCTATTAAGATTCATGTGCAGGTTTCAGTGTGGACATAAATTTTCAACTCATTTTGGGTTAATATCTAAGAGCAAAACTGTTGGATCATATGGCAAGTGTATGTTTGGCTTTGAAAGAAACTGCCAAAATGCCTTCCAAAGTAGCTGTTACATTTTATATTTTCATTAGCAATGAGTGAGTTTCTGTTGTTCTACACCCTCACCAGCATCTAGTGCTGCCAGTGTTTTAGACTTCGAACATTTAATAGGTCTGTAAGTAGTATTTTGATTTAATAAAGCAGACTTTTTAAAATCATTTTTAGATTTATTTTCTACTATATATGTATATATATATAAACAATCTAATCCATCATCATCTTTCCAAGTAATAGAAAGACTCTATTCTTTTAGTGTGTACATTTTTGTCCTAAATCCTTCCCTTACTAAAAGAGACTAGGATTTAATGTCAAATATATATGACTAGCTGTGTGTTTACTGATTATTTCTTTAATCAAAAAAAAATCTTCATAGGCATCCCATGCCTAAGAAGAAGACAAAAAACTTACCAAAACCGTGCATGTTATTTTCAGATCATAACCATAGGTTTCTCAGAAATATTCAGAAAACTGGGATTCTGTTCAAGGTAGGCTTATATATTCCTTTATCCAACAAGGGAGAATGAAATACATCTTTTGGAGCTGAGTCATAGCACTGACTGCCACTGCATTAAATGAAATTTAATGATTTAATTTCACATCTATCTCAATCTATATGAGTTTCGCCCTCAAAACCATCACCCTAGCCACTGTCATTGATAAATCCTCTTGAACTATTAACAAACCATATTCTCCATTTGGTCTCACAATAATAGTCCTCTCCAAATCTTGAGTGACCAAGGATGACTATCATAAAGTTGGGTTACAGAGGTTTTTTTCCCTTCAGTTCACTTCACTCAGTCGTGTCCGACTCTTTGTGACCCCATGAATTGCAGCACGCCAAGCCTCTCTGTCCATCACCAACTCCCGGAGTTAACCCATACTCACATCCATCAAGTCAGTGATGCCATCCAGCCATCTCATCCTCTGTTGTCCCCTTCTCCTCCTTGCCCCCAATCCCTCCCAGCATCAGAGTCTTTTCCAATGAGTCAACTCTTCACATGAGGTTGCCAAAGTACTGGAGTTTCAGCTTTAGCATCATTCCTTCCAAAGAAATCCCAGGGCTGATCTCCTTCAGAATGGATTGGTTGGATCTCCTTGCAGTCCAAGGGACTCTCAAGAGTCTTCTCCAACACCACAGTTCAAAAGCATCAATTCTTTGGCACTCAGCCTTCTTCAGTCCAACTCTCACATCCATACATGACCACAGGAAAAACCATAGCCTTGACTAGACGAACCTTTGTTGGCAAAGTAATGTCTCTGCTTTTGAATATGTTATCTAGGTTGGTCATAACTTTCCTTCCAAAGAGTAAGCGTCTTTTAATTTCATGGCTGCAGTCACCATCTGCAGTGATTCTGGAGCCCAAAAAAATAAAATCTGACACTGTTTCCACTGTTTCCCCATCTATTTCCCATGAAGTGATGGGACCGGATGCCATGATCTTCGTTTTCTGAATGTTGAGCTTTAAGCTAACTTTTTCACTCTCCTCTTTCACTTTCATCAAGAGGCTTTTGAGTTCCTCTTCACTTTCTGCCATAAGGGTGGTGTCATCTGCATATCTGAGGTTATTGATATTTCTCCTGGCAATCTTGATTCCAGCTTGTGCTTCTTCCAGTCCAGCGTTTCTCATGATGTACTCTGCATATAAGTTAAATAAGCAGGCTGACAATATACAGCCTTGACGAAATCCTTTTCCTATTTGGAACCAGTCTGTTGTTCCATGTCCAGTTCGAACTGTTGCTTCCTGACCTGCATACAGGTTTCTCAAGAGGCAGGTCAGGTGGTCTGGTATTCCCATCTCTTTCAGAATTTTCCACAGTTGATTGTGATCCACACAGTCAAAGGCTTTGGCATAGTCAATAAAGCAGAAATAGATGTTTTTCTGTTTCTCTCTTGCTTTTTCCATAATCCAGCAGATGTTGGCAATTTGATCTCTGGTTCCTCTGCCTTTTCTAAAACCAGCTTGACCATCAGGAAGTTCACGGTTCACATATTGCTGAAGCCTGGCTTGGAGAATTTTGAGCATTACTTTACTAGCGTGTGAGATGAGTGCAAGTGTGCGATAGTTTGAGCATTCTTTGGCATTGCCTTTCTTTGGGATTGGAATGAAAACTGACCTTTTCCAGTCCTGTGGCCACTGCTGAGTTTTCCCAATTTGCTGGCATATTGAGTGCAGCACTTTCACAGCATCATCTTTCAGGATTTGGAACAGCTCAACTGGAATTTCATCACCTCCACTAGCTTTGTTTGTAGTGATGCTTTCTAAGGCCCACTTGACTTCACATTCCAGGATTTCTGGCTCTCGGTCAGTGATCACACCATCGTGATTATATGGGTCGTGAAGATGTTTTTTGTACAGTTCTTCTGTGTATTCTTGCCATCTCTTCTTAATATCTTCGGCTTCTGTTAGGTCCATACCATTTCTGTCCTTTATCGAGCCCATCTTTGCATGAAATGTTCCCTTGGTATCTCTAATTTTCTTGACGAGATCTCTAATCTTTCCCATTCTGTTGTTTTCCTCTATTTCTTTGCATTGATCACTGAAGAAGGCTTTCTTATCTCTTCTTGCTATTCTTTGGAACTCTGCATTCAGATGCTTATATCTTTCCTTTTCTCCTTTGCTTTTCGCTTCTCTTCGTTTCACAGCTATTTGTAAGGCCTCCCCAGACAGCCATTTTGCTTTTTTGCATTTCTTTTCCATGGGGATGGTCTTGAACCCTGTCTCCTGTACAATGTCACGAACCTCATTCCATAGTTCATCAGGCACTCTATCTATCAGATCTAGGCCCTTAAATCTATTTCTCACTTCCACTGTATAATCATAGGGATTTGATTTAGGTTATACCTGAATGGTCTAGTGGTTTTCCCTACTTTCTTCAATTTAAGTCTGAATTTGGCAATAAGGAATTCATGATCTGAGCCACAGTTAGCTCCTGGTCTTGTTTTTGCTGACTGTATAGAGCTTCTCCATCTTTGGCTGCAAAGAATATAATCAATCTGATTTCGGTGTTGACCATCTGGTGATGTCCACGTGTAGAGTCTTCTCTTGTGTTATTGGAAGAGGGTGTTTAAATCCACTTATTCTAGTCAGTCTATAGTTACTCTTTCCAGCTGGCTAACTCTCTAGTGAATATATCCCTTGTCTTGAGCACCTAGAGATTTTCAAACAATAACTACAATTCTCACTTATTCTCATTTCAAATAACAACAACCAATTCTCACTGGTTGAATAAGGCTGCTGCTGCTGCTGCTGCTAAGTCGCTTCAGTCGTGTCTGGCTCTGTGCGACCCCATAGATGGCAGCCCACCAGGCTCCCCGTCTCTGGGATTCTCCAGGCAAGAACACTAGGGTGGGTTGCCATTTCCTTCTCCAATGTATGAAATGGAAAAGTGAAAGTGAAGTCACTCAGTTGTGTCCAACTCTTAGCGACCCCATGGACTGCAGCCCACCAGGCTCCTCTGTCCATGGGATTTTCCAGGCAAGAGTACTGGAGTGGGGTGCCATTGCCTTCTCCTACTACTACACTACTAAGAAACTAAAATCTAAATTTCACTTATGAAATGTGGATGCATGAGGTTCTAAAGGCAAAGACCCCTAATCTGCTAGCTTTTCTTTGGAAATCAAATGAATAAAAATATCAAGAGATTTCATATTTTTTCAATATGCATAAAATTTAGGCATCAATCACAAATACACAAATGGAAGATAGTATGAGAGAATACAAAAAACTGAGCATGTGAGTTAAAATCTACAGCATTAAGTTTGTGTGTATACATGTGTGTATCTCTTCAATCTAGTAGATTATCTCAGGACTCGTATATTTTTAAAGAACTATCTATGAAATTTAGTGTCCTTCTAACCCAAATAAGAAGACAGACTAGAGATCTTAAGACAGTAGGTAGCTTCTCTTTTCAGGTTGCTGTGTAATAAAGTTTCTTAATTGAAGCACAATTAAAATTTGGGGCCAAACAATTTTTTCTTAGTAGGTGGCTATTTTGTGCATAGTAGGATGCTTAGCAGCACCTCAGCCTCTATCCATTAGATAACAATAGCACCTTCCAGTATGACAACCAAAATGTTCCCTGAGGAAAAAAATTCTAACCAGTTGAGAACCACTGCTATGCATTTAAGCTGCGGTGCTTCTCAGTGAGCTAAATAACATTACATGCACTCCTAGTATCCTGACTATACTTAAATACATTATATTGTACACTATGTACTTAATCACTGAATATACCAAAACATACTAACTTTTTAATTAATTTTCAAGTCAAATATTTTTATGCAGAGAAGAAAGTTGGGAAACAATATTAGGTGATCTCAGACCCTTTCTTCTTCCACAAAAGTATGGCAAGAGTGCAAGATCATTGCCAGCACAACTGAAGACAAATGAAAAAGGCCAGTTACCAAGGGATTCCTGAAAGTACTACAAAAGCAGAAAGTGTGTAGAATACTAGAAGATCTAAGGTCAATTCACTGAGTCAGAAAATGCTTGTCCTACTATTAACATCTTTCAGAAGGCTGGATTTTTAAGGGATGAATTCAAGGTACATGTCCCATTTGTGAATTCTAGAAGTCGTATACCTTTCTGTAATTTCAGGGAAGAAAGAACAACATGGTATCAGCTAAAATACAAACTTGCTAAATTAGGCTAAAATGTCTAACATAAACATATCTCATAATTGATTTCACAAGTCATATTCTACTATATGCATTTACAAAATGGGATTAATAAGAACAGGCATTTTTCATTAGGTTCCAATTAAGTTCATAAACATGATTTTCTCTGGAATATACTCTGTATTTATAGCTTAATACAGTATCTGCTTCACTAAGATAATGTAGGTTGAGAGGAATGCCATAGTCATTCATTATCTACACAAATTTAAATAACATCAGATTTCTACAAACTTTGTATAAGGTTTACTACTTTCAAATATGCACAAATGAAGAAAACTTACATTTTTTGGCATTCCTTTCGTTCTCCCAACATGGGATCCCCCGTTTCTCCAAGAATGGTAGCTTCCACTTCATACTGAACAATAAGTGCTTTTTCTGATGGATGTACATCAATATTTCCTCCTTTAACTTTCCTATAAAAGAAAAACAGGATAGCTACATTAAAAGCTCACAAAACATCCAAGGTGTTTATCTAGTTCCTTGTTCCAAAAGCATGTGTGTTAGATTAACACATGCATTTAAATCAGATTTACTCTTGAATTGGGCCAAGAAATAACTCTTTTTCTCCAATTTTATAAACTCTTATGTTACACATATAATTCTTGGTCTTGCAGAAAGTACCTTTATGAAGAGCTCTGAAAAAATACATTTATCCAAAGAATCATGCATAATAGCCAGTGAATAAAAAAAAAATTAAAATGGTTGTGGAGAGAATAACGTCAATTGAAAGTCAGAAATTTAAAACCAAAGGCAGCTGCCCCAAAATTTATATTAAAAAAAAAAATCAACCTGCTCAATAGTTAACCCATTAACTGTTTAACAATTACAAAATAATAGTTATCAATTAACATAATTATATAAATTGAATTAGTACCTAAATCACACACAAATTGTGTAACAAAAGAGAATTTACAAGTTATATTCTATAGTCATGTGTCCAAAATTATAGAGACATTAGCAAGCTATAATCTCTGTGCTGTACATTACATCCTTGTCACTTATTGTAAGTTGTTTGTATCTACTAATTCCCTTCACCTATTTTGGCTCTCCTCTTACACTTCTCCCCTCTGGTGACCACTAGTTTATCTGTATCTCAGTGTCTGTTTTTATGCTGTTATACTTGTTCATTTGTTTTATTTTATATTCTACATATAAGTGAAAACATAGAGTATTTGGTCTTTCTCTGCCTGACTTATTTCACTAATCATATTTCAGTAATCATAATATCTTCCAGGTCCATCTGTGTTGTCACAATGATGAATTAATCACTACTTGCTATTGGTCACTTTAACAGCAGATAAAACAAGTTTTATTAAAAGAGATTGAAGAGACTGCAATGGAAGCAAGTAAAATTTTTCACCAGAGCTGGTTATCTGCATAATGGGATCTTTTAACCTAATGGGAAGGAAGAGAAATATGACAACTTCTTAAATTCCAAAAATCAGAAACTCAAAGCTTTTTCTTCAGTAGGAATAACTGGCTTATTTAAATGTAATTTTAAAATAATTTTTCACTTCAGTTCAGCAACCCCAGTACTGAATTTACATAGGAGGGGGTAACTGAATCCAATTGAAGAGAATCATAAGGATAAAATATAACTGCAGATCCTAGGAGCAACCTCATACTAACACTTTCAAAGTGGGTCTTCCACATATTAACAACTGACAGAACTTCAGAATTCTTTATTACAACAAGGCTACAGATGTAAGCCTTACCCTCTTAAGAGGAACTTAAGAGCCTCTTGATGAAGGTGAAAGAAGAGAGTTAAAAAGCTGGCTTAAAACTCAACTTTCAAAAAACTAAGATCATGGCATTCAGTCCCATCACTTCATGGCAAATAGATGTGGAAACAATGGACACAGTGACAGATTTTATTTTCTTGGGCTCCAAAATCAATGCAGATGGTGACTGCAGCCATGAAATTAAAAGACACCTGCTCCTTGGAAGAAAAGCTATGACAAACCTAGACAGCGTATTAAAAAGCAGAGACATCACTTTGGTGCTGTAATCTATATTAGAACAACAATTAACAGTCAAGTGTAGAGATGGAAATCAAATATACAGAAGCTAAAGTCTAGGTATGTCAGCAACTAAACTAACTGACAGAAAGATATCCAGATATAAAAAATAAAAGCAGAAACTAGGGATGCCAGTAAAAAACAGAGAATTAGAAAAATATGGATGTGTTATATATATACATACATGTTACAGAGAATGGTACCGCTTCTAAAAGGTAAGATAAATGCATGTAAATTCAAGCTAGCAATCAAAAGCTAGAGGAACCACAGGAATTCAAGACAGTAAGCAAGTACAGCTAAAAAACAAACGTTAATATAGCACTAAAGAAACTATCTTCACTATAAAGAGAAACAGTTATTCCCTTCCTGATGAGATGGAGAGCAACCCCAGTACCGAACTTAAACAGGAGGGGGTAACTGTATTCAATTGAAGAGAAGGATAAAACATAATTGCAGATCCTAAGAGCAACCTCATACTATACTTTCAAAGTGGGTCTTCTACATATTAACAACTTATAGAAAAGCATAATGGTTATCCTTTGGTTTGATATTTTGCCTTTCCCAAGGAAATTTAAATAGTTCAAAGAACTTCACTATTCCTTTTCAGTTTGGGGGCTTTCTTTTGTACATGTATTTTAAAGAAACTAATTTTATTTATTTACTTACCACTAGTACAATTTGTTTACTGTAGAGAAAAACAGAACACAGAAATTAGCAAAAAGAAAAAATAAACCAAAAAACCCAGGAGAAACCAATTGTTACAATTTTAGCACATATACATCCAGACATTTTCCTATTTATAGATAAATAATATATAACCAGAGAATGTTAGCTCTAGAATTTCCTTAAGAAAAGGCTTAAGGTAGCAATTTGGTAGGGCTGAAACTATATTTTAATAGCAAGTGACATAAGAGTGATCAGATCAGATCAGATCAGTCGCTCAGTCATGTCCAACTCTTTGCAACCCCATGAATTGCAGCACGCCAGGCCTCCCTGTCCATCACCAGCTCCCGGAGTGCACTCAGACTCACGTCCATCGAGTCAGTGATGCCATCCAGCCATCTCATCCTCTGTCGTCCGCTTCTCCTCCTAACCCCAATCCCTCCCAGCATCAGAGTCTTTTCCAATGAGTCAACTCTTTGCATGAGGTGGCCAAAGTATTGGAGTTTCAGCTTTAGCATCATTCCTTCCAAAGAAATCCCAGGGCTGATCTCCTTCAGAATGGACTGGCTGGATCTCCTTGCAGTCCAAGGGACTCTCAAGAGTCTTCTCCAACACCACAGTTCAAGAGCATCAATTCTTCGGCGCTCAGCCTTCTTCACAGTCCAACTCTCACATCCATACATGACCGCAGGAAAAACCATAGCCTTGACTAGATGGACTTTTGTTGGCAAAGTAATGTCTCTGCTTTTGAATATGTTATCTAGGTTGGTCATAACTTTCCTTCCAAGGAGTAAGCGTCTTTTAATTTCATGGCTGCAGTCACCATCTGCAGTGATTCTGGAGCCCAGAAAAATAAAGTCTGACACTATTTCCACTGTTTCCCCATTTATTTCCCATGAAGTGAAGGGACCGGATGCCATGATCTTCGTTTTCTGAATGTTGAGCTTTAAGCCAACTTTTTCACTCTCCTCTTTCACTTTCATCAAGAGGCTTTTGAGTTCCTCTTCACTTTCTGCCATAAGGGTGGTGTCATCTGCATATCTGAGGTTATTGATATTTCTCTCGGCAATCTTGATTCCAGCTTGTGTTTCTTCTAGTCCAGCGTTTCTCATGATGTACTCTGCATAGAAGTTAAATAAACAGGGTGACAATATACAGCCTTGACGAAATCCTTTTCCTATTTGGAACCAGTCTGTTGTTCCATGTCCAGTTCGAACTGTTGCTTCCTGACCTGCATACAGGTTTCTCAAGAGGCAGGTCAGGTGGTCTGGTATTCCCATCTCTTTCAGAATTTTCCACAGTTGATTGTGATCCACACAGTCAAAGGCTTTGGCTTAGTCAATAAAGCAGAAATAGATGTTTTTCTGTTTCTCTCTTGCTTTTTCCATGATCCAGCGGATGTTGGCAATTTGATCTCTGGTTCCTCTGCCTTTTCTAAAACCAGCTTGAACATCAGGAAGTTTACGGTTCACATATTGCTGAAGCCTGGCTTGGAGAATTTTGAGCATTACTTTACTAGCGTGTGAGATGAGTGCAAGTGTGTGGTAGTTTGAGCATTCTTTGACATTGCCTTTCTTTGGGATTGGAATGAAAACTGACCTTTTCCAGTCCTGTGGCCACTGCTGAGTTTTCCAAATTTGCTGGCATATTGAGTGCAGCACTTTCACAGCATCATCTTTCAGGATTTGGAACAGCTCAACTGGAATTTCATCACCTCCACTAGCTTTGTTCGTAGTGATGCTTTCTAAGGCCCACCTGACTTCACATTCCAGGATGTCTGGCTCTAGGTCAGTGATCACACCATCGTGATTATATGGGTCGTGAAGATGTTTTTTGTACAGTTCTTCTGTGTATTCTTGCCATCTCTTCTTAATATCTTCGGCTTCTGTTAGGTCCATACCATTTCTGTCCTTTATCGAGCCCATCTTTGCATGAAATGTTCCTTTGGTATCTTTGATTTTCTTGAAGAGATCCCTAGTCTTTCCCATTCTGTTGTTTTCCTCTATTTCTTTGCATTGATCACTGAGGAAGGCTTTCTTATCTCTTCTTGCTATTCTTTGGAACTCTGCATTCAGATGCTTTTATCTTTCCTTTTCTCCTTTGCTTTTCGCTTCTCTTCTTTTCAGTTGTTTGTAAGGCCTCCCCAGACAGCCATTTTACTTTTTTGCATTTCTTTTCTATGGGAATGTCTTGATCCCTGTCTCCTGTATAATGTCACGAACCTCATTCCATAGTTCATCAGGCACCCTATCTATCAGATCTAGGCCCTTAAATCTATTTCTCACTTCCACTGTATAATCATAAGGGATTTGATTTAGGTCGTACCTGAATGGTCTAGTGGTTTTCCCTACTTTTTTCAATTTAAGTCTGAATTTGGCAATAAGGAGTTCATGGTCTGAGCCACAGTCAGCTCCTGGTCTTGTTTTTGCTGACTGTATAGAGCTTCTCCATCTTTGGCTGCAAAGAATATAATCAATCCATTTCGGTGTTGACCATCTGGTGATGTCCATGTGTACAGTCTCTCTTGTGTTGTTGGAAGAGGGTGTTTGTTATGACCAGTGCATTTTCTTGGCAAAACTCTATTAGTCTTTGCCCTGCTTCATTCCGTATTCCAAGGCCAAATTTGCCTGTTACTCCAGGTGTTTCTTGACTTCCTACTTTTGCATTCCAGTCCCCTATAATGAAAAGGACATCTTTTTTGGGTGTTAGTTCTGAAAGGTCTTGTAGGTCTTCATAGAACCATTCAACTTCAGCTTCTTCAGCATTACTGGTTGGGGCATAGACTTGGATTACTGTGATACTGAATGGTTTGCCTTGGAAACGAACAGAGATCATTCTGTCATTTTTGAGATTGCATCCAAGTACTGCATTTTGGACTTTTTTGTTGACCATGATGGCCACTCCATTTCTTCTGAGGGATTCCTGCCCGCAGTAGTAGATATAATGGTCATCCAAGTTAAATTCACCCATTCCAGTCCATTTCAGTTCGCTGATTCCTAGAATGTCGACATTCACTCTTGCCACCTCTTGTTTGACCACTTCCAATTTGCCTTGATTCATGGACCTGACATTCCAGGTTCCTATGCAATACTGCTCTTTACGGCATCGGACCTTGCTTCTATCACCAGTCACATCCACAGCTGGGTATTGTTTTTGCTTTGGCTCCATCCCTTCATTCTTTCTGGAGTTATTTCTCCACTGATCTCCAGTAGCATATTGGGCACCTACTGACCTGGGGAGTTTCTCTTTCAGTATCCTATCATTTTGTCTTTTCATACTGTTGAGAGTTTCAAATAAGATGAATCCAAAGGAAGCCATAACAAGGTATATTGAAAAATGTCAAAAGTTAAAGACAAGGAGAGAATCTTAAATTCAATAAAACAACTTGTGGCATACAAGGGAATCCCCATAAGATTATCAGCAGATATTCAACAGAAATTCTGTAGTTCAGAAGTAGCAGAATATAATCAAAATGGTGAAAGGAAAAAACTGCCAGCCAGTTTTTACTCTATAAAAAAGCCAGTTTATCTTTCACTCACACACACACACACACACACCTAGAAACATAATACTGAACATAAAACTTCAGCAACATAATACTGAACAACCAATGTGTCAAAGAAATCAATACCTTTAGACAAATAAAAGTGAAAATAAAACATAAAACAAAACTTGATGCTGCAAAAGCAGTTCTAGCAGTTCATAGAGATAAATGCCTATATCAAAAAAAACAAAACAAAACAAAACAAAACAAAACAGCTTTTCTGGTGGTCTAGCGGTTAAGAATGCACTTGCCAATGCAGAGGACATGGGTTCCATCCCTGATCTGGGAAGATCCCACATGCTATAGAGCGACTAAGCCTGTGCGTCACAACTGCTAAGCCAACACTCTACAGCCTGTGATTCACAACTACTGAGCCCACGTGCTGCAACTACTGAAGCCTGTGCACCTAGAGCCCTGGCACTGCAACCAGAGAGGCCACGGCAATCAGAAGCTTACGCCGCAATGGAGAGTACAGCAGTCCCACTCACCACAGCTAGAGAAGACCTGCACATAGCAAGGAAGACCCAGCACATCCAAAAATAAATAAATCTTTAAAAAAAAAAAGTCTCAAATAATCTAACTTTACACCTTAAGTTACTGGAAAAAAAATAACAAACAAAACCCAGAGTTAGTAAAAGAAAGGAAATAATAAAGATCAAAAGGGAAATAAATGAAATAGACACTATAAGGACAATAGAAAAGATCAATGAAACTCAGAGCTGGTTCTTTGGAAAGGTAAACACAATTGACAAACCTTTAGCTAGGCTAACCAGGAAAAAGACAGAGTTGTACAAATACCTTGGAGATCTTAAGGGTTCATTGTCAGAGCACTGCAATAAAGGAAGTATCATTATAAAGCATTAAGTATCATTAAAAACAAGTCATGTACATTTGTTTCCCAGTGCACATAAATGCGATGTTTACACTATGCTGTGATATAAGTGTGCAATAACACTTTGCTTAAAAATCAATGTACTCATCTTAATTTTAAAATATTTATTTCTAAAAAATGCTAACCATCCATATCTTCAGCATGATATAATCTTTTGCAATAGTAATATCAATGATAACCGATCACAGATCACCATAACATATATAACAAGGATGGAAAAATTTGAAATACTGGGAGAAGCACCAAATGGGGCATAGAGACATGAAGTGAACAAATGATATTGGAACAATGGTACTGATAGACTTGGTTGGCTCAGGGTTGCCACAACATTAATTTATAAAAATGCAATATCTGCAAAGTGTAATAGAGCAAAGTGCAATCAAATGAGGTGGGTCCATAAATAAAACCAGAAATAAAAAGGTTATAATTAATACCATAGAAATATAAAAGATCTCAATAACTACTATTAACAATTATATTCCAACATATTAGACAACATAGAAGAAATAGATAAATTCCTAGAAACATACACTACTCCCCTCAAGACTGAATCATGAAGAAATAGAAAGTCAGAATAGACTGATTACTAATAAGATTAAATCAGTTGCAAAAAACCTCCCAACAAACAAAAGACCAGGATCAGATGGCTTCATGGGTGAATTTTACCCATGTTTAAAGTATCGACACCAATCTTTTTCAAAATCTTCTCAAAAACTAAAGAGGAAAGAACATTCCCAAACTCATTTCATGAGGCCAATATTACCATGATACCAAAACCAGACAAAGACGCTACAAAGCAGAAAAATAACCTGATGAACACAGATGCAAAAACCCTCAAGAAAATACCAGGAAACCAAATTCAACAATACATTAAAACAATTATCAAATGGAATTTATTCCAGGGATGTAAGGATGGCTCAACAAAACACAAATCAATCAATGTAATACACCCAAACAAAATTAAGAATAAAAGTCATAAACATCTCAATAAATATGGAAAAAGCATTTGAAAAATTCAATATACATTTATGATAAAAACTGTCAATAAAGTGGTTATACAGGGACAAATCTCAACACAATATAGGCCGTATATGACAAGCCCATGGCTAACATTATATTGAGTGAAAAATTGAAAGCTTTTCCTGAAAGATCAAGAACAAGTCAAGGATGCCAATTCTTGCTACTTCTATTCAAATAGTATTGGAAGTGCTAGCCAAAATGATTGAACAAGAAGAAGTGTAAAGTATCCAAATCAGAAAGGAAAAATAATGCCATCACTATATGCACATGACATGATACTACATAGAAAACCCTAGACTCCACAAAAAAAACTGTTAAGAACTAGTAAAATTAAGTAAAGTTGCAAGATATAAAATCAACATATATAAATTAGTTCCCTTTCTTTACACTAATATGAACTACCAGAAAGGGAAATGAAGAAAACACTCTCATTTACAAATGCATCAAAAAGAATAAAATACCTAAGAAATAAATTTAACCAAGGAGATTAAAGACCTGTATATTGAAAACTATAAGACAATAATGAAAAAAATTGAAAAAGACACAAATAAAGGGAAATATATTCCATGCTTATGAATTAGAAGAATTAAAATTGTTAAAATGTCCATATTACCCAAAACAATCTAAAAATTAAAATGCAATCCTTATCAAAATCTCAATGCAGAAACTATAAAACTCTCAGAGGAAAACATAGGCAAAACACTCTTTGACATAAGTCACAGCATTATCCTCTTTGACCCACCTCCTAAAGTAATGGAAATTAAAACAAAAAGAAACAAGTGGGACTTAATTAAAATTAAAAGCTTTTGCACAGCAAAGGAAAATATTAAAAAAATGAAAAGACAAGCCTCAGAAAGAGAGAAAACAACTGCAAATGAAACTGACAAAGGATTAATCTCCAAAATATACAAGCAGTTTATGCAGCTCAATATCAGAAAAACAACCCACCCAATCAAAAAGTTGGAGGAAGACCTAAACAGACATTTCTCCAAAGATGACATACAGATGGCCAACAAACACACACAAAGAGGCTCAACATGGCTCATTATTCAGTTCAGTTCAGTTCAGTCGCTCAGCTCAGTTCAGTGTCCAACTCTTTGCGACACCATGAATCGAAGCATGCTAGGCCTCCCTGTCCATCACCAACTCCCGGAGTGTACTCACACTCACGTTCATCGAGTCAGTGATGCCATCCAGCCATCTCATCCTCTGTTGTCCCCTTCTCCTCCTGCCCCCAATCCCTCCCAGCATCAGAGTCTTTTCCAGTGAGTCAACTCTTCGCATGAGGTGGCCAAAGTACTGGAGTTTCAGCTTTAGCATCATTCCTTTCAAAGAAATCCCAGGGCTGATCTCCTTGCAGTCCAAGGGACTCTCAAGAGTCTTCTCCAACACCACATTATTAGAAAAATGCAAATCAAAACTACAATGAGGTATTACCTCAAACCTGTCAGAATGGCCATCATCAAAAAATCTACCAACAATAAATGTTGGGACAGTATGCAGAGAAAAGGGAACCCTTTTGCACTGCTGGTGGGAATGATTCAGTCACTATGGAGAACGGTATGGAGATTCCTTAGAAACCTAGGAATAAAACTACTGTATGACCCAGCAATCCCACTACTGGGCATATAAACCTGTAACTAAAAAGTCACACGTACCCCAGTATTCATAGCAGCACTATTTACAATAGCTAGGATATGGAAGCAACCTAGATGTCCACTGGCAGACAAATGAATGGATAAGGAAGTTGTGGTACGTATGTACAAAGAAATATTACTCAGCCATAAAAAGGAACACATCTGAGTCAGTTCTAGTGAGGTAGATGAACCTAGAGCCTGTTACACAGGTGAAGTAAGTCTGAAAGAGAAAAACAAATTTCATATATTAATGCCTATATACGGAATCTAGAAAAATGCTACCGATGAACCAATCAACAGGGCAGAAATAGAGACTCAGACATAGAGAACAGACTTTGGACACAGTGAGGGAAGGAGAGAGTGGGATGAATTGAGAGAGTAGCACTGACATATATACACTACCATGTGTAAAACAGAGCCAGTGGGCAGCTGCTGTATGGGCACAGGGAGCTCAATCCAGTGCTCTACGACAACTGAGAGGAGTGGAATGGGGTGAAGGGAGGATGGGGGGAGAGTTCAGGAGGGAGGGGGCACATGTGTACTTGTGGCTGATTCATGTTGTTGTATAGCAGAAGCCAACACAATACTGTAAACCAACTACCCTCCAACTGAAAATAAATTAAAAAATCAAAAAAACTCAATAGCAATTTTCACAGAAATAGAACAAAAAATCCTAAATGTGTATAGAACCACAGAAGATCCTGAATAGCCAAAGCAATGTGAGGAAGAACAAAGTTAGCAGCATCATGTGCCCTAAATTTAATCTATATTACAAAGCTACAGTAATCAAAGCATATGGTACCGGCATAAAAACAGACTCACAGATCAATGGAACAGAATAGAGAGCCCATAAAGAAACCCGCACACATATGGCCAATCAATTTACAACATAGGAGCCAACCATATACACCTGGGAAAAGACTGTCTCTTCAATAAATACTGTTGAGAAAACCATATTCAGTTCAGTTCAGTTCAGTCGCTCAGTCATGTCCGACTCTTTGCGACCCCATGAACTGCAGCACGCCAGACCTCCTTGTCCATCACCAACTCCCGGAGTTCACTCAAACTCACGTCCATCGAGTCGGTGATGCCATCCAGCCATCTCATCCTCTGTCGTCCCCTTCTCCTCCTGCCCCCAATCCCTCCCAGCATCAGAGTCTTTTCCAATGAGCCAACTCTTCGCATCAAGTGGCCAAAGTATTGGAGTTTCAGCTTCAGCATCAGTCCTTCCAATGGACACCCAGGACTGATCTCCTTTGGGATGGACTGGTTGGAGCCTGGCGGTCTACAATTCACGGGGTCACAAAGAGTTAGACAGTCCTGAGCGTGCAAGCATGCACACGCATGCACACACACAATACACATCTCTGTACACTCCCACACATATACACACTCAGCAATAAAAAGGAAATTTTATCATTTGCGACAATATGAACAGATCTTGAGAGCAATATACTATGAGAAATAATTCAGAGATAGACAAATACCATATTTTCAAACTAATATGTGAAATATAAAAGTAAAACAAAACTTGTTAGTGACCTCATAAATACAGATAAGTTGGTGGTTGCCAAAGGTCGGGGTGGGGAGTGGGTGAAGGTGGTTGAAAGGTATGAACTTACAGTTATAAAAGAGATAAGACCTGGGGTTGCAATGTATAGCATGGTTTCTATGGTTAATAATACTATACTGTAACATGAAAACTGCTAAGAGAATAAATCTTAAAAGTTCTTATCACAAGAAAAAAAATTGTTATTGTGTAGTGATGGATGTTAACTAGACTTAGTGTGGTAATCATTTGACAATATATATAAATATCAGATCATTATGTTGTACATAATGAAACTAATATAATGGTATATGTCAATTATATATCAATTTTTAAAAAAGACTTCAATGTAATGACCTAATTTTATATTTTGAGGAACTAGAAAAAGAGCAAATGAAACACCAAGCTATTAGAAGGAAGAAAATAATAAAGACAGAGATAAAATAGAGAATAGAAAAACAACAGAGGAAATTAAAAAAATCAAAAGTTGGTTCTTGGAAAAGATCAAAAAAATTGACAAACCTTTAGTTTAACTAAGACTCAAATTACTAGAACTGGAAATTAAAGTGGGCATTACTACTATTATCTCTGACCTCACAGAGATTAAGAACTGTAAGCCAACAAAGATAATAACCTAGATGAAATGGTGAAACTACTAGAAACTTACAAACTACCAAAATTGATTCAAAAGAAATAGTAATTCTGAATTCCCCCCTAATAAGTAAAGAGATTGAATCAGTGATGAAAAATTTGCCAATGAAGAGAAGCCTGCTGTTGCTGCTGCTAAGTCGCTTCAGTCGTGTCCGACTCTGCGACTCCATACACAGCAGCCCACCAGGCTCCCCGTCCCTGGGATTCTCCAGGCAAGAACATTGGAGTGGGTTGCCATTTCCTTCTCCAATGTGTGCAAGTGAAAAGTGAAAGTGAAGTCGCCCAGTCGTGTCCGACTCTTAGCGACCCCATGGACTGCAGCCTACCAGGCTCCTCCGCCCATGGGATTTTCCAGGCAAGAGTACTGGAGTGGGGTGCCATTGCCTTCTCCGAAGAGAAGTCTAGGACCAGATAATTTCAACAGTGAATTCTACCAAATTAACACCAATCCTTCTCAAACTCCTCTAAAATTACGGAAAACAAAGGGAACACTTCCCAATTTATCCTGAGGCCAGTCTATCTTGATACCAGAAAAAGACAAAGACGCCATCAAAACACAACATATTTTCAATATAATTTATGAATATCCTTTATGAATATGTATGCAGAAATTCTTACCCTTTTGCAGCTTATAGACCAATGAGAAAGACAAACAATAATAACAAAGTAGTTACTGCTGCTGCTAAGTCGCTTCAGTCGTGTCCGACTCTGTATGACCCCACAGACAGCAGCCCACCAGGCTCCCCCGTCCCTGGGATTCTCCAGGCAAGAGTACTGGAGTGGGTTGCCGTTGCCTTCTCCGAACAAAGGACAATTTATTGGGTATTATGGAAAGCTAGCAGGTGTATATGACCTGCATGGTGGATTGTGTGGTGGGGAAGGGCAGCTCAGGTAGACTGTGAGGTGGGAAAGGACAGTGTCACAGAAGTGACACTTAAGCTGCAACAGGAAACATGAAGAGTTAGCTGGGTAATGAATCAGGCAAGGGCCCTTGGAATCTAACACCGAAACATACAGGGATCTAAAAGAAGTAATTTCTGAAAATGTTGGGGGCAAGAGGGGAACAGAGAGAGATGAAACTGAAAAGGCAGGTGCTATAAGAGCAATGGAAAGCCATTAGAGAGTTTTAAGAGTCAAAAAACATTGTTTAATCCCCACTAGATTTTAACTATTTATACTATTTGTGTGTATATCTGACTGAGGATATGAACTGTGTCTATTTCATCATTTCCTCAGTGACCAGAACAATGCTAGGCATGCAGTAAGTATTTAGTAAGTATGTATTAAGCATTATTAAATAAAAATACTAACTGGCAGTAGAAAAATGAAGCCCAATTTTTGATTCTCTAATGTATCACATCGGAGAAGGCAATGGCACCCCACTCCAGTACTCTTGCCTGGAAAATCCCATGGATGGAGGAGCCTGGTAGGCTACAGTCCATGGGGTCGCAAAGAGTCAGACACGACTGAGCGACTTCACTTTCACTTTTCACTTTCATGCATTGGAGAAGGAAACGGCAACCCACTCCAATGTTCTTGCCTGGAGAATCCCAGGGACGGCGGAGCCTGGTGGGCTGCCGTCTATGGGGTCACACAGAGTCGGACACAACTGACGTGACTTAGCAATGACTTAGCAATGTATTACATAAATGTAAATATAAAGAGACTAGAGATTTCTCAGTGATAGCTACTATTGTAGCTATCTGAAATAGCTATTGTAACCACTGAAATTATAATAATCACTCTAATTAAAACTAGAGTGAATCAATTAGATTGAAAACATACTGCCCTCTTGTTAAAAACAAAATAAAAGTAAAATTATTACAAAAGGAATACAGGTAATTACTATCAAAGAATCAATCATTAAAATGGAATGTTCTGTAAAACATTATAAGCCATCCAGTCTATATGATTATTTGTTGGATGCACATTTCTAAAATGAAAGCAGGCAATGCAAACTCTTTATTTATGTTGTCCAAATTAGACAAAATGGAGAAGTGTATATTTCAGTCTTTCCAGATTCTGACCTTATTTTACTGCAAACATTACATCAGAGTGGCTAATTTGATTTTATTTGTTGGACTCCCCATCATATAAAAGTAAGCAATGGGTTGACAATTACAAGTCATAGGATGCCTAAGGGACCACAGGGTACAAGAATTCTAATAAAACTATCTTCTGGCACAACTACAATTGCGTGAAAATAAGCTAATGATGTAATAGTGACTCTGCTCTGGAAGAACCTGGAATTTAAAAGGTGAAGGAGAATTTCTTGTTTTCTTCTTTCACAAAATTTTCAATCAAGATATTTTAAATGAATGATGTAAGCAAAATTCAGTGAGGAAATAAATGCTGACTGTATACCTGCTATGATTACATTTTTTAAAAAATGCTTACTGGTAAGCCCTGGTTATGTATCAATTTCAGATATATTTCCATACAATATGATAGACAGGCAATATACACCTTAGGCCTGCAAAGAAGGTGAATGCAATTGGTTGGTTGGTTGGTTGATTTTATAATAGTTTCAATCACTTTTAAGAGTCTGTTAAAGGTTAGATCTTTCTATGATTACGGCCCTCCAAGCCAGGATAAATATATTTAGTAAAAGTATATTATGAATTGAAATGATGTCACTATCTTACATGTATGTTTTATCTTTTAAAAATATTTTTATATGTGGTTCTCATATCTCTCATTAAGTAATATTTGCCCCACTATTACATAAGGAAACTGAGTCCAAAAAAATACATGAGACTGACTAAGGGTATTTACACAATCAGTGATAAAGCCTCAGCTAAAAATGAAGAGTTCTTATTAAAGTATTTTTTTTCTCTTCCATCACTACTAACTCTTGGTCCAATGAAAGGTATCTTTTTTTTTCTTTGAGGGATGATCTTATCTTCGACCTGAGTCAAATAGTCGGAGATTACATTTTTCTTTAAGGAGTAATTGATACTACAAACATTTTTAAACTAAAGAAATGCCAATTTCATGTCATGCTCCGAACAAATCTCTTGATAATTAACAAAAATTACAGTATACATGGCAGTGAAATGAACGAAATGGATGAGGAAAGCAGAAACAGACTGGACATCAGCATCTCAATCCAGCCTTCCATGAATTAAAAGCCACCACTTCTTTCCCCTTCATTATTTCAAAACCCCATGGCAGCGAACCCCATATTGGAGAACACAGAACAGAGGCGCCAGAATACATTTCCAAGCACCCATAAGATTTATCTAGTAGGGGGAAACAGAGAGTCGGAGGATGGGATGCGGGGAGAGAGGAGACACAGTATACTCCGCCCTTCTCCCCTCTCCCACAATGTGAGGTATCGAGGAAACCATCTTCAATGCTGTCAGGGCCCCGCTGAGTCAGGGAAGAAGGCTGGAGAAAACCGCACCCCACAAGGACCCCTTCCTCTTTTCAATTCACCTTTATCCCTCCCTTTCCATGATTTTTCCCGTCTCCCATCCCTATTCTAAGCCTCTGGCTTTGCCCAGTGACACTTCATGGCCAACCCAAGAACCTCTTAAGAATATCCTCACGGTCCGAGCAAGGAGGGGAGGACCGACCCTTGGGGAGTCGTCACCTTTTGAGGTATCTGGCGTCCTCCCCCTGCATGGCGGCGACGACGGCGGCGTGGGGAGGATGGGAGTGTCTGAGAGAGGCCGGCCGGGCTATGTCCGGGGACGCTGGCCAATGTACCCCACACCCAAAGGCGATGACAGTCCTGAGGCCTGCAAGGCGGGGCAGCTACGGCGCTGTGGTTACCTCGGTGAGGCCACCGGCTCCTCCCACCACTACTGAGCCCCAAAACACTGGAGCTGCTCAGACCCGCCCACAGCTGCCCGGGTGAGCTCCGCCCCAAGGCGCATGCGCCTGCTCCAGCGGCGCCAGTGTGCGCAGGCTCAGTATGCGGGGCTGGCCCTTGGGACTAATCTGACGCACCCTGCAGCCGAACATGAAAGTATTTGCGGCAGATTTCAGCGTGCTTAGTTAAAGGGTGTCTCCGTGCTCACCGCCCCCTTGAGGATGGGAAATGAAAGAGTCATCCCCCCAGTCGAATTGGAATTTCTGGTCTTTTGCTTCAAGACAGGGAGAAGAAATCCATTAACCATTTAATTAGAGAATGCTCTTGAACAGTCCAGCCCTTGGCTAAGAACCTGTAAAGAAAGGCGTGTACGTGGGGCATTGTGGAAAAGGAAGGTGGAAAAGGAAGAGCACTGATTGCGCTGGAGAAGTTGGAATTTGTGCCGACAATGTAGCCCTTGTACAAAATGAATACAATTAATATCAACTTTGATCAAAGGGCAAATCTGTCTCTTCCACTTTGATATCCTAAATCTACAATGCACTTCCCCCCTCCCCTCTCCCCCTCCCCCCAACGAAAACAGCTCCTGAAATTACAACTTCAATGAACTATTCTGAACTTTAGATACTTTTGGATTCATTTTCCCTGAGACAGGCAGCTCTTAGCAATTCTGGCCATAGGGCAGGGGGCTGTTTTTTTGTTGTTGTTGTTTGTTTTGGTTTTATCTTTTTTAAACTGAAATAGAGTTGATATAATGTGCCAATCTCATCATTCTAAATGAAGTCAGAAAGACAAATACCATATAATATCACTTATATGTGGAATCAAAGGAGGGATACGAAGAAGGCATTTCTACTCCCCACCTGCAATCCTGTCACTTACTCTAGGTTCTCCATTTTGACACCTTGGGCTATGTCAACACCACTCTTCTCCTGTCTTTTTCATACGCACTAAGTTAATGCAATGCAATACACGGAATATATAAGTATGGACACAGTCCATACCAATAAGAGATGGTATTGCCTACCCATTCACACAGGCTACACTATTTCTATCAATGTTTTAGTCATTCCTCCAGTCTTCCAGGGATGGTTATAAAGCTAACTTTGACAGCTTTCTTTGTATCATGACCTCTTATTAAGCTATTTAAAAATCTTATCATTTCTTCCTTCAAGATATTTCTGCAATCCAGCTTTTAAATTCTCACTTCTACCTACTAGCCTAATCATTTCATACTTGGAATACTGCAGTTCTTTCCTGTTTTCTTGTTTTTTTAATATTCATTCTCATAACTGATACAAATTTTACAAATCATCACTTATAGGTAGATTACCTTAAAACCTCCACACTATCTAATATTGCCAGATCACAGTATCTATTAAAATGTATGTTGTTGTTTAGTCACTAAGTCCTGTGTGACTCTTTTGTGACCCCATGGACTATAGCCTGCCAAGCTCCTCTGTCCATGGGATTTCCCAGGCAACAATACAAGTGTTGGTTGCCATTTCCTTCTCCAGGGGATCTTCCCAACCCAGGGATCAGACCTGCATCTCCTGCACATACTTGCAATGTAAGCGTCTTGAGATCAGAGATTTTGCTTTGCTTACTTCTGAATCCTTAGGATAGCACCTGGCTCATAGTTGACATCAAATAAATATCTGGAGTTGAAAAAAATGCATATCTGATCTTGAAACAATAATCACAACAAAAATCTAGAGGAAAGAGGGAGGCTTAAGGGGAAGGGACATATGTATACTTATGACAGATTCACATTGTTGTATGGCAGAAACCAATATGACATTGTAAAGCAATTATCATCCAATCAAAAAAAAAAAACAAAAAAAAAAAAAACTGAAAGAAATGCCCTGAGGCCAGGCAGGAAGAACTGAAAACTAGATCAATAAGATAAACTGAAATTGGGGCTGAACTAGAGAAACTTTCAGTCTATAGTGGGAACAGTAGGCATCTTATTCTTGAGCCTAGGCATCTTATTCTTGAAAGTAAGAAATATTAATGGGATTGTGTTCAAAAGACACTAGTCAATTTTTAGGCAATTTTCCTCAAAAGGAATAATTACATGGTTGATTTAACACATAATAAAAATCCAGGAGTCCATAATGATACTCAATGACTCATAGAAACACAGAAAAACAAAACCTCACTTTCATTGAAGGTAATGACTACATCAAATCCTTAACTCTGAAAATTGGTAATTAAAGGAAATAATAAAGCATTTAATCCAAGTCTTTTGGAAATAAACCATAATTTACCTCCTTTTAATGAGGGAAAGCTTTTTTCATTTTTAAACAGAAAATGTCTGCTAGTACTAGAGCAATATCATGATAGTTACTATTCTGTGAACACCGAGAAATAATACACCTCATTGATTTATTATAACATAATTTAAAATGTGGCAAAATTTCACCCCACAAATTACCTGATAATTCTAAATGGAATAAAATATGTTACTTTACAATGGGGAGATCAGCATTTTAAACAAACAAGTAAATGAGGTATCATTAGTAGTCATAGTCCCTGATAGTATATGCAATAGGAAGCACACAAGATCACCTATTAAGTATTCTTTTTTTTTCTTATGCAACTTCACAGTTTTTTTAAATTTATTTTAATTGGAGGCTAATTACTTTACAATATTGTAATGGTTAAAAATATGGAACGCTTCACAAATTTGCGTGTTATCCTTGTGCAGGAGCCATGCTAATCTTCTCTGTATTGTTCCAATTTTTAGTATATGTGCTGCCAAAGTGAGCACCTATTAAGTATTCTTGATGAAAATTAACCTGAATTTAACTAAATTGTTCTATCTAAAAAGACTAATCTATATCTATAAAAGGGCTTGCCTTGTGGCTCAGCCTGCAATGTGGGAGACCTGAGTTCAATCCCTGGGTTGGGAAGATCCCCTGGAGAAGGAAAAGACTACCTACTCCAGTATTCTGACCTGGAGAATTCCATGAACTGTAAAGTCCATGGGGTCGCAATGGAGTGACTTTCACTTTCACTTACATAAAAGACTAATAAATGAAAATCTCAATTAAATAGAGTTGGGAAGCAGAATGAGGAGCTCTTATGGCCCCTGTTGATAGCAGAGCCTGACAGAAGGAGGAGTCTTCCTCTTTCCTGGCAAGGTCACAGTCAATGAAAAGTCATGGACTCTTTGTTTACTATAGCCCTCCCAACATAATTTTTCTCTCTATAAAAGCATTGCCTAATGGGCACTTGCAAGTGGTTCACCTCAATTTCAGACCCCAAATTACAATGTTCTGCTGAGCCCAAATAAATACATCTTTGCTGAAGAAATATGTGGCAGTCTATTAGTTTCAGGTAAACAGATATCACATGCATAACAAAATAAAGAAGATGATCCCAAAGAGTGGGGAACGTACCCAACTGGATATCAAGATATATCAGAATAATAATTACAAGGTATAAAATTGACATAGGGAGACAACCTGAGTGAAAAAGAAAACAAGACCCATGCACATAAGTAAACTTGAAATATGATGGAAGTGAATTTTCAGATCAGTATGGGAAAAATGTATTTTTGGAAACATGCATTTTCAAAAAATGTTTTGAAACAATTATTTATGCATATATAACAAATTAATTTGGATCTCTGCATGCTTGCATGCTCAGTTACTTCAGTTGTGTCCAACTCTTTGCAACCCTATGGACTGTAGCCCACCAGGCTCCTTAGTCCATGGGATTTTCCAGGCAAGAATACTGGAATGGGTCGCCATGACCTTTTCCAGGGGATCTTCCTGACCCAGGGATCAAACCCACATCTCCTGAATCTCCTGCTTTGCAGGTCGATTCTTTGCCATTGAGCCACCAGGGAAGCCCAAACTGGATCCCTACCTCATGCCATATTCAAAAGCTAATTCCACATTGAATAAACTCTTAAGTGTAGAAGAGAACATTTTAAAAACATTCAGAAGAAAATATAAATTATCTTTATGACATTCAGTTAAGGATACATTTTAAAACAAGATACAGAAAGCACTAAAAATAAGATATTGATGAATTCACTCCTTTAAAATTGATAACTTCTGATTATCAACACCACCAGTGTAAGGAAAGTGAAAAAGATAAGTTAAAAAATAATGTGATCTATTTGCCTCACATAAAAATTAACAAAGGTTTAAACTGACTATTTCAAAATCTGCTATAAATCAAAAAGGAAAACACAAAGAACTCAATGGGAAAATGGACAGACGAGAAAAAGAATTAGGAATAGGAAGTAAAACAAAACATGAAAAGATGCTTTATCTCAATAATAACCAGGAAGATGCCAATTTAGACCATAAAAAGATACAATGTTACACTGACGAGGGTACAAAATTTAAGAAGTCTGACAATATCAAATGCTTGTAAAAATGTGAAATCCTGGAAATGATGTAGTAACCATTTCAGGTATAAGTGTGCATTGTGACTACCACTTAAGAATAAAATGTCTTTGTTATTTTGTAAAGTTGAATAAAGATATTCTCTAAATTTGTGCATTTCTACCCATAGTTATATAACTCAGAAAATTCTAGCATATGTGCACAATGAGATTTGTTCCAGAACTATCAGAGCAGTGTTGTGCATAATAGAAAAAGAAAAACTGAAAAAGAACTCCAAAATAGTTTTGCAGAATGGGTAAATATGTTTGAAATATTCACACAATGCAATATTATGCAGCAGATTTCTCTGAACCAGAGAATGAACTAGAACTATACAGACAACATGAATGAGTATTTAGAAACATTATATTGAATGAAAGTAAATTGCAGATTACGTACAGTGTTTTTTAAACTGTGGTATAATTTGCATACAATAAGATACATTCTTGGTGTGCAGTTCTATGAGTTTTGACAAGCACATGACTCATACTCAAAATATAGAGCAATTCCATCATCCCTTCAATTCCTTTGTGTTCCTTTAGAGTCATCCTATTCCCCCCAACACCAAGCTCTGTTAAATACTGATCTGCTTTTTGTTCCTATAATTTCCCTTTTTCCAGGCTTTCACCTAAATGTAAGTGTGTTGATATAGCCTTTCAAGTCTGGTTTCTTTCTCTTAGCATTTGGGGGCCATTCATATGGTGTTTCATTAATTTATTCTATTTTACTGTTAGGTAATATTCCACTGAATGAATGTATCACAGTTCATTCATTCACCATATTTGGGTTGTTTCTAGTATTTGAGATCAGTGAATGAAGCCATTATAAATATTTACACACAGGTTTTTGTATCAACTAAAGTTTTCTTTTCTCCTGAAAGCACTCAAGAGTAAAATTGTTCAGCTATATGGCAAATATATGAATAACTCTATGAAACTGCAAAGCTGTTTTCCAAAGTGGTTGTGCTATTTTCATCCACATCCTCACCAGCACTTGGTATTATCAAGTTTTTAATTTGTTTAATCAAGTCATTGTAACAGATGTGTCAGAATATCTCATTTGACTAGAGTTGTATTTCTGTGATAATTAACTGTATAAGCATATTTTCATGTGCTTATTTACCATTTGTATTTTGGGTGAAGTCTTTGTTCAAATATTTTTTTTCATTTTTTTATTTGTGTTTTCACTAGCTTGACCAAACTGATCAGAAAGATAGAAACAGACATTAGATTTGAAAGATACACAGCACTAAAACTGAAAGAAGAAATAGAAATTGTTAAAGCTCTATTTTTTTAAAGAAATAAAAAATCTAATAACAATGTTTCACACAAAGAACACTCCAGGCACAGCTTTACTGATAAATTCTACCTAAGAGATAAGGTCAACTTACATACTCAAGCAGATTTTAGAGAATGGAGAAATACTTACCGACTCATTTAAAAGGGTCGGCATTATTATGGTATCATAGTCAGACAAATATCTTTAGTGACCATGCATGTAATAATCTTTAACAAAATACTAGTAAATCAAATCAGCAATATGTAAAAAAATACACTACACTGTGACCATATGGGGTTTAACTTAGAAATTCAAGGTTATTTAACATATGAAAATCCAATAATTTACCATACTAAAAATATAAAGGTAAATAACCATATGATCACATCAGTAGAGGCAGAAAATTAATTTGACAGAATTCATGATTTAAAAAGCTATCAGAAAACTAAGAATAGGAGATGACATCCTCACTCTAATAAAGAATGTCTGTGTGGGTTTACTTCTGGGCTATCTCTTCTGTCCCATTGGTTTATGTATCAGAATGTAAGATGCCGCTAGGTATACTGTGTTTTCTCAAGATTGTTTTGGCTATTTGAGGCCCATTGGGTCCCATATAAAATATAGGATTGTCTTCCTACTTTGTAAAATAAAATGCTATTGGAATCTCATTCGCATTGACAGATTTGATTGAATCTTTAAGTAACTTTGAATGGTATAGAAAATTTGACAATATCAAATCTTCTAATCCATTAACATGGATTGTCTTTCCATTGTTTTTTGACTTCTTTCTTCTCATTTATTAGTGTTTTGTAGTTTTCATTGTATGTGATTTTTACCTCCATGAAGTTTCTTTCTAAATTTTTAAATAATATTATTATTGGGATTGCTATCTTCTTTTGATAGTTAATTGTTAGGATATAGAAATACAACTGATTTTTGTACATCAGTTTTGGATCTTGAAATTCTATTGAATCATTTATTCTAATAGATTGTTGTGGAATCTTAAGGGCTTTAATATAAAAACATGTCATCTGCAAATAGAAATAATTTTACTTCTTCATTTCCTATTTAGATGACCTTCATTTATTTTTCATTCCTAAATGATCTTATTAGTACTTCCAGTTCTGTGTTAAATAGAAGGGGCAAAAATGAACATCCTTGCCTTGTTCCTGATTTTAGAATAAAGCCTTCCATTTTTCACTGTTGAGTATAATGTTAGCAGTGGGCTTTTCATAGATGGGCTTAAATATGATAATTTCCTTCTATTCCTAGTTTGTTGAGTGTTTGTGTCTAGAAAGGATTGAATTTTGTCAAATGCTTTTTCTGCATCTATTTAGATGATCCTATGATTGTCATCTTTCTATCAATATGATGTAAACTTACTGATTTGTGTATATTGAACCATCCATGCAGCTTACAAATAAATCTCACTTGAACATGGTTATTTGGTCCTTTTAGTGTACTTTTGGATTTAGTTTGCTAGTATTTTGTTGAGAATTTTTGTGCCTACATTCATCAAGAGTTGGGCTGCATTGCTTTGGGATGACTTCTTTGTAATACCACAGTTTTCTTCTTCTGCAAAACTGTACCTTCTAGAAGTTTTTCTTAAGTTCCAGACTTAGGTGTTTCTCTGTTCTCCTATTGCATTTACTGGACTTTATGGACACCTAATCCCAAAGAAAGGCAATGCCAAAGAATGCTCAAACTACTGCACAATTGCACTCATCTCACATGCTAGTAAAGTAATGCTCAAAATTCTCCAAGCCAGACTTCAGCAATATGTGAACCGTGAACTTCCAGATGTTCAAGCTGGTTTTAGAAAAGGCAGAGGAACAAGAGATCAAATTGCCAACATCCACTGGATCATCGAAAAAGCAAGAGAGTTCCAGAAAAACATCTATTTCTGCTTTATTGACTATGCCAAAGCCTTTGACTGTGTGGATCACAATAAACCGTGGAAAATTCTGAAAGAGATGGGAATACCAGACCACCTGACCTGCCTCTTGAGAAACCTGTATGCAGGTCAGGAAGCAACAGTTAGAACTGGACATGGAACAACAAATGGTTCCAAATAGGAAAAGGAGTACGTCAAGGCTGTATATTGTCACCCTGCTTATTTAACTTCTATGCAGAATACATCATGAGAAACGCTGGGCTGGAAGAAACACAAGCTGGAATCAAGATTGCTGGGAGAAATATCAATAACCTCAGATATGCAGATGACACCACCCTTATGGCAGAAAGTGAAGAGGAACTCAAAAGCCTCTTGATGAAAGTGAAAGAGGAGAGTGAAAAAGTTGGCTTAAAGCTCAACATTCAGACAACGAAGATCATGGCATCTGGTCCCATCACTTCATGGGAAATAGATGGGGAAAGAGTGGAAACAGTGTCAGACTTTATTTTTTGGGGTTCCAAAATCACTGCAGATGGTGACTGAAGCAATGAAATTAAAAGATGCTTACTCCTTGGAAGGAAAGTTATGACCAACCTAGATAGCATATTGAAAAGCAGAGACGTTACTTTGCCAACAAAGATCCATCTAGTCAAGGCTATGGTTTTTCCAGTGGTCATGTATGGATGCGAGAGTTGGACTGTGAAGAAAGCTGAGCACCAAAGAATTGATGCTTTTGAACTGTGGTGTTGGAGAAGACTCTTGAGAGTCCCTTGGACTACAAGGAGATCCAACCAGTCCATTCTAAAGGAGATCAGCCCTGGGATTTCTTTGGAAGGAATGATGCTAAAGCTGAAACTCCAGTACTTTGGCCACCTCATGCGAAGAGTTGACTCGTTGGAAAAGACTCTGATGCTGGGAGGGATTGGGGGCAGGAAGAAAAGGGGATGACAGAGGATGAGATGGCTGGATGGCATCACTGACTCAATGGACGTGAGTCTGAGTGAACTCCAGGAGTTGGTGATGGACAGGGAGGCCTGGCATGCTGCGATTCATGGGGTCACAAGGTGTTGGACACGACTGAGCAACTGAACTGAACTGATGGATGTGATTTGTTTATGAGTGATTCAAAAGGTATAAAATCATGAATTTCCAATTACATTTCCAATCACAGTTCTTAACACATAATGATAACTAATAAATGGTAAATCCTGCTTTATTAAATATAATTATAGCTTTCAAGAAGCACATGAAATATTCACTATGTATGTAAACAAATAACTTTACCATGGTGAGACATGTCATAATGGCAGCATGAAACAAGTAAAATGTTGACACAAGAAGAGTATAATCCACTAATGGTGGAGAGAAGCTAAGGGTAGAGCTCACAAAGGATGAATAAAAAATTGCTTACCAGAAAAGCATAATAGAGATGTCCTAGGAAAAAGCAATACTTTATACACAGTGTCTATGCAATACGTGGGGACTTCCCTGGTAGCTCAGCTTGTAAAGAATCCGCCTGCAATGCAGGAGACCCTGGTTCGATTCCTGAGTTGGGCAGATCCCCTGGAGGAGAAATAGGCTACCCACTCCAGTATTCTTGGGCTTCCCTGGTGGCTCAGGTGGTAAAGAATCTACCTGCAATGTGAGAGACCTGAGGTCGATCCCTGGGTTGGGAAGATCTCCTGGAGGGGTATAGCAGTGCACTCCAGTGTTCTTGCTTGGAGAATCCCCATTTTTCAAAGGGCTTGCCAGGTGGCACTAGTGGTAAAGAACCTGCCTGCCAATGCAGGAGATGTAAGAGAAGCTGGTTCAGTTCCTTGGTTGGGAAGATCCCCTGGAGGAGGGCATGGAAATCCTCTCCAGTATTTTTGCCTGAAGAATCCCATGGACAGAGCAGCCTCACGGGCTATAGTCCATAGGGTCGCAAAGACTCAGACATGACTGAAACGACTTAGCAGGCATGCATGCATATAATATATACACAGTGTATATACAAATGTATGAAATATCATTGTATATTTAGGTAAATGCAAGTAGATGAGATGGTTAGAGAATTAGGTTCAAATGGGAGAGCAGTAAAAAGTAAATTTGGAAAATTCAGGGGGGGCAAAATTGTGGAAAGCCTGGTATAAGAGAATATGGCATATGGATATTCTCTGCACACATCAGGAATCATGAAAGCATTTTGATATAGAAAAATTATATGTTGAAATTTATTATTTTAGCAATTGATTGTTCTATTTTTATCCACACAGCAACATAGAACAGTGATGTAAGAAGTACAGTTTTTATTCCCCATATAAGTCGCTTTTAAATTTCAATGCTGATAGACTTCAAAAGCTCAGAGAAAATCACTTCTTACCTTGTGACTGCCTTTGGGATATCATCAAATGGCCACTGTGGCCCAAAGAATCCACATCCACTGGCTATTAATGCAGTCATCTTCTCAAATTAATTTGAGCTCACGTTGCACATCTGATTAATGCAAAAGAGATTTGTTACAAGGACCGTTTAAAATACATCCTCTTTTTGATGGTGGTAACCTCTGTTTTCCACTAATGTGATGTAAGACAACATCTATGACATCATTAGGTTTCTCCAAGGGTCAGAACAGGGAGGAAAGTGGCCCACAGGGAAAATAATAAATCTCTGTGCTTTTTCTCCCCCATGTTCTCTTATAGCCTGAACCATACTTTTAGGAAATAGTTGTATCAACTATTTAAATACATGTCAGCCTGATGATTCTTAAAGACATGCAATAAAATGAATATTTTCCAGTATAAACAGAAGATGTATTTTGTCACACTTATACACACACATTCACACACACACACAAACAACTGTGTTTGGTAATTTGTATGTGTAGTCATATGTGTACATGTTCAGTTGGAAGTTCCCAGCTTTTGTGTGTGTACTTTTGGAGATGTGTGCACGACACGTTGAGGGAAGAAGAGGATCTGAGTGTATCCAGCCAGATCAGCTGGCTTTGTCAACTTAACCAAAAGTTATAAGCAGGCATTACTTTAAACTTGAGTATGCTAAAATGAATAGACATAGTTCCTGACTTGAAGAATTGTATCTACGTCCAGTAGAGATACACACAAAATGAATACATTTCAAAGAAATACATTCTATGATACAGCTATAAATTATCTCTGTAGAAACTGAGGAGATGACTGTGGATTCACACACTTAATTCTATTCTGCACAATGCATTCATCCAAGAATTGAGGCTATAAGAAGAATAAAATACAGACCTTACCTTGAAGGAGTTTGAGTATATGAATAGGAAATCAGGGAACAATTGGTGTCTCAGCCTTATTTGCCACACATCTACATTCCACATCAAATTTTGTTTTGTATTTGTCCTAGATTATTTTAAACTGCTTTTACCTATTAGGTTTTTTTTCTATAAAGAATATGCCACACCATCTCTTTTCAATTTATTGCTTCAATTCCATGATCTTTCACTGTGATAGAAGTTTCACTTGAGTTAGATATATTAATTGAATTTTATCTCTGTCTCATTCAATACACATTTGTTTAGTGCACATTATGTGTTCCAGAAACACTATAGAGCTGAACTACTGGTCTGGATAAATTCAGGCAAAGGGTAGATTAGTGATCAGACCTCTCCCATGAAACCTTAGTAGCAGAATTAGAAAATGTTTAGAGCACTTAGAGCAAAGTGTTTATGACATACCCTCTGGGTTACTAAGAACAGAACCAGAACTGCCGATTCATTCTAGATCAGTTCCTAGCAACAGCCAGTTAGCAACAATTTTAAAGTTGGATAAGAAATTAATTTGTGCTTCCTGGGTTGAAACATATGATGTTCCAATGAGTGACATAACTCCATCCTTTTAAGTATAGGGCTGAAATTAAATAATATGTATTTGACTATAAAACATTTAACTTTTCTTTTCTTTCTTCTTCCTTTTTTTCCCTTTCTCTTTCTTCCTTCTTTATCCCTTATTCTCTTTCTTTTGTTTTTCTTTCTTTTTATGTGTAGATAGCACATGCCATAAAAATAATAGCACAATGGAAAAAAGAATTTTTTCTGATTTGGAAAAATTCCTGCCAAATTGATGTCCCTTTAAGGAACTATTACCATACCAGGGAAGGCTGCTGCTGCTGCTGCTGCTGCCAAGTCGCTTCAGTCGTATCCAACTGTGCGACCCCATAGACCGCAGCCCACCAGGCTCCCCTGTCCCTGGGATTCTCCAGGCAAGAACACTGGAGTGGGTTGCCTCCAGTGAAAGTGAAGTCGCTCAGTCGTGTCCGACTCTTCACGACCCCATGGACTGCAGCCCACCATGGGATTTTTCAGGCAAGAGTACTGGAGTGGGCTGCCATTGCCTTCTCCAGAGAAGGCAGTAGATACATATCAAAGACCATGGGAAATGGTTGAAATAAGGTCAGAGTCTTTCCAGTGTGTGTTAGTAACAAAAAGTACTTGAAATTCATTTTGCTTCAGTTCATACTTCAATACTTTGTCACATTACTTTTTTTTTATAAGTGAGAGAGGTAAAAAATAAGATGTTGCTATTCCAAGTTTGACAAATTGTAAAATATTTCTCTCAAATCAATCCGCTCCCTGCCTTTCCCATTCATTGGCATATGAACTTCTTTTTCTTTCCAGATGAGTCCGTTGAGAGTACGTCAGCATTACTCTAAGTAGAAGATGCTGGTATTCCATCACAAAAGCAAAAGGAAGTAAAAACTAAGTAAACAAAATGCTGCTTGTCCACTTACCAGAATTTTCTTTCCTCAGGATGTGGTAATGTGTACTTTACTTTAAATGGTATCTTGACTGAATTCTATCAAATAATCTCCCCCATAACCAAGTGGACATGCTGGTGAAAATTTCTCCATCTGAACTAAGGAAACATTAACAACCTAAACACTTTTTTTTTTAACAAGATTGGTTTTATTTTACCTTATAAAAATATTTTCATGGCTCCCAGAATACCTTTCTTTTTTAAACCCTTGAGATGTTGGGCTAGGATTGATTCCAAGGTTATTCTGTTGCCAGTACATTTGAGTTTATAATATCATTAAAATTGAACAAATATGAAAAGCCTGAAATGGAAAGTCAAATATAAACTAAAAGGAACATATACTCTACTCTTTCATTTTGCTGGTCAGTTTACTCAAAGCAAAGGAAAAGTAAAACAGGCAATAGGAAGTGTTTAGTAAATAAGTTTTGAATGAATATCTATAGACAAGGAGGGAAATCACCAGATAAAATGAAAATTACTGGTGCTTTTCATAAAGTAGTAGGTTCTGTGGGCTTCCCAAGTGGCTCAATGGTAAAGAATCCATTTGCCAAGGCAGGAGACATGGGTTCAATCCTTGGGTCAAGAAGATTCTCTGGAGAAGGAAATGGTAACCCGCTCAAGTATTCTTGCCTGGGAAGTCCCGTGGACAGAGAAGCCAGGAGAGCTACAGTCCATGGAGTTGCAAGAGTCAGAAATGACAGCGACTAAACAACAACAACGTAGGTTCTACATTTAACTGCATGTAGGCCACTAGAGCAAAGAGGATTTGGGGCTTTTGCATATTTTCCTCTTAAATAATAGTACTCTTCATGGATAGAGTAGTGGACAAGAGGGAGGCTTGGTGATAGTGTTTGGAGAAGGCAATGGCACCCCACTCCAGTCCTCCTGCCTGGAAAATCCCATGGATGGAGGAGCCTGGTGGGCTGCAGTCCATGGGGTCGATAAGAGTCAGACACGACTGAGCGACTTCACTTTCACTTTTCACTTGCATGCATTGGAGAAGGAAATGGCAACCCACTCCAGTGTTCTTGCCTGGAGAATCCCAGGGACAGGGGAGCCTGGTGGGCTGCCGTCTATGGGGTCGTGCAGAGTCGGACACGACTGAAGTGACTTAGCAGCAGCAGCAGCATGCATTTATTTTGTCTCTATCTTATTGGTTGCTGCTGGCCTGAGAATAAATCTATTTTATTATACTAAAATACTATATAGTCATATGGAGGACCCATTTTTAATAAGGTTATTTGTTTTTTATGTTAATTTGTGTGAGTTCTTTGTATTTTGGATATTAATCACTTATCGGACGCATCATTTACAAATATCTTCTATTCAGTAGGTGACATTTTCATTTTGTTGATAGTTTCTTTGCTGTACAAAGGTTTTTTAGTTTGATATAGTCCTATTTTTAATTAGTGCTTTTGTTTCGCTTACTTAAGGAGACCTAGTTAAACATACATAGTTAAGGCTGTTATCAAAGAGCATATTGCCTGTATTTTCTCCTAGAAGTTTTATGGTTTCAGGCCTTACATTTACATATTTAATTTATCTTAAATTTATTTGTGTATGTGGTATGAGAAAGTAATTCAGTTTGATTCCCTTGCATGTGGCTGTCCAGCTCTCCTAACAACATTTGTTGAAAAGACTGCCCTTTCTCTGTTGTATTTTCTTAGTTGTAGATTAACTGACCACAAAAGTTTAGGTTTATTTCTGGGCTCTCTATTGTGTTCTATTGACCTATGGGTCTGTTTTTGTGCCAATACTATACTTTTTTTGATTACTGTAGCTTTGAAGTATAGTTTGAAATTATGGAGCGTGAGATCTCCAGCTTTGTTCTTCTTTCTCAAGATTGTTTCAGCTATCTGGTATCTTTTGTGTTTCCGTACAAATTTTAGAATTATCTGCTCTAGTTCTATGAAAAATGTCATTGGTATTTTCATAGGCATTGAATTGCATTTGTAAATTGTTTGGGGAAATAGAGTCATTTCAACAATATTAATTCTTCTAATCCATGAGCACAGTTTATTTTTGCATTTGTGTAGTGTTCAAGTTCTTTCATCAGTGTCAAATAGTTTCCTGTGTACAGGTCTTTTGCTTCCTTGGTTAGATTTGTTTCTAGGTATTTTATTCTTTTTTTTATGCAATTGTAAATGGGATTGTTTTTCTCTGGTAGTTTGTTATTAGTGTATAGAAATGCAACACATTTCTGCATGGTGATTTTGTTTCCTGCAACTTTAATGAATTCATTTATTAGTTTTTTGGTGGTGTCTTTATGATTTTTTATATATAGTATTGTGTCATCTGCAGACAATTATGGTTTAACTTCTTCCTTTTCAATTTGAATTTCTTTTATTAGTGTATTTATTTTTGTGTATAATTGCTGTGGCTAGGACTTCCAGTACTAAATAGAATAAAAATGGTGAGAGTGGGCATCCTTGTCTTGTTTCAAACCTTAGAGGAAATATTTTTAGCTTTTCATTGTTGAGTATAATATTAACTGTAAGCTTGTCATATGTGGCCTTTATTATGTTGAGGTATGTTCCCTCTACATCCAGTTTGTTGAGAGTTTTATCATAAATGAATGTTGAATTTGTCACAACTTTCTCTGCATTTATGGAAACGATTGTCTGATTTTTCTTCTTCACTTTATTAATGAGGTGTATCACATTGATTGATTTGTTGATATTAAACCATTCTTGGTTCCCTGGGATAAATCTCATTTTATCATAACGTATGATCCTTTTAATGTATCATTGAACTTGGTTTGCTAGTATTTTGTTAAGAATTTTTGGATCTATATTGAACAGGGATTTTGGCCTATAATTTTCTTTTTGTGGTGTCTTTGCTGATTTTGGTATCAGGGTGATACTCACTTTGTAGAATGAGATCAGAAGGATTCCTTCCTCTGACATTTTTTGGAATAGTTTGAGAAGGATGGGTGTTAACTCCTCTTCAAAATGTTCAGTAAATTTCACCTGTGAAGACATCTGATCTTATACTTTTGTTTGTTGGGAGTTTTAAAAAGTTTTTAATTCAATTTCATTACTGATAATTGGTCTGTTCATATTCTCTATTTCTTTTTTTTATTTTTTTAAAAGCTTAAAATGTATTTTAATAAGTTCATGTTGCATTATTCATTTCTCAGAAAAACTTCAAAGGTATTAGGGACAAATCAAATATGGTACACCAATAAAAAATGCACAGCATGACGACCTAAGATAGGCAAAGCTAAGAGCTGCCGTCTGACATTCAGCATACAGCAACCCTGTTCTCAAAACTGTACTAGGCCTATCAAGAAAGCTGTGAATGGCAACATCACAGACACAAAAAGGCCATTTCTGGGTTGTCCTTACCCAAGAAAAAGATGGAGGCAAGTTTAACACAAGATTTTTTAAAGATACACTAAATGAAAATCTCTAAGAGAAAATATCTTCCTTGGGACATGAAAGGGTAATATATGGGACATAACAGAACCGTATGTATGTTGTCTGTGACCTCTGTGGACATGTGCCTGAATTCCCACCTGGGAGTGATTGGAACAGTGGGGCCAAGGTCATTGGGGGATGTTTGGGTTTTGTGGTATATGTGGCAGGATCTCTGGGGTGAGACAGTGCACTAAGTCGTGTCCGACTCTTGCAACCCCATGGACTGTAGCCTACCTTCAGAAATTATAGATTTCTAGGAATTTGTCCTTTTCTTTTAAGTTGTCCTCCAATATTTATTCAATGTCTTGTAGTCATTTTGGTTGTCTGAAGCATATTCTTTACTATATTTTTTAGGAAGAGCTCATGGAAACAATATTCCTTGAGGTCTTGCTTATTGCTAAGAGTTGTCTGTGCTTTTTATACTTGAAATTCAGTATTACTAAATATAAAATCCTTGGCTCACATTTTATTTCCTTAAATGTCTTAAATTTGTTACTTTATTTTCTTCTGGCATAAAGTATTGCTCATTAAAAGTTTGTTAATGTAATTTTCTGTCCTTTATAAGTCACACGTGTTTTTTGCCTAAAAATTCAAATATTTTTTCTCACAAGGTCTAGTAATTTTATTAGACCATGTTTTGATGTTGGCTATTTTGCAAGGATAGAGTCAGTTATATGGTGTACTCTTTCAATATGTAGGGCTTCACTGATAGATCTGTTAGGAAAGAATCTGCCTACAATGCAGGAGATCCTGGTTCGATTCCTGGCTCAGGAAGATCTCCTGGAGAAGGGATAGGCTACCCACTCCAGTATTCTTGGGCTTTCCTTACCTGCAATGCAGGAGACCTGGGTTTGATCCCTGGGTTGGGAAGAGTCATTGGAGAAGGGAAAGGCTAATTCTGGCTATTCAGAATTCTGGGTTGCAAACAGTTGTACACGACTGAGCAACTTTCACTTCACTTCTTCAGTTTGTAGTTTCATATCCTTTTTAAAAATATCAGGAATATTTTCTTGAATTATAATTAAAAAATTTGTTTTGTTCTCTTCCTTGGGTTTTCATTTTCATAGATTCCTAATATTCATATATTGCAACTTCTTTACCTATCTTAAATATTTGTCATTTTCTCTTAAATTCATTTTGTCCCTCTTCTTTTCATTATAATTTAATTTTTCCTCTTGATTTCCAAATTTTAATTATTTGTTGCATTAATTTACTCATGCATTCTAGTAGAACTTCCATTTCTTAAATATTTAAAATTTTTAATTATGTTTTGAATTGTATTACCTTACTTTTGTGTTATGTTACTATTTCATGTTTTATATCATTAACATATATTGGGTTCTTCTGAAATAATAATTTACAGTTTTGATCTTTTTTTTTCTCTTTCATGTCTTTCTGGTGTGATTTCATTGTGATTATATGGGATTTGAACTAGATACATTTTTAGTTGTTCATGTTTTATAAAATTATTTTACCTGAATGTTTAGAAAGCAGTAGTAAATTTTCTAACTTCTTAGTCCTCCCCCTTCTGCTATTTGCATACAATGATTTAAATAAAATAGCATCTTGCTTTCTGAGATTTTCAGACTCTATTCTGCTTCCCCACTTTTGTCTATCTCTTCTCCCTTTCTTGTCTCTTTCTTTCTAAATCATGCCTGCATTCCAAGTGTCTCCTCAATATAGAGAGCTGTCCCATGATGCGTCAAGTGTGAGCATTCCTGGACAGTAGACTGCTTCACCTTTAAAGAACTGACAATAGGTCCTTTACATTCATATGATGCTGGAGGGAACAACACCTTTCTCAGTTTCAGCCATTTTTCTCAAACTGGCACATTGTACTTTTCAGGTACTATCTACTGGAAGTTTCTTTGTTCTCTTATTCTTCAGATCATCAAATGCCTTGTTATTTTCCACTGTTTTTTTTTTTTTTTTCCCACACAGATGCCAACGGCACACAGGTCTTGTGGCTACTGATAGTTTGTCTCTGCTAAGCTAAGTCACTTCAGTCGTGTCCAACTCTGTGCAACCCCATAGACGGCAGCCCACCAGGCTGCCCCATCCCTGGGATTTTCCAGGCAAGAACACTGGAGTGGGTTGCCGTTTCCTTCTCCAATGCATGAAAGTGAAAAGTGAAAGTGAAGTCGGTCAGTCGTGTCTGACTCTTAGCGACCCCATGGACTGCAGCCCACCTGGCTCCTCCGTCCATGGGATTTTCCAGGCAAGAGTCCTGGAGTGGGGTGCCATTGCCTTCTCCGACTTTGTCTCTACCTGCTTTTATTTTGAGGTTGTGTTGTGCCTTGTTACCCAGTTTGCTGAATTTTTGCTTTTGCGATGTGTGTGCTTAGTCGTTCACTTGTGTTCAACTCTTGCAACCCCATAGACTATAACCTTCCAGGCTTCTCTGCCCATAGGATTCTCCAGGCAAGAATACTGGAGTGGGTTGCCATTTCCTTCTCCAGGTGATCTTCCCGACCCAGGAATCTAACCCAGGTCTCCTGCATTGCAGGCAGACTCTTTTACTAAAAGAGTAAAAGCTAAAAGGGAAGCCCATTTTTCGCTATCTAGATGCTGTCTTTTTAATGTGGTAATCCAGGAGGACCTAAAAATCTATGCTGCCACTACTGTCTTCCTAGAATCTCACAACAATCGTTCTTTCTGAGGCTCAAGAAGATACATTTGCCTAAGATCGCACAGCTAGCAGCAGAAGGCAAATGTATTTTAAAGCATCTTGATTAGCACATAGTACAGAGAAACTGCTCAGTGCATGCTCTTTCTGTCCTACTTCCTTCTCTCCCTTCCCCTCTTTTTTCCTTCATTGCCTCCACTTCTTCCTCATTCCCTCCAGAGTATAGATTTAAATCCAGTTATATCTGACTTCAAAGCCTCTGCAAGTTTATTTGATATACTATGCATCTAACCCATAATGTGAAGTCACTGGAGCTTTTAATTCAGCAAAACCATTTAAACAAAATTAGTTTCACTAAAACCTACACTCATCTTGTTGTAAGAACATTTTCCTCTTGGTTTTATGCTCACATACTTTTCAATTGAGATATATAAATGTCACATTCTTTGACACATGCCTCATTAAAACATGGTTTGTTAGAAGTAAATTGATGCTCTTATTTTAATGAATATATTTACAGGCATTTTATGTAATTCTTTAAAAACTTCCTTTTTCATCTTTCACCTCCACCCAGGAAACCACCATTTGATAAGAAGTAAATTGAGAAGATCCCTGGAAAAGGACATGGCAATCCACTCCAGGATTCTTGCCAGGAAAATTCCGGGGACAGAGGAGACTCGCAGGCTACAGTCCATGGTGTTGCAAAGAGTTGGACATGACTGAGCACACACACACACACACAGTTGAAACCTGAACCTAAAACACCTTGATTTCACTTTCAAACTTAAAATCTACAAAATTTAAGGAGATTTTAAACTTGACAAAGTCAAATGTCCTGCTCTTGAAAAATTTTATAAAAGCACTACTTTGATTTGAAAACTATACTGCCCTGGAACCCACGTCCATAAAATCCCAAGCTCCTTTGCTTAGGGTATTTGGCTCCTGATGATACTTGATTGAAACTGATTCATTCAAAAATTGGATACACCATGAAGGCTCCCAGGGAATTTATACAGTGCACTCTGTTATGTAAAAACTCCCGATATACTAATTCTCCATAATCCGCTATGTAAGGCCAATCAGTAATTAGATCCTGGGGAGCAAAATCTTGCCTATATGAAGTCACCACACAAATCCTAAGGGATTCATAGCTCTATTTCAACCTAATGCCTTTATAAAATCCTATTCCAGTCTTTGGCTCTATAATGAATTTCCCAGGTTGGTGATCCAGCAACAGAAAATACCATTTCCTTATTTTTTGAACTTCCTGCTCTTACTGTGCAGGCTTGTTTCTTACTGTTTGAATTTACTTATTGTGGTTTGCATAAAATTATCCTTCACTCATCTACACATAGTAGATAATGGTTATTTGCCTATAAATCTAACAGGTACTGAGTTTTATTTACCCTCCTGCTCTGTGGGTACTCTTTGAACAAACGAGCAGTTGTTCTTGAAACATTTTCCATTTTTATGGGATTTGGAACTGTTTCTCCTTGTTGCTTTGTGTGCTTTTTAGCAGCTTGAGGCTCCTTCTTTCATGGTGTTTACTCTGGAGCTGGTGTGAACAGAGGCTCTTGGAAATGGTAGAGTGTTAATATCCCGGACTGTGTCTTGCTTCATGTAAAAGATTGCTTCTTTAGGCTGCTGGGAGCTGCAGCAAAGGCAGGCCTTTCACAACACACACAGACATACACATGGAATCATGAATGGTCACACACCTACGCTCACCCTCTTGGGCTCTCTGATTTCATATGTATGGAAACAGGCAAGGAAACCTGACCCCTTGTTGATTGGAACGTTACTTTGCATTCATTTACAGAATATTCGGAACCTCACATATGTTTCTCATTAACACTCATGTTTGATTGTTCTATGCAATTTTTTTAAAGATTAAATAAACCTGTATCAGAAATTGTCACTTTGCTTTAAAGAAGCACATTCAACTCCCTCTGGGGAAGCAAAGAAAGAATGACATGAAATATTTCTGTTCTCTTACATGTATTTCCATAAATGAGGTTGGCATTACGACATAATAATACATTTGAGGTTCGAGGGATTTTAAATAGCTTTTGAACAAATCGAGCACAAATTGGCATTACTTATACAAAGAAACTCATTTAAAACAGAGCCTGTTAATGAAATGTGGTTTAGAATCATGTCTGTTTTAAATATTTAATGTTCAGAATTAAAAGTTCAGAACATTAGAAGTTACTGGGCCAGAGACTTAAAGTTAAGTAAGCTGATATCTGAATATCATAACTGTAAATTTGGAGGTACATTAATTGTTTCAACCCACAAGGGCATGATTTGGTAAGGTCATATCCAGCACAATATTCTTAGGCCTTAATGCCTTCATAAATTTCCAAAAATGCAGTTATTGGAATCTATTTCTGGTTTACCTAACAAACCTACAGGCTGTTGCCAAATGTAGCCTGGTTATGTTGTAGCCCCTTTAAAACAAAAGGGGGAAAAAACTCTCTCTCTGTTGGGCTGCACCCCATAGGCCTGCAAAGCCTGCACTTGCCCAGCTTCAAGATGGAAGAAAGAACCCATAATCAGCAATAGAGACATCAGTGGTTTAATGGATGGGGGAGCTTACATGTCTGGAGCAAGGTTCTGGAGCAACACCCCACCTTGTGCCACAGATGGTGGGCAGGACATAGTGGCAGTCTTTGCTCCCAAGGGAAGGGTAGAGGGAAGGGAGGATTACCAGTTATAGGGGAATTGATATTGGATGGATTTATTTGTGACCAGGGAAATCTGTAGAGAGGCATGCCTCTCACTGCCCGTTTGATAAGAGTAATCACTATCTGGAGCTTGGGACAAGTATGCAGGATGGTCAGACATATGAATAGGTGTATGTGAAGCAGGCACTAGTCAGGCAGGGATATCAGAGAGCAAGAGAGCAACCATCTTCAGTGGCCCAACAATATTTATCTACCTGCATGCATGCTCAGTTGTTTTGGTCATGTCCAACTCTTTGTGACCCCTTGGACTGTAGCCTGCCAGGCTCCTCTGTCCATGGGATTCTCCAGGCAAGAACTGTGGAGTGGGTTGCCATGCCCTCCTCCAGGGGAATTTCCCAACCCAGGGACTGAACCCATGTCTCCTGGGTCTCCTGCACTGCAGGTGGATTCTTTATCACTGAACCACTGAGGAAGCCCATCTATCTATCTACCTAATGGCACCCCACTCCAGTACTCTTGCCTGGCAAATCCCATGGACGGAGGAGCCTGGTAGGCTCCAGTTCATGGGTCGCTAAGAGTTGGGCATGACTGAGCAACTTCACTTTCACTTTTCATTTTCATGCATTGGAGAAGGAAATGGCAACCCACTCCAGTATTCTTGCCTGGAGAATCCCAGGGACAGAGGAGCCTAGTGGGCTGCTGTCTATGGGGTCACACAGAGTCAGACACGACTGAAGCAACTTAGCAGCAGCAGCAGCATCTGTCTACATTTCTGAATCCAAGTGGCTAAATCAAATATTACAAGATCCAGATATCAGATTTACATCACCTCCTGACTCCTTACCTATTCTTTCAGTTCACTTTTTCATTCTACACATTTTGGACAGTGTTTTGAATATTAGTCATGTTTTTAATTTCCTATATTTGATATCTTGGGTGCCTTGGGGAACATGGGAAGTGTTGCCCTTCCCAGCAGTTCTCTAGTTCCTAGAGATAGCAAACAACTTGCCTGTGAGCACACCTTTGACATGCAAACCAACCAATCAGAGCTCGTAACCTCCATCCACCTCCATTGCAAATTCTTACACACTAAGCAAGTAGTCTCCCTGTGACTAGGTACCAGATAACTGGGGATTTGGCTTCCCAGGTGGCACTAGTGGTAAAGAGCCTACCTGCCAATGCAGGAGACACGAGTTCAATGCCTGGGTGGGGAAGATTCCCTGGAGTAGGAAATGGCAACCAGTATTCTTGCCTGGAGAATCCCATGGACAGAGAAGCCTGGCAGACTACAGTCCTTAGGGGCACAAAGAATCAGACACGACTGAAGTGTCTTAGCACGCAATCAGGGATCACCTCTATAGCCTAGAACCTATTGAAATTATTCAAACTATGTTATCTTAAACTATCCATTGTGTACTGCCCATTCCTCCTCTCAAAACACCTACCTCAAAATTACTCTGCCTCATAATTTCTTCTTCTCCTCTCTGCTCCTGACTGACCCAAGTGCTTCTTTGTATGGTCCTGCAGGCCATGGAATGCCCCTGCCTCTTGGGAACTATAGCAATAAGCCTTTTTTTGTTTTTTTTTTTTTTCAGTAGCAGTCGTTCCTAGTGTGTTGGCCTCACCATACTTGATTAAAATCAATCCTGAGTGCATTGTAATACATTTTAGCATTCATCCCTATCATAGATTCCTGGCTTCCCACCCCCACCACCCCCCAAGCTCTTTTTGCTTCCTACTACTAAAAAGCTTTCTAATTCTGGACCATGTCTAACATTATTAGACACTCCTTTTTTGATGAGGTATCCTCTCATAAAACTCCTGTCACAGAGGAATATCTTGAATTAAGGGTGATTAAACATTAGCCAGGCCCCTGGCTTGGAGGTAAAGGTGCTCTATCCTGCCAGGCATAACCCAGTCTTCAAAGCTGCTTCAGAAGTGGAGATGGTTTCAGTGACAATGAACTTCTGCTGGGTCTGCCCAAGGCTCTGCTATTACCTCAAGCCCACAGCTAGTCTTACCTCACTAATCATGTTTCAGATCCCAGTTCTCCCATGGAGTGTAAGAACCTTCTGCCTTAATATTCCAGGCTCATTTCTGTTCCTTCTTATCTGTTTTCTCCACCATTTTCACCTAATAATCTTACTATCTAGCCAAAATTGTGTCGATCCTTAAATCCTCTATTAGATCTCTAATAATACCACTTTCCTTACATCTGATTATATTTCATTGAACACTTTGCCATTTGTTGTCTTTTCCTTTTCATGTGCGTTTTTCTTGTGTAGCTGGATTCTTAGATTTTAAAATACTTGACACTGTTAAAAATCTTGGAATTTGGAGTCAGAAGACTTGAGCGCGTGTGCTAATTTTTTACTTACAAGCTGCATTAGTCTGCTTGGACTTCCATACTACAATACCACAGGCTGGGTGATTTGGACAACAGAAATTTATTTTCTCACAGTTTTGGAGGCTAAAAATTCAAGATCAAGGTAATTCAAGGTTGGTTCCTGGTAAGGAATCTCTTCCTGTCTTGTAAACAATTGCATTCTCACTCTATCCCCATATGGCCTTTTCAAGATACATGCATCTGAGAAGAGATAAAACAGAGCTTTCTGGTGTCTTTTCTTATAAGAACACCAATCTCATCAGATCAGGACCCCCAACTTATGTTCTTACTTAATCTTAATCATTCCAAATTTTAAAATTTATGTGGAAACACAAAAGTTCCCCCAAACCAAAGCAATCCTGAGAAAGAAAAACGGAGCTGGAAGAATCAGACCCCCTGACTTCATACTATGCTACCAAGCTATAGCAATAAAAACAGCATGCTACTGGCACAAAAACAGAAGTACAGACCAATGGAAGAGGATCGAAACCCCAGAAATAATCCCATGCACCTATGGCCAATTAATCTATGACAGAGAAGGCAAGAATATATAATGGAGAATAAGTCTCTTCAATAAGTGGTACTAGGAAGACTGGGCAGCTACATGTAAAACAATTAAAGGAGAACATTCTTTCATACTGTGCACAAATATAAGCTAAAAATGGATCAAAGACCTAAATGCAAGCCAGACACTATAAAACTCTTAGAGGAAAGCATAGTCAAAATATTCTTTGACATAAATTCCAAAATGTATTTATTGATCTACCTTCTAGAGTAATTTAAATAAGAACAAAGCTAAGCAAATGGGACTTACTTAAAAGCTTCTGCACAGCAAAGGAAATCATAAATAAAATGAAAAGACAGCCAACAGAATGGAAGAAAATATTTGCAAATGAAGTGACCAACAAGGAATCAATCTCCAAAATATACAAACAGCTCATGCAGCTTGATATCAAGAAAACAACACAATCAAAAAATGGGCAGAAAATCTAAATAGACATTTCTCCAAAGAAGGCATGCTATGCTAAGTCACTTCAGTCGTGTCCGACTCTGCGACCCCAAAGACGGCAGCCACCAGGCTTCCCCGTCCATTGGATTCTCCAGGCAAGAACACTGGAGTGGGTTGCCATTTTCCTTCTCCAATGCATGAAAGTGAAAAGTGAAAGTGAAGTCGCTCAGTTGTGTCCGACTCTTAGCGACCCCATGGACTGCAGCCTACCAGGCCCCTCCATCCATGGGATTTTCCAGGCAAGAGTACTGGAGTAGGGTGCCATTGCCTTCTCTGCAAAGAAGGCATACAGATGGCCAAAAAAACAAATGAGAAGATGCTCAACATCACTAATCATTAGAGAAATGCTAGTCAAAACTGCAACGAGTTATACCTGGAGAAAACCATAGTCCAAAAGGACACGTGCACCCCAATGGTCACTGCAACACTATTTATAGTCGCCAAGAAGTGGAAGCAACTTCAATGACCGTTGACAGAGGAATGGATAAAGATGTGGTGCATATTTTCAATGGAATATTACTCAGATAAAAAAGGGAATGAAATAATGCCACTTGCTGCAACATGGATGGACTTAGAGATTATCATACTAAGTAAATCAGACAAAGACAAATATCATATGATATCATTCATATGTGGTATCTTTTTTTAAAAAATGATACAAATGAATACTCGCAAAACATAAAACAGACTTACAGATACTGAAAACAAACTTATGGTTACCAAAGGGGAAAGGTGGTGGAGAGGGATAAATCAGGGCTTAGTGTGAACACACACATACTACTATATATTAGATAACCAACAAGAACCTATTGTATATCACAGGGAACTCTATTCAATAATCTGTGATAACCTAAAACATAAAAATGAATATATGTGTGTGTGTGTATATATATATATATATATATATATATAGGAGAAGGTGATGGCACCCCACTCCAGTACTCTTGCCTGGAAAAATCCCATAGACGGAGCAGCCCGGTAGGCTTGCCGTCCATGGGGTCGCTAAGAGTCGGACATGACTGAGCGACTTCACTTTGACTTTTCACTTTCATGCATTGGAGAAGGAAATGGCAACCCACCCCAGTGTTCTTGCCTGGAGAATCCAAGGGACGGGGGAGCCTGGTGGGCTGCCGTCTATGGGGTTGCACAGAGTCGGACACGACTGAAGTGACTTAGCAGCATATATATATATAACTGAATCACTTTGCTGTACCTTTGAAACTAACACAACACTGTAAATCAACTATACTCCGATAAAAATTAAAAAAAAATCACTCTTTAAGAACCAGCTTTATTATTGCCTCCTCCATGAAGCACTTGCTAAGTCTCCTGTTAGAATAAGTATCCACAGAATCCTGTTTTTATCTTAAAAAGAGCACATTCCAAATCTTATCCAAATTATCTTTTCACCTGCTGTCTTTCCCAACTGAGAGTAAATTCTTCAAGAAAGTATCCATGTTTTATTAATGCATTTTAAAAATATTATTTATTTTTTTATTTATGATCATGAAAGTTTCAGTCACTCAGTCATCTCTGACTGTTTGCAATCCCATGGACTGTAGCCTGTGAGGCTCCTCTATCCATGGGATTCTCCAGGCAAGAATACCGGAGTGGGTTGCCAAGCCGTCGTCTAGGGGAACTTCCTGACCCAGGGATCCAACCCAGGTATCCTGTATTGTAAGCAGATTCTTTACCATCTGAGCCAGCTGGCCCAGGAAGAGTTCTGCTTATTTATTTATAATAAATGCATAAATTTATTATAAATGTTTATTTATTATAAATATGTGTTTCTGACTGTGCTGAGTCTTCATTGCTGCACATGTGCTTTCTCTAGTTGTAGAGCACAGGCTTTAGAATACGCAGGCTTCAGAAGTTGCAGTTTTCGAGCACCAGAGTGTAGGGTCAGTAGTTGTGGTGCTGGGGCTTAGTTGCAGCATGCAAGCTTAGTTGCTCCCTGGCATATGGGATCTTCCTGGGCCCGTGATCGAACCTGTGTCTCCTGCATTGGCAGGCGGATTCTTAACCACTGGACCATCAGGGAAGTCCTTATTAAAGTATTTTATTTCAGTTCCTGAAACACAATAGCTTCTTAGTAAATGTTTCTTGGAATTATTGGATTTTGATTCTTAATGTATTTATTTTTTTACAACAAATGTATCTTCAGGGCTGGCACTACACAGATAATATAAAGTTTGTCTCTAGTATTCTTCTGCTATAATCTCTTTTCTTCCTAACTTTTAATGCATACTGGATTGTCTTCATGCTTTTCCAGCACTTATCTCATGATTAAGAATATGTCTTTTATAGTTTTATAACACTAAAATGTTACTGAGGGATATACCAAAGGAATTAATTGTGTAATTTTTGGCACCAAGACATCTGTTTAGAGGGTATTTATTTTGGTGGGCATGAGACTTTCCAGTTCTGGTTAAATTATAGTAAGTATGCCCCTACCTCATATAGCTCTTTACCACTATAATTAAATAATCTTGGAATTCCACAGACCTCTTCAGTGTGAGTTCTTCCCATATGACCCAACATCTCATTATGACTAAATTCAATTTGGAGAAATGTTGGCTAAACATAATAAAAAGTTCCTTTTAATTGAGAGATATTGAACTCAAATACCTCCAAAACAATGTGTCCAACACGAATTTGATATGGTAATTTCTCAATTTATTCAATGTTTACTATTTAGGATATTGGTTGATTATCATACAGATTTCTTCCCTGGCTCTGCAAACAAAACTACCAGAACTGAACCCCAGTACATTAGTATTCCATCTGAAGAATTTTTCATTCTGGCTTCTCATTATGTTCTCAGTCCACCCACCACATATTCTCTTCTCCAGTTATACAAGACTGTTTCTAAAACACAAACCACTGTGTTTTTTCACTACTTTATAGCTTAGCTCATGTAGTTTGTTTTCTCTGAATTCCTCTTCTCTTACTTATCTCCCTTTAACATTTTGACTCATCTTTCATTGCCAACTCTCCTAAGAAGTAGTGATTGATTTTAAAATAGAATGAATTGCTCCTTCTTCTATCTCCTCTAATAATTTTGTCTAGATTATAGACTGTATTACAGTGTTGTAGTTTACTGTATCCTCATGACTATTACCCACTGAAATATGAATTCTTTGAGATAAAGGTTTGTGTCTTCCTCAAATTTTTTTTCTCCCTCTCAACCCATTTCAGTTCCTAGAAACTTAAAACAATTTGCCTTATACTCGATGGAAGGATGTAGTAATAAGTAAAGTCAGTAACTCAATTGAACTAGCATATACTGGACACTAAAATAAAGTTATATATATTTAGAATAAACTTTTTTTTTTCAGACCTATAGGACTATTTTAGCCTTGGTTTTTTCATTTGTGTTAATGGCATTAGCAAAGTAAACTGTATATATTACTATAACCATAGGGTGATGCATTCAAGTGAGAGTCTGGATGGCAGTAGAGGAGGTGCAGGGATTAAATGGATGGTTGATTGTTTCGCCTAAGGATTCCTTAATCTCTGAAATTAAATGATACCTGTGATTTTCATCACTAGCCCAAGCAGAAGTTTTTAGACTAAATAGATGCTGGCCATGGTGCTGAAGATTTAAATTACATATGATTATCTCTTAGCCATAAGGGTTTTACACAACATCGTAAAAATCAAATCAGTGCCAGTCTATTGGACAAATTTTTGTTTCCAGACATTGTCTTAATACATGGTAAGAAATGAGGAAAAAAAATTCTTAGAATAGGGAGGTTTAAAATTTAGCAGGTTTGATGACTTAAATCTTGAGAAAAATTGGGTGTACAATATTGTTTTCCTTCTATTTAAGCTTTACCTGTGGATTAATATTTTTATGTGTGTGTAGTGTAGGCCTTAATGAAAACTAAATATGGAAGCACTGAAGTGTTACTACGTATATTCCTTTCAAAGCTTGTTTAGGTGAAAGTCACTGGAAAATATTATCTGAATATAAAGGAGAAGAAATAAAATAACAAATCTTTCAAATACTGTTGCTAACACATTTTTCAGTTCAGTTCAGTCGCTCAGTCATGTCCGACTCTTTGTGACCCCATGAATCGCAGCACGCCAGGCCTCCCTGTCCATCACCAACTCCCGGAGTTCATTCAAACTCACGTCCATCGAGTCGCTGATGCCATCCAGCCATCTCATCCTCTGTTGTCCCCTTCACCTCCTGCCCCCAATCCCTTCCAGCATCAGAGTCTTTTCCGATGAGTCAACTCTTCCCATGAGGTGGCCAAAGTACTGGAGTTTCAGCTTTAGCATCATTCCTTCCAAAGAACACCCAGGACTGATCTCCTTTAGCATGGATTGGTTGGATCTCCTTGCAGTCCAAGGGACTCTCAAGAGTCTTCTCCAACACCACAGTTCAAAAGCATCAATTCTTTGGTGCTCAGCTTTCTTCACAGTCCAACTCTCACATCCATACATGACCACAGGAAAAACCATAGCCTTGACTAGACGGACCTTTGTTGGCAAAGTAATGTCTCTGCTTTTGAATATGCTATCTAGCTTGGTCATAACTTTCCTTCCAAGGAGTACACATTTTTAAAGACAATCTATTTCCACACGGTAATGTGTTTTTTGTTGTTGTTCTGTGCTTCTTTCTTATCTCACATGACTGTTGAAGGAGTAAATAGAAATAATGGCAATAAACACATTTGTAAACTAAAACTTCCTATGCAAATACAAGATTTTATTATTGCTATTTCAAGCTTGATTTTGATTCTGACTTTCATCTTTTATCCTACTCTTCAAACTAAGGTACACAAATCTTGGGTGGTATGTGAAGACGTTCTCAGAAATAAAATGCCTGAAATAGGTTAAAGGAATAAATACCCAGACATTTGACTTTGATATATACCCGTCCCCAAAATTGATCTGCCTAGACAAAGTATCTGTTTTGAAGGAGCAAGTATTACTTTCTCACCTTCTTTTTCTCAGTTGTTTGTTCTCCACTTTACCTTCAGGATATCCCATTTAGGATATTACTATGATACATTTTTCTGAGGTGTAAGAAAACCTCTGTGGCTCCAAACAATAGGACAATTTGAAATATTAATGTGGTATTGATAAATGGTTGTTGTGGGCTACAGTTTCATTTGCAAATAAAATTTCCACTTCTTTGCTTTCAACAAAGCAGAAAGAAGATATAATTTAACTATTAGCTGATGTCTAATTAAAAGACAATAGGTCATACAGGATTTTTGATATAAAAATCATAAATGTAAATAAAATTTTAGATATAATGCAAGAATACTTTCATTCCCATACTAAGAAGACTGTTTCTCAGTGTCTGTACCTATTAAAACAAATACAATTTTGATCAGCCCTGTCTCATTGTGAAAATAGCTCAGTCATGTCCGACTCTTTGTGATTCCATGGAATTCTCCAGGCCAGAATACTGGAGTGGGTAGCCTTTCTCTTCTCCTGAGGAATTTTCCCAACTCAGGGATCAAACCCAGGTCTCCCACATTACAGGCAGATTCTTTACCAATTGAGCTATCAAAAAAATCTGCCTGCAATGCAGGAGACCCTGGTTTGATCCCTGGGTTGGTAAGATCCCCTGGAGAAGGGGTAGGCTACCCACTATCCAGTATTCTTGTTCTTCCCTTGTGGCTCAGCTGGTAAAGAGTCTGTCTGCAATGTGGGAGACCTGGGTTTGATCCCTGGATTGGGAAGATCCCCTGGAGGAGGGCATGGCAACCACTCCCATTTTCTGGCCTGGAGAATTCCATGGACTTCAGTCCATGGGGTCACAAAGGGTCGGACACGACTGAGTGACTTTCACTTTTACTTTTCTGTCTTATTGTACTAGTCAATTGTTTATTTACAGATACATTAAGTACGTGAAAATATGAGATCTAATATATTTTAGTAAAAGATACATTTCCAATAAAAATTTCATTTTATTTAAAAATTATTTATGAGACCTTAACAATAATTATGTTTTGACTTCTTACTTTTGGAGTGCCCAGGGTCTTTGGTGTTTATAGGTCTTTTATTATATCTATACTCAATTCCTTCATTTTGTCTAGTTGCAGTCCTGGAATGTGAAGTCAAGTGGGCCTTAGAAAGCATCACTACGAACAAAGCTAGTGGAGGTGATGGAATTCCAGTGGAGCTATTTCAAATCCTGAAAGATGATGCTGTGAAAGTGCTGCATTCAATATGCCAGCAAATTTGGAAAACTCAGCAGTAGCCACAGGACTGGAAAAGGTCAGTTTTGATTCCAATCCCAAAGAAAGGCAATGCCAAAGAATGCTCAAACTACTGCACAATTGCACTCATCTCACAGGTTAGTAAAGTAATGCTCAAAATTCTCCAAGCCAGGCTTCAGGAATACATGAACCATGAATTTCCAGATGTTCAAGCTGGTTTTAGAAAAGGCAGAGGAACCAGAGATAACATCTGCTGGATCATGGAAAAAGCAAGAGAGTTCCAGAAAAACATCTATTTCTGCTTTATTGACTATGCCAAAGCCTTTGACTGTGTGGATCACAATCAACTGTGGAAAATTCTGAAAGAGATGGGAATACCAGACCACCTGACCTGCCTCTTGAGAAACCTATATGCAGGTCAGGAAGCAACAGTTAGAACTGGACATGGAACAACAAATGGTTCCAAATAGGAAAAGGAGTACGTCAAGGCTGTATATTGTCACCCTGCTTATTTAACTTCTATGCAGAGTACATCATGAAAAACACTGACTGGAAGAAGCACAAGCTGGAATCAAAAGTGCCAGGAGAAATATCAATAACCTCAGATATGCAGATGACACCACTTTTATGGCAGAAAGTGAAGAGGAACTAAAAAGCCTCTTGATGAAAGTGAAAGTGGAGAGTGAAAATGTTGGCTTAAAGCTCAACATTCAGAAAATGAAGATCATGGCATCTGGTCCCATCATTTCATGGGAAATAGATGGGGAAACAGTGGAAACAATTTCAGATTATTTTGGGGGGCTCCAAAATCACTACAGATGGTGATTGCAGACATGAAATTAAAAGGCGCTTCCTCCTTGGAAGGAAAGTTATGACCAACCTAGATAGCATATTCAAAAGCAGAGACATTACTTTGCCAACAAAGATCCATCTAGTTAAGGCTATGGTTTTTCCAGTAGTCATGTATGGATGTGAGAGTTGGACTGTGAAGAAAGCTGAGCACCGAAGAATTGATGCTTTTGAACCATGGTGTTGGTGAAGACTCTTGAGAGTCCCTTGGACTGCAAGGAGATCCAACCAGTCCATTCTGAAGATCAGCCCTGCGTGTTCTTTGGAAGGAATGATGCTAAAGCTGAAACTCCAGTACTTTGGCCACCTCATGGGAAGAGTTGACTCATTGGAAAAGACTCTGATGCTGGGAGGGATTGGGGGCAGGAGGAGAAGGGGATGACAGAGGACGAGATGGCTGGATGGCATCACCGACTCGATGGACGTGGGTTTGGGTGAACTCTGGGAGTTGGTGATGGACAAGGAGGTCTGGCGTGCTGCAGTTCTTGGGGTCACAAAGACTTGGACACGACTGAGTGACTGAACTGATCTGAACTGAGGTGCTTCATATTGTATTTGTTTACTGATAACTCCTAATATACAAGTATAATATAAAATTAAATTCAGAATTATGAAACCCAGAATTATGAAGTCAGCTAATTTGTCTACTTCTCCACTTATATATCTAACATCTTAAAGTTTTGAGATTTTCTCAAAATTTCTGAACCACAGCTTTTTCCGTTCGCTGAAGGATACTCTATACTCTGTGTTGTATTCCAAACCTTGAAGTTATTCTTGGTTCTTTTCTTTTACATCCCACATCCACTCTGTAAAGTGGATGTCTTACTTATCTTCTATTAGTTTTACCATCAAACTATATTTGGACTCTGTTGACTTCTCAGTATTCCGCTGCTAACAACTTGGCTTGAGCCTCCATCATATCTTACCTCTATTAATGCAGTAGCTTCCTAAATTGTGTCCTGAGTCCACTTGTCACCTTATAATCTATTCTCAATCAACAGCCAGAATCATCTTGTTTTACACGTTTACTCCTCTCAATATTTGAAAAGGTAGCTGTAATGATTAATTTTATGTGTCAACTTGGCTGGGCCATAGTGTCTAGATATTTGGTCAAACATTATTCCAGATGTTTCTATGAGAGAGTTGTTCAATAATATTAACATTTAAGTTGGTGAACTTTGAGTAAAACACATTGCTCTTCATAATGTGGATGGGCCTCTGATAAAACAAGACGGACCTCCATCAGCAAATGACTTTCAGACTGGAATTATATTGACTATTCCCTGGGGTCTCCAGCCATCTGGCCAATTCTGCAGATTTCAGACCAGCCAATCTCTATTAATGAATGAGCCAATTATTTAAAATCATCCCTATGTATCTATCTGTCTATCTACCTATCTATTTTCATCTTATTGGTTTTGATTCTTTGAAGAATTTGAATTAATAAAGTAACATTTTAAAATACTTTTTTTAAAACATCAGATTACCTGATAACACCTATTCACTGATGCTCTAAGGCAAGAAAATAAAGTGAATATTTAGATGTTCTCCATCAATTTTTTTAAATTTTTCTAATATGCCCATTAAACAAAATTTTCAAAACCATTAGCATTATATATAAATTGTAAACTCTCTGCTGCCTTTATATATTTGTCTAATTTTTAAATTCCCAATATTATGCTATGTGTGATTTCTCTAGGATTTTAAAATCAGTATTGCCAGATGTTTATTTATTTTATTAATCTTCTCAAAGAATCAGCTGTTGGTTTATTGTTCTTTTCTGTTATATCTTTGATTTTTATTTTATTCATTTCTGTTTTTTAAATTTTTCTCTGTTACGTGTGGAATGGTTAGCTCATTATTTTTTAATTTTTAAAACTAGCAATTTTAGTTAAAGTTATGTATTACATGGTCCACAATCCATCATCCAAAATTCTTGGGCTCAAATGTGTTTCAGAATTTAGTGTTTTTGGATATTAGAATGGCAATGTGTTATATACTGAACATTATAAAAATCCTGGGCACATATCCAGAGAAAAACATGATCTGAAAAGAAACATACACCCCAATGTTCATGGCAGCACTGTTTACAATAGCCAAGACACGGAAGTAACTTAAATGTCCATCGACAGAGGAATGGATAAAGAAGATGTGGTCCATATATACAATGGAATTTTACTTGGCCATTAAAAATGAAATAATGCCATTTGCAGCAACATGGATGACCCTAGAGAGTGTCATACTGAGTGAAGTAAGTCAGACAGAGAAGGAGAAATATTGTATGACAGCCCTTATAAGTACAATCTAAGAAGAAATGATACAAATTAACTTACAAAACAGAAAGAGACTCACAGACTTCAAGAGGAAGCTTATGGTTGTGGGTGGGGGGAGGCTGGGGGGAAGGAAAAATTAGGGAGTTTGGGATGAGCATGCACACAATGCTCTGTTTAAAACTTATTACCAAAAAGGACCTACCGCATAGCACATGAAACTCTGCTCAGTGTTATGTGGCAGCCTGGATAGGAGTCGGGTTTGGGAGAGAATGGACACACGTATATGAATGGCTGAGTCCCTTTACTGTTCACCTGAAAATATCACTACAGTTCAGTTTAGTTCAGTTCAGTTGCTCAGTCATTTCTGACTCTTTGTGACTCCATAGACTGCAGCATGCCAGGCTTCCCTGTCCATCACCAACTCCCAGAGCTTACTCAAACTCATGTCCATCGAGTCGATGATGCCATCCAACCATCTCATTCTCTGTCGTCCCCTTCTCCTCCCACCTTCAATCTTTCCCAGCATCAGGATCTTTTCCAATGAATCAGTTCTTTGCATCAGGTGGCCAAAGTACTGGAATGTCAGCTTCAGTATTGATCCTTCCAATGAATATTCAGGACTAATTTCCTTTAGGATGGACTGGTTGGATCTCCTTGTAGTCCAAGGGACTCTTAAGAGTCTTCTCCTATACCATGGTTCAAAAAACATCAATTCTTCGGTGCTCAGCTTTCTTTATAGTCCAACTCTCACATCCATACATGACTACTGGAAAAACCATAGCTTTGACTAAACAGACATTTGTTGGCAACGTAATGTCTCTGCTTTTTAATATGCTTTCTAGGTTTGCATCTTTTAATTTCATGGCTGCAGCCACCATCTGCAGTGATTTTGGAGCCCAAAAAAAGAAAATTTCTCACTGTTTCCATTATTTCCCCATCTATTTGCCATGAATTGATGGGACCAGATGCCATGATCTTAGTTTTTTGAATGTTGAATTTTAAGCCAAATTTTTCACTCTAATCTTTCAGTTTTATCAAGAGGCACTTAAGTTCTTCACTTTCTACTTTAAGGGTGGTGTTATCTGCATATCTGAAGTTATTAATATTTCTCCTGGTGATCTTGATTCCAGTGTGTGTGCTTAATCCAGCCTGGCATTTCTCATGATGTACTCTGCATAGAAGTTAAATAAGCAGGGTGATAATATATAGCCTTTATGTACTCCTTTCCCTACTTGGGGCCAGTCGGTTGTTCCATGTCCAGTTCTAATTGTTGCTTTCTGATCTGCATACAGATTTCTCAGGAGGCAGGTCAGGTGGTCTGGTATTCCCATCTCAAGAAGAATTTTTCAGTTTGTTGTGATCCACGCAGTCAAAGGCATACTCAATGAAGCAGAAGTAGATGTTTTTCTGGAACTCTCTTGCTTTTTCGATGATCCAACGGATGTTGGCAATTTGATCTCTGGTTCCTCTGCCTTTTCTAAATCCAGCTTGAACATCTGTAAGTTCACGGTTCACATGCTGTTGAAGCCTGGCTTGGAGAATTTTGAGCATTATTTTACCAGCATGTGAGATGAGTACAATTTCATGGTAGTTTGAACATTCTTTGGCATTACCTTTCTTTGGGATTGGAATGAAACCAACATTTTCCAGTCCGGTGGCCACTGCTGAGTTTTCCAAATTTGCTGGTATACTGAGTGCAGTACTTTCACAGCATCATCTTTTAGGATTTGAAATAGCTCAACTAGAATACCATCACTTCCACTAGCTTTGTTTGTGGTGATGCTTCCTAAGGCCCACTTGACTTCCCATTTCAGGATGTCTGGCTCTAGGTGAGAGATCACACCATCATGGTTATCTGGGTCATGAAGTTCTTTTTTGTATAGTTCTGTGTATTCTTTCCTCCTCTTCTTAATATCTTCTGCTTCTGTTAGGTGCATACCATTTCTGTCCTTTATTGTGCCCACCTTTGTATGAAATGTTCCCTTGGTAACTCTGATTTTCTTGAAGAGATCTCTAGTCTTTCCCATTCTATTGTTTTCCTCTATTTCTTTGCATTGATCACCGAGGAAGGCTTTCTTTTCTCTCCTTGCTATTCTTTGGAACTCTGCATTCAAATGGGTATATCTTTCTTTTTCTCCTTTGCCTTTAGCTTCTCTTGTTTGTTAATTTGCTATACCTCAATACAAAATAAAAAGTGAAAAAAATCCCCAGTGAGATCTGTGCTAATACTCTCTATTTGTATACACTGAGATAATAAAGATTAAGCCTCATATCACATCAGGTCATGTTTTGGTGTCAAATTTTTTTTTTTTAATTGGCTTTCATGGATTTGGGGCATTCAGAATTGCAGATGACAGTTTTGTGTGTCTCATATGATTAGGTTTGAAGTGTCTTTATTTAGGGCTTTCCAGGTGGCACTCGGAGAAGGCAATGGCACCCCAGTACTCTTGCCTGGAAAATCCCACAGATGGAGGAGCCTGGTGAGCTGAAGTCCATGGGGTCGCTAAGAGTCAGACATGACTGAGCGACTTCACTTTCACTTTTCACTTTCATGCATTGGAAAAGGAAATAGCAACCCACTCCAGAGCTCTTGCTTGGAGAATCCCAGGGACGGGGGAGCCTGGTGGGCTGCCGTCTATGAGGTCGCACAGAATTGGACAAGACTGAAGCAACTCTGCAACAGCAGCAGCAGCAGCAGGTGGCACTAGTGGTACAGAACCCACTTGCCAATGTAGGAGACATAAGAGATGTGGGTTCAATGCCTGGGTCAGGAAGATCCCTGGGAGAAGGGCATGGTAACCCACTACGGTATTCTTGCCTGGAGAATCCCATGGACAAAGGAGCCTGGCGGGCTTCAGTTGATGGGGTCCACAGGGTTGGACATGACTGAAGCGACTTAGTACACACACATATTGTGGCCTTTAATGTTGGAACTCCTATAAGCAAGGCTGTTGGTGAGCATATGTTTTCATTTTTATTGGTTGAATATCCAGGAATAGAATTTCTATGTTACATAGTAAATGCATGTTTAACCTTTTGAGAAACTGCCAAAGAGCTGTCTGAAGAGGTTGCATTATTTTGTATTTCTAGCAGCAATGTATTAGCATCCCAGATACTCCTCATCCTCTCCAAAATGTGATATATATATTTTTTTATTTTAGCCACTGTTATATGAGAACCACAATGTCATTGTCATTTTATTTTGCATCTCCCTAATGACAAATGATCCTGTGGTCATGTATGGATGTGAGAGTTGGACTGTGAAGAAGGCTGAGTGCTGAAGAATTGATGCTTTTGAACTGTGGTGTTGGAGAAGACTCTTGAGAGTCCCTTGGACTGCAAGGAGATCTAACCAGTCCATTCTGAAGGAGATCAGCCCTGGGATTTCTTTGGAGGGAATGATGCTAAAGCTGAAACTCCAGTACTTTGGCCACCTCATGGGAAGAGTTGACTCATTGGAAAAGATTCTGATGCTGGGAGGGATTGGGGGCAGGAGGAGAAGGGGACGACAGAGGATGAGATGGCTGGATGGCATCACTGACTCGATGGACGTGAGTCTCAGTGAACTCCGGGAGTTGATGATGGACAGGGAGGCCTGGCGTGCTGCGATTCATGGGGTCTCAAAGAGTCGGACACGACTGAGTGACTGATATGATCTGATCTGATCTGAATGACAAATGATGTTGAGGATGTCTTCATGAGCTTGTATGTCCTTTGTGTTTTTTGTAAATCATTTGTTTCTCCTAAGTCTTGAGAAGTAGTGTTTTTTAGAAGAGGTCTTACGGGTCTCAGAAGTGCAATCCTGCCTAGCCACCAGAGCTGGGTGCTCCAGGGATATCCTGTATATGGGCCATGTGTGTCCTCCTGTTTGTGGTGGGGCCACAGCTGCTATTGCATGCCATTGTGTGGTCGGCTTTCAGTATGGCTACTGGACCTGCATGGCTGCTGTGGAACTCTGGTGGGTGCAGGCCAAATATGAGCTCCAGCCAAGGGGTGGGAGCAGGCAGGGCTCTCAGTGGTGTGTGCCCTCTGGCACTAACAGGTTGGAGGGAGAATTCCAAGATGATGCCCAGCCAGTGGCAGCATTTAGAAAAGTAGCCTGAGAGTGCAAAACTGCCTCCTACTCATGTCTCAGTTCCTGATGTTATTGTAAATGGTACTGCTTAAAAATTTTTTTCTAATTGTTCATTGCTACCATATAGAAATGCAGTAGATTGTTGTATATTGACTTTGTATCATAAAACATTATTAAAATCACCTATTAATTCTAGTTGTTTTCTTAGAGTTACCTTAGGAGCCTTTACATATACAATCATGTCATCTGCAAATAAAGATGATTTTTCCTTTTTCCAACTTCTATTATTTTTTTCTTCTGTCTCCTTGCACAAGCTAGAGTATCCAGTATAAAGTTCAACAGAAATGATTAAAGTGAACATTTTTGTTTTGTTTAGTAAACAGGGTTTGTTTTCTTTTTAGGGCAAAAGCATTTACTCTTTCACTGGTAGGCATAATACTAAGTTTTTTGTAGATGAATTTTATAAGGTTGCAGATATTTACTTCTATTATTAGCTTGCTGAAAGTTTTATCATAAATGTGAGAAATGCCTTTTCTGCATCTACTGAAATAATAATAAGATTTTTCTTCTTTAATTTGCTGATGTAGTGAATTCTATTGAGTAATTTTCAAATGTTAAGTAAACTTCACATTCTGGTGCCAAATCCAATTTGTCGTGGCGTATTATCCTCTTCATGTATTACTGTTTTCAATTTGCTAGTGTTTTGTTAAGGAATTTTACATCTACGTTCGTAAGGTATATTTTCTCAGTTTTCATTTCTTTTTGCTTTACTTTTTTCTCTGGTTTTTAGTGTCAGGGTAATACTAGCCTCATAAAGCTGGTTTCTAAGTGTTCCCTCCTCCTCTATTTTTGTACAATATTGATATTATTTCTTTTTTAAATGTTTCATAGAATTTACCAATACATCCTTCTGAGTTTGTTCCATGATTCTTTTCTCTACTGCATCCATTTTGCTTATAAACTTACTGAAAGTATTCTCTATCCCCAATATTTTGTTTTCTTCATTTTTAGATTTTCCATTAGACTCTTTTGTATAATATCAATTTTTTTGTTAAAATTCCCCATCTGCTCATGTAAGTTGTCCATTTCTTAATTAGATTTCAAAATACTTTTTATCACACTTATTTTAAAATCCCAGTCCGATAATTCCAAGATCTGGGCCATCTCTCAGTTCAGTTCAGTTCAGTTCAGTCGCTCAGTCGTGTCTGACTCTTTGTGACCCCATGAACCGTAGCATGCCAGGCCTCCCTGTCCATCACCAATTCCTGGAGTTTACCCAAATGCATGTCCATTGAGTTGGTGATGTCATCCAACCATCTCATTCTTTGTCATCCCCTTCTCCTCCTGCCCTCAATCTTTCCCAGTATCAAGGTCCTTTCAAATGAGTCAGCTCTTCACATCAGGTGGCCAGCATTTTGGAGTTTCAGCTTCAACATCAGTCCTTCCAATGAACACCCAGGACTGATCTCCTTTAGGATGGATTGGTTGCATCTCCTTGCAGTCCAAGGGACTCTCAAGAGTCTTCTCCAACACCACAGTTCAAAAGCATCAATTCTTTGGCACTCAGCTTTCTTCACAGTCCAACTCTCACATCCATTCATGACCACTGGAAAAACCATAACCTTGACTAGATGGACCTTTGTTGACAAAGTAATGTCTCTGCTTTTTAATATGCTGTCTAGGTTGGTCATAACTTTCCTTCCAAGAAGTAAGTGTCTTTTAATTTCATGGCTGCAGTCACCATCTGCAGTGATTTTGGAGCCCCCTAAAATAAAGTCAGTCACTGTTTCCACTGTTTCCCCATCTATTTGCCATGAAGTGATGGGACCAGATGCCATGATCTTCGTTTTCTGAATGTTGAGCTTTAAGCCAACTTTTCCACTCTTCTCTTTCACTTTCATCAAGAGGCTTTTTAGTTCCTCTTCACTTTCTGCCATAAGGGTGGTGTCATCTGCATATCTGAGGTTATTGATATTTCTCCCAGCAATCTTGATTCCAGCTTGTGCTTCCTCCAGCCCAGCGTTTCTCATGATGTACTCTGTGTATACGTTAAATAAGCAGGATGACAATATACAGCCTTGACTTACTCCTTTTCCCATTTGGAACCAGCCTGTTGTTCCACGTTCAGTTCTAACTGTTGCTTCCTGACCTGCATACAGGTTTCTCAAGAGGCAGGTCAGGTGGTCTGGTATTCCCATCTCTTTCAGAATTTTCCACAATTTATTGTGATCCCCACAGCCAAAGGCTTTGGCATAGTCAGTAAAGCAGACATAGATATTTTTCTGGAACTCTTGCTTTTTTGATTATCCAGCGGATGTTGGCAATTTGATTTCTGGTTCCTCTGCCTTTTCAAAAACCAGCTTGAAAAATCTGGAAACGGTTCATGTATTGCTGAAGCCTGGCTTGGAGAATTTTGAACCTTGAGATGAGTGCAATTGTGTGGTAGTTTGAGCATTCTTTGGCATTGCCTTTTTTTGGGATTGGAATGAAAATTGACCTTTTCCAGCTCTGTGGCCACTGCTGAGTTTTCCAGATTTGCTGGCATATTGAGTGCAGCACTTTCACAGCGTCATCTTTTAGGATTTGAAATAGCTCAACTGGAATTCCATCACCTCCACTAGCTTTTTTCCTAGTGAGACTTCCTAAGGCCCACTTGACTTCACATTCCAGGATATCTGGCTCTAGGTGAGTGATCACCCCATTGTGATTATCTGGGCCATCTCTATGTTTGCTCTATTTTGTAATTTCATGATAGGTTATCTTCTCATATTTTTTTACTGTGTCTCATAATTTTTGATTGAATGCAAGACACTCTGAGTGGAAGTATAGTAGATTGTAAGGTAAAAAACATTTACTCTCTGAAAAATGTGTTCCTTTTCTTCTGAGAGGTTATGAAATGATCAAATTAGTCCGTATTTGAATTAAGTCCAGATTTTGTGAGTGCTTTAAGTATGTTCACGGAAACATAGGCTTCACATTTTCCCAGTTGTCATCTGATGCCGCCTTACTATAAAGCATGGAGTGCCAAATGTGTACCTCAGTTCACAAAATTTAGCAAGTCTTCACCAAAAGGTAGTCCTGTCTCAAAGATCTTTCTTTTTCTCCAGAATTAGACTGCTATTGCTTCACCTATGGCAACCCATGGGCTTCCCAGGTGGCGCTAGTGGTAAAGAACCCACCTGCCAATGAAGGAGATGTAAGAGATGTGGGTTCAGTCCCTGGGTTGCAAAGATCCCCTGGAGGAGGGCATGGCAACCCACTCCAGTATTCTTACCTGGAGGATCCCATAGACAGAGGAGTCTGGTGGGCTATAGTCCATGGGGTTGCAAAGATCTGGACAAGACTGAAGCGACTGACCACACAAAGGCAACCCAGAAGGGTGTTCTCAGTTCTGCTGCTTTTCCCTTAGCTTTAGGGAAACTTGGGTACTTGTGTTTTCATAATGGAGTCTCACTCAATGCTCCTTTACTTCCCTTAGCATCACACTGCTGTTGCCTAGTGTTTGGTGCAAGACTTAAGAGTGTGTGTGTGTAGAGTTAGTGGGGAGGCAGAAAGGATTTCACTTGGTTTTCCATCTCTGCCCTTGACTCAAGCAGCTTCTGCTTGCATGGGTCTCAGAGGAAACTCTCTGGTCTCCTTTCTTCTTCAGCATCAGACAGCTGCTATCTCATACATAGTGCAGGGGCCAGAGCACAGAGCAATTCTCTCAGTCTTTCTGCTCTGTCCTCAGTCTTAGGGGTGCCATGCATGTGTGTGATTTAGCAGATGACTCAATTCTCCAGGCCTGCTCTCAGGCTTTTTCATGAGCTCTCAGTTAAGGACTATGGAAAGAACTCAACTGTGAACTTTTTTCACAGTTGATGGATGTTTCAGACTCTCCTCCTGCCTGGGACTCTCAGGATTCTCTACTATCATGCCAGCCCACACGTAGCCTTTTAATATTTATTAAGATTTCAACTCTTTTCTTTTCACCCATGGCTGGGTTGATGTCCTTCTCTTTCTGCTGGTCTGTCAAAGGAGACACAGTAGTGAGTGCTGTCTCTCCCGAGAAGAGCTTGTCAGTCTTCTGATTCTAGTTCATTAAATTACCTTGTGATATCAGATTGAAGCCATTACTTAGTTAACATATTATCATTTACATTTTAGCTCAACCTTCATTTTCTAATCAAGATCTTCTATTTTCTAGACCATAAAATACCCTTATTTTCCCTTCCCACAGAATTTTGCTCCTCTTCATTGTTAATGCATGCATGCGTGCTAAGTTGATTCAGTCACGTCCAACTCTTTGTGACTCTATGGACTGTAGTCAGCCAGGCTCCTCTGTCCATAGGATTCTCCAGGCAAGATTCCTGGAGTGGGTTGCCATGCCCTTTTCCAAGGTATCTTCCCAACCCAGGGATTGAACCTGTGTCTCTTAGGTCTCCTGCACTGGCAAGCATGTTCTTTACCAATAGCACCACCTGGGAAGCCCTTCTTGTTAATAGTTATTATATATTATTTTACTTCTAAAATGTCTGCAGCATTCTTGAAGGCAGATATTATGCCTGTCTTAACTCATTCTTATATATCCCAAACCCTAGTAAAGAGTCTGATATTTGTAGATACTCAATAAAGTATTAGTAGAACTGAATTCTCACTTGATTTCCTGTGAGATATTTTGAGTTCCTGACTGAATGATAGAGGAAGGGAGATCATTTCTTTTTGGATTTGAACATCATCTGTATCCTCATTGATCCTCTAACTGTTTGAATGATCATTTCTTTTTATTCCCAACATTGCTGGGAAGGGCATATATGTCTTTGAAGTTAGGACTATGGTCGCTGGCATCATCTAGCCTGTGTTGTGTCCCATCTCTTTCCCCAGCAGATAAATGACCTTGGGCAAACTACTTAATGGCTCAGAATCTCACTTTCCTCATTAATAAATGTCACCCATCTCATTGAGTTGATATAAGAATTAATTGAATTAATGTGTATAAAGATCTAGCACCTAGTACATACTCATAAGTAGTTAAGTATTGTTTTCACCACTGTCTTGTTCTTTTTTGTTGTTGTTTTTCCAAGAAGGGATGAGAATTACCACCCATTAAAAGGACTCTCTAAGAAGGAATAAGCAATTATGTGTATTTCCTTCCACTAGAGTCAGTGTATCATTAAATTGCTTCTTTTATTCCTTCTCTTCTTTCCTTTTTTTAGACTTATCTTAATTAACGTGTTCAGGGGTTATTGAATACAAGAGTAAAAGAAAGTCAAGAAAGAATCGCTAATGTCAGCTATGAGTATATCAATATTAATCTACTGAAATCTAATCAGGCAAGAACAATTTTATCCACTTTGAGGTGGTACTGATATTTAGAAAGATTGTGCACTATCCAGAGGCTTAAGAATCCTTTGCTTTATAAAATTTCAACACAAAGTTAGGTTTATAGACACAGTGCGAACCCTGAGAGTTAAACCTCCTAACTCTAAAGAAAACTCAGGAAATTCCTCTGAAAGTGGAAGTCCTGCTATGACATTTCCAGATCTTTCTTTGGACTTTTTTCTTTTTCTGAAAGTTTCTCCCCTGACTATGGAGAGGGGGTGGAGGGACTCAAAGAGCAACTCTGTCTGCATCTGTCTAGGTCTAAGGGTGTCCTATTGTGCTTTGTTCATTCTATTTTTAATTTCTGCATTGTCAGCACCTGATCTAACTTGTCCAGTCATCTGGTTTAGCTGCACAAGCCTGATTTGGCCACTAACCACTCATAAGAAGTAGCCAACCAATACTGGCACAGTAACACCGCAGTCAGGAGAAAAGTCTGGAACATATGGCAGCATTAATCAGAAATAGTGTCATGAGTTCTTAACCAAATCCTGAATCAGACGGGGCAACCAAAGAATCAAGTTCGGGTTACTAGGTTGGCCTGAGAAATAGATTAGCATGAAGGAAGTGACAGATGCAGCAAACTGGAAGAAAATCAAGAATGCAGAAAATCATATCAGTTTTCCAAGCCAAAGTTAGGAACATTAATGATAAGAGCAGAGTTCTTAAGGTAAGAAGAGGACCACAGAAAAATCAGAAAATGGGACAAATGAGGTGAATTGTTAAGCCAAGTTCAGAAAACTGTAGGTCAACTTCAAGGAGGATGAAAATCTGTTGATTCAGGTTTCCAGCCAAGGTCTGTATAGAGTCAAGGAGGTAGATCATTGGTAAAACTAACATTACCTCCAAACCTTAAATACTTGATTATACCTCCAGGTAACCTTGTCTGTCCCTTATCCTATCTTGTTTCAAACTTGCCAGCTTTCCTAGTGACTTAGTAAAGAATCTGCCTGCAATGCAGGAGACCTAAGTTCGATCCCCAGGTCAGGAAGATCCCCTCAAGAAGGAAATGGCAACCCACTCCAGTATTCTTGCCTGGAAAATCCCATGGACAGAGGAACCTGGTGGGCTATAGTCTGTAGGGTTGCCAGGGTCGGACACGACTTAGTGACTTAACTACCATCACATTTCCCTGAAACTTCATGGGAAAGGAAAGGAAATAAGGTCATCAAGCACCTGCCCAAATTTGCTGTACTAATCCCCTCTCCAGTCCTAAGTATATTTTTTGCACTGATGAACCACAAACCTGACCTGTATAGCCTTTGAGTTTTTGCACCACCTTAGACCCTGAGAGCTGATGGATCATGATGACAGATAGTGGTGCTCATTACATGGAGAAGGCAATGGCACCCCACTCCAGTACTCTTGCCTGGGAAATCCCATGGACGGAGGAGCCTGGTAGGCTGAAGTCCATGGGGTCGCGAAGAGTCGGACATGACTGAGAGACTTCACTTTGACTTTTCACTTTCATGCATTGGAGAAGGAAATGGAAACTCACTCCAGTGTTCTTGCCTGGAGAATCCCAGGGATGGGGGAGCCTGGTGGGCTGCCGTCTACGAAGTCGCACAGAGCCAGACATGACTGAAGCGACTTGGCGGCAGCAGCAGTAGCAGGTGCTCATTAAAGGTTAATTGGTCCCCAGCCTCAGCCCAACTGAGTTTTTATTCTTGTTCCCCCAAGTTACTTTTTTAGCTATTTTTCTGCATTTACCAGCTTATTTCTAAATACCATGCTTCTCTTCTATTTCTTGGTATTTTCCAGTTTTAGATATTATGTACTGACGCACTCGTAGTGAAAAATGAACATTTAGGTTTCTTACACACCTGCCTCTCATCCCCACTTCACTTCTACATTTTTCAAACCATTAAATCATAATTTTTGTTAAAACCATATTCAGTATTATGAATAATATTCATAGCTGTGCTATGCAGTTATAGTATGCATGTGTGCTTAGTCATGTCCGACTCTTTGCAACCCTATGAACTGTAGCCTACCAGGCTCCTATGCCCATGGGATTTTCCAAGCAATAATATTGAAGTGGGTTGCCATTTTCCCCTTTAGGGGATCTTTCTGACCCAGGGATTGAACCTGTGTCTCTTATATCTCCTGCATGGCAGAGTCTTTACTGTTGAGCCACTGGGGAAGCCTATGGAGTTATAGTAACTTACACTTTTTATTCTTTTATAACTTTGATTTTCTCTGGAATCAATATTAAAAACTTTCTTTTCTAGTTCCTTAGAGTTTTGTGTACCTATTACATATTTCTTCCTACACTCTGTTGGTCTCTTCCTACTACATCCAATATATCAGGTAAGGCATTTATTTCCTCCCAGAGACCTCTAATGTCTTGCTCTAAACTGGTTAGTGATTATCTAGAACTACAGCATACTGCTGTTCTGGAGGTTTCTTTCACTAGAACCCTGAGGTTTTCTTTTTTTCAGATCATGTATTCCTTATTTTCCTTGATCCTGTAGATTCAAAATACTTCATGCCCCATTGCTCTTTTTTTTTTTTTCAATAATCACGTTCTGCCCATTAATTTTTATAATATAAACTTTGAGCTTCAGGGGTCTGCTAATTTCTTTTTTTCTTAGTATTAATAGAATTTCAATTTTTAACCTTAAAAATTTCAGGTCTTCCTAACAGTGAAAAAAACTGAGGAAAACCAAAAGGGGAAAATGCCCCCTCATTCTTCACATTTATGTAAAAGAGATAATCTCCATATCATAAAACTCACCCCGATAAAATGATGATCAGAGAAGTTTACAAAAATCTCAACTTTTATACTCTTGTCCAATCATAAGTATAAATTTGCTTACTATGTTATTCATTTAAAACTTCTTAGAAGCATTATTTGTAGAGAAAATCTTAAAGACACCCAGATAGAATTTATTACTGCGTCCTATTATATATACTATATTCCTTCCAATTTTTGACTTGAAATAAGATTCAAATAATAAAAATATTCAGTAATATTACTCAAATAATATTCAAATGGACATGTCTTTTGGGGTGAAAATTATAAATACTTCTGAAGTTTATTTGTTGAGCTAGAAAAAGATCATAAATGAGAAAACATCCATGATACTGCTGTGTTCTTTACACAGTCAAAATTGTAAGAGTTTTATCTCATTTAGCATCAACAGTCTCATGGCTCCCTCTTGGTTTTACACTCTCATTTTGGTGTAGCACATTCTTTAGTATCTTCTTTTAGTAAATGGTACATGGGAGGTAATATTTAGTACCTTCTTTCATGTCAAAAAAATGTCATTGTTTTTCCTACATGTCATAATGGATAGATTGGTGGAATATTCATATTTTAGAATTGAAATAATATTTTTTCACAATTTTGTAAAATTTCCTGTTATTGCTATGTAGCTGCCACTGCTACCATTCAGAAGTCTGATGATAGTCTGTGGTGTGGTGTGTGCGTGCTCAGTCATGTTCGACTCTTTGTGGCCCCATGGACTGTCGACCATCAGGCTCCTCTGTCCAAGGGATTTTTCAGGCAAGAACGCTGGAGTGAATTTCCATTTCCTCCTCCATGGGATCTTCCAGACCCAGAATCGAACTCACATCTCTGAATTGACAGGCAATTCTTTACCACTGAGCCACTAGGAAGCCCCGATGATGGTCTGAGCCATCATCATCTCTGATCTGGCTACTGCAGAAACATCCTAAGTAGTCTCCCTGCTTCCAGTCTTGTCTTGCTATAGTACATTCTCAAAGTAGCATCAGGGTGATCCTTTTAAAAAAAGACGTCCTTTTGTCCCTCTTTCCTTCCCCCACTGTGTCCACAAGCCAGTTCTCTGTATCTGCATCTTGATTCCTTCCCTACAAATAGGCTCATCAATACCAATTTACATATATATGCTGCCATGTGTAAAAAAGATAGCTGGTGAGAAGTCGCTGTATAACACAAGGAACCCAGCCTGGTGCTCTGTGATGACCTAGGGTCAGGGAGGGAAGGAAGGCTCAAGAGGGAGGTGATGTATGTATAATTATGACTGATTTGCATTGTTGTATGGTAGATACCAACACAACATTGTAAAGTTTGTAACACAGTAAATAAAAAAAATTATTTTTAAAATAAATTAAAAAAAGAAGTCCTATCATGAGACTCTTCTGTTCAAAACCTTACAATGTCTTCCGTCCTCACTCTGAGCACCGTCAGTGTCCTTCCAGGCCCTGTGTTCCCTGTTCTCATCTTTACTGTCCTCCTCCATGTTTACTCTGCTCCAGGCACGTTGGCCACCCACTTGCTATATAAACAGGCCAGATACATGACCACTTTTGCTCTGGCTGCAGCTTGGCCAGGAAAGCTCTTCACCCAGACATCTGCAAGGCGGATGCCTTCACTTCCTTCAAGTCTTTACTAAAACTCACCTGGTAAAGGAAAACTATCCTGATCATCCCATTTAAAACTACATGTCATTTTCCTCTCTTTTGATTCCAAATCATGTTATCCTGCTCTGTTTTTCTTTCTTTGTGGCATTTTCAATTTCTAACAAGCTATATTATTTGCCTTTATATTTTGTCTATTTCCTAGGCTCTAGGAGGGAATAGAACTTCATCTATTGTGTTATGCATACAGCCCCACTTCCAAATCAGCACAGAGTCGGTGCACAGTAAATGCCATTCGAATGAATAAACAGGACTGATGATTATAGTCTTCTTCCATATAATGTGACAGAGACCATTCATTTTAGAAACATTTCTGAGGCAGAGGTTATATATACAATCAAACTTTTCATCATTTTACTCCTTCCATCTGTTTTCCATATTGTAGATAAAATATAATCTTTCCAAAATGCAAACCTGGTTATGTTAGCCCCGTCTCCACCTTCTTCCCTTCTGCTTAAGATGTGCTAAATGGCTTTTTGCATTTTTAGGTTTGACAGAAGTCTTTGACACAGTTTATAAAGCTCTGCACAGATTGCTTCTTGCAATCTAAGCCAGAGGGTCTTTGCACAAGCTGTTCCCTCTTCTTGGAATGCTTTTCCCTCCTTTCTTTGCTTAATTATCTCCATGATCAAAGCCACATCTAACAGTGGAGGAAAGAGCCTGGAAATAGGACCAGGCAAGGGGCCTGAGCAGGTTTCTTTGATTTATAAAAAATTTAAGTTTCAGATATTCAGGATAAATAAATTCTGGTGCTCAAATGTATAACAAGAAGACTATAGTTAATACCATTGTGTTGTAGGGAATTCCCTGGTGGTCCAGTGGTTAGGATTCAGTGTACCTGAATTCAATCCCTGGTCAGGGAAATAAAATCCCACAAGCTGTGAAGCACAGTAAAAAAAAAATTAAAAAATTATTGTATATTTTAAATTTGCAAAAAGTGGATTTTTAACCATTCTTATAAAAAAAAAAGATAACTGTGAGGTGAAGGATATGTTAATTAATAAACATTTCACAATGTATATATATATATATGTAAGCATCACACTGTACACCTTAAAAATATACCATTTTTATAGGTCAATTGGACCTCAATAAGGGCTTCCCTGGTGGCTCAGTGGTGTAGAATCTGCCTGCAATGCAGGAGACCCAGGAAGGAAATGGCAACCCATTCCATATTCTTGCCTGGGAAATCCCATGGTCAGAGGAGCCTGGCTACAGTTCAGGGGTCACCAAAAAGACCCACAGGACTGAGCTTCCAAACCACCACCACCAACACATCAGTAAAGCTCAGGGGGAGAAAAAAGTTACCACTCGTTAACACTGCTTCTTCTAGTATCTTCTAGTCCTGGTCCTTAAAACTATTAAATAGATTAATTATGCTAAAAATAAAAACAAAACAAAACAAAAAAACAGAAACACTGTCCAATTTACTTTAATGAGAAGCATCTGTCTTTCCCTTCTCCTTAACTCCTGCTTATTCCTTGGGTCTCAGCTCAGGGGTGACTTTCTCAGGGCAGTGTTCCCTAAAGAGACCATCTCCACCTTTGGGAGGTTCTCTCCTTAGCACTCACCAGAGAGATGCTTGCTTCACAAGCCTGTGATTACCTGGCTACTTTCTATTGCTTGCGCTAGTCTGTAAGCTTCATGAGGACAAGGGACTGAGATTAGTTTTGTTCACTATTTGACCTCAGGGCCTAGTACAGTATCAAGGTAGGTGATCAAAAAATCATTATTTAAAAAAATTTTTTCTTTTGGCTGTGCCATGTAGCTTGCAGGATCCTAGTTCCCCAGTTGAAGATTAAGTTTGGGTACTGGAAACAAAAGAGCCATGTCCTAACCCCTGAGCTACCAGGAAATTCCCTCCAAAAATTGTTTTAAAATGATGCATGGGTGTAGAACTGTCTGTTTAGCCATTGACTTTCATTCTATATTAGATCCTATCGAATCACCAAAGTTCCATGATTCTTCCAGATTATTAGTGCTCTAAACTTTAAAACTTGCTCTTTTTCCATCTAGTGACATGTACCACATTCAACAAAATTGCAGGAGGTCTGTATATCTGCTCTTCTGTTGGTCTTCCTTGAGTTCTTAATAACTGCCTCATGTGGCTCTTCAAAATGAGAATCTTGATGTCAATCACTGTACTTGAATATTAATTTTATATTATTCTGGGCTCACTTCAGCTAAAGCCGATTTTAAATGTGGTTCTAGAGTTGTCTAACTTTAAAGAACCACCAATTCTAAAAGTGTGTGTACTCTTTTAAAAAATGTGATTAGACTGCTCTGAGTGTGTGCAAAACTTTCATATTATACCTTTCAGATCTTAATAAAAACTTTCAAAATCCAGATAAAAGAAGTGTTGGAGGTGAGCCTAGGAATAGGGAATGAGTGATGAAAAAAAAAAGAAAGAAAAAGCAAGGTGAACACAGAATGGATTAGCAAAGTGAAGCCAGGAATTTTTTACACCAGGTTTCTAATTCTTTCTATAGAATATATGGGGGTGTAAAAATGTTATTGTCTTCTGATACTTGGCTTCTGACATTTGGCTTCAAGTTTCATTTTAGGTTAGAGAGGGAAGAATTCCCTGTATAATGATGATTTTACTGACCTCGTCAGCAAGTCTAGGAGTTGTTTTTCTACCAGAAGTGATGGATTTGCTGTGATCTAGTTATAATCTGTTACTCAGTCCCACTCCGGCAAGTTTCACAGATTTATAAAAGAGATGAGTCAATTAGGAATCCAGCCTGGGCAGTTAAGAAATGGAACAAAAGTTAGAAGGCTTCATCTGGCTTCAAATGCAAGTCTGTCTTGCTTACTCTCTAGATACCCTGGATGTACACACGCAAGTGCCAATAGAGAGACATGTTATTTTAAATCATGTCACTGCATCCATCAGTATTCACAACTGCACAAAGCATAACATGCTGGCCAAAATACGATTAAAATCAGCCCGGAAAAATGACCCAAGAGAGTCAAGCAGTTTATGACCTTGGCTGTCACTAGGTATTTAATTCATTCAAAGCACCCTTTATAACTGGGACGATAGGAGGTTTTTACAATGATTCCAGAGATCTTGATAGATGCACCAAGAGTAAAGGAGGGACAGCATTTCAGCCTCACTTTATTCTTGTCTGGCTTTCATCAGAGAGTCAGAGCAGTTGGAGAGTGATCCATTGAGTCTGCACAGAGGACCAGTCAGTGAAGCTTCAGAGGTTGCCCTGGTCTAACATTGGCATTTCATAGTAATGTTTCTGTGGTGTGTGTTCAGCTTAATTGCCAGTGTCACCTGTAACTAGCATTTATACAATCGTTCTTTAGGAATGGTGGAACTGTAAAAATAAAAACACACTAAAACAAATATGCTCTACCCTTATATCAATCAAAAGACAGCATTAGTTAAAAACAAAAGTAAAAGCAAAACATACTTGGTCTAAGAAGTTATTCTGTGTGAAAAAGGAAGACCGTCCAAAACACATAAATCATGGCCATTTCTCTCTGCAGTAAGCACTTTTTTCCTTTCAGAATTATCATTTTGTAATCGGAAAAGCCCTGGAGTTTAAAGTATGCCTCGTACAAATGTCACTTCCAAGCTTCAGTGCTAATCCAGAGGAAATATTATCCTAGTGGTCTCCAAGGTCCAATGTCTAGGTGTTGGATACATGATAAACTTACATGGAGCTTTCTTAGTGAGATATAGTCCTCCAGAGGATTGAATTTTTCAAGGCTTAGTATAACCCAACCCTTTAAATAAGATTTAAGCTTCCCTTGTCAGGTTCCTTTAAGAGCTTTTTAAATTTTTTTTATTTGCTGCTTTGACCAGGTTCTAATCCCTAGTCCCCAGTGACAACTTTTGGCCATCTCACCATTTCATGTCTGCTTTCCCAGGGCCTGGGGCAGCTTGTACAACTGAAGATATTTCTTTTCTTCTTTCACAGAAGAACCTCATTGAAATAATATGAGATGGAAAATTGCAATAATACTGATTAAATGATAGAATAGTAATTACTGGAAATAGAGAATGGGTCTACCAATTCACACTTTAACCTTGGACTTCCCAGCCTCTAGAACTGTGAGAAATAAATGTCTATGTTTAAGCTACCCAGTCTGTGGTAGTTTGTTAATAGCAATCTGAGCTAAGACAACAACTAAAAATGTAAAATACTTTCTTGTACTTAAAAATGATGTGGAAATTTCTAGGCACCAGAAACAAAAAGGGAACTCAAAGCCAGAATGAAAATTTGGAGCTGATACCATGGCATCCTATGGGATTAGCTGATTAATATATAGACCCGAGGGCTTCCCAGGTGGTTCAGTGGTAAAGAATCTGCCTGCCAATGCAGGAGATTTGCAGGATGTGGGGTTAGATCTCTGGGTGGGGAAGGTCTCCTGGAGAAGGAAATGAAACTTCAGTACTCTTGCCTGAAGAATCCCATGGACACAAGAGCTTGGTGGGGTACAGTCCAAATTCAGTGCACTGGCTCTGGCTCATATGGAGCCTAGGACAACTGCACAGTCCAGTGGGGCGGCTGCCAACATTGGAGCACAGGGCAGCCGGACCCGCCTAGTGCGCATTTCTCTGTTCAGTCATAGTGGGTGGGCAGTGGTCGGGAGATCCAGATCAAGACCTGTAGCATTTTCTCCAACTTCCCTGGGCACGGGACAACTGGCAGCAAAGGGACAGATTCCTCTCTCTTCATGATAGGCTGTTCCAGGCATTGGAATGCACTTCCATCCAAGGTTAACTGCAGGCTGGCCTCAGCCTTCCGCCCGAGTACGTGGAGAAATTTTCGCCATCATCTTTGGTCAGTGTCACCACATCTGCTCATGCAAGAACAAAGTTTGTTTGTTTGTTTGTTTTTCACTCTTTCCCCTTGCTCCTATCTCAGTGAAGGAACATCCAGCAATGAGATAAAAAGAAAATACAAAAATATTTGTGGATGTATAAATATATATGTATATATATACATCCATGCTCAGTCACTTCAGTCATGTCTGACTCTTTGAGACCCTATAGTCTATAGCCTGCCAGGTTCCTCTTTCCATGGGGTTCTCCAGACAAGGATACTGGAGTGGGTTGTCACACCCTCCTCCAGGGGATCTTCCCTACCCAGGGATGGAACCCATGTCTCAATGTCTCCTGTATTAGCAGGGGAGTTCTTTACCACTAAAACCACCTGGGAAGAGCATCTAGGGGATACACACACACACACACACACACACACACACACACACACACACATATGGTAAAGAACCTGCCTGCCAATGCAGGAGACATAACAGACGTGGGTTCGATCCTTGGATTGGGACCATCCCCTGGAGGAGGAAACTCCAGTATTCTTGCTTGGAGAATCCCACGGACAGAGGAGCCTGGTGGACTATAGTCCATCGGGTGGCAAAGAGTCAGACACAACTGACTCTTTGCATTGTGACTTAGCATATACCCTAGAAACAGAAGGAAGGACCTTTAATGTCCTGACATCCTTAGCAATGACTTCCTAGGCCTCCGTGATTGGTGCAGAGACTTAAGAGAATGCACTTTTGAGATAGGCTACCTAAGTTCAAACTCCTAATCCTACAATTTATCAACTCTGTGACCTTGAGCATATTATACAACCTCTCTATGCATTAGTTTTCTGATCTATAGAGTGGGAATTTAAAGAAGAACCTTCTCAAAGAGGTACATAGAATAATACCTGGAATAATTTATGTACTCTATAAGTTTACTCAGTATTATCAGTGAGTTTGAGCAAACTCCAGGAGATAGTGAAAGACAGAGAAGTCTGGCATGCTGCAGTCCATGAGGTTGCAAAGAGTTGATAGGACTTAGCAACTAAACCAGAAAATTAGTGAAATGCCCATAAAAGCAAATTAGAAAAACTTTTTAAAAAGTATCACAAAGTTTAGGAAGAATATAGGGAATTTGAGAGTCTCACACTGCTGGTGGATGATAAATGTCTGTATCCACACTGGAAAGCAGCTTTGCAATGTTTAGCAAAGTTAAAGAAGTGCATCGTCTGCTGCTGCTGCTGCTGTCGCAGCCAAGTCACTTCAGTCGTGTCTGACCCTGTGCGACCCCATAGATGGCAGCCCACCAGGCTCCCCCATTCCTGGGATTCTCTAGGCAAGAATACTGGAGTGGGTTGCCATTTCCTTCTCCAATGCATAAAAGTGAAAAGCCAAAGTGAAGTCACTCAGTCCTGTCCAACTCTTTGCGACCCCATGGACTGCAGCCTACCAGGCTCCTCCATCCATGGGATTTTCCAGGCAAGAGTACTGGAGTGGGGTGCCATTGCCTTCTCCAGTGCATAGTCTACAACCCACGAATTCCACTAGAGCACACTCTCTAAAGCAACTCTCATACCTGTGCACCAGAAGGCTTTTTTTTTTTTATTTTTTATTTTTTTATTTTTTTTTTCAGTTTGGGCATCTGTCTTTTATTTTTTTTTTTTTTTTTAATTTAATTTTATTTTTAAACTTTACAATATTGTATTAGTTTTGCCAAATATCGAAATGAATCCACCACAGGTATACCCGCGTTCCCCATCCTGAATCCTCCTCCCTCCTCCCTCCCCTACCCTCCCTCTGGGTCGTCCCAGTGCACCAGCCCCAAGCATCCAGTACCGTGCATCGAACCTGGACTGGCGACTCGTTTCATACATGATATTATACATGTTTCAATGCTATTCTCCCAAATATCCCCACCCTCTCCCTCTCCCACAGAGTCCATAAGACTGATCTATATATCGGTGTCTCTTTTGCTATCTCATACACAGGGTTATTGTTACCATCTTTCTAAATTCCATATATATGCGTTAGTATACTGTATTGGTGTTTTTCTTTCTGGCTTACTTCACTCTGTATAATAGGTTCCAGTTTCATCCATCTCATTAGAACTGATTCAAATATATTCTTTTTAATGGCTGAGTAATACTCCATTGTGTATATGTACCACAGCTTTCTTATCCATTCATCTGCTGATGGGCATCTAGGTTGCTTCCATGTCCTGGCTATTATAAACAGTGCTGCGATGAACATTGGGGTACACGTGTCTCTTTCCCTTCTGGTTTCCTCAGTGTGTATGCCCAGCAGTGGGATTACTGGATCATAAGGCAGTTCTATTTCCAGTTTTTTAAGGAATCTCCACACTGTTCTCCATAGTGGCTGTACTAGTTTGCATTCCCACCAACAGTGTAAGAGAGTTCCCTTTTCTCCACACCCTCTCCAGCATTTATTGCTTGTAGACTTTTGGATCGCAGCCATTCTGACTGGCGTGAAATGGTACCTCATAGTGGTTTTGATTTGCATTTCTCTGATAATGAATGATGTTGAGCATCTTTTCATGTGCTTGTTAATCATCTGTATGTCTTCTTTGGAGAAATGTCTATTTAGTTCTTTGGCCCATTTTTTGATTGGGTCATTTATTTTTCTGGAGTTGACCAGGAGGCTTTTAGAAAGATGGTGGTAAAGTAAAAGATTGGAAGCAACCTAAATGTTCATTAATAAGGAAAGATTAAAAGTGGTACAGTTATATAATGGAATACTATATTGTAGTTAAAACGAATGAATGAATGCGTGTGTATTGGCTCCCCCTCTCCCCATTGTGCACTGAATATGTAATGTCCTGGATAAAATATCAAGAACGTATAGTTGACTCAGTAAAGTGAATTGCAGAATACCAACTTGTATCCATTTAAAAATTAGCAAGAGAATTTATGTCTAAGTACATATATCCTGAAAATACAAACACCTAGATAGGAAGGATACATATCTCAAATTGGCATGTGTTTTCTGAGAAAAGCAGACTTCCCTGGTGGCTCAGATGGTAAAGCATCTGCCTACAATGCTGGAGACCTGGGTTCAATCCCTGGGTCAGGAAGATCTCTTGGAGAAGGAAATGGCAATCCACTCCAGTGTTCTTGCCTGGAGAATCCCATGGATGGAGGAACCTGGCAGGCTACAGTCCATGGCATCGCAAAGAGTCGGACATGACTGAGCAGCTTCACTTTCATTTTCTCAGAAAGGCAGTGGAGCAATCCTGGTAGGGAAGAGCTCCCAACTGTATTTGAGTGACTGTTTAATTCTTAGAAAGATAAACAAATCTAAATCTTATACAGCATAATAAAACATTTGTTAACATTTGATGGTAACATGAATGCTTGTTTTGTAAATCTCCATAAGGCTGAATTTTCAAAATCCAGTAAATGAGGAAATAAAAAACATAACTGTGGCAGAGAAGAAAGTATCTATTTTTTTCCAGCTTTTAGTTGGAACAAATAAACGCCCCAGAAGTTTTTGAAGCTCACTGGATGAGGTTCACACTTTGAGAAACTCTGTTATCAATACCGGGTTATCCAAAGGACACCATGAATACAAGTTTCTAGGCTTGAGGGGTGGCAGGACACTGGGGAGAGAAAGAGAGGGAGGGGGGCAGGTAGGGATTGAAATTGAGAGACAAAACAGACGGAACTTTATTTTGTATTACATATTCTGGGTTGGACAGCATATTCTTTTACTTACAGCTCTTAAAAAATTTATACCTGCTACTGATACATGTTCAGTTTCAGCTGAAATCAGTTTGTTATTTAGTCATTGAGTTGAGTCCGACTCTTTTTCAATGCCTTGAACTGTAGCCTGCCAGGCTCCTCTGTCCATGGGATTTACCAAGCAAGAATACTGGAGTGGGTTGCCATTTCCCTCTCCATAAAACAGAAGAGAATAGAATATTTATCCCAATATTTAGCTTGTGAAATGCCCAGTAGGGTAATTGTAGAGGCTATATACATATGAAAACATTGTTGAGGAGAAAGCCAAAGACAAGTTGAGTAAGAGCAAAGATATCAGTTAAAGGGGAGGCGTGAAAGGAGGGCTTCCCTAGTGGCTCAGCAGTAAACAATCCACCTACAATATAAGAGCCGCAGGAGACACGGGTTCGATCCCTGGGTTGGGAAGATTCCCTGGGGGAGGGCGTGGCAACCTACTCTAGTATTCTTGCCTGGAGAATCCCCATGGACATAAGAGTCTGGCGGGTTACAGTCCATGGTGTTGCAGAGTCAGACATGGCTGAAGCAACTTAGCACACATGCACAGGATGAAAGGAAAGGATGGGGGCAGAACACTGAATTTTCAAGTGAAAATCTATGCAGAATTCTTCTATATAAAAATTATAATCTACCCCTCTGGCAGATGTGAGTGGGGAAGGCCAGAGCCCCACTGCTTGTTCACCTCATCATGCTCTGCCCCTATCTACAGAAACTGAGTAGTACTGATAAGGCTTACTCTCTTTACATTTCAACTCACATTCCTACCTCTTCCCTCAATCTTCCTTCCTACTGAAAAGGAAAATAGGAGTTGATACACTGAAGGGAAAACTGAAATATTAAGATAGCAACCTGAGACTTCATCATACTTCTTAATTGTTTAAGATAAAAAAAAAAAAGATAATCTGATTTTCTTTTATTAATAATTGTCTGATATCTTTTAATTAGGGAAAATGTGCAAAAATTAATTTGCCTAGATAGTGCTTTATGTGTGCATTTTTAGCTATTGGAAATCATATTGAAATATTGCATTATGGAAATTATGTGAAATCAAGCATTGTTATATTTTAAAAGGAGAATTTGAAATGCAGTTGAATGTTTTATAATTTTTTTAATTAAAAAGAGAATTTTCCTAATGTTTGGCTGTGCTGGATCCTCATTGCTGTGCTTGGGCTTTCTCTAGTTGCAGTGATCCGGGTCTACTCTCCAGCTGCAGTGCATGGGCTTCTCATGGCCGTGCTTCCCTTGTTGCAGAGCATGGGCTGAAGGGTGCGGGCTTGCAGGCCCAGCTGCCTCGTGGCATGTGGGATCTTCCCAGACCAGGGATCAAGAGGAGACTACATCTCCGGCACTGGCAGGTAGACTCTTCAGTGGACCACCCGAGAAGCCCTATAATTTCTTAAATTAACATAAATGAGAAATGATAAAAGTACACACACACACACACAGATGTTTTAGGTAAAAGCATATTTCCCCTAGTTAGAGATGTGAATGTATTTTTTTAAATCTAAATGCTAGGGGGATCAAACCCCTAATTAGAACCAAGCCTCCCAATTAAATTCTCTCCTCCTCAGTACAACAGGAAGGAGTCCTTCAATGGCTACTCCAGCCTTTCTGTCTGTTTAACTGTATGATTTAACCTGAAAATTATGAGTTTAAATATTTCTTCAGCTGTGAAGGTCATTTACATTAAGCCACATTTTTGTTTAATAATGACTGTTAACTTGAAATCTGATTGTTGACCTTGAATCTAATTGGTTCATATGCCCAATGGACAGCTTTTCTGTACCATATGAAGCACTACAGTGGATGAAAATAGTTATCCAAACTTCCTCTTGTACCATATATTCTAAGCACATTTAGGGTAATGTATATGCGTGTGTGCTCAATCATGTCTGACTCTGCAACCTCATGGACTATAGCCCACCAGGCTCCTCTGTCCATGGAAATTTCCAGGCAAGAATACTGGAGTGGACTGCCATTTCCTTCTTCAGGGAATCTTTCCAAACCAGGGATCAAACCTACATTTCCTGCATTGCAGGTGGATTCTTTACTGCTGTGTCAGCTGGGAAACCCCATATAGGGTAGTAAACTCTCTTAATGATTTCCAAGTTATAATCAGGGATAATCTTGATTGGGTGCCTGATTTTTAAACACAATAGGATAAAGAAAGAGGCAAACACTTCATATGAGGTTATAAGTATAGAATGACATGAGAGCTAGTGGTCTGCTCATTGAAACCTATTTCTACCATTTTTCACACTACTGTCTCATTCTAAGCTTAAAGTCTACTTAAAAGTCTATTTTAGTACAAAGATACACTGAGTTTATCAAGCAATAATTACTCATTCTGTATTCTCAGCACTAATTTTCATTAAAACCTGTATACAATAAAATATATTGATTTTATCCTAAATTTAATTCAGCTGATTTTGGCCTATTATTTTAGTCTTTTAGATCTACCTCCCTGGATTGGAATTGGGAATGTTGATCCAGGTACTTTTATTTCAGTCTTGTTTTAGCCCCAATTCTATATACTTTTTAAAAAATCAAAATGTTGTTGATTGACAATATTGTGTTAGTTTTAGGTATACAGCAAAATGATTCAGTTATATATGTGTATATATCTATATTTTTAGATTATTTTCACTATAGATTATTACAAGATATCAAGATATTGAATATAGTTTATTGTGCTATACAGTAAATCCTTGTTACTTATCTGTTTTATATATAGTAGTTTGTATCTGTTGCTCCCACACTCCAAATTTATCCCTCCTCCACTCTTTCCCTTTTGGTAACCATAAGTTTGTTTTCTATGTCTCTCTCTATTTTTTGTTTTCACTGACTCAATGGACATGAGTTTGAGCAAACTCTGGGAGATAGTGAAGGACAGGGAAGCCTGGCATGCTGCAGTCCATGGGATCACAAAGAATCGGACACAACTTAGGGACTGAACAGGAATATACTTTGCAATCTCCATTTTTCTATAGGATTGTTTGTATTGTTACTTATTTACAGGAACTATTCAGGTATTTATCACACAAATTTTGTTGATTATAGATGATATAAATATTTTTTTGTTCATTGACTTTTCACTTTCTTCATGTATTTTTGATGGCCAGAAATTCATTATTCAAATATTAATTCAGTCAAATTAATTAGCTCTCTTTCTTTATGTTTTTGGCATCTTAAAAAATATCTTTTTTTTTTACCCTGGTATCATAAATATATTGTCCTGTAACTTGTTCAAAGAGTTTTAGAATTGTGCTTTTCACAGTTATGTCTTCAATTCACCTGGAATTAGTTTGTGTAGGATATGAGGTGGGGACCCAATTGTGCCAACATCAGGGGTCTTATTGAAAGTATCTTTTTTCTACTGCAATATTATCTCTATCTTATATCAACTTAATGTATGTGAATAGGCTTGTTTAGGGACTCTGTATTCTGCTTCAGAAATCTTTTTAAGCTATTTTTATGCTAATAAATCCCTTAGACTACAAGTAAATCAAAACAATCAATCCTAAAGGAAAGCAATCCTCAATGTTCATTGGGAGGACTGATGCTGAAGCTGAAGCTCCAATACTCTGGCCACCTGATGTGAAGAACTGACTCATTGGAAAAGACCCTGATGCTGGGAAAGACTGAAGGCAAGAGGAGAAGGGGACAGAGGATGAGATGGTTGGATGGCATCACCAACTCGATGGACATGAGTTTGAGTAAGCTCTGGAAGTTGGTGATGGACAAGGAAGCCTGGTGTGCTGCAGTCCATGGGGTCACAAAGAGTTGGACATGACTGAGTGATTGACTGAACTGGAAGATGGAGAAACTTGCTAGTATCAATTGCTAAATAAAGAATACTGAGTAGCTGGAGTCAGTGATTGCCAGTCTCCTCCTAGGACCATACATTCTAACCTTTTCAATATTTGAGCTGTTATCAAAATACTACTAAAATGTTGAGGTTAAGAACTTGCCTCCTGTTAGATGCATTGACAAGTCAAGTAACAAAGGAGTTTCCCTGAGTCTTCTTCTTCTGCTGCTTAGTTTTTCCCACAACAACAGAAAGTTCTGTTGGATAGATGAATGAATTCCAATAGCATGTTTAATTTGGGTTTCTTTTCAACTTTCAAATGCCTAGAGTGCAAAAAATCTCCTGGATATACAGTGAAATTTCACACTAAGAGACAATGTCACATTAAATATAACCCTGAAAGAGCCAGATGACAGAAAGTATTTTTAGGATGCATAACTTATCAACTTTCCTCCAAAGATTGTAATGATAATAGCTTGCACTTATTGAACATGGAGTGTGTTCCAGGCACTGAGGTGTTTTACATGGAGTATATTTAATTCTTACAATACACATCATATGAGGTATATATTATTATTATTACTCTCATATTGCCCAAGAAAAATGTGAGGCTCAGAAAGACTAAGAATTTGTTAATTTTTCCAGATATGTAAGTGGTGGAAATGAGTTTCTAACTTAGTCAAATATGTTGAATTATAGTTAAGAGCCTTCCTTCTTAATACCTTGAAATACTCTCACTTGAAGTTTCCCTGTTCTGTTTAATATCATCTACTTTATCTCTGTCCTCATGAGAATTGAGTAAAAATGAGGCAGGATGATATTTGTGTTAGATGAGATTCCATATTGCTAGCACAGAAAGCCTGGCTCAAGTTGGCATTAGTAACAGATTTAGATAATGTGCCCACTTCCACATGAAAACTGGAGCTGGGGGAACATCATTGGCTCAGGACAGGATCATGTACCCATCCATGAACCACACACTGTGGCAAGGGGAAAATGGATAACTGAGATTGCAGTTTAGTCAATTCCTGAAGCCAGGGATGGGAAAAATCCCATCGAAATCGAATGGCTGCCCCTTGAGGTGGGGAGAGGGGAAATGGGAATATAGAAGCACAAGGAAATGAAGAAAAAGAAGTCAAACAAATGGAATCCTTAGTTCCTTTCCCACTAAAAGATTAACACATACATTAAACTGAAAGAAAGATCATGCTGCTGCTGCTGCTGCTGCTAAGTCGCTTCAGTCGTGTCCAACTCTGTGCGACCCCATGGACTGCAGCCCACCAGGCTTCTCCATCCATGGGATTCTCCAGGCAAGAACACTGGAGTGGGTTGCCATGGTTAGATCCCAAATCTTAAAAGAATTCCACTGACAATGTGTGACTTAGCTCTCCATTAGCTGCATTGTGGCCTTCCCTATAACTCAGACAGTAAAGAATCTGCCTGCAATATGGGAGACCTGGGTTCGATCCCTGGGTTGGGAAGATCACCTGGAGAAGGAAATGGTAACCCACTCCAGTATTCTTGCTGGGAGAATGCCCATGGACAGAGGACCCAGGTGGGCTACAGTCCATGGGGTCACAAAGAGTTGGACATGACTGAATGACTAAGGACAGCACAGCTGCATTGTAACAAATTATTCTAAAATTTATCTGCTTCAAAGAAGCACTTACTTCTGTGAGTCAGTAACCTAAGTGTGGCTTAGCTGGCTCAGTGCTTTTTATCAGGTTGCTGGGGAAAGATCTTCAAAGCTCACTCATGGTTGTTGGTAGAACTTAGCTTTTCCTAGGCTGTTGCACTGAGGCAGTTTCTTGTCATGTGGGGCTCTCCTTAGGGCAGCTCACAGCAGGCAGCTGGCTTCCCTGAGAGCAAGCAAGGAAGAGAGCAAAGGATAATGTCCAGGACAGTCTTTTTATAACCTAATCTTGGAAGTGACATCCTATTGCTTCCACTTGTATTTTATTCTTTAGAAGTGAGTCAGTAAGTCTATCCTTTTCTCAGGAAAGAAGAGAGAGAAGTGTGAAAATCAATCATAAGGTGGGGATCTATGGGGCCATCTTAGAAGCTGCCTACTATGTGTGGGCTTCCCAGGTGGCTCAGTGATAAAGAATCTGTCTGCCAAAGAAAGTGATGGGAGTTCGATCCTTGGGTCTGGAAGATTCCTTGGAGAAGGAAATAGCAACCCACTCCAGTATTTGTAAGGTATGGAGGTAGAGTAGGCGAGGTTCAGAAAAAGAATGAGACTGGCACTCTACAGGAACAGATCACCTTTAATGAGGCGAGAAGGGGCAGCAGTCAGATTAGCGAGCTACTGCACTTATCTAAGAAAAAAGTAAGTATATATAGGCATGTATGTAGAACGCTACTGTCTTAAGGGGGCCTGTTCTTCTCCAAGGTTGCTGGGAGTAGTTATCCCTTAAACGGCTGGGGCAAGGAGTTCTGGCGATGGGCCAAAGGCTGGGCAGGCTTGGAGCTGGGCGTAATCAACCTAATGTCTATTTTTCCTTTGGGTGAGAGAGTTCTTTGTTTTGCCTAGAATGGTGGGGAGGACCTGGAGGGGAGTTTTAATTCCAGGTTACCTTGAGCCATGCAACTTTCCTTCAGTATTCTTGCCTGGGAAATCCCATGGACAGAGGAACCTGACAGGGCTCCTATCTGTGGGGCCACAAAAAGAATCGGACATGACTTATCGACTTCAAAAAAAAAAGCAAACATAATGTGTTCATTTGTATGTGGGTGGGTGGGTGTTTATGTGTGTTTTAGGGATGGTGGGCAGTGGTTGCATATGGCATGGGCCGAAAGAGTACGAGTTCTTAGGAATTTTTCCTGTTAAGAGTATTGGAGAGTTAAAATGATAGTTGTCCCTACAGGAAACATATGATATTTACAAATTAAGAATTTGAGCCAGCTTAATAAAGTGACTATTTCCAAAGGTGTGGTAAGTTAGGTACAGAGAAATTACGAGGAATAGTGCATTACCCGAGAGGTTGAGACAGCTTGGTGTATCACTCTCCTGAGGTCTGAAGCGGCATGAGGAAGGAGCGGTTACCAGAACTGGGAGAGGGTTTTGTATGAGAAGACCCTGGGACAGAAGCCATGACTTTTTACCTTATGAAGTAGTCAGCCAACGGCATATCAACAGGGAGGGTGCCAGGGGAATAAATACGCTGAATCATTCTCTTCTACCCTTCTGCTGGTACCAACCACTGGCAGAACTCAACCAGAAGCCAGAAGGCAAGACATCCACTAATATGGTCAATACAGTCCAGTCTCCAACCACACACAGTAATGTGGGAACAGCATAGAGTAGACCAGGAGGACAGTGAGAAGATACGCAGTACAGATTTCAAAGGAGTGCATATGAGGAAAATCCTATCTTTAATAGGGAAAGATGAAGAAACAGTCCTCCATGACTAGGTATTATTTAGTGCAAGCTAGATGGAAGAGTTTGCTGACAGAGAAAGGTATTTAACATCAGAACAGGCTTTCATATAATTGCATCTCTTGAAGATCCTCAAAAATGGGAAACATGCATCCATCTCTATGAAAAGATTTGGGCAAAACTATACTGATGAAAGAAGCATGGGTAGCTAAGATGACTTTGAACGGTACTTGTAACTTGAGGATTTGACGTTCCAGGAGGAGGGATGGAAATCAGGGAACTGGATCTTCCGCAAAATATTCACGACTCTTTGAAATGGAAATGAGGCTCTTCCAATTTAGGAATCAAATTAAAGAAAGTATTCAGGGTGTTAGCAGGCTGTGCTCCTGCTTGTTTGAAGTGGCAGCTAAAGGAGGGAGGTGTGCTTTTCCCTGGATGAAGCAGGATCTCTCTCAGCCTGGTTTCATCTTTACTTAGCACCTGCTGGCCAGGAGTGGTGTCGCCCGAGCAATCAGACAGTAGACGTGCCAAGAGTCTGACCTCCCTGTGTCTGCTGCCCCTCCCCCCAGCCCCATGACACTTCTCCTGATATAGATGGACAGGGGTTGGTTTAAAATGACAGTCTCAAGTTCGTGTAGAAAGAGAAAGTTAATTCAAAGAAACTGTCAGGCAAGCTTCCTCTCTCTGTAGGAATAATTATTATCCCCTTTCACCATGGCCCACCTGGGAGCCCACTTTGCCTTCAGATCCCGCTGGCAGAAGACCGATGATGAACTCTGTCGACATAGCATGTCCTTTATTCTTCACAAAGCCATTTGCAATGACTTCTTTCAGAGCTATCTCTACCTGCTGGAAAATATTCCCCTGGGTAAGTGAGTCAGAGCTCCTAGATAAGGGATAAGAAATGACTGGAGCCACTATATGAGGTTGTGGGGCTTTTCCAAAAGGAATTAGAACAAGGACACTTTTCAGATAAAAAGGACCCACAACCATTTAAATGGGCTTAAATGTTTCAATGGCATTCTTTTATGGAGAGTGCAAAATCAAGTGCTGCCTGGAAGGTCAAGCCTCTATTTTGGGACTTCCATGCACCACAGACATGAGTAACTTGCTTCTCTGGGTGTTGGCTGCCTGAATATCAGCCTTGTAGAAATGAATTTCTTGAGTTTGAAATGACATTTTTAATATTTGCAAAAGTTTAGAGGTGAGTAAATTAGGTAACTCAAAGATGAGAATATTAATGCAATAGCATATCAACTCACAATTAAAAAGAATGGCTGAACAATAATAGATCAAGGTTGTTGGGGTGAGTGTGTGTCTGCATGTGTATGCATGAGCACACACTCCACATACTGCTTTCTGGCCTTTCTGAGTTACAATAATAGTCTGAGAGCTTAAAGGAGCTGATTTTAGTGTGATCTTTGAATGTTAAGAAAAAAACTGGGCAGTAGTCTGTCTCCATTATAGTTATTTCCTCTAGTTTTCAGGGAACTGGACAATAGGGCAACATAAAGCTTATCTGGTTTGTCTACACTGCTTTTCTCAGCCTGTGTGAAAGTGGTTAGTTAAGCACACTCTTAACAGCCCTGAAGAGGAAATAACTTGTGATTAAAGAGTGAAGTATTCCCTTTGATTTATATTCCCCCAATGAAAGCAGGAGCAGTATGTTTCACCCCAGTCTGTTTTCTTAAGGTTGCTGAAAGCCCCATTGTACACTTGATGTGGGCAGGCTTTCCAGATGGGCAAAGAGCTACATAATTCTTTGTGTTGCATTCAAGACTATATTACCAGCCTACCAAGGTCACTTTCTAAGTCCATTTCTGAGGGGAATCTTTAATTCTAGATATACAAATGACTTCATCTCACATATATACATATATATATATATTCCTTATACAAATTTCTCATTTATGACTTTATTTGATCCTCATACCCACATGATGAGATAGATAGGGTCAGCATTATTACTTTCCTATGCACCTTCTCACTCCTGTCCCCTATACTATTTTTTTAAAATGAGGAAAATAAAATTCAGAGATGATGAGATCAGTCTAGATAGGTCTCACCTAGATACCAAAGCAAGAACCAGGGCTCTTTCTGGTAGATCACATTTTGTTGTGCAGTCGTTAAGTTGTTCCCGATTCTTTGTGACCTCATGGACTGCAGCACTTCAGGCTCCACTGCCCTTCACTGTCTCCTGGAGTTTGCTCAAATTCATATCCTTTGTGTTGGTGATGCTACCTAACCATCTCATCCTCTGCCACCCCCTTCTCCCTTCAATCTTTCCCGGTTTCAGGATCTTTTCCGAGTCCATTCTTTGTGTCAGGTGGCCAAAGTATTGGAGCTTCGGCTTCAGCAACAGTCCTTCCAATGAATATTCAGAGTTGATTTCCTTTAGGACTGACTGGTTTGATCTCCTTGCAGTCCATGGGACTCTCATGAGTCTACTCCAGTGCCATAATTCAAAAGCATCAATTTTTCAGTGTTCAACCTGCTTTAGGATCCAAACTCTCTGATCTACCCATAAGTAATTCCTTTAGGACATAGTCGACATCTCATCTGTATCCAAATGGAAAAATTAGAGCAGTTTATTTGGAAGATGATGATGTTCTGACCACTCCATATATTTTGTCAGACCACTGGAGACACTGTTTGGACGATATCTCAGTAACAGTAGCTTGTTGGCTCATGTTGCGTTAGTCTGGCGAAATATATAAATTCAATAACTTATGAGAGATTCGCTAAGGGGTAGATGACTGCCAAATTTTAAAAATAATTATTAGAGATTAAACCCCATCTCTGAAAGTAGCTAAAGATGAATTTAAAAGACCCCAATAAATATTTATTAGAAAAATTAAATGGCCCCTTACTAATAATTAATTGCAAGTTTCCAACATCCTGAGTCCAAATTCTGGCACTGCTACTGATAGAGAAATCACCCCTGCAAGTTGCTAAACTCTGAGCATCATTTTCCTCAAAACTGTGGGGCTGTTGGAATATTAAATGCAATTATATATGTGAAACTCATCAATGCTCAGTATGCAGTAGCATTTCATTTCCTTCCTTAGAACCAGCTCTCTTTTAAAGTCACCACACAGCCTTCCTTAGAACAGGCATTACCAATGATAAGCTTAATTCGCTGTATGAGAGTTTTCAGGCTCCAGTGGATATTAATGTTTTCACTTTGGAAGTAAAACTCAGCCAGTGGAAGCACTCCTTCCCCAGCCCCCACTGAGGTGTTTTAGAGTTGGCTTCCCCTCCTCTTGATGATTTCAAGACTTCATAGAAATGAAAATAAAGCCCTTCTTTTAAAAGACTGGGGAGCCCTACTGTAGCATCTACACAGAGAGTTTTTTGTTTGGAGTAATTATGGGAAGAATGGCAGCTAACCAGACTCTTTGATTCCTTCTTTCTTCCTTCCTCCCTCCAACTGCCTGCGTTAAGCAGTCAGCCTCACACCAGCTCACTGTGAAGTGACATTCAGTCATGGGGACGCTTGCTGAAATATCCCTGGCTAAGTTCAGTGATTCCTGGAGAAGCAAGAGCATGCATATTCAAAGTCTCCAATGGAATTCTTAGCTATGCCATTGACTATGACAGGTCTTCACAAAGAAATGGAAACATGCTTGTTACTATTCTCAGTGAAGTGAAGTGAAGTGAAGTCACTCAGTCGTGTCCGACTCTTTGTGAGCCCATGGACTGTAGCCTATCAGGCTCCTCTGTCCATGGGATTTTCCAGGCAATAGTACTGGAGTAGATTGCCATTTCCTTCTCCAGGGGATCTTCCTGACCCAGGGATCGAACCTGGGTCTCCCACACTGTAGACAGATGCTTTACCGTCTGAGCCACCAGGGAAGTCTGCTAATCCTCTCAACATCTGTATTAGGTGGTGGGGTTATTTTCTCTCTCCTGAATCTGAGGAACTGATCCACAGAGGAAGTAAGTAACTGGCCAAAGATCACACGGTGATGAGTGTGGAGCAGGATTAGAAGCCAGGCCAGTTGAGCTTTTTAACCACAAAATCATGCTGCCTCTCAGTGTAAATGGCAACTTGACTAGTGAAGGGATCACTACAAGTTTTACCAAAATTTTCCAACTGACAGGAATATAAAAAACAGTCCATGAGGAGCACTGGCTTTCTACTGAAGAAATCAGAAAGATGGGTGAGCCAGTGAATGGGTTCATATAATCTAGTTATACCAGCCCAAATTCAGCTAGAGGCCTGGAGTGAATGAATTTGTCATAGGTGGCTGTTTGTGAACAAATGGGAAGTAGAGTAGGAAAACAATTTAGGTAAATCTCCAGTTTGTATAACAGTGTGGGCCTGTATACAATCCAACTTGGAGGTGTACACATAAGCCAACTCCTCAGTAATTCTTCTAGCACTATCCACAGCATATTTTTAAGGACACAGAAGTCAGTGAATATTTATTCACTATATATTCACTATATATATTCACTATATACAATCCAACTTGGAGGTGTACACATAAGCCAACTCCTCAGTAATTCTTCTAGCACTATCCACAGCATATTTTTAAGGACACAGAAGTCAGTGAATATTTATTCACTATATATTGACTCCTGGACATTGTTAAAGGCTTAGTCTAACTTCGCACTTAGAATAATACTTCCAAGCAGTTTAGCAAAAGGAACAAAGGCTTTGCATTTAAATAATTTGGGTTAGGACCTGGGTGTGACACTTCTTTTCTCCATAATATGGAGCATGTTACTAAATTTTTCAGATTTTTTTCATCACTTACCTGTAAAATAGTGATTACAATTCCAGTTTTTGTGAGGACTAAGAGAGATGACATGAAAGTGCCTTGGCATAATGTCAGGCACATGGGAGGTACCTATTAATGGTTATTAACTCCCCTTCACTTACCCTTTTAAAATAATTAGGCTCTGAGGAAGAAATTGAGAACAATGGTCACAACTTTGCTGTCACAATTAAAACCTAGAATTAATAAAAACATTCCCTAAAATACACTGCTGCTGCTGCTAAGTCACTTCAATCATGTCCAACTCTGTGTGACCCCATAGACAGCAGCCCACCAGGCTCCCCCGTAACTTCCAAATGAAACTCAGCATACAAGTTTTGGCATTTTTCAAGTTGATTTCATCCCTGTGGAAAGCATGGCTGCACAACTCACTGTGCAGTGATACATTTTCCGAAGGTTCATTGTTGCCTTTGCAATACCAATTATGTAAGACCATTTTTCATTTTAAAGAAATGAAGAAGTGGATCGTTTTCCTTTCTTTAGCAGACCGTCCTATACACAGTACTAAATGGGTAAAATATGGATTTTGAATTTAAATAGAACTAGGTTTAAATCCCAGTTATGTCACTCACTATTTGGCAATTTCTTTAACCTCCCGATGCCCTCTTTTCTTCTGTAGATAGTCACGTCTATCTTATATATTCAGTGAGATATAAATGCTAGCATATATAGTACATATATACATGTTTGATCAGTGATGATTACTATTTGTTTATTATTTAGGTTTGCCTAATTAGGAAAATCAATTTATCCTCCTATAGTTTTTCATTAACCACAAAAAGTGTGACCTATGTGTGATTATGTCGTGTGTGCGTGCATGTGCTCAGTTGTGTCAGACTATTTGCGATTCCATGGACTGTAGCCTACCAGGCTCCTTTGTCCATGGGATTCTCCAGGCAAGATTACTGGAGTGGGTTGGCTATTCCCTATATCCATCCACTACTTTGTTGAACCTGTTATCCAAAGAACGAAAAACTAGACAATATTCATTTATTCAGTGAACACTCAAAGGAGGCCTGCTGTGGGTCAGCAGGATGGTAAGTCCTGGGGTTATAAGGAAAATAAGATAGAGCTTTATCCTGAGAGTTTAATGTAGGAGAGAGACCCGCACAGATAATCTTTGTGGAACGTGAGGACATGACAGGCATCACTACAGGATGCTGCAGAGGGAGGTCCAGAGGAGGCCTGGTGACTGCTGGATCAGCTTCTGACTCTTCCGATGTAGAATCTCACCGTGAAAACTCTGTCCCCAGTATCTTTGTATTCTGACCTTTTCACATTCAACAGCGGGTTAGGTAGAACACTGAAATAGGAATTAGAGAGGAAGCCATTTGGCCAAGTGGGCAGGGGACATGACGTGCAGCAGGAACTTGTATACATCCTTGCTGGGGTGGGGAAAGTGTATTTTCCCTCCTTCCTCACCTTTCTTTACTTGTGTTTGAAGGCTGAAAAGAATTTGTGTGCTCAGTTGTGTCTGACTCTTTGTGACCCTATGGACTGTAGCCCACCAGGCTCCTCTGTCCATGGGATTTCCTAGACAAGAATACTGGAGCAGGTTGCCATTTCCTCCTCCAGGGGATCTTCCTGACCCAGGGATTGAATCTGTGTCTCCTGTGTCTCCTGTATTCATAGGTGAAACCTTTTCCACTGAGGTACCTGGAAAGCCCTGAAATAGTCCTCAGTCGAAAAAGAAAAAGCCCACTAAAACTTTCAGGGTTGAGAGTGCATTACTTTACAGGCAAGGAACCCCCGACTCCTAAAGCATTCAGGGAAGAAATAAAACCTAGAGGGACTCTCAGTGTAATTCTAAGGCTTGTTAATGATGACTTTCTAGCATTCTGGCACACACAGACCTTTGGATTCTACCAGGAACACTGATAAAATTCCACTCCCTCCTACCCTTTCTTGTGGATGAGAAAACAGACAAGACTTTGGTGTTTTTTAGATTCCACAAATAAGTGAGATTATACATTATTTATCTTTCTCTGTCTGATTTATATAATTTAGTATAATGCCCTCGAGGTCCATCTATGCTGTCACAAATGGCAGAATTTTCTTCCTTTTATGGCTGAGTAATACTCTATTGTGCCTAGACACATTTTCTTTCCTTCCTCCCTTCCTTTTATCTTTCCTCCCTTCCTTCGTTAAATTTTTACTGTCACTTCTTTAATGGCTAAATTGAGAAGTGATCACCTACAAATCTCTCTTATGGAAGACCTTATACTTCCTAAAGACATCTCCATTTCTTTCCTCTTATAAATAAAAGACTAACTTGATCCAGTATTGTATCTCAAATCATTTCAAACTTACTGTTTAAATCTAGCCTACATATCCTCTGAAGACTTTTAGGTCAATTTCCAGTTGACAAACAGGTCTAATATCTAGAATAAAGTCTAAAAGAGTTATATCCAACTCTACTAAAAAAACAAACAAAAAAGGAAAATAGAGAAGGTACTCAGCAAGCATAAACACTATGCTCTCAACAAATCTTTCTTAGAGAGTTCACAAGATCTTTGTTCTTCTTCAGGGCAAATTCACACGTACTTTATTTTTCTTTTTGTAACCTTGGAAATTGCTTGGAAGTTCAGCTTATAATGTAGGTCAAGAAATAAGCACCATGTTATATCAAGAGCTAATAGAGTGTCTAGCCTCTGGTTTAGACTATACTAGGTGTCACAAAAACATTGCAATCCCACAAGAATAAGCCACTAGATGTATTCTATAATAAAAAGATATAGGCTGATGTTTGATTACCTTATCAATCAACTGGCACCATTGCAGGAGCTATCAGGAGGGGAGTACCTGGGGCTGGACATTACACCTCATATATCTTTTTAGTGAAATGTTCCTGTCAATTAGGTGACAAGCCCATAACCATAAAAACTTACCTATTGAGTCTGACCCCTGCTGAGCTTGGCATTCACTTGTGGTCTAAACGTTGCTGGCATAATGGACCATTCCCATTTCCAGATTAAAGGTTTTAATAAACTCCACCAACTAGTTGACTTAAGCAGGTGATGATGAGAGTGGTTGTTTTGCTGCTTTGGTTGGATCAACAAGAGAGCACTGGGCTGTGGCTTACCTGTGGCTTGCCCCAGAAGCATTCGTCTCTGGGAAGACTTTGTGAGCTGTGATTTCTTAACCTCATTTTCTGAGACATCCAGACGAATTTGGAACAGTCATGTTTTTTTGGCATGGTGATGCTTAATTTTTTCTGTCCCTGTTGAATTTATAAGCATTAATTTTATTCATTATATGTCATTGTTGACATAACACTTTACTGAGTGCTAGGGAAGGGGGACTGGTGTCGGTTCCCAATAATTTTGAACATGAGGGCATTCCTTTTAAAGTTATATTTTCTCAATCAGATGCTCACTTGTATATAAAATGTCAAAAAATCTATATATTTATTAATAGTTTTAAAAGGTTTGTATTTTTAAAATGACAATCTATTGTTCAGTTCAGTTCAGTTCAGTCACTCAGTCGTGTTCGACTCTTTGCGACCCCATGGACCGCAGCATGACAGGCCTCCCTGTCCATCACCAGCTCCTGGAGTTTACCCAAACTCATGTCCATTGAGTCAGTGATGCCATCCAACCATCTCATCCTCTGTCGTCCCCTTCTTCTCCTGCCCTCAATCTTTCCCAGCATCAGGGTCTTTTCAAATGAGTCGGCTCTTCACATCAGGTGGCCAAAGTATTGGAGCTTCAACTTCAACATCAGTCCTTCCAATGAACATCCAGGACTGATCTCCTTTAGGATGGACTGGTTGGATCTCCTTACAATCCAAGGGACTGTCAAGAATCTTCTCCAACACCACAGTTCAAAAGCATCAATTCTTCTGCACTCAGCTTTCTTTATAGTCAAACTCTCACATCCATACATGACTACTGGACTATTTATTAATAGTTTTAAAAGGTTTGTGTTTTTAAAATGACAATCTATTGTATAATTAACATATATAGGAAATATAGTATATAATATTGTTAGTCTCTAGAAAATAACATACATGGGTTCTGATTCCTATATTCCTTTTAGCAAATTCATGATCACTCAAGGGTCCAAATATTGGCCTCAGCGTCTTCAAGGTAGGAAATAATGATGTAACTCCACAGATGAAATATACTACAATGGATAGAAGTAGGGTTTATTGGATTTTTAACTTTTAGAATAAAAATTTGGAACTATGTAACCGTTATTCAATTCAGAGCCATGTGGTACATTAATCCACCGTCACAATCTTGGTGTTCCTAGTAAAGTTTAAATAGATTCTCTTTTCTTATACTCCTTCTATGTACAATTATGTCATATTTTGGTTTGCTTCATATCCTGATTGTAACATTCTTTTATACAGTTGTATATTTTACTTGGAGCATTCAACTGTCTTTTATTTTTGTTGAGGTTAAAAATATGTCTTCCTAAGGATATTACTCATGTCTTCTCACTTCTTCCCTACTATCTATTGCCCAGAATCCAGTTCATTCTATTTCCTGAAGATATTTTTGAAGCCAATGCTTTCTGTTGTAGTATAAACTGATTTCTTTCTAGATCTAATAATATCTACCATTTTGGGATTTCTTTTCATTGGATTCCTGGGTTAATTTTGTTTTCTTTCATGATATATCTTCTCAATTTTAACCCTCACTGAGCTGGAATATAGCTTTGAGAAACTTCTGAAGAATGAATATGGGAGGTAAATATTCTCTCACCATTTGAATGGTAATATATTTTAGCTTCAAAATAATTTTCCCTTAAAATATTGATGACACTGTTTTTCAGTGTTTGTGATGAGATCTGTGTTATAAGCCTGAGTCTACTCCTTTGAATATACGGCTGCCAGGTAAACTATGAGGTCAGTTAAATTTGAAATTAAGATATGCTAAGTCGTGTCTGACTCTGTGCGACCCCACAGATGGCAGTCCACCAGACACCCCGGTCCCTGGGATTCTCCAGGCAAGAACACTGGAGTGGGTTGCCATTTCCTTCTCCAATGCATGAAAGTAAAAAGTGAAAGTGAAGTCGCTCAGTCGGGTCTGACTCTTAGTGACCCCATGGATTGCAGCCTAACAGGCTCCTCCATCCATGGGATTTTCCAAGCAAGAGTACTGGAGTGGGGTGCCATTGCCTAGTCCGGAATTTAAGATAATCAACAAACAATTTTTTAGTAAAAGTATGTCCCATGCAATGTGTGGTATTTTGAGCATATTTATACTAATAAATTATCCATTGATTATCTAAAATTCAAAAGTAATTGTATGTCTTATATTTTTATTTGCTAACTCTGGCAACCCTACTTGAAAGTCAGCAAACTTTTCCCCTGTAAATAACTTAATAATCTTCTCATTACTCTTGGTGTTTTGAAATTTCCTAAAGATATGTATGAATGTGACATGAATTATTTTTGATAAAAATTTTCATAAATAAAAATATTTTTATTTAAATAAAGTATATTTAAGTATTTTAATTAATTTATTTACTTTAATTGGAGGGTACTTTACAATATTATGGTGGTTTTTGCCATACAGTGACGTGAATCAGCGAGGTTTTTAAAATCCATATTGCTCAGTACTCTTGGACCTTACAATCTCTTTCAGCTTGAGAAATTTTATCTGTTTTTTCTGTAATAATTTTCTTCTCTTCATTTTCTGTTTTTGAGAATCTTAATTAGCTTGATGTTGGGTCTTCTGAATTAAATCTTTATAGCTTTAATATTTTTACTTGTGTTTTCTGAATCTACCTTTTCCTTTATGTCCTGATTTGTTTACTCAATGTTAACTCCAAATGTTTACTCAATATTAACTCCAAAGTTTTTGGTAATCAAAACTTTAATTTCTAAGAATTCTTTATTATGTTTTACATTGCCATTTTCTTGACATCTTATCTTCAATTTATGATGCACCTGTTCTCGTATCTCCTCATGGATAAAAATTTTTGCTTGGTTTTGGTTTAAATTCTCATTAATTTCCTGGATTATTTCTATTTCCTTTGAAGTCAGTTTTGATTGTTTATCTCTCTTTTGTTTTTCAGACATTCACCCTCATGTATTTGGAAGTCATTTTTTAATCCATGGTTAGGGATGAAGGACAAGGTAAAGGAGTTTAGGTGGTGGAGAAGATTTCCTCTGTTACATACTTCTCCACTGAATAGAAAGGATGCCCAGGAGCTCTACATATGCCAGTTGACTTTACCAGACTCTGATGAATGTAAGCAGATGAGGTGCCTGGAACCTTCTATATGCCAGAATTACTATTTTAGGATCCCAACACTAATGGGTCTAGTTCTCCTTTTTTTCTTTTTTTAGAGAAGAGACTATTTACCCCCCCCCCCCCTTAGATTATAGCTGTGCTGCTTGTCACTTTTGGGAGGAAGTACATTGGTCATCTCCCAGTTGGCCTGCAGGCAGATTTTAAATAAACTTTTACTTCCTTTGCAGATGTCCTGAGCTGTAAATTATATAGTTTTGTTCCATCTGCTTTTTGTCTTCCAGAAATTTGTTGAAATCATGAATTTATTGGCGGTCCCTCCTCATTTTCTTCATTGTTACAGATTGAGTTTATTAAAACAATTCATGGGGAGTATTGGGAATGAGAGAAGACAAATGGATGGATTCAGCTTATAATCTTGAACGAGAAATTCCTCCCTTTCATCTCACTTTCTATCATTTCCTTCTGAATGCTCTCTAATGAACATATTTTATATCTGCAAGGATGCATTTTAATTTACAAATCACATTTAAGTGCATGCTTATTTACCTTTCAGAAGTGGGAACACATGTTTTTATAAAAATAAATGTTTAAAAATAATACCTCACTTCTTTTCTGAAATAATGACATAGTATATGTGAATGTGCCTAGTATAATACCTAGTACAAAACAGTTGCTCAAAAAATATTATACTTTTTAGTATTTTATTTTCAGAACTTAGGGCTCAAGCACATTTTCTGTTATGTTGGTACAAAGAGATATATGGGTATGAATTGCTTGAAAAAGAAATGAAAAAAATACCTATCCCTAATCTACCTTGTGGTTAGAAGTAAGGATTAGTGATCAAATTTCCATAAACTATTTTAAGGTCAAAGATAAAACTTACTGTGAAACTTGTGAAATTATTTATTCTACTGTAGCAAACACTATTGAATACTTTTAAACACAGTGACAAGCTATTTTTAAAATTAAACTCTAGGTTTATTAAATCATGAAAATGCCACGACTGTGATTTATACATGACCCACCTGAAGATCATAGGGGTTGAGAAGTTTACCCAAGGTTAAATAGCAATAACTGAGCTAGAGCTCAAGCCCAGATCTTCTGACATCAAACGAATACCCTTTCCTCCATACCACAGATTTGCAGGCTTCTAAGAGGAAATTCGCTGCATGATAAGAATGAACTTGTTCTGTCACTTAAATATTAATAATGTTTTATTTTCAGTGAAATTGTATGCTTTAACAAGTCAAGTAATCAATGGTGAGATGCAGTTCTATGCCAGAGCTAAACTCTTCTATCAAGAAGTACCAGCTACAGAAGAGGGTATGATGGGAAATTTCATTGAATTGTCCAACCCAGATATCCAGGCCTCTCAGAAATTTCTCAGGAAATTTGTTGGGGTGAGTATCCAACTGTAGTTTGATTAGGAAGCAAAGTTCTTGCAAACAATGAGCTCACAGGCTTCTGTGTTGTTGCTTCAGTCATATGAAAGCCAAATGGGTGAGCCATGGGTTTAGTGTGAAAGCCTGTTTTAAGAGGTTCAAAAAGGATGGGGCACATTAAATGACTGGTTTATCCTAGTTGGCATCACTCTCCTAGCACCAGCTTATTTCTTATGCTTCAGGGGAAGGTGAACTAGCAGTGTTAATATTACAAGTAGTAGATTAAGAAGACTTCTCTTTCAGATCCCATAGATAAGCAGTTGACACTCAGATGACCAATGAGAAATCATGCCATTTGGGATCTTGGGGTGATTTATTGAGTCTCTGTAATAAAAACTCAACATTGTAGGGAAATGCAGGCTTATGTTTAGTTTAAAAATGATAAGTATAGTAGAATATCTTTATATTGTTTTCTACACACTTGAGACATTGCCTTGAAAAACTGTGATCCCTTTATAGATTTGGTGTTGGGTAAAACTCCACTTCCATACTTTCAGGCCACATGGAGATGGGTCATATACTTTAGGGGCCAGAATCTTGGGCCCCAGAGTCATTATGGTTCTTCTTACAGTGTAAGCCACCTTGGGTTTACTCCTTAAATTCTCTTAAACCTCCATTTTCTTACCTGTGTCTAGAGTATAACCACAGAACATATCTTGTAGGATAATGTGAAGCTCAAATGAGATAATATATGTCAAATATTTACTTTAGTGCACATAATTATTATGCAATAGAGCTCATTTATTGCTACTACTACTAACAAGCTTTCATATAATTCAGTCATTGTATTTTTTGGAGCTTCATTTAGTTGGGGCTTCCCTGGTGGCTCAGGTGGTAAAACATCTGCCCACGATGCAGGAGACCCAGTTTCAATCCCTGGGTCGGGAAGATCCCCTGGAGAAGGAAATGGAACCCACTCCAGTACTCTTGCCTGGAAAATTCCATGAATGGAGGAGCCTGGTAGGCTACAATCCATAGAGTTGCAAAGAGTTGGACACAACTGAATGACTTACTTTCACTTTTTCATTTAGTTTTTAGAACAGACAACCCACATAATAAAGCTGCTGTTGGTTCTACTGAGAACAAAGTCCTAACTAGCAAACAGGTTTTGTTCCAATTCACTATGAAGTTATTCATCTGAAATTTGGACTCCATTTTATTCTGATGAAGGAACCATTAAGAATATTACAAATATTTGGGATTAAGTTGTCAACCTATTTAGAAGCATAATATTAATAGTTTCCCTAGTGTTGAGGTGAGGTTCACTTTTTATCCAACATTCTCTGAAGTACCCTTTGCCTGAGTATAGAAAAATAGAATCAGGATGGAGCACTCATTGGGGCAAAGTGTCTGGACATCAACTGTGGCCATAAAGGACTACAAAACTAGAGATGATGGCTGGGGTTATTTATAGATCAGGTTAACCTGGAATATTTTAAAATCAGTGTTACTGACTGACTTCACCGAGCACTTTATCTGAGATAGTCACTCTGATGAGCACTTTAGAAGTACTATCTTATTGTTCTTCATAATAATTTTGGGAGGTAAGTACTATTATTATTTCTCATTTTCATGGTTGGGGAAACTGAGGCTTCTAGAGATTAAGTACATTTTCAAGGTTACACAGTTGGTAAGAGACAGATCTGGGACTCATGCCCGACAAGGTCTGTCTGATACCAAATTCCCAGCTCTTATCCACGACATATTTTTTCTATTTGTCTCATGAAGCAGAAAAATCCCTGCTCTCTGTGTGTGTGTGTGTGGACCACAGACCTCAACTCTCCCCCAATCTGGCGAAGAGCAATCCTTCCTGCTCGCCTCGAGGTGAGGCTGACTTTGATCCCAGTGCATTTCAGAAGCTTTAGTTAGTAATCCGGCTGTCTTGTCACTCCATGTGGAATGCCAAACTGACCACAGGGATGCTGGTCAGACAGAGCCCATACACAGGCCCACAGACCTGGGAAAGGAAACAGGCTTCTGCTGGCATATTTATGTTGGAAATGAGTAGTCTGCTTTTTTCAAACAAATATAAGGAGTCCTTCTTAGTAGACAAGGCTCATTGTGAAGCTGTGACCTCAAAGTACAAACATAGTCTTTTTAAAGAAATGATATTTTGGTACTTTGACCTTAATAATATGCTAAATTAGTATCCAGGTCAAGATACAAGGAGTTTGGGAACATGAGTATCTGACATGATTTATCCTTATGTCAACTGGGAAAAGGCAGATTGTTTAATTTAAAGTTTTGCTTTCCTTTCAACACTTAGTGATCTGGGACAGTGGGAAAACACTTTTAAACTTGTTGCAAATGTGCTTACTTTAGCAAATAAACAAACGATACCAAGATAATATCAGTGGCAAAACTGATAACATTCCTTACTTTTAGCTTTTTGAGGGGAAAGTAAAAATTTATAAAAAGGAATTGGTATTTGATGGTTTTATCTCTTGATATTTCTCAGAGATCGGATGACTGAAAAATTGGGGGCTAACTGTATTTCACGGTTTTTATACAGTGGTATTTAACACTTTAGTTTCAAACTCCAATGGAAAGAAGGTAAAATAATATTCTTTGACACAAAAGACATAGGCAGAATCAAAATGAAAATGAAATTTCTTAGAGTATTTTACTGTTTTATATAAATCCAAAAATATGAAGATAATAAATAATAAGATAAATAATAAGATAATTAAAGTTCTGAAATCACACATTTATGTGGTTTTGGTCACATTCACGGAGGTGCATCAAATTTCAATCCAAGCACAGTAATAAGCAGCCAGAGTGTCCAAGAGAGTAGAGATGTTGTCCCAGAGGTCAGTCTTTAAATGTCTCTTCTCAGAGGCACAGCATGAGGATGAGAGAAAGAGGAAAAAACTTGGTGCCAGGATATGCGAGGCTGTGCCAAACACGGGGAACGGCATGGAATAAAGACAACTAGGCGGTAGCGGTGAGGGGCAAAAGTGCACAAGATTTGAGTAAAAGGCATCTTTTGTGTTTTTATATAACAGTTTTTGTATATTTGTGTATTCGTGCGTACATATGTGCTCAGTCACCTCAGTCGTGTCTGACTCTTTGTGACACATCGGACTGTAGCCTGCCAAGCTCCTCTGTCCATAGGGATTCTCCAGTCAATACTGGAGTGGGTTGCCATGCCCTCCTCCAGGGGATCTTCTCGACTCAGGGATTGAACCTGCGTCTCTTATGTCTCTTGCACTGGCAGTAGGGTTCTTTACCACTAAAACCACCTGGGAAGGCCAATTGTTTTGTATATTGTTTTGAAACTGTTGTTTCAAGGATAGCTACAGTCAAATATCATACAACATAAACACACACATATACATATATATATACATATATACACATGTTTATTTCATAGATATATGCTGGTTGTGTGTGTGTGTGTATGTATATTACTTTATAGAAGCAAATTTGAGAAGGTTTTCATTGGCTGATATCCTCCTATCTCTACTAACTATTCATCTTTCACTGTCAGTTAATTGAATTCAGAATTTTACTTTTAAAAAGTTTAAGGGCTTTTTGTCCAATAAGTCATGTGATTTCTGATACAAAAACAGAAACAATTTTTAGCATGAAAAGAGACAGGGGGACTTTGCTGCAACTACCTTTTATCCTCATAAATGTGCTGTATGCCATAGAGGCTGAGTTTGAAGTGAAATTCTGGCCTGAGAATGGAACAGATTGCATTTCCTCAGCTCAGGTCCTAAAAATTATCTTCCACACAAGAACAGTAGATAATTCAGAGCCCTCAAAATCAGTTTTGAAAAACATAAATTTTAATCATCCACCCCAGTATGAATTGAAATGTGTTCACTGCATGAGTTTGAAAAGCAATTTTAAACCTCTGAAAGATTCTCTCTGCTTTGCTCTCTCTCTTTTTCTACAAGGCAATAAGCTACAGTGCAGGTCCATTTGCTATGGATTTGACCCAAATTGGCAATTAACAAAGTTCTACTTCAGAGAAGGCGATGGCACCCCACTCCAGTACTCTTGCCTGGAAAATCCCATGGACGGAGGGGCCTGGTGGGCTGCAGTCCATGGGGTCGCTAGGAGTCAGACACGACTGAGCGACTTCACTTTCACTTTTCACTTTCATGCACTGGAGAAGGAAATGGCAACCCACTCCAGTGTTCTTGCCTGGAGAATCCCAGGGACGGGGGAGCCTGGTGGGCTGCGGTCTCTGGGTCGCACAGAGTCGGACACGACTGAAGCGACTTAGCATCAGCAGCAGCAGCAAAGTTCTACTTTCATAGAACTTTAAATGGCCCACTTCTTATAAAACATTACCTAGTTCTCAAACCTAAGACATTTTCTAAAATCTTATTTTTTAATTATTTGAAAGACCTATAATTGGATAAAATAAAGAAGGCAAAAACTAGACATGTTTGGATATGTTTTGAAAAAAGTCATTGAATGTTTTATAACTTGACTCTGGCAGTGGGTGCAGGCATTCTAAAGTTGCTTCAGTGCTACAACTCTGTGCTATGGTATGGATTATAGCCTGCCAGGCTCCTCCGTCCAAGGGTGTCTCCAGGCAAGAATACTGGAGTGGGTTGCCATGCCCTCCTTCAGGGGATCTTCCCATCCCAGGGATTGAACCCATGTCTCTTATGTCTCCTGCATTGGCAGGGGGGCTCTTTATCACTAGTGCCACCTAGGAAGTCCACGGTGGTGGGTACATACCTGTATACATTTGTCCAGACTCCTTGAATGGTACATTTAAAACAGTACATTAAATTTTATGTGTGTGTGTATGTTAGTTGCTATGTCGTGCCCCACTCTTTGTGACCCCATGGACTGTAGCCTGCCAGGCTCCCCTGTCCACGGAGTTCTCCAGGCAAGAATACTCCAGGCAAGAATAATGAGTGGGTTTCCATTCCCTTCTCTAGGGGATCTTCCTGATGTAGGGATCAAACCGAGGTCTTTTGCATTGTAGGCAGATTCTTTACTGTCTGAGCCACCAAGGAAACCCACATTTAATTATATGAACTTGACCTAAATGAAGTTTACTTAAAGAGGTAACTGAGTGTCAAGACTCAGGGAGAATGTCTGTTATTGGAATGTTCCACAAGGTACCTTTCTGCAGGGGCCCGGGAGAGCTGGCACGGACTGTGCCTTGGACTGCGGCTCTGGGATAGGAAGAGTGAGCAAGCATGTCCTGTTGCCGGTTTTCAACACTGTGGAACTAGTGGACATGATGGAATCGTTCCTCCTCGAAGCACAGAACTACCTGCAGGTCAAAGGCGACAAGGTAGAAAGCTACCACTGCTATAGCCTGCAGGAATTCACACCCCCACTGGGAAGATACGATGTCATCTGGATTCAGTGGGTCATTGGTTAGTTCTGCATGGCATTGCATCTTCCCTTCTCCCCACTAACTGGAGGACTTGTGGAGGCAGAGCAAAGACACAAAGAGATATTTGGCTCTAGCTGCACTTAGAACAGTTAGCTAGTCTAACATATAATGCGAACTCCCCCCAAACTCTGGTCCTCTGGATTCTGCCCCTAACATCCACTGAACAAGGCTGGTGATTCCCATTCTTAGGATGGAGTGTCTTTGTGCCAACCTAAATCCTAGAAGAAAACTGAATATTTGAAAAACTTTAAAAAGTGTATCTCCATTATTGACAAACCTTGGCTTTCTTAGATTTAAATTCTCAGGAAATGAGACAGCAGTGAATGAGATTTTGGTCTGAGTGTGTGTGTGAGTGTGTGTGTGTGTGTGTGTGTGTAAGACACAGAGGAATAATGGCAGAGTTGAGCTGTTCAGCAGACAAGGAGTGAATCCAAGGGATGAGGAGTGGTTTATTTTGTGCCTGGGAGGTAGATAGACTAGGTTGGTATAATAGCTGTTTTACAGAGCTTGCACTGATTCTCCTCAAAGAGGATACCTGTCCTCTTACCTAAATTCTCAAAGCCTCCCACAACAAAACAATTCAGGCTATGAAATAATTCATGAATGAATGAACAAACAAGCTCCCGATTTGTAGCCTTGTGGCCGTTCAGTCTTGCCTACTCACCTCCTTCCCCACCCACCCTTTCATCCTGTTCCCCCATTTACTTGGCCTCACCTGTAGGGTACCTGACCGATAAAGACCTTCTTGCGTTTCTTTCCCGGTGCCGAGATGGCCTGAAGGAAAATGGCATCATCATACTGAAGGACAATGTGGCCCGGAAGGGCTGCATCTTCGATCTCTCTGACAGCAGCGTGACTCGGGACATGGACATCCTTCAGACCCTCATTAGGAAGAGTGGGCTGGTGGTGCTAGGCCAGCAGAAGCAGGACGGCTTTCCAGAGCAATGTGTCCCGGTGTGGATGTTTGCGCTGCACAGCGATGGAAGCTCCTGACCAGCTGCCGGAGTGAACGACTGCACTGCACAAAGGTGCATTGGGAAGAGTGGCTCTCCTCTGATTCACAAGTTACACCCCTTGTGATCCACGGAGGAATGAACAGAAGGGAGGCAATGTATGTTTTAAAATGGTTGATGTCACGTTTCCACTAATTATGTAAGTACATGCACACACGCTGTGACTTTTCCAAAAGATAAATGGAATGTGACATCTGGAAAAACATCTGAACTGTACCAGTGTACCCATAAAAACAGGAAAGGGAGCAACAGTCACAAAATAGAAACCGCATTGGTCTCTGAAGATTTGCATTAAAGAGTAGTTTAAGGTGGGTGGGATAAAGTCTAGACCACCTTTCTCTGCCCTTATGCTAGATACTTTATACTTCCTTCCTCTTTGGGAATATTACTTCTCTCAGACAAAAATCTCCCCTTAATTAAGAAAGCACCAGTCAAAATAACCTTGTTAAACAATTCCATTACTTAATTTTGTCTTTGGCAGAAAAAAAAAATGTGGTTTCACTTTCTATTTTGGGTCAGTTTCGCTGCCCAATGATGTAATATGGATGCAATTTCATAACAGAAGTCTGCATTTCAGTGATGGGGAAGTGTCTCCTTTCAGGAGAAAATGTTTTACCCTTGAAATTTCAGCTGTGAACATGTAAGTGAATGTCATTGATAATCTAATTTTAGTCACTGGCTTCTAACACAACTTGCTTCATTGCAGTCGCTCCTGTTTCCTTGATTGATAAGAATGTACACTGGAAAGAGGTAGGAAATGGTAAACCTGAAAACTGAACTAACTGCATTAGTTTAATTAAAAACATCTAAAATCTTTCAAAAACAAAAATGTAACTTAATTTCTATTAGCAGAATGTTTAAATATAACTTCTATTTTATTTAAAATGCTCTAAAGTCTTCATGTGAAGGATTTGTCTTTTGATGTATTATATATTGAGTCTTCCATGAAATACAATCAGTTTAAGTAAAGAAAGTCTGTTAAATGCATATGCTATCACCCTAAAATCATGTTTATAAGTGATAGCTCTAAATTAGGAGGAAAATAATTATTATAAAACACTATGTTGATATAGCATGATTTAGTAGTCTGATTTTATGTCCTGGAAAATTATGTCACTCTGCCACTGGCACCTTCCAGCTGCAGTATGTTATTCATAACATTTTAGGGTAATGTAACAGAATGTGAGTTAAAATCATTGCTGGAGAAACCAGAGACCAAAATTAAATAAAATGATGAATCATTACCAAACAGAATTATTAATGACAAAACAAGAATTCTCATGTTTTCATCCTCTATGTATTGGAAAAAATTAACTAAATCTTCCTTTTCAGCCCATCCTAGGCATTTTCTGCTTCTTTTACACTTAGCACCCTATTCTCTTACTTCTTGACTTTCTGCTTTGCAAGTACTCACATGCTGATCGACACAGTTGTCCATTCCTCAGCACCCTGGTTCCTGAGCTCAAGGAGGAAATAACATAATTGCCCCATTAATATGAACACATAATCTTTAACTCAGCTGAATCTTTGGAATAGATCAGCAGTCCCTTTTCTCTTCCTATGTCATTTTCTGTTCTTCTTAGAAAACTTCCAGATCTTTATTGTGCCACAAAAATTCCCAACTCCATATCTATTTTTCACTTAATTGATAAAGCAGAAATTAGGAAGTAAATTATACCAATATCTCCTCTCTATAACAAGTTAATAACTAGTACAAGGTAAAGGGAAGAGTGGGCTTTCCTGGTGCCTTGCAGTCAAGAATCTGCCTGCCAATGCAGGAGACATAGGTTTGGTCCCTGGATCTGGAAGATCCCCTGGAGAAGGAAAAGGCAATCCACTCCAGTATTCTTGCCTGGAGAATCCCATGGACATAGGAGTCTGGCAGGCTATATATCCATAGGGTCTCAAAGAGGTGGATACAACTGAAGCGACTCAGCATGCAGGGATGCGTGGACTGAAGTACACCAGGCTCCTCTGTCCATGGAATTCTCTAGGCAAGAATACTGGCGTGGGTTGCCATGCCCTCCTCCAGGGGATCTTCCTGACCCAGGGATTGAACACTCATCTCTTATGTCTCCCGCATTGGCTGGTGGGTTCTTTACTCTTAGCGCCACCGGGGAAGCCTGGGCTACAGTCCATGGAGTTGCAAAAGAGTCAGACATGATTTAGCAACTAAAGGAAAGAGTAGCTTGAGAGGTGAGGCCATCAGAGTCGGAGCATGCTGCCTGATAGTTAATGTGAAGGTTAGGATGTGTTTAAAGAATAATGGAAAGATCTGAGGTTACAAGGAAGGGGCTGAATTTTCTGGTCTTCTGAGTAGAGTCAAGGATGCTATAGAAGGAAGACATTTGGAGTGAGACCTACTCCAGCTGTCTTCAACAAGGCAAAAATATATCTGATGTTTATCAACACATCTGTGTTGTATGGTAAGTGACAATCTACATTAGTTCATAGTCCAAGTGCCTCCAAATCATTTGGGCAGTTTTTATAAAATAGAGATTCCCAGGCCCTGTCCCCATGATAATCTGATTCTGTGAAATGAGACCAAATAACTTGTATTTTTTAAGATCTCAAACTGATTCTGATCATTACTTTTGAGGATACTGATAAAAGAGGTGTGGAGCTGGGCTCTTCAGAGTCAAAGGAAGATAAGATAGGGCAGGCAAGACGCAGGCCAGGTTCAAGGAAGTAGCTGGATGGAGAAATCCATTCTCCACACCAATGCTAGCTTTCTAAAACCTGAACTGACCATGTTATGTATAAACTTTCAATGACTCCCCATCACTGATAGGATGAATTCCCATCACCTTAGACTGACATAAAGCCTTTTGTGATCTAGCACTGGCTTCTCTCTCCAGCCTCAGTTTTCCCACGTTTCTTGAAATTGTGCTTAACTACTTATAGATCTCTCAAGGAGCTATGACTTTTGGGACATGGCATTTACTGATGTTACTTCCTTATCTCTCATTCTTATTTTATTTTATTTTTTAACTTTTTGGCTATACCACGTGGCATGTGGGATCTTAGTTCACTGACCAGGGATTGAACCCAGCATTGCCCCCTTGTTTGAAGCTGAGCTGGCTCAGTGGGTAAAGAATCTATGGGCAATGCAGGAGACACAGAATCCCCAGGTCAGGAAGATCCTCTGGAGGAGGAAAGTGGCAACCCACTCCAGTATTCTTGCCTGAAAAATCCCATGGACAGAGGAGCCTGGCAGGCTACAGGCCATGTGGTCCCAAAGAGTTGGACACAACTGAGCAACTAAGTTCACATGCATGTTCTAACCATTGGACCATCAGGGAAGTTCCAGAATATCTCCCATTCTTTTTGTCTGTCTCAGACTGCAAAAATGTTACTGACTCTAGGAAAGCTTCCTTCCAGGTGCTGGGTTAGATGCCCCTACTATGTGCCACCCTCATACCATCTGCTTGACATGTCACAGCACTTATTGTGTGGCACTGTAATTACTTGCTTACCTGTCATTTCCCCTATTTAACTCTGAGCTCCTTAATGGGACATTCATGTTAGAGCCTCAGTTTTTAGCATACACCCTAGTTGTTGTTGTTTAGTCACTAAGTTGTATCTGATTCTTTTGAGACCCCATGGACTGTAGCCTGCCAGGCTCCTCTGTCCGTGGAATTTCCCGGGAAAGAATACTGGAGTGGGTTGCCGTTTTCTTCTCCAGGGGATCTTCCTGACTCAGGGATCAAACCCATGTCTATTGCGTTGGCAGGTGAGTTCTTTACCACTTACCCACCAGGGAAACCTATATCCCCTACTACACTGAAGTGAAGTAGTGAAATGAAAGTCGCTCAGTTGTGTCTGACTCTTGGTGACCCCATGGACCATACTGTTCATGGATTTCTCTAGGCTAGAATACTATAGTGGATAGCCGTTCCCTTCTCCAGGGGATCTTCCCAAGCCAGGGATCGAGCCCAGGTCTCCCACATGGCAGGCAGATTCTTTACCAGCCGAGCTACAAGGGAAGCCCGACTACTACACTGAAGGAAGTCCAAGTTTTACTGAAAGTATGTTAAGTAGAGAGACTCAGGGGACAGTCTGTTTTAAGAGGCATCAAACAGGAATCAGAGCAAAGCAGCAGGAAAAACCAAGAGCTTCTAAAGTTCCATGAGCACTGGAATGTACAAGACAGGTCCAAGGAGTGACCAAACAATGCAAACTGGCAAGAACCAGGAAAGGCACAGAAATAAGGCAGCAGTAAGCTCAGGGGTCAGACGTATGGGAGAAGACTGTAGTAAGAAAGTTAGGTCTCGGGGCAAAATCCTGCCTAGTTAGGAAATCTCTTTTTTCAATATCAGCCAATTCAAGGATATGGCTAACCAAAGACCCATAGTTTCATTAGGTGGGAAGGTATACCTCATAAGAGAGACATGTTAAATTGTGAGTGCAACTGAAAAAAAAAAAAAAGTGAAAGTGTTAGTCACTTAATCATGTCCGACTCTTTGAGACCCCATGGAATTCTCCAGGCAAGAATTTTGGAGTGGGTTGCCATTCCCTTCTCCAGGGCATCTTCCTGACCCAGGGATCAAACCTGGGTCTCCTGCATTGCAGGCGGATTCTTTACCATCTGAGCTACCAGGGAAGCTCTAAAATTGTGAGTAGGTCTTAACAAAGCGACTTGTAATCCTCATCTGCTTCCTGCAAAGCAACAAGTCCGAAGGAGCAGCTAGGCTTAGAGGAAGTCAATCCTTTTCTGAAAATTGAAGAGAAGTGGAAAGTGCACACCTGTACTTCATAGATGAATTAATCACAAACATGTCTGCAGTTGTAGGTGAACTTTGGAGGACCCCTTAGTTTATCCAGTGATTCATGAAAGGGTGCAGTCTTCACCTACCTCCTCTTCTGAGAACCTGAGCCACCACTCCTCAGCAATAGTATAGAAGCATGCCAAGTCTCAAGGGGTCAACAATTTTATAGATTCAGGATCATCATAAAAATATAAAACAAAATGAATAAGGTCACCCACATGAAAGATGAGCTGCTTTATATTGTGGACACATTTTGGCCCCATTCTGTAACTCCACCATTTCCTATAACTGGCCTGTTTTGAATGATGTATTGGGGAGAAGACCTGTGTCAGATATATTCAGCTGCCTGTCAGGAGTAATTAAAACCAGTTGTGTTATTGCTTTCCTTCGTTCTAGCTGATTCTTTGATGCTTTGGTGTCTATGCCAGAAAAATACCTCTTATAATCATCAGAGGCCAGTGTTTTCACAGAGGTCACTGCAAGCTAATTAAGCAAATATGTGAAAAATAGTTTAAAATTATCTCAATTAGTAGAGTGTGTGTATACATGCATCTGGAGTGGGGTTAAGGAGATACTGTTAAAATAGTAACTGACTTGCAGAGTTAGTGATTTGGTGTCAGAGAACTACGCATATATAGCACCTTTTTATGTTCATGTTGGCATGGTTTGTCCTTTTGCTAGGTGACAGGCTGTATTACTTACTGCAAATAAACATGTAGGAGATGTCCAAGAAGAATGTGACTCTGTAATGGGCAAGAGAGATACAAAAATAATAATAAATTAGGATAAAAAGACTAAAATAATAGTATGTACGAAGAATTAAATAACATAGAGAATAGAGTGACTCACTACATCTCTAGGATTGGAAGGAGTTCACACAGATTCCATTCATTCAGCACATATTTTATGAATGCCTACTATGTGCCACACATTGCTCTAGGGTCTCAGGATACACAGGGAGTAAAAGCCAAAAATCGCTGGCCTTGTGGAGCATGTATTCTAGGAGAGATAGTATTACATAAATAGAAATTAGTAAATTATTTTTTAATGTTAGAAAGTGGCAAATTTTGGAAAAAGAACAGGTAAAAATAGAGGAAAGTAAGGGGAATTGAGAGTCATGGAGGGAGACTGTAATTTTGAATAGTGGCCAGGATTGGTTTTGCTGAAAAGGTGACATTTGAGCACCAAGTTAAGAGGGTGAGGGCATTGGCCATATGGATATCTGGGGGAAGAATGGGCAGCCGGTGCAAATGCTCCAAGTTTTGAGTGTGTCTGGGCTATCTGAGAAACAATGAGGTTAGTGCAGCTGCAGCTGAGTGGATGAGGGAGAGAATGTAGTTAGAGAGGAGCTTTAGGGATATGCCTGGGGCCAGATCACACAGGGTCTGGTAGGTTATGGAAAGGACTTTTGTACTGACCAAGAATGGAGGACATTGCAGAGTTTTGAGCAGAGAAGGGACATGATATGACCTGTGCTATTAATTCCTCTGGCTGCTATGTTGAGAAAAGGTAACAGTGGGGTGAGGATGGAAGAAGGGAGACCAGATAGATGACGATGTGGTAAGTTATGGCTAATGGTCCAAATCTACTTGTTGCTTTTTTGTAAATAAATGTATATCAGAGTACAGCTACACCTAATTGCACTATAGTTGCCACAATGACAACATGGCCTGCAGAGCAGAAAAATTTACTAAATGGCCTTTACACACACACACGCACACGAACCAAACAAAAAACCTGTGTTGGTGATGGACAGGGAGGCCTGGCATGCTGCAATTCATGGGGTCGCAAAGAGTCGGACATGACTGAGTGACTGAACTGAACTGAATCCCTAAATTATCATATTGCAGAAATTCAGGAGAAACGTCATGGTGGCTCAGACCAGGGTGGCAGTACTGATGATACTGAAAAGTGTTTGAAATTACAGCCAACTCTATTTGCTAAATGATTGTGTGTGGGAATGTAATAGAGAGAAGTCAAAGATGAGTATACATTTTTTTGGCCTGAACCAGAACATAGTTTCTATCATTTGAGATAAGGAAAGTTGATAGTGAAACAGTTTTCATGGAGAGATCAGGAATTAGAACAGTTTAAGCTCAACATTTGTGTGTTTTTAAATGACAGTGACCCCCAGTGAAGATATTGAGAAGCCCAATGAATATGCAGGTCTGAAGTTCAGGAGAGAAGTTTGAGGAGAAGTGGAAAATTAGCATAGAGACGATATTCAGAGCCGTGATCTTGGATGAGAGTATAAAAGAATGAGTGAAAATAGAGAGAATGACAAAGGAGCAGTTAAACATTAAAAGAGTGGGAAGAAGAGGAAAAACTGCAAAGGAGACTAAAGTGTGAACAATATTGTAAAGCTAGAGTGGAGCATTCTGGAAGCCAAGCAAAGGAAGTATATCAAGGAAGACAAAGGAATTGGCTATCAACTCTTTCTAGTAATTTAAGTAAGAGGAGAACTGAGACTTGACCATGCAGTTTTGATAAGTAAGTAGGAACAAAAGCTGGGTTGGAGCATTTATTAATGAATATGGGAGGAAAAGAATTGTAGAGAATGAATATAAACAACTCGTTCAAGGAGTTTTGCTAGAAAGGGAAACACTCGTGAACAAATAAGGCAACATCAAGCAAGAGAAGTAGGGCTAAGAGGAGGGTATTTTGTTTTTGTTTTTAAGGTGGGATAAATAGTTTGATTGAGTTTGTAGACTGATGGAAAAATTTGGTAGAAAGGGAGACATTTGTGATTCAGGAGAGGAAATGGGAGAATTGCTAGATCAATGTTATTGAGTAAGTAAGACAAGATGGGATCTAGTTTTCAAGTGAAGGAATTGACTTTAAATGGGAGAAAAATAGTATTATATGATCATCAAGCAGCATATGGGTTCACTTGAGTTTCATAATCAAGAGCATTTGTCTTCAGTGCATTTTTTTGCATGAATGAAAGCACAAATTAGGTAAAAAGATGAATTTAACCAGGGTTGTGGTTTTGTCAAGTGAATACAACAAGGAATTGAGGGTATATACAAAGAAGTGAGTATATTGATTGATTGTGGAATTTAAGATGAGTAAGTAGGGGAGAAAGAAAGACTATTAAGAAGGTTAGAGACAGTGAAAAAATAGAAAGATCAATGGATTGGAGATACTGGTGAAGTTAGAATTGGGGCAATAGAAGGATGAATGGAGGTTATGATCAGAGAATAAAATAAATTAAGATCATGGAGGGATTATTGATAATGAGAAGGTATAGGGTTATTGAATATATGAATGAAAGGCCTGTAAGATGTGGAGGACTGGATTCCTTGAAGAGAGGAGTTTAAGAAACTGAGAGGCTGAAGTGCTGACTTAAGTCATCTACTGTGTATATTGCAATCATCAAAGAATTAAGACATTAGGGAAAGTGAACAAAGAACATAAATCTGTGGAAAATAAAGGGATATTTTCTAGGGATTCATTAGTGATATCAACAATGACAGATAATGAGTAATATAATTTATTTATATGCAACTCTATCCTGAGAATGTCTAGGGAGGAAAGAGAATGAGAATGATTTGCAAATAGCAATGAGGAGCATGGATGGAACCAAATTCACATAAGATTTAAACTTTTAGCTGAGAGTTCAAGGGTAAGTTGTTATTCTTATGGCCTTGCCAACAAGAGAATATTACAGGCATAGTGAAGTGGTTGAGTATTTAATAACATGTACGAAGAAATGGTAATTATATAAATTTGGCTGGGGTATCAGGATGGGGCATGGTGCTGCAGATGTAAAGATGCTGAGATATCATAAGGCATGTTGCAAGAAAATGAACTTGCTGAAATTTGTAGATTGCTTAAATTTGCAAATTGTGATGTCTTATATTGATACACTCAGATTCTTCCTAATTAGTTGTAGGAAGGAAATGGTAACCCAGTCCAGTATTCTTGCCTGGAGAATCCCATGGACGGAGAAGCCTGGTAGGCTACAGTCCAAGGGGTCACAAAGAGTCGGACACAACTGAGCAACTTCACTTTCACTTTCACTTTCAAACAGTTGTAGCACTATCTAAAGTTTTTAGTCAGGGCACTGACCTCATCAGACTTGGTTCATAAAGGTAAATCTTGCTACAGTGTGAAAGTTATTGGAGGCAAAGAAGACAACCAGAAAGCTTCAGCAGTAATTAAAACTAGGACCTGAACTTAAATAATGCCCATTAATAAGAACAGAGGAAACCCTTGGAAGGTAAAAACAAATAAGAATTGTTGATTTTGATGCGGTTAATGAGAGAGAGGGGCTTCCCTGGTAGCTCAGTGGTAAAGAATCTGCCTGCCAATGCAGGAGATGTGGCTTTGATCCCTGGGTCAGGAAGATCCCCTGGAGAAAGAAATGGAAAACTATTCCAGTTTTCTTGCCTGGGGAATCCCATGGACAGAGGAGCCTGATGGGCTACAGTCCATGGGGTCGCAAAAAAGTTTGACACCACTTGGCAAATAAACGATAAGACCAATGAGAGAAAGAAAGGAGTCAAGAAAGACTAGAAGATTTTTAATTATTATATTATATATATAATATAATATAATATATATTATATTAATTAAAATAAGACTTTAATTATTAACTATATATAAATATGTTACTTTTAACCAGTTTAGGAAATAAAGGAGAACAACTAAGATACCATGACAGATTACCCACCTTTAAATAGGCAGTCACAAAGCAAAGCCTTAATGAGTATGCGTTATTGTGTAGTTATTGTGTAGTTAGGTATTTATTTCTTTCATAGAACTCAACATTCTTTAAAGTATCTTCAAGACTGGTGAGGATTCTGAGGGACCGATCATATTCTTTCCTCTAAATGGCTTATCCAATTTAGGAATAGACTCAGGAACCAAATATTACTTTACTGTGTATAAAGCAAGAGAATGTATCATACATCTACAGCCCACATAAGCCCTCCTCACAAGCCCTGTCTCCCCTCCACAAGTCTAGATCTTGGGACTTGATTGCCCTCATCTACCCATTGCATTTCACCTCAGCAGTAAAGAATCAGATCTGAAGAGTTGATATTTGCCAAAACATTTGCAAGGAGATCTACAGTCTCCCTTGACCCAGGGAGGATGCAGGACTGATGGGAAAGGATTGTCAGACCTCTACACTTTCTTTCCACAGTGAAACTAGAGCAAAAAAGAGAAGACAATGCCTACACTGGGAGTTCAGTCACTTCTCCCAATCTCAATGAGAGAAGTTACTGCTCTTTCTGTGTGAAAGCATGAGTTAGAAGTGGATAACGGGCAGAAATGCTCCCTTCCTCCCCTACTGATCTCTCCTGAAAATGGAATGGAAATTTGTGCCTTCCTATTCCCTCGTGGCTCAGCTGGTAAAGAATCCACCTGCAATGCAGCAATGCAGGAGACCTGGGTTCAATCCCTAGCTAAGGAAGACCCCCTGGAGTATGAAATGGCAACCCACTCCAGTATTCTTGCCTGGAAAATTCCATGGACAGAGAAGCCTGGCTGGCTAGAGCCCATAAAGTCATGAAGACTGAGTATACATGCACACGCATGTTTTTTTCCATGCAAATTGAGGGATGGAATAATAAGCATTCCCAAAATGGGAATATAAATGCAGGTTAAGTAGCTCATCTGTGAGCTCTAACTAAATAGGAGAACGTGCCTCTCCCTCCCTGTATACAAAATGCAGGGTCAGGGCACTGAGAGAAATGGAAGACAGAAGACTCAAGAAATATACTAGATCACTTCCTAGCTGGGTTACAAAGGAGAAGGTTTAGTATATAGATGCAAGGGTGCCTTGTAAAACTCAAGGCAGAGTACAACTGGGCCTCAGGATGGGACCAGAGGTAAGAAAGCCACTGGGAACCAGGAAATAGACCCTGTCCACCTTTAGCCTCTGCTTCTCTAGACACATACACTGAAACCCACCAGGGTCCTATGGTGCTTATGGGCACTAAAACCTTTCTGTGTCTGCCATTTCTTGGTAACAGGAAATAAGCTTCAGTCCGCCTCCTTGACCTTCCCTGAATTCCAAAGAGCAAATTCAAACAGTTGCTAATTAGGGAAGGGAGGGGATGCAGAGTCAAAGGAGAAACAGTCAAAAGAAACAATAGTGAAGCCTTGGGGCAGTGTCCTGGTTCCCCCTCAAGGGATATACTTAACAATATCTTTGAGCTCTTTTGCAGAGACTGAAACCCCCACCAGGTGGGAGAAGTTAACTGTATATATTGCCCATAAGACCTAGACCCCGGACCAGTTGAAACCAGAAGGTTGATGATGCTGACTCCCACTTACTTCACCAACAGTCAATCAGAAGAATGCCCATGAGCTGATCATGCCCTATTTGAACCATTGCTATAAAAATCCTTGCTTCCCACTCCAGGTTGGGACATACAGGTTTGAGGGCATTATCTTGCTGTGTCCCCCTTTGCCTGCCAAAGCAGTAAAGCTATTATTTTCTACTTCACTCAAAACTTTGTCTCTGAGATTTAATTGAGTGTCAAGGTACAGAGGCTGGATTCACCTTCGATGTTTCATTTTTCTGTTTCCCTGTGGGTGGCATTCTCTGCTTCCTCCTTGCATAACAGAAAACATGGGCAACCGTTGCTTCTTGCTTCTCCTGTGTTCTGGATCTCAGTAGCCCTTGATCTTGCTCTCAATTCTCATTTCACTGGAAAGAATCCCCAATGACCTGACATAGATCAGAGTCTCGCTTCTTGTCCCTGTGTAATATGTAATATGTGTGTAATATGTGTAATATTATAAAAAGCTGTGAAATATGACTGTGGGTATCCAATCCTCTCCACCCCAAACTGTGGGCTGTAGTTGTGGAACACAGTTAAAAGAGGGGCAGAGCTGGGAAGATACTCCAAATTGTCTTCAGTGTCTGAGTGTCCTCAGCAACTGAGATCAGGAAATAATAAGAAAATTTTAAATCTTGTAACATCTTCATGCTATGCACTAGAGATGAAATGAAGCAGTCTCTTGATAGGGACTCTTAAAATGAGAATCTTGGGAAGGCAGCCAACACCTGCACTTGGGACTTTTGCCAGATGAAGAAGGCTGCAATTTTTCTGCACCACTGGATTAAATTTGTATACAGAAAGGATTTGGGTTATTGTAAGATAAAAAGGATGTCATGGAAGAATGTCTGGTTCTCACCCCCTCTAGGAATATTTGTCAAGAAGGAAAAAGGAATGCAGCAGACAGGCCTTCTGTGTCTGCCAGATGTTCTCTGACAATATATATTGTTAAAAACTGAATTTAAATTATGAGAGCCCGCCCACCAAACAATGAAATATCCAATGGCCTGTTGATTCCCATTCATCAGGCCTCTCTGGGTGTTGCACTGGGTCAAGCTACCATTTCTTGATGTGAAATTTTAGTCTGTCTCTGGAATATTAGCCCTTCGGCCCTTTCCCTGGCTCAGAAGATATATGAGAAGTACTTTTCTTTTGTCGCTTCCTCAATTCTACTCTTTGAAATTTCCTTTGAAGTGGAAAATAATAATAGTAATAAACACTCAGTGAATGGTATGTTATTTATTTCCGTGATTTCATGTAATTCTTTCAACAGTCTTGTGACATAGGAAACAGTCTTTTTTAATTTATTTAAAAATAAGCAAACATTAAAGAAATGCATATCAAAACTATTACAATGAGTTATTACCTCACATGGGTCAGAATGGCCATCATTAAAAAGTCTCCAAATGATAAACACTGGAGAGATAAATTCTTACTGTTGGTGAGAATGAAAATTGGTGCAGCCACTATGGAGAACAGTATGAAAATTTCTTAAGAAACTAAAAGAGCTACCATATGATCCAGCTACCCTATTCCTCTGCATATCTAAAAAAGATGAAAGCTTTAATTCAAAAAGTTACATACACTCAATGTTCATAGCAGCACTATTTACAATAGCCAAGATCTGGAAGCAACATAAATGTCTACCAAAAGATGATAAATATATAAATATATATATATTTCAGCAACATGGATGGACCTGAGATTATCATACTAAGTGAAGTAAGTCAGAAAGAGAAAGAAATACTGTATGATATCACTTGCCAAGTGGGTGCAAAAATATTTGCGGTTTTGGACCATGCATTTTAAATCATTATAACTAAGCTCAAATGCATCTTTATTAATCAAAATAGGAATCTTTACAATCAACACATTTTTACTAATGAGAAATAAGTTGGTTTATTCATGTAGCATAAAAATCCATGCTTCAGGATTTGACACATCCTTGGAAAGCATTTTCTGCCTGCTGTTGGTTGTGGAAGTGGTTTCTCTGCAAAAAGTTGTTGAGATGCAGTCAGTTGGTGAGAGGTCAAGTGAATATGGTGGATGAGGCAAAACTTTGTAACCCAATTCATTCAACTTTTGAAGCGTTGCTATGTGGTGTCAGGCATTGCTGTGGAGAATTGGGCCCTTTCTGTTGACCAATGCTGGCTGCCGGCATTGCAGTTTTTGGTGTATCTCATTGATTTGCTGAGTGTACTTCTCAGATGTACTGGTTGCGCCAGGATTCAGAAAGCTGTAGTGGATCAGACAAGTAGCAGACCACCAAACAGTGACCATGACATTTTTTGGTACAAGTTTGGCTTTGAGAAGTGTTTTGGAGTGTCTTCTTGACCCCCTCATTGAGTTGGTCATCACCAGTTTTCATCACATGTCACAATCCAATCCAATAGAGAAATGGTTTGTTGTTGTAAGAATAAGAGAAGATGACACTTCAAATTGATGATTTTTTTTTTTTTTGATTTGTGATCAGCTCACAAGGCACCCACTTGTCAAGCTTTTTCACTTTTCCAATTTGCTTCAAATGCTGAATGACCATAGAATGGTTGACATTGAATTCTTGGGCAACTTCTTATATAGCAGTTAAGAGGATCAGCTTTGATAATGGCTCTCAATTGGTCATTGTCAATTTCCGATGTCTGGCCACTGTGCTCTTCAAGTCTCCTGTCTCCTTTGCAAAACTTCCTAAACCACCACTGCAGTGTATATTCATTAGAAGTCTAGGGTCAAATAGACTGTTGATATTTTGAGTTACCTCCACTGCTTTATGACCCATTTTGAACTTGAATAAGAAAATCACTCAAATTTGCTTTTTAACATAATTTCCATAGTCTAAAATACATATAAAATAAACAGCAAGTAATAAGCTGTTAGCAAAAAAACCATAAAGCAAGAAATGCACATCAGAATGATATATAACATAACCACATTTAAGAATGTATTCCAATATCAAATGGCAAATTTCAACAATGTAAAAACAGCAACTATTTTTGCACCAGTCTAATATATGTGGCATCTAAAATATGATACAAATGGACTTATTTACAAAACAGAAATAGACCCACAGACATTGAAAACAAACTTATGGTTACCAAAAGGGGAAGTGGAGAGAAGGGATAAATTAGTAGTTTGGAATTAATATATACATACTGGTGGTGGTTTAGTTGCTAAGTCATGTCCGACACTTGTGATCCCATGGACTGTAGCCCACCAGGCTCCTCTGTCCATGGGATTCTCCAGGCAAGAATACTGGAGTAGGTTGCCATTTCCTTCTCCAGGGGATCTTCCTGACCCAGAAATCGAATCCCGGTCTCCTGTATTGTAGGCAGATAATTTACCAACTGATCTATGAGGGAAGCTTACATATACTCACTACTATATATAAATCACTGCAGATAGTGACTGCAGCCATGAAATTAAAAGATGCTTACTCCTTGGAAGGAAAGTTATGACCAACCTAGATAGCATATTCAAAAGCAGAGACATTACTTTGCCAACAAAGGTCCATCTAGTCAAGGCTATGGTTTTTCCTGTGGTCATGTATGGATGTGAGAGTTGGACTGTGAAGAAGGCTGAGCCCTGAAGAATTGATGCTTTTGAACTGTGGTGTTGGAGAAGACTCCTGAGCGTCCCTTGGACTGCAAGGAGATCCAACCAGTCCATTCTGAAGGAGATCAGCCCTGGGATTGCTTTGGAAGGAATGATGCTAAAGCTGAAACTCCAGTACTTTGGCCACCTCAGGCAAAGAGTTGACTCACTGGAAAAGACTCTGATACTGGGAGGGATTGGGGGCAGGAGGAAAAGAGGATGACAGAGGATGAGATGGCTGGATGGCGTCACCGACTCAATGGATGTGAGTTTGAGTGAACTCCGGGAGATGGTGATGGACAGGGAGGCCTGGTGTGCTGCAATTCATGGGGTCGCAAAGAGTTGAACATGGCTAAGCAACTGATTTGATCTGATCTGATCTGATCTGATATATAAAATAAACAATAAGGACCTACTGTATAGCATAAGGAGCTATATTCAATATCTTGTAAAAACCTATAATGGAAAAGAATCTGAAAAGAATATATATATGTGTGTATATATATGTTCATCTGAGACTAACATAAAATTGTAAATCAATTATACTTCAATAAAATAATAAACATAAATTAAAAAATAAGTAAACAAACAAATGCCAAACACACATCTTCTATGCCAGGCTTTCCATTCCTTATCACAAGGATTATGTTTCAGTGGTTGCTAATCTGAGGACAGGGCCCAGACAGAGATGAATGAGAAACCTTAACCCTCTGTGGAATGTGAGCAGGTCCTAGGACCATAAGCTTGGCTTCAGAAGAAATGGTTTGAGGAACCAGGAGCCCAGATTGTCCACAGTGGAGGATTAGCTCCTTGACTAAGGAAAGATGAACACTCAACACAGGCTCTAATCTGGGGCTTGGGTGTATGATGCATGTGTCACTCTTTACCTCACGGGTTCAAACCATGGTGATCAGGAATAAGGGTGACTCAGTGTACAAATAGGCATGCTGCTGCTAAGTCGCTTCAGTCGTGTCCGACTCTGTGTGACCCCATAGACAGCCCACCAGGCTCCCCCGTCCCTGGGATTCTCCAGGCAAGAACACTGGAGTGGGTTGCCATTTCCTTCTCCAATGTGTGAAAGTGAAAAGTGAAAGTGAAGTCGCCCAGTCGTGTCTGACTCTTAGCGACCCCATGGACTGCAGCCTAGCAGGCTCCTCCGTCCATGGGATTTTCCAGGCAAAAGTACTGGAGTGGGTTGCCATTGCCATCTCCGACAAATAGGCATATTTACATCTAAATGTCCCTGGGAAATTATGGTGCATTGCTTTTAATCTGAAATGTGATCCCTTCTACAGATGCCTGCCTTGTAGAGCATAATGACAGTCACCTCATTTTCAGTCCAATTGTGATTGCCCCCATTTGCTTTAGTGGGCAAAGTTCTTTTCTCTTCCCTCACCCTTTAAATCCCACTAACCATATTCCATCCTCTGTGATTACTTTCCTGGGGGGCTTGGAAAGTAGGTTAGTTGTTGTCCCCTTACTTTAATTTCTGTGCTGTGCTGTGCTAAGTTGTTTCAGTCACGTCTGACTCTTTGTGATCCCATGGACCACAGCCAGCCAGGCTCCTCTCCATGGGATTCTCCAGGCAAGAACACTGGAGTGGTTGCCATGCCCTCTTCCAGGGGATCTTCCCGATCCAGGAAATCCCCATCTCTTAAGTCTCCTGCACTGGCAGGCAGGCTTTTTACCACTAGCACCACCTTCAATTTCTACTTTTAGTTGAGTAACAGTAACCCAGGTTCCCTCCCATTCCACTTCCCTCCTTTAACTTTAGGAAGGTTTAAGTAAAGCTGGAGTCTCCCAGAGACCTATACTCTAGGTTCTTCCTTCTTTGCCATTCCTGAAAAGACCAAGCACGCTCTTGCCTATTGGCCTCTGCATTTACTCTTCCCTTCCTTGGTATGTGCACATGACTTAACTTTTTACTTTCTTCGGGTTTCTACTATAAAGTTATTTTACTAAAGGGGATTTCCTTAATTCTCCTCTTTCTTTCCTTTCCTCCTCATTTTCTGTATTACTCTCTAAAGCATTATCAGTATCTAACATTATGTCAGCAATATACCATGGATATATTTGTTTATCTCTCTACAATAGAATATAGGCTCTGGAAAGCATTGCCTTAGCTGTTTTATTGTTATCTGCAACATTTAGTACAGGGCTGTCCCAACATAGATGACCAATGAATATTTTCTGAATGAGTGAATGAAATGCAACCATCAGAGTAGTTTGGAAAAAAAAAACCTAAAACATCAAAACAAAACACAATAACAACCAAAACCCTTGCATGTGACAAAAAGGGTCCTATGATTGAACACATTTTTTAATTTATTTTCTTGTACTTTTATATCCCGGGTATCAGGCTTCCTTATAAATTCCTTGTTTTCTCACAGTTCTAAAGCTCAGTCAGCTTCCCTGCATTTCCACATATACTCCCAACCCCTGAAAGCCTTCCCTATTTTTACAATGCCAGGAAGGAGTGACATAACAATACATCTGGTGACCCACTTAGAACAGGCCACACTTAAAACTATCCTGTGTTAAAGGGGACTATTTTAAATGGACCACCCTGTATGTTATATTAGATTGTGATTTTCTGCCAATGAACTCAGAAGTGTTTTATAAATAAAACGATGATGTTGGAGAAAATTATTCTCTTTTTTCTTTTTAATTCACATGGAAAATTTTATTGTACAAACCTTCTGCTCAGCTGTGCAAAGACAAAGCAATGTGGCCCAGGAAGATGGTTCTTCTGGTTCAGAATCTGCCTGTTATGATTTGTTGCTGCTAAAAAGTAGGCTTCAGCTTTCGGGGGGAAATTAGAGAAGACTAGATTCCATCGAAACAAGCTTCTAGGTAACAGCATGCATCCTCTAAATTTCACTTCCTGCTTCCTAGAGGGTTTTTACTGGGTCCCCGAAAGGAAACTCAAGTTCCTTTCTTGAAGAGGAAAGGAAAGAGAAAACGAAAAGCAGACTAATGTACAGCTGTTCCACAAGAATGCAGTTGCTGGATATCTCCTGACAAGGGGTTCTGTTGTGCTTTGAAGAATAACATGACTATTCAAGCTCAGAATGAGCTTCTGTAATATAAAAATTAAAACTCCATTCCAAACCTTCACGCACATCTAAAGCCAAGCCCTTTCAGATGTGCGGTAGGGATCTGTTTACTTTGTACGGAAAATCATTTTCTTTTTATTAGCAAGCTTCAGGGTATCCTGACCATCTGAAAGGCTGTTACCTCTCAGAGGGCAGTCATGGGGCATTCTTGGCAGGAACAGGGGCCAGAAAGACTGGAAATCTTATTTTGCAACATTTTCTTCCTGGCTTTTAAAGTCAAAGAAGACAAGTGGTTCTGATAAGTTCAGCAGTACCTTTCCATTCGAGTTGCCTTACTGTCCCAAGCTGACCTGGGGAGGTTAAAAACCAAACCAAGCCAAAAGAAACAAAAAATAAAAACAGAAACTGAAACCAACATATCATGAAGAACCTTTTCCTTTCTCTGCAAGCAAATTTGAGCCAGTAGGAGGTAACTGTTCTCATCCTATTTTCATCAAGAAACCAAGCACAAGATTTCTTCGTGGCTTACTTACTGGACTCAGGATGGAGTGGAGGATGGTGAGGGATTCAATAATCTTTAAATACATTTTTTGTTCCATCTTTCCCTGGCTGTCACCGTGCCCAGTTTTGCTTTCCTGCTGTTGTTTAATTGTTCACCTTTAAGGCCATTCTGATTTCTTCTCATTTCATCAAATCCCACCAAGAGACCTCTTTTGACAGGTATGCCTTGAACCTTCCAATTCACCATGATGTCCCCATTTCTCACTTAGAGCAAAGATTTTCCAGGGACCCAAGTACTCTACTGTTGGAATTAGGTATTTTTTTCCATCTCTCTACTGTTACAATTAAGTCAAATAAACTTTTCACAGAAACCTTCTGACTTTCCTGAGCTGCCAGATCACCCCTTGATTTCCTACACCAGAGACTAAGCCCTTGAATTTCAGTAGCCTGTAGGGTCCTTGGTTCAACTGCAAACCCCTCCAGTGGCCAGCTCCCTCTGCCTTTCAAATGCCTCTAATTCACACATCCTTTTCATTGTTACTTTACCATCTATTCACTAATATCAAATCCGGTCTTTGTTCATGTTTTTTCAGCCATCAGCCCTCCTAGTGCCATTTGTTGGGGGATCCTGTCAGTCACCTCTGGCTCATCACGAAAAGAATGTGTTCTAACCCCACACTTCCATATGGCCTCATGATATTATTACAGTTGCATTCTCTGTCTACAGTAGGCAAAATGAAACACATGCTGTAAGAATGGATGCTTTTTCTTTGGCCCTGCCGCCTGGTATGTATGATCTTACTTCTCCCACCAGGGATCGAACCTGCTCCCCCTGCAGTAGAAGGGTGGAGCCTTAACCATTGGACTGCCAGGGAAATCCCAAGAGTGGGTACATTTTAAGCTGGTTCCCAAGGCAGACTTTAATAGAAAATGAGCGAGGTCACCTTTAGGATCTTTTCCACCCATTGGCCTCTACTTGGAATGGGATTTCCTGATAGTTAATAATTCTCTGTCAGATCACATAAAATACCTGCTTCTGGATCTTGCTTTTAGGTCCTTAGACTACATAGGTGATGATTTTAAGTGGAGACTGTAAGGAAATCTCAGCAGTGTACATGTTAATCCCAAGTGTACTGTAGAGTTTGGGGGTAAAGGTTGGGGACTAAGTGGAGATGGTTTTATGTAATAATTAAGCTCTCATTTATTGAGGAACTACTTCAGGCCAGGCACTAACTAGTTATTTTACATACATTCTCTTAATTACATGTGGCTAGAGACTTACAATTCAAAGTTATCAATGAATTCTACTTTCTGGAATTTATTTCCTCAACAGCTATTTTTCTGTATGTGATATTTAGAGCACGAACCTAAGAAGCTGAGGAATCTGTGCTCAATTTTTTCCTCTTTTATGGGGACAAAAATCTTAATGTCTTAGAATAAGGTCATCAATTTCTCATCTGTAAAGTCTGACAATGTTAATAAGTATTTAATGGTATTGATGTGACAAGTAAATTAGATATTATGATCAAGATGGGAATTACAGTGATTGTTCTATGGTAGGTGCTTAATAAATGAGAGCAGTGGTTATAATATTTACCTAGATATGTTTCTGGCAAGGGAGGAGGCACCCAGAGCCAAAACTTATTGGTACTAAAATTCTTTATTTGGGGGGGTGACATCATCAAGATGATGACATAGGTTAATTCTAACTTTGCTCCGCCTTTTAAGAAACTGACTAACATCTATTCAAGGACAAGATACCACTATGGAAAACAGTATGAAAGATCCTTAAAAAATTAAAAATAGAACTCCATATAGTTCAGAAACTCCACTTCTGGAATATATCTAAAGGAATTAAAAATATGAACTTGAAAAGATACCTGCACCTCCATGTTCATAGCAGCACTGCCTACAACAGCCAAGATAAGGAAACAACCCAACTGTACATCAATGGATAAAAAGATAAAGATACTGTATATATGCACATAACAGAATATTATTCAGCCAATAAATGAAATTCTACCATTTAGAACTTGAGGGCATGATGCAAAGCAAAATAAATCAGTCAGAAAAAGACAAATACTATATGATCTCGCTTATGTATGAAATCTAAAAAAAAGAAAAAAAAAAAAGCCAAACAAAACCAAGCTCATAGCAAAAGCTCTTGTGATTACCAGAAGAGTGAGTTTGACAAAGGGAAAATTAAAGGAAGGTGATCAAAATGCACAACCCTCCAGTGTAATTACAACATGAGATTGTAACTAACTCAGCTGAATGATACATAGAATAGTTGTTAAGAAGGTAAATATTGAGTCCTCACCCATAAAGAGAAAATTTTTTCCTTTTTTCCATTCTTTTCTTTTTACTCTGTCTATATGAGAAGATGGATGTTAGCTAAAACTATTGTGGTAATCATTTCACAATAGATATAAATCAAACCATCATGTTGTATGCCTTAAACTTATACAGTGATGAACATAAATTATTTCTTAGTAAAACTGGAAAAAATTCTTTAAGGTTTGTGAACAAAAAGGTATATCCTGATTCATAAAGGTTCTGAACCCCTAATGGACCCATGAGTGTTCATAGAGTTAGGGAGGAAAGTGGATGGGGAGGTCATAAACACCCCACCTCAAATGGGGTCTTTAACAGTAAACCGAGGTTCACTTGCAGAGCTCCCATAACAAATGAGCATATGGTGAGCATTTGAGAGAGGAGCACACATCCATGGAGTTTTGGGAATTTGGGAAGAGTAGGGGGAAAATGTCTTAGAAATGAGAAGAAATGAGAAAATTAAGGAAATCCTCAGAGGTTTATTCTTCATTAAAAATTGCAAATAGGAGTTTATGTCTGCATTTAAACCTCTGGGCTAAGATGCATTCCTCCACACTATGACCTGGTGAAAACAGATCTGTGTGCCCTTTAATCCATGACCACTGTAGATCAAGTTACCTCTTTGAAAGAACTTTTCTTTCTCTGGCCGACTAAATGAATTGAAATTGATGTACTTAATTGTTTTCTAAATTGCAATTTCTCTCCCCCAGATGTTTTTTATCAATGTTGAGCCCAATGGGCTCTGTCAGTCACATGGGGAGATGAAGTCATGTGGTAATAAAAGGGAAGGGGTGGGGGCAGGAAGGGAAATGCCATACAGCATATTGTCTAATTGAAAAATGTGCCCATAAATGCTGAGCTTGAAACCTGTCTCTCCCCAAGGGCTACTCACAATAAACAGTATACATATCTTTGGCACTGAAAACATTAGACTTCTCCCTTTTCTTCATTATTAATTCAGGCCAATGCAAGCATTTCCTTCTATTGTCATTCTTGGGTGAAATCACTGTGCTGGAATTGTGAAGCAAAGTAGCAAAATTCCAAAGTGAAAGCTTAAATGTGGAAGGTAGGAGCATCAGGGCTAGAGGGTGATGGTTAGGGTAATGGCGATGAAGGATAGCCTTAGTTCTAACCTAACAGAGGTGAGAATGAGAAATAGCAATAATATCAAAGGACATTTCTGAGAAGCAGTTGCTAATGTCAACACAACCTGAAACAGAGGAGGATATGGGTGGGAATATGTTACTTGGGAAAGTCAGACAGTCTCAGGCTTGAATGCATACCAACGAAAGCTTGAAACACAACCGGGTAGAGTGGGAAGGACAGACAAAAGGGGAAGGGTGGGTGTGTTTCTCATAGCAGGAAGGAGAGGGCTGCAGATGTAGGACCCATGTCAGCATTTGAGAGAGACAGGAAGACGAGGAGAGAGAGCAGATGCTCACAAACAAACCTAAAGAAGTGAAAGGAAGACCCCCTCCACCAATCTGCCATGTTAGTCACTCAGTCATGTCCAATTCTGTGCAACCCCATGGACTGTAGCCCACCAGGCTCCTCTGCCCATGGGATTCTCCAGGCAAGAATACTGGAGTGGGTTGCCATTTCCTTCTCCCCAACCCCCCATAGTAGAAAATAAATGGGAACTGGCTGCAGTACAAAAAGAAGTTCCCTGAGAGCTTTTTCTTGTCCTCCACCTATCATCACTTGCCCTGTACTTTACCCTGACTATGTAAAATCGGTCCAGTTTTTTAGACATTGTAGGAAATGACTTCTAACCAATGGGATGGTAACTAAAAGGTTTTTATTAGCCCTCACTGTCAAGAAGTCCTTTCTCTTGTGTCAGAAAAAAAGCCTCTTTCCTCTTGTTCCATCATCACTGAAGAAGAAGGACACCTGGTCATTATAGAAGAAATCTAATGAATCACTCATTTTTCACTCATTTAATTTAGCAATACCTCACATTTGACAAAAACAAACTCCAGGGACTTCTTCAAGTTCTTTGATTGCACTGGAATCTTAATGAATCGACCCCTTCTTTGAAATATGAGGACTACTGCCCAAATTTATAATCCTTTATAATTTTCTTTGTAGTGATACTGGAGTAACCAGATTCAAGCTGCATGAGAGTTAGAGTCAGCCATACATAATACCAAAGCTTTAGAGGACAAAAAATCACAGTGTATTAAGACTTGGATGAGGGGAGTTTTGTCTGGGCTGTAAAATTTACCTTAAACTCTCGGTTCTTCTTTGGATTAAAATCATCATCATTATCACCATCCTCATCATCATCACTTTTCCTCTCATCTTATTCTTCTTTGTCTTTTCCCCTTATTTTGCCTCTTCTATCTTCTTCCTCCATCTTTTCTTTTTTTCTTTTCTTGCTTCTTTTTCCACTTCTTCTTTTTTTCCCCTTACTTCTCTTGCCCTTCCTCCTTCTTCTTTTCTTTTTCTTCTTCTCTTTATATTTTTCTTTTCCTCTTTTCCCTTTTCTTCCTCCTCCTTCACTTTTTCTTCCCCATCCCCAGTTCTTCCTTTTTTACTCTATGATTTGTAAAGTCTTCATTCTGTGCCAAGATTTAGAGAAGCATTTTACCATGTCATCTCATTTCATCTAGGTAATAGCCCTAAATATGATATTCAGATGAAGAAATTGTCAAAGAAAATAAGTAGTTTACCCACCCACATGGCTAGTAGGTGTGACTGTGGGTCTCTTTGACTCCAAGTCAATGCTTTTAGCAAGATTTTCCCTAAGAAAGGATGATAAGTACAGGGGGGAGAAAAAAATAAAAAATTATAATTATTTAAATTTGCAATTTTAGAAAATAAAAACATTTTTGCTTATGAAAATTTGGAGTAAAATGAGCTGAGATAATTAAAACATTATAGGATAAGTATCTTTTGAGAGAAAAACTGTAAAGAAGAAATCATAGAGGTGCGACAATACCTTGAAATACAGAAAGGTCTTTAAAAGTATAAATAATTATTTATTAAATCTCACAGTAGATTCTCAAGAATGAATAAATGTGCTATTAAAAAGGACTTAACAATTCTTCTAATTTCTTTGCATGAATTATGATCAGCTATCAAGATCAGAAGACCAGGGACTTCTCTGATGGCCCAGGGGCTAGGAGTCCACACTCCAATGCAGGGGCCTCGGTCAAGGAACTAGATCCCACATGCCACAACTAACAGCTTGCGTGTCACAACTCCTGTGTGCTGCAACGAAGACTCGACGCAGCTAAATAAAAATAAACTATTAAAAAAAAAAAAAGAAGACTGAATTGTAGCTGCTTTACACTTTACTAAAAGAAGTCTGGAGATAGACTTTTCCAGGGCAGTCGGAATGGTTCAGTTATGTTATCAAGACCCATTTTTCCCTCTATTTTTACTCTACCATTGTCAGCATATTGGCTTTTGGTCCTTAGACTTGTATCTCATTATGCTAAGATAACTGCCACAGTTCCCAGCTTCACATTCTCATCTCATTACATTTAGGAATAGAAGGAAAGTTTTCTTCCTTGTGTGATTTTTGTCTTCTTTTTTTAAGAAAGAAAATAGTTTCCAGAAACTTCCCCCTACCTGTCCCCCAGCAGGCTTTCTCTTATGTTTCGTTAGCTAGAGCTGAGTCACATGACAACCTCTAATCTCTAGCAAAGGGAATGGAATAGCAAGTGGGGCTGGAGAAGGGGCTAAACTTCTTCGGAAGTGTGGAGTCTGCTTGCTACCAAAATTACATTTGGAGTTTATTTAACAGGTAAGGGGTGGGGAGGTGGATGTTGGGTAAATAATTAACAGTGTTTGCTATACTACCTTATTTATTTCACATGGAAAAATGCCTTCCTTAATCTCCCTCAACTGAGAGCAGACTCAAATGGAATATTTTGCCTAATGAAAACAAAGATGGCGAGGAAACAAGAATCCCATGAAATATTATAGTTAGTTTGACTCTTCCTTTCAAACTTCCAGCTATTCTGTTCTTATTCCAATCTAAATACTAGGAGGGCTTTGAACAGGAAGGTGGAGGAGAATGACTCAAAATTTTATTTTTTTGAGAGGATATGGACAAGTGAGAGATAGGTATGTAAGTAAGTAAACATGTGTCACTAAAGATGGATGAAGCTTTACATTTGCCACAGCACATGAAGAAACAGCTAATGACAGTCAGGACAAAGGGGTGAAGTAGTCAGAGGCTCAGAAAAGTCCTGAAAGATTCAGTAATAGCCTTCTTATTCTTTTTTGGTGAACCCGACACAGTGAGCCAAGGGCCTCAAGGCTAATCTAATATCTAAGATAATCAACACCAGGAACAACAACATTATTACATAGTGCTATGTGTCAGGCATTGTTTTGAGCACTTTATCTATGTTGTCAATTAAGTGTTGACATTGCACTGTGAGGTATCTATTATCATTTCATTTTTCAAATGAGGAAACTGTGGCATAGACAGGGTAAGAAATTTCCCAAGCTTACACAGTAAAAGGCAAGTTTGTGTTTTGTTGTTTTTGGTTTCTTACATTCTTTTAATGTATTATTCACGTGCATCTGTTTTATGTTTTATGTCCAATGATTGGCTCTTTCAAATAATCACATCAAGAGGCCTAATAACATCTCGTTCCTTAACAACAGATACAAGAAAATGTGGTTATTTATGGACTTTATCTTAAGCAAGGAGATCAAATCAGTCAACCTTAAAGGAAATCAACCCCGAATACTCGTTGGAAGGACTGATGCTGAAGCTGAAGCTCCAATACTTTGGCCACCTGATGCAAAGAGCGGACTCATTGGAAAAGATCCCAATGCTGGGAAAGATAGAAGGCAGGAAGAGAAGAGGGTGACAGAGGATGAGATGGCTGGATGGCATTACCAATGCAATGGACACGAACTTGGGCAAACTCTGAGAGATGGTGAGGGACAGGGAGGCCTGGCATGTTGCAGTCCATGGAGTTGTGAAGAGTCGGACATGACTGGGCAACTAAACAACAAGAATAATTACTCTTAAGCACGCTTTGGAAATCATTAGTGCTGATTTTATCAAGGAGCTGTTTCAACCACAATCACATAATTCAAAGTAAACATCAGTTGGGTTAAGGCAATACAGGCAGACTGAAATAAATCAAACTATTCTGAACAATTAATCTATATATTTCACTTGTATCAGAACAATAATCTGAATGGCAAAATGTTGTATATTATCTCATAATCCTTAATGACAGTGTAATGGGCCTTTTGACATTTACGGTGATTACTCTGAGGCTAGGAAGACAAAGGACTTGATTCATTGGAGGTTTATCCACTGGCTTATTTAGTCTCTCTTGTTTCTTGAGATCACTTTTCAGTTTAGAGTGTACCAGGGACATCATGATTGCATTTTCAGTTAGCATGGAGCAGTGCAATTTCTTGAGAGGAAGGCATGGTTCCTTGGCAGCACCTATGCTTTTGATAGTCATGGCTTCTTCAACCCTTTTCCTTTCACTGATTTGAAGACTAATGAGCTTGGATCAATTTCAGAATCACAACCAAATATTTTAAACCTTGCAGTTGTAAGTTTTACATTTTCATTCACTTGAATCTATAACTTCATTACATTACAATCAGCAGGAGCATTCACCAGTCTAGTTCAAACATTTTTGGATGTCTTGTCAAGGAGCTGTTCATTGTTAGAATCCTCTGTTGTTAGAATAAGCAACAACCTTCTTGTGATACAGCTGGGCCCAGTACAATAACTCATGTTCCCTCATGAATGGTACCTCCAAAGCTACTAGTCCCTAATAGTTCATCTAGCCACTGCTATCTTGTAAAGGCCAGAGATTGACTTTTAAACCAGGTATTCTATCTCCAGAGTTCATGTTCTTAACCCCTACCCTATATTTTCTCTCCCAAATCTGTGTTTTTCACCACTAAATTAGAATACTAAAATTGTAGGAGGTTTATAAATGAAAAAATACAGCCAAATAGGAAAGACCAGTGATGGTGTTATGGGATTGAGAAGAATAGGACACACATGGCAATGAAGAACTGGAAGGTTTGGGGAAAGAAATGAGGAACAGTTATATTTTGAATGGAAACATGTTGCAGAAGGAGAAAGTCACAGAGAAATAATCGGATGTATTTCAGGTCAGCTGCTAACCAACTGAGTTCTTAAGTTTCCCACCTGAGAGTAGAGTGGGTTAATGGGGTTGTTGTCCTGGCAACTTTTTTATGCGTTCTCTCTCACCATCTCTCTGGACTCAGTGGTTCACATGACCACGACATCACTATGAAGCTGTTCTACAAGAGTACTTTGTCCTGACATGGAGAAAGGACTTTCTGATAGCCCAGACACCTTTTGTATGAGGACGAATGGGAAGAGAGGTCTTCATTTTGGAAGCATTTCTTGTCTAACCAGGGATATAGCCCCCAGTGACAGCCTCTCCCTATCAGATGATGGATGGGGCAGTGAGCCAGCTAGCCATGGTCCTAAGGCAATACCAAGATACCTTTGAGGCTTAGTTCATAATGTAGCAGATTCTTCTGCTTGTCACATGGCAAGGCTGAAGGTACTTTCAGAATCTTGTTTTCATGGTCTGGTGGTGAACAGCATTTTGGGACAGCAATTCAATTATCCCTTTTTAACGAAGAAGTAAATCAGAAAGCACTTTCATATATGCAGCTGCCCAAAGTTCAAGTGGAACCATAGAAACGCATGACAGGCCTGCAATGCTTACCAGGCTCCATCTGCATGCAGTCTGATGACTGTGTTTTTATAGAACCAGAGATGTGTAGCATTTAGGACATTTAAGGCAATGTATCTCATTCAAATCTTTCTCTTTACAGATGAGAAAACTGAAGTCTAGAGAGATTAAACAATTTATCAATTTTCCCCAGAGAGAGCTAATACTGGAACACATGTTGTTTGACCCAGGATCCAATGCTCTTTCCCACACACCCATCTCCCTGGGTCAATGACATTCTCTGGAAATGCAAAGAATGATTACTATTGGGACAAGTTGTATAGAGAAAGGACGTCAGAAACTTTGGCTTAGGGAAGAGGGAAGGGCAAACCAGTTTGACTCAGCACTTTGCTTGAAACTGAAGCTTATTGGATGCTAATTGCAGGAGGCTCCATCTTATTGATTGAAATCCTTTTGGGAGGAGTAATCTTCTCACCCACATGAAAGCAAGGAATTCTTCCATATGCACTTTGGTACTACTATTAAGGAAACTCAAAGAGGTTATTTACCAAATAGCTCCTTTACTCTTCCCACTAAGAATTCATTGCTTAAATTTAGGGGAGTGGTTTTTTTGAGAATTGTCTGGCCCAACAGTAGGTTGCATTTTAAGCTGGAATCATTTGCTTCTCTTCTTGCTTCTCTCTCTTTACTATTCTCAAGAATTTTACTTTGTTTTTTAATTGGAAAATTAATAACAATTAGTTCTTAGATAAATTAAAAAAAATACATTGTGAGAAGAAAATATCCATCTGAACTCTGACCCTTGGGCTTCTGGTTCCCTTTTCTAAACAACCCCGAAACAAGCTTCTCCTGTTTTCCTAAACAATATCTATTTTAAAATATGTTAATATACAACAGCCTCTTTTAAAAAACATTGTAGCATATTATTTTCATTGTATTGTACCCTTGCTTTTTCTCACTAATGTTTCTTTAAAATTATTGCCTATTATGTAGAGTTTTACTTTTTTCATTTTAATTATAGTTAAACTTTAAACGATTGATGAAATATACTCTATTTCATTCTGGTACTCCTCTAGTGCCTGTCAGGTGGCCAAACCCTGGAAGATGAGTTTAACAGAGCAGATCACAGGAACTGGTCCAGAAAGGTCTGTTGCTTCCAGGCCCAAGAATCTAGGAGCCCCTCTCTGTCAAGTGGGCTTCCTGGGTGACTGCTCTGTAATGTGATTATCTGTTGCATTCGATGACCTTCCCTGTCTGGCTTAGAGGAGAGGGTTGGTGGGGTCCTGAGAAGCAAACTTGCCTTGCATTTGTGTCTTGGCTGCTCTGTCGTTGGAGTATTGCAATCCTACTCTGTGATTTCTCCGAGGAGACGTTGGGTTTTGCTGGCAGGCAGAGCTTCGGGCTGCTCCGTGGAATGTCTTTGGTTCTGCAGCTTCAGGAGGAGCCAGGAGGCTGTGCTTGCCGGCCAAAGGAAACACTGCTTCAGACTCAAGACCACGACTTGGCCAAGACTCTGGGGCCTGCTGAATTTTGGAGAGGGCTATCTCATACCCCTTACTTACCCCAACCACTCTTTCCCACTAAAAGTTAGAGGAGGATGGAGTGACTCTGAAGTCTGGTTTAGTCGCTAGCACATAACTATTACCACGGTGAAATAGATTCCTGGCTCACTCGGGGACAATAGGGTAGGCAAGTGCCTCCTTCCTTCACCGAGAAGGAAGGAGAAGGAGAGTCAAAATCAGACATTTCAAGTCGCAGCAGCAGTCACGCTCTGTGCTTAGACAAATAATCTCCAGGAGACCTAAATCCCCTGTTCATTGTGAAAACAGACAGTGCCAGAGTGAAACAGAATTAAATTGTTTCTCTTTCATGGCAGCTGAAGTGTAAAAACCATTCTATTCCGACCTTGTGGTCAGAATATCCTGACACCTCATAAATTATCATAAGGGCTCAGGGCCCGGGAGGCTGCAGAAGGCTGGACGTCCGGCTACACTCAGGCCTGTCTTCTTGCTCCCAGCCTTTCTGATAGGCAGGCACCAACGTCAGGGAGTGGAGGAATGCGGTTTCCCCAAAATCAGGTTTTCTGAGTTAGGACAAGTATTTCCACCCACTTTTATGTTTTGAGAGTTTGTACAGCCACAGGGTCTGCTACTGTCATGAGTAGTTTAGTTAGAGGCAGGAGAAGCACAGAGATAGCGCCCAAGCCTGATGGAAACTCTGAGGTGGTTTTATCTTAGTAGAAAAAACAGAAAGAAAGAGTGTGAGAAGGGAGTAAAGAGAGACATGAAAGCTGAAGAGATAAAGAGAGGAAATGAATAAAGAAGAAAAAAGAAGGAGAAAAAGTGGATGAAAGAAAGAAATGGTCTCTCCAGTTAGATGTGGCCTTAACTCCCCCTTCTCCCCACCCCCCATTGCCATCTGGTTACCCGGAAACAGCGGGCAGCTGGGAACTCCTGCATTTCCTTGCCTCCTGGGTAGCTTCCTTTAGCTCCTACACCCTTCGGTACCCACCCGACGCACAGTAGGTGTTCTGTAAATGTTTGCCAAGTGGAAAGACTTACAAATGGGTCCCCAAGAGGGGAAACATTTATTTTGGGGAACTCTGAGAATGTAGAGACAAGTCATTTGGAGCAAACACTTTTCCTGTAGCCTGAATCACTATAAGGTTTAAAGAATCTGGGTATTTGTGGGTGTGTCTGGATGTATTGTGTGGGAGTGTGGGTGGGTGGTCTGGATGGGTGGGTAAGGAGTGACAGGAGGGCCCTTGCAAATATAGAGGGCTCCATAACTACTGTAAAAATAGAACTGCAACAGCAAGCCCAGACCTCCAGCCATGCAGTGACCAAAACTGACCTTGGCAGAGACGAATAATATTGTGGAGATGGATTCAAGAATTATTAGTCAACGTTTTCAGTCCCTATGGGCTATGTTTTTTTTTTTTTTTTTAAAGAACCACTGGGTGGGTTTTTGGCAAGGCAAATGACTGCAACAGCCTGTAGGATTCCAGAGCCTTCTAAGCACTTTCTAGACTCTGCAATATTGATGTATTTTTTATTTCTGGTTCCTTTTTTTCTCTAATGAGATATCTTTTCTGGTTCCATCTTTGGGCAAAGAATATGATTTCTCAGTGGCCTCTGCTTTTAATACCTCTCTTCTTGAAAATTATATCTAAAGCATTCTTCACCGACAGGCAGACAATTCGAATTCCTCTGACTTGGAGAAGAAGAACGGAAGATCCCAGGGAGTGGAGTATTAAAAACCTGTTTATATCAGGCTTCAGAGTAGGTCACAGTATATTATTTTTTGCACCTGTCCTGGTGCACAAATATTTACTCATGATGATGTTCGCTGTGTTATGGTGAAGGAAGGCAGGGCCAAAGGAAGTAGTTTTGGCTCTTTGACTGGAGATAACCCACTGGGCAAATACCCTACACCTGTGGGTACCTGACAAGTTCGAGTTGCTTATATACATACATATATCTGTTTTCACACTATAGCAAACTCTCATATTTAACTGAGATGTTTTTACTAGAGAAATAGTAATCTATGAGGGTTGGTAACAGATCCTTAAACTCTGCAGTTATGTTGGGTACCAGATGGTAAGTCCTAGAAATAAAGTTTCTTAGATGTTGGAGGTAGCATGCTACAGATTTAGACTTCCAGGAATATCATGAAACTAAATTTTTTCTGTGAAACTGCATTGATAACAACCTTGAATACTGTAGCTCTATTTCCCTCATGTATCTTTTTGGAATTTACCTAATCATTCCCCTACTAATCAGCCTAATTCTTGATTCCATATGACCATCTCACTCTTGTAATTGTTGTACACATCTGTATGTATTTATGATGATTTTATGTATTTTATTTCTCTCCCATTAGGCCTTAATCTCCTTGAGGACTGGAATCAGTGTAATCTTTATTCTGTATCCCCTAGTGCCTGGGATTGTTTTGTGAATCGTACGTGGAGTCAATAATGAAATACACATTCTACTCTCTGAGGAGCATTCTAATGCTAGATTGACTTGTTTCACTCACTTCTTCTTCCATCTCTTTACTAGTCAGTGCATGTCAAGAAATGCTGATATCAGCCAAGGGAGGACAAAATTAGGAAAAAATATGATTCTAAAATTATATAATACAATTCAAAGTCAAGAGTAAATTACCTATGCATTTTCCTTGGCTGTTTAGGTAGCAAGATGGTATTTAAATTGTAGGTAAAGGTTTCTGACCATAAGCAATTATCCAAACTGTAGTGAAATATAAACTTTCTATCCAGTTGCTAAATATTTTCACATATGTTTCTCTTGAGCTGTTCTCTTGGGGGGCATTCTTATGGACCCTTCACCATTAATACCTCCTCCATTTTGAGTCAGGTCCCATGGTCAAGGGAAGCACCTAAGGACAATCAACTAAATAAATCTGCCCCATTTCTGAACAAGGTTCTATGTTCTTTGGCACTATTTTATTGAAGCTACTGACTCTTAAGGGCTTCCCAGGTGGTGAAAATGGTAAAGAATTCTCTTTCCAAAGCAAAAGAAGCAGGTTCAATCCCTGGGTCAGGAAGATTCTCTGAAGAAGGAAATGACAACCCACACCAGCATTCTTGCCTGGAAAATTCCATGGGCAGAGGAGCCTGACGGGTTACAGTCCATGGGATCACAGAGTTGGATACGACTGAGTACTCACACATGCACACACACACACATACACACACACTGACTCAAAGCTCCAGTCTTAATGCAACATCGTTGCTCTAGCTTATTACTTCAACCTTCTTCCCAGGATAGCAGATGGATTCATGCTTCAGTTCCTTTTCTTCCCTTGGTAATATTTGCCTATGTTGGTCCTAGATACGTTTGTGAAATACATTTCTACAATTTTCCCCCTTTTCCCTCTGTTGTGTGGTCATGGACTGTACCCTGGACACTCAGCATGCCTCCCTTGACACACTGCCAGGTACCTCTCCATACTCTTCAGCACTGATACCAACTCCATCCTAAACTTAGCTTTATCAAGAACCTGCCCTTATTCAGCTGTCTCCATAGGAAAAGCTATTGAATAAATATTGAATAAATTAAGAAATTAAATGCACAATAATAAAATACTTGGGAAATGTGCACTCCTCATTTTATCTCTTAGAATATAAGATCTTCATCCTAGTGTTTTGCATGCATTCATCCATCCATTAACCTGAGGGGAGATTCTAATTTTTTGCATAAGGAATTCAGTGAGAAAGATAGGAATCAGTCAGCTTCTAACATACGAAATAGATTGTGAACAAAACATTAGGCCAGAGGGCCAACCTGGCATTAAGAAAGTTTTCTCCAAATCTCTTCATTGCTCCCTTTTAGTTACAACTTAGCCTAAAGGGCTTATGCTCTGTGATTACTCCTCCTGTGTAGAAAAGATAGGTCTTTACTTATGATATTTAGGCAGCTCCATGGCAGTTGCAAAAGAGTTGGACATGATTCAGTGACTAAAGAACAACAACGACAATGGCATCAGAAGGGTAAAATGGAAGAACAGTCTAGGGAGAACCAGCTCCTTTTTTGACTCCAGAGATTGTGAGAAAGAGAAGAGGAGAGAGAATAAAGCAGTCAGACACCTTTCTCCTTCTTTATCATTAGGCAAGTTGAAGGGAACTCCAAGAAACAAGTTGGGATTGGAGAGGAAGCCACCTTTGTGGCTGCTTTAAATCAAGTTGGTCATAGTCACAGAGACCTGATAATGCAGCGAGCTCAGGCAGACAGGCTCCGAAGCTGATATTTTCTGAGCCATGCTTGGTCTCATGTGCGTAGACAGATCTCAAAAAGAGCTGAGAATCTGGCTAAGAAATGAAAAGAGTGAAATGGTTTTATAGCAAGAGTTGCAATGAAGACCTCTTAACCCAGGGCCTAATGATAGTCACAGCCAGACCTCAAAGGGTTCTCTAACACCAGTAAGAGCAGAGATGACACAGAGTCAGCCAAGGATTGGGCTTCCTTCATAGCTCAGTTGGTAAAGAATCTGCCTGCAATACAGGAGACCTGGGTTTGATTCCTATCTTGGGAAGATCCCCTGGAGAAAGAAATGGAACCCACTCCAGTATTCTTGGGTGAAGAATCCCATGGACAGAGGAGCCTGGCAGGCTACTGTCCATGAGGTCACAAGATTTGGACTCAACTTAGTGACTAAACCACCACCTCCACAGACAAGGATCACGAAGTCCAAGGTAAGACTGGCTAGATGCAAAGTTGTACTGCCCACAGCCCTCAACTGCTGCATGCTAGCAGGGCAGGCAGCACCCATGTTGACCCAGATGATAATCCAGAGGCAGAAGGAGGGGCACTGCTCCTGAGGACCCTGTTCTTCCCTTAAGGACCCTGAGATCCCACAAGTCACGCTCCTCTTTCTCATTCACTCATATATTTACACAAGGGAAGGAGGCTTTCAAAGATAATGGGAATTTGTAACCAAAAGATGTTAATTACTTCTAAAATAGATTGTTTAAATTATTGGATTTAACTGAATTTTAAGTTTGACTGGATTCTCTGTGTATTTTTTTGCACCTACCATTTGAAGAAAACCAGAGTGTTTACCCATAAAATACAAACCCTTAGTTAGTACTTCTCTGCTTTTCTCATTTGCAGTGTGTAGGCTAAAGACTGTGACTCCCTTCACATCATGGCTGGCAGTAATTGCATAATTTACCTTTTCTGGGATATAGGTGTTTTAACAGGTGATTCTAAGAGGTCCAACTTTGTAAATGGAAGGACTTAATTTTAACGTTTAGAACAGGAGTTGGCAAACTACAGCCAGAAGGCCCAATCCAGCCTGGTTTGTTTTTGTAAATAAAGTTTTATTGGGGCACAGCCATGCTCATTGTTTACACATTTGTCTCTAACTTCTTTTTCAGTATGACAACAGAGTTGAGTAGTAGCAACAGAATCTATATGGCCTGCAAAGCCAAAAATGTTTATGAAAAAGTTTGCTAACCCTTGGTGTAGAATAATATTATTTTACTGAACAACTTGTCTGGTCCCCTTTTTAGATAGATGAGATCACTGAGATCCCGAGAGCTTAAGTGACGTGTCCAAGATCACATCAAAAAGAAGGAGAGCGGTCAATATAACAAACCATGAAATTTTAAATATGGTAAAAGGCTAGTGGGGAAATCTTTATGTATTTGGGTTTCTTTGATGAGTTTTGTCTTTAGCTGATACTCCTGTGATTGCATGATTATTAGAAACTAAAATGACTAATAAATCTGAAGAAAATAAAAATAATCACCAGGGTTTAATAACAAGAGAAAACTCAGTTCAGTCAACGTGCCCCTGACATACCTAAGACCTTCATTTTGGGACATATGTATGTTATCATCATATATTAGATAAGTGAATTCCAAAGGAGGGTCCAATGTGTCATGCTGTGCAGCTTAGGAATTTGCAAGACAATCTTAAATACAGGTTTCTGGAATTCCAGATGAAATCCCATCTGGGAGGGGTGTCTCTAACTCTGATCTATTGTAAGAGACTGTCAGAGAAACAAGGGCTACGTAATTAGTGCTGCCTCCCTGTCTCTTAAAGAAACCGGGCCAAGGAGGTACACAAAATAGAATGCAGCCAAGTTGTGCCTCTGTCTCCCCTTCCTCAGAAGAGTCCTCTCTACTTGCTCTTGCATTTCATCTCTGAACCTTGTGTTCACGTCTTACCTTCTGCTCTTTAGAGCTGGTCCTGCCACTCCATTGAAAGAACAAGGGTTTTTCAGCCTTTACCTCATTTGACCCCCTGAGACATTTGACATCTTTACCCACACCCTTTTAAATAACACTTTCTCCTCCCTTGGCTTATGTCCTGTTCAAGTAATTCTCTTGACTTTTGCTTCTCTTCAGGCTCATCCTTCATCTGTCCCCACCCTCAAATGTAGACCTCAAGGTCCTAATCTCTCCTTTTAAAAATCTCCTGGTATATACTCACCTGGGAAATCTCTTGTACAGTCAAGTCTTCCATAGTGACTGGAGGTGACTGGAGTTGTTTCCCCAATCTGTTTCCAGCCTACATCTCTTTCCTCAACTGGAACGTATGTCTGTTTGTTCACTGAATATTTCTTCTGGATTTCCCTCAGTTTGACTTTCTCAGGCTTAGAAAGTCTAAAGCTGAAACCACAATCATTCCGCTAAACCTGATCAGTTCAGTTCAGTTCAGTTCAGTCCCTCAGTCATGTCTGACTTTTTGTGACCCAATTAATCGCAGCACGCCAGGCCTCCCTTGTCCATCACTAACTCCTGGAGTCTACTCAAACCCATGTCCATCGAGTTGGTGACGCCATCCAGCCATCTCATCCTCTGTTGTCCCCTTCTCCTCCTTCCCCCAATCACTCCCAGCATCAGAGGCTTTTCCAGTGAGTCAACTCTTCACATGAGGTGGCCAAAGTATTGGAGTATCAGCTTTAGCATCAGTCCTTCCAATGAACACCCAGGACTGATCTCCTTTAGGATGGACTGGTTGGACCTCCTTGCAGTCCAAGGGACTCTCAAGAGTCTTCTCCAACACCACAGTTGAAAAGCATCAATTCTTCAGTGCTCAGCTTTCTTCACAGTCCAACTCTCACATCCGTACATGACCACTGGAAAAACCATCGCCTTGACTAGATGGACCTTAGTTGGCAAAGTAATGTCTCTGCTTTTGAATATGCTATCTAGGTTGGTCATAACTTTCCTTCCAAGGAGTAAGCGTCTTTTAATTTCATGGCTGCAATCGCCATCTGCAGTGATTTTGGAGCCCCCCAAAATAAAGTCTGACACTGTTTCCACTGTTTCCCCATCTATTTCCCATGAAGTGATGGGACCAGATGCCATGATCTTAGTTTTATGAATGTTGAGCTTTAGGGTAACTTTTTCACTCTCCTCTTTCACTTTCATCAAGAGGCTTTTTGGTTCCTCTTCACTTTCTGCCATAAGGGTGGTGTCATCTGCATATCTGAGGTTATTGATATTTCTCCCAGCAATCTTGATTCCAGCTTGTGCTTCTTCCAGCCCAGTGTTTCTCATGATGTACTCTGCATATAAGTTAAATAAGCAGGGTGACAATATACAGCCTTGACGTACTATTTTTCCTATTTGGAACCAGTCTGTTGTTCCATGTCCAGTTCTAACTGTTGCTTCCTGACCTGCATATAGGTTTCTCAAGAGGCAGGTCAGGTGGTCTGGTATTCCCATCTCTTTCAGAATTTTCCACAGTTTATTGTGATCCACACAGTCAAAGGCTTTGGCATAGTCAACAAAGCAGAAGTAGATGTTTCTCTGGAACTCTCTTGCTTTTTCCATGATCCAGCAGATGTTGGCAATTTGATCTCTGGTTCCTCTGCCTTGTCTAAAACCAGCTTGAAAAATCTGGAAGTTCATCGTTCACGTACTGCTGAAGCCTGGCTTGGAGAATTTTGAGCATTACTTTACTAGCGTGTGAGATGAGTGCAAGTGTGCGGTAGTTTGAGCATTCTTTGGCATTGCCTTACTTTGGGATTGGAATGAACACTGACCTTTTCCAGTCCTGTGGCCACTGCTGCATTTTCCAAATTTGCTAGCATATTGAGTGCAGCACTTTCACAGCATCATCTTTCAGGATTTGAAATAGTTCACTGGAATTCCATCATGTCCACTAGCTTTGTTCGTAGTGATGCTTTCTAAGGCCCACTTGACTTCACATTCCAGGATGTCTGGCTCTAGGTCAGTGATCACACCATTGTGATTATCTGGGTCAAGAAGATCTCTTTTGTACAGTTCTTCTGTGTTTTCTTGCCACCTCTTCTTAATATCTTCTGCTTCTTTTAGGTCCATACCATTTCTGTCCTTTATCGAGCCCATCTTTGCATGAAATGTTCCCTTTGTATCTCTAATTTTCTTGAAGAGATCTCTAGTCTTTCCCATTCTATTGTTTTCCTCTATTTCTTTGCATTGATCACTGAGGAAGGCTTTCTTATCTCTCCTTGCTATTCTTTGGAACTCTGCATTCAGATGGGAATATCTTTCCTTTTCTCCTTTGCTTTTCACTTCTCTGATTTTCACAGCTATTTGTAAGGCCTCCTCACACAGCCATTTTGCTTTTTTGAATTTCTTTTCCATGGGGATGGTCTTGATGCCTGTCTCCTGTACAATGTCACGAACCTCCATCCATAGTTCATCAGGGACTCTATCAGATCTAGTCCCTTAACTCTATTTCTCACTTCCACTGTATAATCATAAGGGATTTGATTTCAGTCATACCTGAATGGTCTAGTGGTTTTCCCTACTCTCTTCCATTTAAGTCTGAATTTGGCAATAAGGAGTTCATGATCTGAGCCACACTCAGCTGCTTAAAAGCCTTCAGAGGCTTCCTGGAGCTATATGGAATAAAGTTCCTAAATTCCCTAAAGTCCTCCATGACCACCTGCCAGCCTTCCCTCTTAATTTCTGCTCTCTCCACTCTTGCTACTCTTTGCTTTCTCCTTCCTGTGCTTTTTTTTTTTTTTTTCCTTTGCTCTATCTGGAATCACTTTCTCTTTGTCAAATCAGTGAGCATATACTCAACTTCTAAGATTCAGTTTAAATATTGCCTTTTCTTCCATCATGGAAAGATGGGCTCAATAAAGGACGGAAATGGTATGGACCTAACAGAAGCAGAAGATATTAAGAAGAGGTGGCAAGAATACACAGAAGAACTGTACAAAAAAGAGCTTCACGACCCAGATAATCATGATGCTGTGATCACTCACCTAGAACCAAACATCCTGGAATGTGAAGTCAAGTGGGCCTTAGGAAGTATCACTATGAACAAAGCTAGTGGAGGTGATGGAATTCCAGTTGAGCTGTTCCAAATCCTGAAAGATGATGCTGTGAAAGTGCTGCACTCGATATGCCAGCAAATTTGGAAAACTCAGCAGTGGCCACAGGACTGGAAAAGGTCAGTGTTCATTCCAATCCCAAAGTAAGGCAATGCCAAAGAATGCTCAAACTACCGCACAATTGCACTCATCTCACACGCTAGTAAAGTAATGCTCAAAATTCTCCAAGCCAGGCTTCAGCAATGCATGAACCGTGAACTTCCAGATTTTTCAAGCTGGTTTTAGAGAAGGCAGAGGAACAAGAGATCACATTGTCAACATCCAGTTGATCATCAAAAAAAAAAAAAACAAGAGAGTTCCAGAAAAACATCTACTTCTGCTTTGTTGACTATGCCAAAGCCTTTGACTGTGTGGATCACAATAAACTGTGGAAAATTCTGAAAGAGATGGAAATACCAGACTACCTGACCTGCCTCTTAAGAAACCTATATGCAGGTCAGGAAGCAACAATTAGAACTGGACATGGAACAACAGACTGGTTCCAAATAGGAAAAATAGTACGTCAAGGCTGTATATTGTCACCCTGCTTATTTAACTTATATGCAGAGTACATCATGAGAAACACTGGGCTGGAAGAAGCACAAGCTGGAATCAAGATTGCTGGGAGAAATGTCAATAACCTCAGATATGCAGATGACACCACCCTTATGGCAGAAAGTGAAGAAGTACTAAAGAGCGTCTTGATGAAATTGAAAGAGAATAGTGAAAAAGTTGGCTTAAAGCTCAACATTCAGAAAACGAAGATCATGGCATCTGGTCCCATCACTTCATGGGAAATAGATGGGGAAACAGTTGAAACAGTGACTGACTTTATTTTTGGGGGGCTCCAAAATCACTGCAGATTGTGATTGCAGCCATGAAATTAAAAGATGCTTACTCCTTGGAAGGAAAGTTATGACCAGCCTAGACAGCATATTCAAAAGCAGAGACATTACTTTGTCAACAAAGGTCTGTCTAGTTAAGGCTAAATGGTTTTTCCAGTTGTCATGTATGGATGTGAGAGTTGGACTGTGAAGAAAGCTGAGTGCTGAAGAATTGATGCTTTTGAACTGTGGTTTGGAGAAGATTCTTGAGAGTCCCTTGGACTGCAAGGAGATCCAACCAGTCCATCCTAAAGGAGATCAGTCCTGGGTGTTCATTGGAAGGACTTATGTTGAAGCTGAAACTCCAATGCTTTGGCCACCTGATGTGAAGAGTTGACTCATTTGAAAAGACCCTGATGCTGGGAAAGATTGAGGGCAGGAAGAGAAGGGGACAACAGAGGATGAGATTGTTAGATGGCATCCTGACTCAGTGGACATGAGTTTGGGTAAACTCCGGGAGTTGGTAATGGACAGGGAGGCCTGATGTGCTGTGGTTCATGGGGTCACAAATAGTCAGGCAGGACTGAGCGACTGAACTGAACTGAACTTTTTACCATCATCTAATAAGACACTAGACCTTAGAAAAGGAAGACCAGAATCCTTACTTCCTTATCTCTGTACTTCTTTGGATCCTGAATTCATCACCCTGATTGAATAACTCTGGTGGCAACCTGCCCCTTGCTGGGCAAGACTTTAACTGGCTGCAGTTGGTTGTGGAATTTTCCCGTTTCTCCACCCATCTGGCATAATCTTACTGGCTTCACTTTAATAGCAATGGAGTTAAGTGAGTGGTAATTCTTGGAGTAATTTATTTAGAATACTGTTGGTGAAAATTCTTCTAGAGAAAATAATGCAATAGCTACAGTTAGGATAATCTTGTTAGGGGCAGACTATAGCACTTAATACATTATAAAGAGGCAATGCAGTGGGATAGAGCCTGAGTTTGAAGTTTGGCTCAGCTATGAACTATCTTTATGACTCTGGACAAGTTTCATCATCTCTCAGTGCCTCAGTTTCTTCAACTGAAAAATGGAGATGGTAATAATAGTATCCTCCACATTTATGGAGGTGAGGGTTATATTTATATATATATGGATGGATATACCTGTGTGTACTTACATGTATTACTGGGAATGGTGTATGGTATTTAATATGTTGCTTTTTACTATTTTTAGCTTGTTAGATGACTAAGGGGTAAAAATCAAGGTCCAGTAGCCATGCAAAAGGACATTTTTATCTAGAGGGTTGAGCAGCCTTTCTCTTTTATACCAGTAAAAACAACCACCAAACTCTCAACTCTCCAATTAAACTGAACACTGAATAACAAGCTTGTATATCTTGCGTTTTTTAGCCTATTATACTAGGCAAGCAACTTTCACTTACTCTTATATTAGGTAGCAGTAAAAACAAGAAAAGAATGAACAGGCTTCTGAACGTACAGTTTTTTATTTTATGTGCAAATACTTTAATGAATGTCTCCGTAAATAATTAGAGCAAGCAATTATAGAAACTTCAAACACCAGGGAGCCCTGTTAATATGAACTACTGTGCATTTCAGTAGATGTGATCTCTATGACATTTGATTCACACAACAACCAAATTTTAAGATGTAGAATGCACAGGTATTACTGTTCTCCTTTTATGAAAAAGAAAATCAGAAAGTAACGCAAGTCCTGTGTTTTCTGATTTCTTGTCAAAATGCACATTATAATATTCTTTTTTTTCCCTTATTTTTTAAACTTTATTTTATATGAGGTTTTCCTGGTAACTCAGACCGTAAAGAATCTGCCTGCAACACAGGAGACCGGGGTTCGATCCTAGGATGCACGGTATTAAAAAAAAATCAGGCTGTTTTGCACCACTTTACACACCAGAGAATCTGAATAGAATCTCTCAAAGCCCTTTTGATAAGTTTTTCAAATTCAAGGAGCTCCTTATGAAGATTCTTACTTGTATTTTCATAGTTATTGATGGTAATCAGGAAAACTACTGGTACAAAAGAAACTAAGGAGTCAGGGGGATGACAAAAGTATAAAATAGTTTAACAAAGAAAATGGACATCACATATTTGTCTACTGCTCTGTAATCAATGCCGTGTTTCATGATATTATTACATCCATCTATTTCTCTCCATTTCTAGCACTGCCAGCTACCACTCCATTCCATGCTACCAAGAATTCTTGCCTGGATTGCTATGATATTCTCCTAACTGATCTCCCCACAACCACTCAGTACTCTCCAAATCTGTTCTCCAGTTTGTTGACAGAGTCACATTTTTAAAATATGAATCTTATTGTATCACTTCTTTATGCTTAAATTCCTTTATTGGATTTCTGCTGGTCTTAAGATAAAACCCAAATCCTTTAATAAGGCTTGTAAGATCCTGTATCGTGAAGCTCCAACTGCTCATTGTAGAGTTTGCAGGTTGTTAATAACACCCATTTCTCTTTTCTTGTGACATAGATGGTTTACATTTCCCAGTCTCCCTGACTGTTAGTGATGATCATGTAACTGAGCTTAACTAATGGAATGAGAACAAAAATGATACTCTGTTATTTTCAGGCTTGGCCCATAAAAACCTCCCATCATACTACCAGATGACAGAGATGGTGAAACTTATGTTGACTTTGAAAGCCATGTGTTTAAGATGATAGAATAATTTCAGCATAGCATGCATCTCTGACAATGGGTTCCCCAGGATCAGTCAACACCACCTCTAACTTGGAATTGCAAGGACACAGTGGAAGAAGGGAGCATGGCAAGCATGAAGAACTGAAAGATCTATTCAGCTGATGTGGAGACAGTACACAATGGGCAGCATTGTGGGTAGGTGGGGGGGCAGTGGCAGAAGATAACGTACTGGTTATAGTAGACTAGTCTTTTAAAATTTATTTTTGGCTGCACTGGATCTTCATTGCTGTGCATGGGCTTTCTCTAGTTGTGGCGAATGGAGGCTGCTCTTCCTTGTGGTGTACGGGCTTCTCATTGTCGTGGCTTCTCTTGCTGCAGAGCACAGGCTGTAGGCATGTGGGCTCAGTAGATGTGGTACACCGGCTTAGCAGCCCCATGGCACGCAGGATCCTCCTGGACCAGAATGAAACCAGTGTCCCCTGCATTGGCAGGCAGATTCTCAAACCACTTGAACTACCAGGGAAGCCCTATGGTAGACTAGTCTGCAGAAACAATTAGATCATTAGACCCAAACATACAATGACTCAAAACAATAATTGTTTATTTTTTTCCCAAACATTTGAAGACAATTCCAGGGTAGGATCATGAATAATGTAGATGGGTACCTGTCATTAAAACCTCATTAAATTCTGTTCATCCTTCAGATACTAGCTTGTGCATGCAGTGCTAAGTTGCTCAGTTGTGTCCAACTCTTTGCAACACGTGGACTGTAGCCTGTTGGTGTCCTCTCTCCATGGGATTCCCCAGGCAAAAATACTGGAGTGAGTTGCCATTTCCTCCTCCAGGGAATCTTTCCAACTCCAGGGATCAAACCTCTGTCTCCTGCATTGGCAAGTGGATTCTTTACCGCTGAGACACCTGGGAAGCCTGCCCTTATCTCAGGTTATACTATTTCATGAATGTCCTTTCTGAACTCAAGCTCTCTCCATGCATCTCTCTGTGTAATTTTCCTTCATAGATCTTGTGATGACTGTAACTTTATATTTTTTGTATACTCATTTACTTACATTATGTCTTTTTCCTAGACTATAAATTCTGTAAGGGGGGGCACAGTGTCTGCTTTTGTTCATTCAGCCTCTACATAGTGGCTTGATATAGGACAATCAATAATTTCTGTTGAATGAATGAATCAGATTGTTAACTCACATCATTAAGAAAACATTTTAAAGTATAATTTATAGCTGCATGTTATGGTACAAAAATGTTTTTCTAAACATTAAATGTTATTTTGCCTCTTTGTTTTTAAGTGTTTTAATAATTGCTGACATACTTTAAGATCATCATCTCAATGGGACACAGGACTTGATTTACAGCTCTTTTACCAGCCATCCAGCCAGCTGCCCTCATTTATCTTATTTGCCTTAAGTATTTTGACTTTCTCTGATAGTTGGTAACCACATACAATTTCTGGATTTTTTTTTTTTTTTTAGCCAAAAAACCTCTTGGTTGGGGAACCTAGAGAATTAAATATACAAGGAATCAGTTACATTCTGGATGTAACTTTGTATAGTGAAGAAAAAAAGAGCATGGGCTTCAAGTAAATCTAGTTTATGTTTGCCAGATGTATAAATATGTCCCATGCAATACTTGGGAGATACTTTTTTCTAAAACAATTACTTCTCATTTATCTGAATTTAAAATTTAATTGGGTATCCTATTTTTATTTGCTTCATGTGGCAGCCTATTTCTAGTTCTGCCACTTACTAGATTTCAGGCCTTAGATAGGAATTTTGCATCGAGAGAATTAAAGGAGATATAAGATTTAAAGTGCTCAGTATAATCTCGGGTACTATGTGCTGACAGCACTCAAAAATATTTATTCTCATTATTAATTCTTTTGTTTTCTAAAATTTATTTTTATTACTTATATTCTCATTAATATGTTATAGTAAAAAGTACTATTTATTGAAATGATTCCATTACTTATAATTTTTGTTATTGTTTAGTTGCTAAGTCATGTCTGACTCTTTGCAATCCCATGGATTATAGCCCACCAGTCTCTTCTGTCCACGGGATTTCCCAGGCAAGAATACTGGAGTGGGATGCCATTTCCTTCTCCAGGGGATATTCCCTACCCAGGGATTGAACCTACGTCTCCTGTACTAGCAGGCAGATTTTTTTTATTACTGAGCCACCAGGGAAGCCCATTACTTATAACAATGAACTACAATTTCTTGTGTGTCCTACTATATATAAGGTATCGTTCTAAACTCTTCGCATATATTATTCCTTTCATTTCTTCCAATGAGCCTTGAAAAAGTATTACATTATCTCCACTTTACACAAACAAGATGCAGAGTTTGGATCACTGCCCTGGTAATAACATTCAAGTCATGAAGACTGCTTCAGATCCAGCTGACTTCAGGACCTTCTTTCTCCAATACACTGCAATTCCTGCCTGCTACGAATGAGGCCGAGTCCATCTACGGATGAGCATTCTTTCATATTTCACAGGACCGCCTTCCCTTAGCTCCTCTGTAACCCTGGGGAGCTGATTTTGCTGCCCACCTGGTAAATCCACCATTCATTTTGCACCAAGAGCTGACTTTATAGAAATCTAAATACAGTTTACTAGATTTACATGTTAACACTAAAAGAAAAAAGTTCCCTGTTTGCCTTTTGTTGGGGCGACCCTTTGGTTTTATAGGCTTATTTGAGTAAGTAATTATTCTGGTAAAGCCAAGGCCTCCTTTATTGAGTCATAAATGCATCCTGGACCACTCAGAACAACCAGCAGTCCCTTCCCTTTGAGCCTAGCAGGCAAACACTGCTTAGCTAGATGGGAGTTGGCTTGCCTGCCCCTGAAGGTTTCTCTTTCTCTGGAAACCTCCTATGAAACCATGTGAAGGGGGGAAAAAGGATCAGATAATTGGGATCTTTAAGATGGTTATTATGAAAAATGTTCTGGAACCAATTCAAATACCAATCAGAAACCACATTGTTCAACTAAATCACTTTCAGATGCCACATAAGATACAAAATACAATTATTTCCAGTTTAAAAATATAATGTTCCTTAAAAAAAAAAGCACACAGTATTTTATTTTATTATTTAAAAGAAAAAAACCTGCCTTGGCTAGAATTCAGGCCCGTCACAGATGATGTACAGACAGGCTTTGTGCAGGTCCCTTTGGATCCGGGGCCTATAGACCTCACTGCAATGTATTTAAAAGTTTCTTAAAATGGATGTGACGGCTGTTTTCTTTGTGTATTACAGAAATATACAGAGTTCAGAGGCTCCGTGGCTACACTTTGGGCATGTATGTCATTAGAGGAATGAAAAAAAGATGATGGCCAAATGCTGTATTAAAATCCCATTAGAAACGCTGGGAGGAATTTATGGCCCCAATCTCTTTTATCTGACAGGCGTCAGTTTGGTAAGACAGTTTTCCTTCTTGACATTTTCTTTTCTTTTTTCCTTTCTTTCCTATTTCTCTTCTTTCCTTCCTTCCCCTTCCCTCTATCCCTCTTTTCCTTCCCCTGCTTCTTCCTTCCTTTCCTTTTCTGTCTTTCTTTCTCTCTCTTTCCCCTCCTTCCGCTCCTCTTCCTTTTTTATTTCTTCCAGTTCTCAACTTGGCCATAGAATGTCTGGATGTTGTCTTGACTACTAGACAGGCAAATATTATCAGGTTTCTGTCAGTATTTGCTCTTCTTTATTGTCTCCCATATCAGGCAGCATTGAGGGGGAAGGTCGTTTATCCTTTTCCCAGATAGACTTTCTCCTCTAGCTGAGGATTCATTCCATCCATGAATGTTTATCTGAGCCGTCATCACTGTGACGAGGAGCAAGGGGGTTAACGCACTGTGTGACCTCAAGGAATGATTTCTGTTACAGCAGCTCCCTTATGAACCATCAGACTCTGAGCATGAATTTTAATGGACTCAGAACCACTTCTCTAGCCTGGGAGTCAGAGGTCATCGGCTTTCCAGGTAAATCTTCCTGGGAGTCAGAGGTCATTGGCTTTCCAGGTAAATCTTCCATAAACTGTCAGGAGAGGTGCGGATTCTTATCCTTCTTCAGATCTGAAGGCCTCGCCGTTGCCCTCTGTGGAACAGGAGGGAAATACCAAATCATTACTCCATTGAGTATTGAGTTACTTATGGAATAATGTGGAAAATTCAGCCAAGAGTCGCTATAGGGTCTAACAATAGGAGCAGCAAGAGCCAGGAGGTCTGGTTGTGGTCCCATTTGCCACTTACACGCTGTGTGGTCATCAGCAAGTGGTTGTCTCTCTGGGCTCAGTTCACTTATCTGGAAAAAAAGGGCTGCTTCTGAAAAGCTCTCACTCTAGGAAACCAGCTCACCAGGGGTTAGGGAGATAGGATGGCTTTGAGAGATTTTAACCAATAATACACAGTAGCCACTGTAGTTCTTTTTTTTCTCCCAAAAAAATTAGTAGTGAGAGAAGGATAAATAATTCCATACTTGAGGGAACTCAAAGTCACTGATCACACATCAGTTCACTTATTTACCCTCATGCTTATTTCTGTCTACCAGCCTAAAAGCCACCTGAGGACAAGGATGATACCACCCATCCCCAGATCCTCACCTCTGTGCCTGTTTCTTGAGTGTGGGGACAAAGATGTAGAAGTTAGGTAGTGCTCACGGTGAGGAAAGCGAAGGAAAAGAAGTCCAAAAGATAAGTAGAAAACAGAGCCACTGTCACAGAAATGAAGGCAGAGGAGTGTCTTAGGAACAACAAATGGTGACCCAGTGATGAACATCACAGGTAGGCAAAGAGAACAGCCCTTCAACTGAGAAGTATCCATCGTCAGTTCTCTGGAGAGAAGAACTGCTATACTGTGATTTCACCTGGCAACTTTCATCCAAGGATGTTAAACTTGCTTATGATCTTGGGAAAGTAGGACAACAGCATTGTCATTTAAAGTTGAATGAACTGAATTTTGAAGAAATTAATCTTTCACTAAGTGCTACACAGCGATAGAAGGTAAGTGCCAAGTCTATACCCCTAACCTTTTAGATCCCATGCCCTCTAGACTGTACCGTACACTTCTTTTCAAAACATATTTATTTGTGTGTCAAGTCTCAGTTGTGGCACGGGGGATCTTTGTTGTGGCATGTGGAATCTTTATTGCAGTGTTCGGGCTTCTCTCTAGTTGGGGCATGCAGGCTCGCTCAGAAGTTGCAGCATGGGCTTAATTGCCCCCTACCCCACCACCCCGGCATGTGGGATCTTAGTTCCCCAACCAGGGATTGAACCCATGACCCCTACACTGGAAGGCAGACTCTTGAACACTGGACCACAAGGGAAGTCCCTTTATTTTTTAATATCATGGCATGGACTAGTTAGTGGTAAGTGGCAGAATGTCCTAGAAGCTGGCAGAGTGTACTTTGAGGCCCAGAAGATCATTGTACTTGCACCACAGGCTTACTTCTCACTACATTCTTGAATCAAATGAAAGGCAGAATTTGAACTACTTTATAGTAAACAATTACTTGCAAAAATAGCAGAAGAATCAGTAGCAGGCAAGAGAGGGGAAATGTAAACATTTGATGATGCTTATGTTCCAATGACCATCTTAGCAGAGCATTCTGTATCTGCAAGAAGGATTGGCTTATGCAAAACCATGACAATAGGATTTAAGGCATGCCTGCTGCTCAGGTGGTAAGTCTAGTCAGACTCTTTGTGACCCCACTGGACTATAGTCCACTAGACTCTTCCATCCATGGGATTAACCTGGCAAGAATACTGGAGTGGGTTGCCATTTCCTTCTCCAGGGGATCTTCTCAACCCAGGGATCTAAAGAGGTGCCTGCATTGGCAGGCAGATTCTTTACCACTGAGCCACCTGGGAAGACCTAGGTTTTAATGCTAACTTCAAATATAGATCCAGCTCCAAAATAGATAGAATATGGTCAGAAATGAACTGTTTAGATTATTTAATGTTATTTCTGAGGAATATTAAATGCTCTCTGAGAAAAAAAAGTTGGAAATACCCAAAGAGTTAGAAAATCAGAAGCTAGAAAGATCATGGACTTCTGCAGGAAAATTATACCAAGGATATTATATTATTTTTTGAGAAAAAATGTATAATATTAGTGAGAAAGGAAAAGTGGGTGTTATCTATTAGAGTTTTTATAGACTAGTTAGAAATTGCAAAATTATGCATTTATTTTGAAAGCTACTTTCAGTTGGAATATATTAGTTTTCAAAGGCTGCTTGTGAAAGAACCAAGAAAAACAAAAAGTCAAGGTGCTAGATTTGGGAAAGCAATATGGTTTACATATCTTTCTTATGCATTGTTTTTATTGCTTCCCTGAAAGAAAAAGAATATGGAATATTAATGAAACTGACACTTAAACTCTTAGTTTGAGAGTCTTACTGAACACTAAAAAATGACATAATTGAGACAAATTTATTTATATTTTATAAAATATTAATATTTATGCTGTTTATTAGATATATATTTCTCCATGATCACATTGATTCCATAATAAATACAGAAAGGACACATATAAAATTGCCATTCTTTATTCAAATTTAAGTTTTCTGCACATTGATTTCCTTATCTATAAAATGGAAATTATAGCAGCTAATTCTGAGGGTCACTGTGAGCATTAAACACAATGATTTGTGTAAAACAGCAGAATGCTTGGCATATGGTAATGATACCAATAACAAATATCAAGCACTTACTCTGTACCAGATACTTCAAGTTTTTGTATTTGTTAACTCATTTGGCATTCACAACAATATTATGGTGGATATAGACATTGTAAACCCATTTTGTAGAAGAAGACACTGTACCACAGTTTAGAGAGTTTAAATAACTTTCCCTATCTTATAAGCAGTATAGCTGAGATTCAGACCCAGACAGTCTGACTTTACTGCTCATACCTGGCAACTATTATGGTTATTACTACAACTACTAGGCTGAGCTGAAATTGCAGCAATACAAATTTAAATATAGACATGAAGTTCTTGACTGTAAAGATCATGAAAAGTGGATTGGAAAATTTTGAAGTATAAAAATCCCTAGGGATTCTTAAACATATCCCAGCTGTCAGCTGTGGTTCTACTATCCTGTGGAGACTTAGATCAGCTTGGTTTAAAATTCCAGTTTGGTACCTATGCAAGTTCAGAGCCATCTCTACAATTTTTGTGAATTCTTAATGGCTTTCTTCCTCATGGTTTTCTCTGCTTTGCTTTGGACTCATTCTGCATCATCCAGACATAGACTCCACTTTCCCAAAATATGTGAGTAGTTTTATGGTTTTTCTGAAGATCTGAGAGGTTATGGGAGAAGTTACATCACACACAATATTATTAACTTCCTGGCTTCTCTTCCAGTCCTCATTTCACACAAGAACAAACATGCTTGACAAACAAGTCATTTCCAACCATCTTGTATATGGTGGAGTGAGGATTGCAGAGAGTATCCTATTAGCAGATAGTCTGATCAAGTCAATGCAAGCGAGAAGAGAAACTTCTTAATTCACCAAGCTATTCCTCTTAAGCCTCCCTGAGAACTCAGTTTGTGAAGTATCCGCCTGCAATACAGGAGACCTCAGTTTGATTCCTGGGTCAGGAAGAGCCACTGGAGAAGAGATAGGCTACCCACTCCAGTATTCGTGGGCTTCCCTTATGGCTCAGCTGGTAAAGAATTTGCTTGCAATGCAGGAGACCTGAGTTTGATCCCTGGGTTGGGAAGATTCCCTGGAGAAGGGAACAGCTACCCATTCCAGTATTTTGGCCTGGAGAATTCCATGGACTGTATAGTCCATGAGGTCCCAAAGAGTGGGACACAACTGAGCGATTTTCACTTTCATTCCTCTTAAGCCCTGCATTTTCTTTCTACCAATAAGAAAAAAATAAAATAGAAATCACTGAAGCTAACATTTCTGATTTTATTGATCAGAGTCTTCTCTTTTTTGTTGTTGATGAATCTTGCTAAAGATTTATCAATTTTGCTTATCTTTTCAAAGAGCCAGATCTTAGTTTAGTTAATCTTTTCTATTGTTTTTTTGATCTGTATTTCATTTAGTTCTACTCTGATCTTTATAATTTCTTTCACTCTGTTAACACTCTATGGTGTGTTTTTGTTGTTGTTGTTCTTTTTCTAATTCCTTAGGTGTAAAGTTAGGTTGTTTGAGATTGTTTTCCTTGATTTTTGAGGTAGGCTTGTATTGCTATAATTTTCCCTGTTAGAACTGCTTTTGCTGCATCCCATAGATTTTGGACCATTGTATTTTCATTATCATTTGTCTCTAGGTTTTTGTTTGTTTCTTTCTTTCTTTGATTTCTTCAGTGATCTTTGATTGTTTAGTAGCATATTGGCTAGCCTCTACATGTTTGTGTTTTTGCATTTTTTTTCTTGTAGTTGATTTTTAATTTGCTAATGTGATCAGAAAAGATACTTGATATGGTTTTGATTTTCTTAAATATACTGAAATTCATATTTTGGCCTAACACGTGATCTATCCTGGAGAATGTTCCATGTTCACTTGAAAAATGTGTATTCTGTTGGTTTTTTTTATTTGATAGAATGTCATGTATGTATGTTGTTTTTGTTGTTCTTTAGTTGCTCAGTCTGTGTCTGACTCTTTGCAACCCCTTAGACTGCAGCATGCCAGGCTTCCCTGTCCTTCTCTATCTCCTGGAGTTTGCTTCAACTCATATCCATTGAGTCAGTGATGCCATGCAATCATCTTATCCTCTGTTGCCCCTCTCTTCTCTTGCCCTCAATCTTTCCCAGCATCAGGGTCTTTTCAAATGAGTCAGTTCTTCACATCAGCTGGCCAAAGTATTGGAGCTTCAGCATCAGTCCCTCCAATGAATATTCAGGGCTGACTTCCTTTAAGATTGACTGGTTTGATCTCCTTGTTGTCCAAGGGACTCTCAAGAGTCTTCAGCACCACAGATTGATGTATATATAATATTTGATTTAATGTGTCATTTAAAGCCAGTGTTTTCTTACTGTTCTGTCTAGATGATCTGTGCATTGACATAAATGGGGTGTTATAAAGTCCCCTACATTATTGTGTTACTGTCAGCTTCTCCCTTTATGTCTGTTAGCATTTGCTTTATATATTTTAGTGCTTTGATGATGGGTGTGTGTGTGTGTGTATATATATATATATATATATATACACACATATATATATAAAACATATATTAACATTTGTATATCTTCTTCTTGAATTTGATTCCTTAATCATTATATAATTTAAAAGCTTTTGTTAATTTTGTATCTATATGATATGTGGATAGTCACTAGCTTATTATGATAATAATTTCATAATGTATATAAGCCAAATTATTATGCTGTATACTTTAAACTTATACAGTGATATATGTCCATTACATCTCAATAAAAATTGAAGAATAAATTCTAAAGTAAACCAATCTTTCAGGTAAATTCTTCTTCAAAATGCTAAAGGCCAAAAGTTAAAAACAGTAAGATTACATTAAAAATTAGCAATGTTTCTAAAATGTTATAGCAAAAGGATCCTTTGCTATCTGAATTCAGGTTGGGTTGGGCCAAAGGGAAGCCCTGGCAGAATACTGGAAAAGGGAGGAAAATGAGGTCAGAGTATTTATTATCTCAGCTCTCTTCCTCTTGGGACATCTGAAGCTGGCTCTGTTGCTCAACCAAGATCACTGCTTTTCTGTGGCAGCTTGCTAGTATCCAAACCTTCTTCTCATCCTTTGAGGCCTAGAGGTAGTCACAGCTCTGCTGTTCTATTTGCTGGAGTATACAGTGCAATTCTCTATGAATATCTACACCATGTGTCACAGGTTGAATCATGTCCACTCAAAAGATGTTGAAGTCCTAACTTTCAGTGTCTAGGAATATGATCTTATTTGGAAATATAGTAGATTATTTGAAAATGGTCACGTTAATATGAGGTCATTAATGTGGCTTCCCCTGGTGGTTCAGACAGTAAAGAATCTGCCTGTGATGCAGGAGACCTGGGTTTGATCCCTGGGTTGGGAAGATCCCTTGGAGAAGGGAATGGCTATCTACTCCAGGATTCTTGCCTGAAGAATTCATGGACAGAGAAGTCTGGTGGGCTACAGTCCATGGGATCGCAAAGAGTCAGACATGACTGAGCAATTAACACTTTCACTTTCTAGTTTCACGTGACCGTGTTCTTAGAATAAGGAGAAATTTGGACACAGAGACATGCACACAGGGAGAACAGCATGTGAAATGAAGGTAGAGATCAGGGTGATGCATCTACAAACCAAAGGATGCTAAAGAGCTCCAGCAAAGACCCAGAAGCTAGGAGCTAGGCGTGGAAAAGATTCTTCCTCACTGGCTTCAGAAGAAACCAACTCTGCCATCAACGCTTGATCTTGGGCTTCTGGCCTCCTAAACCATCCCATAATGAATTTTTTTTTTTTTCAGTTTTAGCTACCTAGCTTGTGGTACAGGAGCCCCCTGAAACTTAAATCATTTGAATAGGTCCCTAAAAATTCCTGGAGTTTTCTTCTTCATTTTTTTTTTTTTCTTTTTGACTGTGCTGTGGGGCTTACAGGACCTCAGTTTCCTGATCAGGAAGTTTCCTTCCTCAGTTCCCAGGCTCCAGCAGTGCAAGCACTGAGCCCTAATTACTGGGCTTCCAGGGAATTGCCCAGAATTTTCTTAATTTGATTATCCAACTGATACTTATGGGAACCCTGACTGATACAAAGGCTATTATATAAGGAAACAAATCATTGGAATAAGTTTAGCTTATAGTTATCACCAGTTAAGAGCTAGTTATGAGCTTTGTTTGAGAAGCTCTCATGTAAGATAGTATGATGCATCAGATTGGAAGCCAACATTTATATGACACATTTGTAGTTTGCTGATTGCTGACTGCTGTATTTCTTTTCAGCTATCCAACGGTGAAGTCACCTCTCCAAATGTCCATTAGTTCTTGAGGACATTGAGTGGGAACATAATATCTGTGACATGCTAGGAAGAAGAATAAAACAGTGTAAGGGAACGAAGAGTTATGGAGTAGGAGTTCTCAGATACGGTGATATTTGAACAGAGATCTTTATTTTTATTTATTTAAAAAACATTTATTTGCATTTATTTGGATACACTGGGTCTTTCTTAGTTGCAGCATGTGGGATTTCTTAGTTGAGTTTCCTGCAAACTCTTAGTTGCAGCATGTGAGATCTAGTTCCCCAACCCGGGTCGAACCTGTGCCCCCTGCATTGGGAGTGCAGAGTCTTAGCCACTGGACCACCAGGGAAGTCCCTGAGCCAAGATCTTCAAATGTAGTAAAGGAGTGAGCTACATGGAAATATGGGTGGGGAAGGGCAGTGTCCTGGGCAGAGTGAACAGCCCATTCAAAGGCTCTGAGATTAGACTGTGTTTGGTGTGTCAGAAAGAGTGGAAGCAAGCGTGGCTGGAGTAGACTAAGGCAGAAATGGGTAAAAGATAAGAAAAATAACCCTAGTTTTCTTTCCAATCCAATCAAAATATTTTTTACTTTTTCTACTCAGTTGTGGACACAAAGTTTGAGCACAGTATTTGCAAAGGGATGAATGGAATTTTTCCCACATAATAATTATTGATGGTAGCAATGTGGGGTGGAGGTCACAAATGCCACTTTTTCTCCATAGTCCTTTTCCATCCTTTCAACAACTCCAACAAAAACTCAGTATATCCATAAAGACTAAGAAATATTTTATTTTTAAATGAACAGCCTAATTTTTAATCGAGTGAATTTTCTTGACTCTGTTAGACTATTTTCTTCAATTTCAAATTAGTTTCTAGATCTTCTTGTTTATCCCATTTTGATTTGTGTTGGCCATGTGTCCTTTTGCCAACCTTCCATTATTTCTCTGGATCCATGTTTTGGATCTGGCAGTCCCAACTACTATAACATAAAGAATTCTTATAGATTTTTAAGGAAGTTTTTCACTTACAGAAAGTAATAAAAGTATTAATTTCCTTTTCAGATTATTTAAATGGATCATAAAATAGCCTAATTTACTGAACTTACCTTTCTTTGTGCCCCAGATAATCAAGAGAGGATGTATGGTCTGGGGTACTAAAGGATTTATGCACACTGGTGGTCTGAAAGGTTTAATGTCTCTTCCTGGAGTAATTAATTTAAAGTAGGGCAAGACTGGACCCACATCATTATTTCATTTTAAGTGCATCTGGAAATTCAGAGACTGAGCCTTTGTTTAGCTCTGTAGAAGAAAAAGAAATACATGTTCATAATGTTTACCTGTTATTAGAGCAATTCTGTGATTGCTCCTCATAATCAGAAGGCAAAGCTCATGCTGTCGCTTTGAGTGGGAGACAAGAGGTAGCAGACTCACCTGTGTTCTGTTGATGAGGCACGGACTTAGGAGCACCGAAAATGAGGTTTGGTGAAGCGTGGAGCTTCTACAATATTAGGAATTAAGCAAAAACTGAGGTTTATTTAGAAAGAGAAAAGAAACCCCCCAAGTAAGTCTTAGAGATATTTAATATTACAATCATCACAAAATCAAGTAAAAAAAACAGTGTTTTTTAATAATTGACTGCCTGATTGTGGCTCAGCTGGTAAAGAATCCGCCTGCAATGAGGGAGACCTGGGTTCGATCTCTGGGTTGAGAAGATCCCCTGGAGAAGGGAAAGGCTACCTACTTCCAGTATTCTGGCCTGAAGAATTTCATGGACTGTAAAGTCCATGGGATTGCCAAAAGTTGGACATGACTAAGAGACTTTCACTTTCACTTTGACATATCCTGGTATTTCTTTCTACATTTTTGGGTGTATACTCTTTGATTGCCTTTTAATAATAAAATGATTTTGTTGTATTTTCCACAAAAGGAAGAGACAAATATCTCAGTCTCTCTTTTAGCTTAGCTGACTGTAATTTGTTTCTTATTATTCCTAGTTTAGAAGAATACAGTTGTGGCTTAATACACAGACATACTAACTGTTTTTACTACAGTTTCCAGTTTGTGCTCTACAGTCACAGGAATTCTGATCAGTCCAGTAGTTTATTTCTCACAGTTCCTATCAAAGTGAGAAAAGTTAACTACAGGCTGCATTATATTCTTGCCAGGAGAAAAAGTTCACCTTGACCAGGCAACTATGAAAAAGCATATCATTGAGGACAAGCTAAGAGTTTATAAACTGGGGATTGGAACAGTGTTCTTCAGACTGGCTTCTGGCTTCATGCATTTCATGTTTCCTTTTCTTTTCCCATTCTTCACATACTCCCAACACAGGGAGCACAGGGCATGTTCACATTTCAGTAAGACCTCCAGCCCTGCACCCTGGTCTAGTGACACTGGGAGGAAAGCTCAAGCAGCGGTGGGAGGCAGCCTGGTGATACCATTTCTACACGAGCATGGCTAGAAGTAACTTTGGATATGTGGAAGTGACTGCAAACCCCATGACGATAACCCACTAAACCCAACTAGATCTATTACTAACACAACTTCCCCTTGGCAGTCGCCCCTAATAGCACATTGTCCCAGTAACACTAGTTCACCGGAGCAGAAGTATATGGGTTGTCGTTATCATGTTTCTAAATTCCATATATATATGCGTTAGTATACTGTATTGGTGTTTTTCTTTCTGGCTTACTTCACTCTGTATAAGAGGCTCCAGTTTCATCCACCTCATTAGAACTGATTCCAATGTATTCTTTTTAATGGCTGAGTAATACTCCATTGTGTATATGTACCACAGCTTTCTTATCCATTCATCTGCTGTATGCAAGACAGCAAAAGAGACACAGATGTATAGAATAGTCTTTTGGACTCTGTGGGAGAGGGAGGGGGATGATTTGGGAGAATGGCATTAAAACATATATAATATCATATAAGAAACGAATCGCCAGTCCAGGTTCGATGCAGGATACAGGAAGCTTGGGGCTGGTGCACTGGGATGACCCAGAGGGATGGTATGGGGAGGGAGGTGGGAAGGGGGTTCAGGATGGGGAAAACGTGTACACCCATGGCGGATGCATGTTGATGTATGGCAAAACCAATACAATATCGTAAAGTAAACTAATAATAATAATAATTTTAAAAAAAGAAAAAAAAGAAGTATATGGGAAGGAAAGTCAGAGTGGAAAGAGGTAGTAGTATCAGCCAATTGTGGTTAAAATATCTGAACTTTTTCAAATTTTACAGAAACTTATATGGCCTCCTAGCCTTTGGATAAGCCCATGTAGCTGAACAACCTCCTAGAAGCTTAAGTGTCAGTAAATTCAGTGTAAATCTTCCGGGGGTGAAATATAAGAATCAGTTTTACTCTCTCTCGTTATCTTTACCAGAGCATTAGGGAAAACTAAATCTACTCAAAACTAGTTCAATAAAATTTAGTTGGTGAAGTTAGATATTATCCATGACTTTGTTCCTAGGTTTTTTCATAATATACAATAGGTGGCATTTCCAAAGTGATTTTTATGGAGTATTGAATGATAGAGTTAAAATATTGATAAGAAGGGTAAAATTAATTTGCTTTATATCTATTCAACTAGTGATAGAATCCCTTTCTATGGAGATTGTATAATAGGCTTTCATGATTTTAATTTATATGTTTCCTACTTGTCTCCAGGTTTCATCATTTTTTCTTTGCATTTTTTCACCATTTGTTCTTTCATCTTTATGGTTCCTTGTTCCCTTCTCAGGCATTAAGTTTTCTTAGCAATGGTTTTGGCTCAGAAACACATTCTGAGATAAAGAGGTCTGGGTTTTATGTTACTGATAGGTGAGGTAAAACCTGGGGTGAAAGAAAGTGAAGTTGCTCAGTCATGTCCGACTCTTTGCGATCCTATGGACTGTAGTCTACCAGGCTTCTCTGTTCATGGGATTTTCCAGGCAAGAGTACCTGAGTGGGTTGCCATTTCCTTCTCCAGGGGATCTTCCTGACCCAGGGATTGAACCCAGGTCCCCTGCATTGCAGGCAGACGCTTTACCCTCTGAGCCACCAGGGAATCCCAAAACCTGGGGTAGGGAAGAGCAAATCAAATAATTAGGGTACTGAGATTTGGGCCATGCTTCACTGCAGAGATTAAGGTCATGTTTTAGTCCATAACTAGGTGCTTAAACAAACATTTATTTGTCACAGTTCTAGAGGCTAGAAAGTCTAAAATCTAGGGGCCAGTATGATGGGGTTCTGGTGAGGAGTCTCTTCCTGGCTTGCAAATGGTTGCCATTTTGTTGTATCCTCGCCAAGCAGAGAGAGAAAGAGAAATCATTTTTCTTGTGCCTCTTATAAAGGCACCAATCCAATCATAAGGGCTCTACCCTCCTGACCTAATTACCTCCCAAAGACCCCACTCCAAATAAAGTTACATTGAAGAATCAGATTTCACATATGAACGGCAGGAACACATTCAGTCCATAGCAGATAGGTAGGAATGAAGGGGGAAACACACACACAGACACACAGACACACACACATACACACACACTGATAATACATGCAATCCATCAGCTCCCAGATCTTCGTACTGTCATAGCGAGGCCCAAACCTCTTCCCTCTATCAGTACCCTTTTGACCACTTTCTGTATTTTTCTCTTTCTTACTCAAGTCTGTCTGTAATGTATGTTTTTAACCTGATTTCATTTAGGTAGGATGTTAGTACCCTGCTGCCAGGCACAGCATTTAGTTGGCTACTGGCATTTGGTTGAACATATGGGAAGCACAAGGTTAACCCAGTCACTTGGAATTACTGGAAGCTCTTCTCAGTGTAATGTAACCTATGGAATCCATTTATATTTTCTTGCCATTTCAGAAATTAAGCTCCACTTAGACCGAAGGAAAAGAAGCTACTTTGAATTTTTTTTTTTAACTGAGAGTCTTCAGGTGGAAGGAGGAATGACAGGACATATTTCCTATAAGAACAAAAAAATGCCACGTGGTGTTTCCCCTACCTGTCTGATTTCTTTCCGTTAGGAATATGTTTCATAAGGGAAAGCATGTTCTTTTTATCGGGGAACTTGTTTGTTTTTTTCTCATGTCCCTGAAGATAATTTTGATAGATTATGATTCTCCCTTACACATTTTAAAGTTCATAACTAAAATGTTTAATTGTAAATATATACAGTTTCAAAGGATAAAATTTCTGGCACATTTACATTGAAATTTTAAGGTGAAACTGTTATCTCACTTTTAAATGTAGTCCATGGGATCACAAAGAGTCAGACACGACTTAGCTACTGAACAACAACGTTACACCCACAGTCATGTCTTTTTAAAGGCATGAATATTTCTTAACAATTAGACATTTTGCATCATTCTCTTTTCTCCTGTAAATCGTATTCCCATTCCACCTTCTCCTCAAAATGTTACACCAATTTAATCTGTTTTTTGTTTAAATATATTTTATTAATTACTCTTTCATATGCTTGTGCAACAAAAAGAAACAATTCCTATCCTGTTTTTTTAAATAATCTTTAGTCAAGAACTTCATGTCTAAATTTAAATTCCTTTTGTTACAATTTTAGATCAGCCAAAATGTCGCAAAAAAGAAAGATAAATTTTCCGTAACCTTAGAGTTCTAAGAGTTAAACTTTTCTCTGTATTATCATTACAGTCATTTTTCATATGCAACTGATGGAAAACAACTTACATTAATTATAACTTTTCAAATTATTGCAAGTCAAAAATAAAATTGTATTGGAAGTGCATTTCATAGTGTGGTAGGTGGTGGAAGTTTATGCTGTTTTGATCAAATGAAGTGACATGAATATTTAAAATTGCTCTTTTGCCATCCTAGAGATTGTTGTATCTTAGAACCATGCAGGGCACCCAAGGCATGGGAGACAGGTGTACCTTTCTTTTGTCAAGTGAGAAACAGGCTATTGCCAAAGGAAGTGGGACAGAGAAGGGCTACAGATATTTCACTGAAGACATCGACCTTGGCAAATTTGTTTTAGGAAGGAGTAGATATGGAAGTCGAGTATCTGGAAATTGATTTCCTTAAAACTGTGTTGGCATATCTTCTGAAAAGTTACATATACTTCAGAGAGTAAGTATACATATTTGTAAAAGCTACTCTATAATTCTTAAAATGTGCTAACTGCTAAGCCATTTCAGTCATGTCTGACTCTGTGCAACCCTATGGACAATAGAACTATGGAGTATCTTTTACAAAAAACATCAGATTGTAAATGCTACTCTATAGTTCTTAAAATAGTCCATGACTCTTTTCTGTCACAGGAGTAAGAGTTAAAGAGTTAAAGTAAGAGTTAAAACTGTACGAAGTGCAAGTGAGGATGATTACGGACACTACTTTGAAACCTTTGTAGTGGGAAGGAATACAGTTGGAGAGCCTCTTTTTAGGTAAGTTTGAATGGTTAGGAATTCTGATGCAATTATATTTTGATTAGAATAAAGACTTCATCTGATTTCTATTGCCAATAATTCCCTGCTTTTTGAAAAGTAAATTGCATTTAAGTTAATCTGTTTAAATTTAGTGTGATAACTGAAGCTATTAATCTCAGCTCCAATGACTTCTCCTAACATATGCTCACAGGGGAGACTCTACTAACTATGAAATGTCACAGGTTGTCACAAGAAGAAAATATGGAGGAAACTCCCAGAGAAAATGCACCAGGTTAACTCACACTAACAAATGTCCCCCACTTAAAATTGTTTCTAGAATCAGTTCATGATTTACCCCAAAAACCTTGATGTTGTTTAGTCGCTAAGTTGTGGCCAACTCTTGGACTGTAGCCTGCCAGGCTCCTCTGTCCATGGGATTTCCCAGGCAAGAACACTGGAGTGGGTTACTAATTCCATCTCTAGGGGATCTTCCTGACCCAGGGGTCAAACCCATGTCTCCTGCATTGGCAGGCAGATTCTTTACCGCTGAGCCTCCAGGAAGTCCCAAAACCTTAAATAGATAAAAATTTTCAGTAACCCTATTTATTTCATTTTACATATTTCAATGTATTTTTTCAAGTTGTAAATTTACTTTTTATATTTAGTATTAATTTTATATTTAATAATAGATAGATGTATGAATAGATATAAATAAGCTGTTATCAATTTACACTTATTATTTTTTATCTGAAAAAAAAAGTATATTGCATAAGGAAATCAAAAGATATCTTTTACAAAAAGGTTGGAATGAAGATATCAGGTTTGTAAATGCACATATGGAACTATAGCAATGGCAAAGGCCAGTGAGAATATAAACAATATACAATTAGGACCAATATCTAAATAAGACATTATAAACACAGACAGAAAACAAAACGTGCAAAAAATACACCTCATAATTGTGTATTAAACTGGCAAGCATAAACTTATTTACTGATACAAAAAACATAGAGTAGCATGCATAATTTTATGCAAGGCTTTCTAACACTGAGAAGTCTGCCCTAGAATATAAATTTATATCTTGTACATTTCTCAGTTTATTCAGTTTATTTTCAATTTACTTTTATTTCAGTTTAACAACAACAACAACAAAAAACCTGCTATTAAAACAAGGGAATCTTTGTTTTACTTTATACGCCAGAAAAGTGAAAACTAGCAAGGTCTTAACTGTAAACCGACTATTTGTTTTCAATTGTTTGGCACAAGATCATACATATTTTAAACCCAATTTTTAACTTCCTCTTGGAGCACCCTGGAGCAAAAGTTCTGAAACAATGTGAGAAAAATTGCCCTTGGAGCACTTGGCAGCCAGAACCTATCTCCATGTGTTATGTGATGTCCTACTTGGGTTTTAGTTAAACCTAGAAACATCTTTCATCCTTCGGTCAAGCAGCAGACTTGCCTAAGTAGAGCTGGTGAAGTCAGAGCCTGATCTCAGGCTTGGAAGTGTGTGGGGGGAAAGGGAAGGGAGAATGAGACAAAGGAGAGGAGAGGAGTGGGAAATTAAAAAATATGGGAATAGGAGGAAGGAAAAGAGCTGTCGAGAGATAGGAAAAGAGTGAGTTGTGTGTGTTTGGAAGAGCTAGGGCAGCACCATCCATCTGTGTCCGTGCCAGTGCCATCGTTACCTAAGTCTATTTAGGGAACTTTCCAAAACACAGAGGAGTTTTGCGGGTCTGGCTCTCAGAACTTATGCAACCAATTGTTTTGGGAACAGCCTGAAAATTTCACAAGAGAGCTGAGTTCTCCAGAGATTGACAGTTTGACCAAAAGATCAAAGGTTTAGTGCAGTGGGGCTAATTTTCAGAAAGCCTTCCAAATTGTGAAGATTTTCCTCCTTGTTATGACAGTTAAAATGTGAAAATAGTCATTGGAGATGCTTAGAAGCAGCTTTCTTCTTTGTTCACAATGTTCCACGAACATCAGTCCTCTCCAAATCCATGAAAACAAAGTGGGCGACAAGGATGATGACACCCAAATCACTGATAAAAGGAGAAGCACAGAAATATGCAGTGATTTGTTTGGCTTGCTGAAAAGAGAAAGTTACATGATTGAATTACAAATGTTACTGCCTTCAGATCAACGAAGCACATAAGCAGCGTTACTGTGAGTGGGTGGGGAGGAAGGAGGAATTGCATGATTAAGAGTGAAATGAGCAACCATCAGTTGGGGTGGGGAATGATATCTTAACAGTTATTTGAGATTCTGAATCCACCAGATCTATTTATCAAACCAATAAGAAGATCTAAAAGCCATACAGAGAGATTCCCCTAGATTAGGGAAGTGATAAACAGAAGCTAATAGTGTGCTGTGATTGAAAAAACACATGGTAAATAATAACAACTCTCACTCTTTTATTTTTAATATTTGTTTAATTACCAAGAGGTGATATATATAATCGGAATACTGGCTGCAATCTCTAATGACCAGGAGATACTTAATATTTACTTGAAAGTTAGAGCCTGGAGGTAAAAACCCATTTTCCCCAATGTTTTATAAATCACTCTTTTGGCTGCTGAGACTAACTCAGAATATGGGACCATAGAAACTTCATAATTCCACCAAGACTTTCTGGTTCATTGTTCTTACAGTTTGGATCTGGCTTCACAACCATACCTGGGACTTATTAGGCCAGGAAGTCAAGGAGTTGGCATGTGTTTTTATTATAGTAAAACTTATCTGGATTTAAAAAGCATTAAATGTCTTCTGATTTCTTTCCTTTCCTTCAATTGTACAAGAATGTTTTAATTGGATATTGTAACTGAAAACGTTCACTTTGCATTGATCACCTGGAGATCTGTTTTCAACTCTCTGAAGATTCCCAAATGCAGGGCTTCTCTTTAAAAGCCCTTAAAGCTGGGTTTTTAAGTCTATAAAGATCCATGAGCCCAAGATTTCCTGCTTGGAGTACGTTGAGCCTCAGTCATCCAGTTTCGCTCTCTCCATTGTTCAATTACTCGGATAAAAGCCAGGCCCTGTTTTCCTCCTGTGCATTTGGATAAAGCCATCTTTATCCTCATTCGTGAAAAGGAAAATTCAAATTATTTACACAGAATTCATTCTGTTGCTACATATCTCCTTTCCACCATAATTTAAGAAGCTTAAGCTTGATATACAAGGCACACTCTGAGGATGACTGGCCAGGCATTGTTGAAGGGCTTAAATAACAGAAAAGCAAAACAGGACGGGTCGGGTAATATTCATCTAAATTGCACTCTAAAAAACACCAGTACTATTATCAGCTCCCACTGCAATTAAATGAAGATGATTTTTCCAGGAGTTTGCATCCAGCCATAGTAAATTTACAGTGGAAGCTTCCAAAAGTGACATGTGTTTCTCCTCACTTACTCCACTCATAATTCCAATTAGGAACACAGTGATTAACCTCAGCACACAATTTCTGGGAGAATCTTACTTCTATTATCCTGACTAATTTCATGAGCTCAGAGAAAAAGAGAGATGTTTATAATTCATTATGGCAAATTATGCAAATCTAAACCTCTGACAGCCTGCATTTATAAAAAGATATGAGACTATTATTTATTTATTCTTCTAGGAAGATAAGGGTGCTCTGAATTCAGATGCTGAATGAACTGACTGCTTCAGAACTGCCTTGAGGAAAAAATGCTAAATATCTGGCTGAATTTTGTCAGTGTGTTAAAGCATTTATTTATTTTTTTATAAAAGGGTTTCAGAAAAAAATAGTGGACACAATTCATTGGAGCACATGCATATGAATGTGATAAAATACAGTGGTTTGAAAAGCCAAGATAAAAATGGAATGAATGAAAAAACAAGTTTTCCCAAAGGTAAGTTGTGTCATTATGTTTACATATCTTGAACCATCTGTCTGCTCCATTTCTACCAGTGCTACTCTGGCCAAGCCACCTCACTGAAATCTTTACTTTCTCTCATATGCCTTGTCAAGACTCTTTTCACAGCTACCATGGTGATTGTTTAAAAAAATTGGATCATGTTACCCCTGCTTATGTAAAACCTATACAAATTCCCATTGCATTTTGAATAAAATACAGATTCCACTCAGATCTCATTTCTTGTCATGTCTTTCTCAATCCTCATTTTCCAATGTCCCTGACCAACTTTCTATACCTATAAAAATCCTTGCTTCAGGACCTTTGCACTTCTTAGCCCCTCTGCCTGGAGTTCACTTTTCCCCAGATTTGACTAGGCTATTTCCTTCTATCAATCAGGATTCAGTGCATTCTAGGCGTCTCATAACAAATAGCCTGTAGATTATTCATTATCACATTACCTTGTTACATCTTCTTCAGTTGGTTGTCATTATCTGAAATTATCTTTGTTTACATGGTTAATGCCTTTCTTCCCCTATAGAACAGAAACTGAAAGATCAGGAGCCTGTTTGTCCTATTCACTGTTGAACTGCCAGCATTTTGACATATATGAAGACAGTATGAAAGGCACATGTGTACATGCTGAATCACTTCAGTTGTGGCCAGTTCTTTGTAACCCTATGCACTGGAGCCTGCCAGGTTCCTCTGTCCGTGGGATTCTCCAGGCAAGAATACTAGAGTGGATTGCTATGCCCTCCTCCAGGGGATCTTCTGGACCCAGGGATCAAACTCATATCTCTTATGTCTCCTGCATTGGCAGACTGCTTCTTTACCACTAGCACCACCTGGGAAGCCCCAAGAGGGCACGAAGACAGTATGCCACCTTCTAAATCAAGATTTTGAAAGTCTTACACTTTAGGTGGGGGGCTAGGCTTGTGATCAAGACTGTGTAAAGTCAGAGGTATGTGTTGTAGCCAGAAAGAACTAGGGATGGTCAAGGGACTGATAGTCAAGATGATGGGCAGTATTATGTTATAGAAAATATGTGAGCTTAGAATCAGAACTGAGTTCAAATCTCAGTCTGCATCTTACCAGTTGTGTGACTTTGGACAAGGTGCTTACAACTTTAGTGAGGTTTGCTTTCCTATTTATAAAGAATGGAGAACAAAGAGCATTTATAAATAACTGTTTCACAGTGTTGTGAAGATTAAATGATAAGATGTATGTAAAGTGATTAGGCCTGTGCTTTCTACATACAGGTTCCCACTAAGTGGTCAGTTATTGTGACAGACATTACTTGTTACCTACCCTATAGTCCCTTCTTTGATAGCAGAGCCCCAATTTTGTTTAAGGTGGTAATGCCTAGGCCCGGATGATGAATCATGTTTAACCTGAGGCAGTCATTAGCAATTTGTCCTGCACTTTCCCAAACTCCTTTGCAACAACAGGTGGTCATGTGACCCAATTCTGGATGACAAAACTAAGGAGAAGTTGGCTGTGTGTGTGTGTGAAGAGGGGAAGGGAGTTTCTAGGGATGTTTCTGCTTTTCTGATGCAAGGACAGACATCAGCGATGTAGTATATTACTGCCTCCCTGCTTTCTTCTTGCCATGAATGTTAGTTAAATTGATAGCTTACGAAACAACTATTCTACAATCTGAAAAGAAAGCCTTGCCAGTTTTGCACCAGTAAGCCAATGCCAGAAGCCATTTACCTGCACACATTTCTGTTGTATGAAAACAACAATCCCACATACACTGTTAGGTTACCTGCTACTCAAAGCATTTCGATGCAGATGCATCTGTGTCTGTGTGTATGCATGTGTGTGTGTAGGCAACACATTTAAAAGTTATGGCTGTTGTTGTTTAGTCTTTAAGTCATGTCCAACTCTTTTGTGATGCCATGAACTGTAGCTTGCAGGTTCCTCTGTTCATGGGATTTGCCAGGCAGAATGCTGATGTGGGTTGCCATTTCCTTCTCTGGGAGATCTTCCTCACCCAGGGATTGAAGCCACGTCTCCTGCTTTGGCAGGCAGATTCTTTACCACTGAGCCACCAGCGAAGCCCAAAGGCGATGGCAGTGACATGTATGTTACTGGTACCCAGAGTTAGCTGGTTCAGTGTCACCTGGATATTTACCAAGCAAAAGCAGGGATGGATTACCAATTTATTGAAGGTCACACCTTAAACATGATAGAGGTTAAGAATCTGGATTTTAAATTTCATTATTTAAAACTGATACTCAGGATACCAGTCCTTCCAAAATACTGGCTACATTTTATTGTGGAAAACAATAGCATGTGTATTTATCTAAAGCCAAGTTTTAAAAGAAATCTGCTTTTCATTTTCAACGTTAACCTCATTTTATTTCCTTTTATAAAAACCAAATATATTCTGTTTATATTTTTGGATATTTGAGTAAAGAACAAACAGCACTTACAAAATGCTAAACTTAAAAAAACATTTTAGAGCTTAAAAATTTTAAGTGTTTATGAGAAAAATGGCTTAAAATAAAACTGATATTTAAACTAAAAATTTCTATTGTACTATGTACTCTATAAAAATGCATCATGCTATACGAATTCTTTACCATCTGAGCCACCAGGGAATCATGAAATATATTATTAGAGGCTAAAATTTAAAAATAATATAATATAGTTTTAGGTACTTCTTTAATTGTTAATTTTCATAATAAAAGTAAAATTTATGTGGTGTTACGACTAAAATATTTATCTATGTGAACTCGTTTAGTCATCTCACTAGCTTTCTCTAGGAAGTTGGTATCAGTATTATTGTCATTCCCATTTTATGGCTGGGGATACTGAGGCACACAAATGCTGAATAATTTGTCCCAGTAGCACTAAGATACGAACCAAGGGAGCCTGGCTCTACAGTCTTGTCTCTTGTCTGCTAAAATTTGTTGCCTCCCAAGTTATATTACTCATTATACTTCACATGAGAATAGTTATATTACTTGTTAACTTGTGCTAAGCTACATCACTTAACACATTTCTTATCTACTCTTTGATCTGTGTATTTAAAGCTTTTTTCATTTATTGTCCCATACACTTTGGAATACAGTGTATGACCATCCCCCCTTATCACATTCCTCCCAATAAGCTATTAATAACAGGTTGAGATAGATCACTAGTACTTCTGTGCACTCGAACAGTTAGAACAAAACTCCCTCTGATGGGAATCCTAAGCCAAAATTCTCATTCTCCTTAGGAATAAAGATTGTTAAGAATAAAGGATCAGTTGCCCTTTGGGGACACATTAGGAGCCATTGCACTGACCACATTCAGCCTGTAAAACTCCAGCTTGAATTCTGCCATTTCTATTCAGTTGATGGCTTGCAGTTCAGGGCATGTGAACATCTTATTCCATCTTCCGGGGGAAGTGCACAAGTGTTGTCTTTTCTTTTTTCTGTTATTGTGACTTGGGAAATAGTCACAAAAAAGATGACAACTACGGATTTTATGGATGACGCAAACGTTTTAGGAAAGGGGGTGGGACAGAGCACTTTCCATTGTCTTTTCCAAGATTAGATGGACTACGAGAAAGGGATAAGACAAAAGCAAAAGTCAGAACTATTTAATGAAAGAGAGCAGAGAATATGAGAATAAAACATGGAAGAGGAGCAGGAGATTCAGGGAAGAGTGAGAAATTCAGCAGGTCTGGGTCTTGGGGGTGTGGAACAGGTATATGAAGAGTGTTGGTGAAGAAAAAAGGCTTCTTCCTCCGTGGTTCATTTGTGGAAACCACAGTTTTAAAGAAAGCTATCTGGAATGGCCCCTCTACTTGGATGCTCCCTAGGGATCAAGGAAATAAATAATTAAGCCTAGCCCAGGCCATGTCCTTTTTCTCATGGCATTTGTATTCTCTCTCCATTCTCCAAACCTTTGCTATTATTTCTTAAGTTAATCACACATTTTCTCTTTGCAGCATCTTGTCTTGACATTCGCAGTTCTCACTTTTGTGAATGATTTCTGGATACTCTGCATTATGCAGCCACCCTGGACCAGATCATGCCAGAAGACTGCTTTTCCAGTTCTGGGAAAACCACAAGAAAGTTCCTAAAATGGCAGTTCTAGCTAGCTCCTCACAGTTACATTTCTTTTTTCTCTCCCTCTCACTTTCAAGTTTTCTTTTGAGCTTTGTATGTGGAACTTAGCTAATAGGAAGAAGAGATTGCTAGCATCAACTTTGGAGCAAACTTCTTAAAGGAGTAACTCTCGAATTTGTGTAGCCCAGTGATGTAGACTGATGGCCGGCTGCCTCTTAATTTTCCTTTCATTCGTTAGCATCTCACAAATTAGCTTCTGTTCCTCTAAGTCTAGTCCCACAAAAGTTTCTAAGAATCTCCCAATGGAAACTCCCAAAGGAAACTGTTCTATTGGGAGGTAGACTCAATAGACTCAAATAGAAACTGTTCTGTCCTTTTGTTAACTGAGTAATTTTGACCACGTCTTTCTTTCTTCTGTCACCAAATCCTTGTGCCATGTGGAACTCCCAGGCTGTTTCTCCTGATTTTCCCCCCACTGGTTCTCTTCCTCTGTTACCTCCTTTCATTGTGGTTTCTCTGGGCTTTGGATTTTGTCCTAGTTTCCCCTTCTTCCCTATTATGGGCTGAATTATGTCCCCTCTAAGATTGATTATATTCTTTGCAGCCAAAGATGGAGAAGCTATATACAGTCAGCAAAAACAAGACTGGGATCTGACTGTGGCTCAGATCATGAACTCCTTATTGCCAAATTCAGACTGAAATTGAAGAAAGTAGGGAAAACCACTAGACCATTCAGGTATGACCTAAATCAAATCCCTTATGATTATACAGTGGAAGTGAGAAATAGATTTAAGGGACTAGATCTGATAGATAGAGTGCCTGATGAACTATGGAATGAGGTTCGTGACATTGTACAGGAGACAGGGATCAAGACCATCTCCATGGAAGAGAAATGCAAAAAAGCAAAATGGCTGTCTGGGGAGGCCTTACAAATAGCTGTGAAAATAAGAGAAGTGAAAAGCAAAGGAGAAAAGGAAAGATATAAGCATCTGAATGCAGAGTTCCAAAGAATAGCAAGAAGAGATAAGAAAGCCTTCTTCAGCGACCAATGCAAAGAAATAGAGGAAAACAACAGAATGGGAAAGACTAGAGATCTCTTCAAGAAAATTAGAGATACCAAGGGAACATTTCATGCAAAGATGGGCTTGATAAAGGACAGAAATGGTATGGACCTAACAGAAGCAGAAGATATTAAGAAGAGGTGGCAAGAATACACAGAAGAACTATACGAAAAAGATCTTCATGACCCAGATAATCATGATGGTGTGATCACTCACCTAAGCCAGACATCCTGGAATGTGAAGTCAAGTGGGCCTTAGAAAGCATCACTACATATTGGTCTCCTTTTAGGAGAGCATTTGCATTTCAGAAAGACCACTGTAGCAACAGAGTGGACTTAGATGACAGGCTAGTTTTAGGTGATATGAGTTGAATTGTGTGTCCCCTATGCCAAAAGATATGTTGAAGTTGTAATCCATGGTACCTCAGAATGGGAGCTTATTTAGGAATGGAGTTGTTGCAGATATTATCAATTAAGCTAAGATGAGGTCATACTGGAGTAGGGTGGATCCTTAATAGAATATGACTGATATCATAAATAAACCTTCCCTGATCACACACACACACACAAAAGAAAGCATCACTACAAACAAAGCTAGTGGAGGTGATGGAATTCCAGTTGAGCTATTTCAAATCCTGAAAGATGATGCTATGACAGTGCTGCACTCAATATGCCAGCAAATTTGGAAAACTCAGCAGAGGCCACAGGACTGGAAAAGGTCAGTTTTCATTCCAATCCCAAAGTAAGGCAATGCCAAAGAATGCTCAAACTACTGCACAATTGCATCATCTCACACACTAGTAAAGTAATGCTCAAAATTTTCCAAGCCAGACTTTAGCAATATGTGAACTGTGAACTTCCAGATGTTCAAGCTGGTTTTAGAAAAGGCAGAGGAACCAGAGATCAAATTGCCAACATCCGCTGGTTCATGGAAAAAGCAAGAGAGTTCCAGAAAAACATCTACTTCTGCTTTATTGAATATGCCAAAGCCTTTGACTGTGTGGATCACAACAAACTGTGGAAAATTCTGAAAGAGATGGGAATACCAGGCCACCTGACCTGCCTCTTGAGAACTCTATATGCAGGTCAAGAAGCAACAGTTAGAACTGGACATGGAACAACAGACTGGTTCCAAGTAGGAAAAAGAGTACGTCAAGGCTGTATATTGTCACCCTGCTTATTTAACTTATATGCAGAGTACATCATGAGAAACGCTGGGCTGGAAGAAGCACAAGCTGGAATCAAGACTGCCGGGAGAAATATCAATAACCTCAGATATGCAGATGACACCACCCTTATGGCAGAAAGTGAAGTGGAACTCAAAAACCTCCTGATGAAAGTGAAAGAGGAGAGTGAAAAAGTTGGCTTAAAGCTCAACATTCAGAAAACGAAGATCATGGCATCTGGTCCCATCACTTCATGGGAAATAGATGGGAAACCAGTGGAAACAGTGTCAGACTTTGTTTTTTTGGGCTCCAAAATCACTGCAGATGTGATTGCAGCCATGAAATTAAAAGATGCTTACTCTTTACAAGGAAAGTTATAACCAACTTAGACAGCATATTAAAAAGCAGAGACATTACTTTGCCAACAAAGGTCTGTCTAGGAAAGGCTATGTTTTTTCCAGTGGTCATGTATGGATGTGAGAGTTGGACTGTGAAGAAAGCTGAGTGCCGAAGAATTGATGCTTTTGAACTGTGGTGTTGGAGAAGACTCTTGAGAGTCTCTTGGACTGCAAGGAGATCCAAACAGTCCATTCTAAAGGAAATCAGTCCTGGGTGTTCTTTGGAAGGCATGATGCTAAAGCTGAAACTCCAGTACTTTGGCCATCTCATGCGAAGAATTGACATTGGAAAAGACTCTGATGCTGGGAGGGATTGGGGGCATGAGGAGAAGGGGACGACAGAGGATGAGATGGCTGGATGGCATCACTGACTCGATGGACGTGAGTTTGAGTGAACTCCAGGAGTTGGTGATGGACAGGGAGGCCTGATATGCTGCAATTCATGGGGTTGCAAAGAGTCGGACACAACTGAGAAACTGAACTTAAAGATATATTGGACTTTTCAGTTGACTCAGTGGTGAAGAATCTGCCTGTCAGTGTGGGAGACATGGGTTTGATCTCTGAGTTGGGGAGATGCCCTGGCGAAGGAAATGACAGCCCACTCCAGTATTCTTACTTGAGAATCCCATGGACAGAGGAACCTGGAGGGCTTATAGTCCATGGCCTCACAAAGAGTCAGAACAGTGACTGAGCATGCACGGAAAAGGTATATTAAAGCTCTAACCCCTAGTACCTTAGAATGTGAGTTTATTTACAAATAGAGTCATTGCAAATGTAATTGGCTAAATTAACAAGTGATTATACTGGAGTAAAGTGGTTTCTATATCCAGTATGACTTGTGTCCTTTAAAGATAAGAGAAATTTGGTAGAGCAAATATGCACAGGGAAGGCAGCCATGTTTAGTGGGAGATAGGGACTGGAGTTTTGCTACCGCAAACCAAAGAACACTAGGAGGCTACAAGAAACCAGAGGAAGTGAGGATGGTTCCTCCATGAGAGGCTTGGGGGATCATGGCCCTGCCAGCACCTTGATTTCAAACTGCTAGTCTCCAGGACCATGAGACAATACATTTCTGTTGTATTTATCCCTGGTTTGCAGATACTTTGTTTTAGAAGTCCTAGGAAACTAATAATCCTGCCCTCCTCCCCTCTCCCCTCTCTTACCTTCTTTCCTTCCTTTTTCCCTACTCCCTGGAAACAATAGCATCTGTCCCATGACTTCCATTACTATACATATTCTAATTAACTCTCAGATCTCCTGAACTCCAAAACCAAATTTATGATTTCTCATTTATCTTTTTAATCTGGATGTTCTGCAGACATTTGAAACTCGACACATTTAAAACAGGACTCAGATTTGCTCTTCTATGTTCTTGTGGCAGATTGTAGTTTTCTAAGATGACTGTTGCAATATACCTTGCTGTAACATTGAAATTTGACCCTGTAAGTCCTTTCATCCAGAGTTGAGGGTCTCTGTTCCCTCCTGAAATTGGGTGGACTTTTGTGATGACTCTGACTAGTGAAGTGTCTAGCAGCAGAAGAGACTACATAATTTCTAAGGCCAGCTCCTAAAAATTCTATTCACTTTTACCTGGTTCTCTTGGAACACTTGCTCACCTAGCCACCAAGCCGTGAGAAAGCCTAAGCCACATGGTGAGGCCAAGTGTAGGCGCTCTGGTCAACAGCTCCAAATGAGGTTCCAGTGGACAGCTGGTATGAATATCCAGGCACAAGAAAGAACCCTTTGAGATGACTCCAGCCACAGCCACCATCTGACTGCAACACATCTGACAGCCAACATCTGACTGTTCAGGAAGAGGGATCCTAAACAAGAACCATAGAGCTAAGGCAATTGGCCTCCAAAACTGTAAGAGATGATCATAGAATGATTGTGTTATTTTAAGCCACTAGGTTTGGGGGATTAAATCACTATGCAACAATAGATAACTAGTTCTCTATCTTGATTAACAAAACAGCATTTAGCCAATCATGTAATCTTGTATTCTCAGTCATCTGTAATTCTTCCTTCTTACTCACTCCACAGATTTCAAACATTTCCTAATTCTTGCGAACATTCTAATAGGTTTTGCTGAGAAAATCCTCTTTATATACTCTGTCTCCTTGCCTTAGGGATACCACTGTAATAACGCATATGAAAAAGGTTGAGGACTTAAACTGACATCTCAGCTTCCATCTTGTCCTGATTGAATTGATCCTCGTGCTTATGTTAGCATGATCTCTTTAAAAGTGCAAATCTGATCAGGTCATTTTCTTGTTTGTCACCCTCTGAGTTAAAGATGATGTCTTTGTGTGCAAAGACTCTCATTATGCAAGGTCCTCCATAAGCTAGCTCCCACAACTATTTTTCCAGAGTTACCATTTGGCCCAGGAAAAACAAGACCGGGAGCTTTCTGTGGCTCAGACCATGAACTCCTTATTGCCAAATTCAGACTTAAATTGAAGAAAGTGGGGAAAACCACCAGACCATTCATTTAGGTATGACTTAAATAAAATCTCTTATGGTTATACAGTGGAAGTGACAAATAGATTCAAGGGTTTAGACCTTATATACAGAGTGCCTGAAGAACTATGGATGGAGGTTTGTGACATTGTACAGGAGGCAGTGATTAAGATCATCCCCCCAAAAAAACAAATGCAAAAAGGCAAAACGGTTGTCTGAGGAGGCCTTACAAATAGCTATGAAAAGAAGAGAAGCAAAAGGCAAAGGAGAAAAGGAAAGATATACCTATTTGAATGCAGAGCTCCAAAGAATAGCAAGGAGAGATAAGAAAGCCTTCCTCAGTGATCAGTGCAAAGAAATAGAGGAAAACAACAGAATGGGAAAAACTAGAGATCTCTTCAAGAAAATTAGAGATACCAAGGGAACTTTTCATGCAAAGATGGGCTTGATAAAGGACAGAAATGGTATGGACCTAAGAGAAGCAGAAGATATTAAGAAGAGATGGCAAGAATACACAGAAGAACTATACAGAAAAGGTCTTTGTGACCCAGATAATCATGATGGTGTGATCACTCACCTAGAGCCAGATATCCTGGAATGTGAGGTCAAATGGGCTTTAGGAAGCATCACCACGAACAAAGCTAGCAGAGGTGATGGAATTCCAGTTGAGTTATTTCAAATCCTGAAAGATGATACTGTGAAAGTGCTGCACTCAATATGCCAGCAAATTTGGAAAACTCAGCAGTGGTCACAAGACTGGAAAAGGTCAGTTCTCATTCCAATCCCAAAGAAAGGCAATGCCAAAAATGCTCAAACTATCACATGATTGCACTCATCTCACATGCTAGCAAAGTAATGGTCAATACTCTCTAAGCCAGGCTTCAACAGTACATGAACTGTGAACTTCTAGATGTTCAATGATTTAGAAAAAGCAGAGGAACCAGAGATCAAATTGCCAACATCTGCTGGATCATTGAAAAAGCAAGAGAGTTCCAGAAATGCATCTATTTCTGCTTTATTGACTATGCCAAAGCCTTTGACTCTGTGGATCACAACAAACTGTGGAAAATTCTTCAAGAGATGGGAATATCAAACCACCTGACCTGCCTCCTGAGAAATCTGTATGCAGGTCAAGAAGCAACAGTTACAACTGGACATGGAACAATGGATTGGTTTCAAATAGGGAAAGAAATATGTCAAGGCTGTATATTGTCACCCTGCTTATTTAACTTATATACAGAGTATATCACGGGAAATGCGGGACTGGATGAAGCACAAGCTGGAATCAAGATTGTCGGAAGAAATATCAATAACCTCAGATATGCAGATGACACCACACTTATGGCAGAAAGCGAAGATAAACTAAAAAGCCCCTTGATGAAAGTGAAAGAGGAGAATGAAAAAGCTGGCTTGAAACTCAATATTCAAAAAACTAAGATCATGGCATCCAGTCCCATCACTTCATGGCAAATAGTGGGGGAAACAATGGAAACAATGACAGACTTTAGTTTTTGGGCTCCAAAATCACTGCAGATGGTGACTGCAGCCATGAAATTAGAAGATGCTTACTCCTTGGAAGGAAAGTTATGACCAATTTAGACAGCATATTAAAGAGCAGAGACGTTACTTTGTCAACAAAGGTCTGTCTAGTCAAGGGTATGGTTTTTCCAGTAGTCATGTATGGATGTGAGAGTTGGACTACAAAGAAAGCTGAGCACCAAAGAATTGATGCTTTTGAACTGTGGTGTTGAAGAAGACTCTTGAACATCACTTGGACAGCATGGAGATCCAACCAGTCCATCCTAAAGGAAATCAGTCCTGGGTGTTCATTGAAAGGACTGATGTTGAAGCTGAAACTCCAATACTTTGGCTACCTGATGTGAAGAACTGACTCATTGGGAAAAACCCTGATGTTGGGAAAGATTGAAGGCGGGAGGAGAACAGGACAACAGAGGATGCCATGATTGGATGGCATTATGCACTCAATGTACATGAGTTTGAGTAAACTCCGGGAGTTGGCGATGGACCGGGAGGACTGGCATGTTGCAGTTCATTGGGTCTCAAAGAGTTGGACACAACTGAGTGACTGAACTGAACTGGCACCTCATGTCTCAACATTTTAGCTACTTTGGCCTATTCATTTTTCCCCAAGTGAACATCGTTCATGCTTTGTACTTTTGCCCATGATCCATCTTCTTCCTAAAATGTCTTATTCAGTTTTTTCTGCCCAGTAAAACCTTTCAAGACCTAGATTACATTATCACTGATTGGAAAGACTTTCTTGGGACATCCTCTTGCCCTCTTGCAGAGTTATAATACTTTTTTTCTGCTGCTTTAATAAAACCTTGCAATATCTCTCTCATTTTATTAAAATTAGGTTTTTCTAAGTTGTCTCTCCTATTATACTGAGAGACCTCTAGCACTAGAACTACATGATAGATTTAATATTAGTAACTGATGATTCCAAGAACAGCAAGGTATATAACACAATTACACCATTCATTCAATCATTCATCTATTTGCTCATTCATTTTTCCCTTTATCAAATATTGTTTACCAATGGCACTCTGTACCTGAGGAAAGAGTGAGTAGGTAACTTTTGTTATTTGTTTTTAGAGTGTCTGAAAATTAAGAGTCTTTTGCCAGGAGAACTCACAGGATGTTTTGGGAATAACTTCAATAACAAAAATAAAACAGATTCTATGAAACCAAACACTATAATAATCACTTTACATATATCATTACACTTAATCCTCATAAAGATACTGGAATGTAAATTTTATTGTTGAGTAAACTGTTACTCAGAGATTAAATCACTTGTGCAAGTTACCAGTTAGTAAATGACATTGCTGTTTTTGGATCTGTTTGGTTCTCAAGTTCATTTTCTTTTCCTCATAGGTCATATTCTCTTTTCTTTGTAGGACCAGTGGTCATCTCTTTTGTAATTACTCCATTGTCACCATTTCCAAATCACTTATGTGTCCATCTACTGAAATATCTGGTGCGGAGGTGGGACACTATTAGCCTTAACAGCCTGTCCACCTAACTTTCCAAATTTCAGTTCCCCCACGTGTCTAGTAACTTGTGTTCTGCTTCTCTTCCATTCTCAGTTATTTTGAGTGTTTTAGAAGTTGAGTTTTCATGAGGCTGTACAGTGAGAAGTTTGGTTAGTCAGGCAAAGACGGACTTGAGAAATTCTAATCAGAGACAGTCCTGTGTTCAAACAGGGGATGTGGGAGGAAAGTCATAGCTGAGTAAGGACAGACTGTGGGTGTGGCTGTGGCATCTGTGTGTGGGTCTTTGTGTCTGTGTGGGTGTGAGAATGTAAGCACATGTGCTGTCTGCAGCAGAAGGCATCTGTGGTTGGAGTAGTTCTGGCTACCACTGGGCGTTTTTATTGTCTGCCGGTCCATGTGTTCTTAGGTGCACATGTGGCTTCTCCATGGGTGTGCCAGTTGTGTCTGTGTATGGGTTTCTCTGTGTGCATGTGGGGGTGCGGAAGGAAGAACTAAGTTCTCAATAGCTTTTCCAGACTCCCATCCAGAGCTCAAGACTCAAAGTGAAAATGCTGTCAAACACTTAAAAGAAAATCGCTGCTGATATAGGTAGGAGGCGTGAAAGAGCCAGAAAATAGAATGAACAATCCATTACATTCCCCACTCCTCTTCTCTTTCTAGTCTTTAAAGAGTCTCCTTCCCCATCTCCACCTCATCCGTTATTTGTCCAGGTGAATTATTTTTCACTCTGCTTGCAGTCATCAAACTGAATGATTGTTTCTGTGTTTCTGCCTCTAAATACTTCCTGTGTTTTTACCTCTAAAAGGGAAGAGGGGAGCTGTGAGATCCAGAGAGAACTGGCATGAGAAATGTCTAGACAGAGGGCACAGGGCGTCAATGCCTGCCCTGCCGTGTTGAATTATCATGTTGCCTGCGTGCCAAGCGCTGTGTTATGATATAGTCACATCTCTGTCCCAATATCTGCAAGCAATAGGCTAACAATCAAGAGGAGATAAAAGATAAAATAACGATTGGAATTAAAGGGGAACATGAAACACATCAATCGATGAAAGCAGTTGTGTGAATTATGGAATATAAGTTCTCTTTGTACTATATCAAAGTAAAAATTGCAAAAAAATATGACCAAGAGAAAAAAATCTATGAAAACCGTCTAACACAGAATAATGCTTGATTCAGACTTGACTGTTTTTCAAACTTGGTAGGGACTCTGATTTGTAAAGATGAAAAAATTTTTATTTTTATGTTTCTGTGGCTTTTGGATAATCACAGAAGTTACATTTGAGAGATGGGAGAGGCAGAAGAGAGAGGAGAAGAGAGGGAGGGATATAGCATGGATGAGAGATATTGATAGATTGGAAACAGGAGAAATAAGGTTTGCCATGTGTGGGAGTAGGCCTGGAGACTGTCTGTAAATAAGTGTCTCAAGTGTTTGGGAACACACAAAACTCTAGTAAAGGTCACCTGGGTGTAATTTCAAGCAGGCAGTTCTAGAATATGATTTTAATTTAGTAATTGCAACTCAATTGTATTGTATTTCATATGGCGAAAGAGTTGAATGCACAGAAGACTGCTCAGTCTGGAGGAAGATACAACTGGCCAGTCCAGAGTCAGGGAATTAGGAGACACAAATGCTCAATTGCTGCAGGATGTTGAGGGGCAATGACTTTTCGTTTTGCAGCCTCACTTTTAGCATGAGGAGGAGGTTTGGCTTAAGATCATTCATATTTCTATTTGTTTTTATTTTCTGTTCACCCAGTAGTATTTTCCTTTTTTTTTTAAATTTAATTTTATTTAATTTTACAATATTGTATTGGTTTTGCCATATATCAAAATGAATCTGCCACAGGTATACATGTGTTCCCCATCCTGAACCCTCCTCCCTCCTCCCTCCCCATACCATCCCTCTGGGTCGTCCCAGTGCACCAGCCCCAAGCATCCAGTATCGTGCATCGAACCTGGACTGGCGACTCGTTTCATATATGATATTATACATATTTCAATGCCATTCTCCCAAATCATCCCACCCTCTCCCTCTCCCACAGAGTCCAAAAGACTGTTCTATACATCAATGTCTCTTTTGCTGTCTCATATACAGGGTTATTGTTACCATCTTTCTAAATTCCATATATATGCGTTAGTATACTGTATTGGTGTTTTTCTTTCTGGCTTACTTCACTCTGTATAATAGGCTCCAGTTTCATCCACCTCATTAGAACTGATTCAAATGTATTCTTTTTAATGGCTGAGTAATACTCCATTGTGTATATGTACCACAGCTTTCTTATCCATTCATCTGCTGATGGACATCTAGGTTGCTTCCATGTCCTGGCTATTATAAACAGTGCTGCGATGAACATTGGGGTACACGTGTCTCTTTCCCTTCTGGTTTCCTCAGTGTGTATGCCCAGCAGTGGGATTGCTGGATCATAAGGCAGTTCTATTTCCAGTTTTTTAAGGAATCTCCACACTGTTCTCCATAGTGGCTGTACTAGTTTGCATTCCCACCAACAGTGTAAGAGGGTTCCCTTTTCTCCACACCCTCTCCAGCATTTATTATTTGTAGACTTTTGGATCGCAGCCATTCTGACTGGCGTGAAATGGTACTTCATAGTGGTTTTGATTTGCATTTCTCTGATAATGAGTGATGTTGAGCATCTTTTCATGTGTTGGTTAGCCATCTGTATGTCTTCTTTGGAAAAATGTCTATTTAGTTCTTTGGCCCATTTTTTGATTGGGTCATTTATTTTTCTGTTCACCCAGTAGTATTTTCATTATCAACTGTTCTGCTAATGAGAAGGTAGTACCATGGGAGGGAAAAAGATCACTATTCTAGAACCTGGAAGGAGTAGCTTTCCCAGAATAAGTGGAGGAAGGGCCAGTCTAATTGGATTGATAAACTTCAATCTCCTGTGAGTTTGATTAGTCTTCCCAGGAGTGATGATAGACACTGACAAGGTAAGGGCCAGATCCCAAACTGTAGCACTGTGAGAACTGTTGGTGGATGGAAGGCTGGAGTTCCTTCGGAAAGCACTGTGCTGTTAACGACACTGAGCTGGGTCATTATTTAGGAACAGCACACACAGAATGGGACAAGGCTTATCAACATATGCATATTTCCAACATTTCTCCTTCCATGGCACTAAAAAGGACTCTAGCTTGACCTACTTAGTGCTGTTTCTTTTCCCCCACTGTGAAAACCATAGTCCTGATTTACTTGAACGGTTTTTGAAATTTCGTAATGGAGGGTTGAGAAGTAAACGTGGGGGCTGGGGGAACAGAAGACAAGATACGATTGTGTCAGGATTTCAAGGAGACTCACTGTGGTCTGTGAGAGAAGTGAATTGAAGAGAGAAATAAGAATAATCTTGAAGGACTATGTGTCAACTTCATGGAGTTTGAGGGGACACAAGTAAAATGCTTGTTATTCTGAAATTGTTTTGGTTGGATGAAATGGGATGTATTCTTTTTTTTCTAGCCCACATGTTTTCTTCTTCCTTCCTTTCTCCCTTCTTTCTTTTCTTTCTTGTTAAATTCTTTTGAAAATTGAGGTATAGTTGATTTACAATATTAGTTTTAAGTATGTAACATAGTGATAAAATTTTTTATAGATTATACTCCACTTATAATTATACATTTATAAAATCCTGGCTATATTTCCTGCACCATATATTCTTGTAACTTATCTATTTCTTACATACTAGTTTGTATCTCTTTAGTCTCCTATCCCTACCTTACCCCTCCCAGCTCCCTCTCCCTGCTGGTAGCCACTAGTTCGTTCTATCTGTGTGAGTCTGCTTCTATCCTGTTACGTTAACTAGTTTGCTTTATTTTTTAGATTCAATATTCAAGTGATAACATATTTCACTTGGCGTAATACCCTCTGGGTCCATCCATGTTGTTGCAAATGGCAAAATCTCATTCTTTCTTTATGACTGAGTAGTACCTCACATTTTCTTATCCATTTGTCTGTTGAAGGACACTAAGTTGCTTCCATATCTTGGTAATTATGAATAATGCTGCTAAGAACATTGGGGTGCATATATCTTTTTGAACTAGTGTTCTCATTTTTTTTTTCAGATATATGGCTATGAGTGGGATTGCTAGATCATATGGTAGTTCTATTTCTAGTTTTTTTTTGAGGAAACTCCACACTGTTCTCCATAGTGGTTGTACCAATTTACACTCCCAACCACTGTGTATGAGGATTCCCTTTTCTCCACTTCCTTGCCAGCATTTATTATTTGTGGTCTTTTTGATGATAGCCATTCTAACCAGTGTGAGATGATATCTCATTGTGGTTCTGATTTGTATTTCTCTGAGGATTAGAGATGTTGAGCATCTTTTCATGTTGGAATGCATTCTTTTAAATTCAACATCTCTGAGCATCAAAATAACTGAAATATAGCTTTAAAAAGATTTCACGTAAGTTTTATTTCTTACTATTCTAAACTATTTTCCCCAGAAATTTTTAAATTAATATTTTGATTTTCAAGCCCAGAGAACCATTAGTCATGAGTTGTTAACTCACCCTCTCTCACAGCTTATGATACCACATGTTAAAGGATTCTGTTCTCCAGAGCTCCAGACCATATATCTAGCTACCAGTTGGTCATTTGGCCTGGATATCCCTTCAGTATCTTAGGTTCAAATGAGCTCTCCACGGTACCCCCCAAACCTTCTTCTCCTTCAGCATTTCTTTTCTCAGTGAATGGCAATGTTTTATGACTTGATTTCATGCAGTCTGTCTTGACTCTTCCCTCTGTGTTATCAACCTCCCCATTTGTCTATTCTAATTCCTAAATATTTCTTAAATTTGTCCACTAATCTCTACTCCATGGCCACAACCATGGGTCAGATGCCCATTGTCTCTCATGTGGATAACTGAAATAACTCCCTAGCTATTTTCTCTTTCTCTAGGCCTTCCCTGACCCAAATCTTCAGATGAAAATCATGCTACCATGCTGCTATTGACCTATTTGTTACTATTTGGACTATGCCTTTCCTTGTGGTTCAGCTGGTAAAGAATCTGCCTTAAATGAGGGAGACTTGGGTTTGATCCCCTGGGTTGGGATGATCCCCTGGAGAAGGGAAAGGCTACCCACTCCAGGATTCTGGCCTGAAGAATTCCATGAACTGTATAGTCCATGGGGTCGCAAAGAGTTGGACACAAATGAGTGATTTTCACTTTCCATATAGTTATCTTTAATTATTAATTTTAAGGCTTTTTATTTGCTTTGTATGTGGCTTCTCAGTGCTGTGGCTTCTCTTATTGTGGAGTACATGCTCTAAGGTGCTTGGGCTTCAGCAGTTGCAGTGCATGGGCTCAGTAGTTGTGGTTCCCGGACTCTAGAGCATACTCCAATAGCTGTGGTGTTGGGCTTAGTTGCTCTGTAGATTGTGGTATCTTCCCGGACCAGGAATTGAACCCATGTCCCCTGTATTGGCAGGCAGATTCTTTACCACTATGGCTCCAGGGAAGCCTGAGAATAGATCTTAAATGTTATTACCACACACATGCACACACACACACACACACACAGGTAATCATGTAAGGAGATAATTAGTTTAATTGTACAACCACTCTTCTACATATATGTCTATCCCTGATGGCTCAGATGGTAAAGAGTCCATCTGCAATACAGGAGACCCAGGTTCAGCCCCTGGATTGGGAAGATCCCCTAGAGAAGGGAATGGCAACCCACTCCAGGATTCTTGCCTGGAGAATTCCATGGACAGAGGAGCCTGGTGGGCTGTAGTCCAAGGGATTGCAAAGAGTCAGACACAATTGAGCCGTTAACACTTTCACTTTCTTTTCATGTGTATGAAGTCATGAAAAAATGAAAAAATAAAATTAGGGTTTGAAAAATGACCCTTGAACTTGAAAATATAGCATTTGCTTTTACTGACAAGAAGTCTGTTTTTCTCCCTGGAAGCTGTTTCCCACGGCTTTATTGAGAATTGATACAGAACATTGTGTAAGTTTAAGGTATACACAGTGTTGATTCCAGGTATATATTTCAAAATGATAACCACCATGCTGCTGCTGCTGCTAAGTCGCTTCAGTCGTGTCCGACTCTGTGCGACCCCATAGACGGCAGCCCACCAGGCTCCCCCGTCCCTCGGATTCTCCAGGCAAGAACACTGGAGTGGGTTGCCATTTCCTTCTCCAATGCATGAAGGTGAAAAGAGAAAGTGAAGTTGCTCAGTTGTGTCTGACTCTTAGCGACCCCATGGACTGCAGCCTACCAGGCTCCTCTATCCATGGGATTTTCCAGGCAAGAGTACTGGAGTGGGGTGCCATTGCCTTCTCTGGATAACCACCACAGTGTTGGCTAATAGAGCCTTCATGTACAAATTTCCCTGGAGGCCTCTATAATCTGCTCGTTTTATTTTTTATGTTTTAATTTTTTTACAATGATTTTCCTAAGTATGATTCTTTTCTTACTTACATGACTTGGCATTTGGTAGAATTATGCTTTTGAATTCACTCTCTAGTTTTTTTTTAAAAAAAATACTTGTTTTATTGTTTTGATTATTTCTCTTCTCTTCTCAAGACTCTTAATTCTTTGGATTTGGGGTCTTCTGTATTCATCTCTTAGGTCTCTTATCTTTTCCCATGTTTTCCATTTCTTTTTTTGTTCCAAGTTTTAGGAAATAAACTAGATATTTTCCTATCCTTGTATTTATGTTCTATTTTGGAAACTTGATTTTTAACTCAATCTGATACTCTCTCATGTGACATGTGAATGAAGGCTCTTTTACTACCTTGGACTTCTTTCAAAACTGTTCCTGTCATACATTTTCTATTTGTCTTCTGCTTGCTTGGATTTCTCTGATTTGCAGTCCTATTTTTCATCTTTGCTTTTGGCACAGGAAATTCCTGAACAGAATTTTGTAAGCTGCTATGAGACATCTTTTTAGACTCCATAGGGTCTTGGCACCATATGTACTTCTAAGAGCACTGCTACTCTCAGACCCATTCATTGTCAACTGATCACTTCTGTCAAAGTGACTCCAAAAGAGAGCAGAGAGCAGTTTATAAATCAAATCACCTCTCCTACCATTTCTTGTGCAGTAGATACAAAACTCCTTCAATCAGGTTTGGTAAAATGAGTGGGTACTTCTCATGTTGTTTAGTCACCAAGTCATGTCCAACTCTTTGCGACCTCGTGGACTATAGCCTGCCAGGCTCCTCTCTCCGTGGGATTTCCCAGGCAAGAATACTGGAGTGCATTGACATTTCCTTCTCCAGGGTACCTTTATTATGTGAGATAAAGACAGCAAGAAAAATAACAGAAGATTTCATGGCCACTTTCTTTCAGACCTCCGGTCAATAATGTGTGACTTACAAAGCAGGCAGTTTTTCACAATGCCATAAACTCTGTCACAGCAAGACTACAGTCTCTGAGCATAAGTTTGGGTGATTCATCTCTTTTCCAGGATGAGTCAGAACAATGATAATGAAATTGATGATATTAACTGCACCAAGAAAGAAGAATTGCATTTTGTGTTATAGACGTATTTCTTAGATGAGAAAACAGAATTCAGGAAAGTCTTGCCAAAGGTTTGTATCTAGTAAATGTCATAGCTGTGGATGTCCCTTTCCTCTCTGTATATGTGTGCTAAGTCGCTTCAGTCATGTCCAGTTTTTTGTGACTCCATGGACTGTAGCCCACCAGGCTCCTCTTTCCATGGGATTCTCCAGGCAAGAGTACGGGAGTGGGTTGCTGCGACCTCCTCCAGGGGATCTTTCTGACCCAGGGATCGAACCCGAGTCTTTTATGTTTCCTGCATTGCCAGGTGGATGCTTTACCCCAGCACCACCTAGGAAGCCTCCTTTCTTCTCGATATCTCCTGATACTCTCTCCTGTCTGAGTTAACATTCCTTCTCTTTGCTATTTCAAAGCCATTAGCAGTAAAGCAAGATGGTTAAGAGTGTGAGCTCTAAAGTCAGACAGTTATGGATTCAAAATCCTGCCTCATCACTTAGTGACCTTGATTCCTGGGACACTAGAAAGTGACTGTGCCCATCTAGATCCACTTTCTACTCTCTTCACCATTCTCTCTTCCCCAGTAGTCTGACAACAGCACATTTATTCACAGGTTCCTTTGACCTGGGACCCTTGGTGGGTTTTAGCTAAGTTAGAGCATTGGCAGAGAATGAAGATGGAGTATTTATTCCCCTACATTCTCCCTTGGATTTCCCACAGGCTGGCTGCATCCCCCTGTCATATAGTCCTCCCCACTTGGCTCTCCTTCTGGATTCAGGAAATCATTCTCTCCCTCCCCAGGGTCAAGGATAGGAATACCCCCAACATTACTAGCATCAGAGCACTGCATTGTCCCTTATAAATTGTCTTACACCATGCCAGACATGTGTGCTCAGTCACTCAGTCATGTCCGACTCTTTGTGACCCCATGGACTGTAGCGCACCAGGCTCCTCTGTCCATGGGACTTCCCAGCAAGAATACTAGAGTGGGTTGTCATTTCCTCCTCCAAGGGACCTTCCTGACCCAGGGATCATTCTCATATCTCCTGCATCTCCTGCATTTCAAGTGGACTCTTTACTGCTGAGCCATCAGGGAAGCCCTACACTCTGCCTACACTTTGGCAAACAGTGCTTTTATTAAAACCTCCTCCAATTAACTATTTTTGAGTGCTCCATCTGTTTCCTGCCAGGATTCCACAAATATATTGATGGCACTCAAATTTTTATGTTAAATGAGTGCTCTGAGATGACCTAGATGAGTGGGATGGGGCACTGGGTGGGGAGGAGATCCAAGAGGGAGGAGATGTATATGTACATATAGCTGATTCACTTCATTGTACAGCAGAAGCTAACACAACATTGTAAAGCAATTATACTCCAATAAAAAGGAATATCATTTACTTTATGGTTTTGTTGTGAGAATTAAATGAGATAGTGAACCTAAAGCATTAAGCATAATATACAGAAAGTACTTTGTAAGTTTTAACTACTACTATTAATTGTAGTGATGTCATTTATTTTAGGTTAAGGTCAAAATCCACCTACTACTGATTATACTTTCAAGCTTTGTGTTTCTAATATTTATGCATACTGGGTTTTTCTCACTTCTTTTTCTCTCATGCTTTGTCCCTTCAACTAACTAATATGTTTCTTAAGAGATAACTAGTAGGTTAATGGTAAAAAAAATCATTTATTAATAAACAGGCTGAAAGAGATTCTGGTTTAGATATAGGTATGAGCTCCTGTTGCTAAGACAGCAGTCATAGATAAATGGAACCAAAGATGAGTGTCGATTGTGGGCAGGTAAACTGAAACCTGCCCACAGGTTTCAGCCAAGAGTTTAATAAGTGAATTAATATATTCTTTGTATATAGAGATAAGAACAGAAAATCTCTTTACAAATAATATAAATCTAAATCTCCTTAGAACCCACATTCTGGCAGGAGTTAGTAAGATGAACTGGTTGGCCTTAGCTTTCCTAATATTTCATTCTATGATTGAACTTGACAGAAAGAGAAAGTCACGGAGAAGCTGCCCAGGAGCAGGCCAGTCATCGTACCTAACAGCATGAACCTTTAGTCTTTGTTCATCTAAATGCAGAACATTGCTTTGTACAAAGAAGGATGGAAAAACATCTCAGGAACAGATGTAAGAAAGCACTCTTCTATTTTAGCAAAAATGTGGTTACCATGGGCCACCACAGTCAGAACCAGAGGACACCATGCTGGCTAACAGAAACCAGATGCTCTGGTAAAGGAAGCCATGGATAAATATGAATTATTTTCAGCTGAATGACCTTCCATTATCTCCCTTAATGCTTAGCCCCGATTCTCTGCCATAATCTTCCTTTGGGTACCTAGTGAAGAGAACAACAAAGACACTCCATTATAGAGTGATTTATGGAGGATGTGTACAAGGGTCATCTATGGTATGTGAGAAAGGGAGGGAGAGAGGGGCTGGAGAGCGCACGCGCACAAGAGATTGAGAATTAGTTCAAGATTAAAAATAAAAACACAGGAAATACAGTTTTGTGGGTAGAGTCCTGGATAGGGGCCAGGAGTCCTGGGTTCCAGTCCTTCTTTTGGTACTGATTCATTGTGACATGTTGGACCACTTTAAATTACATTTATTATGAATCTAATCTCATAGCCTTGATATACCAAGACTCTCCCACCATTACAAAATGGGGCTGATATTTATAGATTTCCTAATTTCCAGGAATGCTATAAGATTTGATAGTCGTGTTTCTTCATGCTTGCTCTACAATCCCAGTGTTGTTGCCTTTATCTCTATATGGGCTTGCGTGCTCTCCTAGGCCCATAGTTCAACATCTTGAAGATGCCAAGGCTGAATAGTTATTATTCTTTCCCCAAATGGAACTTGTTCTTAACCAATTTTCCTTTACCAAATCACATTTTCATCACAATGACTTTATCTTAATAACTATTAGGTCGTTTTTTTTTCTTTAAAAAAAAAAAAAAGGAGGTTGTGGTGGCACAAACACTTTATAGCAAGAAAACCACTCATGGGATATGTAACCATTTAGGAAAGATTCACTGTGGACTCACCTTATCTCTTTCATTGGATTTTGCTACATTTTTCTCAACAATTTCAACACCCACAAGAACATTTTCACCTACACATCTTACAACTGCAAAGTTAAATTCATTTTATTTCTTTTTTTTCTTGATTTTCCTCAATTCTGTCACTCTCTTTTCCTCTAAAAAATAATTTCTCCTTTTCTGATCTGTTTTAATAGATCCATGGTTTTTCTAGAAATCTAGGTTTATAGAGTCTCCTCCTCTCCCTTTTTAAGTTTACTGATTCTGATACAATCACTATCAAGAAATCAGAGACGGTTTAAGGTCCTTGACTGAGGCCTGAAGATAAGAGGAGCTCTGAGAAATAAATAACAAGACCAGATCTGATCCACTTTCACCTTCTCAGCAAGCATCTCTCTTATCAGTTTTCCTCCTCTGCCTTCCAGATTATCTTTTCTCCCTGGATATTTCCTAAAAAAACATGCAAACATACCATTACTGTTTCTTCCATTTTAGAACTATCCCCCCCCCACCAACAGAAGCAAAAATTAAAAACTCAGAATAAAGCAGGTCAAAACTACAATTAAAATCACCTCATACAGGTCAGAATGGCCATTATATATAAAAAAAAATCTAAAAATAAATCTATAAATGCTGGAGAGGGTGTGGAGAAAAGGGAAACTCTTGCACTGTTGGTAGGAATACAAACTGATACAGCCACTATGGAGAACAGTATGGAGATTCCTTAAAGAACTAGGAAGAAAACCACCATATGACCCAGCAATCCCACTACTAGGCATATGCCCAGAGGAAACCAAAATTAAAAAACACACAAGTAACCCAATTTTCTTTGCAGTTCTGTTTACAATAGCTAGGACATGGAAGCAACCTAGATGTCCACTGATAGATAAATGGATAAAGAAACTGTGATATGTGTATACAATAGAATATTATGCAGCCATAAAAAGGAATGCATTGAGTCAGTCCTAAAGAGGTGGATGAACCTAGAGTCTATTATACAGAGTGAGGTATGTCAGAAAGAGAAAAACAAATATCATATACTAACACATATATATGGAATCTAGAAAGATGGTACTGATAACCTATTTGCAGAGCAGCAATGGAGACACAGACATTGAGAACAGACTTATGGACATGGCTGGGGATGGGTTAGAAGGAGAGGGTGGGAGGTATGAAGAAAGTAACATGGAAACATACATTACCATATGTAAAATATATATCCAATGAGACTTTACTGTATGACTCAGGGAACTCAAACAGGGGCTCTGTAACAGCCTAGAGTGGTGGGATGGAGAGGGAGGTGGGAGGGATATTTAAGTGGGAGGGGACATGGGTAAACCTATGGCTGATTCATGTTGATGCTTGGTAGAATCCAATGCAGTACTATAAATCAAGTATTCTTGAATTAAAAAAAAAAAAACCTCAGAATAAAAACAACTACTATGTAAGTTTCCCAGGGCTGTTATAACAAAATGCCACAGACTAGGTGGCTGACACACCAGAAATTTATTTTCTCACAATTTTAGAGTCTAGAAGTCCAAGATCAAGGAGTTAGATTTGCCTTTTCCTGAGGTCTGTCTTCTTGGCTGGCAGATGGCTACCTACTCACTGTGGTCTTCACATGGTCTTCCCTTGGTGTTTGTGCATCTTCGATGTCCATTTCTGGGTGTCCTAATCTCCCCTTCTTATAACACTTGGTGCAAGCTCATTCACTTCAGTTGTGTCTCTTTGTGACCCTGTGGACTGTAGCCTGCCAGGCTCCTCTGTCCATGGGATTCTCCAGGCAAGAGTACTGCAGTGGGTTGCTGTGCCCTCCTCCAGAGGATCTTCTGGACCCAGGGACTGAATGCGTCCCTTCTACTACAGGTGGAATCTTTACCGGGGCAGCCCATAAGGCACTGAGGCACCAGGGCAGCCCATAAAGACACTAGTTATGTCGGATTAGGGCCCACCTAACTGCCTCGTTTAACTTTATTACCTCTTTAATGGCCATAAGAGACTTCCATAGTGTTTAAGAATTCTGTCAATGTAGGGGACTCAGGTTTGATCCCTGGTCCAGGAAGAGCCCTCATGCCTAGAAGCAACTGAGCCTGCATGCTGCAGTTACTGAAGCCTGTGCACCTAAAGCCTATGCTCCACAGCAAGAGAAGCCACTTCAGTGAGAAGCCTGCACACCGCAAGGAAGAGTAGCGCCTGCTCATACTTCTTTCAACTGTTCGTGCCTCATTTCTTGCTCCCCTTTGCATAAAATCTTCTCAAAAGAATTGTGTATACTTGTAGCCTCCAGCTTTCCCCCTCCCATTCTCTTAACTCCACCCCATTCAGGTTTGGGAGGCTTCCCAGGAGGTGCTATTGGTAAAGAATCTGCCTGCCCATGCAGGAGACACAGGATATACAGGTTTGATCCCTGGGTCGGGATGATCCCCTGGAGAAGGAAATGACAATTGACTCCAGTATTCTTGCTGGAAAATTTCAAGGACAGAGGAGTCTGGCAGGCTACAATCCATGGGGCTGCAAAGAGCCAGACATGGCTGAGCAACTGAACATTCAGGTTTTTGCTTTTGCCAGTCCACTGAAATTATTCTGGTCAGGGTCACTCACAACCTTGATGATAAATCCAACGGTCATTCTCAGTGCTCAGAGCACAACATCTGATGCCGTTGATGGATCTTCTTCCTTGGTACCCTCTGCTCTCGTGGCTTCCAGACACACACTCTCTAGTTTTTCCTCCTGCCTTCCTGGTTATGCTCTCTCAATCTCTCTTGGTGGTTCCTCCTCTTTTACGAGAATTATTAATGTTGGAAAAGCCCAGATTCTTCTTTCTATCAACATTCATCCCCTTGGTGAACTTACCCAGTTTTGTATTTTTAAATACCATCATTATATTAGATTCCCAAAGTTATATCTCTAGCCCTCTGTCTTGAATTTTAAATGCCTATGTATCATTTCCATATGTACATAATATGTACAAAATTGAACTCCAAAACCTACTCCATATGTTACCTTCTTCACCTGAATTTTGGCAGCTCTGTCTTTCTGGTTACTCGGATCAACAATATTGAGTCCTCCTTGAGTCCTCTCTTCTCTTGTTCCATATTTTATTCACCATAAAATTCTGTTGGCCCTGCTAACAAATGTGTCTAGAATCAGACCACTTCTTGCTACTCCTATTACTACTAATCTGTGCCCAGACATGGTCTTACCTCACTTGGATTACTGTAATTACCTCTGAAAATACTTGACTCCCTAAAGTCTGTTCTCAGTATAGCAGCCAGCTGATGGTTTTAAAATGCAAGTCAGATCCTGTCAATCCTAGACCTTGAACCCTCAATGGCTTCACATGTCACTCACTGGAACAGCCAAAGTTGTCTTAATGGCTATATGGTAAAGTGATACAGTTAAACATATACATATATATTAAAATTATTTTAAAAAATTTCCCTGTGTTTTAAAGAGCCCATGAGGGTCTTTGTTGATCCACCGAGTTAGTGACACAGATGATAGAAATATAATATCCTTCTGATGAGCTTTTGAAAATACCAGTTGGATTTCATTAGACCTTGAGTGGCTCCCAGAAACTGTTGGAAAAATTTCCAAATCCCTTTGCTTGCTGTTCAATGCTATCTTTAATCCAGCCACAATCCACCTTATCAACCCCATTTCTCACAATGTCCCTATGCTTACCTTAAACCTTAGACAAAATGGAACACTTGATACTAATTAAATGGATCTAATAGATGGCCTGCTTTTATGTATTTTTCATATTGTTATTTCCATATAGAGTGCCATTTCTTCCTTTTGTACTTCCTGAATTTCTTCTATCTCAGGCTGAGCTTAAATATCCTCTCCTTCATAAAATTACCCTAAAGCATCCTTCAGTGAAGAGATATTTCCTTTCACTAAACTCCCACAGTGCTTTATGTGAACCTCTCCTCTGGCAATGATCACTTCTGCTTTCTATTATATTTATATGAGTAGCTGTCCTTTTTTTCTCTGCCCACTCCCTACCAACAGTGCCCCTAGACTGTGAGTTCTCCCACATCAAGCTGGATTCTATTATCCTGGTGTCTTCTACAGTTCTTAGCTCTGTGCCTGGCACCTCAGTCACAGTTATGAATCTGTTGAATAGATGTGAAGTTTCCAATTTTCTCTCTCAGGTTGTATACATGCGTATTGCCTCCTTCATCCTCCTTCATCCCTTCACTCTTACAGCACCCTAGTCTTCTGCCATCTGCTTTATTTCCCTCTCTGGTACTTTTTAGCTTTGGCTTCACATTAGAGCTCATGTCTTAAGCTACACAATGAAGAATGTATGTAAATTAGTAAAGGCCTCAAATCATTTCCTCATGTGTACACTCACAAATTAAAGTATTTTTAATGCAGAAATATATATTCTGTTTATAGCCCTAATTTTTGCATTGTGTGTTTATACAGTTTCAAAATAGGCTCATATTTATTTTCTCATACAGTTGTGAAGGTCCAACTGGAAATTCTTAATGAATAATAAGTATCTTGGTTTTTTTTTTTTTGGTAATCATAAATGATCTCAGGTGGGCTCTGCCTGAAGTTACTTGAAGCAGGATTTTGTTTCCCAGCCAGAGATTGAAATCAGGTCACGGCAGTGAGAGAGCTGAATCCTAGCCACTAGACTAATGGCCAGTGACAAGTCCCAGGCCCTTTGGCTTTGCAGGAATTTCCACAAAGAAGAAGAAAGTAGTACAAAAAATAAAGTATTATTAAGAGGAAACGGATACGTGTAGATAGACCTGTGGATAAACACAAGGGAGGCCTCAGAGAGGGAGTTGCACCCTCATGATACTTTGAATCACTTATATGGGGCATTTCTTCTGGGGTTCCTTTGGGCAGTCGTCTTGCTTTGCTTGGTTCTGAGTCCATATTTGGTTTATCTAAGGATCTTCCCATGTGTGTGCATGCATCTTGTCGCCAACATGGATTCTAGCAAAGATGCTTGTAGGTAGGCTGACATTACTCCCTTTTTGATCTAGAAGGAGCCTCTCTGTGCATACATGGTTGGGAAGGTCTCCTTGATCTCAAGAATGAGGAATATGTAGTCTCTATGCTTTATCTGCACAGGGCTCAGCTCCTCTCTTGCTCCTCCTGTTTTGGAGTACCTGTCTATAGGGGTCAAACCCCAGCTGCCTAGCCTGGGGCCCATCTACATCCTGCTTAAGAAGTACTAAAAACCAAACATTTTGGATGATTGTATGCTGGTTGTATTTTCAAATACCTTCTCCTGGTAAGAACATACATCCAAGTTTTGGCTTCAGATATTACAGTTGGTGTGGTAACCCGTTCCTATGCTTAGATGCAGTCTTGTTCTTAGTTACCTGGGGTCCTGAGTGAGAAGAGGAAAGGTTTCATAACACCAGAAAGAGTAAAATAAAACAGTACTTGGTTTTGCTGACATACATTTGTTTTGGTAAGCTATCTTTCCACTTAGAGAAAAGTAACTGAGAATTGACTAACCAGCTAGCATTTATTGAGCATTCACTCTGTATCCAGCCATGTAATAAAATAGAAAGACCCCGAGGAAAGGGACTAAGAATAATTCATCCTTGTATTCACTTTCTTCAATCCAACAGGGCCAAATTTAATCTACTCACTAAAAAAATCTATGGATCCTTTATTATGTACAAGGCACAGAGCTAGGCACTGGGTCAGTTCAGTTCAGTCACTCAGTCATGTCTGACTCTTTGCAACCCCATGGACTGCAGCACACCAGGTCTCCCTGTCCATTACCAACTCCTGGAGCTTCCTCAAACTCATGTCCATTGAGTTGGTGATGCCATCCAACCATCTCAACTCTGTCATCCCCTTCTCCTCCTGCCTTCAATCTTTCCCAGCATCAGGGTCTTTTCCAGTGAGTCAGTTCTTTGATCAGGTGGCCAAAGTATTGGAGTTTCAGCTTCAACATCAGTCCTTCCAACGAATATTAAGAACTGATTTCCTTTACGATTGACTGGTTTGATCTCCTTGCAGTCCAAGAGATTCTCAAGAGTCTTCTCCAACATCACAGTTCAAAAGCATCAATTCTTTGGTGCTCAGCTTTCTTATAGTCCAACTCTCACATCCATATGTGACTGCTGGAAAAACCATAGCTTTGACTAGATGGACCTTTGTTGGCAAAGTAATGTCTTTGCTTTTTAATATGCTGTCTAGGTTGGTCATAACTTTCCTTCCAAGGAGCAAGCATCTTTTAATTTCATGGCTGTAGTCACCATCTGCAGTGATCTTGGAGCCCCCCAAATTAAGTTTGTCACTGTTTCCATTGTTTCCCCTTCTATTTGTCATGAAGTGATGGGACTGGATGCCACGATGTTAGTTTTCTGAATGTTGAGTTTTAAGCCAGCTTTTTCACTCTCCTCTTTCACTTTCATCAAGAAGCTCTTTAGTTTGTCTTCACTTTCTGCCATAAGGGTGGTGTCATCTGTGTATCTGAGGTAATTTTTATTTCTCCTGGCAATCTTGATTCCAGCTTGTCCTTCATCCAGCCCAGCATTTTGCATGATGTACTCTGCATATGAGTTAAATAAGCAGGGTGACAATATACAGCCTTGACTTACTCATGTCCCAATTCGGAACCAGTCTATTGTTTCATGTCCAGTTCTAACTATTGCTTCTTGACTGCAGACAAATTTCTCAGGAGGCAGATAAGGTGGTCGGATATTCCCATCTCATGAAGAGTTTTCCACAGTTTGTTCTGATATACCCAGTCAAAGGCTTTGGTGTAATCAATAAAGCAGAAGTAGATATTTTTCTGGAATTCTCTTGCTTTTTCTATGATCCAATGGATGTTGGCAATTTGATCTCTGGTTATGCTGCCTTTTTAAAATCCAGCTTGAACATCTGGAAGTTCACGGTTCATGTACTGTTGAAGCCTGGCTTGGAGAATTTTGAGCATTACTTTGCTAGTGTGTGAGATGAGTGCAGTTGTGTGGTAGCTTGAACATTCTTTGGCATTGCCTTTCTTTGAGATTGGAATGAAAACTGACCTTTTTCAGTCCTGTGGTATATGAAGATAAATATTTCTGGTATCTGATTTCAAGAAACTTACAGTGTAGGTAGGATTGAGAGTGGGAGGAGATGCAGGCAACAGAGGTTGAGATGGTTGGATGGCATTATCAACTCAGTGGACATGGGTTTGAGCAAACTCCGGGAGATAGTGAAGGACAGGGAGGCAAGGCATGCTGCAATTCGTGGTGTTGCAAAGAGTTGGACATGACTGAGCAACTGAACAGCAGTCTAATGTAGGATGGGTTTTCCCAGGTGGTTCTAGTGGTAAAGAACTCACTTGCCAATGTAGGAAATGTAAGAGACACAGGTTCAATCTCTGGGTTGGAGACCCCTTGAGAAAGGAATGGTTACCCACTCCAGTTATTCTTGCCTGGAGAATCCTATGGACAGAGGAGTCTGGTGGGCTATAGTCCATGGGGTCTCAAAGAGTCAGACACAACTGAAGTGACTTAGCACACACACAGTATAGGATAAGAAATAGACAAAGAGGAATGACTGTGAAAATTTAACCACAAGGTCAAATGTAAAATAGCCAGTGAATGGTAGAGGCAGTGAATACTGAAGGAGTTTGCAAGGAAATTACTTTAGGATGGGTGGTTTATGGGGACTAGAACTGAATCCCCAAACCCAGACCAATTTATGACTCCAAGTTGCTTTAGTCATGTCTGACTCTTCACGACTCCATGGACTATATCCCACCAGACTCCTCTGTCCATGGGATCCTCCTCCAGGCAGGAAAACTAGAGTGGGTTGCCATGTCATCCTCCAGGGGATCTTCCCGACCCATGCATTGAACCCACATCTCTTATGTCTCCTGCTTTGGCAGGCGGATTCTTTACCACTGGCGCCACCTGGGAAGCCCCTAAAGTGGGATAGATGCCTGGATTAATTCTGGGGTATGTGACTCTCTAACCGTCTGAACAGAGGTTATATTGATATCCTTTGCAGCTATGAACCTTCTCTTTCTTCTCTTTGTGAGACCTTGGGAAATAAACCCTAAATGACTGTGGCAAGAAAGTCTGTAAAACGATCTGCTTATGCTTATTAAAAGGTAGTGAAGTCTCTCTAACAAAATGAAGAGTTCTTTGCATCTGGAAAAAAGAGAGTTGGAATCTATTCTATATCATCTATCATAAGCTTCTAGCTGTGGTCCAACAGTTGAATATTTATTACAAGCAATGATGGAAGAGGCAAGAGGATTCCAGTTTGATTTTCCAGGTCTAAGGCTGCATTTTGAACTGCCAGTTAGAAAAATGCTTTGACTTAAATACTGAGCCAACTTGATTTGGAACTGTCACCACGGGGACAGAAAATGTCTGGAATAATCGCAGTGTCATTTCTGGGTAGTCTGTATTTTATGACTTGTCATGCACTACTAAAGAGAGACAAGTGAATACTGTGTGGGACTGGGGACTACATGAAACCATTCATGTTGTCATAGCAGGCAGAAACAAGACCACCAGGCAGCACAGAAGACCACCCAACATAAAACATGAGCTCCCACATGAGCTCCCATTAGCAACATCATTGAAACTGTATGCTCTTGACACTTGCTCAGAATGCTGAGCCACCAAGCAAGCTCTAGGATAATTATTGCTTTGTGATGATATTTAGTGACTCTCACAATGTGGACCACCAATTCTAGTGTGGGTTTCTTCTTTTTATTAGCACCATCTGAGAATGTCTGTGGTAGAGACTTTGGTGAATTTCGTCTGCCTGTGGCCAAAGGAATGAAAGGAAGAACAATTTAGTTTGTTAATATGGAAGAGTTCAGTGACAAAAAGCCTATGACACATGTCTGAAAGAGGCTTCATTGAGGGTTTTTTTTCCCCCTTCCTTTCTTTTCCCCAAACAAATCATACCAGAATGTTTTACTACTGCTTCTTAAAGTACACTCTGTATGCAAAGTCTTGTACTCGTTTCAGAACTGCAGCAGGATCTTTAATTCGGTAAAACTTTATGGTTATTATTTCTGTCTCAGACAGACCCAACTGTCTCCTGGTTAATAAAACAAACTAAAACAATACACTTTTTTTCCCCTAGTGGAAGTCAATATGATTGCTCAAGATGAATTTTTTATCTTTTATTTTCTTTTATTTTTTGTAAAGGAAACGTCAGTCCAACTTGTCTCTTTTCCCCTTGTTTACAGACTCTTTTCTTTGTCTTTATTTCATTTTATTCTGCCTCTTATACTGAGTGTCTTGGTCAAATTTTAAAATCTGAATTCACCAATATTAATTCTTGTCTAACATTTATTTCTTGATGACAAAAGTTTTGATTAATTTTTTTATTGTTGATGCTTTCTCTTGCATTCTAGTTTGCTCAGTTAACATTGTGTTCAATGTTAACTAGATGTTCACAGTCATTACCCAACTTTTTTTTCTCTCTCACCTTTGTGATTTCAACACCTCTTACACTCAACTTCTTTTCAAGGAAGTTTCCATTTTCTTTGAGAGTTTTGTATTCAAAGACAACAAATAACTAATCTTTAAATCAGCAACTCAGAAATTCACTTTTCTTATTGAAACTTAGATTCCAGATTTTGTTGTGAAATTGGTTTAGCATGTTACTGTGGTTATGGTTCATAAACTCGGCCTTTAATGGAAGCAACAAAAAAGTATCTTACTGATATCATAGAGAAAGGTTGAATTTTCTTTGTAACCCCATGGACTATAGCCTGCCATGCTCCTCTGTCCATAAAATTCTCCAGGCAAAAATACTGGAGTGGGTGGCCATTTCCTTTTCCAGGGGATCATCCCAACCCAGAGATCGAACCTGGGTCTCCTAGCATTGCTGGTAGAGTGTTTACCATCTGAGCCACCAGAGAAGTCCAATGCCTAAATTTTTTGATTCAAAACCTTTGGCAAAAATAAATCAAAATTGAGTTATCTTTCCCTGAAGCCAGTCCCTAGAGCAGTGTCAGGAGTAGAATTGGGGCTCTTTAACCATTCAAGTCTATGGCTTGAGTAAGCAGCACTGCTATGTGATAGGCAAGGTTCTGATCCAATTAGCATGGATCAGAACGTTGTTCAGAGGGGATGCAACTTTCTAATTTAACATGAGCAGAGTGGTAGGCATCTTACTCAGTGCATATTATAAATATTTGATGAACAAATGGCAAGAGATGAACACATAACTAGAGAACCCGCTAAGTGAAAAAAGAGGCAAAATTGCAAAATGGCTAGATCTGGAAGAAAGCAGTCATGAAATTCATGGCTTTTACAGTTTAAATCCCATTTCGCCTCTACATATGCATAATTTGTTTTTGAACCCACTGTACATGCCACAATTTCCAGGAACTAATCCCAAATTGAATTCCATTCTGGAATGCTGAGGTTTCCAAGTATAGAATGATTTATCAGTTATAAGTGAATAAGTGAAGTCACTCAGTCGTGTCCGACCCTTTGTGACTCTGTGGACTGTAGCCTACCAGGCTCCTCCATCCATGGAATTTTCCAGGCAAGAGTATTGGAGTGGGTTGCCATTTCCTTCTCCCAATCCAAATTTCTCCTCAATTTACCCAAGCCTCTTCTGACCAGTATTTCCTACGAATCCATATAAGAAACCCCGAGTTTCTCATGTTGGTATAGAAACTCTCTGGCTTTCCTTACATGAGTTGATCTTCTTTCATTTCTCTGCTTTCCCATGCCCTGCGTCATGCTTTCATTTGCAGGGGCAATCTGTCCATTTCCTGTGGGGTAGACACTTGGCCCAAATGTGTGTAATTATGAAGCTTCCCCTGGGGTGTAGGAGGGTGGGAGGGGGTTGTGCTTAGTGCCTGGTATACATAGTCTGTGTCCCAGGAGAAGAATCATAGAAAACAATTAACTGAGCATTTGTCAAAAATGCTGGCACGTGCACATGTCTTTCAGCTCCCCAAAGATTTGCCTTCTGCTTTGCTAACCTCAGGATACTGGCCAGCCACGGGGAAAGACTGCCAACCATATCCAGCTCATGTAGCCAGAGGCGGCTCCACTTGACTATCTGGAAATCATTCTTTCACTCACTTGGGAGGTTCTGGGGCCTCTTTATTTCCTCAGAAACAAGGCCCACCCAAACGATTTCAAGAGCACGTTGCAGCACAGTTTCCACAAGCAGACAAGCTGTGAAAGTTGGAAATCTGCAGGTCCTCTCCTTCCCCATTTAGTGCAGAACATTCTTTTCCCAACCGCATAGGTTTACAGCCTCCCAAGACCTTTCTCGTGAAAGGCAATAGAACCCAGTGTCAAGTTAAGTTAAGATGAAAGATTAGGAAAATCTGTAGCTACTGAGAATGAAGTTCCTAGTTGAACATGAGCACCGACCACAGGAGGTGAAGGTTTGCCTTTTTTTCCATCTGTTGTTGGGAATAATGGAGAGAAGCAGAGGGCTCTGGTTTGCTTCTCCAGTTCTCAGCTCCATTTCTCACTGTGGCCAATGGTGTATTGGCTAGAGGATGAAGCTTCCTCCCCGTTTCTCTTTCAGTGGCTGGCTGGTGGTGAGCTGGTCACATTCAGAAGGGAAACAGAAAGGAAATTCTTAAGTGTTACGGTCCTACCCAGGTCAGTGCATGAGACAGAGATCTCCTTTACCTACAGTACTGCTCCAAGATGTCAGCAAGCCAAGGACACCATCGTGAAAATAAATTCCATCTTTCACTTTCTCTTCTCCTTCAGCGCATGCATACGAAGTCATTTCAGTCGTGTCTGACTCTGTGTGAACCTATGGACTGTAGCCCTCCAGACTCCTCTGTCCCTGGGATTCTTCAGGCCAGTATACCAGAGAGAGTTTCCATGCTCTTCTCCAGGGGATCTTCCCCACCCAGGGATCGAACCCCCCTCTCTTATGTCTCCTGCATTGGCAGGCAAGTTCTTTACCACTAGCACCATCTGGGAAGTCTTTCTCTTCTCCTTACATCAAAATGGCCTTTCAAGCACATATAATGAAATCATGACCAATGAAAAACAGAAATTGAGTGAAAATAAACATGCCTGATTGCTCTTTTTTCTCATTTCATTACTTCCTTTCCATTCTCTAAACCGGAAGCAATTGTTCAATAATGGTCTTTCTAGTCTATATGTCTAACCATAGCACTTTCTTGCTTTAAAACCTCCAATGACTTGCCACCATCTGTTGAATACCTAGCATGAAACCACACATTTTAACTCAAGCCTTGCTGAGTTATTTCAGCTCTCCAAGTCGTCAGGCCCATTTTGGTTCTGACCCTGTGCACAGCCTACCCTCTTGGAATGCCTTCACTTCATTCACCTGCTTTCAAAAATGCTGCTCAGTTCTCCAGCTTATGAAATTGGACGGCCCAGTCTGGGCTCAGTCTGGCCATGGCTCCCTTCTTTTCTGTTTTAAATAAAAACTGTATATGTGTAAGTTTTAAAAAAAATTGCAGCCTGGAAGTCACCCCATTCACAAGCAGCTCTCCAACCATCATTTCCCCCTTCCCTTGGCAGAGTTGCGCTTGCTCTTTCCACCATGAAATTATGTATGTACTTCTTTTATAACATACCGTATTGTTTTGCTGGTGTTATTATTATCTATGCTCATGTCCGCTTGCATGTCCTCTTCCCCAGCAGAATGTGATTTCCTCTGGAGCGGGAGTTTTGTACTATTGTCATATTAACTTCAGGAGTTTTAAACACCTGCCATAATAGGCTCATTATATTGTTAGAGAATGAATGGATAAAAATTTTAAAAATAAACCATATATGTACACATGTATGTATGTATACATATATAACGTTTATATATAATTTAATATATAATAGGCTTCCCAGGTGTTAAAGAACCCACCTGCCAAAGCAGGAGACATAAGTGATATGGATTTGATCCTTGGGTTGGGAAAGTCCCCTTGAGGAGGCCATGGCAATCCACTCCAGTATTCTTTCCAGGAGAATCTCATGGACAGCAGTCTGGTGGGCTATGGTCCATAGCGTCACAAAGAGTTGGACACTGAAGTAATGTAGCATGCATTTATATTACATATATGCAAATATATATATATATATATTCCATTTCCTAAACTTACACACCTTTTTCTCTCTCTCTTTCACATCCTGTGGAAGTAGTACAGTTTTTTTTTTTTCTTCCCCTTATTCTTGTTCTTATTTTTTGGTTTTCTATTTTTGGAGAAGAAGGTGTTTGGCTCCACCTCCCTCTCCCTGCCATCACTACAATGGCTGCATTCTCCTGTCAGAGACCCAAAGAACTCAGGTCCCATCAAGCAGCCCTCTCTCGTGGCCACAATCCTCAATGGGGTCCATGCTCCCTCTCCTTGCCCTTCAGGCCTAGGCTATAAATCACTTCCCTCTATGATCAGTCCATGGGTTATTCTTCCAGCCTCCATCTCTGTAAATAGCCCTTTCATTAAATGCTTTTCACCCTTTGGGTATGTCATCTGTTTCCCACTGGGACCCTGATGGATACTCTTCTTAAGTTCTTGATTTACTGTTCATTAATCTCTTAATTTATAAATTCAAAATAGTAATTTCTTCCACTTAGTTACATCACACTGATAACTGTGGGTCTCAGGAGCCAAAGTCTTGCAAATGTTTTGTGATTCCTGGGCAACAGTCTCCATTGAAGTTGAAAGTTGTGTCTCGGTTTTCTATGCTATGTCTGTTTCCCATTCAGTCAACAAGCATTTATGGGGCACTACTTGCTCTTTATTCTTTGATTTTTGATCTTATCTTGCCCCTTTTTGTGGGAAAATTCTTAGGCCATAAATCTGAGAACTTTGATTACTGGCTATGTAATTTTCAGGCAAGTCTCTGAGTCCTAGTGTCTTTATTTATGAAATGAGAAGAATAACAACCTCCCTAGCAGAACTTACCCCTGGAGAAGGGAATAGCTACCCACTCCAGTGTTCTTACTTGGAGAATCCCATGGACAGAGAAGCCTGGTGGGCTACAGCCCACGGGGTCACAAAGAGTCAGATAAGACTGAAGTAACTTAGCGTACACACACACTACAGAACTTACAGAGGTGTTGAGTAAATCAAATATAGCAATTTCATGAGTAACTTAGAATAATTGTATTTACTCTATCAGTTCAGTTCAGTTCACTCACTCAGTTGTGTCCAGCTCTTTGTGACCCCATGGACTGTAGCATGCCAGGCTTCCTTGTCCATCACCAACTCCTGGAGCTTGCTCAAACTCATGTCAATTGAGTCAGTGATGCCATCCAACCATCTCATATTTACTGTATACTTATATTGTTTCTGCTGTTTTCATGGTCTTCTTTCCTCCATAGTGCTTTTTTCTTAACAACTTTTTTCTTCCTGCTTTTTAACTTCTCTTCTCTATCCATTAGATACTTTTTATGCTCTTCTTTCACAAGTTGTCACCCTTTTCACTGATCTCTTCAAAGCCATTTTTGTAAGTCAATCTATACCTCAGCTCCTTTGGAAAGTTCCATTCTTTTTTCTCTGCTGCCCTATTAGCTTCATTACAAACATCTTAATGTTTTTTGCTTTGGAAAAAACATGAAGATTCAGAGGAAACTTAAATGTCTGCTTGGAATCAAACAGATGTACAATCCTCCTTTGAGAGAGCTGTGATTTTTGAGAATAAGGTCCTTAGCGACTAGTAGAAAGTTTTTAGGGTTCAGTTGAGCAGGGACTGAAAAAAATCTCTTCTCCTCGTACTGCTGACAATGTGACTAAAATTTGGTCCTTTTCTTATTTCCAGTTATTCTCAGTCCTTCTTAATTTTTATTTGCTCATTAATTTCTTTGTTCAATATTGAGCACCTACTTTACATAAGACATTTGTTTAGTATTATGTTATTTTTCTCCTTAAGTAAGTATAGTTGATGTACAATATTATGTAAGTTACGGATGTAAAATATAGTGACTCACAAGGTTTGAAGGTTATACTCCACTTGTAGTTATTATAATATTGGTAATATTCCCCATGTTGTATGATATTTACTTGTAGCTTATTTTGTACACAACACTATGTACCTCTTAATCCCCTATCCCTGTCTTGCCCCTCCCCTTCCTTCACCCCACTGGCAACCACTAGTTTGTTCTCCATGTCTGTGAGTCCATTTCTTTTTGCTATATTCACTATTTGGTTGTATTCTTTAGATCCACACATAAGTGATATCATACAGTGTTTGCCTTTGTCTGAGTTATTGCACTTAGCATAATACACTCCAACTCCATCCATATTGTTGAAAATAGCAAAAGATACTATGCTTTATGAAAGGCATGGTCCTCACCCCTAGGGAACAGTCCAGCAGGGATAAAGAAGAGTATGTTGGTAATTACAAGACATATTAGGGAAACACGTGCTGGGTTTTGATCTGGTTTGTTCCCTTGTATAGGTACAGCACCAAGGTTAGTGCCTCAGACACAGCGGGTGCTCAGTAAGTATTTGTTCATTCACGAATACATCTTGAAATTTAAAATGTTGAATAGAGGTAATTGGTTAAAGGAAATGGTAGGGGGTGTTGGAACAGGCAAAGGGAGCAGCATATGCAATGGGCCCAGTGGCAATAGAAAGTGAAATGGACTTGTAAAACCAGCATGTGTTACTCATGCAGATGTTCTCTTAAGCCATGTTAATGAGATTATATTTGCTTGGAAACCTGCCTTTCTTCAAGATTCATGTCAATCATTTTATGGCCCAGGACAACTCACCTTGTTCCAATGTTATCTCAAAATGCATGTTGTGGGTGAGGGGCCTGGTGCCAGTCTCTGCTAATGTCTCAAATTAGCAGACTCTGATTAGCAGACTGCTAGTACCTATATATAGAGAGAGAAGTTGCTCAGTCGTGTCCAACTCTTTGTGACCCCATGGACTGTAGCCTACCAGGCTCCTCCATCCATGGGATTTTCCAGGCAAGAGTACTGGAGTGGGTTGCCATTTTCTTCTCCAGGGGATCTTCCTAAGCCAGGGGTCAAACCCAGGTCTCCTGCATTGCAAGCAGATGCTTTACCATCTGAGCCACCAGGAAAGCTTCAACATCCGGCTAAAGACTAGCAGGGGGGAACTCTTTCTGCCCCCTCTGATGTGTATGTTAGAAACTTTCTCTATCTCTTCTATACTTTAATAAAAATTTATTACACACACACACACAAAAGAAAGGGAAATAATTGTGAGGAACTGCAGGTTGTCTCTGTGTTTCTTTTTGGCAAGGCCTTAGAGTGAGGAACTGGTGTGATGAAAGTTGAGCCCAGTAAACCTAGGTATTCCTTGATAACAACCACCACCTGCTATTTACCTTCCCTATATCAGAAGATTTACATACATTATCTTAAAACCTTACATCCATCCTATGAAAAAGACTATAGTTATTCAACTTTCTTTGTTCATTTCAACCTGATATACACCTAACTACAAGTGGTGATGATATTTGAGAACTGTAATATACTTGGCCCTGGCTGTATACTCCTCTGATGACATACAAGGTGACCAGACTCACACACCTGAGTTCAGCTGCTTCTGGAGAGAAGGGTTCAGGTTTAGAAGTGTTCTTTTAGCTGCTCTCAGATTCTCATACTCTGGGAACAAATTTGAGAGGACTCTAGGTAATAAATGATCTGGAGCTTTCATCTGTGGTGCAGTGTTTCATTGAGCAGTTGGATGCCAAATTTTTGTAAAATGTGGAATAAGTAAACCAGAGGAAGTCTAACTGGAGCATAATCCTACTCAGAACAAAGAGCTCTGAAAAAAACATTATGTTCTCTGGCTAACTCATCAAAAGGTAGGAGTTTTGAAGTGGGCTAGAGCAGAAGAGCAGCAAAATTATGACTATTTTAAATGCTAAGAACTTTCAAATTAGTGGTTGGAAATTTATGCTGGAGGTTATCATTAAGAGGTTTCAAGAGTCTTAGACTTTGTATTGGAAAGAATTTTATAGATCTTGGAGTCTGACTTCCTTGTTTTGTACATGTGGAAACTGAGGTCATAGAAGTTCAACGTCCCATGGCTGTGTATGGAGGTCAGTGTTCTCTAAACTACTACCACTTTAGATAGTTTCAGAAATTATTTTCTGTTATGAAAGGCTGTTTTTAATTAATTAGATGTACAGAATTGTATCACTCTTGTTTAATGGACTACATGTCAGTCATTCAGTTTTCCATTTTAAAATATTATTCAGTCTTAGCTTCTTTAAGGATGTAGAAAAGCTCCGTGGAGGAAGAACTGAATTCATTCAGCACAATTTTCTTTCACCTTGGCTTTATTGCCATTTCTGTTATTTTTATTTAATAATTCATTTAATTCTTTTTATTGAAGGGGCTCAAAATGCTTTGCTTATATTGTTGTTCAGTTGCTAGGTTGTGTCTGACTCTTTGCAACTCCATGGACTGCAGCACACCAGACTTTCCTGTCCTTCATGATCTCCTAGAGTTTGGTCAAACTCATGTCTGTTGAGTTGATGATGCCATCCAACCATCTCATCTTCTGTCACCAGCCCCCTTCTCCTCCTGCCTTCAACATTTCCCAGTACCAAGGTCTTTTCCAATGAGTCGGCTCTTTGCATCAGGTAGCCAAAGTACTAGAGCTTCAGCTTCAGCAACAGTCCTTCCAGTGAGTATTCAGAGTTGATTTCCTTTAGGATTGACTGGTTTGATCTCCTTGTTGTCCAAGAGACTCTTGAGTCTTCTCTCTCTCCACAATTCAAAAGCATCAGTTTTTCAGCGCTCAGCCTTGTATATCATCCAACTCTCACATCTCTATACGACTAATGGAAAAACCATAGCTTTGACTAGATGGACCTTTGTCAGCAAAGTGATATCTCTGCTTTTTAATACTCTGTCTAGGTTTATTATAGCTTTTCTTTCAAAGAGCAAGCATCTTCATTTCATGGCTGCAGTCACTGTCTGCAGTGATTTTGGAGCCCAAGAAAATAAAATCTCTCACTGTTTCCACTCCCCCCGCCCACCACTATCTATTTGCCATGAAGTGATGGGACTGGATGCCATGATCTTCATTTTTTGAATGTTTTTTTTTGCCAGCTTTTCACTCTTCTCTTTCACCCTCATCGAGAGGTTCTTTAGTTTCTCTTTGCTTTCTGTCATTCGGGTGGTATCGTCTGCATATCTAAGGTTATTGATATTTCTCCTGGTAATCTTGATTCCAACTTGTGATTCATCCAGTCTACCACTTTGCATGATATACTCTGCAGAGAAGTTAGATAAGAAGGGTGAAAATATGCTGCCGTGTTATATTCCTTTCCCAGTTTTGAACCAATCCATTGTTCCATGTCTGGTTCTAATGGTTGCTTCTAGGCCTGGACACAGGTTTCTCATGAGATAGGTAAGGTGGTCTGGTATTCCCATCTCTTCAAGAATTTCCCACAGTTTGTTGTGATCCACACAGTCAGAGGTTTTAGCATAGTCAATGAAGAAGAAGCAGATGTTTTATCTGGAATTTTCTTGCTTTCCCTATGATCCAATGGATGCTGGTAATTTGATCTCTGGTTCCTCTGCCTTTTCTAAATCCAGCTGTTACATCTGGAAGTTCTAGGTTCACATATTACTGAAACCTAGCTTGAGGGCCTGACCTTGCTAGCTTGTGAAATGTGTGCAATTGTAGGATAGTTTGAACATTTTTTGGCATTGCCTTTTTTTTGGATTGGAATGTAAACTGACCTTTTCCAGTCCTGTGGCCTCTGCTGAGCTTTCCAGATTTGCTGGCATATTGAGTGCAGCACTTTCACAGCAACATCTTTTAGGATTTTAAATAGACCAGCTGGAATTCCATCACGTCCAGTAGCTTTGTTCATAGTAGTGCTTCCTAAGGCCCACATCACACTCCAGGATGTCTGACTCTAGACATCTGACTGACTGACACATCACCTGACTCTAGGTGAGTGACCACACCATCATGGTTATCTAGGTCATTAAGATCTTTTTTGTATAGTTCTTCTGTGTATTCTTGCCACCTCTTCTTATCTCTTCTGCTTCTGTTAGGTCCTTGCCATTTCTTCTTTATTGTGCCCATCCTTGCAAGAAATGTTCCCTTGGTATGTCCAAATTTCTTAAAGAGATTTCTAGTCTTTCCCTTTCTGTTGTTTTGCTGTATTTCTTTGCATTGTTCACTTAAGACGGCATTCTTATCTCTCTTTGCCATTCTCTGGAACTCTGTATTCAGTTGGATATATCTTTTCCTTTCTCTTTTGCCTTTCACTTCTCTTCTTTTCTCAGCTATTCATAAGGCCTCCTCAGACAACCACTTTGCCTTCTTGCATTTCTTTTCTTTGGGATGCTTTTGGTCACAACCTGTGGTACAACATTATGAACCTCCATCCATAGTTCTTCAGGCACTCTGTCTACCAGATCTAATCCCTTGAATCTATTCATCATCTCCACTGTGTAATCATAAGGGATTTGATTTAGGTCATACATGAATGGTCTAGTGGTTTTCCCTACTGTCTTCAATTTAAGTCTGAATTTTGCAATAACGAGTTCATGATCTGAGCCTCAGTCAGCTGTCTTGTTCTTGCTATCTGTTTAGAGCTTCTCCATCATTGACTGCAAAGTATATAATCAATCTGATTTTGCTATTGACTATCTGTTGTTGTCCATGTCACCTCAGACATCTCTTGTGTTGTTGGAAGAGAGAATTCTCTTGATAAAACTGTTAGGCTTTTTGTACTCCAAGGCCAAGTTTACCTGTTTCTCCAGGTATCTCTTGACTTCCTACTTTTGCATTCCAAATTCTTATGATGAAAAGGACATCTTTTTTTAGATGTTGGTTCTAGAAGGTCTTGTAGGTCTTCATAGAATTGTTTTTACTTCATGTTCTTTGGCATTAGTGGTTGGGCATAGACTTGGATTACTGTGATATTGAATGGTTTGCCTTGGAAATTAACTGAGATCATTCTGTCATTGTTGAAATTGCACTCAAGTACTGCATGACAGACTCTTTTGTTGACTAAGAGGGCTACTCCATTTCTTCTAAGGGATTCTTGCCCACAATAGTAAGTATAATGGTCATGTGAATTTAATTCAGATGACCCAATCTCATCCATTTTAGTTTACTGATTCCTAAAATGTCGATGTTCACTCTTGTTGTCTCCTGTTTGACCATGTCAAATTTCTCTTGACTCATGGACCTAACATTCCAGATTCCTATGCAATATCATTCTTTATAGCATTAGACTTTACTTTTATGACCAGACACATCTACAACTAAGCGTCATTTCCACTTTGGCCCTGTCTCTTCATTCTTTCTGGAGATATTTCTCCACTCTTCCCCAGTAGCATATTGGACACCTACCAACCAGGAGGGCTCATCTTCTGGTCTCATATTGTTTTGCTTTTTCATACTGTTCACTAAGATCATGGCATCTGGTCCCATCACTTCATGGGAAATAGATGGGGAAACAGTGGAAACAGTGTCAGACTTTATTTTTTTGGGCTCCAAAATCACTGCAGATGGTGATTGCGGCCATGAAATTAAAAGACGCTTACTCCTTGGAAGGAAAGTTATGACCAACCTAGATAGCATATTCAAAAGTAGAGACATTACTTTGCCAACAAAGGTCCGTCTAGTCAAGGCTACGGTTTTTCCAGTGGTCATGTATGGATGTGAGAGTTGGACTGTGAAGAAGGCTGAGCGCCAAAGAATTGATGCTTTTGAACTGTGGTGTTGGAGAAGACTCTTGAGAGTCCCTTGGACTGTAAGGAGATCCAACCAGTCCATTCTGAAGGAGATCAGTCCTGGGTGTTCATTGGAAGGACTGATGCTAAAGCTGAAACTCTAATACTTTGGCCACCTCATGCAAAGAGTTGACTCATTGGAAAAGACTCTGATGCTGGGAGGGATTGGGGGCAGGAGAAGAGGATGACAGAGGATGAGATGGCTGAATGGCATCACCGACTCGATGGACATGGATTTGGGTGAATTCCGGGAGTTGGTGATGGACAGGGAGGCCTGGTGTGCTGCAATTCATGGGGTCACAAAGAGTTGGACATGACTGAACGACTGAACTGAACTGACAGGGTTCTCAAGGCAGAATGTTGGAGTGGTTTGCCATTCCCTTCTTCAGTGGACCATGTTTTGTCAAGTCCAGTGGACCACATTTTGCCTTAATTATTCTGCAGTATGCAGACAGTATTACTAATGAAATACTAGTTTAGGAAACCAAAGATCAGATAGGTTGTTACTGGCTTAGTGTCAGGTTGTACAGGAATCATAACCAAAATTCATTTCTTAAGAATTCTAATTGACCTCAAATGTCACAGCTACCCAAAACCTTTCCTTGGAGGGTCTGTGTGCAATGAAAAGGCAGATTATAAGTTCTTCAAGGAGTGCCTGGAGAATTTGCTGAAAAACTTTGCAGTAGTACCTCTCTAATTAAAAAGTGAGTTTTGTAAGAGAAATTCATGAAACAAATGGTATGGTGCTTGATTTATGGCTTTTCCATCAACATTGACCATGGAGCCTAATAGGAAAACAAACAAACAAACAAATAAAAACACCTACACTGATGGAAACTGATAAGGAAGCATCTGGTATGGTCTCTAGCAGAGAGGAGTTGATTGATGGAAAAAAAGAAAGGGAAAGAGGGAGAGTGGAAATATGGTTAGGGCTTTTCAAAACAGCTTTCAAAACAAAAAAGAATGGATCCCCAATTCAAGTCGCTTAGTTTCCAAAAGATAATACAGATGCATTTATGCCTCTCCAAAATATTCTATTTGACTTAACGTTTGGAGTGAAGTTTTGAATTTAACTTCAAGGAATATTTGAAAAACCTATTTTTGTTGATGTTTCTTCTCATATATGTACACAATTGAAATAAATTGATCTTTTGACCAAATCTGTTGTGAAAGAAATACTGTATATGTCATTATATGGATCCAAGTGCCACACTATATTAATAAAGCACATGACGTTATGGAAAAGAAACTTCTTAAAAATGAATCTCAGTTGACAAATTAATTATAACATGCTCTGTAAAACCTCTGGTAACAGTACTCTGTAATTATGTAGTTTATAACACATAATCTTTGAGGAGCTCAAGTCTTGTTAAGCTATGTTGTTAAATTTTTAATTAAAAACTTATGTGTGGAAACGGTGATAAATGATGGATGTATCTTTCCGTGTTGTGTAGGAAAGGGTTAGTGTTATGGCAGGACGTTCTTCCAGAATCAGTTTCTAGAGCACACCTCTAATCCAAAATTTTATCAGCACTATCAATTTATTCCAAAAGAAGCCCATTTTATTTATGAAATAAAAATGCAAACTCCTTTTGTCGAGTCTATTCATGGCCCTCTGGGCTTTCCAGGTGACTCAGTGGTAATGAATCTACCTGCCAATACAGGAGACACCAGGGATATGGATTCAATCCTTGGGTTGGGAAGATCCCTTGGAGAAGGAAATAGCAACCCATTCCAGTATTCTTGCCTGGAGAATCCTGTGGACAGTGGAGCCTGGTAGGCTACAGTCCACGGTGTCCCAAAAGTCAGACATGACTTAGCAACTAAACAATAACAACTCCTATCTCTCAAGTACCTCTTCAGTATCTTCCCACTGTTATTTCATCTGCCTTGAGTCCTTCCCACTCTGCCCCTCATGTGCCTGATACCCACAGCCATGCCAACGTCCACCATTAAAACAAAAAATTCTACTTGTAATTCAAGTTCTGATCAAATGCTACCTCCTCCATGAAAAGTACCCCATCCCACTTACCAGGCCAGTGACTAGTCACTTCTTTTCCTAAAATTCCAAAGTACATTATAATCAATGCCACACCAGAGAGAAAAATGTTCTATCATGTAGAATAATCTTTTGTGCATACTTTCCTTATCTCTTCCACCAGAATATAAATTCTTGACAGCAAAGAGCTGGACTTGTTTGTTTCTGAATTATCTACAGTGCTTAGCACAATGCCTAGTACATTTTAAACACTTGGTGAATATTTGGAGTATAAACAATCTGAAAAAGCAGCTTACAGGACATCACAAAACCTGATTATTTCCTGAATTATGATTATATTTATAATTATCATTACCGAATAGTGATGATTAAGATAAAAACAATGATAGCAATGAACATTTACTGAGGCATTACCATGTGCCAGACAGTGTTAAAGAATTTCACATATATTAATTGCCAAGACAATCGTGTGACTTCGATACTGCTGCTGCTAAGTCATTTCAGTTGTGTCAGACTCTGTGTGACCCCATAGACGGCAGCCCCCCAGGCTCCCCCGTCCCTCGGATTCTCCAGGCGAGAACACTGGACTTGGATACTATGATTGTTATTTTCATTTTGCTCATTGGGAGAACTGAGGCAGAGAAATCAGTGAATTTGCTCAAGTTTTACATAATGATATGTGGAAGGGCCAAGATTAAACCCAGGCAGTCTGTCTCCAGAGCCCTCACTCATTTCTTTATAAACAGCTCACCTCTTTTTGCCTTGCTCTCATATTCCAAATAAATGAAGTCTCATGCAGGCTCCCTCTCTCCCAGTTAATGAAAATACTCCTGTCCTCTCTTGAAAAGACCACATGTGTTGCAGTTACCAGCAGTGGCTGAGACTTTGGCCATCCTCAAAGAGAGCCATACTGTCTGCTTGATAAAAGCCGTAATTTTCCTGACCTGCTCCGGGCCTGGCCGCCTCAAAGAAAATGCAGGCAGACACTTGGCAACTGGGTTCTCCCAGACGCTCAACACAGGGCTGTGTTAGTGTTGGCAGTGGGGGATGGTTTGCTTCCTTCTCGGTTCGCGAACTGTCACATCAGCCTCTTTGATCCTCCCAGGGTCTTGAGTGCGCCAAGATCATTACTCCACGTCTTTGCTCTGTTTCAGATAATTGCCAGAGAAAACGCTAAGGTTGGTAATAACCAAGGCAGGGAAATATTGCTCCCTGCACGGTATACCGTTTATATATTGCATACTCAGAAAGGTTCCAGAGTGGAGGCATTGCTTATTTTTATTGCCTCAAAGCCCTGAAAGGGGGGAGAGGAATGAACAGAAATTGATACATCTGGAACAGGAGTCAGGCATGATTTACTCACATTTTTACCTGACCTGAAATTGCTTATTTAGAAAAAAGAAACATTATAAAGTCTCGGGAAAATGTCATGAATCAGAGCCAGCATGATTTCACATTGGGGCTCCATAAACTTTTTTTAGGCAAAGAAACTGTCCAGGAAAATCAAATGAGCCAAAGGTAGCCCTGCCACCGCGACCATCACCATAGCAACAGTTTCCTAGTGTGCTGCCTGGTGATGGCGCAGCTTAGAAGACTCAAACGCTGGTGGTTGCAAAGGAATGGAAACCTGCTGGTTCATTCAAGGCTGTTCTTACTTGGGCAGAGTGTGACTGCTGGTTTAGGAAAGTAACAGACAAGAGACTTTCACCAAAACACTAGTTTATTGCCTCAAAAATTGCTTTGCCCTGACCACACACTACATCACTGAAACACAACTACAGGAAGTTAGAAGAGAAAAAAAAAAGTTGATTAAAGCCTTCCATCCTGCTTTAATGGTTCCCTTACCTCTTGTGTTCTTGGCACTTTATAAGCAATATGAGCACAGTTATGAAGCAATTAGATAATAAATGCTATTCTTATAGCTACCAGCTGGAAGAGACTTTACAGACCATCAATTTTTTTTTAATTAACTCAAGTCCAGACTTTATTTGAATTTCATCTGTTTTTCCATTAAGGTCTTCTTTTGGTTCCAGGACTCAATCCAGGAAAGCACATTGCATTTGGTTGTCATGTCTCTTCTGTCTCCTCTGATTTGTGACCGTTTCTCAGTGTTTTCTTTTTTAAAAACATGTCCTTGACAGTCCTTTGGAGCATTAGCAAGGGATCCTGTAGAATGTCCTACAATTTGAGTTTGTCTGATGTCTTTCTCATAAGCAGGCTGGAGTCACGTTGTTTGGAGGAAGAAGATCAGAGAGAAGAAGTGCCCCTCTTATCTCATCATATTGAGAGTACATGAAGACCACATGCCATCATTGTGATATTAACATTTGTCACTTAGTTACTGTTGTGTTTGCCAGGTTTCTCCAGGGTAAAGTTAATGTTTTTCTTTTCCCTATTCTATTATTTTGAAATGAGTCATAAAGCCTAGGCCATTTGGGTGCAAAGGAGGGTCAAGCTTCACCCCTTAGAGTGGGGAGTATCTACATGTATTATTTAGAATTCTTCTATAAAAAAGATTTGACTCTTCTTTCCCATTTTTAAAGTGCAATTATTCATTTCTCTCAACAACCAAGGAAACATTTAATGTAAAGATGGGCACAATAAAGGACAAAAATGGTATGGACCTAACAGAAGCAGAAGATATTAAGAAAGGTGGCAAGAATACACAGAAGAATTATACAAAAAAAGATCTTAATGACCCAGATAACCATGATGGTGTGATCACTCACCTAGAGCCAGACATCCTGGAGTGCAGAGTTAAGTGGGCCTTAGGATGTATCACTACCAACAAAGCTAGGAGATGATGGAATTCCAGCTGAGCTATTTCAAATCCTAAAAGATGATGCTGTGAAAGTGCTGCACTCAATATACCAGCAAATTGGGAAAACTCAGCCACAGGACTGGAAAAGATCAGTTTTCATTCCAATCCCAAAGAAAGGCAAAGCCAAAGAATTCTCAAATTACCGCACAATTGCACTCATCTCATATGCTAGCAAGTAATGCTTAAAATTCTCCAAGCCAAGCTTCAGCAGTACATGAACTAGTTCTGAACTTCCAGATATTCAAGTTGGATTTAGAAAAGGCAGAGGAACCAGAGATCAAATGGCCAACATCCACTGGATCATCGAAAAAGCAAGAGACTTCCAGAAAAACATCTACTTCTGTTTTATTGACTATGCCAAAGCCTTTGACTCTGTGGATCACAGCAAACTGTGGAAAATTCTTCAAGAGATGGGAATATCAGACCACCTTACCTGTCTCCTGAGAAATCTGTATACAGGTCAAGAAGCAACAGTTAGAACAGGAAATGAAACAACAGACTGGTTCCAAATCGGGAAAGGAGTACATCGAGGCTGTATATTGTCACCCTGCTTATTTAACTTATATGCAGAGTACATCATGTGAAATGCTGGGCTGGATGAAGTACAAGCTAGAATCAAGATTCCTGGGAGAAATATCAATAACCTCAGATATGCAGATGACACCACCCTTATGGCAGAAAGTGAAGAGGAACTGAAGAGCCTCTTGAGGAAAGTGAAAGAAGAAAATGAAAAAGTTGGCTTAAAATTCAGCATTCAAAAAACTAAGATCATGGCATCCAGTCCCAACACTTCATGGCAAATAGAAGGGGAAACAATGGAAACAGTGAGAGACTTTGTTTTTTTGAGCTCCAAAATCACTGCAGATGGTGACTGCAGCCATGAAATTAAAAGATGCTTGTTCCTTGCAAGAAAAGCTATGACCAACCTAGACAGCATATTCAAAAGCAGAGACATTACTTTGCCAACAAAGGTTCGTGTAGTCAAGGCTATGGTTTTTCCAGTAGTCATGTATGCATGTGAGAGTTGGACAATAAAGAAAGCTGAGCACTGAAGAATTGATGCTTTTGAACTGTGGTGCTAGAGAAGACTCTTAAGAATCCCTTGGACTGCAAGGAGATCAAACTAGGAAATCAGCCCTGAATATTCATTGGAAGGACTGGTGCTAAAGATGAAGCCCCAATACTTTGGCCACCTGATGCGAAGATCTGACTCATTGAAAAAGACCCTGATGCTGGGAAAGATTGAAGGCTGGAGGAGAAGGGGACAACAGAGGATGAGATGGTTAGATGGCATGACCGACTCAATGGACATGAATTTGAGCAAGCTCTGGGAGTTGGTGATGGACAAGGAAGCCTAACGTGCTGCAGTCCATGTGGTTGCAAAGAGTAGGACACAACTGTGCAACTGAACTGAACTCAACTGATCAACATGTACTAATGTACATTTATTTTACACTTTGGATTATAATTCCATAGTGTGTTATTTATTTTGTTTACCAAAGTGTTCCAACTTTGGCCATTGAAATCTTCCCTTCGTTGACTTCCTTTGACATGTCCCCATCTATTTATTTGTCAAGCACTTTCTTCCTTTTTGGTACCACGAGATGCTCCAGGCTCATCTTTTATTTTACCTGCCCCAGTTTTAGTCTCAGGTATTTCTCCAAGGAGCCCTGGTTCCTTCTACTTGAGAACTGTTTCAAGAAACCAAGCGGACCATCAGGTTTTAACTTCCTCATTGGTCAAACAAAGAAGCTGAGGTGCAAATGAGGAGATAAATTATCCAGGATCTGGCACTGAGTTAGTGGCAGGCACAAATTAGGATCTGGGTCTGACTCTTGGTTCCATAATTTTTCCTTTACTATAGTTTTTGTTGTGTATCTAGTCTTTCCCAGCTAGCTTGGTGAAATCTCTTTTGTGCCTCTTGTAGTGTCAGGCACAAAATAGTCAACAAATGCATGAATCAACTCTCTGCATCACATTTATCCAGCCTTATTTTTCACTGCCCAGGTCAGACTTTCATTAACTCTTGCCCTGGACTATTACAATCTCCTTTGAAATGGAAAATTTTCTCTTCTTTAATCTGTTCTACTCATCATTGCAAGATCAAGGATAAAATAGTAGAGTTGTCATCATTTCTCATCCAACACCATTTTATAGAATAAAATTTAACTCCACAGCATGTCAACTTATTCCTCTTTACCATTTCTCACAAATCTTGAACAGTCTTTTAAAACCATCTTAGCAAGTTTTACTACATGATGTGTTGCACAGAAAAGAGGGACCCTCAGATACAGTCTTAGCTTTCATCTTTGCTTTCACCCATTCCATCTGTGCCTTTCACCAAATTCACATTTTTCTTTCCCATCCCAGAACAAGTCCATGTTTCTTTCACAGGTTTTAACCAGTGTTCTTGGGTCTGATTTCTCGGAATAGTGCTCTATTAATTATCATCTCTGAAGCTTATATTGCTTTTCTCTTTATCTACTGGTTCATTCTATTGAACATGTTTACATATGAATTCTTTCCAATCCTTGAAAAAACCCCAGCAACAACTCCCCTTGCCCTTTCTTCTTCACATATGGTTTTTCCCTTTCATTTACCCTCTATTACTTTTAAAAAAAGTCTCCACTCACAGCTTCAACATTCCTATTTACTATTGATTGACTGACTTACCCTACCTGGATTCAGATTCCCCACCCTAATCATCTATTTATAGTATCTGTAAAGTATCATGAATGATCTCTTTAAAATTTTTAATTAACCCATCAGCCATGGTCACAGTAGGAAACAGCACATTCAAAGGGTTTAATTTTAATAAGGTAAATTTTAGTGAAGTGAAATAACCCTGTGGGGAGGTTATGAGAGCTAACCACAGTCTCCAGGGGCTAGTCAGAGCAGGAAAGCAAGGGCTGGAGCAGTAAGTGAGGAGAGAAGTGCTATCGGAAACAAACAAGAGCTGTAACAATCGAATATGAGCTGTGGCCTTAGCAGAAGAAAACCAGCCTCCACCATAACCACTGGCCAGCAGAGAAGGAAGAGAGAAGAAATTTCTTATTTTGCTCTTCTTTTACCCTTTGATGTCCTTCTGGTGCCTTTTCATTATTTAACCCAAACTTGTGCATGCTTCATGCTAAGTCATTTCAGTCGTGTCCAATTCTTTGCGACCCTATTAACTGTAGCTCTCCAGGCTCCTCTGTCCATGGGATTCTCCAGGCAAGAATACTGGAGTGGGTTGCTGTGCCCTCCTCCAGGGGGTCTTCCCCACCCAGGGATTGAACCAGCATCTCCTGCATTGGTAGGCAGATTCTTTACCACTGAGCCACCAGAGAAGCCCCTTCTTTTAATAATGCATTTTTAAAAAACACTATTGTGCACCCACCATGCTGAGAGCACTGTGCTAGACACAAGATCCAGTGATGAAAAAATAGGCATCGCCCCTTCTTTGAGGGAACTTAATTTCTGACAGCTCCTTTTTCATACATTCTACCAGCTCTTCCCTTCTATTCCTTGTTTAATATTGTCATTCCTCAGAATTTTCTCCTTGGATCTCCTCTCTCCTTATTATCTCAGGGCTTTTGTTCTCACATGCATGCAAGAACTTCCAAATCCATATTCTAAACTTAGACTCTGGCTTGTTAGCAAAGGATTCAAGGCCCTTGATATACTGGTCTCAACCTTTTCACTCTTATCTTCTTACTTTCTCTTATACTCTCTATACTCATCCCACCCATAAAGGATCCAACACAGGGTTTTTGTTTTGTTTTAATCTTTTTTGTTCACAGATGTCTCTGGAGTGCCTCTAATAGTATCTGACATATAATAGGCACTCAATAAATGTTTATTGAATAATGACTGAATTGTTTCCATGAAATCAGATTACTCTCTACTCCCCAAACATATGAACTTGCTTATTTCATCACCTTTGCTCATAAATTTTGTTGCATCATCTCCACCATCTGTAATCCAATCTACCTTCAAGTCCCAACTTAAGTATCATTTCCCCTATGAGCCTTCTTTGATATTGTCTAATCAGAATTAACCCATTCATCTTCTGTACTGTCAGTATGCCTTATTAATATTTCTTCTTCAGAACTGTGACTATGCCATATATTTTGGTTAAATTTATATATTTATCTTTTTCCAGTTTTTAAGGTATAATTGACAAATTAAAATTATGTATATTTAAGTATACAGTGTAATGTTTTGATGTATGCATACATTATAAAACTATTACCACAATCAAGTTAATTAATATAGTTATGATTTTTTTATGGTGAGAACACTTAAGATACATCTCTTAATTGACTCTATTCACCATGCTGTACACTAGATCTCCAGAACATAAGCATATTCATTCTACATTACTGAGCCTTTGTCGCCTTTAGTCAATAGATGTATATATTTTTTATCTCCTCTCACAACAGTCTGAAGTTACCTAGACTGCTTATTCATAGCTATTCCTCCCCAACCTGTTCATAGATCCTGTCAAAGTGCTTTGTTAAATTTAAGAAGATAAGCATTAAGTGACTGCTTAAACAAATTCATTTCTCTCAGGCACTTAAAATATTGACTATCTATCCCTATACATTATTAATGCGTGTGAAAAGTCCAGATTCTTCCTTTGCACAGAAGTGAGGACATATTGCATCTCTCATTTTGTGGTTCCTGAGAGTCATCAGAAGGTATAGTCATAAGAAGGTGCAGATCAGATAGCACCAATGGATGCACCTCCAGGCTCTGAAGGTGACCAGGCTGCATTCAGCATGACCTTCTGAACCTTCAACTCTGTGATGCCATACTAGCCTATCTGTACTGTGAAATGTATATGACCAATCCTAGGTAAACTCAATTATATTGATAGGAAGCCACATTGATCCAACTTGACTTTTGCAGGAAAAAGAAAGTATCTAAGAGTATAGTAGATATATACAGAAATCCAGAATAAATTTCTGATTAATTTATAAGTATTAAAATTGATCTTCTCGGTTCTATGGAATTAATTGAACTTTGTTTGTCATGATTCAGCTGGCCCTACTTTTGAATCTGTTAATATTTATCATACCCCATGAGCTGGAGATCAGCAGCCAAAGTTGGATGGGGCTTTAGTAATACCCATCTGGCTTCCTTCTTCATTCCTCCACTAACACGTGGTGCGAATCATGCTTCCACTTTTCTATATGTGTTTTGGTCTTGGCTCCTGATTTATGATGAGTGACTATCAAATCAGATCAGATCAGATCAGTCACTCAGTCGTGTCCGACTCTTTGCGACCCCATGAATTGCAGCACGCCAGGCCTCCCTGTCCATCACCAACTCCCGGAGTTCACTCAGACTCACGTCCATCGAGTCAGTGATGCCAGCCAGCCATCTCATCCTCTGTTGTCCCCTTCTCCTCCTGCCCCCAATCCCTCCCAGCATCAGAGTCTTTTCCAATGAGTCAACTCTTCACATGAGGTGGCCAAAGTACTCAAGTTTCAGCTTTAGCCTCATTCCTTCCAAAGCAATCCCAGGGCTGATCTCCTTCAGAATGGACTGGTTGGATCTCCTTGCAGTCCAAGGGACTCTCAAGAGTCTTCTCCAACACCACAGTTCAAAAGCATCAATTCTTCAGTGCTCAGCCTTCTTCACAGTCCAACTCTCACATCCATACATGATCACTGGAAAAACCATAGCCTTGACTAGACAAACCTTTGTTGGCAAAGTAATGTCTCTGCTTTTGAATATGCTATCTAGGTTGGTCATAACTTTCCTTCCAAGGAGTAAGCGTCTTTTAATTTCATGGCTGCAGTCACCATCTGTAGTGATTTTGGAGCCCAGAAAAATAAAGTCTGACACTGTTTCCACTGTTTCCCCATCTATTTCCCATGAAGTGGTGAGACTGGATGCCATGATCTTCGTTTTCTGAATGTTGAGCTTTAAGCCAACTTTTTCACTCTCCACTTTCACTTTCATCAAGAGGCTTTTTAGTTTCTCTTCACTTTCTGCCATAAGGGGGTGTCATCTGCATATCTGAGGTTATTGATATTTCTCCCGGCAATCTTGATTCCAGCTTGTGTTTCTTAGAATACACATATAGCCATAAGAATTTCTGCACACAAATTTATTCCCCTGACTTCAAGAATATGAAAATCTCCACCTGCCTCAGCTTACAATAAACTAAAAATGAAAACTGTAGCCTCCCAAGGACAACTGTAAACTATCAATTAAAAATATTGATTGATGAATAAATAGGATTAAAGGCTCAGAGGAGAGAATGAACATGTGGATGTGGAGGTGGGCAGGGAGGGTGGGACAAACTGGGAGAATAGCATTGACAATGCTACCATGTGCAAAATAGCTAGCTAGCAGGAAAGCTGCTCTATAGTATAGGGAGCTCAGCTTGGTGCTCTGTGGTGACCCAGAGGGGCAGAATGTTCCTAGGCCCACAGTCTATCTTTTGGATTCCCATTAAATCTGTGTCTCACAATTGGCTTTCAACCAGTGGAATCTGACTGAAAGTGATATATACTACCTCAGTGTCTGGGCAATAAAGATTTCCTGTGCTCCAGCCTCTATGATTTATCCCTTGCAAAGTGTTACCATCTCATCCCTTGCAGATGAACGTGGTAACTTGAAAGCTACATGATGAAGATGGCATGGCCTGAAGGCAAAAGGATTGAATGACAACTTGGAGAAGAACTGGCCAGTGTTGAGGGATACCTCTTTTAGACTTTATGTAGTAAATTTCTATTACTTTGATGGTTAGAAAGGCTCATTAATTAAAAAGAGAGTCGAGAGAGGTGTTAAGAAATAGAAGTGTCAAATAAATTGTGTAAAGATAATAATACAGGATGACAGTGAAAGAGTTAGTCACTCAGTCATGTCCAACTCTTTGAGAGGACCCATGGACTCTAGCCCTGTCAGGGTCCTCTGTCCATGAAATTCTCCAGGCAAGAGTACTGGAGTGGGTAGCCATTCCCTTCTCTAGGGGATCTTCCCAACCCAGGGACTGAACCTGGGTCTCCTCCATTATAGGTGGAATCATTACTGTCTGAGCCACCAGGGAAGCCCATAAATTAAATTTTATTCTCATTAGATGGTATAGTTGGAGTTGCTGCTCATGCTAACTTCCTCCAAAAAACAAGACAGCCTATTTGTTTAAAAAAAAAAAAAGTGATTTTTTTTTTTTTTTATTAATTTGCCTTAGGCTTGATCACTTATGGCCAGCAATGTGGGAAGGACAATTTAGCAACATAAATACACGTTCATGAGTCCAAGGCTAAGTAATGTAATCTAACAGGCAAGAAATATTCTAAGAAAGAAATATTCCTCTAAAGAAAATAGTTTCCAGAAATACATTGTTGTCTCCACTAGTTGGAATCCTCTTCATTACTGTGGAAAGCAGTTTAACTCCTTAGAGTCCCACTGACTCAAACATCTTCATTCCAGGAAAGATATTTGTTCTTTGTTTACTTAAGTAATTCTCTCTGGGGAAAGTTATGCCACATCAAAGGGATGCACTGCCTCAAATGTTTGTCAAGCCTGTACTTTCCAGAAAGGAGAAAAATACTTAAAACTTTTAGGTAACAGATTTTTTTTCAGAATCTATGTAGAAAGGATTCCAAAATATTTATCACTGGATACAAGTTACATACTGTACATAGTATTCTTTCAGCTTTATTATTTTTTCAAGGATGATAAGATCTAAATTTGGATATGACATTCATCCAAGTTTTCATTGTTCCCTTCATGAATGTTCTAGAGTTTACTAGTGCCAAAAATTGACAGAGAGATATGAGATAAAAGTGGGAACTTTACCAAGCATTTTTAGGTGAAATCTACTGAGCTCATTATTATCCATGAGATAAAATATAAAAAGCAATATGGGTTATTGATCAAGAATTTTGGCTTTGCCTTCTGGAAGGGTAGGTGTATTTGCTGAGTTATGCTGAGTAGCCTGGCATGTACAATACTGGTTTATAATCCTTCCAATATCAAAATCAATTCCAGGCCACTGGGCAATGCTACTAGCCAAGGTTTTCACATGAACAATTCCCAAGTGTGCTATATGCAGAATGGCCAAGAAAATGTGGTGACTGCTTTTTGGAGGATCAGCAGGATTTCTCCATGAAAGGCCTTCTTTATGATCAAATAACTCACACTGATTAGCTTTGAGCTGTTGTTATTCAGTCATTAAGTCGTGTCTTTTCAGTTGTTGTTATTCAGTCATTAAGTCGTGCTCTGACTCTTTGTGACCCCACGAACTGTAGTCTGCCAGGCTCCTCTATCCATGGGATTTCCCAGGCAAGACTATTGGACTGGGTGGCCATTTCCTTCTCCAGGGGATCTTCCCAACCCAGGAAATGAACCTGTGTCTCCTGCTTGGCAGGCAGATTTTTTACCGCTGAGAACCAGTGAAGTGTTAGCTTTGAGTAGCTTGAATTTATTTGACTGACTTCCTTCTCTAAACCTAACTGACTTCCTTCTCTATACCTAACTGAAGATATGGACCAATCTAGTAAAAAAAAAAAAAAATTATATTTGTGCCAAGACACATAATAATGATGAGAGGAAGGAAGCTGATATGTGCCCATTCCACAAAGTGGGCTCTTCTCAGTGTTTAAACTTTATATCAATTAATTAAAACACTAAGAAATATTTCAGAGTTCCATACATAACAACTTAGAAAGGAGGCCAAAGCCAGGAGTTTGATTTTCTTACTCCTCACCATGATAGTCAAACACGGGTAAAAATTTTGCTACCATAGAAGATCATTTTTGAACCAAATGTAATTGGTGCTTCAGGATCATCTGGAATCTGGTGACCAAATATTATTTCAGCATTATTATCAATTTATTGCTGTTCAGTTGCTAAGTTGTGGCCAACTCTTTGTGACCCCATGGACTTCAGCATGCCAGGCTTCCCCGTGCTTCACCATCTCCTGAAGTTTGCTTAAATTCGTGTCCATTGAGTCGTGATGCTATCTAACCATCTCATCCTCTGCCACCCCCTTCTCCTCTTGCCCTCAGTCTTTCCCAGCATCAGAGTCTTTTCTAATCAGTCAGGTCTTCACATCAGGTGGCCAACGTACTGGAACTTCAGCTTCAGCATCAGTCCTCCCAATAAATATTCAGGTTTAATTTCTTTTGGGATTGACTGGTTTGATTTCCTTGCTGATGGAGGGACTCTCAAGAATTTCCCCCAGCACCACAATTTGAAGGTATCAGTTCTTTGGCACTCAGCTGTCTTTGGGCTTCCTTGGTTGCTCAGATGGTAATGAATCCACCTGCAATACAGGAGATCTGGCTTCGACCCCTGGGTCAGAAAGATCACCCGGAGATGGGAATGGTAACCCAAACCCACTCCAGAACTCTTGATTGCAGAATTTCATGGACAGAGGAGGCTGGTGGGCTTGAGTTCATGGGATGGCAGAGAGTCAGACATGACTGAGCAACTAACATACAAAACCAGCAAAGTAATGTTTTTGCTCTTTTTTTTCTCTTTAAATTTATTTATTTTTAATTGGAGAATAATTGCTTTACAGAATTTTGCTGCTTTCTCTTAAACATCAACATGAATCAGCCATAGATATACATATATCCCCTCCCTCTTGAAACTCCCTCCCATCTCCCTCCCCATCCCATCCCTCTAGGTTGCTGCAGAGCCTCCATTTGAGTTCCCTGAATCATACAGTAATTTCCCATTGGCTGGAGAGGGTGTGGAGAAAACGGAATGCTCTTACACTGTTGGTGGGAATGCAAATTGATACAGCCACTATCAAAGATGGTCTGAAGACTCTTTAAAAAACTAGGAATAAAACCACAATATGACCCAGTAATCCCACTAACAGGCATATACCCTGAGGAAACCAAAATTGAAAAAGACACATGTACCCCAATGTTCACTGCAGCACTATTTACAGTAGCTAGAACATGGAAGCAACCTAGATATCCATCGATAGATGAATGGATAAAGAAGCTGTGGTACATATACACAATGGAATATTCAGTTCAGTTCAGTTGCTCAGTCGTGTCCGACTCTTTGCAACCCAATGAATCGCAGCACGCCAGGCCTCCCTGTCCATCACCAACTCCCAGAGTTCACTCAGACTCACATCCATCAAGTCGGTGATGCCATCCAACCATCTCATCCTCTGTCATTCCCTTCTCCTCCTGCCCCCAATCCCTCCCAGCATCAGAGTCTTTTCCAATGAGTCAACTCTTCGCATGAGGTGGCCAAAGTACTGGAGTTTCAGCTTTAACATCATTCCTTCCAAAGAACACCCAGGGCTGATCTCCTTCAGAATGGACTGGTTGGATCTCCTTGCAGTCCAAGGGACTCTCAAGAGTCTTCTCCAACACCACAGTTCAAAAGCACCAATTCTTTGGCACTTCATACAGCCTTCTTCACAGTCCAATTCTCACATCCATACATGACCACAGGAAAAACCATAGTCTTGACTAGACGGACCTTTGTTGGCAAAGTAATGTCTCTGCTTTTCAATATGCTATCTAGGTTGGTCATAACTTTCCTTCCAAGGAGGAAGCGTCTTTTAATTTCATGGCTGCAGTCACCATCTCCAGTGATTTTGGAGCCCCCAAAATAAAGTCTGACACTGTTTCCACTGTTCCCCATCTATTTTCCATGAAGTGATGGGACCAGATGCCATGATCTTCGTTTTCTGAAAAGCTTTAAGCCAACTTTTTCCCTCTCCTCTTTCACTTTCATCAAGAGGCTTTTTAGTTCCTCTTTACTTTCTGCCATAAGGGTGGTGTCATCTGCATATCTGAGGTTATTGATATTTCTTCCGGCAATCTTGATTCCAGCTTGTGCTTCTTCCAGCCCAGCGTTTCTCACGATGTTCTCTGCATATGGAATATTACTCAGCCATAAAAAGGAATGCATCTGAGTCACTTCTAACGAGGTGGATGAACCTGGAGCCTATTATATGGAATGAAATATCTCTTTGCTTTTTAACACGCTGTTAGGTTTATCATAGCTTGTCTTCCAAGGAGCAAGTGTTTTTTAATTTCATGGCTCCAGTTACTGTCAGAAGTGATTTTGGAGCCCAAGAAAATAAAATCTGTCACTTCTTCAATTTTTTCCCCTTCTATTTCCATGAAGTGATGGGCCTGGGTGCCATGATTTTAGTTTTTTTAATGTTGAGATTTAAGCCAGCTTTTTCACTTTTCTCTTTCATCTTCATCAAGAGATTTTTTGATTCCTCTTCACTTTCTGCCCTTAAAGTTGTATCATCTGCATATCTGAAGTTGTTGATATTTCTGCTGAAAATCTTAATTTTAGCTTGTCCAGCATTTCACATGATGTACCCTGTGTAGAAGTTAAGAAAGCAAGGTGACAAGATACAGCCTTGTTGTACTCCTTTCCCAATTTTGAACCAGCCTGTTGTTTCATGTCCAGTTTTAACTGTTGCTTCTTGACCCACAGACAAGTTTCTCAGGAGACCGGTAAGGTGGTCTGGTACCCTCATTTGTTTAAGAATGTTCCACAGTTTGTTGTGATCCACACTGTCAAAGGCTTTCACATAGTCAATGAAGCAGAAGTAGATGTCTTTCTGGAACTCCTTGTTTTCTCTCTTAGTATTATCACTACTTTTACTCTGTGCTTATTTTGATCAGGCACTGGACTAAGTATACTACTTATTTCATTTATCTCTTTCGACAATATTTTGGGATAAATATGAATTTGTTTCTATTTTAAGTTGCTTGTCCCTGATTACATAACTTCTGTGTAGAAGGTGTTAAAATTCAACCTAAGTTGCCTTGAGGACTCAAAATAGAGTGAGATTCAGTGACTATTTTATATCTAGAAAGTATCTTCTGATATCTAGAAAATATATTTGAGTACTGGTAAATTCAAAACTTTGGAAATTCTTTAAATGGTGGAAAATCAAGTGGCTTAACTATGTCTGCTTGCCTTTTATAATAGATATCCAGAAACAAATAGCCCAGGAAATTTTTATGTATTTCCTTTGTTTTTGCTTAAAAAAATTTAATTACATGTAGATAATATTTAGTGTCCACCAGAATGGCAAAACTTAATGTCTGATAACACTAATTGGTGAAGAAGATGTGGGGAAATGGGTACCTGGCACATAACTGTAGGAGTCTACTTTGGTACAACTACTTTTTAGAGCAGTGTCAACATTTAACTTAAACATGTCAGTACTCTGCAAGTCTACTACTTGAGAGGTTTCATACATGTTGTGCAAAGAGATGTGCACAAGGATGTTTGGTATAACTCAGTCTGTGAGATCAACAAAATGAAAACAACCTAATTGCTCCACATTAGAGAAATATGAACTATGAAACTCACTACAGTATTAAATTTAAAAACTCAAGTCACAATTTGATAGAGTTTTATATTTGTATAGAGTAATGTGTTCATGCAAAATTTTATACACGGGAAAACACTAGGATATCTTGTTAGACATTCAGGGATGTATAGTTTACAGATAGAAATGTCTGTGACTTACATGCATCTTAAACTCAGAAATGATCTATGTCAAAGGTAAAATGATAATTACCTTTGGGGGAATATTTTCCCCCTAGGAAGACCACCATTGCAGTTGAGAGCCCAGTGCCTCTGGAATGGATCATTTGAGATAAGCCCAACTCTGTCTCTTAGAAGCTTTGTGACTGGGACAGGGGCCCTAACTTTGCAGAACCTTAGTTTCCTTGTCTGTAAGTGAAGCAAAGAATACATAACTAATAATATATGTCAAGCGCTTAGCATCAAGTAGAGATCTAATAAATACTCCTTCTCTTTACTTTCTCAAATAGGTTCATTCTTCAAGTTATTTCTTTAGGATAGAGCACCATAGGTAGAATTATTAGGTCAACTAGTATGAACATTTTTATTGTCCTTGATGTTTATTTCCAAATTGCTTTTCAAAGGAGTTCTGAGTTAAATGACATCATCTACATGTGAGATGACCAATTTCACCACACCCTTGCCAGCACAGGGAGTTTGGATTCAAATTTTCTGGTTAATTGTTTAAAAAGAAGAGTAGTCTGTTGCTATTTTAAGTTGAATCTCTTTGACTAATAGTAGGAATGAATATTTTGCCCTGTTTCCTGTTTTCTTCCATCACTTTTGTCTATTTAACTAAATTGGTGAATGTGAATTGGCACTTTTCCTTTTTAATATGGATGAATTAGTATTTTATTTTTTTCTTCTAATGCAGAGATCATATCATATTTATTTTTGTATAGCTAACATTATAACTTGCCCAGAGTAAGTTTCTCTCAATACATTTTTTGTTTAGCTCAATGGGTTTTTGTATATTCACAAAGTTGTTCAATCACCAATAAATCTCATTCTAGAACATTTTTAACACCCTAAGTAGATACCTCATGTACATTAACTGTGATTTCCCCACTTCTGCTCCCCTCTTACATTCCAATATCAGGCAACCCCTAGTTTACTTTCTGTCTATGGGTTTGCCTATTCTGAACATTTCTTATAAGTATGTCCAAGCAATGTGGGGTCTTTGCTACTTGGCTTCTTTCACGTAGCACAATATTTTCAATTTTCATCAATGTTGTAGCATGTACCATTACTTCATTCATTTTTAATGCTGAATAATATTCCATTGTATAGGTATACCACCATTCTTCAGGGATGGACATTGATATTCTTTCCATTTTTTGGCTATTATAAATCATTCAATATAAACATTCATGTACATATATTTGTGTGTACATAGTTTTATTTATCTACGGTATATATCTAGTGAAATTGATGGGTCAAATAGTAACTATTTAGCATTTTGAGGAATTATATCCCAAAGTGGCTATACCACTCTATTTTCATCTCCAGATCCTCACCAACAATTGTGATTACTGCTATTATAAATGACATTATCTTATTAATTTTATTTTCAGGTTGTTCATTGCTTGTGCATACAAATAAAATTTTCATATATTAATCTTTATTCTGCTGCACTGTTGAACTGATGTATTTTGGGAAAGTATTCAATCTTTTACTATGAAGTATGATGTTAAAGACTCCCCTGGTGGGTCAGACAGTAAAGCATCTGCCTACAATGTGGTAGACCTGGGTTCAATCCCTGGGTCAGGAAGATCTCCTGGAGAAGGAAATGGCAACCCACTCTAGTATTCTTGCCTCAAAAATCCCATGGATGGAGGAACCTGGTAGGTTACAGTCCATGGGGTTGCAAAGAGTTGGATATGACTGAGCGACTTCACTTTCACTTTTCCCTTTCATGCATTGGAGAAGGAAATGGCAACCCATTCCAGTGTTCTTGCCTGGAGAATCCCAGGGACGGGAGAGCCTGGTGGGCTGCTGTCTATGGAGTCGCACAGAGTTGGACACGACTGAAGCGAATTAGTAGCAGCAGCAGCAGCAACAACAGAAGCAGAAGATATTAAGAAGAGGTGGCAGGAATACACAGAAGAACTATACAAGAAAGCTTTTAATGACTCAGATAATGACAGTAGTGTGCTCACTCACCTAGACCCAGACATCCTGGAGTGTGAAGTCAAGTGGGCCTTAGGAAGCATTACTCTGAACAAAGCTAGTGGAGGTGATGGAATTCCGGGTGAGCTATTTCAAATCCTAAAAGATGATGCTGTCCATGTGCTGCACTCAATAAGTCAACAATTTTGGAAAACTCTGCAGTGGCCACAGGACTGGGAAAGGTCAATCATTCCAGTCCCAAAGAAGGGAAGTGGCAAGAATGTTCAAACTACTGTAAAATTGTGCTCATTTCACACGCTAGCAAGTGAAAGTCATTCAGTCTTGTCTGACTCTTTGTGACCCCATGGACTATACAGAATACATAGAATTCTCCAGGCCAGCAAGGTCATACCCCAAATCCTTCAAGCTAGTCTTTGATAGCATATGAACTAAGAGCTTCCAGACTTACAAGCCAGGTTTCAGAGGCAGAGGAACCAGAGATCAAATTGCCAGAATTCACTGGATCATGGAGAAAGCAAGGGATCCAGAAAAACATCTACTTCAGCTTCATTGACAACACTAAACCCTGTGAGTATGTGAATCACAACAAACTGTGGAGTATTCTTAAAGAGATAAGAGTACCAGACCACGTTGCCTGCCTCCTGAGAAACCTGTATTCTGGTAAAGAAGTAATAGAACTGAACATGGAGCAATGGATTGGTTCCAAATTTGGGAAAGGAATATGTCAAGGCTGCATTTTGTCATCCTGCTTATTTAACTTCTATGCATAGTACATCATACTAAATGCCAGGCTGGAGGAATTATAAACTAGAATCAAGATTGCCAGGAGAAATACCAATAACCTCATATATACAGATGATACCACACTGCTGCTGCTGCTAAGTCGCTTCAGTTGTGTCCGACTCTGTGCGACCCCACAGACGGAAGCCCACCAGGCTCCCCCGTCCCTGGGATTCTCCAGGCAAGAACACTGGAGTGGGTTGCCATTTCCTTCTCCAATGCATGAAAGTGAAAAGTGAAAGTGAAGTCGCTCAGTCGTGTCCGACTCTAGCGACCCCATGGACTGCAGCCTACCAGGCTCCTCCATCCATGGGATTTTCCAGGAAAAAGTACTGGAGTAGGGTGCCTTTGCCTTCTCTGGATACCACACTAATGGCAGAAAATGAAGAGGAACTAAATAGCCTCTTAATGAAGGTGAAAGAGGAGAGTGAAAGAGCTGGCTTGAATCTCAATTAAAAAAGAAAATGGCATCAGGTCCCATCACTGCATGGCAAATAGATGGGGAAAATGGAAGCACTGACAGATTTTATTTTCCTGGACTCCAAAATCACTGTGGACAGTGATTTTAGCCATGAAATTAAAAGACACTTTCTCCTTGGAAGGAAAGCTATGACAAACCTAGACAGCATAGCATATTAAAAAGCACAGATATCACTTTGCTGACAAAGGTCCATATAGTCAAATCTATTTGTTTTTTTTTTTTTCAGTAGTCATGTATGGATGAGAGACTTGGACCATAAAGAAGGCTGAGCGCTGAAGAATTGATGCTTGCGAATCGTAGTGCCAGAGAAGACTCTTGAGAGTCCCTTGGACTGCAAGGAGATCAATCAATACTAAAGGAAATCAACCTTGAATATTCATTGGAAGGACTGATGCTGAAGCTGAAGCTCCAATACTTTGGCCACCTAATGCAAAGAGTTGACTCATTGGAAAAGACACTGATGCCAAGAAAGATTGAAGGCAAAAGGATAAAAAGGTGGCAAAGGATAAGATGATTAGATAACATCACTGACTCAATGGACGTGAATCTGAGCAAACTCTGGGAGAAAGTGGAGGACAGAGGAGCCTGGCATGCTACAGTCTATGAGGTCACAAATAGTCAGATGTAACTTAGCATCTGAACAACAACAAATACCACCACCATGATCTTGACTATGAGTTATTGTAGATACCAAAATAATAAAATAAAAAAGAAATGTTAAATATTTGAGATCCATTTAGAAAACTTGAATTTCATTTTCCTATTTAAGTTCTCCTTATCAGCATTGAAATCATAGAACATAAGTTATTTCAAGCTGGGAAGGAACCTAAAGTTATCATTTAACTTTTGTAAAATATCACCTTTTAAGAGGAAAAGTCATCACCAAATCTCTATTAGTAAAGCTATTATTAACAGAACTTTTATAAAATGAAGGTGAGTAGATAGTTCTTTGTTTAGCTGTTTTTGTCCTTCCCTAAAATGTTCAAGGTGAGAATAAAAAAGGTTCTTGAACTATTTTCTACAGTTTATGGCCTAATGCCTTTATATTAATACTTGAAATGATCATTATTTTTTAATCTATTTAAGGCACAAAATGCTACTTGGTTCTTATTCAACTCATCATTTGAATTTGTGGCAATAAAATGGTTTTCAACAATAATTAAAATGCTTACGCTTTATGGGCATGCCTGCTAAGTTAATTCAGTCATGTCTGATTCTTTGTGAACCTATGGACTATAGCCTGCCAGGCTCCTCTGTCTATGGGATTCTTAGGGCAAGAATACTGGAGTGGGTTGCCATTTCCTACTACAGGGGATCTTCCCAACCCAGGAATCGAACCTGTATCTCTTGTCTCCTGCATTGTCAGTCAGGTCCTTTACCCCATTATTGCCATCTGAGAAGCCCAAAATTAAACTGAACACTTAAAAAGATTCAACGTATGCATGTGTGCTAAGTCACTTCACTCGTGTCCAGCTCTTTGTGACCCTTTGGACTGTAGCCTGCCAGGCTTCTCTGTCCACGGGATTCTTCAGGCAAGAATACTGGAGTGGGTTGCCATGCTCTTCTCCAGGGGATCTTCCCGGCCTAGGGATCAAACCTGCATCACTTATGTCTCCTGTGTAGGCAGGCAATATCTTTACCACTAGGGCCACCAACAAGACTTTAAACTTTACATGTGGACTAATTTCTTTTTAATGAAAGTGTTTCTAATGAAAGTTAATTTTAGTCTCATTTTTCATAAATTGCACCCTAAGATGAAATACAAATTCTGCAATAAAAACAAGCTGCATTTGAAAGAAGAAAAAATTATCTAAATAAAATAACATTGATAGAAAGAACTAAAGAACTACTCTGCTGTTCACCTTGACACACCCTTGACAAAGCCTAAAGAAGACTGAGCCCAGTATCAAGGTCTCAAGCCTCAGATATTCAGACTTTAAAGTGAAAACTCAGGCATGAGGTCAGCGGGAGAATAGAGAATGAAATGATCGGTAGAGATAGCACGGACTAGGGCAGAAAGGGGTGGAATCTTGATTCTGTTGACTCACTGGCTTGGGCAGGGCACTTGATCCATCACCTGTACGATGGTGAGAGAATCACTTACATTTTAGGATTCCAGTTACCGTTAAGTGACATAAATTAAAGGTCTCAATATTATATTTAGCATATATTCAGTACTTTGTGAACAATAGCTGTTTTTATTCCCTCTGGAAAGGAAGCAGAGGAAATTTAAAAGATGAAAAATAGAAAAACAATGAAGATGAAGAGGGAAACAAACAGCAAAGGACAGGTAGGTGTTCAGGTGAAAGATCCAGGGAAATGTTTTTACTCGAAGGTGAATAATGCTGCAGACAGAGATTTGTCAGTGATCTGAAAACTTGGCCTGCACTGGAACTGAATCAAATCTCAGAGGCAGAGTTTTGAGTGAAATATAAAAGTATAGCTTTATTGCTTTGCCAGGCCAAGAGGGCCCTGGTGGGCTCTGGGCCCTCAAAACCTGTGTGTCCCAACCTAGGAGGATTTGGTGAGCCACGTTAATCCCTTGTGGCTCAGAGATTAGAGCGTCTGCATGCTATGCGGGAGACCTGAGTTCGATCCCTGGGTTACAAAGATCCCCTGGAGAAGGAAATGGCAACTCACTCCAGTATTCTTGCCTGGAGAATCCCATGGACTGAGGAGCCTGGTGGGCTACAGTCCACAGGGTCACAAAGAGTCGGACATGACTGATCGACTTCACTTTTATAGCAATGGTTCAAGGACAGGGTTGCTAATAAGATTAGGGTATGTGCAGGACCTGCACTCCTGTAATCTGGCCTCTGGTTGTCTCCTAAGCTTGATGACCTTCTTCCTTTCTTTAATCTGGCCTCAGTTGGTCTTCTCTGGAGTGAAGAATGCTAACATCTTCCACTTGTTGGGGTTTTCGGTTCTGTAATAGCTCAAAGATATAATGTGTGTCCCTTAAGGTAAAATCAGGCTCCTGCCCCAAGACTGCTCCTCCCTTGTCTCTGTATCCCCTCCCTGCCCTGATTAGCAGCCCTTTAGAACTCATGGAAGGTCATGGAATCTATTTCTTGCAAGAAATGGGGGACATGGAAAGGTTCTGTGCCCAGGAGCCCCACAGGGTGCTGCTTGGCTTCACCATGAACATTCTCCTTCATGGAGCCCCACTGGTCTCCCATCCTACTTCAGATCTGAAACATACACTCTCAAGTGAGAAAACATTAGGAGATGTAAAGGATGAAAGTTGTGAATCAGCAAGCATGGAAAATATGAAGCAAAAGGAAGACAGAAGATATAAATCAAAAAGTGTAAAGAACTTGAAGGACAATGAAAGAATAAAGACAAAGTTAAATTCTTAGTAGTAATACAGACAAAGGACCACCAACTGCTTTTAATAATTTAAAAATAAAGCCGATCTTGGTCCTTTTAGTTTTGTAGTTTTGATCTTTAGGGGTTTTTTTGTTGTTGTTGCTAATTTTTAGGTTTATGAGTAGGCTGAATCATGACAAATGCCTAATTTAAAATTGATTTAGCTGCGAATCATCTCTTCTGTGAGAATCAGCTGCCAACTTAACTCTGAAACCAATAAAAAATACTTGGATTAATCCATTCAGCAATGGAAAAACAGATCTCTTTCTTTCTGAGAACTTAGAGAGAAAAATTAATTAGCTTGTTTAAGGAGAGGGAGCCATATAAAAGGAGAGGCCTTATAAGGGAATGACCGGATTGGGGTCTCCACTGTCAAATGCACAGAGGGGATTCAAAGTAGCATTTGATTGAAAACATGGTTCAAGCTTTGGGCCAAGTAGGCTTTTTAGGGGTCACATGTCTTGGACACTATTCCACATCAAATATTTTATTTCCAGGACACCATGACTAGAAAAGTTTCTCATTCCAACTAATGTTAAAAAATAAAGCATGATATACCCCTCCCCTAATCCTATCCTAGCAGCCCTCCTGGGAACCACTTACAAGACGAGACATCTTTGTGACAAGACACTATTTATTAACTCTCCTTTTGGCCACTTCACTTTTCTCACTTTGGTAAGACCCCTCACAAGAATGCAAATGCCCTATTAAAAAAGAGCTTGAACCCATGCAGAGCAAATATAAACAGCAAAGTTATTCTAACAAACTATGTAAACTGGTGTTCTCTTCAATCTGCTTTCTCTGCGCCTAATTGTTGGCAGGACAGTAAAGCTTAGGGCCCGTGGCATAGGAAGAAAGTCGTGTAGGGAGTCCATGAGTTTTATGCTATCTGGGAGGGATTTCTGGACAGGGAAACATAAATTCCTGGCTCCAAGGACTTGAATCCCTGACTTCTTTGGGAAAGTGTCCTGTTTGTATTGGAGATGTCCCAGGTCAGGCTTTCATTACAGAAATTGAGAGATGTTGCCTTAGGGTTCAATGCCTTTCCCAGGCTTGTTAACAGCCATTCACTCATTCCTTCATTCAGTAGGTATTTATAAAACACTCCTGACTCAGAGCTAGGAAAATGTGAGTTAAGGGCAGGCTGCATCCTAGGAGTTGTCCTAGGAAATGACAAGGTCGCTGACTCTGACCTTGTATGGGCACAGTTGTGTTACAGAGGTTAGTAACACAGATATTCATTGAAGTCAGGAAGTTTTGAGTCCCTGTCCCACATCTTCCATTTCCTAATATGACCTTGGGTACATTACTAACTTGTCTGGGTTTCCAATGGGAACAATAGGAATTACCTTGTAGGGTTATTATAAACTTGAAATAACATAGTGCTTTCTCAAGCACATTACTGCCTAACACACTGTAACCATTATTGGTATTTGATAGTCTAACATCAAGGCATATCTTTTCTGTTCTTCAGATCCCTAAATTAAAATATAAACACTGCTAGCATTGCAGATGATTATTTCATCTCTAGTCAATATCTCCAAAGATATTGGTGATGGAGCAGAACGCAAGGCACCTTGGCCCAAAGGTCTCAATCTTTGGGTGTCTGAAAATGGCTTATGTTCACTAAAACCTCTTTTGTTCTCACTGGATTGCCAAGTGCTTTGTGAATATGAACTGATCCCAAGAGAGACTGACGCCTATTGTCTCTGAGAGGAGTCCTTTTTCTCCACCCACCCTATCCTGCCAAATTCAAAACCTCTCCAAGCTTGCCGAGCATTACTGAACCTCAGAGTTGAAAGCTTAGGAGGTCATCAATCTCAGGCCTGCTCCATTGCATGAGCCAAACCACAGAGCTAAGTAAGACACTTAGGTCAGCTGATAATATTTCCTCTCAAGGTCTCATATTTTTCTTTTTTTTTTCTTTCAGGGTTTCAGCTCCCCAGACTTTCATGAAATAGGCTGAGTGACTTTTGAAGGGCTACCTGTGAAAAGTGAAAACACAAAGGCTCCATCTGGGGGCTCCCTGCTGTTGGAGACGGCTGAGCATCTCTGAACGGGCTCTGCATTGGTGGGAAAGTGTCAGGCATCCCATTGCTTTTACTATCTATGTAATAGTAAAAGATATGCGTTTGCTTTGTGTGTCCTCTGGGGAAATACATTTCTGCATGTAAGTTCATGAAAAGTGGGCGCAGAAACTGCCACAAAAATGTTCCAAGAAGGGGTGACCAGAAGATAAGAAGAAAAGGCTCCACACTGTCTCCAAAGCTGAGATGTAAGAAGAGGTAAAGTACCTTTTCAAATAATAATAATAATAGTGATCATTAGGGGCTTCCCAGGTGGCTCAGTGGTAAAGAATCTGTCTGCCAATACAAGAGATGCAGGAGATAATGGGTTCGATTCTTGGGTTGGGAAGATTCCTTGCACAAAATGGTAACCCGCTCCAGTATTCTTGCCTGGGAAATTCCATGGACAGAGGAGCCTGGTGGGCTGCAGTCCATGGGGTCCCAAAGAGTCAGACCCGACTGAGCAACTGAGCATGCACACAGACGGGGATCACAAGCAGCTAGCCAACAAGTAAAGGGTTAAGCAGTGTTGTTCATTGTCACATGACGCTGGGAAAGAGCTGAGCAGGAACCTCGGGGATGGGGAGGAGGCACATCTTGCCTGCACATGTGGCCTCTACCACAAACACTTCAAAGTGCCTCCTCAGACCGACATAACATTCTGACGCCGACTGTAAATGCCCTTGACACGCAGAGTGGAAAATATCAAACGCTCCACCAGTCCCCAAAATGCAGTGTCTCTGCACTGGGAAAGGCCTTAATGAGCCTGCCGTGAAGGGGGAGGTTGGGGGGCAAGACTCGGAGCCAAGGAGAGGGGAGGGGGTGTAACGGGTGGTTCTGATTTAAGGCTTGTACTGATACACGCCGGCGTGTGCAACTCAGCTCACACCGCTGTGAATCTAAATGCCCCAGGACCTTGCAGAGCAGCCCCAAACATCAATTCCAGGCCTTGCTGAGTCAAGACCCTACTGAGACTATTTCCCCTTGCACATTCCAGAGTATATGACTCTTAAGTGGAAGAATTTCCCAGCCCACAGAGCTGTGATTTTTCTGCCAAAGAATCTCTGTGCCCTGTTTTCTCCCACACAGTTCCCCTCCATTCTCATGGAGGACACCTTATCACACCATCCTCTCTTTGGTAAATTTTCATGATCAAGAGGGTCAGCAACCTGAAAGGTTTCTTTCATCCTACCAGACGCACCTGCCTTTCTGTAAACAGAAGGTCTGTCCCCGGGGATCTGTTGTGTGCTCCTGGTAAACCTGCTACAAAATAACTCAGTAGAATAGTCCAGACAATGTAGAGGAAGAGTGTGTGTCCCTCCTTAGTATCCTATCTTCTCAAAGATCCATCATTGGCCCCTTGTGCTGAGTTGGTTCATACACTCATTCTTTAATTCATTTGCTATTTTTAACACTGGAGCACATACAATTTACAAAACATCCTACCCTTTGAGATATCACTGTAAAACAGGGGAAAGGGACGTACAAAAAAACCAGCGCATACAAACAAGTGTGTCTTGCTCACACTCTCAGTCGTATCCCACTCTTTGCAACACCATGGATTGCAGTCCACCAGGCTCCTCTGTCTGTGGGATTTTCCAGGCAAGAATACTGGAATGGGTTGCCATTTTCTCCTCCAGGGTATTCCCAACCCAGGGATTGAACTCGTGTCTCCTACATTGGCATGGGGGATTCTTTACCACTGAGCAACCTCGGAAGCCCCACGTTGTATAGCGCTTTAATGAGGTCTGTTAAAAAGCACCCAAGCATACAGGAGAGAAAACGAGGATGCCAGCTCCAGGAGTATGGAGTTTTTCTGAGCACATTGTATTTAAGCTGCACCTTGACAAATACATGGGATTTTAACAAGCCAAAGAAATAGCCAGTGCAAAGACTTAGGAGCGAGCAAATCCTGGTGAAATGGAGGAAGAAGTTCAGTGTGGTTGGAGGGGTATGAGGGGCAAGGATGGTAGATGAGGCTGGGAAGGCATAACATTAAAGGCTCACGTGCCAGGCTGATGCAATCATCACAAAGTCTGAAGGATTTTATGTCGAGCACTGATCACAGCTGTTGTCATAGAAGGGCAATCCCAGTGGAATGAAAGATGAACTGGAAAAGGGAAGGGCTGGAGTCTTCCCTGTGTGGGACACACTCTGTTCATCCAAGATCATTTGATCTTAAGATGTTAGGATCATTTTCTCATCAGAAATGATGTTTAATTTCTATTTCTTCCCACATTTGCTATAATCGCTTGGTACTTCTGCCCCCAGATCCTGAGAGGCTTAGCAGTGAAAACCAGGGTTCACAAGGCATTTTTCTCCTGCCGTTGGCCCCTGCTTTCATCTCTCTAATCATGAGTTGTAGAAGCAAGAACTTTGGGAAGTCATCAAAACCACCGGGACATTATAGAACTACACCCCAGAGGAAACATGGAGGATGAAGCTTAGTTCCCGGGAGAGAACAGGCACATTCTTATATAAACATGGGGCAAATGTGAAATTTTAGCCAGAAAAAAAGAGACTCACTTGAAATACATTCTGTTACTAAGCTTATATCAAACAGGCCCAAAGGGACCCATCAGAAGTTTTCTTGCAAATTACATTTACATGGTTTTAGATGGTATTTGGGTGGTTAAAATTCTTCTAGTATAATAGCATGGGAACAGAAGATAAGTGAATAATAAAAAGGGTAACTGAATCTCCTGTGTTAAGTCCTAAAGTTTTTACAGGTATAATCTTTGGGGAATAAGGAGGAATTAACCCATGAACAGGAAGGTTTCTGGAAAGATAGAGGCCATGCTCAGTGATTTCTCCAACTTTAATTGTCACTGCTGGAGACAAGACCCCAGAATGCACAAATTGATTTCCCTGATGAAAACATCAGATTTTATGTATTTTGAAAATAATTGGTGGGAACTTCTGTAAAAGTAATTATGTCTTATTTCTCCCCTCACAGAAATACTATAGATGACCAATGTCATTGCTTTGTTTGGAATATTGGCTTTGATTAAAAAGTCTTTAGTTAAGATTCAGTGATTTATTATTGGAGACTTGTATAGCCTGGCCTTGATGCACTGACCATATTGAATATGCGCTTTTGATCTATCTCACCGTAATATTATTTATACACTGCTCTGCAAGTTATAGAACATGAGGTAGTATGCTGTGACTTTTATATGCATCATGTTATTTTAATCAGTCTTACAACAGCTCTGTAAGTCCTACTATTAGCCTTATTTTATACGTGTGGACACTGAAAGCTCAGAGGGATAAAGTTAACTTGGAGTTCCCAAGAAGCGGAAATGAGATTCTAATCCCGATCTGACTCACTATACTATATGGCACGCTGATATTTCTAAAAAACAATAAAAGCTGTTACCTGAGTATGGGGGCAGGGAAAGGGCCTGGATTAGGTTTAGCTTAATCAGGTGGCCTGGGTGAGTGAAGGAAAGACTCAGAGAAGTACCAAAATATTCATCTCCCTTCTCTTTGGTGTGGGCTCCACTTTTGACCCTCTTGGGGGCTAGAGGAAATAGGGTACTGTTATCCCTGGGCCTAGAGTTGAGTCTCAATGACTCTGCAGAGCCAAACGAAATCACCAACTCAGCAGGCTCGAGGTCTGAAAGCAATTATGCTGGGCCTGAAAATAAGTGAGCTGCAGGTAAAACAGAATTTAATAATGTGTATTTAATTTCTACGTCCATCATTTGCTTTTCCAAAATACCTAATATAAATATATTCTGCATTTTAGGAGTGGGGATGTTTTACCAGGAATTTATTCCTTATAGAAGTTACTCCTAAGTTAGTCCCACAGGCGGGCTGTCCTTGAACACGTTTTTAATTTTTTCTCAGCTCTTACTTTAAATAATCCAGGTGGGCACACAGAGCTCCCGAAGGGCCAGCTTGCTCTCCGTCACTGAGGCTGAGGAGGAGCCTCCTCTGCTGGCCCACTCTCTCACCTGCTGTCCCTGACTTGAGCAGAGGAAGACTGAACTTGTAAACTTGGTTTTGATGAGCCTCACATGACACTAGACTTGAAAGGAACCCAAGCAAATGCCCTGCTTCCTCTAGGACATTAGTTAAGAGCTTTCAAAGTCCCTGAGAAATAACACGCCCTTTGCAAGAAAAGAGTGAGCTGACAATTGGTCTTGTTCTCCATATTGTTCTAACAGAGATTCTGAGTCCAGCAGGTCTCTTGAAATGGCAAGACCTTGGTGTTTCAGGTTGGAACAGAAAATTGTGACATAAGAGGACCTGTTGAACTGGAGGTCCCCCAGACATCTCACCTCCCCCACCGCCCCCACAAATATATTCCTTTTCCCATATGTTCTTTATTAGTGAACGGTCCCACCATACAACCAGACACCCATGTAGGAATCCCAGATTCTTCTTCCTACCTTATCTCCCATTAAGTCTTGTTCTCCTCCTGATAATCTCTTTTCCCTACCTTCTCTTCACCACTGACAACTGCCCAAATCCTCTTTATTAATCTCACAACTCCCTGCTCATCCTCCATGGTGCTTCCAGAGTATGCTCATAATGAAGGAACAATACTAATTATAAGATCTGTATAATTAACATTTTAGTAGGGGCTTACTAGGTGCCAGGCACTGTGCTAATAATGCCTCTATCCTTGTATTTGCTTTCATAACATCACGTCCCTCTCTCACATTTTTAATGATTCCCAGGTACAACAGGATGGAATGGCAATATTTTTATATAGTGTCATGATCAGGCTTGCTACTTACCACGTTTCCTCTCCTGCCATTGTTACCGTTTCTCAATCTCGCATCATAATACACCCCTCACAGCCCCCTCCATGTTCTCCTCGTGTCTTCTTTCTTTTTTAGTTCATTGTAACTTAAAGGGTTTATTACCAAATAAAATGGAGCACTAAACAATAAAGTAGTTGTTGATCTTGCTTTCAGATATGCTGCAGGACCTGTACACACTTCTAACTTCTTGTATGTCATTAACTGGATCACTGTCTTAGATGAGATAGTTTTGCTGCAAGGCTTCCTTTCCCCATCCCTAAACATGAGAGCACCTTGGAGAACCGTTAGGTAAGTAATGTACTATATGCTAACTGGCAACATAACTTTATTGTCACATGTTCTCAGTGCCTTCAACAGACCACAGACTCTATATTTAAACAAGCTATGTCAAAAAATGCTTCAGGCAAACCATTCCAAAACTCAAATCATAATATTTATCAACCATCACTGACATCAAACTGGCCAACCCTAAACCCTCCATATAAACGATAGCGTGGTCCCTCATGTGACACATTTTGCAGCTAGGTTCTCTTAAGAGTGAGGATCTTTGCATGCTTGTTCCATATTTGCTTCCTAGTTTCTAGAACAGAGCCTGGTGTATTTTAGGCACTTACATAGTTGTGGCCAAAGTACTGGAACAAGCATGCAAAGATCCTCGCTCTCCAGAGAACCTCGCTGAAAAATGTGTCACATGAGGGAGGGATTGGGGGCAGGAGGAGAAGGGGACAACAGAGGATGAGATGGCTGGATAGCATCACCAACTCAACGGACGTGAGTTTGGGTGAACTCCGGAAGTTGGTGATGGACAGGAAGGCCTGGGTGCTGCAGAGTTGGACATGACTGAACTGAACTGAAATAATTGTGGAAACATTTTGTTGATACAAAGAGACAATTTTATGACTACAGTTATACATTTGGACATTTAATTGTTTCCCCATGCTATATTTTTAATTTTCTATGATGAGAAGAGTATAAACATTTCTGAAAAGTTATTTAATAGTATTTATCAAGAGCCCTAAAAGAATTCATACTTTTGTGGCAGAGACTGCAAGTTGACTATCCAATTTTCATTCTCCTCTTTACTAACAGCTATCCTTTGTTACTGAGATGAAAATGGGTCTAGCTAAATTTCTACATTTCCCAGCCCTCTTGAAACTAAATGTGGCCATTTTTATGACTAATGAGATGTGAATTAAAATTTTTTGTGAAGGATTTCCGGTAAATATCCTTGAAATTGAGGCAGAACACTGATGAAATTGCTTTTGTTTCCATAGCCTTCCTGAAGCCTAAAAGTTAGATTAGATAGCTGGATCTTCTGCAGCCATCTTGGACTCATTCAATCAGAAAAGATTTATTACCTGTATTGGAAGCTTACAAAATCTTAAAAAAGAGCTTGTGGGTACTAGCCAAGGACAGTGTATCCAGGAGAATATATTTTGAGGACATGTCTCTCTGCCGTTGCTTTACTGCTCAGCAGTTGGCACCTTTGGCAGTAAAAGTTAGCTCTCCCCAGAGAACTCTTGTCTCTGCCCTGCACACCCCTTCCACACACACTCATCGTGTTTTCCTGAAGGTCCCTCTTTCTCTACATGCCCACCACCTTCCTTTGCTCACTTCTGCCTCTGAGACTTAAAGTGGTGTATCTGCTTGATGGAACTCAAACCACCTAGAAGGCCGTGGCTATAAGGAAGTCTGGAAAATATCTTCGTATTTTCCATTTTTCCAGCCTCTGAAGTAAAGGAAGATACATAAGAAGGAGACTCGAGTGGGTGGTGAGAGAACCAGTATCAAGTATTTTTCACTCTGTCAATCAGTTTTCCCTGTCGTTCTTTATCTCAGAGCCTTCATTGTTTAGAATTAGTGGGGACAAACAGCAGTGGGAATATATACCGGAGCTTGTTCTATGCATGTGATGTCAAGGTAGAAAAATTTACAGGGCTTAGGAAATAGAATGATCATTAGCATTTAGAGGACCTCAAAAATAACAGCCAATACAGGCTAGCTCTACCGACTTCAGTAACTGAGTAAGCCTCCTATTGCTACCCCATCCTCTTCAGTCTTCTCTCTATGCAATGATCAAAGTGAATTGATGAAACTTAAGGTGCATCAGGATGTTCTTTGGTTTGAAACTCTCCAATGACATCCCTTCTCACTCCCTTCAGTCAGAGAAGAGCCACACCCCACTCTGCCTCTCTGCCCCTTCCTCCCTCCAATGTGCTGGGTACACTCTACCTTTGCCTCTGCTCTGCTGGTCTCTTTGCCTGGGTACCTGAGGGACTTCTTCCCAAATGTCCTCTTCTCAGTAAGTCCTTCGCTGGCTATCCTACCCCAAATTTCATCCCTGCCCCCTGCTTCCCCCAACTTCCTATCTATCTTCCTTTTTGTTTTCTCCTTAGTATTTGTTTCCAATGGACCAAATTTATCTTGTTTAGACCGTCCCTCCCCATACACTCAAATGTAAGCTCAATAGAGGTCGAGATGGTCATTCCTCCTTTTCATTGCCATCTCCATGGAAACTGGATCATCGAAAAAGCAAAAGAGTTCCAGAAAAACATGTATTTCTGCTTTATTGACTATGCCAAAGCTTTTGACTGTGTGAACCACCACAAGTTGTGGAAAATTCTGAAAGAGATGGGAATACCAGACCACCTGACCTGCCTCGTGAGAAACCTGCATGCAGGTCAGGAATCAACAGTTAGAACTGGACTTGGAACAAGAGACTGGTTCCAAATAGGAAAAGGAGTATGCCAAGGCTGTATATTGTCACCCTGCTTATTTAACTTATATGCAGAGTACATCATGAGAAACACTGGGCTGGAGGAAGCACAAGCTGGAATCAGGATTGTCAGGAGAAATATCAATAACCTCACATATGCAGATGAGACCACCCTTCTGGCAGAAAGTGAAGAAGAATTAAAGAGCCTCTTGATGAATGTGAAAGAGGAGAGTGAAAAAGTTGGTTTAAAGCTCAACATTCAGAAAACTAAGATCATGGCATCTGGTCCCATCACTTCATGGCAAATAGATGGGGAAACAGTGGAAACAGTGTTTTATCTTTTAAAAAAACAGACTTTATCTTTTGGGGCTCCAAAATCACTGAAGATGAGGACTGCAGCCATGAAATTAAAAGGTGCTTGCTCCTTGGAAGAAAAGCTATGACCAACCTAGACAGCATATTAAAAAGCAGAGACATTACTTTGTCAACCAAGGTCCATCTAATCAAAGCTATGGTTTTTCCAGTAGTCATGTATGCATGTGAGAGTTGGATAATAAAGAAAGCTGAGTGCCAAAGAATTGATGCTTTTGAACTGTGGTGTGGGAGAAGATTCTTGAGAGTCCCTTGGACTGCAAGGAGATCCAACCAGTCCATCCTAAAGGAGATCAGTTCTGAATGTTCATTAGAAGGACTGATGTTGAAGCTGAAACTCCAAAACTTTGGCCACCTAATGGCAAGAGCTGACTCATTGGAAAAGACCCTGATGCCGGGAAAGATTGAAGGCAGGAGGAGAAGGGGACGACAGAGGATGAGACGACATAGTTGATGGAAGGCATCACGACTCAATGGAGATGAGTTTGAGTAAACTCCGGGAGTTGGTGATGGACCAGGAGGCCTGGTGTACTGCAGTCCATGGGGTCACAGAGTCAGACATGACTGAGCAACTGAACTGAACTGTCATCCCCCCTTTTCACTGCATCTCCATGGAAACTAGCACAGTGTCTGGTGCGTGATAAGTGCTTCATGAATATTTATTGAATCAATGAATAAATGAACAAGCTGGTTAAGTGAAAAAGCTTTTGAATGGATGGAAAAATTAAAAAAAACTTTTCCCATAGAGGGATAAAATGTAAAGGAGATTTCTAAAGATGCATAAAAGGAATTTCCTAAAGCCCCTTTCCTTCAGGGGTATTCCTGGGGGCAATACTATCAATGTGCTCCCTTCCAGGCACCTTCTAGAGAACACTTGGGGCTGACAGAGCTGTGTGCCAAGTCACTTCAGTTGTGTATGACTCTTTGGTACCCTATGGACTACAGCCTGTCAGGCTGCTATCCATGGGATTCTCCAGGTACAAATACTGGAGTGAGTTGCCATGCCCTACTCCTGGAGATCTTCCCAACCCAGGGCCTGAACCTAGATTTCTTACATCTCTTGCATTGGCAGGTGGGTTCTTTACCACTAGAGAGCTGTGATGGAGAAGAAACATTAGTCTGGGGGCCAGGAGAGCAAGACCTAGTAGTGCTGCCTCTGCCTCTAGTTAGATGAGTTAGGGGAAGACCTTTCTTTTCTTTATTTTTAAATTTTATCATTATTATTATCATTTTGGCTGTGCTCAGTCTTTGTTGCTGCACACAGGCTTTCTCTAGTCATGGCAAGCGGGGCTAGTCTCTAGTTGCAGTGCATGGACTTCTCATTGCATTGGCTTCTCCTGTTGCACTATGCAGGTTCTAGGGTGTGAGGGCTTCAACAGTGTGGCCCATGGGCTCAGTAGTTACAACTCATGGGCATTAGAGTGCAGGCTCAGTGGCTGTTGTGCACAGGCTTTGTTGCTCCATGGCATGTGGGATCTTCCCAGACCAGGGATTGAACCTGTGTCACCTGAACTGGCAGGTGGATTCTTAACCACTGGATCACCAGGGAAGTTCCTAGGGAAGCCCTTTATGCACACATGGGCCCTGATTGTACTGGTAGAGAAACTTAGGCTGTTAGGGGCTCTGATTTTCTTCCCTGGTGGATTGCACTGAAAGAGTAATTCATTGATAAGTGATTTAAAACCTGTCAGTGTATCTCCAAGGACTCAGGCTACATTTTTAAGCCTATGAGTTTCCTCCTGAAATGCTGTGGCAGCAGAAATTTCTCCACTCCACCCCATGGAGCAGGGCCATGTCCATGGTGCCATGGTCTCTGCAAGCTCATGTTAACACTCAGAGCTCATGAGGATGTCTGTGGTCTGCCTCTTTAGGACACTGTGTTTGATCGGCTGTAGCAATCTTGTGGTCCAATTTTTATTTCTGCTCTAAATACACAAGCTTTCTCTGCACATTTCACGTGAGTATCTTGAAGGAATCCAGGGACATTTTTCTTTAACCTGCCTGAAATTTGTTTTGGCAGAAGTTCTGAAGGCCAAAGTCTTGAGAGGTTTGGGTTTTGTTAAATTATAGACATAATTTCAGTGAGGTTAAATAGCTCAGGCAAAAATTGGAGTGCCTTCCCATCATTTCTGCCCTTGAAACTCTACCCATCCAGCAAGGCCTGATTCTAGTGATGTCTCTTCCATGGAGCTTTCCCAGGTCATCAGAGCTGGAAGGGCATTCTTCTCTCCCCAAGGCTATGTGCTGGGATGTAAAGGGAAGCTGGGCAGATAGGGGTTAGAATCCCAGATCTTGCTAGTGGGTAACCTTGACCGAGTTTCCCAACTTCTCTAAACCTCAGATTTCTCAACTATAAGTAATAGTGAAAATAGTAGTATCTAACATTTTGGGGGGCTTCCCTGGTAGACCAGTGCTAAAAGAATTTGCCTGCCAATGCAGGAGATGTGGACTTGATCCTTGGGCTAGGAAGATCCCTTGGAGAAGGGAACGGCAACCCACTCCAGTATTCTTGCCTGGGAAATCCCACAGACAGAGGAACCTGTCAGGTTACAGTCCATGGGGTCACAAAAGAGTTGGACGCAACTCCAAGATGGAACAACACTTGTTGAGTGCTTACTGTTAAGTACCATGTTAGACATTTTACATCTACTGTTTTACTCAATCCTCTTGGGACAAGCCATTTTACTATGCCTTCTTTATATATGAGGAAACCAAAGGTAACAATGAAATGATAATTCATAGCTCACTGAGCCATGAAGATTGAATTTTTAAAAAATGTGGATCAAGGTATCATTGAACACTTATAAACATGAGGTTCCGCTCCATTGTACTAATTAAACTAGCTTGAGTGTGTCATTTTCTCACAATATTTACTATGTGTTGCCTTATATTATGATGTACATAGAAGTAGTGAGATGTATGGAGAAGGCGATGGCACCCCACTCCAGTACTCTTGCCTGGAAAATCCCATGGGCGGAGGAGCCTGGTAGGCTGCAGTCCATGGGGTCGCAAAGAGTAGGATGCGACTGAGTGACTTCATTTTCATTTTTCACTTTCATGCATTGGAGAAGGAAATGGAAACCCACTCCAGTGTTCTTACCTGGAGAATCCCAGGGACGGGGAACCTGGTGGGCTGCCGTCTCTGGGGTCGCACAGAGTCGGACACGACTGAAGTGACTTAGCAGCAGCAGCAGCAGCAGCAGTTAAATGTACATAGAGCCTGGGCTCCCACTGTTAGATGTATTCCTTAATCTTTATGAACCTCAGTCTCCTCAACTGTAAAATGGGAGTACTATTGGGATGATTCATTCAACAGCTATATAATCTAAAATAATGCCTGGCACATAATAGCTGTTACTATTATCATTTATCATGCATATTAAAAAGTCTTTATCCTTTTTAGTTTGGAATTTCCTGAGAAACAAAACAAGTCTTTTCCGTTATTGTACCCCTTTGTGAGCTCATCCTATGCCTCTTATGTTACAAAATTGCTTCTCAAAGTGTGCCCAAAATGGCACCCGCATTAGAATGTCCTGAACGCTTGATAAAAGGAAGATTCCTGGACATCTCCCCAAACTAAATGGATTATGATCCCTGGCAGTGGTCCAGGAGTTTATAACTTAACCAACCCCTTCAGGTAAGTTCTATGGACACTGATATTTGAGGACCACTCTACTCAGGGCACCAAATATCTGAGTGAAATAACCAAACGGATAAAAGATGAAAGCAATTTTTTTTTCTACCTATGCAGCATGGCTGGCAGGATCTTAGTTCCCTGATCAGGGATTGAAACCAGGGCCATGGCAATGAAAGTGCTGGGTCCTAAACACTGGACCACCAGGGAAGTCCACAGAGCAATTTGCTGAAGTGTGCATTTTTTTTAAAGTAATGGAAAAAAAAAACTACCATAAGTGCTAGTAATTCGGAGTGAAAATGATGCTGGTCTTGCTCTTAAGTATATAGTTTTGGACCTTACGTGCTCATTTGGCTTATCCTTGGCCCAAATGCTCTTTCAGTCCATTTCCTTGGGGTTATAGTTATACATTTTATAGTAGTAGATTTTCACTAGGCTTTGAAATTTTCCTAGGAAATATCCAGCTACTTCATCAGCAACAGACTTACCACGCTCTGGGTGTCTGCCTATAAATATCATCACCATATCGAGATGACTTATATTAATAAAGTCTATAAGAAAACAAATACCTTCTAACTTTCAGAACTTTTAGTTAGGATATCCATCTTTCTGACCTCAACATTTTAGCAAACAAGAAATCTTGAGTCACATGGATATGAATCATATACATAGATACTTTGGATTTATTTTTATATCAACTAGTTTCTTTTTGAAGCACATTTCTTAAAGCACCATTAAATGAAAGATTATTTTTCTATAAAGAATTGTCACACCAACATCTTGGTAGAGATGCTACTGTCCCTTTAGAAATAAAAAGGAGGGGAGACAGACTAGAGACGTGCTCAACAGAGTAATAAAGGCACCTGATAGAGTTTGTTCTTCAGGTCTGAAACATGTAAAAGAACACATTTCTAGTGAATGAAAAAAAAAAAAAAAAAAACTCCACAGAAAGAAAGACCAGTTCTGACACATGAAAAGAGAGGTTATAGTTCCCAAACTGACTCCAGCATAAACGGCATATTTGGGATAAGAGTCATATTCCCTGGGTAATTTCCATACCAAATGTGCAAAATTTTACAAGCCAAAACGAATGCTGTCAAGCTCAACAAAGCCCAAGCTAATTTAACTCCTCTCACAGAAAAGGAAACAGTAACGACCTAGAATTGAATGTTTTTGTCATTAAAAGTTGCTATAGTTTTAATTTTCAGTTGAGTAGGGTAATGAAAAGCTGCACACTAAAATATCTTCTTTCAGGAGGTAGTTACTACACTATACTCTAAAGCTAAAAGTTGAAAGTTCTATAGTGTTTTGTAGCATCAGCCTTTGTATATTTCCTTAACCAGTAAGGCCTCAGTTTCCCCATCTGCAAAACTAGAAACAGATTGTGCCTTTTTTCAAAAGGTGATTGTGAGGATTATACGTTAAAATGCCTATAAAGCTATTAGCACAGTTCACGTCACACTGTGAGACCTTAATAAATGCTAGTTATTACAATTATACAAGCTTCAGCCTGGAGACAAAGATTTCTACCTTTATTGAAATGAATAACCGATCCTTGTGACCTCAACAATAATGGGATTTTATGTTGTGTAGCCCTGGCAGAGGAACTAAAGCAAAGTGGAAGCTAAAGAACATGGAAGAAAAGCCAATTACTTGAGCAGCAGGAGGTGTTTGATGTATACTAGCTGGATATATCTTAAAGGAGACAGTCCTTCTAGACATGCCTCATGTCATCAAGAAGCTTCCATGCCAACAATAAATGATCGTCATATTTCGGCAGCAGTGCCAAATGCAAAACCAGATTTATCTGAGTTTTAGCTTTAGGGAAAAAATGGCCATCTGTTAACTCCTTTCCCTCTGAGGAATAAAAAAGACTGACCATGAATTTTTACATTTTCAAAGGTTATATTGTGCTAGCAAGGAAGTGGGGAATATTAATTTCTATTTTCTGTTGGGTAGAAGCAGGCCCAAGAAGATAAAACTGCTTTCATAAAGTCACACCACTGAAACAGAGCCTCAGTCTCTTAATATTAAACTCCAGACTCAATCCAGTAAAACTCATTGCATTTCACATGGGCTCCCAGTGCACAGTAGCTCTGCTTCCTTTTGGTTTCATTTTAAAGAGTAATAATTCACAAATTTCAACCAGTTCCATGGTTTTTCCTATCATTGGCTCTCTGGACATGTTCAGGGTGTTTTCTTTTCGACTTCAATGTAAATGTGATGCAGGTGTGAACCTCGTACTGGGCAGAATTGGAAAGAAATGCAGTTGTGAAGGCTCCAGGGAACCACACCTTTGATTTTCTGTTACAAGCGAACCAAGCTGGGATCAAATCTGACATCTGAGGGAGAAGAACCTGTATTGCTGGAAGTGGCCTCAGAGTCTAAGCAGGATGTATAAGGAGAGGCTGTCCTGAAAAGAGACCCAGTCCATGGGGAACATTTTCTATCTGGCAAATGGGTGTGGGGCTTTGAGATGGTGGTCAGGATCAGAGAGCTGAACTAGAAGCTGAGAGGTCATTAACACCACACCTGTGGTTTTATTTTTTTTAATTTTTTTTTTTTACACCTGTGGTTTTAAAACAAACAAAAAATAGAATCCATAAAGAAATGATGGCCCTATTACACACAAGCAGAATGTAAACTAAATAAGAGAAAAATAAATTTTTGGTCAGTAGCTCAGATGGTAAAGAATCTACCTGCAATGCAGGAGAGCTTGGTTCAGTCCTGGGTTGGGAAGATCCCTTGGAGAAAGGCATGGCAACCCACTGCAGTATTCTTGCCTGGATAATTCTATTGGGTCATAAAGAGTTAGACATGGCTGAGTGACTAACACTTTACTGGCCAGTTCCTTTTCTCAGAAATATCAAATGTATGTTTCTTGAAAAACATATCTTAGGGAAAGAATCAGAAATGCAGCAAAGATTTCTGTTAGAAGATGTTTATCATTGTGTTACTCAAGTTAGTAAAATAATGGAAGAAAATTTAACACTCAACAATGGGAAATTTTTAAATAATGTAATGCATATTGATGTTGGGAAAGATTGGAGGCAGGAGGAGAAGGGGACAACAGAGGATGAGATGGTTAGATGGGATCACCGACTCAATGGACATGAGTCTGGGTAAACTCCGGGAGTTGATGATGGACAGGGAGGCCTGTGGTTGCAAAGAGTCGGACACCACCGAGCGACTGAACTGAACTGATACAATGAAGTAGTAGACATCCATGAAATAACAAGTTTTCAAAAAATGTTTTATCACAGTATTGTATTTAAGTGAAAAATTAAGACATAACACTGTGTATAAATATGGTTTTAATTATGTAAAAGAAACACAAGGACATACACATGCACAAATTGGAGATAAATACACCACAAAGGAAAGAATGATATCACATCTCTAGGTGATGAATTTGTGGGAGATTTATATATTCTTCTTTGTTTAAAATTTTTAAAGACTTTAAAATACAATTCATGTATTTTTTCAATAATCTGTAGAAATATTATCTGAAGAAAGATGATGCATCAGGCCCACATAGAAAAATGGTCAGTGTGCCTGGCAACCATTTTTTTCTACTAAAAATTACTTGTTAATTCTAAACCGGGAGAAAAACAACTTCAAATTAATTTTCTGTAACACCACTCCCGTAGCCACCTTGACTCAAACTTTGAGAAATTCACCAGGACCACACCACTCAGCTGGCCTCAGGAATGCAGATGTCTGCGCCGTTTCCCTTCTGCCATGTGGGGAACATCATCCCCATATATCCAGAGCTGTAAGCAGGCCAAGTCCTGTCATTTTTTGTGGGCAGAGGGAGGGCAGGAGCTACGTGATGGCATGCACAGAATCACGTATCATCTCTTGTGCCATGACATCTACCAACTTTCTTAAGGCACAAACCCTTCAACACACTGTTCATTTTTTCCTCTCAAGAATGTGGCCAAAATTTGATATGTGTAGATGTCTGTTTAGACTCCCTTCCTCAGAACTCTCCTCAGTCATTGAAATAGTGGTAGGAAAAGAAAGCTGATTTACATTGCAACTTTGTTATTCTTTGTATTGAATTCTTTCTTGTTATTGTTTATTTGGCTTTGAAATGTTCTCCTTTTCAGAAATGAACATTTACATACCCCACAGGTAGGACTATAAATTGGTGTAATATTGGGGGGAATCTCTTAATCATAAATAAACACAGACAGGTGTACATATAACTTTACCTACATATGTTAAGATTCTTGAAAGCACCTTTGAAGTATCATTTAACACCGTAATATCATTTCTTCTTAAAAATTTTTTTAAAAATTTACAGCCAGTGACAACCCTGAGGGATGGGATGGGGAGGGAGGTGGGAGGGGGGTTCGAGATGGGGGACACATGTACACCCATGGCTGATTCATATGAATGTATGGCAAAAACCGCTCCAGTATTGTAATTTGCCTCCAATTAAAATATATAAATTAATTTACAAAAAAATTTACACCTAGTGAAATTAATGTTTTTGTTGGAGAGAGATATGAGTTTATATATTTAGACAAATAACCACCATCACAGGATAAAGAGCAATTCTAACACCCCAGAAAATTCCTTTTGTGTTCAGACCCTCTCCCCTTACCTATCCCCTGAAACCACTTATGTATGGTCTGTTCTATAGTTTTGCCTTTTTTGTTGTTGTTGCTGTTTAGTCATTAAGTCATGTCTGATTTTTTTGTGACTCCATCAACTGTAGCCTGCCACGCTCCTCTGTCCATGGGATTTCCCAGGCATCAATACTGGAGCAGGTTGCCATTTCCTTCTCCAGGGGATCTTTCCAACTCAGGTATTGAACCCACGTCTCCTTCATTGGCAGGGAGATCCTTTACCACTGAGCCACCTGGGAAGCCCTTGCTTATTTTTAGATTGTTATAAAAATGGAATTGTGTAGTATATAACATTTTCAGGCTGGCCTCCTTTACTCAGCATAATGAAATTCAGATTCAGTCATGTTTCATGACTTTATAGTTTGATTTTGTTTTTGCTTTTTAAATTGCTGAATAGTCAATACGCCACTTCTAAGAATTTATTCTAATTAAATAATCACTCAGATCAGATCAGATCAGTCGCTCAGTCGTGTCCAACTCTTTGTGACCCCATGAATCGCAGCACGCCAGGCCTCCCTGTCCATCACCAACTCCCGGAGTTCACTGAGACTCGCGTCCATTGAGTCAGTGATGCCATCCAGCCATCTCATCCTCTTGTCGTCCCCTTCTCCTCCTGCCCCCAATCCCTCCCAGCATCAGAGTCCTTTCCAATGAGTCAACTCTTCGCATGAGGTGGCCAAAGTACTGGAAGTTCAGCTTTAGCATCATTCCTTCCAAAGAAATCCCAGGGCTGATCTCCTTCAGAATGGACTGGTTGGATCTCCTTGCAGTCCAAGGGACTCTCAAGAGTCTTCTCCAACACCACAGTTCAAAAGCATTAATTCTTCGGCACTCAGCCTTCTTCACAGTCCAACTCTCACATCCATACATGACCACAGGAAAAACCATAGCCTTGACTAGACAAACCTTTGTTGGCAAAGTAATGTCTCTACTTTTGAATATGCTATCTAGGTTGGTCATAACTTTCCTTCCAAGGAGTAAGCATCTTTTAATTTCATGGCTGCAGTCACCATCTGCAGTGATTTTGGAGCCCAGAAAAATAAAGTCTGACACTGTTTCCACTGTTTCCCCATCTATTTCCCATGAAGTGGTGGGACTGGATGCCATGATCTTTGTTTTCTGAATGTTGAGCTTTAAGCCAACTTTTTCACTCTCCACTTTCACTTTCATCAAGAGGCTTTTCAGTTCCTCTTTACTTTCTGCCATAAGGGTGGTGTCATCTGCATATCTGAGGTTATTGATATTTCTTCCGGCAATCTTGATTCCAGTTTGTGTTTCTTCCAGTCCAGCATTTCTCATGATGTACTCTGCATAGAAGTTAAATAAACAGGGTGACAATATACAGCCTTGACGAACTCCTTTTCCTATTTGGAACCAGTCTGTTGTTTCATGTCCAAAATAATCAGTAATAATTTATAAATGAGTTTCTATCAGTTATATCTATAATTGAGAGAAGCTGAGAATAATCCAAATGTTTAAAAATTGGAGATTACTTAAATAAATAATATATTCACAAAATGGTAGACCATGCAATTGTTAAAAATGAGAATATTTAATAGCCTAAAAATATTCATGATGTTTTTGTTAGTACAAAAGCCAGGGTATAGAACATTGTGATTCAGTTTTATAACAAAGAGAGAGGAAAAGATAAAAAAGGGCAACTAAAAGTCTTTACAGCAATGTGTCAACTATAATGTCTCTAATGTACCTTTTTACACTTTCCTATTGTATCCAAATGTTAGACACTGAACATAGTACTACTTTTATAATCAGACAAAAGGAAAGTATTTCAAAATTTCTTACTGTTTTAATACTATTGTTCCCACATGACATTTGGTTTAAATAGAAACAGTAAATATCCTGTCATTGGAAACTTTTGGATAAAACTCCAAAGCTCTGATGGAGAAGCAAATGGCTATACACTCCAGTATTCTAGTCTGGAGAATCCCCTGGACATAGGAGCCTGGCGGGCTTCAGTCCACGAGGTCGCAAAACAGTCGGACATGACTGAGCCACTAACACACACACACACACACGCAGCTCTGAGATAGGTAAGGCAACCAACATTTGTTGAGAATTTTCTATGTGCCATACATTTTCCCAAGCTTACTTTACTTAATTCTCAAGCTGAGAGGGATGACAGATAGCCTCTCTTTAATCCCCCTTTGTCTTGTAAGCTCTTCACACTGGAATATAATTCTTCCAAAACATTTTCTTACAAGGTTGCTGTACAAAGTGATTGATACTATCCTGTATTCTTCAAAACCTTGATGGTTAACTGATTGCTGAGGGTGGGATTGGAAATTGTCCTTTGATGGTGAGATAGGGGTCTTTGACGACATCTCAAGCAGCTCCATAGTGAAGACTTCCAGAAAGGATCTAGTCCATGGGACCTAGAATCAGTGTGTAAGGTATCCTTAACTTTCATTCAGTCTACCCTTAGCAAGGTGTAAACAGATATTTCAACAAAGAACCAGAAGCTGTCTTATGGGACTCGTGTCCATTATCCTTCATTTTGAATCTAACCATTGTACCAAATTGAGAAAATGCACCAAATTATAAAACAAATATAACCTTTCCTCTAATGGGTTAATTTATCAGAAAGTTTATGAAATGGAAGGGATGAGCATTAATTGCACTTTCTCTAAGATCAGGAAATTTAATCCTTTTGAACTTACTTGATAGTTTGGTTTTGGCTTGTAAAGTCCTTTGCTGTTTTTCTAAGCTATCATTTTAAGGAAAGGAAAACTTGATTTTTACAAATTCCTTCCTCTGTTAATTAAAAATACCCTGAGCCTTCCTAGGAGCTGATGTGCAAAATAAAGTTTCATTTTAGAGTTTATTGTTTCATTTTCGTTAGAAGAAAGATGCCTTTCTTCTAATGACCACAGAAGTAAAGTTTAACATTTAGGAAACATGCACCTTATATTCTCTGGAGTGTTATTTATTAGGAATGCATAATTAGTCACTCCATGGAGAATGCTAAGACAGCATGGCTGAATAATATCTTAACCCCAGTTGGATATAAGCTTAAAAGCCTTAACAATTATAGGGTGAAAAATAATGCAAGCATCATTTAGGCAAAGCTTTTGGGCCTACACAATTTCCAGAACTGATTGACCCAGGGAAGGTCTGGAACTTCACTTCAGTGAACATGGAAACTGTCATTGTAATTGACACCTGGATTTGGTACCGAAAAGCTACAGGAAAAGAATACAATTATAGACCACAATAGGACAGGATAGATTCCCTCTGTATATTGCTCTTTACCCAACACTTTTATCATTACCAAGATGAGTATATAAATCACTCCCTGATCATTCTTCATATGTTCCCCAGATTGTAGTTCGTTTCCCTGAACCTCAACTTATTGTACTTTGCTGGACTGTAAGACCAGAATATGATATTGAAACCAGGCCCATCTCGTTCAGAGCTCTACTATTTATATTACTCAACCTCTGTGGTTGTGCTGGGTGCCAAATCTACAGATGAGTTCTTCCACTCCCATCTAAAGCACCCTGGATTTTTAAGCAAGATAATACCCTTTGTTACCTCTGAGTGGCTGAGTGCAATTTAGGGAAACCATCAAGAAGTCCATTTACCTGGCCTTGTTTTGGTAATTTTGGAATCCACACCATATAACACACGCAGTGGCTCTGTGACACTAAGATCCTGAAGCTGTGTGGGACCAGGTATATATGTTGTCCTGACAACTCAGGGATACTTCTACCTGTCAGTGCCAGTGCTATGATTGTGGCTAAGTATACATTGCCTTTTTTTCCCTCCTAGGTTAAAAGAAAAATTGGGGCTTCTCTGGTGGCTCAGTGGTAAAGAACCTACCTGCCAATGCAGGAGATGAGGGTTCCATCCCTGAGTCAAAAAGATTCCCCTGGAGAAGGAAATGGCAAGCCACTCTAGTATCCTTGCCTGGGGATCCCATGGACAGAGGCGCCTGGTGGGCTACAGTCCACTGAACAACAGAGAGTTGAACACGACTGAGTCACTGAACAACAACAGCAAAATCACTAACCGTGATTTTTCCTTTAAGTTTAACCTGAATGACAGAAAAGAACACTTCTACGAATAGAAGCACTTCTAGGCCCAGAGAAGGGAATGGCTGAGAAAAGAAGTAGCATTTTAAAAGTCTCTTGAGTTGTAAGTGGAGACACAAAGGAAGCCAGAATTAAAGAGATCCTTTCATAAAACTGGTAATAATTATTATTGGTTATAATTTAAATACTTGATTGCACCAATGTATTCAAAGAAAGCTGTGGTTTGGTTGTGTCTCCAGAAATTACAGAATGTAAAACAAAGTTGGAAAGCTGCAAATGGACCTGATTTTGCAAAAGGAAGCAAGAGCATTTGAAATTTAAATAGCCAGTCATGGAAATTATTTTGCAAAAAATAATTTATTAGGGGAAACAGAAAGAAATATGACCGAAAAAGAATAAGGTATCACATATGTTTTTTTACGAGACAACATAAAAGGGAGCTTTAAGGATGCCTTCCAGGATGTAGTAATAAGAATCAGTAATATATGCAGAAATTGGGCCTGATGGGTGGAAGCAGGAAAATAAGTAAACAATTACACATTTGAACTAGATTTCATCTTAAGGGGGAGGAGCCAAGTGACAGCTTTTGCAACAAGACTTCTATGTTCTTGACATTTCTCATCTCCATCAAACAACCATGTCCATTTGGAAAATGATCCCAGCGAGGTCTTGGTCTTCCCATGGCCTTTGTGTCTGGCAAGAAGTTCTGAAAAGTACTTCCTGTCAAACCTTACACCCTGAACTTTCTGAGAACTCCAGCTCTCCTTGGAAGAATGAGATATTTATTTTCATTCTTCTCTGCCAGGTCCAAAGAAGTTTAGTACTGCCAGTGGCTGATGCCAACTATACAATTTTTTTTAAGATTATTTATTATTTGGCTGCAGTGGGTCTTAGTTGTGGCACATGGGATCTTTGTTGCATCATGCAGGATCTTTCGTTGCTATGCATGGACTCTCTAGTTGTGCCATGTGGGCTTTGGAGTTCAGAGGCTCAGTTGCTGCAGCATGCAAGCTTAGTTACTCCACAGCATGTGGGATCCTAGTTTCTCTACCAGAGATTGAACCTGTGTCTCCCGCATTGCAAAGCAAATTCTTAAACACTGGATCACCAGGGAAGTATTTCCAAATATACAATCTTGATACAGCATGTAAAGATCAAATATAGATCATTAAGTCAACAAAAATACCAACCAAGCATCCTCCATGTGTAAGGCATAATATCAGAGGTATATAAGTGAATTTAAGATATAGTTGCAATCAAGAAATCTACAATCTAGTTATAGAATTGACATTAGACGTTAACTCTTAATAGGTATTGTTAGTTTTTCACAGAAATAAACATGAATAGGATGATCAACAAGGACCATCAAGCTCAGGTAAAGAAGTGATAAATCTCCAGAGACTAAAAAGGTCATCATGCTTTCAGGAAATAAGGGGACCTGAGGAAGCCAACACCGAAATCAGATTGATTACATTCTTTGCAGCCAAAGATGGAGATGCTCTACACAGTCAGCAAAAACAAGATTGGGAGCTGACTGTGGCTCAGATCATGAACTCCTTGTTGCCTATTCAGACTTAAATTAAAGAAAGTGGGGAAACCACTAGACCATTCATGTATGACCTAAATCAAATCCCTTATAATTATACAGTGGAAGTGAGAAATAGATTTAAGGGACTAGATCTGATAGACAGTGTGCCTGATGAACTATGGACGGACGTTCATGACATTGTACAGGAGACAGGGATGAAGTCATCCCCAAGAAAAAGAAATGCAAAAAAAAACCAAAATGGCTGTCTGAGGAGGTCTTACAAATAGCTGTGAAAAGAAGAGAAGTGAAAAGCAAAGGAGAAAAGGAAAGATATACCCATTGGGATGCAGAGTACCAAAGAACAGCAAGGAGAGATAAGAAAGCCTTCCTCAATATTGGATCAGTGCAAAGAAATAGAGGAAATCAATAGAATGGGAAAGACTAGCAATCTCTTCAAGAAAATTAGAGATACAAAGGGAACATTTCATGCAAAGATGGGCTCAATAAAGGACAGAAATGGTATGGACCTAACAGAAGCAGAAGATATTATGAAGAGGTGGCAAGAATACACAGAAGAACTGTACAAAAAAGATGCTCATGACCCAGATAATAATGATGGGGTGATCACTTACCTAGAGCCAGACACCCTTGCATGTGAGGTCAAGTGGGCCTTAGGAAGCATCACTATGAACAAAGCTAGTGGAGGTGATGGAATTCCAGTTGAGCTATTTCAAATCCTGAAAGATGATGCTGTGAAAGTGCTGCACTCAATATGCCAGAAAATTTGGAAACCTCAGCAGTGGCCACAGGACTGGAAAAGGTCAGTTTTCATTCCAATCCCAAAGAAAGGCAATGCCAAAGAATGCTCAAACTACCACACAATTGCACTCATCTCACACACTAGTAAAGTAATGCTTAAAATTTTCCATGCCAGGCTTCAGCAATACATGAACCTTGAACTTCTAGATGTTCAAGCTGGTTTTAGAAAAAGCAGAGGAATCAGAGATCAAATTGCCAACATCTGCTGGATCATGGAAAAAGCAAGAGAGTTCCAGAAAAGCATCTACTTCTGCTTTGTTGACTATGCCAAAGCCTTTGACTGTGTGGATCACAATCAACTGTGGAAAATTCTGAAAGAGATGGGAATACTAGACCACGTGATCTGCCTCTTGAGAAATTTGTATGCAGGTCAGGAAGCAACAGGTAGAACTGGACATGGAACAACAGACTGGTTCCAAATAGGAAAAGGAGTTTGTCAAGGCTGTATGTTGTCACCCTGTTTATTTAACTTATATGCAGAGTACATCATGAGAAACGCTGGACTGGAAGAAACACAAGGGGGAATCAAGATTGCTGGGAGAAATATCAATAATCTCAGATATGCAGATGACACCACCCTTATGGCAGAAAGTAAAGAGGAACTAAAAAGCCTCTTGATGAAGGTGAAAGTGGAGAGTGAAAAATTTAGCTTAAAGCTCAACACTCAGAAAATGAAGATCATGGCATCTGGTCCCATCACTTCATGGAAATAGATGGGGAAACAGTGGAAACAGTGTCAGATTTTATTTTTCTGGGCTCCAAAATCACTGCAGATGGTGACTGCAGACATGAAATTAAAAGATGCTTCCTCCTTGGAAGGAAAGTTATGACCAACGTAGACAGCATATTCAAAAGCAGAGACATTACTTTGCCAACAAAGGTTCGTCTAGTCAAGGCTATGGTTTTTCCTGTGGTCATGTATGGATGTGAGAGTTGGACTGTGAAGAAGGCTGAGCACCAAAGAATTGGTGCTTTTGAACTGTGGTGTTGGAGAAGACTCTTGAGAGTCCCTTGGACTGCAAGGAGATCCAACCAGTCCATCCTAAAGGAGATCAGTCCTGGGTGTTCATTGGAAGGACTGATATTGAAGCTGAAACTCCAATACTTTGGCCACCTGATGTGAAGAGCTGACTCATTGGAAAAGACCCTGATGCTGGGAAAGATTGAGGGCAGGAGGAGAAGGGGATGATAGAGGATGAGATGGCTGGATGGCATCATGGACTCAATGTACATGAGATTGAGTAAACTCTGGGAGTTGGTGATGGACAGGGAGGCCTGGCATGTTGTGGTTCATGGGCTTGTAAAGAGTCAGACAGGACTGAGCAACTGAACTGAACTGAACTGAGGAAGGAAAAGAGCAAACAAGCACACATTCTTGATAACCTTTTATGGGTTCAGGGGTGGAGTCTAGGAATTTGTTAATAAGTATCCCAGGACTTACCTGGTGGTCCAGTGGTTAAGAATCCACCTTGCAATGCAGGAGACACCAGTTCGATCCTTAGTCTGGGAAGATCCCACATGCCATAGGGAAACTAAACCCATGAACTGTAACAACTGAGCCCACAAACCCTAGAAAAGAGAGAGAAGACAAGAGGAGCCACTGCAATGAGAAGCCCCTATTCTCTGAAACTAGAGAAAGCCCGTGTGCAGCAACAAAGATCCAGTGCAGCCATAAATAAATAAATAAATCAGATCAGATCAGTCGCTCAGTTCTGTCCGACTCTTTGCGACCCCATGAATCGCAGCATGCCAGGCCTCCCTGTCCATCACCAACTCCCGGAGTTCACTGAGACTCACGTCCATCGAGTCAGCGATGCCATCCAGCCATCTCATCCTCTGTCGTCCCCTTCTTCTCCTGCCCCCAATCCCTCCCAGCATCAGAGTCTTTTCCAATGAGTCAACTCTTCGCATGAGGTGGCCAAAGTACTGGAGTTTCAGCTTTAGCATCATTCCTTCCAAAGAGATCCCAGGGCTGATCTCCTTCAGAATGGACTGGTTGGATCTCCTTGCAGTCCAAGGGACTCTCAAGAGTCTTCTCCAACACCACAGTTCAAAAGCATCAATTCTTCAGCGCTCAGCCTTCTTCACAGTCCAACTCTCACATCCATACATGACCACTGGAAAAACCATAGCCTTGACTAGACGAACCTTTGTTGGCAAAGTAATGTCTCTGCTTTTGAATATGCGATCTAGGTTGGACATAACTTTCCTTCCAAGGAGTAAGCGTCTTTTAATTTCATGGCTGCAGTCACCATCGGCAGTGATTTTGGAGCCCAGAAAAATAAAGTCTGACACTGTTTCCCCATCTGTTTCCCATGAAGTGATGTGACCGGATGTCATGATCTTCGTTTTTTGAATGTTGAGCTTTAAGCCAACTTTTTCCTCTCCACTTTCACTTTCATCAAGAGGCTTTTGAGTTCCTCTTCACTTTCTGCCATAAGGGTGGTGTCATCTGCATATCTGAGGTTATTGATATTTATACAGTGGAAGTAAGAAATAGATTTAAGGGCCTAGATCTGATAGATAGAGTGCCTGATGAACTATGGACTGAGGTTCGTGACATTGTACAGGAGACAGGGATCAAGACCATTCCCATGGAAAAGAAATGCAAAAAAGCAAAATGGCTGTCTGGGGAGGCCTTACAAATAGCTGTGAAAAGAAGAGAAGCAAAAAGCAAAGGAGAGAAGGAAAGATATAAACATCTGAATGCAGAGTTCCAAAGAATAGCAAGAAGAGATAAGAAAGCCTTCTTCAGCAATTAGTGCAAAGAAACAGAGGAAAACAACAGAATGGGAAAGACCAGGGATCTCTTCAAGAAAATCAGAGATACCAAAGGAACATTTCATGCAAAGATGGGCTCGATAAAGGACAGAAATGGTATGGACCTAACAGAAGCAGAAGATATTAAGAAGAGATGGCAAGAATACACAGAAGAATTGTACAAAAAAGATCTTCACGACCCAGATAATCATGATGGTGTGATCACTGACCTAGAGCCAGACATCCTGGAATGTGAAGTCAAGTGGGCCTTAGAAATCATCACTACAAAGAAAGCTGGTGGAGGTGATAGAATTCCAGTTGAGCTATTCCAAATCCTGAAAGATGATGCTGTGAAAGTGCTGCACTCAATATGCCAGAAAATTTGGAAACCTCAGCAGTGGCCACAGGACTGGAAAAGGTCAGTTTTCATTCCAATCCCAAAGAAAGGCAATGCCAAAGAATGCTCAAACTACCGCACAATTGCACTCATCTCACACACTAGTAAAGTAATGCTCAAAATTCTCCAAGCCAGGCTTCAGCAATATGTGAACCGTGAACATCCTGATGTTCAAGGTGGTTTTAGAAAAGGCAGAGGAACCAGAGATCAAATTGCCAACATCCGCTGGATCATGGAAAAAGCAAGAGAGTTCCAGAAAAACATCTACTTCTGCTTTATTGACTATGCCAAAGCTTTGACTGTGTGGATCACAATCAACTGTGGAAAATTCTGAAAGAAATGGGAATACCAGACCACGTGATCTGCCTCTTGAGAAATTTGTATGCAGGTCAGGAAGCAACAGGTAGAACTGGACATGGAACAACAGACTGGTTCCAAATAGGAAAAGGAGTTTGTCAAGGCTGTATGTTGTCACCCTGTTTATTTAACTTATATGCAGAGTACATCATGAGAAACGCTGGACTGGAAGAAACACAAGCTGGAATCAAGATTGCCAGGAGAAATAAATAAATAAATAAATATAAAACTTGCAAATTATTTAAAAAAAAAAAAAGTATCCCAGGTGATTCTGACCCACATTGTCCATGGGTCAAATACTGAGAAATGATGCCTGGAATCTCCATGCATCACATAGAAGACAGATGAATAGAGGATGGTCATGTGGTAAAGTTAAAAGAGGATGGTATTTGGATCAAGACACTCTTGGATAGTTATAAATGTTGGTTCCCTTACTTAGTTACCAAAGAAAAATTATACAGTCTCTTTGTTTAATTCTTTTAACCTATACAATGGAAAAGAAAGCACCCACTTGGACTGTTTTCTATGAGTTTTAAATAAGATAACTGGTAGTAGAGTCCAGAACACTATGTGGCATGTAGTAAATGCTCAGTGTTAATGCTCTTTTTTTTTTCTCAGATTGAAATCTGTTGACAAAGTGATACCAAGGGCATTTGATAGTTAATGCTATTTGACCTGAATAGAAGAAAACTTGATGATAAAATAATGCAGGCCTTAGCTCTAAAACTGACCCCCCACACACACACACACTTTCTCAGTGCACCTACAAATTAGGTTATTTTTAACCTTCTCCTTACAACTGCATTACAAAATGATTGCCTTTGGACTATGAATAGAAGTGTCCATGTGCTAAGAGACAGGTCAGGTTAATCTGGCTCCAGGTCTGGTGCATGGACTGGATGGCAGATTCTCACTCTTAGACACTGGCTTTCTGTACTGGGAAACTTCGATTTATTGGCTCTTTGTGTTTCTAGGGAAGATATTTTCAAGTATATACTGAGAATAAAAAGGAAAGGTGCCAAGAAAAAGAGGAGATAAAATTAATAATAATTTTGAATAGATTGTACTAATTTATTGTTATTTTCTCATCAAATTGACAATCAGAATGAATTTAATCAGAACGAATTTGGGATTCTAATGGTATTACCATAATATAGACCTCAAGAGATGAATATCAGAGAAAAAAGCAATATTCTTTGTACTTAATAGCTGCTCAAGTGTTCACTGAACTTAATGACATCATTCTGAAAACATGGTCACCTTCATGCTTCTCCAAGATCTCTTGATAGCTCACTCCCTCTACCTCATCTTTACCTTAGTCACCTCGTTTGGCTTAAATATTAACTGTATCTCTCACCTTAATTTGGAGCAAGTGACTTCTGCTGGGTACTCAGGAATTGAGATGAAAATATCTGAAAGAGCAAAGCTTTGTTAGCTACTCCCAAGACTCACAAACAAAACACACTTAGGATAACAGTAAACATTTTAGAAGAAAAATCTGTTTTTATAAATGTTGATCTTCTTTAGTCCTGATATGGATCATAAGGACCATTTACCATATAGTACAATGCTGCCCACAAGCATGATTCAAGAATACCTGTTACTTTAAGCTTAGGTACATGAATTATGCAGTCACTCTCGTAACATCTGGAGAAGGCAATGGCACCCCACTCCAGTACTCTTGCCTGGAAAATCCCATGGACAGAGGAGCCTGGTAGGTTGCAGACTATGGGGTCGCGAAGAGTCGGACACGACTGAGCGACTTCACTTTCACTTTTCCCTTTCATGCATTGGAGAAGGAAATAGCAACCCACTCCAGTGTTCTTGCCTGGAGAATCCCAGGGATGGCGGAGCCTGGTGGGCAGCCGTCTACGGGGTTGCACAGAGTCAGACACGACTGAAGCGACTTAGCAGCAGCAGTAGCAGCTCTTAACATCACCAGAGGGATAAACAGTCCTGGACAGGAAGCCTGCAGCACACCCCATGTGGGAAATCACTCTTTTCTCTCTCCCCACTGGAGTGCACCTCCTAAAGCAGTCACTTCTCCATGCCTATGAAACCTCTACAAGCCTCTGTATCCTTATCCTTTCAAGAAAAAGCTTTTTGCTTGAGTCTCCCAGGCCTTCCCTGACCCTCAAAAGGCTGGCTCAAGAGTTAATGATTAGGAAATGTGAAGATGTAAAAGCAAAGAACAGCCTCTGGGCTGGAAAACTGGTGACAAGTTAGACTATAAGGCAGCTACAGTCTCTGACACACATTTCTAAGTTGTTTTGATAGAAGCAGACTCCCATCAAACAAAAACTGCTGACCTCAAATATGTAGACCCCCGACCAGTTGAAACCAGAAGATTGGTGATGCTTGAAACTGCACCTTGATGCTAACCAATTCAAGACTTTCGCACAAGCTGTTCAGGCACCTTGCAGTCCCCTCCCCCACAGTGCCTTTTAACAATCCTTTGCCTGTGCCAAGATGTGAAGATGGTTTTTAGGCACACTAGTCCACCGTCTTCTTGGTTAGTAGGTTTTCTCATATAAAGTCACTTTCTTTGCCTCAACACCTTGTCACCTGACATATGGCCTCTCATGCAGCGAACAGTCGAACCAGAATTTGGTAACACACAAGAAAACCAGTGTGGTTTGGTGGCATAAGGATGGTTTTGGGGGCTGATGCACCTGGCTGTGGTCCAGGTTTTGCCTAACTCTTCTTGCTTAGGGACCTAGATCAAGGCCTATAGTCCACACTCTCCTTTTCTTTAACATTTTATACAATTATGGAGTTGGGATAAATGATCACTAAACTCTCCTTCATCCCTGGAAGAGATTTTTTTTCTAAGGAAAACAAATCAGGATAACCAATAATAGATAAAATATGATTTTCATTACCTGCAGCCATTTGTCCTCTAAGTAGCTGGGAACACTGAATTAGCAAACACTTAAACATGCTCTTAGCAGAAATACAGAGTTAGGTTCCTGCAAGGCTCAGAGCACAACATTTTCATCAACTGGTCAATACATAATCTTGTTTTATGTGTCTATTTAAAAACTCTATTTTATACATATTGTTGATTTAACAACATTGAATGCATGGCCAACAGCACTGTAAATGTGTGCCTGAATGAAACTTCTCTAACATGTGTATTTTCTCCACAAGGTATATTACAGCCTTTTTGTGCTTGGGAACACAGCATTTCAGCACACCGCTTGGAGACCGTTTTAAACAGATTAAATCACTGACAAAAAGTACAAAATGCTAAAAACATGGCATTAAATAGACCGTGGAAAGGACACGTTAACAGTTTGAGAGTTGAAACAAGAAGGCAGAGCATCACCTTGTCTGACCTCAGCTGGGAATGCGCGCACAGGGCTATTCAAATTTCTTGACACTTGGCACATGGCTGCAAATGACTATGAAAGCATTGCAAATATTTACTTGGAAGTTACAAATAAATTCTAACAAGTAGGCAAATTTGTAAATATGGAATCCGTGAATAACAAGAATCAACTGTACCAATGTAAAATAAAAAATATATGATTGTGTTACTTTAAAGTCTCTTGTTTCTAAAAGCAGCAGACTTTCTTCCAAATCTTCACTTCAAGCTGCGTAGTAATCTCCTTAATTCCCTTATGTGTTGGTTAAAATTACAACTCCATCTCAGAGATGGTGTAATATAGAGATGATGAAGCAGCTTCCTAAATGTCCCCACGCAATGCAACCACCATGCCAGGATAACTCAGGAGCGTGAAACTAAGCCTGCAGTTGCCCCACTGGGCTGTCCTGTCCCTGCTCAATTACTCACAGAAAATATGTTCTCCCTTCAGGACCTGTTATCTAAGTCCTATTCTTAGGTTCCGTGGTGGAATTCTGCAAATCATTCTGGGACACACCTTCTGGAATTGTTGTTCAGTCACTAAATTGTGTCCAACTCTTGGGCACTCCATGGACTGCAGCATACCAGGTTTCCCTGTCCTTCACTATCTCCTGGAATTTGCTCAAACTCATGTCCATTGAGTTGATGCTGCCATCCAACCATCTCATCCTCTGTCATCCTCTTCTCCTCTTGCCATCAATCTTTCCCAGCATCAGGGTCTTTTCCAATAAGTCAGCTCATTGCATCAGATGGCCAAGGTATGGGAGTTTCAGCTTCAGCATCAGTCCTTCCAATGAATATTAAGGGTTGATTTCCTTTAGGATTGACTGGTTTGATCTCCTTGCAATCCAAGGGATGCTTAAGAGTTTTCTCCAGCACCACAGATTGAAAGCATCGATTCTTTGGTGCTCAACCTTCTTTTTAGTCCAACTCTCACATCCATACATGACTACTGGAAAAACCATAGCTTTGACTATACGGATCTTTGTCTGGAATTGTAGCAAGTGGTTATAACTGTCAACTTTTAATTTTGTCCTCTAAGAGTGTTATCTGAGGATTAATGGGTGTTCTTTTACCATAGTTCTTTTGTCTCAGAGACAGAATTGATGACATTTTACCCCTACCCCTGTATACAAGCAAGTTTCAATGTTATAGCCTCAATTAGGACATTTCTGTCTGGTTTACTGCAGTGCATGTACTTAAGAACCATACTATTCACTATTCCTTTCCTATAGGGCAAGAAACATTTTTTATTCCTTTTAAAAGTTTCCCTGTATTCCCCAGGATGTCTGTAGCAGTGCCTGGGGTACAGAGCACACAGTACACACTGGAACTGTATTCTTTCCAGTTGGAGAAGTGTATTTAGAGGGGAACAGCGCTGTGGAGCACTTTAAGACCTGCTAAGCACTGTGTGGATCACAATAAACTGTGGGAAATTCTGAAAGAGATGGGAATACCAGACCACCTGACCTGCCTCTTAAGAAATCTGTATGCAGATCAGGAAGCAACAGTTAGAACTGGACATGAAACAACAGACTAGTTCCAAATAGGAAAGGGAGTACATCAAGGCTGTATATTGTCACCCTGTTTATTTAACTGCTATGCAGAGTACATCATGAGAAACGCTGGACTGGAAGAAGCACAAGCTGGAATCAAGATTGCCGGGAGAAATATCAATAACCTCAGATATGCAGATGACACTATCCTTATGGCAGAAAGTGAAGAGGAACTCAAAACCCTCTTGATGAAAGTGAAAGTGGAGAGTGAAAAAGTTGGCTTAAAGCTCAACATTCAGAAAACTAAGATCATGGCATCCAGTCCCATCACTTCATGGGAAACAGATGGGGAAACAGTGTCAGACTTTATTTTTTTGAGCTCCCAAATCATGCAGATGGTGAATGCAGCCATGAAATTAAAAGACGCTTACTCCTTGGAAGGAAAGTTATGTCCAACCTAGATAGCATATTCAAAAGCAGAGACATTACTTTGCCAACAAAGGTTCGTCTAGTCAAGGCTATGGTTTTTCCTGTGGTCATGTATGGATGTGAGAGTTGGACTGTGAAGAAGGCTGAGTGCCAAAGAATTGATGCCTTTGAACTGTGGTGTTGGAGAAGACTCTTGAGGGTCCCTTGGACTGCAAGGAGATCCAACTAGTCCATTCTGAAGGAGATCAGCCCTGGGATTTCTTTGGAAGGAATGATACTAAAGCTGAAACTCCAGTACTTTGGCCACCTCAGGCAAAGAGTTGATTCATTGAAAAAGACTCTGATGCTGGAAGGGATTGGGGGCAGGAGGAGAAGGGGACAACAGAGGATGAGATGGCTGGATGGCATCACTGACTCGATGGACGTGAGTCTGAGTGAACTCTGGGAGTTGGTGATGGACAGGGAGGCCTGGTGTGCTGCGATTCATGGGGTCGCAAAGAGTCGGACACGACTGAGCGACTGAACTGAACTGAAGCACTGTATTATATCATCTCCCTTAATCTTTAAGAATCGTGCACATTATATATATCTTCATGTTATAAATGGAGAAGCATGTCTGAAAGAATTTACATAACATGTCTAAAGTCACAAAGCCAGTCAACAAAGAGCTATGACTGAAACTTCTCTAACACCACCGTTCAAAAGCATCAATTCTTCAGCACTCAGCTATCTTCACAGTCCAACTCTCACATCCATACATGACCACTGGAAAAAGCATAGCCTTGACTAGACGGACCTTTGTTGGCAAAGTAATGTCTCTGCTTTTTAATATGCCATCTAGGTTGGTCATAACTTTCCTTCCAAGGAGTATCTTTTAATTTCATGACTGAAACATAGAGCCTGTTTTTGTTCCCCCCCCCCTCCCCTTAACCAGGGTCTATGGCTTGGCTTAGGGCTTCCCTGGTAGCTCAGCTGTGGCGGATTCATGTTGATATATGGCAAAACCAATACAATATTGTAGAGTTAAAAAAAAGAAAAGAATCCATCTGCAATGCAGGACATCCAAGATAATCAAAAATAAACAAATTTTAAAAATTTAAAGAAAGAAAATGAAGGTTAATGAAAGTAAGTATATCACAAGTTGAATGTAAACTACAGTATCAGACAACTCTAAACAGTGCATAAAATGGCTTTTATTTCACATCAACTTATCTTTCAAGTAATTACACAACCTCCAAATTATTACACAAGAAGACAAGTAACTGGCATTCTCTTCTCTCCATTATTACTTATTGGACATTGTAGGTCTGTCTGGAATTGAGAAAATAATACAACTCTCATGATAGAGATGATGTTCAGAAAGCTTAATATTTCCCAAAGATTCTCATGTACCAATTATGTGTCAAGCATTGGCCCATTGTTGACCGTGTACCAATGGTCAACTCTAGACCTCTTAAGATCCTTTCAATCAAAAGTCTATTATTTTCTGTGGCTACTCTAAGAATGATTAGGTTATATCAGTGTATCTAAACCCATTAAAAGTCTTTGGAAGTATATATAAGCTCACGAAAGAGATTTTTTTTTTTCCTTCTGACATCTGCTGAAATAATTCCAATATTCTCAGAGTTGAAATTCTTTCCCTTGAAGATCTACTTATAACAGTTCATTGATCAAAAATCATGAAACCCTTAGAACTCTGCTCGATGTTATGTGACAGTCTGGATGGGAGAGGAGTTTGGGGGAGAATGGATACATATGTATATGGCTACATCATTTTTCTATGCACCTGAGACTATCCCAACTGTGGTTAATGGCTATACTCCAATACAAACTTTTAAATAAATTTTTAAAAAGAATGGCAAAAGGTAAAATAAATAAAGTTGATGAATTAAATAAGAACTAAAAAAGAAAGAAAGAAAGAATCATGAAACCCTGAGAAGGAGCCTCGGAGTTCATCTTGTTCAATTGCAGTCCTCTCCATAACATCCATGCTCAGATTTAGCAGTTCCAGTGATGAGGGTTTCTCTATTGTTGGTACCATTTTGAGAAAACTCTTTCAGGGATTTATTTAAAATCCCATATTTCAGTGATCTCTACCTACAAGTCATAGCTCTTTCTTCTTGAAGAGGAAAGAGTAAGTCCAGATAGTTTTGAAATGACTCTATGGTGTGATCATACGCCCAGAACAATACTAGTTTATGAGTCCTGCCCTGGTTTCCCACCTGGTTTAGTATCTGATCCAAACTTTTTCATTGTGCAGTAAAATTTTACTGTAATAGTTGCTTTAGAATCAGCTTTAAACAGTTAGGCAGGTCTCTCCTTTGTTCCTCTAGCTTCTACGATGGTCTTATCTTGTACTGGGTGAGACCCAAGTGGCACTAGTGGTAAAGAGCCCTCTTGCCAATGCAGAAGACATAAGAGATGCAGTTCGATCCCTGGGAAGATTCCCTGGAGGAGGGCATGACAACCCACTCCAGTATTCTTGCCTGGAGAAACCCATGGAGGCTGGTGGGCTACAGTCCATAGGGACAAAAAGAGTTAGAACGACTGAAAGGGCTTAATCACGGGTGAGACATACTTGTAGGGCACAGGGTTCTTATTCTTATATGAGACTAAATCCCAAAGATGCCCAGTGATAGCTCATCTCTCTATGCCTATGCCTCATCTTTCCTCAGTCCTTCATCATTCCCTTTCCAAAAAAGTTTTCTGATAAAAACAAACTGTACACAGACATGAATTGTTAGGCACAGCTGACTCCTTCTGTCTCTGACAGTTCTGGAGGCATTCAGCACTACTGTGACTGGCCACCTGGTAAAGCAATCAGTTGTACTGTGACCATTTGCAAGGGCTGCAAAATACAGGAAGCCACCAGGTCACAGTCAGCTAAGTGACTGTGAATAAGAAATGTGGCAAATTACAGTTTAGGTTCATCTGAAATAAGTGGAAGAAATAAAAGCAGAGTAGTCCTATCTGTGGAACAGGAAGAGAACACTTTAAACAGTTGGGTACTGCTGTTTTGTCATTTATTGTATAGTGTAAAATCGACAGCTATTTGTTTTACTGTTTGACATTGCTTTTTTAGACTGCAATAAACACTTTTGGCAGCAATAAGTTTAAAAGAGGAAGCATGGGGTTAGTAGAAAAATAAGAAGTGAATTTTGATTACTCAAGAGAGTGAATGATGAACATGTAACTTGCATGAAATGTTTCATGACATTTACCATCCACCATTGGGTCTTAGTGGTATAAATTACCACATGAAAACCAGAAGACACAAATCTGCTGGAGAAGCATCAGCAGTTACTTCAAAAGTCAGTAACAAGTTTATACAGACTGTTTTCTCTTTATAACCAAAGGAGACATCCTTCATATCATTTGGTGAGGTACAACTTTTCATTTAGATCAAATGGCTATTCTAAATCATTTTCACTCATTATTTATTCCAAGATTTTGGGAGGGCATAAATTCAAAATAAAGCAATAGCTGTTAGTGTGTGGCTTAGTGAACCAAAGAAGAAATTCACAGTTGAATACTGAGAGTTTTATATTGTTCATTAAACACTACAAACAAAAAATTAGCTCATCCCAATTATGTTTCTTTTCCCATCAATTTTACATAATCAAAGCCAACCTTCTAGAAATGCTTTCTCTTGACAGTGAAATATCTGATGTTGTTGTGAATGTAAATTCAGTTAAAATAGATGACATTGGAGATAAAGCTATATTTTGCAACAATAATACAGCACAAATTTTGGTGAAACACCTTTTTAATAAATATGTATACCTGTGGCGGATTCATTTTGATATTTGGCAAAACTAATACAATTATGTAAAGTTTAAAAAATAAAATAAAATTAAAAAAAAATAAAGAGGATAAAAAAAAAAAAAAAGAAGCTATGGTATGGGGACTTCCCTGGTGGCTTAGTGGTAAAGAATCCACCTACCAATGCAGGAGACAAAGATTCAGTCTCTGGTGCAGGAAGATCCCATATGCTGCAGAGCAACTAAGCCCAAGCACCACAACTGTTGATTCTGTGCTCTAGAGCCCAGGAACTGCAACTACTGAAGCCCACATGCTCTAGAGCCTGTGCTCTGCAATAAAAGAAGCCACCTCAATCAGAAGCCCGTGCACTGCAACAAGGAGTAGCCCCCACTCACAGCAACTAGGGAAAGCCAGCACAGCAACAAAGACACAGCACAAGCAAACATAAATAATAAAAATATTTTTAAAAAGTAAAAAGAAAAAAAGCTACAAAGCAGAAGTGCACTTGGAATTGGATATGATGCACACATATCCTGTTTAGTCGCTCAGTCGTATCCTACTTTTTTTGACCCATGGACTATGGCCCGCCAGGTTCCTCTGTTCATGGGATTATCGGCAAGATTACTGGAGTGGGTTGCCATTTCCTCCTCCAAGAGATCTTCCTGACCCAGGGATGGAACCTCCATCTTCTGCATTGCAGGTGGATTCTTTACCGCTGAGCCACCAGGGAAGCCCATAACTTTGTCAAAATAAGTTGTGATATTTTACCAATTGATATAGAAACTGTAGATGTCACACATACAACTGTGTTTTTTTTTTTTAACATACAATGTAACTAAATTCTAAACTTTTGTGACAAAGCTGATTTTAAATTTTAAGGAAATACTTCAGCAAGGTGGTTCATGTTTTCTCCCTTTGCTATTTTAAATCAGATTTTTTTAATGCTTGAACTTTTAAAATAGTACTTAGTAAAATAACCCAGGTGACCTGCAATGAAAATAAACATTTTTATGAAGGATTTTTATAAACTGGGATTGATTTTTTTTCAAAATCAGTTGGAAATTTTTAATAAATGTGTTCAATGAATGGACCAGAGAAATACTTCAGCTTTTAAAGCTTTGTATACTGTACAATACTGAAATATATTGAATATTTACATTGGATAAATTGAAAAAAACTTGCAATGAGCAAGGCACTGACCTGTATCCCTCCAAAAGGAATAAACTGATCAAATTAAATGGTGAAAATTTAAACACTGTACATAATAACTTTTATAATCAGTAAGGATTAGCTTTGTCCCAGTTACTAAGCAAAGCACTTCATATACTTTGTTTTTGATGTTCCCAAGTATGAAGAAACAGTAATACTGAAAACAAATAGTAATGATACTATTATTATCCTGGGATTTTGCTTCTGTTTGATTTGGGGATTTTGCTTTCTTTATTTTTCTTTTTTGACAAGAATCTGGAGCTGAAAAGAGCAAGGTGAATTTACTCAAGGTCATGTGGCATAGGCAAAGAGCTCATGCAGCTTCCTTAGACTCCAAACCTGTACTCAAAACCATTACACTCCAATGAAGCATGGCCAGCTAGCAATTGCTGGGGCTTTTAACATCTATACTATGCTACCATAATGGCTTAGTTGGTAAAGAATCTGCCTGCAGTGCAGGAGACCAGAGTTCAATCCCTGGGTTGGGAAGATCCCCTGGAGAAGGGGATGGAAACACACTTCAGTATTTTTTCCTGGAGAATTCCAGGGACAGAGGAGCCTGGTGAGCTATCGTCCATGGGGTCGCAAAGAGTTGAACACAACCGAAATGACTAACACTTCCACTTCCGTGCTACCAAACTTTACCTTGCATAAATTATTCTATCAAAAAGTACCCAAATGTTTCCCAATGTTCTTTTCCAAATCCAAAAATACATTGCCACATTAAACTTCTTTTTCAATTTAAGTATACTATTCTTTCCTGGTTAAAATCATAATTCACCCTTGGGAATACATAAAACATTTTAACTCTTTCATTTTACAAATGAGAACTCTGAAACTCCTAAACGCCTAATGATATACTCAAAGACACAATGCAAGCTGAAGACAGAGCTGAATCCGGAAGCTAGGGGGCTTAGCTCTCTCCTCTAATGCATTTCATTATTTCACAGAGAATTTAAATCTCTGCAAGGATATTAGCAAGAGTCTAAATCTTCATTCTTAGCCACAGAGAAGTCAATAGTGCTTCTTCAGAGGTAGAAAGCTCCAATAGTTTCAGGGTGTTCACCCACAAAATTGTGGAGAATTCAAGAAGGGTTGCTCCAGTAAGAAAGAAACACATTGGGAAAACAAAGATGGAGGGAAATAAGCACCTTGAAGTTGCTTGTATTTTTTCTTCTTTCTTAAAATAAATTTTATTAATCTTTTTTTAAATTGGAGGATAATTGCTTTACAATGCTGTGTTGGTTTCTGCCATACAACTCAAATCAGTTATAGCTACATATATATCCCTTCGCTTGTGAGCCTCCCTCCCACCCCAACGCCCACCTGCCCATCCCACCCCTCTAGTTGTCACAGAGTGCTGGGCTAGGCTCCCTGTGTTATATACAGCAGCTTCCCACTGGCTATCTATTTTACACATGGTAGTGTATATATATGTCATTGCTACTTTCTCAATCTGTCCCATGCTCTAATTCTCCCACTGTGTCTACAAGACCACCCTCCATGTCTGAATCTCTATTTTTTATTAGAGTCCATGGTTTCTGAGAGAACATTTTCATTTGCAGGAAGCAAGGAGTGCACGTCTGTAAGTCCTGTCTTTCCTGACTCACTTCCAGAGAAATGAAGAACAAGACCACGGTGGCTCCCAGCCACCCCTGCTAAAAAAACTCCCCCAAAAGGCCCTTTCCCTGGTGTTCAGATGATATCATCAGCTTAAAGTGTCTCCAAGTGGGACTGGCTGCTCCCAGAAATCTGTCAGCTGAGTGTTTGGAAGAAACTGAGAAATCCTTGAAAAACACGGAGGGATCAAAAGTCCTTATTAAAGTATTTTCAAAAGAGCTCTGGATTTAATAAGAAGCAAATGAGATCAGATGGAGAGGATTCCAGAGATTGGTTCTAGTGTGGAAGACTCATGGCAAAGACCAGAAGAGAAGAACATACAGATGGGAGCAGCACTCACTTGGAAGCAGAGTGTTAAAACAGTGTGCAATTGAATTTCTCTGCCCTTGAACCTGGAGGAGTGTGCAGAAGTAAGCAATTACTCTAACAGTCACATCTTTCCTAAGAGGTCTTATCCAAGAAAATTAATGAATTACAACAAAACTTTAAGGGAAAAAGAGGAAACACCCAGCCTTCTCTCTTACCAGAGAGACTTTGTGTTTCCAGATTTGCAACATAGAATTAGTCAGCCATCAGCTCTCCAATAGTTTGATTAAAAGAAGGGTCTAGAGAAATTACAGACTTCTCTCATCAACCAACCAACCAACTAACCAACCAAACAAAACTGCAGTCTATATACTTTGTTTTAGAGTAAAACATAAATATGCTATTACATAAAATATGGTTCATGGTAATGAGGATCTATTCCCTTAACATACTCCTAGTATTTGAATAGACCAAAAATAGCTAAATGCTCAGTTCAGTTCAGTCGCTCAGTCGTGTCCGACTCCTTGCGACCCCAAGAATCTCAGCACGCCAGGCCTCCTTGTCCATCACCAACTCCTGGAGTTCATTCAGACTCACATCCATCGAGTCAGTGATGCCATCCAGCCATCTCATCCTCTGTCGTCCCCTTCTCCTCCTGCCCCCAATCCCTCCCAGAATCAGAGCCTTTTCCAATGAGTCAGCTCTTCACATGAGGTGGCCAAAGTACTGGAGTTTCCCCTTTAGCATCATTCCTTCCAAAGAAATCCCAGGGCTGATCTCCTTCAGAATGGACTGGTTGCTCAGGTCCATGCAAACACTGAGGTATCAGAACTAACATAGAAGATTTCTTCCATAAGGAATTAGGAACTCCATAAGTTTTATCTCCCTGTATTCTCAGTGAAACTTGAAAAGAAGCCAATTTGTGAAGAGAGATTTATTCCTATGGGATCAATCAAACTGATGGCAGCAATCTTCCCTTTTAAACTGCAGGTGTATAATGAATGGAATGTAGTAAGTTGTGACAGTGAAATGAAAAATAAAGAGAAAAGCATAATACCTAGTGTTCACTGAGTATGATAAATACTTAAACACAGAATCTAAGATCTCAATTGGCTTAATTATTTCTGTAAAAATAGAAGTATTTGCCACAAATTTAATTTTAAAAATTTCATCCTCTTTGACAGAACTTCACAGAAATTCCAGTTCATAAATGTATTCTGAGGAAATTATGGATACATACAAAATCTTAGCTACAGAGTTGTTTATTATGTGTGTGTGCGTCACTTCAGTCTTGTCTGATTTTTTGGGATCCTATGGACTGTAGCCTACCAGGCTCCTCTGTCCATAGGATTCTCCAGGCAAGAATACTGGAGTGGGTTGCCATGCCCTCCTCCTGGAGATCTTCCCAACCCAGGGATTGAACCCGAGTCTCTTATGTCTCCTGCACTGGCAGGCAGGTTCTTTACAACTTGTTAGGGGAAAAGATTTTGCTCCAGTAAAGTCTGCCATTTGGAGGGAGAAAGCAGGGGTTTGGGATCCTGGGAATTGTGAGTAATCCTTCCCCACTGCCACTTCCAAAGGTGTAGAGGGAATGGGACCATGTTCCCTGTTGGATTTCACTCTCTCAGGCTGGCCGGTGGGTTTGTGGCAAGGAATGTAAAGTTGCCTTACTCTTGGGAGAGCTGCACACAGAGGGAATTCTTATTTCCTATGTCTTTTTGAAACTTGGATAAGATTTTCCTCCTACAAGCAAATTTGAATCTTAGAGAGGTTTACTCTGTATTCCTCCTTCGGTGCAATTTTCCTTATTTTTAGCCCTTATTCATCCACATGTCTTTCTGGGAATTGTTGTTTAGTTGCTAAGTCATGTCTAATTCTTTTGTGACCCCCATGGACTGTAACCCACCAAGCTCCTCTCTCTGTGGTATTTTCCAGGTAAGAGTACTGGAGTGGATTGCCATTTCCTTCTTCAGGGGATTTTCCTGACAGGGACCGAACCTGAGTCTCCTGCATTGGTGAGCAGATTCTTTACCATTGAACCAGCTGGAAAGCCCCTTTCTGAGAGTGGGGTTTCAGAAATATCACTGATCTCCAATCTACTGTGCTTTTGAAATTCTGGGAATCCACTGTTCTGTAAGCAGGAAATTATATATTAAAAGAAACAATTATTGAAGGGGTGAATGGATAAACAGATGGGTGAATGGATGCATGAATGGATGGACATATGGAAGAGATCTCAATAATAGTTGTTTGTTTTTTATGTCTATGGTGTGCTTAGCACCAGTCTCCTGGTAAACTACAGTCTATGGGATGGCAAAGAATCAGACATGACTGAGCAACTTCACTAGTGCTTAGTACTGTGCCAGCCCTTGGGAAACCATGAGAATAAGAACCATGATTTCTATTCTTAGGGAGCTTAAAATAATGTTACATTGGACTACAAGTCATCAGGTTAAGTGCCTCCCTAAGTTGAACCTACTGTTAGGAATGGCTTACTCCCTGAAGGCAAGCAGAATCATGCTAAGATCATGAACTCCACCTGTTCCTAGGCACAGGAAAGGGATTGGAAAATATTGAGATACCACAAATATACTCCTGCCTATGATCTTGACTACTTGGTTGGAAGTTTATGTGCTATTCAGGTAGTAATAGCTAAGTGATCATTTTTTAATTAATTAATTAATTTGGCTGTGTCGGGTCTTAGTTGTGGCAGGTGGGATCTTTACTGACACTCCAAAGGCCAGGGCTCCATAAAGCAAGGGGCTCAGGGCAGAAGTTCTTGCTTATCTAATGGTAATAGTAAAAGTAGGCATTTTTATTTTTTTCAAATAACCTTCCCCTGGACTCACTTTGCTCCATATACTAGATACCCATAGTTATTTTAGGCATTAAACATAATAAACAGTGACTTTGGTCATGGAAAATTCTACCTCCCTACATTAATTCTGACATACACCATTGAATTTCCAAACAGCTTATCGTTAATGACAGAAGTCTGAGCACATACTTCTTAAATGTATCTTTCAAGGCTCCAAACAGATTAAGGGAAAGAGATATGAGGTCTTGCTCCTATATTCAGATCAAATTACTCTAATATTTTTCTCTGTTTTATATTGTTTGATTGTGTTAATCATGAAGCTGATGAGTTAGATGGCTTTCTTCTTTAAACCAAGAGTCTTCAACCAAATTAAGATTACTCAGCTAGGGACTTCCCTGGTGGTCCAGTGGTTAAGAATCCACCTTGCAATTCAGGGGACTTGGGTTCGATCCTGGGTTGGGGAACTGAGATCCCACAAGCCATGGAGCAACTAAGCCTGTATACTGCAACTTCTGAGCCCATGCAAGCTGGAGCCCATGTGCCAAAACCAGAGAGTCCAGGTACTGCAATGAAAGACCCCACGTGATGCAATGAGAATCATACTTCAACTAAGACCCAATGCAGCCAAGTAAACAAATAATTTAAAAAGATCCCTTAGTTATTACTACTTGAATAGCACGTAAACTTATAGCCAAGTAGTAAAGATCATAAGCAGGAGTTCAAGCTATTTGGGTAACTGATGTCCAGAGAACAAAAGTGGGACAAGGAAAACAGTATGGAGTCTAGGGTATCTCTTGTCCCAAACATAGAGGCATAAGTCAGAACTCTGTGGGAAGAAAATGGAACTTTTCCTGAGACAGTCTGAGACAGACATGAAGCTGCTCAAGCAGTGTAGCTTTAGAGCACAGGAGATGAACTGTGGTATATATTCCTTTAAAGAACGATTCTCCACTTTTGATGGGGAGTAGAGCATGGCTTTTTCACAGAGATGATTCATGAGCAGCTTCTGCTCATTCCATTCTGAGGCTTGGCTACTTTGGAGGCATTGGAAGTTGGTACCCTCAGCACTGATATCAGTGTTCTTATAGTGAACCCTGGCAGAGATGACAGTGATCCAGGAGTTTTGATCACATCAAGTGTATATAAGTAGGTTCTAGAGTAGAACCCAGCAGGTATAACCGTCAGTGTGATCAACAGGCATCAAAATTCCTCTTTATACACTGAGTTGCTATGGTGTTTAATATAAACCAAACTTCTTCCTTCACTTCCCTGAAAAGTATTTCTAGGAAATCAACTCTGAATATTCATTGGAAGAACTAATGTTGAAGCTGAAGTTTCAAGACTTTGGCACCTGATGTGAAGAGATGACTCATTAGAAAAGACCCTGATGCTGGGGAAGATTGAGGGCAAGGGGAGAAGGGGACAACAGATGAGATGGTTGGATGGTATCATTGACTCAATGGACATGAGTTTGAACAAACTCAGGGAGATAGTGAAGGACAGGGAAGCCTGGCTTGCTGCAGTCTATGGAGTCACAAAGAGTCGGACACGACCAAGAAACTTAACAACAACAAACTTCTTCCTTCATTTCTCTGAAAAATATTTCTTAGAAAAATGGAAAGAACTTGGGATTTAGACATAGACCTGAATTCAAATCCTGGTCCTTTCAATTGTGAGTTGTGCCCCTTCGCACAGGTCATTTAATCCTTTGGAGGCTAAGTCTCCCTACCTTTAACATACGGAAAATATTGACTTCCTAGAGACCGCATTGGTAAAGAATCCATAGGGGACTCCCCAGGTGGTTCAGTGGTAAAGAATTCACCCGCCAATGCAGGAGACACAGGTTCAACTCTTGAGCCGGGAAGATCACCTGGGGAAGGAAATGGCAACCCACTCCAGTATTTCTGCCTGGGAAATCCCGTGGACAGAGGAGCATGGCAGGCCACAGTTCATGCGGTCACAAGGAGTTGGACACAACATCATGATTAAACAGCAGCATCTGAGGCATCATGAAGAGTAAATGCACCTTGTATGCCTGCTACCACTTCTGTGTTACTAGTCACATGGTTATTCTTTTCCGAGGAACTACAGTTATCGTTGTGGTCTTCTATGCATATATGTATCGTGGTTCTTAAAAAATGTGGGCTTCTCCTTGCTGGAGCCTTTCTCTGGTTGCCAGCTATTGTGGTGACTAATTATGTGCAAATGTGTGCTCTCCACCAAAAGCTGTACGAGGCAGAAAACTCATTTCTTCAGTGCCCTTGAAAAGCACAAGACACTAATGCGTGTCTGTGTGCCAGCAGTTTAGAAATGAAAATTTCCACATTCCTTGTGCCTGGTCTCATTAATTCTCCCCACCCCATTGGTGTTAAGGTTTTATAAATAAGCAAGACAGGATTGATTTGTTCCATTTCAGCAAACTGTAAAAGAAAACAGTCAAGAAATCACTCCCATCATCATCACTGCCCCCCCCCCCCATCATGTTACTCTTTAAAACTGGGCAAAAGCCTGTGTTGCCTTTCCCAATTAGGTGAAAGATGATTTCATTTCAGTAATCTTTGGGGAAGTTATTTCTGGTTTGTGCAAACTTGCTAAAATAATACAGCAGACTTCATAAAGAGTCCAGCTTGATTTCTCCCTGGCTAAAGGCAGATTCAAGATGCAGGAAGACCTGACCACACCAGTATTATTAGGATTTACGATGTTTAGTCGGACCTACATGGGTGTAGCCTAGAGGAATGGAAGGAATATTGAGGGGAGAATTGGAATACCCAGGGGGCCTTAAAGATGTCTGGTACTGGGGTTTGCCAACCTTTTCAGCAAAATCCTGGAGATTCTAGGCAAAGGTTGCCTTTTGGATATAGACAGGGAGAGGAAGAAGAATATTCAGCCACAGCCAACTTACTTTTGTAGATTCTACATACTGTTTAGTTGTTCAGTCCTGTCCAATGCGTGCAATCCCATTGACTGTAGCCCACCAGGCTCCTCTGCCCACAGGATTTCCCAGGCAAGAATACTGGAGTGGGTTGCCGTTTCCTCCTCCAGGGGATCTTCTCAACCCAGGGATCGAACCTGCAACTCCCGTGTCTCCTGCATTGGCAGGCAGATTTTTTTACCACTGAGCCACCAGGGAAGCCCAGATTCTACATATAGGCTTCCACATATGATCAGTTTCACCCACCAATATAATCCAGAAAGACTTCGTTGTTTGAGTTCTCTCTACAGCTTCCCAGTTGTTTATCCTCTTGCCAATGCCTAAACAGCTCCAGTGACAGGGATCCCAAGGCAGCCATCTTTGGACAGATATTCCCTAAATTCCCTTCTAGCTCTATTAATCTCCACCAATGTATGAATATAAACAGGAAAGACAATGGTGTGAAGACCTAGATTGAAAGCGTTTGTCTAACTTAACTCATCAGTCCGAAGCATCCTACACAGTTATTTTTTGTCCATAGCTAACAAGGGTAAAAACAATTTCAAATTAATTTTATTTTAGCATATTTTTAAAACATGTGAAACTACACCCCCCTCTTTGACACAGGGTGTTGCTTTTTCTCTTCAATAGGGAAAACATTCACATCAGGATTGATTTAAATTTTTTTCCCCTTTTAAATCATAAACAGTCCTGGTACAAGAAACAGTAGCTGTTATTGATTAAAAGTTCATTTGCTTTGCCTGGGCTGATGATTGATCGTTGGAGGGCAGGAGGGGTGTTGGATTTTGGCTGAGAGATTGGAAGTGGGGCAATTTTGTCACATTACCTGTTCTTTATATAAGTGTTAGTGTTGGAGGAAATTTAGGTTTGGGGAGAGATCGTTTTTTCTCTGTAAATTTTAGTAGATGTTGGTCCAACTTTTTGTTTTGTTTTGTTTCTTACTATGCTGGGTTCACCAGCTTTAAGTACCTGTAGTGCACATGAGCTGGTGAGAGGCCCTCTAAATGGGCTTTTAATGGTCTGCTGAATAAAGCAGCTACCAGTTCAGGAAATGCATGCATTTTATAGGTGCATATTTTCAAAGCTTCCATTTGTGAGTGCCAGTTGAGAGGTGCCTTTGTGTATGTTCTTCACAGACCCACTACAGCAATAAAGATTGCCTCGGGAAACATTAAAAAAACAAGGAATAAATTTCCTTGTCCCATTTATACTTCTAATGTCAAGAATAATCATTTCTGTGGATAAAAGAAGTATCTTTCCTTTAGAAAAGTTATCTGAGCCCATTGGAAAATTATAATTTCACATGAGTGTGGCAATCAGACTCATTGAATGCATTTGTCAGTGATATTTGTAATCAAGGTCTGGCATTTCAAAGAAAGTAAGAAGTAATTAACAGTTGTAACAAAATTCTTAGTCTTCGGTTTTCTAATCCTTACGTGTTGTGAACATTATCTCCCTTTTAGTTTTAACTGCAGCAATCATCTACCATGCACTGGAGATTCTTGAATTTGTCAGTTAGTACAACATCTGGAAATAATAGTGATCTTTGCACAACACCATTTAATATCGATGTATTAAATTTAAAATAACAGAATATATAATATGACACCAAGTTTTATTAGATAGTAATAAAAGCAACAAGGAGCAGCACCAAACATTTGAGGAAAAAATGTGGTGGGAAATCTTGGAGTTGAAAGATATTCCTTTAAATGTATTTTTCTGAAAAATTGGAAAGACTGCTATGATTCATATTTAATGGCACAATACTTTGGCTAAAACTGTAGAAGAATGGTGTTTTGTAAAGCATAGTTTGAGAAGCTTATCATAAATAGAGATGCATGGAGACGCTGAGTTTCTAGAGAGCTTATGTATCATAAGTAAGACTTTTTCAGTTGATTTAAAGTCTTCAGGATGGTCTAAGCCTGAAACCAAAAAGAAAACCAAAATAAAGCTGATAAATTTGACTACCAAGAAATGTAAAATTTCAGTTTATTTTACAAAATACCAGAAGAAAACAGCAAAAAAAAGAGACAAGCTAAAAAAATATATTTGCCACAAATATTATAATGTATTACTATACCTAATAACAGTTTGTGCAATTAAATAAATGAACAACTAATACTAGGGTAGAAAATAATGGGCAAAAGAAAGCAATAAGTAAGTTACAAAATAAGAAATATATACAGCCAATGTGTACAGTGAAATTATTCAACATTATCACTCACCAAAGAAATACATATTAACATGATGAAATGACATTTGTTTCTATCAATCTATGGGCCTAGGGAAATGAACAGTTATATACTACCATGTATGTTAGCATAACTTTTGGAAAAATAATTTGGGCACACCCATCAAAAGCCTTTAAAATTTTTATACATTTAATATAATAATAATTCTACCTCAAACATATGTTGCTATCCCTCAGTTTTTCCTTTATGTAAAAATTTTTTGTATGACATCTTTTGCATCACCATTTAAAATGAAAAATTGGAAACTATCTCAGTGTGTAATTCTAAAGGACAGGTTCAGTAAGTTATGACACAGCTCAGAATGTAATCTGTAAGGTCTTTAATTATTGTGTTATCAATGTTTCCTTATGAATATCAATAGGCACTCAAAATATTAAATGAAAAAAGCAAGCTTCAAAGGGGTATTATGATATGATTCTGTTTTTGTTAAACTATATATGCAGAGAAAAGGGATGGAAGTTCACATATCAAGGTATCTATTACTGGTATATGTGGATGGGAAGAATTATGTACGTTTATTTTGTTTTTGTTTTTTTATTCTACATACATTTTTCTTATAATGATTGTGTGTGTCAGTCTAAGAGAAAAAAAATTATTTTTAAGATTTCATCTTGCAGAGCTGTCTACGGAGACCAAAGAACATATCTAGCCTAAAACATGTTATTATCTCCAATGGTAATTTTTTTCCTCTGAAAATAGTCTCTCTTACAGATTCTTCCTCTCTAAAATGCTTTTCACCCATTTTATTCATGGCTCATCTCAGCTGGTGATGCCTTTCATATTTCTCCAAGGGATCATATAGTTTGCTTCCATGCAATAAACCCTCCCAATCACTGGTCATGAAATCAAACCACTCTAAATTAAGATCTTTGGAAGGGAAAAGCCAACTCAGTGAATAGCTTTGTATGATTTAAATGAATCCCTGCAGAAATAAATCAGACTCTTGGCTTTCATCTTATTCCCAGCCTCTGGAATAAGAATGTTAAGTCAGCCAACTTAATGCTTAGAGAAACCAAGAAAGAAAATAAAATGTTTAGGAAAACTAAAAAAGAAAAGACAACTTTCAATCCTAGTCTCCATAATAAAGATAAAGATACCCATTGATCTCATTTTTTGAGCATCTATGTAAAGGAGATTAGTATGACCTAAATACGTTTAAAATGAACATCAGGAACAAACTTGGAGGGAAAAATGCAGAAATAACATATAGGTTTTGCAATTGGCAAAATCTCAGGGCTTCACAGCTCAGCTCTGCATCTTGGAAACTGTGAGAATGTAGAGAAGGCACTTAAATCTTCCTAGGGGAGATTATACCAAAGTAAAGGTGTTACAGATATTAAAATCACATTAAATATATCATGCACTAAGTATCAGCTTACTTTATTCCCAGGAGAAGAGTTAGAAGGCAGAGAAGGAGAAAGCAAGAAATCCTTCTCACCTCCAATCCTCATGTTCAGAATTTCAGGCACAGCCCTAGCAATATGGTGGGGGAAACATACATGTGTTTAGAAGAAGGAAAACATACATAATGATTGAGAGGAAGGATTATTTTAAAATAATTTTAACATCCGAGTATAAGAACAAAGAAAAACCCATGGTCATAAAGAGAAGTAACAATGAAGATACTGTAAAGGAAGCTTTGGGTCTGGAATGCATAGATCATTATTTTTGAGAATCAGCTATTTTTGTTCCCACCCTGCCTCCTCCATCATCATGCTCAGGGAATCCGGTATGCCGCTTAACAGTTTTCCTTAATAGCTGTCAAATGAGAAAACAATGCCTTCCTCTTTTAACTCGGTAGAATGCTGCAACGACAAAACAGGATGATCTTTAAAAAATGCGTTGAGCTCTAGGGAAGGTAACCCTTACACTCAAAGTACTGTATTTGTTGTCATTTACAGTGTGGTTAAACGTATGAATTTCATCTTGGAACTCTGAAGCTAGAGAAAATTCCATCTCACTTCCAGTTTAGGTGGTTTGGAAGAGACTTGAAGTTTTAGGAACTCTTGAAGTGTGGTGAATGGGAAGGGAGTCTGACTTAAAAAAAAGTTTATGAAGTGAATGGTGGGGGCTGGGGCTGGCAGTCAGGAAAATGGGAATGGACGTGTGGTATGTACCTCGTACTGAGTGTGGTTTGAGAGAGTTGGTGTGAATTAAGAAGATCACGAATGTGAAATACATCTACCACAAGGTCTGCTATTGTGGGTTTGAGTTTGAAATGGTGAAGTGTTTCTTTAGGATCAAAGCTTTGGCAGGAGGAGATGGGCATGGGGACAGTTTCCAATCTGGCCAGAAGTTGAAACTCTACATTCTCTTCAGGAGACATGTAGTCTGAGAAAATGCTTCTGGTTGCTCAGAGTAGATGTGTTCACATTTATCTTGGAGGAGTTTTTGAAATTTCTTAAGTAAAAATGCCTCTACTCTGAAACAGGGCAATTGTGATAGCTGTTCATTCTCTGTCTCCATCTCTCTCCTTGTGTGTCTTTGTCTCACTCTATCTCTCTGTCTCTTAAACACACACAGACACACACACACACACACACACACACACACACACACTAACTGGCATTTACTCTTCCATGCTTTGTTGTCGCTACCTTTGGGTGCACTCGGTGAATTGGAAAGAATCCTCCTGAGGTCCATGGGAACTCCTTGCCTGAACTCTCTGAAGTAAAGAAAGAGACATGCCCCAGTGAATTTCAGCACCACTCTTCCAGTATAAGTATGGTTAGTTTTATTTGAAGTCAAAGTGGCAAGTGAAGCATGAAGGGTACTGCTGGTATTTAGAGAAGGAGGAGGGGGCCTGGGCAGACATAGGACATGCTAAGCCATGAGCCTCACTGTCTCAGGGCAAAGACAGCGCTGCCACTCGGCTGCATCACCAGAGGAACAACCAATTGGGAAAGACGGCTCTGAGCGTTTGGGCCAGATGTTCATGGCATCTTGCACCTTCCCAGGAAATGAATTTCGGGGAAAAGGCAAAGCAGATGACTGGCAAAGGCTCCTGTGATGAATATTAAAAATGTCAGGGAACAAAAGACATAGGAAATAAGAATTCCCTCTGGTTACAGCTCTCTCAAGAGTAAGGCAACATCACATTCCCTGCCACTAACCCTCTGCCCAGCCTGAGAGTGAAATCCAAAAGGGAATTTGGTCCCATTTCCTCTACACCTCCAGAAGTGGCAGTGGGGGAGGATTGCTCCCTGTCCCCAGGATCCCAGCTCCCACTTTCTCCCTCCAAATGGCAAACTTTATTGGAGCAAAATCTCTTCCCCTAACAAGTACAATAGATGGCCAAATTCCTTGAGGCAGGATTAAAAGGGGATTTATATTTGTATTCTTTTTTCCCAGCAATGAGACTCCTATGAAGCAGGAACTTGATAAATATCTGTTTGTTGAATGCACTGAGTAAAGTGTGTGTGTGTTTGGGTGGGTGGGGTGGGTGGGGATTTTGAAGTGCCTCCTCTGGGTTATGGTGGCAAGCACAGGACTATATTCTTTATATGAGCTTATCTCACTCATTCTTTCCACCAGTCCCACAAGGATAGTCACCAGAATGAGTCTTGGAGAATGGAGGCGCATGGAGATTAATTTGCGTTATTGGGGCTTGGTATTTGAATCGAGATCTGTCCACCCCAAAGCATGAACTCTTTTTACATCAGGATGATGGAGGCTCTCACTGATTGCATTCTCTCAGTCGATGATTGACACAGCGCCAAGCTTACAAGACATGAAGCTGAGCAACCGCTTTAGCATACCACTTTAGGGAAGAAGCTCCAAAATTCAAATTGTTTCCTCCTGCTAGCTGATAGACCAAATCCATCCTAAGTTCCTTTCTGAAGGAAACTCTGGAACTCAGAGACAGAGTCGGACAATGTGACAATTACTGAAATTGAGCTTTTGGATGTATTTCCAGCATTTCCTGTAACTGGATATGATCCTGTGTGAATCAGGGTGCCTTTCTGAGCTTCAGTTCATTGAACCATGAAACAGGAATCTGTACTATTGCCTGTACTTTCACCACCAGAATGCTCTTGAGTCAAGGATTAAGTTAGATGAACTTCATGAAAGAATCTGGAATCTGCTAGATTGTTAAGGTCAGAGGCACTGTCTTTTATCTTTACAAGCCCCCACACATCTGGCAAAGTACTCAATAAATGTGTGAAATAGAGGAAGTAATATAACTCCATATTTAATACAAGATTTCCATTTTTCTAGGTTCAGTTTAGACAGTTGTTGCCACAATCAGTGGCCTGAGGAGGTGGCAGTAGCTTAGAAAGCATTGGTTGCCTGGTATAACTAAGGAGAGGTTTGGGATATGTGGGTTTGAGATGTGTAGAGGCCTCCAAATTCAGCAAAACATCTGGAATTTAAGGCCGACACAGAAAGAACAGGGCTGCCCACTTTTAAGGGCACAAATGTGCTTGGATAATGAATACCTCAACGATGATCAATATTGACCAATGACATAAAGATACTCTGAATGTTCTAGACCGCCAAGGTTCTCCTAGTTCTTTAATGATACATTGAGGTGAGAGATTTCATCTCTTACTGCCCTCTACTAACATTGCAAATGCTTGGGTTTTAAAGTTCCACCATCCTGATTGAACAGATTAAATTAGATTTAGAGGAACAAATGCATGTGACATTTATTGAAACTGGTATTGTGAACTAAATTTCATACTTTCTAGAAAAGCAATATATAGCTTCTGACCTGCTACTGCTGCTGCTAAGTCGCTTCAGTCGTGTCCGACTCTGTGCAACCCCACAGACGGCAGAACAGGTTATATAGCTCACATGAAATGTGTGTAAGTGATTTAGCAACACATGAAGAAACTTCCTAATTAATAAACATGAAGCTCTTTGTGAAGCTGTGGTAGAGACCTCTCTCATATATCACTCAGAAACTTCTTTAATTTCTATTTATATTCATGTTATTGCTTACTAGTTACCAAGTGCTTTATGTATATTAATTAACCTGAGCCACACAACATCCCTACAAGGTGGATGATAGGATGACCAATTGACAGATCATGGGATATGAGCAACAAAGACACGATAAGAATCCAGCACCTTTGACTTCTCAACATTCTGTCTTTTGAAAGCTGTGTTTGCTCCCACAGACTGGTAGTTATTGATTCTGAATGTAAAGTCCATATGACAGGTGTCTTGGCAAACAGGAAGTAGATGGCAGAGCTTTCTAATAAGTGTGTAATTTTAAGAGGCAGATCAAGAAGACATGATTATTGGATGGGGAACAGATGGCTTTCATCTCCTGTTAACACAGCACACAGCGAGAAGGCAGAGTCCACTTGGGTGTAAATTTCCTTGCATGTCCAGCACTTAACACTCTCCTCTCCTGCTTTGGGGAAACAAACAAACACATCACACTAATTGAACAAGCACCCTTAAAAATTCTGCTAATCAGATTCTCTTAAAGAGGTTACAGAGAGAGGAGAAAGGAAAAAAATTGGAACAAACAAAACTCAACATCAGTTTGCTCTCTGTTCTCGCTGTGTCAGAGCTGAATCACCAAGTTGCACACAGATATTAATTCTAAAAGATTCATGGAGATGTGAGAAGTAATGTTTATGATTTTGACAGTAGCTGATACACAACAGCTGGGTCAGAGATTCCAAAGTTTTCGTGAGTATACTGTCAAAATGTTTTGATTGAAAATAGAAAATTAACAACTGTCCCTTCAAGCTTTGACTACTCAAAAATATTTTCCAGTAAAACAAAGTGATACATCCCTGAAGTCTTAAGATTTCCAGTTGGTAGATCCTTGCTTCTCCCATCTGATCTACACACTTTTCTTATTCTTTCCTTGAATATTGCCAGAGCATCAGAACCACTCTCCCCTCTAATTCTCAAGCTATACTGCATATTCAGCCTCATTTAGATCAGTGCCCACTGGGCTTAGGTATTTTGATTCCAACCACAGATTAACTGACCTCTCATCTTCCCATTTTCCTTCCAGGGACGCCTGTGGTTGAAGCCAAATACTATGCAACTCTAACCACTTAAAATAGAGCTACTGATTAAGACACAGACAGCTATAACAATTGGAGGCAAAGCCCCTGTTCTGAGAGTGACCAGTGCCCTGTGCCCTGACAAACAGCCAGTCCAAACAGACTGGAGACTAAATGGAGCTTTGGTGGAAGAGTGGTTAACTATGTGTTGGTTCCCATGGACAGAGTCCATGTTTCCCTGTGTCATTTCCAGAATATCCAGGAGGAATTATAGGAGAGGCCAGATGAAAGGTTTGGTATGAGTGATAAATAGAGGCAAGAAAAGCAGAGACCGTTTGGGTTAGATGAACTTGTCAGAAGGTTACTTGTGCACATTAAATCCAGGCATTTTGCCCTACAAGGCTTGAATATGGGCCATCCTTGCTTGGATTCCTGAATCACTATCTTCATAGGCTCCACATTAGGATCCAGTTACCCACAACAGAGGTTTATTTGATCCATTTTGGTTTCTATTTTCTACCAATATTTATTGAGTACATTCTATATGCCAGGCCACATGTGCCAGAAATAATCAATGAACAAGACAGGCAAGGTCTCTGCTTTCAACATGGATTGAGTTTAGTTGGTGGAAACGGAACAAAGACAAACAAACAAGATTACTTTGAGACTTAATAAGTATTATAAAGACAAGTAAAGGAATTAAACAGGGAGAGATGCTAGAGAGTGACTGAGGTGCTAGAGAGCTACTTTAAGTTGGATTTCAAGAGAGGCTCTTCCATAGTGGAGAGTGGAGGAAACTGAGGCTAAGAATTGAAATTTGAGACAGAGGCAGCCACAGGAAGATCTAGGAGAGAGAAGGATCAGAGAGAATGTCTGGAGAGAGAAGGAGCACTATATGCGACAATCAAAGCAGGACCTTAGGACCTGCATGTGTTAAGGAAGGCCATGTGGCTGGAGCATCACAAAGATGGTAGAGAGACCAGAGGTGGCTGGGGAAGGCAACAGAAGCTATATCATGTAGGACAGTTGGTCATGGTGAAGAGTTACGATGTTATTCTAGATGCAATAGAAGCTTTTGAACAATGTGGCTGCAAAAGACACATTTTGAGGCCTTCACTTCAACTCAGTAGTCCATATTCCTAAGTTTGCATGTGAAGTGTGATTGCTATGTTAAGGACCTCAAATACCAATATTTGGCCAACACCTAATTGACCTCTAAGTGTATAGAATTGAATTGTATGTATATAAGATTGCAAATCATTCACTAATGGCTCTTTACATTAAGCTTTTTATGGAAAGAATCAGTTCTCTCATTTGGCGTATGCACCCTAATAGCTTCTCATAATTTAACATTTAACTTTGGCAGACAATAAACACTGATTCAAATGAATGGTTTCTGAAGATAGATTTTACCTTTGTCAGTTATCCACGATGAGAAGACCACAAAGGATATCTTACTGAGAAAGGCACAAGTGACATGTCTCTTGGTCTACAGTTTATCCACATGAACACTTTTATGTAAAAGAAACAAATTGAGATTACAACCCAAACTGTCCAGTGTTGATAAGAAACTTTGCATTAAGTAAGGCAATGGACCTGCAGCTAAATATTGAGTAAAATCAGACTCAAGCCTGGAACTCGTTTTCCCCAAAGCATACATTGAGCAGTTTCCGCTACACCATTTCACAGGAGTATCAGTAATCTGACATTTCCTAGGCATCTGGGTTCATGAATATTCAGATAGATAGAGTGTTGAATACTTTATTGAATGATGACATCTGGCACTCCTAGATTAAGTGATGCTTTCAGTTCTAGAAGAAATAAAACAGGTTGCTACTAAGAATACTGGCATTTATACAGGATTCACTTATTAATGAAAAAAATTCATTCTCAGGCCAAGATTTTTCTAGGTAATAAACTTGTGCAAGATGTTGTGTTAAGAACTAGAAAAATATGAAGTTTCATATTTACAACCTTATACCAGACATTTACCTTTTTTTAAAAAAGAGATTTCTTTGTTTTTAAGCTCCAGGTACTACTCAAATATTGTTTGCTTTTGTGTCTGAGAAAGTGTGTGATCTCATTTGATAAGCTGTAAAAAGCATACTTAAAAAATCTATAACTCTAAGATCTGAGTGTTAAATTGGCCCTAAGGAAATTTCTGGAAATGTACAAGACCACAATGAACCAAAACCCAATGAAACAAAACCTGAATCCTAGCTCAGGACTGTTTGGCCAAGGACCTTTAGGGATTATTAGTGTGTGTGAAAATCTTGTATATGTCTTATCTTCCCATTTCTAAGATACAGCGAGTACAAGTGTAGATTGTAGGTAAAGCATATTTAGGCTTCCTAAGCCCTTGTTTCTCAATCAAAACTATGCAATCATGACAGATTGTTGGTACCATAAGGCAGGGGTCCCCAACCTCTGGGGTCTAATGCCTGATGATCTGAGGTGGAGCTGATATAATAATAGAAATAAAATACATAATAAATGTAATGTGCTCGAATCATCCTGAAACCATCCCCTGATCACAGTCCACAAAAAAATTATCTTCCACAAAACTGGTCTCTGGTGCCAAAAATGTTGGGGACCACTGCCATGAAGAATCCTTGGACTCTGACACTAGACGCTTTAAAGTGTAGGTTCTTTTCTACTTCCCTATTTGTGCTTTACTGCTCCTTCGAGAACACAAATCCTCTGCATTGATGCTTCATTTCTTCACTAGCAACTCTCACCTTCATTCTGAATACATGAGCCACATCAGTTCAGGTCTTAATGATCATGGTCCCTACTATACATAAGTCTTTTCTCTAAAAATACCAAATTGTCCAGAACTGATAGCTTTCATGGAAAGTTCATTACTTTGTTACTTCTGGCAGGCACATGTGTTTTTCTTTGACTGGCAGGGCTAGTGGTGTTTCCAGCGGCATGGCTAACTAGTGACCCCATGTAGTTCCTTCTCTTAGGCCTGTCAAAGTCTCATCTGACACAGGTAAACTGGACATGACTACATAAACATACCAGGGCTTTCAGTGCTGCCAAAATTGTCACATCCTGCCTGAAAGTCTTCCTAGCATGTCAGTGGCTGGTTAGAGCTCTCAGGGCCCAACACAGTGTTTCACCACAAGATAAGATTTCTGCAAGCAGAACGCTGTCTTCAAGGCTTACATTTTGCTTACAACTTAAGCTCCAAAGTTTTCAGGGCAAATTCCATTGCCATTGATTTGCCTTCTCCATTTAGGATTGGACAGTCTCCCCAGGTTCCTTTATGGAAGCCTGAGTCTGTTACTATCCAGGTGTGTTTCTGCCCCTGTTACTTCTCAGCCGTAAGTGTGTTTATATTGATCCATACACTGAATTTCTCTTCCAGAACACTTTTGAATAAAATTGCAAATAGGGATCCAACTGCTTTTTCACTTCACATTCCATGGCATTAGTGAGAGGAAGAGTTACTGCTCTGCCACCAGAACACCCTCCACACACTTGTGTAGAAGTGCTCTCAGAGGAGCACTCATTTGCTTTGCACATTCTGCTCAAGCTGATTGACAAAGCCTGGGAAATGCAGAAATCCACTCTGTAAAACGTCCCTACAGCATGTGTTGTGTTCACTTCTAATTTCTAACATGCTAAGTAGTGGCCTGTTTAAGATACATTGTTTTGTTTCCTCTAGGCTAAAATCCTATTTAAAAAAAATTTTTTTTATTGGAGTATAGTTGCTTTATAATGTTGTGTTAGTTTCTACTGTACAACAAAGTGAATCAGTTATACATATACATATATCCACTCTTTTTTAGATTCTATTCTCATACATTCATTACAGAGTATTGAGTAGAGTTCCCTGTGCTATACAGTAGGTTCTCATTAGTTATCCGTTTTATATATAGTCGTAAATACATGTATATATGACAAATCCACATATATGTCAATTCTAATCTTCCAACTCATTCCTCCCCTCCTCCTCCCCTTGGTGTCCATACGTGTGTTTTCTATGTCTGTGTCTCTATTTCTGCTTTGCAAATAGGATCATCTGTACCATTTTCTAGATTCCACATATATGTGTTATGTAATATATGTAAGTGTGTTGTCATAGTGATCACAGTTTTCACTCAACACTGTGCCTTACACTTACTAGACTCTCAATGAACATTTGATGAGCTGACAATAAAACCAGCTTCATAAAGTCATTAGACGCAATTTAGTCTTTTAGAAGGCAATGGCACCCCACTCCAGTACTCTTGCCTGGAAAATCCCATGGATGGAGGAGCCTGGTAGGCTGCAGTCCATGGGGTCGTGAGGAGTCGGACACAACTGAGCGACTTCCCTTTCACTTTTCACTTTCATGCATTGGAGAAGGAAATGGCAACCCACTCCAGTGTTCTTGCCTGGAGAATCCCAGGGACGGGGGAGCCTGGTGGGCTGCCGTCTGTGGAGTCACACAGACTTGGACACGACTGAAGTGACTTAGTAGTAGTAGTAATAGTCTTTTAGCATAGCCTGATTAATTGATAGTCTTTCTCCTTTAAGCTTCTAGTTTACAGTGGTATTCTTTGTATTTCTCTAGCATGAAACTTTTAAAAACAGGAGGTTGAAGAATTCCATCCATAGCCATAGTGGTTAAAGCGTTTTCAATCCAAAGTAAAAATCTATATTGTGTCATCTGTAGCCTGAGTATAGATTTATATTTGACTCAGGATAAATTTGTCTTCCGAGATCTCACCTGGGAAAATGGAGAAAATCTTCCATCTATCCTCACTAAAAATAAAGCCTCTGGGCTTAGTGGAACACAAGATGTCTCCCTTGCACGAGGCTTAGAATAATGCAGCTGAGTTAGAATTCTCTGATGGGTTTTTATCGGAAAATGCCCTCGTCTCCTCATTCCCTAAAGCACTGGGTGGCTGCCAACGAATTCAGAATCTGTAGGCATCTGGTAAAGCTCCGGCTTGATTGTCTTGGTCAGGTTGGATAGAAGTGGACCCAGGCACTGCTCTTCTAGGCATGGTTTCACTATTACTACGTTGAAGTTTATCCACTCTGTAAGTTCAATCACCTTGAAAATTACCCTCTAGTTTTCCATCGCTCACATTACCTTAGCTAGTCAGTTTCTTAGCTACTCGGATTTTGGATGGAATATTTACTACATTGAATCACACCAGTGGGCCCTGGGATCCATGAACTGTAAATACATTTATAGTTAATCATCTGACTAAATTCCTTCCTGAGAAGAAAACAAAATAGTCCAAAGTCTATCTTGGTGTTGTTTCCGGATTGCAAAAATGCAGAACTTGCCAGCATGCCATGATTTTCATTTGCCAGCACTCTGTCTGGCCTTGAAAGGGATGAAGAGCTTCAGAGAAAGGTGTTAGTCTCTGGTTACTCAAAAGTTACGTGTGACTTCAGTAATTTTGGGGAGTTTTGTCAAGACTAAGTATAACTGAAAATGATTTTGGAGTTAATCAGATTTCAAATCATACAGAATTTTTAAGTTTACATTTGTATACACCATGACAATGCTTCATTAATAAGAGATTCTTGATCATAACACTTGATAGTAAAAGTTTTTTCCTGGATAAATGGATTGCCCTGTCAGATAAAGATTTATAAGATGTTACAGAAATACCTGAATCAACTTTTTGGACAACCCAATATTTGAACCAGTTTGTTTACTCACAATAATAGAAAGGTTTCATATTTCTGTATCTTATATCTGTAGACAACTTTCAAACACTTAAAATGGCCTGTGAACATGACTAACACAACCCTTTTAAACTTAAAAACTCAAAAAAAAAAATTTGGTAACTCACTAATGGTAATAAAACCCAAGTGAGGTTTTTAAAAGGGTAAATGAGGCATAAAATTATAAAACTGCACAAATATTTTATAAGCAGATCATTACCTAAATACTAATGATTTATACATACTTCTTTTTAAACCATTTTTTAAAATCAAAATGTAGTTAATTTACAATGTTGTGTTAGTTTCAGGTGTACAGCAAGTGATTTAGTTTCATAGATAGATATATAATTTTCCATTATAGATTATTACAAAATATTGCATGTAGCTTTCTGTGCTGTATAGTAGGTCCTTGATGGAAGAAGCACAAGCTGGAATCAAGATTGCCGGGAGAAATATCAATAACCTCAGATATGCAGATGACACCACACTTATGGCAGAAAGTGAAGAGGAACTAAAAAGCCTCTTGATGAAAGTGAAAGAGGAGAGGAAAAAAGTTGGCTTAAAGCTCAACATTCAGAAAATGAAGATCATGGCATCCGGTCCCATCACTTCATGGGAAATAGATGGGGAAACAATGGAAACAGTGACAGACTTTATTTTTCTGGGCTCCAAAATCGCTGCAGATGGTGACTGCAGCCATGAAATTAAAAGACGCTTCCTCCTTGGAAGGAAAGTTATGACCAACGTAGATAGCATATTCAAAAGCAGAGACATTACTTTGCCAACAAAGGTCTGTCTAGTCAAGGCTATGGTTTTTCCAGTGGTCATGTATGGATGTGAGAGTTGGACTGTGAAGAAGGCTGAGCGCCGAAGAATTGATGCTTTTGAACTGTGGTGTTGGAGAAGACTCTTGAGAGTCCCTTGGACTGCCAGGAGATCCGACCAGTCCATTCTGAAGGAGATCAGCCCTGGGATTTCCTTGGAAGGAATGATGCTGAAGCTGAAACTCCAGTACTTTGACCACCTCATGTGAAGAGTTGACTCATTGGAAAAGACTCTGATGCTCGGAGGGATTTGGGGCAGGAGGAGAAGGGGACGACAGAGGATGAGATGGCTGGATGGCATCACCGACTCGATGGATGTGAGTCTGAGTGAACTCCGGGAGTTGGTGATGGACAGGGAGGCCTGGCGTGCTGTAATTTTGGAGTCGCTAAGAGTCGGACACGACTGAGTGACTGAACTGAGTTGATGTTTATTTTATAGCATTTTGTTGTCGTTCAGTTGCTAAGTTGTGTCTGACTCTTTGCTACACCATGGACTATAGCACTCCAGACTTCCCCATCCTCCACTATCTCCTAGAGTTTGCTCAAACTCATGTCCATGGAGTCAGTGATGCTATCTAACCATCTCATTCTCTGCCACCCTCTTGTTTTGCCTTCAATCTTTCCCAACATTAGGGTCTTTTCCAATCCATCAGCTCTTCACATCAGGTGGCCAAAGTATTGGAGCTTCAGCTTTAGCATCAGCCCTTCCAATGAGTATTCAGGGTTGATTTCCTTTAAGATTGACAGGTTTGATCTCCTTGCAGTCCAAGAGACTCTCGAGAGTAAATAACTTATGTAGGGAAACATATATATACTTACTAGATATCCACCAATTCTACTCTTTTCCTTTATTCAAGAGAAATAAAAACATAAGTTCACCCAAAGACTTGTATTCAATGTTTATAGTAGATTTATTTATTTAGCCCCAAACTGGAAATAACCCAAATTTTCATCAACTAGAAATATTTTTAATCAGATCTAATTTTGAAAAACAAACAAACATGTTCTGACCTGATTGGAAAGCCAAAAATCGCATGTTTTTCTGGGTTTATAGTCATAGCCAAATGCCTTAATTGTCAATTCAGAGGCTTTAATTTTTACTAAAATTGGGAAGACACTCTTCTAGGGCCCATTAGTACCATTCTTAATCTCGGGCTTTACTCTCCTCAGCGATTGCCAAATACATAGTAAAAATGCTAAAAGCAATTTTAAGAAGAGCTTGCAAACAAATGCAATCTCCATTTAGTTTTTATAACCAGGTTTTCCTGTATTTCTCTCTACATGTCTTGATAGAAGGAAATCTTTTCAAGTGGACAACCACCCCCTGGGCTCTGCAGAGAAACCCCAGAGGATTTGACAAGGTTGAGTCACCAGTACCCCATGTCCTTGTTTGTGCACCACAGTTCAGCAGCATTTTCTGAATCATCTTGGTAAGAAGCCAAGTAGAAGAAAACATGAGAGCCAGTTGAGAAGCAGACTTTTCCTTTGATGTGTGTTTGTAGGAAAATCCAGTATCTGACATGAGGAAATCTCCATCTTCTAACACACACACACACACACACACACACACACACACACACACACACACCAACCAACTGTCTTTATTTCAAATTTGAGTAAAAAACTTTTATCTTTTTTGATCCAATGACTGGAAGCTGTTTGGCATGGATTTAAAACCTTCATATAAAAACAGCAAGTAACTGCCAGAGCATCCATATAGAGTGAAACTAGAGGAATTATCCTGATCCTTGAAGAGCTGGCCAGCTTTCCAGGAGGCCAATAAAATGTGGGGAGGGGGAAGGCTAAATTGGAAATGCTGAAGGGGAAGTTGGTGCCTGTAAATATTCCTTCAAATTTTATTTCAGCCTCCACATCCACTCAAGACTGGGTGGCTCAGTATCACAGTGACTTCTCGAGATAATCAGGACATCTACTTTTTTTGAAAGTGGTTATATTTGGACTAGAAGAAGGTGAAAACTAGTAATGCATGAAAAAGTGATAAAGCATATTAATTTAATAATTTTTATTAACTAAATCCAATAGCAGATTAGATGATTCTGTTACATTACATTACATCTACTGCATCAAATCGAAGATTCAGTGATTCAAATTCCTTGGTAATTCAAACTTTTCATTTCATCAGTTAAAGTCCTACTATTTTTCATGTAGTCTTTTAGAGGAAATTGTTGTATATGTTTTCTCCTAAGCTCAAAAGTGTCCAGTAAAAGGGAGAAAGAAAAAAATAAATTTCAGGGAAAATTACACATATTTGGAAACTTGCTTTTAAACAATTGAGAACTGGATTGATGTCTATGACAACTGAGCATTTAAGTTTCCATGGAAACCTTAATTTCAGTTAAATCTTGAATGAAAAGTGTGATAACTTACTCTCAGGAGATGCTACAAAAAATAGTTGGGAGTTGTGTAGCTTTTCAAATTTTATTCAACCAGCTTCCACAGTACAAGCCCAAAATCTGGTCAACCCTGTTCTTAGTCTAATTTCATCATCTAGTCAACTTTATTGCTTCTTCCCTAAGACAATCCCCCATAATTCAATCATCTTCTCTATTAATGCGAACACTTTGAGCATGAATATATACACATATACACCTAAACAAACATCTAGAATCTAAATATTTGCATAAATCTTTTGGAAATTTTAACAAACAAAAATATTGGGTAAAATTCTCTCTGTGAATCTGAAATTCTGATTTTTAAAAAACCTTTTTCTATCACTTTTGTGAAGCTGATGACCTTCCCCTCCTTCTTTGGTTTCCAAGGTGATATAATTTCACTAAACTAAAGAGCAACTTGCTGTTCAGTCACTAAGAGGAGTCTGACTCTTTGTTACCTCATGGACTGTAACATGCGGGCTCCTCTGCCTTCCACTGTCTCCCAGAGTTTGCTGAAATTCATGTTCATTGAGTTGGTGTTGCTATCTAAACATATCATCCACTTCCACCCCCTTCTCCTTTTGCATTCAATCTTTCCCAGCTTCAGGGTCTTTTCCTTTTTTTTTTTTTTTAGACTTTTTTTTTTAAATTTTATTTTATTTTTAAACTTTACAATATTGTATTGGTTTTGCCAAATATCGAAATGAATCTGCCACAGGTATACATGTGTTCCCCATCCTGAGCCCTCCTTCCTCCTCCCTTCCCATACCATCCCTCTGGGTCATCCCAGTGCACCAGCCCTAAGCATCCAGGGTCTTTTCCATTGGGTTGACTCTTTGCATCTGGTGGCTGGCCAAAGTATTGAAGTTTCAGCTTCAGCAACAGTCCTTCCAGTGAATATTCCAGGTTGATTTCCTTTAGAATTGACTGATTTGATCTCCTTGCAGTTCAAGCGACTATTGAGAGTCTTCTCTAGCACCACAATTTAAAGTATCAATTCCTTAGTGCCCCAGCCTTCTTTATGAACCAACTCTCACATCTGTACATGACTACTGGAAAAACCAAACCTTTGACTATATGAACTTTTGCTGGCACAGTGATGTTTCTGTTTTTTAATATGCTGTCTAGGTTTGTCGCAGCTTTCCTTCCAAGCAGCAAGCATCTTTTAATTTCATGGTTGCAGTCATCATCTGAAGTGATTTTGGAGCCCAAGAAAATAAAATCTGTCACAGTTTCCACTTTTTCCCTTGAGTTTGCCATGAAGTGATGGGACCAGTTGCCATGATCTTAGTTTTTGAATGCTGAATTTTTAGCCAGCTTTTTCACTCTCTTCTTTCACCCTCATTAAGAGGCTCTTTAGTTTATCTTCTCTTTCTGTCTTTAGGGTGGCATATCTGAGGTTATTAATATTTCCTGGCAATCTTGATTTGAGTTTGAGCTTCATCCAGCCCAGGATTTCTCACAATGTACTCTGCATATAAGTTAAATAAGCAGGGTGACAGTATACGCTCTTGACAAAATACCTTAGTATTTTGAATCAATTTTGAACCACTCAGTTGTTCTATGTTCTGTTCTAATTGTTGCTTTTTGACCTGCATACAGATTTCTTAGGAGACAGGTAAAGTGGTCTGGTACTCCCATTTATTTAGGAATTTTCTTCATACTACAGTGCTTTAGTTTTATAAGGAGAAACTAAAAAAAAATAAAAAAACAATAGGCAGATTACCTATTCTAATCTGAATTGTCTAGGAAAAACACAGATTCTACAAACAGCCTCAACATTGCGTGTTGATGGCAGATCCTGTTCTGAGAGCCATGATAATGTCCCAACCTATGCTGAGTAACACTGTCCAGTCGTAAAAACCAGAGCCACAGAGCCCCATGCCTTATGCAAGTGTTAAATAGTATGACCACATTTCATAAAAACTTTTCAAAAAGAATTTTCCTGGTATCCAGAAAGCAACCACTTATTTACTAAGAAAATAAGAACAGGGCATAATTTCTGTGTTCAGATGGGGTTTCACTGGCCCAGATTCTCTCCATAGATATCTGGAATGACTCCAGTTCTGTCTTTTCTTGATTGTGAGAACTGAGAGAAGCTCTCTGATATGGGTGACCCAATACAAGAACAGAGAGGGAAATATTTGAGGTTCATAGTTTAGAAGAGTTAAACTTCTTCCAATGTTTGCATAAATTGTGGAACTGATTAAATAATTCTATTATCCCTGTCCTACACCAAACAGAACAAAACCTTGTGAGGATTCACAATTTGAGCCAACACTCTAGGATTTTCACAAGGGTATATCAGAGTAGAAAAAAATGATAGCAGCTTTTTGTCCTGATTAAAATAATAGAAGAATTAGTCCTGGCTAAAAATAACACAGACTCTAAAATGGACCATCCCAAGCAAATCTTGGAGAAGGCAATGGCAACCCACTCCACTACTCTTGCCTGGAAAATCCCATGGACATAGGAGCCTGGTAGGCTGCAGTCCATGGGGTCGCTAGAGTCGGACACGACTGAACGGCTTCACTTTCAATTTTCACTTTCATGCATTGGAGAAGGATATAGCAACCTACTCCAGTGTTCTTGCCTGGAGAATCCCAGGGATGGGATGCCTAGTGGGCTGTCATCTCTGGGGTCGCAAAGAGCTGGACACAACTGAAGCGACTTAGCAACAGCAGCAGCAAGCAAATCTTTCTGTCCTGTGAGATTTCCTAAAGTCACAGGGAGAATTCTCAGGAACCCACTGAGTGGTCAATCAGTGCCAATTCCACACCCTCTGACCTGTCTCAATAAAAGGCAGCAGCAAAGTTGCTCTGGGCTTCCCAGGTTGCTAGGTGGTAAAGAATTCACCTGCCAATGCAGGAGACATAATTTCAAGCCCTGGGTCAGGAAGATCTCCTGGAAAAGGAAATGGCAATTCACTCTAGTATTATTGCCTGGGAAATATCATGAACAAAGGAGACTGGTGGGCTACCCAGTCCAGAGGGTCGCAAAGAGTAGGACACCACTTAGTGACTAAAATGACAAAAATTTTGTTCTAAATCATTTTGTGTACCCTGGGTCTGGATAAGTTTGGACTTAAGAGAGAATGATCTTTATGGATCTAATATATCTCAGAGATGTGAGTAGCTCTCTGCTGTTTGTTTTGTTTACAGACTCTGTGTATACATAATACACACAAACACCCAAAATCTGAAAATTTTTTCACTATCTCTTTATTTTTTTCCCCTTAACTAGGCTGAAATACCTGATGCTTACATGAACAAGTGGGTACTATGAAAGCTGGTAGTACAGATGTCTATTTCTTCAAACCCTATAGCTTGCCTAAAATGTAGTTTGAGAAGCTGTTTAGCATTGATGAGATGCTTTGAGATGGCTGTATAGGATGGGGTTATATCTAAATATTCTAGCAGTTGTAACAATGTGACAGTTGCAGGGTGGTGGTGGTTTAGTCACTAAGTTGTGTCCAGCTCTTTGAGATGCCATGGACTGTAGACTGCCAGGCTCCTCTGTCCGTGGGATTTCCCAGGCAAGAATACTGGAGTGAGTTGCCATTTCCTTCTCCAGGGGATCTTCTCCACCCAGCGATAGAACCTGAGTCTCCTGCGTTGCAGGCAGATTCTTTACTGTCTGAGCCACCAGGGAAGCTCAATTGCAGGGTAGCCCAATTTAAACAATCATTTCACTCTCTCCTAAAGCCACTCGAGAGGGTGTCACTCAACAGATAGCTTGCTTTTGTACCTCACAACTATTCAAGCTTCTTTGTTCAATCTTCAATTTTCACATTCTTTGAATCTTTCACTAGGACTTGAGAAGAAGGTGAGGGTGCGGAGAGAAAAAGTCTTTGTTTTTGTCGAACATAAACCTGGGGCCAACTCACCTTGGAGCTACTTGCCGTCTTTCCAACTCATGAAATCTAAGATTAAAGTCACAACTTAAAAAGCTGAACTGGAAGACAGAGAGCAATGAAGGTCTATGGGCATCTGTTGAGTCCATGGTTATAGCTTCATGTAAAACTTGGTTCTTTCCTTACCATTTTTGGTTAGGAGAACCATAAATTTCCCTCCTCCACTCCCTCCCTCCACCTTTGTTTTTGGCTTAACCCAAATTTACTTAGGTTTTCCATCATTGCACAAGAAAGAGCTGATACAGATGGAGAACCACTGAATTGTCAAGATCTATTCCAAACTTAAAGTTGCCAATGTTCTGAGGATAATTACATTATAAGCTGGGTGTGGTGTGTTTCACAAGCAAAATTAAAATCTGAGATAAATATAATATGAAACATCAATTGAGTTGGAACATATATATATATATATTTAACACCTACAGTGTTCCATCATTGGAACTATTCTGTAAGATAGACAGATGAATAAATGGACAGACTGAGGTTTATTTGGAAGTGTTGGGTGATGTGCTATTGTTACTGAGGTATTTGTAGCTCTTGGAGAGATGGCCTTATACGGTATAAACTTTTCCATCATTGCACAAAACAGAGAGAATCGTCTTGAAGCCTTTGGGACTGAGGGTCCTGTGAATGTCCTCATTCTCATGATGTTTAAATCACATATTTTTCCTTTCTAGATTATTGTGCCATACCATAACAGTACAATCTCTTAATAAGAAATGCTAAGCATCACTTCAGCTATTAGCATTTCTGGCTATAGTGAAATTTAAAACCACATGGAGAAAAATCTGTAGTGGGTGGTGACCTTTCAGAAATGGTGTTGAAATCTGCTTCATGATTAAAACAGGGTGTGGTTAAGAGGGACAGAGATGGAAAATTCTCTTTTGGCTACTCAGTAAAGATGTGGGGTTAAACTGTTGAAACAACCACAGAAATCTGTTGCAAGAAGAAAAAAATAAAAACGCTTAACAGCAGCTTTAAGCTGCCCCAGGCGCTGTGTTAAGTGCTTTATGCATGATCTCATTCAGTTTTAGAAGTGATGTTGATTTCATGTTACTATGCACATGTTACAGATGAAGAAGTGAACACAGAAAGATTAAATAATTTGTCCAAAGTTTCATAGATAACTGGTAAGCCCAGGTCTGTAAAATTCCTAGCCTTATACTTGTAGCAACTAAGTGATAACTTACCCTGTTTCCTTTTTCTAATCTGGAGCCCTGTGCATGTTCCTTGCATGCCCAGGGCTTTTTTCCACCTGTGATGATTCCCGTATCAAAACTAATATATATTAATGCATATAATATGGAATCTAGAAAAATGGTATTGATGAACCTACCTGCAGGGAAGGAATAGAGACGCAGACGTAGAAAACAGACTTGTGGACACAGTAAGGGAAGGAGAGGTGAGACGAACTGAGCAAGCAGTATTGCCATATATACACTACCGTGTAAAATAGATAGCCAGTGGGAAGCTGCTCCATGACACAGGGAGCTCAGCCTGGTGCTCTGTGACAACCTGTAGTGGTGGGATGGGGATGGCAGTGGGAGAGAAGTTCAAGAGGAAGGGGACCCATGTATATTTATGGCTGATTCACCTTGTTGTACGGCAGAAACCAACACAACATTGTGAAGCAATTATCCTCCAATTTAAAAAACAAAATCTCTTTTGTTTGAAAACCAATATGCATGAAATACTGACTCACAACCATGGAAAAGTGTTTAATTTTTCCTGGAAATTTCCTTCTTCTCCGTTCCTCAATCTGAATTATCACAAGGAAAAATTTTTTTTTTTTTACTCACTGCCTTTTGAATTAAAGAAAAAACAAAATCAAAAACAGTTGTTTAATTTCTTAAGGCATGAAATCTCAATGCTCTTTCCTAACTCTGTCGAGGAAGTTTTTTACAGTGGTGAATACTTTCAAAGCCTCCAAAATTTTAAAGTGAAAGTGAAAGTCGCTCAGTGGTGTCTGACTCTCCAGGAGATCTTCCCAACCCAGGGATCGAACCCAGGTCTCCTGCATTACAGGTGGATTCTTTACTAGCTGAGCCACAAGGGAAGCCCAAGAATACTGGAGTGGATAGCCTATCATTTCTCCAGAGGATCTTCCTGACCCCAGAAATTGAACCAGGGTCTCCTGCATTGCAGGTGGATTCTTTACCAACTGAGATATGAGGGAAGCCCCAAGTTTAAAGAAGGCAGAAATAAAAAAAAAAAAGAAGAAGAAGAAGAAGGTAGCAATAGGATCTAACCTGGCTTAGCAAGCATCTTTAGATGTGTTTTGGAAATCACTGGTCTGTTGTTTAGTCTCCTGATACCATTCCTGTTTAGGAGCAGTAGCTTTCCAGCAGAAGAAATCCACTCTCATAGCTTCTGTGAGAGAAGTCTAAATGCTGCTTGACCGTTGCTGAGGAATGACAAATGTGCATATTTGTGGGAGGTTCATACAGAATATTGGGGTCAGTTTTACCTCCAACAGGGGAACATTCTTAGCTTACCAAGCTGTCTAGAGAGAAGTGAGCACCTTAGTTGAAATCGACTTAATCAAGATTTCATACTGGTTAAGGTAGACTGATTTTTTACCCTTTATTTGTCAAATTTTAAAAGCACCTTTAAACACTGAATATTTTTACATTAAAATATGACTGCAAGGAGATCAAACCAGTCAATCCTAAAGGAAATCAGTCCTGAATATTCATTGGAAGGACTGATGCTGAAGCTGAAACTCTAATACTTTGGTCACTTGATGCAAAGAACTGACTCATTGGAAAAGACCTAATGCTGGGAAAGACTGAAGGCAGGAGGAGAAGGGGATGACAGAGGATGAGATGGTTGGCTGGCATCACCAACTCAATGGAAATGAGTTTGAGTAAACTCCAGGAGTTGGTGATGGACAGGGAAGCCTGGCATGCTGCAGTCCACGGGATCGCAAAGAGTTGGACATGACTGAGTGACTGAACTGAACTGAAAGGTTATAATTTCTCAGAATTAAAAGGAAAGTTAACGTATATTTTAATTTTAAAAGAGATGTAGGCTTCCTATTGCCCACCATTCAGTTATCACATGCATACTACTTTTATTTCCCATTCATACATCCCAGTGTAGGCCAAGAAGTAAGTATCTTCTTAAAACTAGTGTGTAATTTGAGCATAAGACTTTTGGAAGCAAACTTCTCTTAAATATACAAATACCCTGGATGGAAAGTAAAAGGCAGTTTCTAAAAACTTGAAAATGAAAATGGTTAGAAGGAACTTCAAGGGACTTTCCTGGTGGTTCAGTGGCTAAGACTCTGTGCTCCCAGGGCAGGAGGTCTGGATTCAATCTTTGGTCAGGGAACTAGATCCCATAAGCCGCAACTAAGAGCCCAAGTGCCAGAACTAAAGACTGTGACTGTATGCCACAATAAAGACCCAGCTCAGCCAAATAAATAGGTACATACTTAAAAAAAGAAGAAGAAGAAGAAGAAGGAACTTCAAAGAAAGGTAGCTCTGGAAAAGTAGAATATAGTTTCACTCTGTCCAGCAGAAACCTCTGTGAAGAGAGAAAAGAGAGTGAGCTGCATGTGGTTCTCAGGCCAGCCAGGTGCCCTGAAGACAGAACATGGGGTTGGAAAGCATCTTTATGGTGAGTAGCAACCAGCCCACCTCTGAGACTATGTGACCAAAAAACACTCCGTTTCCCAACTGGCCATAGTTTGTCATGTCAGTTAGCAAGAGTACTTAATTTATCCTTCCACTGTGGTCACATTAAGTAGAGAAATAACTACCCAGAGAGCTATCACTGTGCCCTGCATTCAGGCAATGGAAAACCTGGCATGGGTGCCATGGCAATTTATCCTGGCAGAACAACAGGAATCTTGCCACTACTGTTAAATTGTGCTGGACTCCTGGTGGTCTCTACATACAGGAGTTATTTTCTTATAAGTGAAGTGAAGTCGCTCAGTCGTATCCGACTCTTTGCGACCCCATGGACTGTAGCCTACCAGGCTTCTCTGTCCATGGGATTTTCTAGGCAAGAGTACTGGAGTGGGTTGCCATTTCCTTCTCCAGGGGATCTTCCCAACCCAGGGATTGAATCCAGGTCTCCCGCATTGCAAATAGACTCTTTACCCTCTGAGCCATCAGGCTCCAATAAAACTCTTAAAAAAAAGTGTTAGATATAAGAAGGAAAATAGATGATTAATCTCATTATATGAGATTCTTACTTTGACATACTTGACGCAAAATTCTATCTTTAAGAGTATAACGGCATAGAAAAGTCAAGCCCAACCTGAAAATTGTTAGTGAAGATAAAGGATGAAAGTTGTCAGGTTCATCCCACTATTTCTCCTAAAAAAAAAGAAAGGGAAGGAGAAGTGAATAAGGGAAACATAATCCACTTTAAGGAAGTCAAGTGCCAAAAAATGACCAGCTTTACAATGACAGATTCTTCTACTCTAGACAGCTTTCTCAGATGCTGAGAACAGATACTGTTCTCAGTAGTAGGTAGGTAGATAGGTAGGTAGGTATCCAAGTGATTGCCCTTAAATCTGAAATGAATCATTCAGCATTCATTCAACAAGTTGATAATTCAGTATTGCTTATTGATGGACCATTCATGACATTTCAAATAGGATTTTCCAATGAAAATTCCAACATAAATCATTAATTGAAGCTCCCTTTAAGGAAAACAAGGATGGAAAAAAAAAGAAATAAGGAGTCCCATTGCTCTTGTCATTCTTTAGTTATTAAGTTGTGTCCATCTCTTTTGTGACCCCATGGACTGTAGCCCACCAGGGTCCTCTGTCCATGGGATTTCCCAGGCTAAACTGCTGCAGTGGGTTGCCATTTCCTTTGCCAGGGGATCTTCCCAACCCAGGGATCCCATTAGAAGTCCTTAAAGGTATGGATACATGTGTCAGCCATTGCATTTAAGGAGAAAAGCAAAGAACAATAGAAAATTCTGTTTAGAATTCTGTCCTTTACATTTGAGGACCTTACAGGAGAACTCCCATGGACAGAGGAGCTTGGCAGGCTACAGTTCATGGGGTTGCAGAGTCAGACACAACTGAGCGACTAAGCACAGCACAGGAGTCACCAAGAGCTTCATCTTATCCCAGCTTGCAGTAAATCAGCATCAAATTAAGGCACTAAATTACTCCTCTTGGGAGTGGACAGTTCTCAAGGGCTTGGGGGAGTCTGAGCAGGAGGGTCCTCGATATGCCAAGAAGGCAGTTAAATTGAGCTGAATCTGTTGTAAATATATCTATTTTTGCTATGCAAAATTTCTGTTGGAGGTATCAGTTCAGTTCAGTCACTCAGTCGTGTCTGACTCTTTGTGACCCCATGGACTGCAACACGCCAGGCCTCCCTGTCCATCACCAACTCCCGGAGTTTACTCAAACTCATGTCCACTGAGTCGGTGATGCCAGACAACCATCTCATCCTCTATTGTCCCATTCTCCCGCCTTCAATCTTTCCCAGCATCAGGGTCTTTTCCAATGTCAGTTTTTCACATCAGGTGGCCAAAGTATTGGAGTTTCAGCTTCAGCATCAGTCCTTCCAGTGGATATTCAGGACTGATTTTCTTTAGAATGGACTAACTGGATCTCCTTGCAGCCCAAGGGACTCTTCAAAATAAAGAAGAGGATTAGCTGGGCCTCCACTTCAAACTAAAAACAAAACCTCTTTTAAACCCTAAAAATATTTGGCTAAATATGCTCTTAAGGACTCTGGATTTTGAGATTTGGGTCTGCCCCAAATTACTGACAGTGATTAAGTACCCACTGGATACAATGTACTAGTGAGTTCAAGGGTCTACGGGGAGTTACAAAGAAAGCAATGAATTCGTTCCTGTCCCCTGAGAGCTTATGACCCAATGGAAAGAGAACTACCACATAACTGCTTACAAGAAATGCTGAACTAGAGTAGACTTTCTGCCAAATTTAAAAAAAAAAAATTCCCAAACTATTTAATCAGCATGTTTGTTGGCAGAATCTTTCCATTCAGGGACCCTCCCTGCCTGCTTTGTGTCTTACAGCAAATCTCCTGTGGTACACGCAGGAGCCCTGTACTCCAGGAGGCTGCCCACAGGACACACCCATGTAGTCACAGAGCAGGGCAAAAGGCGCTGTGTTCCTTACTTGATATGTATGTTATCTTCCAGGCCAATAGAAGCTATTATTGTTTACCATTGTAAGGATTTTCTGGCTGAAGAAAGTCAAATAAAGTTGCTATTAGTTCTGAGCCTAGAAATCAAGGCAGTATTGCTGATGATTGCTCTTTCTAATTATTTGCAGATGACCATAGCCGTGTCAATGTGTGGACAGAATGGCAGGTTTTCAGCACTAATTTTTCTTTTTCTGTTATTTCTTTTTAACACCCAATTTGTTTACTGGTACTTTAGTCAAGGCTAACTTGGACTAAGGAGAATGGAGATGGCAATGACTGTGCAAAAAGGAAACTTGTGACTTCTTATGTAACAAATATCAGAATCAAATTTGGATGCAACTTAGTAATCATGTGAACCATCCTCTTACCTTCATGTAGGGCCATCCTTAGATAATTGAGAGTTTTCATATGTATATATATTTATTTATATGTATATGCACATACACAAACATATATATGTAATATAGGTATATCTATTTTTAAACATTGATAAACTTCTATTGGTTTATATACATAACTTTACATGTATATTTTTATATGTTTATACCTTTACATATATACATATCTCCCAATGAAGCATGAATGAGTGAGTGCTAAGTCACTTCAGTTGCATCAGACTCTTTGTGACCTTATAGACTGTAGCCCACCCGGCTTTTCTGGCCATTGGATTCTCCAGGCAAGAATACTGGAAGGCGTTGCTACTTCCTCTTCCAGGGGATCTTCCAGACCCAGGGATCGAACCCACACCCCTTGCATCTCTTGCACTGCCAGGTTTCCCAATGAAACATGCCTCCATGCTTTGGTTTCCGTGCCTTTCTGTAGGCCATACCCACACTGACTCTGGTCTCATTGCGATACAGTCTTGCACGATGCTGAGGCTTGATAACCACTTTCACATTGGGGCTTATCATCTTGGAATATTTGGTGTTGGAGCCCCAAGCCACAATGTAGAGTGCTCTACTTTGCCAGAGAGCCCCCTGCAGAGATAAAGATACCGAGTCAGCCGTAGATGTAACAGTCATCTCTCTGAGGAGCCCCATATGTGACTGGAAAGACAGTCTTAAAAAGTTCAGCCCTTGTCCAGCCAAGCTTGGTGAACTCACGGGGTCATAAGAGCAATCAGATCAGATCAGATCAGATCGGTCGCTCAGTCATGTCTGACTCTTTGCAACCCCATGAATCACAGCACGCCAGGCCTCCCTGTCCATCACCAACTCCCGGAGTTCACTCAAACTCATGTCCATTGACTCAGTGATGCCATCCAGCCATCTCATCCTCTGTCGTCCCCTTCTCCTCTTGCCCCCAATCCCTCCCAGCATCAGAGTCTTTTCCAATGAGTCAGCTCTTCGCATGAGGTGGTCAAAGTACTGGAGTTTCAGCTTTAGCATCATTCCTTCCAAAGCAATCCCAGGGCTGATCTCCTTCAGAATGGACTGGTTGGATCTTCTTGCAGTCCAAGGGACTCTCAAGAGTCTTCTCTAACACCACAGTTCAAAAGCATCAATTCTTCGGCGCTCAGCCTTCTTCACAGTCCAACTCTCACATCCATACGTGACCACTGGAAAAACCATAGCCTTGACTAGATGGACTTTTGTTGGCAAAGTAATGTCTCTGCTTTTGAATATGCTATCTACGTTGGTCATAACTTTCCTTCCAAGGAGGAAGCGTCTTTTAATTTCATGGCTGCAGTCACCATCTGTAGTGATTTTGGAGCCCAGAAAAATAAAGTCTGACACTGTTTCCACTGTTTCCCCGTCTATTTTCCATGAAGTGATGGGACCAGATGTCATGATCTTAGTTTTCTGAATGTTGAGCTTTAAGCCAACTTTTTCACTCTCCAGTTTCACTTTCATCAAGAGGCTTTTTAGTTCCTCTTCACTTTCTGCCATAAGGGTGGTGTCATCTGCATATCTGAGGTTATTGATATTTCTCCCGGCAATCTTGATTCCAGCTTGTGTTTCTTCCAATCCAGAGTTTCTCATGATGTACTCTGCATATAAGTTAAATAAACAGGGTGACAATATACAGCCTTGACGAACTCCTTTTCCTATTTGGAACCAGTCTGTTGTTCCATGTCCAATTCTAACTGTTGCTTCAAAATACTGTTATTTTAAGCTACTAAGTTTGGGTAAGTGGTATGTTACACAGTAATAGATAACTGAAATAACCTTGTATGTCTGTATGTATGACATCCAGAGAAATTTCCTGACTTCCCTCTTATATTTTTGTTTTATTAAGTACAGCATATTTATGAGAAAACAACATAAATAAACTTTATATGTACATTTTAATAAAATTAACAAATAAATAGGTAAAGCAAACATCTATGTAACCACTACCTAGGCCAAGAAATAGAACATTCAGTCAGTCCGTCAGTCAGTTCAGTCACTCAGTCGTGTCCAACTCTTTTCGACCCCATGAATCACAGCATGCCAGGCCTCCCTGTCCATCACCAACTCCCGGAGTTCACTCAGACTCACGTTCATCGAGTCAGTGATGCCATCCAGCCATCTCATCCTCTGTTGTCCCCTTCTCCTCCTGCCCCCAATCCCTCCCAGCATCAGAGTCTTTTCCAATGAGTCAACTCTTCGCATGAGGTGGTCAAAGTACTGGAGTTTCAGCTTTAGCATCATTCCTTCCAAAGAAATCCCAGGGCTGATCTCCTTCAGAATGGACATTACTAGCACCCAAACACATTCCGTAGGCACTTGTCGCCTCATAACCACTCCTGCCCATAAGTAACCACTGTCATGATTTTAGTGACTTTAATTGCTTAGCTTTTCCTTAAAGTTTTACCACTAGTGTATACATTATTAAATATTATGGTTCATTTTACCTTTTTTGAATTTTCTATGAACGGAGTCACTCTGTATGTATTCTTGTATGACTTGCTTCATTTGCTGAACTTATATTTGTGATACTCATCCATATGGACACACATAGCCGTAGTTAGTTCATTCCTGCTGTGCACAGCAGTCCATAGTGTGAAAACAACTGTTTTATTTTTATTCATCCTACTTTTAATGGACATTTGAGTTGTTTCAATAAGCATTCTGGACATGCTGCTATGAACGTCTTCATCCTGCATCCTGGTATATGAGCTTCTCTTTGACAACAGTTCTCAAAGTGTGACACAGAGATTGCCGGGGTCCCCATGACTCTCTCTGGGAGTCCATGAGTAAAGATTATAAATTTATCACTCTCAGTCTCTCATGAATGTAGCATGGAATTTTCCAGAGGCTACAGGACATGTGACATTGAGCCAAGCTGAAAGCAGAAGCAGATATGAGAGTCCAGCTGTCTTCTAGTCACCCAGACATGAAAGAGATTTGCTAAGTGTAAAGCCATGCCATTCTTCTAATTTTTTTATTTGAAAATTATAGTTTTTTTTAATTAAAAATGGATTGAAAGTGAAGTCGCTCAGTCATGTCCGACCCTTTGCGACCCCATGGACTGTAGCCTACCAGGCTTCTCTGTCCGTAGGATTTTCCAGGCAAGAGTACTGGAGGGGGTTGCCATTTCCTTCTCCAGGGGATCTTCAAAAATGGGTTGACATTTATTTTAAATATTATTTTAACAGCATTGTTTTCTAATGAATGAATACACATTTTTATTTTTTCCTATTTTTGACTTCAAATATAGTAAATATCTACATATATGACAAAGCTCTTAATACTTTTTAAGAGTCTAAAGGAGTCCTGAGAGCCAAAGGTTTGAGAATCACTACTCTGTCTCAAGGAATACACATCTTAAAATTTCATACATAGTGCCAATATGTTCTCTAAAATGTTATTAATTTTTTTCTCTCCCATCAGCAGCATGTGAGTTTCCACCCCTTCATATATTCATCAACACTTGGTTGTGTCCGATTTCTGTTTTCAAACCTTGTGGGATATAAATATTTCTATTTTGGTTTTGTATTTCTTTCATTACTAATAACATTGTGTTCTTTTTCATTGGCATATTGTCCATTTAGATTTCTTTTCTATGAGCTATGTGTTCAAGTTTTTTGTTCATTTTTTTTCTATTCTTTTTTCTTGCTGTTGTTTAGTCACTAAGTTATTGCTGACTCTTTTGCGACCCTGTGAACTGTAGCCCACCAGGCTCCTCTGTCCATGGGTTTTACCAGACAAGAATATTGGAGTTCCCTTTTCTTAATGATGTATAAAAACTTCATCTGTTCTGAATATACTTTCTCTGCCAATTATATATGTTGCAAGCATGTGTTAAAAGCACACTATACATTGTCTTAGTCTATGACTTTCTGATGAATAAAAGTATTTAATTTAATAATTTAATTAATGTAGTCAAACATCAATCTTTGACCTTATAGTTATCTTTTAAAAAATCCTTTCCTATCCTGAAGTTATTTTTGTTACTTGGAGTTATTCTTGTTTATGGTCCTAAATCATGATAGTTTTGCTTTTCAATTTCAGCTTTAGAACCCTATCTGGAATTAATTTTTATATATAGCCTAAAGGTCCATGTAGTCAAGGCTATGGTTTTTCCAGTAGTCACGTATGGACGTGAGAGTTGGACTGTGAAGAAAGCTGAGCACCAAAGAATTGATGCTTTTGAACTGTGGTGTTGGAGAAGACTCTTGAGAGTCCCTTGGACTGCAAGGAGATCCAACCAGTGCATTCTAAAGGAAATCAGTCCTGGGTGTTCTTTGGAAGGACGGATGCTAAAGCTGAAACTCCAGTACTTCGGCCACTTCATGCGAAGAGTTGACTCATTGGAAAAGACTGATGCTGGGAGGGATTGGGGGCAGGAGGAGAAGGGGATGACAGAGGATGAGATGGCTGGATGGCATCACCGACTCAATGGACGTGCATTTGAGTGAACTCCGGGAGTTGGTGATGGACAGGGAGGCCTGGCATGCTGCAATTCATGGGATAGAGAAGAGTTGGACACGACTGAGTGACTGAACTGAACTGAACTGAATGTAAGACTCCACTTTCATTTATTTCACACATGGATATCCAATTGCCCTAGTACCATTTCTTGAAAATGTCTTTTCCCTACTAATTTCTCATGGCACCTTTATCATATATCAGTGCCAGTCTCTGAGTGAGCCTGTTTCTGGACCTCTTTATTCTGTTTCACTGGTTTATTTGTTTGTCCCTGTGTAAAACCACATTGTCTTAATTGCTCTTTATAATAAATCTGGATATATGGTAAAGCAAGTTCCTCCCATATCCTTCTTCTTGTCTCCTTGGCCCCTCTTGTTTTTTTAATCTTATACTACTTCCTCTAACTGGCAATCATGCAAAGTGAATTAGGCACAGCAGTAGGTAAACATCTGTGGGGTAGCAGACGAGGGAGGGCAGAGTGAGCAATTACGGCCTGAAAAGATTTTGTTGATTTTTAGTCTAATAAATAAAGGAACATGTCAATGACTTCTCTGAAGAGTAAATTTTACCTATTCATAATGAAAATGAATTGGGTTTCACTGGTGGCTCAGTGGTAAAAGTCTACCAATTGGCCAATACAGGAGATCTGAGTTCAATCCCTGGGTCAGGAAGATCCCTTGGAGAAGAAAATGGCAACCCAATCCAGTATTCTTGCTTGGGAACTCCCATGGACAGAGGAGCCTGGTGGGCTATAGCCCATGGGGTCACAGAAGAATCTGACATGACTGAGCAAGTAAACAACAACGAAAGTGAAAATGAATCAGGATGAGAAATTCCTTTTATTTGGTCTTACTTGATTTATTGAGCTGGATCTGATAAGCTAATGGAATTCAAACAAAGGAAGAGATAAGCCAGACTCATTTTCCTAAACCTCTTTTATTTATACACAGAACCTACAGAACCAATACCCAGTAGGTATTCAGTAAATAGGGATTGCATTAATGTATGACCTCATCATTATCTTGAGTCAGAATCCTGCAACTTAGAATTTCTAAATATGCTTCTAAAAATTTTGTTCACTAAGATAAAATATTCAGGCCTCCCCCCATGTAAAACAAATGGGTTCCCTCACTCTACTTTTTCACATACACCAAATTGCCATCTTCTTTTACAAATATTGAATTAAGAATCTACTTTCTAACTCTTCATTTTTGATCCTGTGAAATTTGGCTTTCACACCTCTATTTCTCCAGACTCTGCTGTTGAAAAGGGTAACGTTCTCCAAGTGATCAAACTCAGTTTCGTCTCTGATGATAGGATCCTGTATCAAAGATGATAACTACTCATAACATAACTCTACAGTCAACCACTTTTTACAAATTATTTATTTTTGGCCACGCTGGGTCTTTGTTGCTGTGCATATGCTTTTCACTGGGGTGGCTTCTCCTGTCATGGAGCGTGGGATCGAGGTGTGCAGGCTTCAGTAGTTGCAGCACATGGGCTCAGTAGTTTTGGTGGAAGGCCCTGGAGCACCCAGGCTTTCAGTAGTTGTGACTCAAGGGCTTAGTTGCTCCGAGACATGTGGACTCTTCCCAGACCAGGCAACTGAACTGGTGTTAAATTGGCAGGCAATTCCCAACTACTGTACCACCAGGAAAGTCCTATCAACCACATTTTTTCATGAATATTCTGTGCTTGCCGAGAAAAGTTTGTTAGGGATCACTGGGCATAGCTCAAATGCAACATCTACACGGGACCTTCCCAGATTATCTTGTCTGGGAATGATCTTATTTTCCTGAGAATGCTTGTATACTTGCTTGAACTGTTATTTCCCAAAATGTGATGCATATTACACTAGTGCCCAGATACATTCTATTAGTCTGTGAAAATCTCCAGCACCAAGCAAGTCCAGAAAATTCTATACTAAAACCCCTCATGCACAGTGATAATACATATTAGATTGTTAAAGCTTCTGGTAAGTCTCATAATAAAGAAAGCTAACTTTAGTTCATATGTTGGATGTTTTGGCATGAAATCCTTTTTACTTGTGATACCTGTTAACATCTCAAGCAGATGGGAACCGGGTGTGTCAAACATGATTTACGAAATGGCACTCAAGTATTCATTTGACCCTCATGCAACATTAATTTTAGTTACTTGCATACACTCTTTTCTCTCTCTCTAGAACAGAAGTGACCTAAAACCTGGGACCTTGTCCTGTATACTTTGGTGTTCCTATGAAACCAAGCTTCTTTTCCAAGGGTCTCTAAAAAATATTCAGGCAGGCACCAATAAAACTATTAGCCTGTAGTCCTGGATACTATGGAGAGATTATAATTCTGAATCTGAGGGATTTCATTTGTAATCCAGAAAAAGTTACTAGCTTAAGGTCATAGTGAAATATTTAACTATCTTCCATGAGTTGTAACTGAGAATAACCACGAACGCCCAAACATGGTATTAAACTGTGTTGAGACGGTTTAAGAAAAAACATGGCATAGTCAAGTCACATTCCTAGATGCATAGCATGTGGCTATGCAGTAATCTGTCCAGATGAGTATGTTGTAGAAAATGGCCTGTTGATTGTGGGCATGAGAGGCCCTTGGGATAGCTTGTTAAAACACAGATGCCTGAGCCCTACTACAGATCCACTGGATTATTTCGTACTTGGACCCCAGGGTATCTGCAAATTTATTTCAATAAAATTCCTAAATTATGTGATACACATTGAAAGTTTGAGAACAACAGCTCTAAACATATAAGGTTTGGCATGTTCAAAGGAAATACTTCTCACTTTACGTTTTAGGAAAGCAGTTGGCTTTGAAACAGCATATTTATTCCAATGACAGTTCTATTTCTCAAACCTAACATTTTTTATGACTACGCCTTTTGCGTTGTTATAACAGCCTCTAAAACATTCTTTGGTATGTACTCCATGCTGCAAATCTGTTCTTTTAAAGAATGACCTTGAATGTTAGCAACAGTCATGACCATTTTTAAGACTATGAATGAGGTAAATATGGGTAATATGATTGGGGTCCTAAATAGGGTGTGATTATGAGCAAATTAAGGGTTTTTTCTGGTGGCTCAGACAGTAAAACGTCTGCCTACAATGCGGGAGACCTGGGTTCAGTCCCTGAGTTGGGAAGATCTCTTGGAGAAGGAAATGGCAACCCACTCCAGTATTCTTGCCTGGAAAATCCCATGGACAGAGGGGCCTGGCAGGCTACAGTCCATGGGGTCGCAAAGAGTCAGACACGACTGAGCGACTTCACTTTAGATGGTAAAGAATATGCCTGCAATGCAGGAGACCTGGGTTTGATCCCTGAGTCTGGAAGACCCCCTGGAGAAGGGAATGGCTACCCACTCCAGTATTCTTGCCTGCAGAATTCCATGGACAGAGGAGCCTGGTGGCCTATAGTCCATGAGGTTGCAATTTGTCAGACACGACTGAGCGATTAACACTAACTACCTAATGAGCAAATTAAAACCAGTCTTTTTGGATGACTCTTATAAAATATAAAGATGTGTAAGTTTAACAAAACCTATGCCTACTTTCACAATCACTATATTTATTTTTAGTGAAAATTTCTAAACTATTACATTTGGCTTGTAGAAACAAATACTCAAAATGTTCTGTTTCTAAATATTTTTGGAAATACATTCATGTTCTGCTATTGTACCAGAAACATGTACACACAGACATTAATTCAGAATGGTGCCTCAAATTTCAAAAATGTTGATGATTTTTTAGCACAGGTATTTTCAGGTCAAGTTTCAAGAGTATGAAATCAAGAGTTAGAAGACAGACTGGAATGGACCTGTAAGAACAACGTTTTCAAATTTTGAATGATACTTTCACTCATCTTGATGTAAATTCATTATTTTATTTTTTAAATTAATTTTTGTTGTACTATGGTTGATTTGGGGCTCTGTGTCTGTGGTAAAACATCCACCTGCCAATGCAGGAGATGCAGTTTCAATTCCTGGGTTGGGAAGATCCTCTGGAGGAGGAAATTGCAACCCACTTTAGTATTCTTGGGATTCCCTGGTGGCTCAGATGGTAAAGCGTCTGCCCAGAACTCGAGAGACCCGGGTTAGATCCCTAGGTTGGGGAGACCCCCTGGAGAAGGAAATGGCAACCCACTCCAGTACGCTTGTCTAGAAAATTCCATGGATGGAGGAGCCTGGTGGGCTACAGTCCATGGGGTCACAAAAAGTCGGACATGACTGAGCAACTTCACTTTCTTTCTTTCTTTCAGTATTCTTGCCTGAAAAATCCCATGGACAGAGGAGCCTGGCAGGTTATAGGGTTGCATAGAGTTAGACCACCTGACCTGCCTCCTGAGAATTGTATATGCAGGTCAAGAAGCAACAGTTAGAGCTGGACATGGAACAACAGACTGGTTCCAAATTTGGAAAGGAGTGCATCTGGGCTGTATGTTGTCACTCTATTCATTTAACTTCTATGCAGAGTACATCATGAGAAATGCTGGGCTGGATGAAGCACAAGCTGGAATCAAGATTGCTGGGAGAAATATCAATAACCTCAGTTATGCAGATGACACCACCCTTATGGCAGAAAGCAAAGAAGAACTAAAAAGCCTCTTGATGAAAGTGAAAGAGAAGAGAGGAAAAGTTGGCTTAAAACTCAACATTCAGAAAACTAAGATCATGGCATCCTGTCCCATCACTTCAGGCAAATAGATGGGGAAAGAGTGGAACAGTGACAGACTTTATTTTTGGGGACTCCAAAATCACTACAGATGGTGACTGCAGCCATGAAATTAAAAGACGCTTGCTCCTTGGGAAAAAAGTTATGATCAACAAAGACAGCATATTAAAAAGCAGAGACATTACTTTGCCAACAAAGGTCTGTCTAGTCAAAGCTATGGTTTTTCCAGTAATCATGTATGAATGTGAGAGCTGCACTATAAAGAAAGCTGAGTGCCATAGAATTGATGCTTTTGAACTGGTGTTGGAGAAGACTCTTGAGAGTCTCTTGGACAGCAAGGAGATCCAACCAGTCCATCCTAAAGGAAATCAGTCCTGAATATTCATTGGAAAGATTGATGCTGAAGCTGAAACTCCAATATTTTGGCCACCTGATGAGAACTGACTAACTGGAAAAGACCCTGAAGCTGGGAAATATTGAGGGCGGGAGGAGAAGGGGACAACAGAAGATGAGATGGTTGGATGGCATCACTGACTCAATGGGCATGACTGTGAATAAACACCGGAAGTTGGTGATGGACAGGGAAGCCTGGCGTGTTGCAGTGCATGGGGTCACAAAGAGTCAGACACAACTGAGTGACTGAACTGAACTGAGCAACTAAGCATGGCATGACATGGTTGATTTACTGTGTTGTGCTAATTTCTGCTGTACAGATAAATGAATCAGTTATACATATACATATATCTACTCTTTTTTAGATGCTATTCCCATATAGGTCGCTATTCCCATATAGATGCTATTCCCATATATTCCCATATAGGTTGTTACAGAGTATTGGGTAGAGTTCCCTGTGTTATAAAGTAGGCTCTTATTAGTTATCTATTTTTTATATAGTAGTATGTATATGGCAATCCAAATCTCCCAATTTATTCCTCCATTCCCTTTACCCCTTTGAACCATAAGTTTGTTTCCTACCTCTGTGACTATTTCTGTTTTGAGAATAGCTTCATTTGTATGTCAATTTTTTTTGTCCTAATTTTTGTTTTTGAATGCAGGTTCTGCTCTAGGTTCTTGGATTCTGAGTCCTGCTGCCTCCAATGAGCTCAGTTATTTGAGCAACTCATCATGTTTTCCTGGCACTGAGGAGAGAATAGCAATGGCCAGTCAAGTAAATCAGCACAGATGGTCCCTGACTTAGGATGGTTCATCTTATGATTTGTCAACTTTACGATGGTGTGAAAGGGATGCACATTCGGTAGAAACCATACTTCATGTTTTGATTTTTATCTTTTCCTGGGTTAGCGATATGTGACATGACCCTATCTTGTGATGCTAGGCAATGGCAGCCACAGCCCTAGTCAACTGTGAAATCACAAGGGTGAACAACTCGCACTCTTACAACCATTCTGCACCCACACAACCATTTTGTTTTTCACCCTGTCTGTTGCAGGGAAGAGCCAATTCTGACTCCATGTTGGGAACTTTTACTTTAACCTTTGCTTCTCGTTGCTGTTGTTCACTAAAAGGACACTGTTTATATATAGTGGCTGCCTCAGGGAACCCTTCCCCTCTGCCTGAATATTAAACTAAATTGCCTTTGTTCAGGACCTTGTCCACATGTGGATGGCAGGAAGGATACATCCCCTCCTCAAGACTTGCCATTCTAGGAGATAGTTGCAAGATCAGTAGGCTTTTTACTTTGCTTCCTTACCTCCCATCATCCCTGTTCTATAAAAGAACCTGGCATCCAGACCCCACGAAGATGACATGAGTTTGCTATCTTCTGGGTCAGTCAGTTTTCTGAATAAAGTCATGTTCTTTGCCTCAACACCCCATCTCTCAGATTTACTGGCCTATTGTGAGGGGAGCAGAGCAAGCTTGGACTCAGTAACAAGTATGGTATTCACTAAATTACATGAGATATTCAACACTTTATTGTAAAATAGACTTTGTGTTAGATGATTTTGCTCAACTACAAGCTAATGTAAGTTTTCTGAGCACATTTAAGGAAGGCTAGGCTAACCTGTGATTAAGTCGCTCAGTCGTGTCCGACTCTTTGTGACCCCATGGACTGTAGCCCACCAGGCTCCTTGGTCCATGGGATTTTCCAGGCATGAATACTGGAGTGGGTTGCCATTTCCTTCTTCAGGAGATCTTCCCAACCCAGGGATCGAACCCAGGTCTCCCGTGTTGTAGGCAGACGCTTTACCATCTGAGCTACCAGGGAAGCCATTTTTTTTAACTTACAATGGGTTTATTGAGATGTAACCCCATCATAAGTCAAGGAAGATCTATCTGATTTGTTAGATTTATGAATTAAATGCCATTACAATTTTCAAGGCCTTTTGTGGTCTAAAAAAGTTCATAAAGCAATAAAATAATCTCAACACAATAGAAACAAATTTTTAAAAATCTCAAAAGTGTTCTCTCAGCTAAATTTTCTTTAAAAAAAAAAAACACTAAGAGTCAGTTTGAATTTAAAACTTAAGCCCTAGTTTTGTCATCTGTAAAATATACATAATAGTGAGATTGACTTTAAGTTCTTGAAAGAATTACATGAAATAATTCAAGTAAAAAAACAGTTCAAGAGTATCTAACTGTGCAATTAGCTATTGTTACTATTATCACACTGTATTTGGCATTTGTAGTTGAATAAATCAAAGATAGCTATTAATATTGTTGTTATTTTTAATATAACTGACAAAATAGACAGGAAGTTACTTTAATCAAAAATTTAATTGACTCAATGATCATACACCCCAGAGTAGACACAACATCAAATTCTTAAGTTTTTGGACACTGCCTAATGTACTTTTTACTCCAAATAAATATTACTGAAAGCATAAATTCCTTTGTTTGAGCCTGATTTTCTGATTGGAATTAGAGCATACATAAAACAATGTTACTAAAGGCCGGTATTTGTTAAGACTTGTCTAGTACTTTCCCACTAGGGAAAAGACAATCAAGGAATTAAACTGAGGCCTTATGCATTTAAATACATTTTTACAAAGGCTAAAGAATGTTCAGTTTATTCACAGCTAGTAAAAGTAACCTAGGGAGAAGAAAGATGACCCAGCATTCTATATTTCAAGCCAGACCCATTTTTAAAATTCTAACTTAATCATCAAAAATAGTTCAGCAAACTTCTACTTTTTCCTTCTTTTTTCAAAACGCTGTGCCCTGTTACCAGAGCAGAGGGAGAAAACTGCCAAAATATCATGAGATAGGTGACTCTCAGGGGTACTTCTTGTCAAGCAGGAAGTGCCAGAAATCTTGTCGAATGGCCAATACAAATTTTCTTTTGCAGACTCTCGAGGTTTGCATCTGGATTCCCATCTGCATTTTCTGAGTGCTGGGCCAAGCTGAAACGTTCAGTTTATCCATTGCTAATAAACATGTCAGCAGTTTCTTTGCTCTCACATCTGTTGTGAAAAATGTTATCTTTCCTGAAGTGTATTTATTTTGTCTTTAATACCAGCTTTCATGGATTACAAAATAGAGATATGCCTTCACTTAACCAATTCAATAGCATATGTTGGAAAGTGCTCCACAAGAGTGATGAGATAAATTAAAGATGTATATTATATCTTGGACCCGAAAAGGAAATCAAATGTAAAGAATAACAGCAATTCTTAGGAAGGCCATGCCAATTGAAACAACTTGCCTCTTAATCAAGTTCATCTCAATATCTATTCAAGACACTCGAGGCGTCATAGGAATTCAACACAAAGTTTTTAATAAATCTATTATCTGTTTGTTTCGTTATAAAGGTTGTCTTCAGGCAAACTGATGACTTTCTTCCTCAAGGAAACAACCCCCAAACACTTGTTTCTCATTTTATATTCACCAGAATATCTGTCCTGCCAACTTTATTGAAATTGAGGTTTTTAGAAGATCAAATGAAGAGTGATATATTAAGATGTGTTAAAACAAAAAATTTAAGCTATCATACAGATGATAAATAACTGCCAACTTTTTTCTCCTCTTTCTATTCTTTCATTTTATTTCATATCCATTTTCCAAAGATTCACTCTCTTCTCAGTGACTCACCAATATCCCACCCTCTCAAAACATTTAATCCTCAGGGAAAGGTATGTCCTCACATAGGTGAAGAATAGAATATTTGGAAATTCACCAGTATGTAGTTTAAGAAAGCAAGGAGGAAAATCCTGATAATAGGTATGTGGTAAACGTGATTAGGGCTCTCAGAGATGAACCCACGTCCTCTTCAGACTCTTCCTCTGAGATTCTGGCTATTCCTAGTACCACAAAGTACCACGTAACACTCTGAAATTCAAAGCCATTTCTTCCCAGTTGGCCAATAGCCAACTTCTGGTAAAATCAAAGAGGGAATGGGGTAGAATTCCCCTATCCTACCACTCTGTCCCTTCAGCTCCGTTGCATAAACCAGCAATGGTGTACTCACATATTAAGTTTTTGCTAAAGAATTAGGTCAATATCAGAAAGAAATGTACCTTTGAAAGGATGGTTAACAAGAGAAAATTCAAAAGATTTTAAATCAAGAGGATGAAAAAAGCCAAAAATTTGTCTTTAAAAATGCTTGGTTTCATTAGTAACTAGGGAAATGCATATTTCATGACACTTTAAATGAGATAAAATTTCACACACACACAAATTGATAAACAAAGAAAACTGGACAAATCCCGGTATTGTTGAGAATACAGAGTAAGTGGAAATATAAATTGGTAAAACTATTTTAGGAAATAGCTCAATATTATCTAGCTATGTTGAGAGTACTTGCAGCCTATGATCTAGGAATTTTCCTCTTAAATTCAAGCCTACTAAAACTATTCAATAAATAAACCAGGATATATGCATAAATGTAACCATAACAGCTATTTTTATAATAGCAAATAACTGAAAATAACTCAAATATCTGTCAAGCAAAGGTAGAAAAAATGAGTAAGCTGTGGTATAGTTACATAATGGCATTTCTTACAGCAAGGAAAACTAATTAAGCACCATGTGTTGATAAGCATTAATTTAAAAAATAGCCAGAAAAACAAGTCACAGAGGTCATACACATTGGATGCTATATTTGAAATCATCAGCAAAAGTAAAATTAAACATCTCTTAAGGGTGTCTGCCTAAATGGTAAAATCACTAACAAATGGAATTTAAAAAATGTTTTGAAGGGATAGGAACACACATGCAATCAGGCGAAGTCTAAAAGGGCTTCAACAATATCCTATTTCTTGAGCTTGCTAATGTACACATATTTAGTGTTATCATTATTTTTTTTAATTGCACATGATGAGTATATTCAAAAATTACAGAAATGAAACACGTTGATTGACATATATGACTTTGTATCCATATATTTCAAAAGCAATAAATATAGAAAGTGAGAAAAGGAAAGAAGTGTCAAGAATTTAGGATATATTAATAGAAAGAAGACATGAAGCTTAGGTTACTGTTTACAGGAACTAACTAAACAAACATGCCAGTCAAAAACTAAGAGCAGTAAAGAGGTGACAATGAAAGTGTCAGATTATTTAGGCTTCTCGAAGAGAAATTTTAATCTGGAGTCCAAAAGGTGTTGAATATGGAGCCAAGACAGAAATAGCTAAACAGAGCTAAAGAGGGTGAGTGGACTTAGATTATAGGGAGAATGAGAGGGGGAAGGCAATGAGTAAGGGTGAAGTAAGCCAAGCCTTGATTCTAGGAGAAATGGGCATCATCAAAGGGAATTGGGGAACTCTTCCAGTGGGAAAGCGGCATCAGAACTGCTGCCCTTTAAGATTCTATCATAAACATTTCTCTTCACATGAGACCCAATTTCCATGTATGTGAATCTCGAGTGTATAAAACATGTTTTCAAGATGGACTTTTATAGAGATGAAGTAAATGGGCTAAGAAGTGACAGGTGAGCTTCCTCCACCCGAAGTAGTAAGACCATGCTTTGTGAGGTTTCAGAGGACAGCAGAGGGGCATCTGTTAGATCACCAAATGGGGAAAAAATGACCACATCACGATCAGAATATCTACACTTATTGTAAATTGACTCTACTCCAATAAAATTAAAACTAAAAAAAATATACAAAAAAAATTACAATAGTATCCTCAAAGATCACCAATGCGGATCACCATGACAAATATAATAATAACGAAAAAGTTTGAAATATTGCAAAAATTACCAAAATGTGACACAGACTCTCACAAGGTGAGCAGTCACTGTGAGAAAAATGGTGCTGATTTGGTCAATGTGGAGTTGCTACAAACCTTCCTTTCGTAAAAACCACAACACAATAAATCAAAGAACGTCTATACTCTCTAAAAAGAAAAAGAATATCTACATTTAATGTTTATTTTCAAATAACTTCATAACTGCTTATGAAGCTTGGCTTGGACATTAAACAAAACTTTGAGTTTGGGAAGTCACAGCTTTTTTCTGTGCTCCAATTTGTTAATCTATAAGACATACAGGTGTTGGCTTCTCAGTCATGTCCAACTCTTTGTGACCCCATAGGCTGCAGCCCACCAGGCTCTTCTATGCATGGAATTTTCCAGGCAAGAATACTGGAGTGAGTTGCCATCTCCTTCTCCGGGGGATGTTCCTGACTCAGGGATAGGACCTGAGTCTTCTGCATTGGGAGGTGGATTCTTTACCACTGCGCCACCTGGAAAGAAAGTGGGCCTCTGCTTTCTTCAATGTTTTATAGACCTAACAAGTGACAATGTTAAGATTCATAAATTTAATGATTCAACTCTAATTGAGGTTTCTCTGTTCAGACAATTTTCTAAAAGCTAAAAGAGAAAAATGTCCACAAAGACTTTCACTTCCCCTAATTTACCTTCTCTCATTTTGGCTTAGCAAGACCTGCTCACTCCAGGAGAACCATATACTGGCAGCTCAGTGAGCAATCACCTTCTTGTTTTGAAAGTCCTCTCCACCTCTACACCATCATTGGACATTGGACATTTATCCCTAAAATATTTCCATGGGACTGGCACACTAAGTGGCTCAACCTGGAGCGTCCCTTCATCAGGAGAGTGCTTTGCAAAGTTTTAAAGGCGAAGGAGACTTTTTGGTTTTAGTAAAGAATGCTTGAGGGCTTCCCAGGCGGTGCAGTCATAAAGAATCCACCTGCCAATGTAGGAGATGCAAGAGACATGGGTTCGATTCCTGGGTCAGGAACATCCCCTGGAGGAGGAAATGGCAACCCATTCTGGTATTCATGCCTGGGAAATCCCATGGACAGAGGAGCCTGGTGGACTACAGTCCATGGGGTTGCAAAGAGTCAGACACAACTAAGCACACACACAAAGAATGTTTGAAGGTGAGGGTATCACATTTTTCCCTTTTCACCTCAGGAAATTTTTGTTTTTATGGCCTTCAAAAATGAAACAATTTTTATCTTTAAAGCAGCTATTTCTTCCGCTCTTAGAAGGGCAGCATTTGAAAACCAGTGTATACTGGCAAATAATGTGGGAAATAGACATGCAGAACACTTAATAATAATTGAACACATGAAGCATTTTTCTTCTGTTGCTATGTGACAGCTGGATGAGTTTCAACTTCCTGCTCACTGCACAGGCTCTAAACTTCCAATTCTGGGATTTTTCCTTTTCTTTTTTCTTCTTTGTCTGCCCATCCCTTTGTTGCCTCCTCCTTCCTTTTTGTGAATACACAAATGGTTTTGATTACATAATAGCTGCAAACTTTATATCTCCCACTTCAACTGTTACACATCATAAACAGAAGGGTGAACCTCAGACTCCATTAAGACAAAGGTTGGTCTGCATGGTTGAGAGGCCTTTCATGTTAGTACAGTTTAAAAAAACATTTCTGTAGGAAAAAGGAATGTATGGGGCACGGCTAGAGACAAAGTTCTGACTACCAACCAGTGGATCCCCGTTTTATTAATCGTCAAGGCAAGAGTGAACCCTGGAGCCCAGGACCAATGCAGCCCCCGCAGGACTTGCTCAATCCAGTGAAAGTTTTAATATGTGAGGACAGATAAATATCTAAATGGTAAGCAAGGGTAGCCAGATCTTGTATGAAAACATTGTGCAATGTGTTTGAATCTATCAATTCTGATTCTCTCTTTTCTACTCTGAAGTTTTCTTCTGAATTTTCTTTTACAATCTTTTATTATTGTCATCATGCTCAGGTAAACAAATCTGAAACAGAAAGAACCAGACAGTGCTTTTTATTCTTTATACCTTAATTCTGAGTGCATTTAATTCATAATATAGTATAATAAAATATAATATAGTATAACAAGTTTTATCAAGCCCCTACAAGCCCACCTAGCACTGTTTTAGGTGCCAGAGATACACCATTAAGAAGGTGGGCAGGATCTCTGTGCTTTTGGAGTCTCCATTCTAAACAAGTGAGGCAAACACATCAAAGAACAAGATAGTTTCAAACAGTGGAGAAGCTTGTGTGTGTGTATGCGTGTGTTAGTCTCTCAGTTGTGTCCAACTCTTTGCGACCCCATGGACTGTAGCCCCGCTAGGCTCCTCTGTCCATAGAATTCTTTAGGCAAGAATACTAGAGTCGATGGCCCTTCCCTTCTCCAGGGAATCTTCCCAACCCAGGAACCAAACCTGGATCTCCTGCATTGAAAGCAGATTCTTTACCATCTGAGCCATCAGGAAAGCCCTAATGGTGAAGCTTATGTAGGAATAAATAGGCTCGTAGAAGGGGGATGAATAAACAGATATCAGATATGATATTCAGGGCCAGAATCTTTGACTTTGATCTGAGGGCTGAAGGAGGAGACTATGGTGGACACGAGAAAGATTTTCTCAGTATGAGGGAGTACAAAATCTCTAAGAGGAGATAATACCACTAATCTGTACTAGGAACAAAATAAAGGTCAATAAGGCTAGATCAAGAAGGGGAGTAGCAAGAGATGATATCGGAAAAGAACACATTGTTATAAATTGAATTATGTCCCTCTAAGAAGATGTTGAAGTCTTAACTTACAGTGCCTGTTAGTGGACCTTATTCAGAAAGAGGAGTTTTGCATATTAACACGAAGTCATTAGGATGGACTCATCCAATACGACAGCGTCTTTATGAAAAGAGGAAATGTGGACATGGAAAGATATGGAAATAGATATGTATATGGAGAGCACCATGTGATGATGAAGACGATTGTGGTAATGCATCTACAAGGCAAGGAGCACCATAGATTGCCAGCAAATCACCTGAAGTTAGGAGAAAAGCATAAAACAGATTCTCCCTTACACCTGAAACCAACTCTGTTGACATCTTAATTTCAGATTTCTAGTCTCCAGAACTGGGAGGCAATGAATTTCTTGTTTGTCACCCAGTCTGTGGCACTTTGTTACATCAGCCCCAGGAAACTAATATAGGCAAGGACAGATGCCTTGGACATTTATGTTTTAATCTAAGTGCAGTGAGAAGATACTGAAAAGCTTTAAGCAGGATCTGATGAACATCTTTAAAAAGATTATATCGATGTTGCCATCTGGTCCTTGCAGTACAACCATGGAGAGCTTGATGATTCCCCCAAAAGAAGCTCAATAGAACTTTTCAGAACCATTAGAGAGTGGCAATTATATTTAAGATAGTTGTCTCAATTTTTAAGCACTAGTATTTAAGAACAAATTTTTGGATAGAAGTTTTAAAACCATCACCTATACAATTTTGAATATTTCACTCAATTATGTGGTATTTAATTTAACATTCTTTATTATTCAGAAATATCCATTTCTGTTTACAAACCATTTAGTGTTTTGAATTGTGGTAATGTGTAAGGCAGTAAGGTATAAAAATGAACAAGATTGTGCTTTTGAGTTTGTAGTCTGATGGCAAAGACAGAGACCTAAAGAGGAATATCAATCTTTGGCAGTAAGTAATAAGGAAAAGTATTTGCAGGGTTCTATAGGAGCAGTGTGAAGCATCCAGTGGTGTTTTCCTGGAGATAATGCTCAAGCCAATTACTGAAAGCAAATAATAATTGGCCGCAGGAAGAAAGGAGGGGGTTGTGCTCCAGGAAAAGGGAAAGATCCAGGAAATCCATGCTATCTTTCAGCAGACTGGCAACCCTAGAAATAAGAGTGCTGACAAAAATATGAGGCTGAGAGAGGGTTCTGGTTATGAGGCTCTTGAATGTCCAGTGAAAGCCCTTCCACTGCTCTGAAGGCAATGGGGATCTGCTGGGAAGATGAAATAAGAGATCAGGTGTGGATTTTTGCAAATGTATCAGTCAGAGCACTTGGGTTGTAAGCAACTGAAATTGACCCCACCTAAAAAAGAATTCTAAAGACATTTAGAAAAACTTAGCAAAGTTTAAGCAAAACTTTAGAAGCTGGAAGGAAAGCTGAAAATATAGTTCTTGGGAAAAAATAACCTCAGAGCCACAAAATAGAACATGTGTACACCCGTGGTAGATTCATGTTGATGTATGGCAAAACCAATACAATATTGTAAAGCAATTAGCCTCCAATTAAAATAAATAAATTTATATTAAAAAATAAAAAAAAAAAAAAGAAGTGGCAGAATGGTAGTGGGCATCCTTCTCAGGGTGAACTATTTACAACTGTGTGCTTTGAAACAAGGATTATTTTATCAAATAAAATCTTTCTGTTTGTACAAAATACCAAAGAGTATTGCAGAAATGATATGAGAAGTGAGATGTCATCCCCAAACTGAAAGAAATTCCGAAGAATTTCTTTCAACCATTTTAGCAGCTTTTTCTTTCTAAAATTTATGTTTCTATTTCTAAGCTTAAAAATGCTTTACTACAAGTCAAAATAAACAAACAAAAAAAGATTATATTGCTCGCCATGTACAGAATGAGTTAGGGGCAGTGGTGGAAATGGAAATAGGGAACTATGTTGGAGAGCTATTATCTTTTTACAGAAATGATTTGTCTTATTTCCATGGATCTGAAAAACTTAAATGTATGCATTAATTGTCCAAAATGTACATTATTTGTTCTTAATAGAAACATAACATGGCTATGATGGGACAAAACATTTTCTTATTGTAAAACATGGAAATTAGGGCTGTATCCTAACATCTTTGTAATGCAAGCACAGTATGAATATGTATTTTAGGGTTAAAAGAAATCTCTTTTGCAGAAAAACATGTTTGAAATGCATAGATTTGCTTAAGATTCTATTTTGTTTACTCCTAAAAATGTAAAAGCTTTCATTTGTTGACTGAGTAAACTTCATAAGAAAAATGAAAACAAGCTTTTAAATCATATATTTAAGCGTGTTTATAAACACATCTAGATATGTACATATGACAAACAAATACATGTGGATATTGTCCACATACATATCCATTTACAGTGTGTATGTATACTATTTTCACATTCTACACTTTTGTCTGGATATAGTCCTGAATTTTGGATCTGCAAAACAATGTTAACAATTCAGGTCTTATAAGTCATCATCAGTTTTGAAGACCACTGAAATAGATAAACCATCTTCTATAAAAGAATGTTCTTAGGTTCTTAGTAACAAAAACTTGAGCAGAAAGTTGCTTTTGAGTTTGTTGTCTCCTTAATCTGTTCTGATAGAACAGAACCTGTTCTGAAGGTTAGATTACTTTATCTATACTTTATAAACCTTTTGAATAAAATCCAGAATATGGAAACTTCTATAGGGCAAAACACCAAATTTCTTCAAAAAATAAATAGCAGGAGAAGTGGCCAAGATGGCCAAGTAAGAAGATCCTTCAATCACCCCACAGGCACACCAAAATTACAACTGTTTACAAAGCGACTGTTGATGAGAAAGACTTGAAAACTAGCAGAACAGGTCTACAACTAAAAGATAAAGAAGGACCACAAGGAGAAGGGTGGGAAGGACAGCTGCTACTGCTAAGTTGCTTCAGTCGTGTCCGACTCTGTGTGACCCCATAGACGGCAGCCCACCAGGCTCCCCCATCCCTGGGATTCTCCAGGCAAGAACACTGGAGTGGGTTGCCATTTCCTTCTCCAGGGAAGGACAGAGTCATATGTATATTTTTGCATAACTATACATAATACAGTATACAGACCATAAAAGATGTTCACACTATAGAAAAATAAGTAAATAAGTGAAAATCCACAGAGAAAATGTAAGCATTTTTAATAAGCAGCAAAGCTACATGCAAATGAAGTAAATCATATATAAACTACATGTAAATGAAGTAAATAGTATATAAATGTAAACAGCAAGCTCTGTTTTGGGGAAGAATTGGAGTTGATTCTGTGAGACATTAAGAAGAATTCAAAGAATGAGGTCATGTAGGAGAAAGCTAGTATAATATCTACAGCTATACATGGAGCCAGTGTACGGAGTACCCCTGCCATTTCAGCAAATACCACATGAGGTAGGCTGAATAATGGCCCATCAAGATGTCATGTCCTAATTCCTGGAGCATGTAAATGTATGTTTGTATGGATTATGTAAATGTATGTGTGGAGTAGGTATATAATACATGTATGGAATATATAAAAACTTTATGTGGCAAAAAGAACTGTGCAGATATGGTTAAATTAAGTATTTCAAGATGAAGAAATTATCCAAGTTTGTCTGGTGTCCTTATTATCCAAGTCTGCCTGATGTCCTTATAATCAAGGGGTCCTTATAAGAGAGAGGTATGAGATCAGGGAGATAGAACGCAATTCAATGATGGAAGAATAAAAGTTAGAGAGAAAGATTCCCTGGTAGCTCAGACAGTAAAACATCTGCCTACAATGCAGGAGACCTGAGTTCAATCCCTGGGTTGGGAAGATCCCCTGGAGAAGGGAATGGCAATCCACTCCAGTATTCATGCCTGGAAAATCCCATGAACCAAGGAGCCTGGTGGGCTACAGTCCATGGGGTTGCAAAGAGTCGGACACAACTGAGTGACTTCACTTCACTTCATGATGCTGGCTTTGAAGACATAAGAAGGCAGCCATGAGTTCAAGGATACAGATGGCCTGTGGAAGGTGGAGAAGGCAAGGAGAAAATTTTTTCCATAGAGCCTTCAGACAGAATCAGTCTTGCTTGCATTTTGACTACTCCAATAAAACTGATTACAAATTTCTGACCTTCGGAAATGTAAGAAAATAAAGTTATGCTTGTGAGAACTTGTTACAGTGGCAACAGGAAACTAGAAGCTGTGTTTGTAACCAGTATTTTTTTAAAGGATTTATAAAAATTCAATTAAAAATAAAGATAAGTATAAGGAACTTTTTAACCAAAGTTCTATAAATACCAGTTGGTTTTAGCAATGCAGTAACTTGACTGAGGACAATTTTAAGGGAAAAGCACTTGGGATAGGGAATAAAAATTATTCTTCATAGTTTAGGGTATGATTAGGTAATTGAAAAAACTGGTTAGACCACCCACGAATGGAAGGTCTTCTGTCTGTTTTCCACTCCCTCCTCCTGGGATAAGGCAGTTCTTTTCTACAGTCTACCTTAGGACAACAACCCTTTCTGTTTATCTCACAAGACTTCTCTTACTCCCTGATAGGCCAGCATAAAACTGTTTAGATGGCAAGAACACTAATGATCATTTTGGTGTACAAGTTATATTTTTTTAAGTAGATAGAATTTTTATTGACTTTAGCATCCGAATCAGGTTCTTCCAGTCCTCTCTAATTCAGTTCCCCCATGGCTGGCCAGTGCCATTTTTACCCTGTCCCTCTGTACTGGGGCCAGGCAAATCCTCGAGTTGGTGGCAAAGGCCTGGAGGAGGGCACTGTGAACCAACCCAAGCTGAGGGAAGTGGTCAAACAAAAGAGCAGGTGTTCAAGCCTAAAGTATCAAGGTCCCCTGTGTGGGGCTGTAAAGTCCCAAGTGAAAGAGTGTGGTTAGAAATTACTGCTGTTCAAAATAATCAAGCTTGTCTCTAGAGCTCTGCTAATTCTTTTGTCATGTGGTGAGGCATAAAACTTTTTCTTCAGGAATAGTTTACCTGGAGACTAAGTAGAAAGACGCTTACTCCTTGGAAGGAAAGTTATGACCAACCGAGACAGCATATTAAAAAGCAGAGACATTGCTTTGCCAATAAAGGTCCGTCTAGTCAAGGCTATGGTTTTTCCAGTAGTCATGTATGGATGTGAGAGTTGGACTGTGAAGAAAGCTGAGTGCCGAAGAATTGATGCTTTTGAACTGTGGTGTGGGAGAAGACTCTTGAGAGTCCCTTGGACTGCCAGGAGATCCAACCAGTCCACCCTAAAGGAGATCAGTCCTGGGTGTTCATTGGAGGGACTGATGCTGAAGCTGAAACTCCAATACTTTGGCCACCTCATGCGAAGAGTTGACTCATTGGAAAAGACTTTGATGCTGGGAGGGATTGGGGGCAGGAGGAGAAGGGGACGACAGAGGATGAGATGGCTGGATGGTATCACCGACTCGATGAACATGATTTTGGGTAAACTCCGGGAGTTGGTGATGGACAGGGAGGCCTGGCGTGCTGCAATTTATGGTGTCACAAAGAGTCGGACACAACTAAGCGACTGAACTGAACTGAAGTAGAACAGTAAGATCCCTTAGTTATTGCCTTCCATACAGATATCCAACTTCTTAGATATGCTTAATGGAGAATAATTAGTCCTAGATCAAATACTCTGATCCCATCTAACAAATCATAAAAGAGGTACACCAAAAAATCAAACTGTTTCTAAGTAACCACATCCCAGAAGAAAGCTCAAGAAGATTTATAGGAATACAAAAATATCCAGTACCCCAAAATATAAAGTTTAAAATGTCTGGCTCCCAATGAAAAATTACCAGGCATGCAAAGTACCAGGAAAATACAATCCATAATGAGGCAAGAAGGCAGTCCTATGAAATTGACACAGAGCTGACACAGATGTTTGAATTAGCAGACAAGGATATAAAAATGGTTATTGTAACTGTATTCCATATGTTCAAAAGTTATGTAGAAACATAAAAGAAATTTTAAAAAAACAAATCAAACTTCCAGTGATGAAAACAAAAAGTCTGAGAGGAAAAATACACTGAATGGGATTAACAGCAGATATGATCTTGCAGAAGGAAAGATAAGTGAACTTGAAAACAAAGTACCAGAAGCTGTCCAAGATAAAGCATAGGGGGGGAAAAAAGAATTTAAAAAATACATAAAATGGCATCAGTGAGCTGTGGGACAACTTTAATCAGCCTAACATAGAAATACCTGAAAGAGGTGTGGGAGAGGCAGAAAAAAGTACTTGAAGGAATAATGGTTACTTTAAAAACTTTGATGAAAACAATAAACCAAAAGATGCAAAAGTTCAATTTATTCCAAGCACAAGAAATATGAAGAAAATTATGCCCACCAAATCCAATCATAATCTGTATGGAAAAATTTTAACTATAAATGTAATGTCTTTATTAGATTTAGAACTATTCTCATTATCTATTTCTTTTTGAATGAGCTTTGGCAGTTTGTATCTTTCAAATAACTGGTCCATTTCATTCAAGTTGCGGATTTGGTGAATTCTACCAGATGTTAAAGGAAGAAATGACACCAGTTCTACACAAACTATTTCAAAAAACTGAATAGAAGAGAATATTTTCCAAATAATCAGTTTGTTCTAGTACTATTCAAATACCAAATTGGAAAAAGACATCATAAGAACAAAGATAATCATAGATGAATATCATTTATGAAAAAGGATGCAAAAAATTCTAAATAATATTTTAACCAAGAAAGTGAAACTATGCAAAAAATGATATATCATTGACAAATGGAGTTTGTTTCATGAATGTAAGGTTGGTTTAATATACAAAATCAATAAAATTAATTCACTATATAAAGAGAAAAACTAATAATCTCAATAAATGCACAAAGAGCATATGACAAAATCAACATCCATTTCTTATCAAATCCCTCAGTAAGCTAGTAACAGAAGGGAGGTTTTTCAAATGATGAAGGTCATCTCTGAAAGACCTAACATCATCTTTAATGGTAAAAGGCTTCTGCCTTAACTCAAAAGTAATACAAAAGTGCCTGCTGTACACTCACATTAATCATTAAACTGGAAGCTCTAATCAGTAAAATATTGCAAGAAAAATAAATAAAAGGCATCAGATTGCAGAAGAAAAAATGAAATTGTATTCACAGACAACTGGTTCTCTATGTAGACAATTCAATGGAATCTATGAAAAAGCTACTAGAACCAATCAGTGAGTTAACTAGATTACAAAATACAAGATGAGTAAACAAAAGACAATTTTATTTCTGTGTATTAGAAATAAAAATATCAGAAATTAACATTTTTGGAGTATATAATTCATAGTAGCATAAGAAAATATGAACTTCTTAGGGGCAAAATGACAAAAGATTTACAAAATCTGTATGCTAAAAACAATGAAACATTGCTGAGAGAAATGAAAGAAGATCCAAATGAACCAAGAGACATATTGTGTTTGGGTGGTAGAGATATTCAGTAGGGTTAAGATGTCAGTTTTCCCCAAATTGCTCTACAGAGTCAACAGATTCAGAATCCCAGGAGATTTCTTTTTTGAAGAAATTGGCAAGTTAGTTATAAAATTTACATGAAATTCAAAGAATGTAAAATAACCAACATATATTTAGAAGAGAAAAATAGTCTTTAAAGCAAAGCCTTTTACAGCTACATTAATTATTACAGTAGGGTATCGGCAAAAGATAGAAAAATAGATCAATAGAAAAGAACAGAGTCCAGAAATAGATCCACATATATATATAGATGGTTGATTTACTACAAAGAAGCCAAGACAATTCTGTAGAGAAAGGATACTATTCAATAACCAATACAGGAGTGAAAAGATGCCCAAATGCAAAGCATGCATGTGATCCACACCTTTTGCAACAGGCATAAACTCAGAATCATAGACCTAAATGTAAATCCTAAAACCATAGAATTTTCTGAAGAAAAATAATTTCTTAGGGCACTGAAAGGATGTTCCATCAAACAGCAAGAAAAAAATTGATGCATTGTAATATTAGAATTAAACACTTCTACTCTTTGAAAGACACTGTTAAGAATATGAAAAAGCAAGCTACCGAGTAGGAGAAAATAACTACAAATCATAAAGCACCTGTATTAAAAACCTATAAAGTACACTTAAAACTCAATAATAAGAAAAAAACAACCCAATTAAAAATTAACAAAAGATTTTAACAGTTCACCAAAATATGCATATGGCAAATAAGCACACAAAGATGCTCAATATCATTAGTCATCAGGGAAATGCAAATTAATATCAAATCAGTCCACATCTGTTACAATGGCTGAAACTAAAAAGAACAACCATACTGAGGATATGGACAAACTGGGACTGCTGGTGAATACAAAAAATGTGGATTCACTTTAGAAGAAAGTTTGGCAGCTTATTAAAGTTAAACATATACACACCTACCATTATCCAGCCATTCTACTCTTAAGAAGAAATGAAAGCATAAGGAGACTTATACACAAATAGTCATAGCTTTATTTGTAATAGTTAAAACTAGGAAACAGACCTATTTTTGTTTGAAATTCTGAAAAAGAATTACCCCAGCTCATAGAGGCCTTAGGGGTTTGTGCCAGCGCCACTTGGTTGTTAAGACTATTCCTCTAGTCTGGCTTTCAGAGGGGTGTGGAGAAAAGGGAGTGCTCCTATACCACTGGTGGGAATGTAAATTGATGCAGCCACTATGGAGAGCAATATGGAGGTTCCTTGAGAAAATAAAAAATAGTTTTATGATCCTGCAATCTCACTTCTAGGCATATATCCAGAGAAAATTTTGATTCAGAAAGGTATATGCAGCCAATGTTCTTAGGAGCACTATTTACAATCGCCAAGACATGGAAGCAACTAATATGTCCATCAACCGATGAATGGATAAAGAAAATGTGATATATGTATACAATGGAATCAGTTTAGTCTCTCAGTAGTATTTGACTCTTTGCAACCCCATGGACTGCAGCATGCCAGGCTTCCCTGTCCATCACCAACTCCTGGAGCTTACTCAAACTCATGTTCGTCGAGTTGGTGATGCCATCCAATCATCTCATCCTCTGTCGTCCCCTTCTCCTCCTGCCTTCAATCTTTTCCAGCAGCAGGGTCTTTTCCAATGAGTCAGTCTTCACATCAAGTAGCCAAAGTATTGGAGTTTCAGCTTCAGCATCAATCCTTTCAATGAATATTCAGGACTGATTTTCTTTAGGATGGACTGGTTGGATCTCCTTGCAGTCCAAGGGCCTCTCAATGGGATACTATATACCATATAAAAAGATTAGGTTGGTGCAAAAGTAATTGTAGTTTTGCATTGTTGAAATTTGCTGTTTGATATTGGAATACATTCTTAAATAAATGTGGTTACGTTACACATCAATTCTATGCACATCTCTCACTTTATATTTTTTTGCTAATTATTTATTACTTGTTGTTTATTTTATATTTATTTTAGACTAGGGAAATGATGGTAGAAAAAAAATCAGATTCGAGCAATTTTCTTATTCAAGTTCAAAATGGGTTGTAAAGCAGCAGAGACAATTCGAAACACTGACAACGAATTTGGCCCAGGAACTGCTAGTGAACATACAGAGCAGTAGTGGTTCAAGAAGTTTTGCAAAGGAGACGAGAACCTTGAAGATGAGAAGCACAGTGACTGGCCATCAGAAGTTGACAACGGCCAACTAAGAGGATCTTCAAAGCTGATTCTCTTACAATTACACAAGAAGTTGCTGAAGAACTCAAAGTCAATTAGCCTATGATCGTTTGTCATTTGAAGCAAATTGGAAAGGTGAATAAGCTTGACAAGTTAGTGCCTTGTGAGCTGACCACAAGTCAGAAAAATTGTCATTTTGAAGTTACATCTTCTCTTATTTTGACATTTGAAAAGACCCTGATGTTGGAAAAGATTGAAGGCAGGAGGAGAAGGGAACAACAGAGGATGAGATGGTTAGATGGCATCACTGACTCAATGGACATGAGTTTGTGTAAACTCCAGGTGTTGGTGATGGACAGGGAGGCCTGGCGTGCTGCGGTTCATGGGGTCGAAGGGAGTCAGACACGACTGAGTGACTGAAGTGAACTGAACTTCTCTTATTCTATGCAACAACAACAAACCATTTCTCAATTGGATTGTGATGTGTGAAGAAAACTGGATTTTACACAACAATCAGTAATGACCAACTTGTCATTACTGTGGTTGAACTGAGAAGAAGCTTCAAAGCACTTCCCAAAGACAAACTTGCACCAGAAACAGGGTCATGGTCACTGTTGGCAGTCTACTGCCCGTCTGATCCACTACAGCTTTCTGAATCCTGGTGAAGCCATTACATCAGAGAAGCATGCTCAGCAAATCAATGAGATGCACCAAAACCTATAACTCCTGAAGCTGGCACTGGTCAACAGAATTGGCCCAATTCTTCTCTGTGACAACATGTTGCACAACCAATCCTTCAAAGATTGAACAAATTGGGCTACAAAGTTTTGCCTCATTTGCCATATTCACCTGACCTCTCAACAATCGACAACCACTTCTTCAAGCATCTCAACAACTTTTTTGCAGGGAAAATGCTTACAAAACCAGAAGGAAGCAGAAAATGTTTCTAAGAGTTCGTCGAATCCCAAAGCACAAATTTTTATGCTACAAGAATAAACAAACTTATTTCTCATTGGCAAAAGTGTGTTGATTGTAATGACTCCTATTTTTTTTTTCTAATTTTATTTTATTTTTAAACTTTACATAATTGTATTAGTTTTGCCAAATATCAAAATGAATCCGCCACAGGTATACATGTGTTCCCCATCCCGAACCCTCCTCCCTCCTCCCTCCCCATACCATCCCTCTGGGCCGTCCCAGTGCACCAACCCCAAGCATCCAGCATCGTGCATCGAACCTGGACTGGCAACTCATTTCCTACATGATATTTTATATGTTTCATTGCCATTCTCCCAAATCTTCCCACCCTCTCCCTCTCCCACAGAGTCCATAAGACTGTTCTATACATCAGTGTCTCTTTTGCTGTCTCGTACACCGGGTTATTGTTACCATCTTTCTAAATACCATATATATGCATTAGTATACTGTATTTATGTTTTTCCTTCTGGCTTACTTCACTCTGTATAATAGGCTCCAGTTTCATCCACCTCATTAGAACTGATTCAAATGCATTCTTTTTAATGGCTGAGTAATACTCCATTGTGTATATGTACCACAGCTTTCTTATCCATTCATCTGCTGATGGACATCTAGGTTGCTTCCATGTCTTGGCTATTATAAACAGTGCTGCGATGAACATTGGGGTACACGTGTCTCTTTCCCTTCTGGTTTCCTCAGTGTGTATGCCCAGCAGTGGGGTTGCTGGATCATAAGGCAGTTCTATTTCCTATTTTGATTAAGTACATCTTTGAGCCTAGTTATAAAGACTTAAAATTCGTGGTTCAAAACTGCAATTACTTTTCAAAAAGCTAAGAATAAAATAATGCCATTTGCAGCAACATGGGTGGATCTAGAGATTATCATATTAAGTAAGTCAGATGGAGAAAGACAAATATCATGACATCACTTATGTGTGAATTCCAAAAAAAATGATACAAATACACTTATTTACAAAACATAAATAAAATCACAAACATAGAAAACAAAATTATGGATAATGGAATGGGGAAGAGATAAATTAGGAGCTTGGGATTAACATATATACACTACTATATATAAAATAGGTAAACAACAAGCACCTGATGCCTTGTAGTAATTTATATTGAAAAGAATATACGTATATGCATGTATAATGGATTCACTTTGCCGTACACTTGAAACTAACACACCATTGTAAGTTAACTATACTTCAATTAGAAATATATTTTTAAAGTTATTTCTTTTAGTCAACTATGGGTCCTTCTCTGGTTCACTGGTTTGGTTAAAAAAAAAAAAAAAGCACATTTGTCAATTACATGTTCAGACAGACATATACACACACAATTTTTTTGTAAGGCCTTTGCAATATTCTTTTCAATCCTGTCACTTCATTCCCAGGCCAGGTTTCATTCATTTTAGACTCTGTAGTTTCAAGATTATTCTAGCTTCCAACCCTCTCTTGTGAGGTAAGAAGTCCAAGGATGTAGAGTTAGCAAATGTCAATAATATATTTCAAAGGGATTGGGATATATTAATTGAAAGTTGTTATTCTTCCTGTAATAGAAGAATTGGTTGAAACGCTGAATTTCCTTTAATGAAAGGTTTTGATACCTTTCATTGGTAAAATGGGTTACTGCCAAAGAAATCTAAATAACTAATAGCTTGGTGTATGGTAGGAATTTCTACAAAAACACCTGAACAGCAGGAGGTGCAGGTATTTTTCAAAGTAAAAGAGGCCTGAAAGCAAAAGGGTCATGTACCTTGCAGTAAGGTGAGACATCAGTTATGCCCCATGGGCTGTTCAAAGGGGTAGAGCAGATGTAAAGAAGGGGAAACTGGAATGGAGCCACAAACCACAGGCCTTTATTTCATTCAGAGCAGACACAGCACAGAGCAGATGGTCCCTTACTTTGATGAATGATCAGAAAGGAAGCCCATGGATGCCATAGAGAGTAGGAGAGAACAAAATGCTTTTGGGTACCATGTGTCAAAGAGAGCTCCAGATGGAATGATTAGCTTCCTCTTCTCAAAACTCATCAAGAAATTGAAATTGGAAAGGATGGTCAGTAAAGAGACAAAGAGGATCAAACAGTGAATAGTATGGGAATGAAACCTCTCTTCCTTATCAAGCTTCCATTCCAGTCACACAGATCTACATGCTTTCTTTTCAGTCTTTGCCTCCACTATTTCTTCTTTTTGAAAATCCCTTTGAATCATCACACTGATTTCATGTCTACTGGAAAAGTATAAAAGTAAACCTGAAGGAGTCTCACTTTTCTTTGTTCTCATTCCCTGAAGGGTTATTTTTTGTGTGTGTGCTACCATCACACTGTAAAAGTGAATGGCTGAGTCATGTCTGACTTTTTGTGACCCCCATGGACTGTAGCCCATTAAGGCTCCTCGGTCCATGGAATTCTCCAGGCAAGAATACTAGAGTGGGTGCCATTTCCTTCTCCAGGGGATCTTCCCAACTCAGGGATTGAACCTGGGTCTCCCACAGTGCAGGCAGATTCTTTACCATCTGAGCCGTCAAGAAACACCTTCCATCACATTAAAAGATGGCAAAAATTCTAGACAAAGTATAAATTGTTTCAAAATATTTAGTTTAGTTCAGTTATCTGTAAAATTTATTTTTGCAAAGATAAAAACCATGCCAATCTGATTGAAGACCATTGTTGAGAACATTAAAATATTTATGATGTATCTTGTAATTTGTATCTGAAAAATAAGCATTTGACCCTGCTAGTTTCTAAGCATATGCAAATGTCACTAAGAAAACAATTAAGAAATTCTATTTGCTTTCCATTGGAAGCTTATTCTCTGCTTTGGAGAAGTATCCTATGTTTAGAGTCTATATACAGACACTCCATTGTCTGTTACTCTGCTTCTTGGCTTCTGAGCTAGAAACTCTAGCTTAAGCTAAATCATCCCATCTTTAACCACATGATAAGCCCAGGCCCAACCTGAGCCACCACTTCTACAAGTGTGCCAGACCCTGGGATCCTTCCCCTGACCTTTTCTCCCACTGCAACTTCTTCCTCTGGAGCAAGCGCAGCTGATCCAACCCAGGCTGAAGGATGTCTGGCATAGTCAACCTTGTACATGATCTGAGGTCAATTCTCTCCTCCTCCGACAAGGCCTTCTTTTTCTCCCCCACATCCCCTTAGTCCTCCATCTTCTCAAGGACACTTTCTTTTCTTCTTTCAAGGCCTCTCTTCCTCTCTTCTTCCTGCCTAGCTCCTCCTCATTAGTGAGGTTCTTGTGCTTAAATACTGTGACCCAATCCTCCATAACACTTCCTACATTCCTATCAGAAGTACACAGGAACCAGTTATTCTAAACCCCTCCCTTCCTTGGTAGGAAATGTATCTGTGCTGAAATAGTCTATGCCTTTTATTTTTTTAAGTGCAAACCAAAACAAAATCAAACCTCAAAAAAACAAAAATCCAAAAAACTCACTCAGGGACTTACTTCCCTGATTGTCTAAGACTCAGTGCTTTCACTGCTGTGGTCCTAGGTTCAATCCCTGGTCAGGGAATTAAGATCCTTTAAGCCACACACACACACACAGAAACCAAAAAGCCCACCACTCAGCTGAGGCAGATTTCTGGCTTCCATACACATTCAAAGTAAACATGTAGAAAAATGGTCTGTTATGGAGTCACTCGTATCTGAATGGGCCTCCTAGGAATGCATTACTTTAGCCTTTAACCTCTCCCATTTGGGGTCTTCTTCTGCAGGCTTATCTCCCTGACTCTTTATTCTCACAGTAACCAGAGTTTCCCAGAGGTTCTCTTTAGAGTTTTCAGCTTCATTATGTCATAAGAAAATATCGTATCTACCCACCACCTGCGTCTTTTCCCTTTGGATCCGTGCATCATGAGACAGATGCAGTGTTAAGGAACTATCCCATTTATCAAACAGTGAATGCATCCTTGGGAGTGTCTGGTATTCTAAGTCACCATCTACAATAGGCCACATGTAAATGGCAGCATTTTTCTTCATTAATCAAGATCAATGAAAGATTAATCAAGATTTTAGAAAAACATTCATGCCTAACAGCTTCAGAATCAGAGGTCATGATGGAACACTAATTTTAGAAAGATGGTTATAATCTTTAGGTTTAGATTATTTTTTGAATCCCTAAATTCCATGGAGTATACTCCCAATTATTAAAAATCCCTTTTAAGGAAGTAAAATTCAAATGAGCTATTTCTGTACTCTTTTCTCATTTCTTCACTGGAAAAAAAATTATTTTTCCCATAATGTGAACAAAACTCCCTCAGGAGTCTTTTTCCCCTCCCTTTATTGATGTATACATGAATCATCATTGTACTATTTACTGAATATTCTCAAAGTAAACACTGTTATGTAAAGGGGAGCCAGAGCGAGAACAAGAAGCAACCCTTAGAAGCTTTCCTATGCTTCTTTCCAGTTAGTGTACACCCAATCCAGGTAACAATGACCTGACTTCTAACATCACGTGTTTTTTGGCCGGTTTTTGAAACTTACATACCTGATGAATATTTACTCTTTTGGGTCTTGCTTCTTTCACCCAACCTAATATTAGTGATTTCTTTTCCATGGGGATGGTCTTGATCCCTGTCTCCTGCACAATGTCACGAATATCAGTCCATAGTTCATCAGGCACTCTAGTCCCTTGAATCTATTTCTCACTTCCACTGTATGATCATAAAGGATTTGATTTAGGTCATACCCGAATGGTCTAGTGGTTTTCCCTACTTTCTTCGATTTAAGTCTGAATTTGACAATAAGGAGTTCATATTCTGAGCCACAGTCAGCTCCTGGTCTTGTTTTTGTTGACTTTATAGAGCTTCTCCATCTTTGGCTGCAAAGAATGTAATCAATCTGAAAAATTGAAAAGCAGAGACATTACTTTGCCAACAAAGGTCCATCTAGTCAAGGCTATGGTTTTTCCAGTGGTCATGTATGGATGTGAGAGTTGGACTGTGAAGAAAGCTGAGCACCAAGGAATTGATGCTTTTGAGCTGTGGTGTTGGAGAAGACTCTTGAGAGTCCTTGGACTGCAAGGAGATCCAACCAGTCCATTCTAGAGGAGATCAGCCCTGGAATTTCTTTGGAAGGAATGATGCTAAAGCTGAAACTCCAGTACTTTGGCCACCTCATGCGAAGAGTTGACTCATTGGAAAAGACTCTGATGCTGGGAGAGATTGGGGGCAGGAGGAGAGGGGATGACAGAGGATGAGATGGCTGGATGGCATCGCTGACTCGATGGACGTGAGTCTGAGTGAACTCCGGGAGTTGGCGATGGACAGGGAGGCCTGGCATGCTGCGATTCATGGGGTTGCAAAGAGTCAGACATGGCTGAGTGACTGAACTGAACTGAATGTTAGCGAGGTTCACCCATGTTGATGCATGTAATTCAGTTAGATTATTGTCATTGCTGTTTGGTACTTCTTTATATACATAGAACACAGTTTATTCATGCATCCTGTTATTGATGAATATTTGGTTTATTTTCACTTATCACTTGAATAATTTTACTATAAACATTCTTGTACATGTCTTTTGATCATCAGATGTATGTATTTCTATTGGTATGCACCTAAGGTAGAATTAGTAGGTCATGGGATATACATATATTCATTTTTAATATGCAGTATCAAGCAATTTTCTATTTGTGTTATACTAATTTACACTCCCACCAGCACTGTATGAGAGTTCCACTTGCTTAACATCCTTGCCAATTTATTCTGGGGGCTGTGTAGTAGGGTCATAGTGAGGTTTTAATTTAGATTTCCCTGAAGAACTATTGGTTTTGAATACACTTGCTACATTTATTGGCTACTTGGATGTCATCTTTTTCAGCATACTTTTTCAAGCCTTTTGGCCTTTTAAAATTGTGATTATTTTTCCTATTGATTTGTAGATTTGTAGGTGTTCTTTGTGAGTCCTTTGTCAGATACAAGTTTTGCAAATACAATTCCCACTTATCCTTTCCACAAACTATTTTTGTTACGGTAGCCCTAACAATCTGATATATACACTTTAAGTCAAAACATTAAATTTCATTTATTTTATAATCATTTCATAGAAGGCCAAGGCCTTTATTTTGAATCTACTGACCAGAACTGCAAATTTTCTTTCTAACCACACCCACAATTGACACAAAGTATTGTCTATGATTTTCATTTCTGATTTCTTTCAGTCAAGAGATAAAGATACATGTAAAGCAACTTACATGATATATATCTTTGGACCTTTTTACTTTCAATCTTTTATGTACTTAAAGCATGTCTCTTTTAAGTAGCATACAATTGTGTGTGTGTTTTTAACACAAGTCAGATGATTTTAGTCTGCAAAATGGAATATTTAGTCCATTCATATTCATACAATTTTTATTTTTTTTAAGATGTTATTTTGATGTATAACCATTTTTAAAGTCTTAATTGAATTTTTTACAGTATTACTTCTGTTTTATGTTTTTAGTTTTGGCCATGATACATGTGGGATCTTAGCTCCTCAATCAGGGAATGAACCTACAGCCCGTGCATTAGACTCCCAGGGCAGTCCCTAGTCTGTTTATATTTAATTCAATTACTAATACACTTGAGTTTAAGCCTACCATTTTACAATTAGTTTTCTTCTTTTGTTGCTATAAAAACAACTATATCTATTAGCTAAATAAAATCTGCTCTTAAATCCATCTACTGATTTTTAAAATTCAGTTATTGTACTTTTCATTTTAGAATTCCAACTCAATTATTTGTATAGATTCTGGTTCTCTGTTGAAACTTTTCACCTTGTCTTATATTTTCTTGAAAATATTTGTCATAGTTAACAACTCATAACTCTAATAAATGCTTTTCCTTATAGGTCTTTTAAATATTTTTTCCCTAAGTGTTTTTTTTTCTCTTGATCAATTGATCTTGCTCACTGGAATGTCTGATACTTTATCCAATGCCAGCATTGAGTACTAAATATCTGCCTGCAATGTGGGAGGCCTGAGTTCGATCCCTGGTTTGGGAAGATCCCGTGGAGAAGGGAAAGGCTACCCACTCCAGTGTTCTGGCCTAGGGAATTCCATGGGGTCACAAAGAGTCGGACATGACTGAGTGACTTTCACTTTTACTCTTAGTTTGCAGTCCTTGAGGGGTCCCACGTGAACGCCTGAGTATTTACCAGATACTTAACACTTTCGTATACTCGAATATCTAATTTTTTAATCCCATAAAACTGCTAAAAGTTTCCCTCAGTATATTAATTTCTTGGCTGCTTTATATATGGAAACAGCTTGATGGAAAAAGCAGTACCAAATGTTATTCTCATCTTTTTTGTTCTTCTATTATTTGGAAGAGCTTGAACCCTCTATTCCTAGCTGTCTTATAGCTTTCCAGTGTCATCAAAATATTTTCTTCAATTTATCTAACTTTTTAAGTTATTATTGTTGGGGTGTTGGTCAGATACAAACTATTCTGTCATCACTAGAAGTGAAAGCTGCTAGTAGAAATTATCATAGTAAAGTCTATCATATCTAAATTGAAGTGTGCACTTTTTAATATAATATTTAGCTCATTAACACTAAAGGATGACAATATTCAAATTAATACTTAGGGATAATACTTAGGAACTGCTGTAGAAATTATCATAGTGAAGTCTATCATATCTAAATTGAAGTGTGCACTTTTTAATATAATATTTAGCTCATTAACACTAAAGGATGACAATATTCAAATTAATACTTAGGGATAATACTTAGGAACAATCTTTTTAAAATGACCCTAAAGATAATGAGATTTCTGTTTTTAAGGGATTTTCTTTTAAACTCTTTACATTGTTCACTCTTTTAAATAACGCAGTGATAAACATCATTGGATGCATACTTTTGTGTCATAATGTCTTGAGTAGGCTTCTAAAGGCATAGTTTCTTGATCAAAGTTATAAGCATTTTAAAAGTTCTGCTACATTTTTGCCCTATTGTCTCCAGAAAGGTTTGGCTATTTACATGCTAATAATTAGGCTTAACTTTAAATGCATATCTATAACTTTGTACTTTTTCTAATTTAAGAAGAAACGAGAAAAAATATTGATCCTGGAAAGTATTTTTCCCTACCCATCTAGCCATAAAATTTTATAAAGGGAATTTTATTTTGTTCTTTACACACAACAAAAGATCTCTTTGAGCCTGATTCAAAGTGTATTAAAGTTTATTCCTAAAGATCTTTTATTTCTAACAAAATGTTTGAGTTTGTATCAAAGAGGGGGCTCCCATGAAGTCCACATTGTAACATTAAATGCCTCAGTAATTGCTCAAGTAGAGGTCTGGTAAGCAAAGTCTAACAAGTAAAAAGGTACTCAAGTTTTGCACATGGTTTAAGATTTCCAACATATCTGGGTGGCATGACAGTGCTCATGCATCTTCTGTTGCTATCCATTGGGAAAGCACCATTTGAGTCCATTTAATAAGAGTTAGTATATGGCTCGGTTTGGTTTACATGATGTGGAAGAAACTTGGGATCTGAACTTTGAAATGACAGGACCAAATATTGTGTGACTACCTCTTTAAAAATCTATAAGAATATGGGGTGGCCTAGGGCATCTCAGCAAGGGAGGCTGACTTCGAATTACCAGACAGCCTATTATGAAGTGTTGAAAGGAGAAAGAAAAACAAATAATAAAGTTACAAAATAAAGTTTATTTTATCAAAATTAAAACTGCTTCCTTCTCCCCACTTCAGAGCAATCTTGAGATGGAACAGTCTGAGGATTACATTGCTATATCCCTTAGCAGTTAGTTTCACAGCAGGAGGTGCCTGCTATAGACAAAATTATAGGGTTAGGAATGTTCACAATTCAGCAACCTCATTGGCTTGACTATTCCTCAAGGCTTTTGAATCAAATATTTATACATCTAAATGGGAGAAAAGAAAAGAAAATGGTTCATAAAGAGAGTCCCAGAGCATGTATTATTAAAATAACAGATGGAAATATTATATTTTTGAAACATTCTTTCTATGAAGAAGTCTTTTGAAGTGTGTTTTGGTAGGATAAACTGAGCCAAAAGTAGAGGAGAGAGAGAAAAGAAAAAAAAGTTTTATTTTCAAATATTTAGTGTCAGCAGTGTACAAAGTTAGCACTTTCCAAAAAAGGCAAGTCTCAAAATGCACTGCAGCACAATGTGTTTGCAAAATCTCTACTTTACATAACAGTCCCAGGGGAGGAATAATTTGGAAAATTCTTGATTGTCCTTGTTCAGCTTGTGTGTATAGTCTCTGGAATCTTGACCTCTGAAATCTTTACAGAGGGTGCACGTCCTCTCCACACCGAACTTTTCATGTTTCCTAAACTCACTGAAACCTAAGCTAAGACTCTGGGCATTGTCTCATAAAAGCTATCGGCCACCTCGTGCTTGCTGAGATTTGGGGGCAGATTAAGAGTGTGGATTTTATGCGACATGGCCAGTATTGCTGGGTCATCTAATCAGGGTTTAAAGAATAAAAATAGAGGCGTGAAATGCAAGGCAAAAAGCAAGAAAGCCAGGGAGAAGGCCAAATGAAAAGTTCATCACACTTGCTTTATTTTCCTCTACATGGGAGCTTGTACCCTTGACAAAATCAATAGTTCAGAAATATTCTGTTCTTTCCAGGAAAAATACCCCATTACTAAGCCATCAATTTGAATTTCTCCATCATTTAGCTTTCGGGACATGGTTCAGTTATCCTGCTAGTCTCAGCTATTAACTGGATCTGCTATATGATGATGTGATTTATTGCGTGGCAGCTGGCAGTTACTCTAGCCAAAGAAAGAATTCACAGGAACATGATTATTCTGACCTTGTTTCCAGATACAATCTATCTGACAGGAATCTGAATGCAACTTCTGTTCGACTCTATTCTTATAAGAACAAAATAGGAAGACTAGCCTGGGAGAAGGGGTAATGGTAATGATTCGACAAATAATGAAAGTTCATTTGCATATCAGGTGATCTAAGTACTGCAGAGTTTGAGGACTTGGTTTTTGTATACATGCCCTAAATATCAAACAATGACCAGTCAGCAAAGCGTGAAAAAAAAAATCCAGTGATGTATGACTTCTGAAAAAAATCAAAGTGAGCAATCAGATGACAAATTCTACTGAAAGGTAAAGGCAAGAAAGAGAAAAAAAGAGAGCGACTCCCTCCTGCCCACCAGTGGGGGCCACCTCAGGGCAAAGTAAGGAAATGTTTTAATAGTGGCTCCTTAGGTGACAGCATCTGCTCAGGGAACTGACTCAGAAAGCCCTAGAAACTCAGGGTTCCAGGCGGCAGCAGAGAAGACTCTTGGCAGAGCCACTTCCTGTGCCTCTTTTGATCACAGGGCTCAGGCCTTGGAAAGGTTTTCACCAGCCTGTGGTTTCCTGGTTGTGCGTCAGTACATTCTGGCTGAAACACTTCACTTCCTTCAGGCCAGCCCCTCCACCAGCGGCTCCCAGCTTCATGGTTCACTTTCTCCAGCTTTGAACTAGACTCCAAGGACACTGCTGGCTGCGGCAGGAACCCTGAATGAGAGGACTGCAGCTGCGATGCTAGCTAGCTCTCTCCTACTTGAGACAGAGATCCTAAGTGGAAAAAAATTAATGGAGCCATACCAAAAGTCCACTCAAGTATTGAAGCATAGAAAATTCTCTGGTTCCCACACAATCTCTTTTCAAAGACAGTCTGCAAAACAGAATTACCTAGACAAGTAATAAAAATACAGAGATTCCCAACCCAATATCAGACCTTCTAAATCAGAATCTCTAAATGGAGACTGGGAACCTGTGTTCTTAAGAATCTCCTGCACAATGCTGACATATAATCACTGTCTAGTATAATATGCCCAATTTTATAAATCAGGAAACTCAGATCCAGAAATGTTGAGTAACTTTGCTAAGGTAAAACAGGTTCTAACCATGCTCTTAACCATGGAGTGTCCTTTTGTGCTTTGATCCCATATAACTCTCCAAAGAAAACTTATTCTGCTTACACAGAGCCCTTTTTAAATCCAACTACCCTCAACTCCCCAGGTGACACAGTGGTAAAGAATCTGCCTGCTAAAGCAGAAGGTGCAGGAGATGTGGATTCAATCCCTGGGTTGGGAAGATCTCCTGAAGTAGAAAATGGCAACCCACTCCAGTGGGTTGGAAAATTTGCTTGGAAAATTTCATGGACAGAGGAGCCTCTCAGGCTACATTACATGGGGTGGCAAAAAGTCTGACATGGCTGAGTGATTGAGCATATACCATCAACTCAGGTCATGTTAGAAAACATATAAGATCAGAACAGCTATCAGAAAAAAACATGTGGTACTTTTGTTTACCTATTTTGGGTGAGGAGGTGTATGTATAAAAGAATCTGAGACACTGGAAGTTCGGATAGCTCACACACACACACACAAAGGAATTCCTCAGACACTTCAGTGAATGATAAATTATATACAGTTATTCAAAAATGTCAGGGTTATCTATAGATCAAGATTATTGTTGGGTGATTTGGGGGATTGATAGAGATTAGGAAGGACTGAACAGAAGACTAGAGAATTTCCCAAAGAAAATGGGTGATTCTCCTCTTGAAACATTAGTTTGTAATGGATCAGAACCATTGTAAGTTGAAAATTGTACCAAAAATAATATATGATTTTATCATCCACATATTTACAGGCCAGCATTTAGATTGTGCCAGGAGTCACAGACTATCTCAGAGGAGTCATAATCCCATGTGATTAAGTACTTAATGGTAAAACCATGGAAGAAAATTTTTAAAGAGTACAAGAATAAAAATTGTGGTTGCTAATACAATTTCTGGAGTCAGATATATATGAGTCAAAATCCCAGATCTACCGCTGACTAGCTGTGTGGCCTTGAGGAAGTTATTTAACTTCCGTGAGTCTAATTTCCTCATCTATAGAATGAAGCCTGACAGGGCACTTAAAAATATTGAAGTATGGTGGTGGGTGGAGAGAAGGAGTAATTGCAGAGAGAGTGTGTTGAGGTTATTGAAGAAAACAAAAGGCAAAGGGTAAAGTACAGGTAAACCAAGATTATCTAAGGAGAAATATATCTAGATTAATAAAACCTGAAGAGTAACAAACTAAAAATATTTGTATAATAATTAATTTAAAAACTTAAGCTGAGCTTTTTCACCAAATCTCCAGAATCTTGAGACCATAGACAAACTATATCCAGCCTAAGGAGTACGGAAAGATTATTGAACCTGAAATATAATATCTGCATTGGATCAGCTCCACAAAATTAAGAATTTTATCTGCTTTGTTCACTCTTGCACTCAGTGTTTAGTTACAAAATGCATGAATGGATTGATGGGATCTAATAAGGACCAAAAACCTTAATAAGGGAGGGGACTGATGAATATGTAGTGAATGTATAAATACCACTGTACTTCTGGGTGATGGTCTATCCACGGTGCAGCTAAGCCATTTCTGTTAGCCATGACAACCAAGGAATGAAGAAAGCTACCCTATTATGTTGCTGCCAAAACACCTTGAGTGTGACCATGATGCCAATGAAATTGAGGAACAATTGCCTAGAGAGAGGTTCTAATATTAGTAACAAACTGCCCAATAAATAGAAGATATTACTGATACTATCTCAATTTAGATGGCATGTCAAGAAAGTCAAAAGTTTGCTCTAAACATCTCTAAAATAATGCTATAATGTAATGAAGATTTGGTGGATAGGGTGTTGGAAGTAGACAGCAATTTAATAAATCCTTCTTGTATTAGAATTGGAAGTTATTAATTTTTAGAAAGACAAAGAAGAAGGAAGGAGAGAAGGAAAGGGGGAGGAAGCAGAAAGGAGGGGCAAAAGAGGAAGATGAAAGACGGAAAAGAAACCAACAAAGAGAGCATAGGATCATCTATTTAAACCACATTGTAAGCAAGCAGAAAACTATACTTATCCTCTAATTTATTTTCTCTTAAAATATTCTTAGCATAACAGTCCAGTTAGTGACTATAAAATGAATCAAGCTGTCACAGAGAACAAGAGTTCCCACTTTGCAGCTGACTGCAGTGGACCCAGTGTCTTGGTCAGTGGAAGTGATGTGGCGTGCTGGTTAGGAGCTCAACTTGATGTCAGAGAGGTCAGAGTTTTGCATCTCTCTAATTCTGTGAATTCAAACAAGCCACTTACCAGGACTAAGCCTCAGACATTTTGTCTTTCTTCAAAAGGGAGATAATAAAACATATCTCATAGGAGTTTTATAAAGTTTGATCCAGAATCTGGTATACTCTTAAACGCTCAACAAAGGCTATCTATCCATTTTCATCATCATCATTGTTGTTAATATTATTGAGATACTGAAATACCTCAGATATATCACTTAAAAATATGTTATGTCAATTGGTCTGGAAAACGGAGCTGCAAAACACATTCATTGCTGGGTCCCATGGGAGGGAGAAGGATCCGAAAGCTGTAATCCCCCGCAGCAGTTGGGATAGCTATATTTAGCTTTTATATATAGCCTTAAGCTCACAAAATGCATGCAACTTTTATTATCCTTTGCAATCGACCCTCTGGTTACACAGAATAAATTTTACCTTTTGCTGATGGAGCAATGAAAGCAAAGAAAAATAAATACTTGGCCTCGGATCATAAGATGAGCCATAATTATCATAATTCCCCAAATCCCAGTCCCAGGTCCAGCCAAACAAACTAGTGTTTCCATGAGGTTAAACAGTGAGTCAACCCTAGAGATATTTGGGACAATTTTAAAACAATCCAAATAGACTTTGTATTTCTTATTTGTACAAAAGAGTGAACTGAAACAGAGGAATCAAGAATACAAGGCAGTGTAGCAAAGGAAGCAAAAAAATCGTATAAGTTCTGCTGTAAAAACAAAGTACATATGATTCATGAGCTATAGGAAGATTATTCTGCCAACAGAGAACCAAAAGAGTGAGGTCAGTTTCAGAGAAAAGTTATTAACATAGTCTGTGTGGTTACTAAGGTGGTTGCATGGAGACCTAAAATTTTTTTAATAAAATAAGAAGTATTGAATCAAATTCTGACTATCAGTAATTGAACTGCTTTATGGAAAACACTATGTGTTTTCAAATGGAGATATATAATCTAGCCCTACAGAATGGTTTTGAGGACAAAATAAAAGTGGGTTCTTTTAAGTGTTTTAAAACCTTTATCCACTCAAAAAAAGAAACACCCTGGGAAAAATGTAACCCTAAATCTTACTGTCTTTTATCCACAAATAGATGTCTATCAACCACTAGGTATTAGATATTATAAAGGATTCAAAGACATTAAAACATGAATTCTACACTCAAAAATTTTATTAAAAGGGTAAAACAAAAGAATATAATTATATAAAGATAAATACAATATATTTTGATAGATTACTAAATGATAGAAGGCTGCTGTAGAAATTTATTCATTGTGATGAGAGACTGCTAAAAGCCAGAATGTCAAGGAAAGCAAAATAAAAGGAAGTTGGATTTGAGATATGACCTGAAGGATTTAAACTGTTAAAATGAAAGTGTAGAGGGGTTTCTATTACACTGAAGAGTTAGAAATCTATTTTATGAACACTGGAGTTAAAAATCTAAAAATTTTTGTCTAGAAATGAATCTTTTGGAAGAGTCATCTAGCAGAATTGGTTTGGATGCAGATTATATGTAAGAAGACTCATTAGAAGATTATTTATCAAAGTGGAAATATAATAACAAGAACATGAAATACTGTGGTGGTTTTGGGAATTAAAATGAAACAAGTACATGGGAGTTCTTTTGAGAGATTTGGGGAAAAACCTACAAAATCTGATAATAGATTAGGTGTAGAAAGCAAAGCTATGGATAAAAATTAGGCAAACATGACTATGGCTTTAAGCCTAAGACTAGAAAAATATGGTACCATTTATAGACCCAGGATATCAAATGGAGAATGTTTTGGCAACTTTTGAGAATAAAAGTTTTGGTACAGTGGTTTGGGAGTATATTAGTATACTTTAATAGCTGTAGAAATTAGTTCTGGCAGGTATGCTCAGAGATGTCACAGAAAATCAGGGATTGACTCAAGAAAAATTAGAGACTAGGAACCAAAGAATTTAGTATTACATTTGAAAAATCTCAACTGTCTGTAAAGATGTTATCTACCTTGTAGAGAAAGCATCATCCATTATGACATAAGCTGTATATCAATTTCACATGGCCGTAGGAACATAAACAGCAAAATCTGCTTATATATTACAAAACTCAGGCACCCCTATGTCTTTCAAAAGGGTATGTGGAATATGCCAACAAAACAACTTTTTGCTATAATATATTCTAAAAAAGATAATTTATTGTCCTCATAACTCATGAGAAATACCTTAATTATTGTGGTAGGCAGCATGATGGTTCCCCAAATATGTCTATGTTTTAATTCTTGGAGCCTATGAATAACTTACCTTACACTGCTAAAGAGACTTTGCAGGAGTGATAAAGTTATGAATCTTGAGGTGAGGTTAGCCTGGATTATCCAGGTGATCCCAATATAATCACGGGACATTCTTTTAGTGAAAAAGTAGGGCAGAAGAATCAGAAAGAGACTTGAAGATGTTATGCTCATAACTTTAAAGATGGAGAATGTGGCTATGAGCCAAGGAATGCAGGAGACCTCTAAAAGCTGGAAAGGGCAAAGAAACAGACTCTCCCTTAGAGCCTCTAAAAGGAATGCAGCCCTGTCAACACCTTGATATTGCCCAATGAGACTCGTATTGAACTTCTGACCTACAGAACTGAGAGATAAAAATTTTGCTTGTAAAGTCACTATGTTTCTGGTAACTTGTTACAGAAGCAATAGGAAATTCATATAATAATATTACATATATTTCCTGAGTAATAATTGGCTACTGAAGAAAATTTAGAAACTATAAAAAATTTTTAATAATATGAAGATCAAAATTACTTCTCTGACCATTACAGAATAACTACCATAACTTGCCTTTCTACCATAAAAAAAAAAAACTAGAAAAAAACAAAATATTGGAAATGTAGAAAACAATTGTTTTCAGACAAAAAAATCTCACTCTACAAGAAGTGAAGAAAATGAAGTGAACTCTATAATCCTCCAGCTTTCTCTCTGAAAACACTTTTGAGACCACATTTGTACTCCAGTCATCCAAAATGAAGAGACTTTATTGAACACCCATAGCATGGAGTAGAGACTCAAGAACTTGACACTGCAGTTGTTGGAGAAAATTAACTCTAGAGGAGAGACAACTCTAGATTTTCATTAAGGAAACTTTTTTAAAGAAAAAAAAGAACTGGAACCTCAATTAAAATTAAATCTAGAGGAGAGACGACTCTAGACTTTCATTAAGAAAGAACTAAGTGGAACCACAATTAATATTACTGACATTCTAAACAAAATTCCACATTCTTTAAAATTAAAAAAGAAAAAAACACTATTTCCTTAATAAAAAAAAAAAGAAATATAACATACAGGAAACTTTATTGAATTTACTATCTCAGCTTCCCCTCATGGGTCTCACATATCCTTATTATATAATGTTAATAAGAGAAAAGAGAAAGGAAGAGGATAGAATCAAAAGGTGAGTCTTAGGGTGGAAGTTTAAAAAATCTTATTAAGAAGTAAGATGAACAAAGAAAATATTGATAGGGACAAATCATAGGATTCACCCCAGCAAAGTGGAAATCATTAGATGGTTATTAAAATGTGGGATGCACAAAACAGACACTGATGAAGTTAAAGCAAAGGTTTTAGTACAGCACTACCAAAAGCTGGGTGGACTAAAGGAACTCTCTGCTGGCCACCCCCCGTCCCCAAAACTGAAGAAAACAAAATGCCCAAACTTATGTTAGTGTAATAGTCACAATCAAAAGTACTAGATAAACAAAAGAGCTTGGAAATTCAACTCATAACCAAGGAAAAAATGAATCAATAGAAACAGGTGCAAAAGTGACAGATGATAGAATTAGCAGATAAGAATATTAAAATAGCTATAACAAATATGATCATAAATTTAAAGTAAAACAGGAACATAAGAACAAGGGAAGTGGAAATGGTACAGATGAATCAAAATGAACTTCTAGAGATCCTAAATATGCATGCAGTTAAATCACAGAGCTTCAAAAGCATATAAAACACAAATTTAAAAATGAAATGAGAAATAGAAAAATCCACAGCTATAGTTGGGTGCAAAAACACATCTGTCCTAGTAATAAAACAAGCTGATAGAAAAATCAGTCTAGAAGGTTTGAACAACACTACCAACAACTTGAAGCCTATATGACACATATCAACAATGGCAGGATAGACACTGCTTTCAAGTACAAACGGAACATTTACCTAGAGAAACTACATGCTGGACTATAAAACACATTTAGATAAACTAAAAAGGACTGCAGTCATACAGAGTATATCCTCTGACTTCAACAAAATTAAATAAGAAATTAGTAATTTAAGATATGTAAAAAAATTCCCGTGTATTTGGAAATTTAACAACATACATCTCAATAAGCAGTGTTAAAGATGAAAATTGCAAGGCAAATAAGATAATATTCAACTTTATGAATATGAAAACAGCATATCATTTAGCTGGGATGCAGCTAAAGCAGAGCCTGGAGTTAAATTTATAGCTTTGGTCCTTATATTAGGAAAAAAAAAAAAAAAGCCTGCCATCAATGATCTAAGTTTTCATTTTAAGGGGCTGGAAAATGATGGAACTATTAAGCATAAAAGCAATATAAAGGAGAAAATAATAAAGACAAGAGCAAAAATCAGTGAAACAGAAGATAAAATCAAGAGAGAAAAATTAAACATCTAAGGGCTACTTCTTTAAAAGGATCCATAAAATTTATAAAAGGATCGCTGCAGTCCATGGGGTCGCTAAGAGTAGGACACGACTGAGCGACTTCCCTTTCACTTTTCACTTTCATGCATTGGAGAAGGAAATGGCAACCCACTCCAGTGTTCTTGCCTGGAGAATCCCAGGGACAGGGGAGCCTGGTGGGCTGCCCTCTATGGGGTCACACAGAGTCGGACATGACTGAAGCAACTTAGCAGCAGCAGCAGCAGCCATGTTGATTAAGACAAACGTTTTTGCTAACCATAATGGAAAAAATACTAAATTGACTTAATTAAAAAAATTTAGAAACCAACATCTGCTCTTCAAATGACATCACTAGGACATTAAAATGCAAGCCATAGACTGGGAGAAAATGTCAGTAATATGATAATACTATATCAGAAAATATGTTAAATATATCTATGTCTTACATAGTTAAAAAAAAAGCCTCAATTTTCAAAAATGGTTAAAAAATTTCAGCAAATCTTTTACAAGTGAAAAATATTTATAACCAAGAGGTAGGAGGAAATATGTTCCACATAATCAGTAACTAGGGAAACACAAATCAAATCAACAGTGAAGAATTACTATATAAGCTTTGATAGTAGAAGTGTATAATGGTACGGCTCTGTAGAATACAGTTCATGATTTTTATGATTTGTATTAAAGTACAGTGACTTTTTGATTAGTGATTTCATTTCTAGGTATTTATAATAAAAGCTAAAAACATATACCCACAAAATGTCTTGTATACAAATGTTCATAACAGATTTATTTTTAATGAACCTAAACTGGAAACAACCTAAAGGTCTACTAACAAGTTAACAGATAAGTTATGAATATTACTCAGCCAAGAATAAATAAATAATTCTACATTCAACAACATGAAGTTTCAATAACATTGCATGGACTGAACAAAGCCAGGAACAAGAGTACATGCACTTATATATACTTTCCATTATACTGTTGTATACTCCATTATGTGAAACCTAGAGTAGGCAAAACTAATCTCAAGTAATTTATAATTACTTCTAATTTATTCAAACTTTTTATTTATACCTGAGATAATATTTTGTCACTGTTTGATACCATTTTCTCAGTCTCTACCATTTATGGATAATTATTTGTAGACATTAAATAGCTTAATGATCCCCACTTTATTTCAATAAAATTATCTTATAGTTTAGATTGTCAAGTTTGCAGTTTTATAAATAATATTCCAGTGATCACCTCTGCACATCAAGCTTTGTCCACATTTGTATCATTTCTTTGGGAAAGATTTCTAGAAAATAAATAACAGTTTAGATTAAAGGACAAAGGAAGACAATATTTACTTGTGGCTCCTATTTTTCTGGAATTTGACTTATAAGAATTTTACTTAAAAACTTTTCATATGCAAAGAGATCAAACCAGACAATCCTAAAGGAAATCAACCCAATGAGTTGATTGAATACTTCCAATGAGTATTCATTGGAAGGACTGATGCTGAAATTGAAGCTCCAATACTTTGGCCACCTGATGTGAAGAACTGATTCACTGGAAAAGACCCTAATGCTGGGAAAGATTGAGGTGGGAGGAGAAGGGGACGACAGAGGATGAGATGATTGGATGGCATCACCGACTCGATGGACATGAGTTTGTGCAAACTCCAGGAGATGGTGAAGGAGAGGGAAGACTGGCGTGCTACGGTCCATGGGGTCACAAAGAGTTGGACACGACTGAGCAACTGAACAACAGCTTAAAAACATAGCCACACTGACAAATCTGGCCAATGATTCTTATTTCAGGATAGTGGTTGTTTGGAAGATTAATTAGCCTCTTAGGAACTGGGGCAAGATCTCAAGGAACAGTTAACAAAATGCAGTGGTAAAACATTCATGGAAGGTTGCTTCTGTTGCTGGTGGACCCTTTGCCGTGTTGAGTCCTATGAGGAATCTTCTGTGGACTTTGGTGGTAGGAGCTGGATGGAGGTGAATTGTTCCACTGACCCCTCATGGTTCATTCTCCTAAATCTTCAGGCCTCTCTCAAGTGCCTCCTTCTCAGAGAGGTCTTCCCTGACTTTGGCATGTAATTCAATGACTCCCAAGCTCTAACAGGCACATGTGTGCACCCACCCACTCCACTCTTTCTTTGCTATTAGCTTGATACATGTGTTTCTTCATGGCACTTATTATCTGACATCTGCCACACACACCATTTCTACCCCTGGGGGAAAGTAAGCCCATGACAGCAGGGATTTTGTTTTGTTTATTGTCATATCCCTATTACTTGGGATGTATCTGTCTCACAGTTGGTGAGTGATTGCTACCCAGTAAGCTCTCAACTATTTATTGAATGAATGGGGATAAAAAACTTCAAATTTCTGACTGAAATCTAAAAGAGAAAATAATGTAAGGTCGCGCATTGCAGGTAGAGGAAACCAAACTAAAACAAAGCAAACAACCCTTGAGGAATAAATAAAATGTCTACTATGGTTCAAAATTGGGAAAGGAGTAAGTCAAGTCTGTATATTATCACCACGCTTATTTAATTTATATGCAGAGTACATCATGAGAAATGCCAGGCTGGATGAATCACAAGCTGGAATCAAGATTGCCAGGAGAAATATCAATAACCTCAGAAAGGCAGATGATATGACCCTAATGATAGAAAGCAAAGAGGAACTAAAGAGCCTCTTGATGAAGGTGAAAGAGGAGAGTGAAAAAGCTGGCTTAAAACTCAACATTTGAAAAACTAAGATCATGGCATCCAGTCCCATCTTTCATGGCAAATAGATGGGGGAAAAAAACAGAAACAATGACAGACTTTATTTTTTGGGGCTCCAAAATTACTGTGGAAGGTGACCGCAGCCATCAAGTTAAAAGATGCTTGCTCCTTGGAATAAAAGTTATGACCAACCTAGACAGTGTATTAAAAGGCAGACACATCACTTTGACAACAAAGATCCATACAGTCAAAAGCTATGTTTTTTCCAGTAGTCATGTACAGATGTGAGAGTTGGACCATAAAGAAGGCTGAGCACCAAAGAATTGATGCTTTTGAACTGCAGTGCTGGAGAAGACTCTTGAGAGTCTCTTGGACAGCAAGATAAAACCAGTCAATCCTAAAGAAATCAACTCTGAATATTCATTGGATGGACTGATGCTGAAGCTGAAGCTCCAATACTTTGGCCAGCTAATGCAAAGAGCTGACTCCTTGGAAAAGACCCCGATGTAGGGAAAGACTGAGGGCAGGAGGAAAAGGGGATGACAGAGGATAAGATGGTTGGATGGCATGATAGATTCAATGGACATGAGTCTGACCAAACTCTGGGAGATAATGAAGGACAGGGAAACCTGCTGTGCTGTTGTTCATGGAGTTGCAAAGAGTCGGACATGACTGAAGTAACTGAACAACAACAACACTGTAGTTATTTAAATAGTTAGCTGAGAGTTATATTTAAATTGTTTACTAAAAGTTTATGATGAAAACTCAACACCTACTCCCCATTCTGCTACAAAATCTTTAGCTAAATCTGCAAGGTATGAATGATTTTGATGGGAAATGTGGAATGGACTGATTTCTACTGTAAATTTCACAATAGAAATTCAGAGTCAAAAGTAAAGGTCTTGGAAACAAATTAAGGAAAAAGTACCTCCTAATTCTTCCTTTCTTAGCCATAGATAATGTAAGTTGTAAAGAATGAGTCACAAGATTCTTAGATTATGGTAGAGGTAAAAAAAAAAATCCAGATGATTGCTTATTAGTTCAAGGTTTCTAATGACATCAATAGCTATGGTATTTTCTGGATTCTAAGATACCACTGACTGTCATATGCAACATTAATTTAACAATAGCTGTGGGCACAAAAATAAAGTTACTAAATGTTCACACTAAATATGAGATGCATTTCGATTATGGAAAAAGCAAATTATGGGCAAAATGATCTTATCATTGAGAAAATACTGTACTTTGAACATAGCAGATTTTAATTCTTTGTTTACTGGTTTTGAGGTCTGTAATAAAACACTGGATCCTTTTGGTTTTCAGTCATCTGACGCTACAAGGAGACCATTCTCTTCATCATCCTTATAAGCTGGAGGAAGAAAAGGACTAAGGAAGGGAAAAGCAGATCCGATGATCTTTGAGGGATCAGTCTAGCTTCAAGGCTCTCGGGCTGTGGTTCCATGCTTTTTGATAATACAGTTTTGGAAAGGGAGAAGATCCTAATTTATGCAAACACGTGTAGATTTTCATTCTCATCTAAACCTTTATCAAAATTCTTTGAGTACATCTACCTTTGTAACCTCTGATTTTGAGAGAGTCCTTGAAGTTGTTGATTTTAGGAGTTGGTAAGTCACTCTTTACATAAAATCTTTGACGACAAGCTCCAATAGCTCAAGCAGACACAGCTTCCAATGAGCAGGACGGCAGCTCCTCTTCTAATAAGTTAATCCAATGGTTTTTGTCATGAGCAAAACAAGAAATCATGTTTTTAATCATACTAAAAGGTCTCTGCATCTTGTTAACATCTGGAGTTCAATCACTTCTGTGCTAAAAACCGGGGAATGCTTCAGCAGGGCATAAATCTTGCCCCTCATTGTACATGCAATCCAGATGCTGGAGTAGAATTAACGTTCGTTTGTAACACATCTGGTGTCGGCAGCTTTGAGTAAACTCTAATAGAAAGAGTGCGGAACTAACGTGGCATTACACCTTCTCTCGGGCCAGGGGTTCTAGACTGAAGGTAAAAGCCTGCAGGTGTCCCTTGGGGCTTAGCAATAAACTGCACTAATCAGCTCTGGCATTGTGTTAAGTTCAGGGTGTTTTGAATTTTCCACAGAAATTTCACAGCACAGTAATTCTACATTCCAACTGTCTGCTTTTGACAACTCTTTAGATTTGCCACCATCTTGTAACTCCAAATAAAGTAAAAGTCCAGAGTCATTGTCAGAGTTGGACTATCCCGAAAGATGGAAAGGGCAGATCATGAGCAGAGTGGTAGTAGGTGAATAAAAATACTGAATTAACTGTAAGTATAAGAACTGACTCAGAACCTGCAAAGAAAGGCAGTCTGGTGGAGGTGAAAGAGCATTGGATTTGAATTGGGACATCTGAGCTTAAATCCCACCTCCAGTGTGGGCATAAGTCCAAAATTACCTGGGTCACAATTTCTCACAAGGACATTTGAGAACCAAATAAAATGGCTTTTTGTAACATAAGAATCAAGTCCACATTTCTTAGAATAGCATCTTAATTCATTTCATAATATAGCTATCCTTTCCAATCGCCTTTATACTCATACCTGAGTTTTAAGCTACCACAAATGTCATGCTCTTTAAAAACCTGTTGCACACAGAAATACAAAGGATCATAAGAGACTACTATCAGCAATTATATGCCAATAAAATGGACAACATGGAAGAAATGGACAAATTCTTAGAAAAGTACAACTTTCCAAAACTGAACTAGAAAGAAATAGAAAATCTTAACAGACCCATCACAAGCATGGAAATTGAAACTGTAATCAGAAATCTTCCAGGAAACAAAAGCCCAGGTCCAAATGGCTTCACAGCTGAATTCCACCAAAAATTTAGAGAAGAGCTGACACCTATCCTATTCAAACTCTTCCAGAAAATTGCAGAGGAGGGTCAACTTCCAAACTCATTCTATGAGGCCACCATCACCCTAATACCAAAACCTGACAAAGATGCTACAAAAAAAGAAAACTATAGGCCAATATCACTGATGAACATAGATGTAAAAATCCTTAACAAAATTCTAGCAATCAGAATCCAACAACACATTAAAAAGATCATACACCATGACCAAGTGGGCTTTATCCCAGGGATGCAAGGATTCTTCAATATCTGCAAATCAATCAATGTAATACACCACATTAACAAATTAAAAAATAAAAACCATATGATTATCTCAATAGATGCAGAGAAAGCCTTTGACAAAATTCAACATCCATTTATGATAAAAACTCTCCAGAAATCAGGAATAGAAGGAACATACCTCAACATAGTAAAAGCTATATATGACAAACCCATAGCAAACATTATCCTCAATGGTGAAAAATTGAAAGCACTTCCCCTAAAGTAAGGAACAAGACAAGTGTGCCCACTCTCACCACTACTATTCAACATAGTTTTGGAAGTTTTGGCCACAGCAGTCAGAGCAGAAAAAGAAAAAAAAGGAATCCAAATTGGAAAAGAACAAGTAAAACTCTCACTGTTTGCAGATGACATGATCCTTTACATAGAAAACCCTAAAGACTCAACCAGAAAATTACTAGAGCTAATCAATGAATATAGTAAAGTTACAGGATATAAAATCAACACACAGAAATCCCTTGCATTCCTATACACTAATAATGAGAAAACAGAAAGAGAAATTAAGGAAACAATTCCATTCACCATTGCCACGAAAAGAATAAAATACTTAGGAAATATCTACCTAAAGAAACTAAAGACCTATATATAGAAAACTATAAAACACTGGTGAAAGAAATCAAAGAGGACACTAATAGATGGAGAAATATATCATGTTCATGGATCGGAAGAATCAATATAGTGAAAATGAGTATACTACCCAAAACAATCTATAGATTCAATGCAATCCCTATCAAGCTACCAATGGTATTTTTCACAGAGCTAGAACAAATAATTTCACAATTTGTATGGAAATACAAAAAAACTTCGAATAGACAAAGCAATCTTGAGAAAGAAAAAAGGAACTGGAGGAATCAACCTGCCTGACTTCAGGCTCTACTACAAAGCCACAGTCATCAAGACAGTATGGTACTGGCACAAAGACTGAAATATAGTTCAATGGAACAAAATAGAAAGCCCAGAGATAAATCCATGCACCTATGGACACCTTATCTTTGACAAAGGAGGCAAGAATATACAGTGGTTTAAAGACAATCTCTTTAACAAGTGGTGCTGGGAAAACTGGTCAACCACTTGTAAAAGAATGAAACTAGGACACTTTCTAACACCATACACAAAAATAAACTCAAAATGGATTAAAGATCTCAACGTAAGACCAGAAACTATAAAACTCCTAGAGGAGAACATAGGCAAAACACTCTCCAACATACATCACAACAGAATCCTCTATGACCCACCTCCCAGAATATTGGAAATCAAAGCAAAAATAAACAAATGGGACCTAATTAAAATTAAAAGCTTCTGCACAACAAAGGAAACTATAAGCAAGGTAAAAAGACAGCCTTCAGAATGGGAGAAAATAATAGCAAATGAAGCAACTGACAAACAAATAATCTCAAAAATATACAAGCAACTCCTACAGCTCAATTCCAGAAAAATAAACAACCCAGTCAAAAAATGGGCCAAAGAACTAAATAGACATTTCTCCAAAGAAGACATACAGATGGCTCACAAACACATGGAAAGATGCTCAACATCACTCATTATCAGAGAAATGCAAATCAAAACCACAGTGAGGTACCATTTCACGCCAGTCAGAATGGCTGCGATCCAAAAGTCTACAAGCAATAAATGCTGGAGAGGGTGTGGAGGAAAGGGAACCCTCGTACACTGTTGGTGGGAATGCAAACTAGTACAGCCACTATGGAGAACAGTGTGGAGATTCCTTAAAAAACTGGAAATAGAACTGCCTTATGACCCAGCAATCCCACTGCTGGACATACACACCAAGGAAGCCAGAATTGAAAGAGACATGTGTACCCCAATGTTCTCGCAGCACTTTTTATAATAGCCAGGACATGGAAGCAACCTAGATGTCCATCAGCAGATGAATGGATAAGAAAGCGGTGGTACATATACACAATGGAGTATTACTCAGCCATTAAAAAGAATACATTTGAATCAGTTCTAATGAGGTGGATGAAACTGGAGCCTATTATACAGAGTGAAGTAAGCCAGAAAGAAAAACACCAATACACTACACTAACACATATATATGGAATTTAGAAAGATGGTAACAATAATCCTGTATGCGAGACAGCAAAAGAGACACAGATGTATAGAACAGTCTTTTGGACTCTGTGGGAGAGGGATATGGTGGGATGATTTGGGAGAATGGCATTGAAACATGTATAATACCATATAAGAAACAAATCACCAGTCAGGTTCTATGCATGATACTGGATGCTCGGGGCTGGTGCACTGGAATGACCCAGAGGGATGGTAGGAGGAGGGAGGTGGGAGGGGGGTTCAGGATGGGGAACATGTGTACATCCGTGGCGGATTCATGTTGATGTATGGCAAAACCAATACAATATTGTAAAGTAATTAGCTTCCAATTAAAATAAATAAATTTAAATTAAAAAAAAAAAACAACCTGTTCCATACTTTTGTACTTTGGAGTCTTTGTTCTTGATATTCCTATTGGTTTTAATGCTTTGCTTCGGTTCATTTGCTGACCACTATTTCCCACTTAGCTCTGTCTCTATAACACACTTGAACATGTCTCTATTCATGAACACTTTTTGAGGAGCATCATATAGAGCTCATTGTTTTGTACTCCTATCTTCTTGAATAGGCTTTGATCCTACTTCATGAGGATCTGTGAGAGAAGAAGTGGTGTCTATCGGAAGCATTTAATAAAGTCTGAAGGATACATTCATGTTGTTGCAGATGGCCTCCAATTAAATCATAATTCTAGGAGAAAATTATTCGTTATAGTCAAGCGATAGAACATGCAAATGCTACTGCATAATTGGATGGTTTATATTAAGGTTTAAAAGAACATCTAGTTGACTATAACTGTTCTTATGATGACACTGTGTTCTGTTGGGTGTCAGGCTTTGAAGTCAAGGACACATCATAAAGACATCTAAAGAAAGATCAGATTTATACTTTTTCATTCTGGCTGGCTCCTGTGCTCACTGAGGAAAACTGTGGGTGAAATTGTTCACCTTATTCAAAGCACTTGTCTTTATTTTAATTCTGTGCAGCATGTATGGCTGAATTATATGAGTTAAATGTGCACATGACATGAGTCCACTAATCATATGTTTTGAATCTGTATTTGTAACTATAACTAAAATGCCAGAAGAAACTACTTTCCAACTTAGACATGAAAACTGCCACACCACAAAATGAATCACATAGAATAAAAGAGATAAGACATAAACACTGATAAATGTTTATTGCCTCATTAGAAGAAAAAAATGTGAACTGAAGAAGTAAGATTGACAATGGTACTGATGTTGTAAAGAGGCAGATCTCTAGCAGTGATAAGATCCTGATAATGTGACTTTGCTTGGGGAGCATTTATGTTTTCCTCAGTACTTCTGTATGTTTCATTTATTCATTTATTTGACTGCTCTGTCCATCTGTGAAGTAATTCTATAGGAAAGAAGGAAAACCAAAGAATGACTATATCAATCTAAAAATAGCCAGGTAGGATTAATCAGTTGTTCAATAGAAAGGTTTTGTAAATTAACATATAAATGTTTATTGAGGAAAGCATCTTTGATTGAATAAGACATATTCAATTCAGGTTTGATAAATAAATAACTAAGAGAAAAGACCACTGATGTGTTGAAAGAAAACACATGCATACACATATACAGAAATGCTGAGCGAATTCACAACCAAGAGACTTTTACTACAACCAACACAACATTGTAAAGCAAGTAAACTCCAATTAAAAAAGGAAATACTAAAGAATATATTTTAAGATAAAGGAAAATTATAACAGGAAGCACAAGAAGCAATGGACAGTTCTGGAAAGGGTAAATATGTAGATAAATATAAAAGAATATTGACTTTAAAATAATAATAATGTAATTTCTGTGGGGCTTACAGTGTGTAGAAGCACATGATGGAAGACAAAATGGAAAGAGTGGGGTAGAGAATAATGGAGTTATACTGTTCTAAATTTCTTGAATTATTGAAAAAGCAGTAAGCGTATTAACTGAAGATAGACTATAATAAGTTAGAGTGTGTCTTGCAGTTTTTGGGGTAGTCACTAAAAACAAGGACATTAAAAGGTATAATAGATGTCTAACAGAGGAGATAAAGTGGAACATTTTAAAAAAAATTGACTATTATAAAGGAGGGGCTTCCCAGATAGCACTAGATGTAAAGAATCCACATGCCAATACAGGAGACACAAGAGACGTGGGTTCAATCCCTGGGTCAGGAAGATCCCATTCCAGTATTCTTGCCTGGAAAATTCCATGGACAGAGGAACCTGGTGGGCTACAGTCCATGGGGCCACAAAGAGTTAGACATGACTGAGGGACTGCTACTGCTAAGTCACTTCAGTCGTGTCTGACTCTGTGTGACCCCATAGACGGCAGCCCACCAGGCTTCCCTGTCCCTGGGATTCTCCAGGCAAAGCACTGGAGTGGGTTGCCATTTCCTTCTCCAATGCATGAAAAGTGAATATGAAGTTGCTCAATCGTGTCCTACTCTTAGTGACCCCATGGACTGCAGCCCACCAGGCTCCTCCATCCATGGGATTTTCCAGGCAAGAGTTCTGGAGCGGGTTGTCATTGCCCACTGACCGAGGGACAGTGCATATTATAAAGGAAGACAGGAAAGGAATTAAAAAAAAAAAAGAAACAGAAGGGGAAAAATATAGCAAGTATGGCAGACTTAAACACAGATGTATTAATAATTGCATGATATACAAATGAATGAAACAAGATTTCAAGATTGTTAAGATTTTTAGGCTGGATTTTTAAAGGAATACAATTATGGCTGCTTATAAGAAATACACAATAAATATAAAAATACACAAAGTTTAAAAGTAAGAGAACAGCAACAACAAAAAGATACACCAAGAAAGCATTAACTATACTGATATCAAAGTCGACTTTAAGGTGAGAAGAGCTGAGAGATAAAGAGGGATATTTCAAAACATTAAGTGGGTCAATTCATCTAGGAACACAGATCTTGGATAATCCCTAACAAGTTTAATTTTAAAAACAAAAGGGGAGAGAGAGGAGGAGCAGAGAGGGAAGGTTGGGAGTGGAAGGGAAAGGGTAGGAGGAAAGGGGAAGGGGACAACAGAGAGAACTAGTGACCAATATAAAGATAAAATGAGGGAAATTACATGCATTAAAAAGATGAGAAATATTATAAACAATTTTACACCAATAATTTAACAACTTGGGTTAAATGGGCATGCATGCATGTTCAGTCACGTCCAGCTCTTTGGGACTCCATAGACTGTAGCCATCAGGCTCCTCTGTCCATGAAAGTTTCCAGGCAAGACTACTGGAGTGTGTTGCCATTTCCCTCTCTAGGGAATCTTCCCGACCCAGGGATCCAAATCAAATCTCTTGCCTCTCTTGCATTGGCAGGCAGCCTCTTTACCACTGTGCCACCTGAGAAGCCTAGGTTAAATGGGCAAGTGCCTTTAAAATCACTGCCCAAATTACCCTTACGATCAGGTGGAAGAGTACCTTCCTGGTCATGTTACGCATGGTCCTTCACAACAAAGCCCCAGTGTTAGGGGAAGCACACTGAAACCACCCATCCTGGCCAGGCACCATAATAACCATTTGCACGAGTTGTTTTATGACAGGAGGTCCTGGTAAGGAACACAGAACTAATAAGCCTGCATCAACCAGAAGAATTCGGAAAAGGTCAAAAGGAGATACAACATGTCTGACCACTTCCCAGAATCCTTCTCGCTGGCATCCATCTTGATTGAATAAGGTGCGCACCACCAGGAAGGACTCTGAGTCAGAATGATTGGCTAAAGACAACCTGGAAACTAATCCCATCACCATAAAACCCGAGACTGTGAGCCAAGTGGCAGAGCAGTTCTCCTGGATTCCCTTACCCTACTGCTCTCCACCCAGGCACCCTTTCCCAATAAAATCTCTTGCTTTGTTAGCACATGTGTCTCCTCAGACAATTCATTTCTGAGTGTTAGACAAGAGCCCACTTTCAGGCCCTGGAAGGGGTCCCCCTTCCTGCAACACCAAGACCTGAATGCCTACAGAGACCACTGGACCCACCTCAGATCCTGCAGTGAGCAGACTTCTGAGGTAGAATGATATTCCCTGTTTGCCTGAGACTGAGGGATTTCCCAAGCCACAGGACGTTTAGTGCTAAAACAAGGAAAGTCCCAAACAAACCAAGATGATTTCACTACACAGTGCCTTCCAAAAATCTTCCAGGGGTGGAGAGGACTGGTTCTGTGCAGTCTCTGCTGGCATCCTCAAGGGTTGAGGGTATCAGTTCTCAGAACACACCCACATCCTGAGGCACAGCTTTGGGGAAACTCAGATGTGATAACATCTTTAAGACTTTCTCACCCAACTCACCTAGGTTGTTGTCACTAAGTCGTGTCTTTGACACCCCATGGACTGCAGCCCATCAGGCTCCTCTGTCCATGGGATTTCCCAGGCAAGAATACTAGTGGGTTGCCATTTCCTTCTTCAGGGGATCTTCCCGACCAGGCCTTAAACTCATGTCTCCTGCAAGTCTTCTGCTCTGCAGGCAATGTTGAAGCATCAGGGAAGCCTAACTTACCTAAGAGAATGGCTTAATCATTGTTCTTTACTATAATAAGGGTTATTCTCTGTATTCATCCAAAATATTGAGATCACCTTACCCTTCCACCCATGCATACATGTATTTTCTAAATGAAATTTTGTGTTCATATTCCCCATTATCTAAAGCTATCCAGGTTTACCTAAGCTTTCATCCTCTACCTTTCCACAAAAAAATCCTCTTCCAGACAAGACTCTATCTTTAAATGTAAACACAAACAGCTGTAATCATATATAACATCTGACAATTCTCTCATTCAGTCAGTTAAGAGAAGATGATGTGAAAACCCCATATTCCTATTTTGCTGCAGGTTGCATTTTTTTTTTTCAATGAAGGACAGAAAAAGCAACAGACTGTTTGCATTTCAGTTTTTCCTTTTTCTTTGTTTAAAAATTGGAATATAGTTGATTTACAGCCTTGTGTTAGTTTCAGGTATATATTAATAGAAAAGTGATTTATACATTTTTTTTATTATTTTCCCTTATAGGTTACTATAAAATACTGAGTGCAGTTCCTGTGCTATACAGTAGGTCCTGTTGGTTATCTATTTTATATATAGTAGTGTGTATCTATTAATCCCAAATTCCTAATTTATTCTACCCCACCCTTTCCCTTTCGGTAACCAAAAGTTTGTTTTCTATATCAGTTGGGTTTTTTTGTTTGTTTTGTATATAATTTCATTTGTATCATTTTTCTTTAGATTCCACTTATAAGTGATATCATATATTTGTCTTTGTCTGACTTACTTCAACTAATAAGTGAGTCTCTAGGTCATTCCATGGTGCTGCAAATGGCATTATTTCATTCTTTTTTATGGCTGAGTAATATCCCTATGGTCTTTTTTTTTTTTTTTTTTGGCTGTTTTCCTCCTTAGAAACTCAATAGCTTACTGCGGGGTGAATGAATGAGAAGGAATTTGGAAAACATTACTAAAATAATAGCTTAATGTATTTGGCCTTCAATTAAATGGTAGGTTTATTATAATTATTATTATTGCTGGTTTTCCTTTTTTAATTAAACAAGTACATGACAGGAAAGAAGTGCTGGGAACTTGGTTTAATCCTGTAAGCATTAGATCATTTAAACTTAAAAACTCAAAAAGTAAAAGCTATGAATTGTCACAGTGTTTCAGGACATAAGTCCAAGATTAATTTGAACATGAGTAATACTTTATCTTCTTTTTGCTTCCTCTACATATTAAAGTCCTTAAATGATCAGTGAACCCGATTTGCTTTGGGGCTCCTTGTGGAAGGATCATACCTTGATTATCTTTGAATCTCCCTATGCCTAGTTCAATATAGGCATTCAAAACTGTAATTGACTTGAATTTATCTAAGTAAGTTGAGATTTCCTAACTGCTTTTTACTTGGAGTTCCAGAGATTTAAGTTGTCATTAGTTAGAGGAAGAACCTAGGTGTCACTGAAAACTATTTCCTTGAGGTATATGCTGTGCTTAGTCACAGTCGTGTCTGACTCTTTGTGACCTCATGGACTGTAGTCCGCCAGGCACTTCTGTCCATGGTGATTCTCCAGGCAAGAATTCTGGAGTGGGTTGCCATGTCCTCCTCCAGGGGATCTCCCCAGCCCAGGGATCAAACCCAGGTCTCCCACATTGCAGGTGGGTTCTTTTCCATCTGAGCCACCAGGGAAGCCCAAGAATACTGGAGAGTGTAGCTTATCCCTTCTTCAGGGAATTTTCCCGACCCAGGGTCAAACCAGGGTCTCCTGCATTGCAGGCAGATTCTTTACCAGCTACCAGGGAAGCCCCTTCCTTGAGCTATAGGGCAGCTTAACTTTGAAAATCATCAAAAAACAAAACATAAATTAAGCAGAAAACATTGTATTAATCTTGAAAGGAAAAATTTCCATTTCATTGCACCTCATATTCTGGGTGAACATTTTCCTGTAAAAGCAAAGTCGGAAGAGGCACCAGGAAAGAGGAGCATCTCCCTGGGGAGGATGGGGGCAGAGTCTTGCATATGAACAGGGGCTCTTAAAAAGTAGAAAGGCTTTTTTTCCCCCCCCAGGGTAGCAATACTTACACCAGACAAAATAGACTTTAAAACAAAGACTAACAAGGGACAAAGAAGGACATCACATAATGATGAAAGTATCATTCCAAGAAGAAGATATAACATTTGTAAATATATATGCACCCAAGACAGGAGCACCTAATTATATAAAGCAAATATTAACAGACACAAAGGGAGAAGTTGACAGTAACACAATACTTGTAGGGGACTTGAACATCCCCATTTATATCAATGGTCAGATCACCCAGACAGAAAATAAGGAAACACTGGCTTTAAATGATACATTAGACTAAGTGGACTTAAAAAAAAAAAAAAACTTAAAAACCACATAAAATAAAATTTTACAATCTTAAAAAAAAATAACAAGGATTCTCTTTAATCTGAAAGGGGAAGAAAAAATGGTAAGTTCGTTAAGTTTACAAAAAATAAATAAAGCTATATAGGATTCCCTCCTAACTTGAGAAAATTGGCTTGTATATCAGTATTTTGAAGGTTGTTTGTTTTTTTTTTTAATCAAAGTTTGGAAAGATATAAAATTCTTCTTCAAGTATACATCTGATTATAAAGTAAAACAATGTTTAAGGAGTCTTTCGATAAACTTAGAGATTATAAATTGAATAATTTACTAAATGAAGTCCAGAAAATATGGAATAGGTGCTACCTTAAGTTTTCTTTGGTCTGAGACAAGTAGAGTTAAAGTTGTGTTTTCTGTTAATCAGTTCATTTTTCCTGATGTACTTTTATCGCTTTTATTTTCAGACATATCATTTGGTTTTATTTTGTAAGTATTATATTATTAAAAGACTTGTCAGATGAATTGAATTCATATGTATTTATGTGTGCGTGCTAAATTGCTTCAGTCTTGTCTGACTCTTTGCAACCCATGGACTGTAGCCCACCAGGCTCCTCTGTCCATGGGATTCTTCAGGTAAGAATACTGGAGTGGGTTGCCCTGCCCTGCTCCAGGGGATCTTCCTGACCAAGGGATCGAACCCAGGTCTCTTACCTCTCCTGCATTTGCAGGAGGGTTCTCTACCACTAACACCAGCTGGTATGGTGAACTTTTTATGCCATTGCTTTATCTATTTATCATGAGGTTTTTTCTCTCTTTCTTCCTTTCCTAACTTCCATGGGCTACATCACATTTCTCTGTTTCCTTTACTTTTACTATGTATTTTATTATTTTAGCCATTACCTTTTAAAATTTATCCTAAAAGCTTATATTTTGTTTTTAAGAAAGAGATGAAGAATTACTATTTGTAGTTCACCCAAAGGCAATGAGATTAGTATTCTTTAATGTCTTCCAAAATCCTCTTACCAGAGTAAGAAGTTAGTGTCATCTATTTTTGGATCTACTTTAAAAATCCAATAATTACTGTAACAGAAAATGTTCATTTAGAATGACCAATATGCTTTACTGATTTCTGTGCTTACGGCAACTCACTCCAGTGTTCTTGCCTAGAGAATCCCAGGGACAGAGGAGCCTGGTGGGCTGCCAACTATGGGGTCGCACAGAGTCGGACACGACTGAAGTGACTTAGCAGCAGCAGCAGCAGCAGCAGCAGCAGCAGCAGTGCTTACGGTTGCTCCTTGCAATCCATTGTACTTCTGTTTCTCTACTCAGACACCCAGTTCTCCTCCACAGAAGCAAGCACTCTCAACAGTCCTTTACCCTTATAAAAATACTCTATATATCTACAGGCATGTACATCTGTATATACATATAGATACAAATATGTATACACATACATGTGTGAGTCTTTCCATGTGTGTGTGTGCATGTAGACATACATAATATTTTCACATATTTTAACACTGAATATAATTGCTATCCTTGCTTTATAAACTTAAAAACATATTTTAGAGATAATGTTGTATCTATACCTTATTCTTTTCAAAGAATTCATATCATTCTATAATGTGATAATGTATAACTTATTTAATCAAACCCATATCATTAAACATTTAGGCTGTTTCAAATCTCTTGCTATTACAAACAATACTGAAACAAATATCCTCACAAAAACACACATTTAAGTGTGCTCAGGGGGTAAATTTCTACAATTAAACATGTGAAAACAAAGGCTATATACACTTATAATTTTGATAGCTATCATTATATTTGACCTCCAGAGAGATTTAACAATGCACATGTTTACTAATTATGTATGAATGCCTGTTTCACTCATCCTCACCAACACACTATGATGTCAAACTTTATGATTTTTGCCAATATGATAGGTGAAAAGATGTAGCTTAATACTATGATTTGTAGGTTTCTTGAATGCGTCAGGTTAAGCATCTTCTATCAGTTTAAAAGAAATCTGATTTTTTTTTTCATTTCAACTCTTCCAAGACACCTATTTTAGGCATAATTATTATATAAAACATAGAGTTTTATATTTTATTATGATCAAAAGTGACTTTTTAATAAAAGAGTTACCCACATATATTTATGGAGGCCAGTCTTCTTTGGTCTAAATTCTGTCATTTTTGTCATGCTTTTTGTTTTTATTATTTCTATTGTAAAATATCATAAAATATTATTTCTAGTACAGAAAATATTACACTACATGATCTATTTTCTTTCCTTTGTTCTCTATTTACATTTTCTTAATTTTTAAAATTCTTAATAACTTGGAATGATAATCATATTTTATCATGCAAAGACATATACATCTCAATCATCATCTGATTTAATAGGATATTTCTGCCACATCTTTAAAAAATTGATCATTTCAATGATATTTAAATTGTTCCAGAGAAAACTTTCTCCTGAAGTCATGGGTGAACCATAAATGTTTATTACCACTACCTTCATTGAACATTGTCCTGGAAGTACTGTGTGTGTGTGGGTGTGTGTGTGCACTCAGTTATGTCCAACTCTTTGCAACCCCATGGACTGTAACCTGCCAGTCTCCTCTGTCATGGAATTTTCTGGGCAAGAATACTGGAGTGGGTTGCCATTTCCTATTCCAGGGGTCTTCCTGACTCAGGAATGGAACCCTCATTCTTTCATCTCCTGCCTTGGCACACAGATCCTTTTTATCATTGCCCACCACCTAGGAAGCCCTCCTGGAGGTAACAGCCAACATAATTTAAAAAGAAAAATAAATCAATTTTAAGAAGCGTTATATCAATAAGAGAACTTTATAAGGGGGTTGGGTAAAATGTTAATGTATAATGTCATTATACATTGTCATATAATGTAGCTAGATGATCTACAGTAGAAGATTTACAAAAGCACTAACAACAACAAATCTAGGCATACAGATGAGTAGACAGACAAGCCTATGAAAGAGACAAGAACATCCAGAAATAGATCCAAATACATATGTATATGCATGCTAAGTCATTTCAGTCATATCTGACTCTTTGCGACCCTATGGACTGTAGCCCTCCACGCTTTTCTGTCCATGGGATTCTCCAGACAAAAGAATACTAGAGTGGGTTGCCATTCCCTCCTCCAGCGGATCTTCCTGACCCAGGGATTGAACCTGTATTTTTGTGTCTCCTGCATTGGTGGGTGTATTTTTTACCACTAGTGCCACCTGGGAAGCCCTCCAAATACGTATAGTTAAATAGCAAAGTGGGTTTCCCTGGTGACTTAGCAGTAAGGAATCTGCCTGCAATTCAGGAGACAGACTTCAATGTAGGCAATGAAGTTTCAATCCCTGGATTGGAAAGATCCCCTTGAGGAGGAAATGGCAACCCACTCCAATATTCTTGCCTGGAAAAATCCCGTGGACAGAGGAGTCAGGTGGGCTGCAGTCCATGGGATCACAAGAGTTAGACATGACTTAGCAACTAAACCACCACCATAAAGTAAAGCACGGGAAAAATTTCAAAATGGGATTGGAAATATGAATTATATAATAATTTGTGCTGAGAAAGCTAGGTAGCCACCTAGGAAAAAATAAATTTGGGTTTATATCTCTTTCCAGAATAAATTTGAAATTGATCAAAGATTTAAGTGTAGAAAATGAAATCATAAATGTAATTGATGAACCCATGAAAAATTTATTCTCTCAAGTAAGAAAAGTTTTTCTAAGTATAAACAAAATCCAGAAACCATAAAAAATGGATAAACTTCACCATATAAAAATGTTTTAAACACTGCATGGGAAGAATAAAAATAATCAAAATCAAGCAAAAAATTGAGAGAAAATGTTTGCATAAGAAACAAAAAAGCTGATTTCTCTAATACATTGGCATAAGGAATTTCTAGTAATCAATAAGGAAAATCCCAATAATCCAGCAACCTACTGAGTGGAGACTGTGAACAGGTAGATCACAGAAAAGTAGATACAGACAACTCTTAAAAGAAGAAGAAATGCCACTTTGAAGTACATTAAAATAGCATTTGTTTAACCTAGAAGACTGGCCAAATTTCAAAAGTATGATATCTCTGTATCAACTAGAGCTCAGGGAAACAGTCTCAAACACAGACTATATACATTGAAATCAATAAAATCTATTTCCAGGGTATCTGATCATAGTTAACAGAGTTAAAAATACAGCAGATCCGAATTTAGGACTCTATCCTACAGATCTGCTTACACATGTGGTAAAGTGATGTATAGAGAAGATAATTCACTGCAACCTTGTTTAGAAAAGCAAAATATGGAAACCACCTAAATATGCATCACTAGAGTACTGTTTATATCAATTCTGGTATATAGATATAATGGTACATTATAAATAGTAAATAAATAAAAAGGAGTTTTATGTATACATAGGATGATCCCCAAAGAATGCTTTTAAAAGAAAAAAAAGAGACTATTGTGTGCAACATACGAACATGTGAGTAAAAATTGATTAATAGGTCAAGAGATAGAAACATAAAATAGATACCTTAATACTGGCCCCTAGAGTCTATATTTCAATAGCATCAGAGACTTCTCCACAGACACCTTTCAGTTAGAGCCAAGATACTTTTGATTACATTCTTCACTGAGTAGAATGTACTGCATCCTTATTTTTGCTTGTCAAAATTCAACTCATCTTTAGATCCTCCTGTAAGTTAGTCTTTATCTTCTTTTTCCTTCAACATTACCATCTGAACCTGGGTTTTTTCTTTTTTAATAAAAGGTAGTAAAATCTATTAAGTCTACATAATGCTGGAAGAAGGGAAAGAAGGGAAAAGAAACAGCTACTAAATATGAGTCTGCCAGGCACTCTAATGCCCTGTGTCACTTAATTGTATAACAACCATATAACTCAGATACTATTCCAGTTACAAATGTTGAAACTAGATTGAGGAGATTAGAGAATGTTCCCAGTGTCACACATCTAACAATTGAACATACAGGGGTTTGGACTCGGGTACGCAAGATCTCCCAACTTCCCTTTTTCCACCATACAGCCTTATACCTATGGAATTTCTGCCACTTTTCTTTAGAACCCAAACAAATGTGAGATCATCTAGTTCAACACTCTTGATTTACAAATGAGGACCCCCCCCCAAAAAAAGCTGCAGAGGTTAAGTGCTTTGTAAACTAGTTTGTTAGTGTTGTTGGAGAGGGATAGAAGGTCCATAAAAACACATGTATGTAATTAGGACAAGGGATGTAAGGTCAACCTGGTACTTTACACTTTTATAGTAGAATTTAGAATTAGCAGGATAATTGATAGTCTTTAAAATTAAAATGCGGTCACATACCACGATCTGGGGAGGTTCAGAAATGAAAAGCATAAACATCTGAGAATGAATATCCTTCTGTGGAAATTAATGTCCAGCCATGACATTTATAAGAATGCTTTAGTGTAATTAATTCTTTGCCAAGCATCTTTCTGGGCTAAAGACAAAATGAGTTCTTGACATTCTGATACAAAGTCCATGTGCCTGATGATAAAATCCGGAGGTCTCCAGTGCTTACAAGCCTCCTCCCTCCAATATCTGGCTCCCATCCACAGCCTCTACCACTCTGGCTCAGGAAGTAGGCAATTTCCTGCCCTGACTGAGCCGGATATTAAGACCTCTTTGTTCCTTATCTCTGAGAAATAACACCTCTCTGTAATACTTCAAATGGCTGACTGACTTGTGGTCATACCTATCTAAAGGACTCTCTGCTGTTCTTTAACATTAGTGTTGACTGAGGCAGAGTGATTTGCTCACATTCTAATTGCAAAATGTGGTGGGGTGAAATGGAGCACGTTGGATCGCTCTACAATTTGTAGACTATTAGGATAAAGAAGGTTTTTTAAAGAACTATAGAGAATCTTTCTGTGCCTCACCTGCCCCTCAACTCATCTACAAACAAACAAACCCACCATTTTATGTCAGTTTGCACTTATGGACTACAGCCCACCAGTCTCTTCTGTCCATGTGATTTTCCAGGCAAGAATACTGGAGTGGGTTGCCGTTTCCTTCTCAAGGCACTTATGGAAGCATCCTTTCTCCGATGAGACATTTTAAATGAATTCATTCATATCGGTGCAGACAAAACTAGAACTTCTAGGCTGTGTAACATGGCAGTTTGACTCTTCTCCTTGGAGGCAATACATGCATAGATAACAACTGCTGACAACTTCTTGGTACACCCCAATGTATAAAGACACAGGACATATCGATCCATATACATCGGCTGTGTTCTCTACTTGACTGATGGTTAGTAATAACCATCTGCACATCCACAGCTTGTCCAGTTTCCAGGCTTCTTCCATTTGGTGGAATGTTCTTAATACAATATTCCTATTCAACACTTCAAAGCCCTTTCAAAACATTTCACTTTTCATGTAACGCATGCCCTACATTCCTGCTTCTGCTGTTTGGAGCTCTGATACCAGGAATAGCTAAAAACAGTTCATCATGGTAACCAAGCACAGAAAAGAAAATTTAGAAGTAAAAATGTAGAAAGCACATTCTGCCCTCCTCCTTCATTAGCAGGGTTAAAGGAATCAAAATGTTTTTAGGGCTCATTTAGTCTCACCAGCTTATCTTATAATATTGGACACTAGGCAGGATAATTAACAGTATTTTTAGTAGTAAGATGGAAAAGCTTCCAGATAAAGGAAACTCCATGTCCACAGACACAGGGGTGCTCACTGGGCTACCAGGAGAAGACCCTGACTAAATGACTAAATGGGTCAATGAGGAAGAAACAGAACACAAGATTAAATAAGTAGGATTGCACAAATTTACAAAGGACCTTGAAATTTCCATCTGCAATTTGTGGATCAACTTTCTACTTTTCTGGAAATTTTAACACTGAATCATGTAGCTTACATTTGGAAAGAAACTCAGTATCTTAGCTTTTATTTCTGCCTTCATTACACTTACTTTATTTAGTTATACATTTTTATTTATTTAATTCAAAAATTTTTGTCATCCACTAGATTGCCATCTTTATAGTATCTGGCCCAGATGGCAGGCACATAGTAAGTACTGAAAACCTACCTGCTGAATGAGGTAATCCGAACCAACCTTCTACTCAGAGGTAATAAGGCTTCCCTGGTAGCTCAGATGATAAAGAATCCACGAGGAATGTAGGAAACACAGGAGACGTTAGTTCAATCCTTGGGTCAGGAAGATCCCCTGGAGAAGGGAATGGCTACCCACTCCAATATTCTTGCCTGGAGAATTCCATGAACTACAGTCCATGGGGTTGCAAAGAGTCAGACATGACTGAGCGACTAACAGTTTTTCATAGAGGTAGTATCTTTTCTATAAATAGTTTCCCTGAATACTTGGCTCCCTAACCACAGTCTCTATGAACATCCTTAATGAAGTCTGGCCATCACCATGCTCTTGTCAGGCTGCCATTATTGAGAAAGAGCAAACTTCTTTGGAAGAAGAGGGATGTACTTTAGTTTACCAGGATATTCTAGGTCAAACGATGTGAGAATATTGAATGATGCTTATGTTGCTGGTAGGCACTAGGCTTTAGGTAAGATACAAGGAAAGGAAACATGCTTTTTTAAAAGCCTTATGGAATTAGACATCACCATATCTATTTTCCATATAAAGTAACTGAGGTTAAGCTATGGGTACTTAATTCAAGACAGCAGACAACATAATACTGAAATTATTTTGAAATCAAATCTGGCTTAGAAATTTAGATTCTTCCTCACTTTCTACACTACCTGTATTAAAAAATATAAAACAAAATTGCTACCGTCAAATAAGTCACAATGCAGTTGAATAGACAGATTTGTAAATGCCCACTATCATGTGTATTGCAAGTGTGTAAAGTGCACTAGACACAGAGAAACCAATTAGTTTGGCCTGAAGTTTGGAAATGTCAGGGAATGTTTCATCAATGCAATGGCTTCTGACCTGGGTCATGAAGATGACTATCAAGTGGAATCAACATGACTCATCAGAATGAGTCTCCCAAAAGGAGACCAAGAGCTCAGTGCAGCCATTCTCATGGGGGCACATAATATGTTCCGGCCAGGCTGGGAACACATCCAAGTCAATATGTGTTATCTTCAGTGGGATCCTTACAAGATTTTGTTTGCTTGATACATAGTTGTTATTGTTTAGTTACTCAGTCCTGGTGTCCTAACTTTTTGCAACCCTATGAACTGCAGCCCACCAGTCTCCTTTGCCCATGGAATTTCCCAAGCAAGAATACAGGAATGGGTTGCCATTTCCTTCTCTAGGGGATCTTTCCTACCCAGGGATTGAACCCACATCTCCTGCAAGTCTCTTGCATTGCAGCTGGATTCTTTACCACTGAGCCAGTGCGGAAGCCCACTTGATACATAAGTACCCCTTTAAATCTCTCCACCTATGTGTGTACATGGGCATGTGTGAATATGCACACACACACACACATACATATATACACAAACACATACCACCTGCTACCATCATCATCATAAACACTCCATTGTCATATCTGGACAAGACGTTTTAGTGCCCTTTCTACTATTCTCACTGCCTCTGAGCATTAATAAACAAGGGACTCAGTTTATGTGATTATAAGAGTACAACCAAAGGAATTTTAAATGCTGGGCATGGTAAATTTAACTGACTTGAATGCTATGAACACTTGTAGAACACCAAAATTTAGCATCAAGAATAAATACAGACTGGGCAGCAGTCGAGACGTTTCCTGAACCCCTCAGTTTCATAACAGAAATTGGTGAATGCCCTTTACAACTTGCTTTTAATGTGGATGGAACCTGTCTCTCATGGAAGCAGAAAGCTTCCTCTATGTTTATTGCCCATTAAAAAAAAAAAAAAGACTGGCTTTAAGACAGCCACACAGACCACCTCACTTTTTTCCTTAGAGGAGACTGAATAAAGAATTTAAAATTCAAACTCCAGCTTGCTCATCACAAAGAAAACTACCCAATACTAATGGGCTAAAAGCAAATTAAATTTGCTGGTATTCTGTTATTCAAACAGAACAACAGGGGTTATTTGAAATATTCAATAAGTGGTTGATTTGTGATTATTGCTTAGCTGTTAGTAGGTATTCTGAGAACAATGACCTTTCAAAGAAAACACTGCTGTTTCTGAACAATGCCCCTGGTCACTCAATAAACTTTGAGCCTTTGGCAGCAAATCTTAAGTTTCTTTTCCTCAATATATATTTGTGTAGCATTCAGTGAAGCAAGAAATAATTGTGTATCCAAGATGGACTGAAGGTAACCCCATTTCATAGTACATCCATGATACTGAGGCTGGCGGGTAGGATATGTGTCTGGGATTTGGGTACAATTCTACCAACAGGTTAAGAAATATATTGAAAAATGATGGTGGGCGGTGATATGAACAGTGTGTGGAAAGAAGTCTAATCTGAGAGTGCACCTGATCTCTTAGTCTTGAATTTGATATGCCTCACATTCCCAACCCTGCATGGTTTGTCCCACTGGATAGTCTTAAAGAGGTCATGGAAGATGATGTGCAAGTGATATTAACTCCTGACAATGAGTCCTTAGAGAGCAAGTGCTGCTGCTGCTGAGAATTCAGAGTTTTCTAGTGCTAAAAGCTTTAATATGTTAAAAGGAGACTTCTGAAAAAGAGGTCCTATAAATGGGAACCACAGCAGTGAGCTGTTAAAGAAGATGCTGAAAGCACTCACCTACAATGAAGTGAATAAGTAAGAAAAGAGAAAAGAGACATTTTAGAAGAACTCAGTTCTATCTGGATTCACAGAAAGAAGCAAAGGAATATCAACCTAGGCAGAGGAAGTTGAGGAAACTGTGCCTCTAACAGCATGGTCTTTCTTCCGCGTTGTCACATTATCTTTTTGGGGGAAAATAATCTTGGAACTTTAGAACTAGAAGGACCACTAGAGGTCACCTACTCCAACTCCATTATTAAACAGCTGGCAAATGTATTCTTTTTAATGGCTGAGTAATACTCCATTGTGTATATGTACCACAGCTTTCTTATCCATTCATCTGCTGATGGGCATCTAGGTTGCTTCCATGTCCTGGCTATTATAAACAGTGCTGCAGTGAACATTGGGGTACACGTGTCTCTTTCCCTTCTGGTTTCCTCAGTGTGTATGCCCAGCAGTGGGATTGCTGGATCATAAGGCAGTTCTATTTCCAGTTTTTTAAGGAATCTCCACACTGTTCTCCATAGTGGCTATACTAGTTTGCATTCCCACCAACAGTGTAAGAGGGTTCCCTTTTCTCCACACCCTCTCCAGCATTTGAATCAGTTCTAATGAGATGGATGAAACTGAAACCTATTATACTGAGTGAAGTAAGCCAGAAAGAAAAACACCAATACAGTATACTAACACATATATATGGAATTTAGAAAGATGGTAACAATAACCCTGTGTATGAGACAGCAAAAGAGACACTGATGTATAGATCAGTCTTACGGACTCTGTGGGAGAGGGAGAAGGTGGGGGAGATTTGGGAGAATGGCATTGAAACATGTATAACATCATGTATGAAACGAGTCGCCAGTCCAGGTTTGATGCACGATACTGGATGCTCGGGGCTGGTGCACTGGGACGACCCAGAGGGAGGGTATGGGGAGGGAGGAGGGAGGAGGGTTCAGGATGGGGAACACAGGTATATCTGTGGCGGATTCATTTCGATATTTGGCAAAACTAATACAATATTGTTAAGTTTAAAAATAAAATAAAATTAAAAAAAAAACAAAACAGCTGGCAAGACTGAGGGCCCAGAGGTAGTGACTGACCCCAGGCTGCACAGCCAGTAATTGGCCAACCAGGACTACAGTTTGTCTTTCAGACTTCTGATGTTCCCTGATTTCAGGATCAGAAGACTCTAGGTCTAGCATTTGTTCTTCTACCAACTAGCTATTTAAGAGATTCTGCAAGCTCCCTGTGCTCAGCTTTTTCATCTACCCTGTTCCACGCAATTATTAGATGAAAATGAAGATTTGGCACATTGGTTTCATTGTAAAAATCAAATGTGTATGTGTGTGTTGTTTCAGTCATGTCTGACTCTTTGAGACCCTGTGGACCTGTGGCCCACCAGCCTCTTCTGTCCATGTGAGTCTCCAGGCAAGAATACTGGAGTGGGTTTCCATGTGCTCCTGCAGAGGAGCTTCCCAACCCAGGGACTGAACCCACGTCTCTTATGTCTCATGCGTTGGCAGGTGGGTTCGTTACCACTAGTACCACCTGAGAAGCCCAAAATGAAAATAATATTATTCAAAAGTAAAGGACCCCTACCAGATGGTATATCTTTGGAAGTAAGGGATGAAAATTAACTTTGTATCTTTCTTAGGGTTTAGCACAGACATTACATGAATAACAATGAAATGGACTTTCATTTTATGTTATTATTTATTTTTTATTTGAGTATAATTGCTTCACAATGCTGTGTTAATTTCTGCTGTACAACATGCGCCTTCTCCACAGGACATTCACAGAGCACATAAAAGTGACAGCCTCTCTCTCATTTTGGAAGAGGCTGAATTTCAGTGGGTTTATTTTGTAAAATTAAACTAGCTTCTTGTTGGCACTGTCAGGGAAAGAATGGTCCAAATTGCCATACTTGATTTTATATCTCAGCTCTAGAGAATAGCAATGTTAGTTATCGTCACCATCAGAAGGTTCTAGGACCAAATTTTACCAGGTTAAACAGTGTTGCTGCTAAAGAAATAAGATATCTAAGAGAAATAAAGTTGATCCTCAAAGTTGGCTTCCCCCACTAAGAAATTTCCAGAGGGTGTATTTTAACTTACAGAGCCTTCGTTGCCATCAAAATCCTCTTGGGATCTTAACTTTTTGTCAACGAACATCTAAAGTGCTCCCAGAGACAAGGGCATCATCCTCATATCTTGTGATAGCAAAGCCATGGGAAATCCCTACACATTTTGGTGTTTCAAAATGTACTCTTGGGTGTACTTTGCTAACTCACAATATATTTTAATGTCCATTCACAACTTCCTGAATCTTTAAGTTTAGGAAAAACTTATCCCTATTTCACTTACAGGAGAAGTTCTACAAGGGAAAAAAATTACTCTATAGGATAAAATAAGATATACATACAATTTGAAGCAAACTAAAATAACTTGGACTTAATTAGAAGCGGTCTCTGGATCAGAGTGATGAGGAAACCAGAAAAAAAAAGGGAGCATCAACATATGAACTCTATATTGTGCAAGGTGGTATACGGTGGTATTGTCCAAGGAGTGAACTTTTTTTTATCCAAAGTCCAGACAAGACAGCTCAAGTAAAATAACTTCAGAAGGAGTTCGGTGAAGATCCACAGAATGCTGTCAGGGACAAGTATTACCTGTGAAGGCTATATTGGGTCACACTGCAGACCATAGGCTTTAGTGTTAGACAGATTTGAGTTTGAATTCTAGCTTCACCACTTACTAGCTGACTGACTTTCAAAAACCACTTGATCTCTTCAAACCTCAATCTCTTCATCTGGAAAGTGGAGATAAAGCTGACTGCCTCCATGGGCTGCTATGAAGTTAGGTGGGACCTGAGTGTGAAGCTTTACACAGTACCTGGCATATAGCAAGAGACTTTTAAAAAATGGCTACTCCAGGGGATTGGAGATGTTACCCAAAGGTTATGAGGACTAAGCAGAGAGGAGCAGTGGCTTATCATTGCAAGTGAGAAAGCATGACAAGTCCAGAAATCCCATTTAAATCTTCTGATTTTCTAAGTGAAATTGTTGATTATTAGTAGTCATATAAAACAAAGCTGGCTTAAAGCTCAACATTCAAAAAACTAAGATCATGGCATCTGGTCCCATCAGTTCAGTTCAGTCCAGTCAATCAGTCATGTCTGACTCTTTGCGACCCCATGGACTGCAGCACACCAGGCCTCCCTGTCCATCACCAGCTCCCAGAGTTTACCCAAACTCATGTCCATTGAGTCGGTGATGCCATCCATCCATCTCATCCTCTGTTGTCCCCTTCTCCTCCTTCCCTCAATCTTTCCCAGCATCAGAGTCTTTTCAAATAAATCAGTTCTTCACATCACGTGGCCAAAGTATTGGAGTTTCAGCTTCAACATCAATCCTTCCAATGAACACCCAGGACTGATCTCCTTTAGGATGGACTGGTTAGATCTCCTTGCAGTCCAGGGGAATCTCAAAAGTCTTCTCCAACACCATAGTTAAAAAGCATCAATTCTTCAGCGCTCAGCTTTCTTTATAGTCCAACTCTCACATGCATGCATGACTACTGGAAAAACCGTAGCCTTGACTAGATGGACCTGTGTTGACAAGGTAATGTCTCTGCTTTTTAATATGCTGTCTAGATTGGTCATAACTTTCCTTCCAAGGAGTAAGCATCTTTTGATTTCATCACTTCATGGCAAATAGATGGGGAAATGATAGACACATTTCTATCTTTTTATTTTCTTGGGCTCCAAAATCACTGCAGATGGTGACTGCAGCCATGAAATTAAAAGACACTTGCTCCTTGGAAGAAAAGCTATGACCAACCTAGACAGCCTATTAAAAAGCAAGAGACACTACTTTGCTGACAAAGGTCCATCTAGTCAAAGCTATGGTTCCAGTAGTCACACATGGATGTGAGAGTTGGACCATAAAGAAAGCTGAGCTGTCTTTTCACCTTGCTTACAGTTTCCTTCATTGTGCAAAAGCTTTTAAGTTTAATTGGGTCCCATTTGTTTATTTTTGCTTTTATTTCCATTACTCTGGGAGGGGGGTCATAGAGAATCTTGCTTGATTTATGTCAGAGAGTGTTCTGCCTATGTTTTCTTCTAAGAGTTTTATAGTTTCTGGTCTTACATTTATGTCTCTAATCCATTTTAAGTTTATTTTTGTGTGTGGTGTTAGAAAGTGTTCTAGTTTCATTCTTTCACAGGTGGTTGACCAGTTTTCCCAGCACCAGTTGTTAAAGAAACTGTCTTTTCTCAATTGTATATTTTTGCCTCCTTTGTCAAAGGTGTTCATATGTGCATAAATTTATCTCTGTGCTTTCTATTTTGTTCTATTGATCTATATTTATGTCTTTGTGCCAGTACCATACTGTCTTGATGACTGTAGCTTTGTAGTATAGGCTGAAGTCAGGAAGGTTGATTCCTCCAGTTCCATTCTTTCTCAAGATTACTTTGGCTATTCGAGGTTTTATTGTGTTTACACACAAATTGTGAAATTATTTGTTCCAGTTCTGTGGTGAAAAATACCACTGGTAGCTTGATAGGGATTGCATTAAATCCATAGATGGGTTTTGGGAGGACGTTCATTTTCACTTAAAAGCTTTTGCCCAAGGAAGGAAACTATAAGCAAGGTGAAAAGGCAGCCTTCAGAATGTGAGAAAATTATAGCAGATTAAACGACTGACAAAGAATTAATCTATAAAATATACAAGCAGCTCATGCAGCTCAGAAAAATAAACGACCCAATACAAAAATGAGCCAAAGAACTAAACAGACATTTCTCCAAAGACATACAGGTGGCTAATAAACATGTGAAAAGATGCTCAACATTACTCATTACCAGAGAAATGCAAATCAAAACCACAATGAGGTACCATCTCATGCTGGTCAGACAGCTATCATCAAGAAGTCTACAAACAATAATTGCTGGAGAGGGTATGGAGAAAAGGGAACCCTCCTACACTGTTTATGGGAATGCAGTCTAGGTCACTATGGAGAACAGTGTGGAGAACCCTTAAAAAACTGGAAATAGAACTGCCATAAAACCTAGTAATCCCACTGCTGGGCATACATACCGAGGAAACCAGAGTTGAAAGAGACACGTGTACCCCAGTGTTCATTGCAGCCCTGTTTACAATAGCTAGGACATGGAAGCAACATAGATGTCCATCAGCAGACAAATGGATAAGGAAGCTATGGTACATATACATGATAGAATATTACTCAGCTATAAAAAGGACACATTTGAGTCAGTTCTAATGAGGTGGATGAAACTGGAACCTGTTACACAGAGTGAAGTAAGCCAGAAAGAGAAACACCAATACAGTATATTAGTGAATATATATGGAATTTAGACAGACAGTAATGATGACCCTATATGTAAGACAGCAAAAGAGATACAGATGTGAGGAACAGACTTTTGGACTATGTAGGAGAAGGCAAGGGTGGGATGATATGAGAGAATAGCACTGAAACATATATATTATCATATGTAAAATAGATGACCAGTGCAAATTTGATGTATGAGGCAGGACACTCAAAGCTGGTGCTCTGAGACAACCCAGAGGGATGGGGTGGGGAGGGAGGTGGGTGAGAGTTTCAGGACAGGGGGACACCTGTACCCCCTCAGCTTATTCATGTTGATATATGGCAAAAACCACGACAATATTGTAATTAGCCTCCAATTAAAATAAATAAATTAATTTAAAAAAAACAACAATAACAAGAAAGCTGAGCACCAAAGAATTGATGCTCTTGAATGTGATGTTGGAGAAGATGCTTAAGAGTCCCTTGGACTGCAAGATCAAACCAGTCAATCCTAAAGGAAATCAACCCTGAATATTCATTGGAAGGACTGATGCTGAAGCTAAAACTCCAATACTTTGGCCACCTGATGCAAAGAGCCGACTCATTGGAAAAGACCCTTATGCTGGAAAAGATTCAAAGGCAAGAGGAGAAGGGGATAACAGATGATGAGACGGTTGGATGGCATCATTAACTCAATGGACATGAGTTTGAGCAAGCTTTGGGAGATAGTGAAAGACAGGGAAGCCTGGCATGCTACAGCCCATGGGGTCACAAAGAGTTGGACACGACTTACCGACTGAACTGAACTGATATAAAACACATATGCAACTAGAAAGAAAAGATTTCACTAATAATTAGAGATAATTTGAAGGACTATAAAGGTTCAACAGTAGCTGAACCTTGAACTTACGGATGTTCAAGCTGGTTTTAGGAAAGGCAAAGAAACCAGAGATCAAATTGCCAACATCTCCTGGATCACTGAAAAAGCAAAAGAGTTCCAGAAAAACATCTATTTCTGCTTTATTGACTACACCAAAGAGTTTGAGTGTGGATCACCACAAACTGTGAAAAATTCTTCAAGAGATAGGAATACCAGGCCACCTGACCTGCCTCTTGAGAAATCACTATGCAGGTCAGGAAGCAACAGTTAGAACTGGACATGGAACAACAGACTGGTTCCAAATAGGGAAAGAAGTACAACAAGGCTGTATATTGTCACTCTGCTTATTTAACTTATACGCAAAGCGCATCATGAGAAACGCTGGGCTGGATGAAGCACAAGCTGGAATCAAGATTGCTGGGAGAAATGTCAATAATCTCAGATATGCAGATGACACCACACTTACGGCAGAAAGTGAATAAGAATTAAAGAGCCTCTCAATGAAAGTGAAAGATGAGAGTAAAAAAGTTGGCTTAAAACTCAACATTCAGAAAACTAAGATCATGGCATCCTGTCCCATCACTTCATGGCAAATAGATGGGAAAAGAGTAGAAACAGTAACAGACTTTATCTTGGGGGGCTCCAAAATCGCTGCAGATGGTGACTGCAGCCATGAAGTTAAAAGACACTTGCTCCTTGGAAGAAAAGTTATGACCAACCTAGATAGCATATTAAAAAGCAGAGACATTACTTTGCCGACAAAGGTCTGTCTAGTCAAGGCTATGGTTTTTCCAGTACTCATGTATGGATGTGAGAGTTGGACTATAAAGAAAGCTGAGTACCAAAGAATTGATGCTTTTGAACTGTAGTGTTGGAGAAGACTCTTGAGAGTCCCTTGGACAGCAAAGAGATCCAACCAGTCCATCCTAAAGGAAATCAGCCCTGAATATGCATTGGAAGGACTTATGTTGAAGCTGAAACTCCAATACTTTGGCCACCTGATGCAAAGAACTGACTCATTTGAAAAGACCCTGATGCTGGGAAAGATTGAAGGCAGGAGGAGAAGGGGACGACAGAGGATGAGATGGTTGGATGGCATCACCGACTCAATGGATATGAATTTGGGTAAACTTCGGGAATTGGTGATGGACAGGGAAGCCTGGTGTGCTGCAGTCCATGGGGTCGCAAAGAGTTGGACACAACTGAGCAACTGAACTGAACTGATACGGGTAAAGGATATTCTAGACATAGTATCATCAGACAATAGAAAAGGACATTCTAGATATAGTATCATCAGACAATAGAAAAGTACAACAACTAAAGAAAACAAATAGAGCTGAAAGCACAATGGTCTTCAGAATATTACTTGCTGGTGATCACTCATAGTTTCAAGATAACCCCTAGGGATTCCTTCATTTGGCTGGATAAGTGGAAAACAATACAGTAGAGTTTTCATTTACTCTAAATGAAATAGACATTGTTGCCCATCTTGACTTCAAATCATTTGTTTCACTGTTTAAAAGCTAGTTTTAATTTTGGGGTATACATAAGCCAAATTCATATTTTTTATCCCTAAAGAGGTTAGAAACATATCTTTTGCTCTGAAATTTAGTTTATTTTTAACATTTGAGAAACAGTGTTGTTTCCATTTGTCAGAACAAGTTGCTCTTGTCTTCCCTATCAAGAAGTGGGTAAAAGAACCAAATAGTGGAAGGTACATAGCTTGAATCAAACATGTTCAATATAATATTTTTAATATAAAAACAAGTAAACAATAAAAGATTTTTCAAAAACTACATAAAAAAACAGCTTGATATAATCTTCTTGGCTCATGAAGCAACTCAAAAAAAAAAAAAAAAAAACAGAAAATAAATGGAGCAATTGTCCCTCCCCTTCTCCTCACTCAACTTGGTCTTCCCCCTTTTGCAGGTGGGGGGTAACATAATTTGCAGAGAAACATGAGATTTTTCTTTATCAAAGAGGGGCAGAGGTTATATAAAGGTTGAGAAACACCTTCAGAAACCCACCAGCTGGAGAACTATTTAAACATCACTAGGGACAACATATTTCCCCCATGAGGCATGCTGCAGGAAAGAGAGGAACTGAAGCCTTTAATCTCTTCTGTGGTAAATGGAGTTTCCCCAAATCAGATTATAAACATTGGAATACTAGCTGGAGTGATCCCACCAAAGATTTTATTGCAGTGACTGTGTCAGACCTTTGCTGTTATCAGTTCTCTTAGGAATAGTCAAAGGAACAAGATCCCTGAGTAAGGATTCCCTTCTTCACACAATGCTAATCCTATACTCATCTTAAAAGAAAAATGAAAAAATAAATATTAATCTTATAAATGCCAGCATTTAATGCAAATTACTCTTTTAAAAATGACCTTTCAATAAAATGAGGTTTGCACTGATATACACAAGTTTTCTATAAGAGCTATGAATTTTTTGCTTCTCCTGAGAGTCTGCCTTCTGCTGTGAAGTGTTGATATATGACTTTAGTACCTTCCATTAGATTTTTATTTCTTTGCCTCATTGAGATTTCTGCTCAAAGTGTTTTCATCCCCCCTTTTTTAAATGTGTTTTCTCACAAAGATTAGATTTTTGAGTTGAAATAATATTTCACACACACACAAAATTGGTCTCTTTGGGCAATAATGACCAATTTAAGATGATCTGTACAACGCTTAAGATCTATGGATATAACAAGTTCTGACTTTTCACCTGCTGCTGAATTTCTGAATGTTTTGGGAAAGTTTGTGTTATTGATAGCAGTTCATGGTTGTAAGCACAGATTTATATGCCAGAATCACCAGCTGACACTCAAGCGTACATTGATAGAATCACTGCAATGTTTACCTTATAAAGGGAATAGACATGCTAGAAACAATTGAATTGCATCAGTGCTAGGCTGTACATGATGGTTAAGTGGGTTGTGACAACCTCAAGTCTTGCTCAAGGCTTGGTTGATAATGCAGTTAGAAAAGGAATGGGCTCAAGGCCAAAAGGATGTTAAGAGCTCAGAATAGCAAACAATAATAGAGGTTGTTTCTAGAGTTGTTTCTAGAGCTGCCTACACTGCTCAGAGAACATGTTATATCTCCTTCCATGAAGGATACTTTAAAACACTGTTTGGGGATTCCCTGGTGGTTCAGTGGCAAAGAATCTGCCTGCCAATGCAGGAGACACAAGTTCTATCCCTGATCCTGGAAGGTCCCACATGCCTCGGAGCAACTAGGCCCGTGTGCCACAACTACTGAGCCCATGTGCTCTAGAGCCCAGGAGCTGCTGCTACTGAGGCCACATGCTCTAGAGCCTGTACACTGCAACTGGAGAGTAGCCCCAGCTTGCCACAACTGGAGAAAAGCCTGAGCAGCAACAAAGATCCAGCACAGCCAAAAATAAATAAAATGAATAAAATTATATATATATATGCATATGTATAAACCACTGCTTACTTCCATTGATAAAGCCTCATTGTATACGTGGCAAGGCTGGGACTGGCTAAAACCGCAGAGCAGAACTGCTATGCAAAGTACTGGACAAGAGAGTTGAGCTCACCAAGAGATGGATTCAAGTAGGCAATAAAATCAGTCATTGGAAACAGAGAGCTTTGGGACCCATGTTACAGCTGAGTCAATCTTCCCTTCATGTCCAGATAGGTAACTCCAAAATTTTTTGCTCTATGCAGATGGTTTATTCTAGTGGACACCTTGGGCGTGTTTGCTCAGCTGCGTTTGACTCTTTTGTTATTCCATGGACTGTAACCCACCAGGCTCCTCTGTCCATGGAATTTTTCAGGTAAAAATACAGGAGTGGGTTGCCATTACCTCTTTCAGGGTATCTTCCCAACCCAGGGATCCAACTTGTGTCTCCTGCATGGGCAAGCAGGTTTTAACCACTGAGACAGCTAGGAAGCCGGAATATTTTGACTAGGTAACAATTGCAGGAGGTGGATACTCCTGAGATGCTTCAGTGGCAGAGGGCCCCTGACATCAAATTCAGAAGATGTCTTTGAAAACTGTCTGTGGATAATTTCTATCAGTCATTGACTGCTGGATATTTTCGTGATTTCATTGCCTTGCAAACTAAGGTAGGTCCACATGAGCCAATTTTTTAGTTGATAAAGAAAACAGACATCAAATATAAGATGGCATTGGTGACTGGATACAGATTAAGGAAAAAATTATGACATAAACTACCACTAGGACTACTTGTAAATGGAGGATTAATTTCAAAGTACTCACTGTATAAAGCTTGGTGAAGAAAGTAAGAGTAGAATCTCCTAAGGCTTTGTGTGCTAAAAGTTGCTTCAGTCGTGTTTGACTCATTGTGACCCTATGGACTGTAGTCTGCCAGGCTCCTCTGTCCGTGGGATTCTCCAGGCAAGAATACTGGAGTGGGTTGCCATGCCCTCCTCCAGGGATCTTCCCAACCCAGGGATGGAAACTATGTCTTTTACATCTCCTGCATTGGCTGGCAGATTCTTTACCACTAGTACCACATGGGAAGCCCAGACTAATTCACTCAGGAGAGTGAATTCAGAGAATTACTCTCAAACTTAATGATAAGTTCTAGATTTTCTTTGAAACTTAATGAATCACTTCTGGCATTTGAACCTCCACATGACCTGACAGGGACCGACCCAACAATTTGGAGATGACACAAACATTCTACACATTGATTAGCTCTCAATCAGTATGGGCTGGATAAACTTGAGGGTATTTTCACAACTTTGATGTCAACTTCTAAATCACAGATATAACTAGGACTAAAATTCCATTTTCTCAATCCTTATGATGCTTTAATTTTGAGACTCTAAGTTCTACTTCATATTTGAGTATCTACTATACCCAAAGCACTGATACTCAGGTAAATCTGAAATGTTTTCTGTCTAAGAGGCCGGAATTGCATAAAAATGTAAGTTAACCTCAAAAGGAAATGAAGTTGGGGTACAGTTTCTTACTAACAGATACACAGCTGTGAAAGGATGGAGTCAAAATTTGTTGTTAATATACATTTTATTTTCTGTAAAAGGGAACCATAGTTTTCATCAGACTAAAAATTGATCAAGATTGTTGTTTTGTAGTTTCAATTGTTTTGTTTCCACATAGCACCAGTCTGTTATTTCCAAGATAAGGGTGCTGACAGTTTATTATAATTATACTTTAGAAAGACAGAACACCAGACAAGATCTGAAGTAATCTCTAGTGATTTTAGTTTTAAAAACTGTTTTTCCTGGTGTAACTGGCCATGAATCTGCATTTAGATGGACCTGGTTTATTGTTTTGGAAAGGGAGAGGAAGAAAAGGTAAAAGCCTTAGAAACAAAAGTAAAAAAGATAAAAAAAAGTCTTAAGATATTAAAAAAAAATCAATTAGAAATGTGAGAACATGAACAGCAAAATATAATCCTTAACAAGCAACTGAAGTAAACTCAAAGTTTAAACAAATTTAGGAATAACAGTTGTTTTAAAGTTACTTTTTGCCAAAGCCAAACTTCTTCTGAAACTAACTGGCCTATTTTTAGGCTAAGAATAGATATAGATAGATGGATAATAGAGATAGACAGATAGATGCAAATAGATCAATCATGGATACCAGATCACCTAAAATTCAAAGCCATGATATAGCCTTATTTTATTAGCAGTTTTTGAACAGCAGAACAGGTAATCTTAGTAATATTAAATATTGTGAATGATCTGAAATAGCTAGAGCCAATATAGAATAAAAGTTATCAAAACAAAAAAGGGAATTAAATGAAGTAAAGTTTGCCTATCTATTTCCAAGCAAACTAGAATCCATTATTTGAAATATTATCAGTGGGACTTCTCAGTTTGTGAAGAAAGGGACTATCTTGTTGAATAGTGTAACCCGAGAGCCTGTTACACAACAGACATTTGATAAATATCTGTTAAATGAGTGGGATCTGAGGTTTCAAAAACTCCCCTACCATCACAAAATCTGTAGCACTTTCAAGTGCTAATGTCTGTGCTCTGAAATGAATCCACCAGCAAGAGAGCACTGAGTAAGATTAAAAATATGGGACTAGTTTTTCAGAGCTGAGTCAGAGGGTGTCAGTGACCTGGGGAGCACAGGAAAGAGGAGAGCAAGGACTTTGTAAATAAAGTATATGCGTCACATTTATTGTAATACCTAGACCAGCTTATAACTATGACAACTATCTGATTGGTAAAGGAGGGTAGTAGTGTATTCTTTCTTTTAAAGAACCGTAGTGGTTCCTATCATAGATCAGCAAGTCATGCTTGCTGACTTAATAAATGCCTAAATGCGGGTTTTTCTTGCATATATGTGCATACTGGTTAAGGTGCAGCGTACATAAATCAGAATACAAAATTCTACTCATATATGACAGATTTTCACATCTGACCTTAACTTTCAGTTAATATAAAGCGCTTTTGTGTTTGAAATATACCCATTCACAACATATACCTCATTTTATCTTGTTTCCTTATGGATGGGACTGGCAATAGGGGAAACAATGACAAATCTGTCTCAACTTAAAGTGTTCCACCAATCTTCCCTCCTCTCCAATCCATCTCCAGTTCCTTGTCCACCACGACCCACCCCTCAAAAAAAAGTGGCTCCAAGAGAGGAGGAGGATCCTTATGTTACTGGCGGTGATTGCTGTTGACTGCATCTTCAAACTGAACGTGCCTGTCTAGCACTGGAAACAAAGGTCTCTGCAGCTCCACTAGCCGGTGCCCTGCTGCTTGTATCTTCAGCACTTATTACTGAGGAAACATGAAGGCAAAACCTTCTGCTCCTGTCCTCAATCCCCTCCCCCAGCCGAGCATGGGATAGGCATTAAGTAAAGCCTCCTTCTTGGAGAGCCTTTTCCCCACTTGCGCGTTCTCTCACAAGCCCCCTTTGTTCCCTGCCCTCCACCCCATCTATATGCTGCAACAGCAGTTGCCCAGATGTTCTCTATCAAAGCCTGAGCCATGGCAGCAAACTTTGGCACGCATGAAAGTGCACTGAGTACTGGCCCTCCAGAAATACCTCCCCCCTCCCCCTCTGATTTCTGCAAATATTTTTAAATGTTAATGGGTTCCACTCACCCACAACCTAGGGGGAGGTTACAGAACAGGGCTCTGTGTGTCCAGCAAATTAGCAGCCGGAGGATACTGCTTGGCGCCTGGGTTCTGTCCCACCCTCGGGCGTTGGCTGGGGTTCTCCAACCTTGACTTGTTGAGGCCAGTTTGCCAGCGCATAGCTTTCTAGTGACAGAGGTTAGATGGATGGTTGACAGGAAAGTTGCTCCAAGCTACAAAACAGAAAGGGCCCTATCTTGCTCTGAACTTTCCAAGAGCAAGAGAACTCCTTTGAGCATCACAGAAATAAGATTCTGAAATGTTTATTTTGCCTCTTACCCATCCTGTCTCTTTTCTTTCTTTTTTGTTAATTTTTCTTTTTTTCCTCCTAGTTCAATACACAGGCATAGAACAATGAGATGTGAGCTCTGGGACTCTGGGTATCATGTCCAATTTGAAGCACTTTAAACACAGAAAATGGCATATTAACAGAAGCTGTGATGCAAATTTTAACAAAATGGAAACTTTATATGGATCATTCATATGTAGGCAGGAAAGTGACATGTATTTGGAGGGAGAAGGGTGGATGCACAGGAGAGACTTATTCATCTTTCTTGCACTAAGACAGTATGACAGCTGTTTGAAGGCCCAGCTAGAGGCCTCTAAAAAGCCCAGTTTCAAAAGCTAACTGAAAGCCACCTTTGAAGATTCTTTGTTTCTAATCCTGTCCTGAGAATCTCACCGGTCACTCTGGAAAAAAAAAAAAAAAATGCTTCATGTCATCACCTCTAGGCCCTTGTTTTCTGTGGCTAAGGCTCCCTTGATGCACTTGAAGTCACAATGTTTGAGGCAGGTGGCCCATATGCTGTGCCTCCCCCACGCTAGGGAGCGGAGGACATGGCTCTCATCTTAGGCTTTCTACATTCATGCTTCAAATAATCACACCATGATCCAAAGATTTCGGAACATGCCAGTTACACCATCAGTATTCTGGCTTCCAGGTGAAATTTTATTCTCCTAATGCCGAAGAATTGATGCCTTTGAGCTGTGGTGCTGGAGAAGACTCTTGAGAGTACATTGGACTGCAAGATTAAACCAGTCAATCCTAAAGGAAATCAACCCTGAATATTCACTAGAAGGACTGATGCTGAAGCTGAAGCTCCAATACTTTGGCCAACTGATGTGAAGAACTAACTCATTAGAAAAGACCCTGATGCTGGGAAAGATTGAAGGCAGAAGGAGAAGGGGACGACAGAGGACAAGATGGTTGGATGGCATCACTGACTCAATGGACATGAGTTTGAACAAGCTCTGGGAGATGGTAAAGGACAGGGAAGCCTGGCGTACTGCAGTCCATGGGGTCGCAAAGAGTTGGACACAACTGAGTGACTGAACAACAACTTTTTAGTGAGAAGTAGTTGAAGAATTAGGAAAACTTCAGTGAGATTTGACTGCAAATCTCAAATAAAAGGGTATTCAATCTGGATTCAGCAGAATCTTGAGAAGAAAAACCATCTACCCACACTCTCACTCAGCCTGGGGCACAGAAAAAGAAAACCATACTTGACAGCTTAGATTCAGGTGAATTTGCTATTCCCCTGTCTTCATTAGCATTTAAAGTATCTACCTATCTATCTGGGCTTCCCTGGTGGCTCAGACAGTAAAGAATCCGTCTGCAATGTGAAAGACTTGGGTTCGATCCTTGGGTTGGGAAGATCCCCTGGAGAAGGGCATGGCAACCCACTCCAGTGTTCTCGCCTGGAGAATCCCCATGGACAGAGGAGCCTGGCAGGCTACAGTCCATGGGGGCAAAGAGTTAGACATGACTGAGCGACTAAGCACAAGCACATATCTATTATTAACACTTCCGGGCTGTTCTACCCAAGCAAATGCTTCAATTGTTCACTACGGAAATTTCCCCAAAAACTCAACAACTCTTCAACAGAAAACATTAATAAACAAATGCCCAGATTCTTTGTAATCCATTGCATCAAGACCTTTCCCTTGCACTTTCTACCAATCCTGAAATTCTTACCCAATCCTAATCTAGTCTCCACATTAAGAGAGCAGATTTAAACCAATCCTCAATAAGTTCTGACCTTCCATTTCCCCCCTCCCCCTACCATACACTGCCAAAGCTTTGTGAAGTGGTACTTACTACCTTACCACAGTAAGCAATAAATTCAGCTCTGTCTTACTCACAGATTGTGTTAATATTTAGGGAGCCAACTGTTGATACCCTTTTGTTTATAATCTGAGATGGGATTACATTTTTTAGATTTTGAATTTTATGCTTAAAATTGGGGAGGGGGCAGTTTTTGTTTTTTTTTTAATTCTGTATCTTCTTTCTCTCAAAATTCTTCTCTATCATTTAAAAAGCTCTGAGATGATTAAAAGATTGGAATTAAGAAGACTTTCCAATGAGTTAATTCGAAAATGAAATTTAAATAATGTTAAGAAGAAAAACCTTAATAAGCTAAAAATATAAGCAGGGGCCATGTCTTTAATCTCCAATTTTAGGTGATCACAAATTAATTAATTTGGTGCAAACCAAAATATCTCTAAATATTTACGTCAGTGTTAAATCACTGGGACTTTTTAGATGTGGGAAAACCGAAGTACAGAATACTACTGTTAGTAGTCTCTGCAAGTGTGACTCAGCCAGGGTTCCTATTGATAAGGCTCCAACATAGGCACTATCTTGATATCAGGCAAAAGAGTGTAACCAGACAGATAAAGCACACAAGGAATTTCACTAATTTTTTACTTTAATCAGCAACCAAACAAAGCACAATAATAAATGTCAGACACAAGATAGGTGTCTCACCAAAGAATATGATGATAATTAATAGACCACTAAAAACTCTGGAGAGGTGTGCTGAATCCAAGGAAAGAACTGTAAGATAATCACTGCTTTGTTTACAAAGGCCTTAGTTTAAAAAACAGCAGAAGTAGCAACAGAAGAAGAGAAGAAGAAAAACAATAAAGGTTTTACACATAACAGTATTTCTCAAGTTAGTACACTTTAGGAACCTGCAAAAATTTTGGCTTTTCTTTAAAAGAGATCTGCAAGTTTGAGGACCACTGTTTTAACATTCTAAATCCTTACTTAAACCAATATAAAGGAGCTAAGACTTCTGGTTTAAGCTAAACATAATTGCTCATCTGTTTCACCTCTTAAAAATCAGAGAAAGCATAAATAAATAAAATTTTTAAAAGGTGTTAACTAAAAAAATTGCACCCACCAGAACAGGATGCCATGAAAAAGCAGCAGAGTTTTCAGAGATCATCATGATTAATAAAATATGGGCTGAATTGTAGACTGAGTGAGCCTCAAGATCAGTGAGAGGAAGGGTAAACTGAAAGATTCCATCAGAATTCAGTTGAAAAAGACAAGGAGATTAAATAGATGAGAGAAAATGTAAAACCTGTAGAATATATCTAAAAATTCTCCCATGCATTTAGTAGGTGTTGAAGAAAGAGAAGTTAAAAATATAGAAGGAACAATAATCTAACAAATAAAGAAAACACCAGAGAACAACAAGGAGATTTCCCTTGGATGAAGAAAGATTTTTCATAGTGAAAGAATCCATTGGTAACAGGGAAAGAGAAACACTTAGGCACATTTTATTAAACTATATGTACTCTCCAACAATAAGTAATGAAAGAAACCAAGAGTATAACTAAACAGAAAGGAAAATTGAAACAGCAATAGCCCTCTTATCTGCAGCAAAGTAAGCTAGAAGATCACAGTACAATACTTTAAATAAGGGACAATTAGAATTTACATACGAAGTATACTATCATTTAAAATCCAAGGCATATAATATGAAAAATCTAAGAGCTGACTACCAATAATCTTCCTGAAAAAATACAAATATGTAATATAACCAAAAATAGAATTTAAGGAAGAAACTAATACAAGGAAAAACTGAGAGCAACTAAAAGATAAAGCTTGTAGTTAAGTTCTTGTAGCAATTGACAACTGACTCTAATGTTAATTCAACTGCCAAGAAATTATTCATCAGCAATCAGAAACACAATGATGGAAAAGGATGCAAATACACTCAAATCAATCGAAAGGATTCCAAAAAATCTTCAAATGTTAATTGATGATGACTGCAGCCTGTTCTTATGCTAAAGGATTTGTCTGCTCTGGTAGATAAAGGAGACTCAAAGTCTGATTAATTCTAGATGCTGATAAGTCAACATCAGTATGCTATTATTAAATGCATAAATAAAAGTATTTATTTTCAAATTAGCATAACATGGACACTGCATATTATTTCTCCCGTCTGCTTTGGCCCTAAAAATGTTCAGAGCCATAACTGTGATGTAGCTCAAGAAAGTATATGAGATCTTGAAACACGGCTTTTGTAAACTACTCTCATTCCTGACTCTATTTTACTTTTTCTGCCCTTTTTCCTTAATTTGGACTTCCAAATAAAGAAAATCAGAAAAAAATACATTGGCGAATGTGTGTATTTATGCACCTATTCACTATATACATGTGTTTGTATGTGTGTGCATATCACCTTAAATTCTTTCTGGCCTAGGTAGGGATACAAAAAGCACGAATTTATCATTTTGTGATATATGATTTCCATTGACTAAAGGCAAGGGTACAGTTTAGCCACATGACTATTTAAATTCCATCTTATTAATATAATCCAAAGATTATCTGGCCCAGAAATGTCTTAACTTTAAAACGGTTTACAAACTCTATTCTTCTGAATATCAATGGCAGTTTCATAATCTCTCTCATCCACATATATTGAATCTTATGTAAATTCAAGTATCTAAAAGAAAAACTTCTAATATTCAAATATATTGGCTAATTGTAGTAATCTTTTAAGAAAACAAAAAATCAAACAAAAACAATACTTGAAGCAAAAGAATGCATTAATAGCACAAACTCGAGTCAGACTGCCTGGGTTAACCTCAATTACTAGATGTGGCAACTTGGAAGTTATTTAAATTCTTTGTTCCTCAGTTTCCTTATCTGCAAAATGGGGTGGGGGGTGCTGATAAGAATGCTGTTGTAAGGATTCAATAAGATAATCATGAGAAACTCTTAGAGAACGCCAAAATAAATGTTAGCTACAATTATTTTAATAAAATATCTTCATGGAAAACATCTTTCCCAGAAACATTTTAGCATTCTATCACACAAATGATGATAAGTTTTGAGGGATCCAGAACAAAGTTCATTCAGAACAGAATGAAGATTCTTTAGGAATAACAAGTAACATAAACAAAAAATGACCACTTCAACTTTTTCTATTGCCATTCATTTTCTAAGCCGCTTATTCAATAGCTACCTAAATGTTATAAATAAGCATTTGGTCAAAATTCTCCATCTGATAAGGTGACTAAATTTTGTCAAAATTTTCCCGGGAATTATATGCTTAAAGAAACAGTACTAGTACATCTTATCCAGTTAAATCAAAATTTCCCTTTAAACTTAGGCTTTTACAACTGATGGCTTCCAAGCTGTATATTTTGTTGCTGTCGTTCAGTTGCTAAGTCGTGTCTGCAGCCCTGTGGATTACAACACACTAGGCTTCTCTGTTCTCCACTATCTAATTCCTCTTCAGTGGTTTGCTGAAGCAGTCTCGTATCAACTGGTAAGAGGTGACTGTATGCAACTCTTCTTAATTCCACATCTCATATTTACCCTATGGGAATCAAGAAAGCATGGTGGTGGTATTTTTTTTTTTCTTCTTTTTTTCGTGGAGAGACTTTTGTTAAACCTTACCAGCAAATCATAACTTCTAGTTTCAAAGAACCAGTCTTTGTGAAATCCCAGTTAACAGTGTCCACATGATCTTTTGCAATGCAACTTATTTTAAAAGTAGGTATCAGAAGACACCCTGATTTGAATATACAAAAGAAATACAGTGCAAAAAGAAAGTATGTATCTATCTGTAATATTCCTACTTATAAACCTAGCTTTCTATTCTGGTTTAAAATTTTGAGCTTAAATCTGTTCAGATGAAACAGTAACTTCTGCAGTTATGTGGTTTGATGATTCCGCATACTCAGTTAACTTGGAAATATTGATACATGATGTAAGCCCTCTTAGAGGTTCAGTCTGTTTTATTCAAAAAAGTTTAAATGCAGAATATTTTATTCTGCTCTGGAAATTTTATAAAGGTGTTTTGCCAAAAGCATTAAATACTTGATTTTACTTGTTAAGATTTGCAGGAACTGCTTTAAATTTATTATAAAAAATAACAGCAACAGCAACAGATTTTCCCCTTTCATTAAGGTAGTGAAAAAAAGAACTTTAAGAGCTTTTCCATAAAAATGCTCTAAAATATTCCATTAAAATTAAAAGGCAACTGCCATTTCACACATGGTCAGATTTAACTATTCAAAGTTATTTTTGGTATATCAGTCCCCAAAGACCAAACTACCTGAGAGTCCAGCTGTGTTCAAAGATCTCTAGAACCTAGCCTCCAGAGTTGGATATGGCTGATACAAAGGGTTATTAGACCAGAGAAGGGAAGAAGAATTTCAGGTGCAATATTAGTAACTTATTCCCTCCAATGTCTCACTTCATTATAGGTTTCTTAATGAAATAATCATCCTGCAATGATCAAGGAGAAATCCACAACAGAGCAAGGAGCTTGGAACAAAAGCCCAATTCGAATATTGATAGCATGTGACCCACATGTCGGCAGCGGTGAATTTAGAATCTTAACAGCAAACAATACTTCAAAGGGGTGGAAAATAGTAACATCTCAGTTGTAATTTTATGCTTTCATGATTATCTATTTTTTAAATGCTACAATAACATGCATACTCGTCGTTAAATATTATACTCTTTCTGGTGTGGTTCTCCTTGCCTAGTTTTGTTTTATAGCAATACTTCTGCATTTTAAATATGGTTCAAAACATTAGTTGCCACAGAGATACATAGTTTCCTGCATGAATAACTCACTAATGTAGTTTGTAGGGTGGCCCATTATATGTATACTTAATTAGCCCTAGAATCGGATCGTTAAATACTTGTTTCAATGTCCTAAATATCAAGAAATGAATACCATATATTTTTCAGGAATTTATTATTGACTTTTGTATTTAAATCTTAACAGTCCTTGTTAGGGTCTCCCAGAACCCCAACAAACTTTGAAATAACTTACTTTTACTTTAGTACCAGATGCTGATATCTTTAGATTTTCATTTTTGGTAAAAAAGAGAGCTATATTTTTAAAAAGCTGGGGCAAGTGTGGAGGTGGGGACTAATGACATATGATTAAAAAACATGGACACAAAAGATACAGTAACTAAATTAAGAAGCCAAAAGATTTGCCAATAACTCTTGATTTCCAGTGTTAGAAAGAAGATATCCAGATGAGAGTTTTTTTGTTTGTTTAGTTTGCTTGATTGTTTAGATGGAAGTGAAAAGTTCAGGGCTGAACACATATATATTTGGGGTATCATTCTGACTTTTCCGTTTACTCATTTGCCTGACCCTGAGGAAATCACTCAACTTCAAGTTATTTCTAGATTTCATTAGACTTCCTTTCAGGTCCATCAAAAAATGAGAAAACAAAAATAATGAATGATATTTGAATGATTTTATTTATTAAAAAACGGTGCAAATTCTGAAAAACAATAGACCAATGACAACTTTCAGGTTAGACCACTGCCTTTCCTCAAAATATTTCTATAAGGAGCTTCTCACCCTCTGTGTTAGAATGATTTCTTAAGGTAAAGTATGGCTATAATGCTATTTCAAATGTAGGACTCCTTAGATTTCACACATACCTTGCTGGTAGGCCACTGAATTTTCTTCCACAAGAACCAATGAAAGGGCAATTTCTACCCTACTTTCCTACACATTTACTATGAGCTCAACTCCATTTGTTGGAAAGCTGCCATACATTTATGAGAGCCCAAGGGATATTGTCATCTTTCCCTTGCTCACTCCCACCACACTAAATGCCCTGGCAAGGTTGCTGCACCTGGACTCTGTATTCCCTACAGAGCACCTTGTTACCAAAATTATGGAAAACTTGGACTAAGTTCAGAGAAGAGCTACTAAAATGATTAAGTGACCGAGGGGACCAATTTATAAGAAACTCAGAAATGTTTGGTTAAGTGGTAATTACCCTAAAAAAAGGTGTGGTGGATCTGGCGTTAAGTTTGAATTCCAAACCATACTTGGCAAAAAGACCTCCTTTCAGGCTTCTACATTCGGAAATGCTCTGAAGAGGGGGCAGAGTCTCCTCTTGTTTGGCCCTCTGACCACTGTTTGGGTGGTATTCCCATTCAAGGGTAATGAACTCTACAAACACAGAAGGAAACACTACCAAAGCAGACAGCCCACTTAAAAAGGCTGAAGGATGCTTAAAGGAAAGTCTTCTTGGGAATCATGAAGAACAAGCCTGGGCCGTGAAGGGCCAGTTCTTCCATCCCTGTTAAGCACCTATGCACACCCCACAGCCAATCTCTGCTTGATGGGTGGTACTATTTAATAAGAGCTGCTGACTGACTCCAAGTGTGCAAGTCTGCCTAAAATACACTGCTGGGTACATTGACTCCTTTAGGGATGACAGTTTCCACTTAGCCAAAGAGGAAAAAATCTAAGAACACCTGTAACAGTTAAGGAGAGTGAAAGAGATAATTCCTCATAGCAGCATTTCCCAAAATGTCTTCCAGGTGATGTTACTGTGGGTTACATATATTAATAATAAAAAAGAGCTTAAAACTGGGATAAACAAAGTTAAACCTTGTATCTATGTACTTGATGTGTTTGTTAATAGTAACACCTCACAAAGTCATTAATATGTCAGAGTCTATTGTGTCTCACTAAGAGGGGCAGTGTTTATACTAGCTCCCAAATTCAAATTGAGCATGCAATGTTTCACTCCTTAAGTACAGATTCTCTGTATTCACAGCCACTTCCATAATGCCATGTAAAATGTAGCACCCAGTTGGCTTAGTAGTAAGGAATCCGCCTGCCAGTGCAAGAAACACAGGAGACATGGGTTCAATCCCTGGGTTGGGAAGGAGGAGGAAATGGCAACCCATTTCAGTATTCTTGCCTGGAAAATTCCATGGACAGAGGAGCCTGGTTGGCTATAGTCCATGGGGTCACAAAGAGTCAGACACAACAGAGCACACACACTCACTCAGTAAATAAACAATTAAATGAATCAGCCTAGGCTAGAACACAAATCTTAAATCCCAACCCACTCCTCTTTCCACTACACTGATACTCTAGCTACACTTGGCTTACATGAATCTTTTTATCCTATATCAACAAAATGAAATTTGATTACTAGAAGTAGATTGACCACCTGAAGCTATTAAAGCTCAAGCATGAGGGCCTTCCACTTGCTTGAGGCCTCCATGTCCTTGAAAGTAAGTGTGTACTTACAGTATTGTATTCTTTTTACTTAAGGAGGTCCCACACAACTAAATAAGCTTCATGTCTTGCAAAGCCTGCTGTTCCATGTAAGATGAAAATGATTCAATAGATTTTCACTAAATAAATTGTGATTGAGATAGCTGAACTTGAATTACTAATGATATGACAGACAAAAATTCACTTCAGCTTACTCTCAGGTCACCTTTGAGAGAGAAGTATTCATCCTTCTGTGTAGGTAAAATGTAGACTCAAATAAGAACTAAATGTAGATTCATTACCTCTAAATGCTTCGCAAATACATTAGCTTAAACCATCTTGCTTTTTAGAATTCCTCTTAGGACATTCATCAAATCTCTACTATTCTATTTTTTTTTTTAAGCACCTTACCCAATAGTCTTACTTCTGCTCTCCCCACCTCTCAATATTTTAAGACATGCACAGCCACTTTGAAATCATCACATTGTAAATATCACCACGGTTGGAATTCCTTCCGAAGACCATCTGAAGTTTCTGCATCATTTTTTTTCCATGAGTAGGGACTGACATCTTTAAACTTGAATCTGCGGTACTGCAATTTGGCATTCCACTTCAATTCTTGAAAAGCTTCATTTATATTGATCTTGTCTTTTGGAATTTCCTGCAGGCTGCCTCAGATAAAATAATTTCCAGCCCAATCTTCCTCTTGTGTGTTCTCTAGTTTGACATTATGCCTTCAAAATCAAATCTTATTATTTAACACAAAACAAAAACACCTTATTACAGAATATTAAATCAGTAATGTTAACAAACTGACTTTGGTGATTCACTTTTACCATGATTGATAAGCCAGTGTTTGAGCTTTGACTATTGATAGTCAAAGCTTTGCAAATTTCTTCCAGACTATTCATAATTTAGCAAGATACTCTAACAACCACATGCACACAAATCACTCTCCAACCACTTGTGTCTTAGACCAAGTCCATGCTTTACTCTCTCATTTTTTAAGATACAGCCAAAATTACAAAACTAAGCCTGAGCACAAAGGCCAAACATTTTACCTTCCTGTTTTCTTCCCATTATCTTCCTGAACTGGTGACTATGAAAATATGCTAAGCCCGAAATAACTGTTGGGTGCCGCCAGCTCAGTCTCAGTCATTTCCAAGCCAAATGGGACTTGACAGACCTTTATAAGTTGTAGTGTTTGTAAATATCCAAGGAAATTACTTCATTCAGTCAATTATTTCTAGGGAAAGCTGGCAGAATAATGTAGTAATTAAACTGAAGACTAAACAGGAGAGCTATTTTGCTCAGAAGTTCTAGTTAATGCTTTCAATGCATTTTCATTTTGCAAAAATGCTTGCAGTGGTAGTGTAATGAAAAAGAATAGCTTTTTCATTGAGAAACATATTTAAAATATTCCAGTGAAGAGAACATATGGAAAAGGAAGGAGAAATTCAGTTTTCCAGTATCTTATTAGATTCAGCATTGATTTCTTATTTTAAGGTAAGGAATTCTGAAATCAAAAAACAGCTGTATTCAAATGCAAATAGAAAAGACATTCCAAAGTCAGGACATCATGTTTTCAAGACTCAACTGCCTTTGTGCTAGGTATTCACTTCATAGTGAATATGTTGTCTGCAACATATTTTTTGCCCTCTGGCCCTTCTTTGGCTCTTCCAATTGGCCACCTGCATGCTTTGATTTGGGGCTTCCCTGGTGGGTCAGTGGTAAAGAATCTGCTTGTCATACAGGAGACGCAGGTTCGATCCCTAGTCCAGGAAGATCTCCTGGAGAAGGAAATGGCTACCTACTCCAGTATTCTTGCCTGAGGAATCCCATGGACAGAAGAGCCAGGCGGGCTACCAGTCCATGGGGTTGCAAAGAGTTGGACTTAGCAACTGAACAACAACAGTAATGTAGCCATAAAAGGATACTTTCCCACATTAGCTCTCCTAGCTGCCTAACCATTATACACTTGGAGAGAGACAACAGTTCTAACACAAAGTAATAATAAGAACCCCAAACCAATGGAAAGAACTCTGAATGCTTCCTAAAGGAAAATGCAAGCCATTAAATTACTTATAGCACTTCATATTTAAGTCTTTTGCATACAGATAACTACCATCTTTCCTAGTACCTGATGCCATGAATACAAAGGTTTAAAAAAAAAAAAAAGATAGAGAAGCTGTTACGTCATCTGTAACAACTGAAAGAATGAAATGGGAGAAGTTGGCAAAAATCAAGACTGGCTAAGGGAAAGGAAGCCAGAAAATTCCAAGATTGAGTGAAATTGGGAGAGTTAATGACTAAAAAGTGCTTGTTGCACTTCACAAACATTTCTCATTTCTCTTTGTCAGTATACACGATATTTCCTTTACTAAAGATTCCTCTGGATGAATAAGCATATTCTGAAAATGCAAATAACATGGGATTAAGAACTCTCAGTCATTCACATTCTGCTCATATAAGCTACATAACAATTTAATGAGATGTATGCCACAGTTCTTTATAAACTGAGGAATACTATAAAATCAGAATGACAAGGTAGGTAAGAAAATAGATTCTAGAGACATATTGTCTGAGTTTAAGTCTTAACTCTATCATCAACAAACTATGCAAGGCTTCCCAGATGGCCCTCGTGGTTTAGAACCTGCCCGCCAATGCAGGAGACCTCAGAGATGCTGGTTCCATCCCTGAGTCAGAAAGATCCCCTGGGGGAGGGTATGGCAACCCACGCCAGTATTCTCGCCAGGAGGATCTCACGGACAAGAGAAGCCTGGTGAGCGATGGTTCATAGGGTCACAAAGAGTTGAACACGACTGAAGCAACTTAGCACATACACACAAGAAGCTATGCAAGTTTGGGTAACTCACAATCTCTTGGTGCCTCAGCGTTCTCATCTACAAAACAGGAATAACAGTTGAATGCACTCTACAATGTTGAAAGGTTTAAATTAGTTAATATACATACAGCATTTAAAACACTGCTGAGACTTGCACTGTTGACCAAAATGGAGGAAGAAGGATTGAATTTATGTTCTCTCCTAAGACAACCACAAACAAACAATGTATGAAACAATGATTTTCCAGACACAGGTAATGAAGGGTAGTTATTCCTGAGACATGGCAAACAAGTGAAGCAAGCCCTATGACTGCCCCAATTTAATTCCTTAAGAGAGTTCCCAGGCTACCACATGGGGTAGGGGAGAGAGGAGAATCCAAGCAAAGCCAGCTGGACTCCCTGGGTCGAGAAGATGAAGTTCAGGATACCAGAAGGGAAAGAGCTGAACAGGAAAGGAATGATGGAGATCAGCAAAGGATCCCCTGAAAAATGCAGCAGAGCAGTGATCAGCACATGCATGTGAGGACCCTACGTGAGGCCAGGGAAAGAACTATCCAAAAGCATCAGGGAACACAGTATACAGTACCCCCAAAGGACAAGGATAGGGACTATTGCCCCCAGTCAGACTGCAAAACATTTGTAATTCACAGAGGACTTGGTATTCAAGTCTTGCCTCACTAGTAGGAAATTAGTCTTTAGTAAACATTTCTCTGGTCATGTCTAACAAATTTTAAAAGTTATAAGTCTCAAAAAAAATAAAACTATCTCCAAGTAACTTAACTTCATCTCAGAACAAAGTTCAAAAATATTTACAGGAAAACAAAAACAGGTAACATCCAACATGATAAAATTCACATCTTGAATCAGGTTGAAGATTACCAGGCATACAAAGCCAGAAAATATAAATCATATTTAAGAAAAGAATTAATCAATTGCGACTGATCCAAAACTAATACAGATATTAAAATCAGCAATGACATTAACATTTATCACAGCTGCTAAGTCGCGTCAGTCGTGTCCGACTCTGTGTGACCCCATGGACGGCAGCCCACAAGGCTCCCCCGTCCCTGGGATTCTCCAGGCAAGAACACTGGAGTGGGTTGCCATTTCCTTCTCCAAGGCATTAAAGTGAAAGTGAAGTTGTTCAGTCGTGTCCAACTCTTTGCAACCCCACGGACTACAGCCCACCAGGCTCCTTCATCCATGGGATTTTCCAGGCAAGAGTACTGGAGTGGGTTGCCATTGCTGTATTTCATATGTCCAAAAAGTTAAGGAGATACACCAAAGATATAAAAAACTCCACAGAGAACATCCATAGAAGAAAACTACAATGTCTGTGTTGGAAAAAATATTCTTGATGGGATTAGTAGAAGGCTAGACATTGGAGAAGCAAATATTAGTGAATTTGAAGCACAACAATAAAAACTATACAAAACAAAGCAAAAATGGGGAGAAACCCATGTTAAAAAATAAAAAGAGTATCAGGTGAACTGTAGGAAGACTTCAACTGGCTAACAAATGTGTAATAGAAGCCCCAAAAGAACAGAGCTGGGAGGACAGAAAATATATTTGAAGACATAATAGTAGTCTATTCTTTTTTATTACCAACTAGTATTCCACCACATAAATATAAAACAGCTTGTTTACCCAGTCATCAAGCAACAGACATTGGGATTGTTCCCAGTATTTGGCCTAATGTGAATGGAAATTTTTTGTATATTCAAGTACAAAAAAAAGGCAAAATACTTACTTATATATGCAAAAGCTTAAAGAATTCATCAAGAGTAGTCCTATACTGTTATAGTAGGCAGAAGGAAAACTATGCCTGATGCAATTATGGATCTGCATACAGGAATGAAGAGTACAGAAAAGTTGTATCTATATGAATAAACATAAGACTTTCTTATTTAAATCTTCTAAAGAAATAATTTTTAAACAAAAATAACAATAATACATCGTGAGGTTTATAACATGTATTAGTTAAATGCTTGAAAATAACAGCAAAGGCCAGAAGAGAAGGAGAATAAATATTTGGAAGTTTCTTTTATGTAAAGTGGTATAACACTACATGAATGTCGACTGTGACGAGTTAAAGATATATACTCTGATTTTAAAGCAATCACTGAAAAAATAAAGCTGAATTATAGCTAGTAACTCTCACATCCATATATGACCACCAGAAAAACCATAGCCTTGACTAGACGGACCTTTGTTGGCAAAGTAATATCTCAGATATGCATATGACACCACCCTTATGGCAGAAAGTGAAGAGGAACTAAAAAGCCTCTTGATGAAACTGAAAGGGGAGAGTGAAAAAGTTGGCTTAAAACTCAACATTCGGAAAACGAAGATCATGGCATCTGGTTCCATCACTTCATGGGAAATAGATGGGGAAACAGTAGAAACAGTGTCAGACTTCATTTTTGGGGGCTCCAAAGTCACTGCAGATGGTGATTGCAGCCATGAAATTAAAAGATGCTTACTCCTTGGAAGGAAAGTTATGACCAACGTAGATAGCATATTCAAAAGCAGAGACATTACTTTGCCAACAAAGGTCCATCTAGTCAAGGCTATGGTTTTTCCAGTGGTCATGTATGGCTGGAGAGTTGGACTGTGAAGAAAGCTGAGTGCCGAAGAACTGATGCTTTTGAACGGTGTTGTTGGAAAAGACTCTTGAGAGTCCCTTAGACTGCAAGGAGATCCATTCCGAAGGAGATCAGTCCTGGGTGTTCACTGGAAGGACTGATGCTAAAGCTGAAACTCCAATACTTTGGCCACCTCATGCAAAGAGTTGACTCATTGGGAAAGACTCTGATGCTGGGAGGGATTGGGGAAAGGAAGAGAAGGGGACGGCAGAGGATGAGATGGCTGGATGGCATCACTGACTGGATGGACATGAGTGTGAGTGAACTTCGGGAGTTGGTGATGGACAGGGAGGCCTGGTGCTGCAATTCATGGGGTCTCCAAGAGTCGGACACGACTGAGTGACTGAACTGAACTGAAGTAGAATTTATAACAGGATGCAAGATTGGTATAACATTGGTTAACTGCTCAAGGCAATACACCATATTAAAAATCTAATACAGAAAATTCATATTATCATGTCAATAGGCCCAGAAAATGCATGCAAGAAAATCCGTTATCCATTTCTGATAAAAGCTCCTGGAAAACTAGGAACATAAAGGAATCTCATCAACCTGCTAACGCGCACCTACGAAAAAACCTAAAGTTAGCATCATTCTAAATGGTGAGAGACTTTACACTTTTTCCCTAAGATCAGAAACAACCCAATTTCATTCTTTCATTCAACATTATATTGTTGGGTCTAGCCAGTGCAATAAGGCAAGAAAAGAAAAAAAGGCATGCAGACTAGAAAGAAGTTAAATTTCAGATAACATGATCATTAAGGCAGAAAATCCAATGGAATCTATTTTTTTAAATCTGCTATAACTATGGTCAGTGTAAAAATTAATAGTTATAGCAACATTTTTTAAAGTAGAATCCATTGGATTTTCTACCTGGATGATCATGTTGTCTGAAAGTTTTACTTCTTTCTAGTCTGTATGCCTACAGAGAAGAGGGTGTCAAAGGATGAGATGGCTGAATGACATCACCAACACAAAGGACATGAACTTGGGCAAACTTTGGGATATGATGAGGCACAGGGAGGCCTGGCGTGCTGAAATCCATGGGGACACAGAGTCGGACATGACTGGACAACTCAACAACTACTATTAAGTGCATTAATCATGGCTGATCAACAAACATTTCTATGTAGTAGACACACAAAAAAAGAAAAAAGAATGCTATTTATTAATAGCATCATGTTATTAATCACTTAAAGATAAATCTAACAGATGTGTAAGACATATACTGAAAACTATGGAGTATTGCTGAAATGCTATTTTAAGGCCTTATAAAAAACAAAATGACATCTTGATTCTTTTCAGCTTATTTTTAATGTCTTTTATTTACTAACCCACAAGTCCATGGCTGCAACTAGCAATAAGAAACAAACGAGGTTCACAGAAATTCATACTAGAAAGGAATCTCAAAATATATAAGATGTGGAAATGTTTCAACTCAATACTTTGAAAAGTATCTTCTTTCAATATTTATGTGAGTACTCAGTAGGCCTCAAACACTGTTATACACTGACTGAGTAAATAAAAGATGAATCCCCTGAAATTGTGGAGATACTATTGAGTAAAGAGAAAGAGAAAATAAACAAATGCCGATAATTTAGGAGTTATAACGGTGCTATGAAAATAATAAAGAACACAAAAAAGTAGGAGGAAATCTGGGGTGCTATTTGTATAGGATAGGGTGGTCACCTAAGGGGACATTCAGGTCAAAACCTGAAGCAGAAAGAGCCAGTCAGACAAGGCAAAGATCGTTACAGCCAAATGGAACAGCATTTGGGAAAGCCTTGGGTAGTGCGGTACGGGAATGGGAGGAGAGACTGGGATTTTCTAAAACTCCAAAAAAAGCCAATCTGGCTGGAGTGTAGGGAATGTGGAATAAAAGGAAAGATAGCTTAATGGTCAGGTAAGAGGTAAGCAGGGTTCAGATCCATGTAGGCTCATGTAGAAACAGCGATTTTATTCAAAGTGCAACAGGAAGCTGTTTTACAGTTTTAACCAGACTACAGACATTAGATTTTTCTTTTTTAGAAGATTATTCTAGTTGCTATGGCAGAGAATCAACTGAAGCCAATGTAACAGTCTAAGTTGTCACAGATGGTCTCCTTTAGTCATAAACACAAAAATGCTGTATATGATACAACATGTTTTTATTTAACACAAAACTTAGAAGAAAGCAAAATGAGAGGTAAAAAGCAAATCCAAAAGGCACTCTACCTGTATATGTGCTGGTGACTCGGATTTCTAAACACTTTTGAAAGCAAAATCAACGAAATAAAGTTCAGAGCGTGGAAAGAATGGTCCACATGGTAACAGAGGATTAAGAAAAATACAAAACTCAGCCTACTGCTTTGTAAAAGCAGCAAGGAATGTGGTTGTATATTTTTTAAGGGCACCTAAAGATATCTGGAGCCCCTGTTGGCTCAGACAGTAAAGAGTCTGCCTGCAATGTGCGAGACCTGGGTTTGATTCCTGTGTCAGGAAAACCCCCCGGAGAAGGAAATGGCAACCCACTCCAGTATTCTTGCCTGGAGAATCCCATGGACGGAGGAGCCTAGCAGGCTACAGTCCAAGAGGTCGCAAAGAGCTGGACATGACTGAGCGACTTCACTTTCAAAGATATCTGAGGCCTGTATCATATCTGGGGTAAAAGCTTAATTTATGTTACAAGCTGAAAAAACTACTTCAAATCTGGTTTTAAAATTATCTTAAAATCTACTATAAAATGAAACTTCTAGGAACCAGTAAAACCAATTTGTAGTCTCTCAATCCAAGATATAAAGGGCTCTCAACAGAAAGAACTTCGAAGATAAACTCCAAGGAAAATATTCATTATTTTACATTATATGAAGAAATGAGGCATCAAGAAAAGTGAAAGTCGCTCAGTTGTGTCTGGCTCTTTGAGACCCCAAGGACTGTAGCCCAACTCTGTCCATGGAATTCTCCAGGCAAGAAAACCAGAGTGGATAGCCATTCCCTTCTCCAGGGGATCTTCCCCTCCCAGGGATGGAACACAAGTCTCTTGCATCGCAGGCGGATTCTTTACCATTTGAGCCACCAGGGAAGTAACCATGAGGGAGAGCCAAAAGAAACAACAAACAGTACATTTTTAAGTTTGCAAATTGGAAATTATAACTTTATACAGAATGTCTTTTACCATAATCTCACTCAAGCTTTGGTTCTCATTCAAGGTTAATGCAAAACTTTCTAAATACCTTACTTTCCATCTCTATTAAGATTACTGATAATTCTCGAAATTATCATACAAGATGGTTCATTTTTATTAGATGGCACTAGATGGCTGATGCTGTAAACAGCAAACTGAACTATCAGAATGTACTGATCCCCAACTACTATTTTGGAGCTACATAATCTTTAACTGCATTTTAACATATTTAGTATATCTTCAAAAACTGTATCAATCTGACTCCTCCAATCTTTTTGGATGGCCTTTTAATTTCCAAATGTTAGAAAATCTGTCCATGTTTTAAAAGAAGCGTTTGTACACACCTAAATTTAAGAAATCGTTTTTAAAGTTTAAAAGCTTAGAGGTTACAAGAATTCCAAACACCCTTCACCTTCTAATCACCTTGGTTAATTAATTAATTAAGCTTGAAATACTCATTCCAACTCTTTTCCTGGGGGAGTATTTTTAGTCTACTCCTTAATTTCAATTTGTTTAAAAATAGTGACAGATTAAACCCAAAAGCCATACATGTAATTTTAAAATGTAAGCTAAAATAACTGGTTTTAAAAAGGCAAAACAATGAAAAGAGAAATAGGAAAAATTAAATGTGGTATTATTTAAATCATTCTGATCTACATGTACTTAGACATCGTTTGCATCTTTTAATCTCTGAAATCTTGCTTAAAACGAGAAACGGTGGCCCAGAGTGGTTAACTGTTCAAGGTAGTACCAGGACATTGAGATCGGGACTCCAGGTAGGAGACGCCCAGGAAACATTTTCCCATCCCCCCTGGTCCACGTTTTACATTGCCTTCCCTGAACATAAACAGAGAGGAAAGACCGTTTTTAAGAGGCGGGACTTAGACATCCCTTAGGAGAAAGGTGACAGATTAGCGAGAATCATTCACACATCAAAAAACCCATCCGCAATCAACAGAAATCTGGAAGTCGCAACGGCCTCTGGGAGACCTAAACATGTTGTTACACGTGTCCGTTCCTTTACCACTATTATACCCCAGTCTTCTGAAATGATTATAATTAAAAGCTTAAACCTGGACATTCTTGAGTCAACCTGCAGGATAAAGTCAGTGCCGTTTTAAAGGAACCCTCTACAAATCACGCAGTGAAACCCTGGATAACCGCCACGCAGAGGGCTCCGCTCCAGTAAATTTACAAAGGGCCCCTAGAGGCAGGGTCTGTCCTCCCTTCTCCGCCACCGACTCGTAGCCACTTTCTCACTGCCTGTTTATCTCCAGCCTACTCGCATCGGTATTTCCTCTTTTTCCTCTTGAACCGATAATCCAGCAAGCACAGGAGACAGGGAGAAAGAGAAAAGCCAGGTCAAGGGGAACGAATGTCTGCGAAACCGAGATTTCCTTATGCACTTTATCAGGCACTGCCGGAGACAACCTGAAAGAGATCCGGGTCCTGCTGCAAGGGAGAAGGGGGCCTTGCGTCCAGAGTTCGATGCGCTGATTGGTTGGTCCGCCGCGGCAGGAGAAGAACCCGGATGTGTCTGGGTAGTCGTGTTGGCAGTCGGGGCTCAGAGGTTTGGGGTACTAGGCGTGCTGGCAAGCCAAGGCGGATGGCGCAGGGTTGGGCCGGCTTCTCTGAGGAGGAGCTGAGGCGACTAAAGCAGACTAAAGGTAAAGGGACGGGTCTACAGAGCTTTAATTCTTCGATCTGTTAAGGAAAGGGGCGGGGCTGCAGTTTTTGAGCGAAAGGGGGCGGGGAAAAGGGTTACCTGTGTTAGGGACGGGGAGCTGTAAGTAGGAGGACAGGATTGAGGGGGGCTCGGGAGCTGGATGCACTTGGAGCCACGGCTGAGGTGGCGGTGGGGGTGTGTGGCAGACCCACGAGACTGAGATCTACTTTTTAAAAAGAGAGTTAAGGCATCTATTTCAGGGATTTGACTTTTTCCTGGGAAAGAAATGGGACTTGGGAGAGGAAGTGACCTGTAGGAGGCTTGCTGCACAGATCAGTGGTTGGAGGGTTGGGGTCAGAGTAAAGGAAGGAGGGGCACACATCGTGTTAGAGTTAAATTGTGGTGTATTTATAGAAGCAGACTGTGATTGGGAAAAGGAAGCACAGGGATCTGAATAAATGCAGAAAGTTTCAGTTTGTCATGATACATCTGGAGTCTTGCATTCACTTCTGGTTGCCAGATGATTTTTGCAGTTCCTTCCAACTCTTGAGAGTCAGCAAACCAAAAGGGTCTTTGAGAGATTAGGTGTGAAATGTATAGCTATCTATCTACCTATCAATCTATAGACATGCATATCTACTGACTTCAGTGTAAGCTAAATTTTTGTGCTTGCTTCTCCATCTTTATAGTGTAATCACTAAATGGACTTTCACTGTTTTGTTATTTTTTAATGAGGGAATTAAGTTTGCTGATATTTGGTGAGAAACTTGTAATATAACCTGTGCTTTGTGATTGAAATTTTATAAAGTTGTATATAGTGATCTTGCTAGTACATGGTACTTCTGTGAGTTACACCACTCTTGGTCCCATAACTTACACATTCTGGGGGAAAATTAATAATCCCTTCTATTCTTTTATTATAGTGTGTGAGAAAAAGTTGGATGTTGCTCAGGTCAGCTTGTTTGTTTTTAGTATGGTGGTGAAGATAATCTAGGCCTGAGGAGTGGAAAAGGAAGTAAATTTGTAATGTGATAGCAGTGTAGATTATACGGATCGGGAAAAAGTTGACTGATCCAGAGACCTTTAAAAGCTGAATCATAAAAGTTACACTAAAGTTTGTAATTAACTGACATTCCTGGTACTAGTACCCTGCCTCTGATCTGACCCAAAGTTAAGGGTGTATTAGGGATGCTGATATAATCAGAGTTTCATCCCTGCCTTCAAAGAGCTTATAGTCTGCTGAAGATACAAACTATAATGTAATGTAATAGTAGATGTTGTACCAGAGCTTGCTACAGAATTAACAGAAATGTTACTCTGCTGGTGGTTGGATGGAGCTTGGCAGTATTTCAGAGAGATTGTGTGTTAGTAGAGGTGAGTTTGCCCAGGGAAGGAAGACTTAATGCTAAATTGAACACTGCTGCTGCTAAGTCACTTCAGTTGTGTCCGACTCCGTGCTACCCCATAGATGGCAGCCCACCAGGCTCCCCCATCCCTGGGATTCTCCAGGCAAGAGTACTGGAGTGGGTTGCCATTGCCTTCTCCGAATTGACATTGGATTTATTATTTGAAAGTACATTTCTAAATATCTCCATAATTTGGGATGGAGAGGGGATGAAGGACCTTAACTTTACGACCTATCATTTCACTGAGATGTTAGAACATAGACAACAACTAGTCTTTGACTATCTTAAGAAAACATTTCAACATTTTGTATACTCAGCCAACCACAGTGATTGAAAATAGTAGATCTCACAGCTCTGCCTCTAAATCTTTTTGTCTTGGATTTCTCATTTATAAAACTAAAAGAGCTGAATCTTTTATTTTAATGCTCCTTCCAGCTGTTCTCCAGCCTTAAAAATGTATTTAAATAATCTATGAAGATAGAGTTGGTTGTCAGCAAAAATAAAGACAGCAATAGTCTAGAGAAGCCCATAGGGCATCTGGGAAAGTCAAAAATGTTCCTCATACTCTTGTATATATTGTTCATAATATTAAAAAGCTAGAAGCAACCTAGTGTTCATTAACAAGGGAACGGATAAATAAATTGTGGTATAATCATCCACTGGGCTACTATACAGCTAGTGGGAATTGAACTACAAGCTGCGTGTATTAGCATATATAAATTTCATCGACTTAACATGTGAAAAGAGCAAATTGCAGAAGAATATATACAGTCTGCTACCATTAGTAGAAGCTCAAAATCATACAAAGCAGGTATATTCATTTAGGAATATAGGAAATAGATTTAAAAATTAAAAGAATAAAACACAAAATTTAGGATGGTGGGAAGGCAAGGGAATATGATCAAGAAGGGGCAAATGCAGTTTCAAAACTATTGATAATAGTGAAGTCAGGTTAAGCCAGGTTAAGCTGCAGTAACATATAGCCCTGAAATATCAGTTGTTTGAAATAGTAAAGGTTATTTTTCACTCTAGTTTCATGTCTAACATGGGCTAAGAGGTGATTGTTCCATATAGCCACTACACACCATGATTTGGTGCTGTCATAGTTCATTATCACTATAGCGGGAGAAGATTGTGAAGTGAGCATTGGCAATAAATGCTTCCATCAGTAGAAGATTAATAGACTCTTAGAGAATACTCTCAATAGAGTATTATACAGCATTAAAATTAAATGGCTACAGCGACATGAACAACATGGATGAATAATGGCAATATCGTATTAAGTTAAAGAAGATTATATCCTGCATGACACCCTTTATGTAAAGTTAAAATAACTAAATAATATAACATTTAAAAGAAGTATTTGTAGACACAGTATGACATAAAAAGGAAAGGAAGGGAATGATCAACATACAATTCAAATGATGATTATCTTGGGTGGGGAAAGCAGGGCTTGATTAAAGGATGTATAGCCAAGATCACAAACTCAGCCCACTGGCTTGATTTAAGCCAAAAATGTTCATTTTTTCGACCCCTCCCCCCTTTTTGGATTATCTAATCTTAAAACTTCTTTTAAATTAATACTGGGGAAATTATTTCTGGTTCACTTCTCTTCCCAGTATATTCCTGTTGCCCTTGTTTTTGTATCAGACCTAGTGCTAGTTCAGCATTGAATTGCATTGAATTGTAAGTGTAAGTGTTATGTCACTCCTGGGTCAGAGCAATTAATTGCTAAACCAAGTCCTCCTTAAGCTCTTTTCTCACCTGCCCTGGGGGCTAGCAAACTCTGACTGGATAGTCAGCCTGGAGCCCTGAGAGGCTGATCAGCAGGAAGCCCCTGCTGGCCTTCAATTGGCACGTGGCGTTAATAAGAAATAAACCTTTGTTGTTTAAAACCATAAAGTTTCCAGGGTTCTTTGCCCCTATAGCATAACCTAGATTTTCTTGATTGATACAGTTCTCTATATTTTACATAAAAATCTGAATTTTTCTAGTGAAAAATCCAAATGTCTGATAACATGGACCTAAATTTTTTAGTGACAGCTGCCATCTTTAAGGGCTTCCCTGGTGGCTCAGCTTGTAATTAATCTGCCTGCAATGCGGGAGACCTGGGTTTGATCCCTGGGTTGGGAAGAGCTGGAGAAGGGAAAGGCTACCCACTGCAGTATTCTGGCTTGGAGAATTCCATGGACTGTATAGTCCACGGTGTGGGTTAGAGGTGGCCAATGGACTGTCCCCTTTAAACTATACGTGTGCTCCCAGTTGGCCACATCCTCCTTGGTACTTGCAGCCCCCCAAAAAGTATGCAAAAGAGTATGTTCCTATTTTTTCCCCCTAATTCTTCCTAAAGACTGAATTTTTTAAGAGCAGTTTTAGGTTGATAGCACAATTGACAGGTAGATACAGAGGTTTCCCAGATAGTCCCTGCCCCAGCAGGTACATAGCCATCCCCAGTATCAACGTCTTCCGCCAGACTGACGTATTTGTTATAACTTTCATTGACCCATCATAGTCACCCGAGTCTGTAGTTTACATTAGGGTTCAGTCTTGGTGTTATACATTCCACAAGTTTGGACAAATGCATGATGTCATGTATCTGTCATTATAGTATACAGAGTATTTTCACTGCCCTAAACATCCTCTTTTCTCTGCCTGTTCATTCTCTTCTCTCCTTAAACCTTAGCAGTTACTGATCCTTTTACTGTCTGCATAGTTTTTCCTTTTCCAAAATGTCATATAGATGGAATCATACAGTATATAGCCTTTTCAGATTGTTGTCTCTCTCTTAGTAGTATGCAGTTAAGGTTCCCCCATGCTCTGTGTGGCTTGATAGCTGATATCTTTTATTTTTAGCTTTGAATAATATTCCATTGGTCTGTATGTACCACAGTTTATCCCTTCACCTACTGAAGGACATCTTGGTTGATTCCAGGTTTTGGCAGTTATGAATTAAGCTTCTATAAACGTCCGTGTTCAGGTTTTTGTGTGGATGAGTTTTTATCTCATTAAAAATACCAAAGAACACGATTGCTAAATCATATGTTAAGAAATGTTTAGTTCTATGAGAAACCACCAAACTGTCTTACAAAGTGACTACCATTTTGCATTCCCACCAACAATGAAAGAGTTCAAGTTGCTCCACATCCTCACCCTCATTTAATGTTCTCTGTGTTACAGATTCTTGGCCATTCTAATGGTTGTGTAGTGGTTCAGTTCAGTTAAGTCCCTCAGTCATGTCCGATCCTTTGTGACCCCATGAACTGCAGCATGCCAGGCTTCCCTGTCCATCACCAACTCCCAGAGTTTACTCAAATGCATGTCCATTGAGTCAGTGATGTCATCCAACCATCTCACCCTCTGTCATCCCCTTCTCCCGCCTTTAATCTTTCCCAGCATCAGGGTCTTTTCAAATGAGTCAGTTCTTCACACCAGATGGCCAAAGTATTGGAGTTTCAGCTTCAGCATCAGTCCTTCCAATGAATATTCAGGATTCATCTCCTTTAGAATGGACTGGTTGGATCTCCTTGCAGTCCAAGGGACTCTCAAGAGTCTTCTCCAACACCACAGTTCAAAAGCATCGATTATTCAGCACTCAACTTTCTTTATAGTCCAACTCTCACATCCATACATGACCATACATGACCACTGGAAAAACCATAGCTTTGACTAGATGGAGCTTTGTTGGCAAAGTAATGTCTCTGCTTTTTAATATGCTGTCTAGGTTGGTCATAAGTTTTCTTCCAAAGAGCAAGCATCTTTTAATTTCATGGCTGCAGTCACCATGTGCAGTGATGTTGGAGCTCAAGAAAATGAAGTCTCATTGTTTCCATTGGATCCCCATCTATTTGCCATTTGCTATTTGTGTAGTGGTATCTCATTTTAATCTGCATTTCCCTGTGGTATATGGTTTAGATTCTTTTCATATGCATAGTTGTTATGTGTATATCTTCTTTGGTGACAAGGTATCTGTTAAGGTTTCTGACCCATTTTTTAATGAGATTGTTTTCTTATTGTTGAGTTTTAAGAGTTCTGTGTATATTTTAGATAGCAGTCTTTTATTAGATGTGTCAGTTGCAAATGTTTTCTTCCAGTTTGTGGCTTGTCTTCTCTTCCTTTGACATTGTCTTCCACAGAGCAGAAGTTTTTAATTTTCATCAACTATAGTTTATCAGTTATCTCTTTTGGTATTATATCTGAAATTCACTGCTATACCTGACATCTTCTAGATTTTCTCCTGTGTTGTCTTTTAGGAGTTTTATAGTTGAGTTTTGCGTTAGGTCTATGATCCATTTTGAGTGAAAGGTATAAGGTCTGTGTCTAGATGTATTTTTGTGCCATTTGTTGAATATTTTTGTTCTATTGTATTGCCTTTGCACCCTTGTCAAAGATCAGTTGACTGTATTAAAATAGGCCTATTGCTGGGCTCTCTATTCTATTCCATTGATCTTTATTCTATTCTTCTGCTAATTCCCACTGTCATGATTACTATAGTTTTATAGTAAGTGTTAAAGTCAAGTAGTGCCAGTCCAACTTTGTTCTTCAATATTTTATTGGTTATTCTGGATCTTTTGCCTCTCTGTATAAACTTGAAAATCAGTTTGTTAGTATCCACAAAATAACTTGCTGGGATTTTAATTGGTATTGCTCTGAATCTATAGATGAGTTTAGGATGAACTGATTGACATCTTGACAATGTTGAATCTTCTTATTCATGAATGTGGAATATCTTTCCATTTGTTTAGTTCCCTGATTTCATTTGAATTTTGTAGTTTTCCTCTTAGATCTTGTACATATTTTGTTAGATTTATATCTAAGTAATTCTTTTTTTTTTTTGAATGCTAACATAAATGTAACTGTGGTTTTTTATATCAAATTCCACTTGTTCATTGCTGCTAGGAAAGTGATTGGTTTTTGTATATTAATCTTATATTCTGCAACCTTGCTATAATGACTTACTAGTTCCAAAAGGTTTTTTTTGTCATTTGTTTAATTCTTAAGTGACCTGATTTGTTGTTTGGGAGTTTAAAAATTAGCATTTTTAATCTCATAGGTAGGTTCTGTGAAAATGCAAAATAAAATGGAAGCTGCATTACTGACTTTCAGAGAGATATTAATAATTCAACTAACAAGTATAACTGAAAGGTAAGCAGGCTCAATGACATTTTCTGATGGTGTGAATAAAGATCAGTAGCCTAGAATAGGTTTCTGTTGCAAGATATAGTACACTACTTGTGATTCTGGCTAAAGTCAATAGCAATAACATTTTACTTTTGATTATATGTCTTTTGAAAATATTTTCTTCCCATATTTCATTTAATTCTTACATCAACTCCTTGAGTTAAGTAAAGCAAGTAAATTTTCAACCAGTTTGATGAAGAAACTGAGGTGTAGAATATTAATAATCAGTTGACTTGCCTAAGGTTACTGAGGTGGAGAAAAGCAACAATGGAAATTTGACTCTCAAGCTTTAACTCTCCTTTGGGAAATGTAAATAATAAGCTTATGTTGTTTCAGAGGTCATTATTAGGTTTTACAAACCCCATTTAGTTCATTTACAAAAACTTATCAGTGTCATTTCTTGGGCACTTATTGGAATATATCACTTATTGATCTTAAGTATAGTGTGAATGTGAGTCAGAGTCTCCAGTTGTCTGACCTACAAGGTTAATACTGGTATGGACAGTCCAAAAAGTACATTTAATTACTTTCTTATCATTTAATCCATAATACTTTTTTAAAAAGACTTCTCCCGGTTATTTTGTCTTCCTCTATTGCTTTGCTCAGGCTGCTATTAAAATTAGCTTGCATACATTGATTAAAGGCTAACTGCACTTTGGGGAACGTAGGCCCAGGCTGTTTGGAAGATGAAAGGAAACAATTTAGGGTTAACTAGCATCCCTAAAATTAAAAGACTTCATTCGGTAATACTTTGTGTATTGTGTCTACCTATGTATCAAATTACCCTAAGATCTGTTAAAATTTAAGAAAGGTGAAGCCCATTTGAAAAAAGACACCATTTTATTTCAGAAGTACAGACAGAACCATCAATCAAACTTAAGACATATCAGTGAATTCATTTGTCTACCAACTTCAGTCATACTAGATTCTTCTGACAGCAAATCAGGATGAAACCTTGCTTTGTATTCTAAGGCCTAACTCACAAAGAAATGGACTTCCTTAAAGATAAATTGAGAAGTAGGATAGTTTTTGTTAAATATTAGCAGTATGATCAGAGAACTGTCAAATTCTGCAGGAAGATGGCAGGTTTTCCCCTGGAATTTTAAGGAAGACAAGGGAAGAAAAACCCTGCAGAATTACTAGAGTTTAATGTTAATGCTTTATTTTCTTAGAGAAGTTATAATTATTTGCTGCTCACACAAAGGAATTTTTCTCTGTTCTTTTTTTTATGTATAGATCCGTTTGAACCACAGCGGCGTCTCCCTGGGAAGAAAAGTCGACAACAACTTCAGCGAGAAAGAGCCCTTCAAGAGCAAAGTCAAAAATTTGGACTTCAAGATGGGCCAACCTCATTACCTCCAGAGCAGCTGCTTTCTGCACCAAAACAAAGATTTAATACTCAGAGACCATATTCTTCTCCTCCTACTCCCCTTATACTCACCTCTCCTGTTGGTGATGGAAAACCACAGGGTACTGAAAGTCAACAAAAGGAACTGGGACTTAAGAATTCCCATGAAGTTCACAAAAATGCTGAGGTTCTGCCTCTAAAAGCAGATTGCCAATTGGAAAAAAAGAAAGTGGAATTGTTAGTAAGTCTATATATCCATGAGACTTTCTTTCCATTTTACTTTTTTTTTTCCCCATTGAACTTTGAAGAAATACAGTTTTAATATTTTGTTTGTTTGATAGTCTAACCTAGAAATGTGATGAATAAACTGTTGAAAAATAGCTATGACCTAAATATAAGTAGCAGTGTTAAGCATTTTGTATGTTTTATGTTATTTAGTCTTCTCAACAGTCTTAGGATGCATGTTCATTGTTTTCACTTTACAGATGCGATATCTTAGAAAAGATACCGTATTCCCAAAGTGAATACCCTGCTAATAAGTAATAGAGTTGGGGTTCACATGCAAGTCTCTGGATCCAAAGTCTGTGCCCTTTACCCTCACCAGAACCAGTTCTTATATGTATGATACTCCTCCCCAGACTGAACCCATTCTTTGAACTTTCTGATAGCATCTTCACTTACCCAGAAAAGGGTGCTTGTGAAGAGACATGAAGATCAAAGGAAAGAGTATAGGGAATTGAGAGGACAAATTAAATAATTAGTCATTAGATTTCTTTATTTGTTGTATTGGTATTAGAAACCACTTCCTGAATTTAGTTTAGCCACATTCTTGTGGTGATTGCCATTCTGTGACTTGTGAATTCTTATAATCAGTTTTTTTCTATTATATAACTTACGTATGAATAGCCCTTCTTTGTTTCTCCTGATTTATCACTCACAGGGAAGAAAGAATAGTCTCTGTTTCTGTTTTCCATTTTCTGAGTCACTCTTTTTCAAAGTGTTGTATGTTTTATCTAATCTCAGCTCTTTTTCTAATCTCTGCTGATCCAGATTCTCTACTAAGTTTAAAGTGTTTCCTGCCCACCAGGGTTTACAGCCAAGAAATCATTTTGACAAGAGATATAAAGCCATATGAATTATGAAACCAAAATTAAATGTGCCTACATTTAATGTTTTAAATGTAATCTAGTCTCATAGTTCTGAAACAAGTTGCGGGGGGTGGTTTAAATTGGAAAATTGAGATTGAATGTCATTAGGAAAATTATTATTATCATTTTAGGTACTTGAGAAAATTTTCGTAGAAGAAATGTCATCTCGGGAATGGTTGTTGAAAAGGAGAAATTCTGAGGCTATAAGAGAGGAAAAGGAAAGCTATATATTAGAGAATGTTCAGAGATGACATCTCACTTTTCTGAAAGAGGCACATGATAGCCCAGAAAATTGTAGAGAATTAAAGAAGTATGAAGAAGGGCTTGGAAGCTGAAGATGCCTATCTAGTGAGTTCCTTGACCCCAAAGGGGAGATGATGCTCTGATAAAACTAACCGAGAACATCCAGGTGTCAGTGCTGCGGATCCTTTGACAGAGTGTACTGGTTTGAGCTGCAGCTAAGATCTGGGGAGGAGAAGCCTGCAAACAGTAAAAATGAGCAAGGACCAATGGTAGCCCTAAGGTGGAGATTGTAGGAATAAAGAGAAAAGGATAATTTTGCAAGCAGTTACTAGGTCTCAGAAGGGAGATTTTTGATACAATGGCTATGAGAAATGACAGTAATAGGGACAAAAGGCTTTGTCATTACCTTGTTTAATTTGCATTGACATCAAGTATGTGAATTTACAGAAAATTTTAATGTATTTCAGAATTGGATAGATTGGAAGACAATTCATGTTTGTAGATCTTTGGAGTTTTTTTTGAGCCCAGCATTCAAGTCTTATTTCGTAGTGTTTCATTCTTTAAAAACGAGAGCTAGAAAGAAGTAAACAAATTGAAAGAAAAATGTATGAAATAAACATTGGTTATTGTTTGTTACAGAAAACTCTTAAAAGATTTGACATTAGCTATAGGACAATTTATTTTGCTATCTATTTTGCATATAATACATGATTAACTTAAACAAGTTTCTTTGTACTCCTAAAAAATGCCATAGTACTCTGGCTTCAAGTTTGTGGGTTTCCAGCTTATATACGTATAGTGGATTTCAAAGGGCCAATTTATCTAAGCCTTTACATCAAATTATAGTCTTTGTTCCTATTAGAACAAAATAATGATCTGCAGATGGCTTCCTTTTAAGAGAACTTTTTTTGGGGGGGAAAAATATATATATATATATATAAAATCTGGTTGATTGAATTTTATACTTAGAAACTGAGACTGGCAAGGTGTGGAAAAGTACAAAAAGCTCATTTTTATACATTTGCTCCCAAGGCAAGAAAAATCTCGTTGGGAAGTCCTCCAGCAAGAACAGCGGCTAATGGAAGAGAAAAATAAACGTAAGAAAGCTCTTTTGGCTAAAGCTATTGCAGAAAGGTGAGGCACCTGAACCAGGAGAGGTTGTTTGTAACCTGTAATCAGTTTTGTCTGTTCTGTATTTATTTTCCTATGTCTGTTCTAATAAATGACATTTTCTCTACAGTCATTACTTTTAAGACCTATTAAACAAATTATGCTTTACAAGTGATACAGAGATTCCAATCTTAATTTATTAAGGCTTTTAGAGCATAGATTATAATGTATTTATGAATATAGATGCAGTTAAAGCTTAAGATCATCATCAGTGTTTTTTAGTTTTAACCAACTACATACTCATAAGGGAGCAGTAAATAGCTGTCGATATAAGTAAATTGGGCTTCCCTGGTGGCTCAGATGGTGAAGAATCTGCTTGCAGTGTAGGAGACCCGGGTTTGATTCCTGGGTTGGGAAGATCCCCTGGAGAAGGGAATGACAACCCACTCCAGTAATCTTGTCTGGAGAATTCACATGGACAGGGGAGTCTGGCAGGCAACGGTCCATTAGGTCGCAGAGAGTCGGACATGACTGAGCAACTAACACTTTCACTTTCTTTCTTCATAAGTAAGTTAGCAACAAATGCAGGTTTTAATTTTGACCTAAGCCTTAATCATCTGACATGTAGAGGAATAAGATTATTCCGAGTAAGTGACTTATACTCCCACAAATCTTAATTGTATTTTTTATGGCCATTTTTCTTAAAATTTTATCCTGCCCCCACTGATAAAAGATACATGATATAACTTAACTTTATCCATGACTCTAGGTCACCCTTAAGAGCGCTGTTTTATATTGCGTGTGATTCTGCTTTTCTCTCCCCTTCAGAACCAGTTTGTCAGCAGTCCCTTTTCCCTTGCTGCCTTGCACAGGCCTGGAACAGCATCAGTCCCGTTTGAGCCGCTTTCCCATCCCTTACCCACTCTTCCCTTTTAGTTTGTAGTTTCTGGTATGCTGTGGCCTTAGGAAACCAAGCTCAGTCAATAAAGTAGTGTTTGAGAATAGTGAGAACTAAATGCCAACAAGTATTCAGTGGCATTTTTTTTTTTAGATCTCCAGAAAAGTCTAGCAGAACTGTTTCTCATTAAAGCTAGGGTATGTGTCAGGGGGAGAGGAAGGCATAGGGCTGGAGAGAACGGTAAGTAGGTATCAGAGTAATTCAGGATTTTATCTGCCAAAGGGATATATGTATTTAAAACTAATGATTTTTTTTTCTCTTACTGTACATCTTGATCTTTCATGAAGCATAGAAAATTTCAACTTGACTTACATTTCAAGAAGGAAACAGTGTGATTATTGAAATGCATTTTAGTAGTCTTCAATTTGGAAGAGGTTAGGGAGGCTGTTTACTGGAGATTTTACAAAAAGATTTACAGGCTCAGTACTTGTTTTTCTTTATATGATTTTGATTTAAGACAGCACTGCTATAGACAGACATGTAAGGAAATGCAGCCTGGTTAGATTATTAATAAATGGACAGTGGGTTATTAAAGCACGTGTGCTCAGTTGTATCCCACTCTGTGACCCCATGGCCTGTAGCCCACCAGGCTCCTATGTTCCTGAGATTTCCCAGGCATGAATGCTGGAGTGGATTGCCATTTCCTTCTCCAGGGGATCTTCCCAACCCAGGGATCAAACCTGTGTCTGTTGCCTCTCCTGTTTGGCAGACAGGTTCTTTACCACTGAGCCACCTGGGAAGCCTGAATCATTAATATTTGAAATAAAAAAATCACTTGGTTAACTTTTGTAGACAGTAAACAAGAGTAAATGCATAATGGAGTAGAAATCAAGTCACAGTATGGTGGTTTTGTTGAGAGTTTTATTTTCCTTTGAGAATGTGTATGACATTTTGAAACAAGTAAAATCGTGATTAAAGGTTGGCTTTGTATTTGTTTATTGTTTCTGAGGTAGATGATGTACTTGGGAGTGATGAGAGGGCTGAGGTTGCCCTTAAACAAGGAGGCAAATAGAGTGTTTGGTTTTGAGCCCTGGAAAAAATTTTGAGGACCTGTAGTTTTGCCTACAGAAGAGGAGTCAAAACAATAAAAGTTTGAAGAAATGGGTCTTCAAAATTAAAACCACATAGACATTCTCAGACATACAAAGAAATGATGTTTAATGCTGGCATCTCTTCTCGGTGTCCATTGAAATGAAAATGGGCTTTGCAAGAAGAGTTTAAAGAATTTGAAAAGCTGTGTTCAATACTCTAATGTATCCAGTTCTCTATACAAGTACATCCTTTTAGTGCTTAGGGAATGAGTATAGACCTATGAGTGAATGATTTATTGTTATTTTTTAAGTATTACTTTTTCTCTTGTGTCTAAAAACAATATAGTAATAAAATTTGGAATCATAAGAGGAAAAAGTGCAAATGCTGCTTTGGAGATATACTAAAATATTACTAGCATTAGTTTTATTTCAGTTTTTCTGGTTTTTTTCTAGTTTTTAAAATTGTATACTATAATCATATTGTATATACAGTAGATTGGTTTTTTCAGTTGTATGTGGACATGTGATTTTAAAATGTTTTAATTTTTCCACTCATGTTCCTCATTTTATAGATCTAAAAGAACCCAGGCAGAAACCATGAAACTGAAGAGGATCCAGAAGGAGTTACAGGCTTTAGATGACATGGTGTCAGCTGACATTGGAATCCTCAGGAACCGGATTGATCAGGCGAGCCTCGACTATTCATATGCTCGGTGAGTTGCTGCTGCTGCTGCCAAGTTGCTTCAGTCGTGTCCGACTCTGTGTGACCCCATAGACGGCAGCCCACCAGGCTCCCCGGCCCTGGGATTCTCCAGGCAAAAACACTGGAGTAGGTTGCCATTTCCTTCTCCAATACATGAAAGTGAAAAGTGAAAGTGAAGTTGCTCAGTTGTGTCTGACTCTTAGCGACCCCATGGACTGCAGCCTACCAGGCTCCTCTGTCCATGGGACTTTCCAGGCAAGAGTACTGGAGTGGGGTGCCATTGCCTTCTCCTTCAGTGAGTTAGGAGTCTGATTTAGTTAATGTATATTGTTAGCTGGGCCAGAGGCATTTATGTATATCATCGTTAAGCCTCACAACGATAGTATTAGGTGCTGTACCTACTCCGGTTTTCAGTCAGTTCAGTCACTCAGTTGTGTCCAACTCCTGGAGCTTGCTCAAACTCATGTCCATCAAGTTGGTGATACCATCCAACCACTTCATCCTCTGTCATCCCCTTCTCCTGCTTTCAGTCCCAGCATCAGGGTCTTTTCCAGTGAGTCAACTCTTTGTATCAGGTGGCCAAAGTATGGGAGCATCAGCTTCAGCATCAGTCCTCCTAATGAATATTCAGGACTAACTTCCTTTACAACTGACTGGTTTTTTCTCCTTGCAGTCCAAGGGACTCTCAAGAGTCTTCTCCAACACCACAGTTCAAAAGCATCAATTCTTCAGTGCTCAGCTTTCTTTTTGGTCCAACTCTCAAATCCATACATGACTACTGGAAAACCATAGCTTTGACTCTATGGACCTTTGTTGGCAAAGTAATGTCTCACTTTTTAATATGCTGTCTAATCAAAGTATCTCCTTCTTGAAGTCTTCATTAACTCTTAAATCTGCCCTATACATTAACCTTGTTATATCCCTGTTAGAGGATTTCTTGCTTTATTTATTAACATTTTGGTCTCTCCTGCTAAGCCATCAGCTGTTTAACATTTGAGACTCTTTAAAAGTCTGAATGACTTCCTCCAGAACTCTATATTATTCTAACACCAAGTCTGTGCTCTTTCTTTAAGAAATTTTGATTATCTGAGATGGTCTAAGGATTAGCCTAGTTCTCATTTCAGTTTTCATCAAAGAAAGATCTAGTTTATTTTTTAAAAGCCTTTGAGTATTTTAAGGAAAATACCACTCTGTATTGAAAGCTTGAAGTTTTTTTCTTTTCTCTTTTTCAATTATGCTCTGTGTAAAATAGTTTGCTATCACATGTTTCCTTGGTTTCAATGACTGGCATTTTTTTAAGAGAAAAAATCATCATTGCATGTTCTCAAAACAAACACATGTAAAGAATTACATGAACTTTAAACAGATAAAAGAGCAAAAAAATTAAGTCCAATTTCAGGGTTTTCAGTCTTTTCAACATCGCTTTAATCATCCTGGTTTGTCTTTTTTCACAAGGGAATGCTGTGTTAATGACTCAGTTTTGCATCTTTCTCTGTAACAGTAGAAATCAATCAGAATGCCTCATTAGTCCAGAGTAAACCACAGCATCAGAATGTTTATATAACAATTTAATAAAGCGGAAATGCTTGATTGTGGTTTTTAATTCACTGTTTATTGTTTAAGAAAGAGGTTTGTGGTGTCCTTGTGATTTTTGTAATTGTTGTTTGACCATATGCTATCAGACCTAATGGGTTGCTTTTATTAATTAACTGCATAAATTAATGCCATCAGTAGCTGATAACTGGTGGTTCCATTTCCATTAATAAGGTCATTAAGGAGGTAACCAAGATTTTATTAAGATTAGACTAAGCCCAGATTTTTAGCACATTTTTCCTCTGTAACAAGTTTGCCAGAGGAATGTTTTTATGCCTTTTTAGCTCTTTAAATGAATAATTCTGATTATTCTGGATGTCTCAACAGAAAAATCATTTGATCATGTTTTAATTCTGTCCTAGGGGAGGGCTGGAGAAGGATGCCTTTGTACATTGAACATTATATAAGAAATGCCATTGTTTTAGCCTTCAGAGAACCACAAAGAAGGTGGGCTTGCTGGTTAAAGGAGACAATATCCCAATATATGAGTATTTTTTCATGACATTTTTGTACACTTTATATAGTAAAAAGATTTTACATGATAAATTGTTGCATCTCTTAACAAGCTAAAGATGACAGTTTGTCATGGTACTAACACTGATATAGATGTTTGTGAATATCCTTATTGTATGTGTGACATTATTTTTAAAAAAATAAGCTCTTGAATTAAGTCAAAGAGAGCCATAGACAATTTAGCCTAGAACCAGGGTTGTATTTAGCCTAGAACTAGTGTCAAGCAGAAGATTAAGACAACATTTTCTAAATTTACAGCTGTGGTTGTTAGGCAGTTATAGATTGGTGGTAATAGTATTATGGTCTAGACTTCTACTGAAGGTAATCCCCAGGGTAGTCTGTTTCATTGGTTCTGTGGGAGATTTCCTTGACTTTGTTTAAATAAAAATACTGTTGTTCTGCCCACAAAAGTTTCTTCTATACAAATAGGCCAGAATTCACCTTAAAACTGGTTCCTGTAGAGCAGTGTCAGGGTGAACACCTCTGAGAAGACGACATTTGGAGTGAGCCAGCTGGAGAGGGTTGTCACGGCTGCTGCTGTTCACAGCTGTGATTACAGTGCTGCCCTGTGCTGCGCAGACCAGCTTGTAAAACTGAGAGTGGCTCCCTGTAGAACTTTTCTTTAACCCTCAGTATACTGGGAAAGATTGAAGGCAGGAGGAGAAGGTGACCTCAGAAGATGAGATGGTTGGATGGCATCACCAATTCAATGAACTTCAGTTTGAGCAAATTCCAGGAGATGGTGAAAGACAGGGAAGCCTAGTGTGCTGCAGTCCATGGGGTCGCAAAGAGTTGGACACAACTGAGCAACTGAACAACAAAATACCAGGAAAAACAATGTTCGCTATTTGCCTTCCATGTTTAATAGACTCTGCCATGTGTATGTCCACACATGCGCGCGCGCGCACACACACACACACACACACACACACACACATATAAATGTTCTCAGTTGCTCAGTAGTGTCTGACGCTTCGGCAGCCCCAAGGACTGTAGCCCACCAGGCTCCTCTGTCCATGGAATTCCCCAGGCAAAAATACTGGAGTGGGTTGCCATTCCCTTCTCCAGGGGACCTTCCTGACCCAGGGATCAAATCCAGGTCTCCCACATTGCAGGTGAATTTTTTACCGCTGAGCTACCAGGGAAGCCATATTGATCTGATAGGACTGCCATAACAAATTATGGAAAAGTCAGTGGCTTAAAACAATGAAAATTTATTCTCTTGTGCTTCTAGAAACCAGAAGTCTGAAATCAGATGTTAGCAGGGTTGCCATTCTGTCAGAGACTCTAGGGAAGAATATAGTCCTTGTCTCTTCTGGTGTCTTGTGGCTGAAGACATACCTTGGCTTGTGGCTGAACTACTCAGTTCTGGGCCTCCAAGGTCACATTGCTTCCTCCTGTTTTCTCTCAAAACTTTCTCTGCCTCTTTCTCAAAAGGAAACATGCAGTTGCATTTAGTACCCAGCTGGATAATCCAAAATAAATTCTTCTTAATATCTTAAACTTTGTCACATCTTTTGCCATTTGAGGTAATGTTCATAGATTCTTGGGAATAGGAAGCGAATATCTTTGGGGGGTCATTTTTTAGCCTGCCACAACATGCATCTTTTGATTTGTCTAATAACTGCAAAATGGGCTTCCCTGGTGGCTCAGATGGTAAAGAATCTGCCTGCAATCCAGGAGACCCAGGTTCAAACCCTGGATCAGGAAGATCCCCTGGAGAAGGGAATGGCTACCCACTCCAGTATTCTTGCCTGGAGAAGTCCATGGACAGAGGAGCCTGGAGGGTTACAGCCCATGGGGTTGCAAACAGTGGGACAACCAAGTGACTAACACTTTCACGTTCAATAACTGCAAATGTCTCCTCTGTAAATTTTCTGTGCTCTTCTGGGCAGAAAATGAAAAATAATCCTCACTTGTGTTTAGTGAAAGCTAAGAGCAGATTATAAGTATGATGTTTCCAGTCTAATTTTATACTTTATTAAAAGGTGATGTAATACTTTGGCAAAACAGTAAGGAAACTAAGCAGTTCATTATTGTATCATCCTTTTAGGTCATTCCATCATTCTCTATTTTCTTATTATTTTAATTTTTCAGCATACATGGGAATAATAGATGAGTAATGAGGAAGTAATTCCTAGGGTGAGGAAATGACAAATGTTTCAAAAAACAGGAAAAACTGTATTTCAACAATCCGATAATGTAGCTTAGATTTCTAAAAGGGCCCAGTGGACTGATAAAGTAACTGTAAAATATAGTCTATTTTTCAAAATATTATAAGTAAATTTTCTCTTTGTTCTCTGGAAAACTTCTAAGAAAGAATAAACATTATGATATATTGATACTTACAAGTAGTTAGAACTGTTCAGAAAAGAAACTAAAGAACTAAAAGGTCTAAGAACACTTTTAGTTTCATCGGGACCTAATGCATGCCAAGGGTTAATGGTGTTTTAAAAAATTTTCAGGGATACTGAAACCAAGAGATAGTTTCTAGAATCCTTTAAATAACATTCATTAAATCATTCAAGATCCCTTTAAAATAACAAAATGATTCTATAATTACATTTCCAGTTCAATTTGTCTTACTGTATTATGTATAATGCTCTTATTATTCTGTTCCAAAGTATGTCTTCATAGTCTGATTTGGTATTATCCACCTGACCCCCAGACTTGTAGTGCAGCTTGTGAAACTAATCAATATTTTTTGAACATAAATCACTGTTAAAAAAAAATATATATGTATATATATATGCATGTTTCTGGCCAGAGGACTTTAAATAAATAAACAAAATGCAGAATCTTCAATGATTTATTCAGAGTGAAAGATCAATGGAAACCTAGGGACCGATTAGCAAATTTTATTTCAATTCAGCATTCATGAGCCTAGTTGGTAAATCTTTACTGACTGACTTTGACTGACTGAGGCTGACCACAGACTTGCAGAGAAGGAGGGCTTGAGTCAAGGGGAGGGACAAGATACATATACCTCTAGAGAATGTTGTCAGCTCTCAAGCTTGATGAAAGAACATTCATAGCTAGGATATTATAAAATATGGGAATAAGGGATCCATATACCCAGCATACCCTCCTTTGTAACAATTCTTTTAACATAAGGGTAGTTGAAAAACAGCTCGTTCTTATTCTTATATTTACAAGATGACAGTAAAAAAAATTAGATGTGAGAAACGAACATTATGTAAAAGTTTTCAAATATAAACCCTAAGTTCTTAAATTGTACATAAGTTTAATTGTAAATATTTGTTTGTGTGCTTAGTTGCTCAGTCATGATCCCATGGACTGTAGCCCGCCAGGCTCCTTTGTCCATGGGATTCTTCAAGCAAGAATACTGGAGTGGGTTGCCATGCCCTTCTCTAGGGAATCTTCCCCACCCATGGATCAAACCCAGGTTTCCTGCATTGTAGGCAAATTCTTTACCATCTGAGCCACCAGGGAAGCCCAGATACATGTTTAGTGATATACTAACAGTTCTGTTTAATTCTGGTGCTCTGAAGAGGAAGTTCTGTTTCTTGAATGCCTACCAGGCACTGGGCTAGACACTTGCCCTATTTTTTCTATTTAATGCTTAGTTAACACTACTATGAGGTATTACTATCATCACCATTTTATAGACAAACCAAGACTTAGTTCACGAAACTACCCCTGCTCACCATACTGGAATCTTTAGTCACTGCATGCCTTTTTTTCAGCCTCTTCCACTGGAACGTGGCTGTGTTTTGTTTTCATGATGTCAACATGTGCCTGGGGCACACTTGATAACAAAAATGGGAACCCCAGAACATTTAATCCATAAACTGAACTGAGGAGCCTAGCATGACCAGGCACTAAGGGTTCTGTTCAATCTGATATAAGTCAAGCCAAGCCAACCCAGCCAGAAAGAATTTTGGAACATGGAGGCGCTGATTGAAGAGAATTTGATATCATACAGCTGGTGGCCATATTGGGCTGTGAATATGATAGGAAAGCCTAAAGGAAAGAAACTCTGGTTTCTGACCATTGAAGAGAAGAGCCCTTTATTCTGATGACATGCCTGTGAGATTGCCTCTTATATCCTGCAGTAAAACCCCCTCTGTACTTGAGCTAGTATGACTCAGTATCTATTCATCACATCCAGAAAAGGCTTTTGCCAAAACACGTACACACATTGTAAATGGCAAAGGTAGGTTTTGAACCCTGGATTCTCTAAAAGCAAGGCCTTTTATTTATTTATTTTTCACTGTATTTCCTTCTGAGAGACTCTTGCATAAGGAGATCATACCTATTTCTTTTTTGCCATAACTCTCATACTGGAAATTACTATTACATTGAGTAAGGTAAGGCAGGGCTTCCCTGGTGGCTCAGCAGTAAAGAATCCGCCTGTAATGCAGGGGACTCAGGTTCGATCCCTGAGTCAGAAGGATCCCCTGGAAGAGGGCATGGCAACCCACTCCAGTACTCTTGCCTGGAGAATCTCATGGACTGAGGAGCCTGGCAGGCTACAGTCCATAGGATCGCAAAGAGTTGGACACGACTGAAGCGACTGAGCATGCACGCACTCAAGGTAAGGCAGTCAACAGGTAAGACAGCATAGCCTTCACAACTGTTGGTAGTAACTAAATAGAATAATTAGTTGGTAGGAGGAATCAACCTCTTCTAGACAAAAAGAAAAGCGACACATTATATGGAAAGGCAAATTTAAAAAAAGGGAGATCGTAAATTGACCTCCTCAGTAGAATTACCCTGCATCAAGTAAGACTGGCATATCTACCTATGTAGTTTCTATATATGTAAAAATAATTGACTTTTCTTAGTAAAAGTCTCACAGTAGTCTGTTGCAGAGTGGACAGGGTGAAAACAACCTGGGGCTTCTCAACTGGGGGCAGTTTTGCCCCTGAGGAGACGTTTGGTAATATCTGGAGACATTTTTGGTTCTCCCAAGCAATAGGTGCTACTGTCCATGTCTTTCTCCACCAAAAGGTTTCTCCCTTTTCTAATCCATTGAGTCAAGAGATACAGATTTTTCTGCTTTCTCCATCCACTGTTTTACCTCTCATAAATTTAACTGGCTATATGCTAGAGCTGGCTTGCCCTGCTTCATAAGAGAGTTTGTGTATCTCTTCCCAGTTCTGCATTCAGGGATATCACATCAGTAGCTTGAAACTGGCCGTAGTAATCATAGGTTTACTACAGAAATTGACAAACACTGCATATTAGGGCTTTCCCCTACTGGAGCTAGCACGCCACTGAATTAACTTTTCAGCCCGGTTTCATTCACGCACAGCCTTGGAAAGAGAAAATGGGCACAGGAAAATGTGTTTAGGTTAGGAGAGTCCAGATGTGCATTCTGTGGAAGTTTCAGCAGCAGTACCCTACTTGGTCTAACATGTAGACAGCTGTTTGTAAAGTATTAATAGCCATATTTTCTTCATACATCATTTTTTCTGGTGTTGGAGTTACTATGTCTAGCCCTCTGACTGTCTCCTTCAATAGCTGATTAATAGACCAGTGTTTCTATCTGCTCCTGCAGGAAGCGGTTTGACAGGGCTGAAGCAGAGTATGTGACAGCAAAGCTAGAGCTGCAGCGCAAGACTGAGCTTAAAGAGCAGCTCACTGAACACCTTTGTACGATCATCCAGCAGAACGAGCTCCGCAAGGCCAAGAAGTTGGAGGAGTTGATGCAACAACTGGATGTGCACGCTGACGAGGAGACTTTGGAGCTCGAGGTGGAGGTGGAGAGGCTGCTGTGTGAACAAGAAGCAGAAGCAAGGAAACAAGTGGTTCATTTAGAGAGGTCATTTCAGCCTTCTGGAGAGAGCGTGACCCTAGAGTTGGCTAAAGAGAACAAAAAGCCTCAAGACCAGGCTGCTTCCCCAAAGGTAGACGAACAGGGGAAAAACTCCAATAGCATTGCCCTTCTCGATCCAGAACGGCCAAATGAAGAGGTTGAAACTGCTGTAAAAGACATTTCAGCTTCTCTTATCACGTGAAATGTCTGTGTTTGTTCTTTACAATTAAATAGGGTATTCAGTAGACTTTCTGTTGTATATTATGCCATGACCTCTGATAAATGCCCCTTCAAAACAATATTAATTTTTAAATCCATTAGTTTTAGTATAACATGTTTGGAGGTTCTAGAAAAATCTCAGATTATGATAGTTTTTTATATGTGGGCATAGTTCACCTTGATTTTAATCCAGGTCTTCCATTGTATCCTTATCACTGGGTGAAAACAAGTGATTTTAAAGGATGGAAGAAAAACTACATGGTTAATTGTTTTTGCAGACCAGGTGAATACCGAAATGTAAAAGTGAAAAATGATAATCGGTATCTACTGGAACTTATTTAACTTCTCCTGGGAGAAATGTTGGAAATGAGAGTTCTATTTCATGTAATCTATAAAGAGACACGAAAGCTAACGTGGAAAAGAGAATGAGAGACAAAACTTCAAAAGTACTAGGTTGAATTATCTATTCAGATCTTACTCGTGTAAAATACAACTTGGAAGTTATAGTTTACAAAAAGAACCAGATACCTTAAGTTGCTGTTGATATACATGTACACACATACAAACATAGATATGTATAAATATACCATGGTATATATAATTGTACTATTACTATATTGTCTCTTTTCTAATCAGCACATTGCTTAAATTTAGGCAGTGAAAACCCTTCTATAGGCTGAAAATAATACAGAAAATCTTGTTGCTACTTTTGATTATTTAAAGTTGATACATTTTTTTCCTTAAAGTTACCTGTATGTGTTTTATATGTTGGATATAAATTATCCTGTCGTGGAACATTAAAATTGTTAAAATGATGGTTTTTTTATTACTTCAATAATTTGTTAATTACCATCACTAATACTTGACCACTACATTGTACTATATGTGAATGTGTAACTATCACGTGAAATTATGATCTATTTATCAGAAATTCTGAAAGTACAAATATTACATTTTAAGGCTTAGAGAACTATTATAAAAGAAGATAAAGACAAATGTAATATTGTATCCATTATAAGTTCTGAAAAAGTTGGGGATATCCTATTTTAAAATGAGTTTGTTTAAAGATATTACCTTCTAGGAATGCAGGTGAGCTTTTTATATTATGTAATTTGAGTTGAATTTATAGCTTTCCATTACTGACTTCTCCGAACAGAAACACTTAGATAGTTGTTTTTTATTTATGAATTACGTACATAAAAACTGAAAGCTTCATTGTTCAAAACACTTATTTTTCTAATGAATAAATGATTCTGATGCATTTATAATGTGACAAGTTTAAACACTTGAGTGTGTATTCTTAAGCACTTTGTGGCAATAATGCATCCTGTTTGTTCATGTGGTAGGGGCTTCCCAGGTGGCTCAATGGTAAAGAATCCACCTGCCCACACTGGGGACGCAAGAGATGTGGGTTCAGTCCCTGGGTTGGGAAGATCCCCTGGAGGAGGAGATGACAACCCGCTCCAGTATTCTTGCCTGGAGAATTCCTTGGACAGAGGAGCTTGGCGGCCTATTCCATGGGATTGCAAAGAGTTGGACATGGCTGAGCAACTGGGCACACAGTCTGGTTCTCAGTTTATACTTTTACTTAAAAGTACAAGGAGGAAGGAGAACCGTGAAGTAAATGAATTGGATGGGACCTCAGAGATGACTCAGTTTAATCGTCTTATTTTACAGTTGAGGAATTTGAGAGTCAGAGCTTTTGCTTATGGAATGCTGGCCAACTTGCTCATATTAAAGTGCTGGTAAAGTTGCAGTTTTAAACTTGTGATATATCTCTTACGTATGTAAGGCCATGAAGCTCACTGCATTCTTCCACTTGAAAAGTTTGCTCTCTAACATATTCAGGATTTGTGTTTGTACATGTGAAATGCTTTCAAATATGTCTATGAAAGTCCCCGAAACCATTATTTTACCTTGCTTGACTTTCCCAGGGTGGTATCCAAGTGCTCAGGTGATGATATAAGTGACAAAGTTATATCGCATCAGTTTTGTACAAGGCAGCTGTCTCCCATGTGTGAGAGGAACAGAGCAAATGAATGAGAATGGGGGCTTATTGGTATGAGGACCACATGCACTGGCTTTTCCAGGATAGCTCTAGTATCTTTTAAAATCATAAAATACATTTGAAAGGCTTTTGGTATATGAATTCAGAAATCCACAATAATTGTTATTCTCTATGAATGAAACTATTGGCTCAAAATTCCTGCCATGAGTTTACTGGGGTGCTTCGTAGAACTGTTCCTCTGGTGGTGAACTCCTTTTCCTTCCACTGCTCCAGCTGTTATCAAGGCTCTTAATAATGTGATATGTAATTTCAGAGTTAATTGCTTTGTTATCTCACTTGTTCTATTTAAAAGATAGTGTTTAGAAAATTGTAGTGATTTTCACTCATTATCTTTAAAAAGCATACTTTGAAGAGTAGTAAACTTGAATTCCTGAATTTAAAGGTTCTTGCAACTTGAGGCCCTACTTTCTTTATATACGAGCCAATTTTATAGGTTTCTGAGAATCCAACTTCCCTAAAGCATGGTTTTTTAAATTGCATTTAAAAATGAAGAGTTTTTTCAAGTGTTTCACATCTGCATAATTCTCCTAAATTATAGCAATTGCAGGTGGTAAATCTTCGTACTCACTGAGAACACAGCTGGTTTCCAAGTCAGATGTTAAAAATCTCTGATTGGAATTCCTAGAACGTATTTCATTGCTGGATTGCCATTTGAATTACAGAGTGAAAAACTCAGCTGTAAACTTCTCTCATTCTTTGTTTAGATTTGGCAACACTGTACTCTCAAGGAGTTTTAAGTATTCAGCAACTTCCTCTTCTGAGGCACTGGCACAAAACGAACTCAAGTTATTCTGACCCAGGCCATTCCCTGTGACCTTTATAAATGTTATGGGGTTTGTATTTCTAAGGAGCTAAGTCAGCATTTCCAAAGGCCTTGATAGATATAACTCAGTCTGCCAGACAAGACCTGGGGCCACTCTGGACCAGGGTAATTATACCCCTTCTCAACATATATCTATCCCAGGCCAGACTTGAACTACTCTCTGGAGGGATGAAGCAGGACAGTATTTTCCAGTCTGCCTTTACCGAAATGTGAGGCCACTTTTGCGAGCTCCTAATCCCAAACAGTTTTTCGTGAAAATACAACATCATCTCTCATGTAGCTGATCAAAAAACAACTGTGTAAGATACATGTAGAACTATATAAATGGTATGCATAATGTATAATTTTGGGGAAGCAAAATAAATGACCAGTGATGCATCCTCCAGAAGTCCCCAATTTTTAGAGTACTTCTAATTTTAAATAGTCTGTCCAGTTCTGCAATCTCTGAATATATTTAGAACCTACCATATCTTAGTTTGTCTTTAGGACCAAAGAACAACATATATACAACAGAAAAAACAAAAACCCTCTGCTAGACAACATGTCCAGATTTTGAGTTAAAAAATTGTAGTCGCTAGAGCAAAAGTGAATTGGAAAAAGGGGAAGTTTTTGCATGACATGATTTAAAACAGGGCCCCACTGAGATTTATCAGTTAAGAAAAAATCAAAATTGTAAAAATGAAATTTAAGCACATATCTTTCTGACAAAGGGTTGGTAGTATCTTATATGGAGAAGAACATAAATATAATAGCTCATTACAATAATTCAAGGTGTTGCTGAACCAGGGGGCAATAATTATTGCCCAAGCCAGAACAAGATGGAAATGGAATGATCATGTAAACTCAAGGATAACAGCATGGATGTACATTCAAAGATTACACATAAGAGAAGTCTTTTCAAGCCAAATGACCCCGGGCGTCTAAAATAGAGCCATAATTAAGCAATAAGACGTGACAGGGAGCACATTTCTCAGTGATTATAGCATGCCTCAAGGGATAAGTCACTTGGCCAAAGGTTCGTATGAGGAGTGAAATAATAACCTTGCAATGTATAGTGTCAAGCTCATAGAGGGAAAAGGAGAAGGAAATGAGTAAGGGGCGTTAGAGGAGTCATTTCATGAGCTGTGATTTCAGTTGTTGGATAATACTGCCATGTGTACTTTACATGTAGCCATTAGCCGTACCCAGCATCCTGAAACTATTTACACCAGAGCCCTCATGTAATTTAAAACCCTGCAGAATTGTCCATTTCTCATATTCTTGGCCAAGCAGAAACAAGCAGTTAAGTCACAGACTTGAAAGTTCATAGCCATATGTAAGAAATCCTAGTCTGGTAGAACTTACAGTTGCTTAGACCCGGCTTTTATAACAAGAATAATTGAAGCAACCACAAGTTATTTTTGTTATCTTGGCTCATTTATCTCATGTACATTTCCCTCAGAAACTACCAATAGCCATGGCCCCAGGTGTCACATAGATCCAGAAATATGTCCAGCCTTCTAATCTGAGCTTTCCCTTCCCTATGCTGTGCTGCTAATGGGAGAGAGGGAGAATTCTAGAGCTAGTGACCAACTGAAACCCACAATATGACAGAGGCAGCCCTCTCCCCAGGATGAGAAGTATTCTATCATCAGTAGCCATAAGGTGGGGTAAACAATTTCTAAACTGGCATCCCCTGAAAAGCCCAGCAGACAAAGGTAGGTATCTTATTGCCAGATGTCTCTCCATGTTTCTAAGATTCTTTATCACTTTAGAAGATAGCCACAAATCTGAACCAAAGTCAGAGGATAAGATTTTTTGTATGTATGAATCTCAGCATCTCCCAATACCAGTAAATTTTGTCTCAGGCTTATACCCTGGACAAAATTCTAGGCAAGCAATCGTTTATCTTAGATATCTTAGGCCCTCTTTCTGGTGACCAGTATTCTCACTCTTTCTCTCAAAATCTATTCTTGGGGAAAAATCTGAATACAGTTCCTCCAAGATTCTTATGTTGAAATCTAACCCCCAGTGTGATAGGAGGTAAGGCCTTCGGGAAGTGATTAGGTGATGAGGGTAGAGTCCTCATGAATGGTAATTATGCCCTTGTAAGAGATGGCAGAGAAAGGGGAGAAGGGGATGACAGAGGATGAGATGGTTGGATGGCATCACCAACTCGACAGACATGAGTTTGTGCAAGTTCTGGGAGTTGGTGATAGACAGGGAAGCCTGGTGTGCTGTAGTCTGTGTGGTCGCAAAGAGTCGGACATGACTGAGCAACTGAACTGAACTGAACTAAAGAGACAACAGAAACATCTCTAATTGCTTGCACTATGTGTGGACACAGGAAATCATCTTCGAACCAGGAAGTGGGTCCTCACTAGACCTCAGATCTGCCAACACCTTGATCTTGGACTTCCCAGCCTCTGGAATTTGAGAAGTAAATTTCTATTAAGTTACCCCATCTATATACTATTCTGTTAGGCCTTCAGACATTTGGTCCTGTCCAAAGCTTCTGTGAGCATTATTTGGTCCATGCCAAATGGTTTTGGATGGAACCAAATATCAAGGACCTTTTGGCATGAACCAAATGTCTTATGAACCAAGTATCTTATGGGCATTCTGGACAGGACCAAATGTCCTGTAATTTTCTGTTATAGCAGCCCTAACGGACTAAGAGAAAGTTACTTACATCTTGGGAAAACTTTAAGTTGGTAGGTTAGTTTTCCCCAGGGTGTCTGCATTTTAATGAATGGAATATTGTAAAGTAATGTACTTTAATTTGTGTAGTGGAAGTCTTAACCCCCAACTAAAGGAATTTCAAGCAGCAGAGAGCAGGTGTGAGAATAGTGCTGCTGTCTGGAGAGGACTTGAGGAAATTCTGAAATCAAACCCTACTGTATGAGCTGAGGAATGAGTCCCCAAAGCCTGTACTGCCCATGCTGGAATAATCCTTAGATGAGGAAAATTACCCCAACCTGTTCTCCCGCAACTTCCTATTGCTAATGCAACATTCTATTCAAGAAGAGAAACTAAGGCTGTCATTCAGGCCACATATATCAGTTATCTACATATATCAGCCAAAACAGTGTATTAAAACAGCAATTGCTTCTCTTTGCTCATGGAATTCTGTGTGTCAGTACTTTGGTTTAGGCTGTGCAGAGTTTACAGCTATTGCTGGGGAACACTCATCTGGTTGCAGCATTTTGATGGCTTTCCTACGGCTAGATAGTCTAAGAATGCCTCACTCACATTCTGGCTATTGGTGATGCCTAAAACCTGGGCTTTTTTGTCTCCATTTAGCCTCCTATCCTCAAGAGGGATAGCTTGAAATTATATTCATGAAGGTGCCAGGGTTCCACGATAGCAAGAGCAGAAGCTGCAATACTTCTCGAGACCTACCCTTAGAAGTCACATTCATCACATCTGCTGCATTCCACTGATCAAAGCAAGTCACTAAATTAGCCCAGATTCAAGTGGTGGCAAAACTGACTCTACATCTTGAAGGGAAGAACAGAAAAGGGATGTTGCACAGGGTCAATCAAATAGGAATGGGAGGAACTGTTGTGACCATCTTTGCAAACTATGTAACACAGTCTGTTCCCCTCATCCCGCATTACTATAATTTTCAATCATTCCACCTGCAAAATGTACTCACCTCCTCCCCCAAACATCCTTTCCCATTCTGGTTTCAGGCATGGAGTTCAGGATCTTATCATTTGATCAAATGCAGATATGAATGAATATGGGAAGGCTGATACATTGAATAATATCCTCCAAACTAAGAAACTTTGAGATCAAGAAATGAAGCAGGTGACTCCACTAAGTGCAAGTATCAAGTTTATTGTGAATATCTTCCACACAATCAGGATCAGGAGGATGGCGATCCAGAGGCATTCACAGCTGTCCTCCGCACCAGCAAAAAGGATACAGGGGACTTTAAAGGGGTCAAAGCCAAAAATAGAATCTGACTACTAGGGAGAAGTATGTCTGTGTTGGCAGGAACCAGGAGGTTTTCCTCCTCCCCAACCCCTGGGGGTCTCATGACCACTAACCATCTGTGTTAGCAAAATGCATTCTTTCAGGTTTTGTATTAGATGAAGGCAAGAATAAAAGTTGATAGAGAACTTACCTAACTTGGGTGCATTCCTTTTGAGTTGGCTAAAGCTCAGTCATGCAGAAAGAGGAGAGGGCAGGACTGCAGGTCAAATATGGAGCTGACAAAATGCAGTCAGTGTGGTTCAGCCATGCAGGTGAGGCTCCTCAGGTGTATCCCCCCAGTGTGGCGCCTCACAATCTAAAGACCTATAAACTAAAATGAAAAGTTACCTGTCCTGACTACATATCAACGTACAATGGGGAAACAAGAAGGATAGCTTCAGGAGAAGGCAAGGGTGGGATGATTTGAGAGAATAGCATTGAAACATGTATATTATCATATGCGAAACAGATCTCAGGTCCAGGTTCGATGCATGATTTGAGAGAATAGCATTGAAACATGTATATTTATTATCATATGTGAAACAGATCTCAGGTCCAGGTTTGATGCATGAGACAGGGTGCTCAGGGCTGGTTCACTGGGATGACCCAGAGGGATGTGATGGGAAGGGAGGTGGGAGGGGGGTTCAGGATGGGGAACACATGTACACCCATGGCTGATTCATGTCAATGTATGGCAAAACCACTACAGTATTGTAAAGTAATTATCCTCCAATTTAAATAAATAAGAAAAAGAAGAACATGAGGCAAATAAAAGGCATTCTGAAACAGAAGGCAAGCAGAAGCCTAGGATATGTTGTCAGGTCTTCCTCATCTGGGACCAGGGAATGTAATGAGAGCCTGGTTCTCCTGTCTGGGAGTGGCTCCCTAGTTCACATTCTCAGCTCCACACTCTAAGATCTCTTTACCTTTTCCATAAGAAATGACCCATATTTGCAAATGAGTAGCTTTCTCAGCCTGCTTCCTGTTCATAGAAACTTAAGGGTCCAGAGGTCTCTTTTCATTTCAGAAAGTCTTAGTCTCTTTTCCTTCCAACTGGTGGTGATTTTGTCAATTCAATTCTCTTAAACCTTTGTAAGTTTCTTTGAATCTTAGTGGTGATCACTTATAACTCCACAGTCACATTTAAAATTATTTTTTTTATGAAAACCTCTTTTGAGGTTTATAAAACCTCTTATATATGTTAGGGAGCCAACATAAGCCTCCCAATGCCTCATATGACCCAATGCCTCCACTGAGAACTGAACTGTGTCCTTCTGAAATAAGTTATGTTGAAACTCTAACCTCCGATATAACTGTATTTGGAGACAAGGCTTATTAGGTGGTTCAGTTCAGTTCAGTTCAGTTGCTCAGTCGTGTTCGACTCTTTGCAACCCCATGAATTGCAGCATGCCAGGCCTCCCTGTCCATCACCAACTCCTGGAGTTCACTCAGACTCACGTCCATCGAGTCAGTGATGCCATCCAGCCATCTCATCCTCTGTCCTCCCCTTTTCCTCCTGCCCCCAATCCCTCCCAGCATCAGAGTCTTTTCCAATGAGTCAACTCGTCGCATGAGGTGGCCAAAGTACTGGAGTTTCAGCTTTAGCATCATTCCTTCCAAAGAACACCCAGGGCTGGATCTCCTCTAGAATGGACTGGTTGGATCTCCTTGCAGTCCAAGGGACTCTCAAGAGTCTTCTCCAACACCACAGTTCAAAAGCATCAATTCTTCAGCGCTCAGCCTTTTCACAGTCCAACTCTCGTATCCATACATGACTACTGGATTATTAGGTGGTAGCTAAGGTTAAATGAAATCAGAAGCATGGGACCCTGATCTGAGCAGAAACAACAGAAAGCCCGCATATTCTCACTTTCTCTCTCCCTTATGTCCTCTCCTCCATATGAGGACACAGCAGGAAGATGGCCATCTGCAAGCCAGGAAGAGAATGCTCACTAGAAATCATATCAGCTGGTACCTTGATCTTGGTATTCCAGCCTCCAGGGCTATGAGAAATACATTTTTGATGTTTGAACCATCTAGCCTGTGGTATTTTGTTATGGCAACCCAAGCTGACTAATACACATTTTGACAGCAAGAAGTGGGATGCTGTTATAACAAATTCCATTCCAATATCTCCAAAACTCTTAACTCATTCCAGCATCTAAAGTCTAAATCCAGTCTTATCTAAATATCATCTAAATCAGGTATGGCTTTTAAAACTAAGCATTTAAAAAGGATGAATTTCACTCTATATAAACATGACTCAATAAGCAAGACTTTGAGGAAAAATAGTGACTTAAAACAATTGTGTTGTTTTGACCCCTTTCCGTGGTTCGTCAATTTGGATGAGGATCAGAGGGCTAGTCCTTATGTTCTATAAATAGAATCAGAAGCAAATAAAATTATTATTGTTTTAAATGGATTAACTTTTAGGGATGGTTCTTTATGCAACAATAAACAATTTAGGAACTTCCCCAGTGGTCCAGAGGCTAAGATTCTGAGCTCCCAATGCAGGGGGCCTGGGTTTGATCCCTGGTTAGGGAACTAGGTTCCACATGCTGCAACTAAGTTTTCATGCAGCAACTAAAAAAAGATCCCACATGCCAGAACGAAGATCAAAGATCCCACGTGCCACAGTGAAGACCCAGCACAGCCAAATAAACAAATATTTTTATAAATAAATAAGTAATTGATATGGTGCAATAGTAGATTGAATCAGAAACTCTTGCTTTTATATGGTGACTTAGTCACTAAGTTGTGTCTGGCTCTTGTGAACCCATGGACTGTAGTCCACCAGGGTCTTATGTCCCTGCAATTTCCCAGGCAAGAATACTGGAGTGAGTTGCCATTTCCTTCTCCAGGGGATCTTCCCAACCCAGATATTACCTTTACCAACCCAGATCTCCTGCATTGCAAGCAGCTTCTTTATCACTGAGCCACCAGGGAAGCCTTGCTTTTATATGAGGCAACAAAATAGAAGTTGGCCATGAGGAAGGTCAGCATCCCTTAGGGTGATTAGTATGCCATATCTAAATGACGCCTAAACCACTTGATCATTTCCTTCATTTGGGAAAGCATGCAGTGCAGAGGGCAAAGAAAGAATTGTGGGTCAAGTTCAGATTGTTATCTGAAGGGAAGCTGAGCTACTTTTCCAGAGTTGACTTTACATGTTTCAGGGTCTGGTTGTTACATGTCCAGGTTGGCATCCTCTAAATTGTATATGGTGCCACCTGTCCTTCAAACTCAATCCATGTGGATTACATCTTCAATATCCCTTGGCCCAGACTGTGGAATTCTTCCCTGTCTGGCTCCCTCTTGACTACTTCTATACCTTTCTCAGGATCTAAGAAAATATTAGGCTCACAGTGTCTTTGCCACTCTAGGGCCATGGAAAATTCTCTGAGGCGACCCATACTCTTTTGCTCTAGATGTTCCAGGTAGTGTCTCTGGTACAATGCTGTGTAGAGGGGATCTTGGAAGTTTGCCACCAGTTGGCTTGCAACATGGAAATACGGCATAAGCCTCTTTGTTCTCAGAACCTCATGCTCAAGTCAGGGTTCAGCCTGACTGTGGAGGATGTAAGAATAGAGCAAGATTCCCTTTCCGGGACTCACCAGCATCTCACCCTTTAGAAAAGCTTTAGAAAAGCTTGTCTCCCAGCCAGGGGAATTTTTATTTTACGTGGGCAGAAAAAAATTGGCTCAAGTTGATCAAATATTCTTCCAAATCTTTTTTGTCTGAAGCCTGAAGCTCAGCTTTTTAAACTCAAAAGCCAAGCATTTGGCTCTTTTGTTCTCTGGTTCTGCTGTGACAACCCTCCCTTGAGGCAAGGAATGACTCACAGTCTAGCTGCCCCAGTGGGGGAGGGTCAAGGGTAACAGGAAATCATGGGGAAAAACACATTTGTTAATACATAAAAATATTATCCCGCTACACTGAGATTCCTATTCTCTCTCTCATTCTTTGTTAAATGACGAACCCATCTTTCGTCTTTCTCCTTTCTTAGTCTTCTGCATTAGAGAGGGTTCTTTTGGATGTAAGTAATACAGATCAACCCATTCTTGCCCACTGGCTCCCTGAAAATGAAATGCAGGTGCTGGGAGGAATGGAGAAGGGGTGAAGACTGAGACAGAAATGTAATCACACTCCACAAACGCACCAAGGACCTAGATTTCTATTATAAGCCATTTTTCTCTGTTTTCACATTGCCTCTGTTTACTCCATGGCTTTCTTTGGCCCCGAATCTGAATTCTTCCCTGCTACTGCGCTGAGACTGAAATCTTCTTGTTCTAATATATGAATTCTAAGGGAACTGACTGATCAGTGTGGTCAATGATCAAGCAACAATAGCTGGGAGAGTGCTTGTAGGGAAGAATAAAATCTCATTTTACGAAAAGACGGCCAAAGTGCCCACTTCCAGTGGAAGAAAGGAAAATTCTTGAAAAAGAGGAGGTTGGATAGATAACTCCTCAGATGTCTAGTTTACTGCTCCCTGGGTGGAAGTGACTTCGCATTTATCTTGGCAGCTTCTGTATCTATCATGTAGTACCTACCAGACTGCTTATTTCATAGCCATTTAGGGATATGCCTAGCTTCTATTTGGGGGCTTCCCAGGCGATGCAGCGGTAAAGAATCCACCTGCCAATGCAGGAGATGCTAGAGATTCGGGTTCGATGTCTGGGTTGGGAACATCCACTGGGGTAGGAAATAGCAACTCACTCTAGTATTCTCGTCTGGAAAATTCCACAGATAGAGGAGCCTGGCGGGTTACAGTCCATGAGCTCCCGAACAGTCGGACACAACTGCACGTGCGCACGCGTACACACACACACACACATACAGAGTCTCTCTCTCTTCTATTGGGACCAGCAACTGTGGGCAAGAATTTGGTTTCTCTTCCCAACAAAGGCAAACATCGTGTCCTACAGAATATAGGATTCCAAAGCATCCACTGAAGAATCAAATGAATCAATGAATGGAAACAAAAGAAAGAGTTAATTGAATCAATAAGCCCCCTCCTTCCCAAATCAATAGATATTACAAGAGAAATATAAGGCATTTACATGACAGGCATAATTTTGAAAAGAAAAATCCAGATACCTTCTATTACATGCTACAGTTTTCTTCGGGCAGGGAAAGAGTTAAGCAGTTTTGCACCGTGTTCATGGACTTCTGACATGATATAAAACACTACAATTTTGGCTTTTCCATTTTAGCTGACATAGTTTAAGTTGATGAATATTTTGATTTGTGCCAGTCTCAGGCAGTTTTAAATGCTATCCCTGCAGGAGTCAAGAAGTCCAGTCATAATCATAACAATATGCCTGTCAGTCAAAAGCACCGGAAGATTGTTGAGGTGCAAAGAAAGCGTTTTCCCCTGAAAGGAAACAGGGCAATTGAAATCACCTACTTTTCAAGGCATTGAAGTCAAAACTGTTACCAGCTTCATGGTGTGAAAATCCAGGTCTCGGCACCCCCTTGGTCAGACTCCAGTATGTCCTGGGGCTATCCAGCCAAAAACAAGTTACAGTGTAAAGTTCAGAAGAAATTAGACTAAAGGGAAAGCACGGCGATCAAGGTTGATTTCCGCATCATTATTTGCAGGTCACCATTTCAGCAGGGAGTATATAATGAATTCCCTTCCATCTCTGCAGTCAATGCACCTTGGGATAGATTTGCAGAGCCAACTAAATAACTAAATCAGAGAATTCATGCAATTACATGAAATCTGGGCAGAAGAAAGTGATTTTTTTTTCCCTGAGCTGACCAAGCACATAATAACTTGATAAAATTGACCTAAAGTTTATACCATAGGAACTGTTTGCATTAGAGCAGGTAAAATTAAAACATCCACATAGTATTGGATTCATTAGGAAAAGGGGGAAAGCCAGAAACCAGTGTGGGAGAAAGAAAGGGAGAAACGAACAGCCTGAAGAAAAGGATTTCAGAATTGGAGGCAGCCCAGGATTATTCAGATCTTTGGGTATGTTGATGTCAGGACCTTCTTTTTTCAAAGTTAGTGTGACCTTAGCCATTCCAGCTGCTCAACAAATTTGCTCAGCAACTTTGCCCCACCAGAGGAAAATTAAAAAGCAAATCTGATATGCCCCTTCTAATTTTATTGTATCCATAGCAGCTTTTACATGGAACTGAACTGGTTAAATAAAAAGTTACTATAATAGAAAGAACACCTTTCACCCCCAAAGAATTCCATATACCCCATGCTGATATCAAAAGAATCTCCTCATGGGAAAGAGCAATGTGGAAAGCAGAGGGGAATGAAAATCTGGTGTTCAGAGTCCACTGGGAGCTTCAGACAAATATGAAACAATGACTTCATGTAGTAGATAAATTTCTCACATTCTTCAACCAGTTTTATTGGCTAAATACTCGTGTATCCAGTTATATGAACACCAAGCCCTCTCAAGGAAGAATCTGAGTGGGTATTAAAAAATATGTCCTGGATAGGAGTCTAATCATGGGCTTACCCTTTGTCCAGCAATTAACCAATGTTCCTATTAGTTGGTCATTGTTGAAGTCACCTAAAAAACTGTCTATGATTTCCCCCTGTCTCACTGACAAGGAAATGATAACTTTGAAAAGGTAAAAAAGTCTTTTAGCAATAATGGAGCTAGAGGACATATACTGTGGCTCTGTCTCTTTAGTTTTGTTTCCAAACTTTTTCCTATGAGACTCTTTCATTTCATTTAGGCTGTTTCGACTCTTCTGAAACCAGGTTATGCACACATGTGCCTCTGTAACTTCATGCCCTCTGTTTCCCCTTTTTTCTCTCATCTAAGCTCTGTCTTCCCATCCTTCAGACTGGATGCTTCTATGAAACGCTCATGGGCTGCTCCAGGCTTTCCCGGTCTCTCTCACCTAGATTATTCTCAGTTGGTGCTTAGCCTAGTTGGTTCTAACCCTGTTGTATCTCATATGATTTCATTAGCCTCTGAAGGCCAAGAGGGAACAAAGAAAGTGCACGGGCCTTGGAATCAAATAGACTTAGTTGAAGATTTGGGATCTTTCCCTAATAAACTGGTAATATAACCTCTCTGAAGTTTTGTGTACTCATGTGTAATCTGGAAATAATCTCTCTTACAGAGTTCTTAGGAACATCCGATAGAGTCACGTATACGGAGTGAAAGTGAAAGTCACTCAGACATGTCTGACTTTTTGCAATGTCATGGACTGTAGCCTGCCAGACTCCTCTGTCCACGGAATTCTCCAGGCAAGCATACTGAGTGGGTAGCCATTCCCTTCTCCAGCCGATCCCTTCCCCTGACCCAGGGATCAAACCTGGGTTTCTTGCATTGAACAGATATATTCTTTACCATCTGAGCCACCAGGGAAGCCCAACTGGTCCCTTATACTACAAAGTAAGTCAGAACTTTGTCTCTTTTGTTCCTTGCTTTGTCTTTGGTACCCAGAAGACGTCCAAGCACAGACACAGTGCTCAAATAATGTGACGAATAATCAGTGTGCAATAAGCATTGGTTCTCAACTATTTTTGAGAATTGGAAAAAGTGGAATTGGTTCTCTATTCCACTAGCCTGGAAGACACGGCTTGTGAATGTATCTCTTGGTATACTCACTGAAGGAGCTCTACCGAGTGTTTGCTTCTCAGTCCTTGGTCTCTCTATTTATTAGATGACTGAATGGCCCATAATGATCCATTTGTAATGGTGGTTAACCCATTTGTATATGGACTTCAGTGTTACTCCCCACTGATGGAAGCAGTAACAGATTAAAAATAATAACCATCTTGGAAAAAATCATGAGAGCCAGAAGACATTTGACAAATATGTACATGTATTAACCTTTTCCACCTGCCCAGCATGCCAAGAAATATACCATGAAAGTCAAACAAACAATAACGAAAGTATTCTAGGAGGAAAGAAGGAAGGAAGGGAGAGAAGGAAAGAGGAAGGTAGAGAGGAAGGAAAATAAAGAAAGAGAGAAAAAAACTGTGTGTGTTGGGGGAAATGCCATGAGCATTTTGCTGTTGCCTCAAGGCTGCATGTCTTTTGTTTGTTCCCAGGCTTCTCGTGATCATTCTGGCTCAGGCTGGGAACAGCCTCAGAAGAGTTTTAAAGTCCCAAAAGGCTAGTGGTATTTAGAGTCCAAAATCTCATAGTACACTCTCTTCTTCAGAGAGCATGCCAAGCCACCATACATACATCAGAGACACTCCCTGTGTCTCTCAGAATAAGAACCTAGATCTATGATCCTAGAAGATCCTTTCCTGATTTTAACCCAAGGACTTCTCCAGTTTTTAAAATCAGCCTGGGCTCTGAAGTCATACACTGGAGAGACAGTTTAGAACAGTTAAGACAGGCTTTCCCTTGGCATAATGGAAACCACATGGACTATTATGGATTTCTAATGCGCCATTGAGGTGGGTACACGTTGCTTTGAAGAAAAGGAAGCCATTTCCAACTACATTTCTCCTGATTTATGCCTGAGCCCCAGAAGGTCCAGACAGGTTGGAAAAGATCTGGTAACTAGAGAAGTGACAGGGGGTGAGAAAGTATACTTTGTAGAAGACTGCAAACTTGACTCTCACTTTAAATCCTTGCCTTGGGCAATGTGTGCATTTCAGAGTTTAAATCATGTTAGTAGTTTAAGTCCAATTGAGGGTGAAGGACTACATAGCCCTATGAATTAGGACTGGATTGTGTTGGTAAAAACATTTTCTAAGTTGGCCAAACATAAATCAGTCCTAACAAGGCACCTGTGATTACAAGTAGGTCTAATGCCCTTCCACATTATCCACCCATTCTTATTTCTCTTCTAGTCACAATTTTTTTTCCAATCAGGAAAGTGGAAAGAAAAAAAACAGGCTGTACTCAGACTCAAAAGAGAATAGAAGAGTCTAGAATGACTCAAGTCCAGAGTACGGGTCACAGATGACTGCACGTGTCTTAACAAGGGGGGCCAGGACCAGGCAGAAAAGGATACAGGAAAGTTTTTCTTCAGACAGTGGGGCATGGAAGTCCTAGATTTCAGCATTGTGTCCAAGAGCTGACATCAGCTGTCACCTAGCAGCTGGCGCCCCACACTGCTGTTCTGGGAGGGCTTCCAAGATGGGACACACAAGACTCATCTTTCTCCTTCTCTTCTCACTGCTAGTCTTGTGGTCCAGGAGATTCTAGCTGCCCATCCTTTCAGGTGACTCTTGTTTATCCATGGATCCTTATATTTGTTTTCCTATTAAATCATGAGTTTCTACCTTAGTATATTTTCCCATGATTTTTCTTTTATTGCTAACTGATTAACAATGGTCTCACTATTGAATGAATGCTTTATTTCCATTAACGAATGACTTTCTTCTTCAAGTTGCATCAGGAACAGAACAATAACACTGAAAAAAAAGACAACAGGGTTATTTTGTCCTCTTTCCTACACAGTAAACTGGTCAAATAGGTTTGAAAGTTTTTGTTCATTAAATCCAGTGGTCTTGGGAGTATGTGTGTCTATTTCCAGTCTTTCATCTATTTTTAAAATTTACTTAAATTATCTCCCCATATGTTATATGCCATTCATAAACATTTTTATAAGTAAAATCTTACTTTTATTGTTTATAACTCATCACAGGTAATTCATTTTTCCAGTTGACTGATGTTATTTTAGTATTCCATAGCAACTCCTGCTCAAGTTAGTTACTGAGTTCAAGATCTGATGGAAAACAATTATTTTGTTTGTGAGCATCATATGATCAAGGTAGTTAATTGGTTGAAATTTCTTGAGTTCTCCTGAGTCACATCACCAGTAGGAAAACAGATTATGGCCTCATCTTCAGGAAATTAATTTAGTCTGCACTATATATTTTATATCAGTCAGTTCAGTCGCTCAGTCATGTCCAACTCTTTGCGACCCCATGGACTGCAGTACACCAGGCTTCCCTGTCCATCACCAACTCCTGGAGCTTGCTCAAACTCATGTCCATTGAGTCGGTGATTCCATTCAACCATCTCATCCTCTGTCATCCCCTTCTCCTCCTGCCTTCAATCTTTCCCAGCATCAGGGTCTTTTCCAATGAGTCAGTTCTTTGCATCAGGTGGCCAAAGTATTGGAGCTTCAGCATCAGTTCAATTCAGTTCAGTTCAGTCGCTCAGTCATGTCCAACTCTTTGCAACCACTTGGACTGTAGCACACCAGGCTTCCCTGTCCATCACCAACTCCCGGAGCTTATTCAAACTCATGTCCATCAAGTCAGTGATGCCATCCAACCATCTCATCCTCTGTCATACCCTTCTCCTCCCACCTTCAATCCTTCCCAGCAACAGGGTCTTTTCTAGTAAGTCAGTTCTTCACATCAGGTGGCCGAAGTATTGGAGTTTCAGCTTCCAGTCAATATTCAGGACTGATTTCCTTTACTATTGACTGGTTTCATCTCCTTGCAGTCCAAGGGACTCTCAAGAGTCTTCGCCAACACCAGAGTTCAAAAGCATCAATTCTTCAGCGCTCAGCTTTATTTATGGTCCAACTCTCACATCCATACATGACTACTGGAAAAACCATAGCTTTAACTAGATGGACCTTTGTTGGCAAAGTAATGTCTCTGCTTTTTAATATGCTGTCCAAGTTGATCATAGCTTTTCTTCCAAGGAGCAAGCGTCTTTTAATTTCATGGCTGCAGTCACCATCTGCAGTGATTTTGGAGCCCAAGAAAATGAAGTCTGCCACTATTTCTGTTGTTTCCCCAACAATTTGCCATGAAGTGATGGGACTGGATGCCATGATCTTAGTTTTTTAAATGTTGAGCTTTAAGCCAACTTTTTCACTTTCCTCTTTTACTTTCATCGAGAGGTTCTTCAGTTCCTCTTCACTTTCTGCCATAAGGGTGGTGTCATCTGCATATCTGAGGTTATTGATATTTCTCCTGGCAATCCTGATTCCAGCTTGTGCCTCATCCAGCTCAGCATTTTGCATGATATATTTTATATAGTTCACCAAAGTTTCTATTTATTTACTAAATAAATGACAAGATCTAATTTGTCAAACTCTTGAAATCCTCCACATATATATGTTCATTTAAAATGATCACATTTAAAAATCAAGCTTACATGAACAAGGTACCCAAGTGCTATGTCTAGCACATGGCAGTTAATTTATTGTTATGTCCATCCTAATATTATCCACATTGAAAAAAATGAAAAGAAGTTCAGAAAAATGAAGTAACCCATCCAAAATCATATCGTTCTGGTATAAAGGACTCAGGATTTAAACTTATGTCTGTCTGATTCTAATGCCCTGCTATCTCTTAAATAGATTGTTACATGAAAAATTATAGCTCTTTATAGCCATATAGAACTTCAGAGGTCTCAGATACTGATTTCCTTGGATAATCCTAACAACCAGTTAAGATTTACAAATCAAATGTGATTTCTGTTTTATAGCTGAGGAAATGGAGGATTAAGAGGTTATGGAATTTTTCAAAGACCCCAGTCTCCTAATTCCTACTCTGGTGCTTTTTTAAGGACATGCTACTGTCTCCTGAAGTTTTCTTCTGGGCATTCCCTTTGCCTCTGTCCCTACTTTTCTCTGCAGTGTTTGTGAGCCCACAGTGGATGATGAAGATGGGGATAATCACATTGATGAGGAGGAGGAATAATGCCGTGCTACACACTCACAGAAGCTGTACATTTTTTTTTTCCTATGGAAAGTTATATAATTGCCCCCACCTTATGATTATATATGGTTTCTATTTTTGCCTGATTAAGAGATGTACTCTTCAGGGTAAATGAACAAAGATGAATAAATGCTAGGTCTCAAAATTATGTGCTTCATATAGTTTAGGATGTGGTGGAAGACTAAAGCCTGTTTAGATGTCTCAGAAGAGGAGATGATTTCAAGAGGTTTAATCAAGATTTAAATTAAGAGATTTAAATCACTAGAGTGATCTCCTTTGAGAGATTTCATTCTTTGAACATATAATTCATGAATACCTACCATATAACAAGGGCTATGATACTGGAGATATATCAACAAAATTTGATCTCCAGATTGAATAAAAGAAAGTGTACTGATAGGTGGTGAAGGGATGGGTGAAAGAAGGGACAATAAATAAACAGCAATGCACAATATCCAATTTTTACTTTTGCATATCCATAATAATATATATACAAATATCTTTCACAGTTGATTATCAACTAGAATAAAGAAATAGTAATTGCTTTACTGACAACATACATGTTGAAGCTTAAACCTTGTGTAATGTGGATATTCTGAAATTGTTTTGTTATTATTCATTATTTTTTATCTTAAAATAATCATCCTTACTCTATCTACTCAAAGAAAGAATTAAAGGGGAAAAAAATCATAAGATCCCAAAACAGAAATTGGATGAGTGTAGCTGGTATGGACTTTTGAGCTCTTTTAACTACGTTATGGGGAATATGTTTATAATGACAATTATAGTTATATTGCCCTTTTTGGTGACATTTATGCTAATCAACTGGGCAGGCCCTTCAGTTGTTCCCGGACTTAGAAATTGTGACATAGATAATTAAAGTTTTAAGGTAAATAGTCATTGGTTCTGCCCTATGTCTTACTTATTGATTTTTTCTTTCCTGTAGTCACTTTTTTTCTTAAGCTTAATAATTACTAATAATTTCCCAAGCATAATTTGAGAGTATCTGGAAGCTGCCTTTCATTATAAGTAAAGGACTAATAATAAGGAGCTTTATACTTAGAACCTAGTATCTTTTCAAGGGCCAAGTTCTCTATCTCTTTTTGCCCAGAGATATATTCTGAGGAGCATTTAGCTTTGAGTATATAATTTTAAAGACTGAGACAAGAAAGCTTGATGTCATGGTGTTGTCTGGTCACTTCTAAGGGCTAATATGAATGGAGTTTTAATTGAATACTATTTTTCTGGGACTTGTTACATACTTTCTTTAAAGACGAAGAAAAGAAGTACTATGTCTTATATAATCATCAACATAGCACAATGAAAACTGCTAATATAAATAACCTAGGAAACCTAATTTCCATTCCTAAGACACCTCAGCTTCCTTTGAAGAGCAGCAAAATGGATGCCCAAATGTAAATAAACTAAAATAAAAACCAATACACCCTGAGGGATGGGATTGTTTAGCTCACACAGTGGAATGAAAAGTGGTTTTTGTTTGTTTGGATCTGTTTAGTTTGTTTCATTGTTATGGTTTTAACTTCCCCGTGGTTAGTACTCAAGCAATTTTCTTCTTTTCTATTACAAGTTGCTGGCAGGCTGGTCACGATTTGGTTTCATTCTAATGTTTAGAGAAAATGATCTTCCTGTTCCATATTCAAAGATAAAAATATCTCCTAGCTAAAGAGATTGTCAATGCCAGGGCCAGGTCCCTTTTCAGGAATTTCCTTCCTGGACTTGGCACTTCAACTTCCAAATTAATAATTGTGTTTTGGCTTTTCCGAAATGAAAATGTTTACCAATGGGGGCTTGATTTTATGGCATTGCATCTCCTTCTTTGTGGAGCTACATCAGACCGGGTGGTGAGGAGCAGTGGAAAAGCCAGGAGGAAACCTCTGTGGTCAAAGAAGAAGGGAAAGAGAGAGCGAACAAGAAAGAGAAACAAGTTCTGACTATTTGACACGCACGCAGGAATTTCAACACAGGCCACAAGGCCGAGCATCCAAACAGAGAGGAAACATCTATCAGATGAAACACCCACACTTTGATCTTTCTTAGAATGTAGCTCTTTTTGGCAAAAATGCTTTCTCCTCTACTCTCATTACAGAAAGGAACTTGTCCTTGCCAATCAATAAGGATAAAACAATAACAAGAATGTTAAAATTTCCCAATAGGAAAACAGGGTTGGGAACTGTGCATGCTATCTGCTCTTGGCTTGGTTTCATATTTTAAAGGGGATTTGGCAAAATAACTAACTGCTTCTGTCTACCTCCCTTCCATCCTACCCAAACCCTATGCAGCTTGATAAACTGCTGTCAGAGGAATTTGGCAGGGTCCTTCATGAAAGCCCCTCAAATGAATGTATAAGTAGGGCATAAATAGCCGTTCTGGAGGACACTTCCTATCTCAATCCCTAATGTATTAACTGGTGGCTCAGCGGTAAAGAATCCGCCTGCAACGCAGGAGACACAGGTTCAATTCCTGGGTTGGGAAGATCCCCTGGAGAAGGAAATGGCAACCCACTCCAGTATGCTTGCCTGGAGAATCCCATAGACAAAGGAGACTGGCACAGGGTCACAAAAGAGTCAGACACGACTTAGTGACTAAACAACAAAAACAACAAATGTATTAACAATTAATGCTGAGTAATGCTAATCCCAGGTTGTGATGGTGTTGAGATGGGAGGAGGTGGTGGTAGGGTAAGGGGATTGCATCATTTGATTGCCTTTTTCTCATAAGAGTGACATCCTCCAGGGGCAGAAAACACAACCAAAATGTCAGCACTCCTCGTGAAACAAGGCAGGTTATGAGACGATGACATTTTCATCTCTTGATTAACCTCAAGAACAAGCTGCTATTTGTTAGACCTTCCTTATTTTGTGAAATTATCCTTAGAAATGAAGAAGGATTACCATTTGATAAGAGGAAGGTGAAATTCACTTTCACTCGGCTAGATGCTTGAAATGTTTATTTCTTTTAGTCTGCATAATAACTTTATCCATTTATGTTATTATCCACAATTTGGGAGTAAGCGAAGTATAGGTTGGGCTTCCCGGCTGGCTCAATGGTAAAGAACCCATCTGCCAATGCAGGAGCCCCAGGAGATGTGGGTTTGATCCCTGGATGGGAAAGATCCCCTGGAGGAGGAATTGAAAACCCACTCCAGTATTCTTGCCTGGATAATCTCATGGACAGAGAAGCCTGGCAGGCTACAGTCCATGGGGTCACAAAGAGTCAGACACAACTGAGTTGACTGAGCATGCATGCAAAGTATGGGTTAAGAGGCACAAAAATTAAGTATCTTGTCTAAGGTCATATATCTAGTTGGAGAGAAACTACAGTAAGAACCAAGAGAACAGATCCTCTATGTGTCTTTGTAATGGTCATGGTGGTGCACTGCCCAGATGACCCCTTCAGGACTGAGGCACCCCTTCCCCGAGCTGTGGGAGCATTAGTTGCTAATGGCTCACCTCACTGGAGAATCTCTCTCCAGTAGTTGCCAGAGCTGAAAGAGAGTGGCCTTGCCGATATTTGTGCCCCCTTTCTGGGAGACAGCCTGCAACCAAAGACTGGGAGTTATGGGGGTACAACTGGTCCCCATGCCTCAGTTGGGAGGAACTGGGGCCAGAACTCCCCACAGGATCAGTCAAGTCTTTGTTGTGTCTATGTCATACCCAGCCTTTCTCCCTGCCCAGTCCTGCTCCCTTGACCACTTACAGTCCTCATCACACACACTCGCCAATAAACTCTGGCACACACATCTTCATCCCAGATTCTATTTTCTGGGAAGGCTGATCTGTGACAGCCTTCTGGAATGCATGTTAAAAATGAAAAAACAAAAATATATACTATTTAAATGCCAGAACATAGGAAAAAACAGAAAGAGAAACAAATCATACCCTGCCTCATTGTTTCAGTAGAGTGGCCCTAGGATTCTACACATGGATATCTGGAAATAACACTCTTGTTCCAAGAAAAATCTTATAAATGATAGGATTTTACTCTTTTCAGAAACCAAACGAATGTCAAAGAGATGTCCTCTGCTATCCTACTCCCAACCACCTTGACTTTACGATTTTAAAAAGTATTGATAAATGAGGCTTTGAAAAAGTAACTGACTTGGTTATGGTCACCCAGCTCTTTGGCAGATGAGGGTCTAATGCTGAATGTAAGATGTCACCACAAAACATGAAGCCAGGGTAATATTAAACTTTTAATCTGACTAAATTAAAATGTTTTTATAGTACCTATTATGCGCAAGAAAGTACTTAACTCAGAAATGCCAGGTTCTTTCATGCCAATTTTAGAGTTAGTGATACATAACTATTGCCTTTACAAATATAATAAAGCAACTTAATATCATGGAAGCAAACATTACTCTCTGCTTTAACTGGATCTTACTTGATTCTACCTGTTTTAACCAGTAGTGTATTTTACATGTGATTTACATGGCTTAAAGTGATGCAGTTTCTCTCTTGGCCATCCTGTGATAATTTTAATTTAAATTTCACCATATCACATGATAAATTGTTTATTTTCCTTAAAAGGAACAACATCAAGTGTGCCAGAGCTCTGGGAGTTCTTTTTCCTTTCAATTGGATTAGTTTATATATGGGGATCTTGGAAACTGAAAGAAGATTCAGTTGCAGAAGGGAAAACTTTGTGCATGACTCTGATGTCTCCAATACATATGTGCTCGTGTGCACAAACACACACACACCGTCCTCCATCAGGAGGTTAAAGGACCATGGCCTTTTGTTCATGGGATGGATTAACATTGCTGGATTTCTTGGAGGGAGAAAGGACTTTCCAAGCTGTTATATGCTGGACGTGTTGAGAGTGCATGGTTATGTAACACCATATTTTTTAATACGACTGACAGTCTGTCTTGAGATTTAAGTGTTTTTTGACAGTTTTTATGCACCTGTTAATTCAAAGCTCTTAACATATGCCAGTTAAAAAGAGCCAGGCACTAAAACATCTAGCGTTAGAGGCTAAATATGGCTCAGCTGCAATCCCAGGCAGGCAGGCAGGAGGGCAGGTGGGAGGGAGGCCGGCAGGCTGACAGGAAGAAGTCCTTTCTCCAGGCTGGAAGTCAGCTGAAGCCTCCTCTCTGTGACCTGAACAAACCATTTCTAGGTGGGGTGGTTGAAAATAATACCATTTGATTTCCCAGGGAAGAGTTATCAGAGCTAACACAGGTCTTCAGCATGGTTGGTTACCCAGGATAATATTCTGTTGTGTTGAAGTGGAGAATTCAGAATCTGAAAAGACCATTATGTTCTTCACAGCATCTGTTTAGGAGAGCTCTCCATCTGTTCTCTGCTCCACACCTTCCTTCCATACCTACTTACTCACACCCAGCAAAACTGTGGACCAATGACCCATTTTTTCCAATGCTAACTCCATGGATTTTAAGAACTGAGGCCTTACATTTCTCTGTACCACAAAGACCAATATTTCTGGTGTAAATAAAGAAATAACTTTCATCAAACTTAAGGCTGATTGAGGGATATTCACTTTAGTACTAATTACATGCCAAAAGAAAAATGATCTCTCTATACCTACAAGGGGGCTTCCCAGGTGGTGCTAGTGGTAAAGAACCTGCCTACCAATGCAGGAGACATAAGAGGTGCAGGTTCAATCCCTGGGTCAGGAAGATCCCCTGGAGGAGAGCATGGCAACCCACTCCAGTATTCTTGCCTGGGAAATCCCATGGACAGAGAAGCCTGGCAGATTACAATCCACAGGGTCACAAACAGCTGGACACGATTGAAGTGACTTCGCACACACGCACACACTGTGCTTACAAAGTACCCTGTACTCAGGGCATTAAAACAGCATTGAGTGGAAGATAAATAAGCATTTGCTTTTGTTTTTTATTTATTTTAATTGGAGGATAATTACTTTACAATATTGTGATGGTTTTTGCCATACATCAATATGAATTGGCCATAGGCATACATGGTGTGCCTTCCATCCTGCACCCTGCTCCCACCTCCCTCTGTTCTCTGACTGTCTGGGGCAACAAGTGTGATATATACTTGTTGTGATATACTCTAAACATCTGATACCTTCCCACTTGAGGGTACAGAACAATTGCTGTCTAAGAGAAATGTAATACAAGCTACAGATGTAAGTCTATGCATATGTAATTTAAAATTTTCCAGTAGCCACATTTGCAAAAGTAAAGGGAAATGGGTAAAAATAATTTAAATAATGCATCTATTTAATTAATGTCCAAAATATTATCATTTTGATGTGTAAGCAATTCATGAGAAATCTATGTGAAATCCAGCATATATTATGCTCTCAGTGCATCTCAGTTTGGACTAGCCATGTTAGTTAGCCACATCTTAAATTCTTAATAACCATGTGCAGCAAGCACAGTTCTAAAATGTTGGTCATGAAAATGTTCCAACAAATGAAAAATGACTTCTTTTTTACCCTGTGTTACATTTATTTTCATGTAATTGTTTGAATGTCCCTCTCAGCTTCACAGTGATGATCATCAGATTCAAAGTAATAAGCACAGGAAAACAGAACTATTAAAAAGTGGAATGAATTACCTAGATGGAAAAGTGAATTTTGAGTCATCAGGGTGTCTGAGCAGAATCTAAATAATTGTCTGCAGTGATGCTATGGTTAAATTCTGTATAAGGCAGTATACACAGTGGTTAAGAGCTTGGTATTTAGAGCCAAATGGCAAACAACTCCAGTGTTCTTGCCTGGAGAATCCCATGAATGGAGAAGCCTGGTAGGCTGCAGTCCATGGGGTCGCACAGAGTCGGACACAACTGAAGCAACTTAGCAGCAGCAGCAGAATTGGATTGGGCTTCCCAGGTGGCACTATTAGTAAAGAACCTGCCTGCCAATGCAGGAGACATGAGACATGGGTTCAATCCCTGGGTTGGGAAGATCCCCTGGAGGAGGGGCACAGCAACCCACTCCAGTATTCTTGCCTGGAGAATCCCATGGGCATAGGAGCCTGGAGGGCTACAGTCCATTTCGTTATAAAGAGTCAGACATGACTGAAGTGACTTAGCACATACACACACAGAACTGGGTTACAATCTCATCTCCACTATTTGGGTTGTGGCAAGAATTTTAGCATTTTGAGACTTAATTCTCTTATTTGTAAAATAGGAATAATGACTTCATAAAATTTTTATGTGAAAAAATTAAAGAATAAGTCTATAGCTCTCACAAAAAAAGATATTATGATTATTACAGCATAAGAAAACTGCCTACGGATATTTGGTACTAAAGATGGATAACACAGAATATTAAACATTTAAAGCATTATATCTCCTTTAACTTCTCAGCTACTCTAATCTATCATGGTATAGCAAGGTCATCATTTGTCAAAGACTAAATCGTTAGACTTCATAGTTATTTGCAACAAAAATGGTTCACTTCTAAAACTGTGATTTTGTTACATTTTTCAGTTCAGTTCAGTTCATTCGCTCAGTCGTCTCCGACTCTTTGCAACCCCATGAATCGCAGCACGCCAGGCCTCCCTGTCCATCACCAACTCCCGGAGTTCACTCAAACTCATGTCCATCGAGTCAGTGATGCCATCCAGCCATCTCATCCTCTGTCGTTCCCTTCTCCTCCTGCCCCCAACCCACCCCCCACCCCCAGCATCAGAGTCTTTTCCAATGAGTCAACTCTTCGCATGAGGTGGCCAAAGTACTGGAGTTTCAGCTTTAGCATCATTCCTTCCAAAGAAATCCCAGGGCTGATCTCCTTCGGAATGGACTGGTTGGATCTCCTTGCAGTCCAAGGGACTCTCAAGAGTCTTCTCCAACACCACAGTTCAAAAGCATCAATTGTTCGGTGCTCAGCTTTCTTCACAGTCCAACTCTCACATCCATACATGACCACTGGAAAAACCATAGCCTTGACTAGACAAACCTTTGTTGGCAAAGTAATGTCTCTGCTTTTCAATATGCTATCTAGGTTGGTTATAATTTTTCTTCCAAGGAGTAAGCGCCTTTTAATTTCGTGGCTGCAGTCACCATTTGCAGTGATTTTGGAGCCCAAAAAAATAAAGTCTGACACTGTTTCCACTGTTTCCCCATCTATTTCCCATGAAGTTACATTTTTAGGGGGAAAGAAATAACTAACTTTCATTGAATGTTGAGGGTTTTGTTTTTTATTTTTCCCCCCTGTTTTCTGTTTGTTTCTGAAGCGCACCAACTATTTTCTGCATCCCATCATACAAATCCCTCGAGGTGGTGTTCATCTTAAAGACTGAGGATACTGAGGATCTGGGAAATCAAAGGTACATGGTTAATATGTAGTGTATTAAAATATGAGTCCAGACCTGTCCAATTTTAAAGCTTGTGCTATTTCCACTACATGGAAGTGTCTGGATTTGACTTTCACTTATCTGCCACTTTCAATCAGTAGTAGAAATAGAAATAGTCTTTCAATCAATACTAAAAGACCAACATTCTGGCTCCTAAATTGACTGTGGTTAAAATACATGTATCCCAACCACCACCATTTACCTGGAAAGGCAATTACCTGCTCCACCTATGGGTTATCACCCTTATCCACATCATCACAGTCTGCTTAGGCACTGCTTCTTACGGCACCACTGAAACATTCACTCCTTTGAGGAGCTCACTTCTGATGAAAAGAAATACTGGAAATTGGGACCCATAAGTTGAAACATACTTCAGGAGACTTCTCTTAGAGGATGCTACTCCAGTGTTCTTGGGGCAACACAGGTGGCCATCCTAGAGGTGAGAGTCATGCACACACTTCTCCAGAGTGACTTTGCAGGTGTGTCTATCACAATACAACTAGTTTAAGATTGAAATCGGGGAAATGGGGAGAGTGGAGTGGCAAGGAAGAACAGAAAATAGATGCTTGAATGCCACCCTTTTGGACAATCATTCTTGATTAATCACTATCAGTACCTTTAGAACATGTCTGCTATAGAAGAAAACAAAAGAACAAAAGCCCTGGCAGTTGTTCTGAGAGTCTCTGATCAAGTTGGTAGCTGTGCAGTTTTTGTTGTTTAGTCACTAAGTCATGTCTGTCTAATTCTTTTGTGACCCCATGGACTGTAGCCACCAGGCTCCTCTGTCTATGGAATTTTCCAGGCAAGGATACTGGAGTGGGTTTCCATTTGCCTCCTCCAGGGGATCTTCCCAACTCAGGGGTTGAACCCACATATCCTACATGGGCAGGCAGATTTTTTTACCTCTGAGCCACCAGGGAAGCCTTGTAGAGAGAAGTCCAAATAAGAATACCCATAATATGGGCTCTGATTTTCAGAGGAGTCAAAATTCTCCAGTTTTGATCCTGGAACTGAATGGAACAATCTGGTTCAAACTACATTTGTATTTCTTATCTGTGAAGTATTCCATTTAGTTTAAACACACTTCTGTGTTTCCCTTAGGCTTTCTCACTCCAGAGGAACAGTTTCTACAAATTATATATAATTACCACTTCTGGTCAAAGGTGAGAGGGAAATTAGCATCACAATGGCAAGTTTTCTCTCTGGGTGTTGCCAGCTCACACAGTTCCACGGGTGATTGTAGTGTGTTAAGCCTCCGTTTACAAGCAGGAAAGCTCAGCAGAGCCCATGAGGACAGCATTAAAAATTCCTAATCATAGACAAGCATTTCAGACATTCATTACCACACAAGCTATCAATGGATTAGATCTAATAAGCCAAATACTTGCAGACCTCAACCCTGGGGCTGCTTAGACTATTCACAGTAATGGAAAGTCAAATGGGCCTGAGTTACACCCTGCCTTCTTTTGAAACAAGCCAATGGGCCTCTCTCTCCACATAATGGGGAGTTAGGATACTAGCTGAAAGATAGTAGGCTCAGACATTTGGGTTTTAGCACTCTATTTGGTTAGAGACAGTAGGAAGTCATGTAGTGATTCAGCACCTACCCACCATACACAAACATACAGGCATTTTTTAAAACTGTTAAGCTAGAGGAGGTAGGCTTTTGGAGGGAAGATAGAGGTGTTCTCTCCACTATGCTAGGAGAATGAAAATAACTCATCTTTTTCAGTAAAAAGAAATTGCAAAATATTCTTCCAGAAATAAAAGTGAAAAACTATACACATGCATAAATTTCTGAGACAGACGCCAAGAACTGCTCTGAAGCCATGTGAATTTTTCTCTTGTGCATTTGTCAGCCTGACTCCAAACCATTTTATTCTTTCCTTATTTCTCCTCTCTGCTCTGTCTGTTTTTAGTTAGTTGCTTCTTGGCATAGCTTCCGTTGGAGCAGAGAGTGCCTGTTCTTTCTTCTTTTTTTTTTTTTTTCCTCTCTCTTCTTCTTCTTTCCTTTCCTTTTAAAACTTTTTTTTTTTTTTTCAGTGTTCTTTCTCCTGGGCTCTGAAGTGACTCCGCAATAATTACTCCGGCCAGAGCAAATAGGAGGGTCTGTAGAGCCCAGTCTGTCCACCTCCATCAGGCCTTCACACAACATGTAAAAAGCCGTACAAGGAGGGGCACAGAGACACGTTCATGAATGCAAGTCCATTCTGCCCCTGAATCGCTTCTCTGGGAGAGTGTGCAGCTCCCTCACCACCTTCCTTGTGAGCGGACTTGCCCAACGACGCCATTTTGTGCCGATGACTTCCTGCTGAGGAATCCTCCGAATTGCTTTTGCTTTTAAGAACTAGTTTCTTGAGTCCCAAAGTGTAAGGGTTACTGTACTCATTTACTTACAGAGCTCCATTACATTGGAACCCCTTTTTTAAAAACTGGTTTCATCACAATATGTTTCAAGTTGTGGGAAAATGAAAAATAGAATCACACTAGCCGTGCAGCCACATACAGAACTGAAAAGAAGATGGATGTTTTTCATCTAAATGTAAGCAAACAAGTTTTATATGAATATAGAGTAGTATTTATAAGCATCATGAATACACAGAATATAAACTGAAACACACTGTCAGGGCACATCTCTGTCCTTGTTCTTTTTGTCTGGGGAGCTGGAGTGGATTTAGCTGGTGTTACTGTTTCTAGCACTGTGTGGCCAGACGTTGGAAAGGACACAATAGCAGAACACACTCATAAGCGTGCTTTGGGTCAGAAATGTAAGAAGAAAGAAAGGCAAGTCAATGCCTTTAATAAATTGAGAGGTTTTTTTAAACTTGAGTCAGCCCTGTAGTTTAATGAAACAGTGGAAATTGGACTATTTGTTCCTGTCTAACCATTACCAAATTCATGGACACAGCTTCTTTGAAAGACTTAACTGGGAAGCATGAAGCCCACTCTGTCTTTAGGTAAAACTTGAAATAAGAAGATTCTTTCCCTCTCTATCAACAGTTTTTTCAAGGAGACATAGCAACATCAAGGCATGTGTTCATGATGTGCATAGGATATATGAACAAAATTTAAATCTCTGTCATGTACAGAATTTTAAAAAAAATTATGTTCATTTCAGGAAACAAAAATAAAGGAATCAACACATCCAAATGCAAAGACGGATGTGAGAGAAAATCATCTTAAGTATGAAATGAGAGATGTGAATTGAAATGACTTGGCTTGGCTGCATGCAAGAAAAAGTGATCAAACCTTACCCTTTTCAAGTATGCAGCCTGGAGAATGTCATTTCAATCACTTTTGCAGTTGCTCTACCAAGTACTTTTGAAATATCCTGTATCTACCAACGACAAGCACCCTCATCAGAGAGGGAACACAGCCTGTGGCCATGTCTACATGATGCCAAACACTTGGGTAAAAACTGAAACCATTACACCAGTTCCTTGATGATTTTCAGACACTCAGCTCTTTGGCATTGTAAAGGGATACAACTGCGATTTTTCAGTTTTCATTCTGATATTTTTTTATTGTGTAGCTATAGTCAATGGTTAGATAAGTGTATGTTTATCAGTAAAATAATTTAAGAGTTATACATAATAATATACACAGTAATTCAAGAGAAGGAACTTTGAAGATACATAAACAGTTAAATCGTCATGCCATGGTCACCTGTGTGTCTTTATTATACACAAACTCATAAAACACACATGCAAACATACTCTCAAGCACCCATTTTTAAAAATCCGGTTAAGTGAGATTACCTCCTCTACCTTTAATTATTTGATGTGATATTATCTCAGTCTTATTAATCCATATGCCCAACAACTCCTACGAGAATAAAACTTTGCAGAAGTACATGACTTCTCTTTGTAAATCTGTAAACCATTTTTCTTTCTATCACTTGAAATATTGTCACTGTGGTTTCAGTTATGCACAGAGTATATTTTAAAGGTACCGCTGAAACCCAGAATGCTCTGAGCTTCTTTGTTATTTTAGTGATCTTATGGTTGCTTCAGCTTCTAAAATATAAAATATACTTACTGTTTTTTTTAACAGAAATAAAAATTGTATCCAAAGAACATGTGATTAATATTCTTATGTTAAAAGATCCAAAATCAAGATAAGAATAAAAATTTTGTGTTGTGGTATTTGCCAACAGACTTACTTAATGTCTGTTAATTAGGAGATGGAGAAATGAGGAAATGTAATTAAAATGAAGAAGCACTTAATAGTTGACTTATTTAAAATGAGTTTTTAATGATTTCTAAAATATTTTCTAAAATAAATGGTAAAGAAAGTGTATAAACTATTTGATAAAAGTTGCTTTCAAAAGACACATAACATACCACTAACCTTTTCTCTGAGCCTTCCATTCTGCAAAAATTCTCCCAACTATAAAGCATATTCATAAATGCCACACCAGTAGAGACATACTTATCATACTCAGTCTTGTTATTCATTGTACAGGAAAAGCTCCTCTTCCTATTTTCTCGGTTTTAAAATGCAACTGCCTATAGGTAATATATACATGAAATGGCATTCCTTTTTAAGATATTAAATTTCATAAGTCAGGTCATTTTAAGATTAGAAGAATCAGTGTTTTCAAGACAATGTACTTGAATTATCTATGCAGAGACACCCATGTGCTTAAATAAGGTTGGAATTGTGTAGAATCATTTATAAAGTTATAAATTAAACACATTGTTCAAGAAAACACTTGAAATGAGCACTGAGAAAACATATAATTAAATAAAAATTGAAAGCCTTTGAACATGTCCAGATTGGTGTAAATGGTTTCACAGACATAGATTTCATGTTTTCATTTTAATAGCAATAAAATATTGTTTATGTACATTCACTTTAAAACTCAACTTGAAAAGCATGGCATATATAGCATTTATGCACATGTTTACCATATATTTAAATATTTTAATGAGCCATGACTGGAAATCCATAAAGGTTTGCATGTCAACACTGGCTCCGTTATAGAAAATATTTTCCTTTCTCTATTTTATTTCTAAAAATATGAAATGTTTGGGAAGTATGTAGAATAAGAGGGAAGAAATGCTTTAAATAAACATAGATTTTGAAGGTGCACTATCCTTTCTTTCTTTATTTTTTTCCTCTTTCTGTTGAGAACAAGAATAAATACATGAGTAGTTTAGTGCAGAGGAGAAATTATACAGAAACTGAGATGGAAAATATCACTGCAGCAATAATGTATAAATACTATCAGCTCCATGTTCCTCTATCACTTATGAACATTTAGAACATACTCAGTGTGTTTGCTGGGTCAGATAAACTTTTGAAAGTCATTATTTGTCTATTTTTCAAAACTTCAATTTAGTGTTTTGAAATTTTGAACAAAGAAATTTAAAGTGGTTGCAAACTGAATGTTATTGTATAAAACAAACACACATACACACACAAAAAAAGAGAAAACAAGAAGAATAATATGGAAACAGAAGGAGAAATAATTTTAGAGGAGGGCAAAGGGGACAAAGTTAAAATCAGAATTGAAAGGGTCTAATAACAGAATCCAACATAAACTTAAATACTGAGGCAGAGTAAACATCGCAAAATAACCTTAACCAACCCCAATTCTTCAGGTTTTTCTGCTGCCTGAAAAACCTGAAAAAAGTATATTTTTCAAGAAAATTGGTTACAGCAGTTACCGTGCCTTCGAATAGCAGTGAGTAGAAATAAGGCAGGACGTCTGGAGGGGCACTTCTTAGAGCCACATTCCCTACCTTTTCAATCCCTTTCCCCTTCTCCTGAGCCTGACCATATGGAATCCATCTCACTCAAGGACATAGATGAGGAGAAGGGCTTTGGGAAACCAGGGCTGCTGCTGGCTGTTTTAACGGCATGCCACAGGAAAGTTTTATTTCCAATTGATTGGTTACAAATCAGATAAATATCGCTTCTAATGAAAGCAGCTTTGAACCGCTGGAAATGTTGTCTATAGGAGTCTGGGGTTTATCAAAAGCCAAATGTAGCTTTAATCACATCAGCATGCTAATTATAGGCAAACAATAAAAGCTTTAAGAAATGATTGTGAGGGTTTTATTACTATTGACAGTCACCGAGGTATATTTACTTCGGGAGGTAATTGTCAGAAGACTTTCTCCAGAAAGACTTGTTTGTATAATTAAGTGCGTGTTATGCAAGCTTATCTGCTGATCGGCTTCTGCTAGTTATGCAGCTCTCCCAGTGCCTCAGAACACAGAAGCAATTAAAAAAGAAAGGCCCAGGGAGATGCTTTCTCAGTAGTTCATTTGTGAAGGAGGAAAAAATAAAGACCTGACTACTCTGGAAAAAAAAAAAAAAAGAATGTACTAGAGTGAGAAATGTGATCAGTCACTAAAAAAATAAAGGAATAAAACAATATTCACAGTGATGTAAAAGTAGGAAAAAATAAGAATGGAGCATGTACATTTTCATTTAGAGGACAAAGAAGGAGCAAAAATTTTCTCTTTTGTATACAAAATATCATTCAATGAAATGAGGATATTCCAACCTAAAAATATATGTGATGAGAATGAGACAAAATGGAAAATAACAATAAATGGCTGTAGCACCACTGATTTTGTTATTTTATTGTGGATTATAGCATAATTCCCCAAAGTGCCTAATTGACAAGTAAGAGACTCAACTTTGGGTAACATCATTTCAGATCTGCTCAGACACATGTGCATTTGCATCCAAATAAAAAACAAAGGTAGATTTACGGTTGCCGCCCTGAGCATATTTTTTTTTTTAGGCTAGGTCACCTGAAACATATTTTTTGAAAAATGTTTCCGTCTTATTTTTAATGACAAACTGACTGCATTATGACTAAAGAGGAAAAAATAAACCTTTCATACTATAAACTATTTTTGTGCCATAAAGAATCATTCAACTCTAAAAGGAAAAAAATCCTAATTTAAAAAATATCATGATTATATGGAAAGGTGTTGGACTGGATTTAATTCTTTCCATTCCCAAGTATTGGCCTCACTTCAGTTTCCATCTCATTCAAAGCAATTAAAAATGTGGCAAATCCTTGATCAAATTTTTTACCCTTAAACAGGGTCAGTTCTGAAGTTGTTGTCACATTTTAATGGGTTCAGAGTCAGTTTATGCAAGAGACAATCAAATGTTTGCTTTTAAAAGCCCTATAAAAAGTAAGAGCTTTTAACCTTTGAATGCATTAATAAAATGCTAATGACATCATGGCCAAGACCACATTTGGAGGTTCCTCAAAACTCCGAATGACCGTTGTGAAAAGAAAACAGAATTTTAATCAAATGATCTGTTATTTTAATGGCCACTTACAAAACGGGAGATTTATTGAGAAGCATAAAGTTTGTTTGCATGAGTGAGGGCAAAGCTTTTAAGAATTACCTTCTTCTGGGTTTTTTCCCCGCAGTTCCTTGCAACATAATACTACCAAATATTTTGTGAATTGTGACTCAAGTCTGCAGTCTTATTTCTAGCAGAAAATAAAAGGGAGGCTGGAGAGCAAAAAAAAAAAAAAAAAAGTGGTGCCAATTTGTCTGCCCAGGCTCTGATTATTGGATACAGAATTTTTTCCCCTCCATTTCAGGGGAGAAGGATTTGGTGGGAATGTTTCTCCCTTCAGGGTGAGATATCTGATATCCATCCCGAGACCAATCATAAGGCCAAACTTTCATGCAAAACTGCACAAGGAAAAAAATGAAGTCTTTGGGTAAAATTCTCATCTAAATTTGCAGCAGATCCCTAGTTTCCGCTGGGCAATTATGGCTCTTCTTACCAATTCTGATTGCAAAACACATTGATTTAAAAAAAAAAGTTATTTCTGATAATTTGAGAACCTTCAATCCCTAGCCCCCTCCCCCAACTCTTCGTCCTCTCTTTTGAATCTCTGTTCCTCATTTCTGTCTCCCCTGTCTAGAAGTGCTATCCAGTGACCCCTGGTGCTGATTAAAGTTTCTTGGGTGACCCCTGAATGCATTTTATTACACTGGCTGGTCATAAAATCTGCTTAAACTGCTGGCTTATCCAAACTCCTACCTCTCCTGTGGAAAGCCCTACAGTTCAGTCCAACCTTAGGCAGGGAAAATACAAACAAGCAACCCAGAAAAGGCTGAAACACAGACTTTGTCAATACCAGGGAGTCGTCCGGCAGAGGGGAGGAAAAACTTAAAATGAAGACAGACGCTCACAAGGATCCTGGAGCAAATCAACTTAATACCAGTGTAGGTGGGACATGGAGAAGTAGAAACATGAGGAAAGAGGGAAAAATTAAAACCCTTTGGTGTTTTGTTCTTCTTTTTAATAATATTGCAACACTAACATAGCTTACAAGGTGAAAGACAAGCATCACGGACACAGGTCAGCATAAAGCATCACTGAAAACAACATACTCCTAAAATGGATCTCAGCAAAACATTTACTTGGCTTCTGGAAGCAACAGAAGTGCTTAGAAGCCTTTGCATATTTATGTATTTACTATATCTAGGTCAAAATATGTATTATTATATTTACATGGCTCAGGAGAAACCAACAAACAGTTAGGCTCAGTTTAGCTGTTTATTTTCCTGGGCTGCAGAAGGGAGACAAAATCTATAACATTCACACTCCTGCCTGGATGGAATTGCTGTGGCAGGGATAAGGCATGCAAGGCTTGTAGGAAAGGCCAGAGAAATCAGCCTTTGAAAGGAGAATAGTGTTACTGGGCATCTAAATCTACCAGGGCTTGGGTTTTTGTTTTTGGGTTTTTTTGCCCTGGTACTAAAACTGAATGTATGTGTTTTGTTTCAAATCCGATTTAGCATTTGGAAATAAAAGTGTTTTGAATCTCATTCTCACTTGTGAAATCTGGAAACAAATCCGTGGGGTCGGTTCTCATCTGTGAGCCAGAGTAGGAGGATACAGTCTGGAAGTTCACTGACAGCAGTCTCTCTGTTCAGTTCTGCAGGTAAGGTGCTGTGCTGTTCTGTGCTAAGTCGCTTCAGTCGTGTCTGACTCTTTGCAACCCTATGGACTGTAGCCTGCCAGGCTCCTCTGTCCATGGGATTCTCCAGGTAAGAATGCTGGAGTGGGTTGCCATGCCCTCCTCAAGGGAATCTTCCCAACCCAGGGATTGAATCCACATCTCTTATGTCTCCTGCATTGGAGACATAAGAGGCAGGTTCTTTACCATTAGCACCATCTGGGAAGCCCCCTAGGTGAGATGCTACCTGTTATTAGTACCTCTCAAGCAACAGGGCAGGGAAGCCTGGCGTGCTGCAGTCCCTGGGGTCACAAGCAGTCGGACACGACTAAGCAACTGAACAACGACAAGCAGCAGGATGAAGATCTGACATACAGAGTTAGCTCCTGGCAGCTGTCCTGCAGACCACGGTAGACATCCACAGAGGCAGAAGGACACACTTTTCCCATTTCAGCGACACTGAAACTTGTTCAGATCCAGACTCTGCTCAGAGCCCTTGACATTCCTAATGTTCAAATGACAGGCTCCCAAACCGCTGGGCAGTTTCTCAATACTACCATAGTCTATAGCTTTGGTCATTTTCATACTCATTAGAGTCCTTAAGAAGGTAAAATCAAGGACCCAAAGTGAATCATCAATGATTATTTAATTGGCATTGTGTGATTAAAAGGTGATTTGTGATAGTTACTCTTGGAATTATTTTCTTTGTTCATGTGTTTGTTTAAATTCTTAGCAAATATATGTCATTATTTTCCCTTTCATTAAAAGAAGTGCAAAATAACTATGAAATCACTTCCACTCTAGACCAGAAAAGGTCTCTTTCACCTGTTTGTATTTTTCATGTCACTAAGCAAAATTCAAACATTTCCCCAAAGAAACTGCTAATGGAAGCTTATGACTTTGTTCTTCATAGTAAATGATAAATCTGATACCAATGAAATTCATCAACCACTTTTTATCTTTTATATGCAGGCTATATCTTTTATATAGGCTGTATTTTGTCACCCTGCTTATTTAACTTATATGTAGAGTACATCATGTGAAATTCTGGGCTGGATGAAGCACAAGCTGAAATCAAGATTGCCAGGAGAAATATCAATAACCTCAGATATGCAGATGACACCACACTTATGGCAGAAAGAGAAGAAGAACTAAAGAGCTTCTTGAGGAAAGTGAAAGAGGAAAGTGAAATAGTTGGCTTAAAACTCAACATTCAGAGAACTAAGATCATGGCATCCAGTCCCAGCACCTCATGGCAAATAGATCGGGAAACAATGGAAACAGTGACAGACTTTATTTTGGGGGGCTCCAAAATCACTGCAGATGGTGACTAAAGCCATGAAATTAAAAGATGCTTGCCCCTTGGAAGAAAAGTTATGACCAACCTAGACAGCATATTAAAAAGCAGAGACATTACTTTGCCAACAAAGGTCCATCTAGTCAAGGCTATGGTTTTTCCAGTAGCCATGTATGGATGTGAGAGTTGGACTATAAAGAAAGCTGAGCACCACATAATTGATGCTTTTGAACTGTGGTGTTGGAGAAGACTCTTGACAGTCCCTTGGACAGCAAGGAGATCCAACCAGTCCATCCTAAAGGAGATCAGTACTGAGTATTCATTGGAAGGACTGATGCCGAAGCTGAAACTCCAATACTTTGGCCACCTGATGTGAAGAACTGACTCATTGGAAAAGACCCTTATGCTGGGAAAGATTGAAGGTGGAAAGAGAGGAGGATGACAGAGGATGAGATGGTTGGGTGGCATCACCGACTCAAAGGACATGAGTTAGAGTAGGCTATGAGAGTTGGTGATGGACAGGGAAGCCTGGCATGCTGCAGTCCATGGGGTTGCAAAGAGTTGGACATGACAGAGTGACTAAACTGAACTGAACTGAATATGCAGCCCATATTACATCAGGAGAGGAGTTTGATACTGTTCCTGTTGTTGCTTGCCTATCCTACTAGGCTTGGCAATTTACAGATGCAAACTCTTCTTACTCCAAACATACAGAGTTAATATAATTATTCTCAGTATGAGATGAGAAGACTAGGGCTTAGAGAAATTAGATAGTTGCCCAGGTTCCCATAACTAGTGAGTGTTAGTCAGAAATGTGTTTCTGGACAGTCTGACTCTCTACATTAACTTGGGTTCCACTTTACTCCTTAACCAACATCTCTTAATCAACTTTACTGAGTGCCCTAAAAAGCAAATGGATTTGACTCAAAAGCAAAAAGATTTGACTCAATAAGCAAATGTACATTTGGTCACTTATTTTATTTTTCTCAATGTACATTAAGTCCAGAATATATATTAAGTCACAATTCAAGGTTATTTTCTTCATGAAAACTTCCTGAGTAAACTTGTTTACTCACTACTTGATAAATCTATTCCTCACTCCTCCTTTTCTCACTGAAATCTAAATTTCTTTTAAATTCTATAGATTTTAGTTGGCTACATACACTATGTCTTCTTAAAAGAAGTGATACTTATTTCTTTAAGTGGTGAAAGGTTTTAGTAGTGGAAAAAAAAAAAAAAAGAAGCAGCAGCAGCTTGTTCCATGCCTTCAGAAAGACACTGTAAGGAAGGAAAGTAGGTGCCAGATGTGCCAAAATGCTAGACAGTTTGGAGTTCAAGTTGAGGCAGAGAAACAGAGAGCGTAGTAGCTTAGCTGGTAAAGAATCTGCCTGCAATGCAGGAGACCCTGGTTTGATTCCTAGGTCAGGAGGATCCCCCGGAGAAGGGATAGGCTACCCTGGTGGCTCAGCTGGTAAAGAATCTGCCTGCATTGTGGGAGACCTGGGTTTGATCCCTGGGTTGGGAAGATCCCCTGGAAAAGGGACAGGCTACCTAGTCCAATGCTAGCCTGGAAAATTCCATGGACTATATAGTCCGTGGAGTGGACTTTCACTTTCTTTCAGATAGGTCAAAAGTGGTAGTCAGACTTCATGTATTTGATCAAAAAAATGGTGAGTAAAGTGGTGGATTGACAGAGCTTAGGAAGTAAAGATATAAAATAACCCAGTAAACACATTTCTTGAAATCTAGCCTAAAAAAAAAAAAACAAAACCCCATGATGGAAAAGTTAAGTGTAGGAAGATATTCACAATAGCAAAAGTTTAAAAACATTGGAGCTATCCAAATTTGGGGAAATAAATAATTAAATGCGGACATACATACTGTGAAATATTATTACAGTTACTAAAAGTGGTAATAAAAAGTGAATAAATTTCACGTGTCATTACACTCACTGTTACTAATCTAGGTGAAACATATATACAGATGAATAAAGATTAGAAAAGAATGCATAGAAACTTTCAAAGTTTCAAAGAAACTTTAACAAGTATTACTTTTGAAATTTTTTTCCTCAATTGTCCAAAGTTTCTGTAGCATTTGCTACGTAATATATTACATCAGATCAGATCATTCGCTCAGTCGTGTCTGACTCTTTGTGACCCCATGAATCGCAGCACGCCAGGCCTCCCTGTCCATCACCAACTCTCGGAGTTCACCCAGACTCACGTCCATCGAGTCAGTGATGCCATCCAGCCATCCCATCCTCTGTCGTCCCCTTCTCCTCTTGCCCCCAATCCCTCCCAGCATCAGAGTCTTTTCCAATGAGTCAACTCTTCGCATGAGGTGGCCAAAGTACTGGAGTTTCAGCTTTAGCATCATTCCTTCCAAAGACTCCCAGGGCTGATCTCCTTCAGAATGGACTGGTTGGATCTCCTTGCAGTCCAAGGGACTCTCAAGAGTCTTCTCCAACACCACAGTTCAAAAGCATCAATTCTTCAGCGCTCAGCCTTCTTCACAGTCCGGCTCTCACATCCATACATGACCACAGGAAAAACCATAGCCTTGACTAGACAAACCTTTGTTGGCCAAGTAATGTCTCTGCTTTTGAATATGCTATCTAGGTTGGTCATAACTTTCCTTCCAAGGAGTAAGCGTCTTTTAATTTCATGGCTGCAGTCACCATCTGTAGTGATTTTGGAGCCCAGAAAAATAAAGTCTGACACTGTTTCCACTGTTTCCCCATTTATTTCCCATGAAGTGATGGGACTGGATGCCATGATCTTCGTTTTCTGAATGTTGAGTTTTAAGCCAACTTTTTCACTCTCCACTTTCACTTTCATCAAGAGGCTTTTTAGTTCCTCTTCACTTTCTGCCATAAGGGTGGTGTCATCTGCATATCTGAGGTTATTGATATTTCTCCCGGCAATCTTGATTCCAGCTTGTGCTTCTTCCAGTCCAGCATTTCTCATGATGTACTCTGCATATAAGTTAAATAAACAGGGTGACAATATACAGCCTTGACGAACTCCTTTTCCTATTTGGAACCAGTCTGTTGTTCCATGTCCAGTTCTAACTGTTGCTTCCTGACCTGCATACAGGTTTCTCAAGAGGCAGATGAGGTGGTCTGGTATTCCCATCTCTTTCAGAATTTTCCACAGTTTATTGTGATCCACACAGTCAAAGGCTTTGGCATAGTCAATCAAGCAGAAATAGATGCTTTTCTGGAACTCTCTTGCTTTTTCCATGATCCAGTGGATGTTGGCAATTTGATCTCTGGTTCCTCTGCCCTTTCTAAAACCAGCTTGAACATCAGGAAGTTCACGGTTCACATATTGCTGAAGCCTGGCTTGGAGAATTTTGAGCATTACTTTACCAGCGTGTGAGATGAGTGCAATTGTGTGGTAGTTTGAGCATTCCTTGGCATTGCCTTTCTTAGGGATTGGAATGAAAACAGGCCTTTTCCAGTCCTGTGGCCACTGCTGAGTTTTCCAAATTTGCTGGCATATTGAGTGCAGCACTTTCACAGCGTCATCTTTCAGGATTTGGAATAGCTCAACTGGAATTCCATCACCTCCACTAGCTTTGTTCGTAGTGATGCTTTTCCAGGATGTCTGGCTCTAGGTCAGTGATCACACCATCATGATTATCTGGGTCGTGAAGATCTTTTTTGTATAGTTCTTCTGTGTATTCTTGCCACCTCTTCTTAATATCTTCTGCTTCTGTTAGGTCCATACCATACAATATAATAAATAATGATATATTTACTATACATACCCAGTGACAAGCAGTTATGTGTATGGCAACATTCAGGATTTTTCTCTATAGTATTTCTATAGCACCACTATTGAAAAAGGGTATTTAATATGCATATTTATAGAAATCAATAAATTGATTATACATTTTAAAGTGATATTTTAATTATTTTCCTCTTTTTCTTAACTTCTCCCTCCACTTTCCTCTGTCATTTTCCTATCCCACTCCAATAATCTAAAATATCCACCAATGAAATTCCAGTGGCTTAACACAATAAAAATTTGTCACTTATTTCAAATCCGAGGAAGGTTAAGGTCATCCTCTTCCCATTTTTAACTATACCATCTGAAACATATGACCTTTAAAATCACTATGGGGCTTTCCAGGTGGTGCTAGTGGTCAAGAACCTGCCTGCCAATGCAGGAGATGTAATAGATGTGGGTTTGATCCCTGGGTCGGGAAGATCCCATTGAGAAGGGTATGGCAACACACTCCAGTATTCTTGCCTGGAGAATTCCATGTACAGAGGAACCTGGCGGGCTATAGTCCATAAGGTTGCACTGATTCAGACACGGTTGAAGTGACTTAGCCTGCACGCATACAAGAGGTGTTTTAAGCTATTTTGGCCTGAAAGTGACACACAAATTCTACTCATGGACCATCAGCAAGTTCTACTCACAGACCATCAGCTGAATTACATAGGGAGGCTGGTGGGCTGCTATCTATGGGGTTGCGCAAAGCCGGACACGACTGAAGTGGCATAGCAGCAGCAGCAGCAGCAGCTGACCTGTAAAAGAGGCTGCAAAATCAAGGCAGCTCATGGAGCATATAGTGAGCACTGTCATTGTGACAAATAGTCCCTTTACTCCTTCCTTTCCATAGTCAATGTCTTCTCAAAAGAGACAACCCAAAGTCCTGTTCATGGGGCTGCCTCCATCTCAGAGTCCAGGATGTAGATTAGCATCTCCATCAAGACTAGAGAACTTTGAACTAAATACCCAAGAGATCATCACACACCCAGTCTCCTGCTCAAAATGTCAATAAATAATGTTGGAACATTAAACACCCCCATTCTGAAAGGGAAGAGTAGAAGATACAGAGCAGTCACTGGTTCATAGCAATTCTGAAGTCCTCTGGGCAGGCCACATAAAGGCTTCTCAGCTGACACAGGGATGTGTATGTAGGACAGCACCTTAGGCAGTCCCAAGTCTGCTCTCTGAAAGAATTTTCACTCTCCACTGTTCTCAGCAACCTTTCTCCCATCTGAAAGTTCTTTTTTGAACATCCTCCTTGTCCACACCTGGAAAAGTCATTTAGGGAATATACTGTCCTTGGAACTGTATACCTTTCTCAGTCTATTTTCTGCTCGCAGAAGTTGAGGTCCCAAAGGCCTACTTTTTTTTTTTAACAGATTTATTGAGATATAATTGATATATAAGTTGCCCTTATTTAAAATATAATTTGATAGATTTTTGCATATATATATATAGAAACCATCATATTCAGATAATAAACATATCCATCACATATCAAAATTCTTCAAGTCCTAGAATTCTTTCCACCTTCCTTTTTGCCTCCGCCCCCACTTATCCTTAAGTAATAACTGATCTGCTTTCTAGATCATTTCATTTTCTCAAACTTTTTGTTCATGGATGCACACAGTATATACTTTTTTCCTTTTTGGTCTGTCTGATTTTACTCAGCATGATTATTTCAATATTCAATATTATTCATATTTCAATATGAATATTGAATAATCCATACTGAGTAGAAAGCCTGAACATCTTATTTCTTCTTATTACTGAGTAGCATTTCATCATATGCTATAATTTATCTTTTCCCCTGTTAATAGATGATATGTGGGTTGTTTCTAGTTTTCAAATATGGCCAGTACAGCTGCTATGACACTCAAGAACAAGTCTTTGTACGTGAATATAAATTTGTTTTGCTTAAATACCTGAGTAGAATGACTAGGTCATATGGTTGCTCTACTTTTTAAGTTTCAAAATCCCACCAAACTATTTTCCAAATTGTGTACATGCGTTCATTTGTGTCCAACTCTTTGTGACCCAATGAACTGTAGCCCTCCAGGCTCCTCTGTCAATGGGATTCTTCAGGAAAGAATACTGGAATGGGGTGCCATTTCCTACTCCTGGGAGGTCTTTCTGACCCAGGGATCGAACCCACATCTCTTACATCTCCTGAACTGGGCAGATGGGTTCTTTCCCACTAGTTGCACCCGGGAAGTCCAAGTCATTGCACCATTTTATATTCCACCAGCAGTTTATGAGAGTTTCAATTTCTCTACAACACTTAGTATGGTCAGGTGTGTAGCATGAACTTCTTGTAGCTTGGACTCTTATTTCAAAAATGATCAATGACTTTCAACTCCTTTTTGTGTACGTATTTGCCATCAGTATCTATCCTTTGGTGAAATGTCAGGTATACTCTTTTGACCTTTTCTGATTGGGCTATTTGTTTTCCTATTGAATCTGGAGAGTTTCTTCTATATTCTGGATATAAATAGTTTATCAGATATGTGATTTTCAGTCATTTTTGCTCAAGCAGAGACATGTCTTTTCATAAGACATGTAAGTATCTTTCAAAGAGCAGAAATTCTTAATTTTGATGAAGTCCAATTTATTCATTTTATTCTTTTGTGGATCATGCTTTTGATATTATAGCTAATAAATCTTTTCCTAAGGTAAGATCATAAAGTTTCCATGAGTGGTTTCAATTGCATATTTTATAGTTTTAGGTGTTACATTTAGGTCTATGACCAATTTGAGTGATTTTAATATGTATATGGTACAAGATCACTGCAGATGGTGACTGTAGCCATGAAATTAAAAGACACTTGCTCCCTGGAAGAAAAGCTATGACAAACCTAGATAGCATATTAAAGATCAGAGACATTACTTTGCCGACAAAGGTCCGTCTAATCAAAGCTATGGTTTTTCCAGTAGTCGTGTATGGATGTGAGAGTTGGGTCATTAAGAACACTGTGTGCCAAAGAATTGATGCTTTTAAACTGTGGTGTTGGAGAAGACTCTTGAGAGTCCCTTGGACTGCAAGGAGATCCAACCAGTTCATCCTAAAGGAAATCAGTCCTGAATATTCCTTGGAACTACTGATGCTGAAGCTGAAACTCCAATACTCTGGCCACCTGATGCGAAGAACTGACTCCTTGGAAAAGACCCTGATACTGGGAAGGATTGAAGGCGGGATAAGAAGGGGACAATGGAGGATGAGATGATTGGATGGCATCACTGACTCAATGGACATGAGTTTGAGCAAGCTCCAGGAGACAGTGAGGGACAGGAGGCCTGATGTCCATGGGGTCACAAAGAGTCAGATACAATTGAATGACTAAGCACAGCACAGTTATAGCACAACTCACTGAAGCTCTGTTCATCCTTTTTTCAATAACTTTTTTCACTTTTTGTGATTCATTTTGAATAGTTTCTATGAGTGCTTTTTATTTACTTTTTATTTTATTTTTTAACTTTACAATATTCTATTGGTTTTGCCATATATCAAAATGAATCCACCACAAGTATACATGTGTTCCCCATCCTGAACCCTCCTCCCTCCTCCCTCCCCGTACCATCCCTCTGGGTCGTCCCAGTGTACCAGCCCCAAGCATCCTGTATCATGCATCGAACCTGGACTGGTGACTCGTTTCATATATGATATTACACATGTTTCAATGCCATTCTCCCAAATCATCCCACCCTCTCCCTCTCCCACAGAGTCCAAAAGACTGTTCTATACATCTGTGTCTCTTTTGCTGTCTTGTGGGTGATGGAATTCCAGTTGAATTATTCCAAATCCTGAAAGATGATGCTGTGAAAGTGCTGCACTCAATATGCCAGCAAATTTGGAAAACTCAGCAGTGGCCACAGGACTGGAAAAGGTCAGTTTTCATTCCAATCCCAAAGAAAGGCAATGCCAAAGAATGCTCAAACTACCGCACAATTGCACTCATCTCACACGCTAGTAAAGTAATGCTCAAAATTCTCCAAGCCAGGCTTCAGCAATATGTGAACCGTGAACTTCCTGATGTTCAAGCTGGTTTTAGAAAAGGCAGAGGAACCAGAGATCAAATTGCCAACATCCGCTGGATCATGGAAAAAGCAAGAGAGTTCCAGAAAAGCATCTATTTCTGCTTGATTGACTATGCCAAAGCCTTTGACTGTGTGGATCACAATCAACTGTGGAAAATTCTGAAAGAGATGGGAATACCAGACCACCTGATCTGCCTCTTGAGAAACCTGTATGCAGGTCAGGAAGCAACAGTTAGAACTGGACATGGAACAACAGACTGGTTCTAAATAGGAAAAGGAGTTCGTCAAGGCTGTATACTGTCATCCTGTTTATTTAACTTATATGCTGAGTACATCATGAGAAATGCTGGACTGGAAGAAACACAAGCTGGAATCAAGATTGCTGGGAGAAATATCAATGACCTCAGATATGCAGATGACACCACCCTTATGGCAGAAAGTGAAGAGGAACTCAAAGACCTCTTGATGAAAGTGAAAGTGGAGAGTGAAAAAGTTGGCTTAAAACTCAACATTCAGAAAACGAAGATCATGGCATCCGGTCCACCACCTGATGGGAAATAGATGGGGAAACAGTGGAAACAGTGTCAGACTTTATTTTTCTGGGCTCCAAAATCTCTACAGATGGTGACTGCAGCCATGAAATTAAAAGACGCTTACTCCTTGGAAGGAAAGTTATGACCAACCTAGATAGCATATTCAAAAGCAGAGACATTACTTTGCCAACAAAGGTTTGTCTAGTCAAGGCTATGGTTTTTCCTGTGGTCATGTATGGATGTGAGAGTTGGACTGTGAAGAAGGCTGAGCACCGAAGAATTGATGCTTTTGAACTGTGGTGTTGGAGAAGACTCTTGAGAGTCCCTTGGACTGCAAGGAGATCCAACCAGTCCATTCTGAAGGAGATCAGCCCTGGGATTTCTTTGGAAGGAATGATGCTGAAGCTGAAACTCCAATACTTTGGCCACCTCATGCGAAGAGTTGACTCATTGGAAAAGACTCTGATGCTGGGAGGGATTGGGGGCAGGAGGAGAAGGGGACGACAGAGGATGGGATGGCTGGATGGCATCACTGACTCGATGGACGTGAGTCTGAGTGAACTCCGAGAGTTGGTGATGGACAGGGAGGCTTGGTGTGTTGCGATTCATGGGGTCGCAAAGAGTTGGACACGACTGAGTGACTGATCTGATCTGATACAGGGTTATTGTTACCAACTTTCTAAATTCCATATATATGCGTTAGTATACTGTATTGGTGTTTTTCTTTCTGGCTTACTTCACTCTGTATAATAGGCTCCAGTTTCGTATGTCCATCAGCAGATGAATGGATAAGAAAACTGTGGTACATATATACAATGGAGTATTACTCAGCCATTAAAAAGAATACATTTGAGTCAGTTCTATGAGTGCTTTTTAATTCACTAATCTTTTTCTCTGCATTGTCTAATCTACTTTCAATTCTGTCCAGTGTATTTTTCATTTTTGACATTGTAATTTTCATTTTTAGAAGTTCCGTTTAGTTCTCTCTTATATCTTCCATTATTTGTTTTACATATTCAAGTTATTCTCTAGCTTCTTGAACATCTAAATGCACTTATAATTTTTTAATAATTTATTTTCTTGATATATAATTGATCTATAATGTATTAGTTTCAGGTGTACAGCAAAGTGATTCAGATAGATATATACACTCTTTTTCATATTCTTTTCCTATAATTGTTTTAATATCCTTGCCTACTAATTCTGTCATTTGTATCATTTATAATTTTATTTTGATCACTTGATTTTTTTCCATATTATCAGTTTTTATTTTCTGCAGGCTTGTTAATTTCTTATTGGGTGCCAGACATTGTGAATTTGACTTTGTTGATGGCTAGGGAGTTCTTTTGTTTATTTGTTTTCCTGTAAATATTTTTGAACTTTATTCTGAGATGTTGTTAAATTATTTGGGAACACTTGGATCCTTTGGATCTTGCTTTAAAGTTCTGTTAGACATAGTGATGTTGAGTCAGTGACTAATTTTTCCTTACCTTGAGGGAAAAAAATTCCTTCTCAGTACTCTAATCAAAGATCTATACATTATGATTTTTTTCTCACTCTTGCTTGCAGGATTGTTCCTTCTAATCCTTTTAGAGGCTTTCCCCTCAGTCTTGGGTATTTCATTGTACATATATGTTGATCATTAATTAGCTCAATATTTGAGAAGAACCCTCTACAGATATCCAGAATTTTCTCATTGTGCAGCTCTCTTCGCTCTGATACTCTGCCTGCAAAATCTAGTCATGTTTTTTTACCACCCAGGCTCCCATCTCTATCTTCTCAACTCAGGGAGAACACTCCATCTATAACTCCCCCAGTCTGTATCCTGATTGGAAAGTTTTTCTGGGCGTTAAGCTGGAACTGTAGGGCTCACCTACTTTGTCTACCATCTCTCAAAGATCATTTTTCTTCATTGTGTCATGCCTGATATATTGAAAATCAATTTTTATATGTTGTCTTGGTTTCTTGGTTGTTTTTATGTGGGATGGTAATTTATTTTGATGGTAAGTGGAAGTCTCCATATCTTGGACAAAATCTGACAGTGGTCTAAGCTACTGGTTTCTTTGGCAATGTAATTCCTTAAAATCTTGATTGTCTCAATGCTTAAGAAATGTAGGAGGCTTCTCATCTACTAGCTCAGTTCCATGTGCCAGTAACCACACCCTAAATCTTACTGAGGCATAGTTTTCAGATCTGCTTTATGTCTTTGCTTTCTTATCTCTACACTTGTCTTTCTCAACTTAATAATAGCCACCTGAAGGCTTTTAGGCTCAGAAGTGAGAAATCTGAAAGTGACCACTTGTGCCAACAAGAAGGTTTTATGGGACACTTACTCTTAAACTTTTTTTCTATCTTATACTTTTTGAGGTTGATAAGTAATCAGTTTTTCCAACCCTGCATGATCCCAAATTTCTCACCTCTGTAATCCTTGTAACTTCTGCTTGAAAATTGGCCATTTTCCCCCACCCTGAGTTTACTTTCTTATAAGATTTTGATGAAAGCAATCAGCAGTAGTCAATATTCACTGCTAATTGTTGTCTTTTCTAATCTCTTCTGCTATGCATGTGGTCTAGCCTAATACCCAAGTTACCCCAAATGATAATTTTATCTTTACTTTTTCTTGGTGGAGGTGGGGCTCTGAATAACATCAATTCTTTCTTTCCTCTGATGTCAGTTTTCTCACTGTCTGCTTCACACTAAAATGAAACATATATTTTAGATTTTTTAATTTCAGCAATATCTCATTTGAAAATATTAATCTCTGGATTGCGATAATTAATGTAGCTGCCATAAGAGAAACATTTCAAAGACTTAACAAAATAAGTTTAATTTTCCTCATGCAAAGTTTAATGTAGATTGGCAGTATTTCTCAGACTTGCTATGCCATCTGGCACATGTAGCCTCCAAGTTTTCCAAAGCAAGGGAAGGGAGAAAGGCAGGAAACAAATCATTTCTTAACTGCCTCATTTTTTTTCCTCTCAGTTCATTGATCAGAGCTTGCCATGTGGCTCCAACTTAGCTCCAAAGATAGGAAATGTTGGGAACTATAAGGAAATAATTGGGAGAAACAAGGGAGACATGATAATTAACTAACTCTTCAACAGGATACTAATAACTTTGTATGGTGCCATTCACTTTTGCTCTGTAGTCACATCCTTCTATGTATAAATGTAACTATGTAGATAATATACTATATACATATAATCTTATCATTGCATATAAATACATACATATATATATACACATATAATCTCATCGTTTTCTAAAAAATGGGCTCACGTTTATATACTATTTTTGTCTTTGTTTTTATTTAGAAATATCTACCGGAAATCTCTCCAAGTTATCTTCTAGACCTCCATTTTCATTCTTTTTAATGACTCCATAATATTCCCTGGTGTAGCTGTACCATAAGTTACTCTTTCTATACTGAGGTATATTTACTTTATTAGCTTATTCTTGTCAATATCAACTTTGTTTTAATGTTGTTGCTGTTCAGTTGCTTAGTTGTGTCCAACTCTTTGTGACCCCATGGACTGCATGCCAGGCTTCCCTGTCCATCACCAAGTCCTGGAGCTTGCTCAAACTCATGTCCATTAACTTGGTGATGCCATATATGTTTTAATATATCTAATCAAATAAAATTCTTTTTTAGAAATTAATGGCTTTTCTCCTTCTATGGGATAGCTATTAAAGAGTAGAATTTACTGGGTTAAAATTTATGTGTTTTGTTAACTTTAATATTTTGCCAGATTGGTGGTCATAAAGGCTGAAAATATTCATGTTTTCACTAGCAATATATGAGAACTCATATCTCCATAAATGTGATAATAGATGTTTCAATACTCTTTATTTCTGTAAGTTTAATGGGAAGTAAAGGGAATTATGAAAATGCAAATTAAAGTAAGGATATCTTCATATATTGGTTGGCCTCTTCATATCCTTTGCTATTAAGATTCACATCCCATTTTTGTCAATTAGTAGGAAGATTCCATCATTATAGTAAACATCTAGTGATCTTCTGAATTGCAAATATTTTTCCCAAATCAATGTTTAAAATGCTTTGGGTATATTTCTAAATAACAAAATATTTAATATTAAAACATGTGATACATGACATTTTGTCATTCAAAATATTTAAAGTAATTTAAAATTAGAACTGTATATTAAAAATAAAAGTTTAATTTTCATATTATCAAAAGTCTTTTATACTGCTGAGTCTGTCCTGCTCCTGGATTGTACTTATTGTGTACTGGATTTTCTTGTCTTATTTTATTTTTTACTTATTTAAGGTTTTAACCCATATGGAATTAATTTTTTCTATAAAATAGGGTTCAGTTTTATTTTTTCGGATGGGTGCCTTTCTGTGCCAGCACTATTTATTAAATAATTCATTATTTTCTCTCTTTTCATATATCAAATCTTATATTTTCTGGGATTGTTTATTTTTTTCTACTGATCTATTTGTTTCTTCCTATGCTTATAACAATACTAATGCAATTTCAACTGTTTACTTGTAATATTCTGATAGTAAGGCAAGTCCCTACTACTATCCATCTTTATCAAAATTTATTTGGCTCTTCTCAAAAATGTTTGCTTCCTTGTAAACTTTGAAGTCTTTTCACTTTCCCCAAATCTCTGTAAGGATTAAAAATGAGATTACTTTAAATTTAAACAATAATTTTAAAGTTTGTGGTTTTATTATATCAGATATTTTCATCAGAGAATGTGGAAAACTTTTCAAAAAATGGTTAGATAAAAATTAGTTATGAACACATCTGTTTCTGGTACTGTTTTTGATGGTAAATCTTTAATCTTTTGACAGTCTCTTCTGTGGTGATTAATCATTGCAGTTTTCCTGGATCATCTTTGGTAATTTAATTTTATTAGGAAATTATTATTTTCTAACTTCTCCAAATTTGTTGCTAAAAAGTTTTATGTAATACTCTTTTATAATTTTTCATCTTTTATGAATCTATGATGCCGCTTTTAAAATTCCTGCAGTTTTGTGAGAGTTTTTAATCACATTACTATTTTTTTCTTTTTAAAAAATCTCTTAGGTTTATGTCTTTCCCCACCAGTCCTTTAATTGAAGATTAGACCTTTATTTGAACTTGAAGGAATCCAATATTTTTTTATTGCTTCACTTCCTTTTGTGATCTCTTCTTTCAGAACTTCCATCATTTACAAGTGAGGCTCCTGCTCTGTCCCCCAAGTTTCTTCATGCTTTTCATATTTTTGAAATATTATGTTGTGCTTTGAGATATTACTTTTGTTTGCTATCTTGGGCCACTACTTTGAGTCTAGGTGGTAACCAACAATTCCATCAACTTATTTACTGAAATGCTTAGCTCAAAAATTATGATTTCACATACAGAAGATATTTTGGACTTGCATTTGAAGCTTTATGAATTGCGTTCTATCTCCTTAAGCAGCTGTGTGGGGAGTTTCATGCATTATTGTCTACCTTCTTTTTGTAGACTGTTGGGCTCTCGTCAACTGATCGCTTTTCTTTATGAGCCCATTGACTAGTTGTTGGACCATCTCAAGTTGACTATAAGCTCTTGAATTGTGCAAGGTGAAACAGACTTTACAAACAAGAAGCTGACTCTTATTGAAGGACTGAATGAAAACCTTCTTGCTTTCTAGCCTCGATCTCGTCTAATCCCAGGTATAATGAGAGTTCAACCATTGTTTTGCTTCTCCTTAGCCTTTTGAAGACAGAAGACTAAGTACCTTCAGTGGAACTCATGCCAAACTTCTTCCATCCTGTTTTAGAACCAGGTACTTTCCCGGTTTCTCAATCTTCATCTTGGAGATCTCCAGGCTCTCCAAGACCATATAGAAGAAGGCCCTATACAACATTTTTTCTCTTGGTGTCCCATAGAACTTGGGTTTCATTAGAACATGAGTGTATACCAAACAGCTTCAGAGGTCTGGAGACTCAAAAAGCAGACTAGACCAAAGTTGAAATAAAAGGGAGGGGGGTGAAATATACATTCTGGTTACCACTTTCCTAGAAACTTCCCACTATTTTCTATAGAAATTATGGAAAACGGGAGAACACAGTAGCAGAGTGATGACTGTGGAAAACAAGGCACTCCAATTATTGCCGACTGGGAAGGCAGACACTGTGTTGCTACATCTTTCCATTTTTTTTCAAAGCAATCATAAATCCAGAATTTTATGTGCATGTGTGTGTGCTAAGTTGCTTCAGTAATGTCCCACTCTTTGTGACCCCATGGATTATAGTCTGCCAGGCTCGTCTGTCCATGGGATTCTCCAGGCAAGAATACTGGAGTGGGTCGCCATGCCCTTCTGCAGGGAATCTTCATCTTCCTATTTCAAAATATCAATGATTTGTTAAATCTTGTGGTTTTTGTTAATTCTTTGTGAGCTAAAACAAGTATGTCTGTAAGTAGAATTTAGTCTATAGGGTCCTAAGTTAGGATCTGTGGAGTAGATGTTACTCTGAGTGACAGGTGGACATCTCTAATGTTTAGGTTCTGTACAATGCAGGGAAACTATCATACTTTCTCTTTAGACAAGCTCCTTAGAGGTAGATCCACATTCTCTGTTTACTTTTGTATTTCCCAAGGTTCCAGGTGCAGCATAAAGTATGCACAGAACATTTCATGTATATTTATGAAACTAAAAGAGATAACTCTTGGTGCCATTGTCAGAAATTAATGGATCATTGTTCTAACTTTTATAAAAATAAACAGTACTGGAGTAAAAGGAGCTACTCATGTAACAGTTGAAGATATAAGAAGGATAAGGTATGGTATCATGAAAAACAAATTCCCTGAAATTCCTTTCAGCAGAGGTAAGTTGGATAGACAATTATGAGTGTTCTACAAGAGAAGAATATTTTCAAAATCTCAAATGTCCATCTTTTCCATAGCAAAGAGTTAGCTGAACAATGCTTAATGAATGAGGAAGACAGAAAGTTCTGTCCCAACCATGTAAATTTTAAGATTTCATACAATCACCTTAATGCAAAGCTTTGTCTAGTAAGGTAATATTAGGGTGAACTCAATGCAATGGATTTTTATTATTTTTCTATTTGCCATGCCCCTCTATGAGACCTTGGTAAGGAAAAAGATACAATAAAACCGTTGTCCTATATTACAGAAGCATGGGGTCTGAATATTATAACGCTGAAGAAATGATTATCTGAAATGAGAACTGAAACATGATTTCAAAATTGAAGGGAGAAAGGTCCAAAATTCAAGTTTTGAATTGCAAATCTATTTAATCTTTGATTGGGCTCTGATAGTCCATTCACCATAGTGTTGCTTCTATTAACCTGGGCCTCATTCCTAACTACAACCTGCTTTTGGAGTTTCTGGATGACATCAAGATGTGTGGGATTAATAGACAGTACCAGGCACACTGTGTAACAATTGTGGCAAAAGAGTGTGTTCCCTCAGGAGCATGGCGAATAGTTTCCTGGGTCAAAATATTAATGTCTAGACTTTCAAGGCTTCTATTATTATTCTGAGAAAAAAAAGCATAATTCTGTTGAGTCAACAGACTGTCCCGGATTTATCATTGAACCCATCTCATTTTACTCTCTAATCTTAAATTTCTTTGTTTCTCTCTGAGAAACTTGAGTTTCAAAACAGACTATTATTAACCTCAAAGATTATTGGGTCCACTTATACATGCTAGAAATATAATGTGTATAATAATACTACACATTTATTTATAATCTGTCTGCTTTCAAAGAAAGGATTTGAGGTGTGCTATTTAGAGTAAATGAAAGAGATTCAATCAGCCCTTTCTGTCTGGGAATTTGAGAATCTAAGTGTACCCAAAGAATGCCAAATATGGCAATTTTCTCCAGGACTGTCACATTGCCCTGCTTCCAAAGATATGACATCCAAAGAGTTCACAGCTGTGCTGTCATCACAAGTTTAAATTTGACACTGGTGATATCATAACCATGGAAAATAATTTTTTAAAAATATCACAGCTGAGTTTTTGGATTACTCAAATTGTCTTTAAAAAATAAGCTCCACAGAGTTTGATAGAGACTATACTGACATTAAAGGATGCTCAATGAAGGAAATTTACTTTATGAAGGAATCAGCTGTGTCAATGCTGTGCTAGCCATTCTACATCCAATATCTTATTTAACCTCATAATGACCCCACTGACTAAATATTATTATTATTCTTATTCCATACATCAGCAACAAAGTTCAAAGAGGTTAAATACCTTCTCCAAGATCACACAGCTGGTAAGTGACAGAATGAGGAAGCTTACTCATGTCTACCTGATTCCAAAGCTTCATGTGCTCTTTCCATTACAACCGGAATGTTTGGAATTCAGATTAAATTCCATGTGGGGCCTGGATTAAAGATCTGCTCTGCGGCACCTCTCAGGAGTCAAGCAAAATAGAGGCAAATGAAAATGGTCAATTCACCTCCTTAACAAAGCATAACATACCACAGTAGCAAGGGACGGGATCTCACTATTAGGACAAAATCATGGAAGACTGAAAGCCTTTTTCTCAGTCATTTCCTCTCAGAGAAATCATGATAGATAAAAGTCTGCTATGAGTGTTTCTTATTCATGCCCTTAAAAAAAAAAAAAAAAAAAAACCTATTTCTCTAGAATACAGGAAAGGTTTATACATGAAATAAATTCATATTCAGGCCTTTTGTGAGTAATTGGATATGCCTTCTTAGGAGAGAAAAGATGGTCAACACATTTTTGGTATGTGGGAAGCAACAGGAAACCCAGAAATGAGAGAGTATTGCCTATTTATGCTATCTCTTGCTTAGGTCAAATCCTAAACATAATACTTGGGGGGAAAAGGAGAAAATAAGGTTCTGGTTTATCTTTCTTGGATAATCTAGAAGCTTGCAATGGGTCTGAAATTTGTAGCCATGTTTGTCTGAAGAAAGTCTGCCTGAAGACAATCAAGAATTTTTATTCTGTTCTAGTGATCACTAATAATTTATATCATTCTACAGGTCAAGAATTGCCATCAAGGTCTTTTCTGAGTTATTTGCTTTTATAATTTTCAGAATCCTATACATGAAAGGCACACTTTGAAAACTTAGATTTCTTCCCCCTTTCTTTGTGAATTTGATCTTTGATAGTCTTTATGTTTGAATCACAAATTATGGATTTGACTAACACTGTTCCTAGGTAGCAAATTATGCAAAACTATAAGGATACAAAAAGACTTAGTGATTTATTCTGTCGCATTGACTTTCCTGCTCAACTAAATATTAGAAAGTATAATGTAACTAAATATAGAATGTACCACAGAGCATAAGGGTTAAAAGACAGCCAAATTCCAAGCACTGCCTATAGTTGGCAACACACAAAGTTCCATTTTTAAACAACTTTCTTCAAAGCTTCTAAAAAATTATCCTGCTCTTTAGAAAGCACTGCCTAGCCCCCTCACATTGAGACAAGCCTATGGAGTTGGCAGCCATCTTGCACAGTGAAAGACAAAGTGTCTGGCTCTGAGCCAAGGAAAGCCAAAGTGATCAATATTACATTCTGAAAGCACCAATGGACCCTTTGTCCCAGGGCTAGCACTTCTGGGAGATGTGCCAGAAGATCCACGTGTGCACATATGTGCACACACGCACAGTAACACGATGATTCAGGAAATCCAGTCATATGGGAAGATCAAAAGCACAGCAGGGTATTCCTGTGACTCTGGCATTGGTCAGCAATACTTCAATGTCCACATCCAAATATGAAGGTAGCTTAAAGGGTCTACAGATGGAAGATAAACAGAAACTTGAAAAAATGTACTAAGGCAGCTTATTTTTACCCCGTTGTCCTTCCACCTACCATGAGCAGCTCTGGTGCATTGTCAATCACTCCCTCACAACACTTTGAAGTATGACTCTGTCCCTGAATCCTACAGAGTGGATGCCAGCCTGGCCTGATCTCACCTTTTTAAGCCTCTGCCCTTCAACACACTCACAAGTGTTTGGAACATATATTGGGGGTAGAAGGGAATATGATCTCAGCCCCAGGTCCAGACAGCTACTAGAACATGTCATGTGTCTGGCATTGAACAAGATCACATTGCAATTTAAAACTAACGAAATGACCTCAGTTTGGGGGAGAAAGGAAGAGGAAAGTTCATGTGGCTGATGAGAGAACAATGAAAAGATATCCACCCACCCCCCACACACAAAGACAATTTACCTAAAAATCAAGGTCATATTTGGGACCAGAAAAAAAAAATATCCAGTGGACATTAATAGAAAAACCTAATGAGGCATTTTTGCTACTGTTGTCCTTACAAATAAATTTTAAGAACACATTGAGCCAGGGAGGAAATTGGTATTCAATTTAGAACTTTTTCATACATTTAATATCTGCCTCTCTCATCATGTTTGCAATTTTTACAGTCTTTGTTATGAATAGCTTCTCATCACATTTCTATGAGGGAGATCATCATAATTACAACCTTATGTTATGGGAGAGCAAAAAGAAGTGACTTGGCAAAGGTCATGTGGCAACGCAATGTCCTAGACAGGAAGGGAACTGATATATCTGGAAACCATTGTGAGTTGTGCATTCCAGTGTGCCTGGCAGAAAGTAAGGCTCAGGTTGCCCCAGCCAAAGCGTTGAGCTTATTCAGAAACATGAGTGCTTGATATGGATATGATGTCACCAAGAAGAAGAAATCAAACTTTTACTAGTAAAAAATTGAGCAAAATCATATTGGAAGCAAGTTCCAAAATTACTGTTACTGTTGGGAGTGTTGGGAGTAAGATAGGGAAAGGATGAACAGCCCTTAAATATTGGGCATTTGATTTAGCATTTAAATTGCTACAAAATCTGCTTTTAGCTAACAACATATCCTTTCTAAAAGTATTATATTAATTCATCTAAGGGTGGTATCTCTTTCATGAGATGTCCAGGGGGCTATTTCCTTGTGTTCTTGTATAGTCTTGTATAGTCCTCTTGGTGATGGGATGAACCAAAAATTTTATTCTAGGATGCTGCTTTGCAGTAGAAACTAGGTGTTTGAAAGTTTTACAAATAAAATATCATGAAGTTCATAATTCCTGAACAATGAATGAAGCTTTGCCCATTTTCTCAGAGGGTTCTTTGACTTTTTTAAATGTATAAGAGTTCTTAACACATTATAGATACCAATTCTTTGACAAGTATATGCCTTGCAAATAATTTATCTCTATTATGCCTCTTTATTCAATTGCTTATGTATAGTTGTATTTAATGGCATGCCCTGGCTCCATTCTTTAGGACAATTCCCTTACTACACAGTTAATGACCCAAAGGAAATTTTACAGCAATTTTGCTTTGCTTTCCTATCAACTCCATTCTTATTCAGTTTCAGATACAACTTGCTTCTGACCATTGGAGCTTCTTGCAACTTGCTCCGTTTCCCTTCATTGGCCCCAAATCTGATCTGTTGTATGACATTTGAACTTAGATGTTTTGATATTCTGAAACTCCATGAAACACTTGCTGAGTACTCAACTGTAGTCATCTCAGCTCCTTAGTTCCTTATTCAGATGTTCTGAATTTGTATAACTCATGTACCATGTTCTCATAATAGTAGATTCTTTGGTCTAACATTAAATTTCCTAACAAATAGTAAATCTTTTATCAACCTGATTTGTTTTCTTCAGGCATATGTTACTACCCTAAATCATTTTGTCCGTGTCCAGAGTCAAAGGAATACTTTCGTTTCTTTATCATCTGTTTCATGCTCTCTATCCTCCTACAACTATGTAAGCTTCATGAGGTCAAGGATTTCATCTTTTCACCATAGTATTTTCAATATTTTTGGAATGAATGAATCTACGTATTCTCTGCACAACCTCCAAATTCTGGAAAGCTCACTTTAGCACACTCTTTGCAACCCCATGGACTATACATTCCATGGAATTCTCCAGGCCAGAATACTGGAGTGGATAGCTGTTACCTTTTCCAGGGAATCTTCCCAACCCAGGGATTGAACCCAGGTTTCTTGAATTGCAGGCAGATTCTTTACTAGTGAGTCACTAGGGAAACCCAAGAATACTGGAGTGGGTAGCCTATCCCTTCTCCAGCAGATCTTCCAGACCCAGGAATCCAGCCAGGGTCTCCTGCATTGCAGGTGGATTCTTTACCAGCTGAGCTACCAGGGAAGCCCTTCTAATTAAAGTTCTATACTATTCTCATACTATAATATATAACTAGTTACTCTTAGCTAATCATTTTTGTTGTCATTTTATTCCCATGACACCTTTAATAAGTATGGAACTTTTAAAAACATGACTGCAAATTCTTTGATAATTTCTCCTATAAAGAAGTCAGATCTATGTCCCCTTCTCTTGATTTGGGTAAACTTGTGATGCATGAGACTTCTGGTTAAAAAAAGGCATGCAATTTCCACCTTGCTGCTGAAGCACTGCTTATGGAATCTTGAATCACCAAGTAAGAAGTTAAACAACCATGAGGCATCCATGCTATGAGGAAACCCACACCATATGGTCACAGGGTGGGGTTCCAGTTGACACTTCAAGTCCAGCCTTTGAGTTATTGCAAATGAGTTAACAGACACGTAAGAAGCCTCCAGATGTTTCTGTCCCCTAGCCATTCAAGTCACTCCCAGTCATTTGAGTTTCTCCAGCTGAGACCATTTATACCAAGCAGCAGAGACAGGTCATATACACTGTGTTCTTTCTAAATGTCAAAGGATACCTGGATAAGAAGGATGATAAGAATTAATTCTTGAGGTCAAGAGTCTGGTATTTAGAGTAGATGGGTATGATAAACAACATCCTAAGTTAAGATTTCTAACCAAGGTGACGATTATTTGGATTTACCAGAAATTAAAACTCCATCCCAATAGATCAACTAACAAAGAAGAAATATTGCTTTCTATACTTCTTGGCTATTCTCATACATCAGGAGGTATAGAAGAAAAATAAAGAATTTAAGACTCCAGAAGACTTAGGTATGCTTCTAAGATTTCTAATTTAAATAATGCATCCTAGAAGAGCACCATATCATGACCTGATAATGACATGACATGACATGACAATGCCCTCCAGTCTCAAAGCACTCTAGAGCTTGTACAATGTAGACCCAAGACTTCATTATAGAAGCTTACTGCTTATAAACACCAAAATTCCAAGCAAAGACTCTTAATATATAAATGAATAAAGAGTCAAAAGAAATGAAACCAATATCTGGGGTTTTCTGCTACCTATCTGGCTTTTTCTTCTAAGTGTTCTGTAGGACACTGCTTCTTCTTGGCTATTCCAAGCATGATTCTAAGCCTCTGTTCATCTCTATTTCACTCACATTAGTGTCTTAATCTATTCAATAAATAATTGTTGAATATTTATTAAGTGCCAGACCCTGGTACTAAGAATACCCCAAAGAAGTATATAATTTACTGAAGATAGAGAAATACTACTTAAAATTTAATAATACTGTAAGATAATAGCTATAAGTGGCATATGCACAAAGTTAAGTGGTATTTTAAGGGAAGCACCTGACTTTATATACGTCCAGCAAGGTTCATCAGAGGACACAACATTAAAGCTGAGATTTAAATGGTTAAAGCAGTTTGCAAAGGGTTGACATCAGTGTGGACAAAGTTATAAGGAAGCACACTATATATGAGAATTCAAGCTGATTTGGTATTACTAGAATTTAGAGTTAAAAGAGTGGGAAGTGAGGATAAGGCAGTGGACAGAGTCAAATAAAGGTCTTACATGACTGGCAAAAAAGGTTGTTTTGTGTTGTGACACACTTTTTTTTTCCTCTAAGCAATGTAAGTTCATTGGAGAACAGGTGTCCTGACAACAAATTCCCTTAATTTTTGTTTGCCTGAGAAAACTTTTTATTTCTCTTTCACTTATAAAGGATAGTTCCACTGAGTAAAGAATTATAGATTGGTGGGGTTTTCTTTCAACACATTATTTCACACTACTCTCTTCCTTACATGGCTTTTGAAGATAAAGTGAAGTTGCTCAGCCATGTCCGACTCTTTGCGACCCCATGGACTGTAGCCTACCAGGCTCCTCTGTCCATGGGATTTTCCAGGCAGTAGTACTGGAGTGGATTGCCATTTCCTTCTCCAGGGGATCTTCCCGACTCAGGGATCAAACCCAGGTCTCCCACATTGTAGACAAATGCTTTACCATCTGAGCCACCAGGGAAGTCCAGTCTGACGTAATTCCCATCTTTGATTTTCTGTAGGTAAGGTGTTTAAACTCTGGTTTCTTTCAAGATTTTTCTCTTTGTCTTTGATTTTCTGCAATTTCAATATTATGTCCCTATGTGTAGGTTTTTTGCTTTTTTTATTCTGTCTTGCTTGGTATTTTATGAGCTTCCTGGACCTATGGTATCTATCACTAATTTTGGAAAATTCCCAGTCATTGTTGTTTCAAATATTTCTTCTGTTTTTATCGTCTTTATTTTCCTTCTAATATTCTCATTACATGTATGCTACACCTTTTGTAGTTGTCCCTAAGTTCTTGGGTATTCTGTTCAGTATCATTCTGTTCTTTTCATTCTTTTTTTCTCTGCATCTCAGTTTAGGAGTTTCTACTGATATTTCTTCAAGTTCTATAATTCCTTCTTTAAGTTGTGTCCAGTCTATTGAGGAGCCCATCAAAGCATCCTTCCTTCTTGCTACAGTGTTTTTGACTTTTGGCATTTCCTTTTGTTTCTTCAAACTGTATTTTTTGTCTTTTAGTATGTCTTGTAACTTTGTATTGAAAGCTAGAAATGGTGTACTGGGTAAAAGGAACTGCCATGTGTGAGGTTTTATGTTTATCATACTAGGAGTTAAAATGTATTCACTGTTTGTTGTAGCTGTAGATGTCAGAGGCTAAAATTTTCCTATGGTAGTATTACAGTTGTCTTCCTTATTGTCTTTGGGTTTCTTTAGTGATATCATTTTTTTAAAAGTCTACTGCTTCTCAGTAGAACTACAGAGAATATGCTGATACCTCCAAGAAGAAATGGCTGATTGGTGCTCAGAAGGATAGAAAGTATAAGAGATCTCACCAAGAAAGGGTTCCATGCCCCAAATATGTGTGGCAGCAGTAGGAATCTATTGGTATTGAAATGTTCATGTGGGAAGTATACATTTCAATGGGTATGAGTATGGCAGAAAGATTAAAGAGGAGGCAAAAGACTTGTACTACAAAAAAATATGTTGATGAAAGAAATAAAAAATTATACAAACAGATGGAAAGATATACCACTTCCTCAGATCAGAAGAATCAATATTGTCAAAAGACTATACTATCTAAGGTAATCCACAGATTCAGTATAATACCTATCAAATTACCAATGACTTTTTTTTTTTTTTTACAGATCTAGGACAAAAAAAAAAAAAGCTTAAAATTTTTATGGAAATACAAAAGACCCTGAGTAGCCAAAGCAATCTTGAGAAAGAAAAATGGAGCTGAAGGAATCAGGCTCCCTGGTTTCAGACTATACTATAAAGCTACAATAGTCAAAGCAATATGATATTCAATGTTATGTGTCAGCCTGGATGGGAGGGGAGTTTGGGAGAGAATTGATACATGAATATGTATGGCTGAGTCCCTTCGCTGTTTACTTGAAACTATCACAGCGTTGTTAATCAGATAAATCCCAATGTAAAACAAAAAGTTAAAAAAACCACAAAATCCCAAAACAGTATGGTACTGGTACAAAGACAGACTTACAGATCAATGAAACAGGATAGAAAGCCCAGAAATAAATCCATGTATCAGTGACACAAAGAACATACTGTAGAGAAAAAGCAGTCTCTTCAATAGCTAGTGCTGGGAAAGCTGGACAGCCACATGGAAAAGAATGAACTTAGAAAATTCTCTAACACCATACACAAAAACAAACTCAAAATGGATTAAAGATATAAATATAAGACCAGATACTATAAAACTCTAAGAGGAAAACAGGTAGAACACACTTTGACATAAATCACAGCAGTATTTTTTTGGATCCACCTCCTAGAGTAATTAAAACAAAAATAAATAAATGGGGCCTAATTAAACTTAAAAGCTTTAAGGAAATTATAAGCAAAGTGAAAAGACAACACACAGAAGAGGAGAAAATATTTGTGAAAGAAGCAACCAACAAGGGCTTAATTTCTAAGATATACAAACAGCTCATGAAGCCCAATTTTAAAAAATAAAAATTAAAAAATGAGAAGAAGATCTAGACATTTCTCAAGAAGACATACATATGGCCAAAAAACACATGAAAAGATGCTCAACAACACTACTTATTAGAGAAATGCAAATGAAAGCTACCATGAGGTATCACCTCACATTAGTCAGATTGGCCACCATCAAAAATTCTATGAGCAACAAATGCTGGAGAGGGTGTAGAGAAAAAGAAATCCTTTTGCCCTGTTGGTGGGAATGTAAGTTGATACAGCTACTATGGAGAACAGTATGGGGGTGTTCCTTAAAAAAACAAAATTAAAGCTACCATATGATCTAGCAATCCTACTTCTGGGCATATATGCAGAGAAAATAATAATTTGAAAAGGTACATGCACCCCAATGTTCATTACAGCACTATTTACAATAGCCAAGACATGGAAGCAACCTAAATGTCCATCCACAGATGCATGGATAAAGATGTGGTATACATGCACAATGAAATATTATTCAGCCATTAAAAAGAATGAAGTAATGCCATGTCCAATAAAATGGACAGACCTAGAGATTACCGTACTAAGTGAAATAAATCAGACAAAGATAAATATCACATGATATTTATATGTGGAATTTAAAAAGTGATACATATGAACTTATTTACAAAACAGAAACAAATTCACCGATTTAGAAAACAAACTTATGGTTATCAAAGGGGAAAGATGGCATGGAGAGATAAACTAGGAGGTTGAAAGTAACAAATACACGCTGCTGCTGCTAAGTCACTTCAGTCGTGTCCGACTCTGTGCGACCCCATAGACGGCAGCCTAGCAGGCTCAGCCGTCCCTGGGATTCTCCAGGCAAGAACACTGGAGTGGGTTGCCATTTCCTTCTCCAATGCATGAAAATGAAAAGTGAAAGTGAAGTTGCTCAGTCGTGTCCGACTCTTAGTGACCCCATGGACTGCATGAAGCCTACCAGGCTCCTCCGTTCATGAGATTTTCCAGGCAAGAATACTGGAGTGGGTTGCTATTGCCTTCTCAGCAAATACACACTACTGTACATAAAATAGATGATCAACAGGATCTACTTATTACAGGGGACTCTACTCAATATAAAAGTATTGGGAAAAGAACCTGAAAAATAATAGATCTGTGTATGTATAATTGAGTCACTCTGCTATATACCAGAAAGTAACACAACACAGTCAATCAACTATACTCAAATATGAAATAAAAATTAAATTAAATAATTTTTTGAAATTTACAATAAGGAAAAGGAAGTTGCAAGATTTCTTTCCAGCCTGAATTTGTAGACATATTCACATTTTTATTAGATTCCCATGCTCTTCTTTAAATCAGTGGGTACACATCTACATTCAAATGATTTCAGAAAGTTATTTCTCAATTCTCTTTTAATAAGATTCATTTTCTAGAAAATTAATAAACATGGAACAGAAGTTTTGAGCAAACTAGAATTTATTGTTGCAAAAACCACTTTGGATTAAACCCAACCTAAATAACTCAGTAAAAAACTATAGAAACTCAAAAGGAATAAGATAAAATAACAAAATGACAAAAAATAAGAAACTCAAAAGGGTCAAACACGCTAATACTGGACAGTATGATGAGCTCCTTGGCCAGCTAGATATGACTTAAATCCCCTATGAATATGCAGTGGAGGTAATGAATAGATTCAAGGGATTAGAACTTGTAAACAGTGCGCCTGAAGAATTATGGACAACGTCCATAATATTGTACAGCAAACAAAACCATCCCAAAGAAAAAGGAAAGCAAGAAGGCTAAGTGGTTGTCTGAGGAGGCCTTACAAATAGCTAAAGAAAGAAGAGAAGGGAAAACAAGGGAGAAAGGGAAAGATATATCCAACTAAACGCAGATTTCCAAAGAACAGCATGGAGAGACAAGAAGGCTTTCTTCAATGAACAGTGTATAAAACTAGAAGAAAAAAACAGAAGGGAAAAGACTAGAGATCTCTTCAGGAAAATTGGTGATATCAAGGGAACACTTTGCCCGAGGATGGGCACAATAAAGGACAGAAATGGCAGAGATCTGGTAGACACTGATGAGATCAAGAAGAGATGGAAACAATACACAGAAGAACGGTACAAAAAAGATCTAAATGAACTGGATTATTATGATCTGGTGTGATCAGACACCCAGAGCCAGACATTCTGGGGAGCAAAGTCAAGTGAGCCTTAGAAACCACTGCTGTTAATAAACTAGTGGTTGTGATGGAATTCGAATAGAACTATTCAAAACCACAAAGGATGATGCCATCAAAATGTTGCATTCAACATGTCAGCAAATCTGGAAGACCCAGCAGTGGCCACAGGACTGGAAAAGGTCAATCCTCATCCCAATTCCCAAGAAGAGTCATACTAAAGAATGTATTAACCTTAGGACAATTGCACTCATTTCCCATGCTAGTAAGGTCATGCCTAAAATCTTGCGTGCTAGGCTTCAGCATTATGAGAACCAAGAACATCCAGATGTCCAAGCTGGGTTTACAAAAGGAAGAGGAACCAGAGATCAAATAGCCAACATTCACTGGATCATAAAGAAAGCTAGGGAATTCCAGAAAAATATCTACTTCTGTTTCATCAACTATGCCAAAGCCTTCGACTGCGTGGGTCATAATAAACCATGGAAAGCTCTGAAAGAGATGGGAATACCAGACCATCTTACCTGTCTCCTGAGAAACCAGTATGTGAGTCATGAAGCAACAGATAGAACCCCATTTGGAACAACTGACTGGTTCAAGATTGAGAAAGGAGTATGACAGGGTGCTGTCACCCTGTGTGTTTAATTTATATGCTGAGCGCATCATGAGAAATGCCAGACTGGATGAGTTACAAGCTGGAATCAAGATAGGCGGGAGAAACATTAACAACCCCAGATATGCAGATGATACCACTCTAATGGCAGAAAGGTAAGAGGAATTAAAGAGTCTCTTGATGAGGGTGAAGGAGGAGAGTGAAAGAGCCAGCTTAAAACTAAACATTAAAAAAATTAAGATCATGGCATCTGGTCCCATTATTGCAAATGCAGGGGGAAAGGTGGCAGTAGTGACAGATTTCCTCTTCTTGGGCTCTGAAATCACTGCAAATGGTGACTGCAGCTATGAAATCAGAAGACATTTGCTTCTTGACAGGGAAGCTATGACAAACCTAGACAGCGTGTTGAAAAGCAGAGACATTACTCTGCTGACAAAGGTCCGTATAGTCAAGGCTATGGTCTTTCCAGTGGTCACGTACTTGTGAGAGCTGGATGATAAAGAAGGCAGGGTGCTGAAGAATTGATGCTTTCAAACTATGGTGCTGGAGAAGACTCCTGAGAGTCCCTTGAGCAGCAAGGAGAACAAACCAGTCAATCTTAAGGGGAATCAACCCTGAACATTTGTTGGAAGGAATGATGCTGAAGCTCCAGTATTTTGGTCACCTGATGAAAACAGCCAACTCGTTGGAAAAGACCCTGATGCTGGGAAAGATTGAGGGCAGGAGAAGAGGGTGTCAGAGGATGAGATGGCTGGATGGCACCACCGATGCAAGGGACATGAACTTGGGCAAACTTTGGGAAATAGAGACAGAGAGGCCTCGTGTGGTACAGTCCATGAGGTCACAAAGAGTCAGACACGACTGCGAACTGAACAACAATAACAACATGAGCTCTTATTATTAATATTAATAGTGTCACAACTTAGCCCTGTTTTACGTCATTGCTACTGTAGTTCTTTCCATCCAATGTTTCTACCCATTCAAATTCTCTTGTCTGAAACATTACAGCTGCTATAGGCATCACATAAAAAGTTGCTGCAATCATTAGCTTTTCAGTTTAATAACTACCTAAGCATTTTTTGTTTAATCATTCTGAACTCTTCTTCTCTTAAATTTCCAGTCTCCCTTGCCTCTGGATCTTGGTTTGCTCACCTGTTGATGGCCCAACCTCAGACCATCCTGATTGTTATGAGTTGAATTGTATCTCTCCTCCCCACCCAAGTTATGCTGGAGTCCTATCTCCCAGTACCTGAGACTATGACCGTATTTGGAAATAGTCTTAATAGAGGTTCCCTTGTAGCTCAGCTGGTAAAGAATCCACCTGCAATGCGGGAGACCTGGGTTTGATCCCTGGGTTGGGAAATCCCCTGGAGAAGGGAAAGGCTACCCACTCCAGTATTCTGGCCTAGAGAATGCCATGGACTGTATAGTCCATGGGATCAAAAAAATCAGACATGACTGAGCGACTATCACTTTCACTTTAATAGAGGTAATTAAGTCAAAATGACTGGTGTTCACTATGACTGGTAGCCCTATGAAAGGGGAAATCTGGATACAGACAGAAACATATAGAAAGACAATGATGTGAAGAGACACAGGGAGAAGATGGCCATCTATAAGCCAAAGAGAAAGGGCTGGTACAGATTATTCCTCACAGTCCTTAGGACTCAATCCTAATGACACCTTGATTTCAGAGTTCTAGCTTCTAGAACTGTGAGATGACAAACTTCTATTGTTTAAGCCACTCAGTTTGGGGTACTTTATTATGGCAGTCCAACAAACTAATACGCTGATCCTTATCTGATAGCACCTTGTGTGTGTGCTTAGTCTCTCAGTTGTGTCCAGCTTTTTGTGAATGGTACAGCATGCCAGGCTCCTCTGTCCATGGGATTCTCCAGGCAAGAATACTGGAGTGGGTTGCCATGCCCTCCTCCAGGGGATCTTCCCTACCCAGGGATCAAACCCAGATCTCCCGCACTGCAGGTGGATTCTTTACTGACTGAGCCCCCAGGGAAGCCGAAGAATACTGGAGTGGGTAGCCTATCCCTTCTTCAGGGGTCTACACCTTGGGATACAGCTCTGATCACTGTTCCTCAGCTCCAGGCACAGAAACCAAATACAGGATATCCCATCCCACAAAACACAGCAGCAAAACAGTATTCCTTATGCTCTCTATCAGGAGAAGTAAACTGGATAGCCACACTTTGGGCTTCAAGAGCATTTTTGTTTTATGCCTCTGTATGAGTAATAATTATTAATCTCTTTCAAAACACGTAATTCACTATTGCATCTACTAGTCAATATTGTTAAAGGTATTGTTCACCGTATCATCCATAATCCTACATGGAATTCTGTGTGAGAAACTTCTGAAATTCAGTGTTTCATAATTTGGCAATATCTATGAAAATTAGAAATGTAATGATAATCTATGCCCAATAATTCCACATTCCCCTTAAGGTGGATACAAGCTTGGAGTGTTTGAAGATCAAAAAAAAAAGGCCAGTCTTAGTCTTTCACCTTAATGAACAATCAAGAGTGGAGTAGAGTAAGAAATATTCTCTAAAAAATAAACTATTTTCTATTTGATCTTTTTGGATCCTTGGAATCTGGGGCATTTAGACTAAGAGTTTCAGTTCAACGTATATCTTGCCCATGCCATGTAGGTGTGACTCTTCACTTTGTGGATCCTCAGATATGAGAGTAAGACTATTTCTGATACTGTTATGAAACGGGTCAGAGAGTCAAGAAACCCATCAGATGTGTCTTATAAAGTAGCTCTATAGTGTAGCCCAGATAGCACTCAAACTGACATATAGCAAGAATAGGCTGCTTATAAATTATTAATATGAAAGCTCAGAAGCCTTATACACCCAGAAGAAACAAACACTTTGCACCTGCTTCTGTAATTCTTACATAAGTGAAGGAAGAGCTGAAATTTAGACTGTTTTGTGGTTTCTTTGGCTTCTATCTGCCCCAAAGAAAACAAACACACACACAGCTGTTATAGCACTTGCTTTCTGCTCCAGAAGAGGATAAATATGGAATAGAAATCTTGAGTGCCTGCAGACGTTGCCTAATAACTAAAAAGAGACAAACACAGCAGGTCTCTCCTGGCTCCAGTAAGGAGGCAGTAATTCACTAAAGAAGGGACTCTGCACCTGCTGTGATGGCTGCTTTATGCTCATGTGTGCACCAGAGGCTGTCTGTGCATAACCATATAAGTGTAAAGTGGAGGAAGTAACATCACTACTGTGGGTCTGGAGGTAGAGAGCTGTATGAGGATCCCAAACAAAAAAAAGGAAGTGACCAGTCCTACTGAGATGAAAGCAGTCTCCCAAGCTTGGTCCCATTAAGCCAAGGGTGCCAAGGCCAAGTGTGACTCCAATTGAGAGGTAGTGACGAGAGATGGAATCAGTGCAGTTTTTTAAAAGTATATATTTTATTTTTTACATTTCATAAACCAAAGATTTGTGAATTTCCAGATCATGTTCAATTTAAACATTTTCAAAGGGTCATGCAGTTGCAATACAATAAGGTGGTTGGCTGGGGTTGGTGATGTTAATAAATTTAACACTTGTTTTTGACTGTTATTTCCTGTTGTAGCTATTGGTTGTATTGGCCAAAGATGTTATTATTTTTTTCTAATGCCATTGATTACAGAGAGACAGAATAGCCTTCAAAGTTTCCTTTGGAAAGCCCTTGCTTTTTCTTCTACTATAAATAATCTGGCAGTGATTTTTAATAAGAATCATTTGGCAAAATATGAAGATATCAATCACAAGTGCTATGAAACATTTCAGAAAAACTCATCCATTCATTCATCCAACCAGCTTTGATTGATTGCTGAGGTGACCTTGAAACTGACACCTGAAGGATGAGCAAAGCTAATCTGAAGCAAGGTAGGTGTGATGACCATTATAGATAAGCAAATGGCATAGGTTCTGATATATGAAAGGGGCTTGGAGGTAAAGTTACTCCAGTTAATGAAAGGATGTATGCTTCTAAACTCTGGTAGAATAGAGGACAAATAAGGAACAGTCCCTGCCCAGTGGGAGCTTACATTCCAGTAGGGGGAACTAGACACGTGAACTAATAAAAGTAATAGAATGTGATCAATTTTGTGATAAGAAGGTGAACTATGGTTTAAAAGGGCCCAAAGATAACTCTACCAGGCTTTCTATAATGCTTGAGCTGAGTCATGAAATATGATCACATACTCCCCAAATCCCCATTTGTCATTTCAGAGAATAACAAGTGCTCCAGACAGAGGAAACTGAAATATGAAGGCAGAAGTTAAAATAGCTTGATACATTCAGACTCCTGAAGCTAACTCCATTTAGAATAAGGGTTCATTCATATACTCATTTATTAAACAAATTTCTGAGAAGAGTGAACAAGATGTGTTCAGTCTATGCATGCATGAAACCTACTTTATAAGTGATGGAGGCAGATTTTTAAAGTAAAATAGGTAGCCAGTGGGAGTTTGATGTATGATGCAGGGAATCCAAAGCCAGTGCTCTGTGACAACCTAGAGGAATGGGAAGGGGAGGGAGATGGGAAAGGGGTTCAAGAAGGAGGGGACATGTGTGTACCTAGTGCGGATTCAAGTTGATGTATGGCAAAAACCATCTCAATATTGTAAAGTAATTATCCTCTAATTTAAAAAATAAAATATAAAAATGAAGGGGTATAAGTCATGGCCCCCCCAAAACAAATCACTGTGTAAGTAAAGATAAAATTACAAATTTTAAGTGTTCATAAAGGAAAAAAGTGAGAGCTAAGGTAGATACAGAGAAAGGAACACAAGGAGGAACAGAAATATTCTTTAAAGTCTAGGAAGTGCTCTTGTAAGAGGTGACTTTTAAAGTGACACCTAAAGAATGAACAAAAACTAATCTTAAGCAAAGTAAGTGTGATGACCATTATAAGTAAGTAAATTGCATAGATTCTGACATGTGGAGAGAAGGGTGGGAGGTAAGGTTAATTTATTAGTTAAAGGAACGAAGTGCATGCCATCACTTTACTAAGGTATTTAATCTCAGTCTTGTAGGCAATACAGAACCACAGGGTAATGTTGAAAGAGACAAATATGATCATATTTGCATTCTTTCTTGGCAGGGTAGAGAGGTATTAGCCACAAAGTAACCAGTTAGGAAACTGATGCAGAGGTCCAATCAATGGAGAAAGGAATGATAGAAGTGATGTTAAGGAAGGAAAATAGTAGGTGTATAAAACAAGCCCACATTTACTCAAAAAGCTGTGCGATTCAGAAAATTTAGGGCAAAGGGAAGATCAAAAAACGAGAGGAAAACTCATTGGATGTTATTTTTCATGGGACTTCTTTAGGGCCTCCTTTGTGACCCTAACGATTCTTTTTCCTTGGTTTTGAGTTTGCCTACTTAGCATGCCATGTTTACCAGAGGTCTACATAACTTTCTAAATATTTCAGAGTTATAGTTTTAGTTATGCCTAGGGCAATATATTTTTACAAATTTAAAATTTTAATTTTCTGTTAATTGTAATTTATTTTCATACTTTTCAAAAGGAAATTTTGAGCTTTATTATCTTATGGTCAGAAAAGACCTATTTTATTTCTCCTTTCTGTGGTATTCTTTATGTCATAAACTGTAGTAATAAATGGCTCTTGATTGTAATAACCACAATCAGTTCAACTCTTCTTTGTTTAATCAGTCACAGAAGCCAGTCTTTGACGATCTAAGATTTATATCCGACTTGTTAACAGAATCTTATATGCTCATTAAGAAGTTAGTTCACTCCTGCCTGAGATACAAAAGCAATTAAATTCAAAAGGTATAATATCAGGTAACATTGTGTTTGCCTTCAAAGTGTCTATAAATTTCAGCAGGTGTCTTTTGGGTACTCAAACTAGCTAGCTTTATCCCAGCATCAAAGAGAATTGAGAATTGTAACATGACTGTATTCACGCAATGATGTTCTACCATTAAACTTTATTAATCAAACGTCTTTCAGCATGGTATAGCTGAGCTTCTGCTCACATGGGGAAAGGGGGAATAGGGTCAGCTGGTCATAGGGTGAGATGCACAGGGTATCAGTGACTTAATGGATCACCAAGTCCCACCAGAATTATCCTTCCTTAGGCCTGTGCATGTATTGTACACTTCCAAATATATTCCAAAGTATTCAATGTTAGTAATACTTTTTGTGAAAGTTGCTGAGTTGTGTCCAACTCTTTGTGACCCCGTGGACTATACAGTCCATGGCATGCTCCAGACCAGAATACTGCAGTGGGTAGTCTTTTCCTTCTCCAGGGGATCTTCCCAACCCGAGAACTGAACCAAGGTCTCCTGCACTGTGGGCAAATTCTATACTAGCTGAGCCACAAGGGAAGCCATTTGATTTGTACTGATGTTAAAGATGATAAAGCAACATTATCCTACAGCCTCTGAAGTCTCTTTTTTAATTAATAAACTGTATGATAGCTCCCCACCTGATTTTCCTTCGGTCTGGGTGGCTTATTGGAATAGACTCTACATTTTAGACATTGTCCTTGGAAAATTTATGATTTATCAGTGAAAATCCTAAGAAATAATAATAATGAGAAATTTGATTGAATATCTTGCTTAAGTTTTCCAAAAGAAAGCCAATTATAGCAATTTAATTATCTTGTTCTTTGACCCTAATATCTATAAAGTTATGTGTTCCTTCTTGGTGTTTCCATTGTAGCTTATGCGTCTAAAAAGGGATAATGTATTTTAAAACACTGTGTACTTGCATGTTATAAAACTACAAATATATAATTTATTTTAAATGTCATCAGATAAATATACATAATATGTAATAAACATTAAAATATAAACCTTTCTTTTCTATTTCCATGTAACTTTCTGTTTATTAGGAAATATCCATCTGCTGGAAATGGCAAATAGAAATGGAAAAAAAGAGTAGTTGATATTCAACTACTGACTACCAAAATGGCATTTTTGAGTCATTTTTTATGACAAGATTCTTAGAAGCCAAGCACTGTGGAAAGAGAAAATAAATCTCTAATTTTTTTTCTACTCTTCTGAAATATCAAGAAGCAGGACAGGCTGACCTGAACATCAAGTTCCCATGGGTAGAGAGAATCAGAAGACATACATCCTTTCCATATAGGAAAGTGAACAAATTTTACTTCTTTCAGCATAAAAGACTGTGGGAAGAAAAATTTAAAGAGACATGGAGGAAGTTCAGTTCCTTAGGCATTCTCCCCACAAAGCCCCACCTCCTCCATTTTCCCACCAACTCCAGGGGATTTTCCTCCTACTTTCTATTTGCAACTCTTAAAAGAGATGATCTCATAGGGTACTATCTTGTATCAAAACAAAAATAAAGAGCAAACTACACAAAACCAGAAAACAATGGAAAGAGTTGGCTGTTTATAAGACTTGAGCTAGCCCTGCAAATTCTCCATCATCTCCTTTAGTGTATGAAAAAATTCAGAAATTTGTATGCAAGAGGAGGAGCCATAAGGAAAGCAATCAAGCCATTAGACTTATATGGGATTGCTGCAACAGTATTCAGAGCTCTTATCAAAAGGATCCTAATCTTAGGAAGCTGAGTACAGCCGGCTGAAACTGAGAGGGTTATGCAATGCTAGACAAGAGCCACATTGGAGCTTAGTGAGCTAGGGTGGAGTACTGGGGCCTAACCAGCTAAGAGAAACAAAAGCACAGTAAAACCTGTGAGAGAGAGAGGAAATAAGTCCCAACCAGCTTTGTCATAGAGGACCTAGAAATCAATGCAGGATTTATTCATGGGCAATGGATCTTATTTGTGGATCTTAGATTCTCTCTCTCCAGCCTTTGTGAGACTTGAAACCCCTAACATTCTCAGAAGCTATCTTAAGGGAAAGCCAGGGGTATGGAAAGCAGGCTGAAAGAGTGAACATTAGAATCCTCAAGGATAAGGAATTATCTCTGGGAAACTATTCAATCCCCAAGAGTCTGTGATACCATTACTTACTGAATTTAAGTTTATTTTGGCCATCCTGGATGAAGGACTGGGGGAATAGATCCATTTTAGAAATGAAAGAAATTACTTTTTTTTAATTTGAAAAATAAAGTGTTCAATCATCAACTCTACTACACAAATCATTTTCTAAACACGTTTACCTTCCCTTTTAGATAGTGAGTATATTGTGTAAAGACCCGAGTTTTCTGTTTGTTTGCTTGTTTGTTTTTTTTTTTTTTTTTAAATCTTCAGTGCAGTGTTCAGAGCACTTATCAAAAGGATCCTAATCCTAGGAAGCTGAGTACAGTGGGCTCAGCTTTCAAAAATGGCACCTTTCAAAAATGGCAATGGGTGTGAATATAGAGAAAAAATAATCTAAGTATCCTTTGATTTATAGGATATATAAGCATACATTTTATAATCCTTTCTTTTCCATTTTTCTACCAAGAAATTAGATTGATTATATTCTTTGCATGTGTTAAGTGAGTGAATCAGTGAATGAATGAGTATCTAGTGAAGAAAGGCCTGGGGAATCATTTTAAAAGTACACATTTTGCTGGTTAGGATCTGAGGTAAACAGACATGAAAAGTGCAATGAAGACAGACTGTTGAGAAGGAAAGCTCTGGGTGAAGAGATGAATACTTCGAACCTTCCAATATAGAAAATTAAGCCTCACAAGGATTACCGCATTGAATTATATTTGACCTTTAATCTCAAATGCCATTAAAAGCAACATAAGCAAAAAAAGAATGTTGGAATCTTCACTTCATGTGCTGTCTGACAAACTATTTATACTTTTCATTTGAACTTCAATAAAGCTCTCTTTGTTCTCTTACATGAGTAATGGGTTCAAGGTTTTTATGAGTCTTCTTGCTGCAGCAGGGTGCAGTAGCTGAACTTCTTCAACCTGTATGAGTACAGAGGATATTATCTCTAGAAGGAATATATTTCTCCAACACAATTCAAGAGCAGAGTCATGATAACAAGTCTTCCCAATGGTCTAAGAACAGGAATCTGGCTCCTGGCAGCTGAAGAACATGCTGATGCCAATATGACAAAGGCATCTTTCACTGCAAGTAAAAAATGGCACCTTTCAAAAATGGTAATGGGTGTGAATACAGAGAAAAATAATCTAAGTATCCTTGGATTTATAGGATATACAAGCATACACTTTATAATCCTTTCTTTTCCATTTTTCTACCAAGAAATCAGATTGATTATATTCTCTGCAGCCAAAGATGGAGCTCTATACAGTCAGCAAAAACAAGACTAAGAGCTGACTGTGGCACAGACCATGAACTCCTTATTGCCAAATTCAGACTTAAATTGAAGAAAGTAGGGAAAACCACTAGACCATTGGGGTATGATCTAAATCAAATCCCTTATGATTGATTATACAGTGGAAGTGACAAATAGATTTAAGGGATTAGATCAGATAGAGTGCTTGAAGAACTATATATGGAAGTTCATGACATTGTACAGCAGGCAGGGATCAAGACCATCCCCAAGGAAAAGAAATGCAAAAAGGCAAAACAGTTGTCTGAGGAGAACTTACAAATACCTGTGAATAGAAGAGAAGTGAAAGGAAAGATATATCCATTCGAATGCAGAGTTCCAAAGAATAGCAAGGAGAGAAAAGAAAGCCTTCCTCAGCAATCAGTGCAAAGAAATAGAGGAAAGCAATAGAATGGGAAAGTCTAGAGATCTCTTCAAGAAAATCAGAGTTACCAAGAGAACTTTTCATGCAAAGATGGGCACAATAAAGGACAGAAATGGTATGGACCTAACAGAAGCAGAAGATATTAAGAAGAGGTGGCAAGCATATGCAGAAGAACTATACAAAAAAGATCTTAATGACCCAGATAATCACGATGGTATGATCACCAACCTAGAGCTAGACATCCTGGAATGGGAAGTCAAGTGGGCCTTAGGAAGCATCATTATGAACAAAGCTAGTGGAGGTGATGGCATTCCTGCTGAGCTATTCCAAATCTTAAAAGATGATGCTGTGAAAGTGCTGCATTCAATAAGCCAACAAATTTGGAAAACTCAGCAGTGGCCACAAGACTGGAAAAGGTCAGTTTTCATTCCAATCCCAAAGAAAGGCTATGCCAAAGAATGCTCAAACTACTGCACAAAGGCGCTCATCTCACATGCTAGTAAAGTAAAGCTCAAAATTCTCCAAGCCAGGCTTCAACAGCATGTGCACCACAAACTTCCAGATGTTCAAGCTGGATTTAGAAAAGGCAGAGGAACCAGAGATCAAATTACCAACATCCAATGGATCATTGAAAAAGCAAGAGAGTTCCAGAAAATCATATACTTGTGCTTTATTGACTATGCCAAAGCCTTTGACTGGGTAAACTACAACAAACTGTGGAAAATTCTTCAAGAGATGGGAATACCAGACCACCTGACCTGCCTCCTGAGAAATCTGTATGCAGGTCAGGAAGCAACAATTAGAAATGGACATGGAACAACAGACTGGTTCCAAATGGGGAAAGGAGTATGTCAAGGCTCTATATTGTCAGCTTGCCTATTTAACTTATATGTAGAGTACATTATGAGAAATTCTGGGCTGGATGAAGCACAAACTGGAATCAAGATTCCCAGGAGAAATATCAATAACCTCAGATATGCAGATGACACCACCCTTATAGCAGAAAGTGAAGAGGAACTAAAGAGCCTCTTGATGAAAGTGAAAGAGGAGAGTGAAAAAGTTGGCTTAAAACTCAACATTCAGAAAACTAAGATCATGGCATCTGGTCTCATGGCATCTGGTCCCATCACTTCATGGCAAATAGATGGGGAAACAGTGGTAACAGTGACAGACTTTATTTTGGGGGGCTCCAAAATCACTGCAGGTGGTGACTTCAGTCATGAAATTTAAAGATGCTTGCCCTTTGGAAGAAAAGTTATGATCAAGCTAGATAGCTTATTAAAAAGCAGAGACATTACTTTGCCAACAAAGGTCCATCTAGTCAAAGCTATGGTTTTTCCAGTAGTCATATATGGATGTGAGAGTTGGACTGTAAAGAAAACTGAGCACCAAAGAATTGATGCTTTTGAACTGTGGTGTTGGATAAGACTCTTGAGAGTCCCTTGTACTGTAAGGAGATCCAACCAGTCCATCCTAAAGGGGATCAGTCCTGGGTGTTCATTGGAAGGACTGATGTTGAAGCTGAAACTCCAACACTTTGGCCACCTGATGCAAAGAGCTGACTCATTTGGAGATGGTTGGATGGCATCACTGACTCAATGGACATGAGTTTGAGTAAACTCCGGGAGTTGGCGATGGACAGGGAGGCCTGGCATGCTGCAGTCCATGGGGTTGCAAAGAGTCAGACATGACTAAGTGACTGAACTTAATGAACCAGGAAAAATAGTATGCCTGAATGCTATGATACAACTTCTCTTTTTACTCTACCTCCAGAAAAAGAAAGCAAAGACTGAGTCTCAAACAGTCAATGGTACCCTACTTGAGAATGGGAACCCTTTGGTGAGACAAACAAAACGATTAAAATTCTGTTCCTCCCCATGATATATCTAGATTTTTCAATTGCCACTGTAGAGTAAAGTGACTCAAGAGAGTCAAGTGAGGATAAACTGGGGGCTAAAGGTAGGGAAACAGGGAGTTTTGAAGCTAAATCTATACCAAATCTTACATTTACAGTTTCAAACCATTGAACTGGCATTTCTTTACATCACTGATACACACCAGCACAACACACCATTTTGCAAGGTAGTTAAGATCGCATGCCTGACTGTCAGAGAGAACCAAATACTAATATGGCTGGGTAACTCTCCTGGGAAAATTACCTAACGGTAGTTTCCTTATCTAAAACAGGGGATAGTAAAACCTCCTTCCCAGGGTTATTGCAGAGATTAAATGAGATAATGGTTATAAAACACTTAGCACGGTGTTTGGCATACAGTAAATACTCACAAAATAGTAGCAATTATTACTATTATTACAGCTCCAAAGTTATGAAGTTGAGATCACCATGAACACCTGTGTAGTTAGGAGAACACTGTCATGTCCTTATATATTTTAGACATCTGTTTTCAGTGCTATAAACCTGTTATATCATTTAATCGAACACATAAAAGCATAGTTAAGGTTCTGCTAAATATCAGAAGGCAGTTTGTGAAAATGATTAATGCTTCTTAGACCAAGTGATATTTAAAGCATTTTTTCTTATGCTTCTACTTACTCTTACAGAAATTCTCTGTGGAAGACACGTGGTAAATGAGTGGCAGTTTCTGCAAGAAACATAATATGAGATATCTTCAGCTTTTGAAGTGGAACATGGAGGGAATCAACTTTTAAAAAAATAAATGGAACAAAAAATAAATGCTCTTTATGTCTGGAATTTTTATATCAACATTATCTTTGTGAGACCCATCCATACTGTTGCATGAAGCAGCAGATACTATTTAAGTATATAAATATGTACTAAGTTGCTTCAGTAGTGTCTGACTATTTTTGTGCTATGGACTGTAGCCCGCTAGGCTCCTCTGTCCATGGGATTCTTCAGGCACGAATACTGGAGTGGGTTGCCATGCCTTCCTCTAGGGGACCTTCCTGACCCAGGGATTGAACCCGTGTCTCTTGCATCTCCTGCATTACAGTCAGATTCGTTACCATTAGCGTCACCTGGAAAGCCCAATAACATAATTTATTTATGCATGATATTGTTGAGTATTTGGGTTATTTTCTCTTTGAGTATGTCATAAATAGTACTGTTATATATTTTTAAAATAATTTAAAAAAACATTTATTTGGGTATATATTTCATATGTTGAACTATCTCCTTGCATTCCCGTAATAAATCCCACTTGGTCCTCATGTACAATCCTTTTGATATGCTACTGAATTTGATTTGTTAGGATTTACTGAGAATTTTTATTTATGTTCATAAAACATATTGGTCTATTTTCTCTTCTTATACTGTCTTTGTTAGACTTAACTTCCTGTGATTTTGTCTTTGATCCTTTGTTTAAGAGTGCATTATTTAACTTCTACAAATATGTGAATTTTCAAGTTTTACTTCTACTGTTGATTTCATTCTGTAGTAGTGACAGAATATAATTTGAATCATATCTGTCTTTTTAAATCTATTGAAACTAACCTGAAAAATGCCCCAGGTACAATTAAGGAGAATGCATATGCTGTTATAGTTAAGTAGAGCGCTCTGTGTATGTTTGTCGGATCTCACTGATTTACTGTGGTAAGTTCTCTATGTCCTTTCTTATGTTCTACCTATTATTGAGAGGGGAGTATTGAAGTTTCCTCCTGTTATTGTAGAGCTGTTTTCCCCTTCAATTCTGTCAGATTTTGCTTCGTAAATTTTGCGAGTCTGTAATTAAGTATGTAAATGTTTATAATTATAACATATTCTTGATGTACTGAAGCTTTTATCAGCACATACTGTTCTTCTTTGTTTCTTTCAACTTATTTTTGATTTAAAGTCTATTTTTTCTGATATTAGTATAGCCACTCTTGCTGTCTTTTGATTACTGTTTGCATGGACTATCTTTTTCCATTATTTCACATTCAGTATGTTTGCATTTTTGAGGAAAGTGAGTCTTTTAAAGATGGCATATAGTTTGGATCATGTGGTTTTATCCTTTCTGTCAGTCTGTGTCTTCTGATTAGAGTATTTAATATATTTACATTTAAAGTAGTTGCTGATAAGTAGAGGCTTACTTCTGTCACTTTGCTATTTGTTTTCTGTATTCCTTACAGCTCTTTTGTTCTTCTTTCCTGCATTAGTGTCTTCTTTTATGGTTATTTGATTTTTTGTAGTGAAACATTTAAATTTCTTTCTCATTTCCTTTTGTATATTCAATGGCTATGTTCTTTGTGGTGACCATGGTGATTGTATTTAACATCCTAAGATTATAACACTTAAATTTGAATTTATACCAACTTAACTCTGATAACACACGAAAAATTGAATCCTCTAGAGAGGATTCAACCTATTTTAGAAGGAAAGAAAGAGGAAAATCAGCTCAATTTAATCTAGGACTAAACTCTTCACAGCTCTGTCACTATCTGTTCCAGTTGCTGACATCACAAATTTACTGTTCATATTGTGTGCTCTAAGACCTAAATTAATAATTCTTTCTAGAAAATGCATTAGTCTTTTAAATCATGGATATGACAACATGTAGATTTACAAACTAAAAGTACAATAATACTAACTTTTAGACAATAATTAAAAATGTATTAGTCTCTTAAATCATGTGTAATAGAGAGTGGAGTTACAAATCATTGTATGATAATATTACCTTTTGTAGCTGCCATGTATTTAACTATTGAGATTTTTATTTCTTCAGATGGCTTCAATTTATTGTCTGATTTCCTTTCATTTTACCTTTCCTTTGCGCATTTAACAGGGAAGTTCCAATGGTAACGACGTCTCTCAATTTTTATTTATCTAGGAATGTTTTAATTTCTCCCTCACTGTGAAGGACAGTTTTGCTGTACATAGGATTCTCAGTCGACAGTTCATTTTTCCCTTTGAGCACTTTGAATATATTGGCTCCTGGCCCCCAAAGTTTCTTACGAAAAAAATCTGATGATCTTATTGAGTATCCCTTGTATGTGATGAACTGCTTCTTGCTGCTTTCAAGATCCTCCATTAATCTTTGATTTTCAAAAATGTTATTATAATGTGTCTTGGTGTGGATCTCTTTGAGTTCATCTTACTTGGAGTTTGTTGAACTTCTTAGATATTTATATTCATGTCTTTCATCAAATTTGGAATGTTTTCTGACATTATTTCTTCAAATACCCTCTCTGCCTACTTTCTTTCTCTTCTCTTTCTGGGACTCTTGCACTGAATAAGTGGTCTGTTTGATGGTGTCACTTAGGCTATGCTCAATTTTTCTTTCATCTTTTTTCTTTCTATTCCTCACTTTTAGTAATTTCCATTGTTCTATATTCAAGTTTGATGGTGTTTCTGCCTGTTCAAGTATGCCTTTGAATTCTTCTAGTGAATTTTTCATTTCAGTTATTGTACTTTTCAGCTCTGGGATTTCTTTTTGGTTTCTTTTTATATTTTCTATCTCTTTACTGGTATTTTCAATTTGTTTACATATCAGCTTCTTGAGCATCTTTAAAACAGTAGTTTTTAATTTCTTCACCCTGTATTTCTTCCAACAGGTATTTTAAAGGAACAATTATTTATCTTTAATAGGCAATACTTTTTTGCTGCTTTGTTTGTCTTACAACATTTTTTGTTGAAAACTTGATGTTTGAATCTAATAATGTGAAAACTCTGAAAATCAGATTCTCTCCTTTCCCCAGGGTTTGCTGTTTTTCTTTCTTTCTTTCTTGTTTTATGTTTATGTTTTCTTTCTCTCTGTTCCAAGGATCAGCCTGAAGTGTAAACTTAAAATCTTCTCAGGTTTTTTCTAAGCGTTTACCTTTCCCATGCATGGCCATTTTCTCATTTTCCTCTGTATGTGCAGTTGCTTTTGAATGCCTTAAGCTTTAGTGTCTGTCTCCCAAAAGGGGGAAAAAAAAAAAAAGAGAAAAACAAAGTAAGGAGAGAGCGCTCTGGCCATTTAGGTCCCTTAGAAATCACTTCAGCTTGAGGGAAAGAGCTTGAAAATGGGGGAAATACAACAGTTGCCACCCTTCTTTTTGCACCTCTATGATCACAATCAGTGATCAACAATTACAGCACTATTTCCTGATATTTGGAGAGTAGGGACTTTTTGCCTACCCCTGCTTCCACAAGCTGTGTCTAGCTGCTGCAGCAATGTGTGTATAGTTGCCTTCCGTGAGGCTGAGGCTAGGAGATGGGTAGTTACTACTGTGCTAAGAGCTAAAATTGACTCGTTAACCTCAATTTACTGTCCATGCTTTCCACTGAAAGTTGCAAGCCTTCAATATATTCCAGAGTTTTAATTTAATTACATAAGACAGATTCTGCCAGCAAAATTGTTGTCACAGTAGAAAGACAGTTTTCTGGTGCTTTCTATTCCTCCAACTCCCTAGAATTCTACTTCTTGTTATTTCTTTTCTCCACACTTCAGACTGGTTATTTTCTTCTGATCTATTTTTCAGCTCACTAATTCTCTCAAACCGTGTTAAACATCTAATTAAACCCATCTAGTCCATGGGGTCACTAAGGGTCGGACTTGACTGAGCGACTTCACTTTCACTTTTCACTTTCATGCATTGGAGAAGGAAATGGCAACCCACTCCAGTGTTCTTGCCTGGAGAATCCCAGGGATGGGGGAGCCTGGTGGGCTGCCGTCTATGGGGTCGCGCAGAGTCGGACACGACTGAAACGACTTAGCAGCAGCAGCAATTGTTTAAGTTCACTCGTTGTATTTTTTAGTTCTATAAATTCCATTTGATTCTTACAGTTTCAGGGGCAGAATTCCTAGCCTATTAAAATATAATTACTTTGATTATATTAATTATTGCTATTTTAAATCTGTGTCTGCTACCTCCCATATTTGAGGACACCTTGTTTCTGCTGTGTATTTTTTCTCTTGGTATTATTTCCTAATATAGCTTTTTTTCCCAAATGCTGGCCATTTTGTATGAAAACAATAGTGACTCTGGATGTTATATTCCTCCAGAGAGTATTCAACCTATTTTAGAAGGCAAGAAAGAGGAACAGCAGCTCAATTTAATCCAGGACTGAGCTCCATCTTTGTAAGTTTCAATCTTCACCTAAGTTTCTTGCATTCTTAGGTTGTAGGTTTCTATATTTCCTAACAGACAGCCTGAAGAGTTTCCTGAGGATTCTCCTCCTTGATATGCCATGAATTTCAATTTTGGTCTCCTGACCCTTTTGGATTGACAAAATTGCTAATCTGCTTTTTATTCTCATTATGTTATACTGAGCCTTTTGCCTTATGGAGATAGTTAGCAACATCCTGATGGGGAAATGGTATTAATGTTGGTCTTATTTGTCTCAGCCTCACTTCTCTATGAAATCTCAACAACCCCAAACTCTAATTTGTCTTTCTTCATGTTCATACAATTGCATAAAGCTCTGCTGGATTATCTGCTTCTTAGCAGGTACTTTTTCTTTTCTCTTTTTAAAAAAGTCTGTTGTTCTATTCCAAAATGTGGCAGAAAGTGGCAGTCAACCCAACAATTAAGGAGGCTTGGAGAAAGTTTGGTTTACTTCAAAAAGTATTCTTCTCTGGAAGACGATATTCAAGTGTTGGTTGCCTTGGAAGCTCTTAGATATTCAGGGTAAGGAAGATATAAGTATTTCAGATTTTCTAGTTGCTCTTGAAAAGAGCATTGTTGGTCTGCTTTTAGCTACTACCTATTAGAAAAAGGGGGAAATTTTGAACTTTTGTTGAGTATTTACTATTGCCAGGCATATAGTAAGGATCTGCCAGGAGTAGATCCTTACTATGTTACATTTTTTTCAGCAGTACCTTCAGATGCTGAGACTCAGATATTAGACTCAAAGGGGCTACATAACTTGCTCAAAGTTTTTAAGAGGCAGAATCAAGAAATACAGTTCCAATGTTTTTAAATCTTTTTTCATGATACTAAACTCAACATGGAACATAATAGACTATCTGGTAATGATTACAGGTTAATGTTAAAGTCCTACTTTATGCCATTTGGCTACATATAATTGGATATCTGAAGTCCCATATAATAATTTTAATAAGGAAACTGAGATAGCCAACAGTAATGAAAATTAAAGAGGTCACTAAATTTTGCCCTTCAGATTCAGGTAAATGATTCAGACTTCTGGCTTGAAGAAGAATATGCTCAAAAGAAAAATTGCAGCAAGAGGAAAAAGTAAAAAGATGAGTAGAAAAGGGGAGCTATTTAAAATCATGTATGTTGGAGAGAAGTGATTCTTGTGTATTAAATGCAGAACTGGACATCATGTTTAAGAAAAGCAAAGGTATAATTTGCATAGAAGAGGTGAATAGTAACTTAAAGTGTTGAAGTAATAGGTTCATGATCAGCGAAGTGTTGAAATAATACATTGTTTTAGACTTAAAAAAAAAAAAACAGATTTCTAAATTCCATTATGTAAATTCTTCCTTCTTATCTGTAGTGATGAAAAGCAAGAAAAGAAAGAATGGCAGGAAAATGTGACTGGAGGTAATAATCTCTGCAACTGGTATACATACGCATTACCTCACAGCACCCTTTTGAGGCAGGCAAGAAAAAAAATGTGAAATTTGTTACTACTATTTACTGTTGAGCAAAATCTAAAATAAGGCAGATATAGATGTGTTCAACATAATAGATAAAAACTTTTAAAGGAGGTAAAATATATACATACCTAACCAAACAAATAAAGGACAGAAATAGTATGGACTTAACAGAAGCAGAAGATATTAAGAAGAGGTGGCAAGAATATACAGAAGAATATAAAAAAAGATCTTAATGACCTAGGTAACCACGATGGTATGATCATTCACCTAGAGCCAGACATCCTGGAGTGCAAAGTCAAGTGGGCCTTAGGAAGCATCACCATAAACAGAGTTAGTGGAGGTGATAGAATTCCAGCTGAGCTATTTCAAATCTTAAAAGATGATGCCGTGAAAGTGCTGCACTCAGTATGCCAGCAAATTTGGAAATCTCAGCAGTGGCCACAGGATTGGAAAAAGTCAGTTTTCATTCCAATCCCAAAGAAAGGCAATGCCAAAGAATGTTCAGACTACTACACAATTGCACTCATCTCACACACTAGCAAAGTAATGCTCAAAATTCTCCAAGCCAGGCTTCAAAAGTACGTGAACCAAGAACTTCTAGATTTTCAAGCTGGATTTAGAAAAGGCAGAGATCAAATTGCCAACATCCACTGGATCATAGAAAAAGCAAGAGAATTCCAGAAAAACATCTATTTCTGCTTCATTGACTATGCTAAAGCCTTTGACTATGTGGATCACAACAAACTGTGGAAAATTCTTCAAAAGATGGGAATACCAGACCACCTGACCTGCCTCCTGAGAAATCTTCATGCAGGTCAAGAAGCAACAGTTAGAACTGGACATGGAACAACAGACTGGTTCCAAATTGAGAAAGGAGTACGTCAAGGCTGTATATTGTCACCCTGCTCATTTAACTTATATGCAGAATACATCATGCGAAATGCTGGGCTGGATAAAACACAAGCTGAAATCAAAATTGTCAGGAGAAATATTAATAACCTCAGATATGCAGATGACACGACCCTTATGGCAGAAAGTGAAGAGGAACTAAAGAGCCTCTTGATGAAAGTGAAAGAGGAGAGTGAAAAAGCTGGCTTAAAACTCAACTTTCAAAAAACTAAGATCATGGCATCCAGTCTTATCACTTCATGGCAAATAGATGGGGAAACAGTGGTAACAGTGACAGACTTTATTTTGGGGGGCTCCAAAATCATTGCAGATGGTGACTGCAGCCATGAAATTAAAAGACGCTTGCTCCCTGGAAGGAAAGCTATGACAAATCTAGACAGCATATTGAATAGCAGAGACATTACCAACAAAGGTCCGTCTAGTCAAAACTGGTTTTTCCAGTAGTCATGTATGGATGTGAGAGTTGGACTGTAAAGAAAGCTGAGCACTGAAGAATTGATGCTTTTGCACTGTGGTGTTGGAGAAGACTCTTGAGAGTCCTTTGGACTGCAAGGAGATCAAACCAGTCAATCCTAAAGGAAATCAATCCTGAATATTCATCGGAAGGACTGATGCTGAAGCTGAGGCTCCAATACTTTGGCTACCTGATGAGAATTGACTCACTGGAAAAGACCCTGATGCTGGGGAAGACTGAAGGCAGGAGGAGAAGGGGACAACAGAGGACGAGATGATTGGATGGCATCACCAACTTGATGGCCATGAGGTTGAGCAAGCTCCGGGAGTTGGTGATGGACAGGGAAGCCTGGCATGTTGCAGTCCATGGGGTTGCAAAAAGTCAGACATGACTGAGCGACTGAACTGAACTGCTGCTGCTGCTGCCGCTGTTAAGTCACTTTAGTCGTGTCCAACTCTTCACGACCCCATGGACTGCAGCCTACCAGGCTCCTCTCTCCATGGGATTTTCCAGGCAAGAGTACTGGAGTGGGTTGCCATTGCCATCCCCGCTTAACTGAACTGGAATGAACCAAATGAATGGAACAGACAACAGAAGGTGCAATCAGGATGGTTGTTGATCTATGAGCTAATACTATGGGAATAGTGGAGAAATTGGGGATGAGAAGTGAAGACCTGTTTAGAAAATTAGAGATTTATAGGATTCAGGAGAGGAAAGCAGGTGGAGAATGGGTTGTGCTTGGTTCCAGATTTATGAGAACAGCAAGCCCAAGAAGGTTATCCAAAGTGGTACACCCACTGGATATGCTATAAATAAGCACTAAAGTCAGCTGAAGAGCCTTATGTTTTAAATTGGCAGATTTTACCCAGGCCTGAGGCATTTTGTACCTGTCCTATAAGAGTCTACCCCACTTTTCCTTGGCTTAGAAGCAGAGCTCTAAGGGCCCAATGTTTGGGACTCTGCAGAGGCAGCAAGCCAGCCTGGGCCCTCAACTCAGATGTGTTATTTAGGGCCAAGAATCCAGTGAGCATGCAGGTTCTCTATCAGATTGTGGTTATTAAAAAAAACAAATCCACCAGGCTTGAGCCCTTCTGAAGAGGACTGAAGGGTCAGCAATGGTTTCCCTGGCAGTGCAGTGTGCTGCTGCTTGCCTAGAACCATTCCCAGTTTTAAGCTTCCTAGTCACAGGCAATTCCCCAGGGTTTTTCTAAAATAAGAAGATAGCAAGAATTTAGTGTCCTATTTTTCCTTAGAGTCCAAAGGAACCTTAACCTGGCCATCTGAGAAAGGAAATCAACAAAGCAGAGGAAGGGAATTAACATTATTTAAATGATGACTATGATAAGGTGATTCTGCTTTTGTTTTCTTCTTGTCTAATCCTCCCTATGGCCATTTGTGGTTTATCTGAATCTGACTGTTGATTAAGACTTGATTTCCTTAGGACAGAGAAGGTATGGCACCTGTACATTCATGTTTCCTCTGAGAGCATTTGGCACATCTTCCTGACTACTGATTGTTATTATGTTTATAAATATAATGTGAATATCCTAAATATTATAGCTACATACTCACATGTAATGTTGCCTATTCATTTGCTCCAGTGTTACTTAAACATCATTTGCAATTTGACAAGCACTTATTCAACTACTTAGTGGCTCAGACAGTAAAGCGTCTGCCTGCAATGCAGGAGACCCGGGTTCAATCCCTGGGTTGGGAAGATCCCCTGGAGAAGGAAATGGCAATCCACTCCAGCACTCTTGCCTGGAAAATCCCATGGACGGAGGAGCCTGATAGGCTACAGTCCATGGGGTTGCAAAGAGTCCAACACGACTGAGTGACTTCACTCACTCACTCACTTATTCAACTACTTAGTGACAGGATTGACACTAGATAAAATAGGCAGAACTGAGTGGTTACCTGGATAAGCTGGAGGTGGTGTCAAAGCGAGAGGAATTTGAGGTAACTGCTGGGTTTCCTACTGGGGAAAGGGGAGGAGCATGGGAAGATAAGGCTGAATTCAGTTTTGGACTGAATTCAGTGAGTTTAAGGTTCCCTAATACAGTGCATGGGCTTCCCTGGTGGCAAGAATCCACCTGTCAATTCAGGAGATGTGGGTTCCATCCCCTGATTGGGAAGATCCCCTGAAGAAGGAAATGGCAACCCACTCCAGTATTCTTGCCTAGGAAATCTCATGGACAGAGGAGTCTGGTGGGCTATAGTTCATGGGGTAGCAAAGAGTCAGACAGGACTTAGTGACTAAACAACAACAAAATGAAGTGCAAGTTCATCAAGAAAATAGCTATTCTTTTTTTCAGGGTTTACTATACAGTAAGTACTATGTCAAATAACCTGCATGCATTCTCATGAATATTTGTGGTTTGTCTAATTTGGAAAGATGAGTAAACTGAGGTGTAGAGAGGTAAGTAGCTTGCCCAGTTTGCCCAAGGTGACAGTGAGTAGGTGGCAAAGCTTAAGAGTTAGATGTTAGGCTCACTGACAAACCAGTGGTAATTGACTCATGAAAGTATGAGATCTTCTACCCGTTTATTGGAAATGACAGAGAGGATGAGGAACAGAACTCCGATAATATGAATATTTAAGGCGTAAGCTGAGGAAAAAGAACCCTCTATGAAAGCCAAGAAGAAGTGGTTAGAGAAACAGAGAACCAGGAGAAATCTCGAAAACAGAGTGCTCAATACTGTCAGTTACTGCAAAGGCATTTAGCAAGTGAAAGTCTGAGAGTGCATTTGCCAACGTGCAGGTCCCCAGTGTTTTTAGTGGCACATGCAAAGTCAGCATCCAGTGATCTGAAGAATATATGGCTCCATTGAAACCACATTAGGTCCCGTGTGAATATGTTGGGCTTCCCAAACTGTAACAAAATGAACCTATTACCAGCTCACTACTTGGAAATGTGTTTTTAGTCCTACTTTCTTTGATTATTGCAAAATTCCCAAATAATCCAATAGGGCTATTGGATGGAGGTGGGATGAGTAAAAAGCATTTACCCATGCATAGGAAAAATGTGTCTAAAATGCCACTTATGATAAGAACCAGAAGTGGGAGGGCAAAGGAAAGTTTTTTCCAAGTCTGGCATAAAAAATCACCTCAGAAACACTAAAGTATGGGAATGCTGCAGAGTCTATCTTGCATTTTACTCTTTCCCCCTGGTTTGTTTTTTTTTTTTTTTTTTTGGTTGTTGTTGTTGTTAACGAATATATATACTAGGATGTCAACCACGAGGAGTAAAGCATTTCCACCCCTACAGCATGTTATTTGCGTGAGGGTGGTATTGTCTTGTTTACATGTCATGGAACCTGTGACCTGTCACACGTGATTATCATGTCAGCTTATGAAAATGTCAGAGACTGCAACTCCTGGCTTCCACCTCAGAGGGGAAACTGCTTAGGGTCGGGGTGGGGGGCATTCTGCTAGCCAGATGAGGCAGAGTTCTGCCAACCCCCAGTGCCAGGGAACCCCTGGGCAATAATCAATACCAAACCTAACTATGAATAGGACCACCCAAGGGCACATGGCTGGAAACCAAACCTCCTTCCTACCTTGGTCTGATCTCTTGGCAAGTTTCCTTACTAGTCCCAGACTTCCTCCCACTTACTTGGGGAGGAATCTAGAAACAGGAGTTATTTTTAAAAGGTTAGGGCAGGAGGAAGGGTTGGAAAGCCACTCTCAGATACTGGAGCAGTCATGAGGAAGAGAGTTCCGGTTAATTACACAATCCAGAGCTTCACATTTTAATAATTGCTGATGGATGGACGGAAGTCAAGACAAAAGCCAAGGAAAGATGTACACATGTTTGGAGACTTTGAATTAGAAATGCTCTATTCTAACTCTTCCCCAAAGGAAGTCACATGGGGAAAACAAAGTAGTGATTAGGGAACTATACAGGCCGCAGCCTTCTCTGAGGCCTTCTAAGTTCCCAGGCAAAGCCTGCCGCCTACTTGGGAGATGAACATGTGCTCAGAGCCACAGCTTCTCCTCTTCTGACATCTTTCTGCCAGATGGTTGTTCTCGCATTCTAGAGGTGCTTGGCCCTCCTGGTTCCTGCAACCTGAGCCCAGAGAACTTTGATCCACCAGTTTTCCCCTCCCTCTACCCCGCTGATGATCAGGACCTGGCTCCTAGAAGAAAGGAGAGGCCAGGTGCAGAGACCCTTGGTGCTCAAAAGGCACTCCCTCGCCTGCCTCTGTGTGCTCGAGGTACCGTGTCCCCACTGACTCCAGGGCTGACGCTGAGGGTTCCAGGTCAGCCATCTCCCGCCTGGCCAGCTGGCAACAGGAATGGACACCTTTTACCATTTACCGGGTGAATGAGCTCCTTGCTCATGAATTTCCCTGTAGAGTTATCCCGATGGCTTTTTATTACAATCCAGAATCTCAATACATTACAAATGTCTTGTGTAAACATAATAAGGGTGTGGATCCAATCCACTAGTAATTGTTAATAGAAAAAAAAAAAAGGCAAAAACCCCCACAAAGACCTAAACAAGCAAAGATCAGTTCTGCAGGATTTGTGCCAGAAGGATTTGCTTTCTTGGGGACCTTCCTGGAGGGTCCTCCCAACTCACCCTGCTTCCCTAGATCCCTGCGGTGAGAACTCTGGGACTTGGTCTCTGCTGTTAAGGCCTGTGGATACCCTTGAAGGAGCTGCCTTCTGGAGCAGTGAGGAGTCCTGGGGACCTTTCCCACAGGATTTCAAGAAAGCATGCCTGACTGCAAGAGGTGGAGGTGGGAGTGGGGTGCCACCTGCCTTCAAACCTGGTCCCAACCTGGCATCTCTCTTCCCTTGGACACCCAGGGAGTCTGACCCTTAGTTCCAACTTATTCTGGGATTCAAGGACACTCTGTCTACCTTCTTCCCCTCAAGTAGCTCTCGAAGGCCAACCCATTCCTGGAGCGGGCCTCCCAGGCTTCGGGACTTAAGCGCAGAGCAGACAGCCCCGCTGCGGCAACCGGACAATCCCGGCACAGTCTGCTGGTATTTGGGCTCTCGGTCCAGAAGACATTTTGGGGAAATATTGCGCATAGAAATGTACATATACATATGTATAAATTACATATTTGGTCGACAAATGTTAAGCAAATGTATCTGGTATTTCGTTGAAATTGTTAGCATCTTGGTATTGGCAAGATCGGTTGATATTATCCCAAGCGGATGATATTAGAGAGCACCTGGTTTCCCTGGAAAACACGGCGGAACAGTACTGGAGACGTTCAGTTACGTTTCCAACTGTTCATCTCTTCCCAGTCGCTCGCTACCTCTCGGTCACCAAGCAGGCAGACGGCACACCCTGGACAAGGCAACTTTCTCCGAAGCTCAATCTCCTCTCAAATGACGGAGGTCAGTGGGTCTTCGGGGTAAGTGGCAAGTCCTGTGGAGTGTCAGAGGCCTCTGGTTCCTTATCCAGACCTTTGTCACAAAGCGCAATTCGGTCGGTATCAAGGACGAGAAGAAATAGTAAAATAGAACTGTGTAATGAGGGTGGGGGAGGAGAGAAAGGCTAGGGCCTGCTCCATTTCTGGGAAGATTCGAGGAGGCTGACTCGGCTCCAGGGACAAACCCAGCGGCTCCTCGCAGTGCGTGGAAAGAAGGGAGAAACAGCCCCTCGGCCCTTTCACCCAAGCGCGTGCAGCCGGACGCCGGGTGAAAAGCTCTCTATGCGATAAAGTCGCGTCCGTTCCAGCCGGTGGCACTGACACACGTGGCGCTCGGCTTCGGGCGCGCAAGCAGCGGTTTTGGAAATCGCGCAAGGCACCCGGCTCCAACGCTCCCACTCCTGCGGGCCCACCCGGGAGTTCGTCCGTCTCCCACCAGCCTTCCGCTAGCCCTGCCGCGCAGCTCGCCCGGGCCCAGACGCGGACAGATGTTTAGACTTGGAGCCGCGACCACTGGGGAGACGGAGCGACGGGCTCGGCGCAGTGCGCGACGCTGGCGGGGCTCTGGGGCTCCCGGTCGGGGGTGCGAGCTGGCGGGTGCGGAGGAGGGGGCTGAGGGGGTAGGAGGGCGAAGGGATGGAAAGAGGAGGGGGGAGTGGGTGGACTAATGATGAAAAAGTCTTCTCCATCCCGGCTCCTTAATTAAATGCATGGAAAGAACCGAGGCGAGCACATCTGGTTTCAATCTGCAGCCCTTTGATGGCATCAAATGTGCTTTTCCTAGATCAGGGCTGGAAGTTCTGGGCTAACGATGGCCGTTTGGAGCCCAGAAACCATTTACACACACCCGGACCCTTCTTTCTCTCCAGCCCAGCCTCTGGGCTATAGCAGGAAAAGTTTACTTATCAAGCGAGTGGGGGAATGTGTGTGTGTGTGTGTGTGTGTGTGTGTGTGTTTAAAGAACATAAAACGCCACAAATAAGCACTTAATATTTTACTTACTCGTCATATAGTAACTCATTTCTAATGAGACTATTAAAGCTGTTACTAAATTCCAACAGGTCATGAAAAAATCGCTCAGCACCTCTCTGTCCTCTGTCAAGTTAGGGCTCAGCAGTCGGACGACAAAGCCTTATCCGTAGATTTAGACGCGAGTTGGTCCACCCCTCTCAGTCCTTCCTCCCCTCCCCCATCCCGCGCCAGCCGGCCTGGACCCTGAGCCTCCGCCCGCAGCTGCTCTAGGAGTGCCCTGCTTCCTCCGCATCTGGGCAGCGCGACCCTCTCGGCTTAGCGTTGTAGCCTGGGGAAGCAACCTTGGCCGCACCAAAGAAGTTACGAAATTGGCCAGAGTTGGGGGAAGGGTAGCAATTATGACAAACTCCTAGAGTCCTTTCTTCCAGCTAAATAAATATGTAAATTTCCTACTGCCTGGCCCTGGGATTCCTAGCTGCGCGGAGAGACTCGAATCGATTCAGCGCCTTCTAGATCTTCCCCAACCTGCCTTTAGTCCACGGAAGAAGCGTGGAAGAGCCTTCCATTATGATCGCTCTTGTCATTTTATCACATTATTTAATAGACTCTTTGCAGAACCGAATGTAGCCTTGATCTCCTTGCTGTCTCCCCTGCTCTTAGGCGCTCCTTCCACCCCCACCACCCCCAAATTGTTAGAACAGCAGGAAATGTTATTTAAAAAAAAAAAAAAAAAAAGCAGAGAGAGAAGAAAATTTGATTGAGACAGTTGTGGATTTTTTCCAACAAATTTCCCCGCAGCTGTTATCAAAACATGCAAATGAGATTTTCCAACAGGATCTTAAATCTGGAGGAGTTAATGCCGAAGCAAAATAATCAGCCCGTTTGAAGTGAATGTGGGTTTCAGTTTGTCTTTTCTCCCCGTGATACTATTGCATGGGAATGATAATTAGACCTTTACTTAAAAAATCCAAAGGGGCTCTCTTCCTTTCTTTTCCCTCCCTCTTCTCCCCCTCCTCCCTCTCTCCCTCTCTCGCTCCCTCCCTCTCTCTTTCTCTCTTGCTCAGAAGTTGGCAAAGGGGGTTTTCTTAATCAGACTGTTTTCTGGTCCGGGGGAAAGGAGGAAGAAGGAGATTGTGATGGAGAAAGGGGGTCTGTAAACCGTCAGGCACCGCACAAAGGCTTTGCCACGTAATTACAGGCTCCTATTAAGTCGAGATCTGCCCTCCCAGGGGTCTCCAATTTTCTTGTATTCCCTACAAAGCCTCCTCTGCATGCCAGTTTGTGCCTTTTGAAGTGCCAGAGAGCTTCTTGATCCAACTGAGAAGGAAAAGGGAGCTCAGCGAGAAGAGGGGGAGAAAGCGAAGGGAACGGGGGAAGCCCACTACCACCCTCCTTCGGACTCTTGGAGCCCCCCGCTTTTTTTCCCCCTCCTTACGAAAAGTAAAGTGAGACTCCTGCTCTCCAATACATCTGCAAGACATCACCCTCTCCTCCTGAAACTTTAGTCACTCCTGAGAATCCACAGGAGTGCAGAGAGGGGGAACACGTTTTCTTGAAGATGTTTTAAAGCTGGAACAAGCCTTCTTCTGTTGGTGCTTGAACTCTTGCCTGGGAATAACTTTTTTAACCTTAAAAAAAAAAAAAAATCCACTTTGATTCTTCTCTCCCACCCCTTCTTCTTCTCTTCTTCTGTTTGCCTAACTCCCCCGCCCTGCTGGCCTCTCCTTTCCTCTCCCCCTTATTATTATTTTTAGTGCGTGCGTGTGGACGCTTTTGGAGAGCTGGAAGGGATTTTTTTTTTTTTTCTCTCCTGACTTGAACATAGGGTGACTTTTCATTTTATTTTTTGGTGTGGATTATCTCTTTGGACCGCGCCGGACTTGGCCTCAGGAAAGCAACCGAGGCTGTCGAAAGCTGCTGGTGCAGAACTCTCTGCTCTTACAGAAGGGGGTCCCCCGCCCTCTTTCCACTTTTTTTTTTTTGTTCTTCCCCTCCTTCTCTCTCTCTCTCCCTCTCTCTCTCCACTCCCCCCCTCTCTCTGCCCCACTCGGCTCCTCTCCCCCCTCGCGCCCACAGCGTTTGGTGTTGATTCGAGCGGGAAAGGGGGGTGGGTGGGATCGGAGGGGAAGACCATGACCTCCAGCTACGGGCACGTTCTGGAGCGGCAACCGGCGCTGGGCGGCCGCTTGGACAGCCCGAGCAACCTCGACACCCTGCAGGCTAAAAAGAACTTCTCCGTCAGTCACCTGCTAGACCTGGAGGAAGCGGGGGACATGGTGGCGGCGCAGGCGGACGAGAGCGTGGGCGAGGCGGGCCGGAGCCTACTGGAGTCGCCGGGACTCACCAGCGGCAGCGACACCCCGCAACAGGACAGTGAGTGAGGGGGCGCGTGCCCGCGGGGTGTGTGTGTGTGTGTGTGTGTTTGTGTATCCCGGATCGGGGGCGGGGGCGTCCGGGCTGGGTGGCTGGAGCTCGCCGGGCGCCGGAGGGAGAAAGTCCGGAAAGAGGAGAGGTTGGTGGCAGTGGCCAGAGGAAGGGCCGATCACAGACGGAGGGAAGAGGAGGGCTCCGCTGAGGAACGAGCCCGGGCGGACGCCTGAGGGAGGCTCCGAGGCCCCGGCTGGGGTCGGGGACACTGCCCGCCGCGGACTCTCGCAGAAGCCGGCTGCGCTGCCTCTCCGTCCCGGACGAGCGCGGCTGGCGGATCTTCTCTCCAGCCGGTCGAAAGGGCTGGGCAGGAAAAGGGTCCCAAATCGGTGCAAACTCTGGGGGCCCGCCCTGTTTGAGAAGACATCGGGTTAAGGATGCTGAGTCGGGTCCGAAGGGCTTCTCCTGGCTGGCATAAGCGGGTTGGAGGGCGGAAGGGACCGAAGAGGCGGAGGGCACCGCGTAAAGCGAGCTAGACCCGCGCTGCTTCCGCGGCGCAGCGCGCGCGGGCTCCGAAGGCCGGAGGTGCCAGAGGGGCGGCCCTGGAGCGCCCAGCTCGAACGCTGTATCCGCTCTCTGTTTAGGAATGTAGCCGACACCTGCCTAAGGGTTTAAGACTCTCGGTAGAATGAAAGGCCTGAATGACAAGGGAAAACTCAGACGAAGCAAAGGGAGGGTCCTTTAGGGGTGAAACCCGAGCCGCTGCCCCGCATGGTCCCACACAGGAGAGATGCGCGACGGAGGCCCGGGCTCCAATGCCAAGCCCGGTGTTACATTGGAAGAACTCTCCCTAATAGCTCTAAGATTTCCAGAAAAGTCCATGTAGAGTCTCCTTTTGGCACTCTCCTTGATTGCTATCACGTCCCCAAGGAACTCTCGCCTTGTTACTAGCTGTGCCTTATAAAACTGTTACTAGCTGTGCCTTAAAAAACGTGACTTCAGGTATATCCATACGTTCTAGAAGAGTCTGTAACAGACCTGTCACATGGCTTATCCCAGATGAAATGGGGTTGGATATTTCCTCCTCAGGGTTGCAAGAGTCAGAACTTGGCTGAAAGTTTTTAAATGAGGCTGATCCCTTTCCATTCTATTATTTGCTGACTGCTCTTTTGTCTTGGAACTCAGAGGCTGTGGAACCAGGGAACCCACTGGCAATCTATGGTTTTCAAATAACAGTGCCAAGGTCAGACTCTTGGAAAACACATAGCAAAGCAAACAGGATTTAGAAACAGCTGGAAGCAAGTCCTGTGCAAAGTGGTGGGAGAGCAGCGCTGAAACAGGCCGCAGGGAGAGCCCATCCCTACCGCAGGCCGCCTGCCCGTCGCCCTGCATCCCTGGTCCAGGCCTGGGCTTCCCTCAGTATTTTAGCCAGAAGCAAACTAGGGCCCATCCACCCTACTGTGGGCATGGGCAGAGGGTGATGGGGGATCTGACCTGGCCAGGCTCTAGGGAAAAACTGAGGAATGAAGACCTGGTGTCCCCAAGTCCTGGATAACGGCTAGGTGCAGAGGTGTCCTTGTTGAGGTTATTGGCACCTTCTGGGGAGCTGCTCGCTGGTGGCACAGGTAGGGAGCAAGTTAATAGATGGTGTAGGCACTTGTAGCTCAAGAAAATGCACTGTGAAATAATATTTAAACACTTTACTAGGGAATATTTTACCAACTGAGCTATCAGGGAAGCAAAGAGTAGGGAGAACAGTATTCTGAATTTTCACGTGCCTATCACTCAGCTTCACAGCTAATTATTAATCACAGCATTTACCATTATTCAAAGAAGGCTGGAGCCACAACAGAAATCAAGGTTGTGAAGAAACTGCAGCACAGAAGGTCAGGGTGCATTGAGGGAGACCAGCCAGAGTTGCTTTGTCCCAAGAGCAAGCAGAGGGCTGTGTAAACAGGCCCAGGTAGGTGGCCAGAGCAAGCCCAGGGTCCACACAGGCCAGAGCTGGAGGGATGATGATCGTTCCTGTCTTTTGACTTTATGTGGATGCAAAGAGAGGAGAGTTTGGGTCCACGGTGGCCTCCTAGTGGGTACCCAGCAAGGCTGGGTTGAAGAGACCAGCTAGGAATCACCCCTAATCTGAGGTGAGGCTGCAGGCTGGCGTGGGGAGGTGACTCAGGGATGGCTTCTTCTAGACCCAGGCCTGAGGCTGGGCTGAGCACGTGGCAACTGTGGGGCGCTAGTTCGCTAGGGGACAGGCAAAGGGCAGCAGGAGAAGTTGGGGACGGTCTGTCCTGAGGAAAAGGGATGAGACCTGTGGAAACCTGCCCACTTGATACTTGAGTACATCACAGAGTTTCTAGGAGTAAGGAACGACCCAGAAAAGGAAACTGAGATTCTGGGGGAAAGCGTGCTTGAAGAAGAATGGTAGACAAACAGTTCCAGCAGGAGGCCACAGAATGCAGTACGAAGTGATGGGGATGAACTTTTGGACATCTGGGGAAGTAGCCAGAATCACACACACACCCAAACACCGCCATAGGCCTTGCTTTCTGGGGATGACCAGGGCCCATCCTTCTAACAAATGGGTAGTTGCTTTTAGAAGCCGTTTTTCCTCAACCTCCTTCCCCATCTCTGGGGTGAGAATAAGAGGGTCTGGTAAGTTGAGTGGTTGCAAGTGTTCAGGAGGACCTTTGTCCTTAGTCTTGGGCCCCAACCAGGAGATGCCAAGGAAGCTGTCACAGTTACCCAGAAGTCAGGACTGGTGGAGGGCTACTGGGCTTTCAGTTTGCCATGGACAGTGAGGCTCAGACTGTGAATCAGAGAAGAGTCTCCAGGCAGAGGGCAAGAGCTAGGCTTGCCAGCTGCAAGGGACAGAGGATGGCACCAAGAGTCAGGCACTTTTTGCAGCATGCTGGGTGTCTACTCAAGTGAGAAACCATAATCTCCTTTGGAGAGATGGGGAACATTTCAAAGACCCCTTTTCTTCTCAGAGCTATATAGAAACACGTCCTCCCTAAAGTTTCTATTCAACTCAAATAAGTAAAACAGACTGTTTTTACACTTGCAATGTTAGATTATTAATTTTGCAGATTTTCCAATTACAAACTGGACCCATCTTAGCAAAGAGGAGCCAAGCACTGTCCAAAGTGAAGGCTTCCCACTGATCCCCTGCAGGCCACACCACAAGTCTGTTTCCCCCCTTTTTATTCACTCCACTTTCCTCTCTGTTGAAGTATTTCTTTCTCCTTTTACTGATATTCCCAACCTAGTAAATTTCTCAAACTTCTGGGTTCAAACACTTTCAGTGATTTAAGAAACGGTTCTTTAACACCGTCAGAAATCCAGTGGCTAATGGGGGAATGTGGCGTGTGAAGGGTGGGTTGGCGGTACAACAGAGGTAGTCAGGGAGAGGAAAGAGGAACAGGGCATAAAAATAGGCAGAACTACCCCTAGGAGGACGGTGCATCCCGCTGTCATTTCTTAATCTGAACTTCTGCAAACTCTTAAAAAAGCGCCTGCCTTCCACGTTCCCAACCTCTAAATTAGTGAAACCAGATTGTCCTAATAAGACCTTTTGTTGGAAACACATGTAGTCATAAAAAGGTAGACGGAAAGTCAATTAGACACGCGCGCGCACACGCACGCATTCACAAGGCGGTGCTAAGTGTGCACCCGGAGCAGCTGGGCCCCGGGCCGCTGTGCGAGGCAAATACAGAGCAGCGGCGCGGGGAAATCGATTTGTCACAAAGGGAGAGGTGTAAACGCGGCGCGAAGGAATCACCCCCCAACCCGCCTGCCGCACTCCCGGGGGCCCATTTCTGCCGGCTCTTCAAGGCCAGGGAAGCGCCCTGGAGAGCACCGGGCGCTTGCTTCCCTGTTGGAATTCACATCGGAACATCGGTCCCCTCCGGAGTCTCTGTATTTGCAACACCTATGGCACCAGAAATCTGCGGCAACACCCCGGGAACCTGGAGCCGGTGCCGCCACTCTGAATTTGGGCCTCAGTGATCTCGATTCAAGGGGGAGTCAACGAAATAGACCGTTTTAAGCGTAGCCTGTAAATATTTTTTACTCTTTAGAGGAGGCAGTGAAATCCAGGATCAAGGGAGGTCACTGAGTCCCCAGCGTCGAATGTCAAGTCCAGAAAAGATGTGGTGAATCTTGTTTATCTCACATGCAGGAGCAAGGGGCTGAATGGCCTCAATATTTCGAAGAAACTGACAGTCTAGTGACTTCCTCCCGCTTTGGAGCGAAGGGCGCTTGGAGTTTGAAGCGTCGGGGAGGTGAGCCTCTAAAATCCGAGGCCCCGGCTGCTAATATTCCCCGGGGCTCCAGATCCCCCAATTTTAGAAGTCAGTGAGTCACTGGCTCCATCGTACATTTCGCTGAGGAGGCCCTGGCGAGACTCCGGAGCGCCTTTCTCTCACCTTGGGCGTCATGCAACCCTGCTTTTTTGCTTGGCGATCTTAACCTTCCCCCGGCAAGCTCAGTTCAGAACTAGGGGCGTCGGGCGGGCAGCAACAGGTCACACGGGTCCCTGCAGTTCCTTCGTCTTCCCAGGGGCGTCATTTTAGATTTTACGACACGGGTAAATAAATCATCTCCAAATCAACAAGAGTCACCCCTCTCCCGCCCCTTGCGAAAAAATATCTCAGCAATTTCAGAGCCAAAATTATGTTTCTACTTCACCGGCTCAGATCCCCTCAGATACGAATTTTGAACGTTGCTTTGGCCAGTAGCCACCTCCGAGAACATTACATTTTTTCACTTTTAAATAACATCTATAGATTTTCAACGATGAGGATCTCTAGACCAATTTGATTTTTCCTTTAAAAGATGTGTTTCTTTTACAGTTCCTCTCCCCTCTCTTGTTTACCTGTTCCCTCTCTTTAGTAGGGCAAACCGTCTAAACAGACCTGTAGCTCCCGGAAAACCCCAGTCCTTTGCCCGAGCAAGCGCCAGGGCCTCGGGTACAAGGAAGTTGCAAATGTGTGCGCGCCTGTGCGTGCGAACCTCGCGTGCCTCCCGTTCCTGGAGGTGCGCACTTTTAATGACTCTCAGAATATGTATTTATTTTTTACCCTTTAGTAGAGATGGGTCAGTAAAAGCCATAAGAAGTACACATTTTAGGAATGGGGGAGTGGATTTGTAGAAAAGGAGATAAGGCTTGCATTGTGCTCATATTTTTCTTTGCAGAGGGTGGAAGAGCTTTGGGGGGAGGGGGTGACAATCCTTCCGAGGAACAAAAACGGAGGTTCAGCATCCTCCATACAAGTGATTTGTAAGTTCAACCAACAGGATCCTCAGATCATTCCTCCGAGCTAGGGATCCCGACATTTACAGGAAAAAATTCGGTAAAGGTCCAATTCCCAATTGCCACTTGGTGTCCAAACATTTACAGAACTACCTGTGATTGCGCACGATTGTAATCTGATTGGACGGGTTTTTGTTTTTGTTTTTTTTTCTTTTTCTTTCTTTCTAATTGGGGTTTTAATTTAAGGTGGGGCGAGTGCCAGTCCCATAGATTTGGTACCCCCTAACTTTTAAAAAATTCAAAGAAGATGCACATGTCAACAGCATTATTATTATACACAAGATTTTGGATTCTTGTAAAATCAAATAGTTTGATGAGCAGGTTAAAAACACTCAATTAAAAACCAACCATCTCAAACAGTAAATAATGGTATCAACAAACCACCACGACCTCCTTTTCTCTGAATGCTGTTTGTTATAAAATCAATAAATGCGGAGATACAAGGCCAGGATGTCTGAGGGACAGTCATCGGTGTTTAGCGGTCAGAGGGTTTGATTTTCACGTATGAAAATTTTTGAGCAAGGAGTCTCCACCGTGGTCTGAATATTAGATTCTTGGCGTCGTCATTTGTCCAATTTAGTGAGGCAGCCTGAAGGAAGCAGTCGTACAGAGAATTATGGGCTATCAATTTTAGGTTTAAGACCAAAAGAAAGAAAGAAAAAAATCCCACTACATTTCACTTGTCCTGGAACCACTTTTCTTGATGAAAAAATATTTGGGAAGCCGATTATAGGGGCAATAGCCACTTTAGGGGAGGGGAAGGGGAACAAAGGCACAAGTGGTGGTGGGTTAGGGAAATTTTATGAAAGAAAATAAAGAAAACATGTCAGAACAAATCAATCACAAACACAAGTGGCTTCTCAGATGAGTCTGAGGACAAGCAGAGTCAAGGATTCCGCTGCTCCCCCTGAAGCTCTCAAATGCAGGAATTTATGTAGGTCTGAGTTGGGACCAGAATGCTGTCTTTGGTTGCTTTGCTGCACCACGGTAATGAGGGAGCTCTAATTCTTAAGAACTTTGGGCCTCCTTTTTACCATTATTGGTTTTCCCTAGACTCAGCTCCAAAGGAGAAATACGTTTGAAAAAATGTGTATTAACTTGAATCCCCAGGACCCGAGTTATGAGAAAAGACAGGGACAGCTTCTCTGGTTCCTATTTTGTCTACTTTCATGGAGTTATTTGCAAGCGATTAGAAATGTTCTTAACAAGCGGATGAGAGACTGTAGTGAAACTTTCATGCAGGAATGGCGATCGCACTGCCCAGAACTGCAGACTCTGACTCTTTTTGCCAGGTGGGTTGCAGGCGATGTGGCGGAAGAAATAAAGAGTAAGGGAAAATTAATTCAATAAATCAGCGAAGATAAATAGAACCATAGTATTTTAGATTTTAAAGTTCTCCATCTCTGCTGGCCTGGACAAAGATGCAATCCCCCGCCCCGTCCCACCTCAACCCTTGTCCTTCCAATTCCAAGGGCGCTGGGGCGCAGCTCTCAGCTAAATCGGTCTCTCGAGCCTTCCTAGAAGCTCCTTTCCTTGCTTCCTCTCGCCGAAAGGGGGCGCATTCCTCCCAGGTCAGGGCTGGAACTTAACCCCCGCCTTCAAAAACTCTTGGGTGCCAGCAGGAGAGAGAGAAGTACTGTAGAGAGAAGACCCCTCTACACAAGTAGCAAGAGATGGGAGATATCACTAGCGTGCAGTCACTTCAGGGACTGCTGAACTGTATGCTCCACATGCGTTTTAACGGAAACAACTTCTTTGCAATGAAAATGGTGAGGATTCCAGGGTTAGCAGGAAGAGGCAGAAGGAGAGTGGGACTAGATGACCCTGGATAAGTGGGTGATTGGGCTGACGCCTGGGTTCCATGGAGAAGGAGAAGGTTTGTCCCTGTGGACGTGGGTGAGACTTTTCTGTAGATGAACTCGAAGTATTTACAGAAAGAGGGGCAGATTTGAGAGACAGGGAGCTAGCCGTATCAGTGAGACACTGCAAAATGGCCACAGAAACCCTCATAGTACCTGGAATCCTTAGATAGGGCTGAGCTTTGGCCACCTTAGAGTTCCTTTTCCCCTCAAGAAAGAACAGTAGCTGCCCCCACTGTCTTATGTGTGCATGCAACTTGGGCATTTCCAACCCCTGAATCTAACTCCTGGCCTCCACTGATCCTTCCTTTTGGGGCAAGGGTTTCAAGAGACTTACGGGAAAGATGAGGATATACCTTTAGCAAGTCTTGGGATTTTTCTACTTCTCTCTTGGTTTATTTCTCGCTCTTTGACTTTGGAGGGTCAGTAGGACAAGTCAAAGCTGGGAAAAACAAAGTGGCAGAATGAATATTTTGTCTTCTTAGCATCCATGGTGGTTAATACATACTTTCCAAGATAATCTTGAGCTTGGGTATTCACTAGAAACAGAAGCATGAGGCCAGAACTGGAAGGGAAATTGCTTTCCCACAAACGTATGTCTGAGCGTAAGAACATTTACCTCATTCACTTAATTTCTCACCATCAGCCATGTCATTATGTTTTAAAGGACCTCACAGGGCTGGAAGGTCTGTGTAGTTTTACAAATAAGCATAAAAACAGATGGGTGCTCTTCCAGTGCTCTGAATACATATGGGGAGGCCAAATCTTTTCAAAGACAATTGAGATATAAAACTTAAAGGCCAAGGGGCCCAACTCAATAAAAATTTGAGCCAGAATATGCTAAGTTCAATCAGCTTGACTATGGGCAAAGTGAAGGGCCTAGCCAGCACTTTGGATATATACAGAGAACCATGTTTTCTCAAGTTTCCATTGTATTTATCCACACAAAGTCATGCTAGTCTGCAAAGGGTTTAGTAGAATTGGCTTGGGCCTGGTGAATGGTAGGGAGACAGTGTCCTGCCCTTCTGAGCTTATCCATCATCCTTTTCTTTGAATTCATTCCCTGTACCCCAACTGGCTATCCACAACCTGTGTGCTGCAGAAAAAACTGGTGCCAGGAGGCCACATGCTAAGTCACTTCAGTTGTGTTCGACTCTTTGTGACTCCATGGACTGTAGCCCACCAGGCCTCTCTGTCCATGGAATTCTCCAGGCGAGAATACTGGAGTGTTTTGCCATGCCCTTCTCCAGGGGATATTTCCAACCCAGGGATCCAGAAGCCTCTTAAATCTAGAATCCTTAGAAAAGGTGAGGACTTTTGATCAATAATGTACCAGGCATTTTCTCATATTTGTCCTCTCTAACAATTCATTTTGTAATGGCCTAGTTAGAGACTTCATGGGGACTGAGGTTTGGGGAACTGGTTACTAGTCTGTTTCTTTTACAAGTAGCTCATAAATATGTGAAGTTGAGCATTCCAGTAGAAATAGGCATTGAATCTAAATCTTTATAACTGGGCACTGACACACATCACCATTAATCCAGACTGGGAGGTGACACTAAATAATTATGTACATTGTGACTTTTCTTTCAATTTTCTACCTGTGCTGCTTCCCTAAATGCTGGATTATAACAGTCATATACCGCTGGGCCAGGTGGCAAACTCTCGCCTGTGCTCAGTAAATGTTTATTGTCATAGAGTGAGCTCCCCAAGTTTAGTGGATCCCCTTGCCAACCTAATGTAAGAACTAGGTCCCCTCCCCTCCTCTTCACGCTCTAAACCCTTTAAAGGCTTTAGCGATCTCCTCCGTGTTTCGTGCTTAGTTGCTCAGTTGTGTCCGACTCTCTGCAACCCCATGGACTGTAGCCCGCCAGGCTCCTCTGGCGTTTTCCAGACAAGAATATTGGAGTGGGTTGCCATTTCCTTTTCCAGAGATCTCCCCTAGGCTCACCATTTTAGTAACCATCTATATACAAATGACTCCCAGGATATATCTTTAAGGCCCCCCTTGGAGCTGCAGATTTGTGTATGCAGCTACCTAGACATTTCCATTTGAACAACTCAAATGCTTCAACTTCAAAACAACCAAAACATGGCATCAGTGAGCTCATTTTCCCAATCTTATCCTCTGATAGCTTTTCCTATTTTCCTGTATCAAAACATGTGGTTGCAATACTCAGAAACTTTGGACTCATCCTTGACTCCTTCCTTCAAGCCTCTGTTCAATCCTACTCTAAATGTCGACAAATTTCTCTTCTCATTTGAATTCATCTCCTTTTAAAATCTCTAAAATATCTCATTTGCTCTCTAAGCCAGCTTCCTAACTTATTGGGTCTCCCTGCATCCATTGGAAGCATTGAGTGGCCCTTCTGTTTATGAAATCTTTGTTGCAAGTAATTTTTAAAATATGAATAATACCTAAGTGTGATACAGGCTCATTTTAGAAAATGTATTATTTTACATTAAAAAGTTTTAGCGGGAAAATCAGGTCACTTATATTTCACCACCCTGAGGTAGACGCAGGTAACAGTTTAATATTAAAGTATTTCTTTTTATCTTTTGCACAAAGCTTGTATTAACATTCTTGATGGCCAATTTAAAAAAAAAATTTTTCAAAGATTGTGTTTCGCCCAAATTAAGAAAACACACACACACTGAACCCACTTGCTCTTACCGAAAAGTTAAACAAACACACAAACAACAAACAAAAGCTCTCCAAAGATGATGAGAGCTGTGACATCACAGCTATTTCCCAGCGTTCTCAAGTTCCAGTGGGTACATTTCCAGCAGTAAAGACCTTCTGAGTAAACAGTTTCTTTTTCTTTTCTGCTTGTTCTAGCTGGGAACCTTCCCTAGACATGAGCACATGTCTCCTTTAGAAATTGGAAAAGCCTGCATAATACCTAAAGGACATTCCGAGACCACAGTTGGAGAGCTCCAAACAAAAAAACAAAAAAATTCGTTTTTACATGATTTAGTGAGGAAAAGTGCCACAAAGCAAATTGCAGAGAAAATATCTTAAGGGACTGAAAATTTTCTATTATTGTAGATCCCTGGATCTTAACTTTCTTTTATGAAATGTTTTGAGACTCATACATGTTTTTGTAGAAAAAGGAGGAGGAAAACGATATTTTTCTGTACCCTGCAGAATGATGATCAGGCTGGATAATGACCTATCCCAGCACACAGTAGTGTGTTTTGACAGAGAAAGAAGCACTTAGCAAAATCAAAGATAATGCATTTATCCAGATATGAAAGTCGGCAGTCCCCTAGCCCTTACTTAAAGTGATAATTGCAGAGAAAATATAAATTGTTATTATGAAGTCTGTGTAAAAATCATTCCCAGGCAAGTTTATGTTGAAATATTTGCCTGATGAGTGCAAATATTTTCTTTAGGGTAAGTATTAGCAAGTGATAAAACATCATATGGAACAAAATTTTAAAATTATTATTCGATAGAGCTAAATAATTCACCTTCTTCCTTCTCATGAGAAAGGGGGAACAGGGAGAGTAATCATCATTTTTGAGGACTAAAAACCACACTTGCCCAATAAAAGTTTCTGCAGTTTCCCACATTGCCTAGTTCTAAAGGAGGGGAAAAGGAGAACCACCCAGAGCGCTTTGCCTACAACCAGATGTGCTGCTCAGCTGCTCTAATCCTCAAGTTCGAGGGAAGACCACAGGATGAATCCTCCACACATTTAAGAAATAAAACGTAATTTGGTTCATTAATCATGAAACTGAAATCTGCAGTCTTGCTGCACATATTTCAAAGGCTGAATCTCCTCTGACAACAGAAAGAGAAAATAATATCACTGCACGTTTGACTGTTCTCAGCTTCCCTCAGGGAAGAAGAGATTTTTCTGTGTGTGATCATTTTTTACTCAAAATATATGAAGTGTTATTTAAATTTATAACTTTTTCCCCTTTACCCTAACATTCTCCTTTCTCAGGGTGGTGAGAGTATCTGTTGTCTGCACTGTTTTGGATTTTTTTTTTTTTTTTGGTTTGAAGATTCAAGGCTACCTTGAACAGCCAGGAAATTCCAGCTGTGTTCGGGTAGGCCTTAAAAGTATAATAATTTAAACTGCAGTAATATACTCAGACTGCTGGTTTACTTAATTCTTTCCCTTTATTACTTGTATAAATCGATGACCTACTTTGTCTTAAAGAATTAATAACATTAATAAGAAGGATAAAGTGAGATAAAATATGAAACTACTTCACAGATTCTAAGAACATATGCCAGTGCTATTATGTTTTATAAAGGCAATTCTAAGAAATGAGTTGGGATCACATAATTCTTTTTATTTTACAGATAAGGAAACTGTGGCTTGGAGAATTTTAGTGAACTACTGTTGAATGCCTTGAATCTTTCTCTCCTGATTCCATTTTATCTTTTTTTTTTCATTGTGTCCCACCACCTTTGATGTCAACAGATTCTTTTAGATACATTACTGTCTAGGGAAACAACACTGACTTAGGAGGGTGATGCCAGCATGCCACTTCATGGTACACAGCTGTGCTGCACAAATCTCTTTTAATTCTTCTGACTCTTATTCTTTGTTATAAACTGGGCATATAACTTCCACCATAAACTGTGCCTATCTTCCTCATGGGAATGTAGCAGGCCAAAAAGACATTGCATTTGTGAAACTATTTGAGAAATAAAGGGCTAAATTTATGTACATTAGTGTATGATAAGGAATACTAATAGAGGCTTTTCTAAATTAACGTAATAAATAAAGATCAAAAGTAAGAATGAATTTCAATATATTTAAACTCTGTTCTCAGAAACAAGAATATTTAATTTAGATTTAGGGACACTAGGAGATTCAGAGCATTTTACTTTGTTTCTAGATAAATCCATGTTAAATCATGGTTCCATTATTTAATTACTGGTTGACTTTAGACAATTCTCTGGGTCTTGGTTTTCTCATCGAAAGAATTGGCACATTAATATCTATCACTCGGGTTTATTGTTTGGAATGATGAGATAATGTAAACAAAGACCCCAATGCCTTACTCCCCTTCTCCCTGAATGCATGCCCTTTCCCTGTTCTGCACTTCAGTAGCATCTCTGAGAAGTTCAAGCTCAGTTATGTGTTCAGTGTGGTTTCCCAATCCATGCTGGAGGGCATTTAATGTCACTGAAATTAGGACTATTCCCATCCTCCAAAAGTCACAGTCTTACATCATATCCCTTACTGAATGACTAGGGAACATCTGTTTTGATCTACAGTTAGGAGCTTATGCCTTACAATTTTTAGTGACACTCATAAGACCACACCATAAGTTCCTGCAGCACCAGGAGTCTAGCTCAGACATTCCCGACTAAGGTTATTTCTTTCAGGTCAACCTCCCCTTCTTTAGCATGAAACAGTATTACACACTTTTTTCAAGTTCGAGATGGCATCAGCCTCTCATATCTCCATGTGCTTCATCTATCACTACAGACCTTTATTGTGACTGAAGAAGACAAATACCCATCCCCAGTGTAGACATTGAATTTAATTATGACATATGCTTAGGATACCAGGTGTCAAGACTTCTTATCCAGATCTGACACAGCCAGTGAGTTTCTAGGAAGCCAATCATGTTACAGTTTCTCTGTGGTATAATATCTGTAACGTAGCTAACTGTCTTACCACTCCTATGAGGTTTCTGTGGGGTTTACTTAATTTTTTTGTACATGAATAATATCATGTTAACTGTGATTATACATAAAATTGCCATTCTTTTTGCCAACTTAGACTTCCTAACCAGTTGAGTAAGATAAACATTCTGTTCTGAGTTTGATACGTGACCTGCTTGCATATGTATGGCTTTGAAATCTGATAAACTTGGAAGACATACAGACTGCATTTCTATATCATGAAGCATCCAAGACTCTTTTTTTTTTTTTCCAAGCAGTTAACGATTAACTCCCCCTGGCATTCTTCCAGAACAGAACAGCATGGCTAATGCTTGTGGTGCATGAAGAGAAAATGGGTCACTGTGGGTGAAGCACTTTGATGATGGTTTACTGCAAGACTTATGTGCTAGATGTCTAGGGAAGCAGGGTGCCATATATCTTCTGCACACGATAGATGAGAGATCATCTCCTAAACATACTCAGTAGTTATTAGTCAGAGATTAGGAGCATAGCTCTGTCAGGATTATTGGTTTTGACATATGGAAAAGTGTTTGTGTGTTTGCTAAAAATACTTTGTGCACTTTACAGTATTATGTAGTCTCTAATTGGGGGTGTAGATAACTGGCTTACTGCCTTCATTTAGGGAGCGTGTAGCCCTCATCTAGGAAAATTGTCCTTTGGTCCTTGTAGTCTTCCTTTCTTTCTCCTGTATATGTCTCTCCCACGAGCAGTTCATTTTTAATGATTTGGAGAAAAAGGATGAAGAGAAATAAACAGATAATCTGATTCTTCCCCTAATGTGTTTGCCATCTAATCCTGTATGTCTTTTTAAAAATTTTATTTAATTGATTAATTTCTTTTTGGTTGTGCTGGATCTTCATTGCTATACTGCTTTTTCTATACTTGTGAGTGGGGGCTACTCTCTTAGTTGTGGTGTGTGGGCTTCGCATTGTGGTGGCTTCTCTTGTTGCGGATCATAGGCTCTAGGATGCGTGGGCTTCAGCAGTTGTGACACACGGGCTCAGCAATTGTGGCTCCCGGGCTCTACTGGGCCCAGGCACAGTAGTTGTGATGTACGGGCTTAGTTGCTCCATGGCCTAGTGGGATCTTCCCAGATCAGGGATCGAACCTGTGTCTCCTGCATTGGGAGGCAGATTCTTCACCACTGAGCCACCAAGGAAGCCCTAATCCTGTGTATCTTAGAGTGTGTTGCCTAACTCATCCATGTGCATCCAAAGAGAAAGTCTTAAAATGCAGATTCCAAGACCCCATCCACACCCAGTGAATCAGAATCTCACAAACACCTGCATTTTAAATATCCTGGATGGTTTTTATACATCACAAAGTTTGAAAACACTGATGTACACCACTTTCGTTCATAGTAATTGGTATCAAATGATGTGTTTCTCTGTGGCATCCACTGTGTAATGTGTTTTCCATTGTTATTTAACTCTCCCTAAGTGTCAATCTTATCTTCTTAACTAGGTGTAATATAGTTTTGAATACAAGGGCAGAGAGGCAGATATTTTATAACTTCAGAGTACTTAGCGCAGTGTTTTTCATGTTGTAGATGGCTTAATAAAAAGCAGTTATTTAAAAAAATAAATGTATGAACAAAGTGGGAGATAAAAAAAAAATATACACAGAGCACTCACTAGGTGCCTGGCACTGTTTTAAATGCTTCACATAAAACAAAGAAAAACAGTTTGAGGCAATTATTTGGAGTTGTAAAAATCCCAACTGTGATGAATTTTCAGTGATTGTTATCTCAGCTCTTCTGGGAGAAAACCATGTGTCATAGAAGGGGCAGTCTATCACTCAGATACTAATATTTGCAATTACACTTTAGTTTTAAGTAAGTTTTCAGATGAAAGTATTGCACATTTAGAAGGTTATAATTCTGTATTTAATATCTTATTGTCTTACAACGTTCTTCCTTTCTGATGGTGGATAAAGCACAGTTTTTCTAATATTATGCAATTTTGTGTACTTCTGCATGGTCTGAGGAGGCTAAAGTTTAATTTACCCTTTTTTCAGACATTGTGGGAAGGTTGTATTTTGAAATTTCAACACTACTTTTCCAAGTTTGCCATGCTTAGAGACAAATTTATTCCATTAGTGGGCACATACATTAGCTTGGCACATACTAAAGTTACATCTCAAATGTCTCCTTTTAAGGTGTGTGCCAGAGTTTTTGCCCTAAATGGACTTTTCTGTTAAATGTCAGGCTTTGCTTTTTTTCTAATGAAGTATATGTAAGTCATAGATTGCTGTCCAAAGAGTGTGTGGGGAGATGTGGATAGCCTTTTAAATGACAGATCATTCAGTTAAAAAGGAGTTGCATTTGGAAAGGCAGGGTAAGTGTGATTTTTAGAAAGCTCAGAGGAAGAGAACAAGAAAGGAGGGCCTTTGCAGCCATGAGAGGGGCAAAAAGCAAGGGGAAAGCTTTCCTGGAGTCATAGCTGCAGCAGAGACTACTGCTGAGTTAGAGGCCTCGAAGCCCATCTGGGATCCTTTGGTGACATAAACTTTGCTCTAGCGGTTTATGACATCACTGGAACCCCCTGAGTGGAATTACAACTCCATAATTCACAGTTAGCTGTTGTTTATTTTATATTTAATCATTTGTGGAGCATACTGGCAGCATACTCAGGGGAACTATGTGGTTATGCTCCTGCAAATCTTGTTGTTGCATAATTAAGTACGTCAGAAGTAATTCACCAGTGTCATAACATCCCATATTTCAGGTCTTGCAGATGCTGGCCTTGCTTGTGATTGTCCTGAAAATTATCTTTGTTGACTCACCTTATCAATGAGTTTTTCTCTGAGCTGAACAGTTATGAAAGGCAGCTGGGCTTTCTGGTTTAAATGATTTTCTGAGTAGCAAGGATAATGCTTCATAGAAAAAAATAATCCCCTATGTGATATCAATTTCTATAGTGTATCTGTAAAGTGTGCTTCAATTCCTATTAACCCCAAAGAACATAAAATGTATCAATGAGATAACAAAGAAGGTTCTTGGATTAGTAAAGTGAATTTAGATTAGTCTCTCTATTTCCTTGTGTTTGGCCCTGTGGCTCAGAGATGATCCCGCTTTAACGTCTTTGGATTTTTTCAATGGAGGAAGGGAGATAAAGGAAAGAAATTTAGATTCATTGAGCACTCATCATGAACAGGTACTGTGCTGGGTGATTTATACTACTTATGCTGTTTTATTTTTCACATAATATTAAGTTGTAGATATTATCATGTCCAATTTACAGCTAGGGTTTTGAGATTCAGAAGGTGTTGAGGAACTTGCCTTAAGCCTGACAAAACCAGAACCTGCCTTGACCCCTCTGGTACCCTGTATTCCATCACCCTATCATTTATCCTCCAGTGGCTGGAAAAGTGGAAGAAGATGGTTGAGGTGAATGTGACACAGAATGTGGCTCTTCTGTGACATTTAGCGGTATGTGGTACCCCTGTAACTGTGGTACTGGACTATGTATTGGGATTACAGTTTAAAAAAAAAATAGTCCTTTAGAAAACTGCATTCTCACAAAGAAAACCTCTCATGACACTGGATACTTCAATGACAATTAAGCAGCAATGTTTTTAGTCACTCAGGCATGTCCGGTTCTTGCAACCCCATGAGCTATGGGGCTCCTCTGTCCATGGGATTGCCCAGGAAAGAATACTGGAGTGGGTTGCCATTTCCTCATCCAGGGGACCTTCCCAACCCAGAGACTGAACCCATGTCTCCTGCATCTCCTGCATTGGCGGGCAGATTCTTTACCACTAGCTTCCCTGGTGGCTCAGATGGGAAAGAATTCGCCTGAGATCCCCTGGCTACCCACTCTAGTATTCTTGCCTGGATAATCCCATGGACAGAGGAGTCTGATGGGCTACAGTTTACAGGGTCACAAAGAGTTGGACACGACTGAGTGACTGCTCACTCATAGTTTCCTGCTATGGAAATGATTTTTATTTTTTGTAGTGAAAAATAAGGTTTTATTTAAAAGAATCAGTCTGATTTGGTTATTTGGAATTGAAAATTCATTTTTCCAGATGCAGTGTTATAAGTAGTGATTAGGGTCCCAGGACTAAGATCCCACTAGGGGCTTCTTATTGACTCAGTCGGTGAAGAATCTGCCTGCAATGCAGGAGACCTGGGTTCAATCTCTGGGTCAGAAAGATCCCCTGGAGAAGAAAATAGCAACCCACTCTAGTATTTTTGCCCTGGAAATCCCATGGACAGAGGAGCCTGGCAAGCACCAGTCCATAGGGTTGCAAGAGTCAAACATGACTTAGCAACTAACCCCCACCAGGTCCCAGGAAGCCGCCCTCCAACGAGTAAATGTGTGATATAGATGAAGACCAGTGACAACAGGGGCGTCCAGAGAGCTGTGTCCTGGATGAGTGTCCCAGTGGCTCAATTGTGAGGAGGACAGGGGTGTCTTTCTCTTTTTACTAGTGTAAGTGCTGGGAAAATTTAGAACTGGATGAATTTAATCTCTGGGCAGCTGTCTTCAATTCCTACCTCCTGAACAGCCGTGTCTGACTCCATCCCTCCTCTCTAAGTGCTCTCATGTCATGTATGGCATGGTCACATTGCCCAGTTTCTTTAAGAATGCCACTGAGATTTCAATGCCTCAGTCATTCTGCTTACCCCTCTTCTCTCTTAGTTCCAGGAAGAATGAAAAACACACAGAACCAGTAGTTTAATGGGAAATAATATACTGATTTGCCATTATCTAGGCAAGTACTTAATAAACCCAGGGCTGCCCAAGGCTCTGTCTTCTGAGATTTGCTAATGAAACAAATTTGGAAACCTAGGTTGATGTCGGTCATGATTGTGGAAGACTCCTATTCCATCGTCTTTCTCTTTCTGTCACTCATTTCCTCGTGTTTGACAACTATGTACTGAGTACTTGCTTGTGTGCCGGTCACTATTCTAGATGTTAGAGATACAGAAGTCGAACTGTCACAGAGATGAATTGTTTCTTCTCAGAAACCTTACATTTTCTTGGGAAATAAAGGCAATAGACATGTGAATAATGAACAATTAGATAAATGATTCAACTACACATGATGCTAAGTCCTAGAAAGGAAATGAACAGGATTATACGAGCAAGAATATAAATGAAATAAATGAGCTTACCACGATGAGCATAAAGAGCCTCTCAGGCAGTGGGCATGAACAGCAAGTGCAAAGGCCCTGTGGCAGGGACAAACTTGATGGGTCTAAGGGACAGAAAGAAGGTCAGTGTGACTGGAAGATAGCAAGTGGTAGGATGTTTGGCAGATGAGATCATAGACATAGGGAAGGGACTGGTGATAGTGACCTTGTAGGTCAAGGTGAGACGATGATAGCCATGGGAAGCCAGTGGAGGGATTTAAGCTATGGAGTTTTAAAATCTGATTGATGTTATTTAAAAGAACAATATGATTGCTATATGGAAAATAGATATTAGAGGAGAAAGGAAAAGCAATTAGGTTATTGCAGTGGGCCACGTTGGGGGGTGAGAGATGGCGCTATTGAACCAGTGTTATGAACCGACCATATGAATATAAAGCTGAACATAGGTATAGGTGGCAGGCACCAGACTGTGGCTACTCTAGGGGCTCCAGAGGCAGCTAGGAACCTGCTGGCTTAGTAGATAAGAGAGGCCTTAACTACTGGAGGACTGACCCCAGGTGCTTACTTTTCTTAGCCTCATCTTTTCTGTATTTCCTTACCCAGGTTTTCTCTCAAACTTACAAGCCTTTTCTCAGCAGGCTTTCTGGAGTCAGTTGACAAAGAAGCGGGAGTGGTTGGGTGCAGCGGGGTGTGAAATGAGAGCAATTTTTTTCTTGAGTTTGTGATTTGAACAGTTTGAGTCTGTAATTCAGGTACTGCCTGTAATTTTCCCAGAAAGGAAGGGTTCTGTTTTAAGTTATACAAAAGTGTCCTCTTTATAATTTAGCAAAACATCAGAAAGCAGTTTTGCTAAGGACCACAGTGCAGATGCGTGATAACTGAAATGTCTTGAGACATTAGTTGTATTTCCTAGGTTGGAGTACCCACCTCCCCTCCGCTTTTAGTGCATGTGCGTGAATACGCCAAAGGTCAGAAGTCAGTGAGGTCTTTTCTCCAAATGTACGCAGAGTTCAGCTGAGCTGCAATCAGCACGTTTTACCTACCACCGATCGTTCAGCTAACAAGTATTTGTTGTGTTTAGCACCATGTCAAGCACTTTGGAGGATTCTAAAGATACATATGACACGGGCTTTGGTCAAAAAAGTCACTCATCTAACTGGTGAGATGAATCTAATACTGGCCTTCACATAGCTCACTTTTGGTATGATTTTAATACATCCAATCTTGAGGTCACCAGTCCTCTATACCTGTTCCTCCTCTTCTCCCATCACACAAGAATACCGCAGGCTACCAGGTGGAACCAGCTCCAGCTTTCAACAGAAACTGCAACCCCTATTTGTCTTCTATTCTACATGCCTGTTTCTCAGCTCAGACATTTCATCTCACAGGGGCTTGATCAGATCTTTCCTTATAGTTCTCTACAGATGGAATTTTCTATGACCTGAAAGTGGTTCTAAACTGGAGGAAGAATTTTAAACATGTGAGAAACTACTAGTTGGAAAGAAGAAACTTTGAATAGATACATCTTGCTTCTTAAAAAAATATTTTAAGAACTTTTTTTATCAGCATATAATTGATCTAGAATGTGGTGTTAGTTTCAGGTATACAGCAAAGTGAATCAGTTATACATGTACATATGTCCATTCTTTTAGAGTCTTTTCCCATATGGGCCTTTACAGAGTATTGCATAGAGTTCCTGTCCTTATTAATTACCTGTTTATATATAGTGGGCTTCCCTTGTGGCTCAGCTGGTAAAGAATCCACCTGCAATGTGGGAGACCTGGGTTCGATCCCTGGGTTGGGAAGATCCTCTGGAGAAGGGAAAGGCTACCCACTCCAGTATTCTGGCCTGGAGAATTCCATGGACTGTATAGTCCATGGGGTCACATAGAGTCGGACATGACTGACTTTCACTTCCACTTTTCACTTTTTAATATATAGTAAATGGCAACCCACTCCAGTACTCTTGCCTGGAAAATCCCATGGACGGAGGAGCCTGGTGGGCTGCAGTCCATGGGGTCGCAAAGAGTCAGACACGACTCAGAGACTTCACTTTCACTTTTTACTTCCATGCGTTGGAGAAGGAAATGGCAACCCACACCAGTGTTCTTGCCTGGAGAATCCCGGGGATGGCGGAGCCTGGTGGGCTGCCGTCTCTGGGGTTGCACAGAGTCGGATACGACTGAAGCGACTTAGCAGCAGTAGCAGCAGCAGCAGTGTGTATATGACAATCGCAGTCTTCCAATTTACTACCCCCCCCTGCCACTTACTCCCTGGTAACCATAAATTTGTTTTCTATATCTCATCTTGCTTTTGAAGAAAATTTCGAATTACCAGTACTTTAAGCATTGTGCAGCTTGTAGTACTGTGAGAGTTAAGAAATGCCTCATTATCTCATCTTCCCCATCATTCTAAACCTTCTAAACACTTCTCATGATATTTCAAGTTATTTGGCAAATGATAAGTTATAGTCAGCATAAACATACAAGTATGCAATCGATTAAGCAGACCATGCAGAAAAGTTCAGTATTTGGAAAGAAAAGCTCAACCTCGTATAAACTGAATCTTGGAACAATATTTCAGACCCCTGACTTCAAGAGTAGAATTCAGAGACAGTTTATTAATTTCTTCACACAGGGAACTTAACAATATGTTTCCTGAGACTGAAATATTGACTTTGCAACAGGGCTTATTTGAAGTTTTATTAGGCTTCTTGCGTCTTTTGAGCTTCCACTAATGTCTTTACTAATGATTTGAAAAACGGAGCAGAGGAAATTGGGTTGGAATAAATTGTTTTACACCAATGGTAGCTAGAACAACCAGCTGTGCACGTCTCCTGATTCAGGGGGACTTAAAGGATAGTGTGAGGTGGGGAAGGCCTGTAGCCTGGGAAGGCTGGTCACAGGGTGATTCAAGTCCTGACTAGTAGCTGACTAGGGACCAGCTCAGCAGTTTTCAGAAGGCTGACTCCAAGCCAGGGGATTTATAGAGACAATCTGCAAGACACATTTAGAGGAAAGATGATTTGGGAATTACAGTGCTTTCATCCAGACTCAGAAGTTTAAAAAAAAATTTATTTCAGTAGATGAAAAATAGAAGAATTTGGATTTTGGTATCAGATAATCTAGATTTTAATCCTGCCTTTATTTTTGCTTATGTGTGCTATTTTTGGCCTTTATTATACCCATCTATAAAATGGAATGGTAATGCCTGCTTGATTTGTCTTTTTTTTTAAGTCATGGAGTCTTGAAGGGGGCATAACTTAGAAGAAAAGATGTATATGGTTTGAGGTCTGATTAACACTAATATAAAAGCCTAGTATCACGGGAGGGTAACAAACTGCTAGGGAATCAGAGGGTAGATTTTTCAAATGAGCAGGAAGACACGAGGAAAGGCTTCCTGGAAGAGGCTTGGATATTGTAGAATTTTTTTACAAGTCAGAATATGGTGAGTTAAGAATACTATAAACACTAGGCAAGCAAATTTCAATGGACATGTACCTGTTCAATCCCACAGAGACACTTCCAAGCCTAAGGGGGGGACCTGTGAATTTCCTTGGCAATAGCTGACATTGCTTCTCTCTGCTGTAGTTAAAGATACAGACCCTCTTCCAGGCTGCCAATCTGGGCACTTTTCAGCAGCATTAAGCTCACTTAAAAATGACTTGACACAGCCTTACATTTTTTAAAAAAGCCTGGTCAATTTTTCATCAAAAGTACAAAAAACAAGTTGCTGTTTGTGTTCCAGATATTTTTTGAAAAATATGGTCTGGTGAGTGGAGAGTGGCACCTTGGGAAAAAAGCTGGCTTAGAGGACTGAAAACCTAAGAGGGCAGAAGCGGGCAGCTCTGCACTTTATAACCCAGCTCTGCACTTTATAACCCCGCTTTTCTTTAAAGGAGCTATTGGCAACCCTGGGAAGGGGTGGGGGAAGCAGAGGGGAAGGAGAGAAGTAGGGAAGAGAATTTCTCCTTCAAACAATCCCATGGTTTTCAGCAAGGTCAAAAGTCTGAGAGTTCTGTGGTGCCTTGGGGAGTGGGACTAAGGAAAATGTGACTTGGCAAGGTCAGCAATTTCTGACACTCATTCAAATTCTAGCCTTAGGGGGGGAGCTATTTGATGAGAACAGAGGAAGAGGTGGCATGAATAGATGACATTTAACATCGGTAGGAGACAGGCGGCTGCAGCAGCTTGTGCACTCAATTCCAGAGGAGACATTTCCAGAACAAACAGAGTCACCTCTTAATTGCCTGCATATGGATTTCCCACTTGGTGGATTCTTTGAAGGTCTACGGGTTGCCGGTTGTCGACTTTAACTTGCACACTCCAGAGGTACTTCATTTCATTATCCCAGAGACTACATGTTGAGAACCCCAAATCAGCTGGAATCTAAACCTAGGCTAAACTTGTTAGAAATGTATGCCTCCTAGGTAAACGAAAACAAAGAAACTGTATAATATTTTTCAAGTGTGAATATAGAAGGCTTCTTGGACTACCTTTCGTTTTGGGGAGTAGAACTAACATTGAATACCTTGTAAAAGCTCAAGTTTTTCTGCTCGCCCTTAGTTAGAACAATCAAGAATTGATTGGACCTCCCTCCCATTCACCTCTTCAAGAGGGAGGAAATATATGTATACGTATAGCTGATTCATACGTATTCATATGTATACGTATAGCTGATTCACTTCACTGTACAGCAGGAGCTAACACAACATTGTAAAGCAACTATATTCTAGTAAAAAAATGAAAACTAAACTTACATGTGAGATGAATACCACACACAAAAAGAGTTAATTGAACACTTCCTCATCCCCATCTCAGATGTCATTTAAGCTTTTTTTGTTAATACTAGGCTCTTTCCAGAGTAACACAAAGTTAAACAAAAAGCATAGTTTTCTATGATATTAAGAGCTTTTGAAAAAAGGTCACCTTGACCATTTAGGATTCTTCTTTTTTCTTACAGGTCAGAGTATATTGTGAGTGGAGAACATAATAAATACAAAAAAGGCAAATTTCAAACCCCATATGTGAAAGCTGGTTTTTAAATAATGAGAAAATGTTGATGTCGTACATTTACAGTCTTTTGATGTTTTGTTTGGTGAACAAGTTCATGGGAGGTATTCAGGGAGGTTAAACAAAAACTTTTGGTCTATAAACCCTCTCTGGCCTCTAGACTTTGGATGTTCAGGGATGCTTCACAACTTGTGAATTCTTTCCTCTCTGTCCTGTGCTAAGCCAACAGGAGAAGAGCTTTGTTCTGAGAGAGCACCAGGACCCACTGGCTAGGAATGTGGACTTAGCACAGCAGCCCGTTTTGTTTCGTTGCCTCACTTCACTTTCTGTGATTACTCTCTGAGCCTCACTTTCCTTTTCCCCCAAATGAGGAGTGCAAACCCTCCCGTTTAGAGCTGTTGTGAGCATCCAGTGACATAACGTATTGAGAATGGTTAGCAGTGTGCCTGGTGTGTAGCAAATTCTTACAGAATGGGAGTTATTTTATAATAAGCACTTGCTTGTTATTTTACAATGGAACAGACACTGTGGAGTCCTTTATCACTCAGCCATAAAAACTGTGTGAATATTTCCTTGAAATATTTGTAAACATCTGGAAACAATTTAGTCTGAGGACAGTTTAGGTAACTAAAGGGACTCATTCTTAAAATGAATATATAGTCTCTGGAGACTCCGGGGTCAGAGAGCAAGTGACCAAATACTTCTACTCAATCCAGAAAGCTTTGTGGGGATAGAGAGCGAAACTGAAGGAGGAAGAAAGAGAATGGGTTGGAGAGAAATAGATTTTGCTTAAAGCTAAGCTTCAAGCATATTTCGTTTGAGAAACAACATGTTGCTTACTCTGTGATTTCTAAGTCAAAGCATCTAGGTTATTTATCTATTTATTTGCTGAGTGACTTCTAAGTCCAGTGCAGTACCTCTCAAAACATTATTACTGTTATTATTATTATTAAATCTATTAACCTAGAGCTCTTGGGAGATAAAGGTTAGAACTGCCTACTGAATTTGGACCCAGTAAGCAGTATAAAATCACTGAAGGGAAACATTAGCACTTAGAGTACAATGTGGATCAAAAAATGAATGTTTCATAGTGTTAAGAGATAGCTGTGAAATTAGGATACATGTGCAAAAATGAAAGCATTGGATTTTTTCTATTTTTATTAGATATTGCCTTTACTTAAACAATTCATTTGCAAAAGCAATTGGATTTTTAAATTTTGCTCTTGAAGATAATATAAAGTCAGGTATGTTTTAAGGGGTTCCAACTTTTAGCCCTTTAAAATTAACTTCAGATTCATGCTTGGGATAATGTAGACTTTAGAAATTTATTTACTTGTAAAATTTTATTTAAAAAAATTCTGGGTGCCCTTACTTATTTAGCCAAATAAGGACATTTATATAAAACTCATATTCTTTCCTGACTATATTGTTTCATAAAGTAAAGGATACTATAGCACTAAAATAATAAAATGAATAAAACACAGGGGCTTCCCCGATGGTTCAGCAGTAAAAAATTTGCCTGCAATGCAAGAGAGGCAGGAGATGCGGGTTTGATCCCTGGGTCAGGAAAATCCCCTGGAGGAGGAAAGGGCAACTCACTCCAATATTCTTGCCTGAAAATCCCATGGACAGAGGAGCCTGGCGGGCTACAGTCCAAAGGGTGGCAAAGAGTCAGATACGACTGAAAAACTGAGTATGCACGCACACAGAATAAAACATATGGGGATACTCACTGTTTTATACTTATTTCCTTTCCAATTTATGTTGGAATCTTGAAAGCTTTGTCTTCGTTCTGAGGACTCTTTTTTTGAAAGTCTCTGACCGAGGTATTTTTTGCTTCCTATATATTCACTGTGTAATTACTGATTTCATTATTGAAACTCAATGATTTCATGGTGACCCAAGTTCAAGTAAAATTCATATTATTCTTTAGCTATGCATTTTCAGTTCTTAGTTCTGTGTCCAAAAGAAACGTTATCATCAATATTCATTAACAACCAATTACATATTTAAAACCAGATGGGAGATAATCTGAGTTAAAAGTAGACGTACATTTGCACCTCTTTTTTCAGGAATTATTGATTTGTTGTTATTGTTCAGTCACTAAGTTGCGTCTGATTCTCTGCAACCCCATGAACTACGGCATGCCAGGCTTCCCTGTCCTTCACTATCTCCTGGTTGTATTAAATCCATCAGGATATACTTTTATCTTATCCACTAGTACCCAATCTTAGATTCCCCAACTTCTTACAAGCAATGATAGAAAAACTTCTAATTTTCAGTTATTTCACAACACCTAATGAAAATACATGTTTACTCTCTAAAGACAAAGAAAAATCGTGATTTATTGATTGGATTGATATTAATTTACTGTAATTCCATGGAGCTTTCTCTAGCTCTTAAAATACAGTATGTGCCTGTAACTCTATGGACTGTTGCCCACCAGGCTCCTCTGTCCATGAAATTTTCCAAACAAGAACACTTGAGTGGGTTGCCATGCCCTCCTTCAGGGGATCTTCCTGACCTAGGGATCAAACCTGCATCTCTTATGTCTCTTGCATTGGCAGGTGGGTTCTTGACCACTACTGCCAGAATATAGCAGGGGGCTCATTAAAAAGCTGATTGAATGCATAATGAATGATGATATTCCTGGCTGTCACAAGCTAAATGACACCATAGACTGACAATTTTGAGTTTACTTAATGCACCATAACAAATTATAGCTTATTTTCTGGTAAAGTTTTTGCAACATGGAATCTGTGAGGGTGGGGAGGTGGTCCATGGAGATGAAAAGATGGACAACATTCTTTTTTGTGTGTGATGATGTGAGTGGAAACAAGGCTGTGCTTTGAGGGAGTTTTGTGTATTTAACTTTAATGTTTGTGACCAGAAGTCATGCCAAGAAGCATGTGATTTTTTTTTTTCACTTTCAGTATGATTCTAAGGTCCTGATATTCATCAGCTTAAAAAAAAATTCTTTTTTCATTTCTTAGATATTTTTCTTGCATTTGGACACCAGGTGGCGATATGAGGTGTGGTGTGGGGAGCTTGGGGCTCTGAGGTTGGATCCTGTCATAGAGTGCAAGGAAGCAGGTAATGATCTGGAGAACAAACTGATCAGATATAGTAGTGTGTGTGTTTAGAAGACAGATAAGTTAAAAAGGAAGATGTTGTAATGATTTGGCTGTATTTTGGCTAAGAAAGACTAAGTTGGCATTCATCATCTGTATGAAAACCACTGTTCTCACCAGATTCCAGACCGTTATTTCCCATGGAAAATTCAGGAGTTACCAGAAGGTGTGTATCTCCTGCGAGCCATTTTGATTAGTATTTCATAATATACAAGACCTACCTTCTTCCCTTCTCTCTCTACATGGAATATACAAACCTTGGGCTGAATAATGAAAGATCAGTTCAGTTCAGTTCAGTCGCTCAGTCGTGTCCAACTCTTTGCGACCCCATGAATTGCAGCACGCCAGGCCTCCCTGTGCATCACCAACTCCCAGAGTTCACCCGAACTCATGTCCATCGAGTCACTAATCACTTAGAACAGATTGGGGGAGGGAAGTTATTATACATGATAGCACATTTTGCCACCACAAACAGTTCAAGTCTGTGTGGCTCTGTACAAGAAAAATTGGTTGAGTCTTAGCATTTAGCCAGAGTCATACCCAAAAGCAATGGCACCCCACTCCAGTACTCTTGCCTGGAAAATCCCATGGACGGAGGAGCCTGGTAGGCTGCAGTCCATGGGGTCACTAGGAGTCGGACACGACTGAGCAACTTCACTTTCACTTTTCACTTTCATGCATTGGAGAAGGAAATGGCAACCCTCTCCAGTGTTCTTGCCTGGAGAATCCCAGGGACAGCGGAGCCTGGTGGGCTGCCATCTCTGGGGTCGCACAGAGTCGGACACGACTGAAGCGACTTAGCAGCAGCAGCAGCAGCAGCATACCCAAAAGCAAAATCAGTAATTATCATTACTAGATTGGTTTTGAATTTGAAAATATGAGAGAATTCATGTTTGGCAAAACCTCCCCACCTCCTGCTATATATGAGGATTTGTGTGATAAAAGTAATTATAATATTAATTGGACTTTAAACATTCAAATGTTTTTACAGGTCAGGATGGATTAAATATGGGCCGTCTAGATTTTGTGTCAGAAAGATCAGGAAGTGTGATTCTGGGAAGTTTGAATAAAATATAGTTTAGAAGCTAATCAGAGAGATGGGAATTTCAGAAGAGTAAGAGCCAGGAGAAAGAACAGTTAAGTTGGCTTGATGCATGCACTGCCTTTGGGGTCAGAACCAGAGTCCATTAGAAAAGGCTTGATGGCAGGGAGAAGGGACTAATGGTTTTGTCCCGACAAACAAAAAGTATTTAAAGATAATGTGATTTTTTTTTTTTAAAAAGGTGTTTCTTTGACAAAATTTGGGTTTTAGATTGCTGTGGAGAGAGTAGAGTAATTCTTCCAAGTGAGAGACATGTTTTGTTCACCAGTACAGTGGCTCAGTGGTAAAGAATCTGCCTACTAAGGCAGGAGACGTGGGTTAGATCCCTGGGTTGGGAAGATCCCCCGGAGAAGGAAATGGCAATCCACCAGTTTTCACGCCTGGGAAATCCCATAGACAGAAGACCCTGGCGGGACACGAGTTGGACTAGAATTGGACATAAGTTAACGACTAGATAACAACAGCAAACAACAATTTTTCCAGTGCCCATCACAGACCTGGAAAATTGTTCCTCAAAAAGTATTTGTTGAATAAAGGAAATAAAGCATATGGGTTGGGTGCCAGCAAGCAAACTCCAATTGGGTTAAAAAATGTTTTAGCCAACCTAGGTGTGAAATATAAAGTGATGTCTTAGACACTGCTGATGGATTTAATCAGATCAGTCTTAATCCAAGTAGTGAGAACCAACTTGTTTTTTTAGAGTGCCACTCAAATGAATGCTGACTTCAAGAAGATATTACATTCATTTCTTCCTTCCTTATTCCTCCCTCCCTCCCTCTTTCTTGCCCTTTCCTTCCTTCCTTCTTTTTTTTCTCATGTTTTTGTTATTATTTCAGTACACTGAATTACATTGTTCCCATTTTTCCCTTCCCGCTCTCCTTCTTTTCCCCTTCCTTTTCTTTTTCTCCCCCTATTTTTTTGCATTCCCTTTCCCACCCTTCCTTTTCTCCTCACCCCTTCTTTCTTTCTCCTTCTGCTTCTTCTCCCTCTTCTTGTATGAGTGAAAAATATGGAATTGAAATAAAAAAGCTAAAGGAGCACAGTCCCAAGGGTTTAATGTAACCTTGTACTCTGGTGGCTGACAGAGATCTAACAGCAGGTTTCAGGAGACCCGATTACCTTCTATTGCAGTGAGGAGAGCAATGCCTTATTACAACACTTAAACCTGCCTTTTTGCAACGTTAAGAAATATTTAATGCACAATCATGTGTACCTGATTCTGTATTAACCATTCTGAGAACACAAAGTTCCTTGTCTCTCAAGAAACTTGAGTTGATAGATCTAGAATCTAGATTCTAGATTAAATAAACACAAAATAATTATAATATTAAACAGAAAGTGGCGTTATAAGAGAAGAACAAATTATTTGCTATGGAAGTTATTTTTGTCTTGGAAGCCCAAAACTGAAGTAGGATTTATATTTCTGGGAAAGAATATGCATTTATTTTAACAATTTTCCAGAATCAGGAAGTTCCTAAAACTGACATCCTTATGGGTTAAAAATCTAATTATTTTTCAATAGTTTTAATATTTTTGATTAAATTTTTAATTTGAAGGGTTTAACTCAAGAGAAGAACCTTGAAAATCCCAATAAATGGGTTCAGTAAGACAGTTGAAATATTCTTCCTTGTTTCACTATTGAATTATATATTAGAATGTAGATCATTTTCTAGAATGTAGTTAAAGGATAACCTTACATTGTTATAACCCTATATTATAATGAGCATTATAACCTTATTACTAAATTCTGTATTACATTTATTTGATGAAAAATCAAAGCAGTTTTTATTTCAGGTTACTAGTATTCTCTTATTATTTTAGAATTAGATTTGTCCTAGTGTGGAATTTTTTTAAGATAAAAAATGATTGTTTATGACAAGTATTGGGAATTTAAATGGGTCCAATTGAGAATCTTCATGGAAGTAAGTTAAAGAAATCTTTTACTAATTAATGTCCCATCTCTCTCTCTCTCTCGCTCTCTCTCTCACACACACACACACACATACACACACCCCTGCCTCTCTTACACTTCTCTGCATCTGGGGCTTTTGGAATTTTTATATCATCAAAAAGGCTTACATTCTGCAGAAAGCCCTTGACCTTAAGGTACCTTGGGAAACTTTAGGAGCTGGCCTAATCCTATATATATTCCCGGCAAAATTTGACAGCCTTATTGCTTTTCATCATTAAGTGATCCTGGAACTTTTCCTAAATACTTGGGCATATTAATACCGGCATCTTGATTCATTTCCAACCCAACCTTCAATTTATTCCACTTAGGCTAGTCATAGCATTCTGCCCTGCTCCTTCTGTGACCTAAGCCATTCTGGGAGAATGCTGTATGTGCTGTTAGTATTTGTAGAGGTCTCAGGCGACAGAAGCCATAGAAAAGCCAAATAGCATGGTTTTGTTATTATTACTAATCACAGGGCTCTACCTCAAAAGAATGAGGGTGAGAAAAGATCATTTAGCTTTGATAAATGACTTGCAAAATAGAATATGCTGTAGAAAGATTCTAAATATTACTATACATAAAGAGTGGAGACAGCATGCAAATGTGATTAAGGAGGTGGGGTCAGAGGGCAAAACTGGAATATGGGTGCATTTGGGGTCAATGTGGCTGAATTGTGCTATGATGTAATTTCCTGCACATACCAATCGCAGAGTTAGGGTTTCAGGAAACAGGATATTTGATATGGCAGCACTGCCTTACTTATGAAGGGGACCAGGAAAGAACAACAGTTGACTTTCTTGCTGGGCTGTGATCCCCCACTTCCCCTACCCCAAAGCCCAATAAACTCAACAATCACTACCATAAATAATTTGAAAATTGGTATTACTAGATAAAACTTGCTCAGCCAGACTCTAAAAAGGAGAACTTCTAGGAACGAAATGGTTGATAGTATGGTTGGTATGATGAATGCATAATGAGCCATTCATTACTTGAAATTTCTTAGAGATTGAGTTAAAAATGTGAGAAGATCAGACCTTGAATTGGACTAAAGTTTGAGATGAGACAAGGGATCAGGAAAGATCTATTCTCTCAGAAATCTGATCTGATTGGAGGAAAGTGAGACGTCATAGGAAAGCAATCAATCTATGTAGTACACATTGCAGGCGAGTTTTTGCTTACAAAACAAAGTGGTTGGGGGGCAGTAATTCCATTTTATTTCAGACACTTGGTTCCTAATTTCCAGGTTCTCTGTCTGTGAGAAGTAGAAATAGTATTGTTCATCATACATAGATACCACGGAGTTTTAGTTTTTGATAGTACTTCACAGTTTTTTTGGAGGAAAGTTGCTGCCACAAAGGATTTTATAACCACATTCTTTGGTTTCTAGGTGTAAGTGTGTCCAAAATCCTAGGTGCAAATGGATCCAAATTTCAGCAACACAAGGTTTTAGTTTCTCATTTGTGTTTGTTATAGTCCTTGCCAACACCTGGAACACAGTAGAAAGGTTGGATCAATTTTTAAAGCGAATTTAGGAGAAAACAGTAACTTACAGAATCTCTGAACTCAAGGTTGAAAGAGAACTTATAAATGATTGCATCAAATCTATTCTGGGATCTGGAATTCCTTCCCTGGTATTCCTGGCAGACAGAATCCAAAGCTTGCTTAAAGATTTTCACAGCTAGGGAGTGCACTCTCTAGTAGAACAGATGTTTTCTTGGTAGAATGGAAAGTATCTTTACAAAATGTATGTGAAAACTTTGTGCATGTATCTGCTTGTGTGCATGTATAATACATATGCCCATTTAGAAGAGGCATATATATTCCCTATATAACTTCATTTTCTTATTGGAAAGCTAGCCATATGGGCTAAGAAGTGTGAGCATGCTTATGGGGAAATAAGAGAATTGGAATAGTGTTTAAAATCTGGGAAATGTGCCCACGGTATTGACCAGTCTTTTAAGAAAACATATTTAGGCTTTTAGTACCGAGCACATCTTTTTATTGACTCAGGACCTTCTACTATTTCACAATGAAAGCAGACTGTAAATAAAATGTTACTGATTTTCTTTTTTTCCTTTTTCCTGTAGTAACCAAATGCTTTCAGCCACTGGAGTCTAATGAGAAACAGCTGTGCTTGAAGTGTTGTTTCTATAGATGAAAAAATTTAAGTACGATAACATCTAAGGCTTTTTTGTTGTTAGAATAACAATAGATGCAGGAACTAAGAGGTGGCTAAAGGCATCAGTTCTTCTAATTTGTCATTCAGCTTCTTCATGAAATAAATTTGGAAGTGGCAGTCTAACAATCTGGTGCACTGGGAGAGAGGCTGAGGTTCTCTGACATAGCACGTAGTTGCAAGAACTTGCAATGGGAGAGACTAGTACACCCACTGAGATGCCTTTGGAGGCCTGATTTATAAGATATCTGATATTAGAATGGCTAAATGCAATAACTCTACCCCCATAGACTAAGGGGCTGGAGAAGGGGTCCTTCCAGACCTCTTATTTGCAAATTCCTATTATATGAGGAATTTGAAGTAATTTGTATAAGATCAGCTCACTGATTGCAGCCGGAGCGCCTGTTAAATGCTTATTATTTTCCACCAATGGCTTTTCCAAAGCTGCCTTCTGGTTGTAACCACTCAAAATAAGATGCTAAACAAATACTACACACCTAAACATTTAATCATTCCCCCATCCCCCCTTAGCAAAACCTTTCTGGAATGTATTTGATGCTGGTGTCGTCTCTGTGTTCACAACACTTGGTGAAGGAGTGTGTCTGTTTGGGTGGAAAGGTCATTCTTTCATGCTGCGAATACATACGCGCATGAAATTCTCAGTCACAGTTAGACAGAGAAGAATATTTTCTTCTTCAGAGTCAGGATCCAAAGCCTTTATATTGCCAGCTGTGCTTGAGTTCTCTTCACTTTGGACACATCAAACTCCAGTCAATTATATTTCCTATTAGTTCTTTTCACTTGGACATATCAACTCCCAGTCAGTTGTATTTTCTACTACTTCAAATCACTTCCTATAATAATACTGTAAATTAACTATAATTCAATTAAAAGATAAATACAGATTAAAAACTCAAAAAGGAAGATAGAGACTATCACCACCAGCATTTTTGGATTTGAATGCTGGCAAGAGAGTCAAACATCAAAGAAATTTTGCTGCAAAGCTTTTAAATTCAGTGGGCCCTGGACTGTACTAAAATAAGTGAGGAATTGAAGTGGTGCTGTTCATTATTTTGAAATATTAAATCTGCAACATGTAAGTAATGATTTGACTAATAATTGATAGTGACTAACTATGGATGTGCTTTTTTTTACTCATTTCAGTGAGGAATCATTTTTAAAGTCTTAATTCATGAACCTGTAGTCCCATATTGGCATTAGATAGTTTAAGATATTCTAAAAATCAATCATTCTAAGTTACTGATAAATAATAAAAAGAAAATATAAAACTATATGTATTTGAAATCCTGAAACAATTTTATTTATTTGATCTTTATTCTTTAAAATAAAATGTGTACAGATTTAAGGTAAAAAACATCACTACCTATTAGTTTCTATTATAAAGTCATGTCTCCAGTCAACAATTAATTTATAAGAGGTATGAAATCACATCTCCCCGCCCCCCTCCACCTTCCCAGCTATCCTAATCACATCTTCTCTTTTCACTTCTTTTCCTGGGTATACCCCTTTTTTGCTGTATTTTCTGGGACCTTTGCTGGAACCCCAGCTGAGGTAGTGTAGCACAGGATTAGAACAACTTGGGATGATTTTTCTGGGACCTTCTAGATGTTTAGTGCAGAGAGATAAAATATAGACATGCTTCCCTCTAGACTTCAGTGTAGAAGGCTTGGGCTTTTAGTTTCCTCTCCCTGTAATGGTGTGTGTGTTCAAACTCCAGTACAAGAGAGAGATAGAGAGACCCACTCTTCACACCTGTGCTGGTTACTCATGCAAGGTGCCAAGTAGTCAGGAGCAAAGGAGAGAGTGATACGTGAAAAGTCCCAGGGTCATATGACAGTAAGACAGAGCCCGGCGTGCTTGTCTAGAGCTATTTAGAAACTTGGTGGGTGTTATTCCCTAGGGTACTAAATTGTGTCATTCGTCACAACCAACAGTGACATGTCTGTATTAGAGAAAAAGAGGCAGTCTTGAATCTCAATATCATATTTTTTTTGTCTTATGTTGCTTATTCCCTAGTGTACAGTTCTCAGAGAGGAATGCGCCCCAGTATTCCAATAGTTATGAAAAGATAACAGAAATACAGCTGCTGGTCCAGAAGGGATGTGGTTAAGATTTGTTAAACCTCTTGATGTCCCTTACAAGTAAAAATACCTCACTGATTAATTCTGATGTTTCAGTTTTCCAGTTAAAAAATAAATGGGCAAAGAACACATTTTGCCATTTGTGTTTGAGATTTGTATCTCTATTTACGTGCAAATTACTTTAAAAGCTAGGAAAACCTATAAAATCATAAATATTCCACACTGGGGACTCAAACTAAGAGTATTTGTCAAATAAAATGAATTCTTCAAGATCTGCTTTGAGCTACTTTCTTTGCATCTAAGCACAGCCTCTCTTAGAGGAAGGAAATAGTAAAGTTCTCACAGAGAGAGAGAAAACGTTTACCACTCAGTAAAAATCCAGGGCCTTGCCGTATGAAAGCTTTAATTTAGCTCGGCTCACGGTTCCGTGAGTTAAGTTAGAGCACGAATAAAAGGAGATTATTTTTGGGCAGAGAATCTGCCTGGCACATTCTCTGAACCTAATAGAGATAAATAAAGCTATCCAAACGCCTGTGATTTTTGGAGGAGGTCACCCACAAGTAATAGCCCTGTGATAGTTTTTAAGAACACAGTGGACCAAGTGAGAAGGAACTTGCCCTAATCTGGAGAGGTCAGGAGCCTCAATATATGAATGCTACTGCTGCTAGGTTGCTTCAGTCGTGTCCGACTCTGTGCGACCCCATGGACGGCAGCCCACCAGGTTCTTCTGTCCAAGGGATTCTCCAGGCAAGAATATTGGAGTGGGTTGCCATTTCCTTCTCCACAATATATGAATAGAGCCACTTAAACACACATTAACAGGAAAAGAAATGAACATGCAAGTGTGCCCGAGTGTACACAAACACACACATACACAGACACACATCAGTGCAGGAGGCAGCAAGAAGAGAAAGTACATAGGCTTAGAAGCAGAGTAAGATGTGTCTCAGTTTTAGCTGTGGTACCTACCTGGTTTCCATTGGGAGAGAGAGAAACTTAATCTCTTTAAGTCTCAGTTACTTTATAGGAAAAATGGGAACACTTGGAGGGCTATCATATTGGATTGGAAAAGTATAAACATTCACAATCACCTTACAAGCCTAATATTTTAGTTTTGATTTTCTTCCTTGCCTTTACCTTTTCTGTTTTTTTCCCCCTCATAATAAATGTAAGACAAACTCATCATTGAAACTTAGAGAAGAGTATAGAAAAGACAAAATTTTTCTATTGTCTATTATTATAACAATATATCTATTATTGCATCACTTAGAGGTGAATACTCAACATTTTGATTTATTTCCTTCTAGTCTTATTTTGTTGAATATTTTTTCACATAGTTAAGAATAAACCATATGTCTAACTTGCATGTATACATATGGACATAAATGTTCACAAGTGTTCTTTCATAACATTAAAAAGCCTTTATAAAAACATATTTTAATACTGCATATTCCTTCTCATTTTTATCAACATTATTGCCAACATCATCATTATCATCATTTACGGATCACTATGTATAGTGATATATGTATGCTGCTGCTGCTGCTAAGTTGCTTCAGTCGTGTCCGACTCTGTGTGACCCCATAGACAGTAGCCCACCAGGCTCCGCCATCCCTGGGATTCTCCAGGCAAGAACACTGGAGTGGGTTGCCATTTCCTTCTCATATATATATATATATATATATATATATATATATATGTATATAAACAAAAATAAGTGGTTTATATATATTCTTTTATTTTATTTCATTCTCATAAAATACTGATGTTTGTATGCTGAGACAAATATAGTCAATAAAAACAAAATATTGAAGGGAATAGTTATATTAATATGTAAGTCTCTGAGAGAAACACCAGGACCATTTAAGTTAAGTGGCAACAAGGTGATAGTAATATTGACAATGACCTCATACTTCTCTGGAGAGTTAAATCTAATGAAGATATACACATATGTTTTTTGAGAAAGATGCTGTATCATTTATATATACACTTGAGAATAATCTTTAAAAAAATTTAAAATCTGGAAAACAAAGCATCTTTTGGTTTTTCTGTTCCTAGGAAAGAAATCATTTAAAGATGGCTTAATGCCTTAGTGAAATGCAAAAAGACTTCTTCCAAGAATACATAGGCACCATTCAGGATTTGGGAAAGTGTTTTAAAATCACAGTAGAGGCTTTTTGCATATTAAAATTCACTATTTTTTCTGACCAGTTAGCTTCTAAATGAAGCAGCTGAGAGGAATAAAACCATATTATTTCTTTAGTTTTCAGAAACCAATCATGTCATTTCCATTTTTATCAACAGAGCTCATTCAGAGCAGAATTGGAGCAAAGTTGCTGCTGACTTGATTTGGCCAAAGATTCCTAAACAATACCTTAGACAACCACTGCATCTTTCTGCTGGCTTGCTGGTCTACCAGCCTCTGTTAGATGAGGTGAAGGGAGAGAGAGTGCAAGAGATGGGGGAGTCAGTCTTCAAACGGGAAAAGAGTGGGCGAGGAAGGGTCCAGGTGGCTCTCTGGGGAAGGAGCTGTTGGTGTTTAATGTACTAGTCCTCCCTTCAGAGTGGCCCGCTGGCCGCCAAGGCTGTGTTATCCTGTGTGCAATGTTGATGGTCTGTAATCCTTTGTCAGGGTAATTGACGGTGAAGTCTGCACTTTTGCAGCTAATGATAAATAGGGCTTTTAAAGGCTGTAATTTCTTGTTTAACTGATGCCAGTTGCAAATACTTTGTGCTGAGGAATAATTCCTCTCTGCCAAATAAAATACAGTGGAAGTCTGGGGCGTGTTTTTCAGCTTATTGTTAATCACAGCTTGCCTGACAGAGCACTTTCTATGTAGGAGATAAATGCTTGGGCCGTCTGGCTGCCAATTTCAGTACAGAAAGGACTTTTCTTATGGAAAAAGCTTTTCTGTTTCTCCAGCAAACATTAATAAACCTTGTTTATTTATTTTTTTAAAATTTTTATTCTTGTATAAAACTCTTTCAGAGAGGCAAATGTTTGGTTCCTTGAAAAGAGGGATTCTTTGAGTTTCTGAATGTGTCTGACTTCTTCCTCTGTTCCATCCTGGGGCCGTGGTTTGGACATAGCTCCTCCAGATAAAGGGCAAGAAGGCAACTTTCTCAATTCACAGAAAATTGAATTATGAGCAGTGGGGTTGAGGATGAGGATCCTGAGGGTTCTGCCCATTTCAAGAAAAAATGGAAAGTTATAGTGAAAAGGGCTGGAAAATGGCAAAGAGGAGAGAAATAAGGGTTCCTGGTGAGCTCAGAAAGAGACAGGCTTGCTTGGATTTGAATTGGAAAAGGCAACACAAAAACATGATGAGAAATACCAGTTTGCCTTAGAGTATTTCTGCATTTCTGGCATTTTCATATACATATCTAATTACATTTTAAATGTACAGTAGAGTTAGCAATTTAAAAATATCCTGTAGTCAATATTTTGTCATATCTGATACTATGTTTATGGAAATTTTCATTTTTGGAATAAATAAGTTGCTTAAAGTGAGACTCCTCAGGAGCTCAGGAAGCTCTAGTTCTCAGGTGGAGTGTTGGAGGGTGGAGGCAATTCCTGGTAGTATAGACCCTTTGATAGTGTTACTGCAGGTTCCTTATGGAGGGGTGCATGGTCTTTTTGGATATATATTTGGACCATTTGGACAGTCCTTCAAAGCTCTCCCATATATTAAAAAATGGTGCTTCTTCATGTCCTGAATTTGAACTTTGCATCTTCAGTAATTCAGACACACATATACTTAATAGATTGAAAGAAAGATGAGCAGGAGAGTTAAACACAGGTTCACACAGGAGAGTCAGTGAGAGATGATGGACAGGGATATTAAGAATCAGAGATGCCTAAAGCATCCTAAGCATTCAGAGTAGCAGGATGGACCACATTACTAGTACCAACCTTTGCAATCTATGTAACATTGATGTTTGCCACATGCCCATCCAAAATTGTCCTCTATGCAGTTACCAGGATGTTATCTGAAAGGCAGAACTGCTCCTGTCACCCACTCCCCTGCTGACTCCTGTGCACTAAAGGATGGAGTCCAAATGCATGTTGTTAAGAGGCCCTCCACTATCTGGTCTTACTTTTCCTACAGCTTCATCTTTTTCCTCTTAGATCTCCCAGTGCTCAGCTTCAGCAACTTTTAATAAAGTCAAGATCATGTCACTTAGCAGCTCTGCATTCTTGAGATACCTGCTTTCCAGAACTTCTAAAATTAGGACAATGCATGCTCCTTCATGGGGCTGGAATGAGAAATAAGTGAAGTGAAAATCCTCTATTAGGAATGAGTAATACTGCTTCGTAGCACTGCCTTTCCATTACCAGTAGTCTTTCCCCCCAGGTCAAAATGTGTATTTTTCCCTTCAAAATCCAGTGCAATTAGTTTCTTCTTTTCTGTGACTTTTTTCATCAATTTAGACACACTTGATCCTTGATTTGTTCCACAATTTTATAGTGTATGCCTCCATTACTTAGCTCATTTTTTTGAAGTTACTTGTTTATATATTTGTTTTTCTCAGTAAACTGTGAGCTCCTTGTGGGGGTGGGGGCCACTGACCTTTCATATCCACCAGCCAGTGGGTGTTCAATAAACATATGTTACACTGAATAGAAAGAAAACACAAATAGAAAACCCGAATTGATTCATCATTGCAATTTATTTTTAATTCCATGGTTTAAGGGCTCATATAAACTTTGGGAATGAACTCAGTTTAACTTGTTGGCTACTGATCATTCCATCTCTACTCAAGCCAAATGCTTTGCTTGCTTTGTTCAAGAACTGCACATTTGTCAGATTCCCCCCTGTGGAGTTGGCATGTGTGTGAGGTGCATGTGAGGGGAAAGCAGGCACACATTTCTGCTCACAAATGTAATTTCCATCACAAAAAAACTAAAAAGAGAACTACCCAAATTAATTTCTTAGTGGGGCTAACCAGATCCTTTGATTGAGGTTCTGATGTCTATGTTCATATGTCAAATTTTGATTTTGTTCTCATGTTTTCCATTGTTCTATCACACCCTTTCAAGGATAAACACTTAATTTTTTAATTTTATTTTGATAGCACTCAAGACAAAGACAGTATAATATGGTTCTTCCATAAATGGCAATAGCAGAGTATTTCAAACAACTGGGGATTCCAGAAAGCTGAGGTTGTGGCAGTTCAGTGATTGATGATGCTGAGTGTAATGGATGGGTACTAGATCTATGCAATTATCTTGTTCCCATTGGCCTTGTACATAATTGGATTTATCCTCCCATAATTCTGGGAAGAATTTGTAACTAGATGATCAGGAGAAGAATAGAAATATCTTGTAGGCTATAACTTCAGCATTTAATATTTTGCCAAATCAAATGCTCAAAAGTATTTCTCTGAATGAAACACCTCTTATACAAATCATACGATTGCAACCCAATCATATATATGAAGAAGTCGGTATATTTATGTATTTCAAATTCTCAGTTAAAATTATACCCAACACATGCCCACAAATTTCTGTGTACTTCTTAAAAGGTTCTTCTGTCTTTTGATAGCTTTAGGAAGGAAGTTTCATAATCTCTGCATTCTTTGAGGAAAGAATGACAGTTCTTTGAAAGACAAGCAGAGTAAAGCATTTTAAAACTTAGGCTCTGTAGCCAAACTGCCAAGGGTCAAGTGTCAGCTCTGTGCCCCTGGTCAGGCTGCTCAATCCCTCTCAGCCTAGGTTTCTTCATCTGCAACATGAGGATAATAATAATATGACCTCTTAATGAAATATAAAATAGTCCATATAAAGTTCTGAAGAATGATTCTTGGAAAATAGTAAGTACTCAGTAACTTTGTAATTGAGAAATATTAGTTAAGTACTTGGGAAATCATCTTAATGCAACATCACACCAGAGCCTGGAAAATAGATAAGAAAGGTACAAAACATTGTCTCTGCCTTCACAGAGTTTACAATAATAGTGTCTTATTTATATGCATAGTATTTTAAAGATGAAAACCATCTTCTTTGAATCTCACAACAATCCATTAAGATTTTTTCATTTGTTAGTAAAGAAACTGGAGCATAGGAAGGATGTGAATTTGTTGAATGATAGTGAGGGGCAGACGGGATGGGCACTCAAGGCTCCATCTTCTCGTTAGTGTCATTTCCAATACACGCCAGTCTCTCCCTTTGAGTAGCTATTGAGACAATGGTACGCTGTGTAACAATGTGTACGCTGTGTAACAATGTGTTAAATTGTGTGAACCAAGCACTTAAAGCAATTAGAGTTAAGAAAAGAGAACAATTGATGTGATCAAGAAGAGTTGGGACAAGTAAAATAAAATTTTTCATTAAAGATAAAAATAATGAATTTATCCACTGTCCATTTAAAATTCTGAATGCCAACAAACATTGGTTTCCCTTGTATATTAAATTAATGTTACTTAGTTTTGCTGAACTGTATTAAATTATCAATATATATTTTTCCTTAAAATTGTATTAAGTACTCTTCTCATTTCTTATACCATAAAGACATTTGGAATATAAATGAAATAACATATGTGAGGTGCTTTATGATCTTTGGACGAAAGACACCATATAAATGCAGCCTCTCAACCCTCAGAAGTTATGAACACAATTACATTGTCTCTCTCTAATGGAATTCTGTGCTCTCCAACTGCACTGAGAATAAAGTGGGAGACACAGATTTCTAGTTCTTTTCCTGAGGTTTAAAAATCTCTAGGCTGTGGTTAACTTCTGGCTTGAGACCACAAAAAACACTCTCCAAATATTCATCATATCCAAAGGTTAAGTAGGGTACAAAGATGGAATTGATTTATTGGTCAATGGTCACTGCAGTCATTGTATAGGACTCTTTGCAAACTTGCCTTCTCAGCTGTTCTGTATGCTTAGAGGAACCTTGCAAAGCAAACTAGACTTGGGAGAACCAGTGACATACGTCTTCCTGTCTCCTGTCCTGAGCCCCCACAAGGGATGATCCTGGAGAAACTCGCCATCATGATAGTCTTTGTTGAAACAAATAAAATGGTAGACAGATTTGCCCCAACAGATCTGCACCTTGTGTGTGACAGACTACACACCAAACTCTTCTTAATCCTAAATGTCAGAGTTATTCTCTTAGCCTGGGGAATAAATTGTTTTTTTGGATTCTCTCCTTTTGGAAGAGGCATCAACTTGCAATGCAACTAACAGGCCTAAATTCTGTTGTTACTGGATCCATTGTAACATTATTTTTCCAGCCCTGACAAGAAACTGCTTTTCTAGAGGGACCCATAAAACCTACCTAGTTGCTTTGGTCTGGACTTTGAAACATATACTGCAAATGGTTCTAAAGGTTTGCATGTTACTTGGGTCCTGGTGGGATAGTGTCAATATATAAAGTCTCCAAGTTTAATTAAAAGCCTCCTTAGTGATTCATCTTTAATGCACTCCTACTCCTTTTATGTCACTTTCCTTCCTCTGTGTCTACGTTATGCAACAATTTAAGACTATCAGACGGTAAAGAATCTGCCTGCAATGCAGGAGACCTTGGTTCAATCCCTGGGTCAGAAAGATCCGCTGGAGAAGGGAATGGCAACCCACTCCCTTGGCAGATGTGGGCTACAGTCCACGGGGTTGCAAAGAGTCAGACACAACTGAGTGACTAAGCACATTGATACAGCACTTAGTTGTACCGACCAGCACAACTTGGCAATTGACTTACTTGGAGCTTTATACACTCTGTCTTGGTCTATTTAAATTTTAAACATCTGAAATATCTATTTAAGATTTTGTTATTGTTGTTTACAGCTGAGTCCAGCTGGCACTGATATTACACGAGCCATTGTCTGGGAGCTCCTACCTAGAAACTAATATGTCAAAGTGAGTTACCAGATATAGCTGGCATGAGATTAAGTAATAATGATCGGTCTTTGCAGTTTCCGTGGGCTATGTGGAAAGCCCAAACAAGTAACATCTTTCACAATGCCAAGAATTGGTCCTTTCCACTGTGGGCAATTGGATCTGCTTCTGGTTCTCGCGTATATAGCACTGTTGCAGTTCAACCCAGGATTCTCTGAGTCATACACACACTTATACAGACACACACAGGCCCACACACATGCATATACACACAGACGTTTTATAAAATATGTCCCCCACCTCTAAATATCAGATTATTTTAAAATTTCGGAACTTTATAAAATGTTTTTTCATCTTTACTTTCTTTTCAATTGTTTGTGTATGTGTGTGTGTGTGTTAGTCATTCAGTCATGTCTGAGTCTGAATACCTGCTAAATCTAAACATTTTCTTTAAAGTTTATCTAAAAGAAAATGAGCATCTATGCAATGTTGAAATAAAAACATCCACAAAGATCATCAGTAATGTTATTTAAAGCATCGAGAATACTACAGATTTGACCACAAAAATGTGTATCCATGGGATTATATAATTATAGATTTCCAAATTTGAGATAATTAGGAAACAAATATATTATTCTTTACTATATACCTCTCTGAGGGCACAGATTTTTTCACTGGTCAACTATTTGAAGAAGCATTTATAATTTAAAATCAGGAAAAGATATTTAAAAGTCTAATGACATGCCCTATTTGATAACAGTAGAGATGGAAACCAAGCTTGGCAAAGGTACATCCTTAAGATCACATGACTAGGAAAAAAAAAAATCACATGAATTTTTAGAACCAGACAGGTCAGGAACCCAGGTTATCTGACTTTTACCCACTGGCGTACCTCCCCACCTCACCCCTGCCAATTATATAAAATTGTCTTTATAATAAAATTCTATTAAAAGACATGAGCATCGGATTGCTAGGAAAGGGTATAAAATCACTATTGTGAAAATCTGATCTGGTGCTATGATTAATTAGAGATAAACTTTGATATACAAATAGACTCTCTCTAGTCAAAAAGTTAACTCTACCGATGCCACTTGGTGACCCCCTAGGCTTAGTGGCCAACAAAGTTAGTGCCCGTTCAGCTTTTGGGAAGTGCTGAGGCTGGTGCTAAAACTGGACATCTTCAGGAGAGAAAAATCATGATAATCCTCCAGCCAAGCAGCTTTACTCCCAGATTGACAGATCATTAGTAAAGAAAGAAATTTAATGATGTTTTCAAGGGAAGTATGACCACTAATTCTGGAAAATCTTAGTATGAAAACAACCAAATAGAATAAAGTGAAGAAGACTACCAGCGGGTCTGCAAAGCACAACTGAATAGCCAGAAAGGGACCTGATTTCCTTATAGGTAACTCCCTCTTTGGCTAGATTTCAAAAATGTAAAGCTGCAATTTAGGACGGTCTCACCTGCACTCCATATGCATACTTTCTTTAACCAATTTATAGCAAACATAACTTTTTTTCCCCAAAATCTCTTCTCCTACCTACATACCTAATCCATATTATGGTTTGGTTTTTTTGTGTGTGTGTATGTGTGTGAGTCACCTGAGTTCATAAAATCTTCCATTTTATTTCAGAGATACTTTGTTTTAAAGGTTCTACCTTTCGGTAAGCTAACCACATTGTCAAATCCTACACTATTTTACTTAGAATTGCAGAAGAATAGAGGGGAAAGAAGAAAGTCAGCAAATGAAAGTTCTATCAGTGACTAAAGAATGGTTTTGTAGTGGAATTCAACTCTAGTTTGTCCTGGTTTGTCTTTCTTCTTGGTTCAGCATATTGCTATGAAGTCCTTTCTTGAAAGTAACTTAAAAGCTGGGGAAGAAAAAAAACCTCAAGGTAGAGAAATCTTTAAAAAAAACTCAAGGATGTGGAAGGAAGAACGGCTGTATTGCATTAAAGGCACACTGGAAACAGCTGTCAAGGAAGATAGTGATTTAGGTGGTGACTAAAAAGCCACTGTTCTTACCCTTGGTCATCCTCCATTTCTAGCTATCTTCTTTTTAATCAATAAAACTTGTTATTAGGTCTTTCCTCTCTCCTGGCTTCTTCCTGTTATTAGTTAAGCAGTATAAAGTCTTCTTGCCAACCCTCACATGATGGGGAGTTGGAAGTGGTGGCTATGACATGAGTCACAGTGACATAGAGATTACTCATAGATTTCCACTCCAGGCAGACAGAATCACCTATTAACAAGGAGTTCTTTAGGGCTGTTCAACAGCAGGGGACATGATTCAGTGGAATAAGATTATCCCTCATGGATTTTTGAGTGCTTTGCCCAAAATCTTTTTTTCTCTCAGATGACCTTAGTGCATCGGCTTCCTTACTAGTTAAAAGTCACATATCCCTAGAGAGGAAATCACCATATAATTAAGGTTTAGGTGTGGCTGACAGACAGTAATGTTCTTGTATGTTGGAGAATGAATTAGTCATGCTTTTTCCCAAGCTCCTTTACCAGTGAAAGGGAACAGAAACACAGTGACTAGAAATGACTAATTAGAAGAGAATCCAACCTAAAGCCAAACATGTATTTTTAGAACAGATATAACTAGATCAGGTCAGAACTAAAATGTTCAATAATTCTATATGTGTCATCATCACCAAGGTCAAACATTTAATGAGTGCTATTGAGAAGTATAGAGCTCTGTTCTACATACTTACCTGCCTCAAGGCTTTCTTCTAACTAGAGAGATAATTACTGATGGGGAGTCATATACAAAGAAAGTGCATGAAAGCCCCAGATAACACATGCCTCTGGAATTTACATGCCTTGTAGAGAATGCAGTAACCCTTCATAACAGGAAAGTTTGTGTGCCAAGACTTTATAGAAGCTCATCCCTGAAAGGGCTGTCAGGTTTGATGGCTGAGTGTGAATCAACGAGGTGTACGGAATAGGCATTTTCACCAAGCACAGTTAACATATATTCATTCAGTCATTCAAAGAAAAGAGCCTAAAGTTATCAGGCACTAATGCTAGAGGGTGGGATACTACAGTTAAAAGTCAGAAAAGGTTCCTGCCCCCTTGAAGCTCATATTCTAGTGTGTGAGCCAACCAACAACAATAATTACAAATTGTCACAAGTTACAAAGCAGATGGTTCATTCAGATGTTGGAAGGGCAATAGTTACACCAAGGTTACTTCTGCTTGGTGATCAGAGAAGGTCTCTATGAAGAGCTGACAGGTTAATGGAGACGTGGAGGAGGAGAAGGAGACATCAGTATAAAAAGTCAGTGGATATAGGGAAAGGCCTAGAATGTGTGGTTAGGCAAAGACATACAAGATCAAAGAAGAACATGAATGAAAAATGAGGAAGGTGTGATTTGTCACATCATCAGTTGCACAGTTGGAATGGGGTGAATGGAGGGACACGTCATAATGCAGCTGAGGAAGTGTTGCTGAACTCACACATGACAGAGAGAGGCTCATGCTAACTGTCTTCTCACCACCCACTTGTGTGTCTCCGTTATCCTTCACTCGTTAATGGCTCTGATGGCCACCACATCTACTGGAATATCTTTTCTCTGTTATTACTTTATATTTCAAGGACCTGTGGCCTCATTTCCCAAATAAATTATAAAGTTCCTTGAAGGTGGACTATGTATAATATCTCTCTATTTCTCAGAGCATCCGCTTGCCTGGTGTGTAGTAGATACTTAATATTTGTTTGAATGAATGAAGACGTTGATAGTGAGAGGATGTGTAGGTCAAGAATAGGTGTGATTGTTCTCAGCGGCACCAATTTGGGGATTGGTCTGAAGTGGTTGACATAGACAGTGTTTCAGTAAGTCTGCTGTCACCCAACCCGTGGTTAGGTGGTCAAAACTAGGAGAAGTAGCAATAGAAATGGCGTTATTCTCATTTCTGTTTTTTTTTTTTTTTCCCCTTTGCTTCAGTTGTATCTGACTCTTTGCAAACCTATACAGGTGGACTGTAGCCCACCTGGCTCCTCTGTCAATGGGATTCTCCAAGTAAGAGTACTGGAGTGAGTTGCCATGGCCAGGGGATCTTCCGGACCCAGAGACTGAACTCGAATCTCTCACATCTGCTGCATTGGCAAGTGGATTCTTTACCACTAGCACCACCTGATGTTAAAATAACTGCTTCTTTGTGAAAGTCACTCAGTTGTGTCCTACTCTTTGCAACCCCAAGGAATTTTCCAGGCCAGAATATTGGAGTGGGTAGCCTTTCCCTTCTCCAGGGAATCTTTCCAACCCAGGGATCGAACCTTCGTCTCCCACATTGCAGGCAGATTCTTTACCAGCTGAGCCACAAGGGAAGCCCAGGAATACTGGAGTGGTAGCCTATCCCTTCTCCAGGGGATCTTCCTGACCCAGGAATCAAACCGGGGTCTCCTGCATTGCAGGCGGATTCAACCCATTCCTGTATTCTTGCCTGGAGAATCCCATGGACAAAGGAGCCTGGGAGGCTACTGTCCATGGGGTCACAAGAGTCAGACATGACCGAGTGACTTTCACTTCTTTACCAACTGAGCTATTAGAAACCTCTTAAATTTTCTCTTTCCCTAGACTATACTTAATGGGTGAACTAATTTTTTTTTAAATAAAGATTCACGTTAATTTCAACTTGAAGACCTATCTCTGCAGAGTACTCTGAGCATGGAGGAACAGGTCAATCACCTCAGCTTCCTCCAGGAATGAGTAATTACAGAACAGTCTTCATCCAGTGCATCGTCTAGTGAAAGATTTTCCAAAACAAAGACAAGAACAAAACCAAACCAAAAGCATAACAAAAACAAAAGAACACGATTCAGTCATTGCCTGAAACAGACAATTGTTAAAAATTTTCTATTGGGCTAGATGCTGATAATTTGAAAGCAATTCTAAAAACCCACAATTCTGGATTTGAAAGAGATCTTTGTTACCAAGTCCAACCTATAATTTTTCCAGTAAGGACACTGAAGCCTAACATCAGAGATTTGGTCAGTAATCCTATTGAGTTAGGATCTGAGCCTCCTGATTGCTAACCTAAAGCCCCAACTGTCAATTTCCACAATTGCTTCATAACAGAATTTAAAGCAAAATAGGAGGAAATGTGTACACCTAGTTGTTATAATTTTAAAAAATGTATTGCTTATATCTTAAAGCAACTCATTTTACAGACAAAAATGTTGAAACCTAGAGATGTTATAGTGTGATAGAGTTCTCAAAAAATGTCCAACTTTAAATCACTGGTTACACTTTGGCTTTTTTAATTCTTTAAAGAGAATTTTAAATTCCCTTCTCTTAAACATTGTTTAAAAATATCAATCTTATCATGTTGACCATTTTGGCAAATTTTAGTCTTTATTCAGTTTAGTTCTATTCAGTTCAATAGAGGACAGAATTGGTAGAGACCTAACAGAAGCAGAAGATATTAAGAAGAGGTGGCAAGAATACACAGAAGAACTGTACAGAAATGATCTTCATGACCCAAATAATCATGATGGTGTGATCACTCACCTAGAGCCAGACATCCTGGAATGTGAAGTCAAGTGGGCCTTAGGAAGCATCACTACAAACAAAGCTAGTGGAGGTGATGGAATTCCAGTTGAGCTATTTCAAATACTGAAAGATTATGCTGTGAAAGTGCTGCACTCATTATGCCAGCAAATTTGGAAAACTCAGCAATGGCTACAGGACTGGAAAAGGTCAGTGTCGATTCCAGTCCCAAAGAAAGGCAATGCCAAAGAATGCTCAAACTACTGCACAATTGCACTCATCTCACACGCTAGCAAAGTAATGCTCAAGATTCTTCAAGCCAGACTTCAGCAATACATGAACTGTGAACTTCCAGATGTTCAAACTGGTTTTAGAAAAGGCAGAGGAATCAGAAATTAAATTGCCAACATCCAGTGGATCATCAAAAAGCAAGAGAGTTCCAGAAAAACATCTATTTCTGCTTTATTGACTGCACCAAAGCCTTTGACTGTGTGGATCACAATAAACTGTGGAAAATTCTGAAAGAGATGGGAATACCAGACTACCTCATCTGCCTCTTGAGAAACCTGTATGCAGGTCAGGAAGCAACAGTTAGAACTGGACATGGAACAACAGACTGGTTCCAAATAGGAAAAGGAGTTCGTCAAAGCTGTATATTGTCACCCTGCTTATTTAACTTATATGCAGAGTACATCATGAGAAACACTGGGCTGGAGGAAGCACAAGCTGGAATCAAGATTGCTGGGAGAAATATTAATAACCTCAGATATGCAGATGACACCACCCTTATGGCAGAAAGTGAAGAGGAACTAAAGAGCCTCTTGATGAAAGTAAAAGAGGAGAGTGAAAAAGTTGGCTTAAAGCCCAACATTCAGAAAACTAAGATCATGGCATCTGGTCCCATTACTTCATGAGAAATAGATGGGGAAACAGTGGAAACAGTGTCAGACTTTATTTTTCTGGGCTCCAAAATCACGGCAGATGGTGACTGCAGCCATGAAATTAAAAGACGCTTACTCCTTGGAAGGTAAGTTATGACCAAGACTGATATGACTAGATAGCATATTCAAAAGCAGAGACATTACTTTGCCAACAAAGGTCCATCTAGTCAAGGCTATGGTTTTTCCTGTGGTCATGTATGGATGTGAGAGTTGGACTATAAAGAAAGCTCAGCGCTGAAGAATTGATGCTTTTGAACTGTGGTGTTGGAGAAGACTCTTGAGAGTCCCTTGGACTGCAAGGAGATCCAACCAGCCCATCCTAAAGGAGATCAGTCCTGGGTGTTCATTGGAAGGACTGATGTTGAAGCTGAAACTCCAATACTTTGGCCACCTGATGCAAAGAGCTGACTCATTTGAAAAGACCCTGATGCTGGGAAAGATTGAGGGCAGGAGGAGAAGGGAATGACAGAGGATGAGACGGTTGGATGGCATCACCGACTCGATGGACATGGGTTGGGTGGACTCCGGGAGTTGGTGATGGACAGGGAGGCCTGGCATGCTGTGGTTCATGGGGTCGCAAGAGTCGGACACGACTGAGGGACTGAACTGAACTGAATTAGTTTGATGTCAGAGACCAGAGTAATACCTGAGAAGGGCTTTAATCTCCTCTTTAGCCTGCTTCACCTACTGTAGACAGTGTTACGGAATTATCCTTGGCTCCATCTTTATTGTGAGGAAAAACTAATTCTCTGTTCTCAGTGGCTTTCTCTGCTCTAGGCATCTGTCCTTTTAACTTGAGATGAAAAACATAAGGAAATAGAAGTCATGCTTCTACTCTTAAGTGTTCAAATGCCTCATAATTGTCTTTTGTTTTATCCAAATAAAAGAATCTTGTTCTACCAGTACTGTCCTTTCAAGAGCTGAGCTGACTTCCTACTTATGTATATCTCCTTCATTGCTACCTGCCTCTAGCTTTATATATTTTTAAAGAAACCTATTTTTTTACCATTTTCCTTCAGTACATTAAAAATTTTTACCCCCCAAAAATGAATCATTAAAAAAAAATGACTCATGGCAGTTGCCTCCCATAAAGACACCAGTTTCTACAGCTAATGTTGAGATTGATGTTGTGTCTTTTACAAAATGACAACAAGCCTTACTACAAAGGAAAAATGCTACCCAAAGAAGGCAGTGGCTTATGACTCCTCTGGAGCTTTGTTTGTAATCCTACTCAAATGCCCCACGCTTCCAAGGGGACCACACACCTGGAATATTGCAATTTTAGAAAGCTTTTAAAATCTCAGTCAGAACTCACTCCTTTCCCAGAACTTTGCTTTCCTTGGTTTCTTTGTATCCTTTTGGAATTCATCAAGGCGCTCAGACATTTAGAAAAAAAAAAGTCACTGAATAAATATTGAGTAATATGACCCAACTTTTGTGTTTTTAGACATGTGGCAACCAAATTAGTCAACCCAAGGCAAACAGCCTGAGGAATCATTGAATTTTCATAGCCTGGGTTTAGCTCTTGGCTGTCTTCCTTCTTCCTGTCTCTTTCTTTTTTACTCATTTTCAGTGAGATGACTTGTTAAAGGAGTAGGTTGCTTACCTGTCTTTGAGTGTTGGAATCTGCCTGCTTTCTGAATGTTTCTTTTCAAAATTTGTATTGAGAAAGGAAAATTGCCTTGTTAGAGAGCCAGGAAATTGATTAGCAGTAAGCAAAGAGATCCAAATGGGGCTTTCGGGACAAACTTCAATGCATGATTTCCTTGTACAATTTTGAGTTGATGGTCATGTTTCAGTTCTTTTTAATTTACAAAGTTTTTACTCATTTTTCAGCCTCCCTAGATCTCAACGATGCTCCCCCATCAAACCTAACTAAGCCATAGCAACATATTTGAATGTTTTTCTCACCATCTCCCCTGTTAGGCTGTGATAGAGCTCTTAGTGAGCACTTAGATACCAGCAAGCAGTGAATAGAAGAAAAAAACAGAATAAAAAAGGAAGAACAGCAGTGATTTTGACTAGTCCCTCTCCAAGGAAAAATCACAGCAGCCGTGGTTGCTGTAAAATCCACCACTTACAGATTGACTGCTATGTGTCAGTCTGTCTGCCTGCTCTGTGTTTGTTGAATTTTCAAATGACCCTAGGAAGTACATAGTCTTTCTTCCATTTTATTGTTTTGAATATTGAGGCTCAGAGAAGTAAAGTGTCTTACCCAAGTCCACACAGCTGATGAAGTAGCAGGGCCTATTGGAGAACACAGGTCATTCTGATTGCCAAGCCAGTGACCTCGCTTCTCTACTCCGCTGTACTCTCCCGATTATAGTGTAGTTGCTTCTCACTAAAACACTCTCATTTCCCACTTTTCTTGACATCCAGAAATGAATTGAAAAATGGGTAAATAAGTGATTCATCCATAGAGAAATTGGGAGTAGTTTACATATCTGAAGCCAGAATTTTATGTCTTTATCAAAGAGAAGGTACTGAGTTAGCCAAAAAGTTCATGCTTTCTATAACATCAGCTGGGAAAATCTGAATGAACTTTTTGGCCAAGCTAATATTATTGTGTACTCCTAAGATAATAGTTCTAATGTATGAATAATTTATATCTGATTACTACTTTGTATTCACTGAGTCCATTCTAAAGGAGATCAGTCCTGGGTGTTCTTTGGAAGGAATGGTGCTAAAGCTGAAACTCCAGTACTTTGGCCACCTCATGTGAAGAGTTGACTCGTTGGAAAAGACTCTGATGCTGGGAGGGATTGGGGGCAGAAGGAGAAGGGGACGACAGAGGATGAGATGGCTGGATGGCATCACCGACTCAATGGACATGGGTTTGGGTGAACTCTGGGAGTTGGTGATGGACAGGGAGGCCTGGCATGCTGCAGTTCATGGGGTTGCAAAGAGTTAGACACGACTGAGCAACTGAACTGAATTGAACCGAGCATTGGAAAAAGCTTCAATTAAATACATAAACTTTGTACTCTGAAATTACAGTCTAAAATAGACCCAGAGTAACATGGAAAATGACAGCATGGGGGAAATTATCAACATAGTCCCAGTAGGGCCACATGGGAAGACTTGCTTTTTACCAGATATCCTCAAGATTCTGGTCAGCTGTCCTTTCAGAAAAATGTCTTAAGACAGTTAAAGTAGATAAGGTGATGTGGATTGTGTTGGCATTTTTGACTCTATGGAAATGGATTTCCTACAGAGGTAAAAGGAAATATATAAGATGAAGTGAAGAGCAGTACACACTATTATGATGCCTCATATTTGCCAGTGTTTTCTATTTCAAATGAGACTTGGCTATACTCAAAGAGCTTTCAACTTTTACCTGAATCTGCATGAAACCACTACAGCTTTACACAGAGTCACTGATCCATATTTTGGGTGAAACCCATTCAAAATAATGTTATTTCACACATTTCTAAAACATTTTCTTCTGCAAAGAACATTTACTCTCCAAATATTTAAGGTGTTTTAATCCTACAATCTAAGGTTTATGACTCATACTTGACTAAAAGTAAACCACGTGTATACCAAGTTGATGATAAAGGAAAAACTGTACTCGTCAACGATCATCATGCAAAGTTCAGGTTCTGGCAGCTGAGATGTGATAATTCACCATAAGATGAATCACAGCTGTACAGTTGGACATTTGTATTGCCTGAAACCTGGTCACTCTCCTTTGTATCTTGTATTGGGGTTTTGTTGTTGTTCAGTAGCCAAGTCATGCCCGACTCTTCATGATCCCATGGACCGCACCATGCCAGGCCTCCCTGTCCCCCACCATCTCCCGGAGTTTGCCCAAGTTAATTCCATTGCATTGGTGATGCCATCCAACCATCTCCTCCTCTGTCTCTCTTCTCTTTCTGTCTTCAGTAGGGCTTCCTTGGTAGCTCAGATGGCATTGAGGTAGAGCTGACTAATAACATCGTGATAGTTTCAGGTGAACAGCAAAGGGACTTGGCCATACATATACATGTATCCATTCTTCCCCAAACTCGCGTCCCATCCAGGCTGCCATCTACCATTGGCAGTGTTGTTTCATTCCACTCCATTGGAGTGGAGTTCCTTGTGCTAAAAATCCTGGTCCCTGTTGACAGTTGCTGGCATTGAGTGGTGGAAGATCCTGCGTATGCTGCTGAGATCTGGATGTGCTACTGAACTTGGCTTTGGTCACTGGGATGTGCTAAACTCAGTCTACAGTCATCCCAGTGAAGGACCTATGTGCCGTTTATCAGAGCACTTATTAAAAGGATGCTGTCCTAATTAGAATTGGAGCTTAGTGTAACCAAAGAAACGCAAATGAATGCCACAGCTGTATCTCACTGCTTTTCATAAGCCTTGCAATAAAAGCTAAACAGTTTTTAGTGGCTTTTACAATTATACTTCCCTTCAATTTTCCAAAGGTTACAGGGCCTGAACCACACAAATCCCATTAAAGTAAGTAGTTGTTGTGCAATATAAGTTCCTTTGAAAACATTCTTCAATGCCCATAAAATGATCAGCGGGCTCCTCTGTAGATCTGCTTGCTTGCCATGTTTTCAACCAAAAGACAGATGACAGGCTTTGATGTGGTGGTTGGTTTCTGCTACTGAAGCTGGCATTTTATCTTCTTGCATCAGATTTCTTCTCAAATGGATGTGACTCAGGCATACGAAACACATTTTTTTCTTCAGATTTTATCCCTAAAATATGTTTTTGCTGTACCTTTAAATTACATTTGGCTGACCGATTTGGAATCTCGAGTCTCCCACAAGATACAGAGCAGGAGAGGGTCAGGGTCTTTGGGAGTTAACTGGAGCCCAAGTGGGGAGTACAAAGCCTTAGTGAGGAGGGATCACTGTCTGCTGTCTGGTCCTCAGGCTTGAGGCTGACACTCCTCCCTGTCTTCTCCACCCTCCCTTCAGTGTAACTTCAGCAGTCCCAAGTCAAGTTCTGAGTGAATTTCAAGCTAGAGTCAAGAACGGAGCTATTGTTCTCTTTAACTTCTCCATGAAAGCCTGAGGTGTCTCCTCACTAGAATTTAGAGCTTTCTTTTCTAAAGAGGAGCTTGATAAGTATTCTAACATCCTATTCCATTGGAAACTCCATTCTCTTTAAGACTCTTCCTCCTGTTTGTTTCAATTATTCATTATCTTAGATCTACTTATCTTGTAGGAAATAAAAATGAAGGACTAGCTCCTTCATTTAGGGAAGAGTCAGAAGCTCTCTCCCATCTCTAAATCTGATGATGAAGCTATTTAAAAGAGAAACATGGTAAAAGAATGTTTTCTTCCTCCACAGGTAAATAATTTTACCAGGGACAAAAAGATAATGTTAACCTAATTATTTGCTATATGCTATTAAAAAGACTAATTGGAATTCAGACATGATTCATCCTCTTAAACTTTAGTTAAATCACCAGGGTGGGTCCTGGTGGCTCCGATAGTAAAGAATCTGCCTGCAGTGCAGGGGACCCAGGTTTGATCCCTGGGTTGGGAAGATCCCCTGGAGAAGGGAATGGCAGCCCACTCCAGTATTCTTGTCTGGAGAATTCCATGGACAGAGGAACCTGGCAGACTACATGGGGTCCATGGGGTCAGAAAGAGTCAGACATGACTGAGTGACAAACACACCCACAAATCACCAAGGTTCTAATTTTCTGAAATTACTTCTATACCACAATACTCTTTCAAATTTTATTGTCACTTAATTTATCAAAAGACCTTATGTCTTTTTTATAGAAATACCTGAGTGCATTGAGGTGATAAAACATTTGCATAGAAAGAAATGAATCATACTTTTAAAAAATATTTGATTATACACTAAAATATGTATAGGAATTTAGATATGAAGGAATCAATATGGATTGGAGGTATCAGCAAATTTTATAGAGAAAGTAGAATTAAAGTGTGTCATAGGAAACAGATTTTGCACTGTGTCCTAAAAGGAAAGAAAAAGAAATGCTAATATGAATGTGGGGAGAAGACAGAAGATGAGGGTTTACTGCTGTGTGAAAGTAACCCTGCACATGCTTAACTGGTGAAGCAAGGACTTACAGAGGCCTTTGAAATGGAAATCCAAGAACACCTCGATCAAAGTAGCTGTCCTACATGAGAATTGTTGCATTTTTTTTAATGGCTTTTCTGGCAGAAATAACATGTAGAACACATGGACCCCCTTCCTGAGACCCTCTTTATATGACTAGTATGGATAAACCTTTTTACTGATACAGAGTTTTCCTGGGGTAGTGTTTTTTTACTTATATCTCTGACTTAATTGTCTCACTCCTGCGTGGGGCGTCTATTGTCATTTGCACTTAAAAAGTAAGGTGGAAATAGAAGTCCTGGCTTCCACACTACTATATATAGAATGGATAACCTACAAGGACCCACTGCATAGCACAGAAAATGATACTCATATTTCGTAATAACCTATAAGGGAAAAGAATCTGAACAATTATGTATATATTCTTTTGTACATATTGTACATATACTATATATATTGCATATATAAGATACTATGTAATATATAAAATAGTATATATCACACATATACAATATTGTATATTATATATAGAAAATATTATATAAAATACATACTATATATAAAATAATATATATAGAGAAAATTCATATACATATGGATATATATGGATATATATTTGGATATATATATCTGAATCACTTTGTGATATACCTGAAAATAACACAACATTGTAAATCAAGTATACTTAAATAAAAAATAAAAAAAAAAAAAGAAGTCCTGGCTTCTAGCTCTGGCTCAGTTTCAGCTTGTATTGTGATTTGAGGCAAATCACTTCATTCTTCTAGGCCTCACTGACCTCATCTATAAAATAAGAGGGTTGAATTACATAATTTCTCTGGTTTTATGTGGTGCCAATATTTTATGACTCATGAATCAAGTGAAAATTCACCTGTTAATAAGATAAACAGGTGATCTTATTTTTTTTTTGGAAAGCATGAGAATAACTACGTTCTTGAAATTTACACAATCATAACATAATCTTCCATAAAATCTGTAAACACCTTGGATTTGAAACATAATTTTGATAAATATGTATCCATATACCCTGGTGGCCCAGTGGTAAAGAATCTGTCAATGCAGGAGACACAAGTTTGATCCCAAGGTCAGGAAGATCCCCTGGGAAAGGAAATGGTAACCCATTCCAGCATTCTTGCCTGTGAAAACCTATGGACAGAGGAGCTTCATGGGCTATAGTCTGTGAGGTCGTGACAGAGTCAGACGCGACTGAGCGACTCAACAACCACCACCACCCTGTGGTTATTCTGCGCTTTGGTGAATCCTACCTGTTCCAGAATTCCAAGTGTGTGAAGTTGCTCAGTCATGTCTGACTCATGGACTGTAGCCTGCCAAGTTCCTCTGTCCATGGGATTTTCCAGGCAAGAATACTGGAGTGGGTTACCATTTCCTTCTCCAGGGGATCTTCCCAATCCAGGGATCGAACTGTAGTCTCCCACACTGCAGGCAGACTCTTTACCATATGAGCCACCAGGGAAGCCCCTTCCAGAATTCCAAAGAATTAGCCATTTCCTGATGTCCAGTTGGCTGTCAGTATCCTTGAACAGCATCCTTCTAAACTGACCTTTTGTAGTAGCTGTTTTTACGAGAAAGATAATATTCCAGCAATAATAAAAATACACTAGTTTCTCTCCCCTATGTTCAACCAGAGTTTATATTCTAAGTCTTTATCGCAGGTGTTTCAAATGTCTCACATTTGTAAATGTGCTCTATTTTGTCCACATTTCCTTTCAAGCCGCTGATGAGACTGTACGGGATCCTGTTCTGTGTTCCTGGGGGAAAACAGGGAGCTCGTAGTTCGTGATTAGTGAGCAAAGACAGACAAGCCCAGGGCTGCCGCTTGAGTGGTGTCTGCTGGCCCCTCACTGTCTCTTCCTATTATATTACACTTGTGCTCTGAAGGATGTTTACCAGAGCCACACTCTGTGGACCCCTGTCATTTGTGTGTCTTTTCTCACCTTCAACATGATCTGGACTGGTGTTTTCATTTGTTAAAAACAACAAGGACATTCACTGGGAAACTTCTGCTGGAATCCTTTCAGGTCATCATAGCTATTTATTCTCTGTCATAAACTATAATTCTCCATTTCCCTTACCCCCACGTCAGGGGAGTCGGTGGTTTATGGTGGACAGTCAGTGCAATTTGAGTGAACAGTGGAAGATTTCAAAGAACTACTGAGAGATTCTGTAGCAGGTTGTAGCACTAAGAACAAAACATAAAACCTTCTTGTTCTCCATCACAGTTTGGCAGTACAAGAAGAAATGGGCTTCCCAAACGGCATAAAGGATTTAGAATTTGTGGTTATACCTATGAAAACAGTTCCTCTGAGGAAAGAAAGCAAATCATGGGATTGGATTAATAAGAAATTTCCTTTACATGATTAAAATGGCCCAGGGTCTGATCATTGGTCTCAGTCTGGGGTTGGTATGGAAGTTAGAGATTTTTTCAGACTTCTGTTTAACAGGAACATGAAACGCAGTTGTGGTGCTGTCATAAAGGCATGAATGACCGAGAGAGAGAGAAGCCTGAAGTGCAAGACATGTAGAACTGTAAACAAAAAGATTTGGAAAGAGAATGGGAGCAACAGGAATGCCTCCATATATTCAAACATGAAGGGGAATACAAATGCAAGGCAACAACCGAAAGATGTATGATCCTAGGTGTTTGAATTGTAGTGTTGACATTGTTGTAAAGTAATTTTTCTAATAGCTAAATGGTGGTAAAATCAAGGGTGTTGTTGAAATATTCCAGGCTTTGATTGTTGTTGCTGCTGTTGTTCAGTCACTCCCAGAAATCATGATAATCAAACTGGCTTCATTCTTAAGATGCCACTGATCTGACCTTCTTTCTTATTGAGAGTGTCACAGAAGCACCTTCAAAGCAGGGCTCCTGGTTGAGGCACCACCATGGAAAGAACCAGAGAGGTGGTCAATTCTGAAGACAACCATATTGATGAAAGAATGAATGTCAGCAGCTTCTTAGACATGGAATGGGGGGACGGGGTTGAGATCATATGGTTTTTTTTCCTACAGAAACAGTTTCCTCAAGACAGGGAAAGTTTCACATTTTCCCTGGACACAAATTCAGCAAGCACTGACTGTATACGGGTGCTCTACCTCTCAGGAGGGAACGAGCAGTCTCTGTTCTGAGCTCCAAGGGCATCACTGGTGAAGGAGCACTCGTGGAGAAGGTGGGCTCTCAGCAGAAGTCTTGGAGGCCTCAGGTAGGCACTGAGAGATCTGGGCTGGGAGCTCCTAGATTTAAGCTGTACTCTGAATCCCCACCCAACTCTGGAACATGCCCCCAGTCTACAGGAATGATACTATAGCTCAGGTGTGGATCATTCCTCCTGGGACATCAGGATTCACACTAGTAGTTTTCTTGAGTGTTTGTGTTTTCATAGTTACAGAGGGTCAGGAGACTTCTGTTGTTCAGTGGCTCAGTCATGTCTGAGTCTTTGTGATCCTATGGACTCTAGCCTTCCAGGCTCCTCTGTCCATGGAATTTCCCAGGCAGGAATACTGGAGTGGGTTGCCATTTCCTTCTCCAGGAGGTCTTCCCAACCCAGGGATCGAAACCACGCAGGTGGGTTCTTTATCACTGTGCCACCTGGGAAGCCCTCAGGAGAATTTACATGTCGAAAAAAAGCAACTTGAGAGCTACTTCCATTGAATGTGGAACAAGTGGCCATGCTCTCTTTCCCTCCATCCTCACTTTCACTCCTTGTATTTTCCTTCGAGATGAGTGGGGAAAGCGATTGGAAGTGTGAGTCTGGTTCATCAGGCTGAGTATGTGACTTGGGCCTGAGCAACTCGAGCTGTAAATCTCTGAGTACTTCAGGGGCTCTGTGGTGCCTTGAGTATGAGGGTGAGGGCTAAGACAGTGATGTTAGCACAGCTGGTATCCTGCTCAGCTCCACAAGTCCAACGCTCCTGCTGAACCGAGGGAGGGCAGCCGGACAGGAGCACACTACTCTCTCACAGCCCTGGGCAGGCTGGACCAACTGGCCATGGTGCCTTTGGGGTAACTCCAAGAAAATCAAGGAGGAATCTTGATGGCTAAAAACTTGAGGACATGATTCTCCAAAGGTTCCTAAGACTTCAAAGCCCTAGAACTCAAATTTGGGGTGAAACTGGTTCAGAGGTCTTTCAGGACTGTTCTTGAGTTCTTGGTGAGTTCAAGGTCAGCGTCAGCTGGGGTGGGTAGGTGTTGTAGCACTAGCCCTGATGCCCTTGATGCCTAACTCAGCAACAGCATGGAGCCTTGAACAAACAGTGAGGGATTATTTTCTTTTTCCAGGAAGATGCATGGGAAAAACAGAAATCCTTCTTATCTGTTTGAATATGGCTTTTCCTTTATAACTGCATTTGTGTTGATGTGGGTTTGTTGAGGTGACATAACCAGGGAATTGTTCGGCTCCTCGGTTATGAAACTGTGTGAATGAACATAGCATTACCTAAGACAAATGAAGTCCAAGGCAATCTCTTCTCCTTTCCCCATCTCTGGAGATGTCCAGAGAATATAGAGAGGAGTGAAATATTTCTTTAGCCCTCTTTGACAAAACAGGCTTCAAGGAGCATATGAAAAGATCTCTCTGACAGTTCAGGTCTGGTTGAAGATTTAGAAGCAACAAACAAACATCAGAACTGCTGTGGGTTCTTGGTGTATGAACTTGAGGGCACCAAAACCTGTATTTGCACCTGGAAAGTGGCATTTGGCCCTAGCACTTTGATGAGCATGGGAGCCAAGGAAACAGTTTCACTGTGGATACACAGTGAAGAGGTATAAACCAGACCTCTGACATGACTTTAGCTCCTTTATCATCAATTTCTTGTATTCCAGATGATCAACTGAACTCAGAGGAAAAGAAGAAGAGAAAGCAGCGGAGGAACAGGACAACCTTCAACAGCAGTCAGCTGCAGGCTTTGGAGCGTGTCTTTGAGCGGACACACTACCCAGATGCGTTTGTGCGAGAAGACCTTGCCCGCCGGGTGAACCTCACTGAGGCCAGAGTGCAGGTAACCAGAGTACTCCCCACCTCAAGGGCACATCTCTGAAGACTGTTGAAAAACACCACTTGTAGATTTCAGACCAGAGCTGATAGTAAGAAAGATTATAAATGGGCAGCATGAGGACAGAATCAGTTTTTGACTGTGTTTCTTTTGGCAGAAGCATATTTTAAAAAATCAAAGTGAAGGCCTTTCAGTAGGGCAGAATATGCCTTGCTAGTGGTCTCACTCCTCTCATTGTTTCCCGCCTTTCCAGATTCATGTTATAAACATTGTCCATCAGCGCATTTGACTCTGCACCTTCCCCACCACCTTGCCCCAGCTTTCAACTTGAGCAGTCAGGTGCTCAAAGAGATGAACTCTCTGTCCCCCACCTCAGTTTTCTTCCCCAGACTTTGGGAATGTCCAAATCTCCAAGAAACATATTTATAGTGATGGACATGGATGGCAGTGGGGAATGAACACATCAAAGATCTTGAACTTAGAAACTGCATTAAGAGCACATTTAAGTAGGTGATTTTGTGTTTCTGTGAAGTGAAGATGGGTAAGTGTATGTAAAACAAGGTGAAGAGAGAATAGTAATTCTTTCAAATATTAATGCCATGGCTCATCAACTACAAGCCAGGCATCTAGAAATAATACAATCTGTGATTAGAAATAATAATGATGATAATAATAACTAATATGAGTTGAACCCTTATATGCCAAACAGTGTCCTTAGTTACATAACTAATCTGTCTAATCCTCACCCCAATTCAGTGAGGTGGATAATATTATTCATCTGACAGATACGGAAACTGAGACTCAGAAGTTAAAGGATTGTGTATCACGTGACACAGCTAGGAAGGGGCTGAACTAGAATTTGAAGACACATATGCAGATCTAGAGTTCATGTTTTTAAGCATTACAGTAGGTTTTAAATAAATACATAAATACAAGTCCTCTGGCTACATGCTTTTTCAAGCAGTGTTTTGCTATCTCTGCTCAGAGTCCAGATTTGATTATCTTCCATATTGCTAGAGGTAGGCTTGTCTTCCCTAATAAATTATTGTTTGTAAATCTGTGTCCAGTCTGAGATTGAAGAATTTCTTCTTGAAAAATACTTTTTTTAAAAATGTATTTACTTTTGGTTCTGCTGCATCTTCATTGCTGTGCGGGCTTTTCTCTAGTTGCAGAGAGCGGGGGCCTACTCTTCATAGCAGTGCATGGGTTTTTCATTGCGGTGGCTTTTCTTGTTGGGGAGCATGGGCTCTAGAGCACAGACTCAATAGTTGCGGTGCACGGGCTTAGTTGCTCTGCAGCATGTAGGATCTTCCTGGACCACAGATCAAACCCCTCTCTCCTACTTTGGTAGGTGGAATCTTCATCCCTGAACCACTGGGGTAGGCCCTGGGCTTGAAGGATTTCTTTGTGCAAACGATAACTCTCTTGATGGGGGACTTGGGCTAGGGTGTGGACGGGTGTGGAGGCTAGGAACTGTATGCAGAACCCTATACTGTGAGAGATATTTGTTGAGTTGAGGGAGAGGGTCTGAGAGGTTGCCTCAGCCTGAAGACAGTGTGCAGGCATTGTCCCTGTGAAATGGGGATTTCACCCAGAAGTCCTCCCCAGGAGAGAAAAAAATGGTTTTGACAAAAGGAGTAAGTTGCCTGGGCGCTGTGGTACCCACAAGGATAGATTAAGAGAAGGCAGATGTGAGGATGCTGATATTACTCTGTGGGAGTCTCTCGGGGCTCAGATGAGAGTGGTCCACAGGCACAAACTCAGTTGTGCTCTCTCTATCCTGCTGTCCAAAGCACAACTCTGAGGTCTGCCTTCCCACACCCTCTTCCCCCATGCTGCTCACCACAGATCTCCAAACACGCTCCCTGTTTCTACTCTTAAACCCTTTCTTCTCTCCTCCAAAACCCATATTTTTTATGCCCCAGGCTTGGCCTACAGTGGCATAATAAATAATTTTAGGTCAATAACTCACAATGCCTGAAAGTACCACTTTTGCTATGGCGATTTGAATTTTAAATAAGGGAACCTGAACAGGGCAATGCTGGGAATTAACAAAAAAAGGTGTAAGAGCAATTTTGGATTAGGGAGCTAAATTGGTCCCATCACAATAAGCAAATGACTTTCTTATATGTTGAAACTGTTTTATCTTCTTCCTTTTCCATCCTACTATGTTCTAAAGTCTTTTAGAATTGTGAACATTTCCCATGTAAGCAGGACAGAGTTCTCCCTTTGTGACTTTATTCTTCCTCTGTGAAGACTTACCCTTTGCCAGTCTGAACCACTGCCTCTGAATCTGGCCTTCTTTATATTTATGGCCTTTATCACAATGTGACATATATTATATTGAGTTGTATGCAGGCCAACTTCCCCAGCTAGACTGTGAAGTTCTCTTGGATGGAAGCCATATCTTATCATCTTTACAATCTCATTTTTTCCCTGTCTTTTTTTTCTTTCAAATATTTATCAAGCATCTGTTATTCTCTTGGAACTGGTTTGGGTTTGCTGGGGATAAATAATAAACACTGGCTCTTTCCTCAAAGATGTTCCAGACTGGGAGCAGAGAAGACAAATGTGCAGATCATACTGTTATCAGAGCATAAGATGATTCCTACACTAAAGGAATGTTCAAGAACTAGTGATAGATCAGAGGAAGGAATGATTAAATCTGCCTGGGGAAAAAGAAAATATATGAACGTTGAGTAGTCATTCTATGCCAAGTCTCACAACAACCTGTGAGTTGGTATTATCATCTTTACTTGATTGTGAGACAAAGGATCAGAGACATATATAACTATCCAAGCACAAATCTTTAAGTCATGGAGCCAGTATTTTTCTTTAACTCTGGTAGATTTTAAAGTCACGTTCCTTCCACTCTAACATTTCACAAAGAAGGTGATGTTCAAGTTAAATCTTAAAAAAAAAAACCATGTCTTTGGCACCTGGATAAAAGGGGAGAATACTGCAGACAGAGAGAACATTGGGTGTGAATACATATAGGTGGGAAAATAGCCAAATGCATTTGGGAGTCTTAACCCCAGAGTAAGATCTGAAATGATGAAGCACCAGTGCATGAGGGCCAAGTGATACAGAATGTGGCTGAATCAATGGACAATGAGCTAATTCTTGAACAGTCTTTGTTCTAGAATAAAGATAAGATATTATCTTTGATATGTTTGATAAAACATTTTGATTTTATTCTGTGGGTGACAGAGTCAGTGGATGATAGAAAGCTAAAGAGAAGCACTAATATAATTATATCTGCATTTAAAATGATAACTCTAATAGGAATGTGAAGGACACCTTAGAAACAAAAGAGCTGAAGCCAGAAAAGATTCTTCCTCTACTGATTTGCACCCTGGCCTTCCATGGGGCACCAATCACGTGGTACTCTATGTGAATGTTGCCAGCTAGCGCTGTAAAATTGTCCTACTCTGCACTGTAGGATTTCTTTCTCCCACACCTTGTCATGCCTTTCCAGAACTGTACCTAAAATTCTTGCATTGCTGTCTTTCAAATTTACATGTCTATCTTCTTTTAGTAGACTGTGAGCTGCTTATGAGCAGAGAGTAAGTCTCGTCTCTCCATCGCAGTATTTAGGCCAGGAACTAGAATGCAGTCTCCACAAAGACTTTGTGAATGAGTAAATGAAGAAATAAAATTCCACAGCAGTACAAAAGAGTTGTAAGATCATGAGTCAGATGTCCTTGAGCTCAAAAACTCAGCCATTTTTTACTTCTGTGAACTTCAACAGAGTCCATCTCATTGAGATGGTTTTCTCAACTCTGAAATAGAAATAATAACACCTAATTGTGGAATTGTCATAACTATGAAAAATGTAGGTAACATGTTTGTATAAATTCTTAGCCCTAGTAGCACTTCGGAGAAGGCAATGGCACCCCACTCCAGTACTCTTGCCTGGAAAATCCCATGGATGGAGGAGCCTGGTGGGCTGCAGTCCATGGGGTCGCTAAGAGTCGGGCACGACTGAGCAACTTCACTTTCACTTTTCACTTTCATGCATTGGAGAAGGAAATGGCAACCCACTCCAATGTTCTTGCCTGGAGAATCCCAGGGACGGGGGAGCCTGGTGGGCTGCCATCTATGGGGTCGCACAGAGTCAGACACGACTGAAGCAACTTAGCAGCAGTAGCACTTAATAAATGGTAGAGTTTTTATTAGCTGTCCTCAATGGTATCAGTGCTGCCCATTTCCTTGGAAGCCTGCAATTAAATATACTCCAACCAGCTTCCAACTTTCAGTATCTGAATTTCTGTTTTACAAGTTTCTTTCTAGAACTTCAGGAGACATGCCAGAAGTGTTGGAACATTAATAGCCAGTGACTGACAGGAGCCAATGTATGAATCCACAACTCTTTCACCCCTCCAGTGGGAGGTGTGTGCCCTGTGTTACCCTTAGGGTCCCTCAAGGACTAAGCTCCCACAGACAGAGCTGGTTCAGTAGCACAGCAGTTAGAGGCTGCTTTTCTTCTGTTACTTCCTCCCTCTTCTGTGGTTATTCCTTGCACCTCCCAGATAAACAATTTGCTTCTGAAATCCTTAACGCAGCGTCTACTTCTGGGAAGATGGGAGATTTTCTTTAAATATCCAACAAGTGTCATAAAAGCAGATGATGTTTCTGCCCTTTGAAGAACTTTGAAGAAACTTTAAAAACATCATTATACCTGTGGCAGAAGTCTGGATGAGATTTTTCTTTTTTATTATAATTCCAAAAGAAATTATAATCCACAATTTGCTGTCAAATGGGCTCGTCATGGGTTCAAATGGGTTCCCATATCTGGTGGCTTGATCATTGGAAGCACCTTTTAGTCTTTGTTCTTAATAGCCCTGGTACATGGCCCACTGGGGAAGGATTATGGCATGTTCTCGAAAGAATCCCATGCTTAGTTTATATCTTCCTTGGGAAGGTATTATATGGTAAAAATCAACCAGGAGTTTATTCATGGAACCTCTCCTTTGTTTTTCCTCTCCCTCCTCATGCCCTTCTCTCCTTCTGACAATCTTCCAGGTGTGGTTTCAGAACCGAAGAGCCAAATTCCGCAGGAATGAGAGAGCCATGCTGGCCAATAAAAATGCTTCCCTCCTCAAATCCTACTCAGGAGACGTGACTGCTGTGGAGCAGCCCATCGTACCTCGTCCTGCTCCAAGACCCACTGATTATCTCTCCTGGGGGACGGCCTCTCCGTACAGGTGAATGACTGGCCCACTCTCCCTTGCTCCACCTCCACACATTTCTCAGCGGTTGGTCACATTCAAAGCTGCTTGTGCAGCTGGCTGACATTTCTTACTGGGTTAACCTCTTCAGAGACATTCAACTTGCTGACATCCCCAGATTTTCACAGGAGATCACTAGTTGCCCCAGGAGCAGGGTCTGGGGCAGAAGAGAGAGGGGCAGGCCAACAGCAGTCTCCTCTTGGACTCAGGAACTCTTGCAAAGGTTTCAAAGATGGGGAAGAATCTAAAAGAAAAAATCATTAAGCTATGCCCAGAGTCCCTCTTGCAATCATTCTGGAACAAAACTTTATTCCATTTCCAAACTGGATAGATCGGTTGGATTATGCTCAAGTAGGAATTTAACACATAAGGCTCTAAGTGTAGGACCAAAGGCAAACTTCACAATAAAACTGATGTGGAATGAAAAGAAGTAAGGAAGGGGAAAAAGAAGGAGAGAGACAGAGAGAGAAGGGAAAAAACCCAAGATCATTCAGATCACTCTAATGGCCATAGTTCTTTATTAATAGGTGGGAATGTCTTATGATCCAAGATGCTTTCCTATTCTATTGCTAGTTCTTGTCAACTTATTTGAAGTTCTTTTGGGGTTAGTTTGTGTGGGTTTAAGAAATATATATATGAAAGCAGTGTATAATTTTCACTAAATTTTTATATTTAAAAGGTGAAAAATATGAAGGAAGCAAATAACATAATATTATTTCAATTGCTTGGAAAGCTTTTAACTTTCATTGATTATGCTGTTCAGAAAAAAACAGACAAATGCCAGAGGGAAGCTGAAACACACGTGCCTAATGCATTGTCATCAGTCTAAAGTGTCTATTTGAACCTAAGCCTGAGTACTCTTAGAAACCAGGTCAAGGCTCTGTGTTCTCTGGCCAATTGCAGCAGAGGAAGAAGTATTTACAAACCACTTACTATGCTCCTGTTTACCTTTTTATTGTTAAGGTTAATTAAGAGTTTAAAGAGAGGTTTTAAACTAAGTATAAGAGATTATCTCCCAGTTGATGCTGAGTTCCTGATGTGAAATGCAACATTAGTGAAATGCTGATAGTTTCAAATTTGATCTAATTAAAGCAAAAACCTTACCTAAATATTCTTTCTGTTTGAAATCAATTCCTTGAAAGAAATGCCATAAATGCATTTGGAAATTTCTTTTCAATTCCCCATTATGAAATTAGCCTGAATTGCTTTGGTCTATGCTTAGGAAATTGGAAATTACTATTGCTCTTAGACATAATATGCTTTGCTAATTTCAAAAGATTAGTCCTATTTGTGTGTCCTTTTTAAAATTTAGACTCCTCTCCCAAAGGATTTACTGAAAAATATATTTTGCAGGCCATTACAAAATCACATATTCTTTAATTTCTTAAATAAGTGAAAGATTGCTTTGGTGGTTTTTTTTTTTTATAAATATTGATAACTCATAGACTCATTAAATGGTTTGGGAAATGGATGTGGATCAGAGCTTGAAGTCTCTGGTTTGAATTTGGTCACAACCAGGAAGTTTAGCTCCTTTTTATTTATTCCTGGATCCTAGTAAGGAACTTTTTTTACCAGCTGTAATAACCCAGATGGCTGTCATGTGGTCCTTACCAGTGAGAGATGGAGGGCAGTATACTGCATAGTGGGGATGAAAACCTTAATATTGGACTAGATTACTTGGACCTCAGCAGAAGTTCAAATCCCATGCCTGCATTATACATACTTTGTATATGGGCATCTAACTGAAATTATTAGCATGCAATTTATGTATGCCTTTTGGGAAAGTGTTATATTTTAATTTGAAAGATTGTGTAGAAATACTAGATACACTTTTAAAAAAACACTCATAATTCCACCATCTTGAGATAACTAGTGTTTATTTTTGCAATTAGAGTTCAGTATTTTATATAGTATAGACATAGTGTAAATACTATTTTGTATTCTGCTCCTTTCACTTAAAATCATATAACCTAGTTACTTCTTATTCAATTCATGGTATACTTTTATATCTTTTCTCTCTTAGACACAGAGTTTGTTAAAAAATAATTAAAAATTTCACAGAATCTGACTGTTCATATTCTGTATGAAGAATAAATTAATCTCCAGATTTAAGTAGAAAAATGATGGTTTAAACAGTAATTTAATCAACAATTATGTTTTTGACCCAGTGTTGACTGAAGTGTTTATATTTTGATTAATTTCAAAAAGTGGCAAAAAATTATTTTGTTCCTTAAAGATATTTCTGCTGTGTTTAGAGCCAAAATACTCATTATGATCTCACATTTTGAAGCTTGGTAGGAAATATAAGTGTTTTTAAGGAAATATAAAAGAAAACCAAGTGATGAAAAGCAAAGGAAATGATAAATCTTTTGTGTTATGGAAAATTAACTCGCTATTTCTGTTGGTACTATTATGTCAAATTAGTTATCTCACATGTGACATTCATTAAAAAGCATTTCTCTTGGTTAATCCTTGGATGCTCCTGTGTGGCAGCTTTGTCCTTGATCTGGTTCCAAAGAAGAGACTGAACACTTGCCCAAATTTAAGCCTTTGGCACGCAGAGTTAGAGCCAGGGCTCATGAATCCTGTTTCTGTCTAATGTATTAGGCCATATAACCCTACTTTCATTCACATTAAATCTTACTCTATTGAAAATAGTAAAAAGAATAAGACTGGAAAACTACGTAATCATGCCTGTTTGATTCAGGATTTGTCTCAGATGTGGGAAGCATGCCTGCCACTGAGGTCCATGTTCTGGAGTGTGTGGGCATTCCCTGGCATGAGTGAGACATGCAACCCAGGGACTTTGAGGAGACAATTTTGCCAGAGAGGACAGTTTGCTGACTTCCACAGCTCTCCCCTGGAAGAAGAGAGGAGGAAACCAAGTCTCAAAGCAGATAGCTTGCGTATGGTCAGAATTATAACCTGGGAAACAGCCAACATTTTTTTTTCTGGGTGTCTTTTATATCCAGAGTGGTGGTTGTATAATTAATCATCCAAACTGGGACACTTGTGAGAGTAAAAGGGGGTTCTATTAATAATGACACAAGGACAACAGGCTTAAACTGGGATTTTCCCTGGCAAACTGAGACATATGGTTCACTCTATTTATAGCATGTCCTGACCTCCTTCATTACCTCGAGGATATTAGAGGTGATGATGTCAGGCAGGCAACTGAGTCGCCCAGAGTAGCAAAGTAGTCCCTAACTGGACACTACTGTCCTGGCAGGTGTCTTCTTTATCTACCCAAAGCCAGTTGAAAAAAGCTTGTCTTCAGCGCGCATACTCACTGGTTTGCTCAGAACTGTTTCCTTAGGCAACTGAAAGCACACACAAGCACCAGAGTTATTAAGACTCCTTGACTTGTACAGTTTTGCCTCTTGGGCAGCAGTGATTTACCAAGTCCTGGACTTTTGACTGTTGTTTTGAATGAAGTAGTCAAGAAACCTTTCCTCAGGGACATCCTTTCCTGTGAAAGATAGATAAAGAATGGTCTGGCTCTGCAGTACTGGTCTGGAGTGCCATTTCCAGAGGGAGGGCTGGGCTTCAAAGGAAACTAGTGACAAGTGAAAGAGAGGCCAGTGATCCTTATCCACGATTTCCCTCCCCCAACCTTCTCCTCCTCCTCCCCTCATTTGATCGTGGTCACAGTGCTGCCTGACATCTGCTGAACGCATTTGGCTCATTTCTCCCTTTCACACTTTCAAAAATAGATCCTCCTCCCTCCCAAGATGTTGTTTACACGAGGGGCTTCATAACGGATTCTAACGGAAGACACTGAAAAGGTAACTTGTCAGAGGGGGAAGAGGGTGGCTGCTGGGGGTAGGGTGTAAGTGGGAATTAAGTATGTTCAAGAAAGCGGGGCTTACAGTCCTAGACATGAAAGCGGTGAGGTCTTCCAGGGGGAAATACTATTGGAAACCAGAACTGCAAGAAAAATATGTCCATAGAGTTCAGGGTAGCCTGATAGCCTAGAGAAGGGCTCTTCAAGGATTACTGGGCATATGAATCACCTGGGATCATGTTACAGCGCAGACTCAGATTCAGTGAGTCTAGGGCAAGACCTGGGAATTGCACATCTAACATGCTCCCATGTGATGCCCAGGCTGTGGACACTTGGTACATGCTTTGAATAGTGAGGCTTTAGAGGATATAGGACAGAGGTCAGAAGAACTATGTTCTTGTCCTGGCTCTTGTTGCTCTTCAGGCCAGTTGAGTCATGGATCTCTTATGTGCCTTGTATCTAAGATTGAGCTAGTAAGAATTTCCCTATTATATATCACACAGGGGCGTTTGGAACCTATGGTTAAGCAATGTGCATTTCAAAAAGAAAAACAAAAATCACTGAGACAGCAGAAAGATGCAAGACTTCATATATAAAACATTTTTAGAGGAAAAATGTTTACAATGGCAGATGGATCACTGAACATGCAGTGCAAACTGAAGTCTTAGTAATGAAATATGGTCCAAATGTGTCTACTTTAAAAGCTAAATGCACATTTAAAGAGATCAACTTCTAAGTTTTAAAAACAGAAGTTGGAAATGATTACTTAAATTACAAAAAATCACTTCCCAAAGGATTTATCGGGTCTCTCTTTAAAAGTTTAAATTCCCCTAGGAAAACTCATATTGAATTTTATGAGATGGAAGCACGTAAACCTCTGTTGTTCTTGCACTGACAACAGAACAAACCCAAGAGATGATCTCCAACCTTTACACATCACAAACAGACTCACAAAAACCTCAAGCTCTATAGCCTTTGGAAAAATCTGAGAACCCCTAGGATCCCAGAAAGACACACAGACTTCTTGGGCTGACAGATCTGTCTTTGGGGTGAATTTTTCCATAGTTTGTTATCATTTGTCCAGAAGGATCAAATAGAAAACAAAGAGTTGAAAACTGAGTCAGGTATTATCCACCCCCACCCTCAGCTCTCCTTAATTGTTTTGTGATTGGTGGGATCTACATTCTGGGTGACTGGAAAGCAGAAGGGGAGATGTTCGTAAGTTTCCTGGCTTCCATACCATAGTATTTTCCATACTTCCTTTGGTGTTAGACAGGCATTTTAACATATTATTCCTCAGGACAACCTCTCAAGGTAGGTTGAAATTATCAAAAATTATTTGTCCCCAAGTGAAAACAGAACTCTAACCCTGCTGGTGGTTAGCATTCTGCTGTCTATGGCTGAGCTCCATCTGTTAGGAATCTCCAAATAAGGAGATGGAAAAATTTCAAGCTTACTTAAATGTGTCAGCTCTGTGCAAGTTCCAGAGCAGATTCGCTGAATCAACAGATGGGATACAAGTATTTCTTTTTCATCTCTGGTTCCTCAATGCCTTTTATTCATCAGTGTGATTTCTTGGTCACGGACACAAAGAACTTTACATTCTTAAAAACCAAATAGAAATGCTACTTTGGCCAAATGCTATAAGCCCAGTCTTAGTACTTATCTCATGTCTCCATCCTGTTAGGGGAATAGGCAGAAGGTAAGATCAATGGGCAAGATCTCTAGGTGTCAGTAAGCAAGCTTTTTGTGTTATCATGTGCTTAATAAATTAATTAGTTTTAACCTCATCTTTTTAGCCCAGGAAACTTAATCCTGTTTAGGAAGGCCATGATCTGAATGGCCCCCAAAATTTGGTTGAAAACAGCTTATTAACCTCATTGGTTTCTGTCTTGTGAGAAAACATTTCAGAGTTCTCTTTATTTTCCTAACACAGAGCTTCAGAAGTTTTGATGACATGGAAAACAGGTGGTCATGAACAATCTTTCAGATTGGCAGCCACTCAAGGCTTTCTTGCATCTGTTGTTACTTTTGGAAGTGGGTCCTCTCCATCATATTTCTAAGGCTTTTTAAAAGCATGACTAAGCTGCTTTTAGATTAATTTTGTCTTTTCTGACAGTAACATGTCTTGATTGGCACTGGTATGTCAAGGGACTGGTCCCTACTTGCCTAAATGGCACTTTTAATTTAGGTTGAGAGACTAGACTCATGTCAAACTACTGGAGGGAAAACAGACTCATTTTCTTTAGTATATGCACAAAATATTGCTGAGGTCTCTGCCTATAGAGTTGTGTATTCCAAGCATTTATTTAGAGGCTGTGAATTAAGACAGTCTCTGTTTCTTCATCTTACTTCTTATGGCTATGCAATGCTGAAATGTTAGACCAATTTTTGAAAGTTTATAACTTTTCTAAACATTTATCAAGTGAAAATCTTATCACTTATCAAGCATCTAGGATATTGCAAAACTCATTCGTTAATAGCAACTTCTTTCTTTTTTATTCTGATAACTTTCTAACTTGAGAAATACCTATAAGGCATTACCATGGTCTCAAAACACAGTGGTGTCTTTATAAAAGAACCACAGTACAATTAGACAAGAGTGCTGTTCTCAACTCTGCAAACACAGCCTGTTGTTTAAGGAAAGGTGTCTCAGTGAAAATCTAGTCTCCCAGGTAAAATACAACTCTAATTTCACTAATTTGGGTTTGAGATGGGAAGTGGATCAGCATTCATCTCATTTGGAATATTAACATTTGGCCTGCATTAGAGACAGAGTCTCAATATTTCCAAGAAATGTGTTACCATACTAAGTCTTCAGACTAGAAAACCAGATGACACTAGTAAATTATGAAGTGTACAGCAACATGGTTGTATAATAGACAAAATTGAAATCACAAGTAAAATACACATTTCTAGAAAACAGTAACAGCATTTTCAGCAAACTAATCCCCCACAGTTCTAATTCCCTTTGTCAACTAAGGAAAATGGACTACACCCTTGATTATCAAAAGAAAGAGAGAATCTCTATTAAATGAAACTTTCCTTGTCCAGAATCTCAAAGAATGTCTCAAGAAACTGAGTCAAATACTTAAAAGCACAGTATTCCATGTTTGCCATATTTCCAGTTTGCCATCAGAGAACTTTTTCTCTTTTTGCTCTCTCATGAAATTTTACCTTCCTGTTTTCAGAAGCCATTCAATTTTATTCTCAGTATTTAAGAAAAAAAAAACAGATAACTCAAGATCCCAACTTATCTCCTATACATTTAAACTGGTACCATATATCATCTTTAGGACTTAATTCTCTCACAGAAATCTGGCTAAGAAAGGCTGATTTGGTTGATTTCATAATATACAATTTAGGTTCATTTCCTAAATCCAGTTGTCTCTTTTCTTAGATACGTAGATTTTTTTCTTTGAAATCTTAGATTTCAGTATATCCTAGAAATTTCTCAAGTATGTGATTTATGGATTTGCATTTCTTTCTGATAGGGTCTTGAATGGAAGCATGTAATTCATGTAGAATTTGAATGACAATATGTAAATGGATTTTGAAAATAAGTGAAACTTCTTGGTATATTGTAACAAAAGAAAAAAAACTTGTCCCATTTTAACAGGTTGTTCTGATTATTTTTTTTTTCACTCCTAATTAAAACCTACTGAATTGAGACTGTTTTTCAGCTGTTGTCTTTTGGTAGATAGTGGTTGGAGTAATAGTCTATTCTGTAAATCTAACCTGCACCAATATTTATTCATTTTTGGGTTACTGTTAAAAGCTATTTGTGGTGGATTAAGAATATGCAGTCATCAGCCCCTGCTTTTGTTATGTCCCTTCTGATTTTTCTCATTCTAGTAAGATGCCAAAATTAATGGGAAGGACTGGTTCCTTAAAATCAAAGTCTGTTGGTAAAATACTTTTAGAAATCATTACTCACAGCAGGGTGACAGAGATCACTGATACTGAGCAGTAATCAGTTTAATCATACAGTACCTAGATATTTCTCAGTTACTTATCTATTCACTAAATACTTTCTTGAATGCCAAATATGTCCTAGATATGGTGTGAGCTCTACCTGGAGGCACAGTGGTGAACAAGGCAGATGTGGTGTCTCATCTATGAAGCTTATAGTTGAGGAATTAAAATTAAGTGCTGAAAGGAAAAGTACAGGGTGCTATAGATGAACCTAACTTTGTCTAGACAGTTAAGATCAGGTACCCAGAAAGGAGTAAGAGTTTTCATTTTCAAAAATGAAAGAGTGTAGCATTATTTTGGAACGCTTCCGAGTCTTCCTCCTGCGATAGGACACCCATATAAACACTCACACATACCAGTGTTATAAGGGTCTTAAATTAAGGATGTATATTTCTAGTAAGACATATTATAATTTTTAACCCAGTTTTCCTGGGTTAATTGCTAGTAATTGAGCTGGAACAAGCTATTGTGAGTCTTGACTATAATTCTTGACTTGAAGTCTTGACTGCATGGTATCCCAAATAAGTATTAATGATATGTAATCTTCCTATTTGTAGAGTAGCTTTAGTTTTTTTCTCTTTCTGGTCCAACACTTGATCCCCAGAACCACAAACTCCTGTGTGGCTGACAAAATTGTACAGGAATGCAGGCACCAGCAGAGCACATGTCATTCCATTTATAAGTCTATCTCATTCCAGCCCTCAGTTGAAAGGTATTTTGCTAATCTTAGAAACAACTAGAAATATGTTCATTTAATTAAAATGAGTTGTTCCTTTATATCTATTTAGTATCAAGTAATAGATACCTTGCATCCTAGTCTAAGAAATCTTTACTTTTCCTTTTAAAGAAATTCTTAGATGCAATTAACAGAAAGCCACTAATTACAAATTTCTGTCCAGTGGTATTCCTAGGTCTTAATTACAGTCTCTGACTTTGGGCTTTTCTCCACAATAAGAACAGTCAGAAACAATTACCTCTGAGGTTAGGAATACTGAAACTGGATCATTTGCTAGTTTATATAGGATATCTAAACATTTCCAAAATAATGGACACGGCATGCAGTGTAAGCTGCTCAAGTACTTTTGAGTAAAAGTTATAAAATGAAGGCCAATAGGGATGGAAACTTCTTGATTCTGCAATACTTGGTACCATCAACCAGTGGATCAAGAAAGCCAGAGAAGTCATCTTAGGTTGTTTAACTGGTTCTTCAAGGAAACTATTTAATATGGTATTCAGTGATTATCTAAAATGCGTTAAAATGTGTTAGAATTCAAGTCAGCTACCTAGAGTGAGGAAGGCAAAATGTCCTTTAGTTTCTTTTTCCAAATGCCTCCTTCTCTTCCTTCTCACTCCCAGAAACTATTGATAGAGGCAGGACAAGATTAAATACTGTTTTAATTGGTCAGCTGATGAAACACCTGCTATCCACCATAAGCAGCTTTCGTCTCTCACCCCAGAAATAAATCATTACTCACTGTATCCAACACAGAAAATACTTCCCCCCTCACCTTGTTCCACTCTCCACTGCTTTCCCCTGCCCTTCAAAGCACTTGCCACTAAGGACCTTCAACACACTAAGGGCCTTAGACTAATGAAAACCTGGGGCTGTGAGGGACCTCAGAGGTCATGTAGTCCAACCTGCCTGCCCCCATCCTGAGAGTTGCACCCAGCTGGGGCACAGACTTGCGACTTCATGAAACTAATGCCTCTTATTCTCCCTGCTCTCTCCTTTGTCCCTACAGCGCCATGGCTACTTATTCTGCCACATGTGCCAACAATAACCCTGCACAGGGCATCAACATGGCCAACAGCATTGCCAACCTGAGACTGAAGGCCAAGGAATATAGTTTACAGAGGAACCAGGTGCCAACAGTCAACTGAGGAAAAAAAATAATTAAACAGGCCTAAGAAGAAGTCAAAAACCATAAGACACCTATCCTGCTCTGTCATTTCTACATCTGCTGGAAAAAAAATAAATAAAAACAAACAAACAAACAAACAAACAAAAAAACCAGAACTAAACTATTGGGACCATGGCAGAGAAAAGCAGGAGAGGAGCAAAATGAAAAGTAGTTAACAAATGTTCCTCCTCCCTCTGGGATACCACCACCACTTGCTTCTGTGTGTGTTAATTTTGTTTTTCCTTCTATTCATATGCTTTGCTTAATATACTCTGAGCTTCTTCAGTTAAGTTCAGCCCACCCACCCCCATGATTGTATGGGTTTTAAAAGAATCGACAGCAGCCAAAGAAACCATATATGTATATATATATTCAGAATACTTGCCTATAGTCTCCTCAGTGAACCTCAGTGCCTTACCCCACCCTTCTTCCCAGTTCTCTGAACAGAAGCTCTAGGAACTTCTGAAAAGCCAAAGTCTTTCTGAAGAATTTGTGCCAGACATAATTCCTTTGCTCATTGTCTCCATCTCTGTTGGTCATGGTAAGGTTCCATCAGCTACTATGGGGTGGGGGGGTGGGAAACAAAGCAGTTGTATACAACATCTGGTCACTGGCCTGTCTAATCCAACGTGATTGGCTACATCTGGCTAATTCTAAGCTCTAAGCTCTAGATTTAAGCTCTAAGCAATAGAGGATAATATCACCTCACTACTACCCCTCACCCCTATCCAAGCAAACAGCCATCTTAAGTTAAAGATATTTGTTGTTTCTTGAGTAATTTGCTAACATAGGCTTATTTGATAGAAGACATATTTTTCACTTGAGAGAGGAAGAGACATTTCTCTAGGAAGACAAACACTAAGTTGTGAAAGGCATGGCCTACATCTCTTTGGTGCCTTAAGGGTAGTCAGATGCACACTTATATATATACTGTATATATTTATATATTATATATATATATATAAAATATTCTTGCAAGCTTGAGTTTGCAGTTTCTCAAACACTACCAAGAGCAAATTTCACACCATCATCAGTGTCCTTATTTCTACCGTGGTAAGACTTTTTATTAGGGATCTTGTTTCCTTTCTTTCTCTACACAAAATTCTCACTATGGCCACAGAGCAACTGATAAAGCAGCTGTTTGAGAACAGTTATAATTTTCACATTAGCATTTTAAATACATTAGAAACAATCGAGGCTATGAAAATGTCCTTGAGTTTGGCACCTGAACTCTGGTGAAAGGCTGATACATACTAAACTAGCATGAGAATTAGACTTAGCAGAGGAAAAGCCATTTAGTTATCTGTCCTTTTCCCACTCAACAGGAATAGGAAAGATACATGATTCAGTGAAATACTTAAAGGTTTATCTAAATTCTAAGAATCTGAAAGGCAATTGTTGGCTATTTGTGTCTTCTAATCTATTGACATAAAGTTTAGTATCTAGGACTGATCTTTTGTTTCTTTCTCTTTGTTTCCACCCACGCTTTTGTAACTTGTCAGGTAGACATGACCAAACCACATTCTCATGCCGTGCCTTGGTTTACCTTTTTTTTTGTAAAATGGGTTTAACAATACTTACCTACCTCACAGGGGTGTTGTGAGGCTCTAATCATTTGCTCCTTTATTCTTTCCTGTATTCTCTGTATGTCCAGCACTTTGTAGCCATGGGAGGGAAGGGACTATGAAAGTAAATGATGTTAATAGAGGGCTATGGTACCCAGAAGCCTTGTTTTCTAGCAAGGAGAAGCTACCTTGCTGTAAATACTTATAACCTTGCATTTGGAAATGAGAAATAGGCTTATATTTGCAGACCTCTCAAAAAATCACATCATTTGACCAAAAAATAACTTGAGACACACAGAACAGACATCTCTTTGACTTATATTTTCATCTTGACCAACTTGGATTTATAATAATTTTTTAAATTAGTTGAAAAGCTTTAGATTGATTTTGGCCAAATATGCCAACTGTGAGTAACAGGCAAGGATTTGGGATTTAAGGTGCACTTTCAGTACACATTCGTGATTTTCCCTGGCATATCAGATTGAACTAATGGTGGTATTTTCAGTCAAACAGTCATCGATCTGGAAATGTATTACCAATGTTGATTCTAAACTTCTTTTAATAAGAAGGAAGCCCATCTTATATGCATTTTGCTTTCATCAACTGATTTCCTCTTCTTTTAACATACTATTAAGTCATTTCTTACTGAATGGTTTATGTAGGCTGGCCGAACAACACACATTACTGCTTCCTAAAGTATTCTTCAACTAATTCTCTTGTCCCACTAGCTGCCGTGGATTATCAAGTTTTTATCCTAGTAGATCAAAACATTCTTTGTGAAAAGAGTGCAGTCCAAGAAACTAGTGAACCTTTGGGGAGAACAACTAAGAGAAGGTTTGGGGTGTATAGTGCAGGGAAGAGACATCACAGGTGAAAAGACTTTGCTAAAAATGGGGGGAGTCTTAGAAGAGGGAGTAAAGAGGTAGAGGATCATGTAAAACAAGGTCATTTGAAACTTTTGTCCTGACATTCATTTTGAGTGGTGAAGAGAAAAGCCTGAACCCCCATAACCCCAGTGCTGGATGAAATTAGGCAGTGCCTGGGCAAGTGCTTGCTGTCCAGGAATATCATAGAATAATCAATGCTGTCAGCCATAGGAGCTTTTATTGCTAGTCAATCAATATCACAAACATCGACTATATAAGGATCTGATGGAGAAATGTACACAGGGTACCAGCACTCAATTTTGTTCATTCATTATTGATTTTAAAAAAATAGAAGTTTCATATGTGATTTGAAAGAACAGCATGCTGGCTCCTAAACCAGGTGTGAGAGGGCCTCAGGTCCATGAAGTTCAAAGGCATATCCCTGTTCTTCATCATCTATACCCAGATAACAGATGAATACATGCCAACCGTCTGTGTTCCCAGTCCCTCCCCAAACAAGACACTGATTTGTAGAGTACTCGGCAGGTTAAATCAAGCTGGAAGAGGTGACTGGATAAAAAAGGGAATGACATTTAGGGTATAAAGATCTCATAAGAAATGTAATATGTAAATTATATCTTGCTTTATGATGTAAAATATACATTGTTTGCGCTAGAATAGAAGTGATTCCTTTTCAATAAAAAGAAAGAAGGATATGACTATGTCTGCTGAGTCTGATGGTTCTTTTCCCTTTGAAATTTAAAAACAGATCTGCTAAGATCTAAGACTGCATTCAGAAAAAAAGTGAAGGTAAGAGGAATTTCTGAACAAGAGAACTTCTTAGAGTATAATAATATTTTCTACATATTTTGTTTGTTTCCCACAGACAAAGACAACAGTGAGATAAGGTGGGGGCATTTTTTAGTAGAATGGGTAAGTGTAGAGTGAACCTTTAAGGAGAGTTTTGCTATTTCTCACCCACCCCTTTAGTATCCACAATAATGTACATCATTAGACAAAACAGATTCAGTTCAGTCAGCTCAGTCGCTCAGTCGTGTCCGACTCTTTGCGACCCCAGGAATCGCAGCACGCCAGGCCTCCCTGTCCATCACCAACTCCCGGAGTTCACCCAGACTAATGACAGCCTTTTCTTTTAGAAAAAAGAAGTAACAAAGTAAAATTCTTAAGCACCTATTGTTACAGTATTGTGTAGTAAGTAGGGGAGGAGGTGGTAGAAAAGTGAAATAGGAAAATAGTTCTTTTTCATACAAATTAAAGTAAATCTGATTTAAATGGCAACTATAGCATGAACAAATTTATGCAATAGAAAGTGAAGTCGCATCCGACTCTTTGTGACCCCGTTGACTGTAGCCTACCAGGCTTCTCTGTCCATAGGATTTTCCAGGCAAAAGTGCCAGAGTAGGTTGCCATTTCCTTCGCTAGGGGATCTTCCCAACCCAGAGATCGAACCCAGGTCTCCAGCATTGCAGGCAGACGCTTTACCCTCTGAGCCATCAGGGAAGCCTATAGTTCAAGACAGTAAATGTGTCCAAGAAATAAAACAGATGGGAGTTCAGAAAAGGAAGCAAGAAAACACTGAGCTGAAATGGGAGAGAGTTTCACTGAAGAACTGGCACTTGAGTTTCATCAGCAGGGATCTGGGCAGGAGAAGGGGAGGCAATGGATTTCAGGTGGGAGGAGTGGTACAGAAGAAAGGGTGAAGGGAGGGATACAAGAATGAGGAATTTGTGTTCCAGGACCATGGCAAGATGGGCCTAGAAGGGATGGAGAGCTTATTTTGAAGCAGAGTAGAAGAAAACACTGAAGATTGAAGTTGATTCTTCATCTTGCAATGTATTATGTGTCAAAGGAGTATGGATTTTTCCTCAGGCCATCGAGATTGATTGAAAGTTAGCAGGATTGTTGTGGTAAAAGGATGGAGATGAACTAGAGCAGAACAGAAACTGGAAGCAGAACAGATAGAAGAGGAACAGAAAACAAAGGATGCATAGGAAACATCTTGCAAGGAAAAAATCAGCAGAACTTTATGATGGGAGAAAGAGACTGGAGTCAAAGTAACCCTGATTTGAAACCTGGGCACGGCAGGGCGGATGAATCACTGACAAAAGTCAACAAAAACAGGAGAGGGCCAATAACAGGAGAAAGATATATTGCACTCTAAGGACTTCCCTGCTAGTCCAGTGGTTAAGGCTGGATGCTTTCACTGTGGGGGGCATGAGTTTGGTCCCTAGTCAGGGATCTAAGATGCCACATGCGGCATGGCATGGCCAAAAAAAGAAAAACCTGAAATGTAAGTGTTCAGTAAGTGAAGAAGTAGGGCTTAGAACTGAGGTCAAGGGTGGAGACAGAAATTTGGGATTCATCTTTAAGGAAGTGACACCTTGAGGTATAAGTATGAATAATTCTTTGAGAATAAAGTGTATCATTGTGACTCAAATAATTATTTCAGTAAGTGCCTTTTGGAAGTAATTAGCCCAGGGAGAAAGACAGGACTTTGAAAAACACTTTCAATTAGGAAAAGAGCTACTGAAGGCAATTTACAAGGAGCTTTTCAAGAAATAGGGGAGAGCTCAGCTTCTTTGTTATCTCAGATTTAAGAAAAGAGAAGTTTTTAAAAAGAAGGGAATCACATTTCTCTAATAATTAACAATGTTGAACATCTTGTCATGTGCCTCTTGGCCATCCATATATCTTCTTTGGAGAAATGCCTTCTGCCTATTTTTTGACTGGGTTGTTTGTTTTGGTGCTGTTAAGCACCATGAGCTGTTTATAAATTTTGAAGATATCACCTCACACCAGTCAAAACAGCTATCATCATAAAAAAAAAAAAATCCACAAACAATAAATGCTGGAGAAAGTGTAGAGAGAAGGGAACTCTCCTACACTGTTGGTGGGAATGTAAATTGGAGAACAAGATTGAGGTTCCTTTAAAAATTAAAAATAGAGCTACCTTCAGTTCAGTTCAGTCGCTCAGTCGTGTCCAACTCTTTGCGACCCCATGAATCGCAGCATGCCAGGCCTCCCTGTCCATCACCAACTCCCGGAGTTCACTCAGACTCACGTCCATCGAGTCAGTGATGCCATCCAGCCATCTCATCCTCTGTTGTCCCCTTCTCCTCCTGCCCCCAATCCCTCCCAGCATCAGAGTCTTTTCCAATGAGTCAACTCTTCGCATGAGGTGGCCAAAGTACTGGAGTTTCAGCTTCAGCATCATTCCTTCCAAAGAAATCCCAGGGCTGATCTCCTTCAGAATGGACTGGTTGGATCTCCTTGCAGTCCAAGGGACTCTCAAGAGTCTTCTCCAACACCACAGTTCAAAAGCATCAATTCTTCGGCGCTCAGCCTTCTTCACAGTCCAGCTCTCACATCCATACATGACCACAGGAAAAACCATAGCCTTGACTAGACGGACCTTTGTTGGCAAAGTAATGTCTCTGCTTTTGAATATGCTATCTAAGTTGGTCATAACTTTCCTTCCAAGGAGTAAGCATCTTTTAATTTCATGGCTGCAGTCACCATCTGCAGTGATTTTGGAGCCCAGAAAAATAAAGTCTGACACTGTTTCCCCATCTATTTCCCATGAAGTGATGGGACTGGATGCCATGATCTTCGTTTTCTGAATGTTGAGCTTTAAGCCAACTTTTTCACTCTCCACTTTCACTTTCATCAAGAGGCTTTTTAGTTCCTCTTCACTTTCTGCCATAACTCTGTAATCCCACACCTGGGCATATATCCAGAGACAAACATAATCTGAAGGGATACATGCACCCAAATGTTCACATGCACCCAAATTGCAGCACTGATCACAATGGCTAAGACATGGAAGCAAGCTATGTGTCCATTGACAGAGGAATGGATAAAGAAGATGTGGTACATACATCTAATACTAGCCATTAAAAAGAATGAAATAACGCCATTTGCAGCAACATGGATGGACCTAGAGATTGTCATACTAAGTGAAGTTAAGTCAGAGAGAGAAGGAGAAATATTGTATGACATCCCTTGTATGTGGAACCTAAAAAGAAATGACACAAATGAACTTACTTACAAAGCAGAAGGAAACTCACAGACTTAGAGAACAAATTTATGGTCACCACGGGGGAAAATAGCGGGAAGGAATAGTTAGAGAGTTTGGGATGGATGTGTACACATTGCTGTATTTAAAATGGATAACCAGCAAGGACCTACTATACAGCATATGAAACTCTGCTCAATACTATGTAGCAGCCTGGATGGGAGGGGAGTTTGAGGGAGAATGGATACATGCATATGTATGGCTGAGTCCCTTCACTGTTCACCTGAAACTATTACAACATTATTAATTGGCTATATCCCAACACAAAATAAAAAGTTTTTAAAAATAAGTAAAAAGAAGGGAATTCTCAATATACTCAAATGCTGTAGAGCAGACCAGCTAATTGGAGATTGAGAAAAGGCCCTTGGATTAGTGATTTTCTGGAGTACAGAGTACTTGAGTGCTGGAAGAAGGTACATTGTGGCAAGTTATGGTAAGAATAAGTGCTTGATAAAAATGGAAGCAGTGGTTGTATACCAGAGGCCCCCAAGCCCCAGGCCTTGGACTGGTATAGGTCCATGACCTGTTAGGAACAAGGTGTCATGGCAGGAGGTGAGCGGCAGGCGAGCAAGTGAAGCTTCATCTGTATTTACAGCTGCTCCCCATTGCTTGCATTACTGCCTGAGCTCTGTCTCCTGTCAGATCAGTGATGGCATTAGATTCTCATGGGAGCGGAACTCTACTGTGAACTGTGTACGTGAGGGATCTAGGTTGCATGCTCCTTATGAGAATCTAATGCCTGATAATCTGATTCCGCACTGTGGTGAGCTGTATAAGTATTTCATGTAATAATAATAAAGTACACAATGAATATAATGCACTTGAACCATCCCCACCCTGCCCTGGTCTGTGAAAAAAACTGTCTTCCACAAAACTGGTCCCTGATGCCAAAAATGTTGGGGACCACTGCTATAGATCACTTGCTTGAGATTTTTGACATTGAAAGTGTATTAATAAGAATCCTTTCAGTGGCAGGTGGCAGAAGCCTATCGAACTAGTTCAAATTACTTAGAGCTTTACTTAAAGGACACTAGGGTTGCCTACTGAACCCAGAGAAATACTGCTGGAGCCAGAGTAGCTCTTGAGATCCCAAACACTGGAATGAGGCCCATACCCTTAGGCCTAGCAAGATCCATACACCTTGCTCTGGGTCTCAGCAGCACTCCTCTGACTGCACAAAGAATCTATGGGGCCAGATGAATGTGCCCACCTGGATTCTGTATCTCTCATTGGAGACCATCCTTCATGCACTTGGGGTTTAGAAATCCCTTTCCAAATGATCTGGAATCCACTTTCAAGGTTTCCATTAGCCTCTTTTCCTGGGATGACTATTTGTGGGGGTTGGGGTAGATAGGTGGTCCTCGGATATGCATGCTGCAGTTATTCCCAGGTGGCTCAGTGGTGAAGAATCCACCTGCCAATGCAGGAGATGCAAGAGACGCAGGTTCGATCCCTGGTTTGGGAAGATTCCCTGGAGTAGGAAATGACAAGCTGCTCCAGTATTCTTGCCTGGAAAATTTCTTGGACAGAAGAGCCTGGCAGGTTACAGTCCATGGGGTCACAAAAGAGTTGGACACAACTTAGCGACTAAAGAACAACAATGCATGTCTACTTTTGGTGCAGGATGGGGCTGGGTGAGAAGAGAAGTGGGTAGGCTACAGGCTGCAGTCTAAGGCCTGGCCAGAGGCTCTCTACACTCCCATGTTCTGGAAAGGAACTACAAAGCAAACAGCCTGAGAATTCAGAATGAGAACCTGGCTTTTCCTGTCACTATAAATGGGTTCATTAATGGAGGAGGGTGGAATGTAATTTGTTTAACAGTTTGTTAGCTTAATTTATAATGTTAGTGTCTGGATGTGAATATGCAGGCCTTTATTTGTTCTCTAGCCTGAGTATGGCTCTAGCATCCCCATGGATGAGCCACCAGGCTTGGCTGCCTTTTGATTTAATTTCTGGAGATTACATTAACTAGAAATCAGTGCCAGAAAGCTTTCTGAGTCATAAATCTTCAATATGAACCCATTCTGGCCCCACATTTTTTTTCTCTCTTAGAAATTGGACTCAGACCTCTGTGCATCTGTAGGACCTCAGCTTGAAGGCTTCTTTCAAATCTTCCTTGGAACAGGGTGACAGGAGAGTTTTGAACAGAGTTTATCTGTCCTGTGGTGGCTCAGATGGTAAAGAGTCTGCCTGCAATGTGGAAGACCCGAGTTCAGTCTCTGGGGTGGGAAGATCTCCTGGAGAAGGAAATGGCAATCCACTCCAGTAAATTTGCCAGGAAAATACCATGGACGGAGGAGCCTGGCAGGCTACAGCCCATAGGGTCTCAAAGAGTCGGACACAACTGAGCAATTTCATTTTCACTTTATCTGTCCCCTATCAGTCAGCATACCAATTTATTGTGGTTTACCTGGGTTGTGGTTTACATTATGCTTGTGGGGAGACAGAACAGCAGAAAGGTTTGAGAAGGGGCCGAGAAGGAAGATTTCAGTTATTGCTTTAGTTCCTCTTAAGCCCCAGTACTTTCCATTGTGTCTCCTTGTGTTTCAAACTTCTTTACTTGACAAGGGGGGATTTCTGTTGCAATTCAGAGTTTTCTATGGTCTGACCCTTGGAGTCTTGCAGACCTGGCAATGGGTTGAAATCCTCCCTGTTGCACAGAATACCTCAGGTCATTTAGTTTTAGATTTGAAGGCCTGTAATACTCATTTCTATATTGTCAGGTGCACTTTAGTTGCAAGTGGCAGAAACCCAAGTGAAATTAGGTTGAGGTGGTTTAAATAGGGTGTTTATTAGCTGGATTTGGAGGTAGATCAGAGGAAGAAAGAAGGAGTCAAGGGAATCAAGGTAGCTCTGAGAAGCTCAGTCACTAGAACTGAGACTTGACATCACCAGAACCCTCTGTCTGTGTCTCATCTCTGCAGGCAAGTTTTCTCCATGGAGTAAGGAAAGTGGCTGCTGGCAGAGGAGACTTGCATCCTTTCAGCTTAGAAGAAAGATCTGAGAAACCATCTCCTGTTATAAATATCCTGGGAGATAACTTTAATGTCCTGGTTTGGTTTATGCACACTCATGATCCAATCACTGAACCCTAGGGGTGGAGATGTACTAAGTGTCTAGACCAGTGGTGTGTGCCTTTTTCAGGCACCACTTGAGCACCAGTGCAATGCCTCTTGTCCTCACTTCTACATCTAGTCAGTACTGAAACACTCAATCCTCAGTATATTTCCAGAGTCTTGTAGATAGCACATCAACTAAACCAATGTATAAATGCTCCCCACTTTGATTTTCAGACATACCAACTTTGGACATCAGTCCCGAGTGATGGTGGCTACCTTGATAATGAACCCTTGCATTGGTTTTCCATTTTCATCCTTTTATTCCCTCAGCTCCTCAATCCTGCTCCCTGTGACCATTTTCCAAATAAACCATCTGCATGTCAGCCATTACCTCCATCTGTGCTTTTCTGGGGAGAGGATGGGAGAAGGTCTCTGAGTAACATGGAACTTTATCTCTTTTGCCAGGGGGCATCCTCTCCAAAACTTGGATTGAGTACTGGGAACCTGTTGTTACCAGAAGAAAGAGAGAATGAAATGAAATGTAGGCAGATAAAAATAACATAGGTTCTCCAGATCGAGGAGGAGAAAAGAACACTTTTGACTGTCAATTGTTTTCCATCTCAATTGATATTGACTTGCTTCTTGCTGACGTTGACAAATGCTTGCTGCAAATACGTCAATTAAAACTGTACCAATTCCTTTCTTCATTCTTGTTGAAGAGACAACTAGCATTTCAACCAAGTCCGTTTACTCTTCTTTCTGGGCACACGGATAGGTTTCATTCCCTAGCATCCTTTGCAGGTAGGTGTGGTCTTGTGACACCTCCCAGACAATGGAATGTGAGCAGCAGTGGTATTTGACAGTTTTGATCCTGGCTCATAATTCCGAACTGCGTTTTCCCTTGCTCTTTCTTCCCTGTGGCTGAGTGCTAAGACAGCATCCAATCAACTTTGGGAGCCACATTTTAAGGATGGTAAAGCAACAGTCAACCTGGGACTGGAAATGTGACTTCAGGAAGAAAAGTTGCAACTCTTGTACCCTGGGAACAGTCTGGAGTATTATATGGTGGAGAAAATAAAGTTCTATTCTGTCAATCCATGTCATGACAAAGTCTATTTGTTAACTGCAACTCAGCCCAACCTAAAACCTCCTTTTCCTTTCTTTTCCCTTCTTCCTTCACTATCATGTGCATTTCAAGATCCTTGTAACTCACAGACATATGAGTTACACATAAGCATATGGAAGAATGTGTTTGAATATTATAGTATATGGTTTTGTAGCATCTTGTGCCCTTTGTATAATACATAATTAACTGAATGTTGTAGTAAATAAATACACTAAATAACACTTTCAATAAATTAGTGCCTGACACTGTAGAGTTACTGGAAAATATGTCAACATGTTATTCTACTTTTTAAAAAGGCAGCATTCCTGAAAGTAAGAATGCCAGGTCATCTACAAACTGAAGACATCTGAAAACTATTTATTAAAGTCACATATTTATCTGCTTAGTGACACTCAGTTACTCAGAGGTAAAATAAGGCTAGAAATCCTGGACAGCTAGAGAAACTCACATATGTGCACAGGAAGGCATGAATAGAAATGTTCATCATAGCACAGCTTGCAATAATAAAATATTGGAAACAAACGAGATGTCTGTCAAAGACAGAATAAACAAACTGTGATATATTCATACAATGGTATACTATTCAGAAATAAAAAATGAATAAATGAGAAATGGCTACATACCTCTAGTTGGAGACCTCTCAGAAACATCACTTTGAGAAGAAAAAAATAAATTGTAGGGATATATGACACTATTTATATAAAGTTTAAAAATAGATAATAAAATTATATATTATTTATAAACACATGTGTATGTGGTGAAACACACATACATATAAATAAAAAATGAAAAATAACTTCAAAATACTAATTCTGAAAAAAGCAATTTCTGAGTAAGGAGGTAGGGGACAGAATCTGAAGAAGCACACTAGGTGCTTCAAATAAATCTGAACTATTTCATTTCCTTAAAAAATATGAGATGAAAATAAGACAAATACTAAAGTTTGACAAAAGCTGGGTGGCAAGCACTGCTGCTGCTGCTGCTAAGTTGCTTCAGTCGTGTCTGACTCTGTGCGATCCCATAGACGGCAGCCCACCAGGCTCGCCCGTCCCTGGGATTCTCCAGGCAAGAACACTGGAGTGGGTTGCCATTTCCTTCTCCAATGCATGAAAGTGAAAAGTGAAAGTGAAGTCGCTCAGTCGTGTCCAACTCTTAGTGATCCCATGGACTGCAGCCCACCAGGCTCCTCCATCCATGGGATTTTCCAGGCAAGAGTACTGGAGTGGGGTGCCATTATGTTCAAAATACTGATCTCTGTAGTTTTGTATGCTTATGATATTTCAGAGTGTGTTAAATGTGGGAAAAAAGAATGGGGATGTACATCTCACAACCTCAGCAGAGGGTCATGCAAGACTGTTGGTGGCTGTGTTTGTGTGATCTTAGACTTTGCTCTAGGGCATCCCTGGCAGCTCACTGGTAAAGAATCTACCTGCCAGTGCAGGAGACTTGAGTTTGATCCCTGGGTCGGGAAGATCCCCTGGAGAAGGAAATGGCAAGCTGCTTCAGTATTCTTGCCCAGAAAATTCCATGAACAGAAAAGTCTGGGGGGCTACTGTCCATGATGGGCTACAGTCCAGTCAGACACAAATTAGTGACTAAACAACAACAAGAAGAAGACTTTGCTGTAGCCAAGTGGGGAGCAAAGATGTTATAATACATTTTAAGAGGACTTAAAAAGAGTTCTACATATAACTTAACTCACTCAATCAAGCTTCTAGACATGGAAGAAGCAATGCCCCTTAAAGATTTATACCAAGAATATTTTCCTTGGTTTACTACTGTAAACCTAAATTTCTGCCTTCACAGGAAGGGTTTCCAGGAGTCTCCCATTATCTGGGCTGTATAGGTATCCTGTATATAGGCTGGAAGTATATATATATATATATATATATATATATATATATATCTCCAATTTATATTATATATAAATAAATATATTCCATATACATGGAATATATATATGGAAGCTACATTCAAGATATAACTTCTATATCTTGAAGTTATTATTAGCCATTATCACTCCTGCATGGTCTTAAAGGCATAGGACATAGTTTTGATGTGTGCGATGGAAGCAGAGGAGAAGTATGTGTGTGGGGTATGGGAATCCTGTGGCAGAATACCAAACATTGATGGAAAAATCTACAGAAGGGAATATTAGGGAATAATATGATATAATGGAAAAAGCATGAACCTTGTTTCTAGTCTCTGCTTTCTTATTTTTGGTGTAATCTTGGCAGGTTATTTATTCCCCATGAGTCTTTTTTCTTCTTTTCTAAAGTAATACCTACACTGTGGGCTTCCCTGGTGGCTCAGTGGTAAAAAATCCGCCTGCCAAACAGGAGACATGGGTTGGATCCTGGGTCAGGAAGATCCCCTGGAGGAGGAAATGGCAACCCACTCCAGTATTCTTGCCTGGAAAATCCCATGGACAAAGGAACCTGGCAGACTATAGTCCAGGGGGTCAGAAAGAGTTGGACATGACTGAGCACCTGAGCATGAGCACAGTTACCTACACCACAGAATGATGGAGGGATGAAACAAGGCATCATATGGGAAGGATTAACATACTACTTAAATCACATCATAGATTTCCTTTTCTATTCATACTTACAAGCGACATCTCAGATACAGTAGACAGAGTCTTGGTTTGTAGGTTAGAAGGCCCAGAATCTGTGCGGTGACATAGCTGAAGGAATTCAAAGATGAGAGCTATGTAGCAACCAATGAGAGGAGGAGGAAAAACATGGAAAGGGAAAGAGGGAGTATATAGAATGTGTGTGACTGCCCTCTTCTTCCAGGAATTATGTGCAAGATATTTCTCCTGTTGCCTGTGCTGTACTTAGTCGCTCAGTCATGTCCGACTCTTTGTGACCTCATGGACTGTAGCCCGCCAGGCTCCTCTGTCCTCCAGGCTCCTCCTCCAGGCAAGAATACTGGAGTAAGTTGCCATGCCCTCCTCCAAGGGATCGTCCCAACCCAGGGATCGAACCCAGGTCTCCCACATTGCGGGTGGATTTTTTTATAATCTGAGACACCAGGGAAGCCCAAGAATACTGGAGTGGGTAGCTTGTCCCTTCTCCAGGGGAACTTCCTGACCTAGGAACAGAATCAAGGTCTCCTACATTGCAGACAGATTCTTTGCCATCTGAGCTACCAGGGAAGCCCCTCCGGTTGCCTCAGTTCAGTTCATTTCAGTCACTCAGTCGTGTCCAATTCTTTGCGACCCCATGAATCACAGCACACCAGGCCTCCCTGTCCATCACTAACTCCCGGAATCTACTAAAACTCATGTCCATTGAGTCAGTGATGCCATCTCATCCTCTGTTGTCCCCTTCTCTTCCTTCCCCAATCCCTCCCAGCATCAGAGTCTTTTCCAATGAGTCAACTCTTTGCATGAGGTGGCCAAAGTATTGGAGTTTCAGCTTTAGCATCAGTCCTTCCAAAGAACACCCAGGACTGGTCTCCTTTAGGATGGACTGGTTGGATCTCCTTGCAGTCCAAGGGACTCTCAAGAGTCTTCTCCAGCACCACAGTTCAAAAGCATCAATTCTTCGGAGCTCAGCTTTCTTCACAGTCCAACTCTCACATCCATACATGACCACTAGAAAAACCATAGCCTTGACTAGGTGGACCTTTGTTGGCAAAGCAATATCTCTGCTTTTTAATATGCTATCTAGGTTGGTCATAACTTTCCTTCCAAGGAGTAAGCGTCTTTTAATTTCATGTTGCCTGCTGCTGCTGCTGCTGCTGCTGCTAAGTCGCTTCAGTCGTGTCCGACTCTGTGCGACCCCAGAGATGGCAGCCCACCAGGCTTCCCCGTCCCTGGGATTCTCCAGGCAAGAACATTGGAATGGGTTGCCATTTCCTTCTCCAATGCATGAAAGTGAAAAGTGAAAGTGAAGTCGTTCAGTCCTGTCTGACTCTAGCGACCCTATGGACTGCAGCCCACCAGGCTCCTCCCTCCACGGGATTTTCCCCTAGCTACTCTTAAAATTGAAGCTGTTTTCCCTCCCTGTCCTTTGGATACAAAAATGAAACAAAGTTTACAAGCCTCTTTCCCCACCCCCTTGCAAATTCTACAGAGTAGTGAGTGAGAAGAGTTCTGATGAATTTTTTTCTCTTTTGTATTAACACAAAACAGTCCAGCCCAGCAGAGCTGATTTCTTGAGTGAAGACAAAGCCCCCAGGTTAGTTCACTTCAACCCCCTTTCCCTACTGTTTGTTGCTGTGCAATGCCCTTGATACTCAAGGATGGAGTGTTTGGTGTTGGTTAGCTGAGGAGAATTTCCCTCAGCCTGGACAGCACTTCTGATTCCTCCTGACCCCTTACCTTCCTCTTTTGGTCTTCAGGTGAGTTTTCGGTTTTCTTAAAGTTAACTATTTTTGTGTAGTGAAAAGAAAAGCAGCCACCATAGATACCTAAGAGAGATTATAAAATGTCCCTTCCTCAAGCTTTAAAAAAACTAAAGTAGGGGACTGTGTCCCACCTGCCCCTGCTGCCTCTGTCACCAGGTACCTAACTCAGCCCCTGTCCTCTCAGGTAGAGAATGAACCTCCTTCTCCATCTTACCCCAACACCAAATGAATTGCTGATGGTCAGGTGGGATTAAGCGTATCCTGCAAATTTGCTGTAGACAAGAGATGCACAAAACACAGGGGTAGAATTTTGAAGAAAATGTAAATCAGTTGAATACTAGGCCAAAGAAACTGGTCTCTAGACAGATAATATAGACTGCTCCCCAGGTGGCTCAGTGATATAAAGAATCCACCTGCCATTGCAAGTGATACGAGATTGACCCCTGTGTTGGGAAGATCTCTTGGAGAGGAAATGGCAACTCACTCCAGTAGTCTTGCTTGGGGAGTTCCATGAATAGAGGAGCCTGGAGGACTACATTTCATGTGGTCACAAAAGAGACGGACATGACTTAGCAACTAAACAACAATATTATAGACTTTAAAGTCAAGAGTACTCTTAGGATAGGATAGATCATTCCATAAGGGTGAAAAAGAAAAATTCAACATGAAACCATAAAAATTTTAAATAATACTTAACAATATTTAATGACAGTCTTAAAATTTATAATCCATACACTGACAGAATTACAAAATAAAATTCAGAAATTCACAATACAAATTGGAAATTTTAACATACTTCTCTCAGTAAATGATAACCACTAAAAATTAGAAAGCTTATAGAAGAGTTGAACAAGACAATTCATAAGCTTTGTCTTTATACATATTGATTATATAAAATAAATTTTAAATATCAAAGAACTCATATGAGTGAAAGAAAGTGAAAGTGTTCATCACTCAGTTGTATCTGACTCTTTGTGGATCCCATGGGCTATAGCCCACCAGGTTCTTCTGTCCATGAAATTCTCCAGGCAAGAATACTGGAGTGGGTTGCCATATCCTCCTCCAGGGGATCTTTCCAATCCAGGGGTTGAAGCCAGGTCTCTTGCATTGCAAGCAGATTCTTTACCATCTGAGCCATCAGGGAAGCCCCATGTAGGCAGCATACTATATCTTTTATCATAAATTAATTAAATGCAATATCATTAACAAAAGACCTATGATGGGGAAAACACTATGGGCCATGTTCAAAGTTCATAGACAGCATTCAGTATGCCAGAAGAGTAGATTCAGGAAGGTACTTCAATGTTTTAAGGAAAGGAGATAATAGGCATTATACCTATATGGGTATAGGGGATAAGCCCTACAACCAGTCAAAGGCCCTGATAGTCTGGCTCCTGGAAACTTCAGAGCAATTAACTCTTGTCCCTGTTGTGCTGTACTGGGTTCAGGTACATACCAGGACTAGACTCATGTTGGCCTATAGGAGTTGAGGGAGGTGACTGAATGTACTATATTGAATTGGTCCCAGCAATAATATATAACAGTAAGTTTGATGAACTCAGGCTTATATTCTGACAAGCCTATGCTCAGGCCTCCTCTGGTCTGTATAAGACTGAGAATGCTGGGTTTCCTGAAAAGTGATATTACTCTCATTCTTTTAGACATTATAAGCCATAACTGCAGGATGTTAGGGTGTGGAAATTTTCCCTTCCATTTGTGCTAGAAAATGTGCTGTATATCCTGACATCACTAACTTTATTAAGGATCCTTTAGAAAAATGATCCCAGATTGATTTTCTAAAGCAATATCTGTTTGAACATTCATAAGTTTAAGCCCCCTAATGAAATGTATTAAGTGTTGTTTGACTTTACTTCCCAGGAAACTATAGAGTGTCTGCTTTTTGAGAAAAAAAAAAAGAAACAAGAGAGTATGGCCACAAACTAGAGGATAGGATTTAGTCAGGTACTTTATGCTAAATTGGCAGGATTTGTAGACAGGTATATTGGGATTTTCATTCCTGGGAGACTTTTAAAAATTAGGAAAACTTATTACAGCAGCCTTTACATACTTTTTTACCTGATGACTTTATCCTCAGACTGGTAGCTAGAAAGTTGAAAATGTCCAAGAAAATTTTTGAATAAGTTTCTCATTTTTCAACAGAAAAAATAAGGAATTTTGAGATAGATAATGATATAGTACAGTTCAATATAATTTTTGACTGACTAGGATTTTTCATTAGTATGTATTTTGAATCTATTACATGACATTCTAGAAAAGATAAATCTAACCTATAGGAATAGGAGTTCAGTGGGTTGCCTAGGGCTGGGGTTGGGAGGACTGACTACAAAGGCTACAAGAGATCTTCCTGAGGGATGGAACACTCTCTACCCTGACCTGGGTGATGGCTCCATGATGGCACACATTTGGTAAAGTTCATCAAGCCATACTCATAAACTATGTCAGTTCAGTTCAGTTCAGTCGCTCAGTTGTGTCCGACTTTTTGTGACCCCATGAATCGCAGCACGCCAGGCCTCCCTGTCCATCACCAACTCCCGGAGTTCACTCAGACTCACGTCCATTGCATCAGTGATGCCATCCAGCCATCTCATCCTCTGTCGTCCCCTTCTCCTCCTGCCCCCAATCCCTCCCAGCATCAGAGTCTTTTCCAATGAGTCAACTCTTTGCATGAGGTGGCCAAAGTACTGGAGTTTCAGCTTTAGCATCATTCCTTCCAAAGAAATCCCAGGGCTGATCTCCTTCAGAATGGACTGGTTGGATCTCCTTGCAGTCCAAGGGACTCTCAAGAGTCTTCTCCAACACCACAGTTCAAAAGCATCAATTCTTCGGCACTCAGCCTATGTATTTGTATGTAAATTATGCTTCAATAAAGATTAAAAATAGTATGATTGTAGAAATCTAAGAAAATGCTAGCAATATCAATAAATCATCTATAATAGTAGTAGAAACAGAAGTACCTTGAATGACCCTTTGAAGAAAGGTTTAAATTGTAGGAAGGGGGAATCTAAGAACAGTTATTAATTAATGACTTGAGCTGCAAAGCAATGAACAAACTTTTGGTACATGCTGGTTAATTCAATTAACTGGGCATTCATACCAAAATAATTCCCATTGTAATTTCAGAGAATATTACTTATTCAGAATTGTTTTGAAGGCCTTAAGGATTAGGGTCTACAAACAAGCAATTACAGCTGTTATCATGATCCTAATTATTTTTAATTACATTTTCACTTCCCTTGGTGAATAATATATCTTATGTTCATATGGAAGTTTCCTGAAATTTAAACACAATCTATCATTGGAAGATAATAACCTTGGTACCAAACACAAACAGAACCTGATTTTCCAATATGAGATAATGTGCTTCCATTTCACATGAATGGAAATCACAGAAGAATAATGGAGAAAACCTAGGGTGTTACTTTTAAAAACTAAAATTCAAAGATGGATGTCAATCTATGAATATGAGAGCTTGATGGTAATTTAGGTAAAACCACAGACTGATCCTAGATGCTAAAATTTTCTCTGCTGAGACACAGTCAGGTTGGTCCTAGAAGCAAGCCTAACTCAAGAAGAGTTATACATTGTACTCTCTCCAGATGGAGGCTCACCAATTTTAGTGAAGGAAAAGTGACTGTTACATTTTATTCTAATTTTGAATTAGGTACCTATGAGGACAATTTTAAAATACCCTTTTTAGAGTATCCTGATATATTTTCAATGCTTGAATGGCTAGGCACCAATATGAGTAAAATGCCAGCAAGACACCAGCTTCTGGTTAGCTAGCCGTTCTTTGGGTTCACTGTGGAATATACTAACTCTCAAGTTCGTTGAGTTTCCAAACCTCTTGTGGCAAAGTTAAACTCAAAAAAGAGAAGAAACAATCCTTTGACATATTTACTTGCTTGGCAGTCCTATCACATAGACTTCAGAATTAAATCATTAGTGTTGATGAATTTTCCTAATTATGCTTGGGAGCCTGGCACACAGTTTTGAGAGTTGCTTCATGTTGTCCTGCCCAGCTTGAACTCTAAAAATTGTTCAATTGCTAAACCAAACATGCCCTAGGTTTGCCAAGGAAAATAATCTATTTTCCTATTTCCTGTGCTCCATCAGGGTACAAAACACAGAATAAGCCAAAATTCCTCCACAGTGGGCTTGCAGTCTTGAGGAGACCATTATTTTTGATGCAGAAAGTCAAATATTTTTTCCAGACCCAATTTTCTTGCTGACCACACCGAGCATTGAGAAATCAGCAAGCGCCTTCTTGGGAAAAATTGAATTGAAGAAGGAATTTGGCTTTAGAAAACAGGAAGTGGTTTTCTAATACTGTATAAGGCCAAGAGAGAAAGACATCTAAACCACATTGTCAAAGGTGTGCGAATAATCTCTAGAGGCAGTTAACTATTCCTTCTGAAGCTTATCTAAACCAAAGCCATCTTTATCCATTATTCCTCATATAATGACACAGGATAACACCGATGGACTTTTCTCTCTGTTTAAGGAAGAGGAGATCGAGTTGGGAAAGACCAGTTCAACACTTTTAAGAAGTCTTTAGTACAAACATATTTCATCCATTAGGGTAATGTTTTCCTCAGGCTTGTCCAGGAATAAATCCCAATCTTCTCCCCTTAACATCCCAAAGACACAGTTGATTTGTTTTTAGTTGGGGCAATGAAATGTTTAAATGGGAAACACATGTCCATTTGGTCTGGAGAGGACATGCTAGGAGCTTCTTGTTTACGAGGCCCCCATTCAGCAATAATCTGACAGCCACAGAAAGACTAAACAAGCAACTAGCAATTAACTCCTAAATAATAGTTCTTCCTGGGAAGATAGTGGATTTAAAATCCACGTAGAACACTCAGTACCTAATATAAGATTTAAAAGGCTCTTTATTTCAAAAAGGAGGAAGTGCTGTTAAAAACCTTACTTAGTTGTTGTCCTCTTTCTTGGAACACAAACAATTTGATCTAACTGTTCCACTCAAATGCTCATGATGCTGCCTGTCCTAGGTGGTATTTCCACCTAGATATTTCTTCCCAGCATTTCTTTGACCTTTATATTCTTTTATAAATTCTAAAACCCAAAGCACAATCTGGGAAATTGGGAAGAAAAATATTATCTCCTAAGACAATTACCAGAGAAGGCAATGGCACCCCACTCCAGTACTCTTGCCTGGAAAATCCCATGGATGGAGGAGCCTGGTAGGCTGCAGTCCATGGAGTCGCTAAGAGTTGGACACGACTGAAGCGACTTAGCAGCTGCAGCAGCAAGACAATTACACTAAATAAATAACATAGAGAAGTTGCTGAATCAAAAGAATCTCAGGAGATGGTGACATGTGGAGTGGAAGTTTAAGGTCAGCATTTTTGGTACCAGGACAAGAGCACATAGGGGGATCACAGTTTAATCAGTCTTGCTTGTAGCTGTTACCATGGCATAAGTGTTTGCTCATGGCCCTGTGGGCTGTTAAGAGTGAGTCTGTCTTGTAAATAAAATATAGTAAGTTAAACACATGGAATATTTTATACAACTGCTATGAGTGGTGTTTCTGGAAATAACAGGTTTTAGAGACAAAATAAGTTCTTAAACTGATAATGTTGACACATGATTTCATATACTACTCTTAACTTTGTTAGAAGATCTAAATGTTACATTATTTAAATCCCACCCAATAATGTTTTCTCGTGTTTTCCAGTGTTTGTGTATTTTCTATCAGACTATAGTTCTTTTTTTAGTACTCGATGGACGTGAGTCTCCGTGAACTCTGGGAGTTGGTAATGGACAGGGAGGCCTGGCGTGCTGTGATTCATCGGGTCACAAAGAGTCAGACATGACTGAGCGACTGATCTGATCTGATCTGATAGTTCTTTTTTTAGTACTATTAAACTTAATATATATCATTTGTAATAATGAACATTAATATAGTAATAATAATAAATGTATTTATAAAGAAGGATTTCCCAGGTTTCTCAGTGGTAAGAATCCACCTGCTAATGCAGGAGACATGAGTTCAATCTCTGGGTCCAGGAGATCCTCTGGAGAAGGAAATGGCAATCGCTCTAGTATTTTTGCTTGGGAAATTCATGGACAGAGGAGCCTGGGAGGCTAAAGAGTTTGACACAACTTAATGACTGAGCATGCATGCTTGCACATATTTATAACCAAACATGTTTTGGATATTCATAATAAAAAGTAAAGAGCATACAGAATGTTGAAAATATTTAAAGAATAATTCATGACTTTGGGAATTCTAATTTTTTGTTTCTAAATCCTAAGGTTAATACTTGGGAATTTGAGGCACTAGTCCTTGGTGAACTTGGGAGGAAACATCATTCATGAACAGAACACCAAGTTTCAGTATTTAGTGCCTTAGCAAAGAGTGGTGGTCAAAATGTTTTGAACTTAGAAATTGGAAGAGCTAGATTAAAAACGTTCTTACAGAGACATACCCTCTAGACAGCCTTCGGCAACCAACTGGCAATATGAAAATACTAACACTTTACTGGATTGTTGATGAGCTCAAAGAAGATTAAGAATTTCACTTTGTACCCTTTTATGTACTTTCAGGCAATTATCTCAAATAATCTTGCCAAATTTTGCGTGCCCACTGTAAAGTTGGAAGGAGCCAAAACTGAGGTGGAAGGCTGACTGGGACATTGGTAGAAGGAGCTTTGTGGGTAGTTCCAAGTATTCTGCCCATAATAGACTTCTCCATCTGCAAAATGGAATCAGGAAGGAGCATGGTGAATGGCTCATGGCTTTTGAGATTCTGGAGGTTTCTACTGACTGACTCCTACAAGTTTCCAGATTCAGTGGCCTTTCTTTTTCAATACTAGAAAATCTTTTACCAGCCTAATGAGAAAACAACCAGAAAAGAATCAACCAGAACAAAAATCAAAAATCAAATGTGACCCAAGAGACTGACATGTACACACTGTTATATTTAAAATAGATAAGCAGCAAGGACCTATAGTACAGCCAAGGAACTCTGTTCAGTATTCTGCAATATCAGCTAAAAATAAAGAAAAAATGTGACCCAAGCATACTATCCAAATATTTAAGGTCATTAAGATACCTTAACTATCCAGCTTTTCTACTGTTTCCAATTTCAATCATTCAAGTACTATATTAAACTTTCTACAACATCTGTATAACATCCGTACTCCTTTCTTTAATATTGCTCTTTAATTTTGTCCATTTCTAGTCTTGTCCAAAACAATAATAAACATGAAATTATTGATTCATGTGCAAATTTTATTTCCCTAAAACATATTTGTACAACTGTTACACATATCATAACACACTGGCACATAACTATTACAGTAAACAAATGTCCATCTGTCTACCATTTCAGATTATCTTGTCTACCACTGGACCACACTTTGATAAAGAGTTCTAAAGACTACTTTCACTGAGTTTACTAACAAAGCATAAGGAAAGGCATTTTGTCCTAAGTGAGTAAATGAAAGCAGACCTGTGAAGTCACACAGGACCCCAAGCCCAGAAAGGTCCCATGTTTGGTGTAATACTCTGTTGTCACCTTCCTAAAATTCTTAATTTTTGAACAGGAAGCCCCACATTTTCATTTTGCATAATGTGCTGCAAATTATATAGTCAGTCCCAAAGGGATGCTAATGCTAATGCTAAGTCGCTTCAGTCGCGTCTGACTCTGTGCGACCCCATAGACGGCAGCCCACCAGGCTCCACCATCCCTGGGATTCTCCAGGCAAGAATACTGGAGTGGGTTGCCATTTCCTTCTCCAATGCATGAAAGAGAAAAGTGAAAGGGAAGTCGCTCAGTCGTGTCCGACTCTTAGCGACCCCATGGACTGCAGCCTACCAGGCTCCTCTGTTCATGGACTTTCCAGGCAAGAGTACTGGAGTGGGGTGCCATTGCCTTCTCCGCCCAAAGGGATAGAGGACTATAAAAAGACTGAAAGCCCAGAGCTAAATCAACACACCTATGGACAACTTATCTTTGACAAAAGAGGCAAAAATATACAATGGAGAAAAGACAATCTCTTTAACAAGTGGTGTTGGGAAAACTGGTCAACCACCTGAAAAAGAATGAAACTAGAACACTTTCTAACACCACACACAAAAATAAACTCAAAATGGATTAAAGATCTAAATGTAAGACCAGAAAATATAAAACTCCTAGAGGAAAACATAGGCAGAACACTCTCTGACATAAATCACAGCAGGGTCCTCTATGACCCACCTCCCAGAGTAATGGAAATAAAAGCAAAAATAAACAAATGGGACCTAATTAAACTTAAAAGGTTTTGCACAATGAAGGAAACTATAAGCAAGGTGGAAAGACAGCCTTCAGAATGGGAGAAAATAATAGCAAACTAAGCAACTGACAAAGAATTAATGTCAAAAATATACAAGCAGCACATGCAGCTCAATACAAGAAAAATAAACGACCCAATCAAAAAATGGGCCAAAGAACTAAACAGACATTTCTCCAAAGAAGATATACAGATGGCTAACAAACACATGAAAAGATGCTCAACATCATTCATTATAAAAGAAATGCAAATCAAAACCACAATGAGGTACCATTTCACGCTGGTAAGAATGGCTGCTATCAAAAGTCTACAAACAGTAAATGCTGGACAGGGTGTAGAGAAAAGGAAAGCCTCTTACATTGTTGGTGGGAATGCAAACTAGTACACCCACTACGGAGAACAGCATGGAGACTCCTTAAAAATCTGGAAATAGAACTGCCATATGACCCAGCAATCCCACTGCTGGGCATACACACCGAGGAAACTAGAATTGAAAGAAACACATGCACCCCAATGTTCATCACAGCACTGTTTACAAGAGCTAGGACATGGAAGCAACCTAAATGTCCATCAGCAGATGAATGGATAAGAAAGCTGTGGTACATATACACAATGGAATATTACTCAGCTATTAAAAAGAATGCATTTGAGTCAGTTCTAATGAGGTGGATGAAACTGGAGCCTATTATACAAAGTGAAGTAAATCAGAAAGAAAAACACTAATACAGTATGTTAACACATACATATGGAATTTAGAAAGAGGGTAACGATGACCCTATATATGAGACAGCAAAAGAGACACAGATAAAAAGAGCAGACTTTTGGACTCTGTTGGAGAAGGCAAGGGTGGAATAATTTGAAAGAACAGCACTGAAACATGTATATTACCATATGTGAAATAGATGATCAGTCCAAGTTTGATACATGAAACAGGGCACTCAAAGCCAGTGGGACAAACCAGAGGGATGGAATGGGGAGGGAGGTGGGAGGAGGGTTCAGGACTGGGGGACACACATATACCCGTAGCTAATTCATGTCAGTGCATGGCAAAAACCACTACAATATTATAAAGAAATTAGCCTCCAATTAAAATAAATTAATTAATTAAAAAAAATGATTGGCATTAGAACATAGTTCAAATGTGACACTGAAATTTGTTTTTTATCAATAATTCTTTCCAATGAATCATTAAGTAGTTATTAGAAAAAACCATCACCCTAAAATTACGCAAGACATACATGAAGATTTAAAAAAAAAAAGTAAGATATTTACTACTTTATAGTAGAGCTTGTAGTCGGGTTGGGGAGTTAAGGTGATATTCATTAATCAATTAGCTACTCTATAATTAAGAGCTGAAGCACATAAAGTGGATAATAACTATAACAGTAGTTTAGAAAAGAAAGGCATCTCAGAGCAGGAACAGTTGGAAAAGATGTGAAAGGGAAAGATTTGAGCTACTTACCATCTCAGATATTTATTTTCAGAAATGTCTATGCTAAACTGTCATGTAAAGTCCTCCACAGTCTAGTCCCAACCTCTCTTTCCAACTTCTCTAACCAGTTTCCCCAAGTACAGATATGTCCCTAAAACTTGAAAAACCAAGGTCAAAAGTATCAATGGAGGCTCACATACCATGTATTTAGATGTTTAAAGTTATAAAGCAAGGTGAAAGTGGAAAGTGAAATGGTTAGTCACTCAGTTGTGTCCAACTCTTTGTGACTCATAGACTGCAGCCCAACAGGCTCCTCTGTCCATGGGATTCTCCAGACAAGAATACTGGAGTGGATTGCCATGCCCTTCTCCAGGGGATCTTCCTGACCCAGGTATTGAACTCAGGTCTCATCAAAGGCAGATTTTTTTACCGTCTGAGCTACCAGGGAAGCCCATAAAGCAAGGTAGTAAACTTAGATAACACCTGTCAGAGTATCCTGCCTTCACTGATTATCCTATCTTTATAACAATCTGGAAGGCTAAGTTCAAATTTAGATTTCCTGGACTCTTAAGAATGGTGAGGTGGGAATAGCTGGCTCCCAGCTTCAGGCTTACAGCCTGCTCCCCTTCTGTTACTGTATCCTGCTCTAGCCCACAATGTGAGGAGCCCCATACATACCATGTGGACTCCTAGCTCACACATCCAAGTTCATCCATACCCGCTTGCCCCAAATATCTGCCTACTGTCGTCACTTGAGTACAGATGAATTCACATCAGCAGCATCATGTTCCTTGGGAAGATGAATTTGGGGGAAAGATCTGTGCAGGTCATCAAGCAGGATTAGGGACATTTGGGTAAGGAAAGTCTGGAACCCAGGAAACCAGATTGGGGTCTGCAAAGGGCAGAGGTGGGAAGGAGGGTTATAAAGGGTGGACATGTGCTATCGGCAGGCATATCTTTTTGCTCATGGACTTGTTCCATGGAAGGTATATCATTGAGGAGGACTGAAGCCTGCTCCTGCAATACACAGAGCCACAGGAAGGTACAGCCAACACACCCTACGTGCTCTGCTGTGCTTAGTCACAACTCTCAGTTGTGTCCGACTCTTTGCGACCCCATGGACTGTAGCCCGCCAGGCTCCTCTGTCCATGGAATTCTCCAGGCAAGTGGGTTGCCATGCCCTCCTCCAGAAGATCTTCCCAACCCAGGGATCAAACCCAGGTCTCCCACATTGCAGGTAGATTCTTTACCATCTGAGCCACCAGGGAAGCCCAAAAATAACGGAATGGGTAGCCTATCCCTTTTCCAGGGGATCTTCCTGAGTCAGGAATTCAGCCAGGGTCTCTTGCATTGCTGGCAGGTTCTTTACTAGCTGAGCTACCAGGGAAGCCCACCTTATGTGCTACCCACTTCCTAAACTGAAAGTGTTAGTTGGTCAGTTGTGTTTGACTCTTTGCAACCCCATGTACTGTAGCCTCGGAGAAGGCAATGGCAACCCACTCCAGTACTCTCGCCTGGAAAATCCCATGGACGGAGGAGCCTGGTAGGCTGCAGTCCATGAGGTCGCTAAGAGTTGGACACGACTGAGTGACTTCACTTTCACTTTTCACTTTCATGCATTGGAGAAGGAAATGGCAACCCACTCCAGTATTCTTGCCTGGAGAATCCCAGGGACGAGGGAGCCTGGTGGGCTGCCATCTATGGGGTCGCACAGGGTCGGACACGACTGAAGTGACTTAGCAGCAGCAGCAGCAGTACTGTAGCCTACCAGCTCCTTTGTCCATGGAATTCTCTAGGCAAGAATACTGGAGTGGGTTGCCATGCCCTCCTCCAGGGGGATCTTCCTGACCCTGGGATCAAACCCAGGTCTCCTGCATTGGAAGCAGATTCTTTGAGCCACCAGGGAAGCCCACTTCCTAATTTCTCCGTTTCACTAAAAAAGTGTTTTTAAGTATCTCCTTGTCTTTATACACACCACTCTGTCTCTTCTTCATCTAGAATAACCATGCATACTCGTTGAGTATGATAAGAACTTGTTCATATGCCAGTTGATCTTTAAAGATCTGCAAACTCTGTTAGACAAAGTTCATTTCTGCTTCGTGGTCCCTTGACATTTCATTTGTGCCTCTATGATGGCCTTTATTACCCTGTATTGTAACCACTATCTTCTCTACTGGATTATAGATGCTTTGTGCATGCTTGGTGTCTTGTACCAAAAGAGGGATTGGTGATACACAGTACTTTGTCTTAGAAATAGATTTACTAAGAGAATAAATGAATGAAATATACTCTCGTGGCCCCAGATGTACCATGCTATGTAGAAGTTTATTTATCTTGGAGCATTACCAGTCTCTAGAAGTAGACTTAAGCATCTACATGGCACCATCCTGATGGAAACTGGAAACATTTAGTCATCCAGATGTTAGGTGTCATGGAGATAAATCCCCAGATGACTGACCGAATTTTTCAGTTTTCATCAGAATGATTGGCATTGTGTATATAGGGCTTTATGTTAAGAACCCTTGTACACACACTGCAGTAGGTTAAAAAAGTTACTATTAGAGACACAAATGCTCAGCAAGCTATTAATGGGATGCAGCATTCTTCATGTGCTACTCACGTGAAAGCCGACAAGTTTGGTGCCAAAGGTGACTTCAGTTCATCAGTTCTCATTGTCATTAGCAACTAGCATTTATTAGGCAGTCACATGTGCAAAGCACATTTTGAAATGAAAGACATCATGCCAAACACTAGCTGATGAGAGGCTTTTGTTTTTGTTTTTTAAAGCCATGGAATCAACTTTCCTTCTGCCTACCAAGCTATTTTATAAGAATTCTGCTAAAGAATTCAGAGCATGTACTATACTTTGATTATTAAAATTGCACCCATTTTATGGAAGTCCTCTATTTCACCAGTTCCCTGCTCTTTGTTATATTCTTGTTCTGTCTTTTATCCCTAACTTTAATAATTGAGAATGCATTGGTTTGTTATGGGCTTCCCTGGTGGCTCAGATGATAAAGAATTGGTCTGCAATACAGGAGACCTGGATTTGATCCCTGGGTCAGGAAGATCCTCTGGAAAACGGAATGGTTAACCACTCCAGTATTTTTGCCTGGAGAATTTCAAGGACAGAAGGGCCTGGTGGGCTACAGTCCATGGGATCGCAAAGAATCAGAATGACTGAGGAACTAACACTTTCACTTAACATTTGTTTGTTATATTCTGCCACTTAGCTTGGGTAGCTGAGGTACAGTGGAAATGCAAGTGGAAATACTAAGAATCAGAAGCCTGAATTCCACTTTACTTCTGTCATTTGGGGATTTGAGGAAAATCCCTGAATCTCTCAGAAGTGAAGTTTCCTGATTTGTAGTTAGCAATACCTGCCTTATGGAGTTGCTGTGAGGATGAATGAGATACTGTATGAGAAAGCACTTTGAAAATTTCAAAGTAATGTTGCCCATAAGTATTCAGGGTTATCATTAATTGTGTTTAAGTACATCTTTCTGGGGCTTCCCTGGTGGTTCAGTGGTACAGAATCTGCCTGCAATGCAGGGGCCACGGGTTTGATCCCTAGGTCAGAAAGATCCCCTGGAGGTGGAAATGGCAACCTTTTGCAATATTCTTGCCTGGAGAATCCCACGGTCAGAGGAGCCTGGTGGGCTGTAATCCGTGGGGTTGCAAAGAGTCGGATATGACTGATGGCGACTTAGCATGCACACCTTTCTATTTGAGTTGAGATTTTGTCTCTTTTCAAAAACAAACTGGTGATGTCTGAGTAATGGTTCTTTTGGGTGCCCAGATATAACAGTAAAAGAAGTCAAATAAAGCATAATATTAATAAACAGTAATGATGATGACTGAGATGGGTAGGAAGGATAATCTTTAAAGCACAGGTGGGAAAGTCAACACCCAGAATTTTCCAGAGATTTCCAAAGAGATCCCATGACTTCTGATGCAAATTCCAAAGCTCAGTGTGCTCCTTCTATTGCACTGTCCTCCCCTTTGCAATAGTTTCCCTTAGGGAGTTATAAAGTGAGACCTAATTTTTCATGTGCTTTTATAAGGCTCTCATGATGGAAGAGCTGGAGAGCATCAGAAACCAGCTCTGGCCAGTGTGTCCAAGTGGTGCACAGAGCACAGGCCATGGGGTATCTCGTGCCAGGAGCCTGCCACCCAAGCACTGCTATTCCATGTGGTGCTGTGAGAAAAGATGGCAGCCAACAAATATAGAATTGTCCCCCTTCCTTGGAGCAGTGACACGGGTAAACGTGTCTGGCAGCTTTTTCTGAACAAACACGTTTGGCTGGACATTCCCCTCAGCTTCTAGACGAATTGGAGAACACAGATATTTTAAACGTCCAACATTAGGGGGAGAATATAAGTGCATATTACAGAATTGACAGATAGGATTCAGGAAAGATCTGCTTAAGATTAGCACTAGTCCGGGGAAAGGCCCAATGGCTAAAAGCAGTAGTTGTTTTAATTGCACAACGATACCACATGGCGGCTCTGGAAAGAACTGCACCGAGAAGACAAAATGACTAAAAGCCGATTTCCCTGCAGCAACCTCCTTCTTCCAGGCATGGTGAGAATTTCACAGAACAGGTGCAATTAAAAATAGGAAATCCACTGAATATTAGAAATTGCTCCCTAAATATTTCAAAGAAGTATTTTATTTTTATTTATTTATTTTAAAAATATGATTTATTTATTTATTTGGCTGTTAGCTGTGGCACATGGGGTCTTCAAACTTCTTTTAGCATGAGGAATTTTTAGTTGTGGCATGAGAATTCTTAGTTGTAGCATATTAACTCTCAGCTGTGGCATGTGGGATCCAATTCCCTGACCAGGGATCAAACCCAGGCTCTCTGCTTTGAGAATGCCGAGTCCCAGCCACTGGACCACCAAAGAAGTATTTTTAACTATTTTCTCTTATGAAACCTTTTCTAATAGTCCCCGGATGGGTAGGAACTTCACAGGACTGGATGTGGTAATCACCCACTTCACCCCTGTCTTTCTCACCCAGGAGGGGTAAATCCCTTAAGGACACGGCAGTGTCTTTCATCTCTGAATGGCAGAGTAGTGTAGTGGAGACAACATCTATGAGACATCAGCCTGTTTCCAGGGTTAACTGTATGACCGTCAGAATATTATACACGTACTAGACTTAGTTTCCTACTTGAAAAAGTGAAGATCAAAATAACAACTTCAAAGAGTCATTGCCAGGAAGATAAGTTCATGGGTGAACACTGCCCAGTGTATAGCAGATACTTGACCAACATTTGTTGAATGAATATAAGATGTATCTGTAAAACATCTGCTATTGTATTTTCTATTTTGAAATCTATATCTTCAGCATTTTATTCAGAAATACAATAGAAAAAGAAGTATTAAAATAAAACTTTCTCTTTGTGTATGCTTCCTGTTCTTTCTTTTGATCTTCTCTCATATCACTTCTTCTGGAAAATACTCCTTGAATTGTGCTTGTCTAATTTTTTTCAGCCTGTCTCTTTAATTTCTCTTCTTACTACACATATCAATATGTTAATAGATTTATGACTTGAAAATACTCGCTTGACTTGCCACTCCATCAACCTAATCTTTTATCTTTCTCCATTTTACTATCAAAAGTGTTAAGTGAGCTTTCTCCTTCTAATGCTTTTCTGTGAAGACATACTACAAACTCTCAAAACTGGTTTATTACCCACTATGCTACAGAAAGCAAATATATTCTTTAATATCTCCAATGACTTTGTAATCACTAAATTTATGGACTTTAAATATTATATCTTCAGTTCAGTTCAGTTCAGTCGCTCAGTTGTGTCCAACTCTTTGCGACCCCATGAATCGCAGCACGCCAGGCCTCCCTGTCCATCACCAACTCCTGGAGTTCACTCAGACTCACGTCCATCAAGTCAGTGATGCCATCCAGCCATCTCATCCTCTGTCGTCCCCTTCTCCTCCTGCCCCCAATCCCTCCCAGCATCAGAGTCTTTTCCGATGAGTCAACTCTTCGCATGAGGTGGCCAAAGTACTGGAGTTTCAACTTTAGCATCATTCCTTCCAAAGTGATCCCAGGGCTGATCTCCTTCAGAATGGAGTGGTTGGATCTCCTTGAAGTCCAAGGGACTCTCAAGAGTCTTCTCCAACACCACAGTTCAAAAGCATCAATTCTTCGGTGCTCAGCCTTCTTCACAGTCTAACTCTCACATCCATACATGACCACAGGAAAAACCATAGCCTTGACTAGACGAACCTTTGTTGGCAAAGTAGTGTCTCTGCTTTTGAATATGCTATCTAGGTTGGTCATAACTTTCCTTGCAAGGAGTAAGTGTCTTTTAATTTCATGGCTGCAATCACCATCTGCAGTGATTTTGGAACCCCAAAAAATAAAGTCTGACACTGTTTCCACTGTTTCCCCATCTATTTCCCATGAAGTGATGGGACCAGATGCCATGATCTTCGTTTTCTGAATGTTGAGCTGTAAGCCAACTTTTTCACTCTCCACTTTCACTTTCATCAAGAGGCTTTTTAGTTCCTCTTCACTTTCTGCCATAAAGGTGGTGTCATCTGCATATCTGAGGTTATTGATATTTCTCCCGGCAATCTTGATTCCAGCTTGTGCTTCTTCCAGCCCAGTGTTTCTCATGATGTACTCTGCATATATATACTTTACCAAGATATAAGAATAAAGTGAGGTAAAGTTCTTTAAACACTGAGAAGTGTTCTACTCATATTAAGAATTATTGCTCTTATTACTGTTATCAGGGACACAAGATGAGTTAGAAACAGATCTCATTCTGTAGGACCCTACTGTCTACTTGTATAGCAAGACCTATGCAAGATAATTTAGAAATAGGCCGATGATTGCCGAAAGCAACAGTATAAAAGTTTTTTGTAAAACATAAAATGATTAGGCTGGAGTGGATAAGGAGCAGGCATTTGATTACCCTTGGAGTTGATCAAAGAATGATATTGATACAGAGAATAAATCTTTGAGTAGAATCTTAAAGATAGATAAGAAAAATGGTAGGAAAATGATTTCAGATAAATAGCCCTGTAGGATATATATGGTGCAGTAGTAGGTGAAGATCTTGGAAAACTAGGTAAGAGCCATAGGGGTGGTACAACTATCAGTTCAGTTCACTTGCTCAGTCGTGTCCAACTCTTTGCGACCCCATGAATTGCAGCACGCCAGGCCTCCCTGTCCATCACCAACTCCTGGAGTTCACTCAGACTCACGTCCATCAAGTCAGTGATGCCATCCAGCCATCTCATCCTCTGTCGTCCCCTTCTCCTCCTGTCCCCAGTCCCTCCCAGCATCAGAGTCTTTTCCAATGAGTCAACTCTTCACATGAGGTGGCCAAAGTACTGGAGTTTCAGCTTTAGCATCATTCCTTCCAAAGAGATCCCAGGGCTGATCTCCTTCAGAATGGAGTGGTTGGATCTCCTTGCAGTCCAAGGGACTCTCAAGAGTCTTCTCCAACACCACAGTTCAAAAGCATCAGTTCTTCGGTGCTCAGCCTTCTTCACAGTCCAACTCTCACATCCATACATGACCACAGGAAAAACCATAGCCTTGACTAGACAGACCTTTACCACTATATAATTCCAAGTTAGCCTGAAAACATTCATATGGTACATAAGTGACCAGATGTCCAAATCCAAGGAAGCAAATATTCTGATCGATTTACTTTTGGGGTCATAAAACATTCCTTATAGCTCTAGCATAAGTGTAACTTTTTATGGTATATTAGCATTTATATTTAAGCAGAAGAAAGCACTTTTTGATTTACTATATAGAAAATTAATTGAAGAAAGACTAATATTTCTTAGTTTGTTATAGTTTAACCCAGTAGACTTGACTCCAGCAGAAGGCCCTGTGGAATCCAGTTCTTAACTCCCTTACTTCTGTTTGAAGCTGTCATGGCTGTCATTCAGTCAGAATGGAATCCCTAAGGCTAGAGAATCTGGTGCTCTAGATTAAGCTGCTTCATGCTGAGCCTTGGGAACCTGCCCATCCTCTACACAGGTCTGATAGCTATAATTATATATGGGGAGGACAATGCCATAATCTGGGAAATGAGTACAGATTCCTGTCATGCTCAGAAACAAGGGATAATAGTAGCAGTGTTAGTCACTCTGTGTGTGTATGTGGTGTGTGTATATGTGTGTGTACTCTGTCGTGTCCGACTCTTTGCAAACTCAAGGACTGTAGCCTGCCAGGCTCCTCTGTCCTCGGGATTTCCCAGGTAAGAATACTGGAGCGGGTTGCCATTTCCTTGTCCAGGGGATCTTCCTAACCCAGGGATCGAACCCATGTCTCTCACTTAGTCATGTCCAACTCTTTGCAACCCCACAGACTGTAGACCGCCAGGCTCCTCTGTTTGTGGGATTCTCCAGGCAAGAGCACTGGAGTGGTTTGTCATTTCCTCCTCCAGAGGATCTTCCTGACCCAGGGACTGAACCTGGGTCTCCTGCATTGCAGGTAGATTCTTTAATGTCTGAGCTACATACATATATAATACATGTACATACTTAAATAAATGCCTATCTGCTATATTAGAGGGGTGGATCATAGCCTATGCACATGTATTGAAATTCAAGAGAGAAAACAGTTTTTAGTTACTTTAGAAAGAATGATTATTTATTAAAAGTTTGTTATTTATGTAATTGTATATTAGCAAGGCACATTAACAATAGAATGCTAATTAAAATACATCACCAAAGCATCACTATTTTATAACACTTTTTAGACTTAATTTTTTTTTCATGTTTTATTTTTTTTTCTAATTTTAAATTAATTTCTAAAATTAAAATTAAAAATTAGACTTAATTTTTATCATCTGAATTATAAAACAATCTATTAGAAAAGTTTATTATTTTGAGTAGTCACTTCCTTCACTCTTGAGTTAAATCAAATTGTTCAAATTTTTACTATGTCTTATATCACAGTGCATAATTTTATTTTTTGAAGAGCAGCTCTATTTTCTACAGAAAGACAAGAGAATTTTTTTAAAAGCACACTAGATTAGAATAGGATGTTCAAGTTTCCCTTCTGACATTGTCATAGCATAACTGTTTTTGAACTCATTTCAAAATTGTCCTGCCCCCTAGATTTCAGCATCCTCATCTATTAAATAAAGGCTATACAACCTCTAAGTTCCTGACAGCTCTGTGGTTCTTTGAAATTACCATCCTTTTCTTGTTCTTCTCTCTTCTGCTCTCATTACTTCTATTGTTTCAATTTAATTTTTTTTTTTGCCAACTTTGTTTATTTATCTGTTCTTTTTTGATCACCTTTGTTTAGCTCAGTTTATTGACTAATGTAGTCATAAAAGAGTCCCCTCCTTCAGCCTATGTTACTCTCATGTTGATTACTGTAATTCAGTTTAACACTATTAAAGAACAGAGGTTTGGAGGCAGGCAGACTTGGTTTGAATCCTGGCTCTCCTACTTACTGTTTCACTCTGGGTGAGTCACTTAAATTTCTTGCCCACCTGGAAATAGGGTCAAGAATGTCTTCTTTTTAAATTTGTTGTAAGAATGACTTGATCTGTATACTTATGCCAACACATCCAGCTTTTCAGTGTTGAGTTTCTGCCTCCAAGCAACCTTCTTCTTTCCATAAAAACGTGTTTATTCAGTACTTACTATATGCAAGCATGCTTCTAGATGCTTGGGTACCTTGATGGAGCATATGTCTCAGAGACAGACGGTAATCAATGTATATAATAAAATAAGTTTTATAGTGTATTAAAAGGTAATAATTGTTATGGAAAATAGGGAACAAAACAGAGTAAAGAGAGTCAGTAATGCCAGGGGAGGAAGCAAGTTGTAACTCTAATGTAGTGCTTGCCTCTGGAGCAGAATAAGCATTATAGAGGCTGATAGGAGATTGACATCAGAGAGCTAATGGGTAGTTGGATAATACAAGGCCCATAGATCATTATAGAAGGTTTGGTTTTAGCATAAGTGACACAGAGGAATTTTGCAGCATGTTTAATAGAGGAGTGCCCAGATTTAATTTTGTTTTTAAAAACTTTTGTTTTTAAAAACATCACACTCTAGCAATTGTGATGAAGATAAACAAGGATAACCCAACTTCAGCGCTACTGACATTTCAAGTCAGATGATTATTTGTTGTGGTGCTGTTCTGTGCATTTGTAGTATTTAAAGCATCTTTGACCTCTACCTACTAGAGGCCAGTAGCACCACCTTCCCAGTAGTGACCATCAGAAATGGTCTCCAGATATTACCAAATGTCCCTTGGCAGAGGGCACAAAATTGTCCTCAGTTGAAAGCCACCTGGATAGACTAGTAAGGGGCAAGAATAGAAGTAGGAAGATATTTCAGGGGACTACTGTAATAATCCCGACTAGAGATCATGGTAGTTCAGAGTGGGATGGTAGCAGAAGATGTGATAAGTAGTGGTTAGATTCCAGATAGATTTTGAAGGTAAAGACAAATAGAATTACTAATGGAATAAATGTATGATGTGAGAAGAAGAGTTAAACAGAGAAAAGATATTTTTGAGAATGGTGATGGACAGGGAGGCCTGGCATACTGCAACTCATGGGGCCGCAAAGAGTTGGACATGACTGAGCGACTGTGAACTGAACTGAAAAAACTTTGGCCTGCACAAATGGAAGTGTGAAATTGATGTTAACAGAGATATGTATTGCTATGGGAGAAACAGGTTTAGGGAGAGCAGCAAAGAAAATGAGGAGTTTAGTTTGGAACAGGAAACTCTGTAACCTGCAACACTTAGAGGTAAGGAGACCAGGAGAAACCAACAGAAGGAAGTTGAGAAGGAGCAATAGGAAGAGAAAATGCAAGAAAGTTGATGTTGTGAAAGCCTAAAGAAGATATGTTAAGGAGAAGTTATCAATAGTCTCAAATATTGCTAATGGTTCAACTAAGATAAAGCCTGAGAAGTGACCATTTGGGTTTAGCAGTGGAGAAGTTATTAGTGACTATGTCAAGAGTGGTTTTGATCAGGGTGGAGGTACTAGCTTGACTAAAATGACTTTAAGAAATTAGAGGAATCAGAAACACCAACTACAGACAACACTTAGCTGCAGAGGGAAGCAGAGGAATGGGCTAGTGATTATAGATGAAGCAATATTTTTGTTTTTGGTCTTATGATGAAAGAAATAATAAGATATTTGTATGCTGATTGGAATTTTCTAGTAGAAAGGGGAAAACTCATGTTATAGGAGTGAGGGGGAGAACTGGAGTAATGTCCTGAATAGATGAGAAGGGGTGAAATCTGTGTAAATAGATAACTTGGTCTTATATAGGAGCATAGACAGGGTTATATGTTTGACAATAGGCAGTAAGGCAGAGTATATGCCTGCATCACATCATATAAGTTGATGTAACAATGGGAATCTGAAAATTCTCCTCTGTTTTCTTCAGTTTTCTCAGTAAAACAGGGAGCAAGTTCATCAGCTTAAAGTGGGCATGAGGGAGGAGATGTTGAACATTTGAGGAGGAAAAGAAAAGGTGTTAAATATTCATCTAGGACACTAGGAGAGTAAATGAACTAGGCGTGGATACCTTGACTTGCTGACAGCATTAAGGCCAATGTGAGGTTCTTGGTTATAAAGTTAAGATTTTTTTCCAGCCATGCTCAACTACCTGAGTGCAGGCATGGAATAGAGGGCATGGAACAGATGGGATAGTTGGGCTTATGGGCTGCAGCTTTGACAAAGTGGGAAAGTTCAAGGTTACTGAGAGTATAAACAATGGAATGATTCTAATGATTAGCTATAAGTTTAATTATGTAAGGAAAAGGAAAAAACATCAAAGGAGTGAGATTCAGTGAGAAAGTGGTAGGGTTATCAATTATGATGAGTTTGAAGGATTGATGGTTGGGAATAGATTGATGAAGGGAGTGAGTGGGAAAAGTAGAATAAGAATTAAAAACAATTTAATAAGAATTAAAAACAATTAATTAAAAATAATTGCAGTTATTGGTAGTGACAAAGTCCAGGGAATGATCATGGGAGGGTGTGACTGGGGTCATGGAGGATAAGATTATTGATAGAAGAAAAGTCAAGGACCTGAGCGGTCACTGTCATTCTAGATGTGTGAGCATAGAGAAGTTGAGAAGTAGAGTAACATGCTTAGTGTCTTAGTGTGTTAGTCACTCAGTCATGTCTGACTCTCTGCAACCCCATGGACTAACTTGCCAGGATCCTCTGTCCATGAAATTCTTCAGGCAAGAATACAATATTGTAAAGTAATTAGCCTCCAATTAAAATAAATAAATTTATATTAAAAGAGAGAGAGAGAGAGAAAAAAAAAAAGAATACTGAAGTGGGTAGCCATTTCCTTCTCAAGGGGATCTTCACAACCTAACCCAGGTCTCCTGCATTGCAGGCAGATTCTTTACTGTCTGAGCCACAAGGGAAGCCCATGCTTAAGAGGCCTTCAATTAATTGACCTTAATTTTTCTGAGCCTTTATTTTATCATATATAAAATGAAGATTTTAGCTTCTTCCTACATAATTTAGAGGGCAATTGTAAGGATCAAATGGTACAATATATCAGGAAATGCTTTGTAAATAATGCACCAATGTACAAGCATGAGAACTTTGTTATGTTTGTTTTTGTTCATGGCTTCATGGTATGGGGCAGAAATTCAGTGAAGTACTGAAGATTTTAGATTTTAAAGGATTAATAATAGGGAGCTATTTTAGGATCCTAAGCAAGAAAGTGACACAGTCAAACACAGTCGGTAGGATTTTCTCATTTACACTGGCTAGAGATTAATTTGTAATTATTTACTAGTTATTTCTCTTCTCTCTTTTCTTGTACAAATTTTACACTATCATCAAACAAACAGATTGGATCATCACTGTTTCTTAATATCACCTTAATATTCTCATTGTTTATACAATAACATCTATATTCCTTTGCTTGGTGTTCAGTAGCCTCCAAGATCTGATGTAAGTTCGCCTTCTGCTCACCTGCTGTGCACCCTAATCTCCTCCAAGATTTCAGAATACCACATAACACTTCATGCTATCCCACACATCTGATTCTGTTTGATACCATATGCCACCTACTCAATAAAGCCTTTGACCAAAGCTCGTCTTTCTTTATTTTTTGTCTTTATTATTGAATACATGTATATTCATATAACTATTAATCAATTATTAATTGCTATTGTATCTGTCCCCCTGGCCTGTAAGCTCCTTTAGGGCAGGGTCATACCATATTTATCTTAGTAGAAATGAGCAATGAATTTCATACTTATAAGAACATATTATGTTTTTTATACTCAATAAATATTTGTTGGCTGAACAAATGAATGGAAGACTGACCGAAGGCCCCTTACTTACAAAGGGCCATGCTGAATGTTGTGTTGACTATTTTACACTTGATCTTAGCCAAAAGGCCAAGAAGCAAAGTGTTGAATATTTTAAAAAGGGAAAATAGGTATATATGCTCAATAAAACTTGATTCATTTAAGTGTTCCAATTTCAAAGAGCTTCCCTGCTACATTGGAAACTGCTGGCACAGTTAGAGAAAATGGAGTTTGACATGTCAACGAAGTAAGACAAGGCAGCTGTGGAGTAATGGAAAGAGAACTAAACTAGAATCAGAAGCTCTAGCTTCCAATTCATCTGCTAGCTCTATGACTTCAGCCACCTTGTCTCTGAATATCAATGTCCTCATGTGAAAATAAAGAAGACTGAGCACCCTAGAATTTCAAATTGTGGTGCTGGAGAAGACTCTTGAGAGTCCCTTGGACAGCAAGGAGATCAAAACAATCAATCTTAAAGGAAATCAATCCTGAATATTCACTGGAAGGACTGATGCTGAAGCTCCAACACTTTGGCCACCTGATGTGAAGAGCTGACTCATTAGAAAACAACCTGATGCTGGGAAAGAGAGTGCAAGAGGAGAAGGGGGAGACAGAAGATGAGATGGTTAGATGAGCATCACTGACTCAATGGACATAAATTTGAGCAAACTCTGGGAGATAGTGAAGGGCAAGGGAAGCTTGGCATGCTGCAGTCCATGTAGTCACAAAGAGTCTGATATGACATAGTGACTGAACAACAACATCAACAAATTAATCATTTAGATTATGTGACCTCTGAGGTCTTTTCCAGTGTTAATACTTCATGATTCTAAAATGCAATGAAATCATCAGATTGCTGTCAAACTCAAAATCAAGTTTTGCCAAGAAGAGCCATTTGCAAATTTCTGGGCATCCAGCAAACTTTACTGAACAACATAACTGTTCACGAGACAGAATAACAAATTATAATTCTTTTATTTTTTCCACTATCTAAGGCAATATGACTGGTTCTATAAGTTATGCACAGTTCTCAGCTCAAAGTCCCAAGTTTTATGCCCCAGTTCTGGTCTAGAAGGCATGAATAAATGCATGTCTTCTTCAGGCTAGATGGAAAATGTGTGCCCCACCTCTGTTTCAGTGGGCAGGCATGAGCAAATGCACATCTTCTTGAATCTAGATGGAAAATATGATGTATTTCAGGTTAAGCTCCAACCAATGTGCAGAGAATCACTTCTGGAACCTTGAGAAATATATAAAAAAAATAACGCTGCACAATTTCAACCAAATTGGATTTGATGTTTGCTGCAGAGCCTGGAGACTTGCCTCTTGGCAGAAGTAGATTTTTCCCAGTTGGTTTCAAAAGTCTAATGATATGAAACAACAGCTTGCCTTGTAATTTCTAATAGACTACATCTGCCTCTGGTGTTTAAGAGTGACCACGACAGCACCCCCAGTAGGGATCTCACCATGCCCAAGAAGATAGCCTTGTTTTTTTAAAGAATAATATATCATTTTGTGCACACATGCTCATGATTGAAGAATCTAGGATTAACAGTGGAGAGACACACAGAGAAAAAAAGAGTAAGGTTTTATTTGCTTAGGGCAAAAACTAAATACCTCGAAATTCAACTTCTTAGACCATGATTGATTGTGCTTTTATTTCATTGCCACAAAATAAGTAGCATGGTAAAATGAAAAGAAAAAAACAACAACCGTGGACTTGGGAGGCAAGTGACTCTGGGCTTAACTAGTAGCTTCTCAAATTTACTAGCTAGATTTCCTTAAAGAAGTTACAGGATTTCTCTTGGTCTTTTTATTCATCTGTAAAATAGGGACACATTTCTAACACACAGAGTTCTGAATTAGGTGTGTTGGTGGGTAAAACACATAGATACTTTAAGTAGCGCTAGTGCTAAAGAACCTGCCTGCCAAAGCAGGAGATAAAAGAGACGCAGATTCAATCCCTGGGTCCGGAAGATCCTCTGGAGGAGGGCATGGCAACCCACTCCAGTATTCTTGCCTGGAGAATCCCCATAGACAGAGGAGCCTGATGGGCTACAGTACATAGGGTCACAAAGAGTTAGACATAACTGAAGTGACTTAGCACACACACATGTACTTTACATATGTCAAATCCCCAAATTCTGCGCTGTGATAATAGTAGTGAGGATTGCTATTTTAAACAAATTAAATGTGTTGTTTTAAAGTTAAGAATTGAATTTTTAGTCTAACAAACAGAAAAGTGAAGCAACCTTTCTATCAAGTGATTATTAACTGTAGACAAGGGGCTGACTGCCTGTTGCCTCTTAGGAAAGAGAATTAGCAAGGCTGGCCTTATGGGTGTTCTTCCTGTGCAGTTGCAAAGGGCCCTGTACTAAGAAAGGCCTCATGCTTGGTTTAATGCTCTGCTGTCGACACCTTGAAATTCTTAATAATTTTAAACAGGGGTGATGCATTCTCATTTTGCACTGGTTCCTGAAAATTACATAGTAAGTCCTGAGACTTAGAAAGGAAATGCAATGCTGTATGTATGCTTGCTCAAATTTATGAAAAAGAATGCATACACATGGAGGAATTATTCTACCTCAAAATAAGAAGAGATATTAGCATTTACGTATTTGGTTTCTGAAGGTAAAGTTAATTCTGAGTTGGTTTTGTAGAATCTAAGTAGAGTAGATTCAATATTTACATACATAAACATAGCAAAGATGGGAAGATAAATCAAAAGGTGGCAAGAACATTCATATACAAAAGCTCTCAAATCAAAAGCATTTTTTAGCTAGACTGCCTTGTTTCAAACCCCAGCTCTGCTTACCAGCTGTGTAATTTTGAGGAACTTGCTAAATCAGATTATTGTCTTGTCTATAAAATGGGACAGTTGCAATCTCATTGGACTATTGTAAGGTGCTAAGAACACAGAGTGTTCAAAACTATTACCTATTACTATCACCTACACAGTAAACTTAGCCAGGTTTCACTAATAATACCTTGAATTTTATTGCCATTATAAGTCATACCCACTTGAGAATAATGTTCATGCTTTTTAATGTGCAAAGGGAAATACCAATAAGTAGCTTAATAACTGGGAATAAATGTTTAAGTGTGAGTCATTCATTTACATATGTATGTGTGTATATATTTAACAGTTAATCACTAAGTGTTTGTTATATGCTAGGTTCTGGGTCAGATGCTACTGGTAAGCTGATGATGATGTTTATTCTCTCAAATAACTCATCATCTAATAGAATATACAAACCTGCAATCAAAAAATTACAACTAGAGTATGAAAAGACGTACAGAGGGATAAGTACCTGGTATAATGAAATCAAAGAGACATGCCCCTATTCATTCTTGAGGCAGCAGGGGGTCAGGAAAGGCTTCAAATAGGAAAGAAAATCTAAGATGAAACCTAAGAGATCATTGGAAGTTAACTATGTGAAAAAAGAGAAGCATAAGTAAAGTCCTAGAATTGTTTAAAAAAATTACCCAAGGTTCAATATGACTAGAATGTATAGTGTAAGGTGGAAGAGTAGAGAGATAAACGGCTGAATTATAGAGGGGCTAAACTATTGACTTTGTAAGTCTTATTCAGTTTATTTATTTATTTTTTTTCTTGCTGCCAGGGGCAGGGAGGACATGGAAGCCGCGGGGAGCGCGGAACCCGCGCGGGGTACTCCTTCAGCCATGGCGGGCTGCCGCGGGAGCCGCCGCGCAGTCCTCTTATTCAGTTTAGACCCTATCCTGAGAGCAGGTTGAGTCATTGAAATTTTTAAGCAGTTGAGGGACATGATTAAGTTACAATTTAGAAAATTGACTATAGTATGAGTAATACATTGGAAGGGGAAAATTATTGTTGTTAGGTAGATAGAAGGCTGTGATATAATCCAGGTGAGAGATGATAAAGACTTGAACTAAGGTAATGTAGAGTCACCAGATAACAAATATATAGAATCATTAGGACACTGAGGAATAGAGAGGGGAAAAGGAAGGGGTGATCACAAAGTTTTGGGCTTAGGGAATTGTTTGGTTGGTGATAAATCATTGGTAGCAGTGCTTAAGAGGATGAGTAAGATTGGAAAAAGTGAAGGCTTAGTAATTCATTTAATTTGGGACATGATGTGTTTGAAGTGTCCTTGGAACATAAAATAGAAATGTTCAACAGGTGGTTAGGCATGTAGTCTGAGATTTGGGTAAGAGATTTTAGCTTAGGCAACTATTTGAAAATCATTAGCATAGAGATGCGGAGAAGGCAATGGCACCCCACTCCAGTACTTTGCCTGGAAAATCCCATGGATGGCGGAGCCTGGTAGGCTGCAGTCCATGGAGTTGCTGAGTCAGACATGACTGAGCGACTTCACTTTCACTTTTCAATTTCATGCATTGGAGAAGGAAATGGCAACCCACTCCAGTGTTCTTGCCTGGAGAATCCCAGGGACGGGGGAGCCTGGTGGGCTGCCATCTATGGGGTCGCACAGAGTCGGACACGACTGAAGCGACTTAGCAGCAGCAGCAGCAGTAGCATAGAGATGAAAAGTGAAGCTATGAAAGGAAGGAAACATGTTTAGAATGAGAAGAGATCAGGATTTAGGAAAGAACCCTGAGTCAAATAGAGGCAGATAGAAGAAAAAGAAATTATAAATCAACAAGCAGGCAAGAAAATAGAAGAAAAACCAGAAAAGTGTTATCAAAGACTGTAAGGAAAGAAAGTATTTTAAGAAGTGGGGAGTAGCCAAAAATGTACAAACGTATCAAGTAAGGTTAAAGACTGAGATATATCCATTAATGTCTACAACAAGGGCATGGCTGATCTTGGAAAGAAATCTACAGTGATGTTGAAAGCCACCTTGTACACAACTGAAGAAAGAATAGAAAGTGAGGAAGAACACAGGAAGATAGATAATGTGGGCTGCCTATAGATAATGTAGGTTGCCTACAGTGGAATCTATTCATACATTCTGAGAACAATGGAAATTTTAAAAGATAGAAAGTAAAATCACTCATGGCCTATGCCAACCACATAATAAGGAAACAGAGAAAATGCAAAGCCCAATTAACATATAAGTGGAGAAACGAATAATTGAGATTAACAGAACTGGTTCCAGAACTCACAATACAGCTGAGAATCAGTTAGGGACTGAACAGAAGAGAATATAACGTAGTAGGATCCTTGCAGTGATTGAGCACAATTGCCATCAACTAAACCACCCAAGAAGAGGAATCCACTTTGATTGGAAAATACTGAAGACAGAATAGAAGATCCCATGAGTCAAAGCATTGAGTTCTTGGGAGTCAAAAAGGAACAAACTTGGAAAATGTGCAGAAACAGGATTTGGAAGGGAGGAGACATTTTGGGAGCTGGAGATTCCTTTGGAGGCTGGGTGGTAGAGGTAAAACAGAATTTAAAGCTAAGTGGTGTTTTAATGAACTATCTTACTATTTATTTTCTATTTGTCTATTCTATTTTTTTTTTCTCCTTTTCTATCCTCTTTTGGGCTTTTATTGTGCTCATCTTTGCCTGAAATGTTCTCTTGGCATCTCTAATTTTATTGAAGAGATCTCTATTCTTTCCTATTTATTGTTTTCCTCTATTTCTTTGCATTGATCATTGAGGAAGCCTTTCTTAGCACTCCTTGCTATTCTTTGAAACTCTGCATTCAAATGGGTATATCTTTCCTTTTCTATTTTGCCTTTAGCTTCTCTTCCTTTCATAGCTGTTTATAAGGCCTCTTCAGACAACCATTTTGCCTTTGCGCATTTCTTTTTCTTGGGGATGGTCTTGATCACTGCCTCCTGTACAATGTCACAAACCTCCATCCATAGTTCTTTAGGCATGCTATCAGTGAGAATCTTTTCTCACTTCCACTGTATAAGTTTAAGGGATTTGATTTAGGTCATAACTGTATGGCCTACTGGTTTTCCCTACTTTCTTCAATTTAAGTCTGAATTTGGCAATAAGGAGTTCATAATCTGAGACACAGTTAGCTCCTGGTCTTATTTTTGCTGATGGTATAGTACTTCTCCATCTTTGGCTGCAAAGAATATAATCAATCTGATTTTGATATTGACCATCTGGTGATGTCCATGTGTAGAGTCTTCTCTTGTGTTGTTGGATGAGGCAAAAGATATTAAGAAAAGGTGGCAAGAATACACAGAAGAACTATACAAAAAAGATCTTCACGACCCAGATAGCCACAATGGTGTGATCACTCACCCAGAGCCAGACATCCTAGAATGGGAAGTCAAGTGGGCTTTAGGAAGCATCACTACGAACAAAGCTACTGGAGGTGATGGAATTCCAGTTGAGCTATTTCATATCCTAAAAGATGATGCTGTGAAAGTGCTGCACTCAATATGCTAGCAAATCTGGAAAACACAGCAATGGCCACAGGACCGGAAAAGGTCAGTTTTCATTCCAATCCCAAAGAAAGGCAATGCCAAAGAATGCTCAAACTACTGCACAATTGCACTCATCTCACACGCTAACAAAGTAATGCTCAAAATTCTCCAAGCCAGGCTTCAACAGTACATGAACCATGAACTTCCAGATGCTCAAGCTGGTTTTAGAAAAGGCAGAGGAACCAGAGATCAAATTGCCAACATCTGCTGGATCATCAAAAAAGCAAGAGAGTTCCAGAAAAACATCTATTTCTGCTTTATTGACTATGCCAAAGCCTTTAGCTGTGTAGATCACAACAAACTGTGGAAAATTCTTAAAGAGATGGGAATACCAGACCACCTCACCTGCCTCCTGAGAAATCTGTATGCAGGTCAAGAAGCAACAGTTAGAACTGGACGTGGAACAACAGACTGGTTCTAAATTGGGAAAGGAGTAGGTCAAGGTTGTATATTGTTACCCTGTTTATGTAACTTCTATGCAGAGTACATCATGCAAAATGCCAGGCTGGATGAAGCACAGGCTGGAATCAAGATTGCCAGGAGAAATATCAATAACCTCAGATACACAGATGACACCAATCTTATGGCAGAAAGTGAAGAAGAACTAAAGAGCATCTTGATGAAAATGAAAGAGGAGAGTGAAAAAGTTGGCTTGAAAGTCAACATTCAGAAAACTAAGATCATGGCATCCGGTCCCATCACTTCATGGCAAATAGATGGGGAAACAATGGTAATAGTGAAAGACTTTATTTTTGGAGGCTCCAAAATCACTGCACATGATTTTGAAGTGACTGCAGGTGACTGCAACCAGGAAATTAAAAGATGCTTGCTCCTTGGAAGAAAAGCTATGACTAACCTAGACAGCATATTAAAAACAGAGACATCATTACTTTACCAACAAATGTCCATCTAGTCAAAGCTATCAGAGCAGGCAATAGCAACCCACTCCAGTACTCTTGCCTGGCAAATCCCATTGACAGAGGAGCCTGGTAGGCTACAGTCCATGGGGTCGCTAGGAGTTGGACACGACTGAGAGACTTCACTTTCACTTTCCACTTTCATGCATTGGAGAAGGAAATGGCCTTCTCCATATGGACTGAAGTGACTTAGCAGCAGCAGTCAAAGCTATGGTTTTTCCAGTAGTCATGTATGGATGTGAGAGCTGGACCATAAAGAAAGCTGAGCACTGAAGAATTGACGCTTTTGAACTGGGATGCTGGAGAAGACTTTTGAGAGTCCCTTGGACTGTAAGGAGATCCAACCAGTCAATCCTAAAGGAAATCAGTCCTGAATATTCATTGGAAGGACTTATGCTGAAGCTGAAACTCCAATACTTTGGCCACCCGATGTGAGTAACTGAGTCACTGGAAAAGACTCTGATGCTGGGAAAGATTGAAGGCGGGAGGAGAAGGGAAGACAGAAGATGAGATGGCTGGGTGGCATCACCGATGCAATGGACATGAGTTTGAGTAGGCTCCGGGAGTTGGGGATGGACAGGGAAGCCTGGCGTGCTGCACTCCATGGGGTTGCAAGGTGTCAGACATGACTGAGCAAATGAATTGAACTGAACTGAACTTGCACTTTTAAAAGATTCCATTTCATCTTCATTGTTGGATTATTAGCTATAATTCTTTGTTTTCTTATTTTAGGACTTGTTTTATTTATATTATTTCTAATATACATCTTTAACTTTTCACTGTCAACCTTCAAATGATATTACTCCATGTATTTTACAACAACTTTACAAAAGTATATTTCTTTTTGTCCTCTACTGATTTTATGCTATTGTTGTAATACATTGTACTTTTTCAGATTTATAAATCTTATACTATATCATTTTTATTTTTATTTTTAATTTTGTTCAAAACTAAAATCATCTTTAAAAATTTAAATAATAAGAGAAACATTCTTATAGGTTTATACAAGAATAAAGTGCTTTTCTCTCCTTTGTGTAGATTCATACTTACATCTGGTGTTATTTTCTTTCTGATTGATGGAATTCCTTTAATATTTCTTGTATGGCGAATCTGTCTGATGCCTTTTCTTATGTTTTATATGTCTGAGGATATCTTTCTTTTAACATTTTTAAATTGATGTATAGTTGATTTATCTTATGTTAATTACTGCTATGTAGCAAAGTGATTCAGTCATACAAATATGTATTCTGCTTCATATTCTTTTCCAATATGGTTTATCACAGGATATTGAATATAGTTCCCTGTGCTATATAGTAGGACCTTGTTGTTTCTCCATTCTATATATAACATTTTGCATCTGCTTATCCAAAACTCCAAATCCATCCCTCTCCCACACCCTCCCTCTGGGCAACCACCAGTCTATTCTCCATGTCCTTGATTTTGTTTCTGTTTCATAGGTAGGCTCGCTTGTGTCACATTTTAGATTTCATATATAAGTGATATCATATGGTATTTTTTTTCTCTTTCTGACTTAGTTTACTGAGCATGATAATCTCTAGTTTTACCCAGGCTGCTACAAATGACATGATTTCATTCTTTTTATGGCTAAGTAGTATTCCATCTCTTTCTAGTTTAAAGAAATGCCCTTTATTTTTGAAAGATGATTTAACTAGGTATACAATTCTATGTTGACATTTTTTTTCCTTTCAGTACTTTAAAGATGTTGCTACACAGGCTTCGCACTTGCACTGTTTCTGACAATAAATCTGTAGCCATCCTTACCTTTATTTCTATATTTGTAATGTGTCTTTGTTTTTCAAATGCTTTTTGGTTTTTCTCTTAATCACTGATTATAAGCAATTGGATTATGATATGTATTGGTATAATTTTAATCAATACTCTTGTGCTAGAGGGTTTTGTTTTTGAGATTTTAAGATTTGTGTATTTATAGTATTTATCAAATTTGGGAACATTTTGGCCATTATATCTTTAAGTAATTTTTCTGTGACCATTTCACCTTTTAGGGCTCCAATTATACATATAAAAAAGACCACTTAAAGTTGTCCCACAGTACACTAATGATCCTTTTATTTTTAAATATTTTTTCTGTCTGTGTTTTACTTTGGAGAGTTTATATTGTTATGTTCTCAAACTTACTAATGTTTTTTCTGTGATGTCTTGTGGTTGTTGTTCAGTTGTGACCCCGTGGACTGGTGTCACAAAGAGTTGGGCATGACTGAGCGGCTGAACTGAAATGATAGAGAAGAGAGAGTGAAAGTGACAGAGAATTTATTTAAAGAAACATAGCTAAAAACTTTTCTTACCTGGGGAAGGAAACACTCACCTAGGTCCAGGAATCACACAGAGTCCCTTACAAGATCAACAGAAAGAGGACCACACGACGGTACACTATTAAAGGCAAAATTTCAAGATAAAGAGAAAACGTCAAAAGCAACCAGAGAACAGTAGCTAGTTACATTCAAGGAACTCCTGTAAGACTATAAGCAGCTTTTCAGCAGAAACTTTTCAGGCACAACTGAGTGGCACAATACATTCAAAATAATAAAAGAGAAAAACCCTAAAATCAAGAATATTCTACCCAGAAATATTACTATTTAGATTAGAAGGTAGACTAACTGCTCCAATAAAAATAATTAGAGTAGGTAAATGGATACACAAAAAAGACCCATATATATTCTTCCTTCAAGAGACTCAGTTCAGACCTAAAGACACATACCTACTCTGAAAATAAAAGAATGAAAGATGTATTTTATGTAAAAGAAAGTGAAGAGCAAGCTAAGGTAGCAATATTTATATAAGACAAACTAGAATTTAAAACAAAGACTAACCAAGGGACAGAGGAGGGCATACATAATGATAAAGAGGTAAACAAGAAGATATAATAATTGTAAATATATATGTACCCACATGAGAGCATATAAATATATAAATCATGTCTTTAAAGAAAAGAAGAAACTGACAATAATAGTAGGAGACTTTAATGCCTTACTTACATTAATAAGCATATCATCCACACAGAAAATCAATAAGAAACACTGGCCCAAAATGATCTATTAGATCAAGTGAAATTAATATATATAGATATAAATATACAGAACTTCCCATTCAAAATCAGAAGAACACACATTTTTCTTGAGGGCAGATGGAATATTCTCCAGGATAAATCACATGACAGGCCACAAAACAAGTTTGAATAAATATAAGAAGATTGAAATCATATCAGACATTCTTTTTGACCACAAAAGTATGAGACCAGGAATGAACTTCAAGAAATAAATGCAAAAAACCCCATAAACATGTGAAGATAACATCACACTACTAAATAACTACTGGGTCACTGAAGAAGTCAAAGAGAAAATTTTTTAAATACCTGAAAGTGAAATGAAAGTGAAAGTCACTCAGTCGTGTCTGACTCTTTGCAACCTCATGGACTGTCCATGGAATTATCGAGGCTGGAACACTGGAGTGTGTACCCTTTCCATTCTCCAGGGGATCTTCCCAACCCAGGGATTGAACCCAAGTCTCCCACATTGCAGACAGATTCTTTACCAGCTGAGCCACAAGGGAAGCCCAAGAATATTGGAGTGGGTAGTCTATCCCTTCTCCAGTGAATCTTCCTGACCCAGGAATCAAACCGAGGTCTCCTGCATTGCAGGTATCTTCAAATCAGTCAATGTAATACACCACATTAAAAAATTAAAGAATAAAAATCACATGATTATTTCAATAGATGCAGAAAAATCTTTAAACAAAATTCAACATTCATTTATGACAAAAAAAATTCTCAACAAAGTGATATAAAGAGTATATCACAATGTAATAAAGGCCATATATGACAAGGCTATAGCTAACATCACACTCAATGGTGACAGACTGAAAGCATTTCCTCTAAAGTCAGGAACAAGACAAGGGTGCCCACTTTCACCACTACTATTCAACATAGTTTTGGAAGTTTTGGCCACAGCAATCAGAGCAGAAAAAGAAATAAAAGGAATCCAAATTGGAAAAGAAGAAGTAAAACTCTCACTATTTGCAGATGACATGATCCTCTACATAGAAAACCCTAAAGACTCCACCAAAAAATTACTAGAAATAATCAATGACTATAGTAAAGTTGCAGGATATAAAGTCAACACACAGAAATCCCTTGCATTCCTATACACTAATAATGAGAAAACAGAAAGAGAAATTAAGGAAACAATTCCATTCACCATTGTAATGGAAAGAATAAAATACTTAGGAATATGTCTTCCTAAAGAAACTAAAGACTTGTATATAGAAAACTATAAAACACTGGTGAAAGAAATCAAAGAGGACAATAATAGATGGAGAAATATACCATGTTCATGGATTGGAAGAATCAATATAGTGAAAATGAGTATACTACCCAAAGCAATTTATAGATTCAATGCAATCCCTATCAAGCTACCAATAGTATTCTTCACAGAGCTAGAACAAATAATTTCACAATTTGTATGGAAATACAAAAAACCTTGAATAGCCAAAGCGATCTTGAGAAAGAAGAATGGAACTGGAGGAATCAACCTACCTGACTTCAGGCTCTACTACAAAGCCACAGTTATCAAGACAGTATGGTACTGGCACAAAGACAGAAATATAGATCAATGGAACAAAATAGAAAGCCCAGAGATAAATCCGCGCACATATGGACACCTTATCTTTGACAAAGGAGGCAAGAATATACAATGGATTAAAGACAATCTCTTTAACAAGTGGTGCTGGGAAATCTGGTCAACCACTTGTAAAAGAATGAAACTAGAACACTTTCTAACACCATACACAAAAATAAACTCAAAATGGATTAAAGATCTAAACATAAGACCAGAAACTATAAAACTCCTAGAGGAGAACATAGGCAAAACACTCTCTGACATACATCACAGCAAGATCCTCTATGACCCACCTCCCAGAATATTGGAAATAAAAGCAAAAATAAGCAAATGGGACCTAATTAAACTTAAAAGCTTCTGCACATCAAAGGAAACTATTAGCAAGGTGAAAAGACAGCCTTCAGAATGAGAGAAAATAATAGCAAATGAAGCAACTGACAAACAACTAATCTCAAAAATATACAAGCAACTCCTACAGCTCAACTCCAGAAAAATAAATGACCCAATCAAAAAATGGGCCAAAGAACTAAATAGGCATTTCTCCAAAGAAGACAAACAGATGGCTAACAAACACACAAAAAGATGCTCAACATCACTCATTATCAGCGAAATGCAAATCAAAACCACTATGAGGTACCATTTCACACCAGTCAGAATGGCTGCGATCCAAAAGTCTACAAACAATAAATGCTGGAGAGGGTGTGGAGAAAAGGGAACCCTCTTACACTGTTGGTGGGAATGCAAACTAGTACAGCCACTATGGAGAACAGTGTGGAGATTCCTTAAAAAACTGGAAATAGAACTGCCTTATGACCCAGCAATCCCACTGCTGGGCATACACACTGAGGAAACCAGAAGGGAAAGAGACACATGTACCCCAATGTTCATCACAGCACTGTTTATAATAGCCAGGACATGGAAGCAACCTAGATGTCCATCAGCAGATGAATGGATAAGAAAGCGGTGGTACATATACACAATGGAGTATTACTCAGCCATTAAAAAGAATACATTTGAATCAGTTCTAATGAGGTGGATGAAACTGGAGCCTATCATACAGAGTGAAGTAAGCCAGAAGGAAAAACACTGATACAGTATACTAACGCATATATATGGAATTTAGAAAGATGGTAACAATAACCCTGTATACGAGACAGCAAAAGAGACACTGATGTATAGAACAGTCTTATGGACTCTGTGGGAGAGGGAGAGGGTGGGAACATTTGGGAGAATGACATTGAAACATGTAAAATATCATGTAAGAAATGAGTTGCCAGTCCAGGTTCGATGCACAATGCTGGATGCTTGGGGCTAGTGCACTGGGATGACCCAGAGGGATGGTATGGGGAGGAAGGAGGGAGGAGGGTTCAGGATGGGGAACACATGTATACCTGTGGCGGATTCATTTTGATATTTGGCAAAACTAATACAATTATGTAAAGTTTAAAAATAAAATAAAATTTAAAAAAATAAATAAAGGTAAAAAAAAAAAAAAAAAGAATAAAAATCACATGATTATTTCAATAGATGCAGAAAAATCTTTAAACAAAATTCAACATTCATTTATGACAAAAAAAAATTCTCAACAAAGTGATATAAAGAGTATATCACAATATAATAAAGGCCATATATGACAAGGCTATAGCTAACATCACACTCAATGGTGACAGACTGAAAGCATTTCCTCTAAAATCAGGAACAAGACAAAGATGCCCACGTATGCCACTTTTACTCAACATAGTAGTGAACGTCCCAGCTACAGAAATCAAATAAGAAAGGAAATAAAAGAAATCCAATTTGGAAAGAAAGAAATAAAATTGTCACTGTTTGCAGACAACAGTGTGGAGTATGATACTTTATATAGACAACTAAAAAAAAACCATTAGAGCTAGTAATTAAATCCAGCAAATTTTCAGGAAACAAAATTAATATATAGAAATAAGCTGGGTTTTCATAAGCTAATAACAAACCATCACAAAGAGAAATTAAGAAAACAATCCAATTTACAATTAGATTAAAAAAAGAAATATCTAAGAATAAATCTAATCAAAGAGATAAAAGACATGTGATCTGAAAACATAAGAAACTGATTGAAGAAATTGAAAATGATACATATGGAAACATATTCATGTACACAAATTGGAAGAATTAATATTGTTAAAATAACCATACTACCCAAGGCAATCTACAGATTCAATGCAATCCCTAACAAAATACCAATGGCATTTTTCACAGAATTAGATTAAATAATTTTAAAAATTTTATGGAAACACAAAAGATCCCCAAATAGCCAAAACAACAGTGAAACAAGAACAAAGCTGGAAGTATCATACTCCCTGATTTCAAATTGTACTACAAAGTCACAGTAATCAAAAACAGTGTGGTATTTGCACAAAAGCAGACATGTAGATCAATGGAACAGAATAGACAGCCAAGAAATAAACTCATGCTTGTGGTCAATTAACCTATGAAGATAGTGACAAAAATATACAGTAGGGAAAAGACTACCATTCAATAAATGGTGTTGGAAAAGCTGACAGCTACATGCAAAAATCAAACTGAGCTACTTTCTCACACTGTATAAAAGAGAAAGTCAAAATGGATGAAAATCTTAAATGTAAGACCTAAAAGCAAAAAATTCCTAGAAGAAAACGTAGGCAATTCAGTGTCGGACATACATCTTTGCAATATATTTTTGTATAAGTCACCACAGGCAAGGGAAACAAAACAAAAATAAACAAATGGGACTATATCAAATTAAAATCTTTTACAGAGAAAATTATCAACAAAATGAAAAGGTAGCCTACTAAATGAGAGAAGATATTTGCAACTGATATATCCAGTAAAGGGTTAAAATCCAAAATATGTAAAGAACTTTATGAGTGATCATCAAAAAGTCAAACAATCCAGTTAAAGAATGGACAGAAGCCCTGAATAGACATTTTTCCAAAGAAGCTGTGGAGATGGCCAATAGACACATGAAATGGTGCTCAAGATCACTAATCGTCAGGGAAATGAAAATCACAGAGATATCACCTCACACCTGTTGGAATGGGTACTACCAAAAAAGGCAAAAAATAACAGTATTTATGAGTGTATGGAGGAAAAGGGGATTTTTCTTGACTGTTGAGGGGTCTGTAAAGTGGTGCAGTTGCTATGGAAAATAGTACATAGGTATCTCAAAAACATTAAAGCTAGAACTGCCATATGACCTGCAAATTCACTTCTAGGCATTTACCTGAAGTAAGAAAAATGCTAATTTGAAAAGATATATGTACACCAATGTTCACTGTAGCATTATTTACAACAGCCAATTTATGGAAGTAATCTAAGTGTCCACTGATAGATGAATGCATAAAGAACATACGGTGTATGTATACAATAGAATACTGCTCAGCAATTAAAAAAAATATATCTTGCCATTTGTGACAACATGGATAGATAGAGAGGTTATTATGCTAAATGGAATGTCAGGCAGAGAAAGAAAATACTGTATGATATTACTTATATGTGGAATCTAAAAAAATAAATAAGCAAAACAAAAGCAGACACAGATACAGAGACTTAACCAGAGATTGCCTGAGAAAAAAAGTGGGAGTGGGGGCAAAATAGGTGAAGGAGTTAAGAGGTACAAACCTATAGCTATAAAATAAATAAGCCATGGGGATTACTATAGAGTATAAGGAATATGGTCAATAATATTTTACTAAATCTATATGGGGACAGATATCTGGTCACTAGTCTTATTGTGGTGATTATTTCACAATGTATGCAAATATTAAATCACTATGTAGTACACCTGAAACAAAATATTGTATATCAACTGCTTTCAATTTTTAAAGACAGGAAAGAAAGACACAGAATGGCTACATGGATTTAAAAACTAGACAACTACAAACTGCCTACAACAGACTCTTTTCAGCTTTAAGGACAATGTAAATTCAAAGTAAAGGGATGAAAAAAGATATTCTGTGTAAATGAAAACTGAAAAAAACCCACAAATAGTTATATTTATGTCAGACAAAATAGACTTTAAGCCAAACACTGGAATGAAAGAATGAAAATCAAAAGTTAGTAGAGTGAAGGAAATGACAAATATCTGAATGAAAATAGATGAAATGGTGACTAAAAAGATGATAGATCAATTTTAAAAGACCTGATTTTAAAATTATAAACAGAATTTATAAACTGTTAGCTAGAGTAGGAAAAAAGGGAGGCCACAACAATAAAATTTGAAATGAAAGAGAATAGTGATTCAACAGAACAAGGATCATGAGAGACTGTTAGGAAGAATTAAACAGCAACAAAATTATGTATCAACAAGTTTGAAAATGTAGAAGAGCTGGATAATTCCTAAAAACATATAGCCTAAATCATGATGAAATAGAAAATCTGAAGACCAATGACTATGAAGGAGATTAAATCAGCAATCAAAAATCTCCCAGGAAAAATACTCCAGGTGGCTTCAATGGTAAATTTTACCAAATATTTAAAGAAAAAGTGATACCAACTCTTTTCAAACTCTTCTCAGAAATACAATAGAGGGAACACTTCCAAACTCATTTTAGGAGGTCATCATTAGTCAATACCAAGTCAGACATTATACTCTAAGAAAATCATAAGCTAATATTTCTGATGAACATAGCTATAAAATTTTCAACAAAACATTAGGAAAGTGAATTCAATAGTACTAAAAGGATCATACACCACAATCAAGTGGGATTTATTCCAGGAATGCAAGGACAGTTCAAAATCTATAAATCAATAAAGGTAATATATGAGTTTGATAGAATGAAATATAAAACAGTATGGTATTTGCATAAAAACAGACATATAGATCAATGGAACAGAAATCAACCCATGTATATATGGTAAACTAATTTTTCACAAAGGAGCCAAGAATATACAAGGAAAAGTCTCTTCAATAAATGGTGTTGGGAAAACTGTATAGGGCCACATGCAAAAAAATAAAACTGGACCCCTATCTTACACCATACTCAAAAATCAACTCAAAATGCATTAAAGACTTGAACATAAGACTTAGAACCATAAAACTCCTAGAATAAAACATAGGGAATATTTCCTTTAACATTCATATTGGCAATATGTTTTTGGATTTGACATTAAAAACGAAGGCAATAAAAGCAAAATCAAGGACATATGAAGATGGTGGAGGAGTAGGTGAATGTGGAATACATCTCTCTGCATGGATACATCAGTTATGCACCTTCAGACACAGAAGTGCATGCGGAACACCAGCTGAAAGCGGACAGGAGTACCTGATCAGGGGAAAAGAATATATTGAACCACACAAAACTCAGTAGGATGAAGGAACTAGGGGAAAAAACAGAAGTGTTAGTAGGACTGGACCTACTGTCCATGGGTGGGGGAACTGAAGCAGGGGTCCGATCTCCACAGTGGGGCAATTGTCTGAGTGAAAGGAGAAACATTTAAGGCTGAGAGTGAAACAGCTGATCTGTGGCAGCCTAAATGCAATGAGAATCAGGCAGTCCTTGCCACAGCTATACATACCCTGGACAAGAACACAGGAAGGCGCAGCAACTAGGAACTGGAGTTTAGGGATTGTGGAGCAATCCCAGGGCGAGGGATGCTGTTGACTGTGGAGAGATAGATTGACGAGATGTGAGGGAGATCATGGTGGGAAATGCCGGTGCAAGAAAGCCAGGCAGACATGGAAGCCAGGCAATACTGCTGAGTCACACGTAAGGGGTGGAGCCATCACCATAGCCTCTCTCTCCCCACATACCAGCATTGGTAGCTGAACAATTGGATAGGCTGGCCTGTCAAACACCTGACACACTGAACTACAGAGTAGGACCCCACCCAGGGTGCTCCTTTAAGTGACTGATGCGCCAAACTACCGAGTAGGACCCCAGCCAGCAGGGCCCCTCTATGTGCCTGATGCTTCAAACAACAGAAAAGGACCCCAGGCAAGGGAGCCCTCTAAGTACCCGAATGGGCGGAGCTACAGAGAGACTGGCCAAAGAGGCCTTCTGATTTCCAGCTACAAGAGGCTCTAGAAAAGACTCTGATAAGGCCATAACTCCTGCCATGTAGGCAGTCCGTGTCCCTGCACACTTGGCACCAACCAGGGTCCCCACAAGCCAAGCAGCTGTGCCACCTTCATGCTCAACTCTCACTGGGACAGAGCTTCCCCAGGCAAAAGAAAAGTTGCTTCACTCGTGTCCAACTCTTTATGACCCTGTAGACTGTGGCCTGTCAGGCTTCTCTGTCAGGGAAGGGGGATCTCCAGGCAAGAATACTGGAATGTGTTGGCCAGTACTGGTTGCCATACCCTTCTAGAGCATTATATTTCCTGCTGCCCTAGCCGCCAACCCCACTGAGTACCTGGTGCTGCCAGAACCCTTGCAACCCAAGCAGCTGCACCACCTCCACACCTGGCCCTGACAGGGGCAAACCCAAGTCCTCCAGGGCAGCCTCAGAAGCAAATCCCTGTGGATGACCCACATACAGAGGTGGAAATAAAACCACAGTTTAAACCCAGAGGCAGTGTGGCTAAGGAAGAAGACCTAAAACCTTCCCGCAAGCTGTACAAGCTGTAGATTAAATCCACATGATCATCTAGGCAGCTAGATGTGTCTACTGAATATATAAAAGGCCATGAAGAGCTCCCACAAAAGAAAATGCACTGTCCACTAAACACACAGGAGTAGGACCAGATTAGAATCTGAGCTGCCTCCACAGCAGATCCAGAGATCAGCACAATGTTGGAGGGCATCCTATGAACGTATGATGAACTTTGACTCTCAGCAAGGGAAAGGACTGATAGCAGTGACTCAAGAAAAATATTTATTATTCTTAGTTTTTGACTTATTCTGTAGATTCTTTTTTTCTTTTTTTTTACCTTTTAGCCCCCTCTGTTGTAGTTTTCAATGTTATTGGCACTTAAGAAATCCAATTAATCTCTCCAACATACATCACAGCAGGATCCTCTATGACCCACCTCCCAGAATATTGGAAATAAAAGCAAAAATAAACAAATGGGACCTAAATAAACTTAAAAGCTTCTGCACAAGAAAGGAAACTATAAGCAAGGTGAAAAGACAGCCTTCAGAATGAGAGAAAATAATAGCAAATGAAGCAACTGACAAACAACTAATCTCAAAAATATACAAGCAACTCCTACAGCTCAACTCCAGAAAAATAAATGACCCAATCAAAAAATGGGCCAAAGAACTAAATAGACATTTCTCCAAAGAAGACATACAGATGGCTAACAAACACATGAAAAGATGCTCAACATCACTCATTATCAGAGAAATGCAAATCAAAACCACTATGAGGTACCATTTCATGCAGTCAGAATGGCTGCGATCCAAAAGTCTACAAACAATAAATGCTGGAAAGGGTGTGGAGAAAAGGGAACCCTCTTACACTGTTGGTGGGAATGCAAACTAGTACAGCCACTATGGAGAACAGTGTGGAGATTCCTTAAAAAACTGGAAATAGAACTGCCTTATGACCCAGCAATCCCACTGCTGGGCATACACACTGAGGAAACCAGAAGGGAAAGAGACACGTGTACCCCAATGTTCATCGCAGCACTGTTTATAATAGCCAAGACATGGAAGCAACCTAGATGTCCATCAGCAGATGAATGGATAAGAAAGCTGTGGTACATATACACAATGGAGTATTACTCAGCCATTAAAAAGAATGCATTTGAGTCAGTTCTAATGAGGTGGATGAAACTGGAGCCTATTATACAGAGTGAAGTAATCCAGAAAGAAAAACACCAATACAGTATACTAACACATATATATGGAATTTAGAAAGATGGTAACAATAACCCTGTATACGAGACAGCAAAAGAGACACTGATGTATAGAACAGTCTTTTGGACTCTGTGGGAGAGGGAGAGGATGGGATGATTTGGGAGAATGGCACTGAAACATGTATAATATCATATATGAAATGAGTCGCCAGTCCAGGTTTGATGCAGGATACAGGATGCTTGGGGCTGGTGCACTGGGATGACCCAGAGGGATGGTATGGGGAGGGAGGAGGGAGGAGGGTTCAGGATGGGGAACACGTGTATACCTGTGGTGGATTCATGTTGATATATGGCAAAACCAATACAATATTGTAAAGTTAAAAAATAAAATAAAATAAAAATACAGATTCTGTAAAAAAAAAAAAAAGAAAGAAAGAAAGAAAAGAAATCCAATTAAGCTTTTGAGCTTTTTGTTTCCTCAGTCACATTTTTAATTGTTGTTATAAAGCTCTGCTTCTACATTGGATTTTTGCAGTTCTGTGGAGATTCCCCTGCCCCCTTTTTTTTTTCTTTTCTCTTTTTTAAATTTTAATTTTTAAACCTATTACTACTTTTTCTACATTTATTCCTTTATTTTCTTTTTCTACTGTTCTTTTCCCCTTGCAGTTAATCTTTAATGTATATAAATCTTTATCTAACTCTATTTAACTTTTCATGTCTATTCTTTCTTTCTTTTCTTTCTCTCCTTTCCTCTCAACATATTTCGTAGTTTTATTTTCATTACTCTATTCCCTAATTGGCACTTTGCTATAGTTTTGTTTTCCAGTTTGTGCTTTAGTTAGGTTTGTTCTGGTAGATAAAATTTTTGGTTTCCTTTGTTTGCTGGGTCAATCTATTTTACTTTATTTTTGTTGGATTGTTTTGATTTTGCTTATGGGTGTATATGTATATGTGTATATTCAATCACACTTTTTGTTGTTGTTATAAACCTCACCTCTACATTGGGCTTTTGCAATTCTGTGGAGTTTTCCTTTTTTCCCCATGTTTCTTTCTTCTTCCTTTCTTTCCTTTTCTCTTTTTTATAATTTTAATTTTTTAAACCTATTATATTTGTCTACATTTATTTCTTTGTTTTCTTTCCCTACTGTTCTTTTCCCCTTGCAGTTAATCTTTAATGTATATAAAACTTCTTTATCTACCTCTATTTAACTTTGCATATCTATTCTTTATTTCCTTTCCTCTCAACATATTTGTTAGGTTTGTTTTCATTGCTTTATTCCCCACTTGGCACCTTGCTTTAGTTTTGTTTTCCATTGTGTGCTTTAGTTAGTTTTGTTCTTAACTGGTAAATATAATTTTTGATCAATCTACTGTACTTTATTTTTGTTGGACTGTTTTGACTTTGCTCATGGGTGTATATGTATATCTGTATAATCCATTGTTTTAATTATTATTTGCCTGATCTTGTAACTGCCATTTGTCTTGGATTCATCTTTGGTTTCTTGTTTTTGGATATTTGTTTTAATCTCACTTAAAGCCAAAACATGGCACTTGTGGAATCTTTGTTCCTGACAAGAGATCAAGCCCTGAGCCTTTGGAGTGGGAGCCTGATTCCAAGACCCTAGAACACCAGAGAACTAACCCCAGGGAGTATCAAATAGTGAGAACACACACAAAGGAAACCACTAGAATACAAGACCTGGCATCACCCAACCACTAGTAGCATCCTGTGCAGGACACCTCATCTAAACAACAAACAAAACAAAACTACAAACCCAATCATCGGCAGACAAGAGTACCTCCTTACTTAGTCTTGCTTATCAGAGGAAAAACAAACAAACAAAAGCTCAGCACAAATATCACCCTATATGAAGCTTACACAAACCACTGGACCAACTTTAGGCAGGCAGAAACCAAAAGGAAGAAAGAATTCAACCTTATTCAAGGAAAGAATTCAACTTTCCTTGAGGCCTGGGAAAAGGAAACCTCAAACACAATAAGTTAAAAAAAAATAATAATGAAAAGGCAGAGAAATACTATACAAATGAAGGAACAAACTAGAAACACAGAAGTCCAAGTAAATGAAGGCAATAGACAAACTACCTGAAAAAGAATTCAGAATAATGGTAGTAAAGATGATCAGAAACCTTGAAAACAAAATGGAGAAAATGCAAGAATCAATTAACAAAGACCTAGAAAAATCAAAGAATAAACATACAGAGATAAACAACACAATTACTGAAATTAAAAATACTCTAGAAGCACTGGGATGACCCAGAGGGATGGGATGGGGAGGGAGGTGGGAGGAGGGTTCAGGATGGGGGACACATGTACACCCATGGCGGATTCGTGTCAATGCATGGCAAAACCAATACAATATTGTAAAGTAATTAGCCTCCAATTAAAATAAATACATTTATATTAATATATTGGCTTAAAGCTCAACATTCAGAAAACGAAGATCACGGCATCCGGTCCCATCACTTCATGGCAAACAGATGGGGAAACAGTGGAAACAGTGTCAGACTTTATTTTTCTGGGCTCCAAAATCACTACAGATGGTGACTGCAGCCATGAAATTAAAAGACGCTTACTCCTTGGAAGGAAAGTTATGACCAACCTAGATAGCATATTCAAAAGCAGAGATATTACTTTGCCAACAAAGGTTCGTCTAGTGACGGCTATGGTTTTTCCAGTGGTCATGTATGGATGTGAGAGTTGGACTGTGAAGAAGGCTGAGCATCGAAGAATTGATGCTTTTGAACTGTGGTGTTGGAGAAGACTCTTGAGAGTCCCTTGGACTGCAAGGAGATGAAACCACTCCATTCTGAAGGAGATCAGCCCTGGGAATTTTTTGGAAGGAATGATGCTAAAGCTGAAACTCCAGTACTTTGGCCACCTCATGCAAAGAGTTGACTCATTGGAAAAGACTCTGATGCTGGGAGGGATTGGGGGCAGGAGGAGAAGGGGAAGACAGAGGATGAGATGGCTGGATGGCATCACTGACTCGATGGACGTAAGTCTGAGTGAACTCTGGGAGTTGGTGATGGACAGGGAGGCCTGGCGTGCTGCAATTCATGGGGTCGCAAAGAGTCAGACACGACTGAGTGACTGATCTGATCTGATCTGATATATATTAATGAAACTGGAGCATAACTGCTAGAAGCAGTCAAAATGTTTGGACCTATACATGGATCACCATGAATGTGAGAAGTAAATATGCAGACTGATACCACAAACAATTGCCGTTGGTGATGTGATATTCTAAAATAATAGTGTTGAATAAACTTCTGAACAAAAGAAAAAATAAAAATATTAATGTAAAAAAATACTCTAGAAGGAATCAATAGCAGAATTTCTGAAGCAGGAGAACAAATCAGTGAGCTGGAAGATAAAATGGTGAAAATAACTTCTGAACAGAATAAAGTAAAAAGAATGAGAAGAACTGAGGACAGTCTCAGAGATCTCTGGGACAATATCAAATACATCAACATTTGAAATATAGAGGTCCCAGAAGAAGAGAAAAAGAAAGGATATGAGAAAACTTTTGAAGAGATTATAGTTGAAAATTTTCCCAACATGGAAAAGGAAATAGTCAATCAAGTCCATGAGGCACAAAGAGTCCCATACAGGATAAACCCAAGGAGAAACACACCAAGATACATACTAATCAAACTAACAAAGCCTAAATAAAAAGAAAGAATATTAAAAACAGCAAGGGAAAAGCAACAAGTAACATACAAGGGAAACCCCTATGCTTAACAGCTGATCTTTCAGCAGAAACTCTGCAAGCCATAAGGGACTGACAGGATATATTTAAAGTACTGAAAGGGAAAAAGTCTACAATCAAGATTACTATACCCAACAAGGAACTCATTCAAAATTGATTGAGAAAGCAAAAGCTTTTCAGACAAGCAAAAGTTAAGAGAATTCAGTACCACCAAACCAGCTTTACCACAAATGTTAAAGGGACTTATATAGTCAAGAAATACAAGAGAAGGAAAAGGATCTACAAAATCAACCCCAAATAATTAAGAAAATGGCATTAGGAACATATATATATCAATAATTACTTCAAATGTAAATGGATTAAATGCTCTAACCAAAAGACACAGACTGGCTGAATGGATAGAAAAACAAGACCCATATATTTGCTGTCTACAAGAAACCCACTTCAGACCTAAAGACACGTATAGACCGAAACTGAGAGGATGGAAAAACATATTCTATGCAAATGAGAAGCAAAAGAAAGCTGGAGTAGCAATCCTCATATCAGACAAAATACACATTAAAATAAAAATTACAGGAGATGAGGAAGGACACTACATAATGATCAAGAGATTAATCCAAGAGGAAGACAAAACAATTGTAAATATTTATGCACCCAACATAGGATCACTTCAAAACATAAAACAAACACTAACAGACATAAAAGGAGAAGTTGACAGTAACACAATAATAGTAGGAGACTTTAACACCCCACTCACACCAACGGACAGATCATCAAAACAGAAAATTAATAAGGAAATATAAGTCTTAAATTATACATTAGATGAGATGGATCTCATTGAAATCTTCAGGACATTTCATCCAAAAGCAGAAGAATACACCTTCTTCACAAGTGCACATGGAACATTCTCCAGGATAGACCACATCTTGGGTCACAAATCAAACATCAGTAAATTTAAGAAAATGGAAATAATATCAAGCATCTTCTCTGACCATAGTGCTGTGAGATTAGATATCAATTACAAGAAAAAAATACTGTAAGAAACACAAACACAAACACATGGAGATTAAACAACACGTTTCTAAATAACCAACAGGTTACTAAAGAAATCAAAAGGGAAATCAAAAAATTTCTAGAAACAAATGACAATGAAAACATGACAACTCAAAACCTATGGGATGCAGCAAAGCAGTTCTAAGAAGGAAGTTTATAGCAATACAATCCTACCTCAAGAAACAAGAAAAACATCGAATAGACAACCTAACTTTACACCTAAAACAACTAGAAGAAGAAGGAAAAAAGATCCCCAAAATTAGTAGTAGGAAAGAAATCATAAAGATCCAAGCAGAAAGAAACAAAAAAGAAATGAAAGAAACAATAGTAAAGATTAATGAAACTAAAAGCTAGTTCTTTGATTAGATAAACAAAACTGACAAACATTTAGCCAGTCTCATCAAGAAAAAAATGAGAAGAATCAAATCAACAAAATTAGAATGAAAAAGGGAGATTACAATGGACAATGCAGAAATACAAAGGATTATAAGAGACTATTATGAACAACTATGTGGCAACAGATTCTTAGAAAAGTTCAATCTTCCAAGACTGAACCAGGAAGAAATAGAAATTATGAACAGCCCAATTATAAGCACTGAAATTGAAGCTGTGATCAAAAATCTCCCCAAAATACAAAAGCCCAGGACCAGACAACTTCACAGGAAATTCTATCAAACATTTAGAGAAGAGTTATTGCCTATCCTTCTAAAACTCTTCCGAAAAATTACAGAGGAAGGAACACTTCCAAACTCATTCTACAAGGCCACCATCACCCTGATACCAAAACCAGACAATGACAACACAAAATAAGAAAACTACAGGCTGATATCACTGATGAACATAGATGCAAAAATCCTCAACAAAATTTTAGCAAACAGAATTCAGCAACACATCAAAAAGCTCATACACCAAGATCAAGTTGGGTTTATTCCAGGGATGCAAGGATTCTTTGATACATGCAAATCAATCCATGTGATATACCATATTAACAAATTGAATGATAAAAACCATATGATCATCTCAATAGATGGAGAAAAAGCCTTTGACAAAATTCAGCACCGATTTATGATTAAAACTCTTCAAAAAATGGGCATAGAAGGAACCTACCTCAACATAGTAAAGGCCATATATGATAAGCCTACAGCAAACATTATTCTCAGTGGTGAAAAACTGAAAGCAGTCCCCCTAAGATCAGGAAAAAGACAAGGGAGTCCACTTTTGCACTATTATTCAACATAGCTCTGGAAGTCCTAGCTACAGCAATCAGAAAAGAAAAGGAATCCAGATCAGAAAAGGAGTAAAACTCTCACTGTTTGCAGATGCATAATACCGTACATAGAAAACCCTAAAGATAGTATCAGAAAATCACTAGAGCTAATCAGTGAATTTAGCAAAGTTGCAGCATACAAATTTAATACACAGAAATCACTTGCATTTCTATATATTAACAATAAAAAATCAGAAAGATAAAGAATCAATCCCATTAACCAATGTAACAAAAATAATTAAATATCTAGGAATAAACTTACCTAAGGAGACAAAAGAACTGTATACAGAAAATTATAAGACACTAATGAAAGAAATCAAAGATGACATAAACAGATGGAGAGATATTCCATGTTCCTGGGTAGGAAGAATAATATTGTGAAAATGACTGTACTACCAAATGCAGTCTACAGATTCAATTTGATCCCTATCAAATTACCAATGGCATTTTCTCCAGATAGCCAAAGCAGTCCTGAGAAAGAAGAATGGAGCTGGAGGAATCAACCTTGCTGACTTCAGATTTTACTACAAAACTACAGTCATCAAGACAGTATGGTACTGGCACAAAAACATAAACATAGCCCAATGGAACAAGATAGAATGCCCAGAAATAAACCCATGCACCTATGGGTAACTTATTTTTGACAAAGGAGGCAAGAATATACAATGGGGCAAACATAGCCTCTTCAATAAATGGTGCTGGGAAAACTGGACAGCTACATGTAAAAGAATGAAATTAGAACACTTCCTAACACCATACACAAAAATAAACTCAAAATGGATTAAAGACCTAAATGTAAGACCAGAAACTATAAAAGTCTTAGAGGAAAACATAGGGAGAACACTCCATGACATAAACCAAAGCAAGATCCTTTATGACCCACCTCCTAGAGTAACGGAAATAAAAACAAAAGTAAACGAGTGGGACCTGATTAAACTTAAAAGCTTTTGCACAGCAAAGGAAATTATAAGCAAGGTGAAAAAACAACCCTCCGAATGGGAGAAAATAATAGCAAATGAAACAACTGACAAAGGATTAATTTCCAAAATATACAAGCAGCTCATACAACTCAATACCAAAAACACAAACAACCCAATTAAAAAAAAAAAGTGGGAAAAAGACCTAAAAAGGCATTTCTCCAAAGAAGACATACAGATGTCTAACAAACATGAAAAGACACTCAACATCGCTCATTATTAGAGAAATGCAAATCACACTACAATGAGCTATCCCCTCACACCAGTCAGAATGACCATCATCAAGAAGTCTACAAACAATAAATGCTGGAGAGAGTGTGGAGAAAAGGGAACACTCTTGCAGTGTTGGTGGGAATGTAAATTGATACAGTCACTATCAGATCAGATCAGATCAGTTGCTCAGTCGTGTCTGACTCTTTGAGACCCCATGAATGGCAGCACGCCAGGCCTCCCTGTCCATCACCAACTCCCGGAGTTCACTCACTATGGAAGATGGTATTCCCTAAAAAACTAGGAATAAAACCACCATCAGTTCAGTTCAGTTCAGTCACTCAGTCGTGTCCAACTTTGCGAACCCATGAATGGCAGCACGCCAGGCCTCCCTGTCCATCACCAACTCCCAGAGTTCACTCAGACTCACGTCCATCGAGTCAGTGATGCCATCCAGCCATCTCATCCTCTGTCGTCCCCTTCTCCTCCTGCCCCCAATCCCGTATGACCCAGCAATCTCACTCCTAGGCATATACTCTAAGGAAACCAAAATTGAAAGAGACACACATATCCCATTGCTTACTGCAGCATGATTTACAATAGCTAGAACATGGAAGCAACTAGGTGTCCATCAGCAGATGAACGGATAAAGAAGTTGTGGTACATATACACAGTGGAATATTACTCAGCTGTTAAAGGAACACATTTGAGTCAGTTCTAACAAGGTGGCTGAACCTAGAACCTATTATACAGATGAAGTGAGTCAGAAAGATAAAGATAAAGATTGTCTTCTAATGCATAGATACAGAATCTAGAAAATTCTTCAGTTTATTTAAGAATTTACTTACAGGGCATTGGAGAAACAGACATAGAGAATAGACTTATGGATATTGGGAGAGGGGTAGAGAAGGTGAAATGTATGGAAAGGGTAACATGGAAACTTACACTACCATATGTAAAATAGACAGCTAACAGGAATTAGCTGTATGGCTCCAGAAACTCAAACAGGGGCTCTGTATCAACCTAGAGGGGTGGAATGGGGAGGGAGACGGGAGGGAGGTTCAAAAGGGAGAGGATATATGTATATCTGTGGCTGATTCATGTTGAGGTTTGACAGAAAACAGCAAAATTCTGTAAAGTGATTATCCTCCAATAAAAAATAAATAAAATTTTAAAAAAAAGCAAAATACAAAAGTAGGACTACATAAAACTTAAGAGTTTCTGTGAGTCAAAAGAAACAATCAGCAAAACAAAAGACAACCTATAGAATGGAAAAATATTTGCAACATATCCAATATGGAGTTTCAGCTTTAGCATCATTCCTTCCATTGGGGGTGGGAGGAGAAGGGGACGACAGAGGATGAGATGGCTGAATGGCATCACTGACTCAATGGACGTGAGTCTGAGTGAACTCTGGGAGTTGGTGATGGACAGGGAGGCCTGGCGTGCTGCAATTCATGGGGTCGCAAAGAGTCAGACACGACTGAGCGACTGAACTGAATTGAACTGAATATGGAGTTAATATCAAAAAAATACATGATACTCATACAATTTAATAGCAAAAAGTCAAATAGCTCAGTTTAAAATAGATGAAGTAATTGAATAAGTATTTTTTCCAAAGAAGACATTTAAATGGCCAAAAAATACATGACAAGGTGCTCAACATCACTTAGTCATCAGGGAAATTCAAATGAAAACCACAATGAAATACTGCTTTATACTTGTTAGGATGTCTATTATCAAAAAATAAGAGAAAACAAATGCTGGAGAAAAGGAACCCTGGTAGACTGTTGGTGGGAATGTAAACTGATAAAGCCACCATGGAAAGCAGTATGGAGATCCCTCAAGAAATTAAAAATAGAACTACCATATGAGTCAGCAATCTCACTTCAGGGTACATATCTAAAGAAAATAAAATCATTATATGGAAGAGATATCTGTACTCCCATGTTTATTTTAACATGATTCATAATAGGCACAGTATGAAAACAACACAGTGTTCATGGATGAACGCATGAATAAAGAAAATGTGATGTTTTGACAATCTGTTGGATTATATTTGAATGATGAATTAATAAATAAAATGTACTTAAAGAAAATGTGGAATATATGTATACAATGAAATATTATTCAGCCTTAAAAAAGAAGGAAAATCTGCCATTTGTGGCAGCATGGTTGAAACTGAAGGAAATTACGCTAAGTAAAATAAACCAGAAAGATAATGAAAAATACTGCATGGGATCACATATATGGAATCTAAAAAAAAAAAAAAAAGCTAAACACATAGAATAGACAGTAGAATGGTTGTTGCTAATGACTAGGAAGGAGGGAAATAGGGAGAAGCTGGTAACAGTACAAATTTTCACTTATAAGATAAATAAGGTCTGAGGATCTAAGGTATAAAATCATGATCATAGTTGATAATACTGTGGATTTAATTCAAATTTGCTGAGAGTAGAACTTGTGTTTTTACTAAAAAAAGGAAATGTTAAGTGACTTGATTGTAGGAATCCTTTCACAATGCAAATGTGAATCATGTTGAATCATCACATCATGTTGAATCATCACATCAATAAAGCTAAAAAAGGATATAATCACATGGAGCCAAAGTATCTCCCTACACTTAACTTTCTATTTGTAAGAATAAAAATATACAACTTAACCATGGAATGATTTGACCCTTAGCATCTTAATTAAGTGCTCACACTTGGCATTGCCAATAGTAAAACAATTTGATTTTATGTGTCACCTGAAAGAGGAGAGTGAAAAAGTTGGCTTAAAGCTCAACATTCAGAAAACGAAGATCATGGCATCCGGTCCCATCACTTCATGGCAAATAGATGGGGAAACAGTGGAAACAGTGTCAGATTTTATTTTGGGGGGCTCCAAAATCACTGCAGATGGTGACTGCAGCCATGAAATTAAAAGACGCTTACTCCTTGGAAGGAAGGTTATGACCAACCTAGATAGCATATTCAAAAGCAGAGATATTACTTTGCCAACAAAGGTCCGTCTAGTCAAGGCTATGGTTTTTCCAGTGGTCATGTATGGATGTGAGAGTTGGACTGTGAAGAAGGCTGAGTGCCGAAGAATTGATGCTTTTGAACTGTGGTGTTGGAGAAGACTCTTGAGAGTCCCTTGGACTGCAAGGAGATCCAACCAGTCCATTCTAAAGGAAATCAGCCCTGGGTGTTCATTGGAAGGACTGATGCTAAAGCTGAAACTTGAGTACTTTGGCCACCTCATGAGAAGAGTTGATTCATTGGAAAAGACTCTGATGCTGTGAGGGATTGGGGGCAGGAGGAAAAGGGGACAACAGAGGATGAAATGGCTTGATGGCATCACCAACTCAGTGGACATGAGTTTGAGTGAACTCCGGGAATTGGTGACAGACAGGGAGGCCTGGCGTGCTGCAATTCATGGGGTTGCAAAGGGTCGGACACGACTGAGAGACTGAACTGAACTGAACTAATGTAATATAATATGAAGTAAGCAGCATTCTCTGTAAAGCATTCTTACTATACTTGTTTAACTTGAAGCTAATTATTCTTTTAAACCAAACTTCCAGTTTATAGAAAAATAGGAGGTAAAAGAAGCAAGATAATTGACACCCAGATGGAAGTAATCAGTCAGGCAAATTCAGATTGTAGAAGTTTTACAAGACAACTGGCCCAGTTTCTTCAAAATTCAATGTTATTAAAAAGAAAGAAAGGTATTGGAACTGTCCTCAATTAAGAGAGATTGAAAAGATATACAACCAAATATGATTGATAGATTTCAATTGGATTTTTGCTCATTAAAAAGAAGCTAACTAAATTTTTTTGTGGACAATTGGCATATATTTAAGCATGGAGTGGCTTTATGTTACATTAGGGTTACATCAAGCTTTATTTTACATTATGTTAATTTTATCCTGGGCATTAATAGTATTAAAGTTATGAAGGAAAATTTATTTTTAAGAGATATAAAGGATGTCAGTTTTTTAAAGTGTTATGGTCTCTGCATCTCCCTCTGAAATGACAAAAATTTCACAGCTGTTCCATCTAGATTTTTGATACATGAAATGTGTTTTATCATTCTTCCAATTTGCTCTGTATATTCAAAACTTTTATAACATAAAATTTAGTAAAGAGAACATATTATATCAAAATTTATTGTCCAGAAAATTGTCCTAATGAATTAGTGTTGAATAGTGACAAAAATTTCATCAAACTGTTCTTGATGAAATAATGTAAGTGTATAAAAATTATAAACCTAGATAAAGAAGCTTTGTATTCTCAAAGAAAAAATTATCCTCAATAGAATTCTTTTGGCGGATTGATTATAAAATTTATGAAGAACAGTAAAAGGCAAATAATAGTTAATTTGTTTTGAGAAGGAGGGACAATTCTTGTGTTTCTAAATATAAAGATTTGCAAACTATTTTTAAGTTAAGAAGATAAGGTGCAGTTTTTTTAAGGAAGTTCCATACTGTTTTCCATAGTAGCTGCTCCAATTTATATTCCCACCAACAATGTAGGAGGGTTCCTTTTTCTCCACACCCTCTCCAGCATTTGTTATTTCTAGACTTTTTGATGATGGCCCTTCTGACCAGTATGAGGTGATACCTCACTGTAGTTTTGATTGCATTTCTCTGATAATTACTGACATTTAGCATCTTTTCATGTGCCTGTTAGCCATTTGTATGTCCTCTTTGGAGAAATGTCTATTTAGATCTCCTGCCCACTTTTTGACTGGGCTGTTTTTTGATAGTGAGTTGTATGAGCTGTTTATATATTTTTTTAATTAAACCCTTGTCAGTCTCATCTTTGCAAATATTTTGTCCCATCCTGTAGGTTGTCTTTTCATTTTGCTTATGGTTTCCTTTGTTGTGCAAAAGCTTTTAAGTTTAATTAGGCCCCATTTGTTTATTTTCACTTTTGTTTCCTTTGCCTTAGGAGACAGGCTCAAAAAAATAAGGCTGCAATAGATGTCAAAAGTTTTCTGCTCTTTTCCTCTAGGAGTTTTATAGTATCTGGTCTTACATTTAGCTTCCCTGGTGGCTCAAATGATAAAGAATCTGCCTGTAATGCAGGGGACCCAGGTTCGATCCTTGGTTTGGGAAGATGCCCTGGAAAAGGGAATGACAACCCATTCCAATATTCTTGCCTGGAGATTTCTATGGACACAGGAGCCTGTCGAGCTACAGTCCATGGGGTCACAAAGAATTGGACCTGACTGAGTAACTAACACTTTCACTTTTTCTACATTTAGGGCTTTAATCCATTTAAGTTTATTTTTTGTGTATGGTGTTGAGCTTCCTTTGTGGCTCATCTGGTAAAGAACCTACCTGCAATGTGGGAAACCTGGGTTCGATCTCTGGATTGGGAAGATCCCTTGGAGAAGGGAAAGGCTACCCACTCCAGTATTCTGGCCTGGAGAATTCCATGAACTATGCAGTCCATGGGGTTGCAAAGAGTCGGACACGACTGAGCGACTTTCACTTCACTTCACTTCATTTCCGTATATGGTGTTAGAGAATGTTCTAATTTCACTCTTTTACATGTGGCTGTCCAGTTTTTCCAGCATCACTCATTGAAGAGACTGTCTTTTCTCCATTATGTATTCTTGCCTCCTTTGTCATAGAGTAATTGACCACAGTGTATGGGTTTATTTCTGGGCTTTCTGTCCTGTTCCATTGATCCTGCCAGGCTACCCTGTCCACAGGGGTTCTCCAGGCAAGAATACTGGAGTGGGTGGCCATTTCCTTCTCCAGGGGATCTTCCTGACCCAGGGATTGAACCCATGTCTCTTATGTCTCCTGCATTGGCAGGTGGGTTCTTTACCACTAATGCCACCTGGGGAGCCCATATGAAGGAACAGTGGAATATGCTGAGTAATAATCCACTATACATATATATGTACATATAATGTAATATTACTCAGCCATGTAATTTATTCAAAGTCACCAATGACTGAGTAATCAAGCCAAGGTCTGAAACCAGGTTTATCCAGCTCTAAAGCCATCTCTTTGTGTTAGAACAAAATGAATGTCCTTGGAGAATTTTAACAGGAAAAAAAGCTTTGGGACATAAAAATGGATACTGGAAGAGAGTTTCAGGCTATGGAAAGCAGAGGGTGGAAGTTTAGGTTTGTAGATAAAAAAGTAGAGGACGAGAAGTATATTTATTTAATGGAGAGGGGAGGAAGAATAGAGTTTTCCTATTTTAAAGGAATATGACTATTTCTTCAACTATCCTTGTGCCATTATGTAATTGTTTAGATTATTTTATTAGTAAAGGCTTTGATGGACTCAAGTTAAGTAGGTCACTTAGGAACTACTGATTTTTTTAACCTCTGTTTCTGTAAAGTAAAAATACTACTCAATGAGAGACAGAATGATGTTGAAATTGACTATTTAGAAAAAGAAACAAATCAGATTCTCACCTTACATTCTATATAGCAAAAACAAAAGACAGATATATTGAAAAGTTATTTTTTTAAAAAAAGAAACCAAGAGGAAACAAAACTTGGAAGAAAATAGGAAATATCTAGGAATAGAAAAAGGCTTTTAAAGCAGGAAGGCAATGAAATTTCCCTGCTAGCTGGGTTCAGGAATGCTCAGGCATTGCACAAACTTTAGTGATTCTAAGTTAGTGATGGTGGAGGTATTTAGGAGATGGTGGGGTAGTCAATGTTCAAAATGTTAAATTCCATGTAAAATCTCCTAAGAGCATATTCCCACCCCTACTTCTTTATACCCAGCAAAGATCAGTGCCAGATCTTTTATGCTGCCAAGATTTATTCCCTATTTAAATCTTGGAAACTGCACATAGGCATAATTATTTTGGTCAATCAGAAGAGAGCTTATTGTGTTTCAAAACAAGTCATGCAAGGAAAGATTTAAGGAATTTCATTTTAGCCTGAAGATGTGAAATTTAAACTTCCACTAAAGGACACTTAGAGGAAATGTTTAGAGAAAGTCATGGTATTGGCTAGACTCTTTCTGAGTGACTTAGTCTGATGTCAGGTATGTGGTAAGAGTTAGTAAGAATCATACATTTGGCACAATCTAGGTTCTCACACTCTCAGATAGCAAGCTGGTCATACTAGAATTTTATTTTCCTTGGTTGTTTAGATTGCATTCCACTGTTGACTTGGTAGCTATTATTCAACTTACACTTTTTAAATGAACATATATCTGTTGGTAAGCAAAGAATACCACAGAGAATATTTTTCTTGGTTTTTAAGTCTTTGGTCAGAATATTTAGAACTAGATTAATTCCAAGAGAAACAAAGATCTAAGCTAATGATTATAGTTTCCGCTATAGAATTCATATCCTTGTGTGTCATTTCTGACTGTAATTTTTAAATTAGTGTCTATTATACAGTGTCAAATAATGTGAGAGCTTCTGCCAAGCAAAGCAAAACTAAGGGATAATGTCACAGTGGGGAGTGTTGCTGATCAATGGAATGAGCTCTGAGCAAAAAGGGATATATTTTAAGTGGGAAAAGTTACATAAATATTCTCTGGGTAGAATCCAGAGAATATTGGTGAACTGATAAATCATCAAGTGTCTGTCCCAATCAGTGTGATTTAGTCTTGTAGACAATTAACACAGCCTGCTGTTGATGAAGAATTAAACAAAGTACATTAATTGTATTACTTGGGGAAGACTGTTAGGAATATTTCAAAGCTACAGACAAAAATGGATGTAAGCTCACTGAATAAATGAACAAATCAGAATTGGAAAACTATTAAATGAGCATATCAGGAAAAGTTCATTCCTCTAGGCATTACAGTATGGCAGGTTTCTCTTTATTCCATTAACCAGCCAGAAGTTGGAATTATAGGAACCATACAAGGATTACATTAAACAGAAAATTAAGTCAATGTATGATATATCAATAAGGGCATTGCTGGGTTTTAGGAAATAAATAAGGACTTTTCAAAAAAGCACTGCATCTGAAAGGTTTAAACACTGGGACCCTCAATGCAACAGAGAAGCTGGTGACTGATGGAGACTGTATAGAAAAACACTAATGATGCGAAGGATTGGGAGTAAGGAAATAATGAGAAAAGAACTGGGAGTAAGGAAATAATGAGAGATTTGACTCTGCCTGGTTAAACCATGATTCAGGCGGGATGTGGGTAATGATGCACAAATGTTTTAAAGTTCCCAGTGACTATGAAGGGGAAAGATTTAGTGCTTGTAGAGCAATAAATTCAAGCTAATTATTAGGATAAACTTTCTGACAGTGTTATTTGTTTTATTTGGGAGATAAAGTGTTCCTAGAGTGAGGAAATGGGGAAGGTTAAGACAAATACCAACTGAGTGAAACACATTTTATAATAGGATAGCAGTGTAATGTCTAACACATGATTTAATGGCACGCATGTGACTATGGAGCCCAGACTTACTGTTGGGCAGATAGTCACTTGAACTCTTGGGCATTATTGGGTTTAGGAGGAAGTAAGGTGACTACATAACTTTCTCTCTGATTGAGGTCACATCTGTAAAGAGAAAGAAATGGGTTCTTCTCTGCTTCATCATGGGAAAGTCCCCAAGGGAGGGATAAGCTTGGACTGAATGTGGGTGGATATAGAAGGGATCCATAAGATAAGAATAGTATTTTTTGGAGCCTAAGGCTTTTGGTTGCTTGTGCTTTGGGGTGACATTTTGCTGGCCACCTCCATTTGGCCCCTGGATCTCTAAATTTCATGGGAATATTAAACCTCTTGTTAGTACCTTATTTTTAAATAATGCTTATCAAGTGGCACTCCTAAGCAAGCAGTGGACAGGTTTATGAACATTTCTTGGATTTATTTGTCCCTAGTGGTAGTTATAAACCCAAGCCGCAAGTTCAAACCCAGGTCTTCAGAGTCACTCAGATTTTGCATTCACTGTTAAATTTGTAGCATCTTTGACTTTTTCTTGATTCCTTGTGTGTAAGAATCTTAGGTTGCCAGTATTGCTTGGTTTAGCATGATATTTTTCTTACATTCTCTTGTGTTCTTCTTTAGAAGGACAAACCTTTCATTCTTTTTCTGTATTGCTCAGGCAGAACTATTCAGAATCCCCATAACAATTTCATGTTTTTCCTCACAAGATTCCCTTTTCCCAGCCATGCAAATGTGGTTAAAAATAGCCTCTGTTCAACAATACCCAGAGTGAGACCTATCCATACAAAGAGTGGCAAGAGCTTTGGGGAGGTAAGGAAATTGGGGAAGTAGGGAAATAGGAGATATGCAGTCTTCTTGTACTATGATATGGAGAAAGAGATATACGAATAATATAAAGACAAGTAAACAAGTTTTAAATATATTGTGTCCATTTAAATGGACAAAAGGAGAAGGCAATGGCAACCCACTCCAGTACTCTTGCCTGGAAAATCCCATGGACGGAGGAGCCTGGTAAGCTGCAGTCCATGGGGTCGCACAGAGTCAGACACGACTGAAGTGACTTGGCAGCAGCAGCAAATGGACAAATGTTTCTTGTTTGCTAATATATGCAAGGATCGGGGAAAGAAAATCCATAGTATGTAAAGATGAGTGAAATTAGACATTAAAGAATTAATTGTCTCTTGGAAGGGGATTGGACACATGACATCTTTGATATAAATTGGGGAATGATGTGATTCTATTGCAAGGAAACAAATGACAGGTTACATTTTCATGACCAGCTTGGCACCCCTGGCTCACACAGTTGCAGCCTTCACCTACTAGAGAAATGAAACTGTAGCTTTATGGGAAAAATAGCATTCTTTATTGAGTGGTTTAAAAGTATTCTTAAGGAGTTTTCACTTTTTCCTCTTGCCCCTTTATACTTTACCGCCCTTCTGATTTTATTGTCATATTTATTACAATGACTTATAAGTAATCATTTCCATTTTATTCTCAGCTTTTAAGAAATTTATATTGGAGTATTGTTGATTCACATTGATTAACATTGTTGATTAACAATGTTGTGTTAGTTTCAGGTGTACTGCAAAGTGAATCAGTTATATGTGTATCTATTCTTTTTCCAATTTTTTTCCCATTTAGGTTATGACAGAGTATTAAGCAGAGTTCCCTCTGCTATATAGTAGTTCCCTGTTGGTTAACTATTTTAAATATAGCAGTGAGTACATGTCAATCCCAACTCTCAATGTATCCCTCCCCACTTCCTTCCCTGCTTATGAATCATAAGTTCATTCTCTAAGTCTGTGAGTCTGTTTCAGTTTGGTAAATAAGTTCATTGATACCTTTTTTTTTTAGATTCTTCATATAAGTGATATCATATATTTGTCTTTCTCTATCTGATTTATTTCACTTAGTCTGATAATCTCCAGCTCCATCCATGTTGCTGCAAATGGCATTGTTTCATTCTTTCTATTCCATTGTATATATACACTATATCTTCTTTATCCATTCATCTGTCAATTGGACATTTAGGTTGCTTCCATATTTTGGCCATTGTAAACAGCACTGCGGTGAATATTTGGATTCATGTATTTTTTTGAACCTTTTTTTTTTTTTCCTGGTCATGTTTATATGCCCAGGAGTGAGATTGATTGCTTGGTCATATGATAGCTCTGGACTTTCCAGGTGGCACTAGTGGTAAAGAACCTGCCTACCAGTGCAGGAGACTTAAGAGATGTGGGTTCGATCCCTGGGTTGGGAAGATCCCCTGGAGGAAGACATGGCAATCCACTCTGGCATTCTTGACTGGAGAATCCAATGGACAGAGGAGCCTGGTGGGCTACAGTCTGGAGGGCCACAAAGAGTCGGACATGACTGAAGAGACCTAGCATGCATACATCAGTTCAGTTCAGTTACTCAGTCGTGTTCAACTCTTTGCGACCCCATGGACTGCAGCACACCAGGCTTCCCTGCATCACCCATTCCCGGAGCTTGCTTAAATTCATGTTCATTGAGTTGGTGATGCCATCCAACCATCTCATCTTCTGAACACATAGTAGCTGTATTTTTAGTTTCTTAAGGAACCTTCATACTGTTCTCCATAGTGGCTGCACTAATCTACCTTTCTACCATCAGTGTAGGAGGGTTCCTTTTCTCTACATCCTCTCCATCATTTACTGTTTATAAGCGTTTTGATTATGGCCCCTCTGACCAGTGTGAGGTGAGACCTCATTGTAGTTTTGATTTGAATTTCTCCATTTTATTCTTAGGTTTTATTAGTTTCAGTCTCTCCATATTTCTGGGAATATATATTTCATCACCAGTTCTGTCTTAATATATCCCAAACAGGATTTACCTTCTTCTATGACGGTACCCACTCTTCCAACTTTCCTGACTCTAGCCCTCACAGAATCTTTCAAGTGTCTGTCACCCAGGCTTCACATCCTTTCATTATCTTTGATTCTTTCTCCCATTTATGTATCTGGATACCAGTACATGTTAATTAGTCATTTATCCAACAAATTGTATCCTTGTCCAAGTTACCATCAACTGTCCCTTTGACCATAACAATTACCTTCTCTTTTGCCCATCTATAATTCAGTCTCCATACATCAGCCAAAGCAGTTTTTAAGATATTAATACAAGGGAATTGCCCAAAGCCTTGTCACACTTATAATAATTTACTTCAACTCAAACTCACAAGGGCCTAGATGATATAAATCCGGCTCCATTTCCAACCCCATTTTATATTACTCCTTGCTTCCTACATTAAATCCACACTGTCTTTCTTTCTATTCCACCACCATACCAAACTCATTCCCTAATAGGGGTTTTGCATTAGCTGTTCCCTCTGCCTGTTGTGCTTGTCCAGATCTTTACTTGGCTGGCTGGCTTCTCCTGTCATTCAAGTCTCAGCTGAAATATCTTGTCACTAGCTTGGAAAAGGCACCCCGATCATCCTCCTCTCCTCAGGTTTTCTTTATAACAGGACCCTTCATAGCTTTCATTACTATCTGGTATATTCTTTACACATATAAGCTCCATGAAAGTTTGAGACTAATTTCTCATTTTCAGCCCTATATTCTTAGAGTCTTCTAAAGTATCTGGAAGAAACAGCTCTACAGAGACATTCACAGAACTTTGCACTGGGGGTAAGAAATGAATATGATAAAATGCCATCACTGGAAAAGTGAAGGTGAAAGTATTAGTCGCTTGGTCAGGTCCAACTCTTTGTGACCCCATGGACTGTAGCCCACAGGCTCCTCTGTCCGTGGAATTCTCTAGGCAGGCGTACTGGAGTGGGTAGCCATTCCTAGGGGATCTTCCCATCCCAGGGATCAAAGCCAGGTCATCATTGTAATATCTGTTATCCATTTGACATTGTTGCCCCATCCGTAAGTGATGCAACTAATTGTTCTCTCTTAGACTTCTAAAATCCAACAGACTATCCCTTTGAATTTACACCTTCTCCTTTTGGAAACATAACACTGTGAGTGTGTTTTGTTATACTTGGCCGGGGAATTGTTCTGTCTCTTCAAGTTAGCTTCATGGAGATCAGATGCCATCATTCTGTGCTACTTTGATGTACCACCTTCAGTGCTTAATTATGAAACTGTATTTCTTATTATTGCTTTATGCTTCAGTTCTGTCTTAACTAGATAGTTAATGCTCTGTGCTTTATCTAAATTCATGTTATTGTTCAATCTGTGCTTGCATGCTAAGTCACTTCAGTCAGGTGTGCCTCTTTGTGGCCTTATGGGCTGTAGCCTGCCAGACTCCTCTGTCCATGGGATTCTCAAGGCAAGGATACTGGAGTGGGTGCCATGACCTCCTCCAGGGGATCTTCCCAACCCAAGGATCAAATCCACCACTCTTACATCTCCTGCACTGGCAGGTGGATTTTTTACCCACAATGGCAACCCACTCCAGTACTCTTGCCTGGAAAATCCCATGGATGGAGGAGCTTGGTGGGCTGCAGTCCATGGGGTCGCGAGGAGTTGGACACGACTGAGCGACTTCACTTTCACTTTTCACTTTCATGCATTGGAAAAGGAAATGGCAACCCACTTCAGTGGTCTTGCCTGGAGAATCCCAGGGACGGGGTAGCCTGGTGGGCTGCCATCTATGGGGTTGCACAGCGTCGGACACAACTGAAGTGACTTAGCAGCAGCAGCAGCCACCTGGGAAGCCCATCCTTCAACACAAGCGCACCTAATAAATTCTTTTCAGGTTGATTTTTCAACATTATTCTCATAATGATGACAGTCTCTAAATATGACATTTGGGAATATTTTCTTCCCTGTCTGTTGTTTTTGTTCCAAAACATAGAAAAGAAAATGTGCCTTGGGGAAAACCTTCACTTACAGCATTCACCAAAAGAGAGTAAGCAACTGATAGAAGGGATAAGGCTGATAGTTTTATTTTACTTCCCAGCAACAGAGTGAGATGCTAATAATGAAGTTTTTAAAATAATCCCTTGAAATGAAAATTCAGTTCAAATGAACTTTTGCTTTATATATTTCTTTAGAGTAAAGATGGCTGAAATTTAATCCTCTACCATTTTCAATACACTGAGTAGCATAAATCCTAACCAGGTTTTAATTCGTTTCTTTGAGGAAACTCTTTTCTTTATGTCTCATTTCCTGAACCCTACTCTGCAGTCCAGTTTGCTGCTATCCTCCTGAGTGCTGTTTTCAAAATTGATCTAATTGCAAATGGAGACTGCTTGAATCATGGAAACTTATTACCCATGATAATTTTCTACTCATTAAAAAAAAGATGTATTGAATACGCTTTATCTAACATGCTCATCAACTTAATATTTTATATAATATATTCAAAATATTATAATAGTTAACTAATTAATCAATAACAATCCTCATTTACTGAGGAAGTGCTACATTCTAGGGAAAGGATTAAAAACTTTACATGCTGATTTTTTACCTAGTCTTAATTCTGTGAGATAATTCATACTATTTTATGTAGAGAAAGAAATGCATCTATTGTAAGTAAGTGAATAAAGTAGAACTCAAATAGGGTTCTTTGTGGCTACAATGACTCTGTCCTTAATTTATTTGCTATGTAAAATTTCACTGATACTGTGGTCAATTTGAGTTGTATCCAGAGCCTGCTCTGCCTTTACTAATTATCAGCATGCAAGGGGAGCTTGAATGATTGATGGAGTATGCTGACATTGGTGAACAGTTTGGCAGCTGATCACTGGGGATGATTGCTAGGACTTTTTTAGATAGAAAGAGTAATAGTATTTGGAGCCACAAGACTTGCATTTAAATTATAAATCTAAGAATCCCTTGGACGAGTTACTTAATGAGCTTGAGCCTTAACCTTCTTGTCAGTAGAGTTAATAGCCTTAATATTTTCCCCCAGAGATGCTTCAGGTATTATGTTACACGAAATTATATTGAGGGTGGGAAAATCTAAGCTTGAGTTTAAGTAGAAGTTCACAATGATTGTCAAACTGATGGAAGGATTTACCTTCCAGAAACCTATTCTCATGGATACTTAGGAATTTCCTGGCATGTCTGGGGAAATGGTGGAATAACCTCAATGTAGATTCTTTTGCAGGATAATGAGGAACCTTTAGGAAGAAAATTCATCCTCAAGGAAGGTGGATCTAATACCCAGTCTCCTACATTGCAGGCAGATTCTTTACCATCTGAGCCACCAGGGAAGCCCGCAATATATTTAATCAAATAATAAAAACTTAATTATTGTAAGGGCTTCCCAGGTGGCGCTAGTTGGTAAAGAACCTGCCTGCCAATGCTCCACATAAGAGACGTGGAATCTGTCTGCAGTGCAGGAGACCCAGGCTCGGTCCCTGGGTCGGGAAGATCCCTTGGAGGAGGGCATGGCCACCCATCCAGTCTTCTTGCCTTGAGAATCCCATGGACAGAGGAGTCTGGCAGGATACAGTCCATAGGGTCACAGAGTCAGACATGACTGAAGCAACTTAGCACACATACATAATTACTGTAAAGAAGGAAAAATTCTAAATAGAGCTTGGTGTCCATCAGTAAGAATTATCTCCCAACCTAGTCACCACTGAACTTTAGACCAAAAGCTAAGTAGAGCACAAAAATTGAAAGAACTGTTTACTAAATCCCTTATAGAATTTTGTAGCACAAGAAAAAGTTGCCTTGGGATTTGTCTGACAGAGGGAAATACAGGAAAACTCTCCCTTTGCCACAGACCATCTCAGAAGTTTAGAAACTTGGAGCTTTTAAAAAATTGTGTCAAAAACACAGGAAGCACTGGTGGCACCAGAAGAAAAGACAATTTACATATCACCTTGATTGGTCTAAGGGATGCCAGATTGTGGGTGAAAGTATTTCTGGGTGGATCTGTGACACTGTTTCCAGAAGAGATTAGCATTTGAATCAGTGAACAGAGTAGAGCAGGTGTCCCACCCCAATGTAGGTGGGCATCATCCAATCTTTTGAGGACTCAAATAAAACAAAAAATTGCAGGAAGGGTGAATTTGCTCTCTTTCTGCTTGAGTTGAGCGATCCATCTTCTCCTGCCCAGACATTGGTACTTCTGCTTCTTAGTCTTTCAGACTCAAGTGCAATGGCAATTCAGTGGAACACAGAACACTTTTTCCAATGAGTGGTACAGTTGAACATCATATGCAAAAAGTAATAAACTTCAACCACTTACTCAAATTGGTTCATAGATCTAAATGTAAAAGGTAAAGCTTTAAAACTTTCAAAAGAAAATGTAGAGAAAAATCTTCATGACCTGGGATTAGGCAAAGAATTCTTAGATATTACACCAAATGCATGATCCATTTGTAAAATGACAAATGGACTTCATCAAAATTTAAAATATTTGCACTGCAAAAGAATGTTAAGAGAATGAAAAGACAAACTAAAGTCTGGAAGAAAATATTTGCAAATCATGTATTAGACAAAGTACTTGTAAGCAGAATATACAAAGTCTCAAAACTCAACAGTCAAAATACAAACTACCCAGTTAGAAATGGCAAATGATTTGAACAAATACTTCATTGAGGGGACATATGGATATCAAAGAAACATGTGAAAAAAAGATTCACATCTTTAGCCATTGGGTTAATACAAATTAAAATTATGATAAGATAACACTAGATAGCTGGCAAAGACAGAATAACTGAAACTCTCATTCATAGCTGTTGATGATGCAAATGGTACAGTCACTGTGGAAAACAGTTTAGCAGTTGTCATAAAGCTAAAAATACACTTAACATATGACCCAAGAATTCTATTCCTAGGTATTAACTTTAGTGAAATGAAAACATATATTCACACAAAAACCTGAGATGAATGTTTATAGCAGCTCTATTCATAATTGCCCCAAACTAGAAATAGTCCAACTGTCTTTTAACAACTGAATGCATAAATAAACTGAGGTTCATCCCCACAATGGCATACTACTCAGCAATGAAAATGAGTGAACTATTAATAAATTATTTGGATAAGTCTCAACAATATTATGCTGACTGAAAGAAGCCAGTCTCAAAATTTTACATACTGTGTATGTAATTTTACATACTACGTATGTTCTATGAATATGATATTCTCAAAAAGACACACTTACAGTGACAGTGGATGCCAGGGTTAGGAATGGGGAGTGGGAATAGCTACAGAGGGGCATCATTAGGAATTGTTTAGGATGAGGAAACAGATGTGTGTCCTGACTATGGTGGTGGTTACATGAATCTCTACATGTGTTAAAGTTCATAGACCTGTACACTAAAAATTAATTTTGGTGGTGGTGGCTTAGTCGCTAAGTCACTCAGTCATATCTGACTCTTGCAAACCCATGGACTGTAGCCCACCAGGCTCCTCTGTCCATGGGATTTCCTAGGCAGGATTACTGGAGTGGGTTGCCATTTCCTTCAAGAGATCTTCTCCACCCAGGGACTGTACCCACATCTCCTGCACTGCAGGCAGATTCTTCACCAACTGAGCCACCAGGGAAGCCCCCAGATTTATTTTTCTGTATATTAATAATAAAAAAATCACAAAGGGCAGCACTCTCCCAGGCTGTCTGCATCACCAAATGTTGTCCTGTTCTTGTACTCTATTGCCACATTACCATCTTTTCCAGAAGTGATTCAAACCCACTTCTTTTACTTACTCCATAATATTCAGCACGTTATTCTCTGTCTCACTGAAACTGCTCGCTAAAGGCACTCACGATCCCTTTTCTTCTGCCCATGAGGACTTCCTTAATAATTCTGCTCACTCTGCCCTTGACTCCTATAACTCTTTCTGTATCCTTCTTCCTGGCACATGTTCTAACACTTAGATTATTCAAAAAAATGTTTTAGGTACATATATTGATCTGTCATAACCAAAAATCTTTTTCTTCAAAGAGCATGCAGATAGAGGACAAAGCCCAGACTTGCTGGAGCCACAGTAATCAGAACGTTATGTCGAAAAAAGAGCTGATATTATTTCTGTGAGTGTGAGACTTTGGGGAGGATAACTTAGGACAAAATACCTAACTCTAATTGTCTACCAAATTATTAATTACAAAGTTTCATTGAAGAATATACATACACATAACCACATATGTACATGTGCACACACACATAACTCTACTAAGCATACTTAGTTATCACTGGCCATTCAAAATGACTGGTTATGATTACAGTAAGGTGGGGTGGTAGTTTTTTATTTTTATTTTTTAGATTAAACACTTGCAAAATTTCATTTTCATATCTCTTTTATACAATGCCTAACATGTTTGCTTTGGCCTCTCTTCTAATTTAATTATTTTGATCATTTATATTTTTGCAATCAAGAGCTGGAAGGGCCCAGAATATTTTGACATTAGTGAAGTTGCAAAATATTTTTACTCCAAACATCCTATCTTCAGCCAGACTAGTCGCGTGTGGTTTTCTCTGCTGGAAATGTTCATTCCACGTTCATTCAATACACACTGATTGACAGCTTACCACGTGCCAGGCACAATGTTAGCTGTTGTGAGTAAAATGATGAATAAAACAGAAATAGCACCTGCATTCATGGGGTCTACAGTCTAGTGACCGTAGACAGACAAATGAGCCAGTATTTGCAGGATCAACGTGTTAAGGATATGTAAGTTATGGATGCAGATAGAAGAGGTGCCTGACCCAGTCACTGAAAGTCAGAGATGGTTTCCTGGAGGGAATGATGCTTGGCTGAGTTTTCAGAATAAATAAGACTTCTAGAGGCCAAGAATGATGGGGAGGAATTGACAGAAGAAAAATATGTCACAACATTAGGTCCAAGAGTCCTGGGATTTGATACCATCTTAACCTGACCTATCAGAAACTTGGCGTCATTCTCCTGCAAAGTCCTCGCTTGCTTCTCTGAAACACAGGCTCTTCTGTCCTGTGAACTCAGCAGAATATTTTGCCCGAATCTATCTTTTGGCATGTCTGTGCTGCCTGAAAGCAGAATATCTTTTCTTATGGGTGAGCCAGTTAGGATCACAGGCTCTTGGGTAAGAGTCCCTAGGTTTGCTCTGGATTTGAATTTCAACTGTGTGATATTTTACTATGTATTATCCTCTCTAGAGGCTTCAGTTTCATCATCTGTAAAATGTGAGTAATAATACCTACTGTACAGGGCTATTATTACAAAGGTTAAGTGAGGTCACAAATGCAACAGCTCATTTCTTTAACAATGCATATGCTATTGTTAAGCATCCAAAATAAATGTTACCTATTACTAATATGTGTGCATGCCATAGTTTCCCAGCTAAATTGTAAGTTCCTGGAAGGCAAAACCAAGTTTTAATCAAAAAAGGCTAAGAGTATTCCACACAAAATTATATTGAATTCCTTCAATAATTCCCTGAGTTTTATATTATTTTTCTGTTGTTTCAGATGTGAAGGCTGAGGCTCAGAGATGTTAACTTAAGGTTGCGAGCAAATAAATGGGAGAATTAATCCCACGTCCCTCTCACTGTAAAGACCCTGCCATTTCCATGACATAATGAAATAAGAGAAGCAAAATGTGTCACTCTGGGGTTTTGGGTTACAAACAACAGAAATGGAGATTGACTTATTTAAGCTGAAAGGAAATGATTGGAAGGTTACCTGGTAGCTTTCAGATTAACGGGATGGCTGGAAGGCAAGGTCTGAGAAGGGAAGCTGAGTATCTAGAAACACGACCTGGTTAGTGTGCTTCCATGGTCCCCAGTCTGAGACACCAAAGCAGAGTCTAAACATACCCTGCCTTTTCCTGACAATGCTGTAGAATTGCTCACTGGCTCAGTCATGTCCAACTCTTTGTGACCCCATGGACTATAGCCTACCAGGCTCCTCTGTCCTTGAAATTTTCCAGGCTAAAATACTGGAGTGGGTTGCATTTCCTTCTCGAGTGGATCTTCCCTGACCAGGGATCAAACTCACATCTCCTGCATTGGCTGGTGGATTCTTTACCACTGAGCCACCTGGGAAGCTGTAGTTTTATCCAAAGCAATAAATATGCTTTAAATCTAGGAAATAGTGAGACTGCTTTATCTGTTCTGCTGGCTATGCCTGGATTCCAAGCCAGTTTGCCAGCTTAAGAGAAAGGAAAGATTTGGGTTTTAAGTGTTGGGTGTTTCTCTGTAGATTTCTGGGAACTGAGATGATACAGAATAAGCACAGAGAGGAGAAAGGGACTGGGATTCTAGCAGCTGTGAAAGACCCAAGGAAAAGTTCAAGTATAAGGCAAATGAGAAAGAAAAGGAAATATGAACACAGAGATTAAGTCTAGGAAAAGATCCTAAGAGGAATAAGAAAACAAGACTAGTTTTATATAATGTTTGTGAATAAGAAAAAAAAGAGAGAATCAATATCTAATAATATGGGATATCCTAATTTAGAGATCAAAATAGAAATAATCAGGCTAATTATAGGAAGAGCTTAGAGGGGGCCAAAGAAAAAGACTTCGGAGTACTGTGTCAGAAAGGGTTATTAAAAGGAAATTAATATTAATATTAAGGAAGAAAACTCCAGTTTCCTTCCCACTCCTCCAAAAAACTAAAAGGTTGTTTGGCCCTCACATTTTCCGGTAAGACCATGGATTCCTAACTGAGTCACATGAGCACTAAATCCTTTCATATTTCCTTTGATGTGTGAGTGTGTGAGGTGGGGTGTCCAACCTCTCTCTGGGCCCTTAGCTTCAAGGAGAGAGACACAGAGAATGGAGAGGGAAGAAAATAACCATCTAGCTGCTCAAAGTATAAAAATTTAATAGTAGTGGTAAGTGTTGAGGTTTTTTGTGTTTTTCATGAAAATGCATGTTACTTTAAATATAACAGTAAGGACAGAGAGTTGGACCATAAAGAAGGCTGAACGCCAAAGAACTGATGCTTTAGAATTGTGGTACTGGAGAAAACTCTCCCTTGGACTGAAAGGAGATCAAACCAGTCAATCCTAAGGGAAATCAACTCTTAATATTCATTGGAATAACTAATGATGAAGCTGATGCTCCAAGACTGGCAACCTGATGCAAAGAGCAGACTCACTGGAAAAGACCCTGATACTGGGAAAGATTGAGACAAGGAGGAGGATGGCAACATCAGAGGATGAGATGGTTAGATAGCATCACCAACTCAATGGACATGAGTTTGAGCAAACTTTGGGACATAATGAAGGACAGGGAAGCCTGGCATGCTGCAGTCTATGGGGTCACAAAGAGTCAGACACGACTGAGTGACAGAACAACAACAACATGTCAATCCTAGATCAGTGCTGTTTTTATCGAGATCCTCCACTGTAAGCTATGACTGCATCAATATATTTTATTATCAGGACTTTTCTCCGTGTGAACGGGGGGAATTGTTAGAATCACTTTTTCATTTCCTGAGGACTTCACATCGAGCATTATTCTAGATGTCTTCATTAAATCCTTATGTCAGTCTATGGGGTGACTGTCTCCATTATGCAGAAAACGACACTGAAGCTTGTGGGTTTAGATAATGTGCACAAGTTGACACATAAAGAAATCTGGGACTCTAAGTTGTGTCTCGGAACACTTTGGCAGTTTAGCTGACTTCTGCTATAGATAAAAGAATACCAGTTCTTTAAATCCTAAGGCATAAGTTGTTCAGCAAAGATCTAGAGGCAGGCTGTTCAGCAATGCAGTGATGTCATCAAGGACTGGGGTTTCTATCTTTCTACTTGGCTATATGTGTTGGTGCTATCTCATGTCCAAGAGCATGAACAATATGTTGCAGTTTTAAGTGTCCCATGGAGACATGACCATGTCTGTTTGAAAAGAGGAAGGGGCATGTCCTCCATAAATCTTTTTTATTAGTGAGAAAATCCACCCCTCGCCAGTGTCTAATGTAAGTTTCTCCACATATACGGTTGACTAGTATTAGGTCACATGCCTATGCCTAAATCCAGTTGCCATCCATGATCAGGGAATTACTAAGATTGGCTTTGATCAATGATGATTCACTGGCTGAGATGGTTATAGGGGTCAGCTTCCCTTGAAAAAGAAGGGAGTTCATAGGGAAAGGGGTGGTGGTGATGGCAGCTGGGAAGGCAAGTGAATTTCTCTGCCACAGATATCAAAAAATTCTTGTTCTAGGAACTAATTTAGTTCTAATACAAGTGATGGAAATGAAGGAGAGAAGAGGAAGGAAAAGCAAAGTGGAGAAGGGGGAGGGAATGGAGGTAACACTTGTTATCTCATTGCTAAGTTGTATCCAACTTTTTGCAACCCCGTGGACAAACCCAGGGACTGTAGCTCACCAGGTGGTGGCTCTGTCCATGGGATTTCAGAGGCAAGAATACTGGAGTGGGTTGACATTTCCTCCTCCAGGGGATCTTCCCAACCCAGGGATCTAACTCAAGTCTCTTGTGTATCCTGCATTGGGCAGGCAGATTATTTACTACTGAGTCAGCTGGGAAGCCTGAGTTAACACTTACAGATCATTTATTGTGTAAATTATTTAAGTCCCTTTCACACACCTCACCATATGTTCTTTCTATGGTACTTTTATTGAATGCGTTTTAAGAAGCTCTATCAGATCAGATCAGTCGCTCAGTCCTGTCTGATTCTTTGCGACCCCATGAATTGCAGCACGCCAGGCCTCCCTGTCCATCACCAACTCCCGGAGTTCACTCAGACTCAGGTCCATCGAGTCAGTGATGCTATCCAGCCATCCCATCCTCTGTCGTCCCCTTCTACTCTTGCCCCCAATCCCTCCCAGCATCAGAGCCTTTTCCAATGAGTCAAGTCTCCGCATGAGGTGGCCAAAGTACTGGAGTTTCAGCTTTAGCATCATTCCTTCCAAAGAAATCCCAGAGCTGATCTCCTTCAGAATGGACTGGTTGGATCTCCTTGCAGTCCAAGGGACTCTCAAGAGTCTTCTCCAACACCACAGTTCAAAAGGATCAATTCTTTGGCACTCAGCCTTCTTCACAGTCCAACTTGCACATCCATACATGACCACTGGAAAAACCATAGCCTTGACTAGACGGACCTTTGTTGGCAAAGTAATGTCTCTGCTTTTGAATATGCTATCTAGGTTGGGCATAACTTTCTTTCCAAGGAGTAAGCGTCTTTTAATTTCATGGCTGCAGTCACCATCTGCAGTGATTTTGGAGCCCCCAAAAATAAAGTCTGACACTGTTTCAACTGTTTCCCCATCTATTTCCCATGAAGTGATGGGACCAGATGCCATGATCTTCGTTTTCTGAATGTTGAGCTTTAAGCCAACTTTTTACTCTCCACTTTCACTTTCATCAAGAGGCTTTTTAGTTCCTCTTCACTTTCTGCCATAAGGGTGGTGTCATCTGCATATCTGAGGTTATTGATATGTCTCCTGGCAATCTTGATGCCAGCTTGTGTTTCTTCCAGTCCAGCGTTTCTCATGATGTACTCTGCATATAAGTTAAATAAACAGGGTGACAATATACAGCCTTGACGTACTCTTTTTCCTATTTGGAACCAGTCTGTTGTTCCATGTCCAGTTCTAACTGTTGCTTCTTGACCTGCATACAGACTTCTCAAGAGGTAGGTCAGGTGGTCTGGTATTCCCATCTCTTTCAGAATTGTCCACAGTTTATTGTGATCCACACAGTCAAAGGCTTTGGCATAGTCAATAAAGCAGAAATAGATGTTTTTCTGGAACTCTCTTGCTTTTTCCATGATCCAGCGGATGTTGGCAATTTGATCTCTGGTTCTTCTGCCTTTTCTAAAACCAGCTTGAACATCTGGAAGTTCACGGTTCACATATTGCTGAAGCCTGGCTTGGAGAATTTTGAGCATTACTTTACTAGCGTGTGAGATGAGTGCAATTGTGCAGTAGTTTGAGCATTCTTTGGCATTGCCTTTCTTTGGGATTGGAATGAAAACTGACCTTTTCCAGTCCTGTGGCCACTGCTGAGTTTTCCAAATTTACTGGCATATTGAGTGCAGCACTTTCACAGCATCATCTTTCAGGATTTGGAATAGCTCAACTGGAATTCTATCACCTCTACTAGCTTTGTTCATAGTGATGCTTTCTAAGGCCCACTTGACTTCACATTCCAGGATGTCTGGCTGTAGGTCAGTGACCACACCATCGTGATTATCTGGGTCGTGAAGATCTTTTTTGTACAGTTCTTCTGTGTATTCTTGCCATCTCTTCTTAATATCTTCTGCTTCTGTTAGGTCCATACCATTTCTGACCTTTATCGAGCCCATCTTTGCATGAAGTGTTCCTTTGGTATCTCTGATTTTCTTGAAGAGATCCCTAGTCTTTCCCATTCTGTTGTTTTCCTCTATTTCTTTGCATTGATCGCTGAAGAAGGCTTTCTTATCTCTTCTTGCTATTCTTTGGAACTCTGCATTCAGATGCTTATATCTTTCCTTTTCTCCTTTGCTTTTCACTTCTCTTCTTTTCACAGCTATTTGTAAGGCCTCCCCAGACAGCCATTTTGCTTTTTTGCATTTCTTTTCCATGAGGATGGTCTTGATCCCTGTCTCCTGTACAATGTCACGAACCTCATTCCATAGTTCATCAGGCACTCTATCAGATCTAGGCCCTTGAATCTATTTCTCACTTCCACTGTATAATCATAAGGGATTTGATTTAGGTCATACCTGAATGGTCTAGTGGTTTTCCCTACTTTCTTCAATTTAAGTCTGAATTTGGCAATAAGGAGTTCATGGTCTGAGCCACAGTCAGCTCCTGGTCTTGTTTTTGCTGACTGGATAGAGCTTCTCCATCTTTGGCTGCAAAGAATATAATCAATCTGATTTCGGTGTTGACCATCTGGTGATGTCCATGTATAGAGTCTTCTCTTGTGTTGTTGGAAGAGGGTGTTTGTTATGACCAGTGCATTTTCTTGGCAAAACTCTATTAGTTGTTGCCCTACTTCATTCTGTATTCCAAGGCCAAATTTGCCTGTTACTCCAGGTATTTCTTGACTTCCTACTTTTGCATTCCAATCCCCTATAATGAAAAGGACATTGTTTTTGGGTGTTAGTTCTAAAAGGTCTTGTAGGTCTTCACAGAACCGTTCAACTTCAGCTTCTTCAGCATGACTGGTTGGGGCATAGACTTGGATTACTGTGATATTGAATGGTTTGCCTTGGAAACGAACAGAGATCATTCTGTCGTTTTGAGTTACTATCTGTCCTGCCCCAGGAGTTTGTGTCCGCTGGGAATACCCCACGCCCAAGGTAAGAGAAACCCAAGTAAGATGGTAGGTGTTGCAAGAGGGCATCAGAGGGCAAGAAGCTCTATAGAGACTTTCAAATCACATGTCCCCACAATGGAGAAATGATCATTTTAATTCAAACTGATTGATTAGAAAGTACATGTTCTATTGCTCTTAGGGAAGATTGATTAGAAGTTATCCACGATTGATTCAAGTATAAAGGAGACTTATATCAAAGAAAAACTGCCATCTTTTTCTGGAAAACTAGTCTAATACCGCTTGGCACCTTCAACTCTCTCTACACACCCAATTAAGCTAAGTCACTAATTCACTGCTTGTATGCATGCACTGTGCACTAGTCTATGTTGTATTTCTTGGTATTGGATAATTGAGGAAGAGGAGACTTTTCTGACCCTCCACTAGATCCTTATTTCCATATATCAGAAGCTATGACAACCATAGACAGTACTGGTAGGGAACCAAGAAAAAAAAAGAAAATCAGAAAAAAAAAAAAGAGCACACAAGCAGGAATGGTACAAGGAACTCCAAGAGACGCTTATAATATTTCATTGTTATTGAAAATTACACTTCATAAAAAGTCTTGTTCATTTAAAGTTTGAAGAGTGACAGAAAAATGGCTTTCAGACTTAGGTCTGCTAAATGTAGGATAAATCAAAAAAGATGGAACAAGGAGAAACTTCAAGAAAAACAAAACAGAAAGTCAGTATGCAGTATAAATAACACTTCATTAGTGCTGTAGTGCCTTACCAAACAGCCTAGAAAATTCCACTGTGTAATCATAGTATACGGTGCAGGAGAGAATAATTTACTATCATTTGGGGTCTGTAATCCCTACCATGGAAAGGGGAATGTTCACATATAACTCTCTAATGATAGTGGACTTGCAGGCATAAATCCTTAAATGATGAGATGTGAATATATTTTAGAAATTCAAGTTTCTGTTGGGTTAGAAAAAGTTAGGCTCTGGTTTGATTGGCTTTCAATCTATTGCTTATCTGGTGAGAACTGCAGTCTTGGGAGTGAGCTACATCCATTCTATATCTTAAGAGGGGCCACCCTCCAGGGTAGGGCATAGTGGTTTAGTCTCTTTCTCATCAGGCACACATCAACACTATAAACACACAAGTTTTAGTTAGTCGTAGTCAATGCCAAAGCCATGGCAGCCTGCCACACCATCCAAAAACACTCTCAGCAATAAACCAAGTGTTTTCTGTCAGGAAAGCTTTTTCTGTGCTAAGTTTTAGATGTTCTGCTTAGAGTGGGTCCAGAGAAAAAATGAAGAACAGGGAAAATTAATAATAATTAATTAATAATTTCACTCTTCACCCTTGAAACTCCCCTTTCCTCTCTTAGCAAAGGTTCTTATCTCAATACTGCTTAATTCTCAAACTCTCTTCTATGAAATCATCTCTAAAGCAAAGATCTAAAACTTATTAACATGGGAATGTAAATGAAAGACAGGAGTTTAAGTGTTACTTCTCTCAGAGGCATTTTTTAAAACTTCAAACCTCAATCTAATCCTTAAGCTAAGCAAGATTTGGAAAGTTTTCCAAAGGAATGTTCACCAGACAAAGATGACTAGGTATTGTACAAGAAGTAGAGAGTTCCTGGAGGCTGGATTAGACCATATGATGTCTGTGTGGCAATGCTTATTTGTGGGGAGGGATCATTAGGGTTTAAACAGGAGAACCATATAATTTCAGTAGATCCTTGAACAACACAGGGGCCAGTGGCACTGGCCACTATGTAGTTGAAAATCCATGACCTTACAACTGGTCTTCCATATCTACTGTTCCACATCCCCAGATTCAACCCACAGTGGATCTTGTAGTACTGTAGTACATATTTATTGAAAATAAATCCGCATGTAAGTGGACCCGAGTAGTTCAAACCCATGTTGTTGAAGGATCTTTCATATAATCAAGCAGGAGAAAGATGTCTAAAGGAGAGACAAATGTGAAAAATCAGATTCAGATACCAGGCAGAAGGGGTAGAGGCTGGGGAGTGATAAGACTAGTGTTCCAGCATCAGTGATTTAGGGGGAAGCTGTGAATGACACAGAGATGCCAGAAACCCCCTGTGAAATGGCACAGGCTACGCAAGATGGGCTGGGTTAAATCGGAGCTTCTTTATCTGGTGGGACGGGTGGCAGAGAAGAGTGAACAGTGGTCCATGGACAGCCTTCAGGAGATCTGAAACACCTTAAACTCTTACTTATAATGTTGTCACAAAGACCTGAAGTTTTAAGTTCTCAGAGCAGTTCCACCCTAAAGAGTCTAAGTACAGCCTGTCAGTGAAAGGGGTCTTTGTGGGCCCCTGCAATCTGCTGCAGTGGTAGCGGTCTATTGTCAGTCGTGTGTTCAGCCTTGTTCCCACCTTCTAATTCCATCTTCTTTCAGCACCTGTAGCAGAACTGATAGTCCATGTTCATTTCCTCCTTCCTTCTGGTACCATGAAAGGGGGGAACTGTTTACTTGACTAGTACTTCTTTGCAGTAGCATCTCTCTCTCTCTTCCCATGAAAATGAAACAGCATGTCCTCCCACTGCTCCACCCTGGAAATGAAGCTTGTCCCCCCTGCCTGTCATTGCTCTGCTGGCAGACCAATGAGTTAGCTACAGGCTCTTGTCTTTCAGATTTCTCAGGTGTGAGCCAGATGTCACTCTATGTGCAGAATACCAGAGAACACATAAACACATATCAAGCTCTCCGAAATACCCCTTTCCCTAGAATTACAGCTGGAGATGAGGTGAGGATAGAATACACAGTACACTAATAGCACTTTCAAAAATCCTTTTTGATTTCACACTTTAATTTTTTAAATCAAAACTCCTTTTTGATTTCCTTTGGCACTTTAACTTCAAATGTTTTATGCTATCACGTGGGTGCCAGGGGAAGGTACTGAAGCCTGTAATGAGGTATCTTCTTACAAACCTTCCTTGGATAATCTTCCAGTGGGGTCTGGAAGGAGCTGGAATCTTTCCTTGGAGCCACGTGTGAAACTAAGACTGAAATTGTTTCATTTTGACCACCTGTGACTTGTGGGTATGGGGTGGCATGGGTTCCATGACTAGAAGCAGTATCCACTGGAGACACGAACCAGCCTCTCAAAGCACAAAGTGCTCTGAAGAAACCAGTCCTGGAAGAACCATGGCTTCCCCTGCAAAAATGGGCAAACATTTGGTTTACACCTGAAGGGGAGGTTGCCTGGTCTGCATTTTATTATTTCACGAGGGGTAAGCATGTTCTTTCAGGGCACATGCTTCTTCCTTTATTGGATATTTAGGGTCACCTATCCCTGTTGATGGGGTACACGTGGTGGGATGGAAAGGCTGAAGAGCCAGGAGAGAAGAGAGGAAGAGGGGTTTCCAGGCAGATCCTTTAGGGAAACTTTTATGTTTGCAAACAGCAGCAACAATAATGATGAAATATCACACAGGGGCTGACTTGGATTTCTGTTCTAAAACCGAATATTTGCCATCCAGAGGGTTTTTAGTATTCCGGTCTGTAGCAGGAGTGGCTTGCGGCCAGTCTCAACATTGCTAGAGAAGCCCAGAGGGTTTTCTTATAAGTCCCAAATTGTTTGTGTTCTTTTCAAAACAGAATCAAATACAGAGATATCTCACTTATCCAGCCCTACGGGGAACAGACCATTCCACAGAAATGCATTTTTCAGTTTGTGCCATGATTTAATAAAATTTGCAAAACTGTTTTTGGTTTGCCTTTTTTTTTTTTTTTGGTCCACCCTATTTTACTATTTTATTCCAATCTTTACAACACCCATAGAACAGGATATGAGAGGCTTTCTTATTCCACTTGTAACCTGACTTGCCACCATGACACAGGTAGAAAAACTCGTGTTTGCCTTCCATGGCTCTGGGTCTTCTGATCCCATGGGTAGTCCAGAAGTCTTTCCAATATATCATGTATAGGATACTTTGGGAAAATCCTATTTTTATTCACTACTAGTGAAGAGAAGTTGTTGTTCTTGTTCAGTTGCTCAATCGTATCCAACTCTTTGCAACCCTATGGACGCAGCACACCAGGTTTCCCTGTCCTTCACTATCTCCCAGAGCTTGTTCAAACTCATGTCCATTGATTTGGTGATGCCATCCAGCCATCTCATCCTCTGTTCCCCACTTCTCCTCCTGGTCTCAATCTTTCCCAGCATCAGGGTCTTTTCCAATGAGTCAGCTCTTTGCATCAGGTGGCCAAAGTATTGGAGCTTCAGCTTCAGCATCAGTCCTTCCAATGAATATTCAGGACTGATTTTCTTTAGGACTAACTGTTTTGATCTCCTTGATACCCAAGGGACTCTCAAGAGTCTTCTCTAGCACCACAGTTTGAAAGCATCAATTCTTCAGTGCTCAGCCTTCTTTATAGTTCAACTCACATCAGTACATGACTACTGGAAAAACCATAGCTTTGACTACATGAACTTTGTCGTCAAAGTGATGTCTCTGCTTTTTAGTGAGGAGAAGAGTTTAATTATATTCATTAAGTGTTTGCAGTTAAATTTTTAAGTGCCAAGTTCTGTTAGGTACTGTTGAAGTTATTTAGGTGTAATCAATAATAGAGAGAGAGAGAGAGATGCTGGACTTAGAAAAGTCTGGGATTTCCAGCTGGTGCTAGTGGTAAAGAACCTGCCTGCCAATGCAGTAGATGTAACAGATGAGTGTTTGATTCCTGGGTCAGGAAGATACCCTGGAGGAGAGCAGGGCAACCCACTTCAGTGTTTTGCCCTGGAGAATCCCAGGGACAGTGGAGTCTGGCAGGCTATAGTCTATAGGATCTATAGAGTCAGACACCACCGCACCAACTTAGCACAGGATGCAATCAGTGGGGTGGCTGGAATGCTATGGCTGTGGCAGAGCCTGAGAGGCAGGTCACTACTAAGAGGACAAGCTAGGAAGGAGAAACAGAATTGAGAGTTGGAAGGGCAGATCATGAACCTAGAGTGAAATGGAGTCTTTAGTAAGACAGAGACAAAGCTGGGTAAGAAACAGCAAGGTCATGTGAATAGGCACCTGCTGCTCACTAGTTAGCAGTTCCTTCATATGTGGATCACCTTGACTGGCCCACTCTTCAAGCACCCAACCCCAGAGCCTCTGGGGTTTTAAGAGGATTCTAATGGAAAGAGACATGTGGTTCCTGATCTCAAACTTTTTACCATCCTAGTTCAGTTCCGTTCAGTTCAGTCACTCAGTCGTGTCCGACTCTTTGCAACCCCACGAATTGCAGCACTAAGTTGACCCCAAAATTTCTTATTTCCTATGGCTATATCATCAAGTTTCATTAGCTTTTAAAAACTAAAATTATCTTACTGGAATTTTTTGGAGGTCTCCTACTCTGTTAAGCATTTTCAGTACACTCATTTGGAAATATGTAAATCCTACTCTATCAAACATTTAAAGTTGAATTGTGGGTTGCTCATTGCCCTTTTGAGAGTTGAAGAGCAGAGACATTTGCTGAAAGGGGAAAAGGCAGTACTGTATCAGACTTCAAAAGCAGCCTATTCCAGGGAATCCCCTCGTGGTCCAGTGGGTAGGACTGCGCCTCCACTGCAGGGGCCCAGGCTGAACCCTTTGTTGGGGAAGTACGATCGCTGGTTGGGGAACTAAGATTCCACAAGCCACACAGCATGGCCAAAAAAAAAAAAAAAGAACCAAAAAACAGCAGCATATTCCTGAGATAAATGTCTAACCAGAAGGATATATAGGTACATCCTTTGAACACCAAAGAAAGTCCCCTTTCTTCATACTTAGTACACTACTTCCACATAAAGAAATCTGTGTCTGCCTGAGATTCTTCCCTGCTTTTGCCTTCCCCTCTTCCCTGGTGGCTCAGACAGTAAAGAATCTGCCTCTAATGCAGAATACCTGAGTTTGATCCCCGGGTTGGGAAGATCCCCTGGAGAAGAAAATGGCAATCCACTGCAGTATTCTTGTCTGGAGAATTCCATGGACAGAGGAGCCTGGTGGGCTACAGTCCATAGGGTCACAAAGAGTTGGACACAACTGAGCGATGAACACTGCCTCCTCCCATGGGCAGGCTACATCCTTGAGCTCCCTTAACTCAGTCACCTCTAGCGTTGACTGAAAGAGTTCCTGCATTTGTTCAGAACTCCCAGCTCCTTCCAACAGTGAGTTCACACTGATAATGGAGCTTGAGGAATGTGAGGTCCTTGTTTTTGAGCCTGAGTCAGTATTAGCACGTTAAACACACCCTCCCAGAAACCTACCAGCTGTCCCAGTTCACACTGGAGCTTCTGTTCTGGGCCTCCTGCTGAGGAACTAGTTTTCCAGGTCCTTTCTTCAATTCCTGCCTTTTCCTTCCCCAGACAAAGGAGTTCCTCTTCTGCAGCCAGGCCGGGGGCTAGTGCCTGGGTACCCAATTACCAAGCCCCTGATAACCGTCTGCAAGCTGGTTTATATTATAGGAAATCAATCCTGAATATTCACTGGAAGGACTGATGCTGAAGCTGAAGCTCCAATTCCTTGGCTACCTGATGAGAAGAGCTGACTCACTGGAAAAGACCCTGATGCTGGGAAAGATTGAGGGCAGGAGGAGAAGGGGGTGACAGAGGATGAGATGGTTGGATGGCATCATTGACTCAATGGACATGAGTCTGAACCAACTCTGGAAGATGGTGAAGGACAGGGAAGCCTGGCATGCTACATTCCATGGGGTCACAAAGAGTCAGACATGTCTGAACAACTGAACAACAGCAACAAATAGGATGTGAGTGTCACCTGTTGCCAGGATCCCCAGATGCTGGGTCCTACAGGGTGCTGTAATATCATCCTTAGTGCCAGACATATACCTGAAACTTCACTGAAGACCAAAATAATTGTTATCTCCCCTATTTTAGTCAAGATGAAGCACTCCTTTTAGTCCCTAACAGTAACAGACCATCATCTGTCTGCTGCCAGTGCTGGGCCCCTCTCCTTATAGCTCCTGTCTTACTTGGTTACTTACAAATCCTAATGGAAAATAGTCGCTATGGGGTATTAAAAATATCTTCCTAAAAAGTACAGAGACTTTCAGTAAGACATAAAATAGTGTTACTTTAGTGTTAACTGAATATCAGATTATTTTTCAGAGGAAAATTACAGGCAGCATTGAAGTGTGGTAATAAACTTGGATTTAGGTTTGCGTTGGGAGATGGAAGGATATCTGAGAAGACTATAAATACAAGTATAGAAGATTAGCTTTTCTCAGTTTTGCCAACACTGGCATGAGGGAGTTAAATTTCTGCCTATTAGATGTTTTAAACCATAAAAATATTTTCCTTGTCAGTTAACTTAGTTCTGAACATTCTAAGTGGAGACTTTCAAATAAGCACAATTAATCATTCAGATTCAGCCATTCTGAAACCCTTAAATTATTATCTGAAATAATGGGAAAGTCAAATGATACCTTTTATGTAAGTTCTCCGGTATATATTTCTATACTCAGAATTGTGGGCTTCCCCGGTAGCTCAGCTGGTAAAGAAACTGCCTGCCAGTTCAGGAGACACAGCAGACATAGGTTCAGTTCCTGGGTCAGGAAGATCTCCTGGAGAAGGAAATGGCAACCCACTCCAGTATTCTTGCCTGGAGAATTCCATGGACAGAGGAGCCTGGCTGGCTACAGTCCATGGGATCACAAAGAGTTGGGCACAACTGAACACCCACGCACAGATTCAAAACTGTCAAGTATAGAGGAGAGATAATTTCATAAAGCTTTGCATCTTGAGAACTCTGGAACTGAATAAAATAAGTTCTGTGTTGGAAAATGGGGGCTGTTCTATACTTTGTATTTTACTTTTCTCTTCTCTTTCTTATATCCACTTCTGAGCTGATTGCTCATTTTGAAATGCCTCTTAGAGCTCCTAGTTCTATGATTTAAACTTGGTAGGTGCTGAATAATGTTTGTTAAAATAGATTGAAATCAACATAACAACATATGGGCCCATTTTACCTATAATTCTAGGGCAAGATTGACTTTGTTTTTTCTGTTGTGCGATGAAAGCAAGTTGGCAGAGAGCTGGCAACCTTTCATTCCCTGGAATCATTTTTATTATTTATTTACTATTTGTAGTATAAACATGATTCCAGGAACTTAAGCAACTAAAATGTAGTTTTCTACTTAAATTCAATCCCTCTGTTTAGAAACCTTCTATCTATCAGGGAGAGTTTGGCAAAATTCAGAAACTAGTAAGAAAAAAAAAATGACTGCAACTATTCTTGGGATAGAAGAGAAAAGAGAGGAGAAATATTTATTGAATCCCTTCATGCTTAACAGATCCATAACTGTTTCCAGAACCAGTTCAAACTAATTCTGTGTCTTGCACGATTTTATTTTGGGTTTAATAAACTTTAGGACCACGGAAGGGAGAACCGGTTGGCAAAACATTTCAGACTATTCTTTTCTCTCCTCTTTCTCTTAAATGGTTTGGGCCTTGGCAAAACCAAAAAGTGCTTTTTTCCTAATGTTTTTTAATTTCTTGTGTGTTTAATTTTTAACTAAATGTGCATTTCAAAGGAAATGTAACCCAGCTGTTTCTTATTCTTTTGCACTCAACAAAATGGTACTTTGTAAAAGCCATTCGATGTCCAAGAAGCCTTGAGCCCCTTTTTAAAAAAGTACGGCTTTCTTTTCTTTGAACCAAGAATGCAAGCTTCGCCAAGAGAAGAGCTGGAACCAAGAAAGACTGGGATTTGGTTTAATTTAAACTCAGAATTTATAAGTGAGAGAACGATTGCAGCCTTGGCAGGATGTAGGTATTTCCAGGTAACTGAAATTTAACTCTTTTATTTATGAGCCCTGACCACATCCAATAGTGGCACTTCTGTATTCCCTTCCCTGAGAACTTTCCAGAAGGGAAAATAGTGTCTATGTGCCTATGGATGCTGGGGGCAGAGAGGCGTGGGAAGCAGGATATAACTGGAAGGACAGAAATCCTACATCTACAGTTACATTAGAAAAAAGAGTAGAATGAACCCTGATTATTTGGGACTTTGGTGTGCAAGAAAATAATCATATTCACAAGAGTAAAGATGAAATTTACCTTTAAAGTGTCTACATGTAGCTTACTAAACAAATATAACTCTCAATAAAAATGCAAAGAGATATGCTTAACGTACTTATGAGAAAGGAAATTTCCAAATTTTGGAAAGACTTATTTTTAATACATACGTTTGTATTTTGATTACAAACTTTCATATACTTACTGAAGTAGACTGCTGAAGTTCCTCCACTTGGAAACATTTTGTTGTTCTAATTAGAAGTTATTGAGTAATTGGAAGCAAAAAAAAAATGTGTATCTCTAAAGACATTTTTAATTCTAACTTTCACTCACGGAGAACAAATTTTCCTCATTTTCCTATTGCTCTGAATTAAATTTTATTGAGTTAAAGAGAGATGCATAAAATAGTCTTACAGACTTTGCTTTGACAAAAAGTTGTTTAGATGGTAAGCCTGAATTTGGTAAGAATTCTATTGATGCTGCAGCAAATTTTGCCGACACACAAAATTTCCTACTGGCATAATATAGGGTCACTCCAAAACATACCACTTCTCTTGTCTCAAATATTCTTTTCGTATTGCATGATAATGGTTTATACTTGTTTCTTACTTGTAAAACTTTTACTCTAAGTGAGGTTCAGCACACATGTACTGAGAGGGCAAAGGGGCTCTAACTCATTAGACTTCTGTGGGAAGTAGGAAAAGGTTCCTGTTCAGGAGAGATGTAGCTGCCAGGCATGGTTTGCCAAGTTGACAGTGCCTATGTGCAAACAGAAAGGAGCTCATTCCTTTCAGTGACTACAGCCCTCAGCTTGGAGAGGGCAGCCTGGGCTGGATTTCAGGCTCTGTTTAGCCCACTGCTGAACTACTGCAACTGCTCAGACCTGAGAACTGCATTCACTGTCTGGGGAGATGAAAAGAATCTGGAGAAAAACTTACGTTTGATGAAGAAGTTTAAGACCTTTACTTGTGGGCTTTAAGATTTAAACCCCCATCTCAATCTCCCCTTGCAAAAACTTCAGGAAAGTCTCTATTGTTCAATAATACTATTGGTGCTGGGGATTCCTTTCCTCTGGAGAATATTAAGTAGTATAGAAATTTGCATCCAAATGAATTTGAAGTTTCAATGAGGACAGGAGACATCTGAATCAGAAAGTTAATTAAGTCGTTTCCCTGACTTGGAGTAAACCACTGTCTAATGGTGGGAGATGGACAACCTAAAGAAGTAGTTTGTATCAACCTGGTAATATTCATATACTCCATATGCAGAGGGTATTCTCAGAGAGCAGAAGCCAGGTCTAAGCTCTGTCCTGGACAACCCGTAGCAATGTTTGAGGTATATGGTGAATAACTATCGACAGAACTGAATGAAAGAAATACTGAAACTCTAGGTCTATGTGCCAATTCCTGTCCCTCACCTTCAAAAATTTCACTTGAAGTGAATGAATTATTGTTGTATTTACTTTCCCTCAGATCCAAAGGAAATGAAATATTTTTTGGGGGAAAAAGTGATTGGGCAACTCTGAGGCATTTTTGAGAACCACGTGTGTTTTCACTTCTTCCTTCCTTATTGCTTAGGAAATAAATACCTGAATGAAATTTAAATTTGATAATGTGTGAAGATTTTTCTTAAATCAGAAATAGAAGGTACTATGAAAGCTTTGCATTATGAGAAATTTGGGCTACTTTGGGCACTTATTTCATAGTAATGAGTGTATGACAGAAAGAAACGGATTAAAAAAAAGCTATGACAACATGGACTTATCACCCTTCCAGCCCGGCGCACCAGCTCTCAAAACAGCTTAGTGACAAATGCAGTGAACAATGAAATCTGTTAGTAAAGGGACTAGGGCTGGTGGGGCCAAATGAGGATGGAGCAAGTTGGTGACGACGGGCTTGAGCAAGAAACAGAGGATCTGGAAAATTTAGAACCCTCAGGCTACCTGGCTACTTGATATTGTGGAAAAGATGGAAAGGCTAAAAAGGGCCTGCAATCCAAAAAGTCTTTCCAAAATGTTATCATTATCATTATAGTGCCCATAAGTCTTTAAGACTTTCCTTTCTCCTTGGGGTTTGGAAATCCCAGTACTCTTGGTTTTCATAACCTTTCAGCCATTATGAGTTGACAACCAAGTGTTGCTTTTTACCTGTGACAACTCAAAAAGGCCAGTCTGTGTGGGGGCTGGAGAAAGGAGGCTAAAAGGCAAAGTGGGAGAAAACCAAAGGAAATCTATGCCTGATTCACAAATTTGTGCAAAAATAGCCTTAATTCTGCAAAACTGACACCATCTTCATGATCACACTTACATAATCAATATTTAAACTCATCTAACTTTTTTCCTGCTTGCTTGGAAAGAAGGAAGAAAATGAACATATATTAAGTATCTATCAAGTACTAGGTGTTTTAATAAATAATCTCTTGTGTATTTCTCATAACAGCCGTGTGGCACTATCATTGGTCTACTGTCATTTCCATAGGTAGCAAAGAAGAGCTGGAAGTTAAACCAAGACTTCAAACTATAAGTCCAATTGTCTCTTTGCTCTTTCAAGATGCCTCGAGGCTAAGCACTAAGCTTGTTCACCTCAGCTTCTACTTTTTTTCCTATTTTGATTTTTCTGCTACTTGAATTTTGTATATCCTTAGAGTGTAAGTTTCTTAGAACAGTTCCTTGATTTAGGTATTATTGCCTCAATTTTTTAAAAGTCTATCCATTTTTAAAAAACTTTTTATTTTGTATTGTGGTATAGTCAATTAACAACGTCGTGACAGATTCAGGTGAACAGCAAAGGAATTCAGTCATACATATACTTGTATCCATTCTCCCCCAAATTCCCCTCCCATCCAGGCTGCCATACAATATTGAGCAGAGTTCCATGTGGTAGGTCCTTGTTGGTTGTCCATTTTGAATATAGCAGTGTGTACCTGTCCATCCCAAATTCCTTTACTATCCCTTCCCCCCGTTCTTCCCCTCTACTGCAACCAAAAGTTCACTGTCTAAGTCTGTGAGTCTTTCTGTTTTGTAAGTAAGTTCATTTGTTTCATTTCTTTTTAGATTCTACATATAAGGGATGCCATACCATATTTCTCCTTCTCTGACTTACCTCAGTATGATGGTCTATAGGTCCATCCATCTAACTCCATTATTTCATTATTTTTAATGTATTGCCCCAATTTTTAAGTATGGCAACTGAGGCACAGATTAAAGCCCAGGGTTGCAGAACCATATAACAGTGCAGGCAGGACGCAGTTTAGGCATGCTTACGGCAAAGCCCGTGCTCTGAACCACGGGGGACTCCTCTGCCTCACTGCCTCTAGGGAGCTACCACCCAGCATTGACTCTGACTTCCCTGGCATCCTGGAGGCCCGCTAGCTGATTTGCTGTGGGTGTCAGCACAGACTTGAGAAAAGTATCTATTGACCTTCACACTAAGGCTTTCTGCACCTTGATGCACACAGCATGCCCACAGCACAGTCCCTTCAGCAAGGTCAAATCAGTGATGGGAATGCTGAAGACTCTTGTCTGGCGTGGAGTTCCTATGACTGCTTTCACCCTTTCTTGTCCAAGACTGATGAGAATTTTAATAGGAACCAGAGTGATAGGAAACATTTTGCAGGCCAAAAGGAACGAGTTCAGACTTCTCATTTTATTCTAATGAAAAAACCTATCAAGGAAAAATTTCAGGGAGTGAACATTACTGTCTCCTCTCCACCCTCCATGGAAAGCAATTCAGCAGTAGAATACAGGGTATCTCTTATAACTCTACCCCTCACTCAGGTGTAAATCATTCTCCAACTGCAGATCAGGCATAAATCGTTCCGAAACCACGGTGCTCACTAAATGTTATTGCGTTATTAAGACATAAATCCTATGTCAGTTCGATGAAATGTCTGAGGCCATAGAGTTAAACAAGTCAAGGCAGCTACTTAATGATTTCCAAACATTCTATTATTAAAGTCCAGACAAGAGGTTTCAGAGGAAAGCCATGTTCACATGGACTCTACCCAGCCATTTATCACATTTGTTCAGCAACCAATAGCCATAATGACTCTCCCAGCTCTGAACTCCAGTCTCAGGAAAAGGGCCTAGAATGGGTGATCTATGTCACCAAGGAGAAGCAGCCCAGAAATTGGGGAGCCTTCTTTGACCTTTACAACCTTTTTCACATGAATTACATGGCTACATGAATCACAGGCTTGCTGCCACTCTCAGATGTCTCTCTTTTTAAAATCTGTATCTAGGGCATCTTCTAGAAGGTAGAGAATGAAAAGGACTCATTTTGCCAAAGAGATGTGATCCCAATGAGCTGATTATAGCCCTAATTTATGTAAATACAAAATAATGACTTATAGTTGGATAGCCCTTAAGAGTTGTATCTGTATCTTCCCTTCTCGCGTTACTTTACAGGAAAATCGGAATGATCAAAATAGAACCTTCCTGATACCTAACCTCCACTTTCAATTTATCTGCATTTCCTTTTCCATCCCTGAGGTCAGGATGGGAAAACTGTTCTTCCATCTACCCAAGATGCACCACTCCACATATCATGGAATCGTATCACTTTCCCCATTCTCTTTCCTGAGATGCTCTATGAAAAAGTTTCTCCCCTGGCTCTACTTGCAGCCTTTTTTTTTTTTTTTTAAACTGACCCCTTCCCATTAGCATTTCAATAAGCTCAAGTCCTCCACATATTTGACTAAACAATTATACTTTTGTCAAATTCCACCTCCTGTCTGCTGCCTTATCTATGTCCTTCTTTCACTGCTAAACTTTCTGAAAGGGTCTCTCTCACTCACTGTTTTCTATACTTCACTTCTCATTCAATCCTGAATGAGAGGACTTTCAAATCATTCAATCTGACTTCTGCCCCTAAAAACTCCTCTGGAATTAATCTTGCCAAAGTCACTGTGTAGATTAGAAGTCTCTGACTGCAAGCAACAGAAAATCCAAAGGAGGCTGAGTTAAACTGCAAGGGAGTTTGAGACTCATGTAATAGGGAAACCAGGAGTAGAATAATGGTCAGTGGCTCCAGGTCTGCACTTCCACATGAGTCAGCTGGGTTCACACTGGCTGCAGTAGATCTGGGCTTCACATCCGGTCACACAATAATATTCAGAAGAGGAAAAGTCATCTCTTCTAGTGGTTCTCCTTTGGGAGTATAGAACCATTTCCTAGAAACTCCCAGGAAACTTTTTTCCTAATTACTCCTTAATGTGAATTGTATGTGTTATGCTCACTCCTAAAATAAGGCTTAAGGCCAAGGGAATGCTATGTGATTGCCATACTTATAAGAGTTGAAATTCTACCTAAATCAGTGGTTCTCAGCAATTATTTTGTCCCCAGACAGACAAGTGGCAATATCTGGAGTCAGTTTTGATTGTTATGACTGTGACTGTGGTACTGATGGCATTCGGTGGGTAGAAGTCAGAGATGCTGTTAAACATATCATGGTACATAGGACAGCCCCCAACAACAGAGGATGATCTGGCCCAAATGTCAGTAGTATCATTACCCTTCTTTATTATCTCCACATATCATCAATCACAGTCTGTCAGTGCCAAAATACAAATATCTATAATTCTGTAGTTTGTCCATCTCTCTGCTTGCTCAGGGCCACGTTCCTCATTCAGGTCACTACACTTTTCATGTTTTGACTAATTTTTATATTGTTTTACTAGCATCATTTTTCCAACTGGGATGTCAAATTTTGCTGCTATCCAATCCACTTAAAGCTGTGCAGCCTGTATCAGTTAAGGTTCAGCCGCATTTGAAAGGGAAAGTCTACTACAGGGAACTTAGTTTGTTTTGTTTCGTTTAATGGACACAGTGAGCAGTTGGGCCATTTCTGTCTCTACATGCCATCATTAGCATTTTATCCCAGAATATGCTATAGTTGTCTGAGGTCCACAAGAAGTGCCAAAATGCTGAGGATGGCAAAAGGGAAAAATGGAACAAATACTTCTGATTCTCAATGACATCCCTGAGTGCTAAATGAGTCAACTCCAGAACGATACTACTTCAGGACTTATTATGTGCAAAACTGAGCATTACTTAGTACTTAAGCCACTTAAAATTTCATTTTCTTCTTGCAACCAAAAGCTTTCTAAATGGAAGACCAACCCTCAAATGCATTGTTTTGTTGTTGCTATTGTCATTGTGTGCTCAGCTATGCTTGACCCTTTGTGACCCCACAGACTGTAGTCTACTAGGCTCCTCTGTCCATGGAATTTTCCAGGCAAGAATATTGGAGCGGGTTGCCATTTCCTTCTCCGGGGGATCTGCCTGACTCAGGGATAGAACCTGTGTCTCCTGCATTGGCAGGTGATTTCTTTATCCCTGCACCACCTGGGGGAACTCATTAAGATGAATTGCAGTGACTCATCTGTAATGATAATAACATCGCTAGATGGTTCTTTTTAAATCTTGGTTTAAAAACAATAATGATGCTCTCACATAAAGTGCTGAATACACATTATTGCTGTAGGAATATGTCAAATCATCCCTAAATTGTACCCAGTTCCTAAACCCAGTTCCTGGAAAACCTGTGCCAGGCTGCTGTTACATTGAGTATGACCTTACAGGATACTTCGTCCTGAGATTCTAGTTTTCTGTTCTCCAGTCTTTCATACAAAAAACATTTCCCCATATATGCCTTGGCTTTAAAAGTATTTAAAAATTTTGAGGATAAGTCTCTGGGTCACTATCTTTCTAAAAAGCATACATTGCTTCAAAATAAAAACCTGCTGTGAAAATGGTCCATTTTTCACACCTCATTTCCCATCAAAATTCTAGTTCATGTTTTTAGCTTGCTTCACATCTTCCTCTGGAGAATAAGAAACACGCCATGTTTGAAAATAACATTGGCTTGTGCAAGAGAAATTCATCAGTCATGTTTTCAGGTGTAAATTTTTTTTTTTTTGAGTCCAAGGATTTTTAAATTTTTCTTTATTATTATTTTTACTTTACAATATTGTATTGGTTTTGCCATACATCAACATGCATCTGCCACGGGTGTACATGTGTTCCCCATCCTGAACCCTCCTCCCACCTCCCTCCCCATACCATCCCTCTGGGTCATCCCAGGGCACCAGTCCCAAGATTCCTGTATCCTGCATCGAACCTGGACTGGCGATTCATTTCTTATATGATATTATACATGTTTTAATGGCATTCTCCCAAATCATCACCCCCTCCCTCTCCCACAGAGTCTAGAAGACTGTTCTATACATCTGTGTCTCTTTTGCTGTCTCACATACAGGGTTGTGGTTACCATCTTTCTAAATTCTATATATATGCGTTAGTATACTGTATTGGTGTTTTTCTTTCTGGCTTACTTCATTCTGTATAATAGGCTCCAGTTTCATCCACCTCATTAGAACTGATTCAAATGTATTCTTTTTAATGGCTGAGTAATACTCCATTGTGTATATGTACCAAAGCTTTCTTATCCATTCATCTGCTGATGGACATCTAGGCTGCTTCCATGTCCTGGCTATTATAAACACTGCTGTGATGAACATTGAGGTACATGTGTCTCTTTCAGTTTTGATTTCCTTGGTATGTATGCCCAGCAGTGGGATTGCTGGGTTGTATAGCAGTCCTATTTCCAGTTTTTTAAGGAATCTCCACACAGTTCTCCATAGTGGCTGTACTACTTTGCATTCCCACCAACAGTGTAAGAGGGTTCCCTTTTTTCCACATCCTCTCCAGCATTTATTGCTTGTAGACTTTTGGATCACAGCCATTCTGACTGGTGTGAAATGGTACCTCATTGTGGCTTTGATTTGCATTTCTCTGATAATGAGTGATGTTGAGCATCTTTTCATGTGTTTGTTAGCCATCTGTATGTCTTCTTTGGAGAAATGTCTATTTGGTTCTTTGGCCCATTTTTTGATTGGGTCGCTTATTTTTCTGGAATATTTTTGAAATTAGTTGTTTGTCAGTTGCTTCATTTGCTATTATTTTCTCCCATTCTGAAGGCTGTCTTTTCACCTTGCTTATAGTTTCTTTTTTTGTGCAGAAGCTTTTAATTTTAATTAGATCCCATTTGTTTATTTTTGCTTTTATTTCCAATATTCTGGGAGGTGGGTCATAGAGGATCCTGCTGTGATGTATGTCAGAGAGTGTTTTGCTTATGTTCTCCTCTAAGAGTTTTATAGGTTCTGGTCTTATGTTTAGATCTTTAATCCATTTTGAGTTTATTTTTGTGTATGGTGTTAGAAAGTGTTCTAGTTTCATTCTTTTACAAGTGGTTGACCAGTTTTCCCAGCACCACTTGTTAAAGAGATTGTCTTTTCTCCATTGTATATTCTTGCCTCCTTTGTCAAAGATGAGGTGTCCACAGGTGCGTGGATTTATCTCTGGGATTTCTGTTTTGTTCCATTGATCTATACTTCTGTCTTTGTGCCAGTACCATACTGTCTTGATGATTGTGGCTTTGTAGTAGAGCCTGAAGTCAGGCAGGTTGATTCCTCCAGTTCCATTCTTCTTTCTCAAGATAGCTTTGGCTATTCGAGGTTTTTTGTATTTCCATACAAATTGTAAAATTATTTGTTCTAGCTCTGTGAAGAATACCGTTGGTAGCTTGATAGGGATTACATTGAATCTATAAATTTCTTTGGGTAGTATACTCATTTTCACTATATTGTTTCTTCCAATCCATGAACATGGTATATATTTCTCCATCTATTAGTGTCCTCTTTGATTTCTTTCACCAGTGTTTTATAGTTTTCTATATATAGGTCTTTAGTTTCTTTAGGTAGATATATTCCTAAGTATTTTATTCTTTTCATTGCAATGGTGAATGGAATTGTTTCCTTAATTTCTCTTTCTGTTTTCTCATTATTAGTGTATAGGAATGCAAGGGATTTCTGTGTGTTGATTTTATATCCTGCAACTTTACTATATTCATTGATTAGCTCTAGTAATTTTCTGGTGGAGTCTTTAGGGTTTTCTATGTAGAGGGTCATGTCATCTGCAGACAGTGAGAGTTTTACTTCTTCTTTTCCAATTTGGATTCCTTTTATTTCTTTTTCTGCTCTGATTGCTGTGGCCAAAACTTCCAAAACTATGTTGAATAGTAGTGGTGAGAGTGGGCATCCTTGTCTTGTTCCTCACTTTAGGGGAAATGCTTTCAATTTTTCACCATTGAAGATAATGTTTGCTATGGGTTTGTCATATATAGCTTTTATTATGTTGAGGTATGTTCCTTCTATTCCTGCTTTCTGGAGAATTTTTATCATAAATGGATGTTGAATTTTGTCAAAGGCTTTCTCTGCATCTATTGAGATAATCATATGGCTTTTATTTTTCAATTTATTAATGTGGTGTATTACATTGATTGATTTGCAGATACTGAAGAATCCTTGCATCCCTGGGATAAAGCCCACTTGGTCATGGTGTATGATCTTTTTAATGTGTTGTTGGATTCTGATTGCTAGAATTTTGTTAAGGATTTTTGAATCTATGTTCATCAGTGATATTGGCCTGTAGTTTTCTTTCTTTGTGGCATCTTTGTCAGGTTTTGGTATTAGGGTGATGGTGGCCTCGTAGAATGAGTTTGGAAGTTTACCTTTCTCTTCAATTTTCTGACAGAGTTTGAGTAGCATAGGTGTCAGCTCTTTAAACTTTTGGTAGAATTCAGCTGTGAAGCCGTCTGGACCTGGGCTTTTATTTGCTGGAAGATTTCTGATTACAGTTTCAATTTCTGTGCTTGTGATGGGTCTGTTAAGATTTTCTATTTCTTCCTGGTTCAGTTTTGGAAAGTTGTACTTTTCTAAGAATTTGTCCATTTCTTCCACATTGTCCATTTTATTGGCATATAATTGCTGATGGTATTCTCTTATGATCCTTTGTATTTGTGTGTTGTCTGTTGTGATCTTTCCATTTTCATTTCTAATTTCATTGATTTGATTTTTCTCCCTTTGTTTCTTGATGAGTCTGGCTAATGGTTTGTCAATTTTATTTATCCTTTCAAAGAACCAGCTTTTGGTTTTGTTGATTTTTGCTATGGTCTCCTTTGTTTCTTTTGCATTTATTTCTGCCCTAATTTTTAAGATTTCTTTCCTTCTACTAACTCTGGGGTTCTTCATTTCTTCCTTTTCTAGTTGCTTTAGGTGTAGAGTTAGGTTATTTATTTGACTTTTTTCTTGTTTCTTGAGGTATGCCTGTATTGCTATGAACTTTCCCCTTAGCACTGCTTTTACAGTGTCCCATAGGTTTTGGGTTGTTGTGTTTTCATTTTCATTCATTTATATGCAAATTTTGATTTCTTTTTTGATTTCTTCTGTGATCTGTTGGTTATTCAGCGGCGTGTTGTTCAGCCTCCATATGTTGGAATTTTTAATAGTTTTTCTCCTGTAATTGAGATCTAATCTTACTGCATTGTGGTCAGAAAAGATGCTTGGAATGATTTCAATTTTTTTGAATTTACCAAGGCTAGATTTATGGCCCAGGATGTGATCTATCCTGGAGAAGGTTCCATGTGCGCTTGAGAAAAAGGTGAAATTCATTGTTTTGGGGTCAAATGTCCTATAGATATCAACTAGGTCTAACTGGTCTATTGTATCATTTAAAGTTTGTGTTTCCTTGTTAATTTTCTGTTTAGTTGATCTATCCATAGGTGTGAGTAGGGTATTAAAGTCTCCCATTATTATTGTGTTATTGTTAATTTCCCCTTTCATACTTGCTAGCATTTGTCCTACATATTGCGGTGCTCCTATGTTGGGTGCATATATATTTATAATTGTTATATTTTCTTCTTGGATTGATCTTTTGATCATTATTTAGTGTCCTTCTTTGTCTCTTTTTACAGCCTTTGTTTATGGACAAGTACACAGTGCTATATTTAAAATGGAGAAGCAACAAGGACCTACTGTATAGCACATAGAAATCTGCTCAATGTTATGTGGCAACCTGGATGGGAGGGTGTTGGGTAGAGAATGGATACATGTATATGTATGGCTGAATCCCTTCAGTATTCACCTGAAACTATCACAACATTGTTTGTTAATCAACTATATCCCAGAACAAAATAAAAAGCTAAAATGTAAAAAAAAAAAAAAAAAAGTCTATTTTATCTGATATGAGTATTGCTACTCCTGCTTTCTTTTGATCTCTATTTGCATGGGAAATCTTTTTCCAGCCCTTCACTTTCAGTCTGTATGTGTCTCCTGTTTTGAGGTGGGTCTCTTGTAGACAACATATGTAGGGGTCTTGTTTTTGTATCCATTCAGCCAGTCTTTGTCTTTTGGTTGGGGCATTCAACCCATTTACGTTTAAGGTAATTATTGATAAGTATGATCCCGTTGCCATTTACTTTATTGTTTTGGGTTCGAGTTTATGCACCATTTTTGTGTCTCCTGTGTAGAGAATATCCTTTAGCATTTGTTGGAGAGCTGGTTTGGTGGTGCAGAATTCTCTCAGCTTTTGCTTGTCTGTAAAGCTTTTGATTTCTCCTTCATATTTGAATGAGATCCTTGCTGGGTACAGTAATCTGGGCTGTAGGTTATTTTCTTTCATCACTTTAAGTATGTCTTGCCATTCCCTCCTGACCTGATGAGTTTCTATTGAAAGATCAGCTGTTATCCTTATGGGAATCCCCTTGTGTGTTATTTGTTGTTTTTCCCTTGCTGCTTTTAATATTTGTTCTTTGTGTTTGATCTTGGTTAATTTGATTAATATGTGTCTTGGGGTGTTTTGCCTTGGGTTTATCCTGTTTGGGACTCTCTGGGTTTCTTGGACTTGGGTGATTATTTCCTTCCCCATTTTAGTAAAGTTTTCAACTATTATCTCCTCAAGTATTTTCTCATGGTCTTTCTTTTTGTCTTCTTCTTCTGGGACTCCTATGATTCAAATGTTGTGGCATTTAATATTGTCCTGGAGGTCTCTGAGATTGTCCTCATTTCTTTTAATTCGTTTTTCTTTTTTCCTCTCTGATTAATTTATTTCTACCATTCTATCTTCTATTTCACTAATCCTATCTTCTGCCTCCATTATTCTACTATTTGTTGCCTCCAGAGTGTTTTTTATCTCATTTATTGCACTATTCATTATATATTGACTCTTTTTTATTTCTTCTAGGTCCTTGTTAAACTTTTCTTGCATTTTCTCAATCCTTGCCTCCAGGCTATTTATCTGTGATTCCATTTTTATTTCAAGATTTTGGATCATTTTCACTATCATTATTTGGAATTCTTTATCAGGTAGATTCCCTATCTCTTCCTCTTTTGTTTGGTTTGGTGGGCATTTATCCTGTTCCTTTACCTGCTGGGTATTCCTCTGTCTCTTCATCTTATTTATATTGCTGAGTATGGGGTAGCCTTTCTGTATTCTGGCAGTTTGTGGAGTTCTTTTTATTATGGAGTTTCCTCACTGTGGGTGGGGTTGTATCGGTGGCTTGTCAAGGTTTCTTGGTTAGGGAAGCTTGTGTCAGTGTTCTGGTGGGTGCAGCTGGATTTCTTCTCTCTGGAGTGCAATGAAGTGTCTAGTAACGAGTTATGAGATGTCAATGGTTTTGGAGTAACTTCGGGCAGCCTGTATATTGAAGCTCAGGGCTGTGTTCCTGTGTTGCTGGAGAAGTTGTGTGGTATGTCTTGCTCTGGAACTTGTCGGCCCTTGTGTGGTGCTTGGTTTCAGTATATGGAGGCATTTGATGAGCTCTTCTTGCTTAATGTTCCCTGGAGTCAGGTGTTCTATGATGTTCTCAGGATTTGGACTTAAGCCTCCTGCTTCTGGTTTTCCGTCTTATTTTTACAGTAGTCTCAAGACTTCTTCTATACAGCACTGTTGATAAACATCTAGGTTAAAGATGAAAAGTTTCTCCACAGTGAGGGACACCCAGAGAGGTTCACAGAGTTACATGGAGAAGAGAAGAGGGAGGAGAGAGTTAGAGGTGACCCGAATGAGATGAGGTGGAATCAAAAGAGGAGAGAGCAAGCTAGCCAATAATCACTTCCTTATGTGCACTCCACAGTCTGGACCGCTAAGAGATGTTCATGGAGTTATACAGAGAAGAGAAGAGGGAGGAAGGAGACAGAGGTGGCCAGGAGGATAAAAGGGGGAAATGAAAAGGAGAGAGACAGATCTAGCCAGTAATCAGTTCACTAAGTGTCCTCCACTGTCTGGAATACGGTGGAGATTCAGAGATTCAGAGAGTTGGGTAGAGAAGAGAAGAGGGAGGGAGGAGACAGAGGCGACCTAGTGGAGAAAAAGGAGGGTCCAAAGGGGGAGAGAGCAGTCAAGCCAGAAATCTCGCTCCCAAGTAAAAACAGGTACTGAAGATTGGGTTCCTAAAGGTACAAAATTGATAACAAATACCAAACAGCAAAGATTAAAATTCTAGAGTAGAGGTTGGATTTTCAAAAATACAATATTAAAGAAAAGAAGAAGAAGAAAAAAAAGTCACAAAAGTTATTTTAAAAATATATATATATGACATTTGCTTTAAAAAAATAGTCTTTTTTTTGAAAAGTAATAGTAGGTTATAAAAATGAAAATTAAAGGAGTAATAGAGGACTTAAAATTTTTTAAAAGTTAGGAAAAAAAAGAAAAGAATGGTCGTAAAAATAGTAAAAATATATCTAGGACTTTCTTTGGTGTTGTGGGCAGTGTAGGGTCAGTTCATTTTCGGATAGTTTCTTGGTCTGGCTTATATTTCTCAAGATCTATAGGCCCCTTCCTATGTAGTCGGTACTAACTACAGGGTTTTAATCTATTGCACCTGTCACTTCCAAGGCAGTTCCCTCGGTTTTAGCTTCTGTTTGCTGGTCTCTTCAGTGTCTGACTTCCACCCTGACACAAGGGGGCGGTGGTGGACACTTTTAGGCTCACTCGCTCAGTCGCGCTGTGGGGAGGGAGGGACGCTGCAAACAAATAACACTGGCGTGTGCTTGCAGTGCCTCAGCCACACTGGGCCTGCCCGCGCTCACTGTGTGTGCACCCTCCCTGCCCACACAGCTCAGGCTCTAGCTTGCTCTGCCGGAAACCATCCGAGGCCAGCCCTGGGCTGCATGCACCTCCCAGGTCTAAGCCGCTCAGGTTCAGGCACTCGGATAGTCCTCAGAAGCGCAGACTCTGTTGGGCCTGCGTTTTGTGCCCTTCCCAGCTCCGAGCAGCTCGGGTGATGAAGTGTTTGGTGACAGCGGTCACTGAGACTTTTCGTCTCTCCCATCCCTGCCGCTCAGTTTTCTGGGTGTACAACTGGCGCACCTTCTCAGGCAGATGACTGTCCAGAACCCCAAGAAGTCTTAGTAAGCAAAGAAGCCTGCTTGCAGTTTGGTAGATAATGTCTCTCTGGGGCTGCGATTGCCCCCTTCCGGCTCTGGCTGCCTGTCACCAGAGGGGGATGGTCTGCAGTCGGCTAGTTCTGTTCCACCCTTTGTTCTGTGTGTGGGCCTGGCGGTGTCTTAGGGCTTTTTGCGTGGTAGCTATCCCACAGTCTGGTTTGCTAGCCCAAGTTAGTTCGCTCTGATTACCCTGGGGGCATTCAGGCCGGATCCTTACTCTAAGCAATGCAGCTCGTGCCTCCCTGCCCAGCCCCCGCTTGCTAGTGGCGGGCTCAGGCATCTGCGCTGCTTCTCCGCTGGGGGAGTTACTGTTGGGCTCCTAATCTGTGGGGTTTAATTATTTACTTATTTTTCCTCCCTATTATGTTGCCCTCTGTGCTTCCAAGGCTTGGCACAGACTCGGCAGTGAGAGTGTTTCCTGGTGTTTGGAAACTTCTCTCTTTTTAAGACTCCCTTCCCAGGATGGAGCTCCGTCCCTACCTCTTTTGTCTCTTTTTTTTTCTTTTATATTTTTCCTACCTCCTTTCGAAGACAATGGGTTGCTTTTCTGGATACCTGATGTCCTCTGCCGGCATTCAGAAGTTGTTTTGTGGATTTTACTCAGCGTTTAAATGTTCTTTTGATTAATTTGTGGGGGAGAAAGTGGTCTCCCTGTCCTATTCCTCCACCATCTTAGGACCGCCCTCAGGTGTAAATTCTAAATCAAGTATGCCCTCTCCTCTTGGGAAGTATGCATAGCTTGATATGGGAACCTGAAATAGCCTGAAGGTTGTACTTGGTTAAGGAATGATTTGTACGCTTTCTTGTCATTGTTCATCTCCTATTACAGTAGAAAGAAATTATCTGAGTAGATGAGATTATTTTAGGTTTGGGTTATAACTATATCCTGAATATGCAGCCTAACATCATTTTACATGAACCTGAGTCCTAATAGCAGTCAATGCAGGATGCCCTGAGAATGAAATCTTTATAGTTTCTGGGGTCACTCTGTAGTTCTGGGGGACGAGGAGAAGAAAGACAGTCAATGAGTTGGACTATCTAATTCAGTATAAACAGGAGCTACAGTGGTAGTTACAGGGCAACAGTATGAGAAAGAAGAATGGCATTGAAACATGTGAAATGTCATGTATGAAACGAGATGCCAGTCCAGGTTCAATGCACGATGCTGGATGCTTGGGGCTGGTGCACTGGGACGACCCAGAGGGATGGTATGGGGAGGGAGGAGGGAGGAGGGTTCAGGATGGGGAACACATGTATAATTTTTTTTTTATTAAAAAAATAATAATAAAAAAAAAAGAGAGAAAGAAGAAGACAGATGGAGGCAGTGCTTTCTGTGGAGTTTAAGAAGATGAGGGTTCCATGCACAGAAGTGTGTGCTTAGGTTCAAATCCAAGCTCCTCCATTTGGTAATTGTATTACTGTCCATGTAAGTTCAGATATAGTCTAGGCTTCTGTAACAAAAGAATATTATAATAAGAGTTCTAAAAAAAAAATCACCTGAAAAAATAAATAAGAGCCAACTTGAAGGAACTCCCAATGACTAAACTGGGAGAATCAGAACAGAAATGAGGGAAGGACAAAGGGAGGAAAGGAGAGAAAAAGAGGAAGAAAGAGGGGAAAAGGAGAAAAAAACACGTAACGAAGAAGAAAGGAAGGAAATCAGGAAAGAAGATAGCTATAGAAATGCACCACAGTAATAGTTGTTGCAGGCAAGAATCATAATGGACATTAAAATCAGTAAACCAAAGTATTATGAGACACAGATTTGCACTTTCTCAAAGTACCTTTCCACAAGATATCTATTAATTTCAAGGATGAAAAACTTGTATAGAACTTTGAAAGTCACCACCTTAACCATGGCATCAAGGTAGCATCAGCAGTGATGAGACAGATTAGTAAAAGGTGTCTTCTGATAGGATGCACTGAGAAGGGAGAAAAATCCTTTTGGTGGTATCCTTGCCAAAAATGAATATACTGAATTAATCATAGGAAAGATTCTGATAAACAAAATTGAGGGACTCATTGAAAGCTTCAAGGTCATAAAATACAAAGAAAGATGGAGGAAGAGTCTTAGGTTGAATAAGTCTGAAGAGACATGACAGCTAAACGGATCCTGGAGGATCCAAACAGAGGACATTGATGGGACCACTAATAACATCTGAATGAGGTATGTCTGGAGATTAGTTAATAGTATTGTATACGGGTTTTCTGTGTATGTCAGGAGTTGATAAATGTACTACAACTACATTAGATGCAATACAACACCACAGTTCAAAAGCATCAGTTCTTTGGTGCTCAGCTTTCTTCACAGTCCAACGCTCACATCCATACATTACCACTGGAAAAACCATAGCCTTGACTAGATGGACCTTTGTTGGCAAAGTAATGTCTCTGCTTCTGAATATGCTATCTAGGTTGGTCATAACTTTCCTTCCAAGGAGTAAGCGTCTTTTAATTTCATGGTTGCAATCACCATCTGCAGTGATTTTGGAGCCCCAAAAATATAAAGTCTGACACTGTTTCCACTGTTTCCCCATCTATTTCCCATGAAGTGATGGGACCAGATGCCATGATCTTCATTTTCTGAATGCTGAGCTTTAAGCCAACTTTTTCACTCTCCACTTTCACTTCCATCAAGAGGCTTTTTAGTTCCTCTTCACTTTCTGCCATAAGCGTGGTGTCATCTGCATATCTGAGGTTATTGATATTTCTCCTGGTAATCTTGATTCCAGCTTGTGCTTCTTCCAGCCCAGCATTTCTCATGATGTTCTCTGCATATAAGTTAAATAAGCAGGGTGACAATATACAGCCTTGATGTACTCCTTTTCCTATTTGGAACCAGTCTGTTGTTCCATGTCCAGTTCTAACTGTTGCTTCCTGACCTGCATACAGGTTTCTCAAGAGGCAGGTCAGGTGGTCTGGTATTCCCATCTCTTTCAGAATTGTCCACACTTTATTATGATCCACACAGTCAAAGGCATTTGTTGGCATAGTCAATAAAGCAGAAATAGATGTTTTCCTGGAACTCTTGCTTTTTTGATGATCCAGCGGATGTTGGCAATTTGGTCTCTGGTTCCTCTGCCTTTTCTAAAACCAGCTTGAACATTTGGAAGTTCACGGTTCATGTATTGCTGAAGCCTGGGTTGCAGAATTTTGAGCATTACCTTACTAGCATGTGAGATGAGTGCAATTGTGTGTTTGAGCATTCTTTGGCATTGCCTTTCTATGGAATTGGAATGAAAACTGACCTTTTCCAGTCCTGTGGCCACTGCTGAGTTTTCCAAATTTGCTGGCATATTGAGGGCAGCACTTTCACAGCATCATCTTTCAGGATTTGGAATAGTTCAACTGGAATTCCATCACCTCCACTAGCTTTGTTCATAGTGATGCTTTCTAAGGCCCACTTGACTTCACATTCCAGGATGTCTGGCTCTAGGTGAGTGATCACACCATCATGATTATCTTGGTCATGAAGATCTTTTGTGTACAGTTCTTCTGTGTATTCTTGCCACCTCTTCTTAATATCTTCTGCTCCTGTTGCTAAGTTGCTTCAGTCGTGTCCGACTCTGTGCGACTCCAGAGATGGCAGCCCACCAGGCTCCCCCGTCCCTAGGATTCTCCAGGCAAGAACACTGGAGTGGGTTGCCATTTCCTTCTCCAATGCATGAAAGTGAAAAGTGAAAGTGAAGTCGCTCAGTCGTGTCCAACTCTTCGAGACCCCATGGATTGCAGCCTACCAGGCTCCTCCATCCATGGGATTTTCCAGGCAAGAGTACTGGAGTGGGTTGCCACCCCTGTTAGGTCCATACCATTTCTGTCCTTTATCAAGCCCATCCTTGGACTGCAAGGAGATCCAACCAGTCAATCCTAAAGGAGATCAGTCCTGAGTGTTCTTTGGAAGGACTGATGCTAAAGCTGAAACTCCAATACTTTGGCCACCTCATGCGAAGAGTTGACTCATTGGAAAAGACTCTGATGCTGGGAGGGATTGGAGGCAGGAGGAGAAGGGGATGACAGAGGATGAGACGGCTGGATGGCATCACCGACTCGAAGGATGTGAGTTTGGATGAACTCCGGGAGTTGGTGATGGATAGGGAGGCCTGGCGTGCTGCGATTCATGGAGTTGCAGAGTCGGACACGACTGAGCGACTGAACTAAACTGAACTGATGGTAAAATATATGGTAAAGGGTAGATCTTTAAAAATTAGAAATCATTATACTGTACACCCATAATTTTATACATTAAGAAAATTGGAGATATCAAGGGAACACTTCATGCAAGGATGGAACCAATAAAGGACAGAAACAGTAAGGACCTAACAGAAACAGAAGAGTATAAAAAGAGATGGCTACAATATACAGAAGAACTACACAAAAATATCTTGATGGCCTGGATAACCATGATAGTATGGTCACTCACCTAGAGCCTGATATCCTAGAGTGTGAAGTCAAGTTGGCCTTAGGAAGCATCACTATGAACAAAGCTAGAGGTGGTGATAGAATTCCAGCTAAGCTATTTCAAATCCTAAAAGATGATGCTGTGAAAGTGCACTCAATATGTCAACAAATTTGGAAAACTCAGCAGTGGTCATAGGACTAGAAAAGGTCAGTTTTCATTCCAATGTCAAAAAAGGGCAATGCCAAAGAATGTTTAAAATACCATGCAATTGTGCTCATTTCACATGCTAGTGAGGTTATGCTCAAAATTTTTCAAGCTAGGCTCCCCTGATAGTTCAGTTGGTAAAGGACCTGCCTATAATGCAGGAGACTGTGGTTCGATTCCTGGGTCAGGAAAATCTGCTGGAGAAGGGATAGGCTACACTCCAGTATTCTCGGGCTTCCCTTGTGGCTCAGCTGGTAAAGAATCCACCTGCAATGTGTGAGACCTGGGTTCAATCCCTGGGTTGGGAAGATCCCCTGGAAGAGGGAAAGGCTACCTACTCCAGTATTCTGGCCTGGAGAATTCCATGGACTATATAGTCCATGGAATCACAAAGAGTCAGACACAACTGAGCGACTTTCACTTTCAGCAGAACATGAACCAAGAACTTCCAGATATACAAGCTGGTTTAGAAAAGGCAGAAGAACCAGAGACCAAATTGCCAACATTTGTTGGATCATAGAGAAAGCAAGAGAATTCCAGAAAAACATCTACTTCAGGTTTATTGACTACACTAAAGCCTTTGACTGTGTGGATCACAGCAAACCAGAAAATTCTTAAAGAGATGGGAATATCAGACCACCTCCTGAGAAAATGTATGCAGGCCAAGAAGCAACAGTTAGAGTCAGGCATGGAACAACTGACTGGTTAAAAATTAGGAAAGGAATATGACAAGGCTTATATTGTCCCCCTGTATATTTAAATTCTATGCAGAGTGCATCATGCAAAATGCTGGGCCGGATGAATCACAAGCTGGAATCAAGACTTCCAGGAGAAATATCAGCAATCTCAGATATGCAGATGATACCACCCTAACGGCAGAAAGTGAATAGGAATTAAAGAGTCTCTTGATGAGTGTAAAAGAGGAGAATGAAAAAGTTGGCTTGAAACTCAATATTCAAAAAACTAAGATCATGACATCTGATTCCATCACTTTATAGTAAATAGAAGGGGGAAAAGTGAAAACAATAACAGATTTTATATTCTTGGGTTCCAAAAACACTGTGGATGGTGACTGCAGGCATGAAATTAAAAGACATTTGCTCCTTGGAAGAAAAGCTGTGACAAACCTAGATAATATATTAAAACACAGAGACATCACTTTGCCAACAAAGGTCCATCTAGTCAAAGCTATGGTTTTTCCAGTAGTTATGTATGGATGTGAGAGTTGGACCATAAAGAATGCTGACTGCTGAAGAATTGATGCTTTTGAACTGTGGTGTTTGAGAAGACTCTTGAGAGTCTCTTCGACAGCAAGTAGATCAAACCAGTCAATCCTAAAGGAAATCAGTCCTGACTATTCATTGGAAGGACTGATGCTGAAGCTGAAGCTCCAATACTTTGGCCACCTGATGTGAAGAACTGACTCACTGGAAAAGACCCTGATGCTGGGAAAGATTGAAGGCAGGAGAAGAAGGGGTTGACAGAGGATGAGATGGTTGGATGGCATTACTGACTTGATGGACATGAGTTTGAGCAAGCCCTGGGAGCTGGTGATGGACAGGGAAGCCTGATGTGCTGCAGGCCATTGGGTGCAGAGTCAGACACAACTAAGTGACTGAATAGTGTTGGGCAAATTGCAGGAATTTAATAAATATTTGTTGGATAGATTTTACTAAGCTAGTAACACTGGACTAGGAATTGCCAAGAAATATGGAGCTGGAGGGAATGATGCTGAAGCTGAAACTCCAGTACTTTGGCCACCTCATGCGAAGATTTGACTCATTGGAAAAGATTCTGATACTGGGAGGGATTGGGGGCAGGAGGAAAAGGGGATGACCGAGGATGAGATGGCTGGATGGCATCACCGACTTGATGGACGTGAGTCTGAGTGAACTCTGGGAGATGGTGATAGACAGGGAGGCCTGGCATGCTCCAATTCATGGGATCTCAAAGAGTCGGACATGACTGAGGGACTGAACTGAACTGAACTGATGGAGCTCCTTCAGAAAACTGATCAGAGTCCCTCTTTTGGGAAGGCATTGGGACTTCTGGGTAGAAAACAGTGGGAATTATTATAGGTAGATGCCATTGTTAAAAGTTTGATCCTACAAGAGCAGCCATTTTGAGGCTGTTGACAGCAGAGCCAGAGCTGCCCTGATGGAAGGTTTTGTTGACAGAAATTTCCTTAATAAAGGCAAGAACTTTTTGTTTAACAAAATGACCAAAGCACTTCATACTATTTGGCAAATTTGTAATGAGTCTAAAATTATTTTAAAATTAAAAGTTAAAAAATAATACTAATTAACAAGAAACATAAATAAACCCAAGCAGGGATCTCAGATACAGAGAAATGGGCAATGAGAGCCCAGTTTCAGATGTTACAAAAAAACAACTGGAACCCCACCAATCGTCTAAACTTCAAGCAATACTCCACTAATCAGCACTGCATCTAAATGAAGGAATAGAAACTTTTAGCAAGTCACCCTAAAATGGAGTCATTTTTTCTACAGCTTCTTTTTCTTTATATAATTTTATGTGCTTCTGATCTCATTTATTTTTGGAATGTGCAATCTTGCCTATAATTCTTGGATAGTTAGCATTCTTGCCATTCCCTGTCCTTATTGACTGCCATTTGAGTTCCTTGCCTTGTTATTTGATGCCTACAATTAGAGCTTCATTCCTTTGACTTACAGCAAATTATTCTTGTTAAAAAAAAAGGAACATCTCCTTGTATAAGTTACTGAACTTTAATGGCAATCACTCTGAAAAGGAATTTTTGAGTAATAATAATCATCAATTTTTACAGAGGGTCATAGAAATAGTACAAGGATATTGTGTTTCTGACATGGAAGATGAGGCAACAAAGAGGAGGAGAAGGAAGAATTCAGGACTAGGAGACAAGATGATGGAGCAGAAGGACTTGTGCTCATCTGTTCTCAGGAAAACACCAAAATCACAATGGCTGAATAATCATCAACAAAAAATACTGGAAACTACCAAAAAAGATAGATATTCTACATTAAAAGACAATGAAGAAGCCATGAGACAGTAGGAGGGGCACATTTATGATACAATCAACCCCATACATATCAGGTGCTGCTACTGCTGCTAAGTCGCTTCAGTTGTGTCTGACTCTGTGCGACCCCAGAGACAGCAGCCCACCAGGCTCCCCCCTCCATGGGATTCTCCAGGCAAGAACACTGGAGTGGGTTGCCATTTCCTCCTCCAATGCATGAAAGTGAAAAGTGAAAGTGAAGGCGCTCAGTCGTCTGACTCTTAGCGACCCCATGGATTGCAGCCTACCAGGCTCCTCCGTCCATGGGACTCTCCAGGCAAGAGCACTGGAGTGGGTTGCCATTGCCTTCTCCAACGTATCAGGTGGGCAACCCCCAAACTGTAAAATAATTATATTCAGAGGTTTCTCATAGGAATGAGAGTTCTGAGCCCCATATCAGGATCCCCAGTCTGAGTGTCTGGCATCAGAAGGAGGAGCTCCAAGAGCATTTGGTTTTGAAGGCCAGTGGCGCTTGATTGCAGGAACTCCACAAGACTCGGGGAAACAGAAATGTCACTCTTAGAGGGCACACACAAGGTCTCATGTGCACTAGAACCCAGGAAAAAAGAAGTGACTTTGTAACAGCCTTGGCCAGATTTATCTACTGGTCTTGAAGGATCTCCTGGGAAAGTGGGGGCATCTGTGGCTCACTATGGGGACAAGGACACTGGCAGTAGAAGTACCAGAGAGTATTCATTAATGTAAGTTCTCCTGGAGGCTGCCATTTTGATACCAAGACCTGGCCCCACCCAACAGCCTGTAGGCTCCAGTGCTAGAACAAACAACCAACAAGGCAGGCACACAGCTCCACCTATCAGGAGACAGGTTGCCTAAAGTCTTCCTGAGCCCACAGCTGCCTCTAAACACACCCTGTGACATATCCCTGAACACAGGGGTACAAGACCCAGCTCACCCACAAGTGCACAGGTACCAGGTTCTCCCACCAGGAATCCTGCAACAAGTTTCTTAGACCAGCCTCATCCACCAGGGGGCAGACACCAGAAGCAAGAGAAGCTACAATCCTGTAGCCTATGGAATGAAGACAGAAAACACATAAAGTTAAGCAAAATAAGCTAGCAGAGGAATATGTTTCAGACAAGGGAAAGGGTAAAATCCCAGAAGAACAATTAAGTGAAATGTAGACAGGCAAGCTACTAAAAATCAAAATTCAGAGTAATGATAGAAATATGATTCAAGATCTTAGAGAAAAACGGAAGCACAGACAGAGAAGATACAAGAAAGATATGAAAATATTCTTAGAATTCTTCTTCTAAGCTATGAAGAACAAATAGAGTTGAACAATACAACAACCAAAATGAAAAATACACTAGAAGGAATCAGTGGCAGAATAACTGAGGCAGAAGAATGGATAAGTGAGCTGGAAGACAGGATGGTTGAAATAACTGCAGTGGAACAGAATAAAGAAAAAAGAATGAAAAGAAATGAGGACAGTCTCAGAGACTTCTGGGACATTAAATGAACAAATGTTTGCATTACATGGATCTTAGAAGGAAAAGAGAGAGAGAAAGGACCCAAGAAAATATTTGAAGAGATAATAGCTGAAAATTTCCCTAACATCGGAAAGGAAATGGTTATCTAAATCTAAGATGTGCAGAAAGTTCCATACAGGATAAACCCAAGGAGGATCAAGATACATACTAACCAAATGACAAAAATTAAAGACAAAGAGAAAATATTAAAAGCAACAAGAGAAAGAAACAACATACAATATAATCCCCATAAGATTATCAGCTGATTTTTCAGCAGTAGTTCTGCAGGCCAGAGGGAATGGCATAATGTATTTTAAGTGATGAAAGGGAAAAACCTATAACCAAGAATATCCTACCCAGTAAGGCTCTTATTCAGATTTGATAGACAAGAGAAAGCTAACAGAATTTAGCACCACCAAACCAACTTTTCAACAAATGCTAAAGGAAATTCTCTAAGTGGAAAAGAAAAGGGCACAACTGGAAACAAGAAAATGATGAATGGGAACACTCACCAGTAAAAGTAAACATAGAGTAAATCCACACACAAATATGACATCAAACCCAGCGATCATGAAAGTATACATGTAGGATATTAGAAATGCATTTGAAATTAAGAGACCAGGAGCTTAAAGCAATCTTGTATACATATAGACTGCTACATCAAAATCCTATGGTAACCACAAGCCAAAAATCTACAGTAGATATACACACAAAAAAGAAAAAGGAATCCAAAACCACATTAAAGATACTAATCAAATCACAAGAGAAAAGAACAGAAGAGGGGAAGAATAAAGTCTTACAGAAAAATTCGAAACAATTAATAAAATGGCAATAAGAACACACATGTCAGTAATTACTTTAAATGTAAATAGATTAAATGCTCCAACCAAAGACATAGACCAGCTGAATGGATACAAAAGTAAGATCCATATATATGGTGTCTAAAGGAGACCCACTCAGATCTTGGGACACATACAGATGTAAGTGTCAGAATGGAAAAGGTATTTTATGCAAATAGAAATCAAAAGAAAGCTGGAGTAGCAATACATACATTAAACAAAATAGACATAAAAATAAATATTGTTATAAGAGACAAAGAGGGACATTAAACAATGACCAAAGGAGCAAACCAAGAAAAAAATATAACAGTTGTAAATAGACATACACCCAACATAGGAGCACTTGAATATGTAAGGCAAATATTATTAGCCACAAAAAGAGAAATTACTAATAACACAATAATAGTGGGGAACTTTAAATTTCACTTATATTGATGGAGAGACCATCCAGACAGAAAATCAACATGGAAACACAGGCCTTAACTGAAACATTAGACTGTGCGTGTGTGCTAAATTGCTTTAGTCATGTCTGACTCTTTGTGACCCTATGGACTATAGCCCACCAGGCTCCCCTGTTCAGAGGATTCTCCAGGCAAGAATACTGGAGTGAGTTGCCTTGCCCTCCTCCAGGGGATCTTCCTGACCCAGGTATCAAACTCACATCCTATATGTCTCCTGCATTGGCAGGTGGGTTCTTTACCACTAGTGTCATCTGGGAAGCACTGAAGCATTAGATCAGATAGACTTAATTGATATTTATAGAGCACTCCATCTGAAAACAACAGAATACACATTCTTCTCAAGTGACATGGAACATTCTCTAGGATAGATAGCACACTGGGCCACAAAATGAGCCTCAATAAGTTGAAGAAAAGTGAAGTCATTATCAAGCATCTTTTCTGACACTATTAGATTAGAAATCAGCTACAAGAAAAAACTGTACAAAACACAAACATGTGGAGGATGAACAATATGCTATTAAACAACCAATGGATCACTGAAGAAATCAAAGAGGAAATAAAAAAAATACCTAGAGAAAAATGAAAATGAAAATGTGGTGATCCAAAACCAATGGGACACAGCAGAACCAATTCTAAGAGATAAATTTATAGCAATACAATATTACCTAAGGAAACAAAATTCTCAAACAAGCTAACATGACACCTAAAGCAACTAGAGAAAAAATAAACAAAACCTGAAGTTAGTAGAAGGAGAGAAATCATGAAGATAAGAGCAAAAATATATGAAATAGAAACAAAGAAAATAACAGAAAAGATCAATGAGCCTAAAAGTTGGTTTTTGAAAAGATAAACAAAATTGAAAAACCTTTAGCCAGACTCATCAAGAAAAATGGGAGAGGGCTCAAACCAATAAAATAAGAACTGATAAAAGGAGAAGTTACAACTGATATCACAAAAATACAAAGGATAATAAGAGACTACTACAAGCAACTATACACCAATAAAATGGACAATCTAAAGAAATGGATGAATTCTTAGAAAGATACAAGCTCCTAAGAGTAAACTAGGAAGAAATAGAAAATATGAAGAGACCAATCACAAGTACTGAAATTGAAACTGTGATTTAAAAACTCCCAACAAACAAAAGTTCAGGACCAGGTGGCTTCACAGGGGAGTTCTATCAAGCATTTAGAGAAGAATTAACACCTATTCTTCTGAAACTATTTCAAAAAATTGCAGAGGAAGGAATACTCTCAAATCATTCAACGAGGCCACAATGACCCTGATACCAAAACCAGACAAAGATATCACACACACACACAAAAAAGAGAATTACAGGCCAACATCACTGACGAACATAGATGCAAAAATCCTCAACAAAATATTAGCAAACTGAATCCAACAATACATTAAAAGGATCACACACCATGATCAAGTGGAATTTATCCCAGGGATGCAAAGATTTTTCAATATCTGCATATCAATCAGTGTGATACAGTACATTAATAAACTGAAGAATAAAAACCATATGATTATCTCAGTAGATGCCGAAAAAACTTTCAACAAAATTCTACACTCATTTATGATTTAAAAAAAAAGTCTTCAGAAAGTGCTCATAGAGGGAAGCTACCTCAACATAGTAAAAGGCCATATCTGACAAACCCACAGCTAACATACTCAGTGGTGAAAAGCTGAAAGAATTTCCTCTGAGATCAGGAACAAGGATATCCACTTGGGCCATTTTTATTCAATATAATTTTGGAAGTCCTAGCCATGACAACCAGAAAAGAAAAAGAAATAAAAGAGATTTAAATTGAAAAAAAAGAAGCAAACTGTCACTGTTTGTAGAAGACATGATGTTATGCATAGAAAATTATAAAGATGCTACTTGTTGTTGTTGCTTAATCACTAAGTAGTGCCTGACTTTTACAACCCCATGGACTGTAGCCCGCCAGTCTCCTCTGTCCATGGGATTTCTACTAGGCTTCATCAGTGAACTCAGAAAAGTTGCAGGATATAATATTAATACATAGAAATCTGTTGTATTCCTAAACAATAACAATGAAAGATCAGAAAGGGAAATTATGAAAATAATCCCATTTGATCATTGCATTAAAAAGAATAAAATAGCTGCAAATAAACGTACCTAAGCAGGCAGAAGACCGGACTACAAAAACTATAAAATACTGATGAAATAAACGGAAGACACAAACAGTAGAAAAGATATATCATGTTCTAGAACTGGAAGAATCACTATTATTAAAATGACTATACTACCCAAGGCAATGTTCAGATTCAATGCAATCCCTATCAAATTAACAATGGAATTTTTCACAGAACTAGAACAATTTCTTTAATTTGTATGGAAACTCAAAAGACCCTGAAGAGCCAAAACAATCTTGAGAAAGAAAAATGGAGGTGGAGGAATCAGGTTTCTTGACTTCAGTTCAGTTCAGTCACTCAGTCGTGTCCGACTCCTTTTGACCCCATGAATCCCAGGTCGCCAGGCCTCCCTGTCCATCACCAACTCCTGGAGTTCACTCAGACTCACGTCCTTCAAGTCGGTGATGACATCAGCCATCTCATCCTCTGTCGTCCCTTTTTCCTCCTGCCCCCAATCCCTCCCAGCATCAGAGTCTTTTCTAATGAGTCAACTCTTCGCATGAGGTGGCCAAAGTACTGGAGTTTCAGCATTAGCACCATTCCTTCCAAAGAACATCCAGGGCTGATCTCCTTCAGAATGGACTGGTTGGATCTCCTTGCAGTCCAAGGGACTCTCAAGAGCCTTCTCCAACACCACAGTTCAAAAGCATCAATTCTTCGGCACTCAGCCTTCTTCACAGTCCAACTCTCACATCCATATATGACCACTGGAAAAACCATAGCCTTGACTAGATGGACCTTTGTTAGCAAAGTAATGTCTCTGCTTTTGAATATGCTATCTAGGTTGGTCATAACTTTCCTTCTAAGGAGTAAGCATCTTTTAATTTCATGGCTGCAATTACCATCTACAGTGATTTTGGAGCCCAAAAAAATAAAGTCTCTCACTGTTTCCACTGTTTCCCCATCTATTTCCCATGAAGTGATGGGACCAGATGCCATGATCTTCATTTTCTGAATGCTGAGCTTTAAGCCAACTTTTTCACTGTCCTCTTTCACTTCCATCAAGAGGCTTTTTAGTTCCTCTTCACTTTCTGCCATAAGGATGGTGTCATCTGCATATCTGAGGTTATTGATATTTCTCCCGGCAATCTTGATTCCAGCCTGTGCTTCTTCCAGCCCAGCGTTTCTCATGATGTACTCTGCATATAAGTTAAATAAGCAGGGTGACAATATACAGCCTTGACGTACTCTTTCTTCTATTTGGAACCAGTCTGTTGTTCCATGTCCAGTTCTAATTGTTGCTTCCTGAAATATCAAGTGGATATTGAAAGTGGAGAGTGAAAATTTTCGCTTAAAGCTCAACATTCAGAAAATGAAGATCATGGCATCCAGTCCCATCACTTTATGGGAAATAGATGGGGAAACAGTGGAAATAGTGTCAGACTTTATTTTTTGGGCTCCAAAATCACTGCAGATGGTGACTGCAGCCATGAAATTAAAAGATGCTTACTCCTTGGAAGGAAAGTTATGACCAACCTAGATAGCATATTCAAAAGCAGAGACATTACTTTGCCAACAAAGGTCCGTCTGGTCAAGGCTATGGTTTTTCCAGTGGTCATGTATGGATGTGAGAGTTGGACTGTGAAGAAGGCTGAGTGCCGAAGAATTGATGCTTTTGAACTGTGGTGTTGGAGAAGACTCTTGACAGTCCCTTGGACTGCAAGGAGATCCAACCAGTCCATTCTGAAGGAGATCAGCCCTGGGATTTCTTTGGAGGGAATGATGCTGAAGCTGAAACTCCAGTACTTTGGCCACCTCATGCAAAGAGTTGACTCATTGGAAAAAACTCTCATGCTGGGAGGGATTGGGGGCAGGAGAAGAAGGGGACGACAGAGGATGAGATGGCTGGATGGCATAACTGACTCGATGGACGTGAGTCTGAGTGAACTCCGGAAGTTGGTGATGGACAGGGAGGCCTGGGGTGCTGCAATTCATGGGGTCGCAAAGAGACAGACATGACTGAGTGACTGAACTGAACTGACGTGCATACAGGTTTCTCAAGAGGCAGGTCAGGTAATATGATATTCCCATCTCTTTCAGAATGTCCACAGTTTATTGTGATCCACACAGTCAAAGGCTTTGGCATAGTCAATCAAGCAGAAATAGATGTTTTTCTGGAACTCTCTTGCTTTTTCCATGATCCAGCGGATGTTGGCAATTTGATCTCTGGTTCCTCTGCCTTTTCTAAAACCAGCTTGAACATCTGGAAGTTCACGGTTCACGTATTGCTGAAGCCTGGCTTGGAGAATTTTGAGCATTACCTTACTAGCGTGTGAGATGAGTGCAATTGTGTGGTAATTTGAGCATTCTTTGGTATTGCCTTTCTGTGGAATTGGAATGAAAATTGACCTTTTCCAGTCCTGTGGCCACTGCTGAGTTTTCCATATTTGCTGGCATATTGAGTGCAGCACTTTCACAGCATCATCTTTTAGGATTTGAAAGAGCTCAACTGGAATTCCATCACCTCCACTAGCTTTGTTCATAGTGATGCTTTCTAAGGCCCATTTGACTTCACATTCCAGGATGTCTGGCTCTAGGTCAGTGATCACACCATCGTGATTATCTGAGTCGTGAAGATCTTTTTTGTACAGTTCTTCTGTGTATTCTTGCCACCTCTTCTTCATATCTTCTGCTTCTGTAAGTCCATACCATTTCTGTCCTTTATCGAGCCCATCTTTGCATGAAATGTTCCCTTGGTATCTCTAATTTTCTTGAAGAGATCCCTAGTCTTTCCCATTCTGTTGTTTTCCTCTATTTCTTTGCATTGATCGCTGAAGAAGGCTTTCTTATCTCTTCTTGCTATTCTTTGGAACTCTGCATTCAGATGCTTATATCTTTCCTTTTCTCCTTTGCTTTTTGCTTCTCTTCTTTTCACAGCTATTTGTAAGGCCTCCCCAGACAGCCATTTTGCTTTTTTGCATTTCTTTTCCATGGGGATGGTCTCAATCCCTGTCTCATGTACAATGTCACGAACCTTAGTCCATAGTTCATCAGGCATTCTATCAGATCTAGGCCCTTAAATCTATTTCTCACTTCCACTGTATAATCATAAGGGATTTGATTTAGGTCATACCTGAATGGTCTAGTGGTTTCCCCTACTTTCTTCAATATAAGTCTGAATTTGGCAATAAGGAGTTCATGATCTGAGCCACAGTCAGCTCCTGGTCTTGTTTTTGCTGACTGTATAGAGCTTCTCCATCTTTGGCTGCAAAGAATATAATCAATCTGATTTCGGTGTTGACCATCTGGTGATGTCCATGTGTAGAGTCTTCTCTTGTGTTGTTGGAAGAGTGTGTTTGCTATGACTAGTGCATTCTCTTGGCAAAATTCTATTAGCCTTTGCCCTGCTTCATTCTGTATCCCAAGGCCAAATTTGCCTGTTACTCCAGGTGTTTCTTGACTTCCTACTTTTGCATTCCAGTCCCCTATAATGAAAAGGACATTGTTTTGGGGTGTTAGTTCTAAAAGGTCTTGTAGGTCTTCATAGAACCATTCAACTTCAGCTTCTTCAGCATTACTGGTTGGGGCTTAGACTTGGATTACTATGATATTGAATGGTTTGCCTTGGAAATGAACAGAGATCATTCTGTCATTTTTTAGATTGCATCCAAGTACTGCATTTCGAACTCTTTTGTTGACCATGATGGCTACTCCATTTCTTCTAAGGGATTCCTACCCGTTGTAGTAGATATAATGGTCATCTGAGTTAAATTCACCCATTCCAGTCCATTTTAGTTTGCTGATTCCTAGAATATTGACATTTGCTCTTGCCATCTCCTGTTTGACCACTTCCAATTTGCTTTGATTCATGGACCTGCCATTCCAGGTTCCTATGCAATATTGCTCTTTACAGCATCACACCTTGCTTCTATCACCAGTCACATCCACAGTTGGGTATTGTTTTTGCTTTGGCTCCATCCCTTCATTCTTTCTGTAGTTATTTCTCCACTGATCTCCAGTAGCATATTGGGCACCTACCGACCTGGGGAGTTCCTCTTTCAGTATCCTATCATTTTGCCTTTTCATACTGTTCATGGGGTTCTCAAGGCAAGAATACTTAAGTGGTTTGCCATTCCCTTCTCCAGTGGACCACATTCTGTCAGACCTTGCCACCATGACCCGGCCATCTTGGGTGGCCCCACAGGGCATGGCTTAGTTTCATTGAGTTATACAAGGCTGTGGTCCTAGTGTGATGAGATTGACTAGTTTTCTGTGATTATGGCTTCAGTGTCTGCCCTCTGATGCCCTCTTTCAACACCTGCCGTCTTACTTGGGTTTCTCTTACCTTGGACGTGGGGTATCTCTTCACGGGTGCTCCAGCAAAGCACAGCCACTGCTCCTTACCTTGGAGGAGAGGTATCTGCTCACCGCCGCCCCTCCTGCCCTTGAACATGGAGTAGCTCCTCTAGGCTACTTCTTGACTTCAGACTGTACTATAAAGCTATAGTAATCAAAAAGGTAACGTGGCACAAAGGCAGACTTAAAAATCAACAAAACAGGATAGAAAGCCCAGAAATAAACCCACAACCTATGTCAATTAATCTATGACAAACAAGGCAAGAATATACAATGGAGAAAAGATAGTCTCTGTAATAAGTGGTTCTGGGGAAATTGGACAGCCACATGTAAAAGAATGAAATTAGAACATTCTATATACCATATATAAAATTAAACTCAGAATGGATTAAAGACCTAAATGTAAGACTAGATACTATAAAACTCCTTCAAGAGGAAAACATGGGCAGAAAATTCTTAGACCTATCACAGCAGTATCTTTTTGTATCCATTTCCTAGAGGAATAAAAATAAAACATAAACAACTGGGACCTAATTAAACTTAAAAGCTTTTGCACAGCAAAGCAAACCATAAACAGAATTAAGAACAACCTAGAGTACAGGAGAAACTATTTTCAAATAATACAACCAACAAGGGGTTAATCTCCAAAGTATACAAACTGCTCATGCACCTCAATATTAAAAAACAAACAACCCAATCAAAAAAATAGAAGATCTAAATAGACATTTTTCCATGGAAGACCTACAGATGGCCAATAGGCACATGAAAGGAGGCTCAAAGTCACTAATTTTAAGAGAAATGCAAATCAAAACTACAATGACGTAGCACCTCATCCAGTCAGAATGGCCATCATCAAAATGTTTACAAAAAGTCAATATGGAAATGGTATGGAGAACAAAGAACCCTCCTACACTGTTTGTGGGAATGTATTAATAAATTGGTACAGTCGCTATGGAGAACAGGATGGAGGTCCTTAAAAAATTAAAAATAGAGCTACCATATGATCTAGCAAGGGACTCTTGAAGCATCCCTTGGACTGCAAGGAGATCAAATCAGTCAATCCTAAAGGAAATCAGTCCTGAATATTCACTGGAAGGACTGATGCTGAAGCTGCAGCTCCAATACTTTGGTCAACTGATGTGAAGAGTCACTCACTGGAAAATATCCTGATGCTAGAAAAGATTGAAGGCAAGAGGAGATGGAGATGACAGGACAGGATGGTTGGATGGCATCACCAACTTGATGGACATGAGTTTGAGCGAACTTAGGGAGATAGTGAAGGACAGGGAAGCCTGGCATGCTGCAGTCCATGGGTTCACAAAGAGTCAGATACAACTAAGCGACTGAACAGCAATGATCCAGCAATCTCACTCCCAGTCATATATCTGGAGAAAGTCATAATTTGAAAAGATACATGCACCCCAATGTCCATTGTAGTGCTATTTACAATAGACAAGACATGGAAGCAACCTAAATGCCCATTGATAGATGAATGGATAAATAAAATGTACATATATACAGTGGAATATTACTCATTCATAAAAAAGAGTGAAATGATGCCATTTGCAGCAACACAGACAATTATCATACTAAATCAAACAAAGACAAATATCATATGATATCATTTACATGTGGAATCTAAAAAAATGATTCAAATGAACTTACTTACAAAACAAAAGAGACTCATAGACTTAGAAAACAAACATGGTTACCAAAGGGAAAAATGGGAAGGAAGGATTAATTAGGAGGTTGGGATTAACATATTAATACACATTCTCTCTCTCTTTAGTCACTTCCGACTCTTGTGACCCCATGGATTCTTACAGCTCCTCTGTCCGTAGGATTCCAGGCAAGAATACTGGAATGGGTTGCCATTTCCTTCTCCAGGGGATCTTCCTGACCCAGGCATTGAACCCAGGTTTCCTGCACTGCAGGCAGATTCTTTTCCAACTGAGCTAAGAGGGAAGCTCAGTACATACACTGCTGCTGCTGCTGCTAAGTCGCTTCAGTCGTGTCGTCTGACTCTGTGCGACCCCATAGATGGCAGCCCACCAGGCTCCCCCATCCCTGGGATTCTCCAGGCAAGAACACTGGAGTGGGTTGCCATGTCCTTCTCCAATGCATGAAAGTGAAAAGTGAAAGTGAAGCTGCTCAGTCGTGTCTGACTCTTAGCAACCCCATGGACTGCAGTCTACCAGGCTCCTCCATCCATGGGATTTTCCAGGCAAGAGTACTGGAGTGGATTGCCATTGCCTTCTCCAATACATACAGTAGTATATATAAAATAGCTAGTCAACAAGTACCTACTGTATAGCACAGAGAACTCTACTGAACTCTACAGTATTACTCTACTGTAATAACCTATGTGGAAAAAGAATCTGAAAAAATATGTATATACATATATGCATATGAGTAACTGAGGGATTCCCAGGTGCTTCTATGGTAAAGAATCCGCCTGCCAATGCAGGAGACACAGTAGACAGGGGTTCGATCCCTGGGTTGGGAAGATCCCGTGGAGAAGTAAATGGCAACCCACTCCAGTAATCTTCCCTGGGAAACCCACAGACAGAGGAACTTGGCAATCTACAGTTTGAGGAGTTACAATGAGTCGAACACAACTGATTGAGCACACACACGTATAACTGAATCACTTCACTGTATACATGAAACTAACACAACATTGTTAATCAACTACACTCCAATATAAAATAAAAAGGTTTTAAAACTACACCTAAAAAGAAGAATTCAAGACCCTTTGGGGAGAATATTTTCTTTTAAGTAGTGGTTCTCAAACTGAATCCCAACAGAGTATTGGGCAGAAATGTTCAGCTCCTATTATAATGGCTCTGTTCTCACAGTTCACTGAAAAAAAATACGTGAATAGAATGTTTTCCTTTTTAATTTGCCTTAAGTTTTTACTCTCTTGGAAAAACAGAAAATACATGTAAATAACCAAAGGTGCTTAGCATAATACTTTGTTTTTCTGTGGATAGTGTGTTGTGTCTATGACTTCACATTACTTACATATAACAGAGTCATATTTTTGGATAGCAAAAATGTTCATATATGTTTGATGAAATGAGATAGATCCTTTGCATGGAGTATCATGGTTTCTAGGTATTTCCCTGAACAAATCTGAGGATCACTGTGCTATCTAAGAATCTAACAGATAGTGGGCTGTGAGTTTGCATTACACCCACCACTTCCACCATCAAAGAGGTGTTGCTAAGCCCTCAACCAGAGACAGCTCTGTGCCTCGTTATGCTAATATGGGCTTGATCCCAGGATTTTTCCATTAGCAGTAAATTTGCTTCTCCTAATAGCCTGAAACTGTTCCAAAACTTCACATGAACACTATCATTCACTATCCTGCTTGCTGCTGCTGCTGCTGAGTCACTTCAGTTGTGTCCGACTCTGTGCGACCCCATAGATGGCAGCCCACCAGGCTCCCCTGTCCCTGGGATTCTCCAGGCAAGAACACTGGAGTGGGTTGCCATTTCCTTCTCCAATGCATGAAAGTGAACAGTGAAAGTGAAGCCACTCAGTTGTGTCCAACTCTAAGTGACCCCATGGACTGTAGCCTACCAGGCTCCTCCCATGGGATTTTCCAGGCAAGAGTACTGGAGTGGGCTGCCATTGCCTTCTCCAACCATCCTGCTCAATGGTTGTATAATTAAGACTTGGCTTCCCTGGTGGCTTAGTGGTAAAGAATCCGCCTGCCAATGCAGGAAACGTGGGTTCAGTCCTTGGGTTGGGAAGATCTCCTGGAGAAGGAAATGGCAACCCACTCCAGTGTTCTTGCCTGGGAAATTCCATGGACATAGGAGCCTGGCAGGCTACAGTCCATGGGGTCTCAAAGAATTGGTCACAACTTCGCAACTAAACAACAATGTAAAAACCAGCCTTTGCCTTTCACCAGTTTTACTATTTTCTGTTTCATTTGGAAAATTATTTCTGACAATGTCTATATGTTTGAATTTATTACTATGAGCTGAATATTTACTAAAGGCCTCTTTTTTTGTTGCCTTTGCTAAATTAGAGATATTACTTTGTATATACATTCTGAATAACTGCAGCTGATATAAAAACATGAAATTTTCAGAAATGAAAATTGAAAAAATGAGCTTGACACACTTTTGCTATGCTATTTAAGTTTCAGGTTAGACATTGAAAAAATCCAGCTTTGAGACATTCACATAAAATAAGCACAGAAAGACTTGGGCTCCATAGACTAAGGGCTGGAAGGTAAGCAGGCTGATGAGTCTGAGCAACAGGGGAACACATTCCCACTTTGGTCTTGATGAATCCCCTGGACCCTAGAAAAAAGCTCATGGTCCATAGAACCTGAGTTTTATATATATATATATATATATATATATATATATATATATATGTATGTATATATATATATATTCAGTCACCTGTATATACACACCTTGCCCACAGAAGGGCAAGGTGGTGGAGTACAATAGAAAATGGACAGGGCCTCAGGAAGCCAAAGTTCTGGACCCAGGTCTGGTACAACCGGACAACTCATGTAATCTCTGGACCTCACTTCTTTACACATCACAATAAGAAATCTGAGCTAGATGACTGCAAGAGTCTCTTCTAATCCTCAAATTCTGTGATACTGATTGGTAATTTTTGACTGGATGCCTTTCATTTCTTATATAAACCTAATTGCATGAGAATTAAAAATAGAATTCATTGCCAGTTAATTAAATTGTGGTGAACATTTTTTGAGAGAAGACAAAATGAACTTTTTCTCATGAAAAATTCTTATCCACTGTTCAAAAAAGGAAAGTAGAAGTTGGCCACAGAACATTGAGTCTCTTCATAGAGCTCACTTATATCTTTGTAAGAGAAAGAAGTTATGGATAAAGACAATTTTTGATTGCTATTCCCAAGTCCTAAACAAGCAGCTACAGTTTTACTTTTTCTGAAAGTATCTTTCCTCTAACTTGGAACAGATGCCTAAAACTCCCACTGCTGCTGCTGCTAAGTCACTTCAGTTGTGTCTGACTCTGTGCGACCCCAGAGACGGCAGCCCACCAGGCCCCCCCGTCCCTGGGATTCTCCAGGCAAGAATACTGGAGCGGATTGCCATTTCCTTCTCCAATTCATGGAAGTGAAAAGTGAAAGTGAAGTCGTTCAGTCGTGTCCAACTCTTCGAGACCCCATGGACTGCAGCCTACCAGGCTCCTCCGTCCATGGGATTTTCCAGGCAAGAGTACTGGAGTGGGGTGCCATTGCCTTCTCCGCTACATATTGTCTTTGTGTATGTGTGTGTACATAGGCATTGACTTAAAAACATCTGGGTTGAAATTGTACAATTTACCCTCTCTTACAAATCATATGAGGATACACTGAATTGTAAATTTTTTAGTTTAAAATGCTATCTCATGTCCATTAATGAGAGAATTAATAAACAGATTTGTAGTTTATCTTTACAATGAAATACTACTCAGCAATAAAAAAGAACAAACATGAATGAATCTTTAAACCATGCTGAGCAAAAGGGCTCAGAAGAAACTCTAGAAAATACAAATCTAATCTTTGTAAAAAAAATTAGTATAGTGGTTGCCTGAGGTAAGGTGGACAGAGAACAGCTGCATGAGGTAATTCTCTGGGGTGATGAAAATGTTCTGCATCCTATTTGGGGTGTTAGTTCCACAGGTATACTTATACAGACTCATTGAGATGTGCATTTAAAATCTGTGAATTTCACTAGTTGTAAATTACAACAACAAAGTTGTTCATATTTGAAAAACAAAATGCTATCCCAATAGTCTTAGTGGATACATTCATAGTCATCACTTTAATTCTACCAATAAAATTTTCTTTTTTTGATTTATCATGTATCTATCTATCCCACTATCCTATGAATTAAAAAATCAACACATGTAAACCCATGGCTGATTCATGTCAATGTATGGCAAAAACCACTACAGTATTGTAAAGTAATTAGCCTCCAATTAAAATAAATTAATTTAAAAAATCAGTATGTGGAAATTTTACATTTTTTACAATATCGAGTCCTACCATTCAGGACTGGAGGAAATAGTTTGAAACACTAACATATGTTTTTTTCTTCCTATGTAATAGGATTCTACAAGTTTATAAATCCTATCATGGATAACCAAAATATTTTCTTAAATGTATTTATGGAAGTAGAGAGCTTCTTTGGTGGCTCAGTGGTAAAGAATCCACCTGCAAGGCAAGAGGCATGGGTTCAGTCTCTGAGTCAGGAAGATCCCCTGGAGGAGGAAATGGCAACCCAACTTTAATATTCTTGCTTGGGAGATCCGATGGACAGAGGACCCTGGAAGTCTATAGTCCATGAGATCTCAAATAACCAAACACAACTTATCAACTAAACAACAAAAATAGCAACAACAGCAATGGAACCAGAATTAAATTTATCCAGAAACAGATCAAATAACTATCTCTGTGTTCTAATATTAGGAAATGAAGATATCTTCTGCGTTCAGTTCAGTTCAGTTCAGTTCAGTCGCTCAGTCATGTCCGACTCTTTGAGCTCCCATGAATCACAGCACGCCAGGCCTCCCTGTCCATCACCAACTCCCGGAGTTCACTCAAACTCATGTCCATTGAGTTGGTGATGCCATCCAGCCATCTCATCCTCTGTCATCCCCTTCTCCTCCTGCCCCTAATCCCTCCCAGCATCAGGGTCTTTTCCAATGAGTCAACTCTTCGCATGAGGTGGCCAAAGTATTGGAGTTTCAGCTTCAGCATCAGTCCTTCCAATGAACACCCAGGGCTGATCTCCTTCAGAATGGACTGGTTGGATCTCCTTGCAGTCCAAGGGACTCTCAAGAGCCTTCTCCAACACCACAGTTCAAAAGCATCAGTTCTTTGGTGCTCAGCTTTCTTCACAGTCCAACTCTTACATCCATACATGACCACTGGAAAAACCATATCCTTGACTAGACGCACCTTTGTTGGCAAAGTAATGTCTCTGCTTTTGAATATGCTATCTAGGTTGGTCATAACTTTTCTTCCAAGGAGTAAACATCATTTAATTTCATGGCTGCAATCACCATCTACAGTGATTTTGGAGCCCCCCCCCCCAAAATAAAGTCTGACACTGTTTCCACTGTTTCCCCATCTATCTGCCATGAAGTGATGGGACCAGATACCCTCTCTAATCTTCCCTGCTTCCTCAGAGTTAAACTAATAGGTAGTCATATTTTTGAGATAATGCATTAATTCTAGAGTTTAAAGGAGGACTACTTCTAGGAGAAGGAAAAAAAAAAACACATCAAGCCATTCTTGCTATCTATGTTATTTACAAGTTCAAATGAGCAGCTACTAAGCAGGAGAGGTCAAGGGACTTGGTTGTGCAAGCTTTAAACTGGGATTATTCAGAAAAGAAAGTTTAGCCTAGCACTGGTGAGTCAGAGTGGGGCCGTGGGCAATAGGGTTAAACCTGACATATGAGGTTAGGAAACAAGGCGTGGAAGCTCACGTAGGTGTTGAGGACACTGTAGTGAGGAGGTATCCTGCATCCTGGAAGGACCATCTGCAAGGTTGCAAACATGATACCTAAACTTGTAACAAAGAGTGTGGAGAGTCAGACAAAACGATCACTTCTTTGGTAAGTATTAAAAAGTCTGGGCTTCCTCCAAGTGCTAAAGTATGATTTCTGTTAGATATTGGGGGGTACAGAGAGGTTGCAATCCATTTGGCTGAGTATTTCCTGATCTGGATGTTATGTCATTTTAATTTTCTGTTGAAGGGCTGTGGGGACTTGGAAAGGGCATCCTTAGGGGGTTCAGAGGGACTTTCTGCCAATCTAATCAACACAGGCCCTGGCTTAGTTAGCTTGTTTTCAAAATTGTAGGCACTGTTGTTCCAAAATTAATATTTTTGAATATTCAACACATCCCTGGGGGAGAGAAAAGGGCCTCCCCACCTTTATTTCCCCTGCAAAACAAGTCAAGATGAAGTCTTTGCTGACAAAACTCTTGGCTTCCTCTTGTTCAGCTGTACTTCATCCCCACAGACTTCCCTCTTGGAAATCCCAAAATAGTCACGGAGGCTGGTCTCCAAGGCTTGAGTTGACCTAGCCTGTCTGGCTGCCTTCCAAAAAAAATTTTTATGAAAATATTATCTTGTTTTTTTTTCTCATCAGAGACTTAAAAAATGATAACCCATGAAACAATGTGTCCTTCCCTTCTTTATCATTCTTTCACAGTCCTAAAGTCTTTTTACCCCATCAGGGATACATGCTTCCTTCTCTGGGCTTAATAGTTTCTGAGAGAAACTTGTGGAGTAAAGAAGTGTGGGGTCTTGATCATAAAAGTGTGAAGATATTTGGAGCAATGATAAGAAGATATTGAAACCCTGAAAAAGAACTGTCCTTCTACCCAAAAATCAGTTCCCACTTTGCTTCAGTGGGAATTGGTTATACTTTACCTTTTGGTTGTTATGTAGTCACTAAGTCACGTCTGACTCTTTGTGACCCCAGGGACTGTAGCCCACTAAGTTTCTCTGTCCATGGGATTTCCCAGGCAAGAACACTGGAGTGGGTTGCCTTTTCTTTCTCCAAGGGGTCTTCCTGACCCAGGGGTCAACCTGTGTCTCCTGCATTGCAGGCAGATTCTCTTACCACTGAGCCACCAGGGAAACTCACACTTTACATGTATAGCAAAATAAATAAATAAATACATTGCTGTTGACAAAGTCTGGGATATAGTCAGGAGTCCTATGACCTGTACCTTAATCATTCTGTCAAGTGAGACTTCATCTGCATATATCCTATCACAATACTGTTGTCATGTTAACTAAGAGTAATAAGGGCTTGGTACCTCCCAGTGTCATTTTCTGATATGTTGGCTGCATCCTCTATTAGGCTGTGAGTTCCTTGAGAGGCAGATCTGGGCCTCACTCACCTCTGCATTCCCAGTCCTTTTCACAACACTTGAGATGTAGAAAGTGTTTAACAAATGTTGGATTAGATCTACAGTCAAAAGACCAAAGACATGACTCTCCTTCATGGCTTACTAGCTAAGTGTTATACAGAGAGTATGTTAGCCTTTCTGAACCTCTTTTTCAAGAGAAAAAAATGGAAATTATATTACTAAATGCATGCATGAGTCGTAAGAGGCTTAAAAGAAATAATTCTATGTGGAAATAGTATAATAGTAAAGAGCAGTGCAAATGTTGATTGTCATCAGGTAGACTCAGACCCAGGGCAAGGGGGCTAATTGTTTTCCTTTCCTCCTTCTTGACTATCACCCCTGGAAGCTTAGGGCTCAAGAAAAACAGGGTGTTCTAGTGCTTACCACAGTACTACCGGTTGTATGAGCTTAGGCATATCACTTTTTTTTTTTTTTTACATATTTACTATTTTTTAAATTTTATTTTATTTTTAAACTTTACATAATTGTATTAGTTTTGCCAAATATCAAAATGAATCCATCACAGGTATACATGTGCTCCCCATCCTGAACCCTCCTCCCTCCTCCCTCCCCATACCATCCCTCTGGGTCGTCCCAGTGCACTAGCCCCAAGCATCCAGTATCGTGCATTGAACCTGGACTGGCATCTCGTTTCATACATGATATTTTACATGTTTCAATGTCATTCTCCCAAATCTTCCCACCCTCTCCCTCTCCCACAGAGTCCATAAGACTGTTCCATACATCAGCGTCACTTTTGCTGTCTCGTACACAGGGTTATTGTTATCATCTTTCTAAATTCCATATATATGTGTTAGTATACTGTATTGGTGTTTTTCCTTCTGGCTTACTTCACTCTGTATAATAGGCTCCAGTTTCACTTTTTAAAGCCTCTTCCTCCTTCTCAGTGAATTGAGGAGATTATATTAGATAGCCATGGCCTAACACACTGATTCGAGGTAGTGTTGCAAAAGATAACAGTTTGGAGTCAGGAAGGGGAAATGATGGAAACTGTGACATTTTATTTCTTTGTGCTCCACTGCGGATGATGACTGCAGCCAAGAAATTAAAAGATGCTTGCTCCTTGGAAGAACAGATATGACAAACCTAGACAGCATCTTAAAAATCAGAGACATTACTTTACCAACAAAGGTCTGTCTAGTCAAAGCTATGGTTTTCCAGTAGTCATGTATGGATGTGAGAGTTGGACCATAAAGAAGGCTGAAAGCTGAAGAATTGATGCTTTTGAACTGTGGTGTTGGAGAAGACTCTTGAGAGTCCTTGGACTGCAAGGAAATCAAACCAGTCAATCCTAAAGGAAATCAGTCCTGAATATTCATTGGAAGGACTGATGCTGAAACTGAAGCTCCAATACTTTGGCCACCTGATGCAAAGAACTGACTCATTGGAAAAGACCCTGATGCTGGGAAAGATTGAAGGCAGGAGAAGGGGATGACAGAGGTTTACATGGTTGGATGGCATCACTGGCTCGATGGACATGAGTTTGAGCAAGTTCCGGGAGTTGATGAAGGACAGGGAAGCCTGGCATGCTGCAGTCCGTGGGGTTGCAAGGAGTTGGACATGACTGAGCAAAACTGAACTGAATTGATACATGAGTTCAAAGCTCTGTTCTGCCACTGAATTGGCTCCATAAACTTGTGCAAGTTACTTATATTTTTAAACTTCAGTTTCTTCAGCTATAAAATAGAAATAATATTAATGTCAACTTCATGGGATAGTTGTGATGACTGCATGAAATGATGGAAAAAATGCCAAGCGCATGGTGAGTGTGTAGTAGGTAAGAGAGTTTCCTGTTTCCCTCTCTTCCTTCAACATTAAGAGGCTACAGTCCTCCCAGATCTGAGTTTTCTGGGCAAAGTGCTCTAATGTCAAACACACTGGACAACAGAAAAGCGAAGCTGAGTCCCACCCACCATCTAAGAATGACTCATAGGCTAGCTCAGGTTTCCAGATGTGTATCCTTACTATTCTCTGGTCCTTATCTATATTTTACCTGGTGCCAATGTCACCGTTTTCACCATTTTCCTTTGGAGCAAATCCCAATGACTGGAATTATTAATGACTCTGCCAATTTGACATGGTTTAGTGGTAGAGCATGTCAGATGTGTAGAGTCCATCCTATTGATGGTCCATCCTCTCTTGCATGGACCATTTTCCTTGCAATTGCAAAAGTCAGCAATCCCATCCTGAGCCTTGTCAGCCCTTGTCAAAGCAGTGGCCAGGGTACATCAGCAAGTGGACAGGGAGCAGCACTGGAATATTCTCTTCTGGGTTTGACTTCTGCAGATAAGTCCTGGAGCTGCCATGGATGCCAGGCCTACCTTCTCTGCTGCCTAAAAATCTTCAGTTCATTAACTTGTAGTTACCTATTTTCATGGCTCAACTGCAGTTAAAGGCAGAAATTGCCCAAATCGGCTGACTTAGTTTGCTTCTAGGCAATTGTATCATGAGCCAATTACTTAAACTGTACTACCTTTTCACTTACATTCTGACATCTCATACTTTTTAAACCTAAATTAACTCCTTACATAAAGGACTATTGGGAATTTTATCTAAATGGTTTCTGGAATGTAAATTTATGAAAAAAATCACATGGACAGAAGAAGTGAAATTCTGATTATGATAGTTTTGTGTTAGTCCAGGGAGGGCTGCATATGTCAGTGAATAAAAATAATAAGGAACAGCAACAATAACCATAACTACTAGTCATTGAGCGCATGTTTTGTATACCACATGGTTGGAATAAAGCTGTATTAAACTTATTGCCAGGCAAAGTACCCAAAAGCTTTTCCCATGTGCTCTATCAATAGTTTGAAGATGGATTTCAAAAAGTTCTGATAATTGTACTCTTAGGCTAGCCTAGATCAGTCAACAGGAATAGGAACATTAGGAACATATGGCAACAAGACAATTAAATCTAAGTATTAAGAAGCCCAGTTGTGTCTCACTCTTTGCAACCCCATGGACTGTACAGTCCATGGAATTCTACAGGCTAGAATACTGGAGTGGGTAGCCTTTCCCTTCTCCAGGGGATTTTCAAAACCCAGGGATCGAATCCAGGTCTCTCACATTGCTGGCTGATTCTTTACCAGTTGAACCACAAGGGAAGCCCATGAATACTGGAATGGGTAGCTTTTCCCTTCTCCAGTGGATCTTCCTGACCCAGGAATCAAACCGAGGTCTCCTGCATTGCAGGTGGATTCTTTACCAACTGAGCTTTCAGGGAAGCCTGACTTTCACATTAAGAGGCCCAGGCTTACCAGATGGCTCAGTGGTAAGGAATCCTCCTGCCAATGCAGGAGATGTAAGAGATGCAGGTTTGAGTCCTGGGTTGGGAAGATTGCCTAGAGTAGGAAATGGCAACCCACTTCAGTATTCTTGTCTGGAAAATTCTACACTTAGAGGAGCCTAGTGGGCTACAGTCCATGGGGTCACAAAGAGTTGGACACAACTGGGCATGTACACATTAAGCAGCCCAATGAAAATTTTGTAGGTTAATGAAAGTTTTAATAAAGTTTTGATTTTTAGCACAAATAATGACCTTTTATATCCATTCCAGCTAATCATTCCCTACTCCAGAATTCTTCATTATCAACAACTGCAATCCTCTTTAATTTCAACCTCAACCATCCCATGCTTTAACTGAAATTCCCACTCTTTCCCTTTAGTACCCAAGTAAACCATCCTTCAGTGTCATTGCCCTTAAGCTTATTGATTCTATGAAATTTTCACTATTCTCATTTCTCTCTACCTTCCTTGTGTAGCTTAAATTCCATGATCTATCACTACGATGAGTCCTTTTTCACACAGTCTCAGATCACTTACCACCCTCTTACTTCATCATACTTGCTTGGCAAACCACAGTCTTGGTTCTGTCTAACCCTCTGGTCCCTCTTCACCAGAATCTATGCAGCTAAGTGTGGCTGGGAAAAGACACAAGCCACACTGACTTTCCTTCCTCAAAGTCATTGCCACCAGCTCAAGTGGGTCCTTAATGCTTCCCAACAACCACATTTTATTTCCCTTTTCCATTCCCCCTTCTGGTCTCCCAAACAATGGTCTTAACACTCTGCTTTCTCCTTGCACCATTACACTAAAATTGCTTCATTGAAGTCTCAAACAACCAAAAGATGCTATCTCAAAGTCAAAGATTATATCTCAACTTAATCCTATTTGATTTACCAAAAACATTTGACATAAGTTCTAAAACTTGGGCTTTTAGAATAGCTTTGACCCTTATAGCTATTCCTTCTCAGTTTCTTTTGCTGTTTCTTCATCTAAATGTTGGAGTGTCCTAGTCTTCAGTTGTTGGCTAAAGTCATTCCTTAAGTGATCTAATTATTTCTAAAGGCTTCAAATGCCATTTATATAATGATAACACCCAAATTATTACCCCCTAACTTTCATCTCTGGCGCATACTATCATCACATCCTATGTGGATGACTTCAATAACCTCATAACCTTTCTCCTGCTTCTGCCCTTATGACACCTTAGGCTATAATTACCATGGTAGCCAGAGTGATCCTATTAAAATATAAGCCAGATGATGTCACTTCTCTGTTTAAAACCTTCCAATGCTTTCCCATACCATTCAAAGTAAGATCCAAAGTCCTTATCACGGCCTATATGTCCAGTCTTCCTGCCTACCCCATCCTTCATCCCGTACTCATATTAAATCTCTGATCCTATCTACTGCTTTTCTCAGGCAAAGATTTTGTTTTGTTTTGGTATTTTCTATATTCCCAGTGTTTTGCATATAGAACATCATTAGTCAATAGTTGTTGATTATGTTAATCAGTGGGTCAGTGCTCAATCCCAGTCGGCTAGGTAAACTTAAGATTTAAGGCTCTTGGAGAAACAGTGATGAATGGAAGAATAGGTAGTGAGTTTTCTCCCTCTTCCCATCTTCATCCTCCCACTTACTTTCAAACACACAGCTAATCAAGCCTGAGATTTCTATAAAACCTACTTTAAAGTTCTCCTTCCATTTATTCTGGCTAAGTCTCACTGATGTGCTACTGTGAGTCTGCCTCATATTGTCTCTCTTCCTGTAAAAGAAGTGAGCAGGTCTGTGGAGGGAGAAATACACACACACTGTGTGTGGCTGCTGTTGTGACACAAGATGCCATTACAATGATTCTTTATTATCCTGATATAGATCCAAGGGTTATATAAGCTCATACTTGGACTCCTGGTAAGAAATGGAAAAGAATATGTAGGGACTCAATCATGTTGTCTCACCTATGAAAAACCTACCTTGCTTTAAATTGAGTTTGCCAAATGATACTTGCAACACAAGAAATCTACATTTATTGCCACTGAGTAATGACATATGCTTGGTTGCTCAGTCTTGTCTGACTCTCTGTGACCCCATGGATTGTAGCCTGCCAGGCTCCTCTGCCCGTGGGGATTCTCCAACCAAGAGTACTGGAGTGGGTTACCAATGCCCTCCTCCAGGGGATTGTCCCAACCCAGAGATTGAACTCAGGTCTCTCTCATTGCAGGCAGATTCTTTACCATCTGAGCCACCAGGGAAGCCCAGGAATACTGGAGTGGGTAGCCTATCCCTTCTCCAGGGGATCAAGTTGACCCGGCAATCAAACCAGGGTCTCTTGCATTGCAGGCAGATTCTTTACCAGCTGAGCTAAGTTGTACAATTTATCTAATATACTTTCTTCTAACACAACTTGTTATATGAAAACTCTATTTTCCCCTAAGTTTATCCTCCTCCCTTTTGAAAATCAAACTCACTTCCAATCCTGATCACATGATAGGCTGGATCCCAGTTTGGAGGAAAGGAGAGCTGCTAACCCTTTGAATTGTTGGTAGTAATGTTTGCGTATTCTTGGTGCCCAAGTAGAGGATCTACTTCAACTCTTCCACCTGTCTCTTTGAACCTTACTTATTGTCTGACCATGTGCAGAAAGGCAGATGGAAAGATGACTTTCTAGCCCATATTTTTTTTCATGCCTTTACCTTGATTGTAAATTATGGATAAGTGAAGTTTTATTCATAAACCAAGATTTGAAGGCATCAGGACTGGCAAGTAATTTGGAGGAACAACAGTCTGTTGTCACTGTGTTGTCCTTGGCTTGCTCTGCTTCAAATCTAGGCTTTTTTTTTTTTTAAATCTCCTTTTAAACTTGTTTAATTTTAATACTCCTAGGATTTTTTTCCTGCTCCACGTCCTGCCTTCGGTCTTAGCTGTCTATTGTATGGTGATATCATGATAAAATGATAATAATATTAGCTAATCAATTCAGCACTGACTTTATGGCACATGCTGTGCTTAGCACTGTACTTAATCATCACAAAAACCTATAAAGTGAGCATTACTATTAAACCTATTTTATCTAAGTGATATGGAGATTTTGCAAAATTAGGCAGTGTGTCCAAGTTCAGGCAGCTAGTAAGTGAGTAGGTCATCAACACAGTGACCAAAACTGTCACCATTAAGCCTATTTCCCTGTCCCTTTCTCTGCTGGATAACCACAAATAAAGGAGGAGAGATGGGTGCCAGGACAGGAATAGTGGAGCTGGGAAAACAGGCTTGTTTTGAATGGCTAGGAAGTCATGGGATAGATTTTTCAATTCTTTGTACAATAACTGAAATGAAAAATATACTAGAAGGAATCAACAGTTGATTAGATGATACAGAGAAATGGATCAGCAAGCTAGTCGACAAACTAGTGAAAAATCACCTAGGCTGAACAGAAAATAGATAAAAGAATAAAAAGAATTGAGAACAGTTTAAGAGACCTCTGAGCCAACATCATGTAAACTAACATTCATGTTATAGGGGTCCCACAAGGGGAGAGATGGGAGCAGGGGACATATTTTGAAGACATAATAGTTGAAAACTTCCCTACCCTGTGGAAGAAAACAGACATCCAGGAACAGGAAGTACAGAGTCCCAAACAAGACAAATCCAAAGAGGAACACACCAAGACACATTGTAATTAAGATAGCAAAATTTAAAGATGAACAGAGAATGTTAAAAGCAGCTAGAGAAGAGCAGCAATTTACATTCAAGGAAACACCCATGAGACTACTAGATGACCTTTCAGCAGAAACTTCTCAGAAGGGAGTGACATGATATATTTAAAATGAAGAAAGAATATTATACCTGACAAGGCTTTCATTCAGTTTTGATGGGGAGAGCAAATGTTTTACAGACAAGCAAAAGCCAAGAGGTCAGAATCACCAAACCAGCTTTACAAGAAATGGTAAATAGATTTCTGTAAGAGGTAAAGAAAAGGAGCATCTAGAAATATTTAAAAAATGAAAGGAAAAAAATCTTATCAATAAAGTATGTAGTAAATCAGTAAAGCATGTAGTAAATCTTCTACAAGAAGAGCAGTAAATCAACCATGTATAAAGCTAGTAGGAAAGTTAAAAAAAAAGTAGTAAAGTCATCTATATCCACAATAATTCATCAAGAAATACATACAACAAAAAGATGTGATATATGATGTTAAAAACATTAAATGTGGTGGGGGGAGTAGAGTAAAGAATGCAGGATTGTTAAAATGCATTCAATCTTAAAAGATCATCAAATTTATTGTGCAAATATATATATATATATATACACTATATATACACACACATATATACATACCAATCACATTATGAAGCTAGAAATCAACTATAAGAAAAAAAACATCAAAAATATAAACATGTGAAAGCTAAACAATATGCTACTCAGCAATCATGTCATTGAAATCAAAGAGGAAATTTTAAAACACCTGGAGACAAATAAAAGTGAAGAAACAGCAATCCAAAATCTATGAAATGCATCAAAAGCAGTTCTAAGAGGAAAGTTTACAGAGAAACATGTCTACCTCAGGAAACAAAAAAAGCTCAAGCAGCTCAAGATTATACCTGGAGAAAGAAGAACCAAAATCCAAGTTTAGTAGAAGGAAAGAAATCATAAATATCAGAGCAGAAATAAATGACATACAGATGATAAAAATGATTAAAAAAAAATCAATGAAACCAAGAGTTGGTTCTTTGAAAAGAGAAAGAAAATTGACTAAGCCTTTAATCAGAATCCACAAGAAAAATGAGAGGGGATCCAAACACATAAAATCCAAACTTGAAAGGGAAAGTCACAATTAATACCACAGAAATACAAAAGATCATAAGCTATTAGTACAAGCAACTGTATGCCACTGAAAGGGACAAACCAGAAGTAATGGGGAAAATTCCGAGAAATGTAAACTCGCCCAAAGCTGAGCCAAGAAGAAACAGAAAATTATAAATAGACTAATTATCAGCAATAAATGTGAGTCAGTAATTTAAAAATTTTCCAACAAACTAAAGCTCAAAACCAGATGGCTTCACAGGTGAATTCTTCTAAACATTTAGAGAAGAGTTGACATTCATTTTTCTCAAGCTATACCAAATTATTGCAAAGGAAGAAATACTTCCAAACTTATTCTATGAGGAAAGCATCACTTTGATACCAAAACCAAAGACACCTCAAAAAAAAGAAAATGATAGGCCAATAACACTGATGAACATAAATGCAAAAATCCTCAACAAAATATTAACAAACTAAATTCAACAATACATTAAAAAGACAGTAAACCACGATCAAGTGTATCCCAGGAATACAATGATGACTCAATATTTGCAAAACAATGCAGCTCACCACATTAACAAATTAAAGAGAAAAAACCATATAATCATCTCAAAAGATGCAGAAAATCCTCAAAAAAGTGGGTATAGAGAGAGCATATCTCAATCTAATAAAGGCCATATATGACAAGCCCACCACTAACATCATTATCAATGGTAAAAAGCTAGAATCATTTCCTCTAAGATAAGGAAAAAAACAGGTGCCCATTCTCATCACTTTTATTCAGTGATAATATTGAAAGTCTTAGCCACAGCAATCAGAAAGAAAAGAGACAAAAGGAATCCAAATTGGAAAGGAAGACATAAAACTGCCTTTATTTGTAGATGACATAATACTCTACATATAAAATCTTAATGATGCCACTCAAAAAACTATTAAAAATAATAAATAAATTTAGTAAATTTTCAGGATACAAACGATATACAAATAAATTTTTGTACTTATAAACACTAAAAACAAACTTCCAGAAAGTATGAAAACAATTTTATTATTATTTTTTTAAATTTTATTTTATTTTTAAACTTTACATAATTGTATTAGTTTTACCAAATATCAAAATGAATCCGCCACAGGTATACATGTGTTCCCCATCCTGAATCCTCCTCCCTCCTCCCTCCCCATACCATCCCTCTGGGTCATCCCAGTGCACTAGCCCTAAGCATCCAGTATCGTGTATCGAACCTGGACTGGCAACTCGTTTCATACATGATATTATACATGTTTCAATGCCATTCTCCCAAATCTTCCCACCCTCTCCCTCTGCAACAGAGTCCATAAGACTGTTCTATACATCAGTGTCTCTTTTGCTGTCTCGTACACAGGGTTATTGTTAGCATCTTTCTAAATTCCATATGTATGCGTTAGTATACTGTATTGGTGTTTTTCTTTCTGGCTTACTTCACTCTGTATAATAGGCTCCAGTTTCATCCACCTCATTAGAACTGACTCAAATGTATTCTTTTTAATGGCTGAGTAATACTCCATTGTGTATATGTACCACCGCTTTCTTATCCATTCATCTGCTGATGGACATCTAGGCTGTTTCCATGTCCTGGCTATTATAAACAGTGCTGTGATGAACACTGGGGTACACGTGTCTCTTTCCCTTCTGGTTTCCTCAGTGTGTATGCCCAGCAGTGGGATTGCTGGATCATAAGGCAGTTCTATTTCCAGTTTTTTAAGGAATCTCCACACTGTTCTCCATAGTGGCTGTACTAGTTTGCATTCCCACCAACAGCGTAAGAGGGTTCCCTTTTCTCCACACCCTTTCCAGCATTTATTGCTTGTAGACTTTTGGATCACAGCGATTCTGACTGGTGTGAAATGGTACCTCATAGTGGTTTTGATTTGCATTTCTCTGATAATGAGTGATGTTGAGCATCTTTTCATGTGTTTGTTAGCCATCTGTATGTCTTCTTTGGAGAAATGTCTATTTAGTTCTTTGGCCCATTTTTTGATTGGGTCATTTATTTTTCTGGAGTTGAGCTGTAGGAGTTGCTTGTATATTTTTGAGATTAGTTGTTTGTCAGTTGCTTCATTTGCTATTATTTTCTCCCATTCTGAAGGCTGCCTTTTCACCTTGCTAATAGTTTCCTTTGATGTGCAGAAGCTTTTAAGTTTAATTAGGTCCCATTTGTTTATTTTTGCTTTTATTTCCAATATTCTGGGAGGTGGGCTGGGCAGGGAGGCACGGCGCGGGCTGCATCGCTTAGAACAATTTTATTATTGCATCTGAAATAATGAAATACCTAGGAACAAATCTAATCAACACAAAAGACCCTAAATACCCAAAGCAATCTTAAGAAAGAAGAGCAGAGCTGGAGGTATTACATTCCCTGACTTCATACTATATTACAAAGCTACATTAATCAAAATAGTATGACTCTGACACAAAAATAGACATAGATCAATGGCACCAAATAGAGAGCTCAGAACAAATCTATGCACTCATGACAATCTAAGACAGAAGAGGCAAGAATATACAGTGGAGAAAAGATAGATTCTTTGATAAGTGGTGCTGGGAAAACTGGACACCAACTTATGAAAGAAGAAATAAATTAAAAAATAAACCCTAAAGGTAAGACTGGAAACTATAAAACTCCTAGAAGAAAACATAGGCAGAACACTCTCTGACATAAACCACAGCATAGTTTCTTTGGGATCTGTCTCCTAAGGTAAAGGAAACAAAAGCAAAAAATAAACAGAGACCTAATTAAATGCAAAAGCTTTTTCCCAACAAAGGAAACCACTGACAAAATGAAAAGACAACCTATTATATGAAAGAAAATATTTGCAAATGATATGACTTATAAAGAATTAATATACAAAATATATAAACAGAGAAAACAGCTTAATTTCAAGAAAACAACAACATGATTAGAAAATGAGCAGAAGACCTGAATAGATATTTTTCTGAGGAAGACATACATATGGTCAACAAGCATATGAAAATATGCTCAACATCACTAATCATCAAGGAAATGTAAACCAAATCCATAATGAGATATCACCTCACACCTGTCCAATGGCTATTATCAATAAGGCAACAAATAACAAGTGTGGGAAAAGATGTGGAGAAAGAATTTTCAGACACTGTTGGTGAGAATGTAACTTGGTACAGCCACTATAGAATATAGAAAAGAGATTCATCAAAAAATTAAAAATAGAGCTACCAAAAACACCAATACAGTATACTAACGCATATATATGGAATTTAGAAAGACGGTAACAATAACCCTGTATACGAGACAGCAAAAGAAACACTGATGTATAGAACAGTGTTTTGGACTCTGTGGGAGAGGGAGAGGGTGGGATGATTTGGGAGAATGGCATTGAAATACGTATAATATCATATATGGAATGAGTCACCAGTCCAGGTTCGATGCACGATACTGGATGCTTGGGGCTGGTGCACTGGGACGACCCAGAGGGATGGTATGGGGAGGGAGGAGGGAGGAGGGTTCAGGATGGGGAACACATGTATACCTGTGGCGGATTCATTTCGATATTTGGCAAAACCAATACAATAGTGTAACGTTTAAAAATAAAATTAAAAAAAAGACAAAAAAAAAAAATAGAGCTACCATATGATGCAATAGTTTCACCCCTGGGTAAAAATAAAAATACTAATTAGAAAAATATATATGCACCCCTATATTTATTGCAGTATTATTTACAAATGCCAAGATATGGAAGCAAGATAAGTGTCCATCAATAAATGAATGGGGAAAAAGTGCTGTATACAAACACCACAGAATATTGTGCTCGTCCTCAGTGACTCAGTCGTGTCCAATTCTTTGCAACCCCATGGACTGTAGCCTGCCAGGCTCCTCTGTCCATGAGATTTCCCAGGCAAGAATACTGGAGTGGGTTGCCTTTTCTTACTCCAGGGAATGGCATATTAGTCAGTCATAAAAATGAACAATATCTATTATTTGTAACAGATAGATGGACCTAGAGCGTATTATGTGAAATGAAATGTCAGACAGAGAATGACAAATACTGTATGATTTTACTTGTATGTGGAATCCAAAAAGTAAAACAATTGAATGAACATAGTAAAACAGACACAGAATCCTAAATACACAGAACAAACAGGTGGTTGCCAGAGAAATGGGGCTGGGGACGAGAGAAATAAGTGAGGGAGATTAAGAAGTACTAACTCCTAGTTGTAAAATAAATGAGTCACATATATGAAATGTACAGTGTGGAAAAAAAGTCAATAATTACATAATATCATTACATGGTGGCATATCACTAGAATAATAATGATGATCATTTTGAAATGTGTAGAAATATTGAATCACTATGTTGTGAGCAGGAACTAACATAGTGTGATAAGTCAATTATACTTAAAACTACATTTTTAAAAAACTCATAGGAAAAGAGATTTGTGGTTACCAGGGGCAGGGGTTGAGGGGAGAAGGAATTGGATGAAGGCAGTCAAAACATAAAACTTCTAGTTACAAGATAAATAAGTACTAAGGGTATAATATACAATATGATAAATATAATTAACACTGCTTCATGAATGAAGGTTGTTAAGAAATTCTAAGAATTCTTATCACAAGGAAAATCTTTTCTATTTCTTAAATTGTTTATTTATATGAGATGATGGATGTTCACTGAACTTTCTGTGAAAATAATTTCATGATATATGTAAGTCATGATATATTGAGTTTAAGGCGCACAGTATAACAATTTGACTTACATACATCATGAAATTCTTATCACAGGAAGTTCAGTGCTGTGTGTCATTATATTTCAATAAAATTGGAAGAAAAAACTGATGAGGGTCATAATTTCAAGCTGTGTATGGGCCGACTCCGCACAGACCTTTGTGGTATAGATCATGCGGAGGTACATGTACACTTGCTCAAGGAAGCACTGGGTGCTGCAAAAACACGACACCTGTCCCATTGGGCGCTCTCAGCAGATGGAGTAGCTGCCAGATCAATGCATTGTCTGGCTCAAATCTTTTTGGAGAAGCAAATTCTTCAGTTAAGACCAAGCAGGAAGAGCTCTTAAAGAATTTTCAGCTTCTAGAAAAGGTACAACCTAGATCCAAATAGAAAAATCAAGGAAATAAACTAAAATGTACCAGAAACTGGATTCTTTTAACGAACACTAGGCAAAACAGAAAATTGAATGCAAAATTTCTTTGCAAGAATAAAATATTAAATCACTTTTGCAGAAGGATAAGTTATTTGTAGAAAATTCATCCATTATAAGTGGACAGTTCAAGAAGCTTTGACAGATATCTACAGTCAAGTAATCAGAACATAATCAAGATACACGGGAGTTACATAAACTCCAAAATCCACTTGAGACACTTTGTAGTATGGGTTATCTTCAATGGAATCATATTCCAGATTCTATTGAAGAAAAAGGCACAGAGTTGCTGATGGATTGGGTGTAAACCATGTGGGGGATGAATCAAGGGTGCCTCCAAGCTTTGGGGCCAAGAAACTAGATGCACAGAAACGTCACTTTTTGATGGAGATATTGGGAGGTAGAATGGTTTTGTGGGTAAAATCAATAGTTTAGTTTTGAGCATTAAGGAAGAACTGATTTATGCGAGACAAAATTTAATAAGTAGGTAAGCATTTGGTAGGCGGGTCACAATGAAAAAAAAAAAAGATTCTTGTTGAAATAACCATGGGGTACAGTTTCATGTCTATTAAGATACAAGGCATGGAAAGAGATGATGCCGTCCAGTCTAGGCTGTGTTGGGAGAACTTGCATGTACACCATCTGCAAGTGGCAATGCAGATAATAATTGTCATTTGAAGAAAAGTGATCCAGAGATATGAAACATCTGTGCCTCTTTAACACTCTCATCCCAGTTCTGAGACTTGACTCATAAGGAATTATATTTTACCATTAAACAAAATAGTTTAAAAAGATAGGAAAATATTATATTTGCACCAAATACTGTAACTTTTAATAGTAATAAAATATAGTTATGACTTAAATGTCTAGGAAAGAACAGTGTATAAGTAAGGTACACTTAAGTAGAATGCAATAAAAGTAGCTACCATCTACGGATTGTTTACTATGTGCTTGCCATGGTTCAAAGGATTAATTCACATTACTGATTTTGTCTTTGTAACAGCCTTATGACATAGATTTTATATTATCCCCATTTCATTATGTTATGCTTTAAGTAATTTCTATTATAGGCCAATAAGTTACAAAGATAAGACTTTATCACTTTTTATCCACCTTTTTTTTTTGATTACACCAAAGCCACATGCTTAATCATAACTAAAATCATTCAATGCTAGGCAAATGTTGAGGGTAAATATAGTGGGTAAGGGAGTAGAAGTATTGAAAGTAATAGTGCTACATTAAAAGGAAAATAAAATACAAAAAAAATGTTTCTAAGTATAGAAAATATAGTATTATGTTGAAAGGAAAATAAAATACAAAAAAAAGTTTCTATGCTACAGGTATAACTATGTGAAATATATGAGGAAAAACTAGAAGAAAATACAAAAATAAGTTTTCATATGAAACCACTGAAGTTTACTACTGGTTTTGCCAGATCAATTTCCTTTGAGAGGTAAAAGCAAAACACAGGTTGAATAAGGTTGAGGAGGGATTGAAATTAAAAAGGGATGGTAGTAGCATTGAAACATATACAGTATCATATGTAAAATAGATAGCCTGTGGGAATTTGTATGACACAGGGAACCCAAAGTCAGTGCTTTGTGACACCTAGAGAGGTGGGATGGGGAGGCAGTTTCCAAAAGGAGGGAACTTATGTATACCTGTGGTTGATTCATTTTGGTGTATGTCAGTAACCATCATAATATTGTAATTGTCCTCTGCTGCTGCTGCTGCTGCTAAGTCGCTTCAGTCGTGTCCGACTCTGTGCGACCCCATAAACAGCAGCCCACCAGGGTCCCCCGCCCCTGGGATTCTCCAGGAAAGAACACTGGAGTGGGTTGCCATTTCCTTCTCCATGGCATGAAAGTGAAAAGTGAAAGTGAAGTCGCTCAGTCGCGACCGACTCGTAGTGACCCCAGGGAATGCAGCCCACCAGGATCCTCCGTCCATGGGATTTTCCAGGCAAGAGTACTGGAGTAGCGTGCCATTGCCTTCTCCGAATTGTCCTCTATTTAAACATAAAAAATTAAAAAAACGGAGAGTGGAAGAAAATGAAAACCATGAGGCTAGACTGATCATTCAGAGGTTGGTGGTGTACAGAAGAAAAGTGCCTGTGTTCCTATATGAAAAGAATTAGGATTAGGAAATTTGAAACAAGCCAAGAGGAAGAAATCAGAGAAGAAGGAAGGGAAGATAGATACAGAAAGGAAATGAGAGGAAGGGGAAGAAGAAAAGGATGGGAAGGGAGGCAGAATGTTGAACAGCTAAAGAATCAGGAATATAGTACCTTGTACATAACAAGTACTCAAAACTGTGTATTAAATTAAGAGTTAAAGCTATCAGTTGAAGAGTTAGGTTACCAGTTAGGTTAGGTTACTTCCTTATTCTCTCCAGGAACTCAATTTTTTGTGTTATATTTGTTTTGTTTGCTTCTGTTTGTAAAATAGCTTTATTTTTCCGAATATATATATGAACACACACATATACATAAATATACTAATGTTTATTCTGAAATAAATAATTAAAAAGAAAATAATCTGTGGTGGTGGTTTAGTTGCTATGTCGTGTCCGACACTTGTGGCCCCATGGACTGTAGCCTGGCAGGCTCCTCTGTCCATGGGATTCTCCAGACAAGAATATTGAAGTGGGTTGCCATTTCCTTCTCCAGGAAATAATCTGTAATTCCATCTAATTCTATGGTTAGTACCTTTGTATGTAACCTTCTTGGTTTTTTCTATTCATATATGCACACGTATACAAATTCATATGTCTTTCCACAAAGGTATCAACATTTGTAACCTCTGTCTTGTCACTCTAAAACATGCCATGAACATTCTCCATGTTAATAAATCTCTTCCTCTTTGTTTTATAGTATTATATTATATGCATGGATATAACATTTAATCAATCCTGTATTGATAGACGCTGGGTTATTTTAAATTTTTAGTTACTGTAAACATTGTGCTGAATATTCTTGTACATATGTCCCCATACAAATGTCCATTTGTTTCTTTAAGATAAACTCTGAGGTAGAATTGCAAGGTCAAAGAGTTTGCCTTTGGGTAAAGTTTCTTTTAACACGAAGTACAGAAGTGAGTTTCAGGAAGTTTGTGAATATTTCCTTCCAACCAACATGGGATTTCCTGATGGCTCACCATGGTAAAGAATCTGCCTGGCTTCAATCCCTGGATAGGGAAGATCCCCTGGATAAGGGAATGGCTAGCCACTCCAGTATCCTTGCCTGGAGAATTCCGTGGACAGAGGAGCCTGGGAGGCTACAGTACACATCGGGTCACAAAGAGTCAGACATGACTGAGTGACTAACATTTTCTTTCTTTCCAACCAACCAGTGTAAGAATGTCCATATCCCTGACAACTTGCCACTTAGGACATAAACTTTCTAACTTTTTAGAAGGACATTGCTAAAATGCAAACTTAAAACTTCTTTCTCATTACCTATTGCCTCATGAATACACAATTTGTCATGGGAAGTATATGGAAACTCTTTTGGAGGATATTTCTAGTGGTAGGAAATAAAACTCGATTTGGTCTTAGGGTTCTTCCAGAGAACAGAGAAAGCTGAAAGGAGATGTTTTATATGTTTTATATACTGTTAACTTGTTCCCTCTGATTGGAAAATAGAATAATTAAACTTAAAAGATGATTAACAAACATGCAAAAATAAATCTTAAGCAACCTAAGAAGCCACGAATTTTCCCCCACGTGAGTCTAAAATTATATGCAAGTTTTCTCTCCTTCATTTTTTTAAGAATAAGTATAAAAGCATTGTCTCTCAGCCCTTGGAAAATAAGCCTGGGAATCACACAAAAAAACATTTCTTTCTTTGAACTCTGATTTGAGGTTTGGACAAATACTTAGGTATTAATTTAATTTAATTTCACACAAATGAACTACAGAATTCTGGTGATTCATTATAGGTCTAATTTGAAATAGGGGATATCAGAATAGTCCTCCTAGTATTTTAGTAAAAATTTTAAATGTACATTTGTAACACTTTGGTACTTCCCTTTAAAAATAAAAGATTTTCCAGCCTGCATGTAAAGTGGCCACATGCCTAATTAGGAATCCTGAAATTCTGCTGTATTGAGGTAAAAAGTGTCCATGGCAAATATTAACCAGTATATTAGATTAACCAGAATTTCTCATTACTCAACCTTGAGAAAAACTCTTTATAAGTTTCAGAAAACAAGCTTTGAAAACTGTACACTTTAAAATGGGGGAGTTAATGATATGTGAATTACATTCCAAGAAGCTGTTATTTTATTTTTATTTTTTAATATTTTTTTCGGTCATGCTGCACATGTGTAATTTTAATTCCCTAACAAGGAATTAAACACTGGGGCCCTGCAATGGAAGCAGAGTCTTAACCACTGGATTGCCAGGGAAATCCCAAAATTATTATTTTTAAAAGAAAAAAATGATTTGGTAAATTTCTAAATAAGATCATTATCTTTACAGGTTCTTGCTAACCTACACCATGATTAAAAATCAAACCAAACTTATGTTCCAAATTCCATGTCCAAATTTATCTCCCTTATTATTATTATTTTTGTTGTTGTTTCCCCTCAATCCCCACTTCTCATTTTTTTCTTTTTTTAATTGAAGGAAAGGCTATAGATTGTTGGAGTTTATGGGGTTCTGCTTGTTTCTTGAAGATGGAAAAAGCTTAGCGTATGTATATATATAACTTCCCCATTTCAAAGGTTTTGTGGTGTATTAGTGAATCAAACTGGATGAAATTTTAGTAATTTTAATCAATCATTTGGCCATTATTTCCACTGCTGAAAGAAGATTTTCTTAATCTAAAGAGGATGCAATGAAGATTACAAATATATATTTTTAATTTTTACTAAAAGCTGGATGAAATGGAACTGTTATGGGAAAAAATGCACACACTCATGATACTTAGTAAATTACTTGCATTCTGGAACCCAGTTATATTTGAAGTTAAATTAATAAATCCATGTTTGTACAAATCTCTGTGCTTATTTTTCAAGGAATAGAGAGGTAAGGGCATTTGTATTTTGTTAAGAAAGTCTACTACACTGTTATAGGAAATAAAAGTAACATAAAGATAATGGTTAATTAGTCGAAATTGTTAGCATGAAAATTAGCTAACATAATGCATATAAAGGCATAAACACTTACTTGACAAATGGTAAGTACTTAGTAAAAGCTGCTCTTATAAATGGAGTCACACTACCTGCCATGACCCAACTACTTAAGTTCCCCAGGTCTCAGTTTCCTCCCTAATAAAATGAGAATAGTAATAGTACCTACTCCAAAAGGTTGCTATGAGGATCAAATAAATGCTTAGAACAGTGTCTGGCACACAGTAATTCCCACCAAATGTTAGTTTTTATTTTTGACTATTAGTATCCAACTTAAGAGCATCTTGCCTGAATTATTACTAATTGAATTTATATATATTTTATCTTACTAGATTGCAAGAATCTTGGGCACTGAAGATGGGGTCTCATTTTTTGTAGCCCTGTCCTCTTCTAGCTTTGTATAATAAGCACAAAAATCAAAGTGTGTAAATGCCATTGTTTCAATACATAAGTGATTTAGTGAATTAATGTGTAAATTCAAGTGCTATAAGTCATGGTTAAACTGGCACTAACAGAAACGAAAACAAAGAATTCCCTCTGAGTTCATCCAGAGAAATCAAAGAGGGAAAGTTGGATTTTTTTTATCATTTACTGCTGCTGCTGCTAAGTCACTTCAGTCGTGTCCGACTCTGTGCAACCCCATAGATGGCAGCCCACTAGGCTCCTCTGTCCTTGGGATTCTCCAGGCAAGAATACTGGAGTGGGTTGCCATTTCCTTCTCCAATGCATAAAAGTGAAAATGAAGTCGCTCAGTCGTGTCCGACTCTTAGTGACCCCATGGACTGCAGCCTACCAGGCTCCTCCATCCATGGGATTTTCCAGGCAAGAGTACTGGAGTGGGTTGCCATTGCTAATACTCCATAATTAAAATGACTCATCAGCCATTGTATGGCTTCTCAAAGACAAAGTACTTCTGAAAAGAGGAATATTTGTGCTTTTCACATCTGCCCTATTCTATGAACGATAGGTGTGATTTAAAACAGCAACAACAAAACTGATGGTGGTGGTTGTGCTGGTTCTAAAGCCACTTGTATTTATTTTATTGAAGTACAGTTGATTTACAATGCTGTGCCAATTTCTGCTGTATAGAAGAATGACTCAGTTATACACTTAGAGACATTCTTGTTTCATATTCTTTTCCATGATGGCTTATCACAGGATATTAAATATACTTTCCTGTGCTATAAAAAGCCATTTATAAATCAACAATGCCACCTATTGGATGGAAGAAGCAAGCCTGGTACAATTTTTTGTTGTTCAACAGACGAGTGTTTATTTATGCCACCTCTTGGCAGTGTACACTGTTGGGCTGTAGTATGAGAAAGAAAAATAAAAAACAATCCCAACTTTCAAGAAGCCTCCAGTTTAGTAAATCAAATGAAAGCTTGTTTCCACTTGTAGCTAATGGATGGGTTTCTATTTTAAAACCTGATCTTTTCCCCCACCAAGCTCTCCCAAGGATTACTCTCTATCTTGGCATTTGGTCTACTGCTCCTTCATGCCTAGTGTGTTAAATTCCTAGTGTGTTAAATGGGGACTGCTGAAAGAAAAATAGCAATCTGTAATATCTGTCACTTAACCAAGAAGAGACATTACTTTTAATAAAGCAGATGATTAAAAAGTGAAAAAGAGGGCTCCATCTGTGGGGGTTCAATAGCTTCACATTTTCCTGTCCTTGTCACTACATAGTCATAATCTCTGAAATGTCAAGAAAGAAAAATCACAGTTTGATATGCTGATAGTGAGATGGCATGTGAATCTTATTCCCTGACCTGGAAACTCAAAATAATTTCTTTGTTTGGGACAGTATTAGAACGTTTTCAGAGTTGGAAACTTATCACTATTGCTCAAGATGGCACCTTGTCACTCACTAATGCATTAATCTAACAGTGAAACACTCGATGCTATTGCTTTTCCATGGGATCTTTTTGGCTCAATTTCCTGGCTGTAAAGACTAACCTCCTGGGATAAAGGAAAAGATAGGTGTGCACTCAGACCAGCGTATGCCACTTGTGCCTTGGTACAAAAATAACTCCAGTATAAGGCAATGTGCAGTGTCACATGAATGGCATAAGGGACTTGGAAGTTTTTAGGTCATAAATAGCCTAATTAACATAAACAAGGAAGACCTATGCAAACTGGAATGGTGAAAGCAAGGAAATCCTGAGATCCAATCAGAAAAATCAAGCCAGACAGTGGGAGTCATTAGGACTTTCAATTTTTTCCCCATTTCTCATTCTTACAGGAACATGGTACAGTTGCATTTCCCTGCCTCATTGAAGTTAGGCATGGCCACGTACTTATACTAGTGAAGTGTGAGGGAAAACAGTATGTGTTATTCCTGGGAAGAATTTTTTAAAAATCAGTACAGTATTTTTCATGAACTTGACAATTATAGATCTAAATATTGAAGCTTCTTTCAGTCTATTCTCTGAGTAGCCAAGATTATCCACCTGCCTGCTAATCCACATTGGACATATTCTTTCATGATGTCAAATCATCAAGATTTTGAGGTTTCTTTATCACTGCAGCATACCCTAGTCTTTCTAGACTAATATATAGGGTTACCATGGAATATATATAATAATTAGCAAATAAAAGTAAAAAATAAACAAAAGTTTTAAAGAGCCTAAAATTAGAAAGCATTAGTTTGGGAAGAACTAAAAGAGAGAATTCATGTAGAGAGAATATGGGTTTCCCAGGTGGCTCAGTGGTAAAGAAGCCACCTTCCAAGGCAGGGGGCATGGGTTCAATCCCTGGGTGGGGAAAATCCCCTAGAGGAGGAAATGGCAACCCACTCCAGTGTTCTTGTCTGGGAAACCCATGGACAGAAGAGCCTGGTGGGCTATAGTCCATAGGGTCGCAAAGAGTCAGATATGACTGAGAGACTGAGCACACATGCAAGCAGAGAAAAGATAGATAGATAGATAGATCTATCTACCTACACAAACTTTATATATATATCTATACACATCTCCATAGAGATAGAGAGTTCCAGAAAAGCATCCATTTCTGCTTTATTGACTATGCCAAAGCCTTTGATTGTGTGGATCACAACAAACTGTGGAAAATTGTGAAAGAGATGGGAATACCAGATCACCTGATCTGCCTCTTGAGATATTTGTATGCAGGTCAGGAAGCAACAATTAGAACTGGACATGGAACAACAGACTGGTTCCAAATAGGAAAAGGAGTTTGTCAAGGCTGTATATTGTCACCCTGTTTATTTAACTTATATGCAGAGTACATCATGAGAAACGCTGGACTGGAAGAAGCACAAACTGGAGTCAAGATTGCCGGGAGAAATATCAATAACCTCAGATATGCAGATGACACCACCCTTATGGCAGAAAGTAAAGAGGAACTAAAAAGCCTCTTGATGAAAGTGAAAGTAGAGAGTGAAAAAGTTGGCTTAAAGCTCAACATTCAGAAAACGAAGATCATGGCATCCGGTCCCATCACTTCATGGGAAATAGATGGGGAAACAGTGGAAACAGTGTCAGACTTTATTTTTCTGGGCTCCAAAATCACTGCCAATGGTGACTGCAGCCATGAAATTAAAAGACGCTTACTTCTTGGAAGGAAAGTTATGACCAACCTAGATAGCATATTCAAAAGCAGAGACGTTACTTTGCCAACAAAGGTTCGTCTAGTCAAGGCTATGGTTTTTCCTGTGGTCATGTTTGGACTGTGAAGAAGGCTGAGCGCCGAAGAATTGATGCTTTTGGACTGTGGTGTTGGAGAAGACTCTTGAGAGTCCCTTGGACTGCAAGGAGATCCAACCAGTCCATTCTGAGGGAGATCAGCCCTGGGATTTCTTTGGAGGGAATGATGCTAAAGCTGAAACTCCAGTACTTTGGCAACCTCATGTGAAGAGTTGACTCATTGGAAAAGACTCTGAAGCTGGGAGGGATTGGGGGCAAGAGGAGAAGGGGACAACAGAGGATGAGATGGCTGGATGGCATCACTGACTCGATGGACGTGAGTCTGAGTGAACTCCGGGAGTTGGTGATGGACAGGGAGGCCTGGTGTGCTGCAATTCATGGGGTCACAAAGAGTCGGACACGACTGAGTGACTGATCTGATCTGACAGAGAATATAAAGATATATATTGCTTTAGATATATATTTCCAAATCTTAGCCTTCCTCCCACTGAGTACCATATTGTTTTCCTATTTCTCTCACCACTAAAATAGCACAGCAACAACAAAAACACCACCATCATAGAGGGTACTTTTCAGGTATCTCTCTTTTCTGTTATAAAATAATCTTTCTCATTTATATAGTAGCAGAGTACTTTTATGAAAACACGAGTCAACTATGTCACTCCTCTGCACAATGCCCTCTCATACTCACACCATGCATTCAGAGAAAAGTCAGTCCTTGCTGGAGCTTGCGAGATCCTGCCCTGGTCCTCAACTACTTGTGATTTCCTTTTCCTCCCTCTCCTTATCCCTGTGCATAGCTGTTCCACAACACTGTCAAGCACACTCTTGTCAAGGGCATCTGTAGTTACTATTCCCTGTATTAAAAGTGTTCTTCCCTCAAACAACTCCATGGCACATTCCCTGCTTTTCCTTCTAGTCTCTGCTCAGGGAGATCCTCTCTGACCACTTTTCATATTTGAGTGACTACCTACCAGACTTATCCGGCTTTATTTTTTTCTATCGTATTCAACTAGATGGCACTTTGATGGTAAAGGTCCATCTAGTCAAGGCTATGGTTTTTCTGGTAGTCATGTATGGATGTGAGAGTTGGACTGTAAAGACAGCTGAGTGCCAGAGAATTGATGCTTTTGAACTACAGTGTTGGAGAAGATTCTTGAGAGTCCCTTGGACTACAAGGAGGTCCAACCAGTTCATCCTAAAGGAAATCAGTCCTGAATATCCTTTGGAAGGACTGATGTTGAAACTGAAACTCCAATACTTTGGCCACCTGATGCAAAGAACTGATTCATTTGAAAAGACCCTGATGCTGGGAAAGATAGAAGGCAGGAGGAGATGGGGATGACAGAGGATGAGATGGTTGGATGGCATCACCAACTCAATAGACAAGAATTTGAGTGAACTCTGGGAATTGGTGATGGTCAGGAAGGTCTGGCATGCTGCAGTCCATGAGGTCGCAGAGTCAGACATGACTGAGCAACTGAATTGAACTGAAACTGATAGTATTTAAGATCATATGATATACTATGTATGTGCTATGTCTTTGTTAATAATCTGGTTCTCTTAATAGAGTGAGTTCCATGAAGGCTGCTCTTGTGTTTGTTTTGTTCTCCGTGAAATTCCACCACCCATAATAGTACTTGGCATGAGCAGTTGTTCAGTAATAGTTTCCCAGTGCTGAACATCTTTGCTCTGCAGCATGACTTCTCCGTTCCCTCTGAGTCCTTGAATTTGCCATTGAACATCTAGTAAGGTATCCGGGGTCAGGCTCAGGGCCACAGCATGATAGCACAAGAAGGGAAGGTGAGAGAGCTTACTGCTGAGGTTCCCAAATGAGTCCAAGGCAAATGTGTACTTGCCCATGGAGGAAAGAAACAAACAAGAGCACATGTTGAGAGTTTTTTACATCAAGCTAATTTTTTAAAATGTGAGATTGTGTCCTTGCACTTTTGGTGCTAGTGTGTCATTTCATTTGTGAAACGATGATGGAGTTTGATGACAGTTTTTGGTTTTGCAGTTTATTTGTTCGCTTTTCTTTGTCTTTATTTGACAAGGTTAAAAAGTTGTGTCCTCAATAATTTTCAGTTTTCAAATATTCTAAAATTAGTTCTTTTGTAAGATAGGAAACTGAAGCCAAGAGGGACTAAAGAGCTGTGAGTCCTACACATTCACAGATTTGGGTTTTCACAGAACTAAACCTAAACCTCAGGCTTCCTCACTTCCAGCCAGTTCTGCTTTCACTACACAAAAACTCCTTCCTCTGAGAAGCTGTTGAGAAAATCCTCTCCCTGACTTAGAGTCTTCTTTATTCCATGATATTTGCTGTTTTGATTATTAAGCACTATGGGGCTCTAGTAGAAAATCAAGGCTCCTCTTTCTTATGTTTCTTTTCTTATTCCTCTCTAGAAATAAAAAAGTTAGGATCAAGATTGAATACTTTTATTTCTTGCCATGCCCTCAAGAACGAGGACAATTTGCAATAAGTTAAAGTGATAGAACAGATACTTTTTATTGGTAACTACATAGGCAGTAGAGATTATATTTTCTCCTTCTAGAAATTTTACTAACTTACCTGAACATTTTTTTGTTGCTTAAAATAATAACATATAAGGGCAGAGAATAAAAGTCCCAACACGCTTCCTTTTCCAGAGAAAACTGCAGCTAATAATTGTTCATAAATCCTTCCAGATGCTTCTCTGGTGGCTCAGGTGGTAGAGTAGGCCTGAAATGCAGGAGACCCAGGTTCAATCCCTGGGTCAGGAAGATCCCCTGGAGAAGGAAATGGCAACCCATTACAGTATTCTTGCCTGGAAAATCCCATGGACAGAGGAACCTGGCGGGGTAAAGTCCATGGGGTCACAAAGAGTCAGACAGGACTGAGCAACTAACAACCAAAAATCTTCCAGATCTTATATAGATAAGTAGTGTTCTAGGCATGGCAAATGAAAACCCTGTGAATCTGGGAAAGAAAAGAGTATATATAGACAAAAATGAGAGAACATCCACCAGTGTGCTGATGGTGGTTACACGTGAGTGGTAGGATTAAGAGTGACACATAATTTTTATACCAATAAAGATGGTGTTGAAAAGATGACTTCAACAGACAGTAAGCTAAGGTTACATGGAATATTTAAAGGAATCAAAGGTTTAAGGAACTCTATTCTAATAGGGTGGAGAGAGTAACAGTGTTGAAGCGAACCAAGAGGTTAGGACGGTTTGAAGGGTGAGTGGGAGGGTAGACTGTTTGTAGAACATTTCTAGATGTCATAGTGTGCAGTCGCCCCCCTTTACTGTCTTGGATCTTGTCTTCTGCATTTCTCAAGTACTGTGTGTATATGCATGTGTGCACATGTGTATGTTGCAAATATTTTATTCTAAATTCTAAACTTTATTGTATGCCAGAACCTTGTCTCCATTGTATTTATTACTCCCCTAACCAGAGGGCTTGCACAGTACTCAGCACAAGATAAACAATGAGTGTCTGCCATACTGAGTTCTGCTCTTGTTTATTCTCTTTCTTAAAGATTGTTTGAGCTAAAGATTACTCCAGCTGTTAGTAAATTCCTCCCCCACTTCTGGCACTATATTGGCTCATGAGCTTCCTAAGTTATCTTTCTTAATTTTTTGGCATCTAACTCATAAGCAGGCAGAGAATGCCAAGTCCATAGCAGATGATAATCAGCAAGAACTAGTCACCAGTGCTGGCATGGAGAATAGAATGTGATCCCTTTGTAGAGACCATGGCCCTGGAAAGAGGGTTTGAATTTTTGTGAGTCAAACAGTTGACTCTAGCACCTTCCCACCACCCAGAATGTGCTGATTTCTACATGGGAGCCATCTAGGCCACCATCATGGAGGGAACGCTGTGGTCATCACCGGTGACCTCAGAAAATCATCACATTCCAGGATCCAAAGGGACATTAAAGATATCTTAATTCAACATTAACCTTCGTTATAGTCAAGTTATTGATCGGATCAGATCAGTCGCTCAGTCATGTCCGACTCTTTGCGACCCCATGAATCGCAGCACGCCAGGTCTCCCTGTCCATCACCAACTCCCAGAGTTCACTCAGACTCACGTCCATTGAGTCAATGATGCCACCCAGCCATCTCATCCTCTGTCGTCCCCTTCTCCTCCAGCCCCCAATCTCTCCCAGCATCAGAGTCTTTTCCAATGAGTCAACTCTTCGCATGAGATGGCCAAAGTATTTATGTAACATATTTATTTAAGGAAATTTTCTTTTAACACATAAGAAAATTTGAGATCTTGCTTCCTGAAACTTCTACCCATTGCTTTGTCCATTAACCGGTATTTGAAAATTGAACTCTTTACTATATGTCAGGTTCTATGCTATGTCTTAAGGCTAGAAATATGGATAAGGCCCAGCTCCAGCTTTCAACAGTAATACGGTTGGGTTGGAAGGTAGTTTTATAATTAATATGGGGCTTCCCTGGTGGCTCAGTGGCAAAGAATCTGCCTGCTAAAGCAGGAGACATGGGTTCTATCCCTGGGTCAGGAAGATCCCCTGGAGAAGGTAATAGCAACCCACTCTAGTATCCTTGCCTGGGAAATCCCATGAACAGAGGAGCCTGACAGGCTATAGTCCGCAGAGTTGCAAAAGAGTCAGACATGACTTAGCAACTAAACAACAAAATAATTAATATATTGTGTATATGTGAAATGATACCTATTTTTATATAAAAGCAGAGTAGAAAAGTACCAAACTCAGTGTGAGTTGGCAGGGTAATGAAAATGACGATTTCTGGAATATGTGACATGTCATTTCCCATTCTAGTTTGTTAACCATGCAGCTATTTAATCAGCTCCTAATCAATCCAGCTATAATAGTCAGACCAAACATTTATATATTTTCAGTAAATATAATAATGTTTGCTGAGGACATGATAACTGAACCCCTTTCCTTTTTTCCTCACTCCACTCCTACTCCTTTGTAGAACAGTGTTTGAAGAAATGACCTTAACTCTAGTCATAATACAGGCTTCTCTGATGGCTCAGCCCGTAAAGAATCCACCTGCTATGCAGGAGACACAGGAGACATGGGGTGAATCACTGGGTTGGGAAAATCCCCTGGAGGAGGGCATGGCAACCCACTCCAGTATTCTTGCCTGGAGAATCCCATTGGTGGGCTATAGTCCAAAGGGTCACAAAGAATCGGACACAAGTGAACTATGCATACATGTTAGACACAATGCCATATCCCTTGTTATGGTTCTTAACCTAAGCCTATCAGTGCATAGCATTTCATTGACAACAATTACTACCTAAGAAGGGGAAAATTGCAAAGGGAAAAATTAAGCTCAAAGCTCAGGAGTGGCATGCTCTCTTTCATTTCCTCTTTTCAGAAATGAATAAGGAAACGTGTCACCTATTTTCTACTATTGAACAACTTACATCCATAATAAAGCTGATGGTGTTATCAAAAAGGAGAGACAGAAAGAACCTGAATCCTTGATCTTGTTGTTGAACTGCTGGATCAACCTATTCTGACAGACTCTTTTAAGGATGTAAACCAATAAGTGTGCTTACTTTTGAAGCCAGTTTGATTTGGGTTTTCTCTTACTTGCATGTAAAAACATCTTAAGTTTTTAACTTATTAAAAGACTTATTAAAATGAAAAGATATGCTGTCAATTTTTTTTTTGTCCAACAACTAGTCTAATAATTTTATGAAGGGAAAGAAAGTTTCTTTTGTATTTCTGTTTTAGTGGATCACTGTTGGTTCCTTTTGTCTGAAGGCACATTTTCCTAAAGAAATGTTCTTGATTCACTTAGAGTATGGTTAACAGTTGGAAGCAATTCAGCCCCACAAGTATTGATTACATTCTACTCTTTGCCCTGTATTACACTAGGCACCAAGGTATATGCAAAGTGGTTCTGAATAAGATATGGCTTCTTTCTTTTTAGGAGCCTAAAAATCCTTTGGAAATCAAATGTAATATAAGGAGCTTGAGCTTTGGTGTCATATATTCAGTTTCAAATCTTGTGCTGCCTATTATATGTCTGGCATTATACATATGCTGTCTCATTTAATCTTCACATCGACCATTAAGGTCATTATTTATGAACAAGTAAATTAAGTTCAAAGAGGTAACTAACTTTCCCAAAGTGACTTGTCAGACATGATGACGCTGGGAAATGAATACAGGACTGAGTCCAAAACCAGAGGTATAGCCAATGTTTAGGTGGAATCTCAATGCGCTGTTAATAGGCAAGCACCCTAGACAGCCAATTTATGTCTACTGTAGCTCTTCCATCTTAGAGATATGCTCTGAAGTCAGAAGTGGTGCTGTTGGTCTTTTAAGAGAAAAAAACCAAAATGAAACACTCGAACCAGGCAAAAGCTCCATCTGATGGCAATTAGTGCAAAAGGCAAGAACACAGAATAAACTGTTTTGGTTATTCATCCATTCAATGAAGATTTATTTTACCTAATATATGACAGGCATGGTGCTAAACACAATGAAGAATACAAAGTTTCATGAAGTCCAGTTTCTGCTCTGAAAGAGCTATGGCCTTTTAAGTAACAATAGCTGCCCTGTATCATATGTCAATTAACTGCTAGACATTCTTTATAAATCCTCTGTAATCTTTAAATGGCATTGTAAGTATTTTTGTTCCCATCCTATGGATGGGGAATCTGAGGCTTGGAAAGACTAGACCCAAGTCACACAAGCACAGTCAAGATTTGAAAGCAAGTCTGACCTCAAAGCTTATGTTCTCAGCCACACCGATCTGAAATTTAAACTTGATTGAGAGAAGTAGCATCTAATAGGTCTTCTTCCTTTATTTTCCTCTCTACTACCCAGCCTCATTCCCCTTGGCACTGAGTGCCTACCAAAATGTTAATTTCACTTAGGCACTCAGTGAATTCATATCATGTGTTTTCAGCTCTGTAATAGAACTCTACCATCTTTTCTGTGATGCTTGTCAAGTAATTGATCTTGAGAAATATGAGGACTGAGCATTATATTTCAAGTTCTGTAGGCCATAATAGGCACTCTTGCCTTTAATGTAGAACTGATTGTATTATTTAGATTCAACAAATATGTTTTAAACACTTACTGTATATACTAGCACTCCCACATATGCTATTTCATGGCTCCCATTTTGCCAATAAATTTGAAGCTATAGAAAAACTGCTGAAAGTCACTCAAATTGCAAATGTAGGTCCATGACTCAAATTCCAGTTCTTTATGTCCAGCGTAGTTTCATGCATATATCCAAGCTTTCATTGTATTTTCAAGGATACGTCTAAGTCAAGTATATTTTCTGCTACACTAGATGTAGATGTTGTTGGGGGTTGTATGGTGAGAACTACTTTTATTTAAAGCATTTACTCTATTTCTTCCTTTCATTCCACTTTCATGATTGCTTTTGGAATATTTTTTGTCTGTGCAACCTCTGCTTTTTTCCTTGGTGTCTCATAATTACTGGTCCTGGCTCCAAGCTCTGTCCCATAACTATTCCCAGAGGCCACCCCTCATCATGCTACAGTCTGTCTATCAGTTAAGTTTTCATGAGAAACGTCTCTTTTGTGGCATTTACCAAAGGAAAAAAGTCTCCCAAGATTCTCTAAATAGCACAGAGTAATGCTTTTCTCATAGTCTTTTAAAAAGGTTTTTTTCTTTTTTTTTAAAGTTGTATAACTTGTCTCATCAGCGGGACCTAGATAGCTAGGCATACACAAACTAACTGAGTAAACTTTGTACAAACCTGTGGTGTGACTAAGACAGTGCCTTACCCTCCTTTGCCCCAGGTGATCTCTTGGAAATATTTCATTATTTTTAGAAAGAAGAAAATATCAAAATAACATGTGAGATTTATTTTTAAAAATCAATGTTTATGATAAAACTCAACAGAGACAAGGAGCTCGTTTGGGTAAGGCCACAAGAGTTCTATGTCTGTTGCCTTATGAAATTCTTGGCGAAAAATTAGATTTTTCTACATTTCTTTCATAAACGCATCCTGCTTGAGGGTTGCAGTGTGGCGGCCCTTGAATTGAATTGGAAGAGGGAATTTAAGTAGGGAAAAAGCAGGAGTCACCCACTGCAATAGTCAGAAACTCAAAAGTTTGGGGAATTTTATGAAGAGAAAGTTAGGGCAAAGTAAGGATAAGATACTCTCTACTTGTGGAAGAGACAAGTGGAAAAAAACATCCTGTTCTTTTGAGAGAATATCCAAAATCATGCTTTCAACTAATAGCTCTCAGCAAAGTAGTGAAGCTATATGTAGCAGAAATAATAGCCTCCCATCCCACCCCAAACTGAGTGAACTCACTCTGAAATGTGATGAGTAGAATTCTGGTCAAGCAAGCAAGACATAAACTTCATTTAATCAAGGAAGGCTCTCAATCACTGGGCAGACCAGCCATTGCCTGATACCTGCCTCTCCATAGAATTATGAAGAAACAGGGAAAGACAGTCAGGAAAGGAAGCTTGTCTTCAGATCTACTCTCTTCCTCCCTCTAGACACTACCTTTTTTTTTTTTTTTGCAATGTATTAAGTAGCTTTTGTACAATATTTCTAAATAAGAAATTACCCCAAGACTCAATGACTTAAAGGAACTACCTTTTTCTCCCGCCATGGGTCTGTGGGTTGGATGAGCTGGGACTGAGGCTGTGCTCAGCTGGGTAGATCTGCTTCTTTCTGCAGCTCTGTGGGCAAGCTGGGGTGGCTCTGTTCCATGTGTTCCCATCATCCTGGAGTAGAGAGCTAGCCAGGCCATGCCCCTCTCATAGAGGGAGCAGAAGTAAGAGGAAGCATGTGAGACCCCTGAATACCTAGGTGTGGAACTGGCCCCTATAACTCTTACCCGTATAGTCAAAGCAAGTCATGTGGCCAAGCCCAGAGTCTAAGCAGCAGGGAAATACACTCCACCCACAATTAGGCTGTGGCAAGTGTATTTTATAGATGCTGGGAAAATTGAGAGATTGGGGTTGTCTAGCCTACAAACCTGAATCATCCCCAATCTGAAAAAAATGCTGTTTTACATGAAGATTTTGAAGTTTCTTTATTAAAATTACTTTTCTTCCTTCACTTTTTACATTGTTATTCAAGGTTCTAAAGCCCATCCCTCTCTCCCTTAGCCAGACTCCAGAATTCTCTCTTCTCTTCATTTCCTGTCTCAAATTGGAAACTTTCTCCCTTCACTGTTTATCAAAGCATGATCACTTTCTGTGCCATATTTTCTTCACAATTCTTTGGGAACCAACTATATAGTGTTTTATTGAACAAATAGTATTAATATTTGTGGTATTGCCTAAGTTTACTCCCCATAAATAATAAAGGGTATAGGGTGCATGCATGTGTGTGCACATACACTCAAAGTACAGACAGTATCCAAAATGAGGGAAAGTTAATTATTGGGTGGGGTTAATCTGAATGAATTCATGGAGAATTTGAATACCAAGTATATACTTGAAGGAAATTACCAAGCTTCTTAAGAGCTTAATTACTCAAAAAAATTTTAATACTCCAAAAATCCAATTGCAACATTCTACTCATTACCCTTGTGATGAGGAAATAGACGTGTGGACTGATTAGTAGTTTGCTCTTGTCCTGTACTTATTATTCACCAAAAGCCTTTGTCCAGCCATCTCAAGAACACAGACCACCAGTGTAAAGGCAAGTGAATGACCGTAGGATCACTCAACCTAACACGTTATCACAACTCGACAGAGCTTAGAGCCCATACAACTCTGGTGAGCAGGGGTCAGTAGTATGTCTCATGCAGGTTCTCTGTCTCTTCTAGTGTGTGCGCGTATGTGTACATACAATCAAAGGTAAATTTATACTGCGTCTTGATGATCAGTTAATGCCTCTTGGTAATCAGCAAGTTGTACCCTATCTGCCTGATTGCTGCTCTCATGATTAAGGGATATTAGTACATCGAAGAGTACATATATTTGAGTCAGTAAGGTGATGTATTGTACGGTTGCTCTACTTTTCTGTTTCTAAATCCAAGTTTAAGGCAACAGGGTATAAACTCTTTTTGGGTAAAGTACTGCTATTCAGTGTTTCTATACCACCCTGACTACCCTTCATCATAGCATTTTCCCTTCTATATTGCAATTGTTCCCTTGTCTTTCTACCCACTATTTGATCATAAGCTCTAGGAGGGCAAATAAGCAGTTGTCTTTGTTCATTGCTTTATCTCCTGGTGCAGTACCTGTCTTATGTTAGATGCTCAGTAAATAAGAAGGTATTTATTGAGAAAATAAACATCGTTTCAGCATGTTAAAAGAGGACAATTGAAACATTTTGTAACTTCTCAATGTTACATAATTTCTCATAGTTTTTATTATCTCCACTAAAACTAAAATTACCTAGATCATGAATGTACCAGTCCAGGCAATCTGACGAGTTTGTGTATTATCTAATTTGAGGATTTTACTTGTAGATCTCAGCATGAATGTGTACAGTGTATACTTAACAACATGGGGTATAAGGCATGTAAACATGCTTCACATTGAGGGAAGACCTGCACCCACTGCCTGCATGCACACAGACAACTGCATTAGTGACAGCACCCTTGGAGTTAACATTGAGATGGCTTCACTGTGAAAGCTTGTCCTCAAGGTTGTAATTGTAATCTCGGTTGTAGAACTGAGATTCAAGAGCAAAATAAAATACAAGTCTTACCAGAGGGGGAAAAAAACAGTTTTTCTCTGCATTAAAAAAATGGGAAGTTTTTTTTTTTTTTTTCCCCCTGAACGATAGGACCATAATGATTCAATTTCTTCTGCACCAATCAGCATCAGTCATGAGATCCAGACCTGGCACATGGAAATTTCAGCCTTAAGTCAAATATTATTTCAAAGTTAATGACAAAATCTATTTTTGCAGTGGTCTTGTTTAAAATATTTCCCCTTAATACTCTTGAAATGCTGTAATTGAAAGCAGTTATTTGAGATGCCAGTGCATACTTCTTTAATTATGTCCTGTACCATCTGTTTCCAATGAAAAGGCAGTATCTGTTTGCAGTTACCAATCTTATGAAAAACAGGCTTGTCCCGAAATAGATTGGAACTAAAACCAGAAAGCATTTCTTTCAGAGGCATCCTTTCAAGCCAATTAACTTTAATCATTATAGAAATGTTTATTTCCCATCTTAGTCTCTCTTCACATGTAAATTCCTTCAGGGGAAAAGATCTCTTTTTGTGACTGTTTGAATAGTTCCAATTTGGATTAATCAGAACCTGCTGGAGTGTTTATGTTCCAATTGTGAATGCTGGCAGATTTCTTGATGAAGGAGGCACACAGTCCCCAAGGAGGGAAGATCTAGAAAAGCAACAGATACATACCTACTAGTCAGAGAAAGTTCCCTAACCTCCAGGGTTCCATGCTTGCCTCCATGTTGCCTTCTAGAGAAGTGACCAATGAAGTGATTTTGTGGGTGGAAGACCAGGACTCCTAAGTTGCATCAGTATAAAGCCCATCTCTCCAAAGGAGCTAGATATTCTCATAGACCACACACTCACATGTGATTCTCATAAAAGCTCTGAGAAAGCTTGGTGACTTTGCAAATTGTGGTGGTGCCTTATAAGTGGCACCACACTATCTAGGGAAGAGTTATTTTTAAATTGCTTCTATTTCTTCAGGGACATTCTCAAAACATAGGTTAAAAAAATGGTTCATGGCACATTTTTGGATGTTATTATTAAGTAGCTTCATTTGTTCATAAGGCAGATTTCTCAAGGGCAAAATCTTTGGCTGATTTATACACTGATATATCCCAAATACCTAGAACAGTACCTGGGACAAATAGACCCTCAGTGAATATTTGTTAAGTTTATTCACGTGTCTAGACCATAACAATACATTAATATAAGACATATAATGTCTCTGCTCTAATGATGTTTTTGAGATGAAAACAAAAATGTCAAAGGACAAGATGTATTTGCCCATTAGCAGCTTAAAGATAGAACAACACGATCATCTCTGTCTGGAAGGTATCTCTGCTCTCCTTGGGGACTGTTACCTCCTTCATCAAGAAATCTGTGTCCAGAAGATAGAACAAGATCACCTCTGTGTCTACAAAGTGTCTGGGTCAGAGTTTGTGTTTATTAAATATTTGGTTAATTTAGCTCAGCAAGTAAATGTGTCTTGGCCAACATCTAAGAAAGCTAACATTTACTGAATTTTTAATAAGTTCCATTTACTGTGATGAACGTTTTATACACATGAACTCCTACAATCCTCAAAACAAACAAACAAACATCCAGTGAAATAGATATAAACTATTTCCAATGATTCAATGTAGAGCTGAAGCTTTTGTAAGGATAATAACTTACTGAGGTTGATCAGTTAGTAAATGCCAATCCGAGATTAAGAATTTGGGTCTGTCTTAGTTAAAAGTTGATATTTACATGCACTCCCTATTTTCTCACATGTAAAAGTCAAAGTGTCCAGGAAGGCCTGCCTCTAACACACCAAAGCTTAGGGATTTCATGGTCATGTATTTAATAATCTAAAACTACATTATCATCATTTTGGAAACAACAATTTCCATTTCCACCTCTCTCTTGAAGCTTCTGGAGTTGTACATTAAGTGGGCCTCCTAATAACAATGATGTCCTTCAACTTTGGCTTCCTGAGCAACTGTAGCCTTTAGATCTTATGGGCTCCATCCAAGAAGCAGATATTCTCCTTATTTTCCAAGCAACATGAGGGTAAGTAATATATTTTTCCTCTGTGGAGTTGAAATGTTATCCTGTCAGGTTGGAGGAACTTGGCAGGCTTGAATTAAAGAAAACCCACCCATCTATCCCACACTGTCTTCCTCTGATGATTTAAATGGAAGTGTAACAAAATCCCTTAAACCTTCATAATTTAATTCCATCCCCAACTTTCCAGAAAGCCATCAAACCTTCCTGTAGGAATGCCAAGTGAGAGGCAGTAGAGGATGATGCAACAATGGGAAATGCGGAGGGAAGTGAGGGAGACTTGGAAACGAGAACAGAAGGACCCTAATTATGCACTGGCTGAGCATCTTCACACACTCACACTAATGGGTGGCTCCTGAAATTATGTGGTCAAGAAGAAAGCTGGCCTCCATGTTCTTGAGCCTGGCATTCAGGCCTATGACTCATATGCTGGGTTTGGAGTAGACTAACGAGTTATAAACAAACTCCTAGCACTAATTTTACATTAGAGAGACTATGATCTATTTGTCAACTGTTCATTTATCACTAAATATTATCAATCACCACTTCTCACTCTTCATGCACAGTGTATTAAATGTTACTTTAGGAGCAAGTAAGGTGTATATTTATTCAGAGAATGTCCCATTTAATTTCATTAAGCACACACATAAATAAATATGAGATGAAGATAAGAGCTCCCTCTTTCAAAGAAAATAAGAATGTCAGAATACATGTCTTTTCCATCCTTTGTTAGGCTTATTCTCTAATAAAAGAAACTGAAGATTACACAAACAGATGGAAAGATTTACTGTGTTCTTAGACTGGAAGAATTAATACTGTTAAAATGACTATAGTACCCAAGGTAATCCATAGATGCAAGTCAATCACTACCAAATTACCAACGGTACTTTTTTTTATGGAAAAAAAAAGTTTTTATGGAACTGGAGCAAAAAACTTTTAAATTTGTATGGAAACACAAAAGATCCTGAGTAGTCTAAGCAATCTTGAGAAAGAAAAGTGGAGCTGGAGGAATCAGGCTCCCTGACTTCAGACTACAGTAAAAAGCTACAGTAATCAAAACACGGTAGTACTAGCACAAAAACAGAAATATAGATCAATGAAATAGGATAGAAAGCCCAGAGATAAACCCATGCACTTACAGATTAAACCTACGATAAAGGGGGAAAGAATATACAAAGAAGAAAAGACAGTCTCTTCAGTAAGTGTTTCTGGGAAACTGGACAGCTATATGTAAAAGAATGAAGTTAGAATATTCTCTAACACCATACACAAATGTCAACTCAAAATGGATTAAAAACCTAAATGTAAGATCAGATACTATAAAACTCCTAAAGGAAAACATAGGCACAAGGCATTTTGAGATAAATTGCTGCAATATCTTTTTGGATCCATCTCCTTGAGTAATGGAAATAAAAACAAAAATAAACAAATGGGACCTAATTAAACTTAAAGCTTTTGCACAGCATAGGAAATTATAAACAAAATAAAGGATAACCCACAGAATGGGAGAAAATATTTGCAAATCTTGCAGCCGACTGGGCTTAATTTCCAAAATGTATAAACAGTTCATACAACTCAATATCAAACAACTCAATCAAAAAATGGTCAGAAGACCTAAATAGACATTTCTCCAAGGACGATATACAGATGGCCAACAGGAACATGAAAGAATGTTCAACATTCCTAATTACTAGAGAAATGTAAATCAAAACTATAATGAGGTATCACCTCACTCCAGTCAGAATAGCCGCCATCAAAAAGTCTACAAATGATAAATGCTGGAGAGGGTGTGGAGACAAGGAAACTCTCTTACACAGTGGGTGGAAATGTAAATTGGTACAACCACTCTGAAAAATAGTATAGAAAATGAAAAACAGTTATCATATGATAGAGTTATCAGAAATCCCACTCCTGGCATGTATCTGGAGAAAGCATTCATTTAAAAAGATAGATGTAATCCAGTATTCATTGCAACACTATTTACAATAGCCAAGACATGAAAGAAACCTAATGTCCATCAACAGATGAAAGGATAAAGACAATGTGGTATATATACAATGGAATATCACTCAGTCATAAAAGAATGAAATAAAGCCATTTACAGCAACATGGATGGATATAGAGATTATCATATTAAGTGAAGTAAGCTGGGCAAAGACAAATATCATATGGTATCACTTATAGTGGAATATGAAAAAAAAAAGATACAAATGAACTTATTTACAAAACAGAATGAGACCCACAGACATAGAAAACAAACTTATAGTTACCAAGGGGAAGGTAGGAGGAGGGATAAATTAGGAGGATGGGATCAACAAATACACACTGCTATGTATAAAATAAGTAACCAAAAAGGACCTACTGTGTAGAACAAGAAACTATAAACAATATTTTGTAATAGCATATAAGGGAAAAGAATCTTAAAAAGAATATAAACATATAAATTGTAGCACTGTGCTATATACCTGAAACTAATATGACACTGTAAATCAATATACTTCAATTAAAAAAATAAATTAAAAAATCAGGATAGGGTAAAAGTGTGTTAAAATGAAAAACACTAATAATAACAAAAAATTAATATCTTTATTTAGCTTCTATTTTGTTTCAGGCACAATGCTAAAAGCTTCATAATAACCTTATGAAAGTGAAAGAGAAAGTCACTCAGTTGTGTCCGACTCTTTGTGACCCCATGGACTGTGTAGTCCTGGATTCTCCAGGCCAGAATACTGGGGTGGGTAACCTTTCCCTTCTGCAGGGGATCTTCCCAACCCAGGGATCAAACCCAGGCCTCCCACATTGCAGGTACATTCTTTACCAGCTGAGCCACAAGGGAAGCCCAAGAATACTGGAGTGGGTAGCCTATGCCTTCTCCAGCAGATCTTCCCCACCCAGGTATTGAACCAGGGTTTCCTGCATTGGACACAAATTCTTTACCAACTGAGGTATCAGGGAATAAGAACCCTTTTGAGACACATATTCACACCCCCATTTTTCAGATGAGAAATTGAGACTCAAAGAGGTTAACATTAGGTTCCAGAGCTAGTAACTGCCAGAAGCAGAATTCAAACCAGCTCTTATGTCACTAACAAACTTTCTGTATATTTGGATAAAGTCATTTCACCTGGGCTTTAGCTGTACCATTATTCTATCAAATTAAGAAGACGAATTTCATGCTGTTAAGGATTTCAGTGGGAAGTTTTGGTATCCAAATCTTACCCTACTCCTCTCTCAGGGTTCTGTGCTGGAGATATCTCAGCAAGGTTAAAGAGCAAAACAGGAAACAATGTACCAGCATTTCTGGTGTAGGGCTCTTTGGCTATGTCATTCTAGAGAATCCTGGTCTTTGAAGCTGTACTGGCCCTTCCTTTCCTTAGTCCCATCTAACATGACTGGATCTGGATAGCATATTACAAATTTACACAAATAATTAACCTCTGGATAATACCAATCAGCTTGTCTCAGCCATCCAAGTGCAAGGAACCTATGTGCTCAGTCGCTGAGTCATGCCCGACTCTTTGAGATCCCATGGACTGACTGTAGCCTGCCAGGATCCTCTATCCATGGAATTTCCCAGACAAGAATACTGGAGTGGGTAGCCATTCCCTTTTCCAGGAGATCTTCCTGACCCAGGGACTGAACCCAAGTTTCCTTCAATGAAGGCAGATTCTTTTACCACTGAGCCACCTGGAAAGCCCAGCTGTCAGTCAAACTGAGACACGTAGTGAAGCTGAGGATTATATGTAAAGAAATGACAATGAGATTAAGGGCAGAATTTTAATCAGAACCATAGCTATCAGAAGACAATGGCATAATATATTTAAAGTGCTAAAGGAAACTCATTAACCTAGAATTTTTCTAGGTTAAACTCAGCTTAACTAACATTTAAAAGAAGAGGGTGGGAAAACAGTTAATCATGCATAGTCTCTCACTGAAAAAATTATCAAAGAATGTGCTTCATGACATTGTCCCTTCTTTTAACCATGAAGCAATATATAGCAGTGGTAAAGAATTTGCTTGCAATGCAGGAGATGCCAGAGACGCAGGTTTGATCCCTGGGTTGGGAAGATTCCCCTGGAGGAGGATGGCAACCTACTCCAGTATTCTTGCCTGGAGAATCCCATGGGCAGATGAGCCTGGCCAACCACAGTCCATAGGGTCACAAAGATTCAGAGATGACTGAGCATGGACACAATATAAAGCATTAGACCAGATTAAGATAGAAAGCAGAAACAGGGGCACAGGTTTTCCCTCTCATATCACCTAAAAATAAGACAAAAAATATTTTAAAAGGCCAAAACTATATATCATACATAGGTTGTATGTATGTATGTTTACTGAAGATAAATTGTTACATTATTAGTACAATTTATATGTGGTCCTACTGGTAAAGAGGATAGAGTTTAAGTGTTTTCACGTCCATTTCAGGGCCTGAGTACTTGAAAACAACTTAAAGTATTGTGTTACCTGGATTTTACAGTTGTATATATGTGTCCATATATAAAATTATCTGTTTCTAAAGGGAAATTGTATGATCCAATAATTTATTTTAATATAGTTCAATCAGTTTATACCAATTCCTTCCAGGTTGGATCAGCACAGTTAAAAACTGAGTACAACTGCTTGCTCTAATTTTGGCCTACTTTTATATTAGTATGAGAATACATTACTCTCCAAATAGTTCAAAGAAATAAAGAAGGCAGACAGGCTCTATATGGCTGGTAAAAATATGGCATCAAGGGCAGATAATGGATTTGAACTAGAATTTGCTGTATTTTTATGCTTTGAGTGACAGCATAAGTGTCTTCCTGTTGTTTTTGGCAAGGCAGAAACTCAAATGTTGCCTTTGGTGCTTTTTTTTGCTATTTTATTTTTTAACTGTGGTAATGCTGTATTTCCCAAAACTGAGAAAAAACATTAAGTCATCTTCTAGATTGCTCTGGCCAAGAATTATTTCCTATGATGCGTTTGAACATCTATGAACAAATTAACCTTAAATCTTGGTTATGTTGTTATTAATTACTCTCTTTGGGACATGTCTCCCAAATCAAGTGATTCTTATTAGATATGTATTAGATATTTATTTCTGATTCTGGTTTCCAAATTTTCTACTAATGTTTGTCTAAATTAATCTGTCTATATTATGCAGTAATCCTAACAGGGGGTTGTGACTTTCACATTAAGAAAGGCATTTAAGTTAATGTACTGAGTTATATATTCAGTAATCAGTTAATATACTGAGAGTAAGAATAGGTATGTATAAGAGAGTGGGATATTACGGAATTTCAGTGATGACCTCCTAACCCCCAACAAGTGACATCTGTTTAAGGTAAGCATTACATATTACCTTGAAATGAAAATAAAGCATCAAAAGATAGCTTGGTGGATAACTGAACTGGGACAGTTCCAACTCTTTCTTATAGTTGAGAGAGCAGATCACCAACTAGTTAGGCTGAATCTTTATCATTCTATACAGTCTTTCTATAAGTTCTTTCTGTTCTTTATGACAAACTGTGAACATTTTCCACCCCTGTATGAACTCAGATGGTTTTTTAGCTCACAGCTTTTTGAAAGTTACTCTTCCCCCAGTAGCTGCACTTTTCCCAGCATTGTAGAATCTTACCGTAAGCATGCACAGCTTATGATTTGGCTAACTAAAATCCCAATTCAGATTTCTGGAGATGACAAAGAAAGATACCCATTTTGACATTTACATTTAACTTTATAATGGAGATCCCAGCCAATTAAAGAAGGCAAGAAAATAAATAAAAGATATGTATGTTGGAAAGAAAGCTATATAACAGTCTTTATTCACAGGTAAAATAATCATGTGCATAGAAAAATCCGAAGAACTCCTTGAACAATGTATTATAACTAATATGTAAATTCAGCAAGGTCACAGAACATAAGGCCAATATATACAACTTTAAGTCTGGATACGAACAACAAATTAGCAAGTGAAGAATTGATGACTTCTTACTGTGGTGCTGGAGAAGATTCTTGAGAGTCCCTTGGACAGCAAGGAGATCAAACCAGTCAATCCTAAAAGAAATTAATCCTGAATATTCATTGGGAGGACTGATGCTGAAGCTTCAATACTTTGACCACCTGATGTAAAGAAGTGACTCATTGGAAAAGACCCTGATGCAGGGAAAGATTGAAGGCAGGAGGATAAAGGGACAACAGAGGATGAGATGGTTGGATGGCATCATCAACTCAACGGGTATGAGTTTGAGCAAGCTCCAGGAGATGGTGAAAGACAGGGAAGCCAGGTGTGCTGTAGTCCATGGGGTCGCAAAGAGTCAGACACAACTGAATGGCTGAACAACAGCTAACAACAAAGTGCGGAAAATAAAATTAAGAAAACAATAACATTTACAGTAGCTTTGAAGACTATAATATGCTTCAAGTCAAATATAGTGATATATATGCAAGACTTATGCATGCAAAACTACCAAACACTGCTGAAATTAAAAAGCTAAATAAATGGAAAGATGTGCTATGCTTGGAAAGTGAAAAACTCAGTGCTATGTTATCAATCCAGAAATAAATCCATACTTTTAGAGTCACCTGATTTTTTAGCTAAGAATACAAAGCAATTCAATGGGAGGAAGAAAGTCTGTTAAACAAATGGTGCTGGCTACCTATGCAAAAATAAGTGAGGCTCACTCAATCTGCACCTCACATAATACACAAATGACTATTTTGAAATGGACCATAAAACTAAATATAAAAATCAAGTATACATAGTTTCAAAAGGAAAGCACCTTCATGATGTTGGTGTAGACAATAATTTTCTGGCTATAATCTAGCAAACACTAACCATAAAACAAAAAATGTCAAATCAAATCAACTTTATCAAACCTAAAATACTGGAAGAGTCTGCTAAGATAATCTAAAGACAAGCCATGGACTGGAAGAAAACACTATATATATCAGGTTTCCCAGGTGGCGCTAGTGATAAAGAAGCTGCCTGCCAATGCAGGAAACATAAGAGATGTGGGTTTGATCCCAGGGTCAGCAAGATCCCCTGGAGGAGGGCATGGCAACCCACTCCAGTATTCTTGCCTGGAGAATCCCATGGACAGAGGAGCTTAGCAAGCTATAGTTCACAGGGTTGTAGAGAGCTGGACAAAGTGACCATTTGCATATTGTCCTTGTAAAATGCTTATTCAAGTCTTTTGTTCATTTTTTAAAGTTTGACACACCCACCATATATATCAAACTTTAAAAAATGAACAAAAGACTTGAATAAGCATTTTACAAGGACAATATGCAAATGGTCAATTTGTATATGAAAAAGTACAGAGTACTCTACACCATTAGTTATCAGGGAAAATCAAACTAAAAACTCAATTAAATACCAATTGACGCTCACTAGAATGGTTAACATTTAAAGACTGATAACACCAATTGTAGATGAGCATGTGAAATAATTAATCTTTTATATACTGCTAGTGGAAATATTATCATAAAACTCTTTGGAGATATTCTGGTAGTCTTTCACAAAGTTAAACATATACCTATTTATGATCCAACTATGCCATTTTAGCTACTTATCCAATATAAATGAAAGGATATATTTTAAAAAGTAGATGCTCAAAGCAATTTTAATTATAATAATTGAAAAGTTGAAAATAACTCAAATATACATTAACAGGTAAGTGAAGAAACTGGTATATCCATACAATAGAATACTATATGCAGTAGGTCTGGACCTCAAAAAAATTATGCTGAGTTAAAAAAGCCAGACACAAAAGAGTATACTTTGACTTCATGTAATAGTGTTTGATTTTCATTCAACTGTTCTATAATAGTGAAAACAAATCTATGGTTCCCAGGGGTGGTGCAGTGGGTGGTTAGCAGGTTTTCACTGTGAAGGGGCAAAGAAAGGTATCTCTAGTGTGATTCAAATGTTCTGTATCTCGGAAAGAATAAGTGTAATGGGTGTTACATGGATGTGGGCAAAATCATCAGTCCTTAAATCTAATTCATTGATATAAATTATACTTGAAGAAAAAATTTTAAAGAAATATTCATACTACAATTTTGCTCTTTGAGCTCATGTCTCCATAAATGCCTACCTGCAATTTTTACTCCTGATGAGTACTTGAATATAAAATTAAATTTTATTTACTTACAAAATTTGTGGCTCAGTTTATTTAACCACAGGTATGCATTTAGTACCCATGCTAGGCATTGTTATGTGTCCTGGAAATACAGTGATAAAGTTTTTCCCAGGGATCAGCCTAAAGTCATCTTCAAAGAAAGCAGTCTGACAGGGGCTGAAAACTAGGGGCAGAGGAAAGAGATGTATATGGCCAGCCAGAGGAAACACAGACTACATGAAGGGAACTCTTGATAATAAAAATTGAAGTTCTGATGATTAAATGAAATTAGGCAAAAAATTACTGAAATAAGTTTTGTGAATAAAAATCACACTGGAGAATAATCAGAAAAGTCACAGGACCTGCTCTTTTCATCAAAGAGGTGCAAACAAAAAGAGAGGAGGAGCAAACCCCCAAAAGACAACTTTACCTAGTAGTATGGGTAAAGGATAAAGACTGTTGTTAATTTTGGTGTTAGTATTGGTGGTGGTAGTTGACCTCTTTACTTATTTTGCACTTTATCAAGATCTACTCTTTCAACCTAAGTTATTTGTGTTCATTTCTCATACTGCCATTGTCGAATAGAACTTTCTGTAATGATGGAAATATTCTAGAGCTGAGCTGTCCAATTTGGTAGCCCCTAGCCACGTTTGGCTTAGTACCTGAAATGTGGCTAGAGTTACTAAAAAACTGGACTTTAAATTTGATTTAGTTTTATCAGTTTATATTTAAATAGCCACCTGTGGCTAGAGGCTACTATATTAGACAAGTTATTTTTGAAGTTACACATATACTGATTGATGTAACTACAGCACCAAACTAAAGGCATTGAAGTTCTCTGTAAAATATTACCTTGGCTCTAGATGGTGAATTTGTACACTTTTTTTCCCATGAAAATATATTTGGCTTTATTGGATAGTATACCTTTTTAACCTCTGTATCTCAGACTCTGTAGGGAAGCTCATAACTTTTCTTTCATCATTTCTCATAAGGCCATGGGATCTCACCGCTGAGGAATCAAACACTTATGGTACTCATGGTTCCTTCAGTAATTTTTATTTGTGCCTGAAGTACTGGAACAGGGCTTCCCTAGTAGCTCAGTGGTGAAGAATCTGCCTACCAATGCAGGAGGTGCAAGTTCAATCCCTGGATCAGGAAGATTCCCTGGAGAAGGAAATGGTAGCCCACTCTAGTGTTCTTTCCTGGAAAATCCCATAGATAGAGGACCCTGGTGGGCTATAGTCCATGGGGTTGCAGAGAGTTGGAAATAACTTAGTGACTAAACAATATCAACAACAAAAGCACTGGAAAGGCTACTGGTGATTATAATCGTGTGGTTCCTACCTTGCATGGAGTTTACTTCCTGCTTCAGGGGTCTTCTACTCTGAGAGCCTCAAGGAAAACCAGGTTAAGTAGTTCTACTCTAGACGTCAAGGAGAAACTTACATTCTTCTCCTTCTACTCCTTCCGTCCTCTCCATTTCCTTCACTTAGCGTCCTTATCCTTAGGCTAGTCTTCATGGATTTTATTTTTCATCACAGTGGTACAATCTAAAGCAACATTTCTACAGGCTTTTTGTTGAACATTCAGTTCACATGGTCATAAACTTTATGTCAACTTAAAATCCAGTTATCAGAATTTTAAATAAAATTCCTAGTATCAAAAATCATCCATTACAATGAGTATATTATTTCAGTGACATTATTTACAAATTGTGCCAGCCCATGTGTTTACCTCTGGAGGCAGCTTGACTTAGAGTTCTGATTCCCTTCTAAATGGAGTTAAACGTAGAGATTAAAAGCAAGGGTTCCCTGGGTTAGCATGAGTGGTTTCAAAACCTGCTTCCACCTCTGCTAACTGTGTGACCTTGAGTAAGTTAGTTAGAAATGTGCTTCAGTTTTTCATCTATAAAATATAGAATCAATTCTATAATATTATTATGAGGATTAAATGAGATAATGCACAAAAGGTTCCAAGAAGAGTGTGGGGCCATAGGACACACTCCATCAGCACGAACTATCACTTCATCACATATGGATTCCTCCTTGCTTAGTCCACTAAATTAAAAAAAAAATCAACTCACAATTACAGATTGTTAAGATTAGAAACATTTGTTGATTTTGTCAGATTGCTCTGGATATTCATATTAGATTGGACCCAGAAACACTAAGAACATTTTTCAGTGAAGAAATCAGTACTGTGTCAAGTGTTGACAAGGTAGCCAGCTCCACTCACTTGAAATGTGGGAGAAAAAAAAATGCTTCAACCTCAGAGATTAAAGCTAGTAGTTTCCTAATACAGCTTTTGTTTTTTTCATTTGGATGTGGAAAGCATTTCTTAGTTCTCTTTGCATGTGAGATTTTGTTTTGCTTTGCTTTGCTTTCCTCAATTCTTAATACATGAATTTCTTTCTCTAATGAAAGAAGGAAATTTCTAAATGTAAGAGAAGAATCAAGATCTCCATGATTGACTTTAGTGCCAGCTCAGTCTTTTTTTAAAAAATCCAAATATCTTATCCTCAATAATAAACATGGTGATAATATTGTCCCTAAACCAGTAAGTTCTGGCTATATAAATGCTGATAATGTTGCTGAAACATATCACCGGAGCAATTCACTGACAATTATAAAATTGGCCTAATGAAATTTCCAGTGTCAATAAGAAAGTCTCAATGTCATCCCTTGTTTTGGAACCTAAAATTTGCACCTTTAACTTGGACAGTCAGAGAGATTTTGTAAGACCAGTGTTATGTAATTGCTTCTCTTCTTGCACAGAATGGTGAAAACACATATCCCCATCACTGAGATTTGTTCACATTTCCTTCAATAATTCCTTCAATTCTTTCATCAAGATCATGTGACATTTTGTTAATCATTAACTTCCCTGGGAAATATAATAATCATAAAGATAGAAACAACATTCACTAGCAAGTTTCCACGAATTTATTATAGTTTAGCTAATTGGTCATTTTGTGATTTTTGTTAACAACTAAGGCTTTAGTGCTGGCAGCCTAAATGATTCAGGATTTAGAAGTGGAGATTCTAAAGAAACAAAGTTTTGATTAGCCACCAACTTCTGAAATTTCTCTGTATGCTCCCATAACACCATACACTATTCATACATCATCTCACATTTGTGTAACTGTTTAATTTTTCTCTTTCCCACGGAACTTGCAACCCAGAGAAGGCAAAGCCTTTTTTGTTTGGTGCTGTGTAGCCAGTGACTAGCAGACTGCCTTGTACCTAGTGAGATCTCCATGCACATTTCTCAACCATATAAATGAATAAGTGAGCAAAGCAGTCCAAATTGTAAAGAAAAACTTAAGACAAAAATTTATTATGGAAACTAAGCTGTCTTTCATGTATCACAATAATGAGTTGTTGAAAGACCATCATGTAAATTATAGTATTTCAACATTCTATTTTATTGCTTGTCTTTTCCAAAATTAAACAAATGCATCTTACTGTAATTACGGAGAAGGCAATGGCACCCCACTCCACTACTCTTGCCTGGAAAATCCCATGGACGGAGGAGCCTCGTAAGCTGCAGTCCATGGGGTCACTGAGGGTAGGACACAACTGAGCGACTTCACTTTCACTTTTCACTTTCCTGCATCGGAGAAGGAAATGGCAACCCACTCCAGTGTTCTTGCCTGGAGAATCCCAGGGACGGGGGAGCCTGGTGGGCTGCCGTCTATAGGGTCGCACAGAGACGGACACGACTGAAGTGACTCAGCAGCAGCAGCAACATATACATTTTTTAGACATAATGCTATTTATACTTAATAGACTAGAGTGCAGTATTAACAAAATTTTTATAAAAATTTATTTTCAGTTGGAGGATAATTGCTTTACAACATTGTGTTGGCTTCTGCCATACACCAACGTGAATCAGCCATATGTATACATGTCTCTTCTCTCCTGAACCTTCTCCCTACCCCTATAGGTTGTCACAGAGCACCATGTTGAGTTCCCTGTTATACTGCAATTTCCCATTAGCTATCTATTTTACACATGGTAAATAAAAGACGCTTACTCCTTGGAAGGAAAGTTATGACCAACCTAGATAGCATATTCAAAAGCAGAAACATTACTTTGCCAAAAAAGATTCGTCTAGTCAAGGATATGGTTTTTCCTGTGGTCATGTATGGATGTGAGAGTTGGACTGTGAAGAACGCTGAGCACCGAAGAATTGATGCTTTTGAACTGTGGTGTTGGAGAAGACTCTTGAGAGTCCCTTGGACTGCAAGGAGATCCAACCAGTCCATTCTGAAGGAGATCAGCCCTGGGATTTCTTTGGAAGGAATGATGCTAAAGCTGAAACTCCAGTACTTTGGCCACTTCATGCGAAGAGTTGACTCATTGGAAAAGACTCTGATGCTGGGAGGGATTGGGGGCAGGAGGAGAAGGGGATGACAGAGGACGAGATGCCTGGATGGATCACTGACTCAATGGACGTGAGTCTCAGTGAACTCTGGGAGTTGGTGATGGATAGGGAAGGCCTGGCGTGCTGCGATTCATGGGGTCGCAAAGAGTCGGACACGACTGAGAGACTGATCTGATCTGATCTGAATGCATACGTTTCAGTGCTATAGGCACTGGGAAATCAAAACATTTTGGTGACCTAGTTTATTGAGATATTCATTTTATTGCAGTGGTTTGGAACTGAACTCACAATATCTCCTAGGTATGCCTGTTTTCTTGCCAAAAATCAAATCTGCATCTTATCAAGCTTCTAGATCAAATTTCCAGTTTATCTGATCTACAGGGGACAGGGGAACATGCTAGTGACACCAAATGTAATAAATCCAGGCTATAGGAAATTCTAACAAATATACAGCTCAGTTCTCTCCTCAAATATATGGCAAGGGGGAAGGAAGAAGAAGGAAAAACCTATGGTTTGAAAAAGATTTAAAAGAAGTACCAACCAAATGCAATGTACAAACACTTTGGGATTTGAAAAAATATCATAAAATAACACATTTTTTAAACTATGAGAGAATAATGAAAGTTTGAATACTAAATAAACTATTTGGTTTTAATTAAGAATTATTGTTAATTCTTTCAGATATGGCAATCAGTTCAGTTCAGTTGCTCAGTCGTGTCTGACTCTTTGCGACTCCATGAATCCCACCAGGCTAGGCCTCCCTGTCCATCACCAACTCCTGGAGTTCACTCAGACTCACTTCCATCGAGTCAGTGATGCCATCCAGCCATCTCATCCTCTGTCATCCCCTTCTCCTCCTGCCCCCAATCCCTCCCAGCATCAGAGTCTTTTCCAATGAGTCAACTCTTTGCATCAGGTGGCCAAAGTACTGGAGTTTCAGCTTCAGCATCATTTCTTCCCAAGAAATCCCAGGGCTGATCTTCTTCAGAATAGACTGGTTGGATCTCCTTGAAGTCCAAGGGACTCTCAAGAGTCTTCTCCAACACCACAGTTCAAAAGCATCAATTCTTCGGTGCTCAGCCTTCTTCACAGTCCAACTCTCACATCCATACATGACCACTGGAAAAACCATAGCCTTGACTAGACGGACCTTTGTTGGCAAAGTAATGTCTCTGCTTTTGAATATGCTATCTAGGTTGGTCATAACTTTCCTTCCAAGGAGTAAGCGTCTTTTAATTTCATGGCTGCAGTCACCATCTGCAGTGATTTTGGAGCCCCCAAATATAAAGTCAGCCACTGTTTCCACTGTTTCCCCATCTATTTCCCATGAAGTGATGAGACGGGATGCCATGATCTTCGTTTTCTGAATGTTGAGCTTTAAGTAAACTTTTTCACTCTCCACTTTCACTTTCATCAAGAGGCTTTTTAGTTCCTCTTCACTTTTTGCCATAAGGGTGGTGTCATCTGCATATCTGAGGTTATTGATATTTCTCCTGGCAATCTTGATTCTAGCTTTTGCTTCTTCCAGCCCAGCGTTTCTCATGATGTACTCTTCATAGAAGTTAAATAAGCAGGGTGACAATATACAGCCTTGACGTACCCCTTTTCCTATTTGGAACCAGTCTGTTGTTCATGTCCAGTTCTAACTGTTGCTTCCTGACCTGCATACAGATTTCTCAAGAGGCAGGTCACGTGGTCTGGTATTCCCATCTCTTTCATAATTTTCCACAGTTTGTTGTGATCCACACAGTCAAAGGCTTTGGCATAGTCAATCAAGCAGAAATAGATGTTTTTCTGGAACTCTCTTGCTTTTTCAATGATCCAGCAGATGTTGGCAATTTGATCTCTGGTTCCTCTGCCTTTTCTAAAACCAGCTTGAACATCTAGAAGTTCATGGTTCACGTACTGCTGAAGCCTGGCTTGGAGAATTTTGAGCATTACCTTACTAGCGTGTGAGATGAGTGCCATTGTGCAGTAGTTTGAGCATTCTTTGGCATTGCCTTTCTTTGGGATTGGAATGAAACTGACCTTTTCCAGTCTTGTGGCCACTGCTGAGTTTTCTAAATTTGCTGGGATATTGAGTACAGCACTTTCACAGCATCATCTTTTAGGATTTGAAATAGCTCCACTGGAATTTCACCACCTCCACTAGCTTTGTTTGTAGTGATGCTTTCTAAGGCCCACTTGACATCACATTCCAGGATGTCTGGCTCTAGGTGAATGATCACACCATCATGATTATCTGGGTCGTGAAGATCTTTTTTGTACAGTTCTTCGGTGTATTCTTGCCACCTCTTCTTAATATCTTCTGCTTCTGTTAGGTCCATACCATTTCTGCTCTTTATCGAGCCCATCTTTGCATGAAATGTTCCCTTGGTATCTCTAAGATATGGCAATAGTATTGGTAAAAATCTTTTAGAGATACACACTGAAGATACATATGGAAGAACTGTAATACCAAAAAAAAAAAAAAACCAAACTTAATGAACCAAATTACTACAGTGGTGTGGTCAACCACTCAGAACCAGACATTCTGGACTGTGAAGTCAAATAGGCCTTAGAAAGCACTGCTGTTAATAAAGTTGGTGGATGCAATGGAATTCCAGTAGGACATTCAAAACCCTAAAGGATGATGCCATCAAGGTGTTACATTCTATATGTCAGCAAATTTGGAAGACCCAGCAGTGGCCACAGGACTGGAAAAGGTCAGTCCTCATCTCAATTCCCAAGAAGGATCATGCTAAAGAATGTGCTAACCATCGGACAATTGTACTCATGTCCCATGCTAGTAGGCGAAAGCAATGGCAACCCACTCCAGTGCTCTCACCTTGAAAATCCCATGGATGGAGGAGCCTGGTTGGCTGCAGTCCATGGAGTCTCACAGAGTTGATCATGAGTGAAGTGACTTAGCAGCAGCAGCAGGAGCACATGCTAGTATGGCCATGCTTAAAATCTTGCATAATAGTCTAGGCTTCAGCCTTATATGAAACAAGAACTTCCAGATGTTCAAGCTGGGTTTAGAGAAGGAAGAGGAACCAGAGATCAATTTGCCAACATTCACTGGATCATAGAGCAAGCTAGGAAATTCCAGGAAAACATCTACCTCTCTTTCATCAACTACATAAAGCCTTTGACTGTGTGGATCATAATAAACTGTGGAATGCTCTTCAAGGGAGGGGAATACCAGACCATCTTACTTGTCTTCTGAGAAACCTGTATGCAGCTCAAGAAGCAACAGTTAGAACCCTGTATGGAACAACTGATTGGTTCAAGATTGACAAAGGAGCACGGCAGGGCTATCTGCTGTCAACCTGTTTGTTTAATCTATACACTGAGCACATCGTGAGAAATGTTGGGCTGGATGAGTTACAAGCTGGAATCAAGATAGGCGGGAGAAACATCAACAACCTCAGATAGGCAGATGATAACACCCTAACGGCAGAAACCAAAGAGGAACTAAAGAGCCTCTTGATGAGGGTGAAGGAGGAGAGAGGAAGAGCTGGCTTAAAACTAAATATTAAAAAAACTAAGATGGTATCCAGTCACATTACTGCATGGCAAATAGGGAAAATGTGGAAGTAGTGACAGAATTCCTCTTCTTGGGCTCTAAAATCACCACAGACTGTGACTGCAGCCATGAGCTCAGAAAACTGTCAGAAAAGCTTCTTGACAGGAAACCTATGACAAACTTAGACAATGTGTTGAAAAGCAGAGACATCACTCTGCTGACAAAGGTCTGTATAGTTGACTTTGGTCTTCCCAGTGGTCAGTACAGTTGAGACAGCTAGACTATAAAGAAGGCAGAATACCAAAGAACTGATGCCTTCTAACTCTGGCAGTGGAGAACACTCCTGAAAGTCCCCTGGACAGCAAACAGATCAAACCAGTCAATCTTAAGGGAAATCAACCCTGAATACCCTTGGAAGGACTGATGCTGAAGCTGAAGCTCCAGTATTTTGGTCATCTGATGTGAACAGCCAACTCATTGGAAAAGCCTCTGATGCTGGGAAAGATTGAAGGCAGGACAAGAGGGCATCAGAGGATGAGATGGCTGGATGGCATCACCGATGCAATGGACATGAACTTGGGTAAACTTCGGGAAATGGTGAGGGACAGGGAGGCCTGGCGTGCTGCAGTCCATGCAGTAGCAAAGAATCGAACACAACTGGGCGACTGAACAACAACACCGAAGTATTTACAAATAAAGAATATCATCCATGGGATTTGGCTCAAAGTAATCTAGCTGAAGAAGGTAAAGAATATATAGATAAACCATATTTGATCATTATTGAGGCTGGGTAACAGGCATATGCAGATTTATTATAATGTTCTTGCTACTTTCATGTGTGTTTTAGTATTTCCATAATAAATAATGTTAAAAGAGGGATAAAACAAGCAGAAATAAACACTGGAACCAGTCCAGGCTTGTGGTTAAGAATGCACCTCTCTAATCAAGTGCTTGAGGTTGAATTCCACTTACCAGCTGAGTGACAATAACAAGTACTAAATGTTCTTGCTCCTCAGTCTCCTCATCTGTTCAGTGGGGGTAATAATGGTACTTTTCTAACAAAGTTGCCAAGATTCAGTGAATTAATACCTGTAGAGCACTTAAAACAGTGATGGATATCTAGTATATACTAATACATGTTAACCATTTGAGGTGAAGTCATCCTAATAACCAGGAATTCATTTTGAAACTCAACTGGAAAACATTCCAACTCTAATCATTTGGTAGTGTTAGAGGAAAACAATAGAATGAGAAAGACTAGAGATCTCTTCAAGAAAATTAGAGATACCAAGGGAACATTTCATGCAAAGATGGGCACAAAAAAGGACAGAAATGTATGGACATATCAGAAGCAGAAGATCTTAAGAAGAAGTGGCAAGAATACACAGAACAATGATACAAAAAAGATCTTCAAGACCCAGATAATCTTGATGGTGTGATCACTCACTCATCCTGGAATGGGTAAGCCAGACATCCTAGAATGTGAAGTCAAGTGGGCCTTAGGAAGCATCACTACAAACAAAGCTAGTGGAGGTGATGGAACTCCAGTGGAGCTATTTCAAATCCTAAAAGATGATGCTGTGAAAGTGCTGTACTCAATATCCCAGCAAATTTAGAAAACTCAGCAGTGGCCACAAGACTGGAAAATGTCAGTTTTCATTCCAATCCCAAAGAAAGGCAATGCCAAAGAATGCTCAAACTACTGCACAATGGCATTCATCTCACATGCTAGTAAGGTAAATGCTCAAAATTCTTCAAGCCAGGCTTCAGCAGTACGTGAACCATGAACTTCTAGATGTTCAAGCTGGTTTTAGAAAAGGCAGAGGAACCAGAGATCAAATTGCCAACATCTGCTGGATCATTGAAAAAGCAAGAGAGTTCCAGAAAAACATCTATTTCTGCTTGATTGACTATGCCAAAGCCTTTGACTGTGTGGATCACAATAAACTGTGGAAAATTCTGAAAGAGATGGGAATACCAGACCACCTAACCTGCCTCTTGAGAAGCCTGTATGCAGGTCAGGAAGCGGCAGTTAGAACTGGACATGGAACAACAGACTGGTTCCGAATAGGAAAAGGGGTACGTCAAGGCTGTATATTGTCACCCTGCTTATTTAACTTCTATGCAGAGTACATCATGAAAAACACTGGGCTGGAAGAAGCAAAAGCTAGAATCAAGATTGCCAGGAGAAATATCAATAACCTCAGATATGCAGATGACACCACCCTTATGGCAGAAAGTGAAGAAGAACTAAAGAGCCTCTTGATGAAAGTGAAGGCGGAGAGTGAAAAAGTTTACTTAAAGCTCAACATTCAGAAAACGAAGATCATGGCATCCGGTCCCATCACTTCATGAGAAATAGATGGGGAAACAGTGGAAACAGTGGCTGACTTTATTTTGGGGGGCTCCAAAATCACTGCAGATGGTGATTGTAGCCATGAAATTAAAATATGCTTACTCCTTGGAAGAAAAGTTATGACCAACCTAGACAGCATATTAAAAAGCAGAGACATTACTTCATCAACAAATGTCCATCTAGTCAAAGCTATGGTTTTTCCAGTAGTTATATGTGGATGTGAGAGTTGGACTGTAAAGAAAGATGAGCACCGAAGACATTGATGCTTTCAAACTGTGGTTATGGAGACGACTCTTGAGAGTCCTTGGACTGCAAGGAGATCCAACCAGTCCATCCTAAAGGAGATCAGTCTTGGGTGTTCATTGGAAGGACTGATGTTGAAGGTGAAACTCCTATATTTTGGCCACCTGTTGCAAAGAGCTGACTCATTTGAAAAGACCCTGATGCTGGGAAAGATTGAGGGCAGGAGGAGAAAGGGATAACAGAGGATGAGATGGTTGGATGGCATCACTGACTCAATGGACATGAGTTTGGGTGAACTCTGGAGTTGGTGATAGACAGGGAGTCCTGGCATGCTGGTTCATGGGGTCGAAAAGAGTCAGACACGACTGAATGAACTGAACTGAATAGCTTCCTGAAGTCTTGAAATGAGTATGATTTTTGAGGCCAAATGTGGGTACAATAAGGAAGGAGAAACTGGATGCATGTGGTGATATTTATCAACTCTCCTCTGTGAAGCCTAAGAACCAATGGCGGGAAAGTGTTCATAAAATTACAGCACTTTGTAACTGGAATCTGTTGTCCCCTTTTCTTTTACAAGGAGATAGCTGGGGCCCAGAGAGGTCAAGTAATTTGGTAAAAATTACACAGTTGGCAATTAACTATCGCTGTTGCTAAGTCACTTCAGTCGTGTCCAACTCTGTGAGACCACATAGACAGCAGCCCACCAGGCTTCCCCGTCCCTGGGATTCTCCAGGCAAGAACACTGGAGTGGGTTGCCATTTTCTCTCCAATGCATGAAAGTGAAAATTGAAAGTGAAGTCACTGAGATGTGTCCAACTCCTAACAACCCCGTGGACTGCAGCCTACCAGGCTCCTACTTTCATGGGATTTTCCAGGCAAGAGTACTGGAGTGGGTTGCCATTGCCTTCTCCATTGGCAATTAAACAGTCCCTAGAATCCAGATCTCAGGATTCCAGTAAGTTGTGTGTTTCTTATATTCCAGCATGGCTCCAGTGTGGGAAAGACCATTCATTCATGAAATCAATTATGACTTTAGAGCTGTAAAGTATCTTCTTGGGGGATATCCCTAAATATTGGGAAACAGAGAAAGAAATCAGTGTGGTGGGGCTGAATGGGTCTGAAACAGACAACTAGGCCATCATTGCCTGGTTAGTAGGAAATTGAATCATTCCCCAATTCTTTGTTTTGCACGGTTTTGAGTTTCTGAAGGATTTTGTTTTTCAAGCCTTAGGCAGTGGTGCCCGAAGGCACTAGTTCAGGTCTCTGGTTTCCTTCATGGCTCATGAGATCCCTCCAAAAACTCAAAAATGACAGTAGTGTGGATCATTTTTGAGGTCTGTTCAGAAGCATCTGAAAACATCATTTATTTGCCTTGAAATAAAGGAAACATTTGTTTTATTTGAGAGTGTCCTAACTGTTCACAGGAAACATCCAAAATAAGCATATTTTTTTTCCCCAAGAACAGCTTTCAAGAAGGGTGTATATTTCTTGCACTGCCAAGAACAAAGCTTTCATCTGTGAGAGACTTGAGATGTTACACTTGTTAAAGTGTATTTCACAGGCATATTAGACTTATCTCCTAAAGTCAATTATTCTTGAGAAATTTCAGTGGCTAAGTTGAAGAAATGTTCACAAGGAAATTAAAACTGAAATTATTATTCAAAATTTTGCTTTCAAAAAGCACTGTTAATCAAAATGGGCTTTTACAAAGATCAGTCAACGTTTTTTATGTCCCCTCACCATGTACATGGCTGATGGGAAAGAAAACTATAAAAAAGTTACTACTCTTAGCTACCGTTTACACAGAGAGAAGAATTTTGGAATCTAAGTAGTAATTACAACAAAGTAGTTTGATGTCTTAAAAACAAATTTTTCAATAGCAAATATGCCTGCAAAGATTCTCCAGGCAAGAACACTGGAGTGGGTTGCCATTTCCTTCTCCAATGCATGAAAGTGAAAAGTGAAAGTGAAGTTGCTCAGTCATGTCCGACTCTTAGCGACCCCATGGACTGCAGCCCACCAGGCTCCTCCATCCATGGGATTTTCCAGGCAAGAGCACTGGAGTGGGGAGCCATTGCCTTCATTTATGCCTAATTTTGTAATATCATACATTGGTAATTTGGAACATTCTGGTTTACTTAGTTATACAGATCTTCCAAATACTAACACAAAGTCACATTTATTAGTATCACCACCAACTTCATCAGAAAAGTCTTCAAGTATTTGGAAGCTGTCAAACCCATGGTGGCGGATAAAATTCTCCAAGATTTGAATTTTCTCCTTAAAATTTTAATTGTATCATTGGCATCAGATAGTTGTTTTCCCCAAAGTGACAAACTGGTTTCACTTGTTTTTGAGAAAATGTCTGCCAAATACCCAAGTCTGAATAACCATACTGTGTCATTCCTTCTTTCAAAAAAAACAGTATATTTCATGAATAAAGTGTTGAGTTCAGTTCACAACTCAAATAATCACACAAATGCTTTTCCTCAAAAACAAGAAGTCATTGTATCTCATTCTGTACAGAAGTGTTTTATGTGTCCTTCCCATTTTATTACAGAATATTTAGAAGACTTGTATGAGCTTTGCCTGTTTTGTTTGTTTTGTTTTGTTTACTATGACTACTAATACAATCTGGTGCCCTGCACTGATTCATGCAAAAGGACTGGCAGTTTTACCCATCAACGATTTTACACCATAAGTGTATTATTATGAAAATAGTTTTGATCTCATGGATTCCTGATAGGACCTCAGAGGGTCTCCAAGGATCTGCCGATTGCTGGTGATGCTTCGAAAACTTAATTCTGATTGAGTACGATTTGAAATACAGATTACAAGAGAGTGACAAGGATGAAAAATCTTAGGCTCTGTGAAGGAGAGCTTAATTCTTACTTGGTTTATGTCAAATGGAATGGAAGAATATTTAATGGAGAATATCTTTGGGTCAGGCTGTACACTACAGGTCAATAATAAAATGAAGGAATTTAATGAATAAATATCTAATACAAAATGAAAAACCAAATTAAATATTATAAAAGCATTTTGTATCTGAAATGTAAAAAATACATTTGTATTCAGTTATTATTATTTCCTTTTTACTCTGGGAATAACTTGATTAGATAATGCCTCACTGGCAAATTTAGGAAAGTTCTTGCAGAATATATAAGAATGAGAATTCTTTTTTCTAAAATTGCATTTTTTTTATGCAATTACATTTCAAAGAAATGTAAATCTGTGGCTTCAATTTGTCAGTATTAAATAGCAACTAACCTCAGAATTTGGGGAAATTTTATCCCCAAAGTAATGTACGAGATAAAGCCAATTTCAGGGCAAATGTAGATAGTTTGGTAAAATAAGTTTGATCAACTGGAAAGGACATTTTTGCACATTGGCACATTAAATATTTATCAAGAAAACTTGGTTTTGAAAAGATTTCTCAGATGAACTTTTGTCAGGCAGGTAATCACTGTCTATTTTTAAAAACTTTTCAGTTCAGTTCAATTCAATTCAGTCACTCAGTAGTGTCCAACTCTTTGCAACCCCATGAATCGCAGCACGCCAGGCCTCCCTGTCCATCACCAACTCCCGGAGTTCACTCAGACTCACGTCCATCTAGTCAGTGATGCCATCCAGCCATCTCATCCTCTGTCATCCCCTTCTCCTCCTGCCCCCAATCCCTCCCAGCATCAGAGTCTTTTTCAATGAGTCAACTCTTCACATGAGGTGGCCAAAGTACTGGAGTTTCAGCTTCAGCATCATTCCCTCCAAAGAAATCCCAGAGCTGATCTCCTTCAGAATGGACTGGTTGGATCTTCTTGCAGTCCAAGGGACTCTCAAGAGTCTTCTCCAACACCACGGTTCAAAAGCATCAATTCTTCGGCGCCCAGCTTCCTTTATAGTCCAAATCTCATATCCATATATGACCACTGGAAAAACCATAGCCTTGACTAGATGGACCTTTGTTGGCAAAGTAACGTCTCTGCTTTTGAATATGCTATCTAGGTTGGTCATAACTTTCCTTCCAAGGAGTAAGCGTCTTTTAATTTCATGGCTGCAGTCACCATCATTTCTAAGCACAAAAGTGAAGCCTTTTCCTAATATGTAGAATGTGTTTTGCATTTTGTTTTTAGTTAAAAAGGAAGAAAACAGTGAGAAAGACCATAGGAAATTTCTCTTAATGCCATGTTTCCATTTCATACCTTTGGGGATTTGGGGGGGAAAAATACACATTCACCGTAAAAAAAAAAAAAAGAAAAGAAAAGATAGGAACCAAAAAGTGGTAACAAATTCTCTCATTAAGTGGTTAATTAAATATTATTAACTCAGTAGGAATGAAAGTGTGAAAGGTTTTGTATTTTTTTCCTTATCATTATCTTAACTAAGCTAAGCAACAGTTTTATTTTCTGTCTCACATTGATACATAGAAGACACAAAGCTTTCCCATGTTAATCTCACAGCCAGTGTAGACTTCATAACATCCTGCCCCAGGTCCAGTCATGTGAACAAAACTTGAAGTTCCTTGGAGAAAGTATTCTCTACAGCTTCACTCCTTCAATATACTCCACTCTTCTCCCACTATGGTCATCCCTAAGGTTCTTCCACTATGTTTTCGTTCTTCTTGTTTGCTTTTTCTTTTTTTTTTATGTGACAGCTTCCAAGTTTTTATTTTATTTTATTTTTTACCTTTACAATATTGTATTGGTTTTGCCACGTATCAAAATGAATCCACCACAGGTATACATGTGTTCCCCATCCTGAACCCTCCTCCCTCCTCCCTCCCCATACCATCCCTCTGGGTCGTCCCAGTGCACCAGCCCCAAGCATCCAGTATCGTGCATCGAACCTGGACTGGCGACTCGTTTCATATATGATATTATACATGTTTCAATTCTCCCAAATCATCCCACCCTCTCCCTCTCCCAGAGTCCAAAAGACTGTTCTGTGCTTTTTCTCCGTATAGAAAAGTTAACATTATCTAAGTGTTTTCCTTTTGTCTTTAAAAATTTTTGAGCATAATTTTAATGTCTACATATTACACCCTCTGTTGTATGATTATTCCATAACTCTCCATTCTTCTTGTATTTGGTTTTCATAAACCTGACTTTCACATATCAGATTCTTTTTAAGCGTGTACATTCAACGTGCATTACTCCTCCCCTATAGTGTTTCAAGAGTTTTAGCTGTTACATAAGAAAGAATTTAGTATCAAAAAGGATAAGTTAGAAAACTCCTTTTAAAATTGCATCAAAAAATAAACAAAGTATTTAGGAATAAACCAGACCAATGAGGTGAAAGACTCACATGCTGAGAACTACAAAATATTGATAAAGGAAACTGAAGTTGTTTCAAGGAAATAGAAAGATACCCCATGCTCTTAGATTGGAAGAATTAATATTGTCAAAATTGCCATACTACTAAAAGCAATCTACAGATTTAATTAAATCCCTATCACACTGCCCATGGCATTTTTCACAGAACTAAAACAAATAATCCTAACATTAATCAGATCAGATCAGATCAGTTGCTCAGTCGTGTCCGACTCTTTGTGACCCCGTAAATCGCAGCACACCAGGCCTCCCTGTCCATCACCAGCTCCCGGAGTTCACTCAGACTCACGTCCATCGAGTCAGTGATACCATCCAGCCATCTCATCCTCTGTTGTCCCCTTCTTGTCTTGCCCCTAATTCCTCCCAGCATCAGAGTCTTTTCCAATGAGTAAACTCTTCGCATGAGGTGGCCAAAGTACTGGAGTTTCAGCTTTAGCATCATTCCTTCCAAAGAAATCACATTAATATAGAACCATAAAAGATCCAGAAGTGCCAAAGCAATCCTAAGGAAAAAGAACAAAGGCATAACCCTCCCAGAATTCACACAATACTACAAAGCCACAGTGATTAAAACATGATGGTATTGGCACAAACACAAACATACTGAACAATGGAAAAGAACAGAGAACCCAGAAATAAACTCACACAACTATGGTTGATTTTCAGCAAAGGAGGCAAGAATATACAATGTAGATAAGACAGTCTCATCAGCAAATGGTGTTGGGAAAGCTGGACAGCCTCATGTAAATCAGTGAAATTAGAACACTTCTTCACACCATACACAAAAATAAACCCAAAATGCCTAAAGACTTAAATATAAAATATGATACCATAAAACTCCTAGAAGAGAATATATGCAAATATTTCAAACTTAGAAGCTTTTGCATAAAAAGGAAACCATAAACAAAATGAAAAGACAACCTATGGAATGGGGGAAATTTTGCAAATAATGCAACCAGCGAGGGCTTAATTTCCAAAATAGACAGCTCACACAACTCAGTATCAAACAAAATAAAACAACCCCCCACAAAAATGAAAGAATATGTAAATAGACATTTCTCCAAAGAAGACATACAGATGGCCAATACGTACATGATAAGATGCTCAACATTGTTAATTATTAGAAAAATGCAAAGCAAAACTACAGTGAGGTTCAAATGGCCATCATTAAAAACTCTACAAATAATAAATTCTGGGGAAGGTACAGAGAAAAGGGAACGCTCTTTCATTATTGCTGGGAATGTAAATTGGTGCAATCACTATGGAAAACAGTATGGAGATCCCATAAGAAACTAAAAATAAGTTATAATATGAGCCAGCAATCCCATTGCTGGGCATACATCCAGAGAAAACTCTATCATCATGTATCACTCAAAGAGATACACAAGGGACTTCCCTGGTGATCCAGTGGCTAAGACTCCATGCTCCCAATGCAGGGGGCCCAGGTTCGATCCCTGGTCAGGGAGCTCAGTTCAGTTCAGTCGCTCTGTCGTGTCCTACTCTTTGTGCTGACCCCATGGACGGCAGTATGCCAGGCTTCCCTGTCCATCACCAACTGCTGGAGCTTGCTCAAACTCACGTCCATCGAGTTGGTGATGCCATCCAGTCATCTCATCCTCTGTCATCCCCTTCTCCTTCCACCTTCAGTCTTTCCCAGCAACAGGGTCTTTTCAAATTAGTCAGTTCTTCCCATCAGGTGGCCAAAGTGTTGGGGTTTCAGCTTCAACATCATTCCTTCCAATGAATATTCAGGACTGATTTCCTTTAAGATTCACTGGTTGGATCTCCTTGCAGTCCAAGGGACTCTCAAGAGTCTTCTCCAACACCACAGTTTAAAAGCATCAATTCTTCAGTGCTCAGCTTTCTTTATAGTCCAACTCTCACATCCATACATGACTACTGGAAAAATCATAGCTTTGACTAGATGGACTGGTCAGGGAACTAGATCCTAAATGCTGTAACTAAGAGTTTGCATGCTGCAACTAAGAGTTCACATGTTGCAATGAAGATCAAAGATCTTGCATGCTCCAATTAAGACCCAGAACAGTCAAATAAATTAATAAGTACATGTTTTTTAAAAAGATACATGCACCTGTATGTTCATAGCAGCACTATTTACAATAGCCAAGACATGGACGCTACCTAAATATCTGTGGACAGAAAAATGAATAAAGAAGATATGGTATATATATTGTTGTTGTTTAGTCACTAAGTCATGTTCAACTCTTTGTGACCTCATGGATTGTAGCCCACCAGGCTCCTTTGTCCATGGGATTTTCCAGGCAAAAATACTGGAGTGGGTTGCCATTTTCTCCTCCAAGGGATCTTCCCAACCCAGAGATCACACTTGCATCTCCTGCATTGGCAGGCAGATTCTTTACCACTGAGCCACTTGGGAAGTCCCAGAAGGGACTATTCAGTTCAGTTCAGTTCAGTCGCTCAGTCATGTCCAACTATTTGTGACCCCGTGAATCCCAGCACACCAGGCCTCCCTGTCCATCACCAACTCCAGAGTTTACTCAGACTCATGTCCATCGAGTCAGTGAGGCCATCCAGTCATCTCATCCTCTGTCGTCCCCTTCTCCTCTTGCCTCCAATCCCTCCCAGCATCAGAGTCTTTTCCAATGAGTCAACTCTTCACATGAGGTGGCCAAAGTACTGGAGTTTCAGCTTTAGCATCATTCCTTCCAAAGAAATCCCAGGGCTGATCTCCTTCAGAATGGACTGGTTGGATCTCCGTGCAGTCCAAGGGACTCTCAAGAGTCTTCTCCAACACCACAGTTCAAAAGCATCAATTCTTTGGTGCTCAGCTTTCTTCACAGTCCAACTCTCACATCCATACATGACCACTGGAAAAACCATAGCCTTGGCTAGATGGACCTTTGTTGGCAAAGTAATGTCTCTGCTTTTGAATATGCTATCTAGGTTGGTCATAACTTTCCTTCCAAGGAGTAAGCGTCTTTTAATTTCATGGCTGCAGTCACCATCTGCAGTGATTTTGGAGCCCAGAAAAATAAAGTCTGACACTGTTTCCACTGTTTCCCCATCTATTTCCCATGAAGTGGTGGGACCGAATGCCATGATCTTCGTTTTCTGAATGTTGAGCTTTAAGCCCACTTTTTCACTCTCCACTTTCACTTTCATCAAGAGGCTTTTTAGTTCCTCTTCACTTTCTGCCATAAGGGTGGTGTCATCTGCATATCTGAGTTTATTGATATTTCTCTCAGCAATCTTGATCCAGCTTGTGCTTCTTCCAGCCCAGCATTTCTCATGATGTACTCTGCATATAAGTTAAATAAGCAGGGTGACAATATACAGCCTTGACGTACTCCTTTTCCTATTTGGAACCAGTCTGTTGTTCTATGTCCAGTTCTAACTGTTGCTTCCTGACCTGAATACAGATTTCTCAAGAGGCAGGTCAGTTGGTCTGGTATTCCCATCTCTTTCTGAATTTTCCACAGTTTGTTGTGATCCACACAGTCAAAGGCTTTGGCATAGTCAATAAAGCAGAAATAGATGTTTTTCTGGAACTCTCTTGCTTTTTCGATGATCCAGCAGATGTTGGCAATTTGATCTGCTTCCTCTGCCTTTTCTAAAACCAGCTTGAACATCTAGAAGTTCATGGTTCACGTATTGTTGAAGCCTGGCTTGGAGAATTTTGAGCATTACTTCACTAGCGTGTGAGATGAGTGCTATTGTGCAGTAGTTTGAGCATTCTTTGGCATTGCCTTTCTTTGGGATTGGAATGAAAACTGATCTTTTCCGGTCCTGTGGCCACTGCTGAGTTTTCCAAATTTGCTGGCATATTGCTCAGCCATTAAAAAGAATGAAATAATGCCATTTACAGTAACATGGATGGACCTAGAGATTATCATGCTAAGTGAAGTAAGTCAGAGAGCCAAATATCATATGGTGTCACATATATGTGGAAGCTAAAAAATGATACAAATGAACTTATTTACAAAACAGAAACAGACTCACAGAAATAGACTCAATCACAGAGAACAAATGTATAGTTACCAAAGGGAAAGGTGGAGAGGGATAAATTAGGACTCAAGGATTAGTAGATTCAAACTACCATATACAAAACAGATAAACAGAAAAGTCCTAGTGTATGGAAGTGAAAGTGTTTAGTCTCTCAGTTGTGTCTGATTCTGTGCGATCCCATGGACTGCACAGCCTGCCAGGCTCCTCTGTCCATGGGGATTCTCCAGGCAAGAATGCTGGAGTGGGTTGCCAATCCCATCTCTAGGGATCCTCCCGACCCAGGGGTTGAACCTGAGTTTCCTTGCATTGCAGGCAGATTCTTTACCGTGTGAGCTACCAGGGAAGCCCACAAGAAATTATATTCAATATCTTGCAATACACTGTAGTGCAAAAAAAAAAAAAAATCTGAAAAATATATAACTGAATCACTTTGCTGTACACCAGAAACGAACAACTATATTTCATTTTAAAAAATAAGAAAGAGTTTAGCTCGTCTGTGTCCCTGGTTCATGGGAGGGAACCTCTAAATCCTTGGAATTTCCTGAGTGGTAGGAGTGTCTGTTACTCATGGCGGCCACATGGAACTACCCTGAATTTATGTTAACAAAGTGACTCATGCTGGCCCCTGGGTAGGTTCTGGCCATGAGAGAAAGACCAACTCTGTTACCAGAGGGTTGCAAAAAGGGAAGTGGGGCTGGTGATCCAGCTTAATTACATGTTCAATGATTCAATCAGTCATGCCTACATAACAAAACCCCAATAAAACTCTGAACACAAAAGCTCAGCTGAGTTTGTTGTGATACACATTAACGTAGGGAGATACTTCCATAGTGTTCAAAGCAATAGAGACATCAAGAATGATGCACAGTGCAATGTGCCACTCCACTATATTAAATATATTAATTATGAAGATCTTTGCCCAGCCCTAGCTAAAAAAAAAAAAAAAAGGATTAAATGAGTGGTAAAAGTGAAAGATAGTTTTTTATGTGTTGAGCAGTACAGAGGAGGAAAAATTTTCCTCTGCCCATCTAGGGATTTTTGGCTGGTCTGTTAATTAAATTGGCATAAGACAGATTCACAGAAAAACAAATCTAATTATAAATGTATGGGATCCCCATTAGAAGATGAAACGCAAGGGCAAGTCAGGCAGTTGAGGTTTATTTGTCATCCTGAGCCAAGAAATGAGATAAGGGCTTGGGACTTCAAAGGGAAAGAGGATAGGTTACAAGACTGTAAGAAGAGCAGATAGTTGATAATTAGATGTTTGCTCTGCCATACAGATATGCCATTCAGATAAAAGTTATCTCTGGTAATAGCTCTCTCTCTCTCTCTCAGTAAGGCTCCCTATCTAAATTCTTTTAGGAAGTTAAGGGAGAGGTAAGAGAGCTGTGTTTTGTTTTGTTTGAGTCTAATGGGGTGATTTACTTCAGCTCGAAATAATCCGTTGTCAAATGTGGCATATTTGTGGGTCACTTATTCTGCTCCCCTTCAACAGACAACTGAGAGTCAAAGGATGGATACTGTGCGAGTTAATTTTCCTAGAATCTCAGCTGAAGGGGACAGGTGAGTGGTAGAGTGACGAGGGTTAAAAGGGTAGATTTATATGGAGAGGTGTGCGATTGGAAGGCAACAATGGAGAAAGACCACAAAAGAGAGAGGACAGCTGATTACTTAACTTCTCTAAAGAGGGTGTTGGAATATATATATATAATAGAGTTAAGAGAAAAAAGAAGATAGGACCTCTGAGATAACTGAGCTTTTCCCTAGAAATATTCTTCAGATTGAGTTTATTCATTGTCATTAAACAGACTACTTAATCCAGACTGAAGCATACATACTTCAGTCCTCTGCTACACGGGTTGCTCCCAGTGAGTTATTGTAGGTGTTCCTGACATCCTTGCCTCAGTCAGATGAGCTGATCTATACATTCTCCTAGGTCTAGAGTCCATCATCGCCTCCAGGACGGTTCTTGCTGTTCTCCCTACTAAACTAATTCTTAGTCACTAAGGGTCACCAGGATATTCCAGTTTCCTTTATTTAGAGCATGAAAAGCACTAAAGCCAATTATCCAGTAGAGTCCTGCTTCCCTCATGAAGGTGCATTCCAATGATTTTTCTAGAGAATGTCACTTCCTCCTTGTGCATGTGCTACCTGGGATAGGCAGCAAGAGGAACTCATTTGTCCAATAAATGGAGTCATGTTTTAAAGGCCCACTGGAAATATTCTTGAAAAACACTGTGATGAGTTAAGAGCAAATGAATCAGAAATATAAGGATTGGATTTCCCTGGAAATACATATGAGCTGAAAAAAATGAAGGGAGGGAAAAATTTCCACCCAATGTCCTTAAGAAAGAACTAGACTGTGCTGCCAAGAAATGACAACCTGTTTTTCCAACATTCAAATGTCATTTGAATTCCCTGCCTTTCCTTTTCAGGAAGTGAGGGAGTGAAAGTCACTCAGTCGTGTCTGGCTCCTCGATCCCATGGCCTGTTGCCTACCAGGCTCCACGCTGTGGAGCTGTGGAATTTTCTAGGCAAGAATACTGGAGTGGGTTGCCATTTCCTTCTTCAGGGGATTTTCCTGACTCAGGGGTCGAACCTGGGTCTCCTGCATTGCAGGCAGATTCTTTACCATGTGAGCCACCAGGGAAGTCCAGTCACCTGACAAAAAATGATAGATGCTTTTCTCCACTCTGAAGTATGACTTTATTAATTCAAATAAGTATGGTCCACACTTTCTTCCCACTACACAGACTAAAGGGACACCTAGAGTCTTACAAGAATAGCTGGTAAAGCAGCGGGAGACAGATAGCTCTCCTGAAGTACCGAAGGTCAGATAAGCCTTTGCTCAAGCTTCTCCTATGGCCCTATGGGATTACAATGCCACTCAAAGTTAACATGGAGAACTTCAACCCGTGATAAAGCTTACATTTCTGGAGGTGAAAGTATGGAGAATGAGGTAAGGGGAGCACAAGATATGTCCCCTTTGCCTGCTGGTTCACTTGTACTATTGGGCTTCCCTGGTAGCTCAGCTGATAAAGAATCCATCTGCAATACAGGAGAACCCAGTTCGATTCCTGAGTCAGGAAGTTACCCTGGAGAAGGGATAGGCTACCCACTCCAGTACTCTTGGGCTTCCCTGGTGACTCAGATGGTAAAGAATCCGCCTGCAATACGGGAGACCTGGGTTCGATCCCTGGGTTGGGAAGATCCCCTGGAGGAGAGCATGGCCACCCACTCCAGTATTCTTGGCTGGAGAATCCCCATGGACAGAGGAGCATGGTGGGCTACAGTCCATGAGGTTGCAGAGAGTCAGACATGACTGAGCAACTAAGCACAGCACAGCACATAATAATAGAATAGTTGCTCCCTGGGCTTGAGTGACTAAGCATATCAGTTAACTTTGTGATATATTACACAAAATTTAGTAGCTTAGCATTTCTCAAAATCCTATGGTTTGCCCAGGAGGTCCTCTAGGTCTGGGGCAATCGTTTTGCTTTTGTTAGTAGTTGCATTATTCTTATGTTTCACAGTATAAACCATACTGTGATGGATATCTTTGTAAACAAACTTTCTATTGAATCTCCTTTCAATCTTTTGAAATGTGACTGTTGTGTCACAGGGCATGAACTATTCCAAGGATTTACATTTCTGAATTATGTGTCAGGAAGATTCAAGTGTGCATTCCCAGAAGAGGATGACAGGGTCTGAGTCTAGCCCCACTCGGAGTTCTCCTGCAGGGCGGCTGGGAACAGACATGTTGATAAGCAAAAGATAAAATAAAAATGAGGTGAGAATGCTTTATTTTAATTTTCATCATTTTGATTATTTGTCAGTTTGAATACTTAAAATATATTTACTGACCTTTCCTTTTTCCATAAACTGTATCCTCATGACCTTTCACTTTTTTGTGTGTGCTGAATTTTAGTCTTTTTATCACTGTTTTATAAAACCTCTTTGTATAAGACTACTGAGTCACATTTGTCATATCTATGATATATTTTCCCCTATTCTGTTATTGGACCATAAAGAAGACGGAGCGACAAAGAATTGATGCTTTTGAACTGTGGTGCTGAAGAAGATTTTTGAAAGTCCCTTGAACAGCAAGGAGATCAAATCAGTCAATCCTAAAGGAAATCAATCCTGAATGTTCATTGGAAGGACTGATGCTGAAGCTGAAATTCCAATACCTTGGCCACCTGATGCGAAGAGCAGACTCATTGGGAAAGACCCTGATGCTGGGAAAGATTGAGGGCATGAGGAGAAGGGGGGAACAGAGGATGAGATGACTGGATGGCATCACTGACTAAATAGAGTTTGAGCAAACTCCACAAGATGGTGAAGGATGGGGAAGCCTGGCATGCTGCAGTCCAAGGGGTCACAAAGAGTCGGACATGGCTGAGCAGCTGAACAACAACAAATAAACACTGTTATTCACATTATGTTTTTGATGGTATTTCAAACTTGCAGGTGCATAAAGCTACCAATATTTTCCCTTTTGATTTTTCCTTTATTTTTATACTCAGATCTTTTTTCATTCAGAGGTCAGAAATTTGAGCATTTTTCCTATTATTTTTAAACATTGACTTCTCTAGTCCAACTTAAATTCCTTTTGCTATACAGTGTAAATTTAAACCCCAAACATATTTCTCCTGAATAACTCATTTTCCCTGCACCCTCTGTTGACCAATTCATATGTTCTTCAGAGTCTTATGATGTATCCCGTATCACAGACTAAACTCTCATATCCATATGTCTACATCTCTACTAGAACATCTGCATAATTAGTATACAAAAGTTAAACTCCTTATTTTCTATACCATCCTTGCTCTGCACTGCCCCCCTAGACTTCCTTTGTTACAGAATGGGATGTCCATCCTTCTATTTCCTCATAATTTCTCTTTTTCTCCACATCCAACCCATCACCTAATACAGACACCCTACTTTGAAAATAAAGTCAGAATCTCACCATTGTTCTTACCTGCACTGCATTAACCCTGGCTCAGAAACATCATCTCTTGCTTAAATTATTACAAACACCTCTTAACTGCTCTATATACTTCTCAAAAGAGATCAGAATGATATATCAGATTATGTCCTTCTTCTACCTACAGTTTCTAATAGATTCTTTTCTCATGCATAATATCTGTGAGGTGACTATACTAGTCTATGAGGTTTCTCTCTCACCTTCTGTCCTAATAGTTGACCCCTTTCTCACTTATGTCCAACTGTATTGGTACCAACTACAAATTGGCACTTGCCGTATACCTCTACAAGGATCAAATTATGAACTACTATAGCTACTGACCTTCAACACCCCCTGAAAGGAACTCAGGGAGCAAATCAGGAATGAGTTACTCTGTGCTCTGGGAAAAAATGGCAGGACAGGCCTTCAGATAGTTAGGTATTTTCAGGAGAAGATTTTATGAGCTCAATTCTTGCATCTGCTTATATCTAGAAAAGCATTCAAATCCTTCACAGTGACAGGACTAGCAATAACTTTCACAAGACTAGCAGCAACATTCTGCAAAAATTCTGTGTTTGATTGCATGTACTCCCCTTTCATCAAAATTATATGTGTACTGACCCCCCACCTGCCCCACTCCCTCTTTGGAGTAGTTTCTCAGAGCTATCTGAAATGCTGTCTCTAGGGTAATAGTCCTTATTTTACCCTGAATAAAACTTAACCCAAGACTTTCATTTTTTTTTTCAGTCAACAGTGGTCTCTTTGAGGAGTCCAAGAATGCTTTGGTTCCATAGCCTACACTCTTGCTGTTTCCCCTACTGGAATGCCCTCATTCCAGGTAGATGCATGGTTTCTCCATCACTCCTTTTAGTCTTTGCCAAAGTATCACTTTCTCACTGAAGCATTTGCTATCCACATTATTTAAAACTGCACATTACATCCCCTCCTCTTATGCCCAAAATCAAAATCTCTGCTCCCTCTTCTCTACTTTGTTTTTTCCTGTTTTTTTCAGGATTTATAACCAAATCACACCCTATATTTTGATTTTGTTTATTGTCTTCTTCTCATTCTAGAGGGTGACCTTGAGGGTAGTAGGGTTATCATCAGTTTCCAAATTTTTATACTTTTTAATCTCATCAACATATTCTTTAAAGTTTTCACCTTAATGCTTTGAAAATAAAATAACCCTGAGTGTTGCAAAGGCAGAGGAACCAGTGATCAAATTGCCAACATCTGCTGGATCATCAAAAAAGCAAGAGAGTTCCAGAAAAACATCTATTTCTGCTTTATTGACTATGCCAAAGCCTTTGACTGTGTGGATCACAATAAATTGTGGAAAATTCTGAAAGAGATGGAAATACCAGACCACCTGACCTGCCTCTTGAGAAACCTATATGCAGGTCAGGAAGCAACAGTTAGAACTGGACATGGAACAACAGACTGGTTCCAAATAGGAAAAGGAGTACGACAAGGCTGTATACTGTCACCCTGCTTATTTAACTTATATGCAGAGTACATCATGAGAAATGCTGGGCTGGAAGAAGCACAAGCTGGAGTCAAGATTGCCAGGAGAAAAATCAATAAGCTCAGATATGCAGATGACACCACCCTTATGGCAGAAAGTGAAGAGGAAGCCTCTTGATGAAGGTGAAAGAGGAGAGTGAAAAAGTGGGCTTGAAGCTCAACATTCAGAAAACGAAGATCATGGCATCTGGTCCCATCACTTTATGGGAAATAGATGGGGAAACAGTGGCTGACTTTATATTTTGGGGCTCCAAAATCACTGCAGATGGTGATTGCAGCCATGAAATTAAAAGATGCTTACTCCTTGGAAGGAAAGTTATGACCAACCTAGATAGCATAATAAAAAACAGAGATATTACTTTGCCAACAAAGGTCCATCTAGTCAAGGCTATGGTTTTTCCAGTGATCATGTATGGATGTGAGAGTTGGACGGTGAAGAAGGCTGAGCACGGAAGAATTGATGCCTTTGAACTGTGGTGTTGGAGAAGACTCTTGAGAGTCCCTTGGACTGCAAGGAGGTCCAACCAGTCCATCCTAAAGGAGATCAGTCCTGGGTGTTCATTGGAAGGACTGATACTGAAGCTGAAACGCCAATACTTTGGCCACCTGATGCAAAGAGTTGACTCATTGGAAAAGACCCTGATGCTGGGAGGGATTGGGGGCAGGAGGAGAAGGGGACGACAGAGGATGAGATGGCTGGATGGCATCACCGACTCGATGCACATGACTTTGGGTGAACTCTGGTAGTTGGTGATGGACAGGGAGGCCTGGCGTGCTGTGATTCATGGGGTCACAAAGAGTCAGACACGACTGAGCGACTGAACTGATGGGACTAGATCATACTTTTATGAGAGTCTTTTTTGTTTATTTGCTCTTGTTGAATGGAGAAATATGGTGTGAAAGGACAGAAAATTATTACATAATGTCCAGTGCCCTACACATTACATAAGTCTTTTAAATTAAAAAACTTGATGGTGGACTACCAAGAGTATTATGGATTTTTCATATTTAAAGTCTTCCATGGGGGAATCTTGAGTCACTTTGTAACAATTCTCAAATTTTACTATGAAACAGATTGCATGCTAAAATTGTTTATGGACTTCCCTCCTTTTTTTCCCATTATAAGAATTTCACTCTAAATTCAATGATACATCCTGAAAATTACCATATCTAAATGAAAATGTGATATATAACTAGGTCCTTCTCCCACACTCCACCTCATCAAATTGCCAGTTTTCCAGAAATTAAACTTAAAAAAATTAAGGCCAACTGTTGGAAGAATTTTCTTTAATGTGAAGGTGGAAAGTTTAATTCTTTTTTTATAAAAATGTGGCATAATTATTCAGCTATAGTTTTAAAGAAATATCCCAATTAATTAAGAGCTTAAAACAACCAAATAAAAAATCAAATACAATGGAACTCTTAAACTACAATGTACATGTTAGTGATGGGGCCAGCATCCTGCCTTCCTGTTGATTTTTCCATTAGGGCTTGTTTTCCACTAGGCATTATTTTTAGCTTCATATATTTATCATTCCTATAATTAAATGCTAGGTAGTAAAAAAATCAGAATGGCCTTTGCTCATTTTAACCATGTCCTTTCTATTTTGAAATACAATGTAAAGAGAAGAAAGAGAGGTACCTGCGGGAAAAAAACAAGGACATTTCTCTCAGTTCAGTTCAGTCGCTCAGTCGTGTCTGACTCTTTGTGACCCCATGAACTGCAGCATGCCAGGCCTCGCTGTCCATCACCAACTCCCGGAGTTTGCTCAAACTCATGTCCATTGAGTCAGTGATGCCATCCAACCATCTTATCCTCTGTCGTCCCCTTCTCCTCCTGCCCTCAATCTTTCCCAGCATCAGGGGCTTTTCAAATGAGTCAGCTATTCACATCAGGTGGCCAAAGTATTGGAGTTTCAGCTTCAACATCAGTCCTTCCAATGAACACCCAGGACTGACCTCTTTTAGGATCTACTGGTTGGATCTCCTTGCAGTCCAAGGGACTCTCAAGAGTCTTCTCCAACACCACAGTTCAAAAACATCAGTGTTTTGGCACTCAGCTTTCTTTATAGTCCAATTCTCACATCCATATATGACTACTGGAAAAAACATAGCCTTGACTAGATGGACCTTTGTTGACAAAGTAATGCCTCTGCTTTTTAATATGCTGCCTAGGTTGGACATAACTTTCCTTCCAAGGAGTAAGCGTCTTTTAATTTCATGGCTGCAATCACCATCTGCAGTGATTTTGGAGCCCCCAAAAATAAAGTCAGCCACTGTTTCCATTGTTTCCCCATTTATTTGCCATGAAGTGATGGGACCAGATGCTATGATCTTAGTTTCTTGAATGTTGAGCTTTAAGCCAACTTTTCCCCTATCCTCTTTCACTTTCATCAAGAGGCTCTTTAGTTCTTCACTTTCTGCCATAAGGGTGGTGTCATCTGCATATCTGAGGTTATTGACATTTCTTTAGGTCAGTTTATAAACATGGGAAGTAGTGCTTTCATTAATAAGAAAGCAATGTTTCCTCCTCCCTCTTTTCCCTGCTCTCAAGTTCCTCCCCCAATTGCCTTTCTGCTCTTTCACGCTTCCATCACTCAATCCAAAGAGTGAAGGTTCTCTAGCTCCTCAGTTGTACCTTTAAGATTTACCATGAGATGGGGTTCCCTGTTGACTCAGCTGGTAAAGAACCTGCCTGTCAAAGCAGGAGACACAACAGACAAGAGTTCAATCCCTGGGTCAGGAAGATCTCCTGGAGAAAGAAATGGCAACCCACTCCAGTATTCCTGCTTGGAAAATTCCGTGGACAGGGGAGCCTGGTTGTCTATAGTCCATGGGATTGCAAAGAGTCGGATACGACTGAACATCCGTGTACACACACCAAACAAAGACAGTATCAAAATACATTTTATCATAAGACCCACAAATACTTTTCTAACAAATATACAATACCATATATGCATAACATAAAATCACAACCACGGAAACTATTACCTTGGAAAAATAAGCCTAAATCTATAATTGTCTCTTTAAAATTTTTTTCAGTAATAATGCTTGTTACTTGTACATTTATTTTGTCAAACAGAAAATCAGTCATTGATACCAGAGTTTTAAGTAAAATTTATGAGAAAATTACTTCAAACTAAGGAAATGCTCTGCATAAGCCTAACTTCTATCTGAAAATTATGTAAGACTGTTATTATTCAATCAGTGATCAAACTTGTAGACAACATGAAAGGCTCACTGTGACACCCCAGGATGCAGAGGGTGCCGTACTAATACATGTTAATAGATGCCATAGGATGAAAGGGTCCCCTAATGAAATGAGATTGGAAAATTCTAGGTTAAAGAAAATTAAACACATTTCTGAGAGCACCTCAGGAGTACTCTGCCATTTAATATGCTAATGTGCAACATGAACTTGCAAAAAAGAGGCAGTAACTATAGAATCTTTTGTTCATGGAGTATGTCCTTGAACTGGAAGTCTCTTGTGGAAATAGTCTCAGAATCTGACAGAGAATTGACCATTTTAGGGAAAAAAAAGTTCTATTTCTTACTATATATTTTTATAACACATTATAATACATAATTTATCTAAGAGAAATATAATTATAGGAAATTAAGCATGAAAACACCATGGCAACATTCTTTCTTTCTTTACTTATTTCCCCGGATGTCAGTAGATATTCTTGGAATTTAATAAGGAAAAAACAAGGCGTGCTACCTCAGAGAACAGAGAAGCAGCGGCTATGGAATGTTGGAGAAGAAATCAGCCTCAGGGTGTTGATTCAGAGTCTGGCAGGGGAAGGATGAGAAGAGGATGAGAGTGACCTCTTGTGGGCAGAACCTCCTTTACTTCACCTTTGTTTACTCTTCTTCCAGAACCTCATATAGTGTCATGAATGTAAAGTGATAAAAGTTAAAGGCCATTTTCTTAATCTTGATTTTCTTCATTAACAAACCTCTTCTAAAATTAAGTCTCATTTACTTGTATGTTCCTCTCATTTCAGTTCAGTCACTTAGTCATGTCTGACTCTTTGTGACCCCATGGACTGCAACACGCTAGGCTTCCCTGTCTATCACCAACTCCTGGTCCATGTCCCAGTCAAACTCATGTCCATCAAGCTGGTGATGCCATCTAACCATCTCATCCTCTGTCATCCCCTTCTCCTCCCACCTTCAATCTTTCCCAGCATCAGGGTCTTTTCCAAATCTATCATTTAGGAGTTTGCTTGCCTGCAAGTGATAAAAACTTAAAGCAGTAGACTAGAAGTTTAACTATCTTCATTAAAAGAAGCCTATGTATACAAAGCTGCCAAGTCAGTTCCATGATTGCCAAGGCCCTCAGCACAGGGCTTCCACCTCACTGTCACAGAGCCTGCAAGACTATGTCCTTGCTCCAGCTGATATGAAAGAGGAAAGGAAAAACAAAGCTAGCCTCTTCATTTAAGGATGCTTCAAGAATTTGTACATAGATCATAATACAGGGAGAAGGCAATGGCACCCCACTCCAGTACTCTTGCCTGGAAAATCCCATGGATGGAGGACCCTGGAAGGCTGCAGTCCATGGGGTCGCTGAGGGTTGGACACGACTGAGAGACTTCACTTTCATTTTTCACTTTCATGCATTGGAGAAGGAAATGGCAACCCACTCCAGTGTTCTTGCCTGGAGAATCCCAGGGACAGGGGAGCCTGGTGGGCTGCCGTCTATGGGGTGGCACAGAGTCGGACATGACTGAAGCGACTTAGCAACATGATACAGGTGAGTGGGAAATGAAGTCCTTATTGCAAGGGACCGTGGGCTCAGCTAAAACTTGGGACTTTTATTATTATAGAAGGAGGGAATACCACAGTATGTAATCAAGAAAGGTATATTAAAGATAAATTTGACATAAAATAAAGAAATTTAAAATATATGAAAGACTGAGAGAGAGTGGCCAGCTAGAAGAAAATGCTTAGCTTGAACCTTTGAAAGTGCAATCAAATGTTTCTATCTCAAAAGCACCATTCAAAGAAAGACCATTTACTTCCCTTGTCGTCTCTTCTTCTTTCCGAAGTATGTTAGGGAGTCAGAAAGGAGATGAGTAGAAGTACCATAGGAGCTGAGAAGAGTATGTTAGTCACTTTTGGAAGCTGCCAGACCACCACCAGCCCCAGTTTGGGGAAGGTAAGTTGTGATTTTGAGTAAAATAAGTTGTGTTATTACATGAAATTGTACAGTTTTCATTACCAAATTGTGACAGTTCTACCACTGAAAGTGATCAGGGGATGTTTTAGTATCAATAGGAGATCATATATCCTAGGTGTGCCTGAAGGTTTTATCCAGGAGCAGGGAAAGAATTTTCCTACTGAATAAAGGTTTAAGGGATGATGGCATCTGGTCCCATCACTTCATGGGAAATAGATGGGGAAACTGGAAACAGTGTCAGACTTTATTTTTGGGGGCTCCAAAATCACTGCAGATGGTGACTGCAGCCATGAAATTAAAAGACACTTACTCCTTGGAAGGAAAGTTATGACCAACCTAGATAGCATATTCAAAAGCAGAGATATTACTTTGCCAACAAAGGTCCATCTAGTCAAGGCTATGGTTTTTCCTGTGGTCATGTATGGATGTGAGAGTTGGACTGTGAAGAAGGCTGAGTGCCGAAGAATTGATGCTTTTGAACTGTGGTGTTGGAGAAGACTCTTGACAGTCCCTTGGACTGCAAGGAGATCCAACCAGTCCATTCTGAAGGAGATCAGCCCTGGGATTTCTTTGGAAGGAATGATGCTGAAGCTGAAACTCCAGTACTTTGGGCACCTCATGCGAAGAGTTGACTTATTGGAAAAGACTCTGATGCTGGGAAGGATTGGGGGCAGGAGGAGAAGGGGACGACAGAGGATGAGATGGCTGGATGGCATCACTGACTCGATGGACATGAGTCTCAGTGAACTCCGGGAGTTGGTAATGGACAGGGAGGCCTGGCGGGCTGGGATTCATGGGGTCGCAAAGAGTCGGACACGACTGAGCGACTGAACTGAACTGAACTGAACTGAGAGATAAAAGTAAAGACCATTTGTCTTTATATGCTGTGAGTATTGCTTGTACTCACCCATGATTACAATAACTACCTCACAGGGTTTTTTGTGAAGATTAGGTAAAAGGGGAATGCAAGAAAGCCAGAAGAGAACAAGGCATAAAGAAGAACTAAATAAATACTGGTTTCCTTCCCTTGATTCATAGTGTTCATCCAGCAAATATGTACTTAATTTATACTATCTGCCAGTTTTGTTTTTCAGGATAAAGACATAAATGGGGGAAATCATAGAGAAAAGTAAAAATTAATTTGAAAAAAAATCATATCTCAATTTCCTTGTCTAAAGAGAATTTAATTTATCTGACTCACTGCCACCTGGAGGCAGCTGTTGAAATTTTAGATACAATTCCCAAGAGGGACTTCAGAACTTGAGGCTTGAAATTTTAACCCCATTTTATTAACAAAGTCATTCTATAACATACTTCTTGAGTTTTTTGTGAGGTCATTTAGTTATTTTTTTGCTAAATGCTTTTGCCAACCCAAATGGGTCCATGCACAGATATGACTGGGCCTGAAACCATTTCCTAGGGGTATTAAGCTAGGTATTAAGCCATTTTCCATTGTGTCAAATGAAGGTGGAAATTTCAGTTCTCTCAATTAACATGATGAATTGCGCTTGCCTTTTCTGTTTTCCTAGTCTCTAATGTATACAAGCTTTATCTTTAGTGACACCTAGTGGTTCCACATGGTAATGACAACTCTTTTTGATGCTTTCTCCGGCTGAGTAACAGGTCAAGAGGGACTAGGCTTAGGTTTGTTTTTCATTTTACCTTGTCAAATAGTCTGTGAGAAAAATTATGTATCATGGCAATTCAGATAACCCCACTTACTGCTTGTAAAATAGAACTGATATCTGTGCTCCTATAATGGGATGTCAGGAATCTCTGGAAATGAGGTGATAATTCTTTCAAGTGGTTATAACTGTAAAGTAACTCCTTTTCCCTCCACTGGAAAGCTATGGAGGCATTACAAACCAAGAATTTGGACAGAAGAGAAACTCTGTCGATTGTTTCATTTCCGTCACTGGAGCAGAGACATACTATGGAGATTTTAGGAAGGCTGAAGGGAATGATTCACGTTTTTTCTGTATGGTTTGAGCTTGTGATTATTTTTTTTTAAAGAAGAATGAAAACCAGAATTTGACATTCAAGATTTGAAATCCATTTCAAAATCATTTTATAACAGACCCAATTGTGACTCAGCAGTTATTTATCTTACTCTTGTCTTTTCTTTTCTGTTCACCCATAGATTATAAAAAATTGAACAGAGTCAAGTGAATTACCAGAGAACAGAACCCAAACCATTATGACGTTCTTCTCTTTTCCTGAGTTCAAATAGAGAAAACCACCCAAATAATATAGCAAACATTCATGTGTCCATGTTTTCTTCATAAAAGAATAAATACTATAAATAAACATGGGGAAAGTTGCTCTTATTTTTTTATTCCAAATCTCCATCACTTGTGCATAGGTATTTACCCTCCCAGCCTGTGTTTTGTAAAAATAATTTTCTTTCAATATATACACATATCAAAAATATTAGTGTGTTTTATATGTCTTAATTATATAAATATTTTTACTGTAGGTATAATTCTACAATTTGGTTTTTGTAGCTATCCATGTACAGATTTTATACTTTTAGTCCATATTTTAACTGCTGAGTTCCACTGTACAGAGATCACAATTAACTGTCCATTCTCTTAGTATAACATATTTTTACAATTTTTTTCCTATTAAAAGTAAGGCTGTGTAAGTACTTTCATAATGGTGGAGTCTGTGCGTGTGTGCTAAGTTGCTTCAGTCATGTCCGACTCTTTGTGACCCTATGGGCCATAGCTCATTAGGCTCCTCTGTCCAAGGGATTCTCCAGGCAAGAATACTGGAGTGGGTTGCCCTTCCCTCTTCCAGCTGATATTCCAGACCCAGGGATCCAATCCTCTTCTCTATGTCTCTTGCATTGGCAACCAAGTTCTTTACCACTGGTGTTACCTGGTAAGCCCAATGATGGAGTAAAACCTCTAAAATTTATTCTTCTATAAAAGCAATGAGAACACTAGCAAAATCTAATTTTTTATAACTTGGGGGATTAATTAATGCAATCATGTAAGAAATGTTTATTTTTAAAAATAGCTGAAAACCAAGAACCCCAATACCATGGTAGCTGTGAAAATCAGCAGCCTAGCCACTGCTAGAGAGGGCAGAATATGTTTGTAGATTTCCCAAATCCTTTAGGGAACGATTACTGTTTGAGTTTTTTGTTATCTCCCTGAGAACTTACCGTTCATAGGACCTGTCACTGTTTTACCTGACTCAGAGATTTTTCAGTGCAAACAGCTTTATTCTCAGAGCAATTGCCCAAACCAATCAGTGGTAACTGTTTAACATGTATCTCCCAGAGGTGGCAATACCAGCTGGAGCAAGTAAGAGGCTGACCAAGAAGAGAAAAATTGGAAAATAAGTGCCCATAGGAGGTTTTGAAAGCTCTGACACATTTCTGGGAATCATGTTCAGGGCTCTGCACATGCCAGGGAAAAACCTGAGAAGGTTCTAATCTCTTACCTCTGGGCAACCTTAAGGCTCTGCAATCAGGGAGCAAAGGCTAAGGCAGTGTTGTAAACTGCTGGAAGTGTGGAAGGCATTCAACAACAACACATGCACACAGACAGAGCTCCTTGGCAAAGGAAGGAAGACTTAGTGGTTCAAAACCCTTAAGAAAATCTCTGTCTAATCATTAGCTGGTAGCTCAGCTGGTAAAGAATCTGCCTGCAATGAAGGAGACCCTGGTTTGATTCCTCGGTCGGGAATATCTCCTGGAGAAAGGGATAGGCTACCCACTGCAGTGTTCTTGCCTGGAGAATCACATGGACAGAGGAGCCTGGTAGGCTGCAGTCCATGGGGTAGTGAAGAGTTGGACACGATTGAGCAACTAACAGAGCACAGTCATTAGCTAACTGAGCAAAGAAAGTGGCCATATGTGACCAAGAATATGAACTTTACAGACTTAGTCCAGGAAAGTCACTACATTCACACACAAAAAAAAACACCACCAACAATAACAATAATGAGCATAACAACAAACTCTGAGAGGGGAGCAATATGATCACTAGAGCTGCTATTAAGTTATTTTAAATATCCATATTTTAATGAAAATTATGACATGCAATAAAAAAGGAACTATGGTCCATATGCAGGGGGAAAAAAAGACCAATAGAAATGGTTGCTAAGAAAACCAGATGTTGTACCCACTAGACAAAGACTTTTAATAGACTGTAAAAAATATAGTGAAAGAACTAAAGGAAACTGTGTTTTAAAAAATATATAAAAACAATGTTTCTCTTACCAAATAGGGTGTATCAAAAAGGAAATAGAAATTATACAACACAGTCAAATAGAAATCCTGAAGTAAAAAGTATAACTAAAATGAAAATTTTACTCAGAGGGGCTAACAGCAGATTTGAATAGCAGATGATAAAATCATCAAACTTGCAACTAGGTCCGTTGGGGTTATCCAGTTTTAAAAGCAGAAATTTGAATGAATGAGGAAAAATAAACAAAGTTTCAGAGACTCGTGGTATATCATCAAGTATACTAAAATATGCCTAATATGAGTAACAGAAGGAAAGGAGAGCGAGAATATTTGTAGAAATAATGGCCAAAAGCTTCCCAAATTTGACCCAAAAAGCCATTAACCTCCACACACGGAAGTTCAGAGAATGTGAAACAACATGTCTAAAGCCAAAATCAAAGAGAAAATCTTAAAAGCAACAAATGAAAAGCAGTTCACTTATTTTATAAGATACTGTCATAAGATTAACAGCTGGGTTGTCATCAGAAACACAGATGGCAGAATGTAGTAGGGTGATATGTGGAAAGGGCCGGGGTGGGGGGGGGAATTGTCAACGAAGGTTTTTATATCTGGCAAAATTATGCTTTAAAAATGAAGAAAAACCTTTCCAAAATTGAAAAGATCATAAGGGAATGCTCTGAATAATTTCCATCAGGTTATATAACATATGAAATGGAGAGATTTATAGAGACACACACCGTCAAAACTGACTCAAAAAGTAGGAAAAAATGGAACAGAACTATAACAAAAGATTAAATTAATAGTCAAAAACCTTCCTATAAAAGAATGTCAGAACCAAATTGCTTTAATGGTTCAGTTCAGTTCAGTTCAGTTGCTCAGTCGTGTCCGACTCTTTGCGACCCCATGAATCGCAGCACGCCAGGCCTCCCTGTCCATCACAAACTCTCAGAGTTCACTCAGACTCATGTGCATCGAGTCGGTGATGCCATCCAGCCATCTCATCCTCTGTCATCCCCTTCTCCTCCTGCCCCCAATCCCTCCCAGCATCAGAGTCTTTTCCAATGAGTCAACTCTTTGCATGAGGTGGCCAAAGTACTGGAGTTTCAGCTTTAGCATCATTCCTTCCAAAGAACACCCAGGGCTGACCTCAAGTTCTACCAAATGTTTAAAGATAATTTTACACCAATTTTATAAACTCTTTTAAAAAAAGTAGAAGAGGACTGAACATGACTGACTAATGCAATGAGGCCCTGATATCAAAATCAGATGAAGACATCTAAAGACAACTTCAGACCAGATTTATATCTCTCATAGTTATAGCTGCATAGGTAGTGCTGATGGTTGTACAGATCTGTAATTATAATTAAAACTACTGAGTTGTACACTTTTAAATGGTAAATTTTATGGAATGTAAAATATATCTTAAATTTGTCATAAAAATAATGCTGCAGTGAATATCCCTCCCCGTGCCTCCAAGTTTGCAAATTCCATGAACATTTCTGTCTATGGACCAACAAATGAAAATTCTGGCATGCAGTTTTTCAATTTTTCTAAAATGTGAAAATCACTCTACAAAGTAGCTATGTCATTTGTACTTCCTCCAGTGGTGTGAGAAAGTTCCAGTTTCTTTGATCTTTGCCAATATTTAAATAATCAGTTTTTAAATTTTACTTGCTTTTAGTTTTTATTTTTACTTATTTGTTGTGAAATGGTACTTTACTGGTTTACATTTCTGTGACTTTGAGGAAGATTAAGCATCTTGTAGTCTATATTGACCATTCACTTTTCCTCTTCTGTGAATTTTCTACTCATATCCTTTGTCCACTGGCTAACAAGCTGTTGGTTTGCAGAGCTACCTTAAGTGCTGATAACATAGGAACCAGAGACTTCCCTCCCCAGGAGTGACAGTGAGCATTACCAGCCATTTGGGCATATCAGTACTTTCTAGGCAAGAACCATGTCCATTCCAAAATGGAATCTTTGAAATATATTGTTGTCATGACGAGCAACAACATCTCAAAGGATTCCTTTGTCTAAGAGGTAAAACACTGGACTTTCTCTTCACTACCTGCCTGCTATCAATTGCAAAGAAGTTACACATAAGTTAAGTGTTTTTTCTTCTATTGATCCTTCAGTCAAAAGCCTGTCTTCTTTCTAACCTTGATTACTTTTCTTAGTTTTTGTTCTCTTGAAAAAATTATGAATATATTATAATTTACCTCACAATGAGCCCTCTTCTAAAGTTCTTAACAAATTTGCCATTTGGAAGAGTTTATTTTTGTTAATCTCCTGACTCCATATCTATCTTCTTTCCCACCATCTTGACCACATCTCTCTTGCCTCACAGGCATCTCGAGTACTTATACTAACTTATGGCAGTTTACACCATCAAAATTTAGACTCACCTCAAGCACTCAAGCTCTAAAATTGAGCTCCTTTCCATAAAACATTTACTTTTCTCAATGAAGCTGGATTTCAAGGAGTCAGGAAACAGAAAAATTCATCAGGTGGTGAAACGCTCAAGACTAAGTAGTTTAAAGATCAATTTTTTAAATGTCAGTCACAGTTTATTTATTAAAATAAACCTTGCACATGTAAAAACCCAGAATAGCAAAACTTGTATCGCAGGAAAAATTCTAGATCTGTTCTAAAATTTCTTCACATTTGTATTCAATCCTGTGAGAATTTTAAAGGGGAAACTTTTGCTAAAGCTAAGACTTTGATACAGTAAACTGGTAATACACATTTAGTAAATATGGAATGTTTGAAAAAAACAATCAGAGTGAGTGTGAGAAATGGCTTTTAACAAGAAAGAACTCAAGGAATGTGATTCCCTTCTTCAAGAGACTAATAGAAAATAAACTTCAGCTCAAAGAGATGCTAGAGAAGCAGTGTGCACTGAATCTATTTAAAAGAAAATGGGGATTGTTTTTACAGAACTGAATGTAAATATTTAAACCTTGTAAGCATAAAAATTATATAACTAATCACCCATGAAAATTAGGAAATAAGAAAATGTAAGTACCTTGATTTCTTTATTATTTATATTTGAGAATTAATAGGTCATCAAGTAATATATACAAAAAGGCATAAATTTTTCACTAAGTGATTTAATCAACTAAAATCATATAGAGAATGAGGGAAGGGAGGAAATATAAATAAAGAAACTTCATCTTTGTTCATAGCTGGAATCGACAGATTCAGTCTATAAAGTTTTGAGAAATAAATACATTACAAAAAAATTATAGTCATCTTAATGATAATCAAAACAGGAATATAACCTTTCATATTTAAAGAAATACCCCAAAACACACCATATCACACACACACACACACACAAAGAAAGGGAAAAAATACCAAGCATTAAAGGACTTAAAAGTAGCAAAAGCAACCGAAAAACAGCATAAAATTTTAACAAAATTAAGACCAAAATCTACTCTGTTCTGTTCAGTTCAGTTCAGTTGCTCAGTGGTGTTCAACTCTTTGCAAGCCCATGAACTGCAGTGCACCACGCCTCCTGTTCATCACCAACTCCCGGAGTTTACTAAGACTCATATCCATTGAGCCAGTGATGCCATCCAAACATTTCATCCTCTGTCGTCCCCTTCTACTTCTGCCTTCTGTCTTTCGCAGCATCAGGGTCTTTTCCAGTTAGTCGGTTCTTTCCATCAGGTGGCCAAAGTATTGGGGTTTCAGCTTCAACATCATTCCTTCCAATGAGTATTCAGGACTAATCTCCTTTAGGATGGACTGGTTGGATCTCCTTGCAGTCCAAGGGACTCTCAAGAGTCTTCTCTAATGCCACAGTTCAAAAGCATCAATTCTTCAGCAGTCAGCTTTATTTATAGTCCAACTCTCACATCTATACATGACTACTGTAAAAACCATAGCTTTGACTAGATGGACTTTTGTTGGCAAAGTAATATCTTTGCTTTTTAATATGCTGTCTAGGTTGGTCATAAATTTCCTTCCAAGGAGTAAGCATCTTTTATTTCATGGCTGTAGTCACCATCTGCAATGATTTTGGAACACCCCCCCATCACCACCAAAATAAAGCCTGTCACTGTTTCCACTGTTTCCCCATCTATTTGCCATGAAGTGATTGGACCAGATGTCATGATCTTACTTTTCTGAATGTTGAGCTTTAAGCCAACTTTTTCATTCTCCTCTTTCACTTTCATCAAGACGCTCTTTAGTTCTTCTTCACCTTCTACCATGAGGGTGGTGTCATCTGCATATCTGAGGTTATTGATATTTCTCCCTGCAATCTTGATTCCAGCTTGTATTTCATCCATTCTAGCATTTCTCATGATATACTCTGCATAAATAAGCAGGGTGACAATGTACAGCCTTGATATACTCTTTTCTTGATCTGGAGGTAGTCTGTTGTTCCATGTCCAGTTCTAACTGTTGCTTCCTGACCTGCATACATATTTCTCAGGAGGCAGGTGAGGTGGCCTGGTATTCACTTCTCTTTAAGAATTTTCCACAGTTTGTTGTGATCCAACAGTCAAAAGGCTATGGCATAGTCGATAAAGTAGAAGTAGATGTTTTTCTGCAACTCTCTTGCTATTTCAATGATCTAACAGATGTTGACAATTTGATATCTGGTTCCTTTGCCTTTTCTAAAACCAGCTTGGACATCTGGAAGTTCACAGTTAACATACTATTGAGGCCTGGCTTAGAGAATTTTGAGCATTACTTTACTAGCGTGTGAAATGAGTGGAATGTGCGGTAGTTTGAGCACTCTTTGACATTGCCTTTCTTTGGGACTGGAATGAAAATTGACCTTTTCCAGTCCTGTGGCCACTGCTGAGCTTTCCAGATTTGCTGGCATATTGAGTGCAGCACTTTCACAGCATCATCGTTCAGGATTTGAAATAGCTCAACTGGAATTCCATCACCTCCACTAGCTTTGTTTGTAGTGATGCTTTCTAAGGCCCACTTGACTCCACATTCCAAGATGTCTGGCTCTAGGTGAGTGATCACACCATCATGATTATCTGGGTCATGAAGATCTTTTTTGTACAGTTCTGTGTATTCTTGCCACTTCTTCTTAATATCTTCTGCTTCTGTTAGATCCATACAATTTCTGTCCTTTATTGTGCCCATCTTTGCATGAAATGTTCCCTTGGTATCTCTAATTTTCTTGACGAGATCTCTAGTCTTTCCCATTCTATTGTTTTCCTCTATTTCTTTGCATTGATCACTGAGGCAGGCTTTCTTATCTCTCCTTGTTATTCTTTCGAACTCTGCATTCAAATGGGTATATCTTTCCTTTTCTCCTTTGACTTTCACTTCTCTTGTTTTCACAGCTATTTGTAAGGCCTCCTCAGACAAACATTTTACCTTTTTGCATGTCTTTTTCTTCAGAATGGTCTTGATCATTGCCTCCTGTACAGTGTCACAAACCTCCGTCCATAGTTCTTCAGGTACTCTGTCTATCAGATCTAATCTCTTGAATCTATTTGTCACTTCCACTATATAGTCATAAGGGATTTGATTTAGGTCATACCTGAATGGTCTAGTGGTTTTCCTACTTTCTTCAATTTAAGTCTGAATTTGGCAATAAGGAGTTCATGATCTGAGCCACAGTCAGCTCCTGGTCTTGTTTTTGCTGACTGTATAAAGCTTCTCCATCTTTGGCTGCAAATAATATAGTCAATCTGATTCCAGTGTTGACTATCTGGTGATGTCCGTGTGTAGAATCTTCTCTTGTGTTGTTGGAAGAGGGTGTTTGCTATGACCAATGCATTCTCTTGGCAAAACTCTATTAGCCTTTGCCATGCTTCATTCTGTACTCCAAGACCAAATTTGCCTGTTATTCCAGGGATCTCTTGACTTCCTACTTTTGCATCACAGAGAAAGGAATCTGGTTAAAGTTACATGAAACCCAGCAATATTCTACCTACTAGAAACATTTAAAAAGCAAAATAACTCAAAAATGGGGCAAAGTACACAAAGTACACAAACTGAAGACAGTTTCTAGAAGCTGAAAAATGCCCTCAGACACAGCCAGCAAGAGGGAAGGATCTTCAGTCTTTCAGCCTCAAGGAATTGAACTCTGCCAACAACTTAATGACCTTGGAAGAAGATCCTGAATCTCAAGTGAGATGGAAGTTCATACTGACACCTTGATTCTAGCCATGTGAGACCCTAAGCACTGCCTGACCTTGACCAGCAGAAAATGTGAAATAATAAATGGGTGTTTATTATTATTATTACGTTTGTGGTAACTTGTTACACAGCAATTGAAAATTAAAATGATCTAAATTGATGGGAGAAATATCAATAACCTCAGATACGCACCCTTATGACACCACCTTTATGGCAGAAAGTGAAGAAGAACTAAAGAGCTTCTTGATGAAAGTCAAAGAGGAGAGGGAAAAAGTTGGCTTAAAGCTCAACATTCAGAAGACTAAGATCATGGCATCCGGTCCCATGACTTCATGGCAAATAGATGGGGAAACAGTGGAAACAGTGGCTGACTATTTTTCTGGGCTCCAAAATCACTGCAGATGGTGATTGCAGCCATGAAATTAAAAGATGCTTACTCCTTGGAAAGTTATGACCAATCTAGACAGCATATTCAAAAGCAGAGACATTACTTTGTCAACAAAAGTCCGTCTAGTCAAGGCTGTGGTTTTTCCAGTGGTCACGTATGGATATGAGAGTTGGACTATAAAGAAAGCTGAGCACTGAAGAACTGATGCTTTTGGACTGTGGTGTTGGAGAAGAGTCTTGAGAGTCTCTTGGACTGCAAGGAGATCCAACCAGTCCATCCTAAAGGAGATCAGTCCTGGGTGTTCATTGGGAGGACTGATGTTGAAGCTGAAACTCCAATACTGTGGCCACCTGATGCAAAGAGCTGACTCATTTGAGAAGACCCTGATGCTGGGAAAGATTGAGGGCAGGAAGAGAAAGGGACGACAGAGGATGAGATGGTTGCATCGCATCACTGACTCAATGGACATGGGTTTGGGTGGACTCTGGGAGTTGGTGATGGACAGGGAAGCTTGGCGTGCTGCAGTTCATGGGGTCACAAAGAGTCGGACACAACTGAGCAACTGAACTGAACTGAAATACCATATAACATAGTAGTATCAAAATTTATAAAGCAAAACAAAGCTCTAGGAACACATACTGGTTTATGTACTAATACAAAATACTCTTTTACAGCATTAGTAGCAGAAGGCTTTAAGTCACCTCTGTCGGCATGTCCTCAAGGATTATTAAAGCAAGTAAGAATTTAGGCTATGTTGAAGACAAAGGTAAGTGTGTATATACGTGTGTGGACGAGAGAGAGAAACTTCATTCTCTAGCCCTGAATGCAAAGAATGTATCTTTTTTTCCCTAGTGCCCACAAAAAGGAATACTCATAAAAGATAACCATATGTTAAGCTAGAAATTTCTGTATAAATTCCAAAATGTAGAAACAGCAGAAATATTCTCTGATCACAATGCAAAAAAAAAAAAAAAAGTTAGTAATAAATTTAGGAAACAAAAAGTTCCTATCATTTGCCATATAAGATATTCTATTTAAACAACTCTTAGGTTAAAGAGAAATTAATACAGAAGTTACAGAGTCTTGATAGCCCTACATATTAGAATCTATAACATACAGCTGAAAGAGCATGCAGAGAAAAATCCAAAGCTTTACATACTTAGAATTATAAACTAGGAAGTATGGAAATAATTGAATCAAGAATCCACAAGAAGTTAGAAAAAGAACCTCACAGTAAATCCAAGGAAGATGGAGGAAAGAAGGCATACATAAAGATGAAGCTGCATCCTTGAATTTGATAAAGGAAAAACAGTACAACTAGTGAATAAACTCAAAATCTGATACTTTCTGATAAGAAGAACACTTCACTTCTGTGATATTTTCCAAAAAAGAAAAAAAACCTATATCTCCAATGAAATGTTGATAAAATATCAGATAAATGCAAACTTGAGGGGCATTCCAAAACATCTGACCAGGTACCTTCCAAAATAGTCAAATTCATGAACAAGGAAAGATTACAAAATAATCACAAAATAGAGGAAATGAAGGAGAAATAACTATTAAATGCAATGTGGGATCCTGAATTGAATCCTGGAACAGGAAAAGGACTTTAGTAGACAAAGTCTACAGTTTAGTTAATAAAGTTGTACTTTTATTAACTTTTCAGTTTTTACAGATGTGCCATGGTTATGTAAGATGATAACATTAGGGGAAATAAGGTGAGGGGTACATGAAAACTCTATGCTATTTTTTTTTCTTTCCAATATTTATTATTTATTGTCTTCATACACTCGCTAGGGCTCTTAGGTTAATATTGCATAGAAATAGAAAGGGCAGACATCTTGATTTTATTGACCTTAAAAATATATATATTCAGCTTTTTAAGTATAAAGTTTAAATTTAATTAGTTCTTTTCCTATCTTCTTCTTTTTTTTTTCATTTTTTTAAATTTAATTTTATTTTTAAACTTTACATAATTGTATTAGTTTTGCCAAATATCAAAATGAATCCGCCACAGGTATACATGTGTTCCCCATCCTGAACCCTCCTCCCTCCTCCCTCCCCATACCATCCCTCTGGGTCGTCTCAGTGCACTAGCCCCAAGCATCCAGTATCGTGCATCGAACCTGGACTGGCATCTCGTTTCATACATGATATTTTACATGTTTCAATGCCATTCTCCCAGATCTTCCCACCCTCTCCCTCTCCCACAGAGTCCATAAGACTGTTCTATACATCACTGTCTCTTTTACTGTCTCGTACACAGGGTTATTGTTACCCTCTTTCTAAATTCCATATATATGCATTAGTATACTGTATTGGTGTTTTTCCTTCTGGCTTACTTCACTCTGTATAATAGGCTCCAGTTTCATCCACCTCATTAGAACTGATTCAAATGTATTCTTTTTAATGGCTGAGTAATACTCTATTGTGTATATGTACCACAGCTTTCTTTATCCATTCATCTGCTGATGGACATCTAGGTTGCTTCCATGTCCTGGCTATTATAAACAGTGCTGCGATGAACATTGGGGTACACGTGTCTCTTTCCCTTCTGGTTTCCTCAGTGTGTATGCCCAGCAGTGGGATTGCTGGATCATAGGGCAGTTCTATTTCCAGTTTTTTAAGGAATCTCCACACTGTTCTCCATAGTGGCTGTACTAGTTTGCATTCCTACCAACAGTGTAAGAGGGTTCCCTTTTCTCCACACCCTCTCCAGCATTTATTGTTTGTAGACTTTTGGATCGCAGCCATTCTGACTGGTGTGAAATGGTACCTCATAGTGGTTTTGATTTGCATTTCTCTGATAATGAGTGATGTTGAGCATCTTTTCATGTGTTTGTTAGCCATCTGTGTGTCTTCTTTGGAGAAATGTCTATTTAGTTCTTTGGCCCATTTTTTGATTGGGTCATTTATTTTTCTGGAGTTGAGCTGTAGGAGTTGCTTGTATATTTTTGAGATTAGTTGTTTGTCCGTTGCTTCATTTGCTATTATTTTCTCCCATTCTGAAGGCTGTCTTTTCACCTTGCTAATAGTTTCCTTTGATGTGCAGAAGCTTTTAAGGTTAATTAGGTCCCATTTGTTTATTTTTGCTTTTATTTCCAATATTCTGGGAGGTGGGTCATAGAGGATCCTGCTGTGATGTATGTCAGAGAGTGTTTTGCCTATGTTCTCCTCTAGGAGTTTTATAGTTTCTGGTCTTACATTTAGATCTTTAATCCATTTTGAGTTTATTTTTATGCTATTTTTTCAACTTTTCTGTAAATCTAAAATTATTCTAAAATAAAGACATTATTTTTTAAAAAGAAGCACAGAAGACCTAGAACATTTAAATAGAACAATTAGAAGAAATGAAAGTAATGATCAAAGGGCTACCCCCTTAAACAAGCAAACAAAACATACCATGTTCTAAAAGTTTTATTAGAGTATTTACCAAACACTTCAGTCATCCATAACTTCAATGCTAGTTAAATCATTCTGATATAGACACATTTAAAAGGCACTCGTGTACTTTCCCATGAGATAAAGAATTAAAAGATACTACAGTCTTTTTCTTTCCAATTTTAATATACTTATTTCTTTCTATTTTTCAATAATACTGGATGGAATGTCCAGAAATGGCAAATGATAGTAGTAATAATGGTCATCTTTGTCTTGTTCTTTAATTGAGAATGCTTCTAATTATCTCTCTATTACACCTGGCTCTGGCTTTTGTGTTTATATGTCACTTTAAGAGAATGACACACATCTATTTTATTAAGGAATTGTTATCAAGAATTGATTTAAAATTTTATCAGAATTTTGCCTTAATAAAAATTATCATGTAATTTTTTAATAATTAAAGTCGAGAATTATATTTTATGTTCTCTTTAATATCACCATTCTTGTGTGTTTGAAATAAATACCACTTGATTATACTTTTAATATGGCTCTTTGGCTAATCTTTAGTTAAGAGTTCAGTAAAATTTGTGATGAATTTGTGTGAAGTTTTCCTGTGTGTGTGTGTGTGTGTCTTCATGCACTATCTTTATTGGGCTTTGCCATTAAGGTTATACAAAGCTTTAGATTTGGGGATATGTTCCAACAGGTGGTAAGAGTTCATTCTCTCTCTCTTTAAAATTAATTTATTTATTTTAATTGGAGGCTAATTACTTTACATTATTGTAGTGGTTTTTACCATACATTGACAAATACATTTTAATGAGTCTCTCTCTTCTCTTTGACTAGTAAGTAATCTCCACGTTCTACAGTCCAGTGTCAAGTGGCACCGTGTGGTAAGTGATATTTCATGAGTATATTCATGTAACTGAAATCTCTTGAGGGGGAAACAAACAATACAGTTGTGTGGGTAGATGGAAGAGAAAAGGGCAGTTTGGTTGAAAACTGTTTTTAGCATTTTCTTGGCAGAGTCCTATTCCTGCTTACCCTTGTGTGCCCCCCAAAACGACCTTCAACACTAGTTCAAAAGGATGAAAGTTTTGACTCATCACACTATTTTTCCCATCCACCTTCACCTCCTGACTGGCCTGCTACAATAGCCCATTATTCTTCTTCATTACTGTGGAAATCCTTCCCAGCAAACTAGGTCGGAAGTGAGTGACCACCAGAAAGAGGACAAGAGGTCATGCTGTGGGCAGACAAAAGAGAAAACTATTTTCCCAGTTCACCACCACAACCTCAGAGAAGCCTCCCTGGTGGCTTAGTGGTAAAGAGTCCGCCTGCCAATGCAGGAGACACGGGTTCGATCCCTGGTCTGGGAAGATCCCACATGCAGCGGAAGACTAAGCCCTTGTGCCGCAACTATTGGGCCGGTGCTCTAGAGCCCAGGAGCGTTAACTACCGAGCCCACGCGCCCCAGAGCCTGTTCTCCCCAACAATGGAGCCACTGCAATGGAAGCCTGCACTCCACAACTAGAGAGTCGCCTCTACTTGCCACAACTAGAGAAAGCTCACACAGCGATGAAGACGCAGGGCAGCCAAAAATAAAATAAATACTATTTTAAATATAAAAATAAAGACAGAGGAGACAAGGAGAGCTGTGAGAGAGAAAACCCCATTATTCACTCCAATAATGGTAAAAATGGCTAACAGCTTTAATAACATCTTAGTTATGCTCCGAGTGCTTCACATGAAAAGCTCATTTAATCCTCACAGCAGTCCTACACAGTAAGTACTTCTATTATCCCTGCTCAGAAAATGAGGACTGAGGCAAGAGGTGTGACCTGCCAGTGGGCCCATAATTTTCAAGTGGTGGAACAGGATACAAATTCATGGAATCTGGTCCCAGAATCACTGGTATCACTACCAAGTTATAATGTGTTGGCCCTAAAACCAAGAATCTTGCCTGCCCTTGGGATCAAGGAAAAAATAATAAGGTTGAAGTTTTTAAATAAACAGGATTCAGTATTAAAAATAATGGTGAATTCATTTTAGTAACCAAAAGAGATGGAAAATTCATGAAATCAGACTTAGAAGTCAATAAGGGAGACAACGAACTCGGAGAGGATCGGATCAGTGAGTAGAGAGGGATAGAGTACAGTAGAAGAATTACAAGAAAAAATAAAAGCATTTCCTGGTCTTCTCAGCTAAAACAGTGTTATTAGCACTTCCATATCGGTGCATTCTATCTCTGCATAGATAGAAGGAAGACGTGGAAATTTTGTCGCTATTTACCCTATCGTGCTGTGCTCTATGTGTGTGCATTACTTTTTAAAATGTTTAAATCAATATAGTGCTTTAAAACTTTACTCAAAAAGATGCTTCTATAGATAATTAAGTTTCATCACTGGCTCAACCTACACATTTGTATCTAAATTTGAAATCTATCTCCTGCTCTTGTAAAGATGCTGTTTCCTATGTATGTCTGTAAATGTGCCTCACAGATCATCAATTTTATCCTACTTTTAATCTTTATTTTACTTTTATGTCATTGGGTTTCTTTTCTTTGTCTCTAAGTCACCCTTAATCCCTTTTATTTCTATGGTGAAGGGGTATCTTAATAAAATAAATTAGTATAGAGCAATCTTACTGTGAGAATTTGAAACTGTTTTGTTGTTAGCTGTTGTTGTTCAGTCAGCTGTTTTACTGATTCCTGCTATGTCTCCAGAGATAAACTGGTGATCTAGTAAGACAGTTGCTAAACTCGTAAAGTAAGAATATGGTCCTAAGAAGGTTAAAATTGCACTGTAATTTCAGTTCTTAATGTTTTTCAGAAGCAGTGTCCATATTTCACTTAGGTCCAAAAACCAAATTATATTTAAGAGAATGACATAGACTTATGTTGGAAATAGATGTATATAGACAGAGAGTTCCAGAAAAACATCTATTTCTGCTTTATTGACTATGCCAAAGCCTTTGACTGTGTGGATCACAATAAACTGTGGAAAATTCTGAAAGAGATGGGAATACCAGACCACCTGACCTGCCTCTTGAGAAACCTGCATGCAGGTCAGGAAGCAACAGTTAGAACTGGACATGGAACAACAGACTGGTTCCAAATAGGAAAAGGAGTATGTCAAAGCTGTATATTGTCACCCTGCTTATTTAACTTATATGCAGAGTACATCATGAGAAATGTTGGACTGGAAGAAGCACAAGCTGGAATGAAGATTACCAGGAGAAATATCAACAACCTCAGATGTACACCCTTATGACACCACCCTTATGGCAGAAAGTGAAGAGGAACTGAAGAGCCTCTTTTCGAAAGTGAAAAAGGAGAGTGAAAAAGTTGGCTTAAAGCTCAACATTCAGGACACTAAGTTCATGGCATCCAGTCCTATCACTTCATGGAAAATAGATGGGGAAACAGTGGAAACAGTGGCTGACTTTATTTATCTGGGCTCTAAAATCACTGCAGATGGTGATTGCAGCCATAAAATTAAAAGACACTTACTCCTTGTAAGGAAGTTATGACCAACCTAGTTAGCATATTCAAAAGCAGAGATATTACTTTGGCAACAAAGGTCTGTCTAGTCAAGGCTATGGTTTTTCCAGTGGTCATGTATGGATGTGAGAGTTGGACTATAAAGAAAGCTGAGTGCCGAAGAATTGATGCTTCTGAACTGTGGTGCTAGAGACGACTCTTGAGAGTCTCTTGGACTTCAAGGAGATCCAACCAGTCCATCCTAAAGGAGATCAGTCCTGGGTGTTCATTGGTAGGACTGATTTTGAAGCTGAAACTCCAATACTTTGGCCACCTCATGCAAAGAGCTGATTCACTTGAAAAGCCCCTGATGCTGGGAAAGATTGAGGGCAGGAGGAGAAGGGTACAACAGAGGATGAGATGGTTGGGTGGCATCACCAACTCAATGGACATGGTTTTGGGTGGACTCTGGGAGTTGGTGATGGACATGGAGGCTTGGCGTGCTGCGGTTCATGGGATCGCAAAGAGTCAGACATGACTGAGCAACTGAACTGAACTGAGACAGGAGATGGTCAAATGATTCATGGGACAAAAATTAAACTTGTTTCATGTAAAGGTCATGGTTTGAGCCTAAACTAAGTTCTTGCTAGAATTCAGGCCCACTTCAGATGGACCACTCCAGATGAGACAGGACTATCAGGATGGAAGAGACTGCAAGAGAAGAACACCTCTTGTGTGAAAATATTATCAAGGTGCATAAGTGTGATTCAAGGACAATGGGCTGGTAGAAGAGTGGGCAGTCTTACTATAGCAGTCCTAGCTGCCAAGTCCTAGAAAGATGAGGCTGCTGTAAAAGAGAGAGAAACAATGAGTAGATAAAATGGTGAGAGTGAATGCAGTCACCTGTGGCTCTTGCTAGAAAGTGAGAGAATCTTTTGTGCAAGGCCAGTTTTCTTTCTCTCTCTTTTAAATTGAAGTATAGTTGACTTTCAAATTATATTACTTCAAACCAGTAACTCAACTCCTTTGTGTTTATTTGAAGAAAACAAAAACACTAATTTGAAAATATATATGACCCCTATGTTCACTGCAGCATTATTTACAGCAGCCAAGATATGGAAGCAACATAAATTTCCATCAACAAATAAATGGATAAAAAATATGTAGTACATATATACAATGGAATATTACTCGGCCATAAAAAGAATGAAATCTTGCCATTTGCATCAACATTAATAGACAGAGGATATTATGCTAAGTAAAATAAGTTACGAGTTCTCTTGATTGTGGGTATCATCCGTCACGGAACTCTACCAGCAAGCACTAGCAGCAGTATCAATGCCTTTGACAGATGGCCGCTTCAGCAGCATCATTTGGCTCCAGCAAAACTGCGTGCTTTCTCAGTCACGTCCAACTCTTTGCAACCCCATGGACTGTACCCTGCCAGCCTCCTCTGTCCATGGAGGCAAAAATACTAGAGTGGGTTGCCATTTCCTGCTCCAGGGGATCTTTCCAACCCAGGGATCAAACTCGCATCTCTTGCATTGGCAAGCGGATCCTTTACAATCAGCAAAAATAGTCAATATTATCTTAGCAAATCACAGCAGTAAAGGAGCTATCACACTTTTAATCTATTACAGATGGCTCAGCTATATATTAATAGCATAGAGCTTTTCTATATCTAATTAAGTGAATCTATCCAGTGGTTCCTCTTATTTACTTATTTACTTTTCAAAACAACTTTGATTTTTTATTTATTTTATTGGAGTATAGTTGATTTACAATGTTGCATTAGTTTCAGATGTACAGGAAAGTAATTACTTACACATACACATTTATCCACTCTTTTTTATATGTATTTTTTCTATATAGGCCATTACAGATCAACTTTTTTGTTTTTGGTCACACTGTGCTGCATGTGAGATCTTAGTTTCCATACCTAGTATCGTGTCCTCTGCAGTGGAAGTGTGGAGTCAACCCCTGGACCACCAGGGAAGTCCCCACTTTCAGAAAAATTTTTAATTGTACTTGTTAAATTTCTCCTAGAATTTCTTTTGGCATTTGATTAGAATTATACTAAATTGCATACCACCCTAATGGCAGAAAACGAAGAGGAACTCAAGAGCCTCTTGATGAAAGTGAAAGAGGAGAGTGAAAAAGTTGGCTTAAAACTCAACATTCAGAAAACTAAGATCATGGCATCCAGTTCCATCACTTCATGGCAAATAGATGGGGGGAAAGATGAAAACAGTGACAGGCTTTCTTTTCTTGTGCTCCAAATCACTCAGGACAGTGACTGCAGCCATGAAATTAAAAGACACTTGCTCTTTGGAAGAAAAGCTATGACAAACCTAGACAGCATATTAAAAAGCAGAAACATCACTTTGCCAACAAAGGTCCATATAGTCAAAGCTATGGTTTTTCCCATAGTCATGTATGGATGTGAGAGCTGGACCATAAAGAAGGCTGAGCACTGAAGTATTGATGATTTCAAACTACAGTGCTGGAGAAGACTCTTAAGAGTTCCTTAGACAGCAAGGAGATCAAAGCAGTTAATTCTAAAGGAAATCAACCCTGAATATACATTGCAAGGACTGATGCTGAAACTGAAGTTCCAATACTTTGGACACTTGATGCAAAGAAGTGACTCACTGGCAAAGACCCTGATGCTGGGAAAGATGGAGGGCAGGAGGAGAAGAGGGTGACAGAGGATGAGATGATTGGATGGCTTCACCAGCTCAATGGACATGAGTTTGAGCAAACTCTGGGAAATAGTGAAGGACAGGGAAGACTGGTGTGCTGCAGCCCACAGGGTCACAAACAGTCACACACGACTTAGCAACTGAACAACAACAACAATAAATACTAAATTTATAGACTAGTTTATGGAGACATCATTTAAATTCTTATCATCAGGAACATGTTTTATTCTCTCATTTACTTGAATCTTCAGTAAAGTTTTTTTCATGTATACCTTAAATATTTCTTAATAATTTATCTAGGTGTATTTTATATACTTATAGTTATTGAGTATACAATATATGATTTGTAAATATTTTCTCCCAGCACATTGACTTTTTTTTCTTTTCCTTAATTGTGTCTTTATGAAAAGCAAAAATGTTTAGTATTGATCAAATCTAATTTTTCTTTTCTTTTGTTGACTGTGTTTTGGGGGCTGTATCTAAGAAAATGCTGCTGAAACGAAAAGTGACAAAGATTTTCTCTTACATTTTCTTCTAAAGATTTTACAGTTGTAGCTCTTACACTTAGATCTAGTCTCTATTTTGAGTTATTTTTGTTTAGGTGTGAGGTAGGAATATAAATTCATCTTTTTTACATATACATATCCATTGTTTCCTTCTTTTATTTTTAACATATAATCTCATAGCATTGTTGCAGCAAAATGTGACCTGCACAATTTCTGTTCTGGGAACTTAGAGATTTGTGTGTGTGTGTGAAGTAGATATATGATCAATTTTAAATGGCTTTTTTTAGTTTTGTAAAAGTAGTATGCTTCCATCTTTTAAATAATGCAATATAGATGAAAATTTTAAAATATAATAATAAAAACAGCTATCATCAATGATGATTCTAGCCATTTCCCTAGGTTGCAAATAATTTTCTTTAAATAATAAAATTGAAGGCATAACTTACATTTTTCTGGTATACAGTATAATCAATGAAAAATCTGATCATGATCTGATTTTGCAGCCTTAGTCATCTGTTTTATTTCTCTGGAAGCCTTTAAGATTTTTCTTCATCTTGGCTAAACTGAAATTTCATAACAATAGTTTTAGGTGCATTTTTTATTCAAGTATGTTAGGCACTTACTCATATGTCAATCTCCAGATTCCAGCCCATTTATCTTTGAGAAACTATCTTGTATTATTTTTTTAAGAATTTATTTATTTATTTCTTGGCTCTGCTGGGTTTTCATTGCTGCACAGGCTTTTCTCTAGTTGCGGCAAGCAGGGGCTACTCTCTAGACATTGGTGTGCAGGCTTCTCATTGGGGGCTTCTCTTGTTGCGGAGCACAGAGTGCAGGGCACATGGGCATTAGAGGTTGCAGCTCCTGGGCTCTAAAATACAAGCTCAGTAGTTGTGAAGCATGTGCTTATGCTCTCTGGCATGTAGGATCTTCCCAGACCAGGGATCGAACTCGTGTCTCCTACGCTGGCAGGCAGATCCTTCACCACTGAGCCATCAGGGAAGCCCCTATCTTGTATTATTGTTTGAACAATTTTCTTCCTCAGGTTTTCTTCATTCTTTCCCCTGAGACTCCTATTAGATATTATACTGTAACATTTTAAGAAATCCCAAGATCTCCTGGCTTTGATCTGAGATGTGTGAAAACATACTGAAGAATCAACTCAGGACACAACCAAAGAGGTTCTCCTTGTGGAGAGACTGAGGTGTGTGTGTTAGTGATTTGGCACATCGAATGTTCACTGACAAGACAATTTCAACAATGCTCTAGAAGGACTATGTGAGGAGAGATTAATGCTTTAGGTATTCATATAGTTAGAATGTAGCTTTTCCATTCTAACTGCTATTGCTAAATGTCTGTCCAAGAGTAACAGTAAAAAGAAATACAGAATTTTTAAAATTCCGTGTATTAACATAATCACTGAGCAAATGCCCTCTATCTTGCCTTCAAGAGTCATCAGACTACTTGCTGGAATGTTATGGTTTTCCATGGGTTACACTGGCTAAGTCAGTGTTACTACTTCCAATTATCATATAACATTCACTGATGAGGATAATAATAAAGGATTTTTCTGCCCATTGAAGATTTATTCATTTAAAGAGGAACTTTTCAACACTAAATAGATAAGCAGTTAGGTAGTATGAGTTACCTAGAACTACTAGTGTTCACAGATGATGTGATTTTTGTCAAAGTGGACAATAAAAGGCATAACAGATGGCAAATTGAAATACTAGATTGACTAGGTAAATCTAAATTGAAATTGTTCCAAAATAAGTGCATGTTCTAGAGAAGTCGCTCAGTTGTGTCCAACTCTTTGGGACCCCATGGACTGTAGCCCAACAGGCTCTTCCATTCATGGGATTTTGCATGCAAGAATACTGGAGTGGGTTGCCATTTCCTTCTCCAGGAGATCTTCCTGATCTGTTCTAGAGGCCTTTCTAAAATGTGGGGATTAGGAAACAATGTCTGTATCACCAACTGGCTAAAACTTATTAATCATTTGGAAAAAAAAATGTGTTCTGCTTACACAGATACCATAGAAGAGATGTAAAGAATGTTTATATTATTACAATAATCCCTATTGACCTAACTCAGAGGTCTAATCTAGGTCTAAATTGGGGATTTATTAGGGGAATGGGTTATAAGGAGCCGTGGGAAAACAAGTAACTAGTAATCCTCATCCTCTTGAACCACTGAAGTTGATGTGAATATGACGGCTTCATCAACTGTTCTGCTCATGCTTTTTTGTATTTATGTACTGATAATACTGTATTACTAGTTCTGATGGTTTATACAATTATATTTTTGAAAAATGAAGGAGGAAGAAACGATTAAGTTTTATCAGCAGAATTCTCTCAAATATTGAAGTGGATATATGAATATATAGGGCTCCAAAGTGGACAATCACCAAAAAGGTTTGGAATGAAGTCGTATTAAGACTTGGACTTAAGTACCGATACTATTGATACTAGGCAGTGATACTGGATATATTAACTGGTTACGATGTCCATGCACACTTGAGCTTGAAAAAGTTTCTCTTTTTGCTGGTCTCAATCAAAGAAAATGGAAATCTTCCCCTTTGGAAGTGAAGGAAGTGAGGGATATTTGGGTCTCTGAAAAGGTTGTCTACTTTTAAAGTCATGCTATAACTTCTGAGATGCCTCAAGAAAGTATACTATAGTGGCCGTCAATAATGAGTTCAACAGAAATGTTCACTGCTCTGTTTGGAGTAGAGAAATAAAAGAAAGCACAAGGGACAGAAATCCAGCTGAGAACAATGAGATAGGAAAAGGTACTATTTAAGGTCTCAGGCAATGGCACCCCACTCCAGTACTCTTGCCTGGAAAATCCCATGGATGGAGGAGCCCAGAAGGCTGGAGTCCATGGAGTCACTGAGGGTCGGACACGACTGAGCGACTTCACTTTCACTTTTCACTTTCCTGCATTGGAGAAGGAAATGGCAACCCACTCCAGTGTTCTTGCCTGGAGAATCCCAGGGATGGGGGAGCCTGGTGGGCTGCCGTCTGTGGGGTCACACAGAGTTGGACACGACTGAAGTGACTTAGCAGCAGCAGCAGCAGGCATAGAATATCAAGTTTCAATGAGTATTACTATGTCACACCAGAATCAATAAGTGACAAGTATTGTCCCCATTATAGATGGTTCTGAAATGGGAACAAATAAAATGGTTTTGTTACAATATCACAGCTTGTTTTTGTTTTGTTTTGAGTGTCTCACTTGTTGACTTTGGTCTTTCTTGTAGAAAGGAAAAGCAATCTTTGACTAGTAGAATTTTTTTCTTTGTTTATTTGTGTATAGCTTCATTTGTGTCTGAAGATAGCTGAGAACCTCAATCTTTGACTAGTAGAATTTTTTTCTTTGTTTATTTGTGTATAGCTTCATTTGTGTCTGAAGATAGCTGAGAACCTCAGATCCAAATATAACACTTGAGCTGAATACTCAGCATGATGACCTGCCAGTCTGGGCATCTACAGAAACCCTCCAGGTCTCCAGTAGTTTTCATGTCTCAAATCTAAAGGATAATTTTCTTGTATGACCTTTATGCAGCATTTGATATTACTACCAGTCACTATGCATCTCTCTTTTTCTACTGCCAACATTCTAATCCTAGTATATTACAATCTCTCTTTTATAACATTCTCTTGGCAACAACTTTATCTCATTCAATCAAGTCTCTACAAAGCAGCCCTGTGGTCTTGTCCCTCCTTCTATTAAATGGCTCCCATTGGCCTTGTGGGCTTCCCTTGTGGCTCAGCTGTAAAGAATCCATCTGCAATGTGGGATACCTGGGTTCGATCCCTGGGTTGGGAAGATGGCCTGGAGAAGGGAAAGGCTACCCACTCCAGTATTCTGGCCTGGAGAATTCCATGGACTGTATAGTCCATGGGGTTGCAAACAGTCAGACACAACTGAGCGACTTTCACTTTTATTGGCCTTAGAGATGAGTACAAGACCTTTTAGAACTAACACCCAAAAAAGATGTCCTTTTCATTATAGGGGACTGGAATGCAAAAGTAGGAAGTCAAGGAACACCTGGGGTAACTGGCAAATTTGGCCTTGGAATACGTAATGAAGCAGGGCAAAGGATAATAGAGCTTTGCCAAGAGAACACACTGGTCATAGCAAACACCCTCTTCCAAAAACACAAGAGAAGACTCTACACATGGACATCACCAGATGGTCAACACCAAAATCAGATTGATTATATTCTTTGCAGCCAAAGATGGATAAGCTCTATACAGTCAGCAAAAACAAGACCGGGAGCTGACTGTGGCTCAGACATGAACTCCTTATTACCAAATTCAGACTTAAATTGAAGAAAGTAGGGAAAACCACTAAACCATTCAGATCAGATCAGATCAGATCAGTTGCTCAGTCGTGTTCGACTCTTTGCAACTCCATGAATCGCAGCACACCAGGCCTCCCTGTCCATCACCAACTCCCGGAGTTCACTGAGACTCACGTCCATTGAGTCAGTGATGCCATCCAGCCATCTCATCCTCTGTCGTCCCCTTCTCCTCCTGTCCCCAATCCCTCCCAGCATCAGAGTCTTTTCCAATGAGTCAACTCTTCACATGAGGTGGCCAAAGTACTGGAGTTTCAGCTTTAGCATCAGTCCTTCCAAAGAAATCCCAGGGCTGATCTCCTTCAGAATGGACTGGTTGGATCTCCGTGCAGTCCAAGGGACTCTCAAGAGTCTTCTCCAACACCGCAGTTCAAAAGCATCAATTCTTCAGTGCTCAGCCTTCTTCACAGTCCAACTCTTACATCCATACATGACCACAGGAAAAACCATAGCCCTGACTAGATGGACCTTTGTTGGCAAAGTAATGTCTCTGCTTTTGAATATGCTATCTAGGTTGGTCATAACTTTCCTTCCAAGGAGTAAGCGTCTTTTAATTTCATGGCTGCAGCCACCATCTGCAGTGATTTTGAAGCCCAGAAAAATAAAGTCTGACACTGTTTCCACTGTTTCCCCATCTATTTCCCATGAAGTGGTGGGACCGGATGCCATGATCTTCCTTTTCTGAATGTTCAGCTTAAGCCAACTTTTTCACCCTGCACTTCCACTTTCATCAAGAGGCTTTTTAGTTCCTCTTCACTTTCTGCCATAAGGGTGGTGTCATCTGCATATCTGAGGTTATTGATATTTCTCCCGGCAATCTTGATTCCAGCTTGTGTTTCTTCCAGTCCATTCAGGTATGACCTAAATCAAATCCCTTATGATTATACTGTGGAAGTGAGAAATAGATTTAAGGGACTAGATCCGATAGATAGAGTGCTTGATGAACTATGGATGGAGGTTCATGACATTGTACAGGAGACAGGGATCAAGACCATCCCCATGGAAAAGAAATGCAAAAAAGCAAAATGGCTGTCTGGGGAGGCCTTACAAATAGCTGTGAAAAGAAGAGAAGTGAAAGTCAAAGGAGAAAAGGAAAGATATAAGTATCTGAATGCAGAGTTCCAAAGAATAGCAAGGAGAGATAAGAAAGCCTTCCTCAGTGATCAGTGCAAAGAAATAGAGGAAAACAACAGAATGGGAAAGACTAGAGATCTCTTCAAGAAAATTAGAGATACAAAGGGGACATTTCATGCAAAGATGGGCTCAATAAAGGACAGAAATTGTATGGACCTAACAGAAGCAGATGGAGAAGGCGATGGCACCCACTCCAGTTCTCTTGCCTGGAAAATCCCATGGGCAAAGGAGCCTGGTAGGCTGTAGTCCATGGGGTCGCTGAGGGTCAGACACGACTGAGTGACTTCATTTTCACTTTTCACTTTCATGCATTGGAAAAGGAAATGGCAACCCACTCTAGTGTTCTTGCCTGGAGAATCCCAGGGACGGGGGAGCCTGGTGGGCTGCCGTCTATGGGGTCGCACAGAGTCAGACACGACTGAAGCGACTTAGCAGCATCAGTAGCAACAGAAGCAGAAGATATTAACAAGAAGTGGCAAGAATACAGAGATGAACTGTAAAAAAAGATCTTCACGACCCATATAATCATGATGGTGTGATCACTCACCTAGAGCCAGACATCCTGGAATGTGAAGTCAAGTGGGCCTTAGGAAGCATCACTACGAACAAAGCTAGTGGAGGTGATGGAATTCCAGTGGAGCTATTTCAAATCCTGAAAGATGATGCTGTGAAAGTGCTGCACTCAATATGCCAGCAAATTTGGAAAACTCAGCAGTGGCCACAGGACTGGAAAAGGTCAGTTTTCATTCCAATCCATAAGAAAGGTAATGCCAAAGAACGCTCAAACTACCACACAATTGCACTCATCTCACACGCTAGTAAAGTAATGCTCAAAATTCTCCAAGCCAGGCCTCAATAGTATGTGAACTGTGAAGTTCCAGATGTTCAAGCTGGTTTTAGAAAAGGCAGAGGAACCAAATATCAAATTGCCAACATCCACTGGATCATGGAAAAAGGAAGAGAGTTCCAGAAAAACATCTATTTCTGCTTGATTGACTATGCCAAAGCCTTTGACTGTGTGGATCACAGCAAACTGTGGAAAATTCTGAAAGAGATGGGAATACCAGACCACCTGACTTGCCTCTTGAGAAACCTATATGCAGGTCAGGAAGCAACAGTTAGAAGTGGACATGGAACAACAGACTGGGTCCAAATAGGAAAAGGAGTACATCAAGGCTGTATATTGTCACCCTGCTTATTTAACTTATATGCAGTGTACATCATGAGAAACGCTGGGCTAGAAGAAGCACAAGCTGGAATCAAGATTGCCGGGAGAAATATCAATAACCTCAGATATGCAGATGACACCACCCTTATGGCAGAAAGTGAAGAGGAACTAAAAAGCCTCTTGATGAAAGTGAAAGTGCAGGGTGAAAAAGTTGGCTTAAAGCTGAACATTCAGAAAACAAAGATCATGGCATCTAGTCCCATCACTTCATGGGAAATAGGTGGGGAAACAGTGGAAACAGTGTCAGACTTATTTTGGGGGGCTTCAAAATCACTGCAGATGGTCACTGCAGCCATGAAATTAAAAGACGCTTACTCCTTGGAAGGAAAGTTATGACCAACCTAGATAGCATATTCAAAAGCAGAGACATTACTTTGCCAACAAAGGTCCATCTAGTCAAGGCTATGGTTTTTCCTGTGGTCATGTATGGATGTGAGAGTTGGACTATAAAGAAAGCTGAGTACCAAAGAATTGATGCTTTTGAACTGTGGTGTTGGAGAAGACTCTTGAGAGTCCCTTGGACTGCAAGGAGATCCAACCAGTCCATTCTAAAGGAGATCAGTCCTGGGTGTTCTTTGGAAGGACTGATGCTAAAGCTGAAACTCCAGTACTTTGGCCACCTCTTATGAAGAGTTGACTCCTTGGAAAAGGCCCTGATGCTGGCAGGGATTGAGGGCAGGAGGGGAAGAGGACGACAGAGGATGAGATGGCTGGAAGGCATCACCAACTCGATGGACATGAGTTCTCCGAGTGTTGGTGATGGACAGGGAGGCCTGGCATGCTGCAGTTCATGGGGTCGCAAAGAGTTGGACACGACTGAGAGACTGAACTGAACTGAACTGAGAGATGAGTACTAAATCCTTTTACTCACAAAAGGGCTCGCAATAGGACCAGCTGCGATCCACCCTTTCTGGCCCCATGACTTACCATTCTCCTTACTTTCTTTGCTCCATCCATATGGTTTCATTTTATGACCTCAATAAAATGGTTCTCAATTCCAGCTTCATATTATTGGGTTGGCCAAAAAGTTCATTTGGGTTTTTGTGCCATCTTATGGAAAAACTCAAACGAACTTTTTGGCCAACCCAATGGAATTGTGTGTGGAGCTTTTAAAATACTGTTGTTAGAGCCACACCTTCGGAGATTTTGAATCACTTTTGTGAGGTGAAGTCTAGGCATTTGTATTTTCAGAAGGGATCCAAGTGATTTTAAGGTTCAGCCAGGGCTGAGAACCACATCTGTAATGCAACAAATACTTTCTCAAGTCATCTTTAGGCCCTAGTGTTTCTCTGTTTGAAAAACTCTTCCTCTGCTCTCCTGACCCCTATAAGTCTCTAAACTTAAGTCTAAAACTTCTTCAGAAAACAAATGTTCCTTGATATCCTCTGCTAGATTAGCTTCCCATAGAAGTCCCTGTAATTCCTCTTTTGATCATGTACCAATTTCCTTTGTTTCAAGTTTACTTACCCACGAGATTATAGGCAAATACTATCTGTCTTGCCCCCTGCTCTAGTCCCACCACTTAACACAGTGCCTAGTACATGGTAGATACTAAATAACTGTCTGATGGTCAACTGAAAATATCTGCATCCTGGGAATGCAGTCTTACAGTAATATTAAAGAACTATTCAGTTCTCTATTTTTCCATAGCAAGATGCTTGGTCGAAAGGGAAGATTTGTAAGAATGGCAAAGGCTTTTTGATGAGGGGAGTGTGTATTTGGGGTCCTATCACAAGTCAAGCTATTAATATGTTGACACTAAAACCCTAAAATGTCTGGAGAATCGGTGAAGTATGACTTCTAGTAGGGTGCAGAGATGAGAGTCCCACACCTCTCTGGAAAATAGCTTTCTAAGGAAAGACAGTGGAGGCACAAAACTAGTTTAAATAGAATGAGTTTTTAAAAGGAGGGGGGCAGTTCTATGTAATATAACAGCATAGTAAATTTCTCTCAGGAATTTGTCCCACCAATCTCCCCCAGAGTTAAAGTCTGAAATGAATGTAAGAACAAGTGAAAACTGAAAAAACTACAATACTGAGAGTGCACAGTGTAGTTACACTGGTTCTGGTGCTTTTTGCAGTAGTGAAAAATAATTTAACTGGATTGGGGAGTTGTTGTTTTAGTCACTAAGTTGTATCTGACTCTTTGTGACCCCATGGACTGTAGCCCACCAGGCTCCTCTGTCCAAGGGATTTCCCAGGCAAGAACAATGGAGTGGGTTGCATTTCCTTCTCTCTGCTTTGCAGGTGGATTCTTTACCTCTGAGCCACCTGGGTAGGGGGTGAATTTATTCTGGTGTAGCCTTCGGCTCTCTTAGTATCTGGTCTTGGCAGGGTTGGTAGGGACACAAGAGCATCAGCAACAGTATCACTACCTTCCCTGTGGCACCAGCACAAAACGAAGAGGTAAGGACATTGAATATTCATACCTCAGTTCACATGCCCCATTTCCCTGAACTTTTCACATTTTGCTGTTGTCAGAGAAAGGAGATGTTCTAGTGAGGTAGAGATGAAGGAAAAGGTATAGACTCACATACTATTCTAGAAGACCAGTCCATGGCTCCCTTTGAACATTCCCAGGAGAGTTTGTGAATTACCAGAGGGGAGTTCAAATTCCCTCAGGATAATGATTATTATGATAATACCCTGGCTAAGGTGGCATAAGACACACGTGATATGTATGTGATTTGAAACATCTGAGATTCAAGAAACTAGCCAAGTTGGCACAACTCCAATTTTTCTGGCCAAGAATGACAAGTGATACTGAACAAAGATGTCAATGATATAAGATATATATAAAAAGCAGATGGCTAGCTTAGAGAAGAAAACCAAAATAATAAATATGGAAGCTTAAGGCCCATAAAACTAGCCCTAAAATCCAGTGTTATGAAATATATTACGAAGTATACATTTCCAGGATTGTGACCATTTTGTCAATTTTTATGGGTTTCCAATGAAGAGTCATAGTGATTAAGGAGTAATTGAAAATGATATAAAAGAGAACTTATCCATATAATAGAAGTTAAAGCTATAATGATAAATGTATCTCCCCAGAGGAAGCACTGAAGAATTTCTGCGAACACTGGTGAACATGTTATATATTCTGAAAAACAAAAAGCCTAATTGGGAAAAGTAGAAATTCCTAGCTAAATTCTATAACTTCCTATACTGACACCACTGGAGAATCAGTTTGTATATGTTCAGTTCAGTTCAGTTCAGTCGCTCAGTCGTGTCCGACTCTTTGTGACCCCATGAATCCCAGCATGCCAGGCCTCCCTGTTCATCACCAACTCCCAGAGTTCACTCAAACTCACATCCATTGAGTCAGCGATGCCATCCAGCTATCTCATCCTCTGTCGTCCCCTTCTCCTCCTGCCCCCAATCCCTCCCAGCATCAGAGTCTTTTCCAATGAGTCAACTCTTCGCATGAGGTGGCCAAAGTACTGGAGTTTCAGCTTTAGCATCAGTCCTTCCAAAGAAATCCCAGGGCTGATCTCCTTCAGAATGGACTGGTTGGATAGGTATATGTTAGACAATCCTTATTGCTTATCAGTGTGTACACTGGCTTTTGGAATTAGGTAAGCATTATCAGTATATATAGCCCAGATGAAAGCACGCTGATAACAAGGAAGGAGTATTGTGAATCAGTGAATCCACAAATGATATACTAAAATAATATGAGCAGAACAATAAGATGGTGCTAGAGTTGTGGTAACAAATCTGGCTCCATGAAAAAGAGAGATGCTAGTTAACAGGAGAAGCAGAGGTCCACATTATTATAGATCAACTTAACAATGATTATTACTGCACAAGCAAGCAGGAGGATTAAAAAGGGCTTCTCAATTCTGGCTGTACATCAAAACTTCCTTGAAGCTTTTTTTTTTTTTTAATGTTGATGCCAGGTCTTGAATACAGACTAATTATATCCAAATTTCTGAAGGTGTGGTCCAGTATTCAAATCAGTATTTTTTAACCCCTTAATGTACTGTGAGAGTTGGCCTGTGAAGAAAGCTGAGCACTGAAGAATTGATGCTTTTGAACTGTGGTGTTGGAGAAGACTCTTGAGAGTCCCTTGGACTTCAAGGAGATCCAACCAGTCCATCCTAAAGGAGATCAGTGCTGGGCGTTCATTGGAAGGACTGATGCTGAAGCTGAAACTCCAATACTTTGGCCACCTGATGCGAAGAGTTGATTCGTTGGAAAAGACCCTGATGCCCGGAGGGATTGGGGGCAGGAGGAGAAAGGGACGACAGAGGATGAGATGGTTGGATGGCATCACCGACTCGATGGACGTGAGTTTGGGTGGACTCTGGGAGTTGATGATGGACAGGGAGGCCTGGCGTGCTGCAATTCATGGGGTCGCAAAGAGTCGGACACAACTGAGTGACTGAACTGAATGTACTGCCAGTGTTGAGATCCAGTGACTGAGATTTAAAGTGTCATATATTAATTTCCAAGGACTCATGCTCAGTTAGAATGTATTTTATAAGAAAATCTGCCACTGAGACAATACCGCCAGAGGATCATTACTCATATCAGACAAAATGTTCAGTTAGTCATTGTCGAGAAATACAACTTGTGGATCTCTGGGCAAATCAAATGAAAGTGGTGACGAGGACAAAAATGTCTTTCCAAAATAAACGAATTACCATTATACTTCCATGTTACAATGAGAGCTGTCTGCCATACAGAAGGTTCCATGCTCTCTAAGTAAGAATGTGCAAAATGTTAATATGTAGCATAGCAAAGACCTATTCTCTCAAGATTAAGTAAAATCATATTTGATGTTGTTAGGAATCAATACTAAATATGAATATAAATATTTTAGAGAAAAGAAAATAAGTCCTCTGCACCACTCAGTCTGAGCACAGCACAAAGAAGAGGTGTTAGACAACAATCAATATGATTCCCAGAAAGGTCATGGCAGGATGCTTATCTCTAGTGGGAAGATGCTATTTTCTAGTTAAGATCCCCAATCAGGAAGTTTCTATGACTATTTCAGTTAGTTTGGGCTGGTTTAATACGAGACCAGAAAATGGATGGGCTTCCCAGGGGGCTCAGTGGTAAAGAATCTGCCTGCCAAGCAGTAGATGTGGGTTTGATCCCTGGGTCGGGAAGATCCCCTGGAGGGGGAAATGGCAACCACTCCAGTATTCTACACCCACTTCAGTGTTCTAGGAAAATCCCATGGACAGAGGAGCCCGGAGGGCTACAGTCCATGGGATTGCAAAAGAATTGGACATGACTAAGCACTAAACAACAACAGGAGAATGAACGGTTTAAACAACAGAAATGTATTTCTCACAATTCTGGATGCTGTGAAGTCCAAGACCAAAAAATGGCAGATTCAGTATCTGCTGGGATTCCTCTTCCTGGTTTTCAGACAGCCATCCTTTCCTTGTATCCTCACTTGATAGAGAGATAAATTGAAAGCAAGCTCTCTCTTAGAAAGGCTCTAGTTGCTAAAGGATTGCTTATCCCTCGTGACCTCATCTAAACCTAATCACCTCCAAAAGATCCTGCCTCCTAATATCATTACATTGGGGTTAGCATTTCAATATAGAAATTTATGAAAATTCAAACATGCACCCCACAACATGGACTTAATAGATAGGAATATAGTTCTATCCTTCAAGATTGTTCTTACACTCCACAGAGGCAGAACATAGATCCCACAGGGCACTCATTGCTGGAGTCAATGGAGCAGCACTGAGCAAATGGAGAAGGGCTCTTTTAGGGTGAGAAGCAATCAGGGGCAGTCATTTGCTTATGTGCTAGAGAGAAAAAACCCTCTTTGAAAAATCATTATCATAAAGCAGTACCTAAAAGAAAGGGTCTTCCCAGGTGGCACAGTGGTAAAGAGACATGTGTTTGATCCCTGGGTTTGGCAAGATCCCCTGAAGTATGAATTGGCAACCCACTCCAATGTTCTTGCCTGGAAAATTCCATGGAGAGAGCAGCCTGGTGGGCTACAGTCCATGGGGTCTCAAAGAGTTAGACATGACTGAGCGGCTATGCACACATACATGCACCTGAAAGAACTCTGAGCTATTTCAGAAATACTGAGGATTTTTATAGACAGCACTAATGGGCCTGATACAAGAAAGTGACATTGCAACAGAGGCTTACATAAACAAGGGTGAGATGCAGAGAAGAAAAGAAATCCTGTTCTATTAGTCCTTCTCTAGTTCTCCAACTTCTTGTATAAAAAACTGGAAATTCTTATTGGGATCCCACTGAATATCATATATAAGTTTAAATTGTTATATTAGACAGCTATATATTTACCTGCACCTGGTTCTCATTCTGTAGTAGTGTGAGTTTGGACATTCTTCAGTAAGGCCTAACATAAATCATCTTGCTGGTATCTTCATAGACAGACTCCACAAGGAGTATATTGCACTTAACAGTGGTGTATACAAGAGCACCTGGTAAAGAGCATTCCTAACAAAATTTTGTCTGGAAATGCCAATTACATAGACAACCATGGTTGGCTACAAAAGGCCAGCATTTAGTATCATGCATAGCTTTTAAATTACAATTTGTCTGGTCTCAACACTTCTATAAAAGTTTGGGCTTATGTTTCAAGTCCAGTTTGGCCTCTTTGGTCTCTGTAGAAGGCAGAATTACACACGGTGTTATGAGCCCCACAGATATATCATCATTGACTCTTTTCTTTTTCCTGGTACTTGCAGGAGCAATCAGCTACCAGCCTTTGGGACGCATACTCAGGTCTGATAAGTAATCAAGCCATGATCCTGGCCTTGAACTCCAGGTATAATAAGCTTTCATGCTCTCTTATTGGACTAGCTGAATACCTTTAAAATGTAATAGATACATATCAACAATGTGAAAAGTTACTCCAGGCTCCTCACCCTAATTCAGCACCTATTCCTTCTGATGTTTATAAACCTTTCTGTATTGCATAAATAGGCAGATAAACTACTATACTACTTTTTATTTTTACTTTGTCTTAACTTTTCTGTAAGATCATATTTTCATTTCAATGGCAACAGAATACTTCCAAATTTTGACATTTTCTTATTGGAAGAAAAGTTATGACCAACCTAGATAGCATATTCAAAAGCAAAGACATTACTTTGCCAACAAAGGTTCGTCTAGTCCAGGCTATGGTTTTTCTAGTGGTCATGTATGGATGTGATAGTTGGACTGTGAAGAAAGCTGAGCGCCGAAGAATTGATGCTTTTGAACTGTGGTGTTGGAGAAGACTCTTGAGAGTCCCTTGGACTGCAAGGAGATCCAACCAGTCCATTCTGAAAGAGATCAGCCCTGGGTGTTCATTGGAAGGACTGATGCTAAAGCTGAAACTCCAGTACTTTGGCCACCTCACGCGAAGAGTTGACTCATTGGAAAAGACTCTGATGCTGGGAGGGATTGGGGGCAGGAGGAGAAGGGGACAACAGAGGATGACATGGCTGGATGGCATCACCGACTTGATGGACATGGGTTTGAGTGAACTCCGGGATATGGTGATGGACAGGGAGGCCTGGTGTGCTGCGATTCATGGGGTCTCAAAGAGTCGGACACGACTGAGCGACTGAACTGAACTGAAACTAAATTTTATCAATACTATGATGATCATCCTTGTACATAAAAGATTGTATCTGCTCTGAAAAACTTCTTTGAAATACCCTTCTGAGAGTGAGGTTTCTGGTTTAAGTGATGTGTGTGTGTGTGTGTGTATGTGTTAATCGCTAAGTCATGTCTGACTCTGTTACTACCCCATGGACTGTAGCCCACCAGGCTCTTCTGTCCATAGTATTTCCCAGGGAAGAACACTGGGATGGGTTACTGCCGGGAGCCACCACGGAGATCCCATCCATGACAAAGGTCATGCGGAAGAGACCTGACAGGCAAAGGCAGATCAGGCCTCGAGGGACCCCCTGAATCTGCTCGAGCATCTACCCCAAAACCAAAATCTGTCTGTCTTACTATTTTTTGCCTTTCACCAACTCTTCTGACATTAACAGGGGGCTATCCCCGACCACCTTTCTCTGGAAAAAGTCAACTTAGGGCTTTAGTTAATAAGTCTCTTGGACATAAAAGGAATATTTCTATTTTAACCCCTCTGTTGATATTCTAGCTTGCCTGACAGGTTTATCCATACTCTTGCAATTAACACACATGATTGTTCACAACTCCCCAGTCTTGAAAGGAACAGGAAGCCAAAACATTCTAAAAGTCCTAATGAGCATAGAGTCCTTTAAGGGATGAAAAATTATTAGACTAGATAGTACTGGTAAAGGGCTTCCTTTTTGGGCCAATGCTTGCTGCCAAATGCCCATATCCCTTATCCATTGTGCACCTGGGAGTGCATTGGTTAACATAGTTGGAATCTAAGAAAAACAAGCAGCAGCCTTGGAATTAACTACATCAGACCTTTGAGCTAATTGGTTCTTTCTTTGTTGTAACTTGCTGCACCTTTGCTCTGTGAGAATGTAACTCTGTTTATTATTTTCTGAGGCTGGGAAAAATAGAGAAAAAACACTTTAAGGGAAAATAAGTTTTCTGACTGATCAGCCTTTACCAAAAAAGGGTCATAAAATGTCCACAGGCCTCCAAGGCCAGAACATATTGTACACAACATTGTTTATGGGAAAGGTATGCAGAAAAAGTCCTGGTTTTGATAAACAGATGTAATGTTTGGGCTGACTCTGTATGACTTTGCATCTTTCATTTCCCTCTATGTACAAGTCAAGGTATAAAAGTTCCTTTTGAAAATAAAGTTATGGGCCTTGCTCACCAGAGCTCGGTCTCCCCATGTCGGTTTTTTTTTTTCCTTTTCCCTCCTTTTCTCTCTCTGTTCTTTCAGGATGACTCCTTGGAACACAGGAGCTTTACTGGCTTTCTGTGTTAATCAAGGAAGATCAAGCCCTGCTCTCTGCTTTGCTATCCTTATCGCCTAAGCCGTCATCCTGAGGGTACCCCTGGATCCTGCTGGGGCTGGACCCCGGCAGGTAACCATTTCCTTCTCCAAGGGATCTTCCCAACATAGAGACGGAACCCAAGTCTCATACATTGCAGGTGTATTTCTTTACCACAGAGCCACCAGGGAAGCCCTGATTTAAATGATAGGCAACCATAAAAATGCCCTGCTCTGGAAGATCTTCACTGGCCAACAGCTACAGCTGCTGCCTGTGTAGATTTGCCAACATGGTCTGCGAGGCCTCACTTCCTGTGGGCTGCTCGCATCAGTGACCCAGCATGGTAGGACAAATAACTCCAGTGGGTGCCAGTGGGTGACTTCAGCTCGAGAGATCCTCATCAGCCAGGCTGAAACCTCCTTGGAACTTGCTGTAATCCAAGACTCTTCCTACCCTAATCTTTTTTCCTTCCTTCTCTGCTTCTTTTGGAAATCTCTTTTACTTCTCTTAGACTTCTTAAAATCCTCTTTTAGCATCTGTTTCCCCTAAACCCGAAGTAATGCAAATTATATGAATTGTCTTAGAGCTTTTGACAGCGTCAATTTGTTCTCCAGAAGAACTGCACCTATAAGTGTTTCATCAAAGCCTAGTCACCTGGAAGATATGCATGCATATATACAAAGATACATATAGACAAGATTTGGAATATTATATTATTTTACAAGGTTCATGGAAAGGCAGACTGTAAATTAGAATCCCCTTCTCCATATTTTAATTTTTTGGTCTACTTAAATGTGTTAAAAATCTCCCACATACATAATGGTTTTCCTTTATTTTAAAAAATTTATTATAAATTTTGCTTTTCATATTTTGATCAAGTATTATTTGATATATAAAGATTTACACATGTTATATCTTCATATATACCTGTACAATTTAACAATATAAATGAATTTTGTTACTATTAAACCCATGGACTTCCCTGGTTGTTCAGTGGTAAAGAATCTGCCTGCCAAGCAGGAGATGTGGGTTCAATCCCTGGATTGAGAAGATCCCTTCGAGAAAGAAACGGCAACCCACCCCAGTATTCTTGCCTGAGAAATCCCATGGACAGAGGAACCTGGTGGGCTATAGTCCATGGGGTCACAAAATAGTCAGACACAACTTAGCAACTAAACAATAACAAAATTAAACCCATATAATATCTCCCTTCTTTTTTTGACTAATTTAGTCTTCCTAGTTATTTAGTTTCTACTCCCTTTTTACTTCTCTTTTAAATCTTTAAAATTGCCATTATACTTATTTCCCCTTATAATTTTTTTTAAATAATGCATTTATTTTGTTTATGCCCTTCACTTCTTTGGTTGTATTTTTAGCCCTTTCAGAATCTTAAGTTATATGCATAGTTTATTATTTTTGTCTCATTTTAAATAAGAAAAAAAATGTTGATAATATTTAAATACTTCTAATTTTATAATTTTTAAAATAGATTTCTCATGGTGATGAGAGAATGAAATATATATGCTTTTATAGTTTGAAACTTTCTATGGCTAACTATATGCAAAATATTTTTCAGCATTCCCTGATTATTTAAAGAGATAACCCTTGTTATCTAATTAGTATAATTTATTTATATCTCTTTATTAATTATATTAAAGCATAGCCTTATCATTTGCAGATTTTAAATTTTTACCTGCCACATACTAATAACTGAATGCTTAATCTTCTCCCATGTACTTCTATTTCTCCTTATATTCTTAATAATTTAATAGTTTTTATATTATATTTTAATAAATATGTTCAACAATTTTCAATTTTGTTTCTATGTGCTTGAGATTTTATGTTAATAACTATGACTTTTATCAATTAATATTAATTGTACATATCTCTTAATACTTTTTTATTTGAATTAATCATACAGCATATTGACATAGCCCTCCTGATTTATTTCTGATGTTTTATATAATATTCCCATGCTTTTATCAAGAGACATCTACTTTCCTTTATTCAATTGTGATTCTTGAAATTAATCTTGCAAAAATTTCACTTACTAATATTATATAATACTATTGCTCTATAATGAGAAGAAATAAAACATTTTCAAGAAAAAATTTTAGTATATTTGGTTTACCGCTAATTCTCACTTCACTCCAATATCTGAAACAAGTATTTAGCTCAAAAATTTTTTTAAAGCACACAGTAATTTGTGAGAGATATTTATTGTTTCTTCTCACATTTATTTCTATACCATATTGTTATATATCTTAGAATATAAGAAAAGTTTTACACTGAAATTCTCAAAAGTGTACTTGCTGATAATTGTCTATGTTGACCCATATATTTTTGTTGGGCTTTCTTCTTTATTATCACCAATATCTGACCCTCAACCTTCTTCACATTTAAATGGGAAGATTCTTACTCCATCAGCAGTTGTGAATGCATCAGAGCATCACGTGTGTGCTTAGCGTGCATAGTCACTCAGCTGTGTCTCATTCTTTACAACCGCATGGTCTCTAGCCCACCAGGCTCCTCTGTCCATGGGGATTCTCCAGCCAAGAATACTAGAGTGGGTTGCTATGCCCTCCTCCAGGGGATCTTCCCAACCCACGGTCTGAACCCTGGTCTCTCACATTATAGGCGGATTCTTTACCATCTGAACCACCAGGGAAGACCAAGAATATTGGAGTGGGTAGCCTATCCCTTCTCCAGGGAATCTTCCCAACCCAGGAATCAAAGCGGGGTCTCCTGCATTGCAGGCGGATTCTTTACCAGCTGAGCTACCAGGGGAGCATCATGCTACTTTCCTAATCCTTGTTCATTATGTGGACCATTTTAGCATTTTTAGAACTGGTAATATGATTTCAAAGTACATTACAAGATGATTTTCTATTTTATCAAAATATTAATTTTTCATTTTCCTAAACCAAATCATACATCCCTAGAATCCTACCACTGAAAAAAAAACCACTGGAACTTATTGATAGGTAACACACTTTTATTTGTTCAGAGTCTGAAAATCTACTGGAGTCCATGAATAGGTCAAATCAATCTTCCTAAGATTTAAAAAATTATCTACTATGTTCCAGGAAATTCCATTTCAAACAATGGATAGCAGATATTTAGATCTTCTTGTCCAGTAGAGGGAAATGATTCTGAGTTCAGCACAAGATTTCCTACCTTTACCAACTATATTACCATCTTGTAAAAAAAAAAAAATTATTATTTGTACTTTAAAAAATCAGGAGGCACAGTTATCCAGATCACACTTATCAAAGGAAAAATAGCTGTGTCACAACTTATCTTTTTAACGGTTGATGGGAAGGTTTATTTTGCCATCTACTGAAAGATATATCTCAATATCAGAAGTGTTACATGTGAAAAACACAGTCTCATGGATTAGATAAAATGTGGCAGTGATATATTTCAACTACCTAAATTTCAGCATGGCTTGAAGAGCTTAGCTGGGAAATAACCACCCTGTAAAGTATTATGTCTATGGAGAAATATATTTTGAATTCTAAATAACTGATTACAAATTATTTTTTACCAAAAAAATGATTCCTTTATATTTAAATCACCATAATAATTTTAGAGTAATACTTAAAATTCACACGTTATATAAAGCCAAAAGTTGGGCCTCATGTTCTAGTATACTAACTCTTAAACTAAGAAAAGGCCACTAAATTTACCTTACATCTGTTCTTTCCTTAGTTTAATAATTATATCTTTTTTTTTTTTTTTTTGGTCAGCTTCGTGGATCCTGCATTGCAGTTTGAAACTCAAGTGAAGATAATAAAGTCATCCTTTAAAATGGCATTTGCTGTCACAAATCTTGATGAAGTGAGGGAAATTGGAATGCATGAAGAAGACGAAAATGACCTAGAAGTAAGACTTTGCTTCCTTTAATCATGATGAGACGTCTTTATGCACAGCAATCCCACAGAATGTCTGCCCACAAGTTGTAATCTATGTTTTCTTCTTCACTCTTTTTGGATATAATAGATAAATAGCATATTCCAGCACTAATCTCTTTTCCTGGATTCCTGGTGAACTCTACAATCCCTGGGGTGTAAGGAATTGTATAGAACTTATAGGAACAAATGGGTGAAGAGATTTTGGTTAATTTGTTTAGCAAGTTCAGCAAGTTTACTGGCAAGTGCTTCAAAGTAAATAGGAGCCAAGAAAAGTGCAGGTAGGCAGACTTCTGTAGTAAGATCAGTAACATCCATGGTTTTTTATTTCTCAGTCTTGCTACACAGTTCTCTTGTCCTACAAGGTATTAAAGCAATTCATGGCATGTTGTATTGAATGAGGTCTCACCTCCATAGATACATCTTGCTTTATTTTTTTTACCTTCAATATATGGGGAGAACTGAGGATCCAGGATTACATAACTACTGGCTGGCTGGTTGTCTAACTTACTTGTTTTTCAGAATTTATACCGAACTATTTTAAACATATTTGAGGACACTCTTCTGATCTTAGTGTCTAAAGATGTCTACAAACTGCAGTTCTTAAAGGTAAAGGGAAAATATATGGCTTTGTTTTCTTGTTATAAAGCTAAAGAGCATACTATATTGTTATTGTTGTTTAGTCCCTAAGTCATGTCCAACTCTTTTTCAAACCGATGGGTTGTAATCTTCTAGCCTCCTCTGTCCTTGGGATTTTTCCAGGCAAGAATACTGGAATCAGTTGCCATTTCCTCCTCCAGGGGATCTTCTCAACCCAAGGATTGAACTTGTGTCTCCTGCATTGACAGGCAGGTTCTTTACCACTAAGCCACCAAGGAAGCCCATACTATATTTTACTTTTTACCATTTGCCATACTTGCATCTCCTTCAAGTATCTGGCAGCTGAAAGATTTTCTTTACCTTCCAGAATGTGTCATTATCTCCCAAGTGAAATCCCTTCCTTTTATTTGAACCACAGAGACAGAATTTTAAGAATTCAATTTTGGGAGTATGGCAACAACAGACACTTAAGAAGCCAGGTTTTATGTGGCAACATAAGTGTGAACACAATATAGGGTAGCAGAACATACAATGATTGGTCAAAACCATCTTCAGGTCCATGTAACAGTTAGCCATATTTTGATAATGTTAATATGCACGTTCTTCCCTCACAACTCTGGGACTAGAGAATTCCATGGTCATCCTATCTTCATGGATATCATGGTATCAAGGAAGGTCTAATAAACATCCATAATCCCAATGTTCATATCCAAGACTTCAGTATATTTTTAATGTGCCAGCCAGAGACAGAGACTTATCTGGACATATTATGATTTTCAGTTTTGCATTTTTAATATGATAGCATCCGGAGGCAGCTGTCTGGAAATACTGAGAAACTAGATTGATGGGTTTTGCAAATCATAAAATACATTCAAGGAAAGAAGTAGAGTTGATATATATGAAGATAAATAGAAATGTGAAAGATAATAAAATATACAGTGCCTGATTTTAGCCATTTATTTTCCATGCACTTTAAGGTGGTTATTGAAAGTGAAAGGTAAAGCCAAGGGTTTCCTTGGAAGCTCAGATGCTGAAGAGTCTGCCTGCAATGCAGGAGATGTGGGTTCAATCCCTGGGTCAGGAAGATCCCCTGGAGAAGGGAATGGCTATCCATTCTAGTATTCTTGCCTGGAGAATTCTATGGACAGAGGAGCCTAGTGGGCTACAGTTCATGGGGTTGCAAAGAGTTGGACACAACTGAGTGACTAACACTTTCACTAACACTCCCATGTATACTCTTTCAACCACCCTATGCTGCTTATTGATCATTTACTCTATATCAGGCACTAAACTGAATACTTAATAAATGGGTTATTTAACTTAATCCTTAAAATAACCCTATGAGGAAGTTAAAATTATTTCTCCCATTTTGCAGATAAGGAAGTGGAAGCTGAGAGAGAAGCAATATGTGGGCCTCTAATGAGTGGAGGCGCTACTATAACTTGGGAGTCCATTACTTAACCACCTTATTCTTAAACGTACCACATCTAGAAACTCTCCTGATCCTCAGAAAGAGCTGAACCTCACTCCTGGAAAAGGAAGAGGCTGAGATTTAAAGACTCTTCATTCTTAGGAAATAAACTTCAGAACAGTTTTATACAATGGGAGCAAGTGAAAGGGATGAGAGTTATCCAACCATTGGCATAAATACTAAGGACTCCAACAATCAGTCTTAAGAAGTCTACTTACTAATGGTGGTTAACATGTGAGGCACATGCAGTCTTATTCCTTTCCCAAGGTTATACCTATGTCCTTGCACCTGAGGATTTAGAACAAAGAGGCAGAAGCCACAGCAAGACAGACCAAATTTAGCAATGAATCAAAATTAACAAGAACTTTCTCACTGAGCTGCCTCCAGGAATATATTCTATACCGTGAGACAGAAAATATCTGTATCGTGAATTTGCAGAGGAAATTCTGGAATAAAATGACATTTCAGGGTCAGATAACATTTTGATTCTTTTTTAAAACTGAAAATCAGATCCAATGATTTAACAGAGAGAATTAGCATGCACTTTAAAATAAAAAGAAGAGAAGCAGTTGATGATAATCCTGTTTTCCATGATAATCATGGTAATCCTAATAATCCATGCTGAAGTTTTCATGATGTCTGGCAAAGTGTTAATAGTGGATATTAGTAAATACGTGTTGGATAGAATTAAATAAAACAAAACCCATAGTGTAGCAACTGTGGCAGATGAAGTACTATACTATTATAGACAGTGGTATACAAGCTCATTGTCATACTTTTTAAATACATAGAGAATAGGTGTGAAATTATTGGGAGATCATGGGGAATCTTGGCTTCGTGAAGGTGATGATCTGAGCAGAAGAAAGGAAATTGTGGAAATAGAAACATCACGGTTCTAGGATGGTTCTTGTGTTTTCAACAGGAAATGGCTGTATGGATGAATGAAGATAATTCGTACATGCAGGAGGAAGCCATGGTGGTGATCAGCAGAGTGCTAAGCTTTGCAGCCAGGAAAGTCAGGGGATCTGTAAGTCACAGGGACTGCTCCTTTGCCACCTGCTCCTAAAGACTGTGCTTCTGCAGTATTGCTTTCCTTTGTTCTGCAGTGTTTGCTGAACGCCACCAGGTGGAAGCACACCAGCATTTTCCAGATGGTGGGAACTATAAGAGCCTCATCCAGCTTATCTCTGGAGAAGGCAATGGCACCTCACTCCAGTACTCTTGCCTGGAAAATCCCATGGATGGCGGAGCCTGGTAGGGGTCGCTAAGAGTCGGACACAACTGAGTGACTTCCCTTTCACTTTTCACTTTCATGCATTGGGGAAGGAAATGGCAACCCACTCCAGTGTTCTTGCCTGGAGAATCCCAGGGACAGGGGAGCCTGGTGGGCTGCCGTCTATGGGGTCGCACAGAGTCGGACACGACTGAAGCGACTTAGCAGCAGCAGCAGCTTATCTCAGTCTTGGAAACAAACCTTTACTAAGTTAACATTGTCTTTAAATAATGTCTTCTAAAGATAATCGTTATTATTTTAGTCGCTCAGTCGTATCCGGCTCTTTGCAATCCCATGGATGATAGCCTCTGTCCACACAATACTAGAGTGGGTTGCCATTCCCTTCTCCAGGGGGTCTTCCCAATCCAGGAATCGAACCCAGGTCTCCCACGTTGCAGGCAGATTCTTTACCATCAGAGCCATCTTTGAAGCACAGGAAGATCACAATTTTTAAAGATAATTAAGTCCGTGAAATTAATGAAGGTGAGGGGACCAATACATACAATGGGCAAAAATATTAACAAATTAAAAGCTAAACTTCCCATAAGCAAGGTCTGTGTAGGTCTGTATATATCTATATCTGACACAGTGTAAATAATGAAGATTTGTTCTGCCATTCTCTAACTAAATATAACTACCCATTCCGTTCTCAGATTCTGGCCATTCACTGGATAAAACTATTTTCTTCATAAATTACCATGGCCTGTGTCTTCCAGACTCTCAGAGGCCATTGTCAATTTGAACAATTCTTTCATTTGTATTCTATCAGAAATATATTTTAAAATGGCATTCCTTTTACATGACCTGTGTGCCCATCAGGGTGAAGGAATGGCTCCACCCAAAGAATATTTGTCCTTTCGATTAAACTATTTTCAAACAGGTGAAGACATGTGAGCTAAACACGTCACCTTATCTTATCAACAGAGATTTTTCCTAGATTTGGCATATCAGCATTCAAAAGACAGGTGAAAGATTTCCAGTCGAAGCTAACAAATTGTCCACATGTCTATCTCCACTCCCTCCACAAAATGATAGTAATAAAATGCATTGAATGTATAAAGCTACAGCAACAAAGAGAATTAGTAAAGGGATCCTAATGGGCTAGCGAGGTCAGCAAACTTCTGGATGACAGAATAGATAGAAGATGCTGCTGCTGCTGCTATTAAGTCGCTTCAGTCGTGTCCGACTCTGTGCGACCCCATAGACGGCAGCTCACCAGGCTCCCCGTCCCTGGGATTCTCCAGGCAAGAACACTGGAGTGGGTTGCCATTTCCTTCTCCAATGCATGAAAGTGAAAAGTGAAAGTGAAGTCGCTCAGTCGTGTCTGACTCTTTGCGACCCCATGGACTGCAGCCTACCAGGCTCCTCCATCCATGGGATTTTCCAGGCAAGAGTACTGGAGTGGGGTGCCATTGCCTTCTCTGAGATAGAAGATGGTAACTGATAAAGTCTGGCAGGAGAAGCTGAAAGACCAGGGGCACGTGAACATCAGGATGGAGGATGGCCGAAAAGGGAGGTAGTTTTCCCTATGGACCCTGGAGAGTCTGAAGCTATGGAAACCCAAGTAGTGATGAAGGGTGGGAGGCAGAGGAAACTTGAAGATGTGCTAACTCACTGAAAAGACTCACCTCATACAGAAGGATCTACATTGCATCCCATCCTCCTTTACACATACACTATTCCACAGGGAAAGGAGTCCATTGGTAGACAAAATGTGAGGACTTATTTCTCAAAACAATTGCAAATTCCCTGAGAAAATCATCTTGGTTCTGTTGTTTAGACATACTTCAGCATGACCCCAGTGTCCCCATTCAGCTACTCTAAAGCCAAGTCGACCAGTTGACAAGTCTTGCTCACATACAAAATCCCACTAGTAGCATCCCATTCTTAAATATGACTAGACAACTGAGATTTGGCAGGCATTTGAGAAAACCCTCCAAATACAATAGCCCCAGGTAAATAAAGAGTACAAAAATGATTATCAAAAATAGATAATTTGGGGTGCAGATGAGTATCTAGTCTCAAAAGGAGTAAAGAGGAAATATTTATATTCCAAAAGGAAACAACAAAAAGTGAATATGGCCCCTGTACTGATTCATCAAGCAGGAATAGGTAGGCAATGCCCCAAACTGATGTGAGAACTGAAGTGGAAGTCCATTGTTTAGAGATGGATAAAAAGCAGCTAAATGACTTAGTAAATGTTTGCCTTTGGAAGTTAACACTTGAAACTCTCATAATTCTTATAAGGAATGGAGAGGCCAGAGATGTGCAAAAGAAGGAATCCATTAAGAAAGGGCCAGAAAACTAAGCAGGAGCACTTAGGGACAGAAACAGAGAAGCTACATGTCTCCATATCTTAACTCTTTTTTACTTTCAACACTTTATATAGATTTTCTAAAAAAAAAAAAAAAAAAAAACAGAATTATACTGTATTAAAAATTCCCAAAGTCTTGTGTTTGAGGAGGTGTGACTGAGGTTGGCAGACTTCTGAAAGGACCTGTGCAGGGCATAATCAGTGTGCCCCGAGGTTCAAACAACCGTACTCTTCTCTTTGCCCATACTAGGTCATGTCTCCCCTCCACCTCAAACATGCTATGCAATCTAGACATGGCCACACCTACTCTGCTAGAGACACACATCTAGAAAGACCCTATCTGGCATCATTAGCAGCTTCCTTTACAAAGACACCTGCTCAGAGTTATACATACACGAGTTCATGAGAAGGGATAATCAGAGAGAATGCTCAAGGCAAAAAAACTATATACAAAAAACTCTAGGGCCAATCCCCTGTAAATGCTCCCCAGCTCCAGTGAGATAAACTGTAAGACATACTCACCTGGTTCTAGATACTTTTGCTATAAGCATCTTTACCATAGATATCTTTGTAGTGTAACTAATTGGCCATGAGGCAATTTTTTTTTTCATGAAAAATAAAAGGAGGACATTGAAAAGGTCATTATGAAACTTGAAAATTTAATAACAAAATTTAAAAGACTTTCTTGATAAATGCAACTTAAATACATTTAAAATGTGTGTAAATTCGTGTCAATCCTGCCCCTGCAAAAAAAATGGATTTTATTTTGTGGGTGGTACTTAAGCACTTGTCTTTGAAGGTTTTCATTCATAGTATAAGTTTGTTGCTTGTTGATTCATCTCCTTATTCAGCATGGCAATTTTTCTCTTTTTTTGCCAAAATTTCTTCCTTCATTAAGAGAGGCATTGGTTTCTGAGTATTAGAATGCATATTTGTAACAGCTTTATATTGTGTCATAAAAACCTCTTTCCTGTTTTTTGTTCTTGGCATGTTACCACATGTCTATTTGTAGACATTCCAACATTCTATGGAAAATGTAGGTTCACCTCTGAGCCTTTGAGACTCTTAACCTCTTTTTCCTTCAATGTAGCATGTTTCAAAATAAGAAACCAACTCTCGGGGCAAATCATTGTCATCTGTCGGCTCAATAAAGTCATCAATAAATGGGCTAACTGAAATAAAGTCTGACTCATTGCAACGAGTTGAAACCAAAGTGTCAGACTGAACTGTCAACTAATTATTTTATCTTTCACAGCAAAATTGCCTTATCACCAATTAGTCATGTGTTAAAATGTTTGCAGCAGAAATGTATGTGGCAAAAATTTTTATGGTAGAGAAGCTTGTGGCAAAAATACTAGACACATACTCATACTCCTCCGTTACCCACAATAGAGAAAAAGAGCACCTTGCCCTTTTTTCTTAATACAATTGCAGTTCTGAAAATCTTGCCATTCAATGGAAAATGAAACTTGGAATGCAAACCAAAAGAGCAGAGTACCCAGTGGAAATAAAAGGTTTCTTCCTGGGGCCTGAACAGCGACCTCTACTGTCTGCTTGTAGATTCTCCTAAATCATGTGCTGAGGCTTGTCCAACTCTGTGCCACCCCATGGACTGTAGCCCACCAGGCTTCTCTGTCCATGGAATTTCCCAGGCAAGAATACTGGAGTGGATTGCCATTTCCTACTGCAGGGGATCTTCCCAACCCAAGTATCGAACCTGCGTCTCCTGCATTGACAGATGGAGTCTCTACCACTGAGCCACCTAAGGATGGGGGGAGCCCCAGGTATCCTTACAAAGAAGTATAGGCAGAAAGAATCCAAGGAAGACATCCACAGAAGCAAGAGATTATCTTCTCTTCTACTTAGACCATCACTTCCAGCATTCTAACTTGGTTATACGCTTGGCACATGACCTAGGTCACCTCATGTTTTTTCAGGAATGACTCCATATAAGTGTGTGTGTGTGCGCTATGTGTGTGTGAATGTGTGTAAGACTGAGATAGATGTGAGTGAGTCAAGCAACAAGAGAAGGTATATGAGATAAGGGTATATGAGAGTAATACAAAGAAGGAGAAACAGGTCGTGGGACCTCCCTGGAAGGTTGGTTTGACTCTTTTACCACCAACCATTGTTCATTCATCAAAACATCTATCTAGGAAAAGTAATGATTCGTCTTAGAGACAAGAAGATTCTGCAGGCCCACTAGTTGAGCAAACCTACATGTGGGCAGAGTCCTAATTGTTTTTAAAAAATTGGTAATAACACTCACACTTTCAGAAAAGCAAAATGTCTCTTCCATCTCTTCTTCTACATGTCTGCTTCCCTCTCTATTTACATGTGATCTGACTAAACAAATCAGTCAAGATGTAAACCTAAATATTCGAGAAGCCTATTTGAGAAGCCACAAGGAAGTTGTGTGTGTATGGGGTGGGGGAAGGTGGGAGGAGAGATACATAAATGTTCTGATAGTAGCTTTCATACCCGAAGCAAATGTACTGAGTTTTTTAAAAAATTAATTTCCCTGGAAAGAATTAGAGCAATTGTAGGAAGAAAAGTCACACTTCTCCAGTGACTCACTCACAGAGTCATCTGAAGTGTTTCATACATGGAGAAGGAGCATGAAAGTTTTTGGACATTCGCTCCCCTACCCAGTATCCTAAGAATTTGCTACCTACAAATGGGTACCTACTTTATGCAATAGAAACTAACATTAGGTGGAATCTCTAGTATTTCTAAGCACTTTGCTAGGAACTTTCCTTTTTGTCATAAATGTTACCGGCTTAGTTTCCACAATAATGTTACAAGGTAGCATTTGTTATATGCATTTCATAGATGAGAAAATTGAGACTCAGTAACAGAGAAAGGATTTTAATACATAGTTTGTGTACTCTGACACTCAACTGTAACCATAGTCAGATACAGTAAGCCCCCCACATATAAATCTTCAAGTTGTGATCATTCAAAGGTGTGAATGCAAATATGCCAGCCATTTCACTGTACTACTGTACTTTTCAAAATACTGTACTGTAAGATTTTAGATGTGATATTTTTGTGGTTTTTTTAATGTATTTGTGTGAAAAGTATTATAAACCTATTACAGTACAGTACTCTATAGCTGATTGTACCTAAGGTAAATTTTTTGGACTTATGAACAAATTGGACTTATGAACACACTCTCAGAACAGAGTATGTTCATATGTGGGGGACTTACTGTGTGTTTGAGTCTGTGTGAATGTGTGTGTGCATGTGTGTGTGCATATAAGACACAAACATTTAACATTGACTATGCTTAGCAAGCAGAGAAGGCAATGGCACCCCACTCCAGTACTCTTGCCTGGAAAATCCCATGGACGGAGGAGTCTGGTAGGCTGCAGTCCATGGAGTCACTAAGAGTTGGACATGACTGAGCGACTTCACTTTCACTTTTCACTTTCATGCATTGGAGAAGGAAATGACAACCCACTCCAGTGTTCTTGCCTGGAGAATCCCAGGGATGGGGGCGCCTGGTGGGCTGCCGTCTATGGGGTCGCACAGAGTCAGACACAACTGAAGCAACTTAGCAGCAGCAGCAGCAGCAGCAGCATGCTTAGCAAGGGCTTCCCTGTGGCTCAGAGGAGCCTGGTGGGCTATAGTGCATGGAGTTGAAAAGAGTCGGACACAACTGAGCGACTTCACTTTCACTTTCACGCTTAGTAAATGCGTCTTTCTGCTTTGTTTGTTCACTAGGCAAGTGTTAATGCTCCATGTTTGGGTGTCCTGGCAGCAGAGTTATCTCTTTTGTGTTCTCATTCTGATCCCTCAATCACACAACAGGCATTTGTGGGAATGTATCACCTCCTCTGCATTGCAAAGATTCAGAGCGGTAAGATTCATCTTTTTTAAGGGTTACGAAGAATCTGTTCCTAATTATTCTACTGTGGGTTCCAAAGAGGTTCTACATCTGTAGATTTCTAAATCCTGCCCCAAGATCTATAGCTCCATTTATCAAAATGTATTTTTAAATCTTTTTTAGAATTATTTGTAAAATGTTATAGTTGGTTCTTCAATATTTATCCCTAGGTCAGGAATATCACCTGGAGAAGGGAATGGCAACCCACTCGAGTATTCTTGCCTGGAAAATCCCATGGACAGAGGAGCCTGGTGGGCTATAGTCCATGGGGTCATAAAGAGTTGGACATGACTAAGTGACTTACACTTTCACTTTCATACTTAGATTAGTGTCAGGGTGTTACTGGCAGGGACAGAAATGCTGGGTGGAGGCAGGGAAGAAAGAGAAGAAAAATTACCAATCAGTTCAGTTCAGTCGCTCAGTCATGTCCAACTCTTTGCAAACCCATGAACCGCAGCATGCAGGCCTCCCTGTCCATCACCAACTCCTGGAGTCCATCCAAATTCATGTCCACTGAGATGCCATCCAACCATCTCATCCTCTGTCATCCCCTTTTCCTCCTGCCTTCAATCTTTCCCAGCATCAGGGTCTCTTCCAATGAGTCAGTTCTTCACCTCAGGTGGCCAAAGTATTGGAACTTTAGCTTCAGCATCAGGCCTTCCAATGAATATTCAGGATTGATCAGAATATTTAGGATGGACTGGTTGGATCTCCTTGCGGTCCAAGGTCAGACTCTCAAGAGTCTTCTCCACACTATGGTTCAAAAGCATCAATTCTTCAGAACTCAGCTTTCTTTACAGTCCAACTCTCACATCCATACATGACCACTGGGAAAACCATATGAGACTCTTAAAAAGCATTCTTTTTGTCTCTAATGGAGCATCAAATAGAATTCTTGCTTCAGTGATGGGGAAAAAGATGTAAATAAATGCTGTTTTGGTCTACCTAACAAAGCATGAGGGCAAGACCTTATGGTATCAAACTATTTCTAAGTACCTAAATAGAGAACAGATTTGCCTTCCCATAATAAACTGTTTAAAGACAACAGATAACAAAGGACAATGATTCCTGAGAGAAGAGAACAAATAAATGAATAAATAAAGCAGAGTCTACAATTGATTGAGTTTACAACCTAGAGTAAGTTTCTAGGCTGCAGCCCAGAAATGAGCAATCCAAGGGTCCCAAGTTGAAGAGACAGATTTGGGAATCCAGAAAGATCAAGATATCTAGAGTTCACATGGCAGAGTACCAGAAAGGAGTGCTCCAGAGATCTGCAGAGAGTCCATTTAACTATTTAGCTATGTAAGGAAACTTCCTGAGGTTTGCGGGGTTAGGGGGTAATACCCAAAACAGTTAAAGAGGTAAAAGCACTGAATTCCAAAAGACTGGGAATGGTGCCCATGCCTATAAGCTAGAATTTGAAACTTCATAATTCACAAGTAATAAAGCAGATTACTCAAAGAGATTTTGTCTCATCAGGAGGAAAAAATTATCCCTGAATTACTTTAGTGCCATTCAGTCCATCTGTGTTAGTTGTTCAGTTGTGTCTGACTCTTTGCAATCCCACAGACTGTAAGCCAGGCTCCTCTGTCCATGAAATTCTCCAGGCAAGTATACTGGAGTGGGTAGCCATTCCCTTCTCCAGGGGGTCTTCCCAACCCAAGAATCGAACCTGAGTCTTCTGCCTTACAGGCCAGAGATTCTTTACCATCTGAGCCATACAGTGTCAGAGGGAATGTGAAATGATACAACTTTGGAAAATAATTTAGCAGTATCCTAAAAAGTCAAACACACATCTACCATATGATCCAGTCATTCTTCAGTCATTCCTCCAGTCATTCCTAAAAGAAATGAAAGCAAATATCCACTCAAAGACTTGTACATGAATGTTGACAGGATCTTTATTTTTAATAGCCAAAAACTGGAAACAACCAAATGTCCACCAAGAGGCAAATGAATACATAGATGATGGTATATATGTACAATGGGGTAGTATTTATCACAGAGAAATCAATCAGCTACTGACAAATACAATAATGTGAATGAATTGCAAATAATTTTGCTGAATGAAAGATGCCAAGCAACAGAAGAGCAGCACATACTAAATTGCTCCACTTACATGAAATTATAAAATACAAATGAAAGAATGCAGATCTGTGTGTATCTTTGAATCAGGAAGTGCTATAGTGTGTATCCAGTAGCAGGTTTGAGCAATTATGAAAGGACAGGAAGAAACTTCTGGAGGGAATAAATCTTTTTTATTGCAGTAATACTCTTATGGGCATATACATATATATAACCAGTCCATCCTAAAGGAGACCAGTCCTGGGTGTTCATTGGAAGGACTGATGCTGAAGCTGAAACTCCAGTACTTTGGCCACCTCATGCGAAGAGTTGACTCATTGGAAAAGACCCTGATTCTGGGAGGGATTGGGGGCAGGAGGAGAAGGGGACAACAGAGGATGAGATGGCTGGATGGCATCACCGACTCGATGCCCATGAGTTTGGGTGAACTCTGGGAGTTGGTGATGGACAGGGAGGCCTGGCATGCTGCGATTCATGGGATCGCAAAGAGTCAGACACGACTAAGCAACTTAACTGAACTGAATTGAATATATATATATATATATATATATATATATATATATGTCATTTGTGAAAGTCGCTCAGTCATGTCCTTTTTGAAATACACTCAGACTCTTTGCGACCCCATGAACTGTAGTCCATGGAATTCTCTAGGCCAGAATATTGGAGTGGGTAGCCTTTCCTTTTAAGAACTTACCAAATTATACACTTTAAATATGTTTCATATTGATTATATCTCTACAAAGCTGTTAGCAAATAAAAATTCAGTTAAAATCTACCTCTTCTAGAACTAAAGACATCTGCACGTGAAGCTTATTTGAAAGCTTTTCTCTTTGTTGCTATACCACTCCCTCAGTTCTTTGCAAAATGCCTCCAAGTCTGCTCTTTTACCAATAGACTTTCCAACTTAGCAGTAGCTCTTCCATTGCACTGAACTATGCATTTGATGGCCGAAATGTACTTGATACTTGGTCATCCTATTAAAATTATATATGTCCTCCACAGAGACTTCTCTTAACACTTTATAAATTCTGGTCATAATATTAATATTTTATGTGACTAAACTTTCAGCAGAGAGTTAAACATTCAGAAAATTTTACATTCCCAGAATTGGGCAGGAAGAGGAAACTAGAAATAGCAATGTTATGGAAGGAACCAGTGGTCAAATGAAAATCTTAAACTTTCTTCCTTAATACAGAGGGTACTGCAAAAAGTAAAAATAAAAAGTATGATAAGCCTGGAAATCATTGTATCCAGCCTTCTTCCTCTGGTACAGAATTTCTACCCAAGAATTTGCAAAAAGACAAAAGTAAAATTGCTCAGGTAACTTAGCTCCCACTTTATCCTATAGCTTTTGTTTCATGTGTAAATTACTTTTAATGGCAACTTATTTCAACAAAATTTATATTAATAGATTTTTTCTCTTTTATTTAAATTAAATTCAGTAAAGCAAAGAGTAAATGATAGAGTATTTGGCTTCTTGATCTTCATCTGTTAATAAGAATTATGCCTATTACTCCAGAACATAGCAATTTACATTATTTACTAGGTAATTCTTACAGAAAGCAAAATGAGGTAAGTGTTTCCTAGTTGTTATGCTTCTTTTTGTTTGGCTAATAAGTTACTAAAGATGGGAAACTTCTGGTTTTCTAGAAAAATTAGTGAAGTCAGCAATTAAGAGGTTTTTCAATGCTATTATAATTTACTCAGCAAACATCAAAATAATTTGGTATATCTTTTAAAAACCTATTAAATTTTAAAAACTTCTTAAGTTTAAGTGATAAACCTTAGTACTAAGTAAGTAATTTCTACATTGACCCAACCTTAGGGAAAATCATGAGACTCTACATCTCTATACACTCTTTCACCTTCTTCAAAGTATATATGCTTATTCATATGCTTGCGAGGTCATCCGGCACAGGTGCCTGAATCATGCTGTCCAACGCTCTTCTAGCTACACAGGAATCAATAGTTCAGCAAAACCGGCTGGAGAGGCCCTTCAGGCTAGCTTATCTCTTGAATTGAAGGGTCTTAGATTTTCTCCTGAAACTACATACATAAAGCATTGTCTTGCCCTCCCACACTGAGGCAGATAGAATTGTGGGAGGCTGTGGAGATATGGAAGCAATACATCTCAAATAATACAATAAAAAAGACCACATAGATATCCTTAAATATGCATCTGCATTATGATGCATCTTTCCAAAATCAAGCATTATTCTTAATCCACCTCCCCTCAGAAGTCACAAGCCTGGTTAACTATAAAGTTTTCTATTTACATGAAGAAACTAAGCATCCATCTAGGTTTACTAGAAAGTCCATCTACATTCTTCCATTCTTAACTCCAGAGCCCTGGAATTGAAATCCTGAGACCCACAATTAGCTAGTGAGCCTAGCACTAGCAGCCTCCTCAGGGTCTGTCTCTTTCAAGTGCTTTATGACGCTTACTATCTCCACTTCCAGCTTGGTGTCCTCTCACCTGACTTCAATGTCCATAAGATTTAGAAATCCTGGATTTGGGGAGGGTGCCCTGGTCCTTGTGTTCATGACCTCTATTACTCAGTTCCCAACTGTGAGATCAAAACAGGCCTAGGACAGCACTGTGTGCAAGAGCAGTAGCTACAAAATCCGGAGGAAGGGACTTTCAAAGGTAGATTGGGACAGGTAGGTGAGAGAATCTAAGGTTGTAGTAAGGAAACCAACAGGACCATTTACAACAACAAAGTCCAGAGGATGCAAATCGGAGGATACGCATCAAGGTTTTTAGCCAAGAGAGCTAGATCACGTTTTATAAGGGAGTCTATCATTTGATGTACTCTACTGTCATATCTATACCTTTGTTACTGAGTCCAAGTTCATACTACTCAGCACACAATAGGCCAATAAATCAACAGACAAGGTGTTGGGATAAGAAATAGCAACATATTTGGAAAACCAGAAAACCCAAGAAGATGGTTGACTAGTATCCCAAGGAACCATCTTACTGGACTTAGAATTTAAGCTTCTTTTATACTAAAAATGGAGGAGGTGTGGCTGGTTGTTGGAAACTTATGTTTCTGCAGCTGTCCAGGATGGTCTGGTCACAATGCTCCCATAAACCTTCAGAAAGACAACTGTTATTTTCTTGTCTTCAACATTTAACCTCTATATGAATGGAAATGTGTTATACTTTAAAGGTCAAGACTAGGAGGCAGAACATTGTTGAGAAAGGGCTAGTATTTTATTTCAGGCTATAGGCAACACTCTTTTACTATTTGAGATAAAAGTGCAAAGCCAGCATTTCTAATCACAGGTTATGGAGCACAAAGGCTAGAGTTAAAAGAATAGATCCAATATGGAGTCAGGTTTGTTTTTCTCCATTCTACCTTCACATGACAGAAACTTCTAACACTATCTCTAAGTTTCACTAGGAATTGCTCCTTCCACAACTCTTAATAGACACTAAGCTATTTTGTTGAATAAACAAATGTCCCAAAAGAATATCCCCTCTTCAATGATTTTTTTTTAACTCAACATCTTGTACAATCAAATCTGACTTTCTGAAAGTATAGCCAACTATGATATTCTGTTCACCTCACTAAGCCTTAGTGACCATCCTTTATCTTTCTTTCATAGCTTTCCAAAAATACTATACCTCACCTGTCTGCTCAGTAGGAGGGAGCCTGGTGGTCATCAGTTTTCAATTAGACCTCAATCCTTCCCTACTGACCAGAAAGATGTATGCTCCATTCCTTTAACAGGGATGCTGAAAAGCTGTTATTGGCAATATTGAATACTTTCTGTATTTCAGAGAATGGCATGCACACACACACACAAAAGAAGTTTTGTATATATACATATACATTTAGAAAGGGAGAAAATGTGGTTCATTTGTCTTTCTTAACTGAGAGATCCATAGTACTGTGATTTTGTTCGTATTTTATGGTCCATGGATGTTCCTCTAACTTTAAAAAGAGATTGTTTGAATTGCAGTTGTTGTGCCTCAATCATAGACATATTGGCCTTTTTTCTCTTCCCACTTCTTGATGCTTCTCTGAAAAAGAGAAAAATACACACCCTTCAGTGGCCCTTCCTTTCTTATCCTATCCTTTCCTTCATCTTCCACAAATCATGTTTGTTTTGGATCTGAACGAGCTTATTTCCAAAGCTTAAGAACTTCACAATAGTTTTTAGTATTTGAATAGCTGAAATGGGGTTAAATCAATATTTTATAGTTGCTCTAAATTTTAATGATATGGTTTCCCACTTCTCCCTGGCTTGCCCCAGAGCTGACTTATTCAGGTAAAAATGTTTTAATTGCTTTTAAAATAAGATGAAAAATAGATATGATTAAGTTTAAATGACAGTCATCTTAATACTAACACAGTGTAAAGTGTAATTTTTAATATGTTTAATGGAGGAAGAGGCTGACAACAGCAAAGGTACCTAAAACCCACAAAAATCATGTAGTTGTCTTTGTTGATATAAGTAAGGTGTGAGATCATGATTTTTCTTTTTGGTTTCAGAGTGTAGGAAAAACCTTATTGCCACCCTTGCTGACTGACTTTGTGTGGAGTCTCCTGATGAAACTCTCTGTACCTGATCAATCAATTGCATCTGAGGCAGCAACCATACTGAAACTGACTCTGGAATGCAATGCCCATAAGGTCACCATGGTAAGATATTTCACAATGAGTGGAGGAGTACAGAGTACATTCTCGAATGGGCTTTTTCTGACTTTGTTATATGCCTACTTCTTTTCATATATATTTCTTGTCATTGTTCATTATGTCACTTCAGTCAAATGAAGCTTTTTGTATGAAATAGTTCAAGCATGAAGAAAAGTTTCAAAACTAGTGTAATGAACATCCAACCACCAATCATACGAAATTGTAACATTTTGCTATACTTGCTTCAAATTTTAAAGAAATACATTAACAACAATAAAATAGTACAACTATAATTGAAATACCCTGTGTAACCATTAAGGACAGTTTTAAGAGCCCTCAGTTTGCTGTAGGGCTGGCCACATATTTGTGGGTCCCAGTGCAAACTAAAATGTAGGACTTCTTATTCAAAACATAGAAAAAAGTAGTATTAAATGTACAAACGTATGAAGCTCCGCCTCCTCAATTTATCATGGGGTTATTTTCTAATTAAAAAAAAAAACTAAAAATTTAAAGTTTTAGCATGAATTCTGCAGCCCACCTTTATATTGTGCAATGCCAGTTATAAATGCAAATGTAAGACCACACAACTTAACAAAATACTACAATTCCTATTTCATAGCTTATGCATGCATATGCATTTTATTCTTGCCAAAAGAGTTATAAACACTACACAAAACTAACTTAATTGTCTTTATTCAACTTCTTGTCATTCACACATTCTTTAACACTCTCTATCACCATCTTACTCATGAATAAGGAAAGATCGGAAGGAAAACAATTTATGGATTGCCACATCTTTCTCTTTCCTCTGTTGTCATTTTCAGCCTAATTGACTGAAGCATCAATAAATGCTTATCTTATACCAGTTTTGATTTCCCCCTACACACTAATGTAGCCACTGGAGTTCTATGGCCTTAGGGCATTGTGAATGCTACCTCTGAAAGAGGCTACTGACTCACATTCTTGGGCCCATCTGGTGGCGGCTCAGTTGGTAAAGAATCCACCTGCAATGCAGGAGACCTGGGTTCAATCCCTGGGTTGGGAAGATTCCCTGGAGAAGAGAACAGCTACCCACTCCAGTATTCTGGGTTGGAGAATTCCATGAACTGTATAGTCCATGGGTTTGCAGAGTCAGACATGACTGAGAGGCTTTCACTGACTCACATATTGTACTTATCTCCTCCATGTACACGCAGGCTCCACTGTCCTTTGGGAGTTTATTTAAAAACACAAGCTAAAGGGAAAACTTATTAAAAATTCAATACAGTGACAGCAGAGATTTAAACAAACTGATGGACCTTCAGCATATGGGACCTTATGCAGTTGCATAGGTCATATGCCCATTAAACCAGCTCTGATGGAGACATAAGGGCTGACCTCCCAATTCCCTCTCTTGACATAGCAGTGTTACGTGATTATAGATAAACTGAGTGCTTGCACACAAATTCAGAGAGCAGGAAAAAGGAAGTAATGCTTCTTACAAACTCCCATGCTAATATAGTCAGGAGCATTCCAAAAGGCAAGCAGAGCAAAGGCAAGCAGAGCATTCCAAAAGGCAAAGCAAAGCAAGCTTGAGGGCAACAGTCATTTCCTTAACAAAATAAAGTTCTCCTCTCATGCAGTGAGGAAAGGAATCTAGGTAAAGCCATATCAGGTCATAGAGAGGAAGAGAAGCCAAATAGAAAACTAGATGTGTAAAATTAACCTGTTCTACAAAAATCATTAACTAGGGAGAAAAAATGAACAAACCTGGGTTTAGCAATTTATTTCCCCAGCTCCCACAAAGAACTGAATTACTGAATACAGTGGATTCTTGAACAGGGTTAGGTTCTACAGTCAGTTATAAGGAAAAAATGCATTAAAATTTTCCTGAAAACTCCTAAATTTCAAATATAGTTTGTGGGCTTACAGTTTCTAAATAATCTAATCCAGCACATCCTTCCTCGAGGATTGAAAAAAATCATCTTTTCTACAATTGAACATACAGTAACATAGCTGGCTCGTTTTAGGGGCATGCTGAATTTATAGTAGTAGGGGGAGGATGAGAAGAAAAAGCTCCAAACCTAGTAGTTAAGAGATCTGTGGAGAATAACAATGGTTTATGTCTTCCATCTCATGTTCATCTTGGTAGGATGAATATTTTACAGTAAACACTTGTTTAGAGTAAAGGGTTGAATGTATGCTAAGTTGCTTCAGTCAATTCCAACTCTGCAATCCAATGGATTGTAGCCTGCTGGGCTCCTCTGTCCATAGGATTCTCCAAGCAATTATACTGGAATGGGTTGCCATGCCCTCCTCCAGGGGAATCTTCCCAATCCCAGGATTGAACCTGTGTCTCCTGAGACTCCTGCATTGCAGGTGGATTCTTCACTGCTGAGTCGCCAGGGAAGCCCCAGAGTAAAGGGTTGTACACAGATAATTCAATTGTACATAAGGAAACTGCAATGGAATATAAATTTACATCAACCAACTTTTCAGCTTATAACCTCTGAGAAGCATTTTTGAAATAAGAAGTGAGGTGAGGTGGGTAGATTAAGCTTGATGTTGAATATACAACCTTTGGTTTGAGAAGAATTCCAGGTCTAGCTAAAACTCATTTAAAAGTGAAGAGGGGTTGGAGACAAGACAGTGGAGTAGAGGGACCTGAGTTTGCCTCTTCTCACAAATGCACCAAAATCACAACTAACCTCTGAACAACCATTGGCAAAAAGGACTGGACCATACCAAAAAAGATATTCTACATCAAAGACACAAAGAAGAAACCACAATGAAACAGTAGGAGGGGCACAGTAGTGATATAATCAAATCCCATAGCACTCAGGTGGGTAACCCACAAACCGGAAAATAATAATGTCACAGAAGTTCTCCCAGAAGTGAGAGCTCTGAGTCTCATGCCAGGCTCCCCAGCTTAGGGGACCAGCATTAGGAGAAGGAGTCTTCAGAGTATTTGGCTTTGAATATCAGTAAGGCTTGACTGCAGGAGGTCTGCAAGACTAAGAGAAACAGAGACATCACTCTTGGAAGGCACACACAAGTTCTTGTGTGTAAGAGGATCCAGGATAAAAGTAGTTATTTCATAGAAGCCTGGGCCAGAACTACCTGCTGGTCTTGGAGGGTTTCCTGAGAAGGCAAGGAGAAGCTCTCGCTCTCTCTGGGGTCATAAAAGCTGGTGGTGGACATATTGGGGAGTGTTCATCTACATGAGTAAAATATCTTGTTTGGGTCTTTGGCACCAAGACCTGGCCCCATGCAACAGCCTGTAGGCTTCAGTGCTGGGGCCCTTCAGGTCAAACAACAGAGTGGGAACACAGCCACACCCATCAGCAGACAGGCTGCCTAAAGACTTCCTGAGCCCACAGCCACCAACAGATACACCCCTTGACACGTTCCTGTCCGCAAGAGAACCATGACCCATTTCTACCCACCAGAGGGCAGGCACTTACTCCTCCCTCCAGGAAGCCAGCACAAGCCTCTAATCCAGCCTCCCCGACCAGGGGGCAGACATTAGACTAAGAAAATCATAATTCCACAGCCTGCAGATCTGAGTGTGCAAACACAGGTCAGAAACTACCCTGGGGCCAGTTAGTTCCTGGCCATTGGGTAATAAGAGGAAAATGTACTGCTGTGATACATAGGACATCCCCTACAGAGGGCCACTTCTCCAAGGTCAAGAAACATAACTAACCTACTACATGCATAAAAATACAAAGAGAAATTTAGAAAAAAGACCGAGAAATAGATGGCAAAGAAATGTTCCAGACAAAGGAACAAGCTAAAACTTCAGAAGGACAACTAAGTGAAATGAAGTGGAAAAAGGCAATCTATCCAAGAAAGGAGTTCAGAGTAATGAACATAAAGATGATTCAAGAACTTGGGAAAAGAATGGATTCACAGAACAAGAAGTCACAAGAAGTTTTTATCAAGAATACAATCAGTTTAGTTCAGTTCAGTCACTCAGTTGTGTCTGACTCTTTGCAACCCCATGGACTGCAGCACGCCAGGCTTCCCTGTCCATCACCAACTCCTGGAGCATGTTCAAACTCATGTCCATCAAGTTAGTGATGCTATCCAACCAACTCATCTTCTGTCATCCCCTTCTCCTCCTGCCTTCAATCTTGCCCAGCATCAGGATCTTTTCTAATGAGTCAGTTCTTCACATCAGGTGGCCAAACTATTGGAGCTCCAGTTTCAGCATCAGTCCTTCCAATGAATATTCAGGACTGATTTCCTTTAGGATTGACTGGTTTGGTCTCCTGGCAGTCCAGGGGACTCTCAATAGTCTTCTCCAACAACACAGTTCAAAAGCATCAATTCTTCAGTGCTCAATTTCTTGAGTACTTTCAATCTCTTTGAAGCCCAATTTCTTTGGGCTTCCCTGGTGGCTCAAATAGTAAATAATCCACCTGCAATGTGGGAGACCTGAGTTCAATCCCTGGGTTAGGAAGATCCCCTGGAAAAAGGAAAGGTTACCCACTCCAGTATTCTTGCCTGGATAATTCCATGGGCAAAGGAGCCTAGTGGGCCACAGTCCATGGGGTTGCAAAGAGTCAGACACAACTGAGTGACTTTCACTTCACTTCATGTGCACACGTGTGTGTGTGTGTGTGTGTGTGTATACAACTTGTGTTTCAAGAATACAATGCTGCTGCTGCTAAGTCGCTTCAGTCATGTCCGACTCCGTGCGACCCCATAGACAGCAGCCCAACCAGGCTTCCCCATCCCTGGGATTCTCAAGGCAAGAACACTGGAGTGGGTTGCCATTTCCTTCTCCAATGCATGAAAGTGAAGAGTGAAAGTGAAGTCGCTCAGTCGTGTACGACTCTTAGCAACCCCATGGACTGTAAGCCCACCAGGCTCCTCCATCCATGGGATTTTCCAGGCAAGAGTACTGGAGTGGGGTGCCATTGCTTTCTCCACAAGAATACAATAACTGAAACGAAAAATACACTCAAAGGAATTAAGGGTGGAATATGTGAGGCAGAATAATGAATCAGTGAGTTGGAAAACAAAATATTGGAAATGACTGCTGCAGAACAGAATAAAGAAAATAGAACGAAAAGGAGTGAGGACAGTTTAAGAGACAACGGGGTCAAATACACCAACATTCACATTATAGATGTCCCAGAAGTAGAACAGGGAGAGAAATAAGCTGAGAAAATATTTGAAAAGATAACAGCTGAAAATGTCCCTAACACAGGAAAGGAAACAATCACCTAAATTCAAGAAGCACAGAGAATCCCATACAGGACTAATCCAAGCAAGAACATGCAGAGATACACTGTAATCAAATTGACAAAACTTAAACACAGAGAAAACATTAAAAGCAACAAATAACATAACAAAGAAATTCCCAAATAGTTATCAGTTGATTTGTTAGCAGAAACTGTAGACCAAGAGGGAGTGGAATAATATATTTAAAGTGATAAAAGAGAAATAATCTCATTCAGATTTGATAGATAAATCAAAAGCTTTACATACAAGCAAAAGCTACAAGAATTCAGCACCACCAAACTAGCTTTACAATAAATGCTAAAGAAACTTCTCAAAGTGGAAAATAAGAGACTACAAGTAGGAACAAAAAAAATTATGAAAGTAGTAGCTCACCAGTAAATGTAGGAGATTATCCACAGACAAATATGATATCAAAATCAGTAATCATGAGAGAAGAAGAGTACAAATGCAGGATATTAAAAATGCATTTGAAATTAAGAGATCAGGAACTTAAAATAATCATGCACATATATATAGACTGCTATCCCAAATGTCATGGTAACCACAAATCAAAAATTTGTAATGGTTATACACACAAAAAAGGTAACAAAACACAACACTAAAGATAGTCATCAAATCACAAAAGAAGAAAGGGAGGAAAATATCTACAAAAAACAAATTCAAAACTATCAACAAAATGGCAATAAGAATCCACATATTGATAATTACCTTAAATATAAATGGAATAAAGGCTCCAACCAAAGACATAGATTGGCTGAATGGATACAAAAGTAGGACTCATATATATGCAGCCTACAAAAGACCTACTTAAGATCTAGAGACATATACAGACAAAAGTGAGGGGATAGAAAAAGATATTCCATGCAAATAGAAATCAAAAGAGAGCTGAAGTAGCAATACTTATCAGACAAAATAGACTTTAATATAAAGCCTGTTATCTGAGACAAAAAAAGGACACTACATAATGATTGAGGGATCAATCCAAGGAATAGAAATAACAATTGTAAGTTTCTATGTCCCCCCATCATAAGAGCACCTCAATATATCAGACAAACATTATCAAACACAAAAGGAGAAAATAACAGCAACACAATCATAGTGGGAAAATTTATCATCCCACTTACAGCAATGGACAGATCATCTAGACAAAACATCAATAAGGAGATACAGGTGACACATTAGACTAGATAGACTAATGATATTTAGATGGAGCATTCCATCTGAAAGCAGCAGAATATACATTCTTTTAAAGAGCACATGGAACAGTCTCCAGGATAGTTCTGGGCAACAAAGCAAGCCTCATTAAATTTATAAAATTGAAATCATATCAAACATCTTTTCCAACTACAACAATATGCGATTAGAAATCAACTATAAGGGAAAAACTAAAAAGCACAAATACTACTACTACTACTACTGCTGTCACTTCAGTCGTGTCCGACTCTGTGCGACCCCATAGACAGCAGCCCACCAGGCTGCCCCCGTCCCTGGGATTCTCCGGGCAAGAACACTGGAATGGGTTGCCATTTCCTTCTCCAATGCATGGAAGTGAAAAGTGAAAGTGAAGTCGCTCAGTCACGTCCAACTCTTAGCGACCCCATGGACTGTGTAGCCCACCAGGCTCCTCAGTCCATGGGATTTTCCAGGCAAGAGTACTGGAGTGGGGTGCCATTGTCTTTTCTGAAAAGCACAAATACATGGAACCTAAACAATATGCTACTAAACAACCAATGGATCACTAAGGAAATCAAAGAGGAAATAAATACCTGGAAACAAATGAAAATTAAAACAATGATCTAAAATCTATGGGATGCAGCAAAAGCAGTTCTAAGAGCTAAGCTTAAAGCGATATGAGGTTATCAAAAAACAAGAAAAATCTCAGATAAACAGTCTAACTTACACCTAAAGCAACTAGAGAAAGAATAAAAAAAAATTCAGAGTTAGTAGGAAAAAAGAAATCATAAAGATCAGAGCAGACATAAATGAAATATAGACTAAAGAAAGAAAAGATCAATAAAAATAAAAGATGGTTCTTTGAAAGTATTTTAAAAACTGATAAACCTTTAGCCAGACTCATAAAGAAAAAAAAAAAAAAAAGGGAGAGGACCCAAATCAATAAAACTAGAAATGAAAATGGAAAAGTTACAATGGATACAACAGAAATGCAAAGGATCATACTACTACTAGAAGCAACTATACACCCCAAAATGGACAATATAGAAGAAATGGACAAACTCTCAGAAAGGTACAATCCCCCAAGACTGAACCAGGAAGAAATAGAAAATATGAACAGACTAATAGCAAGTTCTGAAATTTAAACTGTGATTTAAAAACTTTCAACAAGCAAAAGTTCCAGAATGGGTAGCTTCACAGGCAAATTCTACCAAATATTTAGAGAAAACATCTGTACTATACTAAACATCTATACTACTAACATCTACTAAACATCTATGCTACTAAAACTGTTCCCAAAAAATTGCAGAGGAAGGAATACTTTAGAATTAATTCATGTTGATATATGGCAAAACCAATACAATATTGTAAAGATAAAACATAAAATAAAATAATTTAAAAAATAGTTTAAAAAACACAAAAAAGAAAATTACACACCAATATCACTGATGATCATAGACGTAAAGATCCTCAATAAAATGTTAGCAAACCAAATCCAAAAATACACTATAAGGATCATATACCATGGTCAAGTGGGATTTATTCCACAGATGCAAGGATTTTACAAAATCTGCAAATCAATCATGATGTGATATAAAACATTAAAAAATTAAAGAACAAATCTATGTGATCATTACAACAGATGCAGAAAAATCTTTTGATAAAATTCAACATCCATTTATGATAAAAACTCTTCAGAGAGTGGGCACAGAGGGAACATACCTCAACACAATAAAGACCATATATGACAAACCCACATCTAACATAATACTCAATGTGAAAAGCTGAAAGTATTTCCTCTAAGATCAGTAACAAGACAGTTAAACACCACTTTCATTAAACATAGTTTCAGAAGTCTTATTCATAGTAATCAGAGAAGAAAAAGAAATAAAGGGAATCCAATTGGAAAGGAAGAAGTAAAACTGTTACTGTTTGCAGATGATGTGATACTATAGATTGAAAATTCTTAAGATGCTACCAGAAAACTACTAAAACTCATCAATGAATTCAGTAAAGTTGCAGGACGAAAAATAAATATGCAGAAATATGTTGCATTTCTATACACTAACCATAAAAGATTAGAAAGTGAAATTAAGGAAACAATCTCATTTACCATCACATCAAAAAGAATAAAATAAACCTATGCAACATGGTCCACCAGAGAAGGGAATGGCAAACCACTTTAGCATTCTTGCCTTGGGAACCCCATGAACAGCATGAAAAGGCAAAAGTCAGGACACTGAAAGATGAACTCCTCAAGTCGGTAGGTGCCCAATATGCTACTGGAGATCAGTGGAGCAGTAACTCCAGAAAGAATGAAGAGATGGAGTCAAAGCAAAGACAACACCCAGTTGTGGATGTGACTGGTGTTGGAAGCAAAGTCCGATGCTATAAAGAGCAATATTGTATAGGAACCTGGAATGTTAGGTCCATGAATCAAGGCAAATTGGAAGTGGTCAAACAGGAGATGGCAAGAGTGAACATCAATGTTTTAGGAATCAGTGAACTAAAATAAACTGGAATACGTGAATTTAACTCAGATGGCCATTATATCTATTACTGTGGGCAAGAATCCCTTAGAAGAAATAGAGTAGCAATGATAGTAAACAAAAGAGTCCAAAATGCAATACTTGAATACAATCTCAAAAACAACAATGATCTCTGTTCTTTTCCAAGGCAAACCTTTCAATATCATGGTAATCCAAGTCTATGCCCCAACCAGTAACGCTGAAGAAGCTAAAGTTGAATGGCTACAAGACTTTTCAGAACTAACATCCAAAAAAGATGTCCTTTTCATTGTAGGGGACTGGAATGCAAAAGTAGGAAGTTAAGAGATAACCTGGAATAACAGGCAAATTTGGCCTTGGAGTACAAAACAAAGCAGGTCAAAGGCTAACAGAGTTTTGTCAAGGGAATGCACTGGTCATAGCAAATGCCCTCTTCCAACAACACAAGAGAACACTCTACACATTGACATCACCAGATGGTCAACACCAAAATCAGACTGATTATATTCTTTGCAGCCAAAGATGGAGAAGCTCTATACAGTCCGCAAAAACAAGACCAGGAGTTGACTGTGGCTGAGATCATGAACTCCTCATTGCCAAATTCAGACTGAAATTGAATAAAGTAGGAAAACCACTAGACCATTCAGGTATGATCTAAATGAAATCCCTAGCGATTATACAATGGAAGAGAGAAATAGATTCAAGGAATTAGATCCAATAGAGTGCCTGAAGAACTATGGACAGAGGTTCGTGATATTGTACAGGAGGCAGTGATCAAGACTATTACCAAGAAAAAGAAATGTAAAAAGGCAAAATTGTTGTTTGAAGAAGTCTTACAAATAGCTGTGAAAAGAAGAGAAGCAAAAGGCAAAGGAGAAAAGGAAAGATATACCCATTTGAATGCAGAGTTCCAAAGAATAGCAAGGAGACATAAGAAAGCCTTCCTCAGTGATCAGTACAAAGAAATAGAGGAAAGCAACAGAATGGGAAAGATTAGAGATCTCTTCAAGAAAATTAGAAATACCAAGAAAACATTTAATGCAAAGATGGGGACAATAAAGGACAGAAATGGTATGGACGTAACAGAAGCAGAAGATATTAAGAAGAGTGGCAAGAATACACAGAACAACTGTACAAAAAAGATCTTCATGACCCTGATAATCATGATGATGTAATCACTCACCTAGAGCCCGATATCCTGGAATGAGAAGTCAAGCGGGCCTTAGGAAGCATCACTACAAACAAAGCTAGTGGAGGTGATGGAATTCCAGTGGAGCTATTTCAAATCCTGAAAGATGATGCTGTGAAAGTGCTGCACTCAATATGCCAGCAACTTTGGAAAACTCAGCAGTGGCCACAGTACTGGAAAAGGTCAGTTTTCATTCCAATCCGTAAGAAAGGCAATGCCAAAAAATGTTCAAACTGCCGTACAATTGCACTCATCTCACACGCTAGCAAAGTAATGCTCAAAATTCTCTAAGTCAGGCTTCAACAATACGTGAACAGTGAACTTCCAGATGTTCAATCTGGATTTAGAAAATGCAGAGGAACCAGAGATCAAATAGCCAACATCCACTGGATCATGGAAAAAGCAAGAAAGTTCCAGAAAAACATCTATTTCTGCTTTATTGACTATGCCAAAGCCTTTGACTGTGTGGATCACAATAAACTGTGGAAAATTCTGAAAGAAATGGCAATACCAGACCACCTGACCTGCCTCTTGAGAAACCTATATGCAGGTCAGGAAGCAATAGTTAGAACTGGACATGGAACAACAGACTGGTTCCAGATAGGAAAAGGAGTACATCAAGGCTGTATATTGTCACCCTGCTTATTTAACTTCTATGCAGAATACATCATGAGAAACGCTGGGCTGGAAGAAGCACAAGCTGTAATGAAGATTGCCGGGAGAAATATCAATAACCTCAGATATGCAGATGACACCACCACACTTCTAGCAGAAAGTGTAAAAGAATTAAAGAGCTTCTTGATGAAAGTGCAAAAGGAAAGTGAAAAAGTGGCTTAAAGCTCAACATTCAGAAAACTAAGATCATGGCATCTGGTCCCATCACTTCATGGCAAATATATGGGGAAACAGTGGAAACAGCATCAGACTTTATATTTTGGGGCTCCAAAGTCACTGCAGATGGTGATCGCAGCCATGAAATTAATAGACGCTTACTGCTTGGAAGGAAAGTTATGACTAACCTAGACAGCATATTCAAAAGCAGAGACATTACTTTGCCAACAAAGGTCCATCTAGTCAAGGCTATGGTTTTTCCAGTGGTCATGTATGGATGTGAGAGTTGGACTGTGAAGAAGGCTGAGGGCCAAAGAATTGATGCTTTTGAACTGTGGTGCTGGAGAAGACTCTTGAGAGTCCCTTGGACTCCAAGGAGATCCAACCAGTCCATTCTAAAAGAGATCAGTCCTGGGTGTTCTTTGGAAGGAATGATGCTAAAGCTGAAACTCCAGTACTTTGGCCACCTCATGTGAAGAGCTGACTCATTGGAAAAGACTCTGATGCTGGGAGGGATTGGGGGCAGAAGGAGAAGGGGACAACAGAGGATGAGATGACTGGATGGCATCACCGACTTGATGGATGTGAGTTTGAGTGGACTCTGGGATTTGGTGATTGGACAGAGAGGCCTGGCGTGCTGCGATTCGTGGGGTCACAAAGAGTCGGACACGACTGAGCAAGTGAACTGACTGACTGACAGAGCAACTATTGATGAGAAAGACTAGGAGACTAGCAGAAAAACAAATCTACAACTAAAGAACTAAAGAAGGAAGCACAATAAGATGGGTAGGAAGTCAGAGACACTATACAGTCAATATCCATACCCCCAGGTTGGAGACCAATGAAGCAGAGGATAATACAATTTCAGAGGTTCTTCCCAAGGAGTAAGACATCTAAAGCCCACATTGGGCTAGCCAGCTTGGGGTCTGTTTGCACCAGACAGATGAACTCCCAGAATATCTGATTTTGAAGGCCTCTGAGCCTTGCTTTCAGGAGAGTCAGAGGGCTGTAAGAAACAAAGACTTTACTCTTAAAGCATACACGGTAAAACTCATATGCTCAAAGACCCAGGGCAGAAGCAGTAATTCAGAAAGAACGTGGGTCAAACACACTGATCTTGGAGAGGCTCCTAGAGTGAGTAATTAGGATGAAAGTTACAGTGTGGCAACCATAGCCAAGAATAATGTAATATCTTCACACAATGACAGATGAGAAATTTACATGGTGAACATTTTGTAACATATAGAAATATGGAATCACTATGTTGTACACCAGGAACTAAGGAAGTGTTGTAGGTCAATTATATTTCAAAAACAAATTAAATTCATAGAAAAGGAGATAGGATTTGTGGCTTGCCAAAGGCTGGTGGGAGGTGTAATTTCCAGTTAGAAGATAAATAAGTACTAGGGATATATGGCAGAACATGATAAATGTAATTAACACTGCTGTGTATTATATATGCAAGTTGTTGAGAGTAAATTCTAAGAGTTCTTCACCAGAAAATATTTTTTCTTTTCCTTTTATTTTGCATGATGGATGTATGCTAAACTTATTGTGGTAATCATTTCACGATGTATGGACATCAAATCATTATGCTATATGCTTTAAACTTATACAACGCTTTATGTCAATTATGATCTCAATAAAACTTGAAGGCGGTGACTCTCATGGAGGCAGCGACTCTCATGGAGGCAGCAAGCACGAGATGTGTCTGTTGCCCTCATTAGGTTTAATTACCCAGTTGGATCATGATCATGTCTGAGTCTCTCAAAGTGTTCTAGTAATTGTCAGTGGTTTACATGAAGTGACCATGGGTGTATCAAACTGTACAAAACTGTATGAAAACTATCAAAGTTGTACATATTTCTAAAATGAAAAGGCTCTCATATTCTCCTCACTCTGCACTTTGCTGTTGGTGTGACAAGGCTTTTTAAGATGTTCCTGGCATTTTTTTTTTAATTTGTAAGGTTATGGGTTAACTTTATGGTCATTGGCAAGAAATCCCAAGTTCTCAACTGTACATATGTATAGTTTGTAAAAGAACAAAGCAACTGAGATACACTCTTAATGTTCCTTGTTTGGTGTGGAGGCTGCGGGGCAATGCCTTCCAGAGGGGCCGTAGTTAAGGTGTGCACTGTGGAACTGGACCTGTGGACACTACAGTGGGCATCCAAGCTTGTCTTGTTTTTGTATATAGTGACATAGCATCCCGCTGCCATTATTAGCTGTGGAAAAGGAGAGGGTCAGCTGGAATGAGAATTGTTTTGGATAGTTTTTCACTGAAGTGCTTCCCTTGTGGCTCAGCTGGTAAAGAATCCATCTGCATTGCAGGAGACCTGGGTTTGATCCCTGGGTTGGGAAGATCCCCTGGAGAAGGGAAAGGCTATCCACTCCAGTATTCTGGCCTAGAGAATTCCATGGACTGTATAGTCCACGGGTTCGCAAAGAGTTGGACTCGACTGAGCGACTTTCACTTTCACTGAAGTACAGTAGTTTTAAACTTTTTTTAAACAAACCATAGAACTCTGCATTGTCAACAAAGCCAAGAGCCACTGCACCAATGAAAGTTCAAGAACCTTCTGTACTAAACATGATCTGCAATGTCCTATTAATTTTGTTTGTATGTTTGGAGTACTTAAATGTTTTTGAAATCAAATAAATAGTATTACATTTTTTAAAAACGTCAAGGAAAAAAATAAATGCATGTTAATTTCTCATGCAAATAATCATTTCACTATGTAAAAAAGCACATAAATATATTTTCCATTGGTGCTTATTTGTGTGTTAGTTGCTGCCTCGGTTATTCTGAGAAAGACTAAATTCTTAATGTCTAAGAAATGTTTGGTTTATAAGTGCCTAGGGAACAAGAGACTCTAATTGGCCTGTGAAATTGCTTTTACAGGTGTCTAAAATTGTGGATACTATTTATAAGCAATTGTGTGGAGATGATTCTCCCATTCTGAGGGAAGCTATGTTGCGGGTCATCACCTTGTTGACACGTACTTCACCGAAGAAGGTCATCTTTCAACTTATGGACTATCCAGTACCAGCAGATGAGTAAGGCCCCTCATGCAGGGTTTGTTCAGTCTTGAGAGTCAGATAGAGCGGGGCAGGTCAGATCTCGTTTCTTTTTTTCCTGAAAGATAATGTCTATTTTTACACCACATGAGATGATTGTAAGGCTTAACTAAGATCATATACAGTATGTGTAGCTTCATAAAATACATGACACACAGTAGACAATCAAGAAATGATAATTGTTATTATTTATTCGAGGCTTTAATTGTGTTCTGTTGTGCATCCCACATTGAAAAACCTCTCCTCAAAGTAATAATGGTTTTTTTCCCCATATGTGATAGAATTCATAGTGGTTTTTTTTTTTTCATTTATGAAGGACAGACCTAAGATATTTCCACCCACCAATAAGATAATAAAACAAAAAAATTCCCAAGTATACTTGGGAGACCCCTGTCCCTTAACTGTTTATTTGAAATTCATGATCCAGGATCATAAGAAATATTTAAGAAGAAAGGATGCTAATGTGAGCCTACATGACTTTATAAATCTAACAGCCAAATTAGAAGAGCTTATTAAATCACATTACTCCATTTCTATAGTTCATACATTGGAAGGGAAGGTATTACTTCTCTATTACTAAAAGAGAGTAATAGGCAGGAAGTTACATTATGGAAAGAATGCAGGCCTTGGAAACAAATTGACCCTTATATCCTGTGTGACATCATGTAAGTTTCATAAACATCATGATCCTCAATTTCCTAATCTATGACATGAGGAAACTTTTTATCTATGAAGCTGTTACACGGATTAAATTAATGTCTATAAGAGGTCAATGATTTCAAAAAACACTAAACCAATTTTGTTGATTTTTTTCAACAAGCCAACCAAGTTTATTGGTTTTTTGTTGGTTGTTCTTGTTGTTGTTGACTTTTTTCAACTGAAAGATTGCATTTTTAAAGGAAGCTTAAATTCACAAAGTATTTTACTAAGTATTTGTGAAAGTATTTGTGAAAGTATTTGTGAAAGATGATGCTGTGAAAGTGCTGCACTCAATATGCCAGCAACTTTGGAAAACTCAGCAGTGGCCACAGGACTGGAAAAGGTCAGTTTTCATTCCAATCCATAAGAAAGGCAATGCCAAAAAATGCTCAAACTACCGCACAGTTGCACTCATCTCACACGCTAGTAAAGTAATGCTCAACATTTTCCAAGCCAGGCTTCAGCAATATGTGAACCGTGAACTTCCTGATGTTCAAGCTGGTTTTAGAAAAGGAAGAGGAACCAGAGATCAAATTGCCAACATCTGCTGGATCATGGAAAAAGCAAGAGAGTTCCATAAAAACATCTATTTCTGCTTTATTGACTATGCCAAAGCCTTTGACTGTGTGGATCACAATAAACTGTGGAAAATTCTGAAAGAAATGGCAATACCAGACCACCTGACCTGCCTCTTGAGAAACCTATATGCAGGTCAGGAAGCAACAGTTAGAACTGGACATGGAACAACAGACTGGTTCCAAATAGGAAAAGGAGTTTGTCAAGGCTGTATATTGCCACCCTGTTGATTTAACTTATATGCAGAGTACATCATGAGAAACGCTGGGCTGGAAGAAACACAAGCTGGAATCAAGATTGCCGGGAAAAATATCAATAACCTCAGATATGCAGATGACACCACCCTTATGGCAGAAAGTGAAGAGGAACTCAAAAGTCTCTTGATGAGAGTAAAAGTGGAGAGTGAAAAAGTGGCTTAAAGCTCAACATTCAGAAAACGAAGATCATGGCATCTGGTCCCATCACTTCATGGCAAATAGATGGGGAAACGGTGGGAACAGTGTCAGACTTTATTTTTCTGGGCTCCAAAATCACTACAGACTGTGACTGCAGCCATGAAATTAATAGACGCTTACTCCTTGGAAGGAAAGTTATGACCAACCTAGATAGCATATTCAAAAGCAGAGACATTACTTTGCCAACAAAGGTTCATCTAGTCAAGGCTATGGTTTTTCCTGTGGTCATGTATGGATGTGAGAGTTGGACTTTGAAGAAGACTGAGCACCAAAGAATTGATTATTTTGAATTGTGGTGTTGGAGAAGACACTTGAGAGTCCCTTGGACTGCAAGGAGATCCAACCAGTCCATTCTGAAGGAGATCAGCCCTGGGATTTCTTTGGAAGGAATGATGCTAAAGCTGAAACTCCAGTACTTTGGCCACCTCATGCGAAGGGTTGACTCATTGGAAAAGACTCTGATGCTGGGAGAGATTGGGGGCAAGAGGAGAAGGGGAGAACAGAGGATGAGATGGCTGGATGGCATCACTGACCCAATGGACGTGAGTCTGAATGAACTCCGGGAGTTGTTGTTGGACAGGGAGGCTTGGCGTGCTGCGATTCATGGGGTCGCAAAGAGTCGGACATGACTGAGTGACTGATCTGATCTGATCTGATCTGATTTTACTACTTAGGAAATTCTTGAAAAGTAAAAATATTCATAAGACTCAGTGTTTTCTTGTTTAGGTAGGAACTGAGTATGCACTGTGTGTAAAGTATTCCCAGCCTTCAAGCATTTTGTTGAGGAGAGTGAATATACCCACATGAGTATAAGATAAAAGCTGCCAATGAGTCCATCATAAACAGTATGACTGAGAAGGTACAGAAAGGAAACATAATTAGAATTAGATGAACTTTATTAAACTGGTCACCAGCAGGTCTTGTGCAATAGTAGGTGAGGATGGACGTAAAAAAGAGTGGAATTTGTAGGTAAGCTTAAACGGAGAAACAGAAAGAAGATCTAGTCAGCCAGAGGATACGATCAAGAGGTAACGGAAGAGGCCTTGAAAGATTTGATGTCCATGTGGTTCTAAGCATGGTTCTATGAATAAGCCTTGCAGACAAAAGCATTTGGCACTAGCGTTCTAGAGAGCTGAGTGTGTCCATGTTCTGAAGTGCCAGGGCCCCATAGTAAGAACCCAAATGCAGAGAGAATGAGCAACAGAGTTCAGAACTCAGCACGGCTTGACAAGCTATCAAGAATATACCAAGACAGAGGACTGTTTTTAAAATGAGCAACAATAAGAATAATCTTGAAGAGTAGCAGGTATGTAGGGAAAGGAACTTGGGAATTGGAAGCTGAGAAGCTGGGGTTCTAGTCACATCTGGTGAACTGATTAGATATGTGACATTTGGGGAAATGGCTTAGTTTTTAAATTTAACTTTCTAATTTTTAAGTTATGTAGATTTTTATTTAATTACCTTTTTATCTAGCTTTTCACATTGATTTATTTACATATATGTTAATTTGTATATCGATACCAGTTTTAAAATATTCAATTATCCCTGGACAAACAAGGTCACAAGGTGGAAGGAAGAGTATGGGGTACAGAAGCTGATCAGTTCCTGATGTTGAGCTGGACAGATATTTAAATAATAGTAGGAAATGAACTTGCAGACTGAGAGACTGTATTTTCCATAAGACCTTATTAAAATTCTTCCTCTGTTTTCAAGGACAAAAATCTTAATGGGATCATTTGGGAATGGGAATATCAGTTTGTTTTGGACTTGTCTGAAGTTTCTTTGCTCTATAAACATGTAAAACCAAGATTGTTTTCCTGATTTGAGTCACACTGTCGAGCAGGAAATGAAAAGTGCATGATTCTCATGATCAGGGGTGGGGGGTTGTGTTTGCAGCATTTTGATACTGATGTGGTACGCAGCCGGTTCTGAGTCAAGTGTGGTCCCTCATGTACTGAAGACAATCTTGTTGATACTGAAAGGAAAGCCTAGAGAAATGGAGAAAATAATAACAGAAAGAAAACATTTCTCTCTCGACGCTACGAATATGATGCCTGTGGCGGTAAATAACACAATGATTAATTTCTGTTTGTTGTCATTGTTTTCTTAATCATGAAAATTCCTATCTGCCCACAGACTCAATCATACTTCTTTGACACAGTTTGGCTCTCATTCATTCATTCATTCATTCACTCAATGCACACCCATGATCACAAAGCTTACAGTCTCGTAAGAGACACAGACAATGAACCAAAAAAATGTGTCATATGTCAGATGATACAAAGCTTAGAAGAGATATAAAGCAGGGTAGGAAAAAGAAGTGGCTGGGAGGGTTTCGGTAAATTGCTCAGGGTAGGTCTCTCTACTATAGTAATCTAATCAAAGACCTGAATGAGGTGAGGAAGTGATCCTTGCAGGTACCTGGGCATGAGAGTCCTAGTCAGAGAGAAGGGCAAAAGCCATGTAGTGATGGGAGTTTACCTGGTATGTTAGTGAAGCAAGGTCAAAACATCTGGAAAGAACTAACAAGGGTGAAAGTGTAGGAGATGGTATCGGAGAGGTAGGCACCAGTCAGGTCACATAGACTTGATAAGCACGTGAAGGCCTAATCTCATTCATGCCATCATTATATATCTCCCAAGCACCCACACTGGCACTCCTGAGAGTAAATTCAAGTCTTATAGAGATATAATAGGAAAAAATGGATAATGTTCCGTAAACATGAGGTGGTGAGATATGTTTCTCTGATATTGTAGGTATTGTAGTGGTCAGGGCACCAAACAATTTGTTAGTGACCTGGTACGCCCTGTCCCCCCTTAAATATTTCACTGTCCTGGATTGTTGAAGCAGTGGGAGGACCTGCGTTATTAACCACGTTGGCATGGAGTTGGGGGAGCTGTGTCCTCCTTGGGAACCAGCTTGATTCCTGCCAGTTTGGCAGTCAGGCACTGTTGACAGTGCTTTGGGAGCCCATGGCCAGAAAATGCTTGGCACGGTTCCTGCCTCAGAATGGACTTAGTGACCATTATTGAATGAATGAGTATACATGCTCGCTTCAGGTTTCCCTCAAGGAAGTTGGGGGAAGGGTTGCAGAGTCCCTCCCTTTCCACGTCCCTCATCACTGCTGACTGGGTTTAAAGGGAGATGGTTACATTCTTGACGCCAAACCTTTCCATTACAGGCATCCCAGGCCCTGTGCACATTACTGCCTCTTGGTCCTTACAAGAAAGCGGTGGCCCAGTTTTTCCCCCAGCTTTTGATGGCCCTCATGCTTCAACTCTTTTACAGCAGCAACCTGCGACTGATGACAGAAGACAGGCCTTTGTGAGATACTAGGGCTTGTTTCAGACTGAATAAGAAATGTGCTACTCCTTTGGGTTCCTTTGGAACTACATAATCCCATGTGCAGTATATTCATTTATTATAGTTTTCTCCCCTTAGAAGGGTAGGATGCCTTTGCAAAAGTAATTACCCTAAGTACCTCAAAGTAAGCTAGGACCTTCCCTGAATGTGTATGTAGTGTATAAAAAAAAATCACTCCCACAGAACACAGTTTATTCCTGCCACAAAGGGAGGCCACCACACAGAGAGAAAGAGTAGGGAGGAGCAGCAGGTCCAAAGCTGGATATGTACTAGCTCTGCCATTTACCCTGATAATAATCTCTCAGGGTAAATTAGGTGTCAGGTGAAATAATATGCCCAAATGTGTTTTGTGAAATGTAAAGTTGCTTTGTGGTTGGTGATGTGATGGGTGGGCTTATGATAGCATGCTGCCATTCTGTCCATGTATGCATGCATGCTAAGTCACTTCAGTCATGTCTGACTCTTTGCAACCCCATGGACTATATAGTCCACCAGGAAATTCTCTCCATGGGATTCTCCAGGCGAGAATACTGGAGTGGGTTGCCATGCTCTCCTCAAGGGGATCTTCCCAACCCAGGGATTGAACCCGCATCTCTTACGTGTCCTGCATTGGCAGCTGGGTTCTTTACCACTAGTGCCACTTGGGAAGCCTGTCATTCTGTCCACATAAGGTAAATTCAGCTTTTCTCTTTTGCCCAAGAGATTACAGTTAGGTTTACTACTGTGCAGGGTAATCTGGACCCAACTGTCTGCTATTTGCCCTCATCTAAGCCAGGCAGGACTCTCAAACACAATCTGTCCCATTAAGATATTAAGTATGCTAATATAATCCACTCTCTTTCAAGCAGACATACACCAAATCATCTCAAGTAGGTAAGAATGTATTCTATTTATTTAAAGCATCCAAAGAAGACAATCAACAGGCACCTTTAGCATGTTTTCATATCATTTAGCATCTTTTGCTAATAAGCTTTTAATAAACTAATATGCTGCTCTATTATTAATCCTAGATTTTATATGCTACAATTTCAGTTTAACTCCACACCCCCACACCCTGTTAATCAGGAGAGATGAAGACCATTTAGTGCTGTTTTCCTCTGAAGCATCCCCTTTCCCAAATCAGCATCCTGCCCATCGTAGAAAAGCCAGGTCATTTGTATTTAGTTATGTAATGGCTACTGGCAGGTGATGACTCTCTTTTTTGGGCCCTTAGCTATGCCCGGGATGCCCTGAGAGTTCTGCTGAATTGTTCTGGACTTCAAGAGGTGGATACTGCTCTAAAGAGAAAGAACTGCTGGAACCAGTTTTCCCAAGTGCTGTTTCACCATCACGGAGTCTACCTTGTGGCCAAGTAAGAGCAGGGGCTTTGAGAAATGTTCTGTCTCTTTCCTACCCGTTTCATCTTTCTTCAACTGTGGGAACACAGTCAGTATCCACTCCAAACTTCCAAATCTCTCTTAATAATCTGAATTGCCATTCAACTTCTACTTTTTCACTTATTTTTGAGGGGGGGGGGTTTACTTTTCCTTGCCTTTCTCTCTTACCTAATGATATAGATACCAAATTATCCTTCCTCTACCCAACAAGTTTCTCTTTCAGATAAGGAGAGCTGGAGGGGAATCTGCTTCTTCCTTCCTCTGTTGTTAGCTGATTTCTGCTTTATAGACATCAGATGGTTATAAATGTGCTCCCACTTAGAAGAGGTCTGATATAAACCTGTGCCCAATGAGACAGATAAATTTGGGAAAGTATAATAGAAAAGGGATTTTACTTGTACCACAGTTCTTTTTCTAGTTAATCCACCAGTGAATAGCAAGCTTCTGATTACAGGAATCAGATTTTCTGATCAAGAATCAAGATACATGGCCTTGACAACTTAGTAGACCATTTGAAGTTGTGACTGACTCAGAAAGTACAGTGCATATGGTTCCTGGACTCTTGGAGCTTTTAAACCAACATTTTGTTTGCACATAGATTTCAAGAACATATCTTATTTTATATAAAAACAAAAGGTGGTACCTTTCCATCCTACAGATAGAATCATTCTATCATCAGTACCTTAGTACATTTGAATCTTCTTACTCAAAGCATGGTCCACATACAAATAGCATCACCTGGGAGTGAAATATGCAGAATCTCAAGGCCCTCTCCAAACCTACTAATCAGAAGCTGCATTTTAGCAAGATCCCTGATTGATCTGTATGCCCATTCAAATTTGAGCATCAGAAAAAGACCCTGATGCTGGGAAAGACTGAGATCAGGAGAAGAAGGGGGTGACAGAGGATGAGATGGTTGGATGGTATCACCAACTCAATGGACATGAGTTTGAGCAAACTCCAGGAGACAGTGGGGGCCAAAGGAGCCCATGTGCTACAGTCCACGGGGTCGCCAAAAGTCAGATGCAAAATAGCAACTGAACAACAACACTTTAGTGCTTCTCTTCCTGGAATCTTCAAATCGAAGCTCTGTTACATGATCCTTCCCAGTCCTGCTAATCTGATCCAGGCCAGCATGTTGGAATAACTGTGAGCCTGGTCACTGGCCCAAGTGTCTTATAGAGAACGGCTCAGTGAATCAGGGCTCACCACCTCTTCTCCTTAATAACCTAGGATATCTCCCAAGATAGTTTCTTAATTATATCATTCAAAGGAATGATTTGGTCTAAAACTACCAGTGTAATCTGTGTGGTCACCTTTGATTGTCAAGATATTTATTTTGTATTATTTATTTTTTCTACTTTTGGTTAGGCATGGATGGGAGCTTGCAGTAACATAGGGCAGTCTATACTGTGACACAGGATAGGAGAAACAGGAAAGAGGACTGATGTTAAGGACAGAGATATTATCAGTGATCCAGGTATATATAACTCCCCAGAGTCTGCACAGAATTCATAATGGGGCTGCAGTTTACCTTGGATTAAGGGATATTTGAGAATATTCTTTTTATCTGCATGATACAAAATATAAGGCTAATGGTTCTCCCTTTTCTACCATTAGCATTTGCTGATGCAGAAAGTGTTTTTATCTTCTTTGCTAATTCAGTGCCTTATTCTTCTTTACAGAACTCTCAGTGAATACAACTTTCCACAGTTTCCAGAGACCTTGCATTATCTCTACAAACTCGCTGTAGAAGGTCCTAGAAGGTCAGAAGACAGTGTCATAACAATAATATTCTTCACTGAAGTGAGTTTCACTAGGAGACTGTGAATAACTGGGTTCTCATTTCCTTTCCTCATCCAAACTTAAATCAACATTCCAGTGTTTTATCTCCCTCTCCATATACTGATTCTTACCAAAAGTTAAGACAATAACAGATATCTGAAGCTGAGGGGGTAAGGTGAAGATAGATTTGGACTATGAGAGGGTTGTCCCTTTAGACTGTTCCAGAAATTGAACTTTGAAGGGGTTTGAATTGTGCAAACTAATTATTTTTGTAGAACTAATTCATATATCTCTGCATGCTTGTTAAAGTATGTGGATAATTGAGTTTACTAAAGGTGCTAGGTAACATTTGGATCTAAATGAGATTTCAGACTGCATGGAGGAAAAAAAAAGAATGGACTAAATAACTGGGTAACATGAAACTATAGAACTCTATCACTTTGTACATGAACATTACATCAAATATTGGAATGCCATAAAGAATTAAGCAAATTGAAGATTTTTGCTCACAAAAGGCATGTAGAAAATTCTATAAAATGAAATTAACTAAATGAAATCTAATCTTCCCTAAAAGTAATATATAATATACAAGTTTCGATTTAAGGTATGATGCTAAATATTTCCCAAAGTATGACATGATTTCAAACTTCATAGGAAAATAGTTAATAAATTACAAAGGCATACCCCTACACTATAGTATGTACTTCTAAAGCTTTCAGAAGGATACATGAATTAGTTTAACTTAACATTGCAATAGCAAATCACCTATGTTTTTCAAACTTGCTTAATACATTTGAATCTCTCATATTTTATTATGTGACTCATTATTTTTATTGTACTATCCTTTAATTATGTACAAATACTTAACTGGTCTAAACATAACATACCAAATCCCTCCCCTACAATAACACAGTTAAAAGAGATTTACACTTACTATTTGTTTTTAATTTCTATCTCAAATAAAGCAAATGAATTCAGGTTTTTAACATTAACAGATGGATGAAGAGAAAGACAAGTGGTGGGGGAGAAAAAAAGGATGGAGGGAGGGAGAAAAAAAATTTCTTAGCTCAGAAAGGCCTAGAAGTTGTGAGTACCTCTACTCCTCAGATCTTGGTTTCTACATACTGTTTCCCACAAAAGGAACAAGGGTTCCCTGTAGGAGTGGTTGATTCCACGGAATGTACACAATGAATCTGAAACACCCTGTTCTGCCAGACTTACTTAAAAAAATGACAGAATGGGTCAAAAGGACACAGAAGCCAGCTTGAAGGACCATCCCCAGGAAAACCTATGACAATCTGATCAACAAAAGGATCGACAGTAATGGCTTAAAATCCTTTGAATAAAATAAGAATCCTTGAGCCTGAAAAAAAAAAACAAATAAAAAATAAACATACAGACTACATAAAATTTATATAAGCGTCATTAATATACCTGATAATGTTGAATGAAACCTAGTTGCCTCTCTCATCATGGATGTAATACTTACTGGATGTAATATTACATCATGGATGTAATACAATTGGAGAGTCACATGACTGTCCTTCCAGGAAATCAGCAATGACCACACTCTTCCACTGCTTTCTCTGTTTAGAATTTCTGGACAATTGTCAACTTTCCAGTTCAACTATGCAGCCTCTTGGCCTTTAGTTATTCTGAGCACACAATCTATGTATTTTACCTTATTTTGGTCTTTTAAGCCAGTGACACCTAAGATAGTATTACCAATGCCCATGCCATATATTTATATTTGTTATTTCTAGTTTTCTACTGGAGTAGGCAATGGCACCCCACTCCAGTACTCTTGCCTGGAAAATCCCACGGACGGAGGAGCCTGGTAGGCTGTAGTCCATGGGGTCACTAAGAGTCAGACACAACTGAGTGACTTCCCTTTCACTTTTCACTTTCACGCACTGGAGAAGGAAATGGCAACCCACTCCAGTGTTCTTGCCTGGAGAATCCCAGGGACAGGGGAGCCTGATGGGCTGCCGTCTATGGGGTCGCACAGAGTCGGACACGACTGAAGCGACTTAGCAGCAGCAGCAGCAGCAGTTTTCTACTACTGTAAATAGCAATCAAGTTTACATCTTTGTGCCTAAATTTTCTTTCTTTTGGTATTTTATTTTCTTATAATAGATTCCAAGAATTTGCAATAATAACTAAAGTGTATAAGCATTCTTGGGCTTCCCTGGTGTCTCAGTGGTAAACAATCTGCCTGCCAATGCAGGAGACGCAGGTTTGATCTCTGGGTCAGGAAGAGCATCTGGAAAAGGAAATGGCAACTCGGCCCGGTATTCTTGCCTGGGAAATCCCATGAACAGAGGAGCCTGGCAGGCTACAGTCCATGGGGTCACAGAAGAGTCGGACACAACTTAGCGACATAAACATTCTCAGTCTGGGGACGGTTAACTGGAAGGCAGGGCCATCGGTGCTCCCCACACAGTTCATGGGTGAGCTCATTCCATAGCACTTCACCACCGTGGACAAGCTCTCCAATGTGAGAGGTAGAATAGATGTCCTGCGGGTGATTTGATTTGTTCTTACTGTTAAAACTTTCAGAGAGGTTGAATATTTTTAAAATATTATTATCTATAAATTAAAGTTTCATATTATGGATACCCTGATCTTTATCCATTTAGCTACTATGACCTTAGTTTTTTCTTAATGAATTGTATGATTCTCTCTCTCACACACACGCACACACACACACACCACAGATTTGTGGAGGATATCAAGCAACATATGAACACGGTACTTTAAACATCATTAGTGAGATAAATCACAAAGATTAAAAAAAGTCGGTAAAGAAATATTTTCCCCGCCTCAGAGGGTTTATTGATGTTATATGCATTGAGACCATAATTTTAAGATTATGATATGCATTGAAAGTGAAAGTGTTAGTCGCTTAGTCATGTCCAACTCTCTGCAACCCCATGGACTGTAGCAGACCAGGCTCCTCTGTCCATGGGATTCTCTAGGCAAGAATACAGGAGTGGGTTCCTATGCCCTTCTCCAAGGGATATTCTGGACCCAGTGATTGAACCTGGGTCTCCCGGACTTCCCAGGTAATGCTAGAGGTAAAGAACCTGCCTGTCAATACAGGAGACATAAGAGACATGGGTTTGATCTTTGAGTTGGGAAGATCCCCTGGAGTAGGGCACAGCAACCTACTCCAGTATTCTTGCCTGGAGAATCCCATGGGCCGAGGAGCCTGGCGGACTACAGTCCATAGGGCCACAAAGAGTCAGACACAACTGAAGTGACTTAGCACACACACACGCTCCTGCACTGCAGGCAGATTCTTTACCATCTGAGCCACCAGGGAAGCCCATGGTATGCATTACATGGTAGAAAATGAATAAGTAAACATATAACTGCTATTAGGCACCAAGGTTCTCCAGGTAAGAGAAAGAGGAGGCAGCATAAAAGTATAAAAAGTTAAAAAAAAAAAGTTAACATAAACTCTATTATCCTATGTGAAAAATTTCTTTCATCATATCTATATGTATGAAATTTTCTTTCATCATATGTATATAACAAAGCACGTATTTCTTATTACATCTGCTACTTCTCCTTCCCTCTATGGGCCCAGAAATATATGTGAAGTAAAAGTTTGTGTATGTATTTAGAGTTTTAGTGTGATTTGTATTCGTTTTACTAAACATGTCTTGATTTTTATTACTGAAGCAAAAAAATCTTGCTTGGCCATTATTCCATCTACAAACTTAACTGTTTTCTTTTAGCTTCTCAATAATTTCTTCAAGGACCCATTCCCAGAAAAATTTTTGGTTCTCTTCAGAAACTGGGTCAATGATCCCGATCCTGCAGTTTGCAAATTGAGCCTTCAGAAAATTGCCAGTATGGCACCAGTTATCAATGAGGTATGCATGTGTATGTGATTTGTGTCTGCCAGCACTCAAAGTTACGATCTGAGATTTGATGATCTGAGATAACTCAATATCATTACTGACAAAACACTGATTATTTTTAGTTTATACATCACTAAAACAAAGTCAAGTATTTTATCAATAAGGAAACTGAGTTGAATTGAAAGGATGTGTTGTTAATAGGCTTTATCATCTTATTTCTATTTTCCCAGAAGATTATTCACTACACTCAGGACTTATCAAAATTGCCTTACATAAACACTCTTGTTTCAGTCTAAACCACATGTCTGTAAGTTATTTTTCACTCCAACATATACACATGAATACACACTAATTCCTGTCTCAGAGCGTTCATTCAAGTTTTTTCTTCCTTTATACTACTTTCCTCCTCCACCCATTCACATTTTTCTTATTTTTCAATGATTATCTCAAGGCAAATTTCACTGAATATTCTGCTTTCTAGCACCCTGATCCCTTTCAGAGCCACTCCAACTATAAGCACTTGCTTATATAATATTTATATTTATGGCTCTCTACCTATGACTCTGAAACTAACAGCATCAGCGTCTCTTGGAAACTTGTTAAAAATGCACCTTGTTAGGCCCTATCACAGGCCTATGTTATCACAAATCCTAGAGGTTGTGCCCACCAACCTATGACTTCAAAATTCCTCCAGGTGATCCTCAGTTCAGTTCGGTTCAGTCACTCAGTCATGTCTGATTCTTTGCAAATCCATAGACTGCAGATTACCAGGCTTCTCTGTCCATCACCAACTCCCGGAGTTGCTCAAAATCACATCTATAGAGTTGGTGATGCCATCCAACCAACTCATCCTCTGTCGTCCCTTTCTCCTTCTGCCTTCTATCTTTCCCAGCATCAAGGTCTTTTCAAAAGAGTCAGTTCTTCACATCAGGTGGCCAAAGTATTGGAGTTTCAGCTTCAGCATCAGTCCTTCCAATGAATATTCAGGACTGATTTCCTTTAGGATCAACTGGTTTCATCTCCTTGCAGTCCAAGGGACTCTTAAGAGTCTTTTCCAACATCACAGGTCAAAAGCATCAATTCTTCGGCACTCAGCTTTCTTTATGGTCCAACTCTCACATGCATACATGACTACTGGGAAAACCATAGCTTTGACTAGATGGACCTTTGTTGGCAAAGTAACGTCTCTGCTTTTTAATATGCTGTCTAGGTTGGTCATAGCTTTTCTTCCAAGGAGTAAGCGTCTTTTAATTTCAAGGCTGCAGTCACCATGTGCAGTGATTTTGGAGCCCAGGAAAATAAAGTCTGTCACTGTTTCCCTTGTTTCCCCATCTATTTGCCATGAAGTGATGGGACCGGATGCCATAATCTTAGTTTTCTGAATGTTGAGTTTTAAACCAACTTTTTCCCTCTCCTCTCTCACTTTCATCAAGAGACTCTTTAGTTCCTCTTTGCTTTCTGCCATAAGGGTGGTGTCATCTGTGTATCTGAGGTTATTCATATTTCTCCCTGCAGTCTTGATTCCAGCTTTTGTTTCATCCAACCCAGCATTTTGCATGATGTACTCTGCATAGAAATTAAATAAGCAGGGTGACAATATACAGCCTTGATGTATTCCTTTCCCAATTTTGAACCAGTCCGTTGTTCCATGTCTGGTTCTAACTGTTGCTTATTGACCTGAATACAGATTTCTCAGGAGGCAGGTGAGGTGGTCTGATATTCCCATCTCCTGAAGAATTTTCCACAGTTTGTTGTGATCCACACAGGCAAAGATTTTAGCCAGGTGATTCTGGTACAGGCTAAACTGGAGAACTACTGTCCCATATCATTTCCCACTGTCATGTGAATACTTGCCTTCCCAGAAGAGTACATCAAAGCATATTCCTAAGTTTTATAATTCACTTGCAAATTCCAAAGTACCTTGCACAATGCTGAGACTGCAGATATTCCATAAATTGTTACTGATTTAATAAGAAATTTAATAAATCCTAGTATATGTATTTGGAGAAGGAAATGGCAACCCACTCCAGTGTTCTTGCCTGGAGAATCCCAGGGACGGCAGAGCCTGGTTGGGCTGCCGTCTCTGGGGTCGCACAGAGTCAGACACGACTGAAGCGACTTAACAGCAGTAGCAGCAGCAGTATATGTATTAAGCATAGTCTCTGAAAGCTTAAAGACAGTCAGTGGGCACTCATTTTAAATTTAGAATGAAGTGAGCCATAGTTAATTTGCTTTAGATAAATCATAGGAGTCAATAGTATGAATTATAAATAGAAAGTTATTTATTGCCTTGTCTAGTGCTCTGACCAAGAGAGACACAGTAGAAAGTGATCTGGATTGAGGTTTAATATACCATCTACTAGTAAGGACTCAGTTTTCCTGCATGACACAAGCGTCTTCTGGCTATTACTTTGGCAAATGGTATTTATTTCTTTTACTTCTTTTCTTTCCAGCCTTTCTTTCTCTTTTTTGATGCCTCCTTTTCATGTTTTAATGGCTTGATACTCTGCATGTCTCTGATCTGCAATTGAGGCCCACAACTTAGCTCAGGAGCTCAGTGGCTCTCATGTTTAGATGTTAGTACTGCCAATGGCATGTTGGTAAATATTTATTAAACAATCAACTCTGTGAAAATAAGACCACTTATTCCCTGATGTAAATACTCCCACCATCGCTGATTTCAATCTATCAAAGGGACATCAGTAAACATGGATCTGGGCAGAGATGCACAGTAGCACATTATTAGTTAATATTTCCACCATCCAGATACAATACATGTAAACAACCGGAAAGGCAGAAAAAATTAGAAAATTTAGCAAAAGAAATAGGAAGAAATGAGTCTTGAATATTTACTACCATTGTTTTTTATTTATTTCTAAATTTACAAAATTTAAATTTTTAATAGTGACTTTTTTTGACAATTGATTCCTATAAGCCAGCCCCAGCACATCACTGCATGGTGCCCACAATCAGAGGTGTGCGTATCAAATGCTACCTCAAGTCTCCTTCTAGTCTCTAATTCCCACCGCTTTCTTTCTGTTATACATAGATAGAAAATGTCTGCAGCTTGTTAACATCCATCTTGGACGCCTTCCTTTCCAAAGACATGACTGTTATAATCCGGGCCTTGATAACCCTCAGAAAGCTTTTAGACAGACTGGACAAGGTGACCTACTCCTCCCTGTCTACCAGAATTGCCTCCAGCTACTGTCCTCTGATGGATCATGTGAGTTTCTCACAGATATGTGAGATCATTGGGTTTCATCATTCAGCTGAAGCACCAGCTAAGGCAATGATATTACATTCCAGAATAAGTGAACAGAAGGCGGTCAATTTGTGCCGATCTGCCATTTGTTTTCCAGAGATAATAATATTGACCAAGTAAGCTCTAAGTTTGTATATGTGTTTTTACACATTTTTAAAATTTTATGTATTCATTTATTTTTGGCTGTGCTGGGTCTTCCGTGCTGCTCGGGCTTTTCTCTAGTTGCAGCAAGCAGGGGCTATACTCTAGTCGCAGTGCACAGTCTTCTCACTGTAGTTTCCTCTCTCGTTTCAGAGTATGGGCTTCAGGGTACGTGGGCTTCAGTCGTTGCTGCACATGCGCTCAGTTGCTGTGGCTCCTGGGCTCTAGAGCACAGGCTAACTGAGACTCACAGGCTTAGTTGCTCCATGGCATGAGAGATCTTCCCGGATCAGGGATCAAACCCATGTCTCCTGCATTGGTAGGCAGATTCTTTACCACAGAGCCACCAGGAAAGCCCTGTATGTTTGTTTTTAAGCTACAGAAGTCTGACCATAGGAAATGAGAGTCAAAATGTAGCCTTTATTTTTAGATGAAAGAGGAATTGTAGTTTAGTGGCTATATTTGTTAACACAGAATCTGGACTTTCTAGGTTCAAATCCCTGTGCTGCCACTGACTAGCTGTGAAATCTTGAGCAAGTGGCTCAGTCTGTTAGTACATCATCTGTAAAACAGAGTGAGTAGCAGGTATATTATGGGTATTAGAGTTGACATGTGTAATACCCCAAATGAATTTATTATCATAGAAAACATTAATTAGAAAGTCTTTGATCAGAAAGTTGTGCATTTTGAAAATTCTCATTTTTATGGTAATGTGTAGTATTTATGGTAAATGTATAGTTTATTAAAAATATAGTATTTTAATAAACAAGAACATGTTGGTATGCTATGAGAAATCTATTTGTTTTTAAAGACTCCTTTGATGAGTTGTTTGTGAACCAGAGAATTGTGTCATAGTAAATTATCTTGCCAAAATTTGTAACTTCTTACTAGTTCTGCAGATTTCATTGAAAGGGGGCTCAATATTATTAAATTATAGAAAGAGGAAACTTAGTGGCAGAAAAGATTTTTATAAGGACATAATAATAGTAATAATAACACTGGCTAAAATTTATTGAGCATTTACTGTACACCAGGCATTATTCTAAGGGATTTACATGGACAATTTCATATAATTCTCTAGACAACTCTCTTGGGCTTCCCTTGTGGCTCAGCACGTAAAGAATCCACCTGCAATGTGGGACACCTGAGTTCAATCACTGGGTTGGGAAGGTCCCCTGGAGAAGGGAAAGGCTACTTACTACAGTATTTTGGCCTGGAGAATTCCATGGACTGAATAGTCCACAGGGTCCCAAAGAGTCGGACATGACTGAGCGACTTTCACTTTCACTAGAAGACAACTCTATTACTATTTTCCAGTTTACATATAAGCAAACTGAGGCAAACTGAAGTGAATATTAGACCAAGTTCATACAGCTGATAATTAGTATGTCCATGTAAATAATTATCTTCAAAGTGGAATAATATTTTTGTAAAACCTGGAAGTGATATTATATTTTTAAAAAATTAACCTCTTCCTCTGACTTGTAATTTTTCTCTTCTAGAATCCTTATAATTCAATCACCATCCTATTTGGACTAAGTAAACCCTTGGAAACCTAGTATTATGCCAGTATGCAAAGAACTCGCGTTGGTATTCAGTAGCAATTCTGTAAAGGCCTCCAGCATTTGAATATATCATGGTTACATTACCCTAAGTATTTTGATAGAAATTATCTCCAAGTTATATGGATTTTTACATGTTATATCTTTCAGTTCAGTTCAGTTGCTCAGTCATGTCTGACTCTTTGTGACCCCATGGACTGCAGCATGCCAGGCCCCCCTGTCCATCACCAACTCTCGAAGCTTGCTCAAACGCATGTCCATCAAGTTGGTGATGCCATGCAACCATCTCATCCTCTGTCGTCCCCTTCCCCTCCAGCCTTCAATCTTTCCCAGAATCAGGGTCTTTTTCAATGAGTCAGTTCTTCGCATCAGGTGACCAAAGTATTGGAGTTTCAGCTTCAACATCAGTTCTTCCAATGAATATTCAGGACTGATTTTCTTTAGGATTGACTGGTTTGATCTCCTTGCAGTCCAAAGGACTCACAAGAGTCTTCTCCAACACCACAGTTCAAAAGCATCAATTCTTCAGCTCTAAGCTTTCTTTATGGTTCAACTCTCACATCCATACATGGCTACTGGAAAAACTATAGCTTTGACTAGATGCACTGTTATTGGCAAAGTAATATCTCTGCTTTCTAATATACTGTCTAGATTGGTCATAGCTTTTCTTCCAAGGAGCAAGAACTATGGATGGAGGTTCATGACATTGTACAGGAGACAGTGATCAAGACCATCCCCAATTATATCTTTAGTATGTTATTAAATACTATCTTCCTAAATTTAAGAAGCTCACTTTTCACAGGGGATTTTATTTCATGTAATATGAATTTTGGTAAGTAAGTCTTACTTCAAAATCAGAAGAAGAGATGATTTCTTAGACCCAAGGTGAATTTACCCAAGGTGAATCTTTTCTAAAAACAAATGATAAATATATACACACACATATATACACATCATATATAGTTATATACATTATATAAATATATATACTATATAGTGTGTGTGTGTATATATATATATATATATACATACTATATGTTAGTGTGTGTATATATTTAGTGTGTGTGTATATATATCCTCAAATGAGGTCTTTTCTGTGTGCATGTTTTAGGGTAATGAAGGTATTCGGAGTATGGCCATTCGCCACTTTGGTCAGTTACTCATGGACATGAGTCAGTACACATGGATGCTAAATGATGTGGTTTATGCAGGCTTGGTGCCTCTGATCCTGTTTTTGGAAGACACAGAGGAAAGAGTAGTTAAAGTAAGTCCTAAAATTTTGTTTGTCTTAGTTTTGCAGAGAATCACAGTGTTTTATATAACACCAGATGGAATGGATCTTTACTGACCTTTTTCTGCTTCACAGGCATGTAAATATACATTAAAAATCTGTGCCTCAGAATTAAAATGGTCAACATTATATTTCCTAAAGGATGAATATTACAATTTTGAGCTGGTGGTGCTCAACATCTGTAACAATCTTGTAAGTGTCCACTCAAGATTTACTACCCTAAGAGTTACCAAGACAATGTTAAAGGATATACAAAGTGATGAAAAGCATAATGGGCACAAGGTGAATCCAGAAGGACTCTGAAGAGAAGATAATAAGTGGACAATTACAGCTAGGGCTTGAGACCAGACAAAAATTAAATTTTCCCACTTTCTTCTCCTTTACATGGATCATCTATTTTTTCTTCCTCCAACCCACCTACTTTGAGCAGTCTAAAGATGGGCACAGCATTTCAGATCACCAAAAGAAAAACTGGAATTAGTTTTCCATGGCTGAATGAGCTGGTTTTCTGAAAATCAGCATAAACTGCAACAATAGACAGGTAGGGATGGAAGGATGTTAACCAAAGGTTGGAAACCCAAAAACTGGATATCATATAACAAGCTGAATAATACCTGCAAGCAAGAGAGTAACGTTTCTACATAGAAACCCCCAAGTTTTAACCTGGCCCTGATTTGGTATAAGCAACCAAGTTCATTTCCCTGGAAGCCTCTCTGAATTTAGCATATGTATATTTTCAAGAAGTGAGAGATTTTTTTTCCTTTTTATTTTCAGCTTATTTCTCATCAAAAATACATTACAGATTTGATATCTGAGACCTTAGGATTCTTGGAGAGTTCCAGAACATATCTGAGAAGAGGATCAGTTATTTTACTAGGTAAGTAAAATTCAATTCTCATTTCCTAATTTGTCTTAACAGGTAAAGAATGGATAGCAGCTAAAAGTTTTCCTTGAAAAAATTATAGATTTTCTTTGTTTAGGATGGACTTTAATTTTCAGATGATATCTATAATGAGCAGAAGTTAAAATATATGATGAGAATAGAGTTCTATTTTATAATACACAGCTGAGTATAAGTATGTAATTAAACTATCATACAAAATATTCAACCGGATGAATTTCAAAATTTAAGAAGGTGGCAAACCACTAAAGTTCTCCCTTGCTGCTTAAAAATCACCTCTCCCCATTGAAGAATAATATATTTTTTTAAATGCCAGTCTTTAACAAAACATGAACATCTCTAACACAAATTACAACATATGAGTGATAGTCGCTCCGTCCTGTCCAACTCCTTGCAACCCATCAACCGTCACCTGCCAGGCTCCTTTGTCCATGGAATTCTCCAGGCAAGAATACTGGAGTAGGTTGCCATTCCCTTCTCCAGGGGATCTTCCCAAATTATGGACTGAACCCGGGTCTCCCACATTGCAGGCAGATTCTTTACCATCTGAGCTACCAGGGAAGCCCACAACAGATGAGGAAGAGCTACCAAATCCAATAAAGTTCAACAAAAGAAAATGTAGAGTTGAGGGAGTACAGTAAGATTCTAAAAGAAGACAACCAAAATTTTCAACCTTGAACAAATCTGACCAACCAGTTTTTTTTCCCACTAGCTTCTTACCATGAAGATCAAAACTGCTGCTGCTGCTGCTGCTAAGTCGCTTCAGTCATGTCTGACTCTGTGCGACCCCATAGACGGCAGCCCATCAGGCTCCCGCGTCCCTGGGATTCTCCAGGCAAGAACACTGGAGTGGGTTGCCATTTCCTTCTCCAATGCATGAAAGTGAAAAGTGAAAGTGAAGTCGCTCAGTCGTGTTCCACTCTTAGTGACCCCATAGACTGCAGCCTACCAGACTCCTCCATACATGGCAAGAGTACTGGAGTGGGGTGCCATTGCCTTGTCTGAAGATCAAAACTAATAATCCTTTATTTGGAATGAGAGGAAGGAGTTCCCATTTGCCATCAGGAAGTACGTAGGGCATCAAAGAATGAGAAAATACTTAGTCATATCATACTTGTGGGCTTCCCAGGTAGCTCAGCTGTAAAGAATGCACTTGCAATGCAGGAAACAAATCAAATCTTAAAAAATGTTTCTACACCTGAACTCAGAAAGAACTCTCAAAACTCTAAAAGAAAGTGATGTTTCTGCTTCCAGTTCCCAAACTGGTAAACCATTACTCATCATTCTCAACAGATCACTCCTTTGGGGAATGGGAGAGAGGTACCACCAACCAAAACAAGTATAAAAAGAAACTGTGGATTACGGCTCCTTTTGAATCAGCGTCTATCTTAGGGAGGCAGAACGCGCTTCTCTAATGTTCTATGTCCAATATAACTATCAATACTTTGGCAGAAATAAATTGAGATCTATCTTTCTTTGAAGTTGAAAACAAAATGTTTCTACAGAGTACTTGAAAATGATAATAATTATATTCATGAATCCAAAACATTTAAAAATAAAGGTCTATAGATATAAGTGCTCAGGAATATATAATGGTAAAATGGGAGCACATGTAAAATAATCTTTCAAAGTATGGTAGGAAGTGTAAGAAAAATATATAACCATTATTTAAAAAAAAAAAAAACTACATTGCAGGCAATGGAAGAAAATACATAGTGTTGATAACCCAGTAAGGGACAAGAAGTAAAGGGTTGAGAAATGGTAGCAAAATAAGATGTAAACCAATAAGAAATAGTTTGAAAAGTTAGGGAGTAATGATAGAGAAGACAGATTACAGAAAGATAATATCCCTGAAGAAATAATGGACAATTAAAACAGAAAAAAAGTATTCAAAGGTAAAATTTAAAAACTAAAGGAATTTTTAATTAAATATGCTGAAGATGGTAAAAATTTTCAAGACATATTTTATACAGAATAAAACATTCCTAACAAAGTTATTGGACTTTAGAATTAAAGAATTCTCTGAACATTTGGGTAAAAAAGTCACCTATACATTACAAAATAAATAAATCTTCCATTAGACTTCTCCACTTCAGTATTCAACTCTAAAATATAGTGGAACAGTACCTACAAATCCTTAGTAGAAAAACATGTTACCAAAGATTTTTAGATCATCAAAATTATGCCATGCTGTTCTTAGTCATTCAGTCATGTCCGACTCTTTGCGACCCATGGACAACAGCCTCCAAGCTCTCTGCCATGAGGATTCTCCAGGCAAGAATACAGCAGTGGGTTGTCCTGCCCTCCTCCAGGGGATCTTCCCAACCCAGGGATTAAACCCAGGTGTCTCACCTTGTAAGCAGATTCTTTACTATCTGAGCCAACAGGGAAGTCCAAGAATACTGGAGTGGGTAGCCTATTCCTTCTCCAGGGGATCTTCCTGATCCAGGAAGTGAACCAGGGTCTCCTACATGGCAGGCAGATTCTTTACCAGTTGAGCTACCAGGGAAGCTCCATCAAAATTATATCCAGCTATAAAGATAATAAAATATTTCTAAAACACAAAAACTCAGCAAAAGTTCACTACCATGAACCCTTAAAGAAAGCAGTGATGGGGGGAGGAGCCAAGATGGCGGAGGAGTAGGACGGGGAGAACACTTTGTCCCCCACAAATTCATCAAAAGAGCATCTAAACATCGAGTAAACTCCACAAAACAACTACTGAATGCCGGCAGAGGACATCAGGCACCCAGAAAAGCAACCCAACTCTTCGAAAGGAGAGAGAAGAAATACAGCTCCACCCACCAGAACACCGACACAAGCTTCCCTAACCAGGAAACCTTGACAAGCCACCTGTACAAACCCACACACAGCGAGGAAAAGCCACAATAAAGAGAACTCCACAAACTGCCAGAATACAGAAAGGACACCCCAAACTCAGCAATTTAAACAAGATGAAGAGACAGAGGAATACCCAGCAGGTAAAGGAACAGGATAAATGCCCACCAAACCAAACAAAAGAGGAAGAGATAGGGAATCTACCTGATAAAGAATTCCAAATAATGATAGTGAAATTGATCCAAAATCTTGAAATTAAAATAGAATCACAGATAAATAGCCTGGAGACAAGGATTGAGAAGATGCAAGAAAGGTTTAACAAGGACCTAGAAGAAATAAAAAAGAGTCAATATATAATGAATAATGCAATAAATGAAATTAAAAACACTCTGGAGGCAACAAATAGTAGAATAACAGAGGCAGAAGATAGGATTAGTGAATTAGAAGATAGAATGGTAGAAATAAATGAATCAGAGAGGATAAAAGAAAAACGAATTAGAAGAAATGAGGACAATCTCAGAGACCTCCAGGACAATATTAAACGCTACAACATTCGAATCATAGGGGTTCCAGAAGAAGAAGACAAAAAGAAAGACCATGAGAAAATACTTGAGGAGATAATAGTTGAAAACTTCCCTAAAATGGGGAAGGAAATAATCACCCAAGTTCAAGAAACCCAGAGAGTCCCAAATAGGATAAACCCAAGGTGAAACACCCCAAGACACATATTAATCAAATTAACAAAGATCAAACACAAAGAACAAATATTAAAAGCAGCAAGGGAAAAACAACAAATAACACACAAGGGAATTCCCATAAGGATAACAGCTGATCTTTCAATAGAAACTCTTCAAGCCAGGAGGGAATGGCAAGACATACTTAAAATGATGAAAGAAAATAACCCACAGCCCAGATTATTGTACCCAGCAAGGATCTCATTCAAGTATGAAGGAGAAATCAAAAGCTTCTCAGACAAGCAAAAGCTGAGAGAATTCTGCACCACCAAACCAGCTCTCCAACAAATACTAAAGGATATTCTCTAGACAGGAAACACAAAAATGGTGTATAAATTCGAACCCAAAACAATAAAGTAAATGGCAACAGGATCATACTTATCAGTAATTACCTTAAATATAAATGGGTTGAATGCCCCAACCAAAAGACAAAGACTGGCTGAATGGATACAAAAACAAGACCCCTACATATGTTGTCTACAAGAGACCCACCTCAAAACAGGGGACACATACAGACTGAAAGTGAAGGGCTGGAAAAAGATTTTGCATGCAAATAGGGACCAAAAGAAAGCAGGAGTAGCAATACTCATATCAGATAAAATAGACTTTAAAACAAAGGCTGTGAAAAGAGACAAAGATGGTCACTACACAATGATCAAAGGATCAATCCAAGAAGAAGATATAACAATTATAAATATATATGCACCCAACACGGGAGCACCGCAGTATGTAAGACAAATGCTAACAAGTATGAAAGGAGAAATTAACAATAACACAATAATAGTGGGAGACTTTAATACCCCACTCACATCTATGGATAGAGCAACTAAACAGAAAATTAACAAGGAAACACAAACTTTAAATGATACAATAGACCAGTTAGACCTAATTGATATCTATAGGACATTTCATCCCAAAACAATGAATTTCACCTTTTTCTCAAGCGCACATGGAACCTTCTCCAGGATAGATCACATCCTGGGCCATAAAGCTAGCCTTGGTAAATTCAAAAAAATAGAAATCATTCCAAGCATCTTTTCTGACCACAATGCAGTAAGATTAGATCTCAATTACAGGAGAAAAACTATTAAAAATTCCAACATATGGAGGCTGAACAACATGCTGCTGAATAACCAACAAATCACAGAAGAAATCAAAAAAGAAATCAAAATTTGCATAGAAATGAATGAAAATGAAAACACAACAACCCAAAACCTGTGGGACACGGTAAAAGCAGTCCTAAGGGGAAAGTTCATAGCAATACAGGCACACCTCAAGAAACAAGAAAAAAGTCAAATAAATAACCTAACTCTACACCTAAAGCAACTAGAAAAGGAAGAAATGAAGAACCCCAGGGTTAGTAGAAGGAAAGAAATCTTAAAAATTAGAGCAGAAATAAATGCAAAAGAAACAAAAGAGACCATAGCAAAAATCAACAAAACCAAAAGCTGGTTCTTTGAAAGGATAAGTAAAATTGGCAAACCATTAGCCAGACTCATCAAGAAACAAAGGGAGAAAAATCAAATCAATAAAATTAGAAATGAAAATGGAGAGATCACAACAGACAACACAGAAATACAAAGGATCGTAAGGGACTACTATCAACAATTATATGCCAATAAAATGGACAACATGGAAGAAATGGACAAATTCTTAGAAAAGTACAACTTTCCAAAACTCGACCAGGAAGAAATAGAAAATCTTAACAGACCCATCACAAGCACGGAAATTGAAACTGTAATCAAAAATCTTCCAGCAAACAAAAGCCCAGGTCCAGACGGCTTCACAGCTGAATTCTACCAAAAATTTAGAGAAGAGCTAACACCTATCCTGCTCAAACTCTTCCAGAAAATTGCAGAGGAAGGTAAACTTCCAAACTCATTCTATGAGGCCACCATCACCCTAATACCAAAACCTGACAAAGATCCCACAAAAAAAGAAAACTACAGGCCAATATCACTGATGAACATAGATGCAAAAATCCTTAACAAAATTCTAGCAATCAGAATCCAACAACACATTAAAAAGATCATACACCATGACCAAGTGGGCTTTATCCCAGGGATGCAAGGATTCTTCAATATCCGCAAATCAATCAATGTAATACACCACATTAACAAATTGAAAAATAAAAACCATATGATTATCTCAATAGATGCAGAGAAAGCCTTTGAGAAAATTCAACACCCATTTATGATAAAAACTTTCCAGAAAGCAGGAATAGAAGGAACATACCTCAACATAATAAAAGCTATATATGACAAACCCACAGCAAACATTATCCTCAATGGTGAAAAATTGAAAGCATTTCCTCCAAAGTCAGGAACAAGACAAGGGTGCCCACTTTCACCATTACTATTCAACATAGTTTTGGAAGTTTTGGCCACAGCAATCAGAGCAGAAAAAGAAATAAAAGGAATCCAAATTGGAAAAGAAGAAGTAAAACTCTCACTATTTGCAGATGACATGATCCTCTACATAGAAAACCCTAAAGACTCCACCAGAAAATTACTAGAAATAATCAATGACTATAGTAAAGTTGCAGGATATAAAATCAACACACAGAAATCCCTTGCATTCCTATACACTAATAATGAGAAAACAGAAAGAGAAATTAAGGAAACAGTTCCATTCACCATTGCAATGGAAAGAATAAAATACTTAGCAATATATCTACCTAAAGAAACTAAAGACCTATATATAGAAAACTATAAAATACTGGTGAAAGAAATCGAAGAGGACACTAATAGATGGAGAAATATACCATGTTCATGGATTGGAAGAATCAATATAGTGAAAATGAGTATACTACCCAAAGCAATTTATAGATTCAATGCAATCCCTATCAAGCTACCAACAGTATTCTTCACAGAGCTAGAACAAATAATTTCACAATTTGTATGGAAATACAAAAAACCTCGAATAGCCAAAGTGATCCTGAGGAAGAAGAATGGAACTGGAGGAATCAACCTACCTGACTTCAGGCTCTACTACAAAGCCACAGTTATCAAGACAGTATGGTACTGGCACAAAGACAGAAATATAGATCAATGGAACAAAGTAGAAAGCCCAGAGATAAATCCACGCACATATGGACACCTTATCTTTGACAAAGGAGGCAAGAATATACAATGGATTAAAGACAATCTCTTTAACAAGTGGTGCTGGGAAATCTGGTCAACCACTTGTAAAAGAATGAAACTAGACCACTTTCTAACACCATACACAAAAATAAACTCAAAATGGATTAAAGATCTCAACGTAAGACCAGAAACTATAAAACTCCTAAAGGAGAACATAGGCAAAACACTCTCTGACATACATCACAGCAGGATCCTCTATGACCCACCTCCCAGAATATTGGAAATAAAAGCAAAAATAAACAAATGGGACCTAATTAACCTTAAAAGCTTCTGCACATCAAAGGAAACTATTAGCAAGGTGAAAAGACAGCCTTCAGAATGGGAGAAAATAATAGCAAATGAAGCAACCGACAAACAACTAATCTCAAAAATATACAAGCAACTCCTACAGCTCAACTCCAGAAAAATAAATGACCCAATCAAAAAATGGGCCAAAGAACTAAATAGACATTTCTCCAAAGAAGACATACAGATGGCTAACAAACACATGAAAAGATGCTCAACATCACTCATTATCAGAGAAATGCAAATCAAAACCACTATGAGGTACCATTTCACACCAGTCAGAATGGCTGCGATCCAAAAGTCTACAAATAATAAATGCTGGAGAGGGTGTGGAGAAAAGGGAACCCTCTTACACTGTTGGTGGGAATGCAAACTAGTACAGCCACTATGGAGAACAGTGTGGAGATTCCTTAAAAAACTGGAAATAGAACTGCCTTATGATCCAGCAATCCCACTGCTGGGCATACACACTGAGGAAACCAGAAGGGAAAGAGACACGTACCCCAATGTTTATAATAGCCAGGACATGGAAGCAACCTAGATGTCCATCAGCAGATGAATGGATAAGAAAGCTTTGGTACATATACACAATGGAGTATTACTCAGCCATTAAAAAGAATACATTTGAACCAGTTCTAATGAGGTGGATTAAACTGGAGCCTATTATACAGAGTGAAGTAAGCAAGAAGGAAAAACACCAATACAGTATACTAACACATATATATGGAATTTAGAAAGATGGTAACAATAACCCTGTGTACGAGACAGCAAAAGAGACAGTGATGTATAGAACAGTCTTATGGACTCTGTGGGAGAGGGAGAGGGTGGGAAGATTTGGGAGAATGGCATTGAAACATGTAAAATATCATGTATGAAACGAGATGCCAGTCCAGGTTCTATGCACGATACTGGATGCTTGGGGCTAGTGCACTGGGACGACCCAGAGGGATGGTATGGGGAGGGAGGAGGGAGGAGGGTTCAGGATGGGGAACACATGTATACCTGTGGTGGATTCATTTTGATATTTGGCAAAACTAATACAATTATGTAAAGTTTAAAAATAAAATTAAATTAAAAAAAAAAAAGAAAGCAGTGATGGATGGAATTAGCCAACTAAAGAAGGAATGGATAAATTATTGCATAAGAACATCCAGATGTTCAAGCTGGATTTATAAAAGGCAGAGGAATCAAAGATCAAATTGTCAACATCGGTTGGATCATCGAAAAAGCGAGAGAGTTCCAGAAAAACAGCTTCTGCTTTAGTGACTATGCCAAAGCCTTTGACTGTGTGGATCACAGCAAACTGTGGAAATTTCTTAAAGAGATGGGAATATAAGACCACCTGACCTGCCTTCTGAGAAATCTGTATGCAGGTCAAGAAGCAACAGTTAGAACTGGACATGGAACAACAGACTGGTTCAAATCAGCAAAGAAGTACATCAAGGCTGTGTATTGTCACCCTGCTTATTTAACTTATAGGCAGAGTACATCCCAAGAAGGCAACGGTACCCCACTCCACTACTCTTGCCTAGAGAATCCTATGGACAGAGAAGCCTGATGGGCTGCAGTCCATGGTGTCGCTAGGAGCTGGACACGACTGAGCAGACTTCACTTTCACTTTTCACTTTCATGCATTGGAGAAGGAAATGGCAACCCACTCCAGTGTTCTTTCCTGGAGAATCCCAGGGACGGGGGAGCCTGGTGGGCTGCTGTCTATGGGGTCACACAGAGTTGGATATGACTGAAGTGACTTAGCAGCAGCAGCAGCAGAGTACATCATGAGAAATGTGGGGCTGTATGAATAAAAAGCTGGAATCAAGATTGCCAGGAGAAATATCAATAACGTCAGATATACAATTGATACCACACTTACAACAGGAGGCAAAGAAGAACTGAAAAGCCTCTTGATGAAAGTGAAAGAGGAGAGGGAAAAAGTTGGCTTAAATGTCAACATTCAGAAAACTAAGATCATGGCATCCGGTCCCATCACTTCATGGCAAGTAGATGAGGAAACAATGGAAACAGTGACAGACTTTATTTTTGGGGGCTCCAAAATCAATGCAGATGGTGACTGCAGCCATGAAATTAAAAGACCCTTGCTCCTTGGAAGAAAAGTTATGACCAACCTAGACGGCATATTAAAAGGCAGAGACATTACTTTGCCAACAAAGGTCCATCTAGTCAAAGCTATGGTTTTTCCAGTAGTCATGTATGGATGTGAGAGTTGGACTATAAAGAAAGCTGAGCACTGAAGAATTGATGCTTTTGAACTGTGGTGTTGGAGAATACTCTTGAGAGTCCCTTGGCCTACAAAGAGATCCAACCAGTCCATCCTAAAGGAAATCAGTCCTGAATATTCATTGGAAGAACTAATGCTGAAGCTGAAACTCCAACACTTTGGCCACCTGATGTGAAGAGCTGACTCATTTGAAAAGACCCTGATTATGGGAAAAATTGAAGGTGGGAGGAGAAGGGGACGACAGAGGATGAGATGGTCGGATGGCATCACCAACTCAATGGACATAAGTTTGAGTAAACTCTGGGACTTGCTGATAGACAGGGGGGCCTGGCATGCTGCAGTCCATGGGGTTGCAAAGAGTTGGACACGACTGAGTGACTGAACTGAACTGAAGAACATACAGTATCTGCTAAACAGTAGGACTTCCAGCTCCCAATCCATTTTTCACTATTTTTTACATTTCTCCATGCCTCTGAAAACTGTGTTTTATATCCCCCAGGCTCCCTTGTCTGCTTGCTTCAGGTTCATATAGCATTTAATGTCCATTAATGCATTTAATGTTACAGGAGTATGCTTAATATTCAGTAATAATTGTAACAGTACTAGTCACAACTTATCCCATCTAGAATTCCCTCTGAGCCCCCATTGAGAAATATTAATCAGTAAATTAAATACAATTATAATTTAAAAAATAGATAATTCCATAGATCTTGACAAGTTGATTCTGGATGTATGTGGACGTTCAAGACCAACATGTGAGATATAAGTAACAAATTGTAGACGATCTGTTACTCACTCAAGGAAAGATGAGACCTGTGAAACAGTATAGAAAGCCTAGAAACAGATCTACACATACAAAAACACCTAATATAAATATTAGAACTGACAATGTATATCAGATCAGAAATGATGGGCTGTCAAATAAAAAGTGCTAGGACAATGGAAATGCGCACACACACACACACACACACACACAAATTCCTACCTTACAACCATACAAAAATCAGTTCAAAGTGTATCAGATCATGTTAATGGAAGGAAGGAAGATCTAAAAAGAAACTTTAAAATGTATGCAGTATTTCCATGAAGGACTTGCAAGCATTACTGAAATACACAAAGAAAAAATAAATAAATAGAAAAGTATAAGTGACATTTTATGGAAAGAATCAAATTTTAAATGTGTCAGTTCAGTTCAGTCACTCAGTCATGTCCAACTCTGCAACCCCATGGACTGCAGCACACCAGGCCTCCCTGTCCATCACAAACTCCTGGAGTTTACTCAAACTCATGTCCATTGAGTTGATGATGCCATCCAAGCATCTAAACTTTTGTGGAACCCTTCTCCTCCCACCTTCAATCTTTCCCTGCATCAGGGTCTTTTCCAATGAGTCAGCTCTTCACTTCAGGTGGCCAAAGTATTGGAGTTTCAGCTCCAACATCAGCCCTTTCAATGAATATTCAGGACCCATTTACTTTAGGATGGATTGGTTGAATCTCCTGGCAATCCAAGGGATTCTCAAGAGTCTTCTCCAACACCACAGTTCAAAAACATCAATTCTTCAGTGCTCAGCTTTCTTTATAGTCCAACTCTCACATCCATACATGACTACTGGAAAAACCATAGCTTTGACTAGATGGACCTTTGTTGGCAAAGTAATGTCTCTGCTTTTGAATATGCTGTCTACTTTGGTCATAACTTTTCTTCCAAGGTATAAAAGTCTTTTAATTTCATGGCTGTAGTCACCATCTGCAGTGATTTTGGAACCCCAAAAAATAAAGTCTGCCACTGTTTCCCCATCTATTTCCCATGAAGTGATGGGACTGGATGCATGATCTTAGTTTTCTGAATGTTGAGCATATCTGAGGTTATTGATATTTCTCCCTGCAATCTTGATTCCAGCTTGTGCTTCCTCCAGCCCAGGTTTCCCATAATGTAGTCGGCATTTAGGGTTTCCCTTGTGGCTCAACTGATAAAGAATTCGCCTGCAATGTGGGAGACCTGGGTTCTATCCTTGGGATGGGAAGATCCCCTGGAGAAGGGAATGGCTACCCACTCCAGTATTCTGGCCTGGAGAATTCCATGGACTCTATAGTCCATGGGGTCGCAAAGAGTCGGACACGACTGAGCGACCTTCACTTCACTTCACTCTGCATATAAGTCAAATAAGCAGGGTGACAATATACAGCCTGGACGTACTCCTTTTCCTATTTGGAACCAGTCTGTTGTTCCATGTCCAGCTCTAACTGTTGCTTCTTGACCTGCATACAGGTTTCTCAAGAGGCAGGTCAGGTGTCTGGTATTCCCATCTCTTTCAGAATTTTCCACAGTTTATTTTGGTCCACACAGTCAAAGGCTTTGTCATAGTAAATAAAGCAGAAATAGATGTTCTTCTGGAACTCTCTTGCTTTTTTGATGATCCAGCAGATGTTGGCAATTTGATCTCTGGTTCCTCTGCCTTTTCTCAAGCGAGCTTGAGCATCTGGAAGTTCACGGTTTATGTATTGTTGAAGCCTGGCTTGGAGAATTTTGAGCATTACTTTGCTAGTGTGTGAGATGAATGCAATTGTGCGGTAGTTTGAGCATTCTTTGGCATTGCCTTTCTTTGGGATTGGAATGAAAACTGATTTTTTCCAGTCCTGTGGCCACTGCTGAGTTTTCCCAATTTGCTGGCATATAGAGTGCAGCACTTTCACAGCATCATCTTTTAGGATTTCAAATAGCTCGACTGGAATTTCATCACCTCCACTAGTTTTGTTCATAGTGATGTTTCTGAAGGCCCACTTGACTTCACATTCCAGAATGTCTGGCTCTAGATGAGTGATCACACCATCATCATTATCTGGGTCATGAAAATCTTTTTTGTACAGTTCTTCTGTGTATTCTTGCCACCTCTTCTTAATATCTTCTACGAGAGTACTGGAGTGGGTTGCCATTGCCTTCTCCCTTCTTAATATCTTCTGCTTCTGTTAGATCCATACCATTTCTGTCCTTTAATTGTTTCCTAAATCAGTTTGTACAAGGAATGAGATGCCGATTAAAATACCACTGGGACTTTTTTCAAAACTGACATGCTAATTTTAAAATTGATGTAGAAAAGTTACCATGCAGGAATATCCAGGAAGTTCTAACCAAAAAAGAAAGCGGACTAGCCTTATCAGATATTACTATAGCTACAATGGGGCTTCCTGGTGGCTCAGTTAAGAATCCACCTGCAATGCAGGAGACCTGGGTTCGATCCTGGAGTCCGAAAGATCCCCTGGAAGAAGGTAGAATACTACTACTGCAGTATTCTTGACTGGAGAATTCCATGGATAGAGGAGCCTGGTGGGCTATGGTGTCACAAAGAGTCAGGCATGACTGAGCAACTAACACAACAGTAATTATAATCATGTGGAATAAATAGGAAAATGGAATAAAATACAATCCAAAAATAACTGCTAAAACATACAATTTTTTAAAGTGAATCATTGTTTTTAAGTACTAGTGATGAAAATATGAAATATTCCTTAAATGGTTTGGGAACATCTGGTGAGCCATCTGGAATTTTTTTGATCACTTTATCCCTCTTTTAATTTTTACATTAGATAAATTCCAGATGGTCAAAGGCTCAGATACTAAAACTGAAACCATAATAATAAATAAAAGTAAACAAAATGTAGAAGAATTTGCTTTATAATCATGGGGTAGGTAAGATTATTCTAAGTAAAAGTAAAAGTCGTAAAGAAAAAATTGACACACTATTCAGAAGTAAACATTTCTGCAAGTAAAAACCACTGTAAACAAAATCAAAAGGCAAATTGTAATAAAACATGTTTATAACACATATCATATATAAAAGATGAATAAGTTCTTACTGGTAGCTCAGCTGGTAAGGAATCTGCGTGCAATGCAGGAGACCTTGGTTTGACCCTGGGTCAGGAAAATCCCCTGGAGAAGGGTAAGCTACCCATTCCAGTATTCTTGAGCTTCCCTGGTGACTCAGATGGTAAAGAATCTGCCTGAATTCGGAAGACCTGTGTTCGATCCCTGGTTTGAGAAGATCCCCTGAAGGAGGGCATAACACCCCACTCCTGTATTCTTGCCTGGAGAATCCCCATGGACAGAGGAGCCTGGCAGGCTACTGTCCATGGGGTCGCAAAGAGTTGGACACAGCTGAGCAACTAAACACGGCATAGCAAAGAATCTTTACAAATCCCTAAGAAAAGAAACAACCCACTAGAAAAATGGACAAAATACAGGAAAAAATTTATTTGGTTCATATACATAAAATTTTCACAGCTTCATTCAAAAAGTGATGCAAACTGAACTGATAAAGTGTTTCCATCCATCGAACTGACAAAGAACAAAACAACAAATTTCTGTCCAGGTTACAGGAAGTAGACAATCACATTACTGGTTAGTGTAAATAGCCACAATGTCTAAGAACAGTTTGGCAATATCCATCCAAATGTGAGATGCATATTCTTTTGACACAATAATCTCCCCCCAAAAGAATTTATCCTATGATATATTCACATATGAGAAGTGATATGTGTATATAGGTATTCATTGCATCATTGGATTTATAATGCTATCATTCTTAGCATGTGGTTTTTATCCTTCTTTGTCTTTTCTGATTAACTTCAGCATTTTAGCAGTATTGTGTGTGTGTTAGTCGCTCAGTCATGTCTGACTCTTTGTGACCCCATGGACTGTAGCCCACCAGGCTCCTCTGTCCAAGGGATTTTCCAGGCAAGAATACTGGAGTGAGTTGCTATTTCCTTCTCCAGAGGATATTCCCAACCCAGGAATCGAATCCGGGTCTCCTGCATTGCAGACAGACAATATTAGCAGTATTACACCAAGAAATAAGCAAAAACATAAAGGGTAAAAGGTGTCGCTGGGTTAACCTAATTATGGCTTAAACAAGATAGTAGCTGCTTTCTTTCCCATTTACCAATCCTAGTGTAAGTAGACTAGTGCCAGTTCTTTTGTTGCTCTTGTATTCTCATCATACAGTTTCCTACATCAGATCTAAGATGTTTGCTCTAGCTCCTGCCATCACTTCTATGTAACAGTCAACTGGGAAGGGAAATATATCAAGAGGACACAGCCATCTCTGTAAAGAGTGAATATAACCTACTAAATGATCATTTGCCCAGAACATAGACATGTCACCATACCTAGCTGCAGAGAACTCTTGAAAGTCTAGTCATCTGCTGAACAACCATGTGTCCAGCTAAAACTCACTTTAGTTTTAGTAAGAGAACTAAAGATAAAGAAGTAATTTGACAATAGGGAAAATTAGTATTCTCTGGCATAGGAAATTTTCATTCATTTATTTGTAACCTCAATCTAATTCTAAAAGGAATTACACTGGATTACAAAATTAAGCAAAACTATGCCAGTTAAGGATACCTCCACAACACAGGGCTTTGTCTTTAAGCATCAGTGTTAAATTCTCAAGCCCATGTTCCACATGTCAATGAGAATATCCCGAGTTTTATTATCTGTAAATCATATTATCAAAATAATGTATTGCTGTGATTTTTGTGATCCCTATTTTAACTGAGGTAGGGGCAATGTGAAATATTGGTGAGAATATATAAGCTTCCATTGAAATCTCAGAATGAATACCCACTAGCCATGTGAACTTCACCAAATTTCTTTATCCCTATGAATTTTTTTCAGGCTTCCCTGGGGGCTCAATGGTAAAGAATCTGCCTGCCAATGCAGGAGATGCAGGTTTGATCCCTGGGTTGGGAAGTTGCCCTGGAGAAGGAATTGGCAACCCACTCCAGTCTTCTTGCCTGGAGAATTCCATGGACAGAGGAGCCTCGTGGGGCTACAGTCCATTGAGGTCACAAAAGAGTCAGACATGACTTAGTGGCTAAACAATAATAACATGAATTTTTATGATGTGTAAAAGGAAGATAATAAGAATATCAATAAAAATATTTTTTAAGTCTATCTGAAAACATTTAAGAGCTTTTATAAGGCAGTGAAGAGTAGAAAAACTAAAAGAAGTAGGCCTGATATTTGGGGGTTATTTTCCTTTATGGATTTTCCAATTCTATATTCAAAAAGGGTAGTGGGAGGCTGATAAACTATGAAGAAATTTTAGCTGTTTCACTGAACTGGTGGAACAAAACTTAGAGTGGATTGACAATGAGGAGGGATCCTGGTAAAAACACCCAAGTTTTCCACTCGATCCCTGATGTCTCTACCCTAGGAGTAAGAGTAAACTAAAAATATACCAACCCTTATAATTATCGAATCTTTGAATATCTAACTCCATGGTCTAATTAAGGAGATATACTTCTAGCCCTACTGCCTGCCAAAAAAGCAAAAACAAATCCTCTCTGGGAGAAGATAAAATGCTCAGAGACTAACAGTATCAACACAAATCTGTATACACTATAACTGATATTTAATTTAAAAAATCATTTAGATTTTTTTTAATTACAAGGAAGAACAGTAGAAACAGAATCTAGTACATGCGGTTATTCAACTTTATCAGATATGAACTTTAAAATAAATATGATTAGTATGTTCAAAAGATTACACAATGAGATAGAATGCAGATCTCAATGAATGAAGTTAGCAGCAGATTAGAAAGAACTGAAATGAGATTAAGAGAATTAGAAATGTCAGAATAAACCAACACAACATTGTACTTATCCTTCAATTTAAAATAAATAAATTTAGGAAGAGAAAAAATAGAAATGTCAGAATAAAATATTCAGCCTCAAGATCAAAACTTGAAAAGATAAAAATGGAAAATATGAAAAAAGCATAAGAACATGAGATATGGTTAAAAGGCCTAATATACACTTTCATAAGGATAGTGGAAAAAAAATAAGACTAAATATTTAGAGAGATAATGACCAAGAATTTTTCAAAACTAAAATAAGGTAAAAACAAGAAATAAAATGGGTAAGTTTGGAAAAAAAGAAAATAATACTTCCAAAATTTGCAGATAAATAATTGAGTATTTAGAACATTGGAAAGAATTCATAAAAACTATAAGAATTAAATTTAGCAAGTTTTCTATATATAATACCAATATACAGAAATCAACTGAGTTTCTACACACTTAACAATAAATACTAGAAAATTAATCTTTTAATGCCTAATACATTACACCAAAATTTATCAAATATCCCAAAATAAAACTAAGGAAAGAGGTACAATTCTGAATCATAAACATACATACACACACACAGAAAACAAAACAAAACTAGAAAATTCTGACAAGTTTTTTATTGTAACATGGTCAGCTCTCCTCAACTTGATCGGTATATTTGACACAACTCCAAAAAAAATTTCACCAGGAGTTTTGGGTGTGTATGTATATGAAATATGAGAAGTTGATTCTAATTTTTACATGAAAATTTAAGGGTTTGAGAATAGCCAAGAAAATTTGAAAAAAACCCACAAAGTTGAAGAATTTATACTATCAGATATCAAGACCCATCATATATTAAGGTAATATAGAAATGGCACAATGATAGAATGGAGTTAAGACACTGACCCTCACATAATTTTTGATATAAATGATCCTACAAAGCAATAAGGAGAGGACTTTTTTTTCTCTCTTAATAGTGCTAGATTAATTACATAGGTAATTAATCAACCCCTATTTTATGCCATATAATTGCAGTTGAATTTGAAATACATAAATGCGAAAGGGTAAAACAATAAAGTTTCCAAAAGTAAATATGGGAGAATATCTTTATGACCTTGAGACAGCAAAAATTTCCTATCAGGAGCCCAAAATTCACTAATTGTAAATTGGACTGCAATAAAATTAGAGGACTTCTCTGGTGGACCAGCAGTTAAGAATCCCACCTGCCAGTGCAAGGGTCACAGGTTTGATCCTGGTCTGGAAAGATACCACATGCCTCAGGACAACTAAGCCAGTGTGCCACAGCTGTGGACCCTGTGCTCTAGAGCTTGTGATCCAAACAAGAGAAGCCACCACGAGTTGCCCCCACTAGCCATAACTAGAGAAAAACCCCTGCACAGCAGCAAAGATCCAGCACAGCCAAAAAATAAATAATTCTGCTTATCAAAAAGAAAAGTACAAATGGAAAAGTTTTGCCCTGGGGTAGGAGAAAATGTTTGTAATAGGTGTAATATTTTTAAAAGACTAGTAATCAGAATTTAAAATGCCCCAAAATAAATAATTTTAAAACAACTCAATAGAAAAACAGGCAAGAGACATACAGAACAGATGCTTTGCAAAAGAAATATACAACTGTATATCCAATATACCAAATTATATATCTAATTATATATTCAACATATATAAAATTATATATCCAATTTGTATATCCAATATAATAATACCACCAAATCCATGAGATTGACTGAAAGATTGACTAACAATTATCAAGTGTTAGAAAGGATGGAGAGCAGTAGAAATGTTCGTACAATGCTGGTGGGAGTGAAAATTGGAACAATCACCTTGGCAACTCTTCTGCAGTAATGATTAAAGGTGACCATAAGCATATTTATTAGCTAGTAAGTCCACTCCTAGCTATACACCAAACAGTAATGCATATAAATCTACACCAAAGTTCATGTACAAGAATGCCCACAATAACATCACTATTCATAATAGCCTCAAATTAAAAACAACACACTGTCCATCATAAGCACAATGGCTAAAAAGTGATGCATTAATAAGATGGCATATCATACAAAAAGCATTCAGAAAACTCTTTCTGTGAAGAACCAGATAGGAAATATTTCAGGCTTTGAATACCAGGCTCTGTGGCAACCACTCAACTCTGCTGTTTGTAGGGTGAGAAAAGCTGGAGATGATCCATAAGCAAATAAGCTAATAAGCATGGCTCTGTTTCGAGAGAACACTGCTAACCTCTGTCATGAAGCAATGGAAATGAATGAACTATTGCTATGTTTAAAAACAGGATGAATCTCACAATGTAGTGTTGAGCAAAAGAATGTATTCTGAAAGGTGAAGGAGGAAATTGGGAAGGGCATAAAGGAGGCTCCTAGGATAATGGTAATATTCTATTTAAAGGCCTAAGTGGTAGCTAGAAGTATTCACTCTGGTCATATATTAAGGTGTACAAATGTGATTTGTGCACATTTATATACACACATATATCTCAATAAAGATTTATTAATTATTTTAAATCACTAATTATTCAAGAATAATCTAGAGATGTTTTGCTTTGAAGAAAGCACTGAAGGTAGATACTATCAGATAATGTATTTTCATAATGTATTTTGGGGTAACTTTAATTTTAATTTGTGCATAGGGTACTTGGCAAAATTGGGTGGCCATTTACTGCTCAGAGATGAAATTGATGTCATGCTTGAGGGTAAGTGTTGAAATTATAATGAAATCTTTATATATAGGTCTAAATAACTTCCCTATTTGTGATTCCATTTATATCTGAGCTCTATAGTGATGCCAGGGATGGGAAAGTGCTATAGAGGTAGTTAGGTGGTTAAGGGGAAATCAGTAGAAGGACTGGGATAAGGGGCATATTTTTTTACTTTTTATTCTTTCCCTCTATCTTTCTCTGCTTCAATCTCTCCATCTACCCCTCTCATTATCTAAGACCTAGCTATCATCCTAGAATCCTTAGGAACTACAGAGAGTTAAGAATTCAATCACTCATTAATCCATTCAACAAATATTTATCTGGCATCTACAATATGACAGCACTATTCTAAGAGCAGGACATACAGCAGCAGACAAAGCAAAGTCCCTTCCCTTAGAGAATTTACATTTTAGGAGATAGCAATATGTACTTGCATCAGAAGAGCTTCTCTGATAGCTCAGTTGGTAAAGAATCCACCTGCAATACAAGAGACCCTGGTTTGATCCCTGGTTTGGGAAGACCCCCTGGAGAAGGGAAAGGCTAACTGTATAGTCCATGGGGTCACAGAGTCAGACATGACTGAGTGACTTGGGCTTCCCTGATAGCTCATTTGGTAAAGAATCCGCCTGCAATGCAGGAGACCCCAGTTCTATTCCTGGGTCGGAAAGATCCACTGGAGAAGGGATAGGCTACCCACTCCAGTATTCTTGGGCTTCCCTGGAAGTTCAGATGGTAAAGAATCCACCTGCAATGTGGGAGACCTGGATTCAATCTGGGTTTTGAAGATCCCCTGGAGAAGGGAAAGGCTACCCACTCCAGTATTCTGGCCTGGAGAATTCCATGGACAAAGGAGCCTGGCAGGTGACAGTTCATGGGTTGCAAAGAGTTGGACAGGACGGAGAGACTATCACTCATATGTTGTAATTTGTGTTACATTTGTGTTATGGATTATAGGGTTGCAAAGACTCGGATACGACTGAGTGATTTTCACTTTCACTTTTCAATACTTATTCTATCAAAATGTTTGGATCTCTCTCGGCCTCTGCATATTTCCCCTTCAGGATCAGAATATCAAACAGGTTGCAGCAGAAAACAAGGTGGCTGCCTTCCTTCCTTCTTTTGGTAGCAGACTTTATATTGAAGAGACATTTTAGATTAGTAGAAACTAGATATTTCCTGTATACCTCCTGCCCCCACACATGCACAGCCTCCTCCTGTTACCAACATCTCCCAGCAGAGTAGTATATTTGTTACAATTGATGAACCTACACTGACACATCATTTTCTTCCTTTTTCATTTTTTCATTCACTCATATTTATTGACTGCCTGCTGCCTGGAGAATCCCAGGGACGGGGAAGCCTGGTGGGCTGCCGTCTACGGGGTTGCACAGAGTCGGACACGACTGAAGCGACTTAGCAGCAGCAGCAGCTAAATGCAAAGCACTCTCTCCATGTTGCTCAGATATTTTTGTTTGCTCTCTTCCTCCTCCTCCTGCTCCTTCTCCTTTTTCTCTCATTTCTACATCTATCTGTTTTTTCCTTCTCTATTTCTTTTTATTAAGAAAGAAAATAATAACTTCCCACAAGCTCAGCATCTGGATATAATGATATTTGCATTTTTGTATATATTTAATTGCAGGTATTTTTAAAAAATATAAACTATTGTGTATTTATTTTTTAAACTATCATAACTGTTTTATAATTTTTTCACTTACTCATGTCATAAACATCTTTTCATGCTAAGAAACATGAGTCTACATCATCATGTTAACATGTATGTTCTACTTGGCTTTATGATATTCCATTAATAACTTTAAGCCCTTTCCTGCTGATGAACATTTAGACTGATTCTACTTTTTTCATTATTCTGAGCAATATTGAGCCTATTCATGAATATATGTTTATGCTGTCTAGCAGAATGCTCAACACATAATATGCCCTCAGCACGTAATGAGGTCCAGTGAGGACAGAAGACAAAAACTTCCTGGATGCTATTTGTCTAAGTGACAAACATTAGGGCAGCGGGGCTCCTGTGAAAGGTGGTGAGACTGTTTTGAGTCTGAGATCTTCTCAGACTATGAAAGCAATGCTTTGAATTAATGGCCTGTCTACTGTTACAGCTATTGACCGAGTGATTAGGGATGAAGATCCTGTGATCAGAGAGCTGGCAGAAAAAACAAACAAAATTTTTATGGAAATAGCATATAAATTGACCACTTCAAATATTAAACAAAGCTTCCAAAGACTGTTTAACTTCATCTACTTAAAAAAACTGAAGCTTCTTTATAATTATAACCCGCCCAAGGACCTGACAGGCAGTCCTATGGGGATTAAAGAAATCAGGAGTGATAAAGAAGCCACCACAAAAGATAATTATGAAGATGTATTGGTAAAGAATGAAGGTGCATCGGTAAAGAATGCAAGGTTCCCCAGTGCCTTGGAGCACTCCTCGTAAGAGAAGTGATTTCCTATCTCCCTTGATAACTGGAGTCCTTTTTAGATGCTTTTGTGAAGGATGCAAGAAACTTTTATAGTCTCTTCTTGATCCTCTAACTCAAATGTAGAAATGTCCAGCCTCTCTCTGTCTGACAGTGATTAAAAAGCCTTACTTCATCAAAACCACTAATAAAACTGAAAAAACATATAAGCAAAGTGTTTGATGAGAAACTCTTGGAGCTTGATGTGGTCAATACTTACCTACTGAACATCTTCTAAGTGCCAGACACTGTGCGGGGGTATTTGGATGATGTCAACAAGGTTCCATCCTCAGGAAGACACATGGTATTGTTATTTCCATCCTGCAGTGAATGCTGCCTGTTGTTGTTCAGTTCCTAAGTCAAGTTCGACTCTGTGACCCCATAGACTATAGCATGCCAGACTCCTCTGTATTTCACTATCTCCCAGAGTTTGTTCAAATTCATGTCCATTGAGTCAGTGATACTATCTAACCATCTCATCTTCCGCTGCCCCCTTTTCCTTTTGCCTTCAATCCTTCCCAGCATCAGGTCTTTTCCAATGCGTCAGCTCTTCCCATCAGGTGGCCAAAGTATTGGAGCTTAAGCATCAGTCCTTCCAATGAATATTCAATGTTGATTTCCTTCAGAATTGATTGGTTTGATCTCCTTGTGCAGTATTTACAAAGGAAGAAATAGCATTGCAGGGGAAGAAGATTGAGAGCAGACAAACTATTCCAGATAGAGATATTGAGGCAAGAAGAGTGTTGGGGGAAGCTGGAGACTTTGTTGTGGATACAGATGGTTAAGGAGAGAAGAATAAGGAGAGTTGAAACCTGAGGGGAAGAGTGTGCTCTGCTAATGGCTTTAAACTTTTTGAAATGCAAACTGCATAATCAACATAATTAGTGGTCCCCATTGCCATCAGGATCCTGTTTAACACTTTATTCTGGTTTATAAGAAGGTTGATATATAGATGTTGATCTGCAGTGATCTTGCCTGACTTAAGACTTCGGGTTCATCTTTCACTCATCTCACCTTACCTTCCTCCCACCTGTGTCACATCCTAATATAAACCATCCCAGCGACAGGGACATCTACTTATAGTTAGAGGAAAGCCCCTTTTCCTCCATCACTTCCAGTGCTGTGGGCTTTGGGATGGGTCAACTTGCAGTTCACACACATTTTCATCTCTCTGCCAGCTCACCTCGCTGGTGTGGGGCAGCAGCCACTCTACTTTCCCTTGGGTCTTCCTCCAGCTTCTGTCACTTCTGGGCCAAGTGGGTTGAGTAATGTTTACAAAAGACACCAACTTCTCCTGCAGGACAACTACATCATCAACATCCTCAGTGTCGGAGGCAGCAAGAGACTGACACAGTCCCCAGCTTGTGGGTTCTACCTTATCCCTGCTCTCTACTTTACACCCACCTTCCCTTCCCAGTTGCCTGTCCTGCAGACTTCAAGCTCCAACATCAGATGTGAACACAACAACCTTGCAGAGATTTCTTCACCTGCTTCCATAGCTTCTTACAGTCAAACCTCTGGTTCTGCCTCTCTGATTGAACCCTGACTGATATATCTGAGATGCATTTCCAATCCTCTTTGATCAGATAGTTGGATGTTGTTCCTATGTTTTGCCTTAATGCTCTGAATACCTATTATTAAATTCATCACACTGTAGTGAAATTACTAATGTCTTTCTCTCTCTGCCCCACAAAACTGAAATTTCCTAAAAGGAAATGTTATACGTGGTTAAGTATTCTGGAACTCATAGTCTGGCACCTAATATATGCTCAATGAATACTTGCCAAATGAATAAAATGCTAAAGTGACATATTGCTCTCATGCTTCAATAAAAATTTTCAGATAATTATGAGTGCTACTTCATATTAGAAATGATGACAGAATAGATGATTTCAATTTACCTTTTAACCCATATTATTTCATATCATCCAGATGTCCCAGACCTAACTTTTCCAAATCACAACAAATTTTCTTTCCCACCTTCTAAGCCAGCAGGATACCTACTGTGGTAGGCTGAACAATAACCTCTTTAAAGATAACCAATTCCTAATCCCCAGAATCTACGAGTATGATATTTTACATAGCAAAAGAAAATTTATAGACATGATTAAATGACATGATCTTGAGATGGGGAAATGATTTCTGGATTATCTGGACTGGCCCCATGTAATTGCAAGGCTCTTTATAAGACGAAGATGGAAGTTAGGAAAGATTTTTGAAGATGCAGTGATGCCAGCTTTGAAGAGGAAGATAGGAGCCATGAGGCAAGGAATTCAAGGAATACAACTCTAAAAGCTGAAAAGGGCAAGGAAATGGATCCTCCCCTAGTGCCTCCAGAGTGAGCACAATACTGCCAGCAACTTTGTTTCAGCCCAGTGAAACCCATTTTGGGCATCTGAGTCCCAAAACTATAAGAAAATAAACTGGTACTGTTTTAAGGCACTAATGTGTGGTAATTTGCTAAAGCAGCAGTAGGAAGCTAATATACCTACCTGCTGCTGCTGCTGCTAAGTCACTTCAGTAGTGTCCAACTCTGTGCGACCCCATAGACGGCAGCCCACCAGGCTCCCCCGTCCCTGGGATTCTCCAGGCAAGAACACTGGAGTGGGTTGCCATTTCCTTCTCCAATGCATGAAAGTGAAAAGTGAAAGTGAAGTCACTCAGTCGTGTCTGACTCTTAGCAACCCCGTGGACTGCAGCCTACCAGGCTCCTCTGTCCATGGGATTTTCCAAGCAAGAGTACTGGAGTGGGGTCCCATTGCCTTCTCCATATACCTACCTAGATTTCTACAAAACAAAGCAAGCCAAACCAGTTCATAACCATTCAACCTCGGCCACCCTCAACTCTTCCCTACAAAAATAGACATAACAACAGTGGGCCTTATACAAATGTTGAAAGTGAAAGTGAAGTCGCTTAGTCGTGTCCAACTCTTTGCGACCCCATGGACCGTAGCCCACCAGGCTCCTCCATCCATGGAATTTCCCAGGCAAGAATACTGGAATGGATTGCCATTTCCTTCTCCAGGGGATCTTCCTGACCCAGAGATCGAACTCAGGTCTCCTGTATTGCAGGCAGATGCTTTTTTTTTTTTTTTTTTTTTACCATATGAGCCACCAGGGAAGCCCTGTTTATACAAATGTTGAGGGTTTTGTAAAAGGTCAGATAATCTGTGATATTTATATGTTCTTTAAAGTCCTGTAGATTGGTGACCAGGGATTTCTTTCTTGCTTTCAGCTACAACAGTAATGTCCTCCATCATTTCCTGGTCCTTTCTGCTGTTTCTCCTGTTCTAATTTTTCTCATTTTAATTCCAGTGTGTCTTGATATGTCACTCTTTGGGTTAACTCTATATGGGACTCTCTGCAACCTCCTGGGATTTAGATGTATGCTTCTTTTCCCAGAGTGGGGAAGTTTTCCGCTTTTATGTCTGTGACCATCACAGCATCAGTTATCTTTTCTTTCAAAGAATAGAAAGAAAGTATAACTTCTGAATACAGAGTTGAGTGGTGGCGGAGTGCACTCAGATAACTGAGTCAGCTAATTACCCAACATGGGCACATGGCTACTCAAGGGGCAATCAATCCCCTTTGGTCTCTAAGTGGCCAAAGTTCTCACCAATAGAAGGTGAGCAGAAGCAAAGTGTATGACTTTAGCCTACTCACTTCCTTTAGCCACCAGCTTCCCTGGTGTCTCGGAGGTTAAAGCGTCTGCCTGCAATATGGGAGACCTGGGTTCGATCCCTAGGTCTGGAGAAGGAAATCGCAACCCACTCCAGTATTCTTGCCTGGAGAATCCCATGGACGGAGGAACCTGGTGGGCTACAGTCCAAGGGGTCACAAAGAGCCGGACATAACTTCACTTTCACTTTCAATCATTTCCTTAAAGAGGAAATCTGTTCTATCCCTTCCTGATAGTTGAATGTGGATATGGAACTCAGCTTCAGACTTGCAGACAATTAATAATATGCCCCTTGGAATATGGCTAAGCCCCTATCAGCCTGGATATCTGGAAAGCTTCTCAGAGCAAGTTCTACCCAAGATGCATTTTTACATTAAAAGAGAAATAAACAACTCCAGGGAGTTGGTGAAGGACAAGGAGGCCTGGCTTGCTGCAATTCATGGGATCACAAAGAGTCGGACTACACTGAGTGACTGAACTGAACTGAAACAACTACCTATTTTAGTCTTTGTATTTACAGATCTCTTTATTACAGTGATTTGCTCTTGACTCTAATTAATACAGCCTTTCTCAAACCCCCAGCTCCCTAAAGCTTGAAATTACACCTTTAAATCTTTATCCTTTGCCATAAAAACAACTCTGTTAAGATACAAACCCTGTATCTCAAAGAAGCATTAGCATAATGAGGTAGCATTGACTTGTGTCTACAAATAAATGAGTCTAAAGGATCCTTTCTGGAGGGGAATGAAGAACATAACACAACTGTTCCATTCCACCAAAACATACCCCTTCCCTGAGGAAGACAAAGGTCATATCCAGTTACTGCTCTCAGCATCAGTTCTGTGACCTGAGTCACACGACACCACTAATGCTCCTAACACTCTCTTTCAATGAGACTCTGCTGATTTCTCTTCAAGGAAACCTCCCTTCCCTCACCACCTCACTATGGCATAGACAGAAAATCTAGTGGAACTAAAAATCTATGGTTTGAAAAGAGAATGGTAGGGAATATTCTATTTGGAGGTCCTTTGTCAGAGGCCATAGGAACCAGAATTCTATAATAATACATTGATTCCAACTGAATCACCACTTAGAATTAGATTCATAAGCCTGTCCCACAGTCTTAGAGAATTTAATTCCTGAAATTTGGGTGTCCTATTTCTTTATAGCTTGATTTGTTAATGCCTTTCTCTCTTCCTTTTATTCTCCATTTTTTACAACCAACAAATAATAAATATATAAATATTTCCCAAATAAATTTTATTCCAAAGATAAAATTTCTCTTCACAAACTCTCAGATGCAGAAGAAAGTATTCCATTCAGTTCAGTTCAGTCATTCAGCCATGTCGGACTCTTTGTGACCCCATGAATCAAAGCATGACAGGCCTCCAAGGCCATCACCAACTCCCAGAGTTCATTCAAACTCATGTCCATCAAGTCAGTGATGCCATCCAGCCATCTCATCCTCTGTCATCCCCTTCTCCTCCTACCCCTAATCCCTCCCAGCATCAGGGTCTTTTCCAATGAGTCAAGTCTTCACATGAGGTGGCCAAAGTATTGGAGTTTCAGCTTCAAAATGAGTCTGTCCAAAGAACACCCAGGACTGATCTCCTTTAGGATGGACTGGTTGGACCTCCTTGCAGTCCAACGGACTTTCAAGAGTCTTCTCCAACACCACAATTCAAAAGCATCAATTCTTCAGTGTTCAGCTTTCTTCACAGTCCAACTCTCACATCCATACATGACCACTGGAAAAACCATAGCCTTGACTAGATGGACCTTTGTTGGCAAAGTAATGTCTCTGCTTTTGAATATGCTATCTAGGTTGGTCATAACTTTCCTTCCAAGGAGTAAGAGTCTTTTAATTTCATGGCTGCAGTCACCATCTGCAGTGATTTTGGAGCCCCCCAAAATAAAGTCTGACACTGTTTCCACTGTTTCCCCAATTATTTCTCATGAAGTGATGGGACAGATGCCATGATATTAGTTTTCAGAATGTTGAGCTGTTAGCCAACTTTTGCACTCTCCACTTTCATTTTCATCAAGAGGCTTTTTAGTTCTTCACTTTCTGCCATAAGGGTGATATCATCTGAGGTTATTGACATTTCTCCTGGCAATCTTGATTCCAGCTTGTGCTTCTTCCAGCCCAGTGTTTCTTATGATGTACTCTGCATATAAGTTAAAAAAGCATGGTGACAATATACAGCCTTGATGTACTCCTTTTCCTATTTGGAACCAGTCTGTTGTTCCATGTCCAGTTCTGTTTCTTCCTGACCTGCATATAGGTTTCTAAATAGGCAGGTCAGATGATCTGGTATTCCCATCTCTTTCAGAATTTTCCACAGTTTGTTGTGATCCACACAGTCAAAGGCATCAGTTGGCATAGTCAATAGGCAGAAATATATGTTTTTCTGGAACTCTCTTGCTTTTTCGATGATCCAGCGGATGCTGGCAATTTGATCTCTGGTTCCTCTGCCTTTTCTAAAACCAGCTTGAACATCTGAAACTTCATGGTTCATGTATTGCTGAAGCCTGGCTTGGAGAATTTTGAGCATTACTTTACTAGCGTGTGAGATGAATGCAATTGTGCGGTAGTTTGAGCATTCTTTGGCATTGCCTTTCTTTGGGATTAGAATGAAAAGTGACCTTTTCCAGTCCTGTGGCCACTGCTGAGTTTTCCAAATTTGCTGGCATATTGAGTGCAGCACTTTTACAGCATCATCTTTCAGGATTTGGAATAGCTCAACAGGAATTCTATCACCTCCACTAGCTTTGTTCGCAGTGATGCTTTCTAAGGCCCACTTGACTTCACATTCCAAGATGTCTGGCTCTAGGTCAGTGATCACACCACGGTGATTATCTAGGTCATGAAGCTCTTTTTTACAGTTCTTCTGAGTATTCTTGCCACCACTTCTTAATATATCCTGCTTCTGTTAGGGCCATACCATTTCTGTCCTTTATCGAGCCCATTTTTCATGAATTTTTCCCTTGATATCTCTAATTTTCTTGAAGAGATCTCTAGTCTTTCCCATTCTGTTGTTTTCCTCTATTTCTTTGCACTGATCACTGAGGGAGGCTTTCTTATCTCTCCTTGCTATTCTTTGGAACTGTGCATTCAGATGCGTATATCTCTTATTTTCTCCTTTGCTTTTGGCTTCTCTTTTCACAATATTTGTAAGCCCTCCTAAGACAGCCGTTTTGCTTTTTTGCATTTCTTTTCCATGGGGATGGTCTTGATCCCTGTCTCCTGTACAGTGTCACATACCTCCATCCATAGTTTATCAAGCAGTCTATCCATCAGATCTAGTCCCTTAAATCTACTTCTCCCTTCCACTGTATAATCTTTAGGGGTTTGATTTAGGTCATACCTGAATGGTCTAGTGGTTCCCCCTATTTTCTTCAATTTAAGTCTGAATTTGGCAATAAGGAGTTCATGATCTGAGCCACAGTCAGCTCCTGGTCTTGTTTTTGCTGACTGGATAGAGCTTCTCCATCTTTGGCTGCAAAGAATATAATCAATCTGATTTCGGTGTTGACCATCTGGTGATGTCCATGTGTAGAGTCTTCTCTTGTGTTGTTGGAAGAGGGTGTTTGCTATGACCAGTGCGTTCTCTTGGCAAAACTCTATTAGCCTTTGCCCTACTTCATTCCATATTCCAAGGCCAAATTTCCCTGTTACTCCAGGTGTTTCTTGACTTCCTACTTTTGCATTCCAGTCCCCTATAATGAAAAGGACCTCTTTTTTGGGTGTTAGTTCTAAAAGGTCTTGTAGGTCTTCATAGAACCGTTCAACTTCAGCTTCTTCAGCGTTACTAGTTGGGGCATAGACTTGGATTACTGTGATATTGAATGGTTTGCCTTGGAAACAAACAGAGATCATTCTGTCGTTTTTGAGATGCATCCAAGTACTGCATTTTGGACTCTATTGTTGACCATGATGGCTACTCCATTTCTTCTCAGGGATTCCTGCCCACAGTAGTAGATATAATGGTCATCAGAGTTAAATTCACACATTCTAGTCCATCTTAGTTCACTAATTCCTAGAATGTCGATGTTCACTCTTGTCATCTCCTGTTTGACCACTTCCAGTTTGCCTTGATTCATAGACCTGACATTCCAGGTTCCTATGCAATATTGCTCTTTACAGCATTGGACCTTGCTTCTGTCACCAGTCCCATCAACAACTAGGTGTTGATTTTGCTTTGGCTCCATCCCTTCATTCCTTCTGGAGTTATTTCTCCACTGATCTCCAGTAGCCTATTGGGCACCTATCGACTCAGGGAGTTCATCTTTCAGTATCCTATCTTTTTGCCCTTTCATACTGTTCATGGGGTTCTCAAAGCAAGAACACTGAAGTGGTTTTTCGTCCCCTTCTCCAGTGGACCACATTCTGTCAGACCTCTCCTCCATGACCCGTCCATCTTGGATGGCCCCACATGGCATGGCTTAATTTCACTGAGTTAGACAAGGGCTGTGGTCTGTGTGATTAGATCGGCTAGTTGTCTGTGATTGTGGCTTCAGTCTATCTGCCCTCTGATGCCCTCTCTCGGCGCCTACCATCTTACTTGGGTTTCTCTTATCTTGGACCTGGGTATCTCTTGACGGCTGCTCCAGCAAAGTGCAGCTGCTGCTCCTTTCATTGGATGTGGGGTAGCTCCTCTTGGCCACTGCCCTTGAACTTCTAAGAGTTGTGCTAAACTAAGTGTTGGAAGTCTATTGAATAGCTAAGTCATATCCAAATAAAATTAGAATTTGAAGCATTTACTACCAAACACTGATTACCTCTTACAGAGAAACTAAAGAGATTTGGGATTAAAAATAAATGATATTTGGTGCCATCCTAAAATGTTCTAAAAAAACAAAGATTTTAGAAATTATCACTGATATTTATGCTCTCCAATCTATAAAATGCTAATATAAAAGTCAGTTCTTGGTTCCTTAAGGGAAGTAGGAAGTGTGTTTTTGGTTTAAAAAAAAAAAAAAAGGTATGAGGAATGAAATTGCATTTTATGAAGGGAAAAGGAGGTAAGCCTGACTTACAGGTAGCTTTTTAGGATGGAAGAAAACAATAATGAATACAGAAAGCGATAAGGTTTGTGAAAAGTGAACCATGAGGAAAGAGTTTTCTATCTGGTTAGGACTAAGTTTAAAATAAAGTTAATTAAGTTTATCTTTTAAATAAGCTGGTGCAACACTTGAATTTAGCTTTTCTTTCTGTTAAGAGGACACCTTTTATTCAGATACTGAACTGCCTTTGATAATAGATTTGTTTCTTTATCTATTAAATGATCTGTTCTGAAATCCCTTATTGTTACTGTGGCTAAGTGAATAGCATTGTTTCACAATGGCCTATAATCCTATCTGACTGAGTGTTCTAAAACTTTTTGATGTTTGTTGACAAAGCTTCCTAAATCATCCTAATGAAGATTTCTAGCTAACTTTGGGATGCTTCAGAGGGCCCCTGGAACACCCCAAAGAGAGATATTACACTAATTAGGTTCATTTTGTATACAGAATTACATGGGATGTATTGTCAAGTGAGTAACAAGTCTCAGGTTATATTGCATGGTAAATGTTACTAATATAGATATCCTAGAAACTGTATGGAGTTCCTAAAATTTTGATATGCTTGGGTAAAATGTTATCAGGCATAATTCTAGCTACTATCTCAAAATATTGTCATAGCACTAACCAAGTTTTGCAAAAATGCTTCCACTTCAAGATGTATAAACAGGACTTTTGGATAAATATCAGTTTCTGAACTGGGTAAAGATTCTTTTTTTTAAAATTTATTTTAATTGGAGGCTAATTACTTTACAATATTGTGGTGGTTTTTGCCATACATTCACATGAATCAGCAATGGGTGTACATGTGTTCCCTCCCTCCCCATCCCATCCCTTAGGGTCATCCCAGTGCACCAGCCCTGAGCACCCTGTCTCATACATCGAACCTGGACTGGCGATCTATTTCACTTATGATAATATGGATGTTTCAATGCTATTCTCGCAAAACATCCCACCCTCGCCTTCTCCCACAAAATCCAAAAGTCTGTGTTTTACATCTGTGTCTCTTTTGCTGTCTCACATATAGGGTCATCGTTACCATCTTTCTAAATTCCATATATATGCGTTAATATACTGTATTGGTGTTTTTCTTCCTAACTTACTTCGCTCTGTATGATAGGCTCCAGTTTCATCCACCTCGTTAGAAATGATTCACATGTATTCTTTTTAATAGCTGAGTAATATTCCACTGCATATATGTAAACAGCTTTTTTAAAAAGACACTTACTCCTTGGAAGGAAAGTTATGACCAACCTAGATAGCATATTGAAAAGCAGAGACATTACTTTGCCAACAAAGGTCTGTCTAGCCAAGGCTATGTTTTTTCCAGTGGTCATGTATGAATGTGAGAGTTGGACTGTGAAGAAAGCTGAACACTGAAGAATTGATTCTTTTGAACTGTGGTGTTGGAGAAGACTCTTGAGAGTCCCTGGACTGCAAGGAGATCCAACCAGTTCATCCTAAAGGAGATCAGTCCTGGGATTTCTTTGGAAGGACTGATGCTAAAGCTGAAACTCTAATACTTTGGCCACCTCATGCGAAGAATTGACTCATTGGAAAAGACTCTGATGCTGGGAGGGATTGGGAGCAGGAGGAGAAGGAGACTATAGAGGATGAGATGGCTGGATGCCATCACCGACTCGATGGACATGAGTTTGGGTAAACTCTGGGAGTTGGTGATGGACAGGGAGGCCTGGCATGCTGCAATTCATGGGTTCACAAAGAGTCGGACACGACTGAGAGACTGAACTGAACTGACCACAGCTTTCTATTCCATTCGTCTGCCGATGGACATCTAGGTTGCTTCCATGTCCTGGCTATTATAAACAGTGCTGTGATGAACATTGGGGTACACGTGTCTCTTTCAATTCTGGTTTCCTCAGTGTGTATGCCCAGTAGTGGGATTGCTGGGTCGTATGGCAGTTCTATTTCCAGTTTTTTAAAAAATCTCCACACTGTTCTCCATAGTGGCTATACTAGTTTGCATTCCCACCAACAGTATAAGAGGATTCCTTTTTCTCTGCACACTCTCTAGCATTTATTGTTTGTAGTCCTTTTGATAGCAGCCATTCTGACTGGCGTGAGATGGTACCTCATTGTGGTTTTGATTTGCATTTCTCTGATAATGAGTGATGTTGAGCATCTTTTCATGAGTTTCTTAGCCATCTGTATGTCTTCTTTGGAGAAATGGCTGTTTAGTTCTTTGGCCCATTTTTTGGGGGGGAGGGGGTCGCTTATTTTTCTTGAATTGAGCTGCAGGAGTTGTTTGTGTATTTTTGAGATTAATTCTTTGTCACTCGCTTCATTTGCTATTACATTCTCCCATTCTGAAGGCTGTCTTTTCACCTTGCTTTTGCAAAAGCTTTTAAGTTTAATTAGGTGTGATCTGTTAATTTTTGCTTTTATTTCCATTACTCTGGGAAGTGGGTCATAGAGGATCCTGCTATGATTTATGTCAGAGAGTGTTTTGCCTATGTTTTCCTCTAGGAGTTTTATAGTTTCTGGTCTTATATTTAGATCTTTGATCCATTTTGAGTTTATTTTTGTGTATGGTGTTAGAAAGTGTTCTAGTTTCATTCTTTTACAAGTGGTTGACCAGTTTTCTCAGAACCACTTGTTGAAGAGATTGTCTTTTTTCCATTGTATATTCTTGCCTCCTTTGTCAAAGATAAGGTGTCTGTAGGTGCGTGGATTTATCTCTGGGCTTTCTACTTTGTTCCATTGATCTATGTTTCTGTCTTTGTGCCAGTACCATACTGTCTTGATGACTGTGGCTTTATAGTAGAGCCTGAAGTCAGGCAGGTTGATTCCTCCAGTTCCATTCCTCTTTCTCAAGATTGCTTTGGCTATTCGAGCTTTTTTGTATTTCCATACAAATTGTGAAATTATTTGTTCTAGTTCTCTGAAAAATACCATTGGTAGCTTGATAGGGATTGCATTGAATCTATAGATTGCTTTGAATAGTATACTCATTTTCACTATATTGATTCTTCCAATTCATGAACATGGAATATTTCTCCATCTATTTGTGTCCTCTTTGATTTCTTTTATCAGTGTTTTATAGTTTTCTATATGTAGGTCTTTAGTTTCTTTAGGTAGATTTATACCTAAGTATTTTATTCTTTTCGTTGCAATGGTGAATGGAATTGTTTCCTTAATTTCTCTTTCTGTTTTCTCACTGTTAGTGTATAGGAATGCAAGGGATTTCTGTGTGTTAATTTTATATGCTGCAACTTTACTATATTCACTGATTAGCTCTAGTAATTTTCTGGTAGAGTCTTTAGGGTTTTCTATGTAGAGGATCATGTCATCTGCAAGTGAGAGTTTTACTTCTTTTCCAATCTGGATTCCTTTTATTTCTTTTTCTACTCTGATTGCTGTGACTAAAACTTCCAAAATTATGTTGAGTAGTAGTGGTTAGAGTGGGCATCCTTATCTTGTTCCTGACTTTAGGGGAAATGCTTTCAATTTTTCACCATCGAGGATAATGTTTGCTGTGGTTTATCATATATGGCTTTTACTATGTTGAGGTATGTTCCTACTCTGCCTGCTTTCTGGAGGGTTTTTATCATAAACGGATGTTGAATTTTGTCAAAGGCTTTCTCTGCATCTATTGAGATAATCATATGGTTTTTATTTTTCAATTTGTTAATGTGGTGTATCACATTGATTGATTTGCAAATATTGAAGAATCCTGCATTCCTGGGATAAAGTCACTTGGTCATGATGCATGATCTTTTTAATACGTTGTTGGATTCTGTTTGCTAGAATTTTGTTAAGGATTTTTGCATCTATGTTCATCAGTGATATTGGCCTGCAGTTTTCTTTTTTTGTGGCATCTTTGTGTGATTTTGGTATTAGGGTGATGGTGGCCTCATAGAATGAGTTTGGAAGTTTACCTTTCTCTGCAATTTTCTGGAAGAGTTTGAGTAGGATAGGTGTTAGCTCTTATCTAAATTTCTGGTAGAATTCAGCTGTGAAGCCAGCTGGTCCTGGGCTTTTGTTTGTTAGAAGATTTCAGATTACAGTTTTGATGTCTGTGTTTGTGATGGGTCTGTTAAGATTTTCTATTTCTTCCTGGTTCAGTTTTGGAAAGTTGTACTTTTCTAAGAATTTGTCCATTTCTTCCAAGTCGTCCATTTTATTGGCATATAGTTGATGATAGTAGTCTCTTACGATCCTTTGTATTTTTGTATTGTCTGTTGTGATTTCTCCATTTTCATTTCTAACTTTTTTATTTGATTCTTCTCCCCCCCACCTTTTTTTTTTTTTTTTTTTTTGATGAGTCTGGCTAAAGGTTTGTCTATTTTATTTATCTTCTCAAAGAACCAGCTTTTAGCTTTGTTGATTTTGGCTATGGTCTCCTTTGTTTCTTTTGCATTTATTTCTGCTCTAATTCTTATGATTCCTTTCCTTCTACTAACCCTGGGGTGCTTCATTTCTTCTTTTTCTAGTTGCTTTAGGTGTTGAGTTAGGTTATTTATTTGATTTCTCTCCTGTTTCTTGAGGTAGGCTTGTATTGCTAGAACCTTCACCTTAGCACTGCTTTTATTGAATCCCATAGGTTTGGGGTTGTTGTGTTTTCATTTTCATTCATTTCTATACATATTTTGATTTCTTTTTTGATTTCTTCTGTGATTGTTGGTTATTCAGAAGTGTGCTGTTTAGCCTCCACATGTTTATATTTTTAATATTTTTTCTATTGTTTATTTTTATTTTATTAAAAAAAAAACAAACTTGTGAGTGAGTAAGTTTTAGAAGAATAGACTGTAGGAGAGCATAAAATGTAGTAAATAGCTGTGAGGCTTGCCTGGAGCCCCTGGTTCTAGTTGGGGTGGAGAGGCATGCATTTCTAACAGAACATAACTTGTTCATGCACAGGAACAACATTTGGGATGTGCTTGTGTGATTTTTCTCCAGGAGCAATGTTAATCTAAGATCAGGGAAGGAATGTATAACAGATAAGTTGACCTTCAGTGTGTATTTCTTACATGGATTCAATGGAAGAGAGATGGTGGAATTATGGCTTTTGTTAGGAGGGTGGCTGGAGTAAAAGACAAGAGTTCATAGGCCATGCAAAGAAGAAAATGAAGATGCAAGAGGATGGGCTCGACAGTTAGACCAGGTGTAGTAGGAATGAAGGTTATGGGCTGAATTGTGTCCTTCCAGGTTCCTTTGTTGAAGTCTTAATTGCCATTACTGTAGAATGTTATTTTATATGGAAACCAGTTATTTTAAAAAGTAATTAGAGTTTAATGAGGTCATTAGTCTAGACCCTAGTCCAATATGATTGGTCTCCTTATAAGAAGAGGAGATAGGACACACAAACACACAGAAGAAAGACTTATGTGAAGACACAGAGGAAAAGCAGCTGTGATGATTAATTTTAGGTGGTAGCTTGTCTGGGGTAAGTAATGCCCAGAGAGCTGGTAAAGCATGATTTCTGGGTGTCTGTGAAAGTGTTTGGAGAAGAGATTAGTATTGGATCAGTAGAGTGAGTAAAATAGATTTGTCTTCACCAATGCCTGTGGGCATCATTCAATAAATTTAGGGCCTGAATAGAACAAAAAGGTGAAGGAAAGGTGAATTCAGTCTATTTTTTTGAGCTAGAGTATCCAGGTCCTCCTGCCCTCCAATGCTGGAGCTCTTGGTTCTCAGGCCTTTGGACTCAAACTGAATTATTCCACTTGTTGTCCTGATTTTCCAGCTTGCAGTCAGCAGACAGTGGAGTTTTTTGAAGCCTTTATGTTCATGTGAATCAATTTCTACAGTAAATCTCCTGTTGTACAGATCTACATGCTTCCCAGGTGGCGCTAGTGTTAAAGAACCCACCTGCCAATGGAGGAGACATAAGAGACACCCGTTGGATTCCTGGGTCAGGAAGATTCTGTAGAGGAGGGCATGGCAACCCACTCCAGTATTCTTGCCTGGAAATCCCATGGACAGAGGAGCCTGGTGGGCTACAGTCCAAAGAATCACAAAGAGTCATACATGACTGAAATGACTTACCATGCACACACAAATATACATATATCTTATTGGTTTTATTCTGGAGAACCCTGACTAATCCAGTAGAGAGAAGTTTTAGAAGAAATCTAACCCACCAGAGTTGGACTATGAAGAAGGCTGAGCGCCGAAGAATTGATGCTTTTGAACTGTCATGTTGGAGAAGACTCTTGAGAGTCCCTTGGACTGCAAGGAGATCCAACCAGTCCATTCTGAAGGAGATCAGCCCTGGGATTTCTTTGGAAGGAATGATGCTAAAGCTGAAACTCCAGTACTTTGGCCACCTCATGCGAAGAGTTGACTCATTGGAAAAGACTCTGATGCTGGGAGGAGTTGGGGGCAAGAGGAGAAGGGGATGACAGAGGATGAGATGGCTGGATGGCATCACTGACTCGATGAACGTGAGTCTGAGTGAACTCTGGGAGTTGGTGATGGACAGGGAGGTCTGGAGTGCTGTGATTCATGGGGTCGCAAAGAGTCGGACATGACTGAGCGACTGAACTGAACTGAACCCACCAATACCTTCATCTGGGACTTGTAGCTTCTAGAAGTATGACAAAGTCAGTTTCTGTTGCTTACACCACTCGTTCTGGGGTACTTTGTTATGGCAGCCCTAACAAGCTAATACAGAAGGTGTCAGGGTTCTGGAAAGATAAGAAGTTGAGATCCCAAAGGAGGATTGCTTGTGTTTATAGGTATGTGTGCTCAGTCTTGTCTGACTCTGCAACCCCAAGGACTGTAGCCTGCAAAGCTTCTCTTTCCATGGAATTTTCCAGGCAAGAATACTGGAGTGGGTCACCATTTCCTACTCTAGGAAGAAGATCTTCCCAACCCAGGGATTGAACTCTTGCCTCCTGCATGTCCAGCATTAGCAGGCCAATTCTTTACCACTGAGCCTGGGAAGCCCATGTTTATACCAAATATAATATGTGATATTATACAGTACTCTACAAGTGTTTAGTGTAGGTACTTCCCAAATTACCCTGGGTTTCCTTGGGTAATTCCTGGTGATGGCAAGATCCAGAATGTTGCTATGGGAGTAAGGGCTAAAGTGGTAAGGAAGGGAAGGTCACTGGATTGCAGAGAGAGCAAAGCATACAGTGTAAAGGTAAATAATTTAAAACCAACTTTATGATATAAGAAACTGAGACTTAACTGGTAATTGAGGGATCAGTTCACAATATGCTTTGAATCTTTTATAACAAAAATGGCCAAGAGATAGTAAATGTGAAAGTGACTTTTTAATTTCAAATCCTAAAATAAAATCTCTGAAATCTGGTATGTATGAGTATAAACCTATTCAGAAGTACACTCTGATTTATCTTCCCTACAAATACTATCTTCGTTTGACTTCCTTCCCTATAAATTCAGTTTGATATAGCAACTGAGTTATATGGGTAGAGAGTTCTCAGGGACAGCACAGAGCCTAGAATAGAGCATGGTATGTTTGTTGAATTGGTACTGCAAGGGGAGTGCTGGCCACCCCATTCTCCCTCCCAGTGGTATGACTGCCAAGTTGTCAGCAACTCCTAAGATAAACAACCTTAACAATAAGAGGAAGTTACCAACCCATGTAGGCGACACCTCCATCCCAGAATGTCCACAGTCTTTCCCTTGTCACTGTTTCTCTCAAGCAGGTAGACTCAAATTACTCATCAGAACAACTCCAAGAAGAGTAGCTCTCTTAGCCATGATCTTCTCTCATTGGGAAAAAGCAAATGAGCCCTGCTGTGGTGCATCAAGTATTGAGATGTCCTTTTCTGGTTTTACATCCTAGGCAGGTGCAGAGCAAAAGAAGCCACATACAACAGTTCACTCTCACTCACATTTCTCCCCCTTCCCTACATAACTTTTTCTTGAAATACTCCCCATCAGCCAACATGGTCTATATTTTTATTCATTTACTTTGTTTACTGTGTATTTTCCCAAGTTCTACTACAGCATAAGTTTCATCAGTGTGAGGATTCCTCTTAGTTCACATCCCCAGCCCTTAATGCTGGACACACAGTATACACTCAGTAGTAATGTGAACTGAAAATCCTAAGAAAAAAAATCACTTTGCTCCGAACTCTGAGAGTCCATTCTGACCCATTCACCAGGAGGTAGATTTAGAAGCTGGTTTTGGGTTCTCTGTAGGGTCTGAGGACAGTTAAGCCAAGTGAGGCATTTTGAAGTTTTTTTGAAGACTGTGCTTGCATTGGAGCCACAGAACTCTCTACCCATATAACCCAGTTGCTATATCAAACTGAATTTATAGGGAAGAAAAAGTCAAGGGAAGATAGTATTTGTAGGGCAGATAAATCAGATCATACTTAATAGGTCTATACTCATACATACCAGGTTTCAGAGTCTTTATTTTATGATTTGAGATAAAAAGTCACTTTCACATTTACTATCTCATGGTCATTTTTGTTATAAAAGATACAAAGCATATTGTAAACCTATCCCTCAATTTGCCATTTAAATCTCAGTTTCTAATATCATAAGAAAACATGTCTCCACTTATACTTACATGAAGAATTCCATGGACAGAGAAGCCTGGTGGGCTATAGTCCATGGGGTTGCAAAGAGTCAGACACGACAGAGTGACTAACATGCTGCATCTACTGTGTGCACAGTTCTGACCACTGTACCTTTGTTATCTCATTCAACACATGAAACAATGCTGTGAGGAAGGTACCATGATCATCTCCATGACACAAACAAGAAAATCGAGGCACTAAAAATACCCAAAGTCACAGTTAACTGAGATTTGAACCCAAGCCATTTGGCTCTAGAGCCTAAGTTGCTTAGTCACAACTTTACAAGCCCTCCTTAAATCAGTGAATTCACATAAATATGAACGATGATAGTAGCTGTAAAATAGGATAATCCACATTTTGATATATTAAATACTATTGTTCTCAGTATCCCTTGAACCTTATGATCTATTCCCTCCTTCAATAGCACCTATGACTTAGTGCCCTCAGCAAGGCATGGTGGAATAGAACACAAGAAACAGAAGAACTAAATTGTGAGAGACTTCCCTGGTGGTCCAGTGGTTAAGACTTTGTCTTCCAATACAGGGAGTGAGAGTTTGATGAGGAGTAAGATCCCACATGCCTCATGGTAAAAAAAAAAAAAAAAAATCTTCAAGTACAAAACAGAAGCAATATTGTAGCAAATTCAATTAAGACTAAAAAATGATCCACATCAAAAAAAAAAAATGGTCCATATAAAAATATATTTTAAAAAGAATTAACATTCAGAAAACGAAGATCATGGCATCCGGTCCCATCACTTCATGGGAAATAGATGGGGAAACAGTGGAAACAGTATCAGACTTTATTTTTTGGGGCTCCAAAATCACCGCAGATGGTGACTGCAACCATGAAATTAAAAGACGCTTACCCCTTGGAAGGAAAGTTATGACCCACCTAGATAGCATATTCAAAAGCAGAGACATTACTTTGCCAACAAAGGTTCGTCTAGTCAAGGCTATAGTTTTTCCTGTGGTCATGTATGGATGTGAGAGTTGGACTGTGAAGAAGGCTGAGCACCAAAGAATTGATGCTTTTGAACTGTGGTGTTGGAGAAGACTCGAGAGTCCCTTGAACTGCAAGGAGATCCAACCAGTCCATTCTGAAGGAGATCAGCCCTGGGATTTCTTTGGAGGGAATGATGCTAAAGCTGAAACTCCAGTACTTTGGCCACCTCATGCGAAGAGTTGACTCATTGGAAAAGACTCTGATGCTGGGAGGGATTGGGGGCAGGAGAAGAAGGGGACGACAGAGGATGAGATGGCTGGATGGCATCCCTGACTCGATGGACGTGAGTCTGAGTGAACTCCGGGAGTTGGTGATGGACAGGGAGGCCTGGCGTGCCTCAGTTCAGTCACTCAGTCATGTCCAACTCCTTGCAACCCCATGAATCGCAGCACGCCAGGCCTCCCTGTCCATCACCAACTCCCAGAGTTCACCCAGACTCACATCCATCGAGTTGGTGATGCCATCCAGCCATCTCATCCTCTGTCGTCCCCTTCTCCTCCTGCCCCCAATTCCTCCCAGCATCAGAGTCTTTTCCAATGAGTCAACTCTTCCCATGCGGTGGCCAAAGTACTGGAGTTTTAGCTTTAGCATCATTCCTTCCAAGGAACACCCAGGACTAATCTCCTTTAAAATGGACTGGTTGGATCTCCTTGCAGTCCAAGGGACTTTGAAGAGTCTTCTCCAACACCACAGTTCAAAAGCATCAATCCTTCGGTGTTCAGCTTTCTTCACAGTCCAACTCTCACATCCACACATGACCACTGGAAAAACCATAGCCTTGACTAGATGGACCTTTGTTGGCAAAGTAATGTCTCTGCTTTTGAATATGCTATCTAGGTTGGTCATAACTTTTCTTCCAAGGAGTAAGCGTCTTTTAATTTCATGGCTGCAATCACCATCTGCAGTGATTTTGGAGCCCCCAAAATAAATTCTGACACTGTTTCCCCATCTATTTCCCATGAAGTGATGGGACCAGATGCCATGATCTTAGTTTCCTGAATGTTGAGCTTTAAGCCAACCATTTCACTCTCCTCTTTCACTTTCATCAAGAGGCTTTTTAGTTCCTTTTCACTTTATGCCATAAGGGTGGTGTCATCTGCATATCTGAGGTTATTGATATTTCTCCCGGCAATCTTGATTCCAGCTTGTGCTTCTTCCAGCCCAGCGTTTCTCATGATGTACATAGGGTCACTTAAATTCATTCGGAGTGATGAGCTAAGTCTCAATAAAAATTTAACTTCTCATTTATTAAAAGGAAAACTCCCACAATTATGGGGAGGATCTACATGGTTAAGTCCAGGCTATGGTCATTTAGATTTAAAGGCTGCTCTATGATCAAGCTGGTAATTGTGAGACAAGGCTGGGTGTTTTATTAACTATGCCTATCATTACCCTTAGAGAGAATAATTGATATGGAACTCAGAGTGGATTTGTGGCACTAACTTATGGCCTTCACATCTACAGGGATGGATATGAAGGCGTAGCCTGGGATTCCCATGAATTTAAGATCATACATGTTAACAAATTAGAGGTAACCCTAATCAATATACCATTGGTATGATACCAGTGGGTCAAAGATCTGTATTCTACTGGTATGGCCACTTAGCAGTGTGTGTGTGTGTGTGTGTGTGTGTGTGTGTGTGTGTGAGTGTGCCTTCAATGGGGTTGGAGGATGTAATTGACCGTATCGAAGCCTTACCAACTTTCATAAGCTTTAAATGATAGTAACTGGGCTATTAGGCTATTGAATTCTGTCTCTATGATAAGAAAGGCAGTGCTACACAACTGCAAGGCCCTTGACACCTTTCAGCATCTCAGGGAGATATCTGTGCTGTAAGTCAAACTGAATGCTACATTTTCATACCTGATAAATCCTTCAATGTAACATATTTGAACCACATGAAAAATCTGATTTCTGCTTTAAGTGACTCATTCCCTAGTCTTGACGATCTTTAAAAAAAAACCGGTGTGGGAGGCTCATGGCTAAAATAATTACTTTTAATTCCACTAATGTTATTAACTATACCATTTGTATTTTGCTTGTTTCACAAGATTATTATTTCTTGTATTACCATGTATATGACTGAGCCTCCAATGGCAATGATGACTAGACTTGAAACAGTCGATCAAATGTATAGCTCGATATATGATCAATGATTGTAATAGTGTAACTCTAGATATGAAAAGATGCAATGAGAGGGACTACTTTCCTGGACCATAGAAGACAGGTGTCCAGAAATCTTTGACTATTAAGACCTAGTCCAGTAATAGCACATTGAGTGTCTTATCAACAAAAACCTTCTTCAGAACTGGGAACAAGCCTTTCCAGCAACAAGGGACAAAATGGTCATGAAATGCCCCCCAAAGTATGGTCGAATTTATGACCACAAGGGGGCCTTGTCAACTACAAATTGACACTTACCAAGAGCATTGCCAGTGACTGAACAGATCTGCCATCTGCCTCTATGGAGATTGAACCCCATGCTGCTATAGCTGTTCAACAGTCCCTGAGGGAGTTCAGGGTGTTGGGAAGATCCCCTGGAGAAGGAAATGGCAACCCACTCCAGTACTCTTGCCTGGAAAATCCCATGGACAGAGGAGCCTGTTAGGCTACAGTCCATGGGGTCATAAAGAGTCAGACACGACTGAGTGACTTCACTAGTCATACAAAGATCCTGATTATCAAAAATCTTTTACATCTAGGATATATTCCTATTTAAGCATTTTTTTTAAATTAAACTTTAGGTTTATTACTTTTCCTGTGGCAGATTCATTTCGATATTTGGCAAAACTAATACAATATTGTAAAGTTTAAAAATAAAATAAAATTTAAAAAAATAAAATAAAATAACATAGACATTAAAAAAAGACTCTAATGAAAAGAAATGGGCTAACATGAATGCTAAAGAAATATTGGACAGATTATTTTTTATTAAATTTGGAAAATACCAAACTATGAAATAGAATTACTTGAAAACAAAACAAAACAAACAAACAAAAAAAGAGTTAACCTCAAACTGAGCCAGCCTTAGACATTTGGAGAAGTAGTAAGCCTGGTGCATCAAAAGCACACCCAGCTTCTCTGCCAAACCAAGCCTAGGCACACTCCCTGCAAACCTTTCATTTGTCACTGAGTTAATATTTGTCAAGTGCCATCTGTCGAGTGGGCTTCCCAGGTGCCACAGTGGTAAAAGAATCTGCCTGCCAATGCAGGAGACACAAGAGATGCAGGTTCCATCCCTGGATCAGGAAGGTCCCTTGGAGTAGGAAATGGCAACCCACTACAGTATTCTTACCTGAAAAATTCCATGGACAGAGGAGCCTGGTGGGTCACAAAGAGTTGGACACAACTAGGAGATCAGCCCTGGGATTTCTTTGGAAGGAATGATGCTAAAGTTGAAACTCCAGTACTTTGGCCACCTCATGCGAAGAGTTGACTCCTTGGAAAAGACTCTAATGCTGGGAGGGATTGGGGGCAGGAGGAGAAGGGAACGACAGAGGATGAGATGGCTGGATGGCATTACCGACTCGATGGATGTGAGTCTGAGTGAACTCTGGGAGTTGGTGATGGACAGGGAGGCCTGGCGTGCTGCGATTCATGGGGTTGCAAAGAGTTGGACATGACTGAGTGACTGAACTGAACTGAACTGACTGAAGAGAAAACTTACATCTATGACCAGCATCAGAGCAGGTATTATTAATTGGCCAGGTGAGAGGATCCCATCTAGTAATATCATGAATAGATAGAACAGGACTGAACACTCATCTAAAATAAATTTCCTAGGAGGAATCCAATGAGAGCCCTAGAGAACAGAAATCCACCCAGAGAACAGGTAACCCAGAAATACTAGGCACAGGTAATTGGCTACAACCCAACAACTGGATTGAGTTTTAAACTAGCATAGAACCATGTCCATGATAGAAAACATGTGACTAATAGGCATAGGTCCAAGGAATCAAGAAAACATCATAAATGATCATAAAAGTCAGATCAGCATCTTGGGCAAGCCATCTACTTCTGATATTATCTTCTTCTCATCCTAGTGTAGAGTAGTTTCCTCTGAACATTGTTTTAAGGTGAGTTTGAGGTCAGCAGGCCTTTCTATGGACCAGTCCAGCTTAGGGGCCTTTGGAAGTGGGAGTTAACCTGAGTCAATTTTCCTTCAATTTGACTGGGCATGAGCTAGTTAAGAGTACCTGATAGAAAGGTCCTTCCATCCAGGTTGGAGACAGTTCCTTAAATTTTGTGTCCTTCCAATCTTGATTGAAGGTCATGTGTGAGGCATTTGATCTTCATCCAAAGAAAGATTACTGAGATAAGCTTCAGAAACTACCCTAGAGTGTCCTTTAATAATTCAATTAAATTTTACATTAATATACCCCAACAGCAAAGAACTATCCAGGAAATGAGTCTTAGTAGATACAGACCTCCCTTAACAAACTGGGATTTAACATTCATTGAGACATCTCTTTCTTCCTAAAATCACCATCATTTTTACCTAATATAACCAAATTAAGACCTGTTTGTAATATAGGTCTGGTCTCAATAAACTTGGCCTCATGACTTATAGAACCATAATTGATCAAAGACCTTTTGCTTTGCTGAGACTTTTATAGAGTCTCAGACTGAACTTTTAAAATAAAACCTTTCAGGGCTAGGAAAGTCATCCCAAAGGCTTATCACAGGTTTTGCCTAAAAGATCTAAGAAAATTCCTGCCTTTTCAGGGTCTCCAAAACTCCTTGATATTTCTGTACCTGTTATTGAGATATCCTTCCTACCTTATCTGATAAAGTTACTGGAAACGAAGAGCTTTCCATCTCTGAAGGGTTCAGATAGAGAGAAAAGATAAATATTTCAATTTATTTATAAAATATAATTTTACCAATTTACTGTTATAATTAGTTTGAGGGGAAGGTGTTTTTTTTTTTTTTTTCTTACACCTGGAAAACACAGATTCAAATCAGTAATTTTTCAGATAGAAACAATAAAAGTTATAAGCATATTCACCAGTTCATTCAGTCCTTTTGTTAACCCTTGTGAAACCATCAGGTTTTTCATTAGAATCTTTACCCAGATGACGGAGGAATAGGATGGGGAGACCACTTTCTCCCCCAAAAATTCATTGACAGATCATTTGAATTCTGAGCAAATACCACAAAACAACTTCTGAACGCTGGTGGAGGACACCAAGCACCCAGAAAGGCAGCCCATTGTCTTTGAAAGGAGGTAGAACAAAATATAAAAGATAAAAAGAGATACAAAAGAGTTATGGATGGAGACTCATCCTGGGGAGGGAGTTGTCAAAGAGGAGAAGTTTTCAAACACCAGGAAACCATCTCACCGGCAGGTCTGTAGGGAGTTTTGGAATCTCAGAGGGCAACATAACCAGGAGGAAAGAATAAATAAATAAAACCCACAGATTACAGGCCTAACAGCAACTCCCAGTGAAGAAGTAGCCCAGACACCCACGTCTGCCATCAGCAAGAGGGTGCTGAACAGGGAGGCGCGAGCTTCATTGCTTAGGGTAAGGACTAGGCCTGAATGTCCTGAGGACAATCTGAGGGAGCTAACGTGAGATAGCAACCCAAATTGTGGGATAGCCAGAGAGAGAGAACTCTCCCATGAAAAGCTCTAACCTAAGGCACTGCTGGGCCCGCTCACAGAACTAAGGACTGAGCAAATACCAGAGGAGAGCTAGCCGGCTGTGGACCAGCCCATCCCCCGCCAGAGGCAAAGAGGCAGGCAGGCGACAGCCAGAACCAGAAGGCAAGGGGTGAGCAGGCTCCCAGTTGCTAACCAAGTCTTCCTGGGATCCTGGATGGTTGACATCTGCCATGAGGTTTGCAGTCAGAAATCAGCTCCCCAGAGGAGATACAGGGCACGCCTGAGTCGGCACTCCTGCTGCGCACCCAGGAAACCTAGTGGCTGGGACCAGGGAGGTGATAAGACACACCGCCCCACCTGGGGAGTGTGCACTCGCCAAGCACCTGGTCTCCTGAGCTGCTCGGACCTGGGAAGGGCACATAACGCAGGCCCAACTGAGTCTGTGCCTTTGTGGAGTACCTGAGAACCTGAACCTGAGTGGCCTAGATCTGGAAAGTGCATGCAACTCAGGGCCGGCCTTAGACAGTTCCCCTACAGAGCAACCTGGAGCCTGAGCAGTGTAGACCGGAAAAGCACACACCCCATGAGTTTGGGCCCATTGTGGCCCAAACACTGCTAACACTCCCCACACATGCCAGTGATATTTGTTTGCAGTTTTACTCCCTCCCTGCAGCACAACTGAACAAGTGAGCCTAAATAAATTACCACCTTCACCCCGTTGTGTCAGGGCAGAAGTTAGATACTGAAGAGACTTGCAAACAGAGGAAACCAAAAGAAACAAAGAAGAGGGAACCACTATGGAAGTGACAGGTGCAACAGATTAAAACCCTGTCGTTAGCATTGGCTACATTGGAAGGGACCTAAAGACCTTGAGAAGAAGTATAAGCTGGAACAAGGAATTATCTGAAACTGAATTGACCCCACACTGCCCTCTACATCTCCAGAGAAATTCTTAGATATATTTTACTATTATCATTTTTTAATTTTTTTAAATTTAAGTTCTTTATTACTCCTTTAATTTTCATTTTTAAAACCTACTGCTTCTGCTGCTGCTGCTAAGTCGCTTCAGTAGTGTCCAACTCTGTGCAACCCCATAGGTGGCAGCCCACCAGGCTCTCCCGTCCCTGGGATTCTCCAGGCAAGAATACTGGAGTGGGTCGCCATTTCCTTCTCCACTGCATGAAAGTGAAAAGTGAAAGTGAAGTCGCTCAGTCATGCCCGACTCTTCACGACCCCATGGACTGCAGCCTACCAGGCTCCTCCATCCATGGGATTTTCCAGGCAAGAATACTGGAGTGGGGTGCCATTGCCTTCTCTGTAAAACCTACTATTACCTTGCAAAAAAAAAAAAAAGACCCTATTTTTAAAGCAAATTTCATATATGCTGCTGCTAAGTCGCTTCAGTCATGTCCAACTCTATGCGACCCCATAGATGGCAGCCCACCAGGGTCTCCCATCCCTGGGATTCTCCAGGCAAGAAGACTGGAGTGGGTTGCCATTTCCTTCTCCGATGCATGAAAGTGAAAAGTCAAAGTGAAGTTGCTCAGTCGTGTCCGACTCTTCACAACCCCATGGACTGCAGCCTACCAGGCTCCTCCGTCCATGGGATTTTCCAGGCAAGAGTACTGGAGTGGGGTGCCATCGCCTTCTCCAATTTCATATATATATATATATATATATATATATGAAGACAGCTAAAGTTATTAATATATATATATTAATAACTTTAGCTATTTTGGGGTTTTTTATTGTATTTCTGACAGTCTAACGTCTACTCTAGATTTTTAATCTTTGCTTTTTGGTATTTGTTATCAATTCTGTACCTTTAAGAATCCAATTTTCAGTACCCATTTTTACTTAGGAGTGTGATTACTGGCTTGATTGCTCGTTCCTCTTTTGACCCTCCTTTTTCTCCCCCAGGTCACCTCTATCTCCTCCCTCCCCATTCTCTTCTCTACTTAACTCTGTGAATTTCTTTGGGTGTTCTGGGTTGTGGAGAACACATAGGGAACTGATCACAGGCTAGATTGGTCTCTCTCCTTTTGACTCCCCTTCCTCTCCTCCTGGTCACTTCTATCACCTTCCTCCCTCTTCTCATCTCTATGGAACTCTGTGAACCTCTCTGAGTGTTCCAGACTATGGAGACCAAATAGGGAATTGATTACTGGCTAGATTGCTCTTGCCCCTTTTGATTCCCCCTCTTCTCCTCCTGGTCACCTCTATCTCCCTCCTCCCTCTTCTCTTCTCCATGTAACTCTGTGAACCTCTCTGAGTGTCCCCCACTGTGGAGAATCTTTTCACCATTAACCTAGATATTTTATCATCAGTGCTGTATGGATGGAGAAGTCTTGAGGCTACTGTAAGAATAAAACTGAAAGCCAGAGGCAGGAGGCTTAAACCCAAAACTTGAGAACACTGGAAAACTCCTGACTTCAGAGAACATTAATCGACAAGAGCTCATCCAAAAGCCTCCACACCTACACTGAAACCAAGCTCCACCCAAGAGCCACAATTTGCAGAGCAAGACATACCAAGCTAATTCTCCAACAACACAGGAACATAACCCTAAGCACAAAAATACAGGCGGCCAAAAGTCACACCAAACCCACAGACACCTCAAAACTCATTACTGGACACTTCATTGCACTCCAGAGAGAAGAGATACAGCTCCACCCACCAGAACACCAACACAAGCTTCCCTAACGTTCTGGAAACTTTGACAGGCTACTCATCCAACCGCACCCACAGGGAGGAACCTCCACAGTAAAGAGGAACCATAAACTCCCAGCAAACAGAAAGGCTGCCCCAAACACAGCAACCTAAACAAGATGAAAAGGCAGAGAAATATTCAGCAGGTAAAGGAACATGATAAATGCCCACCAAACCAAACAAAAGAGGAGGAGACAGGGAGTCTACCTGAAAAAGAATTCAGAATAATGATAGTAAAAATGATCCAAAATCTTGAAAACAAAATGGAGTTACAGATAAATAGCCTGGAGACAAGGATTGAAAAGATACAAGAAAAGTTTAACAAGGACCTAGAAGAAATAAAAAAAGAGTCAATCAATAATGAATAATGCAATAACTGAGATCAAAAGCACTCTGGAGGGACCAACAGTAGAATAACTGAGGCAGAAGATAGGATAAGTGAGGTGGAAGATAGAATGGTAGAAATAAATGAAGCAGAGAGTAAAAAAGAAAAAAAAAATGGAAAGAAATGAGGACAACCTCAGAGACCTCTGGGACAATGTTAAACGCCCCAACATTTGAATCATAGGAGTCCCAGAAGAAGAAGGCAAAAAGAAAGGCCATGAGAAAATACTTGAGGAGATAATAGTTGAAAACTTCCCTAAATCGGAAGGAAATAGCCACTCAAGTCCAAGAAACCCAGAGAGTCCCAAACAGGAAAAACCCGAGGCAAAACACCCCAAGACACATACTAATCAAATAAACAAAGATCAAACACAAAGAACAAATATTAAGCACAGCAAGAGAAAAACAACAAACTCACAAGGGGATCCCCATAAGGATAACAGCTGACCTTTCGATAGAAACTCTTCAAGCCAGAAGGGAATGGCAGGACATACTTAAAGTGATGAAAGAGAAAACCTACAACCCAGATTACTGTACCCAGAAAGGATCTCATTCAAATATGAAGGAGAAATCAAAAGCTTTACAGAAAAGCAGAAGTTCAGAGAATTCAACACCACCAAACCATCTCTTCAACAAATGCTAAAGAATCTCCTCTAGACAGGAAACACAGAAAGGTTTATAAACTCGAACCCAAAACAACAAGGTAAATGGCAATGGGATCATACTTATCAATAATTACCTTAAATGTAAATGGGTTGAATGCCAATCAAAAGACAAAGACTGGTTGAATGGATACAGAAACAAGACCCTTATATATGCAGTCTACAAGAGACCCACCTCAAACCTAGGGACACATACAGACTGAAAGTGAAGGGCTGGAAAAAGATATTTCACACAAATGGAGACCAAAAGAAAGCAGGAGTAGCAATACTCATATCAGATAAAATAGAGTTCAAAATAAAGGCTGTGAAAAGAGACAAAGAAGGACACTACATAATGATCAAAGGATCAATCCAAGAATAAGATATAACAATTATAAATATATATGCACCCAACATAGGAGCACCACAATATGTAAGGCAAATGCTAACACGCATGAAAGAGGAGATTAACAGTAACACAATAATAGTGGGAGACTTTAATACCCCACTCACACCTATGGATAGATCAATTAAACAGAAAACTAGCAAGGAAACACAAACTTTAAATGATACAATGGACCAGTTAGACCTAATTGATATCTATAGGACATTTCACCCTAAAACAATGAATTTCACCTTTTTCTCAAGTGCCCATGGACCCTTCTCCAGGATATATCACATCCTGGACCATAAATCTAGCCTTGGTAGATTTCAAATTCAAAAAAATTCAAATCATCTCAAGCATCTTTTCTGATCACAATGCAGTAAGATTACATATCATCTACAAGAAAAAAAAAAACTATTAAAAATACAAACATATGGAGGCTAAACAGCACACTTCTGAATAACCAACAAATCACAGAAGAAATCAAAAAAGAAATCAAAATATGCATAGAAATGAATGAAAATGAAAATGAAAACACAACAACCCCAAACCTATGGGATTCAATAAAAGCAGTGCTAAGGTGAAGGTTCTAGCAATACAAGCCTACCTCAAGAAACAGGAGAGAAATCAAATAAATAACCTAACTCTACACCTAAAGCAACCAGAAAAAGAAGAAATGAAGCACCCCAGGGTTAGTAGAAGGAAAGGAATCATAAGAATTAGAGCAGAAATAAATGTAAAAGAAACAAAGGAGACCATAGCCAAAATCAATAAAGCTAAAAGCTGGTTCTTTGAGAAGATAAAAAAAATAAAATAAAATAGACAAACCATTAGCCAGACTCATCAAAAAAAAAAAAAAAGGCGGGGGGGGGGGGTGCGGAGAAGAATCAAATCAAAAAGTTAGAAACGAAAATGGAGAAATTACAACAGACAACACAAAAATACAAAGGATCGTAAGAGACTACTATCATCAACTATATGCCAATAAAATGGACAACTTGGAAGAAATGGACAAACTCTTAGAAAAGTATAACTTTCCAAAACTGAACCAGAAAGAAATAGAAAATCTTAACAGACCCATCACAAACACAGACATCAAAACTGTAATCTGAAATCTTCTAACAAACAAAAGCCCAGGACCAGATGACTTCACAGCTGAAGTCTACCAAAAATGTAGAGAAGAGCTAACACCTATCCTACTCAAACTCTTCCAGAAAATTGCAGAGGAAGGTAAACTTCCAAACTCATTCTATGAGGCCACCATCACCCTAATACCAAAATCACACAAAGATGCCACAAAAAAAGGAAACTGCAGGCCAATATCACTGATGAACATAGATGCAAAAATCCTTAACAAAATTCTAGCAAACAGAATCCAACAACGTATTAAAAAGATCATACATCATGACCAAATGACTTTATCCCAGGGACGCAGGATTCTTCAATATTCGCAAATCATATAATGTGATACACTGTACTAACAAATTGAAAGAAAAAACCATATGATTACCTCAATAGATGCAGATAAAACCTTTGACAAAATTCAACATCCATTTATGATAAAAACCCTCCAGAAAGCAGGCAGAGTAGGAACATACCTCAACATAGTAAAAGCCACATATGATAAACCACAGCAAACATTATCCTCAATGGTGAAAAACTGAAAGCATTTCCCCTAAAGTCAGGAACAAGATAAGGATGCCCACTCTCACCACTACTATTCAACATAGTTTTGGAAGTTTTAGCCACAGCAATCAGAGTAGAAAAAGAAATAAAAGGAATCCAGATTGGAAAAGAAGAAGTAAAACTCTCACTGTTTGCAGATTACATGATCTTCTACATAGAAAACCCTAAAGACTCTACCAGAAAATTACTAGAGCTAATCAGTGAATATAGTAAAGTTGCAGGATGTAAAATTAACACACAGAAATCCCTTACATTCCTATACACTAACAATGAGAAAACAGAAAGAGAAATTAAGGAAACAATTCCATTCACCATTGCAACGGAAAGAATAAAATACTTAGGTATAAATCTACCTAAAGAAACAAAAGACCTATATATAGAAAACTATAAAACACTGATAAAAGAAATCAAAGAGGACACAAATAGACGGAGAAATATTCCATGTTCATGGATCAGAAGAATCAATATAGTGAAAATGAGTATACTACCCAAAGCAATCTATAGATTCAATGCAATCCCTATCAAGCTACCAATGGTATTTTTCAGAGAAGTAGAACAAAAATTTCACAATTTGTATGGAAATACAAAAAAACTAGAACAGCCAAAGCAATCTTGAGAAAGAGGAATGGAACTGGAGGAATCAACCTGCCTGACTTCAAGCTCTACTACAAAGCAACAGTCATCAAGACAGTATGGCACTGGCACAAAGACAGAAACATAGATCAGTGGAACAAAGTAGAAAGCCCAGAGATAAATCCACGCACCTATGGACACCTTATCTTTGACAGAGGAGGCAAGAATATACAATGGAGAAAAGACAATCTCTTTAACAAGTGGTTCTGGGAAAACTGGTCAACCACTTTTAAAAGAATGAAGCTAGAACACTTTCTAATACCATGCACAAAAATAAACTCAAAATGGGTCAGAGATTTAAGTGTAAGACCAGAAACTATAAAACTCCTAGAGGAAAACATAGGCAAAACACTCTCTGACATAAATCATAGCAGGATCCTCTATGGCCCACTTCCCAGAGTAATGGAAATAAAGCAAAAATAAACAAACTAGTTTATTTATCCAAGCTGGTTTTAGGAAAGGCAGAGGAACCAGAGATCAAATTGCCAACATCCACTGGATCATCAAAAAAGCAAGAGAGTTCCAGAAAAACATCTATTTCTGCTTTATTGACTATGCCAAAGCCTTTGACTGTGTGGATCACAATAAACTGGGGGAAATTCTGAAAGAGATGGGAATACCAGACCACCTGACCTGCCTGTTGAGAAATCTGTATGCAGGTCAGGAAGCAACAGTTAGAACTGGACATGGAACAACAGACTGGTTCCAAATAGGAAAAAGAGTACGTCAAGGCTGTATATTATCACCCTGCTTATTTACCTTATATGCAGAGTACATCATGAGAAACGCTGGACTGGAAGAAACACAAGCTGGAATCAAGATTGCCGGGAGAAATATCAATAACCTCGTATATGCAGATGACACCACCCTTATGGCAGAAAGTGAAGAGGAACTCAAAGGCCTCTAGATGAAAGTGAAAGTGGGGAGTGGAAAAGTTGGCTTAAAGCTCAACATTCAGAAAATGAAAATCATGGCATCCGGTCCCATCACTTCATGGGAAATAGATGGGGAAACAGTGGAAACAGTGTCAGACTTTATTTTTTCTGGGCTCCAAAATCACTGCAGATGGTGACTCCAGTCATGAAATTAAAAGACGCTTACTCCTTGGAAGGAAAGTTATGACCAACCTAGATAGCATATTCAAAAGCACAGACATTACTTTGCCAACAAAAGTCCGTCTAGTCAAGGCTTTGGTTTTTCCTGTGGTCGTGTATGGATGTGAGAGTTGAACTGTGAAGAAGGCTGAGCACCGAAGAATTGGTGCTTTTGAACTGTGGTGTTGGAGAAGACTCTTGAGAGTCCCTTGGACTGCACGGAGATCCAACCAGTCCATTCTGAAGGAGATCAGCCCTGGGTGTTCTTTGGAAGGACTAATGCTAAAGCTGAAACTCCAATGCTTTGGCCACCTCATGCGAAGAGTTGACTCATTGGAAAAGACTCTGATGCTGGGACGGATTGGGGGCAGGAGGAGAAGGGGACGACAGAGGATGAGATGGTTGGATGGCATCACTGACTCGATGGATGTGAGTCTGAGTGAACTCCGGGAGTTGGTGATGGACAGGGAGGCCTGGTGTGCTGCGATTCATGGGGTCACGAAAAGTCGGACACGACTGAGTGACTGAACTGAACTGAACCAACTGAAACAAACTAGTGAGTAAAATAAATAAACTAGTAAAAAAAAACAAATAAACAAACTCATGATTCTGCTCCTTGTGTTGAAGAAAAGTAGAAGCTATCACCATAAACCATTCAACTCCATGTTCCTGCCCCATGAACATTTGCTTCTATTCCCTTTCTTACCACCGATCTATTTGATTTAGAATAAATTTTACTCCAAAACTCAGGCATTCTGTGTTTATAGGAGAGAGGGGAAAAAGGAGTTCATGAGATTATTTCTAATCTGCAGTCAAGCATAGAGATAAAACAAAATATGGTATTCATGTTTTAAGACATAGTTTTGTATTTTATTCATTTTGCTTTTAGGAGCTTTAAAATAAAACCATATCCTATTAAAGTATGGAGGTCTGGACTTCCCTAGTGTTCTAGTGGTTAAGAATCTGCCTGCTAATGCAGTGGACATGAGTTCAATACCTGGTCCAGAAAGATTCCACATGCTGCAGGGCAAGTAAGCCCATGCACCACAACTACTGAAGCCCGCAGTCTACAGAGCACGTGCTCCACAGCAAGAGAAGACATCACAATGAGAAGTCTATGCACCACAACTAGAGATAGCCTCTGCTTGCTGCAACTAGAGAGCCTGCATGCAGCAGCTAAGATCTAGTGCAGCCAAAAATAAATAAATAAAAAGTCTTTTAACTATTAAAATATATATATAGGTTTCTTCTTTCTTTTTTGGACATGACTGAGTGACTTCATTCACTTCTTTCTTAAGAGGCTATGGGGGTTGGTTAGTCGCTAAGTCATGTCCAACTCTTGCAATCCCATGGACTGTAGATCCCCTGTCCATGGGATTCTCCAGGCAAGAATACTGGAGTGCGTTGCCATTTCCTTTTCCAGGGGATCTTCCCGACCCAGGAATCGAACCCAGATCTCCTGCACTACAGGCAGAGTTTTTACAAATTGAGCTATGAGGGAAGTTCACTATTTCATTTATTCCACTCCTCAGGTTCCCATTTCTACATCCTCATCCCTCAATCTTTGCTTCGTATTCTCACTAACTGCATTCAAGACATTCTGCATTTTATGTGTCAGAACTCTTCTATAGATATAGAGGTACAGCTTCTGCCTTTGAAATCCAGCAAGCCTTGATCCTCCTTGTTCAACCACCATCTTGTTGGTAGCTTTTCACCATATTCTGTATCTATGGGAAGGTTTTGTTGGCACTATCACCATTGCTCCTTTCTATTTGTGTAGTCCTGGAAACATCTCCTACCATTCTGATTTGCAGTGACACAAAGGCACTTCAATGAAAGAGATTTTTTCCTTCAAATAGAGATGAGAATGGTACCCTCAACATAACTGAATAAATGATACTTCTTCTTTCAAATACTTTTTTTTTCCACTTTCCAGCTTTCCTATTGTGGTAGTCTGATTAAAAGTTAAAGGATGTTTAAGAAACTAAAATTCTTAGTAGTGAGTCTGTTGTTGTTCAGTCGCCAAGTTATGTCCAACTCTTTGTGACCCCATGGACTGCAGCAAGCCAGGCCTCCCTGCCCCTCACCATTTCCCAAAGTTTGCCTAAGTTTATGTTCATTGCATCAGTGACTGTGAAGAAAGCTGAGCACCAAAGAATTGATGCTTTTGAACTGTGGTGTTGGAGAAGACTCTTGAGAGTTCCTTGGACAGCAAGGAGATCCAACCCGTCCATCCTAAAGGAGATCAGTCCTGAGTGTTCATTGGAAGGACTGATGTTGAAGCTGAAACTCCAATACTTTAGCCACCTGATGTGAAAAGCTGACTCATTTGAAAAGACCTTGATGCTGGGAAGGATTGAGGGCAGGAGGAGAAGGGGACGACAGAGGATGAGATGGCTGGATGGCATCAATTCAATGGACATGAGTTTGGGTAAACTCCGGGAGTTGGTGATGGACAGGGAAGCCTGGCATGCTGCGGTCCATGGGGTTGCAAAGAGTTGGACACAACTGAGCAACTGAACTGAAATTTGGATAACTAAGATGGAATTAAAAGATGCTTACTCCTTGGAAAAAAAGTTATGACCAACCTAGATAGCATATTGAAAAGCAGAGACATGACTTTGCCAACAAAGGTCCGTCTAGTCAAGGCTATGGTTTTTCCAATGGTCATGTATGGATGTCAGAGTTGGACTGTGAAGAAAGCTGAGTGCTGAAGAATTGAAGCTTTTGAACTGTGGTGTTGGAGAAGACTCTTGAGAGTCCCTTGGACTGCAAGGAGATCCAACCAGTCCATTCTGAAGGAGATCAGCCCTGGGATTTCTTTGGAGGGAATGATGCTGAAGCTGAAACTCCAGTACTTTGGCCACCTCATGCGAAGAGTTGACTCATTGGAAAAGACTCTGATGCTGAGAGAGATTGGGGGCAGGAGGAGAAGGGGATGACAGAGGATGAGATGACTGGATGGCATCACTGACTCGATGGACGTGAGTCTGAGTGAACTCCGGGAGTTGGTAATGGACAGGGAGGCCTGGCATGCTGCAATTCATGGGGTCGCAAAGAGTTGGACACGACTGAGTGACTGAACTGAACTGAACTGATAGGATCCTAAGTTTTAGAAATATACCGCTATTGTCAGTCATTTCGGAGTAGAACTGAAATAGTCACAACAGAAGAGATCACTCAGATATAAGCTACATGAGGAAATGTATCACTAATGCTTAGAACATTACTGCACATATAGTAGGCACTCATTTACTAGATTAATGTATGAAAAATGCATATGAATATAATTTAAGATACAAATAAAAGGTACTGTGTGCATTCTCCATGGTTATAAAATCCAACCAGCTTCACAAACTTTATCTATTTGTTGTTTTGCCAAATTTTGCCAATTTAGTATGTCATCTGTCTCAGCACACTGGCAATATATGTGTGTGAGTGTGAGTGTGTGTGTGTGTGTATGTGAGTGTATAATGAAAGTTGTTCAGTCATGCCCAACTCTTTGTGATCCCATGGACCGTAGCACGCCTGGCTCCTCTGTCCATGGAATTTTCCAGGCAAGAATACCGAAGTGGGTAGCCATTCCCTTCTCCAGGGAATCTACTTGACCCAGGGATCAAACCCAGGTCTCCTAATTCTTCACCATCTGAGCCACCAGGGAAGCCCATATGTATAATAGTGAAATCAACTATTTATATGTCTGCCTCCTGTGCTAGACTCTGTAGTCTATGTCTTACAAATCTTTGTATCATCAGCATCTGGCTCAGTGACTGACACATGGTCAGACCTATGAAATATTTGTTGAACTAGCCAGCTATGATTTGAATAAGACAATTAACATCTTTAATCATTTTTTGCCTAAAAATAAAATAAGCGTTCTCAGTGCCATCAGTACTTCCACATAGAAGCATCTGGGAATGTGTGGGGACAGGGTTTTTTGTTACCCTAATGCCAGAGATGTATTACTGGCATTATCGACTGGGTACCAGGCAAGCTAAATATACTGCAGTCACTAAGATAATCCCTCACATTGAAGCATCATCCTGCCCAAAATGTCATAGTGAGGCCACTCAGAATTTTAATCCTTAATGTCCTTTCAAGTTTTAAAATCCTAAGTGGAAACTAAATTTTGAAAATTATTGCTTTAAAATGCAGACATGAGTATCCAGTTAACAGCAGCCAAGAAGCTTACTGTTTTGTCTCCTATTGCCTTTTGGGTTTGTTCCCAGGTGGCGTATTTCTCTCAAGTACAGTATGTGGACTCTATGAGTGAAATGTCTAAACTTTTCTGGTATGAACGTCAAACTCATGCCCCTATTCCTCACAGATCCAAAACCATCTTAGGAAATCCTTTTGGCTCTTGTACATCAACCTGGTTCCAAGTGAGAGGATCTGGGAGATGGAATAGGGCCAAAAGGCTCTCTTATTCTCCCAGCTGCCCCCCAAATTTATCAAAGCCACCAAGACAATGAATCTCCTTCTAATGAGTCATAAAAATGATACTTCTTATTCCTCAGACCTCCTGCTCTAGATGGAAGGCCGGTGGTATTTCCTGTGGCTTATCTTGTGGTGACTTGTGGTTACTTGTAACTTGTGCAACTGATGGGAACTCAGATGCAAGATATACTCTTTTTTATTTAGTTCTTTCATCACAACCCTTTGATTTTCCTGCTTCTGGGGTAATATTAACAGTGTGTGCAATAGCAACCTTGCCCTTTTGTAAAAGAATACTAGGTGGAGGAACCATTCAGCAGGTATGGTTACATACAACTTCCAAGTCTATGTTTCTCAACAGTGCGTCCAAGGGTCAAAAAACTCCGTAAGTCACAGCCAAACTTTGTCACAGGCTCCTGTTTCAATTTTACCTATCTGTTAGCTCCCAGCTGAAATCTTTTATTACCTAAGTTCTAGAACTTTTTGGTTTTATTATTTTTCTGATTAAAAAAATTTAGCTGTTTTATTTGTTAAATTTTGTTTATATATTTAGTCTTAGCTAAATTTAGTTTTAGCTCTTTCATCCATTCATGTGTAATTACTCCCCAAGGTAAAGTATATGGTATATATCCACTCACAGTTTTCTTCCTAAATAAATTCTATTATACATTACATCAATTCTCATCACCATGTTTCTCATAGTCATTCTCTTTCCTTAATTACCAAGCTCTGGGAAACCAAAGTCACTTGGGATATGCCCCTCTTCTCTCTCCAGGCCCATATCGTGTGATGGTTCTAATAGGAAACTACAGCTTACATCTGGTTCTTACTTCAAGATCATTCCAAATAAAACTGTCCATCTAGTCCCTTAAATAAGACATCTTGGGGGACTAGTGACTAATCATCCCATGTTCCCACATAGTTGTGCTGTCATACATTTGGTATCTTTTTAATTATGGGGGATACTATGACTTAGTAATGGCCATCAAAGGCCTTAACACAGTCAAACAAATTGTAACTGAGCTTATAACCCTAACCAACATCAAAATCAAAAGGGGTTAATTAGCCAATACTTGTAGGACATAAAAATGTAATTATGAACTCGTATACTTATTATCATCAAACAAAATTATTTTAACAAACCCTCTTAACCCTCATAGACCTTTACCTATACATGTTATACAGGTACGCCCCTACCCACTTTTCAAAATTTTGTTTTATGCCACTTTACCTTTACAGAAGACCTACATTGTTACCTGCTTTCACTATCTAAAAGAAATACAAAGAAGATTTTCACTTTTATGAAAAAAAGTGAAAAGTAAAAATTGCATTCAATGTTTGTTTTGCAGGAATCCTTATAGAGGCAGCATATGCCCTGAGAGGGAGAATGGCCCCACCGAGCTCCTTCCCTGGATACTACATTCAGCATAGCATTAAGCCACCACACCTTTCAACTGTGTCTATAAGCATTTGTGCTTCATCTCTATTTATTACATCTGGAGCATCCACTATCAATTGCTTCTTCCTTTTAAACCACTGGCTTACAAAAGTTTTCATAAGAATGTTCTGCTTTTGAAAGTGGTGGTGGTGGTTTAGTTGCTAAGTCATGTCAGACTCTTGCAACCCACATCTCCTGTGTCTCCTACATTGGCAGGTGGATTATTTACCATGGAGCCACCTAGGAAGCCTCACAACAATTCATACAAAGCCTACATAATTTTAATTGTCTCATAATTTATAGCATATATCCTCCAATTATATATAATCTCAACCAACCATGCTCTAACCTAACTCCCAATTAAATGAGATTTTAAAACACTAAAATGTTTCAAAAAATTAAATTTCATGGACTAAAATTTTTTTAATTCTTTAATAGATTTAAACCTACATCTGAAAGTTCTTCATCCACATACTGTTGAAGCCTAGCTTAGAGGATTTTGAGTACTACCTTACTAGCATGTGAAACTAATGCAATTGTGCAGTAGTTTGAACATTCTTTGACATTGCCCTTCTGTGGGATTGGAATGAAAACTGACCTTTTCCAGTCCTGCAGCCACTGCTGAGTTTTCCAAATTTGCTGGAATATTGAGTTCAGCACTTTAACAGCATCCTCTTTTAGGATTTGAAATAGCTCAGTTGGAATTCCATCACCTTCAGTAGTTTTTTTGTTCATAGTGATGTTCCCTAAGGCCTGCTTGATCTCACACTCCAGGATGTCTGGCTCTAGGTGAGTGATCATACCATCATGGTTATCTGGGTCATTTATACCTTCTTTGTACAATTCTTCTGTGTATTCTTGCCACCTCTTCTTAATCTCTTTTGTTTCTGTTAGGTCCTTGCCATTTCTGTCCTTTATTGTGCCCATCTTTGCATGAAATGTTCCCTTGGTATCTCTAATTTTCTTGAAGAGGCCTCTAGTCTTTCCCATCCTATTGTTTTCTTCTATTTCTTTGCATTGTATATGTGCTAATATACAATATTTTTTTGACTTACTTCACTCTGTATCAGTTCAGTTCAGTTCAGTTTAGTTGCTCAGTCATGTCTGACTCCTTGCGACCCCATGAATCACAGCATGCCAGGCCTCCCTGTCCATCACCAACTCCCGGAGTTCACTCAGATTCACATCCATGGAGTCAGTGATGCCATCCAACCATCTCATCCTCTGTCGTCCCCTTCTCCTCCTGCCCCCAATCCCAGCATCAGGGTCTTTTCCAATGAGTCAACTCTTTGCATGCGGTGGCCAGAGTACTGGAGTTTCAGCTTCAGCATCAGTCCTTCCAATGAACACCCAGGACTAATCTCCTTCAGAATGGACTGGTTGGATCTCCTTGCAGTCCAAGGGACTCTCAAGAGTCTTCTCCAACACTACAGTTCAAAAGCATCAATTCTTCTGTGTTCAGCTTTCTTCACAGTCCAACTCTCACATCCATACATGACTACTGGAAAAACCATAGCCTTGACTAGACGGACCTTTGTTGGCAAAGTAATGTCTCTGCTTTTGAATATGCTATCTAGGTTGGTCATAACTTTCCTTCCAAGGAGTAAGCGTCTTTTAATTTCATGGCTGCAATCAGCATCTGCAGTGATTAGCAGACTCTAAATCCATCCGCATATCTACAAATGACCCAGTTTTGTTCCTTTTTATGGCTGAGTTTTATTCCATTTTGTATATGTACCACACCTTATTTATCTGTTCATCTGTTGATGGACATTTAGATTGCTTCCATGTCCTGGCTATGTACCCAATGTTCATTGCAACACTATTTACAATAGGAATTGGTCAAATAAAATCTTGCTGTAATTATGTCAAAGAATGTTTTTCCTATGCTTTCCTCTATGAGTTTTATAGTGTCCTGTCTTACATTTAGATCTTTAATCCATTTTAAATTTGTTATTGTGTATGGTGTTTTTTTATACTTCCCTGGTGGCTCAAATGGTAAAGCATCTGTCTACATTGCAGGAGACCCAGGTTCGATCCCTGGGTTGGGAAGATCCCTTGGAGAAGGAAATGGCAATCCACTCCAGTACTACTGCCTGGAAAATTCCATGGACAGAGGAGCCTGGTAGGCTACAGTCCATGGGGTCTCAAAGAGTTGGACACAACTGACTTCACGTTCATCGTGTTTTTTATTCTTCAATTTGCTTACATGGAGTATCACATTGATTGATTTGCATATATTGAAGAACTCTTGCATCCTTAGGATAAATCCCATTTGATCATGGTGTAGGATCCTTTTAAACTATTGTCAGATTTGGTTTGCTGGTATTAAGTTGAGGAATTTTGCGTCTATGTTCATCAGTGACATTGGCCTGTAATTGTCTTTTTTAATGGTATCTTTACCAGGTTTTCCTGTCAAGGTGATGGTGGCCTCATAGAATGAACTTGGGAGTGTTCCTTTCTCTGCAATGTTTTGGAAGAGTTTCAGATGGATAAGTGTTAACTCTTCTCTAAATGTTTGATAGAATTCATCTGCGAAGCCATCTGGTTTTGACTTCTGACATCTGGTTTGACGTTTGTTGGAAGTTTTTAAATTACACTTTCAATTTCAGTACTTGTGATTGGCTTGTTCATATTTTCTATTTCTTCCTGGTTCAGTCTTGGAAGGTTGTACCTTTCTAAGAATCTGTCCATTACTTCTGGGTTGTCCAGTTTATTGGCATACAGCTGCTTGTAGCAGTCTCTATGATCCTTTTTATTTCTGTGGTGTCAGTTGTAACTTCTTTTTGATTGCTAATTTTATTTGAGTCCTCTCTTTTTTTGGTTTGAGTCCTCTCTTTTTTTGGCTCATCTGGCTAAAGGTTTATCAATTTTGTTTATCTTCTCAAAGAATCAGTATTCAGTTTCATTGATCTTTGCTATTATTTTCTTGGTCTCTATTTTATTTATTTCTGCTCTGATCTTTATGACTTCTTTCCTTCTACTAACTGGGTCTTGTCTCTCTGGTGGGCAGGACCATGTCAAGGGTGTGTTTATAGGTGACTGTGAGCCTAGTTTGGTTTGAGGCACCCTGTCTGCTGAGGGGTAGGTCTGTGTTTCTATCCTGCTGGGTTTTTGGCCTGAGGCGTTCTCGCTCTGGCGCCTATATGCTCTTGGGTAGAGCAAGGTCTTGATGACAAAATGCTGACCTCAGGAAGACCTCATGTTGATCAATATCCTCTAGGACCTCTGCCACCAGTGTTCTTGCCACCTCAGTGAGAAGCAGCTGACACCTTCCTCCCTCTGAAGATCCTCCAAGATTCATAAGGAAGTCCAGTCCTGGCTCCTATGGATTTTCTGCTTTGTGCTGGGTCCCAGTGCATGTGAAACCTTATGTACACCCTCCAAGAATGGCATCTTCGTTTCCTCAGACCTATGGAGCTCCTGCACTCAAGCCCCACTGGTCTTTCAAGTCAAATGTTTTGGGTATTTCTTCTTCTAATGCCAGACCCTCAGGCTGGAGAGCCTAGTGTGGGGTTCAGGGCTCATTCTTGTGGGAGAACTTCTGTGATATAATTATTTTCCAGTTTATGTGTTATCCACTTGTCAGATATAGGATTTATGTCATGAAAGTTCCCCCTCCTGCCATCTCACTGTGTCTTTTTCTTTGACTTTGAATGTAAAATATCTTGGTCAGTAGGTTCCAGTCTAAACAATTGATGATTGTTTAGCAGTTAGTTGTGATTTTGGTGTTTTCTCAAGAGAAGGTGAACTCAAGTCCTTCTACTTCACCCTCTTTTCCAAAACCAAGGAGCTGCTTTTACTTTGGATGTTTGCTGTCTCCTTCCTCCATGTGTTGGCCATGATCCCCTTGATATGAGATGTGTAGGTACAGTGGCCTTTGCACACTTCTACAATAGCAGGGGCATAGCCCAGCACCTGTTCACAGTTTCCCTAGGGCTGGCACTCTCCATGTCCTCCTGGAAGAGTAGGGGCAGGGCCTGGTACCTGATCATGGATTTCCTAGGGACAGGGATTATCTTCACCCACCCACCCCCAGACAAAGAGGGCAGTGCCTGGAGCCTACTCCCAGATTTCCTAAGTGCTGGTGCTCTCTGTGCCCTCCCAGGACAGCAAGGGCAGGGCCATCTGTAGTGGCAGCCAGTGCCTACATCTGGAGCTCACAATGGCAGCACTGACTCAAGCCTGCCTCCAGAGTTTCTGTAGGTAGTATCTTGTTGCCCAGGAGCACTCACAAGGAAAAAGGATCTTCTGGTGGTCTCACCCCTCTCCTCACGTGCTCCGAATTAATGGTGCCTTGCACCTTGGCAAGTCCGGGGTTCTGAGTATACACTCAGTTGCCACAGCCCAGCCTCTTCAGGCTGTTTCCACACAGTCAGTCCTGGTCCTCTCCCTGGGTCTGACCTCTGAAGCCTGAGCTTCAGCACCCAGCCCCTACCCCTGCCGACAGATAAATATCTCTGGCTGGGGAGCAGAGGGCTGCAATGCTGACCTTCTGTGCAGGTTACCCTTCATTTGCCTTCCACGATCTGGCTGCCGTGCTCTCCTCCAAGGCTCCAAAGCTCCCTCTCAGTCTAGTCTAATCTCCCCACCAGTGAGGAGACTTTCTTGGGTGCAAGAACATTTCCTCCTTCATAGCTCCCTCCCTGAGGTGCAGGCCCCATCCAGTTCCTTCTTTTTTTTTCCTTTTGTCCTATTCGGTTATATGGAGGTTTTCTTGTCTTTTCAGAAGTCTAAGGTCTTCTGTTGGTGTTCAGTAACTGTTCTGTGTGAATAATTCCACTTGTAGAAGGTAAACTTTTCCACTTCCTACTCTTCTGCCATCTTGATACCCATCAGTGTCCACTAAATATGTCATAACACAAGCCACTGCATCTATGGTTCCCATAACGGCTATCGGTATTAAATCAATATATTCTCATCAATGAACAACTACTAAAATTTTTAATCCAACATTTTTTATTATGATAGTAGCCCTTATTATAAAACTTTGACATTCCCCATTCCACTTTTGAGTACTAGAAGTTACACAAGGTATTCATTCCATTAATATCAGGCTTAATCTTCAACATGATAAAAACTTACACTTAGATCAATTTTATATCAAATTCAGAGATTATTCATGGAAAAGACCCTGATCTTGGGAAATATTGAAGGCAGGAGAAGGGGGTGACAGAGAATGAGATAGTTGGACGGCATCACCGACTCAATGAATATGAATTTGAGCAAACTCTGGGAGATAGTGAAGGATGCGGAAGCCAGGTGTGCTGCAGTTCATGGGGTTGCAAAGAGTCAGACATGACTTAGCAACTGAACAAAAACAACAACAAATCTAGATATATCAATTATTGCTGTAATATCAATTACAGTTAGAGTACTGAGTAAGGTTTAACCAAACACAACTAAAGAAATCTGCCCTATTTATCAACTGGCCATATTCTAATAGTCTTTTTATAGTAATATCTATTATGATCAGGAGCTTTGGCAGTTGATTAGTATACACCATTAGTAATTAGAGATCCTGATACAGCATCTCCTATAAACAATGTAAGCTCTACTTCTCCCATCATCACTCTTAGGGATTCCTGGATGGCTCAGTGGTAAATAATCTGTCTACTATTGCAGGAGACAAGGGTTTGATTCCTAGGATGGAAAGATCCCTTGGAGGAGGAAAAACTGTCCTTAACCAGTAATTTAACTCTTGAAGGACCTTCGATAGATTTGACTAACTTTTCACTACATTTAGCAGTTGTCTCATCAGTTTTAGGTGCAATCAGTTTTATTACTAGAATTATTGATATAAAACCACCAGCCATATCTCAGCATCAAATACCACGACCGTTTGATCCATTCTAATTACAGCTGTATTTTTACTACTTTAACTTCCAATACTAACAGCTGGTATTACTGTATTATTTATCTTTCCTTCAATTCTCAGTGATAAACTTACTGGGTAAAGTATCCTAGATTATAAGGTTTTCTCTTTCAGCAGAGATAAACTATCCCTGTTCCATTAGGTTTTCTTTCAGGGGTTTTTCTTACTCTTTCACTTGAAATATATTCTTCCATCTTCTCATTTTGTTTAACTTTTTCTGTCTCTATGAATTAGTGAAACAGCTACCTATTCCAGTCTTGAGGGGTGTCTGTGTGGGAGCATTTCTTTGCAGTCAGAGTGTGGGCAGTGGCTTTGGTGGGAGAGCAGCAGTGTCAGGAATCAGTGATCTCTTATACAGAAGGATTCAAAGATGTTTCTGGGATTCAACTGATCTTGAAGGGAATATGTAAACAGGGGAACATATTAGTTAAGGACATGTTTGACTTGGATTTGGCTTTACTCAGTTGGACTTTTTTTGGAGAAGGCAATGGCACCCCACTCCAGTACTTTTGCCTGGAAAATCACATGGATGGAGGAGCCTGGTAGGCTGCAGTCCACGGGGTCGCTAAGAGTCGGATACAACTGAGACTTCACTTTCACTTTTCATTGTCATGCATTGGAGAAGGAAATGGCAACCCACTCCAGTGTTCTTGCCTGAAGAATCCCAGGGATGGGGGAGCATGGTGGGCTGCTGTCTATGGGGTCGCACAGAGTCGGACACAACTGAAGTGACTTAGCACCAGCAGTTGGACTTTTTACCTTCATTTTACATCATTCTTGGCCATTGTAGCAGCCTTTTGGGATTCATGATCTCTGCAGATAAGCAGATAAGTAAACAGATGGAACTAATAACTTAATTATTGTCCCAGAGAATGGGTGACATTCCCAGCCATACCTCCATTAGTTGAAGAGTAATTCTACCTTATTCTCATTTCAGAGGCAAGCAGGAGTGCGATGAACACCCACTACATTAGAATATATCAGGATTGCTAAACTGAACTGGTAAAGGCATATTTATTTCAAAACTTTCTTCCCTAGGAAATTTCTTAAAAACACAACTACATGCTCATACTTTGAAGCATTTTAGTACCTTCACTTCACAGAAGACCCATAATACACTGAGCAATGGTTCACTAGAATAGGGCTATTTCTCTAAAGCAGGGATCAGTTCAGTTCAGTTCAGTTCAGTCGCTCAGTAGTGTCTGGCTCTTTGCGACGCCATGAACCGCAGCACACCAGGCCTCCCTGTCCATCACCAACTCCCGGAGTTCACCCAAACTCTTGTCCTTCGAGTCGGTGATGCAGAGATAGACCTAGCTAAGTCTCGTCCCATTTGTTTTGTACAACTTGCAAGCCAAGAGTCACTTTTACATTTTGAAATAGTTGGAAGAAAATCAAATAATGTTTCATAACACAGAAAAATTATATGAATTTCACATATCAGTGTCTGTAAGTAAGTTTTCTGAGAACACACCCATGCCCATCAATTTTCTATGGCTGTTTTTACACGACAGCACAGAGTGGAATCATTGCAACAGAGACTGTATGGACTACAAAGGAAAAGTATCTAATATCTGGCCTTTTGCAGAAAAAAGTTTCTCAACCTCAGCTCTAGAGTTCATGTGAGGAAAGGAGGCATTGAATTCCCCAGGTACTACAAAATGAACACCTCTTTACAAGCTTATAAACACATCTTTCTATGCAGTTATGGCAGAGAAGGCAATGGCACCCCACTTTAGCACTCTTGCCTGGAAAATCCCATGTACAGAGGAGCCTGGTGGGCTGCAGTCCATGGGGTTGTGAAGAGCCGGACACAACTGAGTGACTTCCCTTTCACTTTTCACTTTCCTGCATTGGAGAAGGAACTGGCAACCCACTCCAGTGTTCTTGCCTGGAGAATCCCAGGGACAGTGGAGCCTGGTGGGCTGCCGTCTATGGGGTCACACAGAGTTGGACACGACTGAAGTGACTTAGCAGCAGCAGCAGCAGCAGCATGCAGTTATGGGGACTGTACAAAACAAAGAACAGAGAAAAGAGAGAGAGCTAGTAGGGTCTAGGTACTCAGCACCAACATTCCTTCAGGAAATCATTGTCATTCCTTTCATGGAAACACTCACTTTTAAACTATCACCTAGAACCTTGAAACTACAGGATTCAGGAGAAGAATAGTCAAATAGAGTGTGTAGGCAGTGTGGCCAGGAATTAACAGTAATCTTATGATTCACTAGGGACACATTTTTGGGGTGCCACACTCTTCTAAGCTAAATTGTTATTCCTAATGTTCTCTCTCACCAGCCCCACTCCAGAGATCCTGAAGGAAACCACATAAAAGAGTGTGGAAAATAGGGGCGATGATGCAGGGAGTGGCCACTCCAACCAGGGCCTGGGCATTTGGGATTCTGAAGATGAGAGGGCTTTGCAGAAAACTGCAGCAACCAAAAACTAGGCTGAGGTGCCAGGGAGAGAGGATGGGCTAGTTAATGGGTACACCACAGATGAAATACACTCCTATAAAGGGCAGAAAGGGGGAAGAGTAGCCTTTTTTACCTTGTGGAGAGAGACAATAGCATCAGAGGCCAAGACAGAACTAGGTGTGATGTGCACACCCTTAGACAAAATAAGGTTATACAGACAGTACTGCTTCCTCAGGAAGGTATCTGTGATCACTATAGTTTGTGTAGCATTAAAAACTAAAAAGAGCTCTATACAAAACGAGAGGAGATAAAATCATGTGAATTGAATTGCAGCCTAGAAAATTTAGGAAACCTATGATTTTAAAAAGTTGTTCTGGGGACTTCCCTGGTGGTCCAGTGGTTAAGACTCTGCACTTTCACTGCAGGGGACACAGGTTTGATCCCTGGTCAGGGAATTAAGATCTTGCATATCATGCAGCACAGTAAAAATTTTTTTTAATAAAAATAAAATTAAAAAGTGGTTTCTTCTTACTTACAATGCACATTTACCATATTGCTAACTACATGCCAGATTTATACATACATACATATATATATATATATATATATGCTATGCTAAGTCACTTCAGTCGTGTCCGACTCTGTGCGACCCCATAGACGGCAGCCCACCAAGTTCCCCCGTCCCTGGGATTCTCCAGGCAAGAACACTGGAGTGGATTGCCATTTCCTTCTCTAATGCGTGAAAGTGAAAAGTGAAAGTGAAAAGTGAAAGTGAAGTCGCTCAGTCATATCCGACCCTCAGCGACCCCATGGATGGCAGCCCACCAGGCTCCTCCGTCCGTGGGATTTTCCAGGCAAGAGTACTGGAGTGGGGTGCCATTGCCTTCTCCGACATATATATATATATATATATATATATATATGTATGTATGTATAAATATAAATACAAATACATTTATATCCTCTAAGTTTGTGACAATTGAGCAAGAAATAGTAGTAGTGTAGATCTTCATTTGATTAATGAATAAAACAAGAATTGAAGAGGCTTAATGACTTGCCCAGTGTCACACTGCTGTAAGTGACTGAACTAAGATCTGAGGTGTTTCTGACTCTCCACTTTACTATATTTACTTAAGAGATGAGGATTACCACCTCCAAAAGACATAAAGAGCAATTTCTCCAGGGTTAAATATATGTCAGTTTATTTTAAACATTGTTTGCTTAATGAGAATAATTGAGGTATCAATTTTAAAATAATTGAGGTATCATAATTTTAAGGAACATGATTAGTAGGAAAACAATTTTTACAAACTTCAATATACCTCATGACTGGGAGTTAGGTATAGTTTATTTAGTCTTATGACCAACTAATTTTACCTGGTACAAATGGATCAATGTATGGAATTTGATCTTTTCCATGACAACACACTAGCCAGAATCAATAAGAGACATTTTTGAGAAATCTAACCTTTGACCTCAAAGGTCAAAAGAGAGGATAGGAAGAAAGAGAGAAAACTCATCATCACTGCAGGACCAAAAAGTCTCAGTTAAGCAACTAGTTTTCAAGAGTATTGGAGGGGGCGGGGGCGGGGTTTACTATGAAATACCTACAGAAGAATTAGAAATGAGAAAAATAAAATAAACTTTGAATAACACATCATAAAATGGAGCAGATAACTGCAGAGTCATCTATCTAGGACAAGTGCCTGAGTCCCAGGCCAAAAGTCCAGGATTTTAAGCATTAGATTGGGTTTGCTAATGGAAAGCAGGCACTGGGTGGCCAATAGACTGGAGCAGAGGTCTCCAGAAGCAAGTTCCTCTTTAAGAGTAGCTCCTCCCATTTTCCAATATCACCCTACTAGAGCGTTGATTCAGGGAAGTATTTTTTCTTTCAAACTGCTCAGACGTTTTGGACAAGACTTAAATCTACAGAAAAAAGGAAGATTACAGAAAGGTAGAAAAAGAATGATACTGCAATGATTTGAGAGGGGGGAGAGTGGGACTGGTAAATGGAGAAGGAGAATGCTACCTTTATACCAAATATGGCCAAAATGAGAATGACATATAGTTCAATAGAGATCTTTCTTTTCTGAGCAGTAAGGATTCTAATTTTTGTTATCCAAATCTACTTTTCTGTGTAGCTATGTGATTTTGCCTTTAAAAAAAAAAAAAAGAAGTAACAGTAGGGTCTAAAGATATTGTCAGGAATAGGAAAAGATTAGGAAACAAATTTTTAGAACAGAGGTTAAGGATAGTAGCTAGTGAGAAGTTATTTTTAGATAAAGAGATGATTTTTATTTTTAATTGAGAAGGTTAAGAACATTATTAGAGGAAGAAACAGATGACTACCTGGCATACTGAAATACAGATGGAACCAGACCTTATTCTTCATCAAGCCTTATGTAAAGTAGAAAGAAGAAATGAATATGTGTGTGTATGTATATACATACACATACATATGTCTCTTCATATATATATATGAGAGTGGGTGTGAGTATATGTACATGTGTGTATATATATGTATGTGTGCATATATACATATATACTTACGCACATATATTTGTTTCTTCTTCCGTATATGCATAACAGTTTGTGGGTATAAGTGTGTGCATATGTGTTTTAGTTGTGAATCTCTGGGCCTTTGCACAGGTAACTATGGTGAAGAAAGTGGCCATCATTGGAGCAGGCATCAGTGGCCTGGCCTCCATCAGAAACTGCCTAGAAGAGGGACTGGAACCCACCTGCTTTGAGAAGGGTGAAGACATTGGGGGCCTGTGGAAATTCTCGGTGAGTGGGATATCACTGCAGCAGACTGGGGAGTGAGGGGGGAAGTGTGCGAGAACACATTGCCTGAGCACAGGCTGTCATGCCAGTTACACTTGCTCTACAAAGCTTAACATCAGTAGCAGGTTGGAAAGTAAATCCCTTGCTTACTTCAGAAGTAAATGGGATAGTGAGCTGGTCAGTCTCTGTGTACAGAACTCAACTCCAATAAATCATTAATAAGTGAGCCACTTGGGGATAAAATCCATGGTCAAATATTGGTTAAGTTTATGTAACAGAATTACATGAGCTAATCATTTAAAAATTGATGGTTCTTTCCATTCATTTGTTGAGTTTCTGGAACAACCTCTTAGAGATTCAGACCACAGATTTTAAGATTTCAGGTGCTGACTTTTGGTCTGGCCAAAAATACATAATTCTTGAGATTGCTGCAAGAGGAACCAAGAAGAGGACACACTGATTTGACATTCTTCAAAGACTTTTGTTGTTGTTCAGTCACTAAGTCATGTCCCGCTCTTTGCGACCTCATGGACTGTAGCTTGCCAGGCTTACTTCTATGCATTTATATCAAGGACTCTATCAGCAGGTATGCTTGTAAGCTGCTGTGAGATCACTTCCTTGTTGTCTAACAAGTATATTATCAGGTGTGGAGGCTTCCCTGTGCCCCAACTCTCTCCGTGCCTACAACCTTAGGAATACTCTCTGGTTAAGCCTACTCCTGTTTTCTTCTTCTTCCAATAAACCATAAATACATAGGAACACAGGAAGATAAATAACCCCATTTTCTTGTTTTTACCATGCCACACAATATGTGGGATTTCAATTTCAAGGATCAAACCTGTACCCCCTGCATTGGAAGCACGAAGTTTTAACCACTGGACCACCAGGGAAGTCCCCAGTAATCCCTTTTAAACCACTATTCCCTCCACAAGTACAAAATTAGTGTTAACCTTTATACCTTAATAGAAATGTTATGTTTAAGAAGAAAGTGTCTATGATGGCTCTTTAAATATTATCAATATATGAGAATTGTTCTTATTGATATAGATATTTTCTAGATTTCAAAGAACTCTTTTTGAACCACTCAGCATCGATTATTTTAAAACTGGAGTATAATTGCTTTACAGTGTTGTGTTAGTTTCTGCTGTACAACAACATGTATAAGTATACATATATCCCCTCCCTCTTGAACCTCCCACTCACCCCCATCCCACCCTCTAGGTCATCGCAGAGCGCTGAGCTGAGCTCCCTGTGCTATACAGCAGCTTCCCAGTATTGCGGAGCTCAGTGTTTGTCACTGGAATGTGCTGACAGAATTTCAGATTAGCACAGTGAAGGCTGATAAGGCTGTTTTATTAAGTACTTTCTATATACCAAACACCTTTCTCATTTCATTCAATCTTTATAATAATCCTATAAGCTAGCTATGAATTTTTCCCTTTTACAAATGAATGTGAAGCTTAAAAGAAAATTTTTAAAAAATGGTAAATAGCTTGTGAATGGCAAACACAAGACTCCAATTCAGTCTGACTTGTATTTCCAGTTTGAATTCTTAATCCCTTAATAAATTGCTGGGTGCCATTTCAACAAGTGGCCTGTTGAGCTGGCAGGTCTTCTATCCGGTGATCTTAACCAGATCCTCAAATTCATGCTTACTTTACAAAGCATTGTTGAACAAAGACACGGCTGATAAAGCTTTTGAGAGTAGCTGCCTCTCCTGTTGCTCAAGGAAGGCTTTAAAATTTGAACTTAGCATCATGGAGGTATAAACTACTCACCTGCAAGCATGTGGTACTCTTCAAGAAAAAAAAAAAATTTACCCCAGAGGGTGGAACCACAAACCCAGAAGCTGGAGCCTTGAGACACAAATGCTTATTTCCCAGAACTTGAAACCTAATGAAACTTACCCTTCTGGATTCCAAAATTGCTTGGGACTGATGACTCCTTTTTTTCCTTCCATTTTCTCCCTTTTGGAATGAGAATGTTTTTTACTGATACCCTGTGACTGTCCCATCGTTGTATTTTGAAATAAGATAACTTATTTTCTAGCTCGACAGGTCCAGAAATAGAGAATTCTGTCCCAGGGTGAATTACACTCAGAGTTGCTTTCATACCTGATTCAGACAGTTTAGACAATGAGATTTAGAATTATTGAGTTGATATATGTGAGATTTTGAACCTGGTTTGATGCTGCAGTGGACTGAGACTTTGGAGATGTTGAGATGAAATGAATGTAGTTGACATGTGGGATAAATGTCAACCCTTAGGGGCCTGACAGTGAACTGTGATAGGCTATTCAAACAATGGGCCCCTCAAAGATGATATCAGGTCCTGATCCTAGAACCTGTAAATATTTCTAATGAGGGAAAAAGAAGATATTTACAGGTATGATAACATTAATAATCTTGAGACGATGAGCTTATCTTGGACTATCTGTGTAGGGCAAAAATGCCATAACATCTATCCCTAAAAGAGAAAGTCATGGGACTTCCCTGGTGGTGCAGTGGTTAAGAATCCACATTTCACGGGTTCAATCCCTGGTCAGGAAACAAATATCCTACTTGCCAGCCCTGGGGCAACTAAGCCCACACACCTCAGTGAAAGATCCCACATACCACAACTAAGACCTGACACAGCCAGAAAATAAAGTAAACTTCAAAAGAGAGAGAGAGAGAAAGGCAAAGGGAGATTCGACACACAGAAACAAAAGAAAAAAGGGAATATGACTTTATCAGAAAGAGAGATATGAAGATGCTATGCTATGACCGTGAAGGTGGAGAAAGGAGACATTAGTCAAGGAATACAGGTGGCCTCCAGATGCTAAAAAAGCTAAGGAATGCTGGCATCCAGCAGGAGCAGGAAGAGATAATGAATCTCCCCTAGAGCCTCTGGAATGGACTTGGCCCTGCCAACACTTTGATTTAGGCCCAGTGATGCTGGTTTTCAACTCCTGGCCTCTGGAATCATGAGGGAATAGATTCCTGTTGCCTTAAGCTGTCAGGTTTGTGGTAATTTAATTAAATTTAAATTTAATTTAATTTATAGTAGCCACATGAAACTAATACAGTTGATTATTCACCGTTCCCTAATTTTTTCACCTCTGTGGGAGGACTTGAAGATGCAAATGATACTGTGACTTGCAGTGTTTCTCAAATACCTCCATGAGTCTGTAGCAATATACCTAGAAATCACATTACAGGATTATACTATAAAATAAAGTTAAATTTTGTATTTTCATTACAGTTAGTTGATAAAGTCAGCATTTTACATTTTCTAAGATCCAAACATTAGCTAGGTGTAAAAAAATAATAATAATAAAACTGCAGGGACTTCCCTGGTAGTCCAGTGTTTAAGAATCCATGTTTCCAAGGCAGAGGCCATGGGTTCGATCCTTGGTCGGGGAATTAAGATTTTGTGTGCTACATAATGCAGCCAAATTAAATTAAAAAAGGAATGTGCACATAATTAAAACTTTTGTAGCTTTTTTCTACAGCACTTTCTTAGGTCCTTCTATTAATAGTTCCTTCTTCTAACCCAGATCTAAAGGCAGAATGATGTATTTGCCTCACCTGCTTTGATCACTAAGAAAATACTTTATGACTAGGCTGCAGATCTAGGGAGAAGGTCTTTCTCAGGAGTTCCACAAACAACATGTCAACAAATTTTCTGGATTTTGTCCTGAAGTGTCATGAATAAAGTCTCCTTTTTCTGGGAAGGCAATCCTTTGTTCACTTCCTCTGATTTTTTTTCTAGCCTATGTATCACTTTGATCTTTAATATTTAGTCCCTCCTTGTGTTGACTATAATCACTGTCAAGCATCCTCAACTCATCCAAAGCTGTGAATTCCTCCACCTTCGCATCCCACATGCACACTAGCAGAGTTAACTACCCAAGGGAATAGCAGAAAACTCTCATCATATTTCAAAATCACATTGCTTTCTGATGCAGATTTGGCAACTAATCTACCACTGAATTACTTTTCAATAGCAAGCCAAGACACATTGGCTTTTGATGTGATTGGCATATTCTAATATGACACTAAAAATTTGTATTCTAGGGGCCTGACATCTTTGAGTTATATGAGCCCTAATTAAATTTCTAGTGCTCAGTGCTTTTCATTATAAACTAGCAACTCTACAAGAGTGATCTACAGTTTGATCTTTCATCAAAGGGAAAACCATTTCAGATAGAAAACAATGTTAATTTTTTTAAGGAAAGAAAAAATGTTTTTCTTTGGAGTCCCTTTTAGAGTTTTTTTGACTTTTTAAATTTGAAAACGCAATCTTATGAACTGACTAATATTTACACAGTTGTTTCCTGTTTGTTTTTGGTTTTTTAAGGATCATAGCTTCGGTCAAATAGTAACTTAGCAAGCATTGCATCTTGCACTTTGGTCTGTCATTAGTTGATATACAACAAACCCTGTATTTTAAAAAGATGAAATATGCCTTATTTTCAAGTGCCCATGGAACATTTCTAAAACTGATTAAGTCAAAAAAATCCTCAAATTTTTGGAAAAAATATGTAAGTAAAATGTATGGCAAAACCAATACAATATTGTAAAGTAAAAAAATAATAATAAATAAATAAAAGAAAGAAAAAAATAATAAAATGAAATCCTCAGGTGACAATACAATAAGATAGAAATTTATAACAAAATGAAGATGGAAAATACTGCCTCCAGGAAATTAAGTTCTCTCTTAAAGATCTATTAATTAATGTTCTTTTAGAAGTTTAGACTCAGTAAGATAAATGATTGATAACTTAAAAAAGAGAAAATAGAATGGATGAAAAATTATCAACTGCTGACTATCTGATTTTATACCATGAAGGATATCAATTGGAAAATGGTTACAAAAAATAAGATAATTCACTGAGGTGGATGATCACAAAATTGCCAGACAAAAATCTATAGTTTATATATGTTGTAGAGTTAGCAAACTGGCTTGGCTCGTCCATTTTATTTGATCTCTATGTTTTTAATTTCGGTCCATTATTTTAAAACCAGGATATTTCACATAAAAATCTAAGGAAATGTCTTCTTTTGAAGAATCAGAAAATCAGGTAACCCTGGATCTCCTCTTACTCTAATACATAGAATTTGAATTCTCTGTTTCATCATGTTCATTTTTGATTCATTTCTTGTAATTTTCTCTGCATTTATAGAATTTATTTTGACTGGTGCTACATAAAAACAATAATCCCTTAGAATTTTGGGAACAGATTCATTTACAAAATTTTTCATTTTCTCTTATTCCTACAGTCATACCATTCTTTTTGTTTAATTAACCTTCATGTCTATATTATTACAACCATGTAAATATCATTGCTAAGCTGCTTAGTGGATTCTGATTATACTTTCTTTCTTGATTAACTTTTTGTTTTCACTGGAGTTAGTAACTGCCTTGTGGTATTTGTTGATTTAATGTTACAATGCTATTCTAATTCACTCCCCAACCTCTCCCACCAAATTTTGACTCTCCTCTGAACAGTTAAATACATGAGGTGTTTCACTGGCTTAATTCTTCTCTTAACTATCTCTTAAAGACACTCTTCTGGATTGTTTCCCTTCTCTAGGCTAACCACACTGCTATTATCCTGGGTAACCCTGTTTTCTGAAAACTTTATCTTCCTACTATTTTTTTATTCTCTCATTTTATTTTTTAATAAATTTATTTATTTTAATTGGAGGTTAATTACTTTACAATATTGTATTGGTTTTGCCATACATCAACATGAAATCTGCCACAGGTATACACGTGTTCCCCATCCCGAACCCCTCTCCCTCCTCCCTCCCAGTACCATCTCTCTGGGTTGTCCCAGTGCACCAGCCCCAAGCATCCTGTATCCTGCATCGAACCTGGACTGGCGATTCGTTTCATATATGATATTATATATGTTTCAATGCCATTCTCCCAAATCATCCTACCCTCTCCCTCTCCCACAGAGTCCAAAAGACTGTTCTATACATCTGTGTCTCTTTTGCTGTCTCACATACAGGGTTCTCGTTACTATCTTTCTAAATTCCATATATATGCATTAGTATTGGTGTTTTTCTTTCTGGCTTACTTCACTCTGTATGATAGGCTCCAGTTTCATCCACCTCATTAGAACTGATTCAAATGTATTCTTTTTAATGGCTGAGTAATACTCCATTGTGTATATGTACCACAGCTTTCTTATCCATTCATCTGCTGATGGACATCTAGGTTGCTTCCATGTCCTGGCTATTATAAACAGTGCTGTGATGAACACTGGGGTACACGTGTCTCTTTCAATTCTGGTTTCCTCGGTGTGTATGCCCAGCAGTGGGATTGCTGGATCATAAGGCAGTTGTATTTCCAGTTTTTTAAGGAATCTCCACACTGTTCTGCAGAGTGGGTGTACTAGTTTGCATTCCCACCAACAGTGTAAGAGGGTTCCATTTTAATGAGAGTACCTCCTTGGCAGTTTCCTATGAAGTTAAAATATATGAAGTAAAAGACGGTAGACCTTGAATATCTTATAAGATCACTATTTAATCTGGATTCCCATTTGATTAGATCTAGTCTTAACTTGGAGAAGGCAGTGGCACCCCAGTCCAGTACTCTTGCCTGGAAAATCCCGTGGATGGAGGAGCCTGGTGGGCTGCAGTCCATAGGGTTGCTAAGAGTCGGACATGACTGAGCGACTTCACTTTTCACTTTCATGCATTGGAGAAGGAAATGGCAACCCACTCCAGTGTTCTTGCCTGGAGAATCCCAGGGACGGGGGAGCCTGGTGGGCTGCCATTTATGGGGTCGCACAGAGTCGGACACGACTGAAGTGACTTAGCAGCAGCAGCAGTCTTAACTTTTGGGCTTCCCAGGTGGCACTAGTTGGAAAGACCTCCTGCCAATGCAGGAGACATAAGAGATGCTGGTTAGATTCCTGGGTCCGGAAGATCCCTTTCCGCTTTCTTTGATCTGGTAAGTCAGTTAGCACTCATCCACCTGTGTTCTACTTTCAAAATATTGTTGTTTCTTGTTTGCTTTCACTTTTTTTTTCTTTTTTTCCCTGTGGGTTTATATCTCTGATACCTTTACAGTAATTTTAGGGGTGTGTGCATGCTAAGTCACTTCAGTCATGTCTGACTCTTTGCAAGCCTATGGACTGTAGCCTATCAAGCTCTTCTGTCCATGCAATTTTCCAGGCAAGAATACTGGAGTGGGTTGCCATTTCGAACTCCAGGGGAACTTCCCAACTAGAATTGAACCTAGGTTTCCTGCATCTCCTGCATTGGGAAGAAGGTTCTTTACCAATAGCACCACCTGGGAAACCCAATTTTAGGGGAAGAAGAGTTAAATACATCTGCATAATCTTTCATATGTAATCAGAAGTCTGAGTTACTTTAGTAATTTTAAAAAGATAGATAAAGCTACTTCCATAGATAAGTAAGGTTTGGTTCTTTGTTGATCACTTGCCCCCCCCAAAAAAATTATTATATTTGAAAATGTCATTTATGATCTTAGTCACTCTTATGAACTTCTCATATGATCAACTTAAAAGGATCAGTCTATACACATGGACTCTGAGATACACTATAATACCAAATAGGAACAATAAGATGTTCATGACATATTTTTTTTTAATAGCAAGTCACAGATGATGTGATTAGCTGATGCTGCAACTCCTTTTTCAGTAACCATGGCTCTTGGGGAACCTAAGAAAAACTAAAGACCAATCAGCTCAGCATTGCTAGGGAAATTTATTATCCTGGAACACCCAAAATTGCAAAAACACCTCAAATCTGTCTCAAGGGTTTGCACCATTTTTATCATATAAAATTCCTCCTTTGTTGTTACCTAATTTTCCTCAACTTTGCCTTGCTCCAGAACTTTACCTTGGACTTTGTATTAGTTTTCTATTTCTGCGTAGCAAATTACCACAAACTAAAACAGCTAAAAATGTTTCTTTATTACTCTCAGTTACACAGATCAGTGGACCTCCCTGGTGGCTCAGATGGTAAGAGTATCTGCCTACAATGCAGGAGACCTGGGCTCAATCCCTGGGTTGGGAAGATCCCCTGGAGAAGGAAATGGCAACCCACTCCAGTACTCTTGCCTTGAAAATCCCATGGACGGAGGAGCCTGGTGGGCTACAATCCATGGGGTCACAAAGAGTCGGACACAACTGAGCCACTTCACTTTCACTTTTCACTTACACAGATCAGAAGTACAGTATAGTTCAGCTAGCTTCTTTGGTTAGGGTTTCATGAGGTCAAAAATTAGGTGCTGCCTGGGCTGGGCTCTTATCTGGAAGCACAGGGAAAGAATCTGCATACTACAGGGTGGAGGCTGAATTCAGTTCCTTGTTGTTTCAAGATTAAGGTCTTTGTTTCCTTGCTGGCTGTAAATGGGATTCCTCTCAACTCCTAAAGGCTGCCAGTATTGCTTGGCATATGTCTCTCTCCATCTTCGAAACCAGGAACAAGCTGAATTCCCCTCATGTTTTGAACCTCTAACTTCTGATACCAGCCAGAGAAAACTCTGCTTGTAAAGGGATCATGTGATTCAATAATACTTAACAACATAGTCAGAGGAGTAATATATTTACAGATTTCATCCATACTCAAGGGCAAATGACTACCCAAGGAGGAGATGAACTAAGGGTCATTCTTAAAATTCTGTCTACCATATAGCTCATATTATAAGTTGAGAGAAAATATGAAATTGTTGAGTGAAGCATGTCAGCCAAATTTAAAACTCTCACTCTGTCCAGGGAGATCCTCTCCCATTTTCTCTGGTGAGATCTTAATATTTTGAAATGTTTTATCTGTAAGTAACACTAGACTACTAAGTGTTCAGGTCACTCTTTTACATCTAGCATAAATAGGACAAGACAAATATCCAGAATTACATAGAGAAAAACATAAAAGCATGCTAAGACCCAAGGAGTACCCCCATTTGGCACAGCTTAATCTCTAGGTCTCTTTAGGAGCAATACTCAGTCTTTTAGTTTCCCTTCCTTGTCCCTCAGCTCTTTCTAAAATTGTCTCTGGGCTTATGCAGAAATAGAACTTATATGACCTTGTGGTGAAGCAAAGCCAAAGTTTCCCAAATTCAAACACAGTCTTGGGCCTGTCCTCTGAATCCTCTGGTCTCCTGATGTTCCTATTGTAGATGATTACCCTTCATGCCTATCCTTCAGTAATCTTTAACCAAAGGCCAGTTGATGAACCTGGAACTGTCCTCCCTTAGCTGTCAGGGGCTGGTGAAACTCCTAGCTGAACAGACTCCACTTACCAGGTGCAGTTTGCACATTGAGTCCCTGACCCAAATGGTCCATTCTTCAGCTCTACTAAAATGCCACTTAGCTGCCCCCCAACCCTTGGCAACTCTCTGGCAAAGTAGCTACTAAGAGTCTCAGATGACTTCTGCATCCCCTTTGGGAACAAGCAGGAACTCATGTTTTATTCAAACTGAATGAGTTCAAGAGAGCTAAACTAAGGTCCGAGCTTGTCTTAATCATGTTACCTCTTCCTAATCACTGCTACTTGACTCTTCAGTGTCAACCCTCCCCAACCCAGGTTGTTTTGGGGAGGCTTTGAAATGATATCTTACCAGAATTTCAAATGTGAAAACAAATTCCCTCTGCCCTCTGTGTTTTGCTCAATCTTTCTAATATGTCAGTTTGGTCACTCAGTCTTGTCTGACTCTTTGTGACCCCATGGACTGCAGCATTCCAGGGTTCCCTGTCCATCACCAACTCCCTGAACTTGCTCAAACTCATATTTATTGAGTCAGTGATGCCATCCAACTATCTCATCCTCCGTCATCCCCTTCTCCTTCTGCCTTCAATCTTTCCCAGCATCAGGGTCTTTTCCAATGATTCAGTTCTTCATATCAGGTGGCCAAAATATTGGAGCTTCAGCTTCAGCATCAGTCCTTCCAATGAATATTCAGGACTGATTTCCTTTGGGATTAACTAGTTTTATCTCCTTGCAGTCCAAGGAACTCTCAATAGTTTTCTCCAACACCACAGTTCAAAAGCATCAATTCTTCTAAGCTCAGCTTTTTTTATGGCTCTCACATCCATACATGACTACTGGAAAAATCATAGCATAGATGGACCTATGTTAATTTCAGAATTTTAGCCCAAAGAATAATGCTTAGGGTTTAAGTAATCTCCTTTTCTGCCTCTATTCCCCTTTCTCCTCACCTAATTCCTTTAAATCAATGTTTTTCATTCTGGAGATTATAACCCATTTGTGTGCAATGATATAAATTAATGAATTAATCTGCATATTTAAATGGAATGGATAGACAAGAACTATAATCCCACAGCCTCCAGAACAAAAACCACAATCACAGAAAGCTAATGAAAAGAAACAGGATTATGTACCAGATGAAGGAAGAAGATAAATCTCCAGAAAAACAACTAAATGAAGTGGAGATAGGCAACCTTCCAGAATGGATGGAAAGTATGTGTGCAACTCAAGTTCTTGAAAATAATTTTTCTTCATAAAACTTTTGTTCCCTGTGTATGTGTGTATATACGGGGTTGCAATAAAAAATATGTAACTATAGGGTATGGTTAAAAACATTTTAAAAAGATATTGTAAACATAATCAAGGTGCTCTCTGCCCTAGATACATAAAAAATATTATGATCTAATCTACCAGCATAATATGCTAAAGGAAGTTTTTTTTTTCATTTTGTGGTAAGTAAACCACAATAAAGATATACCATGTAGCTATTTTAAAGTGTCCGGTTCTGTGGCATTAAGTTCATTGACATTATTGTACAATCATACCACCATCCCTCTCCAAAACATTTTAATCTTCCCAAAGTAAAACTCTGCAGAAATTAAACAATTTAACTCTCAATTCCTCCCTCTCCCTGGCCCCAAGCCACCACCACTTTCTTAGTCTCTGTGAACATGATTACTCTGGGTATCTCAGATAAATGGAATCATACAGAATTTGTCTTTTTGTGGCTTGTCTACTTCATTCAGCATATGTCCTCAACATTAATGCATATCCCGGCATGTATCAAACCTTCCTTTCTTTTTAAGGCTGAATAATGTTCCATTGCATGTATATATCACATTGCCTGTCCATGCTCATGAGTTGGCATATTGAAATCGTGCACGGGTAAATTTTGGGAAATACTATCACTGTAATTAATGGTTCAAAGCAACAAAATTAATCCAGTTATATATTCTTGAAAGGACAGGATGAAATGCAGAATCTGTTTCCCTCAGAAAAGATGTGAATAAAGATATATTTTAACATTCTAAGTTCCTTTGATTATCATCAAATTATGTAAGTGAAGTTAATTTATGCCTCATCTTATTGCATTTACTTTTGGAAAGACCAACCAAAAATGAGTGATAATTATTTGGGACTGGTCCTGACCATGATAAATATACTCATTTACAAACTCTGTTCCATTTAAAATGTTTCTTTCACAGGACCATGTAGAGGAAGGCAGGGCCAGCATTTATCGGTCAGTCTTTACCAACTCTTCCAAAGAGATGACATGTTTTCCAGACTTTCCATTTCCTGATGATTTTCCTAACTTTATGCACAACAGCAAGCTCCAGGAATATATTACTATGTTTGCCAAAGAAAAGAACCTCCTGAAATACATACAATTTAAGGTAAGATATTATTAAAAAAACTTATTGGGGGCATAACTGTGAGGAATTCTATAGTTATTAAAAGATTCCCATTTGTTCCTTTCACTATCTCTTTCTCAATTGTAAACAATTTTAACAGTATGGCTTCTTTGACCCTAGATTTAGAAAGCATACATTCTTCTTAAGATATGTAGGAAATTTTTAACTACACATAGTTCTTGGACCAAAATGCCATAAGCTTAGAAATCAGAGCAAAGAAAAAAATGCTTGGGTAGACATGAATTTATAAATTAAAAACTCATTATTCCTAAACAATTTACAGGTCAAAAAAAGAAATTTCAGGGGAAATTTTTAAATATTTAGAGCTAAATGATAATTTAATTTGATATATCAATATTTATGGCAAGTAGAGAGCACAAAAACTTTTATGAAAATTATAAGCTTAAATGTTTATATCAGAAAATAAGATTTTCCAGGTGATCCTTAGCATACTAAAACATGAGAACTTACACTCTGGATATAGATGGTATCTTTCATTTTGAGATAATAACATTAAAAATAAAATGACAAGGAAGTATATTAAGAAATTGCTGTTAATACAAAAATTATTGGCCACCAGATTATTTACTACATGTTCTACATGGCTCTTGTAAACTATAATTTAATTGTCAGAGCTCCAAAAGGAATCACTCTTATACTGCAGAGAATATTGGTCATACACAAGGAACCACGTGGAAATAAAGTTTAATAAAACATAGATAGGGGCTTCCCTGGAGGTCCAGTGGATAAGAATCTGCCTTGCAGCGCACACCAGTTCAATCTCTGCTCTGGGAAGATCCCACATACACGGCGCAACTAGGCCCAAGAGTTGCAACTTCTGAGCCCCACATGCCGCAACTCCTGAAGTCTGCATGCCCTGGAGCCTGTGCTCTGCAACAAGAGAAGCCTTCCTACCGCAACTATAGAGTAGCTCTTAATTTCTAATGCTGAGATGCCGTATGATTCTATGATCATTTGGCAAAGTTGGAAAGTCTTTCTATGTTTTGATGATCTGGGAAAGGTGCCTTCTTAATCTAGTAAAGAGACCATTAAGGAAGCTGCAGGGTTCATTTCACTCCGATAAGGACAAAACCCTGATAGTGTTTAATATCAGTGCATCTTCACAAAACTCAATGACCATACAAGTACAAAGTTTAAAAAAAAAAAAAAATAGAATCCTCCTTCCTTGAAGCCCTACTGTAATAGACACCCTGGCCTCATTTCTTTCTCCCTTATATCCCTCAATACTGTTTATGGAAGTTTTCCCCTGAGAAGCCATGTGTTCCAATTTATAGGGAGTATCCATGTTATGAAATAGTGAAAGTTACATGATTCATTTGGGGAGGAAACTTGTAACTCTTGGCCAGTTGGCTTCATCTTCAAACCTATAGAGAGAAATGCAATAGAACAACAACCCTGCAAGCGCTTTTAACTCTGCCTTCACTTCTCAGTCCAGCTCATTCTCTTACTTTATTAAGAAACAGCGTGGTATGACTTGGACACAGAAGAAAAAGAAAAGCGTGTTGTCACTTGAGTGAGACTGCCTCAGAAATGTTACCAAGTCAGGGTTGGGTGTTTCCTGTCCTTTGGAAGAGAACAGTCCTAAATAGTATCTTACTCATCATGTAGCTACAAGGCATGCACCATAATTGAGATCAGAGATGCTTCCTTGGCTGACTTTTAATCAAGTGTAAATTTAACTTCAAACACATAGTAAAAGGATGAGAGTAAAAAAATGCTGTATTTTTACAGGATCTATTTCATATAAACTCTGTGTCTTGACCAAAATATGAACCACCTAAAGAATGAAATTGGAAAGTCAATGGGAGAAACAGCTGTAGAATCAAGGACCTATATTTAACTAGTTATTGGATTTTATGCACATTATTTAACTTCTTTAAGTCTCCATTTCATATGTAAAATGAAGCAACTATGTATCTTGTAGAATTATTCTGAAGATCAAATAAAGGCTTTAAAGCAGTTTAAAAAAAATAAAATGGCTAAAGAAATATGTTAGGAAATTGCTATTACTATGTAAATTATTGGCCACCAGATTATTTACTACATGGGCTACCTGCCTCTTGTAAACTGTAATTCAATCGTCAGAGCCCCAAAATGAATCACTCTTGTACTGCAGAGAATACTGGTCATACACAAGGAATTATGTGGGGATTTAAAAACAAACACACACACACACACACACACACACACATATAGATAGGGGCTTCCCTAGTGGTCCAGTGGGTAAGAATCTGCCCTGCAATGCAAGGGACACTGGTTTGATCCCTGGTCCAGGAAGATCCCCTGTGCCATGTGCAACTAAGCCTGAGAGTTACAACTACTGAGCCTACACTCTGCACCACAGCTACTGAAATCTGCATCCCCTAAAGCCTGTGCTCTGCAACAAAAGAAGCCACCACAATGAGAAGCACTCGCCCCATAACTAGAGCGTAGCCCCCGCTCACTGCAACTAGAGAAAGCCTGTGAAGCAACAAAGATGCAGCACAGCCAAAAATAAATAAATATTTTTAAAAATCATATAGATCATTTTATGCTTTGACTTATTAAAAAGGAACTTTGAATTTATAATATGCACCTTCATAATGAATTAAGTATTTTCCCTAAGGCACTATTAAGGATTTTCTTCATACTATTTGATGATGTTGGTGCCAAATCTGCCTTTTAGCTTAGAGTAAAGAAGATTATCTTTCTGCGTTTCTCTTAGACAATTGTATCCAGTGTAAATAAGCGTCCCGATTTCCAAACCACTGGCCAATGGGATGTTATCACTGAAAAGGATGGTAAAAAGGAATCAGCTGTCTTTGATGCCGTAATGATTTGTTCTGGACATCATGTGTACCCCAACATACCTAAAGAGTCCTTTCCAGGTAAGGCCAAAGTTTACGCTGCCATCCACACATCTTGCATGAAGAAATAACCTTGATGATGTCTTTCTTATGTATACAAAAGTATAGTTTATAAAAGTACACATTAAATTAAAATATGCTTTTATTGTATCTAATGGGCTTCCCAGGCAGCTCAGTGGTAAAAGAATCTGCCTGCCAATGCAGGAAATGCAGGTACAATCCCTGGATCAGGAAGATCCCCTGGAGGAGGGCATGGCAACCCACTCCAGTATTCTTGCCTGGAGAGTCCCATGGGCAGAGGAGCCTGGTGGGCTACAGTCCATAGGGTCGTAAAGAGTTGGACATGACTGAGCACATATATCTATACAATTTGATATATTGTATCTAATATAGTTTAAGTATTAAAATTCCTATTACTGCAACCATATTCACTGACAAGTTCTGTTATAGCAGTTTTTTCAGTGAAAATCAAAATAATTCACATGTTTTCCACTTTTTCACTCAGGAATAAAACTTTTTAAAGGCAAATGCTTCCACAGCCGGGACTATAAAGAACCAGGAATCTTCAAGGGGAAGCGAGTCCTGGTGATTGGTCTGGGGAACTCAGGCTGTGACATCGCCTCAGAACTCAGCCACATAGCTGAAAAAGTATGCCTCCCTGATACTCAGGGAACTATCTTTAAAAGGCCAGCCATACCATTTGAAAAGTGTGAAAGAAAGCGGGGAGGGCAGAGTCCTTGATGCAAAGACTAAGTAGTGGTTCATATAGCTCAATGCCCTTTGGTAACAGGTGGGATTTTAAATAGCTTGATGTGGCAAAGGCAGAACATCAGCTGGAATGATGTCATTCAACAAGCTTCTTCTTTGGGATGTTTGGTGTCTAATGTGTCCAATAAATTCTTCCAAAACCAGTGGGATCATCAAACAAGCACTAGAAGAAATATAACCAGTATTCAGTTATTGGTCACCTACACCAGAGAAGATTTGGCTAAAAGATGAGAATACCACAGAAATGATTTGACGGGTGTTGATCCTAAGATATGGGTTATAGTGCAGGAAGTTCATCTGGGAGTGCTCTCTGGATGAATACCTCTGAGGGAAGGGAAAGAAGTTTTCCTTTATTTACTCTGAAGCTAGGATAATCCTTCCAAATTGTCCCTAGTTGAAGTGAGGGGCTGGGTCTTTTTTTTTTTTTTTACCAGTATAGATATTTATTTTTATTTACATATATTGCCTCCCTTTTGAGCCTCCCTTGCATCCCACCCCCATCCCACCTCTCTAGGTCATCACAGAGAACCTAGAGCATGTTATACAGAGTGAAATAAGTCAGAAAGAAAAAAAAACAAATATCATATATTGAAGCATATATACGGAATCTAGAAACATGGTACAGATGAAACTATTTGCAGGGCAGGAATAAAGATACAGATGTAGAGAATGGATTTGTGGACACAGCAGGGGAAGGAGAGGGTGAGACAAATTGAGAGAGGCTAGGTATTTGTCTTCCTCCTTCAACTGGTCACTGAATGCAGGGGATCCAAAAAGATTATAAAATGCTGGGGGAAGCCCCCTCTTCACCAAAGCAACTCCCAAAGAGGGCTGAGAGCTGAGGGCTGCCTTCTGGACACTGCCAGCAGTGGTGCAATAACTCCATTCCTAAAGGCAGATCTGAGAGGCATATCTACTACAGTCACCACGTTAACAGTTGAATTGGTGTTTTTCAAGGTCATCATCAGCTCCCGAAGTGGCTCCTGGGTGATGAGCCGGGTCTGGGATGAAGGCTATCCATGGGACATGCTGTTTATCACTCGATTTGAAACATTCCTCAAGAACACCTTACCGACAGTCATTTCTAACTGGTGGTACATGAAGCAAATGAACGCCAGATTCAAGCACGAGAACTACGGCTTGATGCCTTTAAACAGGTAAAGCAGAGTTAAACATGAAATGCCTACTAACTTTTATTTCACTGTCAACAACCCTAATATGTGAAATAACACCTAGACAAATCAAAGTGAAGTAATCACCTCTCACATTTCAGAGGACAAAGAACTGCAAAAATTAGGAGTGTTTTCCTGTTTCACAATTCTCCTTACCAGATTTGCACAGCTGGAAAGTTATATAACAGGTCAAGAATTTTACTCCCTGCTGCTGCTGCTGCTAAGTCGCTTCAGTCGTGTCCAACTCTGTGCGACCCCTGAGACGGCAGCCTGCCGGCTCCCCCGTCCCTGGGATTCTCCAGGCAAGAACACTGGAGTGGGTTGCCATTTCTTTCTCCAATGCATGAAAGTGAAAAGTGAAAGTGAAGTCGCTCAGTCGTGTCCGACTCTTAGCGACCCCATGGACTGCAGCCTACCAGGCTCTTCCGTCCAGGGATTTTCCAGGCAAGAGTACTGGGGTGGGGTGCCATTGCCTTCTCCATTTACTCCCTAGAGTAATGATAATAATAGTCAACATGTTTTTAAGTACTTAATACATGTCAGAGCCTTATTAAGTCTCAGACATGCATTATCTCACTTTATTCTCACGACGACTATGAAAAAGTGAAAGTGTTAGTCTCCGTCGTGTCCAACTCTTTGTGACCCCATGGACTGTAGCCCACCAGGCTCCTCTGTCCATGGGATTCTCCAGGCAAGAATACTGGAGTAGGTTGCCATTCCCTTCTCCAGGAGATGTTCCCAACTCAGGGATCAAACCCCAGTCTCCTGCATTGCAGGCAGATTCTTTATGAGCCACAGCAACTATGATGATGGCTCTATTATAATCTTCATTTGAGAGATGAGAAAACTGTGGTTTACCAAAGCCCCACAGCTAGGAAGTCAGAAATGGTGATTGAAACAAGTCCAGATCTGCTGACTCCAAAGTGCCTCACTCTTAGCCACCTTGCTCTAAAACCGCTTTCTTAACTGCAAAGTTAAGCAAAGCAGGACTTGGTGCTTCACTCTCATTCAGTTCAGTTCAGTCACTCAGTCATGTCCAAGTCTTTGCGACCCCACGGACTGCAGCATGCCAGTCTTCCCTGTCCATCACCAATTCCTGAAGCTTGCTCAAATGCACGTCCATCGAGTCGGTGATGCTATCCAACCATCTCATCCTCTGTCATCCCCTTCTCGCCCTGCCTTCAGTCTTTCCCAGAATCAGGGTCTTTTCCAATGAGTCAGTGAATCGCATTAGGTGGCCAAAATATTGGAGTTTCAGTTTCAGCATCAGTCCTTCCAATCAATATTCAGGACTGATTTCCTTTAGGACTGACTAGTTGAATCTTCTTGCAGTCCAAGGGACTCTCAAGAGTCTTCTCCAACATTACAGTTTAAAAGCATCAATTCTTCAGTGCTCAGTTTTCTTTATGGTCCAACTGTGGACCATAAACAGTCCAACAGTCATGTATGGTCTCACATCCATACATGACTACTGGAAAAACCATAGCTTTGACTAGACAGACCTTTGCTGGCAAAATACTGTCTCTGCTTTTCAATATGCTATCTAGGTTGGTCATAACTTTCCTTCCAAGGAGTAAGTGTCTTTTAATTTCATGGCTGCAATCACCATCTGCAGTGATTTTGGAGCCCAGAAAAATAAAGTCTGACCCTGTTTCCACTGTTTCCCCATCTAATTCCCATGAAGTGATGGGACCAGATGCCATGATCTTCGTTTTCTGAATGTTGAGCTTTAAGCCAAACATTTCACTCTCCTCTTTCACTTTCATCAAGAGGCTTTTTAGTTCCTCTTCACTTTCTGCCATAAGGGTGGTGTCATCTGCATATCTGAGGTTATTGATATTTCTTCTGGCAATCTTGATTTCAGCTTATGCTTCATCCAGCCCAGTGTTTCTCATGATGTACTCTGCATAGAAGTTAAATAAGCAGAGTGACACTATACAGCCTTGGCGTACTCCTTTTCCTATTTGGAACCAGTCTGTTGTTCCATGTCCAGTTCTAACTGTTGCTTCCTGGCCTGCATATAGGTTTCTCAAGAGGCAGGTCAGGTGGTCTGGTATTCCCATCTCTTTCAGAATTTCCCCCAGTTTATTGTGATCCACACAGTCAAAGGCTTTGGCATAGTCAATAAAGCAGAAATAGATGTTTTTCTGGAACTTTCTTGCTTTTTTGATGATCCAACGGATGTTGGCAATTTGATCTCTGGTTCCTCTTCCTTTTCTAAAACCAGCTTAAACATCTGGAAGTTCATGCTTCACGTATTGCTGATGCCTGGCTTGGAGAATTTTGAGCATTACTTTACTAGTGTGTGAGATGAATGCATTGCTCTCATTACCTGCCCCTTAATGGAGCCCTCCAACTGATCTATGGCCACAGTGTTTTCATCTTCAGCCTTCTCCTCACTCTCTCCTATAATATCCTCCAAGCCAATCACATGATAAGAAATTGCTTTGACATGGGTGAAAAAACCCAAGTTCTAAGCTGTTTACCTCAAAGTTATTTCATTAAGTCAACAAATAGTTATTAAGCTTTTATTATGTGCCAGGACCTGTGGATATAGCACTGAATAAACTCATAAAATCCCTATCCTCGTGGGGCTTACATTCTAATAATGGGAAACAGACACAAACAGCATGAAATCTAAATAAGGCAGATAAGGGTAAGAGGGGATGACATCAAGACAATTTTAAACAACCCTTAGAGAAGGTCTCACTGAAAAAGCTTTCAAGCAAATTTCTGAAGGAGATGAGAAAATGAGCCATAAGGGTATCTGGAGAAGACTATTCTGGATGGTAGAAACAGCTAGGACATCATCTCTTCAAGGGTATGACTGGCATGTTTAACAAAATACAGTGGCTTCTTTTCTTGGGGAAGAAGACTGGGGAGAATAGCAGGAAATGAAACCAGAGACATCAAAATAGCCAGTTGATGCTAGGTCTTGGAAGCCATTGTAAACACTCTGGCCTTTACTCTGAATGCAGTGCGAAACCATAGCAGGCATCTGACCAAACTGGAAACAAAGTCTAAGTTAGTTTGAAGAGATCACTTTGGCTGTTATGGCCATAACTCACTGTAGAGGGTAGGTCAAAGAAGGAAGTGGAAAGACTGGTTAAGAAGCTATTATCAAAAACCCAGATGAGATGGGAAGGTGGCCTGAACCAGGATCATCAGTGGTCAGAAGTTGTCAGATTGGGATAAGAGTTTGAAGGTAAAGTGAACAGGATTTTCTGTTCAATTGAATAGCAAATGTGAAAGCAAATAAAATGTCAAGGATGTCTTTCAGACTTTTGATCTGAGCAAGGGAGCAAAGATGGAGGTGATGTCTACTGAGATGTGGACAACCATGGGAGAAGCAGAAGTTTAGTTTTAAATGTATTAAAGTTGGAATGCCTGTTTGGTATTTGCATAGAAGAATGTGGAACAGCAGTGGGTACATAAGAAGAGAGATTCAAACCATAAGTTTAAAATGTGGACTGGTCAGAATATAGATAGTATTTAAATAAATGAAAACTAGATGACATCTCTTGAAGAATGAATGTCAAAAGAGAAGACAAAAGACCTGAGGCATGTTGCTATTTAGAGGTCAGGAAGAGAAGAATTCAGCAGAGGACACTGAGAAGTAATAGTGAGGTATAGCAAGGTAGGTTGAAAGGAATCAAGAGTGAGTGATGACATGAAAGCAAAACGAACACAGTGTTTCAAGGAGGAGGAAACCATCAAGTGTGAGTTTACTAATAAATTAGTTAAAATAAGGAGTAAGAGTGGATCACTGGATCTGGTGGCTTGAAGATCCTGGTGGCCTTGACAAAGGAAGTTTCAACATAGAAGTGAGTTTAAGATAAATGGCAGATAATTCGAGCGGTTGAATCCAGCCTTCTTCCAACCAGCAGTCCAACCAATCTCATTGTCTGGCTCAGTTTCCTCCCCAGAAGCATCTACCTACAGCTTTCTCTCACACACACACACACACAGTTCCCATCATCCTATAAGAACCATGTCTTTTCTTCCAACATTATTGCGTTTACCCCTAAGGCAGAGTTCTGTGGACTCACTAGAGATATTACTGAATAAAAAATAATCAAAAGCTCTCTTTCCAGATTTCCAGTTTCCTCTTCTTCTCCTGGCCTTATTTAAATTCCTAGACCCTCACTTTCTCACCTGACATGGCTTTGTCTTAATGGGGTTCACACTTCACCCTCTATGGTAGAACCTGGCTGCAGCCTTCCACCTTTGGCTTCCTTCCTCCTATTTGATCTTCTTCACATCACAATGATCAGTTTGGATTATGTTACGTTAAGAATAATGGCTAACATTTCGAGCACTATCTGTGTGCTACAGACTGTGCCAAATTCTTTATATTACTTAGGTCTGCCAATGATCTGAGATAGGTATAGCAGTTATTGCCACTTCAGGTGAGGAAGGTGAGGCAAGAGAAAATAAGAAAATTTAATTTGATCAAGGTTCACAGTTGATTAGTAGAAAAGAAATTTAAAGACCCAGGTACTCTAACCTTTGTTTTCCCCTATATCTGAATGCTTATTCTGGGATTTGGGGAGACTTCAGTGGGAAAAGAGAGAAAGATCAAAGGAAATAGAGAAGGGATTAGCAAAAACCAACTTCTGTTACTCCATAATGTGGCCTTACATAAGTTTTATCTATCAGCCATATTGATGACACTCCATGGAACATTAAAAAACCTTAGGTAGGTTTTTCCTATCAATTAATTATGGACCAATAAAACAAAGGAAACGGTACTGTTCTAATGCTTGTTTCTGTTTTCCACACAGCACCCTGAGGAAAGAGCCTGTGTTCAATGACGGACTCCCAGCTTGCATTTTATGTGGCATTGTGACCATTAAGCCAAATGTGAAGGAGTTTACAGAGGATTCAGCTATTTTTGAGGATGGGACGGTGTTTAAGGCCATTGACTATGTCATCTTTGCAACAGGCTATAGTTATGCCTACCCCTTCCTTGATGACTCCATCATTAAGAGCAGAGACAATGAGGTTACCTTATTTAAAGGCATATTCCCACCTCCACTGGAAAAGCCAACCTTGGCTGTGATCGGCCTTGTCCAGTCCCTTGGAGCTGCCATCCCCACTACTGACCTGCAGTCTCGCTGGGCAGTACAAGTAATTAAGGGTAAGTAGACAAAGAATCTCATTGAGAATGCCTTTGAGTCTTTAGGAAAACAATATTCCTATTAACAAGGAACAAATCCTAGGTCCCACCCAGTTTCCAGAATCTATAATTCTATATTTTTGGTACTATATTCTATAAGCAATTTAAAATATATTAGATTGTCATAAACAATAGACAAAACAATGATTCAAGAGTGTTTTTGTGATTTATAACTCCTTGCATGCTCGGTCGCTTCAGTCATATCCGACTCTTTGTTACCCCATGGACCAAACCCTCCCAGGTTACTCTGTCCATGGGATTCTCCAGGCAATAAAGCTGGAGTGGGTTGCCACTTCCTCTTCCAGGGGATCTTCCCAACCCAGGGCTTTAACTCACATGTCTTATGTCTCCTGAATTGGCAGATGGGTTCTTTACCACTGGCACCACCTGTTAAGCCCTATAACTCCTTAGAATTGTCAATTATCCAAGACCTTTCATTAAACTTGAGAATACCTGAGCTTCTCATCTTAGATGCAGAAGAACTTTATAAAATTAAGATTTTTAAAACTCAATAGAATGATATTTCTTGAAAGGTTAATGAAAGAAGATGTTTCAAAGCCAATATCCAGCAACTTTAAATATCCACATTCATGAAAAAAAGTATGATTTCTGGAAAGGAAGTGGTTTTCTTGTTCTGTTTTCTTCCTTGCCATGTATCAGATAAGGACAAGCAGTGGATCAGTAGAAGCAGAAATCATTTGGTGTTGTAGACAGTCTCTAAGGTAAAGGAATCCTAAGTCCCTGTATTTTAAAAGGAAAAAAGAAACAATGAACTTGATTGGGGTCAAGCAAAGAAGGCAGGCAGCATCATCCAGCCCCAAGTACTGGAATCAGATTCACATTAAGGTTTGAATGCCATTGTGGGCAGACTCAGAAAATAAAACCAAGCTATGGTTAAAGAACAAATCAAGATGTCAAAGTGTAATGTGCAAAGTCTGGTTGGTCTTAAACCTGAAACTTCTAGATAATGAATCTTAGCAGGTCTGCTTCCTTTGAAGCCCAATGTAAGGCTTCCAGTCCTACCTGACTTGCTGGGGTTTAAATGCTCTTTTATCCTGGATATTTGAACCTGCAACTACATATCCTGCATCATCACTCACCACCAGGCTCCCAACCACATCATTATGGTCCTACATATCAGCAATCTCTCTAAATCTCCTTCACTCCCCTGGTCCCAAGCAGAGATGTGTCGCAGGGTGATGTTTCTCCAGTGAGGCAGCAGCCAGGAAAGTGATGGAATGAAATCCTACTTAGAACTGAACTCAGGATTCAGGTTCAGAAAGACTGGCATTAAAATGTAGGTTTTAACTGCTTATAAAATATTCACTTACTCTCTGTGAAGATACTAGTTATAACGTGGGCTCTGAAGAAAGGAGACAGGGCACAGACCCAGCCAACAGAGAATTGATGCAAAGACTCAGTCTTAGGGAAAATGAGATATAAGGCAAACAACCCAATTTGGGGGAATAGGATTACCAGACCAAGGGGTCAGTTACAAGCAGCCCAATGGCAATAGCTGGTGGACTACAGAATATAGCCTCTTCTCTATCTCTCCTTTTGCCCAAGGACAGAACCAATTCCAAGGTTTGGAACAAGGCCATGTTGACAAACTATTCTTATGATCCTGCCTGTAGGCATTTCAGGAACAGAGAGTCATTGTAGGTCTTGAGCAATCAGAGCTAGACTGGAAATTCTAGTCTTGTTCCAGGTGACCCCAAAGTTGCCAAAGAAATCACACTAGATTTGAAGCATCTCCGAGTACAAATGTTTGGGTCTAGGTTTTAGAAAATTCTGTAAGGTAATGCCAGGAAGAGCTTGAAATCCTGGGGCAGCCCCAACTCAGATTTGGCCTCCCAGGACCTCCCTGTATCCTTGGTGACTTGTAAACAGTCCACATCCACAGTCTCATTCAGAAACTGTTGGCTTTCCAGAAAGAACCTTGTAGCTTTGTTAAATTCTCTTTCTTATCTGTTAGAAATTCCCTTTTTTGGGCAAAGCAAGATAACTTCCTATGAAGATCTGTTTGTTAAATCTTAAAAAAGAGATGTCAATATACCTTTGACTATAATTTATTAGATGACATACTTAAAAATAAAGCTTAGAGAGTAGAATATAATCCTTCAAACTGATTTTTAAATCCAATAACCAGTTTAAGAGCAAAGATAGAAAGATGAAAGGTTATTTGGTTTTAATCACTGTGACAAGTATCATTTCTGAGAAGATTAGGAATGACCTATATGTTTGTCTCAGAATGACTCCCTGGGTATTTGTTCAAGATATTATTTTGCTAGATAATGACAGCAAAATTTGAAAATACTAATGCAATTCACAACTCATTATTAAAAAAGAAACATTGCAGGCTCAGACTTATTTAACTATTATCGTGTCTTTCCACTTTTTTTTTTTTTAGGAACATGCCCTTTGCCTTCTGTCAAGGACATGATGAATGATATTGATGAAAAAATGGGGAAAAAGCTCAAATTGTAAGAACATCTGTGGTAAAGGGGATCCAGAATTTTCATAGCAAAATTTGACTTTGTGAATACTTAGAACTGTTTTAGTCTTGAATACTCCTGAGTGGGACCATTAGGGTGACAGCTATGAGCTAAATTCAGCCATTCAACAAATAGTTATCAAGGATATACTTCGCACCTGATAGACCACTAAATCCTGTTTCAGCCCTCCATATCTCCTGCAATATATCATAAAAGAGAGACCCAGAAAGATTAAATTTCAGAGGAGCTTGGGAACACACGGATGTGGACTTCTATTTTCTAGCTCATACATCCTCTAAAATGTAAGGATGCCTTCCAATAGGTGGCTCTAATAAATGACTCAGCCACACAACAACTAGTCAGAAGAACTAGGCTCCAGTCCTACCTCTGTCACTAATCAGCTCAGTGGCCATGAATTAATAACTACACGTGAGCAAGAGACAATTCCTCTACTTGTAAATGTGGATAAAAATGCCTTTCTCAGCAGCCTTGTTGTGTTGTGGAATGTCCAAGTGAGATCAGTATGAAAGTCCTTCAGTAAAATCTACAAAGTACTGGATAATGAGCAATAATCCCCTTACCAACAAAAGGATCGATGTTGATTTGCGTGGATAAAAAGGTGTGAGGCATTTTCCCTGTTCTTGTTTCTAAAGGAAGCTCGGATAGCCACAGTCTTGTTTCTCTCCCTCCTCTAGGTTTGGCAAAAGTGATACCATACAGACGGATTATGTTGTTTATATGGATGAGCTTGCCTCCTTCATTGGGGCAAAGCCCAACATCCCATGGCTGTTTCTCACAGATCCAAAGTTGGCATTGGAGGTCTACTTTGGCCCTTGCACCCCATACCAGTTTAGGCTGGTGGGCCCAGGAAAGTGGCCAGGAGCCAGAAACGCCATCCTGACCCAGTGGGACCGGTTACTGAAACCTATGACGACAAGAGTGGTTGGGAGTCCTCTGAAGCCTTGCTTATTTTGCAACTGGTTCAGACCTGTTCTTATTTCTGTTGTATCAATTGCTGCTCTCATTGTGTTGTTCTAGCCATCATTCTATCTAGGATTCTGAACATTACTAACAATACCTGGAAAGAAGCTTCACTATATAAAAATTAAGAATTTCACACCTTCTATTTTCCTATTCAGTGGGCATTAGTAAGACAGTACTATCTCTAGGCTTCTAAATAAGCCCATATGAGAATCATGTCATGATCTAAAGAGCATTTATCATTTCCCCTTAACTTTCACTAACATTGCATAATTCTATAACATTTCCATAACATTTTATAGTTAGATATATGCTTTTTAACTTAACTCATCTGAAATATTTGACATGATTCCTTTTCTCCTATAACAGTCTTTGAAATACGTATTTCAAATCTAAACAGTGAGTAAATAAAGCAGAATAGTCACAATATGATAGTCTCAGCCTAATTTTACAAACTATTCACCAGGATCAAGCGGCGAATTTGGTTATTTGACTATTATATTCTATTTTTGTTTTCTGCTGTGTCCTCCAGGCAATTCCTCCTGTTCCCTGGCCAAGACAAGTAGCATGAAGACCCTGTCTATAATGAAAGTTAGCAAGAAGTAACTCATTTTATTTATATTTTCAATAAAGAAGCAAACTTTCACATGTAGCAGCAAGATAAGGACAACAACAACAATGAGTGGAGCACCAAATATACCTTTTAACTGAATGGAAAGTCATAAAAAATTAAATCTTTAGCCAAAGCTGTGACCCAAGTCTAATAAAACCTGATATGGATCATATAGAATTATATCCCTTGTGGAATGTAGTACCAAAATAAATCTAAAATGTTATTTTTAAAGTATTACTACATGTTACAATTAAATTTTGATAATTAAAAATGTTTACATTTGACATTATGGAGCAGATAAAATAATCCATTAGCATCATCAGTTACCAGGGGGTTCTTCATATTGTTAAACTCTATATTTCTTACTACACCTTCAATTTTTTTCCAAACAAACTTTATTATTTTTTAAAAATGTGTTATACTTGGTTATGAAGGAACAGACACAGATTTGGGGGAAAACACTCTTGTATCTTTCTTATCCACTATTCCTTTCTCTATTATGCTTCTTTAGATAGAATACTTACAAAACCCTGGAACCTGTCAAATCTCTACCAGTTCCTAATAACCACACAAAAAGTCATGCTAGGCTCAGAAGTCAGCATAGGCTAAGCAGGACAGCCCCTTTAACCTGTCAGAGACTGAAGACACGCCTATACCTTCATCTGTAGCTAGAGCCAGTAGAGCAACAAGAGGAGAAGGAGACCACGTTTTTCTCTAACACTTTCTACTTTTCTTTTTTTAATTCTCTTTGTATTTTAATCTTCAGAGCTAAGATTTACTATGGATGCTGTTGTACACAACTTTAAAGCATTCCCTTTTCTTAACTGTTTAAGTCAATAGACATGAGCTAGTGAAGGACAGGGAAACCTGGTGTGCTGCAGTCCATGGGGTTGCAGAGTCGGACACGACTGAATGACGGAACAAAGCAGAATAGCATTCTGCTTTGAAGTTCTTACAAGATGTGAAATATTCCTAAATTACCAAGCAACACAGAACTTTTCTGGAAACCCTATAGCCTAAATGGAATCAAGTAAACAAATTAAATATAGCACATAAAATTTATTTTGTTGAAGTTATAAATACTAGTGCACAAAATAAACTGAAGACTAAAACTGATATAATACAGTTTCTATTATTCTTCCTCATATGATTCTTTAAGTTTTGTAAACATTAATTGGCTCATGAAGGATAGAATATTCTTCCTAAATTATTATAGCCAACATACTCTTTTTACTTTTTAAAATTAATTTTTATTGGAGTATAGAAACTAACAAAGTTGTTAGTTTCTACTGTACAGAAAAATGAATCACTGATATATATACACATATATCCCCTCCCTTTTGGACTTGCTTCCCATTCAGGTCACCACAGTGCATTAAGTAGAGATATACTCTCTTAATAGTCCTATTAACATCAATCTATTCCCATAACAAGCGCTTCCCAGGTGGCTCAACAGTAAAGAATCTGCCTGCCAATGTAGGAGACTCAGGAGACATGGGTTCGATTACTGGATCAGGAAGATCTCCTGAAGGAGGAAATGGCAATCCACGCCAGTATTCTTGTAGGAGAATCCCATGAACAGAGAAGTCTGAGGGGGGCGCTACAAGTCCACAGGGTCACAAAGAGTTGGATATGACTGAGCATGTTCACACACATACCCATAGGAAACTGAACTATTGCAGTGTCTTAATTAATTTGTACATAACATTAATGATTCTCAACTATTCGTTGATAAGACTAAATGTGTGCATGTATTTCAACTGACTTAGAGAATTTGAACATATGAAGCACAGAAGATTATTTTCACTCCCAGTTTCATCTAGAAATTCTTACCTGTTCTTTAAAGTACATCAGTTCAGTTCAGTTCAGTTCAATTGCTCAGTAGTGTCCGATTCTTTGCGACCCCATGAATTGCAGCACGCCAGGCCTCCCTGTCCATCACCAACGGAGTTCACCCAAACTCATGTCCATCGAGTCGGTGATGCCATCCAGTCATCTCATCCTCTGTCGTCCCCTTCTCCTCCTGCCCCCAATCCCTCCCAGCATCAGAGTCTTTTCCAATGAGTCAACTCTTCACATGAGGTGGCCAAAGGACTGGAGTTTCAGCTTCAGCATCAGTCCTTCCAAAGAACACCCAGCACTGATCTCCTTTAAAAGGGACTGGTTGGATCTCCTTGCAGTCCAAGAGACCCTCAAGAGTCTTCTCCAACACCACAGTTCAAAACCATCAATTCTTCAGCACTCAGCTTTCTTCACAGTCCAACTCTCACATCCATACATGACTACTGGAAAAACCATAGCCTTGACTAGACAGACCTTTGTTGGCAAAGTAATGTCTCTGCTTTTGAATATGCTCTCTAGGTTGGTCATAACTTTCCTTCCAAGGAGTAAGTGTCTTTTAATTTCATGGCTGCAGTCACCATCTGCAGTATTTTGGAGCCCCCAAAATAAAGTCTGACACTGTTTCCACTGTTTCCCCACCTATTTCCCATGAAGTGATGGGACCAGATGCCATCATCTTCATTTTCTGAATGCTGAGCTTTAAGCCAACTTTTTCACTCTCCTCTTTCACTTTCATCAAGAGGCTTTTTAGTTCCTCTTCACTTTCTGCCATAAGGGTGGTGTCATCTGCATATCTGAGGTTATTGATATTTCTCCCGGCAATCTTGATTCCAGCTCGTGCTTCTTCCAGCCCAGCATTTCTCATGATGTACTCTGCATAGAAGTTAAATAAGCAGAGTAACAATATACAGCCTTGACGTACTCCTTTTCCTATTTGAAACCAGTCTGTTGTTCCATGTCCAGTTCTAACTTTTGCTTCCTGACCTGCATATAGGTTTCTCAAGAGATATTAAAAATAAAAGCAAATAAACAAAAATTTTTTGTACAGCTGACAAAGCTATGCTGATTAAGTATGAAACTGACCTGCAGGATCACGGGATGATTGGCCACATCCAATTTCCATAATGGGAGGAAGGGCCTTGAAAGAGGTTTTGGCAATTCAGCCATTTAGAATTATCCAGCTTCTGAAACCAAGTAGTAGATTTTGGCCAAACACTGAGGTCAATGCCAATCTTCAGGGTATTTAACTACCAATCTTTTTCACTTTCTCTTTTCTGGCCTTTCATTTTCCTCTTTATCTTTCTCTCCTTTCTTCTCTGTTACCATTCTTTCTTCTTTTTACCTTTCTTCAACTTCTTTGTCTTCCTTCTTCCCCTTCCATCTTTCTTTTTCCTTTTCCTTCAGCAGAGATGGAGGCAGGACCACTCACTTCAGAGGACTCTTAGATCTTCCCACATGCTAACCCCAAACAGTCTTCCAAGAAGTGAGCATGCTCCCCTAGGCATAACCATGCTAGATGCTGTGATGAAAATGCTGAGTTAAATATCACCATTTCAGTCTATATTTAAATATCTTCGGTCAGGTACATAGTCTGGTATGTAACAGAGAACTGAAAAAAAAAAAAAATCTGACTTTGCTTTGAGCAAGCAGAAATACTTTTTATAGAAATCAAGTCTTTATGTTCTCAGTTGTCCAAGATTTTCAGAATTTTCTAGAATCTGCTATAATGTTAGAGTAATAATTAAAGTTTAATTAGTCCTCAGAATCACCCTTTGATACAGATGTTATCACCAGAGATTCTCAGAAGTCAAGAGAAGTCTATTTTTCTATATAAACATTTTTTTAATGAAGAAATGTCAAGAATACTATAAAAACTGTAATTTATATTAAAAGGTTATATAGAAAAAAGTAAAACTTTAGCACAAAAGAATATAATGCAATATTGCATATACAGTCAAAAGATAATTACAGGTTTTATTACTAAAATAGGGATTTATAATACCCTACCTGTACCCTAAGATTCAGTTGCAAGTTCAATCTTTAAAGATAGAAAATTTCTTTCAGTTCTATCATAGTGAATTTCATTTGGAGACAACACTAAAATGATGTGTGAGGCCCTTTATGAATATAAGTCTTGGACTAAGTGGTCTCTCTGATGGCCCTTCTAATCAGGATCTTAAAAGTCAATGGCCCTCAATACAATCCAATACAATATCACCCATTTAATAGTAAGTGTTTTGCAATGCTCTACCTACAGTCCTGAAATGACACTTAATAGACAATACAACCTATCTACACACATTAAAAAATATGTCAATCACTGTGGCCTCAGTTGTAGTGTATAGGATCTCTTTGCATTCACATACACTGGGTTTCAAAAGTTGTTTGAAATATTGGAAAAGTCATTGAACAGGATTTTAAATGGTTTCTAATATCTGAAAAGAACTGAGAAAAAGAGCCTCCCTGGTAGGCCAGATGATAGAGAATCTGCTTGCAGTGCAGGAGACCTGGGTTCAGTCTCTGGGTTGGGAGATCCCCTAGAGAAGGGAATGGCTACCCACTCAAATATTCTTGTCTCATCCTAAATGAAGCAAAATCACCCCTAATAAGAATCATTATATAATGATTGAAAAAAATCTGAGTCAAAGATCATAATCCAGTATTATACACTCATCCAGAAAGAACACAGTTCAAATCCAAAGCCACATCATATGACATCTATCCAGTACATTGTTTCAGCATGTCACAATTGCCTCTTTATCTGGAATGGTTTTTCAGGGTCACATCTGACCTTTCTGTGTCTTGTCCAAGATCTATTTATCTTTGCAGACACAGAAATCATGCAGCACATATTTCTCCTCAATACAAATAATATACAAATCATAGTCCAACTTGCTGACATTGATAAGTGATATTCAGTTCAGTTCAGTTCAGTCGTTCAGTCGTGTCCAACTCTTTGTGACCCCATGAATCGCAGCACGCCAGGCCTCCCTGTCCCTCACCAACTCCCAGAGTTCACTCAAACTCATGTCCATCGAGTCAGGGATGCCATCCAGCCATCTCATCCTCTGTCGTCCCCTTCTCCTCCTGCCCCCAATCCCTCCCACCATCAGAGTCTTTTCCAATGAGTCAACTCTTCGCATGAGGTGGCCAAAGTACTGGAGTTTCAGCTTCAGCATCAGTCCTTCCAATGAACACCCAGGACTGATCTCCTTTAGGATGGACTGGTTGGATCTCCTTGCAGTCCAAGGGACTCGCAACAGTCTTCAACACCACAGTTCAAAACCATCAATTCTTTGGTGCTCAGCTTTCTTCACAGTCCAACTCTCACATCCATTCACAACCACTGGAAAAACCATCGCCTTGACTAGATGGACCTTTGTTGGCAAAGTAATGTCTCTGCTTTTCAATGTGCTATCTAGATTGGTCACAACTTTCCTTCCAATTAGCTATGTATAACCAGCTCTTTGTATTGACGTCCTATGAGGAGTGGCTGGACTCTCTTTTATTTGAAGTACTTATATAACCATTTACAAATTTTCTATGTTTATACATAACACTGCCTACGTGATGTATTATCTGGCACATAGATAGGCATCTCAAACATAAAACTACTAAACCCCACTCTTCATTTTTCGCACCATTAACACACATATATACCCCAAACTTGTTCCTCCCTCAGCCTTATTCACCCTGGTAATAAGATGTCTAAGTAGTCAGTTTCTCAAGCCAAAAACTAAAGCATGATCCTTGATTCTTTTCTTTGCCTCCTGTATTAGTTTGCTAGAACTGCCATAACAAAATACATGAGATTGACTGGCTTAAACAACAGGAAGATATTTTCTCACCATTCTGGAAGCTAGAAGTCTGAGACCAAGTTGTCAGCAGGGTTGGTTTCTTCTAAAGTCTTTCCTATGCTTGTAGACAGCCATCTCTCCTCCCTCTGTTATCACATGGTCTCCCCACTTTGTGTGCCTGTATCCAAATCTTCTCTCCTTATAAATACACAGATCATCCTGGACTTGGCCCATACTCAAACCTCATTTTAAACCAGTTACCTCTTTAAAGACCCTGTCTCCAAACACAGTCACAATCTGAGGTATTGGGGCTTAGAACTTCAATACAGAAATTTGAGAGGGGACACAATTCAGCCCTTAGCACCTCACTACCTTCCTACCTGTATCATCAGCAGATGTTTGTACTTCTCTCTACCTCCACAGCCTCTGCTTTGGTCCAAAACACCATTAACTCTTAACCATCACTCTAAGAGCCTCCCGAGTAGTCTCTTTGCTTCCAGTCTTGCATCCTAACATTCCAATTTCTATGCAGCAGCAAGAGTGATCTTTCTCAAACACATATAGGATCTTATTACCCCCAAGATTAAGTCCCCACAATAGTGAGTCATTATAATTAGAATACAACACAGAATCCACTAAAGCCTTTGTGTGGATTACACTGTGGAAAATTCTTAAGAGGATGAGAATACCAGACCACCTTACCTACCCCTTACGAAACCCACATGCAGGTCGAGAAGCAACAGTTAGAACCATACAGGGAACAATGGACTGGTTCAAAATTGGGAAAGGGGTACGTCGAGGCTGTATATTATCATCCTGCTTATTTAACTTATATGCAGACAATATCATAAGAAATGCTGGGCTGGATGAATCACAAACTGGATTCAAGAGGGCCAGGAGAAATATCAACAGTCTCAGATATGCAGATGATACCACTTTAATGGCAGAAAGCAAAGAGGAACTAAAGAGCCTCTTAATGAAAGTGAAAGAGGAGAATGAAAAAGTTGGCTTAAAACTCAGCATTCAGAAAACTAAGATCATGGCATCTGGTCCCATCACCTCATGGTAAATAGATTGGGGGAAAAAAGGAAATGTAATAGACTTTATTTTCTTGGCCTCCAAAATCACAATAGATGGTGACTGCAGCCACAAAACTAAAAGATGGTTGCTCTTTGGAAGAAAACTATGACAAACCTAGGCAGCATATTAAAAAGCACAGACATCAGTTGGCTGACAAAGGTCCCTATAGTCAAAGCTATGGTTTTTCCAGTAGTCATATACGGATGTGAGAGCTGGGCCATAAAGAAAACTGAGTGCCGAAGAATTGATGCTTTCAAACTGTGGTATTGCAGAAGACTCTTGAGAGCCCTTTGGACAGAAAGAAGATCAAATCAGTCAATCCTAAGGAAAATCAACCCTGAATACTCATTGGAAGGACTGATGCTGAAGCTGAAGCTCCAATACTTTGGCCACCTGATGCAAAGAGCTGAGTCACTGGAAAAGATCCTGATGCTGGAAAAGATTGAAGGCAGGAGAAGAAGTGGATGACAGAGGATGAGATGGTTTGATGGCATCACCAACTCAATGGATATGAGTTTGAGCAAATTTCAGGAGATGGTGAAGGACAGGGAAACCTAGTGTGTTATAGTCCATGGGGTTGTGAAGAGTCAGAGATGACAGTGGCTGAACAATGAACAACAACAAATGGAAAGAAACCCATGTTACTAATTTATGAGGCTAATCAACTTGTTATCTAAAGTACAGAAGTACATGGTTGCCCTTGTTTCTTATTATTACCATCCTCATCCAGATAGCATTCCCTGTATTTTTAGGACATCACACTGTTCTCCAAGGGCTTTCAAATTTACTTTATCATCCTCTTTTCATGAACACATGAGCAGTATGTAAGCTTACCAGGATAGTCTCCACATCTATATTGCAGATGAGGAAATAAATATACAGAGAGCTAGTGGCAGAGCCAAGAATCTTTCAACCCCCTGGCAAGGTACAGGTTAATTCTTTGACAAAAATAGAAGGAAAGCAACTGTAGTCTACAAGCCCAGTTCTCTGTTGACCATTTTTCTAGGGTTAAGATAACACCATTAAACAAAGGAAATTCTGACTACCTTTTCCAATCTTAAGATGGTTCCTACAGCACTCAAACCTTTTCTTATAGACTTTGTACCTACTGTATTCATGACTGCTGTTCACAAACTCAGTTATTAGACTTAGCTATGGAGGAAGCCCTGAAAATAAACAGCTTACTGAATTGGAAACATAAGTTGGTCAGAATAATTGCCCTTTTATTCTTGCCAAAAGGATTAAGTTGTAATAGTATACCCCACGTGGAAATGTAAAGCATCTTGCTTGTTATGTAACTATGTGGGAGTCTGGTAAACAGAGGTTTCAACTTTGTGTTGAGTCCATGCCACAGATATGTAGAAAGTCCAAGGCACTCCCTGACACTGGGAGAAACTATAGAGGCAATGGGGTTTGCTTTGGAGTTACAAGATTTCCCTTTATGCTTTTGTGCTCCTTGGTATATTTGCCATGTTATTCCAATACCCACTGCTTTCATACTTCTCCTACTTTCGCACTAACCTCAACAAAGAATCTGTAATTCACTCTCATTAAGGATTACTGAAAACAGCTGACAATGTCATCTCTGCTGAGATGTATATTTCAACATCTCATTTACACGATTAGTACTTTAATTCTGTTCTGTACATTTTTATTGGAGTATAGTTGATTTCCATACAGTCAAGGATATGTATGGTCTTCCCAGTGGTCATGTACAGTTGTAAGAGCTGGACCGGAAAGCAGGCAGAATGCAAAACAACTGATGCCTTAGAACTGTGGTCCTGGAAAAGACTTCTGAAAGTCCCTTGGACAGCAAGGAGATCAAACCAGTCAATCTTAGCAGAAATCAACCCTGAATAGTCATTGGAAGGACTGATGCTATAGCTGAAACTCCAGTATTTTGGTCATCTGATGCAAAGAGTTCACTCAGTGGAAAAGTCCCTCATGCTGGGAAAGATTGAGGGCAGAAGCAGAAGATGGCTGGAAGACATCACTGATGCAGAGGAAGTGAACTTGAACAAACCCCAGGAGATGGTGAGGGACAGGGAGAACTGGCATGCTGCAGTCCGTGGGGTCACAAAGAGTCAGACATGAGTGGGCAACTGAACAACAACAACTGATTTACATTATTGTGCTGGTTTCAGGTGTACAACAAAGTGAATCAGTTGATATTCAAGAGGACGGCAAGGTGGTGATTTCTTGCTCGTAGCAATAATGAAGACAAGACAGTGAGTTTCCAGGTGGTAGCAATAGTCAAAGTCTTACAAATGGTTCCAAAAAACACTGTGATTCAATATAGTCTAACCATTTGAGTAAGACTCCAGCCAGAAGTAGATGGTATGAAAAAATCCAGCTACTGAATGGAAAAAAGGGATTATAGATAAGAACCAGACAGGCTCTCAGAGTCCCACTCAAATGGCCTGGAGACCAGATTAGGGAATCAGTTCTAATGAGGTGGATGAAACTGGAGCCTATTATACAGAGTGAAGTAAGCCAGAAAGAAAAACACCAATATAGTATATTAATGCATATATATGGAATTTAGAATGATGGTAACAATAACCCTGTATATGAGACAGCAAAAGAGACACTGATGTATAGAACAGTCTTTTGGACTCTATGGGAGAGGGAGAGGGTGGGATTATTTGGGAGAATGGCATTGAAACATGTATAATATCATATATGAAACGAGTCGCCAGTCCAGGTTCAATGCACGATACTGGATGCTTGGGGCTGGTGCACTGGGACGACCCAGAGGGATGATACAGGGAGGCAGGAGAGAGGAGGGTTCAGGATGGGGACACATGTATATCTGTGGCGGATTCATGTTGATATATGGCAAAACCAATATAATATTGTAAAGTTTAAAAATAAAATAAAATTTAAATAAATAAATAAATAAAATTTTATGATTTTAAAAACAAAGAGGGTAAAAGTCCAGTCATAAGACAAAGGATTAGTCCAGGGTACTCCAAGAAGCATATACCAAGACAGGACTAAAGGAACAACTTTGTTCCAAACTAACTAGACGGTTTACATTTCACTCTCTGAATAAACCTATGTGTGTTCTAAGTCACTTCAGTCATGTCTGATTCTTTGCAACCCTATGGACTATAGATCACCAGATTCCTCTGTCCATAGGGATTCTCTAGGCAAGAATACTGGTGTGCGTTGCCACACCTTCCTCCAGGGGATCTTCCCAACCCAGGGATCAAACTCACATCTCTTATGTCTCCTGTATTGGAAGGCAGATTCTTTAACACTAGTGCCACCTGGGAAGCCCCCTTCATGCCTACAGATACAGTTATCTTTATGCTTGGAGTCTAAGCATCTTTCAAACCCATCTTAAATCTAAACTCTTTCCTCCTGAGTCAGACTTTTTACCTGTTCCCCTGGAACATGCTGAGGTCTAACTCTGATTATGAATCTAAAGGCAACAAGGGATAGATAGGGGTAGATCTTGAGGATAATAGCCATCCTTTCACAGTTATTACAGGATCTTTAAGCATCCTCAGATATGGAAGATAGGCTGCTTCCAGGAGTAGAGTGACTTACAAGTACAAGATTCTCAACTTCATTGAAAGACTTGATGAGGCTGAGGACTCAGCTAATGTTATGATTCTGAAACCTACAAAAGTAAAATTTGCTCTGATTTCCAGCAAGATTACCACTGAAGCTAAAAGAAATAAGAGGTTCTTTTAGGTCCACCACAGAAGCTCTGCCTCTCTGACCATTCACTGAGCCCAGAGTCTAAAGACCTAAGCCTGTCATTTTCCTTCTTAAGCACTTCAGTTTCTTCAGAAGTAGCCATCCCTCCACTTGACCTTTTGAGCATCTTTGTTGCCACACAAGTAAGCATAAGAGCCACTTGTTCCTACAAGGCACTTGCTTTAGTACACAATTTGCCACAATCAAACATACGTGATATTATGGTTAGTTGTGATACCACCATTTTCCATGGATTACTGCATCCCAATTCACAGTTGTCAAAGGGCTCAACACTACACTGAGATCTAAGGACATGACCAAGCCAGCTCCCAAATGTCATTTTTAAGTGTTTTTTTTATTGGACCATTCCTGACAGCAACTTTTGTATTAGTCACTACCCAGTCACCATTTATTTTCACATAAAGAATATAATATTAAAAATTGTTGGCGAGATACTAGAAACCCTAAAGAACAAAAAGAGGATACAGAATATCATAGAGGTAGTAATTGCAGAAAGGGCTACCACCTCCAGGCCCAAGAGACAAAGGGAAGAGACTGGGATGATTGGAACTTAGAAGCTTAAAGGAAAATTGCAGGCCTGAGATTGCACCTCTGAGGAGGGTGCCAGCTGGCTACTGTTGGCTCTTTGAAGCAGCATGTAGAAACTGGCTCTACGAGTATTAGAACAACTGTAATCTGGAGCTGGCTATGGAACCAGTATATTGCTACAGTAGTGCTGACAGGAACAGGAAGCAAATAGAAAGGAGTAAGTCCCTTCTCTTCTAGGTTCTAAACTCCCCCAGACAAGGAGCCAGCTGGCAAAGAAGAATGAGGTTTGCAGAGTCCCAGGCCCAGAAAGTAGAGCAGAAAAGAACAGATTTGATGAAAAGACAACCTACTGAATGGGAGAAAATATTTGCCAATGATATGAATGATAAGGGATTAATATCCAATGTATATAAACAGTTCATACAATTCAGTATTAAATACAACCTGGTTTAAAAATGGGCGGAAGAATTGAATAGGCATTTTTCCAATGGGGAAATACAGATGGCCAATAGGCACATTAAAAGATACTCAACTGATTCACACTGTTGTTATAACAGAAACCAACATAGCACTGTAAAGCAATGAAAAAAATTTTTTAAAGATACTCACTATCACTAATCTTCAGGGAAATGCAAATCAAAACCACAGTGAGATATCACCTCGCACCTGTCAGAGTGGCTATCACCAAAACTCTACAAATAACAAATGTTGGCAAGAATGTGGATAAAAGGGAACCCTTATACATTAGTGATGGGAGAGTAAATTAGTGCAGCTACTGTGTAAAACAGCATGGACGTTTCTCAAAACACTAAAAACAGAACTACTATATGACCCAGCAATTCCATTCCTGGGTATATACAAGAAAAAAACAAAAACACTAAGGCAAAAAGATACATTCACCCTAATGTTCATAGCATCATTATTTACAATTACCAAAAGATAAAAGCAACCTAAGTGTCCACCAACAGGTGAATAAATAAAGAAAATGTGACATATATACAATGGAATACTACTCAGTCACCGAATGAAATTCTGCTATTTGCAGCAACATGGGTGGACATGGAAGGCATTATGCTAAGTGAGATAAGTCAGAGAAAGACAAGTACTGTATGATATCATTTATATGTGGAATCTAAAAACTTACAACAAACCAGTCAACATAATGTAAAAGAAGCAGACTCACACATATAGAGAACAAACTCGTGGTTATGGGTAGAGGGCAATATAGGGGTAGGGGAATGGCAGGTACAAATTACTGAGTGCAAGACAGGCTCAAGGATGTATTGTACAACATGAGGAATATAGCCAATATTTTTTAATAACAGTGAATGAAAATTAACTTTTAAATCATATAAAAATTAAAAACAATGACAAAAATTTTTAACGACTTTGAGTCAAAGGAAAATAATAATCAGCCAGCATTCTTTAAACCCATCCCAAATACCACTGCTGCTGCTGCTGCTAAGTCGCTTCAGTCGTGTCTGACTCCATGTGACCCTGTAGACGGAAGCCCAGCAGGCTCCCCTGTCCCTGGGATTCTCCAGGCAAGAACACTGGAGTGGGTTGCCATTTCCTTCTCCAATGCATGAAAGTGAAAAGTGAAAGTGAAGTCGCTCAGTCACGTCTGACTCTTAGCGACCCCATGGACTGCAGCCCACCAGGCTCCTCCGTCCATGGGATTTTCCAGGCAAGAATACTTGAGTGGGGTGCCATTGCCTTCTCTGTCAAATACCACACTTCCACCATAAAGCCTCTCAAGTTACTCGCATATAAATATTTGTTCTCTCTCATTTGAGTCAATATAGTAACTTGGTTTCCTTTTGGTGTCACTTGTATTTTTCCCTGAAGTAGATTTATGCTTGTACTTATCTTAATCTCTCCCCTCCCCACTGTCCTTCTCCTCCATACATGGACACATCCATGCTGGTTCGTGAATACTGAAACAGTAATTCACCTCTCTCCACATTCCCTGTGACTTCCCAATAACTAGTTGTATAGATTCACTGCCACATAGTAGGTATACATATTTTAATGAGTGACTAAGTTAGTGAATAAATTTAACTGATTGAGTATCAGTCTAGGGAAATCAGACTTGGATAACACTAGGGGTTTTTGAACATAGGACCATAATGTGTACCTAAATTTTAACAATATATTGCCTTGGTTAAACCAAATATCCTTTGAAGAAATAGAAGAAAATGGCCTCTTTGTGGAGTGATTGACCTAATTTCAAACTCAGGAAAATTCTCAGTATCTAATTCACTGCACCTTCCTCCTTATCCTCCTGGCCATGTCAGAAGGGAGATATATGAAAATTTCACAGACTTAAGTGGATCCAAAAACTGAAGCCAGTTTCACATAACACAACAAACAGAGACAACATATTTTGCAACCAGTAAGAAAAACAAACTAAAAAAAAAGCATCTGGTGTAGACTTATCTGAAAAGTTAAACAGAATATTATACTCAGAACAAAGGAAGGATGGCTCCAAGCATTCTTGTGGAAAGAGATGAAGTCTGTTCCAAATCCCAAGATACCAAAAAATACTTCTGGCAGATGAACTGAATCACTGTTCTGTGTTACTAATAAGAAAATATTCAGAATAGGGTCACCAAGTTAAATCAACATTTACTTATAGAGCTCCTACGGAATACCCAACTCTACTAGGTGTTGAGGAAGATAAAATTTAGGTGCACATTATAGTCTGTGATAGGAAATATCAAATCAGTCGAACGGAGGTAAGACTTAAAACTCATGAGACAAAAAAAAAAAAAACCTCATGAGACAATGAGCACACAACCCCAGAAGTCTCCAAGGTAAGGGAGTGTGAGACATCATATTTGACCTACAGGAAATCATCAGCAAAGTGTTTAGGTACTAGGAAGCCTTCTTGAGGAGACTGAAGTTTATTCAGGGTCTGAAAGATGCACAGGACTTGTACAGACCAAATGACGGTGGAAGAGTTCCTCCACCCCTGAATTTAGGGGCCTGCACCAGGAGAGAGCATGATCACAAGCAGAGAGATGAGAAGGAGTAGGGTGTATGTGATGGGCAGACAGGGTGTGTGCAGAGAAATGGTGGGATGGGTAGAGCAGGGCAGAGTGTGACTGCCAGCAGGAAATGATCTTCAACTCCTAAGAAGGGGCATGACATAATAGGTGCTTTGGGAAGATTAATTTCTCAAAGTCACTTGAAGTCCCAGCTTCAGAAGAATGGCCCTTGGGAAAGAGCAAAAGAAAGAAACAATGCTAGCCGCAGAAGAGCACTCAAAGAGAATGCAGTTGAGTCTAAGTTCATTCATTGGGACAGGCTGGGGCCAAGAAGGTAAAGTCGTCACTGAAGAAAGGAAAGGGGATACTGCCATTCTGACCCTTCAAACTTTCTTCTGACTGAACAGCTTTCTTCTCTGTGGCCCAAGGCCTCCCCTTAGATAACCCTGAGGGGTCACCTTCAAGGCAATTGCCATAAAATCTTGTGCTTGAAGGAAACTTCCAAGAAAGAGAAACCTAAATCTCTTTTCCTGTCTCCCTCTTCTATATTTGGCATAAACCAGGTAGAGCTAGACATCAGCTCAGGGAAAGGAGTAAGGGCGTAACTCTGTGGTCTGAGCAGTTCTGGAGATACAATGACATGAACCCCAGGGATCTAGAATCACAGTAAAGCAAGGCCTCTGGCTACAGTTGTGAGTCTCCCAAGACTCCATTAGGTTCAGCAAAATACAATAATGAGAATTACAAGATATGAAGTGATCTGGAAAATCTTCCCAAACCCTCACCTATTCTGCAATAATCAGCTTGTCTGTCAAGCATCAGTGCTTCTCACGCCTTATACAAGGCTCACAGTAAATTCTCTTATTCTCCCCCAGTCTCCAAGAATTCTAGTCTGCTTCCCAGGGAAGCCAGACAACAGGCAGCCTGTCCAAACTACTTCTGCTCTGTCCAGCATTCAAACTACAAACCACCTATGGAATTTGGAAAATGGAGAATTGAAGAAAGAGGAATGAAAAAGCTGGCTTAAAGCTCAACATTCAAAAAACTAAGATCATGGCATCCAGTCCCATCACTTCATGGCAAATAGATGGGAAAACAATGGAAACAGTGACAGATTTTATTTTCTTGAGCTCCAAAATCACTGCAGATGGTGACTACAGCCATGCAATTAAAAGATGCTTGCTCCTTGGAATAAAAGCTATGACAAACCTAGACAGCATATTAAAAAGCAGAAAAAAATAAAATAAAAAGCAGAGACATCACTTTGCTGATGAAGTTTCGTCTAGTCAGAGCTATGGTTTTTCTAGTAGTCATGTACGGATGTGAGTGTTGGACCATAAAGAAGGCTAAACGTCAAAGAATTAATGCTTTCAAACTGTGGTGCTGGAGAAGACTCTTGGGAGTCCTTGGATAGCAAGGATATCAAACCAGTCAATCCTAAAGAAAATCAATACTGAATATTCCTTGGAAAGACTTGATGCTGAAGCTAAAGCTCCAATACTTTGACTACCAGAAGCAAAGAGCCAACTCACTGGTAAAGACCCTGGTGCTGGGGAAAATTGAGGGCAGGAGGAGAAGGGGGCAACAGAGAATGATATGGCTGGATGGCATCATCAACTCAAAGGACATGAGTTTGAGCAAACTCCAGGAGAAGGACAGGGAAGCCTGGTGTGCTGCAGTCCATGGGGTGGCAAAGAGTCAGAAACAACTTAGTGACTGAACAACAATAACAACAATCCTTATATAGCTGGTTTGGCTTATACTTCAGAGGCCTCAAACAGTAGTAGTCTCTCCACAGTATCCCCTTGACCTAGAAGAGGAGGAACTGGGAGGCACTTCCTCAGCAACATCTCCTCACACTGGGGTCCCATGCTGCTTCTAGGCAGCTGTACTGGACAGAATTTAATATAACCCCATTTTAGCTCATCTTGGGAGGCTCACATTTGGCCCTCAAGAAACCATTACACACATTTTGTTGTAACACCCTCTGGGAGTGCAGGCCAAAGCCAACACAGAAGGTCCTTCCTAGGTAGCCAGCCAGAATCTGATCCTCTAGATTTCCCAGGCAGGAGGCAGGTAGACAAAGTTCCTCCCTCTAAGTGATCGAATGGAGCTCCTTTATGCATGTGGCAAGAAGGTCTTCTGATCCCGTCTCTTTGATGGAAAATGGACACAGAGCATACCTCCAGCTCTTTCCAGAGAGATTCATTTCAAGATTCTCTCTCAAGTTCCATTTTCTTGACACTCTTACACTTTCAGTTGCATCAGCTGAAACTTCCAATTTAACCTGGCTCTTAGCACCCAAATTAAATCAACTTTTGGACATTAGAGTCATATAGAACAATCTCTTAAGCAGTTTAAATGTATTTGCATTGTCTTTAGCTTACATTTTCTATCTTTGAAAAGTTTACTTTGATTTATTCAGTAGATTGGGCTTCCCTGGTGGCTCAGCAGTAAAGAATCTGCCTGCAATGCAGGAACCGCAGGAGACAGGGGTTCCATCCCTGGATTGGGAAGATCCCCTGGAGCAGGGCATGGCAACCCACACCAGTATTCTTGCCTGGAGAATTCCATGGACAGAGGAGCCTGGCAGGCTACAGTCTATGAGGTCATAAAGAGTCAGACACAACTGAAGAGATTTAGCATGCACTCATGCATTCAGTAAATCAACAGATTCAGAGAATGTTGGAAGGATGCTATTAATAGTTCAATTTTCTCATTTTACAGAGTAGAGATCTGAAGTCTTCTAAGAATTAACACAAAATATACAACCAAAGGGTAAATCACTGAGTATTTATTATATAGCCATTAGAGAAGAGTATGAATGTGTTTAGGGGTTCTAGAAATACAAAACTGGTTTCCAATTCTTTTTTTTTTTTTTTTAAATTTTTGACTGTGCTGGGTCTTTTTTGGAGCACATGGGCTTTTGCTAGTTGCGGTGCAAGGGCTTCTCTTGCTGGGGAGCACAGGCTGTAGGGTGCATGGGCTCAGTAGTTGCAGCATGTGGGCTTCTCTAGTTGTGGCACACAGGTTTAATTGCCCTATAGCATGGGGGATTTTAGTTCCCCAACCAGGGATTGAACCCTTGTCCCCTGCATTGGAAGGTGGATTCTTAACCACTGGACCACCAGGGAAGTTCCTGGCTTCCACTTCATACATAACCCCCTGTGCTAGACACTGCTCAGTGACATCGACCCACTCCTGTAGCGTCACTCCTGCATCCCAAGGATTTGAAGGTTCAAACTACACTTCTAAGACTTGTTTGCAGTTAAAGCTTGGATACAATTTAGGTTTTCCCATTGAGATAAACATCTGGACTTGTAAGGCAAAGGGAAGGAGAGGCTACATTTCTGTGACATGTTGGTAGGCAAACACGTTCCAACAGATGTGTTTACATCAGTCAGACTCCATACGTCACTTTTTGAAGGCATCTGTGGTAATAGCAGAAGTTTCCTGTCCTTTGGGTGGTAGCTCTAGTGATACAACCTTACAAGGCCTGTGGCAGTCCTCCAGTTTCTGCTCCTCTTGCCCTTTTATCTACTCCTTTTTTTGTGAAATAGAATAGTTTCTGCTTCCTGTTCTAAATCATGAGTGATATGCATATAGGCCACGAATATAAAATCTTAAAGATGGAAGGACCTTCTCTGAGGCATCAACTCTATAATTACCCAGCAAATCCCCAAACATCTACCTCCTAAATATCTCATATGTCCAATCTCTATTCTCCTTTCTGCTGACATTGCTCTAATTTAGGCCCCCCACATCTCTGCCTAGACTTCTGAAATAACCTCCTGGGTTTTGATATCCTCGATTGTGGTTATTGTCCATTCTAGTTTCCATGTGAATCTGATCTTTTCTGATCTTATCACTCCCTTGTGCAAAATTCCTGAATGCATCACCACAACCCAGAGGATGGTATCCAAACCCTTGAATGTAGCACTTCAATGCCCTTCATAATCTGGGACCTGCCTGATTAATTCATCTGCTATTCCCATCACCTTCAGTTCAGTTCAGTTCAGTTGCTCAGTCGTGTCCGACTCTGCGACCCCATGAGTCACAGCATGCCAGGCCTCCCTGTCCATCACCAACTCCCGGAGTTCACTCAGACTCATGTCCATCTAGTCAGTGATGCCATCCAGCCATCTCATTCTGTCATCCCCTTCTCCTCCTGCCCCCAATTCCTCCCACATCAGAGTCTTTTCCAATGAGTCAACTCTTCGCATGAGGTGGCCAAAGGACTGGAGTTTCAGCTTTAGCATCATTCCTTCCAAAGAACACCCAGGACTGATCTCCTTTACGATGGACTGGTTGGATCTCCTTGCAGTCCAAGGGACTGTCAAGAGTCTTCTCTAACACCACAGTTCAGTAATGTCTCTGCTTTTCAATACGCTATCTAGGTTGGTCATAACTTTCCTTCCAAGGAGTAAGCGTCTTTTAATTTCATGGCTACAATTACCATCTGCAGTGATTTTGGAGCCCAAAAGAATAAAGTCTGACACTGTTTCCACTGTTTCTCCATCTATTTGCCATGAAGTGATGGGACCAGATGCCATGATCCCATCACCTTACAGTTCAGCAACACTGAACTAATTGTAGCTTGTTCTATCTTGTTCTCTTTTTTGTGCATTTGCACATATTTTTCTTTCTATTTTATGTTCCTTGCCCATCATCTACCTAAGAAACCTCTATTCTTCCTTCAAGATTCAGCTTTCTTCTCACTTCCTCTTGAGGTTTCTCTCACTCCTCTTCCAGGTGGACCTAGATGTTCCTACCTGAGTGCGAGCACTCCACTGAATCATACTTCCACTGTGACTCTGATCACCTCTCTCCATTAGACTAAATATTTCTAGATGGTAAAACTGTTCTTTCCATCTTTGAGCCCCCAACAGACTACTACAATGCATGACATTGGAAGCACTCAGGGAAGTGGACAGAAGGGAAGGGGGGAAGAGTAGGAAGAAGGTATATAAAAACAGGAAAAGTGAGACGGGGACAGAGCCAACATTCAGTGACTTTGAAATTCTGCCTGTTTCAAACTTTGAAACTCATATTCTCCAAGAGTTAACTCATCTCATAAAGCCCTCCTAAATTTCTAGAAAATTGAGACTTTTTTTTCCACTGTTGGCCAAGCAAAACCTTTCATTATAGTCCAGGTGCATAGCCTTTGTTTACATATTCTATAATTCCAGAGCAAAAAAAAATGTTTAAAAACCATTATTCCTCTAATCTCCCAGGAGGTTTATTTTACAGCTTTAATAACCATATCATAGTTACTGCTTTATTTTTTGGAACTAGAACCACAGACTTCATTTTTGCCTTTACCTTTTTCCTTTCTTCCTCTGCCCCGCACCAACTTCCCTGCCCCTGTTCTCCTATGCCTACCACACTCAACCTTTCTCTTCCAAGTTTTCTCTTTCCAGTGCTCTACGTCATGAAAAATACAAGTAAAAAGGAATTTTTACTTTAAGAAAAATAACTCCTCCCCTTTCCCAATTTTTACATCAAAAGACATTCTTAAAAGCCATTCTCTTCTATGTTTAGAGAACTATAACTTCTCTGGGGAAAGAAGGTGGTTGATTAAGAGTAAGGCCACTTAGCGCCAAACATTCCAAGTAAGTATAAGTGATCTGTTATGGTAGGTTTTTATGTAGAAGGCTTGAATTCTTGTTCCAGTTCTTATACTTATAAACTCTGAGACCCTGAAGAAGTAATTTCTAAACTTCTTGGAATGACAGCCATTTCATTTGCAATTGAGAGCATTAGATAGATGATTTATAAGGTTCTTACTGCTCTGGGGTTCACTGGCTCTGCTATTTTTGGCATCTTGAATAACCAGAAGAAGTCAGATTCAGTATCTTACTATAGCAAAAGTGGTAAAAAAAAGAAAAAAGAGCATAAACATTTTTTTAGCATAAACTCTTAATGTATATCTATGTCTTCTTGAGTGTTAAGATGAGGATCGTGACATACAAACCTCAGCTGATTATTTCTACTGAAAAAAATTTAAGCATTTAGGGATATGTTCTGAAGAAGTTCTCTCCAGATCCTCCTACAGGCAACAATGGTGAAGAGAGTGGCCATCATTGGAGCTGGTGTCAGTGGCTTGGCCTCCATATGGTGTTGTCTGGAAGAGGGGCTGGAGCCCACCTGCTTTGAAAGGAGCAATGAAGTTGGAGGTCTGTGGGAATTCTCGGTGAGTAAGACAATAGAAAGTGATGGGTTTACACTGCAAATCAAATGTGAACAGTTCTTTCAGACTTGATCACAATGCTCCAGATGCTCTGGAAACTAAAATCTTCTCTCTCCCATCCTACTCAAGTCCTATCATTTAAAACTATGTCATACCAGCAAGGCTTATCCTGAAGAGGGCTTCTCCAGCTCATTAAGTGTTGCCATCTACATGGCAGAGCCCAAATCTCTAGGCTTTTAAGGGGTAAAAGGGTCAGTAGTTAACAGAGCTTCCCCATGTAACTGAAAGATCCTGTGCCTATTGCTATTAAATCCTGAGAACATGGGCATGGGGGTGGGGGACTTGTGAAAAAGAAAAACCTAGACTGGGGTCAGAAGTCCTGAGTTCCAGTATCAACTCTGATTTTTTAAGCAGACAGATTTCAGGAAAGTCACTTTTTTTTTCCCACCCTTCAAATGCTCATTAGTCAAATGCAGGAGTTGAAAATTAAGTTTATTCTAACCTGCCTCCTAGTTATAGCAGGATATGATTTTTTAATTAATTCATGTCTATTAGGCACATATTATAAGTTATTATAAATGTTGATTGTGTGTGGCATGTACATGGATATTAAATACTCTTGTCAGGCCATATCCAGAGAGAAAAATGATTATCTCTGCCATTCGGTTCATTGCTAGAAAAACAATGTAATCAGGAAATATTCATTATAAACCCAATTCTTAAATTTCAAAAAACAGCTTTGGGAAACTTCCAGACTTTCTGTCCTGAACTTCTTAGCCATTAGGATTAGATATAGATGATACTTATTTGGCTTGAAGATATTCTAGCCACATCATTTATCTTGTAACCTCAGTCTGTCCTGATCTCTGTATTGTGGAACCTGCAACAATAGGTTGCTCTGGGGGTCCTATAACTCTGAAAATATTGCATGAAATACAGACCATAAATTTGTATTTTCCACTATGAAATAACCGATGTATTTTTTTTTATGAATTCAATTTTTAATTTACATTTTATTAAGGAGACATGACCAATTAATCTAAACCATGAAATGGTTGTTTACTGCCTTATTCAGTTCAGTTCAGTTCAGTTCAGTCACTGAGTCGTGTCCAACTCTTTGCGACCCCATGAATCGCAGCACGCCAGCCTCCTTGTCCATCACCAACTCCCAGAGTTTACTCAAACTCATGCGGGTCAAGTCAGTGACGCCATCCAGCCATCTCATCCTCTGTTGTCCCTTTCTCCTCCTGCCCCCAATCCCCCCAGCATCAGGGTCTTTTCCAATGAGTCAATCTTTGCATGAGGTGGCCAAACTATTGGAGTTTCAGCTTTAGCATCAGTCCTTCCAAAGAACACCCAGGATGGATCGCCTTTAAAATGGACTGGTTGGATCTCCTTGCAGTCCAAGGGACTCTCAACAGTCTTCTCCAGCACTATAGTTCAAAAGCATCAATTCTTTGGTGCCCAGCTTTCTTCACAGTCCAACTCTCACATCCATACATGACCACTGGAAAAACCATAGCCTTGACTAGATGGACATTTGTTGGCAAAGTAATATCTCTGCTTTTGAATATGCTATCTAGGTTGGTCATAACTTTCCTTCCAAGGAGTAAGCATCTCTTAATTTCATGGCTGCAATCACCATCTGCAGTGATTTTGGAGCCCCCAAAAATAATTCTGACAGTGTTTCCACTGTTTCCCCATCTATTTCCCATGAAGTGATGGGACCGGATGCTATGATCTTAGTTTTCTGAACCTTGAGCTTTAAACCAACTTTTTCACTTTCCTCTTTCACTTTCATCAAGAGGCTTTTGAGTTCCTCTTCACTTTCTGCCATAAGGGTGGTGTCATCTGCATATCTGAGGTTATTAATATTTCTCCCAGCAATCTTGATTCCAGCTTGTGCTTCTTCCAGCCCAGCATTTCTCATGCTGTACTCTGCATATAACTTAAATAAGCAGGGTGACAATATACAGCCTTGGCGTACTCCTTTTCATATTTGGAACCAGTCTGTTGTTCCATGTCCAGTTCTAACTGTTGCTTCCTGACCTGCATATAGGTTTCTCAAGAGGCAGGTCATGTGGTCTGGTATTCCCATCTCTTTCAGAATTTTCCACAGTTTATTGTGATCCACACAGTCAAAGGCTTTGGCATAGTCAATAAAGCAGAAATAGATGTTTTTCTGGAACTCTCTTGCTTTTCCAATGATCCAGCAGATGTTGGCAATTTGATCTCTGGTTCCTCTGCCTTTTCTAAAAAACCAGCTTGATCATCTGGAAGTTCATGCTTCACGTATTGCTGAAGCCTGGTTTGGAGAATTTTGAGCATTACTTTACTAGTGTGTGAGATGAGTGCAATTGTGCAGTAGTTTGAGCATTCTTTGGCATTGCCTTTCTTTGGGATTGGAATGAAAACTGACCTTTTCCAGTCCTGTGGCCACTGCTGAATTTTCCAAATTTGCTGGCATATTGAATGCAGCACTTTCACAGCATCATCTTTCAGGATTTGAAATAGCTCAACTGGAATTCCATCACCTCCATTAGCTTTGTTCGTAGTGATGCTTCCTAAGGCCCACTTGACTTCACATTCCAGGATGTTTGGCTCTAAGTGAGTGACCACACCATCGTGCTTATCTGGGTCATGAAGATCTTTTTTGTACAGTTCTTCTGTGTATTCTTGCCACCTCTTCTTAATATCTTCTGCTTCTGTTAGGTCCATACCATTTCTGTACTTTATCGAGTCCATCTTTGCATGAAATGTTCCCTTGGTATCTCTAATTTTCTTGAAGAGATATCTAGTCTTTTGCATTCTGTTGTTTTCCTCTATTTCTTTGCATTGACTTATTAGAAGTAATTAAGTGCTGCTTGAGCATCTATTTTGACAGAGTTTTGTACTAAGTCCTGGGATGACAAATATGTGTCATAACCACTTTATGTAAATGGTTTCTACTTCATTTGGTGTAGCAAGCTTTAATAAAGGTCCACAATCTTGTGACAGAAAAACTCATTTAATAGCAAAACCTGTCCTGAAGTCATATGGTCAGGAAACATGATTGAACTGATACGATGCTATATATATGGTCTTTGTCCAACTCTGTGTTTTGCTGTAATAATTTTATTACATTTGATGATAAGGTGTTGCACCAGATCTCACTAGAAATATTAAGGAAAAACTTCAAAAATCTACAAATTCCAAAATGTTAATATATCTGGTCCTAAGAGTACAAACAAAAGATTATATAGTCTTTTATATATATATATAATATATATATATATATAAAACACTTTTAAGTTAAAGTTTATAACAAGATAGCCTGTGGTGACTGTTAGTTAAATAAACAAGTGCCTTGAGATTTAGATGAGGCTGGACTCCTAAAATACTAGCAAGTCAAGAGAAATTTCCTATAGGGATAACACTTAGCTGAGACTTGAAGGATGTTCTCAGATGAGAAACGTAAAGAACCATCATGTGACACAGCTCCAGAAAGAGGGGCATTCCCAACAGTACAGACACCAACAGTGTGCCAGCATCAGGTGGGAAAGGCTTCTAGGTAGCAGTGATCAGCAATCCATGAAAGGTGCAGGGAAGGCAATGAATACAGTGTGTCCACGGATCTATAACTTAACCAGTACAGCTAGATCAGAAAATTGATTTTAGGAAGCACTAGATGATAGATCAATATGATTCAAAGTCAGACTCTGGGTTATCCACAAGAGGGAAAGATATCTTTTTCATAAAGTCATTGTGTATAAGCAGAATTATTCTCAAAAGCCCTGTGGGAGTATGTTGCTGCTGCTGCTGCTAAGTCGCCTCAGTCATATCTGACTCTGTGCGACCCCATAAATGGCAGCCCACCAGGCTCCCCCGTCCCTGGGATTCTCCAGGCAAGAACACTGGAGTGGGTTGCCATTTCCTTCTCCAATGCATGAAAGTGAAAAGTGAAAGTGAAGTTGCTCAGTCGTGTCCAACTCTTAGCGACCCCATGGACTGCAGCCTTCCAGGCTCCTCCGCCCATGAGATTTTCCAGGCAAGAGTATTGGAGTGGGGTGCCATTGCCTTCTCCGTGTGGGAGTATAAACATATACAAATATTCTAAACTTTAGCCCTCTCCATACACCCCACTTCTTCCTTCTTTTCTAAGAAAAGTTCCTTGGTATGCTGTATTATCAGAGAGGAATTTTTGAAAAGTGTGTTACATTAATCTTTTATCTTGCAAGTTCTGTCATGTAGAAGGTATTCTGGAAGAGAGAAACTTGAGAATTCTGCACTTTTCTCTGTGTGCTTTTTCTGTAAAATAAAAACCAAATGGGATTTAAAAACCAGCAGGCTGAATGTGAGTGTGTCTTAAATTTTATACACTCTAATATAGGACCTCATGACCTCAAAAGATTCTGTGTGCCTATAATAAAAGGTTGCTCAACAAGCCACATACAATAGGTCATTTGGATTCCAAAGGGAAAAGTATTGAACCAGAACTATCTGAATGAATGAACACTCATTCATTCCTTTATTCATTCAGAAAATGCATATTTGAGTTCATTATGCATAGGGTACTACATTAGGCATAGCTGCAAAGAAGAGGTAGAGCAGGCATGCAGTATTCTAAAAGCGGAGAGAAAAGAAGTCTTAGAGTAATCATAATACAAATGAATAAACAGAATATGATTAGGATAGTAAATACAATTAGAGCTTGGTGAAAGTAGAGATGACTTCCAGTGGGTGGGATGGAAGATAAGGAAAGGCAAGAGACAGGGACAACTTTTGAGCTAGATCTTGAAGGTTTATCTAAGCAAGCTTGCTTAGATATAAGCAAAAATGGGATTGATAAAATGGGAATATGAAAGATGATCAACCAGACTGCTAAAATGCATGCACAATAGTTTTGAATTAGTCTCTGACCTTGCCCTCAAGTTACTTATGTTCTAGTGGGGATGATAGGAGATGGACACAATTACAACCCAAGACAGACAATGCTAACATGCCCCATAGCATGACATCTTGTCCTAGACATCTAGGTCTAGGACAAGCTCTCTCAGCCAGTGGGGAGCATCTGAGCTTAATTTCCTCCCTACTGGCTCAAACCACCCCACATATTTAAATAATAAAAATATGAACTCTCTGGAACTAGTTAGTGTCTGTTGTTACATAATATTTTTATTTTCCTCTGTTTGTAGAACAGTCTTTTAGGGAAAATTCTAAGGAGCTATAGGGAACATAGTCTTCTCTTCTTGTGTTAAGTTCGGCTGGAGTCCAGTGGTGAAAGAGTCTAGTAATTCATTAATGATGGAAATAATTCATGGTCTTATCACCTCTCAGAGCAAAATCATACATTTTTTAAACCAGTCTCCAACCCACAGCTCAGCCCTCCCTTTAGTGGGCAGCTTAGAAAACTCTTTCTCACAAACATTAACACAAGTTACTGGCTAGGGGTGAACAGTGACAGACCCAAACATGAGAACCCACCAAGGCAAAGCATTCACTCTTTCTCTGACCTTAGCAGAAATTTCCAAGTGTGGTTTAAAATGTTAAAATCTCTGGGCTTAGTTATCATGAGAAATGCAGCAACCATGAGTAGAGGAAGTTTATTTTTGTCACTTAAGGGGAAACAGTGAAGACTCAAGCAGCCCCCCAGAGACACAGTTCTCTCATTTGGGGTTGTTGGACTGGAGGGAGTTAGCTGTCTTGAATCCAGGAGCAATATAACATTTCATCTTTTTCCTTCCTTTCATGAGAATTCCTTCAAGATTTGGGGAAAGATGGCTTGCCAGCTTTTAGATGTACTTTCAAGGCAGCACATTTTGTGAACTTTTATCCTATTCTTGAAACAGAGAGGAAATGTTTGTTTTGAACTTAGCCTTCCACTGCTCCTCAAAAGAAGCCACTTTTCAATTACATGGTGGCTTTACTATAAGATGCCAAAATTTAACACCAGTTCTAAGACTTCTTGTTTCTTCTGTTTCTTTGGTGAGGAGTGAATGCCACTAGTTGGTGAGTTCAGGAATTCCTCAAACACAGAATTCATTTACACTACAGAAGTGGTCTTCAGGCTTGGTCCCTGGACCAACAGCATCAGCAGCACAGGGATCTTATCAGAAATACACATTCTCAGGCCTCAACCCAGACACAATGAGCCAGAAATTCAGAAGTGGGACCCAGGAAGAGACAGTCTAAGGAGCCCTTCAAGAAATGACTTCTTTAGAGAGTTCTATGGCTAGTGAAGAGAAGAGTTCACCGAATTCCATACAGCCAATCAAACAGGCTAAAAGCCACAGCATCCATTGGACATTTAATTATGTTCTTGAAAATGAGTGAGATCAGACCCAGTGCTGTGACTGGGGGGGAAAAAAAGAGCTAAACTGGAGCTAATCAGAGTAAAAGGACCAAGACGGAAGATTCACCAGCTCTGTGGCAGGTGTTGTTGAAGGCTTTCCTTTCCATGTCTTACAGACAGCACTCAATTTTTTTCATGTTGTTTTCTTTTTTTTAAACATATGGAAAAAGTTTCAATCAACTGAGCATTGAATAGTCACTTAGGGGAATACCATTCTTGGTTTCCTTTTTAAGCCTTATTATTCTTCTTCAGTTTGGTCGCTCGGTCATGTCCAACTCCTTGCAACTCCATGGACTGCAGCACACCAGGCTTCCCTGCCCATCACCAACTCCCGGAGCTTACTCAAACTCATGTCCATCAAGCCAGTGATGCCATCCAACCATCTATTCTTCTGTTGTCTTATTCTCCTTAGGACCATTCAGAAGAAGGCAGAGCCAGCATCTACAAGTCTGTGTTCACCAACTCTTCCAAAGAGATGATGTGCTTTCCAGACTTCCCATACCCTGACGATTACCCGAACTACATGCACCAAAGCAAGGTCCAGGACTACATAAAGACATTTGCTCAAAAGAAGAATCTTTTAAGATATATACAGTTTGAGGTAAGGACCTTATAACGTGTGCTGTTGACATCAATATGTTTAAGGATTAGAGGAAAAGCAGAGATACAGGGATACATTATCCTAGAAAATAGAGTCAAAGGTTTGGACACCTCACCAACCAACTGTTGGTTCAGATTATAAAGTACTCATGAATTGTTTTTATTTCTCCTTAAAACATGTTCTCCAAAGTCTCTAAGAACTTTCAAAACATCATAGAAAGTGGTGGAGGCAGCTGTACCAGCCTAATGAACCTTCCACCCTCACACACTTATGTTTTAGAAACAACCCCAAAGTCTCTAGTTCACACTTAGACTTCTGTAGGTCCAATGCCCAAGTTGTGATTCTAATAGATGTGGCATTTGTTAGAGATTCTGCCTTTAATAAGAGTGTAACAATGTAAAAGGATAATTTTATTGCCCTCATTCTTCACACACTTAGTCCCTTAGATTAGAAGCCTTACGAGTTATGGCATAGCAGCATTGTTTCCATAATTATAAGTAATTCTTCACATTTGTTTAGAACTCAACTTCAATCCATTAGTTATGTGCAGAGCACATATATATAGTGGGAAAAAAAAAAAGAAGCAAAATCATAAATTGGAACATTACTTAATATTTTATTTATTTATCTTATTATATTTTAAATAATTTTACTTATACCAAGCTCTGGGAGTTGGTGATGGATAGGAAAGCCTGGCATACTGCAGTCCATGGGGTCGCAAAGAGTCAGACACGACTGAGTGACTGAACTGAGCTGATATCAACATAACAGTCTTACAATGGAAGTGACTAATATTTCCAAAGGATAGTGTCCTTATATTGCAAAACAGAAATCAAGGATTGAAGCCTGAGATAATCTCATATTATTGGAGTAGATAGAAGAGGAAGCTAGAGAGGAAGAAGCCATGGATGTCAATGTAGGGTGACAGCAAGCAAATGATATGGCACCTTCATAAGATTCATAAGAATACTCACTGCAATATATCCCAAATCTACTAACTACATGCAAAAAAAATAAATATACCCCAGTGAGTAATTATTCTTGTGAAGTTTGAAGATTCACTGTGACTTCCTATTTTAATGCCTTTCCACACTATCCTCAATGAACATGAGAACACAGCAATTATTTTCTCCACAGAAATACTGCAAGGAACAAACAAACAAAAAACCTCATAGAACTGTAAATAGAAGCAATTTCTTTCTGGTTTTCTTTAAGACCCTGGTTACTAGTATAAAGAAATGTCCCAACTTCTTGATCACTGGCCAATGGGAAGTTGTTTCAGAAAAGGATGAGAAACAAGAATCTACTATTTTTGATGCTGTAATGATCTGTTCAGGACATCATGTGTACCCCAATCTACCAACGGATTCCTTTCCTGGTAAGTTTGGGAAATATATAAGAATCTTAAACACAAACATCATGGAATAAGATAGAGTTTTCCACAGATTGCACATAATAATCATTCTTAATGTTCCAAATATTTTTTTAAAAATTTGTCTGATGATATGTCAAATATACTCATCATTGGCCTCATCCTAAAAGAAACAAGGACTTGCAGGTCAGAGATTAAATGAAGACACAGGTCTGTAGAGAAGAAACTTGGGTCTTAAAATTTCATCTATATCCACATTTTGCAAATTAACTTTAAAAATCACAGTAAGTATGTAAGTATTTATGTGTGTGAGTGTGTAGTGATACATTTCATTACTCTGCAGAAGTGGCAAATAGCAAATAAATACATAAGCAACCTCCCTTCCTTTTTCCTTTCTTCATCTTTCTTCCTTCTTTCCTCCTCCTCTCTTCCCCCTCTCCTTCCTTCCTATCTTCCTTCCCTCATTCCTTCCTTCTTTCTTTGAAACAGGAATGCATCCCCTCAAAAATATTAGAGCTCATATGTCAGAGGCTGATGTTCATGAAAGTGAAAATGAAAGTCGCTCAGTTGTATTCAACTCTTTGCCACCCCATGGACTATACAGTCCATGGAATTCTCCAGACTAGAATACTGGAGTGGGTAGCCTTTCCCTTCTCCAGGGGATCTTCCCAACCCAGGGATCAAACCGTCTCCTGCACTGCACGCAGATTCTTTACCAGCTGAGCCACAAGGGAAGCCCACGTTGTTCATAAACCAAGGTAATTAAAAGAGTAGAGATTAAGGAAGAATAGTAGATTGACATAACTAATGCTAAGAGGCAGCATATTTGGGGGTTCTGAATGTAGAATACCCGGGCTCAACTCCTTATTCTACTAGATACTTACCATGTAACCCTAGACAACTCACTAAACTTCTTTGTCTCAATTTCCTTTTCTTTTAAAATAGAGATAATACTAGTACCTACCATTCAGAGGTGTTATCTGGATTAAATGACTAAGACAAGTAAACCCTCAACAAATAGTATGCTGCTACTGCTGCTAAGTCGCTTCAGTCGTGTCCGACTCTGTGCGACCCCAGACGGCAGCCCACCAGGCTCACCCATCCCTGGGATTCTCCAGACAAGAACACTGGAGTGGGTTGCCATTTCCTTCTCCAATGCATGAAAGTGAAAAGTGAAAGTGAAGTCGCTCAGTCGTGTTCAACTCCTAGCGACCTCATGGACTGCAGCCTACCAGGCTCCTCCGTCCATGGGATTTTCCAGGCAAGAGTACTGGAGTGGGGTGCCATTGCCTTCTCCAACAAATAGTACGGTTATTAGCAAATATAAGTTCAAATTCCTTAAGTTTTTTATGACGTCTTTAAAAGTAATTAGTTAGGGATTTAGTGCCAAAAATATCCAAAAGGATAAGTGCATTTCAATTAGGGAAATTTTTTAAATTAAAATTGCTAATAGGAGAATCAAACATTTAAAAATAGTGGGGGGAAGAAAAGTGACTCTTAATTGCTGGTAGCAGGAGCTCTGCCCCTGGCAAAGGTCATGAGGAAGAAGGCTTGGCATACACAAAGGCGAGATCGAGCCTCAGGAGTCCCCCTGGAAATTCTCGAGCATCTACCCCCAAAACCAGAGTCTGCCTACTTTCTGCTTTGTGCTCTCACCTACACCTCTGACTTTACGGGGGGCTGTTCCCCACTACCTCTCTCTGAAACAAGAGTTAACTTACAGCTCCAGTTAATAATTCCTGAGTGTGACAGTGTTTCAACCTACAAACTCCTTTGGAAATCCTCTAGCCTACCTGAATAGGTTTTTCTGGCCACATGTGATTGTTCAGAGCCTCCCAGCTGTGAGAGGCAGGAGATGTTCTAAACTGTCTAAACACAGATTCCTTTGAGCAGTTAAAAGATTGATTAGAAATTGTATTGGTGAAGGGTTTTTCATTTGTTGGGCCAATGTTTGCTGCTAAGTCTCCATATCCCTCACCTGCTGTGTCCCTGGCAGTGTATTGATTAATATAATTGGTGTAAGTAGTAGCTTTAATGTTTGCAACCTTGGACCCTTGAGTTAATTCTTTTTCTTGTTATAGCCCACCACACCTTTGCCCTATAGGAATGTAACTTTATCTAATGCTTTTGGAGGGTGGCGCTTGACTAATCACCTTTAGAGAAAAATAAGTTTTCTGAAGAAAGGGTCTTAAAATGTTAACAGGCCTCCAGGCCAGAAGATGATGCAAAATCACCTAAACTTTTGCATATGATAAGTTTGCAGGAAGAAAGCCTGGCATACTGCATGACTCTACCCCTTCCCCCATTATCCTCTATGCATAACTTAAGGTATAAAAACTACTTTGGAAAATAAAGTGCAGGCCTTGTTCACCAAAACTTGGTCTCCCCATGTCGTTCTTTCTCTCACCTTCTGGCTGAATTATTCAGCCTCTTTTCTCCACTGAATTTCCTCACTGAGCTATCCTTATTTCAGCCTCTTTTCTCCACTGAATTTCCTCACTGAGCTATCCTTACTTAACCACTCTTTATATCCTTAATTAACGTTTAGTTAAGCAATTGTTTCCTGATCCTCGCCGACGCCGTCCCCGCTTCGAATTCCCTGGATCCACCGGGGCTGGACCCCGGCACTTAATCATTTCTTCTGGAAGTCAACTCAAACCACTCTCCGTGTTCTGTGTAGGCCTCGACCGATTTCAAGGCCACTACCTCCACAGCCGGGACTATAAGGGCCCAGAAGTGTACAAGGGGAAGAGGGTCCTCGTGATTGGCCTGGGGAACTCAGGATGTGACATTGCTGTTGAGCTCAGTCGTCTGGTTACACAGGTATGAGATCTAAAAGGTCTGGGGAAACAAACTTAGGATGGCTATGCTACAACAGCAGTATCCGAAGCATTGAGGATGGCATTGACCATGTCATACCACAGTCTACCTGCTGTATATGCCAATCAAATCAAGGACTTGAGACACTCCCTGTGAAGCAATGTAATGTGTCCCATGCTAATAAGGAAGTATAGTCTGCTGAAACCAGAGTTAAGTACATGTATATATATGTAAGTATGCATTTTTGGTTTTAGTTTTATGTTCTGATCACCTCCAAGCAAACTGGTTGCTAGTCAAGCTCTGCCTTTATTTATTTAATAGTATTTCTTGTCACCTACCATGCAACAGTACTATGCTTACCACACTGGAAGAAACAAAATTTAGGTTTTACTATTGTTTACCCATTCAACAGCCAACAAATAACAGGCTGTTTTTATGTGTCAGCACTCCATCAGGCTAGAAATAAACACAGAAGTAAGTCAAGCTACTTCTTGATTTCAAGGAGGAATCAATGGGTAGAAATAGGATGACAGGTACACGATCATCATGAAAGGAAGCAATGAGACTTTAGTTGTGGCCGTGGCAGCACCATGACTAGATAATCGAACTTTGCATGGATGAATTGTCAAAGAAGTCTTCCCAGAGGACTCCATGCTGAGTCATACATAACCAATAAACCCAAAAGAACTTAACATATTTCTAATACAAGATTAAACTTGTCACAGTTGAATAAAGAGCTCTCTTACTCCCAGGTGTCAGGTAGTCATTCTTTCAACACCTATGCACTTGATCTCTAGGGTGGAGAGAGGGTAGTTCTGCCTCTAAATACCTAGTTTCAAAGATGGACTATTCATCTTGACCTACCTCTTTAAAAGTGCTCCTACTTGGATATTAAGGGAAATGTATATGGAAATATCCATAGATACGTACTAACATATTTCTAAGGAAATAGTTGCTCAATAAATAAATTCGTAAATGGATATTTAAAAATACCTAAGGATTATTCAAAGTCAGGCTCCTTTAGCTTATCACAAAAGTGATAAAATAGATAAGCAGTCGGGCTTGTCTTAGGCTAAAGCAGCTGCCCAAGGTCCTGGAGTGTATGTGTAGTGAGGACTGGAAAAGGAGACCAGGCACAGAGAACAGAATTAAATCCTTGGCATTTCCTCAGACTAATTTTGGCCAGCAAGTTAAATGCTTTACCCCCACTCAGCCAAGCAACTACCACCAGCCACCACCATTGACTGATCTTTACTAGACCTACCGTTTTAGTCTTAAAGGTCTGCAAACACTATATTTGTCACAGTTGAATAATGCATGCGTGCTAAGTCACTTCAGTCATGCATGACTCTTTGTGACCGTACAGACTGTAGCTCACCAAGCTCCTCTGTTCACGGGATTCTCCAGGCAGGAATACTGGAGTGGCGTGCCATGCCCTCCACCAGGGGATCTTCCCCACCCAGTGATCTAACCCACCTCTCCTGTGGCTACTGCACTGCTGGCAGATTCTTTACCACTGAGCCACCAGGGAACAGAGAACTCTCATATTCCAAGGTGTCGGATACTCATTCTTTCAACATCTATGCACTCGCCCTCTGGGGTGGAGCAAGAGAGGGTAGTTCTGCCTCTATCTAGCTTCTATCATGGACTACTCATCTTGACCTACCTCTTTAAAAGTTTTCCTACCTGAATAATGTATAGAGATGTCCATGGAATTGTGTTGTATCTGCTTAATTCTTACAGAGTGATATTGAAATCTGTTACCTTCCCTACCAGGTCATTATCAGCACCAGAAGTGGTTCCTGGGTCATGAGTCGGGTTTGGGATGACGGCTATCCTTGGGACATGCTGTATGTTACCCGCTTTGCATCCTTTCTTCAGAATGCCCTTCCTTCATTTGTCTCTGACTGGTTATATGTCAAGAAGATGAACACATGGTTTAAACATGAGAACTATGGCCTGATGCCTTTAAATAGGTACTAAAAATAATACATATCTTACTATTAAAAAAAGTGAAGCACTGGTTTAAGTTGAATTCTTTCTAAGTCTTGCTTTAGTTACTGCATTAAGCCTGGTGAAATTAAATTAAGGACTGCATAGATGACATGGTATAATCAGAGACCATGAATGGGATGAAAATCTTACTGAAATTAGTCTAGTGGTAAAAGTAGTAAGAAAGAATACAAAATGGGGGTGGATCTGGTAACTAGATTACCCTAACATGCAAGATTCATTTGGGGTTGCACAAGCCATAGCACAGAATTTTGAGGGCTGAGACATCTCATAAATGATTTTCTTGAGGAATATTTTGTCCATGCTTATAGATGAATATGCATAGCAATAGTAAGATGTACTCCTCAAGACTGTTGTGGTATTCAGTGAAATTTAATATGTAAGGATTACTTTGTGAACTCTAAAGCTTTACAAATATCAGTTCATATTAGTGTCTTCTAATGGGCATCAGTTCAGTTCAGTCGCTCAGTAGTGTCTGACTCTTTGCAACCCCATGAATTGCAGCACGACAGGCTTCCCTGTCCATCACCAACTCCTGGAGTTCACTCAAACTCAGTTCCATCAAGTGAGTGATACCATCCAGCCATCTCATCCTTTCTTGTCCCCTTCTCCTCCTGTCCCCAATCCCTCCCAGCATCAGAGTCTTTTCCAATGAGTCAACTCTTCATATGAGGTGGCCAAAGCACTGGAGTTTCAGCTTTAGCATCATTCCTTCCAAAGAACATCCAGAACTGATCTCCTTTAGAATGGATTGGGTGGATGTCCTTGCAGTCTAAGGGACTCTCAAGAGTCTTCTCCAACACTACAGTTCAAAAGCATCAATTCCTCAGCACTCAGGTTTCTTCACAGTCCAACTCTCACATCCATACAGGACTACTGGAAAAACCATAGCCTTGACTAGATGGACACTTGTTGGCAAAGTAATGTCTCTGCTTTTCAATATGCTATCTAGGTTGGTCATAACTTTCCTTCCAAGGAGTAAGCATCTTTTAATTTCATGGCTGCAATCACCATCTGCAGTGATTTTGGAGCCCCCCAAAATAAAGTCTGACACTATTTCCCCATCTATTTCCCATGAAGTGATGGGACCGGATGCCATGATCTTAGTTTTCTGAATCTTGAGCTTTAAGCCAACTTTTTCACTTTCCTCTTTCACTTTCATCAAGAGGCTTTTTAGTTCCTCTTCACTTTTTGCCATAAGGGTGGTGTCATCTGCATATCTGAGGTTATTAATATTTCTCCCGGCAATCTTGATTCCAGCTTGTGCTTCTTCCAGCCCAGCATTTCTCATGATGTACTCTGCATAGAAGTTAAATAAGCAGGGTGACAATATACAGCCTTGGCGTACTCCTTTTCATATTTGGAACCAGTCTGTTGTTCCATGTCCAGTTCTAACTGTTGCTTCCTGACCTGCATATAGGTTTCTCAAGAGGCAGGTCATGTGGTCTGGTATTCCCATCTCTTTCAGAATTTTCCACAGTTTATTGTGATCCACACAGTCAAAGGCTTTGGCATAGTCAATAAAGCAGAAATAGATGTTTTTCTGGAACTCTCTTGCTTTTTCAATGATCCAGCGGACGTTGGCAATTTGATCTCTGTTTCCTCTGCCTTTTCTAAAACCAGCTTGAACATCTGGAAGTTCATGCTTCACGTATTGCTGAAGCCTGATTTGGAGAATTTTGAGCATTACTTTACTAGCGTGTGAGATGAGTGCAATTGTGTGGTAGTTTGAGCATTCTTTGGCATTGCCTTTCTTTGGGATTGGAATGAAAACTGACCTTTTCCAGTCCTGTGGCCACTGCTGAGTTTTCCAAATTTGCTAGCATATTGAGTGCAGCACTTTCACAGCATCATCTTTCAGGATTTGAAATAGCTCAACTGGAATTCCATCACCTCCACTAGCTTTGTTCGTAATGATGCTTCCTAAGGCCCACTTGACTTCACATTCCAGGATGTCTGGCTCTAGGTCAGTGATCACAGCATCGTGCTTATCTGGGTCATGAAGATCTTTTTTGTACAGTTCTTCTGTGTATTCTTGCCACCTCTTCTTAATATCTTCTGCTTCTGTTAGGTCCATAACATTTCTGTCCTTTATCGAGCCCATCTTTGCATGAAATGTTCCCTTGGTATCTCTAATTTTCTTGAAGAGATCTCTAGTCTTTCCCATTCTGTTGTTTTCCTCTATTTCTTTGCATTGATTGCTGAGGAAGGCTTTCTTATCTCTTCTTGCTATTCTTTGGAACTCTGCATTCAGATGCTTATATCTTTCCTTCTCTCCTTTGCTTTTCCTCTTCTCTTCTTTTCACAGCTATTTGCAAGGCCTCCCCAGACAGCCATTTTGCTTTTTTTGCATTTCTTTTCCATGGGGATGGTCTTGATCCCTGTCTCCTGTACAATGTCATGAACCCCCGTCCATAGTTCATCAGGGACTCTATCAGATCTAGTCCCTTAAATCTACTTCTCATTTCCACTGTATAATCATAAGGGATTTGATTCAGGTCATACCTGAATGGTCTAGTGGTTTTCCCTACTTTCTTCAATTTCAGTCTGAATTTGGCAATAAGGAGTTCATGATCTGAGCCACAGTCAGCTCCTGGTCTTGTTTTTGCTGACTGGATAGAGCTTCTCCATCTTTGGCTGCAAAGAATATAATCAATCTGATTTCGGTGTTGACCATCTGGTGATGTCCATGTGCAGAGTCTTCTCTTCTGTTGTTGGAAGAGGGTGTTTGCTATGACCAGTGCATTCTCTTGGCAAAACTCTATTAGACTTTGTCCTGCTTTATTCCATATTCCAAGGCCAAATTTGCCTGTTACTCCAGGTGTTTCTTGACTTCCTACTTTTGCATTCCAGTCTCCTATAATGAAAATGACATCTTTTTTGGGTGTTAGTTCTGAAAGGTCTTGTAGGTCTTCATAGAACCGTTCAACTTCAGCTTCTTCAGTGTTACTGGTTGGGGCATAGACTTGGATTACTGTGATATTGAATGGTTTGCCTTGGAAACGAACAGAGATCATTCTGTCATTTTTGAGATTGCATCCAGGAACTGCATTTCAGACTCTTTTGTTGACCATGATGGCTACTCCATTTCTTCTAAGGGATTCCTGCCCACAGTAGTACATATAATGGGCATCTGAGTTAAATTCACCCATTCCAGTCCATTTTAGTTCGCTGATTCCTAGAATGTCGACATTCACTCTTGCCATCTCCTGTTTGACCACTTGCAATTTGCCTTGATTCACGGACCTGACATTCCAGGTTCCCATGCAATATTGCTCTTTATAGCATCGGACCTTGCTTCTATCACCAGTCACATCCACAGCTGGGTATTGTTTTTGCTTTGGCTCCATCCCTTCATTCTTTCTGGAGTTATTTCTCCACTGATCTCCAGTAGCATATTGGGCACCTACTGACCTGGGGAGTTCCTCTTTGAGTATCCTATCATTTTGCCTTTTCATACTTTTCATACTAATGGGCATACGAGGAGCAATTAACAAAGTAGTGTTAAGCAACATGTCTCAGCAAGTAGATAGTCTGAAAATGAATGTGCATGCCTCCACGGAAGGGTTGACATTTCTGCAGGACAGTGAGGAGGCATGGAGCATGTAAGGCAGGGGAGAGACACAGAACTGATGTAACCTGGCAAATTAATGAATCACTATTTACTTCTCTATAAAGACAGAGTCCAATACCTACTAATTAAAAAGGTATCTAGGTAGATGAATCAGTATATCAAAAAAAAAAAAAGTAACATTTAAGTGGGTAAGAAAAAAAAAAAGAATTCCTTAGAAATTTCATCTTTGGTCCATGAAAAGCAAAAGCTTTTCACTGTGATTAGAAATACAGGCTTAAAAAGTGAGAACAAATTGCAAACTTTAGTACTAAATACAAGGTTTAGTAGCAAATTCTCACTCTGTAGCACTTATCTTACTTTGTCTGGCAGACTGCTATATCCCTCGAGAAAAATGTTGATTTCATGCATTTAAAATTATTTTTTTAATGTAATAGAAATTTCAGAGCTTGAACTGGTAAAGATTTTTTGTCTTGTAATAGTAACTGCAAACCATATTTTGGCTTTTTCCTTCAGACAATAAAAACAGAATTGGAAATCCATTCATCCAGGAAGGGTTCCAATTACCAAAAGTTGTTGATGATACCTTCTCACTCCTCCCTTTGTAGGGAAGGTAACAGGGGAGAAAAACAGGTTTGGCTGTGACCTATTTATCGCCACCTATAGGGTTAAAGAACAGTTTGCAGAATTAAAGAGGTAGAGAACAGTGTGGAATATAAAAACAAATTCTAAGACTTATAAAGTTTCTTAGTCTTTGAAATAGTTAGAGGAAACTCCAGAATCCTTGAAGGAAACTTAAGTCAAAATGAAGAATGTCATCAAAAAGCAGCATTCCTAGAATTTTGGCAACTGAAGTGCAGTATCAACGTTGTACTTTTTTTTTTTTTTTTTGCAACTACAGTTAATGAAAGGAAACCGAAGTGGAGTCCGACTCTTTGCGACCCCATGGGCTGTAGCCTACCAGGCTTCTGTGTCCATCAGATTTTCCAGGCAAGGGCACTGGAGCGGGTTGCCATTTCCTTCTCCAGGATATCTTCCCAACCCAGGGACTGAACCCGGGTCTCCCGCACTGTAGGTGGACACTTTACCGTCTGAGCTACTGGAGTGGCATTAAAACATCTCACCACAATAGATATGATTTCCTCATGTAAGATGAGAGCTTATTTATAATAATAGTTCGCTTAGAATAATGATGCTTGCACATGCCAGGCACTGTTTTAAGTGCTTTACAGATAACTGTTCATTTGACTCTCAAAACAACTGTAAAAGATAGCTTCTGTACTATCCCTATTTTCCATATAATACAAAATACAAATACAGAGAAGTAGCAGCTAGTAAGAGAAGGAACTAGGTTATGAAATTGGGCCACCTGATTCCACAGTCAGCACTCTTAACAACTTTATTGTGACTAGGAATTAGTTTTATCCTCATCTATTTGGTGAGTCTTCAAATAGTTTAAGTTATCCAGAAGCGAATATTCAAGTTTCAAGAAGCCAAAAGAAACAGCTCAGATATTCTTTTTTTTTTAAGTATAGTAGATTTACAATGTTTCAGGTGTAGTGAAGTGATTGTTACACATATGTATTCTTTTTCAGATTCTTTTCCACTGTACATTATTATAAGATGCTGAATATAGTTCTTTGTGCTACACAGGTCTTTACTGTTTACCTATTTTGAATATTAAAAAGGTAAAGTGGAAGTTGCTCAGTCATGTCCAACTCTTTGTGGCCCCACAGACCGTGGCATGCCAGGCTCCTCTGTCCATGGAATTCTCCAGACAAGAATACTGGAGTGGGTTGCCAGGCCCTCCTCCAAGGGATCTTTCTGACTCAGGGATCAAACCTGGGCCTCCAGCATTGCAGGCTGATTCTTTACCATCTGAAGCACTAGAGAAGGCCATTTTATACATAGTAGTTGTATATCTGTTAAACCCCATTTCCCAATTTATCCATTCCTTGTTTCCCCTTCAGTAACCATAAGGATGCTTTCTCTGTCTGTGAGTTTATATCAGCTTTGTGAAAAAGTTCATTTGTACCATTTTTAAAGATTCCACATGTAAGTGATGTCATATGATATTTGCCTTTATCTTATTTCACTTAGTATGATAATCCCTAGGTCCATCCATGTTACTGCAAATAGCATTATTTCATTCTTTTTTATGGCTGAGTAATATTCCTCTGTGTGTGTGTGTGTACCACATCTATTTTATCCATTCATCTGTCAATGGTCATTGAGATTGCTTCCATGTCTTGGCTATTATAAACAGTGCTACAATGAACATTGAGGTGCAAGTATCTTTTAGAATTAGTGTTTTTATCTTTTCCAGATATATGCCCAGGAGTGGGACTGCTGAGTCATATGGAAGTGCTATTTTTAGTTTTTGAAGGAAAATACATACTGTTCTTCATAGTGGCTGCATCAATTTACATTCACACAAACAGCGTTAAGAGGGTTCCCTTTTCTCTACACCCTCTCCAGTATTTAATATTTGCAGACATTTTAATTGAAATATAGTTTATTTACAATATTTCAGGTATACAAAGTGATTCTGTTAAATATATACATATTCAGTCAGTTCAGTCGCTCAGTTGTGTCCAACTCTTTATGACCCCATAGACTGCAGCATGCCAGGCTTCCCTGTCCATCACCAATTGCCAGAGCTTTCTCAAACTCATGTCCATTGAATCAGTGATGCCATCCAACCATCTCATCCTCTGTTGTCCCCTTCTCATACTGCCTTCAATCTTGCCCAGCATCAGGGTCTTTTCCAATGAGTCAGTTCTTTGCATCAGGTGACCAAAGTACTAGGAGTTTCAGCTTCGGCATCAGTCCTTCCAATGAACAGTCAGGACTGATTTCCTTTAGGATGGACTTGTTTGATCTCCTTGCAGTCCAAGGGACTCTCAAGTCTTTTCTAGCATCACAGATCAAAAGCATCAATTCTTCAGCACTCAGCTTTCTTTATAGTCCAACTCACATCCATACATGACTACTGGAAAAACCATAGCTTTGACTAGACCAACCTTTGTCAGTAGAGCAATGTTTTTGCTTTTTAATATGCTGTCTAGGTTGGTCATAACCTTTCTTCCAAGAAGCAAGGGCCTTTTAATTTCAAGGCTGCAGTCACCATCTGCAATGATTTTGGAGCCCAAGAAAATAAAGTCTGTCACTGTTTCCACTGTTTCCCCATCTATTTGCCATGAAGTGATGGGACCAGATGTCATGACTTAGTTTTCTGAATGTTGAGTTTTAAGCCAACTTTTTCACTCTCCTCTTTCACTTTCATCAAGAGGCTCCTTAGTTTCCCTTCACTTTCTCCCATATGTGTGGTGTCATCTGCATATCTGAGATTATTGATATTTCTCCCGGCAATCTTGATTCCAGCTTGTGCTTCATCCAGCTTGGCATCTCGCATGATGTACTCTGCATATAAGTTAAATAAGCAGGGTGACAATATACAGCCTTGATATACTCCTTTTCCAATTTGGAAGCAGTCTGTTGTCCCATGTCTGGTTCTAACTGTTGTTTTTTGATCTGGATACAGATTTCTCAGGAGGCAGGTAAGGTGATATGATATTCCCATCTCTTGAAAAATTTTCCAGTTTGTTGTGATCTACATGGTCAAAGGCTTTGGCATAATCAATAAAGCAGAAGTAGATGTTCTGAAATTCTCTTGCTTTTTCTATGACCCAATGGATCTTGGCAATTTGATCTCTAGTTCTAGTTTCTGTCTTTTCTAAATCCAGCTTGAATATCTGAGAGTTCTCCATTCACATACTGTTAAAGCCTGGATTGGAGAATTTTGAGCATTTCTTTGCTAGCATGTGAGATGAGTGCAATTGTGCAGTAGTTTAAAAATTCTTTGGCATTGCCCTTCTTTGGGATTGAAATAAAAACTGACCTTTTCCAGTCCTGTGGCCACTGCTGAATTTTCCAATTTTCTGTCATATTGAGTGCAGCACTTTCACAGCATCATCTTTAAGGATTTGAAATAGCACAACTGGAGTTCCATAGCCTCCACTAGCTTTCTTTGTAGTGATGTTTCCTAAGGCCCACTTGACTTCAAATTCCAGGATGTCTGACTCTAGGTGAGTGATCACACCATCATGGTTATCTTGGTCACGAAGACCTTTTTTGTATAGTTCTTCTGTGTATTTTTTCCACCTCTTCCTAATATCTTCTGCTTCTGTTAGGTCCATACCATTTCTGTCCTTTAGACAGAAGCTGAAGCTGAATGGTTTTATGAAGACCTACAAGACCTTTTATAACTAACACCCAAAAAAGATGTCCTTTTTCACCTTGAAATGGGTACATCATAAGAAACACTGGGCTGGATGAAGCACAAGCTGGAATCAAGATTGCCGGAAGAAATATCAATAACCTCAGATATGCAGATGACACCACCCTTATGGCAGAAAGTGAAGAAGAACTAAAGAGCTTCTTGATGAAAGTGAAAGAGGAGAGTGAAAAGGCTGGCTTAAAACTCAACATTCAGAAAACTAAGATCATGACATCTGGTTCCATCACTTTATGGTAAATAGATGGGGAAGCAATGGAAAGAGTGACAGACTTTATTTTCTTGGGCTCCAAAATCACTGCAGATGGTGGCTGCAGCCTTGAAATCAAAAGACCCTTGCTCCTTGGAAGAAGAGTTATGACCAACCTAGACAGCATATTAAAAAGCAGAGACACTACTTTACTGACAAAGATTGGTCTAGTCAAAGCTATGGTTTTTCCAGTAGTCATGTATCGATGTGAGAGTTAGACTATAAAGAAAGCTGAACGCTGAAGAATTGATGCTTTTGAACTGTGGTGTTGGAGAAGACTCTTGAGAGTCTCTTAGACTGCAAAGAGATCCAACCAGTCCATCCGAAAGAAAATCAGTCCTGAATGTTCATTGGAAGGACTGATGCTGAAGCTGAAACTCCAATACTTTGGCCACCTGATACGAAGAACAGACTCATCTGGAAAGACCCTGATGCTGGGAAAGATTGAAGGCAGGAGGAGAAAGGGACGACAGAAGATGAGATGGTTGGATGGCATCACCAACTCCGGGAGTTGGTGATAGACAGGGTGGCCTGGTGTGCTACAGTCCATGGGGTCATAAAGAGTTGGGCACAACTGAGTGACTGAACTGAACAGAGATCATTCTGTTGTTTTTGAGATTGCACCCAATTACTGCATTTCAGACTCTTTTGTTGATTATGAAGGCTACTCTGTTTCTTCTAAGGGATGGAGAACATTTAGATATATTCAGTTAAAATATATTCTTTTTCATATTCTTTTCCATTACAGGTTAATAAAAGATACTGAATACATTTCCCTGTGCTTATTTTATATAGTAGTATGTATCTGAAATCCCTAATTATTGTTTATAGACTTTTCGATGATTCCCATTCTAACTGGTGTGAGTTGGTACATCATTTTAGTTTATTATTTCTCTAAAAATTAGAAATGTTGAACATCTTTTCATGAGGCTGTTGGCCATCTGTATGTCAAACAGATGTTCTTAAGGACTATTAATATCTACAGGAAAGAACTTTTCCAAAAGAAGAGAGTTTAGTTGCCCTCTATGTGTTCATGCTGATGTTCAACTGTTTAAATTTGGTTTCAGTGCCATGGACTGTTGCAGATATTTCTTGGAAATGAGGTACTTTATAGCATGGGCCTCTTTCTCTTGTTTCTCCACAGCACCTTGAGGAAAGAGCCTGTGTTCAATGATGAGCTCCCCTCCCGCATCCTATGTGGCACTATAACCATCAAACCCAGTGTGAAGGAGTTTACAGAGACTTCAGCCATGTTTGAGGATGGGACAGTGTTTGAGGCCATTGACTATGTCATCTTTGCAACAGGCTACGGTTATGCCTACCCCTTCCTTGAGGACTCCATCATCAAAAGCAGAAATAATGAGGTCACCTTGTACAAAGGCATCTTCCCCCCATTCTTGGAAAAGCCAACCTTGGCTGTGATTGGCCTTGTCCAGTCCCTTGGTGCTACCATTCCCACGGCTGACCTGCAGGCCCGCTGGGCTGTTAAAGTATTTGCAAGTAAGTGAGTCATTCTGTCTTTCATTCATTTAGTCAACAAATATTTACTAAGGACATACTGCATGCCAAGCTCTGTGATAGGTGCTAGGGATATAAAGGCAATAAGACAGACATGAGCCTTGACCTCACAGAGCTTAAAACAGGGTAGGGGGAACGCTACAACAGGGAAAGGTTTAGGGTGTTGTGGTGAGGATAATTGGGATGTGAGTTACTGTCTAAAAACAGAACAGTCTGAGAAAAGGTATAAAGGTAAGAGACAGCATGGACTGTGTGAGGAATGAGAAGCATTTTAGTGTAACAAAATACAAAGCAGAGGTAGAGAGTAGCAAGAAAGAAAGTAAGGAAGGAACCAGAGCATGGAGGGCCTTACAAGCTATGTCAGAGAGCTTAAACTTCTCATTGGGGGATTGATAGGACTTTGAAAGCCTATAAAAGCAAAAGGACAGCAGTGGGTCACTGCAATGTCAAGTTACCCTGCAAAGATTGAAAGGGCCCTGGTGGGTGTCAGGGCATGCTGGAGACATTATTGGTGTCAATGCTGTCAAAATAACAGTGTCAGGCCACTCCTATATTCTGTTGATAATCTTCTCCCCCTTCCTCCACCTGGATCCTGTGGGCTTCAGGGGCAACGAGTATGTTTATGTGGACAAATTAAGAATACAAGGGTGTATCCCAATGTTCATCGCAGCACTATTTATAATAGCCAGGACATGGAAGCAACCTAGATGTCCATCAGCAGATGAATGGATAAGAAAGCTGTGGTACATATACACAATGGAGTATTACTCAGCCATTAAAAAGAATACATTTGAATCAGTTCTAATGAGGTGGATCAAACTGGAGCCTATTATACAGAGTGAAGTAAGCCAGAAAGAAAAACACCAATACAGTATACTAACACATATATATGGAATTTAGAAAGATGGTAATGACAACCCTGTATGCAAGACAGCAAAAGAGACACAGATGTATAGAACAGTCTTTTGGACTCTGTGGGAGAGGGAGGAGGGGGGGATGATTTGGGAGAATGGCATTAAAACATGTATAATATCATATAAGAAATGAATCGCCAGTCCAGGTTCGATGCAGGATACAGGAAGCTTGGGGCTGGTGCACTGGGATGACCCAGAGGGATAGTATGGAGAGGGAGGTGGGAGGGGGGTTCAGGATGGGGAACACGTGTACACCCGTGGTGGATGCATGTTGATGTATGGCAAAACCAATACAATATTGTAAAAAATAATAATAATAATAATAAATTTTTTTAAAAAAAGAATATAAGGGTTACACAGAGAAAAACAATGTCTCAAATGTTGATTTAATTTACTCCAGAAAACTAAAATCATGGCATCTGGTCCCATCACTTCATGGGAAATAGATGGGGAAACAGTGGAAACAGTGGCTGACTTCATTTTGGGGGGCTCCAAAATCACTGCAGATGGTGACTGTAGCCATGAAATTAAAAGACACTTACTCCTTGGAAGGAAAGTTATTACCAATCTAGACAGCATATTAAAAATCAGAGATATTACTTTGCCAACAAAGGTCCATCTCGTCTAGGCTATGGTTTTTCCAGTAGTCATGTATGGATGGGAGAGTTGGAGCATAAAGAAAACTGAATGCCGAAGAATTGACACTTTTGAACTGTGGTGTTGGAGAAGACTCTTGAGAGTCCCTTGGACTGCAGGGAGATCCAACCAGTCCATCCAAAAGGAGATCAGTCCTGAGTATTCATTGGAAGGACTGATGTTATTATTTTTTTTTTTTTTACTTTACAATATTGTGTTGGTTTTGCCATACATCAACATGATTATCTCAATAGATGCAGAGAAAGCCTTTGATAAAATTCAACATCCATTTATGATAAAAACTCTCCAGAAAGCAGGAATAGAAGGAACATACCCCAACATAATAAAAGCTATATATGACAAACCCACAGCAAACATTATCCTCAATGGTGAAGAATTGAAAGCCAGAAGGACTGATGTTAAACTGAAACTCTAATACTTTGGCCACCTGATGCAAAGAGCTGACTCATTTGAAAAGACCCTGATGCTGGGAAAGATTGAAGGCAGGAGGAGAAGGGGACAACAGAGGATGAGGTGGTTGGATGGCATCACCGACCCTATGGAGATGAGTTTGAGTAAACTCCGGGAGTTGGTGATGGACAGGGAGGCCTGGTGTCCTGCGGTTCATGGAGTCACAGAGTTGGACATGACTGAGCAACTGAACTGAACTGAACTGCATCATGTTGATCGCCACTGTTAAAGTATGCTTTTATTCAAGGATTCAAGAACCTTGGCCAATATAGTTGTACCTTACCTAACATACTGTCCATAGAAATTTAGACTATAGGTAATAAAGAAAAAGTTACAATCATAGAGCATATGTATATGTTTTCTTAACATGTTGTGGGTAATCAAGTTTCTATTTCAAATGTACCATGAAGGATGATTACTTTCAAAAACCCATCATGAAATCTTTTGTAAGTGATCCTATTGTTTTTTTCTCTTGAAAGGCACAACACTCTTATGGGAATATCAGATACAGTTCATATATCCAAGAAATTTACATAAAACTAAGGGCATCATTTATTCATTCAACAAATATTCACTGAACACCTGCTGTGTGCAAGGCTCTGTCTTGGCACTTAAGATACATTGAGCAAAATGACCAGAATTCTGGTCCCTTACTTTCTCATAGGGGCATAGCAAATATCTGACCACAGGGTACCAGCAGGCTGAGGCGAGATATGAACAATGATTGGGGAGTATTCATGAGAATGTCATAATATCCCCTGCCATTATTACAGAGGCAAATTAGCTATAGTTAGCAATTGGAAGAGGCCTCCATTAATGTGAAATTTACAAAAAACTAAAAATTTTCTGTCATCCCTTAAAATATCCTCCAGGCTGATGCTGGAAAATCCAGATTTCCTTCCATTGTCCCAATTGAATTGCCATGGACCTTAGATTTAATTACTTTACCAGACTATCTCTTGAGATAATTCTTAGTAAGAGGATGCAGAAAGAAATATGAAGACACTGGTAAGCTATTATATGCATGAGGCATGTTGAGGATTAGGCCCTTCATTATGTCATCAGAAGTATAAGACTGAGTCACTTGAAGCTACAAACTTCTCCACGGTCACTATCTCACAGAAAGCCAGTTTTGCAATTCCCAGAGCAAGTTCATTGGCTTCTCAAATCTTTGTTTCTGTGAATTGTTATTCTGCTAAGCACACTAAAGATAGTTCCTCTTGATAGAAAATCTTTTAGGGATATAGTTCATAAACACTGAATGAAATTCATCATGTGTAATTGCATATTTCTGATTTCTTTTTCTTTTTCAATATCTCTGACTTCATTTCTTTTTTAGATTCATGTACCTTGCCAACTACAAATGAAATGATGGATGACATTGAGGAGAAAATGGGGAAGAAACTCAAATGGTAAGAGATGGTACTCGCTAATGAACAAATCTTAAAATTTGCCTTTATATGTAGGGAAACATTAATAGATTCTATAACCTTGTCATTAGTCAGTTTACATTATTGAAACATTTGCTATAATCAAGCAGTATTAGATGGGCAAATAATAATCATTATATTTCTCTTCTATAACTCTAGCACACAGGTTCTCAAACAGGGGTGATTTTGCCCCACAGGGGACATTTGGCAGAATCTGGAGACATTTCTGGTTATTGCAAGTGAAGAGGTCATGCTAATGGGTAGAAACCAGGGATGCAGAGAACAGTCCACCTATACAAAGAATTATCCATCTCAAAGTGTCAATAGTGCTGAGGTTGAGAAATGACTGTTTTCCCAAGAGCTTATTTCCCATCAGCCACATGTCTATCACTAATTAGCTAACTGGAAAGTGACCGGTGGCAATGCTGTAACAAGAAAACCAAATACAGAATTAAATAGAGTTCACCTGCCCTAATATTTTCTACTAATAGAATAGTCGCTTCTGATTCATCCAATCATGAGTTTTCAAGTAACCATAAATGGGATTTGTAGGAAGTTAAGTGACTCAACATCATATGTATAAATGTACTCTTTTTTGTGTTAATCACTCCTATAAAAGTCAGTCCTTTTCAAATTAAATGTAAAAATCTATTAAAAATAATTAGGTAATGGATCACATATAGATGAATAAGTGACCATATAGGAAGTATTTCTACTTTAAAGTCTCTAACATGCCATTCATTAAAGGCCCAAGAAAGTCATTCTAAGGGCCTAAAGAAGAGAAGACATGGGTATACTCAGACTCAACAAAACCTTCCCTGTTTCATACAGAAAACCATCACAATATTGTAATTAGCCTTTCATACAGAAAACCATCACAATATTGTAATTATCCTCTAATTAAAATTAATAAATAATTTTTTAAAAAATAAAAAGATCAGCCCAAAAAAAAACCTCCCCTGCACCTCCTCCAGTTCACAGGACAGCTCTGTGAAATGAGCACTCCTATGTGCTAACAGTTCATGCAGCTTACTCTACTCTGCTTACCACCCTTTATGACTGAAGCCAATAAGAATAAAGAGGAGGGGAAAGAGAGGCCTCAATGTCAATCTTATTCTTAAGAGTTTCTAAAGGCAAATGAGATCACATTCCAGCTAAATGCATGAAACAATTTATAAATTGCAGCAAATATTAAAACTATTCATAAACCCAATTTCAGTTCAGTTCAGTTCAGTCGCTCAGTCATGTCTGACCCTTTGTGACCCCATGAATTGCAGCACGCCAGGCCTCCCTGTCTATCACCAATTAAAACACATCAATATAAAAAACTAACTCTGGAGAAGATCTTACACAAGTGTCATATAAAGAATATCATGTATCAAAGACTAAGTTAATCAGTCACCTTGAGACCCTAGGGTCAGTTCACTCTCGGCTTCATGGCTAGAGGCAAAAACCAAAAATGACATCATAGTTGAACAGAGGTTAGAAAGGAGAGGAAAAAACAAAAACAGGTAATTTAAGTCGAAGAACATATGATGCATTCTATGTTGTGAGAAAAGAGAGGAGTCATGGGGTATCACTGGAGTTGCTGACTAAAACGCTACTTTTCTGAAAGTAAAAAAAATGAAATTTGTGCCTCTGTTTACAAATGTGGCACTCACTGCAATGTGTTATTTTGTTTCCTCAGGTTTGGCCAGAGCCAGACTTTGCAGACAGATTACATCACATACATGGACGAACTGGGCTCCTTCATAGGGGCCAAACCTAACATACCATGGCTCTTCCTGACTGATCCCCAGCTGGCCCTGGAGGTGTTCTTTGGTCCTTGTAGCCCATACCAGTTTCGACTGATGGGACCAGGGAAGTGGGATGGGGCCAGAAATGCCATCCTGACCCAATGGGACAGGACATTAAAGCCAACCAGGACAAGAGCGGTCGGTGAAGCTAAAAGACCCCAACCTTTTTACAATTTGCTTAAAATTCTTTTATTCCCAGTGCTTCTTCTGGCTGTTTTACTTGCATTTTATTGATAAGAAATTTATTTGGGTCTCAGAATTCAGCCTAGAAGTTTAATTGCAGATATGTATACACATATATTAAATTTTATAGCTGTTGTTTCCCTTCTTGCAGATGTAAGAATAAATCCTAGCCAATCTGACTAAAGTCTAAATAAAATGCAAAATAATAACTCTCTTTATGATGAGCATCTATACTTTAAATAGATTTTCACATACTGAATTGACAAGTTTGGACATGCTTAAGATACAGAAAAAGATGGGAGGGTATATGGGAGTGAGCCCAGATTTGTTGGCTGAATAAAGTTTAATAAGCTTTTTAAAGTGTGTTTGGTCATGGGGAGAATTTACATCACAAAAAATGTTGAGTCTTATAACCCATGACACTGTATATCTCTCCATTTAGATCTTTAATTTCTCCCTCTTATAGTTTTTAGCACTGTGCCCATTTTATGTCATGTTTATCCTGAGTATTAAGCATTTTTGAATATTATAGTTTAATTTTTTTAATTTCTTATTGTTTATTGCTAATATATAGAAATGCACTCATTTGTTCTAGGAACTTTATATAGATCCTATATACTCTACATAAATAATCATGTTGTCTAAAAATAAAGATTTCTAAAAATATTTCTAAAAATAAAAATGTATGGCAAAACCAATACAATATTGTAAAGTAAAAATAAATAAATAAAATTAAAGATATTTTACTTCTCTCATTTAAAATTAAATGTCTTTTATTTCTTTCTCTGCATTATTGCACTGACTAGAAACTCCAGTATTATGGATAAAAGTGGGGAGATCAGACATCCTTGCCCTGTTCTTGATCTTAGGAATAAAACATTGAGTCTTTTACCATTAAACATGATCTACCTATAGATTTTTCATAAATGTCCTTCATTAAATTGAAGAACATTCCTTTTCTTCCTAGTTTTCAGACAATTTTCATCAAGAATGGATTTTGTCTTTTTCAACTGCTTTTTTCTGCATCAATTGAGACGGTCTCTTTTTTGTTTTTTTTTTTTGTTTTAGTTTATAAATATGGTGTTTATAAATATGGTGAATTCCACTGTCTGTTAAACCAATCTTGCATTCCTGAAATAAAACCCAACTTGGTCATGATAAATATTATCCATTTTATATGCAATAGGATTATATTTGTTAACATCTGATAAGAATTTTTATACTTTTGTCTGTTAGGGATATTAATCTGTCTTTAATTTCTCATAATATTTTTGTCTGGTTTTGGTATCCATGTAATGATGGACTTATAGAACAAATTGAAGAATATTCTGTCCTCTTTGTCTGGCAGAGTTGTATATAATTGGCATTATTGTTTTCTTAAATGTTTAATGGAATTAGTAGTGAAGCCATCTTTAATCTGAAGTTCTTTGTGGGAAAAGTTTTAAACTAAAAATTCAAGTTCTGTCATAGATGTAAGGCTATTCAAGTTATATATTTCTTCTTAAGAGAGTTGTGGCAATATGAGTATTTCAAGCAATCTGTACCTTTTACCTCACATAATTCAATAGTGACATGATAGTCTTATCAACAAGTGGTACTGGAACAATTGGATATTTATATGATATAAAAATAGTGATTTGAAACATAAAAACACTTGAGAACAGGAAAAGTGAAAATTTGAACTTCCCTGGTGGTATAGTGGTTAAGAAATTGCCTGCCAATGTAGGGTCAGATCAGATCAGATCAGATCACTCACTCAGTTGTGTCCGACTCTTTGCGACCCCATAAATCACAGCACGCCAGGCTTCCCTGTCCATCACCAACTCCCTGAGTTCACTGAGACTCACGTCCATTGAGTCAGTGATGCCATCCAGCCGTCTCATCCTCTGTCGTCACCTTCTCCTCTTGCCCCCAATCCCTCCCAGCATCAGGGTCTTTTCCAATGAGTCAACTCTTCGCATGAGGTGGCCAAAGTACTGGAGTTTCAGCTTCAGCATCATTCCCTCCAAAGAAATCCCAGGGCTGATCTCCTTCAGAATGGACTGGTTGGATCTCTTTGCAGTCCAAGGGACTCTCAAGAGTCTTCTTCAACACCACAGTTCAAAAGCATCAATTCTTCGGGGCTCAGCCTTCTTCACAGTCCAACTCTCACATCCATACATGACCACAGGAAAAACCATAGCCTTGACTAGATGAACCTCTGTTGGCAAAGTAATGTCTCTGCTTTTGAATATGCTATCTAGGTTGGTCATAACTTTCCTTCCAAGGAGTAAGCGTCTTTTAATTTCATGACTGCAGTCACCATCTGCAGTGATTTTGGAGCCCCCAAAATAAAGTCTGACATTGTTTCCCCATCTATTTCCCATGAAGTGATGGGACCGGATGCCATGATCTTCGTTTTCTGAATGTTGAGCTTTAAGCCAACTTTTTCACTCTCACTTTCATTAAGAGGCTTTTTAGTTCCTCTTCACTTTCTGCCATAAGGGTGGTGTCATCTGCATATCTGAGGTTATTGATATTTCTCCCGGAAATCTTGATTCCAGCTTGGGTTTCTTCCAGTCCAGCGTTTCTCATGATGTACTCTGCATATAAGTTAAATAAACAGGGTGACAATATACAGCCTTGACGAACTCCTTTTCCTATTTGGAACCAGTCTGTTGTTCCATGTCCAGTTCTAACTGTTGCTTCCTGACCTGCATATAGGTTTCTCGAGAGGCGGGTCATGTGGTCTGGTATTCCCATCTCTTTCAGAATTTTCCACAGTTTATTGTGATCCACACAGTCAAAGGCTTTGGCATAGTCAATAAAGCAGAAATAGATGTTTTTCTGGAACTCTCTTGTTTTTTCCACGATCCAGCGGATGTTGGCAATTTGATCTCTGGTTCCTCTGCCTTTTCTAAAACCAGCTTGAACATCTGGAAGTTCACGGTTCACATATTGCTGAAGCCTGGCTTGGAGAATTTTGAGCATTACTTTACTAGCGTGTGAGATGAGTACAATTGTGCAGTAATTTGAGCATTCTTTGGTATTGCCTTTCTTTGGGATTGGAATGAAAACTGACCTTTTCCAGTCCTGTGGCCACTGCTGAGTTTTCCAAATTTGCTGGCATATTGAGTGCAGCACTTTCACAGCATCATCTTTCAGGATTTGGAATAGCTCAACTGGAATTCCATCACCTCCACTAGCTTTGTTCGTAGTGATGCTTTCTAAGGCCCATTTGACTTCACATTCCAGGATGTCTGGCTCTAAGTCAGTGATCACACCATTGTGATTATCTGGGTCGTGAAGATCTTTTTTGTACAGTTCTTCTGTGTATTCTTGCCACCTCTTCTTAATATCTTCTGCTTCTGTTAGGTCCATACCATTTCTGTCCTTTATCGAGCCCATCTTTGCATGAAATGTTCCTTTGGTATCTCTAATTTTCTTGAAGAGATCCCTAGTCTTTCCCATTCTGTTGTTTTCCTCTATTTCTTGCACTGATTGCTGAAGAAGGCTTTCTTATCTCTTCTTGCTATTCTTTGGAAATCTGCATTCAGATGTTTATATCTTTCCATTTCTCCTTTGCTTTTCGCTTTGCTTCTTTTCACAGCTATTTGTAAGGCCTCTGCAGACAGCCATTTGCTTTTTTGCATTTCCTTTCCATGGGGATGGTCTTGATCCCTGTACATGGGTTCAATCCCTGGTCCAGGAAGATTCCATATGCCACAGGGAAACAAAGGCTGTGTGCCACAAATACTGAGCCCATGTTCTAGAGTCCATGAGCTGCAACTACTGAGACCATGTGCCACAACTTCAAACCCCTCATTACCTAGAGCCTGTGCTCTGTAACAAGAGAAACTACAACAAGCAGAAGCTCACACACAGTAACTAGAGAGTAATCCCCATACACAACTAGAGAAAGTCTGTGCACAGAAACAAAGACCCAATGCAGCAAAAATAAAAATAATAAAAACAAATAAATAGAAGAGAATGGAATGAAATATTTTTTTTAAAAAGAAGAAAAGTGATATTCTGAGTAAAGATATCTATGCTTCAAGAACATGTTTCAGGGTGTGAAGAGTCTCCTCCCAATCCAGACCCAATGCTACAGGGATGCTTTCCCCAACCAAGATTCTCATGGAAGTGTGGATAAGTACAGTGTTGGCTCTTTTGATTAAAAAAAAATCTAAGCCAACTGGAAATTTCATTGGCAAATTGGAGTAGTTGGTATCTTATTCAGTCAAAAGGACTATACTGATTTTTATCAAACTAAATTTGGTGGGATGCTATTTACAACGTCTATGTACTTAGTCCTGTGTAGTAAACAGACTTAAGTATGTCTTTTTCCCATCATATTTATCAGTTATGCAAAATAAGATGAGAACAAGGAACAATGAGGAGCAACAGGGGTCTACAGAGCAAGGCAACTCAAGGGCAATTCATATTCCTGACTTAGTACTTAGCTGGATCTTTGGTGAAATTCATGTTGTGTAAGAATATGTATATGTAGGTGTGTGAATATGTTTGTGACTGAATCCAGTGTGAGGATTATAGCAGGCAAACTCATTAACAAAGTTAAGAAACAAAACCTTTTTTAACTGTTCGTTATCATTGATAACCACTGATTTTTTTTTTTTTTTTACATCAGATTGGGAGAAAGTCTAACAGTTAAGCAACTACTGGTTTCCCATAAAACACAGACTTCTTTTTCCCCAAACTTCAAACTTTTTATTTTGTATTGGGGTACAGCCAATTAACAACATTGTGGTAGTTTCAGGTCAATAGCAAAGGGACTCAGCCATACACGAACTATTTTTAATGTTCTCCTTTACTCCTAAAATCCTGCTGCTGCTGCTAAGTCGCTTCAGTCGTGTCCGACTCTGTGTGACCCCATAGACGGCAGCCCACCAGGCTCCCCCATCCCTGGGATTCTTCAGGCAAGAACACTGGAGTGGGTTGCCACTTCCTTCTCCAACCTAAAATCCTAGCATACAGTAATAAATTAAATTGAGATAATATACTTAGTGTGACCATCACAGAACTCATTAACATGACTCTCTTTCATGTTTGAGAGTACTTCATTAATCTTTGTGGCATTCCCTCTAACAGTCCATGGGGTCACAAAGAGTTGGACACAACTGAGTGACTCTATTATCATCACCTTGCCCCATTTTACAATGAAGTGGAAACTTTGAGGTAACATGAGGATTAAGGGTAGCACTAAGGAGTCCTTTCCAAGAGCTAATTGACTAGTTCCTATTGTTTTCTCTAAACAACACATGAGGGCATTGAGAACAAAAAGGACATATTTATGTCACCACCCACGTATTAATAACATTCTTCATACACAGAAGTACTCTTCAGGAATATGATTAAATGCACTGTGTACATTATATATGTGTATGGGTATATACACATATATGTGTGTATATATATAATACACATATACATGTTTGTATATACAAATGCATATATACATATATATTGTTTGCATGTGTACGTATAAATATGGCACAATGCATTTAATTATATTTCTGAGGAGTACTATACTTCATATGTGAATTACTGTATATGTCTTTGTGTGTATGTGTACATATATAAAACATAGCAAAAATGTAACCATGATTACAAAGACAATGTGAGGGGAGTAGTGTAGGAAACAGAGAAATATTTCCTGGACTTCTCTAGAAAAGGTTCCCAGAGGAGGTGTCATTTGTTTGGACATATGAAGAATACACAGGAGAAGATGGAAAACAGTATTCTAATAAGAAGGAATGAACTCATCAAAGCCATGAATAAAACAATTTCAAGTTCAGTGATAGAAGTAAAGGATATAAAAAGGCAAGTGATAGAAAATAAGGATGAACAGGAAGGTAGGCCAAACTAGATACAGTGTTATATTTTATACTAAGGGCTTTCAGTTTTATGACATTGAAGTGCAGTACATGTCACCCCAAAATATGCCACTATGGCATAAGGATTATCTTGAGGTGAAGCCAATTGGGAATCAGACACAAGAAAAGCTATCTGCCTAAAAGCAGGACAGAAATTCACAAAGAACAAACGTTAATACCTAAAGACAACTTTAGACTCTATCAGCCTGGAAAAACCACCAGAGGAATCTACATAACAAACGCTACTAAATAGTGCTTATCTTCACCCTTGGAAGCAAAAACCTGCTTTATTTTGTCCTGTCATTTCTCCACAAATTTATTATCTTTTTGTTGAAAATGCTGTATAATTGGAATTCTAAGCCATCTTGGGAAATTACTCATTTTCCTCTGGGCATTTCCCATGTATATATGAGACATACATGTTAATAAACTTCTGTTTTTTTCTCTTATGAACTTATCTTTAATTACAAGGGTCTCAGCCAAGATCTCAGAAGGCTAGGGGGAAAATTATTTTCCCTTCCCTAAAATGTCTACTGCCAAGAGTTAATAGAGGAAAAAATAGATCATACAATCTGAATTTTTTGAAACTTTAGGAGTTCAAAATTAACCTCAATTTATTTTTTCAAGCATACAACATTGTATCTATACTTCTATATACCCTACAGTGTGCTCAACACCAAAAATTTAGGCTCCATTGACCACCATACATTAGATCCCCTTCACCCATTTGATCCTCTCCCTCTGGTAAACACTACTTTGTTCCCTACAAGGTTGGGGGGTTTTGTTGAGTTTGTTCTTTTACTTTGTTATACTTCACATATGATAAAATCATATGGCTTTGCCTTTCTCTGTCTGGCTTATTTCACTTGGCAAAATACCAAGGTCCATTCATTTTGTCACAGTTGGCAAGATGTTATTTTTGTATTTCATCACACACACACACACACACACACACACACACACCTTTATATACACCACTTCTTCTTTATCCATGTATCCACTGATGGGCACTTAGGTTGTTTTCATATATTGGCTATTGTAATTAATGCCATAGTAAACATACAGGTGGATATAGCTTTTCAAATTAGTGCTTTTTTATAGTGCTTTGGATAAAGTTGCAGAAGTGGGATAGCTGGATCATATAGTAGTTCTTTTCTTAAATTTTTAATATTTAGAGGAATCTATATATTGTCTTCCAAGATGGCTGCACAAATTTCCATTCCTACCTTTTTCTATATCCTTGGCAACATTTGTTATTTCTTAGCTTTTTGATAATGTCAATCTAACAAACATGAAGTAATATATCATTGTGATTTTGATTTGCATTTCCCTAGTAATTAGTAATACTGAACATCTTTTTATGTGCCTGTTGAGTAGAGAGGAAAAAAGTTGGCTTAAAGCTCAACATTCAGAAAATGAAGATCATGGCATCTGGTCCCATCACTTCATGGGAAATAGATGGGGAAACAGTGGAAACAGTGTCAGACTTTATTTTTGGGGGCTCCAAAATCACTGAAGATGGTGACTGCAGCCATGAAATTAAAAGATGCTTACTCCTTGGAAGGAAAGTTATAACCAACCTAGACAGCATATTCAAAAGCAGAGACATTAGTTTGCCAACAAAGGTCCGTCTAGTCAAGACTATGGTTTTTCCAGCGGTCATGTATGGATGTGAGAGTTGGACTGTGAAGAAAGCTGAGCGCCGAAGAATTGATGGTTTTGAACTGTGGTGTTGGAGAAGACTCTTGAGAGTCCCTTGGACTGCAAGGAGATCCAACCAGTACATTCTGAAGGAGATTAGCCCTGGGATTTCTTTGGAAGGAATGATGCTAAAGCTGAAACTCCAGTACTTTGGCCACCTCATGTGAAGAGTTGACTCATTGGAAAAGACTCTGATGCTGGGAGGGATTGAGGGCAGGAGGAGAAGGGGATGACAGAGGATGAGATGGCTGGATGACATCACCGACTCGATGGACACGAGTCTGAGTGAACTCCAGGAAATGGTGATGGACAGGGAGGCCTGGCGTGCTGTGGTTCATGGGGTCCCAAAGAGTCGGACACAACTGAGTGACTGAACTGAACTGAATTGAACTGACCATCTGCATGTCTTTTTTGGAAAAATGTTGGTTCAATTCCTCTGCCCATTTTGTAATTGGGCTCTTTGGGGTGTTTTTCTGAACTGTATGACATCTTTATGTATTTTGGATATAATTACTTATCAGATATATTATTTGCAACTATCTTCTCCCATTCAATAGTTGTCTTTTTATTTTATTAATGGTTTCCTTTGCTGTGCAGAAGCTTTTTAGTTTTATATAATCCCATCTGTTTGCTATCACTTTTGTTTCCCTTGCCTGAAGAGACATATCTAGAGAGATATTGCTAAGACCAATGTCAAAGAGTATACTGCCTAAGTTTCTTTCTATGAGTTTTATAATTTCAATGACCTGAATTTTTTAGGAAAAGACTCTGGCAGTTGAATGGAGGATGGCCTCACAAAAGAACAGTTTGGTACGAAGGATCACAGTTAGAAGACTGTTCTGGAAACCAAAGATGGTAATCTCCTAACTTAAACTGATGTGATGGTGATGATATTGGAGATGAGAGGCTAAATTCCAGGGGGAACTGATGGAATTAGTGTCTACCTGAACATGTAGAATAACACATAGAAAGGTAGAGACAGAGACAACATTACAGTTTCCATTGGGAACCTAAGTGGATGGTAACTCTTCCACCTGAACTAAATAATCTCAAAGGACCTGGTTCAGATTAGAAACAGTGATGACAAGTTAGGGTGAGCGAAATTTGAAATTCTTTTGAAAATGTCCCAAAGGCATTTGGAAGCATAGTTCTAGAAGACAAAAGTGAGAGTTTCAAAATTAACATGGGCAAAAACAGTTGTTGAAGCTAAAACCACGAGTGAAATCAGCTAGGGAGAACATGTAGTGTCAAAAGAAAATAGACAGCCCTAGTAGGAAAAGTAAAAGAAGGAAATTAAAAAGAAATACTTAGAAAGATAGGAGTAGAAACTAGGAATAAGTAACATGCTGAAATATGAAGAAAGGAGTTTTGAGGTGTTTATAAACCCAACAAATACAAATTGTCCATTAAATGACAATTCCAAAATTAATCTGAAATAAGTCAAAAAAAAAAGGAGCCTGGAAAATTTTGATGAAGACAAATCTGGGAGAAAATATTTCTCTGTCAGGTGTTTAAGTATTGTGTAAAGATATAATATGATAATTATACTATTATTTCAAATGAATACACAGATTTATGGATCAGAAAAAATGATCCACTAAAACATGAAGTCCTCAGGAGAAAATCTGTGTTGGTCGCAACAAGCCTAACCCAAAATGCCAAGTCCAGACTTGTTTTTAGACTTATTCCCCTGAATCCACAAGGGAACAAGGTTTATTTTCCAAAGTTTATTAAAACTCAGCTTGTCACATCTCCTCCTAAATCTAATTGGGTCTAATAGCTTCAAAATGGTGTACAAGGGGGGCTGAGGTATTAATCGCAAAACTCTGATTCACAACCTGGAATTCAGGGAATTTCCAACCCCTTGGTGTCCATTCCACAAACTGAGGCAGAACTATGTCCCATTTAAGCAGGAAATAGCCAGAGTAGTTACCACCCCATTCCCTCAAAGATTGGGAGAAGGTTGAAACAGGAGTGGTTGAAACCAACTCTCCCTAAAACCTAGTTCCTCTGCCAAGTTAACCTTTCTATCCAAAATTTTATACCCTTTCTTGTCCCATTACCCAAAAGCCAGGTTCACCTCTTGGTGGCTGTCAAGCCAAAAGATACAGCCACACCAAAGGTCAGGGAAAGGAAGTATTTATTATTACTTGCAGCAAGTAAGATGGAAAAGCAATGGCAACCCACTCCAGTACTCTTGCCTGGAAAATCCCAGGGGTGGGGGAGCCTGGTGGGCTGCTGTCAATGGGGTCGCACAGAGTCGGACACGACTGAAGCGACTTAGCAGCAGCAGCAGCAAGTAAGAACACTAGAGATCTTTCCCAAAGCGACGTTTCCTCAAACAGCAAAAATCAGAGAAATTTTAAGCTTCTCTTTCTCTGAGGACCCCTTAACCTGTCTTCTTACAGTCCCAAGACTGAGGAGTATCAAAGAAAAGGGGTCACTGAAACAGTAGAACCCTATGGGTCCCTCTTGTTTAAAAAATCCTTTCTGTTCTCTCCATTTTATATTTGGTTTTTTTGTTTGTTTGTTTGTTTTTAGTTCCACAAAGGTAGTTTTTTTTTTATTTAATTTAACTTTACAGTATTGCATTGGTTTTGCCATATATCAAAATGAATCTGCCACAGGTATACATGTGTTCCCCATCCTGAACCCTTCTCCCTCCTCCCTCCCCATACCATCCCTCTGGGTCGTCCCAGTGCACCAGCCCTAAGCATCCAGTATTGTTCACTGAACCTGGACTGGCGACTTGTTTCATATATGATATTATACATATTTCAATGCCATTCTCCCAAATCATCCCACCCTCCCCCTCTCCCACAGAGTCCAAAAGACTGTTCTATACATCAGTGTCTCTGTCTCGTATACAGGGTTATTGTTACCATCTTTCTAAATTCCATATATATGCGTTAGTATACTGTAGTGGTGTTTTTCTTTCTGGCTTACTTCACTCTGTATAATAGGCTCCAGTTTCATCCACCTCATTAGAACTGATTCAATTCATATTTGAAGAGAAAATGTTTCAGCCTCCCAGATCTTCCCTGAGTTCCAAAGGGCAGATTCTAACAGTTGCTATTGGGTTGTTGAAAAAGTTTATTCAGGTTTTTCCATAAGATATGATGGGAAACCCAAACAAACTTTTTGGCCAACCCAATAATCAGGGAGATGAGACAGAGGGTGGTAACTTCCGAGCACAAGATTCCTAGAACACCACCCTGCTACCTCACCACCAATTAATAAAAGTAAAGTCACACATCATGCAGCCATCAAGCCATCACCCCAAATGTTGCCTTTAAAAATACCCCAAAATCATCTGGAAATTCAAGCTTTTTTCAGTATCCATCCAAAAGTCGCAAAATGCGCATTCTTTTCAAGCACACATGGAATAATCTCTGGGATAGATCACTTGCTGGACCACAAAACAAGTCTCAATAAATTTAAGAAGCTTGAAATCATATCAAAGTATATTTTCTAACTATACCAGGATGTGATTAGGAATAAACTACAAGAGAAAAACTACAAAACCCAAAAACACATAAAGGTTAAACAATACATTACTACACAATCAATGGGTCACTTTAGAAATCAAAGAGAAAATCCAAAAATACCTTAAGACAAATGAAAAAGAAAACACAATGATCCAAAATCTATGGGATGATCTAAAATGAAAGTTTATAGTGATACAAATCTACCTCAGGAAACAAGGAAAATCTCAAATAAATAATCTAATCTTACACCTAAAGGAAATAGAAAAAGAAAAACAAAATCCAAAGTTAGTCGAAGGAATAAGTTTAAAGAGCAGAGAATAAACAAAATGGAAATTTTAGAAAACAATTTAAAATATCAATAACACTAAGAGCTGGCTGGTTCTTTGGAAAAGATAAAATTGATGAAAACCTTAGCCAGATTCAGCAAGAACAAAAGAGAGAGGGCCCAAATAAATAAAATGCAAGAGTTATAACTGATACCACAGAAATTCAAAGGATCCTTAAGAGAATATATAAACAATTATATGCCAATTAAATGGACAAGGTAAAAGAAATGAATAAATTCCTAGAAATGTTAAATCTCCTAAGACTAAATCAGGAAGAAATAGAAGGTATAAACAGACAAATTATCAGTAATGAAATTAATAATTTTAAAGTTTCTAAAACAAAAATCCAGGAACACATGGCTTCAGTTGAATTCTACCAAACATTTAAATAAGAGTTAACACCAATCCATCTCAAATAATTCCAATAAATTGAAAAGGGAAGAATGCAGGTCCATTACAATCAAATTTTCTAAAATTTTTGAAAGCTTAGTATTGATATTTATATCTGTTATTTTATTTTCTGGATTTTTAGTGTATGGCAACTTTTTTGAGATTTTTCAGCCTGGGACAGGCCAGTAAATACAGTTTTCAGGGGCTTCTAGTTTAAGATATCTTTCTTGCCTTCCTTGAAACAGTAAGTATTGCCTTCATATAGTCACCATTTCAAAGTTCAAAGGAATTTGAAAGACTGCCTAGTTCATTCCTTGATAGAGGTTTGTGTTTTCTGCACAATATCCAGCCTCCTCTTTGATACCTATTTAGGCATATGATTCATTCATGACCTTCTGGAGCAGCCTTCAGATTACTGACTGCCTCTAGTCACATATCCAGTATGATTACTATTCATTCACAGTGGTGACTAGCCCTGCGATGTCTGTAATTTTCAGAGTCAAATGTAGGAGTCATGTTCTATCTACTTGCTCAACAACCAAAAGTAAAGCACTGAATTAATTCCAAACTATGGTTTTAATTACTTAAACGAATATTGAAAAAGGCCGGATTACCTCCCAGATACTATCCTATACAAATGTTTGCATAAATGCACAAAGATGGATGGACAAGGAGATTCAATGCAGCTTTGTTTGTAATCATGAAAAACTGGCAACAAGTCAAATATCCACCATAATGTAAAATAATATACTGTAAAATATATGAAATCAACTTGACATGGAACTCTACAAAACATATTGTTTAATGAAAAAAAACTAGTAATTAAATAATATGTGCAATGTTTTCTCATTTATGTAAATGCTGCTGCTGCTAAGTCGCTTCAGTCGTGTCTGACTCTGTGCAACCCACCAAGCTCCTCTTTCCATGGGATTCTCCAGGCAAGAGGGCTGGAGTGGGTTGCCATTTCCTCCTCCAATGCATGAAAGTGAAAATTCAAAGTGAAGTCGCTCAGTCGTGTCCGACTCCTAGCGACCCCACGGACTGCAGCCCACCAGGCTCCTCCATCCATGGGATTTTCCAGGCAAGAGTACTGGAGTGGGGTGCCATGCACATGTATATATATGTACATATATGTTTTCAATATGATTATGTTCATATATATCTTTCTTAAGATTTTTTAAGAGGTATCATTCAGCCTACAAAGCACCTACAAGATGTTTGATTGGTTAACTTCATGAAGACAAGAGGAAATGAAAGATTTTGTGTTTAAGAATTCCAGCCTCAACTGCAAATTAATTTTCGTGCTTTCTCAGTGACACTCCTTTGTGGTGTATATCATATTACCACTCCCTGTGGTAATATGATACCATATAATATGAGCTTTATCCATTATATAACAATGTTTACTGTAATTCTATCTTAGAGCACTGTAATTAGAGAGTTTTGTACTCACTACTAGAATGCACTTCATTAGAATAAACAGTCATAGATGAGTTAACAAAAGCTCAGGCAAGATTGTGGACAAACTCACAATGCCCAGCCTGTGGGATAAATACTCTGGGGTCAGAGTGTCACAAGCCAATAACAGTATACATTGCCTTATAGATAAGAGAAAGGTAAGAAAAAATGAATTCTGAAAGTCTCCAGGTAACTGATATAAATGATGTTTCATAATACATCATCCAGAAAAATGCACAGGACTGCAAAAGAGATAATAATAGGATATTGATAATGCCCTGCCACCCCCATCCATCCTCCTTCACACTGCTACAAGGCTGGCACAGCAAGCCCATCCTTAATATCCTTCAAAAGCTTCCCATACCCTTTGGATAATGTTCAAGCTTGATAGCATACAAAACCCATTATCTGGCTGTAGCCTACCTTGTTCTTACCCCTCCCTGCTGCCCTCTTTATATTCTGGTGACATTGGACAGGTCATATTTCCTAAACTCATACCATAATGACTCATTGCTTTGCCTCAACAGTTCATGCTGTTCCCCTTGCCAGATAGCCCCCATGACCTCATACTCATTTCTACAACCCCTTGGATAACTCCTGATATTTTATTATTTATTTTTCTCCATAGTGGTTATTCCTGGAGGTCATTGACCTGACTCTTCTTTTGCTCACAGTTGGCCCATACATTTACTTCTCCTCTTAAAAAAAAAAAAAACAAAAAACTTCTTTCAGTAAAAAAAAAATCTGACAAATTAATTTACACTCCATTTTCAATGACTGACATCTGCTAACACTGGTGAGCCCTTCCAAAGAAGGCTGATAAAATTGGCAAATAAAAATACAGAACATCCAGGTAATTTTAAATTTCAGGTAAACAACAAATAATGTTTTAGTATAAATGCAGCCTATGGATTATTTGTATTTCACCTGGAAACTCCAACACCAGGGTGTCTGAATCATCAATGTAGCGACTATTTGGTAAGGTGTTGTGCTAATGCTACAGGAGGGAAAAAAGTATCAAAGACTTCACCTAAATGAAATGGATAAAGACCCAAGAGTGGGACTTTGAGCATCTGTCAGCAGATGGAGAGGCATTTATCTGATCAGAGCCTTCCCACCACTCCTGGGTAAAATACTGAGAGAAGGTTTTCTCCTAAGTCCAACCTTAGAGTGCTCACATGCTCATTCTTCTGTGAGTTTTCTCTTTGCCATGACTCTCACTTCTCACCTCATCTATCTTTAGCCCTTACCCTGGCTATTGCTCAGGCCCAGATATTCTGCTGCCTTTTAGGCATTCTAGCAGCACTTCTAAAGCCAATTCCAAATAGGCTACACCAAGAAGGCTCTTGTTCCAAGTACATGATGGTCTACAAGGCCAAAAATCTTACAAATAATCTTTACTTTCTCCCTCTCTCTCCTTAGCTATTTATAGCTATTATTAAGTCATCAGGTCCTGAAAATAGAAAAGGTCAAACAAACATATGCACATTCTTCCTGCTCTCCTCCATCTAGACATACACAAATTGGACTGTGGAGTACATTGTCCTTATGCTATGCTATGCTAAGTCACTTCAGTCGTGTCTGACTCTGTGTGACCCCATAGACGGCAGCCCACCAGGCTCCCCCGTCCCTGGGATTCTCCAGGCAAGAACACTGGAGTGGGTTGCCATTTCCTTCTCTAATGCATGAAAGTGAAAGTGAAGTTGCTCAGTCGTGTCCAACTCTTGGCGACCCCATGGACTGCAGCCTACCGGGCTCCTCCACCCATGGGATTTTCCAGGCAAGAGTGGGGTGCCATTGCCTTCTCCACATTGTTCTTAAAATACTAATTAATTTTGTTGGCAACCTTTGCTCTTGTTCTCACTATTCCCTTAAATAAATCTAATTCCATGAAGCATTAGCAAACAATTCAGATTGTCCTGTTGGAAAACAGAGGGATACATCTGGCACCATAAGGGAAAACTTCATCGAAAAATCATCAGACACCTCTACTTGCTCTCAAAGCTTCTCTTTGATTATCATGTCATTCTCATCATCTTCTCAACCCTTTCTACCCCCTGCTACTGCATTCTCCAGTACCAAACAAACCACCTCCTCTACCTTCTCCCTACTAATCTTTTACTCCTTTCTTATTAGTACAGTCCCATTTTCTCTAGTTTCCTCAACCATCTCAGTCAACAAAGGATTCTCCTTTGAACCATAACAACAACCTTTCTAATTTTCCCCATGTGTCATAATTGTCCAGTCACAAAAAAATCAAGGGCAGCCTTGAAAGCTTAAAGGAAACACAAAGTAGAATCATAAAACTGGAGGAATAATATAGAAAGAAGAAAAAGGTAAATGACTTTGCTTTGTCTAGAGTTTAGAGCCACAGAGACTGTGATTATGGATTTTGTTCTAAAATGTGGAGATTTTCTCCACATCTCTATTAGGTTTGTGCATTTTTTAAATTATCTAGTTGTGACACAGTTTGATGTTGACTAGATTCATCATTTCATCCGTATAGTGAAATTTTTGTTTTGTAAATTTGTTACACACAAATCACATGCAAAATGTGACTAGCCTAAAATATTTATAACATATACTAAAAGGCTCAAAAAATTTTAATGGGAAACCAAATAGCGTTTTTTAAGCAAAGAAGTGGCATAAGTTAAACTAGCAATATGAGAAATTTCTGTAGCTTCAGGATGGAGAATGTGTTGTAAGTGGACAATGGTGGAAACAAGACTAGTTAGAAACCTATTGCAATAATTCAGGCCTTATTTCAATAATTCAGAAGATGTGATAATTCCAATAAGGATGTGAGTAAAGTATCCCTTTTTCTTTTCTATAAAACAGAAATTTCATGAACAGTTAGTACTATAAAAAGTTGTAAGAGAAAACAAATATTACAAAGTACAGAACATTTAAAATACTTTGGTAGCAATCATGTTTACATGACTAATGAGGAAGTTTTAAATGACTGTTTATTTTTGAAAGTATGTTCTTGAAAGACTCTGATTGGGCTACAACCAGCCCAAATTGTACTTTGATAACTTGTTTAAGTATGTGCAATATTTGGCAAACACTTAGCACTCAATTAATATTTACTAAGTAACTGCACATATTCATTATTTCTTTAAAAATATCCCCTCATTCAAATATTGTAACAGTTGACCAGCTTCACCCTTTTACCCAAGATTCTATGAATTAAGCTTTCAATCCATGAAATAATCTCCTTAAAAAATATATGAGCTATAATCCAAGTATGTATTTTAGAATATGCAAAAATAGACCAGAAATCATCCTTTATTTATAAAGTAAAATCATGTAGTTTTAAATTACACAAAATATACTAGAATTAAAAGTTACAGATGTGTCCGCAGAGAAGAAAACCAGTAAAAATTCAAGTTGTTTGTTTTCTTAAGAATTAGTGATACAGAAAGTGTACTGCTAATAAGATTTAAAGGATTTAGTTAAACATAATAAAGAACTCCCTGAGAGTGAGCACTGCTAAAAGAGAATGAGTTACAAAGGGAATTGAACATCTCCTTTTCTAAGAGGCTTTATAAAGATAATCAATTCAGTTCAGTTCAGACACTCAGTCATGTCCGACTCTTTGTGACCCCATGAACCGCAGCACGCCAGGCTCCCTGTCCATCACCAACTCCCGGAGTTCACTCAAACTCATGTCCATCGAGTCGGTGATGCCATACAGCCATCTCATCCTCTGTCATCCCCTTCTCCTCCTGCCCTCAATCCCTCCCAGCATCAGGGTCTTTTCCAATGAGTCAACTCATTAAATATTCCCTTGGTATCTCTAATTTTCTTAAAGAGGTCTCTAGTCTTTCCCATTCTGTTGTTTTCCTCTATTTCTTTGCATTGATCGCTGAGGAAGGCTTTCTTATCTCTTCTTGCTATTCTTTGGAACTCTGTGTTCAGATGCTTATATCTTTCCTTTTCTCCTTTGCTTTCTGCTTCTCTTTTTTCACAGCTATTTGTAAGGCCTCCTCAGACAGCCATCTTGCTTCTTTGCATTTCTTTTCCATGGGGATGGTCTTGATCCCTGTCTCCTGTACAACATCACGAACCTCCATCCATAGTTCATCAGGCACTCTATCAGATCTAGTCCCTTAAATCTGTTTCTCTTCTTTCTTCTTCTATTGTATAATCATAAGGGATTTGATTTAGGTCATACCTGAATGGTCTAGTGGTTTCCCCCACTTTCTTCAATTTAAGTCTGAATTTGGCTATAAGGAGTTCATGATCTGAGCCACAGTCAGCTCCCGGTCTTGTTTTGCTGACTGGATAGAGCTTCTCCATCTTTGGCTGCAAACAATATAATCAATCTTATTTCAGTGTTGATCATCTGGTGATGTCCATGTGCAGAGTCTTCTCTTGTGTTGTTGGAAGAGGGTGTTTGCTATGACCAGTGTGTTCTCTTGGCAAAACTCTATTAGCCTTTGCCCTGTTTCATTCTGTATTCCAAGGCCAAATTTCCCTGTTACTCCAGGTGTTTCCTGACTTCCTACTTTTGCATTCTAGTCCCCTATAATGTAAAGGACATCTTTTGGGGTGTTAGTTCTAAAAGGTCTTGTAGGTCTTCATAGAACCATTCAACTTCAGCTTCTTCAGCATTACTGGTTGGGGCATAGACTTGGATTACTGTGATATTGAATGGTTTGCCTTGGAAACGAACAGAGATCATTCTGTCATTTTTGAGATTGCATCCAAGTACTGCATTTCGGACTCTTTTGTTGACCATGATGGCTACTCCACTTCTTCGAAGGGATTCCTGCCCGCAGTAGTAGATACAATGGTCATCTGAGTTAAATTCACCCATTCCAGTCCATTTTAGTTCGCTGATTCCTAGAATGTCAATGTTCACTCTTGCCATCTTCTCTTTGACCACTTCCAATTTGCCTTGATTCATGGACCTGACATTCCAGGTTCCTATGCAATATTGCTCTTTACAGCATCGGACCTTGCATCTATCACCAGTCACATCCACAACTGGGTATTGTTTTTGCTTTGGCTCCATCCCTTCATTCTTTCTGGAGTTATTTCTCCACTGATCTCCTGTACCATATTGGGCACCTACCAACCTGGAGAGTTCCTCTTTCAGTATCCTATCATTTTGCCTTTTCATACTGTTCATGGGGTTCTCAAGGCAAGAATACTGAAGTAGTTTGCCATTCCCTTCTCCAGTGGACCACATTCTGTCATAAATCTCACTAAATCTCTATGTAGAATTCATAATGTCATGAGTAGAGTACTTGCTAACTATGACTTCTGTTTTTCAAATTGAAAAGAAAATGAATAAAAGAACAATATTTAAATGGAGAATACTTAGCCTAATTAAGAAAAACTAATTATTTACTATTACAGCACAAAATGCATAAAAATTAGAATTATGGAAATTATAAATGATGATCTCTTTGCTAAGAAAATGCCTGCTGAGGTCCGTGGCACATTAAAAAGTGAACCATGTTATATACTTTAAAAGTAATCATTATTCAAACTTTTCATTGATTTTTCACTGATACCCTCAAAGGCAAATACTAATCACTTTATTTGCCTTAAATTTAAAATTGGTAGGACTATGTCAATAATCCTCAAGAAATCCTAGTGGATTAAGGTACCATTTCATTCAAAATCAATTGATCCTGAATGTGATCATTATTCAACAACTAGGACATGCAAAGCATTTTGCTAGTAAGGGAAAAATAGCTAATCCTGCTTGAAAAGAATTTATCTAAATGAACACATACACACAAGCTACATATAAGCAAAAAAAATCCGGAGCAGTTGAGGATAGTGACAGCTGTATATGACCCCTCTCCAAGGATCTCCTTATCAAAAAAAATTGAAACAAGCAGAAATAAAAGGTAATTTCTACACCAAAACATTCCTTCAGTATAACTTGAGGACAGAGGATGCCAAAACTGCAAAGTAATTGTGAGTAAGAGAGAAAGATCACCAAATAACAGTGTGCAACACTCTGCCACCCCTCCTCCTCAAATTGCAAGACTTTGTAGAGGCAGATCAAGAAAAACTGCATGAAAGAAAGATGGAGATAGTGAAGGAGGCTAAAGGTGAGTTGAACAATCTCTAGATTAATTACATTCACCATGCATTACAAAATACCAGAAAAGCATCTAGGCAGACCAGAGTACAGACTAGAGGAAAGGAACTTTAAATACAAGGAATTTGAAGAACTGGGCACCATTTTAGGACTGGTGCAATATAAAAAGACAGACACTTTTTTTTTTTTAGTAAGAACGATTTCTTATTAAATTAATTAATTTATTTCAATTGGAGGATAATTTCTTTACAATATTGTGGTGGTTTTTGCCATACATCGATATGAATCACCCACAAGTGCATTCATGTCCCCACAACCTGAACTCCCCTCCTACCTCCCTGCCCAACCCATCCCTCTGGGTTGCCCCAGTACCCAGCTTTGAGTGCCCTGCTTCATACATTAAACTTGCACTGGTCACCTATTTTGCATATGGTAATATACATGTTTCAATGCTATTCTCTCAAATCATCCCACCCTCACCTTCTCCCACATAGTCCACAAGTCTATTCTTTACATCTGTGTCTCTTTTGCTGCCTTGCATATAGGATCATCATTACTGTCTTTCTAAATTCCACATATATTCATTAATATACTATATTGATGTTTCTCTTTCTGACTTACTTCACTCTGTATAATAGGCTCCACTTTGATCCATCTCATTAGAACTGAATCAAATGCATTCTTTTTTATAGCTGAGTAATTCTGAAAGAGATGGGAATACCAGACCACCTGACCTGCCTCTCGAGAAACCTGTATGCAGGTCAGGAAGCAACAGTTAGAACTGGACATGGAACAACAGACTGGTTCCAAATAGCAAAAGGAGTACGTCAAGGCTGTATATTGTCACCCTGCTTATTTAACTTCTATGCAGAGTACATCATGAGAAACGCTGGGCTGGAAGAAGCACAAGCTGGAGTCAAGATTGCCAGGAGAAATATCAATAACCTCAGATATGCAGATGACACCACCCTTATGGCAGAAAATGAAAAGGAACTAAAAGGCCTCTTGATGAAAGTGAAAGAGGAGAGTGAAAGAGTTGGCTTAAAGGTCAACGTTCAGAAAACTAAGATCATGGCATCTGGTCCCATCACTTCATGGGAAATAGATGCGGAAACAGTGTCAGACTTTAGTTTTTTGGGCTCTAAAATCACGGCAGATGGTGACTGCAGCCATGAAATTAAAAGACGCTTACTCCTTGGAAGAAAAGTTATGACCAACCTAGACAGCATATTCAAAAGCAGAGACATTACTTTGCCAACAAAGGTCTGTCTAGTCAAGGCTATGGTTTTTTCACTAGTCATATATGGATGTGAGAGTTGGACTGTGAAGAAAGCTGAGCGCCAAAAAATTTATGCTTTTGAACTGTGGTGTTGATGGACAGGGAGGCCTGGCATGCTGCGATTCATGGGGTCACAAAGAGTTGGACATGACTGAGCAACTGAACTGAACTGAATAGTCCATTGTGTATACGTACCACAGCTTCCTGATCCATTCGTTTGCTGATGGACATCTAAAGTTGCTTCCATTCCCTAGCTATTGTAAACAGTGATGAAATGAACTTTGGGGTACATCTGTCTCTTCCAATTCTGGTTTTCTTGGTGTGGAAACCCAGCAGTGGGATTGCTGGGTCATATGGCAGTTCTACTTCCAGTTTTTTAAGGAATCTCCATACTGTTCTCCGTAGTGTCTGTACTAGTTTGCATTCCCACCAACAGTGTAAGAGGATTCCCTTTTCTCCACACCCTCTCCAGCATTTATTGTTTGTATGCTTTTTGACAGCAGCCATTCTGACCAGCGTGAGATGGTACCTCATGGTGGTTTTGAGATTAATGCAAAGAAATAGAGGAAAACAATACTATGGGAAAGACCAGAGATCTCTTCAAGAAAATTAGAGATACCAAGGGAACATTTCATGCAAAGATGAGCACAATAAAGGACAGAAATGGTATGGACTTAACAGAAGCAAAAGATATTAAGAAGAGGTGGCAAGAATACACTGAAGAACTATACAAAAGAGATCTTCACGACCCAGATAATCACGATGGTGTGATCACTCACCTAGAGCCAGACATCCTGGAATGAGAAGTCAAGTGGGCCTTAGGAAGCATCATTATGAACAAAGCAGGTAGAGGTAATGGAATTCCAGTTGAGCTCTTTCAAATCCTAAAAGATGATGCTGTGAAAGTGCTGCACTCAATATGCCAGCAAATTTGGAAAACTCAGCAGTGGCCACAGGACTGGAAAAGGTCAGTTTTCATTCCAATCCCAAAGAAAGGCAATGCCAAAGAATACTCAAACTACTGCACAATGGCACTCATCTCACACACTAGCAAAGTAAAGCTCAAAATTCTCCATACCAGGCTTCAACATTACATGAACTGTGAACTTCCAGATGTTCAAGCTGGATTTAGAAAAGGCAGAGGAACCAGAGATCAAATTGCCAACATCTGCTGGATCATTGAAAAAGCAAGAGAGTTCCAGGAAAACATCTATTTCTGCTTTATTGACTATGCCAAAGCCACTGACTGTGTGGATCACAACAAACTGTGGAAAATTCTTCAAGAGATGGGAAAACCAGGCCACCTGACCTGCCTCCTGAGAAATCTGTATGCAGGTCAAGAAGCAACAGTTAGAACTGGACATGGAACAACAGACTGGTTCCAAATAGGGAAAGGAGCACATCAAGGCTGTATATTGTGACCCTGCTTATTTGATTTATATGCAGAGTACATCATGAGAAACCCTAGGCTGGTCAGACTTTATTTTTGGGGGCTCCGAAATCATTGCAGATGGTGACTGCAGCCATAAAATTAAAAGACACTTGCTCCTTGGAAGAAAAGCTATGACCAACCTAGACAGCATATTGAAAAGCAGAGATATTACTTTGCCAACAAATATCCATCCAGTCAAAGCTATGATTTTTCCCATAGTCATGTATGATGTGAGAGTTAGACTATAAGAAAAGCTGAGCACTGAATAATTGATGCTTTTGAACTGTGGCATTAGAGAAGACTCTTGAGAGTCCCTTGGACTGCAGGGAGATCCAACCAGTCCATCCTAAAGGCAACCCGTCCCGAGTATTCATTGGAAGGACTGATTCTGGAGCTGAAACTCCCAGTACTTTGGCCACCTGACGCAAGAACTGACTCTTTTGAAAAGACTCTGATGCTGGGGAGGATTGAAGGTAGGAGGAGAAGGGGACGACAGAAGATCAGTTGGTTGGATGGCATCACCACCTCAATGGACATGAGTTTGAGTAAACTCTGGGAGTTGGTGTGGACAAGGAGGCCTGGCGTGCTACAGACCATGGGGTCACAAAGAGTAGACACGACTGAGCGACTGAACTTAACTGATAATGAATGATGTTGAGCATCTTTTCATGTGTTTGTTAGCCATCTGTATGTCTTCTTTGGAGAAATATCTGTTTAGTCTTTGGCCCATTTTTTGATTGGGTCATTTATTTTTCTGGAACTGAGCTTCATGAGCTGCTTGTATATTTTTGAGATTAATTCTTTGTCAGTTGCTTCATTTGCTAATATTTTCTCCCGTTCTGAAGGCTGTCTTTTCACCTTGCTTATAGTTTCCTTTACTGTGCAGAAGCTTATAAGTTTAATTAAGTCCCATGTGTTTATTTTTGTTTTTATTTCCATTGCTCTGGTAGGTGGGTCATAGAGGATCTTGCTATGATTTATGTCACAGAGTGTTCTGCCTATGTTTTCCTCTAAGATTTTTATAGTTTCTGGTCTTACATTTAGGTCTTTAATCCATTTTGAGTTTATCTTTGTATAAGGTGTTAGAAAATGTTCTAGTTTCATTCTTTTACATGTGGTTGACCAGTTTCTCCAGCACCACTTGTCAAAGAGATTATATTTTCTCCATTGTATATTTTTGCCTCCTTTGTCAAAGATGAGGTATCCATAGGTACGTGGATTTACCTCTGGGCTTTCTAATTTGTTCCATTGATCTATGTTTCTGTCTTTGTGCCAGTACCATACTGCCTTGTGACTGTAGCTTTGTAGTATAGGCTGAAGTCAGGCAGGTTGATTCCTCCAGTTCCATTCTTCTTTCTCAAGATTGCTTTGGCTGTTCGAGTTTGTGTGTGTGTGTGTGTTTCCACACAAATTGTGAAATTATTTGTCCTAGTTCTGTGGAGAATACCATTGATAGCTTGATAGGGTTTGTGTTGAATCTATAGATTGCTCTGGGTAGTATACTCATTTTCACTATAGTGATTCTTCCAATCCATGAACATGGTATATTTCTCCGTCTATTTGTGTCATCTTTGATTTCTTTTATCAGTGTTTTATAGTTTTCCATATATAGGTCTTTTGTTTCTTTAGGTAAATTTATTCCTAAGTATTTTATTCTTTTCATCACAATGGTGAATGGGATTGTTTCCTTAACTTCTTTTTCTGTTTTTTTCATTGTTATAATACAGCAATGCAAGGGATTTCTGCATATTAATTTCATATCCTGCAATTTTACTATATTCATTTATTAGCTCTAGTAATTTTCTGGTGGTATCTTTAGGGTTTTCTATATAGAGGATCATGTCATCTGCAAAAGTGAGAGTCTTATTTCTTCTTTTCCAATCTGGATTCCTTTTATTTATTTTTCTCCTCTAATTTCTGTGGCTAGGACTTCCAAAACTATGTTGAACAGTACTGGTGAGAGTAGGCACCCTTGTCTTGTTCCTGATTTTAGAGGAAATGCTTCAATTTTTTGCCACTGAAGGTAATGTTTCCTGTGGGTTTGTCATATATGCCTTTTATTATGTTGAGGTATGTTCCTTATATGCTTTCTGGAGAGTTTTGATCATAAATGGTTGTTTAATTTTGTCAAGGATTTTCTCTGCATCTACTGAGAGAATCATATGGTTTTTGTCTTTCAATTTGTTAATATGGTATATCTCATTGATTGATTTGTAAATATTGAATAATCATTGCATCCCTGGAATAAAGCTCACTTGGTCATGTTGTATGATCTTTTTAATATGTTGTTAGATTCTGTTTGCTAGAATTTTATTGAGGATTTTATCTATGTTCATCAGAGATATTGACCTGTAGTTTTCTTTTTTTCTGGCATCTTTAAGGTAGGTGCAATTTGAAAGGATAAACTATGCGTAAAGAAACAGTCTTTGAAATACACAGCTCTGGGGGAGAAAAAAGACAAAAGAAAGGACAATGTGCCCTTTTAAATTTTGGTGGTAAAGAAAGAAGAAAAAAAAAAGGGTGAAAAATCTAGGAACTTCCAAGACAGAAAAAAAAGAACCTCAAGATGAGAGGACTCATAACCCTTCCACTACCATTTAAACAAAACAAAAATTTTAAATACCAGAATTTTTCTGTTCTTCAGGAGGAATGAATCATTAAGTGGGGAATCTAATAAAACATCCCACTATCATAAAAATAAAAATAAATAAAGAAGATGAAGACTCAGTTCAGTACAGTTCAGTCGCTCAGTGGTGTTCGAGTCTTCACAACCCCATGGACCACAGCACACCAGGCCTCCCTGTCTATAACCAACTCCTGGAGTTTACTCAAACTTGTCTCCATGGAGTTGGTGATGCCATCCAAACATCTCATTCTCTGTCATCCCCTTCTCCTCCTGCCTTCAATCTTTGTCAGCATCAGGGTCTTTTCAAATGAGTTAGCTCTTCACATCAGGTGGCCAAAGTATTGGAGTTTCAGCTTCAACATCAGTCCTTCCAATGAACACTCAGGACTGATCTCCTCTAGGATGAACTGGTTGGATGTCCTCGCAGGGTCCAAAGGACTCTCAAGAGTCTTCTCCAACAGCACAGTTCAAAAGATGAAGACTATGCTATATCTAAATAGATAGGGGAAAGGAGGAAGAGAGAGGGAAGAATATGGGAAGAAGATAATGGAGGGGGAGAAGAGGAGAAGATGGGGGAAAGGAGAGGAAGGAAGAGAGAAGGAGGGAAAGAGGAAGAATGAAACGAAGGAGGGAAAGAATGATGGAAGGAAGAAAGGGAAGGAAATCAAATACTTCCCAGAAATCCACTGGAAGACTTCTATGTATGTTTCATCATTAAAATTAAAATTGCATGGTGACTTCCAGGTGGAAGGGCATCTGTAATAATGAAAATCTTTTCCAACCTATAGTGGAAAAGGAAAATGAACTTGGAAGCTTTTGGAGAGCCAATAAACAGTCTCTGATATGTCTTTCCTCACAAACTTAATTAGTAAACATTTCAGTTGGATATAAAACTATAAGCTGAAAATGTTATTACCTCAGAGTTTTTAAGTCATTGCCCCACTGTCTTTTAGCTTCAGTATTATTGTTAAAAGTCCATTGTTATTTCTATTCTCTTTTCTTCTCATACAACTTGTATTTCTTCTGGAAGGTTATAGAAACTTCTTTTTACCCCTGCAATTTTTGTCATAGTGAAGTGCCCTGTTTGGGGGTCCTTTTACATCTTCAGGTCTAGATCTTCACCAGCTCAGTTTCTACAAACATCAAACTTTCAGTTCCCATCCAAGATGGATGGAGGCCAGCCTCACGGTTATGCCGTATTTGAGGGAGAAATATCTGTCCCTTAAACAAATTTTCAACCAATATTGTTGTTTCCTTACCAACATCTTGCAGTTCCTGATGCCTTCAACTCCTAAGCCATCCTGACATCATCTGATTTAATTCACCTTTTTTGTGTTACCATTTCTCATGCAAATACATACGTTAACTTTCTCATTTCTGATGAATCAATTCCCATCTTCAAAAAAATGTGTTGACATGTCTTCTTCTTTTTTTTTTTTTTTGGTAGCTCTTTTTTTTTTTTAACTTTACAATATTGTATTGGTTTTGCCATATATCAACATGAATCCGCCACAGGTATACACGTGTTCCCCATCCTGAACCCTCCTCCCTCCTCCCTTCCCGTACCATCCCTCTGAGTCGTCCCAGTGCACCAGCCCCAAGCATTCAGTATCATTCATCGAACCTGGACTGGCAACTAGTTTCATATATGATATTATTCATGTTTCAATGTCATTCTCCCAAATCATCCCACCCTCTCCCTCTCCCACAGAGTCCACAAGACTGTTCTATACATCAGTGTCTCTTTTGTTGTCTCGTATACAGGGTTATTGTTACCATCTTTCTAAATTCCATATATATGCATTAGTATACTGTACTGGTGTTTTTCTTTCTGTCTTCTTTACTGTAATCTCCTCGCCTATTCTGTGTATCCTTTGAATTTATGCTTTTTGGGGGGTATTATTATTAATATTTTAGTGGGATTTCAAGGGCAACAGAAGAGAAATGTGTTCAGTTAACCATACTTAGCCTGAAGTTCTCTTATTTACACCTGTAGTTTAATGAATAAATCTGGCGGCGGGGAGGAGTGGTTAAGGTGGAGGGCAGTGATGGGCTAAAACTGAGAGTCAGGAGACAATCAGACTTTCAGTAAGAAAGGACAACCACCTGAACTTTGATAGTAGCAGGCATAATGGAGATAAGAGGCCAAATTTCAGACAAACTAAGTTGATAGAAACGACTGCAGTTGGTTATTGGTTGTAAAGAAGTCTAACAGACACAGTATATGAGAGAAACTTGAGCAGGTTACAATTCAATAGTAGCAATGTAAGTTCTAATTTCTGTGTGGGTTGATCAGGAAAGACCCCAAAGATGGGTAAGAGTTTGATAGTTGGAAATGGAGGCAAGGTATTATGATTAATCATTATAGTTTATTTGTAACAAGTTCTACAAAGACTAGGATTTAGACGTTTTTGGTTTTTTTTAATATATTTTTTTATATTTTAACTTTACAATATTGTATTGGTTTTGCCATATATCGACATGAATAAAACTGCTATTTCATCAGATACAATCAGTTTCTGCCTTCCTGAATGGGGACTGTCATTTACCTCTTTAGGTAGATCCTCCTTTTGTTCCTTAGTTCATTGCTCCATTATTTCAGTAGTGACCATGTAAGACAAGCATCAAACACTTTCCTTAGGTGAACCCAGGATTCAGTGATGTTATCCAAATGCACAGGCTTTTTTGATGTCCTAAACAGTAACAATTGTGCTTGTTTCAACAGTTATATATTTTCATTGTTCAAAAAACTTTTAATAAAAAAAAATGAAAAATCTTATATTCACTCATGGCCTCTATCTACCAAGGTCCCATCTCCCTACTTTTCAGTTCCCATTCTCTGATCCCCTTGAGTATTCACTTTTATTAACCTCCTGAATAGCTTTTCAGTTTATTTATGCAAATATGAGAAAACTAAAATGCATTTTTGTTTTATTCTTTTGGTTTTACACCAAATATACCATGGTACATATACTGCTCTGTACCTTTCTTTTTTCATTTAATAACATATCTTGGCAAGCAGTATATAGAGAAGTTTCTCACTCCTCAAAGCTGCATATTATTTGACTATATGGATGGACTGTAATTCACTGAACCCAGTCTTCTATTGATGAACATTTTGTTTGTTTCCAGTGTTTTTCTATTTCCTTCCATTATAATCTTGTAGGATCAAATATTTTGTTTAGAAATAAAAATTGAATGTTTTAGCAAAGCCATGATCATTCAGATTTAGTGAAATGTTTGGCATTATTTTTGGTTTTGATTTTTCATAAATCTGGAGCTAGACCAATCTATGCTTAAAACCATCCATTGAATGATATATGTAAGCTTGTGTTTACTTCTAATTTGCCTTCCAGGATGCAAAAGTAGAAATGAGAATACCAAAAGTAGAAATGACAATATAGCAAAAAGGAACGTTAGGGCAGTTTTTCCCTGAGAGATAAAGAATTGAATAGAAAGATATTGGTCTTGGCAGCACAACATGCCCCAATTAGGGCATTACTCACATAGTGTTGAGGCCTCATAACTGCAACTTTGGGATGTCTTTACTGGAGCTTCCCAGGGGGCACTAGTGGCAAAGAACCAGCTTGCCAATACAGGTAGAAAAGAGACATGGGTTCAGTCCCTCAGGTGGGAAGATCCCCTGGAGAAGGGCATGGCAACCTACTCCAGTATTCTTGCCTGGACTATAGCCTGCCAGGCTCCTCTATCCATGGAATTCTCCAGGCAAGAGTACTGGAGTGGGTAGCCATTCCCTTCTCCAGGGGATCTTCCCAACTGAGGGATTGAACCCAGGCCTCTGCATTGCGGGCAGATTCTTTACCATCTGAGCCACCAGGGATGCTCGTGTGTGTGTCTGTATATGTGTGTGTGTGTGTGTGTGTTTTAAAAGATTTTTAAAAGAATGTAAATTCCATGAGATCATTTGTCCAGGCATGGTGATATGTCAGATATAGAAATGGGTATTTGTTAGATGGAAAATTAATCCATCAACAAAATGGAATTCATGCAGCCATTTTAAAAATGCTGCTATAACTGGGACGACCCTGAGGGATGGGATGGGGAGGGAGGTGGGAGGGGGGTTCAGGATGGAGACACATGTACATCTGTGGTTGATTCATGTCAATGTATGGGAAAAACCACTACAATATTGTAAAGTAATTAGCCTCCAATTAAAATAAATAAATAAATTTTAAAAAATAAATAAAATAAAAGCACTGCTCTGAGTTTATTTGAGACTGTGTGAAATTTGTAGGTTAATTTTGACAAAAAGTTGACCTCCTTATATGGCCTTCTCATTCATAAGTATGAATTCTCTCTGTTCAGTTCAGTCACTCAGTCGTGTCCAACTCTTTGCGACCCCATGAATCGCAGCATGCCAGGCCTCCCTGTCCATCACCATTTCCTGGAGTTCACTCAGACTCACGTCCATCGAGTCAGTGATGCCATCCAGCCATCTCATCCTCTGTAGTCCCCTTCTCCTCCTGCCCCCAATCCCTCCCAGCATCAGAGTCTTTTCCAATAAGTCAACTCTTCGCATGAGGTGGTCAAAGTACTGGAGTTTCAGCTTTAGCATCATTCCTTCCAAAGAACACCCAGAAATCTCCTTTAGGATGGACTGGTTGGATCTCCTTGCAGTCCAAGGGACTCTCAAGAGTCTTCTCCAACACCACAGTTCAAAACCATCAATTCTTCGGTGCTCAGCCTTCCTCACAGTCCAACTCTCACATTCATACATGACTACAGGAAAAACCATAGCCTTGACTAGACAAACCTTTGTTGGCAAAGTAATGTCTCTGCTTTTCAATATGCTTTCTAGGTTGTTCATAACTTTCCTTCCAAGGAGTAAGCATCTTTTAATTTAATGGCTGCAGTCACCATCATGGCTGCAGTGATTCTGGACCCCCCCCAAAAAAAAGTCTGACACTGTTTCCACCATTTCCCCATCTATTTCCCATGAAGTGATGGGACCAGATGCCATGATCTTCATTTTCTGAATGTTGACCTTTAAGCCAACTTTTTCATTCTCCTCTTTCACCTTCATCAAGAGGCTTTTTAGTTCCTCTTCACCTTCTGTCATAAGGGTGGTGTCATCTGCATATCTGAGGTTATTGATATTTCTCCAGGCAATCTTAATTCCAGCTTGTGCTTCTTCCAGCCCAGTGTTTCTCATGATGTACTCTGCATCTAAGTTAAATAAGCAGGGTGACAATATACAGCCTTGATGTACTCCTCTTTCTATTTGGAACCAGTCTGTTGTTCCATGTCCAGTTCTAACTGTTGCTTCCTGACCTGCATACAAATTTCTCAAGAGGCAGGTCAGGTGGTCTGGTATTCCCATCTCTTGAAGAATTTTCCACAGTTTATTGTGATCCACACAGTCAAAGGCTTTGGCATAGTCAATAAAGCAGAAATAGATGTTTTTCTGGAACTCTCTTGCTTTTTCAATGATCCAGTGGATGTTGGCAATTTGGTCTCTGGTTCCTCTGCCTTTTCTAAAACCAGCTTGAACAACTGGAAGTTCACGCTTCATGTATTGCTGAAGCCTGGCTTGGAGAATTCTGAGCATTACTTTACTAGCATGTGAGATGAGTGCAATTGTGCGGTAGTTTGAGCATTCTTTGGCATTGCCTTTCTTTGGGATTGGAATGAAAACTGACCTTTTCCAGTCCTGTGGCCACTGCTGAGTTTTCCAAATTTGCTGGCATATTGAGTGCAGCACTTTCACAGCATCATCTTTCAGGATTTGAAATAGCTCAACTGGAATTCCATCACCTCCACTAGCTTTGTTCGTAGTGATGCTTCCTAAGGCCCACTTGACTTCACATTCCAGGATGTCTGGTTCTAGGTGAGTGATCACACCATTGTGCTTATCTGGGTCATGAAGATCTTTTTTGTATAGTTCTTCTATGTATTCTTGCCACCTCTTCTTACTATCTTCTGCTTCTGTTAGGTCCATACCATTTCTGTCCTTTATCGAGCCCATCTTTGCATGAAATGTTCCCTTGGTATCTCTAATTTTCTTGAAGAGATCTCTAGTCTTTCCCATTCTGTTATTTTCCTCTATTTCTTTGCATTGATTGCTGAGGAAGGCTTTTTTTTTATCTCTTCTTGCTATTCTTTGGAACTCTGCATTCAGATGCTTATATCTTTCCTTTTCTCCTTTGCTTTTCACTTCAAAATTTAGTTCTTTTGCACTGTTCTTATTATGACTAATATTATTTTGGAATGTTTTGAATAAATATGATTTTTTTGCATTATGTCCTCTAATGTATATGTATGACCTATGGAAATCTACTGAATTTATTTTAGTATTGTTATATTGGGTTTTGGTATTTCCTTTTCTATTCATCCACTTTGCTAAACCTGTGCCATTTTTAAACATTTTATGTGCTTCTATATTACATTATCCAATTAATGGTTGTTGTTAAAGTGTATTTTGGAGTTATTATTTAAAAAAAATAAATACACATGTTCAGTGTTTTATAAAAAAATGCTGCTATAGATATAAAGGTATTGCTATATTGTAGAGTGAAAAATCAAGTTGGAAATTATATGTAGAGTGCGATTCCATTTTTGTTTATGTGTATGTATTATCTACATATATAGATATGAAAGATAAACAAAAATGTTATGGTGGATAAAGGAATAATTTGGGTTTCTTTTTATGAGCATATTTGCTAACTTGTTAATGAGCATTGATTATATCCATTATATCAATAAAGAGGATTTTTAAACTCTCTGTATGATACATGGGCACCTGTACGATGCTGTTACTGTAACCTTTACCTTGGATCTCAGGATATAAGCCTCTTGCTTCATTTCAGGACTCCTGACAAAGACTTTGAAGTTTCAGCTGGCAGAATGCCAGAGGAGGAGGCGGAGGACTGCAAGCTCCTCCCATTGCCCACAGGTTCCTCTGACTCTTAAAACGCTTCTGATTACCTCCCAGCACACAATCTACACAGAAAACTACTGTCAGCGCACTCAAAGACAAAAACAGAGGTAAGGATGATAGCTGGGGAAAGAGACTCAAAAACAAAAGTTCGGTACTCTGAAGAACTTAACTGAAGAGGAAGCGGGGAGCGGGCCCAGCGTAGCCGCGCGGGAGCTACGTCTCCTGTTTGAGCTGGAAGCCGGTTCTCGCTCACATTCTCCGTAACAGGGCGAGGAGGGGGAGCGTTTATCAGAGGGCTCCGGTTCCCGCGCTCCCGCCCCTGCTGCGTAATCTCGCCCAGCACCTTTCCTTCCCTCTTGATTATGGCTTGACGAACCCTTAAGGACTCGTCGGCCAACGTCTGGAGAAGAAGGAGAACCCTCTACTCTAGGGCAGTAATGACAGTACTTGGAAGATGACGGGTCTAGTCATCCTTGCACAAGGAAAGCCTTCTGCTCGCTTTGGGGACTCTGAATGTTGGGACTCCTCGGCACTGAAGTACTGAAGTCTAGCTTATTCTCAGTCTCTTGAAAACTGTGTTCACTGTTTGACAGTACAGGCACAGGTGAGAAAGACTGCAGGTTCATTTCCAGACCCTCCAAATAACGTGTCACACAAATTCTTTTCCTTCCCAATGTCAGGTTTATATTATACTGCACTTTATTTAAAGTGTGCAGTACCATTATGTCTTGGACTTCCCTGATACCTCAGTTGTGGTTAAGAATCTGCCTGCAATGCGGGAGACCTGAGTTCGATCCCTGGGTTGGGAAAATCCCCTGGAGAAGGAAATGGCAACCCACTCCAGGGTTCTTGCCTGGAGAATCCCAGGGACGGGGGAGCCCAGTGGGCTGCCATCTATGGGGTCGCACAGAGTCGGACAGGACTGAAGCGACTTAGCAGCAGCAGCAGCAGCATGTCTTTATTAAGGGGGAAGTGGTAGTCTCTCATGCAAAAAGAAAAAAGACACACTGAATAAAATTGTTTCAAAATAAAATTTCAAAAAAAGGAACTTAACTGAAGACTGGCTCATATCCCTGGTACTATGTTTTTGAATCGGTTGGCTTTGTTAAATAGGTTGCTTTTAAACGTTAAACCAAGACGTGACACAACTTGGCTTCTTTCAAGGGGAAGAGGAGACTGGGATTTGATTGGTGAGGCATTTTATTCAAATAGTGCTGCTTATTAAATGACCACTGCTACAGCATTTAAAGCCAGTTACTGTCCACACAATAAGGACGGTCTTACCTGTTGCCTCAGTGAAGCAGCATTAATTGATCAACTCCTTGACAGGATACCATGGCAAAGAAGGTGGCAGTGATTGGAGCTGGGGTCAGCGGCCTGGCCTCTCTCAAGTGCTGTGTGGATGAGGGACTCGAACCCACTTGCTTTGAGAGGACTGAAGATATTGGAGGACTGTGGAGATTCAAAGTAAGTGAGATCTTCTTGTTTCTTGAACAGGTTGTTCTGCTATTGTAGGGTGATTCATACTACTGAGACACCTTGGCTTTTCTTTAGCAGTTTTGATCAGATTTACTTCAAGCAGGAACTAAAGAAATAGGCTGGTGCCCAGGTAGCCAACACGACATGTGAAAGAATCTTTTCCTCTGGATGCAACGATTGTCTTGCAGCCCACATTTTTGTTATTCTCAAAGCAATATAATGATATTAGAGAACATTTTACAAAATAGAAGTGAGAGGCATTCTGTTCAAGACACGACTTATAGTCTAACCATTGAGCACTTGCTTTTTCAGAGAGGGAGCTCTTATTACTGCTGACTTTTTTCTGACAATAAAATAAACAACGTTTGCTTGGCTTTCTGATAACATTCTAGTGTAACTATGGGCACTCTTGAAGTATCTATTGTTATTGTTCAGTCGCTCAGTCATGTCCAAGTCTGCAACCCCACAGACTGCAGCACACCAGGCTTCCCTATCCTTGAAGTATACTATACTTTTTATATGTATAAAAGTATATGTTTTTATACTTTTATATGTATAAGAGTATATACATATAAAAGTATGCTTATAAAAGTATATAGTTTTATACTATACTATACTTTTTAACGATATTTTACTCATTAAATTTATTCCATTAGCCAAACTCAAATACTGGTAATACTAGTTGTCCCTCCTGTATATGAGACAGCAAAAGAGACACTGATGTATAGAACAGTCTTTTGGACCCTGTGGGAGAGGGAGAGGGTGGGATGATTTGGGAGAATGGCATTGAAATATGTATAATAAATAAATAAATTACTCAGGTGAAAAAAAAATTAAAGAAAGATACAAAGATAGATAGCTATAAAGATTTATAACTATTTCTTCCCATAATCTTTTAAGTAAATAATTAGCTGGCCATCTCCTAGGTGTGAGACCTTGAGCAAGTTATTTACATTCCTGTGTCTTAGTTTTCTCAGCTGTATAATGAGGAACAACAGAAAAGTATGATTATCTCATAGTACTGTTTTAAAAATAAAGGAAGATATTTTATGCAAAGAACTTCAAATATGGCAAACATTAGCTATGATACCTATATTCATATTTTATAGACAAGCAAACAGAAGCTGATGGAGGTTAAATGACTGGTCACTCAGCTGTAGGAACCAACATTCAAACCTTAGTCTCCATGACACCTAAGCAGAAGCCCCTGCTACTGCTACTGCTAAGCTGCTTCAGTCGTATCCAACTCTGTGCAACCCCATAGATGGCAACCTACCAGGCTCCCCTGCCCCTAGGATTTTCCAGGCAAGAACACTGGAGTGGGTTGCCATTTCCTTCTCCAATGCATGAAAGTGAAAAGTGAAAGTGAAGCCGCTCAGTCGTGTCTGACCCTCAGCGACCCCATGGACTGCAGCCTACCAGGCTCCTCCATCCATGGGATTTTCAAGGCAAGAGTACTGGAGTGGTGTGCCATTGCCTTCTCCGAAGCAGGAGCCCCTACTTATAACCATAATTTGCATTCCTGCTCAGAAAGGTTAAACAAATTTTTATGTCAGAACTCAAGAGCAGTGATTTTCAGATTATGTATCAAGTACATTCAAATGAGATATTAAAACTGGTGGGAACACTCCAGACACAAGTGAAAGATTTTGAGTGCATGAAAGCAGACTCTCACACCAGCAGAGACCATCCAAAGGGCTCTCACTACAAGCTGACTCATCAAGGAGATGGCAAGAACATCTAACATGTGTGCTTTCCCAGTTCAAAATGACTCTTGTGCCAAGAGGAATTTTTTGGCATTGGGTTTCTCAACTGTATATAATTATAAGACATGCCTAGAAGGTTTCTTAAAGATATGGGTTCTTGGACACCAGCCCAGACTTACTGAGTCAAAATCTTTTGAGGCAGGGAATCTATATATATATATATATTTTTTTTTTACATGAGTCCCAAATAAATCCTATGATGAGACAAATTCAGCAAACATTGCTCAAATACCAAACAAAAAAATCTGTGTTTTCAACTATTCAAGCACACTCAGAGCTAATAATGAAGATATTGATCCTTATACAAAACAGTAACTGCTGAGAAGAAACTGGAAAACAGCTTGAATCACATTCATTTCTTACTAACAACTAATCATTAGAATCATTATAGCTTTACCTGAGAGGGTGCTGTGATTAAATGGAAATTTCTGTCTTACCCAAGGATGTGTTATTTTGCCTACTCTGGGTTCACATATAGATTCCATTTCAGATATTTTCCCCAGGTAGATTTTTTTTTTCACCTAAGAAAGAAACATGAAATTTCAATGAGTCCATGTTTAATGATAAATTTGTCATTGCTTTGTTTTATTACCCAATTTGGGATTTACTATCAAAGAGCCAAATGTCTCTTATTTAATTATCATTAACTTGGACACAGAAGAGTAAGAGTTTTTTTGAGAGGTCTATCAAAAATATGACTTGATGGGTGGTAGGAGAAGGCAGTGTAGGAACATCCTGAACTTACTTCCTCCCATGTACACAACAAATCCACAGCTACATATGGAGCAACTCTCTCTGGGAAGGACCTGAAAATGAGCTGAAAAGCCTGCCACAACAAAGAATAAAGGGGCTGCATTGAGACAGGTAGGAGAAGCAAAGGCATTATCTTTCCCCAAACCCCATCCTTGGCAGAGCAACACACATGTGGGAGGGATCTCATGAACAGAGCACTTCTTCCTGAAAAGTGAAGGGTTTGTGCCCCACATCAGGCTCCCCAACCCTTGGGACCTGCTCTGGAGAGACCAGCCTCCAAAATGTCTGACTTTGAAAAGCAACAGGGCTTTCATCTAAGAGAATATTAGGCTTGTAGGGAATGGGGATTCTGCTCTTAAAGAGCTCGTGCACAGACTCATTTGCCCTGGAATCCAGTACAAAGGCAGCAGTGTGTGACGTGTCTAGACCATATGTGAAGGAGTTTCATTTACTAGTCTTAGAGCATCTGCCAGAGGTGCAGGAACTTGTTGGGACTGTCGCTGGAGATGGAGGCACTAGCCAGAACCATTTTTGCATTCTCCCCTCCATTACTAGCACTGCTTGCTGCTCACTGCACCCTGCCCATACACTGATCCTTTGGTCCTACTAAAGCCTGCTAATCAAGTACCCTGACCCCCAAGCCACTCCCAGGGCTCCACCAAAGCTGGTGGGTAGGTGCAGACCACACAGTGGATGCCCCTGGCATGCTTGGCTCTGAAGACCAGCACAGGGTGGATTATGTTCTGGGTTCCACAGTCTGACAAAAAAAATAAGACAGAGAGTTCTTGGCACCTCAACAACTGGGGCCTATTAAAAACTTTGACTGCTCAGATACTCAGAAGGCTTGAGAGACAGCCAAGGGGTAGGGCAAGGTAAAATGATAAGTTTCTTCTCTTACACAATGCCACTCCTTCAATACTGGGTGAGATAGCTGTTTTACCTGGTACATAGAAACCAACTCAGAGACAGAGAAATGTTCCAAATGAAATAACAATAAAACCCCAGGGGAAAAAAAAAAACCATAATGAAGCCTATATGGGAAAAGAATCTAAAAAAGAAATAAAAGTAGATATATGTATAATTGAATCACTTTGCTGTACACCTGAAACTAACACAGCATTGTAAGTCAACTATATGCCAATAAAAATGTTTTAAACTTAATGAAACAAGATATATAATTTATCTGTAAAGCCCTAAAAGTCATGGTCATAAAACACTGAAAAGAATGAATAAACACAGCAAGAAGTTCAGCAAAAAGACAGAAAATGTATCAAACATTTCAGTACAGCAAAAAGATAGAAAAGTACCAAACAGAAGCCTTAGAGCTGAAGAATATAATAGCTAAACTGAAGAATACACTGAAGAGGTTCAACAGCAGACTAGATGAAGCAAAGAAAGAATCGATGATCTGGAAGACAGGGTAGTGGAATTCACCAAAACAGAGCAGCAAAAAGAATTTAAAAAGTGAAGACAGCTTAAGGGACCTAGGGGGCAGCATCAAATGGAGTAACATTTGGATTGTAGGTGTCTCAGGAGAAGAGAGAGAGAAGGGCACAGAAAACTTATTTGAAGAAGTAATGGCTGAAAACACCCCTAACCTCAGGAAGGAAACAGATGTCTGTCAGAATGGCTATCAGTTAAACACACACACACACACATAACAAATGTTGGCAAAGATGTAGAGAAAAGGAACTTCCACACACTGGTAGTGGAAACGTAAATTGGTGCATGCAGCCACAGTGGAAAACAGTACAGTTTCTCAAAAAACTAAACTAGAACTTAACCATATGACCCAGCAATACCATTTCTGATTATTTATCTGAAAAAAAAAAAACACTAATTCAAAAAGATACATGCACCCCAATGTTCATAGCAGCATTGTGTACAATTGGCAGGATATGGAAGCAACATAAGTATGCACCAACAGATGAATGGATAAAGAAGATGTGATGTGTGTGTGTATACTATGTATACTATGTATATATATATAATATATACATACATAATGAAATACTATTTAGCCATAAAAAATAATAAAATTTTGCCATTTGCAACAATATGAATGGACTTGGAGAGTATTGTGCTAAGTGAAATGTCAGACAGAGAAAAACAAATACTATATGATTTCACTTATATGTAGAATCTAAAAAATAAAGCAAACTGTTGAATATAACAAAACAGAAACAGACTCACTGCTATAGAGAACAAACCAGTGGTTACCAGTAGGGAGAGGGAGGATGGGAAGGGGGAAAGGAGTAGGAGATTAGGAGGTACAAACTGTTAGGTATAAAATAAACTATTCTATTTAGTTGCTAAGTTGTGTCCAGCTCTTCTGTGACCCCATGGACTCCAACCTGTGAGACTCCTCTAACCATGGGATTTTCTAGGAAAGAATACTGGACTGGGTTGCCATTTCCTTCTCCATAAATAAGCTGTAGTGAATATTTTGTAACTATAAATGGAGTATAATCTTTAAAAATTCTGAACCACTCTGTTATATACCTAAAACTTACATAATATTTTACATCAAATATACCTCAATTTTAAAAATATTTTTAACAAAAGTGGTTGAAAAACTATAACTACAATGATTATCTAAAGGATACACAGAAAAGACATAAAATGTGACATTAAAACATAAAATGTGGGGGGTAATATGAACATGGCTGAGTATGACTGAGTCCCTTTGCCGTCCACCTGAAACTATCACAACGTTATTAACTGGCTATACTCCAATACCAAATAAAAAGTTTAATAAAAAATAAAATAGAGACTGAAAAAGCAATTGAAAATATCAATAAAAGAGTTGACTCTTTGAAAAATAAACAAAATTGATAAAACTTTAAACTAAGTAAAAAAGAGGATTCAAATGAGTAAAATTAGAAAAAAATAAGAGTTAAAACTAATACCAAAGAAGTACAAATGATCATAAAATACTACTATGAATAATTATATGTCAACAAATTGAACAACCTAGAAAATATGGACAAATTCCTAGAAACATACAATCTTCTAAGACTAAATCATGAAGAAACAGAAAATCTAAACAGGCTGTTACTAGTAAGGAGATTGAATCAGATTAATTGAATCAGTTAAAACAAACAAAAAAACTTAACAAAAGTCCAGGACCAGATGATTTCACTGGTGAAATCTACCAAGCGTTCAAAAAATATTTATTACATATCCTTCCCTATTTAATACCTAACTTCTCCAAAAATCTGAACAGGAGGGAACACTTCAAATCTTATTTTATGAGATCAGAATTACTTTGACACCAAAACAAGACAAGAATACCACAAAAAAGAAAATTATAGACCTATATTCCTAATGAACATGGATGCAAAAATCCTCAGCAAAATATTAACAAACTGAATTCAATAATATATTAAAAAGATTATATACCATGGTTAAGCAGGATTTATTCTAGGAATGCAAAGATAGTTCAACATACTCAAATCAGTCAGTGTGATATACCACCTTAACAAAATGAAGGACAAAAATCATGATCTTTTCAATAGATACAAAAAACTTTTGACAAAATTTAACATCCATTTACAGAAAAAAAAATTCTCAATGAGTATAGATGAAATATACCCCAACATAATAAAGGTGGTATGACTAGCCTATAGCTAACTGCATATTCAATGATGAAAAACTGAAATCTTTTAAGATCAAAACAAAGATGCCCACTCTTCCTAATTTCATTCAACATAGTATTGACTGGAAGTCCTAGCCAGAGTAGCTAGTTAGAAAAAAGAAATAAAAGGCATCCAAACTGGAAAGAAGAAGTAAATTGTAACTGTTGTGGATAATATGATTCTTATATATAGACTATAGACTATATATATATACTGCTGCTGCTGCTAAGTCGCTTCAGTCGTGTCCAACTCTGTGCAACCCCATAGACAGAAGCCCAACAGGCTCCCCCGTCCCTGGGATTCTCCAGGCAAGAATACTGGAGTGCGTTGCCATTTCCTTCTCCAATGCATGAAAGTGAAAAGTGAAAGTGAAGTCGCCCAGTCGTGTCCGACTCTTAGCGACCCCATGGACTGCAGCCTACGAGGCTCCTCCATCCCTGGGATTTTCCAGGCAAGAGTACTGGAGTGGGGTGCCATTGCCTTCTCCAATATATATGTATATGTAAATAGATGAATGTGTATATATGTGTGTGTATATATATACATATATGTATATGTGTGTGTATATATATAGATATACATATATATATACACACCCTCTAAAGACGCCACCAAAAAAAATTAGAACAAATTCAGTTGCAGGTATAAAATTAATGTACAGAAGTCTATAGTTTTTTATACACTAAGAATGAACTATCAGAAAAATAAATTATGAAAATAACCCTATTAATAATTGTGTCAAAAAGAATAAATTAAGTACACTTAACTATGAAAGTGAAATATCTGTACATTGAAAATTATAAGATATTAATGAAAGAAGTTGAAGAAGACACAAATAAATGGAAAGATATTCCATGCCGACCAATTGGAAGAATTAATATTGTGAAAATGTCCATATTACCCAAAGCAATCTAAGGATTCGATGCAATCTCTATCAAAATTCCAACGGCATTTTCACAGAAATGTAACAAGCAATCCTAAAATTTTTAGGACCATAAAAGATCATTTTATATAACAAAGATCCTAAAATTTGCATAGAATCCAGACAAGATCAGCCAAAGGTGGAGAAGCTCTATACAGTCAGCAAAAACAAGACCTGGAGCTGACTGTGGCTCAGATCATGAACTCCTTATTACCAAATTCAGAGTTAAATTGAAAAAAGTAGGGAAAACCACTAGACCATTCAGGTATGCTGCTGCTACTGCTAAGTCGCTTCAGTCATGACTGATTCTGTGGGACCCCATAGATGGCAGCCCACCAGGCTCCCCATCCCTGGGATTCTCCAGGCAAGAACAGTGGAGTGGGTTGCCATTTCCTTCTCCATTCAGGTATGACCTAAATCACATCCCTTATGATTATACAGTGGAAGTGACCAATAGATTCAAGGGATTAGATCTGATAGACAGATAGCCTGAAGAATTATGGACGGAAGTTCGTGACATTGTACAGGAGGCAGTGAAAAAGAAATGCAAAGTGGCAAAATGGTTGCCCAAGGAGGCCTTACAAATAGCAGAGAAAAGAAGAGAAGCAAAAGGCAAAGGAGAAAAGGAAAGATATACCCATTTGAATGCAGAGTTCCAAAGAATGGAGAGATAAGAAAGCCTTCCTCAGTGATCAGGGCAAAGAAATAGAGGAAAATAATAGAATGGGAAAGACTAAAGATCTCTTCAAGACAATTAGAGATACCAAGGGAACATTTCATGCAAAGATGGGCACAATAAAGGACAGAAATGGTATGGACCTAATAGAAGCAGAAGATATTAAGAAGAGGTGGCAAGAATACACAGAACTATACAAAAAAGATCTTCATGACCCAGATAACCATGATGGTGTGATCACTAAGCATCACTACAAATAAAGCTAGTGGAGGTGATGGAATTCCTGGTGAGCTATTTCAAAACCTAAAAGATGATGCTGTGAAAGTGCTGCAGTCAATATGCCAGCAAATATGGAAAGCTCAGCAGTGGCCACAGGACAGGAAAAGAGCAATTTTCATTCCAATCCCAAAGAAAGGCAATGCCAAAGAACGCTCAAACTACCGCACAATTGCACTCATCTCAAACGCTAGCAAGAAAGTGAAAGTGAAGTCACTCAGTCGTGTCCGACCCTCAGCGACCCCATGGACTGTAGCCTAGGAGACTCCTCCATCCATGGGATTTTCCAGGCAAGAGTACTAGAGTGGGTTGCCATTTTCTTCTGCAGTGGATCTTCCTGACCCGGGTCTCCCGCCTTGTAGGCAGACATTTTACCATCTAAGCCACCAGGGAAGTTTCAGGAAAAAAAAAAGGCAAGGAGCGGCACACGGCCCCACCGCGGGGCCGGCGCACCCACCCCCAACAGAGAGGAGGGGTGGGTGGGGAGGGGGTTCTGCCCACGTGCTCTGGCGGTGGCCACTGCGCACTCGGGAGGGGTAGCGGCTGTCCCTCTCGGATCGCTAGAGAAGGCTTTCTCACCGAGGGCGTGCCGTCCCTCACCCAGATCGTCTCTCCTTCGGGCCCATGGAGGCGCTCCAGGAGCTGCCAGTCCTCAGCTGGGCGGGAGGGGTCTGCGGCACAGGTAAGCGGACGACCACACAGGAGCGTGTGCGCGGTCAGGGCCGTAGCAGAGCCTGCGTCCCGCCCCCTGCAAGGCCTCATCCGTCAGCCTCCACGACGAGGGGAACAGGCACACCTCTCCTACCGTCTCTACCCACCCTCCTAAAGAGAGCCACTCATGGGTCACACACACCATTGCGGCAGGGACCCAAGGGGGACACCGGATTAAGGGAAACAACACCACTGCTCGGCCTCAGGCACCAGAGGGACGACCTGGAGCGCTCCAGGGGCACCACCGAGGGTCAAATGAGGCACGCTCACACACCCACGTGGCGTGCGCAGCGCCGCAGTGGCACAGCCCTCCCCACCGCGGGGAGGGCCCGCTCGCGGGGCACCCGCGGAGAAGGCGAAGCGAGAGCATCTGCTGTGTCAGAAGACCAACGGCCCACTGACGCCCCAAGGCGGGGGACAGGAGACCTAAGGACAGGGCCAAAGGCCGCCCAACCCCTGCCTTCCTCACCCTCCCCAACGGGCAGGGGGAAAGACAGGCGAGGGGCCGCGGACAGACCAAGAAGAGCGGACACGTTCACCGGGTTCATTACCCTAGCAAAGTAGTGCTCAAAATTCTCCAATCCAGGCTTCAACATTATGTGAAGCATGAACTTCCAAATGTTCAAGCTGGATTTAGAAAAGCCAGAGGAGCCAGAGATCAAATTGCCAACAACTGTTGGATCATTGAAAAAAGCAAGAGAGTTCCGGGAAAACATCTACTTCTGCTTTATTGATTATGCCAAAGCCTTTGACTGTGTGGATCACAACAAACTGTGGAAAATTCTTCAAGAGACAAGAATACAGACCACCTTACCCACCTCCTAAGAAACCTATACGCAGGTCAGGAAGCAACAGTTAAAACTGGACATGGAACAACAGACTGGTCCCAAATCAGGAAAGGAGTACATCAAGGCTGTATATTGTCATCCTGCTTATTTAACCTATATGCAGAGTACTTCATGAGAAACGCTGGGCTAGATGAAGCACAAACTGGAATCAAGATTGCTGGGAGAAATATCAATAACCTCAGATATGCAGATGATACCACCCTTATGGCAGAAAGCGAAGAAGAACTAAAGAGCCTCTTGATGAAAGTGAAAGAGGAGAGTGAAAAAGGTGGCTTAAAACTCAACGTTCAGAAAACTAATCATGGCATCTGGTCCCATCATGTAATGGCAAATAGAGAAACAATGGAAACAGTGACAGACTTTACTTTTTCGGGCTCCAAAATCACTGCAGATGGTGACTGCAGCCATGAAATTAAAAGACACTTTCTCCTTGGAAGAAAAGTTATGACCAAGCTAGACAGCATATTAAAAAGCAGAAACATTACTTTGTCAACAAAGATCTGTCTAGTCAAAGCTTTGGTTTTTCCAGTAGTCATGTATGAATGTGAGAGTTGGACTCTAAAGAAAGTTGAGCACCGAAGAATTGATGCTTTTGAGCTGTGGTGTTGGAGAAGACTCTTGAGAGTCCCTTGGACTGCAAGGAGATCCAACCAGTCCATCCTAAAGGAAATCGGTCCTGAATATCCATTGGAAGGACGGATGCTAAAGCTGATACTCCAATACTTTGGCCACGTGATGCAAAGAACTGACTCATTTGAAAAGACCCTGATACTGGGAAAGATTGAAGGCAGGAGGAGAAGGGGACAACAGAAGATGAGATGGTTGGACGGCATCACCAACTCGATGGACATGAGTTTGTTATAAGCTCCAGAAGTTGGTGATGGACAAGGAAGCCTGGTGTGCTGCAGTCCATGGGGTTGCAAAGAGTCAGACATGACTGAGCAAACTGAACTGAACTGATAAAAAGATCCTGAATAGTGAAAGCCGTCTTGAGAAAGGATAGCAAAGCTGGAGGCATCATGCTTTCTGATTTCAAACTATTACAAAGTGTTAGTAGTCAAGAAACAGAATGGTACTGTCATAAAAAAAATAGCACATAAGTCAATGGAAATGAACAGAGAGTCCAGAAATAAAGCCACATATATAGGGTCAATTAATTTACAACAAAGGAGTCAAGAATACACAATGGGGCAAGAATAGTCTTTCCAATAAATGGTGTGGGGAAAACTGAACAGCCACTGTGAAAAACTGAAAATGGATCTCTATCTTACACAACACACAAAACTGTTTCAAAATGGATCAAAGACTTGAACACAAGATCAGAAACCATAAAACTCCTAGAAGAAAATGGAAGCAGTAAGCTTCTTGACATCAGTCTTGGTAATGATTTTTTTGTATCTGACTTGAAAACAATTGCAACAAAAGCAAAAATGAACAAATGGGACTCCATCAAACTAAAAAGCACAATAAACTCCATAACTTTTTATCACGACAAATGAGAAATAGGACTTACTGTGGTGATCATTTCACAATGCATACAAATGGCAACCATTATGTCCTACATCTGAAATTAATACAATATTGTATGCCAATTATGCTTCAATTAATATATATATATATATATATATGATTTGATTAATTCCAGGAAGATTCTTTCTGCCCCAAAATATTTCTCCTGCTATCACATTCCTGATGTCTAAAATTTCAGAATTAGAGATATCATCCTGTGGGATAGAAAAGTTAGGTTAAAATTTGAATTAATTCAGTTCAGTTCAGTCACTCAGTTGTATCCAACTCTTTGCAACCCCATGGACTGCAGTATACCAAGCTTCCCTGTCCATCATCAACTCCCAGAGTTTACTCAAACTCATGTCCACTGAGTCAGTGATGCCATCCAACCATCTCATCTTCTGTTGTCCCCTTCTCCTCCACCTTCGATCTTTCCCAGCATTAGGGTCTTTTCAAATGAGTCAGTTCTTCGCATCAGGTGGCCAAAGTATTGGAGTTTCAGCTTCAGCATCAGTCCTTCCAATGAATATTCAGGACCGATTTCCTTTAGGATGGACTGGCTGGATCTCTTTGCTGTCCAAGGGACTCTCAAGAGTCTTCTCCAACACCACAGTTCAAAAGCATCAATTCTTCAACACTCAGCTTTATAGTCCAAGCCTTATTAGATATAAAATGGTTAAGTATATAGCTCCCTGGCACTTGCAACAATATCACATTTCAAACCTCCCTTAAAACTATATCCAAGAGATAAATATAAACAATTTCTCTACCCAAAGAAGACAAAGTCTTCACTGAAGAGTGAAACATACAATAATCAAAATTTCACAGGCCTCCAATGGGACCACGTGAGGGTCTGGATTTCCAGGAGACAGTAGTGCCAAGGAAGGAGCTGCTGAAAATGCTGCTGGGAGCCTCCACACCCACTTCCAGCAATACTTGCCTCTCTACAACTCTACCAATCAGAATCAATGTTAAAATATGTTACTCTCTAACTTCTATATTTACACACAATTCTTCTAAGATCACTTAATACATTTAGTGGTGACAAGTTAAAATTTTAAAATTCCTGCCCCATGCCCAACTCAGATGGTGCTGAATTCTTCCGAAAGATTCTCTAGCACTTCCTAGTGGCCATTTTGGAACATGAGAAAGGTGGGTAATTAACATATACTTTAGCACTTTTCTCCAGCAACAGGAAACATTTGCTGTGCACCATCTCATTTTTCTTCACAATACTCCTAGGGCATAGGTGTTATGATTATCCTCACTTAACATATGAAGAGTTTAGGATAAATAACCTGCCCAAAGGGATACAGGTAGTGGGAAAATAATAAAAATGAAAGTCTGAATGAATCAGATAAAAATCACTCCCCTCAAAAAATTTACAGTCAATTCATTTTACACTTTCCCACTATAGATTGTGCTTCACTAGGTTTGAATGCTGCACCTCTACTAAAGGTTTAATGTGCACTAGCTTTTTCAGTATGTGCAAAGCTAATGCTATCATTTATATAATTACTTGCATATGAATTATCTCATTCTATACTCACAATAGTTTTTAGTAATTCCAACTTAAAAGTGAGAAAGTCAAAGTAAGTGATTTGCCTATAGTTACTAATAAGTGGTAGATGACAATGAGATGACATAATAAGATGTCTTAGAACCAGCCACGATATTGCAGTTAAACTTATACATGTTTACCCTCATGCTTCATCTCACAGAATTCTAAAGATGAATATTAAACTTGGAATCAATTAAAACCCCTGTGTTTTTCATCTGAATTATTGATGACTTGGGTCACTATTATCCTATCTTTGTAAAAACTAATTTTTTAATCTTAATTATAGGATTTCACATTTGTGCATGTTAGACATTATCTAGTTGGTTTTATTCTTAATCAAAGAGTGTTTATATGAAGTTTCAATCTTCTGTTAAGTTTTCTATGTTGAATAATATTAGAATATTTACTCACACCGTATAAAAAATTAAACTCAAAATGGATTAAAGACCTAAATATAAGACCTGAAACCATAAAATTCCTAAAAAAGAACATAGGCAGAACACTTTTTGATATAAATTATAACATATTTTTTTATTTGTCTAAGGCAAAGAAAACAAAAGCAAAAATAAACAAATGAGACCTAATAAAACTTAAAAGCTTTTACACCGCAAAGGAAATCATCAACAAAATGAAAAGACAACCTACTGAATGGGAGAAAATGCTTGCAAATGATATGGCTGATAAGGGGTTAATATTCAAAATATATAAACAGCTTATACAACTCAGTATCAAAAAAAGAAGCAACCCAATTTAAAAATGGGCATAAGACTTGAATAAATATTTCTCTAAAGAAGATACACAGATGGCCTACAGGCATATGAAAAGATGTTTAACATTGCTAATCAGAGAAATGCAAATTAAAACCATAATGAGATATTACCTCACACCAGGGTGGCTATTATCAAAAAGACCACAAATAAGAAATGTTGGCAAGGACGTAGAACAAAGCTAACCCTTGTATACTGTTGGCGGGAATGTATGTTAATACAGTCACTGTGGAAAACAGTATGGAATTTCCTCAAAAAATTAAAAACAGAATTACTATACAATGCAGCAATTTCACTGCTGTGTATATATCCAAAAACACAAATTCAAAAAGATACATGCACCCCAATGTTTGTAACTGCCAAAATATGGAAGCAAATGAAATGTCCATCAACAGATGAATGGATAAAGATGTGGCAGTATACATAATGGAATACTACTCAGCCATAGAAAATAATGAAATTCTGACACATGTAACAACCTATGGATGGACCTAGATAGTATTACGCTTAGTGAAACAAGTCAGAGAAGGACAGATACTCTGTTATTGGTTATGTGTGCCTGAAAAATAAGACAAATGAATGTATATAATAAAACAGAAACAGACTCACAGAGAGAACAAGCTAATGGTTACCAGCGGGGAGAGGGAAGAGAGGAGGGGCAAGTTAGGAGTGTAGGACTAAGAGATACAAGCTACTGTGTATAAAACAAATAAGCTAAGCAACAAGGATATATTGTACAGCACAGGGAAATATACCCATTATTTTGTAACCAGTTCTAATGGAGTACAATGTATGAAAATATTGAATCACTATCTGTACACCTGAAAGTAATATAATATTGTAAATCACCTGTACCTCACTTTATTAAGTGTTTGTTTGAAGTTTCAATCCTCTGTCAAGTTTCTATGCCTCCACACTTGGGTATATACAAATTTGATCATCTGTATTTGTCTCCATCAAATTTACTAATTTAAATGTTGATAATAGATGAGACTGTGAAGTAGACACCCGGGAAATCACCAAAAGGAATTTCCCATATGGTGCCGTTTTCGCACTGACCAAAACACGTACTTTCTTTATTCTATGCCTCACAGCCTCTCTTCTGTTTCAGTTGGCATGTTTTTTTAACAGCACATTATATTCAGTTTAACATTAGACAGAACTAGCTTAGAACAAAGAGTCATTTCCTTCCCTGTAAAGATAACCGCCTTACCCTTGTTTTACTTTGGGAAGTTCTCTGTGATAAATGTATCACAGCATTATTCAATATATGTTTTTGTACATTGTTGTCCATTTAATAGAACCAAATTTAACATGTTAGATATTTGTAACTCTCCAGGAAAACAAATATAAAATACTATGGTTCTTAAGCCTCTTTACCAGCTGTTTAAGATATATTTTGATTGGTGGTTTAGTCACTAAGTTGTATCCGACTCCTGCGACGTCATGGACTGTAGCCTGCCAGGCTCCTCTGTCTGTGGGATTCTCCAGGCAAGAATATTGGAGTGGGTTGCCATTTCCTTCTCCAAAGGAACTTCCCAACCCAGGAATCAAACCCAGGTCTCCTGCACTGAAGGCAGATTCTTTACCAACTGAGCTACAGAGGAAAGCCCTAATTTTAGTTAGTTTTCCATAATTTTTTTTTTTTTTTTCAATACGGGGCCTGAGCTCCTTTTAGGAAAAGGGGAGGTGCGCTTCCTGACCCCGCCGAGGTCGGCTTCGCTTTCTCTGGTCCCACCCGGTCCCCCGGGAGCTCCATAATTTTTTTTAAAGAAGTAATGTTTACATGTATAGAATAGAATAAAGTTTGTAACATAATATTAGCAAAATCATAACATTTGCATGCATAAAATAAAACAAAGTTTATAGCATACTATCAGCAAAACCATTTACTTATTCCCATTACACTACTATTTTAATGTATCATTTAGTAGTATCTTAGTATCATTATGGGGCTTCCCTGGTGGCTCAGATGGTAAAACATCTGCCTGCAATGCGGGAGACCCGGGTTCGATTCCTGGGTCAGGAAGATCCCCTGGAGAAGGAAATGGCAATCCACTCCAGCACTCTTGCCTGGAAAATCCCATGGACGGAGGAACCTGATAGGCTACAGTCCATGGGGTCGCAAAGAGTCGGACACGACTGAGCAACTTGACTTTCACTTTAGTATCATTAAGCCCTATTTACAATGAGGGGGAAATGCTCTGGTTAACACGACTTCTTTCACTCATTCAACAAACATATTACCTGGTTGCATAATATGCACCAGGAATATATTAGGTACTAAAAAGACACAATTGTACAGTCCCTACCATCAAAGGGCTCGTTTTTCGGGAGCAGGGTGTGGCGGGAACTAAAGAAAATCCAGAGTGCAGATTTATAGAAGCTGAAACACTGAGTGTTATGGAAAGCACAGAATTTCACTCAGCAGAAGGGTATGATACTTTTATTTGTCTTGACAATAAACAGAGATCAGATATGTGAAAATCCATCTAGGCCAAGCAAATGGCATGTGCAAAGGCGTGGAGGTTTGTGAAACTTGATACACTTAGAGAATACAAAGTCATGTAACATGGCTGGAAAGAAGGATGCAGGTTGGCTGAGAGATAACTGATGAGGCTGGAGAGAAGAGCCAGAGTCTGGATGAGGACCTTGTGTCACATGCCAACGAGTGTACCATTTACCCTGAAATCAGTGAAGACAGTGGGCAGTATCTGAGTCAACGAGTTTAATTAGGGGGCTCTTTCAGTGATCAAGGGCAGAAATTAGGGAAGTACCAGCCCAAAGGAGAGAGGACAGAAAGCAATGACACTCTAATAAAGGGTGTGTCTCAGTGTTCATTGTGCATTGAGTCAGCTGGGGAGCACTTCTAAACTACAGATGTCTGGGGAGCACTTCTAAAATACAGATGTCTGGGCCCAAACCAGACCTACTTACCGTTTTTATACTTTTCAAAGCTCCCCTGAATTCTTCTACTGGAATTAGTCCATAGATTAGCATTTGAGAATGACAGTTTTGCCTCTAATTGTAGGACTAGGACCCACATGAGAAAAGAATCTAAAAAAGAGTGGATGCAAGTATAACTGATTCACTCTGCTGTACTGCAGAAACTACCACAACATTGTAAATCAACTATAAGCCAATAAAAAAAATAAAATTTTTTAAATAAAAATAAGATGCTAAAATAATTAAAATAAAATACTAAAATAATTAAAATAAAAATATTCTTATTGGTAAGAATTTAAAGTTTCAGTTACACTTATTACAAGTAACAGAGCAGATAAAATCCACCCAAAAAAGTGAAAATTTGGAATGTTAGGATATTTTCAAAGAAATAAATTTTATTTCCAAACTGCTTAGAATAACTAGCCATGAGAATAAACTATGGATTGTTAGAAGTCAATATAATTACATTTCATAACAAAAAACAATTTATAAGATTTTGTATTTATATTTGTAATAAGTGAATCTATTTTTGCTTTGTAAGCTTGCTCCTTCTAGATTAAATATTAGCTTTATAATCTTTCTTAAACTTAATTTAGTTTTTATATCCTTTTCATCTTTAAAGAATCAAAGATAAACCTTAGTCCAGCCTATAATAAAAGATCATAAATTCTAAATCAGGGTTGTCTGAACATAATCTTCTGACTTGCAAAAAAATTTATAGTAAGAAAAATGCTTACCATATGATCAATTATCTTAAACAAGTAAATTGTCACTAATTCTATTTGTTAGGAAATTCAGACTATTAATCTGTATTTGTGCTTAGTTCATTTTTAGGCAGTGCTTGTATTTTAAGTAAATATATGAATTAAATTTATCTGTTTTGAAAGTCATGTCTCCTGTCCTTGCCTTGGTTGAGAGCAAAGCCTCTCATCTTATTTCTCTACTTTCCATCTCCAAAGCCCAAACTGATTTTAATTCAATGTGACAATAAGCTCCATGAAGATAGAAAACTGTGTGTCCTGGTAACACTTTACCCCTAACTCCAAGCTCAGGACCTAAACAGGAGATATAGTTGATAGACATTTATTTATTTACTTTGGAGAAGGCAATGGCACCCCACTCCAGGACTCTTGCCTGGAAAATCCCATGGATGGAGGAGCCTGGTGGGCTGCAATCCATGGGGTCTCGAAGAGTCAGACACAACTGAGCAACTTCACTTTCACTTTTCACTTTCATGCATTGGAGAAGGAAATGGCAACCCACTCCAGTGTTCTTGCCTGGAGAATTAATAAGAATCATCTTCCCTCTACAACCCCAGGAAAACTCAATTATACCCAGATTTATCTAGATATATAGACATCTACTTCAGCCAGTATAGGAAGAAGTGCACATGGACAGAAAGCATTTTTTAATAGTTGTCTACCAATCAACCTAAGTATAAAGATTATTACTTGATGTTCATAAAAGAATTTTGATGTCATCATTTGTGTCAAATTACACAAGTAAAATCCCCAAAGGAGATCCTTGCCCTGGCCCTGAAACTACTATAGAAGCTCAGGCATCAGAACCAGTTCTCATCACTCAAAATTCCCTTAAAATGACCTGACAGAGGAGCCAACTACATGTTAAAGCCAATCTAAAGCACTTGTAAAAACTAACATGTTAGCTCTACTGTAACAGTCCATTTTATTCTGTCTCAAAACTATGACTGGTTCAGTAAGACTAACTCTAATGGCCAGTAGTAATGCAAGAGAGGCAAACATGGATGGAGCACTTATTTAAAGTCAGGCATTGTGCTAAGCATTATCTAATCTCATCAAAGCCCCATGACAACTGTCTAATGGAACAATTGATGAACTCTGTTTTACAGGAGAAAAGGAAGAATCTGACTTATGTAACTTGTGTATGCTCTGTGCATATACTATACCATTTTATATAATGGACTTGAGTATCCTTGGATGTGGGTATCCACAGAGGGTCCTGGAACTAATCCCCTATGAACACTAAGGGATGACCGTATTATGCAATTTGAAGCTAGTGTTTGAAAACAAAAATACCATGATTTACTCATTCAAAGTTCAGATTATATCCTTGTATATGAGACAGAAAGCACTTCATATTTGAATACAAACTCCCTTTTCTTCTGTACATACATACAGTTAATAATAAGACCACACCAAATCACCTAGAAAACTGACATGCCCTAACATGACTAGTTTTTACCAAGCCACTTAATACTGTAACAAAGCTATCATCTGCCCCTCAATTACGGACTAGGAAAGATAGACAATCTGCTCATGGGAAAAAAGGCATCTGACTCCTGGCTTATGGTAGGCATGAGTGAATGAATGAATGAGGAAGAGAAAGCAATGGAGGAAGGAGAAGGATCTTTACAAACTTGGACTTTTTATTGGTCTTAAATGGCACGATCTGAGAGCAAACATTGTTTTAGCCTTGGAAAATCATGTTAGTACCGATAATCTCTGAAATTTGGACACAGTGAAGCCCAACACATATAAAGAGCTTTGCTGATAAAAGAGGAAAGATCCCACAGTTTAATCTTTAACTCTTTGAAATAAAGTATACGACTACTACTACTACTACTACTACTACTACTACTACTAAGTCGCTTCAGTTGTGTCTGACTCTGTGAGACCCCTGAGACCGCAGCCCACCAGGCTCTCCCATCCCTGGGACTCTCCAGGCAAGAACACTGGAGTGGGTTGCCATTTCCTTCTCTAATGCATGAAAGTGAAAAGTGAAAGTGAAGTTGCTCAGTCGTGTCCAACTCTTAGCGACCCCATGGACTGCAGCCTACCAGGTTCCTCCATCCATGGGATTTTCCAGACAAGAGTACTGGAGTCGGTTGCCATTGCCTTCTCCAGAAATAAAGTATAGCCTCTTGTAAATGAAATATCAGAAAATTCAGATGTGATAGATGATAGTGTGTTTGTATCAGTTCCTGTGGTGTCAGAGCAGCTGCCTGGATACCTTTATTCTGTGGTGAACAGTGAGGAGTCACTGACAACTTTGCTGAAGCTTATAGCTTCCTCTGTAACAATAGACAATAACAATACTTTTGAGCACCTAACACATCCCTAGTTTACAAATGACAGGACCGAAGCTCAGAGGCACTGATTGGTCCAGGCTCACTCAGCCTAAAAGAGATGAATTCAAACCTGTGTCTAACTCAAAGCCCAGGCTCCTTCTGCTAGTCCAGGTTGCCTCTTTCCGTGTCCAAAAATCTAAGGAGGCTTGACCTAAAGATCTGGCAGGAAAGTAATAATTTTCTATAAGTAATGGTAAGAAAGCAACATATACAACTGATTTATTACAATGGTAGAATTACAGTTGGATATTTACTGTCCTTTATTTACTATTCTGTAGAGGAGATTATAATGCCATTTATGTAAGATTAGGTAATTTATTATAATTAATTCATGAGTTCCTATAATCTTTCCATGTTTTTTTTACATCCCACCCTAGTGCTAAGTCATCATAGCAACTACTATATGCTGGATTATACTTAGTCTCTGCCTGTGCAGAAGCATCTGTTGAGGAGTTCTTGGGTGGCATTATTTACATTTTCTTATAAAGCCTGTTTGATAACATGCTGACTTCACAAACACTGAATCACCATACCTGGCTCTTGCACTATTTAATGTTAAATCATTACGCAGAGCACTTGTTGTAGAGGAAATTATAAACTCAGCCACAGCATGTGCTATCTCCTGAATTATCAAAGCATACTCAACAACACTCAGAATCAAACTTAAGTTTTGATTGGGGAATCTAAAAAAATGATACAAATGAACTTACTTACAAAACAGAAAGAGACTCACAAACTTAAAGAACAAACTTACGGTTGCTAGGGGCAGGTGGGGAAAGGTTAGCTAGGGAGTTTGGGATGGTCATGTACACACTGCTATATTTAAAATGAATAACCAACAAGGATCTATAGTGTAGCACATGGAACTCAATGGTATGTGGCAGCCTGGGTGGGAGGGGGGTTTGAGGGAGAATGAGTACCTTTGTATGTATGACCGAGCCCCTGCGCTGTTCACCTGAAACAATCACAACATGGTTAATCATCTATACCCAAATACAAAATAAAAAGTTCAAAAGGAAAAAATATACTTGATTAGCATTAATACTACTTATTTGGGACTTCCCTGGTGGTCTAGGGGTTAGGAATCCACCTTCCAATGCAGGGGATGTAGGTTTGATCCCACTGGGGGAACTAAGATCCCACATGCTACAGGGCAACTAAGCCCCTGACACAACTAGAGAAAACCCACGCACTACAACAAAAACCCAGTGCAGCCAGAAACAGAAAAATACTACTTACCATTATCACTTGAGGAAGGTTGATTCACATAAAGCATAAGATAAAGGCGGGGGATTCAAATTAAGATGTGAAAACTTCCTGCTCCCCAAAGTACTCATTTTAACTGAAATTCTCCATTATAGTCTCTGACCAGTGACGCAGAGTTTATTGGCTCCTAAAGATGTGGAAGATGGGTGTAGCCTCGCCAGGGAAAATTTTGGAAGGGGGCTGATTGTCACAATCAGTTCAGTTCAGTTCAGTCACTCAGTCGCGTCTGACTCTTTGCAACCCCATGGACTGCAGCACACCAGGCCTCCCTGTCCATTGCCAACTCCTGGAGTTTACTCAAATTCATGTCCATTGAGTCGGTGATGCCATCCAACCATCTCATCCTCCGTCATCCCCTTCTCCTCCTGTCTTCAATCTTGCCCAGCATCAGGGTCTTTTCCAGTGAGTTAGTTCTTCACATCAGGTGGCCAAAGTATTGGAGTTTCAGCTTCAGCATCAGTTGTCACAATGATTGACACTAAACAGGTAGAGATCTGGGAAGCTAATTACTGATGCATTTTTTAGCAATGTAAGAATGGCACATACACAGCTCCTCATCCACCAGACATTTCAGTCATACTGCAGCAATGAAAGGGGCTTCCCAGTTGGCTCAGTGGTAAAGAATCCACCTGCCAAGGAGAGGTAGGTTCAATCCCTGGGTTGGAAAGATCCCCTGAAGAAGAAAATGGCAACCCATTCCAGTATTCTCACCTGGGAAATCCCATAGACAGAGTAGCCTGGCTGGTTACAGTCCATGGGGTCACAAAAGAGTTGAACATGACTAAACAACAGCAGCAATGAAAGAGCTTCCAATCACGCAGGGGTTACATGTGGAAGGTGAGCAGGAAATCGAGGGATTTCTTTAATACCTTATTACCACTCCTTTATTTCATTAGGAAAATGTTGAAGATGGCCGAGCAAGTATCTATCAATCTGTCATCAGCAACACCAGCAAAGAAATGTCCTGTTTCAGTGACTTTCCAATGCCTGAAGATTTTCCAAACTTCCTGCACAATTCTAAACTCCTGGAATACTTCAGAATCTTTGCCAAGAAGTTTGATCTACTAAAGTATATTCAGTTCCAGGTATTGTATTTTGGGTAGGGGGGAGGGAAATATCACGATAGAAAACTCAAGAAGTAATGTCATCACCTGTGATACTATAGGCTATATGCATAAACAGAAGAAAAACATTTGTCAAAATTAAGGCTTGAATGATATTGACAGTGAAACTGCATTTAAATTAGTATCTATAACCACTGAAGACGACTAGCCTCATTTCCTTTGAAAGGGTATATGAAAATAAAAGTTATGTTGTTTTATTTTCTTACCTTCTCCATAGAAATGGATTATCTTAGAAAATGGATTAGATAAACCCACAGCTCCCCATTCATCTCAGAACCCTATAGAAACCATTTTTGTTAATTTTTGATGTATTGTTTAGCAACATAAGAATGGCCAGATACTTCTGAAATGCAATTATAACTACCTTTCCCTTGTTTCCTCAAAAACAAATAATCAACAAGAAAAAAACAATATCCTCATTAACCATCCTAAAGTTGTATCAATAGCCTACACTCTGAAAACTAGTAACTGTGTTGAGGAAATAAATTATAGCTCTGAATAAATATTGGTAGAACTTATTTTTTAACATATTTCATTTTCTCAGTAATTTTTGTTTTACTATAGATTTGTATTACATTAATTTGTAATAATTGATTTGGTGGACATAAACATATGCAAATACCATGAAAATGTTTCAGTCTATCTAATACAGAGTTCCCCCAGTTGCTTCTTCTCTTGTTTATCGTTTTATTGATGTTGTTTCTGGAGGTTGGAGAGGGGTTAAGAAAACTCACTCCCATTTATTGGTCTCTGAAGCGGTATAAGCCATAAGAAGCAAGAACTCAATTCAAACTATAAAAGGACATGTCCAGACTAAGTTCAGTATCAATACGGTGACCGCCCAGGAATGGGAAACCACCAGGTTGCCTGAGAAGGACTGAACTGGCTCAGGTCAGTTACATTTCTAATAACCTCCCCAGTGACAGTGAAGATTGGCCCTTGAACCACATTTTCTATAGCCAAGAATGTGGAGTACTTTAGTGAATATATTATCAGTTCAGTTCAGTTCAGTCGCTCAGTCATGTCCAACTCTTTGCAACCCCATGAATCGCAGCACGCCAGGCCTCCCTGTCCATCACCAACTCCCAGAGTTCACCTAAACTCATGTCCATCGAGTCAGTGATGCCATCCAGCCATCTCACCCTCTGTCTTCCCCTTCTTCTCCTGCCCCCAATCCCTCCCAGCACCAGGGTCTTTTCCAATGAGTCAACTCTTCGCATGAGGTGGCCAAACTATTGGAGTTTCAGCTTTAGCATCTGTCCTTCCAATGAACACCCAGGGCTGATCTTTAGAATGGACTTGTTGTATCTCCTTGCAATCCAAGGGACTCTCAAGAGTCTTCTCCAACACCACAGTTCAAAAGCATCAATTCTTTGGCACTCAGCTTTCTTCACAGTCCAACTCTCACATCCATACATGACCACTGGAAAAACCATAGCCTTGACTAGACAGACCTTTGTTGGCAAAGTAATGTCTCTGCTTTTGAATATGCTATCTAGGTTGGTCATAACTTTCCTTCCAAGGAGTAAACGTCTTTTAATTTCATGGCTGCAGTCACCATCTGCAGGGATTTTGGAGCCCAAAACAATAAAGTCTAACACTATTTCCCCATTTGCCATGAAGTGATGGGACCAGATGCCATGATCTTCATTTTCTGAATGTTGAGCTTTAAGCCAACTTTTTCACTCTCCTCTTTCACTTTCATCAAGAAGCTTTTTAGTTCCTCTCACTTTCTGCCATAAGGGTGGTGTCATCTGCATATCTGAGGTTATTGATATTTCTCCCGGCAGTCTTGATCCCAGCTTGTGCTTCTTCCAGCCCAGCATTTCTCATGATGTACTCTGCATATAGGTTAAATAAGCAGGGTGACAATATACAGCCTTGATGTACTCCTTTTCCTATTTGGAACCAGTCTGTGGTTCCATGTCCAGTTCTAACTATTGCTTCCTGACCTGCATATAGTTTTCTCAAGAGGCAGGTCAGGTGGTCTGGTATTCCCATCTCTTGATGTGATTCACACAGTCAAAGGCTTTGGCATAGGCAATAAAGCAGAAATAGATGTTTTTCTGGAACTCTCTTACTTTTTTGATGATCCAGCAGATGTTGGCAATTTGACCACTGGTTCCTCTGTGTTTTCTAAAACCAGCTTGAACATCTAAAAGTTCACGGTTCACGTACTGCTGAAGCCTGGCTTGGAGAATTTTGAGCATTACTTTACTAGTGTGTGAGATGAGTGCAATTGTGCAGTAGTTTGTGCATTCTTTGGCATTGCCTTTCTTTGGGATTAGAATGAAAACTGACCTTTCCCAGCCCTGTGGCCACTGCTGAGTTTTCCAAATATGCTGGCATATTGAGTGCAGCACTTTCACAGCATCATCTTTCAGGATTTGAAATAGCTCAACTGGAACTTCATCACCTCCATTAGCTTTGTTTGTAGTGATGCTTTCTAAGGCCCACTTGACTTCACATTCCAGGATGTCTAGCTCTAGGTGAGTGATCACACCGTTGTGATTATCTTGGTTGTGAAGATCTTTTTGTACAGTTCTTCTATGTATTCTTGCCACCTCTTCTTAATATCTTCTGCTTCTGTTAGGTCCAAATTTGAAATCTTTCAACTGAAAATACCCAGACATTTTGTAGCCTTTTCACAACATTCCACATACATTTTTTAAAACTGTAAAAGCTTCAAAATTGCCAACACAGCATTTTGAAAAATATCTGAAATTTTGAAAAGCATGTAAAAGGGGCTCAAACACTTGCCAGCAAGAGGGATGCATGCCATTCATCTGGGAGAAACTCTTCACTTCCTTTGACATTGCTTCTTAAATACAGCAAACACAACATTTATATACACTTTCAAAAATCCATAAACCTCCACACAGCAAACAACATTTACAAAAAGTCAATAAACCAGTAAATTATTTAATCCAAATGAGAGTATGAAATGTATTGCTAGCAAGACATTTTAAAAATAATAAATATGACAAGCCACAACTACTGAGCCCACATGCTGTAACTACTGAAGCCCACGCTCCTAGAGCCTGTGCTCTGCAAGAGAAGCCCACACACTACATTAAAAAAAAAAAAAAATGAGTGGATATGAACAGACAATTCACAAAGCAAGAAATGTTGTGCAAATGTAACAATAAATATTACCAAAAAAAAATTCGCACTCACTAGTAAACAACAATATGCAAAATAAAGGATATGATGCAGACTTCCTTGGTGGCACAGTGGATAAGAATCCCTCTGCCAATGCAGGGACACAGGTTTGATCCCTGGTCCAAGATGATTCCATATGCCACAGAGCAACTAAGCCCATCCACCACAATTACTGAGCCTGTGTGTTGCAAATACTGAGCCTATGTGCCGCAGCTACTGAAGCTCTCATGCCCTAGAGACCATCCTCAGCAACAAGAGAAGCCACCTCAACGTGAAGCCCATGCACCACAATGAAGAGTAACCCCCACTCTCCGCAATGAGAGAAAGCCTGTGAGTAGCAATGAAGACCCAGTGCAACCAAACATAAATTAATTTTTTTTTCAAAAAGCACATGATGCCTTTAATAAAATAAATAGGAACAACTCACCATTCATGGAGCGCTGTCATGGTGCCAGGCACTATTCATGGAATATCTTCTCTAACACTGAGTCTGCAAGAGGTCAACACAAAAGTTTTGTGATAAATGCTGACTGTGTGATCACTTGAATGATGAACACGTATTTTGTATCTTGCCCAGAGTTTTGCCGTGATTTTCTAAGTCTCTCTCCTTATTCAGTCCTTAACGCTGGTTCCCACTGCTAAGTCAGGCCTCTCACACAAAGCAATACATCCTTGGTAGCATGTGCCATGGAAGAAGCAGCAGGGCGCACTTAGCTGTCTTTGCCTTAAGTGGCTTGAAATGGCTTCAAATGGAATCTCAATGGAGCCAGACATTGCACTCTACCCTTACCCACTCCTGGGCACTGGATAAGGCCCCTTTTATGCCAGAGTAATTCTCGATGATGCCTTCTCTGTGTTTGATTCCAGACAACCGTCCTCAGTGTGAAAAAACACCCAGATTTTGCATCCTCTGGCCAGTGGGTGGTTGTTACCAAGAACAATGGCCAGGAGCAAAGCGCTGTCTTTGACGGAGTCATGGTCTGCAGCGGCCATCACATCCTTCCTCATCTCCCACTGGAGTCATTTCCAGGTGAGGCCTGTGCAGAGCCCCAGCTTTTGGGAGTAGGTGTCCAGGTATTTAATGTTCAGGCTGGATTGACAGCAAAACTGGCTAGCTACTGCAACTCAGCATAATATTAAAATCAGGATAGAGCCAGAAACATGAAAGACTCCAAATACCATCTTTGTTTCTTTTGAGCCCTTCAGGTCTTCATTATTAGAGTTCAGCCAAAGTTCAGCCTCCCCCAAAGTTACTAAATGTTACTCAGAATTTCAGAGAATTTTCAACCAAGTTGGTTTTCTGTTGGAGAGATGCTTTCAGCCATATACCTTACCTTAACGACAGGGAAGCCTGGCGTGCTGCAGTCCATGGGGTTGCAAAGAGTCGGACAGGACTGAGAGGCTGAACAATAACAAAAGCTTACCCTGACCTTTTTCTATCCTGCCAAACACTTGTGACTTTGTTTCATTTTGGGGACTTCCACAGAGCCATCCCCACAGCCAGGGTTACTGGGGGTAGTTTCTGGACATCAGTGCTCCTATAGGATAGTGATGGATTCGAGGAGTACAGGGGAAGATGGCCCCTCCCAGGCCTCTCCCTAAGAGAGCACATTTCCTTCCCAAGGCCTTTAGGAAAACATTTAATAGGGTGGTTCAGTCCAAGCCCCACATTACTCAAACCACCTGAGGAGCTTTTAAAGTTCAAATGACCTTCAAAGATTCAACTGGTCTAGGGTAGGCCTAGGTCAATTACTTGTTCAAGTGATTTTCAATATGCAACCCGGACTGAGGCTTCCTGATCTAAAGCAATGGAACTTTCCAACAGAATCACCTGGAGGACTTTTAAAACCACAACTTTCTAGCCTCCATCCCTAGCATTTCCAGCTCTGTAGGTCTAGGCTGAGAATTTGCATCTCTAACAAGTTCTCCGGTGATGCTAATACTGCTGGCCAAGGGACCAACACTTTGAGAACTCATATGATCTAAAGGAGAAGGAAATAGCAACCACTCCAGTATTCTTACCTGTAAAATTCCATGGACAGAGGAGCCTGGCAGACTACAGTCCAGGGAGCTGCAGAGTCGTATGTGACTGAAGCAACTGAGCACATGATCTAAAGGCTCTTTCAAGCAACCCATCATCAAAGACAAGTACTTTAATAAGGTCCTGTTTTCCTGGGAAAAGACACAGATGTTTATCTTCAAAAAGGCCTGTCCATGGAAGCAATCTAGATGTCCATCGACAGATGAATGGATAAAGAAGCTGTAGCACATTCATACAATGGAATATTACTCAGCCATAAAAGTGAACACATTTGAGTCAGTTCTAATGAGGTGGATGAACTTAGAATCTATTATACAGAGTGAAGTCAGAAAGAGAAAAACAAATAAATAGTATATTAATACAAATACATGGAATCTAGAAAGATGGTGCTGATGAACCTATTTTCAGGGCAGCAATGGAGACATAGACATAGAGAACAGACTTGTTGATATGGGTTGGGGTGGGGGAAGGAGAGGGTGGAACGAATGGAGAGAGGAACATGGAAACATATACACTACCATATGCAAAATAGATAGGCAGTGGGAATTTACTGTATGACTCAAGGAACTCAAACTGGGGCTCTGTGACAACCTAGAGGGGTGAGATGGGAGGCAGGTTCAAGAGAGAGAGAACAAATGTATACCTATGGCTGATTCATATTGATGTATTGAAGAAATCAACACAATATTGCAAAGCAATTATCCTTCTGCTGCTGCTGCTGCTAAGTCACTTCAGTCGTGTCCAACTCTATGCACCCCCATAGACAGCAGCCTACCAGGCTCCCCTATCCCTGGGATTCTCCAGGCAAGAGTACTAGAGTGGATTGCCATTGCCTTCTCCAAATTATCCTTCAATTAAAAACAAAATTTTTTTAAAAGGCTCTCCAAAGAAGACATACAGATGGCTTACAAACACATGAAAAGATGCTCAACATTGCTCATTATTAAAGAAATGCAAATCAAAACCACAAAGAGGTATCACCTCACACTGGTTAGAATGGCCATCATCAAAAAGTCTACAACAATAAATGCTGGACAGGGTGTGAAGAAAAGGAAATGGTCTTGCACTATTGGAGGGAATGTAAATTGATACAGCTGGTATGGAAGACAGTATGGAGATTCCTTAAAAACCTAGGAATAAAATCACCATATGACCCAGCAATCCCAGCCCTAGACATATACCCTGAAGAAACCAGGGTTGCAAAAGCCACATGTATCCCATTGTTCATTGCAGCACTGTTTACAACAGCTAGAACATGAAAGCAACCTAGATGCCCATTGACAGATGAATGAACCAAGAAGTTGTGGTACGTATACACAGTGGAATGTTACTCAGCCATAAAAAGGAATGCATTTGAATTAGTTCTGATGACGTGGATGAACCTAGAACCTATTATACAGAATGAAGTGAATCAGAAAAAGAAAGATAAATATCATATTATAACACACATATACGGAAACTAGAAAAATGGTTTTGAAGAATTCATTTACAGGGCAGCAATGGAGAAACAGATATAGAGAATGGACTTATAGACATGGGGAGATGGGAGGAGAGGGTGAGATGTAAAGAAAGAGTAACATGGAAACTTACATTACCATATGTAAAATAGGTACCCAATGGGAATTTGCTGTATGGCTCAGGAAATTCAAACAGGAGCTCTGTATCAACCTAGAGGGGTGGGATGGGGAGGGAGATGGGAGGGAGGTTTTAAAGGGAGAGGATATATGTATACTTATGGCTGATTCATGTTGAGGTTTGACAGAAAACAACAAAATTCTGTAATCCTTCAGTAAAAAAATTAATTAAAAAAAAGGCTCATCCAGTAAGTTGCTGACTTACTGCAATGTGGAAACTATCCTTTGCCTTAAATGTGCCTTGTTTTTAGTTTATTTTAGTTTTTATTTGCTTTTGCAAAATAAGAAAGATGAATATTATTCCAATTATTACGCAATTTACAATAATAGCACTTAATACTATGTTTAAGAAACATTTAAAAGAATATATGCTATGTGATATTGAAGTATCATTGTATAGTCCAAAATAGGATAATGGATGGCTGGAAATCAATACCTGACTCTGCTCTGTTTATCAAAACCATCTGTCCTCTAGTAAATACCTAAGCTGCAACCTCTGAAATCAACTTTTTTGGTGCTGAGCTATAGGCTTGGGCTTCCCTGGTGGTTCAGATGGTAAAGAATCCACCTACAATGCAAGAGACCTGGATTCAGGCCCTGTGTTGGGAAGATCCCTTGGTGGAGGAAATGGCTACCTACTCCAGTATTCTGGCCTGGAGAATTCCATGGACTGTATAGTCCAGAGGTTGCAAGGAGTCAGACACAACTGAGCAACTTTCACTTCACTTCACCATATGCTTAACCTAACATTTTTTACATGCTTCATACTTTGAGTTTGCCAGTTGGCCTTAATATTGTAACTTCCCTAAGAGGGGAAATAACAAAACAAATGATTGATCCCAGAAAGGAAAAGCTGACAGTGCAGTTTTATTGAAATTAACTTGACATAGTTCATGGATTTCTCTTTTCTTCACCCCCAAAGGTATCCAGAAGTTCAAAGGCCAATATTTCCATAGCCGCCAATACAAGCACCCAGAGGGATTTGAAAAGAAACGCATTTTGGTGATTGGAATAGGAAACTCAGCCTCAGATATTGCAGTTGAGTTGTGTAAGAAGGCTGCTCAGGTAACATGCTTCCTGATTACCTTGTCTGCTAGGGGTCGGGGCTGGGGGGGAGGAGAGGAAAAGGGAAGGGCATAGTAGAAAATCACAGCCATATAACCAAGGCTCCATTACTTGAAAATTGGTTGATTAGTTGGTTGGTTGCCCAGTGTGGTATCATAGGAAATCTAGAAATCAGGAAGCCAGTCAATCTCCCAGCTTTGCCATTAATCAGCTGTGTAACCTAGAGCAAGACATTTTACTTCTCCGGACTTCTCTCTTTAGTTTGGATCAGACAACATTCAGCACAGGAGGCCTTGTTTCTACCCAGGGGCTTCTATGAGTTGACTTGCTCATCTTTGGAGGAGTGCCTTTTAGAAATTAAATGCATATTTGAATTCTATTTGAAATGTAAACAATCCATAGTTCCCAAGAATCATTTTTTTAAAAAAAGAGAGATTAAATAGACAGTAAGACTCCCGAACAAGATCATAAATATTTAGGTGCTTCCTGAGGCCTTCCGACCACTGTTATCTTTGCACCTGTTCAGGAATGACACAGCTTAGCTGCAAGCGTCAAACATTACAAGATGCAAATGATGCTGACAGAGATGGTTGGGAATGGCAGAAACTAAATCCCTTTTAGAAGGACAGGCCTAGGCAAAGATGGGAAAATAGCTTAGGTTCTTCTCCCCGCAGCAAGCCCTTTCAACATGGTCTGGATTCCAGGGGCTCTATCACTCTTACACGGGCCTCCTTACCCTGGCATCTTCTGGCTACTCAGGACTTACTGTGGCCATGTCTACCACTGCCAAAAGTGCCCTATGCTGAGCCTCACACTGTCAGGACTCAGATGTTGTTGTGGTTCTTGGGCAGTCATATTTAACTCTGTGACCCCATGGAACTATAGTCCTCCAGGCTCCTCTGTCCATGGGATTTCCCAGGCAAGAACACTGGAGTGGGTTGCCATTTCCTTATCCAGGAGATCTTACTGGACCGGGAATCTAACATGCATCTCCTGCACTGGCAGGCACTGATTCATACCACTGAGCCACCAAGGAAGCTCCAGGGCTCAGATATTGAATAGCAAATGTGATAAACATACATGGTGCTTCCCCAGGAGGTTAATGAAGGGGTTCCACTGGGACCTGTCAGAGTTACCACCCTGAGGACAGAGCAGGTCACTAACACCAGAAAGAGTTGTACTAGACACAGGAGGTCCTCACCTTATTTATGAAAGGAAACCACTTTTCATTTTTCAAAGTTTTAAGGCCTTCATGTGAAGAACAAGTAAAGAGGCAGTAACTGTAAAGGCTCGGAGAAAAGCCAGCTCAGGTGGGGGAGGTGCCAAGTTCAGTCCCCTTACTGTTTGGAAAACCTGACAAGCTTGAGGAAGGGAGTATGATGAAAGGAGCTGACCTAGCCGTCAACTAAGTGAAGCTCCATACTAGACCACTACATGTTGCAGGTCAGTGATTTGGACTTAGGACAGTTGATCCAAAGATCTTAGATTGCAAGAGTCTATTTCCTCATATGGGCTTTGTCATGTAACAGCCTGTCTATCATGCTAGATTCAGTATTAAGTAAGCACCTTAGCTATATTTGTGTGCCTTCCAGCTCATTAATCTTTAAATAGTCTTTCCAACATTTATTAGATTAATAACATAATTGATCATTATGATAAAATATCTTACACAGAGTAATGCACTCTCAATCCTTCTTTGACAAGGCTTACCAGAGATTTTCTAGGAGCTGTGTAGGTAAGAGTTAGAACCAGGTGCACCTGCAAAGCTTAAAATTACAGTCTAAACTCACCTTAGTCCTGAGTGTGCCCTGCTTTTGTTAAAGGAAGTTCATGTTCATAATTATATGACTTGTTATACCACAGTCCAACCATCCACTCAAAATGCTGTGTGATGGTGCTGAGTCATCCATACACTTTCCCACCAAAACCCAAATCTCTGGTCCTTTGCCTGAAGTATGCATCTGATCCTAAATCCTCAGACATATCACACTGATACAGCTAGTGGACCTAGCCAAAATAGGCTCCCCTGCTGCAGGTATGGTGACAGAGAAAGAAAGGGAATAAAACAGGCAGAGCTTCCAGTGTGAACATGGATTGATCCTAAGTGTGTTATTCACTCAGTCATGTCCAACTCTTTGTGACCCCATGGACTGTAGCCTACCAGGCTCCTCCGTCCATGGAATTCTCCAGGCAAGAATACTGAAGTGGATAGCCATTCTCTTCTCCAATGGATCTTCCCAATCCAGAGATCAAACCTAAGTCTCCTGCATTACAGGCAGATTCTTTACCAACTGAGCCACCATGGAAGCCCTAAAGAAGAAGGACAGATGATAAGTGATGGAAAAAGACTTCATAGAAATATTTAAGTACATTACCTAATACCTAGCCAAAGTATTGGCTAAGCCAACAAAAGGATAGCAGCAGAAACAGTCAGGATGTTAAGTATATTACTACACACACACCAACAATTCAACACCATTTTATACAAGTGCTACTCTACAAGTTAAGGAGTTGAGACCCAGAAAAATTTGCTTCCAAATTCTGGCTCACTCCAGATATGAGGCACTACATGAAACTCCTCCAGCCTAAATTTACAAAATAATAATAGCTAGCAATACCTGTCATTAGCCAAGCAACAATTTCAGTCCTTTACATGTATCATCTCCTTTAATTGGTACAATAATTCTATGAAGCAAGTACTGCTACTACCCCTATTTTATGGAGAGAGAAACAGAGACACAGAGAGGTTGAAGTAACTCACTCAAGGCAACACAGCTTGTAAGTAGTAAGGCTGGGAGTCAAACCCAGGTAGTCTGAATCCAGAGTCCTCGATCTAGAATTCACAGTCTTCAACTCTTAAGTCAATCAGTTCCTTACAAGGGAGTATTAATGTGTTTATCAAGTCCTTGTACAATAGAACTCACAGAGTTCTGGCATGTAAAAAAAAGTACTGACATGCAAAATTTTAAGAAGCAAATGAAATATGCACTTGGTCAATGGAGAAGTAACAGTAAACAAGGTAAAATACACTTGAAAAGAGATTTAAATGTACATCTTGAAAACAAGGGCAATATGAGTATACAAGGTAAGGAATACATCTGATATATACACAAACACACTACTAGATATAAAATAAAAGCCCATGTGTAAAATATATAATCAACAAGGAACTACTGTATAGCACAGGGAAATATACTCAGTACTCTCTAATAACCTATATGGGAAAAGAATCTGAAAAAGAATAAATATATGTATATATATATTAATATAACTGATTACTTCCCATATTAACTTCCATATAAAGTAATATCTATGAATAATAAATGTTAGATTTTTAAACTCTGAGTTTTTAAAATAAATTCAAAGTTAAAAATCTGGCTTTTAGGCTGCGATCATACATATTTCCTTGGATTATAATTGTATACCTTTGCTATAAAAACAACTTGGGTTGGATAGAAAACTGAGAGGAGGGAAGACGTATTGAACCATGATGTAAAAATAGATTTGTGGGTTTTATGGTTGATTTAGCCCAGATTTTCTCAGATCTCCTTGAAGTTCTCAAGACTATGGTAGTCTTCCTCTATCAGCATAACTACCTCTGGGCACCACTTGTACAATAAAGCTGACCCAGAGCAGTGAAAACTAGAAGATCCTTCACTTTGAAGTCAATCATCTTTAAGACAAAGCATTTCAGCCAGTTCTGGGGCCATACATGTGATATATTATCTACACAGTGGGTTCCTCCCAAAAAAGATGATGCCCTAATGTGAACTGCATTCCTTTTTGCTCACCAGGTGTTTATCAGCACCAGACATGGTTCCTGGGTCATAAGTCGTATCTCTGAAGATGGCTATCCCTGGGACTCAGTGTACCACACCCGGTTTAAAACCCAGCTCCGAAATGCCGTGCCACGAATAGTTGTAAAATGGATGATGGAAAATGGGATGAATCAATGGTTCAACCATGAAAATTATGGCCTTATCCCTCAAAACAAGTAGAGTTACTTTGCTTTTTTATGGTATACTCATTGATAATCAGGGTTGTCAGAAGGGTTTCTCTTTGAAAAGAGCCAGATCACTAACATGGTAGTTCAGACCACAACCTAACAGTATGGGTACCATATAGCTCCCAGATTTTGAATCCCAGATTCATTTTGTATGCCTTTTAAAAAGTTAATATTTGAGAAGATGAAGTATAAATATGAGTTGCTCCAGAGAGTAGAACTGGGATCGGGGGAGGACTTCCTAATACCCAGAGCTATCCAACATTGAAAAAGGCTGTTTTAAGAGATTGTGACCTTCCTTTCAGAGGGTGGGGTGGGAAAACTGATCCAATTCTACAGGAGCCTGTTATCAAATAAAGAAAAATAAATAGCCATATTTTTTGCTTGTATTCATAAGATCAGTGATGTATATCTTGGAGATTAACAGGCAATGAATATGTTCTCAAAAGCTACCCATGGGAAGAACTCTTATGGTGTAGAGTTAGCAAAGTATAACAGGCTCCTTCCCCGCTCCCCCGCCAAAAAAAAAGAACAGGCGAGCTTTGCAGTCTTTAAACAAATGCAATGTGGCTGCTGTATTCTGAGATCTGATATATATGCCATGCAGCCTTTTTTTTTTTTTAAGTGGTTCTCAAATCTAAAAAAAAAAAAAGGAAATTCTAGACATGTAACCAGACTTTGCTCCACTATTCATGTTATAATGCTATCCATGGATATTTGAGATCAAGAGATATCCCCAAACTTAATTCTGTGCATTAATTTTCACACTAATCTCTTAATTAGTTTCAAAACTGATGGGAATTTAACAAACGTTTTCTTCCTTATGATTAGATAGAGATTAAATGAAACAGCAAGATAATTAAAGGTATAAAACATAAAGCAACAGTGGAAATATCAGCAGGATAATGACAACTGGAATACTCGGGAATTGATCACAGGCTTTGGCATTTTGTCTAAATCCTTAGGATGTCTCTTTTTTTGCAATGTGCTTTGCCCACATCATCTACATGCATGTTTTCCTTATTTGTTGAAGGAAGAGATATGTGACATGTGAATAAAGTCTCGTGTGACATGAGAATAAAGTCTGAGAGTAAAGCTTGGGGTAGGCCAAGTTAGAAAGTCAAGTTAGAAAGTTTTACAAATATTTCAGAAACCACTCTTTTCTCAGATCCAACCCCATAAAATATTAACAGAGTTCTAAACTCCTCATTAAATACTCCTTTCTGAGTGTTTTCTTCTGCGTGTTTCAGATACCTTGTTAAAGAGCCTGTCGTAAATGATGATCTTCCAAGTCGTATACTCTATGGAGCCATCAAGGTGAAATCAAGAGTGAAAGAACTCACAGAAACATCTGCCATCTTTGAAGATGGAACAGTGGAAGAGAACATTGACATCATTGTCTTTGCAACAGGATATACTGTTTCTTTTCCCTTCCTTGAAGATCTTGTTAAAGTAGAGAATAATATGGTCTCGCTGTACAAATTCATGTTCCCTCCTCAATTGGAGAAGTCAACTCTTGCATGCATTGGCCTCATCCAGCCCCTAGGTTCCATTTTCCCAACTATTGAACTTCAAGCTCGTTGGGTAACCAGAGTTTTCAAAGGTAAGTGAGTGGGTTAGCAGGCAGGTGAGTGGCTGAGGGTTTCACACTTGGTGGACTTTGCTCAAAAACAAGTTTAGAAAAGGAGGTTGCCAAAAAGAAGGTTTCCAACCTTGGCTCCTCTCACAAAACTGGCATCCTAAAAAATTAGCAGAGAATTCAAAAAATAACCAATACTGGGATACAAGAATAAATATCCATAATCATTCCTTTAAAATATTAGAAAATTCAGAGAATTTCAATTGGCATAGTGTTAAGTACATATTACTTTTTGTTGGACTAATGAGAGAACAGTGAAGAAGGAAGACATCTATGACTCCAAGTTTTGCCTATAAAATGTTTATAAATTCCTTGGGATATGTGCAAATCAAGAGACCTAGGGCCTACTCCATACTTAACTTCAAATTAACTCTTAATATCTAAGCACCTCAACCTCACAGATCCCTACAAAGCTATAAAATTATTGAAATATTTCTCTCTGAGCATTGTGTAGCACTTTGCACTTCTCAGAAGACTATCTCCCTGATCCCAGGGTTCAATTCAGCTAAACAAAAATTTATTGAATATTCAGCCCTGTGCTGGAACTTGGTGGCATAGAGACAAAATTAAACGGATCATTTCAAGATAGTAAGACAAATGCTTTGTCAGAGGAATGCATGGAGTATTTGGAAAGAAGAGAAACGGTGCTGAGCAACAGCAGAGTGGGGCTGAGGAAGGGCATGTGGTCAAGGAAGACTCCTAGATAGTTGGGTTTGCCAGGTGCAGAAAAAGGAACCCTTAAGTGAGAACACAGGTGTGATATAGATGGAGAGTTACATGCTATCTGATATTCCTAGAACATGGGGTGTGAGGCAGAGAGGGGTGAAAGATTCTTCTTAGAGAGCAAGGGACCAAAACAGAGGAACCTTTTAAGGCACACTAACAAGCTTCAGAGAAGGCAGTGGCACCCCACTCCAGTACTCTTGCCTGGAAGATCCCATGGACAGAGGAGCCTGGTAGGCTGCAGTCCATGGGGTTGCGAAGAGTCGGACACTACTGAAGCGACTTAGCAGGGGCAACAGCAGCAACAAGCTTGAATACAAAATATAGATCAGCTCTTTCCTAATTTCTTGTTGTTATTTAGTCTCTAAGTCATGTTCAACTCTTGTGACTCTATAGACTGTACCCTGCCAGGCTTCTGTGTCCATGGAATTTCCCAGGCAAGAATACTGGAGTGGGTTGCCATTTCCTTCTCCAAAAGATCTTCCCAATCCAGGGATCAAACCTGCGTCTCCTGCATTGTGGGCAAATTCTTTGCTGCTGAGCCACCTGAAGCCCCTTCCCAAATTTAGCTGGTAGACCCAAAACCATCCAGTGGACCCTTAGGAACCCTGATTAAGTCTGGCCTGAGGACCTAGAGTCTCCACTTAAGAAAGCTCTTCTGCCAGAGGACCCAATGAAAGGTTCTAAGTAAAGACCAGACATTATCAGATTTACATTTTTGGTAGATTATTTCAGCATTAGTGTGAAAGATAGATTTGAAAGGCAAAAGGAATCGAATCTCAGAGACTAGTGAGAAGGCTGTGTAATCGTCTATACTAAAACATGATACAACCTCAGCCAGGCAAAGAGACAACATGGAGAAGAGAAATAGTTAAGGATAAAACCAGCAGGACATAATAATTGGCTCCAAGAAGAAAAATTAGAGGAAAAGAGCAGAATCACAGGTGACTTGCAGATCTCAGGTAGTGGAAACTGGATTGAAAGTGGTGTTGTGATGAGGGGAGGCATGTGGAAGAGTATGCAAGCCTAAGCAGGAGGACTTCAGTGATAAGCTCAATTTTGGACTCATTGAATCTGAGATGTCTGATGACTAGCCATATCCAGGGAGTGTTAGTTCTTCAGTCACGTCCGACTCTTTGCAACCCCATGGACTGTAGCCCACCAGGTTCCTCTGTCCATGGAATTCTCCAGGCAAGAATACTGGAGTGGGGAGCCATTCCCTTCTCCAAGGGATCTTCCTGACCCATGGATCAAACCTGGGTCTCCTGCACCACAGGCAGATTCTTTACTGTCTGAGCCCCCAGGGAGCCAAAAAAAGTGAAAGTGTTAGTTGCTCAGTCATGTCGGATTCTATGCAGCCCCATAGACTGTAGCCTGCCAGAGAGACTGACCATTTTTCAGCGTGTCTGAAGCTCCAGGGACACTTGTGACACAGATGGACCCCCAAGCACACAGTGAGAACTCACATCAATCTTTCTCCATCCCCACTGCCCCACCCTAGCTTGTGCCACTCTCTCCCTCATCTGCTTTACTTCACAGCCTCTTAACTGGTCTTGCTTCCTTTAAACTCACCTCCCTGGAACCCATTTTCCAAAATTCAACGCCTAGGAAAATCTTTCCAAAAGGCAAACCTGATCAGGTCACTTCCCACGGCTTCCCACCACCTTCAGAATGGAGCTCAAGCCACCTGGCACAGCTCCCTGGCTTCTTAGGCTCACTTTCCCTCTCCAGTTTCCTCTCTTAACTGCCACCACCCCACCTCAGAGTCCATGGTGTAGTCTGGTGAATCCTGGGCAACATTACACAGAACTCAATGTGACTGGCACACGCTGGAGTTCAACAGCACAGCCTCCCTGACTGGTTTAACATGGGTCAGTGGCCAAAATTTACATGTAAGAATCAATTACTAGATAAGGCAATGATACTGATTCAAACCAACTGCTCAACCAACCTTTTATTTTCTAGGCTTATGTACCTTGCCCTCAGAGAGAACTATGATGGAAGACATTATCAAGAGGAATAAAAAAAGAATTGACTTGTAAGAATTTTTTAAAATTCTTTACATAGAACAGTATTGAACTGCTCACAAGAATCACCTAGCTGCTTCTTAAAAATGCAGATTCCTGGGACATAACCCAGACCAACCTAATCAAAATCTGGATGAGACTGGAAATTCATATTTTTGTGTTCTTCCAAGGTGATTCTTATATATGCTAGTTTAAGATCCAACTTCTTAAAAATAATCATTTCACCAAACAAGAACATTTTTCCTTGACATATTTTCATTTGTTTTGTATGATGCCTGTGTTAGATTCTATATCTTCTCACACACTCAGGTGGTAGCCTGAGTATCTCTGGAAAGTTAGCTGGGGGAACTCCCATCAAAGCAAATTAGAAAGGAGTTGATATGGAATGAAAGTCGAGGATTTATACTTTGTGACACAGTAGAATCCATAAGTGATCTTAAGGATCCATTAAGAATCCATTCCATAAGGAATCCACAAAATTCCATAAGTGATTAAGTATATTGGAAGGTTTACTCGGGGGCCTTACATCACATGTAGGGATTATCTCACTTTCAAGTTCTAATTCATCTATTATATGCCAACCAGAGTGCCAGATACTTTAATAATTTAATAAGAAAATATTAAGCATCTCTTCTGTGCAAGACACCGAGCTACACTTTCATCTGTAATCTGGTGAATCTTTGCAACAATCCTGACTAGTTTTACTTGCCAGAAGATTTGTAGCTGCTTGCTAAATACCAAATAATAATAATGGTTATAAATCCCATCACATTCCTAGAACTTCCATGAATTCAGACTTATTTATTTTATATCCTACTCTCAATTTGAGATGTGGGTCTCCTGATGAAATAAACTAACACTTGCCACCAGAGTCATTCAAAACTCATGTATTCATTCATTCCTCTCTCCATTCTTTCAGCAGCTATTGAATACCTAATGTTCTTATATAACTTAGAATATTTTGTGACTGTCTTTTTTCCTACATTAAGGTTTGGAGAGAGCAATAGCCAGATACTGCAGACCAATCACATCGAATACTTGGACGAGCTCGCTGTAGAGATAGGTGTGAAGCCAGACATCCTTTCTCTCTTGCTAAAAGATCCTAAACTGGCTGTGAAACTCTACTTTGGGCCATGCAACCCCTATCAGTATCGCCTGGTTGGGCCTGGGCAGTGGAATGGAGCCAGGAATGCCATCTTCACCCAGAAACCAAGGATACTGAAGCCTTTAAAGACACGGGCTATCAAAACCTCATCAACTTTCCCAGTTTCCTTCCTACTGAAAATCCTGGGGCTTCTTGCTATTGTGGTGGCCTTTTTCTCCCAACTTCAGTGATTTTAATCTATCAGCATAATGCTTTAAGTTTTAATAGCAGTCAGTACCTCTTAAAGAAAAAAAAAAAACTAAAAGGAAAAATATTAAATCTAAAGTCTAAATTTTAGAGTTGGAAAGAACACAGAGAGAGAAAGAGTTAGAAGAATTAGGTATAAAATGTATAAAACCAAAATTGTGTCATGAAATTTCTTTGCCATCCATCCTTCCCTCAAACTCACCAGACTCTCCAAAAAAAAAAAAATCAATATAGTAACACTGGCTGAATAGTGCTGCCAAGCCTGAATAAAGGAGAGCCATGTGGAAAAATAGTAGAATTACACAGGATAAAAAGCACCCGTGGTTTAAATTATTGGAAAATTTAAACAATGTGTAAATATTTAAATTTCTGCATGTTGTTCTTGATAATCCTCTTAGCCAAACTTTATTTGGTCACAAAGTTCTCAAATGTTAAGTCAGGCTCCATTTGCTTCATGGAGAATCACTCAAAAATACTGGAGGAAAAAAAAAATGAGAGGATAGACTTAGAAAACAGCAACATTCGGACAGGTTTTTAGGGCCTCACATTAAAAGCTGAGCAAACAGCCACTTTTCTTATATTTGTCTTATATTTTTGAAGGGCTTCCCTGGTGGCTCAGGCAGTAAAGAATTTGCCTGCAATGCGGGAGACCTGGGTTTGATCCCTGGGTAGGAAGATCTTCTGAAGGGAATGGCTACCCACCCCAGTTTTCTTGCCTGGAGAATTCCATGGACAGAGGAGCCTGGCGGGCTACAGTCCATGGAGTCACAAAGAATTGGACACAAGTGAGCGACTAACACTTTCACTTCACTATACTCTGATAGAGACACTGCTGTAAAATTAAAAATAAGCATACCATAATAGACAGATAGATGTATTTATAATATTACCATACATATAATATGTATTTACCATATATATATTGAGAGAGAGACTACTTATCATATAACAATGTGCACATTGTGTATATTATTTCATTTAATTCTCACGACAATTACATGAGATGGGTGCAGCTCTTGTACCCATTTTACAGGCTATGAAACTGAGACTCAGGTAACATGCCCAGGGCCATCCATCTTGTGATGGAGCTGGAATTGGAACTCAGGTTTGCCTGACTCCAGAACTGAATATCATAACCTTGCCCCATAATACTTATTTACAAAAACCTCTACTATTAACAAAATACTAAAGTTCTATTTATAATCACATATGTATTACTTTTGTGGGTCCTTTACATAGAAAACAATACTCTTCTCACAAATAAGATCTGATTAATTTTATTTATAATATTTGGATTATATTTTAGCTAGGTCTAAAATTTGAAGGAATTTACAACAAAATAAATGCTTATATAATAACATTAAAGATAATCATTTACATTTTCAAAAAACAAGTGTTAAGGGAAAAAAGTATATTTCCCAAGTAGATGAAAAGTATTTTAATGACTGGGCCTTGTATTTAGCTCTAACTAACAAATAACCAAGGCAAAAAGCAAAACAGTATGTAATCTTTGTCATCTGATAAAAGCAAGCATACCAGCTTGTTAGGAGAGACAGACATTTGCTTAGAACTGAACTTTAAAAATGTCACAAGCAATTCAATGTCAATAGATATTGAGCAACATAATAGATAAATATCTGGTTATAAAACATTCATCACAGCCGTTATTTCTACAAATTGTGCTTTGGGAGATTAAACCATGTCACAAGCCCAGAACAAGACCTTCAAATATAGCAGAAAGGTCAGAGATTCAAGATTTAGACAAATTTCTCCTTTTATTCCTCCAAAGCCTTTGGGGTCACCACTCTTCACTTGGCCTAGATTTCTTTCTCAAGTGCCCAGAACAGTGTGATGGCAATCCTGTCAGTGGAAACTCTTTAAAGGCTATTGAAATGATACCAGCCTTTAAATACAGGTGTTGTTGTTTTTTTTCATTGCTCCTATAAGCAGATTCCTTTGAAAAAGTGTATATGGTATATATACTCAGTTATCAATTAAAAACCAATTACCTTGCTAATTATTAAAAATCACTTACAAGCCATTATATTAGTAATAATAATAGAATGGAATTTATCAAGGCTTTATAGCAAGAGTAGGCAAACTACTGCCTGTAGGTCAAAACCAGCCCACTACTTAGATCTGTAAATGAAGTTTCACCGGAACACAGCCATTCCGTTTCACTGATTGTCTGTGGCTGCTTTGAAGCTGAAATGACAGCGTTGAGTAGTTGCTAACAAAAACAGTATGGCTCACAAAGCCTAAAATATTTATAGAAAGTTTGTAAATACAGAAAGCTTGCCAGCCCCTGCTTTGTAATGTGCAAAGCTTTGCCCTAATTGTTTTTTCATAACTCACTCATCATTACCACTACCCAGTGAAATGACTATGGTTATTATTCTATTTCTATAGTGGAAGATTGAGAATCAATTGTCAGGTCGATGCTGAATCAGTGGGGTGGCAGGGAATAATACCATTAGGACAAAATTGTTATTCAATTTACATTCTTGAAAATGTTTAGAAAGAAGATAATCACTTGAAATCATTCCAAGTATTATGGTGCATTTTTTAAACATAAATAGTTCATATCCAGAGCCTGAGATTGATTAAGGAAGACTCATTCAAGTCTGTTCCTTTGCCTCTGTACATCCTGAAACCTGAAAGTATCCTAGATAAACAAACCATCTAAGATAGTTTGTTTCAAACTATGACCCACAGACATTTTCTGCATCAGAATATCTCAGAGAGTTTATAGAAGTGCAGATTCCTGAATAAAATGTAACTGTAATTCAGACCTGCTGGATTAGAATCTCCACTGCAATCTGTAGTCTTGATAAATTCTCTGGAGGATTCTTGTGCACATTAAATCTTGGAAACATTGGTTTGAGGCTTCTCAAAAAAACACTGCTTTCAGAGATTAATCCATGAATTTTTCCCCTCCTAAGGCCCAAATTCCTCCTTAGGTTCAGTCTTACAATTTCTTGCTGTAGAATGTTTGTTCTCCTGAGAAGGATGTTAGCTAGCTACCATCTTCTTGCAAAATCTCTCCCTGTGATGGTTCCCTTTACTAACTTCTGATTTGAACTATTCTTCTCCAGATGATTGGTCCTTGAATTTCCACCCTCAAAGCCAAATGTGTCATATTTGCAGAAAAATAAAGATATTTGAAAAATAAAACTATTGGACCATCATATGTAACAAAATTCCAAGTAATAAAGGTTTTCAAAACTTAATTGAATTATAATCCAGCAGTCACATTATAATGAGGATGGCAAAAGAAGATTCTTCTTCATAACTGGTCTTTCATCCTGGAAGATGTTGCTGCTGGCCTGCAACGCCTTGTACAGAGCTTTTGGCTATTTCCCAAGAAGGAGAATATGTTTACACACAACATACCTCACTTTCTGGTCCAGTCTGCCTTATGACCAGACCATGGATCAATAAGGCTAAAACAAAGGCTTCTGAGATTGTTGTTGTTCAGTCACCAAGTCATGTCCAACTCTTCAAGACCCCATGGACTGCAGCATGCCAGGCTTCCCTGTCCCTCACCATCTCCCAAAGTTTGCCCAAGTTCATGTCCATTGCATCGTTGATGCCTTCCAGCCATCTCATCCTCCATTGCCCACTTCTCCTTCTGCCTTCAATCTTTCCCAGCATCAGGGTCTTTTCCAATGGGTCAGCTGTTCGCATCAGGTGGCCAAAGTATTGGAGCTTCAGCTTCAGCATCAGCCCTTCCAACAAATACTCAGGGTTGATTTCCTTTAAGATTGATTTTAAGATTCTAATCTCTAATCCTGAGATTAGATTCTACTTAATTCAGTTTAGGTGCTAGAATGAGATTAAATATGCAAGGGTTTTATTAAGGAAAATGACTGCATGAGAGGAAAGAGAGAGAGCTGTGCAAGAAAAGGCTGAAAGAGTCACTGAACAGCAATGCAAGTCTGACCCTGAATGAAGGAGAGAGGGAAGATGGGTGGATAGAAACATCATAGACTGTTGTGCAGTCTAAAGAGGAATCGGCAGAGCCACTGGGGACACTTCAAGTCATCAGAGAAGCCCTAACTCTCCCGTGAATGAAATGTTTCAGTCTCTGGGCTATGTCATCACCGATTGAAAGCAGCTCATGGGAAAAGTAACCTGAGCATGAGTGCAGCAATGCATCTCAAGTACCGCAGCTAACGCCCTTGGTTAATCACACTCCCTATTGTGAAATATCTATAAAACACATTCTCATGGTTACCATAGGTTCATAATATTATCTTTATATTCTTTACTTAGTTGAATCAGCATTTTTAGATTAATTTACCTAGTTAGTCATCAGTTTCTTCCACAACCAATTCTGAGATATTAGTGTCCCTTCCCCTTGCCCCAAAACTTCCAGTCCCTAAAAGCCCAGACTCAAAGGTGTTTGTGAGAGTACCAACAAGGAGATGCTATGGAGTTCTCCTTTCCTGCTGACACCTGACTCCTTTCCTCAGAAACCTTCAGTGGCTCTCCATCATTTATTATTCAAAATTCTCCACACCGGCTGTCACTTCCCTTCCCAGCACTCCTCCCACTGTGATGCCGTCACATCTTCCCTCCAATGTTCTCAACACTGCCTCACTAGCTTCCCTTTCTTCACACTATCTACTCTTGCCTTCCCAATACTCTAGTAAGATCCCATCCTTCCTACAGTGCCAGGTCAAATGCTTTCCCCAGTCCCTCCAGCCAAAATATATCTCCTCCCCCTCTGTATTACCAAACCACTTTGTTTCAATTTTGCAATAGTGTTTACACTCCTGCCTTTTATTAGATTACTTCTGTAGCTCCTAAAGAAGTCACCTCAGTTTTCTGAGACTGAGTTTTCTCAACTGAGCATAGAAAAGGGGTCAGATGATCACTAATTCCCAGTAAGTATAATATTCTATGGTTTTATCATAATTTGTTAACTGTCAATTTTTTAATAATGGTTAAATAGAATGTCTTTTGTAGTTCACTAGCACTAACAGCATGGCACCCCACTCCAGTACTCTTGCCTGGAGAATCCCATGGACGGAGGAGCCTTGTAGGCTATAGTCCCTCGGGTCGCTAAGAGTCGGACACAACTGAGCGACTTCACTTTCACTTTTCACTTTCATGCATTGGATAAGGAAATGGCAACCCACTCCAGTGTTCTTGCCTGGAGAGTCCCAGGGACAGAGGAGCCTGTTGGGCTGCCGTCTGTGGGGTGGCACAGAGTTGGACATGACTGACACAACTTAGCAGCAGCAGCAGGAGCACTAACAGCAAAGGTGACAATTTTGTGCCAAGAAGCTACCAAACCCAACTTCCAGAAAATACACAGAAAAGGCAGCTTTGGCACTCCTCAGGGCAAAGCAGTAATAGGAATCATATTTTGGAACCAAAGGATCACTGCAAGTCACTGGGTCATTTTAAGGATGGAAGAGACTAAAGAGAATGCTCTCAGACATGAAAACAGAGATTCAAAGAACTCAGGTCACCACCCAGGGCCACATGAATAGTCATGTCTCCTGAATACCAGCTGGTATTGCTTCCTCTATCAGTTCAAACAAAGTGCAATTAAGACAGGCTGCTTTATCTTGTGGGTGAGAAGTATACACCTAAAACTTGTGTTTTCACACCCAGATATCCACCTATATCTGTCATATATTCTGGGAGAGGAATTTTAGTTATAACTATTAAACAGAGCTTTAATTGTTAGACATTCCTATACTTTGGGCTACTAGCCAGTAGAAAGTAATTGATTCTATAGGATCTTAATTTCTCTTATTGTGGAACTATTTCAAGTTTAGCAACCTAAAGAAACTGGAGAAAATAATAAAAAGTCATATATCGGTCATTTATTATGTTCTAAATATTATGAAGAATTCAATTTAATTTCATCATATTTAATCCTCATAGCCTATTTTATACACCGGGAAATTGAGACATAGTGGGCAAAAAGGCTTTTCCAAGTTATGTGGGTTATAAGCAAGCCCATCTGGGTTTTGCTGCCAGAACTGTCTGACTCTGCAGCCTGTGCTAAATGATGATTTGAAGGATGATGAATCAACAAAAAAATCATTTATTATTTCTTCATTTTCCAATGTCCGTCTTATATTCAAGGTAAAATATCATGTTAATCAATTTTATCCCCTCTCTACACACCAAGAATGGGGCTGATCCACAAGAGAACTAAGAAGTTGATGAAATGCAAGTTGTCAAGAAGATTCAAAAATAGTTTTAATATATTTGTGTGTCTAATAAAATAACATAAAATTGTATGAATATCTACAGTAAAAAGTATGTTAACTTAGGTATTAAGGTATCTAAATAAGAATGGGGACAACATTTGTTTGAAAAAAATATTCTTACAAGTGCCTGGGAGCAAAAAAGAGAGACTTGAGTTTGGAGCAAAATGAAATTCTTCAGAAGAGAGAAAGGTTCAGGTTTTTTAAAAGAGGATGGAAGGAAAGAAAATAAGAACAAAAAGAAGAAAAGAACCAGCAGGATAGCAGAATGTTGGGTAGGAGGCCATGCAATCTCTCCTTGTGATTCTTCAGCTAGTCAATAAAGCTATTAAATACACACACACACACACACACACACACACACACACACACACACAAATACTGAGTGGAGCTAGACATTTTGTGGAGTAGAGAAGGAGCTAAGCCCTGCACTTACATTGGTTTGGGACAAAAAAGTAATAGCACAGAGTCCAATGCAGACATAGAGAAGACCGTGCAGTGGCTGGGAATACCATGATGAGCAAGAAAAGCCAGATGCACACTTTAAAGATTTAGATAACTGAGTTCTGTAGTACTTACAAAGCACTTCCACAATTATTATCTAACCTAATCCTCACCACAGCCTCACGTGTTAGGCAAAACAAGGATGACTGTTCTACTCGGCACAGAATACTAATGAACCCTGATTTCTCACCAGTGTTCTTTCTGCTTCACCCCTCGCTGCTGTTCTAAATACAGTAAGTCCACTAGGTACAAACGAATCCCATTACCAGAGTGCATTGGTAAGTTCAATTTGTTTGTAAGTCAACCAAGTTAGCTTAGGAGCCCACCAACACAATTGGCTACATAGTACCATACTATAATAGGTTTATTATACTTTTCACACAAATAATACATAAAAAATAAACACAAAAAAATAAGAAAAAAATTTAATCTTATGGTACAGTACCTTGAAAAGCACAGTAGAACCAGTTATATCATCACTGCTTTTATGCTTGCTTCCAGATATCCTGACCTTGAAGTAAAGGTACTGTACTCAGTACTTTGTACAGTAAAGTATGCAAAAGCACAACCGCTTGTAGAAAATGCACACACACCAGACACCTGAACTACCTTACATAATTGGACACACAAATGCACATTTGTGCCTTTGAAAGTTCACAACTTGAAGGTTCCCACATATGTCACCATGTAAACATTTCCCATTAATTACAAACTTCTTAGGCAGTTACAAAATATAATAGCACCTTAAGTGTTATAACAGTTTCTAACTCACTGTTGCAGACTTTCCCACAAAACTTTCATCAAGCTACAAAGACATCTAAGGGAATTTAAAGTGGCTGCTATTTGCTCTCATCCTTAGATGGCAGAGGTGTGAATCACTGATTCACCACTGTTGACAGAGAAAAGACCCATTTCAAGCAAAATAATTGGCCTCAAGTAGGCATGGTACAATTTCCACCTCCCCTTTCAATGCTACTGTTCTGCAGGTGTATTCTCACAAAAAGAAAAACAATCTCAACATGAAAGGCACTTAGGGAATTAACTCCACTTAAGAACACGTGTATTAAAAAAAATATATATATATATAGAGAGAGAGAGAGAGAGAGAGAGGCACAGGGGGCTTCTTGATGCTTTTTGTGTGGGGGAGTTGAAGAGTAAGGAGTTGTGACTGTTTTAACTTTTTTAGAGGGAGAAAGAAAAAAATTGCAATGGGTGGTCCAATTTACAACTCGGACTAAAACTGAGTAAATTCTATGCTCTCTTTTAACTTTGAAATTCTGTGACTTTAAATATGAACAGAACAGGGGAAGAAAGGAAGGGAAGTGAGACTTCAGAAGATTATTTAAAAATGCAATGAAGGAGCAAACAAACATCCCTCTAGTGCATCAGTCATTACAAGCAAGGTGTGATGCATTAACAACAAATCCTTAAATCTCAAAACTCTGAAATAAGACAAAGACTATTTCTCTCTCATGCTATATATCCATTGGGAGTTAAGCTCTGCTCATCATAGTTACTCAAAGCATCAAGCTAATGGAACAGCCATGTTGAAAGTTTCTCCTTACCACACTGAAAGAAATGAAAGTTCTATGGGATCTCATGCTGCTGCTGCTGCTGCTGCTGCTAAGTCACTTCAGTCATGTCCAACTCTGTGCAACCCCATAGACGGCAGCCCACCAGGCTCCCCCATCCCTGGGATTCTCCAGGCAAGAACACTGGAGTGGGTTGCCATTTCCTTCTCCAATGCATGAAAGTGAAAAGTTAAAGTGAAGTCGCTCACTCGTGTCTGACTCTTGGCGACCCCACGGACTGCAGCCCACCAGGCTCCTCCATCCACTGGGTTTTTCAGGCAAGAGTACTGGAGTGGGGTGCCATCATACCAGCAATTAAATCCTCTGAGCCCAGAAAAGACACTTGCTACTTTGGTTCACAGTTCACTGACCATGATCAGTCACATGTTCCCAACCAACCACTAACAGACCAAGAAGTTCAATCCTACCACGTACCCACAGAGCAGAAATTCCAAGTTACTTCCTAAAGATCACTGTCATCCACCAGTTCAGTTTCTTAGGGTCTAGGTTTGTTTCAAAAAGGGGCCCGGATAGATTTCACCATTCCAAGGACTCAGCCAGTCAGTCAGTTCAGTCGCTCAGTCGTGTCCGACTCTTTGCGACCCCAAATACCGCAGCACGCCAGGCCTCCCTGTCCATTACCAACTCCCAGAGTTCACTCAGACTCACATCCATCGAGCCAGTGATGCCATCCAGCTATCTCATCCTCTATCATTCCCTTCTCCTCCTGCCCCTAATCCCTCCCAGCATCAGAGTCTTTTCCAATGAGTCAACTCTTCACATGAGGTGGCCAAAGGACTGGAGTTTCAGCTTTAGCATCATTCCTTCAAAAGAAATCTCAGAGCTGATCTTCAGAATGGACTGGTTGGATCTCTTTGCAGTCCAAGGGACTCTCAAGAGTCTTCTCCAACACCACAGTTCAAAACCATCAATTCTTCAGCGCTCAGTTTTCTTCACAGCCCAAGTCTCACATCCATACATGACCACTGGAAAAACCATAGCCTTGACTAGACAGACCTTTGTTGGCAAAGTAATGTCTCTGTTTTTCAATATGCTGTCTAGATTGGTCATAACTTTTCTTCAAAGGAGTAAGCATCTTTTAATTTCATGGCTGCAGTCACCATCTGCCGTGATTTTGGAGCCCCCAAAAATAAAGTCTGACACTGTTTCCACTGTTTCCCCATCTATTTCCCATGAAGTGATGGGACCAGATGCCATGATCTTCGTTTTCTGAATGTTGAGCTTTAAGCCAACTTTTTCACTCTCCTCTTTCACTTTCATCAAGAGGCTTTTGAGTTCCTCTTCACCTTCTGCCATAAGGGTGGTGTCATCTGCATATCTGAGGTTATTGATATTTCTCCCAGCAAACCTGATTCCAGCTTGTGCTTCTTCCAGCCCAGCATTTCTCATGATGTACTCTGCATATAAGTCAAATAAGCAGGGTGACAATATACAGCCTTGATGTACTCCTTTTCCTATTTGGAACCAGTCTGTTGTTCCATGTCCAGTTCTAATTGTTGCTTCCTGACCTGCACATAGGTTTCTCAAGAGGCAGGTCAGGTGGTCAGGTATTCCCATCTCTTTCAGAATTTTCCACAGTTTATTGTGATCCACACAGTCAAAGGCTTTGTGGCATAGTCAATAAAGCGGAAATAGATGTTTTTCTGGAACTCTCTTGCTTTTTCCATGATCCAGCGGATGTTGGCAATTTGATCTCTGGTTCCTCTGCCTTTTCTAAAAAACCAGCTTGAACATCTGGAAGTTCACAGTTCACATATTGCTGAAGCCTGGCTTGGAGAATTTTGAGCACTACTTTCCAAGGCCAGGGGCAGCAGCCGGGAGGAGCAACCCCACGTCCAAGGAGCAGTGGCTGCATGGGTGCAGGAGAGCCTCGAGGAACTATTCCACGTTCAAGGTCATGAGGGGTGACAGTGAGGAGATACCCCTCATCCAAGGTAAGGAGCAGTGGCTGCGCTTTGCTGGAGCAGCCGTGAAGAGATACCCCACGTCCAAGGTAAGAGAAACCCAAGTAAGACGGTAGGTGTTCCAAGAGGGCATCAGAGGGCAGACACACTGAAACCATAATCACAGAAAACTATTCAATCTAATCACACTAGGACCCCAGCCTTGTCTAACTCAATGAAACTAAGCCATGCCCACGGGGACACCCAAGACGGGCAGGTCATGGTGGAGAGGTCTGACAGAACGTGGTCCACTGGAGAAGGGAATGGCAAACCACTTCAGTATTCTTGCCTTGGGAACCCCATGAACAGTATGAAAAGGCAAAATGATAGGATACTGTAAGAGGAACTCCCCAGGTTGGTAGGTGCCTGATATGCTACTGGAGATCAGTGGAGAAATAACTCCAGAAAGAATGAAGGGATGGAGCCAAAGCAAAAACAATACCCAGTTGTGGATGTGACTGGTGATAGAAACAAGGTCTGATGCTATAAAGAGCAATATTGCATAGGAACCTGGAATGTCAGGTCCATGAATCAAGGCAAATTGGAAGTGGTCAAACAGGAGATGGCAAGAGTGAATGTCGACATTCTAGGAATCAGCGAACTAAAATGGACTGGACTGGGTGAATTTAACTCAGATGCCCATTAGATCTACTACTGTGGGCAGGAATCCCTCAGAAGAAATGGAGTAGCCATTGTGGTCAACAAAAGAGTCCAAAATGCAGTACTTGAATGCAGTCTCAAAAACAACAGAATGATCTGTTCGTTTCCAAGGCAAACCATTCAATATCACAGTAATCCAAGTCTATGCCCCAACCAGTAACACTGAAGAAGCTGAAGTTGAACGGTTCTATGAAGACCTACAAAACCTTTTAGAACTAACACCCAAAAAAGATGTCCTTTTCATTATAGGGGACTGGAATGCAAAAGTAGGAAGTCAAGAAATACCTGGAGTAACAGGCAAATTTGGCCTTGGAATACGAAATGAAGCAGGGCAAAGACTAATAGAGTTTTGCCAAGAAAATGCACTGGGCATAGCAAACACCCTCTTCCAAGGCCTCAAGTACAACTAATTGACAATAAACCCTAAAATTAGGAAGAAAAAAAAAAAAAGGAAGGTGCTGTTGAAGGCCAGTCTTTTCATTTTTAATTACTTTAAGTTTCTTGATAATTATGGAAAATGAGATGCTATGATCAATGGCTAGGTTTATACACAACCAACACTATAAAATTTTTGTTTCCATTTATGTTAGCAGCTTGCCTGGTAAGGCCCTGAGACCTCCTTGGTGGGCACCAAAGGTGCATGTACAATCAAGGTAAATGCCTAAGTACTGGAGTTTGAGACATTAATCGTGGTCCTGGCTCTCAAGGTATCCATGACTCAATATCAAACATATTTTGATTTTTAAAAACACACTTGAACTAATAGTTGTCTTGAAGCCTTAATTTTGGGGTAAAAAATAAGCTTTGAAATCATCCAAATACTATCATCTTCATAGCTACAGGAAGGCAGCTGAGCTCAACAAAGCCAATAATGCCATTTTGGCGCCACGTCTTCAGTAAGCCAGAAAAGGCAAAGGGTAAGTGTTGTGAGCCAGCAACAGACCCAATGATACAGAAGGCCCTCTGAATGTAGGGCTAAAGGGTGTAGTGAAACTACATTGAAAATCAAGGGGGAACAACAAAAAAAAAGATTTGTCTTTCCAGAAGCTTCTCCATGCTTCAGTCTTACCAATCAGTTTTGGAGTTTAGTCTCTGTACCTGTGGAAGTCATTTCAATATTGTAAATCAAAAATCAAGACACCTTATCTGGTCTAGCAATAGCATCATCATCATCACCATCACAGCCTCTATACAGATTCATCCATTCCCCACCACAACTGTGTGAGGCAAGTATTATTATGCTTATCTTAAACTGAGGAAATTAAAGGTTTAAAAAATTAAATAATTTTCCCAAGATTACTCTAATAGTGCATGGTGAAACTTTACTTAAACCCAGGACTTCTGATGCCAAATATTGTGCTCCTTCCACACAGTTGTTATATTTCCCAAGTGCTTTGGCAATCATCTGCATTCAAGTCTTTAAAGAGGAGAAGCTGGGATAGACATATACATACTACTACATATAAAACAGATAACTAATGGGGACTTACTGTATAACAAAGGGAACTCTACTCAGTACTCTGTACTGCCCTATATGGCAAAAGAATCTAAAAAAGAGTGGCTATATGTAAATGTATAACTGATTCCCTTTGCTGTACACCTGAAACTGACACAACATTGTGTATCAACTGTACTCCAATGGAAATTAATTTTTTTTAAATAATAAAAACATATAAATAAATTAATTAACAGAAAAAACTGAATACTAATACGGGTGATGTATGATTTGGAAACAATAAGCATTTTCTCTAAATGAGAAATGGGTCAAAATGTTTAAAAGTGACTCTTCAGTGTAGCAGCTGTTGTCATAATTGCCTTATTTTATTTATCCCCTCCTCTTTTAAGAATGAAATCTAGGAACAATGAATATGCTGCTGTGACTCCCTAAAATAATTTCTCTTTTGCAGGGAAAAGAGTGAGTCTAAAGTACATATCACCAGTATTTATCTTAGCATTTCACTGTTGCAATTAATCAAGTTAAAATATAAGTAATGGCTAAACTTAGATTGCAAATTCTGCATAACATTCTTTATCCTAGACAGGGTTCATCCGGTGTACCCAGGATGCCTAGGACAACATTGGCTCTGGATCATTCAGTTCCATTTCTGCAAACTGTGGCCAGGACTTGGCATCAGGAATTTCAAGTACATAAAGTAAATAACCAGATATAACCTCTGATTCTTTTGCTTTAGGGAGGTGAGGCCCAGATTTTTCCTGTTTTGTTATTGTGCTTCAGGACAGAGTCAACTCAGCAGAATGCCACTCCCTTGATCTGTGGAGAGCTATAAAGTCACTCCCCATCCCAAAGGACAAAGAGGGGTAAGTGCTTGAGTACTTGTATCAGGACGGTAAAGTCAGATAGTATCGAGTCTTCTGTGTACACTGGTAAGTACATTGCTGGGTAGACTACTAACTGGTTAATCAAGGGGAAAACATGTATTCCTAATGCAAAGGGAAATCAGGACTTTTTCTTAAGAGCTTTCATTAATAGCTTATAACTTGGTGTTAGATAATGGTTTGGGGGTTTGTCTACCAAATATTGGCGTGAGCTCAGAGACAGAGGCAATGACCCCTCCCTTTTGAATCTGACCAATTTATGTTGCATGTTGTCTTTTTTTCACTCAGTTAAATTCACAGGAGTATAAATTTTAAGAGTTGCAAAACTCTCTTGTAGATATCCGGTTGAATGCCATCTGATTAACAGATGGAAAGACTGTCTGTCCTTTGTTATTTGCTAGTTTCCGCCCCCCCCCCCCACTGGAGAAGGCAATGGCACCCCACTCCAGTACTCTTGCCTGGAAAATCCCATGGACGAAGGAGCCTGGTGGGCTGCAGTCCATGGGGTCGCTAAGCGTAGGACACGACTGAGCGACTTCCCTTTCACTTTTCACTTTCATGCACTGGAGAAGGAAATGGCAACCCACTCCAGTGTTCTTGCCTGGAAAATCCCAGGGACGGCAGAGCCTGGTGGGCTGCCATCTACGGGGTCGCACAGAGTCGAACACGACTGAAGTGACTTAGCAGCAGCAGCAGCAGTTTCCCCTCCAGCCAAGGGAATATCTGTGGCCTTGTAACTGGTATGGTGAATTTAGAACCTGGCGGAACTTTTCTTATCAAGTGATTGTGTTTTGGAAGAAGCTGGAGGAGGGGGTAACAGCTGCTGGAGGTTAGAAATCCCAGAGCAGGGGGGATTTCTAACCTCCAGCAGCTGTTTCCCCCTCCTTCAGCCTCTTCCGAAATACAACCACCTGATAAGAAATGTGTGTATATGTCCATGTGTGAGAGAGAGGACAAGAGACACAACACAGGACAGAGAGACAGAAAGAGAGAAAGGGGAAGGGGCGGGTGGGTAATGTACAAATAAAGGAATGGTTACAAGCCTGTCTGGCTTCCCTGGAGGCTCAGAGGCAAAGAATCTGCCTGCCAGTGCAGGAGATGAGAGTTTGATCCCTGGGTTGGGAAAGATCCCCTGGAGAAGGCAATAGCAACCCTCTCCAGTATTCTTGCCTGGGAAATCCCATGGACAGAGGAGCCTGGCAGGCTACAGTCCACGGGGTCACAAAAGAGTCATGACTTAGCAACTAAACAAGAAGCCTGTCAGCACCAGTGAAGATGGTTTCCTTTGAAATACATAGATGAGTCACACCAGAAACCTTTTAACACTGGTTAACTGCTGGACTAGGTATAGGATCGGAGAAGGCAATGGCACCCTACTCCAGTACTCTTGCCTGGAAAATCCCATGGATGGAGGAGCCTGGTGGGCTGCAGTCCATGGAGTCGCAAAGAGTTGGACACGACTGAGCGACTTCACTTTCACTTTTCACTTTCATGCATTGGAGAAGGAAATGGCAACCCACTCCAGTGTTCTTGCCTGGAGAATCCCAGGGATGGGGGAGCCTGGTGGGCTGCGGTCTACGGGGTCGCACAGAGTCGGACGCGACTGAAGCAACTTAGCAGCAGTAGCAGCAGCAGGTATAGGATAGTTTGCATTTCTTGACACCAGTAGACAAGGTCTCCTGATCAATTAAAATATATTCAGAAGGGAAGACTATAACCCAAAGATTCCCAGACTTCCTAGGTTTAAGGGGCTCTTTAGTGTGCAAGTAATTTTGTCACAGGGCCCCCAAGCTATAGTTCCTCTTATTAAATAGTCACATCCAAACAACTTATGTATTTCTTTTCTTTGTATTTGTATTTTTATTCTGTTCTCTGTATTTATATTTTTGTTCTTTTTCAATCAACCTTGTAGTTGTTTGAAATAATAATACACAAACTTAAAGGAAAATGTTATTTTTATTTTATACTTGAATAATCGCAATTACTTAATAATGAGGTGCACACAGCACTGCTCAACTCGGAATCAGATCAAATATTCATTTCCTGTTCTACCTCAACTGTTCACTTTTTAACATTGCAACAGTCAGAAACCTAGCTTTGCAGAGATGTTACATTATGGAATAGAACACATCCCTATATGATATAAAAATTGTGGACTACCTCCAGCTAATACTTTGGTATTCAACAGACATGGAGTATTACTACGCTTTCCTCAAATTTTTAAAATAACTCGGTACCTCTGCACACAATTCTGGGAATGACAGCCCTAGCCTCATGTTCTAACCCCTATATCATCCTAATAAACCAACGGAGGCACTCAGTCTGACTATGGTACATTATATTTTCGCATCTTACTTCTTTTGAAGTAGAGGCAGTGATGTAAAATGCTTAGGAAAACACCAGTGTTTGTTTGTAACCCAGTTGGTTAAAAATTGGTGACTTTGATGTAACCGACAGTAATTTCTCAACTCATTTAGCAATTTTGTGTTGCTTAAGTTATTTTGCTTGATGTTTTTTATAAACTCACTTTCATCCAGTGGACACTTCAATTTGGTCATACTTTTTATTTTTATTACTTCTTTCATATTTAGTCAGCTTTGATGAGGATTTCTTCATTGAAATAATGATGATGGTGATGATACGCTGCTTTTAAAACCTCCGGCAAAGGAATGGCCAAATTTTTATTGTGTATTCACATTAGAAGCAATAGTATTTTTAATATTCATTTTGCATTAGCATGTGAAATAACACTAATCAGTGGCATTAGAGTATTTTTCACCTTAATAAAATTTCCTACCCTGTTATCAATCACTTTGTCTAACCTACAGCAGTCACTGACTAGAAATGATTTTTAGTTAAAAGAAATAATAAAGGCAGACAATACTTTTTCTAAAAAGCACTTATTAATTTTTTTAATCACTTTGGTTTCATAGAAGTATCAATACTTGAAGAAACGGTTGGAAGCATTAATTTTCATTAGCATGTGAATGCAGTAGTCACCTTGAGTGCATATGTGCTCATGTATTCTCATGTTCACTTTTCCAAACATGAGAACAATTCATGTGAGACTATGGACACACACCAAGTAGATCTGAAATGAAAACGTAAAGAAATAAAAAGAAAAGTCCTGAAGGGTGATTTGAAACCTGTTTTTTCTCCTTTTATCTTTTTCTCTCTTTCCCTTTCTCTCATCATCACTTCTTTTATTTCCCTACTCATTTCCTTTACTTGCTAGAACACAATCTTTAGCTATATATTTCTAGTTGCCCCAATACTCTTCTATTCCAAATAAATAAACTCAAAATTGTCAAGGCAGATATCTACAAAAATATCAGATTCAAGAAAATGCTCCTGAATATGTAAAAATAACATAGCAACTTCTATTCTGAGATAAGAATGTCCCAAGTACTGTGCTAAAGTGTTTTACACATCTGTTGATTCATTCTTACAACAGGTTCAACTTCTAGCTATATTTTTTATTTATTTTTATCGGAATATAATTGCTTTACAATGCTGTGTTAGTCTCTGCTGTACAGTGAAATGAATCAGCTATATGTATACATATATCACTTCCCTCTAGGGCCTCCCTCCCTGCTCGCCCGAACATCCCATCCATCTAGGTCACCACAAAGCGCCAAACTGAGTTCCCTGTGCTATACAGCCAGTTTTTGCTAGTTATGTATTTTGAGAAGGCAATGGCAACCCACTCCAGTACTCTTGCCTGGAAAAATCCTATTGACGGATGAGTCTGGTAGGCTGCAGTCCATGGGGTCGCTATGAGTCGGACACGACTGAGCGACTTCCCTTTCACTTTTCACTTTCATGCATTGGAGAAGGAAATGGCAACCCACTCCAGTGTTCTTGCCTGGAGAATCCCAGGGACGGGGAAGCCTGGTGGGCTGCCATCTATGGGGTCGCACAGAGTCAGACAAGACTGAAGTGACTTAGCAGCAGCAGCAGTGTATATATGTTCTTGCCCGGGACAGAGGAGCCTGGAAGGCTACAGTCCATGGGGTCACAAAGAGTCAGAAAAAAACCGCCATGCACACAGCAACACGCCAACCAAGTGTATATATATATGTCAGTCGCAACTAGCTTCATTTTAGAAGGAAACTGAGACACAGAAACAAATTACTTGTATAACATCATACTGCTGGCAATTAGCCAACACTAAACTTCCAGCTCAGGTCTGACTCCCAAGTACCCTGCTGCTGCTGCTGGTAAGTCACTCCAGTCGTGTCTGACTCTGTGTGACCCCATATATGGCAGCCCACCAGGCTCGCCCGTCCCTGGGATTCTCCAGGCAAGACCCAAGTACCCTACTTTCCCATAAAAAATCCAGAGTGATGTTTACTTCTACAAAAAGGCTGGCTGCATCTGGCCCACACTGAGTAGCAGTTATGACCTGGGGAGGGACTTACTATGGATTGTACATTTGATAGAAAGTCATTTTGAGGACAGACTGTCTGACCCAGGATATTAGCTCCCAGAAGATATTTACTCAATTATTTTTTTAATTAAAAAGATATAAGGTGATGAATTAATTCATTGTACCTGTCAGGAAATCAACCCATTGCCAAATATTTATGCAACTACTGTCCAGGCCAAGCATGCAGCTAGATGCTATGAGAAAATAAGAGACTAGTCACAGAAAATGGCCTTCTGTGAAGAAACATATAGGCTTATGCAGAAAGAAGACTAAACACATACAATCCAGTAAATCAACACAGTAATGTAGTCCTCTCATGTGGGGAACATGCTATTTCTTACAGGAGTCAAAAGAATAGCCCTCCTTAGAGTCAAGCCTCTGTAGAGTCAAATGGTCATGATGCCTCTATGGCCGATCTCTGGCCCTTACTCTCACTGCTACCTCTCTCTGGAGGGCACTTCCTCCACTCCTCTGCCCACTGGAGTTCTTTTCATCATTCAAAGCCGGGAGCAAACAGTACGCTTCTGTGTTGCTTTCCTACCTCCCCAAAGTCAGTATTAGCACCTCTTTCATCATGTGCTTACTGCAAAGCACACGCGAAACATCTCTGTGTTAGCACTTGACACAGAATGTGGTACTTATTCTCAAATCTTACTTTCCCACTGAATGACAGCTAAAGAAGGCATCATGCCTTATTGGTACCCCTGAATACCTTGCCTAGGGCTTAGCAGCATAGAAGCCCCTCATTGAGTATTTGAAGGGTAATTAATGAGAAGGGTAATGAATCTGGCTTGATAAGACCCTATAGGGCATTAGATTTCACCCTCCACATTACCTACTAATTTCCTACTTATGAAATCTCCCCCAAAAACCATCCTACAGACTCTGTCTGAACAAAATAAATATCAGCTTGAAATGCTGAAAAGTGCTTATATTGACCTAAAATTTGCCTCCCTATAACATCTTCAAATCCATAATTGGCCGTAATTCTAATCTGTCGATGATGATTCTTCAATGTTTAAAGGCAAATATTTAAAGTACTGTGTCAGGCCCTTGGAATAAGAGTCAGTACAGATACTCTCTTTTATAAAGTGAGCTCAAGGCAATTCCATAAGCAACTAGAGCATGACTTCCCCCAAAGGGAATCTACTAACTTTCCCCAGTAAATCAAATCCAGCTGAAGCAAATTGGCTCTATAACACTTTCACACGATACCTAAACAAATGGGCCTTTTCATTTCATTCAAGAAATATTTGTGGAGACTTCCTTGGCAGTCCAATAGTTAAGACTGCACTTCCACTGCATGGGGGCAAGGATTCAATCCCTGGTTGGAGAACTACGACCCCACATGCATACAGAGTAGCCAAAAAAATAAAAATTTTAAAAACATATATATATATATAAACAGAAATATTTGGGGGTACTAAGCATCAATTGCACTCATCTCACACACTAGTAAAGTAATGCTCAAAATTCTCCAAGCCAGGCTTTAGCAATACGTGAACCGTGAACTTCCAGATGTTCAAACTCTTTTTAGAAAAGGCAGAGGAACCAGAGATCAAATTGCCAACATCTGCTGGATCATGGAAAAAGCAAGAGAGTTCCAGAAAAACATCTATTTCCGCTTTATTGACTATGCCAAAGCCTTTGACTGTGTGGATCCAATAAACTGTGGAAAACTCTGAAAGAGATGGGAATACCAGACCACCTGACCTGCCTCTTGAGAAACCTGTATGCAGGTCAGGAAGCAACAGTTAGAACTGGACATGGAACAACAGACTGGTTCCAAATAGGAAAAGGAGTACGACAAGGCTGTATATTGTCACCCTGCTTATTTAACTTATATGCAGAGTACATCATGAGAAATGTTGGGCTGGAAGAAGCACAAGCTGGAATCAAGATTGCCGGGAGAAATATCAACAACCTCAGATATACAGATGACACCACCCTTGTGGCAGAAAGTGAAGAGGAACTCAAAAGCCTCTTGATGAAAGTGAAAGAGGAGAGTGAAAAAGTTGGCTTAAAGCTCAACATTCAGAAAACGAAGACCATGGCATCTGGTCCCATCACCTCATCGGAAATAGATGGGGAAACAGTGGAAACAGTGGCAGACTTTATTTTGGGGGGCTCCAAAATCACTGCAGATGGTGATTGCAGCCATGTAATTAAAAGACACTTACTCCTTGGAAGGAAAGTTATGACCAACCTAGACAGCATATTGAAAAGCAGAGACATTACTTTGCCAACAAAGGTCCATCTAGTCAAGGCTATGGTTTTTCCAGTGGTCATGTATGGATGTGAGAGTTGGACTGTGAAGAAAGCTGCGTGCCAAAGAATTGATGCTTTTGAACTGTGGTGTTGGAGAAGACTCTTGAGAGTCCCTTGGACTGCAAGAAGATCTAACCAGTCCATCCTAAAGTAAATCAGTCCTGGGTGTTCATTGGAAGGATTGATGCTAAAGCTAAAACTCCAGTCCTTTGGCCACCTCATGCGAAGAGTTGACTCATTGGAAAAGATCCTGATGCTGGAAGGGATTGGGGGCAGGAGGAGAAGGGGACGACAGAGGATGAGATCGCTGGATGGCATCGCTGACTCAATGGACATGAGTTTGAGTGAACTCCGGGAATTGGTGTTGGACAGGGAGGCCTGGCGTGCTGCGATATTTGGGGTCGCAAAGAGTTGGACACAACTGAGTGACTGAACTGAACTGAGCTGAAGCATCAATTACGTTATGTTCCAAGTGCAGCCCTAGACCCTGGGGTCACAGCAGAGTACGAATCAGATGACGTCTCTGTACTTGTACTACTACTCTGTGTCTCAATCCTGAAAAACAAAAGATGTATATTCAGTTTTGTGCAACAAGCTCCTCTGTGAGACTTCCTTGTCTCATGGCAAATGTTCAGGAAGATAGTATCTTTGAGGTAATTTTGCATCTACTCTTTGATCCATCTGGTTTAAAAATTTACTAACTTGGGGAGAGAAAAAGATCACAAAAAAATTGGGGGGAACAACAGCTAAAATCACATGATAAAGAGTTAAGCTTGTGCGTGTTGACCAAAATGCTATAGGAATTTAAAGAACAGAGGCTCAGTGATGGGAAAGGCAAAGAGGAAGCTGATTTAGGGAAATGTTTTTATACTTAAAATAGCTTCTATTTATTGAGCATTTTCTATGTCCCAGGAGCACTTCTAAGCCAACTGTCATGTGTAATTGACTCACTTGATTCTAACAAAACCCTGCAAGGAAAACACTACTATTTTCTTCACTTTATATGATACACAGAGGAGTAGAATGATTTGCCAAAGTCACAGACAATGTGGTCCAGAGTCTGGTTGCTTACCCGGGGGTTCCCAACCCCCTGTGGCCTGTTAAGAACCCGGCCACACAGCAAGAGGTGAGCGGAGGGTGGGTGGGCCAGCACAGGTAGCGACACTTCCTCTGGCCCTGGCCATCGCTCCCCCATTGCTTTCATTACCACCTGAACCATCCACACCTGCACCCTAATCCCTGGAAAAACTGTCTTCCATGAAATCATTCCCTGGTGCCATAAAAGTTGGAGAACACTGGCTTAACCAATACATTATATTGCCTCTCATCATTCTTACAAGTTCATGTTAACCCATGGCCAAGGTCAGATACCCCTCCATCAGTGCCAGTGGTGACACGATGGTTTCCTAGAGGTGAGTCAGGACCCTGTGGAGACAGGAAGAGAATTCTCCATGCCTACCTTTCCATCCCACACCTTCTCTTTCCCACTGATGACCATCCACTGGCAGCAGGTAGGAGAAGGATGACAGCACAGCTGGAACACTGGCAGTTTGCCAGGGACAGGGACCAGCCCAGGGCAGTGTTGTAACAGCGCCTGTGGCGGCCAGTGTCTTGGCTCTGCATCTCAACCCCACTCCACCAGCTTCTGGGTGACCTCGTATCACATCACACCAATCTGAGATTCGATTTCACGTGTTTATAAAAACCTGAGTTTGCCAAGGCGATCCTTTCCTGGGCTGCTGCTCTATTATTTTACTCAAGGGTTTGTGGAGGAAGGCTGGAGGCAGCAGCACAGTGCAGAACGCAAAATTCCGTGTACTGAAGGATCCGATTTCAACCATTCTGCCAAAAGCTACAGTCTTGACAAATGTACTGTTATTTAGCACCAGTTCTGAGTGAGGGGGTGGGAACATACGAAGCACAGGGTTAAACCAGTGACCCGAACATTGCCCTCCTCACATGCACGACACCAGAAACCAGCTACAGAGGATTCAAAAGGAGCAAATCCCTTAATCTCTCCAATTCTTTTTCCTGGTTCGCTAGAGCAGCCAAGGATGGGGTGAGGCTTTCACTTATGAATAAATGGTTCCGCTTCATTGTCCCCACACAGGACAACATGGCCAAACGAGTTGCGATTGTGGGCGCTGGGGCCACTGGCCTGGCTTCCATCAAGTGCTGTCTGGAGGAAGGGCTAAAGCCCACCTGCTTCGAGAGGAGTGATGACCTTGGGGGGCTGTGGAGATTCACCGTAAGTAGAGTTTCCGTGACTTTGTTGTGTGTCTGTTGGAAAAGGGTTGACTGGTGCAAAAAGAGATTGAATTTCTTCCACAAGGGCTGGCACCCATGAGGAGGAGCTAGAAACATCCGCTGAACAGGGAGACAGAAAGGGCCATTGAAAATTTTTTTTTTTAAAAAAGCAGAAGGGCACCACCTGAATTTGGGTGGGAAGTGCATCAGCTGCCTTATAAACTACACCCAAAGCCAAGAGGAAGAAAGATGCCCATGAAGGGTAGAAGAGGATGAAGTGGCTGAGACAAGCTGGGAAAGCTCAGGACAAGGGAGGATAAGACCAGAACTCTGGGGGTCTGAAGCAAGAAACTGCAGTGTGGGGGCAACGGTATGAATACAGTGCAGGAATTTCTGCCTCTGCCTGCAAGACTGAGCTGCTTATACCAACTTCTTTTTCCAGCCCTGCTCTATCTTAAGTAAAGCAGCATAAGACTCAGTGTAGGGGGAGTTCTGTACTCAAGGTCTTGTGATCCTGGCAGTTCCAACCCATGCCAAGAACAATCACAAGTAAAGGATGTGAGTTTGGAGACTTTTTTGATGCTGGAGGAAAATAAAAGTAATATTCTCAGGACTACAGTATGGATTGGAGAGGGGAGGAGGGAGAGGCAACTATAAAGCCCACCCTTGACTGCCCTGGGACCCAGGAGAATCACAGGGGCCCTACTGGAGTCACTGAAACTCTGAACTCCACAGCTCAGCCAGAGAGATTTTTGCATCAGATTTCCTCAAACTTATTGTTTTTCCTTCTTTTCAGGAGAACAAGAATATTTCCTATGAGCTTTAAATGTGCTAAGGAGAAAGATGTCAAAAGAATGAAAAGGAGCAAGGTCTCAGATATCCTGGCCTCAGAGGCCCTAAGAGATTAAGAGAAAGACCTAGCATTCTCTTATTATTGAAGGGTAGAACTTGGAACAGGAATAAAGCACTCATTTACTAATTCAGTGAGCAAAGCTCCAGAGAGGCCAAAGGTGCTAATTTCATATCAGTTCAGTCACTCAGTCATGTCCGACACTTTGTGACCCCATGAATCGCAGCAAGCCAGACCTCCCTGTCCATCACCAACTCCCGAAGTCTACCCAAATTCATCGAGTCAGTGATGCCATTCAGCCATCTCATCCTCTGTTGTCCCCTTCTCCTCCTGCCCCCAATCCCTCCCAGCATCAGGGTCTTTTCCAATGAGTCAACTCTTCACATGAGGTGGCCAAAGGACTGGAGTTTCAGCTTCAGCATCAGTCCTTTCAATGAATACCCAGGACTGATCTCCTTTAGGATGGACTGGTTAGATCTTCTTGCAGTCCAAGGGACTCTCAAGAGTCTTCTCCAACACCACAGTTCAAAAGCATCAATTCTTTGGCACTCAGATTTCTTCACAGTCCAGCTCTCACATCCATACATGACCACTGGAAAAACCATATAGCCTTGACTAGACGGACCTTTGTTGGCAAAGTAATGTCTCTGCTTTTGAATATGCTATCTAGGTTGGTCATAACTTTCCTTCCAAGGAGTAAGCGTCTTTTAATTTCATGGCTGCAGTCACCATCTGCCGTGATTTTGGAGCCCCCAAAAATAAAGTCTGACACTGTTTCCACTGTTTCCCCATCTATTTCCCATGAGGTGATGGGACCGGATGCCATGATCTAAGTTTTCTGAATGTTCAGCTTTAAGCCAACTTTTTCACTCTCCTCTTTCACTTTCATCAAGAGGCTTTTGAGTTCCTCTTCACTTTCTGCCATAAGGGTGGTGTCATCTGCATATCTGAAGTTATTGATATTTCTCCCAGCAATCTTGATTCCAGCTTGTCCTTCCAGCCCAGCGTTTCTCATGATGTACTCTTCATAGAAGTTAAATAAGCAGGGTGATAATATACAGCCTTGTCGTACTCCTTTTCCTATTTGGAACCAGTCTGTGGTTGCACGTCCAGTTCTAACTGTTGCTTCCTGACCTGCATACAGGTTTCTCAAGAGGCAGGTCAGGTGGTCTGGTATTCCCATCTCTTGAAGAATTTTCCACAGTTTATTGTGATCCACACAGTCAAAGGCTTTGGCATAGTCAGTAAAGCAGAAATAGATGTTTTTCTGGAACTCTCTTGCTTTTTCCATGATCCAGCGGACGTTGGCAATTTGATCTCTGGTTCCTCTGCCTTTTCTAAAATCAGCTTGAACATCAGGAAGTTCACGCTTCATGTATTGCTGAAGCCTGGCTTGGAGAATTTTGAGCATTACTTTACTAGCATGTGAGATGAGTGCAATTGTGCAGTAGTTTGAGCATTCTTTGGCATTGCCTTTCTTTGGGATTGGAATGAAAACGGACCTTTTCCAGTCCTGTGGCCACTGCTGAGTTTTCCAAATTTGCTGGCTTATTGAGGGCAGCACTTTCACAGCATCATCTTTCAGGATTTGGAATAGCTCAACTGGAATTCCATCACCTCCACTAGCTTTGTATGTAGTGATGCTTTCTAAGGCCCATTTGACTTCACATTCCAGGATGTCTGGCTCTAGGTGAGTGATCACACCATCGTGATTATCTGGGTCATGAAGATCTTTTTTTTGTACAGTTCTTCTGTGTATTCTTGCCACCTCTTCTTACTATCTCCTGCTTCTGTTAGGTCCATACCATTTTTGTCCTTTATCGAGCCCATCTTTGCATGAAATGTTCCCTTGGTATCTCTAATTTTCTTGAAGAGATCTCTAGTCTTTCCCATTCTGTTGCTTTCCTCTATTTCTTTGCATTGATCGCTGAGGAAAGCTTTCTTCTCTCTTCTTGCTATTCTTTGGAACTTTGCATTCAGATGCTTATATCTTTCCTTTTCTCCTTTGCTTTTCCCTTCTCTTCTTTTCACAGCTATTTGTTTTTTTTAATATAAATTTATTTATTTTAATTGGAGGTTAATTACTTTACAATATTTTATTGGTTTTGCCATACATCAACATGAATCTGCCACAGGTATACCCATGTTCCCCATCCTGAACCCCCTCCTCCTCCCTCCCTTTACCATCCCTCTGGGTTGTCCCAGTGCACCAGCCCCAAGCATTCTGTATCGTGCACCGAACCTGGACTGGCGATTCGTTTCATATATGATATTATACATGTTTTGATGCCATTCTCCTAAATCATCCCACCCTCTCCCTCTCCCACAGAGTCCAAAAGACTGTTCTATACATCTGTGTCTCTTCTTCTATCTTGCTTACAGAGTTATCGTTACCATCTTTCTAAATTCCATATATATGAGTTAGTATACTGTATTGGTGTTTTTCTTTCTGGCTTACTTCATCTGTATAATAGGCTCCAGTTTCATCCACCTCATTAGAACTGATTCAAATGTATTCTTTTTAATGGCTGAGTAATACTCCATTGTGTATATGTACCACAGCTTTCTTATCCATTCATCTGCTGATGGACATCTAGGTTGCTTCCATGTCCTGGCTATTATAAACAGTGCTGTGATGAACATTGGGGTACACGTGTCTCTTTCAATTCTGGTTTCCTCGGTGTGTATGCCCAGCAGTGGGATTGCTGGGTCATATGGCAGTTCTATTTCCAGTTTTTTAAAAAATCTCCACACTGTTCTCCAGAGTGGCTGTACTAGTTTGCATTCCCACCAACGGTGTAAGAGGGTTCCCTTTTCTCCACACCCTCTTCAGAATTTATTGCTTGTAGACTTTTGGATCACAGTCATTCTGACTGGCGTGAAATGGTACCTCATTGTGGTTTTGGTTTGCATTTCTCTGATAATGAGTGATGTTGAGCATCTTTTCCTGTGTTTGTTAGCCATCTGTATGTCTTCTTTGGAGAAATGTCTATTTAGTTCTTTGGCCCATTTTTTGACTGGGTCATTTATTTTTCTGGAATTGAGCTGCAGGGGCTGCTTATATATTTTTGAGATGAGTTGTTTGTCAGTTGCTTCATTTGCTATTATTTTCTCCCATTCTGAAGGCTGCCTTTTCACCTTGCTAATAGTTTCCTTTGTTGTGCAGAAGCTTTTAAGTTTAATTAGGTCCCATTTGTTTATTTTTGCTTTTATTTCCAATATTCTGGGAGGTGGGTCATAGAGGATCCTGCTGTGATGTATGTCAGAAAGTGTTTTGCCTATGTTCTCCTCTAAAAGTTTTATAGTTTCTGGTCTTACGTTGAGATCTTTAATCCATTTTGAGTTTATTTTTGTGTATGGTGTTAGAAAGTGTTCTAGTTTCATTCTTTTACAAGTGGTTTACCAGTTTTCCAAGCACCACTTGTTAAAGAGATTGTCTTTAATCCATTGTATATTCTTGCCTTCTTTGTCAAAGATAAGGTGTCCATAGGTGCGTGGATCCTCCTCAGACAGCCATTTCGCTTTTTTGCATTTCTTTTCCATGATGCTAGTTTAGTCCCAGCATAAACCAGCTTGGCTCACATAAAGAAAAACTGCATATCTTGAAATGTGTCCAACCACCAAATGTGACCATCGATGCACAGAGACCTCCCCAAGGGGCCTAGGGGAAAGAGAACTTCTGTTCCTATGATTCAAACCACATACATTCCAAAAGACAAGCAGAACCTGACATGTATGCCATAATGGCCTCTCATGGCCATTGAAGACACTGCTAATCAAACACTATTAGGACTCAGGGACTCATACTCAGACATTTGTGACTCTTTAGACTATAGCCTGCCAAGCTCCTCTGTTCATGGGATTTTCCAGGCAATACTGGAGTGGGTTGCTATTTCCTCCTCTAGAAGATCTTCCCAACACGGGGATCAAACTCGTGTCTCCCATGTATCCCTCATTGCAGGACATTCTTTATCTCTAGACATCAAGGAAACCCAGTCAAACACTATTCCCTTCACCTAATTAACCTCAGAATCCTTCTTAACACAACACCTCAGATTACCACTAATTAATCTGATGTGTTAGCATTAATCCATCAGAGTTGAGAGCTGGCTTGCAGAATAAATTTCCAGAATAGAGGGACAATTAGTAGAGTTGTTTGGTTAAAGTAATCTCAGTCATAGCAAAATGTAAGCCCAGAGACCTTGGGATACCAGAGAAAAATGCCCCTTATGTCAATCACATATACCCAATTATTAACACACTAAAAAAAAAAAAAAAAAAAAACCATTGATGAAGAATCAAAAGAAATGTGTTCTAGATCCATCTGTGCCCAACTGGCTATGTAATTGGACAGATCAAACACCTATGCACAAAGCACTGTGAGGGACACAAAAATGAGAAACAGTCATCCTGCCCTGTGGTGATGCCCAGTCTCTTTACGAGACTGATAGAAAAGGGCAGGATCTTGCAAGTCGGGAGCAGTACTATGGGCATTTAAATGAAGTCAGGATAACATCCACTTGAGGGAAGCCAAGGAAGGCTTCATGGAGGAGATAGTGTGTGATGGACTCTAGAAGATTTCAACAGGCAAATGAGATTGAGTGGGAAATACCAGGGAGGATATTGTAAAGAAAAAGTACTGTGCTTGTTGGAAAATAAAAATAGCTTATTGGTACATGGGGTATGTGTAAGAGAAAACATGGAAGAAGAGGACAGTGGTGGAATGTTTGAGGATTCACACTCCATTTAGAAGGAGCTTCCATGGTGGCTCAGCTAGTAAAGAATCTGCCTGTAATGCAGGAGATGAAGGAGATACTGATTCTATCCTCAGGTGGGGAAGATACCCTGGTGGAGGTCATGGAAACCCCCACAGTATTCTTACCTGGAGAATCCCATAGAGAGAGGAGCCTGGTGGGCTACAGTCCTTAGGGTCACAAAGAGTTGGACACAGCTGAAGCAACTGAGCACACACGCACACACTCCATTTAGAAAGCAATGGATAATAAGCAGAATTAATGTCTTTGTTGCTATTGTGTTTGTTTGGATTGCATGATAGGAAGACCCATATATGTTTCTCTCAAGTAAAGAGAATATACTTGGGATAACAGGAAATGACTGAATACATTAGCCCAAATTGAGACAAAATCCTAGCAGTAAAAGGAAGAAGTAGAATTGCAGATCCAAGTGGAAGGATTTGCCTTGGGAAAGTGCAGAGGCACACTTTCCTCAGAGACAGGAAAGGAAGGAAAAAGGGACATGGACAAGAGATGTTGAGGTGAAGGAGAGAAGACACAGGAGCAAACACAATGGAGGCCTCAGTTCTTTCAGGAAAACATGGCATCTGTGGAGGCTGAAGAAGTCAGGGTGGAGAATGAAGGAAAAAAGAGGTCACTGTGAGGCAAGTGATAGCACATCAAAAGGATGAGAAAGAGGGTGACCCAGCAGTAGCCTAAGTAATTAACAACTCCTTTCAGTCCCCATTACCTCATCTGTAAAATGAGAACATGGAGTCAGTTTAAAAAATAGATAAAAGCTAAATTACTAGGGTCTTGGGAGGCAGGAAAAATCACCTCCACCTTCATTCAGCAGCTCTCTCTTGATACAGAAGCCTCTTTAAGGCACCTCTGTACTACCTGGAGATTCCTCTAGAGCCTGACTGAAAATCTCTAAACTAAGTGACCTTATAGGGGACTTTCAGCTTTAACGTGCTATGAGTCTCCTGAGTCTTTCTAGAGAAATCCCTTCCAGCTCCTACCCCAGCAGATACACACACACACACACACACACAGAAGACGGTTGGAGGTGTCTTTGCAATCAAAGCAAGTGGCACATTCAAAACCTGTAGAATTAGAGTCTGCCCAGGCAAGGGCTCTCCTTGCCACAAAATGTACAAGGGTTATTTTTAGGACCTGTTCTGGGTGGAAGGGGTCACAAAGCAAAAATAAAATGGCAAACTGCAGAAACCTAAGAAAACAAATATGGAGAAGGTTTCTAATAAGTGGAGAGATGCCCTCAACATTATAGAGATTATGGACTACTGCTGTTTAATTCAATATTCATATGGGCATAACTCTGGCCTCTTCTAGACCACAGTCTTAAAGAGGAAGCAGACAAAGGTTGCAACGGAAAAGAAAGCCCATTTCTTTTCCGGGGTGGGGGAGGGGTTGGCAACATTTCAAAAGAAAACAACCCACCTGTGAGCACCAAATCCAGTGGCAGCAGGAGGCAAGTGTGGAACATCTGTTCGACAACCAACTCTCTCAGGCTCTGAATAGGGAAAGGAGGCTTAGAACAGTAATGCTAAAGGCTGATTATTCAACTGTAGAGGAATAATTGAAGAAAAACATGCCAGGAATTATCCTGTCGCTCATAACTAATATTACTCTTAGACGGTTTTAGGTTAGGAAGGAGCCTTGAGAAATAGCCTTCATGTAGAACACTGACACCATCTAGAGGTAATTATACTATGCTGACAGAAACACATTCTGCTTCACCCTTCACATCTCTGTAACAATAATCCTCCCCTGGAATGACATTCTTCCTCTGTCCATCAAGGTCTTTGCCTCCACACATGTATCCTTTTGCTTATTCCAGTTATTGAGTACCCACTATGTGCTTTGTGCTGTGTTGTACTTAGTCACTCAGTTGTATCAGACTCTTTGCAATTCCATGGACTGTAGTCCACCAGGCTCCTCTGTCCATGGGGATTCTCCAAGCAAGAACACTGGAGTGGGTTGCCATGCCCTCCTCCAGGGGATCTTCCCACCCCAGGGATCGAATCCAGGTCTCCTGCATAGCAGGCAGATTCTTTACCAGCTGAGCCAGCAGCGAAGCCCAAGAACACTGGAGTGGGTAGCCCATCCCTTCTCCAGGAGAACTTCCTGACCCAGGAATTGAACCGAGATCTCCTGCATTGCAGGTGGATTCTTTACCAGCTGAGCAACCCAGCAAACCCACGAGGCACCTTATGTACCACATATTTTTGGATTCAGTGAGGGCAATGATTAAGTATAATACTTCACCCCTTAAATCATTGAAGGTTTCTTTAGGTGTGTTCAGCCTAACTCTTACAGGGGTCGAAATGATCTGTTAAATGGATACCTTTTTACTTCTTAAAAATTTATTTTTTAAGTTCAGTAATCTTAGTAGGTTTCACTTTATTCATATATTAAACAAACATTTATTGAATTCATATCATCTTGGAATAGATCCACCTGATAGGCCCCTACCCTCTCATGGGGTTCCTCAAGCCTTCTCTGAGGTTTCCACAGCCCACCTGTGCTGTAGATCTGAAGACAGATCTATAGACTGTGGACAGACTATATATAGGCAGTCTGACTATAGGGAAAAGAAGTGACAAAGTAAAATGGGCTCTGACTTTTCAAAGGAGAGGAAAAGAAGGAAACAATTGTTCTTGAGAACAAGAGCTGTGAACAACCTAGCTCAGGGTTCCCCACACTCAGTGTTGAGAGAAAGTCTCTAATGTGTCTATATAGTAGTCACTTTAATTATCATTTTATATCCATATTTTAAATGAGAAAGGAGAGACCTCTGACCTGACAAAGCTTCTTCCCATTGCCAACAGTCTTCTCTGGAGGACACAGAACTTGAGAAAGTAAATCTCCATGGTAATTGTAGAAGAATAATACAAAACAGTTAATATTTTTTGAGAGCTTATCAGGCAGTGTTCTAAATGCATTCAGTTCAGTTCAGTTCAGTCGCACAGTCATGTCTGACTCTTTGTGATTAGAGCTATCATTTCATTTTATCCAAGGGTTATATGTACTATTGTTATTCCTATTTCAAGAGGAGAAAACTGAGACACAGAGAACTTAAGAAAATTCCCAAGGTCACCCAGCTAAAAATGTTCTGCTTAAATATGAACCCAGGCTGTCTGACTCCAGGACCTGCGCTGTCTAGAACTATACTCCATTCATTTCCAGAGTCTGTGCCATAGCTCAGGAATAAGGGCGTGCAAATCCTGGACTGTTCATGAAATCCCATGAAGTGTTCTACTGAATATAATGTCCTTACTATTGTATTGCAGCACCAAGTGGACCAAGAAGCCAAAAACCCCTCAATTCTTGCCCTTATTATTTCCCCTTTTCCCTCCTCTCATTCGGGCTTCCCTGGTGGCTCAGAGAGTAAATAATACACCCACAATGCGGGAGACCTGAGTTCGATCCCTGGGTTGGGAAGATCCCCTGGAAAAGGGGACCCACTGGAAAAGCTACCCACTCCAGTATTCTGGCCTAGAGAATTCCATGGACAGAGGAGCCTGGCAGGCTACAGTCCATGGGGTCACAAAGAGTTGGACATGACTGAGTGACTTTCACATACACACACCTCTCATTCAGTTGCCCCTTCAAGACAAAAATGTTTCCCCTAAGTGTCCTCATCAACTCTCAGGAAAAACATGAGTCCACACACAGCATACCATGGCAACTGGCAAACTAAGACGGAGAGAATGCCAAGAGTGCCTGCCGCCAGGGGTCCCAGTGGCGCCTGGGAATCATTGGGACATTTTTTTCACAGAGGCAAACCCTGGAGGGGAGGGCTCAGGACTTGCAAACCTCATTCAGAAGTGCCATGGACCTGTAATCTCTGTATATACCTTAAACACATCAGACCTTGTGTTTTTACCAAGAGAAACAAGCAGAGGAGGAAAGAGACAGAGCATGTTGGATTCCACCCTATAGGCTGACATCTGTGATACATTGTTTCACAATAAGCTTCAGTGTTTCCTGTAAAGTTTTCTTCTTCCTGCCTTTACAGTTATCTTCCAAACTGTTGCAAAACAAAGCTGGTTTTGGTTTCTTTATTTTCTATTTTTGTTTGTGGGTTCATTTGTTTTAAAGTCACCATGGTTTCATGACTTATTCAGTTTCAGTGAGTCTCCACTGCTCTTTGATTTTTAAACATGCCATTACTAAATGCTTTAAAGTTTCTTGAACTATTTTTATGAAAATCTTTACAACAAGATATTATACACATCTCTACCCTTCTTTAACAGTGTATATTCCAAATTTAGCCTTTTATTACTGCTAACTAGAAATCGGCAGTATTAACAAAGTATTATTTACAATATGCTGCTCTCAGATGCCAGAGAAAAGTGAATGAGCTTTGGTCACACACTGACTGATCCCAAAATGTTGATAACTGGTGTTTTTCTCCTTACACTCTAGTTGTTTCCCTTGCTGTTTGCTCTCACTTCTCAATATTACAGCTCTTTAGAGCTATTCGCATTCTCTTCATTCCTATAACCCGGAAGAAACTTGATCATGTTTAACTACATCAAACCAACACTAAATTTAGTTCTAATACCTGGCTTCAAGTTTAAGGATGGTCTAAACCTGTGCTGTCCAGTAAGGTAGCCACCAGCCACAGGTAACTGTGGAATGTAGTCGATTTGACTACAGAACTGAATTTTTTATTTCATTTAATTTTGATTAATTTTCATTTTAAAGCCAATACTCAGTTCAGTTACTGGAGAATCTTTATGCGTTTGTTAACAATTTGGGTATGCAAATCCACTTTTTCCAGTGAAAATTTAGCATTTGGATTCAGGTTTGTAAAATATACACTAGACTTAAAAGACTTAATATGAGAAAAAAAAGTTCATACTTCATTAATAATTTTGATTGATTACATATTGAAATTATGAAATTTTGGAATTATTGAGTATCCTCTTTACCTTTTTTAATGTGGCTATTGGAAATTTTTAAAGTGCATGTGTGGCCTACATCCCACTCTTATCAGGTAGGACTGCTCTAAAGTCTTGTTACTCAAAGCATGGTCCATGACCAGTAGTATCTGCAAGTCAACTTGCTAGAAATACAGGATCTCAGGCTCACCCAGACCTACCAAGTCAACATCTACACATGAATAAGATTCCCCACGCAATTCTTAATAAGATTTAGAAGCGCTAATCTAAACAGCTGTGATCCTCAATCTGTGGAAAAGAATCAGATTTGTTTGTTTTAATTTCCAAGGAAGTATAGACAATTATATTTGTGAAATACAATAAAAAGAGCTATAATAAGGTGAAAATGAAACAAAACATAAATTCAAATTTCTTTGAAAGTGTGTACAAGGCAATTACTGTAGAAAATCACTATTATACTTGTGACTTTTTACTAAACAAAACATTATGTGTGAAATACCAGTTCTCCATTAAACACCTATAGCCACACTTTCTCTATGCATCGTACATATTAATACTTAAGGCTTATAATGTGGTAATTAAGCTTGCTTCTTGTTTGTCATTTTATCTAATCTGGATTGGATGGGCGACAACACTCCTCCCAAGACCTAACATATATCTAAACCGTTTCTGAGTTTTGTTTAACAGCACACATAAAGAAATGAGGCTCACAGAATATAAGAATGGAATGGAAGAAAAAAATTCAAAGCAACCTCAGCAAGCTCAGGATATTCATTTTTTTAACTGCTATCCAAAGTGAAGCAAGTGGCACTGTATTTTTAAAACTTATCTTCAGTCCTTTACCAGTAGTAGTCAGTTCTGACCATTTATTCTGTAAAGTTATAATCAAATATCAATTATCTTCCAATCAAAGAAAATAGCTTATAGCTTTTATGCACTTTTGGGTAATAGTTTTCAAACTAGCCTTGAAATATCACACACTGTAATGGAGTCCTACTCACATGACTACTACACAGTTCAAATCCCACACAACTCATCACATGACTTAGACAAAGCCAAGATGGATCCCGTTCATCACTAAGGAGTCCGCATGCGTGAATACTGAACAATGTCAAATTATCGCTATAAAAGTTTTAAGACGCTTACCCTCAACTTCTGTACTTACATTGTCATAAACTGGTAGCAAAGAGTTCATACCAGTCTGGCTCTTTGAACAGCACTGCTTTAGATCTTCTACAGAATAAAAGGTCAGGATTTAAACAGTCATCTTTCTCCGAAGCCATTTAGATTCCAGTTTTCTAGATGTGTTCTGGATAAATAAGACTATCAGATGTGGAGCCACAAATAAGCAAGATAATGGGAACTCATCAGTTGATGAGATCTGTATCATTACTTCAAACTATAAAGATATGTTATAATTTTATTTTCTGTTATCACAACACATGTCACATTTCATGCAGCTCTAGATTCACACCTTTTGAGGGAACAAAGTACGTCCTCTCCATATGTGAGGTTTATATTCACATTTCTACTTGATCATAAAAATGATTTTTATTTCACAGGAAAAAGGAACTATACATATCCAAGATGGCAAATAATATTAAAATGCTAAGAACTTTCCCACTGAAATTAGAACAATCCTTTATAATACACCCAAAAAACAGAGACAATGTATATACCTAAATGAGTAACTAAAACTGCCCACTATTCAGCCTTGTAGTATTAGTTGTCTGAGATGTTGTTATTTGCTGGTTATTTAAGTTCAAACTGGGATGGGAAATTCTTTAGCATTTTGCCATGCTCGCAGTTGTCCAGTCTGGAAACCCTTGACCTGCTTCTTCTCCCAAACCATAAATCTAATCAGTTTAGATTTTAATTGTAATGCATTAATTGTAATGCACAGCATTAATTGTAATGCATACAATCCTATGCATTCTACCTTTCTGCTACCTAACAAATCCAATCTTTTTCAGTTTCAACTGTCATTGCTTTTGCTCAGGTTCTCATTGGCAATTGTATGGATTTGTGTTTCTAGTTCTTAACTAGCCTCATTCCCTTCCTTTCCAGATCCCTTTATCTTTTGTAAAACCAGAATTATATTTTCAAAATTTAATATGAATCACTTCCATCAGTTTCTACGAAATTCAAATTCCTTAATTTTAGATACAAAATCCTTCATAATCTGAATGCCCTTTCTCCATAATCCTTTTGACAATACCTCATGAAATCAACATACCTAGCAACCGTTCATCCTCTAGAAACTACTTTCTGAGTCTGGTGTATTTCCATATTTTCCTTTATTTTGCAGTGATACTGTGTAAATCTAGACAGGTAAGTTTATCCTATGTTTGTTAGCACATAATGATGAAATTGTAATTCTTATCCTGATATTCATCATTTTTCAAGTTAAGTGCAGGATACCAAATCCCATTAGAAAGTAGAAGGTCGCATACATAAATTGTCTGGGTCACCTTAATCTTAGTCAATGTTTCAAATATCTAAAAATTAGTATTCATTTCATGTGTGTGCACGCTATATGCACACATGCATACACACTCATGTGCGTGCACTGCTTGTACAGGAACATGTTGAAGAAGGCAGAGCCAGCCTCTACAAGTCTGTGGTTTCCAACAGCTGCAAGGAGATGTCTTGTTACCCGGACTTTCCATTCCCAGAAGATTATCCAAACTATGTGCCAAATTCTCAATTCCTGGATTATCTCAAAATGTATGCAAACCGGTTCAACCTCCTGGAATGCATTCAATTCAAGGTAAGAAAGGCACCAAACATCAGTTAGCAGTCAGGAAATATTTCCTACCTATTTTGTGTTATCTCTCTCTACCTGGGGTTCTATAAATGAGAGAATGAACTGGCAAGACCAACAACACCTGGTTGGATTCTTTTTCCCCTTTTACTTACAATCACCCTAAGTAAATCTGGAGGTGGAAGTGAATAGTTGGCTTAAGGATTCATCTGTAGAATTTTTTTAGTTTGCAATGCTTCCATCCAAGTATCCAAATGGACCTTAAAAATATCAAATCACATTTTCAGTTTGAGCCAAATGCCTATACACAGGGACATTGAGAACTTCCTACCAGCTCCTGGGTTCTCCCTTTTTACTGTCCTTTTTACTGGCTCATATACAAGAGAATCTCACTGTTTGAAGGAAAATTTTTCTAGATATCTTTGGAATTAGAAAAATCTTTGACATTGTTCTTCTCATTGACCATACCCACCTCCTTTCCCATTTTAGGGGAAGAGACAGGTGGTAGGTAGAAAGACAGAAGCAAATAAATATATCCTCTTTCTTTCTTCCTGTTTTTCCTTTCTCTCAAGAAACACATGAAAATTCATATGATTCTCTTCTCCTATTATCCTCCCTATAAGAGGTAGGGATGGTTAGGAATTGATGGAGAATTACACAGAAAAAGTAACATGCATGGAAAGATTGATCAAAACAAGTACCATGTAAGATTCACATTCACAACCTTTAAAGTATTCCTGATCAAAATGAAATCACTGTCTGTACCTCCATATTCATTACAGCATTATTTACAAAGGCCAAACTATAGAAATAACTTGTGTCCATTGATGGATAAGTAGATACAGAAATGTAATAGATGATTAATAAATAAGATAGACAGACAATGGAATATTATTCAGCCTTGGTAAAAAAAATATTCTGTCACTTGCAAACACATGGATGAACCTTGAGGGCATTATACTAAATGAAATAACTCAGACAGAGATAGACAAATTTACATGATCTCATTTATATGCAGAATCCAAAAATAAAAAGGGACCTTCCCTGGCAGTCCAGCAGTTAAAACTCTGAACTCCCAATCCAGGGGGCATGTGTTCAATCCCCAGTTGGGAAACTAAAGATTCCTCATGCCCCCCGAAGCATTGCCAAAACAAACAAACAAACAAACAAACACCAAACTCATAGAAATAGAGAACATACTGATGGCTGCCAGAAGTAGGCTAGGGTGTAAGGGAAGGTGGTCAAAAGGTATAAACTTCCAGTTATAAGACAAATTAGTTCTGGAGATACTTTTTATATTGTGTAAATCAATCCTGGAGATGTATTGGTAATTATACCATACTGTATATTTGAAAGTTGCTGAGAGAATAGATCATAAAAGTTCTTATCAGAAGAAAAAAATTGTAACTATGTGGGGTGATAAATGTTAACTAAACTTATTGTGGTAATCATGTTACAATATGCACACATGTCAAATCATTAGGTTGTACACTTTAAACTTATATAGTGTTATATGTCAATTATATCTCAATAAAACTGGAGAAAATTAAAAGTACTCAAGTTGTCCAAAGAATATTTCATCCCACTTCCTTATTTCCCATGGGATAGAGTAAAAATAAAACAGTGCCATAATCAATGGATATAATCCACAAAAATATTTTTAATAATGTATCAGAATTTCTGAACCTGAACATTTCCTTCACTACATGCTTTCCAAGCCTGTTTTAAAATATATATATAAAACTGGATGTTCACCAAAGTTTTAAGAAAGTACACACAAGCAGCTGTCTGTGAGAGGTTTTGTTTTTCCTTCCTCTCTATACATTCTAAATTTTCAATGATAAATTCAGTATTTTCAAGATAAAAATAAATTTTATTTTGAATGATTTTTTAATTAGCTGAAATTTTATGTTTTAAAAAGATGATTGCTAATACAAATGTAGACCCCCCAACAAGCACTTCAAGTATGATAAACCAGACAGTGAACCATTAAGTTGGACTTGAGAAGTCTGTCTTCTTTGAAACCCGAAGAGGAAAATGAGGCAGCAAAGTCTCTTTTACGCTTTTAAATTTGACTTGTAAATTTCTTTTATATATTTTCTGAATCAGAACCTCATACCCATGGACATACATGTAGTGGAAGAGAATAAAAATAGACCACAGTTGACCCTGGAGCAACATGGGTGATTAGAGGGGCCAACTCTACACAATGGAAATCTCCCATTTCCTGCATTTCTGTGCTGTTTCTGTATGCACAGTTCCACATCCATGGATTCAAACACTTATAAATCCTATGTACTGTAATATTTACTGTATTTTAAAAATACACATAAAAGTGGACGTGCAGAGTTCAAACCCATGTTGTTCAAGAATCAACTGTATTTGAAATTCAATCAACTCCACAGAAATTCACCCATAAAATGAGCACTTTTCCATAGTTGCCTCAGTCTGGGCAAACTTCAGTACCATAGCCTGTAAGGCCTTTCATAAGCTAAGATACTTGTGACCAGATTTATATTTTCAATTATATACTATCCATGTCTCTATGAAAGGAACTGTTGAAAAGAATTGTCTCTTGAGTCCCTTCGCTGTTCACCTGAAACTACCACACCATTTTTAATTGGCCATACTCCAATACAAAATAAAAAGTTTAAAGTTAAAAAAAGAGCTGTTTCTATAGGAACTAGACATGGCAGAAAAAGAATTTCAAAAACACAGAAATATCCTAGGTTATAATCTTGGTTCTATTACTCATTGTGAGACTTGGAGCAAATCACTTAAAATTTTTGGACCTTATCACCTCTCTTCAATACCCCTCTACAACCCTAAGTTTAGAATACTTCCATCCAGAAAATTGTGATTAACCTGAGAGCCCAATTCAACGTCTAGGGTTATGCTTATTATATTTAGTCTGTGCTCGAGAACATTTGAAATAATTGGCATGTCAGCCAGCAAGCCCTTTCTGGAATCTTGAAAACTATTAACCATGTCTATGATTCTTTTTTCAGACAAAAGTCTGCAGTGTAAGAAAACGCCCAGATTTTACTGCCACAGGCCAGTGGGAGGTAGTCACTCTGTGTGAAGGGAAGCAAGAGTCAGCCATCTTTGATGCTGTCATGGTCTGTACTGGTTTTCTTACTAATCCGAATCTACCACTGGACTCCTTTCCAGGTATAGCCCTTTCTACAACTGACTTTAATTTGTCTTATGTGACCAACCCTGATACTGGATTGTTCTGGAAATACATTCCTATTGATTTCCTCCATTAAATAAAGTAGTGAGGTAAGAGGGTTTTTTCCCCTGACCAGCGCTATTTGGCCAGATTTTGGCTTTCATGAGTAACAAGTTATGAGTACCAAAGAGTAGAATGAATAACTATGAAGCAGTTTTATGCTTCACTGAGGTTCAGTGTCCATCCCTAAGTAACTGGCAGCACCAGAAAGCCTTTTAAGACTTGGGAGACCTAGATAGTTTGCTAGCCTCAGCAGCAGTGCATTGACAAAGGTGAGAGTAGAGGTCACAAGCATCAATCTGTGAATAAACGAAACAATAACTTGATTTTTGTTTGTTTGTGTCTATGGGTCATGGTAGTTACCTAGACCAAAGGTTTACGGCACTGGTTAATAGTCACCAGGGGCACGAGTCTTGGGAGGCAAATTAAGACATCTTTGGGCCTCAGTTTCTTCATCTGGCTTTTGCAACCATGATTCATTTATGTCAAATTTCAATTGGATTACAACTCAGAGGGAATAGAAAATCCAGAGGTTTGGCTTATTTAATCTGTAGCAAAGGATTCAAAAGGTTCAAATTTTAGCAAATTTTTCTCTGAATCATCTAAATATTACTTGTAATGATCACAAGGCTCAGTTCACAATTAACTCATCTCCCTCCAATGATACCTGGTCTGCCCCCAGCTGTTACTGAAGTCAGGCCACGTTAAGATAAAACACACCCTGAAAACTGTCATAGACTATAATCATTGAATTGGAAAGCAGTTCAGCCTTCTTCCTGGTGCAGGAAACTCTTCAGCATCCCTGAGAAAGACTCAACAGCCTTGGTTTAAATGCATTCAACTATGAATTCTTTCCACCTCACCCATTTCTTGCCTACAGAGAAAATCCCTGAGTAGGCAAGTTACTCCAACTCCCACATAGGAGTGCCTGGTACAGGATCACTCCAAGAATCCAGAAAATTTCATGACATAGAGAGTACACTGTGTTTATTGCTAAGAATACAGAAGTGGATAAGACAACACATAGCCTGCACAAAAGGAATGAAAAGAGTTTTATAGGGGTCCAGTGGAGGAATCACAGTCTACATATGACCTGTAGTGACAGCAATACTTACTTTACAACAAATTCATGTACTTGAAATGGTCCTAGACCTGCCCTGCAGATGTTACTCAAGTCAGGTCAGATTAGGATAACATATAGCTTGAAAGCAATGGAGCCAATGTGCTCAGTTTAAATCAGATGAGCTTGGGACCCAAGTATCTATACCCAAGGTATAGATTCCAGGCTATACAATTAAGAAGCTATGATCCTTTTGAAGTTCATAAGTGTGATCACTGGGTGTTCACACTGTTGCATAACATGTTCAGTTCAGTTGCTCAGTTGTGTCCAACTCTTTGCGACCCCATGAATCGCAGCACGCCAGGCCTCCCTGTCCATCACCAACTCCCAGAATTCACCCAGACTCACGTTCATCGAGTCAGTGATGCCATCCAGCCATCTCATCCTCTGTTGTCCCCTTCTCCTCCTGCCCCCAATCCCTCCCAGCATCAGGGTCTTTTCCAATGAGTCAACCCTTCGCATGAGGTGGCCAAAGTACTGGAGTTTCAGCTTCAGCATCAGTCCTTCCAATGAATACCCAGGACTGATCTCCTTTAGGATGGACTGGTTGGATCTCCTTGCAGTGCAAGGGACTCTCAAGAGTCTTCTCCAACACCACAGTTCAAAAGCATCGATTCTTCGGTGCTCAGCTTCCTTCACAGTCCAACTCTCACATCCATACATGACCACTGGAAAAACCATAGCCTTGACTAGATGGACCTTTGTTGGCAAAGTAATATCTCTGCTTTTGAATATGCTATCTAGGTTGGTCATAACTTTCCTTCCAAGGAATAAGCATCTTTTAATTTCATGGCAGCAATCACCATCTTCAGTGATTTGGGGCCCCAAAGAAATAAAGTCTGACACTGTTTCCCCATCTATTTCCCATGAAGTGATGGGACCGGATGCCATGATCTTCATTTTCTGAATATTGAGCTTTAAGCCAACCATTTCACTCTCCTCTTTCACTTTCATCAAGAGGCTTTTTAGTTCCTCTTCACTTTCTGCCATAAGGGTGGTGTTATCTGCATATCTGAGGTTACTGATATTTCTCCCAGAAATCTTGATTCCAGCTTGTGCTTCTTCCAGCCAGCATGACATGTACTCCCTCCTAAACCTTGTTAGGACACCGGCACATTACCCATCAGACGTTTAAAAAAAAAAACTATATAATCTTGGGCTTTCCACTTAACCTTTCTAAACCTCTGTTTTCCTTCCTAGAAACTGAGGGGTTTGACCTACCTTACCCAACAGCATATATCACAAATCAAGCAAACAGAACTCTATCAGTATTTGCCATCTTTCTCAATATCCATATTACCAGCCACTACCAATTGGTTATTTCAAATCCATGGCTAAATTATTATTAAGGAGCCTTTGAGCACTAAAATTTCATGACTTTAGCCTTGAAATGGAGTCCTCCAAACCTCATCATCTCTCTCTCTGCCCCACAGCAGACTTACATACACCCTGGAGTAGTTGTTAATTGTCACAAAAATTAAATTTGTTGAAGTTATTAAAAAAAAAACATGTCATGAGTTCTGGAGGCAATTCCAGAAGAAAGCGTTCCAAAAAGTCTTAGTAAATATAATAGGTATTACAGCTGGAATAAATATATAACTTCCCAAGGTAATTTATTTTATTAATTCAGAAACCATATACATTCAGCTGTGTTTACTAACACAGCCACTTCACCTAACAAAAGTTCTTGCTCTGTTCTCCTGTAATATAAGTGGGGAAAGTATTAGTCTGATAGAAGACTCAACCACGGAGTCTCATATTTGTCCACTTGTGATCCAAAAAAGCCTGATCAGAGAGAATCTAAGACAATATAACATTCACAGATAATTCTATTATTCTAATTAAACTTGTCCAGCTCTCCATTCCTGGCAGTTCTTGAATCCCTATTGGGTCAAATGTTGAGCTAAGTCAATATTTGAATTTGATTGCATCATTGCTAAATTCAAAATGATCTAGATTGTGGTTGGGTTTTAACTGAGATTCATGTTAGACTTCTAAATATTTAAGGTGAAATAGAGTTACTGGCCTTGGTTAAGGCCCAGTAATGCGCCACTAATGTGCCACAGCATCCATATCCTGAGAATTCACTGAGAATCTAGATTTGCTATCATATTTTCTTTAAAAAAAAAAAAAAAGTTCTTTGCACAGGATGTACTACTTTTGACTGTTTTATGCAACCTAAGAGTATTTTCCAAAACCCTCCACAAGCATTTGATGTTTCAATGAGATTTGGCATCAACTGAGATGTCTTATCTAGTTCAAACAGCGCTGATCCCAGTATAACTAACATAACCCCTTTTTCTCTGAGCCAACTCTGGCTGACTCAGCAAACCTAGCCAAGTTACCATCAGTCACCAAAGTAAACACACAAGGATCTTTCAAATAGGGACTATAATTTTATTTCCTTTTTTAAAAAAGGTTTGGTTGCACTGGGTCTTTGCTGTGGCACTCAAGCTTCTCTTGTTGCGTCACATGGGCTTAGTAACCCTGCAGCATGTGGGATCTTAGTTCCCCGAGCAGGGATCGAACCTGTATCCCCTGCACTGGAAGGCAGATTCTTAGCCCCTGGATCACCAGGAAAGTCCCATATTTTTATTTCTTATTTCCCATATCATCTAGCACAGTGTCTGGCACATAAGAGGTGTCCAAAAAGTTTGCTGAATAGAGTGGAAGCACTGACTCATAGTTCACTTTAACTTCTCTGCTCTTTCTCCTTGCTTACGAAAAGTTCTAAATAATCAATTAGTAAATACAGTATTTCTGTCACATTCATTTCTATCAAATTTTTAAAAGTAATGACCTCTTGTACTTCAGCTTAGTAAGTCTTAATGCCATGATTTTTTTTTCTTTCTTTCCTTTTTTTAGTTTTTTGTTTTGTTTTTTGTTTTTAGCAGAAATTGGTTTACTGCAGGGCAAAGCAAGGATGGGTGGCTCATGCTCAAAAACTTTGAAATCCCTAGTAGGTTGGCAGGGTGGATTTTTTTACAGTGCCATGATATTTTAACTTAGTAATCATATAGTAAGTAAAACTAGAGGGCCATCTAGTGAGATGGAGTAAGTATCTCCATGAAATAATCACTCACCAATTTCTGTATCTTGCATAATTATGTATCCATGTTTCAGATTTTCTTAAAATTGAGTATGCTATTAAAACAACCTAAGTCACCCATCAAAAGGATGTTATTAGCTAAATAATGTGTGTTTCATTCACAGATCTTGTAAACTTTCTATTTGACTTCCTTTTTTTTCTATAGGTATAAATAATTTTAAAGGCCAGTATTTCCACAGCCGAGAGTATAAACATCCAGATATATTTAGGGACAAGAGCGTTCTTGTTATTGGAATGGGAAATTCTGGCACAGACATTGCTGTGGAGGCCAGCCACCTGGCAAAGAAGGTATTGTTCTTGGTGTTACCTAATGAGGGGCTTTATCTTAAGATGCTTGCCTCAAACAAACTGTGTTTGACACCATGATAAATGATGAAAAGAAAAAAGAATTCCTAAAACACACACACACAGACAGATTTTTAAGGTACTTTTTTCTTGAATGTTCATACATGTTACTATAAATTCCAGGTGTCATATATCGTGTCATTTTTCCTCACAAATTCAGTTCTATGACTTCCTATTTGTGCTATTTTCCCAGCCAAAGTGAGTTACAGCAAGCATCTGTTTCTTACTCAGTCCCATAGGTCAGAAAATTCTGGCTAATTTTTTCTTACTAAGATCTTCCATTTGCTCCTTCCTTTCCTTATTGGTTGTCACCATCCTCATCAAGTCCATACCACCTCACGTGGGATCTATTACACAGTCCTCCTCACAACAATTATGGAAAGAGTTACTATTACTGGGGCTTGCTTATTCTGTACTGAGAACAGCACTAAAGGCTTTACTGCATGACCTCAGCCAATCATCAAAACAAGCCATGAAGTAGGTACAAGACTCCTTAATCACAAGTGAAGAAACTGAAACCTAGAGTTAAACAAGCTGCCTATAGGCACACTACCAGCAGTAGAGCCAGTCCTCAAACCCAAGTCTCTTCCATTCAAAGCCCCTGCTCCTAATTCTACCTTAAGGGCCTGTACTCCTATCCCAGTCAACCTCCCACACACGACAATCCATCCAGACCCCCAACCACCAACAGACAAATCCTCTGAAAAGCCTATTCTCTTTATGACACTCATGTTAAAAAACTAACAACTCCTCCTTACCTAACAAAAAAAAATCATAAATTACAGGGCTCTCCATCACCTGGTCCAGATCTGCCATTTTAACTTTATCCTACACTACTTTCCCACACGATCATCAACTGAACGCTGATTGATCTGCTCTGTGACCTTTCCCACCCCCAAGTCTCTATTTTCCCCTTCATTCACACCATAGCCCTCCCTTCTGCAGTGCCCTTTTCTCTTTTATTACAATTTACATTTACATTCCCAGATACCTCTACCCAACACAAAATCATCTCTCCAGTATGAATTTATGTAATAATTGAAATTTACACTCCTCAGATGGCACTTTTAATTCTTGGTATTGCTCATTACCTTTTATGAGGTTTCTCAGTTGGCACTAGTGATAAAGAACCTTATGAAACGCAGGTTCAGTCCCTGAGTCGGGAAAATCCCCTGGAGGAGGGCATGGCAACCCACTCCAGTATTCTTCCCTGGAGAATCCCCATGGATGGAGGAGACTGGTGGGCTCCATCCATAGGGTCACACAGAGTCAGACACGACTGAAGCAACTTAGCACGGCATGGCAATTACCTTTTATATATAGGTAAAATATATAGTATGTATTATTTATAGTATGTATTTTCTTTCCAACTATGCTATAAACTCATTGAAAGCCATTCAGGCGACAAATCAATATTAGTCATTGAATTCTGCTATACCAAATGTTGTGCCAGGCATGGAGGCTACACGAAAGAATAGAATAATCAAACAGGATTCCTGCTGTCATAGATGGTATGCTGCTGCTGCTGCTAAGTCGTATCAGTCGTGTTCGACTCTGTGCGACCCCATAGATGGAAGCCCACCAGGCTCCTCCGTCCCTGGGATTTCCCAGGCAAGAGCACTGGAGTGGGGTGCCATTGCCTTCTCTGATAGATGGTATAGTCATGGGGAAAACAGATGTCAAGTAAATAAGTATAAATAATTAGGTAAATAATTGCAAGAATGAAAATAGGTATGAGGAAGAAAAATTAGGAGTGTGTTCCTTTCTGGAACTTTAAGGAAGGAACTTGATGATTGATTGACTGATTTGGAGAAACTTAGCAATTTGGTAGAGTTATCCTGAAGGAAGGGAAAGGAGGTTCTGAAGCAAAAATCAGCACAGGCCCATTCACAATGACCACCACACGTGAGTCATGCATTACTACTTCTATTTCTCTAACCGCTGGAAATTTCTGCAGTCTGAAAACATGCTTTGGCACACACCATTTCTATATTGACAAAGAAACTCCCCTTGTTTCAGAATATAATTCATTTCTACCAAAATATCATATCTGATTCTGCATCATGATGAAGAAAGGCAGGTGCAAATATGTCTAACATCAGAATTACTGATGTGCTCATAATTCTTGCCACCATAAGGCTCCATCATATTATTAGGCTTCCCTGGTGGCTCAGATGGTAAAAAATCTGCCTTGCAAGGCAGGAGATCCAGGTTCTATCTCTGGGTGGGGAAGATCCCCTGGAGAAGAGAATGGCTACCCACTCCAGTATTATAAGGTCAAACAAAATGTGTCATAAAAACACTAACACTGCAGCTATGGCCACCATGCCCCAGTTTATTGGAAGAAAAACCAGGCATTAAACCAGTTGTTTTGTATTTGCAAAGGAACAGATCAGTTGACTAAATTTTTCAACTTTTAAAAAGTTATACAGACAACTCCTTGTTGTATAGGTTCCAAAGCAACTATTAGCTTAACAAACTAGGTCAGCTGATAAACTCAAATAGTTAAATAATCTGTTTTTTAAAAATCCACTAAAACTAGTTGTATTACTAAATTTTACTGTCAGTTCTAACAATGTTTATGTTGAAACTCTTTGCAGACATATTTTTTTTTTTTTTTTTTAGCTGCACTGTGCAGCATGTGGTACCTTAGTTCCCTGGATAAAACCCGTGCTTCCTGCATGGGTTTGATCCAGGAAGGCAGAGTCTTAACCACTGGACCACCAGGGAAGTCCCTATAGACAACTTTCAGTTGGATCCTTGCCCTGCTCTTGTTCATAGTCACTAGCATACAAAGTTGTTATCACCTGAGATAACATTATCTTCTCACATGAGATTCTAAGTTCCTATGGCTAACCACAATATATAATTCACCATGGGGTCTAGCACTGAGCCTGGCAGATAAAAAGGGCTCAATAATACGTGCTAAGGCATTTTCATACTCTAGATACTCAAACCATTATCTCAAAAGAATAACTTTAAAGTGGGAGTTAGAGAAGCCAAAACTGTCTTGTCAGGGAGGTATTTTGGGCGTGGCTGGCTATTTGGTGCCTTTCAATTCATGAAACTTCTCTCATCTCTGACGAACCAGCCCTGTTCACTGTGTCAAACTGAGTGACCTCTTTGATTGCTTCTAGGTGTTCCTCAGCACCACTGGAGGGGCATGGGTGATCAGCCGTGTCTTTGACTCAGGGTACCCATGGGACATGGTTTTCATGACACGATTTCAGAACACATTCAGAAATTCTCTTCCAACTCCAATTGTGAACTGGTTGATAGCGAAAAGGATGAACAGCTGGTTCAATCATGCAAATTATGGCTTAATACCAGAAGACAGGTAAATACGGAGGGTCTGCAGAAGGCTGTTAGGGAGAAGGGGCATTGGTCCTTCCAGCAACCATAATACAGCAACAAGACTGAGTATGAAGGAAAACTTCATATGAATTACTTAGTCATAATGGCTAACTGTTTTTAGTGCTTGGTAAGTAGAATTATGTGATACATAACTGTCAACAACCCTTTAAAGTAAGCCATATAACCTCCCTTTCAGAATGGGTATACTAAGACTTAGGGAAGTTCAGTCACTTGCCCAAGTTAATCTAGTACCAAGCAGACTCTGTGACCTTGGCAAGTTACATAAACCTTAGTTGCATCAATCAAAAGAGAAAAACTTGTCTATGACTCTTCCAACAAAAGCACACTATTTCACAGTGTGGGAAAAACTTAATCCTTCACCATCTTTCAAAGGACAGTGCCTTCTTCCCAAGATGACCTTGATTTCAGTCTTGTCCTTTCAGTTACAACCCATTACTTATCCCATTAATGAGAACCAGTGGTTTTATTTTACTTCCTCATTCATTGACTCTGTACAATTATATTCCATTGCCAGGGTAACACCACAGCCTAGAGATCCTGTCTGATCTTCCCCCAGATTCCACTCTGGACCAGGATGGATCAGGTGGCACCCAAGCCACCAGGGTTGGCAGGCAGCCCCCTTCCTGCTACATGTACTTCATTCCTCTAGGTCTCTTCATCCTTCTCTCATATACCTTCGTCTCTCCCTGCTTGTCTAGTCCTGCTATTGTCTCCATTTTTTTCCTTTCTTACCTACCCTCTTCTGTTGCCTAACTCCAAGTCCCCTAGGAGTTTTAAACTTTTCACCAGAGCCTTTCCTACCATAAGCTTGATTTAGCCTAAATGGCCACTCAAAAGACTTTATTTAATCCCACAAAGCCTAGAAAATGTAAAAGAAGCCTGAGGAATTATAATATCTTCCCTGTTAGATTTAGCTAATCCTTTTTCATTTCCAAAGTTCTTAGAAATACACTATTTCATATGTTCTTCATCCTACCCAATCAACTAACAAGGATGGCAAGTATTAGCATCCCTATTTTACAGGTGAATAAAAGAAAGCCTACAAAGACGAAATGGTTTTCCCAAGCTCTGTTAAATATAAACATTTGGACACAAAGCCACCCTAACTACCTCCTGCTCCAGAGCACCTTCCATTTTATCACATTGTCTGTTTCTGTGCATTCACCATAAGCCCAAAATGACTCAGCTTACTTAAAATCATCTTGCAAAGTATTTGCTTTGTGATTCCAAAGACACAGCCAGAAAAGGGTGATTCCAAAGGCATAGCCAGAAAAAGCTAATTCTGCCCTGGTTCCTTTATACACATGCATGTTTTCCTTGTACAATTGCTTCCGAGGAGGAAAGAGTTTCTAGCATTTCTCAGCAGATAGAGAAGTCCCTGGTGTCCCTTGTGGTCCTTCAGCATTCAGCTCTCTCTAAAATGACAGGGATAGCTGAATGCTAGAATTCAGCAGGAGAAGCAGAGCTAGAGAAAACTCTGACCTCCTTCTCCCGAGGCTTCTAAATTCTTGTAAATGGTAAGCATGGTTCCATCATCCCTCTTGGTCATTCATGAATCCACTCCCACAGAGGTAACTTCCCACAATACTGTCACCTCCTGCCTAGCTGAGGGGCCAGTCACAGAATGAAGAGGAGAAGGGGAGGAGGAGAGAGGGCTGGCCCCATCGGTCCCTGGCAGATCTCTTCCTTATCCATTTTAATGTCTAGGGTACAGCTAAGAGAGCCTGTGCTAAATGACGAGCTCCCAGGCCGTATCATCACTGGGAAAGTACTCATCAAGCCAAGAGTTAAGGAAGTGAAGGAAAACTCTGTCGTATTTAGCAACACCCCAAAGGAAGAGCCCATCGATATCATTGTTTTTGCCACTGGATACACTTTTGCTTTCCCCTTCCTTGACGAGACTGTAGTGAAAGTCGAAGATGGCCAGGCATCGCTATACAAGTACATCTTTCCTGCACATCTGCCAAAGCCAACCCTGGCTGTCATTGGTCTCATCAAACCCTTGGGCTCCTTACTACCCACAGGGGATACGCAAGCTCGATGGGCTGTTCGGGTCCTGAAAGGTAAGTGTATAAGAAATAGGAGACCATGGGAATTCCCTGGCAGTCCAGGGGTTATTACTCCTCATTTCACAGTGGAGGGCTCAGGTTCAATCCCTGATTGGGAAACTAACATCTCACAAACCACATGGTGTGGCCAAAGTAAAATAATTAAATTTTTAAAAAGAAATAATAGGATATATGTGTTCAGTTTACCATGTCATTTTAGGTACTGGAAATTTTGAGACTTTTCCCACCTCCCATCTAAAATAATAGAATTTTTTTAAGCAAATCCATCTATTGTTCACTGAATTACAATATCACAATGAATTTGTGCCAGTACAAGCACAGAAGATAAATCATGGATCAAAAAATATCAGCTGCTATTCTGACTCAATCAACTGGTTCAATTAACATTTTAACATTTTAAAAGCTCAATCAATTGAATGACAAATTCAGTCAAGCCAGTTGTGAGGTTCTGCAACATCAAATAAGTAGTGAGGGGATCTGATTCTTATCTCTTCAACTGGTGGCATAATCACCAGGAGTTAACATTACTCTGCTAACATTTCTGCCAAAAGAATAAATGACTAGCTGGGTACTAGAAATAAAAGATGTGCAGTAGTAAAGCATCTTTGCCTGCTAAGTAAGCACTGAAGTTACATTGCATTTTTATTTGTTTGCTTTATAGGTGTGATTAAGTTACCACCATCAAGCATAATGATTGAGGAAGTTAATGAAAGGAAAAAAAACAAGCCCAGTGGGTAAGTTAAATGCTATGCATTCTTTTTGAATCATAACTAAAACTGGTAAAGCAAGAGCAAAGAATTGTGCGAGTTACACTGGAGAAAAAAGAAGCGGCTAAGACTCAAAAGGTGGGGGAAAAGACTAAGCTAGCCTGTTTTAAGGAAAGAAAGGCAAAGGAAACAGGTTTTAATGTCCTAAACCATCACTTTAGACCATGGTCATCTAGCACGACATGGAGACGTGGAGTTTAGATTCTAAACCAAATGTAATTAATCCTTATCTACCAGATATTACTCTATACTTCTATCCATAATCAGAAGGCAAACTGTTGTGTTTATCCACTCTGACACCAAAGGGTCTGCTCATTCACTCATTTCAGCAAATCTACGTTCACCTCTCCTGTTTTTATTCAGACAGCCACTCTAGAACATGAGTCAAAACAGGGCCAATGGACCAAATCTGCCAACCGCCTATTTTCCTATTTTAAATCATTGGAAAGAAGAAGATTTTATAAAACGTGCAAATTATGTAAAATTCAGATCACTGTGGCCATAGTAAAGCTTTATTAGCACACAGCCCCACTCAAGTTTGGGCTTCCCTGGTGGCTCACTGGTAAAGAATCTGCCTGCCAATATGGAGGACACAGGTTTGATCCCTGGGTGGGGAAGATCCCCTGGAGAAGGAAATGGCCACCCACTCCAGAATTCTTGTCTGGGAAATCCCATGGACAGAGGAGCCTGGCGGGCTACAGTCCATGGGGTTGCAAAGAGTCAGACACGACTGAGCGACTGAGCAGACGCAATTTACGTATTGTTTAAGACTGCTTTCATGTTAGGACAGCCAAGTTGACTAGCTGAGGTAGAAACTGTAACATGGCCCTCATAAACCTTAAGTAGTTAGCATCTAGTCTTCTGAAGAACAAGTTTGTTGGCCCTTCTCCAGAGACAGGTCTCCACTTGTGCTCTGCTTTTTGGCTACCACGAAGGGCCGGGACAGTGGAAGGCAGACGGCCAGCTGGGAGGGACTCTTGCTCTCCCCAAGTCCTAATCCTAAAGCTCCTATTATTTTCTCTGTTTTACTATTTATGTTTCAGACTTTGACATATATTTTTCACTTGGGAAAAAGAAGGGGTTTGTAGCCGAGAAAAAATTCTTAAAATCACTGCATTTAAGAAACACCACTTTTCTCCTTCATATATATTTCCAAACTTCAAATGTTGTTCTATCCTTGTCAAAGTCCTAAATCCCAAAATTATAAAAGCACTTTCAGTGTCTCTCAACCTGGGATATGATCTGATCTCCATTATGCAATTCTGGTATAACATAAATCACTAATTAGAACTACATGAAGCAAAAGCTTTTGTCACTTTGGTCAGTCAAGGGATTAATTAATTAAGGATTAATACTAGCATTACACAGAATTTCACCCTACTGAGTTTTGTGATTTTTCACATTATACAAATCAAGCAATAATTGAGTTTCAGGAAGATGTAGGAATAGTAAAATTATATAAAACCTTTTTTTCTAGAAATTGCTAGTCATTTGACAATAGGACTAAAGTAATACTAGATTCATTATCAGCATTTGACGAACCATGTGTACAGAGTGTTTTTTCAAAGGATCTATCTTGTATTTAAACAATACCATGAGACCAATAGACAGCTATGGGCATGGAGGGAAGAATACAGAAACCAGTTCAAATTTTGCAGCCTATTGTTTACTTCTGGCACTTTTACTTGTTCTAAGGTTACCATTATTTAATCTTTTTGTTTTCTCCTTTATCCCAATCTTCCTTTTATAAAGGTTTGGCTTGTGTTACTGCAAAGCTTTGGAAACCGATTATATCACATATATAGATGAACTCCTGACCGCTATCAACGCAAAGCCCAACCTGTTCTCTCTGCTCCTGACGGATCCACGCCTGGCTTTGGCCATCTTCTTTGGCCCATGCACACCATACCAGTTCCGTTTGACTGGTCCAGGGAAATGGGAAGGAGCCCGAAATGCTATCATGACCCAGTGGGACCGAACATTCAAGGCCACCAAAACTCGAATTGTACAAGAATCCCCATCTCTCTTTGCAAGCTTACTTAAAGTCTTCAGCTTTCTAGCTTTGCTTGTGGCCATTTTCCTGATTTTCCTATAAATAAAAAATTACCTAAATAAACTATCAAATGCACAGAGTAGATGGACAGCAATCTGGTTCCCCCACTGCAACAGCTTTGCCTTCATGACTATAATCTATATCTGAGCAATGAAAGCCACCCCTTCCCCTTCCCTGGCTGGCTCAAAGGCCCACTAGTATTCCTGAGTGTCTCCCAGCTCCACCTGCTTCTAATGCTAGAGAAAGATAACCAAGATTTCTGTGCATTTGAAGACTGCTGGAAGGTTCAAAGTTCATTTTAGAAGAGAGAGCTGTCTCAGACACCACTCTGAGCAATTAGACCTCTTTCCTATTTTCATAGATCTTGATTAAAACTCAATATTTCACGAAAGAAATACTAAATGGTTGTACTAAAAGGGCACTCTTATGGTATCAGCTGATTAAAAATAAAAAGAAAGCAAAAGCCTATGATTATTTTTGAGTGGTCTTTAATTCTCTTTTTAAGAGCTGGGGAAAAGAGAGAAGGGGATGAGAAGTCTATTAATAAAGACCATAAAAGGATGGGAGCTGTCAATGACTTGGTTGGAGTGTTTCTAAAGAAATGTACCTGCCTAGAAGTCCCCATCCCCCTAGAATGCACTCTTCAACCAAACAGGGTCTCCAGCTGACATAAGAACAAACCCAATCAGATCTATTGCACAGAAAGCAACCACCTCCACCCACTCTTGGAACCGGCCTCCAGCACCCAAAGTAAAAACACCTTCCACTCACATACACCTTTACAATTCTGCTTAAAGAGGCAAACAGCTGCCTCTTCTAAGGGTCAACGAAATCCAGTTGGAAAAGACAGAGCTGAGAAGTCTTTCACAGAGAGATAATAGAAGAAAAGATAGGAAAAGAAGAGCAAAAGCAAACACCATGTCAAAAGCAGTTTTTGACCAAGCTATACCAACCCTGGATCCTCTCTCACAGTTACACATTTGAGAATGTGACTCAGCCAGAAAAGGTGTTGCCTTCACATGATCTCACTGACGGGCTTAGATGGCCAACTTCTCCTCACAGAGAGAGAGGCCCATGGTTTTCACACTGGAGTAAATTCAAAACCTACGGAATCAGGAGTAAGTGAGTTGTGTAGGTAAGAAGAGATGTAGTTTGTGGCTCTTCCACTCTGGTCCGCTCTTGCAGCTCCTCTTTTTTGTTCCATTTTTTAACACTTCTAACCAATTTCCAATTTCACTTCTTGACATATGTGATATTGTGATATGTAATAACAACTGTATATTTGGTCTTCCTCATTTCCAGCACAGAACTCCTAAGACTCTTGAAATCTCCTAAGTGATCAGAACATAAAGATATCTTTTGTTAATGAGGTGACTTTTGGAAAACACCTAAAGATGGGGGCCAATCACCAGAAGAACAATCCATATGATTAGAGGATTGGAACTTTCCTTCCCATCCCTTTGATCTGTGGGGAGGGGAGAGGCAGGCTGGAGGTTGAATCAGTAACCAATGGTTAGTGACTTAATCAATCATGCCTATGTAATGAGTATTAGTATTAGTATTAGTCGCTCAGTTGTGTCTGACTTTTGCGACCCCATGGACTGTAGCCCGCCAGGCTCCTCTGTCCATGGGATTTCCCAGACAAGAATTCTGGAGTGGGTGGCCATTTCCTCCTCCAGGGGACCTTAAATAGCAAAATTTGAACCACGTCTTCCAAGTGCCATTCTTCATAAACCTATTTAAAATCAAGCTTAAAAAATCACCACCAGCAAATCATTTTCATAGCCTATATGGCAAGTGAACATTCTTCTATTTAATTTTTCAGCACTGCTTTATTATAAGACATAGGTTGCAAAAAATAATAAGCTATTTGTATTGTAAGCTGAAAAGAATGAGAATCATAGAGTAGATCTGCAGCAATCTCTTCTGAGGATGGCAAGAAAAATAGACATTTCAACTGCGCCTTTAGATTTGTAGTCAGGTTGATGGAAACAAATAGCCCCAGGTCTTTTACCTTAAAACCTAAATAAAGAAACAAACAGCTGGCCAGCCAGAGGTGTAGAATTGGTGTAGAATTTAAAGGCTCAAGAGACAGTTTTCTATGACAGTCAACCTGGGGTATCCTCTAATGCACATTAATGAAATCTCCTATGTAATGAAACCGCTGTAAAAACCAAAAAGGATGAGGTTCAGAGAGCTTCCAAGTTGGTGAACACACAGAGATTCAGGGAGAATGGTGCCCTTGAGAGGACATAGAAATTCCATTCCCTTCCCACCTACCTGGCCCTGTGTATCTCTTCTACCTGGCTATTCCTAAATTATATCATCCTTTTATAATAAACTAGTAATCTAGTAAATAGAATGTTTCTCTGAGTTCTGGGAGCCAAACTAGTTCACAAAAGCACTGATTATTTTAGCAAATTCGTTGAACCCAATTAGGGGCTCACTGAAACTTCCTACCTACAACTGGCTCTCAGATGCACAGGTGACAACCTGGGCTCATGACTGACATCTGAAGAGAAGGCGATCTGGTAGGACCAAGCCTTTAATGCATAGAACCTGATACTATCTCTAGGTAGATAGTGTCAGAATCGAGTTCAACTGTAGGAAACCCAGCTGGTCTCCAAGAACCGCTCAATGGTGTGGGGGGAAAACCCCCCACACACACATTGGAATTGGAAGCAGAGCACTTAATATAGGAACTCATAGTGAAAAACTGCTCTGCTGAATATAATAAAAATGACTTTGGGAAATGCTTTTCTCTCCTGTGAAGCAGAGCTGACACTTTAGTATTCCTCATGAAGTTGGCTGGGAAAGTTGGGTACCCAGGATGAAGCATGGCAAGGTAAACTATCCAGGCAACCATGGGGCAAACTATGGGATCACAAGCTGCCACCTGAATCTAATCTCATCTGCTGAACACATTGTGCCAAGGGACTGAATACACAAACAGATTATTGCCAAACCATCTACAACAATAGAACTCTGACCCATACCTCTGCAGCAATCAGATTAGAACATTCAGGACCAGGACTTGGTCACAATAGAACTCTGACCCATAACCTCTGCAGCAATCAGATTAGAACATTCAGGACCAGGACTTGGTCAATAAGTGCCAGCTTCTCTAACTCTTGCCCTAGTTCCAACTCATGAACAACAAAGAAAATCAAATATAATCCCCAAACACAGGCACATGTGATGCCCTGCTTCTCATTAACCCGCCTTCACCTTTCCCATGCAAACAATCTCCAATAAGAGTATGTCTGAATGCCTCTCATTTTCTAATTTTTTTAAAAAAATTCCCCTTCCTGCCTTTGAATCTCTGCCAAATGTAATGATGGTAGCTGAATTTCTTACTATGGCAAGCTCTGTCTTCATGGGGAGGTCAGTACTACACAATTTAACAAGAAACAGACAAGGAAATATCAGTTGATTACTCCAAAGTTGTTGTTGTTTGTGGTTTAGTTGCTAAGTCGTGTCCAACTCTTTTGCAACCCCCTGGACCGTAGCCTGCCAGGCTTCTTTGTCCATGGGATTTCCCAGGCAAGAATACCCAAGTGGGTTGCCATTTCCTTCTCCAGGGGATCTTCCCATCCCAGGGATTGAACCCGTATCTCCGACATTGGCAGGCGGATTCTTTACCACTGAGTCACCTGGGAAGCCCCTAGTCCAAGGTAACAGAGCTAATAAGTGGCTGAGTGAAGACATGGATCTGCAAAACATACATCCAGGGATCTTCTTAACTCCAGCATTTAAGCTTGTGGTTTCCAATGTAAAAAATGACTTCAGAATTCTTAATAGTGATATCATGAAAATCATATTACAAGGATATTGCTCCATGAAAGCATCCATATGTCTGGCCTTTCCTGTCCATCATCAACTTCTGGAGCTTACTCAAATGCATGTCCATCAAGTCAGTGGTCAGTGATGCCATCCAACCATCTCATCCTCTGTCGTCCCCTTCTCCTCCTGCCCTCAATCCCTCCCAGCATCAGGGTCTTCAAATTAGTCAGCTTTTCACATCAGGTGGCCAAAGTATTGGAGTTTCAGCTTCAACATCAGTCCTTCCAATGAACACCCAGGACTGATCTCCTTTAGGATGGACTGGTTGTATCTCCTTACAGTCCAAGGGACTCTCAAGAGTCTTCTCCAACACCACAGTTCAAAAACATCAATTCTTCTGCACTCAGCTTTCTTCACAGTCCGACTCTCACATCCATACATGAACACTACAAAAACCATAGGCTTGACTAGACAGACCTTTGTTGACAAAGTGATGTCTCTGCTTTTTAATATGCTGTCTAGGTTGGTCATAACTTTCCTTCCAAGGAGTAAGCATTTTTTAACTTCATGGCTGCAATCACCATCTGCAGTGACTTTGGAGCCCAGAAAAATTCTACATAATTGCCAATTTAATTCTATATAATTACCTATTGAGATACATTTTTTCAATTACTGATTGAAACACAACCCATGCATAAAAACAAATGAATTTAGTTACTGTTGCCCTAATAGTCCAGGAGCCAGCAAGGAGAATGAAGACAGAACACAAAATCTGATGCAATGGGTCAGGGGACCTCTGAGTGTGCAAAGTCCACTCTGAGTCCAGCTTTTATTCCTAATTGCTGACTACAAGACTTTCTCAGAACTTACCTTTCTCAAGACACATGCTGTGTTGTTGATCACCTACTCCTAAATGTCATGGACCACACTGACATAGTCCAGATCTCTTTGTGTTTGCCCCAGGCTATTCCCTTCTGGGCTAGCCTTGGGAACAATTAGCAAGTAGGCAGTGTTCATGTCTGATACCAACCCGGTGTTCCAACGTCCATGCTTTCACGATCCCAGTCATACTCCCTTCTGGATCTGGCCTTGGGGTTTGTAACAAGGCAATTATTCTTAAGAAAAACATGAAAGATAATCATTAACATAATTTCTTAATATATGCTGTTTTCCCAGGTGCTATTTCTGTGAAATTTCTCAAGGCTGTGAAAGTACATTATAAGGAATTCCCACTACAAGTTAGGTCCCAGAAACCTAGCAAAAGGGAAAATATATTAAACACTTTGGCCTCCGGCACATCCTTTAAATCAGAAAGACTGGTAAGGCATTTCAACTCAAGGGTAATTTTACATTGTCAGAAATTCTTTTTAGTGTACACAAATAGTACCCCCTACTGGACCTATCTTTTTTTACAGTCCAACTCTCCAGATCTTTCAATACACCCTGCTGTAGGGGCTGCTTAGAGAACTGAAATGAGTGCAGAAGTCCTGCCATTTACTAGCTGTGTGAACCAGAGCAAGTAATGTACTTTTCTGAAGCTACAGTTTTCTTTCCTATTGCATAGAAGTTATAACACATCCTACCTTGTAGAGTCTCATAAGGATTAAATAGTGTAATCCACCATTCCAGAAAGAATGAAGAGATGGAGTCAAAGCAAAAACAACACCCAGTTGTGGATGTGACTGGTGATAGAAGCAAAGTCTGATGCTGTGAAGAGCAGTATTGCATAGGAACCTGAAATGTTAGGTCCATGAATCAAGGCAAATGGTAAGCGGTCAAACAGCAGATGGCAAGAGTGACATTGACATTTTAGGAATCAGCGAACTAAAATGGACTGGAATTGGTGAATTTAACTCAGATGACCATTATATCTACTACCATGGGCAAGAATCCCTTAAAAGAAATGGAGTAGCCATCATAGTCAACAAAAGAGTCCAAAATGCAGTACTTAAATGCAATCTCAAAAACAACAGAATGATCTCTGTTCGTTTCCAAGGCAAACCATTCAGTATTACAGTAACCCAAGTCTATGACCCAACCAATAATGCTGAAGAAGCTGAAGTTGAACAGTTCTATGAAGACCTACAAGACCTTCTAGAACTAACACCCCCAAAAGTTGTCCTTTTCATTATAGGGGACTGGAATGCAAAAGTAGGAAGTCAAGAAACACCTGGAGTTAACAAGCAAATTTGGCTTTGGAGTATGGAATGAAGCAGGGCAAAGACTAATAGAGTTTTGCCAAGAGAAGGCACTGGTCACAGCAAACACCCTCTCACAACAACACAAGAGAAGACTCTACACATGGACATCACCAGATGGTCAACACTGAAATCAGATTGATTATATTCTTTGCAGCCAAAGATGGAGAAGCTCTATACAGTCAACAAAAACAAAACCAGGAGCTGACTGTGGCTCAGATCATGAACTCCTTATTGCCAAATTCAGACTTAAATTGAAGAAAGTGGGGAAAACCACTAGACCATTCAGGTATGACCTAAATCAAATCCCTTACGCTTATACAGTGGAAGTGACAAATAGATTCAAAGGATTAGATCTGATAGACAGAGTGCCTGATGAACTACGGATGGAAGTTCGTGACATTGTACAGGAGACAGGGATCAAGACCATCCCCAAGAAAAAGAATGCAAAAAGGCAAAATGGTTGTCTGGGGAGGCCTTACAAACCACTATGAAAAGAAAGACGTGAAAAGCAAGGAGAAAAGGAAAGATATACCCATTTGAATGCAGAGTTCCAAAGAATAGCAAGGAGAGATAAGAAAGCCTTCCTCAGTGATCAATGCAAAGAAACAGAGCCTATTTACTGTACCTAACGTACAGTAAATACTCACATAAAGGTAAGTATTAATAAAATCACAGACTCTGTTCCTTATCTTCCCCCTTTCCTCACTGCCTAGTTCAGGCCCATTTCATTTCCTGTCTAGGTTACTGATTCCTGTTCCATTGGTCCCCCTGGCCCCATCTCCCTGCCTTCCCCCATAGAATAATGTGAGGGTCTCCCCATTCCCTGTAGTGATCATTGTAAGAGGATATCAATTAAAGAAAGAGCTTCTGTGTTCTCCCAGTCCTAGTGAAAGTTGCTCAGTTGTGTCTGCCTCTTTGTGACCCCATGGACTGTAGCCCACCAAGCTCCTCTGTCCATAGGATTTCCCAGGCAAGATTACTAGAGTGGGTAGCAGTTCCCTTCTCTAGGGGATCTTTCCAACCCAGGGATTGAACCCAGGTTTCCTGCACTGCAGGCAGATTCTTTACCATCTAAAGTACCAGGGAAGCCCATTCCTAGTGCCTACTCCCAATCACTGCTTCCCAGTGTAGACAGTTTCACATGAAAACTGTGACAACTAAGAAAAACAACACCCCCACAGTTGTCCTGTCCTTAACACAGTATATCATTATTTTAAAACAGTCTCTAACTTCAGAGCATTTTGATTTTTTTTAAAAGTCTACACTTACTCCTTTCTCTTAAAAAAAAAAAAAAACTTGCTAGATAATTAAAAATAGATATCAAACTTTAGGGCAAAAGGGAAAATATAATGAGACAACTAGCTTGTATCAATAGGATAAGACTACGGAGCACATTTTCCTACAGAGTAAAAGTTATACTATCTAACTATGTCATATTTTTATTTCTGGCATCTGTTTTCATGGAAGTGCCAGCAGACTTATAAAGAGTGTAACTATGATTAGTCATGGCTGGATTAGTAAACAGTGAAGGAGCAAGAGCAGTATGTGAATAGAGAAAGAAACTAAGCCTCGGATTTCCCTGGTGGCTCAGTGGATAAAAATCCGCCTGCCAATGCAGGGATCACGAGTTCAATCCCTGCTGCAGGAAGATTCCATGTGCCCCAGAGAAACTAAACCCACAAGCCACAACTACTGAGCCTGCACACCTAGAGCCTGTGCTCCGCAACAAGAGAAGCTACTGCAATGAGAAGTCTGTGCACCTTTGCTGTGTCCAGCACAGCAGCTAGGGATCAAAAGTGGTCAACGCACAATTTGGGAAAAAGAAACTAGAGACAGAATTAAAATTTTAAAGATGGGACCGGGCAACTCAAGACCTCTTGGGTCAAGAGCCCTATTCCTCAGAGCCACATCACTTTTATTTAGTGTCTTGGCAAGCAGAAAGTATCTGTTGTGTTACGATGAAGTTAGCCTCCTGTGTCCCCAGTCATGACTCCCATTTTATTAATTACTTTAAACTGTCTTTTATTTTCTTGTACAAGGGCTATCACCTATCTGGAGGTAGACCCGCATATGCCTTGGGAAAACATCTTAGTGTGTGCATAGGCAGTGTTCTGAACTTGTGCTGACCAGCGTTCCAAGGTCCACACTATGTTCTTCCTTAGCTTAGCAGGGCATGATGACCCCAACTGATCAACCCAATGTACTTTTATTTGGGTTATGCTCTATTGCTATATTTTGCTTATATTCTTTTCCCATGGAGATTTTCTCATGCCTTAGCCAGAGCAACAGGTGGCTATTAACCCCTGTGCACCACAACAAAGAGTAGCCCCTGCTCATCACAACCAGAGAAAGCCCACACAAAAAAGCAACAAAGACCCACAAAGCCAAAAATAAAAGAATAAATTTAAAAAAAAATTTTTTTTAAAAATCTAAGCCTCAACATCAGCAGAGGAGAACACATCACCAAAATCCTCTTCTGTAAAAGCTATCCTACAAAACCTAGACAAAAGGAGACATCTCAGAACATTAGAGGAGGGTGGTGATTGTGAAATGTAAATGTTATTAAACATAGGTTGGGGCAACTTGGTAGTGTTCACCAAAATGTTAAATGCACATATTCTTTGGCACAGCAATGACACATCTTAGACTCTATCCTATAGAAATGGTCATGTGTACAAAGATGTTTATTGCATTGCTTGTAACAATGACAAAGAGAAATAGTGTCAGCAGTGGAATGGTTAAATAAATTGGGGTGCATCCTAACTGCAAGAAACAAAAACTCAACTCCAACCAGTATAACAAGAAAACATAGTGGCTCATCTAACTGGAGTCTAGAGGTAACGTGGGCTTCAGGATTGCCCGATCCAGTGGCTCTAGTGCCATTTCTCCAGTTTCCTTGGCTTTGCGCTTCTGCCTTGACTCAGCTCATCCTTAGCATGCTAAGAAAACAGCTGCTGCAATTCCAGACTAAAACCTGTAGAAAAAGAAAGAATTGCCTCCAGAATTCCTTCAGAAGCAGAATATGGCAGACAGTAACTTGTACTTTAAAAGTCTGTTTACCTCTTCTTCCTGGTCACATGGCTGCCTAAGTAGGGACAACCTTTCCCTGTCTTTCTTGCAGCTGGTGTGGCCATGTGATCATTTTCTTGTGAATGAAAATTATGCTTGTGGTTTCTCCTTCAATTACTTAAAAGGGAATTGCTTACTCTGGACTTCCTCACTCTCTCCTTTCTGAGAGCTGTATCATGGTCTTGGCAGCAACCCAGTTTCAACCATGCAAAGTCCTCAGAGATGACAGAATAACAAGAGTGACTCAGGCAAGAAAGCCTCCTTACCAGCCTAGAGTGGGCAAATGGTTGCATGGCAGAGAAATAAAATTTTGTCTTATTTGTTCCATTGTATTTAAGAGTCTCTGCTACATCAGCTTCCCTTGGCACTGTAGAAACAAATTAAAATCTCCAGTGCATCTCTCCTCGTGTTTCAAGTCCTCACATATAAACTGCATCAAAGCCTCCTTCTAATCATGTGCTAGGGGGATGGGATTCTCCTTTGGTTAAAAGACCCACACACAGAGCTGTGGGTGAGGTCAGCTGTCTCCAAGAGGCTCAGAGCAGCATGGAGAAGCTGTGAATTAACCTCTGACTCAATGCCTCTCTCTTTCCCGTGACTCCTGTCATAATTCTCAGTGATTTCAAAATCAGATATACCGTCCTTCCACGTCATGTCCAATCAGCTCCTTAACCTAGCTCCCTCTAACAATCTTATCCTCCACCTGTCTCAATCACCTACTACTATACCTGGATGCATGCTAAGTCACTTCACTCTTTGGGACCCTATGGACTATAGTCTGCTAGGCTCCTCTGTCCATGGGATTCTCCAGGCAAGAATACTGGAGGAGATGCTATGCCCTCCTCCCGGGGATCTTCCCAACCCAGGGATTGAACCTGCTGGTTTAGCTGCAGCTCCTGCACTGCAGACAGAGTCTTTATCACCGAGCCACCAGGGAAGCCCACATAGTACTATGTTTATATGCAAAACCAGTGCTGTCCAATTGAATTTTCTGCCATTATGGAAAAATTCAATTTTCACTCTCTAGTGCAGTAGCCGGAGAAGGCAATGGCAACCCACTCCAGTACTCTTGCCTGGAAAATCCCATGGATGGAGGAGCCTGGTAGGCTGTAGTTCATGGGGTCGCTACGAGTCAGACGCCACCGAGCAACTTCACTTTCACTTTTCACTTTCATGCATTGGAGGAGGAAATGGCAACCCACTCCAGTGTTCTTGCCTGGAGAATCCCAGGTACGGGGGAGCCTGGTAGGCTGCCATCTATGGGGTCGCACAGAGTCGGACACGACTGAAGCGACTTAGCAGTAGCAGCAGCAGCAGTGCAGTAGCCACTAGCCACGTATGCCTGTTAAGCACTTGAAATGTGGCTAGTGCCAAAGAAAAATGAATTTTTAACTTAATGTTGATTTATATGTAAATTTAGAAAGCTATAGTCTTCCTTGGTGGCTCAAACAGTGAAGAATCTGCCTACAATGCAGGAGACCTGGGTTCGATCTCTGGGTCAGGAAGATCCCCTGGAGAAGGGAATGGCAGCCCACTCCAGTATTCTTGCCTGGAGAATCCCATGGACAGTGGAGCCTAGTGGGCTATAGTCCATGGAGTTGCAAAGAGTTGGACACAACTGCATGATTAACACTTGCAGAAATTAGGAACACACTTGCTGCTACTGCTAAGTCGCTTCAGTCGTGTCGGACTCCGTGCGACCCCATAGACGGCAGCCCATCAGGCTCCCCCATCCCTGGGATTCTCCAGGCAGGAACACTGGAGTGGGTTGCCATTTCCTTCTCCAATAGTAACACACTTAGAAAGCTATATATGGCTAGTGGCTATTGTATTAGACAGTGCTGGTCTTGGCTATACTATTCTCAACAAGTGTAATTTTTCACAATCTGAATTACAAGCATCCCACTCTCCACCAACATCATTGTATTCTTCCGGTTAACTCTTCTAATGTGATATTCCCTTAAAACTCCTGGGACTTCCAATCCAAACATTCCACCATCTTTCACTGTCCAGCCCCCCTTTATTTTCTCATCTCCTTCATTACCCAGTTTAGAGTTCATGATTCTATAACATCACATTTGCATACTCTCAGCTCCATTGTCTTCTCTCATTCATTCACACTTACATGGTAGGACTCGAACTCTGGACAAAATCCAACTCTTCTCTGACTTCAGACCCCACCTGAACACTTCATCTTAGATAGAGGAAAAATGTTCAGCTTCCTAACTGATCACTCTTCAACTCATGCCTATCCTACTGCCCCCAAACCCTGGTAGATTTCTTTAAGTCCTTCACTTCCCAATCTCATGTCCTAGATGACTATTTTATATCATCTCCTCTTACCACGAATCTCTACCACTTCCTTCTCACCTCACTCTCAGAGAAAAAATAGTGGCAATTCGCAGATAACTTTGACAGATTTCCACCAACTTCTCTCCCAAATTGTTGAGTTTTCCTCTCTACTTGGTTATTTGCCACAGTATATAAACATGCCTTACTATTCCTGATTTTAAAAACCCTCCCAAACCACTCAACTCTTTCAGCAAACACTTTTATACATCAGAGGGCCTCTGGTAGCTCAAACTATGGTAAAGAATCTACCTGGAATGCGCAAGACCCAGGTTCGATCCCTGGGTCGGGAAGATCCCTTGGAGAAGGGAATGGCTAACCACTCCAATATTCCTGCCTGGAGAATCCCATGGACAGAGGAGCCTGGCAGGCTACAGTCCATGGGGTCACAAAGAGTCAGACACAATTGAGTGACTAACAGGCAAAAAAAAAAAAAAACATGATCTGATTTATGATTTAGAAAGATAGTTCTGAAGGACAGTTTATAGGCGAGCAACTGGAAGTAAGAAAACTAAGTAGAAGGCTATTTTAGAAGATTAGTTCCAGTAGTAGCAAACTCGATGTTGATCATTCTTAAACTAGACCCTTTGGAGGATGGAAAACTGTTATGGAATAAGACAAACTAAAGAGATCTAATAGTTAAACAAAGTTTATAAACATAAACTTTGACTGACTCTTTAATCAGGAGAAATATAACCATAAAGAGTGGTATGTGGTTCAATGTATGCAAGTCAATTAATGTGATATACCACATTAACAAAATGAAGGATAAAAATCACATGATCACCTTAATAGATAAGGAAAAATTATTTGACAAAATTCAACAGTTTCATGATTAAAACTCTCAACAAACTAGATGTAGAAGGAATTTACTTCAACATAGTAAAGGTCATATATGACAAGTCCACAGCTAACATCATGCTCAATTGTGAAAAACAAGACAAGAATGTTCACTCTTGCCACTCAGATTCAATGTTCTAGCTGGAGCAGAGACAACAAAAATAAAGTATTCAAATCATAAAGGAAGAAGTAAATTATCTCTGTTTGCAAATGACACGATTTGCATACAGAAAACCTTTAAATACTCCGCAAAAAAAGTTAGAACTATTAATAATAAACAGAGCTATAGTGATTAGAACAGTGTGATATTAGCATGAAGACAGACATACAGAGCAATGTAACAGAATAGACAGCCCAGAAATAAACCCACACATATATAGTTAGTATATCTTCGATAAAACTGCCAAGATCACAGAAAGGGTAATGGACAGTCTTTTCAACAGATGGTGTTGGGAAAACTGGATATTCACATGCTAATAAAACTGGACCATTCTCTTACACCATGCTAAAAAATCAATTCAAAATGTATGAAATACTTAAATGTAAGAACTGAAACTATAAAACTCTTTTTATTTTTTGTAGGCAGAACAGTCTTTAATATAATGTGCAGCAAGATCTTTTTTTTAACTCTTAAGAGATAACATATCGAAAAAGCTTCTTGACATTGTTTTAACAATGAATATGACACCAAAGGCACAAAAACAAAATAGACAAGCAAGATTTCATCAAACTAAAAGTCTCTGAATAGCAAAAGAAACGTTTTCTTTTGAATGAGAAAATGTTTGCAAACCATACATCTGATAAAGGGTTAACATCCAAAATATGTAAGGGACTTCTATAACTTAAAAAAAAAAAATACAAATAACCCAATTCAAAAATGGGCAAAAAACTTGAATGGACATTTCTCTAAAGAAGATATACAAATAACCAATGGGTATATTAAAAAGTATTCAGTTTCACTAATTATCAAAGAAATGTGAATCAAAACCACAATGAGATATCACATCATATCTGTTAAGATTGTTGTTATCAAAAGCAAAATAAAAGATAACAAGTGTTAGGATGTGAAGAAATCAGAACCCTTCTACACAGTAGGTGGGGATGTAAAATAGTGCAGCTGCTATGGAAAATAGTATGGAGGTTCCTCAAAAAATTAAAACTAGAAGTACCATATGATCCAGCAATTCTACTTCTGGGTATTTGTACAAAAGAATTGAAATCAGGATCTCAAAAAGGTATTTGCATTATCAGGTTCATTCCAGCATTACTGACAATAGCCAAGATATGGGAACAACCTAAATGTCCATGGACAGATGAATGAATAAAGAGATGTGGTATATACATACAGTATGCTATTATTCAGCTCTTAAAAAAGAAAATAAATTGTGCAATATGGGACAGCATTGATGAACCTGGAGACATTACTGTAAGTGAAATAAGTCAGTCACAAAAATACAAGCCTGTATTATTCTATTTATATGAGGTATTCAAAATAGTTAAATTTATAGAAGGAAACAGTGAAATGGTGCTTGCCAGAGACTGGAGGGAGAGGGAAATGGAGAATTGTTGTTCAATGGATATAAACTTTCAGTTATGCAAGATGAATAAATTCTGGAGATCTGCCATTCAATGTAGTGCCAATAGTTAACAATAGTGTATTGTGGATTTTTAAATTTTGTTAAAGATTTGTTAAGAGGGTGTATGGCTTCCCAGGTGGCTCAGTAGTAAAGAATCTGCCTGCCAGCGCAGGAGACTCGGTTTCAATCCCTGGTTGGGAAAATCCCCTGTAGGAGGAAATGGCAACCCACTTCAGTATTCTTGCCTGGAAAATCCCATAGATAGAGAAGCCTGGTAGGCTACAGTCCATGGAGTTACAAAGAGTTGAACACTACTTTGCAACCGAACACAGCACAGCAGCAAGTGGGTATATCTCATGTCAAATATTCTTAACCAAAAATAAACAAAGGTCCATGAGGAAACTTCTGGAGGTGATGAGTGTGTTTATTACCTTGAGCGGTGATGGTTTCACACATGCAGGCATATGTCCAAATTCATCAAATTATATACATTAAATATATACAGGTTTTTTTGCATATCAGTTAGGCCTCGATAAAGCCATTTGCCAAAAATGAGAGGGTAAATATTTAACAAATGGCTGGGGGTGGGGGACATCCCAAATTTGTAGTGTTTGCCAGTTTCCGTGATGTAAACATCCCCACCATGAACAATGTCAAGCTATTGTGTCAAGCATTACTATGCGTAATGCCAAGCTATCACTGAGCTTGGAAGACATACGTATTCCCTTTGTGCAGACGAGCTCCAGTACACCACTGGATGAGAACATTTTTGGGGACAACTGGAGAAATTTGAAAGTGGACTGTATGTTGGATGATACTGAAGTTATATTGACTTGGATGTGGTAATGATAATGATTCTGTGGGGAAATGCCCTTACTTTTATGAAATACATGCTGAAATATTCTGATGGCATCCTGATGTTTGAAGACTACTTTCAGATCTGTGTGTTTAGGTGTATATGTGTCTGTGTCTCTGGGTACATGTGTGTGGAGAAAGAGAAAGAGAGATGAAGAAAATGCCAATGTGTCAAGAGGTTACTAGTTGATGAAATGGGTAAGGGATATGTTGATGCACATTAATCAGATTGTTTTTTCAACTTTCCTCTGGGCTTAATATTTTTCAAAGTAAAAATTAGTTTGTTGCCAAGAGAAGATTTTATATAAAAATTTGAGGTTGTGATTTCTATTAAAAGGAATTTCAGTTCAGTTCAGTCACTCAGTCATGTCTGACTCTTTGCGGCCCCATGAATTGCAGCACGCCAGGCCTCCCTGTCCATCACCAACTCCCGGAGTTCACTCAAACTCACGTTCATCGAGTCGGTGATGCCATCCAGCCATCTCATCCTCTGTCGTCCCCTTCTCCTCCTGCCCCCAATCCCTCCCAGCATCAGAGTCTTTTCCAATGAGTCAACTCTTCGCATGAGGTGGCCAAAGTACTGGAGTTTCAGCTTTAGCATCATTCCTTCCAAAGAACACACAGGACTGATCTCCTTTGGGGTGGACTGGTTGGATCTCCTTGCAGTCCAAGAGACCCTCAAGAGTCTTCTCCAACACCACAGTTCAAAAGCATCAATTCTTTGGCGCTCAGCTTTCTTCACAGTCCAACTCTCACATCCATACATGACCACTGGAAAAACCATAGCCTTGACTAGACGGACCTTTGTTGGCAAAGTAATGTCTCTGCTTTTTAATATGCTATCTAGGTTGGTCATAATTTTCCTTCCAAGGAGTAAGCATCTTTTAATTTCATGGCTGTATTCTATTATTTTATTATTGCCAGTGCTTATGTAATTATTTCTCTTCTTGTGCCCTAGGCTAACATCTAAAACCAATTTTAAGCTTTTTCAAACATGTTTTACCAGCTCCCTCTGCTGACATTTTCTGAAAAGATGAAGCTGCTTAAATTCCTTATAAATTCTGAATTTTGAAATCATACTTTTAGGGTTAGGGAACTAACCCTACTTGGGAGAACTTGATGACACAACAGTCACCTAATTGGCCTTCTTCTATGCACAGTTCCTGTAATAGTTCAAGAGACTAATTCTCAAGAGTCACAATTTGGTTAAGCAGAACGCCCAAGTCACTGGGGATTGTGGTTTGGGGTGATTTGGCGCCCTCTAAAGGCTACCGTGAGAAGAGCAGCCGCTTACCACGTGCTCCCCTTTAAGTTTAGAGCTCCGTCGGAACTGTGACGTTTAGGAGGATGGGCGAAAGGGGCAGAAGTCGCTTGTGGCTTTCCAATCCGACAACTCTATTCTAATTCGTCATTGAACGCTCCCTCGAGATCACGGAAGTTTCAACTGGTGCCCTACACAACTTCTTTTTTTCCCTCAGCGAGTATATTTCCTGTCATCAGCATGACAGGAAAAACGGCAGTTTTTGTTTTAAACTGAGAGCACTTTGATTAAAGTCAGCATTCCTTTTATTTTTTATCTTCTTTTAGAGCAAAGACTTTGGATTTGGATTTTTTTTTTTTTTTTAAGACAAACACTGTCTTTGGCTATTGGCTTTGAGAAATAATTTGTAAAATTACCTCTCTGTGCCAACAAGGTAAGTGTCCTGGATTTTTTTTCTTTTAATGGGGAAATGTTTCCAGAAGCTGATTTCACAGAAGGTAAATATTCCCCTTGGTGAGTGCACTCCTTAGAACTAAGTGTGATCCTCTCTTTGCAGAGTCTCTTGATTAGGGTTAAGGCAGCAGAATTAGGGAGAAAACCAGGAAGCAAAGGAACTTCTTAAGGAAACAAAGTTATGCTGTAGGAAGAAGCCACCCAGAAGGAAGATGTGGAGAGAATAACAGAATCGTGGGACTGTCTGTGATTCCAGGCTCCTTTCTGATTTCATCTTTTGGATGAGATGGAATTGCCTGTCACTGAGAAACACAAAATATTCCACAAGTGTCAGGTTCGGAAATAGGGTAGCAAAGGAAGAACACTGGTAGAGTGAAATAATAAGAAATATAAACAGATCGAAGTCCAAATTCATATAAATCATATCAGCTGTATGATTTGCTAATCATCCAAGTCTCTCCATGTCTCAAAAATGACTGCTACATTTTATGGTGTGTCAGGTATGGGATAGGGTTTTCCTGTTGTTCAAAAATCCAACTCAGTTGATTAGGGCTTCTTCTATTAAGGAACTAAATATCAGCAACCTTTGACCTACAATGGACCTTACGATTATAGCACACTCTTACAGTTTACAAAGAGCTTAGCAGTACTATGTCCTCCTAGACCGTCAAACCTGCAGTATTCTCGCCTGCCTTTCAATTTATGTCTATTTGGGGCATCAATTATCTGGCACTTGGGTGTTTTTGCTCAGGAAAAACACAGCCTAGTACGTGTCTTTAGCTAGGTCTCCAGGCGTAGATAAGCAGCCCAAGAATGTCTGCAAGCATTTGTACCCAGAGCATGCTGCTGTTATAGGACATATTGCCTGATACCATATGTGTCAGCCCCTGTCTATATAGTGGCATCTTCTTGTGGACAGTCACTGGGTCTGTATTTATTACTGTTATTTAGTCACTGATTCTTAATTATTCTGGGGGCCCCCAAACTTGGCTCAGTATCTGCCCTTAGAGTTACATAGAGTGCATGTGTGGAGTGAATTAATTTGCTGCCAGTCTGTTCACTGCAGCATATTTTGCATTTTAACCAGATCACTTAACAACTATTTCTTTCATCTTATTATTGCAAAAACACAGCACAGCGAGATCTGCCAATTCCAGACTTCTCCCTTGTGCCCTGGAAGTGTATGTGTTCTTATCGGTGGAGGCCATTTATTTATGAATAAAAGCTATCTAGACCTTTTACTCGGAGAAGGCAATGGCAACCCACTCCAGTACTCTTGCCTGGAAAATCCCATGGACTGAGGAGTCTGGTAGGCTGCAGTCCATGGGGTCGCTAAGAGTCGGCACGACTGAGCGACTTCACTTTCACTTTTCACTTTCATGCATTGGAGAAGGAAATGGCAACCCACTCCAGTGTTCTTGCCTGGAGAATCCCAGGGACAGGGGAGCCTGGTGGGCTGCCGTCTATGGGGTCTCACAGAGTCGGACACGACTGAAGTGACTTAGCAGCAGCAGCAGCAGCAGCAGACCTTTTACTCTCCAGTCCAAAGGAAGCCATAGGTGTGTTTGCCTATGTGTTTCCAACTTGTTGATAAATTTTATCTGTGTGAGACGTCTTTTCCAGAAAGAAGAGAGGAAAAGAGGGAATGGTTAGGGAGGTGGGAAATGAATCCTGTAAATATTTGGTGCTAGGCAGTTTTGTGTAATTATTATCACAGTTTCAGACTCAAACGATCCTTCCGTGTGACTGTGTTTCTTATTTGCAAACAGTAAATCTTAAAGTGTGTAAGTGGGTTGTTTGGGGGGGCACATGGCTCGTCAGTTGCAGAGACAGAGTTCAAACCCAGTTCTGCTGCCTCCAGAGTCCATTCTTACTGCAGACTACTCAACTCTCCCAAAATCAAAAAGAGACTCCTAAATAAACCAAAAGTCTCGAGGGGGAAGAGTGTAAATTTTGCTTTAAATAATGAAGCCAGGCAGGAAGTTCTCAACCTTACAAAGGGCGGGATGGCAAGTAAGATTTTGAAACAGGCAAGCCTGGAAAAGCCCTCTGATGCTGCAAGTCCCTATGTCCTCCTCTGGAACCAGGTAAGTCTGAGGGTTCCAAGGGCTCAGAAGTCTTCTTCTGCCCCTGTAAAGTCACTAACTCCCTTTGTAATTGTGCCAAGGGGTTATTTTTTATTTTTTTCCCAGAGCTTTCCCCTTTCTCACTTGTATTAACTGCCGCGGTCCAGCCCCGGCTGATCCAGGGTATTCGAAGGGGAGACGGCTTCAGCGAGTTCACTGGATACAATAGCGTATAGCTTTATTTAAATATTAATTAGAGATATAAATAGTAACAAAATGAGGATAGCTCAGTAGGAAAATTCAGTGGAGAAAAGAGGCTGAATAGCTTGGTTTAGGCAGAAAATCAATATAACCTATGACATCAGGTTAGCTCTGACCACAGAGGCCGCAGGTGCCCTCTCGAATAGCGGAAGGTGCCCCACCTTAGGCACCTTCTCGAGTGGGTCCTAGAAGCCCAGGCAAATAAATGGTCGCAGAGGACCTCCACGCTCCAGATGGAGACTCAGCTGGAATGTGAAAAGAAAGAATGACATGGGGAGACCAAGCTTTGGTGAGCAAGGCCCGTAGCTTTATTTTCAACAGGGGCTTTTATACCATAAGTTGTACATAGAGGATAATAGGGGGTTTGAAACCATGCAAAGTCAGCAGTCTTTGATCCTTATCAAAACCAGGGTTTCTTTCCTGCAAATTTATCGTATACAAATGGTTTAGGTGATGTACATCATCTTCTGGCCAGAAGGCCTATTAACATTTTATGACTCTTGACAAAGGTTTGTCAACCATAAGACTTATTTTCTCTGAGTAATTATTTTAAGGTTTGGGGCCATCCTCCGGAGGTGTTACATAAAGTTGCATTCCTATAGGGCAGAGGTGTAGTGGGTTTACAACAAAGGAAAGAATTTATTACCTTAAGGGTCTAAAGTTGCTAACACCAAGGGCACTACTTATTTTTTCTACATACCAACTATATTAATTAATACACATTCAAGGATACAATACAGGGGATGTGGAAACTTGGCAGCAAGCATGGGCTCATCAATGAAATCTTACTAGTTTTATTCTGACAGTTTCTAACTCTCTGAGAGGCTCTAAGCTATTTGAATATCTTAAGCTTCCCCGTGCCGTGCCTCTCGAGGCTGAGAGACTGTAAACAATCGTATGCATAGCTGTAGGAGTCGGGGTAAACTTGTCAGGCGAGTTAGAGAGCTATCTAAGGGGTTTGGATTTAAACACTCCTAATGCCCAGGAGCTTATTAACTGGAGCTGTAAGTTAATTCTTTATCAGAGAGAGTGAGATGGTGGTGGGGGACAACCCCCAGTAAAGTCAGAGGTGAGAGCACAAAGCAGTAAAGTAGGCAGACTCTGGTTTTGGGGGGTAGATGCTCGAGAATTTCCAGGGGGACTCCTGAGGCTCGATCCCGCCTTTGCGTATGCCGAGCCTCCTTCCTCATGACCTTTGCCACGGGTGGAGCTCCTCACGCTGGCTCCCAGCAATTAACCATACCTCTTTATTTTCTATATTTTGGTGCTTTGACAGTTAAGGCCTTGCTGATGCCAAAGGGGCTGCTGCTCCCAGGCTTAGGCAGTTCCTTGAGGTAGTAAACCACCCTCCTGGGAGGGTGACCTTTTGAATGCAAACCAACCAATCCTGAGCCCTTTTCCTCCAACCACCTCCTTTACTGACACTCACTCTTCTTGTGCCTGGGGATTCTGATTTGGCTATAGAGAAACTGCAAAGCCCTGAGGACAAACCCCCCACCACAAACCCAACCAGAAAGCATGGCAGCAAACCTGAGCTCAAATTAGGGAAGAGGCTCAGGAGCAGAAATCATGGGACACTTCAGACTCTCATCCCAGTGAGATGTGCACATCCAGACTCATACTCAGATATCTAGAGTCTCTCTCGACTCAGCCTCTTACTAGCAGACTGGCCTTAAGTCATGTTCAAAGACTCAGCAGTTACACCTGAGTCCACCTGACACTTCAAAGCCTTCCATGCGGCATAAACCTGATTCGCTGGAATTAACTTAGTGTTAACCCATCTGATCAAAGAAAAATGTATGTTGACATCTGCAGATGCCCAAAACTACAATTTTAAAAATCTGATATAAATTGTCATGACACCTTCATGCTTCCTCCAATCTTTCCTGACAAGGATAACATCCCCATTTCCATGTGATCTCATCTTGGTCTCTAGAATGTGCCATATGGATTTCCCTGGGGACTTAGTTCTGTATTACAGTCAGTCAAGCTTTCATTGTTCAAAGTTAAGAACTTCCCCTCAATTAATGTAGTATCTTTTTTGCTGGCAGGACATGACCCATAACTAGCTACTCTTTAGGACTTTAGATGCTTTAAATAAAAATGAACATTTTTGCTGGTTGCAGTTCCTAGGATTTTGGGAGGGTTAGGTGATAGCAAAGTGTTTTTAATACTGAGGGAATATAAAGTCTTAAGGGGATCAAGACCTTTTACTCCTCAATCCAAAGGAAGCAACAGGTTGTGTCTATCTATGTGTTCCCAAATGTTGATAAATTTTATCTGTGTGAGCTGCCTTTTCCAGAAAGAAGAGAGGAAAAGAAGGAAAGTCATTAGGGAAGTGGGAAATGAATGCTGATTAAGTATTTGGTGCTAGGTCTTGGCTTAACTAGCTAATAATAAGAGCAAAATTTAACTGAGTACTTACTATGTAGCAGACACACTTCTACAACTTTTCCAACATATCTCGGTCATTTAATTTCAGGACAATGCCTATTTTAGATAGGCATTATTATTTCCCCTCTCATTGTACTGATGAGAAAACTGAGGCACAGAAAGGATAAACAACTAGCCCAAGATAAATAAATGAAGCCAGCATCCTGGCTGAAACAGTCTTATTTCAGAGCCCTCATATTTAGCCAAATTATGATTCTGCCTTAGCTCAGAAACAAAAGGAGGGTATCTATATCATTGTGAAAGTTGAATTCTGTGACAAGGGCTCCCTTCTAGCCTTGTCAAACAAAGAAGCTCTGCTTAATCTGTATCATACAGAACACACCATGGCCAAGAGAGTTGCAGTGATCGGAGCTGGTGTGAGTGGCCTGTCCTCCATCAAATGCTGCTTGGATGAACACCTGGAGCCCATCTGCTTTGAAAGAAGTAATGACATCGGCGGACTATGGAAGTTTACTGTGCGTAGTTCATACCCTCCCACCTTCACCAACTATAATCTGGCCATTTGCTTTGTCCCTGCCCAGGCATGGTGGCTGTAGTCTATCTTGGTGATCATTAAGAGCTTCCCAGGTTGCTCAGTGGTAAAGAATCCGCTTGCCAAAGAAAGAGATGAGGGTTCGATCCCTGGGTCAGGGAAGATCCCCCAGAAAAGGAAATGGCAATCCACGCCAGTATTCTGCCTGGGAAATCCCACGGACAGAGGAACCTGGTGGGCTGTAGTCCATGGGGTCTCAAAAGAGATGGACATGAGTGAACACACATGCATGGTGATCATTAAGGGAGCCACTCATTGCAGCATCACAACTTTGTGTATGGTGTTGTGCTGACCCCACGCAGGACGCAGTCTGATAGGTGATGAACCTGAAGAATTGGCAGGGTAGGGGCAAGAGAATTTGGAGGAAAGAGGAAGAAAGAGTTAAGTCTGATACACAAACATAGGATTGAAAGTTATGATGATTTCTGCACCAGGAACATTCTAAGACAAAGTAGCAGAGTATCACATTGGGTAAGCTGAATCTCACTGGTGAATGTGAAGCAGATGGCACCTTAAGAAGGACAGAAGTTGGCAGCAGGGGATGGATCCCCAGCCCCAAGGCATTGTTCATGTCTTTTGGAAGAGAATTGGCAAGGAGAGGCAAGAATCCAGACCTTGTTAGGTCTAGGGGGTAGTTTTTACATTATCAGAAGAACAACAACCCAGGCACTATTTCTCTTAAGAGTGGAGTGTGCAGCCCAGGGTGTATGCTCAAGGTTCGGCCAGCCATTAGGTGACTTGAGCATCAGGAAGTAGGGCTGGAAATGACTAAATGTCACATGATAGGTTGTTGCTGAGTCGTGAAAGACACTGGAGATTCTTGGCCTTCATAGGAGAGGAATTCAATCCAGGGCCAGTGATGAGGCTTAATTGCTCAGAGCTTTTGTGTGATAAAGTTTTATTAAAGTATAAAAGAGAGAGAAAGCTTCTGACATAGACATCAGAAGGGGGAAGAAAGAGTGCCCCCTGCTAGTCTTTAGCAGGAAGTTATATAGCTACTAGCAGGTTGCTAGTTAGAGAAAGGAAATGTCTCAAAACTCAGAGACTGGCACCAGGCCCCTTACCCACAACATTCATTTTGAGATAACATTGGCACAAGGTGAGTTGTCCCAGGCCATAAAGTGATTGGCATGAATCTTGGAAGAAAGGCAAGCAAATACCTAGCAAATTCTAAGCAAATACATAGTCTCATTAACATAGCTTAAGAGAATATTTACATGAATAAAACATACTGGTTCTGAGCCTTAGGCAAACCTACTTGAAGAAAGACAGAGTCTAGGGTAAATATAGTTCATTAACATAACTTAAGAAAAATATTTCCATAAGAAAAACGCATTGGTTACCTCAAGGTTTGAAAAAAGTTGAGTTCAGGTGGAACCAGGTGTCGTCGTGGCAACACAGAATTTTAAAGGAACTCTTTCAATTTTGTATAGAGAAAGGAAAAAAATCTGACTTGTGTAGTTTGTTTCCTCCTACCACTTAAGAGAGAGATAAAAGACGTTTGACATTTGCAGCCTATTTCCTCCATTTGGAGACCCCTAGCCTTCCTACCTGCTACCCTCTCACACATGCCTCTGGCCAGAATTGGTCCTGGTTACTGGGAATATCAGGGTCTTCAGTGGGAATAAAGGGATCTGCCCCTGGTAGGGTATAAGGTGTCAAAAGATGGAGGCCCAAGTAGTAAGTGCTTCAGGGGGAAGGGAAGAGCAGCATTTGGCAGGAGCTCAGGGCTGGGGAGGTACTTCACACTGGTATGAATGAGGGAAGCTTGCATGGAGGAAGTGGCATTTGCCAGTCTTGGATGAATGGTGAAGAAAACAGAATAAGCAAATGTATGTAAATGATCACAACTCTAGGATTATAGTGTACTGTGCTGTGCTTAGTCATTCAGTCATGTCTGACTCTTTGTAACCCTATCGACTGTAGCCTGCCAGACTCCTCTGTCCATGGTGATTCTCCAGTCAAGAATACTGGAGTGGGTTGCCATGCCCTCCTCCAGGGGATCTTTCCAACCCAGGGATCGAACTCAGGTCTCCCGCATTGCAGGCAGATTCTTTACCACCAGGGAAAGAATTTTCTGAGCCATCAGGGAAACCCATAATATACTGGGGGGAAAAAAAAAAAAAAAATTTTTTTTCTGGTGTACTGTGGGCCTCATTAAGCCACCAAAGGTCAGTATGGAAGAAAATATTCGGTCTGGTTTGTGTACTTTTCTGCTATTTGACCCTATTGTTGCAGGAAGGGGGACCCCTTCCAGGGCCCAAAACTGGGCTCTTGCCTAACACTCGGAAATGAATTGTCCAAGGAGACACATCTACTGACAAAGCAAGAGATTTTATTGGGAAAGGGCACCCGGGTGGAGGGCTGTAGGGTAAGAGAACCCAGGAGAACAGCTCTGCCCCGTGGCTTGCAGTCTTGGGTTTTATGGTGATGGGGTTAGTTTCCGGGTGGTCTTTGGCCAATCACTCTAATTCAGAGTCTTTCCTGGTGGTGCACGCATCGCTCAGCCAAGATGGATGCTAGCGAGGATTCTTGGAAGTGGACGAATACACGGCGTCTCCTTTTGGGAGAAAGACTTCAGAGAGACTTGTAGCCAGGTAGCCAGTTGCCTAGTTTTATAAAAAGTAAGGTTGCAGTTACTAACTTCCAGCAGACATTGTTTTGAGAATGGTGGCATCCAAGCCTGACACGACTCAGCAACTAGGCAACTCTTCCATTTGGTGGTGGCTTATTAGTTCCGTATTCCTTATCAGTATCTCCTGTCATAAAACAACTCATGCAAATGGTTACTATGGTGCCTGGCCAGGGTGGGCAGTTTGAATCAGTGTGCTTCCCCTAACACTATGGTTGGCTTGGTTTCCTTCTCCTATTATAAACTAATGATATAAACTAGTGATATAAACTAATTTTAGAAAGTAATATCGCTACTGTATAGCACACAGAACTCTACTCAATGTTCTGTAGTGACCTAAATGGGAAGGAAATCGAGAGAAGAGTGGGTGTATGTGTATATATGACTGATTCAGTTTGCTGTACAGCAGAAACTGACACAACGTTGTAAAGCAACTATACTCCAATAAAAATAAATTTAAAAATAAAAAAATAATATTGAGTTAAACAAAAGAAAAAATACAGGACTTCCCTGGTAGTCCAATGATTCAGACTTCACACTTCCTCTGCAAAGGGCGTGGGTTCATTCCCTGGTTGGGAAACTAAGATCCCATATGCCATGAGGCCAGGCCAAAAAAAAAAAGAAAAGAAAAAATATAAATTAAATATAATATCAATACTCCTGAGCACTAAATAAATTAACACTATTTAAATTTTGATGTAATTTCTTTCAGTCATACACATATTTTTTTCCAAAAATGCAATGGTAATATTCATTTCCATTCATTCAAGTATTTGTGATGTCCCTCTCCCAGGACACACAGGGAACAAGATAGACAGGGCCCCAACCCTCCTTAGAATCTAGTGGGAACAGAAACTGTAAACACATCATTGTAATGCAGTGTCATCGATTCTGTGCTCAAAGTACAGGGTACTAGGTTGGGGCAGCAGGTACGATAGCTACCTTGTGAAGATCTATAGGGTTATGGAAGGCTTCTTAGAGAATGTGATAGCAAAGAAAGAGACTTGAAGAAGAAATAGAGATTAGCTTTGAACAAGTTCATTGGTGTCCTTAATATAGGTCTTTTCATTTTGTTTTTGGATGGCAAAGACCAAGATAAGACAAGGAGTTGAGGAGTCCAGGAGAAAACAGAGGCTGTCAGTGTGTGATGACCCCCTTCATGAAAATTGAGATGAGACAGAGAGAGACATGGTTGTAAGAGGATTTTGTTTTAGCCACACATTCCAGGAAACAAACTCACTCAGAAGGACAATGCAATAGTGGAGTGCAGTTTATTACACCGGCGGGCCCAAGGCAGAGTCTCCTCTTAGCCAAGGACCCCGACGAGTTTTTGTGAAAACCTTATATACCCTAAGTGTACGTGCCCAAACCCACCTCCCCAAATTCCCTGAAACTAGTCTGAACAAAGGAAAAGAAAGATACAATCAAAGTTAACCTGTGATTCGTATGCCTTAAGCCTAGGTAGTTAACAGTGGACAATTATCAATAGGCCTGTGGTCATAGCCCAGTAAGCATAATAGAATGTATGATTCTATTCAGTTACACAGATAATTAGGGTATTCTTTTAGGCATGGAAAATCTAGGTATGAGCCCTGGGACTCTTCCTTCCGAGGGTTTGGTTTTCCAGTTGGTATATCGTTTCCATAGATACTGGGCATATAGCTCAAGTCCACAGTCCTGCCCAAGATGGAGTCCTGCCTTCAAGATGGAGCCTGTTCTATTTCCTCCTTCAATATAAGTTGAAAGCGGGGGTTGTTTTGAAAATTTGAGTCTTCAGTATTTTAAGTGTGGATGAGAAAGAGTGGTTGAATATATACATAGACAATAACTAGAAAACTTTGTGAGGAATTCCTTAAGCAAAGGCAAGAAGAAGAGGCCCAGAACCTGAGAGGAGGGAGTAATCATGGCAAGGGAAGAAGGAGAAGACAAGGAAGATGGACCATGGGCCCACGTTCATGGAACTGTTTAAAGACACTGTTAGTCCTGCAGAGCCCTGTTAAATGTTGCTAGCTTCTTTGTAGTTTGACGAAGATATTATATTTAACAATTCAACCCCACCAGTGATTTTTTATATCTATAGCAGGGGGATCCAATGCTAAATTTTCCAGAAACTCTTTGGAATGACATGTAGAATGCTAGCTGCTGGTGATCTCTGTTCTCTTCCTCCTATCCCCCTCAGCCCACCCCATCAAGTTAACTGTGCTTGTACACAGGAAACTTCTAAAGATGGGATGACTAGGGTCTACAAGTCATTAGTGACGAATGTCTGCAAAGAAATGTCATGTTACAGTGACTTCCCTTTCCAAGAAGATTATCCTAATTTCATGAACCATGAAAAATTTTGGAACTACCTCCAAGAGTTTGCTGAGCACTTTGACCTTCTGAAATACATTCAGTTTAAGGTAAGATGGCTTGGGTTATGGAAGGTTAATGAATAGGGGCTGGCCCATTCACCAATCTAATTCAAATGGGATGCCTAAGAAAACTTCTTCTTAATTTTCTCTCTATATGAATAAGGCAGATAAAAATCCTGCTGTTCATGTTTTACTGAAGTCACTAAAATACTGAATTTCCTGGTTCTTTTTCTAAATCCAAAGTCTCATTCAGGATGAAATTTAGAATTTTTTTCAGAGGAAAGGAAAACTGGATTTTATTCATGAAACCCATTGGAAAGAAATAACTAGAAGTCTGAGCCACAGAAATTATAATGGGTCAAAACTCATTTTCCTAAATTTTTCCAACATTCAATATTTTAACTCGTCTTCTTCTCACCAGAAATAAAAACTGAATGTTTCTTCCTTGCAGTGAAATCATTCGGATGTTTTGGGTCCTAATCTTTATGACCACTTTTGAGACTTTGCACAAGTTATTTAACTTCTCAAGGGAGAAGATAAACCAATATTGAAAGGCCTTCTAACATGAGACTTACTAGACCCACTTGAAATAACAAACACGGTTACCATACAGTCATTGCATGAAGTCCCGAGATGACTGGTGGAAAACGAGTGTCTGTCTTTTGCTTTCAGACCACCGTGTGCAGCATAACAAAGCGTCCTGACTTCTCTGAAACTGGTCAATGGGATGTTGTCACAGAGACAGAGGGGAGGCAGGACAGAGCTGTCTTTGATGCTGTCATGGTTTGCACTGGACATTTCCTGAATCCCCGTTTACCTCTGGAGTCATTTCCTGGTGAGTCATTTCTACATGAAACCATGCCTGCTCTTCCAGGTTCTATGGGAAGTTACTGATTTGTAATTGGAAAAACTTTCTCATGATTCTAGACAACTTTATGTTTACCCTCAGAAATAATATGTACCAAATAACTTTGAAAGACTGAAGTACTATACAGGTGTCAGGGTTTTTTATGTACTTATAAATATAAATGCTGATGTTATCATTTAAGTTTTATCATGCCTATCTGATTCAAGTTTAGTGATCACATAGGGCTCAAAACCATCAGATCTGTCATGAAAAAGGATAGGATTTGAATTTTATCATTAAATTACAGGTCATTTGAATCAGAAGTGAACTGAAATTCAATAACTTAAAAGAAGTGACAGTATAAGGAAATTTGAGAGAATTTTTTTTAGGAACTAGCCCAGAAATGATACATATAAAGAAATATTGTCACCCTTCAAGATAATCATTTCAGACTTCCCAAGTGGTCCAGTGGTTGGGAATCTGCCTGCCAAAGCAGGGGAACGGATTTGATCCCTGCTCCAGGAATAGCCCATGTGCTGCAGGGCAACTAAAAGCCCACACACCACAACTACTGAAGCCCATCCATCTAGAGCCCAGGCTCCGCAACACGTGAAGCCACTGCAATGAGAAGCCTGCGCACTGCATCTAGATAGAAGATAGTACACTCTCACCGCAACTAGAGAAAGCCCACCTGCAGCAGTGAAGACCCAGCACAGCCAAAAATAAAAGTAATTAATTTTTTAAAAAATCATCACAATAATAATCCATCCACCTCCTAAACTATCCACACAAAGCAGTTCTAGAAATTCCCCTTTGTAAATGCTTTTGATTCAATAGCACATTCTTTTTAATATACTCACAATTGGCAAAACTCCATCTTTTGAGGTCAAATGAGGATTACTAAAATGTAGCAAAACTACTCTTCTTCTGTTACTTATAAGTGGCCCTAAAGGCAGTGGAGTATGAATTTTTGAAACTTCTCTGAGGAATGAAAAGAACTTTTAGGAAAGGAAGATGTAAAGAACAAAGTTTGCCAGCCTTAGCCAATAAAATATGAAATAAATCTGATGAACATAATCTCAAATTAACAAGATATTCTATTTTTTTAAATATTTTAGGGGTCGAGGGAGACTTCAATATATAATTTTGCAAAGAAGCAATGTTGTAAATTGTGGGCCAGCTTCAGGCTTGCTGTTAATCTAAGGGCTAAACAGACAATCACCTGGTACTAAAGGAATATATAACTGACTCATAACAATGTTTCTATGGGGAAAACTTTAATGACCTCAGAGAGGTAGGGGAGGAATTATTATAAGAGAAATATTGAGGCCCCCCTCTATTTTGCCCTAAAACCCAGTATTGGCAAAGGAAAAAACTCACACATACAGATTTTAGAGACTTATCCTGAGGGGGCTTTTGGTTTATGACCAGACTTTAGAAGAGTCTGTTGCATGGGACAGCAAGAAAGATAATCCCAATTTCCTCCATGTTTCCAGAGTGAGGTACCTTGGTGAGTGGATATGGTGTAAGGTTTCTGGGAAGTTCCAGTTTGCCGAGTCAGACACAACTCAGCGACCAAACAATAACAACAATGGTTCCCTGCAGACAATGGCCCTGGATAAGTAGCATTTAGCATAATGGTTATGAACAAAGTTCTGGATCCAGACCCTGGTGCTCTTTGCATAATCTTGGATAAACATAACCTGCCTAAGCCTCAGCAAAGTGGAAATACAAATTCCTATTTCAGAATATTGATGAGGATTAAATGTGAAATACTATGAAATATAGCCCCAAAGGAAAAAATAACCCAAAATATTGCACATAGTTGGTGAACGGCAGGCAGAAACAGAATGTAAATCTGTTTCCTGTATGAAGATTCTATGATTTGACACTGATACAACAGGGCCTCCTCATACTTGGGCTAGACCAATACAACCATGAGACCCTAAAATCTAATAAATAATTTTGGCTCCTTCTTGGGTCCTTCAAAACATTATATGACAAACATGATTGTTTCCCAGAACATTGGCTTGCTTTATTACTGTTGTTGCTTTTGTTTTATATATTTTAAAATACCAAAGGGGAAAAAAGGGGGTGGGATGAATTGGGAGATTAAAATGGACATATATACACTATTGATACTATATATTAAATAGATAACTAATGAGAACCTACTGCATAGCTCAGGGAACCCTCCTCTTTCTCTATGCTCTGTGGTGACTTAAATGGGAAGGAAATCCAAAAAGGAGGGGTATATGTACATGTTTAGCCGATTTGGGTTTCCCAGGTGACACTAGCGGTAAAGAACCCGCCTGCAAGTGCAGGAGACGTAAGAGACATGGGTTCTATCCCTGGGTCAGGAAGATCCCCGGAGGAAGGCATGGCAACCCACTCCAGTATTCTTGCCTGGGAAGTTCCATGGACAGAGGAGCCTAGCGGGCTACATACAGTTCATGGGGCAACTGAGCGACTTTCACATGACATGACATAGCTGATTCACTTTGCTGTAATGTAGAAACTAACAACATTGTAAAGCAACTATACTCCAATAAAAATCTTTACAAACAAAATTTAAAAATAAAACAGTATAACACAGAGCCCACAATAAACTCTCTGTAAACAACAGCTACTACTTTATGAATCATGACCTTTTTTGTAAGTTATTATCCACTATCTGAAAATTGCTTGAAAGAAACCTGTGATTCCCCAGATTAAGAAGTGTTTCTCCCTCTTAGTTAAGTTATAACCCTGGCCTCAGTTATAACCTCAGAGAGCTGAATCCTCCCAGAGCCCACACAGGAATCACAGGACAGGGAGCACAAAGTCCAGTTCTGCAGGTCACCACTCATCATTCTTCTCTCTCCCACACTCAGAAGTTGTGTAAGAGTGACTCTTTAAATACTAGTTACAGATTAATGATCACAAATGCCTAGTTATACTTAATCAAGTATTAACAAATGTCATCGAACTTTGTCAGTGGTGTACATGGACTTCAAATGCCTGGTCTTCCTTCTCCTAAGGTAGTAGCTAAGCATTTTCTAACACATAACATTAGGGGGATAAGTATAAGATGAATAAACCACAGTAGCAAAGTACTCCAGAGATATTTGGTGACAAGGCAAACCAAGCCTTACACCCCTGGGCAGACCCCCTTTTTCTGAATTAGTAGTTTTGATTTACCAAATAGATTCCTTTGGAGGGAAGGGCAATGCATTATTGACATAATCATTGATTTAGAATTACCTATGCATGCTACACTTTTTCTTGGGTGCCCTACTCAAATAGGCAGTTATGGAGAATCTATTATTTGAAAAGCATTGTGTTAGGTACATACAAAATCTATGAACCAAGGTCGAGCCTTCAGCAAGCTTCTCTCCAGCCAAACCCCAGTAAATGGATTGAAGCCCCACTCCCTAATGCATTTGGGGCACAGGCTTTTCCCTCTTCTTGAAACTATCTAGTGCTTCCCTTTTCAAATTCCTAATCATCTTTCTAATGGCATTCTTTGGAAAAAAAATTCACCTCCTCCAGGATGCCTGCCCTGGTTCAGTCCAGGCTGATGCCCCATTGGAGCCATTATAACACCTCCTGTTCTGTGAAGCAGTATAGTAGCATGCTTGTCAGCCAAGCTCCAGGGGCAGATGACTCCAGGGGCCTGACTTCTCCAGGCACTGCTACTTACTGTATGGCCTTGAGCAAGTTGCTTAACCTCTGTGTCTTTTTCTCAGCATTAGTAAAACTGAATCATAATATTGTTCACCTTGTAGGGTTGTTGTGAGGTTTAAATTAATTAACATATATAAAGTCCTTAGCAGAGTGTCTGGGACTTGCTAGTAAGGGCTGAGTAAATGTTAGTTGCTGCTGCTGCTGCTAAGTCGCTTTAGTCGTGTCCAACTCTGTGCGATCCCAGAGATGGCAGCCTGTTAGTTAGCTATTGTCTGTTTACCTATTTCTTGCTCAAGGATGAAGTCCTTGAGCTTAGAGACTGCCTTTTATCCTCACATCTCCTAAGCCTAAAACAGGAAACAGTGCCTTGAGTTGTACAATGTTGAAAGTAAAGGTCGTGTAAGGTACAGTTATTAACCAATTGTGTTTTGTCTCGTAATATGCCTGCAGGACTCATCTGTGGGGCTTGTCCTTCTCCCGCCCTTGGTTGCAATTGCAGGCCATTCCCACCAATTTTATGCTCACTCTCAAATAATAAAAAGTCCTCTGTCATCTTTTTTTTTTTTTGTCTTTGCCACACAGCATGCAGAATCTTAGTTCCTTAACCAGGGGCAGGGATCAAACCCATGCCCCCTGTTGTGGAAGCACAGAGTCCTAAGCACTGGACCTCCAGGGATTTCCCCCAACTTCTCATTTTTATAACTGAAATATTCTATGTTGTGTAATAGTAAAAACTTGCAGTTACCTGTAATGGTGAGAGGTTTCTCCCCTTCCTCAGCCGGTGCCTGCTTTGTGCTGACTGCGGCCATAGGAAAAAGATAGTGTACTTGGCTACTCTCTTCCTCTGACTGTTCCCTCTGTTCCTCTCTGACTCTCTTCCTCCTGCAAGTCCTTTGCCCACCTGCTCCAGTCTCTGGCACTTCCAGAATTGAAGTCAGGGGAAGGACATGAAGAAGTACAGGGGCAGGAAAGTTTTTTATTGACCGGCACCAATGAGGTGCTAGTTCTCTCAGGCCTCGGGGGTGTTTAAGATCCATGCTTTGTGGGGTTCTCTCCAAGGCTCTGCTCCAGAGACTAGCCAGCCCCACTACTAGGGATCTCTCAGTGCAGCCCCTGTTAATAGACCAAGCACTCTGGGGCTGCCCAGTTGACAAGTCCTTCAACCCTAGCTCCTCCCCAGGTCATCTGCATACAAACTAGGTTAAGGTCTCATTGCCAGTCCAGATGGCTACCATGTGCAAAGTCCCTTTAAACTGTCATCAGACAGGCTCTCTCCTACATAGCTTCGTCTGGTCCACAGGAAACATGCATTCCACACTGTCAGCAGTTAAATGAAAAACCTGCTACCAGCAAGTTTTTCCACCACCCCTTGCAGGCAATTGCTGTCACGACCTGTCAAACGTAGGCCACACACCATTCTCTGTGCTCCATAGATTCCAAGGGTCGAGGTCACACAGGGGTCTCCCGGAAGCTCCTCAAATCTGGCTTCATGTCAAGGGGACCAAAAATGCAACAGCGCTTTAAATCCTTTCCTGAAAGTCTCCTGTTTCCAACCTCTGGCCACTTCGACTCAATCCTTGAAAGTGAGTAAGGGGCTAAGGATGACAGAACTGGTCTGCATACACCTTTGCAAATTCTGCCTAGCTGGTTTAGCAGGGCCCTAGAAATGTGGCAACTATTGCATTTAGTTTTCAGCTTTGGGGTCCTCAGCAGGCAAAGACTCCCAATTAAAATACTGTGTTTTATATAGTAGCTCTTCAATAAATGTAATTGAGTAAATGAATGAATCAGTGACTGGAGATTGATAAGGTGAGACAGTTTTCATCTTTTTACATGAAAATTGCAAAAGTACTTGAAGTATTAGGGTGAGAGGCTGAGGAGTCCTCTAAAGTGCAGAGCCCCCCTTTCTGATTCTTTGTCGTCTTACCGATCAGTGGGTCTGAAGGTCGCTGGCCCCATAGCTCTTGTTCCCTCTGCCACCTCTCGTAATTTCCATTGTTGCATCTGTGACCACTGACCCTTTATAGCTGGTCCCCAAGAAGGGTCCTCCTGCCTGATGTTGCTTGGAGCCTAGAGACCAAATTCGGTTCAGAAGCACAGGAGGCTTTACTCTTTGATTGGAGAATGGAGAGGAGTGCCATCTGGCTGTAGAGAATAGCTCTCCTGGAACGATCGTGGGCGGGGCTGCTTTGTAGCGTTCTGTAGCGGGGAGGGGGCGGAGTTCTTGCCAGACAGGTGCAGGCGTGATGTTCAGGCTCCAGCTCCAGATTGCAGGGCAGAGCAGCGTTCCCGCAGAAGGCCCACCACCGCCAACATTTCGAATTCAGTGACGTCCACACACTTCTGCATACACCCCGGTGCTGAGGAATCTGTACAGTTTAGGAGTGTGTTAGTCACTCGGTCATGTCCAACTCTGTGTGACCCTCTGGACTGCAGCCCACCAGGCTCCTCTGGCCATGGGATTCTCCAGGCAGGAATACTGGAGTGGGGTGCCATGCCCTCCTCCAGGAGATCTTCCAGACCCAGGGATGGAACCGGGGTCTCCCACATTGCAGGCAGATTCTTTACTGTCTGAGCCACTGGGGAAACCATTTTCATACTAGGAGCTCAGGTCTAAAGGGCCAGGTGTGAGGCCTCTGCATGTGGCACCCTGTGAGCAAGTGACACTAGACTGAGCATAAAGGAGAAGAAAACAAGATTAGACTTTATCACCCAGAATGGGCTCTGCCAACCACACATCCCTCCTCTGTCTTTTGTCCTGTTCCTCATCCTTGAGGGGTATTAGGGGCTCAGGTCTGTCTTCTGTGATTCCGTTCAGTTCAGTTCAGTCACTCAGTCGTGTCCGACTCTCTGCGACCCCATGAATCACAGCACGCCAGGCCTCCCTGTCCATCACCATCTCCCGGAGTTCACTCAAACTCGAGTCCATCGAGTTGGTGATGCCATCCAGCCATCTCATCCTCTGTTGTCCCCTTCTCCTCCTGCCCCCAATCCCTTCCAGCATCAGAGTCTTTTCCAGTGAGTCAACTCTTCACATGAGGTGGCCAAAGTACTGGAGTTTCAGCTTTAGCGTCATTCCTTCCAAAGAACACCCAGAGATCTCCTTTAGGATGGACTGGTTGGATCTCCTTGCAGTCCAAGGGACTCTCAAGAGTCTTTTCCAACACCACAGTTCAAAACCATCAATTCTTCGGCGCTCAGCCTTCTTCACAGTCCAACTCTCACATCCATACATGACCACTGGAAAAACCATAGCCTTGACTAGATGGACCTTTGTTGGCAAAGTAATGTCTCTGCTTTTGAATATGCTATCTAGGTTGGTCATAACTTTCCTTCCAAGGAGTAAGCATCTTTTAATTTCATGGCTGCAGTCACCATCTGCAGTGATTTTGAAGCCCAAAAAAATTGCTTCCTGTTAATTCCAGGCATCCCCACAACCCTGAGTGGAGGACCAGAGCATCTTCCCAGCTGCCTTTAGATGTGTTGATGGTCACCAGGCTTCAACCCTAACTGTTCGTATCACTGAGTGACAGTTTGTCTAACCTTTTGGAGACAGAGGACACCAGACAATTTAACATACATGGCCCAAGTATTAGCAAGAGCAAATCTTTCCTAAAAATGCAAGTATCTAGGTCTTTTGCCTGTAGGCAAGCATCCCCCAATGTGGAGGCTCACTGCTGTTGCCTGTTTTCCTGGCCACACTTTGTTTTCCGGAAGAGAAGCTTCAGGTCAGAGAGGTTCAATTGAGTAGTCGGGGGCGGCGGGGGGGTTGTTGCCCTGGGGTGTCCTTCCACAGGTTGGGGCTCAGGAACCTCTTCACTCAAGGGTGATGTGCCCAGGGGGTAAACCCTGCAACTTCAGGGTAGAGTGTGGGTGTTAGGATCACCAAGTGGGGTCTCTTCCACTTAGAACTCAGCTGGTCTTCCAGGTTTTTAGGTGCACCCAGTCTCTTAACCAAAATGGGTAGAGAGCAAGGACAGGGGGTGGGGTAATCACTTGGTTACCTACCTGGGGGGCATACTAGAGTTGTTCCATTTCAAGTTAAGGTTTCCCTTCTTTGGGGCGGGGGTGGGGGGGTGGGGTGGGTGGTCAGTGGGGTAGTGGGTGGGTCTACCACACATGAGTTCAAATGCACTTAACTCTAACTTATCCCTTGGGGCTAACCACATAGGGAGTGGGCAATTGGAAGCTACCTAATCCAGTTTTCTTGAGCTTCCTGACACAGCTTGGCTAAGGCCCATTTCAAGCTCTGTTTAGATCTTTCTACCCTCTCCAACAATTAAGGCCTCCAAGCTAAAAGCAGGATCTACCCATGGCACTCATTATCCCTTTCATCATTTGAGACACAGTACTGGATCATTATTGCTTAGAAAGGACCCTGGGAGCCCAAACCTAGGAATTATTTCTGTTAATAACGCTTCTGTGTGTGTATGCTCAGTTGTTCAGTCATATCTGACTCTTTGCAGGCCCAGGGACTGAAGCCCGCCAGGCTCTTCTGTCCATGGAATTTTCCAGATAAGAATACTGGAGCGGGTTGCCATTTCCTACTCCAGGGGACCTTCCTGACCCAGTGATCGAACCCACGTCTCTTGCCTCCTGCATTAGCAGGGGGATTCTTTACCACTAGTGCCACCTGGGGAGCCCTAATAATGCTTCTATCCACCCAGAAAAAGAGTCTGCTTGCACCAAGAGATACCTGAAATTGCTGGGTACTCTCGCCATGGCAGTGAAATCAGCTTGCCAGTCTTCCCCAGGATATGTTCCTCTGGTCTGAACAGACCTGATCTGGAGACCTCTGAGAGGTCTGGTGTTGGGGTTGTTCATTGTGCAGATGGGGCAGGTCTCAACTATCTGACTGATTATACTTCTCGTGCCAGAAGTGACCATGAACTCAGAGAACCAATTATATACCCAGAGTGAGTTACTTGATGAGCCCCCCTGAAGATTGACAAGCTGCAGTTTGGGAAAAGAACTATTGCCTGTGTTCATTACCTAGCTACCCATGGCCTCCTAGATCTCTAGTGAATCCCCATTTCCAGGTGTGTCTAATTCTTCCTTTGTGCAGACTGAGGAATAATTGGATGGATCTGGCCTTTGAGGTATGGGGATGTGGGGGGATAGTTGCCAGGTTATTGGTTCTGGGGCCGCCCTTTGGGCAATTGCACTCGTCTTGTTGTTTCCCTTTATTGCCTCTGCATTCTTCTCTTGGTGACCTCTACAGTGAACCACTGCCACGTTTTTTGGAAGCTATACTGCTTCAATATGCTTAAGCCATTTTCACCTGTTTATTCTCTGCAGCAGACATGCCTTTCCTTCCAAATAGCCCCATGCGTGTAGAATGGCATACACATCCTGGGATTCTGTGTGAACATCAAAGATCTTCCCCATCCCAAAGGCTCCAGCAAGGCCTTTTTAACAGAAGTCCCTGGGGTAGGCTTCTCGCCTCTAAGACATAGGCCTGGGAGGTCTCTGCTCATCCTGCCAGGCTTTTTCCTTCTCTCATAAAACTGCTCCTGTCCATGAATCATTCCTCTTTGGCATGTGGGAGATGCTCATTTCTTAGGTCAGGACAACTGGAATAGATCATGTCTTCTATATAATAGTGCTCCAGGGGCCCTGTTTCTGTGGGTAGCAGGATTTAGCCTGTCAGTTTTTTATGGAAACCACTGGATTGTCTAAAAGCATAGCCTGAACTTGAATTGACTTTCTGGGGACTAGCCAAAGTCTAAATCTGGTATGGAGTTCATATAGTGATCAGCTGACCAAATGTTAACTTCTCAGCTTCCTTTAGCCAGGTTGTAGTAGCTGCCACTGCTGGGAGGCAAGAAAGCCACCTCTTAGCAGTTTGATCTAATTGTTTAGAGATATAAGCAACCACCTGAGTAAGGGGTCCCCAGTTTTTGAGCAAATACCCCAAAGATGATTCCCTTTATCTTATGAATGTAAAGGTCAAAGAGTTTAGCTAAATTTTAGAGAGCCAGAACAGGGGCCTGAAGTAATTGCATTTTCAGTTCTTGAAAGGTCTTTTTACATTCTGAATTGCATTAAAAAAAATCATCCTTTCTTTTTAATTTTTCATAGAGTCCCAGCTATTAGACCACAGTTAGGAATCCAGACGTGGCAAAACCCAGCCATCCCCGGACAAACCCCTAAGCTGTCTTCTAGTTTTAGGAGGGGCGAGGCTGCCAATGCTTTCTACACTTCTCTTACCTTCTGTAGGAATGAAGCCTAGGTAGGTCACCCTAGTGTGTGGTATTTGAGCCTTTTTCTTGGATACCTTATATCTTTTATCCCCCAGATGGTTCAAGGTGGTTACAGTATTTTTATCAAAGGCCTCCTCAGTAGGGCTGACGATCAGAATTTTGTCTACATTGGAGGAGGCTTGGTGTAGATCTTTTAGGTCTTTAGTTAAAGTCCATCCAAAGATGGTGGAGGAATTTTTGACCCTTTAAGGCAGGACTGCCTAGCAGTATTATTGTTTTCAATACATGTAAAGCATCTTTTAAATCTGATACAGAATTCCAGGTCCCAGGGGACAGTATAGTAACCAGCAGTGTGTAGTATTAAAGACTACTAGATGTATATCCTCGGTGGCTTCACTGATTACCCTGAGAGTCCTGTACCATATGTTATTTCCCACTGGGTGTCTTTATGAGTAGAATGGAGGTATTATATGCTGCTATACATGTTCTAATAAGGCCCTGGACAGTTAGGCCATGTGACAGGGCAGTACGGAACAAGACTTCCCAATGGAGGGGGTTCTGTTTTCTATTTGGCCATTTATATACACATTTTAGATGGATTATCATGAAACTGGCTCCTGCAGCTTATCCTACCCATCCCTGGGCTCAGACCTCAGATTTACTTCAAGGAGATTAACTTGCTCTGTCTGGGAAAGTTTGTCATCAGTCATTATTAACATTATTATCTTGTGCCCTTTGTCTAAGGGGACACCAATCTCCAATTTGTTTCCCATTAGGTGTATAGTAGCCCCCAATTTATTAAGATATCCCTTCCTGGCAGGAGTATGGGGTGTGTGGGAACACACATGAAGGAGTGGCTGAGCCTATGTTTGCCCACTTTACATTCTGATGGTCCTATGAATATCCATTCGTGAGCCTTTACTGACAGCCCCATAATTCTACATGTCTTGTGACTGAGTGTTCCTGATTTGATGTTCAGAACTGAGTAGGTAGAACCAGTGTCAACTAAGAATTTGACAGGCTTTCTCCCTCTGTCGAATGTCCACTGGGGCTCCTGGGGTCAGCTGGAGTGCCAGCTTAGCAGCTCCCTGCCCCCAACATTCTTTTGTCTGACATTCCCTTCCCATGACTCAAGATAAGTGGTAGTATAGATTTGGAGGCACTACCTGTAGCACCTGAAGGAATGCCAAAGATTTTCTGTTGACTCTTGATTGATTTCCCTAATCTTATTCCAATGCACAGGTTTCTTTCCTACAGAAACACTCCTGAGTCAGGGGGTGATACCCAGAAACTTCCAGTTCTGCAGAATGCACCCTAATGAGCTATCCTTCCATATGGCAGACATTTGGTTCCCCATAACTTAGATGTTCTGTTTTGGGTTTGTTTCAAACTATCAAGGGGAGCAGTTGAAGTGATTTGCTGGCACACAAATTCCACATGATTTGACATAAAAAGACTACAACTACTACTAAGACTTCCAGTTCAGGAAATTTGGAACCAGCACCCAACTGTTAATGGATTCCTCAAAAGACTAAAATGGGAGGTGTCAAAATGGCATGGACTCCAATCTAACTGGGGGTTAGACTGACCCTTTTGAGTCAGTCCCCAATAATATTCCTGCCCCAAATCATTCAAGCCAATAAGAACGAGACCAAGTTAGATCAAAAGCAAAAGTAAGTTTTATTCTCTCATCAGAGAATGGAGATGTGTGAGACTGTGCTCTCAAGAACATCTTTCCCCAACAGGCCTGCTTTATAGGTACCTCATCAGTAGGAAAGAGTGTGGAGTTCTTAAGGTCAGGCCCAGCCATGCTGCCCATGGCTCCAGATCGTGGTGCCAGGTGCAGCATCTCTGCCCATGGTACCCTGCCACCATCTCAAATTGAGGCATCCTGCACAGCACTTCTGCACATGTTCTGCTGAGCTAAAGGATGAGGCACAGCCTTTTCACACTAGGAACTCTAGTCTGAAATGCTGGGTACAAGGCCTCTGCACAGGATATCATATAATCAAGTGAAACTAGACTAAGTACAAAGGAAAAGAAAAAGGTTAGACTTTATTACTCAGATTCTACTTGTATTTCTTGGGAATTGTTAATGGACTTTGCCAGTGACAGCCACCACTGTAAATAGCTCTGCTTCCACTGTTACTACAATTCTTAGTTTTCTATGAACCCACAATTCATGTCTGTTATAGATGCCAATAAGATAACTACCAAAAAAAAAAAAAGATCAAGAGAAGAAATATTTGGTAGCCCTTTTCATATACAGTATATAAATATCATAATAGTGATACTTCTATTGACAGTGTTTGGAGCTTGAAAGATCAGTGAGAAATACAAATATAAATAACAAAAGAACAAAGAATAAATAAGCATGCTGCTGCTGCTGCTAAGTTGCTTCAGTCGTGTTCGACTCTGTGCGACCCCATAGACGGCAGCCCACCAGGCTTCCCCGTCCCTGGGATTCTCCAGGCAAGAACACTGGAGTGGGTTGCCATTGCCTTCTCCAGTACATGAAAGTGAAAAGTGAAAGTGAAGTCGCTCAGTCGTGTCCGACTTTTTGCGACCCCATGGACTGCAGCCCACCAGGCTCCTCCGTCCATGGGATTTTCTAGGCAAAAGTACTGGAGTGAGGTGCCATTGCCTTCTCCGATAAATAAGCATACATTATAATAAAACAGTAAGTGTATGCGTGCATGCTCAGTTGTGTTCAACTCTTTTCAACGCCGGGAACTGTAGCACACCAGCTCCTCTTTCCATGAGATTTCCCAGGCAAGAATACTGGAGTGGGTTGCCATTTCTTCTCCAGGGATCTTTCCAACCCAGGGACTGCACCCAAGCTGGAAGGTGGATTCTTTACCACTGAGCCACCCAGAAAGCTCAATAAGTATGTGATAAAACACAAAGTAAAATAAGTGCTAAGTAACAAGCCTAAATAACACGAATAATTATTTACATGAAAACATGCTACAAAATTTCTTTTTGCAAAAAAGGAGTTTTAATTCAATCTGTAAATATGTTATTAATGTATTCATAAATCAATTCTGACAGAATATACTGATGGGTAAAATAAAGCATCAACAATTTATTGGGTTGTCCAGTAAGTTTGTTTGGGTTTTTCCATACAATCATACAGAAAAACCCAAATGAACTTGGCCAACCCAATGCTTCTTGTCTAGGATGTTCAGGGTCATGCATGAGATGTTTCTTATTATCGTCTACAGTAAGCTTGATTTCCCTAAGTAATTGCTTTCAAATGGAACACACAGAAATATTTAAGTTCTCCTATGTTTTTAACAAGACATGTTGTACTATACCAATATCTGGGCTTACAGTATCCAGTGGGCTAGCAGATGGTATACTGATTCTACTTCCTGCAACTGGCAGCAGAAGCAAAGGGCTGCCATGTTTCTGAGACGTCCCTTTTCCCAAAGATCCTATGCCTACCAATTAAAGGAGTTATAACTCTAGATATTTCTGATCCCTCCTTCCCCTCAGGAATCCATAAGTTTAAAGGCCAGATCCTACACAGCCAAGAGTACAAGATCCCAGCAGGCTTTCAGGACAAACGCGTCTTAGTGATCGGTCTTGGAAACACCGGAGGAGACATTGCAGTGGAGCTCAGTCGAACCGCAGCTCAGGTACACCATCTCTGAATCTGCACTCCCACCCCTAGCATCACTTCTGGCATCCGGAAGGTGGTATTCAAGGGTATAAAACAAACTGGCCAAAATATGTGGAAATTATGTGGAACTGCTGAATTCCACATTTGCTAAATTATGTGGAAACAGAGTAAATGGGAAAAGAAAACCTTGAAAATCCATAAAGCCTTTCGTGATGCATGCGTTACAGAACTGCACCATCTCCAAGAAGGGTCGAGGAGAACTGTATGGATGCCAAACCACTAGGCATTTTTCAGAGGCGCTCCTGGAACAAGGTCAAAGGGGCAAATTGCTCCGCCCACACCAACTGTCTTTCTTTTACACACTCTCAGTATTCCGGAAAAACTCCCACATACAGAGAAAGGGGAGTTTGGTTTCTGAACATCTCTTCAATTAGGAGCAGATTTATACTTTGTTTTGAGGTAAAAGCACCTCTTACTTTGCCCAAGATGTATACATAATGATTTTAGAAATCCCAAGCATAGGTTCACCAATTAGAAATCTACTCCACTTTATCATAAGTTATAGGACAATGATTAGATGTGGAAATAGTAGATTTTTATTTAATTCAGCTAATATTGCTATCTTAAAACTCACTTGAAATTCCATGTTATTTATGTAAAAAATTGCCAGATAAACAGCATGTATCTACTATTCTTTAAACATGATGAGAATATTTAACTGATACATAGATTAGTCAAAGTGATTTATGAAAACAATGACAGCGGTTGGAATAACTAGTCATTTGTAGGTAGTGTTAGTCACTCAGTCATGTCCTACTCTTTGCAACCCCATGGACTGTAGACCACCAGGCTCTTTTGTCCATGGAATTCTCTAGGCAAGAACACTGGAGCAGGCTGCCATTCCCTTCTCCAGGGTATCTGCCTGACCCAGGTATCTAACCTGGGTCTCCTGCATTGCTGGCAGATTCTTTACCAACTGAGTCACCAGGGAAGCCCAGTCATTTGTAGATCTGTGTACAAATTCACTAGTCCTCTGTTGTTATAAGACTAGAATGTTATAAAACCATTTGAAATATATTGAAGAAAAATACTACAAAATGATGTACATGTATTTAGCCTTCTTGCCTTGTTTTTAGGTACTTCTCAGTACTAGAACTGGTACCTGGGTTATCAACCGCTCTTCAGATGGGGGCTACCCACTTAATATGATGGTTACAAGAAGACACCATAATTTTATTGCACAAGTTCTGCCCTCCTGTATTCTGAAGTGGATTCAAGAGAGGCACCTCAATAAAAGATTTGACCATGCGAATTACGGACTAAATATTACTAAGGGGTATTTGATTATATTTTTAATTAATGGTAAAGTTATTTAATCAATATTTCTCATTCTCTTTAATTCAGAACTTAAAATGTTCAATAATTGTGACTTTGCCTTTGTTTATCCTTTTCTAAGCTTATTTTCTTAAGACAATGTCCATCAGTACCACAGGAGGTCTTGAATTAGGAGTATTCTCTGTCTGGTAGCAGACTAGTAAACGAAGAAAATGAAGGATGGAAACTTTATTTCCATCCTTATTTCCAGTTTGAAAATCAGGATTAAATTGGCCTTGAGTGTTCTCAGGTTGGCTACCATTCACAAGTAAATGAGAGCACCAGTGAGTACACATGGCCAGTTCTCACTGACCTTTAATAAATGTCCACACTGGCTGAATGATTAGAGGTATGAATTGCCAAAAGGAATTCCTAGAATTATATATATTAATATACATCTGTATAGACCTACACATTGGCAAGGAAAAAGAAAACCTTGGAAATGCATATAAAGTTGTGATTTTTATTAAATGCTTGACCCAAATAATTTTTTCTTTGGTAAGATGGCTTTCACTTATAGAAAAAAATGAATAACAATGAATGATTCAATATATAAATTTTATAGACATCATGTCTGCTGCAATTAGGTAGAATGATGCTCATAATGAAAATATGAAAATGTTCATAATGAAAATATGTTCACTATGAAAATCCATTAGTAAATAGATATAATTTTTTTAATTCAAAAAGTTTTTTGCAATTTCCTCTTTGCCAAATGTCAATCTTTTGAGGGTTGGGTGATGTGAGATCCAAAAATGATTATCAAATGGATTGTCATATACTTGATCCTGACATTGCTCCAGAAATTAATTCCAAGAGAGAGAGAATTTTAAACCCCACAGGAAACAATAGGTTTAGTCAATTTCTACATGCCTTCTACTGGGAGCAGGAAAACAAAACTTGTTATAGAAACAGCAAATGACAACTTGAGAACTGACACTTGCTGTCAAGTGACAACTTAAGAACAGACAACTTTGAATTAGACATTGGTCAATTTACTCCCTTGACTTGGCAGATAATTATTTTGAACTGACTAAATAAATCATTTGCTAGTGTCTCATAAATATAGCTACAGTGAATAATTTTCTCCTCTGTGTCAAAGGAAAAAACCAAAAAAGATTGTGAATGATGAGCTGCCAACCTGTATCCTCTGTGGGACAGTCACTATTAAAACCAGCGTGAAGGAGTTTACAGAAACCTCTGCTGTCTTTGAAGACGGGACAGTGGAAGAAAACATCGATGTTGTGATCTTCACTACAGGATACACATATTCTTTTCCCTTTTTTGAAGAGCCTCTCAAAACCCTTTGTACAAAGAAGATATTCCTATATAAGCTGGTCTTTCCCTCAAACCTAGAGAAGACAACATTAGCTATGATTGGCTTCATCAGCCTTACAGGATCCATCTTAGCAGGCACAGAGCTCCAAGCGCGATGGGCCACAAGAATATTCAAAGGTACCTGGACTCCACTTAAAGCCCAATGTGAACAACTGAGTCTTGAAATCAGTCCCTTGAAATTTATCTAAAATCCAACAAATGTGAGCTAAAGTACCATAAAATATCCCAAAAAAATTTAATGAAGAATTAATTTTGTATGTGACTGTGCTTGTATCACTAATGTGAGTGGAAAAAGAGGATTTGACTCTGTGGATAGGATAAATCTGGAGAACAGAATAATCACACTTCTCAGAGTAGCTGAGGAAGTACTCAGGATCCCATTTTATTCTGCTGTAGTCGAATCAAATCTAGTCTAGTCTATTTACTCCTGTCTTTCCATTTATCACTAGCAGTAGAGTTTTATATTGCCTCTTAAGAAATATATTGAGAGTAATATACCCTGTGAATAAAGTTGGGGTCTCAGAAGATAGTGACTTTTAAGAAATGCCCATAAAAACTGTAGACACTGGGCACTAACGGCTGTCAGTTATCACTGTCAGAACACAGGTGACAGAGTCAGGGCTGCCAGAGTCCAACCCCAGTCCAATCCCAACTCACTAGCTTTGCAAGAACCTCTTTAAATCTCAGCCCCTTTGTTAAAATGGGAATAATAAAACCTCTTTCATAAGGGTTTTGTAAAATGAATAATGTCTACAAAGCAATTAACACAGTACTTGGCACAGAGTAAATGCTCATTAACTGATAGCTGTCATTCTTACTTTTCCTATTGTTATCACACCTCTCCAGGGCAAGTTTTAGATTCGTAAGCATTGTAAAGAATTGGGTTTGTATTATTACATTTGTAAAAATATAAACAATAATCACAGTTGAGCCAATAATTTGTCCTTTAGCAGAATTCTGCCCTTAATAATAAAAATCACCAACAATTTATAAATACCATATAATACAGTATCAAGTAGTACTGACTTCTCTCACGCTGCACAAATGTAGTGTATATCAACTATATTTTAAAATGTTCTCCTAAATTGACAGACATGGTATTTTAATGGGGTGGTGGGGGGAGGTGGAGTGAAAGGAGGAGAAAGTGATTAGGAATCTCATTTATTTGTATTACACAAAAAATTCCATGGCCTTTTATTAAACTATCCAAATGTTTATTTAAGGCAAATTAAAGTGCTTTTATGGCATTTTCCAATTATATTAAAAACACAGAAGACTCTTAAGTACCTGGGTTTTTTGGGGCGGGGATTAATTATTTTTTTTAATTGGAGAATAATTGTTTTACAATGTTGTGTAGGTTCCGCCATACAACACTATGAGTCAGCCATACTCATACTATGAGTATACGTATATTCTCTCCCTCTTGAGCCTCCCTCCCACCCCCCCAACCCCATCCCACCCCTCTAGGTTGTCACAGAGCACCAAGATGAGTGCCAGTTTCCACTAGCAAATTCCCACTAGCAATCTACATTTTACATACGGTAATATATGTTTCAGTGCTATTCTCTCAATTCGTCCCACCCTCTTCCCCTGCTGTGTCCACAGCTCTGTTCTCTATGTGTCCCTATTCCTACTCCAAAAATAGTTTCATCGGTACCATTTTTCTAGATTCCATATATATGACTTAATATATGATATTTGTTTCTCTCTTTCTGACTTACTTCACTCTGTATAACAGGTTTCAGGTTCATCCACCTGGGTTGGGATGACCCCCTGGAGGAAGGCATGGCAATCCACTCCACTATTCTTGCCTGGAGAATCCTATGGATAGAGGAGCCTGGTGGGCTACAGTCCAAGGGTCACAAGAGTCAGACATGACTGAAGCAACTTAGCATGCACACATGCACCTCACTAGAACTGATGCAAAGTCATTCTTTTTCATGGCTGAGTAATATTCCATTGTATATATGTACCACAACTTCTGTATCCATTCATCTGCCAATGGACATCTAGTTTGCTTCCATGTCCTAGCTATGGTAAATAGTGCTGCAGTGAACATTGGGGTACATGGATACATGTGTCTTTTTGAATTATATTACCTGGGTTTTTAAAGTATTTTATAATGAGCTCAAAAATGCTTATGAGAATGATAGAGCTGACAAAACAAACCTTGATTAGACCACACCACAGTAGTGACTTCATGCATCTCCAGAGACCCTGCAAGAGACCAGGTACCACCAAGTTAAGTCTTTACAGCTTTATACAGGATACAATGATCCCAGTGGCAAGTACACTCCAGGGCTAAGTCAGAGCTTTCTCATGTAGATTCATAAGTACCCAGGTTAAGTGAGTTCAGAGAGGGATTTTACCTCCAGAAAATTATCCTCTGTGCTCTATTCCCATTCTGTACTGTGTGCTGTGCTAAGTCGCTCAGTCCTGTCTGACTCTTTGTGACCCTGGGGACTATAGCCTGCTAGGCTCCTCTGTCCATGAAGTTCTCCAGGCAAGAATACCAGAGTGGGTTGCCATGCCTTCCTCCAGGGAATCTTCCGACCCAGGGATCAAACCCACATCTCTTGTGGCTCCTGCATTGCAAGCAGATTCTTTACCACCTTGGGAAAGCCCCAATCCTATTCTAAGCTTCTGCAATCACATGTTCTGAGGTTGGAGCAGTGGGAGGCCAGAAATGAGGGGGAAGAGAACTCAAAGGAAGAACCACATGTGACTTTGGTGATGTTTCTGGCTTTTCTCACAGGACTCTGTAAGATACCACCATCTCAAAAACTGATGGCTGAGGCCATGAAGAAGGAGCAGCTCATAGAAAGGTATGAAATATACCCTGCTACAGGGAAAATTTACCATTATATTCCATTACAAAACATTTTTTTTCAATATAAAGGCCACTCCTAGGGAAGCAGTGGGGCAGGTTAGAAATAATTGCATTATGAGCCAAAAGAATATATTTTTAGTGCTAACTCTTCCACCAGCTAGATTTGTGGTCCAGTGGTTAAGACTCCATGCTTTCACTGCAGGGGGCATGAGTTCAGTCTCTGGTCAGGGAACTGAGATCCCTGCATGCCACACAGTGCTGTCAACAAAAAAAATTGATTTTTGGCTTTAGATGATGTGCCTGGTGGGGACATCAGGTCACCTCAGCAGAACACAGAACCTGGCCCTAGACAATGGCCATCCTTTGTTTACTTGGCCCCAAACCCTGTTCTCTTTGTTCTCCTACTTCTCAGGCTATTCTTTCTCTGTATTTACAAGTGTCTCTTCTTCCTCACTCCTAAACATTGGTGAACCCCAACCTTAATTCTCAAACCTCTTCTTACTTCTGTTAACACTAGTGGGTGACCTCCCCAGGCCTATAGCTTTAAATGACATCATGTACTCATGGCTCCCAAACTTGGGTCTTTAACCCAGATCTCTCCTTGGAACTCCAAATCCTAAACCAACTCCCTCTAGGTATCTCCACTTAGATAGGTAATAGGTATCTCAAAATTTTTAAAAAACATTTTATTTATGTATTTGGCTGCCTCAGGTCTTCACTGTGGCACACAGGATCTTCATTGCATCATATGAGATCTTTTGCTGTGGCACGTGGGCTTTGTTGCTCTGTGACTTGTGGTATCTTAGTTCCCTGACCAGGGACTGAACCCATGTCCCCTGCTTTGCAAGGCAGATTCTTAACCACTGGACCACCAGGGAAGTCCTGGTATCTCCAATTTAACATGTCTAGAAACTAACCACCAACCTCCACCTGCACATGGGCTACTCTGAGACTTTCCCCATCTCGGTCGATGGCTACTTATTGCAGTTGAACGTCAAAAACCTTGGAGTGATCTTTTCTCCTCTTTTTCTTTCACATCCTCAGCAAATACTGTTAACTCTTACCTTCAGATAAATTCAGAATCCAGACCCCTCTCACACCCTGGCTTCTAACCACCCCAGAACAGGCCACTGTGGTCTCTCACCAGGACAAATATACAAAAATCTATTATAAAATTTAAAATGTATCAAAACTTGCACACATAAACACAGATCATACATTGTGCCATTCACAAGCAAGAGAAATATAAACAAGTGTAAAGCATGCATGTGTGCTCAGTCACTCAGTCGTGTCTGACTCTTTGTGACCCCATAGACTGCATCCCTCCAGGCTCCTCTGTCCATGGGATTATCCCGGCAAGAATACTGGAGTGGGTTGTCATTTCCTCTTCTTGGGGATCTTCTCAACCCAGGGGTCAAACCCGTGTTTTCTGCATTGGCAGGCAGACTCTTTACCACTGAGCCACGTGGGAAGCCCAAACAGTGTAAAGATGCAGCGTTAAATCATAGCAGCATCAAATTACCTGTAGCACTACTGCAGTAGTTTCATTGCTCCCCTCCTTTGCTATTGTGATGAGCCCAGGTGTTTCACCTAGCTGCTTAGTATGTCATATGACACTAATCATCCCTGCATGAACAGTTCATCTCTCCAGCAAATTTCGTATCACAGTAAAAAGTGATCTCTCACATTCCTCATGTATTTTCCATCGTGATTAGTGCAATAATGTAAACCTTGAATCACAACACGGGACCCATTAGAGTGCCACAAGTGATGCTGGAAGTGCTCCCAAGAAGCAGGAAAAAGTCCCGAATTTACAAGAAAAAGCTGAATTGCTTGACATGTACTATAGACTGAGGTCTGCAGCTACAGTTGCCTGTCATTTCACAATAAATGAATTCAGCATAAGGACCATTATAAAAAAGAAAATTTGTGAAGCCATCACTGTACCTGTGCTAGCAGGCATGAAAACCTTGCACTTTTTCTGAAATACTTTTTTATCTTGTGTTGAAAATGCAGTTAGCATTTACCAACATGTATCTGTCTACTTTCTCTTGTTTAAAAAAAGAAAAAAAAAACTTAAAAAAATGGGGTTATAGAAGGTCAGCAAAGGGTGGGTTTGAGATGTTTGGGTGGGTTAAGTGGGCATTTTGACAACATGGCTTCTTCTTTGGCATGTTTAATTGTGATGTTTAACGGACATCCTTGCAGTTTAAGATGACACTTTTAAAATAAAATTCTCTCCTAATGATGACTTGAGCCCTGCCACTCATGGGAGAATCAGCAGAACCTGTAGGATCTTATTTGCAATTGACATTCTCTATTGTAATTTTGTTCCTGTTTATTTTTAAATTTTTCTTTTTGTTTCACTGGAAAGGAAAGATGATGCTCAGTTTTAAACGTTAAAAGTGTACAAGTTGCTTTGTTACAATAAAACTAAATGTGTACACACACAAAAAAAAAAGAAAATGCAGCTTTTATGTGTGTGCAGGATTGCTATAAGAAAGGCATACTTATAGACTTTTATAGATTTGAAAAATAGTGAAGTCATTATATGACAACTGAAAGCAAAAGAAACGTGCAGAAGTGTTTAATGCTAGAGAAGGATGGTTTCCTGATTTTAGAAAGCAGGGTCTTTAAAAAAAAGTCAAGATAACAGGAGGAGCAGCTTCTGTTGACCAAGAGGAAGCAGACAGAGTTCCAAGATGCCGTTAAGACAGTCACTGGAGAAAAAGGATATCTGCCTGAAACGGTGTTTAATGCAGACAAAAGTGCCCTATCCTGGGGATGGCGGATAGCAGAATGCCACAAAGGACATTTATTATTAAAGAGGAAAACTGAGCATGAGAATTTAAGGCAGGAAAGCATAGGCTAACTCTCCATTCATGTGTAAATGCAGTCGGGTTTATGGTCATGATAGTTGTTCAGTCGTGTCTGAACACACCTGCCAGGCTCCTCTATCCATGGAATTCTCCAGACAAGAATACTGGAGTAGGTTGCCATTCCTTTCTCAAGGGGGGATTCACAGTCACGACTGCCCTTAACTGTAAAACTGCTAACCCCCCAGCCTTGAAGGGAAAAGATAAATACCAGCTACCCATCTTTTCATTGTACAACAAGAAGGCGTGGACAATGACAACCCTTTTTCTGGATTAGTTCCTTCACTGCTCTGTCCCTAAAATCAGAAAGTACCTTGCCAATAAGTGACTGTCTTTAAAAGTTCTTTTGATATTGGATAATCCCCTGGCCACCCAGAACACAAAGCATCTGAAGTGCTCTATGGAAATGATTGTCAGTGCTATGGTAGAGAATCCCAATAGAGAAAATATCATGAAAGCCTGGAAGGATTACACCTTTGAAGATGCCATCGTGGTTATATAAAAAGCTATGAAAGCCACCAAGCCTGAAACAATAAATTCCTGCTGGAGAAAACTACGTCCAGATGTTGTGTGTGACTTTGCAGGGTTTACAACAAAACCAGTCAAGGAAATCATGAAACAGATTGTAGATATTGGGGGGGGGGGGGAAGGTGGGAGTGAAGGGTTTCAGTTCAGTTCAGTTCAGTCACTCAGTCGTGTCTGACTCTTTGCGACCCCATGAATTGCAGCATGCCAGGCCTCCCTGTCCATCACCAACTCCTGGAGTTCAAGATAAGGATTTTAGAGAAATTTGAGAGCTAATAGACCCCACGCCAGAGGAATTAACAGAAGACAATTTGATAGGGGGATGAGTGCTTCCAAACCAGGGCAAGAGGCTGAGGAAGAAGACATAGGAGAAGCAGTGCCAGAAAGCAAATTGACATCAGACAATCTGGCAAAAGGATTCCAGTTATTTAAGACTGATTTTGACTTCTTTTACAGCATGGACCCTTCTATAATACAGGCAATGAAACTACAGCAAATGATGGAAGAAAAATTGGTATCATATAGAAACATTTTTAAGAGAAGTGAAAAAGCAAAAAAGTCAGACAGAAATTACAGTGTATTGCCATAAAGTTGGAGAAGGCAATGGCACCCGACTCCAGTACTCTTGCCTGGAAAATCCCATGGACTGAGGAGCTTGGTGAGCTGCAGTCCATGGGGTCGCTAAGAGTCGGACACGACTGAGCGACTTCACTTTCACTTTTCACTTTCATGCATTGGAGAAGGAAATGGCAACCCACTCCAGTGTTCTTGCCTGGAGAATCCCAGAGACGGTGGAGCCTGGTGGGCTGCCGTCTACGGGGTCGCACAGAGTCAGACACGACTGAAGCGACTTACCAGCAGCAGCAGCAGCCATAAAGTTACACAAGTATTTCCGTAAAGTCACACCACATGTGCCTGTCTCTGCAGCCTCCCCTTCCACCTCCTCACCTCTTTCCTCTCTGCCACCCTGAGACAGCAAGATCAACCCCTTATCTTCCTCCTCCTCAGCCTACTAAATGTGAAGATGACAAGGATAAAGACCTTTATGATGATCCACTTCCTCTTAATGAATAGTAAATAATCATCATGCCCCACTGTTAATAGATTTATCTGTTGTATATGTGTCTTAATGTGAAAATCTAAAACCTGCACAGCAAGAACTGAATGAGAAGTTTTTGTGTCATCATCGTCATCACTGCTTAAGTATTTATCATATAGAACTTCATGTGTGAGACTTGTAGGGAGTGGATAGCCCATCCTTACATAGGCATAAGGTGAGTGACATGTACAGTAATATAAAATTAATAATGTGTTAGCTTTCTTATTGGTTTCTAACTTTGCTTTCAAAGAATTATATTACTATACAATACGCCTCTTTCTTTCATATTTGGAGAAACAGTCCATCAGCACAGGTAAGTGGGTTTTTTTTAATGTAACAATGTTTCCAATACTGTACTATGAATATGACTATAATACCATATATCATAAAAACTTTATAATGATTATTCATTATTATGTAGGCTAGGCTTCCATGAAACAATCATATTGCTACTGCTTCTTCATTATCAATGTATGATTCATTATACTTGTAAATCAATATGAATTTCTTCTTCACATTATCTTTTCATTTTTGATGTCCAGTGTTAGGAATACAAATAACATCTACAGTGTTTTGTATCATATAAGACAATATTGATGTAGGTACTGATAGATGATTCATCTTATAAACAGACAATATAAACTTATGGTATTGATGAGTACAGTACGGTACTGTAAATAAATTTTCTCTTTCTTATGATTTTCTTAATATCATTTTCTTTTCTCACTTTAAGAATACAGCATAGGATCATATAACATACACAATATGTGTTAACCTGTTTATGCTATCAGTATGGCCTTTAGTTTACTAATAATTTATTAGTAGTTAGGTTTGAGGGGAATCAAGTTTCACTTAGATTTTCAACTATATGGGGGATTGATACCCCTAACCCCCTCATTGTTCAAGGGTCAACTGTACTCACATCTGTGTCATGTTCAGTTCTGCTACACCAAGTATGATCCTCTCAACTCACAATTAACATCAATAAAAATAATTCAGGTGGTTATATATGTGATGCTTTCTGATCATGTTTATTTGTTCAATAACTGTGGTATCTGGACTGATCTGATTTTACCCTCATATCAAATTCAAGAACCTGAAACATTGTTTAAAGCTCCTCTTCACATCATCTTCTTCTGACATCTCCTTTAACAAAATTAATTACACTCACAAATACCCTATGCAAATAAACTCCTTTTACTTTTTCTCCCCAACACAGGAAAACATTCCCAACTTGGTTTGACGCCAATAGAAAGAAACAAAATGGTGGGAGGTGGAGAAACTCATAACTTGAAAATCAAGTGATCCATCTTCTTCCCTCTCAGGGGTTTGATGAAAGATCCCGGTGCAGACAAAATTGACTACATTTCCTACATGGATGACCTCGCTTCCTTCATAGGCGTAAAGCCCAACATCCCACTCCTGTTCATCAAGGATCCCAGACTAGCATGGGAAGTTTTCTTTGGACCATGTACTCCTTACCAGTATCGCCTCATGGGCCCCGGGAAATGGGATGGAGCCCGAAATGCCATCTTGACCCAGTGGGACAGGACACTGAAACCCTTAAAAACTCGAACCATTCCTGGTTCCTTCAAACCTGCCTCCATGTCACATTATTTGAAAGCCTGGGGGGCACCTATACTGCTTGCTTCCTTTCTACTGATCTACAAATCTTCAATTTTTTTGAAATTGGTGCCAGAAAAACTACAGGACAGGTTATCCCCTTAATTAATAAGTATTTGGTGAGGATAAATCTGATGGGTTATGAGGATTGTACCCAGTCATATTAATTCTGTTCCCAAATATCTTGTGTTTTTCCCCTCTCCTCTCCAACATAGCTGTTATCATACAAGTTTAGGTCTAATCATCTCTTACCTTAATTACTGTTCTATCTTCCTCTCAAGTCTCAGTACCTCCTTTCTTGCCTCCTTTACTTAAGCAGTTGTTCTCAAATAAAAAATACTGTCATCGTTTCCATCAAGATCTTGGTAGGGACAAGACAGAACTCAAATTAGCTAATTTGTGGAAACTTTAATGTAAAGATTATGTCCAATGGTTTGAGCAGAGTGTAGGAAAATCATAAGTAGAATGAAATACTCCCAGACTAGTAACCGTGAGATGCTTTTACCATCCATAGTTTTTCTAATGAGGCAAAGGGAGAACAAATATGAATAAGAGAGTGAGATTATGTGGAGAGGACCACCTCTCAAGAGCTGTGATCTCCAGCTCACCACTGAAGGCAGTCCATGGTGACCCCAAAAGAACAGAGCTAGGGAAATTCATTGCCTAATCTTACGTTCTTCCCTCCCTCTGATCTGCCCATGTTTCTCAATGGCCTAACCCAACCAAAATTCAGAAGGCAAGGTTACTGACTATTGTGGATTTAATTGCATTCATTCCCCCCCAAAATATAGTCAAGTTCTAACCTCTGGTACCTGTGAATGGTGCCACAGGTAACTTACTTGGAAATAGAAAGTGAAAGGAAGAAAGTGAAGTTGCTCAGTCATGTCCGACTCTTTGCGACCCCATGGACTGTAGCCTACCAGGTTCCTCCATCCATGGGATTTTCCAGGCAAGAATACTGGAGTGGGTTGCCATTGCAAATATACATAAGTTGGAAATAAGATCTTTGCAAATGTACATAAGTTGAGATCATACTGAAATAGGGTGAGCTAGATCCAATATAAAAAGAGGATCCTTATAAAAAGAGGATAAAGCTACTTCCTGGCAGTGTGGTGACTAAGACTCCAGGCTCCCAATGCAGGGGGCCCAGGTTTGATCCCTGGTCAGGGAATTAGATTCCATATGCCTCAACTGAAGATCTCACATACTGCAACTAAGACTCAGTGCAGCCAAATAATTTTTTCATAGAGAGAGAGAGGAAAAGACACAGAGACACAGTTACAGTAGAGAATACCATGTGAAGACAGGCAGAAGTTGGAATGATGCATCTACAAACTAAGGGTCGCCAAGCAAGCAAACACTCAAAGAGACACAGAACAGATTCTCTCTCAAAATCCACAGAGGGAAAAAAAGCCCTGCCAACAACAATTCCAGAATCCTACCCTCCAGAACTGTGAAAGAATAAGCCACCCACTTTGCTGTGGCACTCCTAGGATACGATACACCAACTGATGTTTCCTGTGGAGGTCAGCCTCCTAGGCCACAGGGCAGAGCAAAAGGTGATGGAGAGTGTGTGTGGAAGGACAACCAGAAAGGATCCAGAGCAGACATGTTGCTTTCCAGTTTAAAAATCCTTCAAAGTTTCTCCCTGGATTCGAGGTAATAAATTCCTTAGCCCTGAAGAGGAGACTCTTCCTGATCTGAGTCCATTTGCCCAGGTCACCAGAATCCTGGGCTGTAGCTACCCCTCCTCTTCAAAATCCTACCATCTAGTACTCATACCTCCTCACTTTGGCATAAGCTGTTGCCTTTTCCAGCTACTCAAATTCACACCTGTCTTTCTAGGGCAAGCTTGATTATCTCCCTTTGTGAAGCCTTCTCTGAGTCCCCAGAGCAGAGCTGATTGCCACTACATAATGACTGGGCTTCCCTGGTGGCTCAGATGGTGAAGAATCTGCTCACAATGCAGGAGATCCAGGTTCAATTCCTGGATTGGGAAGATTCCAGGAGAAGGGCATGGCAACTCACTCCAGTATTCTTGCCTGGAGAATTCCATGGACAGAGGAACCTGGGGGGCTACAGATCATGGGGTTGCAGAAGAGTTGCACATGACTGAGTAACTAACACTTTCACTTTCTTTCACTTTTCATGACTGCCATCTCACATACTACTCCATCATTGTTCTGTTGTTACTATAACATTAATGTAATTTTCTTTTTGTGTCCATCTCCAAATAAATGGTGGTGTTTTGAGAGGAACCATCATCTTGTTCAGCTAAAACACTGCCTGATAAAAATACTGCAAAATAAATATTTGATGACTAAACAGTGGCTTCACTGGCTGACATTCCTTGTCTCTCTTCCACCCACATTCTTTTCTTCTGCCAACTTGATAAATTACTTCAGACTACTTCAGCTCTGCAAACGAACAAGGACTGTCCACCAACATCTAATTTTATAAGACGATCCATGTGGCAGTCAGAATGTATACAACTGATCAGCAACTGGGAGCCAGGGGTACTGATGGAAAGCACTAACTGGATTCAACCTGGATTATAATCCCAGCTCTGCCATTAACTGTGAAGCTTTGATCAAGTTACTTAGCCTCTGTGAGCCTCAAGTGTCCTCATTTGGAAAATGAGGTGACAAGAAATATCACCTACCTCAAAAGTAAACATGAAGTGAGACAATATAGGGTGTTACTTACATAATAAATTAACTATTAACAGCTGAAGAGTTTGAAGACATTTTTAATTCTCTGAATTAAAGGATTTGAAAACTATGGCCTGGCTCTATTCCGTGTTGCCTAATCAGGGAGTCTGGCCTCTGCTGTTGGTGGATCACCTGGTGGGCCCTCCAGCGAGGATCCCGCTTGTGTCCCTGTGTCCCCTCTCCCCTCAAGACCTGAGTCCATTGCTGTCATTGCCGTGGCACCACTCACATGCTTCTCAGACAGACCTTCCAGGATGCAGCAAGCCAGTAATGCCAAAGGAAGAATTACTCTCCATCATTAGGAGTGGACCTCCTGACATAACTTGTTGATTGTGTCTCTAGGGTTTTATTGACAACAAGCCCTGGTCAAAGAAGCACCTAATTCCAGATCTTCAAAACCAACTAAAACTGACCAATAGGAGCAGTGTTGTTGGAGGATGGAAGGAACAAAAAGTGCCCACCAAACCGAGAAGGTATCCTGAGACTGAAAAATGAGGTAGACAGCTCCGTGTACTCACTGGATCACATATTACAAGGCAGCTTACTCACCGGGTGGGATCTGGATCAAGCAGACAACGATCCCGAAGTGTTCACAGCTGCACTCCATACCACCAAGGGGTCTTGGAACAATTTTACAGTTTACCTAGAGTCTGAGCATATGTCCCTGGAAACAGGACATGCATTCCTAAATTAAGATTTTTAAACAAGTTAACTAGTCTCCTGAGTACCAGAATACATCAAGGAAGGTTTTCCTCACTGGGAACTATCAGAGCATAGAGGCCACCTGGTCCTAATGATTCTTAAACAATATCTATTAACTATAAAGCCCTTGGCAATGGAGAAGTGATCTGCTGCACAGTACAGTCCTGGGTAGGGTCAGCGAAAGGACGGGAGAAATTGTAAAGACCTAAGATGACCCTCCGGAGAAGGCAATGGCACCCCACTCCAGTACTCTTGCCTGGAAAATCCCATGAATGGAGGGGCCTGGTGGGCTGCAGTCCATGGGGTCACTACGAGTCAGACACGACTGAGCGACTTCACTTTCACTTTTCACTTTCATGCATTGGAGAAGGAAATGGCAACCCACTCCACTGTTCTTGCCTGGAGAATCCCAGGGACAGGGGAGCCGGTGGGCTGCCGTCTATGGGGTCGCACATAGTCAGACACGACTGAAGCGACTTAGCCGCAGTAGCAGCAGCAAGATGACCCTCAGAGCAGCAGCTAGAGGTCCATCCACCTCCTCGACTGACAATGAAACACAAGTCCCAAGGGTGATTCATAGTCCCATAACATTTAGAAATATTATTAAAGTCATTTTAAGCTTTATCACTTATCACATAATTCATATTTTTAACATAAAAGTGTAATTTAAATGAAATTGACAATATTAAAGAAGCTTTAGGAGGCAAACCACATTTCCTAAATTCTTTCAAGGAAATCAAAAATAAGCCAGCTGTAAAAGTCTCTTGTTCAACAATAAAATGTGCTCAAAGCTCAGCATTACAATAAAGTACTTCTGTTATACAATTTCTAAAGATTTATCTCCCCCAAAAGAAATTTTTCAAGTGTAGGGGAAGTCTCTTTTTTGAAAGGACTAAGCTTCAGAGATTGCATTTTCTAGTTTAATAATGTACATACATATAACAACGTAAGAGGAAATAAGCCCCAAAACATTTTCTTGGACTCCTCTTATGCATACAAGTTCTAACACCCTCTCCACGTTGAGCTCACGCTAGCTCTTCAAGTCAACACTGAGTCTCCATGCAGGTGGTAATCAGAGCACCTACCATTCACTCTATAGGACAGAAATATCACACTCACACAATCCACTGCACTCAGTTGACCTCACTTTACCCATCCCAGGCAATCCGGCCTCCCTCAGCCACCTTCAGTTAACTTTCAGGTACCTGGCAAGTGAACGGTGGGCAAATAATCAGATGTAATGGTTCATTGGCAGCAGACAAAAGCAGAGAAGAGGAGTAACCAAGAAGGAAGACAGGAAGAGGCAGCTCTTTAGAGTCACGTGGGAGAAATAAATCACTCCCAATAACCTTTAAGAACACCACTAACTTGAAAGACAGAAAACCAGTCAACCACAGTACAGTTTTCTGGGGCCAATCAGCAGAGGGCGCCCAGTCTCTCCATCCGTGGTTCGGAAGGAACATGTTGAATTACAGCCTGAACTATACTAAAGCCTAAATCTTTGTGTGTGTGTGTGAGGGAGGAGGGGGAGATTATTTTGTTTTGGTTGCAGTGCACAACTTGTGGGATCTTAGTTCCCTGACTAGAGATCAAACCCTGGCCCTGTCGGTGAAAGCAACAAGTCCTAACCACTAAACCACCAGGGAATTCCTAGCCTGAACCATCTTTTGAGAGGAAATTTGGTTTCTGAAAGCAGCTAAAAATCATTTAAGACTCAGTATGAGTGTATAAGATACAAAAACAAACTGAGAAATTTCTTTTTGATTCAAAATGAAACATGATATAAATAATAAAGTTGATTTGCTTTTGTGATTCCAAACAATAAGTCTGAAAAATGGAGAAAGAGCAAAAGAATGAAGAATGAAAATCCAAAGAAGTGACCAGAGCAAGATGCTTTCATACCTTTTAGACAAAGAAACAATGCATTTGTGAAGACTTGACAAGGCAGGGGGGTTTGGGCTGGGGTAATAAATGGTGAAAATGTAACTGGGAAGGCAAGGGTTAGTGTGACATGCTTTGTTTGTAAAGATTTCTCAGCCCCAAATTTCCTATTTCTGGTGATAAGAATGTCTTCCTTCCTTCTGGTACAGGGAGGGTACCTTTCACATGGAGACTGGTGAGTGTCATAGTGACTTTTCTGCTCCTACTGTTGTCTCAAACTCTTTCAGCTTAAGATATTCAGTATGCTTAGTCGCTCAGTCGTGTCCGACTCTTTGCAACCTCATGGAATATAGCCCGCCAGGCTCCTCTGTCCATGGGGATTCTCCAGGCAAGAAAATTGGAATGTATTGCCATGCCTTCCTCCAGGGGATCTTCCTAACCCAGAGACTAAACTCAGGTCTCCAGCATCGCAGGTGGATTCTTTACCATCTGAGCCACCAGGGAAGCCCATTCAATATGGCTACATGCCATATTTTGGGCTAGCATGCCCTGAACCCTGTCATCATACTATGTACCACACAAAGTTAGACCACCACAGGTACACAGGATACAGCAAAAATTTCCTGCTCACACTTCTTAAGCAAAATCACACAAAAGAAGGTAACAAGTCCAAGATGATATCTGCCTGTTCTTTCAATGTCACACTGAAGCATTATTTAACAATCCTCTCAAGGATGATTTTATTTTCTAAGAGAAGTCTGAATGTTCTAATTAACTATTAGAGACTCAGAGTCTGTAAAGGTAATTTGTAGATTTATGTTTAATAAAGATGCAAATGATTCCTCTCTAGCAAAAGAGATAATCCCAAAGGCTATGATCTAATGCCCTGCTAAACATGAATCAGTTTGTTTCTAACCTAAGTAATTTATTCTAACCTTTCTTTATTAAACTGCCTATAAATACTCAGTTCCTTAAATGCTCTTTGAACCAGCTTTACATACTGATTCCCTCACCAATTAATGAGATAATTAAATTTTTGACATGGGTTCACAGTTTACATCTGCAAAAACAAAAAAGGTTATGTTTTTAACTTCTGAAAATCACACTTTCACATTGTACAAGTGAGTGAGCCATTGATGAGAACTCATCTAAGTAAGTCTTTTTCACAATGAAATCTGGTAAGGAAGTGCTTTCTTGGCACCTACTATTGCTCAGGTCATGAGCAGCATGATATGAGGAAAAGGACATGAACTTCAAAGCCAGACCTGAGCTCATATATGATCATGCCCACCAACTCAATGGACATGAATTTTAGCAAACTCTGGGAGATATTGGAGGAAGGAGCCTGGCGTACTACAGTCCATGGGGTTGAAAGAGTCAGACAAGACTTAGCAAGTGAACAACAACTGCCACTTTCTAGCTCAACAATCTGGGGAAATTCACTCTTTTTCTCTAAGTTCTACTCTATGTTCATGAAATGAGGATAAATATTTCTTCTACAGAATGTTACTGTTAGTGCTAAATGAAATAACACATCCTGCATTTAGCATAGTGTCTGAGTCCTAGTAGACGGTTAGTACATACATCACCTTCCCCTTCTCCCAAGGGGATGCTGGCAAATGTCTTAAAGAAAGTGTAGTGTGTGCAGATTCTCACAGTATAAACACTCCCACCATGACTGGTTTAAACCCACCAACCTGAACACAGAGTTGGAAATAAACATACAATTGGCCCTCACACTGCTATATGAGCTGGCTCTTTCTCCTCCTGTTCTCCACCTCTGCAATTCTTTCTCCTCTTTCATATCTAATTCAAACACTTCTTCATTAGAGGAGATGCCCTGACTCCCAGGTTAAGTCAAGTCCCCTATTATTTTTCCTCATAGTACTGTGTGCCTTTAGTTCAGAACTCTTCTCACAATTTGTAATTACACATTTGTAACTATTAGTTAATTAACCTCTATCACATTGATTTAGACTGTAAGTGCTAGAAAGACAGAGAATATGTCTGTTTTGCTCTCTATTATTTCCTCAGCATCTAGTTCAAATCTGGTACCAAAAAAAGGGACTCACCTCAATGAGTATCTGTTGAATGAATCAAGCAACCAAACAACTGAAGATGGATAGGTGAATGGATTGATAGATGCATGGATGGAAGGATGGATAGACAGAACTGAGTTTTTTGTCCCTTGTCCAAATTGTATGTAGTTATTTTCTCTCTACCAGATGCTCAGTCCTCCTGTAAATATTTAGGCACAAAGTTGGTCAAATCAATCCTCTTTGGAAGTAAAGAATTTCCTGATGGTTAGAGAAGTGCAGGACAGTGGCAAACTTTCTGAATGGCAGTCACCTGTAATGTCTCTGTAATTGAGACTGTTCTCCAGAGTCCACTTTGGAACTTGAGTCCACATCCAATTTCCTTCTCTTCTTCATATATTTATGTAAAAATAAAAAATTAATAAATAAAATAATAAATAGAACCTTCAATTATATAGAGTCAGAAAACCAGGAAAGGGAGCCCTCTTGTCCTTCAATTATAGCAGAACTCAACAGGAAGAAGAAAGACTTTTCTTCCCCCATAAGGACTGGTCATGAAAAGCCATGGATTCACTTTTACTATTGCCCTTTTCCCCACTATAAAAATGTTCTTCCTCTCTTGCCACATGGGGACCTTCACATGGCTTACCATGGTTGCAGACCCAGAATTGCCATTTTCTGCTGGGTGGTGCTAGTGGTAAAGAATCTGCTGGCCAGTGCAGGAGACACAAGAGACATGGTTGATCCCTGGATCTGAAAGATCCCCTGGAGAAGGAAATGGCAACCCACTCTAATATTCTTGCCTGGAGAATCTCATGGACAGAGGAACCTGGTGGGCTACAGTCCACAGGGTCTCAAAGAGTCTGACAGGACTGAAGGCAGTTAGCACACATGCATGCGTATTGACCCCAAACAAATCCATCTCTGCTGGAGAAATATCTGGCAGTCTCTTTGCTTTAGGTCCAACATTTCTTACCACTACTCATACAAAATGCCTTCTATCCAAGTTACAGATTAAGATCAACATTTACTCAGCTTGACTTTGTTCCAGAGAAATAATTTTTCATTCATAACTAGAAGTATTTTTCCATATTCAAAATTATCATCTCCACTATTCAAAGGCAACTTAGTTAAACTAAGTATACCCCCCAAGAAAAGAAACACTTATTTTGAAGTATTTTGTAGAGTGTTGTATAAAAAATGCCTTTTTAAAACTTCTGGTTAAACATGGCAGAACACGTGATAATTTTTATGTCATCTTTTTAAAACAACAGTAAAGGGGAAAAAAAGACAACAGCAGATGGGCAATGTCATCACATTTTCAGCAAATAAAAAGCATATGGAAGGGCCTTCCCTAGTGGTCCAGTGGTTAAAGAATCTGCCTGCCAATGCAAGGGACATGAGTTCAATCCCTGTTCCATAAAGATTCCATATCCAGCCAGGCAACTAAGCCCAGATGCCGCAAGTACTGACCCTGAGCTCTAGAGCCACGAGCCACAACTACTGAAGCCCATGCACCCGAATGAGAAGCCCGAGCCCTGCAACTAGAGGGTAGCCCCACTCACCAAACTAAAGAAAGCCTTCGCACAGCAACAAAGATCTGGCAGCCAAAAATAAAAAAAACAAAGATCTAAATTTTAAAAAACTATTCATTAAAAAAAAAAAAGCATATGGAAGAGACTTCCCTGGTGGTCCAGTGGTTAAGACTGTGCTTCTACTGCAGGGATTGGTTCGATCCCTGGTCGGAGAACTAAGATCCCACATGCATTACAGTGCAACCAGAAAAACAAACACAAATACACACACACAAAAAACACAAAAAGCATATGGAAGGTAAGTAACTGACTAACAAAGTAGAGGAACTTTATAGTTTAAATTAACATAAAGGCATCTAGCGTGGCAAAGGACGGGGATGGGGCACATAGATAAAACCAGGTGAGGTAAAGTCTGTATTCTGAAGGAGAAGCCCCAGATCCCATCTTCCCGCCCTTCATAAGTGTGGCACTCACTTCTCTGGAATGGCTTTAGCAAAAATTATCTGGATTCTAACTTTCAGGGGACCTCACACAAAAAAAGAGTGCCTAAAATCCCAGCCTGATCACATCCTAATCAATCCCAGTAGTAGAGAAGTCCCGCACGAGCATACAAAGTCACAAATTAACAGTTTGGTTCTGTTCTCTGAAATGTGAACAAAAGACAAGGGCCAATATACGTTTCAGGAAATCATCTAATACAGAACTCAGGGGCCAAAACAAACACAGAAGAACAGAACTTGGAGGAATAAAAATAATGTATGAGTTAACATCAAAAGAATTACAATCCAGGGAATGCCCTGGCAGTCCAGTGGTTAGGATTCCTCACTCTCACTGCTGAGGGTCTGGGTTCAGTTCCTGGTCAGGGAACCAACATCCCACACGCTGTGAGGCATGGCCAAAAAAAAATTATAATCCATCTTCTCTGAGAGATAAAAGATAGTATTGGGCCCTTGAAACAAGAACACAATATTATTGTAAGAAGAACAATAGAACAAGGAGTTTGTAAGGAAAAAAAGAATGGAAGATAAAATTCAGGAATTTTCACAGAAAGTGGGGCTGAAAAATAAAATGATGGACAATACAAAAGCAAAGAAAATGTAAGGACCCATCTAGGAAATTTAACATCTGAATAATAGGACTATCAGAAGAGATTAAGCATGATTAAATTATTGTGGAGAAGTAAAGTTTGCCACCCAAAATGGGTCTCTTTGGCATGAAGATTATTTTAGGCTGATTATTTTTAAGAAACAGAAGTCTCAGGAAGTTTTTGTTTTTACCTCTCCCTTAGTTGCTTAAAAAATAGATAAAGGGTCTGTTCCTGGAACTGAGCTATCACCAGAGACATCTACAAAAAACATGGGCTGGGCTGGTGGGGAACTTGGAAGGGCCCAGATATCAGAGCCCACTTGGTGTCCCGTTGTCTCTGCCTGGCCCAGCAAACCTCTGTTTACCAAACATTGTCTTTTCCATCTCCATGTCAGTTGCCTTCCTCCTCAAACTACTACTTCACTATCCTGGTTAAAGTCTCAAACTACTACTTCAATCCTGTTTGGTTTTCAGCTAAAGATGGTATTTAATGTGAGGGCTTCAGCCATTTTGATGAGTTACTCACTTTTCCTGTGTCTTTCCCATGTATCTGTGTTATTAAACTTTTGTTCAATTTTCTTCTGTTATCTGTCTCATGTCAGTGTAATTCTCATACCAGCCAGAAGAACCTAAAGGAGTAGAGGAAATTATTAAAGAATTAATATTAAAGAACATATTTAATAATTAACATAATTAAATAAATAATACAACCTCCCCTCCCTCAACTGAAGACCCAGTGGAAAAGCCCATTCATTTCATTCAGCATAATGAATGAAAAAAGCATGGTGGAGTTGTTTTAGACATGTGAGTTTTGAGCTGCTGTTACAAATAACAATGAAAATATATCACATAAATAGTTCAATATAGGAACCCAGAGCTTAGGGGAGAAATCAAGTTTAGAGATACAAATAGGAATCCATTAGCTTGTTAAAAAACAAGTATTTGAAGCCAAAATATTGAATAAAATAACCTACAAAGAGTTAAATAGAAAAGGAGAAACAGAAAAGAGAGAAGGGAAGAGACTAGGGCTCAGAGCAAAGCCCTGCAGAGGAGATAAATACAATGTCTCAGAGAATGAGAGAAAAGACTACTTCAGAGGCTTAGCAAAATCAACTGTATCAAAAGCAACCACGATGGAGGGAAATAGAGGAGATTTAATTGTTGTATTTACTGATTGGAGAGCACTAGTCATCTTAGTAAGAACTGCACATCTTTTAGAAGTATTAATTTTTTCAAAAATTATAGTTGGAGTATGGTGAGATAATGGAGAAGTGGAGATGCCCAGGAGGTAGGTGGATATTCAAGTTTGAAGCCCCCGAAAGACAGTGGGTTCTCATTCAAAGATATAGAACACTGCGTTTCTGTAATAAATGCAGGAGGAGCATTTCTTATAATGCTGTTGTATTAGTTGATGGCATAAGTCACTAAAAGTAATTTTAGGAGGGACCAAAATAGCCAAGTATGAGTAAGAGGCACCGGATAGTCTGGAAGGACTACCTAACCTTTAGAAATCTTCCTTGAACATTATTTTCCTCTCAAATGAGCTTTTGCCAAGGGTTTAGCTCCTTACAGATATGTGGCAAATTAAGGGAGTAACTCTCTGACAATCAACTCTGCCAGTATATACAGAAACATTTACACAACTCTGAGAATTCAGTCCTTTATACCTGCATTAACTATAGCCCAAAAAAACCTTCTTGCTCATATTACCAATTGCCCAACTGGTAAAAAGAGGAAAAGAAAATTTCAATGAAATGTTTTTATTTTAAATTTAGCAGTGCATTTTGCAGTGAACCCTTCAAGATATTACAGTTGCAATATGTAATCCTGGGTAATTAAATGAATTAATCTGTTCATTTCATATGAATTAACAGTAGAACATACTTCCTGAAAATGATATATACAGTGATATACAAAATAGGTGTAGCTCCTGCCCTTTTAGAGCTTACATTCAAGTGGAGAGATAGAAATTAAATCATAAGTAAATATGTGACTATAGACTGAAAGAAGTTTTGAAGGAGCAGTCTAATAAAAGGAAAATGACAGAGTGACCTAATTTAAACTGTGAAGGAATGTTATCAGGAAAGCTATCTAAGGAAGTGACATTTAAACTAAAATGTAAAGGATTAGTAATAACTTTCCAGCTAAAGACTGGAGGATTAAGGACATCTCAGGCAAAGGCCAGCAGGCAGGAAGTCCTTGAGGCAGAAGATGGTATAGTGCTGCTGGAAATCAGTAAGCAAGGTAATTGGCCAGGAGGTAAAACCAAACAAACCAAACAAAGCAAGACCTTACAGGTCATTTGAAGGATATTTGCTTTTACCTAGGTAAGTGTTCAGAGAAGGTGATGGCACCCCACTCCAGTACTCTTGCCTGGAAAATCCCATGGACGGAGGAGCCTGGTAGGCTGCAGTCCATGGGGTTGCTAAGAGTTGGACACAGCTGAGCGACTTCACTTTCACTTTTCACTTTCATGCATTGGAGAAGGAAATGGCAACCCATTCCGTGTTCTTGCCTGGAGAATCCCAGGGACGGCGGAGCCTGGTGGGCTGCCATCTATGGGGTCACACAGAGTTGGACATGACTGATCCGACTCAGCAGCAGCAGCGGCAGCAGCAGCAGGTAAGTGGTGTAAACAAAAGTACTACTGGACTTCCTTGATGGTGCAGTGGATGAGAATCCACCTGCCAATGCAGGGGGCACGGGTCTGAGAAGATTCCACATGCTGCAGAGCAACTAAGCCCATGTGCTACAACTACCGAGCCTGCCTGCTACAACTACTGAAGCCCGCATGCCTACAGCCTGTGTGCTGCAACAAGAGAAGCTATCACAATGAGAAGCCCATGCACGGCAATGAAGAGTAGCTGTGGCTCACCACAACTAGAGAAAGCCCTCTCAAAGCAACGAAGACCCAGCACAGCCAAAAATAAATAAATAAATAAAATTTTGTTTAATACTCGAAAGTTTCTAACTTTTCCAACTAAGGTCCATCTAGTCAAAGCTATGGTTTTTCCAGTAGTCATGTGACAGCTGGACCAAAAAGAAGGTTGAGTGCTAAAGAATTGATGCTTTTGAACTGTGGTGTTCAACTGTGGTGAGAAGACTCTTGAGAGTCCCTTGGACAGCAAGGAGATTAAACCAGTCAATCCTAAAGGAAATGAACCCTGATATTCATTGGAAGGACTGATGCTGAAGTTGAAGCTCCAATACTTTGGTCATCTGACGCGAAGAGCCAACTCACTGGAAAAGACCCTGATGCTGGGAAAGACTGAAGGGAGGAGAAGGGGATGACAGAGGATGAGCTGGTTGGATGGCATCACCGACTTGATGGACATGAGTTTGAGCAAGCTCCAGGAGATGGTGAAGGACAGGGAAGCCTGGTGTGCTGCAGTCCATGGAGTCACAAAGAGCTGGACACAACTTAGCAACTAAACAATGAACAACAGATGTATTAAGGTATAATTGAGACACCATACATACAATTAATCCATTGTGAGCATAGAGTTTGGTGAGTTTTATTATACAGTTGTGCAACCATTACTGCAATCATCCAAAAGTTCAGTTGTGCCCATTTGCACCCATTCATTCCCACCCTTACCTGAGGCCATTACTAATCTGATGCTGTTACTGAACCTAACTCATGCACAGCAAAACCAATCTACTGATGCTGGATCATGGTGAAGGAAAGCACAGTGTTAAGGCAGGGGACCGAGTAAGGAGAACAGGCAGTTCATGCTCAAAAGACCCAAACTCCCGAGAGGCTTTCAGGGAAGGGTTTCTAAAGGCAACACTGGGGTTGAGGGTGGTAGGGTACAGGATCACCTTATGGGTTTCTGATTGGCTGGTGGTGAAGTAACAGGGTGATGTTTCAGAAATCTTAATCATTTACCTTCTGGTTCCAACCAGTCTGGGGTCTACCTGCTTTATCTTCTACCTGCTTAAGTTTCTGTAGAACAACTCAAAGACATGTGTCAGGTTGTTATGTATATCTCCTGAGGAAAAACTAGACTCTGCTGTATCTCTAAACTATTGTTTAAACTATCATTACTTTTCTTGCTTGACTGCTTTTCTTTGTTTTTACATTCACTCATTTCTCTAAATAGTAACTGTTCTAAAGAGAATGCTCTTTGGAACTCAGGGAAGGCCTAAGAGACTAAAGCCTTTTTCTACAAATAAGAAATGGGGGACACAGAGGGGCTTTTGTACCCAGGAGGGCCCCAAAGGATCCTGTTCAGCTTCAGTGACTGTCTCCATAGTTTTCTCTTTTCTAGATTTATTAAATAGAATCATATGATATGTAGACTTTTGTGTCTGGCTTATTTCATCTAGCACAGTGTTTGAGATTCAGAGATGTCATTGTAGTTTGTTCCTTTTTATTGCTGAGTAGCATTCAAATGTGTGCATAAAACAGGTTTATCAATTCACAGTCAATGGACATTTGGATTATCTGCAGGCGGTGTCATTTATGAATAATAATGCTGTGAAAATTCATTAATCTTGGTCTCATAATATGTTTTATTTCTCTGAAGTAGAGAAGTAGAACTGCATGGTCCTATGGCAAGTTTCTGTTCAACTATTTTAAGAAACTGCCAAGTGGCTGCATGATTTTCCATTCCCATCAGAAATACATGTGACTTTCAGTTTCTCTGTATCTTCATCAACACTTGCTATTGTTTGATGAAATAAAGTTCATATTTTATAGCAAGATAAGAAAAATTGAAACATAAAATTTTTCTTTGCTGTTTCAACCACCTTCCTCCCGTTTCACAGGTATCATGCCTCTGCATTAAAAAGACCTCCTTAGGAGATAACATCCCTTCTTAATCTCATCATGGGTCACAACCACTTAGGAGATAACCTTCCTTGATCTTAAGAGGCCACAGTGTCCCATGACCCACTACTTTGTACCTGTAGATCCAGACTGTGTAATCTGTCAAGAATATATCCTTTAAGGTACAGCCCTCTATCTCAAAAACCTATATAACTGTGCTTTGACCTTTAATGGGCAGAACAGTCCTCAGCTTTCTGAAAGACTTCTTCCTGGGTTATGGTTCTCAATTTGGTTAGAATAAATTTTCCATTTCTTTCTTAAATTGACTGATTAATTTTTTTGTGGACAGTCTGACTTTTTTAATCTTACTCATTCTAGTGGACGTGTAATAGTATTAATATCACTTGTGGTTTTAATTTGTGTTTCCCTAATGAATAACAATGTTTGATATCTTATTTATTTTCAGTGTAACTGTAGTTGACTTAAAATATCATGTAAGTTTCAGGCGTACAGCTTCAGATTCTTTTCCATTATTGGTTATCACAAGATACTGAATACAGTTCCCTGTGCTTTACAGTAAACCCTTGCTGTTTTTCTGTTTTATATATAGTACTGTGTATCTGTGAATCCCATACTCCTAATTTATCCTTCCCCCTTTCCTTTTCCCTGTGGTAACCATAAATTTCTTTTCTATGTCTGTGAATCTGCTTCTGTTTTGTAAATTTGTGTATTTTTAGATTCCACATGTAAGCAGTATAGTATTTGTCTAACATTTCGTTTTCTTTAGCCATTCTTCTGTCAATAGGTCGGCTTTGACAGGTTGCTTCCATATCTTGGCTATTGTGAATAGTGCTGTTATGAACACTGGGGTGCGTGTTTCATTTTTAATTATAGTTTTGTCTGGATATATGCCCAGGAGTGGAAATGCTGGATCATAGTAAAGTTCAAGTAAGTCACTTCAGTCATGTTGAACTCTGTGCAATCCCAAGGACTGTAGCCCACCAGGTTTCTCTGTCCATGGGATTCTCCAGACAAGAATACTGGAGTGGGTTTCCATCCCCCTCTCCAGGGGATTTTCCCAATCCAGGGATCAAACCCAGGTCTCCCGCACTGTGGGCAGATTCTTTACCATCTTGGCAATTTAGCTTTCTTAGCTTTCTGAGGAAAATTCATATTGTTTTCCATAGTGGCTATACCAATTTACACTTTCACCAATAGTACAGGAGAGCTCCCTTTTCTCCACACGCTCTCCAGCATTTGTTATTTGTAGACTTTTTAATAATGGCCAATCTGATGGGTGTGAGGTGATATCTCATTGTGGTGTTTTTTTTCCCCAAATTTACTTATTTGTTTTATTTCTGGTTGTGCTGGGTCTTTGTTGCTGCACAGGCTTTTCTCTAGTTGTGCTGAGTGGAGGCTACTCTTTAGTTTTCGGTGCTCAGGCCTCTCATTGCAGTGGCTTCTCTTGTTGGGGAGCATGGGCTCTAGGGCATGAGGGCTTCAGCAGTTGGAGCCGGGCTCCAGGGCAGAGGTTTAACAGTTGGGGCACATGGGCTTAGTTGCTCTGCAGCATGTGAGATCTTCCTTGATCAGGGATGGAACCCGTGTTCTCCTGCATTGGCAGGCAGATTCTTTACCAGAGCCACCAAGGAAGCCCTCACTGTAGTTTAGATTTGCATTTCTCTGTTAGCGATGTTGAGCACCTTTTCATGTGCATGCTGGTCACTAGATAAATTTTTTATAATAGGGAAGAACAAGTCTGACTCCATATTGGATGTTTCCTTTACCTTGACCACTATACTCTACTGCCTTTACTGCAAGCTAGTCACAAAAGGAAGATTGCCTATAGCTTAAAACATACATTAAGATCCATCTCTGGGAACCCTGCCGCCATGTCTGAGGGTTACACTAAAACACCTTTGCTTAGCTCACAAAAAACATCCTGACCAGGCCCACCTGTAAACAGCTGCAGGAAAGACTAGCACATCTCCTCTGGAGTATGGTCAGAACCAGGAAATATCTGCAGCAGCTTACTGCTTTTTCACTTTACTTCCTCACCCCTCCACCCATCTATGTACTGTAAAAGAAACTAGCATCAAAACACAGACAGGATGGTTCTTATCGGCATTAGTCTGCTATAAAAATATTGGTCTGCTGGCTTTCCCAATGAAGTCGTTATTCCTTGCCCCAACATTTCACCTCTCCATTGACTGGCCTGCCATGTGTTGAGCAGTACCAGCCTGAACTCCATAATGTTTTGAAGATACAATTCATAGGACGTGGTGATGCATTAGATAATCAGAAGGAGCGGGTATTTTAATTCTAATTTTCTAGCATGAAAATAGATTCAACAGAGACACTATTTTCTGATACAAAGGAGACACAATAAAAATAAGATTTGAGAGCAGGAAATCAGGAGTTGAATTTAAGTACTTTTGAGATGTTTGTGAACTTTCACAAGGTTCATAAAAATTATTTAAATTGTTATGAAAAATAATTTTCAAAGGTAGATTCTTAAAAGCAGAACTGCTGGACCAACAGATAAAGCTGATAGATACTACCAAATTCTTTTCAGGGTCCTGTTCCTTAAACCCTTGCTAAATCTAGATGTATCCATTTTTTTTAAATTGGCTCCTTTATATAACATCTATATCCTATAATTTGGAAATTAACATGAAAAACCAAATTTTTATTCAAATTTCCATGATTCTTGATTGAAAAACTGCAATATTATGATTTTTAAGAAATATATATTTGGTCTCTCATGGAGGAAGAAATTTTCCTCTCCCCTTCTAGGTTCTTTTTGGCTGGTCTAAAAATTAAATTGACATGAAACACATTAACAGGAGAAAACCAAACAAAAGTTGAATACTATATATATATGAGGTAGACTCAAAAAAACTGAGTAACTTGCCAAAATGGCTGAAACTCTCACCTTAAAGAACATCCTCAGTCAAAGACAAAAGTGGGTGTTGGGGGTGATGACTTGAGATCTCAAAGGGGAGGAAGACAATTGGAATGGAGATGAAAACATAGAAGAATTTAACAAACTTTGCTAGATTTGTTAGCAAAAACTCAACACTTAGTTCATACCATAGTTGTCTATGGTGATAGCTTTCTTGAAAGAGGCCCTCTGTCTAAATTCTTGGGGTTGGGGTGTTGTTTTTGTTGTTCAGTTGCTAAATCGTGTCTGACTCTTTTGCAACCCCATGGACTGTAGCCTACCAGGCTCCTCTGTCCATAGGATTTCCCAGGCAAGAAAAGTGGAGTGGATTGCCATTTTCTTCTCCAGGGGATCTTCCCGATCCAGGAATCAAACCGGCATTTCCTGCATTGCAGGTGGATTCTTTTACCACTGAGACACCAGGGAAGCCCCTATCTAAATTCTTTAGACAGAGGAAAGGTCAAAATTTCTTCCTCAATCTTCTCAGTCTTGATTGTTTTCAGTTTGAAATAATCTTCATGTCAAGGAGACATTTTGTGGTGGCAGATTTTGCCCCTCTACAGGTCACTCAGATGACCAAAATATATTTCTCTTATAGTATATTTGGTTTTCATCCATGGATCCTGACTCACAGCTGTCATAACTGTTAGAGTTTCCTCAACAGTAATAGCATTGGCAGCAACTTTTATCATAATATTTGGTCTCCTGTCCTCAGTTCCTAAAACCACTTCAGACATAGAGTGAAATGGTGTCTCATTACTCATAACAAGACCTTTTTCACCATAATTGGGTTTATGTTAATGATGCTATTACCTTAAAACTGGGTTCACATCTTGGTGGGTATCAAGTCAAAAGACACAACTAAGCAGGGTAGGGAGTCTCTGGAGAAAGAGAATCAGGCATGGCTTACTTGACATAAGAGAAGCCCTTTTTGGCCTTAAGCCATTTTGTGGTCTAAGATGGGCCACAACGCTTGCCCTTAAACAGGTCTCATTAACTAATGACCTCAGTTCAGTTCAGTTCAGTCACTCAGTTGTGTCCAATTCTTATGACTCCATGGACTGCAGCACGCCAGGCTTCCCTGTCCATCATCAACTCCCAGAGCTTGCTCAAACTCATGTCCATCGAGTCAGTGATGCCATCCAACCAACTCATCCTCTGTTGTCCCTGTCTCCTCCCACCTTCAATCTTTCCCAGCAAAGGGTCTTTTCCAGCGAGTTGGTTCTTTGCATCAGGTGGCCAAAGTATTGGAATTTCAGCTTCAGCATCAGTCCTTCCAGTGAATATTCAGGACTGAATTCTTTAGGATTGACTGGTTTGATCTTCTTGCAGTCCAAGGTACTCTCAAGAGTCTTCTCACCACAGTTGAACACCACAGTTAAAAAGCATCATTCTTTGGCACTCAGCTTTCTTTATAGACCAACTCTCATATCCATACATGACTACTGGAAAAGCCACAGCTTTGACTAGATGGACCTTTGTCAGCAAAGTAATGTCTCTGCTTTTTAATATGCTGTCTAAGTTGGTTATAGTTTTTCTTCCAAGGAACAAGCGTCTTTTAATTTCATGGCTGTAGTCACCATCTGCAGTGATTTTGGAGCTCAAGAAAATAAAGTCTGTCACTGTTTCCATTGTTTCCCCAACTATTTGCCATGAAGTGATGCGACAAGATGCCATGATCTTCGTTTTTTGAATGTTGAGTTTTAAGACAGTTTTTTCCACTCTCCTAGTTCACTTTCATCAAGAGGCTCTTTAGTTCCTCTTCACTTTCTGCCACAAGGGTGGTGTCATCTGCATATTGAGGTTATTGATATTTCTCCCAGCAATCTTGATCCCAGCTTGTGCTTCATCCAGCCCAGCATTTCGCATGATGTACTCTGCATATAAGTTAAATAGAGGGTGACAATATACAGCCTTGACATACTCCTTTCCCAACTTGGAACTAATGATCTTAGGGGAATGAAAGAATGAAGAAACAAAACTGTTTCTTCTCTTCAGACAAAAGAAGTAACAACAGCAAAGATAATATATCTGTGTTGTTCCAAAGGTAAAGATTAGCCTGAAGTGCTCAACCTACAGATCAACTGGAACCTATGGGGTGATGATGTTGACACTTTCTGACTCTAATGACTTGAGTCAACAAAAGCTTGGACTCTGTCAACCTTTGCTCGGATTCTATTCTGAATTCTCCACTGCTCAAGCCCCTTCATGAATATGCATGTACCATTAATTTAAAACTTCCCTAGTTCCGCTGTCAGGGAGACACTGCTTTGCGAAAGATGCCCAGTGTTGTCTTTATTTGCTGCAAGCAATAATAAATCCTTCTTTCTTTCAATCTCTGGCTTGGTTTTGTCTTTTGACACCCACCAAGAGTCAAACCCTGGAGAAGGCAATGGCACCCCACTCCAATACTCTTGCCTGGAAAATCCCATGGATGGAGGAGCCTGGTAGGTGGCAGTCCATGGGGTCGCACAGAGTCGGACATGACTGAGTGACTTCACTTTCACTTTTCATTTTCATGCATTGGAGAAGGAAATGGAAACCCACTCCAATGTGCTTGCCTGGAGAATCCCAGGGACGGGGAAGACTGGTGGGCTGCTGTCTATGGGGTCGCACAGAGTCAAACATGACTGAAGTGACTTAGCAGCAGCTTAGCAAGAGTCAAACCCAGTTTTTGGGTAACACAACCAAACCAAGGGGAAGGAGAAGGAAGGATGTATTACTTGCAGTAAATAAGAGAACACCAAGAATATTTCTGAAAGCGATGTCTGCTTTTTTTCTTTTTCCTACCATATTCCAGTAGTAATAGACATCTATTTCATATCTCAGGATGTTCCAGATACTCACTGCAAACTCCAAAAGATAACAGTAGGGGGGTTTCCCTGGTGGCTCAGTGGTAAAGAAGCCACCTGCCGATGCAGAAGGCATGGGTTCGATCTTGATCTCGGAAGACTCCACATGCCTCAGAGCAATGAAGCCCATGCACCATAACTATTAAGCTTGTGCTCTGGAGCCCAGGAGCTGCAGCTACTGAAGCCCACACACCCTACAGCCCATGCGCCCCAACAAGAGAAGCCAACACAATGAGAAGCCCGTGCACTGCAACTTACTTTTTTTAATGTTAGAACATTTTAAAATGTTAACATTAAAAAAAAAAAAAAAAAGATTAGTAGGACTTATCACTCCCACCTCCCAACTGGCTGAGGTGGACTTTAGGATTTTTAATAATTAGGACATGGCAGAAAAAGAAAAAGAAGACACTACTTTAGGAAAGATCCGAGGTGTTCTCCTTAGTTGCTACAAGTAATAAATCCTTCCTTCTCCTCCTTTTTGACTTGGTTGTGTCTTTTGGCTTATCATCCACCAAAAGATCAAGCCAGTTTTCAGGTAACAAGATGGCATCTGGAAATCACCTGTGAATGGAGGCTAGCTGCCAAGGGAACCAACCTTGAATAGAGGAGTGGAAAGTTCAGTCCCACCCTCTAATTTCCAGGAAGAATAAGGAACTAAAGGTTGAAATAGTCACCAATGCCCAATGATGTAATCAAGCATGCCTTTGTAATAAGGCCTCCATAAAACCCAGAAAGAGGTGATTTAGAGAGCTTCCGGGTTGGTGAGCATATGGAGATTCAGGGAGAGCAGTTCACCTGGAGAGGACATGATGTTCCACACCCTTCCCACACACCTTGCCCTATGATTCTTTTCCATCTGACTGTTCCTGAGCTATATCCTTTTATATAATAAACTGATAATCTAGTAGGTAAAATGTGCCATTCTAGCAAATTAATCAAACTGAAGGAAGGGGACTATGGGCACCTCTGATATCTATAATTTATAAACAATAGGTCAGACAGGCAACAACCTGGGACTTGTGATTGGCATCTGAAGTTGGGGGCAGTCTCATGGGACTGAGTTCTTACCTGTAGAATCTGATGCTGTCTCTGTGTAGACAGTGTCAGGTTGAATCGAATTTTACATCCAGCTGGTGTCAGAGAATTGCTAGTTGGTGCTGGTGTGAAAAAGCCCCTTTCCATACACATTGGAATTGGTCCCACACATCAGAACTGGGTGCAGAACCTTTAGCAACTTTTTAAGTAAAGAAGCCATTTGTATTTCTTCCTTTGTGGTTTCATAATTCCTATTGTTTCCTGTCTGCTTAATAATTAATGGTTATAGGAACTCTTTTATGATTATCCTCTTGCCTGTTACATATGTTGCACATATTTTTTTCTCCCAGTTTTTCTATCTTTTGTTTATGATAACTTTCATCACAAAAACATTTAATTTTACAAGAGAATCTTTGTTTATCTGTTTATTTGTAGCTTCTGGGCTTGGGGTCTTGCTTGTGCCTTTCTCTCTCCCAAATTACTAAAATAATCTTTGCTTTATTTGAGCGCATCATAGTAGAGTTTCTTAAGCTTAATCCTCTAAACAATTTGAAACTTATTTTATGATATGCTGTGAGATAAAAATAAGCTTTTTCTTTTTTTAAATAATGACTGATATTCTCAGTGGCATTTATTCAATACCTCATTATTCCCCTTTGATTTGAAATATTACCTTTAATATACTAAGTTTTCATAAATACACAAGTGAAGCCAGATTCTCTAAAGTTGATCTAAAGTTGTTTTTTTTTTTTTTCACAATAAGAATTACAGTTATTCCTGATAATAAAATCATGGTATCAGCATATAGGTGTGCTTATCTCCTTAGCAAGCAAGGGATCATGTAACCAGCTCAAAGGGACAGGATGTTAAGACATTATGAAAGACCTACTTTAAAAGGAGGGCATATGGGCTTCCTTGGTGGCTCAGCTGGTAAAGAATCCGCCTGCAGTGCGGGAGACCTGAGTTTGATCCCTGGGTTGGGAAGGTCCCCTGGAGGAGGGTAAGGCTACCCACTCCAGTATTCTGGCCTGGAGAACTCCATGGATTGTTCAGTCCATGGGGTAGCTAAGATTCAGACATGACTCAGCAACTTTCACTTTCTTTTTTCCTTCCTTCATTTGTATTTCTTTCAATACAAATCATCAGACTATATCACAATATAAACTACATCACACTACATTTTACTTCCAACTGAATTAAATATCTATTGACCTAGATTCTCCTGATGCTCTAAAAGTATAAGTTCTACATTAGCTTCAGCAGTTCTGGGGACTATATGCAGCTAAGTAGTTAAGTTCAGAATAGATTCCTGACCACAGAGACAAAGGCCAAGGAAAGATCAATAAGAGCTGCACATAATTTTATGCTATTTTTAAGAGATTTCATCACAAGGTGATACTTGAGTAAGACAATGGTCAATAATGGAAGAGCAGTGCAAAATTTTCTGCTTGTCCTATAAACTATTTACCTAAGAGATTTCAAATGGAGTTTGTCCAGAATAGACTTACTGGCAAGCATTTTAGATTTAACAACTGATGAATTAAAGGTCTATAATCTGTGAGGAATGAAGAAATGACCTTAAAAAAATGGAATAGACATTTTAAGGCCTACCAGATTGGACTTCCAAATAGGGCTAAAATACAAATAACTGCTACAAATGAGAAACTATTATTCCACAGGGCTTGAATATCCTAGAGGAAGGAGATTTACACCACACATTTTGCTTACTTGTGGCTGTGCTGTGTGAACGTGTGATGTCAGGAAAAGACTCAGGGTTGATTTCCTGACTTGATCTTCCTGTATGGATATAACCCTAAGAAAATAAGAATGAGGATTTTTAGTTTGTCCTTCTAATGTTCTCATTCAAACAAGAGCAATTTACTAAATACCTGCTTCTCAAACTCCATGAAATCAAAATAGTATTTACTGAGCAATTTCTTTTTATGTACCAGTCAGCATCCTGTTATACATTAATTCTCACTAATATTTAGAGCAATCCTATTAAATAAGTGGGCTTCCCTGGTGGCTCAGCAGTAAAAGAATCCACCTGCAACTCAGGAGATGCAGGTTTGATCCCTGGGTCGGAAAGATTTCCCTGGAGGAGGAAACGACAACCCACTCCAGTGTTCTTGCCTGGGAAATCCCATGGACAGAGGTGCCTGGTGGGTTACAGTCCATGGGGTCACAAGAGTTGGACACAACTTAGTGACTAAACCACCACCACCATTAAATAAGTCTCATTGTCCCCCTGTTATAGAAAACTGAGGTTCAAAGAAGTTAAGTAACTTAAAACTAGTATATGGCGTGGACATGGTTCCAATCCAGTCCAGCTGATTCCAGAGTGTAAGTTCTCAACCATTGTACCATACCAGCTCAAAGGGAACAGATGGAGGACTAGGGCTATGGGTGTGAAATAAGTATGTTGTCGTCCTTGTGTAGCAAGAAGACTACTAGAGAGTGGATTTTATCTGATTTCTCTAGAGAGAAATTAGAGGAAGCAATGTCGATTTTCAATAAACCAAAGTACATGAATTATCCTACAGCTATGGTGTTTAAGAAGTTGATCTTTAATAATTTAGATAACTTTTAATTTGTTGTTATTCACTTTGTGCAACAAAAGGCAGGCTCACTAAGCCAGCCTGCACTGCCAACAATTTGGCGAAAATTTTCATCCTCCTACCACAATCAAATGTTCAATTTAATTTCAAACTGTAATTAGAAAGTGTTACTTTTTAATGATTATTATTTATTGCTGGCATAGGCTCCAAATAAGTCCATTTTATGCATGTTTTCTTATTTTGTGTTATTAAAGATAGTGACATCTATCAAACAAAGTTGGTTTGTTATTACACAAGCAGCAATTATTAATATAAGCAGCAGGCTTTAGCCAAATCTGCTGAATAGATCAAGTCAGATTAGGTGGGTCAGAGTAGGCCACAGGGAAAATACTCAGTATCCCTGATAAAAATATAAATTAGAAGTCACAATAAGTGAAAAAAGAAGTACTTTGTTGAATGGGGCAATTTTTAAAAGACAGGATAAAATTTAGGATGCCTCATCGGCCATTTCATCTTTCAAATAAAAGGGCTAGGAGGGTTTACTCAAGGCTATGGTTTTTCCAGTGGTCATGTATGGATGCCAGAGTTGGACTGTGAAGAAAGCTGAGCGCCAAAGAATTGATGCTTTTGAACTGTGGTGTTGGAGAAGACTCGAGAGTCCCTTGGACTGCAAGGAGATCCAACCAGTCCATTCTAAAGGAGATCAGCCCTGGGTGTTCTTTGGAAGGAGTGATGCTAAAGCTGAAACTCCAATACTTTGGCCCCCTCATGCGAAGAGTTGACTCGTTAGAAAAGACTCTGATGCTGAGAGGGATTGGGGGCAGGAGGAAAAGGGGACGACAGAGGATGAGATGGCTGGATGGCATCACTGACTCGATGGACGTGAGTCTGAGTGAACTCTGGGAGTTGGTGATGGACAGGGAGGCCTGGCGTGCTGTGATTCATGGGGTCGCAAAGAGTCGGACATGACTGAGCGACTGAACTGAACTGAAGAGGGTAAAGGAAATAAATCAACATGCCAAGGCAGTTCAGCTTCCATAAAGTGGCTGGATCAGTTGCCCTGATTCCAAGTCACATAACTGAGCTATCAAAACTATAGGTAGGGGCGTCCTTGGTGGTCCAGTGGTTAAGATTCTGAGCTGCCAATGCAGGGGACTTGTGGGTTCAATCCCTGGTTGGGGAACTATGATCCCACATGCAATGTGGTGTGGCCAAAAGATTTTTTTAAAAAAGAAATACTGCAGGTAAATCCCACTATGCAAAGGTAAATCCCTACACCATGAGAATACCCCTTTTCCCCTAAAGAACAGTCTAAACTTGTCTAAGAGGAGGAGATTTGGACTTACACTCCTATTAATAAACTAAGATTCAGTTCAGTTCAGTTCAGTCACTCAGTTGTGTCCAACTCTTTGTGACCCCATGAATTGCAGCACACCAGGCCTCCCTGTCCAACACCAACTCCCAGAGTTCACTCAAACTCACGTCCATCGAGTCAGTGATGCCATCCAGCCATCTCATCCTCTGTCATCCCCTTTTCCTCCTGCCCCCAATCCCTCCCAGCATCAGAGTCTTTTCCAGTGAGTCAACTCTTCACATGAGGTGGCCAAAGTACTGGAGTTTCAGCTTTAGCATCATTCCTTCCAAAGAACACCCAGGACTAATCTCCTTTAGGATGGACTGGTTGGATCTCCTTGCAGTCCAAGGGACTCTCAAGAGTCTTCTCCAACACCACAGTTCAAAACCATCAATTCTTCAGCGCTCAGCTTTCTTCACAGTCCAACTCTCACATCAAAACATGACTACTGGAAAAACCGTAGCCTTGACTAGACAGACCTTTGTTGGCAAAGTAATGTCTCTGCTTTTGAATATGCTATCTAGGTTGGTCATAACTTTCCTTTCAAGGAGTAAGTGTCCTTCAATTTCATGGCTGCAGTCACCATCTGCCGTGATTTTGGAGCCCCCCAAAATAAAGTCTGACACTGTTTCCACTGTTTCCCCATCTATTTCCCATGAAGTGATGGGACCAGATGCCATGATCTTTGTTTTCTGAATGTTGAGCTTTAAGCCAACTTTTGCACTCTCCTCTTTCACTTTCATCAAGAGGCTTTTGAGTTCCTCTTCACTTTCTGCCATAAGGGTGGTGTCATCCGCATATCTGAGGTTATTGATATTTCTCCCAGCAATCTTGATTCCAGCTTGTGCTTCTTCCAGCCCAGCGTTTCTCATGAAGTACTCTGCATATAAGTTAAATAGAGGGTGACAATATACAGTCTTGACGTACTCCTTTTCCTATTTGGAACCAGTCTGTTGTTCCGTGTCCAGTTCTAACTGTTGCTTCCTGACCTGCATATAGGTTTCTCAAGAGGCAGGTCAGGTGGTCTGGTATTCCCATCTCTTTCAGAATTTTCCACAGTTTATTGTGATCCACACAGTCAAAGGCTTTGGCATAGTCAATAAAGCAGAAATAGATGTTTTTCTGGAACTCTCTTGCTTTTTTGATGATCCAGCAGATGTTGGCAATTTGATCTCTGGTTCCTCTGCCTTTTCTAAAACCAGCTTGAACATCTGGAAGTTTATGGTTCACATATTGCTGAAGCCTGGCTTGGACTAAGACTAGTTGCAAGTAATTTCATTAATCCTTTATTTTTCTAAACCAGTCCAGTATTTGATTAAAATGTATGAAATCATGCTCATCACTTATTCTAACTAGAATTGTTTTTCATGTATCAAATATGTTAGATTGAATGATACCTTGTACTCATCTTGCTTAAGGACTATATGATTCTACAAGTATAGAGTTGTAGGAAGAATAGGCACAACATCAGTTTCTGAGGGGGAAAAAATAACTGTCCCAGAATGATTATTCACTATGAGCTGAGAAATGCAAACAAGTGGGTGAATGTAACAATAGCACCTAAATCAAAGGAGGTTACAAGTTAAGGGCACTCTTTACTTACCAGCCCACTGTCAGAATATCATATTCAGTTCTAAAAAACACATTCTAACAATCATGCTAATAAAGTAAAATGTAACCAGTAGAGGGTGATCAGGATGGTAAGGCATCAGGATATCCAGGCTAGAGATAATACCAGGAGGAAGCTGGGGGGTTATGGAATATTTCTTTCCAGCTCCTGGAAAGATTGTTCCTCCCACAGCCTTACCACTAGAACCATCTAGGAATCCAAACCAGAGCAAGAGGTTATAAATGAACTGATAGAGCTCACCTTCTCCCTAGAGTTCACCTGGACAAATGTCCACATGCCTCACCTCTCTGTTTACCTTAGTCACCCACAAAAGCCCAAGCTTCCAGATCATCCATCATCATTGGGTCTTCTCATAGGACACTGTACATACCTGACTGACCCAATTTTCTTGAGGCTCCCAAACCATTCTGTCCTATGGAACTCCCATAAAACTCCTTTTTCTCAAATAATTCTCTGAGTGTGCCCTACTCCATGCTTCCCAGTAGCCTCTGTGAATATACTGCTGCCTCTGCATCCTTTCCGAATGACTATTTTTTCCCACATTCAACATATCACAATGTCTGGAGATGGTATAAATATCCTTGTTCTTCATTCTCATGTACAAACCAATTCCCCTCCCTGTGCCAACAAAAATTCAGCTCTTTAAAGAGCACAGTTAGACTCCAGAGACTATTAACTCTTTATTTTCCAACCATCCATCAACTTCCCATCTTCCACCCTCGTTCTCTGCAGATCAGAAGCCTTGGATTTTCTATGTTCCTTTTTAGCACAACTGTTGTCATCACTCTTGGTTGATTCCACAACCAAGCCAAGAGCCAACCAGTTTACATTCCTACCAACAGTGTAGGAAGTTTCCCTTTTCTCCACCTCCTTTTCAGCATTTATTTTCTGTGAACTTTTTACATACCACACATACATAGCCTTTCTGACCAATGTGAAGTGATACTTCACTGTAGTTTTTCTCTAGTAATTAGTGATATTGAGCATCTTTTCATATGCCCACTGGCCATCTAAATACAGTGTTTTTTAAAAGATCAATTTAGTTGTTGTGTTAAGTAAAGCCAGTAAAGTGTGGGATGGAGAGTCAACAATGGATAGAAACAGGAGCAGAGAGATGAGTTAGGATATGTCAACTTAAAAAATATTCACAACCTAAAAGTTGAGTTTTGTTTTATTCGGAGGGAATTTTTAGGACTTCAAGCATGAGAGACAGCATCTCAAGTAACTGTGAGAGAACTGCTCCAAGGAGGCAAGGGGAGGAATCAGGTTACATAGAAGTTTTGCAAGAACAGGTAGTCTGAACATCAAAAGATCTGTTGTTGTTGTGTTGCTATTGTCCTTCAGTTGCTAAATTGAGTCCAACTCTTTTGCAACGAAGGTTCCTCTGTCTTCCACTATTTCCTGGAGTTTGCTCAAATTTATGCCTTATTGAGTCAATGATGTTTTCTAACCATCATATCCTCTGCCACCTCCTTCTCCTTTCCCAAAGATTATTGTTACTTAAAGAAAACCAGATATCTCAAGTTAAGGAATTTATTAGCACTTTTCTATGTATGGAAGGATGCAAGAGCCTGGGCTCACTGAAATCATTCCTTTCATATGAACCTCAGCTATCTGGGGTCAGTATCCTGTGTTTTCATATCCTGAACTTCCTTTCCTCGGGGCTCACCATAGAGAGTGGTTGTAGTCTGGTGGCTGTTAGACAGCAGGTATTCTCCTTCTTGAGTTCCCTTAGGGCTCACCAGCTCACATTGGAGGGCTGCAATCGCTGATAATGGTGACATCCTTGCTTACTGATATGGAGGAAATATTCCATTTCTCATTACTGACTCAGTGGACACGAATTAGACCAAACTCTGGGAGATAGTGGAGGACAGAGGAGCCTGATTTGCTGCAGTCCATGAGGTCACAAAGAGTCTGACGTGACTTAGCAACTGAACAACACAATTCCATTTCCCAGATGCCACTGCAGAAGAGAAATGATAATAATTAGGACCAAAGTCACAGCCCAGTAGAAGGAAGAGAGTCTCTGATTTTGGATATATTTTGAAGGCACTTGATGATGTGTAGTATGAAAGAAGGAAAAGAATACAGGATAATTCCAATATTGTTGACCATGATAACTAGGATAGAAATACCACTCCTTAAACATTCAAGGGAAATGGTATGGACCTACCAGAAGCAGAAGATATTAGAGAAGAGGTGGCAAGAATACACAGAAGAAATATACAAAAAAGGTCTTCGTGACCCAGATAACCACGATGATGTGATCACTCACTTAGAGTCAGACATCCTGGAATACAAAGTGGGCTTTAGGAAGTATCACTATGAACGAAGCTAGTGGAGGTGATGGAATTCCAGTTGAGCTATTTCAAATCCTGAAAGATGATGCTGTGAAAGTGCTGCACTCAATATGCCAGCAAATTTGGAAAACTCAGCGGTGGCCACAGGGCTGGAAAAGGTCAGTTTTCATTCCAATCCCAAAGAAAGGCAATGCTAAATAATGTTCAGACTACTGCACAATTGCACTCATCTCACATGATAGCAAAGTAATGCTCAAAATTCTCCAAGCCAGGCTTCAACAGTAAGTTAAACGTAAACTTGGAGATATACAAGCTGGATTTAGAAAAGCCAGAGGAACCAGAGATCAAATTGTCAACATCTGCTGGATCATAGAAAAAGCAAGAGAGTTCCAGAAAAACATCTACTTCTGCTTTATTGATTATGCCAAAGCCTTTGACTGTGTAGATCACAACAAACTGTGGAAAATTCTGAAAGAGATGGGGATACCAGACCACCTGCCCTGCCCCCTGAGAAATCTGTATGCAGGTCAAGAAGCAACAGTTAGAACTGGAAATGGAACAGACTAGTTCCAAATTGTGAAAGGAGTATGTCAAGGCTGTATATTGTCACTCTGCTTATTTAACTTAAATGCAGAGTACATCATGCGAGATGCCAGGCTGGATGAAGCACAAGCTGTAATCAAGATTGCCAGAAGAAATATCAATAACCTCAGGTACAGAGATGACAACATTCTTATGGCAAAAAGTGAAGAGGAACTGAAGAGCCTCTTGATGAAAGTGAAAGAGAAGAATGAAAAGCTGTATTAAAACTCAACATTCAAACAACTAACATCATGACATCCGGTCCCACCACTTCATGGCAAACAGATGGGGAAACAATGGAAACAGTAAGAGACTTTATTTTGCGGGGCTCCAAAATCACTGCAGATGGTGACTGCAGCCATGAAATTAAAAGATGCTTGCTCCTTGGAAGAAAAGCTATGACCAACCTAGACAGCATATTAAAACACAGAGACATTACTTTGCCAACAAAGGTCCATCTAGTCAAAGCTATGGTTTTTTCAGTCACGTATGGATGTGAGAGTTGAGACTATAAAGAAAGCTGAATGCCAAAGAATTGATGCTTTTGAACTGTGGTGTTGGAGAAGACTCTTGAGAGTCCCCTGAACTGCAAGGAAATCCAACCAGTCAATCTTAAAGGAAATCCGTCCTGAATATTCACTGGAAGGACTGATGCTGAAACTGAAACTCCAATACTTTGGCCACCTGATGCGAAGAACAGACTCATCAGAAAAGACTCTGATGCTGGGAAAGATTGAAGGCAGGAGGAGAAGGGGATGATAGAGGATTAATGGTTGGATGGCATTACCAATTTAGTGGACATGAGTTTGAGAAAGCTCTGGATGTTGGTGATGGACAGGGAAGCCTGGCATGCTGCAGTCCATGGGGTCGCAGAATTGGACACAACTGGGTGACTGAACTGAACTGAAACATTCAAGTGCGTGGTCTCAACTTTGCCACTAATCTAAATAATTTTAGACAAACTATTGCCCTTCCCTGATCCTCACTCTTATCATTTGTACAATGAGAAATTTAAACTAAATTAGAAGTCCTCCTACTGTGTTTGGTGCATGCACCTCAGTAGGCTGTTCAGGAGATGGGAAGAAAGTCAGGAGAACTGAATTGCGGGCTTTGTATATTAAGGGTCTATTTAAGGTCTTATTTGAAACAGGAATCTGGGGAGTTCCCTAGCAGTCCAGTGGTCAGGACTCCATGTTCTCACTGTAGAGGCCCCAGTTCAATCCATGATCGGGGAACTAAGATCCCACAAGCTGCATGGCAAACTAAACAAAAACAGAAATCCACTAATAAACTTTTTAAAATCTTTTTAATTTGGGAGGTAATTAGATCATGATGATGGTGCCCTCATAATGGGATTAATGCCTTTATAAAAAGAGATTCTTCTCTCTCTCCCTCTTGTTCTTCCCCCTCTTCCCCTCCCCCTCTCTGATACAAGAAGATGGTGGTCTCCAAACCAGAAAGAGAGTCATCATCAGATCACCAACAGGTGTCTTTCTCTTGGACTTCCCAACCTCCAAAGCTGTGAGAAGTAAATGTTGCATAAACTTCCCAAACTACAGTAATATTTTATAGCAGCCCAAGCTAAGATAATCATTTTACCTAGGTGACTTATAAAACTCCTTTCATTCCAGCTCTAAAGTTATGTCAAGAAGTTAAAAGTAAAAAAAAAATTTAAAAAAAAAAGAAGTTAAAAGTGTTGATTTGTACAAGTGGCATTAGTCCAACTCTACCACCTCACAGCAACAGCCAGCAGAAAGACTGAGTGGGTTTTGTTGTGACCATAATCTCTATCAGTATAGTAGTGGTCACTGACTAAGGAACCTTTGTATGTGCCTAGTAGGAGAAAACCCAGACTGGGATTGCTCAGACAATGAAGCACTGATTATTTCAATGGTGTTTTATTACTTACCTTTCCTTGGAATAAAGTTTTAAGTTTCAGCAGCTGATCTCCTTTTGAAGGCTCTTTCAGGTTTCAGTTTCTTTCATTCCTGACTTGAGCCTTCTGGTAGTAAAGGCTAAATTCTAAGTTATCTGAGTGACTCACCTCAGGTAACTGAGAGTGAAAGAGAAACAGGAAGTAACTATGATAAGAGCTAGAGACAATTGACTGAAAGCAAGCCAATATCTGTCCAGGACATTAATTTCTCCTAAAACTACTGGATCACTTTCTAGTCCATCCAGTATTTTAACACAACGTTTTACTCTGGCGTGGTCCATTCTTATTATGTGACTAAAGAACTTCTGACTCCTCTGTTTCTGCTGTTTCCCATAAAAGGAAATGGGGTGAGAAATGCTGAAATAGCTCCACCCAGATGGTTAAAGCAATACAGAGTTGGACAGAATTAAACTCACCTTAAAATAACTCCCTTGAACAAAATCCTGGAAGTGAGGTTGCTGGATCATATGGTAGTTGCATTTTCAATTTTTTGAGGACCCTCCATGCTGTTTTGCACAGTGGCTGCACCATTTTGCATTTTCACCAATAGTGCACAAGTGTTCCAATTTCTCCACAGCCTGGCCAACACTTGTCTTAAGCGGTTTTGGGGGTTTTGTTTTTTCTGGCTGTTTGTTTATGGGCTTTGGATAACTCAGCTTAATTTTTTAACACTTTTTATCTGTTTATTACTTTTGATTGCATTGGACCTCCATTACTGTCCATGAACTTTTCTCTAGTTTCAGTGAATGATGGCTACTGTCCCTTGCGGTGCACGGGCTTCTCATTGCATTGGCTTCTCTTGTTGCTGGAGCACAGGCTCTAGGAGCATGGGCTTCAGTAGTTGCACTTGGGCTCAGTAGCTGTGGTGCATGGGCTTAGTTGCTCCGAGGCATGTGGAACCTTCCCGGACCAGGGATCAAACTCATGTCCCCTGCATTGACAGGTGTATTCCTATCCACTGTACCATCAGGGAAGTCCTATGTGTTAGTTTTTGAGATCAGCCATTCTAACAGATGTGAGGTGCTATCTCATTGTGGTTTTGATTGCATTTCCCAGATGATTAGAGATGCTGAGGATCTTTTCATGTAACTCTTGACAAAATCAGGATCTTGAGGAGATATTAGCACTCTGTGTTCACTGCAGCACTATTCACAACAGCCAAATGGTGGAGACAAGTGAAATGACCATTGACAGACAAACGATTTTCTAAAATACAATACACACACACACAATGGAATATTATACAGCCTTATAAAGGAAAGAATCTTGCCATATGCAACAACATGGATGAACCCTGAAGACATTTTGCTAAGTGAAATAAGTCAGCTACAGGGGTACAAATACTGCACAATTTCATTTACATGAGGTATCTAAAATAGTTAAACTTATAAAGTGAAAAAACTGTGATTACCAGAGCTAGGGGAAGGGGAAATGAGTTGCCGGTCAATGAGTATAAAATTTCAGTTATACATGAGGAATGAGTTCTAAAGATCTGCCGTACAACACTGTGCCTAATAGGTAGCAATACGGTACTGTACACTAAAAATTTGTTAAGAGGAAGATGACATGTTAACTGTTCTTATCACTATATATATATATATATATATATACACACACACATATACACACAATACATTATGTGGTATATATTTATAATTAATTTTTATTGGAGTGCAGTTGATTTACAATGTTGCATTGGTTTCTGCTGTATAGCAAGTGAATCAGTTACACATATACATATATCCGCTCTTTTAAGAATCTATTCCCATATAAATATATATGATTGAGTGAGTGAAAGTTGCTCAGTTGTGTCTGACTCTCTGCGTCCCCATAGACTATCCAGTCCATGGAATTCTCCAGGCCAGAATACTGGAGTGGGTAGCCTTTCCCTTCTCCAGGGGATCTTCCCAACCCAGGGATGGAACCCAGGTCTCCTGCACTGCAGGTGGATTCTTTACCAGCTGAGCCACAAGGGAAGCCCATAAATACATATACATGCATATATTTTTTAATTTGCTTGGTATTGACATATTCTTTGAATGACATAATGATCAAGAGTATAATCTTTGGACCTTGGGCAAGTTATAAAACCTACCTGTGCCTCCATTTCTTTATCTATAAAATAGGGCAATAATAGTGCCTACATGAGATTAAGTGCTTGAAATAGTGAAGATCATGAGATAAGGAGTACATATGTGTGTTAGCTTTTATTGTTATTGTTATGTTTACCTGGAGGCATCATTACTAAGATAGAGAAACATCTCCAAAAAAATAAAAAAACTTCTCCCAACTACCTGTGAGCAAAATTGCCACTTTTGTCTCCACTGAAGCACTATGCACCACTTCCAGTGCACCTGCGCCCTTATTAGAATTACTGATACAGGATATTACTCAGTGATACATCATTACAAAGGCATGACTTTTCTTTGCAGGCTTCCCAGGTGGTGCTAGAGATAAAGAATTCTTGTGCCAATGCAGGAGATGGGGGTTCAATCCCTAGGTCAGAAAGATGCCCTGGAGGAGGAAATGGCAACCCACTCCAGTATTCTTCCCTGGAGAATCCCAAGGATGGAGGAGCTTGGTGGGTTACAGGCCATAGGGTCACAAAGAGTCGGACATGACCGAAGCAACTTAAAACACATGTACAACTTTTCTTTGCAGTGATCTTTCTGGTAATGTCCAAAGGGCCCTGATGAGGCATAGTGAAGGTAATTTGACTGGCATTCCAGGATGGGTCAGGTTAAGTTGCTGAAGTGAGCAAAAAGAGAAGCTTTCTGGGAAATCTTGGAACTTTAATGAAAGGGTTGGTGGAAAGGAAGAGGTGGTGAACTCTTTCTTTCTCTCCCTCCTTACCCCTGGGTCAGAGGATCAGAAAGCAGTTCGTTACAAGAAATGTTGAGGTGCTTCTCTCTCAGCCTGCCAGAGTAATTGTTTTTAAATGTAAAAATTTATTTATTTTTTTTTTAAATGTAAAAATTTAAACTCCTGCTTAAAATCCTTCAATGCCTTCCCATTTCACATAATGCCCTGGACCAATATTTTGGAATGTGTATATGGGGGAAAGAATCTGACATGATGAAGGTAGAGGGTCCCTAGAGATAGATGGGTTTATAGGAACACTGTTTCCAGGGAGGACAAACCACCCCTCACCAAATTACAACCTGGGGTTTTCTCAATTCCTCTCAAAATCCTCACATTTCCTCCTCCTGGCTCATGCTCAAGGGGACTTGGTCTTCTCAGGGCAAAGCTAACTAGAACTTGTGTTGAGTCAGTCCCAGTTTCTCTTCTTTCCCACCTCAACAAAAACTTGTGTCCCAAGCCAGAGTGCCTTCTATGAAAGCTCACCTGAGGCAGGATGTGTACAGAAGCCCTTGATGTTCAAGCCATAAGGAAGCAATAGAGCCTAGTGGTTAGGAGCATGGTCTTTGGAAACCCATAGGTCAGTGTTGGAGTGTTGACTTAACCACTTCCAAGCTGTTAATATTTTACTAAACCTCAGTTTCTCATCTCTAAAAGGATATAGGAGTATCTACTTGAGTTCTGTAATATTAATAATTAAATGTGGCACCTGAGAATAGTGATGGCTCAATAAATGTTGAATATTATTTTTACCTATTGCAGGTTGTCAATTATAAAGTTCAAGAACAAGCAAAGCTAATCAACAATCTGGAAATCAGAATGATGATTGCTTTTTAGGGGAACTAAATGAAAAGGGCAGACAAGAATCTTTCCCAGTACAATGTTCCATACCTTAACCAGGTGATACACTGGTTAACCAGTGTAACCAGGGTACACTGATGCGTGCATTTAGCAAAATGCATTAAGATGTACAATTATGATTACACATAATATTTTAAGTAAACTGCTTCATAAATCACTGTGTTTAAAAAATACTATGGCAGAAAAGTTTGGCCTTCTCAATATTCTAATTTTAGCATCTATGAGTAAAATAGTCAACATTTTCAACTTCTTTTTGCCTCATATTTATCCTATTGTATTTCAGTAACAGTCCCTTTATACTTCTCATGAAGAAAAAGAACAAGTTGTTTGTAATGACTTGTAAGCGAATTCCTTCACTTACATAAAATTTGCAGAAAGTCTCCAGAATTATAAAAGTTTGAAGAAGAGAGCATTTTGGTCTAATGTATGCAAACCAATATTGTACAACACCTTATGTCTAGGGAATATATTAGCAAAATAATTACTTTATATCACAGAGCACTAGGCCATCAATAAATTCTTTATGATTCACTAAAATGTTGGCTATTATTAGTATTAAAACCTTAATTCTAAAAGCTAGAAGTAAACCTCCTTTCTACCCTCTCCCATACGAGAGACTGAGCACAAACCTCATATTTTTCTATTAGCCATGATAAAATTTTAGATACAAATTAGATACAAATATAACAATAATCATAATTCTCTACTGTTCTAGTTTGTGACTGTGTAAAAATGTATTTTCCTCTGGGCCACAACAACCTGTTAATACAGTGGGGAGGATAGGGTTTCTGCTGTCACTGCCACTCCTGTTCCCCACCCTTCATTTATTCGCTGAATCCTTCCTCCCACACTGGGAACTTCCAACCTAGTCCAAGCCCCTTGCTCTCTCTCGGAACCTTTAGGGAATAGTGATAGCACCTGCCTTGTGTTCTCCCAAGACGGTCCAGCAGCTTCCCAGTCACTATAAAAAGGCCTCAACCTCCTGACTCATCTTCATACACTTGAACACCTCCCTCCCTCAACAGTTACTGCTTCACAAGAACCTGGCCCCCCTTGTTGTTCAGATGCTAAGTTGTGGCCAACTCTTTGTGACCCCATGGGCTGCAGCGTGCCAGGCTCCCCTGTCCTTCACCATCTTCTGAAGCTCAGATCCATTAAGTCAGTGATGCCATCCAATCATCTCATCCTCTGTCGTCCCCTTCTCCTCCTGCCTTCAATCTTTCCCAGCATCAAGGTCTTTTCCATGAGTCGGCTGTTCACATCAGGTGGCCAAAGTATTGGAGGTTCAGCTTCAGCATCAGTCCTTCCAATGAATATTTAGGACTGATTTCCTTTAGGATGGACTGGTTTGACTCATTGCAGTCCAAGGGATTCTCAAGAGTCTTCTCCAGCACCACAGTTTGAAAGCATAAATCCTTCAACTCTCAACCTTCTTTATGGTTCAACTCTCACATCTGTACATGACTACTGGAAAAACCATAGCTTTGACTACATGGACCTGTGGCAGCAAAGTAATGTCTCAGCTTTTTAATATGCTAGGTTTGTCACAGCTTTTCTTCCAAGGAGCAAGCATCTTTTAATTTCATGGATGCAGTCACTGTCTGCAGTGATTTTGGAGCCCAAGAAAATAAAGTCTGTCACTGTTTCCATTTTTTCCCTATCTATTTGCCATGAAGTGATACTCACAAAATTTGTCATATGCACAACTCTTTCATGAAATCATTAATTTCAAGGCACACATCTTTACACTCTGGATTATCTTCTGTGTCTATGATTATCTTCTCTGCTACTAATTCACTGGGACAGTAGGCAAAATTGGATAGAATGATATACAAGTGGAGCCACTAAAAATTAATGATCTTCATTCTCAACTGGGTCTCCTGTGATTTTTCTTATTTCCCCTTAAATGTATTCTAAACCTTAGCAAATTTTATCAATTCTCCTTTCCCCTGACTTCTAGCAACTGATGTTTATCAAACTCAACCAATTGGCACATCTACAATTTTACTGAAATTCACTCTAATCCTCACTTCCCTCCAATTTCAGAAGATGAGACATCCTTCTTTCTTAACTGCATCCCCTCTTGCCTCAAGCAGGATGCTGCCCCTTCAATCAGCTACCTCTTTACTTTATTACTAACCTCTTCATCACAACGGACTCCTGGCCAGGATGGGAGGACAGCAAACTTTTTCCATAAAGGACTAGATAGTAAATATTCTAGGTTTTGCAGGCCATATGGTCTCTGTCACAACTACTCAACTCTGCTCTTTGAGCATAAAAGGAGCCTTCAACAATTCAAAATGCATAAGCAGCGCTGTGTTTCAATAAAACTTTATGGACAATGAAATCTGAATTTCATATTTCACATGCAATATTATTCCGTGGATTTTTTCCAACCATTTATAAATGTAAAAACCACTGTTAGCTCATGAGTGATACAAAAACGGGTGATGGGCCATATTTTACCAACCTCTGCCTTAGCCTACATATGAGTGATTCTTGGAGAGTGGGCCCAACAGAAAAAGCATCACATGGGAATTTGTTGAAAACGCAAATTTTCCTGCTCCATCCTAGACCTACTGAATCAGAAACTGTGAGTATAATCAGCAATCTGTGTTTTAACAAGCCCTCCAGGTGACTCTGATACACACTCAAGAGAAACAAGCTCTCTCTGTTTATATAAACAAGTCTCTACTTTCCAAAAAAAAAAAAAAAAGTTCCCTGACTTTGCACCTCAAACTCTTTTTTGTTCTTTTCATCCAAAATTCCAAAGTGATCAGTCAATACTTATTGTCTCCAGTTTCTCACAGATTTATAAAAGGATGGTAAGAATACTGCCAAGTAGTTGTAAGAACTATTTAAGATGATTGTTAGAAGGCATTCCACATTTCCATAGTGGAGGAAGGTGGAAAGGACTTCAACTTCACATTCCAGGAGAGAGAAGTATGGAAGAAACACTCCCCTCACTCACTCCTTCATGTGGAAGAAGAGGGTACATTGCTGGACGAGAATGAGCAGAGTCCACTCTGCTCACATGGCCAGCTGGAACCTATACATCTCCTGTCCGTAAAGTCCAAAGAGGCATCTCCATAGGTGAACGCAGCCCTGGGGAGCAAAGCATGGCGACTGGAAAGGTGCCCTGTGGGAATTAGAATAAGACAATTTCTCTAAGTGGATGGAGCCCAGGACAAGGTCCCCAGGGACACCCACAAGCCCTGTCTGTTCAGCTCATGATGGATTCACTCTTTTTAGTCTCTAAGTTATCAAGATCTGTTGCTTCCCTCAAGTCTCTATAAATATCTCCTCAGACTCAGTGACATCAGACAATGTTTTTGATAGAAATTTTTAAATAAAAATAGTCACAGGTGGTCTGTTGCTAATGAGGTCCTATACTTGCCCAAGATTACCAGCACAATTTTCCCTCTTCTTCCTATCTGCTGACCAACATCACAAGGGAAAAAATGTTATGGACTTGTTGTTCTAAAACACAGCTGCTTAAATTTCCATCTTTCCTGGACCCTAAGACCAGAAATATAGTACTTAATGCAAACAAAAACCTTGCCTCTATCTTCGCTTTTGGAAAACTTTTGCTTTGGACTTCAATGGTAGCCCAGTGGTTAAGAATCCTCCTGCCAATGCAGGGGACACAGGTTTGATCCCTGGTCCGGGAAGATCCCACATGCCATGGGGCAACTAAGCCCATGCGCCAGAACTACTGAGCCCCTGAGCCCTAGAGCCTGTGCTCTGCAACAAGACAAGACACTGCAGTGAGAAGCCCACGCACCACAATTAGAGAGTAGCCCCCACTCACTGCAACTAGAGAAAGCCCACATGCAGCAACGAAGACACAGTGCAGCCAAAAATAAACATAATTTTTTAAACTTTTGCTTTAAAAAAAAAAAAAACACAAAGAGTATGCCAAGTCTGTGCTTTATTAAAGTGCTGGTGGAATGTTAGAGGAAGTAAGAGGATCATGGAAGTCCTTTCAGATCAGTGAGAAATAAGTAGCATTTTTACAGGTGGATAAGGAGAGGGAAGCATCCTAAGTCAGGGAACAGTAGGAGAAAAGTGAAAAAAGTCTGGGATGCCTGGAGCACAGAATTAAGAGGTAACACAAAAGGTAGACCTGAAACTCTGGCAAATTCTTGATCTTTATATGCCATGCTAAATCCCTTCAGGGCTAAAGCTATTTAATGCATCCCTTTTCTTCAATGGTTCTAATAGAGTGCTTTGCACATAGCAGCAGATTATTAAATATTTGCTACATGAAAAAGCAAATGTGTGAAATTACATTTACTCACACATAGCTGAGTCAGGTGGTCTGACAAAGTATGAGAAGTCCCAGCAGATGGAGCAAGCTGACAGTCGAGCTAGGAAGTTTGCATATGAGTTATCCTTTCTTACTTGATGAGCTCATCAGATGAGTCAGAAGCCATTTTCCCAATGTTCCTGTACAGTCAGATGGCAAATGCAAACCTTATTTGCTTCCAACAACTTTTCAAAAGGAAAAAAAAAAAAAACAGTGCAAAAACAAAGCCTGTTCATTTTAGAAAATTTGGGACATACTCAGAAACACAAAATAAAGACAATTTAAATCATTAATGATGTAATATTTAGCAAGAACATTTTCTCACGTCATTAAAGATTCTTTGAAAGTACAGTTTTTTGTTTTTGCAACACAATCTTTTTATTCAATTGTCAACCAGTAGCAGTTTTTTAAATTTATTTTTATTGAAGGATAATTGCTTTACAGAAAACAGCAAAATTCTGTAAAGTATGGTTTTTATTGATGTAATTTTCTATGAATGAACACTTTAAACTACTTTCAATTTATTTAACCATTCCTCTATTATTGAACATGTAGTTTTTAAATACTTAACTGCTGCTGCTGCTGCTGCTAAGTCGCTTCAGTTGTGTCCGACTCTGTGCGACCCCATAGATAGCAGCCCACCAGGCTCCCCCATCCCTGGGATTCTCCAGGCAAGAACACTGGAGTGGATTGCCATTTCCTTCTCCAATGCATAAAAGTGAAAAGTGAAAGTGAAGTCGCTCAGTCGTGTCCAACTATTAGTGACCCCATAGACTGCAGCCCACCAGGCTCCTCCATCCATGAGATTTTCCAGGCAAGAGTACTGGAGTGGGGTGCCATTGCCTTAAATATATGCTTTAAATACATCTCTAATGAATTCCATACTCAAGAGTCCTAAAAATGTCCTACAAATCCTGTTAAAGCATAAAAGGCCAGAAAAGAAAGAATACAACGTTCATAAAGAACAGTTCACCAGTAAAAATGTGTAAGTTCTTCTAAAAATAACATACATTTCATATATTTTCAGTCAAAATTTCCAGCACAATTTTGTGGGGAATGTTACAAATTGATTCTAAAAAAGTACAATGAATAGCTAAGGCACAAGTAGCTACGGCAATTTTGAAAAAGAACAAAGATGGAGGACCTCTCTTACCAGATACTGACATATTACAAAGCCACAGCAACAAAAATAATTTAACACTGGCATAAGAATAGACAAATGGATCAATGGAATAAAACAGAAACCCAGAAACAGACCCACATGTATATGGAAACTTTCTATATGATAGTAGTGATATCTCTAACCAACAAAGAAAAGATAAGATTATTTAGAACATCGTTCTAGGAGAGCTGACTCACTATGTGGATAAAAATACAGTTGGATTCATACCTCATACTACATAGAAATGCTAACTGTAGTAGATTAGATACTTTAATCTGAAATAGAAACCAATAAAGATAGAAAATTACAGAATAATGTTTTTCTCACCTTGAAATGAGGAAGTTAGTAAGAAAAACCTAAAAACCACAAATCATCAAGGATGGGGGAGAATCTGTGGATTTCAGTATATAAAAATAGAAATTGTTTTCAAAGAAGGGCATTATTGACAAAGTTAATGGACAAATGGCAGCCTAGAAGAATATATTTGCCATCTCTAAAACGCAAGAAATTAGTATGTAGGAAGACAGAGAATTTCTGTATATCAACAAGTAAGAAGCAGGAAATTCAATAGCAAATTGGACGAAGAATTAGAATAGGCAAATGACAAAAAGAGGAATCGTAATGTCTAAAAAAAAAAACAACTATGAAAAGATGCTCAAACTCTCTATTAATTGAAAATGCAAGTTAAAATAAAAATGATAGCACTTTTTAAGAAATTTTAAACTTAATATCACAAATTGATAGGAATTTCCTGACAGTCCAGTGGTTAGGACTCCACACTCTCTCTGCCGAGGGCTTGGGTTCAATCTCTGGTCGGGGAACTGAAATCCCACAAGCAGTGCATGGTGTGGCCAAAAAAATAAAAAGCTGTTAAGAATGCAGGGGAAGGTTACTCTCAAATGGTGTGTGTTGTGCTGTGCTAAATCACTCCAGTCATGTCTGACTCTTTGTGACCCTATGGACTCTAGCCTGCCAGGGTCCTCTGTCCATGGGATTCTCCAGGGAAGAATACTGGAGTGGGTTGCCATACCCTCCTCCAAGGGATCTTCCTGACCCAGGAATCAAACTTGCGTCTCTTGCATTGGCAGGCAGTTTTTTTAACCACTAGCACTACTGGGAAGCCCCACTCTCAGAAGCTACTGCAACTATTAGCTGATGCAGCCACACCGGAGAGTTTATTACCAGTAGTTACACAACTAAATACGTCCCAGCAACAGTCCTGGGAATATACCCGGCAGAACACGCAAGCAGGTCTTTATGTGGATCTGTAAGAGGATGTGCATCTCAGCACTGTTTGCAACAGCACAGAGTTGGAAGCCACCTGGGGGCTAACTCCTAGTAGACAAGGAGCTAACTCTATCAGGTGTGATGTATTCATTCAGGAGAAAACTAGGCAGCAGTCAGAATTAATGAATCAGATATATTCAGTTGTATGGTAAGCTCTTAACACATACTATCTATCAAGAAACAGGTAAAAAAACAGAGTAAAACTGATAGTACTGTAACCACGTAAATCACTCTAAATAATATTGAAGTCTCAAGCATACTGGTGGATGCCAGTAAGAGATATAGAAGTAATGAGAATGGAGAGCAGGATTAAAGAGGAAGAAAAGAAGTCCTGGTGTAGACCTCAAATGACTGTGATTGATGCCATTCTTTCCTTCAGTTGCTTAGGGAAAAAAACAAACAAAACAAACTTGGAACTGTTAAAATAACCAAACAATAAGTCTGAGGTGAATCTAATGCCTGGATAGTCTATGTAAGCAAACCTAATCAAGAGTCAATCTTGTAAATGCCTCAGGGCTAAGAAGAACAACCAATCACAAACTGCCAACTAGCTGTTTCCCAAATAATACATCGCTTAAGTTGAAGTCATTCAAACCATTTCCTTGCTTTGCTTCCTGGTTTCCTCTATAAAAAACCTTGCCCCTAATTCTTGCACTCCTAACCACTTCCGGTTTGGCACTGCCTGATTAAAATCAGTGTTTGCTCAGATAAACATAAATATTTTAATATGTCATAGTTTATCTTTTAACAGAAAGTGAAGTCGCTCAGTCGTGCCCGACTCTTTGTGACCCCATGGACAGTAGCCTGCACCAAGCTCCTCCGTCCATGGGATTTTCTAGGCAAGAGTACTGGAGTGGGTTGCCATTTATCCCTGATTTCCTTCATTCTCTCACACATCCAATCCTTTAATAAATCCCTTATTTTCCAAATATATGCAGAATCCAATAATTTGTCATTCTTTCCATCAATAGCACCCTGGGGTTAGTCACCATTACCTCCCAACTAATTTTGGCAACAGTCTCTTAACTAGTCTCTTTGCTTTTGCATCTGATGGCCTTTGGTCTGTTTTCACCATGGCAACCGGAATGATCCAATTAAACAAGTCAGATCACATCAATTTCTGCTCAAGATCCTCTGATTTTTCATTTCACTCAGAATAAAAAAGCAAAGTCCTAACGATGCACAAGACCACATGAGCTGGATGCCCCCCTCTACACACCACTCATACATCTCTGCCTCTTTTGCCATATGTCCTAATCTCTCCCCTTGGCCACTCCCGAGTGCCACACTGGCCTCTTGCTATTCTAGTACATACCAAGCACACCCTTTATTTAGGGCCCTTGTAGGTAGGTGTTTATCCTGCTTCCTGGAATGATCTTTCTTTAGAGTTACAAACAACTCACGCCCTCACCTCTTTCAGATCTTTATTTAGAAGTCTTAGTGAAACCTTCTCCAACCACACTATTTAAAACTTCAGCCCTCAAGTGAACAAAATATCTGAACAAAGTGGGCAAAAGATCTGAACAGACACCTTTCCAAAGAAGATACACAAACGGCACACAAGAAAATGAAAAGATGCTCAACATCATATGTCAAAAAGGAAATGCAAATTAAAACAGTGAGATACTATGACACACCTGCTAAAATCCTAAAAAACTACCACCACCAAATGCTGGTGAGGAACAAGAAGTCTCATTCACTGCTGGTGGAAATGTAAGACGGCACAGCCACTGGGGAAGACAGTTCGGCAGCTTCTTACAAAGCTAAACCTACAGTGACAGTGTTAGTTGCTCACTTGTGTCCGATTCTTTTCGAACCTATGGCCTGTAGCCCGCTAGGAATTCTGTCCATGGAATTCTCCAGGCAAGAATATTGGAGTGGGTTGCAATTTCCTTCTCCAGGGGATCTTCTCAACTCAGAAATTGAACCTGCCTCTTCCCCATTGCAGGCAGATTCTTTACTGTCTGAGCCACCAGGGAAGCCCCAAAGCTAAACACAGATTTAAGCAATACCAGCAATACAACAAGACCAGTTTGCACTCCTAGTGCAAACTACCCAAATGAATGAGTTGAAAACTTTTTTCCACACAAAAACCTGCACATGGATATTTATAACAGCTTTATTCATAATTGCCCCAAATTGGAAGCAACCAAGACATTCTTCAATAGGTGACTGGATAAACAAACTGTAGTGTATGTGTACAATGAAATAGTATTCAATGAAAAAAAAAGAAATGAGATATCAAACCACAAAAAGTCATGAAGCAAATTTAAATGCTTATTTCTAAGTGAAAGAAGCTAGTTTGAAAAGACTACATATAGCATAATTCTAACTATACATCATTCTGGAAAAAGCAAATAATCTGTAGTTGTCAGAGATTAAAGGGTATCTGACACAGCACCCCATCTCACCCACTCACTTACACCCAAAGGTAAGTTCCACTAGACCAGGAAATTTAAGTTCTGTGCTGTGCTTAGTCGCTCTGTCGTATCCGACTCCTTGTGACCCCATGGACTGCAGCCCGCCAGGTTCCCCTTCCATGGGAGTTCTCTAGGCAAGAACACTAGAGTGGGCTGCCATGCCCTCCTCCAGGGACCCTTTCCAACCCAGGGATCGAACCCAGGTCTCCCGCATTGCAGGTGGGCTCTTTACTGTCTGAGCCACCAGGGAAGCCCATTATTTTGATACAACTTAAATTTATAGAAAAGTTTCAAGAACAGATTGAGAAATTCCAGTATATTATTTAGCTAATTTCACCAGTTATTTACATTTATCCCTTTGATCCTATTGTCACCTTTCTCTTGCTCTCACTCACATATGTGCGTCTATATAAATATTTATACACATATATAAATTTAAAGAATACACTCTATATGATACATAGAAAATACATGATAAATATATATTTAGCTATATATCATGTGTTCATTATATATATATTGTATACATATATAGAACTATAATACATAGAAGTACCCAAATCTCAAAACTAAACATTTATAGAATACTATTATCTAATTCTGTCTTTTCATACAGTTCATGAGGTTCTGCTGCTGCTGCTGCTACTGCTAAGTCGTTTCAGTCGTGTCCGACTCTGTGCGACCCCATAGACGGCAGCCCACCAGGCTCCCCCATCCCTGGGATTCTCCAGGCAAGAACACTGGAGTGGGTTGCCATTTCCTTCTCCAATACATGAAAGTGAAAAGTGAAAGTGAAGTCGCTCAGTCCTGTCGGACTCTTTGAGACCCCATGGACCGTAGCCTACCAGGCTCCTCCATCCATGGGATTTTCCAGGCACGAGTACTGGAGTGGGTTGCCATTTCCTTCTCCATCATGAGGTTCTCATGGCAAATATACTGGGGTGGTTTGCCATTCACCCTCCAGTGGATCACAGTTTGTCAGAACTCTCCACTATGACCCGTCCATCTTGGGTGGCCCTACACGGCACGGCTCATAGCTTCATTGAGTTACCCAAGCCCCTTCGTCACAATAAGGTAGTGATCCATGAAGGGGTTTATGGATCATAACAAACTATGGAAAGCTCCTAGAGAGATGGGAATACCAGACCATCTTACCTGCCTTCTGAGAAACCTGTATGTGGGTCAAGAAGCAGCAGTTAGAACCCTGTATGGAACAACTGATTGGTTCAGGATTGAGAAAGGAGTACAACAGGGCTGTCTGCTGTCACCCTGCTTGTTTAACCTATACGCTGAGCAAATCATGAGAAATGCTGGCCTGGATGAGTTACAAGATGGAACAAGATAGGCAGAAGAAACATCGACAACTTCAGACATACAGATGATAACACTTCAATGGCAGAAAGCAAAAAGAAATTAAAAAGCCCTCTTGATGAGGGTGAAGGAGGAGAGTGAAAGAGCTGACTTAAAACTAAATATTAAAAAAACTAAGATCATGGCATCTGGCCTCATTACACCCATGGCAAATAGAAGGGGGAAAATGTGGAAGTAGTGACAGATTTCCTCTTCTTGGGCTCTAAAATCACTGCAGATGGTGAATGCAGCCATGAAATCAGAAGACGATTGCTTCTTGGCAGGAAAGCTATGATAAACCTAGACAGTGTGCTGAAAAGCAGACATTACTCTGCTGACAAAGATCCATATAGTCAAGGTTATGGTATTCTCTGGTCACATATGGCTGTGAGAACTGGACTGTAAAGAGGCAGAGTGCCAAAGAACTGATGTCTTCAAACTGTGGTGCTGGAGAAGACTCCTAAGAGTCCCCTGGACAGCAAGATCAAACCAGTCAATCCTAAGGGAAATCAACTCTGAATATTCATTGGAAGGACTGATGCTGAAGCTGAAGCTCCACTATTTTGGTCACCTGAGATGAACAGCCGACTCATGGGGAAAACCCCCTGATGCTAGGAAAGATTGAGGGCAGAAGGAGAAGAGGGTGCCAGAGGATGAGATAGCTGGATGGCATCACCGATGCAATGGATATGAACTTGGGCAAACTCCGGGAGATGGTGAGGGACAGGGAAGACTGGTGTGCTGCAGCCCATGGGATTGCAGAGTCAGACATGACTGGGTGACTGAACAACTGTCTAATTCACAGTCCATATTCAAGTAGCATCAATTATTCCAATACTGTTTTCTATAATCATTTTTTCCTAATCCAGGGCTCAGTCCAGGTTTATGCATTGCATTTAGTAGTCATGTAGCTTTAGTCCCCTTTAATCTGGAAAAGCTCCTCAGTCTTTTTTTTTTTTTTTTTGCCTTTCTTTCCCTTGACATCTCCTAAGAGCTCAGGCCACTTATTTTGTAGTTGTCCTTCATCTAGTTCCTCATGATCAGACTCAGATTATGGGATTTTGGTGGGAATACTGCAGAAGTGATGTGTCCTCAGAGACAATAGATGTTGGTCTGTCCCAAAGTTATCAATGTTACCTCCTGCTTTGTAGATTCCATTCACAGCTGTATTTCCAAAGCCTAGAATGGTGCCTGACACAAAGAGACTCAAAAAGAACATGCTGAACAAATGACTAAATGATTTCAACACTGTGGAGTTGAGAAGACAAAGGAGGAAGCAGAAGAGAAGAAGGGAGGAAGAGAAGGAGGTGGGAGGGAAGCTGTACACTTACAGAGTAGATAGGTTCATAATTATTCAAAAGATTTCCAGGACATTTGTATTAACAATCATACCACCAAAATTATGAGATTTCCATACTCATTATACTCTTCCTAGTATACCAAACATATTTTCTAATTATTTCATAATGATATAATTTTGTCCCCGGTAATGACCCATTTTAAGAATATCCCAATTCTTAAAAGTATTCTCAACTCTTTCAGGAGGAAAATCTCCAAAATAATATAGTAGAGAATCCTCAGAGCACTGTTTCATAGATTATAAATTTCTGTTATAATAAGAAATCTATCTCTTATATAAATATAATTTACTATTTACCTCAAGACATCTCTAATTTGATTTATTATCTTGCAATTATAAAACCAACAGTGAAAAAGCAAAGATTACATGTTCAAGCAATGTGCTAATGGTATTGAAGGATATAACACAATTTCAAAAAAGCTAATTTTATTAATTTTTATTGACTAAAGCAAAAGTCAGTTTTGATCAGTTCAATGTCCACCAGCACTTACAAATAAGTGAAAAGAAAAACTGTATTAACCATTTTTTTCAATCATATTTTAAAAGCTATGTTGAAAGTAAAATTTTTAAGCTTGATTTTTAATTATTATTATCAACATAATAGGTTTTAGTCTATGTAAAGAAGGATTCTTTTACTTTTCTGATTTTTTAAAAAACTGACTGAAAAACTTTAATCATCTCTGCTGTCAACAGCTTTTCCCAGGTCCCCTCAATGGAAAAAAAAAAAAAAAAGGCCTTATAAACAAGTCTGTGAAGTAGTCCTAAAACAGTTTTCAGGCTAATTGCTTCAGTCCATCAAGGACAGAAATTTGTGTACAGTTATTTCCCTTATGCCTTTGGGACTTTATGATATACAGATAATGACACACTCACCAGACAATACTTAGCTGAATAATAGGTATGCTTTCTCTTATTTGTAAATTCTTTCCTAAGAAAAACGAAATTCTCTTTGTTTGACATAAAATTGAACACCATAAAAGTGAAGTCTATTTGCTAATCTGGATTAAAAATTTGGATATAGTTTCCTATTTTCTAAATGTTTCTTCAGAAAGGGAGCCAACTTGGAAGTGACACATCTATTTTTTTTTAAATTTGAAATTCCAAATATTAGACATGTATATAATTAAAAGAGGAATTTCATTCATGTTCAAAAGTCATCTAGAGAAAAAAAAATCACCTATACATGAATAGTCTAGACTCAATGGTGACATCTCACCTGATTTAATGATTTTACACTTTGATACACACCAATTTAATCTTCTATGCTTCTAATCTGTAGTGATGAGTCCCTTTCTAATCTTTCAGGCAGTGTTCCTGAACATTAATCATTCTTTCAACTTAAATATTTCAGGAAAGTAATTTGTGCAGAATTATCAAAAAGAATTAAAACACATTCAGAGTCAGAATGACCAATGTTTCACTCCTGAAGGGGTTTGTCAAATCCCGGAGTAGCATTACAATTTTCCACTAAAGGGTATGGACATCAAGGCACCCTAATATCCAGGGATCTTTCTTTCTACATTTTCCTCAAAAAAAAAAAAAATTCAACCACTGCCATCCCCAGTTAGACACAACAAGCACTGCCCTAACAATTTCAGCATGCCATTTTTATATACATGCAGCCCACAGGGAGCAGTACATAATATCATCATCCACCTCCTCTCACCTCCCACTCCCTTCTGAGGAATGAAATGCTGAGCAAAGTCAGCGAGTCGATAAGCCAATTTAAGAAATTGTGGGTGAAGTTAGAAACCTGCTCGTGGACTCAAAAGCTTCCAAACTGTGAGACTTCAAAACCAAGTAAAACCTTGGTGCTTATCTGAAATGTCATGGCACTTAGAATCTGTACTAGCCAGTTTGCACTTAACCCTATTATTAACTGATATGGTTAGCTCTTTTTACACATAAATCTTCATGTTTTCTTTGCAAAGTAATTTTTTTCAAGAACATTTGTTTCTAAATTAGATTCTGCCCTGGTGGCTCTGACGGTTAAGAGTCTGCCTGCAATGAGGGAGACCTGGGTTCGATCCATGGGTCTGAAAGAGCCCCTGGAGAAGGAAATGGCAACCCACTCCAGTATTCTTGCCTGGAAAATCCCATGGACAGAGGGGCCTGGCAGGCTACAGTCCATGGGGTGGCAAAGAGTCGGACACGACTGAGTGACTTCTCTTTGTTTTTTTGTTTGTAAATTATATACATAAAACATAATTGAAATAAACTATTGGACCTACACTTTAAGGATTTTTGCAATATCTTTAATCAATCCCTATTATTTAATTAGGTCCACTGGGTACTTTGTACTCACTGTCTGAAAACCTCTTTATATTTGTTCACTTGTTTATTATGTTTCCCACACCAGAATAAAAGCTCAGGAACATTTTTTTTTTTTTCATCTTTTCCTCTGCTTTATCTACTGCACCTAGAACATAATAGGAGCTCAATAAATATTTGCTGAGTAAATACAAATGTGTCAGCAACTAGTGAAATGTTTTTTCTCCCTCTAGAAAGCCACCTGAGTGTCTCCCTGCTGGCCATAAAATCCCAAATTGCTTTTACCTGAGTTGCTATCACATTGGTTTATGGAGTTTGAACAGCAGTTCACTAACAACTGCTTCAGAGATACTCCCAAGACTACAAATTGCTTACGTCATCAAGGTTCTCCCTTGGGGGACTCATAATATTCTTTTGGCGCAAATCTGAAAGATACACAAGAGTGAGTTCAGGCTAGATGCTAACTCTTGGAAAACTTCATAAGTTTTTTAATTATGATGTTAAAACTAAGAACCAACAGTTACTCTGACATAGACTGGATTACCTCCAGTCCAAAATATAAGCGTCAGCAGATGTACAGAGGAAGTGCTGAGCTAAGCTTGGCATTCTTGAAAGCAGAGCCGAATAGGGATTTTCCGTAGGTACAGTCAGCCCGGAAATGGAATTGGGCAATTTTAATCCATCTATCTCACCCTCTCTCTGCTTGCTTAGAGACTCACAGAAGCAGGAGCTGCCCTGGCAGACAGTGTCTAATAGGAACAACTGGTTTCTCTGCATGTAGTCTGCTCATAAGCACCAGTTCTCTCTCTTACCATCAATGTTTCTTCTGTTCCCAATCTCACCCAAATTTCTGAGTGTTCCTTCTCTTCTCAGAGACTATCCCTGATACTATTTTTGTTTCATTTCATTCAGATGGAAATGGTAAAAACTTGCCTGGTCATAAGAATATCTGAAATATTTATTTTTAAATGTAGCTTCCAAGTGAAATGAAAGTCACTCAGTTGTGTCTGACTCTTTGCGACCCCATGAGTCGCAGCACGCCAGGCCTCCCTGTCCATCACCAACTCCTGGAGTTCACTCAAACTCATGGCCATCAAGTCGGTGATGCCATACAGCCATCTCATCCTCTGTTGTCCCATTCTCCTCCTGCCCCCAATCCCTCCCAGCATCAGAGTCTTTTCCAATGAGTCAACTCTTCACATGAGGTGGTCAAAGTACTGGAGTTTCAGCTTCAGCATCAGTCCTTCCAAAGAACACCCAGGGCTGATCTCCTTTAGAATGGACTGGTTGGATCTCGTTGCAGTCCAAGGGACTCTCAGGAGTCTTCTCCAACACCACAGTTCAAAAGCATCAATTCTTCCGTGCTCAGCCTTCTTCACAATCCAGTCCATGGAATTCCCCAGGCCAGCATACTAGGTGGGTAGCCTCTCCTTCTCCAGGGGATCTTCCCAATCCAGGGATCAAACCCAGGTCTCCCTCATTGCAGGCAGATTCTTTAGAAGCTGAGCCACAAGAGAAGCCCAATAGTAGCTTCCAAGAGACTTCCAGAATAATCACAGCTGTGTAAATTAGCATCCTAAACCTCCTGGAAAGCATACCCCCCAAAAAGAAAACAATAATAAAACATAAAAACAAATATATAGTTTGTATACATAGATGTTCATAGCAGCATTATCCACATTAGCCCCAAATTGGAAACAACCCAAATATCTGTCAAAGAATGAATGGATTAACAGAATGTGGCACAGATACACAATGAAATATTATTCAGCTTTAAAAAGGAATGAACTTGATATATGCTACAAGATGGCTGAAACAAGCCAGACACAGAAGAACAAATACTGTATGATTTCACTTATTACCCAGGGTAGTCAAATTTAGAGAGACAGGAAGTAGAACAGTAGAATATCTTCCTTTGGGGCAAGAGGAAGATGGAGAATTAGTGTTTAATAGGTTAACAGAGATGAAGCCTAGGAGGATGAAAAAGTCCTGCAGTGGATAGCTGCACAGATCCTTATAACAGAGTTCAGAAAATAGCAGGGAAAAAGATTCACTCTCTGGACTTCCCTGGTAGTAGAGTGGATCACAATCGGCCTGCAAATGCAGGGAACACAGGTTCTATCCCCAGTCTGGAAAAGATTCCACAAGCTGAGAAGCAACTAAAGCCCATGTGCCACAATTACTAAGCCCAAGTGCCTAGAGCCTGTGCTCCACAACAAAAGAAGCCACCGGAGTGAGAAGCCAGTGCAATTCAACTAGAGAATAGCCTCTGGGAGCTGCAACTAGAGAAAGCCCATGTGAGGCAACAAAGACCCAGTGCAACCAACAAGTAAAAAAAAAAAAAAAAAATTCACTTTCTGAAGTTGAGGAACTCACTTTGCAGCTGAGAGGCACTATCACTTCTTTGCAAAAAGTGTTGTGGAAATCTGGATGATCGAGGCTCTAATAGAAGCCTTCCTGGACACCATATGGTCCAGAGAAGTAGAGGTGGAGGGACTACCCAAAAATCACACAGCTAATTCAAATCTTAGGGAGCAGTATGTTTTTGTACCAACAGAGGAGGAGAGAACCTTTGGTTATAAAGCATGAAAGGCCACCCTGACCTGCTCCTCTTGCTGTGCAATAGTATGCAAAAAGATGGTTTAAGAAAACCTAACTCATTCATTAATAGGCAATAAAAAATTTTCTGGCCCAGCACTGATACATATTTTTTAAATGTAAAAACATTACAAAGTTATCAACGGGCAAATCATACCAACCAGGAGAAAAACAGCTATCAAGAAACATGGAACTGTAACCAAAATTTTCACAATTTAAGAAATCTTAATGAAGTAATTGCATTTCTGGAAGACACTCACAAAGTAGAAAAACAAGAATTCTGGAAAGAGATGATGAAACTATAATAGGAGATAAAATATGAACTGAAAGAAGTACAAGAAAAAACTAAACTCAAAAGAGATTAGGACAATACAGAGCAACCAAAAAGAGAGTAGACACAGAAGGAAAACTAAGGATCACAGAGTATAATAAGAAAAGTGAAATAAAAGGATGTCCCTGGTGGTCCAGTGGATAGGACTCTGTGCTCCCAATGTGGGGCATCTGGGTTTAATCCCTGGCCTGCAAACTAGATCCCACATGTCACAACTAAGACCCACACAGCCAAATAAATACTAATTTTTTTAAGTGAAATAAAGATTTTAAAGGAAGGCAAATTATACAGGAAACAAGTAAAGAAGCATCAACATACACATAATTTAAAACCTTGAAGAAGAAAATCAAAATAATGTTATAAAAAATAAAGATATCCAAGAAAACTTTATACATGAGTGTACATTTTGAAAGAACATACTAAATACCAGAGAAAATTCATCCAAAAAAAGCTGGTGATACAATGGAGTATTACTCAGCCATTAAAAAGAATACATTTGAATCAGTTCTAATGAGGTGGATGAAACTGGAGCCTATTATACAGAGTGAAGTAAGCCAGAAGGAAAAACACCAATACAGTATACTAACGCATATATATGGAATTTAGAAAGAGGGTAACAATAACCCTGTGTATGAGACAGCAAAAGAGACACTGATGTATAGAACAGTCTTATGGACTCTGTGGGAGAGGGAGAGGGTGGGAAGATCTGGGAGAATGGCATTGAAACATGTAAAATATCATGTATGAAACGAGATGCCAGTCCAGGTTCGATGCACGATACTGGATGCTTGGGGCTAGTGCACTGGGACGACCCAGAGGGATGGTATGGGGAGGGAGGAGGGAGGAGGGTTCAGGATGGGGAACACATGTATACCTGTGGTGGATTCATTTTGATATTTGGCAAAACTAATACAATTATGTAAAGTTTAAAAATAAAATAAAATTTAAAAAAAAGATTAAAAAATAAATTAAAAAAAAAAAAAAAGCTGGTGATAAAAAATAAATCAGTCAATCTAAAAAAGAAATGGAAAATATTATTTGAGTCAAAGTTGAGTAGTGTAACCTAGGAAGAACATCTCAGAAAGCTCTGAGAACTCTGCCCATTAGAAGTCATGGTATAGTTATGTAAGTTTTTTGAGATGGGGGCTGTACATCAAATGATGTATTATTGACAGTTTGCATAATCCAGATTTAAGCACCATGTAAGTAATGTTATCTTTACAGAGATGCCTTATTTTTTAAAGAAAATGTTTTATTTTGTATTGGAGTATAGCCACAATGTTTCGTGATAGTTTCAGTGGACAGTAAAGGGACTCAGCCATACATATACACACATATCCATTCTCCCCCAAATTCCCTCCTATCCAGTCTCCACATGACACAGAGAAGAGTTCCCTGTGCTATACAGTAGGACCTTGCTGGTTAGCCATTTCAAATATAATGCTGTTTACCTGTCTATCTCAAACCCCTCACTATCCCTTCCCCATATTCCTCCCCTCCTCCCCCGGCAACCATAAGTTTGTTCTCTGAGTTTGTTTCTGTTTCGTAAGTAGCTCATTTATATCATGTCTTTTTAGATTCCACGTCATACCTCTGTCTGACGTACTTCACTCAGTATGACAATCTCTGGGTCCATTCATGTTGCTGCAAAAGACATTTCCTTAATGGCTGTGTAATATTCTTCTTTATTCATTTTTCAGTTGATGGGCATTTAGGTTGCTTTCATGTATTAGCTCCTGTAAACAGTGCTGCAGTCAACACTGGGATGCATATATCCTTTCAGGCCATGTTTTTCTCCATTTATCTGCCCAGGAGTGGGACTGTCAGGTCATACCGTGGCTTTATTTTTAGCTTTTTTAAAGGAAATTCCATACTATTCTTCACAGTGGCTGAACCAATTCACATTCCCACCAACAATGTAGGACAGTTCCCTTCAAGGAGATGCCTTATTGATGCTAAAAAAATTACTGTTCTTTATAGTTGAGCAGGTATTTCTGCTGATGGGGAAGTGAGGTTGATGTTGCTTAAAACACACACACAATACACAGTGAGGGAAGAGAGAAGGCCAAAGGGCAGATAAATTTTTTTTCTTTACATTTTTCTTGTCTTGCTACAAAATACGGATTTTATTTCAAAAGTATATCCTAGTAAAGTTATTGTGCTGAAAATATAAATAAAAAAACTCTTTGTACAGTGAGGCAAAAGATTAAATCATTTATAAAGGCAAATAGATGGGGAAACAGTGGAAACAGTGTCAGACTTTATTTTGGGGGGCTCCAAAATCACAGCAGATGGTGATTGCAGCCAGGAAATTAAAAGACACTTACTCCTTGGAAGGAAAGTTATGACCAACCTAGATAGCATATTGAAAAGCAGAGATATTCCTTTGCCAACAAAAGTCCATCTAGTCAAGGCTATGGTCTTTCCAGTGGTCATGTACGGATGTGAGAGTTGGACTGTAAAGAAAGCTGAGCGCCAAAGAATTGATGCATTTGAACTGTGGTGTTGGAGAAGACTCTTGAGAGTCCCTTGGACTGCAAGGAGATCCAACCAGTCCATCCTAAAGGAGATCAGGACCTAAGGACCTAAAGTCCTGGGTGTTCATTGGAAGGACTGATGCTGAAGCTGAAACTCCAATAATTTGGCCACCTCATGTGAAGAGCTGACTCATTGGAAAAGACCCTGATGCTGGGAGGGATTGGGGGCAGGAGGAGAAGGGGACGACAGAGGATGAGATGGCTGGATGGCATCACCGACTCGATGGACACGAGTTTGAGTGAACTCCGGGAGTTGGTGATAGACAGGGAGGCCTGGCGTGCTGTGATTCATGGGGTCGCAAAGAGTTGAACACGACTGAGCGACTGAACTGAAAGGAACTGAACTGAAAGGAAAAAAAAGTCAGGGTAGCCCCAGATTACCCCACAGCAATATTCCATTCCAGAAGACATTAGAGGTTTAATTGGATACAGATTTCTTTTCTCAAGGTTGTGGCTGGGTTTGATAATTAACTGATTAATTACTTAATTCAACAAACATTTAGAAACTTTTCAATAAATGGTTGTATATGTGGACAACAGAAGTATCATCTGACAACCTGTAATTTTCCTGAGGATTAAAATCACATTCTATTAATTTATATGCCCTTGGGATCTTTAGAAGCTCACAGACTAACAGGAAAGACAAACATGTAAACAAATTATCATAACACAATTTGATAAGGGTCAAATATCAAGAAATATCAAAAACTTCAGATATGCAGATGACACCACCCTTATGGCAGAAAGCGAAGAACTAAAGAGCCTCTTGATGAAAGTGAAAGAGGAGAGTAAAAAAGTTGGCTTAAAACTCAACATTCAGAGAACTAAGATCATGGCATCCGGTCCCATCACTTCATGGCAAATAGGTGGCGAAACAGTGGAAACAGTGGCTGACTTTATTTGGGGGCACTCCAAAATCACTGTAGATGATGACTGCAGCCATGAAATTAAAAGATGCTTGCTCCCTGGAAGAAAAGTTATGACCCACCTAGATAGCATATTAAAAAGCAGAGATATTACTTTGCTAACAAAGGTCCGTCTAGTCAAAGCTATGGTTTTTCCAGTAGTCATGTATGGATGTGAGAGTTGGACTATAAGGAAAGCTGAGCGCTGAAGAATTGATGCTTTTGAATTGTGGTGTTAGAGAAGACTCTTGAGAGTCCCTTGGACCGTAAGGAGATCCAACCAGTCAGTCCTAAAGAAAATCAATCCTGAACATTCATTGAAAGGACTGATGCTGAAGCTGAAACTCCAATACTTGGGCCACCTGATGCGAAGAACTGACTCACTAGAAAAGACCCTGCTGCTGGGAAAGACTGAAGGTAGGAGGAGAAGGGGACAACAAAGGATGAGTTTGAGTAAGCTCCGGGAGTCGGTGATGGACAGGGAAGCCTGGAGTGCTGCAGTCCATGGGGTCGCAAGGAGTCTGAGACACAACTGAGCGACTGAACTGAACTGGTCAAGATAGAAACAATAGGAAAGGTGTATTCAGGAATGGCAAGAATTTCAGGGAGAGGTAGAAGAAGCGGACCTTAGGGCCAGATCATTATGAAATTTGACTTTGAATTATAGGTGACAGAAATTTTCGACGAAGGGTTTTAACTTTGGGAGTGATAAGGACAGTGGGTCTCTCTGTTCTGTGGGTTCACATGTGTAGGGATATTAGTCTTACTGGTACTCAGACGCACAGGGAGAGTTAATCATACTTGACAGGTCATGGCTTATTATCATTTTTTTATCCTGACAAAACTCTCCTTTTGTTTGTTCTCTTTTTATCCTGATACTCTTTCTCATTGCCCTTAACTCCTACCATATGCAATCATGATAGGTTTAATGATATACATTGCTGTTCAGTTGCTCAGTTGTGTCTGACTCTTTGTGACCCCATGACTGCAGCACGCCAGGCTTCCCTGTCCTTCACCGTCTTCCAGAATTTGCTCAAATGCATGTCCATCGAGTCAGTGATGCCATCCAAACATCTCATCCTCTGTCGTCCCCTTCTTCTCCTGCCTTCAATCTTTTCCAACATCAGAGTCTTTTTCCAATGAGTCAGTTCTTCGCATCATGTGGCCAAACTATAGGAGTTTCAGCTTCAGCACCACTCCTTCCAATGAATATTAGGGTTGATTCCCTTTAGAACTGACTGGTTTAATCTCTTTGCTCTCCAAGGAACTCTCAAGAGTCTTCAACACCAGTTCAAAAGCATCAATTTTTTGGCATTCAGCCTTCTTTATGGTCCAACTCTCATATCCATACATGACTACTGGAAAAACCATAGCTTTAACTATCCAGACCTTTGTCGCCAAAGTGACATCTCTGCTTTTTAATATGCTGTCTAGGTTTGTCACAGCTTTTCTTCCAAGGAGCAAGTGACTTTTAATTTCATGGGTTTAGTCACTGTCCACAGTGATTTTGAACCCCAAGAAAATAGTCTGTCACTGTTTCCATTGTTTTCCCATCTATTTGCCATGAAGTGATGGGACCGGATACCATAATCTTAGTTTTTTCAATTTTGAGTTTTAAGCCAGCTTTTTCACTCTCACCTTCATTAAGCAGCTCTTTAGTTCCTCTTCTCTTTCTGCCATTAGAGTAGTGGCATCTGCATATCTGAGGTTATTGATATTTCTCCAGTAATCTTGAGTTCAGCCTGAGCTTCATCCAGCCTGGCATTTCACATGACGTATTCTGCATATAAGGGGCTTCCCTGGTGGCTCAGAGGTTAAAGCCTCTGCCTGCAATGCAAGAGACCTGAGTTCAATCCCTGGGTCGGGATAAGCAGGGTGACTGTATGTGTGTATATATATATATATATATATATGGAAGATTTATGTATAACAATGTATTTTTTTTTTTAAGATTTTGTTTATTTATTTTTGGCTGCACTGGGTCTTTTTTGCTCTGTGAGAGCTTTCTCTAGTTGTGGTGAGCAGGGTCTACTCTTCGTTTTGGTGCACAGGCTTCTCATTTTAGAGGCTTCTCTTGTTGCTTAGCATGGGCGTTAGGTGTGGGAGTTTCAATAGTTGTGCAGCACAGGCCCAGCTGCCAGGTGGCACTTCAAATCTTCCCAACCAGGGACTGAACCCAACTCCCCTGCACTGGCACTGACTTCTTAACCCCTGGACCACCAAGGCAGCTCTAACGATATTTTTTTTGTTTTATGTGTTCTTACAGAATGTGCACACTTTTAATTTATGTAAATGATAGTTTGTCACATAGTTCATTCTTAGTGGTTTTTTTTCTTTTGCTGCCATTATTTAGCATTTTTTAACTAAACATTATGGTTTTAAAATGTATCCATATGGCTCTGTGTATATCTAATCTGTTTACTGTAATTGCTATACAGTACATAAGGGTGTGCAGTCATTACATTTTACTACCCACTCTTCAGATGATAAACATCCAACTTCTTACTATCATACCAAAAAAAAGCTACAGTGAAGGTCCCCTTATGTGTCCGTCATACATCTGTATGAGAATTCCTTTGGAATATATACTTAAGAGCTGGGACTTCTCTGGTGGTCCAGTGGTTAAGACTCCATGCTTGCAACACAGGGGGAAATGGTTCTATCCCTGGTTGGGGAAGATCCCACATGCTGCATGCCCACTCCACCCCCCAAAAAAACCCAAAAAACATACTCAAGAGCAGAATTACTCATTACTCATTACTCAAGAGCAGTATATACATACAGGGTATGTATATACATTTTCCCCTGAAATTAATATTTTATTTTAAAAACTTTTTAAATTGGAGTATAGTTTTTTTACAATGTTGTGTTAGTTTCTGCTGTACAACATGCATATACTTAATTTGACTATATCATGCCAGGCTGCTCTCCAAAGTAGCTATACTAGGCTACACTTTCACCAGTAATGAATGAGGGTAAATTCCCTCCCCTTGCCTACACTTTCTAGTATTTGCCAGTTTATTTGCTATAAACTGACATTTAATTCATGTCAAAAAAACTGACATTTTTATTTGCATGTCTCTGATTACCAACAACCAGCTTCTCCTCATAAACTGATTGGTTTTTCAACTTTCCTCTTCTGTAAACATCTTTGGCCTTTTTTTTTTTTTTTTTAATTCTTAGCCATTTTTTCCCATTGGGGCTGCTGTCTTTTGTAAGAATACTTTCAAAATAGTCTACATTCTACTGTCTAATGTAGGTTTAGACATTACAAATACTTCTTCCTATTACTTCCTTTGTTAACATCATTTATAGAACTACTGAGTTTTGATACAATCACATTTGTTAATTTTTTTTCTTACAGTTGAAGCTTTTATTTAACAAGTCTTTCTGGCCTGAAATCACAAATATATTCACCTACATGTTCTTCTACTAATTTTGTCATTTAACCTTTCACTTTTAGATCTTTCATCCACCCATAGTCCATTCTTTTATATGGTGTTAGGTGAAAGTAGGTCTTAGTTTTCCCCATATAATGAGCCAATTTCCCCCAAATTATCTTTTTAACAATCCATTCTTTCTCTTGGGAGCAAAACAGGTTTTTTTGTTTTTGTTTTTGGAAGTTAACTGGCAGAGTGATGATGGCAAAAAAGCATGGATGCTTGCCATCAAACAGACTTAATTTGAATCCAAGGTTCAGCCATTTACTTTACTGTTCTAAACCTTTATTTTCAAAGAAAAGATGGTTTGTGGGAATTGGTTTATTTTTTACTGTGGTGACATATATATATACAGTTAACTTCTGGATTCTCCATAGAATCTTTTAACTCTTGAGAGAGTTAATTCCTAGGCAGGTTGATAAGAAGTCCAGGGTTCCTGAGGAGGAGAAAGGGGTCTGGGGTTCTTGAGGAGACAGGGGTCTGGAATTCTCAAAAAGAAGGAAAGGACAAATTGTTGGTTTGTGTTGTTTTTTTTTTTTTTTTCCTCTACATTCCTAGTCACATAAAATGTTTTTGTTTTTTTTTTTAAAGCCTGGAACTGATGATTACACAACAAACAACTCAGCTTAAACTCTGTACTAAGGATTATTATATAACAACAATGTAACCTGCTTGAGGACAGTTTATCCTTCCTGAAAACCTTCTGGCTAATCCTGTTATCTTAAAATGTAAGTTATGGGAGTGGGTCTAGTAAGATCTTTACAGCCTTGAGACATTCTTTTGATTTATTGTAATAACTAATTTTAAAAGTATATAATTCCCTTGCTAACACTAGCGAGGGGGGCACTCTCCGTCCCCCTTCTGATGTCTATGTCAGAAGCTTTCTCTGTCCCTTTTTATACTTTAGTAAAACTCTGCTACACAAAAGCTCTTAAGTGATCAAGCCTAGTCCCTGGTCCTGAAGCTAAATCTTCCTCAGAGATTACGAATCAAACATCGTTCACCAGAAGCTATCACCCTGTAAACCTCATGCTTCTGCTAAACACATTTTCCACACTTGCTCTGAATTCATTTCTTCAGGATACCCTGGTTATTTGTTCTTTTCATAGTATGTAAAATTGAAGTTTTAAGTTTTCCCAATGTCCTAATACTAGGATGTTACTGCATCCTGATCTCACTCTTTGCAGGTAAGGAAAATAATCATATTAAGTTTGAGAAAGTATTAACCCTTATTAAAAAAAAAACTTGGCTAAATTATAAAACGTTTTAATATGATATTTTAGAATGTCATGAATTTTGGAAGCTAGACCATAAATTATGTGGCAATAACTAGGTTATCTTCGACTATAAGTAAATATTTACTGCCAGCTAATTCCAAAGATTCATCTAAGTAACATAAAAATTGTAGGGTAGGTCCTTGAATACTGAAAAACCCATATTATCCTTGAAAAGAAATGAGCACCAGAAGAGAAAATAAAGGGTGATTGGCAAGGAAAGGACTGCTATGAAGAGTATCCTATCATCAGATGAAGGAACAGGCACCTTGTTCCAAAACACCTTTATTAAATGCAGATGTATATGAAGTCTAATTGCTTACACTGTCTCAAGCGAAAGATCATTAGGGTCATTATTCCCAAGAAGCTAGTTTCAAAGACATTTAGAACTGGAAGGGGATTATTGAGATCATCCAGCTTGTCTGCTCCTTTTCCAAAAAAGGAAACTGAAGATCAGAAATGTGACTTGCTCTCAGTAACCAGATCACGTGCTCCTTTTGAATCCCCTAACCTCAGCAGCAATTGCACCAAAGCATAAGTTATCCAGTAAATGTGCAAAATTTATATTCATGAAAAAAGGATGGGAAGGGTCATTCTCATGATGTTTATATTCTAGCTGTTCTTTTGGAAGAATGTTTGCCAAAAGAAAGATTTCTAAAATAGGGGAAAGCAAGAATATGACAGAATGTGTCACTGAGAAAAATCTTTAAAATTTTTTTATTGTGGAAATTTTTAAAAATTAATGAAAAGATGAACATTGGGGTACATGTGTCTCTTTCTTCTCAGTGTGTATGCCCAGCAGTGGGATTGCTGGATCATAAGGCAGTTCTATTTCCAGTTTTTTAAGGAATCTCCACACTGTTCTCCATAGTGGCTGTACTAGTTTGCATTCCCACCAACAGTGTAAGAGGGTTCCCTTTTCTCCACACCCTCTCCAGCATTTATTGCTTGTAGACTTTTGGATCACAGCCATTCTGACTGGCATGAAATGGTACCTCATAGTGGTTTTGATTTGTATTTCTCTGATAATGAGTGATGTTGAGCATCTTTTCCTGTGTTTGTTAGCCATCTGTATGTCTTCTTTAGAGAAATGTCTATTTAATTCTCTGGCCCATTTTTTGATTGGGTCATTTATTTTTCTGGAATTGAGCTGTAGGAGTTGCTTGTATATTTTTGAGATTAGTTGTTTGTCTGTTGCTTCATTTGCTATTATTTTCCCCCATTCTGCAGGCTGTCTTTTCACCTTGCTTATAATTTCCTTTGTTGTGCAGAAGCTTTTAAGTTTAATTAGGTCCCATTTGTTTATTTTTGCTTTTATTTCCAATATTCTGGGAGGTGGGTCATAGAGGATCCTGCTGTGATGTATGTCAGAGAATAGCCAGGACATGGAAGCAACCTAGATGTCCATCAGCAGATGAATGGATAAGAAAGCTGTGGTATATATACACAATGGAGTATTACTCAGCCATTAAAAAGAATACATGTGAATCAATTCTAATGAGGTGGATGAAACTGGAGCCTATTATACAGAGTGAAGTAAGCCAGAAAGAAAAACACCAATACAGTATACTAACGCATATATATGGAATTTAGAAAGATGGTAACAATAACCCTGTATACGAGACAGCAAAAGAGACACTGATGTATAGAACAATCTTTTGGACTCTGAGGGAGAGGGAGAGGGTGGGATGATTTGGGAGAATAGCATTGAAATATGTGTAATATCATATATGAAATGAGTCACCAGTCCAGGTTTGATCCAAGATACTGGATGCTTGGGGCTGGTGCACTGGGACGACCCAGAGGGATGGTATGGGGAGGGAGGAGGGAGGAGGGTTCAGGATGGGGAACACATGTATACCTGTGGCGGATTCATTTTGATATATAGCAAAACCAATACACTATTGTAAAGTTAAATAAAATAAAATTTAAAAAAATTAATGAAAAGAGAATACAATGTATGCCTATGTATCCATCACCACCTTAAATAATTATTGACGTTCTGCCATTCTTATTACAATATGAATTGTTTTTTTTTCTTTTGCTTTGTTTGGCTAGAATATTGAATATTTTTAAAGCAAAACTGAGACATTGTATCATTCTATTTATAAATATTTCTATATGTATCTCTAACAGATGAGGATTTTTGAACAACATAACCACAACTGAAACAGAAGGGGGCTTTCTTGGTGGTTCATTGTTAAAGAATCCACCTGCCAATGCAGAAGACGTGGGTTCGATCCCTGGTCTGGGAAGATCCCATATGCCACAGAGGAACTAAGCCCCTGTGCCACAACTATCGAGTCTGGGCTCAGAGCTCAGGAACTGCAACTACTGAAGCCCATGTGCTCTAGAGCCCATACTCTGCAAAAAGAGAAGCCACTGCAATGAGAAGCCCTCATATAGCAACTAAAGAGTAGCCCCCGCTCTCTGCAACTAGAGAAAAGCCTTTGAAGCAATGAAGATCCTGTGCAGCCAAAAATAAATAAATAAATAAAATTATTTTTTAAAAAAGAAAAACAGGAGAGAAGGGGGCAGGGAACAATCTTTAAAATAATGACATAAAAATGCATGCATGTGTGCTAAGTCACTTCAGTCATATCGGACTCGTTGCAACCCTATGGGCTGCAGCCCACCAGACTCCTCTGTCCATGGGATTCTCCAGGCAAGAATACTTTAAGGGGGTTGCCATGCCCTCCTCCAGGGGATCTTCCCAACCCAGGGATCAAGGAATCTCCTGCGGTTCCTGCATTGCAGGCAGATTCATTATCCCTGGACATGAAAAAAAACTAGTTAGAACCAACTAGGTCCAAAATGGCAGAAAATCTGACTTGCAATGGACCTTGAGCCTCATTATAAACTCATTATAATATTCAGTTCAGTTCAGTCGCTCAGTCGTGTCCGACTCTTTGAGACCCCATGAATCACAGCACGCCAGGCCTCCCTGTCCATTACCAACTCCTGGAGCTTACTCAAACTCATGTCCATCGAGTCAGTGATGCCATACAGCCATCTCATCCTCTGTCGGCCCCTTCTCCTCCGGTCCTCAATCCCTCCCAGCATCAGTCTTTTCCAATGAGTCAACTCTTTGCATGAGGTGGCCAAAGGATTGGAGTTTCAGCTTCAGCCCTTCCAATGAACACCCAGGACTGATCTCTTTTAGGATGGACTGGTTGGATCTCCTTGCAGTCCAAGGGACTCTCAAGAGTCTTCTCCAACACCACAGTTCAAAAGCATCAATTCTTCGGCACTCAGCTTTCTTCACAGTCCAACTCTCACATCCATACATGACCACTGGAAAAACACCATAGCCTTGACTAGACAGACCTTTGTTGGCAAAGTAATAATCTCTGCTTTTTAATATGCTATCTAGGTTGCATTAGCATAAGTTAAGTGACACACCCACCATTGCCAAGACATTTCAAGTATAACAATCAGAGATCAAAAAATGGGTGATAAAAATAAAAAATGCATGGCAGCCCAATTCCTGGAAATCTCTGCCCCTTCCCCAAAACAGTTGGAATAATCCTACCATCATTAACCTATGAAATTACCCAGTCCATAAAAACTAACAAAGCCGTATTTCGAGACCTCTCACTTTCTGAGATGGCCCACTCTATAGAGTGTGTTTCTCTCTAAATAAATCCATTTCTTACCTATCGCTTAGTCTCTCACTGAATTCTTTCTGCAATGAGACATCAACTGAGCTTTATTAAGTCTTGAAACCAGGTGTGTGATCTCAGTTAAAAAACCATGGGTTCAGGCCCCAATTTGAATTGCATGGCTTCACAGTGATATTATCATACCCCTTAAAATTAACAATAAACCCTTAAAAAGCTAACATCTAGTTCAGGAGAAATTTAGCTGTATGGAAATTTTCAAGAATGAATCAAGATTGCAAGTCTTTCAATAAGGCCTGATAAGCTTTCAATAAGGCTAAGAATTCAGAAGAGAAGTACTTCAAAACTAAAGACCGCAATCTCATTTTTTTCTTGTGCTGCTCTGCAAATATAAATCTGGACACTCAGATTCCAAAAGAAGATAAAAATAGTCTATGAATCAAAACCATTAATCATATCCTGTTATTTTTAGTTATGTTTCTTCCTGATATTTTAACTCAAAATCAGTTTAATATGTTTAATCACACTTTTTTTTTTTTCAGGGAAAAAATATTTTAGGTTGAGGTGGAAAATTCTGACCAAAAGATACATTGAAAGCTAAATCAGGGTGGTTGTCAGGGTCTGTATCCACGACCTTGGATGAAGAGTTACTTAGTCACTTGGAAAGTCTTGTATTAATAATCTGTCCTATGACTCAACTATCTGCCTCATAACACCCTCACAAAACACCCTCAAAAAATTCACACCTAGAAATGTAAAAACGTCACAAAAAAATTAATGGTAATTGGGTGACAGGTCACATTACCTTCCATACTAAAAGCAAACACTAATAACAGAAATTTTGAGATAGCTTGTAAAAAAAAAAAATCTCTGAGTAAACTTCAGAGTCAAACTACCAGCGTTTTGCTTCTGTTGGAAGACCCCTCCATCCACAGAAGGTGCTCAAGAACACCTGCTGACTGGGTTTAACACTGGAACCAAACTTTTTTCGACATAGTAACTATTAAATTCCTGATTATGTAAAATGCAATGGATATGTGTTACTTCACATTCTGGAACTGAGTAGGAGAAAAGCTTTTTTCTCATGCGTGTTTTGCTCTGCACTCAGCACTTTTACTGCTGTCCCCAATTTATACATTTATATTCAAGGTTCATGCTGAATCTGCATCTGTGTGAATGGAGACTGCAGCATCTTTACTTCAACCCCACTCCCAAATTTCAGGAAAGCCAGAGGACTGTCCACGGGGTAGGTGATAATGGGGGCATTTTCTGGACACTGATAGGAAGGCACTTGTCAACACTTTATTTTTGCACTAATTCTTCTGGATAGAAAGTCTACTCGGTAAGAACATCAGACCTCTCCAGACAATTCTGCTTCATCTTTTCCTGACCTAGAATTCACTAGACCTAAGTAGACTTTACATTATCGTGTATGCTTCTAATTACATACCAGCTTATATATAAACACATTCCATCAGCCCACATATCAGTTTGGAAGCACACCTTCACTCCTAACAGTAACATGAATAAAACAATAGCACTTGGCCTCTCTCTGAAGCCGTAGGCTGAATTTTGCAGAAGGGATCATATGGGCAAAAAAATTTATTTTCAGCTAAGTTCAATCGCTCAGTCGTGTCCCACTCTTTGCGACCCCATGAATCGCAGCACGCCAGGCCTCCCTGTCCATCACCAATTCCCAGAGTTCACTCAAACTCATGTCCATCGAGTCGGTGATGCCATCCAGCCATCTCATCTTCTGTCGTCCCCTTCTCCTCCTGCTCCCAATCCCTCCCAGCATCAGGGTCTTTTCCAATGAGTCAACTCTTCACATAAGGTGGCCAAAGTATAGCATCAGTCCTTCCAATGAACACCCAGGACTGACTCCTTTAGGATGGACTGGTTGGAACTCCTTGCAGTCCAAGGGACTCTCAAGAGTCTTCTCCAACACCACAGTTCAAAAGCATCAATTCTTCAGCACTCAGCTTTCTTCACAGTCCAAATCTCACCTCCATACATGACTACTGGAAAAACCATAGCCTTGACTAGACGGACCATTGTTAGCAAAGTAATATCTCTGCTTTTTAATATGCTATCTAGGTTGGTCATAACTTTCCTTCCAAGGAGTAAGCATCTTTTAATTTCATGGCTGCAGTCACCATCTGCAGTGATTTTGGAGCCCAGAAAAATAAAGTCTGACACTGTTTCCCTATCTATCTCCCATGAAGTGATGGGACCAGATACCATGATCTTAGTTTTCTGAATGTTGAGCTTTAAGCCAACTTTTTCACTCTCCTTTTACTTTCATCAAGAGGCTCTTTAGATCTTCTTTACTTTCTGCCATAAGGGTGGTGTCATCTGCTTATCTGAGGTTATTGATATTTCTCCCGGCAATCTTGACTCCAGCTTGTGCTTCATCCAGCCCAGCATTTCTCATGATGTACTCTGCATATAAGTTAAATAAGCAGGGTGACAGTATACACCCTTGACATACTCCTTTTCCTATTTGGAACCAGTCTGTTGTTCCATGTCCAGTTCTAACTGTTGCTTCCTGACCTGCATACAGGTTTCTCAAGGGGCAGGTCAGGTGGTCTGTTATTCCCATCTCTTTCAGAATTTTCCACAGTTTATTGTGATCCACACAGTCAAAGGCTTTGGCATAGTCAATAAAGCAGAAATAGATGTTTTTCTGGAACTCTCTTGCTTTTTCGATGATCCAGCAGATGTTGGCAATTTGATCTCTGGTTCCATTTATATTACCTAGAGCCAAAATCAAACCAACCAACCAACAAAAACTGATGTGGCTTGGGCTTCCCTGGTGGTCCAGTGGTTAAGAGTCAAGCTCTGGTTTGGGGAGATCTCACATGCTGCGGAGCAACTAAGCCGTGTGCCATAACTACTGAGCCTGCGCTCTAGAGTCCGGGAGCTGCAACTACTGAAGCCCATGAACTCTAGAGCCTGTGCTCTGCAATAAGAGAAACCACCACAATAAAGACTAGTCCCCACTCACTGCAACTAGAAAAAGCCTGCACACAGCAACGAAGGTCTAGCACAGCCAAAAACAACTAATTGAATAAATGTTTTTTAAAAAGCTGATGTGGCTTGACTAAGTTTTTCTTATTAGCTATGGTCCTTTATCAGTCATCCTTGTGAACAGGAATAATGCCTTCAGTATATTTGCTTTCTTAGAACACTACATCAGAATCATACAAAGAAATTTTTAAAACCATGAATCCCCAGGAACCCCCAGCCCTTTATCACAAATCCCAAAGTGTGAGACTCAAGAATCTGTGATCTTAAGTTCCTCAGATGCTTTTTCTATGGCCAGCATCAAGAGTGTGTGAGAATCACTGCCCAGAATACCTAGAACATCACTCTATATACAGTTACTTTATATAAATGTTTTTAATATTTATTTATTTGGCTATGCTGGGTCTTACTTGTGGCATGTGGTATCTAGTTCCCTGATCAGGAATCAAACCCAGGTCCCAGGTGCCCTGCATTGGGAGGCTGGAGTCTTAGCCACTGGACCACAGAGTCCCTACAAATGTTTTATACCCACACACACACACACACACACACATATATTTGATGAATGAATGAATAAGTCAAGACTGTAGAAATCAGCAAATCTCTGAGTTCTAACCATACCCAAGATCTACTGGTCTAGTGTCTTTTATATATATATATATATGTATATATATATATATGTATGTATGACTTCATTGAATTTTCCTAAAGAACCTTTGATCTCAGCCCTCTTGTACAGATAAGGTCTAGTCTCTTCTATCTTGCAACTTGCATTGTCTGACCTAGACAGATGCTGACTGAATTCTGATCTGTGTGACCTCACCCCATTCCACCCCAAGCAGTCACCAACAATCCTACTCAGCCAAAAAACAATGATAAGAAAACTGCTTTATTTTTACCCCTCGACTGGTAAAGTAAATAGACTGAAATCATAAATCATGGCCTCACAGAAATACCTCCTGATATTCAACATAACTACTAATTGGTTATCTACTATAGACTGTATATGTGGCAGGCACAGTAGAGAATACAGAATGATTACAAGACTTGATACTTAACCTTGAATATTCAAGTTGATAAGACAGAAGGATGTATCACATCCTATGCTGGGAGCCTTTTGATATCATCTTATTCATTCCTCAGAGCAATTCTCTAGGGGAGAAAAGTATTATCATCTCTAGGTTACAGGTGAAGAAGTTGAGGCTTAAAGAGGTTAAATACCATCTCACAATTATATACTGACAGAGTTTGTATTTGAATTTTTCTTCTTTCTGACTCTAGAATTGAAGCTATAGACCCTAAACTACTGTATATTGTTCAATGGAGATAATTATCCATTCAATGTTATCCACTCCAGAAGTATGTAATAAGCATTTACTATATACCAGGTCCTGGCATAGATGCAGATACACAGGGTCTCTGTCTTCATACAGTTTCTAGTTTAACTGGAAAAGGAGGTATTTAACAGTAAATGCAATGAGGGTTATAAGGGAGAACTACAGGATGTTATTCAGGAGTGGGTAACCAGGAACTTATTTTGGTCTAAGGACACAGGAAGTAGCCAAATCCTTCTAAACTCAGGAACTTCACTTCCCAGCTGCAGGACCTAGGGAGAATTACACTTCCTTATTTGCAAAATAATGACAGTAACACCAGCTACAGATTTTGTGAAGGTTAAGAGATACAGTGTATGTAAAGCACAGAAACTGACAAAAAGTAACCACTCAATAATTATTAATTAACAGCTATTTAAAATTTTCATTCATATTTAAGAATACACAAAAGCAGGGGTAAAACAGAGAAAAGAGCAATAGGAGAAGGAAAATGCAGGGCAAAGGCCATAAGCCAAGAGGGGCAAAGTATCACATAACTTGCTGTAAGATCCAGTCCTGGAGAAGGTCCCCAAGCTTTTTGGCAGCAGGGACCGGTTTCATGGAAGACAATTCTTCCACAGGCCTGGGGAAGGGGGATGGTTTCAGGATGATTCAAGTGCATTATATTTATTATGTACTTTATTTCTATTATTATTACATCAGCTCTACCTCAGATCATCAGGCCTTAGATCCCAGAAGCTGCGGTCCCCTGCTGTAGAGAGCTCTGCCAGAGACAGCTGGACAGGCAGGTGGGGACCATATCAAGCCTTCAGGTAAAGATGTTTATCTTTGTACAAAGGCAACTGAAGCACCTAAAGGAATTTAAGACAAGAAGAGACTTGTTGAGATTCAAATTTTAAAAGACAACACCAAGGGAGGGTGGAGAGAATTTGTTTCATTTTATCAGATCAGATCAGATCAGATCAGTCGCTCAGTCGTGTCTGACTCTGCGATCCCATGAATCCAGCACGCCAGGCCTCCCTGTCCATAACCAACTCCTGGAGTTCACTCAGACTCACGTCCATAGAGTCAGTGATGCCATCCAGCCATCTCATCCTCTGTCGTCCCCTTCTCCTCCTGCCCCCAATCCCTCCCAGCATCAGAGTCTTTTCCAATGAGTCAACTCTTCGCATGAGGTGGCCAAAGTATTGGAGTTTCAGCTTTAGCATCATTCCTTCCAAAGAAATCCCAGGGCTGATCTCCTTCAGAATGGACTGGTGGCTCAGACAGTAAAGCGTCTGCCTACAATGCCGGAGACCTGGTTTCAATCCCTGGGTCAGGAAGATCCTCTGGAGAAGGAAATGGCAACTCACTCCAGTACTCTTGCCTGCAAAACCCCATGGACGGAAGAGCCTGGTAGGCTATAGTCCGTGGAGTCGCAAAGAGTTGGACACGACTGAGCGACTTCACCTTCACTGTGTGTGTGTGTATATATATATATAGGCAAATTGCCAACATCCGATGGATGATCGAAAAAGCAAGAGAGTTTCAGAAAAACATCTATTTCTGCTTTATTGACTATGCCAAAGCCTTTGACTGTGTGGATCACAATAAACTGTGGAAAATTCTGAAAGAGATGGGAATAACAGACCACCTGACCTGCCTCTTGAGAAACCTGTATGCAGGACAGGAAGCAACAGTTAGAACTGGACATGGAACAACAGACTGGTTCCAAATAGGAAAAGGAGTACGTCAGGCTGTAGATTGTCACCCTGTTTATTTAACTTATATGCAGAGTACATCATGAGAAACGCTGGGCTGGAGGAAGCACAAGCTGGAGTCAAGATTGCTGGAAGAAATATCAATAACCTCAGATATGCAGATGACACCACCCTTATGGCAAAAAGTGAAGAAGAACTAAAGAGCCTCTTGATGAAAGTGAAAGGAGAGTGAAAAAGTTGGCTTAAAGCTCAACATTCAGAAAACTAAGATCATGGCATCCGATCCTGTCACTTCATGGCAGATAGATGGGTAAACAGTGGAAACAGTGTCAGACTTTATTTTTCTGGGCTCCAAAATCACTGTGGATGGCGATTACAGCAATGAAATCAAAAGACGCTTACTCCTTGGAAGGAAAGTTATGACCAACCTAGACAGCATATTAAAAAGCAGAGACATTACTTTGCCAACAAAGGTCCGTCTAGTCAAGGCTATGGTTTTTCCAATAGTCATGTATGGATGTGAGAGTTGAAGTATAAAGAAAGCTGAGTGCTAAAAAATTGATGCTTTTGAACTGTGGTATTGGAGAAGACTCTTGAGAGTCCCTTTGACTGCAATGAGGTCCAACCAGTCCATCCTAAAGGAGATCAGTCCTGGGTGTTCATTGGAAGGACTGATGTTGAAGCTGAAACTCTAATACTTTGGCCACCTGATGCAAAGAGCTGACTCACTGGAAAAGACCGTGATGCTGGGAAAGACTGAGGGCAGGAGGAGAAGGGGACAACAGAGAATGAGATGGTTGGATGCCATCACCGACTCGATGGACATGGGTTTGGGTGGACTCTGGGAGTTGGTGATGGACAGGGAGGCCTGGCGTGCTGCAGTTCATGGGGTTGCAAAGAGTTGGACACGACTGAGCAACTGAACTGGACTGAACTGATAGGCTTCCCTGGTGGCTTAGTGGTAAAGAATCTTCCTGCCAATGCAGGAGACTCAGATTCTATCCCTGGTCCAGGAAGATTCCCCTGGAGAAGGAAATGACAACCCACTCAAGTATTCTTGCCTAAGAAATCCCATGGACAGAGGAGGCTGTCAGGTGGGCTACAGTCTGTGGGGTCACAAAGAGTGAGACAAGACTTAGCAACTGAACAACTATATATGCATGTGTGTGTGTAATAATTTCCAATTAGTCTGCACGTGCAGCTTTAGTAATTTCAGTGATGAGTGTGTTACCTTGATTGTGGTAATAGTCTCACAGGTGTAAGTCAAATTTTATCAACTTTTACACTTTAAATATATGCAGTATGTGCACGCGTGCTAAGTCACTTCAGCCATATCCGACTCTTTGTGACCCTATGGACTGTAGCTTGCCAGCCTCCTCTGTCCATGGGATTCTCCAGGCAAGAATACTGGAGTGGGTTTCCATGACCTTCTCCAGGGGATCTTCCCTACCCAGGGATTGAATCCATGTCTCTTATGTCTCCTGCACTGACATGTGTGTTCTTTACTGCTGGCACCACCTGAGAAGCATATGAACTATATTTTATGTCAAATATACCTTTCACTTTGACCCAGCTTTCTGGAGCTATTAGTAATTGCTCTCCACTCTTCCCTTGGACATATTGGACACCTTCTGACCTGGGGGGGTTCATCTTCCAGTGTCATGATCTTTCTGCCCTTTCATACTGTTCATGGGGTTCTCATGGCAAGAATACTGGAGTGGGTTGCCATGAACTTCAGCGGACCATATCTTATCAGAACTCTCCTCTATGGTCCGTCCGTTTTGGGTAGCCCTGCACATAGCTTTATTGAGTTACGCAAGCTCCTTCGCCATGACAAGGTTGTGATCAATGAAAGGGATTAAACATAATAAATTATTTTCTTAAAAAATAAGCAATTTTTATCAAAGATAGGAAGACAAATTAGCAGTGGCCAAAATACTCTACTCAGATGATGGATGGTGAGGGCTTAGATTATTATGATGGCAGCAACTGGAATGGAGAAAAAACTTGATGCTTCATTGGATATGGAGGGTATGAAGGATAAAGTGTGAAAGAGAAGAATCTGGGGATTTTCCAGATTACTAGTTTGAGCAAGCTAGGTAGATGGTGGTATTGCAAGTTAAGTTCCCTAGAGAAGAAACAAAAACTAGCATGCAGAACTTTAATTAGACTGCTCTTGGGATCAACACCAGTGAAAGGGGGAGAAGAAAGCAGAATTAGACTGAGAATTAGCTAGCCCTTTGTGGAGCTCTGGAACAGAGATGGCCCTTCAAATAGCCCACAGAGGAGGTTGAAAGGCCAGACCTTTACACCATCACACCAATGGGACAAGAGGAAGGAGGAGCAGCCTTGGGCAAAGCAGCTCTCTTCAGATGAGGCAATGCCCAAAGAGGACTCATATCTGCAGGCCACTGCCAGCCAGCCATCTCTCAGGAACCGGAAAAATAAGTCATTAATTTGGGCAGCATATATCAGGGTCCTCCACTGTTGGGGACCCTCTCACTGAGAGACATAGGACACTTAGTTCTTAGACTGATAACAACTTTACATATAATGAAGGCACAAACAGCACTCAAGGAGGATTCTATAAATAGTTTGATAACAAAGTCTAAATCTGATGGTTACAAAACGGTTTTAGAAGCCTCAATTTCTGAAATCACACCACTGCAGGAAAAACTCTCCAATTTCTTAAGATGATAATGATGAAGTTTCTTTGGAAATAAAAATAATCTGAGGAGACTGACTCTATTTCTCTATTTCTCTCCATCCACACTGTAGGATTCAAACCCACCTCCCCACCCCAAGCCCTGACTACTCCTTTGATTATCATTCTAGCCTCCTAAAACAGTTGCTCCTATGCTCAGCCAACCTGTTCTCTCCATTTCAAATACTAACCATTTATACTAACTACTAACCAGCAGCTAGCACAGTGCCTGGTGCATAGTACCTGCTCAATTAATACTTGTTGAAAGAAAAAAATGAGTAAGGAATAATATACATTATACTGTATTCAATGTATAATGCCACGAAAATTCATGAATTTCACCTAGACTAGATAATATCCCAGTATAAATTCATCCAAAGGCTCCTCTTGCCCCTGGGGTAGAATCTGACTCAGTTTATAAGGTTCTTGGCAGTATAGTCTCTGATCACCTCTGCAGTTTTGCTTTTTACTCCAATCTCTCCTCTTTCTCCTTACGTCCTCAAGGAGTCCTCAAACATGCCATGTTCCCTTTGGTTTAGGGGTGTGTTTCCACATGATGTTTCCTCTGCCTGGACCATTCTTCACCCTTCTCTATATACAAGCCAACTGCCTCTCTTTCCCTAAACACTGTTCTACTAAATATTGCCATACCTCCCCCATCACAGACACACACTCATTCTTAACATACATCCACATATGTCGCTAATTCCTATACAATGTTGCTGCTGCTGCTGCTAAGTCGCTTCAGTCGTGTCTGACTCTGTGTGACCCCATAGACAGCAGCCCACCAGGCTCCTCTGTCCCTAGGATTCTCCAGGCAAGAACACTGGGGGAAAAAAAAAGAAGAACACTGGAGTGGGTTGCCATTTCCAATGCATGAAAGTGAAAAGTAAAAGTGAAGTCGCTCAGTCGTGTCAGACTCTTAGCGACCCCATGGTCCGCAGCCGACCAGGCTCCTCCGTCTGTTAGGATTCACCTTCCCTGACCAGCCCTCTCTGCAAATCTGGTTTAGGTGCCCATTCTTTCAGTTCACATGCTACCTTTTAATTCCCTCATCAGACCATTTATAACCATTAATTATAACTACTTGTAATTTTTTTAACCTCGCCCCACTTGATTATACTCTCCCTGAGAACAGGAGTTTAGACTGCTTTATTCATTTTTATCTCCTTTGTGGCTGGCACAGTGCCTAGAACATCATGCATGCTCAGTCGTGTCCAACTCTTTTGACCCCATGGACTGTAGCCCGTCAGGCTCCTCTGTCCATGGGATTTCCCAGGCAAGAATACTGGAGTGGGTTCCCATTTCCTTCTCCAGAGGATCTTCCCAACTCAGTGATCAAACCTGAATCTCCTGCATTGGCAAGCGGATTCTGTACCACTGTGCCACCTGGTAAGTTCTTAATAAATATTTGTTGAAGGAAAAAGAAAGCATAACATATATTAAATGTTACATATTAAAATCAAAGTAAATAATACAGATTCATGATACACATCATGACATTTACAAATAGACAAATGGCAAATATGCCATTTGAGTAATGTATTAAAAATTCCCATTCCATTTATTTTCTGCTATCCACTTCAAAAAGGTGAATTCTCCCCATGACATGAGGTCATCTCATTGACCTCATGAAATTCTATGGAACACTTACTTGCAAGATTGATGTAAATTCTTTAAAGCAAAATTCCCTCTAGGCTGATTTAGGGAAACTGTCTTCTAATACAAGGTGGCAATAATTAGCTACGATTTGTTAACAATCCACTTCATCTTAATAAGTCCTTAAACCCTCAACTATTACCAAGGGCTGGCTGGCCAGCTCAGAAGTCACACTGTTAGAGAACAGGCAACAAGTTGTTGCTCCTTGTTTTTTTCCTCCACCGTACCTGGAAAAAACTTACCTTATGCAAATCTGAGTGAACAAAAAATGATAATGATAATCTTGAGCCCAAATTTTCTTTAATATTTTGATCTTAGATAAAGGTCAAGAAGCTTTCCTGGTGGTCCACTTCTACTGTACTCCCAGTGCACTTCCACCACAGGGGCACAGGTTCACTCCCTGGTCAGGGAACTAAGATCCTGCATGTTATGTAGCCTGGCCAAAAAAAAAAAAAAAAACAGTCAAAATGTCCAGCAAATAACTAGAACTTATATTTGCATGGTACCAAATAAGCATAAATACTTTCTCATTACCTCCTCGTTTCATAACACTGGTAAAGCTGGATAATTAATTCATTGCTGAATTGTTGATTCAATTTGAATTTTAAGGAGAATGACTGTGGATTTCACTCTCTAAATCAATAAGCTGGTTACTTCAGTGTTTTTATTTGTATCAGACCAAATTACTGTTGATGTATTACTTAATGATTTTAAGCAACATTATTTCTTGCTTTTGGTGTTGACCTTTTAACAATGAATATTTGTTCATGCTTATTCTTTCTGTGCTTTTTAAATAATCACTTTAAATCACATCCTGTTGTTGAGTTGAGGGCGATTTCACTAGTAATGGTCATGTAGCATAATGCTCTACTGGTAAGAAAAGAGCCTAATCTAGTCAATAGCATCATCACTGTCCCTCCAGGTTAGACAGCAAGTGATGAAGAGATACACTCCTTGAGTGAGGGTCACAGAAAGTATGCAAAGAGCCTTCCAGACAAGCTGGGAGAATGATGACATCAGCCTTGCTTGAAGCTAGACCTAAGTTCAAATACCAACTCTAGCACCAATCAGCACTGTGAGCTCAAAGTAAGCCCCAGATCCTTTTGAGCACAGTTTTATCAACTGCATTGCAATCTGCCACGTAAAATGATATGTGTAAACTACCACATAATTGCACTCATCTCACACACTGGCAAAGTAATCCTGTGTGAAGATGAACTTCCAGATATTCAAGCTGGATTTAGAAAAGGCAGAGAAACCAGAGATCAAATTGCCAAAATCCGCTGGATCATTGAAAAAGCAAAAGAGTTCCAGAAAAACATCTACTTATGCTTTATTGACTATGTCAAAGTGTGGATCTCAACAAACTGTGGAAAATTCTGAAAGAGATGGGAATACCAGACCACCTGACCTGCCTCCTGGGAAATCTGTATGCAGGTCAAGAAGCAACAGTTAGAAATGGACATACAACAGACTGGTTCCAAATAGGAAAAGGAGTATGTCAAGGCTGTATATTGTCACCCTGCTTATTTAACTTATATGCAGAGTACATCATGAGAAATGCTGGACTGAATGAAGCACAAGCTGGAATCAAGATTGCCAGAAGAAACATCAATAACCTCAGACATGCAGATGACACCACACTTACGGCAGAAAGTGAAGGAGAACTAAAGAGCCTCTTAATGAAAGTAAAAGAGGAGAGTGAAAAAGTTGGCTTAAAACTCAACATTCAGAAAACTAAGATCATGGCATCCGGTCCCATCACTTCATGGCAAATAGATGGGCAAACAATGGAAAACAGTGACAGACTATTTTGCGGGGCTCCAAAATCACGTAGATGGTGACTGCAGCCATGAAATTAAAAGACACTTGCTCCCTGGAAGAAAAGTTACAACCAACCTAGACAGCATATTAAAAAGCAGAGACATCACTTTGCCAACAAAGGTCTGTCCAATCAAAGCTATGTTTTTTCCAATAGTCATGTACAGATATGAGAGTTGGACTATAAAAAAAGCTATGCCGAAGAATTGATGCTTTTGAATGGTGGTGTTGGAGAAGACTTTTGAGAGTCCCTTGGACTGCAAGGAGATCCAACCAGTCGATTCTAAAGGAAATCAGTCCTGAATATTCATTGGAGGGACTGATGCTGAAGCTGAAACTCCAATACTTTGGCCACCTTATGCAAAGAACTGACTCACTGGAAAAGACCCTGATGCTGGGAAAGACTGAAGGCAGGAGAAGGGGACGACAGAGGATGAGATGATTGGATGGCATTATCGACTTAATGGACATGAGTTTGAGTAAGCCTCAGGAGTTGATGATGGACAAGGAAGTCTGGCATGCTGCAGTCCATGGGGTTGCAAAGAGTTGGACATGACTGAGTGACTGAACAGAACTATATTAAAAAGATTCAGAATAGTGCTGGCCCCCATTAAGCATGTGATAATTTTTTTTAGTTTTTATTGAATTTGTTAGAATATTACTTGTATTATATGTTTTGCTTTTTGGTCACGAGGCATGTGGGATCCTGACTAAGGATTAAACCTGTACCCCCTGCATTGGAAGATGAAGTCTTAACCACTGGACTGCCAGGGAAGTCCCAGCATGTAATAATTTGCAGCTATACCAGGGTTATATGCAGTAGTTAATGCAGCACCAACAGCCAAATGAGAAACACAGCACTGATGTGTTCAGTTGCTGCCAGGGGCTCCTCAGGCCAAACTTCTTGGTTTTCTGCAACCTGGCTAACTCCTCAAGGTTAAAAGAACCTTCTCTGTTTATCAGACAAGGCTCCCTTCCTCTTGCGTGCATACACGTTAAGTCGCTTAAGTCATGTCCGACTTTTTGAGACCCAGTGGGCTGTAGCTTGCCAGGCTCCTCTGTCCACGGGATTCTCCAGGCAAGAATACTAGAGTGGGTTGCCATGCCCCCCTCCAGGGGATCTTCCAGACCCAGGGATCAAACCCGTGTCTCTTATGTCTTGGCAGGTGAGTTAGTGGTCTCCAGAAAGGGCATCTTCTCAGCACATCATGGAGATCAGAAGGAGACCTTAATGTGGAAGAACTTTAGAACTAAGATCTATGTCCCTGCTTCATTGCAGCCAGCATAGGGTAACTAACTGCCCCATCCTGCCCTGGACTGTTTCCTGGATCATGGGACTTTCAGTACTAACACCATGACAGTCTCATGCAAACTGAGATGACTTATCATCCTAGCATTTTCCAAGACTGGGCAGGTAGCCTGATAATATGTAGCCTAACAAGTAAGTGGTGGGATGGTTAGATAGCATCACTGACTAAACGAACATGAATTTGAGCAAACTCCAGGAGATAGTGGAGGACAGAGGAGCCTGACATCCATGAGGTTGCAAAGAGTCAGACAAGACTTAAGTGATCGAACAACAACAATAAATTGTATTAATACTATAATGATTAAGACTTTCCAATTAAAACTCTCATGTAGGTAATAATGAACATTGAAATGAAGAATTTCATTTCATTGCAATTTACCCAGGCTATTGAAAACTTTGAGAAGCTTTTTCTCATTCTCTTTGAATCACTATTTCTCTTTTCTTTATAAAGTTAACAATGGTTCGAGTATTGTGCTATTAATTCCCATTTGAAGCAATTAACTCACTGATACTCTTAGCAACACAAAGAACTATTTCTGAAATAACTGTTTAATTAACCCCAGCAGAAATAAGAATGGAGAATACAAAGAAACAGAATCTGAACTGGGGATGAAATTTTGAACCACATGAAATTCTCTTCTTTCACAGAAGCCTGCTGCTACTGCTGCTAAGTCGCTTCAGTTGTGTCCGACTCTGTGCGACCCCACAGATGGCAGCCCACCAGGCTTCGCGGTCCCTGGGATTCTCCAGGCAAGAATACTGGAGTGGGCTGCCATTTCCTTCTCCAATGCAAGAAAGTGAAAAGTCAAAGTGAAAGTGAAAAGTGAAAATGAAGTCACTCAGTCATGTCCGACTCTTAGCGACCCCATGGACTTCAGCCTACCAAGCTCCTCTGCCCATGGGATTTTCTGGGCAAGAGTACTGGAGTGGGGTGCCATTGCCTTCTCCGCCATAGAAGCCTAAAGGTTATTCAAAATATCTAGTTCTAGTGCTAACAAAGAAATGTACTATCATGAAACAATGCCATTTGCAGGAACTGTGGATGGAATTAGAGATTATCATACCAAGAGAAATAAGTCAGAGAAAGAGAAATATCATATGATATCACTTATATGTGGAATCTAAAAAAAAGATGCAAATTAACTCATTTTCAAAGCAGAAACAGACTTAAGACAAAACAAACATTATTACCACAGTGGAAGGGGTGGTGGAGGGATAAATTTGGAGTTTGGGATTAACAGATACATACTACTTTATATAAAATAGATAAAGGAACTATATCTTGTAATGGAACTATATCTTACAATGGAAAAGAATCTGAGAACACAGATGCATATGTATATATATATATATGTCAATTAAAAAAGAGAAATTTATTATCAATCTTACTTATTTTCATTACTATGTGGCAATAAATGATTTGAATTCGTGGCTTCTTTTACACATTTTACATACAATCTGTTGGGCAACAAAAAAGTTAAAAGTGACTTATACTTTCAGAAATGCTACAGGTAGCAACCAAAGTTACAATTTTAGACATAATAACTGAGTACTGTATTTATGTTTATCAGCAACATTTCAAGTTTCTCTTTCTGGCCTAAAACATTTAGAAATCACCTTTTCTATATTTTCAATTACCACCTGCCTAGCTTCTTTGCAATCATTTCTACTTTGCATTCCCTAGATCTCTCCCTTTCCTTTTGGCCTCTGGATCCTTGCCCTATAACATTACTCACTTCCTGACTTCGGTGAGTAACTTCCAACCTGAGGCAAAACTGTAAACCAGTAAGTCTCTTTCCTCCATCTCCTTCCTCTTCCCCTTTCTTCTCCATGATACCCTCAGTTCATTAATGATATTATACCCTCTTGACTTAAATCCACTGCTCCAAGAACTTAGTTTCTCTTCTCAGCTAAGAAAATTCCGGGGGTGGACAGTAAATCCCAATTATTCAAATTTCTTTGACGCACAACTTGCAATGAATGAACAATGCTTTTATCCAAAAAGCACCTTTTATTCCATTATTTTAAAAAAGGGTCTGCTAAGCAAATTAATAATAGTCTGACAAATAATGAAAATCTTTAAAGTAATATTCCATTATTTTATACATAATGGAATATTTTTATATAACATACAATATATTTAGTATATAACTTCTTAGAAGTTCACAGAAGTAGTTTTTCAAAGCACTGGCAATACATTTTCTTTATTGGCAAAATTACAATATCTGTTGAGGTTTATAAAATGAGCTTACAATTTCATTCAGTATTTGGGAATTATGGTTTTCATTACATCAGGCTCATACTATTTCACAATTTACTAAATATGATATGCTGGACTATTGGTGAAAGGAAACTAAAATTGTCAGGTGCACACAAACATTTAAGAAACACCATTACTAATGAAGCATGAAACCTTCATTGGTTCTTTTTCATCGCATACCTAATAAATTTTCAGTATCTACAGGTTTACAGATTCAATTTCAATGAGAAGGGTAGAAACTCAATGAAACCACTAGCTAATAAGGCTCGACAATCACAAACAAAGTAGGTCATATTGTTTGGAGAATCAATTTGTTTTCAGTAAAAAAACTAGACTGTCCTTATTTCATATATCAACTGGCAATTTGCTAATGTTATCTTAATGTTTAAAAAGCACAACAGGAAATTAAACGCATGTTTTCATTCAAACTGTCATGAAAACATTTTTGTTACCAATGACAAATTTATCTACACCAAAAGGGTGTTAGGGGAGATTTGCAAATAATCCAAAACAAAATAAAACTTTTTAAAGAGTACTATTTGGCTTTGGACATTGCACCAATACCTAGTGATGGCAGTCAGATTTTTCCCAAGATATTTGAAATAGGGATGATAAGACCGCTTCCTGAAAGTTAAACTTTAAGATTATATACAATGGATACGAGCAGAAGTAGGCAAAGTCACCTTTAAAATGCAAACTTGCCTGACTTGATTGTGACTTGATTTTATTGAAGAATATTGCTAAAAGGTTTGGGTAGCCATGGAAACAGAGAAAAGAGCATACAGAGGCACCTGAGGGCCAGTGTCCATCCAAATGCTGTCAGGAGAGAAGACGCCCAAATCAACAGAGCAGCAAGATGTCCCTACTGTACTGGAGATCAATATATAAAGCTCCAACTATTGGAAACTGAGTATTTCTATCTTTGGGATGAAATTGTCCTGTCATGGAGATAGATGAATCAAGAACAGTCTATACACACAACTCAGCTTGTTCTGAATTTGTGCTCATCAAGCAACCTTCTGATAATGTCTTTGGTTTCCTAAGTAAGTTTGTCTACATAGAAAATGCACTGGCTTTCCATCCTGAGTATTCAGGTACACAAAGTACAGCTCTTGGAAATTAATAACTATTCTGGTTGCACATGCTAGTCTTGTGACCTTGGTTAAGGTAAGTTCATCTGATTGCTGGAGCTGTTGCATGTTGCTAATGAAAGACACTTCTGTTCTAACATACTCCAGACAACATTCTAGAGTATTCTGGAAAATTCACCAAAGTAATGCTTCCTGTCTGCTTGAGGGCGGCCAGCAGGCCTTTCCCTGGCTATGCCAGCCAAGTGCTTCCGTTTCAAAAGATCATTGATATCAATGGTGTGGGGGCTGAATGCCTGTGATTTACCTCTCTTTATTATTTTATTTGTTCCAACACTTCTACAGTGACAATTTCATAATCATAATGGTGTAGAAGACAGCTAACCTGTTTGAGCTTTATTTAAAGACTAAAAAAATGCAATCTTTTTAAATCTGACACACAATGCTATATAGTTACACATGCATGCACACTGCTGCCAGGCTGTTAAGTCGCTTCAGTCGTGTCCGACTCTGTGCGACCCCATAGACGGCAGCCCACCAGGCTCCCCCATCCCTGGGATTCTCCAGGCAAGCACACTGGAGTGGGTTGCCATTTCCTTCTCCAATGCATGAAAGTGAAAAGTGAAAGTGAAGTCGCTTCAGTCATGTCCCACTCTGTGAGACCCAGTAGATGGCAGCCCCCCAGGGGCAGCCCCCCATCCGTCCATGGGATTTTCTAGGCAAGAGTACTGGAGTGGGGTGCCAATATATACACTGTACATATGTATGCACACATTTATCATTCGTTTCTCATAACAACTTTATGAGTCATGAATTTTTTTCATTACACATTAAAACTCTTCCTGGGACTTCTGCTGTGGTTCAGAGGTTAAGACTATGCCTTCCAACGTAGGGGTAAAGGGTTCAATCCCTGGTGGGAAAATCAAGGTCCCACACGCCCGTGGGTGCAGCCAAAAATTTTAAAACAAAAAAAACCAAACCATTTTTCTGACTGTAAAATCTGGGTATTATAGAAAGGTGAACATAACATTTTTTTAAAAATCTGATGGCTTTAAACACTATTAATGTGTTCGCCTTTACAAATAGTTCAAAATATATTTTAAAGTTTTTTCCTATAAATATGCATATGCTAATACTATGCTAAGTCGCTTCAGTCGGGTCGGACTCTGTGCGACCCCATAGACGGTAGCCCACCAGGCTCCCCCGTCCCTGGGATTCTCCAGGCAAGAACACTGGAGTGGGTTGCCATTTCCTTCTCCAATGCATGAAAGTGAAAAGTGAAAGTGAAGTCGCTCAGTCGTGTCCGACTCCTAGCGACCCCATGGACCGCGGAGCTGGCTCCGCGGTCCACGGGATTTTCCAGGCAAGAGTACTGGAGTGGGGTGCCATTGCCTTCTCCAAAATATGCATATATGTGTTTTTTTAATATGTGTGTTTTTATAACATATTTACGGCATAAGCATATTATGGCTTAAGCACTTCCCTTATCTTTAGATATTACTCAGAATTTAACAGCTTTCAAATATTCCATAATATCAATATATCATAATGTATTTATCTCTATATCTTTAACAACACACAAGTATTGGTGTTATGAGTACTGAGTGTTGTGTTTGCACCTTTCTAGAAAATACCAACATATTGCCAAATATCAAGGTTAAATTTTACGCATAGCTTAATTTTAATTAAACTGTCAAACTGTTGTTTGAACCAAGTCACACAACTATCCAACACCTACCAAGAGTGCTCACTTCTCTGAAGCATAACAACCTGTAATTGAGGTCTCTCGAAGAGTTTTTGGAGAGATCTCAAACAAAATCTTTGCCCTGCAGCGCGAGCTCTAATCTTTGGAACGCCCTCCGTCCAGCAAGAGGCGCCGTAGCCTTCCGCCGGGGTTGGGCCGCCACGGAGTCCTCACGTGATCCGGCCGTCTCCGCGCCGTGGGGGCGGTCTCGGGGATTCGCCTTACGCACGCCGCCGCATGACGTCGTACGTAGGGGCTGGCTAGCCGCCATCTTGCTTCTTTTTCTCGCTCGCTATCTGCCTCTCGGGCGGCAGCGAAAGTGCTTTGGCGGTTTCTCCATCCTGTAGCTTCGGCTTTCCGGGTCCCGTGGTCCTTCCAGCCGCCCCCTACCCCTATTTCCCCTTTCCCTTTCCCCGTATCAGAACTCGGCGGAACCCCTCGAAGTGCGCAAACACACTCAGCTTGACACCCTGGCGGGTAAGGAAAGCGAGGGCGTAGGAGCTGTGATCAAAGCGGGCCCCATCGGGGAGGGCTGGCGTGGGGCGTCCCGGGGCATGGGAGCGCACCCCGACCCTGGTGCCCAGCGTCGGGGGAGCCGCGTGCAGTGGGGCCTTCGGGTCTGGCATCCCCTTTTTTCTTGTTTACTACCATCGTCTCTGCTTCTGGGGGAGCCTCGGCCTCCTGCTCGGGGAGCGGGAAACCGGAGTCGGATCCGCCCCATGTGGTCTGCAGCGGGAGTTCCGGACCGTCGGTCTCCTCCCACCCAGGCCTTAGCTCAGGCCCTGAAGGGGGATTACGCGTGTTGCCGGTTAAGGGAAGGGAGTTTTCCTTCCCGCAGGAGAGACGGGTGCGCGGTCTCTTTTCGTAGTGTGGGCACGCGTTCCCCAGACTGAAGGGCTCAGGTAGGCCCTTTAATGCCTGCCTTTTCTTCGCGTTCAGTGAGGGTGAAATTTGCAATGAGTCGTGTGCGGGAGAGACCGGGTTAAAGATCGGCTCGGTCAGGGGCTCTTGAGGGAATCAGCACCGTTCCTACTTCCGCTAGGGACGTGCTGCCCCCACTCCAGAGGCGGGTTCGGATAGCCTTTTCTCCCCATAGGCCTCTCCATCCCCTCACCTGTAGGGTGAATCCCACCCTGCGGCTTCCTGGCTTTGAGATAGCGTTAGTATTGGTGTTACGGTAAAGGCCCCACTTTAGGACTTGAAAAAGACATGGTGGGTGGGAGCGGGCAATAGGAATCCTGTTAAATTCTTCCTTTCCTCGAGGGGAATATGTCTAATTCCTTTAAAGGGATGTATATTTGTTTTGACCTGATGTGAGATTCTTTTGAGGTTTCTGACATGCCTGATGTTTGCTGGCTTCTAAGGCTACCCGGATTTCCGCATTGACCGATCTTCAACCTAGGTCCATAGATTCATACCTCGCCAGGGTACTTGGAATTGTACAGTAGGCGGCTGTGCTGTAGGATTTTCATTTGGAATGCCCTCAGAAGAATCAGTATTCTTGATTGGAAGGCTTGATAGGTTACTCTTGCAGATAGAAATGATAGGATGATAACTTAAGCGCCCATCAAGTCCAGCTCCAGCATTTGTTAAAAGTAGATATAACCGCCCTTGTTGGTAATTAAGATGCTGCTTTGACTGGAGCCATTTTTAGGTGTGTGCCATCAGATGCACTGCAGCATCTTTTCTGGCCCACCTCAGATGCATTGATCTCCTAAAAAGAGGAGGAATAGATGGAATTTGAGTTTCTAGCATATAATCAACTAGTAATTCTCTCCTTTTCCGTAGTGGAATTTTCAGAATATAGACTTTTAATTTTACTTTTATATTTTGGTCGAGTGAGTTCTATATATGGTTGTTTTCCCACCTCCACTAGTTGACCTTTACTGAGCACAGAAATATGCTCTTTACATACATTCTCTTTGTTAATCTTACAACAAGCCTTTGAGGGAGGTACTATCATCATCCCCATTTTACAGATGAGGAAATGAAATTTGAGAAATGAAAGTGGTTTGACCAAGGTCACAGGGCAGTTTTTGATGGTGCATAGGTTCAAACCCAGATTGTCTAAACAGAAGGGGGATGCTTTGAGCTATCAAGCTGTCTCCCTGTTCTTTGTAATTTTGTAAACTATAGTAACTAAATAAGATACAGTATTATTAGCCTAGTTTTTGTTTTGCTTGAGTCAATATAGAAACATTGTTGCATGTGAAGGTTAAAGTGTCGCAAGATGTAAAAAATAGATTACAGCTATTCTGGGGATGGGGTAGAAGCTAATTTTTGTACTTTGTATGATTTAAAGGACAATTGAGTAACAGCTCTATGGTATAACATGAGTTTTAAATTCTGCTATCTGGCCTGTATTGATAAAATATTTTCTCATCTGTAAACTGGAGATGATAATAACTCCTTCAAAGAAGTCTTGCCATAGGATTATCATAGATAATGTATGTAAAGGGCTTATTGCTGTGCTCATACATACTAAGACGTCAACTAGCAGTGGAAGGAGAATGGCAGGATAATGGTAGAAGAAAACACTCTCAGCAGAGGGTAACCTGTATATTTTCAGAACAGGGTATACCTTCTTTGATAACTTAATAAATAGTCCACCCCCCCTTTTTTTTTTTAAGATATTTTTAGACCTAAATATCTTTTTTACAAAACACGTGTGTGTTAGGTTTTGTTTCTTAAAGATTTCTTCATGTTCTGAAGTCAGTACACCTGGTATCAATATATTGGACATGACTGAAAATACAGAAGTTCTGCCTCATCCCAATTCCTGTCTCTCCTCTACCCTTACCCCTCTGTCTTTACTGGTAATATATCTTTGAAGACTAAATTATGTCCTCCAAGACTATATTAAACCTCCAAGTGATTTCCTCCCTCTGTCGTCTCCCAAACACCACTTCAGTATGTAAGTCACTTGAGTAACTTGTGTTTCAGATTCTATTTATGCTGTATTTGTGTAAGGCAAGGATTGATCACTGATAAAATGTTAACACAAATTGGTATAGAATCCTGTTCTTACCATGAAGGAGATCCAGAAGTTGTGTCTGCTTGAGTTATGACTAATATACCTTCAGTAAAGCAAAACTTGTCATTTTATGAACTGGCAAACCCCATGAAAACTTCTCAGTCTATGTTAACTGTTGTTTAGAATTGATATGTTAGTTTTGAGTCATAACATTTTAAACTTCTCAGTAATGCCCTTGATGCATCAGTCAGTACATCTTTTGGGATAAAAGTGTTCTCTGGGGAGGCTAGCTTCAGTAAACTTTTTATTGTGTATCCACCACCACCACCCTCACCCCAGGCTAAATATAGTCTGACCTTTTTGCCAGTTATATTTCTAGTCATTATTTTGCTCTTGATTGACAGAATGCCTATCACATTTTGGGGCCTGTGTTTGAACATATTTGCTGGCAAATCAGAAGAAAGGCTGTTACTGAGTTTCAACAGTTGTCTGGTTGGCAGACAAAAACTTTTATGTGGTTAGTCTGTACCTAGAGTTGAACACAAGATAGCAATGAAATTATTTCTGTCAGTGTAATACACTGATCCGTATGTGGTAGTGCTGGGTGTTCTACATTAAAGAAGAGTAGGACATCATCAGCATTTGTGGAGCACTTCAAAACGTTATTGGGTGTTATTTACGTAACATTATCTAGTAGTATTCTATTTACTTGTCTGTTCTGATACTAGTCTGTTTTCCCTTACTAGACAGTTTCTGTGTTCTTATCACTTTGTACAATACTTGGCATATGCCTAGAGTTTATTATATGTTAATGAGACTAGGAAACACAAAGATTAGACCCACAACTAAGGTTCAGCTGACAAATAGTGGGGCAAAAGAATACCCCATCATCCCTCGCCCCGCACCTTTATTTACCTACTGGAATCAAATGCTTTCAGGTAGTTTGTGTTTCTGTACTGTACATTGTGAGATTTACTTGCATCAGATTATCCTTCCTAATTTTTAGATTTATTCAACAACATTACAGTTCTTTAATTTTGTAAGACACAGTGCATCAGAGGGAAATGGCTTTTGGTTCCTACTTCCAAGATGCTCACAGTCTTTAATATTAAAAGTTACTGTGTGATCTTTGGATTCATACTAGAAAATTAAAAATACACAGGCAGGCAATGAAAATTTGGGCAGAAAATTCATATATGGAAAACTGTCTATAGTATAGGTCAAGTGTCCAGTTGATTACAAGTAAAGGCATGATGGCCAGAAGAGACTTAACTGTAATTATTAATAGTCAGTGAGCACTTATCATGCCAGGCACTGAACTAAGAACACTTTGAGGATTCTCTCATTCCATACAATAAGTCTACAATGTGGATTATTTTATTAACATGACACAAGTAGAAAACTGGGATTTAAAGAGATTTAGTAATTTGTTCAAAGTTACTTAGCTAGTAAGTGAGATTTGAATCATTGACCCAGGGCCTCAGTGCTTAACTTGTATACTACATGAATTTCCCAGTGGCCATTGTTTCCCAAACTTTAGTCATTTACAGTTTTTGTTTTATCTTCAAACCATCTGTCAACATTTTTCTTTAATTCAGCTTACCGTCTTTTAATTAAATGAATTTGAAAGAAAAATTTACATGATTATTCGGTGTTAGAGTTTCCCCTCATATGTGTTGAAGTAAACATGTAATTTTAAATATCCCCTTATGGACCACTTAAAATCATGTAATATACCATCAGTAGTCATTTGTATTCCACCCTTTGGAACAAAACTGCTGTAAGAAATGAATCCTGCATAGAATCAGGCAGCAGTTAGCATTAATGAAGGCCAGAAGTGATGAAAGTCCAGAAATAGATTCATCAAACAGGAAATAGCATTGCAGGAGTAGAGATAGAAATTAGAACCTTAACTGCATACTTGGGTCAGCCATGACCAGGATAAACTGCAAGGTAGAATGGGTTTATTTAGACAGAGAAATGCAATAGGATGTCTAAGACAATCTATGGCAAGAGAAGGAGAACACTAATGAGTAACTTGTCACTACAGAAATCAAAGTGAAAGAGAAAAGTCTGAAAATTAGGTTTTGTTAGAGCCAAATATAGCCAAGTTCAGAAAAATATGTGAAAAGTGGCTCTTAGGCTTTGGCTTGAGTGATTGGTGGTGGACCCTAACAGAACGTAGGTCAAGTAATGAGGTTGAAAGGTTAAGCATGGAGGAATTAGTAGTGAGACTTCTTAATTTTTAGGTAGGTTGAATATTCAAATAAGCTCCGGACTAGGAGTTTTAAAACCTAGGGTTAGTCCTTTTGTCACTTTGTGCCAAAAGCTGTTAAACTTTTGGGGCAACTGACTTGGCTTCTTCAAATTGTAGATACACTGTATTCATCTGGAAAATAAAGATAATGCCTGTTTTCCCTATCTTAGTGGATTGTTACAAAGATCACATTAAATGTGTTTCCTATGCTTCGAGAGTCCCTTGGACTGCAGGGAGATCCAACCAGTACATTCTAAAGGAGATCAGCCCTGGGATTTCTTTGGAAGAAATGATGCTAAAGCTGAAACTCCAGTATTTTGGCCACCTCATTCGAAGAGTTGACTCATTGGAAAAGACTCTGATGCTGGGAGGGATTGGGGGCAGGAGGAGAAGGGGATGACAGAGGGTGAGATGGCTGGATGGCATCACTGACTCGATGGATGTGAGTCTTGGTGAACTCCGGGAGTTGGTGATGGACAGGGAGGCCTGGCATGCTGCAACTCATGGGGTTGCAAAGAGTCGGACACCACTGAGCGACTGAACTTAACTGAATTGATGCTTTTTGAATGTAATATTCTTTGACATCATATGAGTCTTCCCTGATGGCTCAGAAGATAAAGAATCCACCTGCAATGTTGGAGACCCAGGTTTGATCCAGGTTGGAAAGATTCCCTGGAGAAGGGAATGGCTACCCACTGCAGTATTCTTGCCTGGAGAATTGCATGGACAGAAGAGCTTGGTGGGCTAAAGTCCATGGGATCGCAGAGTCAGACACGACTGAGTGACTAACATGAGTCCTAACCACATTTAAAACAGAAAAACATGAAAAATAGAAATTGGAAGGCTTCCACTGAGGATATTCTCAATGAGACTGGAAGATCTCCTCATGGATGTGTATGTAGTTAGAGAATGGGTGTCTACAGAAGTTAAAATTGATCTTCCTTCCGCATTCTTTCCTCATTTATAATCTGAAAGTGCAGGGCTGCTGTCTATGGTTGTACCAGTTGTGTACTGCACAGATGCCAGGCTGAGGGAGAGGTAGCAAGGGCTGAAATCCATCCATAATCTGCTTGCAGAGTCCTGTGCCCTTTGTAGGCCTCCTAGGGGAAGTACTCTTGCCTGGAAAATCCCATGGAAGGAGGAGCCTGGTGCACTGCAGTCCATGGGGTCGCTAGGAGTTGGACACGACTGAGGGACTTCACTTTCACTTTTCACTTTCATGCGTTGGAGAAGGAAATGGCAACCCACTCCAGTGTTCTTGCCTGGAGAATCCCAGGGACGGGGAGCCTGGTGGGCTGCCGTCTGTGGGGTCCATAAGAGTCGGACATGACTGACGTGACTTAGCAGCAGCAGTAGGGGAAGTTGTGCTTCCTCTTCTCCCTCCCAAGGCATCAACCCCCTCACCAAGAGGAGTACCTGTTTCTTCCCAGAGGGTGTGTTTTCCTGTTTGCACAAAGGCCCTGGGAAGGCCAGTGCTCTGAAAGGCTCCTTAAGGAGAGATGTTAAGGATGCGTTTAGAATGTCAAAAACAACTGGGAGACTGGAGAAATGGTCTCTAGGAACAGAAAGCCTAGAACTTACTACCAAGATGGGTTAAGTAGTTGCACAACAGCAAGTACAGAATTTCAGTTTATCTAGTATATTTTAAAGATGGGCACTATAACGTATTAAACATTTCTAGTAATTTGGGAACAGTATATTAAAATATACATAGATTATCAGCTTTCAGAGAGGCAAGAGCATACATGAGTAAAACTATACTTACTATTTAATCTTTAAAAAAAACACTAAATATTTTGGCAATATGATTATTGTTGCTTGACCTGTACTTTTAAGTAACTTAATGTTTGGTTTAAATTTTGTAGATCTTAACTGAAGAATATTACATGAAAAATTGCTTCTGAAATGAGACAGAGGAATTTTGTTTCAAAAGCAGGAAAAGGATGTTATTGAAATCTTTTGACAGAGATATGGAAGATTGGTTATATTGCTGTATAAGTGTTAAAATTAGATTAAGAAAAACTGGATTTTTCAATGTACAGTTCTGTAAGTTTTGGTAATGTGTAGTTACATGTAGCTACACAATACAGAATGTAGAAAGGTGAAATATCTCCCAGCTGTAGAATCAGTCTTCTGACATTTTGGAGACACATTATCTCTCTTGAAGAAAGAACTGTTGAATATGGATTGAAAAGTCAAGAACAGCTTACATGTGCTGATTGCTTGAAATCCTGACCTTACCATCACCACCACCAACCCACCCCACCCCCCAAATTTTTTTTCTTTCGGTTGTATTTGTCACAAACCTGAAAACATAGTATAAAAGTGGAAGTAGAAAGAGCTGGGTAAGTTAACATGTCTCGAGACAGATCGTTTTAATGGTGGAGGAATAGAGCCAGTGCTTGATGGGGAGGGATGCTAACTAGTTTTCTATACTTAAAAATTAAAACTTTAAATTCCAACCCTTAAAGACAGCTTTTTAGTCGTATGAAAAGTTTTGAATAATTAATGATGTTGGATGACCATCTTAGGACAGTGCTTCTCTTTTTCTTCCGTAATACCCAACATACTTAACCTTGCAAAAAAACAAAGTTCACTAAGAAATTATTTATTTTTTATTTATTACATATAAGTTTGAAAGTGTTAAATTAGCATTTATTAAGCTTATTATTAAGTACTAGACACAATTTAACAGCTCTGTACACACTTAAGACTCACAACAGGCCAAAAGATGTAGCCCACAGATGGGGAAAGAAAAATTCAGAATTACATTTAATGACAGAAAATGCTTATGCCATAATATGTGTATGCCACAATTATGCTATAAAAATATCACCCAGCTACTAAATGTTAGCGCTGAGATTTAAACTGAATCAGTTTTTAAGAGAAGTAATTGTGTAATAGGAACAATTTTAAAATATTTCAGATTGTCCAAAAGAGTGCTCTGACAGTCACTTTATAGAGGAAGTGATAGGCACACAGCTTCACTTTGCTGGTTTATAGTAGTTTATAGTACAGAAGATTTGATAGCTACATTTCTTTTCTGATTTTTAAGGCTTTCTTGGCCCCAGAGTCTTAATTTCACATTTCATTTACTAAGAACAGCCTGAGTGCTTCTACCATTTTGATTAGAATGCCAACAGATCTATTTATATTACACTTTGTTTTTTTAAAGGACAATTTTTAATGCTTTTGCTGTAGTGATATTGTAGTAGAGGCATTCAACATATGGCGATATTCTTAGCTTTACTATTATAGAAGCAGATGATCTTAAGAAATATTGGCTATCACTCTTTGATTTATTTTTTTAATTTATTTTCTATCAAAATGTGGTTGATTTACAATATTGGTTTCAGGTGTACAGCACAGTGACTCAGTTATACATATATATTCTTTTCTAAGTTATTACAAGATGGTGAATACAGTTCCCTGTGCTATACAGTAGATCCTTGTTTATTTCTTTTATATATAGTAGTATGTATCGTTAATCCCAAACTCCTAATTTACGCCCCCCTTCCCCAAATTCTTTTCTCATTGGGAACCATGTTTGTTTTCTTTGTCTGTGAATCTATTTCTGTTTGGTAAGTCAGTTCATTTGTTATTTCCCTAGATTCCACATATAAGCAGTATCATATCCTTGTCTTTCTTGTCAGAGTTACTTAGTATGATAATCTCTAGGCCCATCCATGTTGCTGCAAATAACGTTACGTCATTCTGACTTTAGAATTACTAATTATGAGCCTCCCTGGTTGGCTCAGTGGTAAAGAATCTGTCCGCAGTTCAGGAGATATGAGTTTGATCCCTGGGTCAGGAAAATCCCCTGGAGATGAAAATGGCAACCCACTCCAGCTTCTTGCCTGAGAAATCCTATGAACAAGAAGAGCCTGGTGGGGGTCTTCATGGGGTCACAAAAGAGTTGGATACTATTTAGCAACTAAACAACAACAAAGTGATTATAACAGTTAAAAATGAAAGTGACCATAGAACTTGACCAGTTCATTCTCATTCAAAGCAGAAGTTACCTTTTAAAATATTTTTGATAAAGGCTTATCTTGGTTCTGCTTGAATGTATCTGGTGCCCAGGAAGATGCTGTAGTTGACCTTTGGCATTCATATTTTAAGGTCTTCTAAGTTTCCAAATATTTGAACACCATAATAGCATTCAGACCTCTTCACTTTCTCTTGGCTTCCATCATCTGCACCAGAATTTGGCTTTCTTTTCAGAGCTCTTCTTCCCCTCCCCACCCCCATCTCCACCCCCACACACAGAAACAGTTATGTATCTCTTCACAAGAGTTACTGTTTCTCTAAAAACCAAAACAAGCCATGGGCATGGAACATCAGGAGGGAGAGAGAATATCTTAGGTTTATTTCCTAGAAGCACCCTTCTCTCACGTACCTCATGGTATTGGATGCACATTTTGTGCCTCAGCAAAAATACGTATCACTTCATTTCACAGCTCTTTGGGTTGCTTGGCTAATGGTGAAAGTAGAGAATGAGTTTAAGATATAACTTCTTCCACCTGTGGATAAACTGAACAGAAAGTTTTTCATTTGTATCCAGTTTAGTTTGTTTTTATTGGTTATCTTAAGAATTGAGAGTAATACTCTATAAACTGTGTGATAAGCACAAGATTCAGTAGAATTGTCACAGTTCCAGAGTTGTACATTAGATTTCTGTTAAAGTAGCAGTTTTTATAAAACAGTAGTATCACACTTGGAGAAGGCAATGGCACCCCACTCCAGTACTCTTGCCTGGAAAATCCCATGGATGGAGGAGCCTGGTAGGCTGCAGTCCATGGGGTCGCTAGGAGTTGGACACGACTGAGGGACTTCACTTTCACTTTTCACTTTCATGCATTGGAGAAGGAAATGGCAACCCACTCCAGTGTTCTTGCCTGGAGAATCCCAGGGACGGGGGAGCCTGGTGGGCTGCCGTCTATGGGGTCGCACAGAGTCGGACATGACTGAAGTGACTTAGCAGCAGCAGCAGTATCACACTGCTAGCTGTCACTAACTGTCCTTTTTGATATGAACAGACTAAATCTGTATTCTATATTTATGAAAGTCAGTTCTTGAAGTATGACTATATAGCTATTTATTAGATCTAATTTAGTTCTACTCAACATTTGAATATCTTTTTAAATCTTAAGAAAATCATTTAATGCATTGTTACTCTTTCAGATGTATGTGTCATATGTGGTGTCTACTTTCCAGGTCTTTATTGAGGTTTTTGACAAGAAAAGAAAGGACAGGCTCCAATATATTCATATTTCTGGTCCCATTAATTCATATTGACTGTTCAAATATCAAAATAATTTTCAGCCTCAAATATTTTGTGATTCTCATTTGTCATGTATTTAAGGAGTACATAAAGATTAGTACTTTGATTAGTGTGTTTAAAGTCAAGCAACTAGAGGAGGGATTAATCAAAAATAAGCTTTTTAGAAAGATAATATTTTACAACATTGTAAATCAACTATATTCCAATAAAAGTTAATTTTAGAAAGAAAGGTAGAATTTTGTGACTGCTAGTTGACCTGGAACTCAAGAGTGTGGTGAATGTCTTGACTTCTTTACTTGAAATGGAAGATCTAGTTAAAATTTGAGTGATGAATGCTGTTTTCTGAAGTTATATATCAATCTTCTCTATCTTTGTTAGCTCCAGCTACCATAAGAAAAATACCTTAAACAAGAGAAATGTGTTAACCACAGTCCTGGAGGCTGGAGGTCCAAGACCAGGATGCCAGCATACTTGGGTTCTGGTGAAGTCTCCCTGGCTTGCACATGGCTGAATGCCTTCTAGCTGAGTTCTCACATGACTGAGAGAGAGCTCTAATATTTCTTCCTCTTATAAGAGTTCAGTTCAGTTGCTCAGTCATGTCTGACTCTTTTTGACCCCACGGACTGCAGCATGCCAGGTTCCTGTCTATCACCCACTCCTGGAGCTTGCTGAAACTCATGTCCGCCGAGTCGATGATGCCATCCAATCATCTCATCCTCTCTCATCCCCTTCTCCTCCTCCCTTCATTTTTTCCCAACATCAGGGTCTTTTCCAGTGAATCAGTTCTTTGCATCAGGTGGCCAATCCTTCAGCTTCAATCCTTCCAATAAATATTCAGAATTGATTTCCTTTAGGATTGACTGGTTTGATCTCCTTGCAGTCCAAGGACTCTCAAGAGTCTCCTCCAATACCACAGCTCAAAAACATGAATTCTTCAGTGTTCCGCCTTGTTTGTGGTCCAACTCTCACATCCATACATGACTACTGGAAAAACCATAGCTTCAACTAGACAGACCTTTGTTGGTAAAGTAACATCTCTACTTATGCTGTGTAGGTTTGTCATAGCTTTTCTTCCAAGGAGCAAGCATCTTTTAATTTCATGGCTGCGGTGATTTTTGGAGACGAAGAAAATAAAGTCTGTCACTCTTTCCATTGTTTCCCCATCTATAGGCCATGAAGTGATGGGACTTGATGTCAGATCTTTGTTTTTTGAATGTTGAGTTTTAAGCCAGCTTTTTCACTCTCCTCTTTCACTTTCATCAAGAGGCTCTTTAGTTCCTCTTTGCTTTCTGTCATAAGGCTGGTGTCATCCGCATCCATGAGGTCATTGATATTTCTCCAGGCAATCTTGATTCCAGCTTGTGCTCCATCCAGCCCGACATTTCGCATAATGTACTCTGCGTGTAAGTTAAATAAGCAGGGTGACAATATACAGCCTTGATGTTCTCCTTTCCCAATTGGAAACCAGTCCATTGTTCCATGTCTGGTTCTAACTGTTACTTGTCAACCTGCATACAGATTTCTCAGGAGGCAGGTAAGGTGGTCTGGGATTCCCTTCTCTTTAAGAATTTTCCAGTTTGTTGAGATCCACACAGTCAAGGCTTTAGGGTAGTCAATGAAGTAGATGTTTTTCAGGAGTTCTCTTACTTTTTGTATGATCCAACAGATGTTGGCAATTTGATCTCTGGTTCCTCTACCTTTTCTAAATTCAGCTTGAACATCTGGAAGTTCTTGGTTCATGTACTATTGAAGCCTGGCTTGGAGAATTTTGAGCATTACTTTGCTAGCGTGTGAGATGAGTGCAGTTGTGGGATAGTTTGAACATTTGGCATTGCCTTTCTTTGGGATTGAAATGAAAACTGACCTTTTCCAGTCCTGTGGCCACCACTGAGTTTTCCAAATTTGCTGGCATATTGAGTGCAGCACTTTCACAGCATCATCTTTCAGGATTTGAAATAGCTCAGATGAAATTCCATCACCTTTGCTAGTTTTGTTCGTAGTGATGCTTCCTTGACTTCACATTCCAGGATGTCTGGCTTAGATGAGTGATCACACCATTGTGATTATCTGGGTCATGAAGATCTTTTTTGTACAGTTCTTCTGTGTATTCTTGCCACCTTTTAATATCTTCTGCTTCTGTTAAGTCTGTGCCATTTCTGTCCTTTATTGTGCTCATCTTTGCATGAAATGTTCCCTTGGTATCTAATTTTCTTGAAGAGATCTCTAGTCTTTCCCATTCTACGTTTGTCCCATTCTAACCCAGGTATATATATGTTCCCATTCTATAGTACTTATAGAGTACTATGCCCATATGAGGCTCACTCTCATCCCCTCAGTTAACCCTGGTTACCTCCCAAAGGTGCCAGCTCCAAATACCTTATGTTAATTGGTGTTTAGGGCTTCACCATGTGAATTTTGGGGAGACACAATTCAGTTAGTAGTCACCCCTCCTTTTACAATCTATAGTGCATTGATTCAGAGAAGGCAATGGCACCCCACTCCGGTACCTTTGCGTAGAAAATCCCTTGGATGGAGGAGCCTGGTAGGCTGCAGTCCATGGGGTCGCTAGAGTCAGACATGACTGAGTGACTTCACTTTTACTTTTCACTTTCATGCACTGGAGAAGGCAATGGCAACCCACTCCAGTGTTCTTGCCTGGAGAATCCCGGGGACGGGAAGCCTGGTGGGCTGCCGTCTATGGGGTGGCACAGAGTCGGACACAACTAAAGCGACGCATCAGCAGCAGCAGCAGTGCATTGATTCTTATGCTTTTTGCATTAATATACTTCAAAATGATGTTTCTACAACAGTTGAAATACATTTGTTGATTGAGATATCACTGTCTTGTTGCTTTAACTTTTTATCCTTGATATTCAACTCTATTATAATACAGTAACTTTTGATACTGAAAACTTGAATCTTTAAAAATCTCTTAATCTCAAATGATATTTATTACTACATATTTTAAATGATATTTATTATTCCATGTTTGATGTTTATTTCTTCTGTAATGAAAATTGAGTTCTGATTTTCATATGGTGAGTTTGCCTTGGTTACTGGCTTTGATATCAAGTCATCACTTCCTATATTATGAGTTTTATTAAAGTTATTTCTTTATTAGTAAGTTTTGGTGACTTAGGCTTTGAGCTCTTACATCCAACTGATATTTTTACATTCTGCATCTCTATAGCTCAGATTTAAGTAACAATTTGGCTTCAAGAGACATTACTGAGTTAGACTGTATAGAACTTGGATCCCTCTTTATGTTAGAAATGGGAGACATAAATATCAAAGATTACTCAGGGTTTTAAACCAGAGGTTAAGGGAAATGGTTATGGTAAAATCAGGGAGAACATGTTTTGGAAAGCAGATAAACATTTTTTGAAAGCTTCTTTTAGGGGAGGGGGAATAATCTTTAATCTCCCAAAAATGTTGCAAAAATAGTTCCAAGAGGGACTTCCCTGGCTGAGACTCCCTATTCCCAGTTCAGGAGGTCTGGGTTTGATTCCTGGTCAGAGAACTAGATCCTCCATGCCTCCGCTAGGAGTCTACATGCGACATAAAGATCCTCAATGCCACAGTGAAGATCTCAAAGATCCTGCATACTGCAGCTAGGACCTGGCGCAGTAAAATAAATATTTTAAAAAACAATACAAAGAATTCCCACATGTGTTCATCCATAGTCCCTGACTATTAATGGTTATTACTGTATTCGTTTTACCATTTTCTGTGTTGTATGTGTGTACACACTCAGTGCATGTTATGTGTACTTAACTTTTCATTACCTGTAAACTTAAATTCAAATGACAAGCTCCTATGCCTCCACTTTTCTCACACAGATAGTACACTTTCTCCTGTTTTGTTGTTGTTGTTGATAAATGAACAGAGCAATCAGTAATAAACTTGATTCAGCAAGCATTAAATAATCACTATTGCTAGAGTTTTTAATTCAGTCTTTTTGAAATTTCCAGTCCCTTCTACCTTCCTTATTTTTTTCCAACTTCTCTTCATTCTTGTGAAGTTTAGACTTTCTTGAAATGTTACTCTAATCATTCTGGCAGTATCCTTAGCTCCCTTTTCTTTACACCTATCTGACACAACTCTAATTTCTTATTCAGTCCAGCTGCTTACAAAGCCTCCCATTACTCCCCACTCCTAGACGTGCTGCTAAACGTTGTTCAGTCGCTCAGTCGTGTCCAGTTCTTTGTGACCCCATGGACTGCAGCATGCCAGGCTTCCCTATTCTTCACCATCTCCCAGAGTTTGCTCAGACTCATGTCCATTGAATTGGTGATGCCATCCAACTATCTCATTCTCTGTTGTCCCCTTCTCCTCCTGCCTTCAATCTTGCCCAGTATCAGGGTCTTTTACAGTGAGTCAGCTCTTTGCGTCAGCTGGCCAAAGTATTGGAGCTTCAGCTTTAGCATCAGTCCTTCCAGTGAATATTCAGGGTTGATTTCCTTTAGAATTGACTAGTTTGATCTCCTTGTGGAGAAGGCAATGGCACCCCACTCCGGTACTCTTACCTGGAAAATCCCATGGATGGAGGAGCCTGGTAGGCTGCAGTCCATGGGGTCGCTAAGAGTCGGACATGACTGAGTGACTTCACTTTCCCTTTTCACTTTCCTGCATTGGAGAAGGAAATGGCAACCCACTCCAGTGTTCTTCCCTGGAGAATCCCAGGGTCAGGGGAGCCTGGTGGGCTGCCGTCTCTGGGGTCACACAGAGTCGGACACGACTGAAGTGACTTAGCAGCAGCAGCAGCAGTTTGATCTCCTTGTAGTCCAGGAGTCTCTCAGGACTCTTCACCACCATTCTAAGGCATCAGTTCTTCAGCGCTCAGTCCTTTTTATTGTCCAGCTCTCAGAGAGTCCATATGTGACTACTGAAAAAACCATACTTTGACTATATGGTCCATTATTGGCAAAGTAATGTCTCTGTTTTTAAATACGCTGTCTAGGTTTGTCATTGCTTTTCTTCCAAGGAGCAAGAGTCTTTAATTTCATGGCTGCAGTCAGTCCACAGTGATTTTGGAGCCCAAGAAAATAGTCTCTCACTGTTTCCATTGTTTCTCCATCTGTTTGCCATGAAGTGATGCCATGATCGTAGTTTTTTGAATTTTGAGTTTTAAGCCAGGTTTTTTCATTGTTAACAGTCTTCAAACCACAGTCTTGGGAATACTTGTGTCCCTGGTTTCCAGCTGCTTCTGTGTTTTCAATGCCTCATTTTAGTAGTTGACTTTCTTTCCTCCCAGTTCTTTGAACATCTTTTCCAGCCTGTTCAAACCTATACTTAGTTGATGGAGATCAGCATATGTCTTTCATTTGTTCCTAGTATTGCCTGATAATACAGTAGACACTGAGTAAATGTTTTTGTGCTTGAGTGGGGGAGTTAGATGTTTTTAGTTTGTAATTCTGTCAATAAATTTAAGTGAAGATATTTTGTTTTATACACAATTAAAAATGAATGTGTAAAGATTGTAGCTTGATGGAAGGGTTTGGTTGGGAATTATCCTTACTGAAGCAGTGAACAGTATATTAGATGGCCAAAGAGGAAAGCTCATAGAGAATAGAAAGCTGACAAAACCAACTCTCCTGTATAGGGATAGGAAGAAAAATGATACAGATGTCAGTTACAGGAACCAATGAAAATGGTTTACACATAAGGTCTTTATATTTGTATGTGATACTTGACGATTAGTAGTGTATATTCTTCTTTTATTTGTTCAATAAAACGTTTGTTAAATGCATCCAGTGCGCTTCTCTGGAAATGTTTGCAGTTTCTTTTTAATGTTAGATAATTTAAATGAGTGGGACGTTGTGCTGTGTTTCCTAAAGAAACTAAACAATCACCATAAGAACGTTGAGGGAAGAGAAGTAAACAGATCTTGGATACCTAGAAGCTCATGGAGGCCAGAAAGATTATAATTCTGTCATTTAATTGAATTTTGCAGGTTGGTGATTTGCAAAAGTATGATGTCACCCTGTAATATACTAGATTTTAAATATCACTTAATATTCTTGGTTTGGAATACTTACAAATCTTTTTGTAATTATAAATCAGTCACCTTAGAATCTTACAATTTTTGGCACTGAAGAAATTTTAGAAATGGTACCTAATCTCTTGGTGTGTGGATATCCCTTAAGATTTTTTTCCCACAAATATTCAGCCTGCAATACCTGTCCTATCATGAAAACCATATTTGTGTTATCATTGTTCCATTCTTTCATTTCAAAAGGTTGATGTTTATATTATGGTAAGCTGCTGCCTTTCAAATTTCCCTTAAGACCTTTTGGAAACAGACTGCTTTGAAAGAACTGACTTCCTTTTTTTCCCACTCTCCTCCATTTCTTCCTTTCAACTTTTTTTTTGTTTTTTGCTCAAAAAAGGTAACATATTCACTGTTCAAAATTTAGAAAATGTAGGTGCATGTTTTGCTACATCTAATTTCAGTGGGGAAAACAACTAGTTTCTTACCAGCTTTGCTCAGAGTCATAGAACTTTGAATTTAGATGTTCACTTTTTCTTTCCTTAAACAGAGAAAGAGGATCTATTATTCACACAGCTTTGTTTTTGCAGACTGACCCTCAAATCATAATGATTTAGACTTTTAAGTACATAGTAGACAGGGTAGTAATATATATATAAATTTTAAAAATCAGTTTTATGTCTAGAAAATGCAAATATTTGTGGTTTATAATGTATAAACCATATAAAATATGTGTATATTAAATATAAATATGTATGTATGTTTGTATTTTGGCCTCACTGTTCAGCTTATGGGAATCTTAGTTTCCTGACCAGGGATTGAACCCAGGCCACCACGGAACTAAAAACTATTCTTTATACAAATGATAAAAAGCTTTCAAAATTAAAAGGGATACAAATAGAGGATATAGTTCTTTGGTCTCTCGTAACTGTCCATGTGTTTTTTTGAAATCAGAAGATAGCAAGTTTGAAGAGAGTATTCCTCTAGAACAGACAGCTTCAAAGGTTTTTTTTTTTTTCTTTAATTACTAATTTATGTCAGTTGTACCCTTTTGTTACTCAAGATGTGGGTCTACTGAATGCAGTCATGCATTTACTCAGAAATTGAGATTTTTTTTGGATTATTTTCTCCTCGATTGGAGAAGGAAATGGCAACCCACTCCAGTATTCTTGCCTGGAGAATCCCCATGGACAGAGGAGCCTGGTGGGCTACAGTCCATAGGGTCACAAGGAGTTGGACACGACTGAGCGACTTCACTTTCTTTCTTTTTTTTCTCCTCCATTGGCTCTTCATGACATTTAGAACAAACACATGGATGATAACTCTTTTTCTTAGCCTAAAATATTCTGCAAAATTTGACCTCTGTCTACCTGACTTCCTCTCCTGCCTTGTTTTCAGGATCAGAATTGCTTTGTTTTTCTGGTGGTTCTCAATCATAGCTATCCTTTAGAGACACTTGGGGAGCTTTTTAAAGAATGTCATTGTCAGACCTAGCCCCAGAAATTCTGATTTAACTGGTCTAGCACTGAGACCTGGACATATATTATCTTTCAGGATCTTCCTGGATAAGTCTGTGCAACCTGCATTGAGAACCACAGATGGATTTTCTTAACTCATATCCCCTTGTGCATAGAGGTCTTTCAAACCTTCATCATCCTGTCTAAAGTCTCTTTCCTCTCTTTGCTGTCCCTTTACCCAGTTTTTTCATTTCCATGTTTTCATTTACTTATCGTCAAAAGTTCCATGAACACAGGGGCATCATGGAAGTTGGTAATGGACAGGGAAGCCTGGCATGCTGCAGTCCGTGGGGTCACAAATAGTTGGACACAACTGAGCAACTGAACGTTTAAAACAACATTTGGCAGTTTATTAGTTCTCAGCACATTTGTTTTATAAATGTTGAATGGATATTGTCACTGCAGCAGTAGGGAGGTATTTCAGAAGACTTGTTGTTTCTGTGTAACCTGTAGAGGGTTGCTTTGCTAAATTCTATTTCAAAGACTATACTAATTACTCCAGCAGGCTTTAAGAGAACTTAGGTTTCATTATTTCAGGTTTTAGTATCCAAGGGCAAGAGCACACCAGAGAGAAGATATGTTGTCCCTTGGATACAGGATTGTTGATGTGGGTTAGGTTCCCATGCCAGTGCTCAAAAGGAAGAGGCATTTCTCATTACCACACTTGGAAGGACCTTTTACGATATAGGGAGGAATAATGACAATGGTGTTGTACTCAATGAACACAAAGTATTTTTATACATGTATTTGGATATTACTTTTTTCTGGTTTTTATTTGTTGTGTAACCTACAAGGCAGATCAGGAGAAGTCAAACGAACTCACCAGCTTCTTTTGCTTTCTTCCCCTGTTATGCACGGTAAGTTGCTTCAGTCGTGTCCAACTCTCCACCAGGGTCCTCTGTCTATGATTTCCCCAAGCAGGAATACTGGAGTGGGTTGCCATGTCCTCCTCCATGGGATCTTCCCAACCCAGGAGTTGAACTCATATCTCTTAGGCAGGTTCCTTACCACTAGCGTCACCTGGGAAGCTTCTTTCTTCCCCCATCTTCTCTAAATCTAGTCTTTCCATCTTACTTAATGTCTAGTTTTTCACGCTAATCTTTTTCATTCCTCTTAGTGTTAACGTAAAATTTGAATCATTGACTTCTTGTCCTTGACTCCTCTTTCCTACACTCCTGTGTCTAGTCTCCATTTTTCAGCCATGGCCTATCTCTTGTCCCTAGGCTGTGACAGTCTGGTATCTTCATATTCCACGTATGGGCCCCTGCAGTCGTTCTCCACGTTGTTGCCAGAATGATACATATATTTTTGGCCATGCCAAGAGGCTTGTGGGGATCTCAGTTCCCCCACCAGGGATTGAACCTGGGCCACAGCAGTGACAGTGCCGAATCCTAACCCCAGGATCACCAGAACTCCCAGAATATCTTTGAAACAAAAAGACAGCCTCTACTCAGAGTTCATTTGCTTCAAAGATAAAATTTTAAATCCTAATGGTCATCCAGCCAACCCTCTCTTAATAGCTTCCACTTCACCACTTTTTTGTTTTTGAACATGATTAGCATATCAGTATGGGAAGGCCTTTGCCTTTGTTTTTCTTAAGCCTTGAAGCTGCCTGCTTCTCTGTTAGGTTCAAGTCAGAAGCTCTCTCTCAAGTCAGAGAGGCTGATACTGATCCACTGATCCAAAGTACTTTAGTTCTACCCTTTTGTACTTTCTCATGTTGTCCTGTTGGTTTTATTTACAGTATTTGTCACCATGTGAAGTGATGTTATTTACCTGTTATTTGAGTTGTCAAACTGAAAAGATTTGTGAGAGCAGATTCTTAGCTCTTACATCTCCAGTTCAGTAATGTTTCAAAATATGGATCACTTAATGACTGACCTAGGTTATAAATAAATTTTATCACATACCATATCATAGTGAATATCCTATGTGTATGTGTATTTTGCACATTAGTATTTTTTTAGGATAGATGCTTAGACTTCGGTTTAGAACGCAGCTGCTGCTAAGTCACTTCAGTCGTGTCTGACTCTGTGTGACTCCATAGACGGCAGCCCACCAGGCTCCCCCGTCCCTGGGATTCTCCAGGCAAGAACACTGGAGTGGGTTGCCATTGCTTTCTCCAGTGCATGAAAGTGAAAAGTGAAAGTGAAGTCGCTCAGTCGTGTCCGACTCTTAGCGACCCCGTGGACTACAGCCTACCAGGCTCCTCTGCCCATGGGATTTTCCAGGCAAGAGTACTGGAGTGGGCACAGCTTAAAACATTCTTGGTTTCCAAGCCTTACAAAACAGGCCACAGACTGGATTCAGCCATAGGCCTTAGTTTGCCAAGACCTGCATTTAGTTCACTGTAAATAGCATGTGACTTGTCTCTGTTTAATGTCAGAATTCTCCTGTGAAATCACCTGGGCCAGACACTGTTTGAGGATGGGCAGTTTTTGAACAACGTTGTTTATTTTTTTTCCTTTATTGTTTTTGCCTATTTATTTTGAGCCAAATCTGATAATTTCTGTTTTCCTAGAAAATACTTATTTCAGAGCATTCTCTTCATGTGTGTATTTTATTGTATTTATCTCATTCTTCTTAATGTTTAACTTAAAATTAAAGTGATTCAGCTAATTTCTATATTATTTTTTTCCAAAAGAGTCAGCTCTTGAATTTATAGTTGTTGTTATTCAAATAAAAATTTGATTTTTATTTTCTGCTCTTAATGAGGTAACTTAAAATGATTTGTCTGGTAACGAAAGTACTTAAGAGCATTCCTTTCAATTATATGATGTATGCAACATAGTTTGACAAGAGGTGTGTTTATTTTTCATTTCCAGTTGATTTTCTTGTATGTTTCTAGTTTTGTCCTTTGGTTAACTTTATAGCCACAAGAATCTTAAACTGCTTTCTTATCAATTCCAGGAACAAAAGCAGTTTGTTGATTTCTTGCTTATTATGTTCTGACATTTTCTTTTGCTCCAGTATTAGCCCCATTTTTACATTGTTCTTCATTATTCCTTATCAGGCCTACTGATTTCTCCAATTTCATATCTTACCAGCCTATTTCCTGCCCTGCTGTTCCCATCTTCTTTCCTTGTACAAATTAAAAACACTATTTTATGTCTCCTATACTTTTAATATTCTACTGACATTTCTGGTTGCCTTGTGAGGTGGGGGGAGAGTCCCCACATCAAGCAATTAGATTTTCGAGCCGTTATCCGGGTATCTTAAAAATTTAACTCTTTTCTGACCTAGGTACCTGGAGGGCATCACATCCAAGAGGTTAGTACAGGCTCAGTCCCACAAGACTGTCTCTTATCCCCCCAACACTTCAGATGCCAGTCGAAAGTCCAGATTGTTACCCATCCTTCTGACTGGCAGGCTGGCTATAAGTCAGGTTTGATTAATTTCCTAGAGCAGTTCACAGAATCCAGGAAAACAATTTACTTATTAGATCACCAGTTTATTACAAAGTATTAAAGACTCTTTGACCCCATGGACTGTAGCCCACCAGGCTCCTCTGTCCATGGAATGCTCCAGGCAAGAATACTGGAGTGGGTTGCCATGCCCTCTTCTAGGGGATCTCCCCAACCCAGGAATCAAGCCCAGGTCTCCTACTTTGCAGGTGGATTCTTTACTGTCCAAGCCACCAGGGAAGCCCTCTCTTCCTTAATTTGCCCTGGTAGATTTGTATGGTAATATTCTTGTTTGTTTTCAATCTAGAGGGCCTTGATCTTTTTAAAAATATTTTTTATTGACAAGTAATATACTGTACATACTTAAAGTGTACTATTTGATATTTTGCATATACACATCATGAAACTTAACCACAGTCAAGATAAGGAACATGTCAATAAAAATTCCTTCTGTTCCTACCCATTCCCTGTACCATAGATATGTTTGCATTTTGTAGTGTCGACTACAACGTAAAAGTTGAGAATTACGTTTTATTTGGTGGACAAAACTGAAGACAAGTCTGGAAGTTAGCTTCTCAGGTGGCTCTTAGAAATCAGTCTAAAGAGGTAAGGGAGGAGCCAGGATATATAGAAATTTTACAAAGAAACCCAGGTAGTTGGAACATTGAAAAATTACTGTTAATTAAAGAAAACCAGACATCTCAAGTTAATGAACTTAATGTTTTTCTATGTATGATTCAAGGGTCTGGGCCCCTTGAAATCATTCCTTTTATATGCACCTTAACTGTCTTGGGCCAGTGTCCTCCTTTTCTTCATCCTGAATCCCCTCACGGTGCACAGTTGACATTGGGAGCTGTAGCTGCTGGCTTGATGGCAGTAATATCCTTTGTTTACTGATAATGGAAGGCAGTATTTTTCATCCAGAGTTAAATTCTGTATATAGTGTATATGTTGGAAATCTAGCTTCTTTCAGCATAATCACTTTGAGATTTATCCATGCAGTTACATTTACCAGTAATTCATTCTTTTTTACTGCTTGGGTATTCATTTCTTTTATGTATATACAACAATATGGTTTTCCAGTCACCTGTTGGTGAAACAGTTGGGTTGTTTCCAGTGCTTGCCTGTTACAAATAAAACTATGAACCAGAGTACAAGTCTGAGTCTTCATATGGACGTATGTTTTCATTTCTCATATAAACATTATTAACAGAATTGTGATTGTATGGTTGTTGGATGTTTTTTCTTCTTTAAGGACCTCCGAACTGTTTTCCCAACTGGTTATAACATTTTACACGTGAGCAGACTTTGAGAGTTCCAGTTCTTCCACATCCTTATCAACACTTGGTTTAATCTGTAGTTTTAGCCAGTACAGTAGAAGTATAGGGGTATCTTAGTGTGGTTTAAATTTGAATTTCCCAAATACTAATGATACCGAAATGCTGAGCGTCTTTACATGTGTTTATTTGCCACTTATGTATCTCTGGTGTCCAATCCTGTGCCCTTTAAAAAACAACTGGATTGTACTGTTACTAGGTCTCAGAGTTCTGTACATGTTCTAGATAAAAGTCTTTCATCAGATACATGATTTGCAGATGTTTTTTTCCCAGATACTAGCTTGTGTTTTCATTCTCAACAGTGAGAACTTTCAAAAGGCAAAAGTCCAATTTAGAAATTTCACCTTTTATGGATTGTGTTCCCCATCCCCCATGTGGCTTGTTCCCAGACCATGGATGGAAACCATGCCCTCAGCAGTGTAAGTTTAGAGTCCTGACTACTGGACTGCCAGGGAATTCCCTATAGATTGTGCTTTTAGAGTACTAAGCAGTCTTTATATAATGTAATCCAGAGTCGCAAAGATTTTCTCCTATGTTTTCTCTAAAAGTTTTATAGTTTCAGGTTTTACATTTTGTCTGTGTCTGTAGTTCTTTTTTTTTTAATAGTTGTTATTGACATATGATATTGTGTAAGTTTAAGGTGTATGGTGATTGTGGCTGTAGTATTAGCTAAACCCTCCACAAATCACGTGCATAATTATCATTACTTTGAGCGTGGTGACAGCATTTAACATCTTAGCAGCTTTGCAGTACATATACAGTATTGTTGACTGTAATCATAATGCTGTACATTAGCTCTCCAGAACTTAACCCATCTTTTTGCTGCCCATGGACTTTATCGAGTTACAGTGAGCAGGTTTCTCATTGTGGTGCCTTCTCTTGTTGCGGAGCACAGGCTCTAGGGCACGAGGGCTTCAGTAGTTACGGCACGTGAGCTCAGTAGTTGTGGTGCAAGGGCTTAGTTGCCCTATGGCATGTGCAGTCTCCCTGGACCAAGGATCAAACTCATGTCCCCTGCATTGGCAGTTCAGTTCTTGACCACTGGACCACCTGGGAAGTTCACAATTCTATGTATAAGTGACATCGTATGGTATATGTCTTTTTCTTTCTGACTTCACTTAGTATGACAGTCTCCAGGCCCACCCACCCATGTTGCTGCAAGTGGCATTAGTTCATTGCTTTTTATGCCTGAGTACTGTTCATTGTCTATATGTACATGTTTATCCATTCATCTGTTGATGGGCATTTAGGTTGCTTCTGTGTCTTGGCTATTGTAAATAGTGCTGGTATGGGGGTGGGGGGATGCATGTCTGTTTTCACATTAGAGTTGTCTTGGCATATATGCCTAGGAATGGGATTGCTGAAAGTGCCCACACATAACTGGCAAACCATTATGGTGCAGTTGGCTTTTCTCATGTATCCAGCATTGTTTACGATTACAAATTCTTTGTCTTTAGAAATGGATACATTGTGATAGTTTCATCTTTGAATTATCTTTTGATAATTATCATTTGTACTAGCTTCAGTCATGTGTATTTATGATTTACTTTTTGGGAGAGTTAGTTGGTAGTATAAAGCTTTTTTGGGTTTTATATTACAGACTCATATGCATATGAAAGAATAAATTCTCTGTTCTGTTGGCCTGAGAATCTGACTCTATCCATCTTTCTTACCTCAGAATACACCCAGTGTGTATTTGGTTCATCTATTTGGTGAAAGAGGATGCACTGAAGGGAGTACCATATAGGCAGTAGTTTTATTAATAGTGGAAGGAGAAACTCTGTACAGAAGTTTGAACCTTAAAAAGAACTACTGGAACAGAAGTTTTTAATATATTTTCAAGAACTTTTTTTTTTCTTTGTATTTGGAAATTCCTTATAATTTATAAGACATGTTTTTATTTCATTTTACTTTTAAGTAGGAAAATTAAAGTTCATTTTGTGATTTTTTTTTTTTTCCCAAGCTCTAAATGTTTTGTGATGACTGAATTGAATTAGATATTCTGTCACCCTGTGGTTAGATTGTGTTTTGTTACTTTGTTTTCCTTGTGTAAACATATGGACAGGCTGAACTGCCCTAACTTGTTAGTTTTGTTTATTTATAAAATTGAGCATTTCAATACATTTGCTTAGTGGTATTATTTCTCTAGTGAATTGTCTGTTAACATAGCATTAATAATTGGGTTTCTTCAAGTTTTTTCTTCAGTTTGAGTTCTTGTATAACATTTGCATTTTTGTCACATGTTGAGATATTTTTCCTGTTGACTCAGCTATTTGGGGGTTGAATTATGCTGGGTCTTCTCTGTAGTACATGGGCAGTGAGTGGACCTAACTGTCCTTTGGCATGTGGGATCTTAGTTCTGCGACCAGAGATTGAACACTTGTCCCTTTCATTGGCAGGTGGATTCTTAACTACTGAACCACTAGGGAAGCCCCCAACTTAATTTTTTTTAATTTATTTATTTTTAATTGGAGAATAATTGCTTTATATCAACATGAATCAGCATATGAATCAACATATGAATAGGTATATGTTCCCTCCATCTTAAACTTCCCTCCCACCTCCCACCCCACCCTATCCAACCCCTCTAGGTTGTCACAGAGCACCCATTTGAGCTCCCTGCATCATACAGCAAATTTGTGGTAATTGTATATATTTCAGTACTACTGTCTCAATTCATCCCATCCTCTCCTTCCCCCCTCTACAGTTCCTCACATGCTTTGTAAACATTCGCTTGGCTTGGTCTGCATCTGAAACCCTTAATGTGAAGTAGATGCCTGTGTTCCCAGGTAATTCAAAACAAAGGAGAAATGTAAACAGGCAGTGGGATTCTTTAGGAACACAGAATTCTGGGTTGGAGATATAAATTTGACATACACAGTTGGTAGTTGAAGCCTTAGAAGTGGGTGAGATTCCCTGCAGACAAATTGAGGAGGAGAAAGAAAGTAGTGAGAGGATGGGTAGCACAGAAGGAAGGATTGGTCTTCGATGGAATGTAAGGAAAGGTACACTTCCTTTATTGCAGTGATTCTGAAGACTGCTTACATGTTTAGAATAGCCTGAGGAGCATTTTCAAAATAAGAATTGATAATCAGATCCCACCTCACAACTCTAGAAACTGGTATGTTTTAAAATCCCCAAGTGATTTTAATTTGCAGCAAGGACCACTGCTTAGCATATATATGAAGGTAAAAGTCGCTCAGTCATGTCACCTGAGCCACTAGGGAAGCCCAGGAATACTGGAGTGGGTAGCCTGTCGCTTCTAAAGCGGATCTTTCCGGCCCAGGAATCAAACAGGGGTCTTCTGCCTTGCAGGCAGAATCTTTTACCAGCTGAGCTACCAGGGATGCCGTAGCATATATATATATATGCTCGTAGTAAATCATTATATCTTGAACTTTTGTGTTTTTTCACAGTCACTGGGAGGGCTTTTTAAAGCACAGTGGTTTTATCCTCAGTTTGATTCAGTAGGTATGCGTTTGATCCTGAGAATTTGCATATCTAACAAGTTTCTGGATGATCCTGAGAACTACTTTCAACAACAGATGAAGGAAAGGCAACCCTTCAGAAAGATGGATGTAGATGCAGGTGGGCTTGTAGGTTTGCCCTAAGGAAATTAAAGTTTTTTTATGTTACTGCTTTTTTTATGATATAGGCAGGTGAGGGTCTCCATGAGTAGTTGTGGTTTTAAGAGAGGTTTGGAGATTCTTAGGTGTTAGACTTCCTGGTGGCTCAGACAGTAATGTGTCTGTCTACAATGTGGGAGACCTGGGTTCGATCCCTGGGTTGGGAAGATCCCTTGGAGAAGGAAATGGCAGTCCACTCCAGTACTATTGCCTGGAAAATCCCATTGACAGAGGAGCCTGGTAGGCTACAGTCCATGGGGTCACAAAGAGTTGCACACGACTGAGCAACTTCATGTTCATGTTCAGGTGTTAAATTGCCATCAAATGAGGGTGAAAGAAGAAGTTGACAGTTTTTATTTTACACCAGTTACCTTATTTTCACCTGAAGAAAGATCCCCTTGAATCTTAATTTTGTCATCTAGTGAATATGCACTGTCCTCTTTTTTGTCACTGGAGAGGAATAGTCTTCCTGTATATCTTTGTCCATGTTATTGGTAAAAATGTGTCAACAAGAAAGATTCTCTGAGTATAGCTGTCTTCACACTGTCATCATTAGCACCCTTGGGATAAAATTAATTATATACATCCTTGCACCTATGATTGCAAGCGATCTATGTGTTAATGTAGTTCTTTTGGTTGCAGGTGAGTGATTTACACAATTTATTTCAAATTGTAAATGTATACTTGGAGAAGCTAAGTAATTAGTTATAGGAGGCAGCATGGTATAAACCGACTGACCAGAAGCCTTGATTTCAAAGCCAGTCTCATTTGCCTATGAACATCAGTTTCCTCATCTGTAAAAACCAGAATACTAACTATATCATAACATTTTTAGTCTAAAATGAGATAATAGATGTAAAGATTACAGATAAACTTTATGGAACCACATGAATACTGTATGTTAGCTGATATGAATGTAAAATCATACCTCTGGATGTGATGCTTATTCTGTAATTGACAAATGTAAAACCAATACATGAAAGGATCTTTATGATGATAGGACCTACTCAGGCGTTCCTTGACTTCGAATGCTTTTTGCGTTACATCCTATTCTGTACTGTCTTTAGCTCTCATGCTTTTAGCTATTGTTGGTTTCTTGTTAGAGTCACTACCTCCTGCCCTACTTCTACTCTCAAAACAAATAGAGCAAACATGCACAAAAAAAGAAACAATTCCTAAGATTGATAATGTATATCTTAATAAATTGAAGAGAAATAGTATGAGAGCTAATCTGTATCACCTCCCCTGTGTATTATTAGGCTAGTTTTTAATTAGGGTATATTAATTCCAAAGATGAACGTTCTCTTTGTATATGAATGTTCATTAAAATACTGTTTACTTCTCATATATACAGAGACTTTTGACAAGTGTACACTATTTCTTGAACACTTTACTCTGTAGTGAAATAGAATATTGTGTCTTAGATTTATGAGGGAGTGTTCTACCCTTTGCAGAATGCATAGAAAATAGAATGTTCTTTCTATTCTAGACTGTTAAATAAAAGATTCTTGTTAGACACATATTGCCTGAAAACACAGGCATGCAGTTTATAAGAAAAGGATGTTATCCTTCTGTCACATTTGGACTCCATATGTGTAAGCCGATCATGCCGGTCATCTCAGTCCTATTAGGTTGAATAATATTTGCTTATTACACAGAAAGACATTCTCCATCGATTAACTGTAGTTCAACTGTTCATCTCAGTATGGCTTAAAACCCATATTCTCTATACATAGTTAAGTGGTTACAAACCATAAATAATATACTCACCAAGCAGATGGCAGTTTATTTTGATTAACTTTGTCACATGTTGGTTGTTGGAATTTTATAGTATTAAACAGGCTCATGAAACTATTATTAATGTGAGTTATTAAAGAATGATTTAACATCTCATTTTTATTTTTCAGAATTTCTGTGAACATTTGAATTTACTAAGTTTTTAGTAAACTAAAATGTTCCTCCTTAATTCTCTTTCTTCTGTTAATCTTACAGACTGATTTTAAGGGGTGTGGCAGAAGGTTCTAGACTCGATGAGTTTCCACCGAAATGTCGGAGAAGTCAGGCCAGAGCACAAAAGCAAAGGATGGGAAAAAGTATGCGACACTCAGTTTATTTAATACTTACAAGGGTAAATCATTAGAAACTCAGAAAACCACAGGTGAGTAAAATCAAGTGGCTTTTATGTTTTTTATAATTTTCATGGTTTCATTTTATTACTCTAAATCACATACTAGAGCTATTGCTGTTAGGATCTAGGTAAACCTGTGTTAAAGCAGCCCTGTTTGCATTGTGCTTTTTATGTACATACACATCTATGAGGGGATATGAAGTTTTTAAAGTTAAAAGTTTATAAATGTTTTAAAATGTTTATTTTTTTCCAGTTTGTTGTCAGCAGAAAATAAGTTAAACTGTATGGTTCCAAAGGGGAGACTTGGTTAATGAGATTAATAGGTATAAAGCTAAAAATATTTTAATCAGATGTAGTTGATTTATAGTGTTTGTTAATTTGTGCCATATAGCAAAGTGATTCAGTTATACATATATATACATTTTTATATTCATTTTCCATTATGATTTATCACAGTATATTGAGTACAGTAGGACTTTGTTTATCCATTCTGTATATACTAGTTTGCATTTGCTGATCCCAAACTCCCATTTTACCCACTTCCCCTGGGCAACCACAGGTCTGTCCTATATGTCTGTGAGATTGTTTTGTATCTTATTTATTGTTTCACGTATGAAGTTTTGAGTTTAAAATCAGTTCCTTGGGAAAAAGTACAAAACAGCACTGTCAGTGTTTTCTTTTTTGTAGTTTATAGAGTTAGTTTAGCTGTTAGAATTTTTCAAGCATCTGTTCAGTGACTTGATAGTTAATTTGAATACAACTTCTTCCTTGGGTCATGTTGCAGGTTTGTGGCTTAGTTTTAAATTTTTTTTCTTAAAATATTAGAAAATAATAGCTCAAGATTCCATTAATTCCTATTGTCTTTTGTGTTGTTTTAAGAATAAAATAGTTACTAAGAAAGTTGATGTTACTGATCTTTAGTTGCAGCTCGCCATGGATTACAGAGTCTTGGAAAAGTTGGTATTTCTCGGCGTATGCCTCCACCTGCTAACCTCCCAAGTCTCAAAGCAGAAAACAAAGGCAATGATCCTAATGTGAACATTGTACCTAAAGACGGCACAGGATGGGCTTCAAAACAAGAGCAACACGAAGAAGAAAAGTAAGTCAAAGTCTACTAAAAAATGAAATCATTCCCCATTCTTTATGTTTGAGTCCCTTCTATGTGCTAGGTGATATGCTATGTGTATTACATATATCATGCCCTTTAAAATGTTTTATATATAGTCAACTCTAGTGTAATTTTTACTGGGAGTGGGTTTAGTGGCAGTATTTTCAGGTGTCAGGGCAGAACAGATGACAGAAATACTGGTCACAACTTTCCTTTTATCGTACACTGTGTTAGGCTCCCTCCTATTCCTCACCAAATCAGGCATTCTCTTTCTATGATTTAAGAGTCATTCTGTTAAATAATTTCCACAAAGCTTAGAGTTTCTGTCTGCCTCATTGAAACTACCTGATGTACATCATAGGTAATCAAGTAATACTATTTGAATGAATAAAGAATTAATAAGAAAACTGGCATGGAATTAGTAATGTCCCTCTTAATCATAATTCATTCAATAAATATTTAGTATTTAGTATTCTGTGTCAAGAATTATGCAGGGCTCTTGGTTTATTGAATGACCAAGCCAAGTAGTGGTAATTTTTAAAAATAGACAAGAAAATGAGTGCTTGATACTTTTTGTCTATAACTATTACTAAAGCTCTGGATTCTGAGGAGCTTTATATGATAAATGCTACTACTTGGGTGAACCTTATCAAAGGCTTATTGTTCTCTACTTCTTAGTTAATAGAATTATTTTGTAGTAGCAAGTCAGTTTTAGGTCTGAGTATACCAGAAATATATTGCATTTCTTAAGTCTGTTAACTGTTTTATTTTTAAGCCTTAACTCATTGCAAGGATTGAATGAAACTGTGAAAGTGAAGTCGCTTAGTCGTGTCCAACTCTTTGCGACCCCATGGATTGCAGTCTACCACACTGCTCGGTCCATGGGATTTTCCAGGCAAGGGTACTGGAGTGGGTTGCCATTTCCTTCTCCAGAGGATCTTCCCGACCCAGGGATTGAACCCAGGTCTCCCGCACTGTAGGCAGACGCTTTACCATCTGAGCCACCAGGGATGTCAGTTGAAACTGTAGACCCTTGTAAAACACCTTTTACTCATGGGGACACATCAGTCAGGTTGCTATGACTTCTTTTGATTAATAGTAATATATAATGGTGAACCTATTGACTGCTGAATGGAGAGCTTGCTTATTAGCCTTTGCTCCTGGCTAATCCCACCAATCCAGACTGTATGTATGCCTATAATGTTATTTCTAATTATAAATGTTTACTTCTTCAAAAGTAATTTTTGGTAGCTATGTTCAATAATGAGTGCTTCTATTTTTTCTCTCTCTCTTCCTTCCCTCTTCCCTTCCTTTCCTTCCAAAATTAAAAACAAAGCTGTCATCTCCTTGGGTTATTCAAGGGTAGAAATAAAAGAGGACAAAAATAGGTGTACTTCTTTTAAAGGAATGTTGCAGAGAGAAAGCATAGGGGGGTGCATCTGAGTAAATATGTAGCCAAAATCATTTATATACAGATTTAGCTTAAGTGAAATATTTATTTTGTTTAAACATACAATATCTGAAATAATGGATTCATATTTTTTTAAGAGCACCAGAAGTTCCACCAGCACAACCAAAACCTGGGGTTGCAGCTCCCCCAGAAGTAGCACCTGCTCCCAAATCATGGGCCAGTAACAAGCAAGGTGGGCAAGGAGATGGTAAGTAGACATTAGCTGGGGAAACTGGTTAGGCTTGATAGTTACTGAACAGCCAGACAGAAGATAAGGGACAAATTATACTGTTTTGGCAGGGGCAGAGAACACTGTCAAAAGAAATTATTAGACCCTTAAAAAAAAGGATCTTTTAAAAAAATCTCTTGGGCTAGTTAAGTTTCAGTATTAAGACCTATATATGAGCCAGTAATAGGAATCAAAGAAGTAGTCTTTAAGATACCCCAAGCCCCATATTACTCTGTCTTTACCCTCTGTAACCAGACAAAATCTTGTGCCTTCAGTTCTGAGACAGAAAATACCCAGACATTAATGTTGATTGCTGTAAACCATATTAATCTCCATCCGTGCCCTTTAACCTTTTCTGTTTCAAGCATGCTACTCCCAGTTTCCATTGTAGAGAAGATCTAGGAGAATAGCCATCAAGGATAGTAGCTGTAATACTTCCCTCCCCGCTAGGAATGATGGGCTTCCCAACAAAATTTAATTTCCCCACTTGCAAATATGTCTGTAAAACATACAGAGAAACCCGTCTAGGCACTCAAGCTAATGAAGTCAGTTCTTTTAGTTTATGGAAGTGTAAAATAGGCAGGCAGGTAGATAGGCAAATGAGTGAATAGTGAGGTGCCATCAGTATCTCAGCAGTTAAACAAAAACATCATAGCCTCACCATATTTGTAGTGTTGATTCATAAATTCTGTTTTAGTAATGTTGTTTGAACTGATTCTTAGTGTTATTTATTAGCAAAAAAATTTAACTTGTGTTGAAAATGAAAGGAGTCATAATAAAAGAGAAACAGAAGTGAAACTCTCCTCGTTTGCTGCACCAATTTTAATGAGTCTGCCAGAACAATGTCTGGCAGATTCCTTTCTCAGATTTTTTTTTCTCCTCATGGCTGTTCATTAACTTTCCAAGGGATTCTAATTCTAGATAAATTGAAAATTTTATGGATATGTACAGTCACCATTGCAGTGTGGAATAAATTACCAGAAAAAGGAGAGAGCTCTATCCTGGAAGGGTTTTTGTATTATCTTCAGTATTATATGTTGTTGTTGTTGTTGTTTTTTTTAATGTTTAGGAATCCAGGTGAATAGTCATTTTCAACAAGAATTTCCCAGCCTACAGGCAGCTGGGGATCAGGAAAAAAAAGAAAAAGAAGCAAATGATGACAACTATGGACCTGGACCCAGTTTACGCCCACCAAGTAAGAATATTTTCTCTTAGTAAAAGTGTAGAGTGAGATTATATTTGTGTTCTGTTTTGATACAACCTCCTGCCTGCTGCTGTTGTATGTAGTTTGAAAAGGCAGACAGTAACTATAATTGATTGCCACTTAAGTATGGTTTTTACATGAACAGCATCAGTTTAACTTGAGAACTTGTTGGAAGTATGTGTCTTGGGCCTCACACCAACCTACTAAATCAAAAGTTAGCATTTTAACAAAATGACTAGAGAACTTACATCAGTATTTGGTTATTTTTACAATAGTAAAAATTTTTAGCAAACCTCCCCGATATGCAAATGTTTATGTATAAATTTTATCCATTCATTTGCTTTCTGCTAATATTCAGGGATCCCTTGCTTTCTGAATTCAAACTGAGGAGCTAATCAGTTTAAATAGTAAGAGATACTTGTATTATATGCATTATAAAGCAGAAAATAAAAATAGAAATGTAAAATCTTTGAGAGATTTTAAAATGTCTAATGAGTTATGTTGGATTCATAGTGTTGTTAACAGATACCTCAAAGGACCCTGGACCCTGTACAGGGTTTTCCTCTTTGCAGTAATAGTTACAAATCCATGTTTTTTTATAACCTGATACATTTTGTATTTCTTTGGCTATTTCTTATCAGATCTGAGTAGATAATTTTTTTTTTAATTATTGTTATGTGGTTGATGAGTTTATATTAGGAATAGTAGTGTCGACTCCACTATTGTTTAGTTTCTTTTCACCAGTTATCTGTTGCTGTGTAATGTATTTGGCAGTAAGATAACAAATTGAACTGGACATTTCAGTCTCTGAGGGTTAGGAATCTGGCAGCCACTTAGCTGGGGGTTCTGCCTCAGGTTTTGTTGGTTCTCATCAAAATTACAGTGAAGCCTTCATCTGATGCTGACTTGACTAGGCGTACTGTGTCAAGCTCTCTCATGGCTCATTTGTGTATGGGCAGCTCACAACATGAATTCCTCAGAAAAAATAAGGAGGGACAGACAGACATCTCTCACTCAAGATGGAAACCCCTAGGCTTTCATAGCCTGTTTTCAGAGAAGACCGCCAACACATCTGTCTTACTCTACAGGTTGCACAGACCAATCCTGGGACACAGTTGAGTGGACTACACCAGGTGTGAATAGAAGGAGTAGAGACCACTGGAACCAAACAGGGTTTCCTTGTAAAACCAATTATCTGTTTTATCTGGTTACATGTAGTTGAATCAGGTTACACAGACACTAAATCTGTGCGCTTGGGCACATGTAATAGGCAGTAATAGATGGAAAATGAATGAGAGCATGCATCACTATCAATCCTTTTGGGGTATAGAACTCCCTTCCCTCAGGACTGCTCTGGTATAACTGATTTTAATCTCTGTATCAAAAACTGGTGAAGCTTGATAGGGAATTCCTAATATTTTCTTCCCCAACCCCAGTGTTTGCTTCTGGAGGTACCCTCTGAGGTGTATCCTCTCTACTTTGGAAGTCACTGCTCTGACTACCTAAACACCTTCAAAGCCTAGATACCTAGTACAGCCTAGGTTAGACTTTCACTGTTCCTTCACTATGCTTACTTGATTTCTAGTACAGAGTAGATTAGACTTTACTGTTCCTTCACTGTGCTTACTTGATTAAATATTCTTGAAATATGCCTCACTTGGTTTCACTCTGTTCCATTTTGAGATTTTCTTTGTTTTCTTTTTTTCCTATCTCTCTTCACACCAGATGTTGCTTGTTGGAGAGATGGTGGCAAATCTGCTAGTTCATCTTTAACATCTGACCAAGATGAAAAGCCTGGCCAGGATGAAAGCACAGCTGGAACATCAGAGCAAAGTGATATCCTCAAAGTGGTAGAAAAGAGGATAGCTTGTGGTCCTCCACAGGCTAAACTGAATGGACAACAGCCTGCCCTTGCTTCGCAATACAGAGCTATGATGCCTCCTTATGTGAGTATTGTTGAATCAGCAAGGGGTTAAATAAGAGGTTTTTGCTCTGGATACCAAGGGAAGAATTGGAATGGGGAAAAGTTTAGGTCTTTATTTTCATTAACATCTAACTAAAAATTAACATTTCCTTTGATTATGAATTTAGGAATCAATCACAGCAGTACCTGAGTTTTATCCTTTATAGGCATCATGTAACATTACATTAAGATACTGCAAATATTTTTTATACTCAGCATAACTTCAAAATAGTTATTAGTGTTACTTACTGAAGCATGCATGTTACTGTATCACAAATTTTGTTTTTTAAATATCGTGGGGACAGAATTTTAGTATAATTAATTTCTTAGTAATCCTGTGTTTTCAATTATGCATTTAAAAACATTTTTATGAGATGATGTCCATAGGATTTATCAGACTGCTAAAGGGGTTGTTCATGGCACAAAAAAGGTTAATACCTGCTTTAGTTCTGAAGTTTTTATTAATATACCTTTAAGTGTTTTTAAAATCTTTTTATAATGAAATATTTTTAACATTCAAAAATAGAAATGATTAAAAGAAAGCACGAACTTTCTTCTTCCCCTATCTGCCATACATCTTCAACAATTACCAATTTGTGGTACATCTTGTTTCACTTACATTTCTCACCACCTGGAATTACTAAACAAATCCTAGTAGATCATCTCATCCATATATATTTTAGATTAGATTTTAAAAGAGAAAGACTAGGGGAAAGCTCACAGTGCCATTATCACACATATAAAAAAAAATTCTTCTTTAAATACTAAGTCATTGTTCCAGTTTCCCTGATTGTCTCTTAATTAGGATCCAGATACCATCTATTCTTGAGATTGGTTGGTATTTTTCATAGCATTTTTGTTATCTATGGGTATCTTTGCCTCCATCTCTTACTTTCTTTGGAGCATATCTATCACAGTTTGTTACCCGTGGAGTTTCTCACAGTCTGGGTTTTGCTGATTCTGTCCTTGTAGTTTCATTTAATGTATATTTCTGAGGGGACTTGCCTGGCAGTTCAGTGGTTCCACACTCCCAGTGCAGGGGGCACAGGTTCAATCTCTAGTCAGCGAATTAGATTCCACATGCCACACATTGCACCCCCACCTCAAAAAAAAGAACCTAAGAGTGGCAGGGGAAATTTAATTTTGAAAGTATGTATTACTATATATACTTCTGACCCCTGTATTTCCTATAAATTTGTTGCCCTCTTTTTGTTTGCTCTCAGTCTACTGTGAAATTGTATGGCGAGTTACATGTGTTCAAGTAAATAAATTTACGTTTTATTTAACCATTCTAAGATAGAGGGAAATCAATTATTAGTACAATTGCTTGTTGAATATTTTCTTTAATTATTGGAGTGTATAATAAGATCGGTCTTAAATGCTAACCTGACCTTGAGTAATGATTTGTATCCAAATACTTGTCTCCCGGTATTTTTCAAGTTGTGCTTCCAAGGACCCCTGAATTTCCAGATGTGGGGGTGGGATAAGGGAAGGTAAGAGGAAAGATCAAGTGAGCTCTGTTACCAATTTCATCAATGAATTTATTCAAATAAAGTGTTTCACTAAACAAACATTTTTAAAAATATTATATATTGAAAAGTTGTTTCTACAATGTTCTTGAGGCAAATTCCTAAATTTTAAACATTTACCACCACATAATATCTATGCCTAAGTAATCAGCAGAAGGATCTAATGCAACTTAATCTATGACCATTTGCCTCCAGTTATCTATTTGCTAATTTCAGTGTGGAAGTGAGATGGAACCAAAAATTCTCTGGAGTATTCCCCAAACACAAAGCTGCCCCAGTTGAGTTTCAGTTGCCCCAACCCTTCTTAGAAATTTCTTCTTTACATAGCACAATCATATAAGCATAGCTTTTCTTCAAGTATGAAGTAATTTCCTCATCTAATGGTTTTTTTGTTTTTAAAGAAAAACTAATCTGTTTCAGGATATAAATTATGTATTTAAAGTAATACAATTTCATTTTTTTAAAACATAATTTAACCTGGATATGAGCAGAGTAAATAACCAAGCACTGCTTGACATTTCTTCCCTTATAAATCATAGGTTAATTCCCTTGGTATTACTAGTTGTCTTCATAATCTATCTTACAAATTTTCCTAAAGTCAGATTCACAAAGCCAAGTTCCCATGGAGAGCATCATCTTTGGGTCTTTTTATGTAACTACTATCTGTGTAATAACTTGGCTCAGAATCCACTTATGCCCTACCCATAGAAAATCCCTCAATTAGCTGCCTGCCCACTTCCTCCCTCACCTTCCTCGGGTTATGGGCTATCCTTGTATCTGAACTGAGTTCTTTACCAACAAATCTGCTCTCAGTTACTCTACTCTTGCATTAGGATGGAGGTTTCACGTTGTATCATTTCACATCTTTAAACTTGGTTAAGAAAATTGAAGTTTTCTGAGGTGCATGCATGTTGTGTTTATTTTCAATTCCGTGCAGTTATTTTTATGTAACTTTGTTAATGAGATAACAGAAGTTCTTAATATGATGTGTCCTAGTTCTTACCTCTTTGTAATGACTTGGTAGAGGCAGTAGTTTTATAAATGGCTTGTTATTGACAGTGAATGATAATCTATACCAGTAGATAAAATTCTGTATTCACAGTGCTATTTATTTTAATAATTTCTATATATTATAATTTCAGGCTTAGGGGTAACCTTTTTTTTTAAATAACTTAGTAGCTAAATTTACCAATTTTGTTTCCTTTATGCAGATGTTTCAGCAGTATCCTAGGATGGCCTATCCTCCTCTACATGGTCCCATGAGGTTTCCACCTTCTTTATCTGAAACAAACAAGTAAGACTACTTGTTAAGATTTTCAGGAGGTTGAGTAGATTGTGGGGATTTATTATTCTGTCTTCAAGGTACATTTGTCATCAACAAGTAATTGGTTAACTTTCATCAATAGAACAAAAATACTTTAATCTTCTAAAACATTAAATCACTTGACATAAAATTCTGAAAACTGAAAATTGTGGCCCCCAAAATGGATGGCACTTTACTCCGTCTTCCTTCCATGACGTTGATAACCCCCATTCTTTTTTTCCTTAATTGTAAACCTTGAGCATCCTCCTGAATGATGATTTTCCTTCAAGTTCTTTATTTTCAGATGAATAGAACTCTTAGCCATATAGACTTCTAATGTATATTTGTTTTATTTTAAATGCTTGAAAATTTTGCTGTTAAATATCTGCATAAGAAACATCATTATGTATTGTCTTAAATTTATGTGTTAATCTTAAAGTCTTTTCATACACATGCCAGTGCAGAATACTTTGTATATTACCATGTAGAAAGCATTAATGTTGAATTGAAGTTAACTAAATTCCAGTCTTTTACTATTTTCCTAATTTAGTATCATTAAAACTTGGTATCCTTTTTCCCTCATAACCTGTCACTGCTTAGAGGCCTTCGAGGAAGAGGCCCACCTCCTTCATGGGCCTCTGAGCCTGAACGTCCCTCCATCCTTAGTGCATCAGAACTGAAGGAGCTTGATAAATTTGATAACCTAGATGCTGAAGCTGACGAAGGTTGGGCAGGTAGGAGACAAGATTAATAAAGCACTTTTAGATTTTATACACTTTGAAACAGTCAGTCTGAATTCTCCTTAATTTAATAGGTGCTCAGATGGAAGTGGATTATACAGAACAGCTGAATTTCAGTGATGATGATGAGCAAGGAAGTAGTAGTCCTAAAGAAAACAGCAGGTAAGTTGTGATATCTGTTACTAATAATAGTGTGAATTTGTTAATGTAACATGGCTCACTTATTTAATTTTATTTTTGCCTGCTCTGGGTCTTTGTTGCTCACAGGCTTTCTGTAGTTGTGGCGAGTAGGGGCTATTCTCTAGTCTTGCACGGACTTCTCTTTGCGGTGGCGGCTTTTGTTGCAGAGCACGGGCTCTGGAGAGTGCGGGCTTCAGTAGTTATGGCCTGTGGGCCTAGTTGCCTCTTGGCATTTGGAATCTTCCTGGACCAGGGAGTCCAGGAAGTGAGCCCATGTCCCCTGCAGTGGCAGTTGGATTCTTAACGACTGGACCACCAGGGAAGTCCCACATGAGCCATTTATGCAAAGAGTTTTCATTGATAGGTATTTGCTCCCTGCTTATAGAATTTCTGTGTCCTACTCCGAGGATTTTTACTGGGTGGGAAGGTGATTGATGAGCCAAAGTTTCAAAGTATGAATAATCAAGGAATTAAGAGTCTGATGTTTCTAAAGAAAATACTTATTTTTTTTAAAAGAAGCTGTTTATATGGCTCAGTCCCTAACCCGTTCGCCTAAAACTATCACAACATTGTTTGTTAGTTGGCTATACCTAATACAAAATAAAAAGTTAAAAACTGCATAGATGCTTGTCATCTAATGGAGGTACTTTGAGACACCGTATCAGGGATCATTTAAAACTTTTTACTTGCTTGACCTGATCCATATTTATGAAACTGGAGAAAACTTACTTGGGTTACAACAGCTGCTTCAAGTCTTTGATTTTTTTAACTTAACAAGGAGCAATAAGTTCTTGGGAAATGGGAGCTTTTCCTTTTTTTTTTTTTTTTTTAAAAACATGGGGCGAGGTCAGGAATATATGGGTCATAAAGCATAAAAATTGGGCTCTTAAACAGGAGCTTGCATGTACACATCGGTATAGTTTTTCAGCCATAATGTTGTAATACATTGCTGTTTGATTATCAGCTGTGAGATGCCTGTGATTTGTCAGTACTTTTAAAATACTATAGCTTGATTGCTCTTTTTCACTAAATCAGAACAAATTAGAGTAAATGAGAATAATTAATTATCTGGAGTATTAGTTGCATTCAGATGAGAGTTTTGGGTGAGAATAATAGAATAATAGAAAATGATGGAATCATATTGTGTGTCAAGTGGGTGTGTCTGTATTTGACAAGTACTCTATTGCAGCTTATATCTTGTGATAATCTGGCCAAGCCCAGGCATTGCAGCTTATATCTTGTGATAATCTGTCCAAGCCCAGGCCCCATCTCATTGCAGATAATAGCGTATATTTCTTGAGTGAATAAATTAGCACTGCTCAATTAAAAAGCCACCTCATTCCTTAATGAATTTTCCCCCAAAACTGAATGAAAGTAATGTCTTTTTTATGTTGAGAAAATGCATTTACTTAACATTTATATTTTGTCTATTCTATTTATTATTTCACTTGGGTTTTGATTCTTCAGTGAGGATCAAAGTTCAAAAGCCTCTGAAAACACTGAAAACCGAAAAGAACCAGATGAAGTTTCCAACACCAAATCATCTTCTCAGATACCTACCCAGCCATCAGTAGCAAAAGGTCCCTATGGGAAAGGACCGCCATTTAATCAGGTTTGTGGGAATCATGAGGTTCTTGTCACTGCAGACAAGGGACAAGGATAAATTAATCTTATAATCATGGAGTTGGAAAAAGACTTAGGAAATGGAAACTATATATTTTTTCTTAAAGAGACATAAACCATAGACTTATTGCATACCAATAAGAGCTGTGTAAGAACTAGTAGTTGTCGAGTAGTATATGCTAAACCACAAGTTTGAATTTCATAAGCCATTGGTGAGTCGTTGGAAAATAAATTTGTGAATTCTGGAAAAGCAGGTTTTTTAAATTAATTATTAAGTAAAACCTGTATTTTGTGTGACTTTTAACTGACATAATAGGGAATGATGAATGAACAGAGAAATATAGACCATATCTTCATATGTGTGTGTGTGAGATCCTGAAATATAAAAACAAGTAACTAATCCATTCATATCTGGTTCCAGTGTTTTAAATGTTTCTTTTCTTTATATAAACTTAAAAAGTTTAGTCTGCCATTAGGAAAAAAATTCCATGAAAAGAATTGGACCTATATAAATAAAAATTTGAAATTAAAGGCATAATTCTCCACAGCCAGATTACTTGGGCTACAATTCTAGGATTTTCACACTAAGAATCTACTTTTAACAAAGTTATTTTGTGTTTGTAACTTTATTGAAATGCTTGAGTGATTCTATAGAATGTAGTTATAGGGACTGATGTATTTTTATTTAAAAAGGAAAAGAGTAATGATGTTTTACTTTTTGCAGTCTTTTGGTCTCACTGAAAAACATTACAGTCAGAAATATTTGAAGTAGATATTTTTTATCTTATTTTGTAAAAATTATTTTCTTTATAATAGGAACGTGGACCATCATCACACTTGCCACCACCTCCAAAGTTGCTTGCACAGCAGGTAAATCTTAATTAAATGCTTGTTAATGGACTGTAGGTATTATTTGCCCTGTTTGTTACAGTGGAAAGGTTCTGTGTTTCTAATTGATAATTTTTATGAAATAGTTACCAACCTTACCTTGTAGCTGCACCTCTTTCTTTAGCTTTCCCTCTTCCTTCTCAGCTCATTAGCATGCTCCTAATTTTTCTAAGAAAATAAAGAAGCACCTGTTCTTCCCAATCAAGTACCTTTCCTGTACTGACTTTTTTTCTATTGTCCTTGTTCCTTAGGACCACCTTTCTACTTGTTCCTGGATCCCATCTTTGTCGGTTACCAGTAATATTGTCTCTCACCTTTAAAAAAAGTTTTAAACTCCAACCCTTCTTCAACTCACTACAGTTCACACCTCCCCATCACCACCACCAATTTCCTCCCTATATCTCTGTTCTCCTTCATGGCAGAATTGTTTTAGTGAGTTCTTTACACTTCCTGCCATCACTTTCTCATTAACCCTCTCCAGTTATACTTTGATCTCCCAGTATACCTTTGAAAAAATGTTATTATCAAGATTAGTAATGACTGTTCCATCTTGCCACAATCCATTCTCCTGTATTCATTTACTTAATCTCAGCAGCAGTTAGCATAGGTAATCTCTTCGTCCCTCCATCCTTCTAAAATTTTGCTTTTGAAGTATCACAGATATTAACAATCCACAGGCCTTCCTTCCTTGATCACTCTGATGTGATAGGTGCACATACCATCACCGTCATCTGCACTAGTCATTTTCCTTTTAACCACTGCATGCTCTTTGTAGCATTTCTATACACATACAAGCTAAAACTAAAACATTTAGCAGAAAATGTAGAAGAAAGTCTTTATGAACTTGGGCCAACAAAAATGTCTTGGATGAGACAAAAAAGACATGAATTAGAAAGAAGAGATTGATCAGTCTGATTTTTTAAAAACATCTCTAAGGCAAAGAAAAGATCACAGGAAAAATATTAGTAATTCATCTGACAAGGAACTTATATTGGGTGGGGGGGGCGGTGGGTGCACGTACGTGTATTTAAAAACTCTTGCAACTCAACAATGAGACCAAAAAGTCCAACAGAATGATTTGAACATTCATTTCACAAAGTAAGGTATACAGATGGCTAATAAGCACATGGAAAAATGTTCAACATCTTTAGTTCCCAGCAAAATGAAAACTAAAACCACATTGAAATTTTGTTACATGTCCAGAATTTTCAAGGCTGATGGCACCAGATGTTGGCAAGGATATAGAGCAGGTGACACCCTCATACATTGCTGATGGAGCCATAAAACCTGTAATCACTTTGGAAAACAGTTTGGCAGTTTCTTATAGAGAGAAACACATAGTTGCTATATGACTTGGCAGTTCCATTCCTGGGTATTCATCTAAAGGAAACGAAAACATGCATTTACACAAATACTTAAGCAGGAATGTCTGTAGCTGTCTTATTCCTACTTAAAAACTAGAAGCAATCCGAATGTATGTCCGTCCACAGACGAAACAGTATGCTTCTGATGCCGTAGTATCCAGCAATAGAATTCAGCGAACAGTTGTTGTACACTGACCCCAAAATCCCTACCATGAGCACCAGAAGCCAGATACAAAACAACATAACTTATTGTATTCATTTTTGTGAAATTTTAGGAAAGGCAGAAGTACTCTATACTATAGAAGTAGATTACTGGTTGCATGGGGTCAGGGATTCATACAGAGGACTGACGAAAATGCTCTATATGTTGAATGGGGCAGTAGTTACATAAGTTTATCATTTGTCCAAAGTCATCAAACTATACAGTTAAAATATATGTATCACATTTTATGTAAATTATACTTCAGTAAAGTTGCTTTTCAAAAAAATGCTTACCCTGTGTAAATTAGGTGTGCTTATATAATTACTTTGTTTTTGCAGTTTGTCTTTGAGGTATAGATTAAGTAACAATACCAGAGAGATGAAGCAGTTTTTCTAAGATAAACTGTTAGTAAATGGTAGAGTCTGGATTTATGGTTTGTTTCTTTGGTTGGTTGTTTTTAGTATTCAGTCCAGTGTTTTCACCATATCATTGTTATCTCTTTTGTAGGAATTCTGAATAGTTACATGGCTTTTAAGGTTTCTTCACCCTAGTAGCTATTTATCAGTATTTTTAAAGCACATTTTTAAGTTCTTGATGTTTCAGCTCTTCATGTGTTTTTTTTCATTCTGCTTGTCTTTGTATAGTTGCTGACATTGATTTTAGACTTTGTAGTAATTGTTTTAGAGCACATCAGTTGAAAATTAAATCAGTAAAACTCAGTCTCTCAGGTGATCCCCTCTCCACCATGGGCTCTAGATATGAATCTCTCTTTAAACATAGACTTCTCAAAAAAAAGAATTCTCTACCCAGCCTGCTTTCTAGGAATTTCTTCTCCTTTGGCGTGTCAGCAGCAGCAGTGTCTCTATGTGCTTCACTTAGCATCTTTGACTGTCCACTCTTTCCTTGTAACTGTACCCTGATCTCAGCTCATGTGGTGCCATGTTGCATCTTTATGGATTCTTTTCTCCCTCTTTAGGCATTCCATCTCTCGCAGTTACTACTAAAGCACTCATATTCTAAATTTCCTTTGTCTCTAAATTTAGATTTTGAAATATATGTTGTGGCAGCTTCTAGTTTTACTCAGCTCAGATAATATTAGATGGCTGGATTAACTATTCTAGAAACTTATCTGGATATACTATTTTCCCCACATTGATTTTGCATTTAATGTGTATGTTTTTCAGGGAAATTTTCTGATATTCCATGGAGAATTTTGCTCCTGCTATATGTCTGTGATATATCCTGTGTTGTCATACTCATCTGAGAATTTATTTTAAAATTTCAGCATCCTCCTCCAGACCGACAGGCAGTACCTGGAAGACCAGGCCCTTTCCCCCCCAAGCAGCAGGTCCCAGATGAAGATGAAATATGGAAGCAAAGAAGAAGGCAGCAGTCAGAACTTTCTGCAGCAGTGGAACGTGCTCGTAAACGGCGTGAAGAGGAAGAGCGAAGAATGGAAGAACAAAGGAAAGCAGCATGTGCAGAGAAACTTAAACGACTGGATGAAAAGCTTGGCATAGTGGACAAACAACCCTCTCCAGAGGAAATCAGAGAAAGGGAACGAGAAAAAGAACGAGAAAAGGAACGGGAACGTGAGAAAGAACTTGAAAAAGAACAAGAGCGGGAGCAAGAAAAGGAGAGGGAAAAAGAAAGGGAAAGGCAACAGGAAAAGGAAAAAGAACTGGAGCGAGAACAGGAAAAACAGAGAGAAATGGAGAAGGAAAGAAAGCAAGAAAAAGAGAAGGAGCTAGAACGGCAGCAAGAAAAGGAAAAAGAACTGCAAAAGACGAAAGAACAGGAAAAGGAATGTGAGTTGGAGAAGAGAGACAGAGAGAAAGTGGATGAAAAAACTGAACACAAAGAACCTACTTCAGAACCTATGGTAGAAAAACCAGAAAGTGAAAACAGCTGTAACAAAGGTATGATAGTCTTGTTTGTCCTTAAATAAGCTTTGCAAAAGGCTTCCTATTACTTATATTGTGAATGTTGTATGTTTGTATATTTTTAAAATATGTAATCCAAATAAAAGTGATTGATGTTTTTTGGTTATAGGTTGAATTTTATTGGATACTTTTTTTTTAATTGAATACTTGAAAATGTGGGTTTTGTTCTGTAATTTTTTTATTATGATAAAATTCATGTAGCATAAAATTTAGCATCTTAACCATTTTTTATTAAAATGATATTAAAAGCACTCATAATGAACTATCACTGCCATCTATCTCCAGAACTCCTTTCATCTTGTGAAATCAAAATTCTGTATCTATTAAACAATAACTTCCCAGCCCCTGGGTGGTGATTCTGCTTCCTTCCTGTGGGTGTGATTGTAACTGTTGTCAGTGCCTCGTGTGGGTGGAATCATATAGTATTTGTCTTTCTGTGACTGACATTTTTATCATAATGTCCTTAAGTTTTATCAGTTGTAGCATGAGTGAAAGAAAAAAAGAAAGGATAGAATTTCCTTCCTTTTTAAATCTACTAATTCATCATATAAATGCATACACACACCATATTTTGCTTACCCAATCTGTTGATGGACACTTGGGTCGATTCCATGTTTTACCTATTTTGAATAATATTGATGTGACTATGAGTGTACAGATATCTCTTTGAGACCCTATTTTCATTTCTTTTGAGTCAGGCATACCTCAGATGTTGCAGGTTTGTTCCAGACCATAGCAATAAAGCAAGTCATGTGAATTTTTTGATTTCCCAGTGCATATAAAAGTTATGTTTACACTATTCTACAGACTATTAAGTGTGCAGTAGCATTTTCTTTAGAAATATATATATATGTGTGTATATATATATATATAGTATATGCATACCTTAATAATACTTTATTGCTAAAAATACTAACCGTCACTAACCCTTCAGTAAGTCATCATCTTTTCGCTGGTGAGGGAGTCTTGCATCAGTGTTAATGCTGCTGATGATCCGGGTGGTGGTTGCTGAAGGTTGGAGTGGTAGCTGTGGCAAATGTCTTAAGATAGCAATGAAGTTTGCTGCATCAGTTGGCTCTTATTTTACAAATGATTTCTCTATAGCATCAATGCTGTTTCATAATTTTATCCACAAAAAATCTTTCAAAATTGGAGTCAGTCCTCTCAAACCCTGCTGATGCTTTACCAAATAAGTTTATGTAATAATAATCTAAATCTTTTGTTGTCTTTTTAACAGTCTTCATAGTCATCCCCAAGGAGTAGATTCCATCTCATAAAAACCACTTTCTTCGTTCATCCATTGGAAAGCAGCTTATTGTCTATTCAAGTTTTGTCATAAGATGGCAGCAATTCAGTTGTATCTCAGCTCCACTTCAAATTCTAGCTCTCTTGCTGTTTCTGCCACATCTGCAGTTACTTCTTCCACTGCAGTCTTGAACGCCTCAAAATTGTCCAATACTAAGTTGAATAAAAGAAGCAAAAGGAGGCACCCTTGTCTTCTTCCTGATCTTGCAGAAAAACTTCTCAGCCTGTCAACATTGAGTGTGGTATTAGCTGTGGGTTTCTGATAAGTGGATTTTATTATGTTGAAGTAGTTTCCTTCTATTCCTGGTTTGAGTATTTTTATCATAAAAATGTGTTGAATTTTGTCAAAAATCCTTTTCTGTATTAATTTTGATGATCATGTTATTTTTCCTTCATTCTGTCAATGTGTAGTATATTGATCAATTTGTATATATTGAACCATCCTTGCATCCCAGGAATATATCGCACTTGGTAATTAGTATACTATCAGTATATTGCTAAATTCTGTTTTCTAGTATTTTGTTGAGAATTTTTGCATCAGTGTTCATAAGAGATATTTGTATTTATCTGCAGTTTTCTTGTGTCTTTGTTTGGCTTTGGTATCATGTTGATGCTGGTCTTGTAAATTAATTAGGAAGTGTTCCCTCCTCTTCAGTTTTTGGAAGTTTGAGAAGAATTGATGTTAGTTTTTTAAATGTTTGGTGGAATTCATCCATGAAGCCATCAGGTCCAGGACTTTTCTTTGCTGCAAGATTTGTGATTGCCAGGTCAATCTCCTGACTAGTTAAAAGTGTTCACATTTTATATTTCTTTGTGATTTTTAGTGTTGGTAGATGTTTTTGTTTGGGAGACTGTACATTTCATCTAGGTTATCCAGTTCATTGGTGTACAGTTGTTCATAGTTCTCTCATAATCCTTTTTATTTCTGTAGGATTGGTAGTAGTGTCCCATTTTCATTTCTAATTTTAGTAATTTGAGTCTTTTTTTCCTTAGTTTACTCTCCCAGCTAAATATTTGTCAATTTTGTAGAGCTTGTCAAAGAACCAACTTTTGTTTTCATTGATTTTTCTCTATTTTTCTGTTCTCTCTTGATCTCTGCTGTGAATTTTATTTCCTTCTGGTACCTTGGGTTTGGTTCTTATTCTCATTCCTTAAGTCATAACTCTGGGTTATTGATTTTGAGAGATTTCCTATTTTTCCTTAATGCAACCATTTATAGCTATAAATTCCCCCCTTTACTTTTCTTGCATCCGGTAAGTTTTTTTATGTTGTGTTTTCGTTTACATTCATCTCTTCGGTATTTTCCAACTTCCCTTGCACTTTCTTTTTTAATTTTTTGGTTGTTTAAGAGTGTTATTTAATTTCTTGGAGAAGGAAATGGCAACCCACTCCAATATTCTTGCCTGAAAAGGCAATAGACAGAGGAGCCTGGCGGGCTGCAGTACATCGGGCTACATGACTGAGCATGCATGCATGAGGGTGGAGAGAGATGGGCTGGTAGCAGTAAACTGGTAGAACTAAAAAAAAAAAAAATTATTTAATTTCCACAAATTTATGAATATTCCTTACTTCTCTAGTGGTTTTGAACTTCTTTTCATTTTGGTTAGAGAAAAAACTTTTCTATATCTGTCTTTTGAACTCTTTTGAGAGTTAATTTGGGTCCTAACATCGTCTGTTCTGAAAATGTCCTTGAAAAGAATATATATGCTGTTTTTGAGTAGAGTGTTCTGTATATGTCTGTGAATCTAGTTGGTTTGGTGGTGGTTTAGTCACTAAGTCATGTCTGACTCTTTTGACCCCATGGACTATATAGCCTGCCAGGCTCCTCTGTCCGTGGGATTCTCCAGGCAAGAATACTGGAGCGGGTTGCCATTTTCTTCTCCAAGGGATCTTCCCGGCCCAGGAATCAAACCTGGGTCTCCTGCATTGTAGGCAGAGCTACAAGGGAAGCCCAGAGTTGGTCTAGTTGGTTTAGTAAGTCCTTTTTCCTTACTTCTTTGTGGCTGTTCTATTCATCATTGAGATAGGGTTGTTGAAGCCTCTGAATGTGCAAGTATGTATCCCCCAGTATTTTGCATCATACTTTTTTTGATGGTCATGTTACTAGGTGTGTAAATGTTTATAATTGTTGCGTCTTGCTGTATTGAACCTTTTATTAGTATTTAATGACCTTCTTCTGAGAAGGCAATGGCACCCCACTCCAGTACTCTTGCCTGGAAAATCCATGGACAGAGGAGCCTGGTAGGCTGCAGTCCATGGGGTCACTAAGAGTCGGACACGACTGAGCAACTTGACTTTCACTTTTCTCTTTCATGCATTGGAGAAGGAAATGGCAACCCACTCCAGTGTTCTTGCCTGGAGAATCCCAGGGACGGCGGGGCCTGGTGGGCTGTCGTCTATGGGGTCGCACAGAGTCAGACACCACTGAAGCAACTTCGCATTAGCATTAGCAATGACCTTCTTTGTCTCTTGTAAAACTTTGATTTAAAGTCAGTTTTATCTCAGTGTAGCCACCCTGCTCTCTTTGGTTACTATTTCCATGGAATGTCTTTTCATTTTCAGTTTATTTGTATCTTTGGATCTAAAGTGAGTTTATTGTAGATATCATATAGTTAGATGACCTTCAGTTCTATTTTGTCAGCAAAATAGTATTGGCTTCATACATAGATGCTGATTCTTTTACTCTTTTCTGATTCCACAGCATTTAACTAAATGAAATCTCCTTTGTTTATACATGGGTTAATACCTCTAAAACTTAAAGTTGAATAGAGTTTAATGGGAATTTTGGATTGTCATAATTAAATGACTGCTCTGTTCATAATTTCATATTTGTTTTTCTACCAGCTTAGATATATAAAAGCTTTCATAGGTTATCTATATGCTTACCAGAATGCTTCCCCTCCCCACCCCCCCAAAAAAAAACTTTGCTGGACTTCCCTGGTGGTCCAGTGGTTAATACTCTGTGCTTCCATCACAGGAGGCATGGGTTCATACCTGTTGATGTGTGGCACCGCACCCCCCCACCCCCCAAAAAAAGCCTTTGCTAGCTATAATCAGCTGATGTGTTCTTCCCAAAATTGGATCATAAACTCTAATTAATAGAACTATGCTCCAAATTTAAAGTTTCATCTTAGTAGAGTTAACAGTGATTTAAGATAGAAATAGTTTTATTTCAGTACATTTCTGTTATGGAAATACTGAAATTTTTTTTACCGTAAAACTCATGCTGTTTCTATAAGACAATGCTGCTTGAAGTTATAAAGCTATTTAAAGTTTTCCTTTAAGTTTTTAATCTGTATTCTAAGTTGCCTTCAAATTTGGTCCTTAATGTCACTATAAAGAGAAGTAAGAGTGTTTTATCTCAACTTTTTCTTATCTCAACTTTTTTAGAAAATAAGATATAGCCCGTGCAGATTGTTTAGTTACCACATTTCACAGATTTCTTATATTAAGCAGTCTAGAGATAATTTGATGTTGATTATGGGCTTTTATTATGTATCCTAAGCACTTAGCTCAAAACACTTAAAAAAGGTAAAGCAAAAGTTCTCACCACAGAAATGAAAAATATTTTATTACTTTAAAATTGATGAATTCTGAAAGAACAATCTTTGAGAATTTTATTCGCAATTAGTGAGAAAAGACCATGAATTAGAAATAAGGAAATTCCTTTAATTAGTCATAGTTTTGCAAGCAAATACATGTGTTGACCCTGATTAATTTACCGTCAACAGCGACTATATATTGTACATGGACTAATTTTAGTTTTGTTTGTAGTGATCATTATTTAGTGGCACTTGTATTTTCATTCACATTTCATATGTCCTCTGATGGCAATTTAACTTTAGCTGGGTTTACCAGTAAGGTGTACCCATTTCATTTTTAAGTGTTGCACCTTCTTGGCTGTCTTTTCCCTCTTAATATTTTATCATTTTTAAAACATTTTTAATATCGAATGTAATACAAAGTGTGACTTTTGATTCTTTACTGCGTGGTTTTACATTGACTTTACATTAGCTTTCCCCTTAAAATTCACCTCTGATTCTCTAAGAAAAGAATTTATAACATAACATGGCTTTGTAGTTGTAACAAATGTCATTTTCTAAAATGAATATAACTCTGGTTTTCTTTGGGATGAGAACTTTTTTTGGTTGAAGGGATGTGTGTGGTTCTCCTTTTTGTGTATCATAATTGATACCCTTTACATAGAACAATGATTTATATATTTGAAGATACTGGTGATCATTTGGTTGTCATGATCATTCGTTTTATGATCATTAAAATGAATGATCATAGTTAAATTCATTATATTATCATTATCATTATATTATTATATTATCAATTATATCAATATATCAATTATATTATCATTATAATATTATCATTAGTTAATATATCTATAGATAATAGTCCCCTAATCAAAAAAATTTTATAAACCAGCATGTTCTATTTTAAGCATTTATAGGCCATTCTTGTTTTCATCTAAATGCTAGTGAACCACAAGTAAATGTTGACAGTAGTGTTAATATTTATTGAAACAGTGAAAAATAGAATTTGAAATGGTTTATTATCACAAAATATCAAATACAGACTTTTGTATAATAAAGCATCTGGGCATGTGAGTTCTGTCTTAAGAATCCAGCTTTGAGAAAATCTGAGGTTTTGTTAAACTAATGTTACCTCATTGCATTGATGGTTACCAATATTAAAATACAAAATGGTGTTTTGGAGTAAGGATACTTTCTTCCTCATTAGCTTTTAAAATATGTCTGATTATTTCACTCCAGTATGAACAGCATGTATTAATGTTAAGTGTCATAGATGAGTATAATTTTCTTTCACCTTTTCTTTGGACAGAGGATGACCCAGTTTTCACTAGACAAGATAGCAATCGCAGTGAGAAAGAGACCACGCAGGTAGCACATGAACCAGAACCAGAATCAGGGTCTCAGCCTCGGCCTGCTGTATTATCTGGCTATTTTAAACAGTTTCAGAAGTCTTTACCACCACGATTCCAGCGGCAGCAGGTAACAATAAAAACATTTTATCTTGTACGTGTGTTTGAAAGGTTTATTGTTCAGTAGTATGAGAAATAATTTAACATAAAATTCAAAATACCCAAAACATACAAATTTCCTCTGAAAAGTTTGCCTCTTTTAAATTAGTAAAAGTTTGTTGATATGGGCTTTATACGTTCCTTTTTTTCTGCCTCATCTTCCTTTCTAGGAAATGGTTTCTTGCAGTAAAATCAATGAGTGATTAGTTGCTCAAGTATAAGGCAGAATGTCATAACTGAACCTGTGTTCTCTTGTCTTGCCATCTCTCACTGTCAAATGTGTTTTGAGTTCTTTTCCCTTAGGGTTTCAAAAAAGTCTGTTTTCCAATATGATTGGTTGTATTAATTTATCACATGGAACTAAAGGCTCAAAATGTGAGATCCTGCCTATTTTTTCAGGAACAGATGAAGCAGCAGCAGTGGCAGCAGCAGCAACAGCAGGGTGTGCTTCCGCAGACGGTTCCTTCTCAGCCATCCGGCAGTGCTGTCCCTCCACCACCACACAGACCTCTTTACCAGCCCATGCAGCCTCACCCCCAGCACTTGGCTTCCATGGGTTTTGATCCAAGGTGGCTCATGATGCAGTCATACATGGATCCTCGGATGATATCAGGTAGACCTGCCATGGATATTCCACCCATTCATCCTGGTAAGTTGAAATTGGCATTGTCTCCTGGCTTACTTGCAGTTGTGCAAGTTTAGAGTTTTTCATTTTCCCCACAATTTTAGTCTTACTTCCTTTGAGAGTGAAAATCTAGTAAGAACTTGTATAAGACTTCTTAGTCATAAAATGATATATCGTCTTTGAGCACAGAGTAGTTAAATTCCAGTTACTATACCAACAGTGTGGAAGACCAAAATACTGTACTTTCTGTTTTGTGAATATTACTTCAAAAATTTCAGATGGAAAAATTACTTATCTTAGTTACAATATCTATTGTTTGCTGCATTGTTTTCATTCTTTCAGGTGTTTCAGCATTTTAATTTTATGCATATGTTATATATTACAGCTATTTTTTCTGTCATTTACCAGCCTACCACCTGAATTTCCTAATAGGTTAGCTAGAAACAAATAAAATAGCTGTGTTTATCAGAATAAATTCAGATAATCCAGCACCAAGATGGTACAGAGGAAAATTTAGAGGGGATAAAAATACAATCAAGAATTACATCTTGATTTTAAAATTTATACTGAAAAAAATTTTTTAATTTATTTATATTAGTTGGAAACTAATTACTTTACAATATTGTAGTGGTTTTTGCCATACGTTGATATGAATCAGTCATGGGTTTACCTGTGTTTCCCATCCTGAACCCCTCTCCCACCTCCTTCCCCATCCCATCCCTCTGGGTCATCCCAGTGCACCGGCCCTGAGCACCCTGTCTCGTGCATCAAACTTGGACTGGCGATCTGTTTCATATAGAATAGCATTGAAACATGTATATTATCATATATGAAAACTTTAAATTTAAGAGACATAATGTATGGCATACTGATCAACTAATTAAATTAATAGAATTTTCTATGGGAAATGTTTTTCTGAAAATTCATCACTTGGTAGTAATTCTCAAAATGTTTAACATGCACAGAGTCGTGATACTTATTATCTGATTTTTATAGGCATTATCTTTTCTTTCCTTTAAAGTAAAATAGACTGTTCTTATGGTTTTGCTTGTGTTGCTTCCTGGATTTTTAAATCTATTTATTTAACAGCAACAATAAAAATCTCATTCACAGAAAAATTCAATTTTCACTGATGATTTTTTGAGTTAATCAGTTTTACTTGCCAAAAGTATTTCTTTAAATATAGAGATGTCCAAATAGTAATTAAGTATTAATCTGGATACTGTATTAACCTGGATACCATGTCTATAATGATTCTGTTTCCTTTGTTTTCTCCCTGCACTCTGATCTTTTTGTGATCTTTTGTGTAGGAATGATTCCTCCTAAGCCACTAATGAGACGAGATCAGATGGAAGGGTCACCAAACAATTCTGAGTCATTTGAGCATTTGGCTCGCTCTGCAAGAGATCATGCGATTTCGCTCTCTGAGCCTCGAATGATGTGGGGGTCAGATCCCTATCCTCATACTGAGCCTCAGCAGGCCACCACTCCCAAGGCAGCAGAAGAACCTGAGGATGTAAGGTAATTATTAAAGTCATTAGCAAGCCAATAGAATATTGTGGGGAAATGAAAACTATGTAGACTCCCTGGAGATCATTCTGACTTAGGACTGAGCCACAGATCTGATTTTCTCCCATTTAATATGCCTTATTTCATTCTAGGATGTATTTTCCTTTGCCCAGCATTTAGTATTAATTGATTAGGGCATTTTGCGACATAGTTCTTTCTGTACCCTTATTTAAATACTGAAATTTAGTGGTAGCTGTCAAAATTGTCAAGATTCTCCTGTACTTGACATATAGTCTGGCTAAAGTGTTGATATAATTCTTCCACTTATTGAGAAATGTTAGACATTTAATTATCAATGTCTTATGGAAGTTTTCTAAGGTCAAGTTAAGGGTAAACACTAATTTACTGTTACTTTGAAGTATCAGACAATTGGTGATCTTCAGTAATTTATAATGATAAGTTTGAGCTTTTGCCCTTTTAAGGAATTTGTTTTATGATGTTTTAAAATTCTGATTCATTGGGAAAGATGGACCTACTCTAGTGTACTCTGGTTATAAGTGAAAATTACCAGTTTTGATAGATAAAACTTTCACATAAGCATGGTCTAAACTTCTTTTTCTCAAGGACTGAGTTTCATTTCTTTTTAATTGAGGGGAGTAGAAACATAACACAATATCTACCCTCCTGTCAAATTTTTAAGTATATAGGACAGTGTTGTTAACTGTAAGCATAATATTGTATAATGGATCTCTAACTTTTTCATCTTGCACAACCAAAATTTTTTACCCATTTCATCACAACTCATTTTCCCCTTCCTCCTACTCCCTGGTAATTACTTCTTTATGGACTAGTTTTATTATATTAATAGTTTATAGTTTTATTATATTAATAGTTTATATAAGTGGGATCATACAGTATTTGTTCTTCTGTGACTGGTTTATTTCATTTAGTGTAATATCCTTATCTATGATGTAGCATATAGCAGGATTTTCTTTCTTTAAACAACATGCTGTTGTATGCATATACATGTTCTTACCCCATTCATCTGCAGTAGACATTTGGGTTGTTTCTATCTCTTGGCTCTTACAAATAATGTTGCACTGAACTTTTTGTAGAGACATAAGGTTCTTTATGATTAGGACCCATTTTTTGTTTTTAAATTGGAGGGATTATTTTGCTGTACATGTACATGTGAAAAAGATTTTTGCTGTGATGGCTATTAATTCTTTGAATTCTCATTATCATAGGCCTGAAGCTCCATTGGATCAGGAACAGATAACTGCTGCCTATCCTGTAGAACATGGTCAGTTAGAGGTTCATCCAAAACCAGACTTTGTCAGAGAATCAAGTGAGACAGACGTACAGAAGTTTTTAAGCAGATCAGTGGAAGACATTAGACCTCGTCATACTGACACAAATAGTCAGTCTACTTGTTTTGATGTACCTGATCAAAAGACTATAACCACTCCTCAAGAAGAGCGAATTTCAGCGGGAGAAAGTCAGCCTGCCAGGAAAAGAAGTGTTTGCCATGGATCTAACCATACTCAAAAATCAGAGGAGCTGAGGAATGAGCCATCTGCAAACATTCCTAAAGTAACTAGCAGAGGTATTGATTCAAAAGAACCAGCAGAAAGGCCAGAGGAAAAACCAAAAAAAGAGGGCTTTATCCGATCTTCTGATGGACCAAAACCTGAGAAATTGTATAAATCTAAATCGGAAACTCGTTGGGGCCCAAGGCCTAGCTCCAACAGAAGAGAAGAAGGTAACGACAGGCCTGTGAGAAGATCAGGTCCTATTAAAAAACCTATACTTAGAGATATGAAAGAAGAACGGGAGCAAAGGAAGGAGAAAGAAGGAGAAAAGGGAGAAAAGGTCACTGAAAAAGTGGTGAAACCTGAAAAGACAGAAAAGAAAGAACCTCTTCCTCCACCACCCGCACCACCTGCAGCACCAGTTCAGCCACAGTCGGTTCCACCACAACCTCAACCAGAACCAGAGAAGCTTCCTTCAGTAGAAACTTCGCCTTCAACTTTGGTACAAAAGCCACCTCAAGATACCGAGAAGCCTTTGGAATCTGTAAGTAGTGTTGAGGTAGAGCCTGCAGTTAAAACCGTAAACCAACAAGCTGTCACAGCACCAGTAGTCAAGGAAGAAAAGCAGCCTGAGAAAGTCATCAGCAAAGACCTTGTTACAGAGAGAACTCGACCAGATTCAAGACCAACAGCTAAAAAAGAATCCACTTTACCCCCTAGGACCTACTGGAAAGAAGCTAGAGATAGAGATTGGTTTCCAGATCAGGGATACAGAGGTCGAGGCCGAGGTGAATATTACTCCAGAGGGCGAAGCTACAGAGGCTCTTATGGAGGACGCGGCAGGGGCGGCAGAGGGCACACTCGAGATTATCCTCAGTACAGAGACAGCAAGCCACGAGCAGAGCACGTGGCCCCAGGGCCCCTCAGGCAGCGGGAAGAAAGTGAAACACGGAGTGAGAGCTCGGACTTTGAAGTTGTTCCCAAAAGAAGACGACAGCGAGGTTCAGAGACTGACACAGACAGTGAAATTCATGAAAGTGCAAGTGACAAGGATAGTTTAAGCAAAAGTAAGCTTCCCAAAAGAGAGGAACGGCCTGAAAGCAAAAAACCTATAAAGCCTCAGTCTTCTTTCAAGCCTGAAAATCATGTCCGAATAGATAACAGACCTCTAGAAAAATCTTTTGTAAGGGATGATGATAAATCTAAACCAGGCTTCCTTCCTAAAGGAGAGCCTACAAGGCGAGGCAGAGGGGGAACATTCAGACGTGGTGGAAGAGATCCTGGAGGTCGCCCATCACGCCCTTCTACCTTACGAAGACCTGCTTATCGGGATAATCAGTGGAACCCAAGGCAGACAGAAGCTCCTAAACCAGACAGTGGGGAGCCACCAAGGAGACACGAGCAGTTTATCCCTATCCCAGCAGATAAACGGCCTCCAAAATTTGAACGAAAATTTGACCCAGCTAGAGAGAGGCCCCGAAGGCAGCGTCCTACGCGACCACCAAGGCAAGATAAACCTCCCCGATTTAGACGACTAAGGGAGAGGGAGGCTGCTTCAAAAACCAATGAGGTGGCAGTGCCCACAAATGGCACAGTTAATAATGTGGTTCAGGAACCAGTTAACAGTGCTGGGGATATTTCTGGGAATAAGACACCGGACTTATCTAACCAGAACTCTTCAGATCAGGCAAATGAAGAATGGGAAACAGCCTCTGAAAGCAGTGATTTCAATGAGAGGCGTGAGAGGGATGAAAAAAAAAATGCTGATTTGAATGCTCAAGTGGTGGTAAAGACGGGAGAGAATGTTGTACCTCCAAAGAGGGAAATAGCAAAGAGAAGTTTTTCTAGTCAGCGGCCTGGCATAGATCGCCAGAATCGGCGTGGTAACAATGGTCCACCCAAATCCGGAAGGAATTTCTCAGGTCCTAGGAATGAAAGGAGAAGTGGCCCACCATCAAAAGGTGGAAAGCGAGGGTGAGTATTTTATGTTACCTATAATTACTTTTGCATCTTTTGGCGGGGGCAGGCGGTGGGGGTCTGGGGTATGCTACTCAGCTTGTGGCATCTTAATTCCCCAGCCAGGAATTGAACCAAGGCCCTTGGCAGTGGAAGCTCAGGGTCCGCGAATGGCTGCTTTTGCACCTTTAGAGAAACTAAAAGTATACTTCTTGGTTGAACTATGCAAAGGCATCAGTCTATAGAGGATCAAGACAGTCTTCTCCTGTAGGTGGTTTTTTTTTTTTCTATTCTAAAAGTGTAAGAGTGCTTGAGAAAGAGGTTGTTAGTGGATCACAGAAGTCCTTGCCTATTGTTCAGTTCAGTTCAGTCGCTCAGTCGTGTCCTACTCTTTGCGACCCCATGAATTGCAGCATCTCCCAAAAGAGTCCTGTTAGAAATTTGTAGCTTTGGGAAAATCAACACACCCAAGAACAGGACATATACAATGTCTTCCATTTGGTAGATCATCTTACTAATGATGAGTAGCCTGCCTTTCTTGATTTCTCTCTGGAAAACTGTGGTGCTCACAGGTGTCCTCTGGGACTTAAATTAGTATGTTGTAATCATATTCAGTCCCTCTGTACTGGTTTCTAGAGAGTGAATGTTGAAATTTAAGGATACATTATATTCCCTCTCAAGTTGCAAACCTACAGTAAACCATCTAGCTTACAGAGAGGCCTAGAAAGCAAAGTCCTACCCCACCACCAGGGCCACCAGTAACACAAATAGCATTTGGCCTGTTCTTTTTAAATATTAAAATGCTGATTATAGTAAATTATTTTTTAGTACTAAGAAAATTATAAAGTAGCATTATTTCTAGTTTTAAATCTAGGCTCTGGTACTTCTATTTGTATAAATTCTCTGCTTCATCACCAGTAAAATGAGGAGAAAGCAGCAGAACTTTAAAAATGTGTGACGATTCCGTGACATGAAATTTATGAAACAATGTAACACCTGGTATATAGTCAGCAACTATTATTATGGTGTGCCCATTTTTTAAAAAAACAAATTCCCAGATTTGCAGCCTGAGCTGATAAGAAATTTATACAGACAAAATATTATCTTAATCTGTATTGGTTAGATACACTTAGCATGTCAGGTTACCATATCAGTCAGTAAGAAATATTTTCACTTCCTGATAATGTAGAAGAAGTTCCAGGAAAGTAATACTACCAAGTTGTGTTAATTGAGTACCAGTTTAACACAGAATTTAAACCTCCCTTTAAAAGTCAAAAGAATAGGATAATATATATAGTTACATTAACAATGTAGTTGTTGACTATAACCAAGCTATTTGAATTTCAAGTAGTAATACTCAAGGTTTCAGCTACTTTAGCAAGTCTTTTGTACCATATACATGGTAGCAACTTGAACCTGCAGACATAGCAGTTACTGGCTATAGATTAATGTTTTCTAAGTGTCACATTTAGAAGAAATGAATTCATAGTTCACATGTTTGAGATCATGGTTTTTGTCAGGCTCTTGATAAGCTTTTATCTTGAGTAATACTATAGATTGAGCTGAAAATGAATTGATAAGCCCATTTTTCATGGTGTATGTTCTTGAAGTTTTTATAAAATGAACCCAAGAAAAGAATTTGTTAACAGGAAAAAACCCTGTAGAAATATTTTTGGTTTGTGAAGTGAATTGTTTCCATATTAAAACTGGTTTTTAAAATGTTTATATATATATATATGTATGTATGTGTATAAATCTGATTGAACTTTTAAAACAAAGACTTGTAAGCATAGAATTCTTTACACTTTTTTTTCATATACCGCCCTCTTGTGGAGAAGATCCACCCGTGAATACTTTGGACTAGCTTAGATCACAGAAATTTTCTGCTATGAACAATGTCAATTAGCTTATTTATAAACATAATGAACACAGTAAGAATAGACACAGTTAAGAACCTTCAGGGAATAATTAGAATTCTAGAATTTAATTGCTGGAAAGAACTCTGAGGAGCTAGTCTTATTTCCTGTATTGGGAAGCTCCATCTTAGTAAAGTTGTACCCAACAATAATCACTAAGGCATTTCTATCCCACTGTTACTTCTTCTTAGATTGAACTTTAGAAACTGCCACTAAGGGCATTTTTCTTTTGATCAAGTATATGGAGACAGTGGGCTTCCCAGGTTGTTCAGTGGTAAAGAATTCACCTGCCAATGCAGGAGATGCAAGAGACACAGGTTTGATCCCTGGTTTGGGAAGTAGAAAATGGCAACCCACTCCAGTATTCTTGCCTGGAAAATTCCATGGACAGGTGAGCCTGGCGGGCTACAGTCTATGGAGTCAAAAAAGAGTCGGTTATGACTGAGCAGCTAAGCCACACGCCACACACACATGTGGAGCTAGTAATAAAATCTCAGATTATTGTTTTGTAGGCCATTTGATGACCAGTCGGCAGGCACAAGTGGTGCTGATCCTGTCAATGGCAGCTCTGCACACCATCAAGAAGGAGCACCTAATGGTACAGGACAAAAGAACTCCAAAGATTCTACTGGGAAAAAAAGAGAAGACCCCAAACCAGGCCCTAAGAAACCCAAAGAGAAAGTGGATGCGTTGTCACAGTTTGATCTCAACAACTATGCAAGTGCGTTTCAGATCACCTTTGTCTGTCTGTCTGTTGTCTGTCTGTCCATCTGTTACATTTAAGTAGATACTATAAATAAATAAGTCATCAAAAAAAGAAAGTTGGACTTCAAGGTAGACATAGAGACTGATGATGAATCACAGATAGAGCTCTAATTGAAATAACACCTTTTACCATACCTGTGAGTGCTCGATAAAATTCTAGTTAAAGATAATCCACAGTTTCACTTTTCTTAAGAAAGTAAATTAACCACTCTTCCTTGCTAAACGGATGTGGGGGGACACACAGAAATTCAAATGAAGATGCTTTGTATATATGCTGTGTTTGAAAAGAGAGAAGTGTTAACCTCAATGAATTATGACCTTGAGAAAATTGGTATCTAAGATACGGTAAACACAGAATAAATAATAGGATGGGAGGTAGTGTTGCTGTAGATAAATACTTTCAGAAAGCCATGGAGTGATGGGATGTCAAATGTGAAGGATAACACAGCCAGAAGGAAATGCATGATGAAGACGTTAACAAGGAATCTCTAAGAGTAGACACTTACACAGACGAATATTGGTATTTCCCATTCATTCAGATGAGACTTAAGCTCAAAATACTAAGTAAGATTGAGACTAGATAGTAGTAATGGGAAACTGGTTAGGTACTGTTGTTGTTGCATATTAGAGATGTTGATAAGAGTTTTCTTTCATCTAGTTAATGGTTGTTTATACATATTCAATTTGATTCAGGCCCAGGACCTTGACATTATTATTTATAGACCAGCTATTTTCAAAACGGGGTCTTTAGACCGTCATCATCACCTGGAAGTTTGTGAGAAAAACAAAATCTTAGGCCCTACCCCAGGTCTACTGAATCAGAAACTCTTGGCATGTGAAGCAATCTGTGTTTTAACAAGTTCTCCAGGGGATTCTAATTCCATTGCACACAAACTTGAGAGCGAATTCTGGACTATCATTTTAGGATTCGTGTGGAAAAGAAAGAATCATAACTGTATGTTTTAAGAATGTTTAGATTCTTTAGAACTGTGGTTCTTAACAGGGATGATTCTGTACCCTAGGGGCATATGACAATTTCTAGAGACATTTTTGGTGTTGCAGCTGGTGGCTAGATGTTACTGGCATTTGTATATTTATATATATGTATATATTTGTCAGCCTCAGGTTTTAGCTACAGCACGTGGGCTTCTCTCAGGTTGTGGTGCACCGTCTCTAGAGCTCGAGGTCTCAGTAGTTGGTGGTACACAGGCTTAGTTGCTCCTTGACCTGTGGGATATTAGTTCTCTGACCAGGGATTGAACCACGTCCCCTGCACTGGAAGGTGGATTCTTAACCACTGGGCCTCCAGAAAAGTCACCTACTGACATATTCGTGGGTTTAGGCCCAGAAATGCTGCTAAATGTTTTATAGTGCACAGAACAGCTAACTCACAATGTTAACAGTGCTAAAGTTAGAAAGCTTTGATTTAAAGTAAATCCATAGGAAATTTGGATGCCTGTGTGGTCCATGAGAAGAGAGACTAGCATCCATCTAGACATCACATTTGGAAAATGACAAGTGAAGATAACAGAAGTCCACAGAACATGGCAGATTTGTCTTCTCAAATATTTGTTTACTAGTTTTTCCAAACAACTTCTGGAATATATTTGCAAAGTATTATTAAGACAATATAAAAAGGTAAGTATTGTTTCTGAATTTATAATGAAAATTGAGCTATTAGTTTTAACTTGTTGAAGTTTTGTGTTTGTTTTTTTTTTTTACAACATTTAAAAAATTATTTTTGGCTGTGCTGTGTCTTCATTGCTACAAACACCAGCTTCTCATTGTGATGGCTTCTCATATTGCAGAGCACAGCCTCTAGGCACACGGCTTTAGTAGTTGTGGGGCACTAGTTTAGTTGCCCCACGACATGTGGAATCTTCCTGGACCAAGGATCAAACACGTGTGCCCTGCCTTGGCAGGCGACCTCTCAGCCACTGGACCACCAGAGAAGTCCTTTAATTAATTTTGAGTGATCTTTAGGTTCTTTAAAATAATCTAAATTTCCTAAAATTAGTTCCAAATGTTACATAGCACCAGACAAGAACGTGGTGTTGATCACAAAGTATTGTTCTCATGTCCATAAATGCTTTACACAGTTGAGTGAACTATTCAAAAGGTTTATAAAGGAGCTCTTAGGCAAGAAAATGAAAATAATTAGTGATGGTATGACTATGAGGACAAGCTTTACACACACTTTCTAGTTTAAGTGAAAAACCAAGACAAATTTAGAATTATGAAGAGGTCTCTTGGAGTGCATAACACCCTTTGAAATGTTGAACTAAAACCTTGCATTGAGGTAAGCATATGCTCTGTTTTACACAGTTAATTTCATAAAGGATTTAAAACACAAATAGAAGTGCCACAGATAAATCAGAATCAATGTTTTTCCTTTTAAATCAGATTTTTATTAAACAGACTAACAGTAATAGGTTTGTAAAGAGTGAAAGCCAATCTTAGTATTTTTTTCCCCTGTCAGTATTTCTATGAATGTGAATTTTTAGCTATTTAAAAAGAACTGTTTGCAGGTAGATTCCCTTTGGTCTACTCTGGGTCATATTCTCTTGGCAACCCCGCAAGTTATCACCGTTCTGAATTGTATGTATATCATTGCCAAGCAATTTTTAGTTATGTGTTCCCCAATCACAACATAGTATAGGACTTTATGGTGCAGTGGATAGGAATCTGCCTGCCAGTGCAGAGAACTTGGGTTCAATCCCGGGTCTGGAAAAATCCGACATGCCCTGGAGCAACTAAGCCCATGCACAACAACTACTGAAGCCCTCATAGGGCCTGTGCTCCACAACCAAAGAACAGCGCCTGTTCTCCATAGCGAGAGAAAGCCCACAAACAGCAACAAAAGACCTAGTGCAACCAAAAAATTACAATAAATTCATTAATTATATTAAAAAAGAATCCCTGCTTTAAAAAACCCCATATATTTATATTGTTTGCAAAATTAATTTATTTGAATTGCCTCACCCATTTCTTAAATTCATTGTGTAAGCTTTATACCTGCAACCCAAAATCATATCACCTGGACTGTTTTTATTTTTCTTTTAAATGTTAATGGGTCTAAATTTCTTATACTGACTAGAATGTATAGGGTAATTTAACAAGGTAGAATAATTGTTCGGAGAAGGCAATGGCACCCCACTCCGGTACTCCTGCCTGGAGAATCCCATGGACGGAGGAGCCTGGAAGGCTGCGGTCCATGGGGTTGCTGAGGGTTGGGCACGACTGAGCGACTTCACTTTCATTTTTCACTTTCATGCATTGGAGAAGGAAATGGCAACCCACTCCAGTGGTCTTGCCTGGAGAATCCCAGGGACGGGGGAGCCTGGTGGGCTGCCGTCTATGGGGTCGCACAGAGTCGGACACGACTGAAGTGACTTAGCCATAGCAGCAAAATAATTCTTAGACAATGCATTGAAAGTGTATCATGAATTGTTCTTCTGCTGTACATACATTATGATATATGTACATCTATATCACTTTACATTCCCATGGAACTTTAACATATTTCATGTTTTTAACAGCTCCACATTGTAGACAATAGTCTACATAAACTAAAGGCATTAAGAATCAAAAGAGCAGCTTGGCTTGTCAGTAGCATGTTGTTAGCAAATCAGCCTCTTAGAGCTTATTGCGTCCTTTGAAAAGGGGAAACAATAGTAATGCCCACTTCTTAGAATGGTTAGATGCAAATAAGATAAAAGTGCTAACATAGATCTTCATAGCACGATACACATCTTGAGACCAGGAGAGGTAAAGATAAGATAAGATATAAAGATATAAGATCTTTTATAAGATAAAAGACTTTTGATTTTTCTTTTTTAAAAAAAAGGCATTACCACTTCATTGCTTAAGGGAAAAAAAGATGTATACCATTCATAGCAGGTAGTTTTAGGGCTTGATTTATCTATGAAACCTTCAAATTTTAGTAATGGCTATTTTATGGTGTGGGAAATGGGTTATTTTATGAATTATAAGTATTGGATTTTTGCCTTTTTTATTTTATTCCAATCATTATTGGAATAAACGTTTCTGTTTTATCTTTTCAATTGAAAAAAATTTCACTTTAAATCTTATTCTATTCCTATAGGTGTTGTTATAATTGATGACCATCCTGAAGTAACAGTAGTTGAAGACCCCCAGTCAAATTTGAATGATGATGGTTTTACTGAAGTGGTATCTAAAAAACAGCAGAAGCGTTTACAGGATGAAGAACGCCGAAAGAAGGAAGAACAAATAATACAGGTTTAGTGTTTCAATTTGTTGCTGCTAATTTGGATTATTGCCCAAAATATACTAGGAAATGGTTGAGGTTTCTTCCCACCTTTAAGGTCAGGGCTGTATTTATTATTCAAGTGCTGAGAATGACCTGATTTTTCACAACTTTAAACTGTTTTTAACCGCAGTGAGATCAGTTTTAAATAAAATGTAATTACTGTATCTCACTATCTGCCTTAGAGAAGATCATCTTCATTTCAGAGCAACGTATTTGCCCCATCTTACTTCATTGCAGTGTTAAAAGTTTTTAAATCATGGAAATCTAATGAACACAACTGCCATGATCTCTAATAACTTGCAGATTCATGACCTAAACCAATTTCTCTTATAATCTAAATTAGTTTATTTAAATGCATAGTATGAATCACAGTAAGTTAAATTTTTCTTTTTATCGACCCATACACCCATTTTGCTAAATGCTGAACTAGTATAAACATAAATAGAGCACGTGGGTCACAGTGATAAAGAGCCCTAATAGATTAGAAAGTTCTAAAACAGGAAGCACTGTAAAAAGCCTATCTGTGTGATAATATTGAGTTTAATTGAGCATAGTCCTCGAACTAGATATTTTCCGAAGTCATTTATTGTTACTGTGTTTTAAGAAGGTAAATTAGTGCATACATTCTATATAGCATAACACCCACCAACACTCTCAGAATTAATGTTTTTGTGGCAAACATCAGTTGAGTGGAACCAATAATTTTTTGTCAGGTAGAGTCCGATTTTGCTGCCAAATGAAATTAGTGCAAATTTACTTAATTTCTTTAATTTCAGAATTGTGAAAAGAGCTTGTGGACCTGTGTATCAAGAATATACGTTTTTTCCCCTATAACATATTGGCTTCTCATAATTTAAAATCTCATTAGCAACCTTGATGTTTTTATTTTATTGAGTAGGTATTTTGTAAAGGAACTAAATTAGCAGTAGGTAACTTTGTTGGAAGATCTGTTCATGAACATTTCAGCAATGTTATTGACACAAATGATTCCTGCAAATTTTTTAAGGTCTGGAATAAAAAGAATGCAAATGAAAAGGGAAGAAATCAGACTTCTAAGCTCCCACCAAGATTTGCCAAAAAACAGGCTACAGGAACCCAGCAAGTACAGCCTCCAGCTTCAGCTCTAACCTCAGCTCCGGGTCCAGGGTCAACTTCAGCTCCAGTTCCAGCCACAACCCCAGCTCCAGTTCCAGCCTCAACCCCAGCTCCCCTTCTAGCATCACCCGTAGCTTCTGTTCCAGCCCCTACTACAGTCCCAGTCTTAACCTCCACCTCAGCTCCACTCCCAGCCTTAGCCTCAGCCTCAGTTCCAGTTCCAGCCTCCACCCCAACTACAGCAATAGCCTCTTCTCCAGCTCCGGCTCCAACCCCAATCCTCGCCTCAGCTTCCTCTCCAGCCTCTGTCCCCATTCTTACCTCAGCCTCAATTCCCATCCTTGCTTCAGCCCTAGCACCAGCTTCAGCTCCACCTCCAGCCATCTCAGCCGCAGCTGTCCCTGCCTCAGCCCCGACAGCCCCAACCTCAGCCCCAGCCTCAGCCCCAACCCCCACCCTAGTCCAAGTCCCAGTCCCAGCTCCCACTGCCCCAGGTCAGACGCAGGGACAGACTCACAAACCAGTCCAAAGTCCACTACAGACTACAACACAATCTTCGAAACAGCCACCTCCTTCAATTAGACTACCTTCAGCTCAGACACCTAATGGCACAGATTATGTAGCCACAGGAAAACCCATCCAGACCTCTCAGTCACATGGCACTCTTACAGCTGAATTATGGGAGAACAAGGTGGCCCCACCAGCTGTGCTGAACGACATTTCTAAGAAATGTAAGTGTGCAACAGAGAAGTGAGGGGTGGGGAATGGTGTGGGAATTGAGAGTTTGTTTTCAATTTTATTTATAAACTCACGGGTTTTTTTCTAGCCATCTCTTTTTTTATTAGTAGGAAGCAATAACAGTAATCTGTAATCTTAGCTTCCTTTCTTAAAACCTTTATTTCTAAGTCAAGTGTGTTAAACTTTTGACAGCCATATTTTATGGACACAACTTTTTGTTGATAAAACAATGTACAGTTTTTTGGGGGAATCATTTATTTTGGTGTGCAAGAATCTCTTTAAATACCATGTGAAAAGTCACTTTTTTATGGTCTAGCTACCATTAAAAAAAGAAAGGGTTAAATGGATCATGAATTATTAACCTCTAAATTTTAATGGTCGTATTTCCTGTGACTTCTTTTCAGTAGGTCCCATTAGTCCACCACAGCCACCTTCTGTCAGTGCGTGGAATAAGCCCCTAACATCATTTGGATCAGCTACTTCATCAGAGGTAGGAGCAGATTTAGTAATGGCTTTTGTGGGGCTATTGTGGCAGTTTCCTTAAAACAGTTACTCAAACTTTGGCCTGTATCAGAATCACTTGGAGAGCTTAATTCCTGATTCTTAGTCTGCAAAAAACACCTTCCACTAATCTTGTATTTTAGATTCAGTTTCAGTGTGACCTCTTAAGGACCTTTTTCTAAGTGATTTAACCATATTTTAATTGTTGCACATCTTTTATCTAAACTTGTTACTTATTTTCTTTATCCATTATAGTGCAGATTCTGCAAGTTAGATTGGTAGTGTCTGCCTAGATCAGTGCCTAGCACAAACAAGGTGTTACATAAATTAGAAGTTTAAAAGATAATTCCTAGGGTGTGTGCACTCCATTACCAATCACGAAGTGCTTTCATGTATATTAATTTTTGTTTTCAGAGCAGAAGTGGGTGACACTGGAATTCCTGTCTTTTTTCTGCTCCTCCATTAATTTATTCATCTATTTGTTGCTGTATTTGTTTACATTTTTTTTAATGATTTTTTACATTTAAGTTGAGGGTGTGATTTGTCCTACAGTTCAGGGCAATTAAAGCCAGAACTTTAAAACTTAAGTCTTGCCCTAGTTTTTATTTTATCAGTTGTTTTCTAATACAGATCAGTAGTAGTTAAAGGAATGCTGCTGCTGCTGCTGCTAAGTTGCTTCAGTCGTGTCCGACTCTGTGCGACCCCATAGACGGCAGCCCACCAGGCCCCGCCGTCCCTGGGATTCTCCAGGCAAGAACACTGGAGTGGGTTGCCATTTCCTCCTCCAATGCATGAAAGTGAAAAGTGAAAGTCAAGTCGCTCAGTCATGTCCGACTGTTAGCAACTCCATGGACTGCAGCCTACCAGGCTCCTCTGTCCATGGGATTTTCCAGGCAAGAGTACTGGAGTGGGGTGCCATTGCCTTCTCCCAGTTAAAGGAATACTTTCTTAAATTTAACCAATGTCAGTTATGGGACTTTTCAGATGGCGCTATAGTAAATAACTTGCCTTCCAATGCAGGAGATATAAGAGACACGGGCTCAGTCTCTGGGTCGGAAGGATCCCCTGGAAAAGGCCATGGCAACCCACTCCAATATTCTTGCCTGGAGAATTCCATGGACAGAGGAGCCTGGTGGGTTATAGTCCATGGGGTCGCAAAGAGTTGGACATGACTGAAGTGACTAGCATGCATGCATTTCAATTAATCTCAATTAGATGTAGATTGCTTTAAACCTTCTGTTGTACTTTTAAAATTTGTAGTATTACATAAATCATTCAGTCAAATTTGAACTGTACTTTGAAGCAAGTTTTTAAATGTTCTTTTACTAGGGAACAAAGAATAGTCAAGAAAGTGGAGTTGAAATTGGAATTGACACAATTCAGTTTGGTGCTCCAGCTTCAAATGGGAATGAAAATGAAATTGTTCCTGTGCTTTCGGAAAAAACTACCGACAAAATATCTGAACCTAAAGAACAACGGCAGAAGCAACCACGGGCAGGCCCTATCAAAGCCCAGAAGGTAAATACTGTTCGTGTTCCACATACAATTGTATGAAAGCCACTAACATATAAGGAGAATAAATAGGTTTTTTAATTGGATTTAATTTCAGTGAAATGTCTTTGATCATGACGTGTTTTTGTCATAAATGTTGAATTTAGCTTCCAGATTTGAGTCCAGTTGAAAACAAAGAACATAAACCTGGTCCTATTGGAAAGGAACGTTCATTAAAAAATAGAAAAGTAAAAGATGCCCAACAGGTGGAGCCAGAAGGACAAGAGAAACCAAGTCCTGCTACAGTCAGAAGTACAGATCCTGTGACAACAAAGGAAACCAAAGCAGTTTCAGAAATGTCTACTGAAATAGGAACAATGATCTCAGTTTCATCCACAGAATATGGTACTAATGTGAAGGTAAGCAACAGGCAGTGATTACCAATTCAGTTGATGCAAGCCAGGTCTAACATGAATGGGGAAAACAGCAGCAACATACTTTTGGTTTTTTTTGGTTCAGGCATATAATTCTGTAGCTTATGTGGGTTATTATTTCTACAGAGATTTTATTTCATGGTGTGCATATGTGATCTAAAATTCCTTGCAGTAAATTATTTCTTTCTGTGGAAACTAACTCTTAATTCTGGACTACTGAGTAGTTTAAAGTGAAAAAATATTTACACAAGACTAGAATGCTTTTTTGGAGAAAGCAATGGAAAATCCCATGGACAGAGGAGTCTGGTAGGCTGCAGTCCATGGGGTCGCTAAGAGTCGGACATGACTGAGTGACTTCACTTTCACTTTTCACTTTCATCATTGGAGAGGGAAATGGCAACCCACTCCAGTGTTCTTGCCTGGAGAATCCCAGGGATGGGGGAGCCTGGTGGGCTGCTGTCTATGGGGTCGCACAGAGTCGGACACGACTGAAGCAACTTAGCAGCAGCAGCAGAATGCTTTTAAGTAAGTTTATAGACTTTGAAAGAATTGCTGCATATTTCTTTTTATTTTGTTAATAGAGTTATAATGGACCCCCTCCTTATCTTGCACACTAATGAGATTCTGAGGTTAGGAAATAACATTAACTTAGTAACTCTGGGTACTAAGAAAAGGAAAAGGAAAAGGAAATGGCAACCCCCTCCAGTACTCTTGCCTGGAAAATTCCATGGACGGAGGAGCCTGGTAGGTTACAGTCTATGGGGTCGCAAAGAGTTGGACACAATTGAGCGACTTCACAAGCCAAAGTAACTCCAGTATAGCCAGTTTTCTTCCAGAGTTGGAACAAGTCTGTTTCATTGGTTGAGCACCAGAGGAATGACTGACTTGCATTTAGGGTCTACATTGAATGGAAAAATGCATGTCTTTAAAAATACTCATTAAGGCAAGATAACACTGAGTGACTTATGGGGACTGACACTTGTGGGAGTTTTCTATCTGCCATTTGGTGTTCACTCTGGAACATATGCTCACTGAAAAGAAAGATGGATGGAACCTTTTATGTTACTTGAATATTCTTCTCTTTTTAATTGCCGTGCAACTTAGTTCATGGAGGTGAAAAGCTCATGTGATCTGACTCTACCATGTTTAAAGGAGAGATTCATGATGATAAACACAGAGTTTATCCTAAAATCTAATTATGACAACTAAGATCTTGACATTCATTATCCATGTTTTATTTTGAAGAAAACAAAAAATCAGTAGTTGAAAGTAAGCTATAGATTTGAGTATAAGAACCACACAGAGTTATTTTAGAAATCCACAGAAATAAATATTTGGTACTGTTGACAGCCTCCTATATTGCAGTATATATTTTAAATTTATAGGACTCTAGCAATGGTTGAAATGTGGTAGGTCCATGTTTGTTTTATCCCACTGTTGGTCTCTAAGATTTGAGTGTTAAGGTTTGGTATACTCTCCTGCTTTCTTCCAAAATAACTTTACAGCTGTTAGGCTGCCATTAGAAAGTGACTAACTCAATTTAAAACTTTTTTTTTTTTTCTCTCTCTTACAACTCCACAGGAGTCTGTAACAGACTATACTACACCTTCTTCCTCTCTGCCTAACACTGTGGCTACTAATAATGCAAAGATGGAGGATACTTTGGTTAATAATGTAAGTAATCAACTGGAGATGTGGCAGGTTTGGATAGGAACCTGGCTATTGTTACCTAAGAGTTGGCAGTAAGTTTGTATTTGGGAGCACTGTAATGTAATTAGAGGAAATAGTCAAAGCTGAGTTCTTTTTCCCCTGAAAATCATCACTTTAATATCCAGGCTTGTGATGCTTAGGCTTGATTTCATATGTACTAATCCTGTTAACCTGGTTTTGGTAAAAAAATTTTATTCTTAGTTTTCACATTCTACTGATTCAGCATTTAATTTTGTTGGTAATTTTGTTCTTAAATGACACCTTTTTATAATGCTGTGAAAGGCCGTTCACTTAAAACAAAAAGACGATTATTACTGAAGATTTATGTGTTTCTTTTTTAATTTGAAAAATGGTACTAGACATTAACGACTTCATTCCTCTTGTGAAGGGTTTATCTTCATAAACCCTTGAGTACTCTATTAAAAGATGACAGTCAGTTATATAAATCTGGCTCTCGCCTCCCAGAGCAACCATGTTATAATTTAAGAATCTGTTAAATATTGGTACAGTCCAGTACTTTGCCTAGTTCACAGACTGACAGGTGAAAAATGAGTAAGCGGAAAAAAAAAAGCATTTAGAAGTTACATGTGTGGCTCTTGTTTTGTAGAGCAGATATGGTAGAAATTTGGTCATCTGCTCTTTTTTAAATATAGTCCTCGATAAACAAAGGCTTTTCTTTAAAAAATAAAAATAATAATAATAATCTTTACAAATACATTTAGAGAGCTCTTAAAAGGCTTCAATTCTATAACTTTGAGAATAAAAACTCTCAATTATGTTTTATTACAATGTTTTTGCTATGTTTTCTGTTTTTGTCTTTAGTGTCAGGTATAGAGACTTTTAGGTGAAATGCATTAAGGATCATTTAATCCAACTTTTGTAGTCTGGCTGAAGGAAAAGGTATAGAAAGGAAGAAGTCACACATTTTGTCTTTGTGATAGGAGAGCACTTTTGGAGCTGATGAATGTAATTTGTCCAATTTCCTCTTCCCCTGACCTTTTGAGGAAAGGTTTATTTAACTTTCTGTAGGAAACAATGGAATACTAGGGAAGGGCAAAAAGGCTTGGTCAGTTTAATACCTAGTGTCACTATGTGGATTATCAAGTAATGATAACTGAAATTGAATCAGTAATGTTTCAGTAAGGTTTAATTATATTTGAATTGTGGTGTCTTTTCTCATTTTAGAAAAATATAGAATATGTTACCTTTTCCAGAGTTATTATGATGCCTTCTGCCAAACTACCCTTTTCTAAAAATTTAATTTATAAAATATGAATATGAAAGGAAAGATCATTAATCTCAAAACCCTTAAAACTCATTAAATATCTTCATGAACGTTTTAATGGTTTCCGTCTGATCTGCAGGGCTAATTAACATAGTGGCTTGTATACAGAGGACTATTGAAGGGAAGATGTCCCGTCTTGTGTATAAGTAAATAGTCTGTGTTTGATTTTTAGCAATGTATTCAGAATGTATTTGAAAACAAGCTCAGTTTGGGTCAGGGAGCATTTATAAAAAGTCATCAGTGTAAAATGATTTCACAGTGTTGCTTATTTGTGCCAAGTTTGGTGGTGATTCTGAGCTTAATATAGTGTTAAAAACAAATTTTCTATATGTAGAAATTTTTAGGACTTTTTGAAATGTCGCTTTTTTATTCATTAGGCTAGGGGTTCCATTTTATGCATAGAACTGTGGTCTTTTTAAAAATTAAACTGGGGAATTTCTTGACAATCCAATGGTTGGGACTCTGCACCTAGAGTGCATGAGTTTAATCTCTGGTCAGGGAGCTAGGATTCCCACAAGCCACTTGGCCTGTCTAAAAAATAAAAATTAAACTGAAAGATGGCTTATTTCTCTTGTTGAGGCTTAATACACTTTTTTTAAGGATCTTAACTGATTTATCAGTTGTAGTACCTAATATTACAGTTGTTTTGAATCTTGGATGATTCATATCCATTTAAATCTTGAAGATTTAAATGCAGGTGTTCTTTTTGATCATTATAGCGCAGCTGTTTTAAAGATTTATAAAATAATCTCCATTAGATTGCCCATAGTATCACAAAGTGATTATCTTAAACCCCTCCCCAGCATTTCATTTTATTTAAACAACTGACTGAACCATCAAAATCAGTCATGTAGTAGTACATAATAAAATCTTAAGATCCAGAGAATTAGAAGAAAAAAAGAGATAAAGGTAGCAAGTTTCCAATATCTCAAGTTTCTACTAAATAACAGTACTTATCACAGTTATGTATTGCTACCATAATTTGTTTAGTGTAACAAGGTGGAGGTGATAATTATAGCCTTTCCTCCTAACATTACTTTTATTCTTGAATCTAGTTATAAGTTAACTAGGTTGCTGTAGAGAGACTTTCTTATATTTACTCTATCATGTTAAATGCTTCATATAGAACCTGTGGGTTCTGTAAATTATAGAAATTATATTCCCTAGAGCTTTGCTTTACAAGGTATGGTCCAGGGACCAGCAGCATCAGCATTACCTGGGATCTTGTTGAAAGGCAGGATTTTGTGACTTCCCCAGACTAAGCGAGTCTGAATCTGCGTTTCAACAAAAACCCCAAGTGTTTTGTATATACATTAAAATATAGGAGCATGGCCTTTAAGTTTATACCTTATATATGTGACAGATTCTTTTTCTGTCAGTGAAGTATAAATAAGCAGATAGTATTTCTTTTCAGAAGTTTGATCTAAGATGTCCATAGTTATCAATTAGTGTAAATGCAGTGTAACTTCAGTCAAATATTCCTGTTGGTTCTAGTGAAAATAACCTTAGAATACATTAGCATTATATTTAATGGGGCTTTTGCAGCAGACTTAGTTAGATTGTGATGTGTTGCCTACCTTTTCAGGTGCCCCTGCCCAGCACCCTCCCGCTCCCTAAGAGGGAGACTATACAACAGAGCTCCAGCCTCACTTCAGTTCCTCCCACTACTTTCAGCCTCACCTTCAAGGTATGTACAACATCCGTCTCTAAAGGTCCTTGATTGTTGCATGCAAGGGGACAGAAGTTAATACTCTTGGTGTTCTTACTAGTTTAGTGCAATAATCAGCAATACTAAGCTGAGGAAATGGAGTGACGTCAAATTACACCTTAAAATTTTATTAGTTTTTAATACCACATAGTAGTAGCTTGATATATCTTCATATTTAAAATGAGGCCTATGCTTGTGAATTTTGTCTTAAAAATACAAGAGAACGTTTTATATTTGGTTTGTGTTGGGTTCCTCTTAGAGACTAATAGTTACTGGAAACATTAGTCATGCAGAAAGCAAGTAACCTGGTGTTGCATGTTTTGTTTTGTTTTGTTTTGTTTTATCATAAGTACCAATAATGGTTAAGAATGCTAGTTTTCTGTCTTTCCTGTAAGTCATGTGTGAATTGAATGAATGCAAAGTGGTAGTTCTAAAGATGTAATTGATTAAAACAAGTAATTTTTTATTTGATTTTTGTTGGATAATTATTGAATAAGAGTCCAAAAGAGATTTTACACAGCACATGCTTTTTGTTGTCAAGAAGTTTAGGCTTATTTTTTTTTTTAATCACCTATTAAACTTAAAATCTTGAACTGTGCTACGTGTTACTAATACTCTTGTACAATAGAGTTATTTGAGACTATTTTATATCAGTTGTTCACCTCAAAAGTAGTCAGTGGTTAAAAAGAACAGATGTACAGATATGGAATTAAGTGAGGGTTATTTTTAGCTGCAATTTATTTATCTCTTTGGTGCTATGTATTTATAGTTTTACAACCTGGGCCAGTATTTATCCTCTACTATAGCAGGACTTTGTCATGCTGCATTGGTTGCCAGTGAATCTTTTTGATGATGGTCAAGAGAGGAAGTAACTAAGTTGTTTTATAATGTGGTCAATGTTTGTTTCTAGACTCTTGGTGTTTGATTCTCCAGCCTCCTGACCACTTGTCCCCTTGACCCCCACACACATCTCTTTTTTTTTTTAATACCCACAACTTCTTTTTAAGAAGCTGCTTAAATATAAGTTTGAGACAATAAAATTTTTACAAGACAACCACTTCTGCTTTGTGTCATCTCCATCTTTACCCAGTCCTTACTGTTTACTGCCAGTTCCTCCTACTCAAAGTCAAAGCTGTGGTTTTTTCAGTAGTCATGTATGGATGTGAGAGCTGGACTATAAAGAAAGCTGAGCACCGAAGAACTGATGCTTTTGAACTGTGGTGTTGGAGAAGACTCTTGAGAGTCCCTTGGACTGCAAGGAGATCCAACGAGTCCATCCTAAAGGAAATCAGTCCTGAATATTCATTGGAAGGACTGATAATGAAGCTGAAACTCCAATACTTTGGCCAACTGACGTGAAGAACCGACTCACTGGAAAAGACCCTGATGCTGGGAAAGATTTGAAGGCAGGAGGAGAAGGGGACAACAGAGGATGAGATGGTTGGATGGCATCACCGACGTGATGGACATGAATTTGAGTAGGCTCCCGGAGTTGGTGGTAGATAGGGAGGCCTGGCGTGCTGCAGTCCATGGAGTCGCAAAAAGTAGGACAACGACTGAGCCACTGAACTGAACTGAACCTCATACTCAGCCTTTTTTTTTTTTTTTTCCCCTTGAATGACTGTCTCGACCTGTGTTTCATACTTATATCTTACATTTGATTTCTCAAATAAGCAAATATTATTAGTTATTCTTTAGGCTGGGTGTTGATTCTTCACATTGCCTTTCACTGCATGTTTTTAATACCCCCAAAAAATACAGTTGAATTACACTAAACTTAAATTGTATTAGCTTAAGACTTTTTCTAGTTTCTTTATTTTTATTTTTTTAGTGTAATTTTATTTTATACTGAAATATAGTTGATTTACAATGTTTTGTTAGTTTCAGATGTACAGTGAAATGATTCAGTTCTACATATGCATATATACATTATTTTTCAGGTATTTTTTCCTTATAGGTTATTACAGAATAGTGAGTAAAGTTCTCTGTGCTATACAGTAGGTCCTTGTTGATTTATCTGTGTTTACTTTTTTTTGTTAATGCCTCTCTTTATTTGAGAGATTTACAAAGTATGGAAATCTCTATTAATATTATATGGGTATTACTGACAATATATTTGTCAAAAGGAAAAATGAATATAGTTAAGAAATTATACTTTTTAGGTTCTTTGAATTTTTAAAATTAGAATCTAAATTTTCTTGCTGCTTAAGAAATGAAACTAATGTATATGGCCTAAATATTATGTAAAATTGGTAAGCTATAATTTATTTCCAATACAACAAAACTGGATATAAAAGGCATTGTAGTCTTTAAAATTGCTCTAAGTCATAAAATCTCAATACTAGCAAATTGCATTTTGTTGGACTTCTTAAATGGTAGTGTGTGGGGCTTTTTTGCTTTTGTTTCTTACCCTCTTAAGACTTTTGTTTTAAAACACATTTGAAATCAGCAAGGTGACTGTGAGGAAAAGGAAAGAAGCAAACCTAAAAGTGTCTTATATTTTGAATTTGTAGTAGCGATATTGGCCATCAAGGTTAAATTGTATATAGTGTGTGTTTTAAGAGGGAAGTAGGGAGATACATAATATTTCTAAAATTATTAAAGTTAAAATCAGGTTGAAATTTTTATAAAGTTGGCACTTCAGGGACCTACAAACTTCCCAACAGTGGTATTTTAAAATCTTATTTGTGAACAGTGTTCTCATGGGGCTTACCTAGTGACTCAGATGGTAAAGAATCTATCTGCAATGTGGGAGACCCAGGGTTCGATCCCTCCTTGAGAACGATCCCCTGGAGAAGGAAATGGCAACCCACTCCATTATTCTTGCCTGGAAAATCCCATGGACAGAGGAGCCTGGTGGGCTACAGTCTGTTTGGTTGCAAAGAGTCGGATACAACTAACACGTACACATATAAGTCATTGCTGCTGAGTTTTGTAGATTATCTTGGAGTTTTCCTTTCCACTCAATATTTTGACTAGTAGAACAAGAAACTTTAAAATTTCTGTATCTGTTCCTTTCCTGTTCAATGAGCCGCAGAATAGCTGAGGATCTACATCTTTGCTCTCCAATTCAGTATCTACACACCACATGTAGTTACTAAGCACTTGAATGTGGCTAATCCAGGTTGAGGTGTGTGCTGTAAGTGTAAAAGGAAATAGATACTGGATTTGAAATGTTACTTTTTAAATTAAAACATCTCAATTTTTATATTGATTATAGGTTTTAATTATTATTGTAGATATATTGGGTTGAATGAAATATGTTACCAGAATTAGTTTTACCTCTTTATTTTTTAAAGTGTGGCTACTAGAAAATATAAAATTACATGTGGCTTACATTTATGTCTGTTGCTGCTACTGCTGCTGCTAAGTTGCCTCAGTCGTGTCCAACTCTGTGCGACCCCATAGATGGCCTCCCACCAGGCTCCCCCATCCCTGGGATTCTCCAGGCAAGAACACTTGAGTGGGTTGCCATTTCCTTCTCCAATGCATGAAAGAGAAAAGTGAAAGTGAAGTCACTCAGTCGTGTCCAACTCTTAGCGACCCCATGGACTGCAGCCTACCAGGCTCCTCCATCCATGGGATTTTCCAGGCAAGAGTACTGGAGTGGGGTGCCATTGCCTTCTGCATATGTCTGTTGAATAGCTGTAAATCAATCAAATAAGACCCATTTCTACTTTTTAAGAAACTAAGACTACAGGTAAAATCAGCACCCACAAATACAAATGGTGGCAGTCAGAACCTGAAATGCTGAATAGGATTTGGACATGAAACAAGAAATACTACTACTGTACCCAAGCCTAAAGCCTGCTGGTTACATTGCCTTTAAAGCACTGTGAACATAAAATAGCCAAACAGAAGATACATCTCACTTGCCATTCAAGAAATGTTGGCTTAAAGGCTTAAAAAGAAAGAGTGGAGAGAATGGATATTTAATGGAGGACCTTTAATGTCTTGCTTACTAGAATCAGAGCCTTAAATCAGTCCGAAAGGACATGGTATTTCCGTTTCCTTATTCACTGGTAGGAATAGGGACTCCTACCAGTCCCAGTCATATTTAGATGATTAAAGCTGTCACTATACTTCACTGACCTGCTTGCCAGAGCGTTCAACAAACTCTGTAGAGACAAAATTAAAACCCATTGCAATTGAGTAAAGGAGTGGAGATAAAGGAGAAAATGAAAGGTTTAAAAGCCTTATGGTCCTAATCTGAAAGATTGTATTTGGAATACATTTATGTATATATATTTGTTTATATATGTGTATTAGTTCTGTGTTAGGATAATGATTTTTTTTTTTTTTTTTTTTTTGGCTTTAAAAAATGTTCTTTTTGTTCCAGATGGAGTCTGCTCGCAAGGCATGGGAGAATTCTCCAAATGTAAGGGAAAAGGGGTCCCCAGTAACCTCTACAGCACCTCCAATTGCAAGCGGGGTCAGCAGTAGTGCGAGTGGACCAAGCACTGCTAATTACAGTTCGTTCTCAAGTGCATCAGTGCCGCAGATTCCTGTTGCTTCAGTCACTCCCACAACTTCACTGTCAGGTAGAAATCCTCATGTACCTTTTCTTTAACGATCTTAAATTATTTAAAATTTCTTTCAGATCTTTTCCTATTTACTCTTCCCAAAAATATAATCGTAAAAGATGTAAAATTGTACATGAGATAATTATCAGCTCTTTTATAAACTTCTTACCAGTTTGCCTTCTTCCCCCTCTCTTTACCCACTCCCAGTTGTAGCTTGGTAAATATTTAATGACGGCTTACTAAAGTACTTCAGTTGATCTTCTCTTCTTCCCACCCCAGTTGTCAATACAGATACCTAGAAGTAATTGGTGGGAAATTTCCTGTCTTGTTCCTCTAAACTTTTTTATAAATTTTACCTTTTGATTTTTATTTAACTCATACAGCTAATTAGACCCATTCAGAAATAACACAGAATCACAAAGCTTTTAAGTTTTCTGTGGTCTGTATCTAATTTGAAGGAGCTCTTGGCCTAAGTCTATTGATTTGACATATTTTCTGGGAAAGAGTTACAGGGTAGAGACTTTCCAGTCTGTTATTTGAATAAATGATATCCATTGGCTTTGGTGTTTTGGGTTTTATGTTGTTTTTAAGGAGAGTCCATCAACACCCCAAGTTAGAAGATGTTTTTCTTAAATGTTTCACTAGAGTGTAATCCTTTATCTCATATGGGGCTTTATCATTCTTAAAGAACCAGAGATGTTTCTGAAATATTTGACTCTATGAAGATACATCCTTTTACAATATGCATAACCATGTTTCTTCTGAAAATAGAAGTTTCATTTTAAGCTTTCCTAATACTGTCTATATTTCCAAAACAGTGGGAAATTCCTTTTCCAAGACATGTAAAATGTATACAGCACAGAATTTACTTTCTCTGGCTAGTTTTCATTTAATGATTGCAGTAATGATTCTCAGTATTCCAGCTTTCTGTGCTAGTTTTAAGCACCAAAAGGACTAGACTTTGGGTTATACTATAGTTATTTGATATTATCTGGAATCAGACATGTATTAAGACAAACCCAGAGGTTCACATCAAAGACAGTATTCCAACTGTACTTCTTCCACCACCCGTTTGCAAGACATCTTCATTATATAAATATTAACAGCTTAGGCCCCAGACTGCTTGGGGATAGGGAGTGAGGCTGTAAAGGAACCAGGAGAGTACGGTAGGAAGATTAGGAAATAAAGAGATTGAGAAGCTTCCTGCTTTTTTCTTTGGAACCCAACTACTTCCTTTCCTTGGAGTCTAGTTTCCCTATACTTCCCTCAACTAGGATAAGTTTTTAACTAGGACCTTCTTGCCTGGTCATCCATATGGAAGAATAGAGATACCTCAATGTTGGTCCCCTCTTAGAACATCATTTGATGTCTGAAAATAATAATACCTACTTCATCTGACTTTTGAATCAAATACCTGTATTGTTATTTACTGTAGTATTACTAATAGTTTGTCTTGTTTTTAAAGAATTACTAAATACAAGGAGAGAAATAAATTTGTATGTCTTTCTAGGAGCAGTTTATATTAAATTTTTATATTACATTAATAATAATTATTCTTAAGGTACAGCACTTTTCCCTGTGTTTCTTACATTTATGCCTAGCCTTTAATAGATGTTCAAATATTTATTTGACGTTCTAAAGCTCCTTAAGGTATTTTGCCACAAAGAGGAAAAAAAATCTAACCTTAAGTTTCTGTGACATTTGGGGAGCAGTTGTGTTCTGTCAGGGCCCATTTATGTGCTTGTATTTATGTCTCACCATAAATGAATAAAGTTCTTGATTGTCTGTCAGTAATGCCTATCGGGAGCTGCATTAGGCATTACTGACAATTATCCTTTGTGATGATTGAAAACTATGTATTAGTTTGACATTAAGCTATGACAATATTGTGGGCTGTCAGCCTCCTTGTTTTGTGAGTTTATATTTCAATTTTCTATTTATATTTCTCCAGATTTTGTTGTCCTATTTGCATCTGATAATTGTTTCTTCCTATTATAAGCCACTTCATATCCACTTTTGGTCTGAGATGCAGTATATAAGTACATAATAAGTACTTATTCAGCATAAATATTAATTTTCCAGTTTCCAGTTGGTGCTTGAATTTACTTGAATTTGCTTGAATTTACTTAAATATACACTACACTTCTCTCATTTTATCCCTCTCCCCAATGTAGGAGCTGGTACATATACTACCTCTTCTTTGAGTACAAAATCTACAACCACATCAGACCCTCCTAATATCTGTAAAGTGAAACCCCAACAATTACAAACAAGCAGCCTGCCTTCTGCAAGTCATTTTTCACAGTTAAGCTGTATGCCTTCCCTTATTGCTCAGCAGCAACAGAGTCCACAAGTCTATGTGTCTCAGTCTGCAGCAGGTAAGATTTTTAAGATTTGAATATAAGGAATTTAGAAAATGAAGATGTTTTAATGCTTCTGTGTTTTTCTCTTTCCCTTACCTTTTCAAGTTTGTTTTTTTTGATTTGCTTTGCAAATTTGTTTCCTCATAGAATTGAATGCTGTCTCTCTTTGGTAAGTATTCAGGGGCTTCTGGCAATTGTTTCTTACACTTATGTTACATAGATAGTAGATTAGTGTACTCACGGATTCAAAGTCTGCAGATTTAATCAGCTGTGGATTGAAAGCGTTTAAAAAAATTTTCACAAAGTTCCAAAAAACAAAGCTTGTATTGTCTGTGTAGGGATAACTATTTATGTAGTATTTACATTGTATTAGGTATTAAAAGTAATCTAGAGATTTAAAGTATATGAAAGGATATGCTTGGGTTATATGCAAACAATGTACCCAGTTTTACATAAGAGACTTGAGCATTTAAAGATTTTGGTATCTGGGCCGGGGACAGTGAGGGTGGTATTGTGGAACCAACCCTCTACAGAGAACCAAAGTTTGTTATCTGAAACCTGACAAATTGATGATAAAGTACATGAGGGAAGAATAAACCTAAGAACAACAAAGAAATTTATATATTGGGAGGGGTAACATCCTACTAAATTCCACAGCATTCAGTTCAGGCGCTCAGTCGTGTCCAACTCTGTGACCCCATGGACTGCAGCACGCCAGGCCTCCCTGTCCGCTAACTCCCGGAGTCCACTCAAACTCATGTCCATTGAGTCGGTGATTCCATCCAACCATCTCATCCTCTGTCATCCCCTTCTCCTCCTGCCCTCAATCTTTCCCAGCATCAGGGTCTTTTCAAACGAGTCAGCTCTTTGCATCAGGTGGCCAAAGTAGGAGTTTCAGCTTCAACATCAGTCCTTCCAATGAACACCAAGAACTGATCTCCTTTAGGATGGACTGGTTGGAACTCTTTGCAGTCCAAGGGACTCTCAAGAGTCTTCTCCAGCACCACAGTTCAAAAGCATCAGTTCTTCGGCGCTCAGCTTTCTTTATAGTCCAGCTCTCACACCCATACCTGACTACTGGAGAAACCATAGCCTTGACTAGACGGACCTTTGTTGGCAAAGTAATGTCTCTGCTTTTGAATATGCTGTCTATGTTGGTCATAAATTTTCTTCCAAGGAGCAAGCGTCTTTTCATGCGTCTTTTAATTTCATGGCTGCAATCACCATCTGCAGTGATTTTAGAGCCCAAAAAAAAGAAACTCAGCCACTATTTCCACTGTTTCCCCATCTATTTGCCATGAAGTGATGGGACCGCGTGCCATGATCTTAGTTTTCTGAATGTTGAGCTTTAAGCCAACTTTTTCACTCTCTTTCACTTTCATCAAGAGGCTCTTGACTTTCTGCTATAAGGGTGGTGTCATCTGTGTATTGAGATTATTGATATTTCTCCCAGCAATCTTGATTCCAGCTTGTGCTTCATCCAGCCCAGCCCTTCTTTCTCATGATGTAATCTGCGTATAAGTTAAATAAGCAGGGTGACAGTATACAGCCTTGACATACTCCTTTTCCTATTTGGAACCAGTCTGTTGTTCCATGTCCAGTTCTAACTGTTGCTTCCTGACCTGCATACGGATTTCTCAAGGGGCAGGTCAGATGGTCGGGTATTCCCATCTCTTTCAGAATTTTCCACAGTTTATTGTGATCCACACAGTCAAAGGCTTTGGCATAGTCAATAAAGCAGAAATAGATGTCTTTCTGGAATTCTCTTGCTTTTTCGATGATCCAGCGGATATTGGCAATTTGATCTCTAGTTCCTATGCCTTTTCTAAATCCAGCTTGAACATCTGGAGGTTCATGGTTCACATATTGCTGAAGCCTGGCTTGGAGAATTTTGAGTATTACTTTACTAGCATGTGAGATGAATGCAGTTGTGCGGTAGTTTGAGCATTCTTTGGCATTGCCTTTCTTTGGGATTGGAATGAAAACTGACCTTTTCCAGTCCTGTGGCCACTGCTGAGATTTCCAAATTTGCTGGCATATTGAGTGCAGCACTTCCACAGCATCATCTTTTAGGATTTGAAATAGCCCAACTGGAATTCCACCACCTCTTCTAGCTTTGTTTGTAGTGATGCTTCCTAAGGCCCACTTGACTTCATATTCCAGGTTGTCTGCCTCTAGGTGAGTGATCACAACATCATGGTTATCTGGGTCATGAAGATCTTTTTTGTACAGTTCTTCTGTGTAATCTTGCCACTTCTTAATATCTTCTGCTTCTGTTAGGTCCATACCATTTCTGTCCTTTATTGAGCCCATCTTTGCATGAAATATTCCCTTGGTATCTCTAATTTTCTTGAAGAGATCTCTAGTCTTTTCCATTCTATTGTTTTCCTCTATTTCTTTGCCCTGATTACTGAGGAAGGCTTTCTTATCTCTCCGTGCTATTCTTTAGAACTCTGCATTCAAATGGGTATATCTTTACTTTTCTCCTTTGCATTTCACTTCTCTTCTTTGCACAGCTATTTGTGAGGCCTCCTTAGACAACCATTTTGCTTTTTTGCATTTCTTTTTCTTGGGGATGGTCTTGATCCCTGTCTCCTGTACAGTGTCACGAACCTCTGTCCATAGTTCATCAGACACTCTATCAGTTCTAGTCCCTTAAATCTATTTGTCACTTCTACTGTATAATCATAAGGAATTTGATTCAGGTCATACATGAATGGTCTAGTGGTTTTCCCTACTTTCTTCAATTTAAGTCTGAATTTGGCAACAAGGAGTTCATGATCTGAGCCTCAGTCAGCTCCTGGTCTTGTTTTTGCTGACTATATAGAACTTCTCCAGCTTTGGCTGCAAAGTATATAACCAACCTGATTTCGGTGTTGGCCATCTGGTGATGTCCATGTGTGGAGTCTTCTTTTGTGTTGTTCGAAGAGGGTGTTTGCTATGACCAGTGCATTCTTTTGGCAAAATTCTATTAGCCTTTGCCCTGCTTATTTCTGTACTCCAAGTTTGCTTGTTACTCCAAGTGTTTCTTGACTTCCTACTTTTTCATTCCAGTCCCCTATAATAAAAAGGATATCTTTTTTTGGGTGTTAGTTCTAGAAGGTCTTGTAGGTCTTCGTAGAACTGTTCAGTTTCTTCAGCCTTACTGGTCGGGGCATAAACTTGAATTACTGTGATATTGAATGAGTTGCCTTAAAAACAAAGACATTAATCAGAGTTAAATTGTAAATAAATGATTGAAAAATATTCAAGCTCACTCATGATTTAAATTCAGAATAAAAGGACAGTGAGGCTATTTTTTGTCTTTGTATTTGGGAAATATTAGGACGATTGATAATACTTAGCATATTTAATACCCAGTATCTGTAAGGATCCATAGGTATTATTACTACGCTCTTAAAGCACATTGCTAGTGAGCATGTAAGTTGGCATAATTCTTTTAGAAAAGTATCTCAGAATGTTTTATGTGTTCATCATCACTGTCTGTGGTTTGAGGGCTTCTCATTGCAGTGGCTTCTTTTGTTGCAGAGCACAGGCTCTAGGCACTTGGGCTTAATAGTTGTGGCACACAGGCTTAGTTGCTCTGCAGCATGTGGGATCTTTCCGGACCAGGGATCAAACCCGTTTCTCCTTCATTGGCTGGTGGTTTCTTTACCACTGAGCCACCATGGAAGCCAGTTTGGAGTCTTACCGTATAGATAAGCCTACTTGTTAATCAGAGATATATGTATGAGGATGTTCATTCATTGCAGTACTGTTTATAATGATAATAAAAGCAATATGGAAAGTTCTCCCAAACATACTGTTATATTAAAACAACATAACACAAAGTAGTGAATATAAACATGGAGAAGAAATCTGATAAGAATCTAGACCAAATTCTTTCAATTATTAGGCTCTTAAAGCACATTGCTAGTGAGCATATAAATGGGCATAATTCTTTTGAAATATTTTGCCAAATTCTAGTTGGTTCAGTTCAGTCGCTCAGTCATGTCCTACCCTTTGCAACCCCATGGACTGCAGCACGCCAGGCTTCCCTGTCCATCACGAACTCCTGGAGCTTGCTCAAACTCATGTCCATTGAGTCAGTGATGCCATCCAACCATCTCATCCTCTGTCGTCCCCTTCTCCTGCCTTCAGTCTTTCCCAGCATCAGGGTCTTTTCCAGTGAGTAGGTTCTTTGCATCAGGTGGCCCGAGTATTGGAGTTTCAGCTTCAGCATGAGTCCTTCCAATGAATATTCAGGACTGACTTCCTTGAGGATTGACTGGTTCGATCTCCTTACAGTCCAAGGGACTCTCAAGAGTCTTCAACACCACAGTTCAAAAGCATCAATTCTTCGGTGCCCAGCTTTCTTTATGATCCAACTCTCACATCCATACATGACTACTGAAAAAACCATAGCTTTGACTGGACGGACCTTTGTCAGCAAAGTAATGTCTCTGCTTTTTAATATGCATCTAGATTGGTCATAGCTTTTCTTCCAAGGAGCGTATAAATTGGCATAATTCTTTGGAAATATTTTGCTAAATTCTAATTGGTAGATTTAAAATTAGGGTGAATTTGCTGGTTCATTTTCAGTTTTTGTGGATTATATAAAATTTTGCTAGTTTGTACCCCAGTGGCAGTATATGAAAGTGTTTTTTTCCTACCTTCCACAAGTACGAGAGTGTCATTGTTTTAATTTGCATATACCTGTCAGGTAGAAATGTTACATCTTTTTCCTTTTGCATCTTTTCACATTTCTAGTTTTTCCTTAGCTATATGAATTTTCAGAAGGCTCACTTAATATGAAGTCTGCTTTAAAGTTTGGTTGGGGTTACTGTTTAGAAGATTCTGAAGGTGAGGCACTCATTGGTTCTTATTTTTCCTGCTAATCTGTAGCTCAGATCCCAGCTTTCTACATGGACACAAGTCATCTATTCAATACCCAACATGCGCGACTGGCTCCACCATCCTTGGCTCAGCAACAAGGCTTCCAACCAGGTCTCTCTCAGGTAAATATCACAGGCTTCTTTCACCCTATCATGTTTATGGTGTAATAGTATTTGGGGGTTCAGTTTAGGACTAGTAATGGATTGAAAAGGAATTTTAGACGTTTACATTTTGTTTTGTTTTCAAAGGGAACTGATACGTAGCATTAATGTTTTGTTTCATGTCTTACATTTTTATTTTCCAAGTGTGTCGCTTGTGTATGTGGTGTTCACATACTGTTTTTACATTGCATTGCAGCCAACTTCAGTTCAGCAGATCCCAATCCCTATTTATGCCCCACTGCAAGGACAGCATCAGGCCCAGCTGAGTTTGGGTGCTGGGCCTGCTGTTTCCCAGGCTCAGGAACTATTCAGTTCTTCACTTCAGCCATACAGGTAAATGCTTTATAATTATGTTTGTGATGATGTTGGAAACAATGTAAATGCTGAACCTTCTTGCCATATCCTGTCTATTCCCTCCTTCCCCCCAAAAGTAAGATGACCTTCTTATAAACTGCATTATATAATTGTTTTGCATGTGTGTCATGAACTTCAGCCTCTGGTAATTTCTGTCAGACTTTATTGAACAAAGTGAAGCTTCAAAGCTTCTTGAAGAAGAGGCTAACAGCAGTCCCATAAAAATTAGAAATCACAGAGAAAAACTGCTTAAGGACCTAAAGGTGTAAGTGCCACCTCGCTGCTAACAACTGTAAATCAGACTTGCTCTGTGTAAGAGCTAAGGCACAGCAGATGATAGCAGTATGTAAGAAGGCAGAGGCCAGGATGGAATGTAATAAAAGCGAGAGAAGTGGAGTGTCTGAAACAGAACAGAAGTAGTAGTGATGAGTATGTTGTCGTATATGAGTATCGTATAGAAGAAACCATTCTTTTGAAAGATTCATCCTGTTATCTTTGCAATTAAGCAAGTAATAAAAACTGATCTTTATCCAACTTAATATATATTACTCAGCCCTTGACATACACTAACTTATTTGGTTTTCCCAAGACCAGATAAAGTAGATTAAGTCATCCCTGTTTGACATTTGAAGAGGTTGTGGGTTTTATTTTGTTTTTATCCTAATGTTACAGTACAAATAAGTGGCAGATCCTGGATTTAACCCAGGTGTCTCTCATCTCCAACTTAATGAGACTGGCAGGGTGGCTGCTGCTAAGTCATTACAGTCGTGTCCGACTTTGTGCGACCCCATAGACGGAAGCCCACCAGGCTCCCCCGCCCCTGGGATTCTCCAGGCAAGAACGCTGGAGTGGGTTGCCATTTCCTTCTCCAGTGCATGAAAGTGAAAATGAAAGGGAAGTCGCTCAGTCGTGTCCGACTCTTAGCGACCCCGTGGACTGCAGCCTACCAGGCTCCTCCATCCATGGGATTTTCCAGGCAAGAGTACGGAGTGGGGTGCCGTTGCCTAAGGGTTGAATAATAGCAGTGATGATGGCATAACTCAGTCATCATCATGGTACATCTGTCATCAGTACTCATGGTAATAGCTCTGAACCATCAAAAAGAAAAATTCCTTTCAGGACATTTAGTGTAAATTAGCTTGCAAAATTAGACATTTTCTTTTGGAAATTTGCTTTCAAGTGATTCAGGTAGAATTTCCATACTTTATAGGTTAAAATTGGCATTGATTGATATAGCTCATTTCTACAGATCATGTTTCATTCCTAAAGAAGGTGGTCTCAGCTAGTCACACTTTCTCAAAGGAGCAGAATTATTGGTAAACTTAATAAATGGGGCTCTCACTTTTGTTTTTTATTAAAGATTTTTCAGTAGCATTGAGTACATCTGTATAATTAATACTAATTAATTAATTCTGATATTACTCTTGTCATTTAGTTTGGTTATTCCAAAAAATTCTCAGTACAAGTAAAATTATTACCCTAAATATAACTATAGGCAGTCTCTTTCATGTTGTTAAATTTGAGATTATATTGAAATTTGTAGTAAAACTTAAAAGTTGAGTAGAGGGACTTCCAGTGGTTAAGACTCTGCACTCAACAGCAAACAAAAAACCAAACTCCACAAATGTAAAAATCCAGAAAATGTATATATTTATAAAAAAAACTTTAGTAGATTTAGAAATAGCAAATAGATTTAATCTCAAAACCAATCTCCTTTTAATTGGCTGTTTGAAACACTGTTGAAAAGTTTGCTACCTTTGAGCTGTGTTAAACCGAGTTCAGTAATTAGTAATGTCTTCAATAGTCATGGGAGATGAATTTGCAATGCACCGACATTCTGTAACCCCCATTTTAACAATTGCCCTTGGAAGATGAACTTTTTAAGTATATATATGTTATATGTAACGTGTGTGTGTGTATGTATGTAAATGTCTATGTAATTGTGACAAATGGCTACCTGAAAGGCACCAGTTTCGACTTTGAAAGTAGTTGTTTGTATCCCTTCCACATCATTCTGCTGTTTCATGTTCTGAACCTAATTAGCATAGTATTTATTAACAGGGAATCATTGGCGTTAATTTCTGCCAAGATGGTATAGTTTTAACTGTATACTGATGTTTTCACATTTTATGTTTGAAGCATTATAAGTAGATGTTGTAAAAATTAGTTGTGTCCCTAGAAAGGTGTTCCTGCTTAATGGGTTTTGTTCCTGCCTCCATCCCAGAAATAATAGGGCAGTCTGGGGTTATATTTCAGCATTGTATGTTTTTAAAAACCCTTCAAATATGCGATACAGTATTATTAACTATAGGCACCATGTTGTACATTACATCCCCTTTATAAGGGAGTCATATACCCTTTGGCCATAATACTGTTTTGCATATTTGAACATTGCTAAGAGAATAGATCTTAAAAAGTTTCTCATCACAAAAAAAAATGTGTAACTATGTGTAGTGACTAATGTTAACTAGACTCATTGTGGTGGTTATTTTGCATATGTATGAATACCGAATCATTCCATTGTACACCTGAAACTAGTCTAATGTTATGAGTCCATTATGCTTCAATTAACAAAATGGAATTTTGTGGGTGCTCCTGTTGTTAACTGCTACTCTGCTTTATTCCATAGAGGTCTTGAAATATATGTACTACATGTTTATATATGTATACTATGTATATATTATCTGTAATGAAATACAGATATTAAAAATCAGAGCTGTTGGTTCTATAAATTCAAATAGACTGGTAATACCAAAGACAACAACAACAGATTTGGTTCTGAGCTTACTAATGAACACAGGAAAATAGAATTATTCTCATTGTTAAAGAGAAGAAAATCTTAGCATTTTCTCAGCAAGAGTAATAATAAGTCTTTTCCCAGAAGTTTAACGTGCAGAGCTCTACTGTATGTAGGGCTCAATAAGTCTTGAAACAAGTGCTTTAGACACTGTATTCTCTACCTCTTTAGTTACGCTAAGTAGAGTATTTGGTCATTTGAGATACTCATTCTTAAGAGTTCGGATTAAAACATGCCTTTCTCTTTAATACTTCCGTAGATCTCAGCCAGCCTTTATGCAAAGCAGTCTGTCCCAGCCATCTATGGTCCTTTCTGGTACTGCCATCCACAACTTTCCAGCTGTCCAACACCAGGAACTTGCCAAAGCACAGTCAGGTCTGGCCTTCCAACAAACTTCAAATACTCAACCTATTCCCATATTGTATGAACATCAGCTGGGTCAGGCATCAGGACTAGGAGGTTCTCAACTGATCGATACACATCTTCTCCAGGTAAGGCAAGAGCTAGAATCACGCACTGTTTTTGTATTCCTATTCAGCAAATTATTTAAGAAAGAGTTTTGGGGAAAAAAAAAATGTTAAAAGACACAATGAAAAAATAAGATCTTCCTTTCTGTCTAATGCTAATCAGATTCTTTGAGATTACTTTGAAGTTGTAACCTTTGATCCTGAATTGGAAAGTATTTCAATCTACTTCTTACAAAATATTTTCTAGGCTAGAGCGAATCTTACCCAGGCTTCAAATCTTTATTCTGGACAAGTACAACAGCCTGGTCAGACAAATTTTTATAACACTGCCCAGTCACCAAGTGCTCTCCAGCAGGTAAACTATGGCATGGTAAATTTCCTCAATTTTCTTTATTATTATTGTTGTTGCTGTTGCTTTTGTTGTTGTTGGGGGATTAAAATAGAACCAAGATGGGGAGATGGTCCAGTGGCCTCAGAGTTTTTTCCTGAGGAATTTAGGAATTCTCTGGGGTCCACTGGTAGTGGGACATGTTTCAGTCTTACACCACCCCTCTTCTCACCCTCACTTCCCATAAAATCAGTAATGCTCTTTACCTCTTTTTAAAGAGGACTTCTTTTTATTTGTTTATTAATAAATATTTATTTTGTATCAGTTGCAGCACACAAGGTCTTTTTTGTGGCATACAAGATCTGTAGTTTGGCATGTAAGATCTAGTTCCCTGACCAGGTGTCAAACCTAGGCCCCCTGCATTGGGAGCATGGAGTCTTAGCCACTGGTTCACCAGAGAAGTCCCTAAAATGGATTTTTATATAATCAATTATTTTAACAAAAGAGTCCACAAGTCTTGTGGACACAATGGAAAGTCCACAATGGAAAACTATTGTCCAGTACATGCAGTTACATCTAAGTGTGATAAATGTTTTACCCATCCATGCTAGAGGTGAAGGAAGACCCTGAAGACCACCCACACCAGTTAATATAATACATAGGACTGTGTAGCAGAGTATGATAGAGTAAAAATAACAAAAAAATTTCTTAAGTATATGAATGTAATAATAATTTTCAGTGAAATGTATATGTTTATGAAACTGCCTTCTGACAATCTCATAAATCAGCTTACTCTTTAAAAAGTTGGTGGAGGGCTGGAGGAGAGAGGCAAGCCGTTAGTCATCTTCTCATAGCTATTTTTGGTGGATATTTTAGGGGGTGAAAATTAAGAAAATATCACCGTATTGACATTCAAATTAAATACTATTTGTATGACACCGGAAAGATTTTTTTTTGGTCAAAGCTCATTTTGACCACACCTTTAAAATAATATAAAAAATATCTATTGTAAAAATGAAAGTTGTAACTACTTTCTTAAAGTGTATGTTCATGATTTTATTGTATTCTGGGGTTATTAAGACATACTGTGGATTCAAAGACAGTCATAATTATTTCATACAGAGTTTCTCTACTGCTAATCTGTTTTATTGTTGCACATTTAATAAAAGAATGGAGGTAGTCACTAATCAAGATATTTACATGTGAAATATATTAATAGATTGAAGTATTCTGTTTAAAATCTTACTCAGAAGTATTTGAAGAGTCATGTATATAGTTAAAGGGATATACATACAACAGATTAAGCAAATTGCTACAGTTTCTGTTTGCTTATTTTCTAGGTTACAGTACCTTTACCAGCATCCCAACTTTCTTTGCCTAATTTTGGATCTACAGGGCAGCCTTTAATTGCTCTGCCTCAGACTCTTCAGCCCCCATTACAGCATACTGCCCCACAAGCACAGGCCCAGAGCATGAGTCGTACTGCACAAGTAAGCCAGCCTTTCAGGGGATTGATCCCTGCTGGAACACAGCATAGCATGATCGCAACCACAGGAAAAGTAAGTGAAGAGAAATGTATGCAGTTTTTTTGAGAATTTAAGGCCATGAGTTTAGATTTATGTATCTGTATAGTCTATAAAAATCAAGCTTCTTTCACTCCCCCAAAAATGTCAGGCTCAGTATACTTATTTTTTAATCCACTTACTATTAATGTGTTTAGGCCCTCTGTCTTTACCTTATAACAAAGAAATCATAAAATCTTGTTCTAAGGTTCTTTGCTCTATGCCAGATGAAATTATAGATAAAATACTAAACACAGCACTTTAATTTATGGAATTGCAAAAATGTTAAGTTTACTTTATGCTCTTCCTCAGATGTCTGAAATGGAACTAAAAGCCTTTGGAAGTGGCATTGATATAAAACCAGGCACTCCTCCAATCAGTGGCAGAAGCACCACACCAACATCTAGTCCTTTCCGGTAAAATGGGCATTTAAATTTGCTTATAGAATTTCCAAATAGCTGAGTAGCATGTTTCTGTCAGATACTTAATATGTCACTTTTCCTATAATAAGTATAAGACATTCTCATACTTTTACCCACAGTGTTAAACTATTATTTAAGCTTAACTATAATAAGAATGTATTTGTTATACTCTGTTTTAAGGGGGAAAAAAATTTAACCCTGGGAAAATCAAGCTAGTATGCTTTCTCACATCTGCACTTCCATTCCCAGCATAATGTTTGGTATCTCCAGTAAATTTTCATCAACTACCAAGTATGATGAATCTACCAAAAGCCATGTCTCTAAAAACTAACAGCATTACTTACATGGCACTACTGTTACTGACCAGTGATGGCTTCTCTCCAAGGGCTACTTCCACAAGTCCGAACAGCCAGTCCAGCAAAATGAACAGCATTGTCTATCAGAAGCAGTTCCAGTCAGCCCCTGCCACTGTGAGAATGGCACAACCATTTCCTACACAGTTTGCACCCCAGGTGGGCAGATACAAATGAGAAATGAGTATTACTTACTTGCGAGTGATTGCTAATCTGGCTAATTCTCTGATTTTATAATCCTGCCATATTATAACCAGTTTAGAAACAGCTTTTAGTAAATTTATGACATTCAAATATATTCTGTACAATTTTTAGCTAGACACAAGTAGTAACCATATAGTTCTAAAGCAGACAATTGAAATATAGTCAAAAGATTCCCCACACAGCTCTAAAAATTTATTTCAGTCCCAAACCTTTTATCTTTTGAAGAAGCTGACTTTTCAGAGAAGGGTCCCAGTGCTTAACATTTTCTAGTTTAAAAGTTGGGGAGGGGGGTTTGGTTTTTGTTTTCTAAAGGTAACTATATGCAATTGATACAGAAATTCTAAAAGACATTCTAATATATGTGTAAACATGTTGGCTTCTCTTCCCTTCGCTAATCCTATGGAAGGACTAAAGTTGATAAGAACTCTCATATATTTGTTGATTAGTAGTATTTTCATTTATCTTCAGATTATAGTTGGTATATGTGCCTTTTCTGCAATTATATCTTTTTAAAAAGATATCCTATTTAATAGCTTTTCTATTTCCCCTTCAGAATTTGTAGCTGAAATGCTAGAACCAACTGAAGTGCCATAGCTTGCTTTGCCTAATTTTTGTCAGATTCTCCAAGCATGGAGAATGTTTCTTCTTGGTCCTGTAATAGAATGGCACAAACCCATACACTTCCTTTCACTGGCAGAATGGGCACAGATTTACTCTGGTATAAGCCAACCTAGTCTAGTTGGCAATTTTTTTTTTTTTAACAGTTCAATGTTGTATGTTTTGTTTTTTTCACTCAGATTCTCTCTCAACCTAACCTGGTCCCTCCATTGGTAAGAGCCCCACATACTAACACCTTCCCAGCGCCTGTTCAGAGGCCACCAATGGCACTGGCCAGTCAGATGCCTCCTCCGCTGACCACAGGCCTCATGAGCCATGCTCGTTTGCCACATGTAGCCAGGGGTCCTTGTGGATCACTATCTGGAGTCAGAGGTAATCAGGCCCAGGCTGCGTTGAAGGCTGAACAAGACATGAAGGTTAGTACAGTGTTAACAGCCAACAGAGCACGAATCTGTCTCTGAACCATGTCTTACGATGCCTCTGGACCCGTAACTGCCTATCCAGGCATTCATTGTCTTAGCAGACTTGACCACACTAACTACTTTTGTTCATCACCACCTCCTTTTTTTAATTTAATTTTTTTTCTTCCTACTCCCCCCACCCCACACACACACACACACACACACACACTTTTCTTTTTCTTTTTTATGTTTTTATTTTTTGTTTGTTTCTTATTTTTGCAATTATAGTCAGCAAACAAGTTAACGTTTTAAACTCTGTGGCCAAATGAATTGTTTATAGAATAAATGTTTGAGATCTGAGTTTAGCTGGTATATTTTTTGGGAAGAGCAAATAAGTAATATGAATTATTACAGGCTTCCCCATTTTCTTTCTTTTTGGTTTTTCTTCCCTTCCCACCCCCACCCCCATCCCAAGATATAAATCATTGTTATGTGAAACCTCTGGAATGGGTAAGGCATGTTATCTTGATTTTTCTTCCTTCATGAGTCATCCAAGCATCCAAGTATAGTTTTCTTCTCAAACTGGTTTCATATCTTTTTTTTTTTTTTTGCCTGCCATTTGAGGCATCCGTATTCCACAACTGATTGTGTAGTTGTAGATGAAGAACTCAAAAAGCACTTTGGGATCCTTCATGATAAAAGGCACTGATAAACATGAGGTTTGCTAAACGCAGAAGGGTGCCTTGAGGAGTCTGTGTGGGGACAGTTCTTGCAGCATAAACTTAACCTGTCTGCCAGTACAGATAGCTGAATAATTTATTTCTGTTTCTATATTTACTTAGACTTGACTTTTAAAGTCTTAGTACTTCTGCCAATTTTGTCAGTATATATATCAGGCAAGATGAGAACAAAAAAAAGCTTACCGCTTTCAAATGGGAAATGTCCATAGTCACACTTTATTCTGAATTAGAAATATGTTTAGGACAATCCTGTTAGAAAATTCAGTTGATTCAGTAAAGTTTCTTTCTGGGTTGATGTCCCTTGTTTGTGATCCTGAATAATCAAATTTAAAGATTGCCCTGAAGTGAAACACTTGTTGAATGTTATCTGCTTTTATTAAGGCTGCGTACCTAGGATTTCCATCCATTTGTAACTATTAAAAATACTATATGTGTAGAAATCTTTGGAAACCATTTGGCCTTGGTTTCCAGTTCTATTGCCTCCTTGCCACTTGATTTTCCTACATCCGCATGTTGGAAATTACATTAGAGCTTAATAATGGGGTGGAAAAGGATACAGATGTCATGAAATTGCTTCAGATCTTTGAATAGTACAGGTTACCTGTAGAACATGAAGAGCTTTTGTTATATGCAAGAGGTGTAGAAACTTTAGTCTTAATTGTGTATGTTATGGTGGTATAATTTACAGATTGACGTAAGTATATTCTTTGGGGGCACAGCGTCAATAAAACTAGGAAATTATTTTACCAGCTCAGAATGTGGTAGGAGCTATCAGAACTTAGTGATCAAGTGAAGTTGTAGTTACTAATTTCTGATGCTCTTCCCCTGCAGAAGAGAGCTGTGGGAAGAGGACTCAGCCACAAGACATTTGGTCCTAGGTGTTGGTAATGCCACAATATAAGTGCTTCCTTTTCATTTTATTGTAGACCACATATTGATAAATAGAAGTTTTAAGTATTACATATGTATGTTTTCAAATTTGCAAGCAGGCTCCCTAAATAAAATTTGATATCAATAAGTTTTTTACAGAAAAGATACAAACCAACAGCAATTTATATTTTATTGTTTTTTTACAAGGGCAAACTTTGGAAAGATGGTGGGAGGTGGTCCTATTCTTTTCAGTTTTTGTTTTGTTTTGTTTTTGTTTTGAATCACATGGAATGTTCTCAAAAATAGGAAGAAATCTATCCATTAAAAGCTGACAGATCAATGAGGTACTTTGGGGCCAAACCAACGTGGGGAAAACTGATTTGTGATTGGTAAAAAGATTTGAACTGAGATTGATTGACAGGCTTTGGTTATACTGCAGCATTTTCAGTTGTTGTTTCTCATTTTTTAAGGCAAAGCAGAGAGCAGAGGTTCTTCAGTCCACGCAACGGTTCTTCTCTGAACAGCAACAGAACAAACAGATAGGAGGCAAAGCCCAGAAAGTGGACAGTGACTCAAGTAAACCTCCTGAAACCCTGACCGACCCTCCTGGTGTCTGTCAGGAAAAAGTAGAAGAAAAGCCACCCCCTGCACCCACCATAGCCACCAAACCTATTAGAACTGGACCAATCAAACCTCAGGCGATCAAAACCGAAGAAACAAAATCTTAAAGGCTGTGGGTTATTGCAGGGGGAAGGGGAAGGGAGAGGGGAAAGAGGGAGAATGAAGTTAGACAATGTCATCAGCCAAAGGGGCAAAGTGGTCTCTGACAGTATCCCGTCCAGAGCCTGGAGGTGCACAAGGGACATAGGAGCAATTTACACTGACACGCAGCTGCTGCACCCGTAAATGAGGCTTTGCCAGCTTGCACCTACTGTATAACATGCACTCTGTTGACGGCCATGCATCTTCAGTCAGAATTTGTATGTGAATACGTGCACACATTCCTGAGTGCATATAATGTAGAACTAAAATCCTTATGGTTAGATGAAACACCAGAAATATGAGGGAAATAACACCACAGAGGAATAGCTCAGCCTGAACAAAGTGATGGTCCCAGCTAAGACATCAGATGTGGTTTCTGTGCTCCCTCATGTTCTTGGAATATGGTTAGAGCATTTATGGGCTTGGTGGTGAAGAACAGAAGATAACTGGTGCTGGATAGAGGAGCCTTATTTTTTATTATGGCAGCTTGCTATTTTTGTAACATGGTGATTGAGTTGAACACAATCAAAGTACAGTAACTGATCTCCCCTTCTTCCTGGATGAGTGAGCAGATGATGAAATACTGACGTCAACATCCTTGAACATACCCAAGTGGGCAGTGTTTGGCTACTGTTTGAAATGATGCTGTGTTTTGGTTGTGGCCCAAAGCTTTGAAGTGCTACTTGGCATCTCCTTTCTTCCGTGAAGCTCTTAACCATTCAGACATGACGGAGTTGGTCAAATACTACTTAGGTTGAGTCCTGCTTGCCTCTCCTCAGTCATCTTTGTATGAATCCAATGGTTGGTTTTTGTTTATTTTTTTAAACGGTTTTTAGCTGATGTTCATGAAGAGCAGTGAGTACCTAGAACTATGCCAATGAAGAAAGGAAATCCTATCTAAGAAGGTGCATTTCTGTACCAGAGCTGTGTCATAACCATCCTTTGGGCCCTCTGCTGGAAAGTAGAATCAAGTCTCAAATAATGCCTTTTTAATTATATCCTTTAGTATTATAGATGTAGGACAGTACTGTATCATACCTCTGTGAATGTAAAATATCTTGTACCTGCTTTATGATATGTAGTAGTGACTGTGCTTTATCAGATCTGTTTTTAATGACGTTATTCTAGAATGTTTTCTTTCCAGATGATGATTGAGAAACGTAATTAAAAAATGGTGCCAGGTACCACAACAGTAACAGAACTTAGCTGTTTTCTGAGGTTTTGTTTTTTTACTTTTTTTTTTTTTTAATGGAGTGTGCTGGATGTCTCTATAATTTTGTTCAGATGACTGCAGAACTTGGAAAAGCTGTTGCTGCTATTGATGCATAACATACTGCTATTGGTCTTTTTATATAAATAAATAAATCTATATATATATATACATATATATATATAATTTGAATTTTTGGAAACTTTAGCTGTGCTGTCAACTTTGGAAAAAGTATCCCAGTTGTACCGTGTTGGGTTGGCATTGTACAGAAATTAACAGCCATATTGGTCTAGAAACGTTAAACATAATTTTTTCCATTTGTACAGGGGTAACACACTGTATTAAATATGTAAGGTCTTATCTACATGGGTTTGATTACAGAAACTAATAAAGTATTCTCTAAATAATGAGTCTTGGAGCTTCCTATCCATTCCTAAAATCTGAAGTAAGAGTACATTATGCTCTAGGGGGAAAAAATGCCACCCCAAAACTTGATTTCTGACTTTGAAGAACTATAAAGCTTATTCAGTCAAAGTAAAGACTGTCTTTTGAGGATAGTATGTATGGCCCCTGTTCTCGAGGTAGCCATGTTCATTTGAAAACAGTCTGTCAAGGAAGAGGAGAGTCGTCTTTCTTGGTGTTGTAAACTGCTGAATGTAGACAATAGAATCACCATTCTTCTGGCTGGAAATGGAGGGACCCAAAATAAATCTTAGTAAAGCTTGGGCAAGACTCACTAATTTACTCCATATTCCAACATAGAATTACTCCAAAGAATTATTGTCAAAAACACACACATTTCCCTGGACAGAGAAATATCAAAGGAGAAGGATATTTTACATGAACTAGAGTTTAAGCAAGAGATGAGGCTTTGATATAATTTAGTCAGTTGATCAAGTACATATATTTGTCATGTGCTGGGAATGTAGAAGACGGTTCTTACCTGAGTGTAGTCTAGTGGTGGCTTGAAGTCTTGCAGGTTGCCGTCACTGATACCTGACCTCTATTTCCTGGGACCATTTTCCAGTCACTCTGTCTTCCCCCTGATCCTACTGCTTAACTTGATTGTATGATTAAAACCTAAAATTGTTTGGGTAATACTAATTGATTTATTGACACGCTAGCTAATAAGTAGATTTATATGTAAATTTTGGTCTTAGCTGGTTTCTGAGCAAAAAAAGCAAAGTCAACAATTTATTCACCTGAAATGAAAAGGGAGCTCCCAAATAAATGCATTAGTATTCAGTGGAGAATTAAAGGAAGGAAGTTTCATTAATCAGGCTTGAGATTCCAGATGAGAAAGTCCTAGGTTCAAGGATGATGTAGAGGGACAGAAAGAGGATGGATCAATGTATTCTTTCTCTTTTTTTACCAAGAGATGTGCTCAGTTGTGTCCAACTATTTGTGGCCTCATGGGAACTGTAGCCTACTAGGATCCCCTGTCCAGGGGATTCTCCAGGCAAGAATACTGGAGTGAGTTGCCATTTCCTACTACAAGGGATCTTCCCAACGCAAGAATCAAAACCACTTTCCACATCTCCTGCATTGGCTGGTGGGTTCTTGATACCACTTAAACCACCTGGGAAGCCCTTGCCAATAGGGGGTGTTCAATTTCAAGTCTCGGGGGGAAAACAACTACTCATAGATATTACCAACTTTCCTTCCTCAGCAGCCCAGAATGACGTGGTTCAGGTGCTGCTTTTTTTTTTTAAACCTTCCTGCCAAAGGTACATTAGGTATAATTAAGGAGAATAGAATGGCCAAGTAGGCCTCCCACACAAAGCAGTCACTTTCTTAACCGCAGGGAAAGGCACATGGGTACTCATATGTATTCCAGGAACATCCAAAAAAAGCACCAAGGCAGAAGTCACGATCTTTTTATAACTTGGTAGTGTTGTTCAGTCAGTAAGTCATGTCCAACTCTGTGACCATATGCACCGCAGCACGCCAGACTTCACTGTCCTTCACTATCCTTGGAGTTGCTCAAACTCCTATTCATTGAGTTGGTGATGCCATCCAACCATCTCATCCTCTTGTCACCCACTTCTGCCTTCAATCTTTGTCAACTCAGGATCTTTCCCAATGAGTCAGCTCTTCCCATCAGGTGGTGAACGTATTGGAGTGTCATCATCAATGCTTTCAATGAATATTCAGGACTGATCTCCTTTAGTATTGACTAGTTTGATGTCCTTGCTGTCCAAGGGACTCTCAAGCACCACAATTTGAAAGCATCAATTTGGTGCTCAGCCTCCTTTATGGTCCAACTCTTAAATCCATACAAGACTACTGGGAAAACCATAGCTTTGATTATAGGATCTTTGTCGGCAAAGTGATGTCTCTGCTTTATAATACACTATCTAGGTTTATCATAGCTTTTCTTCCAAGAAACAAGCCTCTTTTAATTTCATGGCTGCAGTCACCGTCTGCAGTGATTTTGTAAGCCCAGGAAAATAAAGTCTGCCACTGTTGCCATTTTTCCCCCATTTATTTGCCATGAAGTGATGGGACCAGATGCTATGATTTTTGTTTTTTGAATGTTGAGTTTTAAACCAGCTTTTTCACTCGCCTCTTTTACCTTCATCAAGAGGGTCTTTAATTCCTCTTCACTTTCTGCCATTAGGATAGAATCTGCAATATTTTGGCCACCTGACGTGAAGAACTGATTCATTGGAAAAGACCCTAATGCTGGGAAAGATTAAAGGCAGTAGGGGAAGGGGACGATAGAGGATGAGATGGTTGGATGGCATCACCGACTGGATGGACATGAGTTTGAGCAAGTTCCAGGAGTTGGTGATGGACAGGGAAGACTGGTATGCTGCAGTCCATGGGGTCGCAAAGAGAGCCATGACTGAGTGACTGAACTGATCTGCATATCTGAGGTTGTTGATACTTGTCCCAGCAGTCTTGATTCCAGTTTGTGCTTCAGCCAGCCAGACATTTTGCATGATGTTCTCTGCATTTAAGTTAAATAAGCAGGGTGACAATATACAGCCTTGACGTACTCCTTTCCCACTTTTGAACCAGTCTGTTCCATGTTTGGTTCTAACTGTTGCTTCTTGACCTGCATACAAGTTTCTCAGGAGGTAAGTAAGGTGATCTGATATTCCCATCTCTTTAGGAACTTTCCAGTTTGTTGTGATCCACACAAAGGCTTTAGGGTAGTCAATGAAGCAGAAGTAGATGTTTTTCTGGAATTTTCTTTTTGTATGATCCAACAGATGTTGGCAATTTGATCTCTAGTTTCTCTGCCTTTTCTAAATCCGGCTTGAACATCTGGAAGTTCTCGGTTCACATACTGTTGAAGCCTGGCTTGGAGAATTTTGAGCATTACTTTGCTAGCGTGTGAGATGAGTACAATTGTGAGGTAGTTTGAACATCCTTTGGCATTGCCTTTCTTTGGAATTGGAATGAAAACCAACCTCAGTCTTGTGGCCATTGCTGAGTTTTCCAAATTTGCTGGCATATTGAGTGAAGAACTTTAACATCATCTTTTAGAACTTGAAATAGCTCAGCTGGAATTTCATCACCTCTACTAGCTTTGGTCGTAGTAATGTTTCTTAAGGCCTGCTTGACTTCACACTCCAGGAAGTGTGTGTGTGTGGACTTCACACTCCACACACTCTAGGTAAGTGATCACACCATCATGGTTATCCAGGTCATTAAGACCTTTTTTGTACAGTTCTGTATATTCTTTACATCTCTTCTTACTCTCTTCTGTTAGATCCTTGCCATTTCTGTGATTTATTGTGCCCGTCTTTGCAAGAAATGTTCCCTTGGTATCTGTAATTTTCTTGAAGAGCTCTGTAGTCTTTCCCATTCTGTTGTTTTCCTCTGTTTCTCTGCATTGTTCACCTAAGGAGGCTTTCTTATCTCTCTGTGCTATTCTTTGGAACTCGGCCTTCCCCTTCTTTGTTTTTCTCTTCTCAGCTATTTGCAAAGCTGGGAGATACCCTTGGTCTATGTTCCACACGACTAAGGGAGCCTAAGAGAAGTTTCAGTGCCCTTGTTGTAAAGTTAGTAATAATATTGATAGTTGTACATTTTTCTATTATGTTACAGAGAATACATATTCTCGTGTTCTGTTTTGTGAGTGGGAAACTGTAGTCATGGAATTTGTGAGGAAAAGCTTACATTCGTGGTAGTACATGAGGGGCAGTATACATATATATTCATATTCATCCTGGGTTTTATATATATATACACACACACATACACATATATACGGATATGTTTATATAGACATGCATTTAAATAGTTAAGACCAAAACAGGGCTAAATTAGGGATTTTTGCAAATACTTTCTTGATCCTCACAACTGCCCTGGGAGAGAGTATTGCTTCTTTATTGTAACTGCAATATACTTGATTTATAGTGTTAATTTCTGCAATACAGCAAAGTGATTCAGTTATACACATATGTATTATTTTCCATTATGTTTTATCAGAGGATATTGAATATAGTTTCATATGCTATACAATAGGACTTCATTGTTTATCCATTCTTTATATTATACAATGGTTTGTATCTGCTAACCCCAAACTCCAGACCCCTCTTTCCCCATCCTCCTCCCCCTTGGCAACCACAGTCTGTTCTCTGTGTCTGTGAGTCTGTTTCATAGACAGTTCATTTGTATCATATCTGAGATTAGAGTGTTATATGGTATTTATCTTTGTCTGACTGACTTAGTGTGGCCATCTCTGTCCATCCGTGTTGTTGCAGATGGCATTATTTCATTCTTCTCTGTGGCTAAGTAGTATTCCATTGTGTGTGTGTGTGTGTGTGTGTGTGTGTGTGTGTGTGTGTGTGTGTGTGCACACGTGCACACACGCATCCGTCTTTATCCTTCCCCTGTCGGTGGGCCTTTAGGTTGCTTCCATGTCTTGGTTATTATGAATAGTGATGCTATGAATATTACTCCTCTTACAGGTAGAAAAACCTAGCCTCATAAAAGCTAAAATTACTTGCTCAGTATCATTTGGCTCAAAACTGAGAGTCCTGAAATCAATCAACCACTTTTATTTGAAAGCCAAAGCACCTGCCTCCTCAGCAGAAGTGCTGAGTCATCAGGAAGGAGGGGAAATCAGTCATCATGCTGCTGGGAGGAGGGGAGGACATGAATTAGTTTTTAGAATGTCAATAGGTAACAGGTTGAGATGTCTTGCTTTCTGGCCTCTGTGCTTCCTCATTGCACATGTGGCTGAAGTCCCTTCCCCTGTTCTGCATTCAAGACCCGTCTCCTCCCTGCAACATCTTGGGGATTTCTCATCAAGGTCACAGGGAACACCTGTGTCAGCTGTTACCTTCGAAGGGCACGAATCAATCTACCAACACAAGCTGAGAAAGATTGACTACAAGAGGATAAAAAGGCCCAGGAGGCAGTTGGCAGCAGTGAGCTGGTTTGGGCCTTTTCCTTCATGGAGGCTGTGGAGTAACTGATGTATGAACAGTCTGTGCAGAATAAGGGTGTTTCTTTAAAGACCATGAGCTGAGGTGTGGAAGGGGTCATATCCTAAGTTGATCTGACATCAAAGGTGAGTCTCTTGGGCTTCCTCCTGAGAACAGACTTTTGCAGACGGAACGTCAGGCTGGTGAGTTCAGGCCCTTGCAACTCCTCTTCTGAGAACAGCCATGTCACCTCAAGAGTGTGACCGGGTGTCCAGGAATGGAGATTCACTTCTTATTCCTTTGGAAATGACTTGGCACCGAGGCAGAACTGGAGAGTCGCCGGGCTCTGCAGTGGCGTCTTTGAAGCCAGACTGACCTTAGGTTCGGACTGTAGCTCTGTGCCCTGGGGGAAGCTGCCTAACTGCTCTGTTGCTGTTTCCTCATCAAGCGCTTCAGTAGGGATCATAATAACTTACATTGCAGTTACTGTGGTTATCAAATAAGATACTGTAAAAGGATATCCCACAATGTCTGACTGTTAAGAGCTCCCACTGCTGCTGCTTCTCTTCTCAGTATCAAGCCTCCAGTGCCTTTGAACAAGTAGCCTTGTCAACCCCGTGTCCCTTGTTTTTCCGGCTGTGCTGGGCCCTCGTCGCTGAGTGGGCTGCTCGTTGCAGTGGCTTCTCTCGTTGCGGAGCACCGCCTCTAGGGTTCGACAGCTTCAGTAGTTGTGGTGCATAAACTTAGTTGCTCCGTGGTATGTGGGATGTTCCCGGATCAGGGATCAAACCCGTGTCTCCTGCATTGGCAGGCGGATTCTTTGCCACTGAGTCCCAGAGAAGCCCCCTCTTCCTGTTCTTAGAAGTGTTCCAGGAAGAGGGCTCTGTGTGCCTCAGTGATGCCAAACAGCCCTGTGAAGGAAGGGCTGTGAGGGAGTGGTGCTCGCTACAGGGGAAGCAGCCAGGACAAGGCCCAGCTGTGCAACCCCGGGAAAGACAGTTTACCTCTCTGGGCCTCTGTTTCCTCAGCTGTTCCCTTGGGGGAGCCATAGCTGCCCTCGGTTTCCATATCACCAGGTTGGGGTAATAATACCGGCTGTATCTAATTGTGGGGAGGCCTGGCTCTTCCCCAGGGCAGGCATTGAAATGAGAAGATGTCTGCCTCAGGACAGGGGTGGGGCAGGGAGTGGGAGAGGGGTGGGCTGTGGAGGAACCCACTGAGAAAACAGGCAGGGAGAGTCCTCTGCAAACCCTGCCATGCTGGACCCAGACACAGCTGTTTTGATCCCTGAAGCAGGTTTGCTGGTGCTTTTGTTTTAGATTCACAGGTGTCAGTGAATCTCAACCCTCTGAGTGCAAAGCCATGGCTGGGAAAGGCTCCACGGGCTACAGCATTAACCTCCCCTACAGAGACCTGGCCTCCGAGGTGATGAGGCGCAGGATCACCATGACCAGGAGGTACTCCTGGGATCTGTGGTGGGGGCTGGGATGGGGCACACATGCTGATGCACGCCAAAGGCCAAGGACTGCTTCTAGATTCAGGTTTATGTAAAGGCATCCATCTATTGCAGCAGGGCAGAATTTATGGATGAGAAAACACGTTGTCACCCACAGTGGGAAGCAGACCTGTGTCACGTGGTCCTTCAGTAGACAATGATAAGGGTACTGGGATTGACTTCAGATCAGTGGCTCTTGACTGAGGGGTGAGGATCACTTTGACAACAACTTTGAAGTTTTGATGTGCCCTCACAATATAAAAATGTATGTTGCTGCAAGATTTGGGGACAGCATGGATGCCAAGAAGCTCTTTCTCTCTCCCAAGTAGATGGTCAGCTCCCTGTAAGGCAAGAACTATTTGTCTCCTTCACCACTCTATGCCTGATGCTCAGGACTGGGCTAGCACGCCCTTAGATAGGAGAGACCTCAGCAGGTTGTCTGGCCCACAGAAGAGAGTTTGCCTGCCTTGAAGTAGCTAGCTGCCTGAGCTGCATGTTGGAGTTCTCAAAAAGTCCACCATCTGACAACCTTCCCTGGATGGTATGGTCAGTGGATAAAATACAGGATGCCTAGTTAAATTTGAATTTTAGGTGAACAACAGAAGGAGTTTTTTGGGTCTAACTTAATCTGTGTGATTTGTGATATATTTACAGTAAAAGAGAACTCCCAGGTGACTCAGTGGTAAAGAATCCTCCTGCCAATGGAGGAGACACGGGTTTGATTCCTGGGTTAGAAAGATCCCCTGGAGGAGGAAATGGCAACCCACTCCAGTATTCTTGCCTGGGAAATCTCGCGGACGGAGAAGCCTGGTGGGCTACAGTCCATGGGGTCACAAAGAGTTGGACACAACTGAGCACACACATAAATACAGTAAAAAATGTTAGTTGTTTATTTGAAATTTACTTGGACAACCTACGTTTTACTTTGCTAAATCTGGCAAGCCTACAATATCCACAGTAGGCTGTTCTGTCTCCTCTCTGGTCTGAAATCCCCAGATCCAGTAGGATGCCCAAGACATCTCATATATAAAGGTTCATAACAAAAACTTTAGGACTCCAATTTCTATGAAAACTGAGCTCTTTTGAAGTTAATGTTTGACTTGACTTGATGCTGTACCTTCGCTGTGTGTTAGGAGGTCATGTGTAGATTCCGATGGAAGGATGGGAGATAAAAAGCTGGAGGAAGTCCAGCACTATTGGCCTGCTTCACTCACTTGCAGCACATGCTAGCATGTTGCAATTTGGGTGTTTCTGTGATTTTAAAGTTATAGCATCTAGTCTCAATGAATGTAACCCTCAGTAGAGACAAGTGGCCTAACATAAATTTCTGCCAAGAAATCTGGGTTGAAATAATTCTAATAATTCAAATATGGGTAAACAACAATCAGCAGGGCTGACACTTTTGAGTTCTTTGGATATAGTATGAGCTTTAAAATGGTGATTTTATAAAACCTGAAAAAATTGGCCAAAAGTAAAAAATTTGAAATAGGGATCTCCATCCAGTTTGTTCACAGTGTTTCTTGACTTCAGTGTTTATTGGAATGTAAGATTTTAGTGAATTGATTTTAAAAATCATGTACAATTTCTTAGTTATCATAGATATGGAAGTGTTGAGGGCTTCTCAGATGGTACAGTGGTAAGGAATCCACCTGCCAAGCAGGAGATGCAGGTTCAATCTCTGGGTTGGGAAGATCCCCTGAAGAAGGAAATGGCAACCCACTCTAGTATTCTTGCCTGGGAAATCCCATGGACAGAGGAGCCTGGTGGGCTATGGTCCATGGGGTCACGAAGAGTCAGACACTACTGAGCAATACCCCCTATCATGGAGGTGTTACATTTTACTGATGGGGTTACATGGCAAATTTGACCTGACTGATTAGACTGTGAGAGTGGGCATTGTCTCCAGGGGGTTGTGGTCACTGTACGTTAATATCCACTCAAGAATAAAGAGGTTTCACAGTTCTGGGGCCTCTCCTGGCTTCCTTCCCTGTTACCCCCTCCCCCATTACCCCACACCCCCTCAGCAACATTAGGGATCAGCTCTGACTGGGAGATGCAGCACTGAGCTTGTGGTCAAGAGAGATCTGAGTTTGGATTCCAGTTCTGTCTTATACTGGCCACATGACCTGAGTGAATCACCTGTCTCAGCTTCCTCAGCAAAAAAAAACTAGTAGGAGTGAGCTGCCACTGAGAATCTAAATGTAGTTAGTTTCTAGTTAATTTCCAAGTCCTAATCCATAGCAGGTACAGAACTGTTAAATCTGAATCTTGAATCACTTGACTGGCTATTCCCTTGAAGGCAGGGTTTGCCAAGCCCTGAGTAGAACGGAGATGCATGGTGCATTCTAGCAGAAGGGGAGGAGAACCCAGCAGACTGGGTGTGGGGCAGGGAAGGGGTGTATACAGGGTGGAGTGAGGCCTGGGCATAAAGGAGAGCTGAAGTGAGCCTAGGCTGAACTGGCCAGAGAATGAAAGTGGAAGTCATTCAGTCGTGTCCGACTCTTTGAGATCTCGTGGACTGTAGCCCGCCAGGCTCCTCTGTCCATGGAATTCTCCAGGCAAGAATACTGGAGTGGGTTGCCATGTCCTCCTCCAGGGGATCTTCCCAACCCAGGGACCAAACTCAGGTGGCCAGATGCAAATAAAATCTTGAGAGAGAGAGCCTACCCTAGAGAAACTACAGAGAGCTGGCTGGTAGAGGTGAACCCCAGCTACGTTGGTTCCGTGGGACCAGAGGAGATGGTTCAATTCTCTTTGAGAAGAAATGACATGCAAAGTGTAAATAGAGAGTATGTCATTTTAGGTAAGGCAGGATGTCATCTAAAATGCTGAGTGTTCTCTTTAGGGGCTGGGACCTGGGTGTTCTTTTTTCCTCCTTTTTAAAAATCCCGGTTTTATTTAAATGACATTCAGTGTGCCTTTCCTCCCAGAGAAGAAAGATTTACCAAGCAAAGTGATGACGCTGGGGAAATACCCTCAGATGTGGAATCCAGACAAGCCCTCCCGAGTGCAGCTAGCCCCAAAGTACCCCCAGCCCCACCTCCCTCTCCAGCTGAAGACTTCCTAAGCACCTAAAACATCCGTCATTTTGAACTGGACTTTGACAGAAAACTCCAGAAAACTGTTTCTGCGAAGTCATTGGGGTTGGTTTTGAAGAATGTCTTGGCAAATCTTTATTCTTTCTTTCCCAGTTTTCTTCAACCACCATTGAACACTGTTTACCCTTCCTCGTGCACTTAATCTTTGGTCTCAAGCCAAATGATGTTCATATTCAGTAGTCAATTTTTGTTGTGCTAGAGAACAGTTATGGTAGTCAGTTGTATTTGAATTAAATAAAAAAAAGTGACCAGGCCTCCAATGTTTGTTAATAAATCTGGATGAGTGAAAAGTCCAGGCCTCTGTGAATTTAAAGATCTGAGTTCCAGAGAACTCTGAGGGGTTTGGGTTTTCAAAGCTCAGCCTGGGGCACAGTAGTTTTATGTTCTTTTGTAGCTGCGTCCTGTCTTCTGGGCTGGGACTGGGCTGTATTTCACATTTATGGACAACATTTTCAAATTTTGCTTCTCAGAGGTTTAAGTGAACTTCAAACTCTAACAGAAGATACTTAACTGGAAAAGCAGCCAAGTGCAAAGTGACCTAGTTAGGGAGGAGAAGAATACTGCTCAGATCCCATGCTCAAGACACCCTAAAGCACCTCTAAGGACTCCCAAGGGCTCTTGTGAAGAATCTGAAAGCATCAAAGAGGTGATCATCCAAGTCCACATCTGAGAAATGTCCTCAGGTGCTATTTTCCTCCTCTATCCCTCTTGAGTTTTGGTGACTGGATTAATAATAAAATTAATGCCAGACAGATGAACAGGAAAAGAAAAACAAATTTTGATTCATGCGTGTGAAGTTGTCATGGAAATGGGACCAAAGCAGGAAGTTTTTATACTTTTTAGACCAAGAAACAATACATTTGTGAGGAGTGGATAGGACAAATAAATTTAGGTTTTGGGTGCTCAATTAAAGAATCTAAACAGAGTTTGGGTTCCGAGTAGTAAATTTAAAAAAACACCAAGATTTGTTTATATAGGCTTCTCAGCTTGAATTCTCTCTCTGACAATAAGGATGTCCTTTTACAGGAGAGGTTTATTTCCTGCTTTTAGGGTCAGACAGAAAGGAGGGTCAGAGTATTCCTCTTGCTCTGGCCCCTTAAGTAACTTTAATTCAAGATAATCCATATGCTATTGAGGCACATTTTGGGGAAAACTGCCCTGGGCCCCAACGAGGTCATCTTTTATTGCATTCACTTCTTTATAGAGCCCCTGTGGGTGTTCTCTCTCCAAGTCCACCCTTGTAAGTGTGCCTATGTCCCCCTCCCCACCTAGTCAGAGGGCTCTGCTATTGATGTGGAAGTCAGCTTCCTCCCCTTGTGTCTGCTGCAGCAGCGTGGGGTGGGGGGAGCATGCCTGGAGCACCCGTCCTTGCCAGCTGGGGGACTCAACACACATCACCTCATCCTCAGTCAGATGAGAGAACACACTTAGACACTCCAATAGGGTAGCCTCTAGCCACACGTGGCTACTTAAATTCATCAAAATTACATAAAATATAAAATTCCGTTCCTTGGACTAGTCATATTTTAGGCATTCAATAGCTTCATGTGACTGGTGGCTACCATATTGCATGTTAAGATAGCATGACTACCATTACAGAAAGTTCTGTTGGCTCTGGAACAAGGATTAAGTGACTTGCCTAAGGTCATACAACCAGTTAAGAGTAGAATCAAGGAGGGGAAATGTTGGGAAGGGGCACCCTTTGTGGCAGCTTTATTTCCAGTTTATTCTGAGCAAGTTCCAGGATATTTTTTTCTGTTTGTTTCTTTGTTCAAAAAATATCAAGCACCTACTATCTGAGCTGAGCCCTGCTCTCAGTTCAGTTCAGGCGCTCAGTCGTGTCTGACTCTTTGCAACCCCATGAATTGCAGCACTCCAGGCCTCCCTGTCCATTACCAACTCCCAGAGTTCACTCAAATTCACATCCATTGGGTCAGTGATGCCATCCAGCCATCTCATCCCTGTCGTCCCCTTCTCCTCTTGCCCCCAATCCCTCCCAGCATCAGAGTCTTTTCCAATGAGTCAACTCTTCGCATAAGGTAGCCAAAGTACTGGAGTTTCAGCTTTAGCATCATTCCTTCCAAAGAAATACCAGGGCTGATCTCCTTCAGAATGGACTGGTTGGATCTCCTTGCAGTCCAAGGGACTCTCAAGAGTCTTCTCCAACACCACAGTTCAAAAGCATCAATTCTTCGGTGCTCAGCCTTCTTCACAGTCCAACTCTCACATCCATACATGACCACTGAAAAAACCATAGCCTTGACTAGATGAACCTTTGTTGGCAAAGTAATGTCTCTGCTTTTCAATATGCTATCTATGTTGGCCATAACTTTCCTTCCAAGGAGTAAGCGTCTTTTAATTTCATGGCTGCAGTCACCATCTGCAGTGATTTTGGAGCCCAGAAAAATAAAGTCTGACATTGTTTCCACTGTTTCCCCATCTATTTCCCATGAAGTGATGGGACCGGATGCCATGATCTTCGTTTTCTGAATGTTGAGCTTTAAGCCAACTTTTTCACTCTCCACTTTCACTTTCATCAAGAGGCTTTTTAGTTCCTCTTCACTTTCTGCCATAAGGGTGGTGTCATCTGCATATCTGAGGTTATTGATATTTCTCCCGGCAATCTTGATTCCAGCTTGTGTTTCTTCCAGCCCAGTGTTTCTCATGATGTACTCTGCATATAAGTTAAATAAACAGGGTGACAATATACAGCCTTGACGTACTCCTTTTCCTATTTGGAACCAGTCTGTTGTTCCATGTCCAGTTCTAACTGTTGCTTCCTGACCTGGATACAAATTTCTCAAGAGGCAGATCAGGTGGTCTGGTATTCCCATCTCTTTCAGAATTGTCCACAGTTTATTGTGATCCACACAAAGGCTTTGGCATAGTCAATTAAGCAGAAATAGATGCTTTTCTGGAACTCTCTTGCTTTTTCGATGATCCAGTGGATGTTGGCAATTTGATCTCTGGTTCCTCTGCCTTTTCTAAAACCAGCTTGAACATCAGGAAGTTCACGGTTCACATATTGCTGAAGCCTGGCTTGGAGAATTTTGAGTATTACTCTACTAGCATGTGAGATGAGTGCAATTGTGCGGTAGTTTGAGCATTCTTTGGCATTGCCTTTCTTTGGGATTAGAATGAAAACTGACCTTTTCCAGTCCTGTGGCCACTGCTGAGTTTTCCAAATTTGCTGGCATATTGAGTGCAGCACTTTCACAGCATCATCTTTCAGGATTTGGAATAGCTCAACTGGAATTCTATCACCTCCACTAGCTTTGTTCTTAGTGATGCTTTCTAAGGCCCACTTGACTTCACATTCCAGGATGTCTGGCTGTAGGTCAGTGATCACACCATCGTGATTATCTGGGTCATGAAGATCTTTTTTGTGCAATTCTTCTGTGTATTCTTGCCATCTCTTCTTAATATCTTCTGCTTCTGTTAGGTCCATACCATTTCTGTCCTTTATTGAGCCCATCTTTGCATGAAATGTTCCTTGGTATCTCTGATTTTCTTGAAGAGATCTCTAGACATTTAAAAATAATAAGGGCAATTACTACTGGGCATATACTCTGAGACAGTCATAATTCAAAAAATGCATGTATCCCAGTGTTGATTGCAGCACTATTTATAATCACCAGAACCTGGAAGCAACTTCGATGTTCACTGATGGATGAATGGGTAGAGAAGTTGTGGTACATATACTCAATGGAATGTCCCTCAGCCATAAAAAGGAAAAAAATTGAGTCTGTTCTAGTGAGGTGGATGAACCAGAGCCTGTTATATAGAGTGAAGTAAGTCAACAAGAGAAAAGCAAACATCACATATTAAAGCATATATATGAATCTAAAAAATAGTGCTGATGAACCTATTTGCAGGGTAGGAATAGACATGCAGACATAGAAAACAGACTTGTGGACACAGTGGAGGAAGAAGAGGGTGGGGTGAATTTAGAGAGTAGCATTGAAACATAAACACTACCACGTGTAAAATAGCTAGCTAGTGGGAAGCTGCTGTACAACACAGAAGTGAGACCCAGCACCCTGTGCAACCTGGAGGGGTGGGATGGGGTGGGGAGGGAGAGAGGTTCCTGGATATATGTATACCTCTGGCTGATTCGCATTGTTGTATGGCAGAAACCAACACAACATTGTAAAGCAATTATTCTCCAATTAAAAAATTAAAAATTTAAAAATAATAAGAGTCATAATAGAAGTGGCAGGGGAAGCACCAGGTGAGTTGCAATTTTAAATATGGTGGTTTGAGTGTGTGCTAATCTCTCAGTCATATCCTGCTTTTTGTGATTCCATGCACTGTAGCCCACTAGGCTCCTCTGTCCATGGAATTTTCCAGGCAAGAATACTGGAGTGAGTTTCTACTTCCTTCCCCTGGGGATCTTCCCAACCCAGGAATTGAGCCTGGGTCTCCTGCATTGCAGGTAGATTCTTCAAATTCATATCCTCAGCCCAGACTGCTCCTGAAATCCAGATTCATGTGTTAATTAAAGATTAATAATTAGTTATTAAATTATTAATACATGAATCTTGATTTCAGGAGCAGTCTGGGCTGAGGATATAAATTTAAAGGATTATCATCATAGAGGTGGCATTTAAAACCATGGTGCTGGGTAAGATCACCAGAGGAATGAGTAGATAAACCCTAAAGTAAGCCCTGGGGAGGTTGGGACTTCATGATGGTCAATTTCATGTAACTTGACTGGACCAGGGGGTGGCCAAATTAAACCTTTCTGAGTATGTTTGTGAGTGGGTGTTTCTGGATGAGATTAGCATTTGAATTAGTGGATTCACTAAAGTAAATCTCCTTTCCCAGGGAGGGTGAGCATCGTACAATCCATTTAGGGCCTGAAAAGGACAAAAAGGTGGAGGAAGGAGAAATTCACCCATTTTGCTCCCTGCTGGCCTCCCATTGGTCTTCTGCAACTGCTCTGGGACTTATCCCATTAGTTCCCCTAATTTCCAGGTTTTTGAACTCGGACTGAATTATACCACCAGCTTTCCTGGGTCTCCAGCTTGCAAGTGGCAGACCGTGGGACTTCTCTACAATTGCATGAGCCAATTCCTCATAATAAATCTCTGTTTTTTACATTTATGAGTGAGTGAGTGAGTGAAGTCGCTTAGTCGTGTCCAACTCTTTGCGATCCCATGGACTGTAGCTCACCAGGCTCCTCTGTCCATGGGATTCTCCAGGCATAACTGGAGTGGGTTGCCATTTCCTTGTCCAGGGGATCTTCCCAACCCAGGGATCAAACCCAGGTCTCCCGCATTGCAGGCAGATGCTTTAACCTCTGAGCCACCAGGGAAGACCTGGTGTTACATTTATACTTATACCTATATATCTCCTATTGGTTCTATGTCTTTGGAGAACCCTGACTAATACAGACTAAAAAGAGGAACTAGCAAAACAAACACAACCCCAGAAGGAACAGTCCACAGTGGAGGAGTATCTAATGCCCTGGAAGCTAAGCTAAGAGTTTCCTTCTCCTTTCTGTTTCTCCTTTCTTCACTCTCGTCTTCCATCCCAAAGCTGAAAGCAGTAGCTCGTGGAAGGAAAGAAACGTGGACAGGGCTGTGCTAGCAGGGTTTGCCTCACCTGTGCGTGTGCTGTGACCACTTACTCACCACCAAAGGTGTCTCCTCACCTTCCACTTTTTATTCAACACTTGCCAGCTAAAGGTGCTTAGAAGTGAATGAGTTCATGCACTGACTTCTGGATTTTCTAGTCTTCAAGAGTTTGCTACCAGTGGAGTAGAGTGGTAATACACAGTTGATATGGGTTCAATGGTCTTTCCCACCTATTCATATGTTAAAGTCTTAGCCCCCAGTACCTCATATTGTGATGTCTGTGGAGACAGACCTTTAAAGAGAGAATTAAATTTAGGTAAAGAAGTCACTGAATTCCTTAGGTCTGCTCACCTGAGGTCTTGGCTTTTGAAAGTTATACCCATGACAGCAAATAAAAACCAAAATACAGCTAGGGTGAAAGAGGGTAAGTTGGAGAAAAGCTGGAAAGATTGTTTGAGAAGGACCAAAAGCAAAAGGAGATGGGGGTGGGAAGGAATGAACTCCGCAGTTTGCCTGGGGTCATCATGGGCAAGACCTCAAAACCAGGCACAAACCTTTAAGTTACACACACACACACACACACACACACACACAAAACATAACTTTAGCATCCTGCAATCACTGCTCCCAACCCAAAGGAGTTATCTGATGGTTAGAATCTGTACTCTTCTCTTCTACAAACTATCACACAAAGTTCAAGAACATTGTGTAAGATTATTTTATTTCATGGGGCAAAGATTCTGTCATACACAACTGGATCCACCTGAAGCATTAGAAGCCAACTATAGTAGACACATCTTATGCATGCTCATGCTGCCACAAGAACCATCCCTTTTCCTTTAGAAGCGCTGCTTGTTATTGTAGCTCATGGTAACCAGGCAACATGCAAGGGCAGGTGCTGGCTCTGGGTTCCCTGTGGGGCAACCTGTTTTTCCCACCCTCCTCTCCAAACATACATTCTTTAGCTAGTGAGGCCCATTTATCAAAAGTCTTGTGCTTTTCATGAAGAAACCCCCTACACATTATAGCTTTTGCCTCAAATCACCAGAAAACTTACACTATTTTGGCTAAATATCCATTTAAGAGCAGACAGAGGAAAAGAATATCTATTATAACATGGAATCGTCTCAATCCCCAGACGGCTCTTCCTGCCCAGTCGGACCCGGTGACCATGCACATTCTTCTGGGTTAATGCAAGCTTGGAGAGCAGAGGAAAGCTGTGGGGGCTTGGCTGACCGGCTCTCCCTTCAAGAACCCTGAACATTATCTCCTTCTGCCTTTTCTGACAGCTTGGCAGCTTTTCACAGCCGGGAGAGCTTGATGTCATAGGAGACCATGTTGAAGTTGTCCCAGGCAAAGAGCTTCCTCTCCAGGGGGTTGTAGTCGATCATGCTGCTGTACTTGTAGCGGTTCTTGAACGGGACGGTCAGGGCCTTGCTGCTCCCGGTGCCTGTGTCATAGGCGAAGTTGACAGTGGCGTCGGGCGAGGAGTAGCTGCTGACCGTGTACAAGGTGCCACAGATGATGAAGGCGTTGGCGACGGACTGCTTACGGATGTTGGTCTCCCAAGTCTGTTCGAGCTCCAGTGTCTCGGGGTTCAGCTTGGAGAGGACGATGGCGCCTTTGGCCGCCTCGGTGCTGTAGATGACCCAGAGGCCTATCTCGTCCACGGCCAGGTCGATGTCGGTGTAGCCGCCCCAGGAATAGGGGAACTGCCCGTGGTAGCCGGCTCCGGGGATCTCCTTCTCCGCCTTCAGCGTCTCGGTGCGCAGGTCGTACCGGAGCACTGTCCTGGACTCGGCCGCCTGGAAGTAGAGGCTGCCCCGGTAGACCACGGCGCCCGTGCTCTCCAGCGGCCTGGGCAGCACGTGCACCTTGGACGGGTAGCCCTGCGTGAACTGCCTGATGTGGTCGTACTCAAACACCTGGCGGATGTCTGTGCCCACGGTGTCGATTCTCCAGGTGGTCTCCCCGGTATAGGGGAAGGTGGCCTGGGGGTCTCTCATCCACACTCCGTACTTGCCGGTGATTGTTTCAGCTGTTCTCAGAGTGATGGGTTCTCCTACCCAAACGAGTTCTCCGCATCCTGGTGAACGAAAACAAAACAAAAACTGTGTTCACCATCGTTCCAGGATGTGGAGCATGGCAGAGCTCGCAGAAGTGAGAACCCCAGAGGCAAACGGTCCAGGTTTAAACCTAAGCTTTTTTTCCCCTCTGTGTGTGTGTGTCAGTGGTTCAGTCGTGTCCAACTCTGTGGCCCCATGGACTGTAGCCCGCCAGGCTCCTCTGTCCAAGGGATTCTCGAGGCAAGCCTACTGGAGTGGGTTGCCATTTCCTTCTCCAGGGGATCTTCCTGGGGATCTCCAGGAATCGAACCCACATCTCCTGCATTGCAGGCAGATTCTTTACTGTCTGAGCCACTAGGGAAGCCCCCTCAATTTTCAGATATTATAAAAATTCAGTTGTTGAGGAAACTAAGGCACACGACCCCCCTACCCCAGGCCTCTATTTGCCAGTCCAGAGAAGCACAAATGGGTGGTTTCAGATTATGAAAAATCATTTTCCACAATACTCCAAACTGTCCTCAAAAGTTCTCCTCAAACTTTATCCTGGCTAGTGAATGACATTAAAAGCTAACACTAGTAAAGTCTTAGTGAAAGTGTTAGTCGCTCAGTCTTGTCTGACTCTCTGCAACCCCATGGGCTGTAGCCTACCAGGGTCCTCTGTCCATGGAATTCTTCAGGCAAGAATACTGGAGTGGGTTGCCATTCCCTCCTCCAGGGGATCTTCCTGACCCAGGGATCAAACCCAGGTCTCCTGCACTACAGGCAGATTCTTTACCATCTGAGCTACTAGGGAAGCCCCAACCCTAGTAAATAAAACGCCAAAAAACAAAGCAACCAAAAAAAAAAAAAACCCTGGACTTTGCCACCTGCCACTTGTGTGACTTTCAGTAAGTTACTTTACTCTCTAAGATTCAGTATTCTCATTTGTAAAGGGAGATAAGAGTAGTTTTGGGTAATAGGGTTGTAAGTTTTACATGTAATTATACATGTTAAGTGCTTGGTATGGAGTAAATGCCCAGGAAATATTATTTGATCACCATGTAATATGAATCCAAGTACATCTGACCTTTGAACAACACAGGTTTGAATTATATGAGTCCACTTATACATGGATTGTTTTGAATAAATACTTCAACTTGGTATTGGTTGTAAAGATAAAGGCTGCACAGAGCTTTTCACACTATATTTGTATATTTTTCTAAACCTGGGCAAGTTCTCATGGTGTTCATTATATTACTGTTTATGATTTTTATGTCTGGTTTATTTCATTATTTTAAACAGTAAGATTAAAATCAAGTCATTACAATAATCTCAATAAAACAAAGTTTTTCAAGCCCTTTCCCAATGGACCACATACTTCAGCCTTTATTTTAATACAATAAAATCTGAATATGATTTTTAAAATGAAGAGATGGTTGAGAACTATTTGAATCACATCTCTGTATTATAATGGATATCTCAATCTCCTTAGAGAAAGTGGAAGCTCTGTGTTGTCCATATCTCAAAGAATCTTATTTTGAATATTTTAAAACTCCCCATCCTCCTACATGCCTCTCTGTGCTAGCAATAACTGTCAATATTACGGATAGTCCCTGTTTCTAAAAGACACGGTCTTCATCATCTTAAAGTCAGGCTTTCAGGGAACACCTTGGAGAGGGGCAATGCTACTTTTCCTTAGTACCCAAAATTAAAGAAAGATACCTTTAGTTAATAATATGCTGGGATGGTACATGGTGTCTGTCTGGCCCCAAGATTAAGATATTAAGGATCTACTTGAAAAATGTCATTTTTCAGATGCAATCCATTCTATATGACAACCAAGTGGGAAAAATTGATACATCTCTCATCTTCCCCTGGGGCAGTGCAGTCTCCATGGTAAGTGTAAGTGACAAAATACAGAGCTTTGCCAGGAAAGACCGACTCCCTGCCAGTGTACCCTGGAAAGGGAGCAGAAAAGGGATTCTGTTCTTTTTCTCCTTTCCTGCCTCTGCTCCCAGGGAGGTTACTTGTCCACCTGCCTCCCGCATAGTGAACTGACCAACTCTGAGCACAGAACTAGACCATGTGGGTACAGAAGAGGAGAAACTTCACTCCATACCAGTGCCTCCTTCTTCATTCCTGGGATGACCAGATGGGCTCTCCTTCAAGATTTGGGAAGCAGGAACCTCTGTTAACTCTGACTTCAGTTCCTGGAAGTCCATGTTCTCCAAATTCCATTTAGCAACTATATTAAAAGAAAGAGGCAAGATTATACCATGAGGAAGAAGGTCTAAGGCTAGACTATATTGAGGATGGGATTTAAATAGGGTTTCAAAGATATGACCATGTTTGAGATTTGTTCTAAGATAATAAGTGGGGTTGTGGAAGGGGAAGGACAATGAAACAAGACTGGGCTGTGCTGACAACTGTCACAGCCAAGTGATGGGTATGTTAGGGTTTGTGTTATTCTCTCTACTTTTGTGAATGTTTGAAAAATTCCATAATAAAAAACTTGTGCATGTGTACTCAGTCACTAAGTCATGTCCGACTTCTTGTGACCCCATGGACTGTAGCCCACCAGGTTCTTCTGTCCATGGGATTTTCCAGAGAGGAATACTGCAGTGGGTTGCCATTTCCTTCTCCAGGGAATCTTCCTGACTCAGGATTGAACCCTCATTCCCTGTACCTCCTAGGAAGCCCATAATAGAAAGCTCACAAATAATAAATTGGATAGAAACATGCCTAGCACAGAGTATAGTATTCAAAATAAAGTAAGCTTGTACACAGTTAAAATGGTTCCCACTAGAAGGTCTGATTTATGAGTAGGTGAGGTCTGATGCTGGGATATTGGGAAGATCCTTAGCATCAACTGGGATGCCTGAAATTCAACAATGAACAAATTCCCTGCAAGACTTTTTTTTTTTCCCTTGTCACAATACCAATGTGTCTGTAAGAAGTAACATGTTAAGCTTTACATACTCAGCTGCAATATTCTGTCAGATCCCTTTCCAAAGCTAGTTGTGGACAAGGAAGGATTCCTATAGGAATTTGGTGGAGGGTTTGAACCATGGAGAAGGGGAGAGGTGTGGATGACATTGGTTAGATATTAAGTTACTGCTATTATTACTTTGATTAGCATTATGGCATATAGCAGCCCTTGAATATAACAGGAGCAGCTGTTTTAAAATGTAAGATGGATTGTCATTCAGGTATGGTGAGGCCAACAGGCTTCCCGGGTGGCTCAGTGGTAAAGAATCCACCTGCAATACCAGAGCAGTGAGTTCAATCCTTGGGTTGGGAAGATTCCCTGGAGAAGGAAATGGCAACTCACTGCAGTATTCTTGCCTGGGAAATCCCATGGACAGAGGAGCCTGGCAGATTACAGTCCATGGGGTCAGTTACAGTCCATGACTCAGACTAAACAATAGCAATGGTGAGGCCAACAGATCAAGAGACATTGCCATTGAAAAGATAGTTGTTATACTCACTGATCTCTAGAGATGGGGATACACCACTCCAAAGGGAGTACCACAGGTCACCAAAGGGTGACCTCCCAGGGTAGCACCAGGATTGGTCAGGAGGGAGGGGGAACATGGGCGAGCACTTACTGTGATTTCCAGGAGAAGGAATGAGTGAGGCAGGATAAGCAGGTTTAGGATTGGTTACTTTGGATAATTTCTGAAAGGTTTTGAAGTGTGGGAGCTGTCCACAGGTGTCTGGTACCTGGCCCCCATTGATCAGGGTGGAGGAATAGTGGCCCCGAGTGTGAGTTCAAAGGAAGAGAGAGTAGGTTGTGGGCTCTGGATTGGTTGGTTTGAATATGAAAAATGTGCTTCCAGTTGAGTCATTTACTATCTTTAGGAATACTACCCTGTGAGGGGCAGTCCCTTCTGTAGCGGCAAGGCCAAGATGTCAAAGTATTGGAATAAAAAAGATATGCTCCAATCATCGGCCTTTTCTCTTGCCGACCATCTCAGGCAGTCTGACCTGGCTCCCAGCCCAGCGTTCCCAGGTGTGCAGGACGGTAGAGGAGGGTGGTCAGTGCAATGCCTGAGGCTACAGCCCAGAAAGTCAGGAAGACATTCTCTGTCTTTCATCACTTGTTAGCTTAACCCTTTTAAATTGACCTCTCAGGTAATGGAAATCAACCCTCCTGGATGTGCCCACATTTCAGTAATCTTAAGCCACACATTCTTTCACATTTTCTCATGTCTGAAATCCAGGCTCCCTCTCACGGTTGCTGGTATTTAGCTTCAGTGAAGCGCTTCCCTGGTGGCTCTGATGGTAAAGAATCTGCCCTCAATGCAGGCGACCCAAGTTCGATACCTGGGTTGGAAAGATCCCCTGGAAAAGGAAATGAAAACCTACTCCAGTGTTCTTGCCTGGAGAATCCCATGGACAGAGGAGTTTGGTGGGCTATAGTCCATGGAGTTTAGCTTCAGTGAACTACAATATTAGAAATGTTTCTCCCTGGAAGGAGGCAGGGAAAGAAGCCCTGAGGCTTGGGCTGGGCCAGGGTGCTGGTGGTGGTATTTTTGTGTGGCCCAGCAGCACAGCGAGCCCTGACCCATCCTGATCCCCAATCCCTGATCCCAACACAGTCTCCACCCTGCCTTTAGTGCAGCTGTTCAGCTGGCCTCCTGGAGAGTGTGACTGCCCTGGGGGTGGGGGTTGGGGGGCACCATCCTCACACCCGGGGATGTTCCTAGACTGGGCTGCCTGAGGGGTTAAAAGCTCTAAATCAAAATGTGTAATCAACTGAGGTCATCCTGGTTATGCACCCAAACTCCAGGGTTAACTGGGAGTACCCTTAGGGGTGTGGAAGGTCTTCATTGTCTGCAGCCTTGGCAAGCTGTTGATCCATCCCGTCAGCCAGCCCCTCTGGAGCACCTGTGAGGTGCAAGGCTGCTGCTGCTGCTGCTAAGTCGCTTCAGGTGTGTCCGACTCTGTGAGACCCCCATAGACGGCAGCCCACTAGGCTCCGCTGTCCCTGGGATTCTCCAGGTAAAAATACTGGAGTGGGTTGCTATTTCCTTCTCCAGACGTGCAAGGCTAGATATAGAGAAAAGGGGTACAGTTGGTTCCCTGGTTCCCTTCAGAATTCCCAGAGGAATTCAGTCTGGCAAGTCCTCTTGGCCGAGAAGTAACATGGGTTCATTTTGGGATTCAGAAACATTCAATCCAAATGGTTCCTGGGGAGTCTTGGGACATTAATTCGGTTCCCTGAATTGCCTTCCTGTCTGCAGAGCTGTGGAGATGAGGTTTCAGGTGAGCAAGAAATATCATCACAGTGGCATCTGTGCAAAGCTAGAGAGTTCCCTTGCTTCTCTCTAGCTCCCTGCTTGTCCGCTCCATGATTCAAAGTTGCCATCCATCGAGGGTCACTGTGACCCGCCCTCCCCTGCACCCAGCTTCTTCCTCTGTGCATCTGATACAAATTATTTCACTCTCTGAATGTAACTAGGATGGTCATATAATTCAGTGAGAAATTTTACTGAAAAAAAAGATGTATAGTGAGAAAAGTAGAGGCATATACCTGCCATTCGGTGAGAAGAAAGTTAAGAAAAATGGGGGGCTTTCCTGGTGGTCCAGTGGTTAAGACTCTGTGCTTTCAATGCAGGGGGACTCAGGTTCAATCCCTGGTTGAGGAACTAAGATTCTGCAAGCTGTGTAGTTCAGCCAAAAAAGAGAGAGAGAGAAATAAAAAAGAAAAACCTCATCTTTAGCCACAGGGAATAAAGAAATGTGAAGGGGGAGGAACCCAAAGTTACAGGCATTTCCCCAGGTAACTTCCTTGAAGCCAGCTAAAGTACTGGCACTGAAATACTGAAAAACAGTTTATTTGTGAAAAGAGATGATTAAGAGGTATTTATGGCTCCTTCCACATTTCAAAGCAGTTTTATATACATTATTTATGTGATCTGTTGCCTTCACAAGTTTTAGAGAAATAGAGTAAGGCTTTAGAACTGCAGTCTGCACCTAATTAACTATGGCCACTTACTCAGTGCTTCCTATGAGCCAGGTACCATGCTAGGCTCTTCTATTCTGCATAGCAGTCCTAAAAGGGAACCTTATGATCCTCACTTTGCAGAAGAGGAAACAGGCTCAGAGAGGTTAAGTTACTTGCCCAAGATCACACAGCTGGTAAGTGGTGGGACTGGGACTTGAACCCATATCTATCATGGTCATGGCAGCTGTGAACCTTTCCACCCTATGGTGGGGTTGAGTGTCAGTTACAAATGTATTGCCTGTCAGTGCTGAATGCATAGATGACACACCCTTTCATGGATGCTCTCTAAAACACAAGGTATTTCTCTTCTAAAGTGAGCACAATGCTGAACTTTCTCAGTAGAGGGTGCTGCAGGGACACTGCAGGGGAAGCAGGTGGGTCTCCTGCAGGGGCTGGGCTGGTGGGCACCAGTGTGAGGACACCTGGTGGAGCCCTGCCTAGGCACGAGTCCAGGACCTGGTTCCTCTGTGACCTTGCCACCTCAGATTGGCCATAACCCTTCCACAGCCCTCGCTACATGGCACCCCGAGTCCCTGCACAGGGACCCCCCCCTACTCTATGGACCTCTGCAAGCCCCCACGCTGGTTCTGCAGATGCCTGCAGCCTGGTTCAGACTCAAGAGGTGGCCATACCAGCTCCAGCTCAGGCTAACCGGCCAGCCTCTCTGCTGTCTCATGGGTTGAAACCGCCTTCCTCCATGAAGCCGGGACCATTCCAAGTCTGTGCTCCCTCTGGTTCCCCTCACTCAGACCTAGGGTGCCATGCAGAGTTTACTTTATCTCATAGTTGGTCCTCCTCCATCAGTTATTCTTCATGTGAAGCATTCCTGACTTAGTCTGCTATGTGGTTTCTGACTCCAGTATGAACCCAGACTGCTACCAGAAGCTCTACAAGAGCCTGGAAGATGCTGCTTAGCTCTTTGGGGCGGTGACCCACTCCTGGAGCTGACTCAGATTCCAGTGGGTGACTCACACACGCACAGCTCCCAGACGGTGCACCCAAAGAGCTATCTTGCCATCAACTCTTCTCCCCCTACCCGTGCCTAACTGGTTCCCAGTTCCTTTCCTGGTCCCACCAAGGCCCTCAGGGCTCTGACCAGGGGCCTTTCTCCCTGCCTTCCCCTGCATCCATCCCCTTTAATCACTTTTTGCAGGAACCACGCCTCATGGCTTTCTTTGGAATAAACAAGAATCACAATAAAACATAATGTCAGGGAATCGCTTCCAGAATGACTGCAAGGCCAGTTCTCATTTGGCAGGTGGGATGGCTGGCTTGCAAGCCTGCTGGCTGCTGCGTGGCTGTGTCAGCCAGCAGTACCTGGCAATGGTCCTATTCCCAGAGCAGAGCGGGCATGAGAACTGAAGCCTGTGGGAGAGGATACAGAGCCCAAAAGGCAGGGGAGCTCTTGTGTGAAGGGGCCTGGCAAGGCCAGAAGTCATACTTTCCTAATTCAGTCCAGCCATGTACCAGCTGTGTGACTTTGGACAAGTTCCTCAAACTCTTGGACCCTCAGAAGTTTTAGCTCAAACTGAAAATGAAATGGTCTTCAATAAAAAATGTAACAGAAAGCTAAAGTTTCTCTGGAATGTTTTAGAATCACTCAAATTTCATTCTGAATATGTGTGGGGGGAAACAAAAAGAGGTTTTGAAAAGATTAAGAACTATATTGTATCAGACAGCCAAAAAGTTTTAGGGAGTTGTTTCTTTGAAAATCCAGTCTTTCTATGGTTGAAAAGTTCATATCGGTTACAAAATTTTGGAAATATTTTCTTCATGCTCTGTCCTGACTCTTTCACCGCTGCTTGATGGACACATGCTAGAGAGCTTAACCTGAGCTGATTAACTTGTTTGCATACCATGCACACACACACACATGCACACACATACACAGAGGCAATATATATATAAGGTACATAAGGTTGCATAACATATATGCTGCTGCTGCTGCTAAGTCGCTTCAGTCATGTCCGACTCTGTGCGACCCCATGGACTGCGGCCCACCGTAGGCTCCTGGGGTGCCATTGCCTTCTCCATAACATATATATATCTATATGCAAATGACATTATAATGATTAATGTAGCTATTTTCTATCTGCCTAAAAAGTTAGGTCAGTATTATATACATGAAGAAGATGAAAAAAAAGAAGGGTGCTGACAAAGTTACAGGCTGTCATGAATACTCCAGGAAACTGAAGATTTGCTAGCAGACTACTATCCTGAGTGCTGCTCCAACACCTATTGTCTCTGGAATCAATGCGTGTTACAGAAACGATACATACGTGTTGACGTTTTGATCTGTAAGTGACATTTTTAAACCACGGTGGAACTCAGGCAAAAGAAGCCCTTCGTAGTTAGAGTCCATCCCCTGGCTGGTCACTGTGTGCCAGACACCTCAGTGCGTGCTTTCCACTTTACCTCCAGTTGCAGGTCATTCTCTGCATCCTGCAGTGCAGGAGATCCGGGTTCGATCCCTGGGTCAGGAAGATCCCCTGGAGGAGGGCATGGCACCCCACTCCAGTGTTCTTGCCTGGAGAATTCCATGGACAGAGGAGCCTGGCGGGCTCTGCAAGAACCAGCTTGGTGCCCCCATCTGTGGATCAGGGAAATGAGATACATCCCATGGGATGATCCTTGGCCAACAGAGCACAGGATCCAGGGAGGAGTGCTCCCTTCCTCTGCTGCATTCCACTCCTCAGAAGTCTTGTGGGGTCAAGTCTTTGCTGCCCACCATGGGGACCCACTGGAGAATGCCCCTCACCGCCACCCCTTGTTGGTTCTCTTTCCTTCCCTGTCACATTCCCCCCATCCCTGATTCTCCTCCCTGGGATGTGGTCATACAAATGCTGCCACAAGCCCACATGCTGGATTCTGTTCTCTGAGACGACCAGTCCAAAGCAGAGGAGAAATAAAGGGAAGTGGGGCTTCTCTTGTGACTCTACAAGCAACTCTAATTTTTCTCTGGTAATCTGTGTTTTCTATTTAGGGGTTATTTAAAAGATTTCCAGACATTTCTTTTTTAACTTTTGGGCTGGGCTGTGAGGCAGGTGGGATCTAATTTCCCAACCAGGGATCAAACCCGTGCCCCCTGAAGTAGGAAGCAGAGAGTCTCAACTACTGGACCACTTGGGAAGTCCCTCCAGACATCTCACTACAAAACTATTAATACAACACTTTATATGTGTATTTTATTTCAACTCACACACACACACACACACACGCGCGCGCGCAAAAGCAAGTGTCTTTCGTAATTCTATAGAGACTTTTTTCCCTATGGCAATGGCACCCCACTCCAGTACTCTTGCCTGGAAAGTCCCATGGACGGAGGAGCCTGGCGGGCTGCAGTCCGTGGGGTCGCTAAGAGTCAGACATGACTGAGCGACTTCACTTTCACTTTTCACTTTCCTGCATTGGAGAAGGAAATGGCAACCCACTCCAGTGTTCTTGCCTGGAGAATCCCAGGGACGGGGAAGCCTGGTGGGCTGCCATCTATGGGGTTGCACAGAGTCAGACACGACTGAAGTGACTTAGCAGCAGCAACAATTACCCAATAAAGTGGTGGTGACAATTTGAATTACAGGTGGAGTAAGAAAATGTCCCCCTTCTTAGTCCTTTCCTCTGCTCACTCAGTAAGCTCTCACCGCCCAGCCTCCATTCCCCAGGTATTGCCTCCCCTGCATATGTACACCCACACCTGAGGCCCAGCACCCAAGCCCTTTACTCTCAGAAGCACATCTTTTGTTCCAAGCATGCCTTTCCTCGTCACTTCAATGTAACCCTTTTGTCTTTCATGTTTAGGTTCTACAAACTAGAGGTCCCACCAGGGTCCTAGGAGCCACTGAACCTCTAGGTAGAGCTGAATTCTAGTCCCAGCTCTGCCAGCAGTGGACTGGCAACTGGGGAGCACTGAGTAACCTCTGTGGGCCTCAGTTTCCAGGTCTGCCCAAATGAGCCAGAGATGCCAGATGCTCTCGAGGCCCCCTTTCCAGCTCTACATTCTTGTACTAATGTAATATCCTGCTCAGGAAAATCCCACTGCTAGAAAAGAGCTTCCAAGTCTGGACTTCACTCTAATAGGCTGTTGTCTTTATTTCAAAAGTAGAGCAGCTGGAAAGGACAAAAAGAAATATAAAATCAGAAAACACATAGAATAAATTTCCAAAGATTTGTTAAATGACCACAAGACAATAAAAAAAAGTTGCCTCATTTTCATAAACGCACACTGCTTTTCATTCAGTAAACAGTCTGAAATACATAATGCCTCATTAACACTTGTATTAATAATGATTCTTTCATTAGTGCTCAAAGACTTAAGTTCAACAAATCTTAGCTCTGTCACTGATCAGCTCTTCCACCTGGGGTCCCTTGGCATCTTACTTTCCTTCACTGTAAAATTTAGGGGACTTCCTTGATGGTCCACTGGCTAAGACTCCATGCTCCCAGTGCAGGGTGTCTGGGTTTGATCCCTGGTCAGGGAACTAGATCCCATATGCCACAACTAAAGATCCTGTGCACTGCAAACAAGACCCAAAGCAGCCAAATAAATATACATTTTTAAAAAGAAAATTTTAAACTGAATATCTTCCAACTCTAGCAATATAAAATTTTTAAAAATACTTTATATCTTAGAGTCATTTCACTTGAACCCCACAGAAATCTTTATTCATTGTAGGAATTTTCATTGCCATGTTATAGGTGAGAAATCAAGATGCAGAGACTAGATGACTTGCCTGAGGTCATACCCAGGCATCAGCTCTTGGGTTTTCTGATCTCACACCTGCCTCTCTTTAGAAAAGTTTCCCATCATCTTATTTTGAAGATTTTCAAACCTTTAGAAAAGTTGAAAGAATAGCATTAATACAATAAATCCCCATGTGCTGTTCACTTAGATTTACCAACTGTTCAGACTTTGTTAATTTGTATTCTTTTTCTTTCTCTCTTTATATATTCATAATCTTTGTCAGACTATTTTAAAGTAAACTGTAGACTTTCTGACACCTCACCCTTCAGTACTTGAGTATGTATCTCCTTAGAACAGGGCTATTCTTCATAACCACACTACCATCTCTCATCCAAGAAACTGAACATTAACCCAATAACGTAATCTAACAAGCAGTCTATATTCAAATTTCTTCAAGGATCCCAAACCTTTTCTCTGCAGCTTTGTGCCCCTGGATGCAGGAGCCACTCCAGGGTCACGCACTGCACTTGGTCACTACATCTCTATGGTCCCCTTTAATTGAAAACAAGGTCCCCCACCTCCCTTTTTTTCTTTCTTGATATCAACATCTTTGAAGACTCTGGGGTAGTTGTCCCATAACTGGATTTGCTTGTTTATTTCCTCATGACTGGAAAACTTATTAAACAGCAAATATTTGGGAGCACAATTTCACAAAAAGTAACAACGATACTGTCTTCCCAGCTGCTCGAAGAGTGCCCCCACCCCCAGCCCAGACACTCAGGGACTCACCTTCTGGCACGGGCAGGATGAACAGAACAGCATCTGAGGCAGCAAAAGCCACCTCAAAGTGACTTAAAGGCAGAGGCTCTCAGACTGAATCAAGAGCAGGAAAACTTCCAGCATCAATCCTGTTAAAATCGCAATACCACCCAAAGCAATCTACAGATTTAAGTCAATCCCTATCAGATTACCCAGAGAGCAGGAAAACCTCCAAAACAACATAGTGAGGGAACACACAAAAGGGTTGCTGCCTCTTTATTTGGCTAAGGAAGGACATAAAAAAAACCCCTATCACCTATAATCATTTCATAAATAGAGGACATGTTAACAACAAAAGGCAAGAATCAACAACCTCTGAACAAAGATTCACAAAAGGATAGTTTTCTAAAAGGAGAGTTGGCAACTTCCTATTGATTGTATATATAGGCATCTCATCTGGTCCTTCTATTTCTCATTTTGCTGTGAATGGTGAAAACTGTCATGGGTGAGTACAAGAACTCAGAACCAGTAACCTCGACAGAATTTTCAGGAGTTAATGTACTAGGAATATGTGCAAGTGGTTGCTTTGCCCTCCTTCATTTGTCTGCCTCATGCTGTGTGTGTGGTCTCCGGGAGAAAGGACAGGGTGGGAAGGATAGGCCTGGGCCACCTACAACAGATCACCATGAATCCTGTCACCTTCACCCCACGTCTTTACCTTCCCTGGAGCCTGATGGCACGTCCTGAGAGCTGCTGTGGGCCTGCGGACACTGGCCCCTCCTCAGGCTTGCTACCTCCTGGCTGCTGCTTTCCAGCCTCCTGGCCAGATCCTCGTTCTCCGCCTGCAGCCGCCTCTTCTCCTCCTCCAGAGCCGACTTGTCACGGACGAGGTTGCTGTAGGCTGACTCCAGCTCCTGGGTTTGGGTTTCCAGCTGTTCTCGCTCTCTTCTCAGGGCTTCCAGCTCCCTCTGCAGCCCCTGGTGGGTCTCCAAGGGCCCAGCGGGCTGGCCTGAGGTCAGGCGGTGGAGGAGGGCCTCCAGGGAGCTGAGGCGGGCCTTGGTGGACTCCAGGGTCGCGCGTTGTTCGCTGCTGTCTCTCTGCAGCTCCTGGATGGCCAACATGGCCTGGCCCTGCTCAGGGCAGCTGGACTCACTGGGGCTGGCCACGCTGAAGGTGTACTGGCATCGGCCACTCCGGTCGTTGGCCTTCTGGAACTGGGCTGTCCTGGCCCCCACACCCCCTAGCAGACAGGCCAGCAGTAGCAGCTGGACCGCTGGCATCTTGGGACTGTGGTGGCAGCGATGTGTTCGGAGGCCCTCAGTGCAGAGCCTGGGTGAGGCTCCTCAGACACTCTCCCCTCGCCGAGAGGTGTCTGGATGGGTGGCCTTGCTGGTTTCTGCCCCAGCTCCACAGAGACTCATATATGCCGGGAGCCAGCCCTGCGTGGGGGGAGAATGAGGTGGCCACGTGAGGCTGGGTGGGGCCATGCACAGGCGGGGGGTGGGTGTTTTCACACTGCCAGCAAGATTCTTAAAAAATGACCTTCCAGAAGTCTGTTTTGAATTTCTTTTAAAAAAGAATGCCCCACTTTCCGGAGCCCACACCCCCAACACAGTCCCTGTATCCCTGGCCTGTTTTCTCACACACCCTCACACGTGCCCACCTCGTCCAGCATCACTACTTGTGTGTCTGTTTCAACAAGGATTTACTTCTAGTTCATATTTCCATGTACTCTGCAAACTTTCTCGAGAACCCGCTGTGTATCAGGCCCTGTCCTAGAAAATGAGGATACATCCATAGCTAAGACAAGCCCCTCTGTCCCTGTCGCAGTGACAGAGATGAAAGCAGCTGGACAGGGTACAAGGGCAGAATGCCACCAGGTTTCGGGGAGTAGCCATCCTCTAGAAGCAGTTGGAAGCAGAATTCTTCCCCTGTCCCTCACTATAAAATAAGAGCAGGTGTGTCTCCGGAAGGACTTTCTGACTTCAGTCTTGCATCTCAGGCACCAAAGTCAATGATCACCTCTAGACTAGTTCTCTTACTATGAGTTCTCCTAGTGTGCACTCGTGCGTGTGCAAATGCCATCAGTCTCGCTGATGACATCTGTGGGCCCCTTCCCAGGAAGATGTTTTTAAATGTATATAGGATTGTAAAGAAAACATATGATATTGAAATACTACTGAAAGATTTTAAAAATTGAAATATTCATGTCCTTTCATTAACATATTTAAAACAAGATCTGGGGGGCGGTGTCTAATTTCAAAGTAGTTTTGAGTGTAAATGCTATTGTATGCTATCTGCAACAACTGTAATTTGAAATATAAAATGTCTATGATCTCTATTGGTGGTGACAAAGTCACAGATACTGCTGATACAATTTTGGATTTATGGAAGGAAATGTTCAAGTCCAATTTTAGTTTAAAAGTGGTAAAAAAATAAAGATGTAATTTTTTTTCCATTTAATGTCACAGGCTTTCTGGACCCTCGGTTAATAATCCTTGCTTTATATTAATAAACCTAAAGAGAAAAATCCCCCCCAATACAACAAAATCCATCAAGTATACAAATCAGAACATGTGTAACAGCCTTATCAGTAACTTTTAAAATAATGTTTGTATTGAAGCAATTGATGTTGTTTGATACTGATAACATCTCCAGTATTAGTGAAATAAATATTTCAGATGTGCCCTAGGGCAGACTCACCTCAAGTCTGAAAAAATACATTTTGCTCTAAAGAGTCTATTCTTATTTGATTGGTTCTAAAGTTAGCCTTGAACTTGAGATTCTTACAAGTAGGTGTCTGTTTACTGCTGACTAAAGGCTACTATTCTCAGTTCCTGAATCAGATAATAAACATTACCAAAATGATTTTTTTAATACCTTATAGTCAGCAAGAATCGATTCAAATCTGTTTGGCTTTACTCTTATGTATGCTTTCTTTCTGTTGGAAGGACTAAGATCATTCTTGGGCTGCCAGCTTCATGGAAGAAAAAGAGTTATGGATAAAGAGAAATGTAAATAATTTTACTGCCTTCAGTCTGCTCAGTATCACTGCTTGTAAATGAAGAACACAGGACTGTTGTTGATGTTCAGTCGCTAAGTCATATCCAACTCTTTGTGACCCCATGGACCGCAGCACACCAGCCTTCCCTGTACTTCAAATGTAGGACTAGAAATCAGGTCTTCTGAACATCCCTTATATTGATTTCCTTTTTGCAATACAGCTCTGCCTTGGATAATCCAGAAACACACAATCTGTATTTCTCAGGGCTTTACCAGTCGGTTCCCACTGCCCTTTAGTAAATTTTTGTATTTTTTTACCCACACTTCATCTCTCTTTCGCTTTATCTCCCCTAAGCTTCAGGCCAGTCACTGTTATGCTGTGTGGGTGCCAGTCAGGGGTGAAGAGTTTAACAATCCCTGGCATTTTCACTTGAACCAACCCAGTTTTTGAATGCCAGGCGAAAGCAATCATTCTCAATGTTCTTCATGGTTCCTAGCAAAAGTCACTGTGCTTAGGGAAAGAAATGTGACTGTTGGGTTGTTGACCTTTTTTTATATCACTGTGGTTCACTGTTCTGTCTTCCCCTGGAGCCTGATGTGATAAGGACTGACCAGGACCCCACATCCTGCCTCCCCTGACCTGCTACCACCACCTCCACTGGAGCTCTGCTCGCTGCTTGCTCCCAGCATCTCCCTCTCAAAGCCTTCAGGGAACACTAGAGTCACAAGGGTACTTCCAGATGAGAAATTAAGGCCCAGAGAAGGAGAGGAACTTGCTCAAGGTCACACAGCCAATGAGTGGCAGAACCAGAAAGAAAACGGAAGTCTCCAGATTCCAAGGTTTTCCATCTTCTCACATAAGCCAAGTCCACCCAAGAGCACACTAATTGCCCAGAATACATGAAAGACTCCAAACACTTCTTCCAGGAATCACTGCTCTAGGAAGAAAATAAGCTACCTTGCTATGTGTGCTAAGTCACTTCAGTCATGTTTGATACTGCAACCCCAGGGACTGTAGCCTGCCAGACACCTCTATTTATGGAGTTTTCCAGAATACTGGAGTGGGTTGCCATTTCCTCCTCCAGGAGATCTTCCCAACCCAGGGATTAAACCCATGTCTCCTATTTCTCCTGCATTGCAGGCGGATTCTTTACCGGTTGAGCCATAGAGGAATTAGCTTCCTATAATCCCATTAAACAAAGGCCTTCAGTGAAGGCCTCATGCATACCCTTGAGTTTTCACAGCTGATTTTAGAAAACTACATCCTTTCATGAAATCTTTTCCTAATAGCAGAGAAAAGGACTCACTAGAAGACACAGGAAACTTTCCAGCCCCCTGAACAGCAGCAAACATCTGGTTGGCTGCCTCCTTCTGCCCTTTTCACCGTTCTGCCTTTCACTACCCACTGCGGCCAGGACCCTGACTCCCTGAGTCCCCACCTCCGGGAACTCTGGACGTGCAAACCCCTTTCTCTCTGAGGAAACCTAGTCCACTCCAGATTCGCCGTTAAACTGTGTGCCCCAGCTCCTAGGACCTGCAGCCAGGGTGTCTCCAGCTCAGATGCTTGTAGCCAGGAAGGCGTGTGTCCGGCAGCCAACCACAGAGCTAAGCTTGTGGCTGGAGCAGGCACGGAAGGTGCTGGCCTGGGGCCTCTCATGCAAGATGAGGCCAGCAGCGGGAGCTAGGGAGCAGCATTCTTAAGGCGTATCCATTAATGCAATTGGATTCAAGGTTGTGTTTATTTCTGTCCTTGTAGCCTGGAGTCTGGGCTTCCTTGGTGGTTCAGATGGTAAAGAATCTGCCTGCAATGCGGGAGACCTGGGTTCTGTCCCTGGGTTGGGAAGATCCGCTGGAGGACGGCATAGCAACCCACTTCAGTATTCTTGCCTGGAGAATCCCATGGACAGAGAAGCCTGGTGGGCTATAGCCTGTGGGGTCGCAAAGAGTGGACAGGACTGAGTGACTAAGCACAACCTGGGTTTAAGCTGACTGCCTACTGGTTTTCTTCTGCAGTTCTTCCAGGAAAAACTGGAACCTTCGTGAGGGTAGGGCTGGGACTACTTGGCTTACCATTTTGTCCCCAGGGTCTGGCAAATTGTTGTTGTTCAATTGGTAAGTTCTGTCAGACTCTTTGTGACTCCATGGACTGAAGCACGCCAGGCTTCCCTGTCCTTCACTATCTCACAGAGTTTGCCCAGATTCATGTCCATGGAGTTTGTGATGCTATCTAACTATCTAGTCCTCTGTTGTCCCCTTCTCCTCTTGCCCTCAATCTTTCCCAGCATCAGGGTCTTTTCCAGTGAGTCAGCATTTCAAATCAGGTAAAGTATTGGAGCTTCATCTTTGGCATCAGTCCTTTCAGTGAATATTCAGGACTGATTCCCTTTAGGATTGACTGGTTTGATCTTGCAGTCCAAGGGACTCTCAAGAGTCTTTTCTAGCACCAAAGTGTGAAAGCATCAATTCTTTGGAGCTCAGCTTTCTTTACAGTCCAACTTTTATATCCGTACATGACTACTGGAAAAACCATAGCTTTGACTAGATGGACCTTTGTTGGCAAAGTGATGTCTCTGATTTTAATACATTGTCTAGGTTTGTCATAGTTTTTCTTCCAAGGAGCAAGAATCTTTTAATTTCATGGCTGCAGTCATCATCCGCAGTGATTTTGGAGCCCAAGAAAATAAAATCTGTCACTGCTTCCACTCTTTCCCCATCTGTTCACTGTGAAGCGATGGGACCAGATGCCAAGATCTTTGTTTTTTGAATGTTGAGTTTTAAGCCACCTTTTTCACTCTCCTCTTTCACACTCATCAAGAGGCTCTTCAGTTCTTCTTCACTTTCTGCCATAAGAGTAGCATCAAGTACTCAATAAAATTTCAATGGATTTGTGGATGGGTACATCATTCAAGCAGAAAGAGAAAGCAAGAGAGCCCTCAGAGCAAACCCACAGGTGGTGCCATCTTCTGGGCTGCTCAGGACCCTCTGGGCACAACCCTGGAGTCTGAGTGCAGGGCTCTCCCAGCTGGAGAAGAAGTGTTTGCTGGGGGCACACTCCTCTCCCCTAAACGGACACACATAGCCTTAATTGGGATTATTTTTTGTATGCCTTTATTTCACTACAGTTAAGGAGGCTTATTACAAAACACAGTGAACTAAAACTGTAACTTACTAGCATGAGGAGGCCAGGGAAGGGACTGATGAGAAGCAGTCTTGACTGGCCAGCTCAAGGCACCTTTCTCCACCCAACACTTTTCATCTGTTTCCCCGGGGGTTCATCATTCAAATGACTCATTATTAAGCACCTATTATGTATTAAAGGCTGTGTCGCACACAGAACTGTATAAGAAACAGCCCTCACCCTCAAGGATCTCTTAGGCTGTAACACTGTTTGGCTAGCGGAGTAACCTAAGTACTGGAGAAGCCTAGGGGCCGCTCATGTCCCTCGTGAACGGAGGGGCTTCACAGGGGAGATGCATTTGTAATGGGACTTAATGAGATGACATGTAAACAATGGCTCAGGCACTCTGGTTGTGGCTTGGTTACAGGTCAGCCTTGAGTTCTTCACGTGTACATTGTGTCTAATGACAAGGCAGGCAGAATCACGTTCAGATTAAGCATGTCTATTTTCTTTGGCACTGCCTCCCACCATCCTTTGGCCCAAAGTACAAAAGAAGGGGAGGTCTTAAGCCAGTGAACCTTGCACATTCTCTTTCATCCAGTGCTTGTCCAGGGGAGTCTAGTGCTGTCCATGTGGGCTGGTCCTGCGCACTGGGGATGCTCTTCCTATCGGGAGAGAGAGAGACTTTCAAAGGCAGGACCCAGTATCTGCAGCCACAAAGTATAGCCCAGGAGCTTGTCCCTCCCTGCAGAAGAAGGCTTTTATGAGGGCTGAATGTGTGTGGGGACAGCCCTATTGGCAGTTCTGAGAGCTCCAAATGTCATGCTAGCATCTAATACTGTCAAATCACAGTTAAGTGATTGCAATAACACTGTTGGCAATTTTCAGCCTACAGATTCTAAACCACTAGTGCCATGAACATCCCATAAAGCCTTATCATATGGCCTGTTATGCTGATTTTCTTCCAGCAATTAATGGGTAGGATTTCTACAGGGTATTGGGTATTGAAGTGGGGGTGGAATACGGATATAAGAAAGCAAGTACAGAAAGAAAAAAATGAGACCCTTTCAAAAGACCAAACAATAGCCCAGTTTGAAAAAAGCATCCGGCTTGTGTTACAAAGGCCACGGTAGATCAGGGTGGGAGAACTAGGCTTGGGAGGACAGTGATTTCTCACCAGTCAGAAGCTGGGATACACCATTCATGTATGCCTGACTTTACAAAACTGTTAGCCTTGTCTAAATTGATTATGTATCACATATTTATATTTAAAATTAATAAAATTAGTTCTCTTTCAAGAGTTTCTTGAGATTCCTTAAGAAAACTGGACTTCTAAAAGGATTTAGGGTCCCTGGCCAGCAGACTCTCGTTGATTTGAATACATCCAGCGTTGTAGGTACTTTTGAACAGTCTATGTTTTACCCTATGCTTTTTCATCTTTTCCTTAAAACCCAGTCAATTGTTTGTGTCTCCTGATACAAGGAGATATCATGAACATATTTAACCACGTTCTGCTATTAAAATCTCCCGCTCCCTATTTGCTTCCTGCATTTGGAGAATGTTGCTGTTGCTTTCATGTTTATGTCCTTCTCTTGCCTTACATTCCTGAGCATGCCTCCCCACTGTGACACTGTCTGTTTTTGTTTTGTTTTTTAAATAAGGATCCACTTTGGGATCTGATCAGATCATGTTTTTTATGTTTTTCTCATTTTCCTTTAAGTTTCCATGGAAGTCCCTTCCTAAGGAACAGGTACTTAATTATCAATTTGGAAATGTCTTTTCCTGAGCTGTTTTCCTTATTCACCAACCTTTGGTTCTCATCATTTTTTCCTGAAATTAAAAACAAGGGAAAAGTTTATTTTCCATTTTTATTTGCTCTCCTGGAATTTTCACATGGACAAGTGCCATAAGGCAGTCGTGTTTGGTTTCTTAGCTTCTCCCTGATGGGCTTACCTTATGGGCCCTCATGCTTCCTGAAGGTCAGCTTCTGTCAGGACGAGCATCAGACACTAAAAAACAAGAGCAGACACAGCCCAAGCACTTCCCTGGAGCGGACACTCCTTGTTCAATTCTTTATCATTCAGCCAAAGACATATATCTGAATAAGGGCCGAAGAGTTCATGGGACACTTTCACATCCTCATCTTATCTAACTTCTTACAATAACCCTGAAGTAAGTTGGGCAAAAGCCATAATTCCTCTTTTACAAATGAAGAAACTGTAGATCAGAGTTAAACTGTGCATTAGCTGATTCATTCAAGATCATAGAGCTGGCAGATGAGACTAGGACATGGATATCAGCCTTCCTACTCCATCCAATTTTTTAAATTTAATGGTGTTGCAGGGAAGCCCTCAAGAATGAACTTAACAAATATGCTTCAGATAGTTCCCCTCCACCCATTTTATCGACTGGCAACTTGAAGACTGCTGCTGCTGCTGCTAAGTCGCTTCAGTCGTGTCCGACTCTGTGCGACCCCATAGACGGCAGCCCACCAGGCTCCCCGTCCCTGGGATTCTCCAGGCAAGAACACTGGAGTGGGTTGCCATTTCTTTCTCCAATACATGAAAGTGAAAAGTGAAAGTGAAGTCGCTTAGTCGTGTCTGACCCTCAGCGACCCCATGGACTGCAGCCTTCCAGGCTCCTCCATCTATGGGATTTTCCAGGCAAGAGTACTGGAGTGGGGTGCCATTGCCTAACTTGAAGACTAGATTTGCCCAAACGTATATGGGGATGGCTGCTCTGGGCTCGCTCTGTAGAGTGAGATTATGTGTCCTACACCATGTGGGCCAAAGCAGAAACATGAGCAGTTGTTCTGTGGCCTGTGATGTTCCTGGGGAGTCCTGGACTAACCCTGAGGGCAATCCAAGTTTCCTCCTGAGACTGTGTGAAAGCTGCAGATGTAACTCATCCTTTGGTTGAGCACAGAAATTCTCCTATTTCAGTTTCAAGGTGCAGATTCCCGTTCAAGTTTCATCAGGGTGGCGGTTGGGGGGGGTGCATTGAAAGAAAGAAAAGGATGTGTGTACAACCAAATTCTGTAAAGGAATTATCCTTCAATTAAAAAATAAAATAAAAAAGAAGAATCCAAGAAAAAGAAAGGATATGTGCAATGGAAGTAGTGGGTAGGGAAGCAGAATAGAGTGTGTTGCCCTAAACTGAAACTGACACTGATCTTTTGAAACGTGATCAGGTGTGCTGTTCTCCCTGCTTCTCAGGACCTGCAAGATCTCATTCATGGCAGCTCAGCTTCTCTCTGCGTCAGCATCTTCCTGCTGACCTCAGCTTTCATCCAGGCCCCCATTGTCAGCCCAGGCCTGAGCCCACCTCCTAGCATAGGGCCCTTCGGCTCTGCTCTCTGATTCAGCCTCTGCTTCCCAGACCATGTTCTTGAGAGATTTGACTGCTTGATCTGTTTCTCTCAAGCCAACCATATCAGTCAGAGGTTGTCCAGTAGCCTATTGAAGTTCTGACCTCGAGACAGAAACTCAAATTTAATCCATTTAATTATGTTTTGTAGAGGGGAATGAGGGGACTATTTAGAATAGAAAAGCCTACTAGCAAAAAAGATTTCCTTAGTGGAGATGTGTTAGCAAGAGATAGCTAACAGTTCTTGTTCGGTAATACCTTTCTCACTGTGTTTAGGCGATATTTATTACCATGGAAGCAATCTTGGAGAGACGTGGGGTATGTCCCCACTTAGTATGGAGGTTTTGACCCCCAAGGAGCCTCCCTGCACATGTGCAGACAGGGAAGTTTTTCTTGACCTCAGGAGTGGTTATCTTATCTATACTTCAGCAGAGCTTGGCTTCTGCCTCTAGCTTTGTTCTTAGAATGTCTGGATGAGAACAGAGCTTCAATTTTACTCAACTTGACAAACACCAGCTGGGGCCCATCTCCCTCCTATTTGAGAAGGAAAAATGGTGGGACATTCATCTAATAAATATTCTAGGGCCTTCTGTGTGCCCAGCACTGTATTAGACATGGGACAGATATTTCAAATTTAGGAGTTAAGGGGAAGACAGAGACAACTTCCTGATGACTTTGACTTTCCTTCTCACCCACAAAGAGGGGAAAAAAATTGGGTACCCAATAGCCAATAGAAAGAGCATGGGTAAAATAGACTTTTATGAGTTTCGGGGGACTCTACTTATTATTTACATTTAATAAGGAATAGTAGGAAAATGCTGAATTCTCCTGGCTCACATCAAAGAGAAAAACATGCTTCTTTCTTGTTTTACTTTTATTTATTTTTTATTTTATTGAAGTACAGTTGATTTACAATGTCGTCTTAGTTTTAGGTGTATAACAGAGATTCAGTTATATATGCTAAAAGTTTATAAACTACTAATGGTGCACAATCCACTTGTGATCTTTGGGGTAGAGTCAAGGTGGTTCTTGGGTCTGTTACTAATGAAATAAATGGTCGGTACTCAGTGGAGGGGGGATGAGAGTCTCAGAGAGCCCCATGCCACAAGAGTAACACATCAGACTGAGCTTGGTGTGTAAAAATACATGAACCAAATCTGTGGGCTTTTGAGAATATTTACAAATAAATAAAATGGTGCCTTTTCTCTCTAAACAGTACCTTTGTACATAAACATATTTTCACATGTACCAGCTCATTTTTGTCTTGAACCTTATGATCATCCTGATAAGTGCCATTAACTCCCTCTTACAAAGGAGGAAACTGGAAATTGACTAGTCAATCCATGAATGGGTTACAGAGTCTAGCACCACCACCCACCACCCCACTAGGGCATCTTCCATGCTCTCCTATGTTACTGCTCACCCCCTGTTCCACTTCATCAAAATCATATAAAAATTAAACAATTTTAGCCCTGATCTATATTGTTTATACTGATTTTTCCTAACAGGTAATTAATAAATATAAACTTTGTTTTCACAGAAAAGTAGAATATTTTCAATAGACGATGATAAAATGTTATTAAAATATTCCTATTGTATTACTTTTAGTCTAAGAGTGGAAGATTAATCATCAGCCTGAACTGTTTTTAAGTGATTATTAAGTAACTTAACATTTTATTTAGCTTCTTCCACTCTTTTTATTATTCCTCATATTTCTGCTCTTCAGGAGTCAGTGCATGTATGCTCCGTTGTGTCTGACTCTTGTGACCCTATGGCTTGTACTCCTCCAGCCTCTTCTGTTCATGGAATTTCCCAGGCAATAATACTGGAGTGGGTTGCCATTTCCTTCTCCAGGGAATCTTCCTGACCCAGAGGTCAAATCTGCATCTCCTGCATCTCTGGCATTGGTAGGGAGATTCTTTACCACTGCACCACCAGGGAAGCCTTGCTGCTGCTAAGTCGCTTCAGTTGTGTCCAACTCTGTGCAACCCCACAGACGGCAGCCCACCAGGCTCGCCTGCCCCTGGGATTCTCCAGGCAAGAACACTGGAGTGGGTTTCCATTTCCTTCTCCAATGCATGAAAGTGAAACGTGAAAGTGAAGTCGCTCAGTCGTGTCCAACTCTTAGTGACCCCATGGACTGCAGCCCACCAGGCTCCTCTGTCCATGGAATTTTCCAGGCAAGAGTACTGGAGTGGGGTGCCATTGCCTTCTCCGAGGGAAGCCTTGGGAGTCAGTATATTGTAGCAAAAGAAGGATGGGACCTAGATACCTCCACACTGGTCACTCCTGTGTCTCTGGGGCAGTGGTGAGCTGACCGGGCCTCAGTTTCTCTGGATTTAAAACGCTTCAGAAAGTTCTTGTGAAGATCATATGCCAGATTAGACTGAAAGCCTTTAAAGAATAGTACTAGGATCTTTAACGCTGGGTATTACTCAGCTGTACCTGTAGTGGAGCAGGGAGACCCCATAAGGATGGAAGTTTCTCTTGAATTCTTTTCATGAGACATTGCTGGATGATACAGGAGAAAAGAATCATTTCCTACTAAAATGGCCCTGATCACACACTAGGTACAATCATCTTTCAACCACCCTATTAGATGCTTAGTAATTTCCCCACATAACTTTTGAATAAATTCAGTTTCTGAGTTTCAAAGAAAAACACATTTGGTGCTAAAAGGAGCTGGTATGTGCACCCAACTCTTCCTCAGGGTCTGGGCTTCCTGAGTGGCTGGTTTATTCCTTATTTGAGTGAAGTTAAGTAAATTTACCAGTCGATAATTCATCAGTGTACTAAATGTACTAAAGAGGGGGATTTCATTCCTGGAACATTTTCAGCCATTCGTTTCCTTTCTGAATTCTTTTAGTCCACAGAGAACAGAAAATCTCTTTCCTGCCAATCAGTTAAATCCATGGAACAGATTTCAGTAATGATTCAAAGGGTTTTTAATTAAGAAATTATTGCAATCTATTTTGTTTTTAAAGAGGGAACTATGATCTCCCACCAGCAAAACTGAGAGATGAGAGAATGCCACAGAGTCAGGCACCACTTTCAGTTACAGTAGGCACTCTGGGTTTAAGTGAGCACAGTTTGTCCTTTAAAAGCTCAGTGCTGGTAGGGTATATCCAAAGTTTGAGTGGAGGGGGAAGGAGCTCAAAAGAAAGAGCTGTCTTCTTTGTGGCTTTCTGTCCTTTGTGAAAGTGAACAAGCATCCAGTATGGAAAATTAGGAAATGACCTTATGTCAGTGACTCCTGAGTACCCTTCTGGAAATGCTGTGCCTTGCAGATTATCTGTGGATGTATTTCATATTCAGCAAGCTTCCTAAACAAGCTCCCAATCTCTCAGGAGTCTTTTCCACAAAATCGAGCTAGCCCATGGTCAGGGAACTCAGAATGATTTTACTATTAGTACCAGCAAGACTGAATAAAAAGGTAAATCTGCTAAAACAAAACTAAACAATAAAACCAAGAACATAGTACCATCCAAGTTAAATGTAACTTTGCTTTCTTTCTTTTCTTTAAGAGTTTATAATCTTTTCTATCATTATAGCATTTGATGTTGATTCTGCAGTCTTTCTGAAATATTGCTTCACTCTTGTTGCACTAACGCTGACTTTCCCTTGGTCTCATGACCCTCTGATTGTTCCTCCTCTGCTTTAGCCGAGTTCTTTCCTTCCTTTGCTCCATTTCTGTGGGTATAGACTGCAAGTTATAATGCACTTTACATTTTAGGTAGTAACTATATCTCACCTGCATTGAGTTTCTGCAATGTTTCAGACATAGTGCTGTGTACCTTATGGGCATTGTCTGTTTTAACCTGATGCTGGGAGGGACTGTGGGCAGGAGGAGAAGGGGACGACAGAGGATGAGATGGCTGGATGGCATCACCAACTCGATGGACATGAGTTTGGGTGAACTCCGGGAGTTGGTGATGGACAGGGAGGCCTGCTGCTGCTGCTGCTGCTGCTGCTGCTAAGTCGCTTCAGTCGTGTCCGACTCTGTGCAACCCCATAGATGGCAGCCCACCAGGCTCCCCCATCCCTGGGATTCTCCAGGCAAGAACACTGGAGTGGGTTGCCATTTCCTTCTCCAATGCATGAAAGTGAAAAGTGAAAGTGAAGTCGCTTAGTCGTGTCCGACTCCTGGCGACCCCATGGACTGCAGACCACCAGGCTCCTCCATCCATGGGATTTTCCAGGCAAGAGTACTGGAGTGGGGTGCCATTGCCTTCTCTGACAGGGAGGCCTGGAGTGCTGCAATTCATGGGGTTGCAAAGAGTCGGACACGACTGAGCGACTAAACTGAACTGATGCTATCCAGCAAGGCAGCTCTTCTCACCCCCAGCTTATTGATGAGGAAGCTGAGGTTCAGAGATGACAAGAAATTTGCCCAAGGTAAACAAGTGATTTGAAGCTGTGGAGCCAGGATTTGAAAAGATGACCCTCTGGCTCTTAACCTCCTGCTCACCCGCTGTGTCATGTGCTTGCTCTGTCCCTGGGCTGTGGTCGGGTGGGTGGGATTGACTCCACAGGCCATTGACCTAGGCTCTGTGTATGCAGCTATGGGCTTCTCTGGTGGTGTAGTGGTTAAGAATCTGCCTACCAATGCAGGAGACACAGGAGACATGGGTTCAATCCCTGAGGTGGGAAGAGCCCCTGGAAGAGGAAATGGTAACCCATTCCAGTATTCTCGCCTGGAGAATCCCAGGAACAGAGGAACCTGGTGGGCTACAGTCTGTGGGGTTGCAAAGAGACTACTGAGCAACTGAGCACTGCACCCTGTGTGTGGCTAGGGGCAAGCTAGAGGGCATGAACATAGACTTAACTGAACAGGCGAAAAAATAAAGAGGTAATATCTAAGGTCTATTACTTTTTTTAGGATGGAAAAAAACTTGATGTGTTTATATGCTAACGGGAAAGCGCCAACAGAGCAGAAGGGCAAGTACTGACGATAATAACAGCTGGCACTTATTAAGCACAGCCGTGTGCCAGGGGCCAGGTTAAGCGCTTTAGCAGGATTACATCACTAATCTTTCATAACATACTTATAAAGTAGGTACTGTTATTATGATATTTTACAGATGAGAAGAGTGAGACTTTGTCCAAGATCACCCAATGAGGGTGATTTAAACAGAGGGGATCTGATCCACGAGGCTCATGAATGAAGAGGTAGACACCTTCCCTGGTACCGGAGCCAAGCTTCTGTTTAAGAAGCACACAGTAAATGCCAAGACATTATTTACATTACTTTGACACTTAATGATACCCCTCAGGGTGGGTAGATAAATACCTCCATCCCAATCCTTATTTTAAAGTGAGAAAATTGAACCTCTGTGGCTAGTGACTTTTTCCAAGTCTTCATCTCTTCTCTTTAAACACACTATCATGAGTGATGATAAATGTAGGCCTCTACATCCTCACTTCATTATCAGTATTCATTTCCAAGAGTTCTCAGCCAGGGAAGGGGAATGAGAATTCCTAGCTCAGGAACTGATGTTCTTGGAGCAATAGTTTAGGATAGTTTGGCTGTACTACCTTCTTAAGAAGGTTTGACTCAACTGCTGGAATTGAGATGCTCCTGGCAACTGTATCTTTGCTTTTGACAGTGGAATTCTTTATTTGAAATTTATTTTGTTGAGATAACAATGTTGTGCTGATTTTTCCTATACAGCAAAGTGATTCAGTTATATATAGATATATATTCTCCTAATATTCTTTCTATGTGGTTTATCACAGAGTATTGAGTACAGTTCGCCCAGCTATACAGTAAGACCTTGTTGTTTATCCACTCTATATATAATAGTTTGCTTCTGCTAATCCCAAACTCCCACTCTACCCCTCCTCCTCTCACCTCTGGCAATCAGTCTGTTCTCTATGCCTGTAAGTCTGTTTCTGTTCATTTGTATCATATTTTAGTATCCACATATAAGTGATTCTAAGACATTTGTCTTTCTCTTTCTGGCTTATTTCACTTAGTATGACAATCTCTACATCCATCCATCTAGGTTGCTGCAAATGACATTATTTCATTCCCTTCTATGGCTGCGTAGTATTCCATTGTTTATATATATCACATCTTCTTTATCTATTCATCTGTAGGTGGAATTCATAATCTACATTTAATGATACAGGTATGGTACTGTTTATAGCACTCATTTCACTCAATAAGGCAACTGCTGCTGCTGCTGCTGCTAAGTCACTTCAGTCGTGTCTGACTCTGTGCGACCCCATAGATGGCAGCCCACCAGGCTCCCCCGTCCCTGGGATTCTCCAGGCAAGAACACTGGAGTGGGTTGCCATTTCCTTCTCCAATGCATGAAAGTGAAAAGTGAAAGTGAAGTCGCTCAGTCGTGTCCGACTCTTAGTGACCCCATGGACTAAAGCCTACCAGACTCTTCTGTCCATGGGATTCCCCAGGCAAGAGGACTGGAGTGGGGTGCCATTGCCCTCTCCACAATAAGGCAACTGATTTTATTTATTTTCTAAAAATTGCAATGCACAGTATATTTCGGTTTAATCATAAAAAGTTTCTGGGAATAATCAATAAGTACTAAATAACCAAAAAAAAGTTGAAAGAGTATAAGAAAGGTAATATAAACTTTTGAAGAATGAGAAGCTTAGTGAAAGAAAAAGGATCCCAAGTAAAACAGCCTGCATGCTATTAACTTTATATTTAATTGACCAGCAACTAATATCTGAAATGTTTATATTGGGTCCCATTTTCCAAAGCACAATCCCATATATACCTCATTTGGCCTTCACAACAACTGACCTATCAGTTAGGAATACTTTCATCTACAAATAACAGGGAACTTGGCTTGAATAGATGGAGCTTGTTTTTCTCAACAAGAATCTGGGAAGTGGCATTCTGGAACTGGTGTGGAGCCCAACAGTATCATCAAGGATCCATGTTTCTTTTACCTCCCACTTTACCAGCCTGAAAAAATTGTTGGCCTCTCACCCTCACAATGTGACAGTTCTTCCAGGCATCACATAGTAGTTCAAGGCCAGAAGGAGGAGGAAGGGAAGGAGGAGGAAGGGAAGGAGCAGGTACCAAGAGCATCTTTGCTTTATTAGAAAAGCATAAACTTTCCCACTGGCCTTTCGTTGGCCAGAACTGTGTCACTCAGCCGTCCCAGCTGCAAAGTGGAAGTGAAAGTCACTCAGTCGTGTCTGAAGCGACTTAGCAGCAGCAGCAGCAGCAGCAGACACTTAGATTGTTTTCAGTCTTGGACTAATAGTAATGTATTCATTTACAAAGAGGAGAAGGCAATGGCACCCCACTCCAGTACTCTTGCCTGGAAAATCTCATGGATGGAGGAGCCTGGTGGGCTGCAGTCCACGGGGCCGCTAAGAGTCGGACACGACTGAGCGACTTCAATTTCACTTTCCACTTTCATGCATTGGAGAGGGAAATGGTAACCCACTCCAGTGTTCTTGCCTGGAGAATGCCAGGGACGGGGGAGCCTGGTGGGCTGCCGTCTATGGGGTCACACAGAGTTGGACACGACTGAAGTGACTTAGCAGCAGCAGCAGCAATTTACAAAGACTGCCATAACAAAAGTACCACAGACTGTGTGGCTTAAACAACAGAAGTGTATTGTTTAACACTGAAAGAATGACAAAAGAAAAAGCAATTCGCCAACTCAAGGAAATAAAAGGAAGCTTGAGTTTGTTTCCCGAGAAGACTTTTGAGGAATTGAAACTGTCTTCCACTTTGTACAGATTTGAGGGTTGAATTGATACTACCTGAGTGGTCCAGAAACCCCGAAAGGTGAGAAATAATGTAAAAATGGATTCCTCATAATATTCTTAGAATGCTTGGCAGACATGTAAAACCAGAAAGCAATTTCTATGGGGTTCCCACAAGAAAAAATATCCCTCCTAAAGATAATTTACCAATCAGTTTTCAGTCCAGTCGCTCAGTCGTGTCCAACTTTTGCGACCCCATATACTGCAGCATGCCAGGCTTCCCTGTCCGTCACCAACTCCCGGCGCCTACTCAAACTCATGTAGTCAGAGCCCACTAGGCCCACTGCAGATGCTTGTCAGGTTGTGTGTTGCACACAGCAGGGGCACGTGTGCAATGATGAGAATGACGCTCTTGGAGCTGTGTGTTGTGGTGGCCCTAGAAATCATCTATCATCAGCAAGAACCAGCAGGCACTGCAACAGGGGGAAGAAAGCCCAAGAACTTCATACTATTGTTTTAAAAAAATATGACTTAACTAAAAATATGTCTTAAAAAAACAGGTATTGTAAAAATAATTGAAAACTCAAAAGACTGGAGATCTTAAGAAAATACCAAGTTATTACTTTTTCAAAAAAGAAGAGGCAGATTTGAAAAATAAACATAACCTCTAAAAAAATTACAAATACAGTCAAACTAAAACCTGAAATACATAGGTTAAATAGCAATCAGATATAGATGAAGAGAAAGCTGATGAGCTGGAAAGCAAAATGGAAGATATTCCAAGGTGGGCACCACAGAGAAATAAAGAGATAGAAAATGAAAGTGAAAGTCTGTCAGTTGTGTCTGACTCTTTGCGATCCCATGGATTATACAGTCCGTGTAATTCTCCAGGCCAAAATATTGGACTGAGTAGTCTTTCCCTTCTCCAGGCGATCTTCCCAAACCAGGGATCAAACCCAGGTCTCCTGCATTGCAGGCGGATTCTTTACCAGGAGCCACAAGGGAAACCCAGAAATACTGGAGGGGATAGCCTATCCCTTCTCTATCGGATCTTCCCAACCCGGAAATCAAACCAGGATCTCCAGATGTGGCTTCTTAGCAGTTTTTTCATGATAGAATAGAGACTATTATAAGGTAATAATTTCCTTAGTTTTCTTTATTTGGGGAACTAAAAAAAGAAAATAACCTAGAGAAAACGTCTCCCAAAGAAATATGGACTAAGAATATCAGATTGCAACCCCAAGAAAGGGCCTTTTATTAGAGAATTAGAATTAATAGCATGGTGATTTTTCTTTACATGTAGTTCCTGCATCTTAATGTTTTACTTACTAAACTTTTTATTTTGTATTGGAGTATAGCTGATGAATGGGCTTCCCAGGTAGCTGAGCTATAAGGAATCTGCCTGAAATGCAGGAGACCTGGGTTGGGAAGATCCCCTGGAGGAGGGCATGGCAACCCACTCCAGTATTCTTGCCTAGAGAATCCCCATGGACGGAGGAGCCTGGCGGGCTTCAGTCCATGAGGTCGCAAAGAGTCAGACGTGACTGAGCGACTAAGCACAGCACATAGCTGATGAACAGTGTTGTGATGGTTTCAGGTGGACAGCAAAGGAACTCAGCCATACATACACAGGTGATTAAATGAAGAATATAGTTGCTGTGAATATAGTTGCTATAATTAGGACAGACAGAATTTATATTTAGGCATTTGATATCCAAACTCTAAATGGAAAAAGTTAAAAAAAATTTTATGGGAGAATGGGAGAAATGGTAGTTAAGTGATGATCTTTAATGCTTGGGTTTAATGTGAGAAGAGAGCCTAACCTGTACCTTGGTGAATAAACTTCGTCTTACTCCAAATATTTACATTTATATTAAGCAAAATAGTTACAGGGAAATGGGAAAGTTATGCTCATATTTGTACTTTTTGTTATTAAATCACCCTGATTATTACAGTCACATCTGGAGCAAGTTTACGATTAGGGACCCCTGCCAAACACTGGGATCCAATGTTTACTTGGCAATATCAACTATAATCACAAGCAGAATGCCAAGAAGGAAGTCATCAATCTTTTCAGAACTGACTTGTATTTTCAGTTATTACAGTACAACAAGTATCTGATCACAATTTCCTTCATACATAATATAAACTACTGATGGTTTGACCAAGGCAGGAGATACTTAGGGTGAAGGCTTTTAGTAAGAAACAACATATTTACAGACATAGGACTGGGCTGCTTTTGGAAGTCATCAAGCAACAATGGCTTTCAACCAAGCTTTCTTGGAAACTAAGGAAGGAAGAAATCATTCCAAATCTTAAAAGTAGATTGGTAAAAATGTTAGCAACGTGCTTCTGGAAAAGCTATTTTCTCTCCCCGTCACCTCCCCTCTTAAAGTAGGGCATACTGTTCAGAATTCGAATCTGCTGGCCAAGTTTCTAGGATAAACAAGACTTTGTGGTGCTAGAATGAGCCCTGTCTCGAAAGCTGACTTAGTTTGGAAACAGGGGTAAAGGGAGAGGAAGAGGAGTTCTTAAATGAAAAGGGATATGGAATTTAAAATTAATAATACCTGGATTTCATTCCTGGCACCAGTATTTCTCCAGGCAATTTTGGACATGTGTTATAAAATCTGAGTCAAGTTGGCTAAGCCCAGACCTGGCTGTAGATCTGAAGAAATCTCAAGTTGAAAGCCATCAAGAAGTGGAACTACGGCTGAGGGTATAGAGAAGAGTTTTAGACAAGAGCATAAGCTTTAAGGGAAAGTGGGATAATATATACTTTGGGGAAAGCAGGATAATATATTCTTTTGGGGAAATGTAATCTCTTCAGGAAAGGCATAGGAAAACTTACACTACTTAAGATACAGAATAAGAAAAATGTTCCATTGAATAAATCAGATAGAAGAGTAGGAGGTTAAGTCCCAGCAATGAAAGAGAAGAAAGAAAACGACGGGCATTTTTCATTGTTGTTGGCTAATATTTGCTTGAAATAGAGGATTTTAAAATTTTTCTTTTAATTCTGCCTTTACAATGATGGAAAGGCCCCTTGATTCAATGGAAGATAAGCAATAAGCATTTCATCTTAAAAAAAGTTAACAGGTTCAGTTTAGTGCTTGTCAGTAAAACTGAAGGTTAAAAGGACAAAGTTACAAAACCGTGATATTTTCACCAGCTTTTTAAAATAAAAGAAGCCATTGTTCATTGAGCTACTGTTTTTTAATTAACAAAATTATATTTTTTATAATGCTGAAAAATCTACTTTTTGGCAACCTCTAGGTCCATCCATGATGCTGCAAATGGCATTATTTCCTTTTTAATGGCTGAATAATGGCTGAATAATGTATATATGTACTACAACTTCTTTATCTATTCCTCTGTGGATGAACATTTAGTTTGCTTCCATATTTTGGTTGCTGTAAACAGTGCTGCAATGAACATTGGGGTGCATGTATCCTTTTGGATCATGTTTTTCTCTGGATATATGCCCAGGAATGGGATTACAAGGTCATATGGTAGCTCTCTTTTTATTTCTTAAGGAACCTCCATACTGTTCTCCATAGTGACTACCAATTTAAATTCCCACCAACAGTGTAGGAAGGTTCCAGAAGGTGGAACCACTGGACCATCAGGGAGGTCTTTAAGATTTGCCTTCTAATTACAGTAGAAATACAGGTAAGTTTATTTTCTTGGTTGACCTTCTCAAGAATAGAGTGTTTGTGACAAAGTGACGAGTATTGAGATGTTGCATATAAAGCATCTGGACTATTCCTGGCATGGCTTGAGTACTTAAAAAATATTAGCAATGATAACAATGGCCCTGAAGATGACAGAAAGAGAGAAGGGACGGGAGGAGGGTGAGAGGAAAGGAAGGAGAAAAGAGAGAGTGAGGGGATGATTAAGACAGAGCATATGCTGTATTTCTCATGCTCAGAAATGTGTGACACTTGAGTGACCCTGGGTCAGAGCCCGTGACCAGGAAGAAGATAGCAGGAAATAGGGCAGTCAGGTGGGCATAAAATAATTTGGTGGGTATTTCTTCAAAATATTGGTGTTCTTTGTTACAATGATCTCTAAGGTTTAATTCCTTAACACACAGGGCATTATCTGGTCCCAATTAATAATGACTTGGCTTTGTAGGGGGAAAGAAAAATACCTATCAGACATGTTGGATTTATTTCCAGGGCAGATTGAAAGTAGATCTAATTATTCACTGATTCAGTTAATGCTTTACACTTCCTCTTAGTATATTTAGATTCTCTTGGTGTCCACACCCATTTTGTATATGGATTCAAAAAATATTTATTGGATGTAAGACACTCAATAAATGTTAATTGCATGTACTTTTAAAATTTTTATTTTATTGGTGAGGACAGTGAGGCACAGAGAAATGAAATAATTTGTAAAGATCACAAAGTTATTAAGTAATGAAGTTGAGATTTAACCCTAAGTCAGATCTGTCTGCCTACAGAGCCAGTACACTGAACCACCATATTACAGTTTCTGCATAGGCTATCTTTCCATGTTATTATAATATTTTAGTATTCTTTCTTTGAAAATGCCAGTGATCATACAAAGTTTTTGATGACTACAAAGTAAAACCAAATTCAGTTAGTATGACACACATATGTCATGAATCAAATGCAGAATACATTCAGAAAATTAACTAGAGTTTGCACTGAAGCGTGTGTGCAGTTTAGCAGACTAAAGAATGAGATTAAAAATGACAACATTTTGATAGCCTTATAGATAAAGCTATTTGTTTTACTTTGTTGCAGCGTAATAGACTTAACTGGTAACCCAGTTGGTTTCATAAATATATGAAAGACACAGGGTTTGGGTGAAGAAAATGAATAACTCATAACAAATCTGTTGTTTTGACTAAAAAGGAAAGCAAAGTTTATGTCCCACTGAGGAAGTAACAGTAGTTGCATGCAGTTTATGAACTTTACTGCAGTGAAGAGTCTTCTGACGCGAATGTTGTCCTGTGCATTTAAAGAAGAGACAGGAGACTCAGAAAATGTAACCAAGTGAGTTAAGCTGTTGGGCTTCCCTGGTGGCTTAGACAGTAAAGAATCTGCCTGGAATGCAGGATACCCGGGTTCAATCCCTAGGTTGGAAGATACCCTGGAGAAGGAAATGGAAACCCATTCCAGTATTCTTGCCTGGGAAATCCCACGCACAGAGGAGTCTGGCTGGCTACAGTTCATGGGGTTGCAAAGAATTGGACACGACTAAGCGACTGAGCACCCCACTCCAGTACTCTTGCCTGGAAAATCCCATGGACGGAGGAGTCTGGTAGGCTGTAGTCCATGGGGTCTCTAAGAGTCGGACACGACTGAGCAACTTCACTTTCACTTTCACTTTCATGCATTGGAAAAGGAAATGGCAACCCACTCCAGTGTTCTTGCCTGGAGAATCCCAGGGACGGGGGAGCCTGGTGGGCTGCCGTCTATGGGGTCACACGGAGCTGGACACGACTGAAGTGACTTAGCAGTAGCAGCAGCAGCAAGTGACTGCGCACGCATGCACAAGTTCAGCTAGTTAAATGAGTAGGTGAGTCTGGGATTATCCTCACATGTGAGCACAGGGCTTCCTGCCATCCCACAGCTGCTCCTCATGAACTGTGTGCTTAAAACTCAGCACAGGCGAACCACAGCTCCTGAGAGATGGCAGACAGCAAAATTTCTCCTCACACCTCTCTGGTCTCTCTTTTCCTCTATCCCTCCTTTTCAGTCCCTGAAGCCTCTCAGTAGCATCCTGCTGCTCGCTTATCAGAGGTCAAGAGTTCACGTGGACTTCCACTTGAGTCACCGAGGTTCTGAGGTACAACCCTTCGGAGAGGTCTAAGCAAGGTGACTCCATCTTGGTTTTGCATCATCCAAAGAGAAGAAAAGGGACTCACAGCATGGCAGCAGGACCTTATCGTCTTGCCAGGCTGTAGATGTGAGTACCACTCTATTGATTTGAAATTGTTGACATATTTTCTTTTCCTTGGTGAATAGCTGTTGCCCTGAACCTTTGAGGGTCCCGCCCTGATCCTGGGCCCAGTCCTCTCAAATATTTTAAAACATTTTGAATTTTTTGAATATATTGCTCAGGCTAGTGTGTTTAATTCTTTTAGCTAATGACCAAGTTCTAATAAAATAAATTTCCATAAGCTTTTCAGATCACACCAAGGTGAGTGGAATATTAAGATAAACTTTCCAGTTACGTAGGATAAATGGCTAGTAACTAATGGGTATTAGTTTCAGAGGAATGGGGTAGAAATATGGCAGTAAATTCTCTGCACTTTGACATTGATGAGGATCATTGCCACTCCTCATCCGTGCTCCAAAGGGCAAGGTGAGTGGAAAGATGAGAAAGGAGAGTGCCTGGCTACACAGATTAGTGTTCAATATGTATCTGTGACTGAATACTGGACTGCATGACAAGTAGAAGAACCACCTCAGGATATTTGCTTTTATGAGGGTTAAACAAGATAATTAATCGATTATCATGCAACAAATGTGAAGCAATTGCTCTATGTCAGAACTAAAATCAAACTGTAATTTTGGTGAATCTGGACACAAGAGAAAAGCTCTTATAATTTGCATTTAAAACTTGCAATGCACATAAGAGAATAGACTTGTGGAGATAGTGGGGGAAAGAGAGGGAGGGAAGAATTGAAAGAGTAACATTGAAACATAGACATTACTATATGTAAAATGGATAGCCAGTGGTTTGTGAGTACCACTCGATTGATTTGAAATTGTTGACATATTTTCTTGGCTGCACCAATTTACATTCCAACCAGCATTGTACAAGGATTCTTTTTCTCCACATCCTTGCCAATATTTCTTACTTGTAGTCATTTTAATAGCCATTCTGACAGATGCAAGGTGATGTATCATTTGGTTTTGATTTACATATCTCTGATTATTCTGAAGGAGATCAGCCCTGGGATTTCTTTGGAGGGAATGATGCTGAAGCTGAAACTCCAGTACTTTGGCCACCTCATGCGAAGAGTTGACTCATTGGAAAAGACTCTGATGCTGGGAGGGATTGGGGGCAGGAGGAGAAGGGGATGACAGAGGATGAGATGGTTGGATGGCATCACTGATTCGATGGACGTGAGTCTGAGTGAACTCCGGGAGTTGGTGATGGACAGGGAGGCCTGGCGTGCTGCAATTCATGGGGTCACAAAGAGTCGGACACGACTGAGCGACTGAACTGAACTGATTAGAGATGTTGAGCATCTTTTTATGTGCCTGATGGTCATCTGCATGTCTTCTTTGGAAAAATGTCTGTTCAGGTCTTCTGCTCCTTTTTTAGTCAGGTTGTTTGGTCTGCTATACAAAATCTTTTAACTTTAATTAGGTCCTACTTGCTTGTTTTGCTTCTGTTTCCTTGGCCTTAGCAGACAAATCTGAAAAAATGTTGCTATAATTTATCCAAATCATTCTGCTTATATTTTCTCCTAGAAGTTGTATGGTTTCTGGTATTACATTTAGGTCTTTAATTCATATTGAGTTTAGCTTTGTATATGGTGTGAGAAAATGTTCTAATTTCACTCTTACATGTAGCTGTCCAGTTTTCCCAGCACCACTTATTGAAGAAACTGTCTTTTCTCCATTGTAAACTCTTGCCTCCTTTGTCATAGGTTAATTGACCATAAGTTCATGGATTTATTTCAGGACTTTCTATTCTGTTCCATTGTTATGCATCTGTTTTGAGTACTGTAACTTTGTACTATAATTTGAAGTCAGGGAACATGATATCTCCCTCCAGCTGTGTTCTTTTTTTCTCAGAATTGCTTTGGCTATTCAGAGTCTTTTGTGTTTCTGTACAAATTAAAAACTTTTGTTCTTGTTTTGTGAAAATGCCAATGGTATTTTGACAGGGATTTCGTTGAATCTGTAGATTGCCTTGGGAACTATGGTTATTTTAACAAGATTAATTCTTCCAATATAAGAACACAGTACATCTTTCCATCTATTTGTGTCATCTTCAATTTCTTTAATTAGTGTATTATTGTTTTCCAAGGAGGTCTTTCACCTCCTCAGACTTATTCCTAGATATTTTACTCTTTTTAATGTGATGGTAAATGCCATTGTTTCCTTATTTTCTTCTTTCTGATAGTTTGTTGTTAGTGTATGGAAATGTGACAAATTTCTGTGCATTAACTTTGTATCCTGCAACTCTTATCAAATTCATTGAACTCTAGTATTTTTTTGGTGGCATCTTTAGGATTTTATATGTATGCAAAAAATGACAGTTTTCCTTCTTCCTTTTTAATTTGGATTCCTTTTATTTGTTCTCTGCTGTGACTAGAATTTCCAGGACTATGTTGAATAAAAGTGGCAAGAGTGGGCATCCTTGTCTTGTTCCTGATCTTAGAGGAAGTCCTTTCAGCTTTTCACCACTGAGTATAATGTTAGCTCTAGGATTAACATATATGGCTCCTTATTATGTTGAGGTATGTTCCCCTGTACCCACTTGTTGAGTACAGTGGATCCAACATCCAATAAATGGATGTTGAATTTTGTCAAAAGTCTTTCTTTGTCTATTGAGATGACCATATGGTTTTTATTCAATTTGTCAATGTGGTTTATCACATTGATTGATTTGTGAATATTAAAAAATCTTCTCATCCTTGGACTAAATCCCACTTGATTACAATTATGATCCTTTTAATGTATTGTTGAATTTGACTTGCTGATATTTCAGGATTCTTATGTCTATGTTCGTCAGTGATACTGGACTGTAATGTGTGTGTGTGTGTGTGTGTGTGTGTGTGTGTGTGTGAGTGTGAGTGTGAGACCTTTGCCCCGTTTTGGTATCAGGGTGATTCTGGCTTCATAGAGTGAGTATGGAAATGTTCCTTCCTCTGCAACTTTTTAAAATGGTTTGAGAACTGATATTAATGCTTCTCTAAACATTTCATAGAATTCAGCTGTGAAGCTCTCTGGCCCTGCACTTTGCTTTTGGGGAGAGTTTAAATTAACAATTTAGTTTTATTAATGGTAATTGGTTTGTTCACATATCTATTTCTTCCTGGCTCAGTCTTGGGAGATTGTACCTTTCTAAGAATTTGCCCATTTCTTTCAGGTTGTTCATTTTACTGGCATATAATTGTTCATAGTAATCTTATGATCCCTTGCATTTCTGATGTGCCGGGAGCCGGCATATTGCATATTGAGTGCATATTGCATATTGAGTGCAGCACTTTCCACAGCATCATCTTTCAGGATCTGGAATAGCTCAACTGGAATTCTATCACTGCCGGTAGCCAGTGTGAGGAACTCCGCCCATGACAAAGGTCATGAGGAAGGAGGCTCGGCATACACAAAGGCGGGATCGAGCTTCAGGAGTCCCCTTGGAAATTCTCGAGCATCTACCCCCAAAACCAGAGTCTGCCTACTTTCTGCTTTGTGCTTTCACCTACACCTCTGACTTTACGGGGGGCTGTCCCCCACTACCTCTCTGAAAAAGAGTTAGCTTACAGCTCCAGTTAATAATTCCTGGGTGTGACAGTGTTTAACCTACAAATTCCTTTGGAAATCCTCTAGCCTGCCTGAATAGGTTTTTCCGGCCACATGTGATTGCTCAGAGCCTCCCAACTGTGAGAGGCAGGAGATATTCTAAACTGTCTAAACACAGATTCTTTTGAGTAGTTAAAAGATTGATTAGAAATTGTATTGGTGAGGGATTTTCACTTGTTGGGCCAATGTTTGCTGCTAAGTTTCCATATCCCTTACCTGCTGTGTCCCTGGCAGTGTATTGATTAATATAATTGGTGTAAGTAGTAGCTTTAATGTTTGTAACCTGTTAATTCTTTTTCTTGTTATAGCCCACCACACCTTTGCTCTGTAGGAATGCAACTTTATCTAATGCTTTTGGAGGGTGGCTCCTGACCAATCACCTTTAGAGAAAAATAAGTTTTCTGAAGAAAGGGTCTTAAAATGTTAACAGGCCTCCGGGCCAGAAGATGATGCAAATCACCTAAGCTTTTGCATATGATAGGTTTGCAGGAAGAAAGCCTGGCTTGCTGCCTGACTCTACCCCTTCCCCCATTATCCTCTATGCATAACTTAAAGTATAAAAACTACTTTGGAAAATAAAGTGCGGGCCTTGTTCACCGAAACTTGGTCTCACCATGTCGTTCTTTCTCTCACCTTCTGGCTGAATTATTCAGCCTCTTTTCTCCACTGAATTTCCTCACTGAGCTATCCTTATTTCAGCCTCTTTTCTTCACTGAATTTTACTGAGCTATCCTCATTCTATTACTCTTTATATCCTTAATTAACATTTAATTAAGCAAGTGTTTCCTGATCTTCGCCTACGCCGTCTCTCCTTCGAATACCCTGGATCAGCCGGGGCTGGTCCCCGGCACTGATGTATCTGTAACTTTTTAATTTCTGATTTTATTTATTTTTAAAACTTTTATTTATATTTTTTGCCCGTGCTGGGTAGTTCTTCATTACTGCACGCGGGCTTTCTCTAATCATGGTGAGTGGGTGCCTACTCCTTGTTGCGGTGTGCAGTCTTCTCACTGTGGTGGCTTTTCTCGTTTAAGGTCATGAGCCCGAGGCACGTGGGCTCAGTAGTTGCGCTCACAGGCTCTAAGTGCAGGCTCGGGAGTTGTGGCACAGGCTTAGTTGTTCCGCAGCATGTGAGATCTTAACGGATCAGGGATCAAACCTGGGTTTCCTACATTGGCAGGCAGATTCTTAACCACTGGACCACCAGGGAAATCTCTAGTTTCTAGTTTTATTGATTTGGGCCCTCTCACTGTTTTTCTTAATGAGTATGGCTAAAGGTTTATCAGTTTTATCTTTTCAAAGAACCAGCTCTTAGTTTCATTGATCTTTTCTATTGCTTTTTAAAATTTCTAATTTATTTCTGCTCTTTTTATGATTTCTTTCCTTCTACTAATTTTGGGTTTCATTTGTCCTATTCCTAGTTCACTTAGGTGTAAGATTAGGTTGTTGTCTTCAGAATTTTGTTTCCTGAAGTAGCAGTATAGTATTACAGAATTTCCTCTTACAAGTGCTTTTGTTGAGTCCCATAGGTTTTGGACCATTGTGTTAATTCTTTTTGTCTCTGGTATTTTTTGATTTGGTTTCTTCAGTGATCCATTGGTTGTTTAGTAGAATATTGTTTAGCCTATGTGTGTTTATGCTTTTGGCAGTCCTTTCCTTGTAGTTGATTTCCAGTCTCATTGCGTTGTGGTTGGTACAGATGAATGATTTCTATTTTCAGAAAGTTACTGAAACTTGTTTTGTGGCCTAACATAAGATTCATCCTGCAAAATGTTCCATGTGCTTTGAAAAGAATGTGTATTCTGCAGCTTTTGGATGCAATATTATGTATGTATGTATGTGTATATATATATATATAAAGTCCATTTGGTGTAATGTCTCATTTAAGACCAGTTTCCTTATTCTTTTATTTTTGTCTGGATGATCTAGTCATTGATGTGCACTCTACTCTGCTCTGGTCACCAGAGCTATATGCTCTAAAGGTGCCTGCTGTGGGCTGCATGGATCCTTCTCTTGTGGCAGGCTGACTACTGTGGGTGATCTGGTAGGCATGGTTGGCTCCCAGACCAGTTGGTTGCAGGCCCTGCCTTGTGCAGAGGGTGCAGCTACTGACTGGCAGGACCAGGTCACAAGGTGGCTGGCTGTGGAATCTTGGGTGGGTACGGGGCTAGTGCTGCCCTGCTGGTGGAGATAACTGGGTTCTGAAGTATGTAGGTGCAAGGCCAGTGTTCCTGGATCTAGTGTCATCCTGCTAATGGTTAGGGCTGGTTCCTGACATGGCTAGCTGTGGGTTTTGGGGTGTCTCAAAGCTGGCGTTGGCCCACTAATGAGTAGGGCTGGATCCTGGGGCAGCTGGCTGAAGGCTCCAAGGTGTCTTAGAGCTGGTTTGACCTGATGGTGGGTGGGGCTGCAGTCTGGGAAGCCCTCAGGTGGGTGCTGACCTGCTGGTGTGAGCTGGGTCCTGCCATGCCAAGCTGCAGGGCTATGGTGGTCTTGGGGCTGGTGTTCCCTTGTTGGTGGGTGGGGTTAGGGCCCAGGATGTCTGGTTCCTGCCCACTGGTGTATGATGTTGTTCCTGAGGCTAGTGCTGGCTCACTGGTGGGCAGAGCCATGTCCTGTGGTCTCCTGCCAGTGCATTTTGGATGGGGGACTGGGTCCTGTGCCCTCTGCCCTCTGGTGGGCAGCATTGTGTCCTAGACAGGCTGTGGGCTCAGGGAGTCTTAAGGTAGTTTCCTGCTGGTAGGTGGAGTTGTGTGCGCACCTGGCTAATTGCTTGGCCTGAGGTCTCCCGGTACTGGCGCCAGCAGGCTGGTGGGCAAGGCCAGGTCCCGGTGTCAATAGGCTAGAGGGAAGACTCCAAAATGGCGCTTGCCAGCACTAGCGTCCTCGTGTTAGAGCCGGCGGCCAAAAATGGGTACTGCCAATGTCTGTGTCCCCAAGGGGAGCTCCAGTAATGTCTCCCACCTCTCCAGAAGGCTCACCCAGATAAGCAGGGAGGTCTGACCCAGGTTCCTATCAAATGACTTCTGCCCTGGATCCCAAAGCATGTGAGATTTGTTTGTGTTCTTTAAGGGTGGAGACCTTATTTCCCACAAGCCTCTGGTTTTCCCAAATGTCAACCCTACTGGCCCTCAAAGCCAAGCATCTGGAGGCTCATCTTCCTGGTGCAGAACTCATGGACTGAGGAGCACAATATGGGGCTCAGACCCATCACTCCTTGGGAGGAACCTCTGCGGTTGTAATTATCCTGTTTGTGGGTCGCCTACCCAGGGGTGTGGGTCTCAGCTTACTGCAATTCTTCCCCTCCTACCCATCTCATTGTGGTTCCTTCTTTATAACTTTTCTTGGAGATGGTCTTTTCTGCTAGATCAACAGTTACTCTGTAAATACTTGTGGTTTTGATGTGCCTACAAGTGGAGGTGAGCTCAGGGTTTTCCTACTCTGCCATCTCAGCTGAGGTCCTCTAGAATACTGGATAAAGTCTGTATTCAGAAGTCAAGCAGGAGACATAAACTTGGGATTCATCAGCACATAAATGTTATCCAAATTATGAGATTAGATAAGATTACCTAAGGGCATATATGTGGTTCAGACCAAGAATGAATCCCGGAGCAGTCCAATGTTAAAAGTTGGGAAGAGGAGCAGTCAGTGAGGTAAGAACAAATCAAGCCCAGGTAGGAAGCATTAATGAGAAAAGAGCAATCAGCTGCATCATCCAACCCTGCTGACGTGCAGGGAAGAGGGCTGAGAGTGGACCTTCGACTTTAGCAATGCAGAGGTCACTGGTGATCCTGACAAGAGCTTAAGTTAGGAGGCAAAAACTCCACTGAAGTATTTAAGAGAATGAGTGAAAAAGAACTAGAAATCACAAGCATAGATATTTTTTCAAGGATGATTGCTAGAAAGAGAAGCAAAGCTAGACGGTGGAGGCTAACTGGGGAGGAGAGGTGTTTTTGTATGTTACAGGGGATTCCCGGAGGATGTGTTCATAGGCTTCATGTGCATCTTCTTACACATCCTTAGACAAGATCCAGTCTTTTTACTCAATACACATGGTGAGTGCACTGCGCCTGGCCCTGCTCAGTTATGCATCTGGCGTCTAGTCAAACTTCTTCTTACACCTGCAGCTGAAAAGCAAAGTCTGCTCACTGCTCCACAGAAGTTTCCAGCATTGGATAGGTATTCATAAAGTGTGACTGTTGGATTCAGGGAGGATCTGACCTCCCTGCCTGGTTCTCTCATACAATGACTGGTTGGATTACATTAAATACCATCATTCTCAGAATGCACAAACCCGAGTTCTTCCCATCTCCATTCCTGAGCACAGTCCTCTTTTAGTAGAGACTATACATTTCTGGGTACAATGTTCCCCCAATATCACCCCCTCCCACACCTTTCTTGAGTATTAAAGAAACAAACTTTAGTTTCTGGGTGGAAGGAGGTTGAAGAGAATGAACACTGCTCCAGGTGCCTCTAAAAGCAGCTTATGCAGCTGAGGGGTGGGTGCAGGTTTTCTGATTGGAACACCTAAGTGTAAGTGCAAGAGAAATTTGTCCCCCGTCCTCTCTTTCAAAAGCATGAGTATTCCAATTGTTCTTTCTGCAGTTGAGACTCAGTAATTTTACACTAAGACATTCTTACCAGATTCTGTCAATAGATTGGGGACTGGCATGGTTTTTGGTGACAGGACATCTTCTATTTATTTTTCCTTCATGTACCTTATTGGAAAACTGGGATGGACTAAACCAGGGTGAAAGTGAAAGTCACTCAGTCGTGTCTGACTCTTTGCGACCCGTGGACTATACAGTCCATGGAATTCTCCAGACCAGAATACTGGAGTGGGTAGCCATTCCCTTCTCCAGGGGATCTTCCCAACCCAGGGGTCGAACCCAAGCCTCCCACATTGCAGGTAGATTATTAACCAGCTGAATCACCAGGGAAGCCCAAATCAGGTAAGCCAGATGGTATTTCAAATAAGTTACGCTATGAAGTTAAGGCAACAGGTAACAGACTGAATAAGCCAAAAAGTGCTTAATTTTGTTTTCTATGAAATAGTTTATTTTACTGTTTACTATGGAGGGGCTACAAATACGTATCTGACAGGAACACCAAGGACTAAGATTTGCAACACTGGTGAAAATGGATATGAAGACTTGAGAGTCTACAGCACAGGGTGCATGCCATTTACATTGCTCATCTCCCACCATACATCTGAAAACATCAAAGGCACTTATCAAAACGATTAAATAAAGGAGTGTGGAATTTAAAACAATGACACATACCCCAGGCAGAGGATCAAGTGCTTGAGTTTTCTTCGAGTCTGATTTCTGACATTTGACTGATTTATGCAATTTACTTTGTAGCCCTAAAATATTTAACAGACGGTCTGATTTCAAGACCTTTTCAAATGAAAAGAACCTAATGAAATAATGTAAAATCAAAATATTTCTTTACCCATTATAAAACAGCACTACTATCTCCTGGTAAAGGCAAAAGACCCCCAGTTATGTCAGTCGTGTCACCTCTGCAGGGAGGGCCATGGACGCTGACGCTTTATGAACAAGCACACCAGGGTGTCTGTGATTTCCTAGGCACATTCATCTAGCCAGGTGCACGGCACTGGGCTGGCTGCTGTGGGGACACAAGTATGATGTGATCTGTGCTTTCCCAAGCTTACGTTTATCCCCCTCAATTGAGTTGGTCATGCTTTCCCTTCAATTCCTACTGACCTGTTCCAAGCAGCTTCTTAAAACAGGAGCCAGAATAAAAAGATTGTGTCCCCTATGGTTCCATTTGTCTACAATATGGGAAAAACAGTGGATGGATTGAGAAACAGGGCACCTTCCAGCTCCTTCTGATTCAGTATCTTCACACAGCCTTGTGGCAACTTCCTACACAAATATGAGTACTCTACTGCATTCTAAAACAAAAGTGTATAAATGCTTTTCGACTGATTTATGTTCTAACTCCTCACTCACAGAAAAATAAAATTGACTTCAATGACTCCAATCACATTTCCACATGAAAACATATAATCAGACTAAGAGTTGCTTTTCCTAGACTTAGGAATACTGACTCAATACAGTTAGCTTCTAATGGCACTCATTCTCAACATGAGAAAACAATTTCTAGCATATTTTTTAATCATAGTATGCATACACATAAGTATAGAGAGTGTGGATAAAAATGCTGACAGGCCATCAAGCATGTTTAGGAGTGTACTGATAATGAGAAATTTCAATTTTTTTCCTTCTCAGTTTGTATATGTATAATCATTTCCAGGATACCCACATGTCATACAAAATTGAAAGATGCCCAATTCTGCTATTAGAAAATGCTGAAGTTATAATTTTTTAATGCAGAGTAACTGCACATAAAGACTATATAGAAGCCACCCACAGGAGTGCTAACAGAAGGTATTTCTGAATTTAATGTGTACTATTACCTATCCTCCTCCATTTTATAATGTTCCATTCTCAATACTGAACTTTTCTTTAGTCAAGAAATCCCTAAGTTTATAAAAACCTGAGGGTGATTTCCAGTGAGCTTTATCAGGACAGAGGAGCAAAAAGACCACAGGTATTACTGGCTCATATCTGTAGGAAAAACTAATTAATCAGCATTATCACAAAACTACTGTAGGGCAACAGGTTTCAGTAGTTAAACATAAACCACAAGGGTCTGTTTCCGGCATTATAAAAGGGGTGACCTGATTTCACTGGGGTATCAACTGGTATTTACAAAGCTACTTGGAATTTTCCTGTTCCTCTTCATTGTTGTTAAGTAATGAGAGTTTTGATGATGGGGAAACTTCATTTTTCAAGTGTAGGATGATCTGAGCTGAATGAGAAAAAGAATGATTAAGGGAGGGAAGGAAGGCAGGCCTGGCATCAATTTGAACACATTTTTCTTGTTCCTAAGGTGCGTGTCTCCAAGGTTATGATAATAAAATCATAAACATGTCCGTCACTTTAAGGGTCTTAGTACTAATGAAGACTGAGGATGAAATGATAAACTGACCTACCACTAAACAGGCTACCACTAACAGATCCCTAACAGAGTAACATATCCACCACCAGTATTCTCAGCAGCAATATATTTAAATACAAAGAGAACTACATATATATGATATTATCATATAAATATTTCCTTTTATTTTTTCATTTTTAAAAGTTTTAAAAATTGTTTTTATTTCTTTAAAAGCATACTTTATTAAAGAAACACTGGAAATGTGGATTCTTTTTGAGAAATAATCATCTTCACTGATAGATGATATGAAGAAGCCAAATTTCTATACTAACCAATAGAAAATTAACCATTGGTGAGTCTAGTTTCAATCCTGAATGAAGGACACACAAAATAAACATGTTAGGACTGATTCTGTACACTCAGTTAAAACATTTCCATTCCTGAACTACATTAGCTATGAAATTCTAAAAATGCTCATTCTCCTGGGTATCCTCTGTCAAAGGGTTTAGTATTTATTATGTTATTTACAGTAACTGACATTTACAAAGGACAGAGAAACCAGAGAACACACTCCATAGTATGTAAGACCTTTACCTCTTTTTAAATGTTCTTAGTGGACTATAATGCTAAGCAAATATATTTAGACCTTCTTAACTTGCGGGTGTATTGAATATCTCTTAATCTGCTTTCTCCCTTCAAACGTCTTTTCATTCTAAAGAGAACATTTTTGTATCTTAGTACTAATCCTGTAGAATTGAAAAAAAAAAAAAGATCCTATGTTTCATACATTTTGAATGAAAACGACCAAAGAAATAAACCCTATATGGACTATTTTTTTTTCCTATTTAAATACTGCTACTTTCTATTAACCCTATTTCAAATTTAGAGTTATATATACATTCTGAAGACGTCCATGTACACAAGTCTCTACAGAACCTCCAATTTTATTATAAAACTTCCTCACACACACACTAGCAAACTGTATTTTCATTTTCACATGTTTAAACAACCCAAGAAAGTTGGCACACTTTAAAGTTAACACTCTTTATCATTATTAAAACAGACTGAGATTAATGGTGACCCTAGCATTTGGTTACCGACTGATGAGCTAGGCTCCTGACTTCTTATACTCATTATTATTTACTAATTTCACATTTGATTGTATGTATAATATGCATTTCCCAGGAGATAATCAGGGAATGCAAAAATCAAAAATCCTAAGCAGGTCATTTTGCTACTTTTAGCATTTCTGGTAAAATAGCTAGTTGAAGTTAAAGAAGAAAGCTACTAATAAACAGAAAATTATAGGGAAAAGTTACCTGTGGATTTCATTTACTCACATTAGGACTGGTCCTCCTTATTGGAGGCTAACTGAAAACAGACTGGACCATGACTTTTAGCTGTATGTTCGGCATTTTCAAATGTTCCAATGACGCTCTCCAATAATTTTATTACCTCCAGTTTATGATGCCATACTATGCTTTTCACACTTTAAATTTCCCATTTCCATAATCCAAATGTCAAAAAATCACTACACATTCCCTTATACAATCAAAAATAGGTTTACTGGAATGCTTTTAGTTATAGCTGAAGGCAGCAACATTTACAACATTTTGCTTTTGTTACATCTATAAACATGTGAACATTGCTTACAAAGCAATTGTTAATATGAGAGGAATCTTGCAAATATCGATGGAATGGTTATACACATCTTTCAGCATGATAATTTGGTACTCTGCAGAGGCTCCCTGACCACCAGCTTGATCCCTACCTCAATGCACCAAATTCAAGTCCTTATGCCATTAAAATAACAGTATGAAATATCCTTATCAGTGTTTAACTATATATACAATAGTGAACTGGCAAGTATCTAGTTTCAAATTAGACCCTTGGAATATGGCAAAATCAAGGCTGGTTATCTTTGCCTCAAACATAATTATTAAAAGCAACATTTTGTTGGAAGGGAGGAAGATAATTGGACATTCTCAATGCTCCAATTTGAAGTGATACTTGCCTCATAATTTCTTGAAAAAGAAGCTGTGAATGTTATATACATGAGTTTCATTTAAATTATGCAGCAACCTTTTATTATTATTGTCCCAGATTTTGTTTAATGAAGATCTGTCATCAAATCAAGTACGGTATTTCACAACTATAAGAACTGCAAGAGACAAAAATGGAAAAGAAACATCAAAATCAGATTCATACATTACGTGATAAACAATATTCCTAAACGTAGTTTTCATTGTGAAAAGAGGTAACGGGGACAATTTTAATCTGAAATGATAGATAACACATGGGAATGGAGGAGCAAAAATGAGACAACCTAAATGTCTAATATTAGCATTTTGATCAAATAGATTAACACAAAATCATAGTATAAAGAGGCTAAAATATTTTTAAAATATTTAATAACACGGGAAAATTTAGAAAATATTTATTAGAAAGTATACATATAATCTTAGTTTTTGAAAAACATGTTTATATATTATTAATAGGAAAAGACTTGAAGTATATACAATAGTTATATTAATAGTAGCTATCTCTGTGTGCTAAGCGAATAGCTGGATTTTATTTTCTTCTTTATGCCATTCAACATACCACTGGTTGATTCTTGGTAATGGCAGTAGTTATTTTCTATAAAGTCACCACAAACACTGAGAGAGTGGATTCTGAACCACTGCTCTGAGGGCGAACATAGGCTTAAATTCCTACCAGCCTCTGGCTACAAGGTTTTTGACAACCAGTCAGTACATAACCTTGTTTTATAAGTTTCTGGGTAGACACACCTTATTTACTACAGTGTTGACTCATTAGCCCTGGACTCATGGCCAACAGGAGTTGGCCTGAACTCATGCCTGAACGAAGCTTATCTAACACACGTTTCCTCCACAAGGCTTACAGCCTTGTACTCAGCAACACTAGACGGCACAGAGCACCGGTACACCTGAAACGTTTGAAACAGCAAAACCATTAACGAGAGTGACAGAAATGTGAGCAATGTGGCACTGAACAGACTCTGAAGGACACCTGTTTACTTCATGAGGTGGGACTGAGGCAGAGCATGACATTAGACATTAGCTGGAATATGCACATCAACAGATCCAAAGTTTTCACCTTTCTGACTGCATCTGCCAATGACTCCAAAAGCACTGGGGTGAATGATCAATGCTAACCAGTAGATGAATTCACAAACACAGAATCCACAAATAATGAGGACTGACTCTGAAACAAAACTTTTTTTTTTTCTGTTTAAAAGTAGTATCACCATGGAATTTTTCAAATGGTTATTCTGAGATACTGTCCAGATCTTTATAAAATCCCTGTAAACACAGAACAAGAATCTTGGGAGAAAAGGAGATATTAAAAATGATCTGACCAGAAAAGGACAAATATATGATATAAATTGTATGTGGAATCTAAAAACTAATACAAGTGAATCTACATACAAAACAGAACCAGACTTACAGTCATAGAAAACAAACTTCTGGTTACCAAAGGGGGAAGGGAGAGGGAAGGGAGGGGGAAAGGATAGATTAGGAAATGAGATTAACAGATACAAACTACTATAAATAAAATAGATAAGCAACAAGGACCTACTATTCAGCATAGGGACCTATGTTTAATATCTTGTAATAACCTACAGTGGAAAATAATCTGAAAAAAATATATAAATGAATCACTTTGTGATACACCTGAAATTAACACAACAATGTAAACCAACTATACTAAAAAAAATTTTTTTTAATGATCTGACTTTAAAAAGGATATTAAAGGGGAAAAAAGGAAGGGCAAGAGTTATGCTTCAATGATGGAAATGAAGCTCAAATCCAAAACAAAAATTATCATCTAGAGAATTTATCTAGATTTTCTTTAAACACAGTATTATGAAATGAGCTGCCATACCTAAAAGTTAATAATAAATAGAAAATGAGTGTTATGGTCTTGAGTGTAACAGTAGCCATATATGGCCTCAAACAAATCATGCAGCCCTGTCATTCTTGTTGATAATCTGATGTAAGATAAGACTCTCACTATAAAAACGTACATATGGGGACTTCCCTGGTGGTCCAGTGGCTAAGACTCTGTGCTCCCAATGCAGGGGACCCAGGTTCGTTCCCTGGTCAAGGAACTAGACCCACTTGCTGAAACTAAGAGTTTCCATGCTGCAACTAAGACCTGGTACAGCCAAAACAAATAAATATTTATTAAAAAAAAAAAACCCGTACATATGCATACTCATGTAAAATTTTATATACAATTTATATGCATTTTCAGAGTTATAGATTCTAGGTTAAGCTCCTGTCTGGGCCATAATCCATTACTCAACCCTGACATCAATCATGCTAGGTCAACTGAAAATAAATTAAAAAGGAAAATTTTAAAAACTTCAAATGATACTCCTCTAAATTAATAATCCAGTAAATACTTACTGATAATCACTAACAAAAGGATAACAGCAACCAAAGCCATGATGGCTTTTATCTACAAAAGATAAAAAAACAAAAAACAGAAAAGATTAATGTTTCACGTCTTTATAATAGAGAGTATCTGTCATTCTATTTACCACATTACACTAACTCATCAACAGACAATCTCCTTCTATGAAAGGTTTCCAAATTTTTTTTTCATATAAACTTGACTATTTGCATCTTTCTGTAATAATCAGAGTTCCCCAAATTTGAGGGGTTATGCTTGTGTAGATTTTACTGTTCAAGGCTACAGAGTAAACAGTAATAATCAAAGCCTTCATGGGCCTGGTCTTTTTGTCTCTGATTTCACACATATTTCTAATGTAAGGCTAGGAAAAGAATAATCTTTTAGCAACTCTGTCCAAAAATGTCAGGATTCTATGAATACCATTGGCATCCAATACAGATGGTTCAATATACATAGTATAAAGCAGCATTTCTTATACAAATTATTCTCAAAGTATTAATATATTAGAATTCTGTTAGTTTGCGCTCCCCTTGTTTTCTTAGCATTTTTATCTCCATTTTGAGAAATATAATTTAAACTTTTTATGAATAAACCTTATTTAATAAGTAACTTGTCTAAGAGCATTCTGTGTGTCAGTTTTACAGATAGGAGAAATCTTAAGATTAGTCCTTAGCTACTTAATATTTTAGGTCCACATCATCTCTCTCTATAAAATTGTCACATTCCTCATCTAATCCTAAAATGCATTTATAAATCCTAAAATGCAATTATAAATTGATTTGATTTGAATTCAAATGAAAGTGTTATCATCAACAATTTTCACAGATAATTGATAAAAGATGGTTCATTCAGAAAAAAGGTACCCAGTTGTTATAAACACATGAAACATTCCAGTGGATATCACAAATAGCAACTAGAAGCAGCTAATGAAATGTTTCTAAGATAAAAATACTGCTGACGTTTTAGTGGCATTATATTCATGACAAGAACACAGTGACCAAGAGAATACACGGAAGCTTTGGTTATCATATGATAACCAAAAAATGTAGACACAGACTCAGATCAAATGAATATAGGTACATTTTCAATAGGTGTCTGGGTCCACATTACACTATAAAGTACTTTAGTGATGAAAGTGATCCAGAGAATATATGGAAGCTTTGCATTTTTTTTAAACCTGAAAACATTTCTAAAGTAATTTTGAATTTTACAATAGCTTTTCAAATTTACCAAAAATACATATTAATTTGCCCTATTAATTTGTGCTAGGTTTAACATTTAGAAGATTTAAATGGAAATATTAATAACAATTTAAAAACACCTAAATAAACAGTTTCTAACACTGGCCAGGAAATGTTTACAACCAAAAATGACAGTATTCACGCATGTCAAAAGTGCACTTCTTCCAAATGACATGGACAAAAATCTGTTTCTCATTAAACATGTTTACTTATTTATGTTAGAAGTCAGGTTTATTGAGAGATTCTTTACATACAATAAAACTCACCCTTTTAAAGTTCATTTTCATGCATTTTGACATCTAGTTGTCAATCGCAGTTGAACGTAAGACACTTCATCACTCAGAAAGTGCCCTCATACCCTGCTGTAGTCAATCTCTACTCATCGACCCTTAGCCAGTGGCAACCTCTAATCTCTTTTCCATTTCTACAGCCCTTTTCTTAGTCCTTCCTAAATAATAATTATGAAGTTAAACCAGAAAATGGCAGTGATGTACAGACTATTAAAAAATATAAATTAAAAATATACTCTAATTTTTCCCCTTAAAAACATGCTATTTCTTTGATCTGGACCCCATAAAGTACAAAATGAAAATCTTTAGCTATGGTTAAAAAAAGCTACACAAAATGTACATTATCATTTTGTTAATGGCCACGTGAATGAGTCACGTGTATGTACTGGAGAGGAGGTTAATGGCTCGTTGACCTTTTGTTCCACCAAACTAATTTCCAGAACAGAACATTTGTATAGAAATAGAAAATTTACTCATTAAAAAAAACCCAGAAAATTTAAATTCTAGACAAGAGGAGCAATGAAATTTATATCTTCCCCTAAGTTCTATTTCTGAAAATAAGAGGATTCAACAGGTACACAGATAAAAAGAAGTAAATCTAACGAAACTCTTGGAAGAAATCCTTAGCATATGTCAACATCATGTTTTCAAAGTTATTCCTAAACTGGAAAATGAGAGACTTTAAAATGATACAAAGTATCAGGAGGAAAAAGATGAGATGTGCTCATATGAAATTTTCTATAAAATCTTAAGAGAAACATTTTTCTGCTTGATAAGCAGTAGTCATACTTGATTTAAGAAGTAAATTCATTTCCATAAAATGTTTTGCAGGAATATATCAGCATATAATGATTCCTAATTTTTTCCTTGTTAAAATGTTTTACTTCCTATTCCTCTTATCCAAGTAATAACCAGGCCTGACCTTGCCAAGCTTCTGAGATCAGGCAGATGGGTTCAGGGTCGTATGGCAGAAGACTCTCTAGAATAATGAGGGACAGTGGGATTTTTTTAGACCCCCCCCCATTTGCCATATGAATTTTGACACATTCAACTGCTTTTATTTTTTCCCTCCTTTCCAACAGAAAATTATACTTTTCTCTAGCTTGCATTCTATTTTTTAAATATCTGTATGTAATGGTATAGGTTGTTCCAAAAAGGTACTAATAATAAATTATAAGTTAATATTTCTTATAACATAAGTCTGCTACTGCTGCTGCTAAGTCTCTTCAGTCGTGTCCGACTCTGTGCGACCCCATAGATGGCAGCCCACTAGGCTCCTCTGTCCCTGGGATTCTCTAGGCGAGAATACTGGAGTGGGTTGCCATTTCCTTCTCCAAAGCATGAAAGTGAAAAGTGAAAGTGAAGTCGCTCAGTTGTGCCCAACTCTTAGCGACCCCATGGACTGCAGCCCACCAGGCTTCTCCGTCCATGGGATTTTCCAGGCAAGAGTACTGGAGTGGGGTACCATTGCCTTCTCCAAGTTAAGTCTAGAGGAAGCTAAATTATTAATAAAATGTGGTTTACTCTCTATGAAGAAACCCATGAAAACATCCTTTCAGGCACTGCTTGGTTCCTTTAGTTATTTCTAACCCCAAAGATATTAATTTGACAAATATTCAGAGTTCCACCGTGTCTCAGGCTCAGAATATATAATAATGAGCAAGAGAGTTGTAGCCCCTGTCCTTACAGAGCTTATAATCTAGAGGCCCTTTTTCCTTTATGTCTTTGACCACCACTGGATATGCTGACCAACCAATCCAACATCTTCTGATCTACTTACTTTGCATCCACGCCACCACATTTGCCTTCGAAGTTGTTTGGATCTGTTGCTAAAAGCAGTTGCATTATCCGATAAGCTTTCTATATCACATAGAGGATGGAGAGAAGGATTAAACGACATAACAGGATTCTTTTATCTAGTCACACAAAGACAAGAAAATATTAATTTCTACTTCTGCAAATTTATTCCCCTTTAAGCATGAAAACAACATCTTTCCTTTCCTCCACCCACAAACTCTGGCATTCTGTATTCTTAAAAAAAAAAGAATGCAGGTCAGTTTGCTCAACCCACTTTTATGATAAGAACGAGAGAAGTCTTCTAGGGCCTCAGTGCTTTCAATAAACTTATGAATTCTGTTAGAAAATACTCTTTAAAAACTCAAATACTTGGCACAACTACAGAAAAAATCTACAAGTTGGAGAAGGCTAGATTCTTAGATGATATCAAAAGTGATTCTGAAGCAAAACAGTACGAATTTTTAAAATGGTTAAATAATTTTTTTTGTTAAACAAGTCTGTCAAGGATTAATCAGATAGTCATTCAGCCATTCATCATTTAAACAATATATGAGTACCTAATAAGTGCCAGGAACTGTTATAAGAACAGAGACTAACATCTGTCAGTAAAGAAAGGTTTCTAAGTTAACAGACAAAGCGTGAGATAAAAAAGCTGGATAAGTTTGAACAGAAGTGATCAGACCTATTTTCCATGAGATCAGGAGAGATGCAAAGTACATCAACAAAACAGGACAAAAGAAAATACTCTAATTCTTCAATAATGAATTTTTAATTTTTCCATTCGCAATCAATCAATTAAAGCAATAATGCAACAATAAGATGTTTCAAAGTAAAGGGAGCTAATATATACAACTTAACAATGAAGTTTCAAACAACTCAATTGAAAAATGGACAGAAGACCTAAGTAGAAATCTGACTTGTGGTTGCCTAGGGTGGGCAGTGGGTGGAAGGCAGTAGGAAAGGATGGATTGGGAGTTTTGAGATTAGCAGATGCAAAACATTATATATAAGATGAATAAACAACAAGGTCCTAGTGTGTAGCACAGGGAACTATAATCAATATCCTGGAATAAACCATAATGCAAAAGAATATGAAACAGTATATATATTGGTGTGTATATATAAATGCTATACAGTAGAAATTAACACATAAATCAACTACACTTGAATAAAATAATTTTTTAAAAAAGTAAAGGAAGCTAAAGTTAAAACATTAAAACCATAAATACCATTTTTCCTAAGACAAGATTCCTAAACTTTGGCTAGAAAAATGGGAGAAGTACACTATCAAAATACAGATTAAGAATTTCAAGAAATATATGAGGTATCTGTACCTGATTTGTCCTGTAGTTCATCTAGTCTCTCCCCTCTTTCTATTACCTTTGTAATATTTTCTTGCATGACATCAATGACTTCATCCACCTGATTCTGAACACTAGTTTAAAAAAAAAAGATTAAAAAATAATGTATTCTTGAGAATTTTACAATTTTTGAAAATTTCATTAGACACTGTAGAAAATAACAAGTTCTCAGAATCATTCAAGTCTAAAGTTTTTAAGTTTAAGGCTTGTGGCAACATTCCTCCCATTTGTGGGCTTGAGTACTCACGAAATTAAAAGACAACATAATATAAATAAAAGTAATATTTAACTTAAAGATAGTTTATTCTTAGTCCGGTTTCTACAAATTAAATGCATTGTCAGAAAGCTCAGTAACTGCCTATTTGGTTCATTTTTATAGCCCCAGTACCTGTTACACTGCTTGGGACAGAGTATGCACTTAAGACTTATCAGTTCAATAAGTGAACAATTTGGGTGTAAGTCCTGCCAAGCACATCCAGCTACTTGAGAAAGAGATATAAGGCAGTGAACGTCAAGGTCTGCATTTAACTATAATGGAAGCAGAGCTATTGTTCATCAAGGACCAATCTTGAAATTTCTAGGTAGTTATCTTCCATCAGATGCAAGAGACAATAGCCTAAATAAGGCGCAGCAGGGTGGAAATGGACAAAATGTACGGCAGCTCCTACCCATGATCAGATTATATCTATTCTTTATATCAATATACCTACACCACATGTGATTTTAAAACAAAACCAACGTAACTGAAGGAATCATTATGTCCTAGAATCCCTATAAGCAAAAGACTCCATGGATATAGACAGATTAATTGGAATAGAACTCATAAAATTCCGGATTAATTCTTACTAGATGATCACAAACCTAGGGGCATTATCTCAACAGTATGACATATATGTAATCTCCATGGCTAATGGAAACTACCCAACATTTAATTTTTCTATCAAGTGACAAATAAATTACTGTTATGCTCTCCTTCAGATAATACTATCCACTGGTATAACCTTCTTAATCCAGCTACCGTATAACTTTCATCCAATACATTCAATACAATACACATTCAATTAGGGTAACGGAAAACGTCATGACTGTGCTTCTACATTTCAAGATATTTTCATGCCAGAACACTATTTTTATAGAAAAAAATTTATATACTTATTTACTTTAATAAAAGGATTTTTTAAAAGTAAAAACATGTTTCCCCATGATCTTTTACATTTCACAGCAATCACAATACTTTGATTTCTATTTGTATTTTATGTTGGTCTTATCTTCACCATTAGACCATAAATGCAGTAAAAACAGAAACTGTCACACTCACTCATCTGTTTCCCAGGTCATGCGAAATGTGCCTGGTAGAAAATAGGCATTCAACAAATATTTTCTGATCTGAATTATGTACTTCATTTATTCAAAACTACTTACGAAGGAATTATGCTGTTCATTGTGGACAATCATGTGAATGTTTTGAACCTGATCCTCAGCAAGATCACAGTCTAGTGGGGAACACTGGTAGCTAGAATTATACTACTATATGTTAAGTGCTATAATGGAAGGAAGTCCATGGTAGCTGTCATGCAGCCTAGATCAGTCCAGCCTGGACCAGAGATGCCATCCACATCCTGGTGCTAAGTTTTAAGGGGTTAAGAGTGAATTGGGCATAGTTAGAAAAAGGTGATGGATGGTGGGAAATTTCTAGGCTAAAGGAATAAGAGGAGGGGATATTTCAGGAACCAATGATTAACTGGATATGGGTGAAGGAGTTAGGGCAAGAAAAGGGTAGAGAACTTCTAGATTTATAAACTGAGCAACTGAGTAGATATAGATGATGGTCACTAACTGGAAAAGAAAATTAAGGACTCAAAGGAAAAGCAAGTTTTTGAAGGAAGGGGTGGAGATTTATCTCATTTCCAGTTAAAGAGTCATGCAGTAGAAGAAAGGACACAAGAGAGAACCTACCCTGGAAAATATAAAGGTACTCAGAGAGAAGACATTTTAACATTGTTTTTAATCCTCCTTCGAGTCTGACAGCACTTGAGCTCCTGAAATGTCTCTAATTATCACTATAGGGAAGCTGCATGGTGTAGTGTAGAGAGACCAGGCTCTGGATGCAAACAGATCTGGGTTTGCAATTCAGTGTCATCACTTACTATGTATGTGGCTTTGCAAGTCATTTTGCAAGCCTCTTTGAGCCTCATATTTTCTCGCCTTTAAAATGAAGATGATAATCTTTCCCTTATGAGAATTATATGTGACAGTGTTTTTTAAACACTTAGCATGGTTCCTAATGTTTAGTGTGTGTTTAATGTCAGTGTTCTTCCATTAAGAAAACAAAAAAGGTCATGCTCTGCTACATACACTCATCCCTTATTTTATAAAGAAAAAATTTATTTGCACAGTTAACACCCCATCTTGTGGCCTCTTAAGGTACTGTTGACAAAAGAAGTTTAAAAGGTCTGTTGTATTTTTGCAGTTTTATATTTTTGCTGTTCATCATGGAATATTCCTTGAGGACCTTATAAAATTAAAACTGGTTAGACCAAGGCTATATATAGTTAGGAGATTTCCTACCCATGGAAAAGAATGTCTACAATTCACTAGAGTAGCATTTATAATGCTATAATTTAAAAGCAAAGGAAACATTCTAAAGAGAATCATAAATTTTTATATAGGCATGTGAATATTTAAGATCTTTCCCAAAAATCTTCCCTAAGAAGTGACACTGGTATACTAAAAAACCCATTAAAAGGACCTACTGTATAGCACAAGGAACTATATGCAGTATCTTATAATTTATAGTGGAAAAGAATATGAAAAAGAATATATATACTTTTTCAGATTCTTTATATATGTATGTATATATAACTGAATCACTCTGCTGTATGCCTGAAACTAAACACTGTAAAACAATTATACTTCAATAAAGGAAAAAAAGGGACACTGGGCCTGTTTTGTGGAATTAATGTTATCAGTATGTCAATCAAATTTGAACAAAGCAACAATGCTGCTGACCCACGCCTTGTATGGAAATGTTACATATTAAGTGGTAATAATACACCTTAAAGAAACTCACCAGTGCTAGCAATTTTAGTTACTATTCATAAACAAATGCCAGGTATTTGTCCTTGGGCAAGTGGTGTGGCATGTTATGCTCCACGATTTTGGGCCATTTTGCACGACTTTGGGCCATTTTGGACACAGGTTTGAGTCATACTCTGGTTAGATAAGTATTCATGGGGTTGTACCAATAAGGTTTAAATTGTATGTTTTGATGACTGATCACCTTCTAAGTAAATCTGATAAACCTTCAGCTCTAGAGTAAGAACTCAACCGTCCCTTGCTGTTCTAAAATTCTGTGATCAAAGTTATTGTGATAATTTACTATGCATATATCCATATTCACATATATGTGTGCTTGGCACTTACTAACATAGACATAGTCTGCAATGCCTATTATGTAGAACCAACACTGGTTTAGGAGTTCAGCTGGAAAGTCATATTGAGAAGATTCACTGGGTCATACTCAGTACCAGGCTCAGTCTGGGGAAAGATGTCAGACAGGAAATGAAACATATTGGCAGGGAAAAAACGATGTGTCATCTGTGGAGTCCTCTCCTCCAATGGCAGGTGAGGCGTATATATGTGGGTGGACAGAGAAGTCACTCCAGCTCAAAGGAGGAAAACCTCTCTGCGATGGCATCCTTGCAACCTTGAATGTGCTGTGGTACTTCCGGAATACCAGAGGGTGAGTGACTTGTGAGGCCATCTCTTACTCACCTCTCCATCTCTCTCTGGAGACTGTCATGAGTCTGATGACACATGAAGCTTTCTGCAGGATATATCTGCAGACTATAAACCTCTATAAACCTGGGCTAGAACTTGCTCCTTTGTAACAGGGTATCTCACAACTCAGACTGCAGCCTCCTATAATCATTTTTGGTGTATAGGACAAGAACCCAGGGAACTGGTACCTTTGGCTACTCCTCCTTTGACAATCTATGTGAGTGATAAACTGTCTGGACCTAAGTGGCTCATTGTATCTTGACTGTCGAAACAGACCCTTGAAGCAGCAGAGACTCTCTTCCGCTGGCCTCAAAGGAGCAAGCACTGTGGGTTCTACACCTGCAAGGAAGTGAATCCTACTAACAACTACCTGAACTTGGTCAGCAGCTTCAGATGAAATCAAAGCCTGGGTGATGCCCTGATTTCAGCCTTGTGAGACCCTGCACAGAGGGCCCACCTAAGCAGTGACTGAACCCCTGACCCATGGAAAATGTGGGTTGATGAATGTTGTTTCAGGCTGCTAGGTTCAGGGTAACTTGTTATGCAGCAAGAAAAGATGAAAACATCCCATTTAGTATACTAATTCGTTGGTACCTTGACTGTGTATTTCAGAATCCATTAACTAGGATTTGGCTAAGTGTGGGCCTATTTCTTCATTCCAACAGCTATGTGACTAAAACCCAAGTATCTCATCAATAACTTGACACTACATTATAGCATACTTTTCACTATGTGCCATCTACATCCAGACTTAGGGGAGCAACTACCCCTCTTTAGATCTTGAACCTGGGCCATTCAGTTTATCTTCCAGTTTATCTTTTATAGTGTGGTAATTTTCCAGGGCTATTTCACTTCTCCAGTTATTCCTTCTCCCTTCTTGTCTGGACTCATATACTTCTTAAATACATTCACTATAGCATTACCCACCATCTACCACCAATAATATATACAGAAAAGCTTTAAACTGAAAATTAATGAGCCATAAACTTAGATCAGGGCTTCCCTGGTGTCTTAGTGGTAAAGAATTCACCTGCCAATGCAGGAGACATGGGTTCTATCGCTGATCTGGAAAGATCCCACATGCCTTGGAGCAACTAAGCCTATGCACCTCGAGAGAAGCCACCATGATGAGAAACCTGCACACCAAACTAGTAGCCCCTGCTCGCCACAACTAGAGAAAAGTCCACGGAGCAACAAAGACCCAGCACAAACAAAAATACATAAATAAAATCATTAAAAAAATCCTTAGATCAATAAATGGGTTAGGATAAGTAATAGGTATGAATAAATTCTGGAAGTATATAAAAAAGATACTGTACTTCAGAAAACTAAATCTATTATGTTGCTTTTATTTTCATGCTGAAAATGGGAATCATGTTATAGATTTAAAACCAAAATAGACCTTGAGATTATGCTAAGTAAATGAATCTGATATACAGTAATAAAAATCAACAACCAGGAACTGCATTTCCTTAGCTATAATTAAGAGGTAGCTCTGTGGAAAAAAAAAAGACTGGGTTTTTACAACCTAGAATATTAGTTTACTTCAAGGATTAGCAAATTTTTTCTGTAAAAGATAAGACAGAATAGTTTTTAGATTTTGTGGATCATAAAGTCTCTTGTCACTACTACTGAAATCTGTCATTATAGTTTGAAAGCAACTAAGATAACAGGAATGACTGTGTCAATAAAACTTCATAAAAACTAGATTTGGCCCATAGGTTGTAGTCTGCCAACCCCTGGTCCAGGTACAAATATGATAATCATTTAAACAAATAAGTATCTCACAAACTTACTGCTTAATTTTATCATTTCTAGGTCCAAATCTTGGTCCAGATGGTCCTCTTCTGAAAAAAAAAACAAAAAAAAACAACCCAAGAGACACCAAATACAATTAATAAAGAGAGCATTAAAACAAACACCAAAGCAGAAAATACACACATACGCATTGAATTCTAAATATGGATCATTCATCATAAGGAACCAGATTTTACTAGTAATGATAGAACTTAACGATATATAATCATATCTGTATTTGACTGGTACTTAGTACAGGCTGTCACAACCCAATTCTTCTGAATGTTATCAGTTTCAATATAATTCTTAGTTATACACAGATATTCTAATCATTAAGCTTTGAAATACCACAACAACCAAAGTGCTAGGGGTTATAAATAACTTTATGATCAACTATAAAATCTGCCTGCAATGCAGAAGATCCCGGTTTCATTCTTGGATCAGGAAGATCCCCTGGAGAAGGGATAGGCTACCTACTCCAGTATTCTTGTGTTTCCCTGGTGACTCAGACAGTAAAGAATCTGCCTGCAATGTGGGAGACTTGGGTTCAATTTCTGGGTGGGGAGGATCCCCTGGAGGAGGGCATGGCAACCCACTCCAGTATTTTTGCCTGGGGAATCCCCATGGACAGAGGAGCCTGGTGGGCTACAGTCCATAAGGTTGCACAGAGTTGGACAAGACTAAGCAACTAAGCACATAGAACACTGTAAGTCCAATTACCTTGAATTTAGGCTCTAATGAAATGCTAATTTTCAGGGATGACTATAGAGAAAAATCCATTCAAAACACTAAGTTTTTTAAAGTATGTTTTCTGATTACTCATCTTAAACTTAGCAACATAACTAAAGGGAAATGGAGTCTATGAAAATATTAACATTTCTCAAATTATCTCTCCATTATAGTCAAGTATTGTATCATTTAAATATATCCATTTTAGTATGATGGAAATAAAAATTTTTGGATATTTTAAGTAATTTTCCTTCTTCTGATGATAGAAAACAAGGTATAAACCACAAAACTCAAAGAATAGGTTCTGACCAATTAAACATTCAGTTCAGTTCAGTTCAGTCACTAAGTCGTGTCTGACTCTTTGCCACCCCATGAACCGCAGCACACCAGGGCTCCCTGTCCATCACCAACTCCCGGAGTTCACTCAAACTCATGTCCATCGAGTTGGTGATGCCATCCAACCATCTCATCCTCTGTCGTCCCCTTCTCCTCCTGCCCCCAATCCCTCCCAGCATCAGGGTCTTTTCCAATGAGTCAACTCTTCGCATGAGGTGACCAAAGTATTGGAGTTTCAGCTTCAGCATCAGTCCTTCCAATGAACACCTAGGGCTGATCTCCTTTAGGATGGATTGGTTGGATCTCCTTGCAGTCCAAGGGACCCTCAAGAGTCTTCTCCAGCACCACAGTTCAAAAGCATTAATTCTTCGGCGCTCAGCTTTCTTCACAGTCCAACTCTCACATCCATACATGACCACTGGAAAAACCATAGCCTTGACTAGACGGACCTTTGATGGCAAAGTAATATCTCTGCTTTTCAATATGCTATCTAGGTTAATTTACCATTTTCCCCTACTCCCAGCCATTGGCAACCTCCGTCCTACTTTGCGTCTCTGAATCTGACTACTCTAGGTGTCTCAGATAAGAATCATGTAAAATGTCTATGACCAGCTTCCTTCACTTAGCATAATGTCTTCAAGGTTCATTTATTTGTAGCGTGTTTCAGAATTTCCTTTTTAAGACTCAGTAATATTCCATTGTGTGTACATACCATATTTTATCCATCTATCCATTGACAGACACTTGGGTTACTTATACCTTTTGGCAATTATGAATAATCCTGCTATGAAAGTAGTGTTTAATAATCTTTAAAAATTATTTCGGAATTTTATTGCTTTGTCTCCCTTTCAATACACAGACAGAACCACAGTGTATGGGAGTTGATTTTGAATAAGTGTGCCGGTTTTGTCATCAGGCCCTTTGGAAGTTGTACAGCATTATTTGGGAGTAAATCTCCAGTGTACAGAGTTGGCCTGAAAAGTTTGTTTCTTGCTTACATTCAGGTATTCACTTATTTGGCCAAAGCATCTGACCTTCTTTTCAATAATGAGTCCTTTGTTCACAGGTAGCTATTGCTGTAGTCTAAGGCTTCTCATTTTAATTGGCACTGTTAGCAATTAGCTTTGTGACACTGGAAATTTTGTTACGTATAGGAAACATTCTTCCCACTTCATCTGACCTTCCTGCCAAAAATGATACTATTTCCTCTTATTGGATTTGCTTTCCATCCTGTAGGCTCTTTTTGTGATTGCCTCATGGCTGTCAATTACTTTCATAAAGTATTTTTTATTTGGGGGGAAAAAAGTCTTTACAAAAAACTCCACAACATTATAGCAGAGGGAGGTAAATGCTTCCTCCCAGGCTTACTCTGCTACATCAACCTTCAGAGAAAACTCCTGCAACAATATGTCATCCTTCCTGTCTTTGCAATTAAAACTTAGGCCCTTTCTAATTATAACTGCAAAGGATGGATCAAGTTAATTAATTCTGACAGAGCATCAGGGCAATTCAATGGGGAAAAGATAATCTTTTTATCAAATGGTGGTGGCACAAATAGCCATACGCTGGTCCCCCTGGTCTCCCCTAAAATTATCCTTCACCTTTACCTAAACCATATGTAAAAAATTAATGTACTACAGATTATAGACCTAAATGTAAAAGCCAAAATGTTAAAACTTCTGGAAGAAATCAAAGAAGAAAATCTTAGAATCTTTGGGTTTGGCAAAGATTTCTTAAGCAAAAACAATAAAAGAAAAAATTTAATAAACTGACTAAAACTCTGCTCTTCAAAAGATATTTATGAAAATAAAAAGACTAAAAAAAGAAAAGAAAAAAATTAAGTTACAGACTAGGGGTAAATATTTGTAAAAACATTTATCTGATAAAGAACTTGTAAAACATATTTTAAAAAAAGCTCCTACACCTTAATAAGACAAACTTAGAATTGGGCAAAAGATTTTAACACATACATCATGAAAGAAAACATGAGAACCGTAAACACGCACAAAAGAAGTTGTTTAGCATAATCTGTAGTTAGGGAAACGCAAATAAAAACCATAACGGGATACCACTATACACCAACAAGAATGGCTAAAATTAAGACGGACCATACACAGTGGTGATGAGGCTTTGGAACAACCAGATCTCCCGTACAATGCTGGTGGGAACATAAAGTGGTACACACCACTTTGGGAAATAGCTGTAAACATATACCAGCCATTAAAACATAAACTTAATGTTATGTATGTTAAGTAAACATAGTTACCATCCTAAGTATTTACCCAAGAGAAATGAAAGCATAAGTCCACATAAAACCTGTACACAAATGTTTACAGCAGTTTTATTTATAATAGCTAAAAACTAGAAACACCCCAAATATCCATCAATAAGTGAATGGGTAAATGTTCATACAATGGACAACTACCCAAAAATAAAAAGAGATAAACTACTGATACATGGGCCAGCATGGGTGAAACTACTAATACATGTGACCGCAAGGGTGAATCTCAAAATAATTATGCAGAGTGAATGAAGCCAGTAAAAACAAAAGCATACTGTAGGATTCCACTTATCAAAAAAATCTAGACGATACAAGCTACAGTGATAGAAAGAAGACTAGTGGCTGCCCACGGACGGGAAAAGTGAAGAGGTTTGAGGAAACTTCTGAGGTGATGGCAATGTTCATTATTTGATTTTTCTGATGATTTCACAGGCATACAATGGATATGTCAAAATGCATATTGTATACTTTATATGTATTTTACTGTATGTCAGTTAGACCTCAATAAAGCTGTAAAACAAACAAAAATAACTTACAGAAAAAAGTCCTCTTCTTCATCTGAATCATCTTCTAAAAGATTTCTCTGTCAAAAAAAGAAAAAGACTTGAGTTTTCAGATTCCATGGGGCTTACAAATTGTTAGGGACAGAGCAGTGATACAAGTTCTATCCTGGTGAAATTTCTTAACTCCAAGCTTCCAGACAGAGGGAAGGGTAATTACATGTGCTTCACCAGAAGCTAAAAGATATAGAACTGCAGTGCGGACTTTCTAAGAAAATGCTTGTAACACAGAATCCTCTGACTGACCACAAGGTAGAGAGAGGTCACTGAAGCTGGAGTGGGAGTAAGGAATGCAGGCAATCAGGAAGGGCTAAGTCCTTTCTCCTCCCTCGGCCTTCCAGTCTCTATCTATTTACAGAACCTAAGAAGGAGTCAGGAGGCAAAGGAGAAATGTACTGCAGTTGCAGAGTCCAACTCCGGCATCAGAGAGAGAGGAGTATATAAGGTAGGTTTTAGAGCTCAGAGACAAGGCTTAACAACTGGCACCTAATAGCAACTCAGCCCATGAACAGCCCTCTACACATATTTGAACTTCCAAACAAAAACAACTTTATACTTTTACCTTATAAGATACAACTGTTTTTCTTAAAATGAGGAATGTCTCACCTTCTCCCCCAAAGGCGAAGATATAAAGTTCCAAAAGGAGGCTAAAGAAGAGCAAAAATGAAACCTTTTCAGCATACAAGACCTCCAACAGTATATACCTTATAGGTAGAATAGCGCCTCCCCACAGATGTCGACATGCTAATCATGGAAACCTTGACTATGTTCCCTTGCATGGTAAAAGGGACTTTGCAGAAGCAATGAAACCAAGGATCCTGAGGTGGGAAGGTCAATATGGATTAATCATGTGAGTCCAGTCATCAGAATGTTCTTAAAAAAAGAGAGAGGCAGGGACTTCCCTGGTAGCTCAGTGGCCAATGCAGGAGACAAGGATTCGATCCCTGGTCTGGGAGGATTCCACATGCCCCTGAGCAACTAAGCCCATGTGTCACAATTACTGAACCCACGCTCTAGAGCCCATGAGCCCCAACTACTGAGCCCGCATGCTGCAACTACTGAAGCACGTGTGTTCTAGAGCCTGTGCTCCTCAAAAAGAGGAGTCCCCACTTGCTGCAACTAGAGAAAGTTCACATGCAGCAATGAAGACTCAGCACAGCTAAAAACAAATAGATAAAAGTAAACAAACAAACTTTTAAAAAAAGAGACAGGGAGGCAGAAGTGAAAGAGGTGGGGGACACTGGAAGATGTTACACAGCTGGATTTAAAGATATAGGAAGGGGCATGAGCCACGCAGGGCAGGCAGCCTCTAAAAGCTGGGAAAAAGCAAGAAAACAGCCTCTTTCCTAGTCTCCTGAAGGAACACGGTCCTGTCAGTGCCTGGACTGTAGCCCAGTAAGATCCACTTTGGACTTCTGGTCACTAAAACTACAAGATAATAAGTTTGTGTTGCTTTAAATTTGTGGTAATTTGTTACAGCAGCCATAGGAAGCAAATACACCACCCATGTACCTTTTCTGAGAAAATTACCCAAGGAATTACACTGGCTAAGAAGAAAATTCAATCAGAACAAAGATCTTAAGATGGAGACTGATATACTCAGTAAGTCTAATCAAATGTGTGGTCAAACCGAAAGGGAAGATGATAATGTGATTATGAATTATAATGCACAGCTATTGAAAAAGAAAACATGTAATATAAAGAAAAACTTTAAAAGAATCTCAAACTTTTCTAACAAAACCCAAAAGCAGGAAGAGGAGAGTAAAGTGAGGAAGTAAGCAAAGTGACATGCTCATCTTGGTGGGGAGAGAAGTGGAGGAAGGGGGAAGAGGCCTAGAATGAAAAGTAGTCCAGAGGGGCCCAGTTCTCAGCATGTTGACAGAAAACACAAATTTAAACATTATTGCTAACATGTCTGGGTTTCCCATGTGGTGCTATTGGTACAGAGCCTGCCAATGCAGGAGAGATGGGTTCAATCCCTGGGATGGGAAGATCCTCTAGAGAAGGAAATGGCAACCCACTCCAGTATTCTTGCCTGGAAAAGTCCATGGACAGAGGAGCCTGGTGGGCTACAGTCCACGGGGTTGCAAAGAGTTGGATACAACTGAAGCAACATAGCACACACACATGTTAACATGTAAAGTTAGTAAAAGAAAAGGAAAAAGGGAGAAAGGGAAGAAATTTTTTAACTATCTAGTGGTCTTGAGCGTAGGGGAAAAGTAAGGAAAAATAATCAACTTAGCAAAAGAAGTTAGGGAAACTTGGGAAAACCTAAGAAATATAATGAAGGACTTCCCTGGTGGTCCAGTGGTTAAGAATCTGCCTGCTAATGCAGGGGATGCAGGTTCGATCTCTGGTCCAAGTTAGATCCCACACACTGTGGCGCAACTAAGTCCACGCACCTCAAGGAGAAGCCGTTGCTTCTTGAAGAGAAAGCCCATGCGCCACAACAAAGAAACCATGAGTTCAACAAAGACCCAGTACAGCCAAAAAATAAATAAATAAAAATAATATCATGAATATCATTATCTCTATATATTATTATAAATAATACACAATGAGCAAGAAAAATGAAAAGAGGATTGCTCAATATTCATTTAACAAATATGTTTGAGCATCTTCTGTGTACCAGGCACTGTTCTAAGGACCAAGCACCAGCTTAGAACAAGACAGATAAGGTCTGAGCTCTTACAGAAAAACATCTGATGATGATAAAAGTTATGCAGAGAATTAAAACAGTGATGGGATAAAAAGTGACAGGGTGACTAAATGAGATTAGGCTGTCAAGGAAAATCATTCTCAAAAGGTGAAATTTAGGCTGAGATCCAAACAATATTAAAGAGCCAACCAGAGATTAAGGTGAAGCGCATTCACTGCCAGCAGAGGAACCAGCTAGTGCAGAAAATGTCCAAATAAATTAGTTATCACAATAAACATGAACGGTCTGAATGCTCCTGTTAAAAGTAAAAACTATATGTGAAGTTCAAAAAAATTCCAGCCAGTATCTGTTTATAAGAAACTGACCTAAAATAAATGTCAAATAAAGAATGGAAAAAAGAGAGAGATGGAGAAAATATACTAGCAAATTCCAACAAAAAGTAACAGGCTGGGAAAGAAATTTGCAACATACTTTCAGACTAAAGGGTCTGATATCTCTATTAAATAAAGATCTCTGACAAAAAGACACAAGACAGAAAAATCATCAAAGGAGAGAAACAGACAATTCCTAACAGAAAAGAAATGGCCAATGACCACATGAAAAGATGTTCAAAGTTAATAATATTTAGGAAGATACATTAGTGACTTCTTTTAACAAATATTTCTAGAATGCTATTGTAGCTAATAAGCAACAATCATTACATTCATAACACAGCTTATTTGCCCCCTATACTAAAGATACAGTGTTTATTATAGTTGCCGAATGAGAAACACAATGAAAACCAATGTTTTTACACTTATCCACTGAACAAACACAAGTGCTAAGTATACATTATCACAAAAAGGGTTACGTAATACAACAAGATATCATTTCACACCCACTAGGCAGATAACACAAGTGTTGGTGAGGAGAGAGTGGTGTTGAGGAGAAATGCAGAGAAGTTAGAACTCTTACACATTTCTGGGTGGGAATGTAAAAACTGTGCAGCCATTCTGGAAAACAGTTTGGCAGTTCTTCAAAAGGCTGCACACACAGTTACTATAGTACCAAGTAATTCTACTCCTAGATATTTACCCAAGAGAAATGAAAATATACGTAATGAAATGAAAACAAAACTTGTACGTGAACGTTCATAGCAATAGTATTCTTCATAATGGCCAAAAAATATAAATAAGCCCCAATGTTCATTAACTGATGAATGAATAAAATGTGGGACATTCATATACTGGAATATTATTCAGCAATAAAAAAGAATGAAGAACTGATACATACTGCAACATGGATGAACTTTGATAACATCATGCTAGGAAGCCATTTACAAAAGACAACATAGTGTATGCTCCCATCTGTATAAAACGTCCAGAATAGACAAAGCTATAGATCTATGGTTGCCTAGGGTTGCAGGGACGAGGAGAACAGGGGTTGATTGCTAAAAAGTACAGAGTTTCTTTTTGGAATGATGAAAGTTGACTGTGGTGATGATTACATAATTCTGTACTAAATATTATTTACTAAAATCCACTGAATTGTATACTTTTAATGAGTTAATTGTATGGCATGTGAATTATGTCTCAATAAAGCTATTATCAAAAAAGTATAATAGAAAAGAGGAACAAAAGTTAAAGTTTCATAAAAGTGATTTATAAATTCTTATAACCAGTTATCAAATGTCATGATCTGATAAACATTCAAAAGGAGGACTCTCTTTAAACAGCCAATTTTGTTCAATTCTGGTATCTAATATCCTATTTCTATAGCAAATTGTGGTAGTAGTCAACCAACAATGTAGAAAGGAAGTGCCATTCTTTGTAGTAGAACTGATTGAGACTGCATATCTTATACTGTTGAGTATATACATAAAGTTGATTTTAAAAGTTTACTAGCAATTTGTCTACTGGTGGATTCTACCCTCCTTCAAGCAAAACAAAAACAAAAACTGCATAAAGAGAATAAAGGGATGACAAATGATTCCTATACTATACTTCAAGAAACCTCTATATCATAACATGCTGGACAGAAGCTCTTGGTGTGAAAAAGGAGTGTGTAAAATGAAGTCAAGTAGACTATCAGCTCTACAGAGGAGAGACCATGCCCTCCAGTTTTTAGCACAATGCCCAGCATATAATGGATAGCAATATTTATCTGTTGCATGAATCAGCAAATAAAGGAATGGCAGGAAGACAGGAAGTGAGGAAGGGCTTCAGGTGGATGAATGAAAAACAACAGCTCTAATTCCTTCCCTCAATAAATCCTTATTGATTACTTATTCTAAAAGAAAGCTATCTACAATATTCATATCAATGTTGTCTTCTAAAATGCTGCATAATTTTTAGATTTTTACAATTCTGCATAGAATATTCCAAAATAAACAAGAAATTGACCATTATATAAAAGCTACTCTGGCTCTGAGGCAACTGCAGGACCAGAATTCTTTATCTGCAATTCCAAAATCTAAGAAGTTTTGAAAACCAAGAGATTTTGTAAGTTTTGGAGTCAAAACTCACTTCAAGGAAAAGCTGACCTGAATTAATGTTTGCTAATTTATTTATATACTTAGAATAACCAGACATTTCACTGAGAAACATTAGTATGTTTGGAGGTGCTGCTCTAGACTCCCTCAAAAGGCTCTTGTAAAATGTGCACTAACTACCTTTGTAAAATCTGAAAAATTCTGAGGAACTCCAACCACATTTGGCTCCAGAGTCCAAAAGAAGATATTGTGTATTTATATGAAATTCCCCTTAAAGACTAGAAAGAAGCTGGGAACAAAATGTGGTCACTAATAGAAACAGAATTTGGCTGAGTCCCAATCTAAGTAACATATACTTTTTAATGTTTACTGTGAATAAAACATACAGGATTCAAATATAGCCATTAACATTAGATTTTTCTAAAATTATTTACAAAAGAAAACAAATTTTGAATCTTTCCTTTTTAAAGATTAAGATTCTGAACTTACCCTTTCACTTTTCACAGAACCTGTGACATCATCATCATTTAGGTGGCGCTTGAACTTGGGAGGCATCTTTTTTAATGAGGTACTCTTCTACTTCCCAGCAGGATAAATCTTTACCACCTTAAAGAGAAAATAAATTTCATCAGATGTGAAACTTTGGGGTGCAAGCTAAAGTAGTAAAAACAGCACACAAGGCCCGATGTGATGGGGCCCCCTCCACTTCTCTGACTTCAACTGCTCTCTCTCACAGGGTCTCCACACCTCCTCCATGTGAGGACTCAGTACACAAAAAATAGTTAAAACCCTGAGAAAAATGGAGGTAACTTTTAGAGAACATGTGCAGAAAATCAGTGATAGACAGCATTTTTATAAAATGAAACAGAAGACTCCACAGGAGAGGAGGGAAAAACAGGAGGCTGTCCCCTTGCAAGTGAGACATCAAATGCTTCAAGATTTTAATTTGGAGTGAGAAGACAGAAAACACTTCAAATTCTCTCACTCACTTTTAGTGAGTTGCATCAACAATGATTCCATTTCCTCATCTGTAAAATAGTGATTTCAAGGCTTCTGCATGGAGTTGGGATGGTCATATCAGATTAATACATACATGCAAAAACATTCTGTAAATTATAATGCCCTGTTCCAGTGCATAACACCAGGTGTTCCAAGGAAAGGGATATGTTTGCTAAGTGCTGGGTTAAACAAAGTCAGGTTTTCTGTTTGCTACAGAAGATCTGTTTTTAAAATGCTTATTTGCATTGAGTTTTTTCAGGAACATGCTTGAATATGCAACATATTCAAAATTTTCTTGAGGAAAAGCTGACATATGCAAACAGAAGTTTTCAGTATCTTGGACAAGAAGATGGATGAATAACGAGAATAGTTAAGGTGTACTGAATATTTTACTCTGTGTTAGGCACTGTGCTCAGTAACTTACACACATTTTTTAATTCTTTACAACACTTCTTTGAAGTAAGCACCAAGAAATCAAGAGAAAACTAAGGCTTGGTAAAAGATAAGTAACAGCATTAGTCACTCTACTGATTGAAATAGCAGAAACACAGGCCTAAATTATTAATAACTGTGCATGATCAATTTTAGTATTTATTCAATAAGTTGTCTATCAGGTTACACAATTCTGTTCTATAAAGACCGTTTCCCTGTAACAACCCAGCAGCCCTCTTTCCCTTTGCAAACAACAACCTCTAAGATCTTTAAGCATAATTAGACATCAGTATGGTGGTTAATCATTCACTTAAAAAAGAAAAAAACAAGCCCAGAGTCCAGTTTCATAAACCAGATAAAGTAAAATTTTAAGGTGACTTCCCATCCAAACAAATTGATATGAACTTTTCTTTGATAAGAAATAATTTTCCAAACCAGAAACGTAATCACTTGTAACAAAAACCAAGTACTTGCTACCTAAGTAACAGCTCTAGAGTTCTTCATTCTACAATATTTCTGTCACGTACACCCGGCATCTGACCCATTTTATTCCTCATACTTCGATTTCTGAATAATTCATTCATGCAGAAATGTTACAGAAAGTATGGAGAAACAGATGACAAAAGAAGCAACCAAAGGACTTGAGCTTTTAATTACACCTGCATTTTATTTATATTTTAAACCCTACAAAAGGGCTGCTTCAACATCCAAAAACAAATAGCAGGCAGACTTACATAACATCTTTGTGAAACGTACAGTAAAACTACAAGTTTAACGATGAGCAAACCCAAATTCAGGGCCCATAATCCAAGAATCAGCTTCATGAAGGCAAGAAATCAGCGACTGACAAACATAAAAGCCATCAACAAGGCAGCAGGCAGATTATTAACTGCACTTGATGAACGATAGGGCAAATGATGATATTTGCACCAGACGACTAGTAGAAATAAACCATGCTCAGAAATTAGACTTATATATATTCTCCCTAGATCTCTCCTGCCCAAAATACATATAAATTCAGGTGTTTGTGTCTAGGTATATATGTAAACAACAGAACCTTCAGTGATGTATTTCAACATCACCAATACATTTTTATAATGTCACATCACCATAAGCATCTTATGTCATCATCATACGTTCACAATTTCCTGTATTTTTTGAAGAGGCAGTACGTAATATACTTCTAACCTGTTGTTCAGTAAATGTTGGCTTCTTTTTTGCTTTACGCAAACAACAAGCACACCAAAACGCCTAGTATTTCATTTTAGAAAAAGCTTGAAATCTGTATAGAGGGTTCCCTTTTCCCAGCCTCCGTTCCCTTTCTGATTCCTCAACTCTCATCAGCAATGTTGGTTGGTACAGTTTCACGGAAATGAGTGACTTGGATGGACACAGCCTGAAGATGTTCTTCACAAAAGCTGTCAAAGTGTTAATGATTCACCTTACCCTTCCGGTCATTATAAACGCAACGGGATTGGCGCGCTCTCTCCCCAGTCTTTGAATAAAGAAACAAATCTATCCCTCCAGCAAGCAGCCCCGTTCACCCGCCCCCGCCTCAGTCGCACCAGGTCACGTCCCCCGCCATCTGCTCCTGACTCTAGTCCTTTTTACCCCAAGATACGCACTCACATTCCGGGCTGCCTCCCAACTCTTCTCCAGGCTTCCCTATCCCCGCCGCTGTTGTCCTCCCATCTCCCCAGAGCACCCTACAATTTCTATTCTTCTCCCCCTTAACCGCCCCTCATTGCACACCCAGGTCCTGATCGTTCTTCCTCAGGGTAACCCGCCCCTCCGACCCCAGCCTTTTCCCACTCGGCGACCCCCGAGGCCAGCCCCTCAGCCCGACGCGGACGTTGGGGGCGGTGGGGCACGGACGTCGTCTCCGTTTCCTTGCTCCGCACATCCGCCCCTCCCGTCGGGCCCAGGAGGACGGCCGTACCTGAGTCTCCCTGGGAGCTCCCGGCAACTCTCCCGGGCGGGCGGCGCTGGACGGGCGGGGGAAGGAGTGGGAATCGGAAGAAGAGAGCGGGGAGCGGGAGACAGTGGGCGCGGACCCGGCGTCGGCCGCTTAGCCGCAGCTGCGCCCCCGCTCATCGAGCCGATCGGCCCTCCGCAGCCTGGCTCCAGGCTGAGGGGGCGGGTCCAGGCCGCGGAGATCGTCGAGGGAGTCGATTTCCCCTCAGCTCTCCTCTCGGAGGCCGCCGCGGACGCGAAGCTTAGTCCTGGATGGCCCAGGTGATTTTGTCTGTTCAGGGAGGAAACACAGTCGCGGGTTCCCAGCCGAGGTCGGCCGTTCCGGGGAGGTGGAGGAAGGGCTGAGAAACCCAGCGCTGGGCCCTGAAGGCCTGCTCGAGACGGGTTGATGAGGCGTTAATGAGGCGGTGCTTTGTGCGGGGTCCATCCCCCGAGCTACTGCAGATGTGCCGAAAAACCGGGACGGCTCGAAGCCTGAGGACTGGCCTTTTCTGAAGGAAGGAGATCTGTGTGATCCCTTGTTTATAGCTTCAGAGTTAGACGTGTAGATCTTCAGGGTTACTAATCCCGTCTCCCTATTTTAGACTAGCAATCTCTCGTACAAAGATATTTCCTTGAGGTTGCCCAGCTCGGTGGACAGATTTGAGTCTAGGTAGGACTCAGTGTTTTTTCCCCCACTATGTTGTAGAGTTCTAACCAAAAATGCCTGGGTCCAGACACCACGCAGGCACCGGAGCCTTATAGTGGGAAATCTACCTTGCACATCCATTCTCCTGTTCTCTTGACTCTGCCCACTTGCTCTCCCCCCGAGTTAGTGGTTTATTTAAGCCTGTAGTGCCTGGGCATAGTAATCCATAACGGTTCCAGTATTGTTTTTGTTTTGTCTTGTTTATTACCCATTCCTCCCAGATATGCCCCAGCTGAATTGTTCTTAATCTTTTTTTTCTATCATTTTTTTATACATGTCATTTTTACCAAATATTTTTAAGTTCTTTGTTGAATAGTGTTTTGATTTAGTGCGTATTTAAGCCAAACAAACACTAAGTGAAAGATACCTTGGTTGTCACTGAGCACCAGGGGCTGGGCTCCCTGTGTCATATGTAGAAGTTTCCCATTAGCTATCTGTTTTACACATGGTAGTATGTATATGTTAATGCTACTCTCTCAGATCATCCTACCCACTCCTTCCGCTCTGTGAAGAGTTGATTTTGTTTGTTTGTTTGTTTTTTTCCTTCATGTCTGCACAAACCCTTTGAGTCTGCACTAGATTTTAGGATTCCAGCACTGAGACCCGGCTCCGGAGGTGCAACTGAGTCACGTCCTGAGCCAACGTCAATATCTATGTGCACAGAGGTAGTTATACCTGCTCTTGATTTCCCAGACTGCTCTTGATTTCAGTGATTGTATTTTTTGGTTCCAGAATTTCCATTAAAAATAGATTCTGATCCCCTGGAGAAATTCTTTTATGTTTTTGTCATTTGGGGGGAATTTTTTTAGGGGGGTGGCTGTACTGTGCAGCATGTGGGATCTTAGTTCTCCGACCATGGATTGAGCCCATACCCACCTGCATTACAAACATGGAATCTTAACCCCTGGACCACCAGGGAAGTTCCATTTTTGAATACTTGAATCAAAGTCCTTGTCTGTTAATCTAATACGTGAATTACCTGTGAGCCGGTTTATAGTGTGTATTTTTTTCTTGGATTTTGGTACTATGACTCTCATCTCTGCTGGGTAGGTAAAGATGCCAAGCAGACAACTTGTGAAAAACAGTGATTTTCTCATCCTTACTTCCTATACCAAGTATTACAGCTTTCTAATTCAGCAAAATTTTGAGGGGAAACCATCAGGGTCCCTCAGTTCTTCCTTCCTTCCTTCTTTCTGAAATCCTGGCTCTCCAAGATTTCAGTTTTGTGTCTTCAGTCCTGTGAGAACCCAGAATATAACTGCTTTATTTTCTTTTGCTCCCCGCCTCCCAGTGATGACCCTTGACCCAGGCAAAGCCCAGGTGCTCAGCCTTCTACCTAGAATCAGTAAACACCTCCAGCTGGCCAAGGAAAAAGCTCTCCATTTTGCAGTTCCACTTCTGGAATCTTGGCCCCTCCAGCCTCGATGCTCTAGCAGCTCTTGGATTGTTTTATAGAGATGCTGTTTGTATTTATCTGGCTTTTCCATTTATTCTTAGAGAATTGGTGTGTCTCAGTTTACTCCATCAGACCTGAAAGTGGTTTGGTTATATCCAAACCACTCTTACACTACTATAAAGAGATAAGCTTACTTGCCATGACTACACAAGAAAATGGGAAGGAGGGGTTTCCAAAAGGAAGAATTTCTTATGCCGTCTCACATACAGGCGGGTACTTAGAACTCATTACTTATTATAGACTCTGACTCGGGGAGGGGGTAGGGGGGGTGAAGGGGGGTGAGCCAGAATGAGAAGATTCTGGTTTCTTTAGGCAATGAAGGCACATTCAGTCAGCATTGTTTAATCAGAAATACTTGGGTCAGCACCCCTTCTGCCACATGTTACAGAGTTAGTAGAAAGACAAGTAGGGTCTCTTTTTACTTTACATTTTTCTCTCTATATATATACATGTATAGGCTATATCTAAACCTTTTGTGCATAATATATACACATTTATCATTCCTATTTTCCTTTATTAGACTCTGAATGTTTTTATGTTTTTCATTTTTGATCTTTTTTTTCAGCAAAGAAAATATCACATATTCTGCTCATACTCATTTCAAAGCCTGTAACACAATCCATGAAGTTGGTCTCAGAGTCACAGTCACACTTCACTGACATCAGAAATCACAAGGGTCCTTTATCATAGTTCCTTGTTTTAGGTGCTATGTCACAAGTGGCATCTGAGCTGTTATTTAGAAGGAATGAAATTATGCCATCAGAATACCTCGCATAGATACATTTCAAACTTTCTTCAGAGGATGAAAAGTTAAAGTGAAAGAAATCTTTCTGTACCAGTTTTTAAAAAAACATAGTCAAGTTTTCTCTAGGGATCAAGTTGGCCTCTCCTGTTTATTCTTTATGTAATTATAGATTTAAGGCAGTGCCCAAAGGAAAAATTCTCATGACCATGAAGAATCATTCAAAGCCCTCCTATTAAATGAAAGGCACTGTATATACACATATACCAAAAACCTTGGCAATCTTGTGAATAGGGACCGCTTATTATTAATAAAATCATATTTCTAAATGCCTCAGAATAAAATATACAGAATTACAAAGGAAGGAAATTTATAATGTTATAAAATATTTTAAAAGCAAAATTTGTTATATGCAAAGATATATACTTCTTTATTAACTCAAATTTAAAAAAAATCTAGTGTCAGGACTAACATCTACCATTGTTTTGAATTAGTAATGAGCATAAACAGTATTTCAGGATATCTGATTGTAATGTGATATGAAAATCTTAGAGATTTCTATTGGTGACACAGTCACTAGCACTACTGAGCGGTTTTAAGGGGCTCCATTTATAGTTGAAAGTGAAAGTGAAAGTCACTCAGTCGTGTCCAACTGTTTGCAACCCCATGGACTACACAGTCCATGAAATTCTCCAGGCCAGAATACTGGAGTGGGTAGCCTATCCCTTCTCCAGCGGATCTTCCTGACTCAGGAATTAAACCGGGGTCTCCTGCCTTGCAGGCAGATTCTTTACCAACTGAGCTATATAGTGAAGGAATTAATAATTTCTGTTAAAAGATTAAAGTGAAAGTGAAGTCATGTCTGACTGTTTGCAACCCAGTGGACTGTAGCCCAACAGGCTCCTCCGTCCATGGGATTCTCCAGGCAAGAATATTGGAGTGGGTTGCCATTTCCTTCAGGGGATCTTCCCGACCCAGGGATCGAACCCAGGTCTCCTGCATTGCAGGCAGACGCTTTAACCTCTGAGCCACCAGGGAAAATAAAGGTGTAATTTCTTTCCCATCCAAATTCACAGACCCTTGAATTCTATCCATGGGTCATCAAGGGTCCCCCAGTTTGGAACTCATGCTTTAAGTATTTCATCCTCTCCTGCAGAGTGGATGGCACTGGGTACAGAAAAGTTTCTGAGCAAAGAATAAACAACTGTTTCTGCTCTTATACACCCAGGCACAGAACGTTGCCCCTCCTGATTAGAATACTTCTTATTAACATGCTCATAGCTCTGCCTTGCCCAGAGTCCTTGCACCATTCCTGAGAATCCTGGAGTATAGTACTGTTGGGGGCCGGCGTGAGGCACTCCGCCCATGACAAAGGTCATGAGGAAGGAGGCTCGACATACGCAAAGGCGGGATCGAGCCTCAGGAGTCCCCCTGGAAATTCTCGAGCATCTACCCCCATAACCAGAGCCTGCCTACTTTACTACTTTGTGCTCTCCCCTACACCTCTGACTTTACGGGGGGCTGTCCCCCACCACCTCTTTCGGAGAAGGAGTTAACCTAGAGCTCCAATTAATCAAAACTCCTGGGCGTGACAAGAGTGTTTTAACCTACAAACTCCTCTGAAGGTTCTCTAGCCTGTCTGACAGGCTTGTCCGGCCACATGTGATTGCTCACAGCCTCCCAACCATGAGAGGCATGAGATGCTTTAAACCTTCTAAAAACAGGTTCCTTAGAAAAGTTAGAAAACTATTAGTATAAGTATAATGGGCTGATTAGAAATTGTATTGGTAAAGGGTTTTTCATTTGTTGAGCCAATGTTTGTTGCTAAGACTCCACATCCCCTGCCCTTACACACATTAATGAATATATAGAAGAAATAAGTATTAACCTTTGATATTAATCACGTTAGACCTTAGGCTAAGTAAATTCTTTCCTTAACTAAAACCCACTATACCCTCCCCCTATAGGAATGTAACTTTATTTGGGTGGTGTCTGTTTTAAGAATAATCACCCCTGGAGAAATAAGTGTCCTGGTTGACTGACCGCTGTCACAAGGAGAGGGTCATAAATTGTCAGCAGGCCCCCCTGGCCAGAAGATGATGTAACACCCTTAAGACCTCTGTATACATTTGTATGAAGCACCTGACTTTGATAAAAGTCAGGACTGCTGACCCCATGTGACTTTTGCATAACATCTCAGTGTATAAAAGTAGACCATGGAAAATAAAGAATTGGGATCAGTTTCTCGAAATACTGGTCTCCCCATGTCTCTCTCTCTCTCACTCTGGCTGAGTCTCCATCTGAGCGCGGAACCCGCCATGCTTACTAATTATGCCTGGGTTTCTAAGATCCGACTGGGGAGGCCTCAGTGTCTCCTCTCCTTCGGGAGAACGGAAGGATGCCTGCGGCCTACGTAAGTGGTGCAAACTTCTTGTCTTGAAGTTTTATTGGTCTCCCACGTAAACCAAGCTACTCAGCCTCTTTTCTCCACTGAATTTTCTTACTGAGCTATCCTCATTCTATTACTCTTTATATCTTTGATGAATATTTAAATAGTGGCCTAAGCCGTCTCCCCTTTGAATACCCTGGATCAGCTGGGGCTGGTCCCTGGCATAGTACAATGAAAATATCCTTCCCTGAAAATACAGGCTGAGTTCTTATTAAGTGTCAGCCCCTATGCCATATACATTATGCACCCAATTATCATGCAACCCCATGAGGCAAATGTTATTACTCCCAGTTTACATAGACTCATTTGTAACTCATTTTTCATTCCGAAAAAGTATATTGAACATCTGTTGTCTCTGTTGCTAAATTAGGTGCAGTGGTTTAAATACAGACACAGTTGCTGTCTTCAGACTTTATAATACAGCAAGAAAGACGAGCAGAAATAAGTTACATAATCACGTAATGTGATGTAAAAGGACACTTGTTTTGAAAAGAATAAACAAGTGGCTGAGAATGAAGGGGACCTATTTTAAAAGTTAGGGTTGTCAAGAGAGTTAGTTCAGTTCAGTTCAGTCGCTCAGTCGTGTCTGACTCTTTGCGACCCCATGAATCGCAGCACGCCAGGCCTCCCTGTCCATCACCAACTCCCGGAGTTCACCCAGACTCATGGCCATCGAATCAGTGATGCTATTCAGCCATCTCATCCTCTGTTGTCCCCTTCTCCTCCTGCTCCCAATCTCTCCCAGCATCACAGTCTTTTCTAATGAGTCAACTCTTCGCATGAGGTGGTCAAAGTACTGGAGTTTCAGCTTAAGCATCATTCCTTCCAAAGAAATCCCAGGGCTGATCTCCTTCAGATGGACTGGTTGGATCTCCTTGCAGTCCAAGGGACTCTCAAGAGTCTTCTCCAACACCACAGTTCAAAAGCATCAATTCTTCGGCGCTCAGCCTTCTTCACAGTCCAACTCTCACATCCATACATGACCACAGGAAAAACCATAGCCTTGACTAGATGGACCTTTGTTGGCAGAGTGATGTCTCTGCTTTTCAATATGCTATCTAGGTTGGACATAACTTTCCTTCCAAGGAGTAAGCGTCTTTTAATTTCATGGCTGCAGTCACAATCTGCAAGAGAAACCAGTCATGCGTAAAGCAAGAGAAGAGTATTCCAGGCTGAGAGAATAGCAGGAGCAAAGATTATTAGGCAGGAAAATTTGGCATTTTTAAATTGTGGTAGAAAATGCATGATATAAAATTCATCATCTTAACCATTTTATACTGTATAGTTCTGTAGTGTTAACTACATTTACTTTATTGTGCAACAGATCTCTAGAAATTTTTCATGAAAAACTCAAACTCTGCACCCATTGAACAACTCCCCAGTTTTCCCTCTCTCGAACCCCTGGCAGTGAAAACTCAACTTTGTTTCCATGCATTTTGCTACTTTAGATAAGTCATATAAGTGTAATAATACGATGTCTTATTGTGACTGGCTTATTTCACTTAACACAATATCCTGAAAGTTCATCCATGTTGTAGCACATATCAGAGTTCCTTTTTCTAAAAACACTAATACTTTTTTAAAAAGTATATATAATATACCACATTTTCTTTATCCGTTCATCCATCAGTGGAAGTTTGGGTTTCTCTACCTCTTGGCTACTGTGAATAGTGCAGCTGTGAACATGCGTGTGCAAATATCATTTGGAGATCTTGCTCTCAGTTATTTTAGATATAAAACCAAAAGTGGGATAGCTGGATCATATGGTAATTCTATCTTTAATTTTTTTTTTCTTTTTTGAGGAACCTCCATACTGTTTTCCATAGTGGCTGCACCAATTTACATTCCCACCAACAGTGCACAGCGTTCCAAATTCTCCACCTCCTCAGCAATACTTGTGAGGGCCCAGGCTGCCCAATCCCTGCTGAAGAGGTGCATATTGCACAGGTATGTGAGGTGAAGCTCAAGGTAGCCGGGGATCTAGAAGAGGGCAAGGGTCTGGAGAGACAGGTCAATGTGAGCAGCATTTTAGGGATCAAGGCATATACATAATCCAAAACCCTAATCTACCCAATTGGGATATTCCCTCAGAAGACAGATTTCCAGATGATTGCTGCCTTGGGAGGGAAGGACTGGGCGGACTGGTTAGAGTATCATTCAATCAAGAGACACCTGGGAGCTCTGGTTGCTAGAAAGGCCTGGAACCCGTCAGGCACCAAGTCCAAATGGGGGCTGACTCTCACCAGTTTAAGGCTGCCACCTCATAATGATCTTTAGGGCGTGGGCTTCTTCCTGGAGGCTGTGCAGGTGGTGGGGATGATACTATGCAGGGCCCTGTGGGGCTCCTGGGCAGAAGGCCTTATGTGTCCCCTGTTTTTTGGATTACAGGAAACAGCCTTCATTCAGCCTCCCCGACCTTCCCTGAGTTCCAATGGGCGGATTCAAGCAGTTGTTAATTAGGGAAGGGAGGGGATGAGAGACCACGGACTGTCAAGAACATCCCTGGGGCAAGGTCCTCTTTCCACATCAAGGGATATACACAATGCTGCTACTGCTAAGTCACTAAAGTTGTGTCGGACTCTGTGTGACCCCATGGACCACAGCCTACCAGGCTCCCCCGTCCCTGGGATTCTCCAGGCAAGAGTACTGGAGCGGGGTGCCATTGCCTTCTCCGGATATACACAATATCTTTGAGCTATACTGCAGATACTGAAAACCCCTCCAGGTGGGAGATTAACAATTAATGTTGCTATGCTGTCCACAAGCATGTAGACCCCAGGCCAGTTGGACCTGAAGGTTGATTATGCTCCTACTTAACTCACCACCAACCCATCAGAAGAATGTCCGTGAGCTGACCACGCCCTCTTTGAACAATTACTATAAAATTTCTCACCGTTTTCTCCAAGTTGGGACTCAAGAGTTTTGAGGGCGGTAGTCTGCTGTGGCTCCCTTTGCTTGGCAAAGTAATAAAGCTATCCTTTTCTACTTCACTCATAACCCTGTCTCAGAGATTCAATTCGACACTGGCGTACAGAGAAGCTGAACTTTCAGCCTCTGGGACTGGCCAGATAGAGCACCACAGACCTGGAAGCCCTGGAAGAATCCACACAAGGACTAAAATGGAATGTTGTTCCAATTCTGAGCAAACCACATTCCTGTTCTCAGATGAGTCATGAATAGTCCTCCCTCTCTTTACTCAATTCCCTCTCTTTTACCCTGGCCCACCATAAATGTGGTGTCTCAACCCAAGTTGAGTTGAGAAGTTGATTTCTGAATTAGCTTCCCACCTCTCCATTCTCTGGCCACTGAATAAAGCTGTGCTGTTTCACTCTCACCATAGGTTTTGTTATTGGCTGTTCAAATCTGAATGGAAAGAGAACCTTTCAGGCAGGGTGCTTTGACTGAGCTAGGGGCCAGGTGGAGTTCCATACAACCAACTCAGTGACAGCCAGGAATCTGGAACAAGGCAGGTGTTAGGAGGTGCAGGTCAATGGAGTGGGCTCTTAAGGATGTAAGTCATCTGCCTAATTCCAAACCCTAACCTACACAAATACGCATATTCCCTCTAAAGGTAGAGCTAGAGGAATCTGGTCTTAGCAGGGTGTGGCTGGGCAGGCTAGCCAGAGTATCCTCCAATAGGACACACTGGGAACTATGCTGGAGAAGCCCAGGACTCCATCAGGCAGCACGTCCAAATGAGGACTGAGTGTCACCAGTTTAAATCTGCCACATCAGAGGAGTTTTCAGGTAGTGGGCTCCCTTTACCCTTGAGATTATGCAGGTGGTTGGGAACTGGCCTGAGCTTTATGGGCCTGGAGGGCTCTGGCTGCCTGAGGCCAGGTGAAAGGGTTTGTACTGGGCATGATCATTCAGCAAGATCAGCGTGGCCGGGAACCCGAAACAGAGCAAGTGTTAGGAGTGGCCAGGATATTAATCCTCTTATCAGACATATGACTTGCAAGTCCCCTGTCCCCCCAATAGGTTGCCTTTTCACTCTTGTTTCCTTTGATGCACAGAAGTCTGATGTAGTCCATTTTGTACATATTTGCTTTTGTTGCCTGTGTTTTGGTGTCATATCCAAGAAGTCATTGCCAAATCCAATGTCATGAAATTTTCCTCCTATGTCTTCCTCCAGGAGCTTTGTAGTTTTAGGTCTTAACTCAGAATGGATTAAAGATGCAAATGTTATTTTTGTATATGGTGAGAATAGGGTCTGATTTCATTCTTTTGCATGTGCATATCCAATTTTCCCAATACCAAGGAGTTTGGTATTTTTGTAGATGATGGAGCAGGCCAGTGTGGCCAAAGTATTAGAGTTTCAGCTTCAGCATCAGTCCTTCCAAAGAATATTCAGGACTGATTTCCTTTAGGATGGACTGGCTAGATCTCCTTGCAGTCCAAGGGACTCTTAAGAGTCTTCTCCAACACCACAGTTCAAGAGCATCAATTCTTTGGCACTCAGCTTTCTTTATAGTCCAACTGTCACATCCATACATGACTACTGGAAAAACCATAGCCTTGACTAGACAGACCTTTGTTGGCAAAGTAATGTCTCTACTTTTTAATATGCTGTCTAGGTTAGTTATAGCTTTTCTTCAAAGCAGCAAGCATCTTTTAATTTCATGGCTGCAGTCACCATCTGCAGAGATTCTGGAGCCCCCCAAAATAAAGTCTGTCACTGTTTCCACTATATAGGGTCTTTTATACCCTATATAGATAACTAATCATCAAAATGTTTTTGTTCTTCCTAGGAACATCTCTCATATTATCACTTCTTTTCAACTGTAACAAACTTGGTTCTCCATTGGCTTCTTGCAGCTGGACAAGTTCAGTCCAAATGCTTGGAACAGAAGAATTCTATTCTTCTCAAAACCTGACCTTCACTTTAGTTTCTAGCTTTATCTTCTGCTGCTCCCCTTCCACTTTAACCTGCCCAACCACACCCTTCCTCTCATGTTTATGCTCTGTTCTTTTCCTGTTGCTACTGTAGCAAATTAACAAAAACTTGGTAACTTGAACAATACAAATGTATTACCTTATAGTCAGCAGCCTGAAAGTATCGACTAAAATCAAGGTGTCCACAGGGCTGTGCTCCCTCTAAGACTCTAGAAAAGTATCCTTTTCCTTGACCTCTGCAGCTTCTAGAAGCACTTACGTTGACTCATGGTCCTCCTCCCCCATCATCAAAGCTAGCCACACTAAGCCAGTCCTTCTCCTCATGCTACCACCTATCTGGTTCTGCCTCCCTCTTCCACTTCTTCCACTTTTAAAGACTCTTGTGATTACACTGGGCTCATCTGGATAAACTAATCTCTCTATTTTAATGTAAGCTGATTATCTTACCCTTTGCCATGTAACCTACCATATTCACATTTGGGGAATTAGAACATGAACATCTTTGGAGGGACATTATTCTGCCTAACACAAACTCTTGCCCATCCTCTGCCCCCTAAGTTGTCAGAAGTGATTTTAATTATCTATTCCTCATTTTGCAACAATCAATTAATTGAATGTTATTACAAAAATCCTTCTGTTTCAATTAAGTAAGACTAACTGCAAATTACACATTCAGAGGTCTGGATTTATATTTTTAGGGAAAAAAACTCACAATATTGAATGTCTCTATCTAAGCTCAGTTAACATTTTAAATCATACTGGTTTGAAAAGATACATGTACCCCAATGTTCATAGCAACATTATTTACAATTGCCAAGATATGGAAGCAACCTAAGTATCTATTAACAGATGAGTGGATAAAGAAGATGTAGTATACACACACACCCAGTGGATGGAATACTACTCAGTCATAAAAAATGGCAGTGAAATATTGCCATTTGAAGCAATGTAGATGGACTTGGAGGGCATTATGCAACTGAAATAAATCAGTGAAAGACAAATGCTATATGGTATAACTTATATGTGAAATCTAAAAGGTACAGCAAACTAAAGCTACAATAAAAAAGTAGATTCAGAGATGTAGAGAACTAGTGGTTACCAGTGGGAAGAGGGAGGAGAGAGGGGCAAAATAGCAGTACAGGATTAAAAGGTACAAACTACTGGGTATAAAATAAGGTACCACGGATTTGCCTGGTAGTCCAATGCTTAAGAATCTTCCTGCTAATGCCGGGGACACAGGTTCAGTTCCTGCTCTGGGATGAGGCCACATGCCAAGGGGAACTAAGTCTGTGCACCATGACTATGGAGCTTGTGCCCTAGAGCCTACAAGCTGCAACTACCGAAGCGCACAGGCCTTAGAGCCCATGCTCTGCAACAAGAGAAGCCACCAAAAAAAGAAACTCGTGCATCACAGCTAGAGCGTAGCCCCCACTCCCTGCAACTAGAGAGAGCCCGTGGATATCAATGAATATTCAGTGCAGCCCAAATTAAAAACTAACTAAGTAAATAAGCTACAAGGATATATTGTACAATATAGCCAATCTGTATGCAGGTCAGGAAGCAACAGTTAGAACTGGACATGGAACAACAGACTGGTTCCAAATAGGAAAAGGAGTACATCAAGGCTGTATATTGTCACCCTGCTTATTTAACTTATATGCAGAGTACATCACGAGAAACGCTGGACTGGAAGAAGCACAAGCTGGAATCAAGATTGCCAGGAGAAATATCAATAACCTCAAATATGCAGATGACACCACCCTTATGGCAGAAAGTGAAGAGGAACTCAAAAGCCTCTTGATGAAAGTGAAAGAGGAGAGTGAAAAAGTTTGCTTAAAGCTCAACATTCAGAAAACGAAGATCATGGCATCCGGTCCCATCACTTCATGGGAAATAGATGGGGAAACAGTGGAAACTATCAGACTTTATTTTTTTGGGCTCCAAAATCAGTGCAGATGGTGACTGCAGCCATGAAATTAAAAGACGCTTACTCCTTGGAAGGAAAGTTATGACCAACCTAGATAGCATATTCAAAAGCAGAGACATTACTTTGCCAACAAAGGTCCATCTAGTCAAGGCTATGGTTTTTCCTGTGGTCATGTATGGATGTGAGAGTTGGACTGTGAAGAAGGCTGAGCACCGAAGAATTGATGCTTTTGAACTGTGGTGTTGGAGAAGACTCTTGAGAGTCCCTTGGACTGCAAGGAGATCCAACCAGTCCATCTGAAGGAGATCAGCCCTGGGATTTCTTTGGAAGGAATGATGCTTAAGCTGAAACTCCAGTACTTTGACCACCTCATGCGAAGAGTTGACTCATTGGAAAAGACTCTGATGCTGGGAGGTATTGGGGGCAGGAGGAGAAGGGGATGACAGAGAATGAGATGGCTGGATGGCATCACTGACTTGATGGACGTGAGTCTGAGTGAACTCCGGGAGTTGGTGATGGACAGGGAGGCCTGGCGTGCTGCGATTCATGGGGTCGCAAACAGTCGGACACGACTGAGCGACTGAACTGAACTGATAAATGGAATATAACTTTAAAAAGTTGTGAATCACTGTATTTTATACATGTAACATATAATGTTGTACATCTATACTTCAATTAAAAAAAATCATACATACTGGTAACCACTCAGAGGATCCTAATAAAACAAAATATTTTAATATCTAATTGGCTTAAATTAACGATACTAATGACAACACACGGACTAATTACATTTCATTGGCAAAACTTGAAAGAAATGTTTTACTTACGGGTATTTTAAAAAGAGAGTCTAGTGTTACATCTAAAGTATTTCTGCATTAGTCATTCAAACACTTTTAGGAAACTTCCCTACATGTTTTTTAGTTTAAAGTGCTTTGGTTGTTACTGCTTTCCTAAGCTTAAAGAAGGGAGCAAGCACACAGATGGTGACAGGTGAGTTACTTCCCCTCTTGGTCTTAGACACAGTGCAAAAATTAATTGTATTTTTAGGGCATTAAATAAGGGGCTGGAGCTTGGGCTGTGATCGAAATCACTTATGACCATTTCCAGTATCATTTCCTTATAAGAAATGACAATAGAGACAGAGGGAAAAGCAGCAGCTAAAGTTTCCTGAAAAGACTTCCAGAGGTTGAGAATACTTCTTGGTTCTTTCCTATGTCATCCTGATACTACAGGAACAAGTTTAGGTGTGCAATATTTACCAAAGCAGTAAGATTACAAAAGGAGAAGGCAATGGCACCCTACTCCAGTACTCTTGCCTGGAAAATCCCATGGACGGAGGAACCTGGTAGGCTGCAGTCCATGCAGCCTAAGAGTAGGGCAGGACAGAGCGACTTCACTTTCACTTTCCACTTTCATGCATTGGAGAAGGAAATGGCAACCCACTCCAGTGTTCCTGCCTGGAGAATCCCAGGGAAGGGGGAGCCTGGTGGGCTGCCGTCTATGGGGTTGCACAGAGTCGGACATGACTGAAGTGACTTAGCAGCAGCAAGATTACAAAATCTTTTAAAATCTTTTTGTCTCTTCCTTAGGAAAGCCTTCTCTAGTCACCCCCTAAATTAAGACATTTCGAAAGAGATCTACTTTCGTGGACGCTTATACTTCTCCTTCACAGCACTTATTCTCAGATCCTCATTACAGATTCTTTTTTATAACTGTTTGATGTGTTCTTCCATACTGTTGTCTTCCTTACTACTGCATCCTTAGCTTTCACCACAGTGATGGACGCATATTTACACCCTTAAAATGTTGAATCAATACTTGAGGGGAGAAGGCAGAGGCTATGTTGTTTTGTCACTTTGGTATTGGGGAACAATTCAAGCACAGTGTCCTCTGCTCTCAATAAGCGCTCTTTGAAAGAACAGATGTCACACCCCTTAAGAACCCTGCATGCTGCCGTAGCTGAAGCCTCTGAGGCTTACCTAAGACAAGCCTCCTTCCAGTTCACCTTAAGTAGAGAGGAAATAATGTGCACTCAGCAAGTGGTACATGAAAATACATGTTTTTTCAGGTTCTCGTAGAGGGCTTTTAGATAGTCTCTTAAAATTGTGGAGTTGGAAACATCCATTTTACCTTATCTCTTAACAGCAGTTCTCAAAGTGTGGTCCCTGGGTATCACATCATTGGTAACACCAGGGAACTGGTTAGAAATGCAAATTCTTGGGAAATAGACCTGGTGAATCGGCACAGGCCCCTTCCTTCTAATCTACAGGTTTTTCCTTTCGGAGGTCTCCTCCTCCAGTGTGAACCTGACAGCGGCGCTCAGCCCTTGGATGGCTGTTGATTAGAAAGAGAATTCAGAGACGAAACACCGAGGTCAGGAGCACCGAGCTTGGGCGGAGGTCTCTCCCAAGGCTGGAGCGCCCAGAGCTGAGAAGGCTGCCCCCGTGGCGAGCTCAGTGGGACAGCCCGGCTTCCGCCCCGCCTCCGGCCCGCGGCCCCGCCCCGTTCCGGCTCACGTAAATAAACGCGAGGAGCCAGCGACGGAGTCGCGGGTGTGAGGCGAGGTCGTTGTAGCCACTTAGGTGTCAGGAACGAAAATCACTGACCAATGAGCTGCTTGGATGGTCTGGGCAACCGACCAATCGCGAAGCCTCGTACCCGGATATGATAGCCGGTTCTGAAACCGAACTCTGAAAAAGTGTGAGGGGCTCCCCACGTGGGTCGGGGCACTGGGCGTGGATCAAGGGATGAACGTTTCTTAGGGTCAGTGTCTCGCGGGTGCGGTGAGCGTGTAAGGATCATCGCTTTGGATTTGGAGTTGGAAACAAATAAATGAGGCTGTTTGTCCGTGGAAAGAATTCCCTCAGCGGTGTCCCAGAGCCAACGTGTGGGAAAGCCCCTCTGATGGTACCACACAGGGAGCAGGAATCTTGAAGACGCAGCTCGGGTAGTGGGAATATGAATCTCTTACCTAAAAGCTCGAAGGAGTTTGGCTCCGTTGACTATTGGGAGAAGTTCTTCCAGCAGCGAGGAAAGAAAGCTTTCGAGTGGTATGGAACCTACCTGGAACTGTGCGGGGTGCTGCACAAATACATCAAGCCCAGGGAAAAGGTAAGCGCGGCCTGGCAGCCCGGTGTGTACTCTGGAAAGTAGGAACTGAAAACAGAAATCCTGCATTTGGTAGACCGTGACCGGCGTGGGGGCCCTAACTGGGCCGGTATTTTCAGGAGTTCATGCAACATTCCGGCTAAAAGGTAATTACAAAATATCCTTCTACGGTTTTCAGATAACAGCTTCCACCCCCAGATCATTCTTGAATTAGTAACCTCACAGGAAGAATGACTTACTAAGTAGTGGAACCTAGGAAGCTCCTCCTAGTGAAGAAAGTGTGCTTTTCTGTCACTGTGAATGCCCGGGGAACTGGTAGAATCCGTGGCTTTACTGATAAATTAATCTGTTACCAAATAGTTCTTGTGAGAACTGGTAGAATCCGTGGCTTTACTGATAAATTAATCTGTTATCAAACAGTTGTTGTGAGCCCACACTTTAAGGCGCTGTGCTCATCCCTTTAGCGGCAAGTGCGTTGATATATAAACCCTGGGCACATTCCAGAAGTGATAAGTACAGTAATAGGTTGGACAGAAATGGGGTTGTACTGGAAGTAGGGAAGGAAGAGGGTAGAAAACGAACATTCAAGGAAGAAAGTCTTAAGAGCCAGACTTTATGCTGGGGGCTGCGTGTGTGTGTGTGTGTGTGTGTGTGTGTGCAGTCATTGAGTTCTCAGAATACATTTCAATGTGAGTGGATAGTACAAGAATTCTACAGATGCAGAAACTGAGGCTCTGAGAGGCAGTTTCTTGCCCAAGATCATAAATGTAGTAAATGCTCATGTGGGGATTTAGACTTAGGCCTACCTAGCTTAAACGCTTATGCAATTGTCACAGTACCATGCTTTTCCAGAGATGGGGCAGAATTTTGAAGGATCAATGGGAGATTGTTCAGTAGAGACGGAGGCAACAATTTGTGTTTTAAGTTTCGCTTCAGGAAATAGCAGAATATCATGAGCTGGAACCCAAGGCATGAGTGGAATAGGATTATGCCAGACCCAGTTTTTTTTTTTTTTTAACTTTTTGTATTGGGGTTCAGTTCAATTCAGTTCAGTCACTCAGTTGTATCCAACTTTTTGCAACCCCTAGGACTGCAGCATGCCAGGCTTCCCTGTTCATCACCAACTCTCAGAGCTTGTTCAAATTCATGTTCATCAAGTCGGTGATGCCATCCAACCATTTCATCCTCTGTTGTCCCCTTCTCCTGCCTTCAATGTTTCCCAGCATCAGGGTCTTTTCCAATGAGTCATTTCTTCACTTCCAATGAGTCATTTCTTCACATCAGGTGGCCAAAGTATTGGAGTTTCAGCTTCAGCATCAATCCTTCCAATGAATATTCGGGACTTGATTTCCTTTAGGATTGACTGGTTTGATCTCCTTGCAGTCCAAGGGACTCTCAAGAGTCTTCTCCAACACCACAGTTCAAAAGCATCAATTCTTTGGTGCTCAGCTTTCTTTATAGTCCAACTATCACATCCATACATGATTAACTGGAAAAACCATAGCTTTGACTGCTGCTGCTGCTAAGTCGCTTCAGTCGTGTCCGACTCTTAGCGACCCCATAGACACGGCAGCCCACCAGGCTCCCCCCAGTCCCTGGGATTCTCCAGGCAAGAACACTGGAGTGGGCTGCCATTTCCTTCTCCAATGTGTGAAATTGAAAAGTGAAAGTGAAGTCGCTCAGTTGTGTCTGACTCTTAGCAACCCCATGGACTGCAGCCCACCAGGCTCCTCCATCCATGGGATTTTCCAGGCAAGAGTACTGGAGTGGGGTGCCGTGGCCTTCTCTATAGCTTTGACTAGACAGACCTTTGTTGGTAAAGTAATGTCTCTGCTTTTTAATGTGCTGTCTAGGTTGGTCATAGCTTTTTTTCCAAGGAGCAAGCGTCTTTTAATTTCATGGCTGCGGTCATCATCTGCAGTGATTTTGGAGCCCAAAATAAAGTCTGTCACTCTCTCCATTGTTTCCCCATCTATTTACCATGAAGTGATTGGACTGGATGCCATGATCTTGGTTTTCTGAATGTTGAGTTTTAAGCAAACTTTTTCACTCTCTTCTTTCACTTTTATCAAGAGGCTCTTCAGTTCCTCTTCACTTTCTGCCATAAGGGTGGTGTTATCTGCATATCTGAGGTTATTGATATTTCTCTTGGCAATCTTGATTCCAGCTTGTACTTCATTCAGCCCGGCATTTCTCATGATGTACTCTGCATAGAAGTTAAATAAGCAGGGTGATAATATACAGCTTTGACATACTCCTTTCCCAATTTGGAACCAGTCTGTTGTTCCATGTTGGTTCTAACTGTTGCTTCTTGACCTGCATACAGATTTCTCACGAGGTAGGTAAGATGATCTAGTATTCCAATCTCTTAAAGAATTTTCCATAGTTTGTTGTGATTTACACTGTCAAAGGCTTTGGTGTAGTCAGTAAGACCCAAGTAGATGTTTTCTGGAATGCTCTTGATTTTTTCTATGATCCAATGGATATTGGGAATTTGATCTCTGGTTCCTCTGTTTTTTCTAAATCCAGCTTGATCATCTGGAAGTTCACGGTTCATGTGCTGTTGAAGCTGGGCTTGGAGGATTTTGAGCATTACTTTACTAGCGTGTGAGATGAGTGCAATTGTGTGGTAGTCTGAACATTCTTTGGCATTGCCCTTCTTTGGGATTGGAATGAAAACTGACTTTTTCCAGTCCTGTGGCCACTACTTAGTTTTCCAAATTTGCTGGCATATTGAGTGCAGCACTTTCACAGCATCATCCTTTAGGATTTGAAATAGCTCAGCTGAAATTCCATCACCTCCACTAGCTTTGTTCATAGTGATGCTTCCTAAGGCCTACTTGACTTCACATTCCAGGATGTCTGGCTCTAGGTGAGTGATCACACTATCGTAGTTATCTGAGTCATGAAGATCTTTTTTGTATAGTTCTTCTGTGTATTCTTGCCACCTAGGCGAGTAACAGTTTTGCAGTAGTTTCAGGTAAATAGCAAAGAGGACTCAGCCATACATATACATTATCCATTTTCCAAACTCCCCTGTCATCCAGGCTGCCACACAACATTGAGAAGAGTTCCATGTGCTATACAGTAGTTTCTTGTTGGTTATCCATTTTAAATATAGCAGTGTATACATGTTCATTGCAAACTCTCAAATTATTCCTTGCCCCTATCCTTCCTCTTTGCAACCATAAGTACCTTCTCTAAGTCTGTGAGTCTCTTTCTGTTTTGTAAGTTACATTTTCAACTGTAAAACAAATAGGAGATTTCAGTGACTTTGGATTTGGATTCTGTGACTTTCTATCAATTCTTGAGTAGTAAATGTTTGATTCAGAGAAAAGAACAACCCTGGTTAGTCGGCTTCTGTGTAACTTGCATTGTTATGGCTAAATCTGATTTGTTACTAGTGAATTCCGATAGAGCCTAGAATCAACTCTGTAATGGTGTTCTCATTCCTTTGCCTTGATCACCTCCATCTTGTTTTTTTTTGTTTTTTTTTTTTTTCTCCCTAGGTGCTAGTGGTTGGGTGTGGTAACTCAGAGCTAAGTGAGCAGCTGTATGATGTGGGCTATCAGGATATAGTGAATATTGACATTAGCGAGGTCGTCATCAAGCAAATGAAGGAGCGCAATGCCAGCCGACGGCCCAGGATGAGCTTCTTGAAGATGGACATGACACAGATGGAGTTCCCCGACGCCTCGTTCCAGGTGGTGTTGGACAAGGGCACCCTGGACGCTGTCCTGACAGATGAGGAGGAGAAGACCCTGCAGCAGGTGGACAGGATGCTGGCTGAGGTTGGCCGTGTCCTGCAGGTGGGCGGTCGCTACCTCTGCATCTCCCTGGCTCAGGCTCACGTCCTGAAGAAAGCAGTGGGTCACTTCTCTCGGGAGGGGTGGATGGTGAGGGTGCACCAGGTGGCCAGCAGCCAGGACCAGCTGTTGGAAGCAGAGCCTCGGTTCTCCCTGCCTGTCTTTGCCTTCATCATGACCAAGTTCAGGCCGGTCACTGGCTCTGCCCTTCAGATCTTTGAGCTGTGTGCTCAGGAGCAGGGCAAGCCTGTGCGGCTGGAGAGTGCTGAGCAGCTGGCCGAGGCGGTGCGGGAGCGGCAGCAATATGCCTGGCTGTGCAGCCAGCTGTACCGCAAGGCCGGGCTGGGGAGTGTGTCCCTGGACTTGTGCAATGGGGACACGGGGGAGCCACGCTACACCCTCCACGTGGTGGACAGCCCCACTGTGAAACCATCGCGGGACAATCATTTTGCCATTTTCATCAGTGAGTTGGGATTGCTCCCTCTCTTTCCTGAAGGGGGCTGGCTTACCGGGGCTGGATCTGGGGATTTGGTGGATGGGTATGCCTTGGCTGGCTTGATCTTGCAAGGGGGTTGTACTTTGAGAGGTTAGACTGGCCACGGCATAAGGAAGGGGGAGCTGCCTGCTTGAATCTGAGGTTTATGTCTTCCCATCTTCCATGGCAAAGGCCTGATGAAGTGTGAGAATGGGGTTGGCCTGGAGTAGGGAGAAGTAATACAGATAAATTTAGGCAGGTCAAGCTGTTGTAGAGATGTTACTTTGTAACAGAGTAATAGAAGCAAGGAACCTTGTAGCCTGTGAGCAGCATGACCTGGAGAAGTCTCTGTGTTTCTCTGCTGAGTTTTTGCAAATAGGACAGAGTAGCTGCTGAAAAAGGCAGCTCTGGGACCAGGCTGGTTTCCATTCCTGGCTCAGTCCCTTTGGGATGCTACTGGATGAGTTAGTGTTCTTTCTGTGCCTCAGTTTTCTCCTCTATAAAGTGAGGTCATAACTGTCTTCTGTAGTTGTGAAAAGCATAAAAGGTCTTAGAATAGTGCCTGGCACGTGATAGGTTTTACAAATGTTAGTGTTTTTATTGAAAGGGGTAAATGATACCAGGTTCACTTTAGTAATGATCAACAGAGATAGTAAGAGGAAATGCTTTCAAAAGTAGAATATTCTAGACAAATGTGAAGTGTTGATACATCATGCTGGTAATTGGTTTCCCAACATGGAATCCATTTTTCCAAGTATTCCCTTATCCTGACTGTCCACCTGTGGGAACAAATAGTGTAGTGGATGTGAGCATGGATTCTGGGGCTGGACTGCCTGGGTTTGAGTCCTAGCTTAGCCAGTTACTAGCTGCGTGAACTTGGGCAAATACAGTAACTTCTGCGTCTTAATTTTCTCGTTTATAAAATGGAAATAGTAATAATGCTTCCTGCATCTTGGGCTTTTGTGAAGATTTGATTAGTTTCTGTTTGTAAACTGTTTGGAATCATGCCTGGCATGTAAGAAATGTTAGCATTATTACTATTTTTCTTACACTTGGTACTTGCCTCCCTCCGCTTACACACCCACACTTTTTTCCCATGGGTCCTGCCATAGGTCTGCTGGCAGTGGGCCTTGTGCACTAGGGAATTGATAGCCCCTCAGTAGGTCACAGTTGGAAGGGATGGCCTGGCTCTCTGCCACGTGGGGCATGTTGATTGTGGGCTTGAACCCAGGACTCCCTGTCAAGAAATGCCTCTTTCCAGTCCCCCAGGGTCGGGAGACAGAGTGGCTGTTTGGCATGGAGGAGGGCCGGAAGCAGCTGGCAGCCAGTGCAGGCTTCAGGAGGCTGATCACAGTGGCTCTTCACCGAGGTCAGCAGTATGAAGGCATGGACAGCATCCAGGCCGAGCTGTCAGCCAGAGTCATGGAGCTGGCCCCGGCCGGGATGCCCGCCCAGCTGCAGGTAAGAAGGCTTGGGGAGCAGCTTTCAGGGTCTCTGGAGAAGTCGTATTAAGAGTCAGGAAGGCAGAGGTTGTCTTGGAAGAAGCTAGGACTAGAGTCTGTGACCCTAGACTGTTCCCAGAGGGCATATCGGCAGCTAAGAGCTAAGTGGGTAGAAATTATGTCCCAGGCAGTGAGTGGAAGGTGAGTGATTGCCTTTATTGAGACCCATAGTAGCATCTGTCTGCAGGGCCTCTCGGACAGCATGAAGGAAGTCTCTACCTCCAGCTCCTCACACTGTTGATTACTCAGACAGTTCTTCTCCTAATGCACTTTGCACAGGATTTCCTTGGCCATTTTCCTCCTTAGAACCGTCATTGTGTGAGGTAGAATGGGAAAGGGCCAAAAGAGCTCACCTTAATTTTCAGAATATTAACTCCGTGGGTTTGATGTTTCTCTAGGAAGGGAACTGAAGGTTTTTGCCAAAATGGTGATATGGTATTATCAGTTGACACTGTCTGTCTTGTGCTATCCTGGTCATAAGACAGGGTGATTGACTTTACTGCAAGGACTTTATAGAAAAAGTTTGTCCTTCTTGATAGATGGGAAAGACAACCTACCTGGAGTCTTGGTGCTGTAGTAACAGACCTGGAAAGAAGAGAAGCCAGTCTCCTGGGTTCTCAGACTGTGGTTCTGCCCACAAGGCTGACTTTGTGCTTACAGATTAGTAAGTCTGTGATGCTTTCTGAAGACTGGGGTTAGTGTCATTAGAGAGACCCAGAGCTTGTGGGAAGGTTCTTTTGTGAATTTTCTCTCAAAGTTTGGAGTCCCTCATGATGATTAAATATTCCTGTAAGTCTTTAAAAAGAATTAAGTATGAAGATTGGGAAAGGTATGGAAAAGTTTAGGGGGGAATGTATTTTTTTCCTCATTTTCTTTTTTTCCTGTTTAGTAAAATGCAGGAAAAAGATGAGAATCACTGGGGGAAGGGAGAAATTTCTCCAGATTTGGAAAGGTTGCTTTGCCCGTGGATTTTGGCACCTTTATCCCAGCTCACATTCCTTCTCTCATGGTTCTGGTCCTTCTTCAGGGTTGCTTCTCACTTTCATTGTCTTGGACTGTTTAAAGTCCTTTTAGAAATTACTCCTGAGAAACTCCTGTTTTTCTTGTGGAGAACCAACTGCATTTCACTAATGGTTTGGGGAATCTTTATTCAGTTGGTTTTCAAAAAGATGGATTAAGCTTTTTGAGATCTAGTCAAATGCCCCAGAAAAGTACTTTGACGGAGTGGCGAATCTTTGGAGTCATTGCTACACAGGACCTCGGTGTGGGGATTCCTCACAGAGACACAAAGGCAAGGGATTAGACTTTCTCATCTTTCTCAATGGAGCTGGCCTTTCGACGACAGCTCTGCTGTTCCTTCAGGTGCCCTTCCTGTCTGTGGGTGGGGACATTGGGGTCCGGATCGTTCAGCACCAAGCCTGCAGCCCCTTGAGCGGCGACTACGTCATCGAGGACGTGCAGGGAGATGACAAGCGCTACTTCCGGCGGCTCATCTTCCTCAGCAACAGGAACGTGGTGCAGTCAGAAGCCAGGCTGCTGCAGGATGTGTCTCACAGAGGTGAGGCGTCGTGGACGTGGTGGCGGTGTCCCTGAGGATGCGATATGGACAACGTGGGGTGGCCAGAAAGACTTGTGAGCTTGGCGGAGTTGTAGGACAGACCAGAGGCACATGGCTCCGTGGGTCATCCTCTTATCTTCTGGGCTGTTAGAGTGTGAGTGGTGATGAACAGAAAGGGGTCGATATTCTCCTCTTGAGCAAAGCCTAGTTCTAAAATGATAAGGAGTGGGGTGTGGTAGTTTACCAAATAAATGTGATCATCGCCTTAATGCCTGGAGTTCAGAGACCACCTATTTTATAAGTTGCTCAATATGCGTCTGTATATTAATTCAGTAGGCCTGCTCTCCTCCTTACAGCCACCTCCTAGCACCTGGTTTAGAGGATTGTAGAGTTGGTGGGTGCCCTGGACGTCACCTAGTCCAGTGCTGTCCAGTAGAACTTTCTGCAGTGAAGGAAATATTTAATACCCAGTGAGCTGTCCAGTGTGGATGCTGAGCATTAGGAACATGGCTGGTATGACTATTAAAGAGCTACATCTTTAATCTTATTTATTTCCAATGAACTTATATTTAAATGTAAATAGACACAGGTAGCCAGGGTTACAGGCTTGGACAGGGTAGATCCAGACCATGTTCTCTAGGATCCCTTTTAAGTGATCTCCCAGGTGCTGCTCAGAAACACCCCCTAAGGGGGAAAGCAATCGTTTGTTTCACCTGCTGTTTTCCCCGGTGTATATATTTGTACTTCAAAAGCAATACTTGCTTATTGTAATCAGCTCACAAATCAGATGTATAGAGTAGAGGTGAACGTTCCTCCCTTCCACCTCTCCAGTATAACTTCCCTTTTGAGGCCCAGAGACTCAGGCTTGGAATTTGAAATTGGCTTTTCTGATTCTTGGAAGTTTCCTTTGCCTGATGACCATGCTGTCGTGTTGGCAAGGCCATCTGGAAGGAGAGTGAAAAGAGAGAGTTCAGAACCTCATGAGGTCCTGGGTTTGCCCAGAGCTCAAGGTCAGGTGACTCTCTGCAGGACGGTTTTCTCTTGAGGGGTGTCCCCTGGTCAAGTGCACCTGTGTTTGCTGGGTTCCTGAGCTGTCGTTGGGTCACTTGAGGTGCAGGTTGGTTCAGCTTCATCTCACCAAAAAAATGAGTAAAATTGCTTCAAAGAAGATATTCCCCTCCAATTTGGGTTTCAAGTTTTTTTCCCCCCCATTGTTGTCAAGATCCTAGTCACTTAATTCTCATGGGAGTGATTTTCCTACGGGGGTATTGGTGAGAAGAAGGAGAATGTGTTAAAAAGTGATTTAACTTTTCTGATTGTTATGTTAAATCAGGCTGCCCCTCACACATCGCTGCGCTGCTGTGGAGTGCAGCTGGTCCCTAGGAAAACAGCAAAACCAGCTGTTCACTCTGTCCTGGTTCAGTTGAGAGAGTAGGGAGAGGAAATGTAAAGGGACCTTTTGTAGGATTTTCCCCCTTCTGTGAACATTTGTAGTGTCCTTGTCCACTGGGGTGGTGTGCATTACCATCTGTGCGATGCAGTTGAAAGATGGTAGGTGTTGGAGACAGGCGGTCCCATATTCAAATCCTAGCTGCACTGCCAGATTTTCTATCTGCTGAGAATTGGAATAAGAGGGTTATAAAAGCTACAGGAGTAAGAGTCCTGGTGCAATAATTGGCACAGAGGCAGTAATTAGTAACTTTAAGTTCTTTTCTGCTTAAAAAAACTCATGAATAAACTCCTCTCCTGTGAGCAGCTTTATGTTCCCTAAAGAAGTATTAGCTCCCCTCACTCAAGTATCCCAGTGTTCTCAGTTTTTGGGTGTTTTCTTTGCCACTTCCCTTTTCTGACACCCTGGCATGTGTTAAATGTTGGACCACCAACTCTTTGGGGAAAAAAAGCCACGAATTGTACTGTTCGCTAATTTCTGTGCATAAAAATGGCCACCACGGACAGATTTCAAGCTACCAGCATGTCAGCCTGTTCACAGAATGCCTGCATATTTCACCACTGGTTCCCGAGTCTCAGCCAGCCAGCTGCAGCACACTGCTGCTCGCGTGCCTTACTTTCCAAGGAGCGGCATACCTCACACAAGCTCATTCGTCTCTGTCTCTGATCTAGCCCAGAAGAAACGGAAAAAGGACAGGAAGAAGCATCGGCCTGCTGATACCCCAGAGGACCTCCCTGCAGCTCAGGGGCAGTCCATTGATAAGAGTTACCTGTGCTGCGAACACCACAAAGCCATGATCGCCGGCCTTGCGCTGCTGAAAAACCCAGAGCTGCTTCTAGGTGAGGAAGTCGCCACAGCCTTCCACAGTAGGAAATGTGTAAGATTACAGATGTCATCAGAGTTGGCTGCCTTGCAGCTTAAGAACCATGATTACAGATCAACAGATGTGCATATATTCATGTGTTTCTTATTCCCAACTGTCTTCTGCATCATTTATGAACATCCAAGTAACTTTTCCCACAAATTCAAATTGTAATCTTGAAACAGACATATGTGCTGATATCTAAATTTTTTCTTCTATTCATTTATTTAAAAATTAGTGTAAAATTAACTACAGTTTTAAAAATTAATGTATGAAATGTCTTCAGTGAAATCTATAAAGTGAACGGATCTTAAGTTGTTCAGCTTGATGAATTTTTGCATATCCATATACCCTGTAACCAGGTGGAACATTTAAAAATCACATCTCCAGAGAAATACCTGTGTACTTTAGGAAAATTTCTGGCTTTTCAGTGATGTATTCTTTGAGTGCCAGATGTAATTCTTTCTTAAATTTCTGCTTTTAAAAAAATCCATAGTGTAGGTAGTACAGTCATAGCCTTATCGCTGATAATAGGTTAGGATCTAACCACAGGAGCAAAAATATTTATTTCTGTCCACTCTTGTAGCTGTCTTTCCCTTGAAGTCTCTGAGTATGTCCTGTTGAAATACCCTATACTTGTGGTCTATCTTGGTGCTGATGTATGTCACTGGATTCTCAGTTGTTACATTTAATCCTCAGGGTTTCTCTCTTTTTGGTGATTCTTTCTTGTTTCATATCTTCTTTCATCCCCTATTTCTCTGAACTTGAGTGTAGGATTTGGGCCTTTGTTTTCCTGTGACTTCTGGAACTTGGGTGGACTTCTTTCACGTGTTGGATGTGTCTTATTAAAGGCAGCTGTGGCCTTTGAGTTGGAAGCTGGGCAGAGGGCATCACATCTACATGCCCTGTGATCATGGACAAGATGTTGCCCATTGTCCCTCCCGTTTCGTAGAGGGGTTTAATGATGCTGATGGTGGGGATTATTGCTGTAAAGTCAGCTGAGGGCTTTGCGATGTTTAAGGAACCATAATAATAACATAATGATTGCTCTTCTGGAACTAGTAAAGGAAGGATCATGAGGCCAGGGTTGAGTTTACATATATTAAATTGACTCCTGAATTTCTAGAAAGAGACAAGGGAGGCCAAGTCTCTAAATCTTGTATCTTCTGGCCAGAGCGAACAATCCGACTGTCTCTTTTGTCCTCTCTAAGGCTGGTGCAGAACTTTACAGTGAGCAGATGGTAACATAATGCTTTTATTCTTTATTACAGAGACCCCACTGGCACTGTTGGTAGTAGGCCTGGGCGGGGGCAGCCTCCCTCTCTTTATCCACGATCATTTCCCAAAGTCCTGCATCCATGCTGTGGAGATCGACCCCTCTATGTTGGAAGTGGCTACCCAGTGGTTTGGCTTTTCCCAGAGCGACCGGATGAAGGTCCACATCGCAGATGGCCTGGACTTTATAACCCGCCTGGCAGAAGAAGAAGGTACTGCTGTTGGAGAATTTGGAGGGGTGTTGAGGAAAGATTGATCCAAGGTTGTCAGGTCTGCAAGGGCCTGTAGAATTCATCTCTAAGAGATATGAGCATCATCCCATTCTTTCACTTGTTCATTTGTTCCCTCATTTGTTGACATATTTATTCAGTAAATATAGAGTATCTATCATAATCTCAGTGCTGTTAGGGGTTAGGCTGTGGCAACAAGTAAAACAGACTGTTTCCTGCCCTCATTGTGCTAAAAAAATCAGCGGGCTCCTCTTCTGAATCTCTTCTGACCCTGTGACCTTGCCACCACCTCATCATCCCAAGACAGTCAGTGTCTGGAGCTGAGTGAGGTAAAGGGGAAGAAATGTTGGGGGGGTGTGTTGGGAGATGTGTTCTGTAAATCTTTCAGCTCAAGGTGAAGCCAGAAATGGAGTAAAACATCATTCATGTAGATGAGTGGTTATAACCCAGGGGTGTTTGGCAATGTCGGCAGGCATTTTTTGGTTGTAAAAGCACAGCCTACCATTAGGTAGGGGTGCTTCTGGCATAATAGTGGGTGGACACCAAGGATGCTCCTAAACATCCTATAATGCACAGGATGGCTGCTGATAATAAAGAATGATCTGATCGAAATGTCAACAGTGCTGAGGTTAAACCCTGATGCAGGTGTTGATGGGAATTCTAATAGCCCTGCTGCTGCTGGGATTAAGGCTCCATTTTTCTCTAATAATTTGTATCCCAGACTTGGACAAAAGGCATGTTAATATGTTCTAAAAGCTCTGCTGATGCTTCTGAAACTTAATGTATAGGCTCCTGGTGACTGATGTTTTGCAGAGTGTGAGCCTCTTAAGGAGAAGTTAGGTTGGTTCAGTCCTGCCTGAACCTGGGGAGTCCAGGCCACCTACCCTTCCTAGTCTGCTCTTCTGTAATAGTTGCTCTGGTTCTCACTGGGTTAGAGCATTTTCTAGGAAGGGTGTGGCAAAACGGGATGCCTGGGTTAAGTATTTTGGTGCTGCTGCTGCTGCTAAGTCCCTTCAGTCGTGTCCAACTCTATGCGACCCCAGAGACGGCAGCCCACCAGGCTCCCCCGTCCCTGGGATTCTCCAGGCAAGAACACTGGAGTGGGTTGCCATTTCCTTCTCCAATGCATGAAAGTGAAAAGTGAAAGTGAGGTCGCTCAGTCGTGTCCAACTCTTGGCGACCCCGTGGACTGCAGCCTACCAGGCTCCACCATCCATGGGAATTTCCAGGCAAGAGTAGGGTGGAGTAGGGTGCCACTGCCTTCTCTGAGGTATAGAGAAGATAGACAAATGCTGCCTTAATTGCAAAGTGAGCTGAACTCTATCAGAGTTTCCCAGCTTTGCTTTCTGTGGCTGATGCCAAGGTGGGGGCCCAGACCCAGGATAGCTAATACATGTGAAAGCACTTAAAAGAGTGCCAGGCATGTGGTAGGTACTCAGTCCAGGATGTGCTGCTGTTGTTAGGACCTCTAAACCGGATCTGAACAGCCCTGGCCTTTGTCTCTAACAACAACCTTTCAGGTTGTTGGAGGACTCAGTGCCACAGGTGGGGGCCATGGTTGTCCTTGAACTTTGATGAGCCAACGTGTTCTGCTCTTGAAAAACCAAAATTAAATCTGTGCTATGAACAGTGATGGGCATGCTGTAGTCCTAAGTAAATATATATTGATTATTGAATAATCATTAGCACTGTCTCAGTTTGCTAAAAACCAGTTGTTCATATTGTAGGCCTACCCCTTGAAAAAACTAACATTCTATTAAGGAGTGGATCAGATTCATCATCAGTTCTTTCTCACCCATTGAACAAATTCCTTAGAGCCAGTAATTGTTTAAGTAACTAGAAAAGATTTGCTGACTTTAATTTGAGAACATTTTTCTCCAGAGTTAAGTTAAAGATACCATGTGCTGGGTCAGCCCTTACAGGCAGAGGCAGCTGCTTTGTCTAAATTAGTGGTTCTCATCTCTCTATTTCGAATCACCTGAGGAGCTTAAGAAAAGTACCAGAGGCTTCTCACTTCCTGTCCCATCTGTTCTTCTCCACCCCAGGAGTTTTTAACTCCGTTGTTCAGGAGTGGAGCCCAGGTTCTCTGAGTACTTAGAATTTTCCCATTTGGCTCTAGTGTCCTGCCAGGGTTGAAAATCACTGGTATAGATGGACTCTGAGTAATGATCCTGCTGGAGTGGACCCCAGAAATGTGTGTCTGTGGAGGGGCTTTAAAATGTAGAGGCAGATGAGATGATGATGCTGTCTTAGACGTGGGCACTCCCAGCAGAGCCCTGATGACGTAACTGCTTTGGACAGTGACTTTGGTGCCCTTAGGCGCCACATCCTCCATGTCATTCCTGTTGACTTAGCCACCTATGCCAACCACAGATCGCAGAGGAAATGTGGAGGAATGTGAATGGTATTATTTTATCCAGCAAAAAACAGAGACTTGTCTGCTTCTCTTTCCCAGCACGGCCTCACTACGACGTCATAATGTTCGATGTGGACAGTAAGGACCCAACCCTGGGAATGAGCTGTCCACCCCCAGCATTTGTGGCCCAGCTTTTCCTGCAGAAGGTCAAAAGCATCTTGACTCCTGAAGGTATGAAGAACAGAAGGTGGCGAGGGAGAAGGGACGGGCCCTTTAGGAAGATTTTCTTTTTAATGAAAAATGCACGTAAGTGTGTAGCTTGATTGGTTTCCCCATATTGAACATACCCATTTACCAGCACCCCTACAAGTCCTCTTAGCTCCTTTCAGTAACTTGTCCTCCTCTCAAGGATAACCACCAGCTGCACTTCTTTTTTAATAATTTTATTTATCTGTTTTTGGCTGCGCTGGGTCTTTGTTGCTGCGCTTGGGCTTTCTCTAGTTGCAGAGAATGGGGGCTGCTCTTTTTTGTGATGCATGGGCTTCTCAATCTGGTGGCTTCTCATGTTGTAGAGCACGGGCTCTAGAGCACAGGCTCAATAGTTGTGACGCATGGGCTTAGTTGCTCCACAGCGTGTGGGATCTTCACGGACCAGGGATCAAACTCATGTCCCTTGCATTGGCAGGCAGATTCATAATCCACTGAGCCACCAGGGAAGCCCACCACCCTCACTTCTATCAGCACAGCTTAGTTTTGTCCATATGGAATGTTCTTGCTTTTATTCCACTCAACATGATGTTTGTGAGGTTCACTCATGGTGTTGTGATGACATCATTCCTTTTTATTGCTCTGGTGTATTGCTGGGTGACTACCACGATTAATTTATCCCTTTGGCTGTTGGCATTGGGGTTTTTTATTTTTTGAGGATTTAATAGGAAGTACTGCCATTAACATTCTGGTAGATGCCTTTTGGTGAAGTGTGTTTGCAGGTCTGTTGGGCATAGATGTGGGATTGGGGGCAGGAGGAGAAGGGGACGACAGAGGATGAGATGGCTGGATGGCATCACTGACTCGATGGATGTGAGTCTGAGTGAACTCCGGCAGTTGGTGATGGACAGGGAGGCCTGGTGTGCTGCGATTCATGGGGTCGCAAAGAGTCGGACACAACTGAGCGACTGAACTGAATTGAACTGAAATGCCATTAACATTCTGGTAGATGCCTTTTGGTGAAGTGTGTGTGCAGGTCTGTTGGGCATAGCTGTGGGGTTGTAATTGTTGGATCACAAATTATGCATTTATTCAGTTTGTAGATGCAATCACACAGTGTCACAATGCAGTTGTATTAATAGCAGTTCACATCCTTGCCAGCATGTGATGCTAGCAACCCCACATGTCCTGGACTGGGCAGTCTGCTTTTTCATCTTTAGAGCCGCCTGTTTTCAGATTAGGAAACTGAAGTAGAGACTTGTCAAAGTGACTCACGATTAGACTTAGGGCTCCAACCCAGGTCCTTATGACTTAAAAGCTGGAGCTGTTAATCCGTATGTTCACCACCTCCCAGGTGTTTTGATTTGGATTGCATACAGAGTTGAAACTGTCCTTTGTGAAACAGAGGCATAGAGAATGGTCATATTTGTTAGCAGCACAAGAGAGCAAGAAATGAGCGTGAAGCCTTATGGTTCACGCATCCCCTAACTCTCTTCCTTCGTATGCTGTGTGTTCTCGGCACAGTCACTGCTGCCATGGATGTGTCCCTTGCTCCACCTGCCTCCCGGGATCAGGAATGGTGGTATTCCTCAGAGCAGAACCTTGTCTCCTGTGTTCCCTGAACCACGGTCATTCTCCTTTCTCACCCTGCAGGTGTCTTTATCCTCAATCTTGTGTGCCGAGACCTGGGGCTAAAGGACTCAGTGCTGGCCGGGCTCAAGGCTGTGTTCCCCCTCCTGTACGTCCGGCGAATCGAGGGTGAAGTCAACGAGATCCTGTTCTGTCAGCTGCACTCTGAGTGCAAACTCGCTACACCAGAGCTCCTGGAAATGGCCCGGGCCTTGGAGCAGACCCTGAGGAAGCCCGGAAAGGGCTGGGATGACACGTATGTCCTGTCCGACATGCTCAACACTGTGAAGATCGTGTGAGTGTCTGGACCAGGCCGTCCTCTCAGCTTCCTGCCAGACTGACTTCAGGCTGCTGGCCTGCCAGAGACCAGAAGAAATACAATGTGTATTAAGCCTCGTATTTTTCTTAGTTTCATACTCATCTACGTGTGCCCTCCTGCTCGTGAGGTTGCCTGAAGGTCTGGGAGAATAAAAAAGTCTTTGCTGTGCTGTCCTCTTTGGTACTGCTTGGGTTGATTGCCTTTGCTTCCTGTGCTGCGTCCTTGAGTAGGTTTCCTGCTGGAGCTCCAGCAGGCGTGATGCCTTAACAAGTGTGTCCCAAGCTCTTTAGGACTGGAGACATCACACGTGATTACTGGTTTGCTTTGCTTTTTCCCTCTCTTGGTCCTATAGGAACCATCTCAAGTGAGATAGACAGTAGAGCATTTTGTGCCAAAAGACTATAAATAGGGTAGCCTCTCTATAGATATGAGACAGCTTTAAGAGAACATCTACTTTGTCTTCCTGGAGATGAAACTACTGCTGACATGCTCCTATGTTTTAAAAATCTGGTAACGCACTCCTCTATTTTTTTCAATGTTATATTAAACTTTTTATTTTACATTGGAGCATAGCCAGTTAACAATGCTGTAATAGTTTCAGGTGGACAGCAAAGGGACTCAGCCATATACATACAGGTACCCATTCTCCTGTAAACTTGCCTCCCCTCTAGGCTGCCACATAACATGGAGTAGAGTTCCCTGTGCCATACAGTAGGTCCTTGTTGGTTATCCATTTTAAATATAGCAGTGGGTACCTATCCATCCCAGACTTCCTAACCCTTCCCTCAGCCTTCCCCCTGCAACCGTAAGTTTGACCCATTCTAACAACTTTTCTCATAGCCCAAGCTGTCTATTCTGTTCCCCCAGAGGGAGTGAATATATCTGGCCCCATGACCTCGTGTGTCAGAGTCTTAGCAGTCTGAAGTCTCTGGTATTGGTTTACTCACATTTACTGAGTGGCAGCTACATGCCAGACTCACTGTAAAAAGTTGTAGTGGAAGTAAAGATGTTTAAGAATGGCCAGAAAGCACAAATTAGTAATAAAAATGAACATGTTCCAGGAACATTTCTAAGTGAATGATTCAGTACACTGTCTCATAATTTCAGATAAAGGATAGTTAAACCAAAACTGCATCTAACCCAAATCTCACTTGAGCCAATTGAAACTATTATGCCAATTCATCTCTTCTAATAGTAAGTAAGCCAAGACTGACTTCATAGCAGTGCTATGGGAAATCCACCACCGCAGCTCCTCTCCCCACAGGCCCTTTAAATGACTCTACCCTCTCGAGGCAAAGCATATTTCAGAACTGTGTTGTTATCCTTACACAGTTTGCAGCCTGTTGAGAAGAAGTCCATATGTGCAGAATAATGTTTTTAGATCACATCCATTAGAAATACTAGGTCTTCTTCAGGAGAGGGTCTTCCCTGGCACCATGTAAAGGGAAAGTTATCTCTTGGCTTGCCTTCTACCCCAAGGGACTCAGCTTTGACATCCTCCATTGTTTTCTAGTTTGTAAACTCATCTGGTATTAGGATAGGTTATAGAGGGTCTGCATTGGAGGGTCCCGTCTGCCTTGCAGTCAGACCACCCCCTAGTGCTGTGCAGACTTTCAACAGCACACTTGGTGGCATGGCTAAGCTAAAGAATTACCAGAATGATGATGAAGTCTCAACTATGTCTTAGGAAGAGTAGTCCAAGGAATTGGTCTCACTGGAGAGAAGCATTTGGAGGTGGGAAGAGGCATTCAGGGGTGATGATAATCGTTTTAAATTTTTGAAAGACTGGGTATGTAAGACGAGTAAGGTTGGTTACATGTGTCTCAAGGCTGAAGGCTTCCCTGGTGGCTCAGACGCTAAAAAGTCTGCCTGCAAAGCGGGGGACCTGGGTTCAGTCCCTGGTCAGGAAGATCCCCTGGAGAAGGAAATGGCAATCCACTCCAGTATTCTTGCCTGGAAAATCCCATGGATGGAGGAGCCTGGCAGGCTACAGTGCATGGGGTTGCAAAGAGTTGGACACAACTAAGCAACTAACACTTTAAAGGCTGAAGAAAGACCAGTGGGCAGAAATTATAGTTGGGCATCTTTCAGCTTAATTTCCTAGAAGATTTGTTCCAATAGAGACCACTGTGTTCACCAGGACATGTGATTCAGGTTTTTCTCAAACTGTAGACTAACTCTGCTCAGTGTGGCTCGCTAAGTTGTGAGGAAAGGGTTTTGTGTATACAAGGCAATGCCATTGGCTGTATGCCATCTTTCTCTTTGGAGAGCTATTCACTTTTGTGTGGGTGTATGTGTTTGTGGAGAATGTGTTTGTGGGAGTGGTGTTTCATTTTATTACATATTTTTAAAAACTGAAGTGTAACTGACACAACATTATACTACTTTCAGGTGTACAGCACAATGATTCAATATTTGTGTATACTGTGAAATGATCACAGTATATTATTCACTTTTGCATTGATGCAAATGGGTCTTTATGAGAATTTTGCCTAACTTAGGCATATGAAAGGCTTCCCAGGTGGCTCAGTAGTAAAGAATCCATCTGCCAAACAGGAGATAGGTTTGATCCCTGGGTCAGGAAGATCCCCTGGAGAAGGGAATGGCAACCCATTCCAGTATTCTTGCCTGGACAATCCCATGGACAGAGGAGTCCGGAAGGCTACAGTCCATGGGGTCACAAAGAGTTGGACACGACTGAGCGACTAAACAACGACAAAGGCATATGAACTCTGGAGGATAGGGAAGTTTGTAAAGTCAGATTCCTTCCAGATCAGGCAAGTAACAAATGGGTGAAGTGAGCCAGGTGTAAAACAGAAAGGCTCAGATAAAGCCTACTGTGAACCAGAGAATAAATGCCCCATCAAAAGGCGGCAGCTGTTCTTCCAGCTGAGTGTTGTCTTGCAGGAGTGTTAGATCTTTTAAGAGACCCCAGAAATCCTGAGTGGATATGTATGTGTGAATATTAAAGTGTTGGCCAATCAGAACCTGTCTTCAAGCCACATTCATCCAGTTGGCCAGTCACTTTCCACTGTACAGGATGGCCTGCGGAGCACTTGAGAATCTGGTACACGTACAGTGAGCATAAAACAAAGAACAAGCTGATAGGTACCAGTCTCAAAGTCTGGAAAAGTTGCATCCTGTGTTATGACCTACATTTTCTGTAACGGCTATTCTTCAGTGAGGCTGGTCCCTGTCACCTCTGGGATAGTGTACAATTAAACTTCCCAGTTTAAACCAGTCAGTCCTAAAGGAAATAAGTCCTGAATATTCATTGGAAGGACTGATGCTGAGGCTGAAGCTCCAGTACTTTGGCCACCTGGTGCGAAGAACTGACTAATTGGAAAAGACCCTGATGCTGGGCAAGACTGAAGACAGGAGGAGAAGGGGACAACAGGATGAGATGGTTGAGTCGGCATCACCGACTCAATGGACATGAGTTTGAGCAAGTTCCGGGAGTTGGTGATGGACAGGGAAGCCTGGTGTGCTGCAGACCATTGGGTCACAAAATGACTGAGCTACTGAACTGAATTGAAACCTCCCAGGACTATCAGAGAAGTGAATGTGAGTATATCACATGACAACACCACCACCTTCCCCACCGAGACACATTCTGCAACAGTGTAAAGTTGCTGAGGCTGGCTGTAGCTACCCCCACCCTCACCCCAACATCAAGTTTTCAATGTGTGTCTCCAATCTGCCTTCATGGCTCAGCTTGGTGACAGCTACTTCTTGAGTCCCTCTTCTTACAGATAAACCAGTAGTTCTCAGCTTCATGTTGATTGCAGAACACGTGGTCAGTCTCAGGGTCGTGTCTGGCTTTTTGCAACCCTCATAGCCTAAAGCCCCCCAGGCTCCTCTGTCCATGGGACTTTTCAGGCAAGAATACTGGAGTGGGTTGCTTTTCTCTCCAAGGGATCTTCCCGATCCAGGGATAGAATCTGCGTTTCCTGTGTCTCCTGCATTGCAGGTGGATTCTTTACTGCTGAGCCATCAGGGAAGCCCAGATAGGCAGAAAAATGGTCCTCAAAGACGTCCTCGTCCTAATTCCAGCAACCCGGGAATATGTTACATTACTTGGCTAGGGGAATTAAGGCAGCAGAGTTGACATTGCTAACCAGCTGACTCTAATATATGGAGATTATCCTAGATTATCCAGGTGGGCCTAACATAATCGTAAGAGTCTTTAAATGTGGGTGAGCAAGGCAGTAAAGCCAAATCAGTGTGATGTGAGAAATGCTTGGCTGGTTTTGAAGATGGAAGGAACTCAGAAAGCCTCTAGAAGCTGGAAAAGGTAAGAAAGCCACTTCTCCTCTAGAGCCTCCAGTAAGGAACGCAAATCAGCCAATAATTCAGTCCAGAGAAATTTCTGACTTCTACACTGTAGACCTATAAGGTAATAAGTTTGGGTTGTTTGAGCCACTAAGTTTGTGGTAGATTGTTATAGCAACAATAGGAAACTGAGAGAGATGTGTGAGATATGAACTTTTAAAATCTACTCATTTGGCCACTTTCAAATATGCAATACAGTATTATTCCTGGAGTAGGAAATGGCAACCCACTCCAGTATTCTTGCCTGGAGAATTCCATGGGCAGAGGAGCCTGGCAGGCTACAGTCCCTGGGGTCACAAAGAGTAGGACATGACTGAGCAACTAACACTAATACAGTATTATTAACTATGTTATACATTACATGCCCATGACTTGCTTACTTTTTAACTGGAAGTTTATGTCTTTTGACCCCCATTTTGCCACCACTGCCGCCTCTTTGCCCCTGCCCCTCTGCCTCTGGCAGCCACCAGTCTGTCCCCTGCATCTGTGAGCTTGTTTTCCTGTTTTTAGATTGTACCTCTAAGCAAGACTACATGATAATTTATCTTTCTTTGCCTGACTTATTTCACTGAGCATAATGCCCTCAACTTCTGTCCTTGTTGCAAATGGCACTACTTCATTCTTTTTTTTTAATGACTGAATGATATTCCATTGTGTGTGTGTGCATGTATCTTGCGTCTTTATCCTTTCATTCATCAGTGGACAGTTAGGTTGTTTCCATGTGTGGGTTACTGTTAAATAATGCTGCAGTGGACATGGGAGTGCAGCATCAGAATTTTAAAAAAGCTTTCTAGGTGATAATGTTGTGCAGCCAAAGTTGAAGCCCACTGAGGGGTAGGTTCTATGAGTGGCTGTGTTCTGAGGTAAGGGGGAGTGTTAGTTGCTCAGTCGTGTCCGACTCTTTGTGACCCCATGGACTATAGCCCACAAGGCTCCTCTGTCCATGGGGATTCTTCAGGCAAGAAAACTGGAGTGGGTTGCCATTCCCTTCTCCAGGGGATCTTCCCAACCCAGGATTGAACCCAGGTTCCTATATTGCAGGTAGGATATTCCTACCTGCAACATTCCTATATTCTTTACCATCTGAGCCACCAGGGAAGCCATAACTGATGGGATGTTATTCTCATCAGTGACTATAGCTTAGCTCTGAGATGCAAGCAGCAATTGTCACCTGGTAACTGGACTGTGGTCTCCCACCTTGTTTAGGAAAAACACCCTGTGGTTTGTCTTTACTCACAGTCACAATACTCTGATATCATGTGTGGGTCCCCTCTCCTTCCCCCCGACCACCATACTTAATAGTTCTCCAACTCTGATACTGACTCTGTTATACAATTCAATTCATATCTGACACTGTCTTTCTGGGGTTAGTGCAGACCACACAAGACTGTCCCCCAGCCCCACTTCAGATCCTGTCTCCACATTGCAAGTCCAGGTTGTTACCTGTGCTTCTGATCAACTAATGGGCTTCCCTGATGGCTCAGCAGAAAACACAGGAGACGCAGTTTCAGTCTCTGGATTGGGAAGATCCCCTGGAGAAGGAAATGGCAACCCGCTCCAGTATTCTTGCCTGGAAAACCCCATGGACAAAGGAGCCTGGCAGGCTATAGTCCAAAGGGTTACAAAGAGTTGGACATGACTAAGCATGCAAGCATGGCATTCTAATCAACTGGCTGTACATTGAGGTTCTTATGACCCTCTCCTCAGGTTTGATCATTGGTCAGAGTGCATCACAGAGCTCGGAAAAACAGGTTGCTTAGACAACCAGTTTATTATCAAAAAATACTACTCAGAACAGCTGGATGGAAACACTACAAAGGGCAAGGTTTGTGGGAAGGGGTGTGGGGCTCCATGCCCTCTGAGCAGCCCCCCTCCTTGTATCTCCATGTGTTCACCCACCTAAAGGCACTCAGAGCCTTGTGCTCATGGGAGCTTTTGGAGTCCTTATCATGGAGGCACCAGCGATTACTAAGCCTCCATTCCCCAGTGGGTGGGGGTTGGGCTGGGGGTGGAAGTTCCTAGTTTCTATCATATCAAGGCTTTATTATTGGCCCAGGTTCTTGGAGTCTTTAATCAACAGAAATGAGTAGGAGGCCTGACAAGGATGGCAGGCAAGTCTTTACTGGAAGTTGTGTTGCAGCAGGAGGGAGCGAGGACAAGTAACAGGTGCCTGACTCACTCTCCAACAGGGCAAGCTGGTCTCTTGAAGAGGGTGAAGTTTGGGGCTGATTGCGGGTCAGGCTGGAGGGGTGGCTTAGGTGGTCTGCCCACCCCTTGGTGGGGCTGTGTGCAGGAGTCATGCACAGCCCCCTGCTTCTGCTCCTGGCTCATCAGAAGTGGCAGTTGGGTTCTGGTCTTTTTGTATCTTGTTAATAATTTGCCCCAACTGCACATGCAGGCAGTTATTTTTAGTTCCTTATAGTTTCTTTGTATTCTGTTGCTCCAGGAGATGTGTGTCCAGGTGCAAGCACTGCAGTTAAGGATTCTGGGTCCCAGCCTGCCTCAGCTCGGTCTTTCTGATGTCTAGCTCTCATCCAGGCACTTACCAAGAGTCACCCCTTAGAATGAAAAATTATCCTATCACCCAGGAAATGGTAGAAGTTTTAGGAACTCTATGGCAAGTACCAATGGCAACTCTCTATGGCAGGTCAGAGACCAATATGAGTCTCTGTGTGCTCAGTCCTAACTCTTTGAGGCCCCATGAACTGTAGCCCACCAGGCTCCTCTGTCCTTGGAATTTTCTGGTAAGAATACTGGAGTGGGTTGCTATTTTCTTCTCCAGGGAATCTCCCCAACCCAGGGATCAAACTCAAATCTCTTGAGTCTCCTGCATTGGCAGGTGGATTCTTTACCCCTGCACCACCTGGAAAGGGACTTATATTAGTATTTCACACACCTGTACACTGGTGCACACCTCAGCTCTTTGCCCTTTGAGTGGAGGACAGTAGGATGAGAAGGTCGGCTGTGCTGAGGGGTGATTTCCTCCATGGAGCACAGGGGCCACTCTCTCCACTGTAACTGGGCCTCAGAGAGCATCCTGCTGCTGGTGCTAAGTCGCTTCAGTCGTGTCCGACTCTGTGCGAATCCATAGACGGAAGCCCACCAGGCTCCCCCATCCCTGGGGTTCTCCAGGCAAGAACACTGGGGTGGGTTGCCATTTCCTTCTCCAATGCATGGAAGTGAAAAGTGAAAGTGAAATCGCTTCAGTCGTGTCTGACTCTTAGCGACCCCATGGACTACAGCCTATCAGGCTCCTCCATCCATGGGATTTTCCAGGCAAGAGTACTGGAGTGGGGTGCCATTACCTTCTCTGAGCGAGCATCCTAAGGACTGCTTAATAAAATCCCAAGACTTGAGTAGAGTAAGTCATAGGTAATCCAGTTTTCTCTTGTGGCTTGGCTTGCCATTTGGTTTTTTAACAAATTTGTCCACAAGTAATGGTCAGCAAGAAGTGGAATTCTTTTTTTAAAAAGATTATTTATTTATTTTGGCTGTGCTGGGTCTCTGTTGGTGCATTCGGGCTACTCTCTAAAGGCAGGTGTGCGGGCCTCTCATTGCAGTGGCTTGGCTTGTGGAGCATGGGCTTAGTTGCTGTGCATCATGTGAAATCTTCCCAGACCTGGGATCCACCCTGTGTCTCCTGCATTTGCAGGAACCACTGGACCACCAGGGAAATCCAGAAGTAGAATTCTTTTTGTTATGTTTATTTTTAATTGAAGTCTAATTGAGTTACAGTATTGTGTTAGTTTCTGCCAAACATCAACATGAATCCGTCATAGGTACACATATGTCCTTGAATCTCCCTCCCTCTTCCCTCCCCATCCCACCCTGCTAAGCAGTAGAATTCTTAAGTTGGGATTTTCTTTTTTATACTCAATAGGCTTTTTTTTCTTTTTTTTGAGAGGCTGCTCTGTGGCAACCCACTCCAGTATTCTTGCCTGGAAAATCCCATGGATGGAGGAGCCTGGTAGGCTACAGACCATGGGGTCGCAGAGTCGGACACGACTGAGCAACTTCACTTTCACTTTCTGTGCCAGACACCATGCTCTTGGTAAGGACCCGCGGAGGAAAGAGATACAAACCCTGTTGTTACAAGCCTCACTAACAAATTGCCACACCTGGATGAATTCTGGAACCTGCGTCCTGCCTCCCGCTCCCGCATGTACTTAAAGACTGAAGAATGTACAGAAGACGGCCAGGTGTTTGGTAAATCCTCTTAGATCCTTATTAGGACGGACAGGAAAGAGTCAAGTCCCGGTAAACGCGGCCCCCTTAAAATGACTGAAGGTGTGGCCAACTGTTCGGTTTTTTTCTAGCTCCCGTCTGAGCTGCTTCCTATACTTCCCAGTAGATGGCGCTAGAAATCAGTTAAGTTCTGAGGTGGCTACAAAATTTCCTTGGGAGAGGCAGCTCTCATTCAAGGACTTGTTCTACCCAAATCCCATTTCCTGCTTTTTTTTCTCTCGTGTCTGAGGACAGATTCCTCCATTGCCTATTTTTCTCTCTACCCAATACTCTATCCACTCTGCTCTTTCATAATTTTTTGTTTTCCTTCCCATGGACATAGACTGATTTTTCTCCAGTCAAGAAGGTCTGCAATGGTAGAGCACTGCATAGAGGGAGGAACCCCTTTGCCCAGCATCCCTGATTTTAGAAACAATGGTTGAAAGTGGAGTAATGGGATGATTCTAACAGCTTAAAGCTAGGAAACATATAAGAAATAAAACTGTAACAATACTCACCTGGGCATGTTAAATTTTCTGCCAGATGTCATTTCTATTGTAGTAAATTACTAGATAAGAAAAAGGTGGGTTTAAAAAACTCAAACCTCATTGAAATAATGGTTTGGATATTTTTTAATGTAAACCTGCCTGTAGTGGGTTGAACAGTGGCTCCCCAAAAGAAACATCCAAGCCTTAACCCCTGGAACCTACACACTTGGCTTTATTCAGAAAAGGGTCTTTGCAGATGTAATTAAGAATCTGGAGATGAGATCATCCTGCTGCTGCTGCTAAGTCGCTTCAGTTGTGTCCGACTCTCTGCGACCCCATAGACGAAAGCCCATCAGGTTCCCCCATCCCTGGGATTCTCCAGGCAAGAACACTGGAGTGGGTTGCCATTTCCTTCTCCAATGCATGAAAGTGAAAAATGAAAGTGAAGTTGCTGAGTCATGTCCGACTCTTCGTGACCCCATGGACTGCAGCCTACCAGGCTCCTCCGTCCATGGGATTTTCCAGGCAAGAGTACTGAAGTGGGGTGCCATCGCCTTCTCCGGAGATCATCCTGGACTGGGGCAATTCTAAATCCTATGACAAAGCCTTAGAATAGATGGGGAAACAGACTGGGAGAGGGGAGACTCACAGGACTGAAAGGCCACGTGAGAATAGAGGCAGTTTGAAGAAATGTATCTACAAGCCAAGGGAAGTCAAGGATTATAAACAGCCACCAAAAGTGAGGAAAGAGGCATAAAGCCATTCCCCCTCAGCCTCCAGGAGGAACCAGCTGTGCCAACACCTTGACTGAGGACGTCTGGTTCATAATCTGAGAGGACGAACTTCTGTAGTTTTAAGCCACTTAGTTGTGATCATTTGTTCTGGCAGCCTCAGTAAATGAACGTTGTTGTTGTTTAGACACGAAGTTTTGTCTGACTCTTTTCGACCCTATAAACTGTAGCCTGCCAGGCTGCTCTGTCCATGGGATTTTCCAGGCAAGAAGTACTGGAGTGGGAAGTCATTCCCTTCTCCAGAGGATCATCCTGACGCAGGTATCAAACCTGGGTCTCCTACATTGGCAGACTGCTGCTTTCCTGCTGAGCCACCAGTAAATGAATACAATGGTCTAACAGGGTTTTGTCCCCGCCACTCTTCAGAGCCAGAGATTGTTTGGTCTCTGGGCCACGTGTTACCTGCAGATGTGTTTAGCCTTCACGGGACATTTTATGTGAAATGGATTTCTTTGGAAAATGTAGAAACTCTGGTAATGCAATGCTCACATTGACCTTTGGCTAGAACTGGTAAATATCTGTCCCTTTTAGATCAGTCATGTTTGCTGCCATCCCCACTGTGCTCTATCTCCCCCTCATGTATCTATGCTACATACCTGGTCTTGCAGGGATGTGAGATTGTAGCTCCTATATATGCATCGGGTTTGGTGTGTTTAAAAGATCCAGTCCTCTCTTTTAGAATAAGAGGAAAGAAGCCCCTGATTTTGCAGTCAGTGATTATGGAAGGTTTTAATAAAGCAACACAATGTAAAAGGTGGTTCTGAAATCTGGTTGCTCAATAAAACTACCTGGAGACCATTTTCCATATGCAGATTCTGGACTGAATCTCAGACCGCCTACATCAGAATCTTGGCTATGTAGAGACCAGGAATCTGCATTTTTCAAAGCTCTCAGGTGATTCTTGAAGTATGAATTTCCTATCCCACTGGAGATGTTTGAAGCTTGTTTCTTTAAAATGTTTTTCTCAATAAAATTGGAATGATTTGCAACATTTTGCAAAACTAAGGGTTTGAAATGTGTTAAATTCGTTGTATTTAAGTATCTACAAGTGAAGAGTGGCCAACAAGGTATTTCCTTTTAATAAGAGCAGAGAAATAACAGCCAATTTATGTTAGTGAGATATTTTATTTATCTAGACAGTATATTCATAAAACCTTTTTTCTCTGTTTTGGTGGTGAATGGGAACAAGCTGAGGTCCTTACTGAACTGCTGATGGGGCCTGCGGAATACCATACTCCAGGGATAATACTGGTTAAATTGAGACGTAATCTACAGTTCTTAAACAACTGTTTCTAGCTTTTCTTCTTTACGGTAAGGTCGGGATCTCTACCAGTCTCCTGGGGATGCTAATAGACTCCCTCCCCGCCCCCCTCCGTGAAGGAATGAATAAGGAAATGCGAGGGTATTTAAATAAAGTTGTTACCACAATTTTGATCAAGGAAATTTACATAACTTTGGCAATTCTCCAAAGCATTGCATACAAATTCAATTGACAAATACCTTGTTAAATGATTATTTCATTCAATAAACATTTATTGAGTGTCTACTATGTGCCAGGTACTGTTCTAGTTCCTGTTCTTATGAACATTATGTGTCTGATGAAAAACAAGCATAGCTTCATTAGTACGCGGCAGGAGCTTTTCACAGGAAGCATGCTTATTATATGGATTATATTGACTTTTTTTTACATTTTAAAGTTTTATCTTTATACTTTTATTGACATATAATTGACTTACAATATTGTATTAGTTTCAGGTGTACAACATAGTGATTTGATGTCCTTTTACATTACAAAATGATCACCATAATATTTTAGTTACCGTCTATTACCTTCAGTTCAGTTCAGTCGCTCAGTCATGTCTAATTTTGCGACCCCATGGACTTCAGCATGCCAGGCTTCCTTGTCCATCACCAGCTCCTGGAGCCTACTCAAACTCATGTCCATTGCCTCGGTGATGCCATCCAACCATTACATCCTCTGTCGTCCCCTTCTCCTACCGCTTTCAATCTTTCCCAGCATCAGGGTCTTTTCCGATGAGTCGGTTTTTCACATCAGGTGGCCAAGGTATTGGAGTTTCAGCTTCATCATCAGTCCTTCCAACGAATATTCAGAACTGATTTCCTTTAGGATGGACTAATTGGATCTCCTTGTAGTCCAAGGGAGTCTCAAAAGGCTTCTCCAACACCACAGTTCAAAAGCATCAATTCTTTGGTGCTCAGCTTTTTTTATAGTCCAACTCTCACATCCATACATGACTACTGGAAAAACCATAGCTTTGACTAGATGGACCTTTGTTGGTAAAGCAATGTCTCTGCTTTTGAATATGCTATCTAGGTTGGTCATAACTTTTCTTCCAAGGAGCAAGCGTCTTAATTTCATGGCTGCAATCACCATCTGTAGTGATTTTGGAGCCCAAGAAATAAAGTCTGTCACTGTTTCCATTGTTTCCCCATCTATTTGCCATAAAGTGATGGGACCAGATGCCATGATCTTAGTTTTCTGAATGTTGAGCTTTAAGCCAACTTTTTCACTCTCCTCTTTCACTTTCATCAAGAGGCTCTTTAGCTCTTCTTCACTTTCTGCCACAAGGGTGGTGTCATCTGCATATCTGAGGTTATTGATATTTCTCCTGGCAATCTTGATTCCAGTTTGTGCTTCACCCAGCCCAGCATTTCTCATGATGTACTCTGCATATAAGTTAAATAAGCAGGGTGACAATATACAGCCTTGATGTACTCCTTTCCCAATTTGGAACCAGTCTATTACCATACAAAGTTATTGAAATATTAATAACCATATTCCCTGTGTTGTACATTATATCCCCATAACTTATTTTTTCTATAACTGCAAGTTTATACGTCTTAATCCATCTATTTTGTCCTTCACCATGCTATCCCCCCTCTGGTGACAATATTTGTTCTTTGTATGAGTCTGTTCTTGTTATGTTTATTAGCTTTATTTTTTTAGATTTCACATATAAGTGAAATCTTACAGTATTTGCTCTTTTTTTTTTAATTAAAAATATTTTTTTTTTACCATACCACATGGCAAGTGGAATCTTAGTTCCCTGAGCAGGGATTGAACCCATGCCCCCTGCACTGGAAGTGTGGTGTCCAAACCACTCTACTACCAGGGAAGTCCCAGTATTTGTCCTGAAACCACTGCTTTAAGTATGGTTGACTATTGGTTATTTTTAGATACCTTTCAGTAAGTTAAAGACTATTTCTAGTTTCTAGTTTCTAAATGTTTTCAAAAATAATAAATAGATATTGAATTTTATTAAATTCTTTTCTTAAATCTGAAAGTGGAAAGTATTAGCCACTCAGTCGTGTCGGACTCTTTGCGACCCCATGCACTATAGCATGCCAGGCTCCTCTGTCCGTGGGATTCTCCAGGCAAGAATACTGGAGTGGGTTGCCATGTCCTTCTCCATGTATTAATTTAATTTTAAAGGCATCTATGTCAACATGTCCTGCAGAAAACCCACCTTGACCTCTCACTGAAAATTAGTTCACAAAAGCCATGAAGTGCAATTTTCAAGTTTAATTTCTCTCAGCCGTTTTATAACTTAGAATGCACAAGTATTGTACAGATTTCTCTCTAAAGACTTTATATATTTTTAATGCCATTGTAAATGGATCCTGTGTAGAAATGGGAAGGATTCTCTCTCCTGTACTCAGCGGTATTTCTTCATCTTCTAAAATAGTGCTGCCGGGGGCCAGGTCAGGCCTTTCAGAAGCTTGTCAGCTTCTGCCTGGAATGCCCTCGGGTGGCACCAACTTCTCTGCATCAACTTTGCCCTCATAGACCTACTCTCCCCTCACAAGCAAAGCCATGGCTGCAGCCTTGAGCACTCCTCACCCATATCAGATGTGCCTGGGCTCCTCAGATTTCTCTTTACTGAGTTTCTGCTGGGACCTATATTAGACGGAGGACCAGAGGTCACCATGCAGGCACACAGGAAGAGGGATAGAAACCATGATCTTTAATATCTTCTCAGCATTTATCAAGCACTAGCTAAATCCCAGACCCCATTCTGGGGCAGTAGGATATATAATCAAGACCCTTGCATTTTGATAAGCCACCAAATTGGGTTAGGTTGTCAAAGACCATGGCTTTGGGAGGTGAGGGTGGTGAGAAGTGAAGCTGGGCTGGCCTCTCTTGCCTGAATCTCTAGGGCATTGCTGATACAGAGCTGCCAGCTTAGGAAAATTGAAAGAAAAGATGACTGAGCAGTTTAGCTTTTCAGAAACAGTTTCTGCCCTTTTTCTGGTGAAAAAAGAGCTCGCCTAGCCAGGAATTAAGATCTTATTTGTCCATAGTTCCAAAACATAATTGGTAAAGAAAACTAACATTTATTTATGGCCCACTATGTGGGGGATTCCATACAAATATGTAATTTTTAAGAAGCAGCCTTTTGGAGGTATAATCGACAAGCCACAAACTGCACATGTTTAAATAATGCAATTTAATCTTTTATAACTTGTATATACCCATGAAACCATCACCACAATCAAGATAATGACCGTAGCCATCACCCTCAGAAGAGACAGAAGAAAATTATTCTGTCTCTTCGTAATACCTTGGTTCTATTTCTTCCCACCCTAAGTCTTATCTTCAAGTAACCAAAGATCTGTTTTCTGTCACTATAGATTAATTTACATTTTCTGGAATTTTATATTAACAGAATCATACAGAATGTACCCTCTATTTGACTCAACATAATTCAGGATTCATCGTATTGTTGTGTGTGTCAGTAGTTAATTCACTTTCATTGCTGAGGAGTCTTCCATTGTTTGGATACACCACAAGTGGTTTATATCCTTTCGTCTCTTGTTTATGTCATTTACAGTTTTGATGGTTAAAAATAAAGCTGCTATGTTTTTGAATGGACACATGCTGTCATTTCTCTTGGATAAATACCTAAGAGTGGAATGGGCTGTGTCCTGTGGTCAGTGTATATGTCACTTTTTAAGAAACTACTAAACTGTTTTCCAAAATGATTGTATCATTTTACATTTTTACCAGCAATGAGGAGAGCTCCCATTGCTCCATGTCTTTGCCAACACTTAAGTTTGGTCAGTATTTTTCATTTCAGACATTGTTAGTAGGTATGTGGTGGTAATAGCTAATGTTGGTGAGTATCTTTCCATGTGTCTGTCTACCATGCGTGTATCTTCTTTGGTGAAGTATCTCTTTAAATCTTTTGCCTGTTCAAAAAATTAAATTATTTTCTTATTATTCAGTTTTGAGAGTTCTCTAAGTATTCTATACTTGTGTCTTTTCTCAGATAAGAGATTTGGAAATTTTCTGTCTGTACCTTATCTTTTCATTTTCTTAACAGTAACTTTTAAAAAGCAGAGATTCTTTATTTTGATTAAGTCCAATTTATCAATTTACTCTTTTGTGGATTGTGTTTTTGACCCATATCTAAGGAATCTTTGGGCTTCCCTGGTGGTTCAATAGGTAAAGAATCTGCCTGCAATGCAGGAGAGCTGGATTCAATCCCTGAGTCAGGAAGATCTCCTGGAGAAGGGACCAGCAACCAACTCCAGTATTCTTGCCTAAAGAATTCAATGTACAGAGGAGCCTGGTGGGCTACAGTTCATGGGATCCCTGAGACAGACATGACTGAGTGATTAACACACACACACACACACACACACACACACACACAAAGAATCTTTGGCTATTAGCCCAAGGTCACAAAGATTATCTTCTCTTTTCTCTTCCTGACGTTCTATAGTTTTAGGTTTTACATATAGGTCTAGGATTTATTTTGAGTTAATATGATGTATGGTATGAAGTATAGATCCAATTTGAAAAAAAAATCCTTTTATACCAGTACCATTTGCTGAAGACTGTCTTTTTCTTTCTAAATTGCCTTTGCACTTTTGTCAAAATCAATTGTTCAGATATGTGTGGGTCTATTTCTAGTCTCTGTTCCATCAAACTATTTGTCTATCTCTATGCCAATATCACTCAGTCTTGATGAATATAATTTTATACTAAGTCATGAAGTCAAATAGTATAAGTTCTCCAAAGCTGTTCTTTTGTAAAGTAGCTTTGGCTTGTGTAGGTCTTTTGCATGACCAAATGAATTTTAGAATCAGATTGTCAATGTTCACACACACAGGAAAGTCTGCTGGGATTGTGATTGGGTTTGCATTGAATCTATAGATCAACCTGAGGAGAATTTATATAATTAAAAGTATTGAGTTTTCTAATCCATGAACACAATGTATGTATCTTTCCATTATTCAGATGTGCTTAAATTCCTTTTAGCAATGTTTTGTAAATTTTAATGTACAAGCATTATATACCTTTGTCATATTTCTTTCTAAATACTTTATATTTTCATACTATTATAAATAGAATTTTAAAATTTCAATTTCTGATTATTTGTCATCAGCATAGGGGAATACATTGATTTTTGTATATTGGTCTTACATTCTAAAACTTTGCTAAACTCATTTACTCTAGTAACTTCCCCCCACCCCCCCTACAAAATTCCATAGGATTTTCTTTGTAGACAATCATGTCACTGGTGAGTAAAGAGCTTTACTTCTTCCTTTCCAATTTTAAATTTTTTGTGTTTTTATAGCCTTATTGGGCTGACTAGAATCTCCAGTACAATATTGAACAGAAATGGTGAGAGCAGACATCCTTACCTTGTTTCTGCGGAAGGGAAAGCATTCTGTCTTCCATCAAAAAATGCCATTGGCTGTACGTTTTTCATAGATTTTCAGGTTGAGTTTTCCTTCTACACAAGTTTACTGAGATTTAAAAAAAACCAGAAATGGATGTTGAATTTTGTCAAATACTTCTTTAGATTTCTTGTCCTTTTTGTCTGTTAATATGGTGAATTATACTAGTTGATTAAAAATATCAGCCTTGCATTTCTGGGCTAAAGCTCACTTGATAGTGATGCATTATCCTCTTAAAATATTGCTTGATTAGTCAGTGAAAATCATTAATTTGTGTCCAACTCTTTGTGACCCCGTGGACTATATAGTCCATGGAATTCTCCAGGCCAGAATACTGAAATGGGTAGCCTTTCCCTTCTCCAGGGGATCTTCCCAATCCAGGGATTAAAGCCAGGATTTCCCGCATTGCAGGCGGATTCTTTACCATCTAAGCAGCCAGGGAAGCTCAAGAATACTGGCATGGGTAGCCTATTTCTTCTCCAGCAGATCTTCCCGACCCAGAAATTGAACCAGGGTCGCCTGCGTTGCAGGCTAATTCTTTACCAGCTGAGCCACCAGGGAAGCTCCTTGCTAAAGTTAATTTTTATATCAATGTTCATGAAAAATAGTCAATAATTTTATTTTCTTAAATGTTTTCACTGGTTTTGGTATCAGTGTAAGGCTCACTTTGTAGAATGAATTGAGAAATATTCCCTTATTTCTGGGCTTCCCTGGTGATTCAGATGGTAAAGAATCTGCTTGCAATGCAGGAAACCTGGGTTCGATCCCTGGATCAGGAAGATCCACTGGAGAAGGGAATGGCTACTCACTTCAGTATTCTTGCCTGGAAAATTCCATGGACAGAGGAGCCTTGCAGGCTGCAGTCTGTGGGGTCACAAAGAGTCGGACACAGCTACTCACACTGTACTTTTTCACTCTCACTTATTTCTAACTATGTGGAAGCATTTCTGCAGAATTGGAATTCTTTCTTCCTTTAGTGCAAATCATTGGTGGATTTTCTGGGTCTGGAATATCCTCTATGGAACCGTTTTAATATACATGAATTCCATTTCTTTGGTAGATATAGGGATATTCGGGCTTCACAAATTTTTTGAGTGAGCTTTGGTAATATCTGTCTTTAAAGAAATTTCTCTCCCCTATTTTGATGTCTCCAATTATGTATATGTCAGGATTCTTGAGGTTATTCTACAGCTCAATGATGCTTTGTTTTTTTCATTTTTACTTCTGATAATTTCTATTGTTCAGTCTTCAAATTCACTTATTTTTTCCTGTAATTTTCCATGTGCCATTGATCTCATCCACTGTATTTTTTATCCCAGATATGGTTTTTCACCACTAGAAGTTTGGGTCTTTTTATATCCTACAAATCTCAAACATATTTAGTCTTCCTATAAGTTCTTAGTTGTGTGAAACACAATTATAATAATTGTTTTAATGTCCTTGTCCACTAATTGTATCAGTTGTGCTATTTTGTGGCTGATTTTTTCCCTCCTCATTATGGGTTGCGTTTTTCTGCTTCTTTAAATGCTTGTTGATATTTGATTGGATGCTTCACAGTGTGAATTTTGTGTTTTTGAGTGCTGGATATATATGTATACCTGTAAATATTCTTGAGCTTTTTTTCAGGACAAAGTTAAATTACTTGGAAACAATTTGATATTTTGGTCATGTTTTAAGCTTTGTTAGAAACACAGAGGTGTTTTAGTGTAAGGTTGATTTTTGTCTTACTATTGAGGCAAAATCCTTCTGAATACTCTAATGCCCTCTGAATTACGGAGTTCTCTACTCAGGATGAAAGAATTATTCCTGATTCTGTGTATTATTCCTGATTCTGGGTATTGTTTTCCCTGATCTTTAAGTCCTTTGCTGCTGCTGCTGCTAAGTCTCTTCAGTCATGTCCGACTCTGTGCGACCCCATAGACGGCAGCCCACCAGCCTCTGCTGTCCCTGGGATTCTCCAGGCAAGAACACTGGAGTGGGTTGCCATTTCCTTCTCCAATGCATGAAAGTGAAAAGTGAAAGTGAAGTCGCTCAGTCGTGTCCGACTCTTAGCGACCCCATGGACTTAAGTCCTCTACTACATACTTAAAGTGACCCTCAACCTTGAAATTGCTAGTCAATTGATCTCTGGAGTCTAATCTCTGTGTCTTCAGAGTTGAGCAGGCTTCACGTTGACTCCATGGCCTGGGAACTCTCTGAAAACAGTAAGCTGGCTCAGCTGTGGGACTCACATCATTTATTTACCATCAATCTTGATCAGGTGCATCACTGGGCAGGCTGGCCCTGGCTGCAGCTGGAGTATTCCTTTGTCTTTAATTGCTTGATGTCCAATGTCTTAGAAACCATTTCATTATATATTAATATTTTGTCTTGTATTTCAGTTGTTTCAAGTGGGAGGGAAAATTTGGTCCCTGTTACTCCTTTTTATTGGAAATGTAAATCACAGTATATCACTTAATCCTAACAACCTCATTTTACAATGAGTATTTTTTTATCCCTATTTTCACACAAGAATATTTTGGTTCAGACAGGTTTAGCTGAGCTAATTAAAGGTAATCCCAGGGCTTAAATCCAGGTGTTTCTTTCCAAAGCCTGAATTCTCACTGTGTTAGGCTCATGGTGTTGTCAGAATGACATTCCAGGCTTGGATTTAGGTCAGTCTCTGATTTCAATGATATCTATGATCTTAGTCAAGTCATGAATATTTTCTGTGTGGGGGAACCCAAGGGAAACTTTCAATTGCTCTGTTCCAAGGCTACGCTTTAGGCCATGACTAACTTCTCTTCCTATAGGCCACAGTTTTCAGCCTGATTTTCTGTCCCCTTTAACCCTACCTGTAAAGTTATTTTCCTTTAAAACTCCTTTCTCTCTCAAATGCTTAGCGCAGAGCCCAGCACACAAAAAAGTCCTCAATACATGCTTATTGAGTGAATAAATAAATGGGTGCATGTATGATTGACTGAAGAGAAGAGTACTGTCCACTTGTCTTCTCCCAGCAAGCTCAGCAGGAGGGTCCCTGGACATCAGTGGAATCACATTAATATCAGCGACCCCCAGAGTCTGGCTCCACTCAGTCGAGCAGGCCCTTTAGGGCTCTTGAAACTCTCCCCCCATCCAGTAACATTATTTCTGAATTTTTAAGAGTTCAGAAGGGAATACTATTCAGTATTTTGAACTGTTGGGGAAAAAAGGCACTTGTAGTTGCATAAATAGAAGGTGGTCATTTTTTTGTTTCATCAATTCATGAACCAAAGCCTGAAATTCTGATTGTACTAGTTTTGGACTGTGAATGTCACCAGTCAGCAAGAAAGTCTTGAAATTCATAAAATGATTTTTTTTCCCTAAGATCCTTCTGGCTTAAATAGCTCCTGCTGACCAGGCGATGGGATGAGTCAAGGCCCCTGTCTGGCATACTCGGCCATTACCAGGAGGACTCGCCTCCTTGGAGACAGCTCAGTGGGCTATGGGATGAAGAGGAGGGGCCAGAATAGAAAGTTCTGCTCAACCCCCTGCACACCTCTCTGTCCTTCAGGCAGGGGACATCCCAATTTATTGCTGAATTCCACAGAATGGTTAGTCTTAGAGGCTGGCTTTTAGGATCCTTGAGAATCCAATTAAGTTTAACCACTGTCTATGGACCATATGCTGTGTGCTCAGCTTGGTGCTCTGCTTGAGGTGGTCTTTGGCTCTCTGTTTGGTAGATAGCTCACTCCTTAATTCTTCTTTCTGAGGAGAGAACACTGAGAGGAAACACGCTGGGGCCTGGGAGGATCTGTTGTACAAAGGGACTGGTAGCTCCAATAACATAAGGGCTTCTGATAATTTGAGAAATGCCCAGAAGGTTCTCTCCCCTTTCTGATCCCACCCTGCTCCCTACTCCCATCCCCTGAAAGGCCTGAAAATGCTACAGTGTTTGGAAATTAGTTGAAGTAAATCCAATGAAACACATACTTTAAGGGCTTCAATTTGTATCTTAATTGCTTATTAAAATTCACGCTTAAAAGTGGATATTTTGTGTGTGTTAGTCATATCTACATGTTTTTCATTTCATACTTACAGTAGTTATTTGAGATAGATGCCAGAATTTTCTCCATTTTCTTTAAATAAGGAAGCTGAAAAGGGTTAAGGCATTTACCAAATAGGTTAGAAACAGAAATGTATTAAAATTCAGTCTGCTGATTCTAGCTCCAGTGTTCTTCTCACTATACCCTTTCCTCTCAGAAGGACCTCTTGATGGGCCAGTAACATTTGTTTTAGTTCTTGGATTTGCCTGTCAATAGTGAGCAGCATAGGTAGAAAAAACCCCACTGACATTAGTGTTGCTGCTGCTGCTAAGTCGCTTCAGTTGTGTCCGACTCTGTGCGACCCCATAGACGGCAGCCCACCAGGCTCCCCGTCTCTGGGATTCTCCAGGCAAGAACACTGGAGTGGGTTGCCATGGCCTTCTCCAGACATTAGCGTTAGATAAACCTTATTTTAAATCCTGGATCTATCACTTAAAAGCTTTGTGACTTTGGGCAAACTGTTTAACTTCTCTGACTCTGTTTCTTTAGAATAAAAGCACTTGCCTTCCAGGGGGATTATTTTGAATACTCTGAGACCTTATGTATATAAATGCCTAGCACACGAAATACATGGAGTAACTATTACTAGACATACAGTTCCCATTTCTTTCACAGTGTATCCTCTCATCCCACTTGAAACTGCATTCCATCAAACCATCCCTTATTATTTCAGACCTCGTGAATCTGTCTTTTCTGAGTTATTTCAGCATTTACAACCCCTGCTGTTCAATTTAACAGTTAATTACTACTTTATATTCTTAGTCTCTGTCCCTGACTAGTGTGGAAGCTCTGGGGAGCCACTGGACTAGGTCCGAGCTCTCTGTTTGTTCTGTGGTATTGAATACATTCTAGGTGTGCAATAAATACCTGATGGAGTGCAATGGCTTAGATTCTTTGGGTGGTATGTCTTATAGTCACAGTAGAAGGAAGAAGGCAGATTATCCCAGTGCCACTGGCTTGTGCTAACATGTCCAGCTCATACCGTAGAGACTGAGAGGATAAAGGCAGCATTTATAGGTGCCTGTTCACCTGTCTGATAAGTGATTTTGGTTATGTATCATCTGTCCAGGTTGCCCAGCCCACAATGACCTTTGCACTGAGTCACACTGGCTGTGAGACCAAACCATGAGTTTCAGAGCATCAGACATTTAGTCTTACATCCATTCTGACAATCTTTGGGTCCTTGGGCAAGTTTTATCAGCCCTCTGAATCTGTTTGCTCATTTTAAAAATGGAGATAATGGTTCTTTGCCAGGCTGTTATAAAGACAAGTGAAGAGAAAGTTGCTCAGTCATGTCCGGCTCTTTGTGACCCCTATGGGCTGTAGCCCACCAGCCTCCTCTGTTCATGGGATTCTCCAGACAAGAATACTGGAGTGGGTTGCCATTTCCTAAGAGCTTTATTAAGTGCAAGTGTTGAGTAAATGGTCAGATCAGATCAGTCGCTCAGTCGTGTCCGACTCTTTGCGACCTCATGAATCGCAGCATGCTAGGCCTCCCTGTTCATCACCAACTCCTGGAGTTCACTCAAACTCACGTCCATCGAGTCAGTGATGCCATCCAGCCATCTCATCCTCTGTCCTCCCCTTCTCCTCCTGCCCCCAATCCCTCCCAGCATCAGAGTCTTTTCCAATGAGTCAACCCTTCCCATGAGGTGGCCAAAGTACTGGAATTTCAGCTTTAGCATCATTCCTTCCAAAGAAATCCCAGGGCTGATCTCCTTCAGAATGGACTGGTTGAATCTCCTTGCAGTCCAAGGGACTCTCAAGAGTCTTCTCCAACACCACAGTTCAAAAGCATCAATTCTTCGGTGCTCAGCCTTCTTCACAGTCCAACTCTCACATCCATACATGACCACAGGAAAAGCCATAGCCTTGACTAGACGAACCTTTGTTGGCAAAGTAATGTCTCTGCTTTTCAATATGCTATCTAGGTTGGTCATAACTTTCCTTCCGAGGAGTAAGTGTCTTTTAATTTCATGGCTGCAGTCACCATCTGCAGTGATTTTGGAGCCCAAAAAAATATAGTCTGACACTGTTTCCCCATCTGTTTCCCATGAAGTGATGGGACTGGATGCCAAGATCTTTGTTTTCTGAATGTTGAGCTTTAAGCCAACTTTTTCACTCTCCTCTTTCACTTTCATCAAGAAGCTTTTTAGTTCCTCTTCACTTTCTGCCATAAGGGTGGTGTCATCTGCATATCTGAGGTTATTGATATTTCTCCCGGCAATCTTGATTCCAGCTTGTGCTTCTTCCAGCCCAGCGTTTCTCATGATGTACTCTGCATATAAGTTAAATAAGCAGGGTGACAGTATACAGCCTTGACGTACTCCTTTTCCTATTTGGAACCAGTCTGTTGTTCCATGTCCAGTTCTAACTGTTGCTTCCTGACCTGCATATAGGTTTCTCAAGAGGCAGGTCAGGTGGTCTGGTATTCCCATCTCTTTCAGAATTTTCCACAGTTTATTGTGATCCACACAGTCAAAGGCTTTGGCATAGTCAATAAAGCAGAAATAGATGTTTTTCTGGAACTCCCTTGCTTTTTCTATGATCCAGCGGATGTTGGCAATTTGATCTCTGGTTCCTCTGCCTTTTCTAAAACCAGCTTGAACATCAGGAAGTTCATGGTTCACATATTGCTGAAGCCTGGCTTGGTAGATGGTAATGTGCTATAAAATCTTTTAAAAATTATTTTTAGTAAGAAGGATTTAAATCCTTGTTTTACTTTTACAAAGACAGAGAAGAATAAAATGAAGTAAATAAAAAGAGAGCTAACTTGGAGTTACCCAATTTGTGCTTATAAGGTGAGCAAGACAATTTGAGGAAGGACACTTGAGGATACTAGCAAGTTTATGAACCAAGTGCAGAGGAGGATCATAATCAGAAATAAAAAGGCTTGCTTTTTCAGAGGACTAGAATATTGAGAGAGTTAAGATGGTTTGGGATGTGGGGTGGAAGAACAAGAAATAGGTATGATCTGGAGGGGTCAGAGATACAGAAAGCACCCATAGCAGGAGTAGAACCTGTGCTAATCCAAGGGGCCGTGTGCCAATGATTAGCTATTTACCAAGCATATATACACCAGGCACCATGGTAAGTATTTTCCAGTCTGTATCATTTGATTTTCACAACAACCTCTGAGATAGGCAATACTGCGCTTCCCACTTTACTGGTGAAGAAACAGAAGCACTGAGAAGTTAAATCATCACAAGATCAGCTCTTATTCTTTTTTAATTTTTATTTTATTTATTTTTGGCTGTGCTGTGTCTTCACTGCTGCGTGGGCTTCTCTCTAGTTGTGGTGCACAGACCTCTCATTGTCGTGGTTCCTTTGTGGAGCATGGGCTCTAGAGCACACAGGCTTCAGTAGCTGCAGACATGGGCTCTGGAGTTGTGGCTCCCGGGCTCTAGAGCACAGGCTCAACATTTGGGGCCCACAGGCTTAGTTGCTCCACAGCATGTGGGATCTTCCCGGACCAGGGATCTAACCTGCATCTCCTACATCGGCAGGCGGATTTGTTACCACTGAGCCACCAGGGAAGCCCTCAGATCTTGTTCTGGCCTGACTGCAGATCCTAACTCATAAGCATTATGTCCTACTCTCTAGAAATTTGGGAGCTTATGTCTCCACTTAATTTGTTTTCCTCCACATATTTCACTCTGGAATACAAACTCATTCTGTAGGCGAACACACCAGGTGTGTGGTATTGTGGTCTGGGTTGAGAGCTTCTTGCCCTGGAGAAGAAGTGGAGAAAGACCACAATCCTGGAGACTGGAATTTCTCATGTTTGCTGATTTCCTGGTCATTCCCTGGCAGCAAAAATTTTCCAAAGGTAATACTGGAAACCCAGATGAGCAGAGAGGACGGGTGGCTGGACTGGGAACTGCTCTGCAGGGGCCCCATTTCTTCTCAACAGTGTGGGTCACGATCACAAGCTGTTGCCTAAAGCACATTCACCTCTTCCTGAAACAGTGCTTATTTCCAGAGCTCTGCAGGGCTTCTTCTACATCCTGACCATCTCCTGGGATGTGACCCTAATATTTCACTCTTCGTACTGCTTATTAAGTGAACATGACAGCCTAGTTGAGTAGGATAGGCCTGGGAGAGAAAAGATTTTAATGGCTTAAAGAATCATTTAATCTCAATATGAAAAAGATAGCTCAATTTATGCCTCAGGTCTTTTCTCAAGGCACCTCTTTATGGCAATCAACTGACCTGATACAGAGATGAATAAGAAACAGCCCCTAGGTCTAATGTAAAATTGTAAATGTGATACACTGTGATTATTACTAGAATAAAAGTTTCAACAATTAAAGCTTCCTCATTTAGAATAGGTTACAAAGTAAAGTCATGAACTTTCCTGTCTCTGTAAATTTCAAGCAGAAGCTGAATAACCATCTGGTCATGACTGGATTCTTGCATCAGATGGGGACTACATGACCAGAAAATAGTCTCTTGCTGGAATGCTAAGGACTATTCATGCAGCAGCTACAATGTAGTGGTATTTCTGGCGTTAAGGCAGAAACGACTTGGCAGATATTCCTGGTTGCCTCCCCCCAATTTATTCCCTTTCCTAAGTAAGAGAAATCCAAGTTTGTCCCAGTTATGCCCAGCTCAAGCTACTCAGCTTGCTACTAGGGATGACCTTGTTACATAGTTCTGACAGTGAGATGCAAGATCAAGTCACCAAGTGGGGCTTCTGAGACAGCTTGTTAAAGGAGGCTGAGGCATCTGATAAGTGCCTTTTCAATTTTTACATTTTATCTTTTGTCCCCTCTCCAACTTTTATTTTATGCTAAGAACATGGCTGTGATGCCTGGAGGTGGAATAGCCATTTTGTGACAAAACCCACTTTGCTAAAACATAGTGAGACAGAAAAAAAGAAAAACCTGTCGCATCTGATGCCATTCTAGATACTTTTTACCACTCTTGATTCCACCCATGGGAACTTTCTGTCATAGGAAAAAATAAACCACTATTTGGTTAAATCATTGTAATTGAATTTCTGTTACTTGTAGCAAGATACACTCTTAACTGATATACACAATATAATGAAAAATATTACTTGAGTTTAAATTCTCTTTTCATCATTTATTTATGAGATATTAGGCAAGTTACATGGATCTCATGAAATGTCAATCTTAAAGATCAATAATACTTATCTTACAAGGCTTTTGAAAAGATTAAGTGAGATAATATGAATGAAATTGTCCAACACATTGTCTGGTACATAGAAGGACCTCAATAGATGTTTGTTTGATTTTTTTTTTTTTTTTGTAGTTGGAGATCTTCTTACATGTGGCCCTTGAGACCATTAGAAAAGATGCTCAGTTTATTGATAGGCAGATTCCATAGTGAGGATGCGCAAGACAGTCCACTTATGTGTGAAAAGAAAATATTAGAAATTCTAAATTCTATTTAGATTTGTTTGTATCTTACCTTTTAAACATTTCTATTTTGAGTGCATTTAATCTATAAGTATAGAAATATATAATTTAAAAATAAGAAAATAAAATGCTTGTAGTGCGTAATGAAAGGGGCTTCCCAGGTGGCACTCGTGGTAAAGAACCCACCTGCGAGCGCAGGAGACATGAGACAAAAATTCGTTCCCTAGGTTGTGAAGATCTCCTGGAGGAGGGCATGGCAACCCACTCCAGTATTCTTGCCTGGAGAATCCCATGGACGGAGGAGCCTGGTAGACCACTGCAACCATTACTTGGGTTGCTTGTTTAGAAAAGGAAATTTCTGGTCCATTCATTAAGATGAGATGACTGCTGTCATGTGGTATGAACAAAAACCAATGGGAGCACAGGGAGAAAGTATCTAGGTCTGTTTGGGGGAGGCAAGGACAGCTTCCAGAAAAGGCATCACTTAAGCTGAAGGATGAGGAATTTGCCAAGAAAAAGAAATGTGTTCTAGGCAGAGGATTCAGCTGGGCAAAACCCCAGAGCAGGAGAGCTGGAGGGCTCTAGAGACTTGTAGCACTTTGTTTTTTTTTTGTTTTTTTTTTTCTGTATCATAAGGCATATGGTGGGATATCCGGTCAGGAAACATGTCTGGGACCCAACCATGCCACACGAATGTTTAGGTTTCATGTTCTTAGCAATTGGGAGCATGGAAGTATTTGAGGCAGATAGACACTGTTGTATTTGTGTATTAGCTCACTCTAGGAGAAGAAGGGACGATAAATTGCAGGGAACATCACCTAGAGGAAAAAGGACCTGTGAGAAAGCCAGTGTTTTTGACCAGGTATGATGGTATATCAAACAGATAATGATGAGGGTCATTGAGGGAGCTAGTAATGGGAATAGAGAGGAAAGGATAGATTTGAAATATAGAGGTTCATGCAAATAAGACTGGATATGCTTTGTGATTGACTGGATATAGGACTTTTTTTTTTTTTTGCTTAAGTAATTAGGTGAATGCTTGGACCTTTTCCCCAAAATAGGATGCTGAAGGAGGAGGCATTCTCCTGGTTCTGCCACTAGCTGTCTGAAGTTGACAAGTTACTTGACCTTTTCAACTCGCATTTCTCTTCATCTATACAATGAAATTGTTGTCAGCATTAGATATAATGGTATGTAGGAGGTACTCCATCCATGAAGGCTAACAATAACCCATGAAAATCATTCTTTCAGATGTTAAAATGCATAATATTTTATTTTCCCAATTAATACATATGCTTTAGCATAGTAAAAAAAATGCATGCATCTTCAGGAAATCTTGGAATGTGTGTGTTTGTATAGTTGTATTCACTTATCTGCATAAAGGAACAGAGAAAGGATATACAATAGACCTATAAATACTTACCACAGGGATGGAGATGGGAGTATGGGATGTGGAAGAGTAGATGGGATGATGAACAGAGACCTGGGAACAAGATTTTAAATTGCACACTCTTTTATATTGTCCTAATTTTGAATCTTGACTGTATTTTAAAACATTAAAGTAAAACAATTAGAATGGATAAACAAGTTCCAAATATATAGCACAGGCATTTATATTCACTGCTGCTGCTGCTGCTGCATCACTTTAGTCGTGTCCGACTCTGTGTGACCCCAGAGATGGCAGCCCACCAGGCTCCTCTGTCCCTGGGATTCTCCAGGCAAGAACACTGGAGTGGGTTGCCATTTCCTTCTCCAATGCATGAAAGTGAAAAGTGAAAGTGAAGTCACTCAGTCGTGTCCGACTCTTAGCAACCCCATGGACTGCAGCCTACCAGGCTCCTCCACCCATGGGATTTTCCAGGCAAGAGTACTGGAGTGGGGTGCCACTGCCTTCTCTAAACCATAATGAAAATAAAAAGAATGTATATATGTGTAAAACTGAGTCACTTTGTACAGCAGAGATTGGCAGAGTATTGTAAATAAACTATGCATCAATCAAAAAAAATCCTGGGTGATTTTCAGTTCAATCAGTTCAGTTGCTCAGTTGTGTCCAACATTTTGCAACCCCAAGGACTGCAGCACACCAGGCTACCCTGTCCATCACCAACTCCCTGAGCTTGCTCACCCTCATGTCCATTGAGTTGATGATGCCATCCAACCAGCTCATCTTCTGTTGACACCTTCTCATTCCGCCTTCAATCTTTCCCAGCATCAAGGTCTTTTCAAACGAGTCAGCTCTTTGCATCAGGGGGCCAAAGTATTGGAGTTTCAGCTTCAGCATGAGTTCTTTCAGTGAATATTCAGGACCGATTTCCTTTAGGATGGACTGATTGGATCTCCTTGCAGTCCAAGGGACTCTCAAGAGTCTTCTCCAACACCACAGTTCAAGAGCATCAATTCTTTGGTGCTCAGCTTTCTTTATAGTCCAACTCTTACACCCATACATGACGACTGAAAAAACCATAGCTTTGACTAGATGGACCTTTGTTGGCAAAGTAATGTCTCTGCTTTTTAATATGCTGTCTAGGTTGGTCATAGCTTTTCTTCCAAGGAATAAGCATCTTTTAATTTCATGGTTGCAGTGATTTTGGAGCCCAAGAAAGTAAAGTCTGACACTGTTTCCACTGTTTCCCCATCTATTTGCCATGAAGTGATGGGACCAGATGCCATGGCCTTAGGGTTCTGAATGTTGAGCTTTAAGCCAACTTTTTCACTCTCCTCTTTCACTTTCATCAAGAGGCTCTTTAATTCTTCACTTTCTGCCATATGGTGTCATCTGCATATCTGAGGTTATTGATATTTGTCCCTGAAGTCTTGATTCCAGCTTGTGTTTCCTCCAGCCCAGCATTTCTCATAATGTACTCTGCATGTAAGTTAAATAAGCAGGGTGACAATATACAGCCTTGATGTACTCCTTTCACGATTTGGAACCAGTCTGTTGTTTCATGTCTAGTTCTGACTGTTGCTTTTTGACCTGCATACAGATTTCTCAGGAGGCAGATAAGGTGGTCTGATATTCCCATCTCTTTCAGAATTTTCCAGTTTGTTGTGATCCACACAGTCAAAGGCTTTGGCATAGTCAATAAAGCAGAAGTAAATGTTTTTCTGGAACTCTCTTGCTTTTTCGATGATCCAACGGATGTTGGCAATTTGATCTCTGGTTCCTCTGCCTTTTCTAAATCCAGCTTGAATATCTGGAAGTTCATGGTTCACATACTGTTGAAGCCTGGCTTGGAGAATTTTGAGCATTACTTTGCTAGTGTGTGAGATGAGTGCAATTGTGTGATAGTTTGAGCATTCTTTGGCATTGCCTTTCTTTGGAATTAGAATGAAAGTTGACCTTTTCCGGTCCTTTGGCCACTGCTGAGTTTTCCAAATTTGCTGGCATATTGAGTGCAACACTTTTAACAGCATCATCTATCAGGATTTGAAATAGCTCAACTGGAATTCCATCACCTCCACTAGCTTTGTTCATAGTGATGCTTTTTAAGACCCACTTGACTTCGAATTCCAGGATGTCTGGTTCTAGGTGAGTGATCAAGCCACAGTGGTTATCTGGGTCATGAAGATCTTTTTTGTATAGTTATTCTGTGTATTCTTGCCGCCTCTTCTTAATATCTTTTGCTTCTGTTAGGTCTACCATTTCTGTCCTTTATCAAGCCCATCTTTGCATGAAATGTCCCCTTGGTATCTCTATTTTCTTGAAGAGATGTCTAGTCTTTCCCATTCTATTGTTTTCCTCGATTTCTTTGCATTGATCGCTGAGGAAGGCTTTCTTATCTCTCCTTGCTATTCTTTGGAACTCTGCATTCAAATGGGTATATCTTTCCTTTTCTCTTTTCATTTCCTTTTTCATACCTTTCACTTCTCTTCTCAGCTATTCGTAAGGCCTCCTCAGACAACTATTTTGCCTTTTTAAATTTCTTTTTCTTGGGGATGCTTTTGATCACTGCCTCCTGTACAATGTCACGAACCTCTGTCCATAGTTCTTCAGGCACTCTGTCAGATCTAATCCCTTAAATCTATTTGTGACTTCCACTGTATAATCCTAAGGGATTTGATTTAGTCATACCTGAATAGTCTAGTGATTTCCCCTACTTTCTTCAATTTAAGTGTGAATTTGGCAATAAGGAGTTCATGATCTGAGCCACAGTCAGCTCCCGGTCTTCTTTTTGCTGACTATATAGAGCTTCTCCATCTTTGGCTGCAAGGAATGTAATCAGTCTGAGTTCGGTATTGACCATCTGGTGATGTCCATGTGTAGAGTCTTCTCTTGTGTTGTTGGAAGAGGGTATTTGCTATGACCAGTGCTTTCTCTTGGCAAAACTCTGTTAGCCTTTGCCCTGCTTCATTTTGTACTGCAAAGCCAAATTTGCCTGTTACTCCAGGTATCTCTTGATTTCCTACTTTTGCATTCCAGTCCCCTATGATGAAAAGGACATCTTTTTTGGGTGTTAGTTCTAGAAGGTCTTGTTGGTCTTTGTAGAACTGTTCAACTTCAGCTTCTTCAGCATTACTGGTCAGGATATAGACTTGGATTACTGTAATATTGAATGGTTTGCCTTGGAAATGAACAGAGATCATTGTTGTTTTTGAGATTGCATCCCAGTACTGCATTTTGGACTCTTGTTGACTATGAACATTTGGACTCTTGTTGACTATGATGGTTACTCCATTTCTTCTAAGGGATTCTTGCCCACAGTAGTAGATATAATGGTCATCTGAGTTAAATTCACTCATTCCAGTCCAGTTTAGTTCACTGATTCCTAGAATGTTGATGTTTCACTCTTGCCATCTCCTGTTTGACCACTTCCAATTTGCCTTGATTCATGGACCTAACATTCCAGGTTCCTATGCAATATTGCTCTTTACAGCATTGGACTGTATTTCCGTCACCATTCACATCCACAACTGGGTGTTTTTTCTTTGGCTCCATCTCTTCACTCTTTCTGGAGTTATTTTTCCACTGATCTCCCATAGCATATTGCGCACCTACCGACCTGGGGAGTTCATCTTTCAGGGTCCTGTCTTTTTGCCTTTTCATACTTTAATGGGTGAATATCAAGCATGTGTCCAATGCGTTCCAATAAAAGTCCTAGGGGTTCTTACATCTCTCTTTGCAAAACTCACCTCTTTTCTGGAGTTTCCCTACTAATCACCACCCACCCCCCCCCACCTTCCCTTCTACCTTGATTAACTTAGTTTTTCCTTCTTTTCCTTTCTTTCTTTTAATACTTCTCTCCCACCCTCCCTCCCTCCTTTCTTTGTTTTCTTTCTTTCTAAAATATACACATATGTTATCACCTATTCTGTTATCTCAGTCATAGAGTAAGAAGCAGAAATCCCTCAGCTATGAATGAGGCTGACATAAACAAAAGGCAAAAACTCACTCTTACATAATACCAGAGTCAAAGGGAAACCAGAAGCCTTAAAAGAAATTCACAAGCTCTTCCTCATATTGTGAGCTCTTGGAAAGCAGAAACTGTCTTTTTTACCTTTGCGGCCCTAGTACCTTGCACAGTGGCTGGTACACAGTAGGGGCTCAGTAAATGAGTATTAAACTTAATTGAAAAAATCTAAAAGGGCATGTGCTTCCTTAAGTGTTTTTGTCTGGAGAAGAACTCTGAATTTTGAAAATTAAATGATGACATATACACAGAAATGGGAAAATGGTTAAGAGTAAGGAACTGAGGGACAGGTAGACCTGGACTCAAATTCCTTTTTTTTTTTTAAACCAATAACTGCGTGACCTTCACTAAATCACTTCTCTGAGCCTGTTTTTTAACCTGTAAAACATATGTGCACACATGTATACACACACATTGGTTTCAGATGGTTAGTAAGACAATTGAATGGGATAACAAAGTAAAAGCCTTAGCACAATGCCTGGCACTGAGTAATTAGTGTTGTTTCACTGAACATGTTATTTCTGAACATGATATCTACTTACTATAACAAAACTTTTGCAAGGTCAGATCAATGGTATAGGTCTCAAACTCATAAAATCTGAGAAATCCTCAACTGAGAGAGGAACTGAGGTGGAAAAATTGGATGAGAAACTTGTCAGCAGAGTGTACTTGCCTCTTAAACTGAGTTCCTTGCTGAAGCTATAACTGGAAGACAAGAGAAAGCTGACTTTGGAGCTGTGGATTCTGTGCATCACAAAATGATTAGAGCAAAATGCAGTGTTGGCTGGTGGCCTTGTGCTTGTTATCTCAGAAGTGCAGCCCTTGTGTACCTCTATCTGATTCATTTTCAGCAATGTGCTTTTTTGTGTGCGTGGGGTGGAAAGAGGAGGGATGACAGAAGGACACTGAAGGACTGATGGGGGAGAATATTTGAGGACAGAACCAAATAGACTCGGATTTCTAGTGCTTTTTACCTCACTAATTGCCAGGAACCTGGATGAACCAGAGCCTTGGTTTATTCAGCTTTTATGCAGCTCAACGGACTGTTAACAATATATGTCTGAGTCATGGGGGGTCAAGTGACTGCAGCTTCTCTGATGAGTCATTGTCTTGCTTCCACTAATGTTGATGACCAGGGCTGACTTATTTACTGAGAGCAAGTTACAGCTGTCTGCAGGTACAGGCTTCTATGCTACAGACCTCACCAGCAGAACCAGCAGGTTCCATTTGGGAGTGTTTGCACTCCTGGATGGAGAAGGCAATGGCACCCCACTCCAGCACTCTTGCCTGGAAAATCCCATGGACCGAGGAGCCTGGTGGGCTGCAGTCCATGGGGTTGCTAAGAGTCGGACACGACTGAGTGACTTCCCTTTCACTTTTCACTTTCCTGCATTGGAGAAGGAAATGGCAACCCACTCCAGTGTTCTTGCCTGGAGAATCCCAGGGACGGGGGAGCCTGGTGGGCTGCTGTCTCTGGGGTCGCACAGAGTTGGACACGACTGACGCGACTTAGCAGCAGCAGCACTCCTGGAAGTTCCTGATGTGGAACAGGTGGCCTATGTGATGTGATAATGCCCCTCGCTTTGATTTGATATTACTGTGAGCAAGCATTTAGACTCGGAACCCAAAGGATTGAGCAAGAGGTAGAAAGTGTGACTAGTACTAATTACATTGCTCAGGATCCTAGCAAGGAAGATGGCACATTCATACTGGGCAGTTGAGGAGCACTTAAAAGAAAGATTATTTACAAGGTGTGGCCTGGGTTGAGGGAAACAGCAAGGATGGTGTGGGGTCTCTTGGAAAGCAAAAGTGAGGAACCATCATCAGGTTGAAGAACCAAAGAGAGGGAGTGGTTACTGGAGTTGGGAGGGAGGGGAAATATGGAGAGGGCCACCTGAGAGGAGCTGTTGTCATCATTTAAGGGTCACAGTTGATTTCTGGTCAACATAGAAAAGGAATAAGAGAGACAAATATCCAACCTTACTCTCCTTCAGCTCTCTCTCCTTAGATCCTTCCACTGGCTAACTTTAACTGGAAGCCAGTGAGCAAGGGGGCATTTGAGGTAGGTCAGCCTCCTGGGAAAGGGAGCAGGTGGAGAAAGAGGAGAGAGGATCTGGAAGGGCAAACAAAATAGTACAACCTCCTAGCTAGAAATACTAGTTTCTTCTCTGGCTCTTGGTTTTGTTCATCAGTAAAATGGGGAAATCGCACAACCTACTCTGTTATGAGAATGAAATGAGATAATGTAGGTAAAAAGTTTTGAAAAGCCCCAAATGGTTTTGTAAAGGTTGCATATGAAGTTGTTGAATAGCTGTTATGTTTCAAGGAAGAGAATGTAGTGACCAAAGTAATTTCCTTACTTCCAAGTTGGTTTACCAGCCCTTAATTTTATTTTTTTCATTTTATATGGGAGAACAGTTGGTTAACAATGTTGTGTTAGCTTCTGGTATACAGGAAAGTGATTTAGTTATACATACACATGTATCAATTCTTTTTCAAATTCTTTTCCCATTTAGGTTATTACAGAATATTGAGCAGAGTTCATTGTGGCATACAGTAAGTCCTTGTTGGTTTTCTGTTTTAAATGTAGCAGTATGTACATGTCAATCCGAAACTCCCAATCTATTCCATCTCTCCCCCAAATCCTTCCCCATAGGTAACCATAAGTTTGTTCTCTAAGTCTGTGAGTCCATTTTGTAGATGAGTTCATTTGCATATTTTTTTGATTCTGCATATAAGTGATACCATATGATATTGTCTTCCTCTTCACTTTGTATAATAGCACAGGGCTGGTGGCTCAGATAGTAAAGAATTTGCCTGCAATGCAGGAGACCCAGGTTTGATTCCTGGGAAGATCCCTTGGAGAAGGAAACCCACTCCAGTATTCTTGCCTGGAGAATTCCATAGACCGAGAAGCCTGGTGGGCTACAGACCATGGGGTCACAAAGAGTTGAATATGACTGAGCTACTAACACAGCCAAACACAGCATAATCTCTAGGACCATCAGTGTTGCTGCAAATGGCATTGTTTCATTCTTTTTAATGGCACCAGCCCCTCATGAGACCCTATTAAGTTTATATCCCACACCTGATGCTGAACATGGGCACGAAGATGGGTGGGCTATAAAAAAAAGGTGATGACAGATACAAGGCATAGCCACTTATCCCTCAAAAGCCTGTACTATAGTTAGAAAGATATGAAGGTGCCTGTGCATGTACTCTTTTATCTATATATGGAGTGCATAGAAAGAGATGATGATATCCATGTCTATCATGTGAATACATACACACACACAAAATAATGCAGTCACATATACAAAATGAAGCAGTACAGTTAGAGATGACTAGAGCTGGTTAGGGACAGTCAGAAAAGGGGTCCAGAAGAATGGAGTTTGAGTTGGAATCTAGATCCTGAGGTGCCAGCTTTTGACCTGTCCAGGTTGTTGACTTGTTCTCCTTCCATGTTTAGAAATAGATCTTTTCAAAAAGAGAATGAAATATTTGCGTTCTTTTGACTTGTCTCTTTTGTTTCTTTTATGTCCAGTGCCAGGCATGGTATTCTGAAGGCCCTCAAGAAATGTTTATTAATTGAATCATTAAAGAAGTATCTGATATTTGTGCCATTTTATTAAGTGAGAGAATACATATGATTACAGCACTCTCTTCAGCACTGGGCTCTGAGAGTTCTTCCAAGGGTGTTTCAAAAACCACTGCATGCAAAAGAGGAGCCACAGTGAGTGAGGTTAGCATATGCTTTTGATAAGTGATTTGCATAAGATTAGTGTGTGCATAGACTGCAATCTTAAAAAATTTCCAGACAGAAAATGATTGCTCTCCGGAAGATGTTTAGTTTATTAAGAGCCTTATGACGTGTCAGACATGTTTTGTCTATTCTTCATTTCTGGGACTCAGTAGAAAGAGATGAGTAAGGGCAGTGATAGTCTTCTCAAATAGTTGTCACGTTATTGAAAAACGTAGAGGCAGTGTTTAGCCCTCAAGCACTTGTCCCGTTTATGTTACTAGTCAAGAATTCAGGATGTAGGAATGAGAAGGAATGTTAAAGTAACGTTGTCCAAACTTGTTTGTGCAAATATCAGTGGAAATGATACTGATGTGGAACTGCTCAGAAACACTGCAATGAATGCACAAAGCATTGGCACTGAGCTCTTGAGGACACAAGCTGGACATCCTGGAGCCATGCTGAGGCTTCTTGGGCTTGGAGATGAGTCTGTAGCTGGTAGGAGCTCTTGAAACAGGCTGAAGGTTGCGGAACAAAAGCACAGCCTGTACTTCCTGTCATCTCCCTGAAAAAGAAAAAGGAGAACATCACCCACTCAGAAGCCTGGGGGTCATAGAGGATGTTTGTTTCAACCCCAGCTCTCCCCCAGGCTCAGGGCTGAGGGTGTGGGGGTTACCAGGGGGGCTCTGGTGACCAGAGAATGATTTGTCCACCTAACATATGAGACTGCCAAACCCTGGTAAAGGACCACAAGTGACTGGGGTGTGTGTGTGGGTGGGGGTGTGTGTGTGTGTGTATGCCTAAGTGGGCTCTGCCTGTTTACTTTTTTCCATTTATTTTTGTTACATATAAAATAGAATTAACCATTTTATTTATTTTTAAAATTGGAGAATAATTGCTTTACAATGTTGTACTGGTTTCTTCTGTACAATGCAAATCAGCCATAATTATATATATATATATATATATGTCTCCCCTCCCTCATCCCTTCCCCATCCCACCCCTGTAAATCATCAGAGTGCTGGGCTGGGCTGCCTGTGTTATACAGCAACTTCCTTCTAGCTATCTATTTTACACATGGTGGTATTTAATTCAGTGGCATTTAGTACATTCACAATGTTGTATAACCATCACCATAATCTAGTTCTAAGACATTTTCATCATCCTAAAAAACACTCCATACCCATTAAGTCTGCATTCCCCATTTCCTACTCTTCTCAGTCCCTGGTAACTGCCAGTCTGGGTTTAGTCTCTGGATTTATCTATTCTGGATATTTTATATAAATGGAACCTACAATATGTAGCATTTTATATCTGGCTTCTTTTTCACTTAGCATAAAATTTTCAAGGGTCATCCCTAATGTGGCATATATCAGTACCTCATTCATTTTTATGGCTAAATAATGTGTTTATCCATCCATCAGCTGATGGAAACTTGGATTGTTTCCACCTTTGGCTATTGTGAATAATGCTGCTATGGAATTCGTATACCAGGCATTTTTGAATACCTATTTTCAGTTTTGGAGGGCTATATACCTAGGAGTGGAATTGCTTACTGGGTAACATGATAATTCAGTGTTTAGCTTATTAAGGAAAATAGCAAACTGTTTTCCATAGCAATAGCACCATTTTATATTCTCATCAGCAATGTAGGAGGATTCTGGTTTCTCCACATCTTCACCAAGACTTATTTCCCATTAAAAATTTTAGCCATCTTAGTGTGTTATTTTGATTTGCATTTCTGTAGTGACTGAGCATCTTTTCATTCTCTGTTAGATTTTTAACTCAACAGAAATATTCTAGAGCTGTACATTTCTGCCCTTGGGTGGATCTGTACTATAATTTACATGGTAAATTCTCTCATATGGATTTGCTTAGCTCTCTTTAAGTCATAGTGGAATAGGCTACTATTTGCAAATAGATCCTAATAAAAACTCCTGGATGGTGGTGTGGATATGGAAATAGATGAAGAAACATTTCAGAAGCAATATTTATTAAAACTATGCTATTATGGGTTTCCCTGGTGGCTCAGTGGTAAAGAATCCCCTTGCCAATGCAGCAGACGTGGGTTCCATCTTTGGATCGGGAAGATTCCCTGGAAAAGGAAATGGTAACCCACTCCAGTATTCTTGCCTGGGAAATCCCATGGACAGAGGAACCTGGTGGGCTACAATCCATGCGGTCACAAAGAGTCAAACAGGACTTAGTGACTAAACAACAACAAATGCAATTAATAGAACATTGAATTTTTTGGCTCTGAAGTTTTATTTAAAATCTACCCCAGGAAAACAAATGAGACGGATAGCAAATTTCCCACTTCATGGAGTTGAATGTCTCTTAAAATGGGGCAATTGAAACTCACGAGTTTCCATCTTGCCATTGTTGCTGAGCGACCTCTGACATTTGATGGTACTTCTGACTTGTATTCTATATTAAGACAACCTTCTGTGCTTAATATAGAATTTCCCATTGGCTTTAGTGTGGGGGATAAGGATGAGCTCCTATAAGTATTGGTAGGTCCCTTGAGAAATTTCAAGAAGAAACCCACAAGTGAACTCATTGTGAGTTGTAAGGATCTTCCCATGGAAGCCATCCATTTCCATACATCTGGCTTGGACTGGATTTCTCCTTCATTAGGGCCATTCCTTCTTTTTATGCCAACTTCTTGAGGCAAATGGGTAGGGTAATATGTATCCAATTAGGGAAAGAGGAAATTTAGCATCCCCAGAATAGTTTCATATCTAGTTTCGTATCATTCCCAGAATAGTTTCACAGCTAGGTTTGTTAGCTACAAAAATAGACCTACATTAAAACAATGTCGAAAATGGTATGAAAATAGAAACCATATTGTGTGCTAGTTTTTTTTTTATAAGTAGGTTAGAATTCTTAGATTTAGAAGAGATTAAAAAAGCTAAATAATATAGCACTAAGCTCCTCACTTGATTTGGTATTGGACCAGGTATTAAGGTCATGTCTCCAATCAGACCCTGATTAGGTTTATCTTGATTGTAATTTTTTCTTATGGCTAGAGCTCAACTTCTTATCCATAACATTTATCTTTTCCTCCAAAAATTGGAAATATTCTGAAATGTTTTTGAGAGCCAAGACTGAATTTTTAAAAGAATTTGTTATTTATTTTTTAACTTTTTGGCTGCACTGGGTTTTCGTTGCTGCCTTCAGGCTTTTTCTAATGGTTGGCAAGCAGGGGCTACTCTCTAGCCTGCAGAGTGCAGGCTTCTCATTGCGGTGATTCTCTTCTGGAGCACAGGCTCTAGGGCTCACAGACTTCATTAGTTGCAACGTGTGGGTTCAACAGTTCCAGCTCTTGGGTCCCAGAGCATGTAGGGTTCAGTAGTTGTGGCTTAGTTGCCCCACGGCATGTGGGATCTTCCCAGATCAGGGAGCAACTGATACAGGATCAACCCTGCATTGGCAGGTGGATTCTTACCACTGTATCACCAGATCCAAGACTGGATCTTCATACAAATAGCATTTCAGTCTCACTCTCAAGAAGAATGATCTTCTTCTCATTTTGTCACCTGAACTCAGCTTTCTCGAAGTTAATCACCTAATCAGTAGGGGGCATCTTGTAGGCTGAACATGCCTGCTTGAATGAAAATTGTAAGAATAATTGTTTTTTTTCTGGAGGCCAGATATGTCAAAACGATTATCTTAGTCAGGAGAGGAAATCAGATAAGGAGAACTGATGGTGTCCAGGTCATGAGAAGTTTCCTAAAATCTGTTGTCATTTCTCTGCTATCTTCTGTCTCTTATTAGCAACATATAAGGTCATTTTGCCAGAAAAATAAATCAGGTTGATAAATAGTCATTGCATGAATCTGCATTAGATGCTTAGATGATTTTCTGTGGATGAGTTGCAAGGTCTTTCCAGATATGATCATTATCTTTAGCAGAACTAGAGACTTCATTTCCATTTCTTTGCAGTTCCCTGCTTCTGTGTTTTTATAAGTGAGTCTTACCATTCCTCTGAGTTCTCAAATGCAATCTGCAATTGCACTGATTTTGAGTTGTTGTGTCTGGTCTTAAGTATTCTGAGACTGGGTCCTGTCTTTTCAATTTTATATTGGAGCATAGTTGATTAACAGTGTGGTGTTAGTTTCAGGTGTACAGTGAAGTAATTCAGTTATACATTATCTATTCTTTTTCAAATTCTTTTCCCATTTAGATTATTATAGAATATTGAGCAGAGTTCCCTGTGATATACAATAGGTCCTTGTTGGTTATCTATTGATATTTTAAATATAGTAGTGTGTAGATGTCAATCGAGACTGTGACATATTAAGAATGTACAGTGAGATTTCATTCCTGCTTCTCATTTGGATATTATTTGTTCAACAGAAATGTTGTCTTCTCCTTGTAGGATTGCAGAGAAATACAGGATACACTGTTTTGTTTTATAGTTTACCTTAGACTGGCAACTCTACTTACTGGGCACTTAGGTGGATTATACTTCCCAGTGTTCCTAACACTTGGGGCTGGCCATGGGACTGAATCCTACCAGGGGAATGTTTGTAGAAAGTGGTGTGCCTCTAAGACTGACCCATAAAAACCTCCTGTGTATGCTTCTGCATGTTTTTTCCTTTTTGTAATTGGCTAGAATGGGAAATACTTCTAGGGTGACTTTGGAAACCACATATTGAATTTAGTGGGGCTACTATTAGACTGACTGCACAAAGGAAGACCACGCCATAACTTACTCACTTTTCTATACTTTGTGAGCAAAGAATACATTTTTATTGTAATTGGATTATTATGTAGTTTGGGAATCTATCATATTTGGAACATAAATAGTTTACTTGACCAATAAATATATGCAGGGGGTTAAGTGATTTTATTGGCAACTTAATGGCTAGAGAAAGAGAGAACTTAGTATGGAATAGCTAATTTAAGATGGGAATTATTTGTGTCTTCCAAAAGTAAAAGTTGTAAAAGTGTGACAATAGGTTCTTGCTATGTAATCACTGACTCTGATTAAACTTGGTGGCTTAAGACAACAACAATCATTTTATTTTCTCAGGTTCTGTTGGTGAGGAATTTGGGAAAGGCTTGGATTATCAGGATGTTATATATACTGAAGTTCTATTCAGTTAGTATTTAATGTGGAAACTCATCTTGTGGAAGCCATGATTTGTGCTGTGGAGGGAAGTCAGAAAAGTAGATGGCATGATTCTGAACATCAGGAAGCTTATAATACTATCAGACTTGCACACACAGATAGGTATAAAATAATATAGAACTCCTAGTTAAGGTATTAAAATCATCCATTCAACAAGTACTTAAATATATACTATGCTCAAGGAATGATGCTAAGGCTGAAACTCTAGTACTTTGGCTACCTCATGCGAAGAGTTGACTCATTGGAAAAGACTCTGATGCTGGGAGGGATTGGGGGCAGGAGGAGAAGGGGACAACAGAGGATGAGATGGCTGGATGGCATCACTGACTCGATGGACATGAGTCTGAGTGAACTCCGGGAGTTGGTGATGGACAGGGAGGCCTGGCGTGCTGCGATTCATGGGGTTGCAAAGAGTCGGATACGACTGAGCAACTGAACTGAACTGAACCGATGCTCCATGCACCCTACTAGAACTGGATATATAACTGTGAACAAGATAGACACATTCCTTTCTTCATGTAGCTTACTTTTAGCTGTGTGTGTGTCTGTGTGTAACAGATAACAAAGAACTTAGAGTTAATTGTATAGGATATTAGAAGATAAAAATGTGATGGAGAAAAACAAAAGAGGAAAGGAAAGTAGAAATTGTGTGTGAGGCAGTACAATCTTAAGTGCAATCGTCAGGTAAAGTAATATTTGAACACAGATGTAGAAGTGAGTGGATGAGCCTGTGACCATTTGAATTGAATGTTTCAAGCAGAGGGAAGAACAAGTGAAAAGGTCCACATGCAGGAATGTGTTGGGTGTTTTCAAGGAGCATCAAGAAACTCTGTCACTGTAGTAACAAAGCGAGTAAAGGGGAGAGTTGGAAGTAAAGGCAGAGGGGAAGCAGGATGGGCGGGGGGATCAGGAGTGAAGGGCCTTGTAGGTCTTTCAGGCTGAGTAAGATGGGAAACCAGTTGAGAGCTTTTTGAGTAAGTGGGGCATGATGGGGTCTTTGTTTAAAAGGATCAGTTTGGCTGCTGCATTGGGAATGGTTAGTAGGGTCAGGATAGAAGTAGGGAGGCCATACAGGAAGCTGTTATAATAATCTAGGTGCTAGATGGTGGTGGCTTAGATTAGAGTGTAATAGCAAAGATGGTGAGAAGTAGTCAGGTTCTAGATCTGTTTTGAAGATACAGCCAAAAGGATGTCTTGATGGACTGAATACGGGGTGTGAGAGAAAGCCAGAAATCAAGAATGACCTTTTTTCTTTTTGCTTATTCACGTGGAAGGAGGGAGTTTCCACCAACTAAAATAGGTAAGAAAAAAATAATTATATGCTGATGGAATGATCCAATAGAGAAATTAATCATGCAGTAAAGAAAAGAGAATTGTTGTGACTGAATTGAGAGTAGAATCTAGTGTATATGTGGAGCTCCTGTCTTAGGATTTTCAGTAGGCCATCTATAAAAAACTAGGGAAGGCAGAATGTATGGCCAAAAAATAGGATATAATTTCTTATTGAGAATGAGGGTGGGGAAGAGATGGAGGTCAGAGGAGCCTGGCAGGCTACATTCCATGGGGTCGCAGAGGAGCCTGGCAGGCTACAGTCCATGGGGTCGCAAGAGTTGGACATGACTTAGTGACTAAACCACCACCAAGGATAAAGGAGGAAATATGAAATTGGCATCTAGATGCGTGAGAGTGAATTGGCTATTGAAAGGCTGTAGTATTGCCAGGTCTATTTGAGGTTCAGCGATATTAACATAAAGTGGTTCCTTATCAACATGATGGTATGTTTGTTTGTGTGCTTTTCCTAGCCATTTTTCAGCTTCTTGGGTGCAGGCACAGAGTAGCAGGAGAGTTGGATTTTCCCAGGGCTGGGTTTTGTTAAGTGTGATAAATTGAGAGAAAAGCAAGAGGGTGGAGGGTATAAGTAAGAGAGTGTTTATAATGACAAATCATGGCATTTAAACAGGATAATGGAAACAAAGACATAATGGGGGTGAGGAACAGTGAACAGATGGTAGAATTAATTGACTGTAGGTCCTAGTGGGGCTGATGGATTATTGCAGGTGGGCACTGTAGATTCTATAGAATAGAGAATGAACTGGAAAGAGAAGTGGATGGAGGTCTGAGTGTGGGATGTTTGAATCTGAGATTATGGTAATTGTAGATGTGGTAATGACAAGGGGAGATGGACTGAGATGGGGTAGAGGACAAAATAATTTGAGGAGAGAGGAAAAGCAAAGAGGACAGCATTGAAAGTATCAACAGCATGGAATTGGAATCACTAAGAATTAAGACATGCATGTTGTTAGAGTGGCAGTTGTCTTGAAACATGAGAGAAAACGACCAAGAAATAGCAATGAGGAGCATGGACTATACATACTTTACTTTTAGTCCTAAGAATTTAGATCACTTGAAGGAGACTACCACTAGAGACTACTCTAGTAATCTGTAGACATATTCTACAGATTCTATCTGCCTCAGGGCAGAATAAGGTTTCTGTTAGTAACTTTGGAGAAAAGTTGAAGGTGAAAGAGAACTTACTGCTAATAGACTACGGGGTGCAGAAGGCACAGTGGAGGGATTTCAGGAGCAGGGGGAGATGGAGGTAGAAGAGCTGAGCAGACTTATGAAAATAATATAGGTTCTATATTTAACATAACGATTATCAACGATAGCATGATAAAGCTCTTTGTCTTATTTGCTTCTGACTATTTCTATGAACTGGGCTCTGCCTGCAGCAGGTAGTAGATGTTCTACTTCTCTCCTGTCTAAAATGGATCTAATTTTTGAACAGGGAGAAGAAGCAGATAATACAAGAGCCCTCAGCCAACAAGACTAGACTTAATTGTCCCTCAATTCTCTAACCAATTGCCCTAAAAGAGACTTCTCTGATTTTCTTCTTCTGTTTGGATCAAGACATCTGGATAGGACAGAAGAATCTTTGAAGAGCCCACCTCAATTGCATGAAAGACTTGGCAATGGGAAACTTTTCCCTTCTATGGCCATGTTTAATCCCTTTGGATTGTGAGAGAAATGGTGTCAGTGGATGGAGGGCCACCACCAACACTACAGCCAGATCCTTCTCCAGTGAGCCACTGCTGAAGACTGATTTTAAAAAGAAAAGGAAGAAAGAAAAAATTTTATTAGGATAGATGATAAATGTCTCAT